>NC_091250.1:64691383-69691383 GCF_042477335.2 Ovis canadensis
TTTTTTAATACAACAAAATAAGACTGTGAAGGCAATTAGAAATACTAAAACTTTCTGACACAAATATATGGAGCTGAAAAACCATTTTATCAGATGGGAATATCATTTTATATGAAAATAATCTGATTCTACTTAGGCTATGTTAACTGTTATAAATTAAAAAAAAATACCAGACTTTTATTGAGGGTATTCTATATGCCAGCCATAGTTTTAGCTATTTAGTTTTCATTTAGCCTAATTACCTTGAATCCATAAATAACAAAATATTATCAGTAAAATAAAGTTGCTGTAGTACATGTGGATTTTGGAGATAAGCAGGCCAAGTTAAGCATCCATCTCCTTTCCCTACTGCTGTTCCAAATCTGAGCATGTTACTTAAATTCTCTAAGTCACTGTTTCTTCATGCATGTAATGGAGCTATACCAATTTATTTGTTTGTGAAGAGAATTAAATAAGAATTTATTTGGCATACTATGTGGTATTTAGTTGTTTCTCAGAGCATATTAATTCCCAGTCTTATTCTATGATGAAATGGAAAAAAAAATTACATGGTAGACCCAGATTAGATGCCAAAAATAAGTATATTAATATCTAACCTTTGAACAAGTGCTTCCTATGTATAAAATTCTAAACACTCCACCTTGTATGATCCCATTTATATCTTAGAGTAATATTGTGATGTAGGAAATATTCCTGTCCCCATTTAAAGATAATGAGCCTGAGGCTTAAAGAAAGACCTTCTTAATGAGCACTTTGCTGCTATGAGAAATGGGGATTCTAGTTCAGTAAGTCTCCTAGGTTTTATTGATTTAATTCTGTAGGTATGTGCAAGTGTGTACATGTGTGGTCATGCACTTTTGCTACAAGGCTCTTTTTAGTGAGTCTTTTTCAACAAAAGGCTATAAAAACTATATAATTATCACAAATCATTTATGGAGTGTCTGCTTCCATCTATATTTAAAGTCACAGTTCTCTAGTACCTGAGAAAGATTAAGAATGCTAACAAAACACCTTCCATAATTCAAGTTTAAGATGAACATTTCCTGAGTTAAATTAGATATGTATATATATATATTCATGTTTAAAATGTATTTTACATAAAATATTTATTTATGGATATTTGATATGTATTATCAAGACAAAGAAGTCAATCCTCAAGGATCAAACCAGTCAATCCTCAAGGAAATCATTCCTGAATATTCACTGGAAGGACTAATGCTGAAGTTGAAACTCCATTACTTTGGCCACCTAATGCGAAGAACTGACTCATTAGAAAAGACCCTTATGCTGGGCAAGATTGAAAGCAGGAGGAAAAGGGGACAGACAGAGGATGAGATGGTTGGATGGCATCACCGGCTCAATGGACATGAATTTGAGCGAGCTCCAGAAGTTGGTGATGGACAGGGAAGCCTGGCATGCTGCAGTCCATGGGGTTGCAAAGAGTCAGACATGACTGAGTGACTGAACTGAACTGACATATAAAATAATACATACATATGTCTAGAGATAGATATATAATTTTAGTAAACTTTTAGACTTTTCTTTGTAATAATTTTAGATTTATGAATATTTGCATAGTAGAGAAAGTTCTATATGCCCATCGACAAATTTCCTCTGTTACATAACATCTTACATAACCTTCTACATATTTCAATACTAGGTAAAAATACTATTTCATTAGTATTAATTAAACACCAGATTTTATTCAGATTTTAAAACAGATGTTAGCGATTTTCCCAATAATATCTTTTTACTGCTCCACCATCTAGATTAGGATACTACATTCCATTCCATTTTCATGTTTCCATGTTTTCCTCCTGTCTAAAACAGTTTAGGAGTCTTTGCATTTTTCCTGACCTGACCTAGAGAATTTTGAAGAATATTGATAATTTACTTTGCAGAATGTCATTTATTTTCTCATAAGTAGGGCACTGTTCTTATGTTTGGGGGCAGAAATAAGAGCTAAAGTTCCCTTCCAACACACTCTGATGTCATCTATAGGACTTACTACTGGTGATTATTTGGTTACGGCAGTGTCTTCTAGATTTCCTTGTTACGAAGTTACTATGTACTTACATAAAATGCTTGTTACAATGCTTGATGCATAGTATATTCTCTGGAAACTAGTCCTGAAGTCCAGCTCACAGTCAAGGAGGAAATTCAGTGTCACTTACTGGAAGGGGCAAGATACCTATGAGTATTATTTAGATATCCTCTGAAAAGAAAAAATTTCCCTCGCCTCATACATTTATTTTATTAATAATTTATTTATATCAACACGGGCACATATATATTTGACTTAGGCTTTGAGTTAGAATCCAATATTACATTAATTATTTCAGTCTTTTTTCTAGCTTTGGGCACCAGGTTTTCTTTAAGTGGAGGACTTCTAAAAAAATGTTCATCTGTTTGATTTATAGATATTTATGCTATAAAAATTTACAGAATATCTTCCCTAAAAAGCTTATACAGATTTTCTACTTTCTCTTACTAATTTTCCATTCTATTCCATAATTAACAACTAATATAACATCTAATTTTGTAAATTATTTTGATACATAAAATTTGCTTTGTTAAATGCTTTCATGTTCATTGATCAACCAAACAACAAATCCTTACGGAACATATCTGCTAATGATGATGTTGGATGTTGTGGAGACTAGAAGGGAGAAAAAAAGAAATAATATCTGTCTTTGAAGAACATATAATCTATGTGAGAGAATAAAAATAGCTCTCTTAAAGTAATTGCAGTGTCGTATGAAACTTTAATAATAAGAACTTAAGAACTAACATTGTGAAAGTTAAGAAAAAGGGCAAAAAATCAAGGCTTTATGAAAACCACAGCATGATGTACCCAATAAATACAATGTGCTAGCATTCAGGAATACAGTGGTGAGCAGATGATTAAGAAATCATGTCCAAAGTGTGATGAGTTAGTTATAAGTCTAGTTGTACAGAATGCTATGGCATAAATTCATAACATCTGAGTTTTGGGGGTTTCAGAAGGACTTGTGGAAGTGACTTTTATATAAGATCTGAATTATGAATAGGAAAGATCACCTTGGATCTTGTATTCAGTCTCGTAAATGATTTTCAGAGCTAATTTTTAGAGATGATTTTCTAAAAATTATTTTAGAAATTCTCTGATTTTCAGATAAAATTTTTATTAAAAATTTGTTTTTTAAATCTTCAAATTAATGGTAAAATAGTCATAGGTAGGGGGTTTCTATGCAGTATTTCTTAGCACAGAATTGTTTTTTAAGTAATCCTAATGGCATTTTATATGTGTGTGTATACATGTATGTGTGTGTGCATGTATGTGTATATGCATTTGCAGGTATATTTTCCCTGTTTGATTTTTTGGCCATACACTTATTTTATCATTATTCTTTCATTTCATTTATTCTTCCAGGAAAACAATCTCCATGTACTTTGCAGTAGGAAATATTCTAAGATGACCCCTAAAGACTCTCTCTTTAATATATTGTCATTATTCCCTTGAGTGTGTTGGAAACTGAATTTAATACGTTATAACTACTGTGGTCATGGGCTTCCCAGGTGGCTCAGTGGTAAAGAATCTGCCTGTTAAGCAGGAGAAGAGGATTCAATCCCTGTGTCAGGAAGGTCCCCTGCAGAGAGAAATTGTAACCCACTCTAGTATTCTTACCAACAAAATCCCATGGACAGAGCAGCCTGGTGGGCTACAGTCCATGGGGTCACAAAGAGTCAGACACAGCTTAGTGAATTACAGCAACAGCAGCAACTACTATGGTTATATTACATTACATGGCAAAAGATATTGTAATGAAGTTTACTAATCTGTAGACCTTGAGCTAATTAAAAGGAGATTATCCAGGTTGATATGACCTAATTACATGGGCCATTTAAATATGTACCTAAAGACTAAAGAAAAGGGAATTCAGAGATGCAAAGTACAAGAAATACCTGACACATCATTCCTGATTTGAAGAGGGGAGGGGACACATGGATAAGAATGCAATAACTTCTGTGATCTAAGAGTGATCCTGATTAGCAACAAAGAAACAGGCACTTTCATGTTACAAGAAACTGAATTACTTCAACAAGAATGTGCTTTTAATTGAATTTTACCCAGAGCTTCCAGATGAAAACTCTGCCTGGTCAACATCTTGATTTCAGTCTGATAATATTCTGAGCAGAGAACCTACTAATGGCAATCTAAACTACTGACCTATAGACTGTGAGCTAATAAGTGAACATTGCTCCAAGCCATCAAATTTGTGGCAATTTGTTATGTAGATATAGTAAACTAGCACATACTTACTTGTATCAAGCACTATTTTAGATTCTTGAAATTAGAGTCAACAGTATGTGAACCATGAACTCAGACATGTTCAAGCTGGATTTAGAAAAGGCAGAGGAACCAGAGATCAAATTGCCAACATCTGCTGGATCATTGAAAAAGAAAGAGAGTTCCAGAAAAATCATCTACTTCTGCTTTATTGACTGTGCCAAAGCCTTTGACTGTGTGGATCACAACAAACTGTGGAAAATTCTTCAAGAGGAGAGAATACAATACCACCTGACCTGCCTCCTGAGAAATCTGTATGCAGGTCAGAAAGCAACAGTTAGAATTGAGTGACTTCACTCACTTTCGTGACATACAGTGACCACAAGATTATTTGTTATTCAAGAGTGAGGAAATCTGTGTGCAAGTGAAATTAGGCTCATAGAATTTAAAGAAACACTTAGAAATAAAAACAAAGTGATTTGTTTGGAACAACAGACTGGTTCCAAATCTGGAAAGGAGTATGTCAAGGCTGTATATCGTCACCCTGCTTATTTAACTTATATGCAGAGTACATCAATGAGAAATGCTGGGCTGGATGAAGCACAGGTTGGAATCAAGATTGCCAGGAGAAATATCAATAACCTCAAATATATAGATGACACCACCCTTATGGCAGAAAGCAAAGAAGAACTAAATAGCCTCTTGATGAAAGTGAAAGAGGAGAGTGACAAAGTTGGCTTAAAACTCAACACTCAGAAAACAAAGATCATGGCATCTGGTCCCATCACCTCATGGCAAATAGATGGGGAAACCGTGAAAACAGTGACAGACTTTATTTGGGGGGGGCTCCAAAAATCACTGAAGATAATGACTGCAGCCATGAAATTAAAAGATGCATACTCCTTGGAAGAAAAGGTATGATCAACCTAGATAGCATATTCAAAAGCAGAGACATTACTTTGTCAACAAAGGTCCCTCTAGTCAAAGCTATGGTTTTCCCAGTAGTCATTTATGGATGTGAGAGTCTGACTATAAAGAAAGCTGAGTGCCAGAGAATTGATGCTTTTGAACTGTGATGTTGGGGAAGACTCTCAAGAGTCCCTTAAACTGCAAGGAGATCCAACTAGCCCATCCTAAAGAAAATCAGTCCTGAATATTCATTGGAAGGCCTGATGATGAAGCTGAAACTCCAATACTTTGGCCACCTGATGTGAAGAACTGATTCATTTGGAAAGACCCTGATGCTGGTAAAGATTGAAGGCAGGAGGAGAAGGGGATGTCAGAGGATGAGACAGTTGGATGGCATCAGTGACTCAGTGGACATGAGTTTGAGTAAACTCCAGGAGTTGATGAAGGACAGGAAGGCCTGGTGTGTGATAGTCCATGGGGTCACAAGGAGTTAGACATAACTGAAAGACTGAACTGAACTTAATGAGAGTCAGTATATGCTATCTTATCTTATGGGAAAAAAAAAGAAAAGAAAACAAGAAAAACAACAGCAAAACTCCAACTATTGTAACTTAACACTGCAACAGTTTGTTTTTACTTATGCAAATCTCTAAGGCAACTGTAGATTGTGCAACGATGCAGCAACTCCGGTGTGTAATGATGCATTGTTAATCTTGTAACTTCATCATCTCAGCAAAACCTCTCTCCAAGATTGCCAATGCAAGGTAAAAAGCACTGATCTTATAAACCAGTAAGTATTTTTCTCCTGGAAAGGACACATATCACTTTTGCCTACACCAATTGGTTTGAATGTGGTCATGGGTTGGGATCAGGGGCTACTGATATGCCCAGGAGGAGAAAAGATATATGTGAGCAATAGCGGTCTCTATCCTACTTGGGTGACCAAGAAAGCATTTAAATCAATGACCAAGACAAAATCCTTGTCCTCATGAAAACATTTTCCTAGTTCTTGAAGGAACTCAACTGCCCCTGGGAACAAAGGATTATTGTTGGGACATTTTATACAAGAATAAAACAGAAGGTTAATTTTAAATTTAATTCCCATGTTAACAAAATTAGCATTGATAGTCAGTCTATGTTTAATTCCTACTAACTAACCCAGAACAAGAGGGAAGTGGGGAGGAGGAGGAAATCTTTTTTGCTCCTATGAAATTGGGAAGAATCAAGGAGGCAAATGAAGGGGTCAGAAAGCCATTCTCTCATATCTATTCCATTGCTGATTTGAGCCTTATAAATGTTGCAAGTGTATCATCACAACCACATCAGGATCGGGAATAATAAATGATATACACTAGACTCAGATCCTTCAGAATAAGAATGTGTCTTAAAGCCCATCTCTCACCCTATTTCACAGACATTTTATTTTATTTGGCATAATAGTTATTTATTAAATACCAGATACTGCACTAAGAACTTCACATATGTTTATTCACAGACATTTTAAACTCTGCATCAGGTAAATCCAAGAGCAAATAACCTGATGGCATTAGATAAATTGTTTCTAGCAAAATTAAACTAATGATAAAGTAATAATAAATAAACTAAATATGCAAATAAAATATGAAGAGAAGATAATTTTTAATATCCTATTCTGGCTATCCTATTCAAAAGACAAAATGGCCAGACCATTCTAAAAATTTGCTTCAGCCCTCTGAACTTACTACTCAGCTTCTCCATTTTCAGAGATGACCTTGAACAATTTTAAGGAGCTAGTTTTCACCTGCAATTTCTTTGCTCTTCTGTGACTGTCAGTGCCTTAAAAGAAAATCAATGGATGTACTCAAACATCTAATACTACAATATAAGACACAATAATTGTTAGAAATTTGATTTCCTTTGCCATTGTTAAGCTGCTTGTCAAAAACCAGATTTCTATTTATATGAATTTCTGTGATGTAGACATTTTGAATCAATTGTTTTAATATATTGTACATAGTTAAGTCCAACTACTTAATTAGTTTTATTTTATAAATCCCAAAGAAATAATTGCTAATTTTTTATTGTTCTTTTACCTTCTAATTCAAAAGAAATATAATTTTATGTCATATTAGCATGCAAAATTAATTATACTGCTTTCAAAAAGATGGTTGTTCATATTTAATGTTAAATAATTAAGGATTTGAAATTAAGTAGAGCTACTTATATTTGTGATGTATTTTATTCAACATCCAAATGTCATTATATTTCTTTAATAAAATTTACATAAAATATGTATTTAATAAATAATTAAAGAGGACTATTTCTACACATTTAAAGTTTTACAAATTTGTATTAACTTAAAACCTGGTGCTGTACCAAGTTCCATTATGAAGTATACTTGAAATTCAGGGTATTTAAGGAAGCTGGAGTAAAAACTGAGAACAGGTGAAAAATATTTTTTAATAACAATAGAAATAAATGAACTTTTAAGTGCTATGTGGAATGGACATAAAATGTACCAAAAGCAGTCTGTGTAGAAAGAGAGCCCCAGGGAGAAACTAGTGCTTTCATGACCTCTACCCATCTAGGTTTCGGCACTACGATCACAGAACTGTGGCACGATCATAGCCATAGAAGATAACAGAAAGGGATCAAGGTTTCTTCCAGAAAATCAAAAAGGAATCTGAAGATAGGCTATATACTTGAGTTTGAGAATCATAACTCATGTCTCCTAATTACTACTTATAGCACTTGGAAAGTTAAGATTGAGAAGGAAAAAATAACTGTAAAACTGGCTGCAAAAAAAAGGAAAAATGCATCATTGGAAAAGACCCTCATACTGAGAAAGATTGAGAAGGAGAAGGGGGCAAGAGAGGTTGAGATGGTTAGATAGCATCACTGACTCAATGAACATGAATTTGAGCAAACTCTGGGAGATTGTGGAAGACAGAGGAGCTTCGTAGGCCACAGTCCTTGGGGTCATGAACAGTCGGACACGAGTTACCATCTGAACAACAATAACATCACTTTTACTTAGAGTTTGGAGGATAAAGCAAAGAAGACTTCATAGTGGTAAAGGGACAATAAAGTCATTGCCACATAACTCTGGACTATATAATCTTAGTCATCTGCTGGAAGGTGGGAATACAAAGGTAGGAGCAAGGGAAATATCCTGTTTCCTCTGGAAGCATCCTGTTACAAACCGAGATAAGAAGCCCTAATAGTAAAGAACCTGACTGCCAATGCAGGAGAGTTAAGAGAAGTTGGTTTGATCCCTGGGTAAGGAAAATCCCCTGGAGGAGAGCATGGCAACACACGCCAGTATCCTTGCCTAAAGAATTCCATGGACAGAGCAGCCAGATGGGCTACAGTCCACAGTTGTGTCACAGAGTTGGACACAACTGAAGTGTCTTAGCACAAATGCACAGATACATATAGATTCATTTTATTAGGGATGTGGCATAGAGAATCTTATCTGTTTGCCCTAAAAAATCTCAGAGAAATTGGGCTTCACACCATATTTCTTTAAAACAAAAATAGACAATTTAATATGTGCTTGTTTTGTAATAGTTTACCAGGAACAGATACATTTTCTTATTTGTACTTCTACATTATCCTGCAGCTGTGATATAATTTCCAACTTCCTTTTGCTATAGTACTCCACTGGAAATTTAAGCATATTAACTTTTAGCATTGCCTATATATCCTCGTCTTCTCAGCCTTGTTGAATTTAAAGCCTTCTACTTAAGATACTAGGAGACTTGTAGATATACAAAGTCCATAGCTAACCTTGCTCTTTAAAGGTTAGCTATGGACTTACCCTATTGACCTAATAACAGCTCAAACAACTTACTTTATTAGGTAAAACACATCAATACTGAAGGAAATCGAAACGAAAGAAAAAATAAAAAGATTAGACTTAATTATTACTGGATCATTTTTCTAACTTAAAAATTAATGGCTGTTCAAAAGGTACCCTTCACATACCTTTCTTCTAAACAATCTGCAATATTTTGTAATCATGCTACTCGGAGTGAGATCTGAGAGCCAGTAATAGTGGCATTGATTAGATTTCACATACATGCAGAATCTTAACTGCCACATGAAACTCATTGGATAAGAATCTTCACTTTTAAAAAGATATCCCAATAATTCATGAGCACATAAAGTTGAGAAACCACATGTTTATGTTATTCTTGGTATATCAATGTAAACTATAACTTCTAAGACCTCAAGAAAGAAAAGTGAAATTGTTAGTCGCTCAGTCATTTCCAGCTCTTTGCTATGCACTGTAGCCTGTCAGGCTTCTCTGACCATGTGATTCTCTAGGCAGGAATACTGGAGTGGGCTGCCATTACCTCTTCCAAGGGATCTTCTTGACCTAAGGATCCTCACATCTCCTACACTGGCAAATGGTTCTTTACCACTAGAACCAACTGGGGAGCCCATTTAGAATGTTAGGCAATGATAAAAACATGGAGTAAAATAGTTCAGAGAAAAGGAGAGGGAGGTGGTGAGGTATAATTTCAGATAGGATGACTAAGGAAGTTCATACTAAAAGGTTAGTATTTTAATAAATTCCAGTAAAAAGTGAGGTAGCAAGTTAAATGGATATTTGGAAGGGAAAAATTAAATAATTTATGTGATTATATATTTTATATTAAGCCTAGAATGCTTGGTTAGCTTTACTTCCTAAGACAGGTAAAGAATAATATATTAGCAGAAATTATCATCCTTCAAATGACTGTTATTCAGTTATTATGATAATTGGTTTATATGTATTATCTCCTTTAATTACTATTGCAGCTCTACTGGGTAAACATTAGTTTAGTGAAAGTCACTCAGTCATGTCCAGACTCTGTGAATCTATGGAATTTTCCAGACCAGAGTACAGGAATGGGTAGCCTTTCCCTTCTTCAGAGGTTCTTCCCAACCCAGGGATCAAACCCACATCTCCCACATTGCAGGTGGATTCTTTACCAACTGAGCCACAAGGGAGGCCATGGATAAACATTACTTTGAGGCAACTGAGTCTCAGAGAAGTTGGATAACACTTCAGATTTCATATAGCTTAACATTAATATACTGGAATCAAAATTTAAATGCCAAGTCCAACTGTTTCAAAAGCTCATGATATTTTCTCTACTTTTCTGGCTATAAACTCCTCATAACTAGGATCAGATTTAATTTGCAGACAAGCAAAGAGTCTAATTTCTTAATAAGTTGAAAATTATGATTATAGTACTGACTCAGGAAAGAATTATTAGAAACTTAACTTGTTTCCTGATAGCTCAGTTAATAAAAAATCCACCTGCAATGCAGGAGACCCCAGTTGTCTTCCTGGTTCAGGAAGATCCACTGTAGAAAGGATAAGCTGCCCACTCCAGTATTTTTGGGCTTTCCTGATGGTTCAGCTGGTAAAGAATCTGCCTGCAATGTGGGAGATCTGGATTCTATCTCTGGGTTGGGAATATCCCCTGGAAAAGGGAAAGGCTACCCACTCCAGTATTCTGGCCTGGAGAATTCCATGGGTATAGTCCATGGGGTCTCAAAGAGTCAGACAGGACTGAACGACTTTCACAAAACAAATTGTTTCCAGAGTTGAATGAATCGCTTATGTGCAGACTATATTGTCATCTGACTATATTGTCATTTTAAATCAGCAATGTTAGCCCTTAGATAAAAAAAAAAAAGAATAAACTGCGAGGATTTTTTTTAACCCTTATGTCACTCCCCACCCCCCAACCTTATTGTTTTAAATTCATTAAATTCAGTTTGGAAGCTCAGGTATCCATTTTATAACCAAAAGTTTTGTAAGCAATTCAGATAAATGTCGTATCTAACAATCACTGGGCTACGTTTTTAAAGGGTCTGATCAAAATCATCCTAAAGCAATTTCACCTTAGGTGAAATTAACTTAGATAAGATTAGTTGGAATTCTCGCTCACATCTTTTTCTTTTAAGGACAATGCATTGGCCAGTAAATAAATAAGCTAAATTATCTTTGTAAACTCTTTATCAACTCTGACCTAGGTAGTAGGCAATTTCCTTTGCAGAGTGTTTGCAGATAGTTCATACTGATTGGACAGTATCAGTCTTACAAATTGCCTTCAGCATACATGCTATTTGACAGGCTATGTGATGTGACCAAGGAAGAAGAAGAATGAGTCTGCACATTGGAAATAGAATATTCCAAACTCTATTTAGAAAAGTTCAAATGGATTAAGTATGTATTTGTTCTATTCAATTTCTTCAAGTGTTTACCTATCTAAATTAAAAAAAAATCTGTGTGACACATCTTGCATTTTATAGAGTTCTGTCATATTAGATTGTATTTGAACTTTTAACTCAAAGTTCTTGAAGAAAAATCTGCTTTAATGTAAACTCACGTTGTGACTGACAACTTGACAAGAAATACCAGAATTGTGAAAACTTGAGGATATTGTCACAAGACTATCGTTGAAACTAGACAAACAATAGTGATATTATAAAGAAGGTCACTTGCTGTGATTTTTGGAATTAAAACTTATCCAAGAGTATACAGTTCCACTATGGATAGTAAAAGCAATTTATTGCTGCTTTTTAGTATTGGAAAAGAAAAAGTTCATGCTGTCATTGATTGACCTTTAAAAAGAAAAATGTAGCTGGCTTACAGGTAATAAGAAAGCAATATATATATGTGTGTGTGTGTGTATTAGCAGACTTTCTTTATTTGGGCCCAATGCATAGATCTTTTATGATAATCAGATTGAATAAACCAATCACTGCCAAATCATATTACCATAATGGAATGCAACTTTTTTGCAATAATTTTTTCATTATAAATCTTGCAAAAGTAAAATTACAAAGTAGCAAGACATTAAAAAAATAGCTTATTATAATTTCTTCATTTGATAAATAACGTGGCATGTTCTCAGTCACTGAATTCTATCCAACTCTTTGCAACTCCATGGGCTGTAGCTCACCAGGCACTTCTGTCCATGGAATTTTCCAGGCAAAAATACTGGAGCAGGTTGCCATTGCTTTTTCCAAAATAATGTGGCATAGAAAACGTGTAATAGTTTTTTGCTACTTATGGAACACTAAAAGCCTCATTTTAAAAGAGTAATACTATTAAATATCTTTGCAACAATATGTTTAACCAATTTCTCTCCTTGGTAGAAAATATAATTATGTAGCATAAAGACAGTGAATGATATTAAAGTTTACATGATAAATGATTATGGTCATGGTCAGTTTTTACAATTGAATAAAGAGTGATTGCCTTGGAACTATGACATTTTTCCTATTTAAAATTACCCTCATATATCTTTGTTCTTTTATCTTCTTTTCAGATCTTTACATCTTTTTGTTGTATCATATATTTTACTGGATACCAAGTGCTGAAAAATATCCAGTTGTTCCATGCTACCATACATTATTTTTTGAATTCAAATTTTAGCTTTAATTTTATCTGGTTAGATAACATTAGTAAAATTATTATTTTACAAACAAAATGTTAAATATATTTATTTCTTGAACACCAATTTTACTTGCAACCTTTAGTTCTTTGTATCTTGGCTCTTCTAATTCAATTTGATTTTCTGAATTTAGGGTACATGGGTTTTATAAGCTCTGATCATAAAAAGATGGCATTTTAAAATATAAACCTTGTAAAAATATACACTTAGTTTCTGACACATTTACATCAGGCGATATCAAATAAATGTTTCTATTTTGAAAACTCATTATATTTCATTTTTAAAATTAGAATTTAGTGATGATATCTTTAAAAACTTAATTTCTGCCAGTTGGTACAGAATCTGATACCAAACTCTTTTTCAAATGATTTCCTAGTTTTAAAGTTTGAGTTAATTTAGGTTGAGTTAAACCTGAGTTAATTCTCTTGAATTCACTGTCCTTTCTTTCTCTGAAAGCTTAAGGTAAGCATCTTATGGTTCCTCAGGGGTTTTATATTTTATGGTATGATTTCTTCTATATGTTAATACTTCTCCTTTCAAGTTTGGCAAATCTGCAATGTTGTTGCCAGCTAGACTATAGCTATCATTCAATGATTTGAACCTACTAAACCAGATGCCTAAAAAAGGTTTTATGAGCCAAGGTAGCCTTCTATGATAGCAAACACTTACTGCTCAGCTTATTCAAAAAACCTTATAGAGACCAAATACATCCTTATAGGGAACAATATCTCAAACCTTAAACATCTTTATGTTTAAGGCATAATTGTTCAGGGCATCTGTACTGTTGAAACCCAAATTTAAAAATCCAAATTTAAAAAGATTTATCTTTTGACTTGCCTGTGTGATTACATGGGATATTCTCTGCTAAGTACCTCCGAGCAAAAGGTCATTTGAGCATACTTTTCTTCATATTTGTCTTCCATTGCCTTTATGTCTTATTTAAAAAGGAAGGGTGGAAAAGAATTTGTATGGTCATGATTATGCTGATACCCATCTTGTTGAATCTCTCTGTAGACCATCTGTGGAAGATGGATTAAAGGAGCCTATCTGGAGTGATAAGAGGTTGGAATTTGGGACTTTAGGCTCATTTTCATGAATTTATATTATCCACATGTACATTCTACCAGGCCGAAATCTAAGAGCATTTTTGTCAGGGATTGGTGGTAACTTTTAACAGAGTTATTTGCAGTAACAAATATTCTGGTATTTCCCTGGCTTATTGCCATGAAGATGTACTTCTAATTTAATACGCCACCTAATGTAAGTATGGCACCACTGACTTGATGGACGCCAGTCTGAGTGAACTCCGGGAGCTAGTAATGGACAGGGAAGTCTGGCGTGCTGCAATTCATGGGGTCACAGAGTCGGACACGACTGAGCGACTGAACTGAACTGAACTGATTGTAAGTAGAAAGAAGTATTCAGGGGGCCAGCCTCTGCTCTATATATGGGCAAGTGTTTTTTTTTCATCTTGTATCTCCACCCCTCTAGGTGTATTTAGTGTCCTCTGTATTTAGTCAGCCAATAGAGAAAGAGAGCCAAAAATGGAAGGAAAGTGTGTACGAGGTGGTTCTGAAAGTAATGCCCATTAAATTTACTCATACATTCTATTGACAATTGACAAAAACTGAGTCACATAGCTACATCTAAAAAGTTAGAGATGCACTACTTTCCAGCTAAGCACCAAGATTAGCTCTAAGAACCATTATTGATGGGTGCTGGCAATCCCTGCTATGGGTTTTATGGTTGAGTTTCCTATTTGTCATGTAAGTTTACATATAATATACATCCATTTTCTGTGACTCTATCAGTTTTAACTAGGATTTGTGTGACCTGCCAAACACAGGTTTAAAGATTTTAATCTATTTTTCTTTCCCACAAATCTATTTGTGAAATCTGTAGACTAGTATCTAATTTTTACTCTAAAATTCAACATATTAAGCTAGAAAACATTTTAGAATATGCTAAACTGTTTTATCTTCCATTCCCCCTTTTTATCCCTATGAGATGAATTATAAGATAAATGAAAAAAGAAAATGGAGCCTCTGTTTTCACTTAAAATATTTCTTAATGAAGATTACATAAATGTTAAGGTACAGTGTCCTATATGAAATTTGGTAGTTTCTTTGGACAGAGAAGGCAATGGCACCCCACTCCAGTACTCTTGCCTGGAAAATTCCATGGATGGAGGAGCCTGGTGGGCTGCCGTCCATGGGGTCATGAAGAGTCGGACATGACTGAAGTGACTTAGCAGCAGCAGCAGCAGCAGCAACAGTAGCTGTTTCTTTGGAAGATATCGAGAGAAATTATTTTTGTTTTTCTGTTTTTTGTACTAATTTCAGTGAATAATTGCCATATTTACATACAAATTCTGGTCTTTAGTGATGAGATTACAATTGTAAAATAAATGAAATAAAAGCAAAACTTCTTTACTATACAATTATTCAAGAAGTGAAATAACCAGTTGCATTTTTAAGGTTCTGCGTGCTCATAGCTTTTATATTCTCAAGAAATTACTGGTCAAACTATAACTTAATACATAAAAGTGGCACAGAAATTTCATGTAGAAAAGTAAATTGATTATTTATATCAACTTATAATGTACTAGATGAAACATGTTGGAACAACTATATTAAATAACACAAAATTTATATGGCAAGAGATGCATGTGTGCATGCTAAGTTGCTCCAGTCTTGCCTGATTCTGTGGCTCCATGAACTGTAGCCCCGCATGTTCCTCTGCTCATGGGATTCTCTAGGCAAGAATACTGGAGTAGGTCACCATCCCCTCCTCCAGGGGATCTTCCTGACCCAGGAATCGAACCCGTGTCTCTTATGTCTCCTCCATTGACAGGCAGGTTCTTTACCATTAGATTCTAGACCTGAATGTCTAGAAAAGAAGAAAACTCTAATTTGAAAAGATATATGAACCCCAATATTTATTGCAGCACTGCTTATTATAGCCAAGACATGGAAACAACCCAAGTGCCTATCAACAGATGATTGGCCTAAGAAGTTATATACATATTGGAATATTAAACCATAGAAAAGAATGAAATTTTGCCATTTCATTTAAGAGAATTACATATTGCAGGAGCATGGATGAACCCATAGAATATCATACTAAATAATGTCAGTCAGAGAAAGATAAATTCATATTGTATCACATATATGTAGAATCTAAAAATTAATGCAAATGAATCTATACAAAACAGACTCACAGATGTAGAGAACAAGCTTATAATTGCCAAATGGGAAAGTGCTGGAGGCTGGAGAGAGAAATTAGAAGCATAGAATTCATAGATACAAGCTACTGTATATACAGCAATAAGCCACAATGATTCACTGTATAGCACAGAAAACTATATTCAATATCTTCTAATAATCTGTATTGGAAAATAGTCTGAAAAAGTATATAATTCACTTTCCTCTGCACTTTACTGTACATGATGCATGCATGCATGCATGCTCAAGCATGTCCAGGTCTTTGCAAATTCCGTGGACTATGGCCCATCAAGCTCCTCTGTCCACTTCATTGTACACTTGAAAGTAACACATTGTAAATCAACTTCAATAAAAAAGAAACTCTCAAAATGTTGTATATTGATCATATAGAATGAAACACTATCTTATGCTGTTATACAACTTTAAAATAAACTCATACAGTTTATCCATTTATTTCAGTAGACCCCACCTTTGTTTCATTTGTTTGTTTATAAGCAATATGGTTTGTTTATAAGCAATATGGTCATGTATGGATGTGAGAGTTGGACTGTGAAGAAGGCTGAGTGCCGAAGAATTGATGCATTTGAACTGTGGTGTTGAAGACTCTTGAGAGTCCCTTGGACTGCAAGGAGATCCAACCAGTCCATTCTGAAGGAGATCAACCCTGGGTGTTCTTTGGAAGGAATGATGCTAAAGCTGAAGCTCCAGTACTTTGGACACCTCATGAGAAGAGTTGACTCATTGGAAAAGACTCTGATGCTGGGAGAGATTGGGGGCAGGAGGAGAAGTGGATGACCCAGGATGAGATGGCTGGATGGCATCACGAACTCGATGGATGTGAGTCTGAGTGAACTCCGGGAGATGGTGATGGACAGGGAGGCCTGGCGTGCTGCAATTCATGGGGTCTCAAAGAGTCGGACACGGCTGAGCGACTGATCTGAACTGAACTGATACTTGATAAAAAGTTAAAGTCTATAGTTAAGTAGTGTCTGACTCTTTGTGACCCCATGGACTGCCCTTTGCCAGGCTCCTCTGTCCATGGAATTTCCCAGGTTAGAATACTGGAGAAGGTTGTCATTTCCTTCTACAGAATATCTTACTGGCCCAGGGATTGAACCTACAATTTGGAGAGATGGGGACAAAGTTAATCAGAATCACACTTAAACTATTCTAGAATATTACAAGGTATAAAAATTCTTTAGAGATTAAAAAAAAATCATTTTATCTGGCTCTCTCCTGAATAAGTCATTTTTCTAGAAAAATAAGAACAATAAAAATTTGGACAATAAGTGATTTTTTTTAAATGTGGTCAGTGAAACCATTCTATAAAACTTTTCATTCATAAAATCTAACTTTCTGCTACTAGTACCAGGAGGAGGGTCCCAGACCAAGGTCTTTTGGGATTACCCACCTCAAGGTCATGTGATAATCATCTCTGAATTGAAAACAAAAATAACAAAACTTCCCACCTTGTAGATAAGATACTTATAGGTATAGAAGTCGGAGAAGGCAATGGCACCACACTCCATCACTCTTGCCTGGAAAATCCCAGGGATGGAGGAGCTTGGTGGGCTGCCGTCTATGGGGTCGCACAGAGTCGGACACGACTGATGCGACAGCAGCAGCAGCAGATATAGAAGTGTAAACTAGATCTAGATATATTTACTTTATTGTGAAAGGTGAATTGAATTATTTTTTATAGCTGGAGTTCACCTTTTAGGGATGAATGTGTTGCAAAGAATTGCTGAATAAATATTTTGCCTCATCTTTAGTAGTCTCCCAAACTTTATAGAGGATATAGAAAAATGCCAATGTCTGGTTTCTCTGAAATAGAATATATTTATATTCACATGCATGCAATTGATTAAGGGAATGCTCCCAAGAGGTCAAGTAATTTTGACAAAGTCCCAGTTTCAGCCCCACTGCAGTCCAGAAGGGAGCTTTCAAGCTTAGTTATGCCTCTTAGCTTGCTCCATTTCAGGGAGTGTATGTGAGAAGGAGAATAGTAATGTGGAAAATTCCAACCACTCAGACATCTCCTTGTGCCTCTCTGATCTTTCTATTTTGGGGAAAAATGGCTCTGTAGCTTAAGGACCATCATTAAAAGAAAAACATGGGCACCAGAGTTGGGCACACAGAAGTAGTGAAGTTACCCGACAGTGATCTTCCCATTCCCAGTGTGAACAAATGATGGGAATAGGACATACTTCTGTCCTGTAGGAAGGAATGATGGAGCAATGTACTTACTGACTGGTCCTTGAAGACAGGAACTAGTTCTTAATTGATTTTACCCCCAGTGGCTGATACAGTGTATGCATACCCCCAGTGCCTGATACATAGTATGCATGCATGCAAGCTAGTCATTTCATTAGTGTCCTACTCTTTGCGACCCTGTGGACTGTAGTGCATCAGGCTCCTCTGTCCTCGGGATTCTCCAGGGAAGAATACTGGAGTGGGTTGCCATTTCCTTCTCCAGGTGATCTTCCTAACCCACAGATCAAACCTGTGTCTTTTAGGTCTCCTGCTTTGGCAAGCAGTTTCTTTACCTCTAGCGCCACCTGGGAAGCCCGATATATATTAAGTGTTTAGTAAATATATGTAGACTAATTAAAAGTAAGTGCACACACACATAAAACTTAAAAGGCATACTTTTTAATTTGCCTAATTTATACATCAAAATTTATTAAATCATGTGATAGTTGTATCAAAATTTCTACTTAGAATATCTCACATTTTAGTATTTAATCAAATGAAAGAATATGCAGTACATTTTATATCCTAGCACACGTTTATATGTCTCTTTGTACTTGACCCTCCTGTTGATTTCAAAGGAGACTTGCTCAGCAGTGCTAACAGCACGGGAGTAAGAGGTTCATGAAAACAATACTCTATATTTTAAAGTTGCTAATCCAGTACCTAAAAGAGAAAAAGAAGAGAGAAAAGGGATTTTGTCACTATGCTACGCTGACTTTAAATGCAGCAAAGCAACAGTTTTCCACTATTATCTTTACTTTCTTAGACTTCAATGAGTTTTCCTGGAAGAGTAAATAGTTTTCCATGTGCATTAATGTTAATTCATAAAGCAATTTATATGCACCAAACATCTTAAATTGTTTCTCCTCTTCTTCCTTAATTTTTAAATTGATTCCGTTTCTTATTCTTCCTTATCAAATTAGTGTGTATATATGGAGCATCTATAATAATGCAGTTGTATAAGGCATTGTAGTAGGCACTTTGAGCAACATTCTAAGCCTAAGATATTGTCACTGGTAATCTTATAATGCAGTTTTACTATATCTGTTAGAAGTAAACAGATGTTTGTCTTATGTCTTTTTTGCTTTTAGATTTTGAAAAAAAAATAATTTCAAAGCTATGAATTATAAAGTGTTTTTTTTTCCTTATTTTGCTTGTCTCTAGAAGATAATTTTAAATTCACAGAAGATTATACACATTCTGGTTTCATATATTTACCTGAGATGCATTCCTAAGTCTAGATAATGCAAAGATTTTTGGCAAGTTCCCTATAAAACTATATATACTTTAATTAAGGTGCATGGTATTTGTTAATGGTTTTATTTCTTTAACATGGCATCTGGCATAGACCTGGGAAGAGAATTATCACTCAAGGCATAGAGTATGACTTTAGCAAAAGCTTATAATGTCAAAATAAAATTCTTTAGTGCTTTTTTGAATATTTCTGGCATTATAAACTTAAAATATAGTAAAAAACAGATTTGAGAAAGAACATATTTACATATCAATTGTAATCATTGAAAAAAATTTCCTTTGTATTTCAAATACATTATTATATGAAATATTTCCTAGTATAAATCAGTATAAACCTTTGTAATTGCTTACGGTGTATAATAATTTTGCACAAGTCAGTTGGGCTGGATTGTATTATTGTGATTGGCTATAGAGTTTCCCAGGTGGATCAATGGTAAAGAATCTGCTTGACAATGCAGAAGACATGGGTTCAATCTCTGGGTTTCATCCTTAGGTTGGGAAGACACCTTGGATAAGGAAATGGCAATCCACTGCAGTAATTTTGCCTGGAAAATCCCATGGATGAGGAGTCTGGTGGGCTACATACAGTCCATGGGGTTGCAAAGAGTCAGACACAACTGAGCACATGTGCACAGTACTTAGAATTATTCAAGGCGAGACTAGAATATCACCCCTCAGAAATGGTAAAATTACTCCTTGGATGAAAGTATAGACTAAATGCTAAATACTTGCTACTAAAATACACTCAGTGAATATTTAAATCTTTTGGTGTTTTCTCTTTGCTTTCAAAACAGAATAAGAACATTTTAAATAGTCTTATAAATCTATCTATAATTGATTTCATTTATTTTTTAGCCTCCTGTCTCACCACTCACCACTCCAAATTCTTAGCTTTAACTGTTTTGAATTATTAACTCACCAAATATTCCATAATCCTGCCTCCAGTTCTCATAAAATATGTTCAATTATCCTTAACTATCATTTTCTTCCCTTTCACTCTGTCCATATCTACAAATCACCTAGGTTTCAACAATTGTCCTGCAGATATGTGAAATGAGGGTCAATGTCTCTCTTGTGTAGTCCCACAGTATTTAGTATTTGGACAGATTGTAACATTTCGCCACCAAAATTTCCTATTACCTTGTCTGCGCTACCCTCCTAGACTGTAAAAATATTGAGCTAAGCAACTGTACCTCATTGAAGTTTGTATCCCCAGAAAATAGCAGAATGTAAAATACTCAACATTCCACAAATAGTAAATATAATTTTTCACACAGACACACAGACACACAGAATTTACTGCAGAGATTGATGAAATTATTTTTATGTTGATGTGCTGAAGAAATTTATATGTGAGAATGCTAGGTAAGCACCTAAAAATAATTTTCTGTGGCCAGCTAAAAAAGACATCAAAGCAGAATATGATAGTTACAAATTCAAATATATGCCGATCCTAGTAAGATTTGAAAGCAGTTTTAGGCTTACCATATTTGTTCCCTCTTTTTTTCATCCAGAGAGAATACCAATCCTTGACAAATCAATTGATACACTTTTAAACAAACACATTATTTCATATTCTTAACAGTATGACAATGTACAAATGTACAAAATTTAATTTTAGCAATAAATAAATTTAATCTGTACACTGATTCTGGAAGGATTAATCTGTTGATACTCATTACGGAGAATTAATCTATAGTCCCAACTGAGGATACATTGTCTTGAAATATAACACTGAAGTATAAGCTCAGTCTCAATAAAGTCTCTTCATTTTGGTTTCACTGACTACTCACCTTGTGTCAATGAAAATTCTTTTAAATTTTCAGTCCATGATCTATGTCTAAATATGTTTGTTTCCTTCCCAGTGAGTTTCTTCCATATTGAGCTAAATTTTCATTACATATATATATATATATATATATATATTGCTGGATAGCTGACCTATATAGTATTTTCCAAATAACTGGAAAAAGAAATCTGAAAATCCCCTATGCTATTATTCTTTTAAACTTGTTTCTCCTTTAAAAGTATAAAGAGAAGCACTTATCTCAAACTTTTACTGCAGTTATTAGAGTGTATGTTTTATGAGACTCTCTCTTTATGTGAATTTGAAGATGCCCAGTTTGACTAGGGGAATGCATTCCAGAAATGAAGAGTTTCATATGTAATTTAAATGCATTTTCAAAACAAGACAAAATGTTTAAGTTCAGGTTCAGTTCAGTTCAGTTCAGTCACTCAGTCGTGTCCAACTCTTTGTGACCCCATGAACCACAGCACGCCAGGCCTCCCTGTCCATCACCAACTCCTGGAGTTTACCCAAACTCATGTCCATTGAGTCGGGGATGCCATCCAACCATCTCATCCTCTGTCATCCCCTTCCCCTCCTTCCCTCAATCTTTCCTAGCATCAGGGTCTTTTCAAATGAGTCAGCTCTTCACATCAGATGGCCAAAGTATTGGAGTTTCAGCTTCAGCATCAGTCCCTCCAATGAACACCCAGGACTGATCTTTAGAATGGACTGGTTGGATCTTCTTGAAATGCAAGGGAGTCTCAAGAGTCTTCCCCAACACCACAGTTCAAATGCACCAATTCTTTAGCACTCAGCTTTCTTTATAGTCCAACTCTCACATCCATACCTGCCCCCAAATATAAAGCACCTAACACTAGGATTTGGGTGAAGTGCGGAAGTGGTGTCATATGCTTTACTGATAGTGTGTTTTGTTGAAAAGCACACTGAATGCTTTCCAGAAGCATCCAATTAAAAGATGCAAGGCTGGAGCATTATCCAAACAGTTTTCACTTGCTAACATCAGAGAGTTGTCCTGCACTTCTGGGCCAGAAGTTTCAGCATGGTCTAGAGATTCAGATTTGGGTCCTGAGCCACACTGTGTAAAAACTCAGATATGCTTGAGATTGATACTTATAGCCAAAGTGAAACAATATCTTTGACACCGTTGAGATAAAATCAGAAACTGTCCAAAGGGATGTGACCGAAAACACCTGCTACATCATTTTCTGTAGAACAGGCCTAAGTGTCGCTGCCTGAGATGCATCAATGAGCAATACAAACGGAGATCCTGGCCCTGGCTGTTATGGAACTTCTGTTCTGGTAACAGTAAAATTCTTAAGTTGAATTTGGTGAATGAATTCTTTTTTAAATATATCCTTTTATTTGTTACTTGATTGTGATTTCAAATTGTAAATAGTTTGCAGCATTTCACATTTAATTTCCCTAGAAGAGCATTTACCTCTATTATGACAGTGTTTTCCTTCTGGGAAACACAGGAAATAGCACTGATATTCAGTGACTGAGTAACAGTCCTAAGGTATTACTATTAAATTATATGTTAAATTATATATAAAAATCTTCATAATCAGAACATAGCACCTTTATGCTGATATTGGTATTTACTGAAAACAGTAAAAAGTTTCCTTATATAGCATTCACAGTATCTTTTCTAAATGAAAAAATTAGAATAGTGTGTTTTAAAAGTATTTCTTTTGAAGAAACATAGCGTTTGAACTTCTTCACATGAAATTTTGGATGGGTTGGCCAAAAGGTTTTTTTTTTTTTTTTTCTGAACTGACTAATGGAAAACCCGGGCTTCCCTGGTTGCTCAGTGCCAAAGAATTTTCCAGCAGTGCAGAAGTAAGAGATGTGGGTTTGATCCCTGAGAAGATCCTCTGGGAGAAGGAAATGGCAATCCACTCCAGCATTCTTGCTAGGAAAATCCCATAGATAGAGGAGCCAAGTGGGATACTGTCCACAGGGTCACAAAGGGTCGCACATGACTGAGTGACTAAACACACACACACACATACACACATA
This sequence comes from Ovis canadensis, assembly GCF_042477335.2. Taxonomy (NCBI): domain Eukaryota; kingdom Metazoa; phylum Chordata; class Mammalia; order Artiodactyla; family Bovidae; genus Ovis; species Ovis canadensis. Next base: position 64,714,562 of record NC_091250.1, read on the forward strand.
CACACATACACACATACGCAAACACATGGAAAAACCCAAATGAAATTTTTAGCTAAAACAATAATTGACAACATAAACAGAAAGTGCTACACTTATCATCTTAGTTTGTCCCCATTTTCCACAGATATTCCACAGGGCTTCCCTGGGGGCTCAGACTATAAAGCGTCTGCCTGCAATGCAGGAGACCTGGGTTTGATTCCTCGGTTGGGAAGATCCCCTGGAGAAGGAAATAGCAATCCACTCCAGCACTCTTGCCTGGAAAATTCCATGGACGGAGGAGCCTGGTAGGCTACAGTCCATGGGGTCGCAAGTAGTCGGACATGACTGAGTGACTTCACTTCACTCACTTTTCACAGATATTAAACTCCATGAAAGAGACTATCCTAATCAAGTGTTTTACATGACAGGGAAAAATGTGCTAGTTTAGATTCCCAACACAATAATTATAAGATCCCCCATAAAGATAGGAAGGTACTTTTGTAATTACTTGAATAAAAATTTTAATCTTGATGTTCCACTCTTGTGCTACAGCAGACTGAGGGCTGGATTGCCCAAGAGAGCCTTGCTCACATACTGGTAGCTGGCTTCCCATTACCTGGCAATATGGGGAGACCACGTGTCAGTTATTCTCCTTTAGAGTAGCCAGGATTTCTTCACAAGGGGGTTACTTCTCCAGGCAAGAATACTAGAACAGGTTACTATTTACATGGAGAAGGAAATGGCAACCCACTCCAGTATTCTTGCCTGGAGAATCCCATGGACAAAGGAGCCTGGCAGGCTACATACACTCCATGGGGTTGCAAGAGTTTGACATGCCTGAACAGCTAAACCACCACCATACTAGTTACTACCATTGTCTAATTTATTTACCTTAGCAATTGAGGTAAATAAAATTATGATATAAAATTATGAATTAGCACAATTTTATTTTTTATTATTAATTTATCTTAGAATAAAAACAAGCAACTGTGCACTGGCACATGAGGATGTAGTCTTGCACACAGAAAATTCTTTGATCGCATCTTCTGTTTTACCTTTCTGTCACTTCACTATGGTAACTCTGGGCTCCTTGCTCATCCCAAAACAAGACAGGCGATATCCCTTTGCACGAAGGTTTCCATCCACCTGGAACAATTCTGCCAGTGAATGGAATGCATGGTTTCTTCAATCACTCCCCTCAATTCTTTGCACATACAGTACTTTCTTAATGAAGTGCACTTTGACCATTGTATTTACTATTTTAATCTACTCTCATACCTCCATTCTCCTAACTGTCCATTCTGTTTTTTTCCTAGAACTTGTCACCTTCTGCTGCTGCTGCTGCTAAGTTGCTTCAGTTGTGTCCTACTCTGTGCGACCCCATAGATGGCAGCCCACCAGGCTCCCCCATCCCAGGGATTCTCCAGGCAAGAACACTGGAGTGGATTGCCATTTCCTACTCCAGCATATTATAAAATATTTTTCTAGAATTGAGGTCAGCAAAGTGAAAGTGAAGTCACTCAGTCGTGTCCAACTCTTTGCGACCCCATGGACTGTAGCCTATCGGGCTCCTCCATCCATGGGATTTTCCAGGCAAGAGTGTTGAAGTGGATTGTCATTTCCTTCTCCAGGGAATCTTCCCAACCCAGGAATCGAACCCTGGGTCTCCCGCATTGCAGAAAGACGCTTTACCATCTGAGCCATGAGGTCAGCGAACTGTATCCCAATAGGTCAAGTCCAGCCCAAGGTCTGTTTTTATAAAGAAATTTTTATTGGAACATAGCCATACATGTGGGCTTTCCAAGTGGTGCTACTGGTAAAGAATCGGCCTGCCAATGTAGAAGAGATAAGAGATGTGGGTTGGATCCCTTTGGGTTGGGAAGATCCCCTGGAGGAGGAAATGGCAATCCATTCCGGTATTTTTGCCTGGAGAATCCTATGGACAGAGGAACCTGGTAAGCTACAGTCCAGAGGGTTGCAAAGAGTCAGGCATGACTGAAGTGACCTAGCAAGCATCTACACAGCCGTACACATTTAATTATCTATTAGCTAGGGCTCCTTTTGTGATACAATGGCAGATTGAGTATTTATAGCAGCAGTATAAGACTCAAAACGCTGAAAATATTTACTGTGTGAATGCTTAGGGAAAATATTTTCTGATCCATTGTCAGGATGTAAACTCTAAGAGGGCTGAGAGATATTTTTTTGTTCCTTGGTATGTTCTAGTGTCTGGAAAAGCAAATTAATAGTTTCTGAATGAATGACTTCTCTAGCCTGCTCCTCTCTAGTGCATATCCATAAACTAATACTGTTGTAAATACTTTGGTCTAAATCAATGTAACATAAGAGGGAGAATTTTGAGGTAGACAATACAACACAGTTTGAAAATATTTTCAAATAGAGTATAGGTTTAGTATATGACTTAATTGATAGATATATTTTCCCATACTAGAGTTTACTACTGGAAGATTTTTCTTGTCTATATAAATATATTCATGTTTTTCAGCTTCAAAACTATTGTCCTTTCAAGTCAAAAGTTCATCTCTTTTTGTTAAATCTTTTTCCGTTTACTTCAATATAAAACATGCAATATATGTTTAAATTCTCTATCTCTTTATAATTTTATTATTAGTTTGAACATTTTGTTATAGTCTAACCTAAGTTTTCCATATATATATATATATATATATATATATATATATATGTATTGTGCTCCTCCGAGTAACTTTTAAAAACTGGTTTATTAAACGCTGGAATCTTGTCTTATTTTTCTTTGTCTACAGTGACTAACTCAAAATTTGCTAGTTATTCTACAAATATTTGATTTTACTGTAGTCTAAATTAGCTGTGCTAAAAGTAATTTTGAACCTAAGTATTTAGAGAATATTATCGGAGAAGGCAATGGCACCCCACTCCAGTACTTGCCTGGAAAATCCCATGGACGGAGGAGCCTGGTAGGCCGCAATCCATGGGATCGGGCACGACTGAACGACTTCACTTTCGCTTTTCACTTTCATGCCTTGGAGAAGGAAATGGCAAGCCACTCCAGTGTTCTTGCCTGGAGAATCCCAGGGACAGGGGAGCCTGGTGGGCTGCTGTCTATGGGGTCGCACAGAGTCGGACACGACTGAAGCGACTTAGCAGCAGCAGAGAATATTATACTTAAAAACAGTTCTTGAAATGGTAAAAACAGACAAGTGGTATATTTTTAAATTAGAAGTCCCTCAAAAAGAGACCTTCTCAAATGCCCAGCCTTCCCTTTCTTTTATACAAGGTGTAAATATCACATCCCAGCGTTTGTCATTCTACTTTATTTCACACAATATTAAAAAGTGTTGACAGGTATGAGGTGGATACAAGTTTTCATTTGAAAAACCATCCAACCTCAGAGAAGAAATATCACTTCACACAATTAGAGGTGTGAAAGTCAGGATTCCTATGAAATCAAAATTAGTTTTAAGCTCCACTATATTCATTCGTTCAATAAGCATCTTAAATGTAAATTTGTGCAGACTTGACTGTGAGACTGTGGGTACAAAGGTAACTAACATTTGGTCCTTAGCATCAAGGAGATGAAAGACATGAACATTTTGGTATAGAGGGCTACCCATGAATTCACATATTCCACATTCAGATGTGTATTTATAAGGTCTACACGAGAAAGTAAGGGTCAATTTATATACGCAAATATTTTGCAATGAATCTTGTTTTTCTGTTTGTTCTTTATAACCAGAAGTAGGGATTAACTTTATATGATTTTTAAAGTTTGGTATAGTTTCATTAGTTTCTAAAACAATTTTTGAAAGTTTTTGGAAGTTTCTATAACAATTCATAAACTTTCTCTCACTTTTAAGATAATTCCTGAAACTATCCGAATTGATTTAGTGAATGAAAGTTCTTCTTTCCTCTTCTTTTGAAATTTATTGTTTCAAGAAAATTCGTAGAGAGCTTACATTCTTCTGATAATATTGAAAATTGTCACTTTTCCTAAAACACTGTTCCTTGGCTGTCTTTGCTTTATGTGTTTGTCCTCTTTATATTCAATACAATTATTTTATATAGCTGCTATTCAGCATCTATATGGTTTCTGTGTGGCTATATGACCATCTGCATACATTTCATCTTTATAATGATGTTTTAGACCCCATAATAACAATAAATGGATATTATTAATTTGATATTACTTATCATCCTTAAAACAGCACTTTATTACATGCTCACTCAAACATATTTTAAATGAATGGTCTTCTGAATTTTTGAACAAAAAAGAGATTCAGTTACTGTTTTCACCTGCCACCATATTAACAAGCCTTTAAGTAGTAAACTTCCCATCACCTAGAATTTAGTAATTTACTCATAATTATGTACCTCAAGGGCAAAACTCTGTACTCTTATTCTTAATATAAAAATTGAGATCTCGTTCTTTCTGTTCTTTCCCTAAAAACATATAGTACATGGTTGAGTCTTGGTTGAACCCATGTTTGCTCTGCCCAGATGACACCTCCATCAGATATCCTTCATCCTTTGCCCTCTCACTTCTTTCCAAATTCTGTTTAACATTATTTTCTCAGAAAGACTTTTATGGACTATGTTATATAAAAAATGGGCTTCCCTAGTGGTTCAGGTGGTAAAAAATCCACCTGCAGTGCTGGAGACCTGTGTTGGAACTCTGGTTTGGGAAGATCCCCTGGAGGAAGGCATGGCAACCCACTCCGCTATTCTTGCTTTTGAGAATCCCCATGAACAGAGGAGCCTAGTGGGCTACAGTCCATGGGGTTGCAAAGAATCAGAGAGGACTGAGCAACTATGCACAGCATACATATAAAAAGCAAAGTAGGTATCATATATATATTTTTTACCACATCTCCCTACATTAGTTTTTCCAATATCCCTCATGCTCTCTGAAGATGTTTTTCTATTTATCTATTTATATCATCTGTTCATCACTCTTGGGGCTTCCCAGATGGCACTAATGGTGAAGAACCAGCCTACCAATGCAGGTAGACATAACAGGTGCTGGTTTGATCCCTAGGGTTGGGGAGATCGCTGGGAGGAGGGCACAGAGACCCACTCCAGTCTTCTTGCCTGGAGTATCCCATTGACAGAGGAACCCGGCATCTACAGTCCGCAGGGTCACAAAGAGTCAGGTGCGACTGAAGTCACGTAGCACGCACACATGCATTCAGCACTCCCACTCCAAAAATAATACTGTCCTGTAGGGTAAAGATTTTTGTCTGTCTTTATCCTGATATTTCTTTAGTGTATCAAACATTATCTAACACATAGTAGGTATTCAATAAATACCTTGTATTCACACTGTCAATCACATATTTTAAAGCAATATTGAAACATTTTGAATAGGGAATATAACTAATTGATATTTTACTATTTTTAAATGTTAACTTGTTTGAAACTTATGCTATCCATCCTAAGTACACAGATAAGTAAATAAAACATTTTAATTTTGCTGTTCATTTATAACTGCTGTCATTAGCTCTTATTTGAAAGCAGTATCAAAAGTTTGTGTTCTAAATTTTACATTATACATTCATAAGTGACTTATAAAATATAATCTAATGTTTTTAAAGGATATTAGGAATTCATTTAAAAAAACTACAAGATACCTGGGAGAGATAATCTCATTCTTTTCAAAACAGTATCAAGACAAACATTGTTCTGCCATAAACTATCTAATGACATAACATTTATTATTTATTTGGAGAAGTTTATTATTTATCACTAGAGTTTCAATATTTATAAGGGAATTGCAAGAATTCTTACTTTGGATTTAAAAAGAATACGTGCATCTGAGTATGTTTGTCACCATTCCTTCCCATGATGCCTCTTCTACCCAACTTTTTATTTTCTAATGAGATGGGACTCTTAAACACAGAATAGGATGGAACAGACATATTTAAGGGCTAACTAATATTTTTAATATCTTTTTACCTGGTGATGGAATCTTTTAGATAAGTGTCTACTTAACTGTGCAGAAGATAGAAGTATTCTAGGCACTATGTAAACTACTGCTTTAACTACAGTCATGAGTTGATTGAATCAGAGTAAGCACTTGATTCAATGGGATTGCAATCAATTTATTAGATGAGCATCTACCTCAAAAATTTGTCCTGAGAAGTTATCAGATCTTTCTGTTGAAGAGGTAAAACAGAAAGCATGGAGACTTTTAGAACACAATGATTAAAGCTTTGAGGTTCATTGATTAAATACTTTTTTTTAAAAAAATCTTACTACATACCAAACTTTAAATATTGATAGCATAATAGTAAACAAAACAAAACCAGAATTCTTTGCAGCATAATATTTAGATTCTAATAATGACAGAACAATTATCAGATTGGTAAATTAAATCATGTCAGTTGGTTTTGAGAGTCATAGAATTAAGCTGAGCAAGGAAGAGAATTTGTTGTGAAGACAAAAGGCATGACCTAAGAGTTAGGACTTTCTTTCATATGTCACAACAACATACAAAAGTGAGCACTTGGTTAGATGTAAAATGGTCAAATGTGTGATTACATAGTGATTTCTGGACTATAGCCAATGATTTGGCTAGATGATCAGTGAAGTGGAAGAGGCATGAAAATTAGTGACAATGAAATTTAAGAAAGAGATATTTGAATATATTAGGTTGGTGCAAATGTAATTGTGGTTTACGACTGTGAATTTTAAATCACTATAACCAGGCTCAAACCATCTTTATTAATCAGAATAAGAACATTACAATCAACACATTTTTTATCAACAAGAAATAAGTTTGTTTGGAATTCAATGAACTCTTGGAAAGCATTTTCTGCCTCCTGCTGGTTATGGAAGTGCTTTCCCTGAAAAACAGAGTCAAGGTGCTTGAAGATGTGGTCGTCTGTTGGCCAGAGGTCAGGTGAATATGGTGGATAAGCAAAACTTCATAGCCCAATTCGTTCAACTTTTGAAGCGCTAATTGTGTGACACATGGTCAAGTGTTGTCATGGAGAAGAGTTGAGTCCTTTCTGTTGACCAATGTTGGCTGCAGACACTGCAGTGCTGGGTGCATCTCATCAATTTGCTGAGCATACTTCTCAGATGTAATGGTTTCTCTGGGATTCAAAAAACTGTAGTGGATCAGACCATCAGCAGGCCACAAAAGAGTGACCATTACCTCTTTTCTGGTGCAAGTTGGGTCTTTGCGAAGAGGTTTGGAGCTTCTTCTTGGTCTAAATACTGAGCTGGTCATTTCCAGTTGTATAAATTCCACTTTTTGTCTCATGTCACAGTCTGATCAAGAAATGGTTCATTGTTGTTGAGTAAGGTAAGAAAAGACAATACTTCAAAACAACTTTTTGATTTGTGGTCTGCTCATGAGGTACCCTCTTATCGAGGTTTTTCACATTTCCAATTTCCTTCAAATGCAGAATAACCATAAAATAGTCAATGCTGAGTTGACTTCCCATGGAGAAGGTGATGGGACCCCACTCCAGTACTCTTGCCTGGAGAATCCCATGGACGGAGGAGCCTGGTGGGCTACAGTATGTGGGGCTGCGAAGAGTTGGACACGACTGAGCGACTTTACTTTCACTTTTCACTTCCATGCATCGGAGAAGGAAATGGTAACCCACTCCAGTGTTCTTGCCTGGAGAATCCCAGGGACAGGGGAGCCTGGTGGGCTGGCGTCTATGGGGTCACATAGAGTCGGACACGACTGAAGTGACTTAGCAGCAGCAGCAGCAGCAGCATGTAGTTGTAAGAGTGTCTGCTTTATTATCTTCTAAATCGGTCATTGTCAACTTCAATAGCTAACCACTGAGCTCCTCATCTTCAAGCCTCTCACTTCATTTGTAAAACTACTTGATCCACTACTGCATATACATTCATTAGCAGTTCCTGGGCCAAATGTATTTTTGATGTTGTGAACTGTCTCTACTTCTTTATGACCCATTTTGAACTTGAATTAAAAAGTCACTCGAATTATTTTTTTATCTAAAATAATTCCACTAGTCTAAAATAAAATAAAATAAACAGCAAGTTATGTCACTAGCATAAAAACAAAGCAAGTCATATGCATTAAAATTATGTATAACATAATCACATTTATTTAAGAATGTATTCCAATATCAAATGGCAAAATTCAACAATGCAGAGCCACAATTACTTTCACACCAAACTAATATTTCTCTGAATGGGGAAATAAGTGACTGTATTTTTATCCCATGTGAATGTTCACCAAAGACTGACCTCAGGAGAGGAGGATTTTAATAATCAAGTGGACAGAGTGACCCATCTCATGGATACCACTCACCCTGTCATCTCAAAATGGACTTATGAATAAATTAGCCATGGTGGCACCAAGGACACTTGGGTTATATCTGCTGTTGAGTACCCACCTGCCAGCTTCTGAGAAAAACACTGAATTCCTGAAATTACATATTCTCCAAGGTGGTCAGTTAGCTTCCAGGTTGATCACACTGAACTGTTTGCCTCATGGAAGGAACAGTGTTTTGTTCTTACTGAAATGGAATTTAACTCTACATTTACTTGCCTTCTCTGCTTGAAATATTTCTGCCATTCTACTGTCGGTGGACTTACAGAATGTCTAATCTACTGTTGTGATATTCTGATTAGGGAATTAAATCTTCCATTAGAATATATTCAAATGAGCTCTAGAGGATTAAAAGACCATCCTGATTTTGGAAACTAATGTTTCAAGAAAAAACTCAAAAGTTTAATGTATAGATGTTGTTGTTATTTACTCACTAAGTCATGTCCAACTTGTGACCCCATAGACTGTCGAGTGCTAGGCTCCTCTGTCCATGGGATTTCCCAGGCCAGAATACTGCAATGGGCTACAATTTCCTCCTCCAGGGGATCTTCCCATCCTGCGGATCAGAGCTTCATCTCCTGCTTGGCAGGTATCTCAGTGGTAGAGATACCACTGAGTCACAAGGGAAGTCCTACAAGTGAGTAAAACTTTATAGATGATTTAAAATATGAATGGACCTTATAAGAGAACTAGGTTTTCAATAAATTGGAAAAATAATTATGCAAGTTTTATATTATTCTACAGTCCTTTAATTTTCTGATTATTTATATGATTTTCTAAGCACAAAAATGCATATTTCTTTGTTCCTATGTCTTAAAGAAATGCTAAAGATATGGATGATGAAAAGAAATAGTCTTTGCTTTATGTGTTACTTTTCTTTACTGTCAAATGCTTTGCTGAGTCAAGGAGTTTTTTTAAAAATTCACTCTCATAGTGGGACATAGGAAGTGGCAACCTGATGAAATAGAAGATAAATAAAAATCCCATTGCAATATAACTAAGAAATCATGTACAAACTTTTAAAGGTTAATGAGCTCTAGAGAAGATTAATGACAGTTCTAGAATTAATGTCTGCTTATAACCCGTTTTCAACATAATCCTAGTTGTGAAGATTTGACATATCACAGGTAATTTGGGGTGAATGTTAACTGTGAAAATGATAATCTAGGTATTGTGAACCCAACTGATGTTAAAAGATACATCACTTGGGCAAGAGATGAAACAAGATAATTTAGAACTTAGTGCCTAGAAAAACAAAAGCACACCTTAATGATAAAAATAAAAATAAATGACCAAAGAATTATTTTTGAATTTATTAATCAAGGTATAGGCCAAGAGAAACCTACCTTATAAATCTTCTTTTATGTGAATGCTTAAGTATATAATAAGCAAAATAATTTTTTTCTAGTTAAATAATCATGTTAAGAAAGACAACATGACACAAAGAGAAAACATTTATTAAATACATCTGAAACACCAAGGATGCTTTTATAGTAAAAGAATATAGTATGATAATCTTTGAGACAGAATTTTCTATTTTATATTTACTATAAGATCACACAGTCTATAAAAAATAAAGATTTTAGCATGGACACTTATGAGGAGTCAGCCCATTAATTAAATAAAAGTAAAAATGTGTAAAATTAAAGTGGTAAAATTAATTAAAGCAATTTTTATTTTGTATATTATAGGCAGATTACTCTAACATATTTAAATGAAAAAAATAGGTATTGCATATAAGAGAAACCTTGATAAAATACATAAACTTCTTATTATATTTATTCTTGTCCTAATATTTACTTATAGAGAAAGCATCTTAACATTATAGAAGTAAATATTTACTGAAAATTTCACAGTTCATTTTATTGCTCTGATAATTATGTTAATCACTTCATATGCATTATTTCATTTAAAATTTGTAGCAACTTCATAAAGTTTGTATTTTTATTATTATCACTATTATATAATAAGATTACTGAGATTTATCCAAAACAGACAACCAGTAACCCTTGGTGGCTCAGAGGCTAAAGTGTCTGCCTCCAGTGTGGGAGACCTGGTTTCGATCCCTGGGTCCGGAGGATCCCCTGAAGAAGGAAATGGGAACCCACTCCAGTATTCTTGCCTGGAGAATCCCATGGACAGAGAAACCTGGTAGGCTACAGTCCATGGGGTTGCAAAGAGTTGGACATGACTGAGTGACTTCACTGAAAAGAGACAACCAGTAAGTGGAGAATTTAGAGTTTAAATTCAATAAATTTGATATTATACATGTTTCAATGCCATTCTCCCAAATCATCCCGCCCTCTCCCTCTCTCACAGAGTCCAAAAGACTGTTCTGTACATCTGCATCTCTTTTGCTGTCTCCCATACAGGGCTATTGTTACCATCTTTCTAAATTCCATATATATGTGTTAGTATATTGTATTGGTGTTTTTCTTTCTGGCTTACTTTGCTCTGTATAATCGGCTCCAGTTTCATCCACCTCATTAGAAATGACTCAAATGTATTATTTTTGATAGTTGAGTAATACTCCATTGTGTATATGTACCACAGCTTTCTTATCCATTCATCTGCTGATGGACATCTAGATTGCTTCCATGTCCTGGCGATTATAAACAGTGCCGCGATGAACACTTTGGTACACATGTCTCTTTCAATTCTAGTTTCCTCAGTGTGTATGCCCAGCAGTGGAATTGCTGGATCATAAGGCATTGAAACATGTAGAATATCATGTAAGAAACGAATCGCCAGTCTAGGTTCGATGCAGGATACAGGAAGCTTGGGGCTGGTGCACTGGGATAACCCAGAGGGATGGTATGGGGAGAGAGGTGGAAGGAGTGTTCAGAAGTGGGAACTTATGTACACCCTTGGTGGATTCATGTTGCTGTATGGCAAAACCAATATAGTATTGTAAAGTAAAAAAAAAATAATTTTTAACACAAAATAATAATAATAATAATTAATTGCTTTTGTTAGGCACTAAATTTAGCTTCAGATTTATGGCAATAAAAGCAAAAGAAAAGTAGAATTTAATTATCTTTTAAAAAAGAAACAGTAAAAAAAAGAAATTTCTTTTTAGAAATTGAATTTTGAGCAATATTTCTTGAATAATATCATTGTATAAAAATTAAAATTAGACACAATAGTTTTTTTCTTTAAATTTTAATGCTTAATCAAAGTGGTCAGAAATAGCTTTGCATTAGTACTCAGGAGCAAGTTATGATAGATGTGTTTTAGTTCTCAAGAAAAGAAAACAAATAGTAGATATATAGATAAACCTGTTCTTCAGTAGGCTGGAAAGTCAGGCAGGGTTTCCATTTTGCAGACTTGAGGAGAATTTCTTCTGTTTTGAGGATTCTCAGTCTCTGCTCTTAGGACCTTCAACTTATTGGATGAGACCCACCTAATTATGGATATCTATCTGTTCTAGTCAAAATCTACCTGTTTAAAAGTTAATCATATCTAAAGCATAACTTCACAGTATCACTTGAAATAGCGTTTGACCAAAGAACTGGGCACCATGGCCTAAGCACATAAAATTAGCCATCACAAAAGTTAAATCTGTAAACAAACTAAACTTTATCATCTGAGTAATCTAAAATAAACGGTGATTCAACCAGTGTTCTGTGAGGGGTATTAGAATAAATAAATGAGAGAGAGAGAGATGTTACTTCATTTCTACAAGTCACATCTCTTCCTTGACCTTGACCAAAACTCTTGTAATAAATTTTATTGTCTCTTAAGGTAGGTAGTTTGCTTAGTTTGTTTATTCTGTTCTTTAAACAACTATAGTTGCTCAGCTGTGTCTGACTCGTTGCGACTCTGTGGACTGTAGCTCAACAAGCTTCTCTGTCCACAGGATTCTCCAGACAATACTGGAGTAGGATTCTTGAGATAATACTGGAGTCTGGATATCCCTTCAGAATATCTTCCCAACCTAGGGATTGAACCCAGGTCTCTTGCATTGCAGGTGGATTCTTTACCATCTGAGCCACCAGGAGAGTCCATTTATTCTGTTACTTGCCACCAAAGAAGTCTAACCTCTATAGTTTATTAAGTTTGACAAAAAGTAAATAGAAAAGTTACTAAAGTCTGCAAAGTACAGTTATAAACCAATACATTTTTTCAAAGAACTATCTCAAGGGGAAAAACTAGACAAAGAAATATCACTTTTCCTTAAACTTAAACCCAAAGCTAAAATATGAATATGAATTAAAAGTTTTTTCTACACCTCACAGAATAAAATCACAGTGCTGAATGATTATGTTATTAATATGCTTGATTTAACTTAAAGATATCAAGATATATCTAGAGGAGATGTCAAGCATTAAAAAATTATTTAATTTCATGATTATAGTGATTTAAATGTTCATGAATTAATTTCATACTCATTCTTACATTAAAATGTGCTGAAATCAATTTGTACCTGAGTTATTTTAAATGATTAGAAAATACAAAAATCTGTATTTAATCTATCAAATGCTCTATTTATGATTTTAATATTTGTATTGCTTTTATAAATAGAGGAGGATCACTTATTGATTCTGTTCAGCAGGCTGATTTATGTTTTAAATGCTGTCTAGTTTTTCAAACACTTTAGAGTTCTTTTAAAATGTTAACATTGAAAATAAAAGTTAAGACACTTCCTTTTGGATTTCAGTTTTCTAATAGGCAAAATATAAGATGCTTACTCCTTGGAAGGAAAGTTATGACCAACCTAGACAGCGTATTAAAAAGCAGAGACATTACTTTGCCGACAAAGGTCCGTCTAGTCAAGGCTATGGTTTTTCCAGTGGTCATGTATGGATATGAGTGTTGGACTGTGAAGAAAGGTGAGTGCCAAATAATTGATGCTTTTGAACTGTGATGTTGGAGAAGACTCTTGAGAGTCCCTTGGACTGCAAGGAGATCCAACCAGTCCATCCCAAAGGAGATCAGTCCTGGATGTTTATTGGAAAGATTGGTGCTAAAGCTGAAACTCCAATACTTTGGCTACCTGATGTGAAGAGCTAATTCATTTGAGAAGACTCTGATGCTAGGAAAGATTGAGAGCAGGGGGAGAAGGGGACGACAGAGGATGAGATGGTTGGATGGCATCACCAACTAGATGGGAATGGGTTTGGGTATACTCCGGGAGTTGGTGATGGACAGGGAGGCCTGGCGTGCTGGGGTTCATGGGGTTGCAAAGAGTCGGACAGGACTGAATGACTGAACTGAACTGAACTGAACTGAAGTTGTACAAAATTTTCCATAAAATAAACAACATTTTAAAAATAAATTTGCATTATTGCCCTGTAATATAAACATATATACATGCGTGGACAAACTTATGCAAGATGAAAACATTCAACAATTTAGTGAGTACATGCAAATATATAAGTAAACTTTGTATCTTTAATTTAAAAATAAATAAATAAATGGTCTTAGAGCTTTATAGGCACATTGATGACAAAGAAATCCAAATCATTAAGATGCTCTCATTCACAGTTATGGCCCTTCTGTTGAAAAATAACCTTTGTATTTTACACTTTAAGTCCCTGGCAGGACCCTATTCTATCTTCTTCAACAGAAACTATTTTCTTTTGCTTCTTGTTTTGACCTTTAAATATTTCACTACATAAGTCATCCATTAATAGATTTTCATTATAAAAATATTACAAATAACACTGGAGTTCCCTTTGATTATTATGTAAAATTTTGAAGTTCTTCTAATCCTGCTACAACGCTATCCATCTTTGGTTACAAGCATCATTAATAGTTTTGTGTGTATCTCTCCAGACTTTCTTCAGGAATGTGTGTGTGTGTATAGTATATTTTTGTGTATGCTATTACACGTTAGTTGAGATAAATATACTATAATGAAGAAAGCTGAGGACCAGAGAATTGATGCTTTTGAACTGTGGTGTTGGAGAAGGCTCTTGAGAGTCCCATGGGCTGCAAGGAGATCCAACCAGTCCGTTCTAAAGGAGTCCTGGGCATTCTTTGGAAGGAATGATGCTAAAGCTAAAACTCCAGTACTTTGGCCACCTCACACAAAGAGTTGACTCATTGGAAAAGACTCTGATGCTGGGAAGGATTGGGGGCAGGAGGAAAAGGGGACAACAGAGGATGAGATGGCTGGATGACATCACTGACTTGATGGACGTGAGTTTGAGTGAACTCAGGGAGTTGGTGATGGACAGGGAGGCCTGGCGTGCTGCAGTTCATGGGATCGCAAAGAGTCGGACACGACTGAGTGACTGAACTGAACTGAACTGATACTGTTAAGTACCATACCACAGCTTTCTTTCTTCATGCAGTGATTCTGGAGCTCTGTTAGTACAGAGAGCTCTTCCATCTTGCTATGGATTGAATGTTTATATCCTCCCAAAATTATATGTTGAAGCCAATGTGGTTATATTTGGAGGATGGTTTTGGGGAAGTAATTAGATTACAAGTAAGGGTGGAGACCTCATGAATGAGATTAGTGCCCTTATAGGAAGAGACATAAGAGAGCTTGCTTCCTCTATCTCTTCATTCTCTTCCATGTAAAGATGCAATGAGAAGACAGCCATCTGCAAAGCCAGAAGTGGGCTCTCACCAGGCAATAGATCTGCCAGTACCTTGATCTTCTCCAGAGAAATAAATGTTTATTGTTTAAAAAAAAAAACAGCAAAAAAAAAAACAACAGCAAAATCTTTACATTAAATTTGTTTATATTTGATTAATGCAATAATTGCTCTGTGGATACTACTTTTATAAAACAAAGAAGAAACTAGGCATCAATAGGACAGTATGAACACAAAAGCTTGTGGTACTGTCTACATTGATAATTGAAAAGAGGAGATATTGCACACTTTGCTAAAAATGTTTGAGGGTAGAAAGGCTGAAAAATTATCATGAAAGACACTGAGTTTGCAAATGTTCTTCTCAGAGCCATGGGAGAAGTTCTAAGTACAAAGAAGGAAGCACATACTAGAAACATGATCAGAATCCCTGAAAGCCCAGAAGCAAACCTATCAGTATTTTTGTGTACTTCCATAACAGATATCACATTTCTTGCAAAATGCTGAATTTTCCTGCTGTAGTCAGGCATTTAGTATCTTTCCAGTGGTAGGTAAAAAAAAAAAAAAATCAGCATTTTTACTCCAACTTTTGGAAGTCCTTCTGAAAGGGAAAAATTAAATAAAGAACACATTGTGAATACTCAGGCAAGTAAAATTTCCAAACACTTTATCTTAGAATAATAGAGCAGGCAATGGAATGATGATTCTAAAAGAGTTTTTTTTTTTTTTTTTAATCTTTGCTCTTTTTTGGTCCATGTCAGATTTCTTCATATATTTGTCTAGCTAAAAATATTTAGAACAAGTGTTACCAATCCCTTTTCATAATTTTGAGTGTGAGATTTGAAAGCTAAATTGAAATCTCCATACAAATGGAAGAAGCAAAGTTATTTTAAAGAGACCACAGAGGCAAAAGGAAAACAATATATTTTTTCATTTGTTAGAAAATAATAAAGCAAGCGCTGTCTTGTATAAGAGCTTAGTAATTGTTTTTCCATCCAAATAAATTCACAGAATACATTGCCCATTCCTTCCATATGTAAACATGATTTTTCCTAATACTGTTAATAGGATGTTAATAGGATGGAATTGGCAAATGAGAACAGGTTGAAATTGGTAGAGGGCAATCTTGGATATGTTTTCCCATGTGGCTCAGGGGTAAAGAATCTGCCTTCAATGCAAGAGACTTACAGGAGACCTGAGTTCGATACCTGAGTTGAAAATATCCCCTGAAGTAGGAAATGGCAACCCACCTCAGTATTCTTGCCTGGAAAATCCCACGGACAGAGGAGTCCATGGAGTCACAAAAATATCAGACTTAACTGAGTGACTAAGCAACAACAAATCTTGGATGAATTTTGGAAATATTTCACTAAAGATAACAGAGGTCTTCCCTGGTGGCTTGGATGGTAAAGAATCTGCCTGCAATGCAGGAGATCTGGGTTTGATCCCTTAATCGAGAAGATTCCCTGAAGAATGAAATGACTACCCACTCCAGTATTCCTGTCTGGGGAATTTGATGGAGAGAGGAGCCTGATGGGCTACAGTCCATGAGGTCGCAAAGAGTTAGACATGACTGAGTGACTAACACACACGCAAACATTAAATATATATTTGTAGTGGGACAGACTGTTCCTTCTTTGTCTATAATGAGCATTCTTCACTGTTTCTTGGTAACATCTTTCTTCCACCGGTTTCTTCTTTTAAAGACAAGTTAATAGTTTGTCACAAGCTTTTGTTGATATTATATGTTTCAGAACACCTCCCAAGAAATGTGAGATAAAAAATTATCATAAGGGAAAAATAAACTCTTAGTTCAACTTGGATATTGTTCAACATTAGTTTTCATAAAGATAAAATTTGTGCATTCTAAATATATTTAAAGAAACTTAAAATCAGAGAGAATCTCACCCCAGGAAATGCAAGAAGAATGGGCTCTAACTCACGGTCACACGGTGGAAAAGTCTGAATGAACAATCACAAACTTTTTTGCACTAATAGTACAAATGAAGTGAAGTGACAGTTGCTCAGTCGTGTCCCACTCTTTGCGATCCCATGGACTGTAGTCCGCCAGGCTTCTCTGTCCATGGAATTCTTCAGGTAAGAATGCTAGAGTGGGTTGTCATTCACTTCTCCAGGAAATTTTCCTGACCCAGGATTCAAACCTGAGTTTCCTGCATTGCAGGGAAATTCTCTACCATTTGAGCCACAGGCAAAGCCCACTTATGCATTTATTTTCTGATTTGACTATGATAACTGTGCTCACTTTTAATTGATATTGTCATATTTTGTTATAACTTAGGACACTGACTTGATTATAGACAAGTCATCATTAATGTAAGTGAAAGTGAAAGTGAAGTCGCTTAGTCGTGTCTGACTCTTAGCGACCCTATGGACTGCAGCCCACCAGGCTCCAATATAAGTAATTGGGTAAAGATTACATTTTCCAAGTGACTGAATGTATTATTCTCTGTACTTCCCTTTCTCTTTCACACACATGTATCTGCCCAATATAAATAAAATAATTTTAGCTCTATCTTTATGGTATATACATAACATCACTTCTCATTACCTTCACTGCTACCACTTGGCATCAGATTACATAGTATTTCTTGCAATAGTCTCCTAACTAATTTTGCAACAATCTATTTTCAGCACAGTAGCCAGTATGATCCTTTTTAAATATTTTGGATCATATTATTCCTCTGATACAAGGCAACAATGAATTTTTTTCTGAAGATTGTAAACTAAATGGTATTGCCAAACTCACACTCACTCTCCAAACACCCTTTCTGGTGTTTTAATCTTCTCAAAATCACTTATAACCATGTGACATCCTACATTTCTATGTACGTGTTTGTTTACTATTTGTTTTCTGAAATATAAAGAAGGAGTGAAGTCAGGGACTTTATTGCCTTCACTAGGATATCTACAGTGCCTAGAAACTTGTAGGTTCATTATAAGTGCTGAATAAATATCAGTAATATAAGTGAATGTTTTTAAGAACATAGCACCGAGATTCAATTGCCAGAAAAATATAATTAGCCTAACAATTGTAAATGGATTAAAAAGTTAAGCTCCTTTGCTGTAGATTAGTTTCATCCCTCTTATATAATAATTATATTAATAACTACGTATTTCTCCTACCTTCTATTTAACCTTCTGTGTTAAATCTTATATAAGCATTGTTCTACTTATCTTTGAATAATACTATGACATAGGTGCAACTGTGCCCAATTTTACAGATGAGAAAGCCAAGACTTAGCAAGATTAAATTATCTTTTCAGGTTAAGAAAGTGCTTACACAGCAGAGCTGAAGCATGTCAAACTGATTCCAGAATCTGCGTCATGCTGTACTGCTCCAACCACAGTTCAGATGTTAAGTGGTATCGTATAGATCTGTCTGGAATTATAATCTGCACCAAAGAGCATGTGGCAAATCCATGAACTATTTTCCCAAATCCTTAAGTAGTGCTTCATCTGAACCTTATCAACACTCTCAAGAACATAGCTTCTCCCTATTCTGTTCATTTTTGCTGCATCCATTTTACTATCTGCACATGATCTTGATATTTCCAATGATGAGTCAGATTTTACCTTCACATTATTTAAATCATCTCAGTGAATGGTTCTCTCCCATTATCCAGAACCTCAGAAATTTCCAATCTGTGATCTTTTTTTTTCACTTTATTTATTTATTTTTTGGAGGCTAATTACTATACAATATTGTATTGGTTTTGCCATACATCAACATGAATCTGCCACTGGTGTACATGTGTCCTGAACCCCCCTCCCACCTCCCTCCCATCCCATCCCCCTGGGTCATCCCAGTGAACCAGCCCCGAGCATCCTGTATCATGCATCATGGGCAGCATCTCATTCTTGTTCATCTCTCCCTCATATTAAAGAAGACACTGTTTTGATACTGACAAAATGTTTTGAGCCTCTTTCACATACTACTCAGGTGATTACTTTGTTTTTTCTTTTTCTTTTTAATATGAAACTAACTCATAGGATATAATATAATTCAGATTAATGTATTATTTAGAATTTAGCCTACTAGAATAGCATACAATTTTGGATCTAGAATAACATTCAATTAAAAAAAAAGAAACAATAACACACTTATTTCAACTCATGGTCTTAGTCTAAGCTTGTTGGATACCTAAAAATTCTCTAGATAAGACACTGATGTTCCAAGAACAAATGTATAAATAATCTGCCAAATGTGTGTGTATGTGTGTGTTTATAAAACTGTGTGACTTGCAGGAATAATATTCATAAACTTTATCAGATTGTCAAATGGACTTTTGACATGAAAAATCTTAAGAATTTTTATTTTATTAAATCATTTTCTTTTTAGAGGAAGTCATCAAAAGAACGTAACTATTGATCGACCCACTAGCTGGACTGAGGTAATCAGATGCTCCTTATCCCCTCACCTGACCTTAGAATACACAATCTACCCACTTTTTCACAGTGAGAGCCATTTCCAAGGACACGACCTTAAGAGAGCTCTCATCTCACACACTAGTAAAGTAATGCTTCAAATTCTCCAAGCCAGCCTTCAGCAATACGTGAACTGTGAAATTCCAGATGTTCAAATTGGTCAACCACTTGTAAAAGAATGAAACTAGATCACTTTCTAACACCGCACACAAAAATAAACTCAAAATGGATTAAAGATCTAAACGTAAGATCAGAAACTATAAAACTCCTAGAGGAGAATATAGGCAAAACACTCTCCGACATAAATCACAACAGGATCCTCTATGACCCACCTCCCAGAATACTGGAAATAAAAGCAAAATAAACAAATGGGATCTAATTAAAATTAAAAGCTTTTGCATAACAAAGGAAACTATAAGCAAGGTGAAAAGACAGCCTTCGTAATGGGAGAAAATCATAGCAAATGAAGCAACTGACAAACAACTAATCTCAAAAATATACAAGCAACTCCTGCAGCTCAATTCCAGAAAAATAAGTGACCCAATCAAAAACTGGGCCAAAGAACTAAATAGATATTTCTCCAAAGAAGACATACGGATGGCTAACAAACACATGAAAAGATGCTCAACATCACTCATTATCAGAGAAATGCAAATCAAAACCACAATGAGGTACCATTTCACACCAGTCAGAATGGCTTCGATCCAAAAGTTTACAAGCAATAAATGCTGGAGAGGGTGTGGAGAAAAGGGAACCCTCTTACACTGTTGGTGGGAATGCAAACTAGTACAGCCACTATGGAGAACTGTGTGGAGATTCTTTAAAAAACTGGAAATAGAACTGCCTTATGACCCAGCAATCCCACTACTGGGCATACACACCGAGGAAACCAGAATTGAAAGAGACACATGTACCCCAATGTTCATCGCAGCACTGTTTATAATAGCCAGGACATGGAAGCAATCTAGATGTCCATCAGCAGACGAATGGATGTGGTACATACACACAATGGAGTATTATTCAGCCATTAAAAAGAATGCACTTGAATCAGTTCTAATGAGGTGGATGAAACTGGAGCCGATTATACAGAGTGAAGTAAGCCAGAAAGAAAAACACCAGTATAGTATACTAACACATATATATGGAATTTAGAAAGATGGTAATGATAACCCTATATGCGAGACAGCAAAAGAGACACAGATGTATAAAACAGTCTTTTGGACTCTGTGGGAGAGGGAGAGGGTGGGATGATTTGGGAGAATGGCATTTAAATATGTATAATATCATATAAGAAACGAATCACCAGTCTAGGTTTGATGCAGGATACAGGATGCTTGGGGCTGGTGCACTGGGATGACCCAGAGAGATGGTATGGGGAGAGAGGTGGGAGAAGAGTTCAGGATTGGGAACACGTGTATACCCGTGGCAGATTCATGTTGATGTAAGGGAAAACCAATACAGTATTGTAAAGTAAAATAAAGTAAAATTAAAAAAAAATAAACAAAAACAATATAAATAAACTCTTAAAAAATTGACAACATTTACTGGATCATCAAGAAAGCAAAAGAGTTCCAGAAAAACATCTATTTCTGCTTTATTGATTATGCCAAAGCCTTTGACTGTGTGGATCACAAGAAACTGTGGAAAATTCTAAAAGGGATGGGAATAACAGACCACTTGACCTGCCTCTTGAGAAACTTGTATGCAGGTCAGGAAGTAACAGTTAGAACTGGACATGGAACAACAAACTGGTTACAAATAGGAAAAATAGTATGTCAAGGCTGTATATTGTCATCCTGCTTATTTAACTTATATGCAGAGTACATCATGAAAAATGCTCAGCTGGAGGAAACACAAACTGGAATCTAGATTTCTGGGAGAAATATCAATAACCTCAGTTATTCAGATGACACCATCCTTATGGCAGAAATTGAAGAAGAACTACAGAGCCTCTTGATGAAAGTGAAAGAGGTGAGTGAAAAAGTTGGCTTAAAGCTCAACACTCAGAAAATGAATATCATGGCATCCAGTCCCATCACTTCTTGATAAATAGATGGGGAAAAAGTGGAAACAGTGTCAGACTTTATTTTTCTGTGCTCCAAAATCATGGCAGATGTTGATTGCAGCCCTGAAATTAAAAGATGCTTACTCTTTGGAAGGAAAGTTATGACCAACCTAGACAGCATATTAAAAAATAGAAACATTACTTTGTCCACAAAGGTCCATCTAGTCAAGGCTATGGTTTTTCTAGTGGTCATGTATGGATGTGAGAGTTCGATTATAAAGAAAGCTGAGCACCAAAAAATTGATGCTTTTTAACTGTGGTGTTGGAGAAGACTCTTGAGAGTCCCTTGGACTGCAAGGAGTTCCAATCAGTCCATCCTAAAGGAGATCAGTCCTGGGTGTTCATTATAGGACTGATGTTGAAGCTCAAACTCCAATACTTGGCCACCTGATGTGAAGAGCTGACTCATTTGAAAAGACCCTGATGCTGGGAAAGATTGAGGGCAGGAGGAGAAGGGGACGACAGAGGACGAGATGTTTGGATGGCATCTTTGACTCAATGGACATGGGTTTGGGTGGACTCCGGGAGTTGGTGATGGACAGGGAGGCTTGGTGTGCTTTGGTTCATGGGGTCACAAAGAGTTGGACATGACTGAGCAACTGAACTGAACTGATGGTGTTGTGGCCATCTTGTTGGTTATATATGACTGAACAGATAATATTCTGCTGGGAGGGTGGGAAGACACACTCATCTTGTAAGTTTCCTTATTATTTACCTTGAAAATTGAAAGTGTTAATTGCTCAGTTGTGTCCAATTCTTTGCAACCCCATCGACTGTAGCCTTCTAGGCTCCTCTGTCCATGGGATTCTCCAGGCAAGAATATTGGAGTGGGTTGCCGTTCACTTCCCTACAGGATCCTACCAAACTGGAAATTGATCCCAGGTCTCCTGAATTGCAGGAATAGTTCTTACTGCCTGAGGCACTAAGGAAGTGAACTCTGCCACCTACCAATCTAGATGCTTGCCTCTTCCTTCAATATTTCCTTACCTTCTGTGTATTTGGGCTAGTTTGCAAGCCAACAGATGTTAAGCCAGTCAGGATATCAAGAAATGTGCTTAAGAAAGAGACATCCATCAGGGAAATTCCAAGTTTAATGTTGACTGTTATGTGGGGAGAGGAGGCCTGTGTATTTGATACTTGTGCTTTATGAGCATGGGAGTGTCCCCAAAATGCTGGCTGTTTTGATGCACTTGTCTGAGAAACTGAGCACAACACACTGCACTTGGACAAAGAAAGAAAAAGAATAGCTGTGCAAGGAATAGCCTCTACTGTGGTTACACCAGCTGCACACCTAGGCTCAATCAGAGATTGAACTTCCAGCTGGAAAAAGAGCTGAGGATAGAGACAGATGTGCACATGTCTACTGCTCTGCTGACCTCAGGACTGACAGACAAGGTGGGAGAGCAGGATAATAAATTGGAGACCCTAGATCTTCAGTCCAGTTCAGTTCAGTCTCTCAGTCGTGTCCGACTCTTTGCGACCGCATGAATCACAGCTCGCCAGGCCTCCCTGTCCGTCACAAACTCCCAGAGTTCACTCAGATTCACGTCCATTGAGTCAGTGATGCCATCCAGCCATCTCATCCTCTGTCATCTCCTTCTCCTCCTGCCCCAAATCCCTCCCAGCATCAGAGTCTTTGCCAATGAGTCAACTCTTCGCATGAGGTGGCCAAAGTACTGGAGTTTCAGCTTTAGCATCAGTCCTTCCAAAGAAATCCCAGGGCTGAACTCCTTCAGAATGGACTGGTTGGATCTCCTTGCCGTCCAAGGGACTCTCAAGAGTCTTCTCCAACACCACAGTTCAAAAGCATCAATAATTCAGTGCTCAGCCTTCTTCACAGTCCAACTCTCACATCCATACATGACCACAGGAAAAACCATAGCCTTGACTAGACGGACCTTAGTTGGCAAAGTAATGTCTCTGCTTTTGAATATGCTATCTAGGTTGGTCATAACTTTTCTTCCAAGGAGTAAGCGTCTTTTAATTTCATGGCTGCAGTCACCATCTGCAGTGATTTTGGAGCCCCAAAAAATGAAGTCTGACACTGTTTCCACTGTTTCCCCATCCATTTCCCATGAAGTAATGGGATCGGCTGCTGTGATCTTCATTTTCTGAATGCTGAGCTTTAAGCCAACTTTTTCACTCTCCTCTTGCACTTTCATCAAGAGGCTTTTTAGTTCCTCTTCACTCTCTGCCATAAGGGTGGTGTGATCTGCATATCTGAGGTTATTGATAGTTCTCCCGGCAATCTTGATTCCAGCTTGTGTTTCTTCCAGTCCAGCGTTTCTCATGATGTACTCTGCATAGAAGTTAAATAAGCAGGGTGACAATATACAGCCTTGACGTACTCCTTTTCCTATTTGGAACCAGTCTGTTGTTCCATGTCCAGTTATAACTGTTGCTTCCTGACCTGCCTCTCAGGAGGTAGAAATCCCCCTGTCATCTGACCACTGATACAGAGGAAAGCAAAAGCACAGCAACAGCAATCCCAGTTAGGGGTGCAGCCCCCAAATCAGGAGACAATCATCAGAGACTATACACCCACTGAGTTCACTGAAATATCTACAATGTTCCAGCAAAAGATAGGGAATAGGACCCTTGCATGGTTGTCCTGGCTATGTGGTAGGAGGGGAGCAATGCCATTTATCTGATTGGGCAAGAAATAGAAAAAAAATGAGCAACATCACCACCTACAGTGCCCTCCTACAACATCTACATGGTGTTCTGTGGGTTCAAGGTACTCACTCCCTTATGTACTGGGTTATTCTAGACTACAGGAAAGCTTGACCCAATGAGGAGAGTCTCCCTGAAGATGTGATGCCCTGGAAATCTATAGAGAAAGTGCAACACTCTTTTAGGGATTTGGGGGTGAAATAGACCACCAATGCTTCTGTCTTGGAAGGCTCTGATGGGACCATATTCACAGCAGGAATGAGAGCCAAGATATGCTAGTTTGCCCTCAGGACTGTTACTTATTTGGGGAATCATCTAGATCTGTGTTCCTCTTTCAGGTGCCTATATTGTTGCTATGCAGCTCGATAGATGCCAAAAAAGCCACCTTCAAGTTAATGAACCCCCCTGCTAACCACTCAGGGCATGCTGCAGAAGATGGGAGATGTGTAAGATTCCAAGAGCCAGTTAGGAGGCATAGGGTGCTGGAGGAAATTATCCAGAGGACATCACCTCTGATTGATTTCTGAGTTGGACCTGAGAAATTGGAGGCTCCTCACACTGTGCCATCCTTGGAATATATGTTCTACCCCCTGTTCCCACAGTAGGAGCCATTTTTAAGCAAGAAGCCATGAGAGAGCAAAGTGTTGATACTATCTGGACAGTATATGTGACTGAACCCAGTTAAGGTCTCTATGCAAACTTTTAATATTCTGGAGGGCAGGAGAAGAGCTCTGTGCATCTTGTAAGTTGCCTTCTTATTAACCCTGTCACCTACCAATCTGGAGTAGCCAGCCTCTCTCTTTAATCTCTCCATGCCCTTTGTCGGGAGGGGTGAGTTTTCAAAACAAATATACATATATACACATATACATATATAAGCTGTGTGCTCAGTCATGTGAACTCTTTGCAACCCTTTGTACTGTAGCCCTCAAGGCTTCTCTGTCTATGGAATTTTCTAAGTGAGATTACTAAAGTGGGTTGCCATTTCCTCTTCCAGAAGATCTTCCAAACCCAGGGATCGAACCAGCATCTCCTGTGTCTCCTGCATTGTAGTCAGATTCTTTACAATTGAGTCATCAAGAAATATATAAATGTATAAATTCCCTGGTGGCTCAGACAGTAAAGCATCTGTCTACAATGCGGGAGACCTGGGTTCGATCCCCGGGTCGGGAAGATCCCCTGGAGAAAGGAATGGCAATCCACTCCAGTACTATTGCCTGGAGAATCCCATGGACAGAGGAGCCTGGTAGGCTACAGTCCATGGGGTCGCAAAGAGTCGGACACAACTGAGTGACTTCACTTTCACTTTCATATATATATATATACACATAGATACATATATGTGTGTATATATTTATATACACACAGATATTTAAAGAACTTTTGTTTTTACCAATTACCTTCAGTATCATTAGTAAAAAAAAAAAGTTTTTACCTTTTGTTTTTACTAATTACCTCAGCTAGAAATTGTACACCTTTTTTAAAAAAGTTTTATCCCAATATGTATAGAGTTGCTATTATTTTCCCTAACTGGCCTCATTTTCATAAAGTTTTGTTTCTTGTCTGCCAGGCAAAGCTGAGCCTTTTGTATCATATTTTGTTTCTTGAGGCACGGTTGTTTTCTGTGGAGGAAATAATACATCAAACATACAGAGTGTGCATCTTTGTCAGGGAGGGGTGACGAGAATTGTGAGATGTGAATTGAGTTCTGCCCGTAGCCTTTGTCAGCTAGCAGTGAGGGGGAAAAAATGGATATAAAAATCTATTGCTCTAGAGAAAAAGGAATAGGTAGCAAGCACTGTTACTTAAAAAAAAAAAAAGTGATAGCAATTTTTGTTACAGTTTGCAGCTGTGTTTTTCTGCCAAAATAAACATGGCTGTGTTGTGTCTCATCATTTCTCTTCCTTATCTCTTAGTGAGAAGAAAGAACAATTCTCATTTTACTGATGAGTTGAATCATCATTTTCTGAGGCAAAGAGAGGAGGGGAAATGCTTTCAACTATTTCCATGGATGTTAGTCAGCATTTTATTTTGCTATTGGAAAGTTGATGGACAGTATTATTTTTCTTGACGGGCTGTGTTATCTCCAATTTGCCAGTTTCTGAATCTCAAATCAGCTATTTCACTGGCAATAATTTCACATTTACAATATTTTCCTCAAAATATATGTATGTATTATATCAAGAACATCTAATATTTGGCAAAATTGTTTGTGAGAGAGTGAGAGAGTGAGCTGTTTTAAAATATCTATGACCGCTGAACTCTGACCAGTAATTCAGAACAAAGCATCATCAATATAAAGCTGCTTATCCTTAAAAGTTATTGTGTCAGTTATTTAAAGTATACTGAATGTTGATAAGTTATTTGGCAAAGCAAAAACCGGGAAAACAGTTTTAACCTTTGATAAGCTAAGCACTTTATTTTGGGGGGCTCCAAAATCACTGCAAATGGTGATTGCAGCCATGAAATTAAAAGACACTTACTCCTTGGAGGGAAAGTTATGGCCAACCTAGATAGCATATTCAAAAGCAGAGACATTACTTTGCCAACAAAGGTCCATCTAGTCAAGGCTATGGTTTTTCCAGTGGTTATGTATGGATGTGAGAGTTGGACTGTGAAGAAAGCTGAGCACCAAAGAATTAATGCTTTTGAACTGTGGTGTTGGAGAAGACTCTTGAGAGTCCCTTGGACTGCAAGGAGGTCCAACCAGTCCACTCTAAAGGAGATCAGTCCTGGGTGTTCTTTGGAAGGACTGATGCTAAAGCTGAAACTCCACTACTTTGCATGCGAAGAGGTGACTCATTGGAAAAGCCTCTGCTGCTAGGAGGGATTGAGGGCAGGAAGAGAAGGGACGACAGAGGATGAGATGGCTGGATGGCATCACTAACTTGATGGATGTGAGTTTGAGTGAACTCCAGGACTTGGTGATGGACAGGGAGGCCTGGAGTGCTGCAGTTCATGAGGTTGCAAAGAATCGGATAGGACTGAGCGACTGAACTGAACAGAACTGAACTGAAGCACTTTCAAGGTAACATAGAAGTAAAAAAATGCAAAAAAGTGAGGCTACTAATTGGGATTATTTTTACTGACTATTAATTTAGTACTTTGTTAGCTTCCTATCATTGCTGTAACAAATCACCCCAAATTCAGTGATATAAGGGCTTCCCAGGTGGCACTAGTGGGAAGAAACTGCTTGCAATGCAGGTAGAAGTAAGAGGCCCAGGTTCAATTCCTGGGTTGGGAAGATCCCCTGGAGGAGGGCATGGCAACCCACTCTAGAATTTTGCCTGGGAAATCCTATGGACAGAGGAGTCTGGCAGGCTAAAGTCCATAGGGTCACAAAGAGCCGGACACAACTGAAGTGATTTAGCATGCATGCACAGTGATTTGAAACATACAAGTGTATTATCTTAAATTCCTAGACATCAAAAGCATGAAATGGTTTCACTAGACTAAAATAGATGTGCCTGCAATGTTGTGCTCCTTTTTAGAAGGTATATGGAAGAATCTGTTTTATTGTTTTCTTCAGGTTCTAAAGGCTGCCCAAATTCAACAGCTCATTATCCCCTTCTATTTTCAAAGACAGCAATTGCGCAGTAGGCAGATGAGTCTTTTCCTCATTAGAAAGGTAGCAGGGGTGTTCCCTGGTAGTTCGTGGTAAAGAATCCAACTGCCAATGCAAGAAACATGGATCCAATCCCTGATCCAGGAAGATCTCACACGTGGCAGAGCAACTAAATCCATGCACCACAACTCCTGAGCCAGCACCCTAGAGCCCACGAACCGCGACTCATGAGCCAGTGCTCTGGAGTCCATGAACCACAACTACGGATCTAAGAGAAGCCACCACAATGAGTAACCCATGTGCTGCAACTAAAGAAAAGTCCATTCAGCAATGAAGACCCAGCACAGCCAAATAAATAAAAATTTTTAAAATATTGGTTTTTAAAAAACAAGAAAACCTGAACCTAAACTTTAAAAAAATAATAATAATAATGTCCAATTATGCACAGATAGGTGAAAAACTAACTAAGCCCCAAATCTGATAATAGAGTTACGTGTGCATAACAAAGAAATAATAAAAGTACATATGGAAAAAAATATATATATATACATAAAATAGCAAATTATGCCAGTATGTCCTTTTGGCATATGATCTTCAGCTGATTTTGGGGGGAAACTATAGTCACAGAAGAAGCTCTGAAAACAGAGTTATCCTTTTGTAAGAGACATTTACATTTATGAAGGAAATAATTTTTAAGAGCAGCTCCTCCTCTGCGTCAGGGGCAAAATGTTGGTTGAAATGTGTGTGCTTAGTCATGTCTGACTCTTTGGCACCCCTTGGACTGTAGCCCACCAGGATCTTCTGTCCATGGGATTTCCTAGGCAAGAATACTAGAGTAGGTTGTCATTTGCTTCTGAGAGGATCCTCTAGACCTAGGATTCAAACCCATATTTCCTGCATTGAAGAGAGATTCTTTAATATTTAATAACTTATATGTTTATTTCACGTGGTGGCTCAGTGGTAACTCTCACTTTATAGGTTTTATAGAGTATAAATATCCCACCAGATACCCCTGAGTGAGAGCTTTGTCTTTCAGTTCAGTTCAGTTCAGTCACTCTTTCATGTCCTACTCTTTGCAACTCATGGACTGCAGAATGCCATGCCTCCCTGTCCATCACACAACTCATATCCATTGAGCCAGTGATGCGATCCAACCATCTTATACTCTGTCATCCCCTGTCATCCCCTTCTCTTCCCACCTTCAAACTTTCCCAGCATCAGGGTCTTTTCAAATGAGTCAGCTCTTCACATCAGGTGGCCAAAGTATTGCAGTTCCAGCTCCAACATCAGTCTATCCAATGAACACTCAGGACTGATCTCCTTTAGGATGGATTGGTTGGATCTCCTTACAGTCCAAAGGACTCTCAAGAGTCTTCTCCAACACCACAGTTCAAAAGTATCAGTTCTTCAGTGCTAAGCTTTCTATATAGTCCAACTCTCACGTTCATACGTGACTACTGGCAAAACAATAGCCTTGACTAGACAGACCTTTGTTGGCAAAGCAATGTCTCTGATTTTTAATATCCTATCTAGGTTGGTCATAACTTTCCTTCCAAGGAGTAAGCGTCTTTTAATTTCATGGCTGCAGTCACCATTTACAGTGATTTTGGAGCCCTCCAAAATAAAGTCTGACACTGTTTCCACTGTCTCCCCATCTATTTGCCATGAATTGATGGGACCAGATGCCATGATGTTAGTTTTCTGAATGTTGAGCTTTAAGCCAACTTTTTCACTCTCCACCTTCACTTTCATCAAGAGGCTCTTTAGTTCTTCACTTTCTGTCATAAAGGTGGTGTCATCTGCATATCTGAGGTTATTGATATTTCTCCCAGCAATCTTGATTTCAGCTGTGCTTCATCTAATCTGGCATTTCGCATGATGGACTCTGCATATAAGTTAAATAAGCAGGGTGACAAGATACAGCCTTGACATACTCCTTTTCCTATTTGGAACCAGTCTGTTGTTCCATGTCCAGTTCTAACTGTGCCTTCCTGACCTGCATACAGATTTCTCAAGAGGCAGATCAGGTGGTCTGGTATTCCCATCTCTTTCAGAATTTTCCACAGTTTGTTGTGATCCACACAGTCAAAGGCTTTGGCGTGGTCAATAAAGCTGAAATAGATGTTTTTTGGAACTCTCTTGCTTTTTTGATGCTTTTTATCCTTATATAGTCTGGGACAACTCAGAAGGGTGGGGTGGGGAGGGAGGTGGGACGGGGGTTCAGGATGGGGGACACATGTACACCCATGGCTGATTCATGTCAATGTATGTCGAAAACCACCACCATATTGTAAAGTAATAATCCTCCAATTAAAATGAACTACTAAATTTTAAAAATGAGTAAGATTAATAGAGACCAAAATTCTTTAAAAGGGGTAAAATTAATTTAAGATGAAAATGTTGTGAATACTGGGTTAATGGCATATGAGCAGAAGGAGTAGAATTAAGAAAAAACATTACAAAATTTTAAAAATATCAAGGTGCAGTAGAGGTAAGATTTCTGAAATCTGTTTTTCCCAGTGGTATATCTATAAATGGAATGCAAATATATTATAAAATACTACTAAGTTATTGCTTTCTAAGTAGATTGATCAGTAATAAAATTTTAAGAAAATTCTCCATTTATTTACATAGATAATGATGGTCTGGAGTAGACGATCAACTTTTATTTTCTCTCTCAAGTAATAATTATTGCAGGTAGAGCAACAAAGTATGGAAAGGTACTGAAAAATCCTTTGCCATTGTTCCATAGCAGTGAAAGGAGACAATACACAAAAACATGATCAGATGATTTCAGATAAGAAGACTAGCAATGGAAAAAAAAAAAGACAATAAGATACCGTGTGACTGTTGAAAGGCAGAGATGACCTTTGAGTAAGGTTGTAATAATGAGAAGAATCTAACAATAAAACTATCTAAGGAAAATGTTAATCATTGCAAGGAGAATCATAAAGACCTATAACTATATTTAAATGATAAAAGTTAATAATTATATATACAGTAGGTGTATATTTTACTGTTCAAACCAAGATATCTTATGAGTGAAATTTTTTATTAAGGTATTTATTCACTGACTGAGTGATTTGGTCTTATTGTACTGGTGATCAGCTATCATTCAAAATTTATTTTGAAAATAAAATTAGTTCTAAACAACTTTAAATAATATATATTCATGTTAATTATGTATACATTGCTACAATTGTATATTAATTAAAGCAAAAGGTGTCATTTATACTAAAAGTGAAATAGGCATATTCTTTTTTCTAGTTACATATTAACACACTTCAGTTCCCTAGTAAGCCTTGCAACTGTCATTTTTTTTCTGCAAAACATTTTCTAAAATATAGTTCTTCTTTTTATAAAATCATCCATAATCTCTCCAAAATTGCTTTTTACTTAATAAAACTGAAAATGGTGGTATATCTAATTGCAATTTTATTTATACCAAAATGCTTTTAATTGAGATAATTATTTCTTTCTCTTTCTACTTTACTCTCTTTCTCTTAGTACCTAGTAAAAAATAACCAAACATTTAAAAAATGATGACCAGCTTCAATTTCATTTTTTTTGCAATGGCAAGTGACTAAGTCCCAACAATTTCAAGGGTACTGTCTTATTTTCTTCATTCAAAACACAACTGTTTTTAACTAATATCTTATAAGACGAAATTATCTACTGTGACTCCATAAAATGACTTATTTAAATGTTTTTTATGCCTTTTGCCAAAAATAAGTGCTTCAAAATCATAAAATATCTTTATTTGATTACATGCCAGGGTAGAATATAAATTAAATATGAAGTATTGCATCAAAAAGTCTTTCTACATGTAGAGATATGCCAAAGCACACATGTAGATGTTCAAAATTAAATCTATATACCATATAAATTTTTGTTGTTTAATTTGTTCAGTATTTCCAAAACACAAGTTTCATGCCACTCAATTTATTGAAAAATTTTATTAAACACTTGAATTAAACAAAATACATTTAAATATTAGAGGATTTATTGACAAAAACTCTTCTTATTCTATATGCAGGTGACCCATTTAAAATATAGTTATTCCAAAGATATATTTAATGTCTGATCACAGGCAGTTAAAAGTCAAAGCATGCACAGTCAACAGCAGCTTCCTTACCATTTATTTTTAGTTCAAACACTCTAACTGTGTATACATAATGCTTACTCCTTGGAAGAAAAGTTATGACCAACCTAGATAGCATATTCAAAAGCAGAGACATTACTTTGCCAACTAAGTTCCGTCTAGTCAAGTCTATGGTTTTTCCTGTGGTCATGTATGGATATGAGAGCTGGACTGTGAAGAAGGCTGAGCGACGAAGAATTGATGCCTTTGAACTGTGGTGTTGGAGAAGACTCTTGAGAGTCCCTTGGACTGCAAGGAGATCCAACCAGTCCATTCTGAAGGAGATCAGCCCTGGGATTTCTTTGGAAGGACTGATGCTAAAGCTGAAACTCCAGTACTTAAGCCACCTCATGCGAAGAGTTGACTCATTGGCAAAGACTCTGATGCTGGGAGGGATTGGGGGCAGGAGGAGAAGGGGACGACAGAGGATGAGATGGCTGGATGGCAACACTGATTCGATGGACTTGAGTCTGAGTGAACTCCGGGAGTTGGTGATGGACAGGGAGGCCTGGCGTGCTGCGATTCATGGGGTCGCAAAGAGTCGGACACTCCTGAGCGACTTAACTGAACTGAACTGAACATTTATAAATATTGACAGCTACACTTGTTTAGTAAAATGCCAATACTTTCTGTGAGAATTTATAAATAATGTTTTTACTCTAATCATTTCCTTATGTGTTTGTGTGTGTGTCTGTGGTGGATGAAGTCATAATGTTATTATATATTACCTGATATATGTGATGATAATATCATTTCACCACTGCTGAATCATCCCCCCACACACACACACAAATGCTAACCCCAGGCTAATCACAAGAAAATGTAGACCAATACATATCAAAGGATATGCAACAAAACACATTATAAGAATGCAGTAAAATTTTCAAAGTCATGAAAAGCAAGGGAATGCTGAGATTTCATCACAGATGGGAGAAGATGAAGGAGATATGATGACTAAACACATTATGGTATCCTAGACTGCATGCTTTAATAGTAAAAGTACATTAGTGGGAAATATAATAAAATCTGAATAAAGTTTTATATATATATATATATATATATATGGACCATTTTTTAGTCTTGATTTGTTACAATATCACTTCTATTTTATGTTTAGTTTTTTGACTGCAGAGCATGTGGGATCTTAGCTCTCAGATCAGGGATTGAGTCTGCACTCCCTCATTGGAAGGCAAAGTCACAACCGCTGGACCACCAGGGAAGTCCCTGAATGAAGTATTTAAATGCTAACAAAATGTGAATGAAATCTGATATTTATAATTTTAAGTGTTTTTCTGCATTGCAGACAGTCTGTAATGAATCTGTCTGCAACGTGGGTAAATCCACCTGCAATGTGGGAGACCTGGATTGGGAAAATCTCCTGGTGATGGGAACATCTACCCACTCCTGTATTCTGACCTGGAGAATTCTATGGTCTATGTAGTCCATGGGGTCACAAAGAGCTGGACACGACCGAGTGACTTTCACAGACAAGGTTAGTACTAGGGAATGTTGGGTAAAAGTTTTATGGGAACTCATTAAACTATCTTGACAATTATTGAGTAAACTAAAATGATTGAAAAGTAATTTTTAGAGGTTGACAACTGGTAGGACATTTTAATGGAGAAAATCATTGGCAAGTCATTCTCATTTTAGCCCTACTTCAAACAACTTGTGTTTCTTCTCTGATTCTCAGCTTCCTGATTTGTAAAATGCAGAGATAAGGTAATTCACTTGTGATGCTTTCTTTTGTATTCTCAAATGTTATGTATAAAATTTAAACTATGCTAAGCCATGATTTTGGATTTTTGTCAAGTAGATTGGTAGAAGCAGACATAGGGATTAGTGTGGCAGGCATCCTATAAAATGACCCCTAGTGACTTCCACCTACTGGTAACCCTTCTGCTTGCTTGGTCTGGATTTGGTATCTCACTACTAGAGCATAAAAGCAATAGGGCATTATTTATTTGACTAGCTTATAAAAGAGTGCAATTTTCATCTTGCACCCTCCCTCTCTCTTATTCACTTCTTCTGTCTCTAACTGGCTCAAAGAGGATCTGGATGTCATGCTGTGAAGCAGCCATATGGATAGTTCCAGCTGATGAGAAAGTAAGGGACTGACTATCTGAAATATTGATTTTCATTTCAATGAGGGTTTATCTATTATGTTTAGTCTAATGACATAATTAGTGGTAAAAGATAATCAAATATTATAAGGTAAGATGCCTGATTCTAAATGTGCATCTTTAAGGAACTGTGACTTGCCTCTAGCTTCTGATTTAAATATTTATTGGAATAGAGTAAGGCTCTGACTGCTTCAGTGGTGGTCATTAACTTCATTCCTATAAGCAGATTCACTTTCACATTTTTCTATGCTTGACTATCAAACAACTTTTATATGGGTTCCTCAAATAAAAAAAGTCTCATTTACATAATTTCACACTTTCCTTGTTTTAATCTTTTACTAACTTCATCCTTTCCCTTCTTCTTACCCACAAATATTTTTTGCCCAACCATTAAACATTAAAATATGGTGAAATGGAACATTGGTATAATCTAATAATTATACCAATATACTAATAATAGTTCTTATTTTTTCTAAGCTGATATGCATCTATTTTAATTATACTGAATCAGTATAAAAATTCTCTTTAGGTTCATTCTAATGATATAAAATATAATATGATTAACATTGAACAAGAAAAAGTATAAAAATGTTCTAGTTTGTATGATGATGAAACATCAAGGTGATTTATGGCATTTCATTATGAAATGGATACATCTAAATCTTGTCCAAAGTATATTCTAAACCTTCTCAGAAAGAGTTAACTTTTTCTAGGTCAAGTCTGAAACATTACCTTTTGCTATATATTTTATTTCAAATATTGAGATTGATAGTTTGAAGATACTATTAAACTTTCAAGAAAATTGTAGTTGAGCTAAAATAAAATATCATGTCATTTTTTGGAATTAGCTATTTAATTAAAATTTTCATTCATCTTCTTGATAATAGAGATGACTGACAGGCAAATTTTAACCTTCAAGAAATTGCTATTTATAATGAAATTATTAAACTTAAATTACAAATTTTTAATTTTTGGTTTGTGGATATTTTAGGTATTTTATTTTCACAGTTGAGATCTAATTGCATGAGAGACAGTTCATATAAATACTCATTTAAGACAAAGTTGACAGTGTTTATTGATTGATTTTAACTAGTAATCACAGAGCTTCCCTGGGAGCTTACACGGTAAAGAGTCTGCCTGAAATGTAGGAGACACAGTTTCTATTCCTGGATCAGGAAGAGACCTTCTCCAAGAGATCTCCTGGAGAAGGAAATGGCAACCCACTCCAGTATTCTCGCTTGGAGAATCCCACGGACAGAAGAGCCTGGTAAGTCCCAGTCCATGGGGTCACAAGGAGTCAGACAGGACTGAGCGACTAACAACTATTAATCACAGAACTAATATTTGAATTTATTCTGAACATTAACTAAAATACGTCTCTATTAAAATTTTCCTTTAAACTTTTTGGGCAAGCATAAAACATTTT
The DNA here is from genome assembly GCF_042477335.2 of Ovis canadensis. Classification (NCBI taxonomy): domain Eukaryota; kingdom Metazoa; phylum Chordata; class Mammalia; order Artiodactyla; family Bovidae; genus Ovis; species Ovis canadensis. The sequence goes on from NC_091250.1 coordinate 64,749,836, forward strand.
TTTTTAATGCTCACTCAATAAATTGGTAATATTTAATACTATTTAATTTTAGTGAATTAAATATCTGATAACAATGCATTTCTTCTTTAAAAATTTATAGATTTCTATCTTATAAATTAACAATTCTAAAACCAACTTTCACATTAACTAGCTCTCAGAAGCATCAGCAAAAATAAAACATTAAGTAACATTACAAAGTCAAGGGCTTATGATTTATTGGTAATTTTTCTCTTTTAGTCATATCATAGGTTGGACTGAATGACTTGTTAAGAAATGAAATAATGAGTATAAATTGCAGATTCCAAATCCATTTAAACATATAGAATAAGATATTCATTTTTCTTCACATATATGAATTAAATGTCTTTTAATTTTAAGGAAAAAAAAACTGAGAAATGAGCAGATATCTATCCGTAACTGTTAATTCTGCCTCCTCCTGCTGTTACAATGATTCTAACAGTGAAGAATATCAAATGAAATCCCTAAGTAATGGAAAAGGTGATTGTGTTAAAAGGGCAAAAGGGCTGAGACATCAGTCAACTGAGACTCACAGTGTTATTACCCTTCTTCTTGGCAGTGCCACTGAGATGCGATAAGTGACTGCAGAGTTCAGCAGGAAAGAAGAAAATGTAATGATGATTCTAATTTTCATGTAGATTTTCTTTGTGCTTGAAGCATATCCTGCATCACACTACTTCCATTTTGTACTCTGCCACTTGCAGGTATGAAAGTAACTTTTTAAAGACATGTATTAAAGTAAAATAAAGTAAAAATAAAAATTAAAAAAAAAGACAAGTATTCAAGTCTGATTTAAATAGTGTATAAAAAATCAGAGTGGAGATAAAGATTGATAATGTTTTAGCGCTGGATAGTAGATTAGTCAAGTAGTATAAAAGTGTTTTCATTGTTTGAAATTCCACTGCTGCCTTTTAGCTGTGATCTCAAAGCAAGTCATTTAACTCCTCTGTTCCTTAGTTTGTCAACTGCAAAATAATGATAATAAAACTGATAGTATCTACTCCATCAAATTATTGTGAGGCACAAAAAATTAAGAGAAGAGCAAGGTACTTAAAATGGCATCTGGGATACAGTGGGCAAAAGTTCTTATTTTTTGGTCTAAAATATTATCCACAAGGCTGTTTTTGTGAAATAATAAATGAAATTTCCTGCTTAGGAAAGGTGTACAAGTCAATTGTAGACAATTTAGAAAATAAAAAAAATAGTAGAGTCAAAGGGGTTTCCCACATGGTTCAGTGTAAAAGAATTCACCCGCCAATGCAGGAAACATAGGAGTTGTGGGTTGAACCCCTGATCCCTGGGTGGGGAGGATCAACTGGAGTGGGAAATTGCCCCCCACTCCAGTGTTTTCGCCTGGAAAATCTCACAGACAGAGGATCCTGGCAGATATAGTCCACTGTGGTCACAAAGAGTCAAACACAAATGAATGATTGATCACAAAGTGTCAAATATTGCTCATAATGTCAAAACTCACTAATAATTATTGTTAATTCATTTTAATTATTTATTTACCAATTAGAAATATTTTCCATGAGTTAAATATACCTTTATAATGTGATTTTTAGTGACTGCATTGTAATTATTTCATCATGTTTTTGAATAATTTATCACCTATTGAGGACCTGAATAGGCCTCAGTATCTGACCTCTAAAATAAACATGACAATAAATACTTAGTTTAATAGGGAGAGTTTGGTTTGACAATGTAATATACAGAGTTAACAAAATTTGAGCACAAAACAAATATTAGTTTTTTTGTTATTAAATAATTGGAGCTAAAAAAATCCATTTTAAAAAAATTCCTTTTACATACCTAGTGATGTATTGGAGAATGTGTGTATGTTGAATTACTGAAGCATGCATTATACATGTTATTAAGATTTAAAATCTAGGAGCCAGTTTTAAATTGCAGTTAAGCACAACTATCTTAACTAAGTTTTCTTTGTTTTTCCCCCAAGCAAATTAAATTCCCAGAATCCCTTCTCATTTTTCTCTCATATCTTAAGGTTCTGATTCAGTAGTTCTCCAAGCAAAGACTTAATACACCCTTTCAATTACATGATTATAATATGCACACAGTCTCATTTATCACCCTTTATAGAGCTAATAGGTTTATTTTGCCTTGAACCATCTATTAAGATATTTAAAGGTGATTTTATAATGCAAATAATTTCAATTTTATATCTATGACTGTAGGGAGATTATTCTAATTTGCAATGATTTTAAATGCAAAATAAGTGTAGAGTATGAGCTAGCAACTCTGCAGAATGATTCAGTTTTAGATTTTTTCCCATAAATATCTCTTCTAATTTCTTCATTGGATGAAAATTGCATGCAAAGTTAATATATATGCAATTTTAAATTATTAATGTATTCCCTAAAGTTGAATTCTCAGTTTTGACCAATATGTCATGTTTTCATGGAAGGACTAGGTTAAAAAAATTGAGGGATTTTGGTCATGTACTGCCAGTTTAAAATCTTGGTAATCAAAGTAAAAACTCTCAGTTACATTTCTCAGACTATGGCTTTTCCTCATCTTAAGAACTGAGGACATGTTCTCCTGAATGATGGAAAGCCTATTAGAATTTGCTTGGACCTTATAAATTCCACTGATAGTTTTTAATTTATAGCATGTATCAATATATTGCTTCTATTTTAGCATTGTTAAATATTTTAATAATTATCTAACATAATATCAAGTAATACGCACATCCATTTTCATAGAATGTTGAAATTATTTTAACAAATAATCAATGCCTACACATAACTATGACACTTTCAGTCACCAATAAAATAAATCCCAATATTCTTCTGATATCTTATCTTTTTATTGTCCCCAAAGTCTATTTTGCTATAAACAAATTAATACTAAGAAAATAAGGAGCAGGCAGTAATTGTAGCTAGTTTTCTTTTACTCATAAATATTATCATAACTATGCAAGGAATGGAATAGATTCCAAATTTTATGCTAAATCTAGAGAATTGCAATGAGGATCTTGAACTGAACCAAAGTAAAGAAATCAATTAGCAGTGTTTGCTGAAAAGAGTATTAAGGAAACTTAGTGGTTACCTATGTGCTGTGCTATGCTTATACACTCAGGAGTGTTCAACTCTTTGGGACATCATGGACTGTAGCCCACCAGGCTCCTCTGTCCATGGGGATTCTCCAGGCAAGAATAATGGAGTGGGTAGCCATGCCCTCATCCAGGAGATATTCCAAACCCAGGGATCGAACCCAGGTGTCCTGGGTAGTAAAGGAGGATTCTTTACTATCTGAGCCACCAAGGAAGCTCAAGAATACTGGAGTGGGTAGCCTATCCCTTCTCCATAGGATCTTTCTGATCCAGAAATTGAACTGGTGTCTCCTGCATTGCAGCTGAGCTGCCAAAGGAAGTGATACATACATAAATCATACCCAGTGAATTCACATTCTCAGACTAAATTTTTCCTCATTTTCAGTCTCTCTTTTGATTTGTTATATCTTTATTAGTCAAGCTTCTTGCAGCTGCACAAAATAGAATCAAATTCAGAATGGCATAAGAAAAACAAATTTGTTATTTGACTGGTGGATGTAACTGGAATTCTCAGTGTCACACTTATGTTCAGCAATGAGCAGAGACAGGAGCCTCCACAAATCTATCTAACCTCTCCTTTGGCTCTGTGTTGCATTTCAATGTGTAATCTGTCTTTGTAATGGCAAACATGATCATCTATATCATCAGGCTTTTATATTATCAGTTTTTAAACCCCAGCAGAAGGAAACAGTTTTCATCCTTCACAGTTGCAGAATGAAATACATGTTGCTTGCTCAACCCATAATGCAGGTCTATAGTGAAGAAGGGTTAATTAGATCCAACAGAGTAACATGGATTTATGGTGGGGAAGAAGTGAAACACTAAAGAAAATTAAGGAAGCCTTCACCAAAAGAAAGTTGAAACAACAAATGGTCACACTAGTAAGAGGCATAAACTACAATGTTACTTTGATAATCTCCACAGTATTAGTTTTCCACTGTTGTATTAAAAGGCACTACAAACTTAGTGACTGTCAACAACACCTCTTTATTATCCTATAGCATCTATAGGTCAGACGTCCAGGCATAGTTTACAGGCTTGTAGTGTTCAGGTTCTCATAAACTGGAAACAATGTATCACTCTGGGTGGTAATCCAGTAATTACAGGCTTCTTCCAAACTCAGTGATTGCTGACATAATCCAGTTTCAGATGTAGGACTGAACCATTCACCTCTTAATGACCTCTCATTGTTACCTGCCATGTGACATGTTACTTTTTTTAAAAATCTCTCTCTCTTTTTAAAATTAATTTATTTTTTATTGAAGGATTATTACTTTACAGTATTTTGCTGTTTTCTGTCAGACCTCAACATGAATCATCCATAGGTATATATATATCCCCACTCTTTTGAAACTCCTTCCCATCTCCCACCCCATCCTACCCCTTTAAGGTTGATACCGAGCCACCCCTGTTTGAGGTTCCTGAGCCATAGAGCAAATTCCTGTTGGCTATCTATTTTACATATGGTAATGTAACTTTCCATGTTACTCTTTCCACACATCTCACCCTCTCCTCCCATCTCCCCCCATGTCCATAAGTCGATTCTTTATGTCTGTTTCTCCATTGTTGCTCTGTAAATAAATTCCTCAGTACCATTTTTCTAGATTCCATATATACATATTAGAATACGGTATTTATCTTTTTCTGATTCACTTCACTCATAATCTTCATTTAGCTACAATCTGTTGAAAACATCAACATTTCATATTGTCTCTCCTCATTATGTAAATGTTAAAAAGAAATCATTTCCAGTTTGATAATTTAAACTCATATAGAAACATATGTATATACAACCAAAGAATTTCTTTGTACAAAAATTAAAAAAAAATTTAGTCATGTTAGCTATTGCTATGATTATACATTTTAAAATCGTGTCCCTAAAAGCAGCTTATAAAGCAGGACAAAATTGATAAAAAACAACCATCTCAATGCCCAGGAAACAGACCATATATTTCTATGAAAGCTATTTAACTTGGATAAACACTGAACCTTTAATTAAACTAACAGGAACCTGTGATGGTTTACCCGGAGGAAGAGGACATAGAGCAGAAAAAAAAATAATAATGATCAAGAACTTGATAAAAACATGTTAATGTACACTTGAAGAGAGCTTTAAATTGCAAATAAATCCACTTCCAAAGAAATCATAGTCAAACTGTTGAAAGAGAAAAATTTGTATAAAGGAAAGGGAATTATGACTCACCATGTACCAGAACAATTCAATATAATTAATGAATGACTTCATCTGAAACCATGGAAACCTTCAGACAGTGGAATGACATATTCAAAACACAGAAAGAAAAGCAGGCAAACAAAACAGCTTATCAATACAGAAATATATATATAGCAAAATAGCCTTCAAAGATGAAAGTAAAATTCAGATACTCTTAGACAAAGAATGGAAAACATTGTTACTAGTACACCTGTCTTGCAAAAAAATACAGGGACTTCCTCAGGCTATAGTAAATTATGTGAGAACATACTTCAATCACAAGAAATTGAAAAAAAAAAGATAAACTGATCAATTAATATATTTGATTCTATAAACATTTTAGTCTCTTAATATCTTAAAATTATGAAATTTTATAAAGCAATGGTCATAACACTGAATTATTGGGTTTATATTACATGCAAATATATATATACTGACAATTATATATATATATGTGTGTGTGTGTGTGTGTGTGTGTGTGTGTATATATACACACAAATGGGGGACTGGTCCTAGGTAAGAACAAAATTTCTATATTATACTAGAATCAAGTTAGGTTTAATATGATGTGAATCTAATCAATTAAGCTTCACATCATAATCCCAATAGAAACCATGAGAAAATAACTAATAAAAATATAATTAAAAAAGAATTAAATTTAACATTAAATAATATTCATTTAGTATAAAAGCCAGTTGTTAAGGAAGCCTGATCTTGTTTAGTCACCAAGTTGTGTCCCATTCGTTTGTGACCACTTGGACTGTAGCCCACCTGGTTGCTCTGTCCATGCATTTTCCCAGGCAAGAATACTGTGTGGGTGGGTTGCCATTTCCTTCTCCAGAGAATCTTCCTGACATGAAGATCAAACCTACATCTGGTAGGTAGTTTCTTTACCACTGAGTCACCAGGAAAGCCCAGTTAAGGAAGCCTTTAAAAACACACAAAAAGCAAGACATACATAATGTAATTCTAACTGTATCAATAATTGTTTTAAATGTGAAATTCTATACAATCCTGTCAGGATAAAAAAATGGAAAAAAAAAAAAACCCCACAAGATCTAAATATAGGCTGTCTGTAAGAAATAAAACTTAGATTCAGAAAAACCCACAGATCGAAAGCAAAAGGGTGGGGAAATATATCTCATGAAAATAAAATTAATAAGAGAACTGAATCAGCTATACCAATATCAGAAAAAAGAAAAGACTTTAATACTCTTCAGTTCATTCGCTCAGTCATGTCTGACTCTTTGTGACCCCATGAACTGCAGCATGCCAGGCTTCCCTATCCATCACCAACTCCTGGAGCTTGCTCAAACTCATCTCCATCAAGTTGGTGATGCCATCCACCGTCTCATCCTCTGTTGTCCCCTTATCTCTTGCTTTCAATCGTTCTCAGCATCAGGGTCATTTCCAGTGAGTCAGTTCTTCCCATCAGGTGGCCAAAGTATTGGAGTTTCAGCTTCAGCATCAGTCCTCCCAATAAGCATTCAGGACTGATTTCCTTCAGGACTGACTGGTTTGATCTCGTTGCTGGACTCTCAAGAGTCTTCCCCAACACCACAGTTCAAAAGCATCAATTATTCAGTTCTCAACTCTCTTTATGGTCTAAATCTCACATCCATATATGACCAATGGAAAAAATTATAGCTTTTGCTAGACATACTTGACATACTGCTTTCCCAATTTTGAACAAGTCCATTGTTCCATGTCTGACTCTAACTGTTGCTTCTTGACCTGGATACAGGTTTCTCAGGAGGCAAGCAAGGTGGTCTGGTATTCCCATCTCTTGAAGAATTTTTCAGTTTTTTGTGATCCACACAGTCAAAGGCTTTAGTGCAGTCCAGGAAGCAGAAGTGGATATTTTTTTCTGGAATTCTCTAGCTGTTTCTATGATCTAGCAGTGCTGATAATAATAGTAGTAATTTTAAGTCATAGTTTAATATTATTATGGGCATTTGCACTTTTACGTATTTTCTACATGGGATATTCCAAATAGCAAGTCCTAAACACTCAGTTCATTTTTGTCTTGCCTTTTATGTTATTAAATGGATCTGATTATGATGGTAAGTATCCAGCTAAAGGGGAGTTTGCACATTCTTAGAGCCAGTTGCCACAAAACATTATTTTATGAATCTTGTGATTCTTAAAATCTATTCTATGGGGGCAGGAAAAAACTCAAAATTTTTTATCAGAAATTGATGTTATAAATTATATATTTATATTTAACGATTATCATTTCAATGATTACCATAAATATCTGATTTCTTCCTTATTTACATTTAGCTGATAATTTTGTATTCTTCATTCTAGAGATCTGATATTCCTTGCATAAGACACAAATCTGTATTGAAAAAAAAAAGAACCTGCGAAAATTTATGACTGAATTAAGGAGTGTTTACAAGGCAGGAAAGGAGAGAGAGAGGGAGACAGAACAAGAAAGAAAGAGAGCTTCTAAATGTGAATGATGAAAGACAAACAAACATCACACCTCTTTGAGGGAGTTGGTTAATTTTACAGAAAAGAAATCCCAATAAGAAGAAATGAAGTATGAAATGAGTGTGTAATTGCAATTATATTCTAGGTTTTCACCAAAAAACTTTGCTTAACAGCAGCAAAGTAAATTAGTTTTACATGAACAGTAAAACTTTTATTGTAAATTTTTTAAAATATGTGATAAATGGAATAACATACTCTACTCAATTGGATGTACTGAAAAAAATTTTCCACACAAACTAAGCTAATAAATTAAGATACTTTATGTAGGATGGTGAAGGGTTTAATTAACGAAGGCTAAGCAGGAAGCCCAGGCTTAAATTACTATGCTTTAGAAATGCAATCTTAAAAAAAAAAAAAAAAAAAAGAAATGCAATCTTTTAGATTACTATAAAAAGTTAGTATGCCAAGCTGCTTCCTTTTCCCCAATTATTTTCTTTCAAAATAAAATAATGTGGTGTGGTTTTTTTTGGCCTATTCACTTTGCAAAACCAAGTCTATGGCAAAAGCAGAATTCCTTACTTCACATTTTATGGGCAGTCCCTTTAATCTTCCTGCATTCTATACCTTCTGGCACTAGACACTTAGTTCTTGCTTTTCCAGAGAACTAATTCCATTAATGTCAGTAATGCTGTGAGGAGATTTCAAGTGATGGATGTACTCAGGTCTAGTAGAAACTATCATGCTTTTGTTCATAGAAGCACAAAATCTTTATATTAAATGATAAGACATAATCTTTTATTTTCTAAATAAGTAAACGTTTGCATATTGACAGAGAATCAAATTTTTTAATTAGTGATATCAGCTGATTTGATACTGTCAGTTGGGGAAGAACTATAGTTTATTAATATTTTTATTAAAAATAATTGAAATTAAAATTTATTTTTATTTAATATTTTATTTTCATACATCAACTCTTTTTCCTTTTCAATTATATTTGCAAATTTTATTTTTCACATTGTGTGCATTTCATTCTGGTTGGATAAATTTGTCATTATATGAATTATTTCAATTTCTGCCAAGTATGTGTCCAAGGATAATTCTTTAAAAATCACTGATATAGATTTAGCATCATAATTATCCATATTTTATAATAAAAGTAATTCATAAGAAAACTCAAGCAATAAAAACACTTCATAAAAAGAATGTTAATAATGTTTACATTTTTGTCACCACCTGTCCTTTCTTCACTTCAACCATTTCCACTATGAGTCTCGACAATGAAAAATTGTATTTATATCATTTCAGATCTTCTTCCACAAACACAAATATACGCACAGTGTTTAAACGATAATTTTAGACTTATAGATCTGTTAGCCACTTCACTCTGTAACTTATAAAGCTAGCACAACAAGTGGCATATCATTTTCTTAGCTCCTGCATACTGTCCCATACGACAAATATACCATAAGACCCTTATGAAGGTCTTAGGCTATAGTCCATGGGGTCGCAAAGAGTCGGACATGACTGAGCAACTTCCCCTTCACCTTCTTATGAAGGGACATTTAGGTAGTTAGGTAATTAGGCAATATATTAGGTAATACATTACTGGTATTTTTCACTATTGTAAATAATATTGCAAGAAAAATAATTTATATGTATGCATTCAGTTCAGTTCAGTCTCTCAGTTGTGTTCGACTCTTTGCGACCCCATGAATCTCAGCACGCCAGGCCTCCCTGTCCATCACCAACTCCCAGAGTTCACTCAAGCTCAAGTCCATTGAGTCAGTGATGCTATCCAGCCATCTCATCCTCTGTTGTCCCCTTCTCCTCCTGCCCCCAATCCCTCCCAGCATCAGAGTCTTTGCCAATGAGTCAACTCTTCGCATGAGGTGGCCAAAGTACTGGAGTTTCAGCTTCAGCATCATTCCTTCCAAAGAACACCCAGGGCTGATCTCCTTCAGAATGGACTGGTTGGATCTCCTTGCAGTCCAAGGGACTCTCAAGAGTCTTCTCCAACACCACAGTTCAAAAGCATCAATTCTTCAGTGCTCAGCTGTCTTGACAGTCCAACTCTCACATCCATACATGACCACAGGAAAAATAGCCTTGACTAGACGGACCTTTGTTGGCAAAGTAATGTCTCTGCTTTTGAATATGCTATCTAGGTTGGTCATAACTTTTCTTCCAAGGAGTAAGGGTCTTTTAATTTCATGGCTGCAGTCACCATCTGCAGTGATTTTAGAGCCCCCCAAAATAAAGTCTGACACTGTTTCCACCGTTTCCCCATCTATTTCCCATGAAGTGATGGGACCAGATGCCATGATCTTAGTTTTCTGAATGTTGAGCTTTAAGCCAACTCTCTCACTCTCCTCTTTCACTTTCATCAAGAAGCTCTTCAGTTCCTCTTCACTTTCTGCCATAAGAGTGGTGTCATCTGCATATCTGAGGTGATTGATATTTCTCCTGGCAATCTTGATTCCAGCTTGTGCTTCTTCAAGCCCAGCATTTCTCATGATGTACTGTCCAACCTAGACAGCATATTAAAAAGCAGAGTCATTTCTTTACCAACAGTGATCCATCTTGTCAAAGCTATCATTTTTCCAGTAGTCATGTATGGATGTGAGAGTTGGGCTATAAAGAAAGATGAGCACCGAAGAATGGATGCTTTTGAACTGTGGTGTTGGAGAAGACTCTTCAGAATCCCTTGGTCTGCAAGGAGATCCAACCAGTCTATCCTAAAGGAAATCAGTCATGACTATCAATTGGGAGGACTGATGATGAAGCTGAAACTCCAATACTTTAGCCACCTGATGTGAAGAATCGACTCACTGGAAGAAAACCCCAAGGCTGGGAAAGATTGAAGACAGGAGGAGAAGGGGACGACAGAGGATGAGATGGTTGGATGGCATTATCCACAAGATGGACATGAGTTTGAGTAGGCTTTGGGAGTTGCTGATGGACAGGGAAGTCTGGCGTGCTGCAGTCCATGGGGTCACAAACTCGCTCATGACTGAGTGACTGATTTGAACTGAAGCTTGTACTTTTGAACTCATTCTTCAGTAGCTATTTACTGAGTGTCTCCTTTGTCAGGGCTCAAATATGAAAAAACAATTTCCTTTCTTTTCCCCAAATAATCGCATTGTATATTTGTAATCACATAAAGAGACATTGAGTATTACTAGCATAGATTTATTTTTATTTATGAGTAAAGACATATACTTGGGCATGTTTTTGCTTCTATATCTATTTCTGCTGCTGCTAAGTTACTTCAGTCATGTCTGACTCTTGTGTGACCCCATAGATGGCAGCCCACCAGGCTCCTCCCTGGGATTCTCCAGGCAAGAACACTGTAGTGGGTTTCCATTTCCTTCTCCAACGCATGAAAGTGAAAAGTGAAAGTGAAGTCACTCCATAGTGTCTGACTCTTTGCGATCTCATGGACTGTAGCCTACTGGCTCCTCCGTCCAAGGGGTATTCTAGGCAAGAGTACTGAAGTGGGGTGCCATTTCCTTCTCCAATATCTATTTCTAATTAGCAATAAAATATGTGTAAAATTCACTAGTTTCTCATTTGCCTATATTTTGACACAATTTTCTTAGGGAACTCTGACAAAAAAAAGATATATATATATTATACATATATATATATAGTATCAATAAAATTATATGATGTTTCTGAGATTCTACCAACACTTAGTGAGTTTAAACAATTCTTTCAAAAACTTTAATACTCAAGGAGTAGAAATTATACTTAAAATTTCATAATTTTAGGGTTTATAAAATATTTTTACATGTAGAGTTCTATTCACCTCAGTAGCCCTTTAAAATGCACGTGTGTGCTAAGTCGCTTCAGGTAGGTCCAACTCTTTACAACCCTATGGACTGTAGCCTGCCAGGCTGTTCTGTCCATGGGATTTCCAAGGCAAGAATATACTGGAGAGGGTTACCTTGCCCTCCTCCAGGGAGTGTTCTCGACCCAGTGATCAGACTCATGTCACTTACATCTGCATTTGCAGGTGGGTTCTTTACAACTGATGCGGATGAGAGTCACCTTAAAATGCATATAATTATTCACATTTTATAACTGAATAAATTGGGATCAGAGACTTAAAATACTTTTAAAGGATTAAGGGTATTTTAATCCTTAAGTGGAATAGCAGAAATTAAAATCCAAGTTTTCTTTTTCCAAAGTCAGTAGCATTATCTCTTAATACAAATAGTATAAGGGTTTATCATATGCCAGGAGCTAAGTATTTTACAGGTTTTGCCTCATTTAGCCATCACAAACACTAAATTAAATAACTTTTAATGGTATTATAGGCTTACAGAAGAGGAATCATTAGCATGAATCCAAAGGCTAGTTAAGAGTGAAGATGGGACTCAAATCTAAATATCTGATTGTATAGTCAAACCTATAACCATGATACCCACTTCCTGTCACTTTTTGACTTTAATTGAAACCAAAAGGGACTCAGCATTAGTATATCCTTTATTCATGTAATTGTAACCACCATAGAGCAATAGCTTTTATCTCCTTGAAAACTCTCTTGAATATTACATCCTGATTGAATTCAAGGATGTTCCTTTAGTGACTAGCGCACCAAGATGAGACCAGAACTATAGGAAAAACAGTTTTTACCTAAAAATCTTGTGTGGAAATTAGCACCTGGGTTCCCACCAAGCAGATAAACTGCATCACAATCTTTATTTGACTAAGATTCTATGCATGCGACGGTTTGGAAAGCACTGCCTTGGTGAAATGGCAATGACCAAAAATTATATTAAAAGCTGCACATATATTAAAGAATATATTTTAAAGTTATTTTATTTTGATCAATTTTGTGAATGTTATTTATAAAGGTAAATAATATTTTCCTCATACTGTTTTTGAAATTGGTAGTGTTTTGTGATTTCATAAATAACAACATTTGAGAAGGCATTTTCTCTATTTAGTTTTATCAACTGTTTTTTTTTGTTGTTGTTGTTCGGTTTAGCCCTCTACGTTTGTTTGTTGTTTGTTTTCAGTTTCATACAGATCCAGGTACTTTGTGTATTTCTGTGATATAGACTACATGTTGGAAAAAGAGTGAGGGAAATGTTAACTTAGAAAAGGAAGTATAAATCAGAAGCATGTCTCCTAAGGAACATTCAATATATCCAAGTAAATCATTGAAAATATAATATACATAGTACAGCTCTTTTTTTTTATTATTTAAACACCAAAGTACAATACTCCACTGTTCTATAGAGTGTCATGAATTTTTAAAAATTTCTTAATATCCTTACTCTGCATCTGTCTCAGTTGAAACAGTCAAAAGAAATTTTGTCTGTATATATGTGATCTGTATCTCTTTAGAAAATAAAACCAAAAATAGCATCACATATACATTTATGTGGACTTCTCAGGTGGCGCTTGTGGTAAAGAACCTGCTTGCCAATGCAGGAGATGTAAGAGATACAGGTTCAGTCCCTGGGCTGGGAAGATCCCATACAGGAGAACACAGCAACCCGCTCAAGTATTCTTGCCTGAAAAATCCCAAGGACATAGGAGTCTGGTAGGCTAGAGTCCATAGGATCTCACAGAGTTGGGCACGACTGAAGCAACTCAGCACAGTACATACATTTATACCTTCAAATGGCAACCCACTCCAGTATTCTTGCCTGGAGAATCCCAGGGACGGGGAAGCCTGGTGGGCCTCCGTCTATGGGGTTGCACAGAGTCGGACACGACTAAAGCAACTTAGCAAAGCTTGCACACCTAAAGAAAAAAATTTAAGGCAAAAAATATGGCAATAATATCAATTCAGTTGATTGTAATGTATCTTCCTAATCCATTCTATTATCAAGGTTATGTCTCTAAGTGTAAAGTGGTTTAACTTGATAAATTATGTCCTTTAACTTCTCTGTTTCGTATCATTTTGAAGGATTAGGAAATGTGAGGGAGTGTATTACTTGTTCAAGTAAGACTAGTTTTCTGTCTACATTTTTATCCTTAGGCAACAAGTTGACAAATGAACATGAATTTTGCCTCTGAGTGTTCCATAAGCCAGTATTGTCCTGACATTGCAAGTGTTTACCACGAAAATCCTCTACATCCATCACCCAGGGCCAGCCTTTGCTTGATTCTAATTCCAGTGACATTGAAATCTGAAGCTCCCTGTGAGTCATTTATCATACTTATTAACATGTTCCACTGTGGATTAGAATAGCAATCCACTATTATTTCAGAGTGCTGCTCAAGGGGCTTTCTATGCAGCAATCTTAACGCTTTATTGAAATAGTACTTTAGTTTTAATAGAAGATTCTTCACAAAGGTACTCTGCTTTCAATTATGAAAGGTGATGTTGGCTTTTGAAATCTGGCATTTGTGCCCAAGATTATGTAAATCCCTTAATTTAATATTTCATTTTTCTGCTCTATATATTCCACCTTAATATTTTAACATGGCTATGTCGATTGGATTAATTAGACTATTATATAAAGAATATCTTTCTAAATTCCCCTTTTGAAATGTGGTCAAATAATCAGCATATAATGATAACTTCAAAATAACAAGTATATTTTATATGAATAAAAAGAAAATACAGTTTTTACATAAGAAATAAGGTATTTGTATAATAGATAGATCATTTCTGAGTAGAACCTATTATTTTGTTAGCAGATTTCTCTCAAACCAAGAGATGTTACTTTTTTTTTTTTTTCAGAAAACTTTGAATATATTATTGCCCAATTCATTGTTCTCTCTTTCTCTTTATTTTCTCTCTTCATTTTTTCTTTGTATGTTTCTCTTCCTCTCTCTCATTCGCTAGTTGGGAATGACATTATCTCTTTGATGTCTGAGTAGGAAAGAGATAATTTTGTAAAAGTTCTAATTCTCTGCTCCTTGAAGATTCAGTCACTGTGACTCTGGGAAGAAACAGTTTTTCATTTTGGGGAAAAAAGATTAACTTATAATTTTAAAATATTTGAATAACATATAAAATTATAGACTATATAAATTTATGTTGCATTTTCTTTTCCATTATGGTTCATTATAGGGTGCTGAATATAGTTATTTTTGCTCTACAATGTTATGTTTTCTTAACTGTTGGGTGGTATGTATTTCCTTCTAAGATGTATTTCTTCTTTAGCCAACAAAAGTGGTGAAACTTCAGGGTAAGTTATTCAGCCAAAGCTACATGAAATGAGAGAAAGATACAGAAGCATAGCTTGAAACTGAGGAATCATAAAAAATTCTCTCAATGCTGGGTTACGGCTCCTTCTCAATTTTACACATCCTCTTAAATAGTTGAATATAATTGTTTTTTTTTTTAAGTGAGGACAATTAAGTTGGAAATTAAATGTATTTCTATTTATATCTTTATGTAAGTGTGTGTGTATGTGCTCAGTTGTATCTAGCTCTTTGCAATCCTATGGACTGTAACACGCCAGGCTTTTCTGTTGTGGAATTTTCCAGGTGAGAATATGGGAGTGGGTTGCCATTTCCTACTCCAGGGGATCTTCCCAACCAGGGATCAAAATTCAAGTCTCTTACATCTCCTGAATTGGCAAGTAGACTCTTTACCAGTGTGCCACATTTATATAATAATAATAATAAAATATATATATATATTTTTTTTCTAAATTCAACTCTGAGCCAGTAGCTTTGTAGCAATTTATCATATTGAACCAGTGAAAATTTAAGCTTGAAGGGGACTTTACTTCTTTTACTCTGCAGTCTGATAATTGTTAAAGATCTTGATGAAAAGTTTAGAGGTGAATATGATCCCCATTTATACCAATAACCAAGAAAAATGGCATACAATCAGATTTCTTATGTTAGGAGGGGAGAACACTAGAGAGCAAAAGTTAAAACAGAGATCTTAAGAAGACAATAGAATGAATAGTGTGTATAGAAAGGTAAAACAGAGAGGCAAGTGGAAATAAGAAAATTTAAGCCTGGATGAAAATGATCCAGATTTCTAAAACCATTTAAGTCTTGCTATGTCCCCCATTGCTATCCTGTCTTTTCTCTTTAGCATGGAAATTACTGGATTCTGTTTCAGAAGATTGTTCCATCTAGAAAACATGATTCCAATTTGGTCCCATAACTCCCTTAAGGAACTTCTGCTTCAAAGTAAGCACAGAGTAATGGAAACTTCCCTAAGGATTTCATACATTCACCCTAGTTTCACAAGAGAATATCCAGAAATTCCACTACTAAATTTAAAAAATAATCTGAAGAAAAGATAAGTATAAACAGCTCATAACATTGCTTTTGTGATGTTTATCAGTATGAATTGAAGTTTTCACTTCCATATTCTGAATTTGGACTTTTGAGAAAGAGGAGAGATTTCAAAAAGTTTTACACAGTTCTGACATCCATACCATCTCCTAGATGTGAAAATTTAAATAATGAGACATTTGAGACCATATGTATGGTAAAACTTGACCATAAATAACAGGAGTAATTGCATACAATTTATTGGAGAGGAGGTTGAATGGACAACTAATCACAGTTCAAATAGCAATTATAAAAATAGACAGGATACTGTTCTTTTCTGAACAGACTGATGTATCTAGAAGCTATGTTTATTAAAAATTATTTTCCTAGATTTATATTATTTTATTATGCCTATAATTATATAATTTCCTATAAGTACTATCTTTACAGAATGAATGAATTCCCTACTTCCCACTCCCAGATAACATGGCTGCAACATGTATTTTAATTTACACAATATTAAAACTGTCAAGTTGAAACTATTTTCTTTCTATCTGTACATATTCAAGGTCTTCTGAGAGTATCTGAATGGTGATGACTCCAATTATAGCTAATTAGATACCTGAAAGAAAATGGAGATTTAAATAAGAAAACCTGATAAAATGGGAAAAAATTGCCAAATTGAACTCAAAGTTTGATAAATGGTGTCTTTCATGCAACTTCCAATTATAAACATAATAATTAAACCCAGCAACACTTTCCTTTTAAAAAACTAATAAATAAAAGTTATAGTTAGAAATGTCTGTCAGTCTTAATAAGAAAACATGAATTTAGCCATATACTGCTAACATATTTTCCCATCTCAGCTGCCAATATAATGCCCAGAAAAATATGGAGTTTCCTTCTTTTGTTAAGTATCAGCCTGAAATTGTAGGAAATGATTTAATTGATTATAAATACCAAACTGGGCTTCCCAGGTGGCGCTGGTGGTAAAGAACCTGCCTGCCAATTCAGGAGATGCAGGTTTGGTTCCCTGGGTCAGAAAGATCCCCTGGAGGAGGGCATGGCAACCCAGTCCAGTATTCTTGCCTGGAGAATCGTATGGATAGAGGAGGCTGGCGGGCTATGGTCCATAGGATTGCAAAAAGTCGACAGGACTGAAGGGATTTAGCATGCCAACACGCAAATACCAATCAGGATGACTTTTTGGATATTTTTCAAGCTTGTGTTTCACAACAAATATGTCCATAGAAAAATTCACTTACCAGACACCTAATTGCCTCTGTAAGAGAATAAAATAAATGAATCAGATTCCAGACCATCCAAATCATGCAATCAGTCCAGTTCAGTCGCTCAGTTGTGTTCGACTCTTTGCGACCCCATGAATCGCACTGCACCAGGCCTCTCTGTCCATCACCAACTCCTAGAGTTCACTCAGACTCACGTCCATTGAGTCAGTGATGCCATCCAGCCATCTCATCCTCTCTCATCCCCTTCTCCTCCTGCCCTCAATCCCTCCCAGCATCAGAGTCTTTTCCAATGAGTCAACTCTTTGCATGAGGTGGCCAAAGTACTGGAGTTTCAGCTTTAGCATCATTCCTTCCAAAGAACACCCAGAGCTGATCTCCTTCAGAATGGACAGGTTGGATCTCCTTGCAGTCCAAGGGATTCTCAAGGGTCTTCTCCAACATCACAGTTCAAAAGCATCAATTCTTCGACACTCAGCGTTCTTCACAATCCAACTCTCACATCCATACATGACCACTGGAAAAATGATAGCCTTGACTAGACGGACCTTTGTTGGCAAAGTAATGTCTCTGCTTTTGAATATACTATCTAGGTTGGTCATAAATTTTCTTCTAAGGAGTAAGTTATATGTATGAACAAAGGCCCAGAAATATAGCTCTCAGAGTTTTGTCTATACTCTGCCACACATTAAATATGATGGAAGATCTACTTGGTCATTTTCAAGATTCACTGATAGGTTGTGAAGATATATGGACATTAGCACATGGAGAACTACTAAATCTTTGCTTCATGCTTCCACTTACTTGGAAAGCTCTCAAGCGATATGTTCCAAAGAAATTGTAATCACTATTTGTTAAACTGAAAATTTCATAAAGTCATATTTTAAATAATAAGAAAAGCATGCAGCATACGGATATAGCAGTACTCACTGGAAAATTTATAGCCTGGATTTTAATTTAAACAAAACAAAATGAAATACCTCTTTTTCACTATTAGATTAGAAAAGTTAAAAAATAGTGTATTGTATCAGCATTCTCTTACTTGGAAGTTACAGAATTAGTAAACTTCTACAAAGATTCAGGAAAACCACTAGACCATTCAGGTATGACCTAAATCAAATTACTTATGATTATACAGTGGAGGTGAGAAATAGATTTAAGGGACTAGATCTGATAGATAGACTGTCTGATGAACTATGCACTGAGGTTCATGACATTGTACAGGAGACAGGGATCAAGACCATCCCCATGGAAAAGAAATGCAAATAAGCAAAATGGCTGTCTGGGGAGGCCTTACAAATAGCTGTGAAAACAAAAGAAGCAAAAAGCAAAGGAAAACAGGAAAGATATAAGCATCTGAATGCAGAGTTCCAAAGAATAGCAAGGAGAGATAAGAAAGCCTTCCTCAGTGATCAGTGCAAAGAAATAGAGGAAAAGAACAGAATGGGAAAGACTAGAGACCTCTTCAAGAAATTTGGAGATACCAAGGGAACATTTTATGTAAAGATGGGATTGATAAGGACAGAAATGCTACGGACCTAACAGAAGCAGAAGATATTAAGAAGAGGTGGCAAGAATACACAGAAGAACTGTACAAAAAGATCTTCATGACCAAGATAATCATGATGGTGTGATCACTCACCTAGAGCCAGACATCCTGGAATGTGAGGTCAAGTGGGCCTTAGGAGGCATCACTATGAACAAAGCTAATGGAGGTGATGGAATGCTGCACTCAGTATGCCAGCAAATTTGGAAAACTCAGCAGTGGCCACAGGACTGGAAGAGGTCAGTTTTCATTCCAATCCCAAAGAGAGGCAATGCCAAAGAATGCTCAAACTACCACACAATTCTACTTATCTCACACACTAATGTTCAAAATTCTGCAAGCCAGGCTTCAGCAATACGTGAACCATGAACTTCCAGATGTTCAAGCTGGTTTTGAAAACACAGAGGAACCAGAGATCAAATTGTCAACATCTGCTGGATCATCAGAAAAGCAAGAGAGTTCCAGAGAAACATCTATTTCTGCTTTATTGAGTATGCCAAAGCTTTTGACTGTGTGGATCATAATAAACTGTGGAAAATTCTGAAAGAGACAGGAATACCAGCCCTCCTGACCTGCCTCTTGAGAAATCTATATGCAGATCAGGAAGCAAGAGTTAGAATTGGACATGGAATGACAGACGGGTTCCAAATAGGAAAAGGAGTTCATCAAGGCTGTATATTGTCACCCTGCTTATTTAATTTATATGCAGAGTACATCATGAGAATCGCTGGACTGGAAGAAACACAAGCTGGAATCAAGATTGCCGGGCGAAGTATCAGTAACCTCAGATATGCAGATGACACCACTCTTATGGCAGAAAGTGAAAAGGAACTAAAAAGCCTCTTGGTGAAAGTGAAAGAGGAGAGTGAAAAAGTTGGCTTAAAGCTCAACATTCAGAAAATGAAGATCATGGCATCTGGTCCCATCACTTCATTGAAAATAGATGGGGAAACAGTGGAAACAGTGTCAGACTTTATTTTTTTGGGCTACAAAATTACTGCAGATGGTGACTGCAGTCGTGAAATTATAAGATGATTAATCCTTGGAAGGAAAGTTATGACCAACCGAGTTAGAATATTTATTGTTTTTTTTTAGATTTTATTTTATTTATTTATTTTTTTTTTACTTTACAATATTGTATTGGTTTTGCCATACATCAACATGAATTCACCACGGGTGTACATGTGTTCCCAATCCTGAACCCCTCTCCCACCTCCCTCCCCAACCATCTCCCTGGGTCATCCCAGTGCACCAGCCCCAAGCATCTTGTATCCTGCATCGAACCTAGATTGGCAATTCATTTCTTATATGATATTATACATGCTTCAATGCCATTCTCCCAAATCATCCCACCCTCTCCCTCTCCCACAGAGTCCAAAAGACTGTTCCATATATCTGTGTCTCTTTTCCTGTCTCGCATGTTTAAAAGCAGAGACATTACTTTGCCAACAAAGGTCCATCTAGTCAAGGCTATGGTTTTTCCAATGGTCATGTATGGATGTGAGAGTTGGACTGTGAAGAAAACTGAGTGCAGAAGAATTGATGCTTTTGAACTGTGGTGTTGGAGAAGACTCTTGAGAGTACCTTGGACTGCAAGGAGATCCAACTAGTCCATTTTAAAGGAGATCAGCTCTGGGTGTTGTTTGGAAGGAATGATGCTAAAGCTGAAACTCCAGTACTTTGGCCACCTCATGTGAAGAGTTGACTCATTGGAAAAGACTCTGCTGCTGGGAGGGATTGGGGGCAGGAGGAGAAGGGGATGACAGAGGATGAGATTGCTGGATGGCATCATCGACTCGATAGACATAAGTTTGGGTGAAGTCTGGGTTGGTGATGGACAGGGAATCCTGGCATGCTCCAAATCACGGGGTTGCAAAGAGTTGGACACGACTGAGTGACTGAACTGAGCTGAACTAAACAAAGATTCAATTTTTTAAATTTACCATTTCTCCTCAACCTCTCATCAGGAAAAATATTAGAATGGAATTTCCTTATACCTTACATGTAGTATTTTGTTAGAAATGACATCTTAATATCTAATATATTTGTGTTTAAATTACATGTGCTAAGAGATACCTCATCCTAAAAGAAACTTATATATTTATGAAAATAAATTTAGAAAAAAAAAAAACTAAGTAGAACTCTTTCATGTATTCTTTTAGGGTAAAAATATGATAGGAATAACTTACTGAAAAATATTTCTCAAACTCAAAACACTCTCTATTTTTTTTTTTTTTCTTTAAGAGAGTTAATATGTTTTATCTTTATCCATGTGAGCAAAATGCACTTCTTTGCTTTACTCCATCCGAAGGCAAGACAGAGGATTGTGGGCAATTGACTGAGAAAACTCAGATTGGTGTCCATATTATAACACTTATTAAGAATATTGAGTAATTTACACAATTGCTATAAACCTCAGTTACCTCCTAGGTTTGTTTAGGATTTAAAATATGGTACAAAGTTGTGTCCAATGCATGGTAGCTTCTCAGGATTTAGAATGTAAAAGGGTATAAATTTATTTTTATGCTATTTATATCTTCTCAACACTTTCTGTTCACATGGTACGTGGCTGAGAGAGCCGAATTGGATTTTCCTGCAATGTTTTTCTATACTTCCTCATATTCCTAAAAGGTTTAACTTAAAAAAATATTATGTTGCATATTTGCTTCATGCTCATTCATATCAGTCGTGTCCAGTTCTTTATGACAGCCCACAAGGCTCCTCTGTCCATGGAATTTTCCAGGCAGGAATACTGGAGTGGGTTACCATTTCCTTTCCAACCAATGTTTCTTGCATCTCCTGCACCAGCAGACAGATTTTTTAACCAGGGAAGACAAAATATAAAGTCTTTTTCTTACCCTTTTTTTTTTTACCCTTCCCTTCTTTTTTTCATTTTTCTTTCCTTTTTTCTTCTTTCTATGTTTTTGTGTATATCTCTATAGAGGTATTTTTGTAGGCATTTTTCTGTTCTCTTTAACTGAATTATTTCTGGGTTCAGTTCAGTTCAGTCGCTCAGTCATGTCCGACTCTGCAACCCCATGAATCACAGGTCGCCAGGCCTCCCTGTCCATCACCAACTCCTGGAGTTCACTCAGACTCACGTCCATCGAGTCCGTGATGCCATCCAGCCATTTCATCCTCTGTCGTCCCCTTCTCCTCCTGCCCCCAATCCCTCCCAGCATCAGAGTCTTTTCCAATGAGTCAGCTCTTCACATCAGATGACCAAAATGCTGGAGTTTCAGCTTTAGCATCATTCCTTCCAAAAAAATCCCAGGGCTTGATCTCCTTCAGAATGGACTGGTTGGATCTCCTTGCAGTCCAAGGGACTCTCAAGAGTCTTCTCCAACACCACAGTTCAAAAGCATCAATTCTTCGGTGCTCAGCTTTCTTCATAGTGCAACTTTCACATCCATACATGACCACAGGAAAAACCATAGCCTTGACTAGACAGAACTTAGTCGGCAAAGTAATGTCTCTGCTTTTGAATATACTATCTAGGTTGGTCATAACTTTTCTTTCAAGGAGTAAGAGTCTTTTAATTTCATGGCTACAATAACCATCTGCAGTGATTTTGGAGCCCAGAAAAATAAAGTCTGACACTGTTTCCATAACTATTTCCCATGAAGTGATGGGACCGGATGCCATGATCTTCATTTTCTGAATGTTGAGCATTAAACCAACTTTTTCACTCTCCTCTTTCACTTTCATCAAGAGGCTTTTTTCTGGGTTAGTTGCTATTAAACACACATCTATTTTAGTAACAATAAGCATAACCCTAAACACAAAGAAAAAGTCCTTAGGAAACAGTTAGTAGATTTGACTATGAGCATTTGAAAATTTGAAATAAAAATAAGTCAGAAAATATATTCTATATGTATGATATATTTATAAGAAAATGATTAATCACACCAGCAGAAGAAGAGATTAAAATATAAATCAAAACAATTTACAAAAATTGGAAAGTGTCTAATTCAGATGTATGGCTATACGCTGACACTCAATTGTATGAACACGTATACAATTTGTATAAAAGTGACAATGAATTGTGCTTTTTAAAAAATCTTGTCCAATATTCAAAAGTACCATGTACACATTTTTATTGGAATGATCACAGTTAATTTATCAATACTCATCAGTGTTTAAAATCATTTATACCATTTACTGAATCTTTTAACATTTAGAATTGTAGTCATCAAAAACATTTGGCCTGTTTCTGACAGGATGTTGAGAGACTGTCTCTCTGAAATTCAAAGCATGATCATTCATTCTCAAAAAGCCAGTTGCTCTCAGTAACTTTCTAAAAAGTGAGAAGTCCTTTGGAAATATTCTGGGTTCTTCATAATGTACTATCAGTATCAGACACTATCATTCCACATGCATTATGCATTTCTGACATAACATCTCACTTAGATTTTAAAATAAGCTGTATTTTTATCTTTCCTACCATGCTGCCATTTATTCCATATTTACTCTATTTTTCTCTTTGCCTAGAATCTGCTTTTCTGTATCCATTCTTTTCTCTCCCCTCTGATTTTTTTTTTGTCAGTTGAAACAAGCTTCCTACATTTTGTATCATCTCAGTTATTGACCATTCCATCCTTTTATTATCTCAGATCAAAAACTCTTGAAATTATTCTTTACTCATTCTCTGTCAATAAGTAAATCCAATCTATCAGCAAATTCTGTCACCCTGACTTCAAAGTGGATTCTGAATCTGACCACAGCTCACAGCCACCACTTCTGATAATGCTGGTCTAAGCTACCATCATCTCTTAACTATACTTTTAAATATACCTCTTAATGTGTCTTTTCTTTTTACTGTTTAATTTAGCCCTTGGTGATAGTAAGAATAAGCCTGATAAAACATAGATTAGAACACGCTATTCTTTTAAAGCCTTCAAATACATTCCTACTTCACCCAACAACAACGACAACAAAGACCAATCTTTGAATAAGGCTTGAAAATGCAAGTGTTAGTCATTCAGTCATGTCCTACTCTTTGCGACTCCATGGACTGTAGCCCATCAGGCTTCTCTGTCCATGGAATGCTCTAGGCAAGAATATTGGAGCGGGTAACTGCACCCTTTTCCAGGGCAACTTTCCTGCCCAGGAATAGAAGCAGGTTCTCCTTCACTGCAAGTGAATTCTTTACCGTCTCATCCCCAATATGAACTGATGCTATTCCCCTCTTGACCTTCCCATCTACCCCTCTTCTTCCTTACTCTCTTACATTTAGTAACACTGCATTTCTTGGATATTTGTATTCAGGCTGGTATAGTCACACTTTAGGGAATTTGAGGCCTATGCTGCTGCTTTTTCTAATTCTAGTATTCAATCAGTTCAGTCACTCAGTTGTGTCCAACCCTTTGCGACCCCATAAACCACAGCATGCCAGGCCTCTTTGTCCATAACCTATTCTTGGAGTCTACTCAAACCCATGTCCATTGAGTCACTGATGCCATCCAACCATCTCATCCTCTGTCATCCCCTTCTCCTCCTGCCCTCAATCTTTCCCAGCATCAGGGTCTTTTACCATGAGTCAGCTCATCGCATCAGCTGGCCAAAGTATTGGAGTTTCAGCTTCAACATCAGTCCTTCCAATGAACATCCAGGACTGATCTCCTTTAGGAAGGACTTGTTGGATCTCCTTGCAGTCGAAGGGACTCTCAAGAGTCTTCTCCAACATCACAGTTCAAAACCATTAATTCTTCGGGGCTCAGCTTTCTTTATAGTCCAACTCTCACATCCATACATGACCACTGGAAAAACCATAGCCTTGACTAAATGGACCTTTGTTGACAAAGTAATGTCTCTCTTTTTTAACATGCTGTCTAGGTTGGTCATAACTTTCCTTCCAAGGAGTTAGTGTCTTTTAATTTCATGGCTGCAATCAACATCTGCAGTTATTTTGGAGCCCAACAAATAAAGTCAGCCACTGTTTCCACTGTTTCCCCATCTATTTGCCATGAAGTGATGGGACCAGATTCCATGATCTTAGTTTTCTGAATTTTGAGCTTTAAGCCAATTTTTTCACTCTCCACTTTCACTTTCATCAAGAGGCTCTTTAGTTCTACTTCACTTTCTGCCATAAGGGTGGTGTCATTTGCATATTTGTGGTTACTGATATTTCTCCTGGCAATTTTGATTCCAACTTGTTCTTCCTCCAGTCCAGCATTTCTCATGATGTACTCTGCATAGAAGTTAAATAAGCAGGGTGACAATATACAGCCTTGGTGTACTCCTTTTCCTATTTGGAACAAGTCTGTTGATCCAAGTCCAGTTCTATCTGTTGCTTCCTGAGCTGCATACAGATTTCTCAGGAAGCAAGACAGGTAGTCTGGTATTCCCATCTCTCTCAGAATTTTCCACAGTGTATTGTGATCCACACAGTCAAAGGCTTTGGCATAGTCAGTAAAGCAGAAATAGATGTTTCTCTGGAACTCTTTTGCTTTTCTGATGATCCAGCCGATGTTGACAATTTGATCTCCAGTTCCTCTGCCTTGTCTAAAACCATCTTGAATATCTGCAAGTTCATGATTCACGTATTGCTGAAGCTTGGCTTGGAGAATTTTAAGCATTACTTTATTAGCATGTGACATGAGTGCAATTGTGCGGTAGTTTGAGCATTCTTTGGCATTGCCTTTCTTGGGATTGAAATGAAAACTGACCTTTTCCAGTCCTGTGGCCACTGCTGAGTTTTCCACATTTACTGGCATATTGAGTGCAGCACTTTCACAGCATCATCTTTCAGGATTTGAAATAGCTCAATGGAAATTCCATCACCTCCACTAACTTTGTTTCTATTGATGCTTCCTAAGGCCCTCTTGACTTCACATTCCAGGATTTCTGGCTCTAGATGGGTGATCATACCTTTTTGATTATGTGGGTTGTGAAGATCTTTTTTGTACAGTTCTTCTGTGTATTCTTGCCACCTCATCTTAATATCTTCTGCTTCTGTTAGGTCCTTACCATTTCTGTCCTTTATTGAGCCCGTCTTTGCATGAAATGTTCCCTTGGTATCTCTAATTTTCTTGAAGAAATCTCTAGTCTTTCCCACTCTGTTGTTTTCCTCTATTTCTTTGCATTGATCGCTGAGGAAAGCTTTCTTATCTCTCTTTCCTATTCTTTAGAACTCTTCATTCAGATGGAAATATCTTTCCTTTTCTCCTTTGGTTTTTGCTTCCCTTCCTTTCAGAGCTATTTGTAAGGCTCCACAGACAACCATTTTGCTGTTTTGCATTTTGTTTTTCTTGGGAATGGTCTTGATTCCTGTCTCCTGTACAATGTCATAAACCTCCGTCCATAGTTCATCAGGCACTCTGTCTATCACATCTAGTCCCTTAAATCTATTTGTCACTTCCACTGTATAGTCATAAGGGATTTGATTTAGATCATACCTGAATGTTCTAGTGGTTTACCGCACTTTCTAGAATTTAAGTCTGAATTTTGCAATAAGAAGATGGGAGAGATGGAATGAGCCACAGTCATCTCCCAGTCTTCTTTTTTCTGACTGTATAGAGCTTCCCCATCTTTGACTGCAAAATATATAATCAGTCTGATTTCGGTGTCAACCATCTGGTGAAGTTCATGTGTAGAGTCTTCTCTTCTGTTGTTGAAAGAGGGT
This sequence comes from Ovis canadensis, assembly GCF_042477335.2. Classification (NCBI taxonomy): domain Eukaryota; kingdom Metazoa; phylum Chordata; class Mammalia; order Artiodactyla; family Bovidae; genus Ovis; species Ovis canadensis. Next base: position 64,776,194 of record NC_091250.1, read on the forward strand.
ATTTGCTATGACTAGTGCATTCTCTTGGCAGAACTCTGTTAGTCTTTGCCCTGCTTCATTCTGTACTCCAAGGCCAAATTTGCCTGTTACTCCATGTGTTTCTTGACTTATTACTTTTGCATTCCAGTCCCCTATAGTGAAAAGGATATCTTTTTTGGGTGTGAGTTCTAAAAGGTCTTGTAGGTCTTCATAGAACCTTTCAACTTAAGCTTCTTCAGTATTACTGGTTGGGGCATCAGTTCAATTCAGTCACTCAGTCGTGTCCGACTCTGCAACCCCATGAATCGCAGCACGCCAGGCCTCCCTGTCATCACCAACTCCCGGAGTTCACTCAGACTCACGTCCATCGAGTTAGTGATGCCATCCAGCCATTTCATCCTCTGTCGTCCCCTTCTCCTCCTGCCCTCAATCTCTCCCAGCATCAGAGTCTTTTCCAATGAGTCACCTCTTCGCATAAGGTGGCCAAAGTACTGGAGTTTCAGCTTTAGCATCATTCCTTCCAAAGAAATCCCAGGGCTTGATCTCCTTCAGAATGGACTGGTTGGATCTCCTTGCAGTCCAAGGGACTCTCAAGAGTCTTCTCCAACACCACAGTTCAAAAGCATCAATTCTTCAGCGCTCAGCCTTCTTCACAGTCCAACTCTCACAATCATACATGACCACTGGAAAAACGATAGCCTTGACTAGACGGACCTTAGTCAGCAAAGTAATGTCTCTGCTTGTGAATATGCTATCTAGGTTGGTCATAACTTTTCTTCCAAGGAGTAAGCGTCTTTTAATTTCATGGCTGTAATCACCATCTGCAGTGATTTTAGAGCCCCCAAAATTAAAGTCTAACACTGTTTCCACTGTTTTTCCATCTATTTCCCATGAAGTGATGGGACTGGATGCCATGATATTCATTCTGAATGTTGAGCTTTAAGCCAACTTTTTCACTCTCCTCTTGCACTTTCATCAAGAGGCTTTTTAGTTCCTCTTCACCTTCTGCCATAAGAATGGTGTCATCTGCATATCTGAGGTTATTGATATTTCTCCCAGCAATCTTGATTCCAGCTTGTATTTCTTTCAGTCCTGTGTTTCTTCACTATGTCGGGGCATAAACATAGAAAAATGTTTTAGTATTACCGTCTGTCTGTTTTTCATGTCTTCCATCCTAATTTGCAGGGACTGAATCCTGTTTACCAAATATCCCTCGCAGAAGCAATCAATGACTACTATATACAATTTCTAACTTTTCAATAAAATATCAAATTCATTTTAAGTGAAATTGGGTTCAAAGTAGCTAATGTGCAACCAAAGGTCCCACAGAGAATTAACAGTAGACAGACAAATGTGTCTTGATCACTTGATTGCAAGTAAAGCAGCTGACCTGTTCTTTCACCCCTTGTAGGAAGTCATATATGGAAGCACTGATTCAGATTTACAAAGTGGTTCTCATTAGCTGATTATTCTTTTCTTTGTAGAGGGGTACATGTCTCATTAAAAGAAAACTGACACTTCTGGGATTTTCCTATGGACAAGTGAAAAGTGCAAATCTTATTTAAGTGGAAACTTACTGTACTTCTCCCTGAGGTGCTATCTCCAGTATTTGTTATTATCTTTAATAGCCCAATATGTGCATGTGTGTGTGTATATGTGTATATATATGTGTGTGTGTGTGTGTGTGTGTGTGTTACTATAGGTTTGCAAGCAATTTGGTATGTATCCCAATGTATTTAAGAGAGAAACATCTTTAAAATATTAGTTTTTTTCTTGAAGCAAAAACTGTAGAGTCAGCTACCCTTGTGGAATTTCAAAATCTATCACCATTCCTCCACCCCATATTTTTTCTAGCTCTCTCTCTTTGGATATTTCATTTATTTTTTGCTCTACTTTTAACCTCATGTTAATTTTTTTTCTTTTCTTAGTTCATCAGAATCCTTTTGGTAATATTATCAAGATAGTTAAATATTATAGAAAATTATTTCAGACTTTTTTTTTGTTTATCGAGGAAAACACACTGAATAAAGGAGATGTGCATCATATCATCATAATTATGGTAAAACATTGAGAAAAGTCTAAATGTCTGGGAGTTAACTATGTCACTGCTTTATTGAATGGGCATAATAAGAAAAAGAAGTTTATCTAGAATTATTCAAACATGATATATTAGATTCCTCTTGCTGTTACATAAAGATACCTTGAGAAAGTAGAATAACTTTTATCTTTAAATTTCAAAATTTTTCATACTGTGGAAAAGAACAATTTGCTTAAATTTCAACTTTAAATTCAAACTCAGTATTAAGTTTTTGCCTTTCCTCAAATTCAAGTCTGATCATGGATTCAAGATCAGCCACCAAGAGAAGAGAAGGATGTCATCTGATGTCTGCCTAGTCCTGACATTGCTTTCTTTTCAAAACCCTTCAATTCTGCTTCTTTTAGAGTGAAGATAGTTGGGGTTAGGAAAGCAAGAATGAGGGTGAAAATGTCAACCAGGTGTTTTATTTCATTTTTATATTTACTTAATAGAGGTTAATAACATTTCTCTTCTGCCTATCACATGCAATCTGTCCAAGTGCTGGTCTGAATGTTGGTTGTCCAGTAGGGTTCATAAGTGAGTTCTTAAGAGAGCCTTCAGAAGATTTCTCTACAGTGCACTAGTTCCTGCTTTAAACCATGACTTATTACATCTTCTTTCTTACACCTTTATAACAAAATACTACAACTTTGCTTCTATTTGGCCAATTATCAGCTGAGATTGTGCCTTGATGGACTTGGGGGAGAGAGGAATCTTACCATTCTTCCACTCATTCCATTTCTCAACCTCCACAATACTGTAAGGAGCAGAGAGCAAGAATAAAGGAAAAGGGGGGTAACCAACACCCTTTTCACAATCAGGACTTAACAATTAGGATAACTGTCCTGTGCCTTGCATACCGTACAAAATATACACAAAATAACTTAAAAATGCAACCAACATATTAAAGAATATATACAGCCTGCTTATGCAAGATCTGGCTCAATATTGACTTGGCAAAACCTGTATCTCAAGGCATTTACATTTCTAACACTGCTGAGAACTCAAGGAAACACTTCTCTATCTCTCTTGCTGTATATCTTTCAAGGGAAAGGTATCCACATCCCAGTGCCTTAAAAGTTTATATATTCTGTTTCCAGTTTCAGAGTCATTCAATGAATAGTTTGAATTTCAGATATTTGCATAATGGAAATGCTTCGATAAGCAAAAAAGACTTTTAAACCTGTCACACCCTTTGTTTCAAACAGCATGAGTGCAATAGATTATTGCTTAATGAATCCTTCCCCAAGAGTGAAAAATTTCTGTTTTTTAGGTTCTCTTGGTGTTCTTTTTGTGATTTCAGAATTAACAAGATAAATTCAAAGATAACAAATAAAGAGTAAGAAACATTTTAATATTAAAAATACATATTGCCCTTTACATTTTTTATATTTATGTGTATGTCTAAAAATAAGCATTATTTATAAATTGTCAATTTATTAAATGTGGCAGTGCATTGCTAGTCTGCTATATGTTTTAATTATTTGAAATATTTGAGAAGAAATTTTTAAAAATTTATAAGTAATGTTTTAAAATAAAACACTTTTATATTCATTACTGATATTTAATTTTTTAACATTAATAGAAAATTGTAAACAAGTTAAAAGAAAAACAACCTTTTGAAACATAAACATGTGATGTAATTACTTTTAGCCTAATTTTCAATTATATACTTATTCACATTTTATACTCTTCATACAATCACATCTTATTTTTAAATTATTTTATAATTTTATTATTATTTTAAAATAAGTGGGAAATTTTTGATTATAATAACATATTTACTATTTTTTTGAAAAGAGGCAAATGACATAATGTGAAATAAATATAGAAATTATGAATTATGTGCATAATTTATTATATTGCTCACTTAAACATAACTTGCCATCTATAGACTATTTAGACAGGCACAATAATGATTAAATTCAGTTTCTTTTGTGAAATACATAGCCTCATCCATATTTTAAAATTTTATCATTATGAAGGTATACGTATCAGGTAGAAAAATAGAACAAATGTTATTTAACAATTTGTTATCCTGGCTTGGCATGCTGCAGTCCATGGTATCATGAAGAGTCAGACATGACTGAACAGCAACAACCCTGATTTATGACTTGATAACACTTATATGTGTTTTATTTGGCTGTTTATTTTTTATCTTGCCCCCTACTTGAAGATTTGAGAGGCACTTGTAGGTGCACTATTTATTTAACTAGAAAAGCTTGCAATTCTCTCATTCAGTATTTTTTTTTTTTCTCTGAATCTCTGGTTAATAATGATTCACTGTCAGAACCCTCTGTAAGGCAAGTGTCTAAATGCTGTAATATTTTTAGAAGTATGTGTAAGTTCTTCAAGGCTTCCCCACTCTCAATGTCTTTGTTGAGGTCTGATTTATGCCTCCAATCAGTGTTACTGTCTCAGCTACAAGCATCATCTTTGTATATATATGTATTTATCTCTTGGGCAAATAGACAGTGGTCCTGAGACAGGTACTGATAAAAGGTTCCAACTAAGTAAGACTTTGATTTTCAAAAGTCTGAGACCGGTACTGATAAAAGTTTCCAAGTAAGTAAAACAATTGATGCTTTTGAGTTGTGGTATTGGAAAAGACTCTTGAGAGTCCTTTGAACTACAAAGAAATCAAATACGTTAGCCCTGAATATTCATTGGAAGGACTGATGCTGAGACTGAAGCTCCAATACTTTGGCCACCTGATGCAAAGAGCGGACTCATTAGAAAAGACCCTGATGCTGGAAAAGATTGAAGGTAGTGCCTTATGACCCAGCAATCCCACTGCTGGGCATACACACTGAGGAAACCAGAATTGAAAGAGACACGTGTACCCCAATGTTCATCGCAGCCCTATTTATAATAGCCAGGACATGGAAGCAACCTAGATGTCCATCAGCAGACGAATGGATAAGAAAGCTGTGGTACATATACACAATGAATTATTACTCAACCATTAAAAATAATACATTTAAGTCAGTTCTAATGAGGTGGATGAAACCGGAGCTGATTATGCAGAGTGACGTAAGCCAGAAAGAAAAACACCAATACAGTATACTAACACATATATATGGAATTTAGAAAGATGGTAACAATAACCCTGTATGCAAGACAGTAAAAGAGACACAGATGTATAGAACAGTCTTTTGGACTCTGTGGGAGAGGGAGCAGGTGGGATGATTTGGGAGAATGGCATTAAAACATGTATAATATCATGTAAGAAATGAATCACCAGTCTAGGTTCAATGCAGGATACAGGATGCTTGGGGCTGGTGCACTGGAATGACCCAGAGAGATGGTATGGGGAGGGAGGTGGGAGGGGGGTTCAGAATTGGGTACTCATGTATACCCAAGGCAGATTCATGTTGATGTATGGGAAAACCAATATAGTATTTTAAAGTAAAATAAATTAAAATAATAATAATAATAATTAAAAAATAAAATTTGGGAAAAAAATTAAAAAATAAAATAAATAAAGTAAGAAGAATGTCCAAAAAATAGAAAAATAAAAGATTGAAGGCGGGAGCAGAAGGGAATGACAGAAGATGAGATGGTTGGATAGCATCACTGACTCAATGGACATGAGTTTGAGCAAGCTCCAGGACATGGTGAAGGATAGGGAAGCCTGGGATGCTACAGTCCATGGAGTAACAAATGACTCCACAGACATGACTTAGTGACTGAACAACAACAAAAAAGCAAGATTCTGCAGCAATAATTATTGATTCACAGAATTTCCACACATTCTTGGTATAGCTCAAATGGAGGGAGATCAACCTGTCAGGCTCAGGCAGCTACATTCAGAGTGCTATTTCTCTTCAATTCATAGCTAAGGACAAGCATAGATCATCATGTTGACTGCCTTTCAGAGCCACCCACGTCCGGTTGGATGGGGAAAGAGTAAAATATTGCTACAGAACTGCCCTTCCCTTGTGTATTTCTCTATATGAAACAGGGAGAATGGGCATTGACTTGGTGACCAATGACAGTCTTTTCATACACATGTTGTTAATTCTTAAAAAAGTCACCTGGCCTTGATGCTGGCAAGTCTGTATGGGCTCAATTTGGAAGACTATTATTTTCCTTTTTTCTCTTTAAGTGGTAGTCAAAATTAGTGTCAGACCTCCATGTAATATCTTTTTATAATGGTAAAGTGTAAGATTACTTGTAATGCAAATTACCTTAAAGGAAAATGTTTTGGCTTATATAATCAGTTAATTTATCACATTATGATGTCACAAATTTAACAAACAATTATACACATGTTATCACTGGGAGCTGCTAGTGAAAAAGAAAGTTCTGTGACAAAGGAATAAAAATATTAATAAATGAATGTTATAAATGACAGGAAACAAAAATAAAAACCATTCAAAATGTCAATACTGAGAGACACCGAGGCATGATTTGGGCTCTGAAAAGATCTTTTACTTTAAGAAAAAATAAATTTATTTTGCACTCAGAAGGTAATTTCCTATTTTTAAAACTGCATGTCTAGCTTTGACATAAAACTAATATGTATTGATTCCTATCTCTCTGTTGTACTAGAGAATATTGATTCACATGGTAAAAAATTATTGACACCCTTATCACAGTGTTTCTGAAATTAATATTTTAACATTTTCATGAAAGCACTAATCTATTAAATCAATAGATTAATATTCTGACCTCAGAATTCACATTTGTGAAGAAAGGATAAGGAAAGAAGACCTCTAGAATATTGTAGAATTTTGTCTACTTAGCTTTTTCTCTGAGTAATCATTTGTCCTTTGGGCTCTTTTCACTGTGAATCATCAATGTTATATAGAATAATTTGTAGATATTTGACTTACATGCTCAGAAAAATAAAATCCTTTCCTAAATGTTTATATAGGTATGGTAAAGCATTTTTTTTTGTAAATATGGTATGAAGTCTCTAGATATATACTGTCTATTAACTTTGCTTCTCAAAACACCCTTATAATATAGATATTATTTAGAGTTGGATAACTGTAGAATGGAGATATTAGAAGAATTTCCTAAATAAGAGCCAACAACTAATTGAGGCAGTTTCTGAATCCAGAGCTTTGGGTTCAGAATCTTTTTCTCACCACAAAATAGTCTCTGTTCTAATGAACAAATGTTGAAGTATTAACTAAATACTTTTGTCATGGTATGGTGATGATTATGGATTTGTGGATATATTTTCCTAATTAAAAAAGAAATTGTTTTAAATAATTTATTTGCCTAGGATTTAGAAGAATTATTAGACAAGGGGAAGTGTAGGAGGAAGAAGAGAAGGAGGAAGAAAGAGGAGGAGAGAGGAGGGGAGAAAGAAGAGAATGCAGAGGGAAGAGGTGGATAGGGGAGGGGAAAGTAAAAGGAGAGGATGAGACCTTCCTGTTAACTAAAGCTAAAGCAATGTTTGTTCCCAATTTACGTCTTAGATCAAGATGCAAACCTACTGTGCCTGCTGTACTTGATTTACAGAGAAACTGACAAATTTATACACTATTTAAGAAGCATACAGAACTCTGTTTAGTGAATAAGTCTGAGAATTAGAGACCCTCAGATTCTTATGAAACCATTGTATTTCTACTTTCATGATCACTGATTGCTTTGATCTTATATATCACTGATGATGGAGGAGAGTAAAACTCCTTGCTTTGATTAACTGAATTCTGACAGTGGACATCTGTAACATATTAGATAATTTGGATCAGTTATAGTTTTGCTGAGTATCAGTTCAGTTCAGTCACTCAGTCTTGTCCGACTCTTTGAGACCTCATGAATTGCAGCATGCTAGGCCTCCCTGTCCATCTCCCGGAGTTCACTCAAATCCATGTCCATCGAGTCGGTGATGCCATCCAGCCATCTCATCCTCTGTCATCCCCTTCTCCTCCTGCCCCCAATCCCTCCCAGCATCAGAGGCTTTTCCAATGAGTCAACTCTTCACATGAGGTGGCCAAAGTACTGGAATTTTAGCTTTAGCATCATTCCTTCCAAAGAACACCCAGGGCTGATCTCCTTTAGAATGGACTGGTTGGATGTCCTTGCAGTCCAAGGGACTCTCAAGAGTCTTCTACAACACCACAGTTCTAAAGCATTAATTCTTTGGTGCTCAGCTTTCTTCACAGTCCAACTCTCACATCCATACATGACCACTGGTAAAACCATAGCCTTGACTAGACAGACATTTGTTGGCAAAGTAATGTCTGCTTTTGAATATGCTATCTAGGTTGGTCATAATTTTCTTCCAAAGAGTAAGCGTCTTTTAATTTCATGGCTGCAGTCACCATCTGCAGTGATTTTGGAGGCCCCAAAAATAAAGTCTGACACTCTTTCCATTTACTTCAATCTCAGAGGATTAGGTAAATTTGAGCAGGAGAAAGTTTTGTTCTCTGTATATAAACTTACCATCAGTCACTTTATATGCAGTATAGTGGTCTGGAATTGGGCAGAGCCATATTATAAATCTTTCATCAAAATGCACAGTCTGACAAAAATGAGAACAACTGGCAAGGTCATCTCAAGAACTAAAATACAGTTCCTCAGAAATACATATATTTTGAGCATAAAAAATGTAAACAGACGGTTATAGATATATGTGGTACTCTTGGCATATTACTTTTTCTGTGTAGCTTTACCACAAAGAACTTGGAAGCTAAGTTGAGACGTTAAAGCCATTTTTTACAAGAAAAATTATTATAAGAATTATTATTATACTTATTATTATAAGTTTTTTACTTGGCTGATTGGACTAGCTCTTTGAATAAACCATTTAAAAGTTGAACTTCTTTTTGATTATCTGGCACAGCATCCTTCAACTTTCCTTATCACCACATACAGTATGTGTATCTCAAAGTTTCTATCCCTTACTGGGCTATTAGCCTCCTAATAGCAGAGAAAATATCTGATTAATTCTATATCCTTAGTATGTAAGGCTTTAATATCATGTATAGTACTCACTTAAATATATGCTTAATCTATTTGAATTATTCAAACACTACTTACTGTCAAAATATGCTAATGAGAAAATGTAAAAAATGTAGGCATATATATGCTTTACTAGAACAATATCCAACAATTATTTATTCATCCATTTGACATATATTTATTAAGAACTTACCATTTGTCAGATGCAATGTTTGGCTTTGGGCTTCCTAGGTGGTGCAGTGGTAAAGAATCCACCTTCAATACAGGAAATAAGGGAGAGCATGGTTCAGTCCCGGAGTTGGGAATATCCTCTGGGGTAGGAAATGGCAACCAACTTCAGTATTCTTGCCTGGGAAATGCCATGGATAGAAGAGTCTGGTAGGATACCGTCCATGGAGTTGTAAAGAGTTGGACATGACTGAGCAACTGAAAACACATGCATATCTGGCTTGAGAGATATATTAGTAAAAAAGACATCGAGAGTTGACACCATCAAGTAGCTGATTATTTGCTAGATAAAGCATACACGAGGTTAAATGACATGGATCAATTAAGTTGAATTCAGTCGCTATCATGTCTAATTCTTTGTGAACCCATGAACTGCAGCAGGCCAGGCCTCCCTGTTCATCACCAACATCTGGAGTTTATCCAAACTCATGTCCATTGAGTCAGTGATGTCATCCAACCATCTCATCCTCTGTCATCCTCTTCTCCAACTGCCCCCAATCTTTCCCAGCATCAGGGTCTTTTCAGATGAGTCAGCTCTTCAATCAGGTGGCCAAAGTATTGGAGTTTCAGCTTCAGTATCAGTCCTTCCAATGAACACCCAGGACTGATCTCCTTTAGGATGGACTGATTGGATCTGCTTGCAGTCCAAGGGATTCTCAAAAGTTTCCTCCAACACCACAGTTCAAAAGCATCAACTATTCTGCACTCAGCTTTCTTTATAATCCAACTCTCATATCCATACACGACTAAAGAAAAACCATAGCCTTGACTAGACAGATTCTTTTTTGACAAAGTAATGTCTCTGCTTTTTAATATGCTGTCTAGGTTGGTCATAACTTTCCTTCCAAGGAGTAAGCATCTTTTAATTTCATGGCTGCAATCAACATCTGCAGTGATTTTGGAGCCCCCAAAAATAGCCACTGTTTCCACTATTTCCCCATCTATTTGCCGTGAAATGATGGGACCAGATGCCATGATCTTCATTTTCTGAATGTTGACCTTTAAGCCAATTTTTTCACTCTCCTCTTTCACTTTCATCAAGCAGCTCTTTACTTCTTCTTCACATTCTGCCATAAGGGTGGTGTCATCTGCATATCTGAGGTTACTGATGTTTCTCCCAGCAATCTTGATTCCAGCTTGTGCTTCATCCAGCCCAGCATTTCTCATGATGTACTCTGCATAATTTAAACAAGCAGAGTGGTAATATACAGCCTTGACAGAGTCCTTTTCCTATTTGGAACCAGTCTGTTGTTCCATGTCCAGTTCTAACTGTTGCTTCCTGACTTGCATACAGGTTTCTCAAGAGGTAGTCTGGTATTCCCATCTCTTTCAGAATTTTTCCCAGTTTGCTGTGATCCACACAGTCAAAGGCTTTGACATAGTCAATAGAACAGAAATAGATGTATTTCTGGAACTCTCTTGCTTTTTTGATGATCCAGCAGATGTTGGCAATTTGATCTCTGGTTCCTCTGCCTTTTCTAAATCCAGCTTGAACATCTGGAAGTTCACGGTTCATGTATTAATGAAGCCTCGTTTGGAGAATTTTGAACATTACTTTACTAGCATGTGAGATGAGTACAGTTGTGCAGTAGTTTGAGCATTCTTGGACGTTGCCTTTCTTAGGGATTGAAATGAAAATTGACCTTTTCTAGTCCTGTGGCCACTGCTGAGTTTTCCAAATTGCTGACATATTGAGTGCAGCACTTTCACAGCATCATCTTCCAGGATTTGAAATAGCTCAATTGGAATTCCATCACCTCCACTAGCTTTGTTCATAGTGATGCTTCCTAAGGCCCTCTTGACTCACATTCCAGGATATCTGGCTCTAGGACAATGATCACACCATTGTGATTATCTGGGTCATGAAAATCTTATTTGTACAGTTCTTCTGTGTATTCTTAATAACACAAAACATGATGTTTGTAATGAGAGGAAAAATATATAATAAATTAGAGGGACAATCATTAAACATTCATGATGCTGGGTGTTGTGGCACTAGCTCAGGAATGCCTTCTCCTGCTCATTGTGCACACATCAGTTTTGAAACCACCTCAAGGAAAATTGCTTTCATACAATACAACCCAGCTTTGCAGCCATAGTTGATACCATCAGAGATAGAAAATTGATACAACCTGAGACAATCAAAAACTTTTCCCTGAATATTAATTACAAATTTTGTTCAAGTATTCAGTTTCTGAAATGAAGTTGACAATACTAGACACCTAATCATTTTTCTTGTTTAGTTGCCAAGTCTATCTGACTCTTTTGTGATCTCGTGGAACTGTCACCCACCAGGCTCCTCTGTCCATGGGATTTTCCAGACAAGAATACTGGAGTGGGTTACCATTTCCTTATCCAGGGGATCTTCCTATTTCAGGAACTGAACTTGCATCCCCTGCATTGGCAGGCAGATTCTTTACCGCTGAGCCACCTGGGAAGACTAGTACATGTTGATAAAAATAAAAATAAATGTATTGCCAGTCATGTAACTTAAATATATGAAAAAGGAGTTTTCAAAAAAAAATTATAGGCATTATCCATATAATTGCTTGGTTGCTGCTGCTGCTAAGTCACTTCAGTCGTGTTTGACTCTGTGTGACCCCATAGATGGCAGCCCACCAGGCTCCCCCTGTCCCTGGGGTTCTCCAGGCAAGAACACTGGAGTGGGTTGCCATTTCCTTCTCCAGTGCGTGAAAGTGAAAAGTGAAATGGAAGTCTCTCAGTCGTGTCTGACTCTTCGCGACCCCATGGACTGCAGCCTACTAGGCTCCTCTGTCCATGGGATTTTCCAGGCAAGAGTACTGGAGTGAGGTGCCGTTACAGATTCTAATATATAACTTTAAGATGAAATTGAATTGTAAATGACTTAGAACATGATTGACCCAATTTTTAAAATGTCTATTTTAAGAAAGTTTACTTGAAGATTTTGAGTTGAAATTTTCAAACAATAGTCTAATACTGAGTCACTCAGTGCTTTGGAAATGACAAACATTGGTAAGTACTTAATATATAGATACTGAATTGAATAAAATTGAAGCCAATTCCCAACATTCCTGAAAAGTTTTTGGCATGTTTATTTAAATTTTAAAGTATGTACAAAAAATCTACAAGCAACAAGTGCAGGAGAGTGAAATGAAGTCACTCAGTTGTGTCCGACTCTTTGTGACCCCGTGGACTGTAGCCTACAAAGCTCCTCTGTCCATGGGATTCTCCAGGCAAGAGTACTGGAGTGGGTTGCCATTTCCTTCTCCAGGGGATCTTCCCGACCCAGGGATCGAACTCAGGTTTCCCGCATTGGAGGCAGACGCTTTAACCTCTGAGCCACCAGGGAAACCCGAAAAGGGAACCTTCTTGCACTTCTGGTGGGAATGTAAAGTGATACAGCCACTATGAAAGACAGTATGGATATTCTTTTAAAAATTAGGAATAAAACCACCATATAACCCAGCAATACCACTTCTAGGTATATACCCGGAGGAAACCAAAACTGAAAAAAATACATGCAGTCTATGTTCATTGCAATACTGCTTACAATAGCTATAACATGGAAGCAACCTACATGCCTATGATAAAGAAACTGTGGTACATGTATACAATGGAAAACTACTCAACTATAAAAAGGAACACATTTGTGTCAATTCTAATGAGGTGGTTGAACCATGAGCCTATTATAGAGTGAAGTAAGTCAGAAATAGAAAAACAATTATTGTATATAAATGCATATATATGGAATCTAGAAAGATGGTCGGAGAAGGCAATGGCACCCCACTCCAGTACTCTTGCCTGGAAAATCCCATGGACGGAGGAGCCTGGTCGGCTGCAGTCCATGGGGTCACAAAGAGTCAGACACGACTGAACGACTTCCCTTTCACTTTTCACTTTCATGCATTGGAGAAGGAAATGGCAACCCACTCCAGTGTTCTTGCCTGGAGAATCCCAGGGATGGTGGGAGCCTGGTAGGCTGCCCTCTGTGGGGTCGCACAGAGTCAGACACGACTGAAGCAACTTAGCAGCAGCAAAAAGATGGTACTGATGAAACTATTTGCAAGGCAGCAATGGAGATGCAGACATAGAGAACAGATCTATGAACAAGAGTAGGGGAGAGGAAGAAGAGGGTGAGATGAATAGAGAGAGTAGCATGGAAGCATATTCATTATCATATGTAAAATATATAGACAGTGGAAATTTGTTGTATTACACAGGGAATGCAAACCAGGGCTGTGTAATAGCATAGAGGAATGGGAAAGTGTGGGAGGTGGGAGTAGGTTCAAGAGGGAGGAGAAATAGTTATCCCTATGTCTAATGCATGTTGATGTACAGCAGAAATCAAACCACTATTGTAAAACAATCATCAATCAATTAAAAATAAATATAATTAAAATATACAGAAGATGCAGAGTTTAAAATGTTTGCATATGGAAAAAATAAAGTGCTCAATTTCTTACATAATTAGCATTATTGAAGTTAATTTTTTTAATTGACTTAAAATAGTGACAAAAATTGATCTTAATTATAACAGGTGGTCTAAATTAGTACATTTATGAAAAATAGCCTAGATAAAAGTCATGATTTCTTTAGCATTCATGTCAGAAATTTTACTTCTAGGTATTTATTTCATAGAAGTGATTGTGGATATAATATCTAACCATATTGTTCATCCCAATACAGTTTGCAATGGAAAATTTTTGTGAACCACCTAACTGTCTAAGAATAGAAAATTGTTAAGTAAATTTTCATAGACTATCATATATAAGACTATGCAATTATCAAACATTATATTGTAGAATGATGTTTAATGGCTTGGAAAATGATCAGGAGTCAATGTTAACCAAAGAAGTAGATAAAATATTACTGTGCAAACAAAAATGTCACTTAATTCATATGTATCACATGTTTAGGGTGTTTTATTTTTTCTTTTTTAATTCTGTTTCACTGCTTTAAAATCTTTTCTTCAGTGTCTACACCTTACTAGTTATGATGGATGAGACTATAACGTGGTAGCAGGCAGGCCATGATCACAATATAAGGAAAATTTAGTTCTCACTTGTGCAAATTGCACTGCTTGCCCAAGGGAGTCTATGGGGTAGTATTCCCCCAGCAATTCAGAATGCTTCAGTTTTGTGGCTCCGTAATTTCACATCCTGGAATGTGAAGTCAAGTGGGCCTTAGGAAGCATCACTACAAACAAAGCTAGTGGAGCTGATGGAATTCCAGTTGAGCTTTTTCAAAACCTAAAGATGATGCTGTGAAAGTGCTGCACTCAATATGTCAGCAAATTTGGAAAACTCAGCCATGGTCATAGGAATGGAAAAAGTCATTTTTCATTCCAATCCCAAAGAAAGGCAATGCCAAAGAATGCTCAAACTACCGCACAATTGCACTCATCTCACACACTAGTAAAGTAATGCTTAAAATTCTCCAAACCAGGCTTCAGTAATATATGAACCATGAACTTCCAGAGGTTCAAGCTGGTTTTAGAAAAGAAAGAGGAACCAGAGATCAAATTACCAACATCTGCTGGATCATCAAATGAGTAAGAGTTCTAGAAAAACATCTATTTCTTCTTTATTGACTATGCCAAAGTCCTTGACTATATGGATTACAATAAACTGTGGGAAATTCTGAAAGAGATGGGAATACCATACCACCTTCTGAGAAACTTGTATGCAGGTCAGGAAGCAACAGTTAGAACTGGACTGGACAACAGACTTTTTCCAAATAGGAAATTATATTATCACTGTATATTATCACTCTGCTTATTTAACTTATATGCAGAGTACATCATGAGAAACGCTGGGCTGAAGCACAAGCTGGAATCAGGATTACTGGAAGAAATATCGATAACCTCAAATATGCAGCTGGCACCGCACATATGGCAGAAAGTGAAGAAGAGCTAAAGAGCCTCTTGATGAAAGTGAAAGAGGAGAGTGAAAAACTTGGCTTAAAGCTCAACATTCAGAAAACTAAAATCATGGTGTCTGGTCCCATCACTTCATGGCAAGTAGATGGGGAAACAGTGGAAACAATGGCTGACTTTTTTTGGGGGGGCTCCAAAATCTCTGAAGGTGGTGATTGCAGCCATGAAATTAAAAGATGCTTACTCCTTGGAAGTAAAGTTATGAGCAACCTAGATAGCATATTCACAAGCAGAGACATTACTTTATCAACAAAGATCTGTCTAGTCAAGGCTATGGTTTTTCTATTAGCGTGTATGAACACATGACTAATAGAAAAACCATAGCCTTGATTAGACAGATCTTTGTTGACAAAGTAATGTCTCTGCTTGAAAGTTGAATTATAAAGAAACCTGAGCACTGAAGAATTGATGCTTTTGAACTCAGATGTTGGAGAAGACTCTTGAGAGTCACTTGGACTACAAGGAAATCCAACCAGTCCATCCTAAAGGAGATCAGTCCTGGGTGTTCACTGGAAGGACTGATGCTGAGGCTGAAACTCCAATACTTTGGCCACCTGATGTGAAGAGCTGACTCATCTGAAAAGACCCTGATGCTGAGAAAGATTGGGGGCAGTAGGAGAAGGGGATGATAGAGGATGAGATGGTTGGATGGCATCACCTACTTAGTTTATGTGAGTTTGGGTAAGCTCCAGGAGTTAGTGATGGACAGGGACCCCTGGTGTGCTGTGGTTCATGGGTTCACATACAGTTGGACATGACTGAGTGACTGAACTGTACTGAATTTCAGCATAACTTCTTCTCTGCAAGTAGAGTGGCAAAGACAGAGAAACTAAAACATTACACACAAGCTCTTCATTATCTCAGCAGAAACACATATATCTGTTCATGGTCCAAAGTCTGGCCCCACCAAATGGGAAGAGTACTGTCATTCATCTGTTGATCCAACTTGAAGGGTAGACATTGATGAACTTTAGTAACTGAGAAAAACAGATGTCAATTATTATGTTTATATGTATTTTTAAAAATTTTTAGAGGGTACATTTGAGTCAAGAAGGAAAGGTAGCATAAACTCACAACTTGGGAAGATTGCAAAAATATTAACAGTTTAAAAGTATAAAATATATTTTTTAACTAATGTATTGCAAATGTTTTAGTCTCAACAGGCATATTCAAATATAAAAGGTGTATTAGCATCTAAAGTGTGGGAAAATATCTGAAAATGACAAATGATTAAGCAATTTAAATCAAGTTCTTTTAAATTAACTTTAACCTCTAGATATAAATTATATCCCAGGATAAGGAAAAATTTTTTATCTTGGAGTCATTGAGAATTATTAAAACAAGATATCAAATTTAGAAATTTAAAAATGCTCTTTTAATTTAAAACAGGTGATAAGGGTCATTCCTAATATATACTGGTTAATAATTCTGATCATAATTTTTGTCTAAAGGCAATAGTTTTTGAACATGTACAAGATAACATGATAATGAGTAGTAGTATTTATAATACATTTTGTTGAATATAATGTTAAAATAAGAAAGATATTTATTTTTTGTATTAATTTCTGCTCAGTCCTACCTTATTTATAGCCATGTCTGTCTACAAGTAATAACCATTATATATAACCACTTAGTACATTAAAGATAACTAATACATTAATACTGATTTGCATCAGTATTATGTAAACTGAGTATGGGGAATGGGAATGTGTGTGCTCAGTCGTTTCTGACTCTTTGTGACCCCATGGTCTGTATCCCGCCAGTCTCCTCTGTCCATGGAATAATCCAGGTAAGAATACTGGTCAAGTGTCATTTATTACTCCAGGGGACCTTCCTGATCCAGAGATCAAACCCACATCTCTTGCCTCTCCTTCATTGGCAGGTAGATTCTTTACCACTAGTGCTATGTAAACTGATTGTGAGTAAATAATTTTATAGTATTAACCCATTCCTTCTTTTTTTTTTTATAGTCAAACTCAGAGCTAAAGTTTATTACAGTGAAAGGATATAAAGCTCGTACAAATCAGCAAAGGAGAAGGCCCCTGGAGCAAAGGCCAGAGAAAACCAGCGCAGACTTCGAAGTATCCTCTCCCAGTGGAGTCACTCAGGAAGCATTTAAACTCTCCAGCAGTGATGATCATTGCTAAGAATCTATTTAGGCTAGGTTTGCTCAAGATACCATATATCTGATTAATACAAATTGATTTAACATAAATATTAATTCAGTTACTTTATTTTCCAGCTTATTTTTGTGTGTCTCTTCCTTTTGAAAGCTAGACGAATATATGAAAAAATATTTTGGTGGTTAATGCTTGACGTTGTTGATAAAATATTACAAAAATTTTATGATTAAAATTCAAAAATAAAATATATGGAAGAACAAGGGAAAATGAGAGGAGAAATAGCTGAATATCAGCTACGGCTTCAGGAAGCTGAAAACAAACATCAGGCTTTGCTTCTGGATACAAACAAACAGCATGAAATGGAAATCCAGACATATCGAGAGAAACTGACTTCTAAGGAGGAATGTCTCAGCTCACAGAAGGTGGAGATAGACCTCTTAAAGTCCAGTAAAGAAGAACTCAATAATTCTTTGAAAGCGACCACTGAGATTTTAGAAGAATTGAAGAAAACCAAGATGGAAAATCTAAAACATGCAGATAAATTGAAGAAGGAAAACGATCGTGCCCAGAGTAAAATAAAGTTGTTGATGAAATCCTGTAAACAGCTGGAGGAGGAAAAGGTGATGTTGCAGAAAGAACTGTCTCATCTTGAAGCTGCACAGGAGAAACAGAGAGCAGATACCGTTGTAGATGCTAATGTCGATGAATTAATAACTGAAATGAAAGAACTGAAAGAATCCCTTGAAGAAAAAACCAAGGAGGCAGACGAATACCTGGATAAATACTGTTCCCTGCTTATAAGCCATGAGAAGTTAGAGAAAGCCAAAGAGATGTTAGAAACACAAGTTGCTCGTTTGAGTTCACAACAATCTAAACTTAATCTTCGGAGTTCTCCTTTGGTGAATTCGGTTGCTCCAGGACCATCCCCAGTCCCTTCTGCCACTGAAAAGAAGTTACCATCTGGCCAAAATAAATCTTCAGGCAAAAGGCAAAGGTCCAGTGGGATTCGGGAAGATGGGGGAGAAACCACACCCTCTACACCAGAGACATTTTCCAAAAAAAGCAGGAAAGCCATCAAAAGTGGTACTCACCCTCCAGAGGATGCAGAAGATGCTGAATTTGAGCCAGAGGGGCTTCCAGAAGTTGTAAAGAAAGGGTTTGCCGATATCCCAACCGGAAAGACTAGCCCGTACATCCTGCGGAGGACAACCATGGCAACCAGGACCAGCCCCCGCCTTGCTGCCCAGAAGTTAGCAGCATCCCCGCTAAGTCTCGACAAAGAAAATCTCACCGAGACCTCCAAACCAACAGCTGGTGGCAGCAGATCACAAAAGGTCAAGGTTTCTCAGCAGAGCCCAGTGGATTCAGGCACAACCTTCCGAGATCCCACTGCCAGATCTCTCTCCATCAGTAATCTTCCTGAGAGAAGTCCAGCGGGCAGCCCCAGGGAGGGCCTGAGAGCCAAGCGAGGCCACCACGCCCCCAGCCCAGAAGCCAGCCTGCAGTCCAAGGGCAGTGAGAACTGTAGGGTCCAGTAGAAGAGCCCGTGTGTGTCAGGACTCCTGGAAGGTGGCAGTTGTTGAACAGAAAGCAGTGTGACTGCGCTTGTCTTTATTCATCAGCAAGCACTGTACCAGAGGGAAGAAAACAACTCCTTTTGAACAGAAATATATTGACTATTTAGATACCCCCGTAGAAGAATTAGAAAAGTTTGGAAGCACTGATTACCGCTACATTGATATTCCTCTTCTGTAATGTAAAATAGTCCTGTATAAAGCATTTTGGCAATGTTACACTTAAATGGCTAGCACTATATTACAACTCCTGTTTTTATGTGGATTTTACACTAAAAAATGCAAGTAACATTTTTTTTGCTTGCAATGGACAGCTCCCAGGAAAATGTAAACTTTTGCTTTATGACATTTCTTTTGTATAATGTTAGACATGGAATAATTTTAGATCAAGAATTCCTTTGAGTTGAGTAAAATGAAGGAAACCCTGTTACATGTTTTTCAGGAAAACATGCACGCAGATACATGTGTGGGTGTGTCCCCTCTTCCAGTGTGTGTTCTAAATCTCGGCTTACTTATGTAACCTGTTCATATTTGTGTGTGGTGTGGTGTGGTGGGCGTTGTATGTTGATTTTCGATTAGCCTGGTTGCAGGCTCCTCAAAGGTATAGTATTTTGAGTTTTCTGTCATTGTGCTGTATCTCTTCAAGGCCAGTTTGTTGTAGTGTTTTGGTAGGATTCTCATAAATGGTGATCTATAAAATATGGCATTTTTTCCAATAAAAAATTCAATTCACAAAAAAAAAAATTTCATTTTTAAGAGGTTTTGCTGAAGTCAATGACCATAAAATGTTCAATCTCCATCAAATTGTATCAAGATTATTGCAAAAACAAATCCCTATTCCACAATAAGAGTTCTAGTCAAGTACAGAGATTGGTTAGTTCTTAATGCTATAGGGTACGATTTGCAAATTATACCTACTGGTCAAATTCAGCCTGTCATCTGGTTTTTAAAATAACTTTTAGTCAAAACCAGCAATGTAATATATTTACACATATTTTATGATGCTTTGTGCTATAAAAGCAGAGTTGAGTCATTGAGACAGCTACCTTATAACTGATCCTTCGCAGAAAATGCTTGGTGAGCCCTGCCTTATGAGTATCTCTACAATTATTATTATTTTGTAACTTATTTAATAATGTATGACCACATAGATCAATATATTTAAAAAGGAAAATCAAATAGGAATTTTAAATTCAGTCTCTGAAATTTAAAGAGAAAAATAAATGGCTACTTTGAAACATAATTAATAATTTTATATTTTTCACTTGTGTATAATTATACTGCAAACTTTAGTAGTTCTTGGTAAAATTTAAATGCAATGCCAGTTACAAAACATTGGTTAGTCTTCATCATACGTGTACTCTCATTGTATGACTAAATAGTAAAGTGTTCAATAAAGGTTTTAAAACTCAAATATGGTTGACTATACATTTCTTCATTTCTTTCAACTTACATAATATACCTTAATATTTTACCAGTATCAAATATAGGGCAATATGACTTTGTGGAAATAGAATTAGACAACATTCATAACAAATATTACATTATTGTCTTTCCATTAGTTTGGTTATCTCTAACAATTCACATTAAAACTCTCCATTTTACCTTATTAAATTAAGATAGTAAAACTCGCTTGGAAAAAATAGATTGGTATGCATGGAATTATTTGAAATATTAAGTATTACATGAATTTGCATGTCAATTTACCAGCTGTGATTATTAAGTACTATGTTTTGTGTGTATTTGTATAATATGTATGGTTTGCATGTGATGACATGGGTGTAGTCTTATTAACAGCCTACATTTTATCCATATCAGTTTAAATTTTTGAAAGATGCATCTCACTTTTAGTTCCAATAATAAAGGAAAACTTTTTAAAACATAAGCCAGATCGTTTGATCCCTTTGATCAAAACACTCTTCTGGCTTCCATGTAATTGAAGCAAACATCATACTGGCAAAATTCTCCCATAACCTCATCTTTTATTAATTTCCCGATTGTTTCTTCCGTTCAAACCATAATCTTTCATAAACTCATCTTAAGTCTTTTGTACTGGCTAGGTTCCAATGCCTAAAGTACTGTTCCCAAGTTATTTGCATGACTCACTTCCTGATTTGTTCAGATGTTTGATTTAAAAATAAATTTGTCTCAATATTTCTGTAGGTGAAACTTTGCAGGTAAGTGATTCCCTAAGTTTGTGTTTACATACATGCATCGTCATTTTGACTTCATTTTCAGCATTATTTGTTATAGGTGTAAAATTTTAGTTTGATACATAATTTCTTTCCATATTTAAAACATTTTACTCTATTGTTTGCCCATTTTCATCATTTCTATTGATGCCAGCTATTAATTTTACTGATTCTCCTTGGTAATAAAATTCTTTTTATGATTTTTCCCTCTGCTTTTGATTTTCGGCATAATGATGAGCTTACTTGGCATTCACAGTACTTCTTGAACCTAAAGTTTGAAGTGTTCCAACAGAGAAATACCCCAAGGAAGGATGAAGTTGTGACCAATTAAGAACTGGGAGATGAATTACATGGCTGGTGATGGAAATCTAGATAGGGTACCAGTTGTTTTTACTCCAAGCTTGCTATATATAATATTTTTTGAAGCAGGGTTGAAAACTGTGCCACATGGATCAAATATGGCTTACAGCTTGTTTTATATAGTTTGCAATATAGTTTGCAAAGTCTAACTATTCATTATCTCACCTTCTACAGGAAACGTCTGCAGAACTAAAATTCAGAGGAAGAGTATAATCTTTCAAGTCAGGCCATTATGGTTAAAAAACAAAACAAAACAAAAAATTTCATTCTAATAAATACTAAAACCTTTTCTATTTCATTTAACTTTTCTGAACTTTGCTTGATCTCTGTATACAGTGGCGATAAGATTATCTAACAGAATTATTATGAACACTAAATAAGAGAATGTGTGCAAGAATCCAAACACCACAATATGGCACATAATGGGCACTTAGAAAGTGTTATTTAAAGCAAAGGAGAAAAGGAAAGACATAAGCATCTGAATGCAGAGTTCCAAAGAATAGCAAGAGGAGATAAGAGAGCCTTCTTCAGGGTTCAATGCAAAGAAATAGAGGAAAACAACAGAATGGGAAAGACTAGAGATCTCTTCAAGAAAATTAGAGATACCAAGGGAACATTTCATGCAAAGATGGGCTCGATAAAGGACAGAAATGGTAAGGACCTAACAGAAGCAGAAGATATTAAGAAGAGGTGGCAAGAATACACAGAAGAACTGTACAAATCAGATCTTCACGACCCAGATAATCACAATGGTGTGATCACTCACCTAGAGCCAGATATCCTGGAATGTGAAGTCAAGTGGGCCTTAGAAAGCATCACTACAAACAAAGCTAGTGGAGGTGATGGAATTCCAGTAGAGCTATTTCAAATCCTGAAAGATGATGCTGTGAAAGTGCTGCACTCAATATGTCAGCAAATTTGGAAAACTCAGCAGTGGCCACAGGACTGGAAAAAGTCAGTTTTCATTCCAATCCCAAAGAAAGGCAATGCCAAAGAATGTTCAAACTACTGCAGAATTGCACTCATCTCACATGCTAGTAAAGTAATGCTCAAAATTCTCCAAGCCAGGCTTCAGCAATACATGAACCGTGAACTTCTTGATGTTCAAGCTGGTTTTAGAAAAGGCAGAGGAACCAGAGATCACATTGCCAACATCTGCTGGATTATCAAAAAAGCAAGAGAGTTCCAGAAAAACATCTATTTCTGCTTTATTGACTATGCCAAAGTCTTTGACTGTGTGGATCACAATAAACTGTGGAAAATTCTGAGAGAGATGAGAATACGAGACCACCTCACCTGCCTCTTGAGAAATCTGTATGCAGGTCAGGAAGCAAGAGTTAGAACTGGACATGGAACAACAGACTGGTTCCAAATAGGAGAAGGAGTACGTCAAGGCTGTATATTGTCACCCTGCTTATTTAACTTCTATGCAGAGTACATCATGAGAAACGCTGGACTGGAAGAAACACAAGCTGGAATCAAGAGTGCTGGGAGAGATATCAATAACCTCAGGTATGCAGATGACATGATGCTTATGACAGAAGGTGAAGAGGAACTAAAAAGCCTCTTGATGAAAGTGAAAGCGGAGAGTGAAAAAGTTGGCTTAAAGCTCAAAATTCAGAAAATGAAGATCATGGCATCTGGTCCCATCACCTCATGGGAAATAGATGAAGAAAAGTGGAAACAGTGTCAGACTTTATTTTTTTAGGCTCCAAAATCACTGCAGATGGTGGTTGCAGCCATGAAATTAAAAGATGCTTACTCCTTGGAAGAAAAGTTATGACCAACTAGATAGTATATTGAAAAGCAGAGCTATTACTTTGCCGACTAAGGTCCGTCTAGTCAAGGCTATGCTTTTTCCAATGGTCATGTATGGATGTGAGAGTTGGACTGTGAAGAAAGCTGAGCACTGAAGAATTGATGCTTTTGAACTGTGGTGTTGGAGAAGACTCTTGAGAGTCCCTTGGACTGGAAGGAGATCCAGTCAGTCCATTCTGAAGGAGATCAGCTCTGGGATTTCTTTGGAAGGAATGATGCTAAAGCTGAAACTCCAGTACTTTGGCCACCTCATGTGAAGAGTTGACTCATTGGAAAAGACTCTGATGCTGGGAGGGATTGGGGGCAGGAGGAGAAGGGGACGACAGAGGATGAGATGGTTGGATGGCGTCACTGACTCGATGGACATGAGTCTAAGTGAACTCCGGGAGTTGATGATGGACAGGGTGGCCTGGCGTGCTGTGATTCATGGGGTCACAAAGAGTCGGACACGATTGAGGGACTGAACTGAACTGAACTGAACTGAACTGAATGTTCCTTTGTATTGTTCACAATAGACAATCTCATGGCACAAATACCTCAAGTCTGGAACTTTGTAACAACTAGCTGAATATCCTTCTATTGTTTCCATTCTCTCTTCTTCTAGCTAACTTTGGCATTCAGTCACCATGACCTGTTTGACTCTTCATGACCCAATGGACTGCAGCAGGCCAGACTTCCCTGTCCTTCACCAACTTCAAGAATTGCCCAAGTTCATGCCGAAGCTAACTTTATATGACTGTGTTTAATTATAATATGTGCTTTTATTCATGCATAGTATGAGGAGCCATTATTTTTTTTTAACTGGAATTTTAGTTCATATACAATGTTGTGTTAGTTTCAGGAAGACAACAAAGTGAGATTATCTATCTATCTATCTATATAGTTATATATATATATATATATAACTTTTTGGATTCTTCCCTTATGAGTTATTGTAAAATATTTACTATAGTCCTCTGTGCTATACAGTAGATCTCCAAGAACATCCTACATACTACATATCTATTTTATATATAGTAGTGTGTGCAACACTACTTGGCACTTTTCGTTTTCCTTTGTTTCATTCAAGAGTGACTTTGCCCAATATAGAATAAAAATGACTTTTTCTAGTGCAGAATGAATCCACACTGAATAATCAAATGTGTAACATGAAGACTTAATACTTCCAATAATACAAGAAGGGAAATATATTTTTTGTTGTTTTGGCTGTTCTTAAAGACTCAGTGCATTAAAATGCCCCTATTTTAATGGGCCATTAAGGAGCTCTTTGACTGAACATGAAGGGCTTTTCTGACAGATGTATGTAATGGAAATTATAGGTATCCAAGGGATAATTTAAAAAGAAATGAACAGCCCCAATATTAGGAGATCTCAACCTGAGATATTATACAGTTAAGCTGCCAAGAAGAGTAACCACTGCTTGAACCTTGCTGGCTCAGCATCCATTCCAGTTTATCTCCTTATACTCAAAAACATGGAAAATTAAACTTGCCTGGAATCTAATAGAATGGCACTAAATGCCTATTCTTCTTGTGAGTGGAAAATTCATTTTTTTAGACAAAGTGTTCTTTGACCCAGCCATCTGCTCAATGGAAGTGATGCCAAACCTATGTTATGATTTTTTTTTTAATAGTGTTACCTTTGGGGTACTTTATAAAGATTCTACCCAAAAACATCTTTGTATGAAATTTTAAGAACCCTTGTTACTGAGGAGGAACTCCTTAATTTAAATATGCAAAAAGCCATGAACTAGAGCATTATGGAAGGGCAGTACTATATGTTTGTTGCAGACTACTTTATGTGATACTGTACATTTTGCATGAAGCTTCTTTATAATATTTTTGGGGGATTATGTCCCAAATAGTATGTCCCAAGTAGTATGTCCCAAAATATTTTATAAAACTTTGGTTTCCAACTGTAGCATGTGTCAAAGTCATCCAAAGTGTTCATTAAATCCCAGATCACTGGACCTTGACCACAGAGTTACTAATTTAGCAGGACCAGAGTGAATCCTTATTTTTATATATCTAACAATTCCCCAGGTGCCGCTGTTGCTTGTGGTGGAACAATTGGAGAAACATTGATATAATATAGAAAACACAGAAAGATTACTTTATTATGCAAAAATTCTGTGGGGTAATAGGCTTGAATTTTCCATTCTGAGTACCACAGTCTTTTGTGCAATGGCCTCAACTAGTGTACTTCATTCAAATATCTATATAATGTCTTTTGCAGACATTTTTAAAATTTAAAATGGATTCTTTACATATTGTCAAATCTTCACAATCGAGTTAGAATGTATGATTTATCTGTTTAAGAACTTCTTCAGGTATTTTTATGAATTGAAAAATCTTTCAATCTAGTCATAAATAATTGACTGATATTTTTTGTTCTAAGATGAGCAACCATCCCCCTTTGTTGTGGTCTCTTACGATTAGTTATGTTAATAGCAAAATACATGACCATATTAGACACTGTTCTTATTGTTGAAGAATTCTTCAAGTCACAACCAAGTTGAACTGTCATTAGTTTTGTCAAAGGGTTATATAATTTTTTTTAAGATCTAACCAGAGAAGAACATATTGAAGAATTGACTTGACATTTGGCTTGCATAAAATAAATAAGAAATCAGAACATGGATTATAAATTGTTTGGAAAAGATTTTGTTGTCTTTTATCCACTTTCTTTGAACTTTTCACAGTTAGAGAAATAATTATCTTTTGAATGGTTCTATTCAAAATAATTTACTTAATGATGAATATCATATATGAAACAAAAATTCATTTTCCTTGATCCTTTGTAATGACAAATCCATTAAAATTATTTGTTATTAGATAAAAAACATAAACAAGGCTTGCTTTTTTAAGAAAAAAATTGCTTTTTTAAGAAAAACTTGTTTTTCAGGATGAAAATGCTAATGGCTATATAAACATATATATGTATATCTGAAATTAATAACATGTCTTCAATCTCTGTTAACTGGATAGGTCATTATATTGGCTGGGAATGGAAAAATTCTTAAAAATGTTGCAATTAATAACATAAAATGTCTTGCTCACCATGTCCCTCAGAAATGAACTTCTTCCTAAGCTGTCCATAAACATGAACTCTCTCAACATGTAATTTATTGATTATTTTTTAAGTCCAGAGTTGTAATTATAAACAAGTTTTCTTCATGGTTTTCATGTCATTAGAATAATTATTGTTTAACCACTGCCCTCTTTATAAAGTAGAAAATACATGGTTTCAAACAAGACTCATCATTCAATTTGTGGTTAATTGATATAATTAGAGTATATTTTGTCATTTATCTTTCTAAACTGATAATACTGTGAAAAATGTGTAGCTTCTTTGCATTCTCTTTCTTGAAATATTTGACAAGTTCTCTTATATTTTGGAGAAAGCATGTTTTCTGGTTTTAAAGTTTACTTACAGAAGTTTTTCAGCTTTTCATGTGCTAGTGAAACATTCATAGAAATTTTGAAAATTTTTATTGTAGTGTTTTTCAGAGATTTTGGGCAGGCTTTATGTGGATGTTGCATGGTGTGTGCTCAATTGGTCCCACTCCTTTGCCACCCTATGGACTGTAGCCTGCCAGGCTCCTCTATCTGTGGGATTTTCCAGGTATGAATATTAGTGTAAATTGCCATTTTTTCCTCCAGGGGGTCTTTGAGACTCAGGCATCAAAGTCATCAAACTCGAATCTCCTGTGTCTCTTGCATTGCATGTGGGTTCTTTAACACTGAGCCACCTGAGAAGCTCATGGTAGACTTAGACCTGTATATTAATTGTCTCAATAAACAATGATTGTTGAAGAAGTGTATATCATATCTGTTTTCTGACAAATCTAACATAACAATTTCATTATAATTTCATATTAAATGATAACATTAATTTCATAATGTTGTGATTAATCCTTAGTCACATGGCTTAACTTTTAAGATTAATTTTGGAATTATTCTAAAGCAGTGGTTCTATAATGGATTAATTTTTCACCCTAGTGTTAGTTTAATAATGTATACAGAAAATTTTGGTTGTTATAACAAGTGTGGAAGGAGGAAAGGGGTGGTTGCTATTGCCATCTATGATGGAGGCCAGGGATGCTGCTAAACATTCTATAATGAATAGGACATTTCCCCATACTAAAGAAATATCTATTTCAAAATGTCAATAGTGCTGATGTTTAAAGCCTGATCAAGAGTATCTCACTCAACACAGTCTATAAGCATGATAAAATTTGAAATCTCATTGAAAACTATCTTTTCTGTATAGTCTTGCATTAGCATCAACTTATGATGAGCTGATTAGTCATTTTACATTATCCTTTCTGATTTCTCTGACCATTATGATATATGCAATGACAGTGGATCTTAGCTGTGAAGAAAACTTGAAGAATGGAAATAAGACCTCACCCTTTTGGAATAAGTATTTACTTTCTGTGGGTCCTTAGTGACTCAGATAGTAAAGAAACTGCCTGCCATGCAGGAGACTGAGTTCAATCCCTGGGTCAGGAAAATGCCGCAGAGAAAGGAATGGCAACCCACTCCAATATTCTTTCCAGGAGAATTCCATGAACAGAGGTGCTTGATGGGCTATAGTCCATGGAGTTGCAAAGAATTGGACATGACTGAGGGACTAACATTTTCTTTCTATGAGTTGGTAATGCATAATTGTGCTGTCTGCTACCACTGTTTGCATTTTTTACTTGCTTTCCTTTTCTGTGTGATTACATGGTGTGTGTGATTTTTAACTTTTATAGGATAGATGATTTATTTAAATCACAAAAAAATCAAGTTGCTCTCCTCTTTTTTATTAAAATACAATTTATGGATAAGGATGTAGTTACTTGGAAAAAATCAAGATTAGCCTTTATTTATTTACAAAAATGCAATTCACTTTCCTTCTATCTCTTCTTTGAGTGAACTGGAAAAAAAAAAGAGCAAGGTTAAGCTGACCATTAAAAATTGCACACAAATATACAATTAATAGAAGGGGAATATGTCTTGTTTGCATGAAGAGAGAAAAAGAGCAACTGATTATTCTATTCTGAGATAAACTTTGATGATAAAGGTATATTCCTGATCCGAAATCCAGGCTTGGGAATTTGCTATGGATTATAGAAAGCATAACTACCTAGATTTTTATTTAAAATGTGGTTTAATGTCACTGATACTGTGCTGTTATACTACACTGAATTTTTTCCTTACCTGTCTTCATTATTAAATTTAAAATGGTATAACCTTCACCATCTTCTGTGACAATTAGCTTTGTTTGACATGGAAAGAAGTAAAGATTTTGAAGGACAGGGATTTTGCAGCTCATGAGCTTTCAGTGTCTATAGCACAAATGACAAAATAATATATGTCTTTGAGTACTTTATGCATCTATCTCATCTGCTTAAATGACCCCCACAAACACCCCAAGCAGAACGCCACAGTAGCTCTTAGTCAAGGATTAAATTTTTAAGCCAAATAGGGCCAATCAGTGCTTCTTAATTGAGAGTTTGAGGCTGTGACACAGAATAACCAAGAAACGTGTATAGGAGCTGAGAAAATGCCCAAACAGAAAAGACTGAAGAAGGCCCAAGGGGATAAACAGAAAAATGCAATAAAGGAAAATGTCCTTAACACTCATGGGTTCTTGTGGTTTCTGAAGCCAGATGAGCGCACCTGCTTTGTTTTTAATGAAATACTTTAAATCTTTATAACAATGTTACTTCAGCATTTAAGTTGGACCATGATATTTTATGCTACTTTCTAACAAAAAAAAATTTTAATAAAGTCTACAATAACAAAGTTAATGATAATATTTAACAAATGATAATATTTAATGGCAGCTGTGCAGCAAGGGAGTGGGAAGCGACTGAGAGGAGATACCCCACGTCCAAGGTCAGGAGCAGTGCCTGCACTTCACTGGACCAGCCATGTGGAGATACCCAACGTCCAAGGTCAGAAAAACCCCAGTAAGACGGTAGGCATTGGAGCAGCTATGAGGAGACACCCCATGTCCAAGGGCAAAGGAGAAGATCCAGCAAGATGCTAGGAGGGGCAAATTCATGTTTAGAATCAATCCCCATTCTTTCTGGAGACATTCAGAGGGTTCAAACAATACTTGTGTGCACCAGGACCCAGGAACCCCAAAGAGACTGAGACAAAACTGTGTTTGAGCATCTCTTGTGGAGTACAAGTCAACAGTTGTCTCCTGCAGGGACAGGGCTCTGAGTGTGGGTATGGAATAAGTCATCTTGAAAGAGGTTGCTATTAACCCCACTATAGAGCTCCCAGAACTTATATAGAACTGGGAAATAGACTCTTGTAGGTCACAACAGAACCTTGTGCACCAGGACCCAGGAGAAAGGAACAATGACCCCACAGGAGTCTTGCCTGTGGGTGTCCAGGAGTCTCTGGTGAAGGCGTGGGTTGGTGTTGGCCTGCTACAAGGTTGGAGGCATGGACTGTAGCAATACATGCCTGGGCAGCCAGGAGGAGCTACCGCACATCCGAGGCTGGGGGCAGTAGCCGGGAGGAGCCACCCCACGTCCAAGGAGCGGTGGCTATGTGGGGACAGGAGGGCCTAGAGGAGCTATCCCACATTCAAAGTCAGGAGGGGCAGCGGTGAGGAGATACCCCTCATCCAAGGTAACGAGCAGCAGCTGCGCTTTGCTGGAACAACCATGAAGAGATACCCCACGTACAAGGTAAGAGAAACCCAAGTAAGATAGTAGGTGTTTCAAGAGGGCCTCAGAGGGCAGACACACTGAAACTATAATCACAGAAAACTAGTCAATCTAATCACACTGGGACCACAGCCTCAGTGAAACTAAGTCATGCTGTGTGGGGCCAGCCAAGACGGGTGGGTCATGGTGGAGAGGTCTGGTAGAATGTGGTCCACTGGAGAAGAGAATGGCAAACCACTTCAGTATTCTTGCCTTGAGAACTCCATTAACAGTATGAAAAGGCAAAATGATAGGATACTGAAAGAGGAACTCCCCAGGGCAGTAGGTGCCCAATATGCTACTGGAGATCAGTGGAGAAATAACTCCACAAATAATAAAGGGATGGAGCTAAAGAAAAAAGAATACCCAGTTGTGGATGTGACTGGTGATAGAAGCAAGGTCTGATGCTGTAAAGAGCAATATTGCAGAGGAACCTGGAATGTAAGGTCCATGAATCAAGGCAAATTGGAAGTGGTCAAACAGATGGCAAGAGTGAACGTCAACATTCTAGGAATCAGCAAACTAAAATGGACTGGGATGAGTGAATTTAACTCAGATGATCATTATATCAACTACTGAAGGCAGGAATCCCTTAGAAGAAATGAAGTATTCTGGGAGGTGGATCATAGAGGATCCTGCTGTGATTTATGTCTGAGAGTGTTTTGCCTATGTTCTCCTCTAGGAGTTTTATAGTTTCTGATCTTACATTTAGATCTTTAATCCATTTTGAGTTTATTTTTGTGTGTGGTGTTAGAAAGTGATCTAGTTTCATTCTTTTACAAGTGGTTGACCAGTTTTCCCAGCACCACTTGTTAAAGAGATTGTCTTTACTCCATTGTATATTCTTGCCTCCTTTGTCAAAGATAAGGTGTCCATATGTGTGTGGATTTATCTCTGGGCTTTCTATTTTGTTCCATTGATCTATATGTCTGTCTTTGTGCCAGTACCATACTGTCTTGATGACTGTGGCTTTGTAGTAGAGCCTGAAGTCAGGCAAGTTGATTCCTCCAGTTCCATTCTTCTTTCTCAAGATTGCTTTGGCTATTCGAGGTTTTTTGTATTTCCATACAAAGCTTGAAATTATTTGTTCTAGTTCTGTGAAAAATGTGGCTGGTAGCTTGATAGGGATTGCATTGAATTTGTAAATTGCTTTGGGTAGTATACTCATTTTCACTATATTGATTCTTCCAATCCATGAACATGGTATATTTCTCCATCTATTAGTGTCCTCTTTGATTTCTTTCATCAGTGTTTTATAGTTTTCTATATATAGGTCTTTAGTTTCTTTAGGTAGATATATTCCTAAGTATTTTATTCTTTTCGTTGCAATGGTGAATGGAATTGTTTCCTTAATTTCTTTTTCTACTTTCTCATTATTCGTGTATAGGAATGCAAGGGATTTCTGTGTGTTGATTTTATATCCTGCAACTTTACTATATTCATTGATTAGCTCTAGTAATTTTCTGGTGGAGTCTTTAGGGTTTTCCATGTAGAGGATCATGTCATCTGCAAACAGTGAGAGTTTTACTTCTTCTTTTCCAATTTGGATTCCTTTTATTTCTTTTTCTGCTCTGATTGCTGTGGCCAAAACTTCCAGAACTATGTTGAATAGTAGCGGTGAAAGTGGACACCCTTGTCTTGTTCCTGACTTTAGGGGAAATGCTTTCAATTTTTCACCATTGAGGATAATGTTTGCTGTGGGTTTGTCATAAATAGCTTTTATTATGTTGAGATATGTTCCTTCTATTCCTGCTTTCTGGAGAGTTTTTATCATAAATGGATGTTGAATTTTGTCAAAGGCCTTCTCTGCATCTATTGAGATAATCATATGGTTTTTATTTTTCAATTTGTTAATGTGGTGAATTACATTGATTGATTTGCGGATATTGAAGAATCCTTGCATCCCTGGGATAAAGCCCACTTGAAAGCAAAAATAAACAAATGGGATCTAATTAAAATTAAAAGCTTCTGCACAACAAAGGAAAATATAAGCAAGGTGAAAAGACAGCCATCTGAATGGGAGAAAATAATAGCAAATGAAGCAACTGACAAACAACTAATCTCAAAAATATACAAGCAACTTATGCAGCTCAACTCCAGAAAAATAAACGACCCAATCAAAAAATGGGCCAAAGAACTAAATAGACATTTCTCCAAAGAAGACATACGGATGGCTAACAAACACATGAAAAGATGCTCAACATCACTCATTATTAGAGAAATGCAAATCAAAACCACAATGAGGTACCACTTCACACCAGTCAGAATGGCTGCAATCCAAAAATCTGCAAGCAATAAATGCTGGAGAGGGTGTGGAGAAAAGGGAACCCTCCTACACTGTTGGTGGGAATGCAAACTAGTACAGCCACTATGGAGAACAGTGTGGAGATTCCTTAAAAAATTGCAAATAGAACTACCTTATGACCCAGCAATCCCACTTCTGGGCATACACACCGAGGAAACCAGAATTGAAAGAGACACATGTACCCCAATGTTCATTGCAGCACTGTTTATAATAGCCAGGACATGGAAACAACCTAGATGTCCATCAGCAGATGAATGGATAAGAAAGCTGTGGTACATATACACAATGGAGTATTATTCAGCCGTTAAAAAGAATTCATTTGAATCAGTTCTGATGAGATGGATGAAACTGGAGCTGATTATACAGAGTGAAGTAAGCCAGAAAGAAAAACACCAATACAGTATACTAACACATATATATGGAATTTAGGAAGATGGCAATGACGACCCTGTATGCAAGACAGGGAAAGAGACACAGATGTGTATAACGGACTTTTGGACTCAGAGGGAGAGGGAGAGGGTGGGATGATTTGGGAGAATGGCATTCTAACATGTATACTATCATGTGAATTGAATCGCCAGTCTATGTCTGACGCAGGATGCAGCATGCTTGGGGCTGGTGCATGGGGATGACCCAGAAAGTTGTTCTGGGGAGGGAGGTGGGAGGGGGGTTCATGTTTGGGAATGCATGTAAGAATTAAAGATTTTAAAATTTAAAAAATAAAAAACTAAAAATTAAAAACAAACAAACAAAAAAAAAACAAACAAACAAAAAAAAAAAAGAAATGAAGTAGCCATCATGGTCAACAAAAGAGTTTGAAATGCAGTACTTGGATGCAGTCTCAAAATCGATTGAATGATCTATATTCATTTCCAAGGCAAAACATTCAATATCACAGTAATCCAAGTCTACACCTCAATCAGTAATGCTGAAGAAGCTGAAGTTGAACGGTTTTATGAAGACCTACAAGGCCTTTTAGAACTAACACCCAAAAAAGATGTCCTTTTCATTATTCAGTTCATTTCAGTTCAGTCGCTCAGTCGTGTCTGACTCTTTGCAACCCCATGAATCGCAGCATGCCAGGCCTCCCTGTCTGTCACCAACTCCTGGAGTTCACTCAGACTCTCATCCATCAAGTCAGCAATGCCATCCAGCCATCTCATCCTCTGTCGTCCCCTTATTCTCCTGTCCCGAATCCCTGCCAGCATCAAAGTCTTTTCCAAAGAGTCAACTCTTCTCATGAGGTGGCCAAAGTACTGGAGTTTCAGCGTCAGCATCATTCCTTCCAAAGAAATCCAAGGGCTGATCTCCTTCAGAATGGACTGGCTGGATCTCCTTGCAGTCCAAGGGACTCTCAAGAGTTTTCTCCAACACCACAGTTCAAAAGCATCAATTCTTCAGCACTCAGCCTTCTTCACAGTCCTGGAATGCAAAAGTAGAAAGTCAAGAAACACCTGGAGTAACAGGCAAATTTGGCCTTGGAATGCGGAATGAAGCAGGGCAAAGACTAATAGAATTTTGCCAAGAAAATGCACCAGTCAAAAAAAAAAAAGAAAGAAAGAAAGAAAGAAAGGAAATTCACTGGTCACAGCAAACACCCTCTTCCAACAACACAAGAGAAGACTTTACACATGGACATCATCAGATGGTCAACACCAAAATCAGATTGGTTATATTCTTTGCAGCCAAAGATGGAGAAGCTCTATAGAGTCAAAAAAAAAACAAGACCAGGAGCTGACTGTGGCTCAGATCATGAACTCCTTATTGCCAAATACAGACTTAAATTGAAGAAAGTAGGGAAAACCACTAGACCATTCAGGTATGACCTAAATCAAACCCCTTATGATTATACAGTGGACGTGAGAAATAGATTTAAGGGACTAGATCTGATAGATAGAGTGCTTCATGAACTATGGAATGAGGTTCATGACATTGTACAGGAGAGAGGGATCAAGACCATCCCCATGGAAAAGAAATGCAAAAAAGTAAAATGGCTGTCTGAGGAGGCCTTACAAATAGCTGTGAAAATAAGAGAAGCAAACAGCAAAGGAGAAAAGGAAAGATATCAGCATCTGAATGCAGAGTTCCAAAGAATAGCAAGGAGAGATAAGAAAGCCTTCATCTAGGATCAATGAAGAGAAATAGAGGAAAACAACAGAATGAGAAAGACTAGAGATCTCTTCAAGAAAATTAGAGATACCAAGGGAACATTTCATGCAAAGGTGGGCACAATAAAGGACAGAAATGGTAGGGACCTAAAAGAAGAAGATATTAAGAAGAGATGGCAAGAATATACAGAAGAACTACACAAAGAATATTTTCATGACCCAGATAATCACGATGGTGTCATCACTCACCGAGCCAGACATCCTGGAATGTAGATCAAGTGGGCCTTAGGAAGCATCACTATGAACAAAGCTAGTGGAGGTGATGGAATTCCAGTAGAGCTATTTCAAATTCCAAAAGATGATGCTGTGAAAGTGTTGCACTCAATGTGTCAGCAATTTGGAAAACTCAGCAGTGGCCAGAGGACTGGAAAAGGTCAGTTTTCATTCCAATCCCAAAGAAAGGCAATGCCAAAGAATGTTCAAACTACTGCACAATTGCACTCATCTCACACACTAGTAAAGTAATGCTCCAAATTCTCCAAGCAAGGCTTCAATAATATGTGGACCGTAAACTTCCAGATGTTCAAGTTGGTTTTACAAAAGGCAGAGGAATCAGAGATCAAATCGCCAACGTCCGCTGGATCATCCAAAAAGCAAGAGAATTCCAGAAAAAACATCTATTTCTGCTTTATTGACACTGCCAAAGCCTTTGACTGTGTGAATCACAATAAACTGTGGAAAATTCTGAAAGAGATGGGAAGACCGGACCACCTGACCTGCCTCTTGAGCAACCTATATGCAGGTCAGGAAGCAACAGTTAGAACTGGATGTGGAACAACTTGTTCCAAATAGGAAAAGGAGTACATCAAGCCTGTATATTGTCACTCTGCTTATATAACTTATATTCAGAGCACATCATGAGAAACACTGGGCTGGATGAAGCACAAACTGGAATCAAGATTGCCTGGAGAAACATCAGTAACCTCAGATATGTAGATGACACCACCCTTATGGCAGAAAGTGAATAAGAACTAAAGATCTTCTTGATGAAAGTGAAAGAGGAGAGTGAAAAAGTTGGTTTAAATCTCAACATTAAGAAAACGAAGATCATGGCATCTGGTCCCATCACTTTATGGCAAATAGGTGGAGAAACAGTTGAAATAGTGGATGACTTTATTTTGGGGGACTCCAAAATCACTGCAGATGGTGACTGCATTCATAATATTAAAAGACACTTACTCCTTGGAAGGAAAGTTATGACCAACCTAGACAGCATATTCAAAAGCAGAGACATTACTTTGTCAACAATGTTCCATTTAGTCGAGGCTATAGTTTTTCCACTAGTCATGTATGGATGTGAGAGTTGAACTATAAAGAAAGCTGAGCACTGAAGAATTGATGCTGTTCAACTGTAGTGTTGGAGAGGACTCTTGAGAGTCCCTTGGACTGCAAGGAGATCCAACTAGTCTCTCCTAAAGGAGATCACTCCTGAATGTTCATTGGAAAGTATTGAAACTCCAATACTTTGGCTACCTGAAGTGAAGAGCTGACTCATTTTTAAAGACCCTGATGTTGGGCAAAATGAGGGGGAGGAGGAGAAGGGGATGACAGAGGATGTGATGGTTAGATGTTATCACCAACTCAAAGGACATGAATTTGAGTAAACTCTGGGAGTTGGTGATGAACAGGGAGGCCTGGTGTGCTGCAATCCGTGGAGTCACAAAGAGTTTGATACAGCTGAGTGACTGAACTAAACTGAACGAATACTAACTGAATGCCCAGCAACAGTCTACTATATTTCCAAGATTTTCCTCATTTATTGCTCTCCAAACTCATGTAATAGAAAAGTCACTGTTTTTGCAAGGTGTTAAATACTTGTATCATTAAGAAAGGAAATAAAATGTATATCTAAATCTTGGTGTTTATACTCATTTTATTTTTTGCCTAGGCCACAGTTAGATAAATATCAATGTTCACAGCTGGAATGTTCAAAAGTTATTAAGAGGTTTGCATGAAATGTAAAATCACAAGAACTTTATCAGCAGCTTTCAATTTTTTTTAATTTTATATTGGAGTATAGTAGATTAACAATGTTGTATTAGTTTCAGGAAGGTGTATAGCAAAGTTATTCAGTTATATATACATATATACATATATATATATAAATATTTTTTTCAAATTATTTTTCCATTTAAATTATTATAGAATATTGAACAGATTTTCCTGTCCTTGTTGGTTATCCATTTTAAATACAGCAATGTATGCTGTAGTCACTGTATAGTATTATGTTTTTAAAATTAGAGTAAAATCAATGTGAATTCAAGCACAAGCATTTCTGTAGCTCTTCTAAGGAACGTACATTCATCTCCTAACACTAAAAACAAATATATTTTATACAATGTAAATATATGTGCACATATAAGTTGTAAATATAATATTTATGATATAAACATAATATGTTAATATAAAAATAAGATTGCATTATATATATATATATGCAATATACACAAAAAAAATGAAGCTTTGGAAATATTTCAAAATTAAAATGAAGAGAATTGCTCTTAAAAAGACAGAGCTTTTTTCACCCTCCCAACTCTTTTCAAATAATTATCCTATGATTCAAAACATTACTTAGAGGAAATTGTTCATAATGAAAGGCTGCAGCAAAATTTTAAAGTACATCCTGTTCCCAAAACATGGTAAATAGTACCTCATGTAGGCTTCAGTTTACATCTGAAAGGCTAAAGAAAGTGGCTTTTGAAAAAGGATTCAAATTGATGCTACTGCATAATTTCAATACAAGTTTTCAAAATAAAAAGCAATGTTATAATAATTCAATAGCAAAGGTACACATATGATTCAGAATTCAGGCAAACCACAAAATCTTCACCCGGGAATGTACTGAGCATTCATTCTGAGGTATGAGTGCTCTTGGAGTTGTATCTAAGAAAGGCAAAAGCCTGGTTTTCATTAGGCTTATGGTGTGTCCTCTGGTCAAGACAGAGTTAAAGCAGCAGTGATTAGAAACCTAAGAGAGAAGACCACTGGTAAGGAGTATGTAAACCAAGTGTGAGAAAGTAGAATTTGGGAATCAAATTGAAGAAATAACCCCGACTTTTTATAGCTGATACTGGAAACTTTCTTTGAGTTATTAACTACTCTGAGGCTCACAGAGAGAGTTAAGTTGTACTAGCTGACTCAAATGATGGGTTAATTATTAGATAAATTGGTTATATTAAGCTGTATAAGTCAGGAAATGTTATTTTAAATCTTAGATCTTTTAAATTTTAATGGCCTTGATGGTTAATTTAATTTGTCAGCTTAGCTAGGCTAGATGCTCAGTTGTTTGGTCAAATATTACTCTGGATGTTGCTCTGAAGTTAGTTTTCAGTTAGAATTAACATTTCAAACATTGCTACAATAAAGAAAAAAGGTAGAGAAAATGATGGAATTCTAGCTGAGCTATTTGAAATTCTAAAAGATGATGCTGTTAAAGTGCTTCACTCAAAATGGCAACAAATTTGGAATACTGAGCAGTGGCCACAGGACTGGAAAAGGTAATTCCAGTTCCAAAGAAGGGCAATGCCAAAGAATGTTCAAATTGCCACACAACTGCACTCATTTCACATGATAGCAAGATAACGCTCAAAATCCTTTAATCTAGGCTTCAGTAGTACACAAACTGAGAACTTTCAGATGTTCAAGCTGGATTTAGAAAAGGCAGAGGAACCAGAGATAAAATCGCCAATATTAGTTGATTCACAGAAAAAGCAAGAGAATTCCAGAAAAAAACGTTTACAGAAAAAAACATCTACTTCTGCTTCATTGACCTTGCTAAAACCTTTGACTGTTTAAATCACAACAAACTGGAAAATTCTTCAAGAGATGGGAAAACCAGACCACTTACCTGCCTCCTGAGAAACCTGTATGCAGGTCAAGAAGTAACAGT
The DNA here is from genome assembly GCF_042477335.2 of Ovis canadensis. Taxonomy (NCBI): domain Eukaryota; kingdom Metazoa; phylum Chordata; class Mammalia; order Artiodactyla; family Bovidae; genus Ovis; species Ovis canadensis. Next base: position 64,814,460 of record NC_091250.1, read on the forward strand.
TAGAACTGGACATAGAACAACAAATTGGTTCAAAATTGGGAAAGTAGTATGTCAAGACTGTATATTGTCAACCTGCTTATTGAAATTCTATGCAAAGTACATCATGCAAAATACCGGGCTGGATTAAGCTCAAGCTAGAGTCAGGATTGCCAGGAGAAATATCAATATTCTCAGATATGCAAATGAGACCACCCTAATAACAGAAAGCAAACAAGAACTAAAGAGCCTTTTGATGAAGGTGAAAGAAGGGAGTGAAAAAAGCTGGCTTAAACTCAACATTCAAAAAACTAAGATCATTACATCTGGTTCCATCACTTCATGGAAAATAGCTGGGGGAAAAAAGGAAACAGTGACAGACTTTATTTTCTTGGGCTCCAAAATAACTGCAGATGGTGACTGCAGTCCTGAAATTAAAAGATACTTTTTCCTTGGAAGAAAAGCTATGACCATCCCTGACAGCATATTAAAAAGCAGAGACAACACTTTGCCAACAAAAGTCCATATAATCAAAGCTATGGTTTTTCTAGTAGTCATGTACTGATGTGCAAGTTGGACAGTAAAGAAGGCTGAGCACCAAAGAATTGATGCTTTTGAACTGCGGTGTTGGAGAAGACTCTTGAGAGTCCCTTGGACAGCAAGGAGGTCAAATAATTCAATTCTAAAGGAAATCAGTCCTGAATATTCATTGGAAGGACTGATGTTGAGACTGACTCACCAATATTTTGACTACCTGATGCAAAGAAGCGACTCACTGAAAAAGATCCTGATGCTGGGAAAGACTGAAGGCAGTAGGAGAAGGGGATGACAGAGGATGAAATGGTTGGATAGTATCACTGACTCAATGGACATAGTTTGAGGAAACTTGGAGAGTTAGTGAAAGATAGGGAAGCCTGGTGTGCTGGAGTCCATGTGCTTGCAAAGAGTGGACTTACTGAGTGACTGAATAACAACAACAACATTTCAATAGTGGCCTTTGAGTAAATCAGCTTATCCTCCATAATATTGGTGGGCTTCATCCAATCAGTCAAAAACCTTAAGAATAAAGACAGGTTTCCTAAAGAAGGAATTTTCCCAAGAGTGCAACATAGGAGCCCTCCCTGAGTTTCCAGACTGGCACCCTCTGGATTCATATTTAAGAATGTAGCATTAATAATTTCCTGAATAACCAACCTGTTTTGGAAATACGCCTTCCCTATGTATTTCACACTTGCCAGTCCCCATAATTGCTAAGCCAATATATTAAAATAAATTCTCTCTCTCCATATGTATATTTTTTTTTCCCTTTAGGTTCTGTTTCTATCATATTTCTGTTTATCTGGAGAACCTTGAATAATAAAATTGCATGCTTTGCTACAGTCCAGTATGTTCATGATAAAAATCACTGTATCAGTGTCCACATTTTCTCTTCCCTGTGCCTTCCAGCAAGGTGAAATGTAATATTTCTGTCCTTTGTGCCTTTAGCAAAGAACTCACTAGTCTTCGTCTCCCCCTGGGTCTTGATTAAGAAGATCCTCTTGCACACAATTTTGTGCCTATAAAACTGTATCCCCAGTTGCTCTCAAAATACTTTTTTTGATAACTTATAGAACCATTTTTAAAGAGCTGGATCAGCTAGTGTTGTGAAGGTTTCTAGCTCCATCCCCAGTGGCTACCCTCCAGCAAACGCTATCACTTTTATACCAAAAACTTTTTGACTTGCAAGAGCTCACCAAAAGATTCTTTAGTTCAATGATTTTAAAAAAGGTAAAACCATTTGATCTCAAAAATAAAGAACATTTATTTAAAAAGCAAAACAAAACAAACAAACAAAAACAAAGAACAAACTGCTAATACCCTTTGCTATTTTGAATGTCTTTGTGTTGTCAATATGACAGTAGCATTAGATTGGAAGGGGAAAGAAGGGAAGAGAAAGAGAGAAGTCTTTACTCTATAATATTAATTATGTATTTTTCAGTGGAAATGCTGTTTCAGGTTTCTATGTCCTACTCTCAGTAACTGTTCTGTACTGCTTAATTTTTACAAACAGTAGAAAATGTTCAGAACACTCTTATGCGGACATATACTGATATTTGTGTACTGATATTTCTTGATGTTTAGGCAATATGATAAACAATTTGCACTATAAATAAGTTGAAATTGTTTCCAATGTATGCTTTATTTTCTTAACTCAAGGTGGTTGTTTCTGGATTTGAGTCTGCATTTCTAAAGAGTATAATTTTATATGAAATATCATTGCTCAAACATCTCCATTCTTTGTTGACAGAAAACAGAATAGAAAACTGTGCTGCTTGGTTGACAGTTGTCAGCAAAAATTTAGCTTTTGTTCAGAGAAATAATTATATGTTTATAGAGAAAAGGATTTATAATTAAGAGGTATTCAAAATTCAACTTTTAATATTGCTTCTAAAGCTGTAAAAAAAAGAAGTAAAATCTTGCAGAGTTTTATAGCAGATTCACTTCCCAATTAGGTAATCCTGGTCCCAATATTCTCTCTCCTTTCAATATGTCAACATGCACCCCAAATATATATATATATATATATATATATATATATATATATATATATATATATATATATCTCCCATCTTTAAGCTATATTGACCTCTCTGTTCAACGATTATTGCACTCTCAGATTATTTTCTCTCAGAATGCCTTTGACCTTCTTTTGTAACTAATATATTTTAACAATGAATTTCCTAATGTGTAAGCTTACATAAAACAATTCTGTCACCTTTGATTTTGCAACAGAATATGCCCATATTGTAAGAGCGCCTATTTCATATGAGGCTTCTATTCAAAGCACCTCCCTCCAATGAATTATAATGTCCTTGAGAAAAGGGAACAAATCTTCCTTGTCATTATTTATGTCTGAAATAGTATATGCTCATCTAACTTATATCACCTTGATATATTGAATTATCTTACAGAAAATATATAAGGTAAGCATATTAAGTAAACTATCAGTAATAAAAGTATTAAGTAAGAAAGTCTACACATACTAGTTTTCTATATCTTTATTGTTAGTTTCTCAGTCATGTCTGACTCTTTGTGATCCCGTGGTCTGTAGCCTGCCAGGCTTCTCTGTCCGTCGGATTTTCTAAGCAAGAATACTGGAGTGGGTTGCCTTTCCCCTCTCTGGGGGATCTTCCCACACAAGGTCTCCTGGTCTCCTGCCTTGCAGGAAGATTCTTTATCATCTGAGCCATCAAGGAAGCCTCCTTTCCTATATTTTTTATCTTAAATTTTTGTGAATTTTTTTCTAATTACAGTTTCACTGATATTCTTGTCCAAACATATATGTTTCTTTCTCTAACAGAAATTCCAAAGTACTTTTTGATATGTGTATATGTAAAGTAGAGCAGTTTAAAGAAGAAATCACCTTAGAATTTTACAATTAAAAGAACTAATTAATCTGAGTTTACTATAGAATCACTATGATGCTTTAAAAGAAAATACATTTCTCTGAGTACTGCTCCTGTGTAGCTTGAGTCATTGGAGATTTACATCAAAGAATGGTTCAAATGTGAGAAAAAGCTACAACTGTGAATTAAAAAGTACAAATATTTTTAATAAGAAGACACCAAATGAAATGACATTCCACTGTAAGTCACATGGCAACACTGAACAATCTGTTAACTTATACACATATTAAAAATCTGCTCTATATGAAACATTGTTCTCCTTTGGGGACATATGCCAGTAAAATAAAATTGATCCTTGCTCTGATGGAAATTTTATTCTGCTAGTGGAAATCAGGTGATTCACAATTAAAATAACAAAGATATCAATTTTCAGTTGCTAGAAACTGGAAAGAATGGTGGGATAAAGGTGAAAAAAGAAGTGCTATGCGAATCATATGTGCTATGTCAGGAAAGGAATTTCAGATTTAAACATGAAGCTGTAGGTTGATATCATCATAGAGTGATCAGTTGGGTCAGGGCTTCCATAAGTCAGGGTGTTTTTCAGGCGGATAGCTAGTGTTAGTAAATTCTGAGCAGAAGAGTATAAAATTTAAAGCTCTAAATCAAGGATATGCCTGAAATGAAGAATCAGCAAGGACGGTCGTGTAGCTAAGAGTGAAATGAGTGGAATGAATGGGGAGAGTGGTAAGAAAGGAGATAAGAGCTATGGGCTGAGAAGAGGATTATGTCAGATTTATGGACCATTGTAGTGAATTTGTTTTTATACTCATTAGGAAGAGGAGTTCTTGCAAATTTTTAATTAGCATATTGCCACAACCTGCCTTAAGAATTTAAAGGATGACTTTGTGTATTAGAATTGAATATCTCTAAACAAGAATACAAACAGAAAGTTCAGTTAAAAAGCTACTGCACTAATCCAGGTAAATATTGATAGTGGCTTAAACCAGTGCAGTAGAGGATTGGAATTATTTTGAAGCTATAGCCAAAATAATTTGCCAACACACTAAAGGTGTAACATGAGAGACAGGGAAACCAAAGATGATTCCCATGACTCTAGTCTTAAATTTAGTGACTGGAGTTCCTATCAACTGGGGCCTATAAATATCAGTATGTCTAAGGAAAGAGTTTGCATATTTTACATATTCCATTAAGAATCTTGAGATGGGAAAATTATCCTGGGTTTTCTGGAGGAGACTTAAAGGCATCTATCATTAAAATGGGGGAAAAGGGGAGAGTTTTACACACAAACATACAGAGAGGAAGTGAAGATGAAGCAGGGAGAAATTTGAAGATGCTAGCCTTGAAAGACTGCAGATATTCACCTATAAGCCAAGGAATGCTGGCAGCCACAGAAGCTAAAAGACCTAGAAATGATTTTCTCTGAGAGCCTCTAGAGGGTATATTTCCCTACCAATATACCATATAGAATTAGGTGAATCACATGTGCTATGCTGGAAAAGGAATTTCAGATTCCTTCATTTGGGGGCCTTGATTTTGCCCAGTGATATTTATTTTGGACTGCTAGCATCCAGACCTGTGAGATAATTTCCATTGTTTTAAAGCACCAAGTTCCTGGTAATTTGTTACAGCAACATAGAAAATATAGATACTAATAGATTGTACTCCAAATTGGTAAAAATTTCAAATTCCATAGCATTATATGAAAGTTCACATTTTTCTATACTGTTGTCAGCATCTGACATCATCATATTTAAAAATATTTGCTAATCTGACTACTGAAAAATTCCAACTGCTTTAGTTTTAATTATATTTTCTCCATTAATATTTAGGTTGAACTTATTTTCATATCATTACTGGTCATTAGGGGCTTCCCTTCTTGGTCAGTCAGTAAAGAATCTGCCTGCAGTGAAGGAAACCTGGGTTCGATCCTTGGATTGGGAAGATCCCCTGGAGAAAAAAATGACAACGCACTCTAGCATCCTTGCCTGTAAAATCCCATGGACAGAGCCTGGTGGGCTGCAGTCCATGGGGTTGCAGAGTCGGGCATGACTGAGCTACTAACACTCACTCACTCACTGGTCATTTGCATTTCCTCTTATGACATGCTTTTCAAACATCTTTCAATTTATATTTTGATTTATAAGAATTTTTTATGTATTCTGCCTGATATATAATGCAAACAGTTTCTCCAAAATTGGGTTGTTTACAAGATTGAAGCTTTGATTTAATAAATTTTTTGGTTTCCTTTCTAACTTTTGAATTTATTGTTTTCTTTTGTTTTGTTTTAGATGGCCTGCCCCCCAAATATATTTTTATATATTTATTTTTTTTATAATTTTTTATATGTTGAGATCCTACAAATTTTTTTGAAAATAATATGAGCTACTGATATGAATTACTTTTACATCAGAAATAGTTATTTTAAAAAAAGTTTACTGGATAGTATATTCCTTCTGCACTAATTTAAGATACCAACTTTATCATATAATATTTAGATTTTTTTTAAATTTTGCTTTACTGATGTTTATATTTATCCTACCACCAGAAAAACACTATGTAATTTTATATAGATGCATGATGCATTTATGCGTTGGAAATGCAAGGAACACATAGTAGCAAAATTAAATCATCAGCAGAGACAGAAAAAAAAAAAAAAGTAATTTATTGCTGCAGAAATTCAAATCAGCAACATGTAGAACAAGTTTAGAAGTTCCCCAAACAGGAAAAAAAAAAAAGGCCATTAATTGGAATGTGACCATTAATGAGTCTTTTGGGTTCTGATTCTTGCTCCTTTCCTTTCCAAAAATAAGCATCTTTCTTCCTTTTATATTACAGACCAGCTTCTTTAATACAGAAGGAGGCAAGAGCACTTGGCCATTGATATGTTGGGGCTTGCTTTTTCTATTTGCAAGTTACTTGCTGTGTCAGCTTCACTACTTAAACTTTAAAAGAATTGCTCTCTATGGATAGATGCTAAGGGATTTGAACTACATCATTTTCCTAAATGTGGCCCACATAATCCTGGTTCTACAATATATTAAGCCTCTTTTAAGACAACATATGTTGTGATTAAATAAGTTAAGAAACTTTATCTTAAATTTCTCTCTTGGAGATTTAAAGAGTATGTTAAATACACAGAGAAATTCCACAGTGAAAAAGAAACCTATTTAAGACTGTTGTTCAATTCTTAAACAAGAAAGACATGTCTGCTAAGGATGGCTTATTTCTTTACCCAGCAATTAACAATGTCCCTTAAATCTTGTCTAGTTCTTGCTTCTCCAGTAAAAAGAGACAATTCTTTTCTAATTCATGCTATGTTAATAAAGGATTAGAATAACTAAGAAAGAATTATGTAAATGATGGAGGAAGTTCAATTGTCTGGTTTACTTATACAAGTATCCCTATGTAGTCTCTGAAGTGAAGTCGCTCAGTCGTGTCTGACTCTTTGTGACCCCATGGACTGTAGCCTACCAGGTTCCTCCATCCATTGGATTTTCCAGGCAAGAGTACTGGAGTGCAGACAAGTCATACCTATATAAGAAGACTCTATGTAATGTTCGTGTGTGTCTGTGCATGTGCACGTGCTAAGTTGTGTCTGACTCTTTGCAAACCCATGGGCTCTAGCCTGTCAAGCTCCTCTGTCAATGGAATTTTTCAGGCAAGAATTACTGGAGTAGGTTGCCATTTCTTACTCCAGGGGATCTTCCTTACCCAGGAATTGAACCGGCTTTCTTGCAGCTCCTACATTGGCAGGTGAATTCTCTACCACTTGTGCCATGTGAGAAGCCCACTTTACATAATTGCAACTGGAAATCCATGATTTGAAAATAAAGAAATCAGCTTTGCTGAGCATAATTCATGTTATACAATCTAATATTAATAGAAGAACATAGAACAGAGTGATTTACTATACAAATTTTAGGCCTACCTAGCTTATGACTGTAAAATAACTTGGTTTTCTTTTTAAACACAAAGTATATCAGCACAGCTCTTGTCTGGTTTAATTGTTGAATTATTAGTAATTCTCTGCCCTATTTATTCCTGGAAATACCCAAAGAGTGTTTCACTGTAAGTCTAAAAGTTTGTCTGTCAACACAAGGTCTCAGAGTATACCCATACTATTATCTCTTTCCTAATATGGCCTCAACTTGTGAGTGGTCTCTACCAGCGACCAACAAAGCTACCAGCAAAGCTACCAGCAGAATCTTAGCCAATGGTCTACACCTTAATACTGGGTATAATTTCTGAATGTTCCCCTCAAGCTAATTAAAATTGGGACAGCTTTATTCCTGATTCAAAATCCTAACCTCTCTTTTCAGAGTGTTTTCTCTAGTAAATTGTCATTGTAAATTTCCTTCCCCCTCTTTGAGAGACATCATTTTAAAGATCTCTTAGAGTTTACAATCCCTACATGCCTTCCACAAGGATCTGAGATACATTTCTTTAAATGTAAACATTAAGGAAAATTGGAAGTCACTTAGTCGTGTCCCACCCTTTTGACCCCGTGGACTATGTTCGAGTGGGTAGCCTTCCCTTTCTTCAGTGGATCTTCCCGACCCAGGAATCAAATAGGCATCTTCTGCATTGCAGGTGAATTCTTTACCAACTGAGCTATCAAGGAAGCCTAAATATTAGGGGAGATGATCCCTAATCTTTCAGTTTGTGTTGAAATGTAAGAGCCTAACTTTTGTGGGCATCTTGTTCCAAATTGTACAGCAAACTACCTCCTGTCACAAAGACACAAAAAATTTACTCTTTCTGTACAGAATGTTAATTAGCAAACAGGTGGCTTGTGTTTCTGCTCATCCCAGGACCTTAAAAATTCTCCCAGTCTCTGTTTCAACTGAATTCCAGTTGAGATAGCTTCTCTCTCCCAGATTTCAATATTCTGTTTAACTTTATCCAGTTTAACTTTTGCTTTAACAACATTGTCTCTGGATTCTCCAAACTATTTACTGGATCCCCTGGAGGAGGAAATGGCTATCCACCTCAGTATTCTTGCCTGGAGAATCCTGGGAACACTCTTAAAAGTATTTTCATTATTACCCAAATTGCAAGTAATGACAATGAAAAAATAAAATGACATGAATACTATCATCTATTGAGAGAGACAGGGCTAATAAGGAAGCCACCTTTTAAAATGTCAAGATATATCTAAACTTGTTCCTGATTCCAGGTATTTGGACCTTTACTCCAGTGCTCCTTTCCCCCTCTTCTACAGTTCATGAGCATTCATTCTAAAAGGTAAAAACATTTTTGCACAATACTGCATACACTTGCATATAAGTCTATTTTGAATAAATCAAATTTGTCACAACAGAATGCTTTAAAGCTTTTAATATATGCTGTCACTGGAAATTTGGCATATACATGTGTATCTAACATATACAATGTATCTAATATATATATAACATGCATTTAACATTTACAAGTAAACTTTGTATATATGCCTTTTTGTATAATAAGTTGCTGTTTCTATAATGTGAAAAAATCTGTTGATTAGACCAGCATTATCAATTCTTTAGTCTAAGTCTTTTCATTAGTTTTCATAAATTCTGCATCTCTGAATCATGAAGTAAAGTGTTATTTTTCATAATGTACTTAAATCCTATAGATTTTAATAAAACCTACATATGTTACTTTGCTAGATATGATAGTGATAGATAGCTACTCAGGAAGTTACTGAAGACATAATATAATTTGAGGTTAAAATGAAAAAAAAATACTTTAATGTAATGTTACGCTAAGATAACTAGACATTCATGTACAAAGATATTTATCTAGCCAGAATTATTCTCTCACTCCAATTTGTGGAGAAGGCAGTGGCACTCCACTCCAGTACTCTTGCTGGAAAATCCCATGGACTGAGGAGCCTGGAAGGCTGCAGTCCATGGGGTCGCTGAGGGTCAGACACGACTGAGCAAATTCACTTTCACTTTTCACTTTCATGCTCTGGAGAAGGAAACGGCAACCCCCTCCGGTGTTCTTGCCTGGAGAATCCCAGGGACGGGGGAGCCTGGTGGGCTGCCATCTATGAGGTCGCACAGAGTTGGACACGACTGAAGCGACTTAGCAGCAGCAGCAGCGCTCCAATTTGACCTTCTGGATTTACTGAAATCAATGTCATAGAAACCAGAAACTCTCATATAATTTTGAAACAAAAAAAATAAAGAAAGAAAAGAGTTTCAGTCAATTCTTGAATCCCATTCACTTTTTCAATTGTCATTATTTTACCTTTGATCCAATCATGTTTTTGTAACTCATTATGTCCTAAGCCTCAATATATTATAGGCAGTAAGAGCAATTCTTGCTATGATCTGTTCTACTCCATAGTTTCAAGAAAGTCTGTAAATTTTTTATTTTATTTATTTATTTATTTATTTATTTATTACTTTATTTTACTTTACAATACTGTATTGGTTTTGCCATACATTGACTTGAATCCACCACGGGTGTACATGTGTTCCCAAACATGAACCCCCCTCCCACCTCCCTCCCCATAACATCTCTCTGGGTCATCACCGTGCACTAGCCCCAAGCATGCTGTATCCTGTGTCAGACATAGACTGGCGATTCGATTCTTACATGATAGTATACATGTTTCAATGCCATTCTCCCAAATCATCCCACCCTCTCCCTCTCCCCCTGAGTCCAAAAGTCCGTTATACACATCTGTGTCTTTTTTGTTGTCTTGCATACAGGGTCGTCATTGTCATCTTTCTAAATTCCATATATATGTGTTAGTATACTGTATTGGTGTTTTTCTTTCTGGCTTACTTCACTCTGTATAATCGGCTCCAGTTTCATCCATCTCATCAGAACTGATTCAAATGTATTCTTTTTAATGGCTGATTAATACTCCATTGTGCATATGTACCACAGCTTTCTTATCCATTCACCTGCTGATGGACATCTAGGATGTTTCCATGTCCTGGCTATTATAAACAGTGCTGCGATGAACATTCGGGTACATGTGTCTCTTTCAATTCTGGTTTCCTCGGTGTGTATGCCCAGCAGTGGGATTGCTGGGTCATAAGGTAGTTCTATTTGCAATTTTTTAAGGAATCTCCACACTGTTCTCCATAGTGGCTGTACTAATTTGCATTCCCACCAACAGTGTAAGACAGTTCCCTTTTCTCCACACCCTCTCCAGCATTTATTGCTTGCAGATTTTTGGATCGCAGCCATTCTGACTGGTGTGAAGTGGTACCTCATTGTGGTTTTGATTTGCATTTCTCTAATAATGAGTGATGTTGAGCATCTTTTCATGTGTTTGTTAGCCATCCGTATGTCTTCTTTGGAGAAATGTCTATTTAGTTCTTTGGCCCATTTTTTGATTGGATCGTTTATTTTTCTGGAATTGAGCTGCATAAGTTGCTTGTATATTTTTGAGATTAGTTGTTTGTCAGTTGCTTCATTTGCTATTATTTTCTCGCATTCAGAAGGCTGTCTTTTCACCTTGCTTATAGTTTCCTTTGTTGTGCAGAAGCTTTTAATTTTAATTGGATCCGATTTGTTTATTTTTGCTTTTATTTCCAGAATTATGGGAGGTGGATCCTAGAGGATCCTGCTGTGATTTATGTCTGAGAGTGTTTTGCCTATGTTCTCCTCTAGGAGTTTTATAGTTTCTGATCTTATATTTAGATCTTTAATCCATTTTGAGTTTATTGTTGTGTGCGGTGTTAGAAAGTGATCTAGTTTCATTCTTTTACAAGTGGTTGACCAGTTTTCCCAGCACCACTTGTTAAAGAGATTGTCTTTACTCCATTGTATATTCTTGCCTCCTTTGTCAGAGATAAGGTGTCCATATGTGTGTGGATTTATCTCTGGGCTTTCTATTTTGTTCCATTGATCTATATGTCTGTCTTTGTGCCAGTACCATACTGTCTTGATGACTGTGGCTTTGTAGTAGAGCCTGAAGTCAGGCAAGTTGATTCCTCCAGTTCCATTCTTCTTTCTCAAGATTGCTTTGGCTATTCGAGGTTTTTTGTATTTCCATACAAATCTTGAAATTATTTGTTCTAGTTCTGTGAAAAATATGGCTGGTAGCTTGATAGGGATTGCATTGAATTTGTAAATTGCTTTGGGTAGTATACTCATTTTCACTATATTGATTCTTCCTATCCATGAACATGGTATATTTCTCCATCTATTAGTGTCCTCTTTGATTTCTTTCACCAGTGTTTTATAGTTTTCTATATATAGGTCTTTAGTTTCTTTAGGTAGATATATTCCTAAGTATTTTATTCTTTTTGTTGCAATGGTGAATGGAATTGTTTCCTTAATTTCTTTTTCTACTTTCTCATTAGTGTATAGGAATGCAAGGGATTTCTGAATGCTGATTTTATATCCTGCAACTTTACTATATTCATTGATTAGCTCTAGTAATTTTCTGGTGGAGTCTTTAGGGTTTTCTATGTAGAGGATCATGTCATCTGCAAACAGTGAGAGTTTTACTTCTTTTCCAATTTGGATTCCTTTTATTTCTTTTTCTGCTCTGATTGCTGTGGCCAAAACTTCCAGAACTATGTTGAATAGTAGCGCTGAAATTGGGCACCCTTGTCTTGTTCCTGACTTTAGGGGAAATGCTTTCAATTTTTCACCATTGAGGATAATGTTTGCTGTGGGTTTGTCATATATAGCTTTTATTATGTTGAGGTATGGTCCTTCTATTCCTGCTTTCTGGAGAGTTTTTATCATAAATGGATGTTGAATTTTGTCAAAGGCCTTCTCTGCATCTATTGAGATAATCATATGGCTTTTATTTTTCAATTTGTTAATGTGGTGAGTTACATTGATTGATTTGCGGATATTGAAGAATCCTTGCATCCCTGGGATAAATCCCACTTGGTCATGGTGTATGATCTTTTTAATGTGTTGTTGGATTCTGATTGCTAGAATTTTGTTGAGGATTTTTGCATCTATGTTCATCAGTGATATTGGCCTGTAGTTTTCTTTTTTTGTAGTATTTTTGTCAGGTTTTGGTATTAGGGTGATGGTGGCCTCATAGCATGAGTTTGGAAGTTTACCTTCCTCTGCAATTTTCTGGAAGAGTTTGAGGAGGATAGGTGTTAGCTCTTCTCGAAATTTTTGGTAGAATTCAGCTGTGAAGCCGTCTGGACCTGGGCTTTTGTTTGCTGGAAGATTTCTGATTGCAGTTTCAATTTCCATGCTTGTGATGGGTCTGTTAAGATTTTCTATTTCTTCCTGGTTCAGTTTTGGAAAGTTGTGCTCTTCTAAGAATTTGTCCATTTCTTCCACGTTGTCCATTTTATTGGCATATAATTGCTGATAGTAGTCTCTTATGATCCTTTGTATTTCTGTGTTGTCTGTTGTGATCTCTCCATTTTCATTTCTAATTTTATTGATTTGATTTTTCTCTCTTTGCTTCTTGATGAGTCTGACTAATGGTTTGTCAATTTTATTTATCCTTTCAAAGAACCAGCTTTTGGCTTTGTTGATTTTTGCTATGGTCTCTTTTGTTTCTTTTGCATTTATTTCTGCCCTAATTTTTAAGATTTCTTTCCTTCTACAACTCTGGGGTTCTCCAATTCTTCCTTTTCTAGTTGCTTTAGGTGTAGAGTTAGGTTATTTATTTGACTTTTTTCTTGTTTCTTGAGGTATGCCTGTATTGCTATGAACTTTCCTCTTAGCACTGCTTTTATAGTGTCCCACAGGTTTTGGGTTGTTGTGTTTTCATTTTCATTAGTTTCTATGCACATTTTGATTTTTTTTTTAATTTCTTCTGTGATTTGTTGTTTATTCAGAAGTGTGTTGTTCAACCTCCATATGTTGGAATTTTTAATAGTTTTTCTCCTGTAATTGAGATCTAATCTTAATGCATTATGGTCAGAAAAGATGCTTGGAATGATGTCGATTTTTTTGAATTTATCACGTTTAGATTTATGGCCCAGGATGTGATCTATCCTGGAGAAGGTTCCATGAGCACTTGAGAAAAAGGTGAAATTCATTGTTTTGGGGTGAAATGTCTTATACATATCAATTAGGTCTAACTGGTCTAATGTATCATTTAAAGTTTGCGTTTCTTTATTAAGTTTCTGTTTAGTTGATCTGTCCATAGGTGTGAGTGGGGTATTAAAGTCTCCCACTATTATTGTGTTATTGTTAATTTCCCCTTTCATACTTGTTAGCATTTGTCTTACATATTGCGGTGCTCCTATATTGGGTGCATATATATTTATAATTGTTATATCTTCTTCTTGGATTGATCCTTTGATCATTATGTAGTGGCCTTCTTTGTCTCTTTTCACAGCCTTTGTTTCAAAGTCTATTTTATTGGATATGAGTATTGCCACTCCTGCTTTCTTTTGGTCTCTATTTGCGTGGTATATCTTTTTCCAGCCCTTCACTTTCAGTCTGTGTGTGTCCCTTGTTTTGAGGTGGGTCTCTTGTAAGCAGCATAGAGAGGGGTCTTGTTTTTGTATCCATTCGGCCAGTCTTTGCCTTTTGGTTGGGGCATTCAACCCATTTACATTTAAGGTAATTATTGATAAGTATGATCCCATTACCATTTACTTTATTGTTTTGGGTTCTGGTTTATACACCCTTTTTGTGTTTCCTGTCTAGAGAATATCTTTTAGAACTTGTTGGAGAGCTGGTTTGGTGGTGCTGAATTCTCTCAGCTTTTGCTTGTCTGTAAAGCTTTTGATTTCTCCTTCATATTTGAATGAGATCCTTGCTGGGTATAGTAATCTGAGCTGTAGGTTATTTTCTTTCATCACTTTAAGTATGTTTTGCCATTCCCTCCCGGCCTGAAGAGTTTCTATTGAAAGATCAGCTGTTATCCTTATGGGAATCCCCTTGTGTGTTATTTGTTGTTTTTCCCTTGCTGCTCTTAATATTTGTTCTCTGTGTTTGATCTTTGTTAATTTAATTAATATGTGTCTTGGGGTGTTTCACCTTGGGTTTATCCTATTTGGAACTCTCTGTGTTTCTTGGGCTTGGGTGATTATTTTCTTACCCATTTTAGGGAAGTTTTCAACTATTATCTCCTCAAGGATTTTCTCATGGTCTTTCTTTTTGTCTTCTTCTTCTGGGACTCCTATAATTCGAATGTTGGAGCCTTTCATATTGTCCTGGAGGTCTCTGAGATTGTCCTCATTTCTTTTAATTCGTTTTTCTGGTTTCCTCTCTGATTCATTTATTTCTCGCATTCTATCTTCTATTTCACTAATCCTATCTTCTGCCTCCGTTATTCTACTATTTGTTGCCTCCAGAGTGTTTCTGAGCTCATTTATTGCGTTATTCATTATATATTGACTCTTTGTTATTTCTTCTAGGTCCTTGTTAAACCTTTCTTGCATCTTCTCAATCCTTGTCTCTAGGCTATTTATCTGTGATTCCATTTTGATTTCAAGATTTTGGATCATTTTCACTATCAATATTTGGAATTCTTTCTCAGGTAGATTCCCTACCTCTTCCTCTTTTGTTTGGTTTGGTGGGCAACTCTCCTGTCCCTTTACCTGCTGAGTATTCCTCTGTCTCTTCATCTTGATTATATTGCTGCTTTTGGGGTGGCCTTTTTATATTCTGGTAATTTGTGGAGTTCTCTTTATTATGGAGCTTCCTCACTGTGGGTGGGGTTGTATCAGTGGCTTGTCTAGGTTTCCTGGTTAGGGAGGCTTGTGTTGGAGTTCTGGTGGGTGGAGCTGGGTTTCTTCTCTCTGGAGTGCAGTGGAGTGACCAGTAATGGGTTATGAGATGTCAGAGGTTTTGCAGTAACTTTGAGCTGCCTGTATATTGAAGCTCAGGGATGTGTTCCTGTGTTGCTGGAGAATTTGTGTGGTATGTCTTGTTCTGGAACTTGTTGGCCCTTTGGGTGGATCTTGGTTTCAGTGTAGGTATGGAGGCATTTGATGAGCTCCTATTGCTTAATGTTCCCTGAATTCAGGAGTTCTCTGATGTTTTCAGGCGTTCTCTGATGTTTTCAGGCTTTTGACTTAAGCCTCCTGCTTCTGGTTTTCAGTTTTATTTTTACAGTAGCCTCTAGACTTCTGCATCTATACAGCACTGATGATAAAACATCTAGGTTAAAGATGAAAGGTTTCTCCACATTGAGGGACACCCAGAGAGGTTCACTGTTTTTGAAGACACTTGTCTGCTTTTCTGGTTGCCTGATGGCCTCTGCCAGCCTACAGAAGTTGTTTTGTGGAGTTTACTCAGCGTTGAAATATTCTTTTGAGGAATTTGTGAGGGAGAAAGTGGTCTTCCCATCCTATTCCTCCTCCATCTTAGGACCGCCCCCTTGTAAATTTTTTAGATAATAATTTAAAAGTGTAGGTAAAAGTGAAGTAGAGAAGTGAAGTGAAGTGAAGTCGCTCAGTCGTGTCCGACTATTTGCGACCCCATGGACTGTAGCCTACCATGCTCATCCATCCATGGGATTTTCCAGGCAAGAGTACTGGAGTGGCCATTTCCTTCTCCAAAGGAATAAAATTATTTGCTTTTTCCAATTGGACAGCATCCTAAATAAGCAGGAAGAAAAGACTGCTTGATTCTATTTTTGATTAGGTATTTATATATATTATTCATATTAGAGACAATTCTGTATTAAAAAAAAAAAACACAAGACTCATGGGAAAACAATGAGTAGAATTATTTTGAAAGTATTAGTCTCTCAGTCTTGTTTGACTCTTTGCAACCCCATGAGCTATAGCCCACCAGGCTTCTCTGTCCATGGAATTCTCCAGTTAAGAATTCTGGAGGGGGTTGCCATTTCCTTTTCCAGGGAATCTTCCCAACCCAGGGATCAAATCTAGGTTTCCTGCATTGCAAGCAGATTCTTTACTGTCTGAGGCAACAAGGAAGCCCTGGGTTTCCACACGTAGTTACATTCCTCTGAAAGTCACTTCCACTAGTTTAATGCTAACAAACTCAGCTCCATGTTCCCTGTCAAGTACATCATAGGCAGTAACCTCAAAATATCCAGTATTGATTCTCCCGTTTACTTTAACCATTGTATAGTTAAAGAAAATTAGAACTGAGAAAGGGAATCTCAGGCTTTCTGACTATAAAAACCAAGCTTAAAACCTTGCCTTAGAAAAACTGGCTGTATATCAACATACACTTATTAAGTAGATAACTATGTCTTAGGAAACAAAATTAGGAAAATTAGAAGATATGAATTCAACTTAAGACCAATGGAATCTATTTTTTGCCTTCAACTAAACAATAATAACAATACTAAATTATCTAATCTTTGTAAAGAAGGACAATCTTCTTGTTTTCATTTATTTCTTTTAGAAGCTAAGTGTATCATAATGTAGTATTTTCACATTAGCTAGGTAATAACAACATGTAACCTCTGTTAACACCAGAAATTATAAAAATGGGTAGAACTGAAATAAAAACTTGTAAATGTTGATTTCTTCTGTGTATAGAATTTGCTTATACAAAATAATATAATTCTAACACATTCAGATTTCTATAAAGCCCAGAACTATGATCAAGAATCTTAGATACTTACAAAAGAAAAATTTCTAAATGTCAGCACTCTCTGTTGCAGAGTCCCTGCATTTTTGACCATTGGAAACTTCGTAAGAACATACATACTTAAAGGTGATTCATCTTTCACAAAATTTTAACATGTCTGATTAGTTTGTTTTCAAGTCAAAAGCAAATTGTACATAGGAAAAAAAAAGAGATTTGAGATCTGAAGAGTTGTTAGATCTATATTAGGTTTCCTCAGTGCATAGGATAAAGAATCTACCTGCATAACAGGAGTGCTGGGTTCCATCTCTGGGTCAGGAAGATCCCCTGGAAAAGGGAATGGCTACCCACTCCAGTATTCTTACCTGGAGAATCTCATGGAAAAAGAGCCTGAAGGGCTGCTGTCTATGGGATCACAAAGAGTTGGACATGACTAAGTGAGTAACACTTTCACTTTCTATGGATGGGTAATAGTCATGCTAAAAAAATATATTAGACAAGTATGGAATAAACTGTTCAAAGAATACACAAGTACTTCAATAATCTTAGAGCATTTAGTCTAAATCCAAGTAAACTTATATACTTTAATATCTTAATGTAATGGGAACTTCTCAGTGGTAAATAATCTGTCTTCCAACGCAGGAGATGCCAATTTGATCCATTCCTGGGTCGGGAAAATCTCTTGGAGAAGAAAATGGCAGCCCAATCCAATATTCTTGTCTGGTAAATACCGTGGACAGAGGAGCCTGCAGGGCTACAGTCCATAGCATTGAAAAGAGTCAGACAAGACTGAGCAATTGAGCACACATGCACATGCACTTAATGGAAAAGTCAGTCCTATGACATTTTAAAATAAATTATGGTGTTAATGGGGCGTTTATATGACTGATATCACTTTTAATCAATTTTTATTGAAGTATAGTTGATTTGAATCACATTTAATATGTCTCCTTTACATTTAAGATGGCTAGCAATGTGAAATATATTTTCATCAAAGCTTGACTTTTAAGAATCTCTTAAATTATGTACATTTGTTGATCCCTGGAGAAAGTTGAATTCATTAAAAACTAACTTATGTAGAAGAATAAATGGATTGATGTTGGTCAATTAAAACATTTCCAAGTAGTGTAATTATTATTCTTTAAAATTCAAATTGATAATAGCCTTGGAAAAAATGAGTCTGTATTTCCACACATTCTTACTTTTATGTGGTGCTTTTTATTGCTTTGTAAAATACAGATTTTCATCTGGCATCACTTTTCTCCCATATGAAGGAATTCCTCTAACTTGTACTTTAAAGATATTTGTTCCACTGACTTCTGGCATGCATTTTATCTAATGAAAAGTCGGGTCTCCTTTTAATCTATTATTATTTTTTTAATCCACTGTGTCTCTTTTCTATGGTGTCATGTGTGAGGGCAGAGGTTATTTGGGGAATCATACCTTCATCTGAATTTTATTGGAAACTTAAAATGATGTAAAAACCCAAATTTTAATAAAAATAGCAGCCAATATCTCAGAATTCAAAATAATACATTTGTTAACTTATCTTGCTATGTTGTTGTTTAGTTGCTAAATCATGTCTGACTCTTTTGCAACCCCATGGATGGTAGCCCACTAGGCTCCTCTGCCCATGGAATTTCCCAAACAAGAATACTGGAATGAGTTTCCATTTTGTTCTCCGGAAGACCTTCCTGGCCCAGGGATTGGACCTGAATCTCCTGCATTGCCGGCAGTTTCTTTAATGGTGCCAAACATATAGTTCTAGGTTTCCCATCAACTTCAAATAAACAGCTGGGCTCAGATCATCTCCCTAAAGTACAGTGTAATATGACAAGCAGACATTATCGAACACTCATTGACAATGCCATGGTAGGCACAAAAATGGCCCTCTAGAAACGTGCACATGCAAATTCCCAGACCATAGGAGTATGTTACCTTACGCTGCAAAGGAGACTTCAGTTTGCAGATCAAATTAAATTTTCTAAGAAATAGAGAGAATCCAGAATTATGCAGATCTGTCCAATAAGGTCAGAAAAATGTGATAGAAGACTCAATCTGCTGGTGCTGGACTTGAAGAAAGAAAGAGCCACGAGGCAAGGAATACAGATGGATTCCAGAAACAAGAAGGACCGCAAAAGAATCTCTTAGAATTAATGGATAAACAGGAAGAATAATCCACTGGGAAAGAGAAAGCTGGCAAACTTCAAGCTCCTTCCCACATACCTTGCCTTGTGCATGTCTTCCATTTGGCTTTTCCTGAGTTATATTATTTTGTAAAACAAACTGGTATAATTCAATTTAGTCACTCAGTCATGTTCGACTTTACAGTCTCATGGACTGCAGCAAGCCAGGCTTCCCTGTCCATGACCAACTCCTGGAGCTTGCTTAAATTCATATCCATGGAGTCGGTGATGCCATCCAACCATCTCATCCTCTGTTCTCCTTCTCCTCCTGCCTTTAGTCTTTCCAATGAGTCAGTTCTTCGTATAAGGTGGACAAAGTATTGGAACTTCAGCTTTAGCATCAGCCCTTCCAATGAATATTCAGGACTCATTTCCTTTAACATTGACTGCTTTGATCTCCTTGCAGTCTAAGGGACTCTCAAGAGTCTTCTCCAACACCACAAACTGATTATCTAGTAAGTAACCCATTTCTCTGAGTTCTCTGAAAAAATTAACTGAATCTGAAAAAAAATGCTTATTCAGTTGGATAGAAGCATGGATGAGAACCTGGATTTACAATTGGTGTATGAAGTGGGAATTTTGTGGAATTTAGCCCTTAACCTGTAGGATGTGATGTTATCTCCAAGTAGATAGTGTTAGAATCAAGTTAAATGCTTGGTGACTTTGAAAAAAAGAAAAAGAAAAAAACACAAATAAGAGCATAGAAAAATTAAAAGAACAAATACTTGGAGCTAAAACACTATTGTAGATTAGATGGAGATCAGTTACAAACAAGGTTGTTTGAAGCAATATAAATCATTAAGGAGATGCAAATTGATATACAGTTGTTTGATATAGACATATTTTCAGCAATCTTTGCTAACAGGACTGTTCTTCTTTATATTTATAGTTATATATAAATATATCACTCTGTATTCGGATTGATATCCAGAACACTGCAGACAGGAAAAAAAAAAAAAAAAAAAACTTTTGAAGACTTATTGTGCATACTGCTTATGTGCTTTGAAAGAACATTAAATCCTCTCTCAGTTCAGTTCAGTCACTCAGTCATGTCCGACTCTTTGCGACCACATGGACTGCATCACACCAGGCTTTCCTGTCCATCACCAACTCCCAGAGCCTACTCAAATTCTTGCACATTGAGCCAGTGATGCCATCCAAATATCTCACCCTCTATCATTCCCTTCTCCTCCCACCTTCAATCTTTCCCAGCATGAGGGTCTTTTCCAATGAGTCAATTTTTTGCATCAGGTGGCCAGTTCAGTTCAGTCGCTCAGTCGTGTCTGACTCTTTGCGACCCCATGAATTGCAGCACACCAGGCCTCCCTGTCCATCACCATCTCCCGGAGTTCACTCAGACTCACATCCATCGAGTCCGTGATGCCATCCAGCCATCTCATCCTGGGTCGTCCCCTTCTCCTCCTGCCACCAATCTCTCCCAGCATCAGAGTCTTTTCCAATGAGTCAATTCTTCGCATGAGGTGTCCAAAGTATTGGAGCTTCAGCTTTAGCATCATTCCTTCCAAAGAAATCCCAGGGTTGATCTCCTACAGAATGGACTGGTTGGATCTCCTTGCAGTCCAAGGAACCCTCAAGAGTCTTCTCCAACACCACAGTTCAAAAGCATCAATTCTTTGGCGCTCAGCCTTCTTCACAGTCCAGCTCTCACATCCATACATGACCACAGGAAAAACCATAGCCTTGACTAGACGGACCTTAGTCGGTAAAGTAATGTCTCTGCTTTTGAATATACTATCTAGGTTGGTCATAACTTGGCCAAAGTATGGGAATTTCAGCCTCAGGATCAGTCCTTCCAATGAATAATTGGGACTGATTTCCTTTAGGATTGACTGATTTGATCTCCTTTCAGTCCATGGGATTCTCAAGAGTCTTCTCCAACACCACAGTTCAAAAGCATTAATTCTTCAGCACTCAGCTTTCTTTACAGTCCAACTCTCACATTCATACATGACTACTGGAGAAAGCGTAGCTTTGACTAGATGGATCTTTGTTAGTAAAGTAATGTCTCTGCTTTTTAACATACTGTCTAAGTTGGTCATAACTTTTCTTCCAAGGAGGAAATGTCTTTTAAATTCATGTCTGCAGTCACCATCTGCAGTGATTTTGGAGCCCTCCCAAATAAAGTCTCACTGTTTCCATTGTTTCCCCATCTATTTGCCATGAAGTGATGGGACTGGATGACATGGTCATAGTTGCAGTTGACAAGTAATTGGACCATTTTCTTCCCCATTAAAAAAACAATGAGATTTGAGAAAACTAGAAAATATTTCTAAAATTTTAGAAAAAAAATTCAAGTGCTTTCAGCCAGTACCCATAAAAAAAAGAAATACTCTGCTTTGTATTTTTGTGACCTCAATATGCTATTTTTATGATTTACTATGATGTGATTTCAAGGCATGTAAAACCCATAAAAACACCCTAAATATTCACTCCAATCATTAACACACACACACACACACACACACACACACACACATTACAGTGAAGCAAGAGGTTGCCTATAAACCAAAGGAGTATTTGCTCAACTTATTATTCATTTTATTTTTCAGTATCCCGATTTATAGTTCTTGTGACATACTGGCAGAAAGTATTTATTCTTTTACATATCGCTTTATTTAACAAAACACAGTATTTTGATGACTAAAAACAATTTTTAAATGTCAGGGTTTATTCTAGACCAATTATACTTCCTATAGGACTATTTTTTTCTTTTTCATGTCATTATACATTTTGTTAGCTGCCAGCACTTTTAAGAGTCAAGTGGTCTATCATGTCTCTTTTCATTTACCCAATAGTTCATCACTTTAGGCTGGGCATCATTTATTTATAAAAGAAAAAATCATATCCTGAGGCACTACACCACAAGAAGCTTTAAAGTTTAAATGATGAAAATGGTAAGAAAAAGAGGAGACACATAGCCATTGAAAGAGAATTTTCATTACATGAATGTATTAAACTGTTATATTTTCAAGCCTCTTTGATATCCACCATTTACCAACCACATTATCAATATGAAAATTTTATTTAGTGACTACCAATTGACTATTTTTTAACATGTTATGCATGAAATTTTAAAGAAAAAATTTAAAATTTTCAGTATACATTTTATAATCAAATGTAAATCCTTTAACAAGAGAAGAATACAGACTCTTCTTTATAATATCATGTATGGAGGGGTACTGTGTTGTTCATAACACTAGCCTAATCAATATGGAAAATATTTCTTCCTATATTCATAGCATATTCCTTTTTGAATGAATATCAAATCAATATGCTTTATATAAAACAATCTTAAATTTTTAAAAAGTCAATGAAATAGTAAGTGAAGAAGTATTTGGAGTCAGACAACATTAAATAGCTATCACAACAGTCATTCATTCATTCAATCAACTACTGAGCTTTATTGAAATTCCTTTTTTTTTTTTTCATCTGAACAAATTTCCTCCTCTAAAAAAATATATTGTGACTGTTCTATATGCTTGGGATATGGAATAAAAAGGTAAAGGTTTTGCTTCATGGGTTTTCTATCCCAGCTGTGGGGGAAATTGTATAGAGTAGGTAGATCGCCAAGTAGGTAGATAATTAAATACACAGATGGATATAGAGACAGTTTTTCCCATATGGTAAATAAACTGTGAAAGGGGGAAGAGTAATATTTAGGGAAGTCAAGTAAAGCTTCTCCAAGGAGAAACTGATGTAGGCTGGAAAAATGAGGACCAAGTAGGCACAAAAACTATGGAAAAAGAGTTTTCAAGATGCAGGGAGCAGGGAGTAAGATCTTTGAGGCAGAAATATGCTCTCTGTGGTAATTAGACAAAAAAGAGGAAAAAAAATTGGCAGTTGAGCTCATACCTGTTCAGTGTTTACATTTAATCTCAAGTGTAGTTTGAGAGTTATTAACAGAGTCATCCTAATATGAGAGTTTCTTTGAGAGTATTAAATTATACATGTAAACAGGTATCTGAAATACTGGTTTTCAATAAGTTTTTGACACTCTTTTATTCTTCAAGAATTAATGTTTAAAGATTTTTGCCCAGGCAGTTTGGAATTACAAGAAGAACACTGTATGCACCAAAGACATACAAATTTGTGTTTGACTACTTTCTCAGACAGAAACTGGGCTTTCTATGTGGTGCAGTGGTTAAGAATCTGCCTGTCAATGCAGGAGCTGCAAAAGACACTAGTTTGAACACAGGGTTAGGAAGATCCCCTGGAGAAGGGAATGGCACCCAGTACAGTATTCTTGCCAGGAGAACTTCATGGACAGAGGAACCTGGCAGGCTATAGTCCATAGGGTCACCAAGAGTTGGACACAACTGAGCATGCATATGCGCACGCGTGCGTGCACACACACACACACACACACTGACATCTACTAAGAATGATGTGATTGTTAGCCTCAGTTCAGTTCAGTCGTTCAGCCGTGTTCCACTCTTTGCAACCCCATGAATTGCAGCACGCCGGGCCTCCCTGTCCATCACTAACTCCCGGAGTTCACTCAGACTCATGTCCATCGAGACCGTGATGCCATCCAGCCATCTCATCCTCTGTCGTCCCCTTCTCCTCCTGCCTCCAATCCCTCTCAGCATCAATCTTTTCCAATGAGTCAATTCTTCTCATGAGGTGGCCAAAGTACTGGAGTTTCAGCTTTAGCATCATTCCTTCCAAAGAAATCCCAGGGCTGATCTCCTTCAGAATGGACTGGCTGGATCTCCTTGCAGGCCAAGGGACTCTCGAGTCTTCTCCAACACCGCAGTTCAAAAGCATCGATTCTTCGGTGCTTAGTTTTCTTCACAGTCCAACTCTCACATCCACACATGGCCACAGGAAAAACCATAGCCTTGACTAGAAGGACGTTAGTCAGCAGTAATGTCTCTGCTTTTGAATATGCTATCTAGGTTGGTCATAACTTTCCTTCCAAGGGAGCAAGTGTCTTTTAATTTCATGGCTGCAGGAAACATCTGCAGTGATTTTGGAGCCCAAAAGAATAAAATCAGGCACTGTTTTCACTGTTCCCCAATCTGTTTGCCATGAAATGATAGGACTGGATGCCATGATCTTCGTTTTCTGAATGTTGAGCTTTAAGCCAACATTTTCACTCTCCTTTTTCACTATCATCAAGAGGTTCTTTAGTTCTTCTTCACTTTCTGCCATAAGGATGGTGTCATCTGCACATCTGAGGCTATTGATATTTCTCCTGACAATGTTGATTCCAGTTTGTGCTTCATCCAGTCCAGCATTTCTCATGATATACTCTGCATATAAGTTAAATAAGCAGGGTGACAATATACAGTCTTGATGTACTCTTTTTCCTATTTGGAACCAGTTTTTTGTTCCATGTCCAGTTCTAATTGTTGCTTCCTGATCAACATACAGATTTCTCAAGAGGCAGCTCAGGTGGTCTGGTATTTCCATCTCTTTCAGAATTTTGCACAGTTTATTGTGATCCACACAGTTAAAGCCTTTGGTATAGTCAATAAAGCAGAAATAGATGTGATTTGTTTTGTTTTGTTTTGTTTTCTGGAACTCTCTTGCTTTTTTGATGATCCGGAGGATTTTGGCAATTTGATCTCTGGTTCCTTGTCTTTTCTAAACTCAGGTTATTAGGCTATGCCTTTTCTACTCTTGGGAGGGAGATGGAGTAAGTAAATTTTATCTTATATTTTATGGTAATTTAATAAGTGAAGAGCATTGAATTTTTCCATACATCCTATATTAGAGCTGTTTGTAGCCAAGAAAGAGATTCAGGTTTGCCTACTTAAGGAGGTGCATTCACTGATGACAGAACCACAGAACAGAAGGGGACTGAATAACTGAATGACAGCTTGGAGGGGAATAGCTAGGAGAGCCTTCTAATATGTACTCACTTTGCAAACATAAGCCATTATCTTTAAAGTCTGTAATATTTGATGGCATATTTGTGACAACATTTTTCTCAACTGTTGATAAAAATGTAAAATTCTAACTTCCAGGAAGGTAGGTACAGTTCATATTCATTTTATTTTTGTATCCAGAGTGTCTTCCATGATTCCTGGTACACTGCATGATAAATTTACAATTCACCTGGTAGAACAAATAGATGAATGTCCTAAAAGTGTACATTTGATAAATAAATATCACCCTAAATAATTTGTGTTCATTTCAGATTTATGTTCAGGTATAACCTAGTTTATTCCTTGCAAATGAACATATGATGATAAAACCAAACACATATAGCTTCCTTTTACATTATTAGCTTCCTACTACTGTACCAATTTGCTGCAAAACATTACTATAAAACTTGCAGCTTACAAAACATAAATTTACTGTTTTAAATTACTGTAGATCAGAAGACTGGCATGAGTCTTGCTGGGCAAAAATCAAGGTGTCAACAGGGTTCATTTCTTTCCAAAAACTCTTGAGAAGTTTTCTTTGACCTTTTCTGGATCCTGCCAGCATTCTTTGACTCATGGCTCCCTTCAGTTCAATTCAGTTCAGTCTTTCAGTCATGTCCAGCTTTTTGTAACCTGATGGACTGCAGCACGCCAGGCTTCCTTGTCCATCACCAACTTCTGGAGCTTACTCAGACTCATGTTCATTGAGTTGATGATGCCATCCAATCATCTCATCCTGTGTCATCCCCTTCTCATGCCTTCAATCTTTCCCAGCATCAGGATCTTTTCAAATGAGTCAGCTCTTTGCATCAGGTGGCCAAAGTATTGGAGTTTCAGCTTCAGCATCAGTCCTTCCCATGAATATTCAAGACTGATGCCTCCCTTCCTCTATCTTCAAAACCTGCAATAGTGAATTCAGTTCTTACATCATAGTAATCTGACCTACACTTCTACCTCCCTCATCTACTTTTAAGTATTCTTGAACTACACAGGGCCTACTAACATAATCCAATATAATTTCCTTATTTTTAAGTCAGCTAATTAGAAAAGTTAATTCCATCTGTAAATTTAGTTTCCCTTTCCCATGTTAGATAACTTACTCATAAATTCTAGGGATTCAGATACGGATATATTTAAGAGGCTATTATTTTGTCTAACATAGTTTTTTTTTTCTTTTTTCTGTATTTTTTTTTAATTATCAAAGATTATAACTGTACAATGTTGAGATATACAGAACAATACACAATTATTGGAGGACAATTGCTTTACAATATTGTGTTAGTCTCTGCCACACAACACTATGAATCATCCACAGGTATACAAATGTCCCCTTCCTCCTGAGTCCCCTGCCATCTCCCTCCTGAAAGCACTCTTTAGATTGTCACAAAACACTGGGTTGAACTCCCTGTTTTACACAGAAAATTCTCACTTGCTATCTATTTTACACATGGTAATGTATATGTTTCCATGCTCTTCTCTCAATTCGTCCCACTCTCTCTGCAGCCATAAAATTAAAAGATGCTTGCTCCTTGGAAGGAGAGTTATGACCAAGCTAGCTCAGTTCAGTTCAGTTGTTCAGACATGTCTGACTCTTTGTGACCCCATGAACTGCAGCATGAACAATCCTCCCTGTACTCACCAACTCCCAGAGTTTACTCAAATTCATGTCCATTGAGTCAGTGATGCCATCCAACCATCTCATCCTCTGTCACCCCCTTCTCCTCCTACCCTCAATCTTTCCCAGCATCAGGGTCTTTTTAAATAAGTCACCTCTTCACATCAGGTAGCCAAGGTATTGGAGTTTCAAAATGAGTTCTTCCAAAGAAGACCCAGGACTGATCTCCTTTAGGATGGACTGGTTGGATCTCCTTGCAGTCCAAGGTACTCTCTAGAGTCTTCTCCAACACCACAGTTCAAAAACATTAATTCTTCGGCACTCAGCTTTCTTTGTAGTCCAACTCTCACATCCATCCACGACTACTGGGAAAATCATAGCCTTGACTAGATGGACCTTTGTTGGCAAAGTAAGTCTCTGCTTTTTAATATGCTGTCTAGGTTGGTGAAGGAGATCCAACCAGTCCATCTAGTGTTCATTGGAAGGACTGATGTTGAAGCTGTAACTCCAATACTTTGGCCACCTGATATGAAGAGCTGACTCATGTGAAAAGATCCTAATGCTGGGAAAGATTGATGGCAGGAGGAGAAGACAGTGACAGAGGATGATATGGTTGGATGGCATCACCAACTCAAAGGACACAAATTTAAACAAACTCTGGAGTTGGTGAAGGACAGAGAAGCCTAGCATGCTTCAGTCCATGCGGTTACCAAGAGATGTACACAACTTAAGGACTGAGCAGCAACAACAAATATCGGTGGCACAGTGTTAAATAATCCACCCGCTAAAGCAGGAGGAGAAAGAAATATGAGTTGAAACTCTGGGTTGGGAAGATACCCTGGAGGAGGAAATGACAACCCACTCTAGTATTCTTGCCTGGAAAATTCCATGAACATAGAAGCCAGTCCATGGGGGTCTCAAACGACTGGACACAACTGAGCACGCGTGCATCAGGCACCAGCAGTCTACTATATTTAACGAAATTCATAAAATGTCATAATCAAGCATTCTCATAGGAAGCCACAGATTTCTGCAGGACACATCAATCTAATCTTATCAATTTCCATTCTTGAACAGACTGAAAAAGTGAAGGAGATAAAAATGTAAGTTCGGCTGCAAATTCATTTGAACCTATTTGGAATTAGTCTGTATTATGCAGGATCAATGTAGTTAATGAATTTTCCTTCTGTTATTTCTTATCTTACCTATCTACTACATACGCATGTCCTTAAAACAGCTGAAATAATCTTTTGCTGGAGACTGTAGTGTGCTTTTGTAATTCAGGGGATGATTTTGAGATATTTTCAGTTTCTATTGTAACAGTCTAGAAGTGTCTGGAGTGACATCAGATTTCGCATTCATCCTTGTTCACTCAGAAATCCATTTAGCTTGGGGCAAATGGGACATATTCTTTCACATTGCTGACACTATTGAAGAGCCAAATGAAAGATCCTACAGCTTTTGTTCTTTAGTTCCCCAAATCCCTTGTTTAGATCCTTGGCTTCCCCTGCCTCCATTGGAAAAAGGATGGTTGCATTAAAAGAAAAAAAATTTAAAAAATGACCTCAGATTTCCTATCACTAGCACTTCCTGATGCAAATCGCTTGGATTTGCAAGCTGAAATCTATCATGTTTTTTGTTTATCCTTTTCAGCACTTTTAACATTTTCTTTTCTAAACAAGCAAAACCAAAATGTAGCTAATACTTTGTTTTCTATCCATTGGTAAATTGAAGCTTTCAGTGACAAGAAAAAAAAAATGAGTATACCTCAGAACTCTATTTTCCTCTCTTTTAACCACTTCTAATTTAAGTTCCAACTACCTAATATTTGTAATACTTGGCATCATGTTCCTTTTGATCATGACCACGCTCATCTAACTATCTCTTTCAATGCAGTTATTAAGACCACAAATTTAAGGCTATATCAATAATTTCAACTGAAGAGTGCTTTTATCTTATCCTCTTAAGGATTCAATGCTATCCTTGTTGACATTCAAGGTCTAAAGAAATAACAGAGGTGTAAACCAATTGAAAGTGAAATAAGAGTTAAATATTAACCGAGTAAAGCTTCCAGAGAGCTTTCAGACAGGAATTCTTCAAAGGACAAACAACCTCCAAGTAAGTAAGACCACAATAATAAGAATGGGAAAATGTCATCTGACTTCTGGTTGCAGTCTCCTACTCCAAGTAAAGCAGATTCCCAAGGTCAAATCTAGAGAAAAACAACATTTGAGCTCACTGGCCAGATTCTCCACTGGAAAGGAAAGGTTCAAGCTTATTGCTGGCAGAAACATGGGGAGAATGCAAAATAATCAGTGCCAAGGGCAAAGAATAAGATACAAGGTAGAAAATGAGCATCATAACCATATCAATAATAGGGCCTACCAAAACTCACCTAACTGAAAAAACAGATTTTGAAAGAATGTTGAGACGACAGATTCACAGAACTGTATGTATGCATACTAAGTTACTTCAGTCATATCTAGTCTTTGCGACCTTATGGACTGCAGCCTGCCAGACTCCTATGTCTATGAGATTCTCCAGGGAGGAATACTGCAGTGGGTTTCCATGCCACCCTCCGGGAAATCTTTCTGGCTCAGGGATCTAACCTTAAATCTCCTGCATTGGCTTGCAGGTTCTTTACCACTAACACCACCTGGGAAGCCCACTGAACTCTATAAACTTCATGATTTCCAGTTCATGTTTGTTTTGGTTCTTGGATTCCTCTGAGGAAGAGTTCAAAACAAAAACTTTTAAAAACTCATCTGAATTATCCCTTTTGAATTATCTTATTCCATACATTCTACTTTGTTTCTAATTTTTCAGCTTTTGACAAGTTGGAAACTGTCTTAATCTATTAGACTTTTGGCCTACAATAGATTAAGGCATTGATCTTTTGTCTATATAAACTGGCTAATACAGTCATTACTTAAGCTTCAAGAGACTATAGGGTCCTCAAGAAAAATGTGATGTAATGTTTTGGAAAATAATACAAAGCTTATAAAAATGATGGTTGCCACTCTTTTCCCCAAGTGCTTTAAAATATTACTAACATAAATGCACTCTTTCCAGTGGAATTTGGACACAGCCACAATTCATACACTACCACAGTTTGTACATTGGCACTGGGCTTGAAATCTTTGGCTTGTATCTGAATCTGTTAAAAGCATGACTGTGTCATCTTAAGGTATTAGCAGGCTCTTCTCCCTATCTTCTGGGAAGATCAATTATGTAGCAAATCTACAAGTACAGACTACAGCCTAGTTCCTCAGTCTCTCAATTTTTTTTTCTAAACTTATTCCCATGTATTAAATTCCTTTCTGTTTAAATATTTAAATCAGTTGTGCTGAGTATCACAGGGCATTAACAAAGGCCCCACTGAGAGAATTACTTGTGATCAAAGACTGTGCTGATGTATGAGATAGGAAGAAGATGGAAGGGTAAGGACTAAGATCCTGAGGTAAGAGCACACATCACATATTCAGCACCCAACAAAGAGTCTGAGGAACCAGAGCACATTGAGAAAAAAAAAAAAAGACTTATAAAGGAGATGAATGATATTGTTCATAGAGAAGAATGTAATTATTGACAAGCTGTAAGTTCTTCTCTACTTTAATTATAGATTTAATGCAACCTTAATCAAAATCCTAGCAAGTTATTTTATGGATATCAACAAACTGGTTCAAAAGTTTAATATAAAGAGGCAAAAGTTCCAATATTGAAGGAAAAGAATAAAGATGGAGAGCTAATGCTACCTCACTTTAAGATGGACCATAAAGTTACTGTGATTGAGATAGTATGATATTAGTGAAAGAGAAAGCAAATAGAGCAGTGGAACAGAATAGACAGCCTAGAATAGACCCCCATCAATTTATTCCACTGGTCTTTGACAAACACCATATGAAGCAAAGATAGTCTTCAATAAATGTAACCACTGGACATGAACATACAAATTAAAAAAAAAAAAAATTAAACGCAGACTTTCTACTCTTCACAAAAATTGGCTCAAAATGGACCTAAATGTAAAATGCAACAGAATAAGATAACAAAGGGCAAAACCAGCATACGCTTGGGTATGGTGATGACATTTTAGATAGACCACATTTCGTAGACTAATCCATGAAAAAATTCATTGATAAGCTAGACTTTATTAAAATCAAAAACTGCTCTGAGAAAAACACTGTAAAGAAAATGAAAAGACAGGCACAGATTGGGAGAAAATATTTGCAGACACAACTGAAAATGAATGATTAGCCAACATATACAAAGGACTTTTAAAACTCAATAAGAAAATACATGACCCAATTAAAAAATGGACCAAAAACCTTGAAAGATGGCTCATCAAAGGAGATACACAGGTGGGAAATAAATATATGAAAAGATGTCCCACATCATATTTCATCAGAGAAATGCAAATTGAATTGAGGCACCACTACACACCTATTCAGTTCAGTTCAGTTCAGTCGCTCAGTCGTGTCCGACTCTTTGTGACCCTAGGAATCATGGCACACCAGGCCTCCCTGTCCATCACCAACTCCCAGAGTTCACTCAAACTCATGTCCATCAAGTCGGTGATGCCATCCAGCCATCTCATCCTCTGTCGTCCTCTGCTCCTCCTGTCCCTAATCCCTCCCAGCATCGGGATCTTTTCCAATGAGTCAACTGTTCGCATGAGGTGGCCAAAATATTGGAGTTTCAGCTTCAGCATCAGTCCTTCCAATGAACACCCAGGACTGATCTCCTTTAGGACGGACTGGTTGGATCTCCTTGCAGTCCAAGGGACTCTCAAGAGTCTTCTCCAACACCACAGTTCAAAAGCATCAATTCTTCAGTATTCAGCTTTCTTCACAGTCCAAATCTCATATCCATTCATGACTACTGGAAAAACCATAGCCTTGACTAGATGGACCTTTGTTGGCAAAGTAATGTCTCTGCTTTTCAATATGCTGTCTAAGTTGGTCATAATTTTCTTTCCAAGGAGTAAGCATCTTTTAATTTCATGGCTGCAATCACCATCTGCAGTCATTTTGGAGCCCCCCAAAATAAAGTCTGACACTGTTTCCACTGTTTCCCCATCTATCTCCCATGAAGTGATGGGACCAGATGCCATGATCTTTGTTTTCTGAATGTTGAGCTTAACACCAACTTTTTCACTCTCCTCTTTCACTACACACCTATTAGAATAGCAAAATCTGGGACACTGACAACACCAAATGTTGATGATATGTGGAGCAACAAGAACTCTCATTCATTGTTAGTGAGAATACAAAATGGTACAGCCACTCTGAAAGGCAGTTTCTTAAAAAGTAAAACATACTCCTACCATGCAATCCAGCAATCATACTCCTTGATATTTATCCAAATGAGCTAAAAATTCATGTTCAAAATTTGCACATGGCTATTTATAGCAATTTTATTAATAATTACCAAAAATTGGAAACAACCTAAATATGCCTCAGGAGATTAATAAACTGTGATAAAATCAGATAATGGGATAGTATTCAATGATAAAAACTATTATATCATTAGAAGGAAATATATGTATACTACTAAGTGAAATATATCTATGTGAGAAGAATAAAAATTTTAATTCAAACCATGTGACATCTGGAAAAAACAAAACTGGGAAAGACAGTAAAAAAGTAGAAAAGTCAGTAAAAACCTGAGGTTGCCACAGTTTGGAGCTTGAGACCTGAATAGGGAGGATACAGAGAGTTTTTAGGGAAATTAAAATACTCTGTGTAATACTATACTACATGCCATTATACATTTGTTGAAATACATTGAATATACAACAATGAGTAAAACCTAAGCTAAACTTTGGATTTTGAATGATTATGATATGTCCATATAGGTTCATCAATTGTAATATATATAACTGATGTGGGATGTTGATATTGTCAGAGTCAGCTGGAGGCATGGAGTACACTAAAAATGTCTGTAACTTTCCCTTAAATTTGCTACTTAAGACCTCTCAAAGACACAATAATAGTTTTTGCTTTTACCTGAGTGAAATGGTAAGCCATTAAAAGGATTTAAGCACAGAAATACTGTGACCTTTTACATTAATAGGAATGTCCCAATATCATTGCTGTGATGAGGATAGACTAGTAAAAGATAAACTTGAGAGTAGGCGACTAGTATGAAAGCTATTGCATGTGTGCATGCTAAGTAGCTTCAATCATGTCCTACTCTTTGTGACCTTATGAGCTGTAGCCCCCAGGCTCCTCTGCCCATGGGGATTCTCCAGGCAAGAATATCAGAGTATGTTGCCATGACCTCCTCCAGGGGGATCTTACCTACCCAGGGACTGAACTCGCATCTCTTATATCTCCAGCATAGGTAGATATGTCCTTTACCAGTAGTGTCACCTGGGAAGCTCACAAAAGTCATTATTGTCATCCAAATGAAAAGCAAAAATGGCTTGGGTCCAAGTGATGACAATGGGTTAGTGAGAAGCAAAAGTGTTCTGAGTGGGCTTCCCATGGGGCTCAGTGGTAAATATTCTGTCTACCAATGCCTGAGATGTGGGTTTGATCCCTGGGTCAGGAAGATCCACTGGAGAAGGAAGTGACAACACTCCAGAATTCTTGTGTGAAAAATCTCATGGAGAGAGGAGCCTGGCAGGTTATATTCCATGGTTCACAAAAGAGCCAGACACAACTTAGTGACTAAACAACAACAATAAACAGATTCTGAACAAAACATTGATGGGATTAAGAGCTGTGAAACTAAGTCAAAGTAGGCTCCAAAATTTGAGCTTGAGTAGTTGGAAGGATGGATGCTCCCATCTACTGATATGGGGAACAATATATACAAATGAGGGTTATGGGAACAGATCCGAGAAGCAGCACACTATATATACACTCTGGCACCTACTTGCGGCAAACATTGATTACAAGCTGTATGAGCTTGGGTGATTTATTCAACTTTGTATCTCAATTTCTTCATTTATAATAGCAAATACTTCATAGGGGTAAGTCAACTAATATACGTAAAATCATTGCAGTGTATTTTTGGTATCTAGTAAACATTATATGCATGGGAACTATCATTGCTATCAAGTGCCAGGCTTTGGGTGTTTAAATTTGAGATATTTATTACACATATATTAGAGATATTTAATAGGAAATTGGATAATCAAATTTAGAATCCATGAGAAAGGTCAATGACAGAGCTCTAAATTTGAGAATCAATAATTAGAGGTAACAAAAGTGAAAATTTCTACCTTTAAAGAAATATAACTTAGTACATGCTGAACTTTCACAAATACCATCTAGTCATATATTTATTGGAGAAGGAAATGGCACCCCACTCCAGTATTCGTGCCTAGAGAATTCCATGGACAGAGGAGCCTAACAGGTTACAGTCCCTGGGGTCACAAAGAGTCAAACATGACTGAGCTACTATCATTCACTCACTCACATATTTTTATAGACGTGGAAACTTGTTGTATAGTACAGTGAGCTCAGCTCAGTGTTCTGCAAGGACCTAGATGGGTGGAATGGGGGATGGGAAGGAGGTCCAAGATGGAGCAGATATATGTATACATATAGCTTAATTCCTTGTAGCACAGTCAGTAAGGAATCTGCCTGCAATGCAGGAGACATGAGTTTGATTCCTTGGTCAAAAATATTCCCTGGAGAAGGAAATGGCAACCCACTCCAGTATTCTTGCATGGAGAATCCCATATATGGAGGAGCCTGGCAGGCTTTAGTTCATGGGGTGGCACAGAGTTGGAAAAGATGGAGTGACTAAACCACCACCTTAGTTGACTGACTTCACTGTACAGCAAAAACTAACACAACATTGTAAAGCAATTGTACCCTGTTAAAAAAAAAAGAAAAAAAAGCATGAATCTGGATGAAATAACCAAAGAAATAATGATTTGTAGAAAGACAAGTGGTTCAAATACAGATTCTCATAGCACTACAATGTCAATTCATTTAAGAAGAAACTGAATGAAGATCATTTACCAATAAAATAGAAAAAAAAAAGAAACAAAAAAGTGAAGCATACTGGAAGCCACATGAAGAAAACATTTCAAGGATGAGAGCATGATCACCTACGCAAGTAGGGCTGAAAGTCAAATAAGATAAAGGTCATTTTGTATCATTAAATAGATCAGGTTTCGTTGAATATATGAAGATGAAACCTAGCTGGCACAAGTTCAAGAGAAAATGAGAGAAGATAAAATGGAGACAATCACTTTAAAGAATTTTGTCATAAAAAGAGAAAAAAGAGATAGGATGATAAGCTCATTGGGGACTTGGTGCCAAGAGAGAAGTTCTATTTTGTGTTATTTTGTTTAACAAAGGAGAAATTATACTATATTTTCTTGTGTCTAAAATATAAGCAGGAGAAGATGAAGACAATAATTTTTATAAGCTGAATCCAAGATGAGTGATTTAGGATGTGCTTTAGTTCACCGAAGGCAGAATTAGCACTAGTTAAGAAAATGAATGGTGTACTACTGACCATAAAAGGGTCAGGAATGCAGCTGAGTTGTTAGGTGTGTCCTAGTAACACTGGCAAGAGTTCTTCTGCATGTTTCAGTGAATTATGACGCCAATTTACTACATGTGAGAAAGGATGAGGAAGTATAGGAAGTCTGAATGAAGACTGGACATCATGAAGGAGTCCACTGGGAATGTGTGAAAGAAAAAGGCAGGGAAATCCAGTATTATCACTGAACATCCCACTGCTGTTAGTGATTCACTATTTAGCTGAGCCTGGTCAGTGTGTCTGTGCTTTTTTTTTTTTTTTCCTCCAAATATCTGCATCTCCACAGCTGAAGATGCATAATAGGAAAGAGTTTGATTTGACCAGGATTATACTTTGATATGACCAGGATTATGACTAAGCAAAAAATGTCAAAAACAAGATGGGAACAAAAAACTGAGTGAGCACTCACAGGAATTATTTAATATGAAATCCATGGAAGGCAAAGCTAGAGAGGACATAATATGGTTAAAAAGTGGTTACATCAATTGATGTGATATTTTTGAGCAGAGGATTATGAATTGAGGTTCTGAGAGAGTGAGATAAACTATAGGAGATAGTGTCAGAAATATAAGGCTTGAAGTTGAGATATCACTTTTATGAATAATCACCAGGCTTATGGTACAGCATGGGAATGAGTGAGTAAACTGGGATAGAGGACAAAATATAAAGAGAGGAGGAGATTCTGGGACTAGAGATGGAGACGTTGATTACTGAAGAAATGGTATTGGTGAGGGAGCTTCCCAGGTGGCGCTGATGGTAAAGAACCCATCTACCAATGCAGGAGGCATAAGAGATGTAGGTTCGATCCCTGAGTCTAGAAGATCCCCTGGAGGAGGGCATGGCAACCCACTCCAGAATTCTTGCCTGGAGAATCAATGGACAGAGGAGCCTGGCAGACTACAATTCATAGGATTCCAAGGAGTCAGACAGGACTGAAGTGACCATGTATACATGGTATTGGAGAGGAAACATGGTTGAGCCAGGAGATAAAATCTTAAAAGAGTTAGGTAGATTACCCTAGGATTTAAAAGATGACAGATAAGGGAGAGGGAAGTAGATAGTTTGTAACATGAGATTAAAAGGCGTGGGAACATAAGAAGAATGGAAGGAAGGTTTTTGTTGTTGTTGTGGAAGTCTCCAAAGCCTATAACACCCACTATTTCCATGCAGTCTCCCATCCAAGTACTAACCAGGCCCGATCTTGCTTAGTTTCTGAGATCAGATGAGATCGAGTGCATTCAGGGTGGCATGGCCACAGACCCAAAGGGCGCAGGTAGTTTGTAAAAGAAGTGGCCCTTGCGCTAAAATGTCCTCTTATTCCAGTGCTGTAAAAGTTTCAGTTTGTTCCTTTACTATCATAAATTAATCTGAATGGCTCATTTATTTGTTTGTTCTATAATTAATCCTTAAAATGAACAAATGCCTTTCAGTAGAAATTATTATATAATAGTAGTCATATAATTGCAAAACTACAGCCTTGGCTTAATCTGCCCCTATAATTATAAAATAAAATGACATAGCACTAGCAAACCTATTTAAAGAATTAAAACTATGGAATCATGCATGGCAAGGAAAGAAAGAATAAAATATGAAGATTTCATGCTAAATGATGTGAAACTTTCTGCTCCATGCTTACCTAAAGCTCTAGCAGAGTGAAAATATGCTTCCTCCTTTAAGGAGAGACCCTGGGACTGAAGCCATCATTTTTCCTGTAACTGACAGATCCTGCCTTACTTACAGTAATTGAGGTATCGGGATGAACTCACCCTATGAGCACAGTAGAACTGCTTGAGAGACTGCACATCATGGAATCTTGAAGAGAGTCAATTGGTCTTTGTATCTCAGGAAGCATCACAGATACCCAGTTTCCCAAGATAGAAACTTCAGAGCTAACCTTGACTCCAGAAGTCTCTCCCGTCTCACACATCCACTTATTCACTTACTAATCCTTCTTCATAAATAGCTCTTGAATCTGGTTTTCCTCTCCATTTCCACTGCCAGTGCCCTAGTTCAGTCCTTCATTATCTCCTCCCAGGAACTTTTCACCAGTCTGCTTTATAAGAAGGTATGTCTCTTCCACAAGTTTTTTTCTTTCTGTCAGTCCATACTCTACACTACTATACAGTTAATGTTTCAGAAAATTACTTTGGAGCACACTAATGTCTGTTTTCTTTCAACTAATGCTGAAATATTCAGGGTG
This sequence comes from Ovis canadensis, assembly GCF_042477335.2. Taxonomy (NCBI): domain Eukaryota; kingdom Metazoa; phylum Chordata; class Mammalia; order Artiodactyla; family Bovidae; genus Ovis; species Ovis canadensis. The sequence goes on from NC_091250.1 coordinate 64,851,692, forward strand.
GTATAAGTGAGGGTAATTATTGAATATGCATTATGTTTCCTGAATTCAATTTTAAGCATCTCAATGGAGGGCTTACTTCATTTTTTTCCCCCAGTTTGCTTACTGTGTTCAGTGCAATGGTGAATGCAATTAAATAGATGCTTAATGCAGAGCTGGATGATTAATTGCTTTATTCTAGGCAGGATTTCAGCATTTTGAGGAAATGTCAGAGTTATTTTTTTTGTTGGCAGCCTTCTCCTAACTCTCCTTTGCCAAAGGTCTTGTGCTTACATTACTGTGGAAGATGCCAAGGACAGTCTCTACTTCTTGCCAATATTTTTATCTATATAATTCATAAGATAGATATACAGTGTTACACTGAAAATTCCTGAGGGGTAAACTAGACACACAAACTATAAATAACTGAGTGGTTCATCTCAGTGATGCACTCATTATTCAGATATACTAGTAAAGAGGAGTTCCAATGGCATATTTTATTTTCTGAAACTTGGATAAGTGCAAGCAGTCTGCCCACCATCCAGACCACCTGGAAAAATAATCCCATCACTATAAAATCCAAGACTGAGAGGCATGTGGCAGAGCAGTCTTCCTGGGTTCCCTTATCCTCCTACTCTCCACCTGAGGGCCCCTTATTGACAAGGTCTCTTGTTTTGTATAGCCTAATTGTAAGCACTCATTAGGGCTGTGGATAAATGTACTGATTCACTATGCTGAGCAAGAGGGGGGTCATAGTATGACATTTTTACATTCATGTGAAATAACAAGTTTTGGCTGTGTTATAGAAAGTCACCTTGATAGAATATATTTTGGACAAATTAAATACTATTTTCATATTACATATTAATTGTTGACTTAGGCCCTTATATTAATAGGAAATACAAGCTGATGAATTGAGGTTACATTATAGTGGCCAATACACAGCTTGGATACAAGGATAGAGAAAAGAGAAAAAAAACAACAACAACACACATTAAAAAAAATTTACTCTCTTCCTGAAGTATTTGACTCTTGGAGTTTGAGTAGTAATTAATTTACATAATTTGGACTAAGATGATCATAACAAGTTTCAATTAAGTAACAAAAGAAGTAAAAATTTCAAACTAAAATTTGTTGTTGTTTAGTCACAAAGTCATGTCCGACTCTTTGTGACCCCATAGTCATACCGGTCCTTCACTATTTCCCAGTTCAGTTCAGTTTAGTCTCTCAGTTGTGTCCAACTCTGCAATCACATCGACTGCAGAACATCAGGTTTCCCTGTCCATTACATACTCCTGGAGCTTGCTCAAATTCACTTCCATCAAGTTGGTGATGCCATCCCACCACCTCATCCTCTGTCGTCCCCTTCTCCTCCTGCCTTCAATCTTTCCCAGCAACAGGGTATTTTCCAATGAGTCAGTTCTCCGCAACAGGTGGCCAAAGTATTGGAATTTCAGCTACCTCCCAGAATTTGCTCAAATTCATATCCATTGAGTTGGTGATGCTATCTAACTGTCTCATCCTCTGCTGCCCTCTTCTCCTTTTGCATTCAAACTTTTCCAGCAACAGAGTCTTTTCTAATGAAAAGACAAAGGATTCAGTTCAGTCGCTCAGTCGTGTCCGACTCTTTGCGACCCCATGGATCGCAGCATGCCAGGCCTCCCTGTCCATCACCAACTCCCGGAGTTCACTCAGACTCACGTCCATTGAGTCAGTGATGCCATCCAGCCATCTCATCCTCTGTCATCCCCTTCTCCTCCTGCCCCCAATCCCTCCCAACATCAGAGTCTTTTCCAATGAGTCAAATCTTTGCATGAGGTGGCCAAAGTACTGGAGTTTCAGCTTCAGCATCATTCCTTTCAAAGAAATCCCAGGGCTGATCTCCTTCAGAATGGACTGGTTGGATCTCCTTGCAGTCCAAGGGACTCTCAAGAGTCTTCTCCAACACCACAGTTCAAAAGCATCAATTCTTTAAAATTAAACCTTACAATTTCACCCTGCCATTTTTCACCATATTGAACACCAATAGGAACAAGTTGCCAACAAAGGTCCATTTAGTCAAAGCTATAGTTTTTCCAGTAGTCATGTATGGATATGAGAGTTGAACCATAAAGAAAGCTGAGTGCTAAAGAATTGATGCTTTTGCACTGTGGTGTTGGAGAAGACTAATCCTTGGACAGCGAGGTGATCAAATCAGTCAATCCTAAAGGAAATCAGTCCTGAATATTCACTAGAAGAACTGATGCTGAAGCTGAAGCTCCAATTTATTTGCCACCTGATGCAAAGAGCCAATCATTAAAAAAGACCCTGGTGTTGAGCAAGATTGAAGGCAGGAGGAGAAGGAGACAACAGAGGATAAGGTGGTTAGATGGCATCACTGACTCAATGGATATGAATCTGAACAAGCTTGGGGAGTTGGTGAAGGACAGGGAAGCCTGGCTTGCTGAACAACTGAGCGACTGAACAACAATTGTATACATGTCAGTCTCCCATTTCTTTCCCCTTTCTTCCTTGGTAACCATAAAATTGTTTCCTTTATACATGACTCTAGTTATGTTTTGTACATACATTCATTTATACCATTTTTTTTAGATCCCACGTATAAGTGATATCATATGATATTTGTCCTCTCTGTCTGATTTATTTCACTCATTATGACAGTCTCTAGATCCATCACTGTTATGGAGAGTTTTGAACAGCTGGGATGGATGGAATGAAAAAATCTTAAGCCATTCTGTGTGTGCTAATGAGAATTTCTGAGAGGAAAAACAAACTCTCTCAGAACAAGAAGCAGCTTTACAACTTAGAGTGCTCATTCTGTTTGAGTCCTAGTTCCCACCAATGAACCCATACAGAAACTTACCATTATATGCACTATTACCCTTGACAATTCCATTTCAGAGTGAAAGCTCTGAGTTCAGTTCAGTCACTCAGTCATTTCAGACTCTGTGACCCCATGGATTGCAGCACGTCAAGCTTCCCTGTCCATCACTAACTCCCGGAGCTTGCCCAAACTCATATCCATCGAGTTTGTGATGCCATCCAACCTTTTCATCCTCTGTCATCCCCTTCTACTCCTGCCTTCAATCTTGCCCAGCATCAGGGTCTTTTCCAGTGAGTCGTCTCTATGCATGAAGTGGCCAAAGTATTGGAGCGTCAGCTTCAGCATCAGTCCTTCCAATGAATATTCAGGACTGATTTCCTTTAGGACTGGCTGGTTTGATCTCCTTGCAGTCCAAGGGGCTCTCAAATGTCTTCACCAATACCACAGTTCAAAAGCATCAGTTATTCAGTGCTCAGCTTTCTTTATAGTCCAACACTCACATCCACACATGACTGCTGGAAAACAACACAGCTTTGGCTAGAAGGACCTTTGTTGGCAAAGTAATGTCTCTGTTATTTAATATGTTATCTAAGTTGGCCATTGGCCATAGCTTTTCTTAGAAGTAGCAAGCATCTTTTGATTTCATGGCTGCAGTCACCATCCGCAGTGATTTTGGAGCCCCCCAAAATAAAGTCTGCCACTGTTTCCATTGTTTCTCCATTTATTTGCCATGAAGCGATGGGACCAGATGCCATGATCTTAGTTTTTTAAATGTTGAACTTAAGCCAGTTTTTACATTCTCCTCTTTTACTTTCATTAAATGGCTTTTTAGTTCCTCTTCACTTTCTCTAAGTGTGGTGTCATCTGCATATCTGAAGTTATGGATATTTCTTCTGGAAATTTTGATTCCAGCTTGTGTTTCATCCAGCCCAGCATTTCACATGATGTACTCTGAATAAAAGTTAAATAAGCACAGTGACAATATACAAACTTGACGTATTCCTTTTCCAATTTGGAACCAGTCTGTTGTTCCATATCCAGTTCTAACTGTTGCTTCTTGACATGCATACAGATTTCTCAGGAGGCAGATAAGGTGGCCTCATATTTTCATCTGTTGAAGAATTTTCCACAGTTTGCTGTGATCCACACCGTCAAAGGCTTTGGCATAGTCAATAAAGCAGAAGTAGGTGTTTATCTGGAACTCTCTTGCTTTTTCAATAGTCCAGTGGATGTTGGCCATCATATCTCTGGTTCCTCTGCCTTTTCTAAATCCAGCTTGAACATCTGGAAATTCACGGTTCATGTACTAGCATGATGGCCCTTGACAAAGCCTTCCTTGGGTGGTAAAACTGGCCTCAGGCTTCTAAGAATACTTATGTCATAAAGAGGCAAAGAAAGAATTTACAAGTTTTGTAGAGTAAATGCTCTCAGAAGAGGGAAGCTGAGACCTACAGTCAGAAAGAAGTTTGTCTAAAATTTAGCGGAAGTAAAGAGATGGGAATACCAGACCACCAGACCTGCCTCTTGAGAAATCTGTATGCAGGTCAGGAAGCAACAGTTAGAACTGGACATGAAACAACAGACTGGTTCCAAATAGGAAAAGGAGTACATCAAGGCTGTATATTGTCACCCTGCTTATTTAACTTCTATGCAGAGTACATCATGAGAAACGCTGGACTGGAAGAAACACAAGCTGGAATCAAGATTGCCAGGAGAAATATCAATAACCTCAGATATGCAGATGACACCACCCTTATGGCAGAAGGTGAAGAGGAGCTAAAAAGCCTCTTGATGAAAGTGAAAGAGGAGAGTGAAAAAGTTGGCTTAAAGCTCAACATTCAGAAAATGAAGATCATGGCATTTGTCCCATCACTTCATGGGAAACAGATGGGGAAACAGTAGAAACAGTGTCAGACTTTATTTTTGGGGGCTCCAAAATCACTGCAGATGATGACTGCAGCCATGAAATTAAAAGATGCCTACTCCTTGGAAGAAAAGTTATGACCAAACTAGATAGCATATTCAAAAGCAGAGACATTACTTTGCTGACTAAGGTCCATCTAGTCAAGGCTATGGTTTTCCCTGTGGTCATGTATGGATGAGAGAGCTGGACTGTGAAGAAGACTGAGTGCCGAAGAATTAATGCTTTTGAACTGTGGTGTTGGAAAAGACTCTTGAGAGTCCCTTGAACTGCAAGGAGATCCAACCAGTCCATTCTGAAGGAGATCAACCCTGGGATTTCTTCGAAAGGAATGATGCTAAAGCTGAAGCTCCAGTACTTTGGACACCTCATGCGAAGAGTTGACTCATTGGAAAAGACTCTGATGCTGGGAGAGATTGGGGGCAGGAGGAGAAGGGGACGACCGAGGATGAGATGGCTGGATGGCATCACGGACTCAATGGACGTGAGTCTGAGTGAACTCCGGGAAATGGTGATGGACAGGGAGGCCTGGTGTACTGTGATTCATGGGGTCGCAAAGAGTCGGACACGACTGAGCGACTAAACCGAACTGAACTGAACTGAAGAAAACCTTGAGGACAACGCTTTGTTGGAATGTATATATATGAAGTAGTTAATTATGAGATTCTTTCTTATGCTATGTTGCATTAATTTGTTGCTTTTATTTTAGTCTCTAAGTTGTGCCCAACTCTTTTGTGACCCCATGGACTGTAGCCTGTGAGATTTTCTGTCCATGGGATTTCCTAGACAAGGACACTGGAGTGGTTTGCCATTTCCTTCTCAAGGGAATCTTCCCTACCCAGGGATTAAACCTGAGTCTCTTGCATTGGCAGTTGGATTCTTTCCTACTGCGCCATCTGGGAAGCCCAGAGATAAATTGCTATGATTTATTTTAGTGATCCTTGTTCAAAAATGTAATATATCAGATTAAAATTGAGCAAAACAAAAATTAGTTTATTTACAAATGGACCTGAATCCTCTATAAAACGTACTATTTGCTAACATTGTGAGATAATTTTCTACCAAAATTAGTTATTATTATCATTTATTATTATTATTGGAGTGATTATAATGCAAGACTTCTTTTTTTAGACTATTCAGTCTTGTTTAAAGAAAGCAAAATTTACTAGGAGATGAAATTTGTAGCAAATATTAAGTAAGTAAATCATACCATTTAATAAACATAACTCATAAAATGTATTAGAAAGTATGTTGTTGTTTTAGTTGCTCAGTGATGTCCCACTCTTTTCAATCCCATGGACTGACTGTAGCCCCCCAGGTTCCTATGTCCATGGTATTTCCCAGGCAAGGATATTGAAGTGGGTTGCCATTTCCTTCTCAAGGGGATCTTCTAACCCAGGCATTAAACATGGGTCTCCAGCATTGGCAGGTAGATTCTTTATCACTGAACCACCTGGGAAGCCCATTGAAAGGTATAGATAACAAAAAATCAAATAGCTGGCAAGAAGCCCAGATAATAAGTTATCCATTGATAAACCATGCTAAAGAGAAAATAAAATTATGATAGGACAAACAATTGTGTAACTTTTAGACAGAAAGCAACAGAAAGAGCAATGTTTTACAATGACAGTTCTGAGATACTAACTACGTTTTCTAAAATTGATCACATATTGGTGACACCCAGGAGAGTTTAATGGTAGATCCATAAATACACTGTTCAGACAATGCAGGAAAAGCCCATAACTCTTTAGCAGATAACTAGTCAGCTATGTCTGTAGTAACCTGCTTTTCGCATATAGTACTTTCTATTTATTAACACCTATGATCAAACCGGAACCATAATCCTACTAACTGCTTCATCAGCAGAGAAGATTGATATATGGCAGAAATAAGGATAGTACCTAGGAACTCTTCATGATCTTGGATTCAGGTTTGCATACTTGGGCCCCATATTAATACATTTTGCCTCAAGATATGTATTTATTTCAAAGTAATTTTGAAACAATATACCTTATGCAATTACCTTGCAGCTATTTAAGATGCCAAGGTACCAAATGATCACTATAGTGGAACTATATGACAGAGATTTAAATTCACCACTGAATATTATGAAAAAATCAAGGAAAAAAAAAAACAAAACAGAAGCTGATCAGTCCTCTGCATTCAACCTATTTTCAAATACTGTTATCTATGGCTCAAAAATTGTCTTTATTAACCTAAATGTTTTGAAAATATTACCATAAAGAAGTATTTCTTAAGAGGCTCTGGTGAAGCCAGGGATCTTCTATTGTTCAGAACAAGAAAGTCAGCAGTTTATCTGTGTTATACTAATTGGTCAAAGATAATCTAAAAGTCAAGATTTAGTAGGAAATAAAAAATAATTGCCAGATTTAATTCACCTACAGATAAGATTTTTATCTTCATAACCAAGTGTATTTTCTCAATACTTAAAAAGTAGCTTGAGGAAAAAAAGAGAAAATTTTAATTGCTCACTCGATATTATAATAGGATTACACAATTTTAAAGGGATGACATGTCCTGATTTATTTTCACCTGTTTCTACCTTTATTTTCCAATTCCTTTTATTAAGTTTATATCTTATATTTAGAAGAATACAACACTTTTATGAATGTAGCATGTTGTGTGGGTAGCGAAATTTTTCTAAAGTTTGGGTTCTTAGAGACAGTAGATGAAGATAATAGAACACATAAAAACTGAAGGTCTGCTTTCCAGTTTCTTTTCTGTGGATGTCTGCCCTGGTCAGCACACAGAATGAATTTATCCATCCATCGGTCATCTGAATGCATGTGTGTGTGCTCATTGACTTTAGTCATGTCCAACTCTTTGCAACCATATAGGCAGGTCCTACCAGGCTACTCTGTCCATGAGATTCTTCAGGCAAGAATACCGGAGTGGGTTGCCATGCCCTCCTCCAGGGGATCTTCTGGACCCAGGATCGAACTCGCATCTGCCTGTGTCTCCTGCATTGCAGGCAAATTCTTTACTCACTGAGCCACCTGGGAAGCTCAGAGACTATATGCAGGGCCATAAAAAAGATGAGTTTGTTTGGGGCAAATGGGTGAAGAGATTCACAAGCTGTCTCCTTATGACAAATACTTCACACAATATTCCCAATAGTTCAGCCATTATCTGTCATCATCAGACTAGGTAGAACACAAAAACAAGATAAAAAACAATTCAATAAAGCTGGTATTTTCTGATATTTTAAAGTAATGAGTAGAGCTATGATCATAATGTTCCCTAAGAAGTGTTAGACAATTAGTATTTATGAAATTGTTTATACTTCATATAACAGGTGATGAAGAGTCAGACTGATAAATAAGTTATATTAGTCCTTCTACTGTCACAGCGACATCAACATTTTATCTTTTCCTTTTAAGACTAGAGCTTATTCCCACTGCATTATGCTACCCTAACTCTTTGCGGGTGCTTCATTCCCAACCCAATTCATCCCACATTTCACTTCATTTCAATATCCTTCTTCTTTCTATCACATCTTACCAGTTCTTCAAGACTTAACTCAAGCTGTCATGATGGTTACAGTACAGCTTTTCTCAGATGGATTTCTCCTTTTCTAAGCTACCAAAGAACATTGGTTTGAACCACTCACGCTCTTAAAATATTAAGCAAACTATATATTTTTCTTTCTTACTAGATAGTATTCTCCCTAGGAGGAGAAGGAAAAACAGGACGAGATGGTTGGGTGGAAGCTCTAGGAGATGGTGAAAGATAGGGAAGCCCGGCTTGCTGCAGTCCATGGGATCCAAAGAGCTGGACATGAAGGAGTGGCTGAACAACAACAAATACTCCCTAGCATGAGCCAGACTGCATACCATAAAATGTTTGATTGCTCTATTTCTGATATTAAAGATTCTCAGTAATATAATCCTTCACACAGTTCAACAAGATTGTGTGGATTAACTGAGATTAATACATGTGAATGTACCTCACTTGATGTTTGCCTAAAAGTGCATGAGAATGAAAGAAATATTCATGTGTATGAATATGTGAAGCAGATGAGAGAGAGAGAGAGAGCAAAAGGAAAATGGAGTGAGGCAGATGGAAAATTCCCTTGGTAGAGTTGGAGAGAGAAAGAGAAATGGAGATAGAGAGACCAGAGAGAGGAGTTGTTCCATCATTCCAAAGGGAAATACTTTAGTCCCTTTAAGGTTCCCAGGTGGCACAGTGGCAAAGAATCACCTGCCAATGGAGAGGACTCAAGAGATACAGGTTTAATCCCTGGGTTGGGAAGATCTCCTGGAGTAGGAAATAGCAACCTATTGCAGTATCCTTGCCAGAAAAATTCCATGGACAGAGGAGCCTGGCAGGCTTCAGTCCATGGGGTTGCAAAGAGTCAGACAAAATTGGAAAGGGGAAAAGAAACAAAAAGTAACTATTTCTCCCTAGGCAAGAACAGCCTTTCTAAGTTATTTTCTTCTTCAAGAGGGAAAGCGAGAGCTGGTGGGGTCTGCTCTTCTTGCGGGGAGAGTGGGGAAAGGAGAAGAGATTCTCTCCCACCACAGAGTACAGAGAAACTCTACCAAGTAAATAAAAAGCTGATGGCATAATGGCAGGGGTTTCAGTGAAGACCCAGGAAAGAAAGTGGCCACATGGGGAAGAGTGGCACTGTGAATTCAAGGTGACTCTAGTAGTGATTTCAGTCATTAACTGTGCTGACCACTACAGAATAAGTTGGAGTGTCTGCCAAAATTCTCGTGGGGAAAAATAAAGGAACTCGGAGTGTCTTAGGTTTCAGCAATTACTTTTATGTGTTTGGCCAAATAATACATCATTGAGGGATGACTCACGTTCCATTGACCATCCACCCCCAGGCTGAATGCCAAAAAGGCATCTCTACTATACGAAAGCTGAGTTGTACAATAATAATTTTATATCCAGCTTTTCATACATCTGAATTGCTTGAAAGATTTTAATGTATACTTGTGCTGCCTTATGGCTCTTTCCCATCTTTTTTTTTTTTTAAAGTCTTTATTGAATTTATTACAGTATTGTTTTTGCTGTTTTTATGTTCTGTTTTTTTGGCCATGAGGCATGTGGGATCTTAGTTCTCCAAACAGGGATTGAACCTGCATCCTCTGCATTAAAATGTAAAGTCCTAATCACTGGACTACAAAAGAAGTCCTTACCCAACTTTTTTGAATCCTCATATCAATATTTAAAGTGACTTTGTGTAAAAGTGGAGAAGGAAATGGCAACGCACTCCAGTATTCTTGTCTAGAGAATTCTTTGGACAGAGGAGCCTAGTTGTCTGCTGTCCATGGGGTCACACAGAGTCAGACATGACTGAAGCGACTTAGCATGGATAGCATGCATGCATTGTGTAAAAGAGTGTGTGCTTCAGTATGGCATTCATCCATTTCCATTAGTCTTGATTAATAGTTAACATCAGTAACTGTGCTCCTACCATGCTATCTACAGCAGTAGTACTTGGAAAAATTTAACTACTGTGCAGAAATAGTTATGCATTCGTGTTCAGTCACTCAGTCATGTCAGAGTCTTAGTGAGCTCATGGACTGTGGCCCTAGGCTTCTCCATCCATGGGATTCCCCCAAGGAAGAATACCGAAGATTGTTGCCCTTTCCTCCTCCAGGGGATCTTCCCAATCCAGGGGTCAAACTCACTTCTGTATCTCCTGCATTGACAGACATATTCTTTACCACTGAGCCATCTGGAAGCCCCAGAGTAGTTCTGTGTGTGCTTAGCCACTCAGTCATGTCCGACTCTTTGCAAGCCCATGGACTGTAGCTCACCAGGCTCCTCTGTCCATGGGGATTCTCCAGGCAAGAATACTAGTGTGGGTTGCCATGCCCTCCTTCAGGGGATCTTCTCAACCAAGGAATCGGACCCAGGTCTACCACACTGAAGGTGGATTCTTTACTGTTTGAGCCACCAGGAGTTATAAAGACATGTAAAGCCATCATCAAGCAACTTTTCCCACCCTCATTTAAGATTCTACATCTACTCTGGCAATCTGGAATGTTGAGAATCTATGGAAAAGTCATGTGATGGTGGCTCACTGGTTTAGGAAATATTAAGCTAAGTATTGAAAATTTTTATGGATATATATGATGCAAGACTCACATTTGAATTTCCTTTTGAATACAAATTTGGGCAAACATATATAAATTCTCAATAAATATTTGCTAGTTTGGATGGAAATTGAGAATTGACTCTAACAAGAAAACATTACACTAAGAAGTTTGTTCCTATGAGATGATGGGAATCCAGTCACAATGTTGAGTCTGGTTTAATCTGGGCTTATCCTGCACATAAATCAAATAATTCATTTCTGTCTATAATTGCAAGAAGAGGCATGGGGAAAAGTAAAGATAGCCGTGTCAAAATCAAATGTCCCCTGCCTTTCCTCCCTTTCTATTTTTTAATCCACACATTGTCTAAATTAGACATGCTTGTTGTTTATGCCAAAAACACTGTTGAAATGAACACTATTACAGGGAGAAGGAAATTGAGTGGTTAGTTAAGTGTCCCACATATACATTAGTGAGTGTAGCATAGTTGTATTAAAAATTTTTAGTAATTTGATAAAATTATGAAAAGGATTGTTTACATTGTAAGGGTATATTTGTTATAAAGTAATTGGGAAGATATTAAGATCCTAAGAAGGCAAATATGAGTTTTGGATTTATGGCAGTTATGTATTGAGACTATCTCAAAGTGCGATGGCTGACTGAACTTGAAAGGGTTCACTGAGTGAGTCTCTTATTGATTCAGTTGGGTGGAAGCTGAAGCTGGAGTCCTCTGGAGGCTCCTTTGGGCCACTTGAACACTAGGCAGCTGGTCCTCTCTCCCTTTCTATGTAGCATCATAGCCTCCTCATGTCACCCCTCTATGTTTGACAGCTAAACTATTTGCATGGTAATTCAGAGATTCCAACAGCACAAAAGCAAAAGGATATAGGATTTTAAGATTTAAAAACAAAAACTGACAAAGTTTTTAATCACCACTTTCTAGAGATTAAAATAAGTCACAGAATCATGCAACAATCATCATGAAAGAGGATAATGCAACTGAATGTGAAAGTGTGAAAGTGTTAGTCTCTCAGCTGTGTCAGAAACTTTGTGACCCCATAGACTGTAGCCCACTAGGCTTCCCTCCATGGAACTTTCCAGGCAAGAATACTGGAATGGGATGCCATTTCATTCTCCAGGGATCTTTTCAACCCAGGGATTGAACCCGGGTCTCCCACAATGCAGGCAGATTCTTTACTATATGAGCCACTAGGAAAGCTGTCACCAAAAATGTGCAAGCAGTGACAGATTTCCTCTTCTTGGACTCTGAAATCACAGTGGATGGGGACTTCAGCCATGAAATTAGAAGAGGATTGCTTCTTGGCAGGAAAGCTATAACAAACAGCATGTGTGTGTGTTCAGTCACTTCAGTCGTATACAAAATTTTGTGACCATAACATAGATAGTATATTAAAAAGCAAAGATATGACTTTGTTGACAAAGGTCCGTACAGTCAAGGCTATGGTCTTTCCAGTTCAGTTCAGTCACTCAATTGTGTGGGACTCTTTGCGACCCCACAAACCACAGCACGCCAGGCCTCCCTATCCATCACCAACTTCCGGAGTTCACCGAAACCCATGTACATCGAGTCAGTGATGCCATTCAACCATCTCATCCTCTGTCACCCCCTTCTCCTCCTGCCCTTAATCTTTCCCAGCATCAGGGTCTTTTCAAATGAGTCAGCTCTTCGCATCAGGTGGTCAAAGTATTGGAGTTTCAGCTTCAACATCAGTCCTTCCAATGAACACCCAGGACTGATCTCCATTAGGATGGACTGGTTGGATCTCCTTGCAGTCCAAGCGACTTTCAAGAGTCTTCCCCAACACCACAGTTCAAAAGCATCACTTCTTCGGCATTCACCTTTCTTTATAGTCCAAACTCGCATCCATACATGACTACTGGAAAAACCATAGCCTTGACTATACAGACCTTTGTTGATAAAGTAATGTCTCTGCTTTTTAATATGCTGTCTAGGCTGGTCATAACTTTCCTTCCAAGGAGTAAGTGTCTTTTAATTTCATGGCTGCAATCACCATCTACAGTGATTTTGGAGTCTTTCCTGTGGTCAGGTACAGATGTGTGAGCTGGAATGTAAAGAATGCTGGGCACCAAATAACTGATGCTTTTAAAATGTGGTGCTGGAAAAGACTCTTGAGAGATCCTTGGATAGCAAGAAGATCAAACCAGTAAATTCTAAAGGAAGTCAACTCTGAATATTCATTGGAAGGACTGATGCTGAAACTCCAATACTTTGGCCACCTGATACAAAGAGGTGACTCACTGGAAAAGACCTTGTTACTGTGAAAGACTAAAGGCAGGAGGAGAAGGGGGTGACAGAGGATAAGATGGTTGGATGGCATCACCAATTCAATGGACATGAACTTGGACAAACTCCAGGAGATGGTGAGAAACAGGAATGCCTGGCATGTTGCAGTCCATGGGGTTGCAGAGTCAGATATGACTTGGTGATTGAGCAACAACAGCGCTAGTGGTGATTGTTTCATTGGAGACATGTTTTGGAAACTAGCTACTGTATTAAGTATTTGGGACTCTTTTAATTGTGTAGCTGCAAGAGGACAATGTGTTGAAAGGAGAAAAAGAGCAGCATATGGTTTAAACAGTGAGACAATTAGCTACACATATGTGATTACTTTCTTTGCACAGATTCCATTCCCCTTGTAGTTCAGGGTATTTTAATTTTCATGAAGTTAAAATAATGAATGTTTCATGAAACTAAAATCATGTGTTCCATGCCAAAGCATTTTTTCCATTGACTTCTTCCTCGTAATTGTTATTCATGGAAATATTGATATCTAGTAAATTTCCTTTTTCTTAGTCCTGAAACAAACATGATAGGATAACATTTGCATTGCCACTCTGCATGGTTTACTGCTGACCCTAAAACACAGGGACATTGTGTTGAGGACACTTACCCCTGTACAGACTCCACTAAAAAGAAGTCAAATTCTTAGTGTATATCAAAAGAAAACACCAAAATAAAATTGGTTTTCATATATATGTAAAGAAAATGATTAGATTTTTCTTCCATGGCTGAGCAGACAGCATTTTCAAAGGGAATTGAGAAGCAACATGAAGCCATGCATGAGACACTCATAATAAATGTGGTACAGGCAAGAGCTGTAGACTTGATAAAGGTTAAGCAAAACCACGCAAGAATACAGAAAATGCATACCATCTTCCCTGTCTAGAATTATTACTTTATTTTGAGAGTCATATTCCCACATATGTGTGCAACTCCAGGAAGGCATGAGAGAGTTGTAGAGCTGGCAATTTGGCAAATATTTACACTGGTGATGGAACTTTCAGTTGCTTTAAAGAAGAGTTCTCTGTCTTGTTTTCATTGTTACCTGTGTATGCGTGTATGTATGTTTGTGTGTACGAGTTGGTATATATTTAGCTGCATTCTGAAAGTACACTGAAGAGCAAGGAGGTTATGTTTCCTTCATTTAAATAGGCAGCCTTTCTTAATCCCCTTGGGTTTCCCTGATGGCTCAGTTGTCTCAGATGGTAAAGAATCTGCCTGTAATACAGAAGACCTGGGTACAATCCGTGGGTCAGGAACACCCCCTAGAGAAGGCAATGGCTACCCCCTACTGTATTTTTGCCTGGAGAATTCCATGGACAGAGGAGCCTGCAGGCTACAGTCCATGGGGTCATGAAGAAGTAGATATGACTGAGCAACTAACATTTTTACTCTTCTGAATCCCCTGCCTTTCAATCCCATGCCTCTTTCTAAACTTCTGCTGGAAAAGTTCTGCTGTGCCACTCTGGCTCACTTTCCCTAAAGAATGTGTCTCTGGTCTGTGACTGGGGACTTAGGAAGTGACTTGAGTGTGTGGGGAGGGGTAATAGTGGTGGTTTGGTTACATGATATAAAACAAGCAGCAGATCACGGTTTTCTACAGCTGAGTTGATTTTCCCTGATTGTCTTGATTGGAAGGACTGTGTTGAGAATACCTAGTTTCAGTTGGTCTTTCTACTTGAAAACGGCTGTCCTCCCTCTGCCCTCTGTGGGTCCTGGTTTGTCTAAAAGTTGAGCTTCTAAAGTTTTGTGGGACAATTTGATTGAGTTCACGATTTTTTTCTTCCTCTGTATTCTACTAAATTATATTATATATATAGCCATTCTGTTGTTTTCCACTCAAGGCTATGGTTTTTCCAGTGGTCATGTATGGATGTGAGAGTTGGACTGTGAAGAAAGCTGAGCGCTGAAGAATTGATGCTTTTGAGCTGTGGTGTTGGAGAAGACTCTTGAGAGTCCCTTGGACTGCAAGGAGATCCAACCAGTCCATTCTGAAGGAGATCATCCCTGGGATTTATTTGGAAGGAATGATGCTAAAGCTGAAGCTCCAGTACTTTGGCCACCTCATGAGAAGAGCTGACTCATTGGAAAAGACTCTGATACTGGGAGGGGTTGGGGGCAGGAGGAGAAGGGTATGACCGAGGATGAGATGGCTGGATGGCATCACAGACTCAATGGACATGAGTTTGAGTGAACTCCGGGAGTTGGTGATGGACAGAGAGGCCTGGCGTGCTGCGATTCATGGGGTCGCAAAGAGTCGGACATGACTGAGCAACTGAACTAAACTGAACTGAACTATATAGTTACTGGGCTTCATATGCACAAATTTTGTAACCTGGGACTATATCATTTCATCTTTACATTTCCATAGACTAGCACAACAGAAACTACTACAGAAATGAATAAGGTAAACTTATGTTTAACTGAAATAGCATGGTGATACAATTTAATTTAGTACAAAATAAACTACAAAATCTTTATAAGAACAAGTGAACTATCCTCACCTGTTTAGAAACTTGGACAAGGTACATCATAGGATAAGATGCAAGAAAAATTTCAAAGGGGAAATATTTGTCTATTATTTTCACAAACATCTAAAAAACAAAGCCATCTGGAGTAAAGAAGAATTACAGCCAAAAAGTGGCAAAAAAAAAAAAAAAAAAAAAAAAAAACAAAACTGGTTCGATGACTTTGACCTGAGAGCTACTTATTCCCAATGCCAATTTCTCATGTTTTACCAGTTCAAAATCACATCTCTCTGAGAATGGCATGTTGTCTCATTGGAATGTGATATAACAAACAGATCATTTTATCACATCAGAGATTAACGTGAGTATATTTATTCAAGGTGCCTACCTGTATCACAGATCAGTCCACAGTATAACTTGCCAAATGGATATGAATGATAAAAGTTAATAAACAGGAAAGAGTATCAACTAGTAGAAATTGTGACTCAAGCACAGGGCAAATAGCACCAGCTGACACATAGGAATTAATCAGCATTCAGTGTCTTAATGAGGATGTTGTTATTATTTCCTGTCAAAAAATTAGTTTCCCTTTCCATGATGACTTAGAGGAGTTAGAAAAGAAGCTTTCCTGAAACAGGAAATCTGTGTGGCCTACTTTATGCTACCTAAGAACATAACTCTCATACAGCTTGCAATTGAAAATGACTAAACCATTCTGCATTATTTCACAGATATCATTTGACATCTTTCTAATAATAACACTGTGATATAAATCATTGGTACTGATAGTTCTTCAATGCAGAAATCAATGACCTTATTTTTACATTTTTTCCTTTATACTCATGATGAATGACGTCTAAAACAGAAAAGAAAGCAATTACTTCTTGTTTTAAAAGGAAAAGGCTTCATTCTATTACTTCCACATCCTTGACACAGATAACAATGGCAATCTAGGAGTAGTAGAGAAAATGTAGACAAGGATGCTCAGGGCTACATAGAGGCAGATTCCAAAAGAATGGAAATATTAACCTTTCAGATGTATAAATTTTCCCACTCATCTGCAAAAGGAGTCACTATTCTCTGTTCTGCATTAAGCAGCTAGAAATAACAGTTCCTAGAACAGAAAAAAATAAATCAAGTTTAGCTCTTTTTTTAGGGCATTTGTTATTAATTGACCTCTGGTCAGTCAAAAAGCTGCATGTTCTGGTTCAAATACACTTAAATTTTTATTTATAATTATGAAAATTCTCACATTTTTCAGTCATTTATATGCCTTAGAATGCTTTCATATAATTTATGTGGAGCTATCAAACTGTAAATGAATTCCTTTTACTATTAAACTAAAGTATAATTTATTTTACTGACAGGATACAGAATAATTCTGTTATCTGGGTTAATTCAATATAAAATATTTAAAGGCAATATTTGTTATTTTCTGCACTTTATCCCAGTAAAATTAAATCATTTAAAAATATAAATCCAATAAACTAGTGAATACAACTTTTAAAAATTGTGACTCACTATATTGTACACCTGTAAGCTATAAAATATTGCATATCAACTATACTTCAATTTAAAAAGAAATTAAATATATACCTAAATTAATCTCAATATAAACGTGAAAATAAACTCATTGAGTGTTCCCTAGTCCCAGGCATTGTACCAGATATGTGCCTTCTTTATTCTCAACACCAAATCTTTAAGATCACTAACACATGGGGAGACAGAGGCTTAAAAAAGTTGTCACATGTCTAAGAATATATACCTACTAAGTACCAAACATAAGATTTACACATTCATTTCCTTAATGACCATCTTGACACTTAATAAACACGTTATACTGCCAGTTCATGTTTAAGTGCCAGTTCACTGAGAATTTCTACTTTAAGCTGAATTTATGCAAGAAAGCTTATGTTATCCAAAAGTTAAATAAACATGTGTATAAATTAGCAGCTTTCCACATAAGCAAATATATTTATAGAATTAATTATTAATCTACTTACGTTTCCTTGAGTATTAGTAATAAAAATACTCAATATATTGTCTGAATTCTAAAATTCTATTTCCTTAAATTGATGTTCTCCTTTATAAGAGAAAAATTTAAGAAAATTCGATCTGACTCAAGTAAAATAAACTCTTGAAATTAAAATACTGGATTGTTTTTATCATAGTTGAAAGAATGTGTGTGTGTGTGTGTGTGACAAGTTACTTCAGTCACATCCAACTCTGCGACTCACTGGACTGCAGCCTGCCAGACTCCTTTGTCCATGGGATTCTCTAGGCAAGAATACTGGAGTGGGTTGCCTGTACCCTCCTCCACGAACCTGCATCTCTTATATCTCCTGTACTGGCAAGAGGTTTCTTTACCATTAACACCACCTGGGAAAACCCACTTGAAAGAATATAGGACAGAAACAATTTGTTATTACTTACATTTGGTAAGCTTTTTAGAACAAATTCCTAAGGTACATCAGAGGTGATAACCTTTAGTTTTTGGTTCACTTTTTACTAAATTAAAGATGTAATTAAATTGAAATTAACAAATATAAGAAGTTCTTCATTGCCTAGGCATTGCTGAGTCAGTGGCATTCATATATAGCATAATATTAATAATATTCCCATTTATCAAATATCCAAAAACAAAAATAAAAGCTCCAAAAATTTAAAAGTTTATGAATTTTTAAAAATTTTTTCTAATGTCTCAATGCCTATATGAACTATTTGAATAATTTACCTCTAAATATATTTATAACAGTGTATCTGTCACTGGGGGATATTAATGAACTTATTATATGAAAATGTAAATAAAGTTCAATTGCAATGTTCAGCACTCATGTTATTCCTGAGAGAATAACTAATTACCACACATAAATATATATGCAGCTACCTTGCAGGATGAATTTATACAGTAGGTAAAAATATCAATATTTAGAATTCTTGCCTGAACTCTCTTTCAATCATTAGGTTAAAAAGTAAAAACTGTAAGTCATTTTTGGATAGTTGTGTGAATTTAATTTTTATAATTTATATCTGCTTTTGAAGTCTGAACACTTAAAGCTTATGCATTAGTCCTTGTAGCCTTAAGATCAGTCCTCCTTATGGGGTTCATACAGTAGACTGAACCTCAATATTCTTCGTGGTTTCCTTTGGGAAACTTAAGGGGAGTAAAAAGATGTTTAGCTTTGGAGTTATTGATGTCTGGCTTCAAATCTCAGCTCTATAATTACTAACTCTACACTCTGCATGTGTGCATGCTTAATCGCTTCAGTTGTGTCTGACCCTTTGCATTCCGACCCTATGGACTGTAGCCCACCAGGCTCCTCTGCCCACAGGATTCTCCTAGCTCTATTTGGAGAAGGGTGTAGGGAAGGACACTTCCAAACTCCAGGGCAAGGTAGTTAGCCATCTGAAGTTTAATATGCAAAAGGAAGGGACTGTAAGGTTTGTGAACCCAGCTATATATCCTTAAAAATATGTGACACAAGTAAAGGCTCAACTCTTTGTTGAATATATGCAAACAAAGAAAATCTTCACACCTACTTGGACAGCTATAGTGAAGATTAGCAGAAATCAAGTGTGGGAAATAAAGTAACATACTGGATGGTACTTGGAAGCTGTGGTTAAATCTTAGTTTCTCTCCCATTCTTCTTCCTTCTGTCACAAATATTCTTCAGGCACCTGATTTCCCTGGTGGCTCAGATGGTAAAGCATCTGCCTACAATGCAGGAGACACAGGTTCAATCCTTGGGTTGGGAAGATCCTCTGGAGAAGGAAATGGCAACCCACACCAGTACTCTTGCCTGGAAAATCCCATGGATGGAGGAGAGTGGTAGGCTACAGCTCATGGGGTCACAAAGAGTCAGACACGACTGAGCAACTTCACTTAATCATATTATCAAACTTTCACTTTAATCATATTTCTAATGTTAAATGATTGGATCACTAGAGGAGTAATTCATAAGGTTGTCCAAAATTGTGCTCTTTTGCAAGAGGTAGAGAAACCTTAAACAGATTTACAAAATCTATATTTGGGTTCTTTTTTTCAGGGCAAATCCAGACATTGTCAATAATATTAATTGAAAGTTTAGGTATGTTTGGTCATATAAAATGTTAATATATCTTTTTCATGTTTAATGATTAACTATTTTCCTTTTCTCATCAGTTATTTCATGTCAATTATTTCTGGTTGTGGATATCAAAAACTACTTTCAAATCAGTTTTTTAAAATCATAAGAACAATATATAAAACAAATTTTACAATTTAATTACTACTTAGGTCAAACAATGTGATCAGGCATGAGTTTTACCTACATTTCCTCAATCAACAACTTAAATATATATATATATATATATATATATATATATATATATATATATATAGTTGAAGTTTCATTGACTTACAATGCTTTATTAGCTTCAGGTGTAAAATATAGTGATACAATATTTATATAGATCATAGTCCATTTAAAAAGCATTTCTGCTAAAGTCAGGAACAAGACAAGCATGCCCACTCACACCACTACTATTCAACATAATTTTGGAAGTTTTGGCCACAGCAATCAGAGCAGGAAATAGAAATAAAAGGAATCCAAATTGGAAAAGAAGAAGTAAAACTCTCACTGTTTGCAGATGACATGATCTTCTACATAGAAAACCCTAAAGACTCCACCAGAAAATTACTAGAGCTAATCAATGAATATAGTAAAGTTGCAGGATATAAAATTAACACACAGAAATCCCTTGCATTACTATATAATAACAATGAGAAAACAGAAAGAGAAATTAAGGAAACAATTCCATTCACCATTGCAACAAAAAGAATAAAATACTTAGGAATATATCTACCTAAATAAACAAAAGACCTATATATAGAAAAGTATAAAACACTGGTGAAATAAATCAAAGAGGACAAAAATAGATGGGGAAATAGACTGTGTTCATGGATCAGAAGAATCGATATAGTGAATCAATATAGTATACTACCCCAAAGCAATCTATAGATTCAATGCAATCCCTAACAAGCTACCAATG
The DNA here is from genome assembly GCF_042477335.2 of Ovis canadensis. Classification (NCBI taxonomy): domain Eukaryota; kingdom Metazoa; phylum Chordata; class Mammalia; order Artiodactyla; family Bovidae; genus Ovis; species Ovis canadensis. Next base: position 64,872,306 of record NC_091250.1, read on the forward strand.
GTATTTTTCAGATAACTGGAACAAATAATTTCACAATTTGTATGGAAATACAAAAAAAAAACACACACACACACACACACACAAACAAACAAACAAAAAAACCTTTAAGAGCCAAAGCAATCTTGAGAAAGAAGAATGGAACTAAAGGAATCAACTTGCCTTACTTCAGTCTATACAACAAAGTCACAGTCATCAGGACAGTATGGTACTGGCAAAAAGACAGAAATATAGATAAATGGAACAAAATAGAAAGCCCAGAGATAAATCCACACACCTATGGGCACCTTATCTTTGACAAAGGAGGCAAGAATATACAATGGAAAAAAGATAACCTCCTTAACAAGTGATTCTGGGAAAACTGGTCAACCACTTGTAAAAGAATGAAACTAGAACACTTTCTAACACCATTCACAAAAATAAACTCAAAATAGATTAAAGATCTAAACATAAGGCCAGGAACTATTTAACTCCTAGAGGAAAACATAGGCAAAACACTCTCCAGGATAAACCACAGCAGGATCCTCTATGACCCAACTCTCATAATATTGGAAATAAAAGCAAAAATAAACAAATGGGGCCTATATTAAAATAAAAGCTTCTGTACAACAAAGGAAACTATAAACAAGGTGAAAAGACAGCCTTCTGAATGGAAGAAAATAATAGCAAACGAAGCAATGGACAAAGAATTAATCTCAAAAATATACAAGCAACTCCTGCAGCTCAATTCCAGAAAAATAAATGACCCAATTAAAAAGTGGGCCAAAGAACTAAACATATTTCCCCAAAGAAGACATACAGATGGCTAACAAACACATGTAAAGATGCTCAATATCACTCATTATCAGGGAAATGCAAATCAAAACCACAATGAGGTACCATTTCACATCAGTCAGATTGGCTGCTATCCAAAAGTCTAAAAGCAATAAATGCTGGAGAGGGTGTGGAGAAAAGGGAACCCTCTTCCACTGTTGGTGGGAATGCAAACTAGTACAGCCACTATGGAGAACAGTGTGGAGATTCCTTAAAAATCTGGAAATAGAACTGCTTTATGACCCAGCAATCCCACTACTGGGCATACACACCAAGGAAACCCGAATTGACAGAGACACGTGTACCCCAGTGTTCATCGCGGCACTGTTTACAATAGCCAGGACATGGAAGCAACCTAGATGTCCATCAGCAGATGAATGAATAAGAAAGCTGTGGTACATATACACAATGGAGTATTACTCAGTCATTAAAAAGAATGCATTTGAACCAGTTCTAATGAGGTGGATGAAACTGGAGCCTATTATACAGAGTGAACTAAGCCAGAAAGAAAAACACCAATACAGTATATTAATGCATGTATATGGAATTTAGAAAGATGGTAATGATAAACCCATATGTGAGACAGCAAAAGAGACACAGATGTATTGAATAGTCTTTTTGGATTCTGTGGGAGAGGGTGGGGGTGGGATGATATAGGAGAATGGCACTGAAACATGTAAATTATCATATGTGAAACAAATCACCAGTCCAGGTTCAATACATGATACATGGTGCTTGGGGCTGGTGCACTGGGATGATCCAGAGGGATGGGATGGGGAGGGAGGTGGTAGGGGGGTTCAGGATGTGGAACACATGTACAGCCATGGCAGATTCAAGTCAATGTATGGCAAAACCAATACAATATTGTAAAATAAAATTAATTAAGTTAAAAATAAAATAAAGTTATTATAAAGCACTGTAATCCTTGTGGTGAATATTACATCCTCGTAGTGTATTTACTTCCCTGGTGTAATGTAGTTCCTTGGTGGCTCAGAGGTTAAAGCATCTGCCTCCAATGTGGGAGACCTGGGTTCGATCTCTGGGTTGGGAAGATCCCCTGGAGAAGGAAATGGCAACCCACTCCACTATTCTTGCCTGGAGAATCCCATGGATGGAGGAGCCTGGTAGGCTACAATCCATGGGGTCGCAAAGGGTTGGACACTACTGAGCAACTTCACTTCACTTCACTCACTAATGTATTTACTAGTAGTTTGTACCTTTTAATCCTCTTGCCCTAGCTTTTCCCTCTCTACACCCCTCTACTAACCGGCAACCATTAGTTTGTTCTCTATGAGTGCCTTTGTTTTGCTTTCATTAATTTGCTTTATATTCTAGATTCCACATATAAGTGGAAATATAGTGTTTTATTTTCTGTCTGACTTTTTACATTAAGCACAGTGACCTCTAGATGCATTCCATTCATGCTGTTGCAAATGGCAAAATTTTATTCTTTCATTTCCTTCTTTATATATATATATAATCTTTATTCATTCATCTATTGATAAACATGTAGATTGCTGCCTTCTTGATTATCATAAATAATGCTGCTATGAACACTGAGATACATGCATGCAAGCATTTTTTTTAATCAGTTTTTTTTTTCCTTTGGATATATATATTTTGTAATAAAAGTTGGATCATGTAGCCTGTGATAGACTCCTGTTTTGTGTCCCTCTCTAGGGTTGCAGATCCCAATTAGATTGCTTCTGTTTGTTTTATTTATTTAATTTAAATTTATTTATTTTAATTGGAGACTAATTACTTTACAATAGTGTATTGATTTTGCCATACATCAACACGAATCCACCACGGGTGTACACGTGTTCCCAATCCTAAACCCCCCTCCCACCTCCCTCCCCATACCATCCCTCAGATTCCATGTCGATCTTTCTTTACAGCCTTGGTTGTTGAAGATCTGTTTTGCAAGTCCCCAGGTAGATTTTAGCAAGATTTGCTCTACACATTTAGTTGCACTTTCAATGTGTTTGTGAGTGGAAGTGAGTCCAGTGTCCTTCTACTTGGCATCTTGATATCTTTTCAACAACTGATTTTGGATCCGTTCTTGGAAAACTCCCGTCTTACTTCTGATAGGTGTCTTTCTGGTATTTCCTAAGGCTGCATACACACATATTCAAATCTAGCAGTAAGGAGACACTGAAGTTTCATGAATCTTATTGGGTTTGTAATCATGGGATGGGGTATTTCAATTAGATTATGCCCATCAGTCATATTTCTGAACATGGTGGGAAGGATTAATCTTAGTAAAACTACATGGCTGGAAAATATGAACTATATGTTAAGAGAAGCCGGACACGGCTGAAGTGACTAGGAAATCCTGCAGACAGAGGAGCCTGGCAGGCTAGAGTCCAAGGGGTCACAAAGAGTCGGATGTAACTTAGCAACTGCTGCTGCTGCTGCTAAGTCACTTCAGTTGTGTCCGACTCTCTGTGACCCCATAGACGGCAGCCCACCAGGCTCCACCGTCCCTGGGATTCTCCAGGCAAGAATACTGGAGTGGTTTGCCATTTCCTTCTCCAATGCATGAAAGTGAAAAGTGAAAGTGAAGTTACTCAGTCGTGTCCGACTCTTCGTGACCCCATGGACTGCAGCCTACCAGGCTCCTTCATCCATGGGATTTCCAGGCAAGAGTACTGGAGTGGGCTGCCATTGTCTTCTTCGAATTTAACAACTAAATCACCATAAATATATATACTTAACTTCTTCTAAAATTTGAGCTGCTATTTGATTTAATTTCATACCCATGATCTCTGGATGATAGGGAGGATGTTTTGTAAAATCTGACCATAATTTCCCAATAGCTGATAACATCATTAAGTGATAAACTAAGCCCAGGATATCTAATATATTTATATGGACAATGTATAAGGCAAGTGTAATAAAAGCTCCCATTTTTAAGCACATAATGGACACTAGTTCATAGCAGGTATCATTGTGTGAAGGAATGGAAAAACAAGCTATTTCTGAGTTGATATTTAAGTCTTTTTTTCTCATTATTTTGTTTTAAAATTTGGGGCTTTTAGTGTTTTGGGAAAGAATTTGCCTTCCCCATTGCAGTTCATTCTCAGTGATTCTCCTTTTCTAAATAAGTTTTTTGAATAACTGCCTCAATCTCCATGCCACTGTGGGTTTTTTTGCCTTTTTTTTTTTTTGTCTTGCTGTTTCATATGCCTATTCTTGTTTGTTTAAATTTTAAGGATTAGGGATTGTTTTAAGAATTAAGAAATCATATACTCTAACAGCCTGAACTTAGCTGTCTCTGACAATAAAACCTAAAAAACTGAATATGTTTCTGTTCTATTCATTTCTGATCAATTTCTGAGGTATTCAAGTGTAATTTTTAGCCAAGATAAGGCATTTGAATTTATATCTTTTAAGCATTAGATTTCTGTTCTTTGCCTATTCCTTCAGACTTTATTTTTCGGGAGCTTGCTATTTTAATCTCTGCTCAGAGAAAATTTGAATCAAGTGCCAGTAATTTGCATCTGTCCCTATATGGCATTCAGGTTGCAGTGTCAAAATGAACCCATTTACCATAAAAAATTGGTATTTATCAAGCAGAAAGCATCATTTGGGGATTGTGAATGATTTATGGTGCTAGGCTTCTCCTGAAATCCTAAACTATCCCTTTATAAATTCCCACTTTCTATAGTTTTCCGACTTTGAAAGCTTCCACATTACTTCACTCAGTTGCTTTTGTTTACAGTTCCAAGTAGAAAAAAAATTCATTGACAAAGATGTATTTTCTTTACTGATGATTTCAGTGTAAAGTTCTTTAGTACAACATTTTTATTTTAATTCTAAGAAGTTGCTAAAAGATTCAATAAGTAGCCAGCAAACTCCAGGTGTGAAATTGTCCTGTAAGACTCCTAATAGTGTAGTCTGAGGATGCACATGACCTGTGTTACAAGATACATTAATTCATAGCTTATTAGTGGAAAAGATTTGCTGAGTCTTCTGCTTAGGAATGGCATCACGGCTTCTACCAGTGAGGATAAAAGCAGTGTGTGAGGATATCATTTCAGCTTGCTGCTGCTGCTGCTGCTGAAAGTCGTGTCCGACTCTGTGCGACCCCATAGATGGCAGCCCACTAGGCTCCCCTGTCCCTGGGATTCTGCAGGCAAGAACACTGGAGTGGGTTGCCATTTCCTTCTCCAAATCATTTCAGCTTAAACAAGCTCAATTCAAATACTCCCTCAGAGTAAGGAGGAAGATAAATTAATTACTGTAAAACCACAAATAAACTCATATGATGGAATCTATTATCAAAATTGCCTGATGTAACCCAAGATAAAAAGGTTCAGAAGAAGCTGACTGCCTCAAGTACAAGATTGGAATTATCATAGGAAGACATTAGAGGGAGGAGGAGAATGTGGCAAACCGAGTAGAGGACTGAGCAATTATGACCTTATACCAGAGCAGGAAAAGGCTGGTAAGAACTAGTTGATAGGTGCTGTGAAAATGGAAAGAACAGTTGTTGAGTTGACCTATGTTCTCCCTAAACAGGACAAGATTGAAAAAAAAAAAAAAAGTGAAACTGTTAGTTATTCAGTCATGTGTGTCTCTTTTTGACCCCATGGACTTTAGCACACCAGGCTCCTCTTTTCATGGGACTTCCCAGCCAAGAATACTGGAGTGGGTAGCCTTTCCCTTCTCCAGGGGATCTTTCTGACCCAAGGATCCAACACAGGTCTCCTGCATTGTAGGCAAATTCTTTACCATCTGAGCCACCTAATTGAGATTGACAATTATCAAACATGGCTCTTTTTGTGGACAAACAGTTTGACTAGACTTCTCAAGCCCTCTTGAAGTTTGGTGTGATCATGTCCCCCTGGTCTTGCCGATGACAAATAAAAGTTAACTGACTCTTCTCTCCCCTTTCCCTAAGCAAACTTCCCATTAAACTTCTTCTTGCTACTTCCTCTTTCTTCTGAATGGGCAGAGAAACTGTTGGTGAAGTAGGAAGTCACATGTTGAAGATGATAATACAGTCTTTATCCTGAGTCTCTGAATATGTAAAGCAGAACACTTCATTACCTGGATACTGCCCAAGATTCTTACGTAAGCAAGAAATACATTTTTATTGCATAGCAACATGCAAGTTTGAATCTGATTGGTGTTACCTAGCCTACACTAATTAATATTTAAATCAATATTTAAGTATTTGTTGTTTTATGGCAGGCAATTATCAACATGATACTAAAGACTAGAAGGAATTCAAATTGCATACATCGATTTAAAACACTTTGTACAACTATGATTTCAATAACTCAGAGTCTACCATTTCTGTAGTTCAGGGTAAGTGATCAGATAGCACCCACAGAGATAAAATTTTAGTGTATGTTGTTGACTCAATTGCTGCATTTAGTAGGGTTTTATTAAAGACAAATTAGCCAGGTAAGAATTGGTTGTTTCAGAGCAGAGCTATAGGAAATAAGAATCATGGAATTAACAGTTTTGCAAAGGTGGAAAAGTTAATAACTGCGCTTGAATCCTCAATGATAGGCTAGAAAGTTTTCTATCCAGTCATATTGTTTTATATGGTGTCAGAGTTGAATGACTGCTGTTAGAGTGAAACAGGCAAGAGGAAAAAGAGGCAAATATAAGAATCATTCTAAGAACTTCTTCTTGGAAATGAATGCAAAGAAAATTACTGGCATATGACACTAAAAAATAAGCAAAGAAGATAAGAAAGTTGAGATGTTTTTGAGACAAACCATGAGCCTGATTTTTGAAATTTTGTGATTGCAAAACCCTGCATTTTATTTTTTTTTAATTTTTAAATTTTAAAATCTTTAATTCTTACATGCATTCCCAAACATGACCCCCCCTCCCACCTCCCTCCCCACAACATCTCTCTGGGTCATCCCCATGCACCAGCCCCAAGCATGCTGCACCCTACGTCAGACATGGACTGGCGATTCAATTCTTACATGATAGTATACATGTTAGAATTCCCATTCTCCCAAATCATCCCACCCTCTCCCTCTCCCTCTGAGTCCAAAAGTCCGTTATACACATCTGTGTCTTTTTTCCTGTCTTGCAAACAGGGTCGTCTTTACCATCTTCCTAAATTCCATATATATGTGTTAGTATACTGTATTGGTGTTTTTCTTTCTGGCTTACTTCACTCTGTATAATTGGCTCCAGTTTCATCCATCTCATCAGAACTGATTCAAATGAATTCTTTTTAACGGCTGAGTAATACTCCATTGTGTATATGTACCACAGCTTTCTTATCCATTCATCTGCTGATGGACATCTAGGTTGTTTCCATGTCCTGGCTATTATAAACAGTGCTGCGATGAACATTGGGGTACATGTGTCTCTTTCAATTCTGGTTTCCTCGGTGTGTATGCCCAGTAGTGGGATTGCTGGGTCATAAGGTAGTTCTATTTGCAATTTTTTAAGGAATCTCCACACTGTTCTCCATAGTGGCTGTACTAATTTGCATTCCCACCAACAGTGTAGGAGGGTTCCCTTTTCTCCACACCCTCTCCAGCATTTATTGCTTGCAGATTTTTGGATCGCAGCCATTCTGACTGGTGTGAAGTGGTACCTCATTGTGGTTTTGATTTGCATTTCTCTAATAATGAGTGATGTTGAGCATCTTTTCATGTGTTTGTTAGCCATCCGTATGTCTTCTTTGGAGAAATGTCTATTTAGTTCTTTGGCCCATTTTTTGATTGGGTCGTTTATTTTTCTGGAATTGAGCTGCATAAGTTGCTTGTATATTTTTGAGATTAGTTGTTTGTCAGTTGCTTCATTTGCTATTATTTTCTTAGATAGAGTAAAACTAGCACAAGTTATTCCCTAATGACTACTTCAAATGTGATCCTACAAATAATGGACAAGAACCACCCAGAGTATGGAGCCAGTGCCACATAAAAGCATGAAAAAGCAACTTCCATATAAGGAGACGATCCAGGGTATAAAAAAAAAATCTGGGTCACGTAATGTTTTCTCAGTTTCTCAGCATTATTATGTCACTTCTATGGTGAATGACTGTTATGTATTTGCTTTGATTCCCTTTATAAATAAGGTTTTTTTATTATATACTATTTTTTATTGCTCTGCAATTATAAATCAGAAGTGGGAAATTTGCAGAGAAAGATAATCTGCATTTTTTATCTTATAAGTTTTTCTACTATGAAAACTATATCATGGCAATATGTAAAGAGCATGCTAGTGCCAGAAAACTCTGCTTTGCTTTTATTTTAGATTAATGCAATAATTGGATGGAACTGGAGAGAAGACTGAGTGCATTTTATGTGAATGGATGAAAAGAAGGGTACAAATGGATATTTGATGAATAAGATTTTGCATTGTGGCAGCCTGCTTACTTTTTCTAAATGAGAGTTTCTCTTTGTCCATAGCACACAATTAAAATATACACATTTCAGCTTCATTTGTAGTTAGGTGGAACTGAGTTCTAAATAATAGAGTATGTATTAGTTAGCTTTTGGTATGCAACCAACCACTTCTAAATTTAGTGGCTTAAGACAACCATTTGTTTAACTCATGATTCTATAAGTTAATGAATTAGACAAGACTGAAGTGTGAATCTTTCTTGATTTTGCTGAGTTCACTCATCGCTCTGTGAATCTCCTTCTGAAGGTTTTGTAGCTATCTTCTGGTATAATGGGAAATTCTGAGTCACCTTTCTCTTAGAATCCAACAGATTATCTGGGACTTCAGATAACAGTGTAAGTAGAATCTTCCAAGAGAACCAAGAGAAGATAAACCTCAGAGCTCAGTCAGGTTTTCAGGTTTCTCCTTGTGTCCCTTGTTCAGAAAAATATAATATAACCCAATGAAGAGTGTTAGTCAGCCAGACATATCCGACTCTTTGAAATTCCATGAACTGTAGCCCACCAGGCTCCTCTGTCCATGGAATTCTCCAGGCAAGAATACTGGAGTTGGTTGCCATTTCTTCCTCCAGGGGATCTTCCTGACCCAGGGATTGAACCTGGGTCTCCTGTATTGCAGGCAGATTCTTTACCATCTGAGCCACCAGGGAAGTGCCATAATATAATCCAGTAAACAAACTCAAATTTAAGATCCACAGAAATATAATTGACCTTACCATGGGAGAAACTGATAATCTTCATTTCAAATGTGACATGCAGACAATAATGGGAAGAATCTGTGGCCACAGAATACGAATAGAAATAATTTGTGCCACTTCTAGACCTACTCATTAAAACTCATTATGTTCTCATCATCATTCTCCATTCAGTTAGCAGGGTAGAGACAGTTGCTTTGGGTATTAAATCTGGTCACAGATTTCTTGCAACTCTTTCCATCAGGATGAACACTTCTGCTGGGCATGTGAGTTGCTTGAGTAAATAAAATATCACTGCTATGGTGTGTCCCATTTCAAGATTTAGCCTCTAGGAATCCCATTGACTCCAACATTTACCCTCTTGGAATCTGCCACCTCTGTGTAAAGAGTTTCATCTGCCTTATTGGAGAGACAGTGTGAAGAAAGTGAAATTCCTGACCATCCTTCAACTGGTCCAGCAATGCCATCTGAGCTGTCAGACACATGAATGCAGCCATGATGGGTTTCTAGCCAGCCTTGAACTACCCCAGCTTTTCCATCTCAGCCACTGGGCATGTGAATGAAGACCAAACTGAGACTGCAAATGGCAGCAGTCACATAAGTGAGCTCAGATGAAACCAGCAGAAGAATCGACCAGGTGAATCCAGAGGCTATTGGTATGTTGTGAACTTGTTTTTATTTGTTTCTTTTTTCAACCCTTAAGTTTTGAAATAGTGTTTTATGTAGTAATAGATAACCAGAGCAAACATGGTTACCTTGAAAGATCATTGAAGATGGATGAACCTCTATCTACTTGCGTGCCTAAATAAATTGATAATGAGCTCTAGCCCCACTCCAATTCTTATAGACCTAGACATCCTTCAAGAGAGTTGTGAAAAAAAATTAAAATGTTATCCTATTAAGTCACAATATATATAGTTCTATTTTATTTTCTGAAACTTAGTCTATTCTAAATAATATAAGCTCCTACTATTGATGATCAGTTTATATCACAAATTTTGCTCAACCATTGTCCATCCCATTTCAATATGCAGTTTGCTTTCTGGTGATTTAAGATATCTAAAAATTTTCTTCCTCCCCAATAATATAGATTATGAACCTTTGAATACCTTATGTGTTACTACTATTATAAAGAAAATTCTTACCTGTGGCCAAAGTGGAAAAAAGAGAATCATTGTGCAATTACCCACTTAAATGTTACAGTGACAGAACATTTTTGCCTCTGTCACATCAAAATGGAATAGAAAAAAAATTTAGTTTGATTTGATACCAGAAAGATTGAAAACATTTATGGAGAAAAATCAAATAGAAATTCTGATGCCTTAATATCCATGAGAATAAGTCACTTTGGTCTAATCAGGCAATCATCTGTGTAAGAGTTGTCAATCAAGCTGCACATGAGCACAGAACATTCAAGGTAAACACCAGCAAGTGGTCAAATCTACAAATATTAGTTTATTCACAAAAATACAATATATAAGTTTTCTATGAAATGTCTGCAAACATTTTATAGTCCAGTTAAGAAGAGGCTAAAAATGATACTACATTACAAGCACAATCCTGTCCATGAAGAAAGACCCTATTTCTCATAGAACAATGAAGAAATGAAGTAGTAGCAAACATATGAAAGATCAAGGTGCAAGGTAGGAAATCAATGTACAATCCTACTGCTGTAGAGTAAACCATCACAGACATAGACAAGGACATACTTAAGAATTAATCACTGTTAAATCCCCAAGGTAAACCTCCATGAGAGCTGGGAAGATTTGTGTCATTTCTCTACTAAAACAGGGAAAGTCTAAGGGAAATCAGGACAAGTTGGTCATCCTACAGATGAGTGAACAAAGAAATGGGTAAAAGAATTTCTTATGGGGCATAATGGAGCACACTTACATAAGATTTGTTATTGTTGTTCAGTTGCTCAGTCCTGTCTGACTCTTTGTGACCCGATGGACTGCAGCATGCCAGGCTTCCCTGTCCCACACCATCTCCCAGAATTTGCTCAAACTCAGGTCCATTGTCTCAATCATGCCATCCAACTGTCTCATCCTGTAGTACCATCACCTGCCCTCAATCTTTCCCAGCATGAGTTTTTTTCAATGAGTCAGCTCTTCATATCAGGTGGCCAAAGTATTGGAGCTCCAGGGTCAGCATCAGTCCTTCTAACGACCAGTCAGGGTTGATTTTCTTTAGGATTGACTGGTTTGATCTCCTTGCTGTCCAAGGAACTTGCAAGAGTCTTCTCCAGCACCACAGTTCAAAAGCACTGGGCCTTCCCTAGTGCCTCATAAGATTAGCTATACTAAATTTAGCCTTATCCAGTGAGATTTTTCTCTAAGGAAGGAAGTGTTATATAAAGTTTCAAATACAGTAAACACTAGGCATATGTGGCTACTGAACTCTTGAAATGTGGCCAATGCAATTTAGGAATTGGTTTTTAAATTTAATTAGTTTAAATGTAAGCTAAAATAGCCATGTGTAAGTATTTGGGATGGATTCCTACTATTTATAATTCTGGGACAGTTGATGATCATAGGGCTATTTAAATAAGATACCAGCTTGTTATGATCTGAATAACTTTTATTTGAAGAAAAATACCTTTCAATTAACATCTGTTCATTCATTTCTTAGAACTGTTTTGAGCCTATTCTTCTTGCCTGGTAGGGTGATAGCTGGCAGTATTTAGAGACCCAGAGCATTCTCTGGAGCCAAATGCAAAAGGAGATAACTGTATTATTTTTCTTCCTGTTCACAGAACATTGAAAGATTTTAAAACATATTTTTGGTATAAGTATTTACCATGAGAACTTTTCACAACTTGGTCTCGACTTTATTTCAGAGTGGTTTCCAATTATTCTACCAGATGTTCCTTTTATTACAGGTGAGTTTATCTATTGTACTGGTTCCCTGGGGCTCAACAAGAATTCAACAAGAATTCCCTGGGGCTTGTAAGAATTCACCTGCAAGACATGAGACTCACAGGGAACATGTGTTCAATCCCTAGCCTGGGCAGATCCCCTAGAGAAGGAAATGGCAATTTCCTTTCCTTGTCTGGAAACTCTAATGGGCAGAGGAGCCTGAGGGGCTACAGTCCATGGGGTCACAAGAGAGTTGGACACAACTGAGACTGCAAGGAGATCCAACTGGTCCATTCTAAAGGAGATTTCCTGGGTGTTCATTGGAAGGAATGATGCTAAAGCTGAAACTTCAATACTTTGGCCATCTCATGTGAAGACTTGACTCATTGGAAAAGACTCTGATGCTGAGAGGGATTGGGAGCAGGAGGAAAAGGGGATGACAGAGGATGAGATGCCTGGATGGCATCACCGACTCGATCGACATGAGTCTGAGTGAACTCCGGGAGTTGGTGATGGACAGGGAGGCCTGGTGTGCTGCGATTCATGGGGTCGCAAAGAGTCGGACATGACTGAGACTGAACTGAGCTGTTACTAAACAACGACAATTAGCAAGTCACCCCTCAACTGTATCCAATCTCTGATCTCTTTTTCATTCATTTTTTTTCTCCTAATTTGCCTCTTTTCTCTCTCTTCTTTAAAATTCAGTTATCCCAAACTCCCCCTCAGTTCAGTTCAGTTCAGTCACTCAGTCGTGTCCGACTCTTTGCGACCCCCATGAACTGCAGCACGCCAGGCCTTCCTGTCCATCACCAACTCCCCGCGTTCACTCAAACTCATGTCCATCAAGTTGGTGATGCCATCCAGCCATCTCATCCTCTGTCGTCCCCTTTTCCTCCTGCTCCCAGTCCCTCCCAGCATCAGAGTCTTTCCCAATAAGTCAACTCTTCACATGAGGTGGCCAAATATTGGAGTTTCAGCTTTAGCATCAGTACTTCCAAAGAACACCCAGGACTGATCTCTTTTAGAATGGACTGGTTGAAACTCCTTGCAGTCCAAGGGACTCTCAAGAGTCTTCTCCAACACCACAGTTCAAAAGCATCAATTCTTTGGAGCTCAGCTTTCTTCACAGTCAATCTCTCACATCCATACATGACCACTGGAAAAACCATAGCTTTGACTAGACAGACCTTTGTGGACAAAGTGATGTCTCTGCTTTTGAAAATGCTGTCTAGGTTGGTCATAACTTTCCTTCCTAGGAGTAAGCGTCTTTTAATTTCATGGCTGCAATCACCATCTGCAGTGATTTTGGAGCCTCCCAAAATAAAGTCTAACACTGTTTCCACTGTTTCCCCATCTATTTCCCATGAAGTGATGGGACCAGATGCCATGATCTTTGTTTTCTGAATGTTGAGTTTTAAGCCAACTTTTTCACTCTCCTCTTTCACTTTCATCAAGAGGCTTTTTAGTTCCTTTTCAATTTCTGCCATAAGGGTGGTGTCATCTGCATATCTGAGGTTATTGATATTTCTCCTGGCAATCTTGATCCAGCTTGTGCTTCTTCCAGCCTAGCGTTTCTCATGATGTACTCTGCATATAAGTTAAATAAGCAGGGTGACAATATACAGCCTTGATGTACTCCTTTTCCTATTTGGAACCAGTCTGTTGCTCCATGTCCCCCTATTTATTCACAAATGACTCTTCAATATCCTGTGAAATCACTGACCCCTACCTTTGTATATTTTGGGCTTCCTAAGTGGCTCAAACATAAAGAATCAATTTGCAATGATTCATGGGTCAGGGAGATCCCCTGGAGAAACAAATGGCTACCCATTCCACTATTCTTGCCTGGAGAATTTCACGGATAAAGGAGCTTGTTAAGCTACAGTCCATGGGGTCACAAAGAGTCAGAAATGACTGAGTAACTAACACAATGCATGTGATATATTTTATAATATCACTTATTCTGAAAAAGAGAAAAGAAAATGGATAAATGCATACTGGGTAAGTACTCAGAACATGTCATTTTATATAGTTCAGTTCAGTTCAGTTCAGTTGCTCAGTCGTGTCTGACTCTTTGCAACCCCATGAATGGCAGCACACCAGGCCTCCCTGTCCATCACCAACTCCCCCAGTTCACTCAGACTTGCGTCCTTTGAATCAGTGATGCCATCTAACCACCTCATCCTCTGTCGTCCCCTTCTCCTCCTGCCCCCAATCCCTCCCAGCATCAAAGTCTTTTCCAACGAGTCAACTCTTTGCATGAGGTGGCCAAAGTATTGGAGTTTCAGCTTTAGCATCATTCCTTCCAAGTGAACTTTAATTGTTGACAAATTGTTGAGAACAGTAGTATTTTTTCTATTCTCTGTATGAAAGAACTGAGGCTTAGAGTATATCAGTAAATTAACCACAGATACATAGCTATGAATTATTTGTATTTCCATTAAAACACTTTTTTTTTTCTGATAAGAACATCTCATCGCACTACCTTATTAGCAACACTAGCACTGGCTTTTATAACCACTGCCCTTTGGGACATTGGGGTACAATGGTGAAGAGGTTTTTTTCTAAGGAAACCTTAGCATAGGTAACTGATCTCAGATATCTGACAGTCTACTCATAGATGAGGCTTTGCTCTGTCTAAAACCTGACTGAGAACAAGAAATATAACTTGGAAATTTTATAAATGATCTTTTGCCTGTATTAAACTGTTTTCCTAGCTACCTTTCAGTTCTAAATGCCCATCTCACCTCTGTGTGTGTGTGTGTGTGTGTGTGTGTTTTGTACAATCCATAGTGAGAAACTGGAATTACACACAAAAGTTTTCCTTTTCTGAGGTCCCTAGATTCACATTGCCATTCCATTATCTAATAAATCACAAGTATATGCTACAAAATTCAGGAGACCTATGAGACTTGTGCCTTCCAGAAAGCCAATACTAAATGTGATTTCTTCTAAATCTTTCCTTCTAGCATCTATACATCAGAAACCATAAATTATCAATATCTAAGGCAGCAAGGGAAAACATGAATGCTTTCACTTCTTTGTTGTCTATAATCTAATTCCAGGAGCCTAAACCAACACAGACAAAAATCTAAAATGCTTTCAGATCCTCACACTCTAACATCAGTAGGCCCTTGATATTTATCTGTTTTATATATTGCAGTTGTATCTGTTAATCACAAATTCCTAATTTATCCCTCTCCTCATTTCTGCTTTGGTAACTATAAGTTTGTTTTCTATGTCTGTGAGTCTATTTCTGATTTGTAAATAAGTTCATAACTTATTTATAAATAAGCCCATTTTTATTCCTTATCTAAGTGATATCATATGTGATTTGTCTTCCTCTGTTTGACTTCACTTGACATGTTAATCTCTAGGCCTATCCATGAAGCTGCAAATGGTGTTAGTACATTCCTTTTTAAGGTTGAATAATATTCCAGCATTTTTGCCTGGAAATACCCATGGACAGAAGAGCCTGGCATGCTAAAGTTCATGGGGTCACCAAGAGTTGGACACAACCACGGAGCAACAATATTTTATTGTGAGTATATACCACATCTTCTTTATCCGTTAATGTGTCAATGGATATTTAGGTTGCTTCTATGTCTTGGCTACTGTAGTGCTGCTATGAACATTGGTGTGCAAGTGTCTTTGCTGTCCTTTAAACTGTTTTTATTTTTTTAACTGTTTTTAATTTTTATTTTGTATTGGAATTGGGAGCTCAGAGGGTTAAAAAATCTGCCTGCAGTGCAGGAGACCCTGGATCAATCCCTGTGTTGGGAAGACATCCTAGAAAAAGAAATGGTAACCCACTCCAGTATTCTTCTCTGAAAAATTACATGGACAGAGGAGCCTGGAGGGCTCCATGAGGATGCAAATAATCAGACATGATTCTTTCTTCATGAGAGACTTTCACTTAACTTTTCATATTTGATTAACAATGCTATATTAGTTTTAGGTGTACAGAAAAATGATTCATTTATACATGTCTATTGTTTTTCAAATTATTTTCCTATTTAGGTTATTATAGAGTATTGAGCACAGTATCTCTAAAATTAGAATTTTCATCTTTAAAAGACGCTTACTCATTGGAAGGAAAGTTATGACCAACCTAGATAGTATACTAAAAAGCAGAGACATTACTTTGCCAACTAAGGTCCGTCTAGTCAAGGCTATGATTTTTCCAGTGGTCATGTATGGATGTGAGAGTTGGACTGTGAAGAAGGCTGAGCGCCGAAGAATTGATGCTTTTGAACTGTGGTGTTGGAGAAGACTCTTGAGAGTCCCTTGGACTGCAAGGAGATCCAACCATTCCATTCTGAAGGAGATCAGCCTTGGGATTTCTTTGGAAGGAATGATGCTAAAGATGAAACTTGAGTACTTTGGCCACCTCATGAGAAGAGTTGACTAATTGGAAAAGAATTTGATGCTGGGAGGGATTGGGGGCAGGAGGAAAAGGGGACAACTGAGGATGAGATGGCTGGATGGCATCACTGACTCGGTGGACGTGAGTCTGAGTGAATTCCAGTAGTTGGTAATGGACAGGGAAGCCTGGTGTGCTGCGATTCATGGGGTCGCAAAGAGTCGGACACGACTGAGCGACTGAACTGAACTGAACCAAGGAATGGAATTGCTGGATCGTATGGCAACTCCAATTTTAGCTTTTATAAGGAATCTCCATTGTTAATGTCCATAGGAGTAGCACTAATTTATTCCCACCAGCAGAGTAGGAGGGTTCCCATTTTAGAATGATATTATTTCATTAAGATGAGCTTAGAATAAAATTCATTATAGGCTCAGAAAGTGAGGCACAGGTTTTTAAATTTAATTTGATTTAACTTTTTTCTTCTCTGGATTTGGCTTATTTACTCCATTATTTTTCTTTCAGTATCTAAATTCTGAAATTTTCTGATTATGTAAAAGATAATATATGTGTCTGTGTTTGTATGTGTGCGTGTATGCATGCATATACATATATATATATATATATATATATATATATATATATATATATATTCAGTTCAGTTCAGTTCAATTCAGTTCAATTCAGTCACTCAATCATGTCCGACTATCTGCGACCCCATGAATTGCAGCACGCCAGGCCTCCCTGTTCATCATCAACTCCTGGAGTTCATTCAGACTCACATCTATCGAGTCAGGGATGCCATCCAGCCACCTCATCCTCTGTCATCCCCTTCTCCTCCTGCCCCCAATCCCTCCCAGCATCAGAGTCTTTGCCAATAAGTGAACTCTTCACCTGAGGTGGCCAAACATTGGAGTCTCAGCTTCAGCATCATTCCCTCCAAAGAAATCCCAGGGCTGATCTCCTTCAGAATGGACTGGTTGGATCTCCTGGCATGCCAAGGTACTCTCAAGAGTCTTCTCCAACACCACAGTTCAAAAGCATCAATTCTTCAGCACTCAGCTTTCTTCACAGTGCAACTCTCACATCCATACATGACCACAGGAAAAACCATAGCCTTGACTAGATGGACCTTTGTTGGCAAAGTAATGTCTCTGCTTTTCAATATACTATCTAGTTTGGTCATGATTTTCCTTCCAAGGAGTAAGTGTCTTTTATGTCATGACTGTAATCACCATCTGCAGTGATTTTGGAGCACCAGAAAATAAACTATGACACGGTTTCCACTGTTTCCCCATCTATTTCCCATGAAGTGATGGGACCATATGCCATGATCTTCGTTTTCTGAATGTTGAGCTTTAAGCCAACTTTTTCCCTCTCCTCTTTCACTTTCATCAAGAGGCTTTTTAGTTCCTCTTCACTTTCTGCCATAAGGGTGGTGTCATCTGCATATCTGAGGTTATTGATATTTTTCCCAGCAATCTTGATGCCAGCTTGTGCTTCTTCCAGCCTAGCATTTCTCATGATGTACTCTGCATATAAGTTAAATAAGCAGGGTGACAATATGCAGCTTTCACGTACTCTTTTTCTTATTTAGAACCAGTCTGTTTTTCCATGTCCAGTTCTAACTGTTGCTTCCTGACCTGCATATAGGTTCTCAAGAGGCAGGTCAGGTGGTCTGATATTCCCTTCTCTTTCAGAATTTTCCACAGTTTATTGTGATCCACAGACTTTGGCATAGTCAATAAAGCAGAAATAGATGTTTTCTGGAACTCTCTTGTTTTTTCCATGATCCAGTGGTTGTTGGCAGTTTGATCTCTGGTTCCTCTGCCTTTTTTAAAACCAGCTTGAAAAAAAAAAAAAAAAACCAGCTTGAACATCTGGAAGTTCACAGTTCCCGTATTGCTGAAGCCCAGCT
The DNA here is from genome assembly GCF_042477335.2 of Ovis canadensis. Classification (NCBI taxonomy): domain Eukaryota; kingdom Metazoa; phylum Chordata; class Mammalia; order Artiodactyla; family Bovidae; genus Ovis; species Ovis canadensis. The sequence goes on from NC_091250.1 coordinate 64,890,338, forward strand.
TGGAGAATTTTGAGCATTACTTTACTAGCATGTGAGATGAGTGCAATTGTGCGGTAGTTTGAGCATTCTTTGGCATTGCCTTTCTTTGGGATTGGAATGAAAACTGACCTTTTCCAGTCCTGTGGGCACTGCTGAGTTTTCCAAATTTGCTGGCATATTGAGTGCAGCACTTTCACAGCATTTTCTTTCAGGATTTGAAACAGCTCAACTGGAATTCCATGACCTCCACTAGCTTTGTCCATAGTGATGTTTCCTAAGGCCAACTTCATTTCACATTCCAGGATGCCTGGTTCCAGGTGAGTGATCACACCATCGTGATTATCTGGGTATGAAGATCTTTTTTGCACAGTTCTTCTTTGTATTCTTGCCACCTCATCTTAATATCTTCTACTTTTGTTAATTCCATACCATTTCTGTCCTTTATTGAGCCCATCTTTGCCTAAAATATTCCCTTGGTATCTCTAATTTTCTTGAAGAAATCTCTAGTCTTTCACATTCTGTTGTTTTCATCTATTTCTTTGCACTGATCCCTGAGGAAGGCTTTCTCTTCTCTCCTTGCTATTCTCTGGAACTCTGCATTCAGATGCTTATATCTTCCCTTTTCTCCATTGCTTTTCACTTCTCTTCTTTTCACAGCTATTTGTAAGGCCTCTCCAGACAGCCATTTTGCTTTTTTGCATTTCTTTTCCATGGGGATGATCTTGATCCCTGTTTCCCGTACAATGTCACGAACCTCTGTCCATAGTTCATCAGGCATTCTATCTATCCGATCTAGTCCTTTAAATCTATTTCTCACTTCCACAGTATAATCATGAGGGATTTGATTTAGGTCATACCTGAATGGTCTAGTGGTTTACCCTACTTTCTTCAATTTAAGTCTTAATTTGGAAATAAGGAGTTCATGATCTGAGCCATAGTCAGCTCCTGGTCTTGTTTTTGCTGACTGTATAGAGCTGTTCCATTGTTGGCTGCAAATAGTATAATCAATCTGATTTCAGTGTTAACCATGTGGTGATGTCCATGTGTAGAGTCTTCTCTTGGGTTGTTTGAAGAGGCTGTTTGCTATAACCAGTGCATTATCTTGGCAAAACTCTTATTAGCCTTTGTCCTGCCTCATTCCATATTCCAAGGCCAAATTTACCTGTTACTCCAGGTGTTTCTTGACTTCCCTACTTTTGCATTCCAATCCCCTATAATGAAAAATACATCTTTTTTGGGTATTAGTTCTAAAAGGTCTTGGAGGTCTTCGTAGAACCGTTCAACTTCAGCTTCTTCAGCATTACTGGTTGGGGCATAGACTTGGATTATTGTGATATTGAATGGTTTGCCTTGAAAAGGAACAGAGATCATTCTGTCGTTTTTGAGACTGCATCCAAGTACTGCATTTCGGACTCTTTTGTTGACCATGATGGCTACTCCATTTCTTCTAAGGGATTCCTCACCACGGTAGTAGATATAATGGTCATCTGAGTAAATTTACCCATTCCAGTCCATTTTAGTTCGCTGATTCCTAGAATGTTGACATTCACTCTTGCCATCTCCTGTTTGATCACTTCCAATTTGCCTTGATTGATGGACCTAACATTCCAGGTTCCTATGCAATATTGCTTTTTACAGCATCGGACCTTGCTTCTATCACCAGTCACATCCACGGCTGGGTATTGCTTTTGCTTTGGCTCCATCCTTCATTCTTTCTGGAGTTATTTCTCAATTGATCTCCAGTAGTATAATGGGCATCTACCGACCTGGGGAGTTCCTCTTTCAGTATCCTATGATTTTGCCTTTTCATACTGTTAATGGAGTTCTCAAGGCAAGAATACTGAAGTGGTTTGCTATTCCCTTCTCCAGTGGACCACATTCTGTCTGACCTCTCCACCATGACCCACCCATCTTGGGTGGCCCCACACAGCATGGCTTAGTTTCACTGAGTTAGACAAGGCTGTGATCCATGTGATTAGATTGACTAGTTTTCTGTGATTATGGTTTCAGCGTGTCTGATCTTTGATGTCTTTTGCAAACACCTACCGTCTTACTTGGGTTTCTCTTACCTTGGACATGGGTTATCTCTTCACGGCTACTCCAGCAAAGTGGAGCCACTGCTCCTTACCTTGGAGGAGGGGTATCTCCTCACCACCACCCCTCCTGACCTCTAGCAAAATCCATTTTGGACTTTTGGCTACCTGTACTATAAGAAGAAAATATGTATCATTTTTAACCACTAAGTTTTTAGTAATTTAGCAGCAAAAGGAAACTCATACATCACACTGACCTTACCTTATCCTTCTCCCTTTGTTATTCTCCTACAGCTACCTTATCAACCTTGAACGATTCTGTTTTGATTTCTACTCTGGATGTGACATGATCAATTTTGACAATTAAATAATTATGTTTTTCAAATACATATGTATACAGGGTTGTCTACAACATTTAGATACATCATATATATATGTATAAAATTAATAGAAAACTATTTTTATTTAATATTTATTTAATATCTTCATTACACAGCAATGTGTAACAAATTGTATTTCCAAAGACTGATGTTGATATTCTTTTGAGAGATCAAACTTATAACCTTAACTTTATTTTTCATCTTATTTTTTTATACGGCCTTACCTTATTTTCATTCATTACAATCCCAAAGGAAGGCAATGTGAAAGAATGCTCAAACTACTACACAGTTGCACTCATCTTACAGACTAGCAAAGTTAAGGTCAAAATTCTCCAACAAGGCTTCAATAGTACATGAAACGTGAACTTCCAGATATTCAAGCTTGATTTAGAAAGGGCAGCAGAAATAGAGATCAACCAATGGATGTTGATCCATTGGATCATCAAAAAAGCAAGAGAGCTACAGAAAAACAAACAAACAAACATCTACTTCTGATTTATTGACTATGCCAAAGACTTTGACAGTGTGGATCACAACAAACTGTGGAAAATTCTGAAAGAGATGGGAATACCAGACTACCTGACCTACCTCCTGAGAAATCTGTATGCATGTCAAGAAGCAACAGTTAGAACTGGATATGAAACATCAGACTGGTTCCAAATTGGGAAAGAAGTATGTCAAGGTTATATATTGTCACCCTGCTTATTAAACTTACATGCAGAGTACATCATGAAAAATGCTGGGCTGGAAGAAGCACAAGCTGGAATCAAGATTGTTGGAAGAAATATCAATAACCTCAGATATGCAGATGACACCACTGTTATGCCAGAAAATGAAGAAATACCAAAGAACCTCTTGATGAAAGTCAAGGAGGAGAGTTAAAAAGTTGGCTTAAAGCTCAACATGCAGAAAACTAAGATTGGTCCCATCACTTCATGGCAAATAGATGGGGAAACAATGAAAACAGTGACAGACATTTTTTGGGGGGTCTTCAAAATCACTGCAGATTATGACTGTAGCCATGAAATTAAAAGATGCTTGCTCCTTGGAAGAAAAGTTATGACCAACCTAGACAGCATATTAAAAAGCAGAGACAGTACTCTGTCAACAAAGGTCCATCTAGTCAAAGCTATTGTTTTCCCAGTAGTCATGAATCGATGTGAGAGTTGGACTATAAAGAAAGGAGAGCACTGAAAAACTGATGTTTTTGAACTGTGGTGTTGGATGAGACATTTGAGAGTCCCTTGGATAGGAAGGAGATCCAACCAGTCGATCCTAAAGGAAATCTGTACTGAATATTCACTGGAAGGACTGATGCTGAAGCTGAAACTCCAATTATTTGGCCACCTGATGGGAAGAATTTACTCATTAGAAAAGACCCTAATGCTGGGAAGGATTGAAGGCAAGAGGAGAAGGTGATGACAGAGGATGAGATATTTGGATGGCATCACTGACGCTATGGACATGAGTTTGAGTAACTCCAGGAGTTGGTGATGGACAGGGAAGCCTGGATTGCTCCACTCCATTGTGTCACAAAGAGTCAGACATGACTGAGTGACTGAACTGAGCTTATTAATCCTTATTCATTAGTATTATTCTTTATTAATCTTTAATATCAAGTAAAATAAACATAAAAATGATAAAACACTCCTTTTATCATTAAATCGTAAACATTCAAGAAAAAGCTATTTATAAATAAATTGAGAAGTAGTACAAATTAAAAATACATACTTTAAAGATAGTTTTTAAAATGTTGAATAGTTTAAAGCAGCATCACAATATATAATTACAAAAACTTTCCCAAATCATAAGAACTGTTACCTAATTAAATTCTATTTTTCAAACAAATTATTTAAAGACAATGCATTATATCCTTGATCCTAGTTGCCAACACAATAAAACAAGTTTACAATGAAAACTATTATTTTGATTTAGGCCCTCTTTTTAATATTAAAAGCAATAAACAGAAATTTTACAGCATGACTGTTTAGCTGTTGATTTCCAATGACAAATAGTTTCATATTCAATATCTTATCATAAATCCTAAAATAAATGAAGTAGTAATATGACTAAAAGTCAAAATATTTCAGAAAATAATAGTTCACCTCAGTTCAGTTCAGTTCAGTTCAGTTCAGTCACTCAGTCATGTCCGACTCTTTGTGACCTCATGAATCACAGCACGGCCAAGCCTCCTTGTCCATCACCAGCTCCCGGAGTTCACTCAAGACTAGCGTCCGTCAAGTCAGTAATGACATACAGCCATCTCATCCTCTGCCGTCCCCTTATTCTCCTGCCCCCATTCCCTCCCAGCATCAGAGTCTTTTCCTATGAGTCAAACTCTTCGCATGAGGTGGCCAAAGTACTGGAGTTTCAGTTTCAGCATCATTTCTTCGAAAGAAATCCCAAGGCTGATCTCCTTCAGAATGGGCAGCTAGTTAATTTTTTTGATAAATCAGGCATAAATATAAAGATAAAATTTCCTTCTATGGCAGTGTAAAATACTTAAAGCTCCAACATTCTAAATGATATAAGGTTAATAAAATTTATAATGCTCTGAAGTATCTTGCCTATATGTGAATTATTGATCATTTGCAAACTCATATATTAAAAAGTATACTTTAATCTTAAGTTTTTTCTGAACACAGCAAAAGACCAAATTTAGCATTTGACATTTCTAAAATTCTGGACATTGAAAAGGACATAGAGAACATACCTGTGGTTGCCAAGGGAAAGAGGGAAGGGAGAAGAATGAACTGGGAGTTTGGGATTAGTAGATACAAAATGTTACATTAGAATGGGTAAAAAAAACATAGTCCTACTATAGAGTACAAGAGACTATATTCAATAGCCTGTGATAAACCATAATGGAAAAAAATAATTTAAAATTGCATATAAAATTATTATTTGAGAAATGAAAGCTAATGTAAACATACATATGCATACATTTTTCTTTAATTTTTTTCTGAAATTCAAACACAACTGTGTTGTCTCAAATATATAAAGTGGTTAATAGATTTCTGTTATGCTTGGCAACATTGTTTTAAGTTCTGCAGCTGAATTTCATATTGATGATTTATTTTAAAGTTACCTGCATGAAGTTGTTGGAAGCTTGGACAAGTATAGTTAAGATAACTGACTGTTCTATGCTCCTGGAGTTTATTGCTTCAAAGAAAATTATTAATATAATTAGCTTATGGTACACAATAAATCATTGCCAATTTGTTTCTTCCCAGTTATATTCTGGATGCTCAAAAGTTTAAATTGAATTAACTAATTATTTTAAATTACAATTGTTATTGTTCAATCCCTCAGTTGTGTCTAACTCTTTGTGACTCCATGAACTGCTGCATTCCAGGGTTCCCTGTCTTTCACTATCTGCCCGAGTTTGCTCAAACTAATGTCTGTTGAGTTGATGATGTCAAAATAATTTCACAATTATTGTAGTGAAAATTCCATTCTAGTACTGAAACTTGGGAAAGCTATATGCAGGTCAGGAAGCAACAGTTAGAACTGGACATGGAACAACAGACTGGTTCCAAATAGGAAAAGGAGTACGTCAAGGCTGTATATTGTCACCCAGCTTATTTAACTTATATGCAGAGTATATCATGAGAAATGCTAGACTGGAAGAAGCACAAGCTGGAATCAAGATTACTGGGAGAAATATTAATAACCTCAGATATGCAGATGACACCACCCTTATGGCAGAAAGTGAAGAGGAGCTAAAAAGCCTCTTGATGAAAGTGAAAGAAGAGAGTGAAAAAGTTGGCTTAAAGCTCAACATTCAGAAAACGAAGATCATGGCTACTGGTCCCATCACTTCATTGCAGATAGATGAGGAAACAGTGGAATCAGTGTCAGAGTTTATTTTCTGGGGCTCCAAAATCACTGCAGATGGTGACTGCAGCCGTGAAATTAAAAGATGCTTACTCCTTGGAAGGAAAGTTATGACCAACCTGGATAGCATATTGAAAAGCAGAGACATTACTTTGCCAACAAAGGTCCATTTAGTCAAGGCTATGGTTTTTCCAATGGTCATGTATGGATGTGAGAGTTGGACTATAAAGAAACCTGAGTACCGAAGAATTGATGCTTTTGAACTGTGGTGTTGGAGAAGACTCCTGAGAGTCCGTTGGACTGCAAGGAGGTCCAAACAGTCCATCATTAAGGAGATCAGTCCTGGGTGTTCATTGGAAGGACTGATGCTGAAGCTGAAACTCCAATATTTGGCCACCTCATGCGAAGAGTTGACTTATTGGAAAAGACCCGGATGCTGGAGAGGATTGGGGGCAGGGGGAGAAGGGGACGAAAGAGGATGAGATGGTTGGATGGCATCACTGACTCAATGGATATGAGTTTGAGTGAACTCCAGGAGTTGGTGACGGACAAGGAGGCCTGGTGTGCTGCAATTCCTGGGATCGCAAAGAGTCGGACACGACTAAGTGACTGAACTGAACTGATCTGAAACTTAATTCTGTATTTAAAAATTTGGCTTTCTCATATACACACACAAAATATTTGTATCAGTTCAGTTCAGTTCATTAGCTCAGTCATGTCCAACTTTTGGCAACCCCATGGACTGCAGCATGCCAGGCTTCCCTGTCCGTCACCAACTCACAGATCTTGCTCAAGCTCATGTCAATCAAGTCAGTGATGCCATCCAACCATCTCATCCTCTGTTGCCCCCTTTTCCTCCTGCTTCCAATCTTCCCCAGCATCCTGACCTTTCCCAATGAGTTGGCTCTTTGCATCAGGTGGCCAAATTATTGGAACTTTAGCATCAGCATGTCATTCCAATGAATATTCAAGGTTGACTTCCTTTAGTATTGACTGGTTTTGATCTCCTTTCTGTCCAAGGGACTCTCAAGAGCCTTCTCCAATACTACAGTTCAAAAGCATCAATCCTTCAGTGCTCAGCCTTCTTTACAGTTCATTTCTCACATGTGCGGGCTTTTCTTGTGGCTCAACTGGTAGAGAATCTGCCTTGAATGTGGGAGATCTGGGTTCGATCCATTGGTTGGGAAGATCCCTTAGAGAATGAAATTGCTACCCGTCCACTTCAGTATTCTGGCCTGGAGAATTCCATGGACTGTATAGTCCATGGGGTCGCAAAGAGTCAGACACAGCTGAGCATCTTTCACTTTCACTTTCTCACATCTGTACATGACTACTGAAAAACCATAGCTTTGACTATGTGGATCTTTGTCTGCAAAGTGATATCTTTGCTTTTTAATACACTGTCTAGATTTGTCATAGTTTTTCTTCCATGGAACAAGTGTCTTTGAGTTTCATGGCTGCAGTCACCATTTTCAGTGATTTTGGAATCCAAGAAAATAAAGTCTCTCACCATTTCTATTGTTTCCCCTCTATTTGCTATGAAGTGATGGGACCAGATGCCATGCCTTCATTTTTTGAATGTTAAGTTGTAAGCCAGTTTTTTCACTCTCCTCTTTAACCTTCTTCAAGAGGCCCTTTAGTTCCTCTTCAGTTTCTCCCTTTCAGTTCAGTTCAGTTCAGCTGCTCAGTCATGTCCGACTCTTTGCGATCCCAGGAATTGCAGCACACCAGGCCTCCCTGTCCATCACCAACTCCTGGAGTTCATGCAAACTCATGTCCATCGAATCAGTGATGCCATCCAGCCATCTCATCCTCTGTCGTCCCCTTTCCCTCCTACCCCCAATCCCTCCAAGCACCAGATTCTTTTCCAATGAGTCAACTCTTTGCATGAGGTGGCCAAAATACTGGAGTTTCAGCTTTAGCATCATTCCTTCCTAAGAAATCTCAGGGCTGATCTCCTTCAGAATGGACTGGTTGGATCTCCTTGCAGTCCAAGGGACTCTCAAGAGTCTTCTCCAACACCACAGTTCAAAAGCATCAATTCTTCGGCATTCAGCTTTCTTCACAGTCCAACTCTCGCATCCATACATGACCCCTGGAAAAACCATATTTTTGCCCAGATGGACCTTTGTTGGCCAAGTAATATCTCTGCTTTTGATACGCTATCTAGATTGGTCATAACTTTTCTTCCAAGGAGTAAACGTCTTTTAATTTCATGGCTGCAGTCACCATCTGCAGTGATTTTGGAGCCCAAAAAAATAGAGTCTGACACTGTTTCCACTCTTTCCTCATCTATTTCAGGGTAGCATTATCTACATAACTTAGGTTACTGATATTTCTTCCGGTAATCCTGATTCCTGCTTGAGCTTCATCCAGCACCAACACCTAGCATGATGTACTCTGTATATAAGTTAAATAAGAGGGATGACAGTATACAGTCTTGACATAATCCTTTCCCAATTTGGAACCAGTTCATTGTTCCATGTCCAGTTCTCACTGTTGCTTGTTGATTTGCTTGCACGTTTTTCAGGAAGCAGGTAAGGTTTTCTTGGTATTCTCATCTCATTAAGAATTTTCCACAGTTTGTTTTGATCCACACAGTCAAGACCTTTATGTATTCAGTGAAATAGAAGTAGATGTTTTTCCAGAATTATGTTGCTTTTCCTATGATCCAACAGAGTCTGGCACTTTGATCTCTGGTTCCTCTGCCTTTTCTAAATCCAGTTTTACATCTAGAAGTTCTCATGTACTGTGGAAGCCTAGCTTGAAGATTAATACAATGACTATCAATAATTCTAATATTGTTTTCTGGATATTGTTATTAAAATTATTAAATAATAAAATTTAGGATTAATGTTTCTGATTAACCAGAATATTCAAATAAGTAATTTTTTCCAGAAATTTAGAATGTCCTATAAGGTAACAATATTAAAAATAAGAAGGAAAAAAACCACAATATGAAGATAAACATTCTAGTGTTAGTGCTAAAGCTTCTGTACTCATGTATATAAGCATTATAATTTGATACAAGGAAACGAACCTTGGATCTTGAGAGTTTCATACCAACTGAAGACTAAATTTATGGTACTCACACTTACAGAGTAACAGAGTTCTTGGGTAAGAAATGTTAATAGATGTGTTAAAATAATGGAGGGGTCATTCCCTCACTAGTAATTTTTAATGCAAATATACATAAATTGTAAAATGTTTAAAATTAAGGATCAAGTAATTTTTGTTTTTGTTTTTAAATGAAATGTATTCTCACATGGACAGAGGAGCCTGGTAGGCTGCAGTCCATGGGGTCGTGAAGGGTCAGACACGACTGAGTGACTTCACTTTCTCTTTTCGCCTTCATGCCTTGGAGAGCAAATGGAAACCCACTCCAGTGTTCTTGCCTGGAGAATCCCAGGGACAGGGGAGCTTGGTGGGGGGCTGTCTATGGGGTTGCACGGAGTCAGACACGACTGAAGCAACTTAGCAGCAGCAGCAGCATTCTTACCTTAACTATTCTAATAAATCCGATCAAAATTCACCTAAGTAATCTAGACTAGCTAGTTACTGAAATTAATCTATAAAATTTTCTCTTATGTAATTCTAAATTTTTTGTGGATTTTTTGAGTTAGTACACTTTCATATTAGCATTTGAAAGAACTAAACCTAACTGAATGGAATAAAAGCATTCAATAAAATGCCTACTACATTTTATGCTTCAAAACAGTTCAACAGTCATTGGATTATTTTCTTCTTTTATTATTTTCTCTGAGTATAAAAGGATCACTTTAGTCAGGAGACTGAGAGAATAAAGGCAATTACTGTTCAAAAGTAACACTTTCTAACTGTAATACTAAAAAAAGGACATTTATGAAATTTTAAAGTTAAACTCTCAGAAATAATAAAGTCCCAAGTAATAGCATCAAAGCAATGCTAACAGCGCTTACTGATATGCAGGGCAAGCTGGCATAAAGTCTATTAATACATGACTTACTAAGAAAAAAATCTGCTATTATTATTAAAGTACTTTTAACCTCACCTCCACACATCAGAAAACGTTTCTCAAGTGTTTTTATTCTGTACAAGAGTTTAGCTATTTCAAGTTGATGGTCTTTTGTATCTTTCAAATAAAAGATCATTAATAACTAAACAATACTTCAAAATTAACAGAAATCTTAATAAACAATGTGTTTTAGGCTGGTATAGCCAAAAATTCAATATGTTTTGGAAAGTAACCATCTAAAAAAAATTTTTTTAAAAAAAGCATTCTCTTTAATAGGATACTTATGCTTGGTATTAAGCTTTTTCCATTTTACTCATTACAAACTTACAGAATGAAGTTTAGACGGTTACACATTGGTATATTAACTGAGAGTAACTTATCTACTGTGAAAAGCTCCTCATTTATATGATGTTATTTGGTGATACATGCTTCGGTAGAGAGAGGAAGAATGTATGAATTTCAGGCTTAAAGTTCTCACTATAAGTCCATATATTTCAGCATTGTGTTAGTCATACTCTTGAGATGCCTACAATGATTCCTAACTTCTGGTATTCATGCCTCCATACAATCCCTCCCACACTGAAAATGTCTGTCAATAAGCTACTGTGAACATGGCAATTCTAGGTTATACAAGGTATCACATCTTTCTCCTTGTTCTTTGGGATCACTTACTCTAGGAAAAACTAGCTGCCTGGTAGAAAGCCAGCTCAGCTGGTAAAGAATCTTCCTGCAATATAGGAGACCCCAATTTGATTCCTGAGTCGGGAAGATTTGCTGAAAAAGGGATAGGCTACCCATACTGGTATTCTTGGGCTTCCCTTGTGGCTCAGCTGGTACAGAATCCACCTGCAATGTGTGAGACCTGGATTTGATCCCTAGGTTGAGACGATCCCCTGGAGTGGAAAGGCTACCCACTCCAGTATTCTTGCCTGGAGAATTCCATGGATTGTATAGTCCATGGGGTCACAGAGTCGGACATGACTGAGTGACTTTCACTTTTATGGTAGAAAGCCACTAAAGATAAATCTACATCCCAAAGTTCTGAGACCTTTTGACAATTTCAGTAAGACACAGGTCTTCCCTGGTAACTCAGATGGTAAAGAATCTGCCTGCAATGCAAGAGACCCAGGTTCGATCCCTGGATTGGGAAGATCCCCCAGAGAAAGGAATCGCTTCCCACTCCAATATTCTTGCCTGGAAAATTCCATTGACAGAAGAGACTGGTAGGCTACATAGAGCCATGTGGTTCATGGAGCCACAAAGTGTTGGACATGACAAAGTAACTAGCACTTTCACTTTCAAGTAAGAAACAGAAATATTCTAACAATCATGTGAATGAGCCATCTCTAGAAGACCTTTCAGGCATAGTTAAGCCTTAAGGTGACTACTGTCCTAGTGAGCATCTTAGCTTCAACCTCCTGAGAGATCTCCCAGACAGGACTAGCCGGCTATTTTACCCTTGAAATCTGATATACAGAAAATATGTGACATAATACAAAGGATAGTTGGATTAAGTCTCTATATTTTGGGGGTAATTTGTTATACAGCAATAAATAATACACACAAAATAGCACATATAAAACAAAGAGACCCTAGAATTCAGGTAATATTAGTAACATAAATGAGTTCATGTGTATACCTATGGATGCATGGGAAAGAATATATACATACTCAAAGCAATGCTAAGAGAGTATATATCAGAAAAATGTGTGAAAAGAAAGCAATGTGTGTTATGAATTTTCAAGAATAATGGACATGATAAATTCCTCTCAACACACATCATCATGCCAAAGACTGTTAAACATGGATTCTTGCCCACTGATGCACAGCAGGATAAAAATTAGAGGTTGTTTAACCAGGTCTCTCCAGGGCTGTCCACCATTGCTGTCAACCAAAATGTTCCAAACGGTTCCTCTCAGACTGTTTGCATTAATGAATAGATGATGTCTAAAACCATATGGGATTCTGTACTTGCCTTAATTAAAATTAATTGCCCCAGGAATGATTAATGCTTAGTCTGAGTTTTTCATAGTTTCTATATTACTAAGACACCAAACAATGGAACTCATCTACATTTTATGTTACTATTTCAATACACATTAAACAAGTAATTAATTGTTGCATCTGTTTTCTTTTACTAAATATGACTAATAGCTCATTTTAAACTTTGAATATTTACTGCAGAAATTTACCTGAAGAAATTTCTGGCATCTCTAGTAATTTGAATTTTGCTTGGAACCATGAATAATAAATATCTGATAATTCTAGAATAGATTGGCTTGCTTTAATTGTCAATAAGAAAGCATATGCAATTCTTCAATGAATTTTGAAAATTTAAAAATAAAAGAGATAAATTACATGCAAATATTTTTGCAAACAATGCTTTTCAAAAATATCTAAATATTCTTCAGCTATATAACCTTGGAAAATTATCAGTTTTCTGGTTTCCTCATAAAATAATCATTTTCAAAAAATGTTATTGCCTTGCTCAAGAGACTATGCCTCCCAAATTAGTAAATTTATCTTTTTTTTTATAAAAGTTCTCATTCTGTGAAATCTGCCATAATAATCTTCCACTCTTAAAAGGCTTCCCAGGTGGTTCTGTGGTAAAGAATCCACCTGCAATACAAGAGATATGGTTTGATCCCTGGTTCAGAAAGATCCCCAGGAGAAGGAAATGACAACCCACTCCAGTCTTCTTGCCTGGGAAATCCCATGGACAAAGGAGCCTGGTGGGCTACAGTCCATGGGGTCACAAAACAGTTGGACATGACTTAGTGACTAAACAACAAAATCACTCTTAGAAAACAATGTTCATGATTACAAAAGAGTTTCCTGATAGAGCCTGGACTGGGTTTTATTTCCCTTGGGAGGCATGATCTACTTATCATGGAGCTATAGTAGTTATTAACACTTACAAAATAGTAATCAGTCCTAGGACTTAAATTTTGGACCAATTAGTGCTAAATGTCTTTTCAAATATATTTTAAGCAAATTGTATTACTTAAATAAACTAGTTAAATATATAACTTTGGCTCATTAACTCAGTGCTCTCACACTCGGTCAACCAATTTAAAGTATAGCTCATTTATAAGAACGCTAATGCAACCAAGATTTCAGTGTTTATTTGAGTATGCTAATTTTGTACACATATAAACTGACCACCATCACCCAGTTTTACTAACATGCAAATTTTCATGAGCAAAATGGGATATCTGAACAGAGATAAAACATAGCCCATAATCTTTCAAAAGAAGCCCACATATAATGGTTGAAAAGATGGGTTGGTAACTTTTAAAAGAATTAACAGTTTCAAATGTATCTTCTGCTTTTTTATTAACATAATAATTTACAAAATAAAATACTTATTTACAAAATTAAAATAGTTTTATATGGTTTGTAATTATAAAAGTAGTCTTCTGTCCATTAATCCTCACCATTATTGGCCTACTCTTTTGAAAGTGAAAGTCAGTCAGTTGCGTCCACCTCTTTGTAAATTCTCCAGGCCAGAATACTGGAGTGGGTAGCCTTTCTCTTCTCCAGGATATCTTCCCAACCCGGGATTGAACCCAGGTTTCTTGCATTGCAGGCAAATTCTTTACCAGTAGAGCCAGAAGGGAAGCCCAAGAATACTGGAGTGGGTAGCCTATCCCTTCTCCAGCAAATCTTCCCCACTCAGGAGTTGAACAGGGGTCTCCTGCATGACAGGCAGATTCTTTACTAACTGGGCTATCAGGGAAGCCCTCTTACTCCTTAGTAAGAGTAACTAGCTAATTTGTCTTAGTGTTTACTTCCATAGTCCTATCAATAATTGATTTACTTCTATTCCAAGTGTTCTTAAATTTAGTAATTTCTTATTTGGGAGTACCTTACATTTCTTGCACTTCCCCTATCCCCCTAAATGATGAATCTATGTAAAACTATTTCCTATCTAATCCTCTGAAAAATGTTACATATGAATTTTATCAAAATCAATAGTCAGTGTTTACATTATTATGCTGATGATTCAACTGCTATTCACTGTGGCAGGCAGAATCAATTCTAAAGATGTTCCCCCAAGAATCCTTTCATTTGGTTATTCAATCAAGCACTAATCTAGCTACTGCTGTGAAGTGTTATTGGAGACAACATGCAAAGTTGCTAATCAGCTGACATTAAAGCAGGGGGAAACACAAGGAACTACATGAGATTTTTAAGCCAAAAAAGGAAGGTAGAATACTTACTCAAAGAGATACAGCAGAAAAGAAGGCACAAAAAATGAGACAGAAGCAGAAGACAGAGAAATTTGAAGCGTGCAAAGGACTCAACCCACCATTACCAGCTTGGCCACAAAGAGTACCAGGAACTAAGGAATGAAGGTGGCCTCAAGAAGATGAGAATGGAACCTATCAAAAGGAAGTGAGCACCTCAATTCTACAAACAGCATATTAACTAAATTCTACCAACAGCATGAGAACCTGGAAGCTGATTCTCTCCCACATCCTCCAGACTGAGTTCAAAACAATCAGCACCTTGATTTTAGCCTAGAGAGATCTTAGATAGATTCTTAGTACCCTAACCTAGTCCAAGCACTGTTACTTACAGAGCTGAAAAATAGTAAATGGGTGTTGTTTTGAGTTGATAAGATTGTGGTGATTTATTACAGCAGCAATAGATATCTGGTACATTCATTCCCGAGACACAAATACAGTGTGATTATTTTTCACTTAGTAAATATTCTAAACTCAGATTATTTTTACACCTACCATACAAAAATTACCATCATTATTTCCTTTATATTCTCCATGTTTAATCTATTTTTCCCTGGACCCCAGAACCTTTTTTTTTTTCTTTTCATTTTTGTGGAGAGCATCTGTTGATACCTTCTTGAAAGAGAAAGAGTGCCTTAAAAGAATTTTATTTTTGAAACTTTGTATGAAAACAATTTTGATCAATACATGAAATAAGTTTATTGAAAATTTGTCTAGATATAGAATTCTAGGTTGGAAACTGTTTCTCTTCAGAATTTTGAAAAACAGTATCTAGCTGTTTTCAAAAGATCAATGCCACTCTGATGCTTCTACCATTATAAGAAAACATTTTTTCCTCTCTCTCCAGAAGCATCTCTCTTTGCAGTAAGCCATTATTTTCATCCCCAGTGCTTAGTAATTTCATAAACTGTATTTTACTGTGTTTACATTTTCCATGTAATGTGACTACTATTTATTTAGCCCCTTAAAATAAATATTTATGTTCATCCATTCTGGGAAATTTTTTAAAATTATTTTATACTTTTTCTCTCTCATTTTCTGTTCTCTCTCAATTAATGATGAAGTAGGTAGTCTTATTTAATATATAAAATACCTATGATATTTATCTTCTATTATGTATATATGCATTTTTGTTCTACTTTAAGATTTTTCTCAAGTTTATCTTAAAAATCCTCCTTTGCCATTTATATTTCTGCTTTCATGTTTAACATCTTCAGAAGTTCCTACTGTATGCATATTTCTAATATTTCTTATTTTCTGAATATTTAACATTTGATTCTTGTTTTATTAAGAAAATATATTCTAGTATATCTCTAAAGAGATATTACAAGTTATCACACTGAATTTTTCTTTTGTTCTTCTTGATTTCCCATTTCTATGGCAATAATGGTAGTGTAATTTTATATAGAAATAAAGGAAAATTGTTCAACCTTATTTTGCTTTCATGGTTGATAGGAATGTATTTTTTGAGTATATTTGAGATGCATAAAACATGTGCTGTTAACCAGTTGTTTTTATAGTTATAGAAAAAACGAATTTTGATTAATTTATTGGCACAATTTATATTTAAAACATAAAGTATACACTGTAAATATAATTGATTTTGCTTTATTATCATTTATCTTAACTGACATGAGAAAGCTTCAACTCTGAATAGACAGTGGTAAGCAAATTCCACTTATATCTAATAATTGGATTGTCAGCACTGCTTGTGTTCTATGTATCTGAATCTATTACTCCTCCATCTATATGCTTCTGGTATTGACATTCCTGGAAGCATTTGAATTGTATTACCTCATTCAGTATTTTGCTGCCATGCCTAGTGAGTCAGCTCTGTGGGCAGTTCCAGTATTCCTGGAAGTCACTTCTGTAGCAGGGCGTCTAGCAGTAATTTAAAACTGCAAAAACATTTCCATAAACCACACACCTATAATCTCTCTAAACTTACACAAAATGTATTTCAAAATTGTTTTCTTTGTATTTAGATGGAAGAAATACCTGTTGATCCTTCAGTTCAGTTCAGTTCAGTTCAGTCCCTCAGTCGTGTTGGACTCTTTGCGACCCCACGAATCACAGCACGCCAGGCCTCCCTGTCCATCACCAACTCCTGGAGTTCACTCTAACCGGAGTTCACTCTAACCCATGTCCATCGAGTTGGTGATGCCATCCAGCCATCTCATCCTCTGTCGTCCCCTTCTCCTCCTACCCCCAATCCCTCCCAGCATCAGGGTCTTTTCCAATGAGTCAACTCTGCATGAGGTGACCAAAGTATTAGAGTTTCAGCTTCAGCATCAGTCCTTCCAATGAACACTCAGGACTGATCTCCTTTAGGATGGACTGGTTGGATCTCCTTGCAGTCCAAAGGACTCTCAAGAGTCTTCTCCAACACCACAGTTCAAAAGCATCAATTCTTCGGCGCTCAGCCTTCTTCACAGTCCAACTCTCACATCCATACATGACCACTGGAAAAACCATAGCCTTGACTTGACAGACCTTTGTTGGCAAAGTAATATCTCTGCTTTTCAATATGCTATCTCCTCCTAAGTCACTTCAGTTATATCTGACTCTGTGTGACCCCACAGACGGCAGCCCACCAGGCTCCCCCCTCCCTGGAATTCTCCAGGCAAGAACACTGGAGTGGGTTGCCATTTCCTTCTCCAATGCATGAAAGTGAAAAGCAAAAGGGAAGTCGCTTGGTCGTGCCTGACTCTTTGCGACCCCATGGACTGCAGCCTACCAGGCTCCTTCATCCATGGGATTTTCCAAGCAAGAGTACTGGAGTGGGGTGCCATCGCCTTCTCAGAATATGCTATCTAGGTTGGTCATAACTTTTCTTCCAAGGAATAAGCGTCTTTGAATTTCATGGCTGCAATCACCATCTGCAGTGATTTCGCAGACCCCCCAAAATAAAGTCTGACACTGTTTCCACTGTTTCCCCATCTATTTCCCATGAAGTGATGGGGCCAGATGCCAAGATCTTAAATACTACCTAATAGGAGGGAACCTAGAATGAAAGTGAGTCAAAGTGAAAGGAGAAAATGGTCTTCCCTGATTTCAGGCTATATATTTAATGCTGAAAAACTTGCCAAAATATCTGTCCATGTGAACACATTGCTGGGTTCCTCTCAAGGCTTTGGAAAGGAGCCATGCAAGTGAAGGTCCCTTAACATGAAGCTCTATAAGCTTCATAACAAATTACTTCTGTGACAAATATGCTTTGGATATGCATCAAAGAAACTGATTGGAAGTATAGATTTTGCCTATGAAATGGATCAGGATTGGACATTAAATACATCAGCTTCTAGTCAACCCTGTACCTAAATCTGAAAATTCACTCTGTTATGCAGCCCAGATTGAATCCAGCTAAATTATCCAATACAGCTTATTAGAAGAAGCAATGAGATAAATCTTCAGTATTACAGAGATCCTTTAAACTTGAATGCTAACCAATTCCTATTGTGGAATATACAAGAAAGAAAAAATATATAAACTTTAAACCCTCTCCAATTTAAGTACAAATAAATAAATTTCCCTGAAATTAAATTCTAAATTATATTTCTTGATGCTTAAAAACTGAACGAAAGATAATAATAATAAAATAAATAAAGGCTGAGTGCTATCTTTCCCAATTTCCATTTCTACTTAATCTCACTTAAAAGGGATTCAAATCCTCAGGCAGAAATTGATTGTTTCTAGATGAGTAACTTGGACTGTCTATCACCAAAAAGGACAACTAATTCAAGGAACCCAGTACTGTGCTAAACCAAGGCATCATCTTTTACAAAGTTTACTTTCAAGTAGTAGAAACAGTTCACAGGATATTAAATATGCTAAATATATAGGATGTATTTAGCACTGGCCTTTTATGCAACCCATTCAGCAAAACTAAATTCTTTGTTCTTGGAGCAGGCTTTCATGGTAAACTTATGTTCTCAGAATTCAATACTTATAGTTGCCAAAATGTGAAGTAATGATTCACTCATATCAAAGTATAAAAAGACAGATGAAAAAATGTAAGTTTCAGCTTCAGCAGATTGTTAACCAGTGTGTACCAGTTGGTGAGAGTCCATGACTCTGTGTAGAACGTTCTTCAGTTCAGTTCAGTTCAGTTGCTCAGTCGTGTCTAACTCTTTGCAACCCCATGAATCGCAGCATGCCAGGCCTCCCTCTCCATCACCAACTCCCAGAGTCTACCCAAACCCATGTTCATTGAGTCAGTGATGTCATACAAACATCTCATCCTCTGTCATTCCTCGCAGCATCAGAGTCTTTTCAAATGAGTCAGCTCTTCACATCAAGTGGCCAAAGTATTGGAGTTTCAACTTCAGCATCAGTCCCGATGAACATCCAGGACTGATCTCCTTTAGGATGGACTGGTTGGATCTCCTTGCAGTCCAAGGGACTCAAGAGTCTTCTCCAACACCGTACTTCAAAAGCATCAATTCTTTGGCGCTCAGCTTTCTTTATAGTCTAACTCTCACATCCATACATGACCACTGGAAAAACCATAGCCTTTGAGAGGTATTTTGTATTTTTGTGTTTATTATATCATTTTGGGAAAGTGTAGAATGGTGTGAGGAATATACCTGTAAAAACCAGCTTAAGAGTTAGAGGGTGATTTTCTAATTGCTGGTATATTTTTACAAATTTTGACTGTATTATTGATTGCAACCCCAGGTCCCAGGCCTTGCTGCAGTTAACCTTTCTCCCCATAGAGCCTATTTAATATTCATCATGCATTTTCCCTATGAGGTCCATATGTTTGGCACTCCAGTGCTGATTTTCCATTGTTTTTGTTAGAAGAAGGATCTAGTGACAGAGCAGCTACACTCTGCTCTGAGAAGACATTCTCACTAGTATGCCACAGTGGCTATTTCTATTACCTTTGCCATAGGATGACTTGGGCTGATGACAATTATCTTTTGGAAGATGTAATTAATTTTCAGTAGTTGATATAGGGCTGATTACCAGGCTTAACACAAAGAACCCGTACCATTTTGTAGCTCACATGAAAATCAGCAGCTTTGTAATTTAAAAAAAATGGCAAATATAAATTTGCACATTCATATTTGAAAGTATCTAATCTTATCGTTACCTAGGCTTCCCAAGTAGCTCAGATGGTAAAGAATCTACCCATAGTAGAGAAGACCCAGATTTGATTCCTGGGTCAGGAAGATCCCATGAAGAAGAGAATGGTAACCCACTCTAGTATTCCTGCCTGGAGAATTCCATGAACAGAGGAGCCTGGCAGGCTACAGTCCATGGGTTGCAAAGAGTTGGACATTACTGAGCAACTAACATACACAATCTTATCTCAACCTAGACTAAAATCCTTAGGAATAATACAAGTTTTCTCTTCTAACAAATGAGGAGAAAAAATATCCTTATTGACAATTTCTCTTTCTAGCTAATCAGTTATAAAACCTCCTGTCCTATCTTGGAAAGAAGTGAGAATAATTGTGGAGAAATGTAGCGTTATTCTAGCCAAACACTCCACTGCTAAGGGATGGTGAAGAAACAAAAAGTTCTCCTATGAATTGTCCTCTAATCCCTGGTAATTTATTCCATATTAATATTTAAGAAGGCATCCGAATGTTGAGTGGATGCTTTGTGATAATGACGTTTCTTTGTTAGCATGTCTCAATCATTTTATTGTAGGATACACAAATGATCTGATTTTGGCGTGGGGGTTATATTCTTAGGTCAATCCATTGCTTCAGAATGTATACTCTCAGTTTCCTATCTTGAGTATAATTTTGTATGTTATTATTCTGGTATATGAGAAGGAAAATTAAAATGCAGGATATTGGGACTTCCCTGGTGGCTCAATGAAGAAGAGTCTGCCTACCAATGCAGGAGACACAGGTTTAATCCCTGGTCCAAGAAGATTCCACATGCCTTGGAGCAAGTAAGCCCATGCACCACAACTACTGAGCCCATGGTGCTGCAACTACCAAAGCCTGTGTGCCTAGATCCATGCTCCACAAGAGAAACTGCTGCAATGAGAAGCCTGTGCACCACAATGAAGAGCACCCCTTCCTCACTGCAGCTAAAGAAGACCTGAATAAGTCAACAAAGGCCCAGTGTGGCCAAAAATAAATAAAAATAAAGAAATAAAATTATTTTTTAATGTAGGTTATCATTATTCAGAAAGGAATACCATGTTCCAGTCTCATGCCTAAATGTCATTCTTGATGATGACATGTGTGTTCAAGTCTGAAATTTCTCTAATCTAAATAAAATGTAAAAATTCCCTAACCTTGTCAGAAGAGAGGTAGGAGTTTGACTTCATGAATAAAGAATAATGTTTTGAACATGTACTTGTATACTTTCTTGTATAGTAAAATTGTATAGTGAATCATACTTTTCTCAGCCTCCTTACATCCATAACTTCTGCCTTCAGAAGTACTGGTGCCTCCAAATGTGGAGGCTTTGAGGCTTCTATAGAAAATTTTCTTGCTTCTTATTGACATCTGCCTTACAGAAAGTTGAACTTGATCACTTCATGCTGTATTGTCAATTATTATACATCTGTTTACTTTCCAACTTTTATATTTTATAGTTTTTATAGTTTCCAACTTTTATAGAACTACAAAATTCATTACACCTCCATAATATTCTTCTGTTCTGTTTGTACTTATACCTCTGTTCTTCAGTTCAGTTGCTCAGTCATGTTTGACTCTTTGCAACCCCATGGACAGCAGTACACCAGTTTTCTCTGTCCATCACCAACACCTGGAGTTTACTCAAACTCATGTCCATCGAGTCAGTGATGCCATCAAACCATCTCATCCTCTGTTGTCCCCTTTTCCTCCTGCCTTCAGTCTTTCCCAGCATCAGGGCCTTTTGCAATAAGTCAGTTCCTCGCATCATGTGGCCAAAGTATTGGAGTTTCATTTTTAGCATCAGTCCTTCCAATGAATATTCAGGACCTCTGGTCTTATTATAATAAGACCCCTGTTCTTATACAATAAGGACCTCTGTTCTTATTGTATCAAAATTATTTTTAAGTGTGTGTGTGTGTGTGTGTGTGTGTGTGTGTGTGTGTGTGTGTGTGAGGGTGGAGGCAAGCTAAATACTTGTAGTTTCATTCAAACTACTATGGGCATTATGGACTACATTGTGTCTTCCCAAAGTGTATAATTCAGAGCCCCAACCCCAGTGTGACTGTATTTGGAGATAAGACTGTTAAGATAGAAGTTAAATTTAAATGAAATCATAAGGAGAGACTCTAGTCCAACAGGACTGATGTTTTAATTTAAAAAGAGGTAGACAGAGAAAAGGCTGTGTACAAAGTGCAGACCTTATCAAAAATTTTATCAAAATCCAATGCTGCAGGCACCCTGATCTTGGATTTGTGGCCTTAGAACTGTGAGAAGATAAATTTATCTTGTGTAAGCCACCCAGTATGTGGTATTTCATTATGACAACCCTAGCAAAGTAATACAATTGCTCATTAGATATAATGCAATTTATTAATAAGCTAAGCATCTCACTCACAGTTCTTCTCAGTCATAATTGGGGGATTCCTCCATTTCATTCAGCATAATGTAACTAATTTAAGATAGAAGAGACACTTTATAAAGGATCTTGAGGATATTATCAACATGAATCATTTCTTTATGATTATTTATGACATCTGCATCATCACTTGAGAGCATACTGCCTAGTGGTTTTAGTATTTACAGATCTTTAGTAAAACAGACTTAAAACTTATAGCTTAACCTTCCAAAGTTTATCAAGTAGGCATCGCTCTCAGATGTTCTACTCCATTCCAGAAAGTTTATAGCTTTCTTCCAGAAATCATCAGGCCTCTTAACATATTCAGTGATGGGGTTCTGACCCTTCTTTAACATTTTACCTCTTTTGCTCCCTTTCCTCAAAGTTATTCAGCACTTCCTAATGTCAGCTTGTGTCAGGTAAAACAATACCAGAAAAATGGTTGGATCAGAGGTTGCAAACTCAAAGCATATATTTTGAATTATTTTTGCAGATTTAATTTCATAAGTATTTTATGTTGACCAATACAGTATTTTACTAACTGAATCAAGTTTTAAAATCACAGATTTTTGTACTCCATTGAGAAATGTGTAGATCTAGCAACATGGAACTAGTAATATATCTATTGGGTATAAGTAGTACCACCAACTTTCATGTGAACTACAAGTATTTCCTTCATACGATAATTGTGCATATACTTAGTCTGCTTCAACCACACACCCAGAAGTGTTCATCTTTATATATCTCTGGGTTTGCAAAATAAAATTTTTTGTCAAAAAATTAAAATGTAGCAGGGCTACCACAGAGTTGCACAGATAGTGCAGATGATGTAATACACTAGATGATGTAACACACTGAGATTATTAAGTGAATGACACTGCCTAGGTCACAATCATATGTAAAGAAGAACATTTCTATTATCCATGAGAATAAAATTTTTGAACATATTAAAGTGAAGAAGTAAAGTCACGCAGTCATGTCTGACTCATGCTCCTCCATCCATGGGATTTTCCAAGCAAGAGTACTGGAGTGGGTTGCCATTTCCTTCTCCAGAGGATCTTCCCAACCCAGGGATTGAACCTGGGTCTCCCACATTGTAGGCAGAGGCTTTACTATCTGAGCCACCAGGGAAGTCCAAACATATTAAAACATCTATAAAATTTCATGAAGTAATTATGTAATTATCTAGACAGAAGTAGTATAAATAAAACATTGGAAAATTTTGGTAGCCTATTGCATGCTTCTATGTTCTCGCAGAAGGTAAAGAATCTGCCTGCAATATGGGAGACCTGGGTTCAATTCTGGGCTAGGAAATTCCTCTGGAGAAGAGACTGGCTACCTACTCCAGTACTGTCTCCTGAAGAATTCCATGGACATACAAACCTGGTGGGCTGTAACTGAGAGACCAACCCTTTCACTTTCATGCAGTGAAGAGTACAGGGCAGACAGCTAGGAGTTCATATTCCTAATCTCCCTAGGATATCATTCTTATCTATCAAAGAAAGATTAAATTAATGATTATTAAAAGCTCAATTTATGTTTAGATTCTTTGATTAGAATAAGTAATACAAATTCAATTTCTAAATCCCAAAGAACATTGCATTGGTGAATGAATACTCTTTTATGGTTGTTTTTAAAAGATATCATCAGAAGGATGTTTGTGCTCAGAGCAATCTTATACTGACTTACTTATTTTACTTGCATTCTCATTTGTGATAGAAAACTCTTTGGTTTGCTTTTTTCCTGGAAGCAACTGCAGATTTAACTTTCTTTTAAGCAGCAGAGTAATAACACACTCTCCTTCACCCCACAGCTTGAACAGATTGAGAGTTTTAATGGGGAAAACAGCAGTGCAGGTACGGAAAACTCAGGAGGCTCTAGAGAAGGAGCCCTAAATTTAAGTAAGAGAGACATAACAGTGGTATGACTCCTACTGTTTGATTTCCAGGGAAAAACCACTCTTTCCAACCATTCTCACTTCTCCCTCCCACCTTTTATTTTCAATCTTGCTTTCATTTCCCTGAATCCTTATCCATTCAACACTCAGGTGACCATAAATAGCCACTCACTACCTTCCCTCCATCTAAGCCTCTCTGCTTCAGATTCATTCCTAATCTCTTTTTAAAAGCAGATTTTATGGGGAGGGAGGTGGAAGGAGGATTCATGTTTGGGAACACATGTACACCCATGGTGGATTCATGTCAATGTATGGCAAAACCAATACAGTATTGTAAAGAAAAATAAAGTAAAAATAAAAATTAAAAAAAAAGCAGATTCTAAATGCATTCATTGAGAGAACATTGCATTCCTAGGAGTTTTCACAAGTAAATGAAAATTATTATTATCCAACATGCTAAGGGGCAATTAAAATACATTTTGATACACTGTATTTGACAATTACCATTAAATTCAACAATAATGAGTACTCATTACAGAATATTGAACAATAGGAAAAGAAGAAAAAAAGCACTGGGTTAAAGAAAAAAGGCTAAAGTTAAAGAAGATAAAAATGTTGATAAGAAAAGACATCCTTTTCATGAGATACTAATAATATCTCTGTGGACTATATGTTCTAGTGGAACTAAAAAAAGAAGTAAAACCAGACATGGATTCTATTCAAGAACCATGAGTTCAGGGAAGCATTGAACTGAAGGGGACAGACTAACATATTATTCCGAAATATATCTCTTTGGCATAATAATTATTTTATGCAGATTATTTTTAAGAAGATCTGAAGACAAGTAGAAGTTACCCTTTTGTAACAGTCATTTATATGTAGAAGCCTTACATCTCCATTTGTAAGGCTGTTTGTCTCTCTGAAAGCTGGTTAGGAAGCAACAGTTAGAATCAGAAATGGAACAACGGACTGGTTCAAAATTGGGAAAGGAGCATATCAAGGCTGTTTATTATCACCCTGCTTGTTTAACTTGTATGCACAGTACATCACGCAAATACCTGGCTGGATGACTCAAGCTGAAATCAAGATTTCCAGGAGACATATCAAAAACCTCACATATGCAGAAGAGGCTACTCTAATGGCAGAAAGTAAAAAGGAATTAAAGAGATTCTAGATGAGGGTGAAAGAGGAGAGTGAAAAAGCTAGCTTGAAACTCAACATTCAAAAAAAATAAGATCATGACATCCAATCTCATCATTTCATGACAAATAGAAGGGGAAAAAGTGGAAACACTGACAGATTTTATTTTCTTAGGCTCCAAAATCACTGCAGATGGTGACTGCTGCCATGAAATTAAAAGACACTTGCTTTTCAGAAGAAAAATTATGACAAATTTAGATAGCATATTAAAAAGCAGAGACATCACTTTGCTGACAAACTTCCATATAGTCAAAGCTATGTTTTTTCCAGGAATCATGTATGGGTGTGAAAGTTGGACCATAAAGAAGACTGAGCACCAAAGAATGGGTGCTTTTGAATTGTGGTGCTGGAGAAGACTCTTGAGAGTCTTTAGCTGATATTTAAGGTGGTCACTTGAACCATTTCTATGAGATACTGTTTTACTGTCTTCCATGCATATAGGAGGAGAAGGCAATGGCAACCCACTCCAGTACTCTTGCCTGGACGGAGGAGCCTGGTAGGCTGTTGTTCATGCGGTCACTAAGAGTCAGACACGACTGAGCGACTTCACTTTCACTTTCATGCATTGGAGAAGGAAATGGCAACCCACTCCAGTATTCTTGCCTGGAGAATCCCAGGGATGGGGGAGCCTGGTGGGCTGCCGTCTCTAGGGATGCACAGAGTCGGACACGGCTGACACTACTTAGCAGCAGCAGCAGTAGTAGCATGTATACAGGAGGAACTCATGTTATTAAATTTCTATGTGTTTTATCCCATTAATCTTTTATTATACAGTAATTTCAGCCAAGAACTTGGAGTGGTAAAAGGAAAGTTATTTTCCTTCTTCACAGAATTCTGTTTATCTTCCTAAAATTTAAATGAAAATACAGTTGACATTTTTTTTTTCTGCTACAAATATCGTAGTCCTCATGAATGAAGAGGACATTTTAGTTTAAAGATTAATGAAATCATTCAACTTGATATTTCAATGCTTATTTTTTTAACTTCAGTTCTTAATTTCAAATACACATACAGCATAATCACTTGACATTCTTTGGAATGCTAATTTTTAAAAAATGCAGAATGTGAGAACTGTGAGTTTCCATTTTATTTAGGAAGCTTACTGAGGACTATGGCCTACAGAGGATAGCCTCTCAGTTCTCACAAACTACTCCAAAGGTGGGAGAGGAGTCAGTAAAAATGAATTTTAAGGCTTGAGAGTACATGTAATATATCAAATATATATCTTGATAAAAGATTATCTGGTGGTCCAGTGATCCTAATTTCAAATTTGACCTTCAAAATTATAAGTTAATACATTTATATTATTTTATTTTATTGCCACCAAATGTGTGGCCATATTTTTAACAGCAAAAGAAGGAAACTATGTAGTAGACAAATATATTTTGTTTTGTTTTAATAGGTAAATATTTGATGTCTTTATAATTTTATCTAGCAGCCATTTCTCTGTTCTCCTCTTCTCTTCTTAGATATACTGCACATCTTCCTAGACAATGTGATCTAAATTTTCAATATTGAAAAACATCCATACCAGCTAGCTCATAACTGCATCTTTATCCCTGACCTCTCTTTTAGGCCTTGGATCTTTATATTTAAAAAATTCAGGAAATCTGTACTTTGAAATCACCTCTTCCCGCATGTTGCTGTGGTGAAAGAATCTGCCTGCCAATGCAAGAGATGCAGGAGATGTCCGTTCAGTCTTTGAGTAAGGAAGATCCCCTGGAGGAGGAAATAGCAACATGCTCCAGTATTCTTACCTGGAAAATTCCATGGACAGAGGAGCCTGGAAGGCTACAGTCCATGAGGTTGCAAAGAGTTGGGTACAACTGAGCACACATACATGCATACAAGTACCATAAATTTCACATACTAAGAAGAAGATGAGTTATACTCAGCAGACTTCTGAGTTCCATATCTTGGTGACTAACATGAATATTCAACTGTAAGCCATATCAGGAAGCTTGAAGTCAATTTTAACTCTTCATTTTTCTTCACCCTCTATGTCTATTCAACCTCTAAAGTCTTAGGATGCTTGACTCTATATTAAAGATGCTTTTCTCTAGTATATTTACTTCTATGATCTCTTGCCTTGTTTAGAACACTATAATGCCTAATCTAGGTTATTGAAACTGCCTATTAAATTTGTGTGTGCTCGGTTGTTCAGTTGTGTCCTACTTTTTTCACCCCATGGACTGTAGTCTGCCAGGTTCCTCTGTCCATGGAATTTCCCAGGCAAGAATACTGGAGTAGCTTGCCATTGGCAGATCTTTCTGAACCAGAGATTGAACCTGTGTGTCTTGTGTCATCTGCATTGAAAGGCCAATCTTTACCACTGTGCCACCAGCTTTGAATATTATAATCCTGCCCTCATACAGTCAGAGGGCTATTTCTGTAATACAAATTTTCTTATACCAGTCAGCTAATTAAAACCATTACATGATGCTTCCATTGTCCTTAGAATGAAGTCCAAATGCTTTAAGAGCTCCACAAGCCTTATTTTATCTGAGTGCAAATATATTGTATCTCCAGATATATTTTCACATCTTCCCTTCACTTTTATTTTTTTTTTAGTTTTTTATTTTTTACATTTTAAAATCTTTAATTCTTACATGCATTCCCAAACATGAACCCCCCTCCCACCTCCCTCCCCATAACATCTTTCTGGGTCATCCCCATGCACCAGCCCCAAGCATGCTGCATCCTGCGTCAGACATAGACTGGCGATTCAATTCACATGATAGTATACATGTTAGAATGTCATTCTCCCAAATCATCCCACCCTCTCCCTCTCCCTCTGAGTCCAAAAGTCCGTTATACACATCTGTGTCTCTTTCCCTGTCTTGCATACAGGGTCGTCATTGCCATCTTCCTAAATTCCATATATATGTGTTACACATCTTCCCTTCAAAACCCTGCTCTCTGGCCATATTAAATTGTCTTTATAAACAGCAATGTTCTTTTCTACCTTTAGAACATTGCTTGTGCTATTCTATCCATTGGAAATGCTATTCATCTTACCCACTCACCTGGCAACTCTATTTCAAGATTTATTTATATATCATGTTTCCTCTGAGACACCTTCTCAGATGCCCTGTAGATCAAATGTGTGGCTTCTGCCCAGTGTTTCCACAGCACATCTGTATATCTTGTGGTAACACCCACCATAATTTATTCTATTCAAATGGTATCCTTCTCTATTTCTTCTAATAGACTATGTGGATCATAAGAACAGAGGCTGCACCTGTAGCCCCATTCTCTATCTCACCCATAATGATCAATTAATATGTATTTCTTTGGTTCATAAAGACTTAAGTATAAAAAGAAAACTAAAATGTTGCAGGAACAGGAAATAAAGATCCCCTGAAGGAGGCATGGCAACACACTCCAGTATTCTGTCTGGAGAATCCAATGGACAGAGGAGCCTGGTAGGCTACAGTCTATGGGGTTGTAAGAGTTGGACATGACTGAAGTGACTTAGCACACAATAGAATCTCAGAGTTCATTATTCTATTTACTCATAGAAATTTACTTGAAATTTACATGCTGATGTTAAAAACAGCATGGGTTGACATTTGACTTCAACTTTTTTTAAAAATTTAATAACATTTTAACAAAATAACAGATGACTTTAGCATAATTACTAATATAATATACTTTCTTTTATGATTTTATATTATACAATACACAATTTGTAACTCACTGCCATAAATTAAATTTAAACTTATGTATGGATCATCTATACAAAATTTCATGCTAACCTGAAATGATACTTTCTGTCAGCCAAAGTTTCAGTTTCACAGAATTACTTTCTTGGTCTATGTTTATTTATGTAATTACTTGGATTTTCACTAGATTTTGCTTTTAGTACCTCGTAAAATTTCCATTGAAAAATGAACTTGATGATGCCAACAATCGTAGATCTAAGTACTGTTATAGACTACTCGATTTTGTAAAAACTGAAAGTTCTATCTTTCAGGAGAGTTGGGGCATGCAGCCAAGTGTGAATCTTGTTTGGTAGAAGCCAGAAGTCGAGTTTTCAGTCAAATAGTAGTTCAGACATATGAACCAGGTGAATCCACAAGATGTGATTTAAAAATCTTCTGAATGACTTATGGGAAAATGGACATTATATACAAGCATTCCTTTTTTCTGACATACTATTTTCTGAAAGGATATGTTGGTTGGAAACAGCTGCAGCCATCATGTGGCTTTAGGAAAGTGCCAAAAAAATCATACATGGGCTCATAAGGAATGGACTGATTTTGTTGAGCTGCAAAAAAATAATCCTAGGTGTGCCCTACTTCAAGATTTCATACATGAGTAGGTACATCTTTCCTCATTCTTTATACTTTTGATGACAGATAAAAATTAAAAAATTACAATGTAATTAGAAAATTACAATGACCTGTGATTACACAAGTCAGGCATACAAAAATAGAGTTGGTGGCAATCAAGGATCTGGTCTCAGATACTTTTTACCATAGAGAACTTGAATTTTCTCTGAACTTTATCAAACCTAAGGATACCACCAGCTATATTAAGCACATCATTCACCAACTGCAGTTTTATATTCTGATGTTCCCCCACTGGAAGGATGCAACTATTTCTGATCTCAAATAATCCTTGCTTACCAAGCATCCTGACTTCTTGCCAGATCTAATTATAGTTATTGACAGAAAAGAATTACATAATGCATACAATTAAATGTGGCCTTCAGAGTTTTACCTTTATAGTAGTTTTGTAGTTCGTATTTTGCAGTTTGTAGTTTGCTGCATTTTATAGTTTGTAGTTTTTCATTTTGTAGCTTGGTGGAACACAATTCAAGTGCTTCTTGAATATGTGTCTTCTGGGCTCTACTTCTGACAAAACTCTCAATAATACTTCTTTGTCTCAATTAAGTCTCTGCTTCTAGAATTTTGACTAACACTTCTTTTGATCAGGGTTACCCTTGCCTTTAGCGTTCATAAATGCATCTTAATTTAGACAAAGATGGAAATTATCACTTAGGGTAAAAATTGTAAAGATGTAAGTGCTGAAATCAAGACTATAGCTAAACATAGTTGATCAATTCTTTGTTCAAATGTGAAGAAAATAATTTTATTTAAAACCAAATGTGAAACATTAAAATAACTACCATTTGCACTTAATATCCATAATATAATATAAATTTTATGTAATTTTTACTTCATTGTGAATAGAAGCTATTTTCTAGTAAGTAAATATAATTTTTGACCTCTACATTTTCCACTTTCACATATATACCTAGAAATGCATAATTATATAAAAGTAGAGGCCCATAATAATTATCTTGATTATATATATGTATTGCAGCCATGAAATTAAAAGACGCTTGCTCCTTGGAAGGAACGTTATGACCAACCTAGATAGCATATTGAAAAGCAGAGATACTACTTTCCAACAAAGGTCCATCTAGTCAAGGCTATGGTTTTTCCAGTGGTCATCTATGGATGTGAAAGTTGGACTGAAGAAAGCTGCTGCTGCTGCTGCTGCTGCTGCTGCTGCTGCTGCTGCTGCTGCTGCTGCTGCTGCTGCTGCTAAGTCACTTCAGTCGTGTCCAACTCTGTGCGACTCCATAGGCGGCAGACCAACAGGCTCCCCCATCCCTGGGATTCTCCAGGCAAGAACACTGGAGTGGTTGCCATTTCCTTCTCCAATGCATGAAAGTGAAAAGTCAAAGTGAAGTCGTTCAGTCGTGTCCGACTCTTCACGATCCCATGGATTGCAGCCTACCAGGCTCCTTCATCCATAGGATTTTTCAGGCAAGAGTACTGGAGTGGGGTGCGATTGCTTTCTCCGATGAAAAAAGCTGAGCACCAAAGAATTGATGCTTTTGAACTGTGGTGTTGGAGAAGACTCTTGAGAGTCCCTGGACTGCAAAGAGATCCAACCAGTCCATTCTGAAGGAGATCAGCCCTGGGTGTTCTTTGGAAGGAATGATGCTAAAGCTGAAATTCCAGTACTTTAGCCACCTCATTTGAAGAGTTGACTCACTGGAAAAGACTCTGATGCCTGGAGGGACTGGGGGCAGGAGGAGAAAGGGACGACAGAGGATGAGATGGCTGGATGGCATCCCCGACTCGATGGACATGAGTCTGAGTGAACTCCAGGAGATGGTGATGGACAGGGAGGCCTGGCGTGCTGCGATTCATGGGGTCGCAAAGAGTCGGACACCACTGAGCGACCGAACTGAACTGAATAGTTTTGAAGTTTGTGTGCTCAGTCGTGTCTGACTCTTTTCAACCATATGGACTATAGCCTGCCAGGCTTCTCTGTCCATGGAATTCTCCAGTCAAGAATACTGGAGTTGGTAGCTATTCCCTTCCCCAGGAGATCTTCCCAAGCCAGGGACTGAACCTGTTTTTCTTGCACCTCTTGCAATAGCAAGCACATATTCTACCACTGCACCATTTTGTGTAGCTAATTATACAAATATGTATTTTTTGAGAGTGAATATAATTGTTTTATTCCTTCTACTGCCTATCTTCCAACATCATTTCTTCAATATTTATACAATTCTATAAGTAGTAAGCTTGTTCTTCAGATAATCTATTAAATTATCAAACCAAATAAAATTGCTCTGCAGTCATTGTATGCCATATGTTGATTCTAAATAATTTAGATTATCTAGACAAAATGATGTATTTATCTTTATCTAATCAAGATGTATGGGTTCTTAATCAAATGAAAATTTAAAAAGAACCACTACTTCTTTTCACAAAGTCTATAAAAACTACAATCAATAAAAAAGTTTCTTAAGCTATTTATTAATTTTAATTAATTCAGTGATGTTTAAATTCATATCCAAAGTTTTGAAAAGTACTTCTAACCTCTGAGATTTATCATTGCCTTTTGGTTTGGGTTTTGGATTAGTTTTTCCCCCCCAATATTGTAATCATTATCTTATTGTTTCTTAACTTGTAGGGGGAAAAGTTTATGTATTCCTCTTTGCAACTGGGTTCTGTGTCTATTGTTTAATAAAACCAAAAGTGAAGAAGCCTCATTCATCTTACTCCCCTTGGGTGTTCCAATTCACAATGTTGAGAGTCAGCTTGTCTGAATTTTCTTTGGGGACCTTATTGCACTAATGAGTACTCAGGTGTAATTCATTGGAAGAATTTTTCTGGTGGAAATTGTTCTTTATGGTGAAAATGAGCATTCTACAGCAATGCAAAATGATTTATTACAATTTTTTGCAATACCAGCAAACTTGTTCATACTTACCAATTTTTGCTTTATGTATAAAACTACTTATTTTTTAACAGAAGTCATTGTCTTCTTGATATTAATTATGGTAGCATTTTCAAACAATATAAGTTCTAAAAATAGTTGGGGTGCTTCTTAGGGCAGTTTTGGCGAAACATGACAGTGGTATAAACATTTTTGTAAAGTTTTTTTTTTTTTAACACATACTCATTTTTTAAAAAACCACACAATCCAATCTACAAGGGAAGTTTTTTTTTCAAAATATGAATAAATATGCATGGACTTTCTATTAATGAAAATGAAACTGACTTTACATATACACAAATGTGTTGATATGATATGACATCATTCTTTAAGGCCTTGTTTTCCACATATATTTTTAAATTTAATATTACTAGAATTCATAGGCTTTTAGTTTCACTTCTTTAGATTTTGGATTGGTCTTTGGACATTTTGTGTTAAAATTGTTTTTCTTGACATTTGTAGTGGATTCATTAATATATAATAGCATACTTCATCTCACTGTTTCTATAATACATATAATAAAACTATCAGTGATACAAGGAATTCATTTTTTATTTTAAAGAAAGCTTGATTTTATTTTTATCCTGGACAATTCAGCAGGATACTGTTAAAAAGAAACTTCTAAAGGAGTATTAGTAAAATTATGTTTGCTTCATTAGTTAAAATTTTATCAACTGAATGATAGTTTTCACGTAGTCTATACCCCAAACACAAGGCAATTATAGTTTAACCAAGATGAATCTCTTCAAAGCATGATTCTTTGCTGGCATAAACTTTTCAGTGTTGTGTACACTACTCACAATAATTCTTGAACTTCTTGTGGAAAAGGTAGCATGGATCTACAGACTTAACTGAATTAGAATCGCAGCATTATATCACTCTCTCTAGGATGATATTGGAGAAGGCAATGGCACCCCACTCCAGCATTCTAGCCTGGCAAATTCCATGGATGGAGGAGCCTGGGGGGCTGCAGTCCATGGGGTTGCTAAGAGTCGGACACAACTGAGCGACTTCACTTTCACTTTTCACTTTCATGCATTGGAGAAGGAAATGGCAACCCACTCCAGTGTTCTTGCCTGGAGAATCCCAGGGATGGGAGAGCCTGGTGGGCTGCCGTCTATAGGGTCACACAGAGTTGGACATGACTGAAGCAACTTAGCAGCAGCACCAGCAATCTAGTCTAACAGAACACACTGGTGATTGAAGTGGCAGACTTACTATCGTTGATGAATAGTGATGTTGTTGCCCATCTTGGAGAGCAGAGTCTTAATTGGGCATCAGTAATATCTGGTGTTAGGTCCAGTTTTAACATTGACTAGCTTTGATACAAGAGCAGTTCATTTCTCTGGGCTTCAACTCTGGCTTGTGTAATTAGGGAATTGAACTAGATGATTTCCTGCCAAAATCCCTTGACAAGAAATTTGATGTCTTCAGTATGCTTGACTCTATTAGGAAACATCATTTAACTAAAGTTATTGCATTGATTTATAAATTGTGAGGAATCATGTACTTTGTTCCCACAAAGTTTTGAATCACAAGAAAGGAAACATCTTTGATTCAATACTTAGAGTAGATAACTATAATCCATATGGCATCAAATATATTTTTGTTTCATTCACTGATCTATTTCTAGTCTACAAAATTCTGAACATGTAGCTAGAAGTTCAATAAATATGTTGAATATATGAATTAATGAATGAATCATCAAACAAAGCCTCTTGCTCAGTGATAAAGCCAGCCTTCTCTTTTTCAAAGAGTCATTCTTTATTTGTCCATGGATGGGAAAGAAATACAGATATTCCTAGACTTATGATGTGGTTATGCCCCAATAAACCCATGGTAAATTGAAACTATCATAACTTGAAAATGCATTTAATGCACCTAACCTACCCATGATAGCTTCACCTAGTCTACCTTAAACACACTCATAACATTTACATGAGCCTACTGGGGGGCAAATCATCTAACACAAAGATTATTTTATAACACAATGTTGACTATTTCATGCAGTTTATTAAATATTGTACTGAAAATGAAAATAGAATGGTTTTGAGGGTGCAGATGGTTATAAGTGTATCAGCTGTTTATCTACCCTCATGATCATGTGACTGACAGGGAGCTGCAGCTTGCTGCCCCTGCCTGGTATCACAAGAGTATATTATACTGCATATTGCTACCCTGAGAAAAGATCAAAATTTGAAATTCACAGTATGCTTTCTACTGAAGGAGTATTGCTTTAACAGCATTGCAAATTTGAAAAATCATAAATTGAACTATTCTAAGTTGAGAACCACCACTTTTAATAAAAGATGAAATTGAATCACAGACAGGTTAACTTGCTCAAGGTAATAAAACTTCCCAGATCAAATACTTGCCAGTAGTCATCTCTATTTATTAGACTCCCTCCTTACACACATACTTCCAAATAAAATTCTACATTAATTGGTATTTAAGAAAACCTTACCACATGCCATGTGCACTACCTATAGCACCATCTTAAATTTCAAATAGAAGAAAAAGAGTCATAACCCAGAATCCTTCTTTTAATTCGAGGACAAGCTATTCATTTTGTCAGAGTTAATGTACCAAACGTGATCAACATGTTCTGCAACTCATTGAAAATAGAAATCAACTTTTAAACTTAGTAGTTTTCCTTTGACTTTTGCCATAAATATGTCTTTATCCATATCTTTATTTAAAATTGTAAGGCACATTGATCATTTAAAAAATTGTCTTGGAATAAAAATATTAGTCATATCAAATTCAGTAATTAATGTTAGTTCATTGCTTTCATTTCTTACGGCTTCTTTTACAAAGTATCTCAAAATAGAAGACTTAAATGATGGAAGTTATCTTTAAGCTAGAAGTTGTTGAAAATTAAAGTTTTGACACTGCTGGTTCTCTCTGATGGTTTCTGAAGGGGGGATTTATGCCTCTTCCCTAGCTCCTGGTGACAACTAGCAATCACTGGCATTTCTTATCTTGTAGATATATTAGTTTTATCTCTCCCTTTGTTTTTTCACTTGTTGCTTTTACTGTGTGTTTTGGCATCCATATTTCCTCCCTCTTATAAAAGTAGCAGTCATGTCTGGTCAGGGCTCAGTCCTAACAAGCCTCCTTATCTTAATCAAATCTGCAAAGATCTTACTTCCAAATAAGGTCACTTTAAGATGTACTGGGGTTTATGAATTTAACATGTCTTTTGGGGGAACACAACTCAAACTATAATGTTATCTTTTATGAAATAAACAATTTCCCCGTAATAAGATACTAAAAACTAATTTGAACTCATTCTTAAAAGATTATTTTTAAAATTACTCCTTATATAATCGTTGATATATGACATGCATTTTGCTATGCAATTTACCTGTACAGGCTCATGAAGTTTATACCCCAAGTTCAAATAGAAAGGATTTGGAACAAGAAAGTATAGCTCCAAAACCTACCCCATTGATCTTACACCACATTCTTCCCTCAGTTTGACACATTCCTTTATCTGTTTTCTTTCTTCCCTTTCGCTCACTCCACCATCTCAAGATTCTTCCAATCTGTCTCCTGGTCATCCTCTATGTCGCCTCCAGACACATTCTAGACATTCTTCCCCTCTTCCTCAGAACTGATACTAACAATATTATTTTCTAATTGCCAAGATATCAAGAAAAGAAACAAGCTAGAACACTCAGGACTGATCTCCTTTAAAATGGACTGATTGGATCTCCTTGCAGTCCAAGGGACTCTCAAGAGTCTTCTCCAACACCACAATTCAAAAGCATCAATTCTTCGGCATTCAGCTTTCTTCATAGTTCAATTCTCACATCCATACATGACTGTTGGAAAACCCATAGGCTTGAGTAGAAGGACCTTTGTTGGCAAAGGAATGTCTCTGCTTTTTAATATGCTGTCTTTTTTTTTTTTAGTTTTTTAGTTTTTTAATTTTAAAATCTTTAATTCTTACATGTGTTCCCAAACATGAACCCCCCTCCCACCTCCCTCCCCATAACATCTCTGTGGGTCATCCCCATGCACCAGCCCCAAGCATGCTGTATCCTGCGTCAGACATAGACTGGCGATTCAATTCTTACATGATAGTATACATGTTAGAATGTCATTCTCCCAAATCATCCCACCCTCTCCCTCTCCCTCTGAGTCCAAAAGTCCGTTATACACATCTGTGTCTTTTTTCCTGTCTTGCAATATGCTGTCTAGGTTGGTCATAACTTTCCTTCCAAGGAGCAAGCGTCTTTTAATTTCATGGCTGCAATCAACATCTGCAGTAATTTTGGAACCCACAAAAATAGTCTGCCACTGTTTCCCCATTTATTTGCCATGAAGTGATGGGACTGGATGCCATGATCTTCGTTTTCTGAATGTTGAGCTTTAAACCAACTTTTTCACTCTCCTCTTTCACTTTCATCAAGAGGCTCTTTAGTTCTTCTTCACTTTCTGCCATAAGGGTGGTGTCATCTACATATCTGAGGTTATTGATATTTCTCCCGGCAATCTTGATTCCAACTTGTACTTCATCCAGCCCAGCATTTCTCATGATGTACTCTGAATATAAGTTAAATAAGCAGAGTGATAATATACAGCCTTGACGTATTCCTTTTCCTATTTGGAACCAGTCTGTTGTTCCATGTCCAGTTCTAACTGTTGCTTCCTGAGCTGCATATAGGTTTCTCAAGAGGCAGGTCAGGTGGTCTGGTATTCCCATCTCTTTCAGAATTCTCCACACTTTATTGTAATCCACATAGTCAACTGCTTTGGCATAGTCAATAAAGCAGAAGTAGATGTTTTTCTGAAACTCTCTTGCCTTTTCCATGATCCAGCGGATGTTTGATCTTTGGTTTCTGTCCTTTCCTAAAACCAGCTTGAACATCTGGAAGTTCATGGTTCACGTATTGCTGAAGCCTGACTTGGAGACTTTTGAGCATGACTTTACTAGCGTGTGAGATGAGTGCAATTGTGTGGTAGTTTGAGCATTCTTTGACACTGCCTTTCTTTGGAATTGGAATGAAAACTGACCTTTTCCAGTCCTGTGGCCACTGCTGAGTTTTCCAAATTTGCTGGCATATTGAATACAGCACTTTCACAGCATCATCTTTTAGGATTGGAAATAGCTCAACTGGAATTCCATCACCTCCACTAGCTTTGTTTATAGTGATGCTTCCTCAGGCCCCCTTGACTTCACATTCCAGGATGTCTAGTTCTAGGTGTGTGGTCACACCATCATGATTTTCTGGGTTGTAAAGATCTTTTTTGTATAGTTCTTCTGTATATTCTTGCCCCCTCTTCCTAATATCTTCTGCTCTGTTAGGTCCCTACCATTTCTGTCCTCTATTGAACCCATCTTTGCATGAAATGTTCCCTCGGTATCTCTAATTTTCTTGAAGAGATTTCTAGTCTTTCCCATTCTATTGTTTTCCTCTATTTCTTTGTACTGATCACTGAGGAAGCCTTTCTTATCCCTCTTTGCTCTTCTTTGAAACTCTGCATTCAAATGGGTATATCTTTCATTTTCTCCTTTGCCTTTTGCTTCTCGTCTTTTCACAGCTATTTGTAAGGCCTCCTCAGGTGGCCATTTTGCTTTTTTGCATTTCTTTTTATTGGGAATGATCTTGATCCCTGTCTCCTGTGCAATGTCATGAACCTCCATCCATAATTCATCAGGCACTCTGTCTATCAGATCTAGTCCGTTATATCTATTTGTCACTTCCACTATATAAGCATAAAGGATTTGATTTAGGTCATACCTGAATGAGTATGTAGGTTATCCTTTCTGTGGTCAAGTGCTCAGCGGCTCAGTCATGTCCTACTCTTTGAAATCCCATGGACTGTTGCCCCCCAGTCTCCTCTTTCCATGGGATCCTCCAGGCAAGAATACTGGAGAGGGTTGCCATTTCCTCCTCCAGGGGATCTTCCTGTCACAGGGATTGAACCCACATCTCTTACATCTTTTGAATTAGTAGGAAGATTCTTTACCACTGTCCCAACTGGGAAGCCCCCTAGCCATAGATTCTAAGGTAGGTCTAAATTTTTATAGCTTGGGATTTATCTATGTATCCTGTCTGAAAGGACTAGTAATTATTTTAATAGAAATTCAGAATTTTGAATTCAGAAGTTTTGGTACTGAATTTTTGATCTGTCACAAAGTGACTGACACACTTAGTTACATTTCCTTTCTGTAAAATAGTTACTTATAAAAAGCAGATTAAGCTTATTATTCTCTCTGTTAATTTACTAGAAACCTGGGGTATATGAAGTTTGGATAATTTCCTCCAGGTCACATAGCTAATAAATAGAAGACATCTTGATTCTGCATTGAGATACCATTCAATGAGCCACATACTACTTTTGTAAGGTTATTTATAAGAATTAAATGAGACAATACATTTATAAACCATCTCCCCCTTCACTGCATGTTTTTTCATTTTTTTCTTAAATTATGTCTGTTTGGTAGTAAGAGAACACATTCCACTGCTTAATCACACTACAATTTTCCTAAAAACCTTCCTGCCATTGCCAGTTATATATCTAACAATATATACTTTTATCTTTAACTCAGCCTCCTAACCCCATGTCAGGTTTAAACCGAAGTTAAGAACACATGAAAGGATATTTGCTACTGTAAAATTTATTTTAAAATATGCTCAATTTACCCATATTTTAAAAATCCTTGCAACGTGGCATAAATCCCACTTAGTTATGGTGTGTGATCATTTTGATATATTATTGAATTTGATAAGTAGCATTTTGTTGAGGAATTTTACATCTATGTTCATCAATGATATTGACATATAATTTTCTTAAGTGGCTTAAGAAACAGCAGTTTATTTGTCAAATTTCTGGAGACTGAGAAGTCCAAGATCAAAGTGCCAGCCAATTTGGTTACTGATGACATTCCTCTTCCTGTCTTGCAGATATCTGCCCTCTTGCTATTCTTTTGCATACATTTCCTTGATGGACCTGGGGAGAAGAGAGAGTCAGAGAGGGAGAAACACAGAAAGAAAGAGAACTTTGTTCTTCTACAAGGCCTTCAAACCTATGGGATCAAGGCCCTACTTTTATAGCCTCCTATAAATCTTAATTACCTCCTAAAAGCCTTATCTCTAAATATAGTCATCTTGAGGGTTGGACTTCAAAATATGAATTTCTGGAGCGGGGAGGTACAATTCAGTCCATAGATAGATTCTTATCTTTTTTTTTTTTTTTTTAAACAATCCATATTTGGATCATATGAGACCTTGAAAGCAAGGACATTGTGAAATAGAATTTAAAATGTATCATAAATTAATTCTAATTTTATATTATATAGTAAGTCTTAACTCTTTTATAATGACTTAAGCATCAGAATTTATTAGCTTTTCTTTGGGTATTTGTACTTAGATTTGAATTTTCTCATAATATTAGGTATAGAGTGTTTTTTCTATAGTCACAAAAACTACAAAATTTGTTGGCATAATCTTACTGTAATTAAATTCCCATTATAAATATTCTCATGTTTGAACTGAATAGAATAATTCAAAATAGAATAGAATAGAATAGTGTTCTATTTCCATAAAACGTCAATATGCAAAATCTTATTATCTGTGTTACTACTCAGATGTTAAAAAGCTCAGAGTGTGAAAACATGGTTATATAGTCAATTTCCATTTAAGCAAAGAGCTTTAATAGAAGTATCAAGTGTGCTATTTACTGCATTAGTACCTTTCCAAGTCTTCTTGAAAGAAAGCTTTTACCTTTCTGTTTTACAACTATATTAAAGCCAATTATAGAAAAGCACACTCAATTTTTACATCAAAACTCTTTGCCAGTAAGTCAATTATCCTGGTCAAATTGTCCTCTGAAAGGAAAGCAGTCTAGAGAAAGAACTTTATATGTATTTCAGAAGCTTCAGCGCGTCCCTTACAGTGTGAGCTAGCTGTGTGATTCAGGCATCATTGGAACACCTGATGCATGTACCTCCTTCCATTTTTCTATACCTGTGCTTCCTTTAATCAACATCATCAGTAAAATGGGAGCTAACAGTTTAAATGTCCAAAATAAATGAAAACATCGTTTTGAATGATATAATTTGCAACAAGGCTTAGTTTTTAAGAATTTTATTTTATTCACATACGTAGGAATGGTAAAATTTTTCAGAACAGCCTACATTCTCCTATGTGTTTGTGCATGTGCAAGCATGTACATAGAAAAAAACAAGGAGAAAGAGAGACAAAAAGGTACTTTATGTTCCAGGAACCATATTAAGTTCTGAGAATGTCCAGATCAACCAGCTCTTGCTCTCTAGAAATCCACCATCTGGCAAAGGAGACAGAGGCATGAGCGAACAACTATTAAACTGTTGGTTTCATATAAGGTTATCTATAATATGAGAATAATATGCTATACATTAGTAGCACAGAGAAGGGCACAATAAATTCTCCTAGGGATAAGAAAGAAAATCAGGAAGGGCTTCACAGAAAATGTGGCTCTGTAATAAATAATGAGCTTTACCCAGTGAGAGTTATGCTCTGTGTCCCAGATTCTGGGAGATAACCTCTAAACCCTTGAAATTTCACAGGTTGTAGAAGTGTCTCTGTTATTCATGGTGGGTTCCTGGATGACACTGGAGAGTTTATGCTAACCTGATGACTCAGGTTAGGAGATGGCTGTAACAGAAAGAACAACCATGAATTGGAAAGTTACAAGGGAAATGACTCCTATAATTGTGCCTAGGTAATGAACAACAGACTGGTTCCAAATAGGAAAAGGAGTATGTCAAGGCTGTATATTGTCACCCTGCTTATTTAACTTATATGCAGAGTACATCATGAGAAACGCTGGAAGAAACACAAGCTGGAATCAAGATTGCTGGGAGAAATATCAATAATCTCAGATATGCATATGACACCACCCTTATGGCAGAAAGTGAAGAGGAACTAAAAAGCCTCTTGATGAAAGTGAAGTGAAGAGTGAAAAAGTTGGCTTAAAGCTCAACATTCAGAAAACGAAGATCATGGCATCCAGTCCCATCACTTCATGGGAAATAGATGGGGAAACAGTGGAAACAGTGTCAGACTTTATTTTGGGGGGCTCCAAAATCACTGCAGATGGTGATTGCAGCCATGAAATTAAAAGACGCTTACTCCTTGGAAGAAAAGTTATGGCCAACCTAGATAGTATATTGAAAAGCAGAGACATTACTTTGCGGACTAAGTCCATCTAGTCAAGGCTATGGTTTTTCCTATGCTCATGT
Organism: Ovis canadensis; assembly: GCF_042477335.2. Classification (NCBI taxonomy): domain Eukaryota; kingdom Metazoa; phylum Chordata; class Mammalia; order Artiodactyla; family Bovidae; genus Ovis; species Ovis canadensis. The sequence continues at coordinate 64,931,891 of NC_091250.1, forward strand.
ATGGATGTGAGGGTTGGACTATGAAGAAGGCTGAGCGCTGAAGAATTGATGCTTTTGAACTGTGGTGTTGGAGAAGACTCTTGAGAGTCCCTTGGACTGCAAGGAGATCCAACCAGTCCATTCTGAAGGAGATCAGCCCTGGGATTTCTTTGGAAGGAATGATGCTAAAGCTGAAGGTTCAGTACTTTGGCCACCTCATGCGAAGAGTTGACTCATTGGAAAAGACTCTGATGCTGGGAGGGAATGGGGGCATTAGGAGAAGGGGACGACAGAGGATGAGATAGCTGGATGGCATCAGTGACTCAATGGATGTCGGTCTGAGTGAACTCCAAGAGTTGGTGATGGACAGGGAGGCCTGGCATGTTGTGATTCATGGGTCGCAAAAAGTCGAACACGACTGAGCGACTGAACTGAACTGAATGAAGCTCCAATAAAAGCTAAGGATATCAAAGTTCAATTAAGCAACTGAGTTGGAATACTTCTTGCATCTTCTCATACATAGATGTCAGAAGGATAACATGCCTCATTCCTGAAGACACAAGTTGTTTTTACTGAACCAAACTAGACTTATTTCAAAGTCTGTAATTATAAACATAATACTGTATGGCAAATAGATGGGGAAACAGTGGAAACAGTGACTGACTTTATTTTACTAGGCTCCAGAATCACTGCAGATGGTGATTGCAGTCATGAAAGTAAAAGACACTTATTCCTTTGGAGGAAACTTATGACCAGCCTAGACAGCATATTAAAAAGCAGAGACATTACTTTGCCAGCAAAGGTCCGTCTAGTCAAGGCTATGGTTTTTCCAGTGGTCATGTATGGATGTGAGAGTTTGACTATTAAAAAAAAAAAAAAAAAGCTGAGCACCAAAGAATTGATGCTTTTGAACTGTGGTGTTGGAGAAGACTCTTGGGAGTCCCTTGGACTGGAAGGAGATCCAACCAGTCCACCCTAAAGGAGATCAGTCCTGAGTGTTCATTGGAAAGACTGATGTTGAAGCTGAAACTCCAATACTTTGGCCATCTGATGTGAAGAGTTGATTCATTTGAAAAAACCCTGATGCTGGGAAAGATTGAGGGCAGGAGGAGAAGGGGACGACAGAGGATGAAATTGTTGGATGGCATCACCGGCTCGATGGACATGGGTTTGGGAGGACTCTGGAAGTTGATAATGGACAGGGAGGCCTGGCGTGCTGTGATTCATGGGGTCGCAAAGAGTCAGACACACCTGAGTGAATGAACTGAACTGAATTGAATACTGTATAGGACCAGGGTCCAGCCCCCACAGGATCCAGGGAAACCTGAAGGAAAAACAGCATTGGTGGATGATTTAGAGAGAGATAAGGAATGAATGTTGAAGATAAGAAAATAGAGGAGAGAAAGAGGCTGATATTCCTTGGTTTACACAGAAAGCTAATAAAGTCTTAGAAGCTCAGGCAGGGAAGTGAACGCAGGGAGCCTCTATGCTCGAAGGGATCAGCCTGAAAAAGAGAGGGAGGGAGAGGAAGAGAGAGAGAATGATTGACGTGGGGAGACCAAGCTGCGAGGCCCCTTTTTTTTTTTTTCAAAAGGGTCTTTTATATCTTTACTTGTACATAGAGGGAAATGAAAGATGCAAAGTCATACAGAGTCAGCCCAAACATTACATCTGTTTTGTGATTATCAAAACCAGGATTTTTTCTGCAAACCTTTCCCGTAGACAATGTTGTGTACATTATCTTCTGGTCTTGGAGGCCTGTGGACATTTTATGACCGTCTTTTGATAAAGGCTGTTCAACCAGAAAACTTATTTTCCCTTGAAATGTTTTTTATTTATATTTCTAATCTATGTCAGCCTCAGAAAGTATTAAACAAGTTACATTTCTCACGGAGCAAAGGTGCAGTGAGTTACAAGAAAGAACCAATTAGCTCAAAAGTCTGATGTGGTTAATTTTAAGGCTACACTTGTTTTTCTTACTTTCTAACTATGTTAACTGATGCACTCCCAAGTGCACAGTGGATAAGAGATATGGGAACTTAGCAACAAGCATTGGCCCAATAATGAAATCCTACACCAGCACTACTCTAATAACTTTTAACTCTTTAAATGGCTCTATGTTTTAGGCTTTCCATGCCTCTCACGGTTGGGAGGCTGTAGATAATCATATGCGTAGCTGCAAGAGTCTGGCCATACCTGCCAAGCAAGCTAGAATGCTAACAGAGGGGGTTTGATTGGAAATATTCCTCTCATGTTCAGGAGACTTATTAGCTATAGCCCTAAGTTGATTTTCTCCAGAGAAAGGTGGTCGGGGATAGCCCCCTGTTAATGTCAGAGGAGTTGGTGAAAGTCATGAAATAGTAAAACAGACAGATTCTGGTTTTGGGGTAGATGCTCGAGAAAGTCTAGGGAGCCCCTTGAGTCCTGAAGCCTTGCTTAACAGTTCTCTCCCACATGACCTTGTCATGGGTGGGATCTCCCATGGTGGCTCCCAGCAGTATAGCACTCAATTCTGTCTGAGTCTTTGCAACTTCATGGACCCACCAAGCTCCTCTGTCTGTAGGATTTCCCAAGCAAGAATACTGGAGCGGGTTGTGATTTCCTACTCTAGGGGATCCTCCCGACCCATGGATCAGATCTGTGTCTCTTGCACCTCCTGCATTGGCAGGTGATTTCATTACCATTGAGGCACTAGGAAGCCCCTATACAACACTTGATCTAAGCCAAAAGCATATCTCATAACCGTGACTTTTAAATTTTAATGGATAGACTTGTGAAGTCAAGTACCTCAATCAATATTCACATGGAATATGGGTAATCCTCCTGTGAAATAATCCACTCTGAGCTTGACATAGCAAACCTCTAGACTATTGGAAGGAAAGGATGTAGTTAGATCAAAACATCCCTTTTTATACTCAATAATTTTTTGGTGTTCAGACCCATATTCCATTCTAATTTGAGACATATTGAAACCAGAGGGAAAAACTAGAAACACAGTAAATTAAAAATTGTAAGAAATTTTTCAATGGAAACTAAATTATTGAAACACTGACGTAGGGTGCAGCATGCTTGGGGCTGGTGCATGGGGATGACCCAGAGAGATGTTGTGGGGAGGGAGGTGGGAGGGGGGGTCATGTTTGGGAACGCATGTAAGAATTAAAGATTTTAAAATTAAAAAAATAAATAAATAAAAAATAAAATTAAATTAAAAAAAAATTAAAAAAAGAAACACAAACAGCACTGTCTTGGGGCTATTTTAAACAGATGAATTGTATTAGCTCATATTCATTTTGACCTCCTCCTACAATGTCTTTTGGTACTGCAGAACTTATACAACGAAAAGACAAATTTTATGATTCCCTTACAACTAGAAGAAACCTAAATGTAACATTTATATAACTGGGTAAATCTTGAATTGGAAATGAATCAAACAAATGAGAAACAGCGTGGATCATTCATTATTCAGGTGATTAGCATAGCAGCATTGCCAGAAACAGTAATTATGGCTTTCCCCTTTGCAGATCATGACTCTGGATCATGATTCCTGAGTCAACCACTGTACTGTTATTTCCTCTTTCCACAGGTAACATTCTGACCTTAATAGTACACTAAATTCCCTTAGGGTGTACTTCTTAGGTGATCTTCTAGAAGTCATTCCTAAGGATTATACATAGAGTTTGTATGTTTAGAGTGAGTGAATCTGTAAGTTGCTTTCAACCCAATGGTTAATTAGTTATTTTCTACAAGTGACCCCTTAACTAATAAACTATCATAAACATTTAAGAAAAGATGTAGCAAAAAATAAAAAATAGAGTCATGAAATTCCTAGATAAATATGTTTCAACTGGGATCTTGTTAAAAATGCAGAATTTCAGATGCAGCCCAAGACCTACTAAATCAGAATCTACAATTCAACAAATTTACTACAGATTCTCAATATTTTCTCCATTGGAGAAAGAGATAAAATAAAGGAGTAAAACAAATAAATTTAGTGATAACTGCTAAGGAGATGATAAAGGAGATGATGTTATCACAGAGTAATGGGGGCAGGGTGATGTTACTCTAAATATGTTTGTCAATATAGAGCTCTCACAGGTGGTAGGGTCTTAAGTGTTTAGTCATGAGAATATCTGGAAAATATTTCAGACATATTTTAGCCACAAAGATTTTGAAAAAGGAATGATTTGACATGTTCAGAAAATGGAAAAGTTATTTTGACTTGAATAAGGTAAGTAAAGAAAAGTCAGAAAGCTAAGCATGAACCTGCATTAAATAGGAACATTGATCTATACTAACTTCATTTGGAAGAAGTATTAGTGGATTTTAATCAAGAAAATAATGCAATATAATTTAACTTTTAAAATTACAAACTGTGGATAATTGCTTATAGGCCTGAATAACTGGAAGCACAGAGTTTATTTTTGTCCTCAGGCGAAAGACAAGAGTAGCTTGGGCACCAATAGGGGCAGTAAAAATGGGGGAGAACTGGAAACATTCAACATTTTTTACATTATTTCAACAGGACTTTAACTGAATGTGAGACATGAAGGAAAGTGATACATCAAGCAGAACTCTCAGGTTTGGGATTTAGCCAACTGGTAGGATGATTCTGATATTCCTGAGATGAAGAATGAAAGACTGAATAAGAAAGGTTTGGTTGTGAAGTTATCAGGAAATTTTTTTTAATGGAAATCAATTTTATTTTATTTTTTTCAGATTTTATCATATTATATTATTATTATTATTATTATTTTACTTTACAATATTATATTGGTTTTGCCATACATCAACATGAATCCACCACGGGTGTACCCGTGTTCCCAATCCTGAACCCCTCTCCCACGTCCCTCCCCATACCATCTCTCTGGGTCATCCCAGTGCATCAGCCCCAAACATCCTGTATCCTGCATCGAACTTAGTAAACCAGAAAGGAAAACACCAATACAGTATACTAACATATATATATGGAATTTAGAAAGATGGTAAGGATAACCCGCCATGCGAGATAGCAAAAGAGACACAGATATATAGAACAGTCTTTTGGACTCTGCGGCAGAGGAAGAGGGAGAGGGTGGGACGATTTGGGAGAATGGCATTGAAGCATGTATATAATATCACCTAAGAAACAAATCGCCAGTCTAGGTTCGATGCAGGATACAGGATGCTTGGGGCTGGTGCACTGGGATGACCCAGAGAGATGGTATGGGGAGGGAGGTGGGAGGGGAGTTCAGGATTGGGAACATGTGTACACCCATGGCAGATTCATGTTGATGTATGGCAAAACCAATACAGTATTGTAAAGTAAAATTTAAAATAATTAATTAATTAAAAAATAGAAAGGAATTCGTTTTTATGGATGAACCTGGAGATAACCATATTAAGGGAAATACGTCAGACAGAGAAAGACAAATATTGTATGATATAACTTATATGTGAAATCTAAAACATAATAAAAATATATTTACAAAATAGAAACAGACTCATATACATGGAAAATGCTGCTGCTACTGCTAAGTCACGTCAGTTGTGTCCTACTCTGTGCGACCCCAAAGATGGCAGCCCACCAGGCTCCACCGTCCCTGGGATTCTCCAGGCAAGAACACTGGAGTGGGTTGGCATTCCCTTCTCCAATGCATGAAAGTGAAAAGTGAAAGTGAAGTCGCTCAGTCGTGTCCGACTCTTCGCGACCCCATGGACTATAGCCCACCAGGCTCCTCCGTCCATGGGATTTTTCCAGGCAAGAGTACTGGAGTGGCATGCCATTGCCTTTTCCGTACATGGAAAATAAACATCATGATATCATTACAAAAGCGAGGGAGGGACAAATTAGGAGTATGGGGTTAAGAGATACACACTGCTATATATAAAATAAATATAACAAGGATTTTCTGTGTAGCACAAGGAACTAGTTTCAATATCTTGTAATGACCTATAATAGAAAAAATTCTGAAAAATATATAACTTAATCATTTTTCAGTACACATGAAACTAATACAATATTGTAACCAAATGTACTTCAATTTTAAAAAAGGAAAAAAAAATACTCCTTTTTTTAATTTTAATTTTTACTTTATTTTACTTTACAATACTGTATTGGTTTTGCCCTACATTGACATGAATCCACCACGGGGTGTACATGCGTTCCCGAACATGAACCCCTCTCTCACCTCCCTCCCCATAACATCTCTCTGGGTCATCCCCTTGCACCAGCCCCAAGCATCCTGTATCCTGGCTCGGACATAGACTAGCGATTTGTTTCTTACATGATAGTATACATGTTTCAATGCCATTCTCCCATTTTTGAACATGCAAAATAAAAGCTATTGTCAGAATTACAAATGAAGAAATGAATATAGTTAACGGAAAGCTTGGAATAAGGTTCAAGTTCAGGGAAGAAGTCAGAGCTACAGCTGAAATTTGATAATCAGTCTATGCTGGCATTGTTTTCAAAGCCAGATGCATAGATGAAATTCCCTATTAAAAATGATACGTCTAGAAATAATAGAATCTATTCTGAACAAATCATGGGGTTTCCCTTGCATCCACAGAATAAGTAAATGAGGAAGAGGCAGAAGCATTGGGAATTAGGCAGATATACTAGTGAAATTAGAGGAAATGCATACATATGCACTATTTTACTCAAGAGATAAGGACTGGATCAACACTGTCAAGGACTAATAAAATACAAGATAGAAGAGAACAGTTACTTTCACTGCTGGCATAATGGGTATCACTAACGTTGACTTAAAAAGTGTGCAACATGACAGTTACAAGTTTTATTTGGGGCAAAATGAGGATTTCAGCTCAGGTGACAACACCTCAAATAGCTCTGAGAAACTGTTTCAAATAAGTAGGGAGGAAGGTGATTTTGGTGAAGGGAGAGTACATGCAATTACATTGTTTTTCCAGAAGTTTTCTGCTAGTCATGAAGAATAGTTATCATCATAGATTTTAGTGCTTTTCTAGATATGAGGAGACATAAGAATTGGGTTCATAAATTTGGCTCCTGAAGATAACTATCTGAAGGCCTGTTCTGCCAATTTTTCCCTGAGCATAGAGTGCCTCATTTCTGCTCTCCACCCAGGACTTTTTTCAGAAGAGGGTGTTAAAAATCAGCAGTTGCAGCAGCACATGATTTAATCTTGGTAGAGGTAGATGGCAAGTGCCAATTTGTAGTTGACACTAACAGTGTTACCAAGAACAGTCTGATGGATTGATAGGAAGAAAAACCACTGTAAAGTAGGAAGAAGGAAATGTAAGCAGCTAGTTCAGGCACATATATTACAAAGTTTTACTAAGAACAGGACCAGATGATTGGGAGAGTAAGTAGAACAGAATAAAGGCTAGAAGTTTAAGGTTTCATTTAGTTATCTTTTATTTAATGGAAGAGAGTAAGGACGTTTGGATGCTGGAAAAATATTGTAATAAAGAGAATAAATGCACTAATTAAATCAAAGTCCTTGATAAGTCATAAGTGATGGAACATGGAAACTAGGAAGATAATTTGTTTTTGATAGAGCAAATACTTCTTGTTACTTTTGTAATTCAAAGGATCACAGGAAAATATGAGTACAGACCAAAGGAGGTTTTTAGATGTGGTAGTAGGAAGATGAGAAATTTCTTAATTTTTCAACTGACTTATGAAGAGAAGTAAATTAAAGGACTTGCTAGATGACTATGTAGTCTTGCTGTTACTGTGATAGCGGAGGCAAACCAAAAAGTGAAACATGATGAAGTTAATTATTGAAGGAATATGACCTTTTTTTGAAGGAAGATGTCCAAGTAATTCAAGCTTTAGTTCAGTTCATTTCAGTTCAGTCACTCAGTTGTGTCTGACTCTTTGAGACCCCATGGACTGCAGCATGCCAGGCCTCCCTGTCCATCACCAACTCCCTAAGTTTACCCAAACTCATGTCTGTTGAGTCACTGATGCCATCCAACCATCTCATCCTCTGTCATCCCCTTCTCTTCCTGTCTTCAATCTTTTCTAGCATCAGGGTCTTTTCAAATGAGTCAGCTCTTCACGTCAGATGGCCAAAGTATTGGAGTTTCAGCTTCAACATTAGTCCTTCCAATGAACACTCAAGACTGATCTCCTTTAGTTCAAGCTAGAATCCCAAATATTTAGCTTAGTTATAGGATATGTGGGCAGTATTCTAAGCCCAATGGTGGTATGGAAATATGAGTCTAAAAATCTAATTTAAATCTAGATGTAGTCAAATGACTAACTTCTGGCAAATGAAATTGCAATAACTTCTGAGACTTAATTACCTGGATTCAAGCCAAACTTCACAGATTAAGGGCATCATTCTCCACAAAACCGCTTTTGCCTTACTTCAGATGCTAGACACAGTCTCAGAGATCCCCATTCTGATCACGAGCTACAATTAAAGAGTTCTTACCATTCACTCAAATTTAATACTTTTTCTAGAATGATTCACATAACTCAGGAGAACACTGTACTTATGATTAGATTTATTAAAACAAAATAATACTAATCAGAACCAGTCTGAGGGGGAAATGCATAAGATGTGGTCTGGGAAGGTCCAAAATGTACAACTTTCTTGTCTTCACGATATGCCTTTGGACACACCAGTGTGTGATAATATGCAGAGAATTGCCAGCCAAGGAAAATTACTCAAACATCGGTGTCTGAGTTTTTATTATGGTTTCATTCTATAGGCATGATTAATTGAATCATTGTTTATATGGCTGAATTCAATCTCCAATTCTCTCTTTTTCCTGGGGGTTGGCTGATATGGCTCAAAGTCCCAAATCTCTAACCACATATTTATTCTTTCTGTAATGTGTAGGCTCCACCCTAGGCAATCTCATTAACATAAACTATCAGATTTGGTCCCAGGGACCCACCATAAATAACAAAAACACTTCCCTAGGGAAATTCCAAGGATTTAGAGGTTACTTCCCAGGAACTGGAGACAACAGCCACCCAATTCTGTTTTAAGCATTTAGTGCTTATCTTTTTAGGAATCAAGAATAAAGATCTTTCAGATTATTTATTAAACATAGATGTAAATAAAAATATTGTGCAGGTCCTCATTGAAACTCAATTTAAAAAGGGCTTATTCTCAGTGAAGGAAGCCCATTTGATCCTTTAGTATCTGCAATTCTTCTGGCTTTCACTTAGAATATTACATCTAGACCTCTGACAGCCATCTTGAGTCATGAATTGACCTTGAGGATGAAAGTCACATTCTGAAAGAGAGCTTAGTATAATTGTCATCCATGAAATAAACCCATCCCATCACTTGTTTTACTTTGTACAGTGTTGACCAAAAAATATGCACAACTCGAGGGTTGTGAGTTAAGTTTAATTTGGGGCAAAATGGGGACAGCAAACTCGGAGAGCTGTGAGAGACTGCTCCAAAGAGGCAGTGACGGAAGATCAATATATACGATTTTGGTGAAGGGGGAGTTCAATGTAATCACATGCTTACTAAAAAAAGGTCTTTTGCTAATCAGGAGAAGCTGCTATCACCATGAAATGATTTAGTGCTTTTCTAGGTAAGTGCAAATACAAGGATTGGAATCATGAAATCAATTCATGAAAATATCTAACTACATACAGACTTACTCTACCAGTTTTTGTGGAGCACACAGTGCCTCACTCTCCACCTTGAACTGCCTTCAAGGTCATGTTGAAAGTCAACAGGTGCAGAAGTATGAGATTCAATCTCTGCTGAGGCAGATGGCAAATATCCTTGACAAATACCAATTTGTAGTTGACGGCAGTTTTACTGGAATACCAGTTCAGTTCAGTCGCTCAGTCATGTCCTACTCTTTGCAATGCCATGAATTGCAGCATGCCAGGCCTCCCTGTCCATCACCAACTCCCGGAGTTCACTCAAACTCATGTCCATCGAGTTGGTGATGCCATCCAGCCATCTTATCCTCTGTTGTCCTCTTCTCCTCCTGCCCTCAATCCCTCCCAGCATCAGAGTCTTTTCCAATGAGTCAACTCTTCGCATGAGGTGGCCAAAGTATTGGAGTTTCAGCTTTAGCATCATTCCTTCCAAAGAACACCCAGGACTGATCTCCTTTAGGATGGACTGGTTGGATCTCCTTGCAGTCCAAGGGACTCTCTAGAGTCTTCTCCAACACCACAGTTCAAAAGCGTCAATTCTTCAGCACTCAGCTTTCTTTATAGTCCAACTCTCACATCCATACATGACTATTGGAAAAATCATAGCCTTGACTAGATGGATCTTTGTTGGCAAAGTAATGTCTCTGCTTTTGAATATGCTATCTAGTTTGGTCATAACTTTCCTTCAGTCATATCTATTTTAGTAGGTATTTAGTAGTTTCATGCTACAGTGGCAAATTACTTTTTGTGAGAGAAGTAAAATTAGTAAGTTGTGAGAGAGACTGTGTGGCCTGCAACTCCTAGAACATTTCATTCCTGACCCCTTAAGAAAAAATCTTCTATCCTTTATCTAGAATAATGGGAGAGAAAAGAGAATGAGTCTGTATTCATGGTAAATGTGGAACTTCTGTATAGCCCTGGACTACTTACTTCCAGGGTTCTTTCCGATGAATAAGGAACACACTTACAACTTGCTCACACCACTGGTAAACTTTATTTTTATTTTTTATTTTTTGCTTTAATTCTTTTTTTTTTTTTTTTTACTTTATTTTACTTTACAATACTGTATTGGTTTTGCCATACATTGACATGAATCCACCACGGGTGTATACAAGCTCCCAATCCTGAATCCCCTTCCCACCTCCCACCCCATATCATCTCTCTGGATCATCCCCATGCACCAGCCCCAAGCATAAGATGTTTAAAGTTTTTCATATTAATAACTAATACATTTAAATACTTACCACATTAACATTTTGGCATATGTCATTTATTTTACTTTTAAAAGTTTTGAGAACTTTTTTGCTAATTTATGTCAAAGTCTCATTTGGTTAGCGCTCATTAGAAAAGTGCTAATTAGTAGAAAACATAGAGCAAGAATTTTAAGATTACTATTAATACCTTTCTTCTTCCCCTAACATGATTTTCTTGATTTTTTATGAGCCAATATTTGCTGTGATCCAAAAGTATTCTAAGAACACAGTCATTACCGTAAATATCCCATAGCAAGATATAAATTCTGCTAATTATCATATGTCAAGATTTCGATCTCCCCTCTCAGAAGCAAGTTATCAATTTATTTTTCTGTGCTTAATGCCAGATATAATATTTTTCATAAAAATACTATGACTTCATTTAATAGAATGTTCAGAATACTGAATAAAATTTTACCTAAAATGTTATTAACATCTGGAGGAATCTCCACTGATATGGAACAAATGCTACATTAATTTTTAGTGTTATTAAATCTATACAGTAGATCAAATGACATCACAATCTACATTAGGCAAATGCCATGGTTACAAGAATTTACAGTAGTATCTCAGTACAGTTACCATAATTACACTTTTATTTAAGCAATTAAGCATGAAAGTGGCATTATTGTCAAAGATTTGATATATGACCTGAACATAATTTGGGTAATGAGGAACAAGAAATGCCTGCTAAGTACAGCAGGTATTCTGTTAGCAGAAGACTGCTAAGATTGCTAATTACCCCTGACATATGTCAGATTGAATGGTCTTAGGTTAAAAAAAAAAAAAAGTGCTGAGTGGAGACACTATTTTGAAAATAATCTCCTCTTTTTATGTATAAAATGTTTTTAAACATTTAGCTTTAAGAAATTGAAAAGACAAGTTTTCTGCAGACAGTAGTTGCAGATATTGTGCAAATTCTCCTGTGTACTCAGTCAATGATAAATAACTGCTGCCATTTCAGGTTTTTGTCTGTTATGAACTTGTAGAGAAAAAAAATAAAATCTTTATACCCAATTTCTAATTATCTAGACTCCCAAAAGTATCAACCTGCAGAATCCCCTGGCTTACGTTGTATCCAAGCCTTAACACCTAAAATCTTTTTAACTCCCTCAACTCTTTCTCATTTCTTATAAATAAGAAAGACAAGCAACATTTTACATGAGGGTAAGAAAAAACCTTGAAGTTAACAGATTTTTGAACTTCTGTTATGGGATTTCAGTGGAGTTCCTTATTGCTGATTGACAAATAATTCATGGAAAAAGGTAATGCAGGGCAAGGGTTTCAAGGGAAAGACTGCTAAAAATAGAAAATACCAGATGAACATGGCAATTAACAAACATGGGATCTGAACCAGATGATTCTGATCCCTTTCCTTTTGATGGACCAGAAATTACGGGTTGTACAGGGTGCCAGATAGATTGGAAAAAAGAGAAGATTGTCACTTTGAAAACGATCACAAGGGACATGGGACAGTTCGTACTGTGACCAAAACAGGTTCTGAGGCTCTTTCTCTAATTTTTTGCTCCTCCTGAAGCTCCTGAGAGTGGAGATCTGGATAATGATTCTGAAGCTATCCTAGCTGCAGACTTTGAAACTGGTCACTTTTTACGTGAGCCTATAATCCCAACATCGGTGTTATACTTTACTGGAGAAGCTATTGAAGATGATGACGATGATTATGATGAAAGTGAAGAAGCAGATAAGGTAATGCTTTCCAAATGAGCAAATAATTCTCTGTGTAACACATTGAGAAGCAAATCGAGTGACTTATGTATTCCATTGGTATATCCATTATTCCATGATATAGGATAAACACGTTTTTTTGGAAAAACATGGTTTTAGAATTCTACATCCAAGCAATGTATGTATGAGGTTTCAATAAATAAACTGTAAAACTCAGAAAAAAAAAGAAGAAAAGAAACATGGGATATTCATCTTTATTGATAAAAAATAGAAAATATTCTGATGACTCAGCATGTCATCTCTGAGTTAATTCAGTACGATTTCTAGACTTAGATTTGTGAGTCTAACCAACTTGCATTAAAATATATGAAAAAAATCATATAAGAACTTAATTATAAACCCATATATTTTGCTTTAATTATTTTTTCATGTGTAATTGGTCAATATGACTGTTTTTAAAATACTGTCTTAAAGATGGAGTGTAGACTACTTACTGTAGAAGTTATAAGGTCACGCAGTTCTTATCCTGCTAAATTTATCATGCTTGTCAGTTTAAGTAGGTAGCTTCTGTGAAACTCACTTCATTGTAATGAAATTCTCTATATTAACATTGATCCCACAAATTTATCACACAAAAATGGTACTTAACATTTACATGTAATAGTTCTTTGCTTTTCCTTACGGCATAGCTCCACTAGTTTTGCCCTTGTGATGCTTCCTAAGGCCCACTTAACTTCATAGGATATCTGGCTCTAGGTGAGTGATCACACCATCATGATTATCCTGGTTGTGAATATCTTTTTTGTACAGTTCTTCTGTGTATTCTTGCCACCTCTTCTTAAGATCTTCTGCTTTTGTTAGGTCCATACCATTTCTCTCCTTTATTGTTCCCATCTTTGCCTGAAAAGTTCCCTTGGTATCTTTAACTTTCTTGAAGAGGTCTCTAGTCTTTCCCATTTATTGTTTTCCTCTATTTCTTTGCAATGATCACTGAGAGATTTCTTATCTCTCCTTGCTATTCTTTGGAACTCTGCATTCAAATGGATATATCTTTCCTTTTCTCCTTTGCCTTTCACTTTTCTTCTTTTCATAGCTATTTGTAAGGCCTCCTCAGACAGCCACATTGCCTTTCTTTTCCTTGGGAATGGTCTTGATCCCTGTCTCCTATACAATGTCATGAACCTCCATCCATAGTTCTTCAGGCACTCTATCAGATCTAATCCCTTAAATCTATTAATCACGTTCATTGTATAATCCTAAAGGATTTGATTTAGGTCATACCTGAATGGTATGGTTTTGTTTGGTATGGTTTGGAATGGTATGGTTTCCTGAATGGAGTGGTTTTCCCTACTTTCTTCAAAATCACTGCAGATGGTGATTGCAGCCATGAAATTAAACGATTCTTACTCCTTGAAAGAAAAGTTATGACCAGCCTAGACAGCATATTAAAAAGCAGAGACATTACTTTGCCAATAAAGGTCCATCTAGTCAAGGCTATGGTTTTTTCAGTACTCATGTATGGATGTGACAGTTGGACTGTGAAGAAAGCTGAGGGCCAAAGAATTGATGCTTTTAAACTGTGGTGTTGGAGAAGACTCTTGAGAGTCCCTTGGACTGCAAGAAGATCCAACCAGTGCATCCTAAAGGAAATCAGTCCTCAATATTCATTGGAAGGACCTATGCTGAAGCTGAAACTCCAGTACTTTAGCCACCTCATGCGAAGAGTTGACTCATTGGAAAAGACTCTGATGCTGGGAGAGATTGGGGGCAGGAGGAGAAGGGGATGACAGAGGATGAGATGGCTGGATGGCATCACCGACTTGATGGTTGTGAGTTTGAGTGAACTCCGGGAGTTGGTGATGGACAGGGAGGTCTGGCATGCTGCAATTCATGGGGTTGCAAAGAGTCGGACACGACTGAGCAACTGAACTGACTGAACTGACATAGAAATAACTGAAGATACCAGCCTCATGATACATTTAGAATTTAGTTAAAAGCAGTAAATTTTTTTTCTTTTTTTTTGTCAAAATAATATATTATTTTAGTTTTTCCCAGGTTTATATATTCATTTTTGGTTAAGTTGGTTGTATATAGAAATAATTCTTACACATTTGAAAAGTGCTAACCACAATTTAAATTTTTGATTTTTGAAATACCTTGTTTTATGTTTGGTTCTTTATATTAATCATTAAACATAAAACAAAAATTTTCTGTCATATTTCTCTAAGGGCAAGCAAATATGACTAAGAAATTTAAAAATATTCTTTGTTGCTGGTTTTGTTATTTTTTTAAGTTTGAGATATCAAAGACAACACTTTTTATATAACACATAATGAAATTCTACATCTTTTGTTCAGTTACTATTGTGTACTAAAACTTCAAATCATTTATAATTAAGTTATATTTTATAAGAAATGTACTGTGCTCATCTGGGAAGTAATAAAAGCATCAAACTCTGATTTCTTAAAAAAAAAAAAAGTCTTCCTAGTGTTCCCTTTCTTATGATAAATTAAGAAAATTGTGTTCTGAATTCTTTCCATTTGTTAGTTCCCTGCCATATTTTATTGCAAATATGACTCATATCTTGGCACTATATCTGAAATAAGTTAGTTCTAGCTTGTCTGAAAACAAGTTCACAAGTCTCAAGTTTTGTCTGACTTTCACAAAGAATAGATGTTATGTGAATTTTTAACTATCTCTGCAGTCTGGCGCCACTCAAACTATTCATATTTATTTTAGCCATTTTTTAACCCCCACCGGATTCTCAGTTCTAGGAACTTTGACATGCAGCACAATGATTCTAGATTCTGATCATTCTAGCTTCCATTCTCATACAAGCATTTTTGTTTTGCCTAAAATTCCCTACACACTAATTTTAAGTCAAGCTAATTTTCAAGTGATAGGCAGGGAAGCCTGGCATGCTGCACTCCATGGAGTCACAAAGAGCCGGACATGACTAAACGACTGAACTGAACTGACTTTTTCAAGACCTTTTGTTTCATTTTTTTTTTAAATCATTTGTGGCTACTCTACTGGATATTTTATTTCCCAGAATTCAGTAGAAATTAAAATCTGCCCTCATGAAATTCAGCAATGAATCATTTAAGTTCGTATCTGCTTATGTATTGCATTTGCTTTGTAATAAATATAGGTTTATCTCCCAGTTTACTGTCTTGGGGTGGGCGGGTGGGGGTGGGGGAAGAGACAACCTATTATTCTTTTATCTCACACTGTTATTATTAGAAAAAAATGCCTCTTATTTTTTATGAATTAAATTGTTAATTAAATTCCAGATGTTTTTGTGTGACTATTTGCTAAGCTTTCAATATAGTGCCTGCCTGATGCCCTATGAGGGTTTAATGATTGAAGCCTTTATTATTGTCACTATTATTTCCTCTTTCTCACTTTCATCTTTCTAAAATCTACATTTCTCAGTTCCCTGTTGAAACAGTATCAATTTCATACAAGATGGATTTTCTAGATCTTTCTTCTCCTCTGCATTTTTACATGCTGATATGTCCTGAGATCAGCGCATTTCTCATCTGTCTCTATACTCACTCCCTCACTTACTTTCACAAAATTCTTGACAGAAAGAGATGTATCCAGTGTATGATCATACACCGGATAGAATAGACATGTTCTTAATTTGTAGCCTATTTTTTTAGAATGCAGAAATGTAGAGACTTACTAAAGGAAAGGGTGAGAAAATGTAAATGCAGATGCATGTGAAAGATAAAGGAAAATGTAAAATTGAGGGAGATGATATGAGATGTTCTCAAAATACTTAATGATGCAAAGGCAAAGTAGTCATCAAAGAAAGAGGTAAGAAAAGTTGTGTAGTTGTCTCAAAATTTTTGAAGGCTTGCATGATCACTGAGCAGGAAGAAAGGTATTTGACTTTAGACAAAATAAAAATTAACTGACATTAATAGCTGGAGTCTTTGCTGAAGTTTCCAACTTAAACACTTTCAGATAAATGTCTTATTGCATAAGTCTGCTGCTGCTACTGCTGCTAAGTCGCTTCAGTTGTGTCCAACTCTATGCGATCCCATAGATGGCAGCCCATCAGGCTCCTCTGTCCCTGGGATTCTCCAGGCAAGAACACTGGAGTGGGTTGCTATTTCCTTCTCCAATGCATGCATACATGCTAAGTCATTTCAGTCATGTCCGACTCTGTTACATAAGTCTAGGTTGTTTTTTATTTCACACTTCTCTGTAAAGTGTGACAAAGTTGATGTTTTCCTGAGCCTTGTTCCCAGGAAAACTGCAAAATGAATAGTTAAGAAATACCACTTCCTCTTTGTGCTCCCAAGAAGCTTCCTTGCCTTTGGAGAAAAATTGAACCTGACAGAGTTAATCAGGCAAGGAAAACTTAGTTCAAGACTATCGCAGAAGGGGAGAGAGATTGAACACACTTTACTGAAATAAAAGGTAGGAAAAATTTTTGGTTTTGGATAAGCTTGTGAAAAATTACTGGAGGGTGTTAGGAAGAAGTTGTTCAATGTAATTAGGACTTCCAAGTTTGCTAATTGATGCTTAAGCTTCTACCCTTACACAGAGACCTAGTATAGGTCTCATTGATCATTCTTACATTTGATTTAAGCAGAATGACTTGGATTACACTTCAAGGGGATGGTTTTCTTGCCCTTGAAAAAGAAATTCCTGGGAAGAGTCTTTCTCTAACAACAACAAAAAAAAAAAACAAAAAACAAAAAAACACTGGCAACAGTCTGCAAGATTTACATCTCAAAGTGGCAAAGGAAAAATTAAAAATTTTGACTTTTCTAAAGTAAATGCTCTAGTGAAAGGAAGGTCAAGAGCTATAATCAAGGAAAAAGCTGTCTAAAGAGTAATTAAACTAAGGAGAATAATAAGATTGTCTTGGTGACCCAGTGTATTCTGTTTATCCTGAGATAAACTCATCTCTATCTTTCTTCAATGATTCAGATAAGAAGCTTCTTTCTTTCTCTTGCTTGCCATAAGAATCCAAGATGACTTCCTTCTGTATCAGCCTTCCTAAAATCTCAAGACCCCCATCCTTTTTTGGGGGACTTTCCTCATTAATAACTGCTCTAATTAAAAATAATTTTCTTAATTTTTGGTGCATTCTATTTTTCACATAGTAAGACATCACACATAATTTCATATTTTAAAAAAACTACATGAGTTGATGTAACCAAAGCACTTAGCATATATGCAACGTGATTACTTTCAAATACTCAAATCAGCAAATAAAATTATTATAAGTTCCTAATAAATTTGTTTTTGAAACAAGTCTCTAATTCTGAAGGTAAATATCATTACTTCTCAAAATTAGATATAGATGGGATTATGTCTCCCATAAGAAGGTGATATGTTTAAGCAAAAATGAGTTTTAAGTGAATACAGGGATATATGAAAATGCCTAGCAAAAAAGCATGAATCTATTACATAACCTGCTTTCCTAAACTATTTCAGCTCCCTGTCTTCAGGCATTATGACATGTATCTTATAAGGGAAGCTCACTCTGAGTCAGAAAGAAACATATTCTGATAACAGGTCAGGTAAATCTGGTGAAATCAAACACAATAATATCCTATGAATAAATGAAGGGTGGGACATTTAGTACAAACCAGAATTCTTGACCTAGGTGTTAGTTCCATAGGTTTCAAGCTGCAGGGTCTGATGGATTCTTATACTTACATAACAATATTAGGGTTCCTATACATTTTCTATGTAAACTAGTTTTGTGAATTTATTTTACCACCCCTAAAATATATCTAACATTACTCATGCTAATTACTGAAACTTCTGTGCTGAGTTGAATGACATTTTTAGTTTATTTTTCTTTTATAACATTTTGGGTATTGATTCCATATTAGAATATTTCCAGTGTTTACCAAAACCCTTTAATGTGAATTATTGATTAAAGTACTTCAAATGTTAGCTAACCACTTTTAGACTGGTACTTAGCTCTAATTTGTATAAAACACATTCAACTAATCCTAAATATTGTTAAATTAAATAATATTACATTGGACATCATTATTTACTGGATAATGAATTGGGACTTACTTTGAAGTCTTGAGTTTGTCATTACTATTCAAGTACTTATAGATTTATACAGTAAAATTTCTTCTGCAGGCATTTTTCTTACAATTTGAAGAGATGACTTCTAGCAGATGGGCTTAGAACAGAGAATTTCTTTTCACTGAATATTTAGTATGTAAGCCTCACTCTAGCTAGTCTTTAGTTTTAATTTTTGATCTCTCCTTATTTTCTCCATTGTTTAATCCTATTTTACGTATGGAGGAAATATTTGAAAACTTGATGAGATTGAAGTTGCTCAGAGTAAACAATCTGTACTCTGTATAAAAAAGCAAAAATGTAAGAAAAAGGAAAAAAATGTGACAGATATTAAACATGAGATAATTTCAATTTAGTTGATTTTTATTTTAAATTATACATAATATACCTGAAATATAGAAATGGGAAATACACATCATAATAGTTAGTTTTCTTCTGAAAGGCTTATATGCATTCTTTTTCATAGACTGCCTGAAAGAACTAAAAAGCAACAAGAAAATAAATATTTTTTAAAGTGCTGTATCAGCTCTTAAAACAGACAGAGCTGACATTTTGAGGTGTGAAAGGGAGGTTAATTTTGGATAGAGAGACAGAAGATGGTAAGAAAATTTAAATTCTTTCTTGGCAGATGACAACAATCTCTTTACAGTTTCCTGTTGCTATTCTGTTTTTTGCAACATTACCCACACACCTACTAGTTTCCTTAAGAAGAGCAGACAACTGAGAGGCATCATTTGAATAGAGTGGTTAAAATATTATGAGGGCATTTTTAAAAAGGAAATATAATGTTCAAAGATATTATATGTATGTGCATGGTTGCTCAGTTGTGTCCAAATTTTTGCGACCCCATAGACTGTTGCTCACTAGGTTTCTCTGTCCATTGAATTTCCCAGGCAAGAATACTGGAGTGGGTTGCCATTTCCTAGTCTAGGGTATTTTCCTGACCTGGGGATTGAAACTGCATCTCTTGCATCTCCTGCGTTGGCAGGTGGATTCTTTACCAACCAAGCCACCTGGGAGGCCCTTCAAAGGCATTAGTGAGGAAATAATTATCAGGGAAGAATTAACATATTTCGTTTGCAGAAAAGTTGTTTTCAGATTGTTTTATATTTACTGTGTCCTTGAAATTTTGTTATTAATTTTCTTTACAAAGTTTTTACTAGGCTACTGGTTTAGACAGGGTACCTAGAACTCTAATCATGGTGGAGTATGCTTAATAATGATTTCAGACAAGAGTGGGAGTAAGTCAGAAGAGGCAGCTGCAGACTTCAATTTACCCCTGCTTATATGCTTCAGTGGACAATTTTATTAAACTCAAAAGTCTTATCTTTTTAGAAACTTTTTCAAATGGAGTAATTCACTCTGGAAAAAACTTTTTATGACATCTGGTAAAGAACTTGCCTGCCAGTGCAGGGGACATAAGAGACATAGGCTTGATCCCTGGGCTAAGAAGATTCCTTGAAGGAGATCATGGGAACCCACTCCAGTATTCTTGCCTGGAGAATCCCTTGGACAGAGGAGCCTGGCGGGCTACAGTCCATGGGATTGCAAAAGAGTCGGACACAACTGAAGTGACTTAGCACACACACATGCACATAAATGAACACACGCACACATGTGCATGTGTTTGTGTGTATGTGTGTGTTGCCAAAAATGGAGACTAGTTTGCAATCAGTACACTTATGTTCTCTAAAAGCTAAGAAATGTTTTCCAATACATAGTACTTACCTTAGGAACAGAGAAAGTATAGTCAGTAACATCTATTTTGTTTCTTATTTCCAAATATCAATATAAGCAATATTTATCTTTATCTTCTAGCCACTTCATCTGACATTTTTTTCTTTTTTTGGTGGGGAAACACCTGCCACAGGACCATGTGTTTTTTAAGAATGGATTAACTCTACACTTGTGGTTCTTTAGGATAATGTAAGATTCAAGTCAGCTCATTCTGTGTTCCATCACTGTGCCCATAGTTATCAACTCAGGGAAGAGCAAGTGATTCTGGTTGGTCCAAGGAGATAATCCACCATATTCCTTGCCACTCTTTGGGTACTGTGTTTGGCAAGCTGACTGAAGGTGAGTCTGAGACATTAGTGGCCATTTTGGCACCCAAAAACTGAGAGGAAACTTGAAATTAAACCAATGTAAAGAAACCAAAAGTGATAGCACAGAGAAAGAGCTAGAGTAACAGAAAAATGCCGGGTCTTAATAAAATAGTTTGGGCACCCAAACAAAAAAACGATATCTACTCCAAGAACTTTTATTTACATATTTCCCCTTATTTACTTACATAAACTAAATAATAATTATATCGCTTAACCCTGTACATAAGTCCGTTTTCATCCTCAGCTTTGCCATTTGAGTATCTCTATGTTAGCCACCCTCCTTCATGTATAGCATTGTGGAGAACATTTCTTGGGATTCTGTAACATTTCTTAGAATTGATCAGGATGCATTTGATTCTGCTTTTCTGTAAAACTCTAAATGTGTAAAATGCTTTATTTTTCTCATCTTTATAATATATGTATTTCAACTTGAAAATCCACTTTCCTTGGCTGTACAAACTCCCTCTAAGTCAGTTTCTATTTTTTAAATTAAATATATGCTATAAATCATAAATGTCAGTTGTGGAGAAAATACATTCAAAAGAGGCAAAACTAATATTTCAGTTTCTTTTAAGATTGTGAGAAATTAATTATTTTTGAAAAACTTAAATAAAAATGTTTATAATTAAAATAAAATAAAATATTAATTGTTGTCACTGTTCTGTCTCTTCTTCAAGTCTTTCCACACAGGCAGTCAAATTCAAAAAGCATTTGCTCTCATGTTTGAAGAAAGTTACATCACAAAGAACAGAATCTATTTACAGTTCTAAAAATATATTTTCTGGATTTTTAAATAAGAAATGAAAAAATAAAAGTATACATGTAATTAATATTTTATGGAAATATATAATTATTAGCAATGATTGATAATTTCTGCTTAATTATATTTTAGTATGTGATAATTAGATGAAAATATTGGGCAATTTTTATGACTGTAAAGCATTATTATAATTTATAGCAAAATCAAATATTTTTAGCATCAACCTGGGACACAGGAGAAAGCAGGTAATTATGAGTGAGATTCTATACAAATTGGAATAATTGGGCTCAAAATGGAGCTATCTCATAATTACAGAAGAGTTTTAACATTGATTAGGATAGAATGTATGGAGATTTAAGTATTTTGTTCCTATTCAATATGCGTAAAAAATAAATATATATGTTTAAATGTATCTGCATATGCTATTAACCCATTTATCTTCTTAGGAATTCTAAGCCATACAGATAAATTCTTTTAAAATCTGTCATTTTAAATATTTTCACTTTCAAATTATGAAAATTTTAGGCCAAAGAATGCACTACCTTTTTATTGCTGCATAGCACATTAACTCAAAAATAGTGACTTTAGGCAATTATTGTTTATCATCTTGTTTAGTGTCTGTGGATGATAAATTGAGTCCTAATTTAGCTGGTTCTTATAACTCAGGAGCTTGAATGAGGTTGCAGTAAGGTGTGAGTTAGAGCTGCAGCCATCAGAAATCTTGCCTGAGGTTGAAAGATTTCCTTCCAAGGTGGCTCTTTCTTATCACTCACAAATTATTGTTGCCTGTGTTGGCTGCTGGTGGGAAGCACCAGTTCCTCTTTATTTGTATGCCTCTCTGTAGGGCTGTTTGAGTATCTTCATGGCATGGGATCTGGCTTCCTCCAGAATGAGCAAGCCAAGAAAACAGGGTGAAAGTTACAAGATCTTTAATTACTGCTCCTGGGAAGTTACACACCCTCACTTTCAAAATGTTTACTATATAAGTCAGATATAATTCATTGCAGAAGGTCACTACTTATAGACATACATACATGAAAGCATTTTTTTGGTGCCAAATTCTTCTCTATGCCACATTTTTATGCATAGAAGAATCAGTTTGTTTATTAAAATAATATATATTTAACATAATACTAAAAGAGTGCCTATGGTATGCACCTGCATACAAGCTCAGTCATGTCTACCTCTTTGTTACTTTGTGTATCTGTTTTGAAATATTGTTCTCTTCCCTCACAACTAGGTGACAGGCCAAGCTGTCATTATCCTAAGTTATAAAGAAGAGAAAGATAATGGGGAGCTAAATAATTTTTCAGGTATCTAATCACTCTCTAGTGTTAAGAGTCAGTGAGAACTGTTCCTTTCAAGAGTTAAGCACAAAGGACATGGAGAGGGAAAGTTGCAAAATTTCACCTTTATAATTGTGGTATAAGTATATAACACATGTGTGTGTGTGTGTGTATATGTATATGTATATATATATATATATGCTGTGCTAAGTCACTTTAGTCATGTACAACTCTTTGAAACCCTATGGACTGTATCTTTCAGGCTTCCCTGCCCAAGAGATTCTCCAGGCCAAAATACTGGAATGGGTTGCCATGCCCTCCTTCAAGGGATCTTCCCGACCCAGGGATAGAACCTATTTCTCTTATGTCCGCTGCATTGGCAGGTGGGTTCCTTACTACCAGCACTACATTTATAGGGGATAGCCTCTCTATATATATAAATTTACACACACACACACACACACACACACATATATATGTGATCAGGTCAGTTCAGCCACTCAGTTGTGTCCGACTCTCGGCGACCCCATGAACTGAAGCACACCAGGCTTCCCTGTCCATCACTAACTCCCAGAGCTTGAGCAAGCTCATGTCCATCCAGTCAGTGATGCCATCCAGTCATCTCATCCTCTGTGTTCCCCTTTTCTTCCTGCCTTCAGTCTTTCCCAGCATTAGGGTCTTTTCTAATGAGTCAATTCTTCTCATCAAGTGGCCCAAGTATTAGAGCTTGAGGGTCAATCTGATCAAATATATCTATATGTGTAAACAAATATACCTATTTATAGATTGTGTTAGTGAAGTGACCCTTAAGAGGGCCTCTGGATGACTTCTAACAGGAACTGGTAACCAGAGTCAATAATCATGTGATTTATAAGCTTAGAATTTTCAGGCTCATTCCCCATCCCTCAACTTTTGGAGAGTTAAGAGGGCCTGGAGATTGAATTTAATCACCAGTGACCAATGATCTCATCGTCAGTCCTCTATAATGAAACCACACATAAACAGATTTGGGAAGTTTTGGGGTTGGTGAACACAACAAAGTTCTGGTAGGATGGTGTACTTCCACTCCTCTTCCACCATAGCTTTCCCTATAGTTCTCTTCTATCTGGCTGTGCCTAAGTTGTATCTTCTATAATAAACTGAAGCAGTGAGTAAAACACTTTCCTGAATTCTATGAGTCAGTCAGTCAGAAGTGTGTGTAGGCTGGCACTTCATTTACAACTGCCTTTGTAGTAGGAGCAGTCTCACAAGACTGAGACCTTAACCTGTGGAGTTTGCACTGATCTCTATTTTTAGTGTCAAAACTGAATTGAATGATTGGACATCCAATTGATCTAAGATCACTGGATAATTGGTTTAGAAAAATGATATGTGTTTGATGACAGAAAATGTCACGTGCTTTGTGTTAAAAAATATATTATAATAATATTTATTCAATTACTTCTTTATTTAAGTTGAGTAGCCCTCTAATTTTTTATAGGTTGTTCGGGTTATGGTTGCTTTTTTTTTTTCTGAGTACTTTTGATAAAGCAAAAACACATCGGGGATTTGGAAAAGAAAATTGAAGAAATTTAGATTAAGAGTATTGAGAATACATTCTAGAGAGGCTTGAGATAAAGAATTAGAGCAGTATTTTAGGGTAAATGCAAAACCAAAAGTATGAATGAGAGAACATGCAATTTAGCCAAGCCGTGCAATCTTTTTCACAACTAAAAAAAGCAGTGTAAAGTTGTTCCTTACCTATGTTGGAAAATAATAAGGAACTTCTAAAAGCAGCTAGAGGAAGAGGATAGAACAACAACAAAACTATGTTTCTGTTTAGAATGAACCAATTCATTCTCACTCCTGGGGAGGCTGAACACCATTAGGAGAAAAATTGCTACTTTGAATTAAATTTATAGTTCTGAAAAATGTTAAGATATTTGGATGTCACTTTTGAAACATAAATCTAATCATAAGATTTTATGAAATTTGCACATGCATGCAATGTACACTTTATAATTAAGCCACTTACTTTACTGGTACATTTTAGATTCAAGCAGTAATTTTTAAAATTTATTTATTATTATTTATTAGCTTCATTTACCTGGGCATGGATACCTCAAATACTTTAATTTGCTATTTCAGAGTAGGAAAATCCTTCCTTATACAAGTTACTGCTTCCTGAGTAGTAAAATACATGGTAATGTAGTTAGGTAGGAAACGGTTGGGGAAAATCACCTAAATCATGAATTTACTTCATGAATAATTTTTATAGCTTCTCACATTCCCCCAAGACCTTTCCCTCCAAGACCTAAGGTCAGTTTCTCTCATCATACTGCTACTGCTAAGTCACGTCAGTCATGTCTGACTCTGTGTGACCCCATAGATGGCAGCCCACCAGGCTCCCCTGTCCCTGGGATTCTCCAGGCAAGAACACTGGAGTGGGTTGCCATTTCCTTCTCCAATGCATGAAAGTGAAAAGTGAAAGTGAAGTCGCTCAGTCATATCTGACTCTGAGCGACCCCATGGACTGCAGCCTACCAAGCTCCTCCATCCATGGGATTTTCCAGGCAAGAGTACTGGAGTGGGATGTCATTGTCTCATCATGGTAGCAGCTAAAAGATAGTGGAACCCAGCTGTGGCTGGTTCATATCGATGTCTGGCAGAAACCAACACAATTCTGTAAAGTGATTATCCTCCAGATTAAGAAAAAAAAAATACACAGTGAATTCCAATAAATCAATATTCAAGCTACCAATAAAAGGCAATATGTAGCCAGGAGGCTGGCTGCTTAAACTTTCAAAGATCAGTTATATATTTCACTTACATACAGGAGAATTAAATTGTCTCATATTTTTATATTGTCTCTTTGTATTGGGTAATTTTTAGGATACCATTATATTATATTTTAAACCAATATACTGTAAGGGAAAGTGTTGTCAGGAATTAATGATCTAGAGTTTACCTTTCTAAATGCTAGACTGTTGTTTCTTTCAAGAAAAAAAAAACAATTACATTTAGTAATTATTTTTTATCAAATCTTTAACTCTTAATAATAAGTATGCTAATATTTTAAAATTTTTGAATATTTTATTTCTCTCCCCATGACTGCAAAATGTATTTTATTATTTCTATTTTGCATTATGACAAAATAAATTCATGTTTACATCTTCAGTGAGTCAAAATAAGCTATGAATTGATTTTTGTATTAATAAGACTTCTTAGAGAGACAGAACCAATAATATATACATAAAGAAATTCATTATAAGAAATTAACTCATGAGATTGTAGGAGCTGAGAAGTCTCATGATCTGCCACTTGCAAGCTGGAGACCCAGATAAGCTGGTGATATAGTTCCAGTTCAAATCTGAAGGTTTGAGAACCAGCAGAGCCTGTTGTATAAGATGTATTTCAAGTCCTAAAGTTGAAAATTTAGGAATTCCATCAGGAATTCTGATGTTTTAAATCTCACTCCAAGAGCAGAAGAAAACCCACTCAATTTGGTAGAGAGTATATATCCCTTTCTCCATCTTTTAGTTCTATTTAGGCCCTCCTGGGATTGGGTAAAGGAATAAGAGTGAATGAGAGGTTAAGAAAATTGATATAAGACATATCAAGAAGGTTTAATAGATAATATATATTTAATATTTGACAATTTAGTTAAGTGTCTACCATTCTCATCTATTTAAAATAAATTGAATTTCATAATAATTCTATGAAGTGAATTGAAATTTATCATTATATGTTTCTTAACGTAGTGTCATAGGTTTTCTCGAGATATCAATAAGAATTAATTACTATTAATTGTAATAATGCAAAAATACCAATTATAATAGCTTGAACATAGAAATCCTTTAACCATGTCATAAATTTTAATTAACCTTGATTTTTAAAGTATCAATAGTAAATTAAAGTATAATATTAATATTGATGATAAATGTTCATTTAGAACCTTCTTTGTCTTGTAGAATTTATTTCCACTTTCTTCAATTTTCATCTAAGCCCTGCTAGTGAAACAGAAGTATTTCTATTTTGTACTGGGAGAACATTTGAGTTAGATCTTAAAGAAGGCTGAGCACTGAAGAATTGATGCCTTTGAATTGTGGTGCTGGAGAATATTCTTTAGGGTCCCTCAGACTGCAAGGAAGGTCAAACTAGTTACTCTTAAAGGAAATCAACCCTGAATATTCTTTGGAAGAATTAATGTTGAAGTTGAAGCTCCAATATTTTGGCCACCTGATAAGAAGAGCTGACTTATTAGAAAAGACCTTGATGCTGGGAAAGATTGAAGACAAAAGGAGAAGGAAGCAACAGGATGAGATGGTTGGATGGTATTTCCAACTCAATGGACATGAATCTGAGTAAACTCCAGGGGGATAGTGAAGCCGGTGAGCCCTGCATGCTGCAGTCCATGGGATGGCAAAGAGTCAGACAGGCCTGACTTACCGACTAAACAACAGCAACTGGGAGAACATGGGCTTTAAAAAGATACATAACTTGCCTGTTGTTACCCAGGAGGTGAAAGACACGAGATTTGAATGTAAGATTCTCTGACTCCAATAACTGACTTCTGCTATCACATTTTCTCCCTTTGTAAAATTATTCTATACTTCTGGGATATTTAAAGGTCAATAAGGAATACCTCTTCTTTGCATTTTGATTTAGAATCATTTTAGGAGTAAAGCGCAACAGGTAGAAAAATGAAGATCAATATATCAGCTTTGGGAAATATGGTTGTAAATATGGTCAAATAGGCTCCGTTGAACTTCACCTCCCAAGTAGAGAGATTCTCAAACTGAATGGGAGATGGTAGTGGCCTGCACAGGGAGAGTGTACTGTGTGTCCTTCCTTAATACGCTTAGTGGCTCACTCGTGTTTGATCCTTTTTGAATCCACAGATTGCAGCCCAGCAGTCTCCCCTGTCCATAGACTATCCCAAGCAAGCATACTGGGTGGGTTGCCATTTCCTCCTCCAGGGCATCTTCCCAATCCAGGGATAGAACCCATGTCTCCTGCATCTCCTGCATTGCAGGTAGATTCTGCACCACTGAGCAATGGGGGAATGCTTCCCCACTAAAATTTGCACAGGGTGTAGAGTTGTACAGTCTACCTTCTATGCAAGCAGATTGACCTCATCAATAAGATAAGGAAAGGATGCTCCCCTCATTTTGTCTCTCAAATTCACCAACTAAACAATCCATTATCCTCTCCATGGTCAGGTATAGTGAAGGGTGGAAGAGAAGCCAGGTACTCACCTCAACATAGAAAAATGAGGACATTTGCTGCAGTGCTCTCACAAGTATTATCGGCAAAGTTTGAGTATCTTTAAAGAATGCTTGAATAAACAGTTTGGTTTACTTTTAAGCTTAGATTGTTTTAATACAAGCTCCTAATAATTACTATGTAATATAATGTGCTGTTTTTCAGTCACTAAGTCATGTCTGACTCTTTGTGACCCCATGGACTGTAGCCCAACAGGTTCCTCTTTCCTTTATCATCTCATGGAGTTTGCTTATATTCATGTCCATTGAGTCAGTGATATAACAAAATATAATATAAATAGATACCAGAATGTTTGTCATTAATTTAATTTTGGGAAGAACAAAAATATTGCACTTTGGAATATATTCAGATAAACTGACTTTTTAAAATTTGGAGTATAGTCTTCTATTTCTTACTTAAAATAGAAGTCAAATATTTAATTTTTTTGAAACTCTTCCAAAGTTTCATAGAAATCTTTTCAATGACTTGAAAGTCAATGCTAATTTTTGAAACACATCTGTCACCAGGGATGGATGACCTAATTTAGATGAATTGTGATTCAAGTATTCATCTAAAATTCAAGGTTGACCTACATCAAAAGTGAAAGACTTGAAATTTGGTTAACTTTATTCATTACTTTTCCTCTTTGTATATCTTTTTACTTCCTGTTTCTGACTTGCCTTAGAAGCAGAACTGTGAGCAGTGTCAGAAAAGCTGTTTCTATGATGATTCTATAAAACTACAAATAACATGTGCAAATCTCCAGATTTTCAGCTTCAAGAAATTCCAAATCTGGGAGAGTTTTTATAAATGTCTTCCTTTTTCTGCATCATGTGATAGTCTCATTACTTATGTACACAGTGTATTTGGTATGACAAACATGTTCTTTGTTTTATTTTGCTAAAATATACAGAAATTTATTTTTATTTCACTTTATGTTGAATCTATCTTCATTCATTTCAGAATTAGCAATATGTTTTTACAAAAATAATCACAAATCTCATACAGGAAAAATTATTTTCAGAGAAGTCTTTCACATGGCTGGCTTCGACATATTTTTTAATATCTTGGCTGGAATATGTCCTCCTAAAGTGGCTTATATATATACATATATATATATATATATACATATATATATATATATATATATATATGTTGCTACATCCACTATTATACTGTCTTAGTTCTTTCACTGAAGGGTATAACTATGTTATCATCTTGGTTTTTTTTATTAGTTTACTAGATGATTGCATTTCTCCCTGAATTGGAAGATAAATTGCATGAAGTCAGGAATCTTTTATCTTTAAGTCATTTCTTGTATGCCTTGAATACGACCTGGAAGAGCATGTGGCATGTGTATACAGACTTTCAGACTCATAAAAATATGGTTTACTATACTTAAAAAAAAAGTTGTCATCTTATGAACCCACAAATTTAGCCACTTTTCCATTTTTCTATAACTTAATCACACACCATGTATGTTAATTAAGCATTTTCTAAGTAGCCTCATGTGCAGACTGGCAAATTTCCTTTTTCTCAGTGTACCATATTTTTGATTTATTATCATTGAACTCATGGCAACAGCACTAAAATGCATACGTATTATCTAATGCACGTATTTTCTTTACAAGGTATATCACAACCTCCTTGTACTTACGGATAATAGATACCACTTTGGTGCTCTTCTTGGGGGCCATTTTAAACAGTACCATCATCAACAAAATCACAAAACTCAACACAGATGGCATTAAATAGTCTGAAAAAGCAAACTTCTTTAGAGTATGAGAGCTGAAATAATAAGGCAGAGAGAATGTTTCTTTGTTCAACATCAGTTCTGCACACGCTTAAATAATGAAGGTAAAAACACTTCACACCTCAAGTATTAATTCAAGACATGCC
This sequence comes from Ovis canadensis, assembly GCF_042477335.2. Taxonomy (NCBI): domain Eukaryota; kingdom Metazoa; phylum Chordata; class Mammalia; order Artiodactyla; family Bovidae; genus Ovis; species Ovis canadensis. The sequence continues at coordinate 64,961,773 of NC_091250.1, forward strand.
AATTATTCTAGAAGATCTTTAAGAGCAGCATCTAAAGTTTATTGAACTTTGTAACCCACCATCATTCACAATACTATTACAAAGTGTAAACTCAATTTCCTTTCAATGATTTGGCATGGCATAGAAGCTAGTTTGTCCTGCAAAGATTTTGGTGTGTATATTTTGACTTCATGACCATAGTTTGGCTTTCACACATTGCTAAATTAAAGACAAAGACCATAGGCTGATAAAGATAAAGACCATAGGCTGACTAACTTTGGCAATAAGTGTGCAGGTAAACAAGATCTTGAGAAAGTAATATGAAATGTTTAATCAAAAATGGAATTAGGACTCTATTTTTATAGTGTCAAGAATAAGGCAAGATTTGGGAGAAAGATTCAGCAATTCCAAGCATGCCTAGATGTTTACCCCAACCAGCTTTCATTCATTTTGCTTCATAACACAAGGACTAAATTCTTATTCTCATTTTAACTTCTGACACACATATCTCTTATTCCTCACTGGTGACATAGAATTTACTCCTATACTCCCACATTTTATTAGAATATATTCTGAGACTGACACAGACTAAGTACACTGGATGTAGAACAGAACTGAAGAATGTTAAGACCGACATCCTTAATTAAGTAGCCATTTTCACTATCAAACATAGATCTACAATACAAATAATTTATATGAGAAAAAATATTACAAATAGCTTTTCCAAACAACTGACATGAAAATAAAAGGGTAATTGGAATATGTACGTGCATGTATACATGCTTTGTTGTTGTTGTTTAGTAACTAAGACATGCCCAACTCTTTGTGACCCCATGGACTGTAGCACTCTAGGCTTCCCCATCCATGGGATTTTCCAGGCAAGAATACTGGAGTGGGTTGCCATTTCCTTTTCCAAGAAGGGGATCTTCTTGACCCAGGAATCAACTCCTGATGTCCTGCATTGGCAGGCAGATTTTTTACCGCTGAGCCACCAGGGAGTTATGTATATATGCTAGATCCATTTATTTCATTAAACAATATTAACTAGACTGACATGATATTGATTAATGACTTCTTACCAAAAAACATGATTAAAAGCCCTATGGGCATAAATGAGCGAGTTGTGGAAAGTGAATAAAGTAGATATTATTAAAAGGTAAAGTTTGAAATAAAATGTTAGATGTGGCTTCATGGAAAGATAGGCTGTTTCGTGTATCTTATACGGACTTCCCCCCTGGTGGCTCAGACAGTAAAGCGTCGGCCTACAATGCGGGAGACCTGGGTTTGATCCCTGGGTTGAGAAGATCCCCTGGAGAAGGAAACAGCAACCTGCTCCAGTACTCTTGTCTGGAAAATCCCATGGACGGAGGATCTGGGTACACTACCGTCCGTGGGGTTGCAAAGAGTCGGACACGACTTAGCGATTTCACTTTCACTATATGTCATTATGAAGAGCTTTGAGAGCATTTTTTATAAAATAAGAAATACCTTGGCAATGGCTCTCAGTTCAAATTTAAAATAAATGTGCTTGCTGTGTTCTCATTTATAATCTAATGTGGATTCTGACTCTCTCTCACATTGTCAGCATTATATTCACAGAAAGAACTTAGTCCCAGGCTTGCCCAGTCCAGCTTTCTTTACTTGTCTAGCAAAAGTAAAGACATTTTGTCTTCACTTTGCCTATCTTTCTTCACTTTCTTCACTTTCTTCACCAATATTCAATTCACAAATTACAAAGTTTATTGTACACAGTTAGTCAAAGAAAGGAGAGAAGGGGGTAACCGACCACTTTGAGAAGTCCGAGAGTCATCTTAACATGAACAGCCATCTCATGGTGACCTCAGGTCTAGGAAATTATCTCATGGCAAATATGAAGTGAAGCACAGCGAAACCTGGTATGTTGCAATCTTTAGAGTTGCAAAGAGCTGGACACAACTGAGCAATTAAACAACAACAACAAAATATGAGGAGGAAGGCTCCTTCTGCTCTAATATAGCCCCTGGCAGTATCCCTCTAAAATAATCTCACTGGGTGGAGTCAAGTTCTCCAGTAAAGAACCTTCAAGTCACTAGCTCTCCCCAGTAAGATTGTTATAGTTACACCTTACTAAATCTGTTGCTCTGTCAGTTACCTCTGTCCATTGTTCCTTCTGTTTCAAGTGAAATCATTGCAACACTGTTTATAATAGCCAGGACATGGAAACAACCTAGATGTCCATCAGCAGATGAATGGATAAGAAAGCGGTGGTACATATACACAATGAGTATTACTCAGCCATTAAAAAGAATACATTCGAATCAGTTCTAATGAGATGGATGAAACTGGAGCTGATTACACAGAGTGAAGTAAGCCAGAAAGAAAAACACCAGTTCAGTATACTAACACATATATATGGAATTTAGAAAGATGCTAATGATGACCCTGTATGTGAGACAGCAAAAGAGACACAGATGTGTAGAATGGACTTTTGGACTCTGAGGGAGAGGGAGAGGGAGAGGGTGGGATGATTTGGGAGAATGGCATTGAAACATGTACACTATCATGTAAGAAATGAATCACCAGTCTATGTTTGATGCAGGATACAGGATGCTTGGGGCTGGTGCATGGGGATGATCCAGAGAGATGATATGGGGTGTGAGGTGGGAGAGGGGTTCATGATTGAGAACTCATGTATACCCGTGGCGGTTTCATGTCAATGTATGGCAAAACCAACACAATATTGTAAAGCAAAATAAAGCAAAAATAAAAATTTTTTAAAAAGGAAAAAAATAAATTAAAAAAAAAGAAATTACTAAACAAATTCTTCATCTACAGTAATGTTCTTAATTCATCACTCTAGGATATTCACTATCTTACACTGGACATTTCAAAACAATTGATATGGAAGTTCACATTGGCTATGGCGACTCCATCTTGAATTATATAACTTAGCTTAAGTCCTATGAGCTTCACACAAAATAGGTAAGAATCATAACACAAAAGAAGTCACGTCCTAACAAGTACTTTTGATATGGTGACTTCCTAGAGAAACACCCTTGAAAACCAATGCCATGAAGAGAGAGAAGAGAGTTGCTTCAACTGGCATCAAGTTGATCTCTGATAGGGTCTCCTCTCAGCTTGTTATTTTTATGTTGAGCATTTATAAGTTCAGTTGTCTATCAACAGTCTTCCAGAGGTGGCACTAGTGGTAAAGAATCTGCCTGCCAATACAGTATACATAAGAGACATGGGTTCAGTCCCTGGTTTGGGAAGATCCTCTGGAGGTGGGCATGGCAACTACTCCAATACTCCTGCCTTGAGAATCCCATGGACAGAGGAGCCTGGTGGGCTATAGTCCATAGGGTCACAAAGGGTCAGACAGACATGACTGAAGTGACTTAGCATTCAGTCTTCCAGAAATACTTTATTAAACACAAAGTACATAATACTTGGCATTTACTCTTTCAAGAATCAGGAAATTATATTTAGACCTTTCTATTACCTCAGTGAATAAAGCTGAGCCCTGAAGAATTGATGCTTTTGAACTGTGGTGTTGGAGAAGACTCTTGAGAGTCCCTTGGACTGCAAGGAGATCCAACCAGTCCATTCTGGAGGAGATTAGCCCTGGGTGTTCTTTGGAAAGAATGATGCTAAAGCTGAACCTCCAGCACTTTGGCCACCTCATGCTAAGAGCTGACTCATTGGAAAAGGCTCTGATGCTGGGAGGGATTGGTGGCAGGAGGAGAAGGGGACAACAGAGGATGAGATGGCTGGATGGCACCACCAACTCGATGGGCATGAGTTTGAGTGAACTCTGGGAGTTGGTGATGGTTAGGGAGGCCTGGCGTGCTGCGATTCATGGGGTCGCAAAGAGTCGGACATAACTGAGCAACTGAACTGAACTGAACTGAACTGATTACCTCAGAAACGCTACTGTGTTAATTGCTTTCTTTTGGAAGGAAACACAAAGACCAGGTAAAAAGTACAAAAAAAAAAAAAAAAAAAGTAGATAAATGCCTAAGAAAGATAAAAGAAAGAGGGAGCAAGTGCAGGCTGGGTAAGTCTGCACACTGCAATGCGGGTCTGATATCTGTGAAAGGAGCATGAGAAAAAAGATTAGGTAGAAATAGCCTCAGACAGCAGTGCAGCTCTGAGAAAGTTTGGGCCAGGCTATCAGAGAGCTCTGGGATATCTGCTGTGGAGGAGGTCCACACTGACGAGAAATGCCGCAACTAGCACTGTCATCTTTGGTTGTCATTGCCTGGAAGCTGTTTGGGAAGAGCGTGACCTCAACTTAATCACTGCCATGACTTCCAAATGTTTTGTAGCCAAAAACTCTCAGTTAAATGCACTCCTTCTAGTCAGTTAAAAAGGTCTGTTTTGTAGGGAGACACTAACAGTCCGCCTCCATGATGTCACACCTATGGAATTTATCCTACATCTCAGTTTTTTTGTTCTTCCTGTGGGAGCAAGTCTCTGGACTTCATTCTGTCTTCTCCCTAGTAGGCATTCACCAATTCATCTATAAGGTTCTATGTGTTCTTTCAAACCACCTGAGACTGAAGGCAGAGGGACACTTTCCTTAAATCAAGTCAAATTTCAAATAAGAAATTAATGAAAAGTAAATAAACTATTTTGAGAAAAAATAAAATAAAGTTAAATGTGAATATCATAAGATTTCAAAAGGTGGTAGGTTATTAGCACACATAGCCTTTGCTACCAGTAAGGCTTCTGCTTAAATACTGAAGAGAAAGTTATTCACCTTTTGAAATTAAAAATTCACTTATAAACTATGAATAACTGAACCAATTTTATAAAATTGTTGTGAAGATAAAATATTCACTCTCAGTAGCTGGTAGATATTAAGTTCCCAGTGACTGAATATCCCAAATAATAAAATTTCATCACATTTGCTTGATATCATAAAAACATAAATATGACAGGAAATTTATTTAATATTATACTATTATTAAAATAAAATATTATTTGTTATTATAATTTAGTTTTATTTTGGATACATAATTGCATAAAAAGCCTTACATGTCCTGTTTTAGTAAAAGAAACATTTGGCACAATATTAGAATAATATAAAACTCACTTGAGAGGGAAACCTAAATTAGGCGATTTCCTGGTGACTTTTAATTTGGTTTGTTAGACTGGAATCCTCGTCTGTCTCTTGCCTCCTCTCCAGCTGGACGTCCTGTTACATCTTAATATACTTTCAGTTTCCAGTAGGCCGATACACATGCAGAATCCCTGAATGCTGAGGGCACTTTAAAAAAAAAAAAAAAGTAACTGTATATATGGTACAAGACAAGAGTAGATGCTAGAGGAATGGAAAGTACTTTCTGAATGCTGTTCCTTGGCAAGCTGTTTTCCCAGCATAGCTCTTTAGAGCTCTCGGCTGTGATTCACATATCTTATGTGATGCTCATGATAAGCAATGAAATGTCTGTGAGTCAGCAATACAGTGTTTGTTTAAAATGTTATAAAACTGAACTGACTGAAAACACTCAATTGTTTTAGAAGACATAGTGATGTTACCAAGGTAGAGAACTAACAAAAGTCAAAAAAGCTCCATGTTCTTGTAGCTTCATTATCTTGTTATCTGCACATTGGTGGTCACTTAGTCGTGTTTGACTCTTTGCGACCCCATAGACTGCAGCATCCCAGGCTCCCCTGTCCTTCACTGTCTCACAGAGTTTGTTCAAATTCATGTCCATTGGGTTGGTAACGCTATCTAACCATCTCATGGCTGCACATACTTGATTCAGAAGTTGAAATACTGGTAGAGAAGAACAAAACTAGGGTAAAGGAACCAGATTGCTTCATTGTTCTCAGCATTAAGGGAAGCTGTATCATGTCTTTAGAAATCCAGCAAGATAAAAAGCTACCCAAAAATCCCTATATACTTTATGGTGACTAATCATTTTGTTACATTATTCAATATTATGCAAACCTGGGGTATATTAAATTATTCAATATTATACAAAGCTGGAGTATGTTAATGATTGTAGCATTTAAAATTATATTTTGCATTAAACCTTGCATTTAACAAGTTTTATAAGCCCACATAAAGCCAGAATAAAATGAAGATTAAAAACTCATCAAGCACCATACATGAATAGTAACTGATACTATCATAAGTATCAGTATCATAAGTGAATTCATCTTTTATTTAAAAAATAGAATTTTGTTGCTTTTGGACCCAATTTCTTACAAACATATTTAGGAAGGTAGATAATGAATAATAGTCACTCAATACTACCACCACAGTGGCTGGAAGCAGAAAACAAGAACAGGATAAAACCAAATTAAAATATCTCTTTACTTAAAATAACTTTAAACCAATAAGCAAGAAAGCAGAGCTAATTAACTTTTTCAAATGATAGATTTGCTATCATAATTTATGCATCCGACTAATTTCATATGAATTTTAAGTGTTATTTCAATGAGATATCTGGGGCATCCCAGGTGACTCTAGTGGTAAAGAACCCACCTGTCAATGAAGGAGACATAAAAGACTTGGGTTCAATCTCTGGATCAGGAAGATCAGTGGATCAGGGGGATCCACTCCAGTATTCTTGCCTGGAGAATTCCATTGACAAAGGAGCCTGGCAGGCTACGGGGTTGCAAAGAGTTTGACATCACTGAAGGGACTGAGTACGCACACATGAGAAGTCTGATGTAACTGAAAGAGCAAGAACTTTAGGATAAATAAGACTGATAGAAAACACAGCTTCAACAGTAAAATCTTCTTACTTTGTTCTTTCTCTATTTTTCTTTTTAGAAAGCCATTTACTTTTCTTAGCTAGAATTTGTTGTTGTATAAAATAATGAAGCTAAATCCAATTTTTTAGGGCAGAGGTAAATTTTAGAATGTGTGTAATGTTTCACATATATGAAATAATAAATGGAAACATGTAACTTGTTAAGAGGGGACCTTAACTATGGGAATAAGTGCATAGTTGTCTCAAAGCTCACCAAATTGTAATTTTTAAATATCTAAAATTTATTGTACATTGAGAAATTTTATACTAATAAAGCTACAAAACATCTAAGTGATGGTTGTGTATTTCTCACCCTTTTTTGAATAAGAAAACAGAATAGACAGTTGTTTATCTTCCTTTTTCTGTCATTTAGACACAAAAGAGATGGTAAAATACTATGCATTATTTATTGCTTTTATTTACAAACACTTTGGGGGAACAATTGCTGTTCATTGAGCCCTATGAGATAGGAAGCCATATTTTTAAACTGTAAAAAATGGAAATCAGGTAATTTAAACAATTTGTATGATACATGAAACTCCATCAAATTTCCAGAAGCTGAAAATGCATAATGTACCTCTATAGATCTTTCTGGTAAGTCCGACATAACCGTAAAATTTCTAAAGACATTTACTGCACTGCATCAAAAACATGGGGAAAGTATCTGGAAATCGTCTAACCAAAAAAGAAAAAAAAAATTAATAGCAAGAAATAATATAGCACTTAATCACATTTATAAAACACCAAAAACTAAAAATTTATCTGCTCCTTCCTTCGTTCCCAACTTCCTCTCTTCTTGCATCCCTACCTCTCTTCTTATTTTTCTGTCTTAAAAAAAAAAAAAAAGAAGAAGAAAACCTGCACTGTCAAATTTCTCCGTGTCTACCCAGTCTGTTTTTCACAGAGATTGATTTTCGACTATTTTTCAACGATAGAGAATGAGAGAGAGCACCATCCCTCATCCTAGGTTTTGCTTTCAGTGGTTTCAGTTACCCTTGGTCAACCGTGATCTCAAAAATTTAAATAGAAAATTTTAGAAATAAGCAAATCATAAATTTTAAATTGTGCACCACTCTGGGGAATGTGAAAAAATCTTGTACATACTGGGTTTTTCCACTTTGGATGTGAATCATTCCTTTGCCCATCATCAGTTTGGTTCAGTTCAGTCCCTCAGTCATGTCCGACTCTTTGTGACCCCATGGACTGCAGCACCCCAGGCCTTCCTATTCATCACAACTCCTGGAGCTTGCTCAAACTCATGTCCATCGAGTTGGTGATGCCATCCAACCATCTCACCCTCTGTCATTACCTTCTCCTCCTGCCTTCAATCTTGCCCAGCATCAGAGTCTTTTCCAATGAGTCAGTTCTTCACATCAGATGGTCAAAGTATTGGAGTTTTAGCTTCAGCATCAGTCCTTCCAATGAACACTCAGGACTGATTTCCTTTAGGATGGACTGGTTTCATCTCATTGAAGTCCAAGGAATTCTCAAGAGTCTTCTCCAACACCACAGTTCAAAAGTATCAATTCTTCAAAACTCAGCTTTCTTTATAGTTCAACTCTCACATCCATACATCACTACTGGAAAAACTATAGCTTTGCTTAGATGGACCTTTGTCGGCAAAGTAATGTCTCTGCTTTTTAATATGCTGTCTAGATTGCCCAGTGTATCTACATTGTATTTGCTACATGCCCATTTTTAGCAATTTAATTATCAGATCAACTGTCACAGTAGCACAATGCTTGCTGGAATAGCACTTATTTCACAGAATAATCACCCTGAAGCACAAGAGTAGTGGTATTGGCAATTGAGATATTTTCTTACTGTGCCTCATTTATAAACTAAATTTTGTCACATGTATGTATGAATACAGCAAAAACAGTATACATACATACATACATACATATATATATACATATATATACATATATACATACATATATATATATATATATATATATATATATATAAGTTAAGTGAGCTCTCTCAGTGGTGTCCGACTCTTTGTGACTGTATGGACTGTAGCCCACCAGGCTCTTCCATCAGTGGGATTCTCCAGGCAAGAATACTGGAGTGGGTTGCCATTTCCTCCTCCAGTGGAACTTCCCGACCCAGGGATCGAACCCGGGTCTCCCTCATTGCGGGCAGGCGCTTTACCCTCTGAGCCACCAGGGAAGCCTCTCTCTCTCTCTCTCTCTCTCTCTCTCTCTCTATATATATATATATATATATATATATATGTATGTGGGTGTGGCACTTTCCAAGGTTTCACACATGCACTAAAAGTGGACTAACATATATATGCATCTATACACACACACACACAGATATACATAAATGTTTTGCCAATTCATATTTAATCAAGAAACCATACTGAACTACCTCACATTCTATCAATTTCAGCTGTGTTTCTTGAAATTCATTTAGATGTTTTATTCAGAGAATCATTTAACCTGAAAAGTCAAAATTGTGGGCCACATGTTTGTCATAAAAATTGAGGTTCCAACACTATTTTAGCTAGCTGCATTATATGCTATTGTATAGTTGAACAATAATGTATTTAATATTCTTTACTGTTGCACATCTAGGTGGTTTTCTAATTTTTGGATGAATAATAAGCTAAAGAAACAAGCACAGTATCTATAACAATGATTATTGCCTTAGAATGAATTCCTGAGAGTAGAATTGTTTAGTGGCATGCTTTAAAAATATTTTTTCATACATGTAGACCTGCAGGCATACTTCATTTTATTGCACTTTTGTTTATTGTGCTTTGCAGATTATGCTTTAACATGCCTCCATAACAATGTGCCAAAGAGTGGATCATTCTGTTGAAATATGTTAGGAAAACTTTTTTCTTTCTTATTTCACATATTAAACAGGACTTTTTTTTTTCCATTTAGGATAAGCAGAAACTATGCTTACTTTCATTTGAAAAATTAATTGATCACATATCATGTGCCAATAACAAACAACGTTAGAATCAATATTAGAATTGTTCAGGGCCATGGAAATCTGTCCAAAAGAAATGCCAAATATTATCACCTCCCCTCCACAGTCTAAATCATGTTACTAACACCTTCCTTTGTGGAAAAGAAGACCAAGTTTATAAAAGTGGTTGGCATTAAACTTTAAGCTGTCCATATCATCTTTTTGATAGATGTAAAGGTTTTACAAGTGTCTTCTTCTATTATCTCAGTTATTACTTCCATGTACCTTCTATACACAAATATCAAAACAAAGTTTCTAGTGAATAATTCTACCAATATTTCCTCCATAACTTTGTGTTCAAGCTTCTATTATCTAGTAAGCACATATTATTCCTAGGGAATTATGTCTGTTCTTATATTGCAGACCAAGAAATTACTAAGTTTATTGTAAACTAATATATTTCCAGAGTTTTGAAAGCAACACTTAACCCCTTTGTGTTATACCTTACAACACAAACATATTGATTTGAACTTGAGGGCAAACTCTTCCTGCTGCTTGGTGACTGCCAAGATATTTGATGGATGCATCTGTCATTTACCAATGCTCACTCTAATAAGATTTTTCTTTTCCTATAAAACTTTAAAAATTTCTCCACATTCAAATGAATAATAAGTGGGACACATTTTTTATGCAAACCTTGTTCATAGTAGAATATTCCTGGATTCCGTTCATCTTATTGCTTTCTTACTTCCCAATTTTAAAGTGTATATGACTAAATACATTATCCTCAATGGTGAAAAATTGAAAGCATTTCCCCTAAAGTCAGGAACAAGACAAGGGTGTCCACTTTCACCGCTACTATTCAACATAGTTCTGGAAGTTTTGGCCACAGCAATCAGAGCAGAAAAAGAAATAAAAGGAATCCCAATTGGAAAAGAAGAAGTAAAACTCTCACTGTTTGCAGATGACATGATCCTCTACATGGAAAACCCTAAATACTCCACCAGAAAATTACTAGAGCTCATCAATGAATATAGTAAAGTTGCAGGATATAAAATCAACACACAGAAATCCCTTGCATTCCTATACACGAATAATGAGAAAGTAGAAAAAGAAATTAAGGAAACAATTCCATTCACCATTGCAACGAAAAGAATAAAATACTTAGGAATATATATACCTAAAGAAGCTAAAGACCTATATATAGAAAACTATAAAACACTGGTGAAAGAAATCAAAGAGGACACTAATAGATGGAGAAATATACCATGTTCATGGATCAGAAGAATCAATATAGTGAAAATGAGCATGCTACCCAAAGCAATTTACAAATTCAACGCAATCCCTATCAAGCTACCAGCCACATTTTTCACAGAACTGGAACAAATAATTTCAAGATTTGTATGGAAATACAAAAAATCTCAAATAGCCAAAGCAACCTTGAGAAAGAAGAATGGAACTGGAGGAATCAATTTGCCTGACTTCAGGCTCTACTACAAAGCCACAGTCATCAAGACAGTATGGTACTGGCACAAAGACAGACATATAGATCAATGGAACAAAATAGAAAGCCCAGAGATAAATCCACACACATATGGACACCTTATCTTTGACAAAGGAGGCAAGAATATACAATGGAGTAAAGACAATCTCTTTAACAAGTGGTGCTGGGAAAACTGGTCAACCACTTGTAAAAGAATGAAACTAGATCACTTTCTAACACCGCACACAAAAATAAACTCAAAATGGATTAAAGATCTAAATGTAAGATCAGAAACTATAAAACTCCTAGAGGAGAACATAGGCAAAACACTCTCAGACATAAATCACAGCAGGATCCTCTAGGATCCACCTCCCAGAATTCTGGAAATAAAAGCAAAAATAAACAAATGGGATCTAATTAAAATTAAAAGCTTCTGCACAACAAAGGAAAATATAAGCAAGGTGAAAAGACAGCCTTCTGAATGCGAGAAAATAATAGCAAATGGAGCAACTGGCAAACAACTAATCTCAAAAATATACAAGCAACTTATGCAGCTCAATTCCAGAAAAATAAACGACCCAATCAAAAAATGGGCCAAAGAACTAAATAGACATTTCTCCAAAGAAGACATATGGATGGCTAACAAACACATGAAAAGATGCTCAACATCACTCATTATTAGAGAAATGCAAATCAAAACCACAATGAGGTACCACTTCACACCAGTCAGAATGTCTGTGATCCAAAAATCTGCAAGCAATAAATGCTGGGGAGGGTGTGGAGAAAAGGGAACACTCCTACACTGTTGGTGGGAATGCAAACTAGTACAGCCACTATGGAGAACAGTGTGGAGATTCCTTAAAAAATTGCAAATAGAACTACCTTATGACCCAGCAATCCCACTACTGGGCATACACACCGAGGAAACCAGAATTGAAAGAGACACATGTACCCCAATGTTCATCGCAGCACTGTTTATAATAGCCAGGACATGGAAACAACCTAGATGTCCATCAGCAGATGAATGGATAGGAAAGCTGTGGTCCATATACACAATGGAGTATTACTCAGCCATTAAAAAGAATTCATTTGAATCAGTTCTGATGAGATGGATGAAACTGGAGCCGATTATACAGAGTGAAGTAAGCCAGAAAGAAAAACACCAATACAGTATACTAACACATATATACGGAATTTAGGAAGATGGCAATGACGACCCTGTATGCAAGACAGGAAAAAAGACACAGATGTGTATAACGGACTTTTGGACTCAGAGAGAGAGGGAGAGGGTGGGATGATTTGGGAGAATGGCATTCTAACATGTATACTATCATGTAAGAATTGAATCGCCAGTCTATGCCTGACACAGGATACAGCATGCTTGGGGCTGGTGCATGGGATGACCCAGAGAGATGTTATGGGGAGGGAGGTGGGAGGGGGGTACATGTTTGGGAACGCATGTAAGAATTAAAGATTTTAAAATTTAAAAAATAAAAAACTAAAAAAAAAAGTGTATATGACTAAATACTCCATAACTAATTCAAATTTTATAAAAATTATAAATGTCAAATTACTTGTTTATGTATCTAATTATCTGCCATTATATATGTGTGTGTGTGTGTGTATGTGTGTGTGTGTGTGTGTGTATGCTTTATTATCACTAAACTGAGTTTAGGCTCAGTGTTGTTTTATTGAATTTTTGTTAATTAAATTATTTCCCTGATGAGATATCTATAGTTAGCAGTCTTAATTACAAATTTAATTAAAATACTTCAGTTTTAAACATACTTTAATGCTTATATCTTTTTACCAGTATTTTTACTTATGCAAATATAAAGTAAACACATCTCATAATTTTCATGGAGTAAAATCTAGATTAGCTCAAAAGAACATATATGCAAGAAAATAACTTTCTATAAGGTTTAGAATAAAAAAAGATAAATAATGTAAAAACTAAACAGTTGAAAATATTTAATATAATTTTTACTGTTTTTCATCTGAACTCATGTAATTTAAAAATTAAAGTGGTTTCTGGTTAGAAAATAATGGAATTATCCATTATTCCAATTGATTTGGTGTTATATTTTAGTTTAAGTTTATAAATCACAACTGGCATTATTACTATGTAAAATAAAATCATATCACATGAAAAAAATAGAAAATCACTAATTTATATAATGTTGATAAATGAAAATTATCCTGAATATTGTAAATACTTTAACCAAGAAAGTTTTAAATCTAAAGTTTGTACATTAAAGCTGCATTTCAGATGTTGGAACATTTAGTGAAGAAAAACAAGCAAGTGACTGACTATACCTTTTGGCTCAGATATTAGAAACAATCTGAAAACTAAACCAGTTTTGTCATGAACTATGTTTTCTTCTCATGTTTTCAATTTTCTAGGATGTCAATCTGATTTGAAAGCATTTATCTTATATCTGAACCACTGAAGATGTTTCATTTATAAATCAATGCTAGAGTATAATTTGACATAATTGTTCTGTATTCAAACATGTAAGTAGTCTTCATAAAGATAAGTGCATGCAGGAGTTTGCATACTCTCAATGATAAAGGATTTTACTCTTATTGTTTCCTCAAATGCAAAGATTACTTTGCTGAGTTTGATAATTTATAAAAATGTTCATGTGAACCATCTCACTGAGATTTAAACATTAATGTTTCAGTTCTACACCGTGAAATGAGACCAGCTGATAACAAGCATAGATATGGTATTTTCTGAATTTTTCTCTGATAGTCACAGTGATGGTGGTTGTTTAGCCACTAAGTCATGTCCAACTCTTGTGACACCATCTATATTCCTCCAGGATCCTCTGTCCATGGGATAACCCAGTCAAGAATTTTGGAGTGGGTTGCCATTTCCTTCTCCAGGGGATTTTCTCCACCCAGGGATCAAACTCAAGTCTCCTGCATTACAGGTCATCTCCTGTATTGCAAGGGAGTCTTTACCAACTGAGCCAATTTAAAATAAACTTGTATCTAGATATTAAAATTTAAAAAATAAAAAAAAGAACAACTGGGCATCCAAATGGAAAAAAAATAAATAAAATAAAATAAACTTGTAGGAATAATCAAAAGAAATACTACTAAGACATTATTTCATGCATATGAAGTACTTTTTAACCACTTAGCAACAAGTACTTAATATCAAGAGTATTACTATTATGATATCATTGAAATAAAGACAATACTATTTTCTCAAGATTTTGCAAACATTCTAAATAAATTTTTAAAATTAGCACAGTGATTTATTTTATATAACCATTTACATAAATGATATACTGGTATTACTATGTCAATTAGCACAATATTAGAATACTGATACACATATTTATACCTAGCTACTGCTCTGAGGCCCAGCTGCCGCATTTTGGCCCCTCCCTGGAGGTCCCTATGATTTATTAATGAAGGGATTTATTCCTTACAAAGAAGAGGCCCTCGACTCCACTACAAAGACAAGGGTCCTTTCTGATTGTTGGAAGCCTATTTTACAACAAAAGTTATCAAACACTTTGGGGTTTACTCCTGAATTTATACCAGTATGATGAAATGGAACTGTCAGGGGAGTGTAATTTCTTCAGTTCTGTCTCATCACAACAAAGATTTGAAGCTATGGACGTTAAAGCCCTTGGCACATCACAGCTCTCGGACAGTCCATGTTATAGTTTTCAGACGGATCAGTTTTATTTAGAAAATAAGGGCATGCCAACCAAAAAGACGTGAAGAGAACAGCCAGAGAGAGGGAGAGAGACAATGAGCATGTGTGAGAGAGAGGCCCCGGCCCCTTGGCCCATCTTTTCATATGTTTCTCCTCCCCCGGGCCTGCCCTGTGTAAACTGGGCTAGCCAGGGGTGCTGTTTGCTCTACCTGAGGTCCTCACTCCAGTCTTCAGACCTTCCTTTGTTCTATTTTCACGGGCTTTTCACTTGCTTGTCTTTTAGCCACCGTCATTCTGGACTCCTTTTTCCTATTCTAACTACCTAACAGAACTATATTAGTGTACATATTTATTCCAATTTTAAAAGGGGGAGAATTAGAGCCTTGGCTTCCTCATCTATAACGTTTCTCATCTATCATTCAAATTTTGACTATAAAATAATTTTGCATAAAATTATGTAGAAAATTGATCCTAAATAAAAATGCATTCCACCTGAAAACTTTTAATACTTTTTCATATATCCTTTTTATACTTGTTGATTCATATGAAACACTTTCTAGACTCACAGATGAGTCATTTAAAGCAGTTTTTGATGATCTATTTATTCCCCAATACTCAGTTTCTTGGGTCCAAGCACTGATCTAGCAATAGAGATGCAAAATATAACAGAAGAAAACAAAACAACAACCAGCTTTAAAAGAATTCCACTGTCATGAACCTTATAGTTTTACGGGAAACCACAGTTAAAAGAAGTAAATAAATTAATGAGAAAACATTATCTGTGAGAAGAGCTATGATGATAAAACTTATGCTTCTGCACTATCCTAATAGTGCTTTGTTTTATTACTCTCACAATATAGTTTTATTGTAAAAGTAGTCCCAACTCTCTTCTGCAACTAAATTTGAATTATTTCAAACCAATGAAATGTAATATTTGAATCTGAAGCATTTAATTAATCACTGTTTTATTAACAAGACAAAGGAGAAAAACACTAAAGTTTTAATTGGTCCAGAGATGAGTCCAGAAAGACATAAAACTTTAGAGATATTCATAATACTGGCTCTTTGAACTACAGGAAGAGGAGTGTATAAAACAGATGGCATAGTGAAATCGCACCCAATTATCCAAATTCTACTCATCAAGAATGATCTTTTCTATAGTATACAGAGACCAAAATCATTTGGGAAGTGGATTTATGTCCTGGAGTAACTACAAAATAAATTTTTTTAATTTGCTTTATATAAAATTAGATTATAAAAGGTGTAACTTGAAGTCTGTTGACCTCTGTCTATGCCAGTTAGCCTTTTCCATATTCAGCTGCCTTTTTATTCAATTGCCTGCCCTGGTTGCTTATAATAACATTTATGTATATATCAACTTGCTATTTTTCCTTGATCAGGCCCAATTATGATGGCCTCCTAAGTGGGCTTCTTTATCAAAATTTAAAAATGCAGAGTAAATATGGGGTTGTCCTGAAACTAAGTGAGCAGTTTAAGGAAGTTTTTGTTGCTTTTATCATTAAGGTCAAACAATCAATTCTCTGGCAGGAGACATAAGAGATGCAGGTTTGATCCCTGGGTCAGAAAGATTCCCTAGAGAATGTAATGGCAACATAGCCCAGTATTCTTGCCTGCAGAATCTTAAGGACAGAGGAGCCTGGAGGTTACAGTCCATAGGGTCACAGAGAGTTGGACACAACTGAACAACTTACCTTACAGGTTGACAGTATAGAGCCTTGACTGTATTCCTTTCCCAATTTTCAACCACTAGGTTTTTCCCTGTCCAATGTCTAGTTATAACTGTTGCTTCTCAATCTGCATACAAGATTCTCAGGAGGCAGGTAAGGTGGTCTGGTATTCCCATCTGTTTAAGAATTTTCCACAGTTTGTTGTGATCCACACAGTCAAAGTCTTACCATAGTCAATGATGCAGATGTAGATGTTATTCTGGAATTCCCTTCCCTTGCTTTTCCTATGATTCAACAGATAATGGCAATTTGACTCAGTCCCTCTTCCTTTTCTATATCATTCTATAAACTAAGAAAATTTTCTATCAGTTCAGTTCAGTTCAGTTCATTCGCTCAGTCGTGTCCGACTCTTTGCGAGCCCATGAATCGCAGCACACCAGGCCTCCCTGTCCATCACCAACTCCCGGAGTTCACTCAGACTCACATCCATCAAGTCAGTGACGCCATCCAGCCACCTCATCCTCGGTCATCCCCTTCTCCTCCTGCCCCCAATCCCTCCCAGCATCAGAGTCTTCTCATGAGGTGGCCAAAGTACTGGAGTTTCAGCTTTAGCATCATTCCTTCCAATGAACACTCAGGGCTGATCTCCTTTAGAATGGACTGGTTGGATCTGCTTGCAATCCAAGGGACTCTCAAGAGTCTTCTCCAACACCACAGTTCAAAAGCATCAATTCTTTGGCACTCAGCTTTCTTCACAGTCCAACTCTCACATCCATACGTGACTACAGGAAAAATTATAGCCTTGACTAGACGGACTTTAGTTGGCAAAGTAATGTCTCTGCTTTTGAATATAGTATCTAGGTTGGTCATAACTTTTCTTTCAAGGATTAAGCGCCTTTTAATTTCATGGCTGCAATCAACATCTGCAGTGATTTTGGAGCCCAAAAAAATAAAGTCTGACACTGTTTCCACTGTTTCCCCATCTATTTCCCATGAAGTGATGGGACCATATGCCATGATCTTCGTTTTCTGAATATTGAGCTTTAAGCCAACTTTTTCACTCTCCTCTTTCACTTTCATCAAGAGGCTTTTTAGTTCCTCTTCACTTTCTGCCATAAGGGTGGTGTCATCTGCATATCTGAGGCTATTGATATTTCTCCTGGTAATCTTGATTCCAGCTTGTGCCTCTTCCAGTCCAGTGTTTCTCATGATGTACTCTGCATATAAATTAAATAAGCAGGGTGACAATATACAGCCTTGACGTACTCCTTTTCCTATTTGGAACCAGTCTGTTTTTCCATGTCCAGTTTTAACTGTTGCTTCCTGAACTGCATACAGACTTCTCAAGACAGGTCAGGTGGTCTGGTATTCCCATCTCTCTCAGAATTTTCCACAGTTTATTGTGATCCACACAGTCAAAGGCTTTGGCATAGTCAATAAAGCAGAAATAGATGTTTTTCTGTAACTCTCTTGCTTTTTCGATGATTCAGCAGATGTTGGCAATTTGATCTCTGGTTCCTCTGCCTTTTCTAAAACCAGCTTAAACATCAGGAAGTTCATGGTTCACATATTCTTTAGATTATAAAAAATACTCACTCTGTCTTATGTAGAAACAAATCTCTACAAGGTAATTATATTCATATATTTAATATTCCAAGATATTTCTCAGTTGCATGGAAAAGCACTATATAATTTTCTCTAGGGACTGTGAAAATCTGACTATAAATTTGATTTTTAACCTACTGACAATAGATTTTGAAGAAAATCATATGCAGATTTACCAAACACACTCATAAATATTGATTATTTTGAAGCAGTAACAATATTGAAAAGCTTTCAGAAGGATGGATATTAAAAGAAATGCTCTCAAAATCAATAAAAATTCAAAATGTTAAATCTTCTTCCTCCATATAAGGTTAATGGCTTCTATCTTTTAAAAACCAATATTTCAGTTCAGTTCAGTTCAGTTCAATTGCTCAGTCTTGTCTGACTCTTTGCCACCCTATGGACTGTAGCACACCAAGCCTCCCTGTCCATCACCAACTCCTGGAGTTTACACAAACTTATGTTCATTGAGTCAATGATGCCATCCAACCATCTCATCCTCTGTCCCCCCTTCCCCTTCTTCAATCTTCCTCAGCATCAGGGTCTTTTCAAATGAATCAGTTCTTCACATCAGGTAGCTTAAGTGTTGGAGTTTCAGCTTCAGCATCAGTCCTTCCAATGAACACTCAGGACTGATTTCCTTTAGGATGGACTGGTTGGATCTCCTTGCAGCCCACAGGACTCTCAAGGGTCTTCTCCAACACCACAGTTCAAAAGCATCAGTTCTTTGGTGCTCAGCTTTCTTTATAGTCTAACTCTCACATCAGTATATGACTACTAGGAAAACCATAGCTTTGAGTAGATGAACTTCGTTAGTAAAGAAATGTCTCTGCTTTGTAATATACTGTCTAGGTTAGTCATAAGTTTCTTTCCAAGGAGCAAGCATCTTTTAATTTCATGGCTGCAGTCACCATCTACAGTGATTTTGGGGCCCCCCAAAATAAAGTCTCTCACTGTTTCCATTGTGAATAAAGAAACCAACATTTATTTAGATGAAAATGACATGCTTCTAGAGAATCTATATATTTCCAAAATTCTTATACCAGTCAAGAGTACAGTTAAGAGACACTCAACCAGAAGACTGGAAGAGTACTGGGAAAAGTAGAACACATTTTAAAATAGGCCCCTACCTTGAATAATATTTCCTCTAATTAAGATATTCTAGCATTCTTTAGGCAAAACTTGCCAAATAATTTTGTAGGTTTTTTTTTTAAATTATAATATAAAATCTGCTTAAAATTGATATTTCATAAACATTTTAAATTTTATTTAAACTTAATTTCAGTGCTCATTATGAAGAAATTAATTGTAGCAATGTACTTATTTTTATTTAATTATCTTTAATGTTGGCAAGTAATTTAAAATAAGAATTTATTAGAATACAATAATATTCATTTTCTATGCATAAGCATCATAACAAACATAGGAATTGTGAAATTGGATATTGTCAGAGGAAGCCTTTGAATTTCCCTATTTTGTGCCTAAATTAAAGTATGTGAATTTGGGGTAATGAAGTTGACAGTTTATAGTCGGATTCGTGATCTCTGAAGAAGAAGATTTAGCTTCGGGACCAGGGACCAGGCTTGATCACTCAAGAGCTTTTGTGAGGCAGAGTTTTATCAAAGTAATAAAAGGGACAGAGAAAGCTTCTGGCATAGACATCAGAAGGGGGATGGAGAGTGCCCCATTTGCTAGTCTTATCAAAGCCTTATATACTTTTACCAGACCCACTCCCACAACATATATCTTAAGATAACAAGATTAATCAGAAGGTTCTTGCTAAGAAGGAGAAACATACTCTCGAACAAGTTACATTATTATTATATAATCACTACTACAGAGCTTAAGGAACAGCATACCCTTGAGCAAGATGAGTTTTGTTGTGTAATCCATTAGCTCTGGGCTTAAAGAAAATATGTGACTAAGACAATGCAATTTAGAAAAAAAAGTTTGTGCTTTTCTTCTCCTTGAGAGCTCCAAACCCCTTTCTTCTTCTTGAGGGCCCCAGACCCCTTCCTCCTATCAACCTACCTAAGAATTACTTCTCTCAAAGTGAAGTCCAGAACTTTCTTTCCTGCAATTTATTCTTGGCTCTGTGACACTAAAATAGGTTAGTAAATATTGATCTAGGCTTCTATCCAAAGTTATAATTACCAAAATTGTTCCAAAGAATACTAATTCATGGATATGTTCGCACTCTATCCTCACTCGAAAAAAAAAAAAAAAAAGGCTCCTGTCAAATAAATTTGAAGTATTATATATGCTATACTATCATATTGAAGATTTATTTACTTTGTAGAAATTTGCAAATTTGTTTTCTTTTTTTTTTTTTTCTTAAGTCTCTAGAGACCAGTGTTTTAAAATATAAATCTTGCTATGCACTTCAGTAGAGAAACTAAAGAAGTGACTCTAGAAAGGCACATTGTGGTCAGATCTAGAATGTTTGAATGACCAGGCAAAGAGTTTCAATTTAATTATGCTGGCAATAGTGTACCATTTAAAGAGAGAAGAGTGATGAAAGTGATGTTTTCACCATTAGTTTTCAAAGAAAACTGCTGAGAAAGAGACTTGCTTTAGAGAGAAGCCAGGGAGTTACTGTAACAACTGAAGTTCTTTCTTTATTAATTTGATTACATTCAGATATGAACATAAATATTTAGCATGGTATATCCTGACAGTGATGTTTTAAGTGGGTTAATCCATTATAAGCTATTGCATTCTATTCTTTCAAAGTCCTCTGTCTCTCCCATCCTTTTGCATTTCACTCACATACTCACACACAGCTGCCCTGCTCTGATTACCTTTAGTAGCCATTTATCCCATGCCATGAATGAAATGCCTATACCTCAATTTCATTTCTGGCCCCAGTTTCCCAATTTTGAGATCATTTTCTCTTCATATTGATTTTTACAGTAGACAGAAGAATTTATTAGGATCAATTTTATTTATTGCTTTCAGAATTCTGTAACTTCAATAAGGTCATGAAAGGTTAATGCTTCTTTATTAAAATGAATAAGCCCAATTTCCTCAAACTTTTCTCTCAAATAACATCATTGATTCTGATATACTGTGTGCTCTGCTCCCTCAAGGGTAATTATGCTGTTGAGTGGCTATAAGCCAACCAGTATTTTACAGCATGTTCCAGTCATGTCCAGAATCACATAAGGATTGCTCTTGTTTAAATGCAATTGCCCTAAAAGAATTTCTGCTATCTTTTCATCCATACATTAGGCTTTGGGTTCATGGATATTATTGTAACCATAAAATAATTTTCTTCTGTCAAGGTTATTAGCTTACTGAAATTAGCAGACTTAGTTTTCTAGTCTTTATGGTCATAACTGTCTTTCCCTAAATAGTGTACCAATTTACTTTCTATCTGACAAAAATAATTTCACACACTTTGTTGCTTACTAATTATTCAAGATAAATGGCAGGTGTGTCATTTTTAAAGTCATGCATTTTTTTAAGTTTATGGTTCAGTTCAGTTCAGTTCAGTCGCTCAGTTGTGTCCGACTCTTTGTGACCCCATGAACTGCAGCACGCTAGGCCTCCCTGTCCATCACCAACTCCCAGAGTCCACCCAAACCCATGTCCATTGAGTCAGTGATGCCATCCAGCCAGCTCATCCTCTGTCATCCCCTCCTCCTCCTGCCCTCAATCTTTCCCAGCATCAGTGACTCCAATGAGTCAGTTCTTCACATCAGGTGGCCAAAGTATTGGAGTTTCAACATCAGTCCTTCCAATGAACACCCAGGACTGATCTCCTTTAGGATGGACTAGTTGGATCTCCTTGCTGTCCAAGGGACTCTCAAGAGTCTTCTCCAACACCACAGTTCAAAAGCATCTTCTGCGCTCAGCTTTTTTTATAGTCCAACTCTCACATCCATACATGACCACAGGAAAAACCATAGCCTTGACTAAACAGACATTTGCTGGCAAAGTAATGTCTCTGCTTTTTATAATGCTGTCTAGGTTGGTCATAACTTTCCTTCCAAGGAGTAAGCGTCTTTTAGTTTCATGGCTACAATCACCATCTGCCGTGATTTTGGAACCCAAAAAATAAAGTCAGCCACTGTTTCCGCCGTTTCCTCATCTATTTCCCATGAAGCGATGGGACCAGAGGCCATGATCTTAGTTTTCTGAATGTTTAGACTTAAGCCAACTTTTTCACTCTCCTCTTTCACCTTTATCAAGCAGCTCTTTAGTTCCTCTTCACTTTCTGCCATTAGGGTGGTGTCATCTGCATATCTGAGGTTACTGATATTTCTCCCGGCAATCTTGATTCCAGCTTTTTTCCTCCAGCCCAGCGTTTCTCATGATGTACTCTGAATATAAGTTAAATAAGCAGGGTAACAATATACAGCCTTGACATACTCCTTCTCCTATTTGATGTTTTAACTGTAATAATAGTTTAAAAGTAGAACATGAAATTGAATTAGAAATGATTTGATTCTATGAAGACATTTCTAATGTAAATAACATTAGAGCTTCAAGCAAATGCCCTTGAACATTGTCCAAGCTCAACTGTTTTTAAAAATAAGGGAGTATGAAGTAGCAATAATATAGCACAAGGTTGGGATGTGTGCTTTGTATCCAAGATGCGTGTCACATGATTCTAATAATTTCACAGTATAATCAAATCTCATACCTTTAAAGTAAGCAACTCACAAACTGGAAAATAATTTTATCACAGAAGTTCTTCCATAGGATTGCATTTTCTGAGCACCACTTCAGTCTCCTCAGCCTGGGAGTCTGGCATCAGAAGGAGGACCTCCAGAGCATTTGACTTTGAAGGCCATTAGGGCTTAAGTGCAGGAGTTCCACAGAACTGGGGGGGACAGATACTCTACTCTTGGAAGATGCATATAAGTTCAGACCCAGGCCAAAGCAGTGACTTCATAGTAGCCTGGGCCAGACCTACCTGCATGTATTGTAGGGTCTCCTGGGAATACAGGGGTTGTCTGTGGCTCACTAAGGGCAAAGATACTGGTGGCAGAAGCCCCAGGGAATATTCATGAGTATGAGCTCTCCCTGAGGTCACAGTTTTAGCATGGAGACCTAGCCCTACCCAAAAGCCTACATCCTTCAGTGCTGGGACATCTCAGGCCAAAAACAGCCAATAAGGTGGGACCATAGCCCCACCCATCAGCAGACAGATTGCACAAAGTCATCATGAGAGCACAGCCATCTCTAAACACAACCCTTGACTGCTTACTAGAGAGATAATACCCAGTCTCACCCACTTCTGCTTCATTGACTACACTAAAGTCTTTGACTTTATGGATAACAACAAACTGTGGAAAATTCTTAAAGAGATGGGAATACCAGAATATCTTACCTGTCTCCTGAGAAACCCGTATGTTGGTCAAGAAGCAACAGTTAGAACTAGAGATGACACAATGAATTGGTTCAAAATTGGTAAAGAGGTACACTGGTAAAGGGAACATCTTAGATTCACACCTTTAAAATTTTGAGAAAGATAGAAGAGGAATGCAGAGAAATTCAGTAAGAACTGAAGAACAATGAGTTAAGCAGAGATTTTAAACTGAAAATATATGAGTTAATTATGGCTAGACATCATGAGAATGACATAATTGACATCAAAATGCAGATTTTAGGGTCATTACAGTCAAACCTAGCCAACTTGTTTGTTGTAACTGTATATTTCGTTAATGGAGGCAAAATCTCTCCTTACCCAACTTAATATGAATCTTAAATTGAAAGGCAGAGTATTTGATAAAAATATAATGGAGTGTGAATTATTATTTTAATTACTGAAAAGTACTTCAAAAGGGAATTTAAAAAAGATACCCGAGGAAAGGGCCCATAAAAAAAAAAATCTGTAAAGTGTTTACAGAGACAAGGTTTAGAAAGAGTAAAATTTATTTTAGTCACATCACAGTTTTGACTATCACCAGCCCTGAAACATGAATCTGATAATATATTTAGTACCTTCCTGCTTCTCAATACATTTTTTGTTTGTTTGTTTAAAAGTTTGTGTTAAAATACCAATACCCATCTTCCTACATGTCTCCTCCTTCTGCAGAATAACAAACTAATAATTAGTTCTGGGTTTACTTAGAAATAAAACATTTCAACTTAATTCAATGCCTATATAATTTAATTACAAATGTGTTTCCATTTCCAGTTAAGATTATACTTTTACTGAGATTCAGTGGGAAAAGATTAGAGTTTCTTTTGGTTTACTGTGATCTATCCATCTGTGCCATGGACAATCATTTATTTTTTTCTGCTCATCATCTAAATTCCTGGATGGACTCCTCAAAGTAAACACTTTCTATCATATCATCTACTCGTTAATACCCTCTACTTCAATAAGATTGCTGTGAGAATTAAAAAAGACACAAAGGTAGATCCCTAATCCAGCATTGAGCACAGGATAGTGACTATTACCTCCAGTTTTCTGCTGGAGAAGGATATGGCAAACTACTTCAGTATTCTTGCCTGGAGAATCCCATAGACAGAGGAGCCTGGCTGATTACAGTCCATAGGATCACAGAGTTGGACATGACTGAAGTGACCTCTAATCTTGCTGTTTTGTTTCTCTCCCTAGGTCTCTTTCTCTGTGTGTTGTAAGTGCTAAGTGTATGAGTGTCTGTGTGCATGTATGTATGTGTGCATGTGTGTGCTCAGTCCTTAAGTCATACCTGACTCCTTGGTACCCCATGTATGGTAGCCTGCCAGGCTCCTCTGTCCATGGGATTTCCAGCGAGGATATTGGGTCTGCCATTTCCTTCTCAAGGGGATCTTCCCAACCCAGGTATCAAACCTACATCTCTTATATCTCCTGCATTGGCAGGTGGTGAAGGTGGTGAAGTTGCTCGGTCTTGTCCGACTCTTTGCGACCCCGTGGACTGTAACCTACTAGGCTTCTCCATCCATGGGATCCTCCAGGCAAGGATACTGGAGTGGGTTGCCATTTCCTTCTCCAGGGGATCTTCCCGACCCAGGGATTGAACCCGGGTCTCCCGCTTTGGAGGCAGACGCTTTAACCTCTGAGCCACTAGGGAAGTTGGCAGGAGGGTTCTTTATCACTAGCACCACCTCTGAGAATAATTCTCTCTAACTGATATTGATAAAATCTCATATATCATTCAGTAAATCATCCTTTATCAAATAGGTTAGCTTTGCTCAAAATTTTTAACTTCTACCAGCAGACATTTCCTCAAATCTGAGATACTATAAAGGGATAAAGTATACTTGATAAAGTAAAGGGACTCCATCAGCACAGAACCCAAACATATTACATATTTGAAAGTAGTTAAGAAAGTGGGTCTTGAAAATTAATCAGTCAGTCAGTTCAGTCATCCAGTCATGTCTGACTCTTTGTGACTCTATGGACTGAAACACGGCAGGCCTCCCTGTCCATCACCAACTCCCAGAGTTTACTCAAACTCATGTCCATTGAGTCGGTGATGCCATCCAACCATCTCATCCTCTGTCATTTCCTTCTCCCACCTTCAATCTTTCCCAGCATCAGGGGCTTTTCCAATGAGTCAGTTCCTCACATCAGGTGGACAAACTATTGCAGTTGCATCTTCAGCATCAGTCCTTCCAATGAATATTCAGGACTAATTTCCTTTAGGATGGACTGGTTGGATCTGCCTGCAGTCCAAGGGACTCTCAAGTGTCTTCTTCAACACTACAGTTCAAAAGCATCAATTCTTTGGGGCTCAGCTTTCTTTATAGCCCAACTTTCAAATCCATACATGACTACTGGAAAACCCATAGCTTTGACTAGACAGACCTTTGTTGGCAAAGCAATGCCTGTGCTTTTTAGTATGCTATCTAGGTTGGTCATTACTTTTCTTCCAAGGAGCAAGTGTCTTTTAATTTAAAGGCTGCAGTCACCATCTGCACTGATTTTGGAGCCCAAGAAAATAAAGTCTGTCACTGTTTCCCTATCTATTTGCCATTAAGTGATGGGACTAGATGCCATGATCTTCGTTTTCTGAATGTTGAGCTTTAAGTCAACTTTTTCACTCTCCTCTTTCACATTAACCAAGTGGCTCTTTAGTTCTTTTATGCTTTACTCCACAAGGGTGGTGTCCTCTGCATATCTGAGGTTATTGATATTTCTCCCAGTAATATTGATTCCAGCTTGTGCTTCATCCAGTCCAGCATTTCTTATGCTGTACTCTGCATATAAGTTAAATAAGCAGGGTAATAATATACAGCCTTGACATACTCCTGTCCTGATTTGGAACCAGTTGTTCCATGTCCGCTTCTTACTGTTGCTTCCTGACCTGAATACAGATTTCTCAAGAGACAGGTCAGGTGGTCATGTATTCCCATCTCTTTCAACATTTTCCATAGTTTTTTGTGAGCCACACAGTCAAAGGCTTTGGCATAGTCAATAAAGCAAAAGTAGATGTTTTTCTGGAACTCTCTTGCTTATTCATCTTTTAGAATTTGAAATAGCTCAACTGGAATTCCATCACCTCCATGAGCTGTGTTTGTAGTGATGCTTCTTAAGGCCCACTTGATTTCACATTCCAGGATATCTGTCTGTAGGTGAGTGATCACACCATCGTTATTATCTGGGTCATGAAGATTGTTTCTGTATAGTTCTTCTGTGTATTCTTGCCACTTCTTCTTAAAATCTACTGTTTTTGTTAGGTTCATACCGTTTCTGTTCCTTATTGTGCCCGTCTTTACATGAAATATTCCCTTGGTATCTCTAATTTTCTTGACAAGATCTCTAGTCTTTCCCATTCTATTGTTTTCTTGTATTTGTTTGCACTGATTACTGAGGAAGGCTTTCTTATCTCTCCTTGGTATTCTTTGGAATTCTGCATTTGAATGGGTATATCTTTCTTTTTCTCCTTTGCCTTTTCCTCCTGTTTTTGCATAGCTGTTTATAAGGCCTCCTCAGACAACCTGTTTGCCTTTTTGCATTTCTTTTTGTTGGGGATTGTCTTGATCACTGATTCCTGTACAATATCATGAACCTCTGTCCATAGTTCTTCAGGAATTCTGTCTATCAGATCTAGTCCCTTAAATCTGTTTGTCATTTCCACTATATAGTCGTAAGGGATTTGATTTAGGTCATACCTGAATGATCCAGTGGTTTATCCTACTTTCTTCAAATTAAGTCTGAATTTGGCAATAAGGAGTTCATGATCTGAGCCACAGTCAGTTCCCGGTCTTGTTTTTGCTGACTGTATAGAGCTTCTCCATCTTTGGACGGAAAGTATATAATCAATCTGATTTCTGTATTGACCATCTGGTGATGTCCATATGTAGAGTCTTCTCTTGTGTTGTTAGAAGAGGATGTTTGCTTTGACCAGTGCATTCTCTTGGCAGAACTCTGTTAGTCTTTGCCCTGCTTCATTCTGTACTCAAAGGGCCAATTTGCCTGTTCCTCCAGGTATCTCTTGACTTCCTACTTTTGCATTCCAGTCCCCTAGACTGGAATAATGAAAAGGATATATTTTGGGGTGTCAGTTCTAGAAGTCTTTGTTGGTCTTCATAGAACCAATCATCTTCAGTTTCTTCAGCATTACTGGTAGGAGCAGAAACTTGGATTACTATGATATTGAATGGTTTCTCTTGGAAATGAACAGAGACCATTCTGTCATTTTTGAGATTGCATCCATGTACTGCTATTTAGACTCTGTTGACTATGATGACTACTTCATTTCTTGTAAGGCAAAAAGGATAGGACACTGAAAGATGAACTCCCCAAGTTGGCAGGTGTCCAATATATACTGGAGGTCAATGGAGAACTAACTCAAGAAAGAGACAGTGTCAAAGCAAAAACAGCACCCAGTTGTGTATGTGACTATTGATGGAGATAAACTCCAATGCTGTAAAGAACAAAATTGCATAGGAACCTGGACTGTTAGGCCCATGAATCAAGGAAATTTGGAAGTGTTCAAACAAGAGATGGCAAGTGTGAACATCGACATTTTAGGGATTAGTGAAGTAAAATGGACAGGAATGGGTGAATATTACTCAGGTTACTTGCAGTGTGCTTATTTATTGATGTTTCAATTGCCCACTAGGTAATTATAGGATTGCATATAAAGTTTTAAACACTTCTTTAGCACATGTCACAAAATTTTGTATGTTGGATTTTCATTCAGTCACAAATAATCTCTAATTTTTCTTGTGATTTGTTCTTTGATCTTTAGTTTACAAATGTGTTATTTCATTTTCAACTATTTGGACATTTTCCAGATTTTTTTTCTGTTATTAAATTCTTGCTTAATTCCATTGTTATTTGAGAACATATGATGAAAACTCAATATTTTAAAATAAGAGGCTTGGTATATGGCCCAGATTAAGATCTACCTTGGTAAATGTTCCATGCCATTAAAAAAAAAAAAAATGTGTATTCAATGGTTATATGGTATGTTGGGTCATATTATGGTAGATTAATAGTGTTATTCCACTCTTTTGTAACTATCTTACTGACTACCTGTTCTATTGATTATTGGGCAAGGAGTTTTGAAATCTGACTCTATGATAATCATTGTGGATTTCTATATTTTTTCTTTCAGTTTTATCAATATCTTATTTACATTTTCAAAGTTGTTATCATGTGTTTCATTTAGAATTTTTCTATTTTCATGAATAATTAAGACACTATCATTAAGAAATATCCATAATCGTTAGCTATCCATATTTCATATTTTGAAGTCCACTTATTATTAATTTAACCATTCTAGTCTGCTACTTTTTTTAATGATTTCTTAATGTGGATTGTTATTTTTAAGACTTTATTGAATTTCTTACACTACTGCTTCTGTTTCATGTTTTCGTTTTGGGGCCACAAGTCATGTGGCATCTTAGCTCCTTGACCAGGGATTGAACCCATATCCCTTGCACTGTAAGGCAAAGTCTTCATCTCAAGACCACTAGGGAAATCCCGCAATCTGCTTCTAATGATTTCTTTGATGGTATACATTCTTACATTTTTAACTTTCAGCCTTCCAATAACTTTAAAATGAAAATATGGTTTTGTAGACAGTATGTATTTGTGTATTTTAATGCAATATTTATAATCTCTAATTTTAATTTGATTGTTATGTTTATATTTAACATAACAATACCGCCAGATTCTTTACCAACTGAGCTCCTAGGGGAACCCCCAATTAACAATACAGGTGGGTTTAAAACATATTATATTGCTATTTGTTTCCTTTTAGTCCCATCTGTCCTCTTTATCTTATTTTTTTCTGCTTTCTATGGATCAATTTTTATGGCCTTTAAAAATGTTTTTGTATTTTAAATAAGCAGCTGTGTCTTAATATTTCAGTGATTATTTCAAGGTTTATAATAAACTTCATTAAATCATCCACCATGCATTCCAGTTCTAGTATATATTCAATGTTGAATTCTGTTATATTTCTTGGAAGATTTTGTGCTTTATTTCTGGTATTCTTTAAAGTTATACTTGCAAATTAGACATGTTTTCAAGGTTTGTTTTTAAGTTGTTTTAAACGCACACTCAAATAACCTTACTTCAAAGTACTTTTTAAATACTGCATCATTATGATATATTTTCTAAATTTCCCATTACAGAATATAACCTCTCTGCCTTTGAGTTCCCAGTGCATTTCTCATTCAGAAGATGTAAAGCTGAAATAAATTATAATTGTATGTAGGTAATAAAACAAGCTGAAAAAGGTGAGTTGAAGTGGGTGAATGTGGAACCAAAGTTGTTCTGTACAGTTTCCAATTTAAAATTCTGTTTAATTGATGATTTTCTTTGGATTTAAAAAAATCATACCATCTATTTTAGCTATTTATCTGTTATTCTTAATACCTCCTCTTGTCTAACTATGGGTCACCCCACAAGCACACTTACATGCATAATCAGTTATTTTTAAGGGCTTGGAGGTTAGAGATTCTAATACATTTTTTGTTGTATTATATACAATCTCTATCTCTACTTATCACTGGACCCAGACAATTATTACCTGGTGTCACTCCTCCCCAGAGAATCAATTGCATGTTAGTTGACTTGAACAACTAAATTAAGATGAAGAACTTCAGCAATTATGATTTAAATGAAAAATTATAGTCAGAACTGTATGAATATTACTCCCGTCTTCCTATCAAATTTAAAAAAAAGTATTACATATTATGTTTGTACCCCTAGACATACTTTTATTACAAAAAAAATTAAACAAATTTCTAACTTTCTGCCACAATATGTTTAATTAAGATGTTTTCTAACCATGATAAATTATATCTGTTATGTGACTTTAATTCTTGCATATGACTTTGCATCTTGGTTATGATTGATTTGATTTTCATAATTTATTTGCCATACAATTGGGTTTATCTAACTGACTTTTTTTCATCTCTTGATATTTTTCAATTAAATTCCTAACGTGAGGAATGGAAGATGAAAATTAGAGTAAGCAGCAGCCTCTCAAGACTACAAGAGCCCTTTGCAATAAAGTGCATATTACTTTTTTCAGAATTTATATTCAATGACTCATGTAATGTTTCTCTCCTCAGGGAACTAGTTTTGTCTCTGATATAAGTGGTTATTAGAGTATCAGGTGAGCATCACTTCACATCTACAGTTCTGTTTTCATTTTAGTTCACAGATGGCTTGGTTCATTCTGATGCACAAGTAACTGAACCAAAAGCTGCACCTCAGCCACAATGCTTGACCTAGGGAGAATGTTCAATTCTATCTTTCTTCATGATAGAGCATTTAAGAGTTTGGATACCATACTCCATATGCATCTTCCAAGGAAATTAATTTATTTCTGCAATTCCACCATCTTATTTACATTGTCAGCTGAACTAACACCTTTTCTTACTCTCAGTGTGCTCTTTTCTCCAAAATGCACAACCTATTTCTTGTGCTGAATTGGGTGAGACTGAGGACAAGGATGTGGGGAACGAGGCTGTTAACAGAAAGAGAGAAATATTAATATCAAGATCCTTCAATATCTATGAGTTTCCCCTCAAAGATCACATTCAATTCACTCCTGAAATAGTTCTCTTTTCTATATTTGATTGCTAGGCATCCAGGCAAAATGTTTTCACATTTTTGGACTAACAGGCAGATTGATACCAAGATGCCTCAAATGTATGTGTGCTTCCAAACCACAGAAATAGAGAGGTTAAAACATAAAATAAATATAGACTGAATGAAGTATGTAAATACAGCACCCTGTGTTCTGTATCCTTTCTTTCAAAGCTATTCCTGATTCCCTCGCCCTCCTAATGCTACTGAGACACAGGTGGTTCATGCCGTTTACAGCTCTGAATAAATGAGTGAAAATCATTTTCAGCTTCTTAAAAGAGAGTTAATACTATCTTGCTTAAACCAAGATCACAGACTATTAAAATAAAGAGAACAAAGCACATTCAAGGGTAGGAAATAGGGGAAGAAAAAATATACAAAATGATTGGATTTTGATCTAATCTATAAGACCACATATGAAAGTGAAAGTCATGTTCAGCTCTTTGCAATCCCATGGACCACATACAGTCCATGAAAATTCTCCAGGTCAGAATACTGGAGTTGATAGCTGTTCTCTTCTCCAGGGGATCTTCCCAACCCAGGGATTGAACCTAGGCCCCCTGCATTGTAGACAGATTCTTTACCAGCTGAGCTACCAGAGAAGCCCTTTGTTAAGGCTAAATTTCTTCTTCTTTTCTAAAGTTATATCACTATTTTTGCATATGTAAGATACAGACAAAGAAATTTTATGGGCTGATCTGAAATTATAACCAATACTTGATACTTGATTCTACAAGGAAATACCTACCTAAGATGGAAAAGAGCATCTGGAAAAAATAGTATTGATGCCTTTTACTCTTCTACTGAAGATGGTGACTCATGTCCATCATTATCTAGAAATACTTCCATTTTATTATAGACAGCAAGTGGCCTATTTTCCAGTTTAAGGAAATAAACCACAATTGTTTGTGTATTACCCATGACCCAATTCTTTGGCCACAGTTGCTTGGATAAGAGTAAAATCAGACAGAATACAAGAGAATTTTTGCTGTTATGATTGAGAATTGAATACAGACTATTCTAGTTTGAGACTAAATGACTTCAATGTAAATTTGGGGCTCTGATGTTTCATTTTCTGATTACTGTGTGGTTTGTGAAGTCAAGAAAACATATATGCAAAGAGAAGAATAAATTAGATCATTACAGAGAAATAACTGGGTTTCTGACAACTATTTATATTCATTTTCTTTTCCTTGGAAAAGATCTGTTCCTCCTTTTCTATGGTAAAAAATGAGATATCACCAAATGTTTTTAATAATCAACTGCTAATGCATATTTTAAAATTAGATTTTTTTATTTTGAGTCAATTTCTTTTTCATATCTTACCATAATGCATCACATTAAAGGATGTTGGCCTAGCTATTACCACATGTTTTTAATGGTAGATAATGTGTCTGAAAAATAAACCACTGTGTTTATGTAGTTGCTGTTTTCTAAGAAGTTTTCCATCTCATCCAACAGAGTCTAGAGGAATGTATTGGATGTATTTGTCAATGCTGGAATCAGAATTCCTGGGTTTGTAAGTAGCTACATGTATGTTTGGCCCTTGAAAATTATGTAATGCCTAAACACTTGACAGTAAAATGGGAGAATAATCATTCTTACCGTCTATGATTTTTATGGAGGTTAAATGAGTACATAGCTAATACACACAAAGTATTCAGTAATGTTAGCTGTTAATATTTTTCTCTGATTAAATCCAAGAAAAAGTGAAGTGGTAGATAAGAAAGACTGTATCAGGTAATTTTTTTTTTTTCTGAGAAAGAAATATGGTTACAGCTATATTAGGGATTTGTTGTTTGTGGCATTAAAAAGGTTAGTTTCCAGTCATCTTAAATTTCATGCTTACTATGAATTGTTAATGGAGTTAATTTTTTAGTCTTATATTTCTATATTATGCTCATAACTAAATATTTTCTTGATTTTAGTGACTTTAGATGCTTCAGGTGTTCTTGATGGCTGTGATATTCTTGTCTAATGGCCAGTAGAGATGATAATAATAATTAAGCCTAAAATATCAATTTATTTCAACTGAAAGTGATTCCATGTCATGGTGAATTAAAAAAAAAATCTTTCTATACAAGACACTGAGTAAATCACTTTACTGGCACTGCAAATATCCATGTATAGAACTGTGATTAAAAGTTAGATATGTTATCTCTTGTCACAGTTGGCAGCTTCAATTCCTCACTTCTTCACCTTGTGGACTGCAATATGACTTTGTTGATAAACAGTTTCCTCATTTTTGGAGGCCTTATAATGGGATGGCATACCGGGTTCATTCTTTTCAGAAAGTTAATACTTTGAAGTTGGGCTTCTACATGTTCTCTAAGTGTCACTTTTGTCTCTAGCACTCTCAAACACCCCTCTTCATCTCATTATCAGTTGGCCCACTGTTTAGTTTTCTGTTGTCATTGTTTCACATTGCCCTGCTAAACAAAATTGAGTTTTTCTTTTCCTTTCTTTTTTTTCATGTTATCTTCAATGTGAATGACCTTATTGGTGAGAAACTTGTCCTGTCACTTTATATTACATACTGAAAGAAGTAAGAACTGTTGAAAATTTCTACAAGAAATTTCCACACAGATGGTCCGCAGTGTCCATACAGATATCTATAACATGTTCAAAAAATGTGCAATGAAACTCAATTACTTTTCATTTTTTAGACTGCTCTTACCATCAATGCTATATTTCTAATATTGATTACACATAATTTGCACTTAAATATTCTATGTATTTTTGGTTGTTAAGTGACAAACTTGCAAGAAGGAAAGAAAGAAAAAGAAAGAATAAAGAAGCAAGGAAGAAAGAAAGAAAGGCAAGGAAGGAGGGATAGAGGAAGAAAATCTCTTCCATGTAAGATAATGCAATCTGAAAAGATCAAAATATATATCATTGTTAACAGTATGTGTCTTTTCACTTGTTTCTTTGGTGAACATTCTTTTTCACTACTAGTAGTCCTAATGGTGGAGCCATCTTTATTCTAAGTTAATTAATTATTAATTTGATAGAAATATTCTTTTTAATTGCCAAGGGATACATGGAAAGGAATGTTTTCATGAACCTGAAAAAACCGCTTTTCAATTCTTCCATAAGAAGTGTATCTTGGGGATCTAGCCTTGCCTGTCTTTATGGAGCCAAAGAGAGAATTTTACAGAGCTCTGTAATCAGTATTGAATTACTCTAGTTACTAATATAATAATTATTTTAATTCTCAGTTCTGATAAATGGGCTATAGCTTCATTTCTGAGTTTTTTTTTTTTTCTTTGTTAGACTTGTTCTCACTGCTCTGTTTGGCCCAGATGCTGGTGGTATACAATCATTCAGATAACCTCTAAAAACCCATTGACCATTCCATGACTAAGGCCGTCTGTTCATTATGCCAATCTCCCTCTCAAGGGCTGAAGTCAACTGGAATAATGATTCATGTCTTCAGTGTACATGTTAAGATAGGAGGTAGTTAGAAATCTTGCTCCCTTGACCACAGTTGCATGACTAGAATTTTCCTCACATCGTCCAATCTACTGGCGCCAATAATCCAATGTGAAGTAAATCTTAATTTATGACAAACAATCCAAAATTCTCTTCTTGGAGAGATATTGCAGTAAAATGAAAGAGATAAATTAATAGAAACGTAATTACATAATATAATTAATTACATAATATAGAATAGAGTTAAGTAAAAGCTCCAAAAGTGTTATGGGAAGTCAGGATGAAATAGGAGGATAAAAGTATGTCAAACTATTTGGCTTCTCAGTCAGTCAGTTCAGTTGCTCAGTCGTGTCCGACTCTTTGCAACCCCATGAATCACAGCACGCCAGGCCTCCCTGTCCATCACCATCTCCTGGAGTTCACTCAGACTCATGTCCATCGAGTCTGTGATGCCATCCAGCCATTTCATCCTCTGTCATCCCCTTTTCTTCCTGCCCCCAATCCCTCCCAGCATCAGAGTCTTTTCCAATGAGTCAACTCTTCTCATGAGGTGGCCAAAGTACTGGAGTTTCAGCTTTAGCATTATTCCTTCCAAAGCAATCCCAGGGTTGATCTCCTTCAGAATGGACTGGTTGGATCTCCTTGCAGTCCAAGGGACTCTCAAGAGTCTTCTCCAACACCACAGTTCAAATGCATCAATTCTTCGGCACTCAGCCTTCTTCACAGTCCAACTCTCACATCCATATATGACCACTGGAAAAACCATAGCGTTGACTAGATGGACCTTAGTCGGCAAAGTAATATCTCTGCTTTTGAATATACTATCTAGGTTGGACATAACTTTTCTTAAAAGGAGTAAGCGTCTTTTAATTTCATGGCTGCAGCCACCATCTGCAGTGATTTTGGAGCCCCCAAAAATAAATTCTGACACTGTTTCTTTCCACAGTTTCCCCATCTATTTCCCATGAAGTGATGGGACCAGATGCCATGATCTTCGTTTTCTGAATGTTGAGCTTTAAGCCAACTTTTTCACTCTCCTCTTTCACTTTCATCAAGAGTCTCTTTAGCTCCTCTTCACTTTCTGGTATAAGGGTGGTGTCTTCTGCATATCTGAGGTTATTGATATTTCTCCCAGCAATCTTGATTCCAGCTTGTGTTTCTTCCAGTCCAGCGTTTCTCATGATGTACTCTGCATATAAGTTAAATAAGCAGGGTGACAATATACAGCCTTGACATACTCCTTTTCCTATTTGGAACCAGTCTGTTGTTCCATATCCAGTTCTAACTGTTGCTTCCTGACCTGCATACAGATTTCTCAAGAGGCAGGTTAAGTGGTCTGGTATTCCCATCTGTTTCAGAATTTTCCACAGTTGATTGTGATCCATACAGTCAAAGGCTTTGGCATAGTTGATAAAGCAGAAATAGATGTTTTTCTGGAACTCTCTTGCTTTTTCCATGATCCAGTGGATGTTGGCAATTTGATCTCTGGTTCCTCTGCCTTTTCTAAATCCAGCTTGAACATCAGGGAGTTCACGGTTCACGTATTGCTGAAGCCTGGCTTGGAGAATTTTGAGCATTACTTTACTAGCATGTGAGATGAGTGCAATTGTGCCGTAGTTTGAGCATTCTTTTGCATTTCTTTTCTTTGGAATAGGAATGAAAACTGACCTTTTCCAGTCTTCTAGAAGACTTCAAAAGAGGCAGTGTGTGTAAGTCATCCCTTTGATTGATTGGATTAAAAAGAAGGAAAGTCTAGATAAAAGAAATAAACTCTATGAAAGCACTGATAAAAGAAAAGAGAAGGAAATTTATAATAGTAAATATAGTGAGGTTGTCTGAATTTTATATAGTATATGAATAGTTTCTATTAAGATAAAGGTCTAAAATAAACTAGGGACTGGTCTGTCAGTAATTGTGCATAAGTCCAATTATGCATAAATCAAATATGCCTAAGTCACCAGGGAAGCCTGGTGACTCAGACGGTAGATTCTGCCTGTAATTTAGGAGACCCAGGTTCCATCCCTGGGTCAGGAAGATCCCTTGGAGAAGGGAACGGTAACCCACTCCAGTATTCTTGCCTGGACAATTCAATGGGCAGAGGTGCTTGGTGTGCTACAGTTCATGGAGTCACAGAGTCAGACATGACTAACACACACACTCACACACACACTCCTTTAATTTGAAATTACAGGTCAGTTGCTTTTTTTATTCTTCATTCATAATTGAAATCTAACATAGGAGACTTCTCAAAACATGTAGCTAAAAATGAACATTCTGATTTATTTTTGCTGTAAAATAAACTAGGTTTATTTTCCCTTTTTCCTTCCTTCTGAGGAAGCAGTCCGTCTATTTTTATTCCTCATTTCTGCAAATGATGTCCTGTGACACCTGTGGCAATGCTACGTGTCTTCACAGAGAGAAGTTTGAGAACCATGGCTTTCCTATATGAAGGGTTGCGCTCTCTCTCTCCCTCTGTCTCTCTCATTCAGGTTCTGACTCTAACTTTTCTGCTTCCCTATTCTACATTTAAAGAACCTTTAGGATTACATTGAGTTCATCCACATAAATCATTTTGAATCAGTTATTTTAACACTACTTTTAAATGTAATTCCCCATTGAACTGTAACAGAACATATTCACAGCTTCCAAGGAGAATGGCATATACATCCTGGGAAAGAAGTATTATTCTGTTGTCCACAATGAGCAGTCTGGAATTGGGAAAGATTCTATGACAGTAGCTCTTTATACCAAGGATAGTGTATCCGGGAGCTTCCTATGATCACTTAATCCTTAGATTTGGACAAAGAACATGGAAGGAAGAGAAAGCTTTTAAAAATTCCATGGAAACTTTGGTATTTATGGCTTCAATTTAATTTATTGCAGGAAAAAAATTAAAACATCACATTTCTTGCTTTAAATATAGTGGAATAATTTAAGCCTGCTAATAAAAATTATATTTGTGACCTCAACCCTGCCTACAACCACTCCTTCATTACCACTACCAAGGAGAGTTCTCAAGTGTATTTCATGGAATATATAGTTTTCAAGGAATTAAATATTTTTCTGATCCTACAGTTTTGAGAATAAAATACATCGGAATATTGTATGAAAACCTGCTTCTTGAAACTCTAATCACTGGAAAATTTACTGGATATATACTTTGTACAAAGGAAAAATAAGATCAAGAAAGATTAAATCCTTTTCTGAGATTGCATACTAAGTTGTAAAAATGGCATTTATTCATAATGTATTTTTAGAAAAACATATATTTTAATCATTGTACTATCCTCGCTTCCAAATTACCCCAATGTAAGTAACACAAAATTTCCATTTAAAAAATAGTCTTCTTTCTTTACAGAGAGACCAGTTTGGATCCTAAGAATCTGTATTTTCACAGTCACCTTTGGAATTCTGCACAGGTAGTTCAAGATAATTTCTTTATACAACACGATCTCCCTGATTCCTGGAAAATGCAATTTTGCAGAACTACATCTCTGTGTGATTGTATATGGAAGGGGAGCCTTTGTAGGATTAAGAAAACTGAAAATCCTGGCTGTATCCACCATTCTCAATCTTTGTAAATGCCCAAGTTCCAACTAGAAACCCTTCTATGTTAAAGGAAGCAGCCCACTTCA
Organism: Ovis canadensis; assembly: GCF_042477335.2. Lineage (NCBI taxonomy): Eukaryota > Metazoa > Chordata > Mammalia > Artiodactyla > Bovidae > Ovis > Ovis canadensis. Next base: position 64,999,966 of record NC_091250.1, read on the forward strand.
CAGAGAGAGTTTGGCACTTTATAAAGGTGGCTGCCCCTACTATGGTGTATGTGAGTGTGTGTAAGCACTCAGTTGTGTCTGACTCTTTGTGACTCCATGGGCTGTAGCCTACCAGGCTCCTCTGTCCATGGAATTTTCCAGGTAAGAATACTGGAGCACGTTGCCATTCCCTACCCCAGGGGATCTTCCCAACTCAGGGATTGAACCCATGTCTCTAGCCTCTCCTGTATTGGCAGGGAGATTCTTTACCACTGGGAAGCCCAACATGTTATTTCTAAAGCATATTTTGTTTTTGATACATGGGATCTCCAAGTGGCCACATCAAACATCCTGAAGCCTATTTTTCAGTCTCTCTGATAGCCCTGTTCTTGAAAGGCTGCTATCGAGCAGTTTCACTCTTTCTACGCTGTCATAGGCAATGTCACATAGCCCACTAAGGAAAACAATCCCCAAACTACTAAAATTAATGTTCTCTTTACACTACTGTCACAAATGAATGGATTTTCAAATAGAAATTATACAAGGAAAATTGCTTTCAGAACAAGACCACATTCTGCAAGAAAAATGCCATGCCACTGTTTATTTGTCTGACCAATGCATAAGCTCTAGAAAATAGAGTTTATTATAGAGAAGTATGATGGGCCTTTGACAGACACTGCAGCAAGAACACTGTTAGAAAAATGTTGCGTGATCAACACAAATTACTTGTCAGAGAGACTATTGCAGATGGAATGACATTCCTCTGTTAGTCTCCATTTTATGACTAAATTTTCAGGTAGTTTAGTCTTTATTACCAACAGTAAAATATAAGTAAAATTGTTAAATTATATTAATTAGGCATATCAGAATTCTCAGGTATACACTAACAAACATTCCACGAAATTGCCAACAATATATTAATCTCCTTATGTAAAAATTCTTGAATATCAACATTAAAATACATTTTATAGGAAGACAATTAATTCCAATGTTCTTTCATTAGGGAGAATTTTCTGTCTTTTTTCTCCCCATCAACTAACCAGACAACTTTTTTTTTTTTTTACTTTATTTTACTTTACAATACTGTATTGGTTTTGCCATACATCAACATGAAACTGGAGCCGATTATACAGAGTGAAGTAAGCCAGAAAGAAAAACACCAATACAGCATACTAACACATATATATGGAATTTAGAAAGATGGTAACGATAACCCTGTATGCGAGACAGCAAAAGAGACACAGATGTATAGAACAGAATTTTGGACTCTGTGGGAAAGGGAGAGGGTGGGATGATTTTGGAGAATGGCATTGAAACATATATAATATCATGTAAGAAACAAATCACCAGTCTAGGTTCGATGCATGATACAGGATGCTTGGGGCTGGTGCACTGGGATGAACCAGACAAATTTATTTTGATCTTGTCTTCAAGTCTTAAATTGACAAGTTTTGTAACAAGGATATGGAAAGCAGAGATCAAAAGTAATGAGCGGGACAGAAAACTTTAAAACACCACGCTTAAACTTGTGAGGGAGTTCAACTCCAGCCCTGTTTATATTGATAATTAATTATTGATCCATTTGGTTATGCTAAACTTCTCAGGATAATTTTTTTTATTTCCTCCTCTCATTTATCTAATTCCATTGTAACATTAAAAATTCAGTATTGCCATTTTCTGTGCTAAATTCTTGAAATATTTTATTTCACTTTATCTTCACAAGGAACTAGTGGGGTAATACCATAGACTGAATGTTTATGCCTGATCTGAATCCATATTTTGAATGAAACTTAATCCTCAGTGTATTTGTATTTGGAACTGGGGCATCTGGGAGGTGATCAGGCCGTGAAGGAAGAGCCCTCATGAATGAGATTAGTGCCCATAGGAAAGAGGCCGCAGAGACTTCCTTTGCTCCTTATGGCATGTGAGGACACAGCAAGAAGTTGGCTGTCCATGAACCAGGAAGCAGGCTGTCATCAAACATCCAATCTGTGTCTGTGTTGAGTGTTGCCCAGGCTTGGTAATACATCACTGAAGAGAGAGAGACGAAAAGAGAAAGTCCTTTGAAATATAGCTGGAAAATAAATGATTGTCATTAACTCCTGGTTTTTAGTGTATGGGAAGAAGAAACATTAGACGTTAGAAGAATGGTGAGGAGTGAATTGCAACAAATACCAATATAGGCCAATCTTGATATCCTTTCATGATTGTTTCCTTTTGATAGCTCTTATAAAGTGGATTCATGAATAAAGGAATATACTCAGTCTTAAGGCTTCTGATGAACACTACCAATTTTTTTCTAGACAGTCTGGGTCAATTTTTACTGCCATCAGTAGTGCACAAGATAACTCTATTTCCCCTTTCATATTAACACTATTGGGTATGTACCATTTTGCAAACCATGTAATCTGAAAGATGTGTGGTATATCAATACTATTTTTGTATTTATGGATTTGTTTGCCATTTAAAATTCTTTTGTGAATTCAAATATATATAATTTTTATTACTATATTTTTCTTAAAATTTTCTAGTGGCATTTTACATAGAAAATACATAAAATACATAACTCTTTGTCCTGTCAAGCTATTTTGCCAATTAATTTCCTTGTCTTTTAATTTTATAGCTTTCAATCTATAACTGTTATTCATAATGGTAAAATTAAACTATCAATTTTCCTTCATCATTTCTTCTTTTGCTCTTATAATTGGAAATGAGTGTTTATATAAAAAGAATAGAGATTATATTATAAAGTTTTCTTACATTTTTGTCTCTGTTTAAAAACAACTGGTACTAGTTCTGTTGAGTATAATTTATTGAATGTATAAGTACATGTGAACATATTATGGGAGTCATTACAATTTGCTTTTAAATCCACATTTTACCTTTTACTCACAAAATTCATTCACTATGTTCTTTTGTCAACTAGATCTTTATCTTTGCTATGCTTAGTTGCTCAGTCGTGTCCGACTTTGTGACTCTGTGGACTATAGTCTACCAGGTCCTTCTTTCCATGGGATTCTGAAGCAAGAATACTGGAGTGGGTTGCTGTGCCCACCTGCAGGGGATCTTCTTGACTCAGGGATCCAACCCGAGTCTCCTTCTTCGCTGGCATTGACAGGTGGGTTTCTTACCACTAATGCCACATGGGAAGCCCAGTATATTTATTTCTCTGCTATTTTCTCTGTTTCTGTGCCTCTTTATTAAAAAAAAAAAAAAAGTTGTATTTTTTTTAAAAATGTGAGACTTTATTTCAACACTGTATAAAACAGAGGTTTCTCAAAGAATATGAAATTTAAAGGACATGATGCTTTGGGTTCTAGAAATGATGCAAAATTTAAACTCTTTATATATTGTTATTCTTTTGGTTATTGTAATTAATTTCAGAATAGCTTGTTTAACCAAAGTCTTTCTGTAGGATTTTAATGTTGTGTTTAAGAAAGAGAAGATGAGAAGTTACTCATAGCTTTTGCATGAAGAAACTCATTTCTTTTCTGTCTACTTTTGCTTATACTTATATTTTAGCCCATTCAGAATGTTTGAAGTGACATGATAGTCAGATTGGTAAGAACAGGCTAGGATGTATTTTAATCAGTTTTCTGCAACTTGAATTCATGTTTCTTACCCTTAAACTTAATTTTGCAAATGACATTTTTCCCATCTAAAAATACAACTGTCTGTTTAACCATCTCCTGATTGTTCTTTGCACACTTATTAAAAGTGAAGGCTAGGCAGGCTTCGAAAAGGAAAAAAAAAAAAAAGAAAGAAAGAAAATTAAGAGGAAGCATCAGTGCCTACATTACCAATTTAAATTATGTGCCAAGGTGTAGATTGTTGTTGTAGCAGTCTCTGATATATATTATACCACTTTTTACTTCAACAAAACACCAGAGAAAAACAATTCAAGAAGTCTGTTTCTACACAAAAATCTGAAGTGCTGAGGTCAAGCAGGGGTGACAGGAGGTAACGGATACTAACTCAAACTGCATTATTCATATACTTTATTCCCATTTCCCTTCCCATGTGTTTGAAAGCAAACTCAGTTATGTTATTTTGACTTAATTTTATGTATACAGCACACGTGAGCCATGAAATAGTATTATCTCTGGAGGCTGATTGCTTCTAAGAAATTTCTGTATTCTTCATCAGATTATTTGGATTTAATTATGTGTCCTTTTTCAAAGTGCCCAGCTCATGTAACGTAACATTACTACTGTTCTCAGGTGCACAGAATACAGGGGCTTCCCTGGTGGCTCGGTGAGTAAAGAATCTGCCTGCAATGCGGGAGGCATGGGTTTGATTCCCTGGGGAAGGGAATGGCTACGCATTCCAGTATTCTTCTCTGGGAAATCCCATGGACAGAGGAGCCTGGCAGGCTACAGTCCATAGGATTGCAAAGAGTTGGACACGACTGAGTGACTAACACTTTCACTTTCAGAATGTCCTGTTCATGTAATAGAATACTACTACTCTTCTCAGGTGCACAGAATACAGTAGGGAAGGCACTGAGATAAGTAAGGAATCAAAAAACAAAACCTAACCTCAGGTAAGTATAGTGACAGATAAAGTGCATAATGCTTTGATAATTTGCAGGAAAGTCACCTAACAGAGCCAATGTCTGTGAAATTAGAGGTAGTTTTATAAATGTGCTCACTCATATGAATTCACTTAATGAGAATGAGTGCACAGGTTTGTGTAAGGATGGGAGAAACACATGTTCAGGAAAAGGCATCAGAATTGGGAAGAAAGAAGTAAAATTGTCAGTACGTATGAAGGAAATTAGACAAGCTCAAGTAATATTAAAAATTCAGAATTGATTAAACTTTATTTAGGGTAGAGGATTAAAAGTAGAGGTAAGAATTAAATCCTGGATTTTGCTTAAGAATCTAAGTAGATAGAGGGCAATTCCATATGACTGATAATACCAAAAGATAAACAGTGATTAAAAAAAAAGTTATATATAATAAATACAAATTTGATACAATGAGTTTCTCTGCTTATAGGATAACTAAAATCAGAGGACTAATATGCTTAAAGAAATAAAATAGAAGCTTATGTATATTAATAAGGCCAAATAAACAAAAAGAAATGATTGAGTTTATCTGAATATTACCAGAAAGAACCTTAGAAGTAAAACTAACAATGGTAAAAATAATTATACAAACATCAGAGAATAGCTTAATGAACAGATATAGCTAGATAGATTTACAAGCCTGAAAGCTGGATCCAAATAAAGGAACCAGAGAGAAGAAAAAAATAATTAAAAAATAAAGATTTTAAAATTTAAAAAATAAAAAACTTAAAAAAAATAAAATAAAATTCATCCACACTTCTGCTTTGTAAAAAAAAAAAAAAAAAAAGAAAGAAACTATGAAAAAAAGAGATTCTGCAATATGGAAGATAGAGGAAGAAGATCTAATGTGCGTCTAATCAATAAGGAAAATGAGATAATACAGAGACTCCAAAAGAAGCTTTAAGGACCAAGAAACCTCCAGAATTATTGAAGTAGCCAATAATGACAACCAAGAAATTCAACAAATACCAAGCAAGATAGTTAAAACACACACACACACACACACACACACACACACACACACACACACAAACAAGAGATCCATATATATCTTAGGGACCTATAGAAGACCAAAAGGAAAAAAAAAGGGAAGATATTAAATTTACCGAAAAGAAAAGGTAAATTATTTACTAATGAATGACAACTTGATGGATAAGCTCTCAATTATCTCATTTTCTCAATCTCTCCCAATCTCTAGCCTCCCATAATAGAGGCCAGAACAATGGGATGGTATGGGGAGGGAGGAGGGAGGGGGGGTTCAAGATGGGGAATACGTGTATACCTGTGGCAGATTCATGTTGATGTATGGCAAAACCAATACAATATTGTAAAGTAATTAACCTCCAATTAAAATAAATTTATATTTAAAAAAGAATACTCTCAGAAAACTGAGGGAAAATAAATTTTCAACTTAGATTTTCATAAAGAGCAAAACTATATTTTATGAATGAAGGCAAAAATAAATACTTTCATAAAACAAAGAATGAGCTGATGATGCTAAAAAATATCTTCAACTGTATCCTATGAAAAATTATTCCAGGTAAGAGAACTGGTATGCTAATAGGAAAAGTGAAAATAATGATAATGGTAACTAGATTGACAGAAGTACTTAAAGAACTATCATATGAAAACATGATATTAATATAAGGTTTTTTGGGGCATAGGAGGGTATAGAATGAAATACTGGATGACAATTGAAAAAAAAATAAAGTTTTAAAGGGCGGCCAGAATACAACTATTCTAAGTTGTTTGTATTATCAACAATGTGAGTAAAAATGTTGGTAAATTTAAACTTTCTTTATATGAATATTCATGTTAAAATAATTATGATTATCAGGGGAATATTAGGGTAAGAGTCTCTAACTTCCAAAAGAGTAAAAAGAATAAATGTAATGAGAAACAAAGGGAGAGAACCACCTCAATCTATAAAAGTAAAGTGTAAGAAATAAGAGAAAGTGGGCAATGGAAGGCATATAATAAAGTAGAAATAAAAAAATATATCTGAAAAATAGAAATAAAAATATATCCAAAAAATAAATATCAGAAACCACAGTTAATGTAATGACCTTTCCACTTTTATCAATAAAGTTTCAAACAGAACACAGATGGCATCTCAACTTATGAGAATTTCAGGAGGGTTTATTTATAAATGGAGCCTTAAAAATCATGTATAAGGAAAGCTCAAGGAATAGAGCAATTGCAAGGAGTTAGTATCTGTGAAACTCGTAAACCTCTAGGTTCAAAGGTCTAGGGCTGGGGATAGCTAGTGCAGGAAAAGTTTTGTTGAGGAGGCCTGGAGATGTTCTCCAGGGTCATCTATTCATGAAGCAGTCAAGTAAATAAACATCTTGACTTCACTATCCTCATCCCCCTATGATTACTAGAGTTCTTCATTGACTGATCGAACTAGAAACCAATGTCAAAGCCTGTGGTTGGACCTCACACAGATCATCCTTCCCATATGCAAGGCAGGAGAAGGATAGAGAGTAGGTCTGAAGAGGCAAAAGAGCTCTATTTTCATTTTTTAAATATCTGATTTAATTAATTTTAGAAATGTTAACTGCACCTGTGAGAAAATATTGTTTGTCCAATATTTCTGTGCATTATAATAAGATACTAAAGCAAATGTGTAAAATCCTTCAAGTAACAAATAAAAATTAAAATTAATTTCTTCAGGAAATGAAGATATGACTGAATGTGGTGGTGGTGGTTTAATTGCTAAGTTGTTTCTGATTCTTGTGACCTCATGGACTGTAGTCTGCCAGGTTCCTCTGTCCATGGGGTTTTCCAGACAAGAATACTGGAGTGGGTTGCCATTTCTTTCTCCAGGGCATCTTCCTTACCCAGGCATTGAACCCAGGTGTTTTGCATTGCAGGCAGATTCTTTACCAACTGAGCTATAAGGGAAGCCCATGGCTGAATTTATTTCATGCCAAATTGGTCTGCTTAATAATTAAAAGCAAAAATGTCTAACATTTACGTGAGCTTTAGTAACTGCCAATAAAATAGGCTCCATGGATTATAGGTCCATAGAAAACTGCTGAAGTCCAGTGAATTCTTTCTAGTTCAATGATATTATGTCAAGAGCATTACTTCCTTTGCCATCTTTGAGCCATGCCTTACCCCTGCTGCTTACATAGGTGCTGGTAGTTGTGACAGATGAACTGTTCGCTCTTTAGAGTGAGGTGAGATTATCACTGCTTATTTAACTTCTATGCAGAGAACATCATGAGGAACGCTGGGCTGGATGAAGCACAAGCTGGAATCAAGATTGCCAGGAGAAATATCAATAACCTCAAATATGCAGATGACACCACCCTTATGGTAGAAAGTGAAGCAGAACTAAAAAGCCTCTTGATGAAAGTGAAAGAGGAGAGTGAAAAAGTTGGCTTAAAGCTCAATATTCAGAAAACCAAGATCATGGCATCTGGTTCCAACACTTCATGGGAAATAGATGGAGAAACAGTGTAAACAGTGTCAGACTTTGTATTTTTGGGCTCCAAAATCACTGCAGATGGTGATTGCAGCAATGAAATTAAAAGATGCTTACTCCTTGGAAGGAAAGTTATGACCAACCTAGACAGCATATTAAAAAGCAGAGACATTACTTTGCCAACAAAGTTTCATCTAGTCAAAGCTATGTTTTTTCCAGTGGTCATGTATGGATGTGAGTTGGACTATAAGGGAAGGTGAGCATTGGAGAATTGATGCTTTTGAATTGTTGTGTTGGAGAAGACTCTTGAGAGTCCCTTGGACTGTAGAGAGATTCAACCAGTCCATCCTAAAGGAAATCAGTCCTGGGTGCTCACTGGAAGGACTGATGCTGAAGCTGAAGCTTCAATACTTTGGCCACCTCATGCGAAGAGTTGACTCATTTGAAAAGACCCTGATGCTGGGAAGAATTGGGGGCAGGAGGAGAAGGGGATGACAGAGGATGAGATGGCTGGATGGAATCACTAACTCGATGGACGTGAGTTTGAGTGAACTCCGGGAGATGGTGATGGACAGGGAGGCCTGGTGTGCTGCTATTCATGAGGTTGCAAATAGATGGGCATGACTGAGCGACTGAACTGAACTGAACTGAACTGAGACTATACAAAACCATAAGACAACGATATTGTTGGGGATCAAAGAGAAAAAAAAAATCTAAACCTGTCAAATCTAAGGGCTTCCCAGGTGGCCCTATGGTAAAGAACCCACCTGCCAATGCAGGATAATTAAGAGACACAGATTCAATCCCTCAGTCAACGAAGATCACGTTGAGGAAATGGCAACCCACTCTGGAATGAGAGATTATCATACAGAGTGAAGTAAGTCAGAAAGAGAAAGGCAAATATCGTATATTAACGCAAATGTGTGAAGTGAAAGTCACTCAGTCATGTCTGACTGTTTGCATCCCGATGGACTATACAATCAATGGAATTCCCCAGGCCAGAATACTGGAGTGGGTAGCCTTTCCCTCCTCCAGGGGATCTTCCCAAACCAAATGTGTGGAATGTGTGCAAATGTGTGGAATCAAGAAAAATGGTACAAATCAGCATATTTGCAGGGCAGAAATAGAGACACAGACAAAGAGAATAGATGTGTAGACAATAGACAGCTAGTGGAAAACCTCCGTATAGAACAGGGAGCTCAGGTTGTTGCTCTGTGATGACCCAGAGGGGTGGGATTGGGGGTGGTGGATGGTGGGTAGTGGGAGAAATGTTTAAGAGGGAGAGGGAATGTGTATACATTTAGCTGACTCACTTTGTTGTACAGCAGAAACTAATACAATATTGTAAAGCAACTACTATATTTTTAAAAAGAAACTTGCAATTTTAACAACTTATGACAATGAATTAAATATAGTGTTCCTTACTTTATGTCAATGTACCAATTTTTGATAACAGGCATACTCCATTATGTAAACAATCTTGGCAAAATATAGCTTGTTAACATTAAAAATATTGTTTCTTCTTCATCTTTCAGTTAATCATGCCCTTTCCTTTTTATAAATCGCATGTATAATTTCTTGCCCAGTACCAAACTTGGATGTATCTAATCACCAACCTGGCTCATCTAGTGTAATAAGAAACAATATTGCATTTTAGAGCCATTACAATTCTTCCAAAGCTCGCCCCTCATCTCTTACATCGCTTGATCTGTATTTCAATGATAATAAAATTTTAAAAAATTGAGACCTTTCAGGCTATGCTAAGTGGGCAGCTTATCCAAATGCGTATACAAATGAAATTCAATATGGTACAACCATGTAAAGAAATATTTCCTGTATTTCAAAGACAATGCATCCAGCTGTGTTCTTGTTTCCCCATAACATTAGACCTCTAAGGTAAGTGCCTTAGTCCTTTATTACCCAGGTCTTCTGCATTTTTAGCTTCCCTCCCCCTTGGATCTTAGCATTACTCTGTTTTCTCTAATTTAAAGGAAAATAATTCCACATCCTGAAGTAAGTGCCTTTCTAGTCATTATACAAGATCTCCTGGAACATTAACTGACTGGAAAATTATTTGCTAAATGTGGGTTATTGATTCTTTCCTCTAAGTCATGTTTCATCAAAGAATACTCTGCTTTAGCTGCCTTCCTTTTTACTTCTCTCATTCACTCCCACACAAGAATCTCACTCTTCTCTCATCAAAATATTCTCTCCTTTTTTTGCCATTACAGTGAATAGTTCCACACAGACTCCCCACAAGTTATTCTTTCCTTCATGACCCTCATTATCAGTTATCATATACCAAGAGTGACTTACATCATTTGCATCTTCCATATGTGATTCATCTCTAGTTTATGAATTTGATGATCCTATTCTTTCTCAAATTAAGACGGCAGAGTAGAAGGATGCGCACTGCTTTTCTCCTGTGAGAATTCCAAAATTGCAACTCACTACTGAACAACCATTGACAGAATTTTGGATCCCACAAGAAGAAGATATCCCACATCCAAGGACAAAGAGAAGCCCGCATAAAAATCACTGCTGCTACTGCTGCTAAGACGCTTCAGTCATGTCCGACTCTGTGCGACCCCATAGACAGCAGCCCACCAGGGTCCCCCATCCCTGGGATTCTCCAGGCAAGAACACTGGAGTGGGTTGCCATTTCCTTCTCCAATGCATGAAAGTGAAAAGTGAAAGTGAAGTAGCTCGGTCATGTCCGACTCTTTGCAACACCATGGACTGCAGCCTACCAGGCGCCTCCACCCAAAAGATTTTCCAGGCAAGAGTACTGGAGTGGGTTGCCATTGTCTTCTCCAATAAAAATCACGTTTAGAATAAAAACCCATTCCCACCAGAGATGCTCAGAAGACTCAAACAAAACCTTGTGTGCACACCAGGACCCAAATACCCCACAGAGACTGAGCCAGATTTGACTTTGAGTATTTGAGTGTCTCCTGCAGAGGCATGAGTCAGCAGTGGCCTAGTGTGGGAACAAGGGCTCTGGCTGTAGCAGACCTGAGAGGCACCGTGTGTGGCATAAGTCCTTTTAGAGGATGTCACCATTAGCCCCACCATAGAGCCACTGAGCTGATGACCCACTAACTGGAGAACAATTATGCCAAAGAAGTTCTCGCACTGTTATAAAAATTTTAGGACCCACAACAGATTATCCAACCTGGGGATCTGGCTAAGGGACTGAGAACCCCCAGGGAATTTGACTTTGGAGGCCAGTGGAATTTTATTGCAACTCTTCCACAGGACTGGGGAAACAGACTCTATGAGGACACAAGGAAAATCTTGTGTCCTGTTCAAACAGGACCTAAGAGAAAGAAGCAGTGATTTCCAAAACAGATAGAGCCAAACTTGCTTGTGAGTGTCCAGGAGTCTCTGGTAGAGGCATGGCTTGAGAGTGGCCTGCTGCTGGGTCAGGGGCACTGAATCAAACAGTGCTGGCATAAGTTCTTCTGAAGCAGGCCACCATTACAGCCATTACCCCTACCATAGTTTGGCCTTAGGCCAAACAACAGGAAGGGAACACAGATTCACCCATAAATGGAAAATTGGATTAAAGATTTTCTGAGCATGTCCCTGCCCATCAGAACGAGATTCCCCCACAGCCACTCCCTCCTATCAGGAAGCTTCCAGAAGCCTCTTATCCTTATCCATCAGAGAGCAGACAGATTGAAAACCACAATCACAGAAAACTAACCAAAATGGTCACATAGATCACAGCTTATCCAACTCAATTAAACTATGAGCCATGTCATGTAGGACCACCCGACAAACGGGTCATAGTGGAGAGTTCTAACTAAATGCAGTTCACGGGAGAAGGGAATGACAAACCACTTCAGTATTCAGGCCTTGAGAACTCCATGAACAGTATGAAAAGGCAAAAAAGATATGGCATAGAAAGATTAATTCTGCAGGTCAGTAGGTACCCAATATGCTGCTGGAGAAGCATAGAGAAATAGCTCCAGAAAGAATGAAGAGCCTGAGCCAAAGCATAAACAACACCCAGTTGTGGATGTGACTGGTCATGGAATTAAAGTCTGATTCTGTAAAGAACAATATTGCATAGAAACCTGGAATGTTACTTCCATGAATCAAGACAAACTGGAAGTGATCAAACAGAAGATGGCAAGAATGAACATTGACATTTTAGGAATCAGTGAACTAAAATGAACTGGAATGGGTAAATTTAATTCAGATGACCATTATACCTACTACTGTGGGCAAGAATCCCTTAGAAGAAATGGAGTAGCCCTCATGGTCAACAAAGAGTCTGAAATGCAGTCCTTGGGTGCAGTCTCAAAAATGACAGAATGATCTCTGTTCATTTCTAAGGCAAACCATTCAATATCACAGTAGTCCAAATCTAGGTTCCAACTACTAACGCTGAAGAAGTTGAAGTTGAAAGGTTCTATGAAGACCTATAAGTTCTTCTAGAACTATTACCCAAAACAGGTATCATTTGAATCATAGGGGACTCAAATGCAAAAGTAGGAAGTCAAGAGATACCTGGAGCAGCAGAAAAGTTTGGACTTGGAGTACAAAATGAAGCAGGGAAAAGGTTAACAGAGTTTTGCCAAGAGAATGCACTGGTCATAGCAAACAACCTCTTTCAACACACAAGAGATGACTCTGCACATGGACATCACCAGGTGGTCAATACCAAAATCAGATTGATTATATTCACAGCTGAAGATGGAGAAGCTATATACAGACAGCAAAAATAAGACAGAGAGCTGACTATGGCTCAGATCATGAACTCCTTATTGCAAAATTCACATTTAAAGAAAGTAGGGAAAACCACTAGACCATTCAGGTATGACCTAAATCAAATGCCTTAAGATTATACAGTGAAAGTGACAAACAGATTCATGGGATTAGATTTGATAGACATGGTACCTGAAGAGCTATTGGCGGAGGTTAGTGACATTGTACAGGAGGTGGTGGTGATCCAAGCCATCTGAAAGAAAGAGAAATGCATAAAAGAAGATGGTTGTCTGAGGAGGCCTTACAGAAAGCTTAGAAAAGAACAGAAGTAAAAGGAAAGGAGAAAAGGAAAAATATATTCATCTGAATGCAGAGTTTCAAAGAATAGTAAGGAGAGATAAGAAAGCCTTTCTCAATGATCAATGCAAAGAAATAGAGAATGATAGAATGTGAAAGACAAGAGACCTCTTCAAGAAAGTTAGAGATACCAAGGGAACATTTCATGCAAAGATGGGCACAATAAAGGACACAAATGGTATGGACCTAACAGAAACAGATGATATTAAGAAGAAGTGGCAAGAATACACAGAAGAACTATATAAGATGTTAATGATGCAGAAAATCATGATGGTGTGACCACTCACCTAGAGCCAGACATCCTGGAGTGCAAAGTGAAGTGGGCCCAGGAACCATCGCTACAAACAAAGCTAGTGGAGGTGATGGAATTCCAGCTAGTTCAAATCCTGAAAGACAATGCTGCGAAAGTGCTGCACTAAATGTGCCAGCAAATTTGGAAAATTCAGCACTGGAAAAGGGCTGGAAAAGGTCAATTTTCCTTTCAATCCTAAGGAAAGGCAATGCCAAAGAACATTCAAACTACAGCACAATTGCATTCATCTTGCAGGCTAGCAAAATATTGCACAAAATTCTCCAAGTGAAGCTTCAAAAGTATGTGAACTGTGAATTTCCAGATGAACATTCTGGATTTAGAAAAGGCAGAAGAATCAGAGATCAAATTGTCAACATCCTTTGGACCATAGAAAAAGCAAGATAATTCCAGAAAAACATCTACTTCTGCTTTATTGAATATGCCAAAGCCTTTGACTGTGTGGGTCACAACAAACTGTGGAAAATTCTTAAACAGATGGAAATACCAGACCACCTTACCTTATCTGACTCTTGAGAAATCCGTATGCAGGTCAAGAAGCAGTTAAAACCAGACATGGAACAACAAATAGGGAAAGAAATATGTCAAGGGTATATATTGTCACCTTGCTTATTTAACTTCTATGCAGAATTCATCATGCGAAATGCTGGGCTGGATGAAGCACAAGCTGGAATCAAGACTGCTGGCAGAAATATTAATAACCTCACATAGTCAAAGAACAGTACACTACCCTTACGGCAGAAAGTAAAGAGGAACTAAAGAGCCTCTTGATAAAACTGAAAGAGGAGACTAAAAAAGCTGTCTTAAAACTCAACATTCAAAAAGCAAAGATCCTGGCATCCAGTCCCATACTTCATGGCAAATAGATGGGGAAACAGTGGAAACAGTGACAGACTTTATTTGGGGGGGGGGGGCTCCAAAATCACTGCAGACAGTGACTGCAGCCATGAAATTAAAAGACGCTTCCTCTTTGGAAGAAAAGCTATGACCAATTTAGACAGCATTTTAAAAAGCAGAGACATTACTTTGCCAACAAATGTCTGTCTAGTCAAAGCTATGTTTTTTCCAGTATTCATGCATGGATATGAGAGTTGGACTATAAAGAAAGCTGAGCGCCAAAGAACTGATGCATTTATTTTATTTTATTAATATAAATGTATTTATTTTATTTGGAGGCTAATTACTTTACAATATTGTATTGATTTTGCCATACATCAACATGAATCTGCCACAGGTATACACATGTTCCCCATCCTGAACCCCTCCTTCTTCCCTCCCCGTACCATCCCTCTGGGTCGTCTCAGTGCACCAGCCCCAAGTCCCTGTGCTGCAAGATCAAACCAGTCAATAATAAAGGAAATCAGTCCTGAATATTAATTGTAAGGATTGATGCTGAAGTTCCAATACTTTGACCACCTGATGCAATGAACTGACTCATTGGAAAAGACACTGATGCTGGGAAAGATTGAAGGCAGGCAGAGAAGGGGATGACAGAGGATAAGATGGTTGGATGGCATCACCGAATCAATGGACATGAGTTTGAGCAAGCTCTCGGAATTCGTGATGGACAGGGAAGCCTGAATACAGCAGTTCATGGGGTCTTAAAGAGTGGGACACAACTGAGTGACTGACATGAACTGATCCTTTCTCATCTGGATCATTACAAACCTTTAAAATTCATTTTGTATCTTACTAGACTTATTCTTTTCATCCTAAGCACTACTATTAGAGTGGAGTTGCTAAGATTCAAATCATACTGAACCAAATTCTTATGGATTTAACGATACAATCTAATCTTCAGTATATCATGCAATGTTGTTAGTTAATTCTATCCTATTTCTCTAAATACATCCAGATACATCTTCATATTTCTCTAAAATTTTGGAAGTATTATTAAAATTCAGAGTTTGAAACAGTATCATGTTTTCTTAACACTGTGATATCCTCCTTCTGTAATAGAAAACTAATATAACTAAAAAAATATGTGTGTGTTAGTTGCTGAGTCATGTCCGACGCTTTTCAACCCCATGGTCTGTAGCCCACCAGGCTCCCTGGTCCATGGGATTTTCCAGGCAAGAATATTGGAGTGAGTTGCCATTTCCTGCTCTAGGGTATCTTCCTAACCCAGGTACTGAACCAGCATCTCCTTCATTGCAGGCAGATTCTTTACCATCTAAGCCACCAGGGAAGCCCAAAAAAGTATAAATAACTGAAATTGAGGGAAAAGTACAGATTTTACATTTGCCTTCTTGAATTTATAAATTTAAATAAAATCTTTGTTATATACATTTCATTCACTTTTTACCTAATATTTTGATTAAGTTTTCTGAAAATGAACTCTCTGTTTTCTTTTTTTGTTTCGCTACATTACTCATTATAGAAACATGATATCTGATAGAATATATCCAATAAAATTATTTGAGATAATTGAACATGTAGAGTTTTTACCTTGCCTACAGTGATCATTTTATGGTCTAATTAGGGACTATTATTCTAATTCACATATTTTAGCTCTTTCAATAGAAATATTAATGACTCTAGAAGCTTGCCAAGAACAATATCCAAAAAGGTGAATCTTATGGCAATTTATAACACCCTAGCTTTCTTTTCTTCTAATAACATTCTTTCATCTTTTCAACCTCTAAATACATGTAAGGGTCATTATCATTTAACTTAAGGGATAGATTCATCTCACAAAGGCTGATTGGAAAGCAAATTTCTTCCTCTCAAAAGTTCTTTTTAACTGGTTTCTTAAAATAAGGAGAAGCTGACTTCCAAGAGACATGGTATGTATTTTCAGTAATTTTTAAAAATATAGGTCCTCAAAGTTTATAATTTTTAAAAATGCTAAACTTAAAAAAAGTAATTTATAGGTATCAATATAGAATTTTGGGTGTTTTAACAGCTAAAAAGGACATATACACCAAAATATAGAATGTACAAGAAAAATGACAAAGTACTAACATTAAAAGTCTATTTAACTCTGCCACATTAGGAGAGACAATCTCAAAATAAAATTTCTTAATTAAAGACAATTTATCAAAACAAGTTTTTAAATATTTTTTCAAAGTCCTTTGTCTTTTGTCAGGAGTCAGAACTGTTCTATGCTGATTAAGGGGAAATATTTCTTTGTAACATAAATGTATTTGCCAAATAAATGTGTTGTTTTTATTCAGTCACCAAATTGCTTCTTACTTTTTGTGGCCTCATGGACTGTAGCCAGGCTCCTCTGTCCTCCACTGTCTCTCAGAATTTGCTCAAATTCATGTCCACTGAGTCACGTGATATTATCTAAATATCTAATCCTCTGCTACCCACTTCTCCTCCTGCCCTCAATCTTTCCCAGCATCATGGTCTTTTCCAGTGTGTCAGCACTTTGCATCAGGTGGCCAAATATTGGAACTTCAGTTTTAGCATCAGTCCTTTCAATGAATATTCAGGACTGATTTCCTTCAGGATTGACTGGTATGATCTTCTTGCTGACCAAAGGACTCAAGAGTCTTCTTCAACATCACAAATCAAAAGCATCAATTCTTTGGTTCTCAGCTGTTTTTATGGTTCAACTCTCACATCCATACATGACTACAGGAAAACTTGGACTATTAGGACCTTTGTTGGCAAAGTGATGTGTCTGCTTTCTAATATACAATCTAGGTTAGCCACAGCTTTCCTTCCAAGGAGCAAGAGTCTTTTAATTTCATGGCTGCAGTCTGTCTGCAGTGATTTTGGAGCCCAAGTAAATAAAACCTGTCCTTGCTTCCACCTTTTCCCCTTCTATTTGCTATGAAGTGATAGGACCAAAAGCCATGATCTTAGTGTGTATGTGTTTTGTTTTAATACTGAGTTTTAAGCTCATTTTTTCACTTTCCTCTTTCGCTCTTATCAAGGGACTCCTTAGTTCTGTTTCACTTTCTGCCATTAGTGTGGTATCATCTGCATATCTGAGACTGTTGATATTTCTCCTGGCAATCTTGATTCCAGCTTGCGATTCATCCAGCCTGGCCTTTCCCTTTCCGCATAAATTTAAATAAGCAGGGTGACAATATACAGCCCTGTTATTCCCCTTTCCTAGTTTTGAACAAGTCTATTGTTCCATGTCTGGTTCTAACTGTTGCTTCTTGACCTGCATACAGGTTTCTCAGGAGACAGGTAAGACAGTCCGATATTCTCAGAACTTTAAGTATTTTCCACAGCTTGTTTTGATCTACACACTCAATGACTTTAGCATAGTGAATGAGGCAGAAGTAGATGTATTTTCTGGAATTCCCTTGCTTTATCTATGATCCAGTGGATATTGGCAATTTGATATCTGGTTCCTCTGCCTTTTCTGAATCCAGCCTGTTCATCAGGAAATTCTCAGTTCATGTACTGTTGTAGCCTAGCTTGAAGGATCTTGAGGCTTACCTTGCTAGCATGTGAAATGAGTGCAATTGTGCAATAGTACCCACTCCAGTACTCTTGCCTGGAAAACCCATGGATAAAGGAGCCTGGTAGGCTCCAGTCCATGGGGTCTCGAAGAGTCGGACACGACTGAGTGACTTCACTTTCACTTTTCACTTTCATGCATTGGAGAAGGAGATGGCAACCCACTCCAGCGTTCTTGCCTGGAGAATCCCAGGGAAAGGGGAGCCTGGTGGGCTGCCATCTATGGAGTCGCACAGAGTCGGACACGACTGAAGTGACTTAGCAGCAGCAGCAACATTATTTGACATTGCCCTTTTTGGGGATTGGAATGAAAACCAATCTTTTCCAGTCATGTGGACACTGCTGAGTTTTCCAAATTTGCTGGCATATTGAGTTCAGCACTTTCACAGCATCATCTTTTAGGATTTGAAATCACTCAGCTGAAATTTCATCACCTACACTAGCTTTATTTGTAGTAATGCTTCCTCAGGCCCACTTGACTACTTCTCCAATAAATACGTTGTTTCTGCACTTGTCCAGATCTTTATTTCCCATCTCTTGCCTTATCTTCTATAAATATATAAATTTGTCCAAAATACAAGAATTCCTTTAATCTATATTCATAAATCCTATAACTTTGTTTTTTCATTCACCTTTTGTCTAGATAGTTGCTACTGTTGACTAAGATATATTTTCTTAAAAACTTTTTTTTCTGTTCCAGTGTACGAACTCTGGTTTAAACAAATGAAGCACATGGTATATATTTCCATAAAATGTTGAGAAGATATCATTACAATTCATTTGCTAAAATTTATAAACAGGGATGATTGATTTCTAGTACTTTGAGAAAAGGAATAGCATCTACTCTTGCTTTCCAGTAACAACAAAGCCAAGGACAAAAATTCATGAGCAGCTGAAATAGAAAGGAAATTTTAATGAGAAAAAAAAATGATTTCACAGATCAGTATTAGTATTAGATGCATATTAGACAACATGAGTTACAGATAGAAGCATTGCATGATTATTAAGTTTAGCTTATAGGAATTGCAGTGTACCTGGAAATATATACAAATACCTTCTTGCACTAAACAAAGAGTGGCCCCAGGAATAAAAGTCTTAGGAGTTTTTCTCTTCTCCTTGTACATGTAAGTTTTCTTTATTCTGCCTAGAGAGTATGTGAAGTCCTGTAAACCAATGGTTCTCTACCTAGGACAATTATGCCCCTCAGAGAACGTTCAGTAATGTCTGAAGAGACACTCTTCTCCACATTGTTTATCATTGGTGCCATTTTCAAAAGTCAGTTTAGCATGTAAGGATGTCCTTATTCCTGGTCTCTGTTCTGATCCATTAGTCTTTTTTGGGTGGAGAGGGGCTGTGCTGGATCTTCATGCTAAGTGTGAGTTTCTCTAGTTGCAGTGAGTGGGAGCTACTCTCTAATTGTTGTGCATAGGCTTCTCATTGTGGTGACTTCTCTTGTTGTAGAGCACAGGCCCCTGTGGATATGGGTCGCAGGGTCTAGAGCAGGAGCTCAATAGTTGTGATGCACAGGCTTAGCTGTCCCATGGCATATGGGATCTTTCCTGACAGGGATAGAACTCATGTCTCCATTGGCAGACAGATTTTTAACCACTGAACTATCAGGGAAATTCTCCATTTGTCTTTATGTCTATTTTTATCCCAGGGTCATTCTGTTTTTTCTTTTTTTTTTCAGGTTGACTCTGGGTATTTTATTTGTTTTTTTTTGTTTTTTTTTAATTTATTTTATTTTTTAATTTTTATTTTTATTTTTTTATTTTTTTAATTTTAAAATCTTTAATTCTTACATGTGTTCCCAAACATGAAGCCCCCTCCCACCTCCCTCCCCATAACATCTCTGTGGGTCATCCCCGTGAACCAGCCCCAAGCATGCTGTATCCTGCGTATAACAGTAGCTCCATAATATATTTTGCTATCAGGAAATGTGATGTTTTTAGATTTGTTCTTCTTGCCCAAATTCATTTTGATTAATAGGGGATTTTTGTACTTCTGTATGAATTTTAGGATTTAAAAAAATAGATATTTCTGTGAAAAATACCATTGTTATTTGCTAGTAAGTCCCCTGAGTTAATACTTTTCTTTGGATGAAAGTGAAGTCACTCAGTCATGTCTGACTCTTTGCGACCCCATGGACTGTAGCCTACCAGGCTCCTCCCTCCATGGGGTTGTCCAAGCAAGAGTACTGGAGTGGGTTGCTGTTTCCTTCTCCAGGGGATCTTCCCAACCCAGGGATAAATATGGACATTTAATAGTGTTAATTCTTCGAATCTATAAATGTGGAATGTTTCTCTATTTATATGTATCTCCTTTGATTTCTTATTTTAGTGTTTTAAATATGTTTCTCTAGTCTGAGTATTTTTCATTTTCATAAAAATTTTAAGATAATTGGCATTAACTTCAGGGAAAAAACTGTTATGGATTTAATTGGGAATTTGGTAAATTTATTGATCAATTTTGATAATATTGTCATCTTAACTATGTTGAGATCTTGATCAATGATTGAAATAAATTTCTTTTTTATATTCTACAATATATGTGCAGAAAAGTTGTGCTGTTTTATTGGTTTGATTTTAATTTTTTATTTAGATTAGAGCTCTTCTAGTAGTTTATCAAATTTACATCAAAATATTTTCTGTATTTTAATGTTATATTACATACATTTGTTTTGAAATTGTTTACTGATGGTAGATAAAAATACAATCAGTTGTCTAAATCAGCCTTACATAACAGTCATTCTAAATTATATATTACTTTTAGTAAATTTTTAAAGTTATTCCTTAACAATTTCTGCATACTGAATCGTACTGTCTGTAAACATAATTTTATTTTCTCCTTGCAAAAGTATATACTTGTCCTTCTGATCCATATCTTCCTGCACTAAAAATTTTAATACAATGATGAAGACAGCCATACTTTTGTTGTTCTTTCCCATAAGAAAAAAATTACCTGCTTTTCACTTAAGTATGAGGCTAGCTATAGTTTTTTCATAGGTGACCTTTATCAAGTTGAGGTAATTTGGGGGTTTTATTTCCTGAGTTTAAGATTTTTTAAAAATTATAAACTAATTTAAAATTTTTAATAATTTCATTTATTTTTTATTTCATTTTTAGTTGTGCTGAGTCTTTGTTGCTGCATGGGCTTTTCTCTAGTTGTGGAGAGCAAGGACTACCCTCTAGGTGCAGTGCATGGATTTCTCATATGGTGGCTTCTCTTGTTGCATAGCTTGAGCTCTAACACAGGCTCAATAGTTATGGCACACAGGCTTAGCTGCTTCATGACATATGGGACTTTCCAGGATCAATTATTTTTATTAAATATTAAACCAACCTGAATTTTCTTGGATAAACCTTATTTTATCATGATGTCTTATCCTTTTGATTCATTATTGCTTTTGATTTATTACATGTTAAAGATTCTTCTATGTTTGCAATATATATAATTTTATATTTTGATGGCAAGGATATTTTTATGTAGTTTAAAATTTAGTGTGTTGTTGAATCCATAAAATGAGTTTGGGAGTTTTGCTCTACTTCTCTGTTTCCTGAAAGTTTGTGTAAACTTGCAATTTTTGCTTTAGTTTGCAAGAGAATTCACCTGCAACAAAATCTATGTTTGGTGTTTTCTTTGTAGGTAGGTTTTTGTTACAATATAATTTATTAAATAGACAAGGTTATTGCAAATTTTTATTTTTTCTTGGGTTCACTTTGGCAATATGTATCTTTCAAGTAACTGATACCTTTTAACTTGATTTCACTTTATAGGCATAACTTTGTAACTAGCCTTTCCTGATTATTATTTCAAATATATATAAGATCCATAGTGATGTCCCTTATTCATTTCTGATACTATTAATCTCTGTTTTAATTTATATTTTATTTTATTGTAGATATGTTTAAGAATTTGAGTATGTTTCAAGGAACTTTTAGTTTCATTTATTCTTTTCCATTTTCTTATAAAAACTCTTTTTTAAGCCTCAGCCCTTGGCCCACATTGACCAGTGTTGCTTTAATTTTAAAATACACTTCTATTGACTAAAGAATGTCACATTCACATTTCTTTCTTTCAATGGCCTTGAAAATTTTAATCCATTGTCTTCTTGTGGTATTATTTCTTCACTCAAATGTAATTTTTTCTGCTATTTTACTTCTACTTTTATGTTTTTTCTCAATATCAGTGGTTTTGAATAACTTAATTATTACCAGCCTTGGTGTTTAAATACTGTTATCTCAAATACTGTTCTTTTTACTCTACCATGAATGTTCTCTTTGAGCTTCTTGAATCTTTTAGTTCATTTTTTTAATTAAAAATGGATGGATTTTAGCTATTATCTATTTAAATGGTTTCCCCCCCCCCCCTCTTTCCCCAGGTAAAATAATGTGTAGAGTCTACTAGCTTTTATTTTCTCATAGGCCACTCAAGGTCTGTTAAGTTTTATTCAATAATATTTTTTTTTTAATTTCTGTTCTTTACTTCATATGATTTCTTTCACATTATCTTCAAATTTGCCTATCTTTAGTTTTACAATGTCTAATTGTCTGCTAAAAGCAAGCAACAGATTTTCATTTCAGATATTTTTCCAGTTATAAAAATTCAAATTCTTTTTTAATTTATACATTATCTTCTTCTTATGATTCTTAAATCTATTTACAGCAGTTATTTTAAATTCCTTATATGTTAATTTGATCATAATTGCCACTTTTGCATCTATTTCTATTAATCCATTTTCTTCTCATTTTATAATTTTCCTATCTCACATGTTCTAATAATTTTTAATGAGTAATAGATATTGTGAGTTCTGTATGGTTGAATTATAATTGTTCTTTTCTTTCAAAAATTTTCAGTCTTCTTTACTCAGACAATTGATGTAGTTATGGATTATCTTCATCTTTTTTGATGATTATTTTAAACATTCTTAGTTTAAAACTGCTGTAGGTGTTTTACTCTAGGGCTCTCACAGTCCTACTACTAAGAAATGGCCTCTCTGGTGTTTCTGTTGAATGCATTAAATGTTCAAGGATGTCTTTCTTCCCTAGTTATTCAGAATATGAACATCTCTCAATCATGTGTGAATCCTGGTCAAACTTCAGTTTATAACTCCTTGGTGGTCGCTGATTTCCTAGATGTTCCCTTTTTATCTGATTAGATTCTCTCCCTAAGCATGCATAGCTTCATACTAAGACAAAGATTCAAGGGAATACCTGTACATTATTCTAGATAGAGCTCTTAATCTGAAACTTCATATAAAGTTCTTTTCCTTATTATGACCTGCAAAATTTGGCCACTTCTTCCTCTTCTCCCTGAAGTGCAATCTTCTCTTCTTGCCTGAACAAAGTTTCAAGATCTGCTTAGTTTCTTCTTGCCTGTAGTATGTTGCTGAAACTCCCTTCAGACAGAAGGCTGGGTTGATAGTCAGGTTAACTTTGCTTGTTCTCCTCTCAGTGTCATAATCTTTATTTGCTTTTTTAATTTTTGAAAGAGTTCTAGGTATTTTAGCCAATTTCTACTGTTTGTTTTTTTTTTTTTAATAGAAGTCTGATTTTAGTTACCTAACCATGATTAAACTCTTGGATGTACAATTTAAAACGTACATTTAAAAAGAAGAAGAGCCTAAGGTAATATTATGTAGAAATTGTGCTAAATTATTTAAAATATTATTTTCCTTTATCCTGAAAAATCCTCAAGGAGATTCTATCATTCTTATTTCTTCAATGAAGAAGAATGAGAGGAAAGGAAGACAGACATTAGGATAATTTAATATGCTGAATTTTAAGAAAGGCTTTATTCAGAATTAGATAAGTGGAAGGGAAATGAAAAGGAAAAGCATAAACAACATTGTATAAGAATGTGATTTCAGGACTTCCCTGGTGGTTCAGTTGTAAAGAATTCCCCTGCCAATGTAGGAGACGTGGGTTTGATCGCTGATGCAGGAAAAATCCACATGCCATGGAGCAACTGACCCCATGCATCTCAACTATTGAGCCTGTGCTCTAGAGCTCAGGAGCCACAGATATTGAGCTCGCATGCCACAGCTGATGAAGCCTGCATGCCCTAGAGCCCATGCTCCACAATAAGAGAAACCACTGCCAAGAAAAGTCTGCTCACTGCAGCTGGAAAGTAGCCCCCACTTGCCACAACTAGAAAAAAATTCACATAGCAATGAAGACCCAGCACAGTCAGAAGTAAATAATAAATAAAAATTTTTAAAAAGATTAAGAACATGATTTCATAGGATTCTTAAGGCTAACCTTACTTTCTCAAGCAGGTGACTCAAAAACAAGATTGATATAAGGAGACTGTATATAATACTCAGACTGTGGAAAGCCCTGCCCACCAGCTTAAGGAGGACATAGTTTATTTTAAAACAAGTAATTGATAGATCTTTCTGGCACTGCTGTAAATGATTCGTTTGCCCATTCAAATTGGAAATAGATTTCATATACCTTCTTTCAATAGTGGGGTAGCACTGACTTTCATCACTGCTGGAATGTGTTATTTATTGGCTGATTCACAGATAATTCTGATAATAATAATTCATGAGAAGGGCAACCCATTCCAATTAGAAGTCTTATATCTCTGGAGTATAAAGCATCTGGCATTGCTTTTTAGTATTAGAAAATCTGGCAATATGGTAAGCAATATGGTAATACTTTGGGACTAAAATATGTCCTGATTGGTAAAGTAGAGTGAAAGTGAAGTCACTCAGTCGTGTCCGACTCTTTGTGACCCCATGGACTGTAGCCCACCAGGCTCCTCTGTCCATGGGATTCTCCAGGCAAGAATACTGGAGTGGATTGCCATTTTCTTCTCCAGGGGATCTTTCTGACCCAGGGATTGAACTCAGGTCTCCCTCAATGCAGGCAGAGGCTTTAACTTCTGAGCCACCAGGGAAGCCATTGCTAACTATAATTTAAGCCATTAGAAGATATATAACCAGAATGGACAGAGTTGCTGTTTCACTTTCAGTTCAGTTCAGTTCTGTTCAGTCACTCAGTCGTGTCTGACTCTTTACAACCCCATGAATTGCAGCACACAAGGCCTCCCTGTCCATTACCATCTCCCGGAGTTCACTCAGACTCACGTCCATCGAGTCCGTGATGCCATCCAGCCATCTCATCCTCTGTCTTCCCCTTCTCCTCTGCCCCCAATCCCTCCCAGCATCAGAGTCTTTGCCAATGAGTCAACACTTCACATGAGGTGGCCAAAGTACTGGAGCTTCAGCTTTAGCATCATTCCTTCCAAAGAAATCCCAGGGTTGATCTTCTTCAGAAAGGACTGGTTGGATCTCCTTGCAGTCCAAGCAGCTCTCAAGAGTCTTCTCCAACACCACAGTTCAAACGCATCAATTCTTCAGCACTCAGCTTTCTTCACAGTCCAACTCTCACATCCATACCTGACCACTGGAAAAACCATAGCCTTGACTAGATGGACCTTAGTCGGCAAAGTAATGTCTCTGCTTTTGAATATACTATCTAGGTTGGTCATAACTTTTCTTCCAAGGAGTAAGTGTCTTTTAATTTCATGGCTGCAGTCACCATCTGCAGTGATTTTGGAGCCCCAAAAAATAAAGTCTGACACTGTTTCCACTGTTTCTTCATCTATTTCCCATGAAGTGATGGGACCAGATGCCATGATCTTCATTTTCTGAATGTTGAGCTTTAAGCCAACTTTTTAGCTCTCCTCTTTCACTTTCATCAAGACGCTTTTTAGTTCCTCTTCACTTTCTTCCATAAGGGTGGTGTCATCTGCATATCTGAAGTTATTGATATTTCTCCCAGCTATCGTGATTCCAGCTTGTGTTTCCTCCAGTCCAGCGTTTCTCATGATGTACTCTGCAAAGAAGTTAAATATGCAGGGTGACAATATACAGCCTTGACGTACTCCTTTTCCTATTTGGAACCAGTTTATTGTTCCATGTCCAGTTCTAACTGTTGCTTCCTGATCTGCGTACAGATTGCTCAAGAGGCAGGTCAGGTGGTCTGGTATTCCCATCTGTTTCAGAATTTTCCACAGTTTATTGTGATCCACACAATCAAAGGCTTTGGCATAGTCGATAAAGCAGAAATAGATGTTTTTCTGGAACTCTCTTGCTTTTTCCATGATCCAGCAGATGTTGACAATTTGATCTCTGGTTCCTCTGCCTTTTCTAAAACCAGCTTGAATGTCAGGGAGTTCACGGTTCACGTATTGCTGAAGCCTGGCTTGGAGAATTTTGAGCATTACTTTACTAGCATGTGATTAAACTGATTTACTTTACTAGACTGATTCAACATATTATCACATAAGAAAAGCCCCAGGCATATCATTACCAGTGGATAAGGGGAATTAAATGTCTCCCTGGTGGCTTAGCTGTCACAGGACACAATGCACCGCTTCTAGTCACGTGGCGCATGCAGATGCCATTGAGTATAGCAGCCGCAAGAGAAACAGGTTCATTTTGAAACTGACTGTTGTCCAGAACACTGGGTAAAAATCTCAACTCTGCTGAACCCCCAAGGTGTTTAACGTGAAAGGAGAGCTTCATTACCAATTCAGATATCCATAAAAGATAGAAATTTATTAGCTCTCTGGAGGTGTTTGCATTCCAAAATGATTCTATAAAATCTATGATAATGGCTGAGAAGTGACAAAAATGCTTATGGATGTTCTTTGCTCTAAATGTATGTGGAGTTTTACCATTATATCTGAAAGGAATTAATCGCTTTGCCTTTGAAAACACCTAAGATGTACTGTGTGCTGTGCTGTGCTCAGTGGCTCCGTCATATTCAGCCCTTGGTGACCAGACCCCATGACTGCAGCCCACCAAGCTCCTCTGTTCATGGAATTTTCCAGGCAAGAATACTGGGGTGGGTTGCCATTTTCTCCTCCAGGGGATCTTCCCAAACCAAGGATTGAACCCACATTTCTTGTGTCTCCTGCACTGGCAGGCAGATTTTTGACCCCTGTACTACCTGAGAAGCCCAAGGTTTACAGATGTTACCAATTTTTATTTTTCTCATTAAATGTCTCATTTGTTATTGTTTACATGTTAAAATGTCCCTTCTTATAACTGTTAGAGTATTTAACATAGTTGGAATCTTTAAAAATCATCTACTGCATACAATTCAATTGTTGGAAAGGATATTTGAATTTTCTCAGAAGAAAAATAAGAAAATAAATGCTTTCCTATTAAAATGCAATGAATTACTGAACTAGCTGTTGTGATATTCTTTGTTTTTCCTAAATTGTCAACATGACTTCAGTGGGAAATAATTTATTTGGCTGAGTGAAAGAGACACACAAAATTGATTAGCTGTTTGCAATGGCCTTTGTCTTTTGAAAACTGTCAATAAGTGACCATTTTAGACATTGGCATGAGAAACCACAAGGCACTTTCATTTGTTTGGCTGTCTAGTTGCCTCTTGAACAGCTGGAATGTCTTTTAGTGATTCTCTCTTTCCTGTAATAGCATAGCAATGCAATCTCATTTTCTGGGCCTGATTCAAATCATCATGCTTTAATTTCACAAAGACTAATAATTCGGCTACATAGATTAGACGACTACTGATGTTCTAGAAGTACATTTATAGATCAAGCAATCATAGCCCCAGTTTTCATAAATGTCTGCAAATTTGTGATGCTGTGTGGTAATAAAAACTTCTTTGTCATTTGAGTTTACCTTGATCATCCTTTCTTGAAAATGAAGTGCTTTGGAATTAGGAATTTTAAACAGGAATGCAGCAAATTAAATTTTTTCTCATGAGAAATATAGTTGTGTTTTATCTTTTTTTGGTTCTGTTTCAGTGAAATCAGTATTTTTAATCAGGTCTTGTTTAGCATAATGAACTCTGAACAGGCCCCCTGATCAGATGACATCACTTCAAGTGGATGAGATGTGACTTTCATTTTTATTTCCACTAGAACTTGCCTGGTGACCTTGAACAAACTACTTAACCTCTCATTGACTTATTTTTATTACCTGCAAATTGGATATAATAGATTCAGCCTCCCTCATGATGGTACTGAAAGATAGTTAACATGTTCTAAAAAATGCCCTTGGCCCCCAAGGAACCACACTCTAAAACAGCAGCTATATTGGAAATCAGACCCTAGATCACCTTTGCAACCTTTAAATTGCACCATTTATGCACATTGTCATGTCTAGCCTTTGCTCCTAAGATTGATCTCAGACCATTTTAACCTTAAAAGCATCTCTTCAGTATTCTTGGTTGATTTAAAATTATCTTTCAGTGAAACACATAGTTTATGATAAGTGATTTGCAAACCCTAGAGAAATTAGAGATTAAAAAAAAAAAAAACAGCAACTCTAGAGACTGGGAAAAAGCAAGCATTGAATTAAAAGTAGGTGAAGCAAATGGATAAAATTATTTGAATTTCAGAGGATGCATGATAGATAGTAATAAACCCAAGGTGTACTGATGAAAACTTTTACCTTCAAATGTTTTGTTAGTAGTTGAAAGTATTCTTTTTCCATTTTTGAAACAAGATGAAATAATCATTCTCTTTCATTTCACTCATAGGAAAAATTTAACTGCAGCATAATTTTCTTTTACTTGCTCTTCATTTAGTAAAACCTATTTTCTTATTTCTGCCATTGTCACGTTTTTTAATAATCAAAGGTGCTGGGTTTGCTACCATGACTTTTCTGCAGATCATATCTATATCTATTTCCTGCCTGTTGTCTAGAGATACACTTCTCTGTCAGTCTAGCAACAAGTTCACTGAAAACAGTGACAGCATCAACCAGATCTTCTACTTTCTTTGTTCTCATTTTCTACATTTAGAATCCAAAGAACATAACTTCTAACTTTTTCTTTATGTCACTTATTTAGTCATGAGCAAAAGCAGCAGAAGAGCAAGCAACATTTTCCAGCTCAATGGATTGTGTAAATTGATTTATTCAATTGCAATGAAGATACTCATTTGAAATACTGTATGGTTACCATGTGAAATGGTAAGGGACTTCCCTGGTAGTGGGGTGGTTAAGGCTGCACTCTCCAAAGGCAGGGAGTGAGTGCTTGATCCCTCATAGGGGAACTCAGATGCCGCATGCTGCAAGGTGTGACCAGAAAAAAGAAAATGGTAGTAATAATGCATTTTTATAAAATTGCTTTGTCTATTTTTATTAAATCATATAATCAATAGAGTTTGATCAGATTAATTTTTGGTTACTTCCTCAAATTAAATGCATTCCCCAGATTATCACACTGGAGCATATTACAGAAAATAGACTGAAAGATCTGAAAACCATTTTTAAGGAAGATTTTTTAAAGTTATTTTTTGAATAACTATGAGGAATACCTTAATAAGAACATTTATATTAACATTAGAAGATTTCAAAGAACTTTAACTTAGGATATATATGACTGAGAAGTATCAGGGTAAGGGCTTTGATATATTTCTTCTGTCTCCATTTAATCTGGAATCTTTCCTCTTATCATTTGTTATGGGAGTCCAGGTATCACTCATCTCTGCAAAGCATCAAGAAGTCTGTCACAAGCATTAAGAACCTAAGAAGGTATTTTGCATGGCAGATATTGGAGTAAACTTATCCTTGATTTATAGCATTACACACTTCTGTGAAGTAACATATTAGGATGAAATTCTATTCTAATTAATAGAAATAGTCGATGAATCCAGCATACACAAAACAGAGAATTTTCTGCAAATGATGTAAAAAGTTTTGGTTTGTGGAAGTGATATGTTCTGCAAGTGCTGATATGTTTGGTGTATGGAACAGAAAGTGAAAGTCACTTAACTGTACCTTGACTCTTTGCAACCCCATATAAGGTCCATTGAATTCTCCAGGCAAGAATACTGAAGTGGGTGGCTGTTCCCTTCTCCAAGGGATCTTCCCAACCCAGGGGTTGAATCCAAGTCTCCAGCATTGGAGGCAGATTCTCTACCAGCTGAACTACCAGGGAAGCCAAGAATCAGTGAATGATACAGAACTGTCCAGATAAGATATTATTGGTTCAAAGAGATTATATATGAGTACTAGCTATAATCCTGGGACTTCCCTGGTGGCTCAGACTATAAAGTGTCTGCCTGCAATGCGGGAGACCAGGATTCAATTCCTGGGTCAGGAAGATCCCCTGGAGAAGGAAATGGCAATCCACTCCAGCACTCTTGCCTGGAAAATCCCATGGATGGAGGAGCCTGATAGGCTACAGTCCATGGGGTCGCAAAGAGTTGGACACGACTGAACGACTTCACTTTTACCCTACAACAGATAAACCCTACCATCTATGTGTCTCCTTCGCATGCTTTTTCAGCTGTTACAATTAAAATACATTGAGAATTTCATGGACAGAGGAGCCTGAAAGAAGTCCATGGGGTCACAAAGAGTCAGATATAACTGAGTGGCTAACACATACACACAAATAAGGTACTATAAAATTAACATCCATATCATCATTTGGCAGTTCTGTGATTCAGGTAAATGAGGTAATATTAGGATAAACTTTTGGTATGACTTGGTGGTAAAAAAAAAACAAACCCATCTACCAGTGCAGGAGACACCAGAGATGCAGGTTCAATCCCTGGGTTGGGAAGATCCCTTGGAGCAGGAAATGGCAACCCACTCAAGAATTCTTGCCTGGAAAATTCCATGAACAGTGGAGCCTGGTGGGCTATGGTCCATAGGGTTGAAAAAAGCCAGACATGATTGAGCGCGCCCACACACATACACAGAAGTCACATTTAGGTAAGACTTATCTGAAAGGAGAAGGTTGAGAGATTTAGGCAACTTCAGTGAGTATACAAGTTTAATGAACATTGCCTGCATGCTGCAGTCCATGGGGTTGAAAAGAGTTGAATGTGACTTAGAGGCTAAGCAACAATGAGTATACACAATAAATTCAGCACATTTTTTGTTAAGCTGAGATACATTGGGTTTTGATAATCCACTTACAAGCTAGGTTGGTTTTAACTATAAGTATGAGAAAATCAAAATCAAGAAAGTTACAAAGATAGTTCATAGCAGGAAAACAGGAGGAAAGTTTGGTTTCAGAGTTAATCAATTCTTTAGTTTAAAAATGAGGTCCTGGCCCTGAATTAAGCCATTCATTCATATGACAGTTGAATTCTTCATATCTCAGGCCCTGTACTAGGCACTGATATCTTTTAGGGAGCTATTCTAAACAATGGGCTTCCCTCATGGCTCAGCAATAAAGAATCCACCTGCCAGTACAGGAGACTCAGGTTCGATCTCTGGGTTACGAAGATCCCCTGGAGAAGAAAATGGCAACCCACTCCATTATTCTTGCCTGGAAAATCCCATTGAGAGAGGAGCCTGGCAGGCTGTAATCCATGAGGTCATAAAAGAGTAAGACACAACTGAGAAACTACACATACACACACTATATATACCAACAGCCATATAGTCTACATAATTTCTCAGCAAGTTTTCACTTTATGTAATTTAGGTTTAATAACCAATTAAGTGTGTAATATAAAGTATTTAACTGACATACTCTGTACAGCAAATTAATTTGTGTAGGGAAGATTCAGTTAAAACAGAATTAGGCAATCTGCTTAGATTGACTTTCTTATAAATATAAGCTCTATTAGACAGACACCTTGATTTCTCAAATATAGATGTGATGCTACCATATTTACCATCACAACTGAGCAAGAAACTTAAGATTTCCAATTGTTCTTGTAAAAACATAATCAAAATACTGAAAACAATAATAAATTCTGGAGTAACTGTTAGAATGCTTAATTCTACATTATCAATTGGAAAAAAATGAAAAAAATGTGGATTTTCAAGGATTTATATTAGATTTATAACATGTAATGCAAACATAGCCTGGATTTAATAAATGTTTTAAAATACTATTATTGGTTTATTATAGTGGCACCAATTTGGCTTCTAAAAAAGTTGACACTTGCTGAATAATTGTTCTTCAGTAAGCACCGTGTCACACATCTACTTCCAAATCACACATTTTTATAGATACATTATTTTAAAAGTTGTTTATTTTCTATCATTAGCGACTTTCATCATGTGGAGCAAAGAGTCATATAACAGGATTTCTAAATAACTTTAGCTCTATCTTATTTTCTGCCCACACCAACAGGCTAGAAATTGGTATTTCTTTAATTTTCCTTTGAGAATCCTTCTGCTATTTGCGCTTATACTGACTAAAATCTAATTGTTTTTCACCTACTATATTATTTTGCCATAGTTTCTGAACATTTAAGATGGTATGTCACATTCTTATACTTAACTTCTTTATAGTGTCTATATCCTTAATTTATACAACCAAAAGATGGCAGTGCTTCATCGAGTATTATTTTACTATAGGATTTAGTATTTGTTTTCATGATAGTCAAAATCTGTTGGGTACAATTTTTACATTTTAAGAATAGAACTATATTCAATATTAACAGCTTTCCAATAAATATTTTAATTTTGATCTCTAAATCAGCTTTTTTTAAAGTAATTTAAGAAATAAAAGGCCTGTAATAGTGTCAAATGAAGCATACTGAGTGGGTATTTTAAATACTCTTCATATTCCATCGTGGCTTTGTTTGATTGCTTGCATATGAATCTCACTGAGGACAGATTTTTGAAGACCTGTGGAGCTACCTTTCTATTAATACAATGATCTTGATTTCTTTTCAAAAAACTTACGCCTGTATATGTGCTTTCCTATGTGTCAAAGTGAAGCTGAATCTTAAAATGTTCCATTAGGCTCAAGAGTTTAAACTCCAGCTCTAACAAAGATTGCAACCAAATATTTCTAATTAATATATAATCAATATAAAGGAAATAGATTGTCATGTTTACATACAACAGCATTAAGTTCCACTGAATTTTTGAGCATGGAATAATAATTAACTGAACTATTGATTACTCTCACTATTGTATTAAAATCTAGTTTTCTCGAATAGTCTTTTTGCTGTCTGTTGTGTTAAAAGGCAATAGTTTTCTCTGATGGTCTTGTCCTCTTACCTACCTTTTGTTCACTTGCAACCAAAGCCAAACCCAATAAACCATTTTAACATATTTTAATAATTTAACACAAATGATTTCAAATCTACATAACTATATCCAAACTTATTTCTTAACCTTTAATTTTACCTGTTTAAAGAACATTTGTCATTTCTTATGATTATGTTATTTAGTATCAAAGGTGAAACTTCAGCTATTACACATATTTTCCAAGCTGCTTACTAATAAGACATCTTTAGAATTCCTCTCAGTTTGATTAAACTTTAGACAGGTTTCTTCCAGAATATTGTCTTTGACCTCCCTTTTCTTAGAGCATTTGCTTTTGAAAACTAACCATTGTAAATTCTTCCTTTTTTGAGATAACTCTTTCCTATCCTCTTGACAATTTCATTTTTCTTAAGGACCTTGGAGCCATCATGTTTAAGCATAACTTTCAAGAAAGGTAAAACTCCTGTACTCTAGCTTCAGTGGGAAGGTAGTGATCAAGCAGATAAGTACTGCTTAGCAAACACAGAGGGTCTAATCACATTGACCAACACTTCTGTTAATGTCCTCTAGTACTTTTCTACCTGCTCGTCTCCACTCTATCCCCCTACTGTCCACTGACCCCCAACCCAAACCAGTGCTTAAAAACATTCTTAACTTTGGCTATAACAAACTTGGGTTCAATCCCTCTCCTCTATTGCAAAACTTCTGGATAAAATCTTTCTTGTTTAACTTTGGTACAATTTTTCTTTGGCATTATGTTCTTCTGTTGAAATTACTGAAAACATGCCAAAAAAGGATCCTAGTGATTGTCTTTATCCAGGCATGATTGAGCTAAAAAGAACTAGCGCTCATCTTTTTTGTGGTCTTTTTTTTTTCTTTTTAAGAATAAAAATCTTGTTCCTAATTAAGTATACACAATTTCAGGAGAGTGTTAAAGCAGGATCTTGAGGCTCTTGGCAATGGTACCTTTATCTCATTCCTCAAGTTCTTCTATAGCTTCATGGAACTACCTTTTACCTAGAATCTGTGGTGAAGATTGGAAAAATGCATTACACAAATGAAATTCATCCCAAACTTAAGCAAGCGACAGTGATGGGAGGGTTTTACAGCAACAGGACAGTCACAAACTGTAGCCCCGTTTGCTCAGCAGTAAAGAATTTGCCTGCAGTGCAGGAGACACCAGGAGATGTGGGTTTGTTCCCTGGGACAGGAAGTTCCTCTGGAGTAAGAAATGGCAACCTGCTCCTTATTCTTGCCTGGAAAATTCCATGGGCAGATGAACCTAGTGGACTATAGTACATGGAGATGGCAAAAAGTTGGGCACATCTGAGCATGCACACACACTCTTTAGAAAGCTATATCTTTCCTTTCAGACAAAAGTTTTTTGAGTTAATCATGGAAAATAATAATGTTATCTAAGTATTACTTTGCCAACAAAGGTCCATCTAGTCAAGGCTATCGTTTTTCCAGTGGTCATGTATGGATGTGAGAGTTGGACTGTGAAGAAAGCTGAGCGCCAAAGAATTGATGCTTTTGAACTGTGGTGTTGGAGAAGACTCTTGAAAGTCCCTTGGACTGCAAGGAGATCCAACCAGTCCATTCTGAAGGAGATCAGTCCTAGAATTTCTCTGAAGGGAAGGAT
This sequence comes from Ovis canadensis, assembly GCF_042477335.2. Lineage (NCBI taxonomy): Eukaryota > Metazoa > Chordata > Mammalia > Artiodactyla > Bovidae > Ovis > Ovis canadensis. The sequence continues at coordinate 65,034,360 of NC_091250.1, forward strand.
GCTAAAGCTGAAACTCCAGTACTTTGGCCACCTCATGCGAAGAGTTGACTCATTGGAAAAGACTCTGATGCTGGGAGGGATTGGGGGCAGGAGGAGAAGGGGATGACAGAGGATGAGATGGCTGAGCGACTGAACTGAACTAAACTGATGTAAAAGTAATGCAATCCAGTAACAAAATTGGAGAAGAGTCTGGGTTTTGTTTTACAGATTTAAGTGTTTCTTTTACATTACAATAAAAGTGAGAATAGCAGCCTTCCTGTATGGTATAGTGTAAAGCCACTACTGTGTTTTGGTGATTGATAAAGAACCCTGATGCTGGGAAAGACTGAGGTCAAGAGAAGAAGGGGACAGCAGTGGATGAGATGGTTGGATGGCATCACCAACTCAAGGGACATGAGTTTGAGCAAACAGGGTGATAGTGAAGGACAGGGAGGAATGCTGTGCTGCAGTTCATGGAGTCAACAGCAACTGAACAAGGGATCTTTAAAAAGGATGGGGAGCACATGTATACCCATGGCAGATTCATGTTGATGTATGGCAAAACCAATACAATATTGTAAAGTAATTAACCTCCAATTAAAATAAATAAATTTATTTTTTTTAAAAAGCTTTCTAATGCATACTTTGCACACAGTTGCTTTAAAGAGAATCAGTGTTCATATCTCAAACTTCATGCATGATTTTTTTCAAAAATCACTGTCTTAAGAACACACTCCATAATGAGGTGCAACTTCTCCTCACCCATCTCTCTGTTTCTCATGTGTTCTTCAACTTTGCAATTGTAAACACACTTTCCAACAGTATTAAATCTTAACTCTGGGCCATTGTTGTAGATGTGAATTTCTCTAGGTCATTAAACAGAGAAATATATGGAAATAAAATGGACTGGGTGACAAAGTTTTACAACTAAGTGATTTCCAAATGTCTACCCTAATCAAATCAGACTCTTTACTGTCTGAGCCAAGATGGAAGCCCAAACACATCAAGGAGTACCTAATAAAGTCATTGGTTGACATATCCTTAAGATTTTTTTCAATAACTAATTATTCAGTGATATTTGCTCTATGACTCAACAGGATTTCAGAAAACTGAAAGCCCAGTTCCAAATGTTGTCATCGTTTGCTTATTTTCATAGATTGCCTAGGAAATTACATCTAAAATATGGAAAAATAAAATAAAAAGGATACTAAGTTCAGTCCCATTCCAGCAATAAGTCAGCTTCATTCACAAGTACAAGAAATAATAATTAAAGAAGGGAATCTCTTCTATCTTATTAAAAGAAGCTTTTCTAACAAAATTTGATGTTGAAAAAAATCATTTTTTTAAAAAATTGGGGTACAGGTGTTTTATAATACTGTTCTCATCAATCAATATAAATAAATAAGTCTTGTGTAAGATTTATTTTGTACAGTAAGATACCTGTTGTCACAAGAAATGTTAAAAACAATATATATTTTGTGTATATATTTGAAGAGAAAATTGATATGGTAGTAAATATTCTTTTAGGCAAGTATTGCATTTTAAAAAGACAAAATTCTGTTGAGGAAGTTGAATGAAAATATCTTAAAATCACCTAAATTTGTATTTCAAATTAAATTTTAAATGTTAAGCCAAAAAATATGAATGGGACATATAATTCCTTTGGAAAGTACATATGTCAAAAATTCAAATAGAACACTAATTTTTACTACCATTATAGAATCAGAAGGAAGGCTGTGGTCCCACGTTTTTAATAGCTTTTATATTACATCTAACAGACCATACCAAAAAAGTTGGCATTTTAAAATGACTCCAGAAAGTTTCTAGAGCCTTTAGTTTATTTAATATATATTTTTTTCTGTAAATGTATTTATTTACTAAATGATGTTAAGTATCTTGAAATCTGGCTGTCAGTATTTTTTAAGAACCTCCTATTCACTCATACTTTTATGAAATAAAAGGATTCTTTCCAACATTTTATTCCTTCTTATAAGATAAATTAGAGAATATATAAGAAATGTGATTTAACTTCTAACAGTCATATACATGTGGAAAATATTTATGGAAATGGAATATCATATTCATTGCTAAATCTAGAAATTATTTCAGCTTGGTCATGAGATTGTGTTTTTAGTATAATTATCCATATTTATTATCATTTTTATTATTTTTTTCTCCACCTGACAATGTCCTTCAGATCATATCAATAACTCCTAGTCAGATTATAGACACAGTAAAGAAGGATGCCAGGGACCAGTGTCATTGCCAAAACAAGGTGAGTTGCCTGGGCTCCTTATTGTAATAGTTGACAAAGAAAATAGTGCTTGGAAAGAAGCCAAGGTTACAGGATTTCCACAGACTCCTTAGCATAACATCATTTTAATTTTAATATTCTTCTGAAAAGAAGTTTAAAGGGGCAGTGCCAGGCCACTGTCAGGGTTTCAATGCTTGCATACCATTGCCGACATACACTGGACATGAAGTGCTTAGAAGTAATGGACATGAAGGCAAGGAATTTTCTTCTCCAGAATCTCATTTTCCCTTGGATGTAATACAAAGGCATTATGGGGCATTCAAGATGTCAAAACTTTGAATGGACATTTCCTGAAATTTGTTCACTGTCCTTCTTTTGTTATTTTCACTGGACTCTTGAAGTTCCCTTCCGGTTGTTGCCATATTTTCTTTTAGCCCAGGGTCTTCAGACACACTGCTTCTTCAGCCTGAGATATTCTAAAGTCTGTATCTCATTTCCATTCTATTATCATGTCTCAACTTTATTCTCCCTTCTTCAGGACGCTTTCCTTTAATCTGGATTTGGCTGCATTTGTTTTAAAATCCTGCAGCCTTTTTATGAGAGATAGTCATGGACTGTAGCCTGCAAGGCTGCTCTGTCCCTGGAATTCTCGGGACCAGAATACTGGATTGTATGGTAGCTGTTCCCATCTCCAGGGGATCTTCCCAACCCAGGTCTCCTGCACTGCTGGCAGATTCTTTACCCTCTGAGCCACCAGGGAAGCCTTTAGTTCAGTTCAGTGCAGTAGCTCAGTCATGTCCAACTCTTTGCAACCCCATGAATCACAGCATGCCAGGCCTCCCTGTCCATCACCAACTCCCGGAGTTTACTCAAACTCATTTCCATCGAGTCAGTGATGCCATCCAGCCATCTCATCCTCTGTCGTCCCCTTCTCCTCCTGCTCTCAATCCTTTCCAGCATCAAGGTGTTTTCCAATGAGTCAAATCTTCGCATGAGATGGCCAAAGTATTGGAGCTTCAGCTTCAGCATCAGTCCTTCCAATGAACACCCAGGACTGGTCTCTTTTAGGACGGACTGGTTGGATCTCCTTGCAGTCCAAGGGACTCTCAGGAGTCTTCTCCAACACCACAGTTCAAAAGCATCCATTCTTCGGCTCTCAGCTTTCTTCACAGTCCAACTCTCACATCCATACATGACCACTGGAAAAACCATAAAGCCCTAGAACTTAGCAAATAATGTCAATATTTACTGAACACTCACAAAGTACAGGGCCTTCCCAAGTGTTGGCAACCCACTCCAGTATTCTTGCCTGGAAAATTCCATGGATGGAGGCATCTGGTGTGCTACAGTCCATGAGGTTGCAAAGAGTCGGACATGACTGAGAGACTTCACTTTCTTTCCCAAGTGGCACTGGTAGTAAAGAACCTGCCTGCCAATGCAGATACATACGAGACATGGGTTCCATCCCTGGGTCCGGAAGTTCTCTTGGAGGAGGGCATGGCAACCGCTCCAGTATTCTTGCCTGGAGAATTCTATGGACAGAGGACAATTCTCTCCAGAGAATTCGATGGAGGAATAGGAGCCATAGGGCCTCAAGGAGTCAGACAGGACTGAAGAGACAGCATGCACCCACACTGCATATCAGATAATCATCAGCTCTTTTAGTCATTACTGCAACTTCATGAGGTAGATACTACCCCTTTATTATCCCCATTTCAAACTACGTATTAGATTCGGATTGGAGTTACTTGTCCAAGGTGACAAGGCTAGTAAGAGGCAGGTAATTATTTCTTTGATGTGTGATTTTACTAATCTGTACCTCCTTAAGAACAGAGACAAATGTCTGTTTGGTTCATCTTTGTGTATGTCTCCAGACCTGGTACAATAGATATTTAATAAATAGTTATTGGATGACTGAATTATGCAGATAACATGATGGTGAGACTGTTTTATATGTATGTCAAAGAGTCATAGAATATATGAAACTTTTAAAGGAGAATCACAGAATGTGTCTTTGGTTCTAGGTGTGGGAAATGAAAGATTTTGCCGCAGAGAATCTCTGTATGTGGCATAATCTTAAGAGTAAGTGTAGGTGTAATATTAAAATAGAAAATAGTTGCAAAGTAGGTACTTATTGTCAGATTAATTATCTGACTAGAATTATTTTTATTCATTCCTATTTTTGAAAAACATAAAAAATGTCCTCATATCAATTAAATAGGTAACCATTCTGGGTTATCTAATTTGCTTTTGATTGAGTATTTTTGTTGCATAAGAAATAAATCAGATAGAACAAAACTATAACAATGATCACAGTTATTATACAGAGAGGAAAATACAATCAGGAGGAGAAAGAAGTGACTAAGCACAATGCAAACATATAATCACTGTTAAAATTTGGCTATATTTATTTATCTGTTACCAAATACGCTACTGAATTACCATCAAAATTGTTTCAATCAGTCTTTTCAATTGAGGGAACTGTGCATCCTGAAATCTGTTCAAAATCATGTGCCCGGAAATTTCTCAACCAGAGAATCAATGGTTTTTATCAGCATTTCCAGGAGATTTATTATTTAAAAAAATGTTAACTATTTTTTTGTCAATGCTGATGTCAACATAATAGATTTCAAGGCTTCTTTGTGCTTGGTTAATGTTCAAAGGTAAGAGTAGAAAAAAGTCTTCTTCATGCATAATTTTCTAAATAATACCATTTTCATGATATTTTGTCTAATTTTTGCTGCCAGGATGACATACAATAGTCTGATAGAATTCCACTAGTATGATTTGAAATTAGTTAATTAGTTAACCCTTTAGTTCCTTAAAGACTAATTGGAATTAGTCTTTAATTCCATTACTACTATTCTTGACAATATGTAGACAATAAACACATATACACGCATACACAATTTTAAGCCATATATTATGTGTATACATATTATAAAATATGTGGTATTTTTAAAAATTCATTTTTAATATCTGCAAGAATCTGTTATATTGTTATATGTATTATACGTAGCTTGATAGTGAATTATTTATAGTCAGCTGATGCAGGAAGAATTTTTTTTTTTTAAGCATTTAGTCCATCCCTGAGTATAATATGGTTTGTTTATTCATAACTTTTTATAGTTACTTCAATGTCATGTCAAAATTATTTTGTTAGATTTATACTTAAGTAACTTTAGTTATGATAGTGGTGATCTAGTCACTAGGTTATGTTTGACTCTTTCTACCCCACAGATTGTAGTTAACTCAGGCCCTTCTGTCCTCTCTCCATGGGATTTCCCAGGCAAGAGTACTGAAGTGAGTTATCATTTCCTTCTCAGGGGATCTTCCCAACCTAGGGATCAAACCCTGGCCTCCAGTATTGTAGGAAAATTCTTTACCAACTGAGCCACCAGGGAAGCCCCAAGTAACTCTGGGGGCAATTATATTATTCTATTTATACACTGTGGTTTTATATTTGATGTAAAGGAATGCTATTACTTTTGTTTCTATGGATCTTTTTTGTTTGTTTGTTTTCTTCATTCAGCCAAACTTGTGGAACTCTGTATGTTTTCTAATATTTATTGATATAGTCATTTGAACTTTCTATATACACAGTTGCATTTTCTACAAATAACAATAATGTTGTCTCTTTGTTTCCAAACCTAATGATTTTTTTTTTCTCATTGTTTGTTCTCTTGCCCTACTGGTTAGGATGTTTAGAATAACTTTCATAACTAAACAGTTATGATTAATAATATGTTTTCATAGCTTTTATCAAACTTATCTTTTCACCTATTTAGTTCTTTATGTTTTTATTATATGCTGAATCTAGTTGTATTAATTTAATTTTTAAAACTGCATTTTTTTGAAGCTTGCAAAATATTTCATTAAACTTTAACAGATAATCTGGAAAAATACAGACGTGATACCCTGTTTGAGGGAGTAATAATCATACAAATGAGTGTCAATATGTGCCTTCCACATAGGAGATTCTCAGTAAACACTGATTTGTTGAACAAATGTATGAACTGTATTTTATTTTCTTCCTGATTGGGAAGTTATATATTTCATTTTAACATAAAAGTAACCAATATCTCTAGCATTCTGCCACATCAAAGGAACTTAAACTACCCTTCTCTCATAACTCACAACTTTAATTTGACCTTATTTTTCACATCAACATAATAAAGTAGAATGATTACTTAGGTTCCAATCTGATCACGGATTTTTAAATTTATCAGTTTTTTTTTCTTTATCCCGAGTCCCTTATTGATAAAATAAACACTTGGTATTTTATTCGGTCCAGTAAATACCTTAAAAATCGGACATGACTGAGCCACTGAAATACCTTTAACAATTAATAAATTAAATTAATATCTAAAAGAATCAAATTATCTCACATCTATTGAACTTTGTACATTCCCTTACTGAAATTGTATTTAAATATTAATTAACAAATATTTTGAACATTATTTAGAAGTCAGAGCTTGCTCTGTGTGGCAATGTTCTAGTACTGTACTAAGAGACAGAACTGCCCTCAATGAGCTTATTTACAATCAATTAAGAAAAGATAGCTGGTTAAATAATAACATATAGTGTGTTTGATGGCTATTCAGTTCAGTTCAGTTCAGTTCAGTCGTTCAGTCGTGTCCAACTCTTTGCAACCCCATGAATCACAGCAAGCCAGGCCTCCCTGTCCATCACCAACTCTTGGAGTTCACCCAAACTCATGTCCATCAGGTCAGTGATGCCATCCAGCCTTCTCATCCTCTGTTGTGCCCTTCTCCTCCTGCCCCCATTGCCTCCCAGCATCAGGGTCTTTTCCAGTGAGTCAACTCTTCGCATGAGGTGGCCAAAGTATTGGAGTTTCAGCTTTAGCATCAGTCCTTCCAAAGAACACCCAGGGCTGATCTCCTTCAGAATGGACTGGTTGTATCTCCTTGCAGTCCAAGGGACTCTCAAGAGTCTTCTCCAACATCACAGTTCAAAAGCATCAATTCTTCCCAAGCATGAATACTGGAGTGGGTTGCCATTTCCTCCTCTAGGGGATCTTCCCAACCCAGGAATTGAACTGGAGTCTGAAAATAGCTTGATGCTGCTGCTAAGTCACTTCCATTGTGTCCAACTCTGTGTGACCCCATAGATGGCAGCCCACCAGGCTCCCCCTTCCCTGGGATTCTCCAAGCTAGAACACTGAAGTGGGTTGCCAACAGAGGTTGAGGTCAGAAAGGCATTAGCTTTTGAGGTCTTACAGACCTTTCTCCTAGCTAAGGTCTTCTGTGTTTAGAGGAGTTTAAGTTGAGAAGCAATTAGATGATTTTCACCAGTGCAGTGAGATGATCTTTCATTTTAAAAACATTTTTCAGTTGTACATTTATAACATGTTAAGCATGAGAAACATCTACAGGGGTATGAGCAGTAGATGCTTAGAGATACAGTTTTGTAGCTCAAGGAGGAATCAGGGTTCCATCTGATTTCTTGTTAAAAAAATAAAAAGAAAGAGAAAAAAATATGTAAGATTGGGGACTCTATTAAACCTATATATTTGTTAATTGTAGGATCCTTCAGAATAATTTGTGAATTTCCAACAGTACTAGAAAGTATATAGTGTTTAACAGAATTTTCCATGCTGAGAATCTCAATGGTAAATAATTCTACTAAAAGCACACTGTGAAATTCTAAGCAGCAGAATTTAATGCAATAGCGTCAGTCTTGCTCTCTTCAGAGTGACTTCCTCCAAAACATTTAAGAAGGTTTGAATCCTATTTGTAATTCTGATTATTTACTTCCTGCACTCAAAGTATTAAATGGTTCTTTATTGCTTCTAGGATAAATTCCAAAGTCCTATCTGAACTGAACTTTTTCTATTTATCTCGTTTAATTCCACTATTCATACTTAAATATGAGCATCTTCAGTCATATTGAATTAATTGAAATTCCTGAACTCACTCTGCTTTTCTTATATCTCCATAACTTTCATACCCTTTTACCTTTTTCTGAAATGACTTTCTACTTCCTCCTTTGTTGACTAAGTGCTGCTCATGGCTTCGTCTTCACACCTAATCTTTCTGGGGAATATTTTCTATTTTTCCTCCACCCATTTCTAGAATGGTTTATGCTCTTCTCTTACAATCTCATGATTCCCAAGCGTTCATTCTACGACATCAAAACTTTGCTAGTATTTTGCCTCAATAATATTGCTAATAATATTGCTAAATTTTCCCTCAATAATATTAATTTTCCAGCACAGAATCTGATACACACATGAAAAGAATATAGTGAATAAGATAAGTAATATGTTCATAATTTTGTTTTCCTCTAAAAGTTTTGGTGAAAGTTTTTGAATCCAACTTTAGAAACTGCTCATTTTTCATGAATAATTGCCATGTTAATATTTCTTGTCTATTTTCAATTCCAGTGTTTTGTTTTGATTGGTAAAATAGCCTTGAAATGATGTAGTTGAAAAAATTGAGAAATGAGCTCCCATCCATACTTAGCATGTGCTTTGTCCTAAATTGTTTTATTAATATCAATGCACAGTATTAGTCAGTTTTCTTCCCCCTTTGCACTACAATTAATCTTAGGAACCAGCTGTAATTAGCCAGTATTTAATTCCATTAAAACTTGACATGTTTTCTCTTTAATGTGATTATATTATATATGATTATACATGTCACACTTACCTTGTAAATGATAAATGTTAAAAAGTTGATCTAAAACTTATTAATTGATTTTATTTACTTTAAAATTTACAAATAAATAATTTTACAACATATGTTATATTTTTAATTGTATAATGCCAATATAAATAAAGGTATGAGGAATGTGACAGACACATCTGCATAATGTTCTAATACCTATTGAGGATAGATGAATTTGGCAAATGATTAATATTAGATGTGTAAATATCCATCCATATGCATTTCTCTAAAGAAGTTCAAATTCCAGGCAGATAGCAGTACTGTATGATTGTTTAACTTGTCTAATCTAATTTGAGAGATGGATAGATTAATTTAAAAAACAACTTGGTTAAGTATATTATTGGCTAGTTGCCATTTTTAAATGGTCCCAAATAATTTTTTTGATGGGAATTCTGTTAACTAGTGTGCATTAAATTGAAGGCACTTAAGTCCTGAAGACTTTCAGTTAGTTTAGTAAGGAAGATTAAAATGTTATAGTATTACATGTGTAATATTAATGAATCTTCAATAATTATGTCTTTTAAAGAACTGAATAAACATGCTCTAAAGAAAGAAGACAAACAAGATTATAATAAAAAATTTATGAATTTAATAGATAAGAACGTTGGTGAAATATATATGTACACTGTATATAAATATATAGAGAGAGTAATAGTTACATATGATGTATATATCATGATGATATATACATATATTCTATATATTTCTATATCATCTATGTATTTATATATCATTTTTATCCTTTCTTATATAATATTTAACACTATTTTAATGTATTGAAATAACTTCAGTAAAAAATTAATTTAAAAAATTAAAAAATTGTTGGGAGTAACCTGGTGGCCAAATGATTCACTCCAAGCTTTCACTGTCTTGGCTCAAGTTCAATCCCTGGTGAGGGAACTGAGATTCTATAAAATGAATGGCATAGACAAAAAGAATTATAATAAATAAAAGTATAAAATAAAATATTGTTAAGTTAGATTTCATTATCAAATATTTAAATAATTAAAAATACAAAATAAACTACCTTATATGTTGTAGGCCCTAAATATTTCCAAATTTTTGTTTTTAACCCTAGAAATAACTTTATATTAGAATCTGAAATGTACTTAGTGAAAAAATTCTTGATGAATGAGTATACAAATTGTAGTACAGAATGTAATGCTCACCAATAGAGTTCTGTTCAAGAACTGCTAATGGATGGAACAACATTGAAAAATCTCAAAAGTATCATGCTAAATGAAACAGGACAAACCAAAAGCTTACATATGTTATTAATCCACTTATGTGACATTTTGGGAAAAGGTAAAATATAGATTAAAAAAAACAGATCAATGATTTCCAGGAGTTGATTTCAGGGGAAATGTAGACTACAAAGGGACCACCGTGAGGGAATTTGGGAACTTGAGAGTTCTTTATTTTGACTGTGGTGGTGTTTATTATATGACTGCATGCATATGTCTAAACTCATAAAACTGTTCATCAAAGAGAATGAGCTCTACTGTACATAAATAAATAGTAAGCTTAGCATATAGTACCATCACTATAAATAACCTATTACTTTCATCCAAATAGTTACTAACCATATTCTTCTTCAAATTTTATTTACGCTACGACTTCTAGAAGAAAATACAAAATTCCATTCATTTGATAAATATACTTTAGGTACTTTGATAGGGAAAAAAAAAAGAAATGTGAGGGTAAACCTATTATTTTTTAAAATATCATTTGGAATGAAAGTTTGCATCTGATACTTTAAACCTCTGTCATATAATAGTGTCATATGGTGATTTAAAGATAGATTTATTTCAATGATAAGTTCAGTGATTTTCTCGTATTTTGAGTTTCCTCTCTTTATTCCATATCTTAAGTCAATGCACTAGAGTCTCTCTCCTAAGGAGAAGAAGAATGCTTGCACATTTTATTATTTACACATCCAATTCTTCTCCTATCATTGATGTTCCCCATCTACCTTATATACTTAAAAATAAGAAATTCCCATTAAACAATCTTTGGGCTTCCCTGATAACTCAGTTGGTAAAGAATTCACCTACAATGCAGGAGACCCTGCTTAGATTCCTGGGTGGGGAAGATCCACTGGAGGAGGGAAAGTCTACCTTCTCTAATATCCTGGCCTAGAGAATTCCATAAGTACATGGGGTTGCAAGTAGTCGGACATGACTGAGCAACTCATTTTCAACAATCTTCCTCTAACTACAACAGACATTTGCTACAAAAGAAATGTGTTTATTGTAGGTTATTAATAATTGCTTAATTTTTATTTTAGAAGTTACAATTTTATTTTACTTATTACCTGAAGGGAACTTGTAGTCATTCCGAATCAGTATGATTACTCTACTTAGTTTTCATTCCAATCTCAAAGACAGGTAATGATAAGAATATTCAAACTGCCCTACAATTGTGCTCATTTCACATGGTAGCAAGGTCTGCTCAAAATTCTCCAAGCTAGACTTCAATAGTATGTGAATCAATAATTTCCAGATGTACAAGCTGGATTTAGAAAGTAAAGGAACCAGAAATCAAATTGCCAATGTCCATCAGATCATAGAAAAAGCAAGGGAATTCTAGAAAAATATCTACTTCTGCTTTACTGACTACACAAAATCTTTTGACTGTGTGGATCACAGCAAATGGTGGGAAATTCTTAAAGAGATGGAAATACCAGACCACCTTACCTATCTCCTGAGAAAACAGGACACTCCTGTCTGCTATGTTCAGGGTAAGAAGCAACACTTAGAACTGGAGATGGAACAGCAAACTGATTCAAATTGAGAAAGGAGTTCATCAAGGCTCTATGTTGCCACCCTGTTAATTTAATTTGTATGCTAATTTAATTTGTATAGTTCATGTGAAATGCCAGGCATCCATGACTTACAGTTCAGTTCAGTTGCTCAGTTGTGTCCGACTCTTTGCAACTCCATGAATTGCAGCAAGCCAGGCCTCCCTGTCCATCACCAACTCCCGGAGTTCACTCAAACTCATGTCCATCGAGTCGATGATGCCACCCAGCCATCTCATCCTGGGTCGTCCCCTTCTCCTCCTGCCCCCAATCCCTCCTAACATCAGATTCTACCAATGAGTCAACTCTTCGCATGAGGTGGCCAAAGTACTGGAGTTCCAACTTTAGCATAATTCCTTCCAAAGAAATCCCAGGGCTGATCTCCTTCAGAACGGACTGGTTGGATCTCCTTGCAGTCCAAGGGACTCTCAAGAGTCTTCTCCAACACCACAGTTCAAAACCATCAATTCTTCAGGGCTCAGCCTTCTTCACAGTCCAACTCTCACATCCATACATGACCACTGGAAAAACCATAGCCTTGACTAGATGGACCTTAGTCGGCAAAGTAATGTCTCTGCTTTTTAATATGCTATCTAGGTTGGTCATAACTTTTCTTCCAAGGAGTAAGCGTCTTTTAATTTCATGGCTGCACTCACTATCTGCAGTGATTTTGGAGCCTCCCCCAAATAAAGTCTGACACTGTTTCCACTGTTTCCCCATCTATTTTCCATGAAGTGATGGGACCAGATGCCATGATCTTTGTTTTCTGAATGTTGAGCTTTAATCCAACTTTTTCACTCTCCTCTTTCACTTTCATCAAGAGGCTTTTTAGTTCCTCTTCACTTTCTGCCATAAGGGTGGTGTCATCTGCATATCTGAGGTTATTGATATTTCTCCCGGCAATCTTGATTCCAGCTTGTGTTTCTTCCAGTCTAGCATTTCTCTTGATGTACTCTGCATAGAAGTTAAATAAGCAGGGTGACAATATACAGCCTTGACGCACTCCTTTTCCTATTTGGAACCAGTCTGTTGTTCCATCTCCAGTTCTAACTGTTGCTTCCTGACCTGCATACAGATTTCTCAAGAGGCAGGTCAGGTGGTCTGGTATTCCCATCTCTCTCAGAATTTTCCACAGTTTTTTGTGATCCACACAGTCAAAGGCTTTGGCATAGTCAATAAAGCAGAAATAGATGTTTTTCTGGAACTTTCTTGCTTTTTTGATGATCCAGCGGATGTTGGCAATTTAACCTCTGGTTCCTCTGCCTTTTCTAATACCAGCTTGAACATCCATGACTCGCAAGCTGGAATCAAAAGAGGAAAAATATAAGCAACCTCAGATATGCAGATGATACCACTCTAATGGGAGAAAGTGAAGAGGAACTGAAGAGCCTCGTGATGAGCATGAAAAAGGAGAGTTGAAAGCCAGCTTAAAACTCAACATTCAAAAGCAAAAACAACCAAGAAACTAAGATCATGGCATTCAGTCCCATCATTTAATGGCAAATAGTTGGGGGAAAAATGAAAACAGTGACAGATTTTCTATTCTTGGGCTCCAAAATGGCCATGGATGGTAACAGAAGGCATGAAATTCAAAGACACTTGGTCCTTGGAAGGAAAGCTGTGATAAACCTAGACAGTATATTAAAAGGCAGAGACATCACTTTGTTAACAAAGGTCTGTCTTATCAAAGCTATGATTTTTCCAATAGTCATGTCTGGCTGCAGGACTGGGACTATAAAGAAACCTGAGTGCTGAATAATAGATGCTTTTGAATTGTGGTGCTGGAGAAGATTCTTGAGAGTAGTCTGTATTGTAAGGAGATCAAACCAGTCAATCCTCAAAGAAACCAGTCCTGAACATTCATTGGAAGGACTGATGCTGAAGCTGAAGCTCTGATACTTCATCCACCTGATGTGAAGGGCCCATTTATTGGAAAAGACCCTGATGCTGGGAAAGATTGAGGGCATGAGGAGAAGAGGGTGACAGAAGATGAGATGATTAGATGGAATCACTAACTCAGTGGGCATGAGTTTGAGCAATCTCCCAGAAATAGTAAAAGAAAGGGAAGCCTAGTGTGTTGCAGTTCATGGGGTCACAAGGAGTCTGACATGATTTAGTGACTGAACAACAACAATGATGAAAAGAACCTACTTCATGTCAGGCGCAGTTTCACATCATGGAAATGAATAATAGAACTTGAACTCTGCTCTCTAGGAACCAAAAGACATAAAGTAATTCCTTTATACAAAATAGGTAATTATGTGAAAGTTCATAAAAGAGAAAGATGATCTTGGCTTCAGGATTTAAGATTTTAGAGACGTGGCAATGAATACAGGTCTTGAATGATGGGCATATGTTTGCTATGATAATATAGCATGGCTAAGGATGTGGCAGTAGAGAAAAGAGCACATGGAAAAGATATGCTGTGGCAGAAGATTAAACAAGATAGTCCAGTGTAAAATGGAAATAATTTAGACTACTTTGACATGTACTAAAGAAGAAGGAACTATATTAGTAATTTAGAAAGTACTAGAAAATCTAGTAATAATTTGTTGATTTAGAAAAAAATGAAATTTATTTTCATCATTATATTAATATTGCAAATGTTTATCTTGGGTTTCAATTGTCCAGTGTATGGAATGGAGTGTGGCCAATTTATTGGTAAAATGGCATACGAATTATGGGACCAGCAAGCATTCCAGAGAAGGCAATGGCAACCCACTCCAGTACTCTTGCCTGGAGAATCCCAGGGACGGCAGAGCCTGGTGGGTTGCCGTCTATGGGGTCGCACAGAGTCGGACACGACTGAAGCAACTTAGCAGCAGCAGCAGTGTATTTCTAAGTGGCCATAGGTTGAGAAATGGGGTGTTTCCTGCCCTGTCAATAAAACAAAGATGTCACAATCACAGGGATTCCAGAGTTGGTGAGCCCTAAAGGCGCTCAAGAAAGAGAAGAGTTCCTGGGGTCTAGCAGCCATCAGGACTCCAGCCACTCCTTACAATGAGCTCAGGAAGTTCAGGATGGGATGTGAAAAACACAGGGTGCTGATCCAGGATAGCTGATACGCATAGGAAAGGAATAATTTCAGTAAGCCTAGGCTCTGGCATCTTTGCATATATAGAAAAAAGCTAAATTCCTTAACCTGTGACATCTGTTTTCTTTAACAATAATCTTTTATGTTCAGACTACCTGCACTCTGTTACAAAGTTTCTATATAACCTGGTTCCTCCCCTCCCCTTCTTGGAGCAGTTTTCTCAGGGTTCATTGAGATGCTGTCTCCTGGGCTTGAAATACTAAAAATTTCCACCAAAAAAAAAAAAAAAAAAAAAGCTCACAACTTTTAGGTTGTGATTCTTTTCTAAGTCTAAGAGGTAATAAAGAAAAAGGTATTGATTATTGTATGTGGCTGACATATGATTTAATTCTAGATATTTATATCATAGATTGCTAAACATTATAAGGAAAAATAACCCAAACATTTGCAAATCTATACCCTTCTCTGGGTAAGTCACTCTCTTAATATTCACCGAGTTAGAAAACAAACCAAATCTAACCCTTCCTTCCTGAGAGTTGGCAATATAGTTGATAGAAGTTATTAGAAAACGTTCAAGAAAAGGCAACCGATTGTTAAAGCCATATTTATATCACATATGGAGAACTGAGAGATTTCATTGATGAGGGGATGACATATGATGCTAGAATATGAGATTGTAGTTCCCTTGCTGAAAACAAAAGCTAAGAAAAAATTTGAATTATATCTGTTATATTTAAAAACAGTTTATTTTTTATTTCTTTAACGAATAACTCCCCTAACATATTTTGCTATTCATAAAAACCATTCACTATTCAATTCATGCTAAAAATTTTCACCTTACCTTTTAAATAATATTTCTCAAAATATTATCACACCAAAGAGAAGTGGAATGAAACGAAAGGTTGTTGCTGAACCACAAAAGACATGCTGGGATTCTTGGCCACTGGAGGAGAATTCAATCCAGGGCCAGAGACTAGGCTTTATTGTTCAGAACTATTGTGTAATAAAGTTTTATTAAAGTATAAAGAGATAAAGAAAGCTTCTGACATAGACAGAAGAGGGCAGAAACAGTGCCCCTCCCCCAACCAACAGTGTTAGCAAGGAAGTTATATACTCCCCAATTAGTTATTACAATGAATCAAAAGAATGTCCAGAGGATGCAAAGATCTTACCAGACTCACTCTCACAATTCACATTTCAATAACAGAATTAGCTAGAAGGCCCTCAGGAAGGAGAAATGGTCCTCAAGCAGGATACATTCAGTTCAGTTCAGTTCAGTCACTTAGTCGTGTCCGAGGTACACCATGAATCACAGCACACCAGGCCTCCCTGTCCATCACCAACTCCCGGAGTTCACCCAAACTCATGTCCGTTGATTCAGTGATTCCATCCAGCCATCTCATCCTTTGTCGTCCCCTTCTCCTCGTGCCTCCAATCCCTCCCAGCATCAGGGTCTTTTCCAATGAGTCAATTCTTCGCATCAGGTGGCCAAACTACTGGAGTTTCAGCTTTAGCATCATTCCTTCCAAAGAACACCCAGGGATGATCTCCTTTAGAATGGACTGGTTGGATCTCCTTGCAGTCCAAGGGACTCTCAAGAGTCTTCTCCAACACCATAGCACAAAAGCATCAATTCTTTGGCGCTCGACTTTCTTCACAGTCCAACCCTCACATCCATACAGGACCACTGGAAAAACCATACACTTGACTAGATGGACCTTTGTTGGCAAAGTAATGTCTCTGCTTTTTTATATCCTATCTAGGTTGGTCATAACTTTCCTCTAAAGAGTAAGTGTATTTTCATTTCACGGCTGCAATCACCATCTGCAGTGATTTTGGAGCCCCAAACAGTAAAGTCTGACACTGTTTCCACAAGTTCCCCATCTATTTCCCATGAAGTGATGGGACCAAATGCCGTGATTTTTGTTTTCTGAACATTGAGATTGAAGCCAACTTTTTCAGTCTCCTCTTTCATTTTCATCAAGTGGCTTTTTGGTTCCTCCTCACTGTCTGCCATAAACGTGGTGCCATCTGCATATCTGAAGTTATTGATATTTCTCCCAGCAATCTTGATTCCAGCTTGTGTTTCTTGCAGTCCAGCGTTTCTCTTGATATACTATGCATATAAGTTAAATAAGCAGGGCAACAATATACAGATTGACGCACTCCTTTTCCTATTTGGAACCAGTCTGTTTTTCCATGTCCAGTTCTAACTGTTGCTTCCTGACCTGCATATAGGTTTCTCAAGAGGCAGATCAGGTGCTCTGGCATTCCCATCTCTTTCAGAATTTTCCACAGTTTATTGTGACCCACAGAGTGAAGGACTTTGGCATAGTAGATAAAGCAAAAATAGATGTTTTTATGAAACTCTCTTGCTTTTTCCATGATCCAAAGGATGTTGGCAATTTGATCTCTGGTTCCTCTGCCTTTTCTAAAACCAGCTTGAACATCTGGAAGTTCACAGTTCATGTATTGGAGAAGCTGTCTTAGAGAATTTTGAGCATTACTTTACTAGCGTGTGAGATGAGTGCAATTGTGTAGTAGTTTGAGCGTTCTTTGGCATTGCCTTTCTTTGGTGTTGAAATGAAAACTGACCCTTTCCAGTTCTGTGGCCACTGCTGAGTTTTCCTAATTTGCTGGCATATCGAGTGCAGCACTTTCACAGCATCATCTTTCAGGATTTGAAATAGCTCAACTGGAATTCCATCATCTCCACTAGCTTTGTTCCTAGTGATGCTTTCTAAGGCCCACTTGACTTCACATTCCAAGATGTCTGGCTCTAGGTGATCATGATTTTCTGGTTCATAAAGATTTGTTTTGTACAGTTCTTCTGTGTATTCTTGCCACCTCTTCTTAATACCTTCTGCTTCTGTTAAGTCCATACCATTTCTGTCCTTTATGGAGCCCATCTTTGCATGAAATGTTCCCTTGGTATCTCTAATTTTCTTGAAGAGATCTCTAGTCTTTCCCATTCTGTTGTTTTCCTCTATTTCTTTGCGTTGATCTCTGAGGAAGGCTTTCTTATCTCTCCTTGCTATTCTTTGGAACTCTGCATTCAGATGCTTATATCATTCCTTTTCTCCTTTGCTTTTCACTTCTCTTGTTTTCACAGCTAATTGTAAGGCCTCCGTGGTGGCTCAGATGGTAACGCATCTGCCTGCAATGTGGGAGATCTGGGTTCAATTCCTGGGTCGGGAAGCTCCCCTGGAGAAGGAAATGGCGATCTACTCCAGCACCCTTGCCTGGAAAATTGCAAGGACTGAGGATCCAGATAGGCTACAGTCCATGGGGCTGCAAAGAGTCTGACACGACTGAGCAACTTCACTTTTACTTTATTTTCACAGCTATTTGTAAGGCCTCCCCAGAAAGCCATTTTGCTTTTTGCATTTCTTTTCAATGGGGATGGTATTGATCCCTGTGTGCTGTACAATGTCATGAACCTCCGTCCATAGTTCATCAGGCACTCTATCAGATCTAGTTCTTTGAATCTATTTCTCACTTCCACTGTATAGTCATAAGGGATTTGATTTAGGTCATACCTGAATGGTCTAGTGGTTTTCCCTATATTCTTCAATTTAAGTCTGAATTTGGCAATAAGGAGTTCATGATCTGAGCCACAGTCAGCCCCTGAACATTTTTTTTTTTTTTTTTTTTTTGCTGACTGTATAGAGATTCTCCGTCTTTGGCTGCAAAGAATATAATCAATCTAATTTCGGTGTTGACCATCTGGTGATGTCTATGTGTAGAGTCTTCTCTTGTGTTGTTGAAAGAGGGTGTTTGCTATGACCAGTGTGTTCTCTTGGCAAAACTCTATTAGCCTTTGCCCTGATTCATTCCGTACTCCTAGGCCAAATTTGCCTTCTACTTGAGGTGTTTCTTGACTTCCTACTTTTGCATTCCAGTACCTTATAATGGAAAGGACATCTTTTTGTGTGTTAGTTCTAAAAGGTCTTGTAGGTCTTCCTAGAACCGTTCAACTTCAGCTTCTTCAGTGTTACTGGTGGGAGCATAGGCTTGGATTACTGTGATGCTGAGTGGTTTGCCTTGGAAACGAATAGAGATCATCCTGTCATTTTTGAGATTTCATCCAAGTACTGCATTTTGGACTCTTTCGTTGACCATGATGGCTACTCCATTTCTTCTAAGGGATTCTTGCCCGCAGTAGTAGAGATAACGGTCATCTGAGTTAAATTCACCTATTCCAGTCCATTTTAGTTTGCTGATTCCTAGAATGTCAAGAATGTTTTCTCTTGCCATCTCCTGTTTGACCACTTCCAATTTGCCTTGATTCATGGACCTAACATTCCAGGTTCTTATGCAATATTGCTCTTTACAGCATCAGACCTTGCTTCTATGACCAGTCACACCCACAGCTGAGTTTTGTTTTTGCTTTGTCTCCATCCCTTCATCATTTCTGGAGTTATTTCTCCACTGATCTCCAGTAACATATTATCACTTAAAGACCTGGGAAGTTCCTTTTTCAGTATCCTATCATTTTGCCTGTTCATAATGTTCATGGGGTTCTCAAGGCAAGAATGCTGAAGTGGTTTGCCTTTCCCTTCTCCAGTGGACCACATTCCGTCAGACCTCTCACCATGACCCGTCCGACTTGGGTGGCCCCACAGGTCATGGCTTAGTTTCACTGAGTTAGACACGGCTGTGGTCCATGTGATCAGATTGGCTAGTTTTCTGTGATTATGGTTTCAGTGTGTCTGCCCTCTAATGGCCTCTCGCACTTTTCACTTTCATGCGCTGGAGAAGGAAATGGCAACCCTCTCCAGTGTTCTTGCCTCAAGAATCCCAGGGACAGGGGAGCCTGGTGGGCTGCCATCTATGGGGTCGCACAGAGTCGGACATGACTGAAGCGACTTAGCAGCTGTAGCAGCCCTCTCGCAACACCTACTGTCTTACTTGGGTTTCTCTCACCTTGGACGTGGGGTATCTCCTCACTGCTGCCCCTCCTGACCTTGAACGTGGAGTAGCTCCCCTAGGCCCTGCTGCTCCCATGCAGCCACTGCATATAATCCTTAGTACAGAGTCCAAACCGAGTTGTTAGTTGTGTAATCATCAGTTCCAGGCTTAAGAATAAAAGCGTTTTTTGTGACTAAGACTAAGGAATGTAGAGGGGAAAAAAAAAGTTTTTCCTTTCCTCCTCCTTGAAAATTCCAGACCCCTCTCTCCTTGGGGATCCCCGGACTTCTTATCAACCTACCTACGAATTGACTCTCTCAGGAAAAGAACAGAATGAAAGGGAATGAAATGTAGGGTTTGGCTGTGGGCCATTTCTTATAATGTACTCTCTTATGGAGTTAGACATGCAAATGAAGAGAGAATCACTAAAAAAAAAAAAAAAGCTATAAAATAAAGTACCTTTTAAAATATGAATAAAGTCATTACGGAATTAAAAAAAAAATGTTTTGAGTATTGAAAGCCCTGAATTATGGCAATGCAAGATCTCCTACAAATTCTTAGAGTGTATTTTGACTCATGTATATCTGAACTGGAGTTATTTTTGATCCCTTATTTATTTATATATTCAGTTTCCTGGATAGTGCTTTTATATTAATAAAAATGAATTTTTAATATTTGCTTTAGCTTTAGTAAGGTACCACGTGGCATAAGTAATTAAATACTGATAAAGCCTGAATGTACATGTCTCCCTAAAATTCATATGTTGAAAACTAATTCCCCATGTGATGAAATTTGGTAGTGGGGCCTTTGGGAGGAGACGAAGTCATAATGAAAGGCCTCATGAATGGGGTTAGTGCCCTTATAAGGAGAGCCCAGACAACTTTCCTGCCCCTTCCACCATGTGAAGACACAATATGAAGACAGCCGCCTGTGAACCGGAAGACAGGACTGCACGTGAGTCTGAATCTGCCAGCACTTTGGTCTTGGACTTCCTAGCTTCTGGAACTGTGAGAAATAAATTTCTCCTATTTATAAGACACTGAGTTGATGGTATTTTGTTATAGTGGCCTGAAAGAATTGACAGAAGTACACAACAAAAACACATGTATAAGTGACTGTGAGAACTTAAAATGTTTTATCAACTATTTTACAATAGAGTTCTTGTTTTATATTCAAAATAATCCTCATGATTTTGAAATGGATTTTCTTAATCTGGGTCTGTCTTATAGAAGGGATTATGCAAGTTTTCAGTAATGAGCCATTTGTGCATTTTCATATCTTAGATTAAATAGAATAAGTAATGTTCTGAATGATTAAATAAGTTTATTAAACAAATATTATAATGATCCTTGTATGGCTTTTAAGGACCAATATGATATTTCTTTAATAAACTGATTTATCCATAATTACTTATATGGAAAAGAATCTAAAAGAGCAGACATATGTATAACTTACTTTGCTGTACAGCATAAATGAACACAACATTTTAAATCAACTGTACTTCAATAAAATTATTTTTTAAAAACCTGTGAGACAGATATTTTTATTCTAATTTTATTCTAAACTAAGAAAGTCTTGGCAAATTTCTTATGTAGCATTGAAAAAGACACAGTTTGAACCCAAGTCTATACGATTTCAAATATAATATGTGTGTGTTAGTTGCCCCATCCTTCCAGACATTTTGCTACCCCATGAACTAGCTCAACAGTCTCCTCTGTCCATACAATTCTCTGGGCAAGAATACTGGAGTGGGTAGCTATTCCTTTCTCCAGGGGGGTCTTCTTGACCAGGGATCAAACCCAGGTCTCCTGCATTGCTGGCAGATTCTTTACCATCTGAACTACCAGAGAAGCTCATCAAATTTAATATGGATACGTAAGCATTATAAAACCCACATATAGTGAACTCAAGAAACCCAAACATTTATCATTTTTTATGCATTTTTTAAAAATTACCTGAAAAAGCACTACTGAAATCACTAAAGATGTACGCTGATCAAAGATGAGCAATGAAAATAGCATTTACATGCCTATGTAAAAATAATAAAAAATATTTACCTCAAAGTTTTACATGAGAATTCAATGTTTTAGCATTTGTAAAGATCAGTAAACTATGCATAGAGCATAGTGAACGCTTTATAAATATTACATCATTGTCTTATTTTTACAGTACTTGTTTTATTATTTTCACAAATATACATGCTTTAGGTATATATCTGAGTCTGTTTGAGAGATATACTGCTGATATCATGTAGATATTACATTCTAGTAGATCGGTTTCCAGGAGTTTTGGTTTCTTTGTCCAGAATGGTATCATTTATTTCACTCTGAACATTTCGATCTTCTCTGTTATCCTTAAATTTCTTTCTTTCTTATACTTCCTTCTCTTACTCCTTTCTCTCCTCTTCTTGGATTTCAGATTCTTAACAATAATTGATAAACTGAACAGTGAATATTTAAAATCCTGCACCCATAATAATGCAACAGTATTCTCCCCAAATTTATTTTCAATAAATTGAAGTATGCATCTTAGTTTATGTTACCACATCTCCATCCTGAGGAAATGAAACTTAGAATGTTACACTGAACCCAGCAACCGGGAATATACAAAATGTTAGAAGAAATATGGATTAAGTTCTTCTCAGACTTGTATGGAATTCAAGATATATTGCAGAGTAACATTTATTATAAAGCCTGAGATTTTGCACAACTTCTTTATTCCTAAAAACAGTAACATTTGGTTTGGAACTGAAAAGTCTGTTAATTAATTTTGAATCATTCCATTTACTTTTCTTGGTATCACTGACAAGAAAGTGGAAAACATGTCAGCTATTAATACTCACAAAAACATCAATAGCCCTTTTTAAACCCCATCCAAATGCTGCCTTATTTTAATATACAAATTGCATTCCTGCATTTATCTAAGTTCTTCTATAAGACTGCTCTTTTAAATATACTGTAACTTTTGATCTTTTTCCTTTTTCTTTTCAAAGTATGGCACTGTCATTCTACTTTTTTGGTGAGGACAGTAGATTTCCTCTAATACCTGAGCAAGCTCTCAGTTTATCTTTGTTGCCCTTCTCCTTTTTCTCTTCCAACTTTCCTTCTATCTATGATCATCACTTTTCTTCCTCTGTGCAATCTGAGTCAGTCCAGAAAGCATATCTTTTGTTTTCATTTTTACCTTCTGTTCCATGCTGGTATATTTAGACAGGCTATGTAGATATTCATAACTTCAGAGCTAAATTTCTGCTGTAACTTCCTAGTCAATCTACTCTCTCCCTGTTGCCATTATCTTGCCAAACTTCCATTGCTAATCCAGCACACATCTACTAAAATACCTACTTGTTTATGTCACATTCTGCCACATTTCCACACAAGTTACTGTCCCTTACTTAACAAGTCTCTACTTCGTTAAAGTTAATGTAAACCCCATAAAACACTATGCAGTGGTTTTCAAAAGAGACAGAACCACTTTCTTAAACTGTTTTATGTTTGTTTTTTCCCCAACACTAATTGGGAGATTCTGTAGCATTCAGTATGTGGAACCAGGGCTCTAAGAATTCCTTTCTACATGGAAGAACATTGCAAAGTAAAAAAAAAAAAAAAAAAAAAAAAATAGAGCATCCTGCATACTACAACTTTGATTTTCCATGCAGATGGAAGCATTCTCACCAAATAATCAGGTAAGACAAAGCAAAACAAATAGAATCATAAACACCAGAACCACTCATAATTATCTGAGCCTAGAATCCAAATGTTTTTAACATAAGATGACTAAGTACTTTAATGTTTTTATACAGTGTTAATCTTCCTGTGATTATATAATTTAATGGAAAAGAGACTGTGCTTTGCTTCCATCAGAACATCGTTTAAAATTGTTATTCACCAGTTAAAGCACATCCAGTAGTCTTTCTTCTGGTATTTGGGTTGCTGGTTTAACATACAAAACCTGCATTAGTATCTGAGTCGTCACATGCAAAGACACAATAGTGGAGATTTGAAGCTATTTTTAAAAGACTGAGAAGTAGGATAATCATATCTGTCACTTAAAATAGGAACATTCATGATAGTAAAAGGAAGCATTAAAAAATTAGAATTGAATACTTTTCAAAATACTTATTTTTTGATTGACTTTTTTATTATATTGGTCAATTATAAAGAGGTTATATTCAAAATGAATTCTGTTTTCAAAATGAATTCTTTCTAAAGTTAACATATATCATTGTATGATGAAGCAAAACAGCATTATTATCTAAACACTGTTAAATGGGATTTCTATTTCCCAAGATAATAGAGGAATTGGCACTAAAACTACCCTTCTACTATAAACAATCAGAATAGCAAATAAAAATATGGAGCAGGAAGATGAATTCTTCAGGGAATTAACAGATGAGATGTAAATTGAATTAGATTGAAGTAAACTAAACAGATAGCTGTTTCTCTGTAAGCCATTTATAGTGAAGCTAAGATTATCACAGTACTCTCCTGAGTACATCAGATTTTTGAGGGAATGTGCAGTTGTGGCAGAAATCGTATTCTATCCTCTTTTTGACTCTTTCTGCATCATCATTCTTCAATGGAACAGACTATTCTCCCACTGGATTTTTCAGTCACTATGCTAGTTTCAGTTTGTGACTTGATAAATGTCGTTCTAAACTTGCTTGATTTATCATATAGTCTCAAAAATTTTACCTCTGTTCTCTAAGCAATCTCACTTAGCTTCTCACTTTGAATTCTTCTTTTATTACTCTACGATACACTTCAAACTTATTTATTCTGTCTTGTCACCTTTGGGATGTTTCTACTTTTTATTTATGAGCACATACATCATCTCTCTGAGATCTCCTTAGTCACTTCTTCCATTTGATAAGTAATGACACTGTGGGAGAAATCCCCTGAGAGGAAAAGTACACCAA
Source organism: Ovis canadensis (assembly GCF_042477335.2). Classification (NCBI taxonomy): domain Eukaryota; kingdom Metazoa; phylum Chordata; class Mammalia; order Artiodactyla; family Bovidae; genus Ovis; species Ovis canadensis. The sequence continues at coordinate 65,058,945 of NC_091250.1, forward strand.
CTAAGAGTCCAGCCAGCAAGAATTTGCTTGCTCATCCAGTTTCCTTCCAGATTACACTTAAATTTACTGGGGGAAAAAAGAAATCTATTCCTTCTTACATGTCAGTGTCTCTGGTGTCACTTTTCTTATGAAATAATCTTGGTTTTACTTTAGAATATCTACCTACTTTTTTCTTTCTTTTTTTTTTCTCTATGGAACATATGTTAGAGACCTAAAATTACCACATTTAGGAAAGAGCATATGATGATAATTTAGACATTGAAAGATAAACTTACCTAATTCTGACAGAGTCTAATTTCTAGTCTCTGGAGCCCAAATTAAATCATTACTTTCCTTGTGAAATGTTTTAGGTTGATGTAATACCAATATGAATCTTCTAATTGCTCATTATTCCTGCTTAGTTCTTTCACTGAATTGGAAGCATCACATTAAACAATTTCAAAATAATGACTCTCTTATTCAAGAACTACTGTGGAGCAATGTTAAAAAAATCAGTGATTTTGTTGGAAACTAAACAAGAAATGGAGAAAGGACAAAGCATTCTACTATGGTTCTTATCTATTCTTCCTTGATCAGAGCACTATTTGGATATACAGCTTATTACACTTGATTACTATATGTGTAATGATTTCTAATATTTTTGTGTAATTTACCAAGATATCTTAACAATACCATTGTGATTTTATCTCATATTTACACTTTACAGTTATTATAAAGTAAAATTTTTACCAAGATCACTTTTCTTTTTCCAATAAAATAGTTCGGATATTTTACTTTCAGAATGACAGTAAAATATTTGAAAAGCAAAATGGATTCTATTGTATCTATCATATCTCAAAAAGCATACATTATTTTGCATCTCCACCATTCTTTTTAAATTCAGGATGCTGAACATGAAAATTAGTGGGTGGAACTTCTTTCTTTTATAACTGTAATATGAATGGAAAAAAAACTGAAAAAAATAAAAACTAAAAAGCAAAAACATTTTCTCTTTATATTGAGGCTCTAGTGTCTTGAAACAGTTTTTATTAACATGAAAGGCAATTGGACCATATGAAGTTGAATTAAAAATCAAAAGTGAATTATAAACTAAATAAAATAATCTTAGAGATTACTTTTTTAGAGAAATCCAGATTTAATTAAGAAAGTGTGCTTCCCTAGGAATTATGTTTAACGTCTTGGGATTATCTACTGAGCCATCTCAAATATCTGGGTTGTTTTTCTAATAACTGTAATGAGTTGCACTAATCCATTGATACTCTTTCAACCTCTTCTATTTTTCTTCAGTGAATGCATTTGGGGGAGATATATGTATTCCCTGAACTACTTCAGAGAATGGATTAATGCTCAGGGTTGTATGAACTGGTTCTGAATCCACTGTGAATCCTGTCCTGCCAATGGGCTGGATTGTAGGTGGACATTATCTAAACATTCCAAGTGCCTGAATATTTTATTGGGTAACAACTGCATTTTGAGCAGCTTGAGGTTATTATCAGTCAGTAGTCCCACATGTTTTTGGAACTCTCTGGGTCATCCTCATTTCATTCCATCTGCTGTCTTTTACTGATATGATTGCACAAAGATAATATGTTCTTAGGTGTGTGGTTCCCTTGGGAATAGAGGGTCTCATGTCAAGTCCTTCCTTCACTGATGACTCTCTAGAGTTTACAACCCTGTCTCCCCCAGCTCCACAAAAATATCTGAGACTTCAAATATTCTTTTCAAATAATGCTGAGCATCCTTAGGCTGTTTCTTTCATTATTTCTCATGCTCCTTCACAGTAGTTGCAGGAACCCATGAGATTCATTCTGTCTTCTTCGAGGGATAGAAGCTACTACTCTTCTCCTTTTCTTCCCATCCTCCGTTCACCACAGTTCTTACTAACCCTGATGGAAAAAAAAAAAAAAAAAGCCTCCACAAACTCATGACATCAGAAGAGAACAGGGAAGAAGCAATTATCAGTCCCTATTTTTTCGTATGACAATACATTCCTAGGGACACAGGTCACACTCTCTCATCAATTTCTGAACAGATACTGAGTGGGGAATGCCAAGGTTCAACTGATGTTTCCAGGTTATTGAGTCCTCAGGAGTGAGATTTTGGCCTCAACTTCTTTCAGACAACCTCAGGCTCAGGAGTGATGTTCTCAGGAAGCCTCTTTATTTGGCTTTTAGTAAAACAAACAAACAAACAAAAAAAACCTTCTCTTTTCCTTGACAACCCTATTCAAGAAAAAAATCACTCTAACAGGACATTTTGTTTTCCTTTCTTGTCTTTACAGAGTCTTCATAAATATAAATAAATTTGTTTATTTATCACAGACATGTTGCCATTTTGCTCATTTAAACATAATCTTCATGAGAGCAGATATTTTTTCAAATCTTGTTTCTGTTGCATCTCCAAATGTATAGACAATAACTGAAATGTATATTTAGTAATTTTTAAAGCAAATTAATAAATCCATGAGTGGGTATTCTCCAACAAGAGTATAACTGAGCAAGTCATCTACTCTGGTCTATGAACTCTACTCTAAATTGTAAATCTGACTAATTAAGCTACATCCAGGTTAACTTCATTCAGGTTAAGATTTATATGTTTAAAACATTTCAAATCTAGTTGAAGTAAAATCACTTATAACTGAAAATATTACCAGTTTTTATCATTCATGGTGAGAAATTATATAGGAAATGATTCAATGATTAGTAGATTACGTTTCATAAAGATATTCAGAGGAATGTATGGATTGGTATAAACTAAAGGGTTCAGTGAAATTTCCAGGTGGTGCTATGTCAGGAGCCGCATTAGGCATTACTGACAAAATGGAGGCATGGCCCCAACCCCCTCTCCTCATCTCGCAGGCACAGCCTCGGGATGAAGGAGTTAGGCCTTGTGATTCTGACTTGTTCTTTCCTTTCTTCGGTTGAGTCGCCCGGAAAGAATGTTAAGGTGCTTGAGAGAAGCATGAGAAAACACAAAGCCTTCCACAGTTGTGCCCAAAAAATGATCTATAAAGTAATCATTTACATTTGTTCAAGGATCTTTACAAAGAATGTCCCATGATGAGCATGTAGGCCGAAGCTTGAGCCCATGGGAAGGATTGTTATCTGAGACCTGTTTGTGAGGGAAAATTTTATGGAAACAGTAGTTTGCTGAGTTTAGGGTTTAGGAATAATTAAGAATAGCTAGAAGTCTTTTTAGGAGATAGTGATCTTAAGATGCTAAGGGCAAACAGGGTTTAGAGAGATAAGAAATAAACTGAGGAATGTAGCATGAGTTACAATATAATCACACGTTAAGTACAGTAAATCTGAGTGGGGAAAACTAAAAATGTCAAACCTCTGACCTAATGCTTTTGTCAAAGTATAAAAGAGAACCTGAAGCTTGAAATAAACATGTAGTTCCGTACTATGAGTCAGAGACTACATCATCATCCACCAACACCACTCACCCCTTCAGGCTGATTCCCCGGCTGCTGGAGCTGGACTCCGGTAGTGCTACTGGTGAAAAACCTGCCTGCTAATATAGAAAGATCTCCTGGAGGAGGGCGTGCCAATCCTCTCCAGTATTCTTGCCTGGAGAATCCCATGAACAGAGGATTCTGGAGGGCTACAGTCCATAGGGTTGTAAAGAGTCAGACATGACTGAAGCAAAACTTAGCATTTAAAGGGTTCAGTGCAACATAAATGGAAAAGTTAGAACTAATGGAAACCTGCAAAGACATGTAAGGTTATTTATATGGGAGAAGAGAAGAAAAGCACCATAGGAATAATTTCAGCAAGCAAAGATAACTTTGATGACATAAACAACCTGAAGTACGGAACCAGTAGAATGTCTAGTAGAGTAACTACAAGTTTGTCTTAAGCAGTTTATGTAGGGGAGATGTGCAAAGTTAGACCAGTCTTACCAAAAGAGGAGGCAAGAATGATGCCAGGATTATAATTTCACGTGGTAGGCAGTAAGACACTTTTAGGGGAGGGACACAAAAAAAAGACTAAAAATTTTGCCATATGGAGGCATTTCCTGAATTAGCAGCCTTTTGCCAGAATATTAATAAGAAATAATATGTTCCAAATGTCCTTTGAAAGATTCAGCTCAATGACATATCTAACAAGGAGCCATTTATGGGGAAACAGGAAATCTTGATTCTTTTCCATGTTGTTATCAACTACCTATCACTACTGCAGTATTGCTGACTAGAACTACTACTAAATAGTTCTACCACTTAATAGGTTCTTAGATTATGGTAGACATCACAATAACCACTTTCAAAGCAATGAATAACTTGAGGCTCATAACAAGGAAATGAATTATGAATTTTCACTATTTTCATTTTATACGTAGAAAAAGAGACTTCACACAGTTCAAAAACCTGATCAGATTCCCACAGGAAGAACTCGGAAGAGTCAGGATTCAAGTTCATTTGTACTTAGTCTAAATATAGCAACTAAAGTGTAGTGTGAACATATTCACTTATGTTAAAATTTTTCTTTTTGAGCCTCTACTACAAATGGAAAACTTTGAATAATAAAATATAGCCCCTTTCAATTCTAAATTGGTATAATCCAATGACTTCAGATTCTAATATCTTTAAATTATTTAGGGATTCAAACAATTATTTCTCAGCTGCTTTTGAGGTAAATAGCCTTGGAATTTGAAGAACTGACTGCAGACAATGCTGATGATAAATATGTTTTACATTTTTTTAATTTTTATTTTTTTACTGACAGAAATTTATACCACCAAAATCCACAGACTTTGTGTATACCTTACCTATCAGCAAAGGAACATTTTTTTAATATAAGAAACCAGACCTTGAAAAATACAGAATTTAATACCATATGCACAAATGCTGACCTTTCAATGACTTGTCTCCCATGTTTTTCTTTGATATAAACATATAGAAGTAAAGATACATTAGTAAATTAATTTCATTATGATAGATTTAACATAACCTAATGCAAAGGAAAACAATTAGTAAACTTGTTTTTAGCTGAGATCTTAAAAAAAGAAAAAAAACTAAGATAATTAAAAGGATATATTTAAATAAATCTCTTAAATTCTCAGTTTCCAAAAATAAAGAAAAATAAGATTCTTAAATCACAAATCTCAAAGCTTTACCTGTCCCAATTTTCTATTTCTTACTATTAATCTTTCAACATAGTGTTCAAAACAAAAATTATTCTTCTATCTCGTCATGAATCTGTCAAAGGCACTGCTTCCAACAAAATTGACTTCTTTAATTTATGTTTTATTTCCTGAATCTCTCAAGACGTATTCCCAATTTAAAAAAAAAAAAAAAAATCAAAAAACCACTCCTGTATTTTGAGGTCTTTGGGTCATAGGAAAATGCATTTCTGTTTTGGTTAAAGTTTCTTTCTGGTAAAAATATTTGTAAAATATTTGTAATATTTGTTATATATATATATATATATATATATATATATATATATATATATATATGTGCTGTGTTTAGTTGCTCAGTCATGTCTTACTGTTTGTGACCCCATGGGACTATAGCCCATCAGGCTCCTCTGTCCATGGGTATTCCTCAGGCAAGAATACTGGAGTGGTTTGCCATACTCTCCTCCAAGGTATCTTCCCAACCCACGGATTGAACCCAGGTCTCCTGCATTGCAGGCAGATTCTTTACCATCTGAGCCACCAGTGAAGCCCAAGAACACTGGCGTGGGTAGCTGATCTTATCTCCAGGGAATCTTCCTGAATCAGGAATTGAAATGTGATCTCCTGCATTGGAGATGGATTCTTTACCAACTGAGCTACCAGGGAAGGCCCAGATAAATATGTCAATACATGTATATGTTTTCTTAAATAAACTATTTGAGCCCATGATAATTTTAAAACACATAAATGAATTATTTTTTAAATATACAGAAGTTTAAAGCCATAAAACAGATGATACTTCATGGCATTTTTTATAATCATATATTCCATGAATATCACTTTCTGTTTTAGGAAGACACATACATATCCAAATGATCTGTAAAATTTCTCCACTTTATTTATTTATTTATTTTTTTTGAGGTGGGTTGGTTCTGTAGTGGCAGAGGATATGGGAGAAATGTCTTTTAACTGACTCCTTAGTGACTCAGATATGCAGATGACACCACCCTTATGGCAGAAAGTGAAGAGGAACTAAAAAGCCTCTGGATGAAAGTGAAAGACGAGAGTGAAAAAGTTGGCCTAAAGCTCAACTTTCAGAAAACGAAGATCTTGGCATCCGGTCCCATCACTTCATGGGAAATAGATGGGGAAACAGTGGAAACAGTGTCAGACTTTATTTTTTGGGGCTCCAAAATCACTGCAGATGGTAATTGCTGCCATGAAATTAAAAGACGCTTACTCCTTGGAAGAAAAGTTATGACCAACCTAGACAGTATATTCAAAAGCAGAGACATTACTTTGCCGACTAAGGTCCATCTAGTCAAGGCTGTGGTTTTTCCTGTGGTCAAGTATGGATGTGAGAATGGACAGTGAAGAAGGCTGAGCGCCAAAGAATTGATGCTTTTGAACTGTGGTATTGGAGAAGATTCTTGAGAGCTGCTTGGACTGCAAGGAGATCCAACCAGTCCATTCTGAAGGAGATCAGCCCTGGGATTTCTTTGGAAGGACTGATGCTAGAGCTGAAACTCCAATACTTTGGCCACCTCATGCGAAGAGCTGACTCATTGGAAAAGACTCTGATGTTGGGAGGGATTGGGGGCAGAAGGAGAAGGGGACGACAGAGGATGAGATGGCTAGATGGCATCACTGACTCGATGGACGTGAGTCTGAGTGAACTCTGGGAGTTGGTGATGGACAGGGAGGCCTGGCATGCTGCAATTCCTGGGGTCACAAAGAGTCAGACATGACTGAGTGACTGAACTGAACTGAACTTAGTGCCAGCATATCTGGCAAAATACAATCATCCAGTCAGACCTCTTGGATAACATATATTAAATGAATAACTGTAGCTCTAAATACCTATATAATAATCCGATTTGTTTAGGTGTCTTTTGATACAATGGAACCAATCTTGTATAAAACATTTAATTATGTAACTACTGGCAATTGCTAAGTTAAAAGAAAAAAATAGTTTTGTCATGATTATGGAATATATCTCATCCGAGTTGGCAGTGGAAATATTTCCTTTATTCAACAAACTTAACTATAATCTTCCCATGCACAAAAGTGACAAGATTTTGACTCACACTTATATTGAAAATGAATTGTTCTCTTAAGAGCAATGCAATATTTTCTACATATCTCTATATACTAGAAAAAAATCCAGTTGTTTCACTCACAACCCTCATAAGATCAGTAATAGATAATTCTCACATTAAGACTTATCTAGTACATTTACCTATAGACGTATCCATAGTAATTTTGCAAATTTAACACAACATGAAATCTTTTTATTTTTTATTTATTTATTTTTAATCTCTTTCCAGGCCAGGGCTTATATCATAGAGAGAGAAAGAGAGTGAGTAAAAGGAAAATATGTCATTTTTTCTAGGTAGGCCAATTATTCATTGGCAGAAAGAGAAAAATTAGAATAGTTATTTTCAAATTTTTAAAGAATGATCTAGAAAAAGAATTTACTTCAGATATCATTGATACCAAGATATAGACATTTAATGACCAATGCATATACCACATTGTGTATTACATTACATGATTTTAAAATAACCATGACTTTATCAGTAAAATTAAAATTAAATCATATAAGAAGGTAGGCTAAAAGAGTGAAATATCTTAGGGAAAGTTTAGTAACAGTAAATGTTAAGACTAAGGATAAGCTATTAGGTGTCTGAGTCTTAATGTATTATATATTCCATTGATAACTTTCAGTATGTAAAACAATATCATCTCTTTTCCAGCATGAAATAATTAAATTGAAGTCTACAGAGTTTTTTGGAAACTATAATAAAAAGTTTCCTACAGAAAATAATCTACAAATTAGGTTCAACAATGCCATATTGAAATAATATTTTCCTGCATGTGCATACTAAGTGACTTCAATTGTGTCTGACTCTTTGCGACCTCATGGATTATAGCCCTCTAGGTTCCTCTGTTCATGGGATATTCCAGGCAAGAATACTGTTACTGGTTGTCATGCCCTCTTCCAAGGGATCTTCCTAACCCAGGGATCCAACCCACATCTCTTATGTCTCCTGCATTGGCAGGGGGTTCTTTACCACTTGCGCCGCCTAGGAAGCCAAAATAAATTTTAGAAAATTGCAGTATGACCCACCTATAAAGAAACAATTGTATCTCAAAGATAAATACTGGTTATAATTTGATATGCCAAAATTGCTATACTACATATAAAGTTTTGCATCATTCTTTTTTCCTTAGTATTATACTGTAGTTCCATAACATGAAATATTCTTGAAAGCAATTTTAATAACTGCAAAATACATTTTATGAAAAGTCATTTAAAATGAAAGCTTAAATATAGTTAACATATGCAAGATTAATGGATAAAATTTGCAAAGAATTTTCATTAAAATTTTGTTGAATAATTAACATAAAACTTCTAAGAAATCTAGTTAGTAAAAAAGCAAAATAGAGAAAAGAATATTAAGAATAGGAACAAGTAGAAAACAAGTAATAAACTTGATGCAATGAATACATAGTGAACCTTATATTTAAAAAATGGTGAAATAGTCACTGTCCTTGAGATATTGTGGGCTATTTCTGTAGCTAGACTGTCTGGTCACAAAACAACTATCAATACATATATAGATATCTTGAACATCATGATTGGGAACTCATGTACACCTGTGGTGGATTCATGTCAATGTATGATTTAATAAGGAATTTTTTTAAAAAAAGAAATACATATATTTTTGATACACCATTTCAATACTGTAAAATGTATAAAATGCTTTTAAAATACAGGGGAAATATATCTTTTAAAGTTTATGTTTGTAAAAAGGAAAGTTTGAAAATGAATGCTCTCATCACCCAATGTAAAAGTTTTGAAAATAAAATAAATAATCCAAGTAATTGAAAGGAAAGAAATAGCAAAAGAAGCTCAGAATCAAAGGAATATTTAACATATTTTAGAGGATCAACAAAGGCCAAAGTATTTTATTTGAAAAGTAAAAAAGAATTTATCCCATATAGATTTTAATCAAGAAAAGAAGAGGAGAGAGAAATGTCACAGATAAACAATATTAGAACTGAAAGGGAGCATGATTACATATGAAGAAGTAATTTAGAAATCAGTGAATATTCAGTCACTTTATGCCAACTAAATCAAAACCTTGCCAGAACTAAAACAAGAATTGTAAACCTGCACAAGAAAAACAATGATTAAAGACATGGAGGGCTTCCCTGGTGCCTCAGAAGTAAAGAATTGGCCTAGCAATGCAGAGATACAGGTCTGGTCCCTGATCCTAGAAGATCCCAGGTGCAGCAGAGTAACTAATCCCCTGGTGCCACAGCTATTGAGGCTGTGCTCTAGAGCCCAGGAACTACAACCACTGGGCCCATGTGCTGCAGCTGCTGAAACCGACATGCCCTAGAGCTCCTGGTTCACAACAAGAGAAGCCACTGTGATGAGAAGTTGACCCAGCACAACTAGAGAGTAACTCCCACTCTCCACAACTGGAGAAAACTGGCACAACAACTAAGACCCAGCAGAGCCAAAAATAAATAAATACATAAATAAAATTATAGAAAAATAAAAGAAAATCTAGCCACAGAATACAATACAAAATAATAAAACACAAACTACAGCTATTTATAGGTAGTAAATTCTACCTATACTCAATAAATGGATTTTTACCAGTAAGTATTTTGAATATTCAAAGATTAGAGCATGGGTAAATACATTCGGAAAGTAAAAAGAAGATGGTAATTAATTTTATGTTTGTTGTTTGTTTTCACTCACTAAGTCCTGTCCAACTCTGTGACCCGATTGCAGCATGTCAGGTTTCCCTGTCCTTCACCATCACCCAGAAGAGTTTGCTCAAATCTACATCTCATTTTAGAAAAACTTAATAACCTTGCTACCTGTGGTAAGTAGACTTCTAAAGATGGGTTTCTAAGATTTTTTTTTTTTTAAGATGGATTTCCAAGATTTTTGATCCCTGATATTCTAATTGTAATCTAAGTGCTACAAAGAGATTTCTCAAAGAAAGCCCTAAGTCACCTGGCTTTAAAATGCAAAGATAACAAGACTGAGAATGTGGCTCAGATTATGAACTCCTTATTGCAAAATTCAGATTTAAATTGAAGAAAGTAGGAAAAATCAGTAGACCATTCAAGTATGGCCTAAATCAAATCTCTTAGGATTATACAGTAAAAGTGACAAATAGATTCAAGGGATTAGATCTGATAGACATAGTGCCTGAAGAACTATGGACAGATGTTCATGATATTATACAGAAGGCAGTGATCAAGACCATCCCCAAGGAAAAGAAATGCAAAATGATTGAGGAAGCCTTACAAATGGCTGAGAAAAGAAGAAAAGGAAAGGTAAAGGAGAAAAAGAAAGATACACCCATTTAAATTCAGAGTTCCAAAGAACAGCAAGGAGAGTTAAGAAAGCCTTTCCTCAGTGATCAATGCAAAGAAATAGAGGAAAATGATAGAATGGGAAAGACTAGAGATTTCTTCAAGAAAATTAGAGATATCAAGGAAACATTTCACACAAAGATGGACACAATGCAGCAGAGAAACAGTATGGACCTAACAGAAAAAGAAGCTATTAAGAAGACGTGGCAGGAATACACAGAATAACTGTACAAAAAATCTTAATGGCCCAGATAACCACAATGGTGTGATGAGTCACCTAGAGCCAGACAGCCTGGAGTACAAGGTCAAGTGGTCCTTAGGAAGCATCACTACAAACAAAGCTAGTGGAGGTGATGGAATTCCAGTTGAGCTATTTCAAATCCTAAAAGATGATGCTGTGAAAGAGGTGCATTCATATGCCAGCAAATTTGGAAAATTCAGCAGTGGCCACAGGACTGGAAAAGGTCAGTTTTCATTCCAATCCCAAAGAAAGACAATGTCAAAGAATGTTCAAACTACTACACAATTGCACTCATCTTGCATGCTAGCAAAGTAATGCTCAAAATTCTCCAAGATGCACTTCAAAAGTATGTGAACTGAGAACTTGCAAATGAACAAGCTGGATTTAGAAAAGGCAGAGGAACCAGAGATCAAGTTGCCAACATCCTCTGGAGCATAGAAAAACCAAGAGAATTTCAGAAAAACGTCTACTTCTGCTTTATTGACTGTGCCAAAGCTTTTGACTGTGTGGATCGCAACACACTCTGGAAAATTCTTAAAGAGATGGGAATACCAGACTATCTTACATGCCTCCTGAGAAAACTGTATATGGGTCAAGAAGAAGAGTTAGAACCAGATATTGAAAAATGGTCTGGTTAAAAATTGGGAAAGGATTATGTCAAGGCTATATGTTGTCACCCTGCTTACTTAATTCATATGAGAGTACATCATGTGATATGTTGGGCTGGATGAAGCACAAGCTGGAATCAAGATTGCCAGTAGAAATATCAATAACCTCAGATATGCAGACGACACCACCCTTATGGCAGAGAGTTAAGAGGAACTAAAAAGCCTTTTGGTGAAAATGTAAGAGAAGCTTAAAAAAAACCTGGCTTAAAACTCAACATTGAAAAAGTGAAATCATGGCATCTGGTCCCATCACTTCATGGCAAATAGATGGGGAAACAATGGAAACAGTGACACACCTTATTTGGGGGGCTCCAAAATCACTGCAGATGGTGACTGCAGCCATTAAATTAAAATACACTTGCTCCTTGAAAGAAAAGCTATGACAAACCTATATAGCATATTAAAAAGCAGAGACATTACTTTGCCAACTAAGGTCCTTGTAGTCAAGGCTATGGTTTTTCCAGTAGTCATGTATGGATGTGAGAGTTAGACCACAAAGAAAGCTGAGCACTGAAGAATTGTTGCTTTTGAGCTGTGGTGTTGGAGGAGAGTCTTGAGAATCCTTTTCACAGCAAAGAGATCAAACTAGACAATCCTAAAGGAAATCAGTTATGAATATTCATTAGAGGGACTGATGCTCAAGCTGAATCTGCAATACTTTGGCCACCTGGTGGGAAGAACTGACTCACTGGAAAAGACCCTGATGCTGGGAAAGATTGAAGACGGGAGGAGAAGCGGACAACAGAGGATGAGATGGTTGGATGGTATTACTGATTCACTGGACATGAATTTGAGCATGCTCTGGGAGTTAGTGATTGACAGGGAAACCTGGCCTGCTGCAATTCATGGGGTCACAAAGAATGGGACACGACTGAGTGACTGAACTCAACTGAATTGAACCTAATTCCATGAGGATTTTAAAAACAGATAAAATAAAGTGATGTGAATTACTAGAAGGATTCTATGCATCACTTTTGGCTCAAAGATCATGAGGAAAACATTGATGAGATATGAAAGAAGCTTCAAAAAGTTGAAAGCTGTCCCCATGTTGATCATCAACAAGGAAATCAAGTCCTCTGTCTTCCAACTGAAGGAAATCTGATAAATTTAAAAGTGCTTCTACCCTATGGTCTCCAGATAAGAACTCAGTTCAGTTCAGTTGCTCAGTATTGTCTGACTCATTGCGACCCCATAAATCTCAGCACACCAAGCCTCCCTGTCCATCACAAACTCCCATAATCCACCCAAACCCATGTCCATCGAGTCGGTGATGCCATCCAGCCATCTCGCCCTCTGTAGTCCCTTACTCCTCCTGCCCCCAATCCCTCCCAGAATCAGGATCTTTTCCAATGAGTCAACTCTTCGCATGAGGTGGCCAAAGTACTGGAGTTTCTACTTTAGCATCAGTCCTTCCAAGGAACACCCAGGACTGATCTCTTTTAGAATGGACTGGTTGGATCTCCTTGCAGTCCAAGGGACTCTCAAGAGTCTTCTCCAACACCACAGTTCAAAAGCATCAATTTTTCAGCACTAAGTTTTCTTCACAGTCCAACTCACATTCATACATGACCACTGGAAAAAACCATAGCCTTGACTAGACGGACCTTTGTTGGCAAAGTAATGTCTCTGCTCTTTAATATGCTATCTAGGTTGGTCATAACTTTCCTTCCAAAGAGTAAGCATCTTTTAATTTCATGGCTTCAGTCACCATCTGCAGTGATTTTGGAGCCCAGAAAATAAAATCTGACACTGTTTCCACTGTTTTCCCATCTATTTCCCATGAAATGATGGGACCGGATGCCATGACCTTCATTTTCTGAATGTTGACCTTTAAGCCAACTTTTTAGCTCTCCTCTTTCACTTTCATCAAGAGGCTTTTTAGTTCCTCTTCACTTTCTGCCATAAGGGTGGTGTCATCTACATATCTGAGTTTATTGATATTTCTCCCAGCAATCTTGATTCCAGCCTGTGCATCTTCCAACCCAGCATTTCTCATGATGTACTCTGCATATAAGTTAAATAAGCAAGGTGACAATATACAGCCTTGACATACTCCTTCTCCTATTTGGAACCAGTCTGTTGTTCCATGTCCAGTTCTAACTGTTGCTTCCTGACCTGCATATAGGTTTCTCACAAGACAGGTCAGGTGGTCTGGTATTAATATCTCTTTCAGAATTTTACACAGTTTATTGTGATCCACACAGTGAAAGACTTTGGCATAGTCAATAAAGCAGAAGTAGATGTTTTTATGAAACTCTCTTGCTTATTTGATGATCCAGTTGATGTTGGCAATTTAACCTCTGGTTCCTGAGCCTTTTCTAAAATCAGCTTGAATATCTGGAAGTTCACAGTTCACATATTGCTGAAGCCTGGCTTGGAGAATTTTGAGCATTACTTTACTAGTGTGTGAGATGAGTGCAATTGTGCGGTAGTTTGAGCATTCTTTGGCATTGCCTTTCTTTGGAATTGGAATGAAAACTGACCTTTTCCAGTCCTATGGCACTGCTGAGTTTTTTTAAATTTTCTGGGATATTGAGTGCAGCACTTTCACAGCATCATCTTTCAGGATTTGAAACAGCTCAGTTGGAATTCCATCTCCTCCACTATCTTTGTCCCTAGTGCTGCTTTCTAAGGCCACTTGATTTCATATTCCAGGATATCTGCCTCTAGGTGAGTGATCACACTATCATAATTATCTGGGTTGTGAAGATCTTTTTTATACAGTTCTTCTGTGTATTCGTACCACCTCTTCTTAATATCTTCTGCTTCTGTTAGGTCCATACCATTTCTGTCCTTTATCGAGCCCATCTTTGCATGAAATGTTGCCTTGGTATCTCTAATTTTCTTGAAGAGATCTCTAGTCTTTTCCATTCTATTGTTTTTCTCTATTTCTTTGCATTGATTATTGAGGAAGGCTTTCTCTTCTCTCCTTGCTATTCTTTGGAACTCTGCATTCAGATTCTTATATCTTTCCTTTTCTCCTTTGCTTTTCACTGCTCTTCTTTTCACAGCTATTTGTAAGGCCTCCTCGGACAGTCATTTTGCTTTTTTGCATTTCTTTTCCATGGGAATTGTCTTGATCCCTGTCTCCTGTACAATGTCATGAACCTCTGTCCATAGTTCACCATGCACTCTATCAGATCTAGGCCCTTAAATCTATTTCTCACTCCCACTATATAATCAGAAGGGATTTGATTTAGGTCATACCTGAATGCTCTAGTGTTTTTCCCCACTTTCTTCAATTTAAGTCTGAATTTGGCAATAAGGAGTTCATGATCTGAGCCATAGTCAGCTCCTGGTCTTATTTTTGTTGATCGTATAGAGCTTCTCCATCTTTAGCTGCAAAGAATATAATCAATCTGATTTCAGTGTTGACCATCTGGTGATGTCCATGTTTGGAGTCGTCTCTTGTGTTGTTGGAAGAAGGTGTTTGCTATGACCAGTGTGTTCTTTTGGCAAAACTCTATTAACCTTTGCCCTGCTTCATTCCTCATTCCAAGGCTAGATCTGCCGTTACTCCAGGTGTTTCTTGACTTCCTACTTTTGCATTCCAGTCCCCTATAATGAAAGGGCATCTTTTTGTGTGTTAGTTCTAAAAGGTCTTGTAGTTCTTCATAGAACTATTCAACTTCAGCTTCTTCAGTGTTACTGATTGGGGCATAGGCTTGCATTACCTTGATATTGAATGGTTTGCCTTGGAAACGAACAGAGATCATTCTGTCGTTTTTGAGATTGCATCCAGGTACTGCATTTTGGACTCTTTTGTTGACCGTGATGGCTCCTCCATTTCTTCTAAGGGATTCCTGCCCACAGTAGTAGATATAATGGTCATCTGAGTTAAATTCACCCATTCCAGTCCATTTAGGTCGTTGATTCCTAAAATGTTGACAGAGGAACCTGGAATGTTAGGTCCATTAATCAAGGCAAATTGGAAGATAAGAACTCAACCTACCCTAAATCTTGATGACAGTTTGATGTCATCCTGGTGCAAGATCCTGAGCAGAGAACCGAGTTAAACAAGCCAAGAGTCACTGTGACACAATAAATGGATGTTCTTTTAACCTGCTGAATTTGTAGAAATTTACTATTCAGTAGCAGTGAACTAATACAATAACAAACCAAAATGTAAAAGTAGATCCAATTTCACTCATGCATCTATATGCAAAAGTTTTAATTAAACCAATAACAAACTTAATCCAGCAATTAAAAATAATTCATGACCTAAAGATTTTATCTCAAGAGTATGAAGACAACATGAAAATTTAACTCACCTCTGGAAATATGTGCAATACCTCTGGAAATATGTGAAATATATAGAGGAAGAAAAAAGAATTTAAGAGAAGAAAGGTAATTTTGTGTTATTTACATGTGCTGGCATTTACAATCAGCAATCTTTGCCCTTTAGAATTACTTTGGTGACAAGTTTGTTGAGTGGAATTGGCTTGAATAATAAAATTGGTGACAATAAAACTGATTTTCAGTTTAACCATTGATTTTGAGCTGAGTTTCAAATAATTTCACATTTCATTTTAATCTGTGTTGACTTGACTCACATAATTTATGTGCTTTTAAGTGACAAGGGTTTTTAATTTTAGTTAAAATAATATTCCTTGATTACTCAATCAGAATCATTTACTATATATTTTTGTTGTTATTTCACAGTATGCTATAAACCTTTCCTATTTGTTGGCATTCCATTAGCCGCCTCCACTACTGGAATGAAAGTTCTTTGAAAAAAGGGAGATCAGGTTTTTGTTTTGATTTTATTTGGTTGATTTGTTGTTGTTGTTGATGATGCTGTGTTGTTGTTTTTTTACATTTTTCAACAATGTAGTTGAAAATATTATAGTTCATCACGATATCTGATAATATTTGTTAGAAATAAATGATGGTAATTGCCTTTTTCAATAGTAGTAAATTTTAAATAGATAAATATATGTTAATGTCTAATAAGAAGAATATTCAAATTCTGGCTATCATAATTTTAATTTGCATTGTTTATTGTGTCCCTAAAGTCTCACTTTTCTTTATTTTCATAGTATGGTAAATACACTCTTTGTGGGCATTGAACATGAAGTAGAAGTAAAATACACACATAAATTATTGAAATACCTGTTTTTCTTGGTGGATGAAATAGAACTGGAATTAGATTTGGGTCCCCTCTTGCTCATTTTACCAGTTTATTCTGTGCAGAAGACAGTGGCTGTGATAACTCCCACAGGTTTCAGCATAATCTCTCACAAAGGAAACTACATTATTTATACAAAAGTCTAGATAGTTTAACAAACCTCCTGAGTCATGACGTAGCCATCTAAGCATCCTCTGGATATCCAAAGCATTTCCTAGTCTAGCTGATATCTTGGTAGAGCTGTAAACCATTCCCAAAATATAAGTCCTTCTAGGGTGTGAATCTTCAATTCAAACTTGCCAGATAAAAATGATATCTCCATTTTGTTAGAAATTTTTCAAATGCCTGACTCTAAAGAAGTAAATTGCTTTCCTGACCGACTATCTTGGTGGAGATTTCTTTAACTATATGCTGGTTTTGAAAGAACTTTCAGGATCCCTCTTTATCACATTGTTCTTAATTGCTTTGATTTTATTATATATGATTAAGGCAAAATATTTGGTATCCCAGTTAAGAAGCTCTAAAAGCAAATGCAGGAAAGAGAGTATAAATTCTGCATTAACTGTATCTCAAAATGGAAAATCATTTGTTTAAATAAAGTAGAACCAGGATCACTAATTGATGCACTTTTACTCTGTAAAGCTTAATGAATTGACTGATGTGCATGTATATAATAATTAAAATGTGTTGACAACAATTTAATTTGTATCTGCTGAAACTGTCAACCACTATTCAAAACAAAAATTAAAATGGAATCAGTCAGACATAGTATTATATGTCATCATAATTTTTAGTATCTGGATAAAAAGCAATTGCTAATATATGTTTATTTCCATCCTTAGAATTATCAAGGTCATGAATGATGGTTTCTTGTGCTTTCTTTTCTATTTCCTAATAGATTAATGGTGTGCTGATGTAACTCACCATTTCTCTGTGTCTTTCTGCAAAACTGATCACATAATGGCTATCCAGGTTGATTGTGCCATAGCTCCTCTCATTCTAATCATGCCAGGTATTGAGTCATATTCTAAGAACTAGACAAGCATATAGTTAGAGAAGCTCTTTGCAAAAAGCATATGTGTCTGCTTTAACTTCTAATTTTTCATCTCTTCTTGTTATTTAAGGAATTCCTACCCCCACCTCCACCAAGGGAAAAAAAAATAAAATAACTGGCTGAGAATCAGTGCAAACCCTAGCCAGCATGCAAAAAGACTTTAGTTTGTATCTGAAGTTTCATTTTGGCTCATAAAGAACTTATATCTAAACTTACATACAAGTTGTAGAATTATAAAAGTTTGAGAATTAATATTTGAAATACTTATCACAGCCCTGTGCTGTGCAAACAGTGCTACTTTTGTTAAATTAATACATTAATTGTTCTCTAATATGGGAAATCTCAAGAGGTACATACATTTTCAATGTTATAATTTGGCATATTTTAAATGACAAAATATATTCAATGAAAGAAACAAAATATGTGCCAATTATACAGATGATACTGCTCAACTGAGCAAGTATGAGTTCAGGACATGTGACCGTGTGTGTGTGTACATTATGTTGCAGTATGTGCTCATGAGACAAATTTGAACAATACTTTGACCCTGTGAAGCTGATTCCTTAATGGGAAAACTGGTGGTTTAGTTGCTAATAGTGTCTGACTTCTGTGACCCCATGGACTGTACCCGCCAGGCTCCTCTGTCCATGGAATTTCCCAAGCAAGAATACTGGAGTGAGTTGCCATTTCCTTCCCCAGGGGATCTGCCTGACTCAGGAACTGAAGCTGAGTCTCCTACATTGCAGGCAGATTCTTTACTGACTAAGCCACCAGGGAAGCCCAGTGGAAAAACTAAACAAAACTAATAATTTCTATATAACATAAATCTTACGGAGGTGTTATATTCAGCAACTCAGGAAAGTGGAGAGAAAAGACATACATATAACCTGAGGGTTAATGAAAGGCATTCTAGACGACTGATCCAAAACCTGAATGGTGAAGGATGGCACAAAAATTTGGGATCAAAACCTTAAGCTGAGAAAATATTAGAAGCAAGATCTTAGTAATAATAATGATGATGTTAATGATAACAATAAATTATAATTAACAGTAGATAAAAAATTGACAGTGGTTTTCAAGCTTTATTAATTATTCATCTTCACAGTACAGTTACCATTATAATCACCTCTGTTTTGTAATATAAGATGACTGAGTAAAAGAAGGGCTCATAAACAGCACAAAAATACCCAGCTAACAAGGTGTGAAGCCAGGTCATGAAATCAAAAACTCATAAAATGCTATAGCTTATAAATTAAACTTTAAGCAATGATATACTACCACTCTTCTGGTAATATATATCTGTAAACAATTTTTATTGAGGTAAGATACACATAACATAGAATTGTCTACTTTAACCATTTTAGTATATACACTTGGGAGAAAGCGATGGCACCCCACTCCAGTACTCTTGCCTCGAAAATCCCATGGACTGAGAAGCCTGGTGGGCTGCAGTCCATGGGGTTGCAAAGAGTCGGACACGACTGAGTGACTTCACTTTCACTTTTCACTTTCATGCATTGGAGAAGGAAATGGCAACCCACTCAGTGTTCTTGCCTGGAGAATCCCAGGGATGGAGGAGCCTGGTGGGCTGCCGTCTATGGGGTCGCACAGAGTCGGACACGACTGAAGCGACTTAGCAGCAGCAGCAGCATATATACTTGAATAGGATTTAGTATGTTCACACTGTTGTGCAAACATCACCAGTATCTAGTTCCACAACATTTTCTTCTTCTCAAAAGGAAACTCTGTACCCATTAAGCAGTCGTTTACGATTTCCACATTATTCCTATCTTTCCCTATACTTCGGCCATAATTGTTTATCTGTGTTTGTGTTTTGAACTCATTGTCCCATTAAGTTGTTTTGCCTCGTTCTTATTGATTACAGACATATTGGCACTCTTTTCTCGTTTTGTTTTTCCAGTGACTGTGTTTTATTTTTGATTTCTGACCATATTTGATGTTTACACAAGTCTAGATAAAAAGTTTTTGCAGTTAATACTTTGAGATATTATTCCATTGATTTTCAGTAATACTGTTGGTGGAAGTACTCAGACCTGTGTTCCTTTGGGGATTATATGTATTTATTCCCTAAATCATTTAAGGTCTTCTCTCGCTCCATAATGTAGTTACGTTAGGATGACTCTAGTTGAAGAATTACTAATACAGTAATTTGCCCTGCATAAGACTCATGAAATTTCCAGAACCTGAGAAGGTTTATATGAAATTAATTTGATGTTTTCTCATCCATTACGTCTTTATAGCTAGCTTCTTCACCATCTTATTCTGGTTTTCCTAGTATATAAATTATGAAATCTTTTATTTTATTCTCATATCTCTTGATTTCATTTTAATTTTATCTCCATTTTTCTCTATGCTGAATTCTGAGTAATTCTACGAAAATCTTTATTCTAATTCATTCATTCTTTCCTCATCGTGTCTATTTTATTTATCTCATCTGTGAGCCAACTACAGAAATGATCTCTGAAAGTATAGTCTTTATTTATTCTGTGAGCTCTTTTATCATTTCTAGAATTTTTACTTTGTTACTTTTCCAGATCAAAATCAGCATTTTTGTATCTTTCTTTTACCTACTTGAACATTCACTTTTATTATTAAAACATATTACTCATATTTTTTGATGCTCTATGTCTGATTCTTTTGTTTGCGTATATTCTACTAATTCTTGCTCACAGTAGGCTGTTCCTTTGGTTATTTTATTTTCTTGAAAACAAAATTTATAAGAATCTTAATGACTATTGTATTACATTATTCAGAAAACTTTGAGGGGTATGATAACATGTGTTGCTGTAATGTTTTACATACAAATATTATAGCTGCGTTTAATTATACAATGTACCTGGAATATTAACAATACAGAAATCCTAAATAAAATTTCTATTTTAGATACTTTGGATTCTGTAGGAAATATGATTTTTGATCTCAGATTTGCTTCAGGCCAAACTGGAGGTTATAAATCATCAAACCCCCTCAATTGTCAAGTTTGATCATTGCCTCATTGTGTTGGGAGTGCTGTTTTTCCCCAGTTGTATATTTTATTGAGTGTTGATATCTTGGGGTCATGGCTTATATTGAGGGGCTCTTAGTTTGACTCTATCAGTCTGAGGATTTTTATTTTGTCTTTACACTTGTTGGATTAAAAGCATAGGCCTAATATCTTCTAGAATTGTAACTTTCTTCATAGCAACTGTGGCTTTTCTGTGGGCTTTCCTCTTTGAATTTTTGCTTTCTTCTAGATTTATTTTTTAATTTAACTTATTTTAACTTTTAAAACTTTCTTGCTAACTAAGCTATGCACTTAAAGATTTTTTAAAAAGTATTCAGCATGTTGAGGGAGAATAGTCAGTGTGCCGTATTACCAGAAATAGGAGTTCTACCCTATTTTTTTTTTCATTTTAATTAGTCTTTAAGAAATAATGTACAAAAAAAAAAAAACAAATTGAAGAGAGGTAATAGTTGGACTGTGTTAGTCACTCAGTCTTTTGTTTCTCTGTCCATGGAATTCTCCAGGCAAGAACACTGGAGTGGATTGCCATTCTCTCCTCCAGAAGAACTTCCCAACCCAGGGACTGAATCCTGGTCTCCTGCCTCACAGGCAGATTCTTTACTGTTTGAGCTACAGCGACATCTCCAAGAGGTGACAGCTATGGTGATGTAAATCCTTAACAGGCATTGAATAACTCAGATTTTACTTTTTTTTTTTTTTTTCCTGGTTAAAATTAATGGTATTGATCTATTTTATAATCAGGAAATGATCTGTATTTGAAATAAATCTATAGTAATGGAACTATATGAGGTACACTTTTAATTATTCAAAAAGAATAATTTATAAATAATCTCCAGATGCTTTTGCTGAGTACAGTTCCTCCTTGGGAATTTGTTAATTCCTGCCTTTGCCTGGCTGTACAGAGTTTTTCTATTATATGCTATTCTCTGTTTTTTTGGCTCCTACTCAAATTCTCCCTCTTTGCCTACCACTTTCAATTTATGACTTATTCAGGTTTAACCTTTTTAATTTGGCTGCTCCCCAAGTAATTGCCTTCTGGGGCACATACTTCTCAACCTGCTCAACAGTTCTTAAAAAATTACGCTTTACTTTCTCATCTAGCTCTGACTAGATAGAAAACTCAATTTTTCTAGTTCCCCAAAACATGAGTCACTCTGGTTCCTTGGGGAATAATGTATTTAAATTATGCATTTATTTAATATGGTTAATTGGAATGAGAGGCAATTCTGGTTAGCAGACTCTTTTATTATTGGACTCACATTGAACCATCTGGGTGTGAATCCTCCTTTTCCATTAACTAATTAACTGTGTAACATCAGATAATTTAAAGTTTTTTATCTGACAAAAACTATAATAAAAATAGTACTTAACCAATAAGATTGAGTTGATTAAATGAGAAAAAATATTAAAGCTTAGTACAGTGCCCTATGTCTTTAGATATATACTCACAAATGTGCATAAACGCACATGTGAGTTATTTTAAAAAATGTATCTGGGGATATTTAGAGAAGGAAAAGTTTAGAAAGATATTTACATGATTTTTTTTCAATTTCTTTAGATAACGTGATAATAATTTAACCTGCCTGAAACATGTTCTTGCTCCTTTCCACTCTAATCTTCATTCCAGTTCGACAAGCCATTTTAATAATTGTAATGCCCACTAATATATACTTATTCCAAAATAACATAATAGTACTAATTAATTATATTATTTGATCTCTTATGAGTTGGTATAGAAAGAAAGAAAGTGAAGTCGTTCAGTTGTGTCTGACTCTTTGCAACCCCATGGACTGTAGCCTACCAGGCTCCTCCCTCCATGGGATTCTCCAGGCAAGAGTACTGGAGTGGGTTGTCATTTCCTTCTCCAGGGGGTCTTCCCAACCCAGGGATCGAACCCAGGTCTCCTTCATTCCAGTCAGACGCTTTAACCTCTGAGCCATCAAACTTGACCATAAGCGTCCTAAGGCAGATGACAGGAAAAGTTCTCATGCATCTAGTTCAATATCTGGAACATAGTAGATAGTTAATTATTTGTGTTAGTCAGTTTAGTCACTCAGTCATGTCTGACTATTTGCCACCCCATGTACTGCAGCATGCCAGGCCTCTCTGTCCATCACCAACAGCAGGAGCTTGCTCAAACTCAAGTCCATACAGTTGGTGATTCCATCCAACCATCTGATCCTCTGTCGTCCCCGTCTCCTCCTGCCTTCCATCTTGCCCAGCATCAGGATCTTTTCCATTGAGTCAGTTCTTTGCATCAGGTGGCCAAAGTATTAGAATTTCAGCTTCAGCATCAGTCTTTCCAATGAATATTCATAACTGATTTCTGTTAGGATTGACTGGTTGGATCTTGCAGTCCAAGGGACTCTCAAGAGTCTTCTCCAACACCACACTTCAAAAACATCAATTCATTTGCACTCAGCTTTCTTTATAGTCCAACTCTCACATCCATACATGACTACTGGAAAAACCATAGCTTTGACTAGACTGTCCTTTGTCAATAAGGTAATGTCTCTACTTTTTAATATGCTGTCTAGGTTGGTCATAGCTTTCCTTCCAAGGAGCAAGTGTCTTTTGATTTCATGGCTGCATTCACCATCTGCAGTGATTTGGAGCCCAAGATAATAAAATCTGTCACTGTTTCCCATGTATTTGCCATGAAGTGATGGGACCAAATAAGCTACCAAATCCAGTGTTCTTGGGCTTACCTAGTGTCTCAGCTGGTAAAGAATCCACCTGCAATGTGGGAGACCTGGGTTTGATCCCTGGGTTGGGCAGATGCTCTGGAGAAGGAAATGGCTACCCACTCCAGTACTCTTGCCTGGAGAATTCCATGGACTATATAGTCCATGGGGTAGCAATTATTTGTATAGGAACTATTATATCTTAACTTCACAAACCTAAGTGTCTCAAAGAAATTATTTTTCCAGAGACAAATTAAATAACTGATATACAGAGTTCCTAAATTTTTATTTAGCAAAAGAACAATCAGACAATGAAATATAACTTTTCTAAGAGTTTTGTTAAATCGCTTCAGTCGTGTCCTCTCTTTGTGACCCCATGGACTGTGACCTTCCAGGCTCCTCTGTCCATGAGATTTTCCAGGCAAGAAAACTGAAGTGGGTTGGCATTTCCTTCTCCAGTTTCTAGGAGTTAATTTTCAGCATTTTATCATCATAAATCCCAAAACAATAAGAAGATCAATTACCATATATTTATTAAAGGAAAAAAAATTATCTCAATGTAAATTTTTCCAAGTGTTTTTTAACACTGGGTACTCCAGAAAACAGGAGGTAAAGTATGAATTGAAATGTGAAAACAATTTCACATGTTAGTAGTCCCAACACCTGCCCATTGTGCATCAGTCTCCTCCCCTGAACATCTTTAAAGGTAGAGAAAATGCTTACTTTCTGGAGAAATTGCATAAAGAAGCTCTGGAGTCAAGAAAACTAGGTAAAATAGGCACAGAGATGGAAACAGAGTTTTAATCAGATATTTACCTGATGAACTTTGAACTTCATTGGAGAATTCCATTTACCACATGACTACATGTGTAACATGACTCACTCAGAGAATCTGACATAAGACCACTGAGAGAAAGACTACCATGGGTTACTAATTAGGATACAACAATTAAAAAAAATCACTTGTTTTCTAATAATATTACAACAATGAATCCTAAACTTTAGCTTGCATTAGAATCACCAAATAGCTTATTAAGGCACAGATTTCTAGGCATTTAAGGGACTTGACAATTAAGTGGGAAAATGGCAAATGAATAATTAACCCTAGAAAGAAAGTAAAACCCATATGTAACAAACAATACAAAGTATCTCTTAGCGTAATATGAAATGCTTTCATATACAGAGTAATTAAGCATTACATATTGAATTAAAATGGAATAAGTTTTGAGAAAATACAAATATGGATGTAAAAAATAAATGAAAATCTCTTCATCAGTAGTAGAAAACAAATCATCATATCAAATTAACAAGTAAAAATAACAGAAACCTATATTATTTAGAAACATACACTTTTAGAACCATGAAGAAAAAGAAAAAAAAATTGAAAAAGTTGTCAGATTGATGGCACTTAGGAAAAGGATGGTGCGAGATGGAAGACATCTTGTGAATTCTGTATACATATTTTATATTTCTGTCTTATTTATAACCATCCACATGAGTGATTTTAATATAAATAAAATCATTTTCACAAATGTAACTTAGATATTCCCTTAATTTGTAGCCATAATCAGCTACACTATTTTCTTTATGTAAATTTCTAATATGCCTGTATTAATTTGATAACATATTTAATGCAGAAAAGTCCCAGAGTCTGAATGCACTCTTTTTAATTTGAATAACATATATGAATTCACTATGAATGCTTTATGGAAGACATTTTATCATTTTTGTGTAGCTTCATGATGCTGAAAGTGTGAAAACTTGAAAGGTCATTGTATAAACATTCTTTCAATTACTATTTTTTTAATTGCACCATACATATAGTGATAAATATACTTCTGAAACTTTATAGAACAGATGATTTCATCTTGTAATAGCTGATTAGTATTCAAAAGTATGTACTACTGATATTTGTATTGGTGGTATAATTTTCTACAGAATTAGAATATATACAGGTAGATAGATATAACATTTCTGTATTAAATTAATTCTTTTATAACATTCTCCCCTTTCCCTTTGTTACTATTCTCTTTGGTGCATACATATTCTTCACTAGTATCCATAGAATAATCAAGTGGAAGTAATTGTTTTGAGATTTTATGCATCTTTTAATACCTTTTTCACTTTCTAACCTAGATGTTATTTGGATAAAATAAATATGCCTAATAAATCCTTTAATGGAAACCAATATTTCAAAAATTTTAAATCTGCTGTGTATTCTAGCTTCCATTTTTATTATTGAGATGATTTATGACATTTTGTTTTCTGACATTTTCCTCTTTATCCTCTAGGTATATATTTATCTATTCCTTCTCTCTTTTTTCACTCATTTTTTGTATATTTGTTTATGTATTTTTTGGTTGTCATTTGTCTGTTTGATGATGCCTTGTCCATGAGTTTATGTGTGTATGTTTTCTCTGCATATTTATACTATTTAACTTTTTAAGGGAGATGATTTCATAGACAAACTCATATATGGTCAGTCAGAACTAGTCTTGGGTGTGTCCATCTTTTGCTGATACAAAGAAAAATTACTTCTTTCAACTATTATTTATTTAGTAGTTACTATCTACCATGCAAATACATATTTTATTCTAGTGTACATATAATAGTCATGCAAATTCAATTATTCAATAAATAATTTTTATACAGTTATGTCAACTGAAAAATTACATAACATTCTAACTGGATTTTGCCAAATGAAAGGGAAAGAGAGGAACAAAGAAGAAAGAGAGGAAGAAAGAGAGCAAGAGATTTACGACCATGTCATGATTTTAATCTACATGGAGGAAGAAATAGTCACTCATTACCGTGAAGGTTAGTTTTCTGCATCAACTATACTGAGCCATGGGTTTCCCAGATAACTGGCCAAACCTTATTCTGGATATGTCTGTGAGAGTGTTTGAGATGAGATAAACATTAAATTGGTAGAATTAATAAAGCAGATTGCCCTCCTTACTGTGACTGGGCCTCATCCAATTAGTTTTAGGCTGAATAGACAAATATCCTCTCTTGGGTATGAGAAATTCCTCTTGTCTGACACCCTTGAATTATCAGCTTTTTCAGTCACTAGCTTGCTGGCCTTTGCATGGTAATTATACCCCTGGCTCACTTGGGTATCTACTTTACTTATTCACTTTCATTCTGCACATCTTAGGACTTATTAGTCTTTATAATCACATAAGCCAAATCCTTTTATATATATATATATATATATATATATACACATACATAGTATTCATGCATATTGCAATACCTGTGTGGAAATACATATCGTATTCACACATATTTAAATACACATAATATATGTATTGATACCATTACTAAAAGTGAAAATATTATATGTATTTTTTTAAAATGCATTTCATTTCAAGAAATGTAGATACTTTAGTTGAACTGAGAAAACTTCAGTTAATTTTTGGTTGAAGTTCTGGATAAACTTTCAGCTGCATTAATTTTAATATCAATCCTTCAACTTTTGAATCCTTGTTTTTCATATGTTCCATTTCCTTAAAGACATCTTTATAAGAAACAGAACTCTGAAGAACTTATATCTTTCAATGTAAAAATTCATCTAATATTTACATGCATATATAAGATTCCCTGGTGGCTCAGACAGTAAAAATTCTGCCTATAATTCAAGAGATGAGCTTCAATCCCTGGGTTAGGAAGATCCCCTGGAAAAGAGAATGGCTACTCACTCCAGTATTCATGCCTGGAGAATTCATGGACAGAGGATCCTAGTGGACTACAGTCCATGGGGTCACAAAGAGTGATTGTCACTATGAGCAAATGAGATAATACATATGAAAGACTTTCAGGTAAAAAACAAATTGCTAATTAGCTGTTAGCTATTATTTGGTATTATTATCTAATCTGTTGTCTAGTATCTTGAACAAATAACATTATATAATAAGCACTCATTAATCACATGATGAAAATAGATATACATATTTACACACAATATATATATGCAGTCTATGAATTATATACACACATACACATACATATCTATAGAGAGAGATGTAAAGTGATACAAAAGGCAAAAGTATCAAGCTACTTTAACAGTGCTTCCAAAATGATAACATACCATGATAATATAAAAATTATAAATGAAAATGAAATGAGAAAAACAAAATTAAGTAAAAATCAAGGACAAACAAAATGGACACAAGAAAGAACATTCTTCCTAAGTACTCCTAGTTGGATTATTAATATTTCATTCAGCAAATATTTTAACTACTGATTCACAAAAGAAGCTTTCTAGTTGTGGTGAAGGACACAAAGAATTGGACAATTTACTGTCATCAAGTCATTGCAAGTTAGAAAAGCTGAAGAATAAGTAAAGCTATCAGGTTGCCTAATCCCAATGTTATCATAAAATAGCCACCCAAAGGGAAAAAAGTGGTAAGGAAATCAAGACTTTATTCATCTATATACATGCTCTTGGCTTGGACCTAATAGTAGAAAAGTGATAATTTACATTGTCCTAAGTTCTTTCCCTTTTTTGTCCCCCTTGTAAGAGCAAAACTGCCTATATGATACTTTTTTCTTTGGCTTTTAAAAATGTACCATGTAATATTTCTAATTTAGGTTTATTCATTGGTTAGCATTATGCATCTTACAATGCTTTCAGAAAAAGAGGCTCTGAATGAGAACTAGTTTGTCAAAGACTCTTTCATATTAAAGTTACCACCATTGTGCTCCTTGACTAAGTACTCCTCTTATTCCTTCAAATAACTGAACTTAGCATAGTTCTGTGCCATTGTGATGTTTTCATAGTTTAAAAGTACTCTTCTGTCTGTGACACATTGTGTAGGAGTCTGCCTTAGGCTACTGAAGACTTGATGGAATAATATCAAATGCACGATACAAATAATTATTTCAATAAACATCATTTTCTCTTTTCATTGCTTTAAGACTGTCTAGTTATACAATCACATTAGTGTTTTGACATTTTTCTAATGATAAGAAAATAATATTCAAGCATTTATTACCTCTCTTCACTATCCAGGCTGTGCATGTCAAGTATTTTATTAGTACTTTTAAATTTGCAACTAGTTCTAATTTCCACAGCTTGCTACCATATACTCATGTGCCTACTGATAATTTACTTTTGTCAAATTGTGTACAGCATTCACTGCTAGAATCTGTATGATCCAGCAAAGATTATAAGCATGAGAAAAATCACTGTCCCAAATAGTCTATGAGTCCTATGTGTTCATGCTTTTAGAATAAGAGTTGAGATGACATAGTCCTTTATAACTTGATGGAGAGCATACAAATGCATCACTTTTTTGAATCTATATTCAATAATAAATGGAAATTAGATTTCCCTTGTAAAGGAAAGGATGTCAAGAGAGAAGAGGAGCTATGCTAGGGTTTCGCAGGTGGTGCTAGTGGTAAAGAATCTGCCTGCTAAAGCAGGAGTGAGTGAAAGTCGCTCAGTTCTGTCTGCCTTTTTGCGACCCCATGGGTTGTATAGTCCATTGGAATTCTCCAGGCCAGAATACTGGAGTGAGTAGCCTTTCCCTTCTCCAGGGGACCTTCCCAACCCAGGGATCGAACCTAAGTCTCCTGCATAGGGGGCAGATTCTTTACCAGCTGAGCTACAAGGGAAGCCCAAGAATACTGGAGTGGGCAGCCCATTCTTTCTCCAGCTGATCTTCCCAACCCAGGAATTGAACCTGGATCTCCTTCATTGCAGGCAGATTCTTTACCAACTGAGCTATCAAGGAAAACCGCCAATGCAGGAGATTCAGGTTCAATCCTTGGATTGGGAAGATATCCTGAAGTAGGAAATGACAACTTGTTACAGTATTTTATTCCTGGAGAATTCCATGGACAGAGGAGCCTGGTAGGTTACAGTCTATGGAGTTGCGAAGAATTGGACATGACCGAGCATGGATGCACTACTGCTTGAAAATCTTCAAATTATTCTTAATGGGATCTTTGTTAGATTAACATTTAGAATTTGTGCCAAAACATTTTAGTTGCTAAATGTCTTTATATTGAAATGTTTATTTTACATTATTTAAAAGCATAAAAGTGCTAGAGTTTAAAAGAATGTAGACAGCATGTTTCATCTTACAGATAATATTTAATTACAAATATGTATATATTAATTCTCATCATGCATCCTCATGCTGAGAAGATTAAATGAGTTTGCTTCTATAGTACATAGCCTGAAAATAAATAAGTAAAACACATACACAAGTGTTAATTGCTCCATCATGCCCAACTCTTTGCAATCCATGCACTGTAGCCTTCCAGGCTCCTCTGTCCATGGAATTTCCCAGGCAAGAATACTGAAGTGGATTGCCATTTGCTTCTTTAGGTGATCTTACCAACCCAGGGATCAAACCCAGGACTGCTGCATTACTGGCAGATTCTTTACCATCTAAGCCACTAAAGAAGCCCAGATATGAAAAATAATTGCAGAAATCAGTCATTTTACTGGTCATTTCTTCAGAATTATCTTTAAAATTCAAGATTTTTGTCTGCTTGGATATTTTGAACTTGATTTTCCAAAATAACATTAAACAATATCCAATATTGAGGATTTATAGCATTCTTGTGGCAGTTTCTTCATTTCTTCAGGTGTTTTTGAGCTTCAGTAATATTCTGTTACACTTTTCCCAGTAGTTTGGACATAATGTTGGCGGATTTATTTCTGGTGACTGTGCTATATTTGTTGCTATCATAATTGGTATTTTTAAACTTCTATTTTATTTTCTTACTAGTCATTGATGCTAATGATTCTCATGAATGTGTTCTCTGTAGATTATATATGATCTGCAAAGAATAATACTTTTGTTTACTTCTTTCCCAGGCATTAGCTTTACTTTTTCTCCTTTTCTTATTTTTACTCTGAAGTACACTGTACTTTTGAATGCAACTGAACCACTAATGTTCCTAATTCTCAAAATATATGACTAAAATTGCTTTATCAAGTATAATATTTACTGTAATTTTTGATTATTCTATTATATGTGAAAATTTTCAGATGACCCATTATATTTAGACTCTTCTTCACAAATACAAGTTAATTTTTATCAATATTTTGTTCTGTATCTATGAGAAGCTTTACTTTCTTCTTTACTGTTTAGTGTCAAGTGGAATAAATTCATAAATATTTTAATGTTGACTGAACATCATGTTACCTAATTTTACTCATTAAATGAACTGCTATATAATATTTGAAGTTACTTCTATTTAAAATTATAGGATCTATATGTTCAAATAAATCATGTACAATCTTTATTGATTATGTATCACCTTTGATATCTTGTATTCCCTGGTGGCTCAGACGATAAAGTGTCTGTCTACAATGCCAGAGACCTAGGTTCGATCCCTGGGTTGGGAAGATCCCATGGAGAAGGAAATGGCAATCCACTCCGGTGCTATTGTCTGGAAAATCCCATGGACAGAGGAGCATGGTAGGCTACAGTCCATGGCATCACAAAGAGTCGAGCACGACTGAATGACTTCACTTTCACTTTATGTAAGTAACATAAATTATTTTAGTTAGAATAACCAACATTTTATATTGTGCAAGAGCTGTATAAGACAACCTATGAAATTATTTAAAATTATCTAGTGTTTTACTCGGAGAAGGCAGTGGCAACCCCCTCTAGTACTCTTGCCTGGAGAATCCCATGGACAGAGGAGCCTGGTAGGCTGCAGCCCATGGGGTCACTAGGAGTCGGACACAACTGAGCGACTTCACTTTCACTTTTCATTTTCATGCTTTGGAAAAGGAAATAGCAACCTACTCCAGTGTTCTTGCCTGCAGAATCCCAGGGACAGGGGAGCCTGGTAGGCTGCCATCTCTGGGGTCGCACAGAACCAGACATGACTGAAGCGACTTAGCAGCAGCAGCAGCAGTGTTTTACTATTAAAACATTAACTCTTTAAAATTGTAATTGTATTTAAAACTTAAAATGATTCTTGGGTGAATTTAGTGATGAATTATTTTCTAGAAGAGATACCCAACACTTTTAAAAATGTGTGTATTGTATATTTATAATATTATGAACAATATATTCTTAAAATTTAGTCCACCTATAAGTATGCTGCTTTTCATTGCTAACAATTTTTGATAGGGCTTTATATAAGTCTGCTTATTTTAACTATGTTACAATTATAATTTTGTCTTTCATAATTATTCATAATACATACTGTCATCATTCTTTATTTCATTTTTTTTACTAAAAAAAAAAAAACCTTTTCCTAACTTATGGTAAGGAAAAGTTACTTATAAGTCACTTCATTCGCTTGAAATCTTCCTAATTTATTAGTAACTGCGTATAGCAATATATATTTTCTTAAAAATCCATTTATAACAATGTTTGGTTCCTTGATTATAAATATTTACTTTTTGTTACTATCATTTTAATATCAATACATGTTGGTTAAGAATGTGTTGTTTTAGAATTCAAACACAAACTTTAAATAGTTTTACTATTTTGTTTAAGTAAATGAATGTTCATAAAAATAAGTATTTATTTGGAAAATATTGAGAATTTAATAGTAGTCTGTAATTCTTATTTTGTAAATATTACCTGAGTAGCTAAGAGAATGTCTATTCTTTATATTTAGATTTTAAACTTTCTATGTTTTATAAGAAAGGTATATTGAATTTTCAATTTTAATTATTTTAAGACTTCTATATTCTCGTTAATTTTCATACTGAATTAGAACAAATATAAAATTTGATATAGTTCTATTAAATTCCTTGCAAGCCTGTATTTTTATTTAAAACTTAAAATTTGCTTTGCTATTTGGGGCACTTATACACATTGAAGCAGAGCAATTTTTTCATTATTTTAATCATTAAATATTTAATTTAATGATTAAAATAAAATGAAATCACTGCTTTAATAATAATTTTAAAATTTAAAATATAATATTATTATTAATACTCATTTTAAGTCTATTTAGTCTAATAGTATTGTGCATTAACACTTCATTGTGTTACCATTTTTTCTCTCTGTTGTGAAATATAATGTGTGAAAAAAATAAAAAACAGTATATACTTTAGGATTCTTTTTTATAAAAATTCCAGAAAATCAAACTAGTCTAAAATAATGTTTGTGCTAAACCACAGTGATACAAGTTATATACTGCTATTGGGCATGCTAAAATATTATCTTCATAGAAACATATATTTAAATTCCTCAAATTTTAAAGTTTGCTGCTGCTGCTGCTAAGTCGCTTCAGTCGTGTCCAACTCTGTGTAACCCCAGAAATGGCAGCCCACCAGGCTCCCCCGTCCCTGGGATTCTCCAGGGAAGAACACTGGAGTGTTCATGAAAATGAAAAGTGAAAGTGAAGTCATTCAGTCCTGTCTGACTCCTAGGGACCCCATGGACTGCAGCCTACCAGGCTCCTCTGTCCATGGGATTTTCCAGGCAAGAGTACTGGAGTGGGTTGCCATTGCCTTCTCCGATTCTAAAGTTTAAGCTAATGTAATTTTGTACAATAAATTCACCCTAATAAAGCTCTAACAATACATTCTCTCCCTTTTCAAAATATTAAAGTCAACTTTTGCTGTGTCACTGTATGAAAAACATTTGAACAGTAATATTTTTGTATTGTGCAAATATATACATGATTTATTTGGCATATGTTCTATTGCTGAACATTTGGTTTAATTTACAATATTAAGTCACTATACTCTCTTTTCTATTGTGCATAGATGTGTACATGTCTCTTACCTTAATTTTATCCATCCATTGAAGTCCTAGGAATTGAAAGAATGATGATATTTCCTGCCTACTAACAATAGCCACAAAGAATTCCTAAACTGTCTTGAAGTTTCCCTACATTCTCTTCAAACCCCTGAAAATAGCTTTATAAAATTCTTAAATTTTCAAATTTGAGTAGGCTATCTCGTTTCTGCCAAGAGTCTAACAGGTAATATGGTTGTCACAATTTTATATTTTATAATGTTATATGTTATAATTAAAAAGATCATAGAGAACATCACATATTTATCTGTTATTTTATTTTTATTATTGTTCATATTATCTTAGTTTAATTATATTGAAATTCCCAAATTGAAAAATTAATCATACAGGGTATATTTAAAGTTAACTTTTTGATCAGGAAAAAAGAAAAAGATCTCCATTGCTTTTATTCTCTTATTTCTATTGTTTTTAAAACTAAAACCCAAACCATTTTTTTTTCTCTTCCTTCCAAAGTAGTCACTGTTTTTCAAGGCATCTAAATATAAGAATTGTTCAATTACAAAACATGAATTATCCCAAAGCCATACAACTAATGTGAAAACTGAGTCATTTAGCTGTAGGCCTGTTGAACAGTTCAGTAAAATGTGTTTTTGCATTATTTTCACTTGCATAAAAGTGAACTGTGAGTAACTCCAAACAGACACTAATTCTGGGACGACACTTGCTTAATCCACCATTGTCAATTTACATAATGGAGAAAGATAACAGATTTCCCCTCACTTTTCAAAGAGTTTATTTATTTAAAACAACAACAAAATCTTCCAGCCCTATATTGTACAGGATTTTTTTAGGGTTTTTGTTCTTCTTTTTTTTTTGAATGTTTTTTCCTCTATGTTTTCCAAACTATATTGAGACCAAACAAACAAAAAATGACAGTTATTTGGTTGGAAGACAGACTTACATACTTTCCAGATTGTACCCTTATATCTTGTTGCTGTTGTTTAGTTGCTAAGTCGTTTCTGACTCTTTTGAGAACCCATCACAACAATAACAACTGTAATGTTTATTTATATTCAAATAAAGCAAAGCAAATAAAACAGAAAAGTAGCTTTTGGCAATATTCTAGATGTGCTAGAGAAATATTCACTCAACAAAAATATACTGGTAAGTTACTCAATACTAGTAATATTATTCTGTACTAAAGATATATATGTTATTGTATAATAAACAGATACATAAACAATTACATGTATGTTCATAGTAAATAAGGGATGATAAAAACATAGTAAATAATAGATAATAATGAAGTATAGCAAAATGTAAAATAAAGAACACTTAATTTTTGTGTGCTTTGTAGTCTAAGTATGAATCTAGTTGATTGTACTCTATGTGGTTAAAAGAGTATTTTTGTTGGGAACTTCTATAGGATTAGAAAAACTAGGGCAATAGTTTTAAAAACAATCAAAAAGATTTTATTATGGCAGAGGCTATGCTGAGAAATGAGAAACACTAAAGGAACTAAAGATATGCTAAATTCAGAAAATTTTCCACTGTTTGTATGTGATTGCGTTTTGTGAAATTGTACCTGGTGCCTTTCCTTGTTTCTTTCTTAGCTCTTTTCAAATTTTTCATTATAAAATATCCCTTTCCGCACTTCAATCTGTGCTTTTATCTTTTTGTTAGAGAAGAGGTTTTGGAAACGTTTGCCACGGCTCAGAATGTGCTGTAGGCACAGATTCTGCTTACACAAGTTTGAAGCTACTTCAATACTCTCTTGATTCCATAAAATGTTAGTCTGCCAGCCAGACTAAGAATCATTGATCTGAAAGGCGACTTTTAGTACATGTGATTTAGGCAGTTGTCAGTTAGCAGAAGCTTCTTGGAATATTTTTTCAAATCACGACACCAAGGAAAAAGGTAAAGGGTATGTGTATTGGTTTGTCATGATTACATTCATGCATGCTAAGTTGATTCAGTTCTGTTTGACTCTTTGCGACCTTATGGACTATAGCCCACCAGGCTCCTCTGTCTATGAGATTCTCCATCCAAGAATACTCAAATGGGTTGTCATGCCCTCCTCTAGGGGCTCTTCCTGACCCAAGGATCCCAAATTTGCATCTCATGTCTCCAGCATTGGCAGGCGGGTTCTTTACCACTAGTGCCTCCTGGGAAATCCTGTCATGATTACAAATCCACCTATTTATGGTTTAGTCATAAACTTATGGCTGAGTCACCTGGGAAGCACCTGAGGTCTTCCCACCTGTGTTAGTGCTAAAGAATCACCTGCCAATGCAGGAGAAAAGGGTTGGATCCTTGGGTCAGTAAGAGCCCCTGGAGAAAGAAATGGCAACTCACTCTAGTATTCTTGCATGGGGATCCCATAGACAGAGGAGCCTGGCAGGCTACAGTCCACAGGGTCACAAAAGAGTCAGGCACAATTCTGCTAATAAAGAATAATAATAAAAATGGCTTAAGTGAAGTTGTATAGACCTTCAAGTAAAGTTGTTTACAGGGCTTCTCAGTTGGTGTGAGTGAGTGAGTGAAAGTCATCCAGTCGTGTCTGACTTTTTGAGACTCCGTGGACTGCATAGTCCATGGAATTCTCCAGGCCAGCATAGTGGAGTGGGTAGCCTTTCCTTTTTCCAGGTGATCTTCCCAACCTAGGGATTGAACCCAGATCTCCTTCATTGCAGGTGGATTCTTTACCAGCTGAGCCACAAGGGAAGCAGTCAGATGGTGTAGTGGTAAGAAATGCACTTGCCAATGAAAGAGACAAGAGATGCAGTTTTCATCCTTATATAGGAAGATCCCCCGGGGTAAGAAATGGCAACCCTCCCATTCTTGTCTGGAAGAGTCCACCAAAAGAGAAGCCTGGCCAGCAACAGTTCATGAGGTCGCAAAGAGTCTGAAGTGACTGGACACGCACACACACACACACACACACACACATACACACACAAGTTGTTTACATTGGAGGAGGGTGCTTTTTAAGTATGATGTCATCAAAATTGCTCTGTTCATGACTTAATGACTAAACCACCACTGAGTGCTTATGGATATGAACATACAAAGGACAGACTATGACAGTAATATAATATACCAAGAAATTGTGAGCGTTTAGAGAGAGCATTTAGCCTGGGCAAGGCTACTCTTTGCTGATCTAAATAGCTCTCAAAAGACCTTGAGACATTAGATCCTGCTGTGGCAAGGCTACTCTGCTGGCAGGGATGAAAATCAGGCAGAGTTTTCCTAAAGGAGATGCTCTTGGCAGCCATCAGTGGTGCCTTCCTTCCACTAGCATTGTGCTCTAATAACAGGGGGCTTTGGGTCTGCTTTGGCAGCTGGACAGCAGCTCTTGGTTGGTTAAACTAACTCTTCCAAGAACCAACTTGTAGAAAGATGCCTCAAATGAATTTAGACTTATTTCTTTAATCTCCCCTTTTCCTGGAACAATAGTGTGATTAATCTATCATTGTTTTTAGTATGTTATTTTCTTTTTGGCTTATTAAGAGACATTCTTTTATATGCTATAGACTAGTAAAATATTGTTATAAATTATAATTCCCATAGTGAATCTGTGTTAATTAAGTATTGGCAAAGACAATCTCAGTCTCTGAGCATAATTTGCTGTAAGCAAAATGATGGATAAGTCAGATTCGGCCAACCAACGCTCAAATGTCATTATGTGATTCACATTTAATATTTATATCAAATTTATTTTTGGAGTGTTTATTTTCTATTGACAATATGTAAGAGAAAATAAATTGATGTAAATAATAAGTATGTTGCTGCTGCTGCTGCTAAGTCGCTTCAGTCGTGTCTGACTCTGTGGGACGCCAGAGACAGCAGCCCACCAGGCTCCCCCGTCCCTGGGATTCTCCAGGCAAGAACACTGGAGTGAGTTGCCATTTCCTTCTCCAATGCATGAAAATGAAAAGTGAATGTGAAGTCTCCAAGTCGCGTCCAACTCTTTGCGACCCCATGGGCTGTAGCCTACCAGCTTCCTCAGTCCATGGACTATTCCAGGTAAGAATGCTGGAGTGAGTTGCCATTTCCCTCTCCTAAAACTATGTTAAGTAGATGTCTATTTGACATACACTTTAAATATATGTGAGTCCAAGAAAGCAGATTCAGTATATATGATAATGAAATATTATCATATATATAATCAAATAAAATATTTGATAATGAATGATACACATGTTTTTAAGCAATATATTTATTTATATGTTTAAAACAGCATTTCCCTTTTTTTTTTTTTTTTGGATATGCATGTAGGATCTTAGTTCGTTGATCAGGGATTCCACCTGTAGTAGAAGCACAGACTCTTAACCACTGGAATACCAGGGAAGTCCGCCAAATAGTATTTCTTGTGCTTATCTTCCATGAATGTGTATGGCAAATTCTATTATTTCTCTTTATTTTTTTATTTTTTAAAATGTATTAATTTTAATTGTAAGTTAATTACTTTACAATATTGTGTTGGTTTTGCCATACATCAATATGAATCTGCCACAGGTATACCCATGTTCCCCATCCTGAACCCTCCTCCCTCCTCCCTCCCTGTACCATCCCTCTGGGTCATCTCAGTGCTTTTGGCAATAATTGGATCTCAAAAGAAAGGGGACCTACTTAATTGTGTTAAGATGGTTATTACAGATATCAAAAAATAAATATGCAAGAAAAGTTACTTTACATTAATTCCTTTATGATAGAAGCCAATCTGTGTTTGTACTACAAGGTTGATGTAGTTTTTCTGGGCATGGTCAGTCATACGCCTATTAAAATTTTATTCAATATTTTATATACCCTTGAAAAACTAAAACACATGAGACTAAGCCAAGATAATTTTTTAATATCATGTTAATATATAGCATATAAGATATAAATTGTGTTTTATTTATTTTTAAAAATAAGTTTATTTCTTTTAATTGGAGATTAATTACTTTATAATATTGTATTGGTTTTGCCATATTAACATGTATCCACCACAGGTATACATGTGTTCCCCATCCTGAACCCCCCTCCTTCCTCCCTCCCTGTACCATCCCTCTGGGTCATCCCAGTGCACCAGCCCCAAGCATCCAGTATCATGCATTGAACCTGGGCTGGAGACTCGTTTCATATATGATATTATAAATGTTTCAATGCCATTCTCCCAAATCATCCCACCCTCTTCCTTTCCCACAGAGTCCAAAAGACTGAAACTGGGACCTATTATACAGAGTGAAGTAAGCCAGAAAGAAAAACACCAATACAGTATACTAATGTATATGTATGGAATTTAGAAAGATGGTAATGATAACCCTGTATGTGAGACAGCAAAAGAGACACAGACGTATAAATTGTGTTTTAATATATATTGAATACATATAAATCTATATTTTTTAGAAAAGAGTTATATTTAAAATAATTTAAATACAATATAGGTCAATAAATTATCCTGTATTCATGAGATTTCCTACATATTCAACAAGTACCTAGAAGTCTAATAACCCATGAAAACACTATAAACACTATGAAGGGAGAAAAAGTCTTCTATGAATCATTTAAAAGTTTTAATATAAAATATGTAAGCCATTATTTCATTTTCTAGATTGAATGAAGTAAAGATTTCAAGGACCTTATAAACTTTTCTAAAGTTGTTATTCAGGAATAACCAATATTTGGATCAATAAATATTGAACTGGAGTTTGTTATAATTGAAGTATGTAACTCCTAGAGAATCAGTGGTTTCATTAACTGAGTGTATATCTATGAAATACATAATGAAAAGGAACCCTATAGAAACAGAGGGGGGAAAAGTAATTAAATTTATAGAATTATTTTCCTTCTATTAAAATAAGGACTTATAACCCAAACCAGACAATTGCGATAACTTGCTTTCTCACAAGCTAAAGCTTTTAAGTCTAGAATTTCTCTAGAAGACAGTGTCTCTTTTCGGAATTAGGTATACTTTAAGGATATATATTGGTTAAGGTGGATGGATCACAAGTGCATTCCTAACCTGTTTTTTTTTTTTTAATGTATCATTGCAGTTTTTGTTTATGAGGGCCATCACATAAGGCACATAAATAAGACCCTACACAGCTGTATTTGGCAGCTAAATAGAATAGCAAGGCTCACAGAAAAAATGAATAGAAGCAAAATTACTTCTAAACTGCTACTAAAGTGAATTATAATCCACATATTGAATGCTTTTTACATAAAACTAATTTGCCAAGTGTTGTAAGAAACAGTATGAAATATCTACTTATGAAAAGAATTTATCTTTTTTGAAAAATGACTAAACAGAAAGAGGTTAAAAGAAGTTCAGGTTGGTCATAGTTTATCATCCAAGGAGCAAGCGTCTTTTAATTTCATGGCTGCAGTCACCATCTGCAGTGATTTTGGAGCCCAAAAAATAAAGTCTGTCACTGTTTCCATTTTCTCCCCATCTATTTGCCATGAAGTTATTGGACCAGATGCCATGAT
This sequence comes from Ovis canadensis, assembly GCF_042477335.2. Taxonomy (NCBI): domain Eukaryota; kingdom Metazoa; phylum Chordata; class Mammalia; order Artiodactyla; family Bovidae; genus Ovis; species Ovis canadensis. The sequence continues at coordinate 65,098,435 of NC_091250.1, forward strand.
CTTAGTTTTCTGAATGTTGAGTTTAAGCCAGCATTTCCACTCTCTTCTTTCACTTTCATCAATAAGCTCTTTAGTTCTTCTTTGCTTTCTGCCATAAGGGTGGTGTCATCTGCATAGCTGAGGTTATTGATATTTCTCCCAGCAATCATCCAGCCCTGCACAGTGTACTTGCATATAAGTTAAGTAAGCACGGTGCCAATATCCAGCCTTGAAGTACTCCTTTCCCGATTTGGAAACAGTCTATTGTTCCATGTCCAGTTCTAACTGTTGCTTCTTGACATGCATACAGATTTCTCAGGAGGCAGGTAAGGTGGTCTTGTATTCCCATCTCTTTAAGAATTTTCCACAGTTTGTTGGGATCCACACAGTCCAAGGCTTTGATGTAGTCAATAGGGCAGAAATAGATGATTTTTCTGAAACTCTCTTGCTTTTTTGATGATCCAACAGAGGTTGGCAATTTGATTTCTGGTTCCTCTGACTTTTTTAAACCCAGCTTGAACATCTGAAAGTCCACAGTTCACGTACTGTTGAAGCCTGGCTTGGAGAAATTTGAAGAAGTTTAGAAAGTTAAAATTCATTTAAGTAATAGATCAAGAAATGGCCGGTGTAACATATGCTTAAATGTCACTGGCAGAGCAAATAATTTGATTAGATGGAAGGAGAGAGTATGGCCAATAATTTTTAGGAAAAAATGAAGACTAGATGGTATATTAGTTATGGTTTGCCAGATAAAGAGAATCAATAGGATGAGAAGCAGAAAGAAAGGGGTTAATAAATTTGAGCGGGGGGCAAGGTGGGTGAGGCAGAGGAAGCTGACAAGTATAAAATTTACAGGGCAATTCAGCAGGCTGGAGATCCAGGGAGGAGACGATGTTGCATGAGCCTGAAGAGTCATCTAGAGGCAGAATTCCTTCTTCACTAGAGAACCTCAGATTTTTCTGTGAAAGGCCTTTGACTTTCAGGAGGAAGCCCATCGCCATTATGGAAGGTCCTCTGCTTTACTCAAAGCCTACTGATTAAAAGTTCACCTCATCTTAAAAAACACCTTCCCAGTGTTTTTGACTGACATCTAGACTGAGTTTTGACCAACCATCTGGGTACCATGGCCTAAACACTTAGACACACGAGATTAGTCATCACAAATGGTGTATTTTAAGTTAATTTCAAGAATGTTCATCTGAAAGGAATATCTAAAATCTAGTCCACTGCCCGCAAACTCTCTGCAAGTCAGTAGCTCAAGATTGTAATGCTTAGTTGCATATTGGAATAAGGAAAACTTAGATGCCCATATGATGTAACTGATTATCTTATTATTTACTGTTTTTATTAAACTTAACTACAAATAACTTTTAAAATAAATGATTAACAAATATTACAAGTACCTGCATCTCAGATTTCTGTTCACACCATTTTCCCCACAAGCATTCAACTCAGTTTTACAGTCCTCCTCACCTATAAAATTTTTTGTCCTCATGGGATCTCATTATAATCTATGAAATTAGATAAATGTCTCTGATATATAGGAAGTCTTTTTTTTTTTAATGTCTGATGTATGATGTTAACAACCTATAACATCCTTCACAAATAAAGTATTCAGGTTTGTTTTTTATTTAGTCACTGTTCTGATTTCTGGCTCTGGTCATGGATCCTACTGGATTTTCTCAAGCAATATTTCCACTTCATTCCTCAGTTCCCTCTAGATTTTTACCAGCTGAAGATTTATCTAAGTTATGATGCAAATGGGCATAATTAACTAATGGATGACAACATTCATCATATGAAACATGAATTTGCTGCTAAATACATAGTGCTGCTTTTTTTTTTTTCATACCAAGTATATTTATTTGTCACTTGACTTCTTGTCAAATGACAGGAGTGAGGAGTGAGGAGTTCAGCCTGAGGCCAAAATGCTACATGATTTCTTAGGTTAGATAATAGGCAATCACCAAAGGTTTTACGTAGAAGACCTTAGCAGGGAAATCTACACTCTACCCCTGGACAATGAACAGGCAATATACTGCAGTAAAGGACACCTGGCAGGTCTTGCTGTTTTACATATTTGGATTTCTAGCTCAGAGTCTTTATTCCTGATTTCATTTCTTCATTCCCTTTACCTGGGGCCCTGGCCAGAGGTCTTCCAGGAGCCTTTGCTAAGGGCTTCTCCTTGGTGAGATGGAGGCGGGAAAATACTGGAAGCTCCTGAAAAAATATAGAGGCGAATCAAAATGATACTGTTTTAACTCAAAGCAATTGGCCTGGTCACTTCTTTACACTAAGGCTTTTAATATTTCTCACTTCAGACAAGTTGATAAAGGTCCACATGCATACTTCTACAACAATTTGGGATCAAATACAAAATCCTTCAAGATAGGCTTCAACAGTATGTGAACCATGAACTTCCAGATGTACAAGCTGGATGTAGGAAAGGGAGAGGAATCAGAGATCAAATTGCCAGCATCCACTGGGTCATAGAAAAAGCAAGGTAATTCCAGAAATACATCTACTTCTGCTTCATCAACTACAATAAAACCTTTGACTGTGTGGATCATAACAAACTGTGGAAAATTCTTAAAGAGAAGGAAATATCAGAACACCTTATCTGCTTCCTGTGAAACCTGTATGCAGGTCAAGAAGCAACAGTTAGAACAAGACATGGAATGACTGACTAGTTCTAAATTGGGAAAGGAGTACATCAAGGCTGTGTATTGTCACCTTGTTTATTTAACTTATGTTTAGAGTATATCATGTAAAATGCCAGGCTGGATGAAGCACAAGCCAGAATCAAGATTGCCAGGAGAAATATCAACAGCTTCAGATATTCTAATACTCTAATGGTAGAGAGCAAAGAGGAACTAAAGATTCTCTTGATTAGGGTGATAGAGGACAGTGAAAAAGCTGGCTTAAACTAAGATCATCACATCTGGTCCTATCACTTCATGGCAAAGAGATGGGAGAAAAAAGTGGAAATAGTAACAGATTTTACTTTCTTGGGCTCTAAAATCACTGCAGAGGTGACTGCAGCCACTAAATTAAAAGATGTTTGTTCCTTGGAAGGAAACCTATGACAAATCTAAGTGAAGTGAAAGTGAAGTTGCTCAGTCGTGTCTGACTCTTTGCAGCCCGTGGACTGTAGCCCACGAAGCTCCTCCGTCCAGGGGATTCTCCAGGCAAGAATACTAAGCAGTATATTAAAAAGCAAAGGTATCACTTTGCTGACAAAGCTCTGTATAGGCAAAGCTATGGTTTTTCCAGTAGTCAGGTATGGATGTGAGAGTTGAACCATAAAGAAGGCTGAGTGTCAAAGAATTGACGCCTTTGAATTTTGGTGCTGGAGAAGACTCTTGAGAGTCACTTAGATAGCAAGGAGATTAAACCTGTCAGTCCTAACGGAGATCAACTCTGGATGTTCATTAGAAAGACTGATACTGAAGTTGAAGCTCCAGTACTTTGGCTACCTGTTGTAAAGACCCAACTACTTGGAAAAGACCCTGATGTTGGAAAGATTAAGGGCAGGAGGAGAAGTGGCCAGTAGAGCATGAGCATCACTGACTCAATGGACATGAGTTGAAGCAAAATCTGGGAGATTGTGAAGGACAGGGAAGCTGGTGTACTATAGTCAGTGGGGTCATAAAGAGTTGGACATGTCTGAGCAACTGAACAAGATTTTCTTTGCTTAAGCAAATTATCATAATTTATCACCATAATTTCAACTCTATTGAAATAGACCTGGAAAAATTCAATGGAAAGAAGTGTACTTTTCCCACTGATACAGATATGCACATGCATTTATTCATTCATTATACATCAAACAAACATGTATTGAGGAAAGTCTGTGTGTCTTGATCTGTATGAAATTATACGAAGCATGGCTAGCAAAAGGATGAAAATACATAGCTTCTATCTGAATAAGAAAAATTTGGTGTAAAACAAATTTGTTAAAATATAAGTACTTAATTAAAAAATAAAGAAACCTTGGAGAGAACCATAGAGAAATAGTAAACCAATTTAGTTTGGACACATAAGATTTCATGCAGAATATAACACTTAAGCCACCTCTTAAACAATGAATAGAAACCTTCATAGACAGAAAATGTGGCAGATAATATTTTGAGAAAGGGAACAACTTCTACAGAAGTATAAAAATGTCACGAGAGTCTGAAAATGTATATACTGTGCCAGTAAATAATGAGAATTCAATACTACTGAAAGAAAGGCTATGATAGGTGCAAAATGAGACCAACAACAATACATTTTTATAGATTGCAGGTACCATACTTATGAGTTTTAGCTTTGTCATCTAAGGATGGGGTAATATAGAAATGTGCAAATCTAGAATTAATATGACAATGTTTTTAAGGTTGGGTATTCTGAGAAACTTACAGATGTATGCTTATGAGGAAATAACTTATTAAAAAGAAAGCCATCTAGGAGCATTTAGTGAAAGCCAGAAACCAATAATAATTTTCACCAAAAAGCCTCATTAATATAATGTCTGAAGCTTTTAGAAAAGATAGATGTTTAGGTTCCAATTCATGTTTTCTGAATCAAGATTTTAAGATGAGGGAACTGATCATGTGTATATTAAAATTTTTAATATTTTGTATTATACCCATGATTTGTAAAGAACCATTGGATAATTACAGTGAACATAGAAGACAGGAATAGATTCAAGACACTTTTACAAACTGAAATCAATATACTTTGATGTGTTCTAATTGTTGAAGTATAATGCTGTGTTGGTTATAATTAAGTAGATAGCAATTATATCAACATTTGAACATATTAGAACACAGGAGGGGGAAAATCTTTGAAATAGTAGAAAGGAAATTCAATTTTCAATATACAGATACTATATTTCATCATAATAATAATTTACAAATTTGTTTAATTCACCTATGGATTCTTCATCATCTATGTACATTTATACAGATTTAAGAGGTATTTATGCTTCAAGTAGAAGTTTTTATATGCTACTGGTGTCATTTATGTAATATTGCAGTTTCCATGATATTTTGACCAAAAATGGTTTCTTTATTTTCCTAGGAGAGATTCATAGAGATATTTGTGTTGTTTATTTTAATATTTTTTATCACTGGGTTGGTAGTCCATTTGAGTACTTTGAATTGACAGGTAACTTACTTCCAAATTTGATATAAGTGACATGATTCCATTCTGAATCCTCAGGATAATGCTGCTCATTGCCTGTAACAAATATAATTTCTCATATGATGTTTACTGTCATCTCATAAATCTCCCTGGATTTACATGTCTAATCAACTATCTTTTTTTCTCAAGCAAGACATCTAATTTCTATAAAACTCTTGAATGGCTTGTGCTTGGTGTACATTTCTCAAGCTGTGTACTTATTTTATATTTCTGTATCATACTGTATACACTTTTTAGAAATTCAATGTTTTCCTGGAAATTGAAATTTTTCTCAGAATATTTTATTCTTTGAAAGTCCAGAATTGTATAATTCTTTAAATGTACCAAATTGATATATGTATATCAATATGTATATATTGATATATGTGTATATTGATATATGTATATATTGATATATATATAGTGATATATGTATATATATATAATATATATATTGATATATGTGTATATATATCTATAGTTGCAAAGATATTATTATGGCTATTACTTAAATATTAAGTTGCAATATTGACAGTTCAATTATCTGTCTATATTATTAGCTAATGGCAGGCAGTTGTGCCAGAATATCATTTTCTATTTTATAAGTGTAAAGACTCACAATAGGAAAACAGTAAGAACTTTTGCAAAATACAATTTTATCTTTAAGATGGTTTCAGTTCAGTTCAGTTCAGTCGCTCAGTAGTGTCTGACTCTTTGCGACCCCATGGACTGTGGCATGCCAGCCTTCCCTGGCCATCAGCAACTCCTGCAGCCTACTCAAACTCATGTCCATGGCGTTGGTGATGCCATCCAGCCATCTCATCCTCTGTTGTCCCCTTCTCCTTCTGCCTTCAATCTTTCCCAGCATCAGGGTCTTTTCCAATGTCAGTTCTTTGAATAAGATGGCCCAAGTATTGGAGTTCATCTTCATCATCTTCCAGTGAATATTGCGGACTAATTTCCTTTAGGATGGCTTCAACCAACCCAAAATGGATTTGGAAAGATTTCTCTTATGAATAGCAATATTCTGTATTTGAAAGTACTTTGGGTAGACAGGATCTTAACATGGTCCCCATGATTTCCGCCCTCTGCTGCATAATCTTGCATGCCCTCTCTTCTTGAGTTCTGGCAGAAATTGTGAATATGGGGAATATCACTCCTGTGATCCTGTTGACTTAATTTAATCAAAGTCAATGATCCCATTGGGCTTGATTTGATCAAGTGAACCCTAAAAACTACTAGTTCTTGCTCATTTCAGACATTGGCAATTGAAATACACTGTGAAGAAGAAAGGTAGCTAAGAGCTGCATGTAGCCTCTTGGAACTGGAAATGGTTCCTGTCAAACACACAGCAGGAAAATGGTTAGGCAAACACAAGAACGGGATTCTTCCCAAAATGATTTGAATTTGAAAGAAGACCAGGGGCTCCAGAAAAGGTTATTCAGATAACAGCTTGCTTTTAGCCTTGAGACCCTGAGTGGGAAGCTCAACTGAGCCATGCATGGATTTCTGACCTGTAGAAATTGTGAGATAATAAATGAATGTTAAATAGCTAAATGCATGGTAGTTTGTTAAGTAGCATCGTAAAGTGTATACTCACCTTTCTCTGGAAATGCTTTGAGTATATGCAAATATAAGTTGAGAGCTATATCAAAATTTGAATATAAAAATGCAAACACTGAAATCTAAATGTAGCTTTGAATATTGTACTTTCATACTCTCCTCTCATAAACCTATTCCAGCTGTCAAAGAGATGTTGCTTTATTTTCTTCTTAGAGATATCTTATTTCCTTTCTGGGTCGTGTCATTGTGTTTTAAATTTTTTTTCTGTCTCAGTTGAATCAGATATTCCATGGAAGAGGGCAATAGCCAATAAGTAGACTGAGATTCCTCAGTGAATGCAACATGAACCAAGAAATAGCCTTTTAACTTTAACTTTAAATTACTTTCAATACTAAAAATGGAAGACATTTCTTAAGGATTTATTAACTGTGAAATTCACAAAAATAGTGTTACCTTAGCAACTCATGACATAGAAATTAAGTTGTCAAAATCTCGATCATTCAAAAAGGGTCACTGATCTTCATGTAAACCCAGCAGATGAAAAAGAGCTGCAGTGATATACTTTGCCAGGTTTTTGAACTCTAATAAACAAGTCAAGCTGTGTTTATGAACTCCCACAAATAGACAAGGGGAGAATACAGTAGTATCAGTGCCAAAGTGAATTTACAGGTAGTTGGACATTGTACACACTGCCCAAAGAATACTGCCTCCATTTCTAATAAGGAATGCCAGATTTACCACAAATTGTCAAGCAAAGACAAACCCTATGCTTGCCAGAATTCATGCTTTATCACATTATCTGTCATTAAGAAGAGATTCATTAGGTCAGTACTTCCCTTAAAGAACTCTAAGGTGTCTTTTGAGCTAATGCTTGGAGAGAAGTCAGCATGAAATTCTTCAGCACCTTAATATATTAAGTGAAGATATCACCATTGCCATTTCATTGAGACAAAAGAGAAATTGAGAAATAATTTTTTTTTTTTAAATCCAGTATAACTCAGTTCCCTAATGTGACTTTAAATAAGTAGTGCACATTCATTCTAGTCCTTAATATACCTTGATATTGTATTATTGAGGAAGTTAGTCCAGAAGGAACATTCCACATGTCTGCACTAGGGCCAGCTTTTGACCATATCATACCACATATGATAATTACGGCGAGGAAAAATAGAAAGGATTAGGTTTGTTTTGTAATTGCATTTTTCTCTCAGAAACATTTTCTTTTTTAAGACATCTCTAAACCATACTTTTGAAATAACAGTTTCACTAAAACTCTAGGCATCTAATCTTGGTACACTTATATTAGTAACAGAAAGTTGCTTCAGTTTTAACATAGCTCAATCATGGTTTATTTTGACTACTTTTCTGATCCTTTTTTCATCCTTGATTTCAAAAGACTGCAGGTATGATTACTCCATTCCATTAGACTAATGTAGGCTAATGACTACTGAACAATGGTTTCCCCAAAATAATCATACTCTCCTCCCTGGAAGCTGTGAATATATTTAGGTTACATGGAAAAAGGGACTTTATAGATGTAATTAAGATTACAAACTTTGAGATGGGAAAATTATTTTGGATTAACCAGACTGGAGTAAATCTAATTACATGGACCAATAAAAGTGGGAAACGTTTCTCCTAGTTAGACTGATGTGGTACACGAATGATCTAAAGTATGGAAAGGACTTCATCTGCCATTGTTGGCCTTGAAGATGAAGAGGCCACATGCCAGAGAATGCAGGCAGCATTTAGCAACTGAAAATGACCCCTGGGCCTAGAACCAACAAGTGAACAGGATTTACAATTGCATGAATCTGGATTCAACAAGAAATCTGAATAAGCTTAAAGTAAATTATCCTCTAGAATGTATAGACAAGGACCTGGGTCAGCTGACACTTTGATTTTGCTCTTGTGAGACCCTAAGCAGAGAAATCAAGAGAATCTATCAGATTTTGACCTATAGAACTGTGGGATAATGAATTTCTCTTGCTTTAAGAGATGGAATTAGTGGTAATTTTTATGGCAGCAATAGGAAACGAAAACACTCAACAAACTGTTCTAACATGACATTTGGTCTGTGACTGCATCTGATCCCAAGTCTGTTACTTAACAGTTTACATTCTTAATGTTTTCTATGGTTCTTTTTTTTTTCTGGTTCCAAGTATTCCCAAATATGTCCCACATGTCCACTTCAAATGGAATCCCAGACACTTGAAATTATGGCATTTACCTTCTTACTCTAGGAATGATTTGGGGAAGTACAGTTTTATAACAGCATACATTGTTGTCATACCTGAAAATCTAAGTGCTGTGATACTAACTAGAGAGCTTGTGTTTCCAAATAAAAGCTGTCAGAGGAGTATTCCACAGACCAACAAGATAGACCAGGGCTGGGAGCCAGTTCTGGGAGTCCAGCCAGCACTAAATATCCAAAAGAAGTCTGGACTGTGGCCACAATCAAAGGAAGTAGGCAGAATACTCACATATTGCAAGTGGGCATATTCTATTGTAAGCTTAATTCCTACCCTGAATCTTGAGGAAATTGAGTCTTTTCAGATTTGAATGTCCTTTTCATAGAACACAGATAAGTCAACTGGCAATTGCTGCTGCTTCTTCCTTCTCAGAAGGATATTTGTTGTTCATCCTCCTTCTGTTCCTCCTCCTTCTCCTCCTCTTCTTCCCTCTAAATATTGTACAGCTCTGTATGTATATATATTCAAACACCAATGCCATTAGGATTGTTTTACATATTCATATTTCAAAGACTTGTTTTACCTTTCTAAACACATTGGAAGAGAAGAATATGTTCATCTTATAAATGTGTGAGGAAATAACCCAATATACTATCTTGATTAACATTTAAAGAACAAAGCTTGTATGATATATTAGAAAAACTCATATGGAATTTGAATATTTTCATATAATCCTTCATATAAGAAAACCATTATTTAGAATGGGCATTCTGATAGATGCTTTAAATGTAGTAATCATTACCCAGTTTTCAGGGTGTTTGAATAGGAGAAAGGTAAATATGAAAGGCTTCCTTGGTGGAGAAGGCAATGGCAGCCCACGCCAGTACTCTTGCCTGGAAAATCCCATGGACGGAGGAGCCTGGTAGGCTGCAGTCCATGGGGTCGCGAAGAGTCAGACATGACTGAGCGACTTCACTCTGACTTTTCACTTTCATGCTTTGGATAGGGAAATGGCAACCCACTCCAGTGTTCTTGCCTAGAGAATCACAGGGATGGGGGAGCCTGGTGGGCTGCCGTCTATGGGGTCGCACAAAGTCGGATACGATTGAAGCGATTTAGCAGCCTTGGTGGCTCAGACGGTAAAGCGTCTGCCTGCAATGCGGGAGACCCGGGTTCGATCCCTGGTTCAGGAAGATCCCCTGAAGAAGGAAATGGCAATCCACTCCAGCACTCTTGCCTGGAAAATCCCATGGACAGAGAAACCTGGTGGGCTACAGTCCATGGGGTCGCAGAGTCAGACACAACTGAGTGACTTCATTTATTTATTTGTTTATTTCATTTAAATATGAAACAGACAAAGACATATTTAATAGTGGGAAAATATATCCATTACTTTAACAACATATGGGAATATCAAGATCTTCTGATGCAAGTTGGGCTATGTTGAGATGAAAAGCTTCTGAATGGTTTAATCTGAAACATAAAGATTGAATTGAAGTTGATTGAGCAAATGTATGAAAGTAGGAATTGACAAAATACTCTGAGGATCTTGAGATGGAAGATGCTTCACATATTCAAAGAAAAGTCTAATAAGGAAGGAGGAGAATAGGCCAAAAATAAAAAATAAATCTGTAAAGGCAAAATTATGATGGATATAAAAAGAATTGTTAAATTTTATGAACTTTAACCTAAGAATACTAGGCCACCTAAGTAAGAAAGTTAAAAGATCAGTCACACACACACACACACACACACACACACACACACACACACAACTAAGCTCTCACACTTATAGATAACTTCCTAATGGATACTTGTAAAGCAGTCTAAGAATTGTGCAATGAAGAAATTAAAACTTGTAAACTATTTTTAGCATTTCCAAAATAATAGTTCATAAAATGCTGAAGACTCTCTACACAATACATTTCTTTGCTTTGGCAGAAATTCTCATTACAGGAGGCACATGGTGCTCAGAGACTGAATATATTATAATTCCCCAGATAATGTTTGGGAAAAACCAGTCTTTATATGAACAATGGAAATAAATATAAATGAGCCAATTGCTTATAGTGTGACTCTTGGGATGATTCTTTAGTACTTTTCAGTATTATAATTTTGGCAAATATAAATTATTCTCAATGAAGTCTGGTGCTCTTTCCCTCTAAGTGAGAAGGATGACAGTCCTTTCTTTATACTTTGTCCTAAGGCTGATGTATTCCACAGGTTATCCTATGGGCTGGGAGTAGACATGAATAGTCTATGAATACTGGAACATTTAATTGTTGGTGTAAAGTGAATGGTCGCTTTCTTGTGGAAACATTTAATTGCTGATGTGAGATCTTCTGCTTCTTTCTCCTGGCCTGTAGTTGGGAGGATAAAGCCAAAGGAACAATCAGCATCTCTTAGTCACCACTAGGGGCTTCCCAGGTAGCTGCTACTGCTGCTGCTAACTCGCTTCAGTAGTGTCTGACTCTGTGCAACCCCATAGATGGCAGCCCACCAGGCTCCCCCATCCCTGGGATTCTCCAGTCAAGAACACTGGAGTGGGTTGCCATTTCCCCCTCCAGTGCATGAAAGTGAAAAGTGAAAGTGAAGTTGCTCAGTCGTGTCTGACTCTTAGCAACCTCATAGACTGCAGCCTACCAGGCCCCTCCCTCCATGGGATTTTCCAGGCAAAAGTACTGGAGTGGGTTGCCATTGCCTTCTCAGGTAGCTCAGCAGTAAAGAATCCACCTGCAAAGAAGACGCAGGAGATGAGGGTTTTACCCTTGGATGGGGAAGATCTTCTGCAGGAGGGCACAGCAACCCACTCCAGTATTCTTGCCTGGAGAATCCCATGGACAGAGGAGCTTGGCAGGCTCCAGTCCATAGGTCACACAGAGTCAGACATGGCTGAGGCAGCTGAGCACAGCTAGAGCACCTACTGTTACACCAGTCTCCACAAGGGCGCAAAATAAACCTCTATTAGTTTATGCCACTAAAATCTGAGGGTTTTGTCTTAAAGCTCTTAGGATAGCTTAGTTTATCCTAACATTATTTTTGCCTTACGCTTAAGTTACCAGTAATATTAATTTTAGTTTAATGGTTCATTTTTAGAATATATAATTTGATAGTAAGGGAGAAAAAATGTAGGTTACTATATATCACATAAAGAAGACAAGTGAAATTCAGCCTATTAGGTCATTTAAGTCAAGTCAAGGGTGCGCTCAGTCAAGCCTGACTTCTTACGAGCCCATAGACTCCAGGTTACCAGGCCCCTCTGTCTCTGGAATTTTTCAGGCAAGGATTCTGGAGCAGGTCACCATTTCCTACCTCAGGGGATCTTCCCAACCCAGGGAGAGAACCCTTTGTCTCTTGCGTCTCCTGCATTGACAGGCCCTTCTTTACCACTTCATCACCTGGGAAATTAATATAGAGTAATAAGTTAATACTCATTATATAAACTATTTAAAGTGAAAAAATCCACCATTTTTGTTTGTTTTGCTGTTTGTAATATATGAGATAGTACTGACTTCAAAATGGTCACTGTCGACTTTTAAAAAATATTCTTTTCCTTGGGCTTTTGTAACATTTCACCGTCTGGTGAAAATTATTCTTAATTTATTCATCTAATGCACCAGTTGTGCTCTCAAAGGTTATTCTAAGTGGTGTCATTCTCCAGTTTTCTGTGCTCAATTTGTTAACACTCAAACTGAAATGTGTTAGTTTTTGTTGACATTTCCTTCTTCCTTCAAAACAGGTGGTAATTAAGTCATCAAGGTTCTTCTCTTAAAATGTGTATCATATTGTTCTGTGCTTTTAATTCTCAGAGTGTTGGGGGCTATCCTAAGCCATTTCTGAAACTTTACATAGATTTATATCAGCCACATAAGCAAAATGCCTTCATGGTCTCCGTGGCCTTATATATCTTCAAACTGCTGAATACTGAATATCAGTCATTATAAGGCACTGTTTGAATATTACAACTTTCTTCCTAGTGGACTTTTCTGCCCCCCCTTTTCTTTTTCCTATTGAACAAAGTAAAAACACATAGTTCTAATATACAAGATTATTTACAGTGTCAAAGTTCCAATCTTTTATACCATTCTCTATTTCAGCCAAAATGAAATATCTCTTAAAACACAGTTTTGTTTTCCACATCCCCTTGGCTTGGCTCACTCAGTTCTCATCATGTGTTTTTATATTTCAAGGTATGGTTTGTGTGTTAAACCTTCCAGAAGATCAGTACAAAGTGTATAAAATTTGTGACATTCTTTTTCATCGTAATTAACTCTTGACTGTCTTTTACTGTAAGTCCCTGGAAGGCAGACAGTTGCTATCCATATACTTGGTTCTTAAATACTGCTGAATATAGTGACGTAGTAATGCTAAGGCTCCATGTTAATATGTTTAACAACACTGAAACAAAGTAGCATGATTTATTTTTGATATAGTGTTCCATAGTTTACTTGCATGATATGAAAAGCACACAATTTTATTATCTCATATAAATGATAACAATAAAAAAGAAAATGCCTGAATTAGCCTTTCTCAACTGTCTTAGAAGTGAATCATATCTACCTTTCTGAAAGCCTCCCTCTTTGAAGAATATATGCTTGTCTCTGTATGATAGGGACAAAATAATAATTAGCATTTGACAATTCTGTACTGAGACTTGGAGTCTTAAATATGCCCTGAAGTAATTTATAAGGCATTTGATAAGGTGAACCGATGATTAGATGTAGGTTAAGTCCCAGCATAAACTTTCTCAAATTGGTCTACTAAATTCAAGGCACTGATTAAGGGAGGATTAAGTGGTATTCAAGAACTACTTTATAATCTGTGGGGTAATACAAGGGCTATTTAATTCTTTTATCCTACTTTTAAAAGCTATTTTAAGAAAGAAGTAGTTCACACATCTATTTTACATTTTTATTTTCTTTGCAGTTTTGCTGTGTTTAGGCACTGTAGGCACCTATAGTAATTTTGCTATTTAAGATGAATTGATTTTTACCAAAAAATTAACTGAATAAGTAGTTAGCAGTTTGTATTATACTCATTTTGTATTATAGAATTTTTTCTGATTAATCACAGTATTTATTTTTAACGGATTACTATAAATAATAGGACTCTCCAAGTTACATTAATCATTGGAAAAATTAAGATCCATAGTCACAGGGTTATGCTCTATAACTTTTAAATTAGACATGACATAAACTCTTTTGAAATCTGCCATGCTAACTTCTCCAAATGCATTTTCCATAGGTTATCTTGAGTCTTTTAAGGATCGCTAAACTACTCCAGAGAAGGAAATGGCAAAAGGCCACTCCAGTACTCTTGCCTGGAAAATCCCATAGGCGAAGGAGCCTGGCAGGCTGCAGTCCATGGGGTTGCTAAGAGTCCGACACGACTGAGCGACTTCACTTTCACTTTTCACTTTCATGCATTGGAGGAGGAACTGGCAACCCACTCCAGTATTCTTCCCTGGAGAATCCCAGGGACGAGGGAGCCTGGTGGGCTGCTGTCTCTGAGGTCTCACAGAGTCGAACACGACTGAAGAAACTTAGCAGCAGCAGCAGTAACAAACTGCTCATTTTCTTTACATTCATTCTGTACTATTTTTGTTTGTCTTTTCATATCCTTGAATGTTGGCATGTACTATTTCCTCTATCTGCTCTACCTGGGATGCTTTTTATTTCCTTTTTTTCATTTTGGAGATTACTCTTGAGGTGTTGCCTAAACACAGTGAAAGTCCTTCATCAGAATATGACCACTTTAAGCAAAAAGAAGATATAGAACTTATGTGTCTTTGACAATCCAGAACATGGTATTTTGCCAGATACAAATGAAACATTTAATATAATTGTTGACTGAACTGCTTGAGGGGGAAGGGATTACTTCTATTAAAAAATAAATGCCTAGAAGTTTAAAAGATACAATAAATACAACTGGGAATAGCTCAAATGATTTTTGCAGTGTGTCTCAGGTTTTTGTTTTTGATAGATAGATCTAGATTTCTCTCCTACTTAGAAGTAGAAAGACAGCAATGTTTCTACTTGTTAATTTCCTACTTTACATGTGTTCCTTTGATGAGTTTTAGAGAATTTAATGTTCAAAAAACTATTGATGATATAAATTAAAATGAAACAAAATAACTTCCCTGGTGGCTCAGAGGGTAAAGAATCTGCCTTCAATTCAGGAGACCTGGGGTTCGATCTCTGGGTCAGGAAGATCCCCTGGAGAAGTGAATGGCTACCCACTCCAGTATTCTTGCCTGCAAAATTCCATCGACAGAGGAGCCTGGTGGGCTACAGTTGATGGGGTTGCAAAGAGTCAGACATGACTGAACAATTAGCATTTTCAATTTCAAAATTATTGCACATAGAGTATGTGCTAGTCAACCAAGTGGGCAACTAACACTTACTTAATTGTCTGATTCATTGCTGAGTTTACATAAATACAATTTGTTTATACATCCATCAGCATAGCACCTGTTGCATTGCAAACACTGATGTAATATTAAGTACATGAATGAACGAGTTAATAAACTAAATATCAGTTTAAGCAAAGTGATTAGAGTAACTTCCTCAAATACAGTTAAGGGAATAGAAATAATCAAACTATTTCTGGTTCTTTCAGAAAGTTTGTCTAGTCAGGATCCCATGAAGAATGGGAAACCTCATGCTTATTTTCATGGAGAAAGGTTAAACTAAAAAAAAAATCTCTATAATAGAGAGTAAAATGTATTGACCAGTAAGAAGTAAAGATAAATCTAAAGTATACAGGAATAGCAGCTATAAAGTCACTAATTTTAGAGCTGACATACAGAATCCAAGCAGGAGTGCACATCCATGACTCACTGAGTGGCAGAGAACTCACTGGTAGAACTTGATGGAAATTTATTCTCTAGAAGCTGAGAAAAGCTGTAGATGGGAAATTGTCTCACCGGAGGCATTAGGCTAGGAGCCACTGGAGGGGGAGTCTATGAAAAGTTATGGCACAGTAATGCTGCTGACTGCCATGGAATTCAGGAATCTGCCACTAATAGCTCGTGTGCACTACAGAAACTGGGTCCTGGCCATGTTCACACAATGAAGGAGACTTACACTGGAAAAATCAATGCACTATAGGAGATTGCCTCTCAGAAGCCACTGGTGCTGCAGAAAGAAGCCTGGAACCAAAGAACTTGCCTGAAACCAAAGAAACTGTTTCAGAAGTCTAGTCCCAAAAAGCAGCACAGACACAGCAGTAACTAAATACTGGAGAAGCCAGGTGGCTGCAGGAGATGACGAGGAGCACAGCAGAGCAGGAAAAGAAGCCACTTCCCCCTGGCAGCATCTCTCTGGTGTTTGCCACTGACAAAGATTATCAACATTCTACTTGACAAAGGAGACAAATATTGATAGGCTCAAGCTTCATTTTCAAAGAACAGGCAGTGAAATTTAAACCTGTAGCTGAGAGGCAATCATTTTATAACTAGAACTCTCTGTGAATGAAGGGAAAAGGAACAAAAATTAAAGAGAATGCAGTCAAAGGCTAGAGATGTACCTATTTGCTTTGAAGTGAAGTCGCCCAGGCATGTCTGTCTCTTTATGACCCCATGGACTCCAGCCTACCAGGCTTCTTCGTCCATGGCATTTTCCAGGCAAGAGTACTGGAGTGGGTTGCCATTTCCTTCTCCAGATAGGAGTCAAAGTGCTTGAGAAGAAGGAAAGAAATGAGACAAGAAAGAAAGTTCTATGGCATGACACAGGAAATAACCAACAATGAAATCATGGAAACAAGATTAGAAGAAAAATCAGGGACAAGTTTTTTAAAGATATATGTATTTATTTTGTGTTTGTAATGGAGTTCTAAAGTGATTTTCTACTAAGAGGATTGCTTTTCCACATTTCTATTGCTATATGTATGAGTGAGTGATTTAGAGAAGCTCAGTCACGTCCGACTCTTTGTGACCCCATGGACTGTAGCCTGCCAGTCTCTTCTGTACATGGAATTCTCCAGGCAAAAATACTGGAGTGGGTAGGCATTCCCTTTTTCCAGGGGATCTTCCTCACCCAGGGATTGAACTCAGGTGTCCCACATTGCAGGCAGATATTTTGCCATCTGAGCCACCGGGGAAGCCTGTATGTATATATAATCCCTAAAAATTACTACTGAAATGTAATTATAGAGTAGTTCAGATTATAAATCAGAAGCATATAGAGGAGGTACAACATTACACCAATATAGACTGCTTTAAAATTATAGCATTTAAAATTCCAAATGTATTTTAAAAATATATATTTAACAAATAAAGTTCCCAGTCAACAGCTTTAGGAATGCCCAGTATTAATTAGGTTCTATTATTTCTAGACAGTATAGTCAGCACACCTATGTAATTTTGGAAATGTTTAAATAATCAGGACTATTAAAACCTGAAAATTCTGACTCATTTCTCTGTAATATATGAATAGCTATGCATTATGAAATAATCTTTTTTTATCATTGCATATATCAGAAGTACACTTAAGTAGGAATTTTATACTATTGAATTGGGTTAAATACGTATTCATTAAGAAAGCAAAATTGACCCATAACTTGGCAAGACAGTCCTCTGAGAATGTAACAGTTAGGGTCCTAAAAATGATAAGAATTGCTCTTTAATTGTGTTTCACATAGGCCTTAAAGAAATAACTAATTTCTGACATCTCTTGTTAATGCAGTCTGTACCTCCAAAAATGATATATTTCTTATTTTAAGTGTAAAATGCTATCAAATCTAATTTTAATGTCAATTATTTATATTTCTTTTTTGTGATCTTCTCTGCTCATCATACAGATTACTTTGAATTAGATCTCAGTCAAAAAGAGAATGTATCAAAGGCATCTATATGCATTCATAAAAAGTATATAGTGAGCATCTTAATGATTGAATATTTGGAATTTACACTTATCCTTTATTAAACTGAAAATAAAAGGTATTTATATGTATATTTATAAATTACTAGTGTTTAACAACATCATAGAGATAATATTTGCAGAAATTTTACTAAAAAATTAGTAATACTACTGATTGTTTTTGTTATCTAATAAAATCACTGCAGAAGGTGACTGCAGCCATGAAATTAAAAGAGGCTTGCTCCTTGGAAGGAAAGCTATAACCAACCTAGACAGTAGACTAAAAAGCAGAGACATTACTTTTCTGACAAAAGTCCATCTAGTCAAGGCTATGGTTTTTTCCAGTAGTCATGTATGGATGTGAGAGTAGGACTGTAAAGAAAGCTGAGTGCTGAAGAATTGATGCTTTTGAACTGTTGTGTTGGAGAAGACTCTTGAGAGTCCCTTGTACTGCAGGAGATCAAACCAGTCCATCCTAAAATCAGTCTCGAATATTCATTGAAAGGAATGATGCTGAGACTGCAGCTCTAATACTTTGGCCACCTGATGCAAAGAACTGACTCATTGGAAAAGACCCTAATGCTGGGAAAGATTGAAGGCAGGAGGAGAAGGGGAGGACAGAGGATGAGATGGCCCAATGGCATTATCTGCTTGATGGACATGAGTCTGAGCAAGCTCTGAGAGTTGGTGATGGACAGGGAAGCCTGGGGTGCTGCAGTCCATGGGGTCGCAAAGAGTTGGACATGACTGAGCGACTGAACTGAATTGAACTTAACAAATGTAGAGATGTTTGGGGACAAAACAATCCTTTGACTGCTGTTAGATCATGGAAATAATTCAAAAATGACAATTTTATAGTACTATAAAATAACTTAATATCTTACCTTGAATCTTTTATAAATGTTTATATAAAATATAATTGTTTTGACTAATAAGGAAAAATACATAGAAAAGTAATTATAAAGCTAAACCAGTTACATTTTCAGTTCAGTTGCTCAGTCATGTCTGAATCTTTGCAACCCCATGAATTATTACTTTATATTGTTTAGATAGATTGCCAAATTAAATAAAAAGTGATGTTTAGTATGTTTATATAAGAGAGATCTGAGCTAGAACAGAAGCCTTATCTGCATGAATAGTAATAGGGTGGTGCCTCCTAGAGTCATCATCACCACTGACTTCAGAAATATAAATTTGATGAAGCCGAATATTGTTGTTTTATCCTTATTTGACAAGAAAATGTGAGCCATGATTTTATTACCAACATAAATGAGGCTGCCCTAATTAAAATGCATGGTCATTTCCTGTTTGTGGCAAAATTAATGTGACCTATTACTGAAATGTGTTACTTGAAAAGCACCAACATATGTATTCTGTGATTATTTGCTTTCCGCATCTTGGTATCCAAGCACCAGTCACTTTGCATTTTATTCTTTTAGTGCTCTTTCTGATCCAAGGCTTAGATTTATGGTAAAGTATTCATCAATCAAATAGGCATTGCTTTTAGTCACATTTAGGGTGAAAGAATGTTTGAATTTAATCAACAAATGCACATGTTTCACTTCTGGATATGTAACTGTAGGCTTCATTTCAGTTTTAATAGCTTAGTTTGGAGGCTTTTTAGAAAACTATCATTATTTATACAAATGCATT
Source organism: Ovis canadensis (assembly GCF_042477335.2). Taxonomy (NCBI): domain Eukaryota; kingdom Metazoa; phylum Chordata; class Mammalia; order Artiodactyla; family Bovidae; genus Ovis; species Ovis canadensis. The sequence continues at coordinate 65,117,846 of NC_091250.1, forward strand.
TGAATGTTGTTGTCTATTAGGACTTGAATGAAAAGAAGGCTATGCAAATTTCTTCCAGATGCTTAGTATGCCAAGACTGATACAGCTACTACTTAGACCTGTCTTCAAATGGACTACTTGACTGCCACTGCCAGTTGGATTTGTTAACTATTATTTCCCGTTAGCCAAAGGCACAGAATGTAGGAAATCTATATCTATTGCTTTGGCAGAAGCTTAGCTATTCATCATTTGTGTGAGGATCAAGCAGGCCAGGTGTACTGTTTACTTTAATGAAGCCAACATAGAAAAGGGAGTTCAGAATAATGATATAGAACATTGTTCATTTACTTGACCCTTTGCTTGCATTTGCAAGAATGTTGTAGTTTCCTAGACCACAGAATAGCCTGAATTTTAATTCATTTTCACAAACACTCAGAAAAGAAACCACTTCTGTTTAGACACCATTTACACTAGATTGTGCTTTTGTTTACTTGTTAAAAATGAAGATTTCTGAAGAAAATGAAGATTTTCATGAAGAAAAAAGAAAAAGCTGATCCATATAATGCCTAAAACTGAAAGACAGAAAATTGTGGAAAAAAACTGATGACTGAAGTTAGGATACAGTCTAAATTGTATATTTATGGAATCACAAGTGATTTCGAAGGTAATTTCAAAGTTCCCTACCTTCTTTCAAGTAGATAGTGTTTGGCCTGATTCCAATTCTTCTATGTATTTCTAAGTTCTAGTGTTGGGAGTGAGATGAGTTGATTAGGCTCCAAGATAACAAGCAACAATGCTGATTATGATCAAAATGATCAGACTGACGCTGAAACAATATGCACCAGCGCTAGTGGCAAGAATACAGTGAATATATGTATGACTGAGTCCCTTCAAGTTCAGTTCAGTTCAGCTCAGTCACTCAGTCGTGTCCGACTCTTTGTGATCCCATGAATCGCAGCACTCCAGGCCTCCCTGTCCATCACCAACTCCCGGAGTTCACTCAGACTCATGTCCATCAAGTCCATGATGCCATCCAGCCATCTCATCCTCTGTCGTCCCCTTCTCCTCCTACCCTCAATCCCTCCCAGCATCAGAGTCTTTTCCAGTGAGTCAACTCTTCGCATGAGGTGGTCAAACTACCGGATTTTCAGCTTCAGCATCATTCCCTTCAAAGCAATCTCAGGGCTGATCTCCTTCAGAATGGACTGGTTGGATTTCCTTGCAGTCCAAGGGACTCTCAAGAGTCTTCTCCAACAGCACAGTTCAAAAGCATCAATTCTTTGGTGCTCAGCCTTCTTCACAGTCCAACTCTCACATTCACTCATGACCACTGGAGAAAGCATAGCCTTGAGTAGACGGACCTTTGTTGGCAAAGTAATGTTTCTGCTTTTGAATATGCTATCTAGGTTGGTCTGAACTTTTCTTCCAAGGATAAGAGTCCCTTCAAAGTTCACCTGAAATCATAGCAGCATTGTTAATCAGCTATACCCCAAGACAAAATAAAAAAGGTAAAAAATTGTGTTTAAAGTAGAAGAAAAATGGACAGAGAATAGGATTGACATTCTGTAGAAAATAGATGATACTTTAACATCCAGCTCCAGACCATGCCCATTATTTTCAACATTTGGGACTGCTCAGTGATTAATATTCCACTATCACGTACATTAGATTTTAGAATAAATATAGGAGCACTTTAACATTGTATCAAGCTAATAGAGATACTATAAAAGATACATTGTCTCCTAGCTTTTCAAGTTCATTTTTTCTTTGATGTATCTCAGAATGGAATGGATTTTTCTATGCCTTAGAGTCAACAATTCTGAAGAACGAGTTGACAAAGAAAAATATTTCTCCAATCAGGTACAGTATTAGCAATTTCCTTGCCAGACTCTACTAGGAAGCTTGAAATCTAGTAAGAAAAAAAAACAAACAAACTGAGAAATATTGCAGTTCTTTCTATATTGTCGTGGTTTCTCATGATCCAGACAGCTTAAAGGTAAAATCTCCATTGAGGAAACCATCCTGTCCTAGAGGAGAGTTTCATGAACTAGGAAGAAAAGATATCTGAAACTGTTACAAAATTCTATTCCTCTTCCTGGAATGTCTTTCCCTAGAGACTCACCTGATTAGGTATCTCATTTTGTTTCAGTCTCTTTGTAAAAATTTTGTGCCATTCATCAATTATGTCATCTGGATTTGGAGATTTGCTTGTAGGGAAGACTTTCAGTATAAATTTAATTTCTTTAATTTTTTTTTTTTGTGTGTGTGTGTGCTTAGTCGTGTCTGACTCTTTGCAATGTCATGAATTTCCCAAGCAAGAATACTAGAGTGGGTTGCCATTTCCTACCCCAACTAAATTTTAATATAGGTCTATTCATGGTATTAATTTCTTCTTAAGTGAGGTTGTTAGTAGGTGTCTTTCAAGGAATTTCACCTTTTTTTTTTTTTGTCTAACTTGCCAAATTTATTAGCCTAAAGTCTTGGCTTGGACAGTAAACAATCTACTTGCAATGTGGGAGACCCAAGTTCAGTCCCAGGGTCAGGAAGATTCCCTGAAGAAGGGAATGGCTATCTACTCCAGCATTCTTGCCTGGAGAATTCCAGACAGAGGAACCTGGTGGGCTACAGTCCATAGAGTCCCAAAGGGTCAGAGAAGACTGAGAGACTAGCACTTTTATTTTCAAAGTCATCTATAGCATCCCCCTATTATTTTATTAATATCTATATCATTTATAATGAATCTTCCCTTCTCAGTTTGGATAATGATAATTATTTTTCTTTCATTTTCTGTTGTCTTTTTTTGTTTGGATTTCTGTTGTCTTAGTTGATTGGGTTTAATTTATTCTGCTATTTCTTAGGAGAGAAGCAGCATCATTTGAATCCATGCTTCCTTTTAAGTGTATATTTTTAATACAACAAATCTCTTGATAAGTACTGCAATATCAGAATCCCACATTTTTTTAACGTTATGAATTTTATCTTATTAAAATACATTCTATTTTATATCCTTTGGTTGATTGCTGTGACTCTTTGGTTTGATATTTTACTAATTACTTTTGGGATTATAGTTTTAATCTTTAATTTATGGTCCATATTCATGTGATATTACATCACTTCACTTACAGTATAAAAATGTGCTATAATACACTTTCTTTCCTTTCCTCTAATATTTTTCTTACTGCCATCATACATTTTTACATATCTTAAAAGACTTAGACTAAATTGCCATTATTTTTGTTTAATAAAATTAATACTTTTGTTAACATTATATTTACAGAGAATTACCTATTTAAGGAGATTTGGGAATTAAAAATTCTCTTAGTTATATTTTCTTTTTGTTGCTCTTTTCATGTATATTTCTACTGATCATTATCATCCTGTCTGAAGGACTTCTTTTACGTTTCCTCAAGTGAGAATTGGCTAATGATAAATTCTGAAGCTGTTATTTGTCTAAAATCTCTTCATATGCTTTTAATTCTTGAAAACTCTTTTCTGTAGTTATATACCTCTATCCTAACTTCCCGCCCCCTCCCCTGCCGAGTACTTTAAGAATGCTGTTCTACTATCTTTCAAAATTGCATGTAAATCTGTCATTCTTTGTTGCCAGGTGAATAATGTGTGTTTGTGTTTTCCTCTAGCTGCTTTTAAGATTTCTCTCTCTTTATTATTGGTTTTGAGAAATTTGATTTATAACATGTTTGTGCTTTTTTTTTTTTAATGTTTCAGGTACTTAGATTTGGCTGAGCTCTTTGGACGCATAATTTCGTAGATTGCATTAAATTTAGAAATTTTTGATGTGATTTTATATTTACAAAATTGCATCTCTGAGGTTCTCACAGTGTTACTTATTCCTCACCTGTAATTTATCCCTTGAACCTCAACCTCTTTTTTTTTTTCCTGGTATGACAACTCAACCTCCTCAACAAGGAAGTCTCATGGGCTACAGTTTGCTTTTTCTAAACGATGGCCATAAATAGTCATAAGGCACTAAACTTGGACAGGAGTAAGACTTACCTTTTCCTTGTCTTCAGTGATTACTACCTTTTATTTTCTGAAGCCCAGTGTTTGAAATCTGTTGTTCCAATTCCTGCATTCAGCTGTTGATCATTTGTGGTGTAAGAGGAAATCAGGTCCCTACTATTACTTCTCTATCTTGCCCTGAGAACTTTAACTAACCTGGCTATCCTGGATGTTTTCCTCAGTCTCTTGAATTAAGGAAGACCATCATATTCTGATTGCTATCTTTCTTCTATGTGCCTATAAACTGTTTTCATGACAGTATCTATATAGATACAGTTATATTCACTAGGGTTCTTCAGAGACAGGAATTTATTTTAAGAAACTGGCTTATACACTGTGAAGACTTTGGTAAATCCAAAATATTTAGGGTAAGCTGGAAGGCTGGAGACCTGGAACACACTTGTAATTTCTATCTAAAGGCAGCCTGCTAACAGAATTCCTTCTTGCTCAGAAAAGTCTGTGTTCTGTGAAGGTCCTTAACTGATTGCATAAGGCCCACCCACATTATGAACAGTAATCTGCTTTACTCAATATCCAGCAGGTTAAATCTCAATTTCATTCAAAAAGTATCCTCATGAAAACTTCAAGAATAATGTTTAACCAAATATCTAGAAATCTTGGCTCAGACAAGTTGACACATTAAAATGAATCATCACAGTAGGATTTATGCAGTTTGTTTTCCATCCCTCAGGGGTCCTTGTCTTTTGATAGCTATTTTAAAATAGATTTTGTAAACAGGGAGTATAGTCAATATTTTATAATAACTTTAGATGGAGTAGAATTTATAAAAATAAAAAATAAAAGGATTAATATATTTTATATTTGAAATTAATATAATATTTGAAATTATACTTCAATTTAAAAAATAAAATACATCTTGTGTGACTTTCAGCTTTTAAAGTATTTTATAGAAATGCATAAAATGTCCATTTTATTAGAGAAAAACCTAACTAAGCTTATATCCTAAATTTAGAGGACCATGTATCAAATCTACAATTGTAGTTATTGGTTAGATTGGAACCTCCTTGCCCCACCTCCCTATTAGAAATATGTAATTTAAAAAGTCATAGTTATAAGAGAAATAGACAAACTACCAGTAAAACTAAAATTATCTGCATCCTGATTTGAGGAAAAAAGAAGCAGATAAGATAATGTTGCATCAAAACAAAAACACTGATCTAAATAAAGACGAATAATGAATGTAATTTCTTCTTCTTTAAGAAAATTTACATCAAAAATCTCTTTGCTTTTACTTTTCAACAGAGTGAAGTATTACTTGCAGAGTTAATGTATCTTTTGAGAAAAACATTCTGGTTTTAATACAAAAAGGCAGCATTGTATATCATACTGCCATAATAGTTTTCTTTTATAACTAGACTGTATTTTCATACTTTATCCTTGATCATGAAAACAAAACTACATAATAGAGTGCAATAATGCAAATTAATTTTAATACATAATTACATGTATAATGACTCACTGAATAAAAGTTAAGTACAAATTAATCCTGTAGAACACAAAAATATTAACATAAAAAGATGCCTTTACTAATTTTGGCATCATCTTTGTCATTTTTCAGGATAATTTTATGGTAAAGCTTTCATTTTGTTTATCATTTTTCATCCATTTGAAAAATAAAATGGTTATTTAAGATGTACCTATTTATAAAATGGAAATAGAATCACAGACATAGAAAAGAAACTTAGGTTTACCAAGGGGGAAAGATGGAGGGATAGAAATGAGATATTAGGATTAACATATGCACACTACTATACATAAAATAGATAACTAATAAGAACTTACTGTATCACACAAGGAACCCTACTCAATATTCTGTAATAATCTATATGGGAAAAAAATATTAAGAAAAGTCAATATACGTATATGTATTACTGATTCATTTGCTGTACAACAGAAACTAACACAATACTATAAATTAACTATACTCAAAAATTAAATTAAAAATTAAATGTCTAAATAAAATAAAATAAAATATATTTTTGATGGAACAAGTTCAGACTTCATTAGCAAAATTTTAATGATGGTTAGAAAGATGTAATCACAGTTTTCCATCATTAACACCAATTTCATCAGGTGGGGAAGTTGTCGTCACAGGGGATGATATAAAGAAGTAAACAAGGTGACCTGAAATAGACAATTTTTTTCTGGTGTGAAGTTACTGAAACATCATTAAAAAAGTATCCATTATTTGTCAGCTTCTCATATGTACTACCTAATTTAGTCATCATAAAACCTCAACAAGTTGTCATTTTTCCCACAGTAAAACAAGGATTTCAAATAAGAATACTTGATTCCAAAATCTATGATTCTGCTAATATTATGTACAGAAAAGTTAATTGTCACTTTTCATATTGCCAGTAGTTGTAAACTATTTTAATCATTTGTTTGGGGCTTTTTCACTTGACTCAGGACCCCAGCTTTTCATTAGAGACTTTGGAGATGAGATGCAATTTAAAAAGGGTCATAATGCAATAATGACTTTACTTCTTAAAAAAAAAAAATAATTATTTATTTTATTTTTGGCTGCACTCGGTCTTCTTTGCTTTATATGGGCTTTTCTCTATTTCCAGAAGGTGAGAACTGCCCTCTAATTGCAGTGCACAGGCTACTCCTTGCTGTGGCTTCTCTTGTTGGGGAGCTCTACTTCTAGGCACTTGGACTTAGTTGTGCTGTAGCATGAGGGATCTTCTAGCAGGGATGAAACCTGTATTCCTTGCATTGGCAGCCAGATTCTTATCCACTGCACCACCAGGGAAGTCCTTGACTTAATTTCATCCTGACTTACTTTTACACGACTGTTTCTAAAAACTCTCAGAATGCTGCTGCTGCTGCTGCTGCTAAGTCATTTCAGTCGTGTCTGACTCTGTGCGACCCCATAGATGGCAGCCCACTAGGTTCCTCTGTCCCTGGGATTCTCCAGGCAAGAATACTGGAGTGGGTTGCCATTTCCTTCTCCAATGCATGAAAGTTGAAACTGAAAAGTGAAAGTGAAGTCGTTCAGTCGTGCCCAACTCTTAGCGACCCCTTGGACTGCAGCCTACCAGGCTCCTCCATCCATGGGATTTTCCAGGCAAGAGTACTGGAGTGGGTTGCCATTGCCTTCTCCGAATGCTACATATAGTAAATAATAGTATCAAAGTGAAAGTCACTCAGTCGTGTCCCATTTTTTATGACCCCATGGACTGTAGTCTGCTAGGCTCCCCTGTACATGGAACTCTCCAGGCAAGAATACTGGAGAAGGTTGCCATTCTCTTCTCCAGGGACTCTTCCTGACCCAGAAATCTAACCTGTGGGTCTCCTGAATTGAAGGCAGATTCTTTACCACTGAGCCATCAAAGAAGTGGTGATATGCATTCATTTGTTGACAGACATCAGGCTTCCGTGTCTTGGCTATGAGATTATTGTAGTAAGTGAAGTAAGTCAGACAAAGACAAACATTATATCACTTTTATGTGGTACCTTTTTGAAAATGATACAAAAAAACTTATTTACAAAACAGAAATAGACTTGACATAGCAAGAGAGTTAGAGAAAAAAATCTATTTTTGCTTTATTGACTATGCCAAAGCCTTTGACTGTGTGGATCACAATAAACTGTGGAAAATTCTGAAAGAGACGGGAATACCAGACCATCTGACCTGCCTCTTGAGAAATCTGTATGCAGGTCAGGAAGCAATAGTTAGAATTGAACATGGAACAACAGACTGGTTCCAAATAGTAAAAGAAGTATGTCAAGGCTGTATATTGTCACCCTACTTATTTAACTTGTATGCAGAGTACATCATGAGAAATGCTGGGCTGGAGGAAGAACAAGCTGGAATCAAGCTTGCCAGGAGAAATATTTATAACCTCAGATATGCAGATGACACCACCCTTATGGCAGAAAGTGAAGAAGAACTAAAGAGCCTCTTGATGAAAGTGAAAGAGGAGAGTGAAAAAGTTGGCTTAAAGCTCAACATTCAGAAAACTAAGATCATGGCATCTGGTCCCATCACTCCATGGCAAATAGATGAGGAAACAGTGGAAACAGTCATTGACTTTATTTTTCTGGGCTCCCAAATCACTACAGATGATGATTGCAGCCATGAAATTAAAAGATGCTTACTCCTTGGAAGGAAAGTTATAACCAACCTAGATAGTATATTCAATAGCAGAGCATTACTTTCCCGACCAAGTTCCGTGTCGTCAAGACTATGGTTTTTCCAGTGGTCATGTATGGATGTGAGAGTTGGACTGTGAAGAAGGCTGAGCACCGAAGAACTGATGCTTTTGAACTGTGGTGTTGGAGAAGACTCTTGAGAATCCCTTGGACTGCAAGGAGATCCAACTAGTCCATCCTAAAGGAGATCAGTTCTGGCTGTTCACAGGAAGGATTGATGATTTAGTATACAGAAGTAAATGTCCCATTTATTTAATTATTTAAATTGTCCCTTTCAGGAAAATGATATATATTTACTTTATACTATGTTTGAGAATAATGGTTAAACCATAATTTATTGTATTAATCTTTTTAAAAATTCTCTCATAAAAGTGGGGAAAATCATTAAATGTGTAGCAGTTTTTCTAGGGGCTTTAGGAAAAAAAATCAGTTTGAAGAGCCCAGTAACCTATGTTAATAACAACATTATCTCTCATCAGCAGATGAATGGATAAGAAAGCTGTGGTACATATACACAATGGAGTATTACTCAGCCATTAAAAAGAATCCATTTGAATCAGTTCTGATGAGATGGATGAAACTGGAGCCGATTATACAGAGTGAAGTAAGCCAGAAAGAAAAACACCAATACAGTATACTAACACATATATATGGAATTTAGAAAGATGGCAAAGACGACCCTGTATGCAAGACAGGAAAAAAGACACAGCTGTGTATAACGGACTTGTGGACTCAGAGGGAGAGGGAGAGGGTGGGATGATTTGGGAGAATGGCATTCTAACATGTATACTATCATGTAAGAATTGAATTGCCAGTCTATTTCTGACACAGGATGCAGCATGCTTGGGGCTGGTGCATGGGGATGACCCAGAGAGATGTTATGGGGAGGGAGGTGGGAGGGGGGTTCATATTTGGGAACACATGTAAGAATTAAAGATTTTAAAATTAAAAAACTAAAAAACTAAAAAAAGAAAAAAAAAAGATTTATATCTGTGTGCCCTGAGTGTGTTTTGATATTTATTTTGACATTTGCTTATTATAGATCTACAATATATACCAACTTCTAGCTTGTTTTAATGGAGAAGGCAATGGCAACCCACTCCAGTACTCTTCCCTGGAAAATCCCATGGACGGAGGAGCCTGGTAGGATGCAGTCCTGGGGTCGCTATGAGTCGGACACAACTGAGCAACTTCACTTTCATTTTTCACTTTCATGCATTGGAGAAGGAAATGTCATCCCCCTCCAGTGTTCTTGCCTGGAGAATCCCAGGGACAGGGGAGCCTGGTGGGCTGCCCTCTATAGGGTCACACAGAGTCGGACACGACTGAAGTGACTTAGCAGCATCAGCAGCAGTTTGTTTTAAATAAATATTCTGCATAATTCAAATATATCATTATTTAGTTTGAACTCCAAACGTGGATTCACACATTCGAGGGAATTTTTTTTTTTTCTTTTTAAAGACTTGTGTAGAATAAACCTCAGAGTAAACATTGTTGGCATTTTGGTAAGTGAAAACTACTAAGGTTGCCACTACTAATTTTGCTTAGGAAAAATTTTAATGTCTCAGGGGACATGAATGGATCTGGCCTAGGTCTTTACAAAAGATAGAAACGAAAGAGTCACACATCATCTTACTAAAAGTAAAAAATAAATAAAGAAATTTTGGTTAGAGAAAATGTGTGTACCTTGAAATATATTTTCTCAATATTTAACTATTTGTTAGCAAATGCAATTTTTACCATACTATGTTAAAATCTTCATGTAGCCTATTAAGAACTTAGAGATATAATTGGCCTCAAATAGTTTATGATACATTTGTGAAGGTAAGATATACTCTTGTTAAAATAAATATCTAAGCATAGCGTATATATATATATATATATATATATACATATATATATAAAGATATTCAGTACAAAAATGATTTAATAAAAATATAGCTCCCTATCTCCTACCAAATCTTTAAGTAGCAATCATCTTTTTAGTAACTACTATATATCATTACCTGGAAAGTTTTCCTAATACATATTAGTAGAAAGCAAGTCATTTATTCTTGTTCTATCTCTGCACACAAGGTGAAGATCCATCACTCAAAAATGTTCATTTTATTTTACTTGACTTTTAGCCCTTTTGAAAAGTGATTCCTTAAATAGACATTACTGGAGAACATTCTAAGCCATTGTCAAAGTTTAATTTACATGTAATTTTAAATTTTTAGTTAACTCATGACATCATACCAGTATTACAGCTGCATCTAGTTTTGCTTAGAGTATAAACGGAGTGCTGATTGTTATAGATCAAGCCAGACATCCATGAACATGAAGAATCTGGAAAAGAAGTCTTTCAGATTTATATAAAGTAAATGAAAATGCTATTTTTATTAATAGTATTTTTGACTTATCAGAAATTCATAGTAACAAAATCAAAGCGAATTCTATTGCTAGAGTTTCAAGGAATAAGTGAAACTTTGGTGAATAATTTTGCTAATTTTGGAATAATGAAAAGAGTACAAGGAACTAATGCTCAACTGTCTTTACTACAAACTCACAGAGGTCATATTATATATGTGACAACTTAACTAAGATGCCAGCTAACTTATTTTCTCCTTGAAAATATTTGTTTGTAGTAAATTATGATTCAGAAATCTAAGAGAAATTGGGCAATCGCAAATAACTAATCAGACAGCAGTACCCAACCTATTTTATTCCTCTTAAACTATATGTTAGGTAACTTGAATCAACAGGATATTAATCCAGAACTGGAAAAGGGGGAGAGGAGAAGTAAATAGAATAGCCAATATTTGTAAATATGTTGTTGTTGTTCAGTCACAAAGTCTTGTTCGACTCTGTGATCCCCTGGACTGTAGCATGCCAGGCTCCTCTGTCCTCCATTGCCTCCCAGTTTGCTCAGAGTCATGTCCATTAAGTTGGTTATGCTACCTAAGCATCTTATCATCTGCCATGCCCTTCTCCTCCTGCCCGCAATCTTTCCCAGCATCAGGGTCTGTTCTAACAAGTCTGCACTTCACATCAGATAGCCAAAGTATTAGAGCTTCAGCATCAGTCCTTCCAAAGAATATACAGGGTTGATTTCCTTTAGGATTGACTGGTTTGATCTCCTTGCTGTCCAAAGGACTTGCAAGAGAATTCTCCAGCACCACAATTCAAAAGCATCAATTCTTCCCGCTATACTCAAATTTCTAAATAAAGTCAATCAATAAAAGTCTGTGTTGGAGTAATACATACTTATTTTTTCCATTTGATTTTAGGTAAACATTGCTAAATTACTTACATACAAAATACTTTCTATTTTTTACCCTAAAGCTAAAAATAATTTTCAGAGATACTGATGAAATAGTCAAATGTTTAAGCTGTTTGTATCTTGGAAAGACGGAATTTCTTGTCACAGCCATTTTAAACACATTTCTAGATGAAAAGTCTATCTTGTATGTGATAGTCATCTTACAATGACAGAAAATGTGTTATTTCTTCTACTTAGGGCTACTCTTCTACAAGTGTTTTGGGCTGTGATGTAGCCTGCACCTTCTGCTAGAGGCTCGTCTATGAACCTGCAGCCAGCCAAGATTGCTCAGCTGTGTTTGAATTTTTGCAACTCCATGGACTGTAGCCCACCAGGCTTTTCTGTCTGTGGAATTCTCCAGGCAAGAATACTGGAGTAGGTTGTCATTCCCTTTTCCAGGGGATCTTTCCAACTCAGGTTCTGAACCTTAGTCTCCAGCATTGTAGGCAAATCCTTTGCCTTCTGAGAGACCAGGAAAGTCCCATCTATGACTTCTACTCTCAACTAAAATGGTAAGTTTTCATTCACAGTCTTCTTACCATCAGAATTTAAATATATTTTCATATGCAAAAACTAAAACAAATAAAATCACCACTATCCACAAGAAAATCTCAACTATTATTTTTCTAAAATTTGCAGCCAAGCTTCTAATATCCTCTTTATGTATGTTCACAAGTTCTTAGCTCAAATTCTCTCCCCAGCCTGCTACAAAGCAACTTCTACTTCAGTGAAACTGTTCTGAATATGTGTAACAAGTTCTGGTTTGTAAAATCAATGTTTAAAAACTTTCCCTCTAACTTTTTATTTTCTTTACCAATATTGACCACTGAGTTTGAATCACTCCGTTTCTTCATTTTCTATGATAACTTGATTTCCTGCTCTCCCAGCTGCTTCCCCAATAGGGCTTCTCTTTCCTTGTTCATCCTTTAATTTTTTAATTCTTCTTGAAGATGTTTGTTTGATTCTTACTCTATAATCTCATCTCATATGGTCTATATAAAATCCAATTTTAGCTATATTTGTGTGTCCCAAATCTACATCTATAAGCCTTGTTGCAGTAAAGACCAGAGTATTAATATATATTTTTCTTACTAAAAATTGGCATTTAGAGCTACAGAAATATTAAAATGGTGATTTTCAATTTCTCCTGTAAAATAGGAAAATTTCGGCTTATTAGCTAACTTTGTTTGTGGCAACAATGAGCTTGAGCTAATTAATTTCTATTCTTTTTAAATTGGACATGTAAGACTTAAAGTCATTTGAGTTTTATAACTGCAATAAAGAAGAGAGATATAAATTTGGAGTTTAACAGACTAATGTCTTTTGGCCTAATTGCATTAGTCAAGCCAATTTCATATCTTTCCATCAATATGTAATAAAACTATAAAATAAAGTGTACATTTACTAGGATTTTTATAGACTTAGCTAAATATCTCTTCTTTACTGATTTATTAGTGTCATATATGTGCTTATGTAACATATTATGTACCATGTACTGAGGTGAAAACTGGAGGTAACACACAGCTTCTGTCCCTGAAATTTTATGTAATGTATGACATAATTATGTAATGAACTATTCAGGTCAGTTCAGTCACTCAGTCATGTACAACTTTTTGCCACCCCACGGACTACAGCATACCAGGCTTCCCTGTCCATCACCAACTCCCGGAGCTCAAATTCATGTCCACTCAGTCGGTGATGCCATCCAACCATCTCATCCTCTATCATCCCCTTCTTCTCCTGACTTCAATCTTTCCCAGCATCAGGGTCTTTTCAAATGAGTCAGTTCTTCACATCAGATGGCCAGAGTATTGGAGTTTCAACTTCAGCATCAGTCTTTCCAATGAATATTCAGGACTGATTTCCTTTAGGATTGACTGGTTGGGTCTCCTTGCAATCCATGGGACTCTCAAGAGTCTTCAATACCACAGTTCGAAAGCATCAGTTCTTCAATGCTCAGCTTTCTTTTTAGTTCAACTCTCACATCCATACATCACTACTGGAAAAACCATAGCTTTGACTAGATAGACCTTTGTCAGCAAAGTAACGTCTCTGCTTTTTAATACACTGTCTAGGTTGGCCATAGCCTTTCTTCCAAGGAGCAAGTGTCATTTAATTTCATGGCTGCAATCACCATCTGCAGTGATTTTAGAGCCCAAGAAAAGAAAGTCTCCTATTGTTTCTATTGTTTCCCCATTTCTTTGCCATGAAGTGATCGGACCAGATGCCATGATATTTGTTTTTGAATGTTGAGCTTTAAGCCAAATTTTTCACTCTCCTCTTTCACTTTCATCAAGAGGCTCTTTAGTTCTTCACTTTGTGCCATAAGGGAGGTATGATCTGCGTATCTGAGGTTATTGATATTTCTCCCAGCAATCTTGATTCCAGCTGTGCTTCATCCAACCCAGTGTTTCTCATGATATACTCTGCATATAAGTTAAATAAGCAAGGTGACAGTATACAGCCTTGACGTACTTCTTTCCCAATTTGGAAGCAGTCTGCTGTTCCATGTCTGGTTCTAACTGTTGCTTCTTGACCTGCATACACATTTCTAGGAGGCAGGTCAAGTGATCTGGTATTCCCATCTCTTTCAGAATTTTCTGTAGTTTGCTGTGATCCACAGATCCACACAGTCAAAGGCTTTGGCATAGTCAATAAAACAGAAATAGACATTTTTCTGGAATTCTTTTGCTTTTTCTATGATCCAACAGATGTTGGCAATTTTATTTCTGGTTCCTCTGCCTTTTCTAAATCCAGGTTGAACATCTGGAGTTCACAGTTCACAAACTGTTAAAGCCCGTGGTAGAGGATTTTGAGCATTACTTTGCTAGCGTGTGAGAGGAGTGCAATTGTGTGGTAGTTTGAACAATCTTTTCCATTGTCCTTCGGTGGCATTAGAATGAAAACTGACCTTTTCCAGTCCTGTGGCCACTGTTGAGTTTTCCAAATTTACTGGCATGTTGAGTGCAGCACTTTTAACAGCATCAGCTTTTAGGATTTGAAATAGCTCAACTGGGATTCCATCATCTCCACTAACTTTGTTTGTAGTTATGCTTCCTAAGTCCCACTTGATTTCACATTCCATGATGTCTGGCTCTAGAAAAATGACCATACCATCATCATTATCTGGGTCATGAAGATCTTTTGGTATAGTTCTTTTGTGTATTCTTGCCACCTCTTCTTAATATCTTCTGCTTCTGTTAGTATGTAATGATGTGTCATTAAATAAATAATCATGGGTTGTGCATAGCATATATGAGACAATAAAACTAGCTCTTTTAATATTGTATAAATTACCTTGGAGCATAGAATTCCTAGAAATTAGAAATTAAATGGAGTTACATTAGAGTAGGAAAGTTAGAAAATTTAGCCACACTTAGGGTTTTATTTTGAAGATAATGCTAACACTGTTACTCTTTTATTCTTCAAGTGTCTTTATGAAGTGTTGGGATGAACGTTATCCATAATTTCAGACTTAAATAACACATATAAAATTACTGTGCATGTGTGTAACCTTACAATCAAATATAACGTTATTTATCAATGTTGTCCCTCAAAAAAAGCAAATTATAACCTTGCTTCTTCAAGGACTACAAATGTAAGTGGACTGCCAATAAAGATAATAGGAAAATATTTTGCTGAGGAAAGGTAATTTGTACAAGTCCTTAAAATTGTTAGTTTTATTTATGCACTTTAAAATTTTTATCAGTATAAGTTGGTGCTTTAATGGTCCATTGTAATGAGATTCATTGCTATTTATTAAGTATTATAAAGGGGTTTTCTTGGTGGTTCAGTTGGTAATGAATTTGCCTGCAGTGCAAGAGACCATAATTTGATCTCTGGGTCAGGAGGATCCTCTAGAGAAGGAAATGGCAACCCACTCCAGTATTCTTGCCTAGGATATCCTGTGGCAAGAGGAGCTTGTCTGGCTACAGTCCATGCAGTCACAAGAGTCAGACACAGCTTAGCAAGTTTTATGAAAGTGTATACTTCACATCTGCAGAGAGTATCTAAACAAATTCTCAAGACACTTGTTATTAATTACTACAAAAATAAAATACTAATATTTTCATATCTTATGTCTTTCAGTGAATTAAAAAAGAATAATGTAGACCTCAAGTTTCTGCTTTTACATGTAAGTATCTTGGAATCACCACCTTATTCTAACAAATAAAAGCTTAACAGACTCCAGTGTAACAAGCCTTCTTGGGTAAGCCAAGATGAGAGAAAAAAGAGATAGAAAAGGAAGGACAGAGAACAAACCACTCCCCTCGAGACTGGAGAGACTGACAAGTGAAAGCAGAGAATAACAATTTACCAGAACAGAGACTCACAGATGGAAATCTCCAGAGGAATCAGTGCAGGAATTGGAAAACCAGAAATGTGGTCAGTGAGTATCCAAGGCTCGTATGTATGCAAGACTAAGAGTTAAAAACTCCAGAAGACCCAGCCATTGTAAAGTCCCCATGGTTTTATAAGATTTACCTCCATGAAGTTCATTAGATTCCCACAATAAATATTGATAACCAGAGAAAAATCCACTCAGGCTTTCAGCATGGGGAAGGCAAAAGGAAACATTTTGAAATACTTCAGATTACTCTGTTCTGCTTAAAAAAGGCATGCTTTCAGGAAAAGCTAGTTAACTAGAGATTAACCTGTTGGCCTGTTACTGGAGGATAACTGATTTAGAAGAGAAACACTCAACTCCAGTCAACACTAGTCTTTAACTTGGGACAAAAAAAATACCTACTTCAGCCCACCCTAGCTGTACTGTCCCAATTAATTTGGGAGGAAAAACTGAGAAACACTTGTGAAATTCACAGTCCAGAGGCACTGACTGGCTCACTGAAAGATTAAGACCTAATCATAGAGTTGTAGAGTGCTTCCCTTCTTCCCACATCTTACCACCATATTGTGCTAAGTTGCTTAGTCATGTCTGACTCAGGCTCCTCTGTCCTTGGAATTCTCCAGGCAAGAAAACTGGAGTGGGTTGCCATGTCCTCCTCCAAGCGATCTTGACCCAGGGATCAAACCCACATCTCTTATGTCTCCTGCACTAGTCAGAGGGTTCTTTACCACAAGTGCTACCCGTGAAGTCCAACTATCCCATTACTAAAGCTTATCTGGAGCACTTTATTTTACCTGGTACATCATGTGTAGATATAAACAGAAAATTATCTACCAAAAGAGTACCAGGCAAATATCTTGAACCAGACATCACAGAGGTATGGGAATTATCAGATTAGGTATTTAAAACAACTATGATTAGTATGACAAGGGCTCTAACGAACAAAGTAAACAGCATTCAATAACAGATGGACAATGTAAGCAGAGGGCAGCAAATCCTAAGGACCAAAAAGAAATCCTAGAGATTAAAATCACTGTAACAGAAATGAAAAATATCACTGATGGACTTACTATTAACAGTAGACTGGACATCACTAAGGAAAATATTTCCCAGCTAGAATATACATCAGTAGAATCATCAAAAACAAACAAACAAAAAAGAACCTCAGAAAGCAAAGATAAAATGGCTGAGGGAAACATAAAAGGGAATGTCCAAAAACTGAAACAACTACAAAAGTTGTAACATACGTGGGAATATCAGAAGAAAGAAAGGGACAAGCCAAGTCAAGGAAGCTCAGAAAATGCAAAGCAGAATAAATGAAAAGAAAAAAAAGAAGAAGAAGAAAAGAAAAAATACACCTAGGCATATATATTTTCAACTACAAAAAAATAAAGAATAAAGAAAAATTCAAGAAGCCAGAAAAACAAAACAAAAAAGGCATTGGACTTCTCCTCAGAAACTATGCCAGCTAAAGAAAGTGGAGTGAAATATTCAAAGACAATATCAAGAAAATTAAAAGACAAACCACAGACTAAGAGAAGGCATTTGCAAAAGACTCACTGATTTAAGGTTTATTTTCCAAAATATACAAAGAATTCTTAGAACTCAATAATAAGCAAACAACTAAACTGATTATAAAAAGCAGCAAACATCCTAACAGGCACCCTACCAAAGAAAATATACAAAGGGAAAATAAACATATAAGGATATGGTCCATATCATATGTGGTCAGGAAAATGCAAATTAAAACAACAATATGACACCACTACACAGCTAGTATAGTGCTTGAAATCGAAAAATTGACAGCATCATATGTTGATAAGGAAGTGGAGCCAAAGGAAGTCTCACAGATTGCTGATGGGGATGTAAACTGGTGGAATCATTTTGGAAGACATTTAGCAGTTTCCTTCAAAACTAGTCGAATGCTTTTTTTTTGTTTGTTTTGGTTTGTTAGATGTCAAGGTAAATATTTACAAAATAGGTGGAACAGACTGGGCCAGTGAAACTGAAATTTAATATCTCTTGTGTAATAAAGTTTGTTTATTTAATATGGGTATACTTGAGCCCTAAACTAAAATTTGAAGACTGTGACTAGCGGAAAGAGTACTCATTAATAACCTACTATCACATCCTTGATGATAGGAAAACATGGTAGTATTGTATTGTGGAACTATAAAAAGCACTCTGTCAAAAGGTAGCAAAGGCCCACATAGCAGTTCCTGGAAAAGGTGCTCTATTGTATGAATCCTGGACATAATCTAAATGTAAGAACTTATAGAAGCTGCAGGCATTTCAATGCCCTAAACATGGTCGTGTCAGTGGTACTGAGAGAGGAAATTGTGATGGTAGATAAAGGAAGAAATACCTGGTTTGGACATCCGCTTTAGAATGAACAAAGTGATTGACAAAACTCCTCTTCAAATGTTGCTTTGGAGAGATATAAAATAATTTGTTTTTATACCATAATGAGAGCAGCTATGGAAAGGCAACTTTGAGTTTTGTTGGCTAACTTTTATAGAATCAATCACATTGACTGTGTGACAGTCTAAATCAGTCATTACGATGGATGAAAACACTGAATCGACCTTGCTACAATCCAGTGTTTTGGTCATACAGGCATGAACCATGTTTATATGCCTGCAGCAAATAGATGAAGGAGCAGCAATGGGATCAATAAGTTTCACTGGCCCAGTCTGTTCTGCCCATTTTGAATTCCTATAGCATCCAAACAAGGCCCTGGGATCAGTCAGCAAAACAGCCAATTGCAGACTGCTCCAATAACTAAGCCATAGTGCTGTGGCATTTATGAGGGCATAAAGCTGATAATTAAGGCTTTTGTGTCTTCCCATCTTTAATAATCGTTAACCATCATTTCCTACTGTCAATACTCTTCCTTCCAAAACTTGTAAATATTTATCTTGACACCTAATACACATTAAAATCTGAAAATCTATAAATAAAAAAATAGACTGTCCCAAAATATAAAACAGGTTCAGCATTATAAAAAAATGCATCTAATTGTAGTCGTCTAAAATGCTGCAATATTGTCTCCATTGCTAAACTGATTATAAAGAAAGCTGAGCATGGAGGAACTGATGCTTTTGAACTGTTTTGAACTGGCTTTGAACTGCTGTTGGAGAAGACTCTTGAGAGTCCCTTGGACTGCAAGGCGATCCAACCAGACCATCCTAAAGGAAATCAATCCTGAATGTTCATTGAAAGGACTGATGCTGAACCTCCAATATTTTGGGCACCTGATGCAAAGAACTGACTCACTGGAAAGACCCGATGCTGGGAAGGATTGAAGTCAGGAGAAGAAGGGGATGACAAAGGATGAGATGGTTAGATGGCATCACCGACTTGATGGACATGAGTTTGAGCAAGCTCCAGGGGTTGGTGATGGACAGGGAAGCCCGGCGTGCTGCCCTCCATGGGGTCGCAAAGCGTCAGACACGACTAAGCAACTGAACTGACTGACAGAGATGTTTGAAGTGAAGTGAAGTCGTTCAGTCGTGTCTGACGCTTTGCGACCCCATGGACTGTAGCCTATCAGGCTCCTCCGTCCATGGGATTTTCCAGGCAAGAGTGCTGGAGTAGGTTGCCATTTCCTTCTTCAGGGGATCTTCCTTACCCAGGAATCGAATTTGGGTCTCTCGCATTGCAGGCTGACGCTTTACCATTTGAGCCACCAGGTAAGCCCGACAGAGATGTTTGGAGAAGTGTAAAAATCACATGATTTTTTTTTCCTCTGTAGCTTTTGGGACTTTTTAAAAATATTATTTTCATTCATTTTCTAGGCTATTTCCAAAATCTTTGTATTTATTTTAAAATTATTTTTTATTCACTGTTTCACTAGGTGTTCTACTATATCTCTTAGAGCATCAGGTTTATAAACGTGTTATATCTTTATGGTATATTTGAATGAAGATTAAAGGGCTTCAAAAAGACCATCCTTTTTATTTTATTTTTTAATCTCTTGGTCATACTGCACAGCACATGAAATCTTAGTTTCCTGACCAGAGATTGAATCTATACCCCTTGTATTGACAGCACAGAGTCTTAACCACTGGACTATCAGAGAAGTCCCAAGATCATCCATTATTAGACCATATGCTATTGAATCCTAACAAAAATATTTCTCACATTTTTCACAGCAGATAATATGTTTTCATTATATATACATATACATATATATACACACACACATTTTTGCTATTCTCTGATAACAAATAACTTCTGACCTTGTTTAATTGCAGATATTCCAGTTCCCCACCTCAAACATTTCTGAATATAATTTACATAGACTTTTTTGTGCTTTATTTTAATCTCAAGCATGATCATAAATTGTTGCCTTTAAATCTAGGATAGGATAAGGAAGCTCACGATGCATCAAGCTTTGTACCATTTTGTAGAAAACAACCAAAACTATATATTTATAAATTATATATATATGTATAGTATATGTGTGCTTATATGAACAACCACAGTCTTGTTAACCACTATTCTATAACCCTGAAGTCAAGAAGAAAATAAAACAAAGAAAAGTCCTTGCTTTTATAGTGTTAAAATTCTGGTGGAAGAGACAATGAATAAACAAGTAAATAATAAAATGCATAATAAAATATCAGATATGCAAAAGAACTAAAAAGAAAGATTACATATTATAGCAGTGAGATGTAGTGTCATATTTGAGTGAGGTGAGGAAGAGATAGAAAGATACATAGATATAAAGCATTTCACAGAGAGATGATTAGAGGTTTGAGTCAGAAGGATGCTTGGCTTATCTAAGGGACATGAAGCATAGCACAGCAACTAGAGTATAACGAACAAAAAATAGAGGCACGTTTGATGATGCTCGAAACAGAATTAAGAGAAGATACAGACATTTGTAAGGCATAGGACTTTATATGTTGACCTAAATGTGATGTGTAATGGTTATTATCACAACAATTGTGAGTAATAAACCACCACACAATCAGTAGCATGCACAAATTAGCATATGTGTTTCACTTCTGCATCTGAAGGTTGCCTGGGACCAGATGGGCTCAGTAGATGTGCTCCCAAGTGGTGAGTGAGATCCAGTAGACTCAATGTTTCCCACTTTCTCAGATTACTACATTTTACTGTTCCTACTCTGAACCTATTTCCATGCAAATGCAGATTACTTTTGTGTTTATTTTCTTCTATTTTTCCCCTGAGTAAAAGCTATATTGAAACATGAACAGTACTTGACTTTTTTACTACTGTCATACTTGTGGCTAAGGATGAGGCATGGAGCTGAGGAGGTACTTATTGCATATTTGCAAACTCCTTTCTTCTGGAGAGGTTTTTTTTTAATTATTTTTTATTTATTAATTTTTTTTTTACTTTATTTTACTTTGCAATACTGTATTGGTCTTAAATTAACATCATTATTAGGTGCACAGATAATTCTGATATACTCCTCTGTAATTCTCCACTCTTCAAAAATGCTTTTTTATAAACTTTTTGAAAATAAAAACCATTCTGGGCCTTGTCTTGTATAAACTATAGCAGGCACCAAGTTAAGTCAATATAATGTTGCCGGGCTCTGGCAGGTGTTCTTCTCCAGACCAGGGATTAGCAAACTTTTTCTATAAAATGTCAGAGAGTAAATATTTTATTCTTTGCCATGACAGCTGAACAACTCTGCTGTTATAGCATGAAACCATCCATAGAAAATACATAAACAAATGTGAGTGCTTGTGTTCCAACTAACATTACTTACAAAAAAAAAAAAAAAAACAGTACAAAATCGGATTTGGTCCATGGGTCATAGTTTGCTGACTTCTGTTCTTATGAACATCACTTGTTTCCATATTACATCTATCTACCCCTGTAGTCATTTTTCCATCTCAAAAAAGTATGGCATCCTGTAAACATATTAAATGAGTTCACAATTTTTTTTTGTAGGTTTCCTCACAGTCTCTTGTTTTATTTGCTTTCTGATCGCTGCTTTGTGTCTACTGCCACACTGCATCTGCTGAGGCCAGAGCCCATGTTGAGAGCATCAGTGGGCGATACATCATGACATTCATATAGTTTGAATCCTCAAAGCGTCAATATAGTGCTGGTCTCAGAACCCTTAATGTATCAATCTATATTGTATTCTGTCCACAAATGGAAATATCATCTCTGTCTGACATATAGTTCTCATGTTAATGGTACTTATGTTACAGTATAGCAAAGATTTTGTCCAGGAAAGTGACTTTTCAGTTTTTTCTTTCAACCTCTGGAATAATAACTCTAGGCTTAGACAGAGGTTAGAGGCTAAATCAATGCAAAGTAATAAACAAAAAAAATATGCCTTTATTCTTATTCAGCCAATCTGTTAGATATGCTCAGAGAGTTGGCAAGTACCTGGGAGGATGCACAAAGTAGACAGTATAGGCATTTGCTACTAGAAGATCAATCCACAAATTCTGAAATTTATAATAAGCTTCAGATATAATAAACTGCAAAGTCCTCCACACCTGTTGATTTAAAGTATTTATTAAGCTTAAAGTTTATAAGAAAGAATATCAGGAGATAATGATGGCAGTTTTTAATCTTCTGTGGTTGCTTCTCTGGATTATAGAATGAGCATTGTCTCTTCTATTCCTCTATATTCTTTTTTGGATAAATATCTCTATAGAGAATGCTCATAAAGACAAATATATTACTCTAAAAGGAAATATTCCATTTTTAGGGGGCAAATTCAAGTCAGGAAGAATATTGGGAGCCTAAAAGTGGCCAAAGATCAAGCCACATTCTGCAAATTAACCTCACCTCCCAGGTGGTGTTAGTAGTAAGAACCTGCCTGCCAATGCATGAGATGTAAGACACAACAGGTTTGATCCCTGAGTGGGGAAGATTCCCCTGGAGGAGGGTATTGCAATCCACTCCAGTATTCATACCTGAAGAACTCCATGGACAGAAGAACCTGTTGGCCTACAGTCCATGGGATCACAAAGAGTAGAACATGACTGAAACGTCTTAGCACTCATACTTAAGCTTGTATTTCCTATCTGTCGAATTGATCATTTGTATGTTGCAAAATTTTCTGAACTTTAGTGAATACAAGTATGTAGTTTATTGGCTCCATTGAACTTTAAAATGTATTACCAAATATAATATCTGATATAATTCAAAATATGAGAAAAAAATTAAAACATGCTATTATAAATTTACAAGCAAATTTGGTTTTCTGGTAACTTGAAACATCACAAAATAGAATGGCTATTTGAAGTTTTTGCAGTTACCAAATTAGAAAGATAGTTTAGTTAATAATATACTTCATTATTTTCCTTTGCATTATTTATATTTTTTGTTTGCAAAAGAATTCCAAGAAGCACATATTCATTATAGAATATTGTAAAAAAATGAATGCAGAAGAAATTCTGAATATTTTTATTGCATTTACACAATAAATTTTATTGCTTCAGTTGATTTAATATATTGCACTACCTTAGGCATAATCCAGCTAGAACTTCCCTAACTGTTGAAGTTGATATGTGAGCATTTTAATAAGTTTTCATTTTCTTAAATGTGACATGGAGAAACAAATGAGATTGAAAGTAATGAGGCATAGTGATTTTTTGTTTTTGTTTTTTTCTGGAAGAAACCATTACATTATGAAGGTAATAAACTCTTTTAGAAATAAGGACACCTGCCACAATGGGTGCAAAAAAGAGAGAAGCAAAGTGACTACTGCAATAGTAAGATTTCATTTTTATTACCTTTTTGAGCCATTTATTTTCTTTACCTCTCTTTATGTACTCTCTGAGTATTTTTACTGCTGTGTTCTTCTTTCCCTCATTCACAATTTTTGATCTATTTGCTCCACCCTTTAAGAAACCTTGGATGGAAAAAATAGTGCATAATTGCATACGAAGTTCAAAGTCAGAGAAGCATACAGAAAGCTAGTATTGTGGGAACAAACATGCTATGGCCCGATTTCAGGTGTCACTAACTGCCAGGTTTGCATTATTAATGGTTCTGTTCAAACTAATTTTTTCAGTCAAGTATCTGGCTCTTGAAGTTTTCCTCCTGGTAAAAAAATCTTCCTCATTTTATTTTCAGGAAATAAATTTCTTTTGTTTATCAGACATATGGTTGACAATAATCTGTATTAGCAATTAACTTATTGCTAATAAACGTTATATTTCTAAATTTACAAGAAAATAATGTTAACACCTCAATATCTTAGAAAATAATTCTATATAATATTCAGATATTAGTAATCTTTGAAAGTCAAAAGAAATTGGAGGATTTGCAGTTGTTCAAAGCTGCTATTCTGAAATTTGACATTATAGAAGACTGTAGACATTCAAAAGTATAAAAAATTGATCTTGGTCAGGGAACATACTCTGAATGTTTCTTGCTAGCAGTTCTTTTGTGTAATTCTGAGGCATAAACTTATTTATGTGTCATTTGATCTCATCTTACACTAGATTTATAATGAGGCAATTAAGACATTGCTATGGAAAATTTATATAGAAATTTGTATTATATCCATTAGTGACTATTTATTGAAAATTTAACTTTTGGGAGTGAGGTTGAGTAAATTTTAGGTCATAAGCCCTTTGTGAAGAAGGATAGTAAAGGTCTCATGTCAAATTGGATACATTTTTGGAACGAGCACAACATTTCTTTCATTTATAAGAGCAGGAAGTTAGGGTATACTTACAGCTTCCTTGTGGCTCCAGACTGATGTCTGTCATTAAACTAGCTGCATGTAACTATGGGTTTGAAAATGAATTCATATTGACACACATCATTAACATAGCAAGCTTGAGAACAGAGGTTATGTCATCATTATATAAGTATCCATGCAAATGAGATTCTTTGCTTTGTTCAGAGGTGAGATTAATTTTTATTTTCTATTAGAAGGTATTTTTTCTCTCAGTGTATTGCACTGGCAAAGCAGTCAATATGAAGATAATTCTAGTAGGATGTTAAATTTTAAGTGAAAGAAATTGATCTCTATATCCAGGTGTGTTGATTATTAACTGTTTGACTCAGTAAACTATTTCAGCAAGTAGAAAAATAAATACTTGGTTTGGAGCCAAATCCAGGTTCTTCTACTTATGAGCTACATAACATCATAAGAAGTTAAACAGATAATGTAATACTGGACCCATAGCATTGTTATGAGTGTTAAACTAATATGCATATGGTATATATGCTGCAGTATGCTTAGTCCCTCATTCATGTCTGACTCTTTGCAACCCCATGGACTAGGGCCCATCAGGCACCTCTGTCCACCACCTTGTCCAGGCAAGAATACTGGAGTGGGTTGCCATGCCCTCCACCAGGGGGTCTTCCCAATCCAGGGATGGAACCCAGATCTCCTGCATTGGAGCCGGATTCTTTATCATTGAACCACCAGGGAAGCCCATGAATACAGGAATGGGTAGCCTATCCCTTCTCTAGGGGATCTTCCCAACCCAAGAACTGAACTGGATTCTCCTGCATTGCAAGTGGATTCTTTACCAGCTGAGCTACCAGGGAAGCCCATATATAGTGTATATATTTGTCACCTAATACAGTATGTGGCCTCAATATCAGATCTGATGTTAAATTTTAATAAATTATACCATTATTCAAATTTAAATAGTGTATTCATTCATTACTTTAAGAATTATTCCAACAAATAGTTATGAGTCATATTTTTCTTTTATTAACTTATTCAACATCTAATAATATGAGTATGGATTTGTTCAAATAGTTGTTGCATCAGAGTGTAGAAAGGGAAGAGAAAATACTAGGGATCACTTAATGAGTTGTTGCCTAAATGGCCTCCAACTCTAGTTCCATTACAGGAAAGATTTTTTATTTTTATTTTTATTTTTTTATTTTTTTATGTCTTTGAAAATCTTTAATTCTTAAATTCATGAACACAAACATAAACACAAAAACACAGAGACAAATTCTGTATTGTCATATAGGTATTTCTGATAAAATGCAAGGACATGATATGCCAACCACAGATACTGTGGTTCATAATGACAATACTAAGATGCACAGTTATCTCTTGGCCCTTTGCCCAGCTTACACAAATCTTACTGCAAACATACCTTTGTGTAGACACTTAGGTATATTGCACTTTCTTATTGGTCTAAAGAAGAATGAACTGGGAAGATACGCACTCTTTTATGAATACTTTCTGGATGGTCAGTGGATGGGGATGAGAAGAGAGAAATCAATGATTCTGTTCCTTCTGTCATCGTGTTGGCTCATCCTCTTTATTCATTTCTTTCAAAAAAATCACCCTATTATTCTGTGTCCTATAATAAATGGGAAAATAGCAACACTGGCCGCTAATTTCATCATTTATTCAGATAACGCATACTAACCTGAAACATGTATAATATAACATTGATCTGAAATTCAATAAAAGAGTAAGAAGGTGGAAAGTGAAAGCCTTCGACTGTGTTCCTTGCCATGTCCATAAGTCATGCTTTTAATATTTTTGTTTGTCTCTACCTCCTCCCCCTTGAACCTACCATCCTAAATCTTCCTCTTTCTTAATCTATTATTGGTGTTTAAATTCTCAAGTAAGATCAGTTTGGTGGCAAAAGGAGAAACTAGGATTTGACATGGAAGCTATAATTCTACATCAAAGTAAATACACACCCTGTTTATGTTCAGTAAAGAGTGATGGGTTTTCTTTAACAAATCTAGACAGTTGTAATATTATTTTTGCGATCTTATTCTATAAATGTTTGATGTGTTTCATGACTCCCACCCACCTTCTGCTGGGTGTCAGCAATCCATAGCTTGTCAGAGTTCCTTAGCTTGTAGACACGTCATTATAATATCTGCTTCTGTCTCCACATGGTGTTCTCCTTTCTCCACATTCTAGGACACGCAGAAAGGAAGCCAGAGGGCTGACCATAGTCACATTTGAAAAATGTGGCAAAGAAAGGGAAATGCATGCACACATGCACACACACACATGCACACACATGCATGCACACACACACACAGCAAAACAAAACCCAGCATTACCAACTTTCTTTTTAAAAAATATATTTCTGTTATAACTCATTTTTGCTAGCTAGTATCAAATTCCTTCTTGAAACATATATTGGCCAATTTGGTACCTGTGTGACAATGTGTATTTTCAACTTAATTGTTTGATTAATATAAAGTATTTCAATTAAAGAAAACAAAATCTGATTTTTAAGGTTAGTATAGACTTTTGTCTTAAAAAGTATAAATATCTTCTGATTTCCTTTTATTAATATAATTTGCATTGATTTTCAGTGAAGTTCTCACATAAAACTTATTGTATTGGTGGATTGGGGTTTGTGATGGAGTGATTTTCATGTCTATGTTGTTACACTATAACATTCTTAAAATACTTTTATAAAAATTATTTAACATTATAACTTTTTTCTTATATAACACTAATTTGACATAATATGTTTTATTTTCGAAAAGAAAAACACTTTAAACCCACAGAATACTTTGAAGCAATAATATGTTGTTATTATATTTTGCCAAATTTCAAGATGAAAAGTAATAGTATAAGAAATAGATTACTTTTCACACTGATTCGGTGTTTTGCTTTCATTGTGGTGCAGGGCTAATGCAATTTTCAAAAATTTTAGATGTTTATTTTGTGTGATTTCCCTAGACCAAACAGTATCCTCTTTAAATTTTGGTACTTTATTTTTATTTTTAATTTTTATTTTTACTTTATTTTACTTTACAATACTGTATTGGTTTTGCCATACATTGACATGAATCCGCCATGGGTGTACATGAGTTCCCAATCATGAACCCCTCTCCCACCTCCCACCCCATATCATCTCTCTGGATCATCCCCATGCACCAGCCCTAAGCATCCTGTATCCTGTATTGAACACAGGGAACCCTCTTACACTGTTGGTGGGAATGCAAACTAGTACAGCCACTTTGGAGAACAGTGTGGAGATTCCTTAAAAATTTGCAAATAGAACTGCCTTATGACCCAGCAATCCCACTGCTGGGCATACACACCGAGGAAACCAGAATTGAAAGAGACACATGTACCCCAATGTTCATTGCAGCACTGTTTATAATAGCCAGGACATGGAAACAACCTAGATGTCCATCAGCAGATGAATGGATAAGAAAGCTGTGGTACATATATGCAATGGAGTATTACTCAGCCATTAAAAAGAATACATTTGAATCAGTTCTAATGAGATGGATGAAACTGGAGCTGATTATTAAGAGATAAGTAAGCCAGAAAGAAAAACACCAATGCAGTATACTAATGCATATATATGGAATTTAGAAAGATAGTAATGATGACCCTGTATGCGAGGCAGCAAAAGAGACACAGATGTGTAGAACAGACTTTTGGACTCTGTGGGAGAGGGAGAGGGTGGGATGATTTGGGAGAATGGCATTGAAACATGTATACTATCATGTAAGAAACAAATTGCCAGTCTATGCAACATTATAACTTTTTACTTACAGAAATCTGTCCTCCCTTTACCATCAATTTTAAATGCAGTCTTCCTTAGCCTGCCAAGTGTAGCCTTTTTCCTTCCTTGTTTTTTGCCCCATGCACATTCAATCATGTACACACATGATGCAGTAAATTCATAGGTTTAAGGTAAAATAATTTAAAAATAATTTTCCAATTTATCATTAAAACATTGCAAAAGGTAAGAAAATGTCTCAACATATAGCCTAACAGAGAATACTAAGAAAAGTAGGACTATATTTGTCTAATGATTAAGATATTTGTACTAATTTGTATTCACAAATACCTAACTATGAATGGTTGTAGGTTGTAACTTAGGAAATGAACTCTGAGCAGAAAGAAGCCTTTAATTTCCTTTAAATTTTACATTTTTTTTTTCAGGTGAAACAAAGATCTTAAGGGAAGTCTCTAACTGTAAATTAGGGGTGAGATTTTTGAAAGAGTCAATGCAGTGCTTAGATGGGGAAGAACTGAATCAGGTACTGAATAAACAGGGAATTCAAATGTGGTTTACAATGCAGTGAGTTTCAGGGATGGACATAGCATTTTGTTTCATCTGGATGTAAAATCATGATTCAGTGAGAGACTCTCCAAGAACTTTTGGGAGTCTAAGACCTCTGAAGTTCCACAGAAACATATAATCAAAAGTTTCATATAGAATAAAATATGTGATCAGGATAATTCACATGACCTATGGGTTCTATTCTCTCCTCAAAACGTGTTTTAGGCACTCTAAAGGATTTTAAATATTTTCTACAAGGATTTCAGTCAGAAAGGTCTCAGTGTCAGTGGCTAAAAGTATATTTGGCAAAATGTCTTCTCTACACCCTGCCATCTGCTAGGAGATACCTGAATATCAAACCAAATCCTCAGCCAGACAGAATTATAGGGTAGTCACTGCTCCAGAGATGTGTAAACATCTAGATATTTGCTAAAGGTGATTGCAGACCTGGGGATCTTGATAGCTCTCTGCCTATGGTTCCATTGCTCCTGCTGTATCCAGACATATCTGTGAGAGACCAGCATGCTGGGAAACAGTAGGATGAGAGAAAGACAGTCAGTACTCTCACATTCAAAATGCTCTTTAATTCTTGAGAAACAAATTCTTTACTGTGACATAGTGCAATGTCTTGAGAAAGGTGTTTACTGAATTACAAGACCAAAGTTTGTGAACTCTTTCGCTATTAACAACTGCAAAAAATATTTGAAAAGTGCTTAGAGGATATATTTTTGGTGATAAATCACTTGGCTGACAAGAAAGAAACCATCTTATTCATTATTTTGGCATCAGTCTATGATCAACAAGTGTTTTTTTATATTCACACAGGCATATATATATTGCTAATTATATATTTACAAACACACATATTAACACTATACTGAAACCGGCTTAAATATATTTCAAATATAAGGTAAATCATAAGTAAAGAGAAAATAAGATATTAACCTGGCTAATAGTCTTCCATTGCCTTACGTATTTTCTTAACATTGTTGAACAATTATTTAAGTGTTTGAACAGCCGATGGATTTTATTTGGTAAATGCTTTTGATGGTATGGCAACTTGAAGATAAATTTAAGTTGTAATAGGTAAAGTTTCATAAATATAATATGCATATAGACACTGTTTCAATGGATTTCATATATATGCTTCAAATGCTCTTCAGTCGTGTCTGACTCTTTGTGACCCCATGGACTCTGGAGCCCACCAGGGTCCTCTGTCCATGGGACTCTCCAGGCAGGAATACTGGAGTGGGTTGCTATTTCCTTCTCCAAGTGATCTTCCTGACTCAGGGATTGAACCTGAGTCTCTTACGTCTCCTGCATTGGCAAGCAGGTTCTTTACCACTAATGTCACCTGGGAAGCCCCCTGCAGACTTAAGGAAAATTATTTCTAAAAATTTCTAAATTATTTTAAAATTATTTCTAAACATTTATAGTCAAATTTCTGCCAATTCTTTTTAAATTAATTATGCTAAGCTAAATGTTAGAGGAGTAAACTATGAATCAGCAGAGTTCAAATAATTTATTTTCACAAGTGTCCTAATAAATTCAGCAAATAAATCAAATATGACAACTTAACCTATTCAACCTGTTCTATATACCATTTACTTACAGTCAGTCCAACACAGATGCTTTAGAATCCAGTTCTCTATACCCATCACTAAGAAAACAGTCTAGGATTTATCCCTGTGCCTTGTCCATCTTCCAAAGTCTCTCAAGCCAGCAGCAATATTTCAAAATGCAATTTTTCACGTCTGAATAAACAACTGTCACATTTTATGTAGATGAATTAGTTTTCTAGGGTTTTCATAGTAAAATGTCACAGACTGGGTGACTTAAACAAAAGAACTTTATTTTCTTTTGGTTCTGAGGGTGAGAAGTCCAAGATCAGCATGTTGGACTTGCAGACTGTTGTCTTCTCACTTTATTGTTACATGGCCTTTCTTCTATGTGTGCATCCCTGGTGTATCTTTCTTTTCTTACAAAAACACCAGTCATATTGGATTAGGGCCCCATTCTCATGATCTAATTTCACCTGCTGCTGCTATTTTGTCGATAAGTCATGTCTGACACTTCTGCAATCCCTTGGACCGTAGCCCGCTATGCTCCTCTATCCACTGGATTTCCCAGGCAAAAATACTGGAGTGGGTTGCTATTTCCTTCTCTAGTGAATCTTCCCAACTCACAGTTTGAACCCACATCTCCTGCATAACAAGAGGATTCTTTACAACTGAGCCACCTGAGAAGGCCCTTCATTTAATTTTAATTACCTCTTGAAAGGTCCTGTCTCCAAACAGAGTCACATTGGATGTTAAGGATTCCATATTTATTCGACTCTCTCAAGAAACTGCTGATTAATCTAGTGATGATACTTTATGTCAGTTTTTCTTTTAGTATTTGAAAAAACACATCATTCTCATACCTTGGAAATTTATTTTCTTATTTTTCTTCATTTAAAATATTCTCAGCTTCCTCTGGTTCTGAGTCAAGTTTGAAAGTCATTTTGGTCTGCTTTCTCTTTTTCTGAACACATTTCATTAAAGATCTCAAACTAGGTGTTATTAATCAGTCAGTAAACTATATCTGAGCTATACTACACTCTCAGTTAATCTAGTGTATGCTGCTGCTGCTGCTGCTGCTAAGTCGCTTCAGTCGTGTCCGACTCTGTACGGCTCCATAGACGGCAGCCCACCAGGCTCCCCTGTCCCTGGGATTCTCTAGGCAAGAACACTGGAGTGGGTTGCCATTTCCTTCTCCAATGCATGAATGTGAAAGTGAAGTCACTCAGTGGTGTCCGACTCCTAGCGACCCCATGGACTGCAGCCCACCAGGCCCCTCCGTCCATGGAATTCTCCAGGCAAGAATACTGGAGTGGGTTGCCATTGCCTTCTCCGTGAATCTAGTGTTAAATATCATTCAAAAAAAATGAGACACATATGCTTCTTACATATAGTAACAAGAAGCTGCATTTTCCACCTACAAAACAAGCATCATAACACAACTCTAATGGTAACAGTGGAGTTGAGGACTATTGTCTAATATAGCTTACAAAAATAAAATTGAAGTATTCTCCCCAACACTTTCATCAAAAAGTTACCTCATTTTCCTTAAGTTTTACAACATGTCATTAATCACTCAAAAAATAATACTTTGAGAAAAAATTCCTTTTACAAAATTGAAGTAACTAGTTCATTTGTGATTCACTAGAATCAATGTGAAGTTTATAACATACACAACGACTCTGTTCTTTCTTTCCTTTGCAAAATCAAGGATGCAATTTATCTGCTAAATAGCATGATTGATCCTCTCTCACTATGGTCTTGTCTGAGGTAATAAATCAGGACACAGCTACCATCTCCAAATGTTCAATTCTGACCCTACAATTAGTTTCCACTGACTCTGGTTCCTGATTATCAGCACAAACCTCTACTTTGAGTTATCCCATAATTAGGCAGACAATACAGTATCATGCACTAAAATATCCTAGCTGGTAGAACATTTGCTAACCACTGATCTGTCAAATCCGCTGGATGGGTCTCATGCCCTGGTTTAGATAAGAGGATCATCAGCTCTGCTTCGCATTACATTAACACTAATGTGGCATCCAAAATTTAAATGCAGCAATTAAAAGTTTTTAAGCTTTTCTTAAGTGGCACCAAGCCAAATCTTTCATGCAAAACATTGGATGATCTTTCTTAAGTATGGATAAAAATATTCAAATATTAAACAATTCTGAAGGTGCTACACCAATAGACCATATGCATGGAATTTTGCTTTTACCAAAAGAAAAGAGCAGAATTAAAACAGATCTCTCCAGCTGAATCAGAGGACATATACTCCTTCATTATTTTTTCTTGATCTTTTATTTTTCCTTCAATTATCTGTAACTTTCTTTTTATTTTAATTTTTATTTTTACTTTATTTTACCTTATAATACTGTATTGGTTTTGCCATACATTGACATGAATCCAACACGGGTGTATATGCGTTCCCAAACATGAACCCCCCTCCCACCTCCCTCCCCATAACATCTCTCTGGGTCATCGCCGTGCACCAGCCCCAAGCATGCTGTATCCTGCGTCAGACATAGACTAGTGATTTGATTCTTACATGATAGTATACATGTTACAATGCCATTCTCCCAAATCATCCCACCCTCGCCCTCTCCCCCTGAGTCCAAAAGTCTGTTATACACATCTGTGTCTTTTCTGCTGTCTTGCATACAAGGTCGTCATTGCCATCTTTCTAAATTCCATATATATGTGTTAGTATACTGTATTGGTGTTTTTCTTTCTGGCTTACTTCACTCTGTATAATCGGCTCCAGTTTCATCCATCTCATCAGAACTGATTCAAATGGATTCTTTTTAATGGCTGAGTAATACTCCATTGTGTATATGTACCACAGCTTTGTTATTCACTCATCTGCTGATGGACATCTAGGTTGTTTCCATGTCCTGGCTATTATAAACAGTGCTGCAATGAACATTGGGGTACATGTGTCTCTTTCAATTCTGGTTTCCTCGGTGTATATGCCCAGCAGTGGGATTGCTGGGTCATAAGGCAGTTCTATTTGCAAATTTTTAAGGAATCTCCACACTGTTCTCCAAAGTGGCTGTACTAGTTTGCATTCCCACCAACAGTGTGAGAGGGTTCCCTTTTCTCCACACCCTCTCCAGCATTTATTGCTTGCAGATTTTTGGATCACAGCCATTCTGACTGGTGTGAAGTGGTACCTCATTGTGGTTTTGATTTGCATTTCTCTAA
Organism: Ovis canadensis; assembly: GCF_042477335.2. Lineage (NCBI taxonomy): Eukaryota > Metazoa > Chordata > Mammalia > Artiodactyla > Bovidae > Ovis > Ovis canadensis. The sequence continues at coordinate 65,151,422 of NC_091250.1, forward strand.
TAATGAGTGACGTTGAGCATCTTTTCATGTGTTTGTTAGCCATCCATATGTCTTTGGAGAAGTGTCTATTTAGTTCTTTGGCCTATTTTATGATTGGGTCGTTTATTTTTCTGGAATTTAGCTGCATAAGTTGCTTGTATAGTTTTGAGATTAGTTGTTTGTCAGTTGCTTCATTTGCTATTATTTTCTCCCATTCAGAAAGCTGTCTTTTCACCTTGCTTATATTTTCCTTTGTTGTGCAGAAGCTTTTAATTTTAATTAGATCCCATTTGTTTATTTTTGCTTTTATTTCCAGTATTCTGGGAGGTGGATCATAGAGGATCCTGCTGTGATTTATGTTGGAGCGTGTTTTCCCTATATTCTCCTCTAGGAGTTTTATAGTTTCTGGTCTTACGTTTAGATCTTTAATCCATTTTGAGTTTATTTTTTGTGTATGGTGTTAGAAAGTGATCTAGTTTCATTCTTTTACAAGTGGTTGACCAGTTTTCCCAGCACCACTTGTTAAAGAGATTGTCTTTACTCCATTGTATATTCTTGCCTCCTTTGTCAAAGATAAGGTGTCCATATGTGTGTGGATTTATCTCTGGGCTTTCTATTTTGTTCCATTGATCTATATTTCTGTCTTTGTGCCAGTACCATACTGTCTTGATGACTGTGGCTTTGTAGTAGAGCCTGAAGTCAGGCAAGTTGATTCCTCCAGTTCCATTCTTCTTTCTCAAGATTGCTTTGGCTATTCGAGGCTTTTTGTATTTCCATACAAATCTTGAAATTATTTGTTCTAGTTCTGTGAAAAATGTGGCTGATAGCTTGATAGGGATTGCATTGAATTTGTAAATTGCTTTGGGTAGTATACTCATTTTCACTATATTGATTCTTCCAATCCATGTGCATGGTATATTTCTCCATCTATTAGTGTCCTCTTTGATTTCTTTCACCAGTGTTTTATAGTTTTCTATATATAGGTCTTTAGTTTCTTTAGTTAGATATATTCCTAAGTATTTTATTCTTTTCGTTGCGATGGTGAATGGAATTGTTTCCTTAATTTCTTTTTCTACTTTCTCATTATTAGTGTATAGAAATGCAAGGGATTTCTGTGTGTTGATTTTATATCCTGCAACTTTACTATATTCATTGATTAGCTCTAGTAATTTTCTGGTGGAGTATTTAGGGTTTTCTATGTAGAGGATCATGTCATCTGCAAACAGTGAGAGTTTTACTTCTTCTTTTCCAATTTGGATTCCTTTTATTTCTTTTTCTGCTCTGATTGCTGTGGCCAAAACTTCCAGGACTATGTTGAATAGTAGTGCTGAAAGTGGGCACCCTTGTCTTGTTCCTGACTTTAGGGGAAATGCTTTCAATTTTTCACCATTGAGGATAATGTTTGCTGTGGGTTTGTCATAGATAGCTTTTATTATGTTGAGGTATGTTCCTTCTGTTCCTGCTTTCTGGAGAGTTTTTATCATAAATGGATGTTGAATTTTGTCAAAGACTTTCTCTGCATCTATTGAGATAGTCATATGGCTTTTATTTTTCAATTTGTTAATGTGGTGAATTACATTGATTGATTTGTGGATATTGAAGAATCCTTGCATCCCTGGGATAAAGCCCACTTGGTCATGGTGTATGATCTTTTTAATATGTTGTTGGATTCTGATTGCTAGAATTTTGTTGAGGATTTTTGCATCTATGTTCATCAGTGATATTGGCCTGTAGTTTTCTTTTTTTTTTGTAGTATCTTTGTCAGGTTTGGTATTAGGGTGATGGTGGTCTCATAGAATGGGTTTGGAAGTTTCCCTTCCTCTGCAATTTTCTGGAAGAGTTTGAGTAGGATAGGTGTTAGCTCTTCTCGAAATTTTTGGTAGAATTCAGCTGTGAAGCCGTCTGGACCTGGGCTTTTGTTTGCTGGAAGATTTCTGATTACAGTTTCAATTTCTGTGCTTGTGATGGGTCTGTTAAGATTTCCTATTTCTTCCTGGTTCAGTTTTGGAAAATTGTACTTTTCTAAGAATTTGTCCATTTCTTCCACATTGTCCATTTTATTGGCATTTATCTGTGGCTTTCTAGAAGTATTTTTCTCAATTGAGCTCTCAGTTCTATATCATTAACTAATTGTATTCTACTTGCATACATTTATAAAACCTTGTAAGAATTATACCTTCCATATTTGTTCTCTTGACAACATATATGATCTGCTGTTTAGTTACTCTGACTCTTTGTGACCCCTTAGACTGTAGCCTGCCAGCCTCCTCTGCCCATAGGATTCTCCAGACACGAGGAGTGGGCTGCCATTTCCTTCGCAAGGGGCAATTATTAGAGGTTCCTCTGTAGGAAGAAATGACAACTCACTCCAATATTTTTACCAGGAAAATCCCAAGGACAGAGGAGCTTGGTGAGAATTCAAAAGAAGACCATCATATTACTGACAATTACAGTGAATATAAACAGGAACATTTAATTGTTGTTTGGGTAAGAAAACAAGGCATCCAATGAGGAAATGAAAGTTTCTCAATTTTCATAGAAACAACTCTAGATATTTGGAGCAACAACAAAAGATAAGCTTTGATTATGTTATACCACACATCAAATTTAAGGGAGGATGAATTAGAAACACAAGTATTTGGGTTAAAACTATAGTGCTTCTATGGAATGAAAAAACAGAAATAAATCTTTACTTTTGAATATGCAAATATATCTCAAGTGGACAAAATATTAACCATAGAAAAATTTTAATATATTTGTTTCATCAAAGTTAGAAAACTTAATTTCAAAAGTTATTAATAATAAAATGACAATTCTGCTTTGTATAACTGAATTTACTAAGTCAGCAGATCTTAAGTGTTCTCACCAAAAGGAGAAAAAAAGAAAAAGACAATTATGTGAGCTTATGGATGTGTTAATATATTTTATGGTAGGAATATTTTCATAATGTGTATATGTATCAAACACGGCATTGTATACTTTATTTGTCAATTATAACTATTTTTTTTAAAGAGAAAAAGAAAAGAAGATGCAAATCCAAATTACATATTTGGAAAAATACAGTGCTTTTAACTTTCAAACAACTTTAACCCAGAATATGTAAAGAACTCTTAAACATCAGTAGTAATTTTAAAATATCTAACTTAAGAAAAATAAGCAAAAGTCCTTAAAATGATAGTAACGATTGACAATATAAAAATGGCCCGAAGTTACACTGAAAAATGTTAATCAGCATTAATCACAAGGAAAATGCAAGGTAAAACTATAATGTGCCACTGCTTAAACAAACTCAGATGTCTAAAATTAAAAACAATGAATATCCCAAATGTCAGAGAGGATATGGAATAACTGAAATGACATATTGCTCGTGGGAGTATTAAATTATATAACAACTTTCGAAGAGAATGTGAGATCCCTTATAAAGTTAAATATACTATATTATCCAGAAATTCCAATTTTAGGTATTAAAGAAAAATAAAGCATATCTCCACACAGAGAATTTCACGCAAATATTCATAGCACTGTTGTTTTTGTTGTTGCACTGTTGCTCAGTCATGTCTGACTTTTGCACCCCCATGGACTACAACATGCCAGGCTTCCCTGTCCATTACCAATCCTTGCTCAAACTCATGTTCATCAAGTTGGTGATGCTATCCAACCATCTCATCCTCTGACATCCCCTTCTCCCCCTGCCTTCAATTTTTCCCAGCATCAGGATCTTTTCCAATAAGTCAGTTCTTTGCATCAGGTGCCCAAAGTATTGAACCTTTAGCTTCAGCACAGTCCTTCCAATGAATATCCAGGACTGATTTCCTTTAGGATTCACTGGTTTGATCTTGCTGTCCAAGTGACTCTCAGGAGTGTTCTCCAACACCACAGTTCAAAAGCATCAATGCTTCGGTGCTCAGCTTTCTTTATGGTCCAACTCTCACATCTGTACATGACTACTGGAAACAGCCATAGCTTTGACTATATAGACCTTTGTCAGTAAGATGATGTCTCTGCTTTTTGCTATGCTGTCTAGGTTTGTCATAGCATTTCTTCCAAGGAGCAAGAGTTTTTTTAATAATGGCTGCAGTCACTAACTGCAATGATTTTGGAGGTCAACAAAATAAAGTCTGTCACTGTTTGCATTGTTTCCCCATCTCTTTGCCATGAAGAGATGGGATCAGATACCATGACCTTAGTTTTTTGAATGTTGAGTTTTAAGCCAACTTTTTCACTCTCTTCTTTCACCTTCATGAAAAGTTCTTTAGTTCCTCTTCTCTTTCTGCCATAAAGGTGATATCTTCGGCATATCTGAGGTTATTGATATTTCTCTTGGCAATCTTGATTCCAACTTGTACTTCATCCAGCCTGGCATTTCACATGATGTACTCTGCATAGAGGTTAAAAAGCAGGGTGACAATATACAGCCTTGACATATTCTTTCCCAGTTTGGAACCAGTCCACTTTTCCATGTCCAGTTCTAACTGTTGCTTTTGACCTGCATACATATTTCTCAGCAGGCAGGTCAGATGGTCTGGTATTCCCATCTCTTTAATAATTTTATACAGTTTGTTGTGATCCACAAAGTCAAAGGCACTAGTGTAGACAAACAAGCAGAAATAAATGTTTTTCTGTAATCTCTTGCTTTTTCTATGATCCAACAGATGCTGGAAATTTGATCTCTGGTTCCTCTGCCTTTTGTAAACTCAAATTGAACATCTGGAAATTCTCGGCTCACATACTGTTGAAGCCTAGCTTGGAAAATTTTGAGCATTACTTTGCTAGCATGTAAGCTGAACTAATTATGGGGGTTCATAAAATTGTACAGGTGGTGGTGATCAAAAACATCCCCAAGAAGAAGAAAGGCAAAAAGGCAAAATGGTTCTCTGAGGAGGCCTTAAATTAGCTGAGCAAAGAAGAGAAGCAAAAGGCAAAGAAGAGAAGCAAAAGGCAAAGAAGAAAAGGAAATTTATATCCATCTGAATGCAGAGTTCCAAAGAATAGCAAAGAGAGATAAAACAAACAAACAAAAAATACCTTCCTCAGTGATCAATGCAAAGAAGTAGAGCAAAGCAAAAGAATTTCGGGAAAGACTAGAGATCTCTTCAAGAAAATTAGAGATACCAAGGGAACATCTCATGCAATAAACAACAGAAATGTTATGGACCTAATAGAAGCAGAAGATATTAAGAAGAGGTGGCAAGAATACACAGAAGAGTTATACAATAAAAGATCTTAATGATCCAGATAACCACAATGGTGTGATCACTCACTTGGAATTAGTGCCACCTCAATTTGATTTGCCTTTTTTCACTTTCAGTAGTTACAACTGTGTGTTAACATTAAATTGAAATGTTAGGTTCAAGCTCAACAACTCAGCATTAAAAACAACTAAGATCATGGGATCCAGTCCCATGACTTTATTGCAAATAAATGGATAAAAAGTGGAAACAGTAACAGATTGTATTTTCTTGGGCTCCAAAATCACTGCAGATGTTGACTGCAGCCACGGAATTAAAAGATGCATCCTCCTTGGAAGAAAAGCTATGCAAAACTTAGACAGCATATTTAAAAGCAGAGACATGCTTTTAGATGTCAAAAGTCCATATAGGAAAAATTATGTTTTTTTCAGTAGTCAGATATGAATGTGAGAGTTGGACCATAAAGAAGGCTAAGAGCCAAAGAACTAATACTTTCAAGTTGTGGTGCTGGAGAAGACTCTTGAAAGAGATTTGGGCAAGCAAGGAGATCAAACCAGTTAATCCTCAGGGAAATCAACACTGAATATTCACTGGATGGATTGATGCTGAAGCCGAAGCTCCAATATTTTGGCCACCTGTTGCAGAGTTGACTCATTGTAAAAGACCCTGATGATGAGAAAGATTGAAGGAAGGAGGAGAAGCGGGTGACAGAGGATGAGATAGTTGGATGGAATTATTGCCTCAATGGACATGAATCTGAGCATGCCTGGAGATAGTGAAAGGGAAGTTTATGGTGCTGCAGACTATGGAGTTGCAAAGAGTCAGACATGATTTAGCTACTGACCAACAAGGTTTAAGTTTCTAAACGTTGTTTTATTTTTCCCAATATTTTAAATGGAAAACAATTATTTCTTCCATATAAGGGAGAATGGTAATTGATACAACCAGTTAAACCCTTTAAAATATTGTGTCAAAGATAACCTTATCTGTTTGCTTTTAAAGTAAATATGTTGTTATTTAATTGCTAAGCCTGCCAGGCTCCTTCTGTCCCGGGAAGTTTCAAGGCAAAAATACTGGAGTGGGTTGCATTTTCTTTTCCATGACCCAGGGATGGAGCCCATGTCTCCTGCCTTGGCAGGTGGATTCTTTACTGAGCCACTAGGGAAGACTTTTGTAAATATATAATGCAGAATTTTTAATTCTAGTCTCTAATCTATGTGATAAATTTCCAGGGGTTACTCATTTTGTATAATTGAAACTATATCTTTGACTATTTCTTTCCTGTTTTTCAGCATCGCAGCTCTAGGTAATCACTATTCCACTCTCTGCTTCTGAGTTTGATTGATTTAGATTCATTATACAAATGGTTCGGTTCAGTTCAGTTCAGTCACATAGTTGTGTCCAACCCTTATGATCCCATGGACTGCAGCACACCAGGCTTCCCTGTCCATCACCAACTCCTGGAGCTTGCCCAAACTCATGCCCATCAAGTCAGTGATGTCATCCAACCATCTCATCCCCTGTCATCCCCTTCTCCTCCTGCCTTCAGTCTTTCCCAGCATCAGGGTCTCTTGCAATGAGTCAACTCTGCAACAGGTGGCCAAAATATTGGAGCTTAGCATTAGGCGGCCAAAGTTTTGGAACTTCAGCTTCACCATCAGTCCTTCCAATGAATATTCAGGACTGATTTCCTTCAGGATTCACTGGTTGGGTCTCCTTGCAGTCCATGGGACTCTTAAGAGTCTTCTTCAGCACCACGGCTCAAAAGCATCAGTTTCTCAGCTTTCAGGCTTCTTCATGTTCCAATTCTCACATCTGTACATGGCTACTGTAAAAACCACAGCTTTAACTATATGGACTTTTGTCAGTAAAATAGAAGAAAATAAAAAATAAAAATAAAAAATAAAATAGGAGAAGGGGACGAAAAAACTATGGACCATAAAGAAGGCTAAGAGCCAAAGAACTGATACTTTCAAGTTGTGGTGCTGGAGAAGACTCTTGAAAGAGATTTGGGCAAGCAAGGAGATCAAACCAGTTAATCCTCAGGGAAATCAACACTGAATATTCACTGGATGGATTGATGCTGAAGCTGAAGCTCCAATAAATTGGCCACCTGTTGCAGAGTTGACTCATTGTAAAAGACCCTGATGATGAGTCTAGGTTGATCATAGCCTTTCTTCCAAGGAGCAATTGTCTTAATTTCATGGTTACAGTCACCATCCGTAGTGATTTTGGAGTCCAAGAAAATAAAGTCTGTCACTGTTTCCACTGTTTCCCCATCTATTTGTCATGAAGTGATGAGACCAGATGCCATGATCTTAGTTTTTTGAAAGTTGAGTTTTAAGCCAGCTTTTTCACTCTCTTCTTTCACCTCCATCAACAAGCTCTTTAGATCCTCTTCTCTTTTTGCCATAAGGATAGTGTCTTCTGCATACCTGAGATTATTGATATTTCTCTCACAAAACTTGATTTCAGCTTGTGTTTCATCCAATCTTGCCTCTTTCCTGATATACTCTGCATATAAGTTAAATAAGCAGGATAACTATATACAGCCTTGGCGTACTCCTTTCCCAATTTGGAACCATGTTCAATTCTAACTGTTTCTTCTTCACATGCATACACATTTCTCAGGAGGCAGGTAAGGTGTTCTGCTATTCACATCTCCTTAAGAATTTTGTACCATTTGTTGTGATCCACATAATCAAAGGCCTTAACATAGTCAATGAAGTAGAAGTAGATGCTTTTCTACTTTCTAAATATAATATTTCAGTCAGTTCAGTTCAGGCACTCAGTCATGTCTGACTCTTTGCAACCCCATGAATTGCAGCACGCCAGGCCTACCTGTCCATCACCAACACCCGGGGTTCACTCAGACTCACGTCCATCGAGTCCGTGATGCCATCCAGCCATCTCATCCTCTGTCGTCCCCTTCTCCTCCTGCCCCCAATCCCTCCCAGCATCAGAGTCTTTTCCAGTGAGTCAACTCTTTGCATGAGGTGTCCAAACTACCGCAGTTTCAGCTTCAGCATCATTCCTTCCAAAGCAATCCCAGGGCTGATCTCCTTCAGAATGGACTGGTTGGATCTCCTTGCAGTCCAAGGGACTCTCAAGAGTCTTCTCCAACACCACAGTTCAAAAGCATCAATTCTTCAGCGCTCAGCTTTCTTCACAGTCCAACTCTCACATCCATATATGACCACTAGAAAAACCATAGCCTTGGCTAGACGGACATTTGTGGACAAAGTAATGTCTCTGCTTTTGAATATGCTATCTAGGTGAGTCATAACTTTCCTTCCAAGGAGTAAGTGTCTTTTAGTTTCATGGCTGCAGTCACCATCTACAGTGATTTTGGATCCCCCCTCAAATAAAAATAAAGTCTGACACTGTTTCCACTGTTTCCCCATCTATTTCCCATGACGTGATGGGACCAGATGCCATGATCTTCGTTTTCCCAATGTTGAGCTTTAAGCCATTTTTTCGGTCTCCACTTTCACTTATATTTACTTTCAAATAATTAGAAATTCCATATCTTTATTTACATATCTCATTATCCAAACCACTAGTTTATAGTATAATACATCCCAGAGACAAGTTTTTTGATGCTATACAAATTTTGCTATCAAATATCTTTTCTGAATTCGTTGTTCTTTTCATTCTAATGTGTTAATGCTCCTTCTTTACTAACTTGTTTGAGAAGCAAATTTTATGCTAGCAGAAATAATTTCCGAAGACATGAAGACTAAGGAAGACTTTTGAAGAATATACTAAATTTTTAAAACTGACATCTTCATAAAAACAACAAAGGCACTGTACATTTTTTGCTTTATGCAGGAAGAAATAGTGTTTACCTATCCATGAAGGATAGATAGGTAAACAATTACAATTATCATGTAGCCTAATGCAATGAATAATCTGTGTGTCAGTCAATGAATGGTGACTGAATTAAAGTGTTTGCTCATTCTGTGTGATAATGGGAAAATGATATCTCATAGATTTCTCAAATGCATTTCTAAACTTAAAACAGTTTGTGGTATATCTAGTCTGTGCATGTGTGAACGCTCAGCCTCTTCAGTCGTTTCTGACTCTTTGCAACTCCCATGGACTGCAGCTTGCCAGGTTCCTTTGTCCATGGGACTCTCCAGGCAATAATATTGGAGTGGGTTGCCATGCTCACCTCCAGGGGATCTTCCCAAACCAGGGACTGAACCAGCATCTCTTGCATCTCCTGCATTGCAGACAAATTCTTTACCACTGAGCCACCAAAGAAGTCTGGTGCACATGGCAGGTCTATTTAATAAGCAAATATTTGACTACCAGCTACCAGCACACACATATTCACATTCTTATGCTGGTTCCTTCATAATCTAAACATATTGTGAAGAAAAATGGAAACCACTGTTCTCTCTTTTATTTGACTACTGGAAAAGTCATCCCTCAGAGTGCGGATGTCATAGATCAAAAGTTTCACCACCAATGACTATATATATTTTCTGGGTTCAAGTTTTTTGTGTACTGTTCTTTTAAAAAAATAAATTGTGAAAGTTTTCTCTATTAGAAAGCAATGTATAGAGTTGATTTTTTCAATAAGCATTTAAGTGAAAACAGTAAATCACAGAAACTACATATTAATATATATAACTCAGTTTCATTGTTTTATAATCGCTGATATCAGCAGCTTGTTTTTGTAGACAGAAACTGTAAGAGAAAGCATATACACTGCATATATGCATAGTGACTGCATAACTGACAATAAACATTTGGAAGAAACACACTTTGATAACTTTAGCTTTGGGTGGGATGATAAATTTAGAAGAAATAACTTTACTGTTGAATGATTTTTAAATATTACTACTGCTAGAAATATCCATGGGTGGGATGCACCTGGACTATTAGCACTTTGCTCAGAAACAGCTCCAAGCATAAAACGAGAAGTGAAGTGAAGTTAAAGTCACTCAGACGTGTCCAACTCTTTGTGACCCATGGACTATGCATTCCATGGAATTCTCCTGGCCAGAGTACTGGAGTTGGTAACCTTTCCCTTCTCCAGGGGATCTTCCCAACCAGGGATTGAACCCAGGTTTCCCACATTGCAGGCGGATTCTTTACTACCTGAGCCACAAGAGAAGATCAAGAATACTAGAATGGGTAGCCTACCCCTTCTCCAGGGAATCTTCCCAACCCAGGAATCAAACAGGGGTCTCCTGCTTTGCAGGCAGATTCTTTACCAACTGAGCTATGAGGGAAACCCTCATAAAATGAGAAAGTAGGTGGTTTACTGTAACTGGGAACCAGGAATGATTAACTTTTTTAATAACAACTAGTCTAATTCTCTTTGATTGTCTCTTCAAGTCAAGGCAGTCATTTGGTGGATAATGTTGCTCCAAAAACAAATATTGCTTTAGGAAAGTTAAACCTGAGTACTTATATGGATGGTTGTCTTGAGTCCTTATATCTTCTAATATCAGTGCTCTCATGACTTCCTTTAATGCCAGTCTCAAGAAACTGAACTGGATAACTCTATTACACAAAAACTTTTTCTGTTACAGAAGTTCTGTAGCTTGTGATAGATGTTCTCAATGACAGCTGGAGTCTTCCTGCATACAGTTATACTGCCGTCTGCTAGACTTTGTATTCCCATGTCTATCACTTCATTATAGTACTAAGTTGTGTTTTGATGTCTTCTCAACCACTTTGAGTGAGTGAGTGAAGTCACTCAGTTGTGTCTGACTCTTTGCGACCCCATGGACTGGAGCCTAACCAAGTTCCTCCGTCCATGGGATTTTCCAAGCAAGAATACTGGAGTGGGTTGCCATTTCCTTCTCCAGGAGATCTTCCCAACCCAGGGGTTGAACCCAGGTCTCCCGCATTGTAGGCAGACGCTTTACAGTCTGAGCCACCAGGGAAGATCCATCTCAACCGCTTTGGTATAGTTTACCTGCACCACAATCTGTAGTGAATCACCTTGCTTTATGAATTCCTTACCATCTCCCTCTATTCCCCTGACCGGCTGTGCTCATTCTCTAATAAAGATGTATACTTACAGGACTGTTTCTCATTTCCAGGCCTGGTCATTTCACAGGGTACAAAAGAAGGAAGCAAGAAAACATATTAATAGTTGTGAGTGCTGTAGATGTTAGGAAGGACTAGATTGAAAGGAATTAGTTCTCTAATTCTGTCACATCATCAGTAAAGAAATACTATTTCTAATTTCTTAATGTTTTATCTAATCATTTGGAAGATGGTGACAGTGTGCTGAGATGTGTTTACATTAACTATATTGATTAATCCTCTTTTGTTAGAAAATAAATATTTATAAATTGGTAATAAGAGTAACAGTGAGAATATGAGCTATTTAGTAATACATTCCCTTGGCCTGACTTTACATCCAGACTAAAATTGGGCCATCAGAATATATTGCTAAAATGATAAGAGCATCACATCTTTCAAAATCTTGATGAAGTCAATATATATGATGTAAACTAGAACTTGTTAGTCATAAATGCTCACAGTAACATATCTGAAAAATATAATGTTGTCTATTTCAAAGTAATCAATTCTCTCCTCTATTGATTGTGAATACTGAATATCTAAAATTCAAACTCATCTTGGAGGGAAATCAATAAACATATTTCTATTTAATTACACAAATAAACAGAATTGGTAAGAGAGTGGATGAAAGCTCCTCCTTATGACCCAAGTACATGACAATATATCTACAAATGGACATTTTATTATCTTCACTTCATATATGCTTCCCAGAAGTCTCTATATTTCCCAGAATGTACATTAGCACTCTCAAGTATAGCAATGAGTCTTTAAGCATTGCAAATTTTGATCCATTTTGACTTTTCTAAATTTCTGGAAAAATGATTTGTCCAAACTCAGAATTATTTCATTTGATACATTTATTGTTTTGAAATAAACTGCTGCTGCTGCTGCTGCTAAGTCACTTTAGTCTTGTCCAACTCTGTGCGACTCCAGAGACGGCAGCCCACTGGGTGCCCCCGTTCCTGGGATTCTCCAGGCAAGAACACTGGAATGGGTTGCCATTTCCTTCTCCAATGCGTGAAAGTGAAAAGTCAAAGTGAAGTCTCTCAGTCGTGTCCGACTCTTAGCGACCCCATGGACTACAGCCTACTAAGCTCCTCCGTCCATGGGATTTTCCAGGCAAGAGTACTGGAGTGGGGTTGAAATAAGCTAAGAAAGTCTAAATTAAACTGAGAGAAGAAACCATTACCAGATTTTCTCATATCTTTTGCCAGTCTTCAGTTAGTACAAAATGAGACTTCATGTGTACTAAAAAGAGATTAGTGAAGATACAGGATTATCAAAGAATAAAAATAATACTTTTCCCCTGCTTTGGACCAAATGTTGTGTCCACTTCCCCGCCCCCCCCCCCCCCCCCCCGCAAAAAAAAAAACTTTGTGTATTGAAACCCTAATCTATAATTTGGGATATTTGGAGTTGAGGCCATTGGGAAGTAATTAGGTTAAGTTGAACTCATGAAGGTAGAGGTCCCATGAATGAATTAGCATCCTTTGTAGAAAGATGAAAGGTCCAATGCTCTCTCTTCTCTGCAACAGAAGAACATAGCGAGAAGTTAGCCATTTGTAAACCAGAAATCGGGCTTTCACCAGACACGGAATCTGCTGGAACCCTAATCTTAGACTTCCCAGCCTCCAGAACTGTGTGAAATAAATCTTTATTATTTAATACATCCACCTTATAGTTTTTTGTTACAGCAGCCCCAGCTGACTAAGATGCTTCCCTTCTGATTACAAAACAAACTACTGTGATTATTCATCAATATTATTTTTATAAATAGAATACATATTCTGTAATTACCAAATTAATGATTTACTTTGCTCTCTATTATTTTCATCCATTTCATTCAAATAACTTTTGCTATCATGATTTTTTTTATCATTCCGTACTTTACCAAAACACTCAATGCCTCAAGAGGCACAAAACAAACAAAATGTGTCTCCTATATACTATGTATTCTTCACTACTTGATTCACAATTTAGAGTCCCTCTCTCCCTTACTATTCAATAGAAAATCTCTATTTCCTTCTCTCTGCAAATTAAAAAAATAATAGTTTTCTGCTTTTCACTGCTGAAAATGCTCTTATAGGAGACTCTCCATTAGTTTAAAACAAACAAACAAAATAAGAATATCCTTTCAGCTCTATGTATTTATTAATTGTTTTGGACAAAGGAACAAAATTTTCTGATACTCAAGAAGATGGAATGTATAACCTCTCTTTTTTTTTTTTTTGCAAACTGGAAGTTATTTTGTCCACTTTGTCCTGTTTAATTTATAAAGCAATTTTAAAATTTCACTTTCCCATCTCCCTACCTAAGGGAAATTTTCAGCTCAGTCTAACTCCAATCCACTGGTCAAGTATTATGAACCAGAGACTCTATTAAGAAGACAGGAATCCACAGTCATCAAAACAAAGGGGTCTTACTTTCATGATATAGCCATTTGGCTTTGAGGAAGATGGAAATGAAAAACCAATTGCCAAAAAAATAAAATAAAAAGTACAATATTTAAAAAGAATACTCAAAGGAAAATCAGGAAGCAGAGTGACTAATTTGAAATACACATCCTACAAAAATGAAAGAGATTTATTTTTAAGATTTTTATTATAGGAACACTATATAAGATATGTTCCCTTTATCTTTCTGTACATTTTGTATTAAAAATGAGAAGAGGCTATTTTTAATAGGGAAAGTATAAGCCATGAAATAAAACAAACCAAGTTGAACAAAAGAGATTCCATTAGGGATCAGAAGAACTGAGTGCTAGCTAATCATAGATAAGGCATTAATATATTGATTTGGGCAAATCTTATGACCTCTTGCTTTTATTTCTTAACTTGTCAAATAAGGAAGGTGCTTTGGTTAGTATGTTTAAATTGCGCTCACAAGCCCTAGGTTTTGAAATTGAATATTGTCTGATTGGGTTGGTCAAAAAGATCTTATTTTGTGAATTCATTGTTTCATAAAGTGAAAATAAAGAATGTGTCTTCTGTTTTTATTTAAAACCCATAACCTTTTTTTTGCCAACCCAATATTTAGGCAGTGTGAAGGGATGATCAGTTTACTAGGTATTCCTGACACCTGTCAGATTAGCTCTGTTTATTGTGACTATATAGTTAGTATATACACTACATGTACATATTTAGCTGAAATTTTTTAATGGTAAAAGTAAAATATCAATCTTTACACTTTAAATTCTAATGTTCCACTTTATGCTATTCCATATGGTGTGAAAACGTCAGGATGAGCTTCTACATTTTGCCTTTATTTTGCACATAACACCCACTACATCTCCTTGCTTTCTTCACACATCAATCTACGGTGAAAAGGCCTGTGTTTAGCATATAAATACTTCAAAAGTTTGCTATAAACCTTCAATAGTGTCAATAATATGCTTTAATTTTGATAGAGGAAAAGCCTAAACTTGCCCTCCAAGAGAAAATACAAAAAGCTATTTTCTGCAAAGAGTCAGAAGAATTCTTCAAAATGGAGGCAAGGAAAATATTTTCTTAGTCTTGATAATCTATATCATGAATTGTACAGATCAAAGATTCAAGGTGGGAAGGTATAGGGAGTGAGAGTAAGAACACTGAGGAGTATATAATATAAAGGAAAAGAAAATTAGAAATACCTAATAGTCCAAGTGACACACTCTACATATTAAGAAAGGCCATTAGAGGGAATTCTAAGTGTATTCACAGTAAGATATAGAAAAGATTGCATTTTTTTTTGGATGATGGACTGTGCCTACATGTCTTTTCAGATATTTTTAGGTCATAAAGAAGGGCTACACGTTTGTACATTCATTAAATATTCAGTTCAGTTCAGTTCAGTCGCTCAGTCATGTCCAACTCTTTGCGACCCCATGAATCGCAGCACGCCAGGCCTCCCTGTCCATCACCAGCTCCCAGGGTTCACTCAGATTCACGTCCATCGAGTCAGTGATGCCATCTAGCCATCTCATCCTCTGTCGTCCCCTTCTCCTCCTGCCCCCAATCCCTCCCAGCATCAGAGTCTTTTCCAATGAGTCACCTCTTCACATGAGGTGGCCAAAGTACTGGAGTTTCAGCTTTAGCATCATTCCTTCCAAAGCAATTCCAGGGCTGATCTCCTTCAGAATGGACTGATTGGATCTCCTTGCATAACCAGGCATTATAACAGAAAGTATGGCAATACAGCTATTAAAGTATATTTTTGAATTCTACCCACAAAAGCAAATAGGCTAGAATTGTGCTACACATTAATCACTAGCTCATGTGATTATTTAAAATTAAATCAATTAAAACAAAATAAGACTAGCCATTCAGTTCATTGGCCATAATATATGACTATATCCAAGGCACTGCAATCACTTGTAGCTAGTGACTGCTGTTTTAGAAAGCCAAGATTGTAAATATTTGTATCACTGCAGAAAGGTTACTGAACATCAGTGGAGTAGAAGACAATATAAGAATGAAATTCAAAATTGCAGTTGTAAGTAATTAACAAATTGAAATAGAAATATCAGGACATTTGTGGAGTATAGTAATAGTAACAGTTCAAGAAAATATAATTTATCTGTAGCTGGTATAAGTATGTGTGTGCTTAGTCACTCAGATGTGTCCAACTCTTGCGACCCCATGGACTGTAGCCTGCCAGACTTCTCTGTCCATGGGATTCTCCAGGTGAGAATATGGAGTGGGTTGCCATTTCCTTCTCCAGGGGATCTTCCCAACCCAGGGATCGAACCCAGGTCTCCTGCATTGCAGGCAGATTCTTTACTGACTCAACAACGAGGGAAGCCCGTGAGTATATGAAACTTATATTTAAAAAGAAACCTTCCTTGAGAAAATTATGTTGAAGATAAAACCAAAAATTATTAGGCTGATTAAGACTGGAGCATAAAGATGAAATGAATATAGTGCAAAGTATTACTGCCAGAGAAAACAGCATATGATTCTATAGTTATTAGACTCAACAAAGTAAGTGAAAGAGTAGCAAGAAATATTCCCAAACATGTTAGGTAATGAAGACAGCCAAATTTCAAGCATTTTATAGTTTATCTGAAAAGCATGAGAAGGACTATAAAGATTTTTATTAGTGTCATAAACATTATTACATTTCTAGGGACATCTATGGCAATAGAGAATAATTGGAGGTAACAAAAGATGAAATTGGAGATTATGTAGAAGTTAATTGCTCTGATCCATTAGAAAGATAATGCTCTTTTGATCAAATACAATGAAAATTGTGATAGTAGAATTAATCAAAATGCCCAGTAATTATTGAAAATTTGGATTTGGGACCAGAAGGAGCAAGAGAGGACTGCCCAGCTGATTACTAGACTCACATGTTTGTTTTAAGACACTAGGCTTCCGAGGGCCTTTTTGGTTCACAGTAATTGTTAACTGATACAGTAGTATTAAAATAGGGAACAATACTGAAGAATGGGCTTCCCCAGTGGCTCAGCAGTAAAAGAATCTGTCGGCAATGCAGGAGACACAAGAGATACAGGTTGGATCCCTTGGTCAGGAAAATCTGGAGGAGGGCATGGCAACCCATCCAGTATTCTTGCCAGGAAGATCTCATGGACAAAGGAGCCTGGCGGCCTACAGTCTGCAGGGTCACAAAAAGTCAGACACGATTGAAGCGACTGAGCATGCAAACACAACGAAGAATAGTTTTTTGACCAGAAAATTATTTAAATACATAGCTCCTAAGTTTGAAAATTCTATCAGGCATTGAAGTAAATGTGTCATGTAAGTGTTGGAAGATGATAGAAAGGCCTATGGCTAACTATACATTTCGAAGATGGCTGTTTGTAGAAACTAATTGAAATACTGGGAATGTCAAGAGAGAAAATGAGGTGTGAGAAGAGACAAAATAAAAGTTCTGGACAACTTTAAAACTTAATAGAAACTAGTATACCCCGGGAGTCAATACACTTTAGAAAGCAGGCTTACTGTAGGAACGATGTTCCCACTGAAATAATCATACATCTCAAAACTTTATTGAAATGAAGAATAGAAGGCTGAAGACACAACAGGAAAAAGAAAGACCCAATTGAATATTATTATAATTCGTAAAAATGCTTATCAATGTCAAATTTATAGCATACTATTCAATGCATGCAGATGTTGCTAATTTCTGCTCTTAAATACATTAAAAGATTGTGGCAAAAATTGTAGCTGCATTTTTCAAGGAGAAAAAAAAGTCAACAGCTATTTTGGCTTTGAATATTTTAAACTTCCCTCTGATTCTCTTGACCTCTTTTAGCTATCAGAAGTTTATTCACTGATGATTAACTTGACAGGAACACATGATCTCTGCTTTAATATTTCTTAGGCACTTTTATTCTGCTTGTTTGTGAGCTGGAAAACCTTAAAGGTGACCCATTTGCTGAGATTTACCATAAAAAGGAAACAAAAATAAAACTATTAAATGTTGACATGGTACATTAAATGATGATGAAGTATTATTAGTTAAGTTCTTAAATGTTCTTGATAGCTGGAACTCTCAAAAAATATTATGGGAGAATGGGCTATAAATCAAATATATGTAATTTATTTATGCAGAAACTTAAACTTTATAGAAAATGACTATATAGATGAGTATATTTTATCATGACCTACCAGTTGAAGAATCATTCTATCTCTTTATAGTAAACAATAAAAATTAAAATAATTAATAGATATTAATTATTATATTATTGCATATATTTTTATTTGAACATTCAATTATTTGATCATAGTAAATTATTATTTTTAAATAATGGTGAAATTAATTTAATAGTAAATTATTTTAAATTTTATATGCTCCTTTTAAAGACATACCTATGTCTACTTTTAGTTGGGTACAAGATGGAATTTTGCAAGATTTTGTATTATTTTCCAGGTATACTTTTGGAACATTAAGAATGTAAATATTTGCATATAACCTAATATTTCATGTATTTCCCTAAATCTCTTCCTTTCATGTCAAATTATATGCCATTTAGCAAACATAACATTTAACATGAGAATAATGACTGGCATTGAATGTTTAATTCTAAGTAAAATTTAAAATCCTTAGAAAATTTGATTTTTTTAACCTTTAATGACATTTTTATTTTATTTTTTGAATATTATAAAAATGAGTAAATTGGGAGACTGATATTGACATATACTTACTATTGCATATAAAATGGATAACTAATAAGAGCCTGTTTTATAGTAGACAGAATTTTACTCAGTGTAGTGACTTATATGAGAGAATAATATATATATTTAAAAAAAAGAGTGGATATATGTATCAGAATAACTGATTCACTTTGCTGTACACCTGAAACTAACACAGCTTTGTCAGTTAGTCAGTTCAGTTACTCTGTCCTGTCCAACTCTTTGTTACCCTATGGACTGCAGCAAGCCAGGCTTCCCCGTCTATCACCAACTCTGTCTGTTACACAACTTTGTAAATCAACTATATTCCAATAATTTTTTAAATGGGCATTGATTTCTAATGTGTGAAATGTGAAGTTCAAACAGAAGGCTTTGCAATGGTGACCAAAGAGCTTCTGTGCATTGTGAACAAAGGAATAAATAAATGCAAATATGAGAGCAATTATTTAATACACAATTACATAGATGAAATAATCAGCCATATGCATATTATTTAACTGTGAGCTTTATAAAAATATTTCAAAATAGTCTGCTGTGAATACCTAAACCTGGATCTTATTAGCAACATTATAAAAAACGTATTCTATGTAGGTATATCAACAATACAATTTATAATCAATAAAGTTTTTATTATGGGTTCTAATATTTATTTCCAAGTGATTTAATTGGATTATACTATATATTTATGTTAGATATGAATATATTTTGTTTTATCCCATTCTTGATACTATTTTCTGCATATTTTAGGGCAAGTTTTAATCTTTGCGTTTATTATTATCTAAAGTTAGAGATTTTAAGAGAGGAGCATCTATCTATTGATTTATATGAAAGTTTCCTCTTCCTTCTCTTATGCTCCTGTAAAATTCTCCTGGGAGTGAGCACAGCCTGTTTTCTGTTATATTCTGAGGTTCTAGCTTTTACCTGTATTGTCTTTACTTTGAAATTTTATTTTGAAAAAGAGTGAAATGTGGGGTATTTTAAAGATTTGTCGAACTTACTTTATGTTTGGAGTCTCTTCTAACAAGATTATCAAATACACTGAGAAGAGGGCATTTCAATTCATACTAGGAATGCCATTAAAAAAAATTCCTCAAGAAAAAGTTTAGGAGAATGACTATCTCATAACTTTAACACAATATTATACAAAGCACATGGAATTGTAATTCCCCAAAAAAATTTTTAAAAAAATTTTCTTGGGTGTTTCAAGAGAAATTTTATGAGGGTTTTTCTGATATTCTCTCACACCTACATATCATACAGTATCTGACTGATTTTGAACTAATCAATGTCCCTAAAGCAATTATAGGGGCTTCCCTCATAGCTCAGTTGGTAAATAATCTGCCTGCAGTGTGGGAGACCCTGGTTCGATTCCTGGGTTGGGAAGATACCCTGAAGAAAGGATAGGCTACCCAGTCCAGTAAACTTGGGCTTCCCTTGTGGCTCAGGTGGTAAAGAATCCACCTGCAATGCAGGAGACCTGCGGTCGATTCCTGAGTTGGGAAGATCCTCTGGAGAAGGGAAAGGTTACCCATTCCAGTATTCTGGCCTGGAGAATTCCAGTGACTGTAGTCCTTGGAGTCACAAAGAGTCAGACACAACTGAGTGACACACAAACACACACACACACACACACACACAAACAAGTTTAATGGCTCCATGGGTACAAGGTGAAGCTAAAGAAATATGTCTCTGATGATGAGCAATATTCAAGAACAATTTCTATCCCTATAAGTAGCTTAACATTTTCAGAATAAAAATTTTGTAGAATTTTTCTAATTAAAAGTAATAATTGAAGACTTATGGATAAGAATTGATCTCATCTTGGCTCTTTTACAAAGATGATTTGTGATAAATTACTTTGAAATTTGCAGTCCAAGTGAAAATCCACTGTGACAAGAAACAGTTACCTTTGCACATTCCATCTACAAATCTGATGAGCTTGCTTTTTCTATATTTTGGTCATTTTCTAACACAGTTATCAAGTCCATACTTTCATTGTCCAACATTTGCTTTTATGCTGTTTGATAGTAATTTTTACTTTCTTTTATCAAATTTGCAGCTCATACTATACCCATACTCACATCTTATTTTCTCTTACTTCTACCAATTTTTTTTTCACAATTGCCCTCCTTTGTACTACTTTAAATTACATTATATATCTTCCCTTGAGTAGTGACTAATAGAACATTAAAATTATTTTTATTCACTTATGTATTTTTTAAAATAATGATTTCTTCTAAAAATTTGAATTTGAGGCATTAGATTATTTTTTGTTCATTTAATATTCATTTTGAAAAGTATTAACTACTGCAATTGTTCTGTATGAAGGCAAACAGTGTGTGGTGCTCTTATTTTTTTCCCCTTGATTTTAGCCTGCACATGAAGAAACAGTTTATGTCTTACTGGCTTCTTCAATTCTTCTAGAACTCAGTCAGTTCTTTGCATTATTAGAGGGATTATCTCCCCAAGAAACATCTCTCAGGAGAAAGAGAAGGAGAAGGATTTCAGGAAATTCAGACTCTCAGCCAAACTACTGACATGAAGCAGGTGAGTGGGAATCCCTTTGTGGAAAAGTTAAACTTGCCACACAATGAAGACAGGATTATACTTATGTTGACCAAGCCATAGGAGAAGCTACCACTAACATACAGGCTTCAGATGTAATGTAGTCCCTTATATTGCAAACCTTATGTCTTAACATACAGATTGTGTTCAGGGATGCATGTTCAATATGCATGGAGAAGATTGAGCTTCTTTTTATTATAACATTATTGGTATGAAATATTTGCAATGATACTTGTTACAATATATAAACCACAAATTCTCAGTCACTGAGTCATATATTGCTCTTGGTAAGTGTAGAGCAGGTGGGGTATGACCAGTGTATGGAAAGCCCTACTAAAAGCAATAATAAAAAATGCCAGGGAACTACTATTTAGCGGTCCCTCTATCTTCACCATGTGGCTTCCATGTTCATCAAGCTGGTCTGCATTAAGACTGAGAAAAGGAAAGTTTCACATTTTCATAGTTTTGTGAACCGTGTTTCACATGTTTTGTGAAACAGTTTGGTGAAACGAGCACAGTTTCACATTTTGAATGTGTTCCCACATCATTCTGTTAGATCTCCAAGAAAAATGGCTAAAGTGCAATAGCAACTAGATGATATAGGCCAGCTGAATACCTCAAAGGAAGTGGGTGTGGCGAGCAGCTCATTATTCTGTGCCACGCTACTTTTAACTGCATAAGTGCTGGAAATAGAAAGAGAGAGCTTATTGAACACACAATCTAGGAAAGGCTATCTTTTTCCATAAGATATTTAGAAATACTTACTTATATGAGTTATATGGATGAATGGCATTAAACCCATTTCGTAAGGTTAAGTAACATTGGCCATTAAAATGAATAGTGAAAACTTTAGGCAAGCAGCCACCCAGGCAATCAGTTAATTCAACTTTTAACATCGTGTGCTTGGAAAGAAGTATTGGATGCTGATGTGTAGCCCCTGAGGAAATGCTTCTTTGAAGATATTATCACTTTACATAAAAATCCAGTGTGTGTGTGTGTGTGTGTGTGTGTGTGTGTGTGTGAGGAAGGCATGGAATCTTGTGAAGATTGGAGCACAGATAAATCATAAATGAATGCATTTAGTTTAAAATATTCGTTGGGATAAATTGTAGAATGTCTATAAGATATTTTAAAATATGCAATTATATAATTAATTTATTTCATGCTATCTTATGGTTGATTTTCAAATTATTTTTCTACGGTAAAGAGAAAATATGAAGTGGGATCTGAGAGTAAATATCGTTGCCTTATGACATTGACTCATGAAAAGTGAATATAAATACTAAAGCTGGATAAATACATAAACATTGCAATTTAGAAGGGATCTTCCTCCACCTTCCTTTTCCTCCTTCCCTACTTGAGAAGATGTTCCTGGAACCAAGAAATATGACACATGATATAGCAGAAAGAGCTTTGTAGAAAAAATTAAGACCTTTTAGAGACTTTAAATTAGAGAAATTATACTGGATCTTCCAACTGGGCCCAGTCAATTCCCATGAGCCCTTAAAAGCAATGATTTTTCTCTGCTTGGAGTGCTGAAAAATGTGACAGCAGGGAAGGTCAGAGGGAACCTAAGACTGAGAAAGACTTTCCCCACCTTTGCCATATGGAAAACACTAGAAAAAAATTAATTAAGGTGGTCTTTATCCACAAAGATTGTCTCATTGCTAACCACCAGGAAAAAAATTCACTTCTGTAACTGAATTCACACACCACCTGAAATGGTTGAAAATAAATTCTACCATAGAGCCTTCAGAACATAGCGCAGCCTTGCCCATGTCTTTACTTCTATCTTGTGTAACACTGTACAGTTAGCAAACTGAGCGACGCCATGCTTGGTCCTCTGTCCTGCAGAACTGTGAGATAACAAGCTTATGTTGTTTTCATTCATAAATGTGTATAATCTGGTATGGCAGTAATAAAAAAAAAAAAAAACTAAGGGAATAATGAAAGAAAAATAGAAAGACATAGTGAGGAACATGGATCTAGTCTCAGTTGTTTGAAAGGATTCAAAATACCCCAAAGGCCACCAACATTGCTTATATGGTTCAGTGAAACTTTAAGCTAACATTTAAAAAACATAGTGAGGTAACTTCAAACAACTTTATTTAGAGATAATTTATTTTTTCATATGGCTCAATTTTTTTAAATAGAAGTCAAGTTTCATATTTCCTTGTATGCTTCCTCAACCTTGGAAATTCATTTCATTATTCTATACCAGTTTGAACTGCACATTTTGGTGGATGCTCATTCTAGCTTCTTCATTAAAAACAGTCCATTTCTCTCAATTTGAAAAATGTTTCATTTACAGAGTTTTTTTCTCGAATTCACATTTATAAGTCTTTCTAAAAAATATTCTGTTTATCCCTGCCTCTACATTGTAAACCCAGTATCAAGTAAATAAATAGTATCTCTTTCTCTTGATCTAATTTTTATTTAAGAAGACACATTTTGTTGTTATTATTATATATATTTCATGTCTTCTTAAATTATTATTGTTAAATTTAAGCTTTGCAGAGTTATTATCAGGGAATGTGACCTTTACAATGAAAGCATTTTTGTCCAATGCTTTGTGACTTACATATTAAATATATACATTTATATAATTTAATTAATTCAACTCTATACTATAAATGTATATAAATCATCCATTTTCATTTTAAGATTATGGTAAGTTGACACTTTACTCTTTTCCTGCAAACTGTATAGTAACAAGAAGAAAACTTTTTTTTATTATTATTCCTTTTAAAGGAAGACATCCTATTCCTCAGCCTGTATGGGCCACAGTGCTGAGCAGCAACTTCAGAAGCCAAGGCTTGCTTCCTCCACCATCCCCTTCTCCAAACCAACTGAAAATTTTTAAAAGTTAATAAAATTTATCTTTATGAAACTGCAAGTGATTTAAAACCAAGGGCTTCCCTAGTGGCTCAGATGGTAAAGAATGTGGCTGCAATGGAGGAGACCTGGGTTCAATCCCTGGGATGGGAAGATCCCCTGGAGAAGGGAATGGCAACGCACCCCAGTATTCTTGCCTGGAGAACCTCAAGGACAGAGGAGCCTGGGGTTCCAAAGAATCGGACACGACTGAGCGACCAGAGTCGGACATGACTGAGCGACCAACACATACATATATGTGATTTTAAACTCCCAAATACTGCAATTAAACGGGCAGAGAGAATGAAAAATTAAAAACAAACAAACAAAAAAAAGCTGTAAAAACCCAACGATCTATATGTGAGGTGAAGTCCAGATGGTGTCAAAGCTTGTCCTCAAAGATATCCATAAACAAATACCCCTTGATGGTCAGGAGGACAGCCTGAGATGCAAACCTTAAATGGATTATTTGGAGCAACAAGTATTGTTAACTTCCTTTAATAACAGATGCTGTCCAGTCTCTTTGTTTATGAATACCAAGGGGGCAGTTTAAATGTGGGTTTCACAGACAGGTTATAATTCCAGGAGGCCACTTATCTGTGTGACGGAGAGGCCAATGTAAGATTTCAAACTGTAAATACTCTCTAGTTTAATATTGCTCTAAGGTGGAGAAAGTGATCAATTAAAACTTACAATTCCATCTGTGAGAAACCCATGTTTCAAAGATGAATATTGAAGATGGAAATAGATTGTGAATATATAAAGATATCACAAAAATACAGAACATGAAATATGAAAAACAATTGCAAGCAAATAACATTCTTCAGGAAAAAAATGAAATAATATGTGTGTAAATATATATATGCATCTATTTTATATACATCTCTATCTATCCATCTTCATAACACAAAACCAAAATTCTGAAACAAAATATATAGAGCTAAAATGATAACAAAGGAATGAATCAACCTCATATTTATAATTTTAGACAGAGACCACATGTAACAATGTGGAAGCAAGTCATTGCTGCCCAAATTATCTATCCTCCTGTAAATGGATTTCACTTTAATGATACTTATAATTCTGACTTTATTATTTAAAGATGCTCTTTCATCCTGACCTACGATTTGAGAGAATAATTCTATTTTATTGTGTTTCTGCTTTGAATTAAATGAGCTACATAAATTCCTCTAATAAAAGCAAAATGACATTTTTAAAATTCTTGATATCACATCTACACAAATCTGCTTAACCTTGCTTATATTCTTTCATTGTTGATTTTCTTAACATCTTAACATAATGAGAGAATTCAGAAATACAGCTGGTAAAACTACAACTCTGAGACAGTCTAACACTGCTGTGAAGTATTTTGACAAGTCTTGCCTTCTGCTACCCTCGAGAAAAAGCATAAAAGTGTATTAAAACTAAAATAACTATAGCTAATACCCATTAGCTTCAACCTAGTTTCACGTAGTATTTAGAAGTTGTCCCAGTTAAATCCATCAAAACACAAACCCTGCTAGGACAGGAGAGTTTTGTCCCTAAGGGCCCTTTCTTATAATTGCAGACGCATCAGATTTTTAAGTCATATGGAAAGTCAATATGGAATCTCCAGGGAAGCTAGTTCTTTCCCAACTTTTCTATTTTTCTTATTACTATGTTCACCTCATTTCAACTCTCATTCAAATTTTAACAACTGCAAGAGTAGGCTTATTTCAGAGCCTCCTGACACATTTTTACCTGGTAGAAGATTCCAATAACCCTTAGGGACCATATGAAAAATGCCCCACTTAAAAAGAATTTGCTGAAGTGCATTTACGAACTCAAGTCTCTATGCATTCAGCAGTACAAGTCTATAATTTTCTTCAAATGAAGCTTGGCCTGTGAGCATAGTTATACTTTGTATCAAAGCTATATGCAATTATTTAAATGCATGAAAAAAAAATCAGTAACCTTTAGGCTGCCTGTTCTGATCATATAGGTCAAAGAAATGCCAAAAGACTATTTCTTCCATGCCCTGCCTCCCGGCCTGCATGTGTGCTAAGTTGCTTCAGTTGTGTCCAACTCTTTGCGACCCTACAGACTATAGCCAGCCAGGTCCCTCTGTCCAAGAGATTCTCCAGGCAAGAATACTGGAGTCGGTTTCCATGCCTTCTTCAGGAGATCTTCCCAATCCAGTGTTTGAACCCACCTCTCTTATGTCTCCTGCATTGGCAGGCAGGATCTTTATCACTAGCACCACCTGGGAAGACTCCTCCAGGCAGGACTGTATTACAACCACCCTAAAAGACTATTTTCTTTTTAAAACAACTCTCCATCTATTGAGATAATCATATGGTTTTTATTTTTCAATTTGTTAATGTGGTGAATTACATTGATTGATTTGCGGATATTGAAGAATCCTTGCATCCCTGGAATAAAGCCCACTTGGTCATGGTGTATGATCTTTTTAATGTGTTGTTGGATTCTGATTGCTAGAATTTTGTTGAGGATTTTTGCATCTATGTTCATCAGAGATATTGGCCTGTAGTTTTCTTTTTTTGTGACATCTTTGTCAGGTTTTGGTATTAGGGTGATGGTGGCCTCATAGAATGAGTTTGGAAGTTTACCTTCCTCTGCAATTTTCTGGAAGAGTTTGAGTAGGATAGGTGTTAGCTCTTCTCGAAATTTTTGGTAGAATTCAGCTGTGAAGCCATCTGGACCTGGGCTTTTGTTTGCTGGAAGATTTGATTACAGTATCAATTTCCGTGCTTGTGATGGGTCTGTTAAGATTTTCTATTTCTTCCTGGTTCAGTTTTGGAAAATTGTACTTTTCTAAGAATTTGTCCATTTCTTCCACGTTGTCCATTTTATTGGCATACAACTGCTGATAGTAGTCTCTTATGATCCTTTGTATTTCTGTGTTGTCTGTTGTGATCTCTCCATTTTCATTTCTAATTTTATTGATTTGATTTTTCTCTCTTTGCTTCTTGATGAGTCTGGCTAATGGTTTGTCAATTTTATTTATCCTTTCAAAGAACCAGCTTTTGGCTTTGTTGATTTTTGCTATGGTCTCTTTTGTTTCTTTTGCATTTATTTCTGCCCTAATTTTTAAGATTTCTTTCCTTCTACTAACTCTGGGGTTCTCCAACTCTTCCTTTTCTAGTTGCTTTAGTTGTAGAGTTAGGTTACTTATTTGACTTTTTTCTTGTTTCTTGAGGTATGCCTGTATTGCTATGAACTTTCCTCTTAGCACTGCTTTTATAGTGTCCCACAGGTTTTGGGTTGTTGTGTTTTCATTTTCATTAGTTTCTATGTATATTTTGATTTCTTTTTTGATTTCTTCTGTGATTTGTTGGTTATTCAGAAGTGTGTTGTTCAACCTCAATATGTTGGAATTTTTAATAGTTTTTCACCAGAAAATTACTAGAGCTAATCAATGAATATAGTAAAGTTGCAGGATATAAAATCAACACACAGAAATCCCTTGCATTCCTATACACGAATAATGAGAAAGTAGAAAAAGAAATTAAGGAAAAAATCCCATTCACCATTGCAACGAAAAGAATAAAATACTTAGGAATATATCTACCTAAAGAAACTAAAGACCTATATATAGAAAACTATAAAACACTGATGAAAGAAATCAAAGAGGACACTAATAGATGGAGAAATATACCATGTTCATGGATCGGAAGAATCAATATAGTGAAAATGAGTATACTACCCAAAGCAATTTACAAATTCAATGCAATCCCTATCAAGCTACCAGCCACATTTTTCACAGAACTGGAACAAATAATTTCAAGATTTGTATGGAAATACAAAAAACCTCGAATAGCCAAAGCAATCTTGAGAAAGAAGAATGGAACTGGAGGAATCAACTTGCCTGACTTCAGGCTCTACTACAAAGCCACAGTCATCAAGACAGTATGGTACTGGCACAAAGACAGAAATATAGATCAATGGAACAAAATAGAAAGCCCAGAGATAAATCCACACACATATGGACACCTTATCTTTGACAAAGGAGGCAAGAATATACAATGGAGTAAAGACAATCTCTTTAACAAGTGGTGCTGGGAAAACTGGTCAACCACTTGTAAAAGAATGAAACTAGATCACTTTCTAACACCGCACACAAAAATAAACTCAAAATGGATTAAAGATCTAAATGTAAGATCAGAAACTATAAAACTCCTAGAGGAGAACATAGGCAAAACACTCTCAGACATAAATCACAGCAGGATCCTCTATGATCCACCTCCCAGAATGCTGGAAATAAAAGCAAAAATAAACAAATGGGATCTAATTAAAATTAAAAGCTTCTGCACAACAAAGGAAAATATAAGCAAGGTGAAAAGACAGCCTTCTGAATGGGAGAAAATAATAGCAAATGAAGCAACTGGCAAACAACTAATCTCAAAACTATACAAGCAACTTCTGCAGCTCAACTCCAGAAAAATAAACGACCCTATCAAAAAATGGGCCAAAGAACTAAATAGACATTTCTCCAAAGAAGACATACGGATGGCTAACAAACACATGAAAAGATGCTCAACATCACTCATGATTAGAGAAATGCAAATCAAAACCACAATGAGGTACCACTTCACACCAGTCAGAATGGCTGCGATCCAAAAATCTGCAAGCAATAAATGCTGGAGAGGGTGTGCAGAAAAGGGAACCCTCCTACACTGTTGGTGGGAATGCAAACTAGTACAGCCACTATGGAGAACAGTGTGGAGATTCCTTAAAAAATTGCAAATAGAACTACCTTATGACCCAGCAATCCCACTTCTGGGCATACACACCGAGGAAACCAGAATTGAAAGAGACACATGTACCCCAATGTTCATCGCAGCACTGTTTATAATAGCCAGGACATGGAAACAACCTAGATGTCCATCAGCAGATGAATGGATAAGAAAGCTGTGGTACATATACACAATGGAGTATTACTCAGCCGTTAAAAAGAATTCATTTGAATCAGTTCTGATGAGATGGATGAAACTGGAGCCGATTATACAGAGTGAAGTAAGCCAGAAAGAAAAACACCAATACAGTATACTAACACATATATATGGAATTTAGGAAGATGGCAATGACGACCCTGTATGCAAGACAGGGAAAGAGACACAGATGTGTATAACGGACTTTTGGACTCAGAGGGAGAGGGAGAGGGTGGGATGATTTGGGAGAATGGCATTCTAACATGTATACTATCATGTGAATTGAATCGCCAGTCTATGTCTGACGCAGGATGCAGCATGCTTGGGGCTGGTGCATGGGGATGACCCAGAAAGATGTTATGGGGAGGGAGGTGGGAGGGGGGTTCATGTTTGGGAATGCATGTAAGAATTAAAGATTTTAAAATTTAAAAAATAAAAAAACTAAAAATAAAAAAGTAAAAAAAATAAAACAACTCTCCAATTATTCTCTATAGGAAGATAGGCAAACACTTAATATCTTAATATAATTCTAATGATATTAAAGAAAAGGAGTTTTGAGTAAGATAATATATGGTTGCTGACTATAGGTTAGATTCTGGAAAGCCTTTTACAGTAAATAGCAAGAGACCGTACTTACTAAAGAAAGCAAATTAGTTTCACTATTTCACAGTTTCCTGCAACTAGGTAACTACTATGTGGCAAATTATAATCCATGGATATTTAAATCCTATTAGGTATTTCTCTCCTGTAACAAGCAGGGGGTATATCAAGAAATGACTATTCAAAAATGCAAATTCTTCCCTTGAATGTTTAACTTGTTTAACTCCTTTATTAATCTGATGAGCACTTGTTGTTTTTCCGGTCTTCAGCTGTTATGAAAAATAAAAAAGCAAATGAAAAAATAAAAACCCTGGGGCAAAAAACTAAGCTGAATTTGAATCATAATGGCTTTTAGAAACCAAGACTGCTATAGATATTTGCTGATGTTTTCAAGTAAAATTAAAAATAATTATTTCATTTGAAAAGCTCTATTAAAATTTCATATTGTCCATAGAAATATGAACCATGAGATTCATGTCAAAATGTTATTTATGTTGTACATTTATAGAAGTTAAAATTTTTACCCTTCTATCTTAACATTAACTATGGTAAACATGATATTTTCTTATTTTATATTTTATTAATTTTGTGATAAAAATCATACTGCATATAGATCTAGTGTTTCAGTTAGAGTCATATGTAAAGGTTTTTGGAGGAATTTCTTTTTGCATATGATAAAAACAAAAACAAACTTATAAATAAAGCAAGACTAATCAGAAAAATGTTACTTTACTTTTCAAAAAAATACTTTCTATGTATAAAAACAAAAACAATAAACACTTCTCTGAAATAAACTGCCAAGGGCCATGAACTAAGAGACTGAAATATATATAGGAGCTTTAACCACATTTCTTCCTAGTGAATTCAGGACAAAATTCCATATTTTGTATTCATATCTAATCCATGTATCAGTGCATTCAAAGTATTTTAATAAATGTCTTCAGTGTGTAACACATTTTGATGATCTTTGTGAGAGTGAAAACTAAAGAACAAGTGCTTCATAAAGTGTATGAAACAAAATGGGTGTAAAATTTAAATATGGAAAAAGTAAACAGATGTGCCTATTAATGTTTTTCTATCTTGTCTAAAATGTCAATTGCCATGTCTTTGTTTCTCCTTCAAAAATGAGTTAGTCATATAACCAGTCCCAGTTCTTTATGGACCATTACCATATTGTTTTGTTTAGCCTTTTTAGAAACTTTTGTTAGCTTATCTTTGACAAATATTGATTCTTCCATCATTTGTGTATCCTTATTAAAAAATGAATTTCTTGATTTTTCCTCTGGGTAAAAATTGCCTTAAAATGGCTCCTCCTTTTGTATAGAAATATATATGCATGTTTATAAGTGGAGATGCATTTTAAAAATTCAAAATTTAAAACAGATTGTTAGTATATACCTTTGTACAATAAATTTCAAAAAATATTTGGAAGAATGACAATGCTTATGATTTCCTCACTTTCTAACATAAAGCCTACACTGACATTCTGCAAATATTCTATCTCTCCCTCATTTTTTCTTAATTTAATTATGAATATCTTTATTAATGTCCAGTATATGAAAGTAAAGATATAATCTTGTAAGTAGAGACTGATGGTATAAGAGAAATGTGAGTACATAATTTTTCTCCAGATTTAGGACAGAATATATATTCCTGGGCTGTGGGATTTTTGTTATGAGATGAAAATTTCAGTAGAAAAAAAGAACACAAATAAAAATTAAACAAAGACACTGTTTTTTCCTTAAGGATACTTGTGGAGAATGGTGTCTGTTCATATCAAAAATTTCCAATTCGTCTTTTAAAAAATTAATAATGAAGAGAAAATAAAACTAAACGTATCTTTACTATAACTTGAAGGGAAAATATGTCAAACACATAAAAATTGTGCTGATAAAGGAAGAAGGAAGGAGAAACTCTTTCAAAAAAATTTAAGAGAACATAAGAAAACAAGACATTAAAATTCTTCCCCCCAAAATGGAATTTTTTCCATACCCCCAAAAATGGAATTTAGCAAAGAATTAATTTATCAAATGGATAGAATATGTTACAGCTGTAAATTATATTCACACAAAAATATGTTGCTTTGATAAAAGATTAAATTTTAAAAAAAAGAACTCTAAAGAAAGAAATTGACCAAAAGAAGGAAAAAGGAAAATTAGAATTGAATTTATGAAATAGATAACAAAAAGAAAATCATAAAAAGATGAAGACTTGCTTTGAAAGTGCCCCAGGAAGAATCAGTTCAGTCGCTCAGTTGTGTCTGGCTCTTTGCGACCCCATGAATCACAGCCCGCCAGGCCTCCCAGTCCAGCACCAACTCCCAGAGTGTACCCAAACTCATTTCCATTGAATCGGTGATGCCATCCAACCATCTCATCCTCTGTCATCCCCTTCTCCTCCTGCCTTCAATCCTTCCCAATATCAAGGCTTTTTCAAATGAGTCAGTTCTTCGCATCAGGTGGCCAAACTATTGGAGTTTCAGCTTCAACATCAGTCCTTCCAATATACACCCAGGGCTGATCTCTTTTAGGATGGACTGGTTTGATCTCCTTGCCGTCCAAGGGGCTCTCAAGAGTATTCTCCAACACCACAGTTCAAAAGCATCAATTCTTTGGTGCTCAGCTTTCTTTATAGTCCAACTCTCACATCTATACATGACTACTGTTGTAGCTCAAACGATTTGAAATAGCTCAGCTGGAATTCCATCACCTCTACCATCTTTGTTTGTAGTAATGTTTCCTAAGGCTGAATTGACTTCACACTCCAGGATGTCCAGGATGTCTGGCTCTGGGTGAGTAACTTCATCATAGTGGTTATTCGTGTCATTAAGAACTTTTTTTTTGTACGGTTATGTGTGTCCTTGCCCATTCTTTTTAATCTCTTCCCCTTCTCTTAGACCCAGATTGTTTCTGTCCTATATTGTGTCCATCTTTGCATGAAATCTTCCCTTCAGTTCAGTTCAGTTCAGTCACTCAAACAAGTCCGACTCTTTCGAACCCCATGAATCACAGCACGCCAAGCCTCCCTGTCCATCACCAAACTAATGGAGTTCACTCAGACTCACGTCCATCAAGTCAGTGATGCCATCCAGCCGTCTCATCCTCGGTCGTCCCTTTTTCCACCTGCTCCCAATCCCTCCCAACATCAGAGTCTTTTCCAATGAGTCAACTCTTCGCATGAGGTGGCCAAAGTACTGGAGTTTCAGCTTCAGCATCATTCCTTCCAAAGAACACCCAGGGCTGATCTCCTTTAGAATGGACTGGTTGGATTTCCTCGCAGTCCAAGGGACTCTCAAGAGTCTTGTCCAACACCACAGTTCAAAAGCATCAATTCTTGGAGTGCTCAGCTTTCCTCACAGTCCAACTCTCATATCCATACATGACTACAGGAAAAACCATAGCCTTGACTACATGGACCTTTGTGGACAAAGTAATGTCTCTGCTTTTCAATATGCTACCGAGGTTGGTCATAATTTCCTTCCAAGGAGTAAGTGTCTCTTAATTTCATGGCTGTAATCTCCATCTGCATTGATTTTGGGGCCCCCCAAAATAAAGTTAGACACTGTTTCCCCGTCTATCTGCCGTGAAGTGATGGGACCAGATGCCATGATCTTCGTTTTCTGAATGTTGAGCTTTAAGCCAACTTTTTCACTCTCCTCTTTCACTTTCATCAAGAGGCTTTTTAGTTCCTCTTCACTTTCTGCCGTAAGGGTGATGTCATCTGCATATCTGAGGTTATTGATATTTCTCCCAGCAATCTTGATTCCAGCTTGTGTTTCTTCCAGTCCAGCGTTTCTCATGATGTACTCTGCATATAAGTTAAATAAGCAGGGTGACAATATACAGTCTTGACGTACTCCTTTTCCTATTTGGAACCAGTCTATTGTTCCATATCCAGTTCTAACTGCTGCTTCCTGACCTGCATGCAGGTTTCTCAAGAGTCAGGTCAGGTGGTCTGTTATTCCCATCTCTTTCAGAATTTTCCACAGTTTATTGTGATCCACACAATCAAAGGCTTTGGCATAGTCAATAAAGCAGAAATAGATGTTTTTGGAACTCTCTTGCTTTTTCCATGATCCAGCAGATGTTGGCAATTTTATCTCTGGACCTCTGCCTTTTCTAAAACCAGCTTGAACATCTGGAAATTCACGGTTCACATACTGCTGAAGCCTGGCTTGGAAAATTTTGAGCATTATTTTACTAGTGTGTGTGCAATTGTGCAGTAGTTTGAGCATTCTTTTGCATTGCCTTTCTTTGGGATTGGAATGAAAACTGACCTTTTCCAGTCCTGTGGCCACTGCTGAGTCTTCCAAATTTGCTGGCATATTGAGTGCAGCACTTTCACAGCATCATCTTTCAGGATTTGAAATAGCTCAGCTGGAATTCCATCACCTTGACTAGCTTTGTGTGTAATGATGCTTTCGAAGGCCCACTTGACTTCACATTCCAGGATGTCTTGCTCTAGGTGAGTGATCACACAATTCTGATTATCTGGGTCGTGAAGCTCTTTTTTGTATAGTTCTGTGTATTTTTGCCACCACTTCTTAATATCTTCTGTTTCTGTTATGTTCATACCATTTCTGTCCTTTATTGAGCCCATCTTTGCATGAAATGTTCCCTTGGTATCTCTAATTTTCTTGAAGAGATCTCTAGTCTTTCCCATTCTGTTGTTTTCCTCTATTTCTTTGCATTGATCGCTGAGGAAGGCTTTCTTATCTCTTCTTGCTATTCTTTGGAACTCTCCATTCAGATGCTTATATTTTTCCTTTTCTCCTTTGCTTTTCACCTCTCTTCTTTTCACAGCTATTTGTAAGGCCTCCCCAGACAGCCATTTTGCTTTTTTGCATTTCTTTTCCATGGGGATGGTCTTGATTCCTGTCTCCTATAGAATGTCACGAACCTCCATCCATAGTTCATCAGGCACTCTATCAGATCTAGGCCCTTAAATCTATTTCTCACTTACACTGTATAACCAAAGGGATTTTATTTAGGTCATATCTGAATGGTCTAGTGGTTTTCCTTACTTTCTTCAATTTAACTCTGAATTTGCCAATAAGGAGCTCATGATCTGAGCCATAGTCAGCTCCCAGTCTTATTTTTGCTGACTGTATAGAGCTTCTCCATCTTTGGCTGCAAAGAATATAATCAATCTGATTTCAGTGTTGACCATCTGGGGATGTCCATGTGTAGAGTCTTCTCTTGTGTTGTTGGAAGGGGGTGTTTGCTATGACCAATGTGTTCTCTTGGCAAAACTCTATTAGCCTTTGCCCTGCTTCATTCCGTATTCCAAGGCCAAATTTGCCTGTTACTCCAGGTGTTTCTTGACTTCCTACTTATGCATTCCATTCCCCTATAATGAAAAGGACATCTTTTGAGGGTTTAGTTCTAAAAGGTCTTGTAGATCTTCAAAGAACTGTTCGACTTCAGCTTCTTCAGTGTTACTGGTTGGGGCATAGACTTGGATAATTTTGATATTGAATGGTTTGCCTTGGAAACAAACAGAGATCATTCTGTCATTTTTGAGACTGCATCGAAGTACTGCATTTCTGACTCTTTTGTTGACCATGATGGCTACTCCATTTCTTCTAAGGGATTCCTGCCTGCAGTAGTAGATAAAATGGTCATCTGAGTTAAATTCACCCATTCCAGTCCATTTTAATTCGCTGATTCCTAGAATGTTGACGTTCACCATTGCCATCTCTTGTTTGACCACAGCTAATTCGCCTTGATTCATGGACCTAACCTTCCAGGTTCCTATGCAATATTGCTCTTTATAGCATTGGACCTTGCTTCTATGACCAGTCACATCCACAACTGGGTATTGTTTTTGCTTTGGCTCCATCCCTTCATTCTTTCTGGAGTTATTTCTCCACTGATCTCCAGTAGCATATTGACCACCTACTGACCTGGGGAGTTCTTTCAGTATCCTACCACTTTGCCTTTTCATACTGTTCATGGGGTTCTCAAGGCAAGAATACTGAAGTGGTTTGCCATTCCCTTCTCCAATGGACCACAATCTGTCAGGCCTCTTCACCATGACCCACCCATCTTGGGTGGCCCCACAGGGCATGGCTTAGTTTCATTGAGTTAGACAAGGCTGTGGTCCTAGTGTGATTAGATTGACTAGTTTTCTGTGATTATGGTTTCATTGTGTCTGCCCTCTGATGCTCTCTTGCAACACCTACCATCTTACTTGGGTTTCTCTTACTTTGGACGTAGGGTATCTCTTCCTGGGTGCTCCAGCAAAGTGCAGCTGCTGCTCCTTTCCTTGAACAAGGGGTATCGCCTCACCGCCACTCTTCCTCACCTTGAACGTGGAGTAGCTCCCCTAGGCCCTCTTGCTCCTGTGCAGCCACCGCTCCTTGGACGTGGTGTTGCTCCTCTCAGCTGCCGCCCCTGACCTCAGCTGTGGGGTAGCTTCTCTCGGCCGCTGCCCCTGACCTAGGATGTGGGATGGCTGCTCCTGTGCTGTCACAGCCTGGCACTCTTGGCCAGCCCCCCTGACCTTGGATGTGGGGTAGCTCCTCCCAGCCACCGCTCCTGTTGGGAATGGGGTCCTCCCAGTTTCTGCCCCTGACCTAGGACATGGGGTACCTCCTTTTGGCCATGCTTGTGCACTGTCGCAGCTGCCCATGTATCTCTAATTTTCTTGAAGAGATCTCTATTCTTTCTCATTCTATTGTTTTCCTCAATGGACATAAGTCTGAGCAAACTCCAGCAGAGGAATGAAGGACAGAGGAGCTTGGCTTGCTACATACAGTCCATGGGATCACAAAACATTGAACATGACTTAGCAACTGATGAACGACAAATGTACAAGTAGCAGTAAATACAATTCTACCTTTTAGTGATCCTGACAGAAATCTGATATGGCAGCCATCATACATATTCAGCAATTAACTGACAACAATCTGGTTCTCACCACCTTAGAATTTTAAAGAATCTTTTGAAATTCTTCACATGATCTGAGTCTCACTAGAAAATCATTATAAGGAAATTGGAGCTGATTTGTCTTTCTTTCTTTTGATAAATTTTTATGAAACAAGCACACACAATCAGAAACATTTCCTAAACTATATACCAGAGATGTTCTGATAGAACCATAGAGTTAATAAGAGATCCTTATATAGAAATATGTCTAACTAGTCATTCTTTCCTTTTTATGTATTTATTAAAAATAACTATATTCAAATAAGTAAGTGTGCAGTTAGAGTATTCAAGTTTTCAAAGAATGAACTCTTCAAGTTCTATACTCCAAATGTAGAAATGATTATGTTTGATTTTAAGGAGATTATTTAAAAATCAAGGAAATATCTGGCCACTACCAAAACTTTTGAAAGCAGCTTCAAAGCAATTTATACCATATTGCCAAAACTAATCATATAATGACATAACAGTATCTTATGAAGGTGTATATTATTGTCTTATTTCACCAAAGTGTAAATGCACAAAAGTAAGTTAAGAGGATAGAATTTTTTTTTTAAGTTATGGATAGCTTGATAACTACTTATCATTTGAAGCATTTAACTAGTATGTATTTATCACTTCCTATTAGCCTCACATGGTCTTCACTATGGCACTTTGACAAAGATCCAGGGCCACTTTTCCTTTCTAGAACTTGCATTATAAAATAAATACAAGAATTGGGTTGTGCATGCTAATTTGCTGCAGTTGTGGCCAACTCTTTGTGACCCTATGGACTGTAACCCTCCAGACTCCTTTGTCCATGGGATTCTCCAGGCAGGAATACTGGAGTGAGTTCCCATGTCCTTCTTCAGGGGATCTTCCTGACCCAGGGATCTCCTGAAGCTCCTGCATTACAGATGGATTTTTTATCCATGAGCCATCACCACCAGGTAAGCCCCAAATTGGCTGTACTGAGCAATAATCTCAAGGGTGGAGATTTCAACCAATGTGGGATAACCTTTGTGTTGTGATATGGTCTACGTGTGAGGGAATGCCAGGCTTCTCCCAGAAAAGGTCCAACTTGCTTTTCTTTATTGCTTTTCCTTTTTTCATTATTCTCTATTATGTGGGATATTCAGATGTGCTCCTATCCAGAAGAGTTCCCTCCAATGCTGTGTCATCATCATCCCTCTTCTCTGAAAACTTGATATGACCTAGTTTAAAGAACTGTGACAAAAGCTCATTCTCTCTCTCAGTTTGAATAGTAATAGATTAGCATTAATTATTGAAAAGTAGTGAGAGTCAAGATTCATAAGTTTATTTAATGTAACGAACAGAAAATTAGAAATTTTACCTAGCTCTGTTTTAGACCATGAAATAAGTTTGCTTCATGCTTAAGCCTAAATCAAAATGTATTACACTGAGATTTGGGGCTGACTTTCACCCACTGTAGTATGACTTACATCTGTTAGTCTCTGACTAACAGTATGACTGCTGTAATGGATTTAACATTTTATGCTAGTTAGTGCTAATTAACCTAATGAGTGCATGTATTCAAGGTATATTACAACATACTATATTCTGTTTGTCTAATGACAAAACAAAAGTATAAATAGGATAAATATACAAATGGATGATGGGTAATTAAGAGATTGATATCTTAATTAAATCACAAGTATGTTGTTCATTAGACTTAAGGCATTTTTCAGAAACATCAAGGAAGAAACAAAAAGTTGAATTTACATATTGCTACAACTCCTGACTTTTGAAGAGGAAAAAAAAAATTAGTGTGGTTCAATGCCATAACTGTGATTAGAAAATGACAGGAGTGAAGATAAAGTAAGAAAATTAAGTCTCTGAGGAAAAGAATGGCAAAGATCTTTGATAATTAGAACCAAAGCCTTTCATAGTGCATAGTTCAAATCCACTTGATTTTAGCACAGGCCGGAAGTGCTTGATCTGATGGATGTTCAGTATAACTCATGAAGCAAAGACAAAGGAGTAGCCCTCCCCTGGGTGATCAGCAATCACATCTTCAAATATACAATAGAATTGGCAAACTCATTACCTAGCTTAAAAAAGTTGGCAAATAATAAAATGGAAAAAGAGAACAACTAATTAGACATAGTACAAATGGAGACTTTTAGGAAAGTTTAAGCTATTCTCTTTATCTTTTCTTAAATTTTGCCTACTAATTTTGAAACTAAACTATATTTTGAGGATCAATAAGGTGATAAAATTCTAGTTACCTCATCTTTCCAAGCAAAAGACCTCTATTAACTAAAATGCTTTATTCTTAACTTACTATTAAAAAATGTCATAAATATTATTTCAGTCATGGTGGTGTTTAAGTTCATGTTTTTAAGCCTTTCCTTGATTCTGAACATGTAGCAATGAGAGATAAAAGAAAATAATGAGATATTATAACAAAAATATTGAAAAATTAAGAACAATAGAAAAAGAAGGAAAAACAAGAGCCCAAAACCAGTGGTGAACCTAGGTGAAAATCTTAATATATATCCTATTGAATCAGAATTAGCCAAAAAAATTGGGAATATGGCTCAAATGGGTAAAGGTGTTCCATTTCATTTACTTGCTAGGGTTTTGATTTGGTATCCTCCTGATTTTATATAGATGTTAACAAAAAAGCTGCTACAGAACATTGGTGTTGCTTCTTACATAGGAAAGGAAGCAGAGAAGACAATTAAAGTCATGATTTGAACCAAGACTTGATTGCTGCATCTCTGATTCTCTAATCTACTTTTTAGACAATCTGAGATGCCATTATCAAACCTAATTCTAGACAGGGCCCCAAAGGTGCCAAGAAGAAGAAAATAAGACAGAAAATGTGAGATCAAAAATTGAGAGACTGTAAAATTCCGAAACAAGTGAGGAAATTGGCCCTAAGATGGGCATCCAATAAATTCAAAACTTAAGAATTGAATTCACTGCTCTTGAAATTAAAATAATACAACAATCTTAAGAGAGTTAAACATAAATGTAATAAAAAAGCAAAAAATGAAATAAATTACAGATATTTAAGTAGGGAGAATCATTAACCCAGACTCTAAAAGACATAGATACAAAACCATAACTAATTAGGAATACAAAACACACATACATGACTGGCTAGGAACTGGCACTACCACAAAATATATTGAATATATAGCTTGGCAGTGCTTGTGGAGGAAGTCTATGGGCTGAGTGGAGGCAGTGCATTCCAATAAAAAAAAAAAAAAGGTAAGTACTTTATCATTAAGTGTTCTGTTTTTCCTCTGTGCTGTGTGTGCTGTGCTCAGTTGCTTCAGTCATGTCAGACTCTGCGACCCCATGGACTTAAGAACCATGCAGGCTCCTTTGTCCATGGGATTCTCCAGGCAAGAATACTTAAGTGTGTTGCTGTGCCCTAGGGGATCTTCATGACCCAGGGATCGAACCCATATCTCTGGTGTATTCTGCACTGCAGGCAGGTTCATTACCTACTGAGCCACCTGGGAAGCTTTTTGCCTAGTATTTAGCAAATCTGTTAACATAATAGTCATTCACCAATGAAAAGGTTTAAGAAAGTGAAGTCGGCAAAAAATAAATTAACAGAATAAATTTAAACATTTGACATAATAGTAACATCAATGCATCCTCAAATTACTATAACAAATACTATTTAAAAGAAAACACTGTTGGGCTATATGGTCTCTGTAATAAGATGAAGATTTAATAAAGATTTCAAAATGCTAGAAATTTTTTGTCTTATATGAAATATATGTTTCTATTATACATTCCAATTGAAAAACAAATGGAGAAAAGAGAGGCATTTTAAAACCAATGGGGTGGATATACTTATAAATGATACACAATGAAAATCTCAAATGAGTAAAAAATAAAATATGAGAAATGAAAGATAGAAAGGGGAATGAGAATTGCAGGGAATAATGAAAAACATTGTCTTCAAACACTGGTTAGTGTAGTAACAATTAGCTTAGCAATGAAATATTTTGTAAATGTGCTAGTTTGCACTTAGAAATGAGGAAACATATCATTTCAGATTGATTTTTTCTTGTCATTTAACAGAGAGAAAATAGTGCCCCTTTTAACTAGGAGCTCATTCATTTCATTGATGGCTTTAATGATAGTTAATCATCATAATGGCAGTGGCTGATGTAACCACTCATGATTAGTTCAGGCTTGTTTTTCTGTATATTTAAAGCAAAAGACAGCTTTTTCCAGAGATTTCAATTCTTTCTGCTCTATTTCCTGTCCTAACTTAAAACTTAGCATTTAACACACAGACACATATTCCTTCTATATATCTACATATCAAAGGATGTAGCTTTGCAAGGTGTAAAGTTCATATTTTAGTCAAAAAGACACAGTTATTAATATTTTTACAAAATGCTCTACTTCTACTAACATATTCCCAGATGCTTCTAACCTCCAAACATATATACCCAGAGAAGAGAGAATGGAAGGGAGAGAGAAAAATAGAAGAGGGAAGGAATAGTTTGAATGATATGAAAAACATTTTCTCTAATTTGATATATGGTTATCATTTTCTTAAATGTGTTTGATATAAAAAATTAGCAGTGTATCATCAGTTAATCAGTTTAAGTAGAAAGTTGTAAGAATCTAGAATGATCACACTATTAAAAAGGCAAACAAACCAGTAACCAGTGGTAGCAACCTAATGATCCATTTAAAGTTATTTCCAAATGTACTTACTAATTGGGAGTCATATTGACTTAAAATTTGACTTTATTTATGATTCTTGCAGAAGGATATTTGAACTGCAAATCATTTATATAGTTTTTTTTTCCCAAATAATATGTTTATGAAAGTGATTAGAAATCTACTATATCTTATAATTACTAAAATAAAATTTAAATATTTTAATTATTAAGTTGTGACTTGAAACATGAGGAAAGAAGATAA
Source organism: Ovis canadensis (assembly GCF_042477335.2). Classification (NCBI taxonomy): domain Eukaryota; kingdom Metazoa; phylum Chordata; class Mammalia; order Artiodactyla; family Bovidae; genus Ovis; species Ovis canadensis. Next base: position 65,192,572 of record NC_091250.1, read on the forward strand.
AATCATTTCTCTATTCAGAGAAACATATTCTGGAAATACTTTATTTCTTTAGATTTAATTCTTGCTAAGGGAAAAAAGAATTAACTTCTGTATTTAATTTTTTGTTCACAAGTTTCTTCTTCTACCCACCCCTACTCCCAATGAGAAACTTAGATGAACAAGGTTTGTCTTTGGAAAGTCATCTTCTAACTAGAGTTATTGGATGTAGAGTAATGACAAGTTTAATTTTACATCTATAGTAATATTAGAAATGTAAAAACAACCTAAGTGGGAAAAGAATTTAAAAAAGAATAGATGCATGTATAACATAATCGATTCACTGTACACCTAAAACACAACATGTTGATCAGCTCTATTCCAATATAAAATACAAAGTTTAAAAAAATAACGTACCATATGAAGGGGTTTCCCAGGTGATACTAGTGATAAAGAACCTGCCTGCCAATGCAGGAGACATAAAACATGTGGGCTGGATCCCTGGGTTGGGGCGATCTCGTGGAGAAGGGCATGGCAACCCACACTATTATTCTTTTCTGAGGAATCCCATGGACAAAGAGGCCTGGTAGACTATAGTCCAGAGAGTAGGACACATAAGCGACTCAGCATGCATGCATGCACCATATGAAGATGTAATGCTTGACACGCAATATATATGCAAGTTATGTGTACTCCGAGATGAACGGCTAATTGACAAAGACATTTCGTCTCATTTGTCATATTTTCTGAGATCATTCTCTTCAAATGACTTATCTGTTTTCATACATATTCTATGTTTTAAAACTCTGGGAGTGCTAGAACAGTAGAACAACTAGAATGCTCTTATATATTTGATATATGTTGAGAGAATTTTAAAATATTTGAGAGAAAAGAAATGTGGTTAAATGCCTAGATGTCACTTTTAGTTCTTAGATACATATGTAAACATTTCCCTGGAAAGTTTCTCTTTATTTCCATTCTCTTCTCTGCCAATTATTCAGCAAATATTTTACTTTGGTTTCAGACCGTGCAATTAGCTTTCTAAGTAACACACACCTGGAAAACAAAGTACTGTCTCTATTAAATAAAACACTAGACAAGAGTGTTTCTGCATTGTGAGCGTCAAAGGATAGAATGCAATATATCATCATTATGTAAGTTTCCTAATGATTTTGACAGTGGTAGCAATACTCAACATATTGTTAACTGGAAGCAATCAAAAGATAATATCTAGATACACAAAAAACTTTATAAATACTTTCTCTTATTTCATAATCCCCAGTACATTTAATGCATTGGGCTTCCCCAGTGGTTCATATGGTAAAGAAATTTGCCTCCAATGTGAGAGACTAGGGTTCGATTCTTGGGTTGGGAAGATCCCCTAGAGGAGGGCATGGCAATCCACTCCAGTTTTCTTGCCTGGAGAATCCCCATGGGCAGAGGAGACTGGTGGGCTACAACCATGAGGTCACAAAGAGTCAGACATGACTGAACAACTAAGCATGGCACAATGCATTTAAAATTTCTGTGTCAGCCCAAAAATGCAATTTTAAACTATATATCTATATTCTGTATTCCTTATTTTGTTTTTTGATATCTGTGACTTTGTGCTTTGATGTCAAGTAATCTTTAATATCTGGTGTATACACACACATACACACACACACACACATATATATATACATACAGATATTACATCTGTAAAAAGGAAGTTTAAAACAAGAGTGGCAAAAAGGCATTGGAATATATAATAAAAGTATTCATGTGTACAATCAATTCAAGCGTGAATAAAAATGGAGAAAAAAATGGGTACCGAACTGACCATATCTGGCAAAAATATAGATAATCTATGAAATGTGCTTGAAACAACTGCTATTCACCAGGTAACAGAAAGAAAAGAAAACATTTAATTTGACATTGACTAACCATTATTTCATAAACATGAAGAGTTAAGATAAAACTCAGACATGAAGAGGAAAGAGAACAAACAAAAAGATTTAGAACACAGAATGGTAAGCTTGCAGATACAGGTCATGTTTGAGTGGGACTGAGAGGCTGCACACAAATGGAGGCAGAAGGTGAGCAGCTTTGTTCCCCATAGTTAGACAGCGTTTTTTGGATCCAGGGGGCATTGGGAGTACTGAAAATCCTGTGTAAAGGAACACATGGTTAGACCTGACAGAATTGAAAGGGGTTTAGATGTAGAAGAGAGAACACTGCAGGTTGCTCCCGTTTGAACTGATAAGGAGCAGGAGTCAGGATTTAGCTGCAGAAATAAACTAGAGTAAACATAAGTATGCAAAGAAAAAATAACATTCAGAGAAATCCTGAATAACACATCCTGGGAGGTAGAACAGATGAAGGGAGATCAGAATTTAAGACCCGTTCTTTTAATATGTGCATTTGTGCTACCACCTGCCCAAACTGTCCAGGCAGAATGATACAGGGCAGAAACACATGAGATTTTCCATATCGTGCCTAATTTTGATCCCAATTTCTTTTCTGTTAATTGTTTTCTTCATAAGCAAATCAGTGTATTACATTCAGAGTTTCCTTGTCTGTTAAATGTGAGTGGTATTATAGTTGACATTAGAAATCTCAATATGTTTTGCAAAATACAATTGAGTACTTCTGCCAGCTAAAAAATGATATTATAAATGTCAGCAACAGTCATAAAAGACTTCTTTAAATTTTTCCAGGTTAGACAAAAATCAGGAGTTTGTATGTACACAAATCTTTTTAAGTTCTGATTAATTTACATATATTTTATAGTGTTATATAGATAATAAAGTTGCCGCAAGTCCATTGAGGCATGGAGTTTGTACAGGTGCATTTATTTTAATCATGAATAATTATTACTAGATCATTTAACATGGGTGCGTCCTGATTATATCCATTTAAATAATTTGGTTTTTGTACTTGTTTTTAAAGAGCCAAAAACTAGTCATCCCTCCTAACATACTGAGGTTCTGACTTTTTGTATTAATTCTCAGTTTGGTATGAACAAATGAAGCTGTACCATATTTGATGTACTTGTGCGTTATTGCCTTAATGGGCCTATTTCCATTCTATTATAATCATCAACTTAGTATGTAATGAACCAGAATGAGACAGCAAACAGAGAGTTTATATGTGTGCATTTATCTTAATCGTGAAATTATTATAGCTAGATTATTTAACATGGATGCATTCCTGACAATAATAATTAAGCAAAGATGTTTCTGGAGAGTTTGATTTTATAGTAGGTGCGTGAGTAATGGTAAGGTTAGACTAGGAAACCTCTAGTTTCCATGTACTACCCAAAGATAATGATATTAAGAATCATTTTTAAGGACCCGGTGGTTCCCATTGGTCTTTTCCAGTCTCAGTCTCTCACTGTCAGAACTCAATCTCAGGGTGGAAATGTAAGAGTATTATATAAAAATGATTCAATAGTGATGCTAAAAATATACAACCAGCTGAAAAGATCTTTATGGCATGCATCAAAAACATACAAAAAAATAGATGCTATAAAGAAAAGGAGATCAGTAAGGCAACTGAATAAAGGTTATAGAAAGAAAGATATAGAAGATATCCCTCTGGAGTTAAGCCTGAAAAGAACATGGTTACCCATAGATTCTGGTGGTGGTTTGCCACTCAGTCGTGCCTAACTTTTTGTGACCCCATAGACTGTAGCTTGCCAGGCTCTCTGTCCATGAGATTTTCCAGGCTAGAATACTGGAGTGGGTTTCCGTTTCCTACTCCAATCCATAGATATCAGAAAAATTTTAAAAAATTAAACCTAATTAGATTAACTAACTAGGTTAACTTTCAACTGGTTACAAAATATTTTTCTGGCAGTAGACAAAGTAAGAATTTTAAGCTAAAATATTCTTCTTAGGATAGGGATAGTTTATATTGTTCATTTCCAAAAAGAGTTAGAATCTAACATAAAGTTAGGGCTTTTAAAATGTCAAATTAATTGAAATTAAATTGATTTTGCAAGCTATTAAATTTCTCAAAGGTATGGGGACCCATTGGAGGAAAAATCAGGCCACGCACAGGTACTTGTAATATTTGAAAGAACTAAAATTTCCTAGTCAGCTTTCAAAAATATTAATCAATAATATTAATGCATTAATTTTTAATATATATTGCTATAAAAGCAAGAACTTATCATATCTAGTTTTAAGAACACACTTCCATAATTATTTGAGAACTTCTCTGTGATTTTTTTCTCTCTATGACTATGTGATATAAGTGAAAGTTATTTTTAAATTTATATTTGATGTATTTATAAGATAAAATCATATTTTAAAACACTATTTTCCTATGATGCCTATACTATCTTAGGGGACTGATGAAAACTAGTGACTGATATAAAGCATAAGCTCAACTAGAATACAGAAGAGAGATAATAAAACTCACATTTGTAGTTAAAATTAAAAATTAGAACAGAATCTTGTGGTATACAAAAATAAATTATCTGGAAAAATTCTGTTTTTAAAGCTGTCAAATAGTGTCAAAGATCATGGTCTTTAGAATCAGCCATACTTGCTCTTGGGTTATATTTTCTTTTGAGTTATGTGTACATTTTGTCATGTTAAATAAGCAACATGAAGCCCCATTTCCAAGTCAGTGTAATGTTGGTAATAAGAATTATCTTATGCTGTTGTAAGACTAAAAAGAATAATATTGAAATATGCCTCAAATAATTTCTCCCTAGATGATGATCAATTAATGATGGCTACAATTATTGCTAATGTCATGTTATTAATAAAAGCTATATACATTATCATAATTGCAAAATTAATAAACAATTTAAATTTTGTGAATTCATAGAGAACAGGATCATCTGAATTTTTCCATTATCATAAAATTTTCCTGAAACCCCATTGACTGCATTATGCCAACCTTCCCCATTCTTTACTATCTCCCAGAGTTTGTTCAAACTCATGTCCATTGAATCATTGATGCCATTCAACCATCTCATCCTCTGTCATCCCCTCCTCCTCCTACCTTCAATCTTTCCTAGCATCAGAGTCTTTTCTAATGAGTCAGCTCTTTGGACCAGGTGGCCAAAGTATTAGAGCTTCAGCATCAATCTGTTCAATGAATATTTAGAGTTGATTTCCCCTAGGATTATCTGCTTTGATCTCCTGGCAGTCCAAGGGACTCTCAAGAGTCTTCTTCACAATTCAAAAGCAGCCATTCTTCAGCACTCTGGCTTCTTTATGATCAAACTCTCACATGCAAACATGACTACTGGAAAAACCATAGCTTTGACTATACAGACGCTTCCCTGCTGGCTCAGTGCTAAAGAATTTGCCTGCAATGCAAGAGTCACGTGGTTCGATTCCTGGGTGGGGAAGATCCCTTGGAGAAGGAAATGGCAGCCCACTCCAGTATTCTTGCCTGGAGAATCCCAAGGAGAGAGGAGCCTGGCAGGATACAGTCCATGGGGTCACAAAAGTCAGACATGACTCAGAGACTAAACCACCATCACCACCTTTATCGGCAAAGTGTTGTCTCTGCTTTTGAATATGCTGCCTAGGTTTGTCATTGCTTTTCTTCTAAGGAGCATGCGCCTTTTAATTTTAGGGCTGTAGTCAGCATCTGCAGTGATTTTGGAGCCCAAGAAAATAAAGTCTGCTACTCCATTGTTTCCCTATCTATTTGCCATGAAGTGATGGAACCAGATGTCATGATCTTTGTTTTTTGAATATTGAGTTTTAAGCCAGCTTTTTCACTCTTCTCTTTCACCTTCATCAGGAGGTTCTTTAGTTCCTCTCCACTTTCTGCCATTAGGGTGGTGTCATCTGCAATTGGAGGTTATTGATGTTTCTCCTGGCAATCTTGATTCCAGCTTGTGCTTCATCCAGCCCAGCATTTCTCATATTGTACTCTGCATACAGATTAAGTAAACAGGGTGAGAATCACTAGTATACCTGGATCTAATATGATAGGCCTCAGAGGTCAGGCAGAAGACACATTACCAACATCAAGGAAATTGTAGTTGAGAGTTTCTAAGTGATTTCTAGCTAATGAAGCTCCTTTTATTTTGATTTAATTTTTTTCCTCAAATTGGAAAATAGTATACTCTCCAGTTGGATAAAGTACTATGCAGACTAGATTTGGACAGCATATGATCCTCTTGGAAAAGATCAAATCAAATCACAAGGTGTCTAAGCTGGCATACAAAGTACATGCTGGATTGGGATCTCCTTTCTCCCCTTGGCAGGTGTTCATGTGTAGAGCTGAGGGATTTACAGAGAGAGAGAATCATTAAAGAACTAACAAAAGTGTCTTGTGACTGAATGTGCCACATCTTGATGCTTGCTACTCCCATGAGATATCAATGCCAGATCATAACAACAACAATAATGAAAAGTCTTTTAATCTCTGTGCGTCATCTTGCTCTCCCTCAGTTCACCTTTAGTGAGACTGAAAAGAGCAAATATTGAAAGAAGCATGAGCTGGAATCTACAACAGAAAAGAAATCAACCACACACTTCCTTATCATTCTCCACAGTGACTCTAGGTCTAAGGCACACACAGACTGGGAATAGAAGGTTTTAAGTTGAGTAGAAGTCCCTAATTTGACATTTAAATAAAAAAATTAAAATTACTTAAAAATTGTAAATTTAGGTGATTTCCCCAAATTTTTGTTCAGAGATAAGAAAGAATGTACAATTTTGCTATAGGCTATTGAGTAATAAAATTAAAATGCATTTCCTGTCATCATACAGAGTCCAATATATAACATATTAAGTGACTAATAAGCATCCAGTTAGAATCAGACATGAAACAATGGACTGACTCAAAACTGGGAAAGGAGCATGTCAAGGCTGTATATTGTCACCTTGCTTATTAAATTTATATGCAGGGTACATCATGCTAAATGCCCGGCTGGATGAAGCTCAAACTGGAATCAAGATTGCTGAGAAAAATATCAATAACCTCAGATATGCAGATGACATCACCCTTATGCAGAAAGTGAAGAGGAACTAAAGAGCCTCTTTATGAAGGTGAAAGAGGAGAGTGAAAAAGCTAATTTAAAACTCAACATTCAAAAAAAAACAAAGATCATGACATCTTATCCCATCACTTCATGGTAAATAGACGGGGAGAAAAATGGAAACGGCGACAGACTTTATTTTCTCGGGCTCCAAAATCGTTACAGATGGTGACTGCAGCCATGAAATTAAAAGACACTTGCTCCATGGAAGAAAAGCTACGACAAGCCTAGACAGCATATTAAAAAGCAGAGATACCACTTTGCTAACAAAGGCCCATAGGGTCAAAGCTATGGGCTATCCAGTAGTCATGACTGAATGTGAAAGTTGGAACATAAAGAAGGCTGAGCACCAAAGAATTGGTGCTTTCACACTATGGTGCTGGGGAAGACTCTTGAGAGTCCCTTAGACAGCAAGGAGATCCAACCAGTCAATCCTAAAGGAAATCAACCCTGAATATTCATTGGAAGGGCTGATGCTGAAGCTGAAGCTCCAATACTTTGGCCACCTGATGGGAAGAGCCAACTCATTTGAAAAGACCCCAATGCTGGGAAAGACTGAAGGCAGGAGGAGAAGGGGGCGACAGAGGCTGAGATGGTTAGATGGCATCACTGACTCAGAAGATATGAATATGAGCAAACTCCAGAAGATGGTAAAGGACAGGGAAGTCTGGCATGCTGAAATCCATGGGGTCTCAAAGAGCTGGACATGACTGAGCAACTGAATAGCAAGAGCAAAATAAGTATCCAGGAGAAAAGAAATTTAGTAGTGTTAAGAGAAAGTACAAAATTTTGAAATGGAAAAGAATATGACATTTCCAGAAACAACAAGTGCATTTTAAATATGATATAATGAAATATAAAATTAGCCTACATATGAAAGAGTAGTTGCTCAGTCATGTCTGACTCTTTGTGACCCCATGGACTGTAGCTTACCAGGCTCTTCAGTCCATGGAATTTTCCAGGCAAGAGTATTGGAGTGGGTTGCCATTTCATTCTCCAGGGGATCTTCCCAACCCAGGGATTGAACCCAGGTCTCCCCCATTGCAGGCAGATGCTTTACCATCTGAGCCACCAGGGACTCCCACTCCCTCCCATGTGCTAATATGTATTATAAAGAGATATATTCCTTGAGATATGCATTCAAGAAGACTTCCCTGAGACTCTGTCATTTGACCTGGGTCATGTGGGGAGAGTACATCAAGGTGACAATGGTGGGAAAACATTCCAGGGGGAAAGTAAATTTGTAAAAGTGAAAGCAGCATGGTCTGTTTGATGAATTAAGAATGAATTAAGGAGGATGAATTAAGAAAGGAAAGATGGAGTATTAGAAGACAGGACAGTAAATCAATTGGGACCAAGCTAAAAAATGCTTTGTATGCCATAAGAATATTTGATTTCAGGTATGCATGAGAATTTTAGTGAAGGAATAATAATAATAAGATTTGAGTACTTGAAAAATAGCTTTTAAAAAACAGAATAAAAGCCACAGAAGTCTGTTACTTTAGTGTCCTATTTCTGCTATAATAAATTGCCATAAACTTAGTGACTTAACACACACTTTAATTTTTTAGAGTTGTGGATGTCAGATATCAAAGGGGGTCACTCTGAGCCAAATTCAAGGTAAGAGCAAGGTATCTGAAGGCTTTAGGTGAGAATCTGTTTGCCTTTTCTATCTTCTGGAAGACGCCCACATATCTTGGCAGGTAGTCCTCTTTAAACAACTTCAAAGCCAGAAATAGCTGTCTGTATGAACTTTCTAGTGCTCACTTTTCTACCACTCTTCCCCATTTAAAGAATTATGTTACTACATCGCACCCACCAGGATACACACCTTACTGAGGTGAACCGATTAGCAACCTCAATTCCATAAGAAGACATAATTCTCACTTGCCATGTACCACACTGCGATACATTCTTAGGCTATAGCAGTTAGGACTTGGACATCTTTAGTGAAGTGAGTAAAGTCACTCAGTCGTGTCTGACTCTTTGCAACCCCGTAGCCCACCAGGCTCCTCCGTCCATGGGATTTTTCAGGGAAGAATACTGGAGTAGGTTGCCATTTCTTTCTCCAGGGGATCTTTCTAACCCAGAGATCAAACCCAGGTCTCCTGCATTGCAGGCAGATGCTTTAACCTCTGAGCCACCAGGTATTAAATTTATTCTGCTTCCCACAACAATTAATCAAGGAATGACAAAAAAAAATTCTGATGCTTAAAAAAGCAATGGAATAAATAATATTAGTTGTAAATAATAACAATATAAATGATAACAGCAATCATACTGTTGGGAGTATGGATTAATATGTAAATTTCTCTGTAGTTCACAATGCCAAAGAGATATTACTGAATAAAGAACTTGTAGAAGATTAGACAAAACACCATCAGGGATATAATAGGAGGTTTGATGTGGGCAGATTCTATATATTTTTTAAAAATCAAACAGCAAAATGTTTGAAATATTTAGTTTGTATACGTACGGAAAGCTTTCAATTAAAGATATTGCATTTACTTGTTATTAGACTTTTTAAAAGAATGTATTCTAATTAAATGAGCTGCAAAAACATGGAAGCTATTTGATATGAGATTTCAGTAGATACAATTTAGAGTAGCTAGCTGGTACACCATCTCTAGTAGTCATGACTGTGGTCTGCCTGCACCTATTACTATTAAAGACTTACTTGACCTGTTGGTCAATGGAATGGTCATATGATTTACACAGAGCATTATCTGTGTGAATATGTCAATAGCTTAGACCTATAATTCATCAGTAGACCTTTAATAGGTGAAGAGGATCCCCCTCAATAATGTTTAACTTATATGTAAGAAGAGAATCTGTTTTAATTTTTGCTCCTGGAAACTGTTAAGAAATAAAATTGTAGGCAACCACTTCCATTGGCATATTTCCAGTCATCTAATGCTAAAATAATGAGAACCTAAATATGAAATCATAAACATATTCTGGTCTGCTATCCCAGTAGTTCACAAGGTCAGAGATATTATTGACCTTCTTTGGTTAATTAATAAGAGCCAATAGATTCCCTTTAATAATTGAGCTAGTTCAGGTTATATTTCTTTGTAAAGAAAAAGCACCTGACCTGCCTCTTGAGAAACCTGTATGCAGGTCAGGAAGCAACAGTTAGAACTGGACATAACAGATTGATTCCAAATAGGAAAAGGAGTATGTCAAAGCTGTATATTGTCACCCTGCTCATTTAACTTATTTGCAGAGTACATCATAAGAAACGCTGGGCTGGAGGAAGCACAAGCTGGAGTCAAGGTTGCCAGGAGAAATATCAATAACCTCAGATATGTAGATGAAACCACCCTTATGGCAGAAAGTGAAGAAGAACTAAGAAGCCTCTTGATGAACATGAAAGAGGAGAGTGAAAAAGTTGACTTAAAGCTCAGCATTCAGAAAACTAAGATCATGGCATCTGGTCCCATCACTTCATGGGAAATAGATGGGGAAACAGTGGAAACAGTGTAAGACTATATCTTTTTGGGCTCCAAAATCACTGTAGATTGTGATTGCAGCCATGAAATTGAGAGACACTTACTCATTAGAAGGAAAGTTATGACCAACCTAGACAGCATATTAAAAAGCAGAGACATTACTTTGCCAACAAAGGTCTGTCTAGTCATGCTATGGTTTTTCTAGTAGTCATGTATGAATGTGAGCCTTCCAACTAAAATAAATAAATTTATTAAAAAAAAAAAAGAAGAAGAAAGCTGAGTGCCAAAGAATTGATGCTTTTGAACTGTAGTGTGGGAGAAGACTCTTGAGAGTCCCGTGGACTGCAAGGAGATCCAACCAGTCCATTCTGAAGGAGAACAGTCCTGGGTGTTCATCGGAAGGACTAATGTTGAAGCTAAAACTCCAATACTTTGCCCCCCTGATGCAGAGAGCTGACTCATTTGAAAAGACCCTGATGCTGGGAAAGATTGAGGGCAGGAGGAGAAGGGGACGGCAAAGGATGAGATGGTTGGATGGCATCACCAACTCAATGGACATGAGTTTGGGTGGACTCTGGGAGTTGGTGATGGACAGGGAGGCCTGGCATGCTGCAGTTCATGGGGTTGTAGAGTCGGACATGACTGACTGACTAAACTGAACTGAATTAAAGAGCATGGAAAATAAGTAAATAATACTTTATGAAGTGATTTCAAATAAATCCATTTTTGACAACAATGAAAATACATTCCTCCTACTTACTATTTGATAATATAGTCTCTGAGTGTTGTTGTATATTGCACATCAAATTGACCTCAGATTACCTGAGACCAACACAAAATGTGACCCAGAATATCTCCCTATATTCTTCCTTTCCTGATTTCTACACAAACAAATTTATAAAATTCCCAAATTGTTTTTAGAATATCACAGAGTCCCTGATCCAGTTTCATAAGCTATGTTGTAGTATTCACTTATATATTACTGAAGGTTTTCAGATGCAAAAAATTAAAGAAACAGCAGGAGATTATACATAATGAACAATAAATATGTTTATTTCTGTTGGATATTCATTCAACAGCAGAGAAAATTGTGCTGCAAAATGGAGGAAATTGTAAAATTTGAAATGGTCAGGTATGTTCTTCAATTATAACCAGCTATTCAGGATTCCTTCAAAAATGTGAATTAAATTGGCTGCCTAAGTAAAAATATAAATAGTCCCCAAGAAATGCAGCATCACATCACCTTTTCCATTTGGCAGATCCAATATATATATATTTTTAAGTGTAAAAAGTGATCTTTTATGCTTTAAATGCCATCATCACTGTCACCCCCATAAATCTTATTAAACAACCACTTGCACTTAAGAGGAAGATTAACTTGATTTATAATTCAGAGGACAAATCATTGAAATAACTTTACTTTATATAAATGTTCAGACTCAAATGATTAAAGATAATAAATTTATGAATCTATGAGTAATCAATAAGATTAACCTCTCTCTCTTTCTCTTTCTCTTTTTCTCTTTCTCTTTGGCTCTTAGGGGGTTTAATGTGTTTAAATCAACTTAGAAAGACTCTCACAGCATCACTCTTGTAAATATTTTCCCTTTCTGCTCAAAAACAGAAACAGAAGATAACATTTTGGACAGCAAATACTAAAGCTACATTTTCAAAATAGAGTTATCAGAATTTCAGTTTTAGTCTCCCATGAGAGGATGTTCATACACATCTTTGATTATACGGGCCTCATATACTTTCTCTATTCCACTTTTTTTTTTTTTGTCATTCTTTCAAAGGCTGTGCTCTGCCTTCTTTTAGAATAAGAGAGTAATGCAAGAGCACCTGGAAAAAATTACATATTTTGATATATGTATATTTTACATTATTATTTTTAATTTAATTTTTTACTTTACAACACTATATTGGTTTTGCCATAAATTGGCATGAATCTCTCACAGGTGTACATGAGTTCCCACCATCCTCCCACCATCCTACTCATATCATCTCTCTGGGTTATCCCAGTGCACTAGCCCCAAGCATCCTGTATCCTGTATCAAACCCAGACTGGCGATTTATTTCTTACATGATAGTGTACATGTTTCACTGGAGGAATCAACCTGCCTGACTTCAGGCTCTAGTACAAAGCCACAGTCATCAAGACAGTATGGTACTGGCCCAAAGACAGAAATATAGATCAATGGAACAAAATAGAAAGCCCAGAGATAAATCCACACACCTATGGACAACTTATCTTTGACAAAGGAGACAAGAATATACAATGGATTAAAGACAATCTCTTTAACAAGTGGTGCTGGGAAAACTGGTCAACCACTTGTAAAAAAATGAAACTAGAACACTTTCTAACACCATTCACGAAAATAAACTCAAAATGGATTAAAGATCTAAACGTAAGACCAGAAACTATAAAACTCCTAGACAAGAACATAGGCAAAACACTCTCTGACATAAATCACAGCAGAATCCTCTATGATCCACCTCCCAGAATATTGGAACTAAAAGAATAAATAAACAAATGGGATCTAATTAAAATTAAAGGCTTCTATTCTACATTTCTATGAAATTTTGTACTCCATCTTGGAGGAAACATTTCAGGACTCAGAGATAGTTAGAATGAACTGGCACTGCTTTTTCTTTTTCCTATCTTTATCTTCAACCTATCTTTATCTTCTTTTTCTTCTCTTCCATTCCTGAAAGGCTCTTTAGATAAGAACACCTCTGAATTCTGGTTCTTCAATTTATGATATTCCTATAACCTCAGGGAGTTTGGAGGATTTAGTTAGCAGGAGTTAGCCATCCTTTCAGTTATGTTCTCTTTAAGTGACTACCGTATGTAAAACCTTGTAAACATAATATTTTGTATTTACATTGTTACTGATGAGGCTCAGGGAAGTTGCCCCAAAATAAGGCAAAGTGGTATATCAATTGCTTTGAATTAAAATTATTTGAGAAACAGTCAGTACAAAGAGGACCCTACACTCTATTCCCTTGAAAGCAGGAACTGTATCTCCATTCTTGCATCAGAAAAGAGAGACTTTCTTATAACCAGATATAGGGAATTAAGGGCCAAGGAGGCTGTGTAAACAAACTCTACTCAGTTTCTTCACTATTAATACCCAAGCCTAAGTTTCTTTGTCTCATTAGTTCTTCACCAATGTATTATTTCTTTGTCTGAAAGGTTTACAGACAACCTACTTTGGTTACTTCTTGGGTTCGGCATTATAAGAGCTCTGTGAGTGTGAAACTATTATTTTTCTTCCTGCTAATATGCTTTATGTCAATTTAATTATTAAAACCAGCCAAAAGAACACAGTAGTAGAGGGAAATTCTCCCCTCCTTGACAGTACTTTGACATCATTTGCCAAATACTTACATGTTAATTAGTTTACTCATATCTGTGAAATGGGTGATACTGATGAAATGTGTCTTTGACATTTGAAAAATGAGATCATTGAATTTTACAGAAGTAGGGTGACTTGTCCAAGACCCTAAAAATGTAATAATCAAATCAGGATGAGAGATCGTTTCTCTAGATGCTGATTCCAATTCAACTCAGTTAATTCTGTTCAATAACACCCAAGCTCAAGGAAAAAACATCAAAGTACAGCTTTCCCTACCATAGATTTCTCTGTCTTTTCTAGGAGTCAGTACAGAATTTCTAGCGGACAAAATTTCTAGCTTTTCTTGTCTCCTCTGGCTTTTTAAATCTTGCAATATATTTTGTATTACAATGTATCTTGTGTAATTGAGTGTATTTGGAGTTTTTTTTCATATCTGTCAAACTTAGTCTTCTATATTTATTAAAAAATATAAATATAGTTGTAAATTTACTTATCATTTTCTTCTTTTTAACTTTAAATTTAGCTTACCTTTTTAATACCCTTGATTCTCTTTTTAAAAAATTATTTTGTGCTAATAAAATTATTTGAATTTTTTGCTTTATCCTCTGTTATATCATTAGTTTCACATTGTTTTTTTTTCTTTTCTTTTTTTTTTTTAATTTATTTTTTATTTTTTAAATTTTAAAATCTTTAATTCTTACATGCATTCCCAAACATGAACCCCCCTCCCACCTCCCTTCCCATAACATCTTTCTGGGTCATCCCCATGCACCAGCCCCAAGCATGCTGCATCCTGCGTCAGACATAGACTGGCGATTCGATTCAAATGATAGTATACATGTTAGAATGTCATTCTCCCAAATCATCCCACCCTCTCCCTCTCCCTCTGAGTCCAAAAGTCCGTTATACACATCTGTGTCTCTTTCCCTGTCTTGCATACAGGGTCGTCATTGCCATCTTCCTAAATTCCATATATATGTGTTAGTATACTGTATTGGTGTTTTTCTTTCTGGCTTACTTCACTCTGTATAATCGGCTCCAGTTTCATCCATCTCATCAGAACTGATTTTTAAGTTGTCCTAGATAATAATATTTATCATTAAATAATGACAGTTTAATACAGAAGTTCAAGGTATGCTTTTCTCAACCTTTTCACAGGTCTGCTATGTATGTATATGGTTTCACATTTTTTCCTTTGATTTGTTTACATACTTTCTATTGACTTACTTTCATTGTATATGAATTATGTTTCTGATTTTATGTATACTGCTGCCAAAACCCAATAAACTGATGAAAAGTGCTCATATAATGAACAGTTTGAACGTGAAATTCATAGACTCTTTTGATTAAATGAATGCATAATTAAAGAGAAGGAGAGACTCAATTATTCTTGATTATGTGAAGAGTCAGACACCACTGAGCACAAACACATATGCATGAACATTGATTTGCCACTGGGCTATTTTTTTTTGCTTAATCAAGACTTCTTAATGGGACATGCTTCAGAAAGTGTAGGCACATTATTTAGTTGATATGGTACAAAAGCAGTGTTTCCTTATAGCATGACAGGTTCCAAATCACTAGTATCTCAAGCAATTAAATTTGGGAGACTCAGGAGTTCTCTGGAGGTCTAGTGCTTAGGATTCAGCATTTTTACTGTTGTGGCTTGGGTTGAGTCCCTGGTCAGGGAACTGAAATTCTGCAAGGTACATGGTGCAGCCAAAATGAACAAACCAAATATCCAAACAAAACAAAACAAAACTGGGAGACACTGAGCAAGAGTGTGCCATTGGAGAATAATATATCTTCAGGCTTACATTTTCCATTTTTTTCTAGTATTTCTTCCGACTTTACATTTCTCTAATACTTTCTCTAATACTCCTACCCCTGTATAAAGTATTGCTAAAGTAACAGTCAGCATAACTAACATTCTGATTTTTCCAGCCATTTTCCCAAGAGCTATAGGCTCAATGGTCCATCTTCTAAAATACAGCAAGCAACAGTTTTATTAGATACTTTGGTATGGTGTAAGAAATCACCAGTTTTCTAATATTTCAAAGTTATTTGTAGAAGCACTTTGCTGTCACTTATGTTTCTTTACTCCTGTAACAGTCTATGTAAATCAGGGTATTTCCACCCACAAAGCCATTCATGACAGACTTTCCTTCTATATTGCTGTGTTTGTCAACATGGTAAAATATGGTCTAATTTTTTTGTGTTCTGCTTCTTCTAAGTCAGAAAGACACAAAGTTGATGGTAAATAATAGCCTTTTAAAAATTATAAAATCTATATACAGCATTCATATTCTATCAATACTTTCTTTTATATCACTGTACATAGCTCATGCAATGATGAAAAATAGATAAGTGGTCATCTCCACTACAAAAAAGTCAAGATTTTTATTAAATAGACAAGATGAAAATGTATGAGTTAGGAGTTATGTGGTTTTTGCATGACTAAAAAAAATCACTTAATTTGAAAACTAAAAGATAAGTTCACAAAAACAAAACATAAAATCAAATAAATAGACTGCCCTTTTTCAATATAAGAGGTTAAATGAAATCACAGTGCAGGACATGAATGAATGAGGGTAAGTACTTTAGATTACTTATACAATTTACTACATGCAGCAATTGTTTTCTCTAAAAAAGAATTTGCTTCAAAATCTCTCATTTCCCTAAAGTAATCATCATCTTAAGATATATATATAAAAAAAATAATAGTTTACTCTTGTTGTATTAGTCATTCAGTCACTAAGCCACACTGGACTCTGCAACCCCATGGACCACAGCATGCCAGTCTCCCCTGTCCTTCACTATGTCCAAGAGTTTGCTCAGATTCATGTCCATATCGTCCATGATGCTATCTAAGTGTAGATTCTTAGTGGAATTAAAAAAAATAATAATGTTCAAATAGTGGTGCCTTCATAATGCAGCAACAGGTTTTTTTTTTAAACTTTGTAGAAAACACTAGTGATGTATTAATCATTCTCAATGATCACCTAATTTTAGAATTATATGTTATAAATAAAATATATTTATATATTTTGAACTATGCACCTAAAATGTATTTAAATTCTATGCAATTCTTTCTTATTAACTGATGATTATTTACCATATTCACATTCTTACTTTACAAATAGAATCCTAAATATCTATTTCTTTTCCTTCATGTTCTTCAAAGTTTCATCATTTCAAATAAATGAAGTCAAAACTAACCCAATTAACATGATTGTTTCTGTTTCATTACCTCATTGATATTTGGCAATGTTAAAAATTAACTTTTAAATTAAGCATTTCTTAAACTCTTTGTAGTTTGCATTATATAAAAATATAATCATCTTAAAGTGTTTTGGTAGAGATTTTATCTTAATTTCTGCATTCTCCTTAAAAATTCTTGTCAAACTAGTAAAATAAAATCTTCACTTCCTAAAGAAACTAAACATGCTGATGTTGGGGAAGACTTGATTTTCTTTGCCATCTAGTTACCTTGGAAACTAACTCTTGGAAGTAACCTCATTGCTGAGTTTGAATGTGTACCATGGAAACCAGGAAAGAAAAACTCACCTGTATGACAACAAATTAATGCAAATGTAGGAGCAGGGGATGGAAAAAGCCAGGGATATACATGTGTTCATTTATACTTTCTATTTTTAGTGTAAGATTTTGAGATAGTTAATGGATTATAATTATATTTGAAGGAAAGCCTATTGCTTCTGTAATATCAAGATTTCACATTATTTTTGCAGTAACTCAAAATATAATCATTTTAGGAAATATTAAATTCATAGACAAAATGGATTTTCATAACACAAATCAGTTGCCTATTTTACTTTTTTCAGTTTATGGTTTGTATATAGAATATAATATTTTATTAAATCACACTTTTAATCACTTCTTTTAGTATAAGCTAAATGATCCCAATGTGGTTAACAAAATTCTAAAGATTTCCCTTTCCCCAAGTTATTCACTAATATAGGTGGGATTGTGAAGGACTTTGCATAGAGAAGAAACGTTGCTCAATAGCTGACCTTAAAGTATAGATATTATCCTGGATTATCCAGATGGGCCCAATGTAATCATATGAGTCATTAAAAGTGGAAGAGAAAAGCAAAAGAGTGAGACTGAGAGATGTGCTGGAGGAGGGAGAGAGATGAGGCGGAAAAGGAGCTCAGAGAGATTCCGAGGCTAAGAGGTTCTTGACCCTGGTTTTGAAGATGACAAAAAAGGACCACAAGCCAAAAAAAGCAGGAAGTCTCTTGAGGTAGAGCATGAGGTAGAGCAATCTATTGCTCACAAGGAAACAGCAGGTCAGTTCTACAACAACAGTATAGTGTTGAACTCAGACAACAAGCTGGATGAGCAATGAAACAGTTTTCCCTTAGAGCCCCCAGAAAAGAACATGTTGATTTAGGCTTTGAGATACCTAGAACAGATAACCCAGTAGAGCCCACTGAATTTCTGACATGCAAACTCTGTGATAATACATTTTTAATATTTTAAGTTTGTAGTAATTCATTACATCCTTAAAACCCAGACAACCCAGACAACTTCTTTGGCATTTTAGACAACACATTTAACCCATTGTTACACTTTTCATTGCTAATTCATCCATCTTTTATGCATTATAATGTTGATTAATTCAGAAAGAAAAATAGATGGAGAGACGGGAGGGAGAGAAGGAGAGAATCTTCCTAGAATTTATTACAGTTGTAATTAAATACATATTGTGGGTTAATTTGTTTTATTTTAGCCCCTGAAATCTTGTCATTGTTGTTCACCACTATATACAAAGTGCCAAACCAAGGTCTGGAAATTGAATAAAGATGCATTGATTGAGTTAATGAATTGATTAATAAGTGTTTGAAACATATAAAATTATACAGAGCACATTTTCTGCATTCAAAAAAATTACAATTGAGTTAGAGACTATATACCCAAGCCAACTTTAGAAATAAAATAAAAAAAAAAATGATATGATCTGTAAGTTTCATGAAGATGTATAAAGCAGTAAGACCATAGGATTTTGGAGAAGGTAGCACTATATCTGGTAAGTGCGATTAGAAAAGGTTTCTCAAGTGATGATAAACATCCCTCTAATCAACAAGATTGGACAGATACAATATTTATAATCAGAGTTGATAACAACAGTGACAAAGCAGTAGAAAGCTCATGAATGAACTTTGGAATATGTTTTAAGAATAGTATTCATAACTGTCATTGGGAGTTCAAATGGTTTCATATCTTAAGGGTGTTTTATCAGATAGCATGGACTTTTGAACAAAGGTCCATTCAAAACCATCTTAGAGTCTAGGGGTAGGTAGATGACAACAAAGACATCTAATATAATCTAAAATAAACTACTTTGTATCAGTCAAAGAACAGAACCGTGTTCTGAAGTAGCTCTAAAAAAGGAGAAACCTATCATGGTATACTCCATAGGAATATGGGGACAAGTTTAGGTAGAAAGTTGGTGGTTCTTGAAAGTGAAGTTTAAGAATTTGTTGGCCATGGATTCTTTCAAGATTGTATAATACTTCTTTTCTTTTAACTAACTGACAGGTAATACTTTAAAAAATTATGTTATAACACTATATTTATTCTTACATGTTTTACATACTCATATAAGGCATAGCTTGGAGCAAATAATGTCATATAACGTGTGGCCAATTGACCATTATTTGTCTTTTCTGTTTTTCTTGCTAATGCAGATCCTTCTTAATTCAGTCTACTTTCCATACGACTTAACTCTGTCTTTAATTCAGCTTTAGCTTCAAGAGGAAGATGGCTTCTAAAAGATAGTATCCAATAATTATGAAGAGTGTTCTATAATTTTGTATATAACTATTTCTGCAAAATAATTGAAATCTAATATTATAGTTGCAACAGTTGTTACAATATATGATCACATATTTGAAATTTTGCAGTTTCACTTTGTTAGCTTATGTATTCATCTAATGACAGTTTGCTTTTCCTTAAGTAGATTGCACACTCTATAGAAATACTATGTTTTATTTTTATTTGTATGTAGAGAGGGGATATGTGCTGACTGTTTCCTTTCAGACACTCATAGATGGTTCCTGTCATTGTCAAATGCCTATAGATGTGTCAATCTCCCTTCACACCATTGGTAACAGATAGATTACTGTCCTATGGTTAGGGGGATGGCCAAAGATATGACCTCAGATACTGGACAGATGAGACTGATATTTTTATTTGCAAATACTCTCAACCCTGGTGACAAGAACACTGCATGCTACAAAGGGCCCCATCAGCAATTGCATTTGGGAACAAAGTAAACAATCAAGGGCAAACTTTGTAGCATCAAGAGAGTCAGGGACTTCTGTTTCTCATGCTAGGATCTGATTAGTTTGTTGGAATAATTCCATGGTCAGGCAGAAAAACTGAAGCCCACTTCTCAGTGATAAATACAAACTGTGCTTGGTCCCCATGGTTAGGAAGTTTGCTTGGCTTAGGGGACCTAGGTTGGAAACAGGGCAAGAAGGGGAGCTTGTGGTGAGGCTTTTCCAGGTCCTCCTGATTTTCACTACATATCAAGGTGCAAATTATATTGAGTCTTACTTTTAGGACTTACATCACGGCATGTCAGCAAATGATCTTTTAGGATGTGGAAATTCCTCATGAGTTGATTTCTATCCTATATATATCACGCCAAGGGTGATCTTCATTGGTGTACCCAGACAACTAAGAAAGCACAAGTGGAAGAATCAACGGTGTTTCCTTCCCATACTATTTTGAGAAAGACATAGATTATTTCTCCAATGTAAACCCTTGGAGATTGTCCTCTCTTTGAGAAGAGAATTTCAGCATGAAATGCTGTTACACTGCTCACTTAATCTGATATTTAAAGGACTCTATATTTTAGCTAAAACAATATTTCAGCCTCGTTCCCCCCTTCATGAAACCTCTGTAATATATTTAAATTTCTTCTTTCATTATCTCCCAAACACATTTTGGAGCCTGGGTTTCAAGACAACCCCGGGTGGAGTTCATGCCAATGGAAGTCAGGTGTCCTCAGGACCTACTGGGACTTCAACTGTGGTACCTTGTGGCATCCAGTCCACACCAAGAAGAGCTGGTCTCCTCAAGACCTGCTGGGAGATAGTGCCACTGAAGTAGAAGACCATCCAGAGGACCCAAGACACAGTGACTACTGACAGACTCTTCCCACAGTGCTTCTTCATACCATGTGGACTCCTACAAGGACAATGAGCATCACAACTTCCCTTGAACTTAATCTGGATGGGCTTGATAATCTACGTGAGTCTGCTTCTGCTGACTCCAAAAATCCTGAGTCTGCCATTTGATCCTGAAACAATGCCTTCCTATCTTGGGCTCACTCCTAAGGCTGTATTCCACTATCAGTCTAACTGCTGGGTCTGCAGAGCACTCCCCTCTTCAGCAGTGGAAGTCTTCCCATGGTGGGCATCTCCACTTCAAGGAAAAGACTTTCTCCAAGTCTGTGCATGCCTTTGACAACAGCAATCATATGTGATGCCTCTTCTTAATCTGATGACATCGAACAATCCTAAAATGGATTAGTGCAACACTTTACCTTAACTGTGGACATAATGTGACTTTTAACTTTGCTGATGGTTTTGTTCTTGCTGTTTGCTCCCTGCATCTGTAACTGTGTAACTGGATTTGTTTCTAGCCACATGACTTTTAAGTTACAAACGGTTGCTCGAACTCCTGCCACTGTGGCAGCTTCCTCCAACTACTACATGGCACCCCTGGATCAGAGACCCTCAGTATGAGGGTTAGGAGAATATGTTGCGTCACCAATTTAGGGACTACACCCTTTATCAGCTAGGAAGCAGTTACAGAATGAAAATGACACCCTACTCCCACAACAGCATAATTCTCCTAAAAGAGAAAGGGGGAATGAGAGGGAACAGGCAGGAAGACTAGGGTTTCCAAATGGAGGAAATAGGCTGCAAGTGTCAGACATTTTTTATCTCTCTCTTAAGCGGCAGGAGGGAAAAAACTACAAGTGTCAGATTTTTGGTTTTCTTGATAGCTCAGTTGGTAAAGAATCCCCCTGCAATGCAGGAGACCCCAGTTCAGAGCCTTGGTGGGGGAGATTCCCTGGAGACGGGATAGGCTACCCACTCCAGTATCTGGCCTGGAAAATTCCATGGACTGTATAGTCCATGGGGTCACAAAGAGTCGAACATGACTGAGAGACTTTAAATGTAAATGTAAACATATTTTGATATTTTCTGACCTTAGGTCAAATGTGATTGGGCTTCCATCATTAGTTGAAATTCTTACTGCATGAATAATCTCTCTGGTCCTTATTTTTCTCATCTATGAAAGAGAGAAATGATATTATACATTTTTCTTTCTGTTGTGAAAATTAAAGGGTGGATCTAAATTGTTCATCAAAGGGTTATTATTACATATCATAAATGCTTGATTAATGTTATAGAATATCATTTTTATCAATATGGGCCTGATTTATAGAAAAAGTTTAAAGGAATATTAATTATGACATTGTTATTGCTTAGCTAGAATAACATTTTATCACTAAAACATGAATTTTTCTTATAGTCACATAATGGAAAATTTAACAGTTATTAGAAACTGTAAGATAATTAAATACATGAAATGTCTCGATAACATTACTAAAAATTGTTTATTTATATTATAAAAGAAAAAGTAAAATAAAAAGTTTGTCAAAAAGAATGTGATGAAGACCTAAGGTTGAAGGTGGTCTACATTAAAAAAAAAAAAAAAACCCTGAGGAGATCAACAATAAAATTCTTTTCTTTATATGACTAGATTATGTTGGGTTTGCTTACTTACTTCCCATTTTCTAATATTACAAAACATACCATCATTTTGTTCTAATACATTCTTGAAGCCTTACCAGATCATCTTAGTTTCTGGACATGGCACTTTCCTTTGAATTGTTAAAGCTTTTCATCATTTGTCTAGCCACATATTAATTATGCATATGCTGTTCAATTTTGTTTATATTGTAGAGAGGTCCTGATCATCCTTGACAGTATAATATGGTAAAAATATGAGTTAAAGATAATTATTTAATTATATTATTATATGGCATCAGAATCCATATGGTATTGGGTTGACCAAAAAAGTCCATTTGGACTTTTTCATTATGTTTTGGAATAAACCCAAACGAGTTTTTTTGGCCAACCCAATATTTCACTGGGCAATTTTGGGTGTCAACTGGAGTTACATGTCAGATTTCAGAGGGCAGCTGAGATGGGCTGAAGAATCTAGGACAGCTTGTTTATCTGTTCATCTAGCATGATGTTGGAGATGGCTGGAAGACTGGGTTCAGCTCTCCCCACTACCATGTGGTATCCAGCTCTCCATATCATCTCTTAGCAGGATATTCACGTTTCTTACATGCTGGATTAGGGATCCCTTAAACCAAACTGGAAGCTACTAGTCCTCTTAAAAATTTGACCTGGAACTGCCATAATAATGCTTCTTCCAGTGTGTGTTTGTGGCAACATTTGCTCAATAGAATGCCCAAGACGGGATTTATTTAGAAAATTATATGTCAATAAGTGAAATATGCTCAGTCATGTCCGACTCTCTGCGACCCCATGGACTATACAGTCCGTGGAATTCTCCAGGCCAGAATGCTGGAATGGGTAGCCTTTCCCTTCTCCATGAGATCTTCCCAACCCAGGGATTGAACCAGGGTCTCCCGCATTGCGAGCAGATTCTTTACCATCTGAGCCACAAGGGAAGCCCAAGAATACTGGAGTGCGTAGCCTACCCCGTCTCCAGGGGATCTTCCTGATGCAGGAATCGAACCCGGGTCTCATACATTACAGGCGGATTCTTTACCAACTGAGCTATCAGGGAATTCTAAGTTATTCTTAAATTTACCTCATGATTTTAATAGAGGTTTTAGTGATCAAACTTTCTTCAACAGAAATTTATAATGTCATCTCCATGAAGTTTGAAATGAATTCAGAATATAGCTTTGGTTTCATCTTTAGTGCATTAAAATGCCATGGACTTTTACAACTTTATTCATATGCTTACCTGCATAAGGATTCCAACCAAAAACATTAAAAAATAAAAAATGGTATTTTTCATATGGACTGAAGTTTATTGGTCTTTTCAAATTTGTTCATAATTTCTAAAAAGGAGTCAGTTCAGTTCAGTTCAGTCGCTCAGTCGTGTCTGACTCTTTGCGACCCCATCAATCGCAGCACACCAGGCCTGCCTGTCCATGACCATCTCCCGGAGTTCACTCAGACTTGCATCCATAGAGTCCGCGATACCATCCGGCCATCTCATCCTCGGTTGTCCCCATCTCCTCCTGCCCCCAATCCCTCCCAGCATCAGAGTCTTTTCGAATGAGCCAACTCTTCTCATGAGGTAGCCAAAGTACTGGAGTTTCAGGCTTAGCATCATTCCTTCCAAAGAAATCCCAGGGTTGATCTCCTTCAGAATGGACTGGTTGGATCTCCTTGCAGTCCAAGGGACTCTCAAGAGTCTTCTCCAACACCACAGTTCAAAAGCATCAATTCTTCGACACTCAGCCTTCTTCACAGTCCAACTCTCACATCCATACATGACCACAGGAAAAACCGTAGACTTGACTAGATGTACCTTAGTCGGCAAGTAATGTCTCTGCTTTTGAATATGCTATCGAGGTTGGTCATCACTTTTCTTCCAAGGAATAATCGTCTTTTAATTTCATGGCTGCAGTCACCATCCACAGTGATTTTGGAGCCCCCAAAAACAAAGTCTGACACTGTTTCTACTGTTTCCCCATCTATTTCCCATGAAGCGATGGGACCTGTTCTGTTAATTCTATTTTTTTTTTCAGATTCATCCCTTGCTATATAAAGATTTTATACCTGTATCTTTATCTATATCTATATACACAAAAGAAGTGAAGATGGAGTAAAAGAAAAAAAGGAGGAAAAGAGACTTCAAAGCCTATCGCTTAAAATGTTAATGTATGCAGCAATTCTCTGGTGGTCCAAGGATTAGAACTTACACTTTCACTGCTGGATCACAGGTTCAATCCCTGGTCAGGGAACTAAGATCCCTCAAGTGGTGCATCACAACAAACAACAACAACATAAAAAACAAAAACAAACAAACAAAAAAACGGTTTCAATTTGGATCAGAAGAGTGACTAACATCCAAGTCAATGATTTGAAGACAGCCAGTGTTCTAACGGTGGTCACTATGTCAGTATTATGCATTCTGTAAAGAAAACACTTATCATGAATATTGGATCCAAGTCTTTTATGAACTTTTTCATCATTCTTAAAAAAAAAAAGAGATACCCAAGTAGGTGATATATAAACATCACTAGGTATTGATGAGGAAACTGTTGGGCTCCAGGGGACACCAAAAATTAGTTTTGAGATATTTATAGTATTGATTACAGGTCTAAGTTTTACAGATCTGTGCCATTTTTAACTGAAAATCTGCTGTTTTCTAAAGACAATACATTGGATGTTCTTTGTTGTGTGTGCATGCACCTGTGTATTAAGAAGAAAGCAAGCAATATGCCACCTAGATGGAAGACTTGGAAGGAACATCCTCCATCAGATTATTTATGCCTCTTGGGATCTCTTAACTACCGATGGAGATTTCAGTGCTATGAAGGTGTGAAAACACAGGCAATTTCGTTGTCTTATTTTTCTTTCACTGATACTGTTTTTCAGTTTAGGGACTTAGAGATGAGAGCAGGACAGCAACCAGAAACAAGTAGAAGTGGGGGAAAGTCTAGAGGGGAAGATATGTACTGAAAATTAAAACTACAGAACTAGACTCCTATTCACAAGTCTAGCTCAATGTAAAAGTGTCAAAACCCGAGTGTACATTAAAATGAAATGAGGAATCACAGCAGGGGCTGGAGTAAATTAAGGGAGTTTAAGTTACTATTTTCAATTTCCCCAGGCTCATGTTTATTGATCAGTAAATGAACAGTGCCTAAAAGGATAGGACGGCCCAAGCACAAGGTCATAGATACTCAGTGTTATCAAAGTCAAAACTGTAACTTCTTGAAGAGAAACTTTGAAGTATATATTCCATGAAAATTAGACTACATTTCTGTTCTCTGCTATCCAAGATGCACACAAAACTCTCCTACCCAGGAGCTGTGTTATTTTGTTCCTTAGCATGTAAGTGAGTAGACTGAATATACTGTTTGGCACTTAGATTTGAGACAACGAAAAAATGCCTAGTGTCTTACAGATTTTCTGATGTTTTATATTTCCATTAAAAATCTCTTAAAACAAGTAATACTGAGCTCAGGAAGAGTTTGAGGGAAAGATATTTTAGAGTTCAAAAGCAGGGAGTTTTGTTAGAGTGGAAAGAGGACAGACCTTGAAAGCTGAGGTTTATTTTGCTGGTTATAGTGTGAAATTGGGAAAGTTATTTAATGCTTAGGATCTACAGATTATACATATTAAGATTTATAAAGGTTTATTGACTTTTTAAAATACAATTCAAGCCAGAAGTACATACTGTGGAATCAGTAAATGTCAGTTTATTCTCTGATTTGTTTTTATTCTCCCATGCTCAAGTTAGCCTCCAGGAAACACAACATATCAGGGTAGCCTATGCTGATTGGGAGCCCCTGAAGGTCATCTCTGCATTTTTTGGAAGTCAGTGAAAAGAAGCAGACATCACCACCTGATGTGTTCCTGAAGTAATACAGAATTGGAATTATTAGTGGTTATTCAGTACTCTTGCCTGGAAAATTCCATGGATGGAGGACCCTGGTAGGCTGCAGTCCATGAGGTCGCTAAGAGTCGGGCATGACTGAGCGACTTCACTTTTCACTTTCATGCACTGGAGAAGGAAATGGCAACCCACTCCAGTGTTCTTGCCTGGAGAATCCCAGGGACGGGGGAGCCTTGGTGGGCTGCCATCTATGGGGTTGCACAGAGTCGGACATGACTGAAGTGACTTAGCAGCAGCAGCAACTTTATATTTTCCACGTGAAAATCAACTTACAATATACTTTGGAGTCAAAAATTCCAGGGTGTATTTTTTTCATGCTTCTTATACATAATTTGATTTATTTGTGGCCTTCAGTTGTACTTTCTTTTTCCCCTGGCCTGATTTGCAAGTTTCAAAATACTGTGTACAGCTAGAATTTGTTATGACAAAAAGATGTGTTTAAATATGCAATTGTTTTTAGTAGCTCACTTATTTCTTTGTAGCTCAGTTTGATCTTGTCAGACATAATGCAGATAATTACAGTAGCAAAAATACAAATTAATTATATATCCTCTTGATTTTTGATGTCATGCTAACCTACAATGCAATGAGGTTTTGATTTCACACTTAAAAGTCCTTAATGATGAATCCTCAGTTCCCTTTATACAATGCTAAAGAAATAAAAACCAGGTTTTATTATTCTTTAAATGCTTAATTTTAAAGCAATTTAAAAATAAGTGTTAAACTAGTTGGAATAAAAACATCACAGACTTGGAGTAAAATGTAATCATGTCAATATTCACAACAGATTAGAAATTGTGAGTCTAGCTTATATGGCACAGTTACTATTTTAGCACTTTGTCATTATATAAAATAACTTCAATTGAAATTTACTTTAAAAACTATGGCATAGTTTTAAGTAACTTAACTACAATTGTGTTAAAAAATATGGATTTTTGGGTTTTTTTTTGCATTTTCTCATCTTAGTATAGAATGGAATCCACATAGCACAAAGACCTATAGGAGGAGTTGGCAAACTGTGTTCCTCAGGCCAATTGATTGTCTTTTCTCTTAATCAAAGTTTTATTAGAACTTGGCCATGCCCATTACTTTACATATTGTTCATTTATACACTCAGAATTGACTCACAGTTTAACCTAACCGTAACTCTAACACTTCTCTAAACAAGAGTTAGAGTGGAACAGGGCAGAACTGAATATTTTATCACAGAGACCATATAGTCCAAAAGCATAAACTATTTATTACCCAGCCCTCACTACAAAAAATTTGTTGACCTCACATTTAGAATATGGGTATCAAGTCAAAATACATAGTTCTGGCATTTTATAACTTACAGTGGCCAAATTATGCAACTACTTTTTAAACTTCAGTTTCAAAATTTTATCTATTATTTTATCTCTAAATGTTAAATTTATAATCTAAAGATTATACTTATATATTTATCAAGCTAATCTGATTTTTAAATGAAAGTAGCTATATCCATTACTTATTCTGATATCTAGTACAGAGAAACTGTTTAATAAGTATCACATTGTTATTTTTGATGCTTTTTTTGTTCTTGCTCTTTAAAGCCTTTTATCTTAAGACAGACTGTGCAGCATCCATTGTATACAAATTATTAGATTATCAATGTTTACATATTATAAACTATGAAATTATTATTGTAGCCCCCACATAGGCAGCAAGATCCTCTTAATGCATTATAATATGTGGGCTGCCGTCTACGGGGTTGCACAGAGTAGGACACGACTGAAGCGACTTAGCAGCAGCAGCAGCAGCAGTCACAGGAGCACACAGTTTAAACAAATATCTATATTTCTAAGGTTAATATATTTGCAAGAGATTTTCTGGGCACCCTTGAATTTGATTTGTTCATCACCTGTAAAACATAAGTCATGTATCGGTGGTACATTTGAAGACATAAAGGCCAATTTGGTAATATCAGTATTTAAGACATGGCTGCATTTACCTTATAGTCTAATAATGTTGTTTTTCTTTATACAAAATGCATATTCATTCAATTTATATGAAAGTACTAAATTAATATATGAGTTTCCTAATGAAGTTCAGTTTTTCCCCCTTCCTCCCTATAGAACCTAACCATAAAGTGAAACTGTATAAAAAGTATCAAATAATATGGAATCTCTAATGTTATTTTAAACAATTTTAAGTTCTGAGGAAAGGGCTTTACAACATTCATTTTCTCTTCTAAAGACTTATGCTTATCTTGTACATCCTTCTTTACACAGATGTCCAAAGTGTTTGCTGAACTGAGAATCTCTGGCTTATGGTTTACATCTCCTGCTGCCGGTGAGCAGTATATGCACAGGTCACCTCTATTCACAGCATACGGAGGACTAAGCTCACAGTGGACACAGGGCCAGGCCCAGGGGAGCATCACTGCAGGGTCCCACATGGATAGAGGTAAATGCAACATTGTGGATATTTTTCACATATCTAAAATTTGAAGCCCACAGCTAAACCTAATAGATATTGAATTTGTCAAAAGTTGGAATACTATACCCTTTCACCTTTCCATCTCTGGGCCATTTGCATATCAGTAATGCCTTTGCTTCCTGAATTTGCCGAAACAATTTCTTTCTTCTTGGCAAAATTTCCATTGCCTTGGATAGAACAATGGCAGTTTATCCTTTCTCTATTAATATTTCCACTAAACTAAGCTTTGAAAATTCACTGACCTGAAATATTTCTTTTATATAGTTTGTCTTTGCATTTGTTAAGGCTAGTTGTTAGGCTAGAATTATGTTAAAATGTGTGAGAATATTAAAGTATGGATGGATTGGAAGTTTGACTGTAATATCTTAAGGGTGATTTCTTTCTGTATGCTAAACAAACTTGCATAGATCTGCTGGAGAACTCACTATTCAGCTTACTCCTTCAACATTATTAAGCACCACATGAGAGAGTCTGGTATTCCCAGGCACCTTTTTTTAATTCAGATAGTTCTCCATATTTATTTAGGTTTATATAAATCAATAAGTACCTTACATGATTGTTAACACATCTGGAACTCTGGAAGACGCACTGCTTAGTATTCATATTTTGTGTTCTTATAAAGCACAGGGTATTTTCAAGCAATTTAAAAGCTGTCAGGGATCGTGAGTCACTGATCAAAATTTACTGAAAATTGAAGAATAGGAGAAAGTAAGAGAGCAAGAACTAAATGGATAAAAGTGGTTTGTAGCCTAGAAATAAACTCGCATGTTATATTTGCTGCTCATGTGCTCTAGAAAATTAGGTAGACTATAGATTATTGAATACATTTTCCAGAAACTACAGTAATAGAGAAACAAAGGAGACAGAAATTCTTCAGGAGGTTGAGAGGGCAATGATTACCACCCGGTTACTCATTTGTTACCTTTAATCTGTCTCTCTAAGTTTGAAATTAAACTTCAAAAGAGTTGGCAAGAAAAAGACAAAATAGCAAGGAAATCAGAAACATTCTTTTGTTGAAGACGAAGTGGATGGAACTGATACTGGTGTGAATGAGAACTAATCACACACACACACACACGCACACACACAGAGACACATATATTAGATCCTACAAGTGGGATGTTTTGAGCTGAAAGAGGTCAGGATATTAATTCAGACCAGTTCATAACATTAGGCATAAACTAGTATGACCCTACGCACCTGCAGAGAACTATCACCCTGCATAAATTATAAGCAAGTTCTCCAGCCTATTAACAGCACTAATACAAATCAACCAAATCATTCAAATTTTGCATCAAACTACCTTACAGACATATTTATTTCAAGGTAATTCATCATAGCACTTTTAAAATCAAATTTTGCTTCAAATCAAATATAACTGTATAGAACCATACCTCAGTGTTAATGCGGAACAAAAAAAGCTTTCTCTCTGCCCCCTAAATGTTCTCGTCCTTACCTTTGCCTCTGTTTGTGTATGGTTTAATTTGTGCCACAGGAAAGACATGCTCTGATTTGCAATGACTTTAATAACCTATCTGTAGGCAAATTTTAAAAAGGAAATACCTGCAGACACCTGCCAGGAGGTACATTTACAGCAAGGCACAGACGCGTTCATCTGACATTACCATTTTGCAGCTTGTACTTCCAGTTGATGTGCTTCGGATTTTTTTTTCATGTCTATTAGTCTGTACTTTTCAAAATGAAAAACATTTCCTTATTTTTGAACCAGAAGCCTGATCCTTTTAGGTCCATACTATGTTTTTCCATTTCATTACTCTTTCCTTTTTACATAAATCTACAATAGATATTTTCATTCTGTCTCTCTCTTCTGCTGTTCTTTCTACTTCATGTAAAATGAGTTTTCAAGAAGATAACAGACAGTAGCCTCAACTGAATGTTTCCTCATAAACACATTTCAAGTATAGTTTATTTTTCAGTTATCATATGCAAAGCTCTGCTTAACTTAACAGATAAAATATCTTTTAAATGAAGCAACAAATATATTGAATATGTAAGTGGCCATCTGGATTTGGATAGCAATTCTGTAATAAATGGTAACCTATATCTTCTGCATTAAATAAGAATGTGGTTAAATTAACCACTGGTTCTTTTTGCCCAAGCATGAACTTTGCTGTCCCTCGAGATGCTGTTCCTCCTGTTACAAACACTAGTCAGTTGGGTTCTTAATAGAAAATTTAGACAAAAGACAATTATTGGGGAACAAGTCAACCCACAAACAATGTTTGGCCATCCCCTGAATGTGCCATGCTGCTTTACATTACCATGGGATTCTCTCTGCCTAAAGTTCAGTTCAGTAACTCAGTCGTGTCTGACTGTTTGCGACTCCATAGACTGCAGCACCCCAGGCTTCCCTGTCCATGACCAGCTCCCGGAGTTTACTCAAACTCATGTCCATTATGTCGGTAATGCTATCCAACCATCTCATCCTCTGCTATCCCCTTCTCTTTCTGCCTTCAAGCTTTCCAAGCTTCAGGGTCTTTTCAAATGAGTCAGTTATTTGCATCAGGTGGCCAAAGTATTGGCGTTTCAGCTTTAGCATCAGTTATTCCAATGAATATTCAGGACTGATTTCCTTTAGGATTGACTGGTTGGATCTCCTTGCAGCCCAAGGTATTCTCAGGAGTCTTCTCCAACACCACAATCCAAAAGCATCAATTCTTTGGTGCTCAGCTTTCTTATGGTCCAACTCTCAGTCCATGGGATTTTCCAGGCAAGAGTACTGGAGTGGGTTGCCATTTCCTTCTCCAGGGGATCTTCCAGACCCAGGGATCGGAACCCTGGTCTCCCGCATTTTCAGCAGACGCTTTACCCACTGAACCACCAGGGAAGCCCATATCCCTACGTAACTATTGGAAAAACCATAGCTTTGATGAAATAGACCTTTGTTGGCAAAGTAATGTCTTTGCTTTTTAATATGCTGTCTAGGTTGGTCATAGTTTTTCCTCCAAGGAGCAAGTGTCTTTTAATTTCATGGCTTCAGTCACCAACTGCAGTGATTTTGGAGCTCTGCTCCCCCTCCCCCAATAAAGTCTGCCACAGTTTCCATTGTTTCCCCATCTATTTGCCATGAATTGATGGGACTGGTTGCCATGATTTTAGTTTTCTGAATGTTGAGTTTTAAGCCAACTTTTCACTGTCCTCTTTCACTTTAATCAAGAAGCTCTTTAGTTCTTCTTCACTTTCTGCCATAAGGGTGGTGTCAGCTACATATCTGAGCTTATTGATATTTCTCCTGACAATCTTGATTCCAGCTTGTGCTTCATCTAGCCTGGCATTGCTCATGATGTACTCTGCATATAAATTAAACAAGCAGGTTAACAATATACAGCCTTGACGTACTCCTTTCCCGATTTAGAATCAGTTGGTTGTTTCATCTCCGACTCTAACTGTTGCTTCTTGACCTGTATACAAATTTCTCAGGAAGCAGGTCAGGTGGTCTGGTATTTCCATCTCTTTTTGAATTTTTCACCATTTGTTATGATCCACACAGTCAAAGGTTTTGGCAGAAATAGATGTTTCTGGAACTCTCTTGCTTTTTCGAAGCTCCAACAGATATTGGCAATTTAATCTCTGGTTCTTTTGCCTTTTCTAAATTCATCTTGAACATCTGAAAGTTCACAGTTCACATTCTGTTGAAGCCTGTCTAAAGGGATGCTCGTTGTTTCCTCAATTTCATTAACTCCTTGCCAGCCTCTCAACCCAACCTAGATGATACTCACTATAAAACAAGTTTTTTCACTGTTGCTTTGTTCATTTTCATTTCTCTTTTGGTGGAAAATTATTTTCTTCTCTTTTTTTTCCTAAACCCCATATGAAACACTCTTCCAGGATAAGTAAGTTCAGAGTTTAGGGCCATTGCCCTAGACCTTAACCCCATAGATGAAACAAAGTTTCCTCCATGGTGCTTACTCCTTCATCTCTTCTGAGCATCCTTTGACCTCAATAAAGTGGTCTGTCTTAAGTACTCTTTCTGTAATTTTTGCATTTAACTCTATTACACATATTGCTCTAGACAGTACTAACTTTTACAATGAAAGTGCTACAGGTTCATTTCTTAACTCAGAGATTACATGAAATGATAGCATGTATCTGCCAGTACATCTCACAATCCTTTATTATCTGTGCATATCTTTGTATGTCACCAATCTTCTTGCATATTATTGTTCAAATATAATGGTTGCTTATTAACTCTAAGAAAACATTATTTATTCCACAATCATTGATAATTTAGACTTCCAGTGACAGAAGTATGTACCTCATATTAAGGTATCCTCTAATTTGACCTTATTCACCTTTATTTTTTCCCTTTAGTCTCTAATAAGATGCTCAGTTATGTTAGGAAAACACAAGTTCCATTATAAGAAACTTTAAGAACCAGTACAAAACTCATCTGAGAATTAAACAAGCTAACCAGTGGGTGAGTTTTGGTAATTTTTTGTATATAGGGTTTGTCTTCTGACAATAATGAAATGGTACCTTAACATGATAATATTACAATGAACACTAAGGAGAAACTAGGTGAGTAAAACCAAGCCACTTTGTAAATATTCAACCTGGTGGAGCAATTAATTAATCCAAGTACCAATTAGAGGTATAGAAAGAATAATTGATCCTGCCATGTCTAGTAGTCAGGCTGAGTGAATTTAACTCAAATGTATGAGTAGCATTTTAGTCCCATGCTATTTCTGTTCCATCAAATGAGAGAGACATGATGGAAATTGGTTTAGCTAATTCAAGACCATACTCACCACATTTCCTGAAAATTAACATGTAGGTTTCTGTCAGCTAATTTAAAAAAATACAAAAAAAAAAAAACAAAACACCACATCAATTTCAGCACCCCAGACTACATTCATAAGAATGTAGTCCTTTCTACAATTTGCCATCTCTAATAAGATATGAGAGACTGTAACTTTCAGCATCCCTTATAAATACAGGGCAAGTCCAAGTTCCCCGGTATGCAAAATCTATACATTAAAGATTTTGCCAGAGAAAAAATATCAAGAATATAATAGTAATTAACTAGGATACAAAGTTACAGATTATCACATATCACATTTTACAACAAGAAATGGGTATTGTTATTATTCCTATTTAAAGATGAAACCTCCTGCAATGTGGGAGACTTGGGTTCTCTTCCTGGGTTTGGAAGATCCCCTGGAGAAGGGAATGGCTACTCACTCCAGTATTCTGGCCTGGAGCATTCCATGGGCTGTATAGTCCATGGGATCACAGAGTCAGACATGACTGAGCAACTTTCACTATTTAAAGATACAGGAGACTAAAGAACAGAGGATGCTTGCAGATTGCAAAGGGAGTTATTCATAGAAGCAAGATTTTGTCACAGGTATTGGAGGCAGAGAATATACTCTTAAGACATAGGTTGTAGCTCCCCTTTTCCACTTATGTGCCCCAATTTCCTCCGGCTCCAAACTTATATATTTGGACATGTGGGCATCACATCAAAAAATGAACTTTGATTCAGGGCAATGAAAGAATAAGCTACAGGAATGCTGACATTTTTCACTACTTTGCATTAATGGAAAGAATTTTCACCTCAATCAACATTCATTTCTATATTTAAAGCTGGGTATCATCATCAGACGGAGAAGGCAATGGCAACCCATTCCAGTACTCTTGCCTGAAAAATCCCATGGACGGAGGAGCCTGGTAGGGCTGCAGTCCATGGGGTCGCCAAGAGTCGGACACGACTGAGCGACTTTCACTTTTCACTTTCATGCATTGGAGAAGGAAATGGCAATCCACTCCAGTGTTCTTGCCTGGAGACTCCCAGGGATGGGGGAGCCTGGTGGGCTGCCGTCTCTGGGGTCTCACAGGGTCAAACACAACTGAAGCGACGCAGCAGCAGCAGCAGCATCAGAACAGAAAGCTGGGACCATTTTAAGACTTGCTATATCTTCCGTTAAGTTCAATGTTTCAACCCTCATACTCTAATGAAAGGAATACTAAACTGCTGTCTTAAAATCATTTTCAAAAATAAAGAAGAATCAGTAAAATCTAGAATACTAGTATAGTTGATGATGTTAGTGATGAATGAAGCTTTCTGAAGAAATAACACATAAAGTTTACTTTGTCATAATTTGTTCTTTTGCCTTAAATTCCTGAACTGGAAAGAAAAGATGAATTCATTTTTTGAATTGAAATATATGTATGTATTTTCTATTGTATAATATATAACAAGATATCTTAATGAGAAGCTACATAAAATATTCAAAATATAAAATCTTATTTTAAGTAAATTAGTTTACTTTATTCTAAATTGAGCCAATCTATTA
This sequence comes from Ovis canadensis, assembly GCF_042477335.2. Classification (NCBI taxonomy): domain Eukaryota; kingdom Metazoa; phylum Chordata; class Mammalia; order Artiodactyla; family Bovidae; genus Ovis; species Ovis canadensis. The sequence goes on from NC_091250.1 coordinate 65,227,850, forward strand.
TTCAAAATTAAGCCAATTTTCTCTGAACTGGATGTCTCAACTTTCATGATATATGTTCTTATATAAGAAATAAAGGTAAAGTTTTGTGCAAAATCACACATACAATTTTTAAATAAGTATTTTTTGAAAGACAGTTGACATCTATTTGCTTCATACATATATTATAGGGTAGCAGTGAATCATGCGTAGAGCAGGGGTAATAGCACAAGGGCATTTAGAAACCTCTGCCAAGATTCTGTTGATTCCACATTCTTTCCTGAATTTTAACTAACAATATTAGCATATTTCTTTCCTTCAAAATAATATTTCATAATGTCAACTGATCTTTTTCCAGTGGACTAATTTAGGCAAGTCAGTTTTTTTTTTTTTTATCTTTACTCTTTTGTTAAGAGCTATGGTTAAGCTTTCATTGTTTGTTTTAATGTTGTTTGTCTGTTGATGATGTTTAATGATGTTGTTTGTTTTAATAGGTAGTGTATAAGTCACCTTAGGTCTTATAAGGGAAAGACATAAATCGTATATATGTGCTTTACCCCTAATTGAGACTTACAATGAACAGAAAACTCAAGGTTGAATCCTCATTGAACTTTTTTTTCCTACACTTTTCCCTATGATTCACTGTACCTGTACAGCCGGAAATAAAACCTATCAGGTTCCAATAAAATTTGATGAGTTTTAGAACACATTCTACGACTACTCATTTAAGATATGCATTACACTGAGGTTATTATGACACTCACTAAAAGCTCACTAAATCGATTTCCATAGAACTCAATCTTTTAACACACTTGTCAGTGTTGAACCAAATGCCACGGTCGGGCTTCCCTCATGGCTCAGCTGGTAAAGAATCTGCCTGCAATGCGGGAGACCTGGGTGCGATCCCTGGATTGGGAAGATCCCCTGGAGAAGGGAAGGCTACCCACTCCAGTATTCTGGCCTAGAGAATTCCATGGACTATACAGTCCATGGGGTTGCAGAGTGGAACACGACTGAGCCACTTTCACTGTCTGACTGATGCTGAGCGCCATCTGTGGGTTGACTTTGCAAGTATCATTTTTTCTGGCCATTGTAGAAAATTATTTCTGAAAAGTGGAAAATACTAAAGCAATAGCCAATCTAAAATTACAATGAGTGAAATTAAGATATGATTGAAAGTATAATGGAATAAACATATTGTATTTCAAATTATTCACATTGTGTACTTTGAAATTTTAAAAGTTACACTGCAGTTAGAAACAATTTTCTTTCTATTCAGTTAACTTTGATGAAAAAAAAGTAACAAATTGTTTACCCATAATTTTATGTATTGATTTTATCAAATAGATATGAATATTTATTTTGAGATTTTCTCTTAAAGTTTAATTTTACCATATATAAAGCTATCTACCCAGAACCACTCTCAAATGATCTAATATGAAGTTTTGTGGCAACATAATTTTAGTAATTTATTCAAAACTACTAATTCTGGAATAGTAAAAGCATCTGCCATGTAATAATATCCTTGTTGGTAAAATGTTTCATGATAGTCACACAATCTGTTTTTATTTGTTCAGTAAATGTGAATTTAATTCCTATTTTAAAAGAGAGATAAAGCATAGAGGGAAATGGAGTGAACAGAAAAAGAGATGGAAGGGGAGAGAGAGAGGGAAGAGGTGAAATGCTATGATAGAAATAAAAAGAGCAATAAGGAAGAAGATTGATCTGGCACACTTGGGTGTAGAGAGAGTCCTGTCAGCCTTTGACCCTGAATGACAAGCTTCTGATGATTTTCTAACTGTTGGAAGTTAGTGCTAATTTGACAGGTAAGTTTCGCAAAGGCGGGTGTGTGCGCGCACGCGCGTGCATGTGCGTATTAGTCGCTCAGTCTTGTCCGACTTTTTGCGACCCCATGGATTGTAGTCTGCCAAACTCCTCTGTCCATGGAATTCTCCAGGTAAGAATACTGGAGTGTGTTGCCTTCTCCAGGGGATCTTTGTGACCCAGGGATGGAACCCAGGTCCCCCGCATTGTAAGCAGATTCTTTACCATCTGCCACCAGGGAAGCCCCTTCACGATGGTGATCTAATATTAAATTATCTCTTTTACTTACACCTCTAAATAACTACAATGAAGCTTCATTTTCTGGCCACAAAGAAGTCCCTGATTCAGTTGATATTCTGCATTACTACTGGGAAACTCCTCCCAAAGATTTGGACCAGTAATCCACAAACACATAAACTTTTAGAAAAATTCATATTAGAATCTTATACAGGCATACTTTGTTTTATTGTGCCTACTTCTATTGTGCTTCACAGATAATATGCGTGTGCATATGTACATGCTCAAATAATGGTTAGCATTTTTTTTTTTTTTTTTTTAGCAATGAGTATCTATTTAATAGAAAAGGAAATGGAAACTCCCTCCAGTATTCTTGCCTGGAGAGTCCCATGGACCGAGTAAGCCTGGTGGGCTATAGTCCATAGGATTGCAAAGAGTCAGACATGACTGAGGCAACTTAGCACACATCTATAATTAAGGTGTTTGCGTTGTTTCCTTGAGCCTCCTGGATGGCTCAGTGGTAAATAATCTGTCTTCCAATACAGGAGACACAGGAGATGGGAGTTCAATCCCTGGGTCAGGAAGACCCCCTGGAGAAGGAAGTGGCAATCAGTTCCAGTATTCTTGCCTAGAAAATTCCATGGAGAGAGGAGTCTGGTAGGCTTCAGTCCAGGGGGTTGCAAAGAGTTAGACATACTGAGCATGAGACAAGATGACAAATGTTTCCTTAAACATAATTCTATTGCACACTTATTGTTTACAGTGTAGTGTAAACATAACTTTTATATGCACTGAGAAATAAAAAAAAATTGTGTGAGTCACTTTATTGTGATGGTCTGTAACAAAACCTGCAATACCATCATGGTATACCTGTTCATTCTATGTTTTACACACTCGCTACAAACTGCTGAAAAGAAAACAGAAAACTTTAAGGATATTTTGTTTTAATAGCATTTTAAATTTTGTAGTCTATATAAAATCACAGTATATAAAAAAGGATAATATAAAAATTACATCATATAAACAAAAATAAGTTATAATTCAGGAGTAGCTACAGTAAATAACAGTATTTAGTTGAAAGTGTCAAAAGTCCTGAATATAAAGTATTTCCTTAACTTATTAGCTGTGTAATAGCGAACAGTAAGAAATAGTTTCTTAATACTTAATGGCCACACATACTGACCTTATAATTATACAAATTTATAATAAACATAGGTTAAAATATGTATCTTTGCTATGCTGTGTTCAGTCATATTTGTCTCTTTGCTATCCCCTAAACTGTAGACCCACCAGAGGCAAGAATACTGGAGTAGGTTGCCGTTTCCTCCTGCAGGGGATCATCCTGGCCCAGGGACCAAACTTGGGTCTCCTGCTTCTCCTGTATTGGCAGGCAGATTCTTTACCACTGCACCACCTGGTACTACATTACCAATATAAAAAGGAATATAAATAGTCTACAACTTTGGAGATTTACTTTTAAAGCTTAAAAGATAAACTGCTTTAGGTATATCAAAAATCCAATAAATCAAATTAAAATTATCTAGGATATTCTCTGTTATAAAAAAAAAAATGACTTAAGCTAACTATTACCAACCAGGTCTATTGCTAATCCACAATGCATTAGCATTATAGATATAATATCATCTATAACAATTTAAATGTCATATTTTTCTTATAATTTGTTAATCATATCAATGACTAGTGATTAGAATAGACAAAGCCAATAATTTCATGGCTCTGTGTTTTGCTACAATCATAAATTGCAGCACTGAATTTTTTTTCTTTTTAGTTTATTTTTTTATTGAAGGGTAATTGCTTTATAGAATTTTGTTGTTTTCTGTCAGACCTCATCATGAATCAGCCACAGGTGTACATATATCCCCTCTCTCTTGAAGCTTCCTCCCATCGCCCTCCCCATCCCACCCTCTAGGTTGATACAGAGCCTCTGTTTGAGTTTCCTGAAACATACAGCAAATTCCTGTTGACTCTATATTTTACATATGATAATACAAGTTTCCATGTTACTCTTTCCATACATCTAACCCTCTTCCCATGTTCATAAGTCTATTCTCTATGTCTATGTCCCCATTGTTGCCCTGTAAATAAGTTCTTCAGCACCATTCTTCTAGATTCTGAATATATGTGTTTCTCTTTCTGACTCACTTTACTCTGTATAATAGGTTCTAGGTTCATCCATCTCATCAGAACTGACTCAAATGCATTCCCTTTTATGGCTGAGTAATATTCCATCCTGTATATGTACCACAACTTCTTTACCCATTCATCTGTCAATGGACATGTAGGTTGCTTCCATGTTCTAGCTATTGTAAATAGTGCAATACTGAATTTTAAAAGCACACACATGTAACTAAGTCAAATAATATTCTATAACCACCGGGTTTACTACTTGGTGGTTCTCCGAAGCTCTGGCCTTAAAACATTTTATTTTCTTTCTTAAATATGCATAGAAACTAATGAAAATGAAAACACAACAACCCAAAACCTGTGGGACACTATAAAAGCAGTGCTAAGAGGAAAGTTCATAGCAATACAGGCATACCTCAAGAAACAAGAAAAAAGTCAAATAAATAACCTAACTCTACAACTAAAGCAACTAGAAAAGGAAGAGTTGGAGAACCCCAGAGTTAGTAGAAGGAAAGAAATCTTAAAAATTAGGGCAGAAATAAATGCAAAAGAAACAAAAGAGACCATAGCAAAAATCAACAAAGCCAAAAGCTGGTTCTTTGAAAGGATAAATAAAATTGACAAACCATTAGCCAGACTCATCAAGAAGCAAAGAGAGAAAAATCAAATCAATAAAATTAGAAATGAAAATGGAGAGATCACAACAGACAACACAGAAATACAAAGGATCATAAGAGACTACTATCAGCAGTTGTATGCCAATAAAATGGACAATGTGGAAGAAATGGACAAATTCTTAGAAAAGTACAATTTTCCAAAACTGAACCAGGAAGAAACAGAAAATCTTAACAGACCCATCACAAGCACGGAAATTGATACTGTAATCAGAAATCTTCCAGCAAACAAAAGCCCAGGTCCAGATGGCTTCACAGCTGAATTCTACCAAAAATTTCGAGAAGAGCTAACACCTATCCTCCTCAAACTCTTCCAGAAAATTGCAGAGGAAGGTAAACTTCCAAACTCATTCTATGAGGCCACCATCACCCTAATACCAAAACCTGACAAAGATGTCACAAAAAAAGAAAACTACAGGCCAATATCTCTGATGAACATAGATGCAAAAATCCTCAACAAAATTCTAGCAATCAGAATCCAACAACACATTAAAAAGATCATACACCATGACCAAGTGGGCTTTATTCCAGGGATGCAAGGATTCTTCAATATCCGCAAATCAATCAATGTAATTCACCACATTAACAAATTGAAAAATAAAAACCATATGATTATCTCAATAGATGCAGAGAAGGCCTTTGACAAAATTCAACATCCATTTATGATAAAAACTCTCCAGAAAGCAGGAATAGAAGGAACATACCTCAACATAATAAAAGCTATCTATGACAAACCCACAGCAAACATTATCCTCAATGGTGAAAAATTGAAAGCATTTCCCCTATAGTCAGGAACAAGACAAGGGTGTCCACTTTCACCGCTACTATTCAACATAGTTCAGGAAGTTTTGGCCACAGCAATCAGAGCAGAAAAAGAAATAAAAGGAATCCAAATTGGAAAAGAAGAAGTAAAACTCTCACTGTTTGCAGATGACATGATCCTCTACATGGAAAACCCTCAAGACTCCACCAGAAAATTACTAGAGCTAATCAATGAATATAGTAAAGTTGCAGGATATAAAATCAACACACAGAAATCCCTTGCATTCCTATACACGAATAATGAGAAAGTAGAAAAAGAAGTTAAGGAAACAATTCCATTCACCATTGCAACGAAAAGAATAAAATACTTAGGAATATATCTACCTAAAGAAACTAAAGACCTATGTATAGAAAACTATAAAACACTGATGAAAGAAATCAAAGAGGACACTAATAGATGGAGAAATATACCATGTTCATGGATTGGAAGAATCAATATAGTGAAAATGAGTATACTACCCAAAGCAATTTACAAATTCAATGCAATCCCTATCAAGCTACAGCCACATTTTTCACAGAACTAGAACAAATAATTTCAAGATTTGTATGGAAATACAAAAAACCTCGAATAGCCAAAGCAATCTTGAGAAAGAAGAATGGAACTGGAGGAATCAACTTGCCTGACTTCAGGCTCTACTACAAAGCCACAGTCATCAAGACAGTATGGTACTGGCACAAAGACAGAAATATAGATCAATGGAACAAAATAGAAAGCCCAGAGATAAATCCACACACATTTGGACACCTTATCTTTGACAAAGGAGGCAAGAATATACAATGGAGTAAAGACAATCTCTTTAACAAGTGGTGCTGGGAAAACTGGTCAACCACTTGTAAAAGAATGAAACTAGATCACTTCCTAACACCGCACACAAAAATAAACTCAAAATGGATTAAAGATCTAAATGTAAGATCAGAAACTATAAAACTCCTAGAGGAGAACATAGGCAAAACACTCTCAGACATAAATCACAGCAGGATCCTCTATGATCCACCTCCCAGAATTCTGGAAATAAAAGCAAAAATAAACAAATGGGATCTAATTAAAATTAAAAGCTTCTGCACAACAAAGGAAACTATAAGCAAGGTGAAAAGACAGCCTTCTGAATGCGAGAAAATAATAGCAAATGAAGCAACTGACAAACAACTAATCTCAAAAATATACAAGCAACTTATGCAGCTCAATTCCAGAAAAATAAACGACCCAATCAAAAAATGGGCCAAAGAACTAAATAGACACTTCTCCAAAGAAGACATACGGATGGCTAACAAACACATGAAAAGATGCTCAACATCACTCATGATTAGAGAAATGCAAATCAAAACCACAATGAGGTACCACTTCACACCTGTCAGAATGGCTGCGATCCAAAAATCTGCAAGCAATAAATGCTGGAGAGGGTGTGCAGAAAAGGGAACCCTCCTACACTGTTGGTGGGAATGCAAACTAGTACAGCCACTATGGAGAACAGTGTGGAGATTCCTTAAAAAATTGCAAATAGAACTACCTTATGACCCAGCAATCCCACTGCTGGGCATACACACTGAGGAAACCAGAATTGAAAGAGACACATGTACCCCAATGTTCATCGCAGCACTGTTTATAATAGCCAGGACATGGAAACAACCTAGATGTCCATCAGCAGATGAATGGATAAGAAAGCTGTGGTACATATACACAATGGAGTATTACTCAGCCGTTAAAAAGAATTCATTTGAATCAGTTCTGATGAGATGGATGAAACTGGAGCCGATTATACAGAGTGAAGTAAGCCAGAAAGAAAAACACCAATACAGTATACTAACACATATATATGGAATTTAGGAAGATGGCAATGACGACCCTCTATGCAAGACAGGGAAAGAGACACAGATGTGTATAACGGACTTTTGGACTCAGAGGGAGAGGGAGAGGGTGGGATGATTTGGGAGAATGACATTCTAACATGTATACTATCATGTGAAATGAATCGCCAGTCTATGTCTGACGCAGGATGCAGCATGCTTGGGGCTGGTGCATGGGGATGACCCAGAAAGATGTTATGGGGAGGGAGGTGGGAGGGGGGTTCATGTTTGGGAAAGCATGTAAGAATTAAAGATTTTAAAATTTAAAAAATAAAAAACTAAAAGCTATAAAAAAAAAATTGAAGGACTTCAAATTTAATAAAGTGTAAGTATCCTAATGGCACCATCTACACAATTTTCAACTGTGTTTGGTACTTTGTATAGCTGGCTTCCTGGTGGTCAGACAGTAAGGAATCTTACCTGCAGTGCAGGGTACTGGGGTTCAATCTCTGGACCAGAAGATCTCTTTCAAGAGGAAATGGCAACCCACTCCAGTATTCTTGCCTGTGGAGAATCCCATGGACAGAGGAACCTGGCAGGCTACAGTTCACAGGGTCGATAAGAGTCAAGCACAACTGAGTGACTAAATACAAACACACTTTGCATAGCACACTTTACATTTATTTTTAGTATTTATTTATATTATATTTATTTTAATAAACAAACAACAATATAGCTATTTTCATAGCTGATAAAGTATTATTTAAAAATAAGAAGATACGAGATTCTTACATATAAACACATATAATATGGAGGGAGAGAGAGAGAAAGAGAAAAAGGAGAGAAGAGAGATGATAGAAGCAAAACCAATGTTTCATGTCTCTCTCACAAATATGCACACAAACTTGGATAGTACATTTGTAGGAATTTTCATTCTCAAGATTCTTAATATAAGAATTTGGAGGAGATATAAAAAATTGATTTTTTTTTTCTGCAAGACCAAAATACAAGATATAGCTTTGAATTTACAAAAGTTTGCATATGAAATAGTAGAAATAAACATGTACTTACATGTTTAGACAAGATTGAAATCAGTGCAGATACTCTCTCTTTGGCATTAACGGATGCTGTAAACATTAAAAATAAATATCAATTTATATACTTATATTCAAATCAAAGTTAATATATATGAATTACATTATTAGACCTATTTATTAATACCAGACTGAACAAAACCTACATGTCATCATCAAATATCCATATTTGACAATTTTTTATAATTATGACACCACAGAGAATGAAATCATTACTAATTATCTCAAGTATGTCTCTCTTTTGCTTAGCATAATTAATAAACTTATAATCAAAAATAAAGCTTTGACAGAAAATGTGTATCATGATTTGAGCAAAATTTATCAAAAACCTATCTCAACTTTGTTTTCCTATGACCTCCTCTAGATAATCCCAAATTCAAAATTATCTTAGGGCAATGTAGCCTAAAATATTTGCCAAAATGCAGGGCTGATAGAATTGCTCTTCTTTTCCTCTGCTCACCTTATAGTCTGTTCTCACACTAGTAACTAATTCTTTTGCCTGTTGAGCAGCTGTTTTTCTAATACATTGGCATATAATTATCTAGGTACATTATTCCTCTGTGGGTTCAGATATGAGAAATTTATGTTAAAATAGTTACTGAAACTATAGTTCTTTATTTTGCATTATGAATAAACACATCTTTATTTTATAATCATATATGCAGACAAACATTTATTTTGTTAGTGCTATTCACTCAGTCATGTCTTACTCTTTGAGACCCCATGGACTTTAGTCCTCCAGGCACCTCTGTCCATGGAATTATCCAGGCAAGAACATTGGGTTGGGTAGCCATTCCTTTCTCCAGGGGATCTTCCTGACCCAGGAATTGAACCCGCATCCCTTGCATCTCCTGCATTGGCAGGTGGATTCTTTACCACTGTGCCACCTAAGAAGCCCACTTTTTTGCTAGCTAGACACTACGCTAATTATTTCTTTAAATTTTCCCCATAGATCTGAGATTTAGAAGTCATTGTCATTGACAGATGAGAAAACAATAGCTTATTAAAATCAAGTTCATATCATTTAACTGTCAGAGTGGGGTTTGAGTATCAATATCAGATATAAAATGACACAGATATGTGTGATGGAAATGTCCTAGCTTTATTCTTTCATTGGAAATGTCACATATTAAGAAAGCCTCCCTCCCCCACTCCAACTTTGTACATATATTAGCAATGCCTTTTTCTTTCCTTTATCCCACCCCCACCCTCAGAGAAGCAGTGTGACACTGAAGAAAGATCATGCACATTTTGCTTTCAGACAAATAAGAGTGGCAATTTTCTCTCCATAAGTACTACTGAGGACTTACAAGTGTTAATGCCCCTGCTTTTTAAAATGGGATTAAAAATGTTTGAATACTTATATGGAGACTGAAAATAATCTATATGATGGTTACAGTAAAAGGCACACTGTAAATGCAACAGATAAAACATTTTTGAAAACTTCTAATGCTGTCTACATGCTGAACCATCCAAAACAAATTCCACGTCTATGGAAATCCCTTGCACGTGTTTTAGATCATGATGGAAAAATCAGAGGAAGAAAGAGACAGCGTATTCCCAAAGAAGAAGTTTGGATAAAAATAATCAACTTCCAGAGACATGGAAATGTATACACTCTAAAATGTAGAATTAAAAACTCTAATCTCTGAAAAAAATTATAAAAGGCCAGTATGATTGGATTTCTTGTTGTTGTTACTGTTGTTCCAGGGGATCGTCCTGACTCAGGGATGGAACCCGTGTCTCTTACATCTCCTGCATTGGCAGGTGGGTTCTTTACCACCAGCACCACCTGAGAAGCCCAATGAGATCTCTGCCTCTTGTTTGACTGTGTGCTCAGCTACTCAGTCGTGTCAGACTCTTCGTGAAACCATGGACTGTAACCCACCAGGCTCTTCTGTCCATGGGATTTTCCAGGCAAGACAGCTGGAGTGGGTTGCCATTTCCTTCTCCATGTGATCTTCCCAACCCAGGGACCCAACCTGAGTTTCCTGCATCTCCCGCATTGGGAGGCAGATTCTTTATCACTGAACCACTTGGGAAGTCCTGAGCTGAGACAAAGTCAACCTGTAGGTTGCAGGTGACCACAAACAACAGCTTGTTTTCTCTCACTAGTTGAATAACAACTGCCAGGTCTTCAAATTCAACAGTTCTAGTTACTTATTTACTCATTATTTTGTAAGTCTATTTATCAAAAACTGGTTCAATTCTTTAGAACTTATGACTCAGAAAATCATGTATGCACCCCTCATGACAGGGCACTCATGTATTTCCAGATGGATAAATGGTGCTTTTGTGATCTGCTTTATTAGATCAACTAATGGAGAGATTTCTTCTCATTCTGGTTTTGCAGATTACATGACTATATTCTCTGAGGCCAGAATGGTCAAAACAAATATTGGAATAGCCTTCATACATGAATTACTAGCTAGTTGCAGTCTTCTGGTAGACTCTATAACACTATGATAAGATTTTAAATCACTCTAAGAGACTATAATAACATCAGAATCAACAACTTCTAACCTGTTGGACCACTATGATCCTGATTCATTTGGTGCATCAGTGAATACTTCAATATTAATGCATTCTTTGATATTCAAAGGAAAATAAAAATAAGCTCAGTATTAAACATTATTTTATGTCTCTTGATTTTTATGGGTGATTTTTATTTTTTATTTTTAAGGAAGATCATAACATGAAGCCGTGTGTGAAACCCTGGAGCTGGTATATTAAGCTAATAACATACATATTATGGGGTTTCCCTGATGACTCAGTGATAAAGAATCCACCTGCTAAGCTGAAGACACAGGTTAGTTCCCTGGGTTGGGAAGATCCCCTGGAGAAGCAAACGGCAACCCATTCCAGTATGCTTGCCTGGGAAATCCTATGGACAAAGGAGTTCATGGGGTTGCAAAGAGTCAGATAGGACTTGGTGACTAGATAACAACAATGCAGATTATGCAGTTTGACCCACTAAGTAAGATGGCACAAGCCAGAAGCAGGAGTAAGGGTTGAGGTGGGGGTGGGGATGCAGCATGTAACTCCCTGAGCATTAGAAGGAGTGCCCACTTTGGGGAAGAGAAAATCCTTGGGCCTGTTTTGATTGAAATGTGCAATTTCAATATTCACACAATGGAAGTAAAGTCACAATGTATCACTTTCCAGAAGGGGACCTGTGATGAACCTGGGAAGGGCAGTACTCTGTCTGAGATCAGGAAACAGAGATTACTTATAAGGTGGCTGGGGTCGAGGTTACTAATATTTGGGGGATTCAACACTGAGTGGTCACTTTATGTGGTGCTCCAGGAAAAGCAAACTAGGAAACTGTAGAAGAATCCTAAACTCAGATCTTTATCTAAATGTCCACACTCTGGGTGTGAGCAGAGTTGTCATACTGTAACATACCCAAGCAGCAACTCAAAAAATGGTTTTCTCCTTGGAGAAGCATTGTATGGCAGCAATCCTAGATAAATCTGGCAATTTGTGATTCACCCTTGATTGTTCACCTCTTTATCTCCATGTTGCCACTAGCTATCTGTTTTACTCATGGCACTGCACACAGGTCAATCCCAGTCCCCAGTTCATCTCACCCCTCTCCACCCCTGTCTCCACTTGTCCAGTCTCTACGTCTGTGTCTCTATTCCTTCCTTGCAAACAGGTTCATCTGTACCATTTTTCTAGATCCCACAAATATGTGCTAATATACAATATTTGCTTTTCTCTATTTCAGGAGGAATGACCTGTAGGCTCATTCCATGGGTCCTGATGAAAGCAATATTAATGTTACATTTCTAGTCCTACAATATATTTGGTGGGTGCTATTGGAAACGGGCCCAAATACAATTAGGGATGTTGCGTATAAATCAATAGAGTTGCTTTATTTACTTATTTTAAAATTTTTTTACTAATCATATTCATTGGTTATTAACAGCTAATTGGTGTAATATCTATTGATAAAATATTCCATAACAAACTACAAGTAATTTTTTATGATTTCCCTAAGATTCAGCCACATTACAGCTTATTAACAAAAAATTTATGAAATTTACCTATAAAAATGAGAAAAGTGATTGTTCCCAATATATCTCACAAAGATGATACAAGAATTAATAATTTAATGATTGTGTCAGCTAACTCGGAGGAGGATATAATATGGGATTTTTTTCTCTTTAGATCTTTAACTTGAAAATCAAAACGTCATACCAATGTCCTTACCAATGAAGGTAATCATTTAATGTATCTCTACCTTCCTTATTTTCTATTTCTTGTGAACTCTCAAATCCCAATTATTGCAATTCAGGAAAGGGGCTCTGGCATTTTCACATCCTGACAAATTGAAATGAACACTTAAGAGTTTCTGTTCAGTTCAGTTCAGAGGACCTAAGTTCAAATGTTTCATTAACATGAATAATACTTGGTTAAGTTATATTTAGAGTTTAGTTTATGTATATGCATCCATCTGGTTTTATCTGCAGAGATGATTTTAAAATTATTTGAAGTGTTCAATAAATATAGTTTCTCTGGAAGAATATAGTTTACATGAGTGGATATATTGCTATCTGGACAATGTGAAGGAAAAACAACACTTCTTGTGACTCCATGTATGAATCTTCAAATGCAGAGTATAGGAGGTGCAGACAGCAGTAGTGCTGCCAGAGAGGACCCAAGGAGATAGCAAGCAAACTGTAGGATGAAACACTTGAATGTACATTTCCCTAGTGTACTGGTAAATATGTGGCTCAGTGATTTACAGCAATATAATGTATGTGAAGAAAATAAACAAGATTTTTATGTCAAAGCACAACTTGCAGTCAGATTCCCTGATCACTGTCCTGCTATATGTTTTACTGAGCATATACAAACAACTTCTGACTGTGGGAGGGGGTCTAACATATTAAAAATGAGTATAATCGTGACAGAACACATGAGACTTGATTCATTTCTGAGTATTCCATTACCTACTCTGACAGCCTTACAGCTCTGTTGGGAAATGAAGTATAACATCAGGTTACTAAGCAACTCTGCAACTTTCTTAAAAGTCTGTCTTGAAACTCACTTGTTTATCCTAATTGACTCCATCCGTGTCATCTTGAACATAAATGGGACATCATGTTTAGAAATGTGCTGGATCTCTATTTTCAGCTAACATGTCTTGCTACCTCTGCATATCTAAATCAAGGACTGGTAATATAAATGTCATATTCAAAGCAAATTTTTCTCTTCCTCTTGAGTTGCATTGAAAAAATATACATATGTTGGATTAAGTTAGTGTCTGAAGTAATCTGCACACTGTCGGAAAACAACATGAAAGAATGAAGAGTGACTCTCTTTTTTTTCTGCTTTTATGCAGAATAAAGTTTTAATTAGCCAGTCAGACTTATCCCCAGTTTATCCCTACAATATAATACATCAGAATTAATAGCAAGTCTGTCTCACAGCATGGCAGCCACGTTGACATTCCCTCAGTCACTAAAACTTTGAGCAAGATAATATCTCATCCAATCCTGAAATATTAGTGATAAATGCATGAATATGTCACACTTTATGAGGAACAAAATTGTCTTTTGTTATCTTTGATTTCTCTTTGCTTTATATCAGAGGTGAAGATAATAAAATCACAAGCATTTTATAATTCTGTGTATTTTCTTATGAAACCATTTACTCTCCTCTCAATTTTGGAGTAATTAACACTTTAATGACTAATTCTGCTACATGAAGTATTTTATATTTTGATGAGGGTCAAAGATGTAGTCAAAATTGACAGGGTTTTTTTTTTAAATTCTGAATATTTCTGCTGAGTGTCAACTTTGGAATTGCTGGATTATTTTCTGTTTACTTAAAATATGACCAGTACAGATTCCCTTATAAGAGTCACTTCACAAGTAGCCACTTTAAAATAATTGCTGATATAAAAAGCATATTTATTTGCAGCCAATTAAGCCGACTGTGCTCCTTTCCCCATGGGGGCCCAGTGGGCAATGGCTGCAAATAGCAGCATCCTAGCTAGTGTATGCAACCTGCTGCCTGTACAGGTTGCCCTACGGTATCTTAAAGACAACTCTTTCTAGTGGGCATTCTCGACTGGTCTGCTGTCCCCAATCTAGGCTCCAGACAGGTATGTGCCATGCCTTTGGAAAGCCCCAGGGCACAGTGGCCAGGATTCACATTGACTAAGTCATAATGTCCATCCACACCAAGCTGCAGAACAAGAGGCATATGATTGAGGCCTTCCAGCAGGGACAAGTTCAAGTTCCCTAGCAGTCAGAAGATGCACATCTCAAAGAAGTGGGGATTTACTAAGTTTAATGAGGATGAATTTGAAAACATGGTGGCAGAAAATCTGCTCATCCGAGATGGCTTTGGGGTCATGTACAGCCCTAATTGTGGTCCCCTGGACAAATGGCAGGCCCTGCACAAATGGTAGACCCTGCACTCATGAGATCATCAGCACCAGCCCCGCTTTAACTATGCTCACCAATAAATCCTACTTCTTATTAAAAAAAAAAAAAACATGTTTAACTATTCAATTAATTGGAAGAATCATAGTAATAATATATAATGTATATAGTAATATACAAAGTGCCATTTTAAACTAAAAATATCTTTAGAAGTGAATTTTATTTATTGGGTCAGAATACTGCAATGATTATCAGTATTGAATGGCTTAAATACTCACATAGAGATGTGTGTGAAAATTATCCATGGAATTACAGAAAGGGTAAACACAAGCAGACTCTTGCCCACAGTAGTCCTGACATAGTCAATGTGCAATAAATTAAATTTCAACTCTTTATAAGAAATATTGTACTAACATACATTGTAACATAACACAGATTAAGACATGGTTATTTTATTACAGGAAAACTCATACAACCATGGATGTGGCAAAAAATATGATAGTTAATAAAGTAAGATTGAGAAGGCAATGGCACCCCACTCCAGTACTCTTGCCTGGAAAATCTCATGGACGGAGGAGCCTGGTGGGCTGCAGTCCATAAGGTCACTGAGGGTCTGACACAACTGAGCGACTTCACTTTCACTTTTCACTTTCATGCATTGGAGAAGGAAATGGCAACCCACTCCAGTGTTCTTCCCTGGAGAATCCCAGGGACGGGGGAGCCTGGTGGGCTGCCATCTCTGGGGTCGCGTAGAGTCGGACACAACTGAAGCGACTTAGCAGCAGCAGCAACAATAAAGTAAGATATGGAAAATTACGTAAGTTAACAAAAATAATATACTGGGCTGATAAATGGTTTTAGCCAACAATTCTTTCCTATTAGAAACCAGCCTAATCATTGTTGGACCTATTCTATTCTGCTCCTAGTTAGGGAGAACTGAGCAAAAAACATCCCTCCTGACTCCTGATATTTTGAAACGAAGCTGATGAAAATTAAAGTAAAAAAAAAAAATCACTACAAAATCTATAAACAAAGATAAAATGACTACTTCTTAACACTTCACCAACAAACCATATCCAATAGCAGATCTTACAGTGTTTGCTTTAAGCAAAGAAAAGAAAACAAAATTCCCAAGTCAAAACTGCTTTTTATAATCTGAGCTAAGACTCCACCTCTCAAATGTGATCTCTGCCAAAACATTTGGCAGCCTATGGTTTTTAGTGGCTTCAAACAATATAAATCAATAAAAGAGTCCCATCCAACAATCAAATTGTAGCCATAGATTGATGTAGCCTGAAGTGAATTCTGATTCAATGCTGGTACACTGAAGAAAATTTTCTATTCACTATGAAAGCAGAAAATCCTCGGATTTCCCAAATGTCTTCTCAGTCTTGAAATTATCTTTCTTCAGTATACATTTCCTAGGGAATACAGTTCAAAATTTTGTTACAAGAAAACTTAGCCTAATCTGAAGACAGAGGACATAAATTAAAATATAAATCTGCTGCATGCTAAGTTGCTTCAATAGTGTCTGACTCTTTGTGACCCTGTGGGCTATAGCCCACCAGGCTCCTTTGTCCATGGGATTCTCCAGGTAAGAATACTTTTGAGTTACTGTGCCCTCATCCAGGAGATCTTCCAAACCCAGGGTACACATCTGTGTCTCTTATGTCTCTTGCATTGGTGGGCAGGTTCTTTACCACTAGCAGGACCTGGGAAGCCCCATAATCTGCTAGCTTAGGAATTAAAGTTAAGGGTCAATAAAAATTGCATTTCAGTGGAATTGTTTACAGATTGTTTCATTTTGACCACTCAGATATTTGATAATAAAGGCTGCTCATTTTTATTTCCTTATTATATATGTCAGTTCAGTTCAGTTCAGTTGCTCAGTCTTGTCCAACTCTTTGCAACCCCATGAACCGCAGCACACCAGGCGTCCCGGACCATCACCAGCTCCTGGAGTTCACCCAAACTCATGTGCATTGAGTTGGTAAGGCCATCCAGTCATCTCATCCTCTGTTGTCCCCTTCTCCTCCTGCCCCCAATCCCTCCCACATCAGGGTCTTTTCCAGTGAGTCAACTCTTCTCTTGAGGTGGCCAAAATATTGGAGTTTCATCTTCAACATCAGTCCTTCCAATGAACATCCAGGACTGGTCTTCTTCAGGATGGACTGGTTGGGTCTCCTTGCAGTCCAAGGAACTCTCAAGAGTCTTCGCCAACACCGCAGTTCAAAAGCATCAATTCTTTGGTGCTCAGCTGTCTTCACAGTCCAACTTTCATATCCATACATGACCACTGGAAAAACCATAGCCTTGACTAGATGGACCTTTGTTGGCAAAGTAATGTCTCTGCTTTTGAATATGCTGTCTAGGATGGTC
Organism: Ovis canadensis; assembly: GCF_042477335.2. Taxonomy (NCBI): domain Eukaryota; kingdom Metazoa; phylum Chordata; class Mammalia; order Artiodactyla; family Bovidae; genus Ovis; species Ovis canadensis. The sequence continues at coordinate 65,245,184 of NC_091250.1, forward strand.
ATAATTCCTATAGTTTATTACCAAATATTTAGAAAATGCAAATATCCAGAAAGGACAATGAATGGAAAAAAATCAAGTAGCTCCCATTCAGGTTACCAATAATGATGTTTTAGTGCAAATAAATCTTTTCTTATGCATGTTTACATGTATACATTTCCAGAAAAATGAGACTGCATACAATATTCTCTTTTTTAGACCAACTTTTAACTTAATAATGAATGAAATACAATTTTCTAAACCATTAAGTATTTTTGAGGCATCACATTAAATGACTATATTATATAGATTTTAGCTTATTAAATCACTCTCATTTCCTTGGAAATTCAGTAGCTTCAACTTTTGATTCATTAAGTAAAAAAGATTGTGCTGCCATTTCTTTATTATATATATTGAGTTTTAAAAATATTCCAGTTTTAAAGCTATCTTTATTTTTTTCTAGACTACAAGAACCTGGACCTCATTGAAATAAAAATATTCCTGTAACACAGAAAAATAAGACACAAAAGCATTTTAGAAATGAATCTACACTCCAGTTTCAGAAAGTACATGAATAAGCAATTTGTGTCAACTTGTCCAAATAGCTAAGAGTGAAAGCAATTCTCTCTAAATTTCTCACATTGGAAAGGAAAAATAGGAAGTTTAGGAAGGAAAAGCAGATAACATTGTTATTAATTTACAAAATACATAGCTCAATACAGCTGTTTTTATTGAGCATTAATTGATTGATAATTTTGAATGAGACAATAAAGATAGCAGAGAAATCAGTTCAGTTCAGTTCAGTTCAGTCACTCAGTTGTGTCTGACTCTTTGCGACCCTATGAATCGCAGCATGCCAGGCCTCCCTGTCCATCACCAACTCCCGGAGTTCACTCAGACTCAAGTCCACCGAGTTAGTGATGCCATCCAGCCATCTCATCCTCTGTTGTCCCCTTCTCCTCCTGCCCCCAGTCCCTCCCAGTATCAGGGTCTTTTCCAATAAGTCAACTCTTCACATGAGCTGGCCAAAGTATTGGAGTTTCAGCTTTAGCATCATTCCTTCCAAAGAAATCCCAGGGCTGATTTCCTTCAGAATGGACTGGTTGGATCTCCTTGCAGTCCAAGGGACTCTCAACATTCTTCTCCAACACCACAGTTCAAAAGCATCAGTTCTTCGGTGCTCAGCCTTCTTCACAGTCCAACTCTCACATCCGTACATGACCACAGGAAAAGCTATAGCCTTGACTAGAAAGACCTTAGTTGGCAAAGTAATGTCTCTGCTTTTGAATATGCTGTCTAGGTGGGTCATAACTTTCCTTCCAAGGAGTAAGCGTCTTTTAATTTCATGCATCTGCAGTGATTTTGGAGCCCAAAAAAGTAAAGTCTGACACTGTTTCCACTGTTTCCCCATCTATTTCCCATGAAGTGATGGGACCGGATGTCATGATCTTAGTTTTCTGAATGTTGAGCTTTAGGCCAACTTTTTCACTCTCCACTTTCACTTTCATCAAGAGGCTTTTTAGTTCCTCTTCACTTTCTGCCATAAGGGTGGTGTCATCTGCATATCTCAGGTTATTGATATTTCTCCCGGCAATCTTGATTCCAGCTTGTGTTTCTTCCAGTCCAGCATTTCTCATGATGTAGTCTGCATAGAAGTTAAATAAGCAGGGTGACAATATACAGCTTTCACGTACTCCTTTTCCTATTTGGAGCCAGTCTGTTGTTCCATGTCCAGTTCTAACTGTTGCTTCCTGATCTGCATACAGATTTCTTAAGAGGCAGGGCAGGTGGTCTTGTATTCCCATCCCTCTCAGAATTTTCCACAGTTTATTGTGATCCACAGTCAAAGGCTTTGGCATAGTCAATAAATCAGAAATAGATGTTTTTCTGGAACTCTCTTGCTTTTTCCATGATCCAGCAGATGTTGAAATTTGCTCTCTGGTTCCTCTGCCTTTTTTAAAACCAGCTTGAACATCAGGAAGTTCATGGTTTATTTATTGCTGAAGCCTGGCTTGGAGAATTTTGATCATTACTTTACCAGCGTGTGAGTTGAGTGCAATTATGCAGTAGTTTGAGCATTCTTTTGCATTGCCTTTCTTTGGGATTGGAATGAAAACTGACCTTTTTCAGTCCTGTGGCCACGGCTGAGTTTTCAAAATTTGCTGGCATATTGAGTGCAGCACTTTCACAGCATTATCTTTCAGGATTTGAAATAGCTCCACTGGAATTCCATCACCTCCACTAGCTTTGTTCCTAGTGATACTTTCTAAGGCCCACTTGACTTCCCATTCCAGGATGTCTGGCTCTAGATGAGTGATCACACCATCGTGATTATCTGGGTCATGAAGATCTTTTTTGTACAGTTCTTCCATGTATTCTTGCCATCTCTTCTTAATATCTTCTGCTTCTGTTAGGTCCCTACCATTTCTGTCCTTTATCAAGCCCATCTTTGCATGAAATGTTCCCTTGGTATCTCTAATTTTCTTAAAGAGATCTCTAGTCTTTCCCGTTCTGTTCTTTTCCTCTATTTCTTTGCCTTGATCACTGAAGAAGGCTTTCTTATCTCTTCTTGCTATTCTTTGGAACTCAGCATTCAGATGCTTATATCTTTCCTTTTCTCCTGTGTTTTTCACCTCACTTCTTTTCACAGCTATGTCCCCAGACAGCCATTTTGCTTTTTTGCATTTCCTTCAATAATCACATAGTATTTGGAAAAGCGAAATGAGGTAAATATAAAACTAAAAAATGGATTATATGATACAAATGCAATGACACAGTAAGTCAAGGGAGAAAGTTATTGAATATTAGTGTGTGTGTGTGTGTGTGTGTGCACACTCAGTCACCCATCATCCCTGATTTTTTGCAACCTCATGGACTATAGCCCACCAGGCTCCTCTGTCCATGGCATTTTCCAGGCAAGAATACTAGAGTGGTTTGCCCTTCACTTCTTCAGGGGATCTTCCCAACCCAGGGATCTAACTCATGTCTCCTGTATTGGCTGGTAGATTCCTTACTAATTAGCCACCTGGGAAGCCCATTAGAGTAGCAGAAAGTAATTCAGAAACAAAATAAATAATAGGTTTTCCCCAGGTATATGCCCAGTAGTGGATTGTTGGGTCAACTGTAGTTCTATTTCTAGTTTTTAAAAGAATCTCCATACTGTTGTCCATAGTGGTTGTATCAGTTTGTATTCCTACTAACAGTGTAAGAGGGTTCCTTTTACTCCACATCCTCTCTAGTGTTTATTATTTGTATTTTTTTTAATAATGGCCATTTTGACTGGAGTTAGATGATACCTCATTGTAGCTTTTATTTGATTTGCTTTCCAATGCTGAACATTTTTCCATGTGTTTGTCGGTCGTCAACACAATATTGTAAAGCAATTATCTTCTATTAAAAAATTAAAAAAAGCATAATAGGAACTTGAATCTAAAGAAGTTGATTTCAGATAACACATCCATTTCTGCATAGTTAATTTAGTTTATTGTCTGATTTTTTACTTTGCCCTTGCCATTACAAAATATTCTTCATCAAGGATGCACAAAGTTTCTATAGTATAGAAAAAAATTGAGTTATAATTGATTTAGCAATGTGCTAAAGATTTCCACAAGCATTGCAACACCCTCACCCTTTAATAATCTATTTGAAAAATGTTCACACACAAAATAATCAGGTCCTTCTATAAAGCATCTTCTTCAATGAAAGTGTGTGAAACAAAGGCAATGCATGAATTGTCACTTATTAAGTAGTTTATAGATAAGGCAAAACAAAATCTGGAAACTACAATGATAGGCACCTAAAGTAGCACATCGGTTGTTTCCCTATAGATGAAAATGTTGTAAATTGTAAAACAGAAGAGAGGTATTGAATGCATGAGGGCATCATTGTAGAAGCAGTTGTTAATGTTCTCAGTTGATAATAATGTATCATTACTAATTTGTGTAAAATTGTATTCTCTGGATTATAATATCATTTAATACTACCTAATTGAAGCCCAGGGCCATTTGCCACAATGTGTCTAAATATGGCAGTGACACAATGTGTTTAATCATCAACTGTACAGTGACAAATGGTTGGTACTTCTTGTCATGCATTAATATTAATATTGAGGTTAACAAGCTGAGCACAAAAGAACTGATGCTTTTGAACTGTGGTGCTGAAGAAAACTCTTGTGAGTCCCCTGGATAAGAGATCAAACCAGTCAATCCGAAAGGAAATAAATCAGTCCTGAATATTCTATGGAAGGACTGATGTTAAAGCTGAAGCTCCAATACTTTGGCCACCTCATGTGAAGAGTTAACTCATCAGAAAAGACCTTTATGCTGGAGAAGATTGAAGGCAGGAGGAGAAGGGGTGATGGAAGATGAGATTTTTGGATGCTATCACTGACTTGATGGACATGAGTTTGAGCAAGCTCCAGGAGTTGGTGATGGAGAGGGAAGCCTGGTATGCTGCAGTCCTGGGTTGCAAAGAGTCAGACATGACTGAGCAACTGAACTGAAGTGAACAGAACTTAATTTTTCACTTTACTGGTGAACTACATTCACAATAGCTCTTTTATCAGTAAGCAATAATTGCATATAAGGACCAATTATCTTCTTCAGGCATAATAAGAAGAAAATATTAGAAGGTCTGAAGTTCCTAACATTCTTTCTAGAATAACCTCTGGAAAACTAGAAAGTGTTCTTAATTCCCAAGACATGGTAACTGATAGGGATCTTATAAAATCATCAGGTAGTACACCATTTGTAATGAAGTCAACTCTACACCTACATCTACTTCAAAGATTCTTAATTAATAACAGATGGCTGAGCTTGCTGCCTGCCTTGTGGGAAATCCATGCATGAAAGAACAACTTTCTTCATCCTCACAATAATGCCAAAAGTTATGTCAATTTAGAATGAAAAACTTGAAAGTTATAGAAAATACAATGAAGAGAACCATTGAACCATTCCTGGTATATATGCATGGATATATGTGTTTTCATATGTAACTACAGAGAATATTTCCAATATTGGCTCAACAGTTCAATAGTGTCATTAACAATCCATGTTCTTATGCCTTTGTGTTCTGTCACTCTTGGCAAGTTGACCTTTCTCCTCATGATTAGAAGATAGTTACTGCACTTTGGTGAGTTATAAGGGACAGAAAATTGAAGAGCTTTCCCTTTTTGATATATTGATGTGTGTGTATGTGTGTGTGTATGTAAACAATGAATGTCTTATTCAGAACACCTTCCTGTATATTGTACTGATCAAAACTTGGTCATGGATCCAAAGAAAACAAATCAACATGATTAGGAGTGATCATTCATGAAATAACTCTGTGTCTTTTGTAAGAGCCATCCCCTTCCTTCAATCAAGGCCTCCTTCTACCCCTTCCCCTTACCTAGAACATTCTATGAAGTAGGCAATTATTTGTAACACAGAAGAAGCAATAAATTGTTTCTCATTGTAGAGTTACACAGTCTAATCTTCCTTTTTAATAATTACTCTAGCTACCCTGTGGAAATGATCTGTCAAGGGTCTAGATCAAGGAGGACAGCAGTTTAGAAAACTCTAAGTACCTCTGGGAAGAGAAAGAAATGACAAGGCTCTGTGGATTACAGTCACAATGGCGCAATGTATGAAGGAGACTATTTCTGACCATGTTGATACACCATAATCAATCTTAAGGTCATCAACCTGGAGAGAATCTGTTGTGTACTCAAAGACACACTCTAGCATGCCTTGCTCCCAACTTGTGAATACCATAGTTTAACTTCACTGAGATTTTTGTAATCTTCCTAACTTCAATTCCTATGGTGTGAACTATTAAGACCATCTCTGAGCCAACCACTCAAGTGTTTTGAACAGTGTGCTCTCTCAAAGCCACACTTCACTTTGAAGAATTTGCCCTCTATGTCTCTGTAATCAGTGCACGGGTGTAAATTTCATGCCGGGAGCAGACGTTCTATGAATGAAAATCTTTGCAGCATTATTTAGCTGCTATTTTTTTCTGTTCTGCTGGCACCACTGAAAAATCCTCTTTGCCAAAACAGTATGAACAGCCTTCAAATCAGAAACTTCTCTTTCACTTCTCAGATGAAAGGCAGATGTTATCACATCAAAGGGCTTCTGCTTAAACTAAACCTTTATCTCTGTAACATTTGCTGTGTTCCAGAGACAACATCTGGAGGGCACTTTATAAGAAAATTTACAATACTTTTACAAAACTTGCAAAACTCCCGAAAGTGCCACGCGCAATGTTAAAATTTGGAAAACCCCTAGATTTTTCTTATCTTTTCTTCTTTCACCTTGATATCTGCCAAAGGCTACTCTGCCTAATTCTTTATCTGTACTGCATCACACCCAACCCTCAGTTTTAGCTGCTAATCCGGATCTGATTATATTGTTAAATTATAAAATCCATGGTCTGCAAGGGTGAGAAGAGTGTTTCTTTCTCATTATTTTGTTTATTTCTATTTTTGTGGATAAGGCCTAGTCTGGGAACTTTGCATTAAAACAGACAAACAAAAACTTCTCTACCTGATAGAATTTACCTCATTTGTCTTATTCATCATCCCAGATACTTAGGCTCTGCTGCCAAACTACAGTCAGGTGACAAGATGCTTGTTGACAGACTTACCTGCTTCACATTATCAATCTATTTGCATGAATCTTTAAAGACTCCTCTGTGTTTTGATTCGTGATTTTCAATTAGCACTCCTCTCTGAAAACATATTTTTAAACAGTGGGCCTTATAATGTCAATATGTTTTATCCTTGCAAGATATTGCTCTTTTTGAACTAAACTTTTTCCTTGCTTTTCATGTGGATGTGACTTTAAAATGCTTGTCCATCTCTAGATTTCCTTTTAAATCTCAAATATTCAGTCCATGTCTTAAGAAGCCACAGTAAATATATTTTCTTAGCCCCAAATCAGAACTCATTCTGACAGTTGCTGTGAATGATTGTCAGACTGTCCTAGAAAGTCTAACATAAATAACTACCACAGTCAATGGGGCCATTCCTTTTTCCACTCAGGATCCAAGTCAGACAAAACTGCTCCACAGTATAAGCCCTCCTCTTGCCAGGAAAATAATTCTAGTTAAGAAATTTTAAAAGCAAACAAAAAACCCACAATGTTTCTTTTCCTGGCGAGAAGAGCATTTCAAAAATGTTAGAAATATTTCTCTTAGTATTGTATGAAATATTATTGTTGGGTTATATTATTATGGAAAAGTTTAAGACCTCAAAATTTACAAGCTACACATCTTAATTCTATTCAAGTTTCTTTATTGTATGGGGTGAAAGTAGAAATGAAAGCACTCCATGCTTGCTTCAAAGAAATAAACTCACCCAAATCTTTTTGTGTGATAACAAAATGTAGTCATTTTAGTAAATATTGTATTCCACTGCTCAACAAGAGCATGTGAAAGTAGATTTTTATTGTATGTGAATAACAAATGAACTATACTGCCCGAAAATTTACTTTGAGAGGGGATGTTTTTATTGTTGTTTTATTTCTTTAAGTTCAAGCCCAGGTTTTGAGACCACCAGGTATACTATATAGCTGCCATTTCATAATAACTCATGGTAGTTGAACACTATGTTTACATATTAAACAGAGTAAAATCATGGTAGTTATACAGAAAGACAAGGCCAGCAAAATAATAAAACTGAATGCCTTTGTCATCTAGAATGCATAACAGACAGGGTAGGAATCAATAACCATCTCAGACAGAGCTGCTCTCCCAGGTTTCTCTTCATTTTTTCTTAGGTTGAGTTTATGAATCATAATCTGAGAAGCAGTCAGAAATCTCAGAATAAATTATCTAGCCATAAGAGAACTCTTTTGAACAACAAATGCTACTCCTTACACTAAGGTTTGTACTGGTTCCAAATAGGAAAAGGAGTACGTCAAGGCTGTATATTGTCACCCTGCTTATTTAACTTCTATGCAGAGTACATCATGAGAAATGCTGGACTGGAAGAAACACAAGCTGGAATCAAGATTGCTGGGAAAAATATCAATAACCTCAGATATGCAGATGACACCACCCTTAATAGCAGAAAGTGAAGAGGAACTAAAAAGCCTCTTGATGAAAGTGAAAGAGGAGAGTGAAAAAGTTGCCTTAAAGCTCAACATTCAGAAAACGAAGATCATGGCATCTGGTCCCATCATTTCATGGGAAATAGATAGGGAAACAGTAGAAACTATGTCAGACTTTATTTTTTTGGGCTCCAAAATCACTGCAGATGGTGACTGCAGCCATGAAATTAAAAGACACTTACTCCTTGGAAGAAAAGTTATGACCAACCTAGACAGCATATTGAAAAGCAGAGACATTACCTTGCCGACTAAGGTCCATCTAGTCAAGGCTATGGTTTTTCCTGTAGTCATGTATGGATGTGAGATTTGGACTGTGAAGAAGGCTGAGCACTGAAGAATTGATGCTTTTGAACTGTGGTGTTGGAGATCCCTTGGACTGCAAGGAGCTCCAACCAATCCATTCTGAAGGAAATCAACCCTGGGATTTCTTTGGAAGGAAAGATGCTAAAGCTGAAACTCCAATACTTTGGCCACTTCATGCGAAGAGTTGACTCGTTGGCAAAGACTCTGTGCTGGGAGGGATTGGGGGCAGGAGGACAAGGGGACAACAGAGGATGAGATGGCTCGATGGCATCACTGACTCTATGAACGTGAGTCTGAGTGAACTTCTGGAGTTGGTGATGGACAGGGAGGCCTGGTGTGCTGTGATTCATGGGGTCGCAAAGAGTCGGAAATGACTGAGTGACTGAACTGAACTGAATTGAAGGAGAAAAAAGCAAAGAAAATACGAGAAATGAATGAGGAAGAACATTTTGCACTCCGAAGTATCTTCAAGAATTTTTATATGGGCTTCCCTGGTGGCTCAGTGGTAAAGAATCCTCCTGCCAGTGCAGGAGTCAGGGGTTAGATACTTGATATTGGAGCATCCTACATGTCATGGAACAACTAAACTTGTGTGTCACAAATGTTGAGCCTGTGTTCTAAACCCTCGGAGCCACTCACATGCTGCAGCTACTGAAATCTGCACACTCTAAAGCCTGTGAGACACTTTCACAACAAGAGAAGCCACCACAATGAAAAGCCCACACACTGCAAATATAGAGTAACCCCCAGTTGCTGCAACTAGAGAAAAGCCTGGGTAGCAACTAGGACCCAACACAGACAAAAATATAAATAGATAATTAAAAAAATTTAATGCCAGCTCAGAAAATGCCATATTTATTATGGACTTTACCCCCTAGAATTCATGCACTGAAGTCAAACTCCTAGTATCTTAGAGTGTGTCTCAATCTGGAGATTTGGAGATAAGTTATTTGAAGAGGTGATAAAGATTAAATCAGGTCATGGGGTAAAGCCTTAATCCTACAGGAATGATGTCCTTATGAGAATGTTTATAGTAACCTATTCAGAATTGCCAAAGTTAGAAACAAAGAGGATATCCTTCAGCAAGTGAATGGTTAAGCAAGAGGCACTACTTTCATATAATGAAATGCTATTGTGCTACCAAAAGAAATGAGCTAAAAAGCAATGCAAAACAAAACTATGCAGACAGCAGAGAAATCAATGGTTTCTGGGTATTTGTGAGAGAGTGGCTTGAAAAAGCAAATAAGAGAGGACTTTTAAGTAAGATTTTCTTTATAATGCAGTAATGGTGGATACATGACACTACATATTTGTTAAAATTTCTAGAATTTAATGAACAAAGACTGATAAAGCATATGCAAATTAAAAATAAGAGCTTGTAGAATTCCAGGATAGAAGGCAGATTGTAACAAACAAAACTAGCTTTGTTATGGATGTGTGAAAGCATCCCTCTGTAAAGAATGAAGGAAAAAAATGCTGACCTAAGGACAATCAGAAAGAAGTGGAGTCTCTAAGGACAAGGGAATTGCACTTAACCATTGCAATTGTTGATAAGGTTATTTCCCATGAGAGTAGAGATTAGTAGTTCTAATACTATATTAGGTTATTAGAATTGAACAACTAAGTAAGTGGATCTCAAATGCTTGAGTGGGTGGAAACAGGTTTCTTGTGTTGAAGTTGAAGGTTAGTGATAAGCAAGGAAGAAGGCTATCATGAATCATGTGATAACAGGTTAGAGTAAGAGACATCAGTATAAGCTCATGTTTGTCTTAACACAGATACATATGGTTATGTATAGAAATATTTATAGAACTATATGTAAACAGATTGACTATCAGCTAAATGAGACTAGTATCAGTGACATCCCAATAGCAATAAACTCCCCCAATACCCAGATTGTGGATCATATCCCATTCACCAATAAAAGAAACTGGGAATCTTTAGAGAAGTGACCAAATTTTGTATTGAGACAGAGACTAAATAAAGTGAGCCTGGAACTTCTAGCAGCCCTAAAATAAGAAAGTGACTAAAAAAAAGTAAATCCCACAATGGTGTGCATATAATAAAGTGACACAGTAGCTAACTAAAATAATTCTCACAGGCCATAGCTGGAATAATTTGAGCAACTTGATTAAGAAAAGACTATTTCCCAAAAGTATGTTTGGGACTATTGCCCAAAGTATAGAATAAATGTCCATGAATCCATAGCTATATAAGTAAATAAATCCATAGCTATGTAAGCAAATGAATGAATAGATGATAGATAAAGAGAAAAAAGTTAACTCTCTTGTGCAGAAAAATATTAAATACTGTATGTAGATACACTTCCATAAAGGAAGTGGGCATAAGTCTCCAGGCCTTAGGTATGATCTGTACACAAAGACTTTCAAAGAGTACAGGTTGGAAAGGGGGAAATGGCAGTTCTCAGTGGAGAATGATAAATACTACTTCCATCAGATGATGAAGGTAAACGTCAAGAGAGATTAGTCCTGGTGATAGTATATACCAGTGATATGTGCCGGGAATGCCATTTTACCTTTGTGAACTCCCCCTCCAAAAGATGTAAGTAGAGACTAATCTTGAGAAAAACTCCAGACAAGCCCTAATTGAGGGACATTTTACAAAAAACATAGCTGATATTATTCCTCAAAACTGTCAAAGTAACCAAAAACAAGGAATGTCTCAGGAATGGACCCAGCCAAGAGTAAAGGTAGATTAAGTAGCCAAGATGAGTAAACGTAATGTGGTGTCCTAGATGGAATCCAATAGAAGCATACACAAGGAAAATTAAGGAATATACAACATGAACTTTGGTTGGTCATAATGTATAAGTACTGACACATTTACTTTGGCAAATATAATATACTAAAGTAGGATGTGAATAATAGGGAAACTGGTTGTAGGGTGTATGGTAACTCTGCATGTACCATCTTCACAATTATTCTACAAATCTAAAATCATTCTAAAACAAAATTTTTATTAAAACTTACAATATCATACCATTACAATAGCTTTAAAAATACATTAAAAATAACTTAGAGGTTATTCTGACAAAAGACATGAAAGATTTGTATATGAATATCTAAAAGACATTATTGAGTGAATTTTGAGACCTAAAAAAAAGGAGATAAACTGTATTCATGAGTCAGAGGACTCAATATTATTGGGACATCAGTTATTTACAAACTGATTCAGAGACACAGCAAACTTCCAGTCAAAATTCCAACTGATTTTCTTTGTAGAAATTTGTGAACTAATTCTAATATTAATCTGGAAAATCCCAACTGGCTTAAACAACTTTGAGAAAGAACAATATTTGAGGACTAATACTACCTCATTTCAAGACTTATTAGGAAACTACAGGAATCAAGATAAGCAAATATATCAACAGGAAAAATAGGAAATTGAAAAATATGGACAAGCTATGGACATAGCTATGGACATAGCTTGTCCACAGCTATGGACAAGCTATTTTCTACAGAGGAACAAAGACAAGTTAGAGGACAAAGAAAGACGTTTCAAATAAATGCTGCATATTCCCTCCTATGTCAAGTAACCTAAGTAAAACAATCTTAGATTGGTCTAAACAAAACAATCAGTTGATTTAAATGAGAGACTAAGCTCCATAGTTAACATAAGCATATAAACATGAACCCTCAATAATCTATCACCATATTTAACTACAAAAATGATTCTTAAGAAAATTAAGTAGATCATTATGATTGAGGATTTTATGAATAAAAAAAATATTTCCACTGTTTATAGCCTCCATAGCAATAGCATGATGTATATAGTATTATAGCCATCATGTTAGCCAATTAAGAAACTGAGAAGACAGACCATATTATTTTTCTCATTCTTTATACCAACTTTCTGTTTACCACTGAATCACATCAAATATGCCTTCTAGTATCTTTCATGTGGTGTCTACATCCACTGCTGTGGTTTGACCTTCAATATCTGTTTCTTAGATCATTATATCAATTTATTCAACTTCTGCTTCCATTTTTACCTACTATCAAACTGTATTATGGACTTTACAGGTAGCTCAGTGGTAAAGAATTTGCCTGTCTTTGCAGAAGTCACAGGAGATGCAGGTTTGATCCTTGTGTCGGGAAAATCCCCTGGAGAAGGAAATGGCAAACCATTCCAGTGTTCATGCATGGGAAATCTCATGGACAGAGGAGACTGGCAGGCTCAGTCCATGGGGTCTCAGAGTCGAACATGATTTAAGGATTAAACAACAACAAAAATTGGCAAGACTTCCAGGGTAATCTTTGTCACTAAAATCTGATATCACTTTAATAGTTAACCAAAAACCTAGAAAACTAGTCCTTCTAGAGACAAATAATGATGGGATTCTGGCTGCTGAGAATTAATTAGGACTAAAATAGGTAAGACCACTCCTTGGAAACCTTTATTATATGCCATATAACTAGGTCAAATGGCATGCATCCCCTTGAGATCTTCCAGGAAAAATTTGGGAAACCTTCATCCACAGCATCTTCGAAGCAGGCAATGGCACCCTACTCCAGTACTCTTGCCTGGAAAATCCCATGGGTGGAGGAGCCTGGTAGGCTGCAGTCCATGGGGTCGTGAAGAGTCGGACACGACTGAGCAAACTCACTTTCACTTTTCACTTCCATGCATTGGAGAAGGAAATGGCAACCCACTCCAGTGTTCTTGCCTGGAGAATCCCAGGGATGGGGGAGCCTGGTGGGCTATGGTCTATGGGGTCACACAGAGTCAGACACGACTGAAGTGACTTAGCAGCAGTAGCAGCAGCATCCACAGCATCTTACCATCACATCATTGACAAGCCATGCTGTGGTTAGTAACTCAGTCATGTCCAACTCTTTGTGACACCATGAATTGTAGCCCACCAGGCTCCTCTGTCTATGAGGATTCTCCAGGCAACCTACTGTTTAGCATAGAAAACTCTCGATATTCTGCAATAGCCTATATGGGAAACAATCTGAAAAGGAATGGATATATGTAAATGTATAATTGAATCACTTCTTTTGTGTATCTTAAACTATCAACTTCATAAAATAAGTGTATTTTAATATAAATTTAAAATTAATTTAAAAAAAGCAGAAAAAAAAGAAATACAAGAGTGGGTTGCCATGCCCTCCTCCAGAGGACCATCTCAATCGAGGGATTGAACCCAGGTCTCCCACATTGCAGGCTGATTCGTTACCATATGAACTACCAGAGAAGCCCAAGAACACTGGAGTGGATAGCTTATCCCTTCTTCAGGGGAACTTCCTGCCCCAAGAATTGAACCGGGGTCTCCTGTATTGCAGGTGGATTCTTTACCACCTGAGATACCAGAGAAGACCATCATATGATTCAGTCAGTTCAGTTCAGTTCAATCACTCAGTTGTGTCCAACTCTTCATGACCCCATGGACTGCAGCACGCCGGGCCTCCCTGTCCATCTAACTCCCAAAATTTACTCAAACTCACAGCCATTGAGTCAGTGATGCCATCCTATCGTCTCATCCTCTGTCGTCCCCTTTTACTCCTGCTTTCAACCTTTCCCAGCATCAGGGTCTTTTTAATGAGTAGTTCTTCACATCAGGTGGCCAAAGTATTGGAGTTTCAGCTTCAGCATCAGTTCTTGAATATGCAGGACTGATTTCCTTTAGGATTGACTGGTTAGATCTCCTTGCAGTCCAAGGGACTCTCAAGAGTTTTCTCCACTATCACAGTTCTAAAGCACCAATTTTTCAGCACTCAGCTTTCTTCATAATCCAACTCTCACATCCATACATGGCTATTGGAAAAACCATAGATTTGACTAGATGGACCTTTGTTGGCAAACTAATGCCTCTGCTTTTTAATATGCTATCTAGGTGGGTCATAGCTTTCCTTCCAAGTAGTAAGTGTCTTTTAATTTCATGGCTGTAGTCATCATCTGCATTGATTTTGGAGCCCCCCAAAATAATGTCACTCTTTCCACTGTTTCTCCATCTATTTCCCATGAAGTAATGCGACGAGATGCCATGATCTTCATTTTCAGAATGTTGAGCTTTAAGCCAACTTTTTCACTTCTCTTTCGCTTTCACCAAGAGGCTTTTAGTTTCTCTTCATTTTCTGCCATAAGGGTGATGTCATCTGCATATCTGAGGTTATTGATATTTCTCCTGGCAATCTTGATTCTAGTTTGTGCTTCATCCAGACTCACATTTCTCATGATAATACTCTGCATAAAAGTTAATAAGCACGGTGACAATATACAGCCTTGACCTACTCCATTTCCATTTTGGAACCAGTCTATAGTTTCATGTCTAGTTATAACTGTTGCTTCCTGACCTACATACAGATTTCTCAATAGGCAGGTCAGGTGGTCTGGTATTCCCATCTCTTTCAGAATTTTCCACAGTTTATTGTGATCCACACAGTCAAAGGCTTTGGCATAGTGAATAAAGCAGAAATAGATGTTTTTCTGGAACTCTCTTGCTTATTCGATGATCCAAAGGATATCGGCAATTTGATCTCTGGTTCCTCTGCCTTTTCTAAAACCAGCTTGAAAATCTGGAAATTCGCAGTTCACATACTGTTGACCTTGGCTTGGAGAATTTCAAGCATTACTTTACTAGCATGTAAGATGGGTGCACTTGTTCGGTAGCTTGAGCATTCTTTGGCATTGTGTTTCTTTGGGGTTGGAATAAAAACTGAGCTTTTTCAGTCCTGTGGCCACTGCCTAGTTTTCCAAATTTGCTGGCATATTGAGTGCAGCACTTTCACTAAATCATCTTTCGGATTTGAAATAGCTCAACTGGAATTCCGTCACCTCCACTAGATTTGTTCATAGTGATGATTCCTAAGGCCCACTTGACATTGCATTCCAAGATGTCTGGCTAGAGGTGAATGATCATACCACTGTGATTATCTGGGTCATGAGGATCATTTCTGTGTAGTTCTGTGTATTCTTGACACCTCTTCTTAATATTTCTGCTTCTGTTAGGTCTGTACAATCTCTGTCCTTTATTGAGCCCATCTTTGCATGAAATGTTCCCTTGGTAGCTCTAATTTTCTTGAAGAGAACTCTAGTCTTTCCCATTCTATCGTTTTCATGTGACATACTGCAATTTAAATGTTATTTTTAACTGTTGTCAATAATATCATATTAAGTGACTCCAGAAGGGTATTTTTCACTTATAAAATTTTTAGTTCAACTTTACAACTTTTATAAATGCATACTTTTTTCCTCAGCGGTTTGATGTGCATAATCAGAATTAACAAAATCCCCTTTTTGATATGCTTTGTGTGTTGTTGCTATAACTAATCTTTTACATGTGAAATTTGATCTTATATTCAGGTGGAGAAACTGAGGATATAAATTATGTTGTGTTCTTGGAAAAAGTCTTTTTGGGAATTCAAAAGTAGATATAAGCTGTAAATCTTTGTAACATATCAGTGAAGATGATCCATTCATTTACTGTTCTAGCTCACTAATTCTCAAAGACTGGTATTATTCAGAGCATGCCCAGAGTTTTAGGGAAGTTAAATAACTAAATCAGGAATATTTTAGAGAGATTATCAAAGAAAAAACTGGTAAGTCCTCCCCGGAAAGAAAGGTCAGCATGCAAAAATTATATGTTCGTAGAACAGTGTTCATGAAGTGCTTTTTAGGAAATGAGTATGATGAGATGGTTGTGGTGGTGATAATGTTCTCAATCAGAAAATATCATCAGCCTCAAGGCAAGGGTTATTATTCTTTTTTGCTTATTCTTTATTTAGCTATAATTGATACATATATTGTACAAGTTTTAAATGACTTGCTACATTTATGCCAGTTCAGTTCAGCCAGATTCTGAGCAGAACTGTATTTCTTACAGTTTTGGAGACAGGTGATTTGAGGCTAGGGTATCTACATGCATGTTGGGTGCTGGGAGAACCCTCATATGAAGTGTAGACTTTTTGATGTGGCCTCACATGATTGAAGGGGTTCAGTTCAGTTAAGTTTAGTCACTCAGTTGTGTCCGACTCATTGTGACTCCATGAATTGCAGCACACCAGGCCTCCCTGTCCATCACCAACACCCGATGTTCACCTAAACTCTCGTCCATCGAGTCGGTGATGCCATCCAGCCATCTCATCCTCTGTCGTCCCCTTCTCCTCCAGCCCTCAACCCCTCCCAGCATCAGAGTATTTTCCAATGAGTCAACTCTTCGCATGAGGTGGCCAAAGTACTGGAGATTTAGCGTTAGCATCAGTCCTTCCAAAGAACACCCAGGGCTGATCTCTTTTAGAATGAACTGGTTGGATCTCCTTGCAGTCCAAGGGACTCTCAAGAGTCTTCTCTAACACCACAGTTCAAAAGCATCGATTCTTCGGCGCTCAGCTTTCTTCACAGTCCAACTTTCATATCCATACATGACTACTGGAAAAACCATAGCTTTGACTAGATGGACCTTTGTTGGCAAAGTAATGTCTTTGCTTTTGAATATGCTCTCTAGGTTGGACATAACTTTCCTTCCAAGGAGTAAGCAACTTTTAATTTCATGGCTGCAATCACCATCTTCAGTGATTTTGGAGCCCCCCAAAATAAAGTCTGACACTGTTTCCACTGTTTCCCCATTTATTTCCCATGAAGTGATGGGACCAGATGCCACAATCTTCATTTTCTGAATATGAGCTTTAAGCCAACTTTTTCCCTCTTCTCTTTTCCTTTTGTCAAGAAGTTTTTTAGTTCCTCTTCACTTTCTGTCATAAGGGTAGTGTCATCTGCATATCTGAGGTTATTGATATTTCTCCCGGCAATCTTGATTGCAGCTTGTGTTTCTTCCAGCTCAGCGTTTCTCATAATGTTCTCTGCATAGAAGTTAAATAAGCAGGGTGACAATATACAGCCTTGACGTACTCCTTTTCCTATTTGGAACCAGTCTATTGTTCCACGAACAGTTTTAACTGTTGCTTCCTGACCTGCATATAGGTTTCTCAAGAGGCAGGTTAGGTGGTCTGGTATTCCCATCTCTTTCAGAATTTTCCACAGTTTATTGTGATCCACATAGTCAAAGGCTTTGGCATAGTCAATAAGGCAGAAATAGATGTTTTTCTGGAACTCTCTTGCTTTTTCCATAATCTAGCAGATGTTGGTGATTTGATCTCTTGTTCCTCTGCCTTTTCTAAAACCAGCTTGAACATGTGAAAGTTCATGATTCATTTATTGCTGATGCTTGGCTTGGAGAATTTTGAGCATTACTTTACTAGTGTGTGAGATGAGTGCAATTGTGTGGTAGTTTGAGCATTCTTTGGCATTGCCTTTCTTTGGGATTGGAATGAAAATTGACCTTTTCCAGTCCTGTGGCCACTGCTTAGTTTTCCAAATTTGCTGGCATATTGAGTGCAGCACTTTCAGGATTTGAAATAGCTCAACTGGAATTCCATCACCTCCACTTTGTTCATAGTGATGTTTAGTATTAGAGCTATTAAAATGCTTTGGTGGTATAGAAAAGAGAAATATATATCTATCTATTTCCATCAAATTATTCAGTTTTTCAAAGTTTTACCAATTCTATAAACTCTGAGGTCCTCACCACAATATATAGGCCTAAAATTGTTTTTCAGATAACTTATTATGCATGCTTTTTCTCTAAAGAAAATCTTCCTTTTTTCTAGATACTGAATCACTATGATTAAATAGTTTTTCACAGTAATGAACGACATTATGTTCTGTTAAGAAACTTTCAAACCTAAAAATGAATTTATGAGAAAAAGTACTCATTTGAAATATAGCAATTTTCTCTTTTTGATGTTTAATTGGGAGTTTATCTTTTTCATTTACAATGAGTGGAGTTTCCTTACAAAGATATTGGTGTCTTTGAAGAAAATGAATGAATCACTAAGACATAGCCTTCCACTAGAAATTTTGTTTAAAGTAGTAAATCAACAATGATTCTATATTAATTTTACTGCATTGATAGGAAATACCCTGTAATATTCAGTCTTTCATTTGGTCTGTTTGGTTTCTAATTTCTTACCATTGTCTCCATTTTATGCTTCTGTTTCCATAAAATGCACTTGCATGATGACTGCTTTCTCATGGGGCCATTACCATGTAACTGATTTCTTTTCACCTGCAGTTAAATATAAGTGATGATTTTTTTTTCTAAAGTTAATATGTAGGACATGGAAAACTATGACACATTCAATCTTTATTTTCAGCAACATAAAATTTACCATCCATGAACTGTAGCCAAACTACAGCTTTTCAAGTCATAATTTTACAACTATAAGAAGACTGTAATATTATAAAGCAAAACAATGTTTCAAAAATTCAAATGCAGATTCAGTACTTAACGTAGTAATCTTAGTCTATTTTTTGCATATAATTTTAATCTCTTATTCTCAAGCTATTGCTAAAAGTCTATCATATTGTCCACATTTTATTCGTACAAATTTTGATTTGAGTATCTTTAGCATCTAGTACATGTATTTCACCCTAATTCTAGAAACTGCTAATTTCTTGTCTTTAAAAAACCTATTTCTGGAATATCAACATATATTTCTAATGATTTTTAATATTTCTTGATTAAACTGCAAAGGCTATTTTCTTATACGCCATTCACAAACCACTTTTTTCCTACAAAATTTAATTTCTAAATGAGAAATCATTAAAGAAATACATAGAAAAGTAGCATGAGAGCTAATTACTTACCTCCTTACTGAGAAAGAAAGTAGCAAAAATCAAGAACAAAACTTCTTTTCAGTATCCCTCAAAGTTATTCCATGAAAGCAATTTCAGTTCCTTCCTTGGCCATTGAACCAACAGCATGATAAAAATTGTGTGAAACTTTTCATGTTGTTACAGTATTATCAGTGTCATCAGCATCACACATTGTAACATGAACAATAACTCTAAATATTATATGTTTTAGAAAGGAAAGAGAAAGTGGTTCTAAAATTCTAGGATAATTTTTAAAACAATTGGATTTTCCCATCTACAGACAAAAAAATTGTGAAAAATACACACATCAAAGTAATGATAGATTAAGCTATTTTTCAGTGGACTTCCCAAGTGGCACAGTGGTAAGAATCTGCCTAACAATGCAGGAGGTGAAAGAGATACAAGTTTGATTCCTGGGTTGAAAAGATATTCTGGAGAAGGGCATGGCTACACACTTCAGAACTCTTGCCTGGAAAATTCGATGGACAGAGAAGCCTGGTGGGCTACCATCCATGGAGTTACAAAGAGTTGGACATTGCTGAGCACACACACCACAATATATTGTTTAACACTACAGAAACAAAAACAACAAAAACGCATAATTTCAACACTTTAAACAGATTTTTAAGAGATAAGCAAAAAATATGTTGATATTATTTTACTTGTTAATTCTCTAACCACTCTTTGAAATAGGTATAGTCTGACAAATAAACACAGAGCAAAAAAGTGGGAAAGATAGATTTCACTCTTTGTCTGATTCCAAATCTATGTTTGTTTATCTTAAATTATAATATATTTTGTCATAATTTACAAGTTCAATTTTGTACACTAGTTTTTGCTTACTGTTGTTGTTCTTGCTCAGTCACTCAGTCATGTCCGACTCTTTGCAACCCCATGGACTTAAGAATTCCAGGCTTCCATGCCCTTCACTATCTCCCAGAGTTGGCTCAAACGTAAATCAATGATGATGCCATCCAACCATCTGATGCTCTGTCATCCCCTTCTTCTCCTGTCCTCAATGTCTTCCAGCATCAGGGTCTTTTCCGATGAGTTGGCTCTTCCCATCTGGTGGCAAAAGTATTAGAGCTTCAGCTTCAGCATCAGTCTGTCCAGTGAATTATTCAGGGTTGATTTCCTTTAGGATTGACTAGCTTTATCTCCTTGCAGTCCAAGGGACTATCAAACATCTTTTCCAGCACCACAGTTCAAAGGCATCAATTCTTCAGTGCTCAACCTTCTTTATGATCTGACTCTCACATCTGTGTATGACTACTGGAAAAATCATAGCTTTAATTATATGGACCTTTGTCAGCAAAGAGATGTCTCTGCTTTTTATATGCTGTAGAGGTTTGTTGTAGCTTTTCTTCCGAGGAGCACATGTCTTCTAATTTCATGGCTGCAGTCCCCATCTGCAGTGATTTTGGAGCCCAAGAAAATAAAGTCTGTCACTGTTTCCATTTTTCCCCCCATATTTGTCAAGAAGTGATGGGACCAGTTACCATGATCTTAGTTTTCTGAATGTTAAATTTTAAGCCAGAATTTTCCACTCTCCTCTTTCTCCTTCATCAAGTTTTTACTCATAGACTTTTTAAATAAAATTTCCAAGCCTTATGTTTATTGATGCATAAATTCTGCTTACTATTACCTTAAATTTCTATTTTAGATGTATTATTCATTTTAATGCTTTTATCTGATAAATAATCTGAAAGTCTTGAAAATATGTATTCTTTTTTAGGAAAGATAGAAAATATATGGCAGAGAGTTATAGAAAACTAACAGTTGTGATAGTGAAAAAGAAATGAGCTGGTAGAAAGAGAATGGGAAGATTAAAGCTAAAACTAATAGTATTTAAGTAATCCAAAGATGTGTAAGGATTTAATTTTTTCACTGCATTCTTTTTTAAAAATATTATCTTATATTTGTGAAACTATCATTTTAATGTGTCTGCCTCTTCATAAATTATACATTTGAATTATTGAAAAATTAACATTTAGTGTAGAACATTTTTTTCATGTTTGTCTGTAAGTTTTTTTTTTTTTTTTTTAAGTTACAAATGACACACAATCTATTATCAACCTGTTTAAAAACAAATAGATATTTATGGTTTCATATAGCTAAACAGTGCCAGGGGAAATAATATTGGTCTAGGTCCACGGCTTCTCATTTCATCATTAGGTGCTGTGCTTTCTTCCCCTATGTCCATCTACCTCTATGCATAGACCCTCAGGCAGTCTCCACTGAGGAATCAAGTTGACTGCTGCAGTTGAACAATTATGTCCTATCTTCAAATTTAAGACAAAAGGAAGAGAGCACCCAGCTTAATCTGAGCAGGCTTTGTTCCTTTGACCATCCTGAGCCAATGATTTATTTTCTTATTTATTTATTTATTTTTATTTTTACTTTATTTTACTTTACAATACTGTATTGGTTCTGCCATACATCGGCACGAATCCACAACGGGTGCACATATTTTCTTACAAATTTATTTTAAATTTAATTATGTAACTCTACTCCTCACTTTGAAGATACTCCTTATCCCTTCTCTCACTTTGTTTTTCATCTCATAACCATCTTACACACGATTTTTATATTAGTTTATATACTGGAAAATGTATACATACACAAATCAAATTTGTTTTGTTGCTTATTTCACCTAACCAGAATATGAATTCCATGTAGGAAGAATATTTTGTCTGTTTAATTTACTGGCTGCTTTTTCTCCAGAACCCAGAAGAGTACTGACATACAGTTTCTGCTCAAGGAATGAATGAATGAATTCATTATTATCTACTTTGTACTGTATTCTAAGTATTGGAGATACAGCAGTAAACAAAACATCAAATATTCTGGTCTCCTTGAGTTTATATTCTAGTAGGACTATACATGAAAGATAGCTAGTAGAGAAAATTATTTCACTGTAAATATTGTTTCAGGGAATTTTAAGTGCTAAGAGGAAATATGCTGCTTGTCGATGGCAAGAGACATTTTCATTGATTGGTATGGGCTAAGTCATTTTTTCTTCATTGAGTATATATGGGGATAGCCTCAATCCAAGTTCCTTTCCTAAAAGACTGGAAGAGATATTTCTGCTTAGAGCCTTTGGAATACATTTGCCAGAAGATATTGCTACAGATGTTAAGAAAGCAACAATAGTGAAGTCCACTGTAGAATCATTTATGATCTTATTCTGTCACTCAGTGGCAACCCACTCCAGTATTCTTCCCTGGAAAATTCCATGGACAGAGGAGACTGACGGGCTACAAGTCATGGGGTTACAGTGAGTCAGACATGACTGAGTGACTGAATGAGCTCATGCACACGCGTGCACACACACATGCACACACACTCACACACACACAGAGCAAATGTTTACTGACTGCCTACTACGCTCCTTAAAATTTTCTAGGCTTTGGAAATCATTAAATACCTTAGTCTAGTTCCCCAGAGGGCAGAACCTAAACAAAAGTTCAAGTATTTTGAGAATTTAATCTCAAAGAACAGAAGCAAGGAGGGGGAAGTAAAGATAGCCAATGTGAAGATGACTTGCACATTGTATCAAGCATCTGAAAACTATTCTAGTAACTTTTTCAGTACTTAGAAAAGGAGAAGGACTTATCTCCAGGGTTTTTTCTACCCCAAGTCCCAGACTGTGCCCATCACTTCACCGTGTACAAGTGAAGTTGGTTAGAAGCCATACAGACTATATCACAGCTGATATTGGATCAAGTCACAAGAAATTTAGATATGATGAGACAAACCAGATAAATAATGATAACTTGGAAACAGAAATACTTCTACCCACTTGGAGTTGGTAGTCTGAAGGACAAACAACATGCAGTCGATATAATAAGTACAATCAAAAATATGCTGGTATGTGTTGATGGACAGAATAAAATGAATTTATAGTTGGTTGTAATTTGTGTTCATTTTTGAAGTTCTCAAATAGGAAAGTAATGAATTCTACCTTTTAGCAAGTTGTTTGCATAGGAAAGTTTATGTACAAACTTTACTGTCAGTAAATTTGATTGTAATTGCTATCTTCTCAGTATTCCTTTTTCAAATTTGGACATAAGGTGTATTGCCCCAGGCTTTTTAGGCTAAATGAATAGGTCTCTCTATATTTGTACTCTACCTTTTTCAACACTTCACATTTAATAATTTTATGCAATTTGCCCCCTAATGTTCACTGTCATCTGTCTTTTAAAATCTTTTTGACGAAAACAAGTTGAATAAAATCTTAACTGTGTGACAGAAGAAAAATTTCTTTTCATTAGCAATAATTATAAGTGAAAACCTATGATTCTTATGTATTTATGTAATAAAAATGTGTATGACTTATAGTCTAGAATGTACTGAGATTCTGTTTGTATACTGTTAACAGTCACCTTGCATCTGTGAAGTTGAAGACATACTCCACGGCTAAGCTAAATTGTTCCAAAGGAATGAATGGTAGTGAAGGGTGATATCTAGATATTTCCAGTGATTTTCAAAATAAACCTATATATGCACACATGCATACATATATACATATATATATATATACACATACATACATACACACACACACACACACACATATATATATATATATATATATAACATTGGGCTTCCTTAGTGGCTCAGACTGTAAAGAATCTGCTTGCAATGCAGGAGACCTGGGTTCCATCACAGGGCTGAGAAGATCCCCTGAAGGAGGTCAGTGCAACCCATTCCACTATTCTTGCCTGGAGAATCCCCAAGGACAGAGGAGCCTGGCGGACAACAGTTCACAGTGTCACAAAGAGTTGGACACACCTAAGTTACTAAGCGCAGAACACATATAAAACATCTTCTTTTGTCCATTCTTCTGTTGACAGACCCTTAGGTTGCTTCCCTATCTTGGCTATTGTAAATAATACATCTGTGAACACTGGGATTCATGTATCTTTTTTTTTTTTTTTCGGAATTAGTGTTTTCATTTTCTCTGCATATATACCCAGGAGTGAGTGGAATAGCTGAATGATATGGTAGTTCTATTTTATTTTTTAAATGAACTTCCATAGTGTTTCCACAGTGTCTGCAACAATTAACTTTCCTACCAATGGTGTATGAGGCTTTCCTTTTCTCCATATCCTCACCAACAACTGTTATTTATGGTCTTTTTTATAATAGCCTTTCTGACAGGTGTAAGGTGATATCTCACTGTGGTTTTGATTTGAATTCCTCTAATGGCTAGTGGTATTGAGCATCTTTTCATATGCTTGTTGGTCTTTTCTTTTTAAACACCTTTCTTAATAAATCATATATAGCTGGAATCAGACTATACCTAGGTTTAAGTCCATCAATCACTCCATGTTTGGACTTCTTATCATCCCCTCCTTTCTTTCATAAAAAGTTGAGATTCCATAGTTCTTCAATTATAAAGCTCAATTTCCAACATTATTGAAAGCCTCATTCTGCTGGCTTCCAGCATTATCCATCGAATATAGGCACAACACCAGTGCAATTAGACAGTCTATACTCTTTGGATTAATACCCAGGATTCTGAATAGGGCTACAGAAAACCTTAAGTTATGCATACTTGGCACAGTGCATAAACACGTCTCCTCTTTATCCAAGCCCTCTGTGCAGCCTGGATCTTCTCCCACATTTCCTACTCATTATTTTAAACCAATTGCACTTCTGTCCAAACATGAGACCTGACCATTGCCCACTCAGTCTGAGACAATGGTCTTGCCTTTAAATTCACAGAGAAAATAGAAACTATCTGAGAATAATTTATCAACTTCTTTTTACCCTATCCAGAAAAATAAAAATATCCATACTCATCTTTTTTTCCCTTTTCTTCTGTTTAAAGGAAAGCTATAATCAATCTATTATCCCAGATACATCTTTTTACCTTGGGTCTGGATTCACTCCTTCCCAAATGTGTCAAATCCATTTCTTCTAGTCTTTACTACTTCTCATCTCATCATTTGAAACCTTTTAAGACTCTCTGGTTATACACACACACAAAATATATAAGCCAAAATCTCAATCCTGACCTCTATCTCATTCTGTCTGTTTTATTACTCAGACTGCCTGAGAGGGTTACTTACAACTTATTGTTCCCACTTTATCATTTCCCTTTTACACTTCAATCAAATTCAATCTGGCATTCACTAACATCGCTCTAGTGAAAGACTTCTCAGGAGTACAAAGAACAAGCTAGTGGTTGCCAGAGAAGACAGAGATGGTGGATAGGTGAAATAGATGAAAGAAGTTAAGGGGTAAAAACTGCCAATTTTAAAACAAGCATCACAGAAATTCAATGTACAACACAGGGAATATAGTCAATAATATTATACTTTGCATGGTGTATAGTTTATAAAAATATCAAATCACTATATGGTACCCCTGAAACTAATACAATATTGTAGGTCAATTATACTTCAATTTTGGAAAAAAGTCCTCTCATGAAGTACACTTATGACCTGCTTGTGACTAAATCCAAACGTGCTTATCTTGTGTTGTTTACCCTCTAAGAACATTTGCCTTTGTTGACCTACACTACTTTTCTGAAACACTTTCTTTAGTTCAGTAGTGCAGTCTTACACATTTTCTACTATGGAGGGCTGCTCTTCAGCCATCTTATAAGTGCCTTTTTATCATAGCTATCATTTAAATATAGGTATTTTTCACAGTCTATCATTAAGTTCCTATCTTGTACAATTTCCTCAGTAGACTCACCAACAGTTATATCTTAATTATCACAGTTAAACTGGTGATACATATTTCTGACACTGTTGTCTCTCTTGTGATTTAGATGTCATATCCAAATGTCTACTTTATATTTTTCCTTGAATGGCTAAATTTACACATACATAAATCTTCCCTTCTTCCTCCCCACTCCATCTTGATGTCTCAAATGTCTCCTCTGCTACTCTTCTCTAAGGGTGGTTTCAACATTCACCCCTGTTACTTAGTCATAAATTTAGATACCATTTTTGATTTTGTCCTTTTCTACCCATATTCAACAAATTGCATCATTTCATTTAATGTTACATCTCAGATACTTCTGCTGTTTTTCGTGTAGTCGTTGTTCTAGTTGGTCATTCCGTCTCTTTCTTGTAACATCTTTCTAGATTTTTTTTTTTTGGCTGCTTTCTTTGCATCCTTTTTTCACCCCATTTTCCATTAGGAAAATATATGCTACACCATGGTAACAAACAATACTAGTTTATTACTGATATAAATCAATAAAGGCTTATTTCCCATCTGTGCTTTCTATCTTATATTTCTGTGATGCCCAGATCTTTATAATCTTTGTATCAGGGCATAAGATGGCAAAAGCTCTAACTCTTCACGTATAATCACTGTGTAGAGGAAGGAGTAAATATAGATGATAAGGCACGAACCCTGTCAGGCTTTTGCCCAACAACCACACACACCACTTCTGGTCCTGGTGACTCACTTTTGCAAAACTAGCATTTAGTGAGTGGTGGAGTGCAGTCCTCCAAAGTGCAGTTTGTTTTTTAACAATTAAGTAGGTCTAGCATTTTTCTTTCCTAATTATGTTTTGTTGAAGTAACATTGGTATATAACAGTGTATAAGTTTCATGTGTATACCATAATATTTCTGATTCTATAACCATGTATCATTGCTATTTTTCAGTCACCAAGTCATGTCCAACTCTTGTGACCCACAGACTGCAGCACACAAGGTTTCCCTGTCCCTCACCATCCCCTGAAGTTTACTCAAGTTCACATCCATCAAATCAGTGATGCCATCCAACACTGTAATATGCTCACCACCAAAAATGTAACTTCCATTCATCAGCATACACCCTGCCCCACCCCTTTTCATCTGGTAACCACTACTGTGTTCTCTGTATTTAATGTTATGTTCAGTTTGTTGTTTTTTATATTCCAAATATACAATAAGTCATTCAACTCAAAAGAAGACAAACAACGCAATTAAAATAAGGGCAGAGGAACTGAATAGACATTTTCCAAAGGAGATCTACAGATAATCAACAGGCACATAAAAAGTTGCTAAATATCACTAATCATTAGATAAATGCAAATAAAAGTCACAAAGAGATATCACCCCATACCTGCCAGAATGGCTATTATCAAAAATACAAGAAACACCAAGTATTAGTGAAGACATAGGGAAAACGATACCCTTCTACACTGCTGGTAGTAATTAAACTGGTTCAGGCACTATGGCAAACAGTATGCATATTCCTCAAAATATATAGAACTACCATATGATGTAGTTATCCCACTTTGAGGGTATTTATCCAAAGATTTCTAAAATACAATTTCAAAAAGATATCTACTCCCTATGTTCATCACAGAATTATGTATTAATACAATAGCCATGATATGGAAACAACTTATGTGCGTTTCATAAGATATATGGATAAAGAAAATATATATGGAATACTGTTATTGTTGTTGTTCGATCGCTAAGTAGTGTCCAACTCTTTGTGACCCCATGAACTGCAGCACACCAGGTTTCCCTGTCCTTCACTGTCTCCCGGAGTTTGCGCAAATTCATGCCCATTGACTCAGTGATGCCATCTAGCCATCTGATCCTCTGCCGCCCTTTTCTCTTTTTGCCTTCAACCTTTCCCAGCTTTCGGGTCTTTTCCAGTGAGTCAGCTCTTCACATCAGGTGGCCAAAGTATTGGAGCTTTAGCTTTAGCATCAGTCCTTCCAATGAATATTCAGGGTTGATTTCCTTTGGGATTGACTGGTTGGATCTCTTTGATCTCCTTGATGTCTGAGGGACTCTCAAGAGTCTTCTCCAACACTACAATTTGAAAGCATCAATTCTTTGACACTCAGCCTTCTTTATGGTCCAGCATTCATGCTGTTTGTTACATGACTATCGGAAAAACCATAGCTTTGACTATGAAAAGTGATGTCTTTGATTTTTAAATACTTGGCCATAAAAAGGTTGAAATCTTGTCATCTGCAACGACATGGATGGACTTGAGCATGTTATGCTAAGTGTAATGAGTCAGAAAGATCATATGATTTCTAACTTCTTTATAAACCAATGTAAAGTCTCACCAAACACAAGAGTAACAACCCAAATGCTTACTTGATCACAGGATCAAGGTTAAATCTGGGATCTCTAGGAGATGTATTTAAGAAACTCATCAACTAAAAAGCAAGGATGGATGCACAAAAATACTACTAAGAGTGAAGAGCCCGGCAGGTAGAATGGGATATTAATAATGCAAACAAACCATTCCTGATTCATAAGTAATAAGAATAGATAGCTCACAACAGGCAGAGGACTGAGGTAGTAAACTAGCTTGGGTAGTGAACATTTGTCTCTTTGGCCCTGATCTGCTCCCTATATGTAGCTTGCTTACAAATCAATACCCTTAATTTAAACCTTCCCCTGAAGTCTAAGTTTAAATTATTCTTTCCAACTAAAAGCTTTAATTATTTTATTTTTAGCTATGAGAGTTAAAAATCAACCACTTCTTTTTTTTTTTTATTTTTTTTTATTTTTTATTTTTTATTTTTATTTTTTTTTACATTTTGTACCTTATTTACTTTTTTTTTTTAATTTTAAAATCTTTAATTCTTACATGCATTCCCAAACATGAACCTCCCTCCCATCTCCCTCCCCATAACATCTTTCTGGGTCATCCCCATGCACCAGCCCCAAGCATACTGCATCCTGTGTCAGACATAGACTGGCGATTCAATTCACATGATAGTATACATGTTAGAATGTCATTCTCCCAAATCATCCCACCCTCTCCCTCTCCCTCTGAGTCCAAAAGTCCATTATACACATTTGTGTCTCTTTCCCTGTCTTGCATACAGGGTCGTCATTGCCATCTTCCTAAATTCCATATATGAGAAATGCAAGTCAAAACCACAATGAGGTACCACTTCACACCAGTCAGAATGGCTGCGATCCAAAAATCTGCAAGCAATAAATGCTGGAGAGGGTGTGGAGAAAAGGGAACCCTCCTACACTGTTGGTGGGAATGCAAACTAGTACAGCCACTATGGAGAACAGTGTGGAGATTCCTTAAAAAATTGCAAATAGAACTACCTTATGACCCAGCAATCCCACTGCTGGGCATACACACCGAGGAAACCAGAATTGAAAGAGACACATGTACCCCAATGTTCATCGCAGCACTGTTTATAATAGCCAGGACATGGAAACAACCTAGATGTCCATCAGCAGATGAATGGATAAGAAAGCTGTGGTACATATACACAATGGAGTATTACTCAGCCGTTAAAAAGAATTCATTTGAATCAGTTCTGATGAGATGGATGAAACTGGAGCCGATTATACAACCACTTCTTTTGATCCTAGAGGTCTCTAAATATGCGGACTCTCTTCATCCTTTTCATTCCTATTTGCTTTGCTAATTGGCTAATTATTTTTTGCACCCAACTTTTACTTATATTACTTGCTACTCACAGCCAATATAACCTCTCATACTTTTGAACTGTGATTTCTGAATTATTGTAACTATCCAAATTAATTATTTAAGATAATCATCAGAACCACAAATTCCTACAGATGGGTTATAAAATTGTTTCTGCCAATAACATGGAGGGATTTTCCAGGTGATGCTAGTGGTAAAGAACACACCTGTCAATGCATGAGACATAAGAGACCGGGGTATGATCCCTGGGTCAAGAAGGTTCCCTAGAGGAGGCCATGGCAACCCCCTCCAATATTCTTGTCTGGAGAATCCCATGGTCAGAGGAACCTAGTAGGCTACAGTCCATAGGGTTGCACAGAGTTGGACACAACTGAAATGAATTAGCACATACATAATATCATGACTTGCCATATCTTTAATTTTTATCACCAATTTTCTTGGTGCCCAGTGCCCACTTCTTAAGATAATCCTATAAATGTCTGCACCCGCACAGTAATGTCTGGTCTGCATGTTTTTACTTGGGAATTTACATTAACAGGCTCTCCAAAAATCAGACGCATTGCTGTCAATGGAGGGGGAATAGAAAGCGGACACTGTGGCTTGGAACTTAAGTGACTCCCACTAGGAAGTAGATGGCATCTTTCCATTCCTAGTGGAACAGCATCATTCCACGCATTATCAGGGATTGCAGTCCTATAAAACACCCACAGAAGGAGAACCCAAAAGAGTAGTGAATGAACATAATGATCACAAAACCCTCTTCAACAGTTTCCTACACTATAATCAAAAAATTTTTTTCTAAGATATACATTCTGTATGTTACCTGAACCATACTATCACCAATTTGTGAAGATGTTGCAAACACAAACCTGTGCACCATTTCAAGCTTGAATTCTTTCAAGGTAGTCAACACTGCCTGTCGAAAATTTTACCTCTTTTTTTCAGAGTATCCTAATGGACCAAGTTCTAGACCAAATGTGGCCAGGCATGTCTGCATTTAGTCCTCAGGCCCTGAGACACACTGGCTAATAGTCCTACTTGAAAGATATATAAATGTCACATAGATGTCTTCTCCTGTAATGTTTCTGGAAATAAAAGAAACTGCATAGAAGTTCTCTTGAAAAAAAAAAAAGAAAACCTCTTTATGTCAGATATATGAAAGGAATATTTCTGACTGCTCTGTATGAATGTCTTAAAATATTATATGTCTGTTTCTCTAAAGTGCTTGCCACTCAAAGTAGTATTAAAATAAGATCAAGCTGCCTGTGAAAATGATCCATATTGTAAGAAATATTCCAATCTATTCCAGATATAACTGAACAATTTCAGTTTATGGTAATATCTAGTGAAAAAGGAACAGACTCTAACCTACAGAATCTGGGCTCAGGCAATATATTGTTTATATAGAGACAAAAATCACTGACATTTCAGTTTAATAGTGTTCTCCTAAGTTCCGTTGTTATAGTGTTTCCCTGAAGTTTTTATTTAGGGGCCCTGTTGCCAACATTAAAACATAGATTTTTCTTCTCAACTATTCATTTTCTAAAATATTGTTAGTCCCACAATAAAAATGCCCTCAATGTAGCAAGATGTCATTGTACTTTAGGTGGGGTAGATCCTACTCAGTTTCTACAGAATAAATTACTTTATCTATTCCAGTTTCTAAACAACTTTGCAGAAGAAATACTTGAATTCATCAATTTTAGAGAGACATTGAATCATCCTTCAAGCAATATGTGATGACATTTTGAGCACAAATATCAAGATTATTATTTTTAAAATTAAATATTACCTGAGTGTTTAAAGTGGCTGAGGAGCATATTAATATTAAATATTATTTCTGACATTTAAAAAGGTCAAATATGCTGCTGTTATACAAAAACTATTAGGAGAAACATCAAATTATTATAATCATTCTAAACACTAATTTGGTTCAAAAGTTAACATTTTGAGAGTTTAGACTCAATATTTCTTCTCAATGAAGGTCAACATAATTTCCCTGTTCAAGTTTCATCCAAAAAAATTTCACTCAACCTGAAAACACTAATTTAATATCAACATTGACTTTCACTTTAATTCCTAGGGAACATTTTAATATTTCCTAGCTGACTACAGTTGCAAGGGGTGGGGGTGTAGTTTTTTTCAATAACTTTTCATCTTTCATCTAACTCTTCTACAAAACATAATCTTTGAGCAAAAAGTGTAGCTGTACAAACTATGAGGTTGAGAAGTATGTTTACTTCTTTGTAACTGAAAGAACAAACTCTATTCCACTATTCACCAGTGACTGAATAGAGGACTAGACCTTGGGGAAAAAAAAAAAAAAAAAGTTTTGCTCTCAAGAATGAGCTACCTAAGATTTCAAACTCATTCTACTTATGGACATTCACAGAATAGAATGTCTTTTGAATTGAAGCAACAATCACAGGGCCAAGGAGACTTTGGATGGACTTCCTGTATCTTTGTTTTCTCTTCTGTACAAATATTGAATCAATAGTTGCCTCCCTGCTTACTGATTTCTTACTTCATTCTCTAGTTTTTGTAAATTCTCACTTTCTTTACTTACTCAGTTTAGTTCTCTAGAAGAAATTTTTCAATTGTGGTATAGCACACCATTAGGAGGACTTTGTATCTCTAAGGTCTTTAAACTTTTACCTGTGACCAACTGTATTTCAGGACAGATAAACCAGAGGAACAGGATAGTTTCTATATAGACACATCTTTCCTTTGCATGTCTTCTTTTTCCATTCTACTTTGTTTCTTTAAATAATGACTTTGCTTTTGAGATGTTTCCAGAACTATTAGTAAAAGTATTGATTTTCAGTGAAGGAATAACTTGCTGTTGTTCAGTTAATAGGTTGTATCCGACTCTTTGCAACTCCATAGATTGCAGTATGCCAGGCTTTCATGTCCTTTACTATCTCCCGGAGTTTGCTCAAACTCATATCTATTGACTCCATGGTGCCATCCAACCATCTCATCCTCTGTCACCCTCTTCTCTTCCTGCTCTCATTTTTTCCCAGCATCAAGTTTTTTCCCAATGAGTCGACTCTTTCCATTAGGTGGTCAAAGTATCAGAGCTTCACCTTTAGCATCAGTACTTCCAATAAATATTCAAGGTTGATTTCCCTCAGGATTTACTGTTTTTTATCTTTTTGCTATTCAAGGGACTCTCAAGAGTCTTATCTATTCTTTAAAATGTATAATTTTTGACTTTTTTAAATTTCATCTTATTCTGACATCTGATAGAGAGCATCATAATCTCTTACATATAACAAAAAGGGGCATCTCCAACAAATCACACATATCATTCAAAATCAGATAGCCAGTAAATGTCCAAACTAAATCTGGAACAGAAATCATAAAACACTATCCTTAGGAATGAATATTTTAAATTTTACATAACATCTTTTTCTAGTCATCTTGGAATCAAGTATCAGTAAATTCTACTAGGCTGCAGAACAAGCACTCAGAACCATTTCACAATAGATAAATAAACTGAGAATATCTACAGATCTTGAGACTGTTCTGCTGCTAGAATAGACTAGTCAAATATTTTGTTTTTGTTTCCCATGAACAGAAAAAGGATAGGTGCTCTCATCTCCACATATCATTGTATTACTTTTACACTTTTCAGAAACTCACAAAAATGGAATAGAGGCTTCTCCATGACCCTGATTCATCATTTATAGGTATATTATCTTCAAGTGGTGATATATACAATATGATGTCATGAAAAAACTCTGCTACTAAAGTATCACTTTTTTGTATAGTTCCTAATAGCCTTCTAAGTTCCTGTATTTCCAGAATTCCTGCAGGTTAATTTTACTTCCTTTTGCCCTTTATTATGTAATTTCAAAACCTCTTTTCTCTCTTTAATATGGCTCATTCTTGGTCACTCAGATCATTATATTGTGCATGTGTGATCTTCAGTAATTTAAGCCTTTATTTCTTCATCTATAAAATGGGGATTGTAATTATGCTTTAACATATAGTGCTCAAGATAACATTTGGAACCTAGTAATACTTTTTAAACTAGATTACATTATTCTTATTATATACAGTTTCAGACTTGTTATTTTGACTTTAAAACTCCACATATATATTTGAATTATGTTCTTTTATTCTATGGCCCAGAAGATTTACCATAAGAAGCCAAGTGTCACACTTTCCCATGTCTCAATCTGAAAGAAGGGGAGACTCTTCTATCAGGGGTAATAGACTCAAATACCCTTGAGCTTTCTGATTAACTGGAGACAAATATTCTGCATTTTTCAAAACGTCGCCCTTAATGTTTCAACCTTTTTGCAAACAAGTGTTCTCAGAGTCTGTCTGTAGTTCATTCACATGTATATTTTTCTGCTTTCCTATAACCAATATTAAGCCTACTGAAAGTAAATACATTTGTTTTTCTGAATGTGCCTGCAGCAGCAGTCTTCTCAGCGTGAATTGCATATTCAAGTTTCCTGCTGCTTTCAATCCATCTAGGATTAACCAGAATTTACCTGTTTACAATAAATGGAGTGGATATTGGTTATTTGATCAAAGACAGTCCTCAGGCTTTATAGTTTCTTCTATTGTTGAAATTTAATGTCATTTAACCTCTGAGAGTGGAGCACAAGCTTTCTTCTAGACCAGATTTTTCTGATTTGTAGAGGAAGCCTTTTGAATGAAATGGAGCTGTATGGCTGGTTTTTATTTGTTTTGGCTCAAAATGTTTGCGTTTTTATAGCACTTGCTTGCCCTGGGGTGCCACAGAATGGGTGATTTTTATAGATTAGAAAAATAAATCAATCGATATAAGAATTTATTGGTCTGTATTTGCTATAAGTATTACAAATCTCTTTTCTCCTGGGACATCTCCTACAAACTCAGTTAATAAAAGAAAAGCCCTTGTAGTGTTTTAAGTCATGGTTATACTAAAGATGAATAAGTAAACCCCAAAACCTTACATCAGTCTTATTACAAAACAAGGGGGGGTGGGTGGAATGAACAGTGTTTGGAGACTAAAGCACTAATAGCAAGGCTCATATAGTCTTTACTAGTGTGTTATGTTTGTGATTGTCATTAATGTTTTTAAGTATGTTATGGTGACAAGATTTTCTCAATCTGTAACGTCTTTGCATTAATGGAGGGATATAGGAGGTTATATTCCTGAAGTAGGAAATGGCAACCCACCCCAGTATTCCTCCTTGGAAAAATCCATGATTAAGGAGCCTGGTGGGCTATAGTCTATGGTGTCACAAAGAGTCAGACATGACTGAACATATGCATGCACATAAGAAGTTATATTACATTTGAGGGGATAGAAAAGGAGAAATGAAAGAAAAATGGGAAGGAAAAGGCATGATTATATAATAGAAAGGAAAAACAGAGTAGATGACTTTATAAACACTTACTATAATATACAACATTTCCCTTTTTAAAAGTCTAAATAAATATTTGACTAAAGATAGTTAGGTCAAAAATAAAATACAACACTGCTTTGTATTAATGCTTAAAATAGTCGTTTCAGTCGTGTCCGACTATGTGCGACCCCATAGACAGCAGCCCACCAGGCTCCCCCACCCCTGGGATTCTCCAGGCAAGAACACGGGAATGGGTTGCCATTTCCTTCTCGAATCACCAGATGCTCTATCCATTTTAATTAAAAGGCATTTCATTATTTATATAAGTAGTTTTTAAATGAAACATCATTAAGATTTTGTGAGATTAATTTAAATAATGAAACTGAACAGATGTGCTGCTGGGACTGGTGCATAGTGGGTATGCAATAATTGTAAAGTTAGCACATCAGGGATAAAAATGAAAGATAACATATGAAAAAACAGCCATATTCAGTATGAAACAGAAAGGAAATTGATTTGGGTTCTTTTTTAACATGTGTTTTCCTATGGTTTTCCCAACGGTCATGTATGAATGTGAGAGTTAGACTGTGAAGAAAGCTGAGCACTGGAGAATTTATGCTTTTGTACTGTGGTGTTGGAGAAGACTCTTGAGAGTCCTGTGGACTGCAAGGAGATCCAACCAGTCCATTCTAAAGGAGATCAGCCCTGGATATTCTTTGGAAGGAACGATGCTAAAGCTGAAACGCCAATACTTTGTCCACCTCATGTGAAGAGTTGACTCATTGGAAAAGACTCTGATGCTGGAGGGATTGGGGGCAGGTGGAGAAGGGGACAACAGAGGATGAGATGGCTGGATGGCATCGCCAACTCGATGGACATGAATTTGGTGAACTCCGGGAGTAGGTGATGCACAGGGAGGCGTGCTGCAGTTCATGGGGTCACAAAGAGTCAGACACGACTGAGCAACTGAACTGAACTGACCCATATAACTTAATATTATTTTCTATGTCCCAGTTTCTTAATCTAAAAGAAGTTGATATGTTAGTACCAAACTTGATAAGCTTGCAAAGTTACTGTGATAATACAATTTAGTGTTAAAATAAATAAATTCATTCCTTCACCTAATTTGTGTTGGGCATGCATAAACTTTGTTCCAGCTATAGATTAATTACTAGGAAGGTCATAAGATCATGCTCACAAGAGATAGATAATGTTTACAAAGAGACCAAATGCACCAAAGGACAATGACCAGAATATATGTAAAAATGGAATGCTAGCCTACAACACTCTGCATCAATGAGTTGTAAGCCAAATCAAACTTCTAGAACAATTGACCCCATTTGGGGTCAGTTCAGTTCAGTTCAGTTCAGTGGCTCAGTCGTGTCCAACTCTTTGCAACCCCATGAATTGCAGCACCGCCAGGCCTCCCTGTCCATCACCATCTCCCAGAGTTCACTCAAACTCATGTCCATTGAGTCGGTGATGCCATCCAGCCATCTCATCCTCTGTCTTCCCCTTTTCCTCCTGCCCCCAATCTCTCCCAGCATCAGTCTTTTCCAATGAGTCAACTTTTCACATGAGGTTGCCAAAGTACTGGAGTTTCAGCTTTAACATCATTCCTTCCAGAGAACACCCAGGGCTGATCTCCTTTAGAATGGACTGGTTAGGTCTCCTTGCAGTGCAAGGGACTCTCAAGAATCTTCTCCAACACCACAGTTCAAAAGCATCAATTCTTCGGTGCTCAGCTTTCTTCACAGTCCAACTCTTGCAATTGGTCAATAATTGCTGGCTTCTTTAATTTTTCCCTCCCATTTAATCCAGGACCAATTAGAGAAAGCCAGATATGCTTCTCAAATCAGTCACATAGGCTGCCTCATTGATAAGCCTTACCTCAGCATCCCCAGCCAACATCCCCCAACCAGAGCCTATGTAGAGCATTCCCTTTGTTCACCATGAGGAGTCTACATTCCTCTGCCTTCAAGTTTCTTCCAAATGGAAGTAATGAGGGCTTAATCCCTGCAAGTTCAGAACAGGTTTCCTCTGCTTTTTCTCATTTGATTGGTTTTATTTCCACTTTACACAAAAAGACATATCAATAACTGAGCAAGGTTAAGGGGGAATTTTTTAATGTGAATAATATGGTAGATTATGGTGGATAATGGGTCTTCCCTGGTGGCTCAGATGGTAAAATGTCTGACTGCAATGCGGGAGACCCGGGTTCAATCCCTGGGTCGGGAATATCCCCTGGAGGAAGAAATGGCAGCCCACTCCAGTACTCTTGCCTGGAGAATTCTATGGACAGAGGAACCTGGTGGGCTACAGTCCATGGGGTCGCAAAGAGTTGGACACAACTGAGAGACTTCACTTCACTTCACTTCATGGTGGATAATGACCTTTACAAGGAAACTAAGGAAGATTAAAAGGCAGCAATGGATTTCCAATTTCAGCTCCACGGTATGAAGAGATTTAACGTCATCACTCTCAAACTTATAATAAGGAAAAAAAAAAAAACCTGGACAAAATGAAAATGAATGATTTTTCTTAGTTTGTCACAGGAAAACTACTGTTCTCAAATGTGGAGGATCTGTTGCTTAGAGAGAGAAACAGCATCCATGATTTATTTACTAAGAACAGAAGTCAATGGATGTCAGAATGGTAGGAACACTTAATGGTAATTTTGACAAATTGCTGAAGATTGGGTGTGAACTAACATAAGAGATATAAGCTGCCATAGTCTTAGAGTTCCACCAAGTTGAGATTCAAGAAAAATATCCTTGTGATCCTAAGAGGCAGAAGAGGAAAATGACCATTTGGAAAATATGCCCAGAGCCTTCACCATAGCTAAAGTTTACTCTGTGGTGCAAAGGGATTTGCCAGAGCAAAAAAAAAACAGGCACTGAGATTCCCAGACAGGGAATGTAAATAACTATGATTAACACATGAAGGTCTCTAATGGAAAAAGTAAACAACATGTAAAAGAGATGGATATTGTAAGCAGAAAGAAGGATGGAAATTCTAAGAAAGAAAAAAAAAAAGCAAAGGAAATGCTAGAAATAAAAACCATAGTAAGAAGAATAAAGAGTACTTCAGGCTTCCTAAGTAGCACAGTGATAGAGAATCCACTGCCAGTGTAGGAGATACAAGAGACAAGGGTTCAATCCCTGGGTCAGGAAGGTTCCTTGGAGTAGAAAAGGCGGACTACTCCAGTATTCTTGCCTGGAAAATTCCATGGAGAGAGGAACCCTGCTGGCTACAGTTCATGGAGGTCACAAAGAGTTGGACACAAACTGAGCACTCACTGATGGAACTACAAAAGGATCAGGCTAAAAAATTTCCAAAACTGATTTTTTTTTTAAAAAGGGAGTGCCGGGAGCCAGCGTGAGGAATCCCACCCGTGACAAGGTCATGTGGCAGAGGCCTGATGGGCAAGGCAAGTCAAGCCTCAGGGTTTCCCCCTGGTATTTCCTGAGCATGTACCCCCCAAAAACAAGAATCTGCCTGCCTTATTGTACTGTACTTTTCCACTCTTGACACACTCTGGAAAAAGTTAACTCAGGGCTTTAGTCTTCTGCATTTGAAAAGGATGTTTCAGTTCAAAACCCCTCTGATAACTCTCTAGCTTGCCTAACAGGTTCCTCTGGACCTCTTACAGCTTGTGAATTGCTTGCAGCCCCCCAACTGCAAGAGGCACAAAGCTTAAAAACATCTTTAAAATACAGAGCCTTTTCTAAAGAGCTAAAAATCATATTGGTGACGGATTTCATTGTTGACTCAATGATTGCTGCCAGGCCTCCATATTCTTTATCTTTTAGGCACCTGGCAGGATGTTAATCAATGTAATGGGATATAGAAAAAGGTCTATAGTAGTTTTGATGCTAGCAACACTAGACTTTTGAGCTAATTACTTTTCTTTTGTTATAAATCACTGTACTCCTTTCACTTGCTATAAATTGCTGTATCTTTCTATGTAAGAATGTAACTTTATTTAGTGTTTTCTGAGAGTGGCACCAAACTTTGGGAAGATCAACACAAATAAGTCTTCTGGTTGACAAACCCTTATCAGAAAAAAAGCTGTAAAATGTTAATTGGCTTTTTGGCCAGAAGATGATGTAAATCACCTAAGACTTGTGTATACAACTAGGCATGCAGAGAGAAAAGCCTGGTTTTGATAAAAATCTGGGCTGCTAATACTGCATAATTGTGTATTACCCATTGATCTCTATGTACAATCAAAAAGGTATAAAAGGCCTTTCTAGACAATAGAGGCTGGGCCAGTCATTGAAAGGACTGGTTTCCCCCGTGTCTCCTCTTTACTCTAATTTCAGGCTGAATTCCCATCTGGGGCGTGGAGGCTCACCATGTATACTTACTTGTCCCGGCTTCTAAGATCCATGAGAGAGGGAGCCCAAGGTGGGGCACTCTCCAATATTCAAACGGACGCCGGTGGCCTAACATAGATGGTGCAAGTTCCTTGTCTGGAACTTTATTGTCTTTCCACTTAAACCAAGTTATTCAGCCTCTTTTCTCCACTAAATTTTCCTACTGCACTATTTCTTCCTAATCTAATCTTATACTTCTAATTAAATAAATAAATAAGTTTTTTCCTTGCCTACTCCGTCTCCCCTTCGAATCACCCTGGATCCACTGGGGCTGGACCCTGGCAAAGAGGGAGGATACAGAGCAGAACTGCAGCAACTGGTGGAGAATCCAAAAAGTCATAAAATGCAATCTTTGAGATCTGTGCTTAAAATACTATAAAGTCATTAGATAAAAAACTAGTCAGAGCATTATAGGCATAGTGATCAACATGTGTGCCCACAAAGTCATGGAATTTGGAGAAGCTCTGACACATAGAGGAAAGAATCTAAAATTTAATGTGATATAATAAAGAATTTGTGGGGGGAGAAGAAAATGATGCTCAGAATCAGGTTGTAAACAGTTCACCATGTTCTTAAGTTCAGACTTAAACCTGAGGACACTAAGGAGCTAGTATAGGTCTTTGTGCAGCTTAGCAGCATGAATTGATTTGAATTCTGGGAAATAAACTTTCAAGGCAGCTGAATTATGGCAGACAATGGAATAATCTGAGAATGTGTTTTGGTTTTGGTTCTCTAAGGGAGAAGAAGCGATCAAGATGCATGAAAATTAAGAAGGCCCTACTGTTTTCTATCTCATTTATTCTCCTGCCATAATCTTTCTTGACCCTTCTTTAAATGTCAAGAACTTAAGAATTGAAAAGAGCATCCTGTGCATGTGTCATAAGCCAGTCCATAAACTCCTTCAACCTGAGTGTATAATTTCAAATTCATGAATGCTCATGCAATTTGGGGGGTGAGTGAAGTTCTTAACTTTTATAAGATCATTCTAAGATTTAGTGGTCTTTGAGAAGGATAGTGAAAAA
Organism: Ovis canadensis; assembly: GCF_042477335.2. Taxonomy (NCBI): domain Eukaryota; kingdom Metazoa; phylum Chordata; class Mammalia; order Artiodactyla; family Bovidae; genus Ovis; species Ovis canadensis. The sequence continues at coordinate 65,285,379 of NC_091250.1, forward strand.
CATTGTAAAATATAATTTTATTCTAAAAATACAGAAAACCATAAATTAATTTTTCTATTACTATTATTATAGTTCTAACTATATGTGAAATTACTATTCACTCACTGAATTTCATCCCAATATCATTGCCTTAGGGGAGCATGCTATGATCTCTCCAAACAGTGTTAATCATCCCTTTGTTGGGCTTAACTCAATATTATAGTCCTTCTATTCTTATCCTTATCACACTGTTGAAATATAAACCTGTCATCTTCATTAGAATATGAATACATGAGCAAATTTTCAGAACTTATCATGGCACATTAAAAAAGTGATCCCTAAAATGTTGGTTGAAAATTATACCTAGAAATATATAAAATATAAATTATATTATTTATGATATCTATACTTTACTGTTATAAACATTTAAATAAAAACATACTGGGATATATTAGGATTTTGACTATTAATATAGTTTATGTTTGATTAAAAACTGCCTGAAATTTAATCTAATTAAATATATTGAGGATTACTAAGAATTGATTAAGGTAACAGATAGTTTTTAGGCATATAAATACCAGAGAAACAGGGCTGAAGTAACAATACAATTGTCTATAGGTTTCAGCGTCTAGAAGAAGGAGACAGAGAAGACATCTATATAGTTTCATGCTGTTTTGTTCACTGATTCTACAGAGTAATTCCTCTGGTGAGATGATTTAGAGTATGAAATTTCCAGCATCAAGCTAATCTTCCATTATTTTTCTTCCATTCAAAAAAGCATGTGCTGTGCTGTGCTTGGTCGCATCTGACTCCTTCCAATCCCATGGACTCTAGGCCATCAGGCTCTTGTGTCCATGGGGATTCTCAAGGCAAGAATACTGGAGTAGGTTGCCAGGCCCTCTTCCACAGGATCTTCTGAATTCAGGGATTGAACTCAGGTCTCCTGCATTGCAGGTAGATACTTTACTGTCTGAGCAACCAGAGAAGCCCAAAAATACTGGGATGGGTAGCCTATTCCCTTCTTCAGGGAAACTTCCCCACCCAGGAATCCAAACAGGGTCTCCTGCATTGCAGGCAGATTATTAACCGGCTGAGTGACCCGGGAAGTCCCCTAAAAAAGCATATCTGAATGCAAGTTAAAAAGTTTGAGGTTATTATAAGAATAAACTTATTTCTAGTTTGTACTGTTAATAGTAAATTCCTCAAGAAGTTCAGAAATTGAATAATTTATAGTAACAACTTAATTACCATACTGAAAAACTAATGGTGACACACAAGTATATTATAATGCCATTCTTGAAAATATCTATTTTAGAGGACTCTCTCTTTAAGTCCAAGCATGTATTATAAATATTAATTGCAATTATAGGAAATTTTCATTATATGTTAACAGGATGATAACAGATCCTTTCAAGCTCATAGCTTGCTTTAGTAGACAAAATACTCAATGGGCAATGTTTTTCAGTGTACCTTGTACACTATAATATTAATAAATCTTCCCCAATATGATCAATTGTTTTTATGAACAATAATATGTGTTTTATGAAGTACACCTACATACATTATTTTAACTGAGAGAGATAAATAAGGCATGTTATTTGAACATTTGATTTATTTATAGGTGAAAGTTAGAAAAAGTTATTTGCTGAATATCTTCATCTACTCATTAGAGCTTAGCACAATGATAAATTATAGACTTATTCTAAACTTGGATTGTATTCAGTTTCCTGGCTTTGCCACTCATTGAACGAATGCCATCTGCTACTTAATCACTTTATGTCTTGTAATTCCTGATAATAGTAAGTCACTTATATATATTCATTAAATAAATAAAATGGGAAAATTGGTAGTTTTGGACATTCTTATTAGGCAACCAAGTTTACTATTGTCGACACTTGGTACTGAACCTGCTCCTTCAAGTTGTCATAGTAAAGCACTGCCTCATACTAATACCTAAGGATTTTTTTTTTCACCTGAAATGACAGAGAACATTTTTTTTCTGAGTCTCAGTGGTATAGCTTCAAAATATATAGCTCAAATGAAGAATCACTTCAGGCTTCCATGAGCAACAATATGGGAGTCTGACACTTGTCCTGTGACCAGACAAGTTGCTTGGTTATTGATTCCCCAGAGGATCAAAGTGCTCTGTAATACATAGTCTTTTTGTAAGACATGCATAGTTGCCCCAGATCAATTTAGAATCAACTGATTGCACAGGAACATTTTCACATATTCTGTTATTATAATTTTCACTTGAATTTTTTGCTTATTTTCCTGTTGAGAGTCAATATGGGTCTCAGTAACATCATTCAAAATCACCAGCCTTTGGCTTAAAGTTCAACATTCAAAAAACTAAAATCATAACATCTGTCTCCATCACTTCATGGTAAATAGATGGGGAAAAAATGGAAACAGTGACAGGCTTTATTTTCTTGGGCTCCAAAACCACTACAGATGGTGACTGAAACCATAAAATTAAAAGAAAAAAGTCTTGCTCCTTGGAAGAAAATCTATGACAAACCTAGACAGTATAATAAAAAGAAGAGACATACTTTGCCTACAATTGTCCGTGTAGTCAAAGCTGTACATTTTCCAGTAGTCATGTATGGATGTGAGAGTTGGACCATAAGGAAGGCTAAGCTCTGAAGAATTGATGTTCCAACTGTTTTGTTGGAGAAGACACTTGAGAGTCCCTTGGGCTGCAGCAAGATCAAACCAGTCAATCCTAAAGGAATTCAACCCTGAATATTCACTGGAAAGACTGATGCTAAAAGTTGACACTACAATACTTTGGTCACTGATGAGAAAAGCCGACACTTTAAAAAGACCCTGATACTGGGAAAGATTGAAGGCAGGAAGAGAAGGGGATGAAAGAGGATGAGATGGTTGTATGGCATCACTGATTCTATAGACATGAATTTGACTGAGCGCCAGAAGAGAATGATGGACAGGGAAGCATGGAGTGCTGCAGTCCATGGGGTCGCAAAGAGTCAGACATGATTGAGCAACTGAACCACAAAAAGAAATGGAAATGTATGCTCTGTTCTTCAATTGGAAGAATTAATAGTGTTAAAATTTACATGCTACACAAACTTTACCTCAGATATAATCCAATGCCTATCAAAAGAACCATAACGTTTTCCTCAAAACTAAAATGAATTAATCCTAAAATTTTTATGGAATTCCATTTGAGCTATTTGAAATCCTAAAAGATGATACTGTGAAAGTCTTGCATTCAGTATGCCAGCAAATTTGAAAAACTCAGCAGTGGCACTGGACTGGAAAAGTTCAGTTTTCAATCCAATCCCAAAGAAAGACAATACCAAAGAATGCTCAAACTACCACACAATTGCACTCAACTCACAAGCAAGCAAAGTAATGCTCAAAATTGCCCAAGCCAGTCTTCAACAGTATGTAAACTGTGAACTTCCAGATGTACTAGCTGGATTTAGAAAAGTCAGAGGAACCAGAGATCAAATTGCCAACCTCCATTGGACCATCAAAAAAGCAAGAGAGTTCCAGAAAAATATCTACTTCTGCTTTATTGACTATGTCAAAGCCTTTGACTGTGTGGACCACAAAAAACTCTGCAAAATATTTAAAAGAGATGGAATACCAGACCACCTGACCTGACTCTTCAGAAATCTGTATGGAGGTCAGGATACAACTGTTAGAAGTGGACATGGAACAACAGACTGGTTCCCAATAGGAAAAGGAGCATGTCAAGGCTGAGTATTGTCACTCTGCTTATTTAACTTATATTTAGAATACATCACGAGAAATACTGGGCTAGTGGAAGCCCAAGTGGATTCGAGATTGTCAGGAGAAATATCAATAACTTCACATATGCAGATAACACCACAGTTATGGCAGAAAGTGAAGAAGAACTAAAGAGCCTCTTGATGAAAGTGAAAGAGGAGAGTGAAAAAGTTGCCTTAAAGCTAAACATTCAGAAAACTAAGATCATGGCATCTGGTCCCATCACTTCATGGCAAATAGATGGGGAAACAGTGGAAATAATGTCAGACTTTCTTTTTTGGGGCTCCAAAATCACTGAAGATGGTGATTGCAGCCATGAAATTAAAAGACACTTACTCCTTGGAAGGAAAGTTATGACCAACCTAGACAGAATATTAAAACGCAGAGACATTACTTTGCCAACAAAGATCTGTCTAGTCAAACCTATGGTTTTTCCAATAGTCATGTATGGATGTGAGAGTTGCACTAGAAAGAAAGCTCAGCACTTAAGAATTGATGCTTTTGAACTGTGGTGTTGGAGAAGACTCTTGAGAGCCCCTTGGACTGCAAGGAGATCCAAACAGTCCATTCTAAAGGACTTCAGTCCTGAATATACTTTGGAAGGACGATAATGAAGTTGAAACTCCAATACTTTGGCCACATGATGCAAAGAACTGACTTATTTGAAAAGACCCTAATGCTGGGAAAGATTAAAGGCAGGAGGAGAAGGGAATGACAGAGGATGAGATGGTTGGATGGCATCACTGACTCAATGGGCATGAGTCTGAGTAAACTCCAGGAGTTGGTGAAGGACAGACAGACCTGGCAAACTGCAGTCCTTGGGGTCACAAAGAGTCAGACATGACTGAGTGACTGAACTGAACTGATTGAAAAATGTATAAACTGCAAAAGACCCTGAATATCCAAAATATTTAGAGCATGAAGAACAAAACTTGAGGTATCATGCTGCCTGATTTCAAACCATACTGCAAAGATACAGTTATCAAAACAGAAATTTTTGGCAAAAAATCTGACACATACATCATGGAACAGGATAGAGAGCTCAGAAATAAACCTACACACCTAAGTTCAATTAAGCTATGACAAAGAAGCCAAGAAAAATCAATGGATAAAAAACTATCTCTTCAGTAAGTGGTGCTGGAAAAACTGGACAGCTACATGTAAAACAATAAGATTAGAATATTTTCTCACACAGTCCACAAAAATAGTCAAAATGTATTAAAGACCTAAATATAAGACCCAAAAATAAAAATTCTAGAAGAAAGCATAAGCAGAATTTTGGCATAAATTATAGCAATATCGTTTTGGATCTATCCCTTAAACAAAACAAATAAAAGCAAAAGTAAGCAAGCAGGACTCAATTAAACTTAAAAGGTTTTGAATAGCAAAGGAAACCATCATTATCAGAAGGCAGAGGAGCAAGATAGGGGTATGGGATTCAAAGATATAGACTACTGTATATAAAATAAATAAGGTGTATTTACATACATACAATCATATATTGTATAGCACAGGGAAATATAGCCATTGTTTTGCGGTAACTTTAAATGGAGTATAATTTATTAAGATGTTGAATCACTATGTGTACACCTGAAACTATTATAATATTGTAAATTAAGTAAAAAAAAAATAGCCTTTTAGTTTTGCCCAGATCTACCTGTATCTCCAAGGTGTTGGAAATACTAATCTGCTTTTTAATTCAGTTCATAATCTTTTCTGTCAATATTATTTATTATCTTAAACAGACACTTAGGACAGACTAGTGATAGATTCACTGACAAGCACCTTTTCCTGTTTTTTTTTTTTTTTTTTTTTTTTTTAATAGGACATTTAGAATAAAATTGGAGCCAGGAGCAAGAATGTTGGTAAAACCATTTTTGGTGATGAGGGGGGAAAAAGATAATGAGGCAAAAATCAGAGTTCTAAGAACATAAACAATGTGGTTAGTGGATATGATAATTCTACTCACCTCCATGAGCATCTATTATTTTGACTAAATGTAGGACAGGTCCAAATTTTTTACAGTGTTTTGCATGGTTTGTTTCAATAAAATCATGTTTTAATCATTCAAAAGAATGTCTATAACCTCAAAATATTTATATCATTATAATGATCTATATATATTTTGTATATATTTTATATACATATAGCTACTTGAATATATATATCCAATATATATAAGATATACCCATTTGAATGCAGAGTTCCAAAAAACAGCAAGGAGAGTTAAGAAAGCCTTCCTCAGTGATCAATGCAAAGATACAGAGGAAAACAATAGAAAGGGAAAGACAAGAGATCTCTTCAAGAAAATTAGAGACACCAAGGGAACATTTCATGCAAAGATGGGCTCAATAAAGGACAGAAATGGTATGGACCTAAGAGAAGCAGAAGATATTAAGAAGAGGTAGCAAGATTACACAGAAGAACTGTACAAATAAGATCTTCAAGACCCAGATAATCACAATGCTGTGATCACTCACACTAACCTAGAGCCAGACATCCTGGAATGTCAAGTGAGCATTAAGAAGCATCATTATGAACAAACCTAGTGGAGGTGATGGAATTCCAGTCGAACTATTTCAAATCCTGTAAGATGATGCTGTGAAAGTGCTGCACTCTATATGCCAGCAAATTTGGAAAACTCAGCAGTGGCCACAGGACTGGAAAAGGTCAGTTTTCATTCCAATTCCAAAGAAAGGCAATGCCAAAGAATATTCAAACTACCACACATTGCATTCATCTCTCAAGCTAGTAAAATAATGCTCAAAAATTTCCAAAACAGGCTTCAGCAATATGTGAACCATGACATTCCAGATTTTCAAGCTGGTTTTAGAAAAGGCAGAGGAACCAGAGATCAAATTGCCAACATCTACTGGATCATTGAAAAAGCAAGAGAGTTCCAGAAAAACATATTTTTCTGCTTTATTGACTATGCGAAAGCCTTTAACTGTGTGGAGCAAAATAAACTGTGGAAAATTCTGAAGGAGATGGGAATACTAGACCACTTGACCTGCCTCTTGAGAAACCTATATGCAGGTCAGGAAGCAACAATTAGAACTGAACATGGAACAGACTGATTCCAAATAGGAAAAGGAGTATATCAAGGCTGTATATTGCGACCTTGCTTATTTAACTTAAATGCAGAGTACATCATGAGAAATGCTGGGCTGGAGGAAGCACAAGCTGGAATCAATATTGCTGGGAGAAATATCAATCACGTCAGTTATACAGATGACACCACCCTTATGGCAGAAAGTGAAGAAGAACTAAAGGGCCTATTGATGAAAGTGAAAAAGGAGAGTGGAAAAATTTGGCTTAAAGCTCAACATTCAGAAAACTGAAATCATGGCATCTGGTCCCATCACTTCATGGCAAGTAGATGGGGAAACAGCGGAAACAGTGGCTGACTTTTTTGGGGGGGACTACAAAATCACTGCAGATGGTGACTACAGCCATGAAATTAAAAGACAGTTGTTCCTTGGAAGGAAAGTTATGACCAACCTAGACAGCATATTCAAAATTAGAGACATTGCTTTGTCAACAAAGATCTGTCTAGTCAAGGCTATGGTTTTCCCAGTAGTCATATATGGATGTGAGAGTTGAACTATAAAGGAAGATGAGCACTGAAAAATTGATGCTTTTGAACTCTAGAGTTGGAGAAGACACTTGAGAGTCCCTTGGACAGCAAAAATATCCAACCAGTCCATCGTAAAGGAGATCAATCCTGTGTGTTCGTTGGAGGGACTAATGCTGAAGCTGAAACTCCAATTCTTTGGCCACCTGATGCGAAGAGCTGACTCATTTGAGAGACCCTGATACTGGGAAAGATTGAGGGCAGGAGGAGAAGGGGAACAACATAGGATGAGATGGTTGGATGGCATCACCCACTCAGTGGACAGGGGTTTGGGTAGACTCCGGCAGTTGGTGATGGACAGGGAGGTCTGGCATGCTGGGGTTCATGGGGTCACAAAAAGTTGCACATGACTGAGCAACTGAACTGAACTGAACTGAATGATTAATGAGAATATTATCCTAAGCAAGCCCTATTTTAACAAAAAATACAGAATAAAACTATATTTTTACAATTGAAATGTGATTATAATAAAAATGTTGCCTTTTCTGTATGGACAGGCAATAATTCTCATGTTATTGTGATGCTATGAGCTGAAGTCAGTCTATCTTTTTATTACAGAATTTGTGAAAGCATTCCAAAGTCTCCAGATGTTAGAAATAGTTTATTTATAATAGAAGAGTTACTTTACTTTCCATTTTCTTAACTGGAATGAAGTTATTTAGAACCATTAAGTAAAGTCAGGAAGGCAGATTAAATGTACAATTAAAGCTATAAAGGAAATGTCTTAATGTTAATATCTTTCCTTCACAAGAGGCAAATTTCATGACTTTAAAAATATAGTGATAATTTGCTTTGGGATTAGTGAAGCTAAACCCAGTTTTCTGGATAGGATTTAGGTAAGTTCATTATATTCTTTCTTCTATGTCCTTATAGAAATTTTATTTGAATAGCATTATATTTCATATACCTTTCCTATTTTTTTTTCTATTTTCTATTCAGCTGGCAATAAAATAGAAGACTCTTTTAAACTTTATTTCATTTTGGGTTTCTTCTGTTTATCCAAGAATTTTCTGGTCAATTGGGGGTTATATTCAGTAATAATGACAGGCATCTTTTTTTTTTTTTCTTATAGCCTCAGATTTTACAAAGTAAAAGAAACAAAAAAGTACTTTTGATTACCAGGGCAATAACAAAACTTGATATCTGAGAAATTTTTTTTATACAGCATGTGCTCTTTAACAATAATAGGCATAGGGAGAGATTTTATTAAAAAAGAACTGAGATTATAACTCAAGATAAACAACTCAAAGTTTATAATTTGTTGTCAGGCCTGTCATGCATTACACCAGAATAAGTCCATTGACTTATTTTTGTTATTTGTATAATGATAGCAAGAAGATACTCTAGAGAGTGAATTCTGGAGTCATTACTGCAATTCTGGTAAGAAATAGGAATCTTTTCTTCTGACTTTGGTCTTAGAACTTCACCAGAGGCATGCTGTAATCATCTCTACATACATCACCTATTGTGTCTTACTACCGCATAATAATAGGAAGTAACAACTGAACAATCTGATGAGTTAATTAGAGTTTTGAGGAGTTCAGCTAATATAATCTGCTTTGTCACCTGGAATGACACTTGCCTCTGGGGCCAAAATTTGAAGGCACATATATTACAGCTTACATTGATTCAGATTTTGTTTACTGTCAGAGTAGCAGAGTTCAACAACCTGATCTGCATCATTTAAAAATCATTTTCCTTCAGATATGAACGTATGAAATTGTTTCATACATGAAAATGTTTATACTATTTCAAATAAAACTAGAAAATAAATTCAAGTATGCTAATATGTCTATATTCCCTCTTTAGCTGAATCATGTAAAATATGTTAAAATTATTTAATAGGAGACAAACTGCACTATTAGAGCCAATACGTAGAATATGTTCGGCACTTAAATCTTACTACCAACTTATTTAAATTTTGTTGTATTTCTGTGTTTTTAAAAAGATAATTTGTAAGGTAAGACTAACATGCTGGTAAAATCATTATAACAAGTACTCAAATTCTGACAGTTTAAATGAAAATGTTATCACCAGAAAGGAATAAAAGAAGAGAAATGAGTCAGTCTCTAGTTCCTGTGGGTTTCAGCACCTTTTTTAAATTATCTGTTTCCAACATCCTGGAATGTGAAGGCAAGTAGGCCTTAAGAAGCATCACGATGAACAAGGCTAGAGGAGGTGAGGGAATTCCAGTTGAGTTATTTCAAATGCTAAAAGATGATGCTGTGAAAGTGCTGCACTCAATATGTCAGCAAATTTGGAAAACTCAGCAGTGGCCACAGGATTGAAAAGGGTCTGTTTTCATTCCAATCCCAAAGAAAGGCAATGGCAAAGGCAAACAGCATAATTGTACTCGTCTTATATGCTTGATAAGTAATGCTCAAAATTCTCCAAGTCAGACTGAAACAGTACATGAACCGCGAACTTCCAGATGTTCAAGTTGGATTTAGAAAAGGCAGGGGAACCAGAGATCAAATTGCCAACATTTGTTGAATCATATAAAAAGCAAGAGAGTTCCAGAAAAACATCTACTTCTGCTTTATTGTCTACGCCAGTTCATCCTAAAGGAAATCAGTCCTGAATATTCACTGGAAGGACTGATGGTAAAGCTGAAACTTAATACTTTGGCCACCTGATGTGAAGAACTGACACATTTTAAAAGACCCTGATGCTGGGAAAGATTGAAGGCAGGAGAAGGGGACGACAGAGGATGAGATGGTTTGATGGTGTCACCGACTCAATGGTTTGAGTTTGAATAAACTCCAGGAGTTGATGATGGACAAAGAAGCCTGGAGTGCTGCAGTCCATAGGGTTGCAAAGAGTCAGACACAACTGAGTGACTGAACTGGACTGAATTGAACTTCATTAATGGTAGTAGCCTACCCCTATCTTTAACTGAACCATTCTGAACAAAGTTCCGGCACGCTTCCTCCTTCAAATTGGACTGGGCTACAGATATTGGCCCATTCTAAGTTGGAAAAATCATCATTTGATACCCAGGTGTTTGGAACAAAATGGGGTGGAGGAGAGAGTCTATGAGAGACAAGGGGAGACAGAAAGCTGGGGAAAAAAAAAAATGAGCCAGTTCCACTGAGCAGCAAAACAGAGGGAAACAATATACAGCATGAGAGAATGAGCACAGGACAAGAGAAGCAGAAACAAAGAGGGAAGTTAGCACATCGCATTTCCATATCAGCCTTTTAGTCCCTATTCCAGTCTTCCCTTATTCCTGGATGGACACTGACAGCCCTGTGAGAGATTTCTGACTTATCTTTGGAAATTGACAACTTTATTTTGTTCAAGTTAATTTCTCCAACCTGCAAGTAGAGATTTAGGTAAACCACCAAAATTCTCTATATAATATAGCAATATCTACACATTTCTACAGATGATATAAACACAGAATAGATACTTAAAAGGGAATCTGTGTATGTTGTTCTAGGTTGCTATCAGCACAGAAGGTAAAGAAAGTTTTCAAACTTTCTTCATCAAAGTAACAAAATATTAGGCAATTTATAACAACTGGGTATTTTAACAATGAAGGGAATTTAATGAGTTTTTCAAAGAGTGGATATTTTGATGATGTAATTGAAGATTAGTTATCCACTATAATAATTATAATGGATCAGTAACTTCATTTCACAACATATTAACATATATTTTATTCAAGTCTGATTAGGAAGGAACATAGTGACCTTTTTCTTCCTTTTCTTTTGGTCACTTGTTTTGAGAATATAAAACACAGATTCTGCCTTTTCATTTCCTTATGTTATAAAATCACTTCATTTATGGCTTTACACTAGTTTAATCTTATTCTGTCAATCACCTCAATTTTCCTCATGCACAGCATAATTATGGTGAAATAATTATTAGTTCTACTGATAATCATAAGGCACTTTTGGCATCAAAGCTATCAAGGAAATCAAATTAAGGTGTGATAACAAACATTGCTTGTCTTTCTTCTTACTATTGCTTTTCAACAATGGATCTTTGTTGTCAGATAGATGGTAAAATATGCAAACTAGAAAAAAATGACAAAGAGGTGACAGTAGTAAAGTGTGTGTGCATGCGTGTGTGTGTGTTTCAGGGAGAAAAAAAGAGATAAAGACAGATAGCAATTAGAACTAATAAAGAATGCCAAACAAGAAAAAACGTAGGACCACAAAGGCACACTGGAGAATGACCCCATGTATAAAGATTACGAAGGTCAGCAACTGGCCTTGAATGACAGAACATTCAAATAAATCTGTGCTACTAAAAATATACTCTTTCTAGGTATGCGTTTGGGATAAAACATTTAGTTAATTTTAACCACACCATTTAGTTGAAGCATTAGTATAATTTCAAATGATTAACTAAATCATGTATTTGAATTTATTCATATAGATTAATTATAAAATTAAAGTGCATATTGTCTAAAGAATTTCATTGAATGTGAACTCTTTAAAACAAACAAAAAAATCATTTCTCCCTATTAACTATGCAAAATAAAGTGTAAATCACACCTTTCACGCTCCTTATAAATATCATGACTTTTTGGTCACCAGTTTTATCCTTTTACACTAATGTCATACAGTTATAACTTTATCCTAGACAACCCTTAACCTATGACACTGATTTAAATGTATTCATGAGTGCTTTTGTAGTGAAGCAATACCTGTGGGTATAACCCTGACATTAAACCGCAGGTCTAGAAATTGGTATTTTGATTGAATAGTAATTTAGTCCAAGTTTAGATGCACAGAATCCAGTATTTAAGTATAACATTGGCTTTCAACTGAAGGCAAAACATTCTAAATATGTTATCCAAGAATAACAAATGACATAAAATGAATTACATTGTACTGCTTAGCATATTAAGCAAATGGCAAGATGCCAAATGCCAACCTCTGGTGTAGCAAAATATGGTATGCTTTCCAGAGGGTGTGCTGATTGCACTTGCTAGAAAATTTAAAGGCACTCTGGAACCCATATTCCCACATATTACACCCTTGAGGACACTGGTAGAGTAAAGGCATGGAAAATGAGAATCTTCCTTCCTACTTAGATAAGAATGATGAATCCAGTGGGAAAAGTAGGGATGTTAAAAAGATGTGGGGAGTGATCTCACACCCTCAAAGCTCTTTACTATTTCTACAAGGAGCTCTGGGGAATACATTGGTGGAAGCTCCAAATCACCTTCCTGCTGTGAATCTATGGGGAAATGCCAGATGATTCTGTGGACTACAAATGAAACTTCTCTTAGTCTCATTTAAGAAAAAGTGTGGAATCTTATTTTACATATTTTGGATCGTTGCTCTGGTTGTTACCTGAGGCTTCAGCAACATGGGTGGTTTACTAAGAGAGAGTCTTTCCACAGTGGGCTTCCCACATGGCTACAGTGGTAAAGAACCTACCTGCCAGTACAGAAGACATAAGAGACACAGGTTCAATCTCTGGGTCAGGAAGATCCCCTGGAGGAGTTCATGGCAACTCACTCCAGTATTTTTGCCTGGAATCCCATAGACAGAGGAACCTGGCAGGCTACACTCCCTAGGGTTGCAAAGAGTTGGACAGGACTGAAGCCACTTGGCATACACTCATGCATGCCCACTGGATCTTAGACAGGTAGGTGTTAACGATGATCTATTAAAAAAAGAGAAACTGGAAATGTGAGAAGTAGAAAATACGTAGAATTAATCATTAATCTTCAGAAGAGAGGTGCTCAAAAATGCAGAACAAGTGAAGATAACAGAGAATTGTAAAATGGAAGGAGGAAGGGAAAGAAGGATATTTTAATGATAACAATAGAGCCTATTAATTTTCTTCTTAAAATACCCCTTAATACTCAGCCATTAAAAATAATACATTTGAATCAGTTCTAATGAGGTGAATGAAACTGGAACCTATTATACAGAGTGAATGAAGCCAGAAAGAAAAACACTAATACAGTTTACTAACACATATATATGGAATTTAGAAAGATGGTAACAATATGCGAGACAGCAGGGGAGACAAAGATGTGTGGGGAGGTCTTTTGGATTCTGTGGGAGAGGGAAAGGGTGGGGTGATCTGGGAGAATGGCACTGAAACATGTATAATATCATATATGACAGGAGTCAGCAGCCCATGTTCAATGCATGATACTGGATGCTTGGGGCTGGTGCACTGGGACGACCCAGAGGGATGGTATGGGGAGGGAGGAGGGAGGGGGGTTCAGGATGGGGAACACGTGTATACCTGTGGTGGATACATGTTGATGTATGGCAAAACCAATATAATATTGTAAAGTAATTAACCTCCAATTAAAATAAATAAATTTATATTTTAAAAACTATACCCCCTAAAAGCTGTATCAGTTCAGTTGCTCAGTCATGTCCGACTCTATGTGACCCCACGAATCGCAGCACACCAAGCCTCCTTGTCCATCACCAACTCCTGGAGTTCACTCAGACTCATGTCCATCGAGTCAGTGATGCCATCCAGCCATCTCATCCTCTGTCGTCCCCTTCTCCTCCTGCCCCCAATCCCTCCCAGCATCAGAGTCTTTTCCAATGAGTCAACACTTCGCATGAGGTGGCCAAAATACTGGAGTTTCAGCTTCAGCATCATTCCCTCCAAAGAAATCCCAGGGTTGATCTCCTTCAGAATGGACTGGTTGGATCTCCTTGCAGTCCAAGGGACTCTCAAGAGTCTTCTCCAACACCACAGTTCAAAAGCATCAATTCTTCTGCATTCAGCCTTCTTCACAGTCCAACTCTCACATCTATACACGACCACAGGAAAAACCATAGCCTTGACTAGATGGACCTTAGTCGGCAAAGTAATGTCTCTGCTTTTGAATATGCTAACTAGGTTGCTCCTAACTTTTCTTCCAAGGAGTAAGCATCTTTTAATTTCATGGCTGCAGTCACCATCTGCAGTTATTTTGGAGCCCCCCAAAATACAGTCTGACCCTGTTTCCACTGTTTCCCCATCTATTTCCCATGAAGTGATGGGACCAGATGCCATGATCTTCATTTTCTGAATGTTGAACTTTAGCCAACTTTTTCATTCTCCTCTTTCACTTTCACCAAGAGGCTTTTTAGTTCTTCTTCACTTTCTGCCATAAGGGTGGTGTCATCGGCATATCTGAGGTTATTGATATTTCTCCTGGCAATCTTGATTCCAGCTTTTGCTTCTTCCAGCCCAAACCTATATGCAGGTCAGGAGGCAACAGTTAGAATTGGCATGGAACAACAGACTGGTTCCTAATAAGAAAAGGAGTACATCAAGGCTGTATACTGTCACCCTGCTTATTTAACTTATTTAGCAGTAAGCTTGATCAAAAATTAAAATAATCATAATAATTAGAAATGGCTGAGAATGGCTAAAAGGAAAGTGAAACTGGTCAGTGGGCTTCTAAGCAAGCTACAATAGAGTCACATACTCAAGGTCACAGCCACCTGAGGCATAATATATGATCTAGAAAAGAACAATAATGATTGTTTCAACAATAGTCTACCATCTTGTAATCGAAATTCTCACTTATTTCAATCCAGTTAAGTTTAAACCCTCAGAAAGTGTAAGAGATAGGATTAAAAAATGGAATATGCTTAATTTTATTTCTATTGTTTCACTCATTTATTCAATTAATATTGTTGACAACCTACTATATACCAATAAATACTGAGATTAGGGTAGATAGAATAGGCAGACTTCCTGCCTTTTGAAGCTTATATTCAGTCCAGTAAGAAAAACACTGTTCTGCTAATTAAAGGTGTGATAACTGCTTAAAATGAAAAAAAAAAAAAGATAGAGTTTAATATAAAAACTTTATAGTTATATTCTGCAATTTTACAACTGCATCAAATAAATGTCACCAATTGTTTAATATTGACATATATTACAACATTACTCCATTAGTATGATATAACATCTTTGCATCAGGTAAGGAGACCCTGCAATCCCCATTGTGCATACAAGGCCAACGAGCCACGTTACATGAGTCTTGCCTGACATAATACAAGAATCAGAGAACTAGAGTCCATGTGCCAAATGTAGCCTTCTCTCTACTTTTGTGCAACCAACAATCTGTGGATGATTTTCTTTTCTCCATTTTAAAGTGACTGAGACATATAATTTGAAGAATTACATGTTTTGCAATAACATGAAAAATGTAAAATGTCAATCCGTGTTCATAAATAAAGTTTTTAATAAAACAGTTACCTTTCTTCATTTACATATTTTCTGTGGTCATTTTCAAAGCACATGGCCAACAAAGCCGAAAATATTGATAATCTGTTTTTTCCAGAAGAAAAGTTTTTTTTTCTATACCAGATAATAAAGGAAACAATCCTTATAATTTTCACGACATTTGAATTGTATTGAATATTTAGTGTATATGAGTCACTACCACTTACTTTTTGTATGTATTAAATTAACCAATAAACACATCTTTGAGGAAGAGACTCCATTTTAGAAATGCAAAAGTGAAAAAAAAAATGAGTTTATTTCAGGTCAAAATATGAGTTTGAGCAAGGGTTTTAACCTCTGAAACTTGGCTCCAACACTTTTTTATTTCTACAATTCTATACTTATAGTAGAACTAGACTTAGTTCCTCATGATTTTCAAGATCCCTTCAAACTGGAAATTGTGATAATTCTTTAATCTGAACCTCAATCAATTTTATATATGAGTCACAAATATCAGACACCTGTTTCATAATTTGGATGCTAAAGTTGAACTCTGCTAGTTTTATTTGCTGCTGTACTGTCCGAAACTAAAAATTAATACAGTATTATAAAAGAATTTGCTTTTTGGTTCACATATTTCTACATCTTGGAGATTGTCCATTCATTTTTCACTGACCATGGAAATGATTATATTGAAAGATGTGTGGTATACTCATACCTTCAAATCAGTCCAGACATTTTTGTTTATCTTCTTGCTGCCTGTAATCTATTAAAGAGCTGGAACAAAGTAGGAACTTAAATTGACATTTCTGTTTTGACCTGACTAGCACTACTCAAGAAATGAGTCCTCATATTCAAGACTCACACTCAAATAAAAGGTTAATAATTAAACACTACCAAGTTGGATTCTTTGTGGTGCATGCACTATCAGAACAACTGGCAAGAAAATTAGCTTCAAATAATCTCACGGATTTTTCCCCTGAATTAGTTTAAGCGAAGGGAATAAGATGGAGGATTTAGGCAGCTTACTTTCAATTTTAATTGTATATTGCAAACCTCTAATCAACACTGCCCTTTGGGAACTTTCAATAAAATGGACGAAAACAGCAAGAGAACATTCATCTAATACCCATGGAAGCTAATATAGCTACCCCAAAATCTTTAATCCTGTTCCCAATAGTAAGAGATATTAAATAAAAGTCCACCAACTATGTTGAAGACATGCTTTATTTCAGCTTATAAATGTCTCTTTCTGGGTGAGTAGAATCTTGATGAGCATAAAGTCTAAGTCTCTAGATGGGAAAAGTATTGAAGGCCATTTCTTCAAAAGCCTCTTTCTTCAACTAATTTTTCATTTGTTACTCAATGTCTCTTCCTGTCATTTTCAAAAATTATTAAAGTCCTGTACTTGTGTTTATTCTAATATTATTTGGCCATGTATGTCTATATGTATAAAGTCCATTCATCACTAAATTATAACTTGTTTAAAGGCAAGAGTCAAATATTTCTTTTCTGGCTGTCTGATGCTTATTTTAGTAGTATTAATTCTATAATTTTTACATAACTGTGTTGGATAATGACATAATAAAATAAGTTTTAAAAACTAATTTAATCTTGAAGTTTTAAGAAAAAAGATAATGATTGAGATATTTGAGATATTCATGAAAGAACTAAATATCAACACATAATTGCTGTCTGTTATAACTACAAACACGGAGAAGGCAATGGCACCCCACTCCAGTACTCTTGCCTGGAAAATCCCATGGGTGGAGGAGACTGGTAGGCTGCAGTCCATGGGGTTGCTAAGAGTTGGACGTGACTGAGCGACTTCACTTTCACTTTTCACTTTCATGAATTGGAGAAGGAAATGGCAACCGACTCCAGTGTCCTTGCCTGGAGAATCCCAGGGACAGGGGAGGCTGGTGGACTGCCGTCTATGGGGTCGCACAGAGTCAGACACAACTGAAGCGACTTAGCAGCAGCAGCATAACTACAAACTATGTGCATTATCATTATACCATACTTACCTTAGGAGGAGTCTGAGCAGTATCGAACATGCACAATTTTATTTTATCCTCAGAGTATCCTAGTGAAATGGGAAACTGAAGATTTTTGAAAAATCAGAGGTAGGAAACAAGCAGTGCACCAAGACATACCTGAATCAAGGTGCCAGCTTCTTTACTTTTCTACTCACTGTATAAATGAATACAGAGAGATAGTGGGGTAGAAAGAAAGAGGGAATATTCAATACTAAAAACATAAATGGGTTTCCTTGGTGCCTCAGTTGGTAAAGAATCTGCCTGCAATGCAAGAGCCCTGGGTTCAATCCTTGGGTCAGGAAGATCCCCTGAAGAAGAGAATAGTTACCTACACCAGTATTGCCTGGATAATCCCATGGATGGAGTCTGGTGGGCTACAGTCCCAAAAGTCAGACATGACTGAGCACAGCACAGCATCACAGGAAGTAAAGAGGAAATGAGAAGTGGTGAAGATAGGTAAGAAACGAAAGAGATTTTAGGCAATAATTTATTCAATGTAGTTCCCATAGGGACCCTAGGGATAGGAAAATGTTCACTTCTTCATTTGAAGGTTTTTTAGCTTATCTAAGAATTACATTGATATAGGGTGATTTAGCAAGAGAAACACAAAGTTTGTAGGTATGGAATCCCATAAAAATATTAGACTCCACAGCAGTCACCTAATTGAACCATTCTGAGCTAAGGGGAATAGAGTATGGACCTGGGATTTTACTTAAAGGGGGAGGAAGACAATTCACAGGAAGATGAGAAGAGCAAATATTTGCAATACCATGCAGGTAAGTCTTTCTGATGTAAGAAAAGTTGTGTGGTAATAGCTGTCTTCCTGGTACAGCTGTGTGTGCTCAGTCACTTCAGTCGTATCTGACTCTTTGTGTCCCCAGGATCTTCTTTCTTTGAGATTCTCTAGGCAAGAATACTGGAGTGGGTTGCCATTTCCTTGTTCAGGAGATCTTCCAGACCCAGGGATCACACCTATGTCTCCTGCATTGCAGGTGAATTCTTAACTGGTGAGCCAGCCAGGGAAACCCTTGTTATCGGTCCCCTATCCAAATTCTTTTAGACAGTTAGGGGGAAATGAAGAGCTCTCTCTGAGTCTGCTGGGACCTTAATGTCTCCAGCTCAAAATAATCCAAATGCAGAAGTGGCACATTCTGGGGTCATATATTCAGCTTCCCTGCATTATCAAAAACTTTCATTTCCCACCAAATCTTGAAGAACTATATATCGACAGAGAAGTTATATTTCAGATTGCAATGATTGTCAATAAATATTGTAGCCCTGTTCTGTAGCTACATTTTTCCTCGCTCTGGTGGTTATTTCCACAGTCCATGATGGCAGTAAGACCCAGGGGAGTTCAGTTCAGTTCAGTCACTCAGTCATCTCCAACTCTGTGACCCAAAGGACTACAGCATGCCAGGCTTCCCTGTTCATCACCAGCATCTGGAGCTTGCTCAGAATCATGTCCATTGAGTCGTTGATGCCATCCAACCATCTCATCCCCTGTTGTTCCCTTCTCCTCCTGCCTTCAATATTTCCCAGCATCAGGGTCTTTTCAAATGAGCCAGTTTGCATCAGGTGGCTAAAGTTTCAGCTTCAACATCAGTCCTTCCAATGAATATTCAGGACTGATCTTTAGGATGGACTGGTTTGATCTCCTTACAGTCCAAGGGACTCTCAAGAGTCTTCTCCATTACCACAGTACAAAAGCATCAATTTTTCAGTGCTCAGCTTTCTTTATAGTCCAACACTCACATCCATAAATGACTACTGGAAAAATCATAGCTTTGACTAGATGGACCATTGTTGGCAAGGTAATGTCTCTGGTTTTTAATATGCTGTCTAGGTTGGTCCTAGATTTTCTTCCAAGCAGTAAGTGTCTTTTAATTTCAAGGCTACAGTCACCATCTACAGTGATTTTAGAGTCCCAAGAAATAAAGTCTGTCACTGCATCCACTGTTTCCCTATCTATTTGCCATGAAGTGATAGGACCGGATGCTATGATCTTAGTTTCCTGAATGTTGAGTTTTAAGGCAACTTATTCACTAATGAGCCACTTTCATCAAGAGGCTCTTTAGTTCTTCTTCACTTTTTGCCATAAGGGTGGTATCATTGCATACATGAGGTTATTGATATTTCTACCAGCAATCTTGGTTCCAGCTTTTGCTTCATCCAGCTCAGAATTTCTCATGATGTATGCTTCATATAAGTTAAATAAACACAGTGACAATATACAGCCTTGACATATTCTTTTTCCTATTTGGAACCAGTCTGTTGTTCCATGACCAGTTCTAATTGTTGCTTCCTGACCTGCATAGACCTCAAGAGGCAGGTCAGGTGGTCTGGTCTGGTATTCCCTTCTCTTTCAGAATTTGCCACAGTTTATTGTGATCCACAGTCAAAGGCTTTGGCATAGTCAATAAAGCAGAAGTAAATGTTTTTTTCTGGAACTCTCCTGCTTATTCAATGATCCAGCAGATGTTGGAAATTTGATCTCTGATTTTATGCCTTTTCTAAAGCCAGCTTGATAATCTGGAAGTTCACAGTTCATGTATTGTTGAAGCTTGGCTTGGAGAATTTTGTGCATTACTTTGCTAGCATGCATGCAATTGTGCAGTAGTTTGAAAATTCTTTGGTATTGTCTTTCTTAAGGATTGGAATGAAAACTGACCTTTTCCTGTCCTATGGCCACTGATGAGTTTTCCAAATTTGTTGTCATGTTTGAGTGTAGCATTTTCATAGCACCATCTTTTAGGATTTGAAATAGCTCAATTGGAATTCCATCATCTCTACTAGCTTTGTTCATAGTGATGCTTTTTAAGGCCCACTTGACTAGCATTCCAGGATATTTGGCTCTAGTTGAATGATCACATCATCGTGATTATTAGGGTCATGAAAGTCTTTTCTGTATAGTTCTTCTGTGTATTCTTGCCATCTCTTCTTAATGTCTTCTGTTTCTGTTAGTTCCATATCATTTCTGCTCTTTATTGTGCCTGTCTTTCCATGAAATCTTCCCTTGAGTTCCCTAATTTTTTTGAAGAGATCTCTAGTCTTTCCCATACTATTGTTTTTGAAGGAGTCTTTTGGGCCTAGAAAAGAAAAAAAAAAAAAAGTCTCAAAGTTCCTTGCTAAATCATCTAACTTTGGAGAAAACAAAACAGAACTTCAAGTCCCACCCAGATGCTCCTGGTTGGTTGCATCTATCTGGGACTTATCATCCCCTGTCCAGAAACCTTCCACCCCCTACCTCTGCACAGAAGACTTATCACCCCATCAGTTCAGTCGTTCACTCATGTCCAACTCTTTGTGACCCCATGAATTGCAGCATGCCAGGCCTCCCTGTCTATCATCAACTCCGGGAGTTCACTCAGACTCATGTCCAGCCAGTCAGTGATGCCATCCAGCCTCTCATCCCCTTCTCCTCCTACCCCGAATCCCTCCCAGCATCAGTCTTTCCAATAAGTCAACTCTTCGCATGAGGTGGCCAAAGTATTGGAGTTTCAACTTTAGCATCAGTCTTTCCAAAGAAAACCCAGGACTGATCCCTTTTAGAATGGACTGATAAGATCTCCTTGCAGTCCAATGGACTCTCAAGAGTCTTTTCCAACACCACAGTTCAAAAGCATCAATTCTACAGCGCTCAGCTTTCTTCACAGTCCAACTCTCACATCCATACATGACCACTGGAAAAACCATAGCCTTGACTAGACAGACCTTTGTTGACAAAGTAATGTCTCTGCTTTTCAATATGCTATCTAAGTTGGTCATAACTTTTCTTCCAAGGAGTAAGTGTCTTTTAATTTCATAGCTGCAGTCACTATCTGCAGTGATTTTGGAGCCCCCAAAAATAAAGTCTGACACTGTTTCCACTGTTTCTCCATCTATTTCCCATGAAGTGATGGGACCAGATGCCATGATCTTTGTTTTCTGAATGTTGAGCTTTAAGCCAACTTTTTCACTCTGCCCAACTACAAATGTCATCTCAACTAAAGAATACCCAAAACATCCCACCTGATTAATGTTTTCCTTATAGCTTCCACAAACCTCCCTATAAATATGAAGCCTCCCTGATCCCTCTCGGTGCTCAGCCAGGTTGTTAGGCCGACTGTCACCCCTCTTTACCTGAATAAAGGTAACCTACTTCTGTTGAGGTTCTTTCCTCTTTCTGCCTCGGCCTGAACTATACCTTACAGTTTTCCTCTATTTCTTTGCATTGAACACTGAGGAAGGCTTTCTTACCTCTCCTTGCTATTCTTTGGAACTCTGCATTGAAATGGGTATATCTTTCATTTTCTCCTTTGCATTTTGCTTCTCTTCTTTTCATAGCTATTTCTAATGCCTCCTCAGACAACTATTTTGCCCTTTTGCATTTCTTTTCTCAGTGGTGGTCTTGATCACTGCCTCCTCTACAATATCACAAAACTCTGTTCATAGTTCTTAAGGCACTCTGTCCAAAAGATTTAATCTGTTGAATCTGTTTATCACTTCTGGGTAAAGGGGCAAGAAAAAAAAAAAAAAAAAGCAAAAGAAACCTCTAAAAGAACTGACTGAGCTCTGCAACCAGTTCAGAAAAAAAAAAAAAAAAACCCACATGAGACATTTGCTTCATTCCACTTGTGTTCTTATAAATCAAGAGGCCCTTGAGTTAGACATTTGAATAATCAACTGCAATAATTAAGTTTCAGGATTTTAGATTTTCAAGTAAAAATGTCTATAATGTACACAAGGTTGTTCAATGCTGAGAAGTTCATTTACTGTCACAAACTATATAGTTATTTATATAAGTTGTTTGTATTGAGGGTATATCCCAGATAATGCTATTATTTATGCAAAGCTCTTTGTGGATAAGATTGAGAGATTGATTGCCATCTAAAGTTCATAATGTTCAGATGTACAAATTGAGAACAGGTAACAGAAGTTCTCTTCCATGAAAGGGAGATTATAACATACATTAAAAAAAGTAATTTTTAATAAGTAAAAGCATGTGATTAATGTCAAATATTTAAAAAGTTAAAAAATATTAAACATGAAAATTTGTCACCTTTGGGGCTTCCCTAGTGGTTGAGCGGTAAAGAATTTTCCTGCAATGCAGGAGACACAGGAGACTGAATTTCAATCTCTGGGTAAGGTAGATTCTCTGGAGAGGGAATGGCTACCTACTCTTGTATTCTTGCCTGGAGAATTCCATGGACAGAGGAGGTTGGCTGGTTACAGTTATGGGATTGCAAAGAGTCAGATATGACTGAGTTACTAACACTCTTACCAGCATAATGCAGATATCCTATATAGAAAAATCCGAGATCTAACAAAAGTTATTTGAGTTCTTAGCCAAAAACATTGTTTTATGAAAAAGTGGAGTGTATTTCTATGTTTTGTAGTGAGTGAAAATGAGAAATTTCCAGGGGAGACAAGATGTGGTGCGTTCGCATACACACACACACACACACACACACACACACACAACTGCACAGATAGTCATCACCCCCTTCTTCTATTTAGTTTTAGATACCCGCTAAGATTTAGCTGTCCATATGGCTGCTCAGCTAGAAAAACCATATTCTGTATTCTTTGGAAAACCCATATGTCCATATTTTTGTTTTACCAATGTGAGCAGAAATGAAACTTTTGATTTCCCTCTTCTTCCCCTTTCTGATAGCAGGGCTATGATGAGATTGGAAGCAGTTGCTTTGAACCCAGAAATGTAAAACCTGGAGCTAAAGTGTTGGCAACCCTGATATCTCTCATCTGCTTAACTCTGAGCTATTTGTTTCAAGAGGTATGTACTCAAATTCTATTTAAATTTCCACAGATTAACGTTGATTCATAAAAACAAAAGGTACATTTAACTTAACTAGTTTACTTAAAAAGAAATTAACTCATTATTATAATTTAAGATTCAGTTCAGCTCATTTGTCACTGAGTTGTTGGCAATTCCATGCTCTTTGCGACCCCATGGACTGCAGAACACCAGGTCTTTCTGTCCATCACCAACTCCTGGAGCTTGCTCAAAATCATATCCATCGAGTCAGTGATGCCACTCAACCATCTCATCTTTTGTCATCCCCTTCTCCTCCTTCCTTCAATTTTGCCCAGCATCAGGGTCTTTTCCAATGAATCAGTTCTTCACATCAGGTGGCCAAAGGAGGAGCAAAACGAGTTCAGTGAAAAATCAGCCAGAGGTATATTTGTTTACAATATAGGTGCAGATGCAGGTCTTAATATAGAAGAGTAAATAAGACTTATTCCTCTAAAGAAAAGAAAGAAAATGAAGTCACCCAATCATGTCCGACTCTTTTGTGACCCCATGGACTGTAGCCTAACAGGCTCCTCCGCCCATGGGATTTTCCAGGCAAGAATACTGGAGTGAGTAGTCATTTCCTTCTCCAGGAGATCTTCCTGACCCAGGGACTGAACCCGGGGCTCCCACATTGTAGGCAGACACTTTACCGTCTAAGCCACCGATCAATAAGGAGAGAACAGGTTAAAAGAATTTCTTGGACTTTAGGTGGCAGAAAGGAGAACGCTGAATAGAAACATGGTGGAACCTATCAGTCTCATCATTTTGGCCGAAATATTGACCTGTTTCACTTCAAACCTGGAGGGAGAGACCTTGCTGGGATCTATTCTTTCAAAATATTTGATATGATCAGCAACTGATGCCATTCATTCGACCTGTAACCATTACAAAGCATAAACTAGGCTATATGATGTGGTGAGATGGGGTTTAAGTGAGGATTTGATAAGTCAGGGCTTGGTAAGATCAACATTTTGCTGTGATTCCCTGGTGGCTCAGCAGTTAAGAATCACTTGCCCGTGCAGGAGATATGGGTTCAGTCCTTGGGTCCAGAAGATTCCCTGGAGGAGGAAATGGCAACCCACTTCCAATATTCTTGCCTGGAAAATCCCATGGACAGAGGGCTACAGTCCACAGGATCTTGAAGAATTGGACATTACTTAGCGACTAAACAACTACAGTATTCTGCTGACTATATTAATTTCCTTTAAATTTGTCTTGATTCTGAGGTAAAACTGCTGGGATTCTTTTATCTTAGACTACACAAAATTATTGACCAGGCATTGGAGCAGAAGTGGAATTTATTATTACTACCCTGAATGTCTTACAGATAAATCAATGCATTTAAACCTATACAGGCAGTGAAGGCAGAGAAAATTTCTGTAAAGAAAGCTGAGTGTCAATGCTTTTCAGTGCTTTTGAACTGCGGTGTGGGAGAAAGTTCTTTGAAAGTTCCTTGGACTGCAAGGAGATCCAACTTGTCCATTCTAAAGGAAATTAGTCCTGAATTGGAATGACCAATGCTGAAGCTGAAACTCCAATACTTTGGCCACCTGACACGATGAACAGGCAGAACAAGGTCATTGAAAAAGACCCTGATGCTGGGAAAGATTGAAGGCAGGAGGAGAAGGGGACAACAGAGTAAGAGATAGTAGGATGGCATCACTGTCTCAATGGACATGAGTTTGGGCAAACTCCGGCCGTTGGTGATGGACTCGGAAGCCTGGCATGCTGCAGTCCATGGGGTTGCAAAGAGTTGGGCACTACTGAGTGACTGAACTGAACTGAACTTGGAATGATGAGAATTGTATTGACTAATATCTCTTAAAATGTGAAGCTTGTGATTGAGCTAATAACAACAGTTCATTAAAAATAACTCAAATATGGAACTATTTCAAGTTGACAATATGTGGGTCATTAATACTCACTAGAAACAATGTGATCTCCTTTCATTCCACTTTGCCTACGTAAGTGTTCTCTATCCTATTCTTCTGTGTACTTTCAAATCTGAAATACGATGAGCTGCTTTCTTTGTAAGTGAAGTACCACATGGCAGATACATCTTCCAAACAAGGATGTGTGCTCTTCAGCAGCTTGGCAGGAAACGGGTTTTTCAATAAATATCATTCCTTAATTGTGAAGTTCATTAATGATTTTTATGACTTCTGAAAGTGTGCCAAATCCCTCATGGAACTCAATTACATTTCAAGTGAAAGCACAATATGTGTAAACACTGAAATCTTATGTAAAGCCAGATTTTTTTCCCTCCTTTTGGTCCCTCGTGCTGAAACACTTGAGGATTTAGGACTGTAATGTCTTCTGCTTCTTTCATTAACATATGATATAATATAGAACATATCCTGATTGAGAGCAGGTGAAATGCAGTTGCTAGGTCTCGAAAAATGTTCTAAACAGGAAAAGATAAAACAGAGTCAGATTTTAGGCTCTGAACTTAACTCTTTGTTTGTATATAAAATAAGGAAGGGATTCTTGTAAAATGATTTTTACTCCCTCTGGAGAGAACAAAGTTATTGGGTAATAGGTTATCCTTCAGCCAGCATCAGCACAACTATAAATCTACAGTGTATGAAATCAACAAAATTCATTACTTGCCATTGAATATGAAGCTTAAAAATCTCCATGGAGAAAAATATCAACTATATGCACCTGTTCTTTGAGACAGTTTTCTCATTTTGTAAGCATTTTAGGTGAAACAATTTTGTTTATTACTGAATTTATCTTTATAGGAATGCCAGAAGTTTGCAATAAGTATTAAATGAAAAGCAATCAGAAGAGACATGAAGCAAATCTCACTTTAATTTGAAAGCAGGATATCTGACAAACAATGGTTTTATTAGGTAACAAGTTACATCAGATAAAGCTTTTAAATTATAATATATTTTATGAATAGAATTAGTATGGTTCTTTGCTCCTTATACTTGGATATTTCCCTCACATTATATCTAAAGAAAACAGTATCAAAATATAACTCTTCATATTCTAACTCAAAAGTATTACTTATTTCATGAAACCACATAAATGATTCTTACTTTTGCATTATGGTTGTGATTCTAATATAGATAGAGGAAATTATTATTTTAAAAATATGCCATATAAAGCATCTGCCATCTGATCATTTATAGGGTTCAGAATGAAAAGAAGTAGACATGACAGTTTCTGTGAGAATATAGTCTATAAACCATGTAACATTATTTGGTCCAAATGAAATGTTATGGTTAATATATGAACAAAAATCTGCTAATGTTTGAGAGTTAATTTATCAGCCATGATTTGACCACAAAGGTAAAAACTTTAGCAACATAAACTACTGGATAGGAAAGTCCTTGATAAATAGTAGAGATAAGAAATTCAGAAATAACCGCAATACAAGAAGTAATTATGAGAATGAAGATGATGGTAATGTTGGGTAATGATGTCTCTTAAAAAAAAGGTCATTAAATTCTTTAAAACTTATGTACATTTAAACTTGTAGGTAGAAACATTTTTAATTAATTTATTTTTAATTGGAGGATAATTGCTTTACAATATTGTGTTGGTTTCTGCCATATATCAACATGAATCAGCCAAAGTCTTAATTTAAGTGGACAGTGATATTTAAACTGGCTCTTAAATGAAGGTATGCATTTTAATAAACAGAAAGTTCAAGTGTTTTGAATGTCTTCAATGGATCTAGAAAAGTTACAGGGGAATATGAAGGAAAATACAGTGCTAACACTTTAATATGTTGGTTTACGTGCCTGCGTGCATTCTCAGTTGCTTCAGTCATGTCCTACTCTTTGTGACCCTAAGAACTGCAGCTTGCCAGGCTCCTCTGTCCATGGGATTCTTCAGGCAAGAATACTGGAGTGGGTTGCCATGCTCTCCTCCAGGGGAACTTCCAAACCAGGTGATCGAAATCGCATCTGCCTGCATCTCCTGCATTGCAAGTGAATTCTTTACCCATTGAGCCACCTGGTAAGCCTAATATGTTGGTTTTGTCATAAGCAAATCCCACTCATTGTGATTGATTAATGAAAGCACTGAGTTTCAATGGAAGCTTGCTTCACTATACAAAAATTTCTACTTCTCATTATTTTTATAGTTTGTTATACATTTTGAGACTTTTATACATTGAGACTTCTTTTGTTTAATCATGCTAAGTGATATTGTATATGATAGAATATGGATCAATTTGATTAGGATTCATATAAACTAAGAGATTTTATAAGATCTTTCCAAAGAATTTTATTTTACAAAATAAAATCCAGAGTGCTATATAAGGGTTTATATTTTGCATTTAGTGTAATAAGTATAGATCTCAAGTTCAAGATGGAGGAGTAAGGACATGAGTTTAACCTTCCTTAGGTAAACACCAAAATCAAAACTAACTGCTGAGCAACCATCAACAGAAAAACACTGAAATCCATCACCACCAAAAAGAGAAAAAGCCTGCATCCAAAGATAATGAAGAAACCACAGTGAGATGGTAGCAAGTGTGCAATCATAAGATCAAACTCCATACTGGCAGGACAGACAACCCAGAGACTGGAGAGCAGTTGTTCCATAGAAGCCCATTCACAGGAGTTAAAGTCCTGAACCTCATGTCACGTCTTCCCAGTCTAGTGGTCCGACAATGGGAGGAGGAGCCCCCAGAAAATCTGGCTTTGAAAGTCAGTGGAGTTTGATCATAGGAAATCCATGGGCCTGGGGGAAACAGAGATGCCACTCTTGGAAGGCATCCACAATGTCCCGTGCACACGAGAACCCAAGGGAAAACAGCAGTAACCTCATAAGAGACTGAACCAGGCCTACCTGCTAATATTGGAGGGTCTCTTGCAGAGGCAGGGTTGGCTGTGGCTCACCAAGTGGACAAAGACACTGGGAGTAGCAGTTTGGGGAAGTACTCCTTTGTGTGAGCCCTCCCAGGTGTTGCCATTAGCTCTGCTTAACAATCTGTAGGTTCCAGTGCTGCGATGCCTCAAGCCAAACAGCCAACAGAATGGAAACAGCACCACCCATTAGCAGACAGGCTGCTTGAAGTTTTCCTAAGCATAGCTCTGCTTAGCAGAGGCACAAGACCTAGATCCACCCACTAGAGAGGTCCCTGCCATCAGGAATCTTGTAACTCTAACGCTACTGCTACTGCTAAGTTGCTTCAGTCGTGTCCGACTCTGTGTGACCCCACAGACGGCAGCCCACCAGGCTCCCCCATCCCTGGGATTCTCCAGGCAAGAACACTGGAGTGGGTTGCCATTTCCTTTTCTAATGCATGAAAGTGAAAAGTGAAAGTGAAGTTGCTCAGTCGTGTCTGACTCTTCCGATCCCACAGACTGCAGCTTACCAGGCTCCTCCGTCCATGGGATTTGCCAGGCAAGAGTATTGGAGTGGGTTGCCATTGCCTTCTCCTGTATCTCTAATAAATGAGTATAAAACTTCTGACCCTAAGTTTTTGTATTGAGCTCTGATTTGGGGGGAACACAAGTTAAGACAATTTCTATACACTAAAAAGTCTCAGAGATGCCTTTCTAGTGATTTCACATTTTTAGTTAATACTTACACATTGTCTCACGATTACTTATGAATTACTTATATTATAATAATCATTATGTTTCTGAAGAGCCAATCATGGTGACTGTCTTTTCTCTAAGAAGCAGGGAACAATTTCAGCATGAACCATTCCCTCAGTATAAGAAATACCACAGCATACCAAAGATTTTCCTTAGATGATATCCATCTTATTTTTATGATATTTTACATCAGTCGTTCAACTAATAATAAAACATTCCCCCACTCCCATCACATCAGTTATACCTAAGATACAAAAGATAAGGGGAAATCATATAAATATACCTCATCCTTCTTTTACTTTACTTCACCTTGTTTAACAGTGTTTTCTATGCACTTGGCATGGTTTCTTCTTTGCATTGACATCCTATTTAAACACTGGGATATTAATTTAAGCTCTTTTGCAGCTCAATTTTAAGTTGTTTTTCCAGGAAATAAAACATATACTCTATCTTTTCAAAAGCAGACATTATTTTCCCTAGTCATATTTCGACTTCATGCAATCTCTCTCTCTCTCTCTCTCTCTCTCTCTCTCTCTCTCTCTATATATATATATATATATATATATATATATATATATATATATATATAAACCAAACATATATATTTGGTTTAATCGCTAATTTCTGTCTGACTCTTGCAACCCCATGGACTGCAGCCCTCCAGGCTCCGCTGTCCATGGAATTCTCCAGTCAGGAATACTGGAGTGAGTGGCCATTTCCTTTTCCAGGGCATCATCCCAATGATCCAGGGATAAAACCCACATCTCCAGCACTGCAGGTGGATTCTTTACTAAGCCACCAGGGAAGCCCATATTATATATATGTATACACAAATACATTTATATATATAAAATATCAATGCAGGAGACATAAGAGATGCAGGTTCGATTCCTAAGTTGGGAAGATAAACCGGAGCAGGGCATGACAACCCACTCTGGTATTCTTGCCTGAGAAATTCCATAGAAAGAAAAGCCATATATATAAAATTATATATATCTTTCCCCATTATTTACCCCAAATTTCAACATTGTATTCCCATTCTCCTTACTTTGATGGTCTGTTCAATATCAAAATCATTTCCTTAGTTCATAGTTTAGTAAAGACACTGCTATTGTTAATTTGTGAGACTCTAAATTCTATTCTTCTGAAGAGCGTTGCTTTGTTTCTTTGCTATCTGGCTTTAATACACAATTAACTTGGTTGGACTCACTTGTAGGGGGCAGCTCACATCTCAGTATTATTTTTTCATTCTTAACTAGGATGCACGTTGTCTTCCTTGGAATTTACTTGCTTTGAATATCAGCCAGGGATTTGGGCAATACTTGCAGCACTTTTTTTTTTTTTTTTTTTTTAGATTCTTGATATCTTGTTCAATTATTTTCAGAATTTTCCCTGAGACGTTTTACCTTTTGTTTTTGCCCCCATTCTTTCCTTCAGATTCTCAGGCCAGAAGGACAATCTACCAGAATTTTATCTGTGTAATGTGGCACCAATTAGTGCCAACACTTTCTTAAATCCCCTTCATATTTTCCTTACTTTGCTGAGAATTCTTTTTAATGTAAGAGAAATTTTCTCACTACTCTTCATATTGAGTCATTTCCTTTGGATGATTTCAGTCATTCTGGTTTTCAGTAAAAATGTGGAGCACCTAAACTCTACCAAATGAGTAAGAAATTTATACTCTCTCCCTTCTTGTAAATGACAATCAAAAAATAAAGTGAAGATATGTCCACATATCCATGAAGGACACTTAGAAAGCAGAGTTTGTTGGTACAACACAGAAGATCTTACACATTAAATTGAATGAGACAAAGAAATACTTTTGTTGCTGGAAGATACAACTGGGTTCTAATTTTACCCTAAATCATTATATGAAAAGATATAGGAACTCAGTGAGAAAACAATACAGACATAAACAGAATTATCCTCTGTTAATGTCTGGCAGTGAGACAGGTTAGGAAGCATGAGCAATGGTGGGAAGAGACTAGAAAGAATTTTGAAAATTCACTGAACCTGAAAAGTGTCCATCTTTTTATGATAAAAGAGCTGATTGCTCATAGGCAGTCACCATGATTTTTTAACTGATAAAATCACCCATGTAAATCAAACGGAAAGCTCTTTCTTAGCCA
The DNA here is from genome assembly GCF_042477335.2 of Ovis canadensis. Taxonomy (NCBI): domain Eukaryota; kingdom Metazoa; phylum Chordata; class Mammalia; order Artiodactyla; family Bovidae; genus Ovis; species Ovis canadensis. Next base: position 65,316,431 of record NC_091250.1, read on the forward strand.
TATTTTCTTCACCTTAGTCTTCTCTTGAAATAATGGGCCACTTGGTGCTATTAATATATCACTGAGCAAAAGAAAATGTTCATTATCAGAAGCATTCATGATCCAGCAGGACAGTTCACTTTGGGACTGTTGTGGATCCAAGGACTAAATCAGGGACAGAGGAGGAGAGTATTGTTGTATATGACCCTTAGTATCACTCCATATTTGAAGTACTATAATGGAAACATTCCATTTGTCCCTTAGTGGGCAGGAGGGTCATTCTGCTTTTTTATATTAGATCACCACAAATGAAACCAGGAAAAGATATTAGAGTCATAGGACAAGTACATTTTGACAGGAATTACTATACCAAAACTTTCAGATGTGTCTGTATCTTTTTACAGAGTGGATTTTCAATACCAGGCAATTGAGAGTCTTTCATTAGCAGTTTTTTAACTTCCTGCCTTAAAACTGCTTCGTATCAGGACTGCTAACATGAGTCTACAGTCCATTCAGATATAAAACCGAGAAACTCTTCCACAGATTTCTTCTTGTTATTGGACTACTGGCAGATTGCAAGGGATTTCCTCCTGGGACTGGGGCAACTTTCTTCTGCTGCGATGATTTGTTCCCTGTCTGGAGCTATGCTGGGCTTGGGACCCACATTTCCCTGGTCTCAGAATGTCAGAGAAGGAATCCTATACTCTCTCTCTCCCTAGGGCTGGCTGAGGCCCACAGTTTAATTTAAATCATGTAAACTGTAATAATTGGAAACTGCAGGGGGCCAAGACAATTTGTTAAATCTGCATACCTGTGAAACAGAAATGGCTGAATTGTGAAAGACAAGTCCCAGACAAGGATGACCTATTTTATACTGTTTGAAATGAAATCTTAGAAATCAATAACACCAGGCCAGGGAAAACAGACGTGTTACAGAGAAACCCAAGTTCTCAAATGATGGGGAAAATTTGGGAAAAAAAGGTATTGGCCCTTGTTTATAAAGCAATCACACATGCATCCACACACAATTCATAGCACACTACCAAGCATCGCCCAGGTGACCTTATAGACTCAAATATGTTATCTTTTATAGGTAACTTGATTTTCATATTCTGTATTTCACTTCTAGGATAACTAATGATATATAACTTATAAATAGGTTGTTTCATAAATATTCTAGGAAGATAGATGGGAAAAAGCAAGATGACTATGAAGTTGAATGGGAGAAATATGATCTCCTGCAGAACATTTGCATTTGAACATTCAGAACAGTTCAGGAATACAGGTAGATAATGAAAACATCAAAGAAGAAACATCATCTGTGAAAGTGCTAACAATAAATGAAAAGCAGAAGAAGGTATTGAACTTCATTGGATTCACCTTACCCTGTGACAAGAGGAACACATTTTAATTAAGGGAGAGTAAACAGAACAGTCAGCAAACCCATCCAGAAAGAGGTAGACTTCAAGCTATGTGGACAGGCTGTGATGTCTTTTGATATACCTGGATGATTCACTGAATAAATGGTCATCTGAGGAAATTAAAATCCTAACACCTTGTGTATAATGTAGGTTGGTTTCCTTGGCTGTGAACATATTTGATATGCATTAAATGTTCTGTCTCTCAGAGATTGCCGAGTTTCTGTGGATTTATGCTCTGTTGAAGAGAAAGTTGGATTTAGTCTATTTGAAAAAAAAAAAAAAAAAACATCTACAAAGGTCTTTGCAGTGTTTAAGTTTTAGGACAGAGGGCAGAGTGGACATGATTAACAAATAGAAGTGACTTTCAGAATTCCTTTTAAGTGTAGGAAAATCCCACAGTTAGTTAAATCTAGTGTATTTTTTCTACTCTCAGAACTTCAATGGGATGATAAGTATTATTTATCAAAAATACAGCCTGAAATACAATAGTTATTACATGAAGCTTATATGGTAGTTAATGTCTCATTCTAACATCACTGGATATTTCCTCAAATTATATATCAGTTGTGAAAAAAAAATACCACTTCAAGCAATAGGTTTTCTTTTATTTTAAGAAAGATAATATTTTGAAAAAATGAACTTTAAAAACTATGGTATCTTTCAAAACAAGGTTATTGAGCATTCTTAAATATTGTGTGCTTTTGCTGATCTGACTGACGTGGATAGAAAAGAGCTGTCACTATTTGGTGACAATATAACATGTATTTTGTAAATCCTTCCCTTCCTTTATTTATTTAATTGTTTTGCTTCTAAGTGCTCCCTATAGGAAATTAATCCTGCTTGTTCTTTTTCAAATACTGTATTGCTTGAGAACTTTGACAAAATGTATAATGAAGGGTTTAGTCCCTAGTAATGAATTTCATGATCTTAACAATAAGATCCAACAAACAATTTGAAGTGATGTAGTGAATGCTGACTCTGTTGTCAAGCACACGCAGAGTCTGACTGTTCTAAATAATTACTGGAGTTTGGCAGAGATACAGTTTGCACAGCCCACTACGATGACACCTGCTGAGACTTTGCATTATTTTGAAAAATAATAGGTTCTTCCAAAGGAATGAATGCTTTATAATACAGTAATTGAATGCAGGCAGCAATATACTTGCTTTCTCTGTGTTCTTGAGAATCTCTTTACTTGGGGGTTGTGTTTTGTCAGCCACGTTATATTTTAAGGAATGCCAATTAGTCTTAGTATTATTGTTTGTTGAGTTCCTTCAAAGAAGACTCAGTAATAGACATGTGGGAGATGTGTTTGCAAAGGATAAAATATGTACTGCTAATGTATTATAATAATTATTATTTTTTATCATTTGCATGAATGCTAAGTTGTGTCTGACTCTTTGAAGCCCTATGGACTATAGCTTGTCAGGCTCCTCTGTCCATGGGATTCTCCAGGGATTAATACTGGAATGGGTTACCATGTCCTCTTCCAAGGGATCTCCTCAACTCAGGGATCAAGCCGTGTTTCCTATGTCTCCTGCATTAGTAGGTTGATTCTTTACCACTAGCACCACCTGGAAAACCCCATTTATTACTTATTTTGCATTATACAGTATATACATATATATATATGGACAAAAGGGGCTGAGGCAAGTTTATACAAGAGGTTGATTGTGGAAGAGTTGGTTTTTTTTCTTTTTCCCTACAATTTTGATTTTCTATGTTTTTTGCTTTATCATGCTGACCTTCCTGTCTGAATTGAGCATGGTCCAGTACAGACAAGGATGTAGAATATTTAGAATGTATAGATAACAATGATACCATACTTAGACACCTGGAAGAAACTTTTTCTCTCTTCATTGCCTTGAAGGACTACAAATAATTTCTGTAGCTTTTTTATTACAAGCAAGAGGTTTGAGAGACAAAAACTTCATGCTTGGACCCCAGGCACTGTCCCTGCTGGGTTAATATTGGACATTTGAATGAATTAGACCGCTGGAATCTACCAGAAATAGCACTATACCTGTGTTTCAAGGAAAGACGTCTTTCTGTGGTTCCCAAAGTGAGACTCATTTTTAATTACGCTGCCTGTTATGAAATAAGAGGACACAAAGCTGGCACAATTTCCCATTCAGATGGTGAGGACTAGGTTAGGTCTAGGTCTTTTAGAAACTTTTAATATAATGTCTCTAAATGCAGAAGCTCATGGCGAGATGAGACAACATGGAAATGGAGCATGTGGGCCCGTCATTAAAGAGCCGAGGGACTCAGGATGATTCTGACTTTGCCAAATTACTTCTCATGTCAATGTCTCTGTTGTAATGTTTGCCTTACCAATGCCCTTTCTACCTTCCAGATTTTGAAACTTTGGGCCATTTCTCTTTGTTGTCTGTTTTTCATGGGAAAGTGGAACTAGCTGTTAAAGTTGGGAGTGACAAGTAGCTAGAGGTGATTCCCTCCCCTCCTTTATTGAGTATAAAACTGCAGCAGTTCTCCTCCGAAGTATTGTCATTATTTACATGAAAGCAGTACAATGAAAGTTATCACCAGGAATCTCGTGTAATGTGACTTTTATGCATTTCCTTATGACTGATCATCTGCCTGAAAACATAGGCAATATAGGTCTATGTTTTTATTAACCACCATGTATTTATTTCTCAACCTCTAAAAACGCAGACCCTTCTAGATAGAGGAAAAAACACCCAGTGTTTTATTTATACAGAAAAAAAAAATTTCATCAACACAAATAAAACTTCCTTTTAACCATTTGTTGTTGAGTGTCTAAAGTCACATCTGACATTTTGCAACCCCATGGACTGTAGCCCACCAGTCTCCTCTGTCCATGGAATTTCCTAGGCAAGAATACTGGAGTGTATTGCCATTTCCTGTTCCAGGTGATCTTCCTGACCCAGGTATTGAACCTTCATCTCCTGCACTGGCAGGTGAATTCTTTACCGCTGAGTCACCAGCAAAGACCATGATATATTATATACATATATATATATATATAATTTGATCCTCATTTTTTATTAAGCCTGTACCCTAGAGAGGGGGGAAATGAGGTATGCAATAACTAGGTAACTAGGCCCAGGTCATAAGGTTGAAAGTTGACTGACCTAATATTTACACAACTGCAGTCTGGGACCATTGTTCAAGATTTTAATCATTATGTCCTAGGGCCTCCAGAAGAAATACCAAATTTCAGCAGGTATATTAAGTTTTTGATCTAATTATTAGTTTAAATTACCCAAATTAAATTATTTAAATTAAAATAATGAGGCACCTGTGCAAGCATGCTCAGTCATGGCCAATTTTTTGCAACCCTATGAACTATAGCCCACAAAGCTCCTCTGAACATAGTACTCTCCAGGCAAGAATACTGGAGTGGGTAGCCATTTCCTCCTCCAAGGGATATTCCTGATTCAGGGATCAAATTGAAGGCTTCTGCACCTGCTGCAATGGCAGGTACATTCTTTTACTACAGAGCCGCATGGGAAGTCCATAATGTGACTGACAAATCAGTATTTGTAGAAAACATTCAATGGCAGTTGTAATATATAGATTACTTTCATACATTATAATGGGTTTCTAATTTGGCTCAAATTTTTTGAGTACAATTTAGCAATATACGGAAAGTTCTTTTAAATATTTTTTTGAGAAAATAATGGTAGTTCTAATATGATTTTTCAAGGAAATAATTAGAAAGAAATATGTGAGCACCATGCAAATATAATTTCTATATTTTCCCCTGTTGTAGTTATTTGCTAGAAAAGTTTTTGAGGTACATTTTATTGAAATAACATGGAATGATTGATATTTCTCATGAATTATGTATAACATTAAAATTTAATAATCTATTTTCTTCTAAATAAGGAGATTGATCACAAAACTGTATTTCATCTGTAAAAGATATATCATGTGACCATAAAAAGTATGATGATGATGATTATAATGATTCTGGTATATAGGTATGAAAATGAAATGATTTCTAAAATATTTTAAAAAATCATAAAGAAAGTTATTCAGTAAAGCACAATATATACTATTATTATAGTTTGGGAAAGTTATGATATATATGCACATAGTACAATGCATATATATAATTTACATATATGAATATAACACATAAAATGGTTATTTTTTGGAATACAAACATATATATCTAATTCTCCATACTGATCCCATTTTATCCTCTATCTGAAAAGATACTGATTAAAATATTCAAAGTAACTCTGTTTTATTGGTATGTAGTTTTGTTTTCTTTACTGTTTATTTTATTCAGTGAAAATGCATATGGTTTATAGTAAATAATATAAATATTTTTGAGTCAAATGAAAAAAAGTGAAGGTTTAATTCATAAGGTCATATATTAAGCCATATCTAGCTGCCCAAATATAACACTGTTTTTGTATGTATAAAGTTCTCTTACCAACATGTAAGAAGCATTAGTGTCTAGAATATAGGATAAAATAGATAATTTTATTAATCTTCAGGGATATCAAGTGGTGCTAATGCTAAAGAATCCACCTGCCACTGCAGGCAACACCAGAGGTGTGGTTGGATCCCCGGGTTGAAAAGATCCCCTGAAGAAGAGAATGGCTTCCCACTCCAGTATTCTAGACTGGGAAATTTCATGGGCAGAAAAGCCTGGCAGGTTACAGTCTATGGGGCTACAAAGATTCGGACACAACTGAACGATTGAGCACACACAGACATCCCTCTCAGTTTTGGAGCATGAGGTTTGAAAAGAGAGGGCTAGATTTTATACTAAGTGATATAATTCTGTGTATTCTAACATTCAACAAGTGACCTGTTAACTTAAGAAGACCATCAAAATGAAAATGAATAGTGAACTGATAATACAGAATCTTTCCCCAGTATACATGAACATGTGCTTTTTAATACATATCACTTTCGTATGTAGCTCAGTTTAAAATTATATATATGTATGTATATGTTTCTAACATTTTGAAAACTGAAAGTCTTGTCCTATACATACTCAGTGAACTTATTCTTTTGTGAACTAAAATTACAATTTACAAGTGATATTAAATTTTATTTGTGGAACATTGCTTTATCATTAACTTATGACATATTCTACTATCATCAATAGTATTTAATTTTCTAAACTGTGATATTAAACAGTATTTATGAAAAAAGCTTATCTCATTTATATAGCTTTATAAATTTTTCATAAATGGGTATAATCACTCAAACTAATTGTGAGAAGTCTCTTGCTAAATAAAAAAAATATGGACTTTTGAGCAAGCATTTAAGATGAATGAAGAAATAAATATTTTGTATCATAGATAGTATAGAACCTTGTGGAAACCACAAGTGAGTATCAATTAGAAGAAAGCTGTTAAAGGCAACAACTTTTACTTCTTTCTAGTTATGTTATTTTATAAATTGTACCTAAAAATATGAAATCAAATGTGCCAACATGAAATTTTGTATATTTTCACATACTGAATTTAATATTTGCTTTGAATGCTGCCCTAGTCCATTTGGACTGCAATAATTAAATCCCACAGACTGCTGGCTTACTAACATCAGACTTGTATTTCTCACAGTTTTGGAGACTGGTGATCTGAGGTTAGGATGCCTACATGCATGTTGGGTTCTGGGAGAGTCCTCATATGAGGTGTAGACTTTTTTGATGTGGCCTCACATGATGGAAGGGGTTAGGGAGCTCTATGTGATCTCTTTTATAAGAGATCTAATCCATTTATGAAGGTTCCATCTTCATGATTTAATCACCTCATAACACCAACATGTTAGGCATTAGGATTCCAGCGTGTGGATTTGGGAAGTCACAAATGTTTATACCAGAGCAAATACCAGTTTTCTGGAGGAAATTTTAATGAGTTTAAGTGGCAGTGAGTTAGTGGCTCAGATAATAAAGAATCTGCCTGCAATGCAGAAGACCCAGGTTAGATCCTTGGGTTGGGAAGATCCCCTGGAAAAGGGAATGGGAACCCACTCGAGTATTGCCTGGAGAACTCCATAGACAGATGACCTGGTTGGCTACAGTCCATACGGTCACACAGAGTTGGACATGACTGACTAACACTTTCACTTTCAAACTTCACTGTGGAGTGAACTCTTGTCCCCAGTGTCAGTACAGATCTCTGAGTTCCACACTGACCCTCTGCAGTCTCTTCACCCCGAGGGCTAAAAGTCCATGGTTGCTCTCTCCAATGAGTTCTCTTAAGTTTCTTAAAGCAAGAAGTGGGGGATAGGAAAACATTTAAGTACTCTTCCCAGTGTGTTGGGCCTCTGGAAAGAATAAAGGTCTGTGACAAGCCCTCTCTGATGATACTACCACCGCTGTCATCCTATGATGGCACAGGGAACTCCATGGACACTTCTTCCGATAGAGGCTTGCTCCTGCTCTCTCCTGCTTCCTGCCTAAGGTTAAAATCCTTCAAAAATATTTTGGAATTTTCATGTAAACTTTAGGAAAAATTTGCTGATAATTTGTGTCAAATTTATTCATCAACTTTATATTTTCAAATTTGATCTGATTGAATATGGTATTTATCATTAATTTGGGTAACAGCTTTGGGAATTAAGATTCAGATAATATGTGAAGGTGGGATTTTCATCTGATTTTGATCTATAATAACACAAATACCATAGATATTATTTTGAATATAAAGGCTTGTTAAACCTCTGACATACAAGCCTTTTGAGGCAGAGGGAATTCTATCTATGGAATGTATCTTTCTAGGTAAATCTACTTCTTACCTATCAAAAACAAAACAAAACCAAAAGCAACTTCTTGTATAAAAAAAAATTTGGATGTAAGTTTTTTAAGTGTTATCTCTGATTGAATTTCTTGTTAGTGTTTTCTATCTCTCCTCCAGTAAATTTTGGCATTAGAAATTTTCTGGTAAATACAGTCATTAAACTTTCAACATTCTTGATATCAATTGGCAAATGCATCCTCTTGTGTTGGTTTGGTCCAGGTTGTAGATGGGCATTGTTCCTAGTGTAGGCATGTTGCTTACAAGTTAGAGGTACCTCTATCACAGGGAAAGGAAGAGTACTGATGTTTAAGAAGTTAATTCATAGGGTTCATAGGAAACTGAAATAATTTAAAACCTAGGCAAATTTGATATACTTAGGCTGGGACTTCTTGGGAAAGGAAACAGGAACTGGAACATCTACAAACACAAGAATTCCAGAAAACTTAAGTAATAAAAACATATTAAAATCATAACATAAAATAATTTAGTACCAGTTAAGCATAATTTGAAGTATAAAAATAAAACTCTTAAAACAATATTTGGTAAAGATTATGAATTCATTAATATAGAATAATAAGAAATATAAACCTGATAACATATAAATAGTAGGTTGTAGAACATGAAATTTTTATCTTATGAAAATTTTTGCATATTACATGAAAAGCCTACAAAGAAAACACTTAGATCTACTTTATTCATTTTTTAAAAATTTTACAAATAAAAAACTTTACTTTCATGGAGTGTACAGTGTTGAGAGTATAAAGAAATGAACAGATTCATACAATCACTACCACAGTCAGGGTACAGAAAATTCTATCACTCTAAAGTTTCCTCCTGGGGTTTTGCAGTCAAAACCTTCCAATACTTGTTTCTGGCAGTAACTGATATTGCATGCATACATTTGATAGTGTTAAATATGTATTACTACTCAGTATTTTTTTAATGTATTTCTATTCAGCAACTATTAAAGAATGGAGGAAAAGATTAAATGAAATATTTTAACAGGAGTTTGAGATCTCACATGCTTTCATTCTTTTCTAAACATCGTTATAATTTTGGTTATAAAATTATCACTGCAAAAATTTTTTAATGATGTCTGCATATATGCAGAATATATCCCTACATATAACTGGTTGAAAAAAGTTAATGAGTCAATTATCATCTCCAAAGCATTCATTTTCAGAGAAATATGTTTAAAAAAAAACTAGATTTTAAATTTATTTCACTAATTTTTTTTTAAAAGAAGTAAATTTTCATAAAAATTTTAAAAGAACCCAAACTAGACATAAAGTGGATATAATAATTACTGAATTATCATATCTTGCCTTTCACTTACATTTTAAACCATACAAATTTGGAATTTCATTTATTAATATATTTAAGGTAATTCACTACCTACCTTTTGGTAAATAATCTCATAATTAATATCCCCCTGTAAATATACTTCTACATTTTGTTTATTTATTCCTTTGCCTCTTTTACATTATAGTCTCCTTTTACAGAATAATTGTACTAATCAATGGAAAATTTTTATTCAAAATAATTATACATGAGAAGATGCCTTATTTATTGTTTTTACTTATTTGCAATGTCAGAATTTGCATAAATATAAAGAGGGAAAAATAGTTCTTATTTGTAGTTCTTGGTATTAACCATTTTGAAGGTATTTTTGTTGTTCCTTCAGCTGATTTTGCAGTTTCAACCAAATACTGCTTACATTTTTCTCAAAGAAGACAGTGATGCTAATGCTAAAATAAAGATATCCTAGGCTTGATGAATGGAGAAGGCAATGGCACCCCACTCCAGTACTCTTGCCTGGAAAATTCCATGGAGGGAGGAGCCTGGTAGGCTGCAGTCCATGGGTTCGCTAAGAGTCCGATGCGACTGAACGACTTCACTTTCACTTTTCACTTGCATGCATTAGAGAAGGAGATGGCAACCCACTCCAGTATTCATGACTGGAGAATCCCAGGGACAGGGGAGCCTGGTGGGCTGCCGTCTATGGGGTCGTGGAGAGTAGGACACGACTGCAGTGATTTAGCAGCAGCAGCAGCAGGCTTGATGAACTATTAAGTGACCAAGATTTAAAAAAAACAGAAATACTCATGCTATTTTCAGTTGCCTTCAACTATATGTGCTCGTTTCTTTTCAGTGTTTGCCAAGCGAAAAACCAAGGTGCTTATGGTGGGAAAGTACTATTTTGGAATATCTATTACCAAATTACATTTCTCATAAAGAGAATAACTTCTCTGATTGATAAGAAAGTCTTCTTCTCCAAATCTGCATAAGAAAATACCTATGTACTTGCAGATAATATTAAAATTGCATTTCAGTATCTTCTAAAGGTCATCCCCAATACTGAAAGCCTTTTTCATATTTACTGTGAGATTCTTAAGCATAATGGTATTAAATTATAGACCTCATGAGAACAGGGGTTGAGGACATCATGTTTACAGCTGTTTTCAAGTACCTGGCATGGTGCCTAGTACAAAAATATTCAATAAATATTTATTGGCTGAATAAAGGAATACATGAATGAAGGATAAAGACAATAAAACATCTGACCTAAAGCTGAGATTTTTACATTCAATTTTAATATCGATTATATGGTTTAAACTGAGGAAAATTTGTCTTATTCTGGATTAATAAAAAGTATATTATAGTAATAAGTAACAATGCACATTTAACATGTTAAGCCTAGTTTTTCAACATTTTATAGAAGATAAAAGCTAATATTAAAGTTGAAAATATTTTATTTACTGAAATAAGAAAAGGAAACAATTCTTCTCATATTGTTCTAGAAGAAGAAATCTGTAAATGGTCACTCTGGCATAAGAAACCTAGATGAAAAAGTGTTGTTTTCCAGAACTGAAAAATATCTCCAGACAGCTATTTTGTTTAAATATCAGTGCAAATCTCAAGGGAAACATATGGAAGGAAAATGTGAAGTATCTGGAGCTCACAGGACAACAGGTCTACACAAATCTTAACAGTCTATTTTAGCAACAATCTCATTGGAGAGCCATTTCAGTTATTTACTACAATCTATAAAACCTTTAAATGGTTACCTCAATGCTCACCTCTTCTCCAGGGGGCCATCCTGGCTATTGTAGTGAATTAGAGACCATTTTTTACAGTTCAAATTCATTTTTTTTCAATATGTAGAGATAACTTCAGAGAAGATATTAGTCCATCACAGCTAAACTTATAAGCAAATTCATAATTTGAAATGGGTATGTATTAAACCGGTTCATGAGATATCTAAAATTTCATAGTCATAATTTTGAAATGTTCACTGTGCAATCATTTTAACTAATACTCATCATCTTGATATAATTTTCCTAGTGTACCATTTGATCATATACCATATACAATGAGCATTAGAGTTATAATATATTATTATCTTGATATAGTTTTCTATAGTGTGTTTTATATATGTCAATTCTGATTAGCTGGAGGAGTTCATTCCTCATTGTCCTACAAATAACTTCTCAATTTTGTGTAGATACTTAACATATCCAAGATTGCATATATCTCACATCAAATTCAGTTAGCTCCCATCTCTGGCAGCATGTTACTATGGCCTCTGGAAAGATTCATGAAAACACATGTGATAGCACTACCTTATGTTCTGGAGCTGTGCTGTTGAGGTTCCCATGGTAATCAACTTGGTACCCAAACATGGGCAGTTTCAAAGTTTAACCTATTCCTCCATTGGTGCTCACCAGGCAGACTATAGAATGTTCAAAGTTAGGTTTGTTATGTGCTGGTAGCAAAGAAGACTGGAAACAATGAAATGTTTGGCACCCTACCTATAATTGTTATTAGGAAGTTATAATCATGAATTCGGTTTGTCAGCTTGACTGGGACACAGGATTCCCAGATAGATTATAAAACATTATTTGTATGGTTGTCTGTGAGAGTGTTCTGGGAGAGATAAGCTTTTGAACTGGCAAACTGAGGAAAGATCACCCTCTCCAATTAGCATGGGCATCATACCATCCATTGAGGACCCGAATAGAACAAAATAGCTGGAGGAAGGGTGAATGTGATCTCTTTACTTGAGCTGGGACATCCATCTGCTCCTGCACTCAGGCCTTGATACTTTTGGTTCCTGGACCTTGGACCCAGATAGAATTTGCATCATCAATCCCCTATTCTCAGTCACGTGTACTTGAACTGAATTCCACCACTGGCTTTCCTGGTTCTCTGGTCTGCCAACAGCTAACTGTGGGACGTCTCAAGATACATAATTATGTAAGCCAAATGTTATAATAATTCTCCTGCTATATACGGAGAAGGAAATGGCAACCCACTCCAGTCGGCTTAGCTGGAAAATCCCATGGATGGAGGAGCCTGGTAGGCTACGGCCCATGGGGTCGCAAAGAGTCGGACACGATTGAGCAACTTCACTTTCACTTTTCACTTTCATGCATTGGAAAAGGAAATGCAACCCACTCCAGTGTTCTTGCAATCCCAGGGACAGAATCCCAGGGACAGCGGAGTCTGGTGGGCTGCCGTCTATGGGGTCACACAGAGTCGGACATGACTGAAGCGACTTAGCAGCATCAGCAGCCTGTTATATATGTATCTCTGCATCTATCTAATCTCTCTTATTGCTTCAATTTCTCAGGAAAACTCTGATTAATTACCATATTACCATAGACTTTTGGACATCTATTACATTTGTTGGAAGGTTCAAGGAAGTTTAGGCTGTTCTGGATTGAATACTGTAAGATGTCAGATATAACTTGAAGATTAAGTATTTTTTTTTTTAAATCTTGAATGCCAGAGGAACAGTGAGGGGCTGGGATGGTCATTGAAGAAGACACTATGAGAAGAAGGGCATGTTTGGGCATGCTTTCATACTTGCAAAGTATATTTACTTTTGTCCTTTTTTCTCTTGTCCTATGGCAGTCAGAGAGAGCCCTTGTCTGATGTTGATGCTATGAAAAATATTGTGTCAATAAGAGAACGCAATAGCTAACCTAGCAGAAACAGCTACCAGATGCTAGAGTTATTTACTATCTTTCTGAAAACAATGAGATAAGATTTATTGAATACATTTTGCCAAGAGGGCCAGTTCTGAGATGCGTTTGTATGGCTTGCTTGCGGACAGTCCAAATATATCAAGCAATTCATCTCAATTAGTTGCGGCCATCTTGATAATGAATCCTTAAATTGGCCCTTGCTGGTTTCTGTCCTTGTACTTCACTCTGACCTATTTCTTTGAAATTATCTTTCTTCAGAATCTCCCTCAGATTCTGCTTTCTGATGAACCTGTGTATGACAGTGGCTACAGGAAGGATCCTAAATAGTAGATGTCCAGGATGGATTTTTGACCTACATTACTCCTCACTCTGACAACTAAAAGGACCATATTACTGGTGGTAATAAGGTTTCCTATTTCTCCCGTATGTAACACAACGTAAATGCTAAGTTCCCATCTGTAATTAATTTGTATGAAAAACACTGGAGCACAATGTTTGACTTTATAATAAGCTTTGACTTTGCTGCTTGAATACTGTAGGGGTAATAATTATGACAATTGCTGAATGGCTTGGCTTTTTAATAACTGCATTTGAAGTTTGGTCGAAAGAAAATTACAGTACCCTGGAAGACATTTGCTCACTTAAGGAAAGCTGTAAATGTAGAGGGCCTCTATTTCAGGTTTTAAGCAGACCCACATCTCCTGCAGCCAGTATAAATCTAGCTTAAGGTTTTGAATGATGATAACAAAACTTCAGTGTAAACTCTATGTCCCGTCTTAATAGGTTTCCTGTGTCAAAGGCTTAGAAAAGCCTGGGAAGTGTGAGACCTAGGAGAGGGGCACCTGGATAAGTGAGCTTGAAAATTTTGAACCCTTCAGATTCTCCGGAATCCTCTAGGGTGGGAAAAATAATTCTCTCCCACTTTCCTGAAGAAGGCAGCAGGTATTTTTCTTGGGACTGTACAAAGAGCTCACATAGGGCAAGTGTTTTCATGGATTTTTCTTGAGATTTTCAAAATAGTCAATTGCAATCTTCATTGCCTCTTTGTTAAAAGTAAGAGGTGGATCTTATAGTAACCCAAGTTATAAAGTAAAGCCCTTGCTCTGACAAAAAATAATCTACGCACTGAAAGAATTACATGGGCTAGCTAATGTAGGGACTAACAGATAGGCATTATCAGGCACTAATACCTGTCTACTAGGTAGATAGGTAAGTACATTTGGAGTAGCTAATGACATTGACATAGAAAAGGCAGAGGAACCAGAGATCAAATTGCCAACATCTGCTGGATCATGGAAAAAGCAAGAGAGTTCCAGAAAAACATCTATTTCTGCTTTATTGACTATGCCAATGTCTTTGACTGTGTGGATCACAATAAACTGTGGAAAATTCTGAGAGAGATGGGAATACCAGACCACCTGACCTGCCTCTTGAGAACTCTGTATGCAGGTCAGGAAGCAACAGTTAGAACTGGACATGGAACAACAGACTGGTTCCAAATAGGAAAAGGAGTACATCAAGGCTGTATATTGTCACCCTGCTTATTTAACTTATATGCAGAGTACATCATGAGAAACGCTGGACTGGAAGAAACACAAGCGGGAATCAAGATTGCCGGGAGAAAGATCAATAACCTCAGATATGCAGATGACACCACCCTTATGGCAGAAAGTGAAGAGGAACTAAATAGCCTCTTGATGAAAGTGAAAGAGGAGAGCGAAAAGTTGGCCTAAAGGTCAACATTGAGAAAACGAAGAACATGGCATCCGGTCCCAACACTTCATGGGAAATAGATGGGGAAACAGCGGAAACAGTGTCAGACTTTATTTTTTTGGGCTCTAAAATCACTGCAGATGGTGACTGAAGCCATGAAATTAAAAGACGCTTACTCCTTGGAAGAAAAGTTATGACCAACCTAGATAGCATATTCAAAAGCAGAGACATTACTTTGCTGACTAAGGTCCATCTAGTCAAGGCTATGATTTTTCCTGTGGTCATGTATTGATGTGAGAGTTGGACTGTGAAGACAGCTGAGTGCTGAAGAATTGATGCTTTTGAACTGTGGTGTTGGAGAAGACTCTTGAGAGTCCCTTGGACTGCAAGGAGATCCAACCTGTCCATTCTGAAGGAGATCAGCCCTGGGATTTCTTTGGAAGGAATGATGCTAAAGCTGAAACTCCAGTACTTTAGCCACCTCATGCAAAGAGTTGACTCATTGGAAAAGACTCTGATGCTGGGAGGGATTGGGGGCAGGAGGAGAAGGGGAAGACAGAGGATGAGATGGCTGGATGGCATCATGGACTCGATGGACGTGAACTCTGGGAGATGGTGATGAACAGGGAGGCCTGGCGTGCTGCGATTCATGGGGTCGCAAAGAGTCGGACACGACTGAGCAAGTGAACTGAACTAAGTGACGTTGTTTTACCATGAGAATAGAGAAGATCTGATAATGGTTAATGTCATGGTCTGGGTGCGGGTTGCAAAAGAATTTCCAGACATGAGACAGAATGAGAAGGAAATAATTTATTAGAATGGGAGACACTGTTAGAACAGTGGGCCAGCTCAAGGCCAGACATTGAACAGGGGTCTTTAGTCTACTTTTATACTGAGGGTACAAGGAGTGGGATAGGGGTTCTGTGAGTCATTTGCTGATTGGATGAGGCATGTATACTGGGTGAGGGGGAAGAGTAAGGCAAATAGCTCCTCCCTATGAGGTAGGAGGGGAGACACGTTATACTGTTCCATTAATAGTTACAACATGGGGGAGGGAAGGACAACAAGGGTCTGGTTTTTCCATTCCATTCCATCCCATTTCATTCCAAGACTCCCCTTGGTTTAATCTGCTCTTTCATCCTTCGGTCACCACAGTTAACAGAACATATTGACATGAGGGCACTAAATCATTTCTCTAGATATAAAGGTTTTTAAAAATACCTGTAGACAATATTAATATTTTCCTGAGATGATTCCTCAAAGTTTGATATAAAGACAGCTCTGAAAAATGAAGTAGAGATGCTAGAACTTCCTTGGCATGGGCATTCAGATTAAGCAAACAATTTTAAAATGGGATTATTTTGAAATATATGAGAATGTATTTTCTCTAATGCAGTTATGTACAGGAAAGCCTACGCATATCATTTTCCTTCAGGAAAAAGAAATATGCTACTCACAGGCTTTGAGGGAAGAGGGTAGTGTTTATTGCTTATTGGACTCTCTGGGTTTCTGGAATGGCAGAAGCCCAATTATATCACTTGTGAATTAGAGTCAAGGCCTGAATGAAGATTATGGTGGTTTGTTCCACAAGGATGTATAGTGATGGCTAATAGAATTTAGTGTCCTTGAGGCAAGATAGACAGATGCCCAAATATAGTATTTATCAACTGGATCAATATTGATCAAGTACAGTATCAATAAGGTTTTTAAATTGAGATCTGGCAAGCATATATCTGGTGGTAGCCTCTGCAGTGAAAGGTGACAATACTTTAATTAGTTATGTTTCTAAATCAGTTGAAAGATTAACAACTTTATAGACAAGGGAAAAGGATGGGTTCCATTGAGAAAGAACCTGGAATATCACCTTAACTACCCATGATCTCCAGCTTGAAAGCAAATTGGAAGCCAAGGGGACCGGTGGATATTTTCTCTGGTAACTGCACACTGGTGAAGAGGAAAAAACTACGGTGTCATTTAAAATAGCTGACATGACAACATATAGATAAAACAACAGACTTTAATTCCACCAATTTTTTGATTGGTAACATAGTTTAAAAATTATTAACAGGAAGAAATGTTAGCACATATTTTCTTTTTGAGATTCTTTAGTTTTAAGCCTTCAAAACAAAAATAAATGCAAATCAGTACTTGAGAGCTTTAACTCATTCATCTTCACACTAATTTAAAAGACAGTCATTATTTTTAGCTTTTGACTGCCTTCATTCTTCTGAGATCTTTATATTCTTTCAAATGTAAAGCACATCTTTTTATTCTTTCAAAAGCAAGGCAGCTACTTTGTTCTTTTTCATAATTGTCACTTATTTACGTTTGCAATATGTTCCCTTTCTTACTCTATCAGCATATTTATCTTGAGATTTAGTTCTGTTTCGTTACCTTATCTGTTTAAATTGTATGTTGCTTTATATGAATTGTATGTGCAACGTAGAATGGAATTCATTTGGGGCTACATTTTTTCCTCCCTATGACACAAACACAGTAATAGCTATCTTTATGGGTAAGAACCACAGGGCATTGGTTACATATACAAGCCTTTTGTTGTTGTTGTTATATTCTTTTTTTTAATTTAAATTCATTTATTTTAATTGGAGACTAATTACTTTACAATATTGTATTGGTTAAAGCTCTTAAATTCTTGCCAGAAACATCTCAAGGATAGAGGAGCCTGGCGGGCTGCAGTACAAAGGGTTGCAAAGAGTTGGACACCACTGAGCTGCTAAACACAAAAACCTTTAAACTGCCAGCCTTAAGTTTCCCATTCCATTGTCAATTGCCAGATTTACTTTGGCCTTATAATAAGGGAAGCTCTACTCTGGTTTAGATGGAAATTTCTTACCCAGGTTGTGTTTAATCCCCAGACTGATGTGGAGAAAGAAAAACCCCTATTCTGGTACTTCCCACCTTGGCCACATCCAAGTATATTTGCTCATAAACAATCCTGTTGCTTTCTTCACCTGCTTTATTATTTCCAGGCTTTCCTAAATTTACATCATAATTGCTGCTCTGTTTTGCTATTCCTATTCTGGTAAATACTAGACTTGCAGCTCCAGAATACAATTACTCCTATCTACTCTTCTGGTCAAGGCTTTCCTGATGGCTTAGCAGGTAAGGAATCCACCTGCAATGCAGGAAGCACAGGAGACATGCGTTCAACTCCTGAGTCAGGAAGATCTCCTGGAGGAGAAAACAGCAATCCACCCCAATATTCTTGCATGAAAAATCCCAGTGACAGAAGACCCTGGTGGGCTACAGCACAAAGGGTCACAAAGAGTCAGACATGACTGAGCAAGTAAACATGCAGCGCTTTCATGATCAGTTTGAATTTTTTCTAAGCTGTACTGGTGTTAGGCAAATTTATAGATGCCTCATTCAGGTTTCAGCAACAATTATATGTCCCCATATTGCTACAGTGATCTAACTCAATTTGGATGTAATATTAGGCATTTACTTTAAAGTAGATTTTGGTAAAAAGACAATGATTTACTTCTTTCTTAACAAAGAAAGAAAACCATATTCCTTTCCCTTGTTTTCCAGTGCAGTTTAATTGTTGAAAATTTCATCATATCATAGCCTGTCTCTATGACATGTATACCATTTGATCAATAATTTCAGTTTTAATCAAATGAAGACATTCTAGAAAACTGACAATTCAATAATTAAATGTGGAACTGAAGCTTTTATAGGAATGCTATTATTGATATTTTTTTCTCATATACTTAGCAACAGTCTCTTATATCTATGGATTTTATTTTCCTCTAGTATATAATACACTGCAATGTATTTAAATAATATGAAAAATTAAAAATTAATAAATCCTAGAGTTTCCAAATGATACCATTGAATATAAAGATGCTGTCAAGCTGAAATATGACCTTGAATAAATTTGCCCACTTTTTGTTAAATCCAAATATATTTATTTTTCTCCCGGAAATTATTCTGTTGAACACAGTACTGATAATAGGAAAAAATTAATCCAGCCAAAGACTATCATAGTATCTCAGCTTTATCCTTTAAAGCTTGTATCCTTGAAACATTTAATATTGCTGTTGCTATTGGACTCTGTTTGTGTATGTGTGTCTGTGTGTATGTGTGGGTGGGCACGTGTGTATCTGTATGCATTTTCCCAGGAGACACCCAAACTTTTTTTTTTTTCGCATTTGTCTCTTGATTCTGTTAAAAAATGTTTTGCTTCAGATGTTAAACAAGGGGATATGCTATCAAGATGAAATTTCTCCTGTGGAATTTTATAATTTTAGATGATGAGCAGATTCTATAGGTTACTATAATAGATATGACAATTGTAACACATTATTGATGTACCTCTAATATTCTAAATATGTTTTGTACCTTTACTGAACTTATAAAAATAAAATTATAGGATAACAAAAGCTAATTTAAGAGTATATTTTAATGATGTACAATGTCATGTTGCTTATAATAAAATCTACACTTTGCCACTGGAAATGTTCTAGTGAAATCCAGAAAAAAATTCCCAGAATAATTTTGTATTTTATTTTAATTTTTAATATGAATTTATTTATTTTAGTTGGAGACCAATCACTTTACAATATTGTATTGGTTTTGCCATACATCAACATGAATCTGCCATGGGTGCACACACATCCCCTACCCTGAACTCCCCTCCCACCCCCCCTACCCCCCACACCATCCCTCCAGGTCATCCCAGCATACCAGCCTTGAGCATCCCACATCACGCATGGAAACTGGACTAGCGACCCACCCCACACATGATACCATACATGCCTCAATGCCATCCTCCCAAACCACCCCACTCTGGTCCTCCCCCACAGAGTCCAAAACACCGCTCACACATCTTCATCTCCCCTGCATACAGGATTATTGTTACAATCTTTCTAAATTATATATATATATATGTGTTAGTATACTGTATTGATGCTTTTCTTTCTGGCTTACTTCACTCTATATAATCGGCTCCAGTTTCATCCACCTCATTAGAACTGATTCAAATGAATTCTTTTTAATGGCTGAGTAATACTCCATTGTGTATATGTACCACAGCTTTCTTATCCATTCATCTGCTGATGGACATCTAGGTTCCTTCCATGCCCTGGCTATTATAAACAGTGCTGCGATGAACATTGGGGTACACGTGTCTCTTTCAATTCTGGTTTCCTTGGTGTGCATGCCCAGCAGTGGGATTTCTGGGTCATATGGCAGTTCTATTTCCAGTGTTTTAAGGAATTTCCACACTGTTCTCCATAGGGGCTGTACTAGTTTGCATTCCCACCAACAGTGTAAGATGTTTCCCTTTTCTCCATACCCTCTCCAGCATTTATTGCTTGTAGACTTTTGGACAGCAGCCATTCTGACTGGCGTGAAATGGTATCTCATTGTGGTTGTGATTTGCATTTCTCTAATAATGAGTGATGTTGAGCATCTTTTCATGTGTTTGTTAGCCATCTGTATGTCTTCTTTGGAGAAATGTCTGTTTAGTTTTTTGGCCCATTTTTTGATTGGGTCATTTATTTTTCTGGAGTTGAGCAGTAGGAGTGCTTGTATATTTTTGAGATTAATTTGTTGTCAGTTGCTTCATTTGCTATTATATTCTCCCATTCTGAAGGCTGTCTATTCACCTTGCTTATAGTTTCCTTTGTTGTGCAGAAGCTTTTAATTTTAATTAGGTCCCGTTTGTTTGTTTTTGATTTTATTTCCAATATTCTTGGAGGTGGGTCATAGAGGATCCTGCTGTGATTTATGTCAGAGAGTGTTTTGCCTATATTCTCCTCTAGGAGTTTTATAGTTTCTGGTCTACGTTTAGATCTGTAATCCATTTTGAGTTTACTTTTGTGTATGGTGTTAGAAAGTGTTCTAGTTTCATTCTTTTACAAGTGCTTGACCAGTTTTCCCAGCACCACTTGTTAAAGAGATTATCCTTTCTCCATTTTATATTCCTGCCTCCTTTGTCAAAGATAAGGTGTCCATATGTGTGTGGATTTATCTCTGGGTTTTCTATTTTGTTCCATTGATCTATATTTCTGTCTTTGTGCCAGTACCAAACTGTCTTGATGACTGTGGCTTGTAGTAGAGCCTGAAGTCAGGCAGGTTGATTCCTCCAGTTCCATTCTTCTTTCTCAGGATTGCTTTGGCTATTAGAGGTTTTTTGTATTTCCATACAAATTGTGAAACTATTTGTTCTAGCTCTGTGAAAAATACCGTTGGTAGCTTGATAGGGATTGCATTGAATCTATCGATTGCTTTGGGTAGTATATTCATTTCCACTGTATTTATTCTTCTGATCCATGAACATGGTATATTTCTCCATCTATTAGTGTCTTCTTTGATTTCTTTCACCAGTGTTTTATAGTTTTCTATATATAGGTGTTTTGTTTCTTTAGGAAGATATAATCCTAAGTATTTTATTGTTTTCATTGCAATGGTGAATGGAATTGTTTCCTTAATTTCTCATTCTATTTTCTCATAATTAGTGTATAGGAATGCAAGGGATTTCTGTGTGTTGATTTCATATTTTAAAAGCAATAGTCAATTAAATGGATTTCCAATCTGATAGTTTTCTACACACAATTACAATATTCAGTTATTTGACACCATTTTAGTATATATTTATTATCTCAATAATTTTGGAGAGATGAAAACTGTTCTTAGCTCTAGTATCACATGTAAGTGAAAACTTTACTATTCCTATTTTCTATGATAAGAAGTTGCATTTTGATAAAACAAATGATTACAAACATTTCTTCTATCAACACTATCTCTTAGTATCTTGACTATACTAATAGTCAAATATGAGGTCATTCTGTATATAAAATCTATGCTTATGTTGCAGAAAATCATTCTTTGATTTTGAAGGAGTAATAATGTTGCAGGAAGGGGGACCCCTTCCAGGGCCTGAAACTGGGTTCTTGTCTAACCCTCAGAAATAAATTGTCCGAGGAGACACATGTGCTGACACTGCAAGAAATTTTATTTAGAAAGAGCACCCAGGTGCACTTTCCCAATAAAATTTCTTGCAGTAGGGTAAGGGAACCCAGGAGAACAGCTCTGCCATGTAGCTCACAGTTTTGGGTTTCATGGTGATGGGATTTAGCCAATCATTCTTACTCAGAGTCCTTCCTGGTGGTGCATGCCTTGTTCAACCAAGATGGATGCCAGAGAGAAGGATTCTGGGAAGTGATTGGACTGGAGTGTCTCCTTTTGACCGTTCCTGAACTCTTTTAGTTGGTAGTGGCTTATTAGTTCTGTGTTCCTTACCAGGACCTCCTGCAAAACAATTCATGCAAATGGTTACTATGGTGCCTGGCCAAGGTGGGCAGTTTCAGTCAGTGTGCTTCCCCTAACAAGGAGAAGAAAATATTTAAAGGACAGCAACACAAATTAAGAAGCATGTCATAATTTTAATGACCTAAATGAATATGCCAGAAATAAACTCAATAATTAATATTTTATTTAAAAATAAATATTATGAATAATATTTATACTTCTAGTTAATGTTGGAGTATATGCTTTTGATAGGGTACCATTTAAGGATATTAATTTCTTTCCAGGTTTATCCCTACAGGAATCTCAAAAGAATGAGAAGTTAACTTTTATACTCAAGATTTGCCTTACCTTGTCCAAAGATAGTGGTATTGCATCCACCCTGAATACTTCCACCATTGATGGTGGAAGTATAATGCAATTAGAATTTTTTCCCGGTCCCATAGACTTTTCTACACTTGATTCTCTAGGCGTCACTGAGATTCTGTGAATTATTTCCTACACTTTACTTAATTGATGTTCAACTTAAACAAGATAGAGTAAGTTGTTTTAGTAACACACATCAGATAGATGAATTATTTCAGCCTGGTTTTTCCAAATGGAAGGTTTCACAGAATGTGCTAGGCTTGATAACTGCTAAAAGTTAATTAGCAATGATTTAATAACTTTAATATCTACCTGAAGAATATTTTTTCTTGAATTTATTAAGAATGTGAGGGTCACTTGACTTTTTCCTTTTCTTTCATTGGCTTATGTATCAAAATGTAAGATTTTCCCTGTAAACTGTGAAGAGCTATGCAGTACTGTTACACATACTGGAGGAAAAATGACAAGCTGCACCACTTCTCAGGGAAACATAACACATATGAAGTTGCTTGATCAATGTCAGAAATTTTATACAATTTGAGGAAATGAGAAAATATCATAAACTAAAAATAATAGTCTCTGTTTCTGCAGAGCACTGAGAGCATGTTAATGTCAAATGTTTTCTTGTAAGGGTCATATAATATACCTTTTTTGAGACATGCTGCTGCTGCTACTGCTAAGTCACTTCAGTTATGTCCAACTCTTAGCAACACTATGGACTGTAGCCTGCCAGGCTCCTCTGGCCATAGGATTCTTCAGGCAAGAATAGTGGAGTGGGTTGCCACTTCCTTCTCCAGTGAGAGATGCTACAAGTTCAGAAATAAAATATATGTAATTTACAAATAATCAAATCATCTTGAGCTGATTTACAAATTATAAACAAGAAGAACAGCCAATTATGTGCAAAAGTTTAAGACTCTACTGACAGAATATTTTTTAAGTGCCCTGAGATTAAATGTATAAATGTGTCTTTCTGTTATTAGATGCCCACAACATATTTTTTTCAAGTCTCTCCATCAGCGGGCAAGCAGATTTGGTTAGAGAAAAAGAAAAATATGATCCAACATACAGAAAACTTCATTAATCTCTCTTCGTATAGGTAAACCTAATACACTGGAAGGCATTTGAGATAGAAATAAACATGCCTATATACTGGAAAACTATTTTGGTTGATGTTGTGTTTCTTTCTACACCCCTCCTCCCACAGTAGAAGTGGAAGTCCCCGCTGAAACAATAGAATCACACCTCACTAACTCTATAATTTCAGCCTCCCTAATCTTCATTCACTGCATCTGGTTCATTGTCTCCATTTACTTAACCAATTTCCACAGGCTAGAGTTACAGCCTTAACTGGCTGTTGGCCAAAAATATAAAGGGAACAATAAGTTCTCAGATATCCATGCTTCCTCAACACAACACTAGACAGAAAAAAAGAGTTTTTAATCACAGCAGCACTTTTTAATATAAAAGCATATCACTATTATTTTCAACATCTTAATTTTAAAGATATTGTTTAATTATAATTTTGAAAGCATTACCTTTTTGATCCTGTGGTGGAATTTCATTTCCCACTGACTTAATTGATAATATATTCTTCATTTTAGGTCTTGTGAATAGATATACTGGATTTTTATATAGTAAGCATTATTGATAAAGTATTTTAAATGAGAGAGATGTATCTGTGAAAATTTATGTATGCAATGTTACGTATTATGGTACATATGTAAATTTGTTTGCAAAATATGCAAATCTCCTGTTATTAATAGCAACACCTGTCCAAACCATGTGTTACTCAAAGAAAATGTATGTATTTGTTGTAATGCAAAGATTCTCTAACTTGAATTTTTTTGACGATTCTTTTTACACTTTTCTGCAAGTTTTCATTTTGGCTCCCAACCTGACAGAATAAAAACAAAATGTATCATGGTTTTATGAATAGATTTCTAAGAAAATATGTTTTGATACATGCAGAAAAGTAATCAAGAATGAAGTGTATTTCTCTGTGGAACAGTAATTTGAGTTTTTAATGCTTCTCATTCAATTAATTATTCTAGTAATTTTTGGTCTTGAAACAGTATAGATTATAAAGCACATTTTCCTGGGAAAATATTATAGTTCATAGAATAACACCCAAGCTACAGATAAAAAGTAACTGAGCAAAATGACAAATGTGATAAGGAAGAAGAGATGGTGATGTAGTTCTAATCCAGGGACTGAGAAAAATTGACATTCCATTAGACTCCAGTGGTCATGTATGGATGTGAAAGTTGGACTGTGAAGAAAGCTAAGCGCCAAAGAATTGATGCTTTTGAAGTGTGGTGTTGGAGAAGACTCTTGAGAGTCCCTTGGACTGCAAGGAGATCCAACCAGTCCATTCTGAAAGAGATCAGCCCTGGGATTTCTTCGGAGGGAACGATGCTAAAGCTGAAACTCCAGTACTTTGACCACCTCATGCAAAGAGTTGGCTCACTGGAAAAGACTCTGATGCGGGGAGGGATTGGGGGCAGGAAGAGAAGGGGACGACAGAGGATGAGCTGTCTGAATGGCATCACTGACTCAATGGACATGAGTCTGAGTGAACTCCGGGAGTTGGTGATGGACAGGGAGGCCTGGCATGCTGCAATTCATGCGGTCGCAAAGAGTCGGACACGACTGAAAGACTGAACTGAACTGAACTGAACTGAGACCATGTAGCCAAATCTTAAATATAGGCAAGTATTTGAAATGCAAAACTATGGGTTCCTACTACAGATTTTATGGGAACCATCTTAATTTAGGCTGTGCATGTTGAGTTGCTTCAGTCATGCCTGACTTTTTTGACTTTATGGACTGTAGCTCACCAGGCTCTTCTACCTATGGGATTGTCAGGCAAGAATGCTGGAGTGGGCTGTCATGCCCTTCTTCAGGGTATCTTCCCAATGCAGGGATCAAATCCGCAACTCTTACATCGCCTGCATTGGCATGTGGATTCTTTATCACAAGCACCACTTGGAATGCAGTGATAGATTATTAGACCTCAGTCATAACTTTGTTTTATTTTAAAGTATCTCTAGTATAGTAGTTATCAAGGTAAAGATCATTGTGTATAAATTGAACAAGAAAATCAGTAGAAAACCAAAATTGTGGCACTGTCCAATAGGTGTTGTTTTTAAGCCCCGTGCAAAGGAATGGTAGTGTGCAGTGAGTTTATGAGTATTGATCTGAGTCATGAGATTTTATTTCTTCTTTATTTTTTTTTAGTTTTTTATTTTTTAAATTTTAAAATCTTTAATTCTTACATGCATTCCCAAACATGAACCCCCCTCCCACCTCCCTCCCCATAACATCTCTCTGGGTCATCCCCATGCACCAGCCCCAAGCATGCTGCACCCTGCGTCAGACATAGACTGGCGATTCAATTCTTACATGATAGTATACATGTTAGAATGTCATTCTCCCAAATCATCCCACCCTCTCCCTCTGAGTCCAAAAGTCCGTTATACACATCTGTGTCTCTTTCCCTGTCTTGCATACAGGGTCGTCATTGCCATCTTCCTAAATTCCATATATATGTGTTAGTATACTGTATTGGTGTTTTTCTTTCTGGCTTACTTCACTCTGTATAATCGGCTCCAGTTTCATCCATCTCATCAGAACTGATTCAAATGAATTCTTTTTAACGGCTGAGTAATGCTCCATTGTGTATATGTACCACCGCTTTCTTATCCATTCATCTGCTGATGGACATCTAGGTTGTTTCCATGTCCTGGCTATTATAAACAGTGCTGCGATGAACATTGGGGTACATGTGTCTCTTTCAATTCTGGTTTCCTCGGTGTGTATGCCCAGCAGTGGGATTGCTGGGTCATAAGGTAGTTCTATTTGCAATTTTTTAAGGAATCTCCACACTGTTCTCCATAGTGGCTGTACTAGTTTGCATTCCCACCAACAGTGTAGGAGGGTTCCCTTTTCTGCACACCCTCTCCAGCATTTATTGCTTGCAGATTTTTGGATCGCAGCCATTCTGACTGGTGTGAAGTGGTACCTCATTGTGGTTTTGACTTGCATTTCTCTGATAATGAGTGATGTTGAGCATCTTTTCATGTGTTTGTTAGCCATCTGTATGTCTTCTTTGGAGAAATGTCTATTTAGTTCTTTGGCCCATTTTTTGATTGGGTCGTTTATTTTTCTGGAATTGAGCTGCAGAAGTTGCTTGTATAGTTTTGAGATTAGTTGTTTGTCAGTTGCTTCATTTGCTAGTATTTTCTCCCATTCAGAAGGCTGTCTTTTCACCTGGCTTATATTTTCCTTTGTTGTACAGAAGCTTTTAATTTTAATTAGATCCCATTTGTTTATTTTTGCTTTTATTTCCAGAATTCTGGGAGGTGGATCCTAGAGGATCCTGCTGTGATTTATGTCTGAGAGTGTTTTCCCTATATTCTCCTCTAGGAGTTTTATAGTTTCTGATCTTACATTTAGATCTTTAATCCATTTTGAGTTTATTTTTGTGTGCAGTGTTAGGAAGTGATCTAGTTTCATTCTTTTACAAGTGGTTGACCAGTTTTCCCAGCACCACTTGTTAAAGAGATTGTCTTTACTCCATTGTATATTCTTGCCTCCTTTGTCAAAGATAAGGTGTCCAAATGTGTGTGGATTTATCTCTGGGCTTTCTATTTTGTTCCATTGATCTATATGTCTGTCTTTGTGCCAGTACCATACGGTCTTGATGACTGTGGTTTTGTAGTAGAGCCTGAAGTCAGGCAAGTTGATTCCTCCAGTTCCATTCTTCTTTCTCAAGATTGCTTTGGCTATTCGAGGTTTTTTGTATTTCCATACAAATCTTGAAATTATTTGTTCTAGTTCTGTGAAAAATGTGGCTGATAGATTGATAGGGATTGCATTGAATTTGTAAATTGCTTTGGGTAGTATACTCATTTTCACTATATTGATTCTTCTGATCCATGAACATGGTATATTTCTCCATCTATTAGTGTCCTCTTTGATTTCTTTCACCAGTGTTTTTTAGTTTTCTATATATAGGTCTTTAGTTTCTTTAGGTAGATATATTCCTAAGTATTTTATTCTTTTTGTTGCAATGATGAATGGAATTGTTTCCTTAATTTCTTTTTCTACTTTCTCATTATTAGTGTATAGGAATGCAAGGGATTTCTGTGTGTTGATTTTATATCCTGCAACTTTACTATATTCATTGATTAGCTCTAGTAATTTTCTGGTGGAGTCTTTAGGGTTTTCCATGTAGAGGATCATGTCATCTGCAAACAGTGAGAGTTTTACTTCTTCTTTTCCAATTTGGATTCCTTTTATTTCTTTTTCTGCTCTGATTGCTGTGGCCAAAACTTCCAGAACTGTGTTGAATAGTAGCGGTGAAAGTGGGCACCCTTGTCTTGTTCCTGACTTTAGGGGAAATGCTTTCAATTTTTCACCATTGAGGATAATGTTTGCTGTGGGTTTGTCATAGATAGCTTTTATTATGTTGAGGTATGTTCCTTCTGTTCCTGCTTTCTGGAGAGTTTTTATCATAAATGGATGTTGAATTTTGTCAAAGGCCTTCTCTGCATCTATTGAGATAATCATATGGTTTTTATTTTTCAATTTGTTAATGTGGTGAATTACATTGATTGATTTGCGGATATTGAAGAATCCTTGCATCCCTGGGGTAAAGCCCACTTGGTCATGGTGTATGATCTTTTTAATGTGTTGTTGGATTCTGATTGCTAGAATTTTGTTGAGGATTTTTGCATCTATGTTCATCAGTGATATTGGCCTGTAGTTTTCTTTTTTTGTGACATCTTTGTCAGGTTTTGGTATTAGGGTGATGGTGGCCTCAGAGAATGAGTTTGGAAGTTTACCTTCCTCTGCAATTTTCTGGAAGAGTTTGAGGAGGATAGGTGTTAGCTCTTCTCGAAATTTTTGGTAGAATTCAGCTGTGAAGCCGTCTGGACCTGGGCTTTTGTTTGCTGGAAGATTTCTGATTACAGTTTCAATTTCCATGCTTGTGATGGGTCTGTTAAGATTTTCTATTTCTTCCTGGTTCAGTTTTGGAAAATTGTGCTTTTCTAAGAATTTGTCCATTTCTTCCACGTTGTCCATTTTATTGGCATACAACTGCTGATAGTAGTCTCTTATGATCCTTTGTATTTCTGTGTTGTCTGTTGTGATCTCTCCATTTTCATTTCTAATTTTATTGATTTGATTTTTCTCTCTTTGCTTCTTGATGAGTCTGGCTAATGGTTTGTCAATTTTATTTATCCTTTCAAAGAACCAGCTTTTGGCTTTGTTGATTTTTGCTATGGTCTCTTTTGTTTCTTTTGCATTTATTTCTGCCCTAATTTTTAAGATTTCTTTCCTTCTACTAACTCTGGGGTTCTCCAACTCTTCCTTTTCTAGTTGCTTTAGTTGCAGAGTTAGGTTATTTATTTGACTTTTTTCTTGTTTCTTGAGGTATGCCTGTATTGCTATGAACTTTCCTCTTAGCACTGCTTTTATAGTGTCCCACAGGTTTTGGGTTGTTGTGTTTTCATTTTCATTAGTTTCTATGCATATTTTGATTTCTTTTTTGATTTCTTCTGTGATTTGTTGGTTATTCAGAAGTGTGTTGTTCAACCTCCATATGATGGAATTTTTAATAGTTTTTCTCCTGTAATTGAGATCTAATCTTAATGCATTATGGTCAGAAAAGATGCTTGGAATGATTTCGATTTTTTTGAATTTATCACGTTTAGATTTATGGCCCAGGATGTGATCTATCCTGGAGAAGGTTCCATGAGCACTTGAAAAAAAGGTGAAATTCATTGTTTTGGGGTGAAATGTTCTATAGATATCAATTAGGTCTAACTGATCTAATGTATCATTTAAAGTTTGTGTTTCTTTGTTAATTTTCTGTTTAGTTGATCTGTCCATAGGTGTGAGTGGGGTATTAAAGTCTCCCACTATTATTGTGTTATTGTTGATTTCCCCTTTCATACTTGTTAGCATTTGTCTTACATATTGTGGTGCTCCTATATTGGGTGCATCTGCTTTATTATAAGAATATTCTAGGGAGAACAAACAAGTCCTGGCTTGTGTTCCTGCTTCTTGACTAAGGCATAAACAAGCCCTGTGACACCAAATTAAAGCTGAAAGGCAGAGGTTGTCTTTCTTGTCTTATTAAGATATGTCTTTGTATCTGTTACTGACTCCTTTTATTATTTTTTTTAATAAAACATTGGGTAGGTTTATTTAATAAATCCACACATAGAAAGGGTAATTTAAGAGAAGTATAAAAAGATATATATATATATATATATATATATATATATATATATATAATTACATCCTCAAAACTGATTTATTTTATTTGGAAGTTTATTAAAAAAATAAAAAACCACTGGACCAGCATTGCCCATTTTCCTTCTTTCTTCCTCTGGCAACCATCCATCTATTTTCTTTCTTTATGGATTCCTTTTTCTTTTATTCCACAAATAAGTGAGATCATATGCTACTGTTCTCTCCTTGAATTATTTCACTTAGCATAACACCCTAATGTCCACCTGTGTTGCTATAAATTCTTTTTATGGCTGAGAAATATTCCATTAAGTGTATTGTATTTTTTATGTATCCATCTATCAATAACATTTACTTTTTGTTGTTGTTTCATATTTTAACCATTGTGAATAATGCTGCAATTCACAGTGGAGAGGGGTAGTCCCTGGGTTGGGAAGATCCTCTGGAGAAGGGAACAGCTACCCACTCCAGTATTCTGGCCTGGAAAATTCCATGGACTGTATAGTCCATGGGGTCACAAATAGTCAGACACGACTGAGTGACTTTCACTTTCACAGGGGGATGTGCAAATATCTCTTCAAGATGGTGATTTTCTTTCTTAGGATATATCTCTAGGAGTGGAATTGCTGGATCATTTGTCAGTACTACTTTTAGTATTTTGAGGATGTCCATATTGTTTTCCATAATAGCTGGACCAATTTACATTCCCACCGACAGTGCACAAAGTTTTGCTTTCCTCCACAGCCTCACCAAAAATTATCTCTTATCTTTCTGATGACAGCCATTTTATCAGTCATGAGATGATATCTCATTGTGGTTTTGACTGCACTTCCCTACTGATTAATAGTGCTGAACATTTATTTTTAATATATAGAGTTTATTTTTTAGAGGAGCTATAGATTCATAGAAAAAATGAATAGAAGGTGCAGACAGTTCTCATATAACACTTGTTGCTGTTGTTTAGATGCTTAGTCATGTCCAACTCTTTTGTGACCCCATGGACTATAACCTGCCAGGCGCTGCTGTCCATGGGATTACCCAGGCAAGAATACAGCAGTGGTTTGCTTTTGCCCCCTAAAGTGGATCTTCCCAACCCAGAGATCAAACCCACATCTCCTGCATTGGCAGGCAGATTTTTTTTTTTTTTTTTTGTATCACTGATCCATCAGGGAAGCTCTCATATCTGCTCAGTTCAGTTCAGTCGTGTTGACTCTTTGTGACCCCATGGACTTAAGCATTCCAGGCTTCCCTGTCCATCACCAACTCCCAGAGCTTGCTCAAACTCAGGTCCATTGAGTTGGTGATGCCATCCAACCATCTCATCCTCTGTCGTCCCCTTCTCCTCCTGCTTTCATTCTTTCCTAGCATCAGGATCTTTTCCAATGAGTCAGTTCTTCACATCAGGTGGCCAAAGTATTGGAGCTTCAGCTTCAGCATCAGTCCTTCCAATGGTTATTCAGGACTGATTTCCTTTAGGATGGACTGGTTTGACCTACTTGCAGTCCAAGGGACTCTCAAAAATTTTTTCCAAAAACACAGTTCAAAAGCATGAATTCTTTGGCATTCTGCTTTCTTTATGGTGCCACTATCTGCAGTGATTTTGGAGCCCAAGATAAGAAAGTCTGTCACTCTGTTTTTTTCCCATCCATTTGCCATGAAGTGATGGAACTGGATGCCACAATCCTCATTTTTTGACTGTTGAGTTTTATGCCAACATTTTTGTTCTCCTTTTTCACTTTTCATCAAGAGGCTCTTTAGTTCCTCTCTGCTTTCTGCTGTAAAGGTTCTGCCATCTGCATATCTGAAGTTATTGATATTTCTTCTGGCAATCTTGATTCCAGCTTGTGCTTCATTCAGCTTATACATCATTTCATATGATGTACTCTGCATAGATGTTAAATAAGCAGGATCACAATATACAGCCTTGACATACTTCTTCACCAGTTTTTAACCAGTACATTGTTTCATGCCCTATTCTAACTGTTGCTTCTTGGCCTGCATACAGGTTTCTCAGGAGGCAGGTTAGGTGGTCTAGTATACACATTTCTTGAAGAATTTTCTACAGTTTGTTGTAATTCACAGAATCAAAGGATTTAGTGTAGTCAATGAAGTAAAAATAGATGTTTTTTCTGGAATTATCTTGCTTTTTTGATGATCCAACAGATGTCGGCAATTTTATCTCTGGTTCCTCTACCTTTTCTAAATCCAGCTTGAACATCTGGAAGTTCACGGTGTATATACTGTTGAACCCTGGCTTGGAGAATTTTGAGCGTTACTTTGCTAGCATGTGAGATGAATGCAATTGTGCCATAGTGGCATTGCCTTTCTTTGGGATTGGAATGAAACTGACTTTTTCCGATCCTGTGGCCACTGCTGAGTTTCAAAGTGTGCTGGCATGTTGAGTGCAGCACTTTCACAACATCATCTTTTAGGATTTGAAATAGCTCAGCTGGAATTCCATCACCTCCAGTAGCATTTCTTAATATCTTCTTCTTCTATTAACTCCATACAATTTCTGTCCTTTAATGTGTGCATCTTTGCATAAATTGTTCCCATGGCATCTATAATTTTCTTGAATCTCTAGTCTTTCCCATTCTATTGTTTTTCTCTATGTCTTTGTATTGATCACTTAGGAAGGCTTTCTTATATCTCCTTGCTATTCTTTGGAACTCTGGATTCAGATGAGTTTATCTTTCCCTTTCTCCTTTACCTCTCACTTCTCTTCTTTTTTCAGCTATTTGTGAAGCTTTCTCAGAGAACCATTTTGCCTTTTTGCATTTCTTTTTCTTGGGGATGGTTTTGATCACTCCCTTCTGTACAATATTATGTACCTTGTCCATAGTTCTTCAGGCACACTATCAGATCTAATCTCTTGAATCTATTTGCCACTTCCACTGTATAATCATAAGGCATTTGATTTAGGTCATAACCTGAATGTTCTAGTGATTTTCACTACTTTCTTCATTTTAAGTCTGAATTTTACAATAATAAGTTCATGATCTGAGCTATAGTCAACTCCTGGTCTTGTTTTTGCTGACTGTATAGAGCATCTCCATCTTCGGCTGCAAAAATTATGATCAATCTGATTTCAGTATTGAACATCTGATGATGTTCATGTGTAGAGATGGACATGGAACCTCCTGTGGTGTTGAAGAGGGTGTTGGCTATGACCAGTGTGTTCTCTTGGCCAAATTCTGTTAGCCTTTGCCATGCATCACGTTGTACTCCAAGGCCAAACTTGCCCTTTACTCCAGGTATATCTTTACTTCCTACTTTTGCATTCCAGTACCCTATAATGAAAAGGACATCATTTTTCTATCTCCACACAAATGCATAATCTCACCGGATACAAACATGCCATATTAGGATGATAATTTGTTACAACTAATGAAATATATTGGCATAAAAACACTCAAACACCTTGTTTTGTATATTTAATCCTGGTGTGCATTCTATGAGCTTAGACAACTCTATTCAGTTCAGATCAGTTGCTCAGTCATGTCTGACTCTTTGGGATCCCATGAATTGCAGCATTTCAGGCCTCCCTGTCCATCACCACCAGTTCACTCAGATTCACGTCCATCGAGTCAGTGATGCCATCCAGCCATCTCATCCTCTGTCTTCCCCTTCTCCTCCTGCCCCCAATCCCTCACAGCATCAGAGTCTTTTCCAATGAATCAATTCTTCACATGAGGTGGCCAAAGTACTGGAGTTTCAGCTTTAGCATCAATCCTTCCAAAGATATCCCAAGGCTGATCTCCTTCAGAATGGACAGGTTGGATCTCCTTGCAGTCCAAGGGACTCTCAAGAGTCTTCTCCAACACCACAGTTCAAAAGCATCAATTCTTCAGTGTTCAGCCTTCTTCACAGTCCAACTCTCACATCCATACATGACTACTGGGAAAACCATAGCCTTGACTAGACAGACCTTAGTCAGCAAAGTTATGTCTCTGCTTTTGAATATGCTATCTAGTTTGGTCATAACTTTTCTTCCAAGGAGTAAGAGTCTTCTAATTTCATGGCTGCAGTCACCATCTGCAGTGATTTTTGGAGCCCCCCAAAATAAAGTCTGACACTGTTTTCACTGTTTCCCCATCTATTTCCCATGAAGTGTTGGGACCGGATGCCATGATCTTCGTTTTCAGAATGTTGAGCTTTAAGCCAACTTTTTCACTCTCTTCTTTCACTTTCATCAAAAGGCTTTTTAGCTCCTCTTCACTTTCTGCCATAAGGGTGGTGTCATCTGCATACCTGTGGTTATTGATATTTTTCCCGGCAATCTTGATTCCAGCTTGTGTTTCTTCCAGTCCAGCATTTCTCATGGTGTACTCTGCATACAAGTTAAATAAGTAGGGTGACAATATACAGCCTTGACATACTCCTTTTCCTATTTGGAACCAGTCTGTTGTTCCATGTCCAGTTCTAACTATTGCTACCTGACCTTCATACAGATTTCTCAAGAGGCAGGTCAGGTGGTCTGGTATTCACATCTCTCTCAGAATCTTCCACAGTTTATTGTGATCCACACAGTCAAAGGCTTTGGCATAGTCGATAAAGCAGAAATAGATGTTTTTCTGGAACCCTCTTGGTTTTTCTATGATCCAGCAGATGTTGACAATTTGATTTCTGGTTCCTCTGCCTTCTCTAAAACCAGTTTGAATATCAGGAATTTCACGTTTCACGTATTGCTGAAGCCTGGCTTGGAGAATTTTGAGCATTGCTTTACTAGCATGTGAGATGAGTGCAATTGTGCGGTAGTTTGAGCATTCTTTGGCATTGCCTTTCTTTGGGATTGGAATGAAAACGGACCTTTTCCAGTCCTGTGGCCACTGATGAGTTTTCCAAATTTGCTGGCATATTAGTGCAGCACTTTTACAGCATCATCTTTCAAGATTTGAAATAGCTCCACTGGAATTCCATCACCTCCACTAGCTTTGTTCCTAGTGATGCTTTCTAAGGCCCACTTGACTTCACATTCCAGGATGTCTGGCTCTAGATGAGTGATCACACCATGGTGATTATCTGGGTCATGAAGATCTTTTTTGTACAGTTCTACTGTGTATTCTTGCCACCTCTTCTTAATATCTTCTGCTTCTTTTAGGTCCATACCATTTCTGTCCTTTATTGAGCCCATCTTTGCATGAAATGTTCCCTTGGTATCTCTAATTTTCTTGAAGAGATCTCTAGTCTTTCCCTTTCTGTTCTTTTCCTCTATTTCTTTGCATTGATTGCTGAAGATGGCTTTCTATCTCTTCTTGCTATTCTTTGGAGCTCTGCATTCAGATGCTTATATCTTTCCTTTTCTCCTTTGCTTTTTGCTTCTCTTCTTTTCTCAGCCATTAGTAAGGGCTCCCCAGACAGCCATTTTGCTTTTTTTGCATTTCTTTTCCATGGGGATGGTCTTGATCCCTGTCTCCTGTACAATGTCAAGAACCTTATTCCATAGTTCATCAGGCACTCTATCTATCAGATCTAGGCCCTTAAATCTATTTCTCACTTCTACTGTATAATCATAATTAGGTCATACCTGAATGGTCTAGCAGTTTTCTCTACTTTCTTCAATTTCAGTCTGAATTTGGTAATAAGGAGTTCATGGTCTGAGCCACAGTCAGCTCCTGGTCTTGTTTTTGTTGACTGTATAGAGCTTCTCCATCTTTTGCTGCAGAGAATATAATCAATCTCATTTCGGTGTTGACCATCTGGTGATGTCCATGTGTAGAGTCTTCT
The DNA here is from genome assembly GCF_042477335.2 of Ovis canadensis. Taxonomy (NCBI): domain Eukaryota; kingdom Metazoa; phylum Chordata; class Mammalia; order Artiodactyla; family Bovidae; genus Ovis; species Ovis canadensis. The sequence continues at coordinate 65,351,918 of NC_091250.1, forward strand.
CTTGTCTTATTGGAAAAGGGTGTTTGCTATGACTAGTGGATTTTCTTGGCAAAACTCTATTAGCCTTTGCCCTGCCTCATTCCGCATTCTGAGGCCAAATTTGCCTGTTACTCCAGGTGTTTCTTGACTTCCTACTTTTGCATTCCAGTCCCCTATAATGAAAAGGACATCTTTTTTGGGTGTTAGTTCTAAAAGGTCTTGTAGGTCTTCATAGAACCATTCAACTATAATGACATGTATTTATCATTACTGTATCATACAAAGTGTATTTACTACTAGAAAAATCCCTGTGTTCCACTTATTTATCTCTTTTCACTAATCCCTGGCAACAACTTATCTTTTCACGGTGTCCATAGCTTTGCCATTTCCAGAATCTTACATAGGTGGAAGTACACAGTATATTGCCTTTCTCAGATGGGCTTCTTTTGTTTAGTATTATGTGTTTAAGTTTTCTCTATGTTTTTTCACAGCTTGATAGCTCATTTCTTCAGCTTTGTGAATAATAGTCATTGTCTAGATGTTGCAATATTTTTACAGATTCACCTAGCGACGAATATCTTAATTTCTTCCAAGTTTTGGCAATTATGAGTAAGGTTGCTATAAACATCTGTATGCAGGGTTTTGCATGGTCATAAATTCCAACTCCTTTGGGGAAATAACAAAAAGCACAATTGCTGAATCCTCAGGTAAGAGAGGGTTTAGTTTTATAAGCAAATGCCAAACTGTCTTCCAAAGCAGCTGCACCATGCTGCATTTCTTCCAGCAATGAATGAGTGTTCTTGTTGCTCCACACTCTTGTCAGCATTTTGTGTAGTCAATGTCCTGGATTTTGACCATTCTAGGTGGTGTGTAGTGGAATCTCGTTGTTGTTTTCATTCTAAAACTTTACATTACTTTGTTTATTTAAATTTATATAATACTTTTCTATATCTCAGTTATACTAAGCAGCTATAGGCTAAGAAAAAAACGTTTTATCTTTGTTACCTATGACTCTCAGTTAGAAACTTTTTGAATATTTCCAAGTTATTTAGTTAACACACCTGAGAAATAATTATACAAGACTTCTAGCTCTGTGGATTCAGAGCTACATAATCTATATAAATTATATAAAGATATGTAATATATTACTCCTTGTTGTTTTAACTTGCATTTCCATCATGACATATGATGTAGAGCATTTTATCACGTGTTTATGTGTTGTCTATTTTTTTATTGAGGTGTCTCAAAGCTTTTGGACCATTCTTCATTAATTCATTTGCTTTTATTATTGATTTTTAAGAGTATTTTAGATGATAATTCATTATTCAACAGTGTTTTCCAAAAATTTCTCATAGTTTGGTGCTTGCCTTTTCATAATTTAACAATGTCTTTCACAAAAGAGTAGTTGTATATACTTGCTTGTTTTATTTTAATGAAGCCCGGCTTATTAATTCTTTCTTTCATGGATGTTGTTTGGTGTTGTATATATAAAGACAGGCTCCCCAGATGGCACAATGGTAAAGAATCTGCCTTCCCATGCAGGAGACGTAAGAAATGCACATTCAGTCCCTGTGTCAGGGATGTCCCCTGGAGTAGGAAATGGCAGCCTGCTCCAGTATTCTTGTCTGTAAAATTCTATGGACAGAGGAGCCTGGAGGGCTACATTGGATGGGGTCCCAAAGAGTCAGACAAGATTTAGCACACATGTTTAAAAACACCTCCAAACTCAGGGCAATCAAGATGTTCTATTCCATCTTCTAAGAGTTTTATGGTTTTTCATTTAGGTCTGTGATTCATTTTGCATTAATTTTTGTGAAAAATATAAAGCCTGTGTCTAGATTCACTTTTTTGTTGGATATGGATGTTCAGTTGTTCCAGAACCATTTGTCAAAAAGACTGCTTTGCTCCACTGGATTGCATTTGCCCCTTTTTCAGAAATCAGTGGAGTGTATTTATATGGGTCTCTTTCTAGGCTCTTTATTCTGTTTCATTGATCTACTTGTGTATTTCACTGATATCTCACTGTCTTGATCATGGTAGCTTTATGCTTTCTTAATGTTAGTAGTATTAGTCCTCAGGCTCTGTTACACTTAATCACATTTTAAATAACTTAACCACTTTTAAATTGGAAGTCAGCATTGAAATAAATTAAGCAGGAAGTTATATGTATGAAATGAAGGCTCTGATCTCAGTTTAGGATTAGATGTTAGCTCTGTTTCTTACTAGTCCTCTGAAGTTAGACATAGGCAAACTACTTTACTTGCTTAATTTCAGTTATAAGTGAAACTTGCTCAACTGTGTCCAGCTCTTTGTAATTCCATGGACTGTAGCCCGCCAGGCTCCTCTGTCCATGGAATTTTGCAGGCAAGAATACTTGAGTGAGTTGCCATTTCCTTCTCCAGGTGATCTTCCTGACCCAGGGACTGAACCTGGGTTTTTTTGCATTGCAGGTAGATTATTTATCATCTGAGCTACCAGGGAAGTCCTATTTATTTTGGTTAAAATGGGAATATTGGAGAGTATATCTCATTGCATTATGAAATTAAATAAAACTTTTGGTATGTAGTATTATGCAAGGGTATATACCTCCAAGTCAGTGTGAGCTGCATTATTCTCAATGGCAGTGGTTTTATTATCATTATTCATATTGATAAACACCATCAGCCACTCTAGACTTCAACTCTAGTTCTGAGTATTTGCTACATATAGTTGCATAAGGTATTATAAACATGAAACCTAAAAATACCTAGCAAAACCTTGGCACAAGTCAGCTCTCAAAAATATTAGGGAATTGGATAATTGGAAATCATTGTTCAAATTTTCTTTTCTGTAAAATAGCATGATATGTAATACCTGCCTTTCAATATTCTTGTCAAGAAGAAATTAGATTATGCATTTAATTTTGGGGGATAATATAAAGACTGAACAAATCACATTATCATTATTATATTATCAAAACACATTTTAGCTACAGAACTTGAAGTTTATTGTTTGCCTCATTCCACACTATATGTTTGAGAAAAATGGAATGTTACATTTTGTTTATTTTGGTTTTTGTTTGTTTGTTTTTATTTAATATGCTGATTTGTTTGTTCAGATGAAAGCTAGCTTCGCAGTCCAAAATAAATATAGGGAACAAGCAGAACTGCTGTGTTTGAAGCAGTGAGGAGTGAAGGGTTCCTCTTATTGAACCCATTACTCCTTCCATCAAAGTGTCCTTGAAGTATCTCTGTGAAAAACATTTAGAAAACCAATTATCTATTCCAACTCTCTCATTTCAGAGAAAAGCTGAAAAATGAATTTACTTCAACAAAGTTGCAGAGGAAGTTAAAGACAGGAGTAAAATCCAAGATCCTAGATCTCTGACCTGTGCTTTTCCTAAGTAAAAGGCATGAGAATGACACTGGGCTTGACAGTGACAACATGATATATGAATTGTACCACAAGTTTCTGGGAGGCAGGGACAGTGGCATTTACTGTTGCGCTTGTACTTGTTCTGCTTTGGGCACTTACATACCGCTTCATTCACTTCTTTCATGGTTGAAATTTATTGACTGATAGTCCTTTGGTTATACTTTGTAAAATAAAATTGAATTCATATCTTAAATGATTATGAGAATACTCTGCAAAGTAGGATAAAATTTAAAATTTCATAGATCAATGTTCTAAATGTCCATGCCACAGAACCAAAATTATGAAACTATGAAATGCACTTTCCTAATTCTCCTGGCCCACATGAATATGATTTAAAACATATTCTTTTTAAAAATATATCATAAACAATATTTTCAAAGGGTTTTCAGTGATAATATGTTGGTGTCAAAAACATTGTTGTATTGTAATAAAGTTACAATGCATTTGCCAATCATTCAAGGAAAATAGCAGTACTATTCTGGTTTAAGATTATATATATATTTACTATTAAATTTAAAAATATATTTCAAAACTAAACAATTTAATAATTCTCAAGTGGATAGCTGAAAGACAGTAAAAATAATCTTCCTTTTTATGAGGTTTGTTTTATTGCCTTCAAAAATGAAATATAACAATGAACTTTTAAATGTGTTGGCTAATAAAAATTGGAAGCAAATGCATTAATTTGAGTAGTGTTGAATGTGGGTTCCCCTAAAATATTACCAAAACAACTCAAGTTATCATTTACCACATCCATAAATATTTAGTGAGGGAAAATTTAGGATACCTATGAGATTTTGAAACCTGGTTTAAGATTACACATTCAGCAGGGGCTTGGTTAGGATTCCATAGGGTCATAATGTAATAGTTAAGGATTGGTGGGATTTGAAACAAGGGGTGGAGTCAGAGTGTTGGTGTGTAAACTGTCCTTTGATGCTTGCTATTGAAGAGTCTATGGGCTTCATGTAGTTTCTAGGATAAGTAATCAAATTATTTGCCACTTTTATCTTCTCGTGCAAAGTTCTGCTCTTTAGAGTATTAAAATCATGATAATGAAGGGAATAAATAGTCAAATCACATTAATGAAGACAGTAAGCAGTGATTTCACATTTTTGGTTTTCAGAACATTCACATGTAAGAAAGATGAGTGGAAAACAAACAAACAAACAAACAAACAGATTGCATTCGCTTGCAGATTTCTAATGTGCATGCTCAGTTGCGTCAGTCCTGCCTGACTCTTTGCGACTCTATGGACCATAGTCCACCAGGATTCCCTCTGTCCATGGGATTCTCCAGGCAGAACTCTGGAATGGGTAGCCATTTTCTTCTCCAGAGGATCTTCCCAACCCAAGGATCAAGCCTAGGGTTCCTGCAGCTCCTGCATTGCAGGCGGATTCTTTACCCACTGAGCTACCTGGGAAGCTCAGATTTCTAAGATATAGATAAGGGCTTTACTTTCCACCACAAAATCAACTCATATGTACATTTTCAAACCCTCTCCTGTGTCTTATTAATTTCTGTTGAATTGTTTGAAAATGTTTTGGAACATCAAGACTACTTCTCACTGCCTCAAAGAGTTAATGACATTTTCACACACAATTTACACCTTGTTGCTTGAAGTACACCAGGGAGCCTTTGCCTCCAGCTAAAGGTACCAGATAAACAGTCTTCAGAGAAATTTGCCCTTACTGTCAGTAGCTGCCCCATTACCTGCACATATTCCGTATCTAATCTTTTCTCATTTCAATTCCTTCTTTCATTAATTAAACAAATAACTACTGGTTTCCTGGTATGGACTAAAAAGGATAGCAGCAATGGGACCAAAAGATGAAAACATAGTTCTTTAGCTTCATTTCCATCTTATGGGAAAGAAATGCAATGAACAGTGAACACTATAATCACCATAAGGGATCTGAAGGAAAACACAGGCTGGGGTCCAAACAAGCAAATAATAAGAAAAGCAAGCCTAGCATAGTCAGGAAGGGTTTAGGAAAGATTTCTGCAAAAGTAAAGTTAAAGCATTGCATTTCATGATGAGTATGATTTAGCCAGGCAAAATGGTAGTGGGAGGGAGAAGACAGGTATCAGACACAGAAAAAGTATTCATTTATTTATTAATTAAACAAGTGTGCATTCCACGATCTGGTATAACTCTCTCTCCCATTGTGTGACAGTAGACTTTTTATTTTTTCCCCCTTTGTTGCTGTTGTTTCCTTTTTACTGCTATATTCATAACGCCTAGAAAGGAGAGTAGCTGTAGTCTGATGGCTGCAATGTGGCGGGTATTCTTTTCCTTCCCTAGTTCCTTCAAGGCTCAGCAGCTCACCTTTGGTGATGGCTACAACTGCTGATGATTGTGACATCCCTTGTTTACAGATATGACAAGCAATATTCCATTTCTCAGTCAGGTGAGGACACAGACAGAAGACAGCTATCTATAAACAGGAAATAGACCCTCACCAGACACTGAATCAGCTGATGTGTTTAAGCTACCCAGTCTATGGCATTTTTATTATAATGGCACAAACTGACTATAGCACTTTGATTAAATCAAGAAACAGAAAAAAGACATCAATAGAAAAAGTGATAAAGTCCACTTGAGTTTTAATAGTAATATATCAATGTCACTCTCTTAGTTTTGATAAAGGTACCTGGTACTGTGAGATGTTAATAATCAGAGAAGCTGGTTAAGAGTTTTACAGGGACTCTGTGTTTTTTGGGTAATTTTCATGAAATTTAAAATTATTTCAAAATAAAGTTCTGAAACCCCCATGGGCTACATTTCATGGGTTCACAAAAAGTTGGACATGACTGAGAAGCTAACACACAAAGTTTAAATACAAATAAATAAAAAGCAGCATCATATCTATCAAGTCCTGTAGGACACTACACCTCGGCCAGAGTCATGTCTCTCCTTAGATGCTGAGTACCCATGGAGATGTCTTCATGAACAACAAGCTAATTATATTTTAATGGCTATGGGCTCTGAAATGTTACTGGGATTTTTTTTTCCTCAAATGGGCCAGAAAACACTTCAAGAAATGATTTGTGTTGGCTTGTTTTTAGTTTTGATTTTTTTTTCATCTCTTTGGATTAACTGTCATCAAAAATAATAATTTCAAGAAATAAATGAAAGCAAGCATGTTCTCAGAAAATTATTAAAGGACAGAGAAAATATTATATTTGACAAGTCAGTATTAAACATCTTATTTTATTTTTAAATCTCTGTAGATGTCAGCAATAAACATTATGAGAGTAGGAAAAATTAGTTTTTAACATGAAAACCATTCAAAATTATGTATTCCCTGGTGACTTAAGATGCAGTTATTTTTGGAATATTTTTAAGCAAAAACAAGTCCATAACTCCACAGCATGACTGCGCCAAGTGGTCTTCTGACTTGTTTCTAATGGATTTCTGTTTTTTTCACTTAGACCTATGTGACACTGCTCTTGCGGCTCAGTAATGAGCAAGCCAAGAGTCTGTTCTATTCCACAGAATTGTTATTTCCAGAAGTCACTCCTGATTGGTCAGAGACAGAAGAGATAGAACATACTGCCAAGGTTTTTGCATCCTTTCATGAAGTTTTTTTTAAGCATGAAGTACTCACAAATCCATTCTACTTCAGTAAACCCAATAAAGAGGGGATATATGTATATGTATACCTGATTCACTTTGCTGTAGAGCAGAGACTAACACAGATTGGAAAGCAACTATTCTCCAATAAAACATTAAAAAAAAATTCTGCATGGCCTTAGACACATGATCAAAAACTTACCTCAAGAAACTGCACTGCTTTCTAATTTCTATATGTATTTGTAATGCACTAAATAAACTTCAAAGCCTTAAGAACAGTCGTCTCTGATCTTTGAATTTATTTTACTCCACCCATTTAATTAATGGGGAGCACTTATTAATTCTGATTTTGAGTTATTTTTTCATACTTCACCCTCTATAGCTAATAATACAATTGTTTTTCCTGGTGACCTCATGCTTAGATAGCTCATGTTACAAGCTCTAAATAGGCATCTCTGGCTATTGTTCATCTGTCTCTAACAAATTCTGATAAAACTGTGTTTAACAATCTTTCCCACTCTCCCAAGGGAAAAAAACAAAAAAAAAGATTTTTCCCAGAAAGACTGTTGGCCAACATGATGACCATCATTTATTAAAATCAGACTTTTTGTTTCCCTTGACTTTTTGGCAAAATAAATGCATCATTAAATCATAGAAACAAACTGCCCAAAACTTTAATCTTCAGGAAAAAAGAAAAAAAAAACTTTTATCTACACTTTTTTTCTAATGCTATTATTCTTTCATTAGCTTGTGCTTGTTCCTCTGTCTGTTATAGAGTTGTGTTACAAGTGTCCTTCAATAGACCTTTCCCACGCCTGTGCTAGCATCTTGTAATGCTTCATTTTCTAATCATATATATTATCTCCATGCATTTTCAGCTTTATATTGTTATATATTTTGTCTTTGTTTAGTTTGTCTCTTCAACAAAAGAGTAGGCTCTGCAGATCTATTATCTCCCAACTTATCAATGAACATAGTTCAATGAACCTAGGAAAAAAAGGAAGAAATTTTCATTGCTTGAAACTCAGCCATTACATATTTGGTGTACTTGATGTTGAGGTGCATCACCACCTTATGTCATAATCTACAGAAGTGCCGGTGTCTTTCATATCTATACCTGTCTCTATCTCCACTAGCATATCATTATATAATGTGTACAAATATAATGTATAATTTAAAAACTAGCAATTTTCACACTTACAGTTTTGTCATCCAGAGATCATTTATGGAACAGGGAAACTCTGTTCCAACCTCTGCCTTCATCTTCTTATGCTTTTCTCCCTGTGCACATGTCTATGTTCAAATTTTCCATTTTTTACAAGGACACCAACCATATTGGATTAGGGTCTACCACCCTAATGATCTCATCTTAACTTGATAATCTGAAAAGATCTTATTTTCAAATAAGGTCACATTTATAGGAACTGGAGTTTAGGATTTCAATATAATTTGGGGTTTTATAATTTGACCCGTAATAGGTATCTTATATTGAATAGGTCTCTCACTGGTGACTCACATGATCAATCTTCACTGGGGACCCAAACACTGCTAAATATTGTGATTTCTTCTCTACTTGTCAGCAAGATATTTTATTTGCTATCTTCTTATATTATTGTTATATTCTTGTATTATAGTTTGGTATAATATGAGCAATGAGCATAATTTCCATTGTTAGACATTCTATTAAGACATAATTTAAAAGACTATACCAAACTCATTTGCAATACCATTGCTATTTGGAATTATATATTTTACCTGTATATTTGTGATTATAAACTCGATTGTTTCTTCAGGAATCTGTTTTAGACTGTAATTTCTGAGCAATAGTATGTCAACATGTGAAAGCTGTACTATATTGCCTTTTCATCAAAACTATAAGGAGGTATTGGTCTTACTTTTCTGATGTTCTCTAATTTTCTTAGTAGTGAAGTAATGTTATTGTAATATTTTATAATTTATTTTTATTATATCCCTTGAACATTTTAATTTGAAATCACCAATCATTTTCTCATCAGAAAGCAAGTCCTTAATACTACTTAAATAATATCAACCTTGTGATAATAATATCCGCTGTGTTTTAAAACATTATTCTTTTTATTTGTAATGTTTGTATTTTAATCTTGTTTAAAGTTACATTGTACGGATGTATGATTTGGACTATAAAGAAAGCTGAGCATCGAAGAACTGATGCTTTTAAACTGTGGTGTTGGAGAAGACTCTTAAGAGTTCCTTGGACTGCAAGGAGATCCAAGCAGTCCATCCTAAAGGAGCTCAATCCTGGGTGTTCATTGGAAGGACTGATGTTGAGGCTGATATTGATGCTGCAATACTTTGGCCACCTGATGCAAAGAGCTGAATCATTGGAAAAGACCCTGATGCTGGGAAAGATTGAAGGCAGGAGGAGAAGGGGATGACATGGATGAGATGGTTGGATGGCATCATCGACTCGAAGGACATGGGTTTGGATGGACTCCAGGAGTTGGTGATGGACAGGGAGGCCTGGCGTGCTGTGGTTCATGGGGTCACAAAGAGTCGAACATGACTGAGCAACTGGACTGACTGACTGACTGATATATATATATCAGGGGCTTCCCTGATCGCTCAGATGGTAAAGAATCTGCCTGCAATGCAGAAGACATGGGTTCTATCCCTGGGTTGGGAAGATCCCATGGAGAAGGGAAATGCTACCCACTCCAGGATCCTGGCCTGGAGAATTCCGTGGACTGTATGGTCCATGGGATTGCAAAGAGTCAGGGACTACTGAGTGACTTTCACTTTAACTTTTCACCTTCATAGCATTATATGAAGTTCTGAAGATCTAATTTGTTATGATAAAAATTGATCAAATTTCCCATTCTGGCACTTTCCATTTTACCATAGAAAAACATTCTCATTTTATATATATATATATATATAATATATATACACATATATATATGTATGTATTTCAAATCACCTTTTATTTCTGTTTTTTTTTGTAATTTAACAAAATGCTTTATCTGAAATCTGTTTTATTGTGTTGTTGGAAGTAAATATGTAAATATATCCTTTTTCAAATAATTTTCTTAAAACCATTTACCAAATTACATCCTTTTTTATCTGATGTTTGGTCTTTGTCATATTCCAAATATTCATAAATAATTTGAAGTATCTGATATATAAATACCATAATTTCTTTTTCACATAACCATTTCATTACTTTAAAAGCTATTAGGGAGACAAGTTGAATGTTAATCTAGTTACTTTTATCTACTTTTACTTCCAGATATATTTTGGTATCATTTGGTCAATGTCTTATATTTATAAAATAATACGTGAAACATAAGATTCTTAACAAATTTAAGATTAATCTTTTCGCTGAAGAATATCTCTTAAGGTCATTAAGTTTTCCATTTTGGTTCTTTAAATAAATTACATTTTGGCATTTACCTTACAAGTCTTAAAATAATATTGGTATTTCAAAAACTCTAAATTTTAGTTTACTCTATTGTTTGCTTCTTATATAACAGCTCTTCACTGTGGTCACTGATGTGCTAAATGAGCATCTTACTTCACCATAAGAATGTCTAATATATTGTTACTGCTGCAGCTGCCATTACCACAAACACCATTAGTATATCTAGTATTTTATGCCAAAAGCCAGTTATTTTTAAACCTCACTTAAACAGAAATAAAAATTTCTCCCATAGTCAAGTATTATGGTAAAATAGTATATTTGAAAGCATTTCTAAAAGATATTAAGAGCTAACTTTGACAGCTAACACAATCATGTGAGCTATTTGATAGAAGATTTAATTTCATCATGCTATTTAAATTTCACATCAAGCTACACAACAAGGCTATTTTTATCTCCAATTAACAAATGAAGGAACTCAGATTGATAACAGTCAAATACCATCTTATACTGTTTCAGTCATGCAGCAAGAACTTGAACCCTATCAGCCAAACTCCAGACCCACACACTTCATCACAACATTGCTCTTGACACTTACATAAGTTCAGTCTGTTTTTAAGAAGGGCAAGTTCAGATAAGAACAACTTGGTAAGCTCTATCTTTGCTCTTAGCATTGCCCTTGCCACATAGAAGGGGTTTCTAAAGAGTGACTATACATTTATCAGGTGATTAAATTGTAACTAGGTAGAAATTATTTTTCATATTTAAACTTAGTTAATGTTTGGTCACCAGTTTTAGTACAAATGTCTCTATGATTTCTCAATATTTACTCCTGAAAATTTCTTACATAAGTTGTTATTGTGGTTTGTTTTGGTACAATCAAGAACAGAGACTGAAATCTCTGTTTCTTAAAAAAAAAAAAAAAAAACCTGCTAAGTATATATTAAATCAGGCACAAGAAGATTTATGAGCAGAGATGTCTGATATAAATCTTGGAATGAGTTCTGGATTTTGTGATTAAATTTTTATAGAGGTTGGTTAAAACAACAGTAATAAAGATACAAACATGTCTTTTTTGCAACATACTAATATTTTTGCAACATAAGAATATTTTTTGCAACATAGTAATACTGCAATAAGAAAATGACCACAAAAAGAAAATAAAACTGTTTTCTTCCACAGTTAAATTCCACAAAAGCTGTTTTTTTTTTTTTATCCTTAAGTCACTGCAGAAAGGAGTAGAAATGGAGGAATAAATATGACTAGAAAAAAAAATTACTAACCAGATCTAATAAACCCATCTGCAAGGCTGTTATCAATATTAGCTTAGCGCTATCCTATAGAAAAATATTATTACAAGCGGAATTATTTCACAAGAGCAGAAGCTTAGAAATAATAAACATCTTGGCTTCAGATGTGTATAGTGAAGTGAAGTCGCTCAGTCATGTCCGACTCTTTGCGACCCCATGGACGGTAGCCTACTAGGCTCCGCCGTCTATGGGATTTTCAGGATTTTAAATTCAACTTGAGATAGTTTACAGGACTATCTACCTAGTACACTATTGAAGTTTATATTTCATTGCTGCCGCTGTAATATTGTTCTAAGTTACTTTATGATTCAGAGGTTTCTGCAATAAACTGATTAACAGTAATTTAAATAGAAATCACTAAACGCTGATTTTTAGTTTTCAGAAATTTTAAGTTTAATGCAATCTTATTTCATTATAAATTTTAATAAACCAATCCATTTTTATGACATCTATGTCTATCCAAAAATGTGAACTATCCTATCATTTTACATAGTTCAAATCCTATTTCTATTTGAAATTAATAGAAAACTGAATCAATTTTATTATTTCTGAATAATAATATGAATTAGTCCTTGAATCCAGATGCTGAAATTTATTGATACATTATCCTAATTTGGAGTATGACTAATCTAAACCAAATTATTTTTGGGTATTTTTAGAATTAATAAAATTCTATTGCACATATTTTTCTCCCCATAAAGGTATTTGCATTTTCCTCTTAACAGCATGTACACAAGATAAATGCATAGATAAGCAAGATTGCTTCAGCATCTCTCATATTGAACGCATTTCAACAATCAAACATTGCTTACATCAAACTAATTTCCATTAAGAAAATTTACAGTTTGTCACGTACATATGTTCCTCCCCATTGATTTCATATAGCCTCCTTTTGCACAGGCAGGTATTTTCAATGTGATTTTATTACTCCAATTTATTAACCTGACAGAAACATTTCAAATTAAAGAATTTTTCAATCAATATGTTCCAGTCCACTTAAAACTGTTTGGGCCATTTTAAATTGATATTTTATAAGCTTAGAATGAAAACAAGTGTGATATCCAAGAAAACTTATATACAGATCTAGTTTCAAAAGATGTATATCTGAGTTTCTAATCAAAATACTAAAAACTATTGAGAAAAAGACAGCATTAGTCATGGTCTGCCATTTAGCAACTAAACACAGAAGCCTCGTGTGTGTTGCATGGGTTGATATTTACATTGGCTTGTTTTTACAGCTCAGAGCATCCTTATATAAAAGACTTCAATGTTTTTGTATCATTCTAATAACTATGGTTATTATGAATATATCCTGTGGAGTCAAACCCAGTATAGTTTAAGATATGTAGTTAGTAGATTTTTTTATCAATTCATTTTATTTGATTTTAATTGCTCACACTTTCATATGTCAAGCAATAACTCCTAAAGTTATATCTGCATCCAAGACTTCTGTAAGCAACTCTAGATTCACCTGTCTAAATGTCTACCATAAATCCCTATTTGAATGTCTAAGAATCATCTTAAACTTACCATGCCCCAAATTAATTTGATCCTTCCTCTCAAACTTATTGCAGTAATAATTTTTCCATCTCTGTGAATGACATCTTCATCCTTCAAGTTGGCTTGCCCCAAACTTTGATCTTATCTCTGATTATCCCCTTTCTTATATGACACCCAGATATTCCATTAGGAAATAGCTCCAGATTGCAATCACTTCTCTTTACTGAACTACGGTGACTCTGGTTTGAAACTTATCATGTCTTATCTCACTATGGACATCCAGATCTAGCTATCATTATGCCTTACTTGAACCATTTCAATAACTTCCCTATCTGTGTCCTTGTTCCAACATTGACCATTTACACTTACTCCCTACAAAGAAGACAGACTCATCCTATTTAAACATAATTCAGGAAATGGCAACCCACTATGGTATCCTTGCCTGGGAAATTCCATGGACAGAGGAGCCTGGCAGGCTACATTCCATGGGGTCACAAACCATCACACATGACTGAGAAACTTTCATTTTCACAGGCCACACCATCTCTCTACTCAAAACCTTTCAGTTATATCCTATTTAAAGCCAAATAAAAGGCAATGGCCTTACAATAGGCAACACCGCCTTCCGCAATTCTAGTCTCTCTAACTTTGTCTACTACTCTCCTCTTTGCTAAAACCAGTCTAGGTTCACTGCTCTCATTCCATCTTTCCTTGACCAGGCCAGGCCTGTACCATCTCAGGGTCTTTCCACTGACTTGACTCTTTGACTGGAATGCTTTCACCTTTAGATATCTACATGACTACTTTTTTCACATTCTTCAAGATGTTACTTAATGGGAAGCTTCCTCATTATTCTCTGATCACCCTGTTCACAATTTTAACCACTGTCACAGTTTCACAGTCCTTCTCTGTTCCCTCTTATATTTTTTCCATACTACTCATTACAGGCTTCCCAAAGTATTACACGACTGAAGCTCCTGAGCACAACACACATACTACAGGTCAATTTTACACATGTGATTTAATTTTCTTATGTTTATTCCCTATCTCCCTCTTTGTAAGTTACGTCAGCAATAGGCTTTCTATATTTTGTTCTTTGTTGTAGTACAAGCCCTATTTAAGGTACTAAGAGAATCTTGGCTGTATAAATAAAACAAAATGATGAAGTAGAAGTATATATCATGAGTGTTTTCATAAATACTTTATCTCTTGTTCATTTTCCTTTGATTACATACTCATGTAATCTTCCTTGTTAAATATAACTAATTTGATTGAAAATGAGAATGCAGTTAAAAATTTTGTAGGAGGCATTCAGTTTTAGCTTTAATAATTCATAAGCTAGTTCATCTTCCTTCTGATATTACCACTGACTGTGTGTATGTTTACTGAAAGATGAAGTGAAAACATTAAGGAGTTTTAAATATATCTTCATTTATTGGGAAATAATCTCTGTCATGAGAGCAGAAAGCCCTATAATTTACTCTGAGCCCCTTCTAGCTTTCTGAGTAGTCATCACATGATCAAACCCTATGTGTTAATAATTATGCCAACAGTCCTGACAAGTAAAGTAAGGTTGTTTCCCTGGTCACTAAGATATTGTGCTTTGGAATCTTTATTATCTGTGGAATTTTTACCATGTTCTTATCTATGTATAAAAAATAAGTAAATACAACATAAGCTTTGGAAATAAAAAAAAAATGATGGGGTAAAAATAAAGGAAAACTTCGGAATCATGGAGGACTGATTGAGAAAGTGTAGGTCATATATAGAGTTTCAGAAGGAGATAATACAAAGAGAAAATAATCCAAAAACAAATAGTACAAACTTTGGTTCAGTTCAGTTCAGTTGCTCAGTCGTGTCCGACTCTTTGCGACCCCATGAATTGCAGTACACCAGGCCTCCCTACCATCACCATCTCCCGGAGTTCACTCAGACTCACTTCCATCGAGTCAGTGATGCCATCCAGACATCTCATCCTCTGTCTTCCCCTTCTCCTCCTGCCCCCAATCCCTCACAGCATCAGAGTCTTTTCCAATGAGTCAACCCTTCACATGAGGTGGCCAAAGTACTGGAGCTTCAGCTTTAGCATCATTCCTTCCAAAGAAATCCCAGGGTTGATCTCCTTCAGAATGGACTGGTTGGATCTCCTTGCAGTCCAAGGGACTCTCAAGAGTCTTCTCCAACACCACAGTACAAAAGCATCAATTATTTGGCACTCAGCCTTCTTCACAGTCCAACTCTCACATCAATACATGACCACGGGAAAAATCATAGCCTTGACTAGATAGACCTTAGTTGGCAAACTAATGTCTCTGGTTTTGAATATGCTATCTAGATTGAACTTACCCCTAACTAAAAAAAAAAAAAGTGACTAAGCAATGTGGTCACTAACTGTAGCTTTCTCTTAAGCAAGAGTGGAATGTATGTGGACATTTTGTTTTGTTTCTAAAATTCAATATACTATGGCAGTTTTAATGATATATAATGGTCTGAAATGGAAAGATAAAATATTAAGACAAATTATATTCCCTCATGCAAAATTGCAATATATTTTCTTGTAGGAAAGCAATTATTTTCTTTAAACAAAGAATATACTAATTTACAATCTGATTCAATTCTTTTTTTTTTTTTGAGTTCAAGTCCTTTATTTATTTTTTTTTAGTTTTTTATTTTTTAAATTTTAAAATCTTTAATTCTTACATGCATTCCCAAACATGAACCCCCCTCCCACCTCCCTCCCCATAACATCTTTCTGGGTCATCCCCATGCACCAGCCCCAAGCATGCTGCATCCTGCGTCAGACATAGACTGGCGATTCAATTCACATGATAGTATACATGTTAGAATGTCATTCTCCCAAATCATCCCACCCTCTCCCTCTCCCTCTGAGTCCAAAAGTCCGTTATACACATCTGTGTCTCTTTCCCTGTCTTGCATACAGGGTCGTCATTGCCATCTTCCTAAATTCCATATATATGTGTTAGTATACTGTATTGGTGTTTTTCTTTCTGGCTTACTTCACTCTGTATAATCGGCTCCAGTTTCATCCGTCTCATCAGAACTGATTCAAATGAATTCTTTTTAACGGCTGAGTAATACTCCATTGTGTATATGTGCCACAGCTTTCTTATCCATTCATCTGCTGATGGACATGTAGGTTGTTTCCATGTCCTGGCTATTATAAACAGTGCTGCCATGAACATTGGGGTACATGTGTCTCTTTCAATTCTGGTTTCCTCGGTGTGTATGCCCAGCAGTGGGATTGCTGGGTCATAAGGTAGTTCTATTTGCAATTTTTTAAGGAATCTCCACACTGTTCTCCATAGTGGCTGTACTAGTTTGCATTCCCACCAACAGTGTAGGAGGGTTCCCTTTTCTCCACACCCTCTCCAGCATTTATTGCTTGCAGATTTTTGGATCGCAGCCATTCTGACTGGTGTGAAGTGGTACCTCATTGTGGTTTTGATTTGCATTTCTCTAATAATGAGTGAAGTTGAGCATCTTTTCATGTGTTTGTTAGCCATCCGTATGTCTTCTTTGGAGAAATGTCTATTTAGTTCTTTGGCCCATTTTTTGATTGGGTCGTTTATTTTTCTGGAATTGAGCTGCATAAGTTGCTTGTATATTTTTGAGATTAGTTGTTTGTCAGTTGCTTCATTTGCTATTATTTTCTCCCATTCAGATTCTAAAATAATTTGTCTTCATACTAAACCTGTATATAAAAGGCCAGTTGTATTAGGTAAAGCATATATAATTAAATTGCACTAACTAATATGTGTCTCAAATAATTATAAAGTGTGAGCATATTAAGAAGAGAGTTCCAGAAAAACATCTATTTCTGCTTTATTGACTATACCAATGCCTTTGACTATGTGGGTCACAATAAACTGTGGAAAATTCTGAAAGAGATGGGAATAGCAGACCACCTGACCTGCCTCCTGAGAAACGTGTATGCAAGTTAGGAAGCAAAATTAGAACTAGACATGGAACAACAGACTGGTTCCAAATAGGAAAAGGAGTATGTCAATGCTGTATATTGTCACCCTGCTTATTTAACTTATACGCAGAGTACATCATGAGAAATGCTGGGCTGGAAGAAGCACAAGCTGGAATCAAGATTGCCAGGAGAAAATCAATAACCTCAGATATGCAGATGACACCACCCTTATGGCAGAAAGTGAAGAGGAACTAAAAAGCCTCTTGATGAAAGTGAAAGAGGAGAGTGAAAAGTTGGCTTAAAGCTCAACATTCAGAAAACGAAGATCATGGCATCTGGTCCCATCACTTCATGGGAAATAGATGGGGAAACAGCAGAAACAGTGTCAGACTTTATTTTTTTGGGCTCCAAAATCACTGTAGATGGTGACTGCAGCCATGAAATTAAAAGATGCTTACTCCTTGGAAGAAAAGGTATGACCAACCTAGACAGCATATTGAAAAGCAGAGACATTACCTTGCCAACAAAGGTCCATCTAGTCAAGGCTATGGTTTTTCCAGTGGTCGTGTATGGATGCGAGAGTTGGACTGTGAAGAAAGCTGAGCACTGAAGAATTGATGCTTTTGAACTGTGGTGTTGGAGAAGACTCTTGAGAGTCCCTTGAACTGCAAGGAGATCCAACCAGTCCATTCTAACGGAGATCAGCCCTGGATGTTCTTTGGAAGGAATGATGCTAAAGCTGAAACTCCAGTACTTTGGCCACCTCATGCGAAGAGTTGACTTATTGGAAAAGACTCTGATGCTGGAAGGGATTGGCGGCAGGAGGAAAAGGGGATGACATAGCATGAGATGGCTGGATGGCATCACAGACTCAATGGACGTGAGTTTGACTGAACTCCAGGAGATGATGATGGACAGGGATGCCTGGCGTGCTGCAATTCATGGGGTCGCAAAGAGTGAGACACGACTGAGTGACTGAACTGAACTGAATTGAACTGAATTTATATTTTATTTATCTTTGAAATGGTATCCTACAAAAAAGTGAATAGAAATTTAAGCAAATAATTAGAAGCTATTTTTCATTACATTTATATTATCATTTGATAATTGCAGTTCATTTTTTCTGAATAATCTATAATTAGAACTTATGCTTATTGCTGTCTACACTAAATTTACTAATCAATCATTGTAAATGTGTATACTTTACCTATAATACTGTTGCTACTTGGCATTAGTATATAATAAAATAATTTATAAAATATTTCATTACCAAAAACAATCAATAAGAAGTGTCAGAAAAGAACCATGGCATTGTAAAGATAGAAAAATAAAAGTTAGTAAGGTAGAAAACTTCCAAGTTGTTATAAGGATTAGATCAAGACTAAACCTTTTGTCCTTTTTATCTAGATTCATTTTTATAATAGTTTGATGAATTTATTGCTCATGCATTGGATAAATTTTACTTTTTTATCGGTACCATCTCAACTTTACTTTTCTCCTCATCATATTATATCTCCTTTGTGACTGACTCTGAATGTCTGTGTGTGTGTGTGTGTGTGTGTGAATGTGCTTTCTTTACTAGCAAAAGTCTTTCAAGTCACTTGTGAGAACTCCATTCTCAATATGCAGCCAATGTTTTCCCCCTAATTTCCACACCAAAGTGACATTACAGTAACTCAAAATTGCTAAGAATTACTAAAACTTCCATGCTATGAAATTTAATCATTTTCTTAAAAATTTTATTAGAAAAATAAAGAAATTCTAAGAAAGATGACTACACATTAATGAGACATTCCCCAATTTCCTCTATTTCTTATCCAGTCTTTATCTTTTACAGTCATTCATTTCAAATTAACTAACTTAATCTCATAGTAGCTACATGATGGGAGAGATAACATGTATACAAAATTCAGAACAATGCCTGACACTCAATAAACATTTCTTATTTTTAAGTTCTTTATCAATTAAATTTTTATAATTTTTATGATATATATTAATTTTTAAAAACAGTTCTTAAGTATATCGTTTATGCCTTGGATTCAACAAAACACAAAATACATCTTTCCTTTGAAAGAGATTAGAGTCACATACTAATACCTAAAAGTATAAATAAAAGCTAAAGTAGAAAAGAGCATTCTTTTGTTATACACAATATAAAATCCAGTGAAGAGTAATTAGGTCAAAGTTGCCTAGCAATTTACAATACTAATTATTATAAATATAAATGTGTGTGTGTGTGTATATGTATGTATGTATGTATAACATTTTCCCCATAGGAAATATTCATGGGAAACTATTTAAATAAATTCTTCAAAATTGCACTATCCAACAGATCACGTATACTTCAGTATGTTGCTTCCTTACACAAAAGAAGTTCCAAACGCTTTACTTTCTAACAATCCTAAGTACTAATGTGGGGAGGGAGCCAGGTATCTTTCTGAGCGCTGAATCTAAATTTTAATCCAAGATTTGTGTTTTGTTTTCCTAGTCTTACATATTATATACTACCATTACTTAGTGCTACATACATAGTAAGGAAGCAACATTCCACCTGCAGACTCCCTCTTTTCCTTAGCTATATCTTTCAAATAATATTCTATCTGTTTTTCCATTGATATCTGGGGATTTATGTGCCTTATTCCACTGTGCATTGATTGGTGTGTAAATCCCCACAATATATTTCTTTTCCAGCTTTTGTTATATATTTCAGACCAAATGTTACTGTCATATTTTTAGAGCTTATACCACACAAACTACAGGTAATTCAATAGACCAAGCAACATAATTCACTTCTTATTCTGCTAAAAAAAAATATGCTTGAGAAATGTTTCTGAAAACTTAACAATAGTTAACAGGTGTCTTCAGTTTTTGAATATGGTTATTCTTGCTGAAATTTATAGAGAAAAACAAGAGCAAATTCTGAAAGGAGTATTGTTATTATCTTTTATGTTTATAACACACAGTCTGACACAACAAAGTAAAGCATATTTATAATATAAATAAGTTATTAGAACATATCTAATAAAGATTGTCAGTGTAAGATTGGGTTAAGCATCCAATAACTTATATGAAATTCATTCTATGATTTTTCTTGTGTGGTATTTATTGGTACACCTTTGATGCATAGCAGAGCATCTGAAAGTTGTTTTAAAATGTTGTATTAAATCAATTCAATCAAGAAATACTACAGTTAAGACACTTTGCTCCTACATTAAAATACATGCAACATTCATTTTACACCATAGCAATCATTCAGGTAAATTTTTTTTTTTAGAAAAAGGTGAGCAATATTCAAAGAAAAAAATTAAAGGAATCATTTCATCTAATAGTGAAGTGATCAACTGGAAAGCAGTTATATTAGTTCAGTTTTGTTGGATCCAGTTATATATTGCATAGAATTAGGATTCACGATTGTGATGAAGATGTAGTAGGAACCTGTGAATGTCCCAGCCACTTCAAAAATCACCTGAAAGGAAAGCGCTTGGGATATAATACATATAAAATTAATTGACTTGGGATCTATTTCTTACATGAAATAATTGCGAGCTAGAGCATTGATATGATGATCAAAAAGTGACACTTTAGGAAATGTATTATCACAAAGGTATCGAACATGGATTCTTACAATCTTGTATATGAAATGTCTCTCCAGAACAAATATGTAGAAGCTGATAATTTTAGATGGGTATGGCTATGGATCATAATGTTAATTTATCTGAACTGACATGTAGACTCATAAAAATTAAGACTGTGTTATGCATTTAATGATCACAAATTTATGAAAAAAAAAAAACTATTCCGGTTAAGCTTATTGCTGCATCCTGAAATTTATCATAAAGCCAAGCCTTTTCACATTCAACTACCTTCTTTGGGCTGTAAGTGTATGGTAACTATAGTATTTGACATTGACTTTGGCTTCCCTGGTAGCTCAGACGGTAAAGTGTCTGCCTACAATGTGGGAGACCCGAGTTCGATCCCTGGGTTGGGAATATCCCCTGGAGAAGGAGATAGCAATCCACTCCAGGATTCATGCCTGGAAAATCTCATGGACCAAGGAGCCTGGTGGGCTACAGTCCTTGGGGTCGCAATAGAGTCGGACACGACTGAGTGACTTCACTTCACTTCAAGACTTTCACTTTATTTTTCAAATATTAGAGATATTCCATTAAGTCCAGTCTTCATGACAACAGAATTACATGTGTTAAATAAGACAGATTTAATAAATACAAGTAGCTTTTGAGCCTTGAGATGTCTTCATATTAAGCTTTTTAATTTGTATCATAAATTCCAAAATACTTACTATCAAAGATTTTGGAATACCTCTTTGCATTAGCATCAAGCTAGGTAAAATACATGAACTAGTGAATCAGTATTTTTCAGTGCATTCACAGTGCACTGAATGTATAAATTCAGTGCATTTACAATGTATACATACAATGAATGTATAAATTCAGTGCATCCATAATGTATAAATAAAACTCTATTTTTATGTTTTAACTTATATTGTTCTACTCTGAGTGCTAAAACTTGAGAAGTACAGATCTTCCTTGACTTACGAGAGAGTTACATCCTGATAAACCTACTATAAATTGAAAATATTCTAAATCAAAAATGCATTTAATACATTCAAAATACTGAACATCATAGTTTATCTAGCTTACCTAGAGCGTGCTGAGAACATTTTCATTAGTCTACAGTTGGGCAAAATTAAACCCATTTTATAACAAAGTGTTGACTATCTCATGGAATGTATTAAATAATATACTTAAAGTAAAAAACAGAATGTTGTATGGTACAGAATTGTTGTATGTTTATTTATCAGTTGTTTACCCTTGTGATCATATGGCTAACTGTGAGGAACAGCTCACTACCACTGCCCAGCATCATAAGAGAGTATCACATGCCATATTGCTAACCGAAAAAAGATAAAAATTCAAAATTTGAAGTATAGTTTGTACTGAACACATATAACTTTGGTACCATCATAATGTTTAAAATGAACAGTATGAAAAAGCAAAAAGATATGACACTGAAGGATGAACTTCCCAGGTCAGTAGCAGTCCAATATGCTACTGGAGAAGAGTTGAGAAATAACTCCAGAAAGAATGAAGAGATGGAGCCAAAGCTAAAACAACACCCAGTTGTGAATGTGACTAGTGATGGAAGTAAAGTGTGATACTGAAAAAAAGACTATTGCATAGGAACCTGGAATGTTAGGTCAATGAATCAAGGCAAATTGAAGTTATCAAATAGGAGATGGCAAGAGTGAACATTGACATTTTAGGAATCAGTGAATTAAAATGGACCAGAATGGGTGAATTTAACTCAGATGACATTTATATATACTACTATGGGCAAGAATCCCTTAGAAGAAATTGAGTAGCTCTCATAGTCAACAAAAGAGTCCAAAATGCAGTACTTGGGTGCAATCTCAAAAATGACAGAATGATCTTGTTCATTTCCAAGGCAAATCGTTCAATATCACAGTAATCCAGGTCTATGCCCCAACCGCTAATGCCAAAGAAGCTGAAGTTCAACAGCTCTATAATGACCTAGAAGACCTTCTAGAACTACCTCCCAAAAAAGATATCCTTTTATCATAAAGAACTGGAATATAGAAGTAGGAGGTCAAGAGAAACCTGGATTAACAGGCAAGTTTGGCCTTGGAGTAGAAAGTGAAGTAGGGAAAAGACTACTAGAGTTTTGCCAGAGAATGCACTGGTCATAGCAAACACACTTTTCCAACAACACAAGGTGACTCCACACATGGACATCATCAGATTATGAATACCAAAATCAGTTTGATTATATTCTTTGCAGCCAAAGATGGAGAAATTCTATACAGTCAGAAAAAAAAAAAAAAAAAGACCAGGAGCTGACTGTGGCTCAGACCATGAATCTTTAATTGCCATATTCAGATTTAAACTGAAGAAAGTGGGGAAACCACTAGACCATTCAGGCATGACATAAATCAAATCCCTTACAATTATACAGGGGAAATGACAAACAGATTCAAAGGATTCAGGATTGGGAGCTTGTATACACCTGTGGTGGATTCATGTCAATGTATGGCAAAACCAATACAGTATTGTAAAGTAAAATAAAGTATATATGAAAAAAAAATCTGATAGATAGAGGGCCTGAAGAACTGTGTAAGAAGGTTCATGACATTGTACAGGAGGCAGAGATCCAAACATTCACCAAGAAAAATAAATGAAAAAATCAAGATAGTTGTCTGAGGAGGCCTTACATATAGCTGAGGTAAGAAAGGAAGCAAAAGGCAAAGGAGAAAAGGAAAGATAAATCAATCAGAATGCAGAGTTCCAAAGAATAGCAAGGAGAGATAAGAAAACCTTCCTAAGTGATCAATGGAAAGAAATAGAGGAAAACAATAAAATGGGAAAAACTAGAGATCTCTTCCAGGGAATTAGAGTTACCAAGGGAACATGTCATGCAAAGATAGGCACAATAAACGACAGAAATGTTATGGATCTAACAGAACAAGGAGATATTAAGAAAAGGTGGCAAGAATACACAGAAAAACTATACCAAAACAAAACAAAACAAAACAAAACATCTAATGACCTTAGATAATCACGATGGTGTGATCACTCACCTAGAGCCAGACATCCTGGAGTGCAAAGTCAAATGGGCCTTAGGAAGCATCACTACCAACAAAGCTAGTGGAGGTGATGGAATTCCAGTTGAGCTATTTCAAACCCTAAAAGATGATGCTGTGAAAGTGATGCATTCAACATGCCAGCAAATTTGGAAAACAGCAGTGGCCCCAGGACTGGAAAAGGTCAGTTTTCATCTCAATGCCAAAGAATGTTCAAACTACCACACAATTGCACTTATCTCACATGCTAGGTGAGTAATCTCAAAATTCTCGAAGGTAAGCTTCAAAAGTACATGAACTGAGAAATTCCAAATTCATAAGTTGGATTTCGAAAAGGCAGAGGAACCAGAGATGAAATTGCTAGTATCAATTGGATCATAGAGAAAGCAAGAAAATGTCAGAAAAAGATCTGCTTCATTAACAATGCTAAAGACTTTGACTCTGTGGATCACAATAAACTGTGGAAAATTCTTTTTTTCTTTCTTTATTTTTTATGTTACTTTACAGTACTGTATTGGCTTTGCCATACATCAACATGAATCTGGGAATACCAGACCACCTTATCTGCCTCCTAAAAAATCTGTATGCAAGTTAAGAAGCAACAGTTAGAACTGGGCATGGAACAACAAACTGGTTCCAAATCAGGAAAGGAGTACATCAAGGCTATATATTGTAACCCTGCTTATTTAACTTATATGCAGAGTACATCATGAAAAATACTGTATTGGATGAAGCAAACGCTGGAACCAAGATTTCCAGGAGAAATATCAACAATCTCAGATATTTAGATGACACCATCCTTATGGCAGGAAGTATAGACAAACTAAAGAGCTTGTTGATGAAAGTGAGTGAGGAGGGTAAAGAAGCTGGGTGAAAACTCAACATTCAAAAAAGGAAGATCATGACATCCAGCCCCATCACTTCATGGCAAATAGATGGGGAAACAATGGAAACTGCTGCAGATTTTTTCTTGGGTTCTAAAAATCACTGCAGATGGTGAGTACAGCCATGAAATTAAAAGATGCTTGCTTTTTGGAGGAAAAGCTATAACAAACCTAGACAGCATATTAAAAAGCAGAGACATTACTTTACCAAAAAAGGTCCTTATTGCCAATGCTATGGCTTTTCCAGTAGTCACATATGGATGTGAAAGTTGGATCATAAAGAAAGCTGAGCACTGAACAATTGATGTTTTTGAATTGTGGTGTTGGAGAAGGCTCCTGAGAATCCTTTCGACTGCAAGGAGTTAAAACCTGTCAGTCATAAAGGAAATGGATTCTAAATATTCATTGGAAGGACTGATGCTGAAGCTGAAGCTCCAGTACTTTGGCCACCTAATGTGACAACCACGATGCTGGCAAATTGAAGGCAGAGGAGAAGGGGATGACAGAGGATAAAGTGGTTGGATGGCATCTCCGACTCAATAGACATGAGTTTGAACAAGCTCTGGGAGTTGGTGATGGACAGGGAAGCCTGGTGTGCTGCAGTCCAATGGGGTCACAAAGAATTGGATACAACTGAGTGATTGAACTGTTTGGTTAAAAATTTTAAGTTGAACCATAAGTGAGGGATGATCTGTACAGTGAAAGGCAAACAACTTTGACCAAAACGTCTGATAAAATACTGTTTAATGATAATGTTTAGAAACATCATAGCTTGAAATAGGCTAATGGCACAAAAAACAAAGCTATATGAATGTCAACACACATATATAATCAGACTCACACTCACAGGTGCTGCTTGCAAAATTTCAGATTTGATACAGTCCCACAATGCCGACTTTGCTCTAATTAGCATCAATGATCAATGTCTTCAGAATGACAATCAAGCACCACATTCAACAGACATCATCAGTATAAGTAATAAAGATCATTCACCTTTTAAAAATGCCAAAAAATAGTGAGAAAAAATTATACAGTATTCCAAATAGCCTTAGTATCTTATTCTGCTTTTGGCAACTGCACATAAAGGACTATGGTAGAATCTTAGGAAAACTTTACTTCAGAGAAGTCATCACATTTTATGCTTAGGCCCTTCAGACACGCATGATCAATTAATTCCATTATCTCAGTTCTCCTGAACTGCATCAGTGATGGTTGCTCTTTACTCAACAAAAATGTTCCTGATCATAAAGTCCTGGTGTTTGGTATTGTACATATGTTTCAGTCAAATTTTCAGGTGTTAAATGAAGGACCATATCTTATGTTATACATTCCAGGAGGCCAGGACAAATGCTTGGAAACCACCAAAATTAGAGCAATGACAATAAAATCAATATTTTCCTTCCAGTGCTGGACAGTAACTTAGGTTACATAAACATGATTTGATTGATTGAATGAAAAGTACTTAAAATGCATTCCAGTTTATCAGACATTTATTGCAAATGCAAATCAACCTTAAAATTAGTAGTTTCTATTTTAATATTACAAAATATATTAAATTGAATATATTTTAATTTAATATATTTTGTAATAAACTAACACATATATATGGAATTTAGGAAGATGGCAATGACGACCCTGTATGCAAGACAGGGAAAGAGACACAGATGTGTATAACGGACTTTTGGACTCAGAGGGAGAGGGAGAGGGTGGGATGATTTGGGAGAATGACATTCTAACATGTATACTATCATGTGAATTGAATCGCCAGTCTATGTCTGACGCAGGATGCAGCATGCTTGGGGCTGGTGCATGGGGATGACCCAGAAAGATGTTATGGGGAGGGAGGTGGGAGGGGGGTTCATGTTTGGGAATGCATGTAAGAATTAAAGATTTTAAAATTTAAAAAATAAAAAAACTAAAATAAAAAAAAAAGAAAGAAAAAAAAATATATATATATATTAAATTGAATATAGATAAAATGATTATAACATGATTATAATAACTTGGGGTATGTATTTAAGTGGTTGGTGTGAAGTTAGTTAAAATAATGGACTGTTCTGAAAATTATTTTAATTCACCTTACTTCTGAGAAAGACAGTAGTATCTAGTTCCTTAAAGCAGAGAAGATTTAACTCTCATCTTATTTTTCTAATTATATTTTCAGTGAATGCTTTGCTAAATCTTTGTAATTTACAAACTGTTAATGATTAGCTATTTAGTCATTGACCTTTCTAATATCTCCTTATTTGTCTCAATCTTACCACATTAGAAAGTATTAACCTAAAGTTCTAATGTATCAGGATGTAGAAATAAAATGACAGCTATTTTTTCTCTTCTTTAATGTATGTTACTATATCAAAGTATATTCAATATAGCAATAAAAAGGTAGGGTTCTCTTTAAAAGGACATTGCAATAATGTAGCAAAATAGAAATCATATTGTTGAATAAGCAGCTATTTTAATGCATTGTCTATTAATATTTTTATATCTTCATATGATGCAAAAAGTATACATGCTTAAATTCCAAATCTATGATATATTTATATATATATTTATTATAATTTGCTATCTAAATAGGAGAAGGCAATGGCACCCCACTCCAGTACTCTTGCCTGGAAAATCCCATGAGCGGAGGAGCCTGGTAAGCTGCAGTCCATGGGGTCGTGAAGAGTCGGACACGACTGAGCAAATATTTTAATAGCCACTATTTTAAGTTATCTTTACTAATTTTACTGTTACATAAAGTTTTTTAAATCGTAAGAGAAAATATAAATGGTCATGTTTTAAATGTTTTAGATTCTTTGTAACTAGTCTTAATTTAACATGAAAGAACAATTTTTCTATATAAATTATACAATGCAAGCTTTTTTAACTTAAAGTCATTTGTCCATGATTAATTAAATTTTTACTGAGTGAAAAATTCATGGAAGATAATTTATTATTTCTTACTAGTACGATAGAGCTTCCCAGGTAGCTCAGTGGGTATAGAACCCAACAGCAATGCAGAAGCTGCAGGAGCTGTGGGTTTGATCCTTGGGTTGGGAAGATCCCCTGGAGAAAGAAATGGCTACCCACTTCAGTATTCTTGCTTGGGGAATCCTGTGGACAGAGAAACCTAGCAGACTACAGTCCATAGGGTGACAAAGAGCTGGACATGACTGAAACAACTGAGCATGAAGATTATGAATCTGCAAGATAATTTATTATTTACTGCTAGTAATATAAAGATGAATATATTTCAATATCTGTTCCCCAGATCCATATAGTGTAGTTATGACAATAATGCTATAATACAAATAAAAATTGGGGGGAAGTAGTTTCAAAAGCTACAAGATTCTATCAAAATTCAAAAATAGAAAATTCACTTCCATCATCTTGAAGGAAGGCGGCATTTAATTCAGAGTTTAAAGGCAAGTAAAAAGGCAGCACAATGAGAAGCCTGGAAGAAGGTATTAAAATATGGAGGAGGGAAAGCACATGGTGTGTTCTAGGAATGATGAGCAAGTCAGATTGGCTGCATCAGTTAACATATATTGAGAAACAGTGTGAGAAAAGTTTGGAATATATAGCTCATGCAGAGATCTGAATAATCAGATCAGAGTTTAAAACTTTATTGGGTGTAATGGGTAATCATCAGGGGTTTCTGGATAAGGAAATATGATGAAAATGTCTTTAATTTAGGGTATGTTAATTTGACAACTATATGTAGAATAACTTGGAGGACAAATATACTAGAAATATTTAAAAGAGTTTACAAAAGGACATTGAGATTTATGTGTTAGTTAGGGGTTGTCTAACATAGTGGCCTGAGATGCAGAAATACTGAAGGCTTAAACTAAAATGGCACTTGGAAATAAAGACCTTTTATCCATACGATAATTGTATTCACCTTCCATAGTTTAAAGTTTTTACTGAGAAGCAGCATCCAGCCCCAGCGTTACCCAATCAGACCCAGCTGGCTGGTGGCTTTGGGCTGTCATGATCCTACCTTAATTTAACAGGCTGAACTCTGAAAGCTGCAACCCAGATGTGCCTACAGTTAGCCCATAAGTGTACCACTGTGGATGGGTCTCCATGAGGCTCAATCTTGTTCATTCCATGCCCTTCCCAAGATGTACCCATTCTGATATGATGGAGTTTAGGAATATGCTCAACTCCAGCAGAAGTTGCATCAAACCTCCAGCATCTGCTCAGAACTTGATGCTTCTTAGCCACTCTGCCCTTCATGGGTCTTCACCAGGGAAGCCCACACCAAGTACATCAAGGGCTCAGGGGCTGATGTCTCAACCCAAGAGATGGAGAGACATCATGTTCCCCAACCACTTGGGATAGTGGGACTTCCTTTCCCAGATCACCTGTATCAGGAAGACTGGCAATGGTCAACCTCAAGGTCGAGCTGCCCTACTGCCTCCAGGTGGTGGATCCTGAGAGCCCTATAGAGCAGCGGTCCCCAATCTTTTTGGCCCCAGTGACAGATTTTATGGAAGAAAATTCTTCCAGGGACCAGGGTAGGGAATGGTTTGGGGAGGATTCAAGCACATGACATTTATTGTACACTTAATTTATATTATTATATCAGCTCCACTTCAGATCCCTGAGTCAGGAAGATTCCCCTGGAGAAGGAAATGGCAACCCACTCCAGTATTCTTGCCTGGCAAATCCCATGGAAAGAGGAGCCTAGTGGGCTATAGTCCGTGGGGCTGCAAAGAATCAGACACAACTTAAGGAATAAACAACAACAGCATCTAGCCAGGGACTGCAGTTTTTAACCCCCACTGCAGCAAGGTGTGGTTAAACATCTGAAGATAGTCAAATACATGGAAGGACAAACATCAAGTCCAGTTGTTAGGACAAGTGATAAGAAGCAAATTTCCTTTTGCTAATTTTTGACACTGTCTACTAAGTGAAAGCAAGTAAATGACAACAACAACAAAAACTGAAGTCTTGAAGATGGCAAAACTTAACGATGGGAGGAGCCCAGTTTCCTTATTATGAGATGCAAGGAGGCCCCCTGAAAATCTTAAAGAGAAGTAACATGTTGTGTTTTTAAGGATTTAAATTTTGGATTTTAATAATTACAACTAGCTTTGCCCTCTCAAAGTTGCAAACCATATACAAAAGCCTAAATATATTTCTTATTGTGTTTTTTAATTTATTTCAATGTTATTTTTTATTGTTCATTCAAACAATATGCAAGAAATATTATATTCCATTATCTAATTAGGAACCAAGGCTCCTTGAAGAAACAACTGACTCTAGGCCTTTGGCAGGATAGATCAAAGATAAGCCTGAAGAATCTTCCAGTGTCAGAAACACACATATTCACAAATATAGGGAGAATATCAAAGGAACACAGAAGCCAACTGAAAGATCTCCCTATGGATTAATTCTCAATGGACTAAAAATTTGAGCATCAAAGCAAATAAAAAAATATTAGATCATAACTCAAAGTGAAAAACAAATATCCATGAGGCTGCATTAATATTAATAAATGAGTAAATAAATAAGGAAAAAAAAAACATTTCCCACAAAGAAGAATTTTTAAAAACCTATATGCATACTCTGCCTTCAGAGAGGTGGGGAAGTTCTTAAAAGTTGGCTGGGCCTGCTGATTACTTCCAAAGAGTGTAGTATGGAAAGGAAAACAAAACAAAACAAAACAAAAATCAATAACTTTAAAGTGGGGAAAACTGCCAAACAATGTCTCAGCTAAGGCATTAATGCCAACCGTTGTAAATTGGGTTGGTAATCTATGTCCTTAATATAATGTGGCCAATCCTTTGGCCACCTGATGCAAAGAGCTGACTCATTGGAACAGATTGAGGGCACGAGGAAACGGGGATGGGATGGTTGGATAACATCATCGACTCAATGGACATGTAACTTAAGAAGATAGTGGAGGACAGGTAAGCCTGGTGTGCTGCAGTCCATGGGGTCACAGAGTTGGACACAACTTAGCAACTGAACAACAATATAATGTGATGGATGGTACTTTATCTTAAATGATCTTCTTAAAAACCCATAACCCCAGCCTAATCATGACAAACCTATCAGACAAATGGCAATTGAGAAACATTACTACTCAAAACTGTAAATGTTATCCAAAAAAGAAAAGGGAGGGAAGAATAAATTGGGAGATTGAGATGAACAAATACACACTATAATCTATAAAATAGGTAGCTAATAAGAACTTACTGTATAGTACAGGGAACTCCACTAACTCTATTAGATTTAATTCTGCTAACTTGACTACACCAAAGCCTTTGACTGTGTGGATCACAACAAACTGTGGAAAATCCTGAAAGAGGTGGGAGTACCAGACCACCTGACCTGCCTCTTGAGAAATCTGTATGCAGGTCAGGAAGCAACAGTTAGAACTGGACATGGAACAACACACTGGTTCCAAATGGGAAAAAGAGTACATAAAGGCTGTATATTGTCACTCCGCTTATTTAACTTATATGTAGAGTACATCATGAGAAACGCTGGGCTGGAAGAAACACAAGCTGGAATCAAGATTGCCGGGAGAAATATCAATAATCTCAGATATGTGGATGACACCACCCTTATGGCAGAAAGTGAAGAGGAACTAAAAAGCCTCTTGATGAAAGTGAAAGTGGAGAGTGAAAAGTTGGCTTAAAGCTCAACATTCAGAAAACGAAGATCATGGCATCTGGCCCCATCACTTCATGCGAAATAGATGGGGAAACAGTGGAAACAATGTTAGACTTTATTTATTTATTTATTTTTGGCTCCAAAATCACTGCAGATGGTGACTGCAGCCATGAAATTAAAAGACACTTACTCCTTGGAAGGAAAGTTATGGCCAACCTAGATAGCATATTGAAAAGCAGAGATATTACTTTGCCAACAAAGGTCCGTCTAATCAAGGCTATGTTTTTTCCAGTGGTCATGTATGGATGTGAGAGTTGAACTGTGAAGAAAGCTGAGTGCCGAAGAATTAATGCTTTTGAACTGTGGTGTTGAAAACTCTTGAGAGTCCCTTGGACTGCAAGGAGATCCAATCAGTCCATCCTGAAGGAGATCAGCCCTGGGTGTTCATTGGAAGGACTGATGCTGAAGCTGAAACTCCAATACTTTGGCCACTCATGAAAAGAGTTGACTCATTGGAAAAGTCCCTGATGCTGGGAGGGATTAGGGGCAGGAGGAGAAGGGGACGACAGAGGATGAGATGGCTGGATGGCATCACCAACTTGATGGACATGAGTTTGAGTGAGCTCCAGGAGTTGGTGATGGACAGGGAGGCCTGGTATGCTGTGATTCATGGGGTCCCAATGAGTCAGACAGGACTGAGTGACTGAACTGAACTGAACTGAACTGAACTGAACTCTATAGTACAGGGAACTCTACTAAGTATAGTCCAGGGGAACTCCACTAACTCTGTAAGGATCTATGTGGGAACAGAATCTAAAAAAGAGTTGATACATGTACAGGTATAAATGACTCACTTTGCTGCACAACAGAAACTAACACAATGTTATAAATCAATAATACTCCAATAAAAACATGAAATACATGTTAGAATGTCATTCTAACATGTATACTATCATGTAAGAATTGAATCACCAGTCTATGTCTGACGCAGGATGCAGCATGCTTGGGGCTGGTGCATGGGGATGACCCAGAGAGATGGTATGGGGAGGGAGGTGGGAGGGGGGTTCATGTTTGGGAACGCATGTAAGAATTAAAGATATTAAAATTTAAAAACTAAAAAACTAAAAAAAAAACAAAACTAAAAATAAATGAAAAAAACATGAAATAAAAAATTTTAAAAAAGGGAAAGGGAATCTTGAGAAACTATCACAAAAAAGAAGAGATAATGTGATACAATGTGACATAATAACTAAGGCAATGTGATATGTAACCCTATGGACTGTAGCCTGCCAGGTACCTCTGTCCATGAGGATTCTTTAGGCAAGAATATTGGAGTGGGTTGCTATGCTCTCCTCCAGGGGATCTTCCCAGCCCAGGGAACAAACCCAGGTCTCCCACATCACAGGGAGATTCTTTATCATCCAAGCCATCAGGGAAGCCCAAGAATACTGGCATGGGTAGCCAATTTCTTCTCCAGATCTTCCTGACCTAGGAAATGAACCAGGGTCTCCTGCATTGCAGGTGGATTCTTTACTAGCTAAGCTAGCAGGTAAGCCCATGTGACTGGAACCTTGGGACAAAAAAAGAGCCTTAGGTGAAAGTTAGTTAAGTAAGCATCATAATTTATGTAGATTTCATATGTATTAATATCAAAGTTGATTCACTGGCTATGATAATGATACCAAAATAACATAAGACATTAATAATAGAGGAAACTCATGGTATGTAAAAACTTTGCATCATCTTACAAATTTACTGTAAATCAAAAACTATTCTAAAATTAAAATTTCATTATACTGCTGCTGCTAAGTTGCTTCAGTTGTGTCCCACTCTGTGCGACCCCATAGACGGCAACCCACTAGGCTCCCCCGTCCATGGGATTCTCCAGGCAAGAATACTGGAGTGGGTTGCCATTTCCTTCTCCAATGCAAGAAAGTGAAAAGTGAAAATGAAGTCACTCAGTCGTGTCCAACTCTTAGCGACCCTATGGATTGCAGCCCACCAGGCTCCTCAGTCCCTGGGCTTCTCCAGGCAAAAGTACTGGAGTGGGGTGCCATTGCCTTCTCCAATTAAAACACAAAGAAAAATCATAGGTCATAAAGAATACTAGACACTTTATTCCAGAAAGCAGAATAAGCATCTAATCAATACATTTATCAGTTAAAAAGATGAAGGTGTTTGGAGAGACACGTCTCTATGGGCGTCATGTTTTTGCACATTTTATGACAGTAATTGCCCTTTTGTTTCAGACTATCTTTTTAACGCTGTTTTTATGGCAAACTTTGTATATATCACACATTTCTATAACAAATATCCTTGAAAGCTAAAGTTAAGAACAGGTTCATTTCCTGTTCATTACAAAAGATTCAGACTGTGAAGAAAGCTGAGCACCGAAGCACTGATGCTTTTGAACTGTGGTGTTGGAGAAGACGCCTGAGAGTCCCTTGGACTGCAAGGAGATCCAACCAGTCCATTCTGAAGGAGATCAGCCCTGGGATTTCTTTGGAAGGAATGATGCTAAAGCTGAAACTCCAGTACTTTAGCCACCTCATGCAAAGAGTTGACTCATTGGAAAAGACTCTGATGCTGGGAGGGATTGGGGGCAGGAGGAGAAGGGGACGACAGAGGATGAGATGGCTGGATGGCATCACCGACTCGATGGACATGAGACTGAGTGGACTCTGGGAGTTGGTGATGGACAGGGAGGCCTGACATATTGTGATTCATGGGGTCTCAAAGAGTCGGACATGACTGAGTGACTGAACTGAACTGAACTGAACTGAACTGAAGCTCATGTTTCATCTACTGTGACACAACTTACTTTTTTGAAGGTGATACACAATGTCTTCGTGTTTCCCTGTGAGAACTGGAGCTCAGAGAATCAGGACATGTAAATGCTCACATTGCTGTGATATTAAACTGTCTTTCATCTGTGACCTAGAAATATTTAGTCTACCAACATCCACAAATCTGGTCAGCTTAATAGAATGTGAGTAGGGTATCGTTTCAGAGATTTCATGATTCTTGACAAGGGACCTCACAATGCATGGTTGGTCTGGTGGAGTCCTTCATGTGAACCAGTGACCCCTATGTGCCTCCTAGCCTTTCTTTTTCCAGAGGGGAGTTTCTATTTAAGCCACTCAATGTTGCATATAAAGTGTTGTCATTGTTCAGTCACTAAGTTGTATTTGACTCTTTGTGACCCCATGGACAGTAGCATCATAGATTTCTTTGTACTTCACCATCTCCTGGAGTTTGCTCATGTCCATTGAGTCAGTGATCCCATCCAACCATCTTATCCTTTGTCTTCTCCTTCTCCCCTTGCCTTCAATCTTTCCAAGCATCAAGGTCTTTTCCAATGAATTGGCTCTTCACATCAGGTGGCCAAAGTATATTAAATGTTATAACTAAATTATGTTTAATTTTTACATTTTCAGGAAACTGAATTTATATCCAGATATAATAAAGAAGTATGTGCATCCATATCTGATACACTGGCATCTCCTTTGGATGACAGCTCTTATGTGGATGGGAAGAAAGATTTGGAAAACTATTTTGTGGTCTTGTAGTTAAAGTTTAGCCTAGATATACTACAGCGTTTTTGGTTTCAGTTTTCCTGGCAAGTAGTTATAAGACCAGGAATTCTAATGTCCTTAAACCAACACTTTAGGCAACTAATGAATGTAAAACAGAAATGAAGCGATATACAATTTCCCTGGACAATGTGTTGAAATTTATATGAGTTTTCTATGTCTTTCATCTGTATCTGCCTGCTGGAAATAACTCCATGATCTTCTGAGATGATCAACACAAAAGTTGGTAGGATTCTGTGTCTCCAAATCACTTTGTAAAATACCGGCTATTAAACATATTCATCAAAACATTGCATAACTAAGAGGTAAACAAATTGTGTTAAGCTACTGAGTATTTAAACTTTGTTATTGAAACTAGTACTATCCTACCTAATGCAATGATGGTGAAAAATGAATGGCAATTAGAGACAATATAATTTTTTTAATGTTATCAGTAGATTTTTTGACTGATTTATGGAAAGGTGAACAAAAACATAATTTCTTATGGCACTTGAGGAGGATGTTTGGGAGGTAAATTTTGAGATTTGTTTTAAAACTTCTCTCTAGACCTTACAAATACTTATTTTGATTTGTTAGTTTTCATAGGCAGAATAACATATCCCCCAACGATATCTATGTTGTAATTTCTGAAATATTTTAATAAGCTACTTTTCCTGCAAAGTAGGAGTTAATAGAGAAGATGGAGTTAAGGTTGCTAATCATCTACCTTAAAATAGGGAGATTATTCTGGATTATCAGGATACGCCCAAAACAATCACAAGGCTCTATAATGTGGAAAAGGGAGATGAAAGAGAAGTGAGGCATGATGTAACATTAAAAGGACTCACCTTGGTTGTTGCTAACTTTGAATTTGGAGGAAGTGGCTGCAAGCCAAGAAATGCAGGATTCCTCTAGGTGCTGTAGAGGGCAAGGAAACAGATTTCCTGAGAGCAATAATGCAGAAAAGAAAGTAGACCTGCCAATACCTTGATTTTAGACCACTTGTTCTCATTCTGGATTTCTAAACTACAAAATTGGAAGTTAATGAATTTGTCTTTCTTTAAGACATTAAATTGGGAACATATTATTGCAGCCATGGAAGACCAGTGCCATAATCATCTATTCAGAGATGATATTTCAAACATCAAGAGAGTAAAAGATCAGCAGGAAAGAAAACTTAGAAGAGGGAAGTGAAGACAGTTGAAAAAAAGGGAAGAAGGAAACTAACAGTTATTGGATAACATCTATATTTCTTATCAAGATAAGAAAAAATCTAGAGGCTTATATGTTTCTTTTTAGGGAGTAGGGAGCTTATACAAAAGCAAAAAAGCAGAATAAAGCACAAAGTTATAAAGCTTATACCTTTCTTCTATGGTGTCTCAAACTGCAGTGGTGTTTTATGCATGTGTGATCAGTTGCTTCAGTCGTGTCTGACTCTCTGAGATCCCATGGACAGGCTCCTCTGTCCATGGGATTTTCCCAGGCAAGAATACAGGAGTGTTTTCCCATGCCCTCCTCCAGGGGGTCTTCCTGATCTGGGGATCTTTCTGATCCTGTCTCCTGCATTTCCTATATTGCAGATGGATTCTCTACTTGCTGAACCATCAGGGAAGACTGCGGTGTTTTATATTAGCTACTTCATATTATATGACCTCTAACACAGATATTTCCTCAGTTCTGAGTGAGCACAGATGGCCACAGACGTCCCTGGCCTAAGGCTTAGCATATTTGGGTGCCTGCTCTGCAGCCAGGACTCCTCCCGCCATCCACCAGACCAATGTGCCAGAACTCCATCAAGGATGGGGAATACGAGACAGGTGACTCCCTCTACTTCCCACAAGCCCACAGCTGTAACACAGGAAAGACAGGCAACACCAGAGGGTGCCTCGACACTCTTAAAACATCGGGGATATGGATGGGGTGCGGTGGCTCGGAGACTTACCCCTGCCATCAACACACTAGCAAGCATATTAGGTAGCTCTTGTCTGTGGAGGCTAATCCTTAGTACAGGCCACTGGGAGCATTAGTAGCCACACAGTATTTAAAGAAGGGTGTACTCAACTTAAAAAGAAAATAACCTGAATGGAGCACCAGTGCTATTTAATACAGCAACAGAAGTCATGTTCTCATTGTGGGGTGCCACGTGGCTTTGTAGTCCTTGACTAAACTATACCTTGTTTATTTAGTTTGATAGTAACTGTGGATTTGGAGAGCTGACACTAAAATACTTGGCCACATATTTATTCATTAGTTAAAATATGTAATGAATTGTAAAGAGATTTTAGTTTGTTATCCGTCATCAGAGAAGTCTGGGGTTGGTGGCTAGTGTAATAGTACTGATCAGGATCATAAACAGAAATTAAAAAAAAAAAAGACAAAATAGTGAAAACCAAAACAGCAGGGATTAAGAAGAATAGATGGAGTCATATTGGAATATAACTTAGGATAGAATCAGGTTATTAAAGATTTAACAAGGAAAAGAGCATTTGTTTATGCCATTCTGGGATTTAATAAAAGCAAATGCCAATCTGTCAAACATAGGTATGTGCATATGAAATTACTAAAGCTTGTACTTGGCACGCATACACAAGCACACACATGAACTAAACAAACAGCTATACATTTTTAGTTTCTCATTCATGTCTGACTCTTTGCGACCCTTTGGACTGCAGCCTGCCAGATTTCTCTGTCCATGAGATATGCTCAGGCAAGAATACTGGAGTGGGTTGCTATTTCCTTCTCTGAAACAAACAGCTAAGATTTTACTTAAATAATGTTGATTTGTTTTAAAAGAGAAGAAAATATATTTCTGGCATTTCATATGCTGAATGTCAAGATGGTAACATTACTTGGTAAAGAATGCAATGTGAAAAATAACACTGAAATATCATTGACGTTCATATATGCATAAAGCCAGATTATACTCTCTGATTTACATTTCATTAAAAACATTGAATCAAAACATTAGATCCATTTTTGTCATTTTATTTAATTTATTTGAGAGGTGATTACTAGTTACTTTGCAAAATACGTTTTCTATAATATTTTTGCCTCAAAGGCACTTGAAAGCTATTAAAGACAATTTGCCTTTAGGGTAATGGCTCAGTGTTTGGTAATCATGTAATTTATTTATATTGAATTTGGAAGAATGATTTACTTTCTGGATATTTGAAGAAGCACATTTTGATAAAACGTTTTATTTATTACTGTGAATATTTTCAAACATTTACTTGAGGAATATGTGATATTAAATATTGTATTAAAGAATTATATCAAAGAATACAACTAGTGAGAAAAATTGAGTTTATCATCTATCATTATTTTTTAAATTGTTTCTTTATTAACCAAACAGTTATAAAGTATCTTCTGTCAAGGTTGAGCTCATCACTATTCACAGGAGATACTTAGTATATGACTGTAGTAAGAAAAGAATAACTTGTAAATAAACAAATTGTGTTCATATTTGAACCATAGGTACACATAATTTAATTTAGAAAGGAGATTTTTAGGTATGACATGGAAAATAAATAGAAAGCCTGGATTCATATCACAACTCTTACGTATAGTTGCTTTATGACCTTAGGGAAGCTTTTTAATCTTTCCAACATGGGATAAATTTTCAAGTTTTCAGGATCTGGAAAATTCTAAATTCATTTTCTAGTTGAATGACCTTGGTCAAATATCCTTTCAATGCCTACTTTCCATATCAATAAAAGGAGAATAACATTATTAGTTTCCTGTTATTTTTCAAGATTAGGTGAATGGACACACCTAAAACATTTTAAGCGATGTTCAGTAAATATTAGTTGTATGTTATTATTATTGGTTTCTTCATCTACATACTTTATGTATTCTGATAAAATGAATATCCCACTATCAGGCATACCTCAGTGTACAATTTCCTGAATTAGTGTTAATGGTTATTTTTTCCATGTCTATCCCTGCCTTGTGCAATTCATACATACCTATGATCATCCATGTGTTTTAGATGAGACTGAATCTACTCCACAAACTCAGGGATGGTCCTACTCTGAGTAATTTAAGCCACTAAGAACATCCCATTCTTTTGGCAATAGTGACTGATTCATTGTTGGACAGTTGCAGCAATTCATGAAAATGGCAAAGAGAAGATCATATGAATCTCTGCATTATACAATGAGAGCTTTCAAAATCAAAACCTACTATGGTCATATTGCTGCCATGAGGGAAGGTACTGAATTACCCTCAAGCTACCATGTGAGACTGAAGAAAACTCCCTTTGTAAAAGGCATAGCAAAGACAAATAGGCACTTTACATCATTGATATATCATCATTTAGGTAACTGTACCAAGACTCACCTGAAACCAACTGTCTATTTGTTGTACTAATAAAACATTTATCATATACGTGAATTTACAATTTAATTAAATCTTTAAGCTATATCTAAAAGTAACTTTTGATATTTGGGAAATAAAGCAACTTATGCAGCTCAATTCCAGAAAAATAAACGACCCAATCAAAAAATGGGCCAAAGAACTAAATAGACATTTCTCCAAAGAAGACATACGGATGGCTAACAAACACATGAAAAGATGCTCAACTTCACTCATTATTAGAGAAATGCAAATCAAAACCACAATGAGGTACCATTTCACACCAGTCAGAATGTCTGCAATCCAAAAATCTGCAAGCAATAAATGCTGGAGAGGGTGTGCAGAAAAGGGAACCCTCCTACACTGTTGGTGGGAATGCAAACTAGTACAGCCACTATGGAGAACAGTGTGGAGATTCCTTAAAAATTTGCAAATAGAACTACCTTATGACCCAGCAATCCCACTTCTGGGCATACACACCGAGGAAACCAGAATGGAAAGAGACACATGTACCCCAATGTTCATCGCAGCACTGTTTATAATAGCCAGGACATGGAAACAACCTAGATGTCCATCAGCAGATGAATGGATAAGAAAGCTGTGGTCCATATACACAATGGAGTATTACTCAGCCGTTAAAAAGAATTCATTTGAATCAGTTCTGATGAGATGGATGAAACTGGAGCCAATTATACAGAGTGAAGTAAGCCAGAAAGAAAAACACCAATACAGTATACTAACACATATATATGGAATTTAGGAAGATGGCAATGACGACCCTGTATGCAAGACAGGAAAAAAGACACAGATGTGTATAATGGACTTTTGGACTCAGAGGGAGAGGGAGAGGGTGGGATGATTTGGGAGAATGGCATTCTAACATGTATACTATCATGTAAGAATTGAATCGCCAGTCTATGTCTGACACAGGATACAGCATGCTTGGGGCTGGTGCATGGGGATGACCCAGAGAGATGTTGTGGGGAGGGAGGTGGGAGGGGGTTTCATGTTTGGGAACGCATGTAAGAATTAAAGATTTTAAAATTTAAAAAATAAAAAACTAAAAAAAAAAAGAATAGATTTTGAAACATATATTTTAAAAGCTGATGGTAAAAATTCTGCCTGCAATGTGGGAGAGCTGGGTTCTATCCCTGGGTCGGGAAGATCCCTTGGAGGAGGAAATGGCTACTCACTCCAGTATTCTTGCCTGGAGAATTCGAAAGGACAGAGGAGCCTGGTGAGCTACAGTCCATGGAGTCGCAAAGAGCTGGACATGCCCAGAGCCACTAACAGTTTCACTTTCTTTCAACTGCAAAATAGGAAAATAAATTACACCTCCTTTTCAAGCTTAGTGAGAGTGCACTGGACAGCAGGTGAAATGTGGACTTAATAATATTTTAGGCAGAAATTTACATTCCCAAGTTCCTGGGCTAAGTAAATATTTAGAGCACTCTTAAGAACATCCTAAATGGTACTGAGGTTGAGAATGCAAAAAATGAAATGTCTTTGTGTATTTCATGGAAGAAGATTAGTAATAGAGATATGGTACTCCTGCTGTTTCCTAATTCATATCTTTGAAACCTCCACTGGCAAAGTATAAAATTTTCAAATTTATGACAATTCTTTTCATGAAAGTATAGTGTCTAATCTTTCATCTAAACTCATTCTAGATTGTTGAAAGAGAGGTCTATCACTTTCTTTTATCATTTAAATCAGAAACAATTCTGCTATTTGAAAGAAACCTCATTTACCATTTTCTATCCAGTTTGCTTATTTAGGTCAAAATAGTCAATTCTAGAAAATGCTGATCTCAATAGTGGGTTAGTGGTAGTAGTGTTAGTTGCTCAGTCAAGTCTGAATCTTTGTGATCCCACAGACCAATCTGCCAGGCTCCTCTGTCCATGGGACTCTCCAGGCAAGAATGCTGGAGTGGGCAGTCATTCCCTTCGCCAGAGGATCTTGCCACCCCAGGGATCAAACCCAGGTGTCCTGTACTGCAGACAGATTCTTTACCATTGAACTACATTAGACTGTTGGCCATTAGTAAATAATTCTGTATTAATCATAATAGGAACTGTGGACATAGAGCTCAACTAGAGAAATAGAACCAATAAGAAATATACATTAATAAATTAATAGCAAGTCATTAGCTTACAAAATAGTGGGGACTGTCTAAGCCAAGTGCAAAATCCTTAGAGTTGTCTGTTAGGAAGTGGAGTCTGTAACTCATTGATAGGGGCCAAACCTACTGTCCAGAGGTGGAATTTCATTTACCTTTGACCTTGACTACATGTATAAAGACCCTTGTGGTTACTTTGATCCCACCTGGATAATCTTCTCAAGTCATATCATATTACTTAATCATAACAGCTATAAATATCTTGTTGGGAGATGGGTGGAGGGAACTAGTCTCTTTACAATTATAGTTAACAGTAACAATAAACATAGAAGGTAAGAAACAAAGATTAGATTCACCAAATTTTCTGATTTTCTTGAATACAGATACTGAAAATGATTTTCAACTATAATGGAAAAAATGGAAGAATCAAGCTTTTCAGAATTTTGCCAAACTATCAAAAATACAGTATTTGTTTTTATCTACCTGTTTAGAAAAAAAAAAAATGAGCTTGTAGTATTGTATATAGTGGGAAAGACTTAGGAAGAAAAAGTCAATTTTATGTCATCCTAAGGAGACCAAATTATAAAAAAGTTGTAAGCATACAAAACTACAACTCACCTGGAAAAATGAAAAATCCACAGGTACACAAGAGAGCATCTCAAGTTTCAAAACAAAACATAATTTTAGATGCAATAGATGTTCGTATCTTCCACTGAACTGAATTTCGCAAGAGAGCATAAATGATTTTTTTAATGCAATTATATCCTTTGGAGCTTCACCAGAACTTGTCTTTTTACTAGTCCAATTTCCATATGTGCCATATGACAGGGAAAAAAAAATCAAATTATCTGCCAGGTTATTCCTTGACAGTGAAGAAAACTACGTTCTACTGAAAACCAATGTAATAAAATAAAAGCTACAAAAAGAAAGAACAGAGTAAAATAAAGGATATTTTAAGAAAAATAAAAGATATATAAAACCAGTAGATAAACACAGCAACAAAAGAAATAAAATAATATTGAATCAGTAATGACAGAATCAGTACTAGTAAATTAAATCAGTACTGATCTAATATTTTGCTGAATATGTGCAAAAGTTTGCCAAGTTTAAACCTGTAGAGTGGTTAAAACTATGAGTCGTAATTTTTTGAAAAGACAGTTTTTTATCGTGATTTCATATCCTTTAAATTTTATCTTAGGAATACCTTAGATGCAGTTTCTGGTATTGGTTTACGTGTGTCTTCCTTTTCTTTTTGGGCTATAAAGACAAATTCCCCATTTCTACACTTAACTCCATCGAATCATAGAGAGTAAAATTCTAATATCTTTACTTGTTGGCTTCCCCTAAGGCTCAATGGGTAAAGAATCCACCTGCAGTGCAGTAAACCCAGGAGACATGGGTTTTATCTCTGGGTCATGAAGATGCCCTGGAGAAGGAAATGGCAACTAACTCTAGTATTCTTGCCTGGAAAATCCCATTGACAGAGAAGCCTGGCTACAGTCCATGGGGTTGTAAAGAGTCGGACTTTACTGAGTGGACATGACTCTTTTTACTGTGGTTGTGTTTTCTTACCTATCTACTCACAGACTTTGGTCACCCTTTCTTTTTGTATGTGACGCTATACTTTATTACAACACATAAATATTCTACTAATAGTGAGAGCAAAGGTCTTTGGTACCATGTTAGTAACTTATGTCACAAATTGTGTCCTAATTATTTTCAATCCCTAATCACTCACCATAGCACCAGGGGCAGAGTAGGATCACCCACAGTATTTCTAAATATATACATACAATGCATAAGTTTGTGGTTATGATGTTTAATATGTTAGCTACGTCTACAGATAAAATACTAGAGGCATGTAATTGTTATAATAAGAACCAATATAGTTATCAGAAAGGGATAGGAGAACATAATAATAAACTGTGGTCTTAA
This sequence comes from Ovis canadensis, assembly GCF_042477335.2. Taxonomy (NCBI): domain Eukaryota; kingdom Metazoa; phylum Chordata; class Mammalia; order Artiodactyla; family Bovidae; genus Ovis; species Ovis canadensis. Next base: position 65,395,123 of record NC_091250.1, read on the forward strand.
TTTAGGTTTAAATATTTAAAAGAATATCAAATTTTCAACTATTTGTAGACTTTATATGAAATATTCAATTAACTTATTCCTCAGGTGAAATCTGATAAAGAATGAAAAATTCATCACATATAATATACAGCAGTGTTATAATGCAAAATAAATATTCTGACATCTAAAAATAATATGGGTAACAAAATGCTTAGTTAGCTTTTATTGTGTTCTTCTGCTAGTTAATTGTTCACTATGCTAATATTTTATATCAGATTCTGTTTATTTTGATTCATCAAAACAATTGTGAATAGTAGTTATTATGTCTCTTTCATAGATGAGAATGCACATGCTTTGAGTCCTACACTTAGAACTGGCAGAACTAAAATTCAACCAAATTTTGTCCAAGACCAAAATTATGCCTTCTCATTAGGGTACACCTATCACAACATCACTTTCATTATATCCTTTACTCAGCAAAGACTTTTACAGAAAGCAAGCATAAAAATTCAATTTGAATCTCTATTTTCCATACTGATAACCATGTTAGATGAATTGGTTATCATTATCCTTTACATTGTTTATCACTGCTATCAGGATTATGTGTTATGTATAAACTATTTATGAAATCTGAAGTTTTAGATTTCAAAATTTGTGTCAAAAATAATCTCCCAGCTTTCAGTTTCTTTATATGATGGATTTTTTTAAAGAGAGAAACTCCATTGAAGTAAATATTTTTCTTGATGTGCTTTTCTTACTGCATCTAGTTTCCCTGTCATTCCCAAGAATTGTAAAGAATATGTTCTTTGTTTCACCACTGATTGAACTCAAATGTAGACTCTTTCTCATTCATCTGAACATTCCTTGTCTAGTTTCTTTTACCAACTGTATTCTTTTTCTAGGGAACAATTCTGTGCAGTGAATCCTTTGAATGGGGTCACTGGTGGCATACAGGTAGTTAGCCATGATATGGTTTAAGAAAAATTACACATCCTCCCTGATGTTTTTCACCTTAGTTCTCACAGATAAGACTCCTGAGATTTCACTTACTGTGGATACTGCAGAGGAAGAAAATGTCAAATATGTAAACTCTCTAATAACTCATGTAAGCATTGAGGCTGAGGCTCCCTTTTCTGTGTGGCTAATGCAACTATTACTCATTCTAATAAAAATTTAGTCATATTCAGTTGTATTTAATTATTTCCTTGCAGTGGAGTACACAAACCTGGAAAGAAGCTCCCTCTGTCAAGGGTATATCATTAATGCTGAGCAAAACTGTGCACCTGATACCTGATCCACACATTTAGTAAATTAATGAATACTTTTAATTATGAAAAGATCTAAGGTATGGATGTCTAATAATAAAATACATGGCAATTAAATTCCTTATTAGTTGAGAGTAAAGCTAAAGAAAAATTGCATCCAGAAGGACAATCAGCCTCTGGAATTGTCATCTTTTGTCCTGGAACATCTAAAACAGCTTATGAAGAAATGTAAACTAAGCAATTTATCTTTTCTAAATTCCTTCAGGAGTTTGAAATAAACCTTATTCTATTAAATTGCAAAAAGAACTATACTGATGCTCACCTGACTATTAAAGTGGAAAATGCATGTCAGAAGTTTTTAGTTATTGAGAATTTTAATATCCTGTGAAATATTCACCTGAAAATAACTATACAAGGAAATAAATTACAGAAATATTATCTGTTTTAAGCCTAACCATCTAGAATGTGTTTTATATTTATTATATTTATCTATATTGCAAAATGGAATTAAAAAAACAAAAATAGTCATATTGTAAAAATATTGGGAGCTTAAATATATGCATGCTGCTGCTGCTTCTAAGTCGCTTCAGTCATGTCCGACTCTGTGCAACCCCATAGACGGCAGCCCACCAGGCTCCCCCGTCCCTGGGATTCTCCAGGCAAGAACACTGGAGTGGGTTGCCATTTCCTTCTCCAGTGCAAGAAAGTGAAAAGTGAAAATGAAGTCGCTCAGTTATGGCAGACTCTTCATGACCCCATGGACTGCAGCCTACCAGGCTCCTCCATCCATAGGATTTTCTGGGCAAGAGTACTAGAGTGGATTGCCACAGCCTTCTCTGAAATATATATATGTGTGTGTATATACATATATATATATACATATATATATATACATATATATATGTATATATATATATATGAGTCAAGGTAAATTGTAGAACAACTAGAAAATGTCTAACTTGATTAAACAGGTGTGATACATTTCAAATAATATTTTTTCATGAAATACTCTCCAAAAACTACAAATTTGTGAAGGACCCTTCTCTAATAGAATTAAGAATAAATGTAAGCAAAAACCAACAGCACAGTTTTCAATTGCTGGAAGACTATCCCCTAAAAATTGAGGAAGTAGCATTTATTATGTATTGTCTATAGATATGACACACTCTTAAGATTAACCTATATTATTAATATTTTCTGTCACTTTCTGAATTCTAGATAATTACAAATAAAAAATTAGTTAGTCTCTATTAGTGTTTTCTTATTTCTAGGGCATAAATACTCACATCATGGTTGGTTTTAAGCTACTAATGATGTCACTAGATCCGAAGTTTGAAAGAACTGCACATTATCAGGCTATTTTTCCAGCATTTTCATCAGAAAGATAAACATACTTAACCTCAGTACTTAACCGTCAGTAGATTATAAAATAATGTAGCAAGTGGAGTGTTGAATATTTATTACATGTACTTTTAATATATTGTTTAATTATAAATTATATTATGCATTTTAAAATAATGGTGGTATTTAACAACTGGTTTTATACATTTCTGAAAAATTTAAAATAAGCATTTGTGAGGTGATAAAATCTGGATTAAGACTACCATTTTTAGGGTTTCATACAGCAGAAAATCAAAGACTGATTTGTAATGTTGGAAAGGTAGTGATCTTCAAGTATTCTCCAGACACTGATAAAGAAAGTAGCTAATGAATTCTCTTAGGATATCTTCAGAGTCACTTGGAATGCAAGGAGATCAAACCAATCAGTCTTAAAGGAAATTAACAGAATATTCATTGGAACTACTCTTGCTGAGGCTGAAGTACCAACACTTTGGACACCTGATGCAAAGAGCCAAGTCATTGGAAAAGACACTGATGCTAGGAAAGAATGAGGGCAGGAAGAAAAGGGGGGCAACAAAGGATGAGTTCTTTAGATGGAATCATTAACTCAATGGTCATGAATTTGAGCAAACTGAGAGAGAGTGGACAGAGGAGTCTGGCATGATGCAATCCATAGCATTGCAAGGAATTGGACATGACTTAGTGACTGAACAACAACAAATCAGTAGTGAGTAGAACTAGCACAAATAATAGATTAACATCATTGATACTTCGAACCAAGATGGAGGAACAGGAACCAGTTTTACACTCTTGACTGAAACAACTTAAAAACTGTACTAAAATGCTTGAAAAAGTATATTTTTAATTATTAGTCATCAAGCAATGAGAGATAGTGAACGCTGAGAAAATCAGGAGAAGAGAAGATGAGCTTCATGATTTTCCCAGCCTTCAGCCTAGGAAAAGCCTTCAGGCCATGGTGAAGAGAGGGAAAACTTAGGCAGAATATGGAAGTCTCTTTGACTTGAAAATGTGGAGTTGGGGATCCACAGAATCCGAAATGGCTAGAGTTCACAGAAGCAAGAAAAGAGAGTGTAGCGCAGACAGAGAATATTGGAGATCTTCACAGTATTCCTCTCGAATATTCATTGAAATACTAGTCAGTGTATATGTGAGGATATTATTGATGGCTAGAAAAAATAAATTAATAGAAAGATTAGAAGGAGTAAGCCCCCAGTTCATACAGGGACAAAGTGGTGGTTGGGGGAAGTATTCCATTTAGCCCAAGGGAAAAAACTCATAATTCACAGAGAATCCATTAGACTAAGGATTTTTGCATCTGTGATTGGGAGAAGTTAACTTTAGTCTAAAATTTACTGCAATGCAGGAGACCTCTGTTTGATCCCTGGGTCAGGAAGATCCCATGGAGAATAAAATGGCAACTCACTCCAGTATTCTTGCCTGGAGAATATTCCATGAACAGAAGAGTCTGACAGGCTACAGTCTATTGGGTTGTAGAGTCCAACACGACTGTGTGACTATCACTCACTCACTCAAAATTTACTGTGGACTCACCTAAAAAGCTTTAAAAATAGAAATCCAGAAGAATTCAACTGTTTCCCTTGTGACTCAATGGTATAGAATTTGTCTAACAATGCAGGAGATACAGATCCAATCTCTGGTCTGTAGGGAAGATCCCCTAAAGAAGGCAGTGGAAACCCACTCCAGTAATCTTATCTGAAAAATCCTATGGATAGAGGAACCTGGCAGACTCCAGTCCATGGCATTTCAGAGTCAGACATGACTTGGTGACTGTACAACAACAGCAAAAATAACAACTGTATCCCATAACAAGCTTTCAGAGTAATAAAGGAACATAAAAAATACCCAACTCTAAACAAGGTAAAATTCTCATATTTGATATTTCATAAAAATTACAAGGCATGAAAAGACAGGAAATTATAACTTACAGTGAACAAGAAGAAAAAAATTCAATACAAATGACCAATAAGTGACACAGAAAATACTGGATGAGAACATTAAACATTTATTATAACTGTAACCCATATGTTGAAGAAGCTACAAAAATGACTGGATATGTTAAATGGAGACATTAAAAAAAAAAAAACATTTGAAAAGAGACCAAATCAAAATTCTATAAACGACAACTAAAATGTCAGTGATGAAAAACATTGTATGTGAGGTTAACAATATACTAAATATTTCAGAAAAAAATAGTAGGTTTGAAGTACAACAGATATAAATATATCTGTTCAAGGATAACAATAGAAACTCTTGAATGATAACAACAGAAATTCTCTGAAGTGAAATATGCATGTAAATAACTTGTAAAAGAAAGAAGATTGCATCAGTGAACTGTGGCACAACTAGGAGCAGCCAAATATATGTATAATTGAAGTCTTCAGGGAACGTGGGGCCAAAAAAAAAAAAGAAAATAGAGGCTGAAAAATTTTTACAAAGAGATCCAAAAGCTTTAAGAACTCCAAGCACAAGAAAAGCTCTAAGAACTCCAAATACAAGAAGCATTCATCAATCTGCTCAAGTTCAGTTGCTAAGTCATGTCTGAATTTTTGTGACCCCATGGACTGCAGCACACCAGGCCTCCTTTTCCATCACCAACTCCTGGAGTCTACACAAACATGTGTCCATTGAGTCAGTGATGGCATCCAACCATCTCATCCTCTGTTGTCCATTTCTCCTCCCATCTTCAATCTTTCAGAGCATCAGGGTCTTTTCCAGTGAGTCAGTTCTTTGCATCAGGTGGCCAAAGTATTGGAGTTTCAGCTTCAGGATCAGTCCTTCCAATGAACATTCAGGACTGATTTCTTTTAGGATGGAGTAGTTGGATCCCCTTGCAGGCCAATGGACTCTCAAGAGTCTTCTCCAACACCACAGTTCAAAAGCATCAATACTTTGATGCTCAGCTTTCTTTATAGTAGGGCTTCCCACGTGGCCCAGTGGCAAAGAATTTACCTGCCAATGCAGAAGATGAAAGAGATGTGGGTTCAATATCAGGGTCAGGAAAATCCTCTGGAGTAGGAAATGACAACCCACTCCAGTATTCTTGCCTAGAAAATCCTGTGGACAGAGGAAACTGGCAGATTACATTCCACAGGGTAGAAAAGAGTCAGACATGACTGAACACCACCACTATACCATTTCTTTATAATCCAACTCAAACATCCATACATGGCCACTGGAAAAAACCATAGCTTTGACTAGATGGACATTAGTTGGCAAAGTAATGTATCTGCTTTTTAGTATGCTGTCTGCTGCTGCTGCTACTAAGTTGCTTCGGTCATGTCTGACCTTGTGTGACCCCATGGACAGCAGCCCATCAGGCTCCTCTGTCCATGGGACTCTGCAGGGGAGAATACTGGAGTGAGTTGCCATTTCCTTCTTCAAGTATGCTGTCTAGGTTGGTCATAACTTTTCTTCCAAGGAGCAAGCCTCTTTTAATTTCATGGCTGCAGTCAAAATCTGTAGTAATTTGGAGCCCCCCAGAATAAAGTCTCTCACTGTTTCCACTGTTTCCCCATATATTTGCCTTGAAGTGATGGGACCAGATGCCATGATCTTCGTTTTCTGAATGTTGAGCTTTAAGCCAAATTTTTCACTCTCCTCTTTCACTTTCATCAAGAGGCTCTTTAGTTCTTCACTTTCTGCCATAATGGTGGTATCATCTGCATATCTGAGGTTATTGATATTTCTCCCAGCAATCTTGATTCCAGTTTGTACTTCATCCAGTCCAGCATTTCTCATGATATATTCTTCATATAAGTTAAATAAGCAGGGTGAAAATATACAGCCTTGAAATACTCCTTCACTATTTGGAACCATTCTATTTTTCCATGTCCAGTTCTAACTGTTGCTTCATGACCTGCATACAGATTTCTCAGGAGGCAGGTCAGGTGGTCTGGTATTCCCATCTCTTTCAGAATTTTCCACAGTTTATTGTTATCCGCACTGTCAAAGGCTTTGGCACAGTCAATAAAGCAGAAATAGATGTTTTTTCTGGAACTCTTTGGCTTTTTCAATGATCCAGCAGATTGGCAATTTGATATCTTGTTCCTCTACCTTTCCTAAAACCAGTTTGAACATCTGGAAGTTCACGGTTCATGTACTGCTGAAGCCTGGCTTGGAGAATTTTGAGCATTACTTTGCTAGCATGTGAGATTAGTGCATTTTTGCGGTAGTTTGAGCATTCTTAAAAAAAGAATTCAGGGTTTTTTTTTTTTTTTTTTTTTGTTCCTGCTTCCCTAAGTAAAGCTTTTTTTTCATGATTATATCATCCCAGACATGAAATGCAGTGACAGTAGATATCACATCAAAACATTTTACTCTTAATCCAGAACACCACAAGAAGAACTGTAAGGAAAGAAAGAAGTTTTGACAAATTTGTCACATGAAATTGTAGGTAATTTTAAAAAGGGTATTCTTTTTTTTTTTTTTAAACTAAAGGAAGAAAAGTGGCCATACAAATTCTGCAATGGAAATGTAAAAATAGTACGGTCCATAACTCCAGGAGTTATAAATTCTCTTCTCTGTGTAATGCAGTAGAAACCTAACAAATAAAACATTTATGGAAAAAATAAATAAATAACACTATAATGAGCTAATTGGAATTCAAGTTATCATATAAAACATTCAAATAATGAACACTAATTTGAATGATGTATCATTTAATATCCTGTCACAAATACTAAAATTTAATAAAATGGTGTACATATAAATTGCATATCTGGTAAACTTATGGATTTTTATAATTCTCAATCTAGTGAAAAATTAAAATTATTTGAGAGGTGATAAAAACAGTAATAATACCATCATAACAGCACATGAATACATGGTTTCTATGATATTGTTACTGTCAGTCACTCAGTCGTGTCCATCACTTTGTGACTCCATGGATTTTGCCTGCCAGTCTTCTCTGTCCATGGTATTCTCCAGGCAAGAATACTAGAGTGGGTTTCCATTCTCTTCTCAGGGGATCTTCCCAGACCAGGGACTGAACCTCCCACATTGCAGGTAGATTCTTTAACATCTGAGATATCAGGGAAGCTCATGATATTCTTAATTATTTAACCATTCCATAGAGAACAAAATTTCCCTTCTATAAAACAAGTTTTGCACCTCTTATGCTACCTAATCACAAGGAAACACGTCAAGTACTTCAAAATAATTAGACAAATATATTAGACAACGCCTAACATGCTTGAGGCGTTTTGAAGAAAATACAGAAAAAAAAAGGTCATTAACATACAAGCCTTGAAGAAAAATAGAAGTCTGAAAAATGGACTAGAAGTAATATTACCTATAATAATGAATTGTGCTTTGCTGTTTTTCTTTTTTTTTTTTAAGAAGAGTAGAATGTCCTTAATCTCCAAAGAACTGCTCTATAATTTTATGCATCTTCATAATTGTTAAAGTAATAATAACAACATAATTCACATTAAAATTACCTTCAGATGTGCTTATTAATAGAAGCAGTGTAATCCACAGAGTGCCTCTTCAAGTCAAAAGGTCTGTGTATTGTACATATCTGTTTTATTTTGTAGGGACTAACAATAATATAATTTCATGTTTACATTAAACTATATAGACTATAAAAATAATGTATATTAAACTGGAATTGAAATAAAAGATATAATAAATTGGAAATGAATTTCTTAATTTAACTACATGGGAAAGGGCAACAAATCTATTGGTTTTTATAGTCATGAGAAGGAAAGTTTATTTAGGGTTTACTAGATACCAGATGCTGTTGTATAATACTGTTTGTGTAATATTATGTCTTCAGTTCAGTTCAGTGGCTCAGTAGAGTCAGACTTGTTCTGACCACATGGTCAGCACCATGCCAGGCTTCCCTGTTCATCACCAAATCCTGGAGCTTGCTCAAACTCATGTCTATTGAGCAGGTGATGCCATCCAAACATCTCATACTCTGTCATCCTCTCATCCTCCTGTCTTCAATCTTTCCCAGCATTTGAGTCTGTTCAAATGAATCAGTTCTTCACATCAGGTGGCCAAAGTATTGGAGTTTCAGCTTCAGCATGAGTCCTTCCAATGAATATTCAGGACTGATTTCCTTTACATATATATGGAATTTAGGAAGATGGCAATGACGACCCTGTATGCAAGACAGGGAAAGAGACACAGATGTGTATAACGGACTTTTGGACTCAGAGGGAGAGGGAGAGGGTGGGATGATTTGGGAGAATGACATTCTAACATGTATACTATCATGTAAGAATTGAATCGCCAGTCTATGTCTGACGCAGGATGCAGCATGCTTGGGGCTGGTGCATGGGGATGACCCAGAGAGATGTTATGGGGAGGGAGGTGGGAGGGGGTTTCATGTTTGGGAACGCATGTAAGAATTAAAGATTTTAAAATTTAAAAAATAAAAAACTAAAAAAAAAAAAAAAAAAGGAAACTGTCAGCAGCCTGGATTATAGCTTTCCAAAAAAAAAAAAAAAAAAAGATTTACTGATTGTATCTCCTTGCAGTTCAAAGGACTCTCAAAAGTTTTCAACACCACACTTCAAAAGCATCAATTCTTTGGCATTCAGCTTTCTTTATGGTTCAACTCTCACTTCCATACATGAAAACAAGAAAACTGTAGCTTTGACAAGACAGATATGTATCAGCAAGTAATGTCTTGGACCACACCCTTGTTTAACTCAATAAAACTATGAGCCATGCCGTGTACAGCCAGGGAAAATGGACGGGTCATGGTAGAGTTCTGAGAAAATGTGGTCCACTGGAAAAGGGAATAGCAAACCACTTCCATATTCTTGCCTTGAAAACCTCATGAACAGAGTGAAAAGGCAAAAAGAGAGGACACTGAAAGGTGAACTCCCAAGGTCGACAGGTGACCAATATGCTACTGGAGATCAGTGGAGAAATAACTCCAGAAAGAACGAAGAGACAGAGCCAAAGAAAAAACAACACCCAGTTGTGGATGGGACTAGTGATAGAAGCAAAGTCCAATGCTGTAAAGAGCAATATTGCATAGGAAACTGGAATGTTAGGTCCATGAATCAAGGCAAATTGGAAGTGGTTAAACAGGAGATGGCAAGAGTGAATGTCGACATTTTAAGACTCAGCAAACTAAAATGGACTGGAATGGATGAACTTTACTCAGATGACCATTATATCTACTACTGTGGGCAATAATCGCTTAGAAGAAGTGGAGTAGCCATCATAGTCAACAAAACAGTCTGAAATTCAGTACTTGGATGAATCTCAAAAATGACAGAATGATGTCTGTTCATTTCCATGCAAACCATTCAATATCACTCTAATCCAAGTATATGCCCTGAGCAGTAATGATTAAGAAGCTGAGGTTGAATGTTTTTATAAAGACCTACAAGACTTTGTAGAACTAACATCCAAAGATGTCCTTTTCATTATAGGGGACTGGAATGCAAAAGTAGGAAGTCAAGAAACACCTGGAGTAGCAGGCAAATTTGGCTTTGGAGTACAGAATGAAGCAGGGCAAAGCTAATAGAGTTTTGCCAAGAGAACACAATGATCATAGTAGTCACCCTCTTCCAACAACATGAGAGAAGACTCTACACATGGACAACACCAGATGGTCAATACAGAAATCAGATTGATTATATTCTTTGTAGCCAAAAATGGAGAAGCTCTATACAGTCAGCAAAAATGAGACTGAGTACTGACTGTGGCTCAGTTCATGAACTCCTTATTGCCAAATTCAGACTTAAATTGAATAAAGTAGGGAAAAGCACTAGACCATTCAGGTATAACCTAAATCAAATCACTTATGGTTATACAGTGGAAGTGAGAAATGGATTCAAGGGATTAGATCTAATAAACAGAGTGCCTAAAGAACTATGGCTGAAGGTTGGTGACATTGTACAGGAGACAGGGATCAAGACCATCCCCAAGAAAAAGTAATTCAAAAAGGCAAAATGGCTGTTTGAGGAGGCCTTACAAATAGCTGTGAAAACAAGAGAAGCCAAAAGCAAAGGGGAAAGGGAAAGATATACCCATTTGAATGCAGAATTCCAAAGAATAGCAAGGAGACAAAAGAAAGCCTTCCTCAGTAATCAATGAAAAGAAATAGAGAAAAAAAATGGAGTTGGAAAGACTAGAGATCTCTTTATGAAAATTAGAGATACCAAGGGAACTTTACAGGAAAAGATGGGCACAATAAAGGACAGAAGTGGTATGGACCTAAAATAAGCAGAAGATATTAAGAAGAGGTGGCAAGAATACACAGAAGAACTGTACACAAAAGATCTTCATGACCCAGATAATCACGATGGTGTGATCATTCACCTAGAGCCAGACATCCTGGAATGTGAAGTCAAGTGGGAATTAGGAAGTATCACTACCAGCAAAGCTAGTGGAGGTGATGGAATTCCATTTGAGCTATTTCAAATCCCAAAAGATGATGCTGTGAAAGAGCTGCACTCAACATGCAAGCAAACTTGAAAACTGAGCAGTGGCCACAGGACTGGAAAAGGTCAGTTTTCACTCCAATTCCAAAGAAAGGCAAAGCAAGAGAATGTTCAAACTACTGCACAATTTCACTCATCTCACATGCTTGTAAAGTAATGCTCAAAATTCTCCAACCCAGGCTTCAACAGTATGTGACATGTGAACTTTCAGATGTTCAAGCTGAATTTCGAAAAGACAAGAGCCAGAGATTAAATTGCCAACACCCATTGTGTCATCAAGAAAATAAAGAGAGTTCCAGAAAAACAACAACAACAACAACAACAAACATCTACTTCTGTTTTATTAACTATGCCAAAGTCTTTGACTGTGTGGATCATGACCCACTGTGGAAAATTCTTAAAGAGATGGGAATACCAGACCACCTCATCTGCCTCCTGAGAAACCTGTATGCAGGTCAGGAAGCAACAGTTAGAACTGGACATGGAACAACAGACTGGTTCCAAATTGAGAAAGGAGTATGTCAAGGCTGTATATTGTCACCCTGCTTATTTAACTTCTATGCAGAGTACATCATGAGAAACGCTGGACTGGATAAAGCACAAGCTGGAATCAATATTGCCAGGAGAAATATCAATAACCTCAGATGTGCAGATGACATCACCCTTATGGCAGAAAGTGAAGAAGAACTAAAGAGCCTCTTGATGAAAGTGAAAGAGGAGAGTGAAAAAGTTGGCTTAAAGCTCAAAATTCAGAAAAAGAAGATCAGGGCATCCAGTCCCATCACTTCATGGCAAATAGACGGGGAAACATTGGAAACAGTGACAGGCTATTTTGGTGGGGCCCAAAAATCACTGCAGATGGTTACTGCAGCCATGATCTTAAAAGAGGCTTGCTCCTTCAAAGAAAAGATATGACCAACCTAGACAGCATATTAAAAAGCTGAGACTTTATTTTGCCAACAAAAGTCCATCTAGTGAAAATAAGGTTTTTCCAGTAGGCATGTAGGGATGTGAGAGTTGGACCATAAAAGAAAGCTGAGTGGCAAAAAGTTTATGCTTTTTAACTGTGGTTTTGGAGAAGACTTCTGAGTATTTGAAGAAGACTTCTGGACTGCAAGGGGATCCAGCCAGTGAATCCTAAAAAAAATCAATCCTAAATATTTATTGGAAGGACTGATGCTGAAGCTGAAACTCCAATAATTTGGCCATCTGATGCAAAGAACTGACTTATTGGAAAAGACTCTGATACTGGTAAAGATTGATGTTGGGCGGCTAAGGGCACAACAGAGGATGAGATTTTGGATGACATCACTGACTCAATGGCCATGAGTTTGAGTAAACTCCTGAAGTTTGTGATGGAAAGGGAGGCCTGGCATGCTGCAGTCCATGGGGTCGCACAGAGTCAGACATGACTGAGTGACTGAACTGAACCGAACTGAATGTCTCTGATTTTAATATGCTGTCTAGTTTGTTCATAACTTTTCTTCCAAGGAGCAAGTGTCTTAAGTTCATGGCTGCAGTTACCATCTGCAGTGATTTTTGAGTCCCACCAAATAAAGTCTGTCACTGTTTCCATTTTTTCCCATCTATTTGCCATGAAGTGATGCGATTAGATGCCATGATATTAGTTTTCTGAATGTTGAATGTTAAGCCAACTTTTTCACTGCTCTTTCACTTTCATCAAGAGGCTCTTCAGCTCTTCTTCACTTTCTGCTATAAAGGTGCTATCATCTTCATATATGAGGATATTGATATTTCTCCCAGCAATCTTGATTCCAGTTTGTTCATCATCCAACCCAGCATTTCACATGATGTACTCTACATATAAGTTAAATAAGCAGGGTGACAATATACAGCCTTGAAGTAATCCTTTCTCAATTTGGAACCATTCTCTTGTTCCATGCCCAGTTCTAACTGTTGTGTCCTGATATCCATACAGATTACTCAGGAGGCAAGTCAGGTGGTCTTGTATTCCCATTTCTTGAATAATTGTCCACAGTTTATTTTCATCCATATAGTCAAAGGGTTTGGCATAGTCAATAAGGCAGAAATAGATGTGTTTCTGGATCTCTCTTGCTCTTTTGATGATCCAATCAATGTTGGCAATTTGATCTGTGATTCCTGTGCTTTTTTGAAATCCAGCTCAAAAATCTGGAAGTTCTCAGTTCATGTACTGTTGATGCCTCGCTAGGAGAATTTTGAGCATTTTTTTTTGCAAGTATGTGAGATGAGGACAGTTTTGTGTTAGCTGGAACATTCTTTGACATTGCCTTTCTTTGGTATTGAAATGAAAACTGAACTTTTAAAGTCCAGTGGCCATGGCTGAGTTTCCAAATTTGTTGTCATATTGAGTGCAGCACTTTCACAACATCATCTTTTAGGATTTGAAATAGCCCAGCTGAAATTCCATCACCTCCACTAGCTTTGTTGGTAGTGATGCTTTCTAAGACCCACTTGACTTCACATTCCAGGATGTCTGGCTCTAGGTGAGTGATCACACCATTGTGGTTATCTATGTCCTAAAGATCTTTTTTGTATAGTTCTTCTGTGTATTCTTGCCACCTCATGTTAATATCTTCTGTTTTTGTTAACTCCATACTATTTCTGTCCTTTATTGAGCCCATCTTTCCATGAAATGTTCCCTTATTATCTCTAAGTTTCTTGAAGTGATCTTTAGTCTTTCCAATTCTATTGTTTTCCTCTATTTCTTTGCACTGATCACTGAGGAAGGCTTTCTATTTCTCCTTGCTATTCTTTGGAACTGTACCTTCAGATGGATATATCTTTCCTTTTCTCCTTTAGCTTTTGCTTTTCTTCTTTTCTTAGCTATTTGTAAGATCTCCTCAGACAACCATTTTGCCTTTTTAAATTTCTTTTTCTTGGGGATGGTTTTTGTCTCTGCCTCCTGTAAAATGTTATGTACCTTGTCTATAGATCTTCAAGCACTCTGTGTATCAGATATACTGCCTTGAATCCACTTTTCACTTCCATTGTATAATCATAAGAGATTTGATTTAGGTTATACCTGAATGGTCTCGTAGTTTTCCCTACTTTCTTCAATTTAATATCACATCTAATCTTCACAAAAACTTCAGATTTTGATGAGGAAGCTGCAACATAGAGATGAAATTGTCCTAATGTACTTAGCTAATGAAAGCAGAACTGGGATTCATACACAGCAATGGGAGTCTAGACACCATACATTCCACTACACTAAAGTACCCTGTAAGCTCTGTGTGTAGTGAATCCATGTGGATTACTCATACACTCTTTTTCCCATTGATTGGTTAGTCCTATGACTGTTGTGTCTCTGTTACTATATTCCAGTGTCACATAGAATAGTTCACTTTCATCTAATACTTACCTTCACTATTAATGGGAAAAAATATCACAACCAATGTAGGATAATTTAGTAAAGCATTCTTTCATTTGTAGAAGAAAATTATCGGCCTCATATTATATGAAAGATACAATTTACAATGCTGTTAAAAAATTAATTATATCTTGTGCTTGTCCTGAAGGTATTTATGACTAGTGAATGTTGCGCCATCTGTCAGAATGCTCTTCTCACATTTACCATTCCCCATTCCACCAAATCAAATCTGAAAATTCTACTGTCTTTTGATATCACCTGTCTTGACTACTTTGAGGACCACTGTACTCAGTCATTCAGCCATGTATGACTCTTTGTGACCTCATGGACAGTAGCCCACAAGGCTTCACTGTGGGCTTCCTCCTCTCAGGCAAGAATACAACAATATGTTGCCATGCCCTCCTCCAGGGAACCCTGCCAACCCAGGGACTGGATCCAGGTCTCCCATATTGCAGACAGTTTCTTTTCTGTCTGAGCCACCAGGGAAGCACACTAATTCTTTTTGTTTCATCCAAGTATTATTTTACATATCTTTTTAAACATTTGTTTAAAAATAATGTGTTCTTACAAAAAGTAATTTAAACAGTATTCAGTTCAGCTCAGTTCAGTTCAGTCGCTCAGTTGTGTCCAACTCCTTACGACCCCATGAATCACAGCACGCCAGACCTCCCTGTCCATCACCAAATCCTGGAGTTCACTCAGACTCACATCCATCGAGTCAATGATGCCATCCAGCCATCTCATCCTCTGTTGTCTCCTTCTCCTCCTGCCCCTAATCCCTCCCAGCATCAAAGTCTTTTCCAATGAGTCAACTCTTTGCATGAGGTGGCCAAAGTACTGGAGTTTCAGTTTTAGCATCATTCTTTCCAAAGAAATCCCAGGGTTGATCTCCTTCAGAATGGACTGGTTGGATCTCCCTGCAGTCCAAGGGACTCTCAGGAGTCTTCTCCAACACCACAGTTCAAAAGTGTTAATTCTTTGTCACTCAGCCTTCTTCACAGTCCAACTCTCACATCCATACATGACTACAGGAAAAACCATAGCCTTGACTAGATGGAACTTTGTTAGCAAAGTAATGTCTCTGTTTTTGAATATGCTATCTAGGTTGGTCATAACGTTTCTTCCAAGGAGTAAGCACCTTTTAATTTCATGGCTACAGTCACCATCTGCAGTACCTTAAATAAACTTCCTATGCCTGTCTTCTATCTTAACTCCCTGAAGTTAAGCCATGTTCATAGGTTAGTATTTTTACTACTAATGAACCAATGACAAAACAACAAAATTTTAATATATACACCAACATATCTCTTTTTAAAAGTTTTATTTATTTTAATTGAAAGATAATTACTTTACAATATTGTGATGGCTTTTTCCATACATCAACATATCTTTAATGTATACACAACTGTATTGGTTATATCATTGATATTTTTTGGTTTACTCGTAAAAATACCAACTAGAAAGTGAGATCAATTAAAATAAGAAATTTCATCACGCTCCTAGAGACATTTTTAGAATTTAGAAAAGTGTGTATTTTTGTTTTAATAAGTATTAATTGAATCAATTCTTGATTTCATTAACTATGCAAATACATATATGCAAATACACACACTGACTTTATTTGAAAATAAATCAAATTATTAATTTGAATAAAATGTCAATCTCTCTTTACAAATAGCAAGGTTATCCAGAATTTTTGCACTTTTTACCTTCTCTTTGGGAAATGGTTATAATAGTAAATATGTAAAGGGATCTTAATGACTATTTTTTCTCATAAACTTCAAAGACTTCTACAAACTAAATATTGAATCAACATATTTTCTATATTGATGTTAAAGCATTTGTAAATATAATTTTATACTTTTATGATTATAGGAGTAGTGTATATATATATATAAGTATATATATATATATATATATATATATATATATATATATAAGTATTCATAACAGGTAACAGTTTTTACCAAGATATCTCATTTATAAGATACAAGCTGAAATGTATACAGTGTTTTGATTTTTTAGAATAGAGTTTATGAAATTGTTAGCCTAGCAGATTTTTAAATAAAATGCTATCAGTCATTTACAGAAATGGATGATAAGCACACCATCAATAAAGTAAACTCTATGCAAGTACTATTCTTGGACTGGTAACCAATTCAGAGCCATTTTTTTTCATAGTTTCATATACTCAAGAATTTTTGTTTCTGCATTTTAATGCTGACTGGGTTATGGACTACAGTATTACCAAACAGGTGTAATTCTTCATGAATGGTACGGTTGACTTATTCAGGCCGTGTTCTCACTTGTAATTTTGTACAACACTCAGTAGTACTGCCATCTAACATTAATTAAAACATTTGAACTCTTTGTATGATGATTTTTCAATATAGTGCCTCCAATTTATTTCACAGTCAAAGGGCTACAAAGGAAGATAATATGTAAAAGTATTTGAAACTAGGTTTCAGCTCACTGGCAGCTATTCATAGTTGATATAATGCTGCATCTTTCTATTTTTTTCTCAGTTATATTTAGCTCCTATAAAAGTTACCTCTGGGAAGATATTTGTGAGGTACAGTTATTTATTCAAAACCCAAGTGAACTGATATATCAAAATTTTATATTTTTTCTTCTAAGGTTAATGAATATTTACAAAGTTAATCAAGAATTGATATAATAATTCAGGAAACTTTTGGCATATATTTAGATTTTTTTGCTTTGAATAATCAAGATTTTTACTAGCATTCATCAAATTTAAAAAGTAATCACTGAACTATTTATTTTTCACCGTAGAACATGAGAGACTTGGAAATTAAGGGAACAGATGGAGGAAATACCCCAACTATCTGCCCATTGTCAGCTAACATTAGAGGGAAAAGTCATTTTCTCCAATAGAGACCAGTGGGCTCTTGCTCATGTACTTACTCAGTAAGGTTTTATGCAACATTTACCCATATTCAGGCAGTATGATAATAACAGAAACACAAAAGTGGCTTAGACATGGCCCCTGTCCTCAAGAAACAAATTATCTGGGAGACAGACTGAAATAATAATAAAACAAGTCTTGAAACTGAAAATTAGTTTAATGGTTCAAAGAGGTAGAATGGAAAAAGAAACAACAAATTACTTTGGGGTTCAGAGATGGTTTGAGTTTATTTATAACTTAAAGATTCAAGAATATTTTTTAACTTTATTTTTAAAGATTTGAAAGTTTTACTTAGGTCAAAAATGTCAAGCACTTAATCTTTGTAAATTTTTCCATATATATATATATATATATATATATATATGTGTATATGTATATGTATATGTATATGTATATGTATATGTATATGTATATGTATATATAGCCATATGGCTTATGGGATTTTAGTTCCCTGGCCAGAGATCCAGCCCTTGGCAGTGAAAGCACAGAGTCCTAACCACTGCACTGCCAGAGAATTCCCTGTAATACTTGGCTTTAAAGCCTAACTAAGTTTCAATTGGACTTCCCTGCAGGCTCAGTGGTAAAGAATCCAGCTGCCAATACAAGAGATGTGGGTTTGATCTTTGGGTCCAGAAGATCCTTTAAATAAAGAAACGGTAATTCACTCCAGTATTCTTGCCTGGGGAATCCTATAGTCAGAGGAGCCTGGCAGACTATAGTCCACGGGTTCCCCAAGAGTCAGCCATGACTTAGTGACTAAACAATAACAACAGTGTTTCCAATGGACCATCATAATGCCATCAGTGAGTAAAAGATTCTCTGGGTGGTTCTATCAAATAAATAAATTATACTGATTATTTACTTTGCAATTTCTAGTGTATTGTGTTCTTTTGGAAACAAAATGCTGTGTTCGCGTTAATAGAAATGTAGCTCAAGATAAGAAAGTGAAAGTGAAATCGCTCAGTTGTGCCCGCCTCTTTGCGACCCCATGGACTGTAGCTCACCGGGCTCCTCAGTCCATGGAATTTTCCAGGCAAGAGTACTGGAGTGGGTTGCCATTTCAACTGGAAGTGAAAAGCAGATTTTCTGTGAGGAATGAAAAACTGAATTCTAGTCTAAATTTACTGAGGAAAATATATGAATGATAGTGTTTTTAAGATATTACACAAAATGTTTACTGTTATTATGTCCCATATCTCACTCTTTTTTTTATTACTTACTTTAGGCTATGATATTCACATATGCATTAAAAAATAATTCAGGTAAGTGAAATAACCTTCAGTCATACCATAATGGTTGATGTTTTTGTACACTGTCATATATTTTATTTTCTTATACATGTATATTATGTATACTGCATATGTATATGGTATATAGGAAGCAAAATAAATGCTAGTAAAAATGATCTTATTCTCTGTCTCTCTCACTTTCTTGTTCTCATTATAATTGCTTTTGTTCATCCAACAGTAATACATGAAATAAATGCACTGATTTTTTACTCTGCAGGGGAGGGGGTCTTCCTTGGTTGCTCAGATGGTAAAGATTTCATCAGCAATGATGAGAAAAATCGACTCCAAAATTTCAATTGTCCCATCGTATAAACATAAATGGGAATGACAGTATTTCCCAATGCTGACAAATGCTGGAGAATGTGAGAAGCATTAATACACTCTGAGATTAAGAAAGATAAACCCTAGTTTGTAGTGGAAAACTTGAGAATGCTGTATTTCTGTGCATAAAAATGTGTGAAGAATATTTGCTTTTTAGATTATCAGCTAAGAGAAAGCAGACAGGGAGTCATTCAAGATGATGAGAAGCTTGGTGCTTCAAACGGAAGGAGTAGCAGACTCAGGTCCACAACTCAGTTCCTAAGTGACTTTGAAGCGTTAGCAAGAACAACACTAAGTATTAAGTGCTCTGTTATGAAGTAACATCTCCTTACTGTGCCAGATGTCCATAGCATTTAGCTCACACAAACATTTAATTTTGGGGTTGATGAAGGAAGGAGGATGAAAGAGGGAAATGACATGTTAAAACAGCTGTTGCCTGAACACAGAGTTGAAAATGAAAGAGTCAGAGTAATTGACAGGGGTAGCAGGACCAAGTGACAGGTGAATACCTTTAGAATTTTCCAGAGATTTTAGGAAGAATGATTATTTACTAAAGCACACGAAATGGTGAGGTAACTCTGAGCCAATTTTAACAAAATCTTAAAGGCCAGTTTACAAGCTGGAAATCCTGCAGATTAACTGAGAAGTTAATCAATACACACACACACACACACACACACACACACACACACACTGTGTCTTTCTTCGTTTCTCTCTCTCTGCTATGGACTGTATTGTGCTGTTCCAAGAACACAAATTCATATGCTTAAGCCCTAACTTCCAATGTGAGAGTATTTGGAGATGGGAAATAATTAGGTTTTGTTCAGGTCATGAGGATAGAGTCCTCATCATGGGCTCATAAGAGACCAGACCCTTATAAGAGACCACAGGGGTTTCCCTGTTGGTGGCTCGATCAGTAAAGAATCTTCCTGCAATGTGGGAGACCCAGGTTTGATGCCTGAGTCGGGAAGATCCCCCTGGAGAAGGAAATGACCCTCTCCAGTATTCTTGCCTGGAGAATTCCATAGGCAGAGGAGCCTGCCAGTCCATGGGGTTGCAAAGAGTTGGACGTGACTGAGCAGCTAACACTTTCACTTCCAAGAGAGAGAGCTTGTCTCTCTTTCTTTTTTTATTGTTCAATTATGTGAAGACACAGGAGAAGTAAGTTGTCCACAAGCCAGGAAGAAAACTCTGACCAGAAAATTTATTGGCCTGTACTTTGATCCTGGATTTCTCAGCTTCTAGAATTATAAGAAATAAATGTTAAAACAGTGTTTAAACCACCCAAGCTAGGGCAGTCTGTTAGAGTAGCTCGAACATAGTAAGACACATACACACACATATGCAAACACACGCATAACTCGTATATGTTTACAGATAGACAAAGATTTTATGCTACTATTTTCTAATCTTCTGCTTTATTTAGTAGTGTATCAATTTATTAAATTGGGGAAGTTACCATGACTTTCTAATGTATCATGGTATAACATTGTGTGGATATGTGTAGTTTGTTCACTATACTTTTACAAAATAAATAATTTATTATACATATTTTTTAATAAAGAAAGCATTATTGTTTAAATATTAATTCATGTTTTTGGATATTTCCATTAAAATATTTCCCTAGATTTATTAAAGTTAAACATTTGAATATACTTGCAGCCCTTATATTTAATTTGAATATATATTATACATATGACTTATATATTCTAATAGATTGCAAACATTGGTGTGTGGTATTTTCTTTCCTTCATCTTCAGATTATTTCACATTGACTGCACAGAGTAGATATTTGACAAACGTCTCTTGGATATTGGAATAATCACTTATTTATACCGTGAGACTACCAGCTGTTAAGTAATAGTATTTTTTGTTTTTGTTTCTTTCATGAGATATGAGAAAATGTTTATGGCTTTATTAGTAATTCTTATTAAAATTTTATCCACCTAATCTTTTTGTATTTATCAGGCATGTGGCTTAATGGTTTTATACCATTAACTCTACTTTCTCTCGTAGTTGAAAATATAATACAATAAAGGCATTATTTAAATTAAATTCTGAGATGACTTTTCCTAGATTTTTCAACCAAATAAAAATGGTTTCAGAAAACTGCCTGTAAACCAACTTTTTTTTAGTACTTTGATGTGTCTAGGGCTTAACAGTACTTTATGACTGTTTCAACAAAAGTATTAAGCTCTTTGGAGAGATAAAACCAAAGCATTTGAAATCTGAGTGAGCTATATATCATAGGATGCAATTACTAAGTGACATAGTACAAAGATGCAGTTGATCTATCACTAAAAAAATAAGCAGACAATTTAAATGCAATTGTCTTAATCAAAGATACACACTTTTATTTCAGTGCTATACTATGCATATACAGAACAAGAAATATGAGCCCATATCATAATATTTCACAAGAATTTGTTGTGGAAAAAGGTTTTAGTGACAGCATTTAGGGCAATTCTATCGATAAAATTAAAAAAAAAAAGAAGCTTTTTTACAGCCATCTAAAAATAGAGCTGTTTCAATCATGGTTCAATTCTTGAAACCACTTAAATGAATATTCCAGTGATACAAGGAATGGTAAGCAAAAATCTAGTGATCTTCTGTTGTCATGTAAAGTCATCAATATCAGATATAAAGAACTTTTCTGATGGGAGAAATATGAGATTCAGAGGCTAACAGACTTTTTGTCTGTGGTACCAGTAGTCAGCAAAGCCTTTTTCGTTATGTTATATTGTATTTTGGACTCCTCACATGTGAGTTTTAAACTATGCTTTTATGCTAACAGGCCCATTGTTTGCCTGATCAATAGTTCAGCATTTATAATATCAATATTTTCACTTGTTCTAAATCCATGCTTTTTGGGTGATCTGAATATCAGGATCAGCCATGCTTGGGTTTTTTCACTCTACATGTATTGACTTTATGCTCAATTGAAGTTCATAAAATTGAAAAACATCCTGTCCTTAATACCATACCTGTTTTCTTCCTACACTTTTTTTCACAGGCTTACTTCCAATTGCCAATCTCTGATAAAATCATATGTGACTCAACATAAGGATCAACATTTTTGTCTATCACTTGTTGAACCCTTCCTACATCCATTTCATTTACCAAAACAGTTTTATTTATCTGTCTGGTCTGTTTATTCTAGAGTAAACTAGCTGTAACAGATAGGGCAACACAAAAGAATAGAAACTAGAAACCCATTTTAAGTTTATTACAATGTTACTTTATAATAATTCAAATATAACATTTCATACATAAAGCCATGAGGCCATGTATTTTAGCAATACTTTTATAGTTTTTAGATGATATTTCTTTGTGTCTTTTGTAGTCTTACACAGAAATAGTTACATAAATGCTTTACAATAAATTTAGGGAATTGATCCTATACTCATTTCAAAATTAATTTTTAAGAAAAATATTATTATTAAATACATAATATAAAGAAAGTAGGCTAGGTTCTCCAGGGTATATTGGTTTAAATAAACTTATCTGTTATCTAAAGGGGACCAAGATTAATAGTAATAACAATGATGATGACAATAATAATAGAGCTCACACTTACATAGCAATTAACATTCACTGTTCACTGTTTTCAGTGTCAGGAAATAGAATGTTATAGATTGTGGTGGTATTCAAAATATTTCATATATCTATAGTTCATGGCAAAAGTTGCAGTTTTTATAGGCAGGTGGACTTTTGTTTGGTAAAGGACAGATACTGATGCTCATGATCTTTGGGTTCTAATAAGTACTGAGCTGTTACCCTCCTGTGTGCTACCACTACCAACAGGATGACATCAGCCCTGCAAATTCTAGGCCCATTCTAAGGAAGTGCCTTCATTTGTGGACTTTCTCAGCTACCTACGTGTGTGCATGCTCAGTTATGCCCAACTTTGAGACCCCATAGAGAATTGGGGAGAGGAATTCACTGACTACCACATAACTTGAAACAGGAATCAGGAGGAGTTGAAGTGACAAGAGATTAAAGCAAAGGAGATGCTTTCTGAGAATATCAGTATATATTCTGAGGCCTCTAAGAAATTCTAACATAGATGGAGAGGCAAAGAGATACAAGAAGTAAGTCTGAAGAGCTAATTGGCTGAGCAAGGTGCCTAGTGTTTGGGAGGACTAAGATTCAAATGTAAAGATGAAGGGTTATTTTTATCAAAAAGGGGAAAATGGCCTCATGAAGATATATGAAGTTTTGTATGTTGGCATCAATTTTAGTAAATGAGAAGAAAACTTTTGAAAAAATGAAAAGAGGCTAGGACATAGTAGGAAATGTGGGCAATTGGAGACATTTTATAAAACTGTCATTTAAATAAGTAATTAATAAATGACAATAGAGATTACTTATCAGTCTTAAGGAGTCTCTACTTAGCCTGGAATTCAGAATATTATTATGTTAAATAAAAATTAAATCCAGACTTAGGAATACTGTCACAACAGGGATAGGGAAATTATTGAAATAAGGGGAAAGAGACTGTTGCAATAGTCTGAACAAAGGACATGCAAGCTTCTCCAAGTTATACAAAGTTAAGCATCTATGAGGCAAAATGTCTTCTCTTTTACAAAGAAGAATGAACAAGTTTGGAATAACCAGGTGTGGGAGTGTGGGATTAAACACAATGGTGTCTTCAGACATTTGATAGGTGAGTATTTTTCCTTGAGATAGGTAAATTCTCAAGAGATGCCATTAGGGAGAGATTTTTCTGCATTCATATGCCCACTCAAGAGTAGGTCAAGTCAGGGTC
This sequence comes from Ovis canadensis, assembly GCF_042477335.2. Taxonomy (NCBI): domain Eukaryota; kingdom Metazoa; phylum Chordata; class Mammalia; order Artiodactyla; family Bovidae; genus Ovis; species Ovis canadensis. Next base: position 65,418,835 of record NC_091250.1, read on the forward strand.
TTTCATAGAAAAGAAACACTTGGCTAAATTTTGGTTTGGATGAGTTAATAAGCATTTTGTACTGCATCGCTAATGAAGGCAACCATTCAGCTAATCATGTATTAGACAAACAATGGGAATTTTGGGATCTTTTCTGTCTCTGTTGTAGATAAGCAAAAGGCGCATTCCATCTGGGATTTTTATTTTAGTCAAAGGGAGAAGAATGCTTCTTTGAAAGGAGTTCTTTTCCAGACACAAAGGATGGGAGTATTTCTTAACTGTTGTTGTTTTACAGGAACACAGGGCTCAGGCAAAGCTCAACATTGTCAGATATTATTGCTTTTATTTAAACTCTCAAATGTCACTGAATTACTAAGAAAAAATGGAGAAAATGTGAACCATGCAGAGAAAGAGAATGGCAAAGTGAGGATGATATGTATTCTGATGAGGTAAAGTTTTTCCAAACGTGTGAAGTAATCATAATTGAATGACTCCCTCTAGAGGGAATTCCAGAAAAACATCTAATTTTGCCTCATTGACTAGGCAAAAGCATTTGACAGGATTGTTCACAACAAACCACTGAAAATTCTTAGGGATGGGAGTACCATACCACCTTACCTGCCTCTTGAAAAACTTGTATGTAGGTCAAGAAGCAACAGTTAGAACCAGACATGGAACAATGGGCTGGTTCTAAATTGGGAAAGGAGTATGTCAAGGCTGTATATTGTCACCCTGCTTATTTAGCTTATATGCAAAGTACATCATGCAAAATGCTGCGTTGGATGACTGACGGGCTGGAATCAAGATTGCTTAGAGAGCTATCAGCAACCTCAGATATGTAGATGATACTACCCTTATGTCAGAAAGCAAAGAAAAACTAAAGAACCTCTTGATGATGCAAAAGAGGAGAGTAAAAAATCTGACTTAAAACTCAACATTAAGAAAACTGATACCATAGCATCTAATCCCATCACTTCATGGCAAATAGATGAAGACACAATGGAAATAGTGACAGACTTTGTTTGGGCTCTGAAATCCCTGCAGATGGTTACTGCAGTCATGCAATTAAGAGATGCTTACTCCTTGGAAGAAAAGCTATGACAAACTTAGCATGTTGAAAAGCAGAGATATCACTTTGCTAACAAAGGTCTATATAGTCAAAGTGAAAGTGTTAATAGCTCGGTCGTGTCTGACTCTGTGACCCCATGGAGTGTAGCCCACCAGGCTCCTCTGTCCATGGTATTTCCCAGGCAGGAATACTGGAGTGGGTTGCTACTCCCATCTCTGTATAGCCAAAGCTATGGTTTTTCTAGTAGTCACGTAGGATGTGAGAGCTGGACCATAAAGAAAACAGAATGTCGAAGAATTAATGCTTTTGAACTGTGGTACTGGAGAAGACTCTTGAGAGTCATTTGGACAGCAAGGATATCAAAGTCAAACCAGTCAATCCTAAAGGAAATCAACATTGAATACACATTGGAAGGACTGATGCTGAAGCTGAAGCTCCAATACTTTGGTCACCTGATGTGAAGAGTGACTCATTAGAAAAACACTGTGATGATGGAAAAAGTTGAAGGCAGGAAGAGAAGGACATGACAGAGGATGAGATGGTTGGATGGCATCACCAACTCAATGGACATGAGTTTGAGCAAACTCAGGGGGATAGTGAAGGACAGGGATGCCTGGTGTGCTGCAGTCCATGGGGTCACGAAGAGTCGGACAATATTAAGCAGCTGAAAAACTGTAGAGATGCAGATGCAGAACAGCTTCCTTCCTGCAGGATACTGAGATGGAAAAGATGAAATTTCCACCATTACAATCAGACTTGGAATGTTGTTTGAATGAAATAGGTAGGAGTGAATGTGTGTGCGTGTGTGTGTATGTGTGTGTGAAAGTCAAAGTTGCAATAAGTTTTATTGAAGTTTTCCTAAATTTTATCTTGCAGCAGTAGAAGATCCAGACATTTTGAGCCCATATGAAGTATCAGTGGTAGATAAAATGGAGATCCATTTTGGTGGCATCCCATAAGTCATATATATATGTTTTAATGTAACAGCTCCAAGCTTAAGGTTTTCACCTAGATCAGGAACTGTCAATACTGGGAATTGGAGAGATAGGTTAGGGATACTGTGTGCTGTTCTTAGTCATGTCTGACTCTCTGTGGTCCCATGGACTGTAGCCTGCCAAGCTCCTCTGTCCATGGAGATTCTCCAGTCAAGAATACTGGAGTGGGTTACCATGCCCTCCTTCAGTGGATCTTCCCAACCTAGGGATTGAACCAGCCTCGTCTGCATTGCAGGTGGATTCTTAACCAGTTGAGTTACAATGGAAGTCCAGTTTGGGGATATATATTAATAACAGAATGTAGCAAATGCTGTATAAGCATAATTTAATCAATGCAGTGTCCCTGGGGGGACAAATAACTCACTCTTTATAATAAAATATTTTAATAAAGAGATTTACAAAGGAGTAGTGTAGGAAACTTGCGTTACTCCTAAGCCAATCAATAGAGACCTGGTCTGGAGTAGAGAGATACCTAATCCTATTCTCTCCCCATCTTCCACTCTATCATGCTTCCCATCTCAAAATCCAACAAGGAGCCAGAGGACAAGAGTCTGATGAAGAGGTCACAGACCAAGATGGAGAAAGAAAAGAACAAGTCTGGAAGGGCAAACAGAACGTTTCCAGCTTTGGGGGCAAGGGGAATGGTGATTAGGAAAATAGCTAGCTGTTCTTTTCTTGTTAAATAAGTGAACTACATGATTTTTGGTTAAATATGCTGTCTGACTCCAATGCAGTGTTACCAAACTTCTCAGTAGGATTCACACAGAGACACAGGAAAAACACACTTGCAATATAAATCCAGATTCTGAAAGGAATCCACCATTAATATGAAGGCAGATGGAGAATGCAGAAAACCAGTTGAAGATTTGCTTCACTGCATACACAAAGTATTGTACCCTGAAAGTGAGAGATAAGGGAACATTTTGAAAGATACTTTATCTGTTCTGGTTTAAAGCATCCAAAGCCTATATTAATCTGAAATTTAGCTCTATTCCTAAAGGACATAATATTTTAATGAATGTTAATTCATCCCTTGACCTAAGCTATCCACATCACAACTCTGAAACAATTCCCTGGAAGATTGAGGTGTGAGGATTACAGTGGAGTGAGTACTACTGGACAGAAAGTACAAAAATTAAACAAGAAAAGAGTCAATGACAGTGATATTGTCATCCAGGGGTCAATTGACAATATTTTCACAAGACAAGGATTTGATAATTACATTGAAAAACATAATACAAACTTACAGAGAGTGCACCCAGGCTTTTTTATTTGAAAATTTGGTCTCAACAAAGGATTAATCATAAAGGAGAAAGAAAAACAAGAAAAACCTGTCAAGTGATTTTTGATGTTGGCACACATATTTCAGTCTTTAGAAGAAAGAAATCAATGCAAAGTAAATAAATCACATAGAAGATATTAATAATTTAATTGACATGCTTAGCACAATGAAAGTATATCAAATTAGTACCAAAAGATGAAGAGCAAATTTTTCCAAAGCCCTGAAAATAGTCACAAAATTTAACTTATATTAGGCACAACAGCAATAATAAAAATTAACAAATAAAATTTATATTATTTTATCATAGTTCAAGAAAACTGGATATCAGGGGCTACCCTGATATTTCAGTTTGGAAAGAATCCTCCTGCAATGCAAGAGACCCCGGGTTGATCCCAGATTGATTTCTGGGTCATGAAGATCCACTGGAGAAGGGATAGGCTACCCACTCCAGTATTCTTGGGTTTCCCTTGTGGCTCACTTGGTAAAGAATCTGCCTGCAATGTGGGAGACCTGGGTTTGATCCTTGGGTTGGGAAGATCTCCTGGAAAAGGGAAAGGCTACCCACTCCAGTATTCTGGTCTGGAGAATTCCATGGACTGTATAGCAATTTTCATTTCACAACAAAATCAGAAAACAATAATGGTTTCTTTAAATTTTTTATATTTTTGAAACACAATGTGAAATTGCATTTGATCAGATTTAGTAAATAAAACAAAAGCATTATTTATCAGTCTTATAGAGACAAAAATCTGTACTCATACAAAAAGTTATGTGTTTATCTATATTATTTGTGTTTATATGTTAAATGTTATATGTTACATGTTTAATGGTGTATAATAAATTAAAATAAAATAAAATAATTTACTTCAAGAATTAGAAGAGCCATAAAATGTATGCAATGAAATAAGATATAAACACATAAATATTTTGGCCAATTAATAAAACAGATATATAAATATTAAAATTTAATAATGAATCATATTTTGTCTGTGGTAAACATAATCAAGAATAACTTTTACAAGACAACTAAATTTAACATGAAAAGATGCATACACTTATATTGGGAAATCCTACAATTGCAAAATTATATTTTATATTATTTTATAATAATATAGCAATATAATTAAAGTTTAGTATATTTTATATGTATTTAGTGCATAATATTTCTATACTTATTTCTACTATCTCTTTTGCATTACATTTGTATATATTATGTTCATATTTTGTTATATTTATTATTTTAGTATATTTCATAATAAGCTAGATTTTGCTGTATTTTTCAACTTTGAAAAGATAAAATTTAAATTATACAAAATAAGCATTCTTTTAGGAAATACAAATCGATGCATTTTACTTTCAATGCTTGCAAAATGTTGAGGAGATAGTTGTTTCTCATGGACTGGTCTAAAGCAAAGCTCAGAATGAAGCATTTTTCTATTTCTCTCCTGCTGCTTGCTATTTCTTGATTTCTAGTGATGTTACAGATTTTTTTTTTACTTAATTTTCCATTTTCCATGGATTTTTTAATGGAAAGTAATGCAGGTCTAGATTCCTCTTCCATAAGTGTATAAATATATACATGATAAGGTCATAAATTCAAGCTTTCCTAGTTTGTTGCATGGAGAATCATGTTCATTTCCTGCCTCTTAAGTTTCTTCTCCATCCATTCACCTCTCAAGACTTTGTGTTACAATTTGGCCATCCTCTTTTTTTATTAAGTAGCAAGCAGTACCTTTGATACGCTAAAACTTTTTGCTCAACTCCCTTAGTCTTTATTACACAGAGATGTACATTTTTAGAAATTTGTTGGACTAAAGTGGTTCAACAGTTTCATGTCTGAGTATTGGATGGTGAGTGCAAGGCACCAAATTAGCTCCATGGAGACTCCATCTTTCTCCTTCTCATTGGTGTCCAATTGATTTCCCTAAAGCATGGGTTTTATATACCTTAATTGCCAATAGATTTCCATGTTCTCTATAGGGCAGTATACATTTGAAAACAGGAAAGCAACTCTAGATTCCATTTTTTAATCCACCTTCCAAGCTTTACCTTCTGCATTCATCATTATATCACAAAACCTCAATCCATGCTTAACAATTCACCCTAATTTTTTCTCATTACACCCTTTCCCTTTGTGGCACTTCCACTATTTTTTTTTCTTTCCCAGTGATCCCATTTTTGCCCATTTTCCTATGTCCAAAAAAGTTCCCTTTTTGAAGTTCTTGAACACTTCTGGGAAGCTGTTCCATCAGGAAGGCAAACACACCAACATACAAATCTCCATCTCTCGTAAAACAAAAGGCCCTCTCACAAGACTATGTCTGCAAATGGCTTCGTTCAATTACCCCTTTTATGTTATATTTTTGCTTCTCACTTGTGTGTTTTCCCAAAAGGGACAAAGAACACAATTGATCCTTATTTAGGTGATTTTAAGTAACTGCTTACACACAATTGTTCGAACATAATTATTCTAAACCAAATGAAAATGGCAAATGTTTAAGTGAATAAAATAATTAATTGCATGCTGGGATTTTAAGGAACTTGAGGCTCTTCCATAAGTAATATTGTCAGTTCACTGGGGACAAACTGCGGTTTCAATGCTGCCAGCATTCTCTTTCCGTGCCACAAGGAGAATAGATTTGGCTCTGCTTCAGTGGGCCACTTGTTTATGTAAATGCAAAGCTCAAATATTGTTTTGAAATAATATGAAAACCAAGAGGGTATGCTGTTCATTACATTGTTTAAATTGTCTCCCAGCTCAGAGCCAGAAAAAGTTTTTACTGTTGTCTCAGATGTAGCCAGCTATTAGAAAATTATAATTTGTTAACTCATTAGATATCTCTTTTGACTTTAGCTGATAGAGGCTTAGAAATAAACCTCAAACAAAAATACAGCAGCTTTCCTAACTTTGTGTCTCTTATTTAAGGATCTCCTTAACTTTTTTATACCAATCATTTTTATTTATTGTTCAGTGTATTGCTTTCTGATGAGGAATACTTTTGCGTACTATAAGTAAGGGCTTCCTAGGTAGCACTAGTGATAAAGAACCACCTGCCAATGCAGGAGACCTTAGAGATGCAGGTTCAATACTTGGGTTGGGAAGATCCCGTGGAGGAGGGCATGGCAACCCACTTCAGTATTCTTGCCTGGAGAATCCCATGAACCGAAGATCCTGGTGGGCTACAGTCCATGGGGTCACAAAGAGTTGGACACAATTGAAACGACTTGGCACCACACATGATAAGTAAGCTAGATTTTCTTAATATACTACTGCTAATATTATTTTTAATCAACTATAAGTGTTTTGTATATAGCATAGGTTATTATTTGCATTTACTCTTTATTTGAGATTCTGAGACCACTTAAGGCAAAAACAACACCCACATAATAATCATTAGGAATTGCCTCACAATAATTAGCAATTATCATGCTAGAATGTTTCTGGTTTCTGTCCTTTCTTTTAGTTGCCATGCCCAATTCATCAGGAAGTTTTCTGCTATCTTCTGAATATCTGAATACCTACTGGTTTTCCATTATTTCTCTTTCCTTAGTTCATACCACTATCATATCACACCTGGATTACTTCAAAATTGTCCTAAAATCTCTCTTATACTTTATTCCCAGAAATGCATTGTCTTCAAGGTTGCCAAGAGGCTATTTTAAATGTAAGTCATATTATGTTACTCACTTGCTTAAAACCATGCAATTTTTTTCCATATGCCTTTGGAATCAAATTATGGCTCCCTGCCTTCATTTTCTGGAGAAGGCAATGACAACCCACTCCAGTGCTCTTGCCTGGAGAATCCTATGGATGGAGGAGCCTGGTAGGCTGCAGTCCATGGAGTCACTAAGAGTCAGGCACAACTGAGCAACTTCACTTTCACTTTTCACTTTCATGCATTGGAGAAGGTAATGGCAACCCACTCCAGTGTTCTTGCCTGGAGAATCCCAGGGACAGAGGAGCCTAGTGAGCTGCCATCTATGGGGTCGCACAGAGTTGGACACGACTGAAGTGACTTAGCAGCAGCAGCAGCAGCCTTCATTTTCATATACATATATGGTTCAAGTACCTTTCTGTGACTATTTTTTACCATTCTTCTCCTTCCCCACAGTATTCCTACCACTCAAGTCTTTTATACTTCCCTGAATACACTCATTCTTTTCCTCTTCCTGTAATGATCTCTTAGTTTCCCAATGGTTGAATCAAACCACTTATATTTCAAAGATAGCCTTTTGAGTAACTTTTCCTAAAGCTGACTACCCAATCACTGTTGATGATCTCAAATTTATTTTAATATTCCAATATAGCTCTTATCATTCTATTTATTTTTATTTATATATTCATTCATCTATTGATCCATCTATCATATGTTCTTTCTTTTATTGAACAGCAGTCATCTAAAAACCAAGATCCATGAAAGAAGAAACATCACTTGTGTGTTCACTACTTTCTCTGTGACTTAAACTGATACCTCATGTACAGTAACAATAAATAAGTGTTAAACCAACAGCTGTTAAACTGACAAACTGTTAGTTTAACTATTAAACTGATGCTGATTACTACTTTGCACATATCACAATTAATCTTCACTGTAAATTTATCAAGTGGTGACTGTTACCATTTCTTTAATGAGTGAGAAAGTTGAGGATTAGATAGGTGAACTAATGTATTCAATTATATATGTATGTATAATATATATCATAGAATATAGGTAAGTATGTATACATAATGCGTGTGCACACACACACACACACACATAAAATTAAAAACATTATTTGGTTTCCTTGGGGAAAAATACAAAATTTATGTGTGATATCAAATCAGAGTTTTGGACTTTTCAATTATAATCCTTAGTCAGGTGTTCATTATAATAATCCATTCAGATCTTTCCTTTCCCTTTCTATGCTTTATTTCAAATACAATCTGCAATCTGTGGCCATAGTCACACTTGCTTCGATAGTTAATGTGCATGTGTGCATTCTAAGTTGCCTCAGTCATGTCTGATTCTATGTGATGCTATGGACCATAGTCCACCAGGCTCGTCTATCCAAGGAATTCCCCAGGCGAGAATGCTGGAATGGGTTACCATGTACTCCTCCAGGGGATCTTCCTGACACAGGAATTGAACCTGTGTCTCTTATGTCTCCTTTACTGGCAAGTGGTTTCTTTACCATTAGCACCACCTGGGAAGCCCAATAGTTAATGTGAGTCCAAGTCAAAATCATATGCATCCATAATCATATAATGCATTTTGTGAAAGTCTTACCTGAAAAATCTCACAGTGTTTAAGGTCTAACACTCAATTTTATCTCTATCATTCATTTTACTACTGAAATTCATTCATATTGCTATCTAAAGATCATAGAAAAAGTAAGGAAATTCCAGAAAGACAGCTATTTCTGCCTCACTGACTACAATAAGGCTTTTCACTTAGTAGATAAAAAAGATGTGGAAAATTCTTAAAGAGATGGGAATACCAGACCACCTTACTTTCCTCCTAAAAAACCTGTATGCAGGTCAAGAAGCAACAGTTAGAACTAGACATGGAACAATGGACATATTCAAAATTTGGAAAGGACTACATCAAAGCTGTATATTGTACCCTGCTTATTTAAAACTTCCCTGTATGGTACAACATGCAAAATGCCAAGCCTGCATGAATCACAAGCTGGAATCAAGATTGCTGGGAGAGAAATATCAGTAACCTCAGATATGCATATGACACTATCCTAATGGCAAAAAGCGAAGAGGAACTAAAGAGCCTTTTGATGAAGCTGAAAGAAGAGAGTGTAAAATGTGGCTTAAAAGCCAACATTCAAAAAATGATGATCATGGCATCCAGTCCCATCACTTCATGGCAAATAGATGGGGAAACAATGGAAAAAGTGACAGACTTTATTTTCAGGGCTCCAACATTACTGAGGATGGTGACTACAACCATGAAATTAAAAAAAAAAAAAAAACTCATTCCCTGGAAGAAAAGCTATGACAAACTTAGGATATTGAAAAGCAGAGACATCAATTTGGCAACAAAGGTCTGTCTAGTCAAAGCTATATTTTTTCCAGTAGTCATGTGAGAATTGAATCATAAAGAAAGCTGAGCACTGAAGAACTGACGCTTTTGAACGGTGGTGCTTGAGAAGACTCTTGAGAGTCCCTTGGACTGCAAGGTGATCGAATAAGTCAATCTTAAAGGAAATCAACCCTGTATATTCATTGGAGGGACTGATGCTGAAGCTGAAATTCCAGCACTTTGGCTACCTGATGCTGGGAAAGATTAAGCACAGGAGAAGGGGTAGACAGAGGATGAGATGGTTGCTTGGTCTCACCAACTTGATGGACGTGAGTTTAAGCAAACTCTGGGAGATAGTGAATGACAGGGTAGCCTGGTGTGCTGCTGTCTATGGAGTTGCAAAGAGTTGCACATTACTGAGCAATTGAACAACAACCTAACAATCTAGTGCAGACTTCATATGGTTTTGAGATAGTTCTTCATTTGAGTAACCACACTGTATTCTGTAGATCTTTCTCTTTAGACCTATGGGATAATACCAAATTTTGTTATTCCAGGCAGCGTTGTATACACATCTTCATCCTTAACCTTCATCCTACGTACCTGTGAGTGAAGCTCATAGACTCTTACCAGGTATTATATTGCCAGTAGGATTTAAATTAAATATCTCGGTTCCTCCACCGGGAACCGTTCAGGGCTGGCCCTGGGCTGCATGCACCTCCAGGTCTAAGCTGCTCAGGTTCAGGCACTCAGGTAATCCTCAGAGGCACAGACTTGGTTGGGCCTGCGTTTTGTGCCCTTCCCAGCTCAGGTGATGAGGTGTTTTGTGGGCAGGGATGCTGCAACTTACTGCCTCCCCCGTCCCTGCTGCTCGGTTTTCTGGGTGTACAACCTGTGCACCTTCTCAGGCGGATGTTGACCATCCAGAACCCCAAGAAGTCTTAGTTAGCAAAGAAACCTGCTTACAGTTTTGTAGATAATGTCTCTCTGCGGCTGCAATTGTCCCACTACTGGGCATACACATCGAGGAAACCCGAATTGAAAAGGACACATGTACCCCAGTGTTCATCCCAGCACTGTTTATAATAGCCAGGACATGGAAGCAACCTAGATGTCCATCAGCAGATGAATGGATAAGAAAGCTGTGGTACATGTACACAATGGAGTATTACTCAGCCATTAAAAAGAATACATTTGAACCAATTCTAATGAGGTGGATGAAACTGGAGCCTATTATATAGAATGAAGCAAGCCAGAAACAAAAACACCAATACAGTATACTAACGCATATATGGAATTTAGAAAGATGGTAATGATAACCCTGTATGCAAGATAGCAAAAGAGACACAGATATATAGAACAGTCTTTTGGACTGTGTGGGAGAGGGCGAGGGTGGGATGATTTGGGAGAATGGCATTGAAACATGTATAATATCATATATGAAACAAATAGCCAGTCCAGGTTCGATGCATGATACTGGATGCTTGGGGCTGGTGAACTGAGACGACCCAGAGAGATGGTACAGGGAGACGACCCCCAGGAGGGAAGGGGGTTCAGGAAGGGGAACACGTGTATACCTGTGGCGGATTCATGTTGATGTATGGCAAAACCAATACAATATTGTAAAGTAATTAACCTCCAATTTAAATAAATTTATATTAAATAAATATCTAAAAATATGCAAACTTTTTCTTATAGGTACCATATGATTTTTTCTGGAAAACAGATTTCTTTTGTCAAATTCTCAGATGTATGGTGACCCACAATATTTAAGTATTTAAAGACTGAATTGGTAAGTCATAACTTTTCTGAATTTTTCAGTATTGTTGTATATTGACAATATTCCAAATTGAGTGAACTTATTTATATTCTAGCAAAGGACATCTGTTTATAATGTTATTATCCATTTCATTTTTGGTTTTGCATATCTGATTAAAAAGTGATATATAATGGTTATTTTCTCTCTGTTTAATTATAAGACTAAATCTTCATGAGATATTTTAATATATACATATATGTTAAATATATATTATATAAATATATAATGTATTTATCAAATCATACGAAAATTATCTTTTCATCCTATAGTAACCTTGCATCAATTGTCCCAACATGGCATCTTTTTCTGAATTTATATCCTTTGCAGTGTTCTCCTACTGTTCATGGGAAGCAATCCCCACCAGTGAATTCAGTCATGACTTGGCTAACTGACTAACAAAAATAATGATGCTCCCAGTCCTAAGTTTAGATATCAGGGGACCCAGTGTATTATGCTTATCTCTTTATACTTCTACCACTTTCATTGGAAAGATGCCCAGGCTGGTCTTCAGGTTAGAAGAGGATGAAAGCCACATGGAGCAGAAGTGCCCCTGATAGCTACTCTGGCCAAGCCAGCCTTGATTGAAGCCTCCAGCCTAACCACATATGCATGAACCAAATGCCCACAGAAACCTAGGGAGCCCAGATGAGATGTGCAAATCCACACCCTCCTGACCCATGGGACATAATAATAAATGTTTGTTTTAAGCCACTGGGATTTGATGTGATTTGTCAGTCAACAATAGCTACAGGTTATATATCTATATCAGCAAAAGTGTTTTGTGCTAGGGGAAAAATATCAATTTTAATGGTTCAGTGACATTTTCCTTTATATAATAACATGTTGTCAACAATTTATACATTGTGTTTTCCTTCTGAGCAAACCTAGAAGTTGTTAATTTTCTCTTAGGTATATTAGGTTTAGGGCCATGTCATGCTAAATTGCTTCAGTCATGTCCAACTCTGTGTGAACTATGGACTGTAGCCTGTCCAGCTCCTCTGTCCCTGAGATTCTCTAGGCAAGAATCTTGGAGTGGGTTGTTATGCCCTACTCCAGGGGATCTTCCCTACCCTGGAATCAAACCCGTGTCACTTAAAGTTTATGCATTGGCAGGCATGTTCTTTACCACTACCACCACCTGGGAAACCCAAAATGTTTAGTACTCACAATCTAATATATAAATAATATATTAAAGCAAATATATATTTATATGATTAATAAATGTAAGTTGAGCCCCTGGAATGTCAACTTTCAAACAGTGATAAGGTATTGACTGCAGCTTTCAAACACACATACACACACTCACACATACATACAGACTTTGTTTCATAAAACAAGCCAGGTGGTGAATCAAAATCGATTTAATCCTTAAGAACTTTCATGGTGTGAATAAAAACAAACTTGATTTTTTTCACACTTGCATTTTAGTGATGTGACATTAACATGTGTAAAACTCAAAGAATTAAAAGAAAACAATATTGAAAGAAGCCAACCTTTGAAATAAATCCCCATGATTTCATCTGTTCAAGCAGATTCCTTTCTCTTTTGCTTTAACTATATTATCCACAATTTATTTTTTGTGTGCTCTCAGCTTTTTAAATTAATCAAATAATAATAACTTGATAGGATCCAAATGTACTTTAACCAATAAGATTAATATGACTGATTCTCTTTGGTACATGTAAAATACAATAATAGTAATGGTGCTTATTAAATAAATATGTTAGAATTTCACCATCTGGAATTTCAAATGATGAAAATGAATAACCAAATCCCTTTCATCCTTTACACAAATTTACAGTAATAGCATAATGTAGTAATATTTTTATAATGTAAGATTTCTTTGAAATTAAAAAAAATAATAATTGAGAGAACCTGCACTACTTGTGACAATTTTTAAAGATTTAAGAAAAGTTAAAGAAAAAAAAAAACTTTGGAAATATTTAGGTATTCACAGGAAAAATTTTGACTTTATTCTTGTCAAAATCTACTTATCCAAGAATGTCTAAATTATATATGTTAACATATATAAGAATATGTATTGCATATCTCATATATATTCTACATAGAGTAGAATCTTTAAAGATAAAGCTTTAGATGTTGCCTTTTTTTGGTATAAATAAATATGTGAAGAAAAGAACACATTCTGTCTGATAAATTAATTGTATTTGTTATTCAAATATAGGTCAATATTCTGTGTTAAAGAATATTGAATTTGGAAACCCTGTGTTAGTGAAATACATTTTTAAGTCCAATAAATTCACAATGTTTAATAGGAAGACTTTAAAATAAATAATACTTTAATATGACTGAAGCCTGGCTTGGAGAATTTTGAGTAAAGTAATGCTCAAAATTCTCCAAGCCAAGCTTCAGCAATACGTGAACCATGAATTTCCTGATGTTCAAGTTGGTTTTAGAAAAGGCAGAGGAACCAGAGATCAAATTGCCAACATATGCTGGATTATTGAAAAAGCAAGAGAGTTCCAGAAAAACTGCTTACTGACTAAGCCAAAGCCTTTGACTGTGTGGATCACAATAAACTGTGGAAAATTCTGAAAGAGATGGGAATACCAGACCACCTGACCTGCCTCTTGAGAAATCTGTATGCAGGTCAGGAAGAAATAGTTACAACTAGACAAGAAACAACAGACTGGTTCCAAATAGGAAAAGGAGTACTTCAAGGCTGTATATTGTCACCCTGCTTATTTAACTTCTATGCAGAGTACATCATGAGAAACACTAGGCTGGAACAGGCACAAGTTGGAATCAAGATTACTGGGAGAAATATCAATAACATCAGATATGCAGATAACACCATCCTTATGGCAGAAAGTGAACAAGAACTAAAGAACCTCTTGATGAAAGTGAAAGAGGAGAGTGAAAATGTTGGCTTAAAGGTCAACATTCAGAAAATGAAGATCATGGCATCCGGTCCCATCACTTCATGGCAAATAGATGGGGAAACAGTGTCAGACTTTATTTTGGGGGGCTCCAAAATCACTGCAGATGGTGATTGCAACCATGAAATTAAAAGATGCTTACTCCTTGGAAGGAAAGTTATGATCAACCTAGACCTCATATTAAAAAGCAGAGACATCACTTTGTCAACAAAGGTCCATCTAATCAAGGCTATGCCTTCCAGTAGTCATGTATGGATGTGCGAGTTAGACTATAAAGAAAGCTGAGTGCCAAAGAAATGATGCTTTTGAACTGTGGTGTTAGAGAAGACTCTTGAGAGTCCCTTGGACTGCAAGGAGATCCAACCAGTCCATCCTAAAGCAGATCAGTCCTGGGTGTTTATTGGAATGAGTGATGTTGAAGCTGAAACTCCAATACTTTGGCCACCTGATGCAAAGAACTGACTCATTGGAAAATGCCCTGATGCTGGGAAAGATTAAAGGCAGTAGGAGAAGGGGACAACAAAGGATGAGATGGTTGGATGGCATCACTGACTCAATGGACATGGGTTTGGGTGGACTCCGGGAGTTGGTGATGGACAGGGAAGCCTGGCGTGCTGTGGTTCATGGGGTTGCAGAGAGTCTGACACGACTAAATGAACTGTACTGAATAGAATAGAAAAAAGTAGACAACATGTAACCTTAAGTGTGAGTATGAATGTTTGTGTTTCCTCATTTTCTTCCAAATATTCAAGTGTATATAAGTAATGGAGTGGAAATAATTAAACATTTTATCTACTTATTTTCATATTTTAAAAAATCCTATATTCCTTCTTTTCTGCTTCTAATATCATTAAAATCGCTTTTTGATAGCTGAGGTCTGACCTTTCATACTTCTAAAGTATTCACATTGTTCATGTCATAATTACAATAAAACAACATAAATCATCTTGTCAGATTTTTGTATAAGCAGATAATGGCATGTGCTACTTTTTTTTATTGTTGTTGTTAACTGTACATCTTATAATCCAACAGATAGTTTTGAAAATTTGGAAATTTATTATCGTTTTGTTTTGTAGTGAACAGGGATATAATAGAATTCAATAAATATTCTAATTAGTTGTTTAGTTAATATGATTAACTGAATTTATGCAAATCATGATTTCTAAATCTTATACCTAATAATATAATATGCAAATACATAAGTAACTTTGAAAATAGCTAAAATTAATTATTTAAATCTATGTGACCAATGTGTCATTTTTTTCAGTAATAAAATATTTATTTTAGTAATTACAGATTTACTAAGATATCAGTAAATTAGTAAAGAACCAATTGCAGGAGATATGATTTAAAGTCTAGGTACTTTACAAAATTACAGATTATGAATTGACCATTCAGGGCATACATTTTGTTCTCTTACCTTCTGAGTGAGAAAGCAACTGAGATAGGGGAATAAATTGTCATTTAATCCCAAAGTTGTATCCTATTCTTTTGTGACCCAATGGACTGCAGCCGACAGGCTCCTCTGCCCATCAGATTTCCCAGGCAAGAATACTGGATAAAGTTGCCATTCCCATCTGCAGGGGATCTTCCTGACTCAGGGATCAAACCTATGTCTCCTGCATTGGCAGATGGATTTTTACCACTGAGCTAACTGGGAAACAGAATAGGTATCTGCCACAATCCTATTTGTATTCTCTACTAGTTCACACTGAAATTTGTAAATTGCTTTCCCATATCACAGCAGTTCTCATACACTTGCCTTCTAAATCCTCCTTGAGTGTGATGTACCATCCAGGAAACCTATCAAAAAATGCTATCTCTGCCTAAGATGGATGCTTAAAGAAATAAAGAGTAGATAAATATTAACTAGGTATTGTTCTCTACCTTTGCAGTAGGGATCTGATAACAGATCAGTTATCATGACTAGAAAACACTGCATTAACTTCCTGATAAATGACAATATATTTATGCTTCTAGTTAGTATCATAAAGACATATGCTAATGTTAATCATCCATTCTCTCAACAAAGATCGTCTTTACTCTCTGTTCTGAAAAAAGCATAGTGATTGATCTTTTCCTTTTTTGTGTGTTAATTATTTAATATAAAAAGGTATTGAAATTTTAGAGGAACTATATTTTGAATGCATTACATTTTTGAAACAAGATAAAATTTGGATTATAAAAACTTGCCATAGTATTTAATAAGAAGAATTTAGTTTGCTTTCTTGAAAATTTGTGCTCAGTGTGTGCTCAGTCACTCAGTAGTGTCCAATTCTTTGTGACCCCATAAACTGTAGCCTGCCCTGTTCCTGTCCATGGGATTTTCCAACCAAAATTACTGGATCTGGCTGCCATTTCCTACTCCAGGGGATTTTCATGAACCTGTGTCTCCTGCATTAGTAGGTGGATTCTTGACCACTGTGCCACCTGGGTGTGCTCGGTCACTCAGTCCTGTCTGACTCCTTGTAGCCCCACAGACCATAGCCCGCCCAACTCCTCTGCCGAGGAAGCAGAAGTAGCTGTTTATTTTTAACTCCTTTGCTTTCTCCATGATCCAAGAAATATTAGCGATGTGATCCTTGGTTCCTCTTCCTCTTCAAAGCTCAGCCTGTATATCTGGAATTTCTTGGTGCATGTGCTGCTGAAGCTTAGCTTGAAGGATTTTGAGCATATCTTGCTAGCAACATGTGAAATAAGTGCAATTGAATGGCAATTTGAACATTCCTTGGCATTGCTCTTCTTTGGGATTAGAATGAAAACTGAACTTTTCCAGTCCTGTGGCGACTGCTGAGTTTTCCAAACTTGCTGGCATATTGGGTGCAGCATTTAACAGCACTTTGTCTGCATGCAAGCTTAGTCATAACCGACTCTTTGCAACACTATGGACTGTAGCCCACCAGGCTCCTCTGTCCATGGATTTTCTAGGCGAGCATACTGGAATGAGTTGCCATTTCCTCCTCCAGGGAATCTTCTCTACTGAAGGACTGAACCTTCATCTCTTGCCTCTCCTGCGTTTGCAGGCAGATTCTTTACAACTGAGCCACCTATTTAATTGTCTGCTGCTGCTGCTATGTCGCTTCAGTCTTGTCCGACTCTGTGCGACCCCATAGACGGCAGCCTACCAGGCTTCTCCGTCCCTGGGATTCTCCAGGCAAGAACACTGGAGTGGGTTGCCATTTTCTTCTCCAATGCATGAAAGTGAAAAGTGAAAGGGAAGTCGCTCAGTCGTGTCTGACTCTTAGCAACCCCACAGACTGCAGCCTTCCAGGCTCCTCCGTCCATGGGATTTTCCAGGCAAGAGTACTGGAGTGGGGTGCCATTGCTTTCTCCAATTGTCTGCTAAAGTCAAATAAAACAGGAAAATATCCCACCATGATGTATAATAATAAAAATAACAATTAGAACCCAAAGCTTACAAATTATTTTAAAGGTGTTTTATTAAAACATAAAAGAAAATATTTTAAAAACAAAAATTTCCCGATAACATTTTCATAGATAGTTGTCCTTGTGCCTCAATTATAGAAAATAAAGATGAGAATTAATGATTTTCTTTTTGTTTATGTTTTCCAAAATGGACTGGTTCAAAATTGGAAAAGGAGTACATCAAGGCTATATATTGTCACTCTGCTTATTTAACTTATATGCTGAGTACATAATGCATCTGGGCTAAATGAAGAATGAGCTGGAATCAAGACTGCTGGAAGAAATATCAATAACCTCATATATGCAGATGACACCACCCTTATGGCAGAAAGCAAAGAGGAATTAAAAAGCCTCTTCGATGAAGGTGAAGGAGGAGAATGTAAAAGCTGGCTTAAAACTTAGCATATTAAAAGTGAAGATCATAGCATCTAGTGCCATCACTTCATAGCAAATAGATGGGGAAACAATGGAAACAGTGAGAGACTTTATTTTGCTAGG
The DNA here is from genome assembly GCF_042477335.2 of Ovis canadensis. Taxonomy (NCBI): domain Eukaryota; kingdom Metazoa; phylum Chordata; class Mammalia; order Artiodactyla; family Bovidae; genus Ovis; species Ovis canadensis. Next base: position 65,436,817 of record NC_091250.1, read on the forward strand.
CTCCAAAATCACTGCAGATGGTGACTGCAATCATGAAATTAAGACACTTACTCCTTGGAAGAAAAGCTATGACCAACTTAGACAGCATATTAAAAAGCAGAGACCTTACTTTACTAACAAAGGTCCATCTAGTCAAAGCTATAGTTTTTCTTGTAGTCATGTATGGATGTGAGAGTTAGACCATAAAGAAGGCTGAGCGCTGAAGAATTGATTCTTTTGAACTGTGGTGATTGCAAAAGACTTGAGAGTCTCTTGGACTGTAAGGAGATCAAATAAGTCAAACATTAAGGAAATTAGTCCTGAATATTCATTAGAAGGACTGATGCTGAAGTGGAAGCTCCAATACTTTGGCCACCTCCTGATATGAAGAGCCGACTTATTAAAAGACCCTGATGCTGGGAAAAACTGAAGGCAGAAGAAGGAGATGACAGAGGATGAGATGGTTGGATGGCATCAGCAACTTGATGGACATGAATTTGAGCAAGGTCTGAGAGAAGGTGAAGGACAAGGAAGCCTGGCATGCTGCTGTTCATGGGGTCACAAAGAGTCAGACTGGACTGAGCTACTGACCGACAACAGCAAATATTTATCTTTATCCAATAAAGTGACTTTTTAAAAGTTTATATTTTAGTTATCTAACTGGTCATGTGTTACTTATTTATACTCTAGGAGGTCTATGTTATATAAAAAGTTCTATTTAGTAGATTAGAAGATATTCAAATATACCTAAAATGTGACTCCTATTTTTGATATGTTCAAAGACTTGACAATCACACTAATTTACATCAGACAAAAATATATCTGCCAAGGTAGAGCAAAAGTGTTTTCTACCATCCTTAGAAATTCTCATAGTGAATACATTTTTTAACTAATAATACTAGATAGTGAATATCTTTCAAAAATGTATTGTTCCAGTCAAGGGTACAGGAATTGTGTCTAATCTCAAATGCTGGATGAAACAACTATATCTGTGTAGGTGCCACGTACCTGATTTTTTTTAGAATTTTGTGATGTAGACCATGGTTCAAATAATACAAAGCCATTAAAGAACCTTTCTATTATCTGAGGAAAGTTTAAAGACCTTTGAGAAAATTGAATAGACTATTTTGAATATAAATTTATATTCTACACTCTTCCTAAAGTTATTTTAAAAATGACCCTATGACTTCCTGTCAGGAAAAAAAAAAAATGTCTTCCCTTTACACAACCATTTAATTAAAAAATTGTCACATGCACCTAAATGAGGAGTTAAAAATGAAGATTTGGAATGTATTGAGAATACTTTAAAATCTACAGCTGAAAAATGTAGAACCAGTTAATTCTAATGCACCATTCAAATATAAAATTAATATGAAAAGATATATTGCCCACATATTTTAGTCAAGTAAGTTTATACAATTTTTGATGTTTACATTTTTAATTTAGCACATTATATGGACATCCCTGGTGGCTTAGCAGGAAAGAATTCGCCTGCATTGCAGGAGTCACAGGAGATACAGTTTCGATTCCTGGTTTAGGAAGATCCCCTGGAGAAGGAAATGGCAAGCCATCCCAGTATTTTTGCCTGGAGAATCCCATGGACAGAGGAGCCTGGAGGGCTATAGTTTATATGGTTGCAAAGAGACACGACTGAAATGACTTGGTACATAACATGCACACACACGGACTAAAATATTTAAAAAAAAAATGTTTTAACAAAAGTGAAAGTGATATATAAATGTTTTCCCATCTTTAAAGATGATATTATAAAGTAAGCTGTCAAATAATCAAAAATAATAAAAAAGAGTAGATACCTAGTCTTCAAATATAAAAAATAATATTAAGAAACAATGTGAAAGTGTTAGTCACTCACTCACGTTCAACCTTTTGTGACCCCATGGACTGTAGCCTGCCGGACTCCTCTATCCATAGAATTGTGTAGGCAAGAATATTGGAGCGGGTAATCATTCCTTTCTGCAGGGGATCTTCCCCCACCCAGGACTGAATCTAGGTCTGCTTCATTGTGGGCAGATTCTTTTCCATCTGAGCCACCAGGGAAGCCCCAAAAGTAACATATACATCATAAAAAAAGAATTGATGTTATTGTATATGAAAATTTAGAAGTTGTGATTGGGGTACTTGTACATATTTAAGGTTACTGGCAAGGTGACAAGAATACACAGAAAAACTATACAAAAAAGATCTTCATGACCCAGATAACCAGGAAGGTGTGATCACTCACCTAGAGTCAGACATCCTGGAATGTGAAGTCAAGTGGGCCTTAGGAAGCATCACTATGAACAAAGCTAGTGGAGGTGATGTAATTCCAGTTGATCTATTTAAAATCCTAAAAGATGATGTTGTGTAAGTGCTGCACTCAAAATGCCAGCAAATATGGAAACCTCAGCAGTGGCCACAGGACTGGAAAAAGTGAGTTTTCATTCCAATCCTAAAGAAAGGCAATGCCAAAGAATGCTCAAACTACCGCACAATTGCACTCATCTCACACGCCAGTAAAGAAATGCTCAAATTTCTCCAAGCTAGGTTTCAATGGTATGTGAACTGTGAACTTCCAGATATTCAAGCTGGATTTAGAAAAGGAAGAGGAACCAGAGATCAAATTGTCAACATTTGTTGGATCATGGAAAAAGCAAGAGAGTTCAATAAAAACATCTACTTCTGCTTTATTGACTATACCAAAGCCTTTGACTGTGTCAATGACAACAAACTGTGGACAATTCTGAAAGAGATGGGAACACCAGACCACCTGATTTACCTCCCGAGAAATCTGTATGCAGGTCAAGAAGCAACAGTTAGAACTGGACATATAACAACAGACTGGTTCCAAATCAGGAAAGGAGTACGCCAAGACTGTATATTGTCACCCTGCTTATTTAAATTATATGTAGAGTACATCATAAGAAATCCTGGGCTAGATGAAGCACAAGCTGGAATCAAGATTGCCAGGAAGAATATCAATAACCTCAGACATGCAGATGCCACAACCCTTATGGCAGAAAGTGAAGAGGAACCAAAAAGCCTCTTGTTGAAAGTGAAAGAGGAGAGTGAAAAAGTTGGCTTAAAGCTCAACATTATGAAGATCATGGCATCCGGTTCCATCACTTCATGACAGATAGATGGGGAAACAATGGAAACAGTGAGAGACTTTATTATTTTAGGCTCCAAAATCACTGCAGATGGTGACTGCAGTCATGAAATTAAAAGACGCTTGCTCCTTGGAAGAAAAGTTATGACCAGACTAGACAGTATATTAAAAAGCAGAGACATTACTTTGCCAACTAAGGTCCATCTAGTCAAAGTTATCATTTTTCCAGTGGTCATGTATGGATGTGAGAGTCGACTATAAAGAAAGCTGAGCACTGAAGTATTAATGCTTTTGAACTGCGGTATTGGAGAAGACTCTTGAGAGTTCCTTGGACTGCAAGGATATCCAACCAGTCCATTCTAAAGGAAATCAGTCTTGAATATTCACTGGAAGGACTGATGCTGAAACTCCAATACTTTGGACACCTGATATGAAGAACTGACCTGTTGGAAAAGACCCTGATGCTGGGAAAGACTGAAGATGGGAGGAAAAGGGGAGGACAGAGGATGAGATGGTTGGAATGTATCACTGACTTAATGGACATGAGTTTGAGTAGGCTCCAGCTGTTGGTGATGGACAGGGAAGCCTTGCGACAGTTCATGGGGTCACAAAGAGTCGGACACAACTGAGTGACTGAACTGAACAGAAAACTTCTGGGCTTTCTGACAACTAGACATTTATAGACACTAAACATTTGGAATGTGGCCAGTCTGAATTAGGACACACTTTAAGTGTAAAATGCACACTTGTATTTAGAATAATTATATGGAAAATACATTATACATAACTCTACTTGATTATATATTGAATAAAAGTTATAGAAAATATTTTTGTTAAATACATAATTAATTTAACTTGTTTTACTTTACTTTTATCAGTGTGGCTACTAGAAAATTTAAAATTACATATCAATATATGTAGTCCACACTATACTCCATTGGATAGCTCTCTTCATAATGTTACTTATGTAACTTCCTCTGTGAAAATTTTTGGAAATTTTCTTTCAATATATATATGTAATATCAAGAATGCTGTGTTACACCTATGAAGTGTGTAATAATGCAGACTGTCCGTGTAAGACCAGGTGATCATTACTGAAGGAAGAAAAAATTTCCAAAGACAAACAATATAATGATTGTGTAGGTGGTCATGAGGACAATTTAATTTACTTAAGTATAGTTATGAAAACTGAAAGTGTTAGTCGCTCAGTTGTATCCAAGTCTTTTGTCACTCCATGGACTGTAGACCACCAGACTTCTCTGTCTATGAGATTTCTCCAGGCAAGAATACTGGCATGGGTAACCATTCCCTTCTCCAGGGGATCTTCCTGACCCAAAGCTTGAGCCCAGGTCTTCCACATTGCAGGCAGATTCTTTACCATCTGAGTCACTTGAGGAAGCCCCATGTATAGTTATAAAATGAATTTTATGAAATCAACTAAACATGAATGTTAGACCAAATATGTAAAATCACCTCAAAGAGACCAAATGATTACCAAGACACCAAAAATGTTTGTAACCATATTATTGTTAATAAAGTGCTAATGAAATACTAGGTCACCTGTGGTGGATTCATGTTGATGTATGGCAAAACCAATACAGTATTATAAAGTAAAAATAATAATAATAGTAAAAAGAAATACTAGGTCAATAAGAAGATTTGGGCTAACAGTGGAATATACAGACAGTGAAGCACAGAGGCAAACACTGAAGACACCCATCTAGATGCAGTACAGTGAACTATCTGTCACATCAAGACAAAGTTAGCATCTAGTTGCCTTAAAGGTAAATTATGCCTGTGTACATAAACACACCAAATCATCAAAATTCTATTTATTTAAGTACTCTAATTATACACAAAAAAATGCTTGTTTTAGTTCTTCACTCATCAAGCATGTTTTCAGTAATTTGTATTACCAGTTAACATGTCTATAAATGAAAATGTGGTAGCTTTATATCCAGTTCATGAAACAGTGGTATTGTTTCTTGTATTTGACTAATGGATTTCTTTTTTGGTTTTATTCATTTGTTTCTTTTACATTTTCAGCTTTATTGAGGTATAATGGACTGCAAGGAGATCCAACCAGTACATCCTAAAGGAAATCATTCCTGAATGTTCATTAGAAGGACTGATGCTGAAGCTGAGATTCCAATACTTTGGCCACTGGATGTGAAGAACTGACTCATTGGAAAAGACCCTGATGCTGGGAAAGATTGAAGGCAAGAAGAGAAGGGGACAACAGAGGATGAGATGGTTGGTTGGCATCACCAACTCAATGGACATGAGTTTGAGTAAGCTCTGGGAGCTGGCGATGGACAGGGAGGCCTGGCGTGCTGAAGTCCATGGAGCAGCAAAGAGTAGGACATAACTGAGTGACTGAACTGCACTGAGCTATAATATTTGTCTCCTTTATTAGAGAAAATTAATGGACCTGAGAGCTGTTATATCTGAGGCCCTGATAAATAGGAATGTCTGATTTTGAAGGTTGATGATTAGAAGCAGGATTTGAAAAAAAAAAAAGTCCATGGGGTCATTAAATATTCCCAGGTGGCATTCTCCATCTATATGCTGAGTGCACCTCTTATCTGATGTTTTCAAAATACAAAGAGTTGCATGTCCCTCGCGGTGCAGTAGATAGTAATCTGCCTGCCAATGAAGGGGACATGGATTCAATCCCTCTTCCAGGAGGATCCTAGAAGCCACAGAGCATCTATGCCCCTGTATTACAACTACTGAAGCATGCACTCCTAGAGCCTATGCTTTGCAACAAGAGAAGACCCCACAGTGAGAAGCCCGAGCACCGCAATGAAGAGTAGTCCCTGCTTGCTGCAACCAGAGAAAAGCCTGCCAAAGCAGCAAAGACCCAGTGGAGTCAAAAATAAAAATAAATACTTAATTTAATTAAATACATAGAGTTTATAGATGGAAATTTGAACAGTATCTGCACAAATATAATCTTTTGATGGTTGGTTCACTGGATATAAGTGTGTGTGTGTGTGTGTGTGTGTGTGTATGTGTCTCTGTACATGAAGCAGAGGGAGGAAACACTTTACGAAATTAACTTCTCTGTAACACTGTAATTGAAGCCATGAGAAGCACATGGTGCTTGGAAGCTTTGGAAGTAAGGACAGAAATGTGTCTTATGTGTCACAATTCTCACTAAACCAAGAACAAGAAATATTTTTGAGACACAGACGTGTTGACAATAAATCATGACTCACTAATATTTATCTCATTTATAATTATTTGTGTTCCTTACCTAGAATTCAAGATTATACCAACCTTTCTATGTTATCCCAAGAGCCCAAGTATAAGGAGGAGAAGATAAATGAAAGTAGATAAAAGCTGTCATTGATAAAATACCAAGAGTAAAGAATCTGTTGCTTTCAGAGCTATGAAATAGTAAACTATATTTTCTGCCACTGTTATGTTATTTCATGTAAGTTCAATCATAATATTTTCAGCTGTTTTCCAGGACCTGATATATCAGTTTGTGTAAACAATAGGGGCTGATGTGACTTTATTGCAAGAAATTTTATGTCATGGAAGGTTGCTGCAGGAAGAGCAGAAGTTCTAAAGAGCACTAAAAATTTAGCTGACTTTTAGAGTAGTACCTTAGAAGAGAAAAGCTAAACAGTGATAGATAAGAAGTGTTGAGATCCTAGAGGAATAAGCAAAGACATAAGCAAAAAGACAAAAGCAAAATACTTAATTTTCAGTTCTTCAGTTATCTAGTAAAGAACAATCTTTTTAATAAACACTTAATTTTCCCACAAGAATAAACTTATCAATATTTGACTCAGAATGATATTGATATTTTTCCAAGATGATTATTGTATCTTCACCATGAAGCATTTGAGATATTTTCAGCTCTTGTCAGCTTTTCTTATTTCCAGTGACTATAAAATTTAATTGTAAGTCTTACTTAAATGTCACTTCCAGATGGAACATGACAATATCATAGCACTGCTACATTTCCTTTCTGTTTCTCTGAACATGTAGAATTACTTATTTAGTCTTCTATGAGAAACTGGTAAACTCCATGAGGACAGGAACAATAGTCATCTCTGAGCTCAAAGTGACTGGCAGAACTGTTTCTCTATTAATAATTGATCAGAAACCAATTAATAATTTAAATAATGTCTTGCAGAAAGTGTGAAGATATCAGAGTTTTATTTCTGATACAATTGCAAGACAATTCACTCTACACATGTACTATGTTTTGAATCAAACATATATTGATATCTAACCAGAAGTAATCTCCTTCCTGAAAACTCTCATTGGGGTCTGCATGAAGTTTTCATAGTGAACATAACTTTTCCCTGTATTATCATAGTTACTGACATTAGATTTTAGGGGTTTTAGTATGAATGTCCACTGGGAAAAAGCAAATGTTATAAATAATAAAGCCAGACTTGGGTAGTGATGATCATACCTGTCCCCAGCTAAGTGACACTGTTTGAAAACACATCCTTGGCCCTGTAAAGTCAATTCTTTCAGCTCATTTAATATTATGAACTTTGTAAAGTTATTTTCTATGTTTCACTTTTGTTCAAGCCTTATTTACACAGTATCAGGATAGTACACTGCACATAGCAAGCATTATATTAATCTCTTTGGATTAGTTATACTATGTATTATATGCAGTAAAACTTTAAAGACAATAAAACTAGCCAAAATAAGAATGAAAATGTGTTTGTTAATTTATTGATGCTTTTTTCTACAAGGCATTAGATTATACCCATGAGATTAGTCAAAATGTCCTACTATGAGAATGGTATTAGAGGTGAGTGTGCTGCAATGTATATTCAACTGTATTCAGTGAAAATTATTTTAAGTGTATTCCCATTTCCTCTTAAAATGCTATGGCATAAAATTCAGAGAGTATGAGAGCATTTTACCTGCTGTATTATCACAACCTAACAGTAATAACTGAAAGTGCTGTTTTAATTCTAGAATTCATTAGATAGTATGTGAGGTACTTAATAGCAAGAATGATACCTTATTTATTTTCACTTCTTCTAGTGTTAAACACTGCATAAGTAACTCCTAAGTATGTAAAATTATATATCATGAATTAATTAATGAGAGAGTTGACAATTTAAAAAGGTTGTGCAATCCCACTGCTGGGCATACACACCAGGGAAACCAGAATTGAAAGAGACACATGTACCCCAATGTTCATTGCAGCACTGTTTATAATAGCCAGGACATGGAAACAACCTAGATGTCCATCAGCAGATGAATGGATAAGAAAGCTGTGGTACATATACACAATGGAGAATTACTCAGCCATTAAAAAGAATTCATTTGAGTCAGTTCTGATGAGATGGATGAAACTGGAGCCGATTATACAGAGTGAAGTAAGCCAGAAAGAAAAACACCAATACAGTATACTAACACATATATATGGAATTTAGAAAGATGGCAATGACAACCCTGTATGCAAGACAGCAAAAAGGACACAGATGTGTATAACAGACTTTTGGACTCAGAGGAAGAGGGAGAGGGTGGGATGATTTGGGAGAATGGCATTGTAACATGTATACAATCATGTAAGAATCGAATCGCCAGTCTATGTCCGACGCAGGATACAGCATGCTTGGGGCTGGTGCACGGGGATGACCCAGAGAGATGTTATGGGGAGGGAGGTGGGAGGGGGGTTCATGTTTGGGAACGCATGTACACCCGTGGTGGATTCATGTCAATGTATGGCAAAACCAATACAGTATTGCAAAGTAAAATAAAGTAAAAATAAAAATTAAAAAAAAAGGTTTTTATAAAAACAAACTACATATAGTTAATTCACTAACAATAGCCTTAAACATAAGTTTCTGAGGTATCACCAGATAAATTTATATGGATGGATATGACCACCTAGCATTAGAAATGCTAGGCTGACGCTCTCCTTTAAGATAGTTTGAGATAGTTTTCCTTTATCAAATCTGACCCATAACATATACTCTCCTTTTACCTTGATTCCATATTTTCCCTTTCTTATCCAAACCTCATTATTGCCCTTGAAAACAACAGTTCCTTGACCAGTGCTAACAGGTTGAGCTCCTTTTTGATAGACACCTTTGTGAATTACACTATTTAAAGTACAGATATTTGGTTCTAATTATAAAATGACATGTGACATTTCATACAGTTCCTTTGTTACCTAGTGATCAGTTCACACACATTCTCTTCCTTGAAAGTTCATTCTCACGTGAGCATTCTAATGATTCTGCTGTTTGATCACTAAGTCATGTCTGACTCTTTTATGATCCCATAAACTATAGCCTGCCAGGCTTCTCTTTCCATGGGACTTCCCAGGCAAGAATAGCAGAGTAGGTTGTCATTTCCTTCTTTAGAGGACCTTCTCGACCCAGGGATTGAACCCACATCTCAATGCTTGAAGACTCTTGAGAATCCTTTAGACAGCAAGGAGATAAAACCCATCAATTGTAAAGAAAATCAACACTGAATAGTCATTGGAAGGACTGATGCCAAAACTCCAATACTTTGGCCACCTGATGTGAAGAGCTGACTTATTGGAAAAGAGCCTGATGCTGGGAAAGATTGAGGGCAGGAGGAGAAGGGGATGACAGAGGATGAGATGGTTGGGTTACATCACAGACTCAAACATGAGTTTGAACAAAATTCAAGAGTTAGTGAAAAAGAGGGAAGCCTGGTGTGCTGCAGTTCATGGGGTCACAAAGAGTCTTACACGACTTAGTAACTGAGCAACAACAACAATCCACTCCAGTATTCTTGCCTGGAGAATTTCATGGACAGAGAAGCCTGGTAGGCTACAATTTGAACAATAACTCTTGCTTGGCAGGTGGATTGTTTACTACTGAGCCACCAGGGAAGCCCTGTAATAGGTAACAAAAAATTACTTTAAAAAGAAATAGTCTCCTAGTCTTGCATTTGTTGCTTCCTTCTGTTGATTATGAGTTCCTGACTTGGCTCCCCAGCCTCCCGTCCCGTCCAAGCACAGGTAACAGATGACATTTTCTAAGTGTCACATTGGATGAAGGAAAAAAGAAAAAAATCCTTACATTTTGAATTTAAACCTTTCATATCAACTATACAGCCCTTTTCACTTTCATGCATTGGAGAAGAAAATGGCAACCCACTCCAGTGTTCTTGCCTGGAAAGTCCCAGGGTTGGGGGAGCCTGGTGGGCTGCTGTCTATGGGGTCACACAGAGTCGGAGATGACTGAAGTGACTTAGCAGTAGCAGCATACAGCCATTTTAGAAATATACTCTTCAAAGTCACACACAATAGTCAACAATTTTTATTTATAAAATGAAATAATCAAAATCACTTTATTCTTCATTTGAGCAAGGTAAGATACATGTATACATGTATGCAATCTCATAGAGCTATGGTTGGTGGCATTTGAGACATTCTTCTTTTTAAAAGAAATCTTGAAAGAAATTATTTCTGAAATATCTGGTGATATATGAGGACACTGGAACAAAATATTTAAAATCAGGACTACAATGCGAGAACAGATAGCAAATTTGCCATATAAATCATTTGGAAACATTTCCCTATTTACCCTGGGCTTCCCTTATAGCTCAGCTGGTAAAGAACCTGCCTGCAATGTAGGAAATCCCAGTTTGAGTCCTGGGTCAGGAAGATACCCTGGAGAAGGGATAGGCTACCCACTCCAGTATTCTTGGCCTTCTTTGGTGGCTCAGCTGGTAAAGAATCCTCCTGCAATGCGGGAGACCTGGATTCAATCCCTGGGTTGGGAAGATCCCCTGAAGAAGCGAAAGGCTATCCACTCCAGTATTCTGACATGGAGAATTTCGTGGACTATATATATAGTTCTTGGGGTCACAAAGAGTCGGACACGACTGAGCAAATTTCACTTTCACTTTCCCTATTTACTCTACACAATCAGTAGTATAATATATAATAGGTATAGATGAGCATACTCTTTTTCATACTTTTAATATATACTTTCCTTAAGCCTTTTATTTTGATATGTACTGTCACTTTATTTTTTTTTGTTTGTTTTGGGTTTATTTATTTATTTATTTATTTTTTAATTTATTTTTTTTTATTTTTTAAATTTTAAAATCTTTAATTCTTACATGCATTCTCAAACATGAACTCCCCTCCCACCTCCCTCCCCATATCATCTTTCTGGGTCATCCCCATGCACCAGCCCCAAGCAAGCTGCATCCTGCGTCAGACATAGACTGGCGATTCAATTCACATGATAGTATACATGTTAGAATGTCATTCTCCCAAATCATCCCACCCTCTCCCTCTCCCTCTGAGTCCAAAAGTCCGTTATACACATCTGTGTCTCTTTCCCTGTCTTGCATACAGGGTCGTCATTGCCATCTTCCTAAATTCCATATATATGTGTTAGTATACTGTATTGGTGTTTTTCTTTCTGGCTTACTTCACTCTGTATAATCGGCTCCAGTTTCATCCATCTCATCAGAACTGATTCAAATGAATTCTTTTTAACGGCTGAGTAATACTCCATTGTGTATATGTACCACAGCTTTCTTATCCATTCATCTGCTGATGGACATCTAGGTTGTTTCCATGTCCTGGCTATTATAAACAGTGCTGCGATGAACATTGGGGTACATGTGTCTCTTTCAATTCTGGTTTCCTCGGTGTGTATGCCCAGAAGTGGGATTGCTGGGTCATAAGGCAGTTCTATTTGCAATTTTTTAAGGAATCTCCACACTGTTCTCCATAGTGGCTGTACGAGTTTGCATTCCCACCAACAGTGTAGGAGGGTTCCCTTTTCTCCACACCCTCTCCAGCATTTATTGCTTGCAGATTTTTGGATCGCAGCCATTCTGACTGGTGTGAAGTGGTACCTCATTGTGGTTTTGATTTGCATTTCTCTAATAATGAGTGATGTTGAGCATCTTTTCATGTGTTTGTTAGCCATCCGTATGTCTTCTTTGGAGAAATGTCTATTTAGTTCTTTGGCCCATTTTTTGATTGGGTCGTTTATTTTTCTGGAGTTGAGCTGCATAAGTTGCTTGTATATTTTTGAGATTAGTTGTTTGTCAGTTGCTTCATTTGCTATTATTTTCTCCCATTCAGAAGGCTGTCTTTTCACCTTGCTTATATTTTCCTTTGTTGTGCAGAAGCTTTTAATTTTAATTAGATCCCATTTGTTTATTTTTGCTTTTATTTCCAGAATTCTGGGAGGTGGATCATAGAGGATCCTGCTGTGATTTATGTCTGAGAGTGTTTTGCCTATGTTCTCCTCTAGGAGTTTTATAGTTTCTGATCTTACATTTAGATCTTTAATCCATTTTGAGTTTATTTTTGTGTGCGGTGTTAGAAAGTGATCTAGTTTCATTCTTTTACAAGTGGTTGACCAGTTTTCCCAGCACCACTTGTTAAAGAGATTGTCTTTACTCCATTGTATATTCTTGCCTCCTTTGTCAAAGATAAGGTGTCCATATGTGTGTGGATTTATCTCTGGGCTTTCTATTTTGTTCCATTGATCTATATGTCTGTCTTTGTGCCAGTACCATACTGTCTTGATGACTGTGGCTTTGTAGTAGAGCCTGAAGTCAGGCAAGTTGATTCCTCCAGTTCCATTCTTCTTTCTCAAAATTGCTTTGGCTATTCGAGGTTTTTTGTATTTCCATACAAATCTTGAAATTATTTGTTCTAGTTCTGTGAAAAATGTGGCTGGTAGCTTGATAGGGATTGCATTGAATTTGTAAATTGCTTTGGGTAGTATACTCATTTTCACTATATTGATTCTTCCAATCCATGAACATGGTATATTTCTCCATCTATTAGTGTCCTCTTTGATTAATGAGAAAGTAGAAAAAGAAATTAAGGAAACAATTCCATTCACCATTGCAACGAAAAGAATAAAATACTTAGGAATATATCTTCCTAAAGAAACTAAAGACCTATATATGGAAAACTATAAAACACTGATGTACTGTCACTTTAAAACAGAAAACTAAATACATTCTTGAAAAGTCAAAAAATCGTGGTACTTATTAACTACCTCATTATTTCACATTTCAGAAAAGAAAAGCTGTCTGAATTTCACTGTGACTTATTTAACTAGACCAACGCTGTAATTCCCAGTGTACAATTAACAGTGTCTTTATTTTACTATAAATTTTATTTTGCTTGTCAGATAAAAACAAAAGGGAAACAGCATCCCTTCTAGTTTTAAATTTTACTTTGTTTTTTGACTTAAAAAATATTCTTTTAGGTACTACATATCTTGGCTTCTTTCTCCAATCACACCTTCTATTTTTCTAAATTATACCATGAAAAGTTGATTCTCAACAATACCTGTCTATAAGGTGATTATTTCATGATAAAACATCATTATTTTATGAAGGAAGAAAAAGACAATCTACATAAATGCAAACTAGCCAAAAGAAATTAATTTCTGCTTTATTTATCATAAATGCTGTCTAACAAAATAGTTCTGGAAAGATAATTTGTTTTTGCCTTTACAATAGTTTACAATTTTATTTTCCATTATACATTGTGTTCCTTTCTGAAGGATTATTATTTTACTTACATTTGCTTTCAGTTAGATAAACTAGCATAAAAATGTGAAACATTCACTTTCCCATATAAACTAAATTTATTTCAAAAATACTTGTTTCCCATAACTGATCTCCTTCACCCAGTTTACCCCATGATTTATAGCACAAAAGAGTAAATATTCCTCATAATTTTGTGTAATTTGTATCAGATTTTAATAATCTTCCAAAAAGATCATTTAAAATGTCCAAAATCCAGTGTGAATATATGCTTTTTTTTTTTTCTCAATTCCTTGCTTTTATGCTGAGAAAGAATGCTATATGCTGTTGTTCAGTCTCTAAGTCCTGTCTGACTCTTTGTGACCCCACGGATTACAGCATGCCAGGCTTCCTCGTCCTCTATGGTCTCCTGGAGTTTGCTTAAACTTATGTACATTGGATCATCGATGCTCTCTAGCCATCTCATCCTCTGCTGTCCTCTTCTCCTTTTGCTTTCAGCCTTTCTCAGCATGAGGGTCATTTCCAGTGAGTTGGCCCTTCACATCAGGTAGCTAAAGCATTGGTGCTTCAGCATCAGTCCTTCAAATCAATATTCAGGACTGATTTCCTTTAGGAAGGACTGGTTGGATCTCCTTGCTGTCCAAGAGACTCTTAAGGGTCTTCTCCAGAATCACAATTCAAAAGAATTGATTCTTTGGGGTTCAGCCTTCTTTATGATCCAACTCTCACATCCATACATAAGTACTGGGAAAACCATAGCTTTGACTATACAGACCTATGTCATCAAAGTTATGTTTTTGCTGTTTAATATGCTGTCTATGTTTGTAATAGCGTTCCTTCCAAGGAGCAAGTGTCTTAATTTCATGACTGCAGTCACCATCCACAGTGATTTTGGATCCCAAGAAAATAAAATCTGTTACTATTTCCATTTTCCCCACCCAATTGCCATGAAGTGATGGGACCAGATGCCATGATCTTAGTTTTTTGAATGTTGTGTTTTAAGCCAGATTTTTCACTCCTCTTTCACCCTCATCAAGAGGTTCTTTGGTTCCTTTTCACTTTCTGCCATTAGAGTGGTGTCGTCTGCATTTATTTATCTTGGCAATCTTGATTCCATCCTGTGATTCACCCAGCCTGGCATTTCACATGATGTACTTGGCATATAAGTTAAATAAGCAGAGTGACAATATACATTCTTGCCACACTCCTTTCCCAATTTTGAATCAGTCTGTTGTTCCATGTCCAGTTCTAACTGTTATATCTCGACCCTCATACAGTTTTATCAGGAGACAGGTAAGGCAGTCTGGTATTCCAGTCTTTTTAAGAATTTTCCACAGTTCCTGTGATTCACACAGTCAAAGGTTTTAGTGTAGTCAATAAAGCTGAAGTAGACATTTTTCTGGAATTCCCTTGCTTTCTCTATGAACCAATGAATGTTGGCAATTTGACCTCTGGTTCCTCTGCTTTTTCCAAATACAGCTTGTAGATTTGGAATTTCTTGGTTCATGTACTGCTGTAACCTACCTTGAAGGATTTTGAGCATTACCTCATTAGCATATGAAATAAGTACAGTTGTATGGTAGTTTGAACATTCTTTGTTATTGCCCTTTGGGATTGGATCAACCCAGGGATCTGTGTCTCTTCTGTCTCCTGCATTGGCAGGTAGATTCTTACCACTGTGCCACCCTAATAGAGGTGTCCCAATTGCTTTTCATATAGGAGACAGGGCCTCATCAATAACGAATGAGCAGATCTGTTAGTACAAACCTTAAGAAATATTTATCTGTTTACTAATCTGATAGGTTAAAGCGTGTTATTTTAATTTCTTTTTTGTTTTAGAGAATTTCTATGAATTATATGTTCATATCTTATGATAATTTTTCTACTGAGCTATTTTACTTCTTATTTTGTATGAGCTATTTATATATTGAGATGCTTAGCTTTCTGTTTATGGTACGAACATTGAAATGTTTCTCAGTTCATCAGTTTGCCTTTAAATTTTGTTTATGGTGTTTTGCATCATTATCTTTAAACTGAAGATATTTGAATATGTATCAATTTTTATTGTATCATATGGATTTTAGATGGAGGTTAGAGTGATTTCAACATTCTGAAATTTTAAAACAATAAAAATTTATATCATTTTAATATAATTTTCTACTTTTTATTATTAATATTTGTATCATTTGGAATTTACATTTAGGTTATGTTTGGATTATAAATCCAAATACTTTTATTTCCAGAAAGTCACTCAATTATTTAAAAAGCAAGATATTGAATAGTCATCTTTTATTCACTGCACTGAAATATCATTATCAGCATATACTTAATATTTGTTTATGTCTGTTTTTATATCTGTATATCAATTATTCATTTGCCTGGCATATGCCAGTATTTTACTATTTTCAACTGCTAAAGCTTCAGGATATATTTTGCTTCTGGAGATCAAGTATCCCTTTACAGTTATTCAGCCTTCTGGATGTTTTCATAGTATATTTTCTAAGGGTGCCAACTCCATATACACACCATCTAAAATCAAAGTTCATTACCTACAGCTTTAGCAAGTTCCTTAATCAGTTTCATCAGCTGGAAAAAATTGAGAAAATAATAATACTTACCTCAAAGAATTGTTATGTTTATACTTAAGGATCTCAAATAATGTTTGGCTAATAATATTCAGGTAAGTTATAACTGTATCATTATTTATCATCTTACAGGAGCTATGCTATTACCTGTCCAATTAAAGTGATAATATTTTAAATGGATTTCATTAATGACATACATAGATATATAGATTAATTTAAAGGACATTGACATTTTTATGATATATAGCACTAAACAAGAATATAATATGTTTCATATTTTTTTCAAGTAGTCTTTGGTTTGTCCAAAATACATACATTCTACACATGGAGCCAATATATTTCAGAATAAGTTTATTTCAAAGCATTTCATATTTTTTGGTTGTTACCATAAACAAATTCTTTCTTCCATTATCTCTTGTTATTCATGATGCTTTTAATTATAAAATTATGGAATTTTATACATAAATGTTTGTACTCATTATGTAGCTATAATCTGCTATGTCTTGCAGTGGGTTTGCAATTGCTGCATTTGGTAGGCACAAAATTTTAGAGTCTGAAAATAGCAATAATTTTATCACTTCCTTTCCATTACTTTTTACTTCTAAATGATTTCTTCTCTTCACTTGAATGGGTTGGAATGTACAGTTTAAATGTAAATAATAAAAATTACCGAGAGCAATTCATGTTGTTCCTTTTTTCCATTCAGTGGAGAATATTCTAATATTTCCAATTTGGGCTAAGATTATCATATTTTATTTTCCTAAATAAGTAAAATTTGAATTTTAATGGTACTACTCTCAGCAACTATGATAATAGTTATATTTTCAACAAGAATATTTAATAACATAGTAAATTTTAATAATTTTCTAATAGTAAAATATCAGTCCATTTCTAAAATAATCTTTACTCTATTACTCTATATCTTTTAATTATTTCTGGATTTTGTTTGCTACTATTTTATTTTAAATAAGTGCATTGACATTAATAATTATATCTCCCAAAGTTTTATGCTTATTTGGAATATTTCAAATATTTTTGCATTTAAAATAAAGTTTATTAATGGTTCTTATATTTTATTTCAGTTATTTCAAATAGAATTACAATATTTTTCTCTTAAAACTATGCTATAATTCTTCTGTAAAAATATCTGGGTCACATAATGAGACATTATAAAGAATTATTAGTATGGAAAATAATATAAAATGAAACCCTTGCCCTCAAACCAAAAACATATGTCATGTCCACATGTGGGATTTTTTTTCTGCCTTTCATTTCTTTCCTGAGATTTTCTTGCCAATAAGGTTTCATCTCATTTGTTTCTTTTATTCCATTCATTTTTGAGGGTTATTTTTATACATGCTGTACTACTTTTCTTATTAGATGATTCAATGAACTGGATTTTCCTTAAGTTAGTCCTTAAGTTTTTCTATAGATAGAAACTCTAAGGACCAGAGTAGGCTTTCACAAAACAAGTAAACAAAACTTTTATTGTCTCAAATAACTCAGAGATACAAAATTTGTTAAAGAAGAGAAAGGAGGAAATATCACACACACAGAAATCACATCATAGAACAATAGTGGCAGGTAAAACTAAATAATATTTCCATCTTTATTCTTCTGAAACGAATCACATGCATAGTTGTGTTTACATACAGAGAAGAGCTCTGGTCACTTGATTTTCTACTTCTGCTATTACAAATAAGTAATTTAACTTTTCTTACTTTAAGGATTTTCCCCTAAACTTCAGAATTTTATTTTTTCTTGAACTTAAAGCACAGGGTAATTGTCTTGTGTACTATGTACCATATTTAATTATATATTTATTTCTATGATTATAACTCATTAGTTGTTTCTACATCAGATTTTAAGCTTCATAAAAAAGAACAATCTATATAAATAATGGGCATCAGGGTGTGAGTTGTTAAGAGGTGACCTGATATGGAGAGATAAGAAAAGCTTTACTAAAAAAATAGCATTTGACAAATGATGAGGTTCATGTTGCTTGTGCAGAGAATTTTAGAATGGGAATCAAATGGAGTAGTCCTATGAAAATAGGAAAGAAGGTACATTGGAAGACTGGAAGAAAGTGGCATTTGCAAGAAATGAGGCTTGAGTGTCAGCAAACATTATATAATCAATATTTTGTATATTAAATTTTATTTTTCCCCAAGAATACACAGGAAAGTTCTCAAACTCTTTTAAGAAAGTGGTCCAAATCATGGTATTCCTATTAATTTAATTATCAAGTTTTACATATTTTGCCATATTTAGACACATAACTGAATGTAATTTTTAACTTATTGCTTATTATCTGATGCTTGTTACTTTAGTAATTTTAAACCAGAGATTGCAAGAAACTTGGCTAGTGATTTGTCAAACTGACCATAAAAGATCTTATAGTAAATTTTATCATCTTTTCCTAT
The DNA here is from genome assembly GCF_042477335.2 of Ovis canadensis. Taxonomy (NCBI): domain Eukaryota; kingdom Metazoa; phylum Chordata; class Mammalia; order Artiodactyla; family Bovidae; genus Ovis; species Ovis canadensis. Next base: position 65,455,413 of record NC_091250.1, read on the forward strand.
AAAAGCATAAGGCAGTTTGTAATGACATTTTATTTTGCTGATTTTTACCATCTCTCCACATAATGAGTTTATTTTAAATCATTCCCAATCAGCCTAGATATAATATGACTGAAGTGTAACATGTTAATAAAAAGATCTCTAAATGAATTATGGAAGAACAATTAGACATTAACAAAAACTGACGGCATGGAAATTGAGAATCATATCTGGGAGAACTAAAATAAACATTACTAAATATGAAGCATCTTGATAAATAAAATGTCGTCTAAATATTTTTCTAAATATCTAATATAGAAAATATTTTACTTAAAATATAAGTAGTTCATAAATGTATTAGTTAAGGCAGAACTTGTCAGAATGATCCAAGAAAATAAAAACCAATTATGTATTGCTATAATAATCTTAGGTTAACTATAAAGACATAGATGAAATGTAAATGGATGAAGAAATATGAGCCATGCTGATAGTAATAAAAAGAAAACAGAGGATGTTAATTTCACAGAGAGCCTACCTCACACTGAGGAAAGTAATCAAGAACAGATAAGTACCTTACATAATGATAAAGGGATCAATTCACCCAAAAGATATCACAATCCTTAATGTGTTTATGCCTAACAGAGGGTCAAACTACTTGAGGCAAACCTGGTACAACTTCAAGGAGACAGATGACTCTACAAGTGTATTTGGAGAGTACAGCAACCTTGTATTGGAAATGAACAAATCCAGCAGACAGAAAATGAGAAAAGACATAACTGAACTCAACAACACCACCAATCAACTATATATAAATGGATATATTTAAATGGCTTCATCCAACAAGAAAATACACATTCTTCTCATGACCACATAGAACATTCACCAATACAGAATACATTTTGGGCCATAAGACACACTTTTAACAAATTTAAAATAATAAAACTCATACAAGGTCTTCTTTCAGAATACAATGGAATTAAACTAGAAATCAACAACATAAAGGTAATTGGAAAATCCCAAATTTTATGAAAACTAGAAGATACACTTATGAAAAACATGAGTCAAAAAGGAAATCCCAAGAGAATTTATATTTTGAACTAATTGAAAATTAAAATACGACTTATCAAAATTTGGGGGATCCAAGAAAAGCCAAACCTGGAGGGTTTGCTTGAGTGCATGTATTAGAAAATTATCTAAAATCAATAATTTAATTTTCATGTAAGAAAACTAGAAAATGAAGAGCAAATTAAATTCAAACTAAATAGGAAAATATTAATAAGAAGAATTAAAACAAATCAATTAAAGTGAAAAGAGAAAATCACTAGAGAAAATCAAGGAAACCAAAAGTTGTTTCATTAAAAATATCAATAAAATCTATACACCTCTACGTAGGTAACTATGGAAAAAAAAAAGAATGTATACAGATTTCTAATATCAAAATAAAAGAGGGAACTCTACTACAGATCCCACAGGCATTAAAAATAAACCCTATGCCCACAATCCTGATAATCTATATTAAATAATAATCTTTTAAAACACAAGCACCTTACTTAGATGATTTCCTAGTAAATTCTACCTAACAGTTTAGGTAAAAAAGTTATAATAATTTTCTACAGTCTTTTTCAGAGGATAGAAGCAAAGGGAATACTCACTAACTCATTCTATGAAACAGATATTGCCCTAATACTAGAAGCCACCAAAGACATAAGAAAATAAAACTACATACCAATACCTGTTATCAAAAATGGAGACCAACCATAAATAAACAGAATTACAAACCAATTTCACCAAGTGAAATTTATTCAAGCTATACATCTGGTTCAACATTTGAAAATCAATAAATGTAGTCTGTCAGACTAATAAGCTAAAAAAGAAAAATCATATGATCATACCTATGCTATACTGTGCTTAGTTGTCCAGTCATCTCCAACTCATTGCTACCTCATGGACTGTAGCCCACCAGCCTTCTCTGTCCATGGGGATTCTCCAGGCAAGAATATTGGAGTGGGTTGCATGCTTTCCTCCAGGGGATCTTCCCAACCCAGGCATTGAACCCAGGTCTCTTGCATTGCAGGCCAATTCTTTATCATCTGAGCCACTAGGGAAGCCTGATCATATCTATAGCTATAGAAAAAATATTTGAAAAAATCCAATACCCAAAGTCTTCCCAGGGGTCACTAGTGGTGAAGAATCAATCTGCCAGTATAGGAGATGCAAGACTGTGGGTTCAATCCCTGTGTCAGGAAGATCTCCTGGATAAGGATAGGGTACCCACTTCAGCATCCTTGCTTGGGAAATCCCATGGGTAATGTAGCCTAGTTGGCTATAACTCATGGGATGACAAAGAACTGGACACAAATGAACACACACACAGCACCACACCTGTTCATGATAAAAATCTCTCAGTGAACTAGAAACAGAAGGAAACTTCCTCAATTTATTAAAGACTATATAAAAAAATCTACGGTTAACATCATACTTAATAATGTAAATTGGAAGATATCCCACTCAAGTCAGATAGAAATCAAGAATGTCCCATCTCACCATTTAATTATACCCTCCATACTGGAATTCTCAAAAATATAATAAGACTGGAAAAAGAACTAAAATATATTCAGACTGGTATGGAAGACTTGGAAGTGTCTTTGATCACAGATGACATAATCATCTATGCATAAAATCTGAAAGACTTATAAAAAACTCTGCAATTAATAATTAAATATAGCAAAATTGAAGCATAGAAGATTAGCATACCAAAGTAAATTGCTTTCCTATATAACATCAATAAACAAGTGAAATCTGAGATTAAAAGTATAATACATTTTATTCACATCCCAAAATTAATTACTTAAGCATAAATTTAACAAAATATATACAAACAATATATCTATATGACATGAACTATAAAATTTTGATGAGAAAACTGAAATAGAAAGAACTAAATAAAGAAAATTTTGATGAAGAAACAAAAAAGAGCTAAATACATAATGAATAAATTTTGAGCTTGTTGAACAAACTCAAAGAACTAAGCAATGGAGTTGTTCCATGTTTATGGATAGAAAGTATGAACGTTGTTTGTCAGGGAGTGTTTAACAGGAGGATTTCTACGTGCTGTTTCTCATAAGTCCTTTTTTCCTTACCAAGTGGAGCAGCAAGCTGCTCCCAGGACTGAGGTCATTATGTGAGACAGGCTTGAATCTCCTTTAGTAAACATTCTCTGTACAACAAAACTGCTTAGTCTTGATCCCCTTTCTTGAGATATGGATTGTCTCCGGATCTTGTGACCATTATTAATCTCTTGTTCCCTTGGTAACAGTTGCTGTACATTTGGTTTTCTGATCTTTATCATTGTCGAAAGAAATTTTTTGTACAACAGCAGCCTATATATACTCACAGAAAGATCATTAAAGCACCTTTGCTCCATCAGAGCTTAGGTCCCCATGTCTTTTTTTTTTTTTTTTTTCTCTCTCTCTCTCCCTGGCTAATTCTCTGGAGCATAGAAACCCATCATGCTCACTCTCCTGCCCAGGCTTCTAAGACTCCCTCGAGAAGGCACCCTGTACCTTCACCCCATCAAGGGGGCACCCTGTGCCTTCATGAGTGATGCAAGCCCTGTGCCAAGGGCTTTATTGGTTCTTTGCATAAACCAGGGAATATCAGCCTCTTTCTCTCTAGAAGCCACCAATGACATTATAAGAAAATAAAACTACATACCAATACCTGTTATCAAAAATGGAGACCAACCATAAATAAACAGAATTACAAACCAATTTCACCAGGTGAAATTTATTCAAGCTATATGTCTGGTTCACTTTCTTATCATCGACTCCAGACCACCAGGTTCTGGTCCATTAAAGGACCCCAAAGGTTGTTAAGATTAGAGTTCTTCCAAACTTGATTTACAGATTCAGTGTAATCCCACACAAAACCCAGCAGGTTATTTCATGGAATTTGACAATCTGAATTCTAACATTTACATAGAGATGGAAAAGATCTAGACTAGCCAACACAATATTGCAGTTGAAGAACAAACTGGACTGACAGTTTCTAAATTCAATGCTTGCTAAAAGCAAGAACACTCAATTCCAATGATTTATTAGTCACCAAATCTATGGTTAAAGCATAGACTAATAAATCAATGGAACAGAATAGAGAACCAAGATATAATCCCTCACACATATTAAGCAACTTTGGCAAAGGAGTCAAGGCAATACAATGGAGAAAAGATAGTTTCTTCCACAAAGAATGCTGGAACAACAGGATGTGTGTGCCTGTTCAGCTCTTAAGTCATGCCCAGCTCTTTGTGTTCCCATGGACTGTAGCTTACAGTCACAAGCAAAAATTAAAAAACAACATAAAATAAATCTATACACAAAGATTATACCCTTAACAAAAACTAACTGAAAATACATTAAAAACCTAAATGTAAAGCACAAAATCATAAAACTTCTAGAAGATAACTTAGGCAAAAACCTAGATGATTGGTTTATGTTGATGACTTTAGACACAGCACCAAAGGCATGATCCATAAAAAAATATATATATAAGTTGGAATTTATTAAAATTAAAACCATTTGTGAAAGATAATATCCAAAGAATGAAAAGACAAATCAATCACTTACTGGGAGCAGATGTTTTCAAAATATACGTCTGAAAAATTATGCTAGAATCACTTAATACTCAACAATAAGAAAACAAAGAATCTGATTTTTTTTAAAGGGTCAAAGATGTTAACAGACAGTTAATCAAAGAAAATATGCAGGTGGAAAATAAGCATATTAAAAATGCTTAATTGCCGGGGTCTAGCCCCGGTGGATCCAGGGAATTCGAAGGTGGGGACGACGTCGGCATCCTTGGAAAAATACATATTTCACAGATATATAGAGAGATTAGAAAGGATAGTGTAGTAGGAAGATTAGTGGAGAAAAAGAGTCTGAATAACTTGGTCTACGTGGAATAGCATCCATATACTCCAGATGGGAATTCAGCCATAAAAATGGGGAGCAAGAAAGAAACGACATGGTGGTATCAGTCTTTCTGAAAACTGATCCGATTTCTTTATTTTTGGGTTTGCTTATATACCTTTTGTTACACAGAGGGATGAATACAGAGTCACACGGGGGTCAGCAGTCCTGACCTTTATCAAAATCAGGTGCTTCACATAAAAAGGTCTTTGGGGTTTTATGATCCTTTCCTTCTGATAACCGAAAAACTTATTTTTTCCAAGGGTGTTTTTTCTTAAACCAGGCACCACCCTCCAAATAATGTTGCATTCCTATAGGATGAGGGTGTAGTGAGTTACAATCAATAAAAGAATTTATTTAACCCAAGGTTAACATGATTAATCTTATATGCTTAAAGGTTAATACTTATTTCTCCTATATTTTAGTTATATTCATTATAAGGGCAGGGAATATGGAGATTTAGCAGCAAACATCAGCCCAGCAAATGAAAATCCTTCCACCAATATTCCCCCTAAGATCTATTTAGTCTTAGGATAGTGATAAAGTTACATTTTTACATAGCAAGGACACAGTGGTTTATAACAAAGTACAGTGATCTATTACAAAAGAGAAAATTCATTAACTCAAAAAGTCTAGTATTGCTAACCTTAAAAACTACTATATTTCCTTTTCTATAGTCCAAATACATTGATTAATATATTCCCAGGTGCCTAAGGATATGGAGGCCTGGCGGCAATCATTGACTCAACAATGAGAAAAGCCCTATGCTAATTAAGACTCTCAAAATACTCCAAAACTCTCTGTGCTGTTTATGGTTGAGAGGTAGTAAACAATCATGTGCATAGTGGCAGGAGGATGGATAATCCTGTCACATAAGCTAGTCTGTCAGCAGAGAGGTTTGACCTGAAACACCCTTGTCACACCCAGGGCAGGGAATTAGCAGCAATTATTGGCACAACAAATGAAAAACCCTTCACCAGTGTAATTCCTAACCAACCCACTATACTAATAATTTCTAACTCCCCCAAAGAATTTGCCTTTAGTAAGTCTAAAACATCTCGTGCCTCTCAGATTGGGAGGCTGTAAACAATCACATGTGGCCGGATGAATCTATATAGCAGGCTAGATAATCTTCAGAGGAGTCCATAAGTTGAAACACTCTTGTCACGCCCAGGAATTTTTATTGCCTTGGAGCTGCACGTTTACTCCTTCTCTGAGAGAAACGGCTATGGGGGAGAGCCCCCCGTAAAGTCAGAGGTGCAGGTGAGAGCATAAAACAGACTCTGGTTTTGGGGTAGATGCTCGGGAACAGGGGGTTTCCTGAGGCTTGATCACGCCTTTGCGTATGCCAAGCCTCCTTCCTCATGACATTTGCCATGGGCGGAATTCCTCACGCTGGCCCCCGGCACTTAATATCATATGTCATCAAAAGAATGCATATTAAAAGAAATTACTACTACACATCTATTAAAATGAATAGAATGACCACATTTGGAAAACTGACAGCATTAAATGCTGTTGAGGATGTGGAATGGCAGGAAATTTCATTTATTGCTGGTGGGAAAGCAAAAATGGTGCAACAGTTTTGGAAGATGTTTAGTGATGTCTTACAAAATAAATGTATTCCTAAGATAAGATATAGAAATAACTACTGAAAAAGGTGAAAACATCCCCACATGAAAACCTGTACACCGATGGTTATAGCAACTTTGTTCATAATTAACAAAACTTGGAAACAACCAATATTTCCTTCAGCAAGGGAATGGGATAATTAACCTGTGGTACATCCAGACAATTGAATATTATCCAGTGATAAAAAAAATTAACTATCAAATATTAAAAAGAAAAAAAAAACTATCAAATATTTAAAAAAATAAAAAGACATGGATGGACCTTAAATGCATATTAATAAGTGAAAGCAACCAATCTGAAAAGGTTACATATTATTCCAATGGCATGACATTTTCAAAGAGGCAACACCATCGAGATAGTAGAACAATCAGTGAATACAGGGGTTGGAAACTGCAGTGTTAGAATAGGGGGAACAGAGAGGAATTTTAGGAGAGTAAAAATACTTGTATATTATATTGATGAATACATGTTATTATACATTTTCCAAACATAGAATGTATAACACCAAATTGTCAAAACGAAGTTAAGATTCCCGTGTTGGGTATTTATTATGTGCCAACGTTGGTCAAGTGGGCCTTAGGAAGCATTAGTAACAAAGCTAGTGGAGGTGATGGAATTCCAATTGAACTATTTTAAATCCTAAAAGATGATGCTGTGAAAGAGCTGCACTCAAAATGCCAGCAAATTTGGAAAATTAAGCAGTGGCCAAAGGACTGGAAAAGGTCAGTTTTCATTCCAATCCCAAAGAAAGGCAATGCCAAAGAATGTTCAAACTAATGCACAATTGCACTCATCTCACACACAAGCAGAGTAATGCTCAAAATTCTCCAAACCACCCTTCAACAGTATGTGAACCATGAAACTCCAGACGTACAAGCTGGATTTAGAAAAAGCAGAGGAACCAGGGATCAAATAATCAACATTTGCTGGGTCAACAAAAAAGCAAGACAGTTCTAGAAAAACATCTATTTCTGCTTTATTGACTATGTATGCCAAAGCCTTTGACTGTGTGGATTGCAATAAACTGTGAAAAATTCTGAAAGAGATGGGAATACCAGAACACCTGACCTGCCTACTGAGAAATCTATATGTAGGTTAGGAAGCAACAGTTAGAACTGAATATGGAACAACAGACTGGATCCAAATTGAGAAAGGAGTATGTCAAGTCTGTATATTGTCACCCTGCTTATTGAACTTATATGCAGAGTACATCATGAGAAATGCTGGATTGGATGAAGCACAAGCTGGAATCAAAATTGCCAGGAGAAATATCAATAACCTCAGGTATGCAGATGACACCACCTTTATGGCAGTCAAGAACTAAAGAGCCTCTTGATGAAAGTGAAAGAGGAGAGTAAAAATGTAGGCTTAAAACTCAACATCCAGAAAACTAAGATCATGGAATCTGGTCCCATCACTTCATGGGAAATAGATGGGGAAACAATAGAAAGAGTGAGAGACTTGATTTTGAGGGGCTTCAGAGTCACTGCAGATGGTGACTGCAGTCATGAAATTAAGAGATGCTTACTCCTTGGGAGAAAAGTTATGACCAAGCTAGACAGCATATTAGGAGGCAGAGACATTACTTTGCCAACAAAGGTCCGTCTAGTCAAGGCTATGGCTTTTCCTGTAGTCATGTATGGATATGAGATTTGGACTATAAAGAAATCTAAGCACTGAAGTATTTATGCTTTTGAACTGTGGTGTTGAAGAAGACTCTCGAGAATCCCCTGGACAGCAAGGAGATCCAACCAATGCATCCTAAAGGAAATCAATCCTGAACATTCATTGAAAGGACTGATGCTGAAGCTCAAACTGCAATACCTTGACCACCTAATGTGAAGAACTAACTCGGAAAAAACCTTGATGATGGGAAAGATTGAAGGCAGGAGGAGAAAGGACCAACAGCGGACAGCGGATGAGATGGTTCTATGGCATCACCAACTCAATGAACATGAGTTTGAGTAGACTCCGGGAGTTGGTGATGGACAAGGAGGCCTGGTGTGCTGTTCCATGTGGTCGCAAAGTGTCAGATACAACTGAGCGATAAAACTGAACTGGATATTGGTTCATCAATTTTACTGAATGTATCATTCTGATGATTGAAGTTGATAACAGGAGAGGCTACACATACCTAGGGGCAGAGGATACTGGGAAATCTCTGTACTTTCAGTTTGCTGTGAACTGATATAAAAAATAAAATCTTCAAAACAAAACAAATGTGTGCCAGGTAGACAGAAAACATGGTCTGAGAGTTCCTAGGAAGGATGTTATTGGTGGCAAAAAATAATAGAAAGGTTAACTACAGTGAAATAATCATTCCAGACCAAAAGCTCAAGCTTAACAAATGCCAAGAAATGCTTAAAATATATGAAAACTACTAATATATCTGCTTGACTGGAGTACACATGTGCAAATTTCAATGGTAAAAATAAGCTGGGACCACAATATAGTGGGCTTTTAATGCTATCCATTAAATTCAATTCAGTTCAGTCACTCAGTCGTGTCCAGCTCTTTGCGACCCCGTGAAGCACAGCATGCCAGGCCTCCCTGTCCACCACCAACTCCCGGAGTCTACGCAAACTCATGTCCATCGAGTGGGTGATACCATCCAACCATCTTATTCTCTGTCATCCCCTTCTCCTCCCGCCCTCAATCTTTCCCAGCATGAGGGTCTTTTCAAATGAGTCAGTTCTTCTCATCAGGTCTCCAAAGTATTGGAGTTGCAGCTTCAATGTCAGACCTTCCAATGAACACTCAGAACTGATCTCCTTTAGAATGGGCTGGTTGGATCTCCTTGCAGTCCAAGGGACTCTCAAGAGTCTGCTCCGACACCACAGTTCCAACGTATCAATTCTTCAGCACTCAGCTTTCTTTATAGTCCAACTCACATCCATACATGTCCACTGGAAAAACCATAGCCTTGGCTAGACGGACCTTTGTTGGCAAAGTAATGTCTCTGCTTCCTAATATGCTGTCTAGGTTGGTCATAACTTTCCTTCCAAGGAGTAAGCATCTTTTAATTTCATGGCTGCAATCACCATCTGCAGTGATTTTGGAGCCCAGAAAAATAAAGTCAGCCACTGTTTTCACTATTTCCCCATCTATTTCCCATGAAATGATGGGACCGGATGCCATAATCGTAGTTTTCTGAATGTTGAGCTTTAAGCCAACTTTTCCACTCTCCTCTTTCACTTTCATCAAGAGGTGCTTTAGTTCTTCTTCACTTTCTGCTATAAGGGTGATGTCATCTGAATACTTGAGGTTATTGATATTTCTCCTGGCAATCTTGATACTAGCTTGTGCTTGCTCTAGCCAAGCATTTCTCATGATGTACTCTGCATATAAGTTAAATAAGCAGGGTGACAATATACAGCCCTGATATACTCCTTTCCCATTTGGAACCAGTCTGTTCCATGTCCAGTTTTAACTGTTGCTTAAGAGTTGGTACATTATTCTGTGAAGGAAAAAAAAAATCGTCAAAAATAATCAGCAGCAAACAGAAAAATACATCTTCAAACATCTTAAAATTTCTTATTATGAAAGTCTACCTTTCAAGAGAAAGGTGTTAGAGGAGTAGACCCAATCCAATAAAACTAGCCTCAGTAATTTTTATTCTAAGATCACAGGACCCGCAAGAATATATAGGGGAAAATAACATGTGTAAACATGACTATTGACAATTTATAAATGTTTACTATTTTTTTTCACTTATAATTTGAAGATCACATAAAATAACACTATCATTAAAATTTTCAACTTCTATTGTTTTACACATCTATGAATGTCTCAAAAATTAGGTCTATTTCCCCAATTTTCTGTTGTGTTATTAATTTTTATGTAGCTCAAAAAAGAGTAAGTTTAGGGGGCAGCTTTTCATCCCTTGTCACTTCTAAAAATGTTCCCAAATTTGTTATTTTTTGGTCAGTTGTCCTAAACTACTTCATAATTTTTCTGTGAAAAGACCAGGTAAGATTGCTTTCCTATTTATTGACCCTGCTTGCATTTTTCATCTTTATTTCTCTGTGTGTATCTTTTGTAGGATCTATAATAGTGAAGTAAATATCTTATTTCAAAAACAGCATCAAAATTAATCAAACAGTTGTTCTATAGTCAACATGCCAAGCTCTGATTTATTTATTTATTTAATTTCCAGGATAAGTCTGTAAGTTGTTTTCTGTCTACTTTCTTACAGGGGTTTTTAATTCAGAAATAATATTTAACATACTGCTTGTATTCCTTATTAAGATTATTTATCTATTGATTCCATAATAATGATTATTGTCAAATGTGTGTATTGTGATGATGATGATGATGTAAATTGCATTCAATTACAGGTCAGCAAATATATTTTTAATCTGTATATTCTACATTACAATATAAATGTTTTCTATTATGTGTATTGTATGTGAATATATAGGTATATATTTTATTGTGTGCTCTGTGCTAGGTGTGTGCTATATTTCTGTAGTTGTGTCTGACTCTTTGTGCCACTATAGACTGTAGACCACCAGGCTCCTCTGTCCATGGGATTCTCTAGGCAAAAATACTGGAGTGGGTTGCCATTTCCTCCTCCGAGGTTATCTTCCAGACCCAGTGGTTGAACTCACATCTCTTACATCTCCAGCATTGGCAGGAAGGTTTTCTACCACTAGTACCACCTAGGAAATTTCATTAAAATGTAAGTATGAGACAGAGAGAACTTTCTTAATACATACCTGAAAGTAACAAACTGACAAAAACTTGGTGTGTTTTAGACAAATTCATCATTATATGTGTGGATAATTGTGATAATTCTTTAACTTTTTGTTACTTGCCTTTATTTATCCTTTTTGTATTACATTTTTAATTCTAGAAATTATAGTCTGATGTCTGCAATTGCATCCTCTTTGGCTAAGAAAACCCTGTGAATTACAACTGATTTCGCTGGTTAGTATAAAGACAGATAATTTGACAAATGACAGTGTTATGAAAATGGAAATCAGATTTTCCATGTAAGTTTCTTTCAGTGCTAAAATAGAAAGAATTAAACTTACTGCCAATTTTCATTGACTTGGTTTAATGTGCTCAAAATATTTCAGGAGGAAATGTTATATGCAACCACTTATATGTGATAAAAATATATAAATTATAAGAACTTGAAGTCATTAATTTTATGTTTTGATGATAGGAGGGCATGAAAACAACTTTGGTGTATTTGTAAAATCGCACAAATTTTACTTTCTATTGAGGTATATTTAATATACCACATTAACAGAAATAGAAGGCATGATCTGTAAAGAAAAAAATAGTTAACATCCTAGGTTTACCAAGAGTGTTGTGTTGTTACATAAAAATTTTATATTTGTTATAATCTATAAATGTGCTTGTTGAAGATGTTAAACCCTGACATATTAGGAGAAGATTTTGTTCCATGACAATGTATAGGACATGACAGAAGGAAAAATGTGTTTTTCTAGGAATGATAATGATAGTCATACACTCGAAAAATCTTAGCTTTAGTGATATTTTATGAGTCTACTTTCAGTTAAGTTAACATAATAATTCTATGCTTTATTTTCAGTAAATGCACTTTTTGGAGTATTTACATAAGTTCAATATATGTTAAAATTTCCTTTATTTTATGCAGAGCCAATATTTTCAATATTTCAGCCATGAAATTAAAAGATGCTTATTTCTTGGGAGAAAAGTTATGGCCAATCTAGACAGCATATTAGGAAGCAGAGACATTACTTTGCCAACAAAGGTCTGTCTAGTCAAGGCTATGGTTTTTCCAGTGGACGTGTATGGATGTAAGAGTTGGAGTATAAAGAAAGCTGAGTGCTGAAGAATGGATGCTTTTGAACTGTGGTGTTGGAGAAGACTCTTGAGAGTCCCTTGGACTGCAAGGAGATCCAACCAGTCCATTCTGAAGGAAACAAATCCTGAGTATTCATTGGAAGGACAGATGTTGAAGAGGAAATGCCAATACTTTGGCCACCTGACACGAGGAACTGACTCATTGGAAAAGACCCTGAGGCTGGGAAAGATTGAAGGCGGGAGGAGAAGGGGATGACAGAGGATGAGATGGTTGGATGGCATCACTGACTCAATGGACATGAGGTTGAGTGAACTCCAGCAGTTGGTGATGAGCAGGGAGGCTTGGTGTGCTGCTGTCCACGGGGTTGCAAAGAGTCGGACACAACTGAGTGACTGAACTGAACTGATTGAATATTTACAAATATCAGCTTCATCCATTAGTAAGGGTACTCCTTATTTTGATGATGAGATATTGTGTTTTACTCCATTTGATATTTTCTCTTTACACATCAGAGGGATAATAATTTTAGATGTTTATTTAGAGCATTACAAGATAATGCATGTCAAAGTTAATTTTAAATGCATGAGGGGTGGAAATGGTTTAGTGACAGTATAATCCTCCCCAAGTAGAGTCAAAGTCTTTAGCAACTGAGTCATTTGTAGATGCATAGTACACATAACAATCAATTCTTAGATTTTTCTGTTTAACTTATTCATTTAACTATATAAATGAGTAGGAATTGGTAGTAATTAAAATCATAACTTCCTAGGAAGGATTTTCTTGGCATAATTAATGTAGTAGAGTATAAATATAATTATCATTATTATTATTTAGAATTTTATTCATTGGATAAACAATGATTGACATCACAATCCTCAATTATATTCATCAACAAGAAAAAAGATAAATGCAAGTTAAATACCAACAGTAAATTACAAAACTTTAAAGAACATAGACAAACTGTAATTTTGATTGTTAAAGAAGTTTTTGATGCAGCTTGCTTTTGAAGATAATGATGTAAATTTCTCAGAGCCCCCAAATATTGCATTATAAAAACTATTTGAAATTTCATCATAAAAATTATCATTTACTCTAGTGATAGCCTATAGAATAGAAAAAGAGCCATGCCACTCAAGACAGAGTAATATACATCGATTATAACTCATTGTCAGTGAATATTTCACATTATTCTAAACCTCAGAGAAGGATTTGAAAGGAGGTCATCATTGGGAGAAATAGAGGAACTGTATAAGGAATGTCAAGAAATTTGAAGAATGAGAGTTGAAAATAAATACTACTTCGTTTACAAAGTGATCTTGCAGCAACTTGCTCCTTTGGGATAATTGTATTTTTTTAAATCATTTAGCCTTTGTGAAATCTGTAAACTTTTAATACAGAAACATTCAGGATTATGAAATGTGAAAAGTGAAACTGAAAGTCGCTCAATCGTGTCCGACTCTTTGCAACCCCTATGAATTCTTGCTAATAAGCCACAGCATTAGAATAATAAACTTCAACTCAAGTCGGTCTCTCAAACAAAAACTATTGTTTTCACACGTCTTTTCCATTAAATCCAAAATTATGTCATCATCCTCTATATTTTGTCATTTGTATATGTTCTCAAGCTTACCAACAATTTCTTTAACAATAAATGCCACCTTTAATTTTCCTTAATAAAGAAAATAGCTAATGGTTTTTGAGCAATACACTGCCAGTATCTGTCATTCAGTCACTATTCTAATGTTATTCTATGTATTCTTTTACTTGATATTCACAATAATCTTATGAGGTAGCTACTATTATTATTCCTATTTGGCAGCTGAAGAAGCAAGGGTTAGAAGTAAAGTAATGTAATGCAGAGTAAATGTAATCCAAAGTAAATAATCCTGAGATTAAAAGAGCTTTTAATACCAGAAGGAGTATTCATCTCGAAAGTCTGAATATAACATTCTCATGAGCCTCCTTAAACATATCTGAACCTTTAACACAAAAGAATTAAATGGTGTCCTGGAGAAAACAAACAAATAGATCGACTTATCTTTGTTCATACAATTCCTTTTCCTTGAATCCAGAGTCCTCTGCTAAATCCTCAGATTTTTCAGAGCCTAGTTTAAACTCTACCACCTTTATAAAACACAGTGTCATCAATATCTTCATTGATATCAGTCTATATTGAGAATTATATTTCTTCCCTCACTTCTCAGAATCCCACTCCAATGTTTTGTTGAATTTCTTTTATCATAAAATTAACTTCCAAACAGAAAAATAGTTATCCGTGTATTTTGATTATTTCCCTTCCCATTATGATTGTTGAAATCAAGTTCTGTGTCCAATTTTGATCATCATCTTCTAAACACTTTTTGCCATTAATTTTTGTTGAAAAAATTAATTTATAAATGTATATGGGAACATATGTATAGGTAGATGTCAATGAGTCAGGCAAATATTCCTCTCTCCATCTCTCTCATAAAAATACCCTGATTGTAAATTGAGAACATGTGTATAATGGATTGTTTGTGAATGATTTCCCTAGGATTCAGAACTTGAGGTATTGAATCATTTTGTAACAGTTGTTTTACTGCCACTAAGTGAGGAAAGAATGATGAATCTTAAGCCTCTGGGGTGGGAATAGATAGTATGGAAGCATAAGCCCTTGCATACTCAGGCTTAAACCTTCCATTCCTCTTCATTGTCTGTTTCAAGAAACTCTACCCACCTTCACATGGTCTTAACAGCCTATTCCTAACAATGCATTTCATCATCAACACTCACACTTTGCCTTATTTCTGATTCTCAGGCTTCATGGGACTCTACTCAAATTTTTCTGCTTAGATCATATTGTTCTCCAAATTGATAAGAATTGTTTCCCCTGCTTTTTCTTGTGAGTGTAGCATCACTCTTCTTTCAAATTGCAGCTCAGATTTTTATCATGATTTTAGTTGATAATTATTTACTACCCAGTGTTTACTTATCCTACTACAGTATTTGTGATGTGATTTGTTGGATATATACATATGCCTATCAGATCATAAGATTTTAAAGAATAAGAATTACAGAATCTAAGCTTCATAAAAGTAAGGATTTTTTTCACTTATTTTGTTCACTGCTAGCTGTTCGAGAACATTACAGGTACCGAATATTTTGTGATCTTCCAAAACTCACAGAATACAACATAATATGTTTACTTCAAATGAATACATTTTCCAAACTAAAACTTATACACACTAAATAGTGTTTACTATGAAATTTATTTATGTGAAAAAAGCATTAGCTATAAATATTTATAGAAAATGTGCTATTTAAATAGTTCCAATTTCAGGTTTTGTTCTAAGTGTTGTATAGGGCTTAATATATTTAATCTTTATAATGAAGCCCTAAGTAAAAATAATAATATTATGCTAACCATCTTTTCTGCTGAGGAAATATGAGTACAGAGAGGCTTATCACAAGCAGCAGAGTCTAGACAAAATCCTAGCAGTTTGATATTAGATTCTCGAGTCTTTTTTAAAAATCATTATGTTATACTATCTTACTTTTTGGATCACAGCCATTCTGACTGGTGTGAAGTGGTACCTCATTGTGGTTTTGATTTGCATTTCTCTGATAATGAGTGATGTTGAGCATCTTTTCATGTGTTTGTTAGCCATCCGTATGTCTTCTTTGGAGAAATGTCTATTTAGTTCTTTGGCCCATTTTTTGATTGGGTCGTTTATTTTTCTGGAGTTGAGCTGCATAAGTTGCTTGTATAGTTTTGAGATTAGTTGTTTGTCAGTTGCTTCATTTGCTAGTATTTTCTCGCATTCAGAAGGCTGTCTTTTCACCTTGCTTATATTTTCCTTTGTTGTGCAGAAGCTTTTAATTTTAATTAGATCCCATTTGTTTATTTTTGCTTTTATTTCCAGAATTCTGGGAGGTGGATCATAGAGGATCCTGCTGTGATTTATGTCTGAGAGTGTTTTGCCTATGTTCTCCTCTAGGAATTTTATAGTTTCTGATCTTACATTTAGATCTTTAATCCATTTTGAGTTTATTTTTGTGTATGGTGTTAGAAAGTGATCTAGTTTCATTCTTTTACAAGTGGTTGACCAGTTTTCCCAGCACCACTTGTTAAAGAGATTGTCTTTACTCCATTGTATATTCTTGCCTCCTTTGTCAAAGATAAGGTGTCCATATGTGTGTGGATTTATCTCTGGGCTTTCTATTTTGTTCCGTTGATCTATATTTCTGTCTTTGTGCCAGTACCATACTGTCTTGATGACTGTGGCTTTGTAGTAGAGCCTGAAGTCAGGCAAGTTGATTCCTCCAGTTCCATTCTTCTTTCTCAAGATTGCTTTGGCTATTCGAGGTTTTTTGTATTTCCATACAAAGCTTGAAATTATTTGTTCTAGTTCTGTGAAAAATGTGGCTGGTAGCTTGATAGGGATTGCATTGAATTTGTAAATTGCTTTGGGTAGTATACTCATTTTCACTATATTGATTCTTCCAATCCATGAACATGGTATATTTCTCCATCTATTAGTGTCCTCTTTGATTTCTTTCACCAGTGTTTTATAGTTTTCTATATATAGGTCTTTAGTTTCTTTAGGTAGATATATTCCTAAGTATTTTATTCTTTTCATTGCAATGGTGAATGGAATTGTTTCCTTAATTTCTTTTTCTACTTTCTCATTATTCGTGTATAGGAATGCAAGGGATTTCTGTGTGTTGATTTTATATCCTGCAACTTCACTATATTCATTGATGAGCTCTAGTAATTTTCTGGTGGAGTCTTTAGGGTTTTCCATGTAGAGGATCATGTCATCTGCAAACAGTGATAGTTTTACTTCTTCTTTTCCAATTTGGATTCCTTTTATTTCTTTTTCTGCTCTGATTGCTGTGGCCAAAACTTCCAGAACTATGTTGAATAGTAGCGGTGAAAGTGGACACCCTTGTCTTGTTCCTGACTTTAGGGGAAATGCTTTCAATTTTTCACCATAGAGGATAATGTTTGCTGTGGGTTTGTCATAGATAGCTTTTATTATGTTGAGGTATGTTCCTTCTGTTCCTGCTTTCTGGAGAGTTTTTATCATAAATGGATGTTGAATTTTGTCAAAGGCCTTCTCTGCATCTATTGAGATAATCATATGGTTTTTATTTTTCAATTTGTTAATGTGGTGAATTACATTGATTGATTTGCGGATATTGAAGAATCCTTGCATCCCTGGGGTAAAGCCCACTTGGTCATGGTGTATGATCTTTTTAATGTGTTGTTGGATTCTGATTGCTAGAATTTTGTTGAGGATTTTTGCATCTATGTTCATCAGTGATATTGGCCTGTAGTTTTCTTTTTTTGTGACATCTTTGTCAGGTTTTGGTATTAGGGTGATGGTGGCCTCATAGAATGAGTTTGGAAGTTTCCCTTCCTCTGCAATTTTCTGGAAGAGTTTGAGTAGGATAGGTGTTAGCTCTTCTCGAAATTTTTGGTAGAATTCAGCTGTGAAGCCATCTGGACCTGGGCTTTTGTTTGCTGGAAGATTTCTGATTACAGTTTCAATTTCTGTGCTTGTGATGGGTCTGTTAAGATTTTCTATTTCTTCCTGGTTCAGTTTTGGAAAATTGTACTTTTCTAAGAATTTGTCCATTTCTTCCACGTTGTCCATTTTATTGGCATACAACTGCTGATAGTAGTCTCTTAGGATCCTTTGATTTACTTTTAATTGGAGGATGATTGCTTTCCAATATTGTATTGGTTTCTGCCATACATCAACATGAAGAAGCCCTAGGTACATGTATGCCCCCTCCCTCTTGAACCTCCTTGCCACCTCCCACCACATCCAACCCCTTTAGGTTGTCACAGAGCACCTGGTTAAACTCCCTGCATTATATAGTAAATTTCCACTGGCCATCTAAGTTTACCTATGGTAATGTAATGTATGTGCTTTGATTTTGGGGGCTTGCTATTTTTTATTGAGGTATAGTTGATTTACAATATTATATAAGTTTCAAGTGTTTCAAGAGTTCACCATTATTCAATAATACTCACATAATAATAATTTAGTATCACCTACTATGTGTCAGGTACTTCTCTAAACATTTTACTTTGACATTGAACAAAATTACTCTCTTGGACTGCTCAATAAAGAGATTTATCAACAACAGACTAGAAAATTAAAACCAAGCCCTTGTTTAATAATTTTAAAATTTTTCTTGATGTTAAACTAACAAAATTGATTTTGACCTTCCAACATGAAGCCATTAAAGATGAAGTTGGGACGGGATGAAAGTGATGGTCACAACCTATTATGAGGGAGTATAAGAACACAGCATATTTTAAAAATCACAGGTGTAGCTTAAAAGGCAATGGCAAGTGCTGAGGACAAAGATTAAGTGAATACAGAAAAGGCAAAGGAGATCAAAATAGAGATGTCAGCAATAAAAACATGATTAAACAGGATAGCATAGTGAAAATAAAGTCATCAGAAAAGCATTTTGAAAAATTTAACCTATCAAGAAGCTATGGCAATATATTCAAGGGATTAAAAAAAAAAAACAAACATGGAAAGGATCAGGGCCTCTTAGAAACAGAAATATAGATAAATAAATAAGCACTAACACATTCTTCAGTTATTGAGAGCAAAGACCTGGCTTAATTCATGATTCTATCCGTAGGATCCAGCACTGTGCATTACAGAGCATAGGAGCTTAGTGAATACCTGTAATGACAAGTGGATGAATGCGGTTTTTCACTCAGTATCCTTCTTTCTGAGGGTCACATGTTGAATTTCTCTTTAGGTTTAATAGTGATAACTTTGAGAGAGGGAGGGAGTTAGTTATATAACCTTCAACCTCATAACACTGTGGAGTTCATCATTATATAACGTGAGCTTCCTTCTTAGAGTTTGAAATATCACCTCTTTCAGTTTAGAGTCCATGTCATTCTCACCAGTCATAGAGAAAGTGGCATCCTACTTTTGGACCAAGGCCACTGAACAGCTGCAGATTCGGAAAGACATGAGTTTCATGCCCAGATTGCCCACTTACCTGCTATGTGATCTTAGCACATTCTTTAGTAGTTTTTTATCTCACTTGTATAATAATAACAATAACAACACTGATAATAATAAACAGCCTTGTTGTAGAGGTTTAGATGATATAATTCATGTAAAGCCTGGAATTTAGAATACTGTAAGCATTTCATACATACTAGATACCATTTGTTACCAAGTAAGAGGCCAATAATAAACTTATTAAATAAAGGTAATGAAGAATGAATGAATGAATGATGAACAATTCTGACTCTGCTCTTATCTTTGAAATACTTCTTCAAATTTCTACTTTCTTGGTATACATTATGAGTTTATATATTGTGTAATTAATAAATATTTTAATAATCACCATGGTACCTTGTCTATAAATTGTCACTCAAGCAAAAAATCAATTTTTTGACATGAATGGAAATTAAGAAACCATGTATTTTGGCACCTGTGTTTCAAGCTGAGAGATGTGAGACTTAGTGTTCTTATTAGAAAAAAAAAAGATAATATTGAGAGAGCGGAAGAAAATGTAACCTATTGTAATTAACTGAAGGGGATGTTACATATTTCCAAATAATATAAAAACTAATTATAGTATAAAACAGAAAATATTTCAATTCATGGAAATAGAGAGAAGGTAAGACACCAGTGGAGTTCAATTGTCTGTCATAATATGTTTCTATGGAGAAAAAAGACAAGAAAAAACAAAAATAAAATTCACTCATTTAATTGAAGGAGAGGAAGTGCAATATTCTTTAACACCAATGATACATTTGTGTGCTTGTTTGTTTCTATATACTATGTTATACAGAATCAATTTGTATAGCGTACTTTATGTTATTCAATGTCTATGAATACTTTAAAGTATGTTACAGAAAAATCCATAAAAACACTCATGCACACACATATGCATTGTTCAGTCATGAGGTCAGGCACTGTGACTAACTGTAGTTATTGCTTTTTACTATACACCTGTGAGACTGAGTACTGTTATCTCATTTTACAGAGAAGCATGTGGAGAATAAAAGAAGTGATATGAACAAGGTCACAGAGCTATTCAGAGGCCGAGCCAAAACATGAACTTAAGTTTTTATCATATACAAATTCTGCAGATGACCATCATTCCATGAGACAGTCATTCATTCGGGCTTCCCTGCTGCTGCTGCTGCTAAGTCACCTCAGTCGTGTCCAACTCTGTGTGACCCCATAGATGGCAGCCCACCAGACTCTGCCATCCCCGGGATTCTCCAGGCAAGAACACTGGAGTGGGTTACCATTTCCTTCTCCAATGCATGAAAGTGAAAAGTGAAAGTGAAGTCGCTCAGTCGTGTCCGAATGGTAGCGCCCCCATGGACTGTAGCCTACCAGGCTCCTCCGTCAATGGGATTTTCCAGGCAAGAGTACTGGAGTGGGGTGCCATTGCCTTCTCTGTTGGGCTTCCCTAATGGTAAAGAATCTACCTTCGTTTGCTATTATTTTCTCCCATTCTGAAGGCTGTCTTTTCACCTTGCTTACAGTTTCCTTTGTTGTGCAGAACTTTTAATTTTAATTAGGTCCCACTCATTAATTTTTGCTTCTATTTCCAATATTCTGGGACGTGGGTCATAGAGGATCCTGCTGTGATTTATGTCGGAGAGCATTTTGCCTATGTTTTCCTCTAGGAGTTTTATAGTTTCTGGTCTTACATTTAGACCTTTAATCCATTTTGAGTTTATTTTTGTGTATGGCGTTAGAAAGTGTTCTAGTTTCATTCTTTTACAAGTGATTGACCAGTTTTCCCAGCACCACTTGTTAAAGAGATTGTCTGTTCTCCATTGTATATTCTTGCTTCCTTTGTTGAAGATAAGGTGTCCATAGGTGTGTGGATTTATCTCTGGGCTTTCTATTTTGTTCCATTGATCTATATGTCTGTCTTTGTGCCAGTACCATACTGTCTTGATGACTGCGGCTTTGTAGCAGAGACTGAAGTCAGGCAGGTTGATTCCTCAAGTTCCATCATTATTTCTCAAGATGGCAAATGACAAAGAATTAATATCAAAAATATACAAGCAACTCCTGAAGCTTAATTCCAGAAAAATAAACAATCCAAAGAAAAAGTGGGCCAAAGAACTAAACAGGCATTTCTCCAAAGAAGACATACAGATGGCTGACAAACACATGGAAAGATGCTCAACATCACTCATTATCAGAAAAATGCAAATCAAAACCACAATGAGGTACCGTTTCATGCCAGTCTGAACGGCTGCTATCCAAAAGTCTACAAACAATAAATTCTGGAAAGGGTGTGGAAAAAAGGGAACCCTCTTACATTGTTGGTGGGAATGCAAACTAGTACAGCCACTATGGAGAACAGTATGGAGATTCCTAAAAATCTGGAAATAGAACTGCCATATGACCCAGCAATCCTGCTGCTGGGCATACACACTGAGGAAACCAGAATTGAAAGAGACACATGTACCCCAATGTTCATCGCAGCACTGTTTATAATAGCCAGGACCTGGAAGCAACCTAAATGCCCATCAGCAGATGAATGGATAAGAAAGCTGTGGTACATATACACAATGGAGTATTACTTAGCCATTAAAAAGAATATATGTGAATCAGTTCTAATGAGGTGGATGAAACTGGAGCCTATTATACAGAGTGAAGTAAGCCAGAAAGAAAAACACTAATAGAGTATAATAATGCATATATATGGAATTTAGAAAGATAGTAATGATAACCCCATATGCAAGACAGCAAAAGAGACACAGATGTATAGAGCAATCTTTTGGACTCTGTGGGAGAGGGCAAGGGTGGGATGATTTGGGAGAATGACATTAAAACATGTATATTATCATATGTGAAATGAATCACCAGTCCAGGTTCAATGCATGATACAGGGTGCTTGGGGCTGGTGCACTGGGATGAACCAGAGGAATGGGATGGGGAGGGAGGTGGGCAGGAGGGTTCAGGATGGGGAACACGTGTACACCTGTGGTGGATTCATGTCAATATATGGCAAAACCAATACAATATTGTAAAGCAATTAGCCTCCAATTAAAATAAATAAATTTAAAAAATAAAAAGAATCCACTTTCAAAATAGGAGACCTGGGTTCAATCCCTGCATTGGGAAGATCCCCTAAAGAGGGAAATGGCAGCCCACTTCAGTATTCTTGCTTGGAAAATCCCCTGGACAGAAGAGTCTGGTCTGTTGCAGTCCATGGGTTCTCAAGAGTCGGGCACCACTTAGTGACTGAACCACTACCAAATATATATGAGGAATCATACCAGATGTTGAACATACAAATTCCAATAGGGTAATGAGTCTGCTTCCTTCATTCAATATCACTGTCTAACAAGGAAAATAAACAATCTAATGATGAATACATTACAGTGTGAAACACAATATGATAAAGAAGCTCTACTAGAGTGTTGGGTAAGTGCCTAAAATTTTCAGAAAGTGTTTCATAAAAGAAGGAGCATACACCATTCCTGAAACAAGAGTAGACATACACCAAACCCTAGACAAGAGGAGGAAGACTGAATCTACAGGCTATTTAGAAATCCGGTGTGTTAGCTTGCAAAAACTTGGGGAAGTATTTAGATACTGACAATGGAGGGTGCATTTAGATTGTTGTGATGAATTCCAGAGGCTGATGGGGTCAGGCACAAAAAGTCGAAAAATGCAAGCTTAAGATATCAGCTTAATAAGTTGCTGTGAAGCTCTACTAACTTTGCTTTGAATTTAAAATCACTTTTCATTCCCACACCAAGGTCAGCAGACTAAAGCATCATTGGTACAGTGTTTTACCACATTTATCTCCTTCAAACTCAGAGGATGACCTGCTTTATATCTCACTTAGAATGCCCAGGGATGTCTGAATTGACTATTACACCATGAGAAGATGTTCTCACTTAGAAAATAATATAGAGCCATGCTTTGAGAGCTATTTTCAAGATTTGTTATCTGAGGGAACATGACAATCTAACACAATTTGGTGACCAGGTAAAGAAGGAAGGGGAAAAAAAAAAAAAAAAAAACAAAAATGCTCAAACTCTACAGAGTATAAGCACAGCAATAAGGGAATTAATTCTCCATAATTCATTTACTATTGATTAGTTCTTTCACAACAGCACCTGCAATACAATATTCAGGTACTGAAATAGCCAAGAATTAAGAACTCTAATTAGAAGTATCGTTGAGTCAGCAGTGAACACACATGGGGCAAGGTAAGCTAATAACGGGAACACTTTATTAAGACATAAGTCAAAGGTTGGCCTGCTTCCAGCTATACCCACAGCTAAGTGATGCAGGAGCTAAAATCCTGACAAAGCAAGTCAAAGGACCATCGGATGGTCTTAAGCAGAGCTAATTCTTAAAAGGGCACATTTCAAAAGAGCAGTGCCCAGCATTCTCTGTAGAAACCTTTTTAAAGATGTTATCTCATAATAAGCAACTCTCAGCCCACTTAATTGATGATTTTCAAGATGAACAAAGTTGTAGATAAATGAGACAAAATGGGCAATAAATTCTAGGCAACATTTTATTTTTTGCAGAGCTATGTGAAAGGCAACTGAAAAAGAAATCTGATAGGATGAAAAGTAAGGCTGTAAGGAAATGCAAGAATGGATGATAGAGAAGGAAAGAAAGGGGAAAAAAGCAGATTCAAAATGTGAAATTTTTCAGTAAGGCTGTGGGGCCCTCAAGCAAAATGTGTTTGTTGTTTACAGTTACATTTGTTGGCTCCATCAGTGTTTAAAGTAAGTTTACTGTAAATGGGAAGAAATCATTTAAGAAACATTTTCTTTTTTTCTAAATAGGTTTATTTATGACCTTTGTTGCTCTCTCTTTAAAAGTCATATTGATAGGAGAAAGCTTGCCTACACAGCAGAGCTTGATTTGATATTGGTTTATTTTAAGTGGTGTCTGGGTTATTCTGCCAGTTTCTCAAATGCTGTTAATTCACATTGGTAAAAGAAAACTAAAGACAACCCAGATTTGCTGGTATTTAGTGTACAAAAATCTTATAATCAGAGGCCTTAGATTAGGTCTAACTGTATATATTCATTTAGTTGACCTAATTTACTCATATAAGACAGTCTTTTTTTCTATTATTTAATATTAAATTTTAGAAATTTATAACAGATGATCTAAGGTAGATCCTTTAATTTAGACATAAAAAATGTGAAGACTTCAGTGCTGGACTAGTTCAAGGTTACCAGATTAATTAATGGCAAAATGTGCTAAACAAAAAAGTATTTGGACTAGTTGTCTAGTGTCCTCATTAGTATCACCTGCTCTATTTATGATTTTAATATTACATGAAATATGAGTTACATAAAATGAAGGGATGCAGGCTGCGTACCGATTTCTCAGTGACACAGTTCAGTTTCTTTCTCTCACATGTATTCTACTTTGAATTCTAGCTTGACCCTCCCAAATTAAATTTTGAGAAATGTTGTCAATTATGTTTAAGAGCTTTATAAGTTAATTAACTGAATTTTATCAGCATCAATTTAAACCTCTGAAACCCTTCTGCAATATATATATAAATATCAAATATCTTCATGTCTACATGCACAAAATCACCAACAACTTTATAATTGTCTTTTATTTTTAAATATCAAGACACGGTTTATAAAAGTACAGGTCTTTTTTTAAGATGAATGCTAGGCTAGTGTCTTAAAACAGTGACAAGAGGTAAACATTTTCTCCTTTAAATGGAAAAAAAATATCTGGAGAAAAATTACAGTCATTAAAAATCTTAGAGCATGAGCTGGTCTAGAGGCGATTTCTGTAAATACAGTCTTCATCTATTCTCTCACTTAGCAATTAACTGGGTTTGTGAAATGTGAATTTTATTTTTTATATCAATCTTACATGTGTTTGACTCAAAATACAGAGTGAGGACACATATGATTCCACGTAGTCATTTATGTACAGGTGGCATTAGACCAATTAAGCTGCATTTTTGCTCAAGTGAAATGATAAGCCAAGATGAGAACAAAGCCGAAAATGAATGACATCGTGTAATCACATATCTTACTTCATACAGTTAAGCAGAATGTCATCTTCTTAGCTTAATATTTCTCATTGGTGGTTCACAGCCTTGCAAATTTCCTGAGTGAATTCTGAAACTGGCCACCATACATGGAGGGCAAGCAGAGACAAAAGAAACAGGCAAACTACTCCAGATTGGTAGGTGGCAGGTTTAATAAGCAAGGGGACTTATATACACAAGACTTGTCTTAGGTGGCCACATGATGAGTATATCTCCATATCTCCCCACCAGAATCTAAAAGTTTGAGACCTTAATTGGGTTCAATCACATATTCAGTCCCGATAGTCTCAGCAGTACATTGCTCTCTCAAGGCTGTGTTGTTGAAACAGCTCCTAGTGTGAGGACTATGGCCAGTATCTACCTTCCAAGAACAAAAAAGGGGGTGAGGAGCCTCTGATAGCCCAGCTACAGCTGGTGGGTTAACCAGCACTCATGGCCTCTCAATGACCTTCTCCAACACCAGCAGCTGCTACTTGTCCCAGTTTTATGTGCCCTCAAGAAGAATATTTTTTACAGTATGTAAAACTGAAAAAAATTAGAATGTGATTGTTGCTATCACCACTACAAATGATTGTTTCTTTTTTTAAAAAATTTTTATTTTTACTTTATTTTACTTTACAATACTGTATTGGTTTTGCCATACATTGACATGAATCCACCACGGGTGTACAAGTCTCCCACACAGTGTTCAGATTCAGTATCATCAGATATACTCAACCTGGAGAAAAAATTGGCACTGAATTCTAATGATGAAGAACCATATTCTGAAATTATCCTGAGGGCCTGAGAAGCACTCTCTTTTAGCACTGCAGGAAATTCTTTGTGCTTCCAGTATTCTCTTATAACTCTCCTCTTAAAAACATGAAAATAAAAAAGAAAAATTCCTTCAGAAATCTCATTTACAAATTATGGAATTATCTACTACTAGAATTCACTCTTCTAAGTAAACATAGATGGGATTAGTCATTATTGTTTTCAATTGTGATAAATAAATTTACTAGAGACTTCATATTGTTGCTTGAATATTATGGTATATGTGTTTGTGTGTGTGTGTGTATTTCTTTCAAGTTAGAATTGTACAAAAGTGCAAAATAAGATTTTGAAAAGTTTTCCCATGTATTTTACTAAAGATTAAATTTCAGAATATGCTGACAAAATGATTGCTATTTTTTTGAGAATTTACTCTTTGCTATTCACTGTCTTAGAGTATATCTCAAGTAGAGATCTATTAAAGCAATGAGAGCTGTTGCAATATTAGCTGTATAATAATTTTTTAAATTAATCCTTTAAAATTAAAATTATAATTATTAGACTGTAAATATATAATATTTCAAGCAATTCTCATGTATGTAGGTGTGTTTTTTAGTGTGATCAGTGATAAAAAGTAATACTTTTTAAAGAATATTAAGTATTCATTAAAACTCTTTTCAAAGATGACAGATACTTTTAATGGTTTATTATCTTGATAATAAAACTTTTCTGTCTGATTGTAATTATTTACAAAGACTTTTAACAAAGTGAAAAGCAGAGAATGAATCATGCTTTCCATGTCTAGTAGATAGCAAATAAAAGGAATCAATTTTGGTCTAGTCAGGAACAGCTGGAAGGGGAAGGGAAGGGCAGATATGGCAGCTGAGGGTACCTAGTTCCAAGTGGCACTAGGTAGTCACAAACAATCCTAGATGATCACTACATTGAAAGAGTGTTGGGTTGCTTGTCTTTTTTTTTTTTTTTAACTTAAACACAATATACTTAAAAAAAAACCCACACAATCCCTTAAGATGATCATGAAACATCCTCGGCGGTAAAATACAGTTTATTGATGTCTATTAGAAATATAGACATCAGAATCATATCTACATATTGTATAGTGCTGAAAAAGTTTAGAGAAAAAGAAGATGCTTCTGAGGCTTTGATGAAAGCTAACAATGAATTTGACTGAATTCTGCGCCATCTCTCCAGTGATCATAAGTACATTTGATGTATCTTGGAAAATATAGGAAGCAAAAGACATATCAAGAGTAAATAGTCATAATTTATAAAGAGATACACTACAGTTTTCAGTAAGCCAAGGACTTATGGGAGGATTTATCAACTGAGAACTGATTCTTTTAATCAGATATGGTCCAGTCTTTCAGGGTCATGCATCATTCATTGAAATTCTTTTAATGTAGAATTTCTTGCTTTGTAAACCTTAAGGTAACTATCATATTTGTTATTAAAGAATTGTGTTTCCTACAACCTAGAGGGGTAGGATGAGGTGGGAAGTGGGAGGGAGTTTGAAGAGGGAGTGGAAATATGCATACCTATGGCTGATTCATGTTGATATATGGCAGAAACCAACACAACAGTTTAAAGTAATTATCCTCCAATTAAAAATAAATAAGTTAAAATAAAAAATAATGAACTGTGTTTCCTAAGTTATTTATCTCTACATTTTCTTCAATCAAAACTTCATTATTTTATATTGTTTCTTATTGCTTAACACCTACATAAATTTTTTGGGAAACTTTTACACTGCTTTGCATTTATGTTTAAATCATTTGTTACAAATTCAAATTGCAGTTTGTCTTTTGATTTGGTAATAATTACTTGAGTATCTTCAAATAACTACAATCTAATTAGTTTCTTATGAGTTAAATAACACTATCCAGACTCAATTGCTATTTGGATACAAGTCATTGACTTATATGAAAAGATAATAAATGTCTTATTTTCTACACATCATCTTTATTCACTTGAATTTTCCCATCAGTAAAATTGAAATTTTTCTAGATATCTGAAAATTAAGTAATGAGTAATGCTATTGTACTATTATCTTGCTTCATCATTTTTCATTATATCTAACACTTTAATTTCTCATGTTTTCCAAAAGACAAGTATATTCAGAATAAATGTTCAATAGTTTCCATTCTTCTGTATCTAAATTAAGCCTAACTCTTTAGTTTTAAAGATTGTTGCAGAGAAGAAAACAGAAACAGCCAAGGTCAGCAACTATCTTTCATGTTTGGGAAAATTCAAATAATTGACAAGATATTTAGTGAAAGAAGATGGAGACAGGTATTTAGAACAAAGGGAGAATCAAAGTGGGAAGGTAGGGGGTCAATTCAGAGACAATAAAATCAAAGAAATGTCCATAACAGAAGAAAATTAAATAATGCCTCCAAAATGTGATAAGAACAACAAGGGATTTACTTAAAATGAATATTTCATAAATATTAAAGAATTGTAATCCTTATGTATTCTGCATTCTAATATTTTGTGATAGTTTCTCCAAACATTTTTCCTATTCATCTATATAGCAATGTTTATTTTGTTATTTTTAAATTTATAAAAACTAAATTTTGGAAGATTTCTTGTCACTACAGCAACATTTGCAATATGCTGTTAAATCCTAAATAAACATTAATATAAAATATCTGACATTGACTTTCTAAATTACATTAACATGAGACTTAGAACTACAGAAAATAATTAGGAAAAAGGCCACAAATCCATTAATAGAAAAGACTATAATAGATAGATTGAGTTGTGTGTATGTGTATTTATAAATGGCATTAAAAAATTCCAAAACATATTATACACTAGATATTTCTATTTTTTTCTTTAGGAGGAAAAATTAATTTACTTTTTATTAAGTAAAAATATTAATTTTCAAAAGTTAAAAAAAGAGTCTGATAACGTAAAATTGTCTTTTATAGAGTAGTATATAATATCTCCAAATCTCCTTAATTTTCTGGGTTTATACATTAGATCTTTCTTTTCCAGTAACCTGAAGGACTCTATTTTCTAGTGGTTTTTACATTCTGCTTTTTCATGCTTTTGAAATTCTTTTGGTATCTCACATTTAAGTGTTAGTTTTCATTCTTGAATAGTTTCTATTTTCAAGAGAAAAGGGGATGTTTCTTAGGTTGTTGCATCCACCTTCATAGCTTTAATATCATCTATTTTCCCAGTGATTCAGTCATAAAGAATCTGCCTGTAATGCAGGAGACATGATTCCATCTCTGGGTCAGGAAGATCCTCTGGAGGAGGAAATAGCAACCCAGTCTAATATTTTTTCCTGGGAAATCCCATGGACAGAGAAGCCTCATGGGGTACAGCCCATAGGGTTGCAAAGAGTCAAGCATGCTTGCATACACTAACAGTTTTGAAATTAGTATTAATATTTCTAACTCTAATACTTTAGGAGTTCTCCATACCTTCAAGAGAATTCTATTCACATATAAATATGTTTTGGAACATAAATGAGAGAAATTCATGGTTGAGATGAAATTCACCAACTGCCTGAACATTCTCATGGCCCAGGGCTAGTATAGTGTGAGCTTTCTTTGATGTGAGTTTGAAGCCACAGGCAGTACTTGACAGAGCCGCCTGCAAAGCTATTGGAAGGCAAAAGACTGGCTGGCTTCAGGAGGTAGAATGTGACTATATGATTTACAGTATTACACAGAGAATAGATCAAGGGAACTGAGACCTCCAATCACAATTTCATTTGAACTTAGTTTGATATTTGATAGACAAATTTCTCCTTATAAACAACAAAGCAAAGAAATGGAATTTTTAAACAAATCAACTCCCAACAGATACTCGAAAGAGTCATTTATCCTCTTTTCTTTATCCTTTAAATACACAATTTATCTTCTATAAAAAACTCATAGACTTTGGGTTAACTTGATTAAAACCAATAAAAAAAAATGAATATAGTATGCAAATATCATGAAAAGAGGAAAAAAATCCTTAAATATCACATTTTTCTTGATATCATAAAACTCAATCATCCTCTAAACACTATATACATAAAATGTCAAAATTGCAGGGTTGATTCTAGTGTAATAAATACACAAGTATCACCTTTGGAATGGTTGAAATTCAATATGTTCATATGAAGCTAATAGTTTACTCAAGCCCCAAATAATTATATTACTGTTTGAGTCCTTTGGGGCATGCTAACTATGTGGAGTTATTTTTCCATGGTCAGTTAAGGAATAAGAGATAGTAAGAGTCTGTTAGTGACCCCAAACCTATTAATGATGGCAGAGACATTTGTGTACAAGAAGTTATCATGACAAATGTAGAGAAAAGCTTTTTAAGATGAGCATTAATACAAATTCCATGCACTTTGTGGAATGATGTTCAAGTAGTCAGAACATTTGTTGCAATCAGGGTTCAGAGAATCAGAACCCCTAGACATACTAAATAAAATTCATTAAAGGGATTCTGCCATATGCAATTGGAAGAGCCAAATGGTCTCTGTGAGGCAGTTTCATTCATGTCTGTTGCTAGAGTTTGAAGTTCTCAAGGCAGGCAGTTGGAACAAGAAAGATGAATGTAAAGTGGGGATGTCAAGGACAAGGTAAAACCCAAAACAAGGGCTGATACAAAAATAAACTGGAATCCAATCATATGCATCTTTTACAGCTGTTGTAACAAATTACTACAAATTTAGGGGCTTAGCCAAAATTTATTATCATATAGCTCTGGAAGTCAGAAGTCTGAACTAGGTCTTGTTAGGATAATATTAAGGTTTTGTCAATATTCCTTCTATACACTCTAGCGGGGAATCTGTATCCTTGTATATCCCAGCTTCTAGAGGCCTCCTGCACTAATTGACTTACAATTTTTCCTTCATTTTATAAGTCAACAGCAGAGCATCTTCATATTTCCCTCTAAAATGATCTCTGTTTCCACTGTCACATCACCTTGTATATCTGACCCTCTTCTGTTCCTCTCTTAGAAGTTATCTCATGATTATATTAAACCATTATAATAATCCAGGATAATTTTTATCTTGAGTCTTAATTCAATGATATCTAAAAAAATTCTTTTATAATTAAGGTAACATATGGTCAGGTTTAGATATTAGGGTTTTCCTCAGCTCAATGTAAGCCATCCAAACCAAACTATCTGGAATGAATTTTTGTTTTTTAAAAGTCAAGTAATATACAACTAACATTTGGACTACTTTTTTTTTTTTTTTTAAGAACAAAGTGCTATAAAATTTGACAAAGAACTATTATCTCAATTTATATTGAGATAATAAAAATATCCTACCCTGCACATGTATTCCATACGGTCTATTATATTCTAAAATACTACCTCTAAATTTTTTGTTTGGAGTTGATTTTTTTTTTTTTTCCAATTCAGTTTAGTTGCTCAGTTGTGTTTGACTCTTTGCCACCTCATGAACAGAGGCACGCCAAGCTTCCCTGTCCTTCACCGGATCCTGGAGTTTGGATATCTTTTCTTTGATGTTGAATTTATTTTTTTACCTGCTTAATTCATTTGTTCCAAATGCCTGTGTTTTACTCTCATGCTTCACATCTCAACAATTTCCACCAAGAACTGTATGCTTCTACCACCCTGTATATCTGAACTTTCTCCCAAAGTATCATTTCTCCATTATCTCCAAACTTTGCCTATGTTCTTAACTCTACCCAGAATTCCTTTCTCTATCTCAAACTTCCAGACTAACACCAGCTCCCATCCTTCTCATGCCCAGTCCCACTTCTGACTCTTTTCAAGTGTAATTCCTACTCAATTTTTACTCCTAACTTTTCTTGTAAGACTTATTAAATAATATTTATCTTCACACTTTTATTGTAAGTACATTTTAGTCTATATATTTCCCATTAGAATACAAACTCTTTAAAATATGATCAGATTTTTATTCCAGGTATCTAACACACAAGATTAGTTGGGTGCAATCTCAAAAATGAAAGAACGATCACTGTTTGTTTACAAGCCAAACCATTCAACATCACATAATCCAAGTCTATATCCCAACCACTAATGTCAAAGAAGATGAAGCTGAACAGTTCTATAAGGACCTATAAGACCTGTTAGAACTAACACCAAAAAAGATGCCCTTTTTCATCATAAGGAACCAAAATGCAAAAGTAGGAAGTCAAGAAATATCTGGGGTAATAGGCAAGTTTGGCCTTGGAGTACAAAATGAAGCAGGGAAAAGGCTAACTGACTTTTGCCAAAAGAACAAACAGGTCACAGCAAACACCCTCTTCCAACAACACAAGAGACGACTCCACACACGGATGTCACCAGATGGTCAATACCAAAATCAGATTGATTATAACCTTTGCAGCCAAGTTGGAGAAGCTCTATACAAAGAGCAAAAAATAAGACTGGGAGCTGACTGTGGCTCAGATCATGAACTCCTTACTGAAACATTCAGACTTAAATTGAAGAAAGTAGGGAAAACTACTAGACCATTCAGGTATGAACTAAATCAAATTGATTACGATTATACAGTGAAAGTCACAAATAGATTCAAGGGATTAGATCTACTAGAGAGAGTACCTATGGATGGAGATTTATACATTGTACAGGAGGTTGTGATAAAAACGATCTCCAAGAGAAAGAAATATAAAAAGGCAAAATAGTTGTCTGAGGAGGCCTTACAAATAGCTGAGAAAAGATAAGCAAAAGGCAAGGGAGAAAAAGAAAGATATACTCATCTGAATGCAGAGTTCCAAAGAACAGCAAAAAGAGATAAGCCTTCCTAAGTGATCAGTGAAATAGAGGAAAGCAATAAAACAGGAAAAGCTAGAGGTCTCTTCAAGAAAATGAGAGATAGCAATAGAACATTACATGCAAAGATGGGCACAATAAAGACAAAAACTGTATGGACCTAACAGAAGCAAAAGATACTAAGAAGAGGTGGCAAGAATACACAGAAGAACTATGAAAAAAATATCTTTATGACCCAGATAATCACAATGGTGTGATCACTCACCTAGATCATTCACCTGGAATGTGAAGTCAAGCAGGCCTTAGGAAGAGGAAGCATCTCTGTTAACAAAGCTAGTGGAGATGATGAAATTCCAGCTAGGCTATTTCAAATCCTGGAAGATGATACTGTGAAAGTGCTGCACTCAATATGCCAAAAAATATGCATAACTCAGCAGTGGCCACAGGACAGGAAAAGTTCAGTTTTCATTCCAATCCCCAAAAAAGGCAATGCCAAAGAATGTTTAAACTGTTGCACAGTTGCACTCATCTCACACACAAGTGAAGTAATACTCAAAATTCTCGAAGCTAGGCTTCAACAGTACATGAACTGAGAAATTCCTGATATTCAAGCTGGATTTAGAAAAGACAGAGGAACCAGAGATTAAATTGCCAACATCTTCCAGATCACTGAAAAAGAGAATTCAAAAAAAAATCTATTTTTGATTCATTAACAATGCTAAAGGCTTTGACTCTGTGGATCACAACAAACTGTGGAAAATTCTGAAAGAGATAGGAATACCAGACCACCTGACCTGCCTCCTAAGAAATCTGCATCAGGTCAAGAAGCAAAAGTTAGAACTGGACATGGAACAGTGGACTGGTTCCAAACTGGGAAAAGAGTGTTTCAAGGCTGTATATTGTTACCCTGTTTGTTTAATTTATATGCAGAGTACATCCTGAGAAATGCTGGGCTGGATGAAGCTCAAGCTGGAATCAAGATTGCTAGGACAACATCAATAACCTCAGATATGGAGATGACACCACCCTAATAGCAGAAAGCAAAGAGGGACTAAAAAGCCTCTTGATGAAAGCGAAAGAGGAGAGTGAAAAAGCTGACTTAAAGCTCAGCATCCAAAAACTAAGACTATGGCATCCGGTCCCATTACTACTTGGGAAACATCTGGTCCCATTACTTCATATATGGGGAAACAATGGAAACAGTGAGATAGTTTGCTTTTTGGGGCTCCCAATCACTGAAGATGGTGACTGCAGTCATGAAATTAAAAGACTCTTGCTCTTTGGCAGAAAACCTATGACCAACATAGACAGCATATTAAAAATGCAGACATTACTTTGTCAACAAAGGTTCATCTTTCCAGTAGTCATGTATGGATGTGAGAGTTGGATGATAAAGATAGCTGAGCTCCAAAGAGTTGATGCTTTTGAACTGTGTTGTTGGAGAAGACTCTTGAGAATTCCTTGGACTGTAAGAAGATCAAACCAGTCAATCCTAAAGGAAATCAGCCCTGAATATTCCCTGGAAGGACTGATGTTGAAGGTGAAGCTCCAACAGTTGGCCACCTGGTGTAAGAACTAATTCTTAGAAAAGACCCTGATGCTGGGAAAGATTGAAAGCAAGAGGAGAAGGGAAAGACAGAGGATGAGATGGTTGGATTGCATCACTGACTGATGGACGTAAGTTTGTCCAAGCTCCGACTGTTGGTGAAGGTCAGGGAAACCTGGCATACTGCAGTACATGGGGTTGCAAAGAGTCAAACACAACTGAGCAACTGAACTGAACTGAACTGAACACATTGCAGCTAGTGCAATATACTTTAATGGATTAGTTTGTATTAATTTTATTTGTCCTTTCTTAGTTTGTAATCTGATTTATAATGTTGATATACGATTCATGAATGTTCAGTTTAATTTTGCTTTAGTCTTGCTGAAGACAACAATAATCTCATATCTTTTAATCATGTGTATATTCAAGAGACAATTACCATCATCTTATACAAGAAATCAGACACCAAAACACATTGAGTTATGCGTTCTTGATCACAGCTAATAAATAACTACACCCAACTTTCATTTCCTATCTTCCAGTTTTGTGGCCTTTCTCAATCAAGCTGTTAACATTCAGTTGCTCATAAAGTTTTTTATATCTGTCTAATTAAATGTTTTCTTGTGCATATCAGTACTTCTATAATTTAACTAATCTTTTACTTAATTTTATTTCACTGTTAATTTTTATATTTTTTTACATCTGCAACCTGATATTCTTAGCTGATCGTTATCGTTATCAATAAGTACCAGTATTAAATATAGACGCATTTTTTATCCTCCATGTGAAAAAAAATGTATTTATTCTTATGCACATCCTTCTGCAATTGTAATATCATCATCAATTTTCCTCCTTCTTTATGCCTCAGCTTCCCCTTCGAGAGAAGAAACTGGAATAAATGTTGTAGCCTGTATTAAATTACTTACTTCTTTTTCTCAATATTAACATTCCAACACTATTACTGTATTTTGATATCCATATCAATTATAAAATTCATCAGGGTTAAAATTTGAAGGACATTTTGAATCAGAAAAATGCAGCATATTGTCAGTGAATTAAAAAATTGGTAGAAAAATCCCTTTGTTGATAAAATCACTGTACAAAACCATGTACACAAACCTGTAAGCAAGGGAAAATAGATGGTGATAAAATTTGCTTCCATAATTTCTTTGGATTAAAAAATAAGAGAGATTATATAGACAGTCTTGGGCTTCTCAGGTGGCAATAGTGGTGAAGAACCTGCCTAACAGTGCTGAAGAAGTAAGAAACACAGGTTTGATCCCTGTGTTGCAAAGATCCCCTGGAGGAGGACATGGCAGCCCACTCCTGTATTCTTGCCTGGAGAATCCCATGGACAGAGGAGCTTGGTGGGTCATGGTCCATAGGGTCGCAAAGAGTCAGATGTGACTGAAGTGACTTAGCATGCATGCAGACAGCCTTGGAGAAATAAACTAACTCATGAGGAGCAGGGCTTTGCTATCTATCTCACTGTCTAGCATATAATTTAAACTGATCTTCTCATAAAACATAAAGATTCTGTGTCTAATTGCATATTAATATTATCCTATATATTTTACTATTAGAATAAAACAAATCATGGTGCCAATTGTGTGTATTATTAAACTCTCATGGTGTATTGGCTACCTATTACAACATACCAAATTACTCCAAACAGTGACTTATAGCAACAAAGACAATTCTAACATGTGTTATCACAACTAAACTTCTTATCTAGACAGTGTATCTAAGTCCAATAATAAAGTTATTGGACTTTATTTCCCTTCTGGTCCACAGCACTACACTTCAATATAGTAACAGCTACCTTTGAACATAATGCTGTGCTGTACTGTGCTTAGCTGCTGTCGTGTCTGACTCTTTGTGACCCCACGCAACTGTAGCCCACCAGGCTCCTCTGTCCATGGAGGTTCTCCAGGCAAGAATACTGGAGTGGTTTGCTGTGCTTTTTTCCAGGAAATCTTCCCAACTTAGGGATTGAACCCAAGTCTCTCATATTGAGGACAGAACCTTGGGATCATCTTAAAGGGTTTTCCTGAAGACACATCAATGTCTTCAATCTAATTTTGGCTAATCAGCTCACAGCATTTTAAAATGGAACACCAGTAGCATGCTGCTAACTCTGCAGATGCACAATACGTGTAATTACTTCTGTTTCCTGGTACAGAATTATTGAATTATGCACATATGATGATGCACTCAGTCAACTCCAATTGCCGGCCATAGGCAGAAAGATTCTGATTTAACCAAACTTTATACTATTCCTTCTTTGTTTGTGGAGGAATTACCTAAAGACCAAGAATACTTTTCTCATAGAACTAGGTTAAAAGTGGTAAGAATGAATGGGCACACAGAAAGGATTCTTATTTTGTTTTATTTTGCTTGGTTTTAACTTCACTACCATTTGCCTTACAACATATTTAGCATGAGTTTTACTCTTACTTTCTTATCAAACTTCCTTTCTCTTGACATATCCATCAGTTCAGTTCAGTCGTTCAGTCATGTCCAACTGTTTCTGACGCAATGGACCAGAGCAGGCCAGGCCTCCCTGTCCATCACCAACTGCTGGAATTACTCAAACTCATCTCCATTGAATCAGTGATTCCATCCAACCATCTCATCCTCTCTTGTCCCCTTTTCCTCCTGCCTTCAATCTCTCCCAGCGTCAGGGTCTTTTCCAATGAGTCAGTTCTTCACATCAGGTGGCCAAAGTATTGGAGTTTCAGCTTCAATGTCAGTCCTTCCAATGAACACTCAGGACTGATCTCCTTTGGGATGGACTGGTTGGATCTCCTTGCAGTCCAAGGGACTCTCAAGAGTCTTCTCCAACACCACAGTTCAAAAGCATCAATTCTTTAGTGTTCAGCTTTCTTTACAGTCCAACTTTCACATCCATACATGACTACTGGAAATAGTCATCCATACATGACTACTTAGCCTTGACTAGACAGACCTTTGTTGGCAAAGTAATGTCTCTGCTTTCTAATATGCTATCTAGGTTGGTCATAACTTTACTTCCAAGGAGTATAAGTATTTTAATTTCATGGGTGCAGTCAC
This sequence comes from Ovis canadensis, assembly GCF_042477335.2. Lineage (NCBI taxonomy): Eukaryota > Metazoa > Chordata > Mammalia > Artiodactyla > Bovidae > Ovis > Ovis canadensis. The sequence continues at coordinate 65,492,950 of NC_091250.1, forward strand.
CATCTGCAGTGATTTTGGAGTCCCCAGAAATAAAGTCAGACACTGTTTTCACTGTTTCCCCATCTATTTGCCATGAAGTCATGGGACTGGATGCCATGATCTTAGTTTTCTGAATATTGAGCTTTAAGCCAACTTTTCACTCTCCTCTTTCATTTTCGTCAAGAGGCTCTTTAGTTCTTCTTCACTTTCTGCCATAAGGGTAGTGTCATCTGCATATCTGAGGTTATTGTTATTTCTCCTGGCAATCTTGATTCCAGCTTGTGCTTCCTCCAACCCAGCATTTCTCATGATGTACTCTGCATATAAGTTAAATAAGGCTGGTGACAATATACAGCCTTGACGTACTCCTTTTCCTGTTTGGAACCAGTCTGTTGTTCCATGTCCAGTTCTAACTGCTGCTTCCTGACCTGCATATAGGTTTCTCAAGAGGCAGGGCAGGTGGTCTGGTATTCCCATCTCTTTCAGAATTTTCCACAGTTTATTGTGATCCACACAGTCAAAGGCTTTGGCATAGTCAATAAAGCAGAAATAGATGTATTTTCTGGAATTCTCTTGCTTTTTCCATGATCCAGCAGATGCTGGCAATTTGATCTCTGGTTCCTCTGCCTTTCCTAAAACCAGCTTGAACATCTGGAAGTTCACAGTTCATGTATTGCTGAAGCCTGGCTTGGAGAATTTAGAGCACTACTTTATTAGCATGTGAGCTGAGTGCAGTTGTGTGGTAGCATTCTTTGAGCATTCTTTGGCATTGCCTTTCTTTGGGCATACCTACACCTAGCCACAAATCTAGAAAATCCATTCAATTTTACCTCATAAAGTCTGGTCTAAGAAACAGTGGTTCTATTAACAGAGAAAATATATCAATGACTATTAAGTCAGAAAATATTTTCATTTAAATACAACACACAAATTAAAATGTTTAGTTAAAATTCATTATTTTTGGAGGTCCAACAAACACAACTGTCTAGATATAGAAGCAAGTAGATGTAAAATTATATGTTTAGGCATGAGAAAGCTATATATGTATAAAGAATATATAGGCACAGATAGGGACCAAATTTAAAAATTTTAAAATACGACAGATCTCTCTCTCTCTACAAGACACTATCTCAAGAAATCAATAAAAGAAACTTCATGCTTTTCAAAAATGTTACAAAATTTCCTATCTATACATTCCAATATTCCTTCAGCACTTTTAGAGGTCTTCTCTAATATGCCTGTCACTTAAAAAGAGACTCATTTTAAATTGTGATGGCTGCTAGTGGATGGATGCCATAAAAGCAGAAACAGAAACACAGCAACTAATTAGATAAATTAGATCCTATGTGCTGCATGAATCTCAAAAGAGAATTCTTTGCTGCATATAATTTAAAGAGACAACAAATTAATTTATGCATTTCTGTTTTTTTAAATACAACGAATATGTTCAATCATCCTTAAGCTTTCATCTTTTTAGCCAATTTGTTTCAGAAACCATACCAACCTGTCACGAACATGTATAAATTAAGAGAAGTTCTCAACATCGTTCAAAATAGAAAACCCACATACCAATTGTAAATAATGATTGTTTCTTTACCACAGAATTCAGAGACTATCCAGGAGGATTAGAAGCAGAATTCAAAGACAAACAGCCAAATCCACATAAATTGTGAACAAACTGGACAAAGTTTCTTCCAAACCCCATTTGCAGTGATGGCCCATAACCTCATGCCAAATGAAGTCAAGGTATCTTATGGCCTTGTAGATGTTATAGTCCTTAATTCTTGCAAAGTTATTCCTGATTCACCACTTGCCTTTATTACCTGACAAAACACATGATGAAAATAATATTTCTTGAAAGTCCCTGTAACTCCCTAGTCCATAGGCTAGATGAATGATGTAACATTTGGTGGGAGATGCACTAGTTTGATGTTGAGATAAAAGCTGTCCATGAATGGGGAGTGGTCCAGAGCACTGAAATGTAGCAAAATAATGCTGAAGTTCATCCTTCTCTAGTTAATATTTCTCTCCCTCTGGAATACTGTGGTGGAAAAATCAGTCTTGGAAAATGGCCTTGTGTGAGCCAGGCTTTGGAGTTACTCTTCTATACAACAGGAAGAGAACCTTGGCTGTTTCTAAGGACTCTTGGGTTGTCTGCATGATAAACTGACAGAGGTCTCAGTTTGATATCATTAGAAGCATTGCCAGCAAGCAACAGAGTTAAACTATCCTTTGATTCTTTATAGCCTGGCATCAACTTGTCCTCTGTACAGATGTAACTTTGGCCTGGCATCCTCTTCCAGTACAGTTCTGTCTTATCCACATTAAAACACAGCTCAGGTAAAATACATGTCTTCATCAGTAATTTTTCAAAATGTGTCAAGGAGTTCCCAGGTAGCTACTCTATCTGCACTCACACCTCACCACTTACTTTCATGTTGTGAAGACTGGCTTTAGCCCTGAATTGATGAAAAAAGATACACACTCGGATTCTTCACTGTGTTTCAAGTCTTCTAAGAAGTTTTCAACTTTCTCTTCAATCAGCATTAAGCTGAATGGGACTCCACACTGATGCTGATCCTGTATCCACACACTTTGAGAAGTTTTTCCATCTCCTCCATCATTTCCCTCCATTTCTTGGCCATTATTAGTGATATTATTGTCACAGCAGACTTCACAGGTTCCATGATCTTGTCCTTGTTCGCTAGAATCTTGCCAGTGTTTAAGTGAGTCATGCTGTAAGAACAAGGTATATCTACCATTTTTTCCCCTTGTGCCACTCACACAATTATTTTCTCTTTTGTTTCCATAGTTATTGCTTGGTGCTTCTTAGCAGTTCCAACTAATCACTGATACTTTTACATTTGCTTCTGGACATCCTGGGCTTGAAAGGAAGATACCGTACTACTCTATTCTATATAATAGGTATGGTAAAACACACAAAATTACACCTACTTGTAAAGGATGCACACACAACAATATACACCAGACACATACTTAGGTGATTGAACATGCAAGTGCATAAGCACATGTCTTGAAATTCTGCAAGTTGATGGTTCATATGTAGAGGACTTACTGTATTCTAAAGTTGAAAATTCCTATTAAGCATTCCTATATTTCAATCCAATTTTAAATTTATTGAGAAAACACAGGATATTTCTCAACATCTCAATTTTGTTACCATTCTTTTTATCTCATAGAATTTTAAGGAAATATAGAGATTGGTCAGATAAAGATGTGAATTCAGTCAGTTCAGTTGCTCAGTCATGTCTGACTCTCTGCGATGCCATGGACTGCAGCATGCTAGGCTTCTCTGTCTATCACCAACTCCAGGAGCTTACTCAAACACATGTTCATTGAATCAGTGATGCAATCCAACCATCTCATCCTTTGTTGGCCCTTTCTCCTCCCACCTTCAATCTTTCCCAGCATCAGGGTCTTTTCCAATAAGTCAGTCAGCATAAGTTTGCCAAAGTATTGGGATTCAGCTTCAGCATCAATCCTTCCAATGAATACTCAGGACTGATTTCCTTTAGTATTGACTGCTTCGATCTCCTTGCCATCAAAGGGAGTCTCAAGAGTCTTTTCCAACAACACAGTTCAAAAGCATCAATTCTTAAGCACTCAGCTTTCTTTAGAGTCCAACTCTCACATCCATACCTGACTACTGGAAAAACCATAGTTTGACTAAACAGACCTTTGTTGGTGAAGTTATATCTCTGCTTTTTAATATGCTGTCTAGGTTGGTCATAGCTTTTCTTCTAAGGAGCAAGTGTCTTTTAATTTTATGGCTGCAGTCATCATCTGTAGTGATTTTGGAGTCCAAAAACATAAACTCTCTCACCATTTCCATTGTTTCCCCATCTATTTGTCATGGAGTGATTGGACTGGATGTCATGATCTTGCTTTTCTGAATGTTGAGTTTTAAGCCAACTTTTTCACTGTCCTCTTTTACTTTCATCAAAAGGCTCTCTAGTTCTTTGCTTTTCACCATAAGGGTGGTGTCATCAGTATATCTGAGCTTATTGATATTTCTCCTGGCAATCTTGATTCAAGCTTGTGCTTCATCCAGCCTGATATTTCCCATGATGTACTCTGCATATAATTTAAATAAGCACGTGACAATATACAGCCTTGACACACTCCTTTCCTGATTTGGAACCAGTCTGTTGTTCCATGTCTGGTTCTAACTTTTGCTTCTTGACCTGCATACAGATTTTTCAGGAGGCAGGTCAGGTGGTCTGACATGCCCATCTCTTTCAGAATTTTCCACAGTTTGTTGTAATCCACAATCGAAGGTTTTGGCATAGTCAATAAAACAGAAGTATATGTTTTTCTGGAATTCTCTTGCTTTTTCAATGATTCAATGGATGTCGGCAACTTGATCTCTGATTCCTCTGCCTTATCTAAATCCAACTTGAACATCTGGAAGTTCGTGGTTCTCCAAGCCTGGCTTGGACAATCTTGAGCATTATCTTGTTAATGTGTGAGATGAGTGTAATTGTGGAGTACTTTGAGCATTCTTTGGCATTGGAATGAAAACTGGCCTTTTCCAAACATGTGGCCACTGCTGAATTTTCCAAATTGGCTGGCGTATTGAGTGCAGCACTTTCACAGATCATCTTTTAGGATTTGAAATATCTCAACTTGAATACCGTCACCTCCACTAGCTTTGTTCATAGTGATGCTTCCTAAAGCTCACTTGACTTCACATTCCAGGATGTTTGGCTCTAGGTGTGTGATTGCACCATTGTGTTTATCTGGGTCATGATCTTTTTTGTATAGTTCTGTGTATTCTTGCCACCCCTTGTTAATATCTTCTGCTTCTGTTAGCTCCATACCATTTCTATCCTTTACTGTGCCACAAGAAAAAGAAATACAAAAAAAGCACAATGGTTGTCTGAGGAGGCCTTACAAATAGCTGAGAAAAGAAGATAAGTGAAAGGCAAAGGAGAAAAGGAAAGATGCACCCATCTGAATGCAGAGATCCAAAGAATAGCAAGGAGCAATAAAAAAAAAGTCTTCCTCAATGACCAGTGCAAATGAATAGACGAAAACATTATAATGGGAGAGACTAGAGATCTCTTCAAGAAAATTAGATATACCAAGGGAACATTTCATGGAAAGATGGGCACAATAAATAACGAAAGTGGTATGGACCTAACAGAAGAAAATTGTGATATCTATTTTACTAAAATGTTGTGAAAATACAAGACAAAATAAGAGACAGTGAAACTAGTGATTTTAACTATCCTGATAAAGTTTCATTACTAAAATCAGAGTACTTCGTCTTTACCCATACGTTTATATAACACCAGTAAAGAAAAAGTAAAGTCTGGCTTATATAATCCTTGATTATGACTTGGCTTCATGGAAATAGGTAAATATATATCTCAACCTTTAGTCATAGAAGTCAATTTTATATTAAATAAAATAAGAACTATATCAATTACCTTTTCCAAATCCCTTTCTTACCCCACTCATTCTTTACTCAACATAGAAAAATAAATATTTTACACATTTCTTTCTTTTCTTGACAAAACTTGATAATTGTATGAGAGAAAATATTTGACTGTAGAAACCCTATGTATGCTTCCAGACATTTCAAACTCAAGCTGGTCAAGATTAAAGTCATCACCTTTCCTTTTAACAAAAAAAGAAAGAAAGAAAGAAAGAAAGAAAGAAAGAAAGAAAGAAAGAAAGAAAGAAAGAAAGGAAAAGAAAAGAAAACTTCAGATTTAAATATATATTTTAAAATTCTCCAATACTAAATAGCTGTATGAATTCAACAATTTTCCATAAGGGACCAATATGTTCTCCTTAAAAAAAAGAGAATTGGTAGTATTTTCATAAAAGAAACTGCTTATTATAAAACACAGCTACAAAACCCATTTTTATGTATTAATATGGATATTTATTTGATATGCTACCCATAAAATGCAACAAGGACAAAGCCTGTGTAGGTGTGTGCCCATGTGTCTCTGTGTGGTATATGTGATTGTTTCTTCAAATTGTTTCTCTAGAGTTTTATAAGTTGGTGAATATTTAATACATCACAAAATTCCAGAGCTCAGATTGATTTATCTTCATTTCTTCAATCCTCTCTCCCAAAATTTAGACTGTTTCCAATTTCTATAGTTTATCTTCATCACATGTCTTAAAAATTTCAATATTCAAGTTTGAAAACTTGTTTTCAAACAAGTTTTGTTTCTGTCCTTACTGCATCAAATGTATTCTTAAATAGCTTTTCTGTCAGTTAATAAGCTATTCCAAATTTTGCACACAGTGAAGTCTTGAATGTCTCACATTCTTGTTTAAAATATTTTATTGTTTTCTCATTAAATGTAAAGACAAGTACTACTCAGTATGTCAATAAGTATACTCCTATGTATTTTTTCCCATCAAGTTTTATGGTGCACTAACGTTATCACTATTAGGTGGTGGTACCTCGTCCTACTATCTCACTTTTACTTTTTCACACACACTTCAGCCAATACATATTATTCAAGGTTCACTGCAATTATCTCACAGGTTCATCTTGTAGGTTGACTTTTCAATTTGCTGATGGTTTCCAAATAAATGATTGAATATGACAAAATAAACAGTCACAGATATAGAGAACAAATAAGTGGCTACTAGTGGGGAGAAGAAAGGGGTGATGGGCAAATGAGGGTAGCAGATTTAGAGGTAAAATGTACTACATATAAAAAAATAAGCTATGAGGATATACTTTATAACACAGATAATATAGCCAATATGTTATAAGACCCTTAAATGAACTGTAATCTATAAAAAATTTGAATAACTATGCTGCACATCTGAAACTAATATAATAATATAAATCAATTATATATCAGTAAAATAAATAAATAGATATTGATCTAGAAGTAAATTATATTAAAAGATTACGTTAAAATGATGCTATAAATAGTCCTTAAAGCAAAAAGCCAGTAAGACATGACTGAAAATAGATGCTGAAGACTAAGTTAAAGATCAATCCAGAAAGATGGAATAAAACAGACAATAAGAAAAACAGAACAATTTAGAAAGATGGTAACGATAACCCTGTATGCGAGACAGCAAAAGAGACACAGATGTATAAAACAGTCTTTTGGACTCTGTGGGAGAGGGCGAGGGTGGGATGATCTGCGAGAATGGCATTGAAACATGTATAATATCATTTGTGAAACAAATCGCCAGTCCATGTTTGATGCATGATAGAGGATGCTTGGGGCTGGGGCACTGGGATGACCCAGAGGGATGGTACGGGGAGGGAAGCGGGTGGGGGGTTCAGGTTGTGGAACATGTGTACACCCGTGTCGGATTCATGTTGATGTATGGCAAAACCAATACAATATTGTAAAGTAATTAGCCTCCAATCAAAATAAATAAATATATTAAAAAAAAGAAAAACAGAACAGATTTAGATAAAATATATAAGAAAGTTTCCAGTTAAGTTTTTGTTGTCCCTTTTTTTTGAACACTGAAACTTGTGTAATACTCTGGCATGACTGATACTGAAAAAACATATAATGAGCAGGTCAATGATAAACAATATTGGAAGTTGAAATTGAAATGCTAATTGTAAATTTATAGATGTTTAAAAATACAACAGGATGCTAAAAAATATTTACATATTTTTATGCAAAATGGTAAAATGGAAAATAAAGAGAAGGCCTAATTAATGTCATAATTATTACAGAATTTGGATTAGTGATTTAAAAGTTCCCACATATAAAAGAGGTTATTTATAAAAGAAGTTATAAAATAGATATTTCCAAATATCACAAATTTTTCCAAAGAAAAAGTAATATCTTTCTTTGACATTTTAAATGTACTGTATATAATATGATGGCTTCTTTGATGGTTCAGACAGTAAAGAATCTTCCTGTAGTGCAGGAGACCTGGGTTCAATCCCTGGGTTGGGAAAATCCCCTAGAGAAGAGAATAGCTAGTGGAAATTTGCTGTACAACACAGGGAACTCAACCTAGTGCTCTGTGACAACCTAGAGGGGTGGAAAGGGGTCAGGGGTAGGAGGGAGGTTCAAGAGGGAGGGGACATATGGCTAATTAATGTTGATATATAGCAGAAACCAACACATTGTAAAGCAATTATCCTTAAATTATAAATTTTAAAAATTAAAAAGTAGTAACTAAAATAATAATAATTATGTGTCAATACTCATTCATTAATTGCAACAAATGAACCACAGTATTGTAAAGTGTTAGTAGAGGAAACTATTTGAGCAAGTTCTGGGAGATGGTGAAGGACAGGGAAGCCTAGTATACATGGGGTCACAGAGTTGGACACGACTGAGCAACTGAACAACAACAAATAATGAAAACTAGGTGCGGGGTATATGGAAACTCAATTTCACTTTAAATTTGAAACTATTCTGAAAAGTAAAGGCTATTTCATAATAAAATATGGCAAGATTTCCTTTTTTAAAAAAACTTTTTTTCCTTTTAGAATTTCATAATTTAAAAAAAGACATTTTTTAAAGCATGTAGTCTATCTCAAGTTAACATTCTATTTTAAAACAGGGTGTCTAAAGAAGGATTGTGTAACCTAAATACATGAACGACTAATAAAAGAATTGCAAAAAAAAAAAAATTATCTCATAGCTTCCTGATTAATCCTGTGAAAACAACCCTGTGATTTTATAATATCCTTGCCAAAATAAACCTATGATTTCCAATTTCTTTTAAAATAGCATCTGCACTTCTGTTTGGCTTTAAAGTTTTATTCTTTCTTAATTCATATAAAAATCCTGTTTCCTATATCTTCATGACACAGTCCCTTTCTTCCAATTAAGATACCTACTCATATTTCCACATTGATGTAAAAATAAATCAGAAAGAAAAACTAAGGATAAAATTTCTGTGCCTGGCCAACTTTCAGCAATACAATTCCTCTTTCTCAAATATTCTTCCTCTTCTGTTGATGTTCTGCTCAAATTTTACCATCCAGCTCAAAATTTACAACTTATAGTCTTTTCTGATTATATTTGCTTGGAATGAAATCACATTCTAAATACAAACTTTCAAGAAACATGTCATTGCCTTCTACTGTAGGTAGTTACTAACTTTATTTTATTTATTTATTTATTATTTTAATTGGAGGCTAATTACAATATTCTGGTGGGTTTTACCATACATTGACATAAATCACCCAAGGTTGTATATGTAACTTTAAATTGTATCTTACATATACTGGATAGGATTTATATTATTCAACAAATATTTACCCAACATGGCACTAATGTAAGATAAAAGACTTAAATGGAAAGGAAGTAAATCTATGAGACTCAGATCTCAGTATATATTTTTTATGTTTGCAGGAATTTACTTAGCAATTCTACACACATGATCAAAATTCTTTTTCAAAAAGAATTTTAGGAGTAAAATAGCAGGAGTAATTGAGATAAAGATGACCTAACTAAGGATCAGGAGAAAAAATACAGAAAAAGGAAACTTGACATTAGCCCAGATTTCTTATGATTAGCGTTTGTGCAAAATAATTTTTCTGGTCATTTCATTTTTACTAATCTGTGTCTTAAATTTTTAGTGGGTTTCATATAGACATCATACACTTGGGTCTCTTTTATCCATTCCAACAGTTTCTGAATTTTAATTGAGGGTGTTTAGATCGTTTATTGGAGAAAGAAATGGCAACCCACTCCAGTATTCCTGCCTAGAGAATTCCATGGACAAAGGAGCCTGACAAGGTACAGTCCATAGGGTTGCAAAGAGTCAGACACAACTGAGTGACTAAGTATACAGATCCTTTATATTTGATTAAATTGTTGATGGAATTAACTTAAATCTATTATTTGTATAATTTTTTCCCCTTTTTGTACTTTATTCCCATTTTTCTCTGTCTTTTTCTGGACTGAGTTCATTTTAATGATTCTATTTTATCTCATTTTTGACATATTATCTATAAGCCTGTTTTACTATTTTAATGGTTATTTTAGAATTTAAAGTATACATTTTAATGTCTCATAATCTCCCTTCAAATAAAACTGTACAATTTTCTGCACAATGCAAAATCTAAAACAGTATACTTTCATTTCCTCCTTCTTATCACGCTATTGTGTTCTTGTATTTTACTTCTATATATGTTATAAATCCCATAGTACTTTATTATTCATTTTTCTTGAAACAATTATCATTTGGGATAATTTTAAAAATAAAAAGCATTTCAACTCCATATGATTATTTTCATATTTTTATTCTTTCTATAGACTAACATTTCAATTTCTCATTATTTTTCTTTTGCCTTAAGGACTTTCTTTAACATTTCGTACAGTGACACTGATGATCTATCATATGATATATTTATATCTCACAGGTCTTTACTCTAGATTCATTTCAAAGTATATTTTGCTGAAATAATGTTTCAGGTTGACAATTTTTCAGTACTTTTAAGATACTTCCTCCTTTTTCTGATTTGAATTGTTGACAATATATCTGCTCTCATTTATTTCCATTCCTATGTACATAATATTATTTTTTTTCTCACAGCTCTAAAACATTTTCTATTATCACTGACTTTAAGCCATATGATTATGATGTCCCTAGGTATTGCTTTGTACTTCTTAACTATGCTTAAAATTAACTGAGCTTCTTGGAACATTTGATTTATTAACATAATTCATCTCAAATTTGGAAAAAAAGACATATTGTTTTTTTCAAATATTTTCTCTGATTCTCCCACCTCTTACCCTGATAATTGAGTTACACTTTCATTGAGCCATTTGATGGCTCATAATTCACTGACACTCTGTTGATTCTTTCCAGACACTTAAAAATCTACATGTCATTTTCTAGTTTCTTGATTATGATATATTTAAACGAAGTAATATTTTTCTTTTATATTATCTGAAAGTGAAAGTCATTCAGTCGTGTCCCAACTCTTTTGAGATCCCATGAATTGTAGCCCACCAGGCTCCTTGTCCATGGAATTCTCCAGGCAAGAATACTGGAGTGGGTTGCCATTCCCTTCTCCTGGGGATCTTCCAAAGCCAGGGACTGAACTCAGGTCTCCTGGATTGCAGATGGATCCTTTACCATACAAGCCACCGGGAAGCTTCTCCTAATTCAACTCAGCATACTTTTAATTTTAAATCTAAAGAACGCTTCTAGGCGTTTATTTTTGATCTTTGTTTTAACTTTTTTTCTCTATGTTATCTTTACACACTACTTTATGAACATATAGAACATATTTTCCATATACCATGTACGATTTCCTGTCCTTTTCTGCCAGTTCTATCATGTGTACCTTACTGGAATATAGTTCAATTGATTGATGGTTCTTCTTATTATGCATTACATTTTTCTGCTTCTTTGCATAGCTGTTCTTTTTTTTTTTAATAAATACTAAATATCAGTTTTACTTGATTGGTTGCTGGAATTTTCTGCACTCCTATAAATACTTCTGGGGCTTCCCAGGTGGGGCAGTGGTAAAGTATCTGCCTGCCAAGCAGGAAACAAAGAAGTCTCAGTTCGATCCCTGGGTCGAGAAGATCTCCTACAGTAGGAAATGGCAGCCCAACCTATTATTCTTTATATTTAGAATACTTTAGATTGAGTATTCCACGGACAGAGGAGTCTGGCCAGCTACAGTCCATGAGGTCAGAAAGAGTCAGACACGACTGAGCAACTGAACACAAATATTTCTCCCTTTGCGCTGGAATGTAACTGAGTTATCTGGGAACAGTTTCTATCTTTTGAGCCTTGATTTCAAGCTTTCTTAGGAAAGTCTGGATAGTCTTCCCTCTAGAGCTAACCTGGCCTCACTACAAGAGGGAATAATCTTTTATGGACTCTAGTTAAAAGAATGTGTGTTAGCATATATTTCCATTGTGACTGAAGAGAATATGACTGATTCTTTACCACACATTATTTTTGGGTTTATTCTACCTGATCACTTCTGGTGATCTTTTCCTGAATCTATTTTTTGCATAAACATGTGCTGATGTGCACTCAGCTGTATACTTGGGATACTGTATAACTTCAGTGCTTTCTCTTTCTGTGTGTGTGTGTGTGTGTGTGTGTGTGTGTGTCTGTTCGATTTGGTGTCTGCCCTGTGAATATTAGTCATCTTGGCTTCAATACACTCTGAATTCTGTTTCAATTAATAAATACAGTTAGCGTTTATAACTGAGTCTCACCTCTTTGGGCTTTTGCCTAGAAATTGTGTTTAGTTAGTAAGTTAGAGAAATCATATGGTTCAAATTTTGTCTTCCCTTTCATTTGTCAATGTCCTATATTGTTGATTTGCAAAATCTCAAAAAAAAAATTACTTCATATATATATTGCCTAAATTTAAAAACTTAAGCTAAATTCATTCATGACAGGAAATGTCAAATACCTTAAAATTGGCAAATTATAGATGGAGAATAAACGGAGGCTGATATGAGAATGTTTAGGAGATAGAAAATTATACTCGAATATGACAGGTGGTAAGGAAGGGGAAATAATCTAGACCAACTCATTTTCTTCACTTTTTATGGTTGATATTTTTTGTTGATTTCTTTAAGCTTTATACATCTTTTGATTAGTATATGATTCATTCTCTTTCATTTGACATGGATATACAGATGAATTCTACTTATATTTCTTTTGTATATATCTTCTTTCTAACACCCACATCTATACCAGGATCATCTAATCCAACTTTGAGAAAATTTTAATACATTAATGCTTACAGATTATTTTCACTGTATATGGTAATAGGACAAAATATTCATTTTGCAAATGAATGGATCACATGATCCAAAATGATTTCATTTTGGATCATATGAATGGATCAAGTCATCTATGTGGTAGGAAAATCTTTTGTGGCCCTTATTATTTTTAACATATATATCAATTTTTAGAATGAATTTATATTGTTGAGAAGAATTCTGAATACAAAAACAACCACTTGTCAATTAAGGTATGAAATTGTGCATTGGAATTGAATGATGAAACCAACTGATATTGAAGTATGGAGAAATTTAACTTATTTTAAAATATACCAAAACCTGACAAAGATGCCACAAAAAAAAGAAAACTACAGGCCAATATCACTGATGAACATAGATGCAAAAATCCTTAATAAAATTCTAGCAATCAGAATCCAACAACACATTAAAAAGATCATACATCATGACCAAGTGTGCTTTATCCCAGGGATGCAAGGATTCTTCAATATCTACAAATCAATGTAATATACCACATTAACAAATTGAAAAATAAAAGGCACATGGTTATCTCAATAGATGCAGAGAGAGCCTTTGACAAAATTCAACATTCAATCATGAAAAAAAAGAGAAAAGCTCTCCAGGAAGCAGGAATAGAAGCAACATACCTCAACATAATAAAAGCTACATATGACAAACCCACAGCAAACATCATCCTCAATGGAGAAAAAATTGAAAGGACTTCCCCTAAAGTCAGGAACAAGGCAAGGGTACCCACTTTCACCACTACTATTCAACATAGTTTTGAAAGTTTTGGACACAGCAATCAGAGCAGAAAAATAAATAAATGGAATCAAAATGTGTAAAGAAGAAGTAAAACTCTCACTGTTTGGAGATTACATGATCCTCTACATAGCAAACCCTAAAGACTCCACCAGAAAATTACTAGAGCTAATCAATGAATATAGTAAAGTTGCAGGACATAAAACAAACACACAGAATTCCTATACACTAATTATGAGAAAATAGAAAGAGAAATTAAGGAAACAATGCCATTTACCATTGTCACAAAAATAATAAAATACTTAGGAATATATCTACCAAAAGAAACTAAAGACCTATATTTAGAAAACTAAGAAACACTGGTGAAAGAAATCAAAGAGGACACTAATGGAGAAATATAACGTGTTCATGGATTGGAAGAATCAATAAAGTGAAAATGAGTATACTACTCAATGCAATCCCTATTAGCTACCAAAGGTATTTTTCAGAGCTAGAACAAATAATTTCACAATTGTATGGAAATACAAAAACCTCAAATAGCCAAAGCAACCTTGAGAAAGAAAAATGGAACTGGAGGAATCAACCTGCCTGACTTCAGTCTCTACTACAAGCCACAGTCATCAGGACAGTTTAGTACTGGCACAAAGACAGAAATATAGATCAATGGAACAAAATAGAAAGCCCAGAGATAAATCCACGCACCTTTGGATACCTTATCTTCAACAAAGGAGGCAAGGATATACAATGGAGAAAGGACAATCTCTTTAACAAGTGGTGCTGGGAAAACTGGTTAGCCACTTGTAAAAGAATGAAACCAGAACACTTTCTAATACCATACACAAAAATAAACTCAAAATGGATTAAAGATCTAAACATTAAGACCAGAAACTATAAAACTCCTAGAGGAGAACATAGGCAAAACACTCTGCGACATAAATCACAGCAGGATCCTCTATGACCCACCTCCCAGAATACTGGAAATAGAAACAAAAATAAATGAGCGGGACCTAATTAAAATTAAAAGCTTCTGCACAAAAAAGGAAACTATAAGCAAGGTGAAAAGACAGCCTTCAGAATGGGAGAAAATAATAGCAAATGAAGCAACTGACAAAGAATCTCAAAAATATACAAGCAACTCCTGCAGCTCAGTTCCAGAAAAATAAATGACCCAATCAAAAAGTGGACCAAAGAACTAAACAGACATTTCTCCAAAGAAGACATACAGATGGCTAAAAAACACATGGAAAGACGCTCAACATCTGAGAAATGCAAATCAAAACCACAGTGAGGTACCATTTCATGCCAGTCAGAATGGCTGCTGTCCAAAAGTCTACAAGCAATATGTGCAGGAGAGGGTGTGGAGAAAAGGGAACCCTCTTCCACTGTTGGTGGGAATGCAAAGTAGTACAGCCACTATGGAGAACATTGTGGAGATTCCTTAAAAAATTGCAAGTAAAACTGCCTTATTACCCAGCGATCCCACTGCTGGGCATACACACCAAGGAAACCAGAATTGAGAGAGACATGTGTACCCCAATGTCCATTGCAGCACTGTTTATAATAGCCAGGACCTGGAAGCAACCTAGATGTCCATCAGCAGACGAATGGATAAGAAAGCTGTGGTCATATACACAATGGAGTATAACTCAGCAATTAAAAAGAATTCATTTGAATCAGTTCAAATGAGGTGGATGAAACTGGAGCCAATTATACCGAGTGAAGTAAGCCAGAAAGAAAAACACCAATACAGTATACTAAAGCATATATATGGAATTTAGAAAGATGGTAACAAAAACCTTGTATGTAAGACAGCAAAAGAGACACATGTATAGCACAGTCTTTTGGACTCTACGGGAAAGGGTGAAGGTGGGATGATTTGGGAGAATGGCATTGAAACATGTATAATATCATATGTGAAATGAATCACCAGTCCAGGTTCAATTCATGATACAGGATTCTCGGGACTGGTGCACTGGGATGACCCAGAGGGATGGGATGGAGAGGGAGGTGGGAGGGGGATTCAGGATGGGGAACACATGTACACTCATGGCGGATTCATGCTGATGTATGGCAAAACCAATACAATATTGTAAAGTAATTAGCCTCCAATTAAAATAAATAAATTTATATTAAAAAAGAAAAATAATATATAAGTTGCAACTTTAAAAATATAAATCTCTTATCTATATAAATAATTGGATATTTGGAGAGTTGGTGGAAAGTAACTTTTAATAAATAGATGTATAAAACATGTCTCAACATAATGGTCTTCCTGATTGAATAACTGAATCATCCTTAGAATATAAGTGGAATAATACTTTCTTCAATTCTATCTTTCAGGGATTGAAATAAATTCTATCCGGGACTAAGATTTCAAAATACAATAGTGGATAGTTATTATGAATCAACACAAAAGTTACTTTTGTCACACAAGTTAATTATTCTCAAATTCATTTCAGAATATTAGGTCTGATTTTATATTCTACTCTTTTTTTTTAATAAAGAATCATCAGATATGGAAAAAAACATGAGTTTTCTGCCTCCTATTTTTCCTTGAATTCCTCAGCATTCACAAACATACACCAAAAGTACAAAAAGGAAAAAAGAAAAGAAGAAAAATGAAAATATTGAGATCTTCATTTCAGGTTAACAAGATGGATGGAATAACCTCTTATTCAGTGATAATTTGTGAAGTGTTCTATTGTTGATGAAATCGAAAACCTTTCTGGTTACCTTCCAAAACTCCAAATTTGGAAGTACCTATTATGCCAATACTGACAAGATGAGAAATATGAACACTTGAACTTAGTATAAAGAAGCAAGAAAAAAAAAAAAATCTCCCAAGCTGGTCCAGTACTTTAATGAGCTGCAGAACTCCATGCTCATTCCAGATGCCATTGGAATTAGAAACTAGACATCTTACTACCTCTGTTCAGGAAAAATTAAAAAAAATAAGACTGAAGACTGACTGCAACTAAATTGGATTGACTTTTTAGTCCTCTCTATAGCATATTAGAAAATTACAAAATGTATCAACTACCCATAATCAGGTAATGCAATCATGATTTTCAAGTAGTTACTTGCTCAATTTAGTGTCTTCTAAATGGGGCAAAATATTTACATTATTGCTTACACTTTGACTGCAGTATGTTATCAGAACAAATGAAATAAAATGTTATTCAAAATTAAAAAAATGTTATTAGAATTTAAAACAACTAGGCACTGCTCTTTCACTGTGCTATTTTATGTGAAAACATAAATTGATTACTTAAAAGTTTGAATATACAGAATTTTTAATATTTAAGTAAAGATATGTATGTGTATGCTGGTATCAAATATTTATTAATGTATGACTAGGGTGGCAGAAATAGTGTCACCTCTTTACCTATAATTACTGTAAATGTCTTAACCTTCTAGATATCACTAGAATGCTATTAGTTGCCTCCAAAAATATTAGGTTGAAAAAACAATATAGTCACTTTAAGTAATGTTAGTTCTCTCATTGTAAAAATGTTCATCTCTAATATTTCTCCTCATGTCCCGCTCCTCTCAAAGATGGTTTCTTTGTTTGTGTGGGATTACACGACTTTGTGGTTGTTTAGGTAAAGGTATTGTGTACTCAGTCACTCAGTTTTGTCTAACTCTTTGCAACCCCATGGTCTGTAGCCCGCTAGGCTTCTTTGTCTATGAGATTTTGCAGGCAAGAATACTGGATTGGGTTGCCATTTCCTCTTCCAGGAGATCTTCCTGACCCAGTGATCGAACCCACACCTCCTGCATCTCTTGCATTCACAGGTGGATCTTTTACAACTGAACCATTTTTAGGTAAAGAAGTCCTCAAGTCTTCTGTGATATTTTTTGATCTACTGATTTCTAAGTTAACATCTGGTATTCATCTGCTTACATACAAAATTCATAACAACACTCAAGAGGGAGAAGATGCTACAATGGTCGCTGAGAGTCATTATAGAATTTTGCCCAACAAAATAATCATTTGATTTTTAATATATTTAAGTTGAAGTGAAAAGAATTTAGGATTTTTTTTTTTCTCTTGATCATGGCTGCCTCTCTAACTCACTACTTTGCTGTACAATCTTATGTTGACTGTTAGAATTTATATATTTATGATATAATTATCTCTGTTTTATTATTTTAAATTCATTTTATTTTGATAAGAACACAATATGAGATCTACCCTCTTAAGAAATCAAGTGTACAATACAGTTTTGATAACTATAGCTACAATCTTGTAGAGTCTATTTCTAGAACTTTCTCTTCTTGATTAACTGATTAAAGACTTCAATTAAATTCTTTTGACTATGTCTTCTGTTTAAAGGGGCTTCCCTGGTGGTTCAGATTGTAAAGAATCTGTCTGCAATGAAGGAGACACAGGAGACATACGTTTAATCCCTGGGTTAGAAAGATCCCTTGGAGAAGGAAATGGCAACTCACTACAATATTTTGCCTGGAAAATTCCATGGACAGAGGAGCCTGGTGGGCTACTGTACATGGGGTCACAAAGAGCTGAGCACGACTGAATGGCCAATACTTTCACTTTTCACTTTGATTAAAGACTTCTCATTTTCCCCTCCTCCATCTTCTGATACTCTTTGATTTTATGTGATACAATTTTTGTAAACTGTACGAGTTTTAATTTTCTTTGACAACAAAAATGGAGTGTATTAACAATATAATTTTAGTAGTTTTAAGAGAAAACTGACAGCTCAAATTCTCAGCTGCCTTACCCAGGAGAACACCCCTCTCCTGATATTGCAGATGTTATAATGAAAGTAAGTTTCATGCAAATAAAACATTAATTCCTGGAAGAGTACTACCTCACAAAGTCATCTGGCATTCAGTCTTCAGGAATCATTAAATGATACCATGAAGACTGTGATTTGAGGTGGTATTGTGAAGAGTTGGGAAACAAGAATTTTCACTTTCTGCTGATTCATTATATCATCTGTGACACGTTTGTAGTTAAGAGCAGGAAAGGAAATATTCATAGGTCTGAATTGCCTCACCAGATTCTTCCAGTTTCATTGTTCCATCAAAGAAAACCTAAAAACTGGGAAAGGGAAATACATCTACTCATGATTTTTCCATTGGTTTAAGTTGAAAATCATTTTAGCATCTTATAGCCTTAATTTGGTAGTTTTCCTAGGTAATGCTCCCAATAAGCAGCCTTACCTACAAGTAAAAGGTGAGCTAAAAGAAGAAGAGAAAGGAAAGTGCATTCATATAGAACCTAAGGAATCATCCGAGGAGAAATAGGAAGATAACACTGTGGAAGGAAAGAGTTTAAAAATCACTTCACATTTCTCCACACTCTCTCCAGCATTTATTGCTTGCAGATTTTGGATCGCAGACATTCTGACTGGTGTGAAGTGGTACCTCATTGTGGTTGAGATTTGCATTTCTCTAATAAATGAGTGATGTTGAGCATCTTTTCATGTGTTTGTTAGCCATCCATATGTCTTCTTTGGAGAAATGTCTATTTAGTTCTTTGGCCCATTTTTTGATTGGGTCATTTATTTTTCTGGAATTGAGCTGCATAAGTTGTTTGTATATTTTTGAGATTAGTTGTCAGTTGCTTCATTTGCTATTATTTTCTCCCATTCTGAAGGCTGTCTTTTCACCTTGCTTATATTTTCCTTTGCTGTGCAGAAGCTTTTAATTTTAATTAGATCCCATTTGTTTATTTTTGCTCTTATTTCCAGAATTCTGGGAGGTGGATCATAGAGGATCCTGCTGTGATTTATGTCAGAGAGTGTTTTGCCTATGTTCTCCTCTAGGAGTTTTATAGTTTCTGATCTTACATTTAGATCTTTAATCCATTTTGAGTTTATTTTTGTGTACTGTTGGTGGGAATGCAAACTAGTACAGCCACTATGGAGAACAGTGTGGAGATTCCTTAAAAAATTGCAAATAGAACTACCTTATGACCCAGCAATCCCACTGCTGGGCATACACACCGAGGAAACCAGAATGGAAAGAGACACATGTACCCCAATGTTCATCGCAGCACTGTTTATAATAGCCAGGACATGGAAACAACCTAGATGTCCATCAGCAGATGAATGGATAAGAAAGCTGTGGTCCATATACACAATGGAGTATTACTCAGCCGTTAAAAAGAATTCATTTGAATCAGTTCTGATGAGATGGATGAAACTGGAGCCAATTATACAGAGTGAAGTAAGCCAGAAAGAACAACACCAATACAGTATACTAACACATATATATGGAATTTAGGAAGATGGCAATGACGACCCTGTATGCAAGATAGGAAAAAAGACACAGATGTGTATAACGGACTTTTGGACTCAGAGGGAGAGGGAGAGGGTGGGATGATTTGGGAGAATGGCATTCTAACATGTATACTATCATGTAAGAATTGAATCGCCAGTCTATATCTGACGCAGGATACAGCATGCTTGGGACTGGTGCATGGGGATGACCCAGAGAGATGTTATGGGGAGGGAGGTGGGAGGGGGGTTCATGTTGGGGAACGCATGTAAGAATTAAAGATTTTAAAATTTAAAAAATAAAAAACTAAAAAAATAAAAATAATAAAAAATAAAAAATAAATCATTTCACAAATGTCAGAGAGAATAACAATTTTGATCATTTTACTGTATTATTTCCCTCAGTCTTTTTTCTTAATGTGAGTGTAATATATGTGAATGTTAGCATATACACTGCTAAAAATTCAGTCCTCATTCTACATCGAGTTATGCATAATTCTATTTCATTTGCAATCACATTGTGAGTACTTTTACCACAATAGCAAATTTTTTACTACTGTAAAATTATATTCTATTTCATTGCTCTAACAAATAGTACTTTATAGTCTCTTGTTTTTGGTAAGTTGGATCCTAAATATTTCATTATTATATAACTTGGAGATCAACATTTCTGTTTACACATATATCTTAATTATATTTTCTGGTTATAGTTTTAAGATGAAATCCTCACATTAAATTAGTATTTCCCTCGTGACTTAGAGGGTAAAGCGTCCGCCTGCAATGCAGGAGACCTGGGTTTAATCCTTGAGTCGGGAAGATCCCCTGGAGAAGAAAGTGGCAAACCACTCCAGAACTCTTGCCTGGAAAATCCCATGGACTGAGGAGCCTGGGAGGCTGCAGTCCATGGGATTGCAAAGAGTCAGACACGACTGAGTGCCTTCACTTCACATTAAATTATGAAGTCAGTAATAGTAAACAAAGTTTTTGAAAGGTTTATAGTTCTCACACCAGTTGTAGTTATTTTCTCTGTCACCAGGATTTAAGTAGGTTTACTCTCTGCATCCTAAAAAGAAAAATATTTTCAGTATTGCTATTTAACTCTAAATATTATAAGTATTACAGCTGAAAAATAGCACGGTTCTACTTACATGCTAGATTTTCATTATTAATATTTAAGTGTTATATGTTTATTTGTTATGTGCTACAATTTCTGTCTTGTTTGCTTTTTGCTTTTGCAAAATCCCTAGTTAAAACTTTTCCTATTTTCTCCTACTGGATCAATACTTGTTTAATTAAATTTTAGATTTTACTATATTAATTTAATGTCTTTAAAATGTGTGTCAATGATTCCCTTTTTCTATGCAACGTGAATTTTATCATGCCTTTTTATACATAATGTTTACATTTTTAATGTTCTAGTAGTTTCTGTGCCTTTTAAAATTTATCTAAATTTTAAACTCTTAATACTGAACAAAACTCCATTTGCAAGCATTTACTTTCTATTAAAATCCAAAATCCCTCAAATCAAGGAGCTCCAAAAAAGGATTTTGATTCAACATAATTAATAGTTAAAGCTAATAACTACATATTACTAATCTTCTGTTATCTACTGGGCATTTAACTCTCACAACAATCCTATGAAGTTATTACACTTTTATAACATAGGAAACTAATTCTTAGAGTTGAAAAGGCAAAAGCATATTGGAAAAATCAGTTCTTCTCAAATCCAAGGCTTTCAGAGTCTCATTTGATGGCCTAAATCATCTTACACTATCACTTATGTTAAAACTCACCAGTGACAAAGAATATTCAATCAGGGAAGAGTCTAAATTAATTTTAATTAATTCTCTTTAAAAAAGCATCAAATGTTATTCAGAAAATGATTTCTTGAAAGTTTTCTTATTTTAAAACTTTCCAAAGATTTTGGGGGTTCTATAGTTTTATTAAAAAAAAGTACCTGGATAAATTAGACTCTCTCTCTTTATAAATACACACACACACACACACACACACACACACGTACCAAGAAGGCAAATAAAATCAATTGGTACAATTGTATACTCTTGGGTGTAAAAAAAAATAATAATTTATTGACATAAAGGAGGTGCTGTCAATAGCTACCCTGGAATAGCAATGGACCAAGACTCTCTAGGACAAAATGGAACATATGGTCACTTGACTGAAAATTCCCAATTATAACTTGAAATAGAGAAAGAATTCTACAGCTTTCATTTTATATGTAAATAATAAAATAAATATGCTACACCAGAATGGCACTTTAATAAGCCTACATTAGAGCAGAGACAAGGTGGGTATTGTGCAAAAAACAATTTCAGTGGAAGTAGATTTTTATACACTGATGATAATGAAGAAACATGGATAAGGGTATCTAAGATAACATATATGGGATAAATTAAAAGAGTAAGCAGAAGAGATCCTCAAATCTTTAGGTATTCATATCCATAAAAATAAAAGATAAAATTATATAAATTAAACATCCAACTGAAAATATCAGGAAAAAATAAGAGAAAAGTGAAGGCAAGAAATTATATAGAAGAAATGTATGAATTAGAAAACAAAAGTACTATATAAGAACTAGTAAATAAATAAGCAATACTTCAAGAAAAAATATGTAAACCAACCAATTGTTTATGTTAAGAAACCACTCAAATAATCCCCAATTGTTACCTACCTCCTAGCACTCATAGTCTTGTATGCTCACCTCGTCTTGAGTACAGGCTAGGTTTAGTGATTCAATTTGAATGAATTCAGGTGACAAGATGGCATTTCTGAGTTTAGGTTTGAGCATTCTGTGACTTCAGTTTGAACACACTTTCATGTTCTCTTCAATCACTTCTGAAGGAATCTAGCTGCCAACTGTGAGCTGTTCTGTAGAGAGGCTCAAAGGAAAACAACTAAGGAAACTTAACAGCTAGCTCTGAGGGAAGAACTGAATCATGCCACCAACCCTATGATAAGCTGGGAAGTGAATCCTAACATATTCAAGCTTTTAAATGAGACCACAAACCTCACCAACACTCTCATTGCAAAACCATGAGACACTTTGTGCCAGGAACACCTATACTTGGTGCCTCCTGATCATAAACACTGTGAAATAATAAATATGTATTGTCTAAGCCATCAAACTTTTGCTTTACAGCTAATAAGCACTATATAACTAACACAGTAATGGCTAATTAAACTAAGAATGAAATGGGAGGATAAAGCAAAAAGCACAAAAATAAGACATTTCTAAGGAACTTTAATGAGAGAGGAAAGAAAATTTTTTTTTTTACCCTGGTGGCTCAGATGGTAAAGCATCTGCTTGCAATGAAGGAGACCCAGGTTCAATTCCCGGGTCAAGAAGATCTCCTGGAGAAGGAAATGGCAACCCACTCCAGTACTCTTGCCTGGAAAATTCTATGGACGGAGGAGCCTGGTAGGCTACAGTCCATGGGGTCGCAAAGAGTCAGACCCGACTGAGCAAGGAAATAGGAAGTGGCAAAAAAAAAAAAATATAACGCAAATTAGTAATTAGCAGCAGCAGGACTTTTTTTTGATGCTTCATTGATAAAGGAAAAGTTACTTTTAATACTAATACTAAGCATTATTGCCCGACCTAAGTGATCAAGTGCAGCATTCCTAGTGGTATATAACAACCTGACACCTGCATCTTCATCTCTTATAAAGTAAACACCACCAGTTTTTTTGCCACATGTGCTTTGCCTGGATCTTATAAAGCCTTTAAATTAAATTATATGTTAGATGAAGTACAACGTATATAGCGATGATTGATAGAAGTTACTTCCTGTCTGCCCAACTCCAGCCGTCACAGAGTACATATTAAACAGAATTTAATCTTCTTTTTTTTTGGTAAATTTGTTTCTTTCTTCAGCAGTAGAATTACATTTTGGAAAATATTAAATCAAGAATTTTTCCAACTGCTTCCTCAGTTTCTATTGAACTTTTGCTCTGGAAACATTAAGCTTTGGTTTGTAGGTAACACATTTTATCTTAGATAATTTTCTCAAAGACTGATGTTTGACTTCTACTCAAAATTTGGTAGATTTGGAGCCAGTTTGGCATAATGAGATATCTTTCTATTGAGCTTTTTGGCTTTCTACATCCTGATAATGACAAGCACAACTTCTAAAATTCTAAACCAAGTACACATTTCTGGTATGATACAATTCAGTTGGTAAATGCTGGAAGATCCTGATTTCATCCAGAAATTCACAATGCCTCCTGCCACAATGGAGTTATGAAATTTATATAATTTAAAAAAATTAACTTTTTATAAAAATTCTGGTCTTTTTACTTACAAAGTATCTTAATTTTGGACATTATGTTACAGTCTGAATTGTGTTCCCCTAAAAATTCATATATTGAAGCCCTAACCCCCAAAATGACTGTATTTGGAGATAGAGCTTTGAAGGAGGTAATAAAGGTTAAATTATTATAGTAGGATCCTAATTCCATATGACTGGTATCTTTATAAGAAGTGGAAAAAACATGCACATAAAAAGGTAATGTTACTGAAAGTGTATGCAAGCCCCCACATCCCTGTATTTTGAAATGAAAAGCTTTTGCTCTAGTGTCCCAGGCCTGCCTTGAGTTTTCAAAGCCTGACTCAACAATTATCATTAGCAAATGAGAAGATGGGGAAACAAAGGACAGATGTTAGGCAAGGAAACTGGCAACAATTTAGCCACATAGCAGAGTCACTGAACTTCCAGACACATTCCCAGGTTGTTTTTCAGGAATCAGATACCCAGCAGATGAAAAGTGCTGACCTCAAGCAAGTAGACCCCACCAGTTGAAACCAGAAGAACGGCAGTACTCAAAACTTCACCTTGATGGCCACCAATCTGAGAATTGTGCATAATCTGATCATGTACCTTGCAGCACCCTTCCTCACATCACCTTCAACACCCTTCCCTGGAAGGACTTGGGGATTTTTGGTCTCTTGAGCATTATTTGCCCCTTATCCTTGCTTGGTGCCCTGCAATAAACTCTATACTTTCCTTCAACCCAGCTCAGTCAGTAGATTGGATTTATTGCATGTCAGCAAGTATTGCCAAGTCCAGGTTCAGTATCACTGGGACACAATAAAACGGCATTCATCTACAAGCCAAGCAAAGAGAACTCCAGAAAAGCCAAATCTACAGGCACTTTGATCTTAGACTTCCAACTTGCACAAGTAGGAGAAATAAATTTATGCTGTTTAAATCACCCACTCTTTAATATTTTGTTGTGACAGATTAGCAGACTAAGGCTGTAGTTTTAAAATGTCTCCCTAGAAACCTGATATTGAGGTTGACTTATATTGAATCTTGGATTCCTAATGTTATTATCATTCAACCTACTTGCATAGCCTTGGAGGATCTATGCTGGAGAAATAAAGAGAGTTTTATTTACACTAGGAAATAATAAAAGTCAACGAATTTTCAGATCAAATTTTAGTGCCTTGTGTGGAGTACAAATTGGCACAAATTGGAGATGGCATTTCTAGAAATATCAGCACAAGGCAGCCATTAGTCGTGCATGTGGACTGTCCTAAGAAAACACTTATCTCCTTCTCTGGAAGCAGCATCTACAACTTTGGTCAAGCAGAAGTCTGATATTTGAGTCAAAATGATTAACAAAATATAACTTAATGTACTATAGGAGAAGAATTTATTTTCCTTGGCCTTAGGTTTCCATGTGGATGGAGTTCCACTATAGTTATACTACTAGACTATTACCATCTCATCACTGACTTTCTGCAGGAAAATGTAACTTGTCTACTTGATTGCTAAGTTTCAGAGTAAATTCTAAGTGTGCCTGGCTCAAGACTTGTCTTTTTACTTTACCTTTGGCATTAACTTACCTGCATAAATTAGTTATCTATGTTTCTGTCCTCCATGTTCTAAATTTTATACACATTTCTTGATAGATAAGTTTCTGTGGTGCACCTCAGCTTGTGACTAATTGGATAAATGTGTCGATTTCTAGTGTGCAATCTTAGCAGGCCATTGGGCCATACTCAAGTTAGTCTTTTTTCTGTATAGCTTTTCTAGGGGGGAAAAAAGATGATGGTTGAATTTTCATCTGTTCACTTAAGTTTACCTGTCAATTGTTTCCAACTTCAATGAAAAAGAAAAGGACATTATTACTAGCATACAGTATTTCAATAGTACCAATTAGTGTTCTCCAAAACACTGTGTTCCTTTCCCATGGAAGTGCAAGATATTCCTGTGGGGAGTATTAAAATAATATTAGCATGTCTAGTGTTTGTGAGAAATAAGCATTGTTATATTAATACTTAATACAAGGAAAGAGAGTTCTATATTTATGAACAATTAGTATATACGAGAGACACTTTAGATTCTGGGGAGCCAATGGTAATAGAGACAACCCCAAACCCACAATATTAAAAAGCTTCTTTATGTCAAGGTTTCATAAAATATGAGAGTAAATAAATGAATATGTAATTTAATACTGCTGCTGCTGCTAAGTCACTTCAGTGGTATCTGACTCTACGTGACCCCATAGATGGCAGCCCATCAAGCTCCCTCGTCCCTGGGATTCTCCAGGCAAGAACACTGCAGTGGGTTGCCATTTCCTTCTCCAGATTTAATATTGCTGCTGCTGCTGCTAAGTCACTTCAGTCCTGTCCGACCCTATGCAACCCCAGAGATGGCAGCCTACCAGGCTCCGCCATCCCTGGGATTCTCCAGGCAAGAACACTGGAGTGGGTTGCCAAATTTAATACTAGATAGTGATAAATGCAGTAAAAACTAATAAGGCAGAAAAAGTGAACAGAAAATAGTGAAGTTATGTTGAGAAAGATGTTATGGGGGAGGAGGGGCAAATCTAAAATTTTAACAGAGGACAAAAGTAAACAAGGAGATGACCTATCAAAAGGGGTTTTGTGAAGTGAAAAATCATGGCGTGTCTGAGGAAAAGAAAAATGCCAGAACATATGGGGGTGGTGTGAGATCGGAATAGGGGAGGAGGGGCAAACTGGCTGGAGGAAAGTCAGGTGGTAACAGGTTTTCTGGCATGGTCAGGGCTTTGGACATTAATCAATGTGTGATGGGTCACTGGAAGCTTCTGAGCAGGTGAGGTAATGACACAACCTGGTTTACCTTTTTAAATGATCTTTCTAACTCCTGTATGGAGAGAAATAAAAATGTGTTGAGGAATATGCTCCTTTCCTTTTTAATGCAAGCATACTTAAAAAAAGGAAAAATTGAAGGCCATTGAACCTAAAATGAAATGAATGTTTCCTTTTTCTATACCTGTTCCTATGAGAAATAGAACAAAGGAAGATTTTTTAATGATATCCAAAAACTAATATAAAAATAATATCAATAGAAATACCACGTGCTTTAAGGTCAGACTGAACTTAAAATTGTTTCCAGCTTAGCCTCTCCCTAATTTTGTGACCTCTGGTAAATTATTTGAGTTATTGGAGCCTCCATTTCTCTGTAAAATTACAATAATTATCATCTTGACTGTTTCTGTATGGATTATAGCAGTGCTTATTACCTCTAAACCACAGCAGGAAATCAATAAATGTTGTGTCTCATTATTACCAATGGCCAGATATGTTGGAAAAAAAAACCCAGAATTCAAATAACAAAAAAATCATGAACTTAATTCTATAGATCTCTGGTAGGAATATACGAATCTCCAGATTTCCCAACTGGTTAATACAGAAAGGGCAGAAGATAAACTGCTAGAAGTACACGGCACATTGACAGAAATTGAGAAATAGTCAGGCCAAGGATAAAGTAACAAAGATGACAACCATATGGTCATAAATAGATAAGGTTTCCCACCTGTCACTTCCTTTTTTTGGAAAAAAAAAAAATCTGTCATTTCATTTCTGGAGAGGCACTTGGAGGCAATAAAGTACCCTACCCACTCTGGTAACAGATTATTGAATAATTTTATCAAACCATTCTGGGTAATTCAAGTCCAACATTACTTTAAAGTGAGGTAAACCATTTAATCGAGGCAAAATTGTTTGGTTTTGCTCCAATTATTCAGTTAATTGCTTTCATTGTGTGCTTTACTTTTCATGTGTTGGCATCAACTCGGTCTTGTAATCCTGTGGTTTCTTTCTTTTTATGCTCCTTTGTGTACAAGTTGGAAGATGCAACCTCATTCCTCTGTAACTTTGTTCTTTTCCGTGTCATTGATTTCTCCCTGTGGATCTAATCGAGCTTAAGCTTGCTTATGTTCATTTGTTTTCTTTGTCACTAGCAACCCTGACAATGTAGTCTTTTTTCCTGAGAATAGGGTGTTTACTGGAGATTTATTGTTGCAGAACAAAGTAAAGGGATAGCGGAAGTCTTTAAATAGAACATAATGTTATTTAATCAGTAAAAATAAAAGTGAACATTTGGAAATAATATTTTTTAATACAGAAAAGACAAAAATGAGTAAAGAAAAGCAAAAACAAGATAGGCAATAGCCAATTGACAAATTCAGTGTCTGAAATAAATTCTGCAACATGCTTCATAATCAAGTATTATAGTGCTCTAAATGGTGACCACAGTTAACAAATCACTTCCAAATCTTCACACAAAATTGCCAAATATAAATCATGCCTAGTGATACCAATAAAGCCTTTTTTCTATCTTTTTGTGTGTGTATGTGTATATAACCCATAGAGAAACATGATTAAAATACATCTCTCATAGTGGATTGCCATAAAAATGAATATTTAATATTGTGATTCATTGTATGTACAATATTATCCAAAACAACATCCCTAAAGCATGCTCAGATGAGTGTTTCCGGAAGTATGTTCTATAGAATTCCTATCTCACAAATTGATTTCTAAAAATAGCTGAACTTGAAAATTATCCAGCTAGGTATTTGCTTTAAACTTTTTTCAACATGCCCTGTTGAAACCAAGCAGGGCCCCTCAGGGTTCTCCTGGCTTCATAAAATTCCTTTATTTCCCAAGCTTCTCATTTATAGAAAATACTTTAGTGTCCTAGGTCTTACCTGAGCTCCGAAGAGCAGACTCAAGCTGTTGCTAATCAGAGAAGAGTGGGATTACAGAAATAAAGGGAAAGCAGTCAAGCAATAAATAAATAAGTAATGATAGCTTAAATAAAAGTACGGTGATAGCATAGAATCTTAATTTCTCCTAAAGGGACACCTATAACAACTTGATGCATATCTTTGAGGTTTTTCAACAGAAATTAAAATCCCACCCAGGTAGAGGATGAGGAGCACATGCAGATCACAAGCATGTAGACCAGGTTGGAACCAGAAGCTTGATAATTAGGATCCCAGAAATATCACCCTCTTACCTCACCACCAACCAATCAGAAGAATGTGCACAAGCTGCAATCCTCATTCCAAATGTTGTTTTAAAAACCTTTGCCTTAAGTCCAGTGGGAGATCAGAACTTTTGAGCATTAATAGCCCATTCTCCTTGCTTGGCACCCTGTAAGAAATGCTGTACTTTCCTTTACCACAACCTGGTGTTAATAGATTGGTTTTACTATGCAGTGGATGAATAGAAGTAAGTTCTATTTGGTTAGAACTTTTAGATATTGGCAAAGACTATGCAATTTACTTCTTCTATTAGTCACAGAAAACAATACACAGAAAATTCATTTTTACCAAAAGTCTTCTAACAAATGGCATTATGACACACTCGATACAGTATTATTTTGTGGGAGGTAGATTTGTTGAACAGTCGTCATATCCCAAGCACTTTGACAATCTTGTAGATCTCAACAGTCCTAAAGCTCTTTGATACCTCAAGCCTCAAAGAAATAAAAATCGAGTTGAGAAAACTATTGTTTATTAATACTTAAGAAATGATGTGAAGTGATTAGTGCTAATGGGAAAATTAAAGAGGAGTGAGCAGATCAGGAAAGGGTAAGGTAAATTAGCTTAATCAAAGAAATAATTGTGTTAATGTAAAAATCTAATAGATTATTATGAAGTAGTTATAGCTATATTGAAATGTGACCTGTATTTTCTGCTGCAAACACAAACCGGCAGATTTTCCACATTCTTGAGATGAACTAAACCACAATGGAATCATCCTGCTCATTTTGACCATCATAATAAGAGATGCAAATCTCTTCATGGACCTGGAGTCCTTAGGAATTGACGACCATGATGGCTGAAGGGCCCAAATCAGTCCTGCTGTGATCCATGGGAATTTAACTTTTCAGACTAGAGAAAGGGCACAGTTGATCTCATTATAGTGGCTTGCTAGAGAAAGAAGGTGAATTGTGAAATAAACTCATGATGACTATAGTCCTCTCCCTGTGGAGAGATTTGCATCACAAAAACTCCCTCATCACTGATACTGTCATTATTCATATTCGTGGTGTCAGCAGAGGAAACAAGAGCTGAGTGTCTCTGAACAATAAACTTCTGATTTACCTTCATTTTAGTAGGAAGTTGTGTTATGTCCTGAATTAGAAAAAAAGAAAATCAAGAATAAATTTTAATAAGTATCATTTATATTGAAAGTAACACTAGGCTTTAAATTTTCCAGCAGAGCTTATATGATTTTATATGAATATGTTTCATATATATATATATGTTTATTGTAGGTATGAATGCACTTTGTTTATTCATTTATTCAATATCTCCAAGTAAAATTTTTAACAAGTCCCATCATTTTTCTTTTCTTTACTATGCCCAAATTTAGGATTTCATACCAAAAAAAAAAAAAAGGATGAAATAAAAATAGTTAACCACTATTTTTGAAAAGAGTATCCTCTTTACATTTCAAATGCTTTGGGACATAGGACACCTGATTTAGCAATTACGTCTCTTATAGACAGTAAAATGCACAGATTTACACAGCTGTTGAATCTAATTTATGGAAAAAGAATTATTTCCATAATGCCTTTTGCACTTATGTGGTATATTTGCAATAAATAAATCTTTTAAAAATGATTCTATTAGAATCTACTTCTATTCCTTTACTATTCCTTTCTGGAATTATACATTCAAGGATTGCATACATAAAGAGTCCAACTCCATACATATCAAAAGAAGCGATGATCAATTATAGAAAAGAGCAGTGTATAACAAGATGCAGGGTCACTATAATTTACTAGTGATTACCTTAAAAATGAATATGTGACTCCATGACAAGTGACTTCCAAAAAGTGCATTTTCTTAAATGTCAAATAATTTTCACCTTAAGACTCATTTGGCAGTTGGTCTTTGCTATCATATTTCTACTAAATTACATATTTGATTTGACAGCATTTGTTTATCAGAGAAGTTGAATGTTCCATTAAAACCCTTGGCTCTCTGGTGATATTTTTATAAAAGTGATTTTCTACTGCTTTTTTTTCAGTATATGTGCTCCTTTTGTATAAAACATTAGAGCAAGAACTTGTTCATTTCTGTGTGCTTGTAAAATAAGCAAGTGTCCTTATGTAACATAATTATGCATTACAGAACTAGTCAAGAGGTAAAGACAAGTCAATGTGGGTGTGTTTATACTTTACCTGAGTGAAGTGATAAAATTTTTCAATAGGATGAAATAGGCTCTCCTGCATTAAAAGGGAGGTTTGGACTTACATAATACTATGGTACCTGCATAAAAGGCCTTAAAGTTAACAGAAAAAGCAAACACAAAATATTTGCCCTTTTGCTACATTAGAAAATCATGGAACCAACTGTGCCATTTTAAATTTTCTATTACCATTGGATGAATATTAGATTCTCTATTAAGAATCAGGTATTGACTTTTGGAAATTCATACATTAAGTAACTAATGAATAAGAAGAAAATGTGTGAGTTTTTATGAGAGATATGCTAGAGTCAAAGCTAGATGAAAGCCAGGCTCCTAGAGGATTAGTACATGGGTGGAGAGAGAATTGTGCAGTGTGCTTTGAGAAGCAGGACTAGTTAAAAACAAAAACAAAAAAACGTCAAAAGTGTATATCATGTTATAATTAAGATTAGATAAAACTATTACATTTCAGAGATATATAAATTTGCAGTCTATTATCAATAAAACAGTCAGTGTCATCCTGTGAAACACAAAGCCCTCCAATGACCTCTCATCTCTGGATTCACGGGAAGAAGGGAAGCCTGCGCCTACAAATAACGATTTACCAAGTTTCTTGTAGAGTCTTACACACCACACAGGACTTCTATGACAACATGTTCTATTATTTTCTGTTCACTCCATTGTTGGAATCCTGGACTCCTTGATATTCTTCAAGTATAGAACATCATATGATCACACTAATCTTTTCCTAGATATCTTCATAGTTCATTCATCTACTCACCTTCCTGAAATATTTGTTTCACTGCAGCTTATACTGACAACACCCTCCCCTGTTCCTTGGTTCTTCTTTTCTAATGTGCTGATTACCTTTTTTTCATAGATGAAAGTGAAAGTCACTCAGTCATATCTGACACTTTGCAACACCATGGACTATACAGTCTGTGGAATTCTCCAGGCCAGAATACTAGAGTGGGCAGCCTTTCCCTTCTTCAGGGGATCTTCCCACCCCAAGGATTGAACTCAGGTCTCCCGCATTGCAGGAGGATTCTTTACAAAATGAGCCAGAAGGGAAGCCCAAGAATACTGGAGTGGGTAGCCTATCCCTTCTCCAGTGGGTCTTCCCAACCCAGGAATTGAACTCAGGTCCCTTGCATTGCAGGTGGATTCTTTACCAATTGAGCTATGAGGGAAGCCTGACCACATTTTAAAGAATTTGATGATTTATGCTATTTATTGTCTCTCACTCCTCTAACAAAAGCTCCATGATAAGACTTTAGTCTACTCTGTTTACTGACAGCAGCATGCCTAAAACATAGTAAGCACTCAGTGAATATTTGTGGAATGAATAAATGATATGTATGCATGAATTCCCTGCTCTTCCTCCATAAAAATTCAATGGTCAGTTTTTTCTTATTTACCATCTAGCATTCTTATCCCTGCATGTTATTGTCTCTGACAGAGTGTCTATTTCTCTTTCCAGATGAAAATCTCTTGCGTCCATGAAAATAATTCTAACTGGAATGGCATCCTACTTGAACACGTCAACTAATTTTCTCTCCTCAGAGATCTCCAATTACTTTCAAATTCCCCAGAAATGTTCTCCTAACTTCCCAGTTAGAAATCACTACTTTCTGTGAGATCTTCTAAAGGGAAAAAATCATATTTGAACAAAGCCCCCCAAAATAACCTATAGACTCCCATATATGCCACTTTACTTACATATTACCATCATTTTCTAAATCCCTTCAATCTGTTTTTGTATTTTATTGATTTATTTATCTGTCTATTTTTTTTATGAATTGCCTATTCCCCGCTCTGGAATGTCTAGGTCTTATGAGTCATTTAATACATAAATTTTGATATAATAAATTACAAATAATTTAAACATAATTTTCCAATATTTATTTCTTAGTTCTTAGGAATACAGTTTTTATTATAATTACATAGTCCTAATCTAGAAATAGATGGGGAAACAGTGGAAACAGTGTCAGACTTTATTTTGGGGGGCTCCAAAATCACTTCAGATGGTGATTGCAGACGTGAAATTAAAAGACGCTTACTCCTTGGAAGGAAAGTTATGACCAACCTAGATAACATATTCAAAAGCAGAGACATTACTTTGCCAATAAAAGCCCATCTAGTCAAGGCTATGGTTTTTCCAGTGGTCATGTATGGATGTGAGAGTTGGACTGTGAAGAAGGCTGAGCGCCGAAGAATTGATGTTTTTGAACTGTGGTGTTGGAGAAGACTCTTGAGAGTCCCTTGGACTGCAAGGAGATCAAGCCAGTCCATTCTGAAGAAGATCAGCCCTGGGATTTCTTTGGAGGGAATGATGCTGAAGCTGAAACTTCAGTACTTTGGCCACCTCATGCGAAGAGTTGACTCATTGGAAAAGACTCTGATGCTCGGAGGGATTGGGAGCAGGAAGAGAAGGGGATGACAGAGGATGAGATGGCTGGATGGCATCACCGACTCGATGCACATGAGTTTGGGTGAACTCCAGGAGATGGTGATGGACAGGGAGGCCTGGCATGCTGCAGTTCACGGGGTCTCAAAGAATTGGACACGACTGAGAGACTGAAGTGAACTGATAGTGTTATTTCATTGTTGCTTTAATTTTCATTTCCCTGAAAACATATGATATAGAGCATCTTTGCATATGGCTAAAACATAAGTAACAAATTTTATATTTCAGGTACCATTTATCCAAATATACCTTAAGTTTTGACCCTTAAAATATTATAAGCTCCTTTATCATGATGAACATAAAACAATTGAAAATAAGTTTGAAGACAAGAAAGGTACAGAAATTAAATTATGGAATGAACTTTAACTTATTTTACATTTCCTAAAATTAGCATGCATTATATGATCAGAGAGAAAAGAATGTTACTTCACTAAAAAGACTTAATTGTTCCAACTGCTTATCAGGCAAAATCAAACTGTGTATGTCAACCTGGACTCTCTGAGATTCTTTTTCTCTCTTTTACAACTACCTTTAAATCCTTTCTTCAATGATGTACTTCTAACACATATGTTAGATTATGTGTGTATATATGTGCATGAATAAGTGTATGTGTAAATATGTGTACTTTTATACCTAAAAGTACAGATTATTCATAAATATATATGAATGTTACTTTGTGTGCAATGTATGTATATATACTATTCAACTAAATGCTGTTAATTAACATTTAAAATGAGTTATTTTGAATAATATCAGAGATATCTCTAAATAAGACAGCATTTAAAGTATGTGTTTTTATAGAATACACTTGTCACTTCAAGAAACTTTCATAGAAAGGAAAATAGAATGCTATCATCTTAAATTTTCCATGTGCACTGGAGAGTGAAAAAAGATGTTTTCTCTCAGCATTACTGTCATTTGTTAGTAAAAGGTTTTTAAGTATGTGCGGTTGTTTGGGCCAGACCCCAACTTATGTGATAATGCTTCAGGGCATTTGCCCTTAATTTTACCATAAGACGGGTTTGACTCCAGGGAAACTTTCTGTAGATATGTAAAGTAACCTTCTGTCTCTCATAAATCATAATTTATGTTCCTTATGTGTGAACAGAAGGTGTAGGTAAACAAACCGATTTGTGGAAGTTAGATATTTTTTTTTTCCTTTAAATGTTCAATCTCCCCAGAAATGCCTTTAATTTAGCTTTTATTGATCTCTCCTTTAGTCTTGGATATTTTTGTTTCCCAGATAGAGTAATTGTATTGATAGTGGTATTGAAGTGGTATATTGCTGCCTCCCTTTCTTACCACATTCTCTGTTTCTGTTTTTGTTGCAGTTGTTGTTTGCCTATTTTGTTTTTCCTTAATATCCGGGGAAATATATATAATGTATATATAATCAGTCACTGCACACTATATATTAGATTCTTTCAAACTTTCCCTTGCCACTTGTTTCAGTTATCTATATTTGTACTCTAAACATAGTAAGTTAAAGCAAACAAAATCAGCCATATGATTCTGAAGTTCAGGTAGAACTAGAATATTCTTTACCTTCATTTCAAAGATGAGTTACACTCTTCAAACAATTTGGTGCTGGTTGTCAGATAGAAGCTAAGCCAAAGTTTGTTGACCAGAGCCTGATTCTCCTTCATGCAGATTTCTTCACATGGTTTCTTGTGCTTTCTCTCAATATGACAGTTGGCTTCTATAAGGAGATTTCTAAGAGTGAGTATTCCAAGAAGCAAAAAATAGACATTTCCAATAATTTAAAAAGTTTGGTATGGAATTTTAATGTTACTTCTGATGTATTCTATAGATAGTCCCAAGATCAGCCTGAAGTCAAGGGATAGACAATAAACTCCATTCACCTTTCAGCATGAGAGGTAACTTAATGGCCATTTTTATTCCATCTCAACCACCCATGATCCAAATCTCTGATTCACCTCCTTACCTCTCCACAAACACTTGCTTCCTAATTAATTGCTATCTGAGCCCTCAGTTTTGAACTCCTGAACTTTCTCTAGATATCATGGAATTTATATTTGTTAAAACTATTTGCTTTGGATTCTCAGCAAGTATCACCTACTTTCTCTCAAATAAGAAATATTCTTCCTCCTCACTTGCCTTACAACTGTAGTTTTCTTTCTCCATCACTTCTTTACATATTTTGTCACATTGATAATTCCTCCATTTTCTACCACTAGCCATCTCTTTGGACTCTGCTTTCTTTCACTAGCTTGCTTGGTTCTGCTATGTCATATTAAAAAAAAAAAAAAAAAAAAAACCTTTCAAATAAACTTGCTAGCAGATCAAACTAACCACTATTTCACTTTCACTAGACTATTTCAATGTCAGTAATAATAATACCCAATAGCAATTGAATACTAACTGTAGGTGAATAACAGTGTTAATGGCTGTGTTTGAATTGTGTTCTCATTTATTCTTGAGAACAGCCCTATATACCCATGACAGTATTTCTTCTCTTTATGTGTGTGTGTGCACCTGCTTAGTCATGTCCAACTCTTTGAGTCCCCATGGACTATAGCTTGCCAGGATTCTCTGTCCATGGAATTTTCCAGGCAAGAAATACTGGAGTGGGTTTTCGTTTCCTACTCCAGGGGATCCTATTGACCCAGGGATTAAATCCACATCTCTTGCATCTCCTGCTTTGGCAGGCAGATTCTTTACCAAACTGGAAATCAGTGAGTCTAGGTGATTTAAGAACCTACAATGAGCAAGTAGCAGAGCAAATACTGGAATTCTGCTTTCTATGATGTCATATACTATTTTCCTGTAAGATATTATATACTTACTGCCTTTACTTTTCAACTGACATTGATATGTTTACATTCCAAAGTACCTTGAACAAGAAAGACCCCTGGTTCTTTGGAGCTTGTTGAATGCTTCAGTTTTAAAAACTACATATCTATCTATCTATCTTCTGAATTGATGCTTTTGAACCGTGGTGTTGGAGAAGACTCTTGAAAGTTCCTTGGACTGCAACGAGATCCAACCAGTCTATCATTTCCTTTAGGAAATCAATCCTGACTATTCACTGGGAGGACTGATGCTAAAGGTGAAGCTCCAATACTTTGTCCACCTGATGTGAAGTGCTGACTCACTGGAAAAGACCCTTGATGCTGGGAAAGATTGAAAGCGGGAGAAGGGGACAGCAGAGGATAAGGTGGTTGGATGGCATCATCGATTGGATGAACATGAGTCTGCGCAAGCTCTGGGAGTTGGTGATGAACAGGGAAGCCTGGCGTGCTGCATTCCATGGGATCACAAAGAGTTGGACACTACTGAGCAACTGAACAACAACAAATATTAAATACTTATATATCTAACAACTGTCATTTTGTCACATATGTTTTGATTACACTAAGTTAATGGGCATGAGGCCCTTTCAGTGTACTGTGTGCCTGAAGACATTTACTGCGAAAAACACACTTCAGGACCACTTGAATATACACAGTGGGGATCAGCCATACAAATGCCACTGTCGTGACATGGATTTCAAGCACAAATCTGCCCTCGAAAAGCATTTAACCTCTCTTCATGGCAGAAGCAGTGGTGAAAAACTACCCAGGCATGATCTGGAAAGGCAAAACCTATTGTAACTAGAACCACACCTTGTTATGTAAGCTGTATATCATTCTGTTGGGCAAGTCTTTCTATAGAAATGCAGCATTTGTAATATTGCATTTCCACCCCCATCTTTAGATCTTATTTTTGGTCTACCTATACGTGTTATGACTTCACTTTCACTTTTCACTTTCATGCATTGGAGAAGGAAATGGCAACCCACTCCAGTGTTCTTGCCTGGAGAATCCCAGGGACGGGGGAGCCTGGTGGGCTGCCATCTATGGGGTCGCACAGGGTCGGACACAACTGAAGCGATGCAGCACAGCAAGATAACTTCTGTTAAGTTTTATAACTGGTGATTACAAATGAAAAATAATGAACTCTTTTGACTACTTCAAGCTATACACATGCCAGTATATATTTATGTGCCATGTGAACATGCTGGGCACACAGAGTAGAATTAGAAAATGGGTTATTTCATATCTAGTCCACTTCAACATTTCCTTCCTCTTGACTATTATCTTTGATGGGTCTATTTTTACAGCAGTGCAACATTTTCATAAATTTTTAGAATTATCTTAATAATCACAAAAATACTCTAAGATTTTATTAGAATAAAAACAGTTTTACAGATCACTTTGACACAAATTTATCTCTACATTAGTGAATGTCAGAGTTAATGAATGTAGTACATCTTTTCAATTTTTAGGTCTTGAATTTTTCTCAGTAATAGTTTATGGACTTCTCTATAGGGACTTTAGACTTTTGTTAGATTTATTCACGGATGTTTGATCTTTTCATTGCTATTATAATAGTATTCTATTAAACTTCCTATTCTAATGATCTCTTGCTTCTATATCAAATGTATATTTTTTATTGATATTATTTATTGACTCTAACAATTTTACATTGATTCCATGAATGTAGCAGATATGTCATGCTGAAAATTTCTTGATCTTACTCATAATAACAGTTTAAATATTTTATTTTTCCAATCTCCACTTTTAAAACTTTCCTTTTCTTACTTTACTTTCTATGACTTAAAAGAAATATTAAATAGAAGTATTGAGACAAGCATCCTTGCCAATAATTTGATCTCACTGGGAAAACTTTGAATAATTCACCATTAAATATAAAGATTGCTGTCATTTGTGTTGGATTTCCTTTATCAGATTATTACCTTTTTAACTTTCAATTTTACTAAATGCTTTTTATAAAAACAGATCTTTAACTTTATCATGTGCTTTTGCTACATGTAAAGAGTGATCATAATACGTATCTCCTTCAGAATGGACTGGTTGGATCTCCTTGCAGCCCAAGGGACTCTCAAGAGTCTTCTCCAACACCACAGTTCAAAAGCATCAATTCTCCGGCGCTCAGCTTTCTTCACGGTGCAACTCTTACATCCATACATGACCGCAGGAAAAACCATAACCTTGACTAGACGGACCTTTGTTGGCAAAGTAATGTCATTGCTTTTCAATATGCTATCTAGTTTGGTCATAACTTTCCTTCCAAGGAGTAAGCGTCTTTTAATTTCATGGTTGCAGTCACCATCTGCAGTGATCTGGGAGCCCAGAAAAATAAAGTCTGACACTGTTTCCACTGTTTCCTCATCTATTTCCCATAAAGTGATGGGACCAGATGCCATGATCTTCATTTTCTGAATGTTGAGCTTTAAGCCAACTTTTTTCACTCTCCACTTTCACTTTCATCAAGAGGCTTTTAGTTCCTCTTCACTTTCTGCCATAAGGGTGGTGTCATCTGCATATCTGAGGTTATTGATATTTCTCCCAGCAGTCTTCATTCCAGCTTGTGCTTCTTCCAGCCCAGCGTTTCTCATGATGTACTCTGCATAGAATTTAAATAAGCAGGGTGACAATATACAGCCTTGACGTACTCCTTTTCCTATTTGGAACCAGTCTGTTGTTCCATGTCCAGTTCTAACTGTTGCTGCCTGACCTGTATATAGGTTTCTCAAGAGGCAGATCAGGCGGTCTGGTATGCCCATCTCTTTCAAATTTTCCACAGTTTATTGTGATCCACACAGTCAAAGGCTTTGCCATAGTCAATAAAGCAGAAATAGATGTTTTTCTGGAACTCTCTTGCTTTTTCCATGATCCAGCAGATGTTGGCAATTTGATCTCTGGTTCCTCTGTCTTTTCTAAAGCCAGCTTGAATATCTGAAGTTCACGATTCACATGTTGCTGAATCCTGGCTTGGAGAATTTTGAGCATTACTTTACTAGCGTGTGAGATGAGTGCAATTGTGCAGTAGTTTGAGCATTCTTTGGCATTGCCTTTCTTTGGGATTGGAATGAAAACTGACCTTTTCCAGTCCTCTGGCCACTGCTAAGTTTTCCAAATTTGCTGGCATATTGAATGCAGCACATTCACAGCATCATCTTTCAGGATTTGAAATAACTCAACTGGAATTCCATCACCTCCACTAGCTTTGTTCATAGTGATGCTTTCTAAGGCCCACTTGACTTCACATTCCAGGATGTCTGGCTCTAGGTGAGTGATCACACCATCGTGATTATCTTGGTCATAAGATCCTTTTTGTATAGTTCTTCTGTGTATTCTTGCCACCTCTTCTTAATATCTTCTGCTTCTGTTAGGTCAATACCTTTTCTGCCCTTTATTGAGCCAATCTTTGCATGAAATATTCCCTTGGTGTCTCTAATTTTCTTAAAGAGATCTCTAGTCTTTCCCATTCTCTTGTTTTCCTCTATTTCTTTACATTGATCACTGAGGAAGGCTTTCTTATCTCTTCTTGTTATTCATTGGAACTCTGCACTCAGATGTTTATATCTTTCCTTTCCTCCTTCGCTTTTCGCTTCTCTTCCTCTCACAGCTATTTGTAAGGCCTCCTCAGACAGCCATTTTGCTTTTTTGCATTTCTTTTCCATGGGGATGGTCTTGATCCCTGTCTCCTGTACAATGTCATGAACCTCCGTCCATAGTTCATCAGGTACTCTATCTATCAGATCTAGTCCCTTAAATCTATTTCTCACTTTCACTGTATAATCATAAGGGATTTGATTTTGGTCATACCTGAATGGTCTAGTGGTTTCCCCTACTTTCTTCAATTTAACTCTGAATTTGGCATAAGGAGATCATGATCTGAGCCATAGTCAGCTCCTGGTCTTGTTTTTGTTGACTGTATAGGGTGTCTCCATCTGTGGCTGCAAAGAATATAATTGATCCAGTTTCGGTGTTGACCATCTGGTGATGTCCATGTGTAGAGTCTTCTCTTGTGTCGTTGGAAGATGGTGTTTGCTATGACCATTGCATTTTCTTGGCAAAACTCTATTAGTCTTTGCCCTGCTTCATTCTGTATTCCAAGACCAAATTTACCTGTTACTCCAGGTGTTTCTTGACTTCCTACTTTTGCATTCCAGTCCCCTATAATGAAAAGGACATCTTTTTTGGGTGTTAGTTCTAAAAGGTCTTGTAGGTCTTCTTAGAACCATTCAAATTCAGCTTCTTCAGCATTACTGGTTGGGGCATAGACTTGGATTACTGTGATATTGAATGGTTTGCCTTGGAACTGAACAGAGATCATTCTGTTGTTTTTGAGATTGCATCCAAGTACTGCATTTTGGACTCTTTTGTTCACCATGATGGCTACTCCATTTCTTCTGAGGGATTCCTGCCCGCAGTAGTAGATATAATGGTCATCTGAGTTAAATTCACTCATTCCAGTCCATTTTGGGTCGCTGATTCCTAGAATGTCAACGTGCACTCTTGCCATCTCCTGTTTGGCGACTTCCAACTTGCCTTGATTCATGGACCTGACATTCCAGGTTCCTATGCAATATTGCTCTTTACAGCATCAGACCTTGCTTCTATCACCAGTCACATCCACATCTGGGTATTGTTTTTGCTTTGGCTCCATCCCTTCATTCTTTCTGGAGTTATTTCTCCACTGATCTCCAGTTTCATATTGGGCACCTACTGACCTGGGGAGTTCCTCTTTCAAAGTCTATAGTTACATATAAAAAACAGCAACTTGTAAAAGTTTTTAAGTCTGAAAGATACACTGGAAATCAATTTGTTCACCAATACATTTTAGGCTGTGTAAATAATCAATACTGTATTTAATTGGGTTTCCACACCTTTGGGAAGACTAAAGCATGAGCTTTGAAAAGGCTATAATGTGGAAACTCTGCTGTGAACTTATCCCTCCAGAGTTCTTATCAGTTTTAATGGCATAGTTTTATAATTGGTAACTTCCTCCAACAGAAGATAATGGAGTAAAGAAGAAATGGCACTGGTACAAATCTCTTTTAGTAAAAAGAAAGTGGGCAGGTGTAGGCAAAGAAATTAAGTTTATTTTTCAATTAATAAATGATATTTTTTAAGAGCCAACCTTAATCAAATATTTGCATGGCTTCTAATCCCTGTGAAACACACTTGTCTATATGGTACAAGACTTTCCTGTTAACTGTCATGGCCTGACAATTCTCATTCTTTTATTACACATGACGGAATGTCTATTTCCTCTAAAAGCCACATTTTTAATAATTCAAAGGATGA
This sequence comes from Ovis canadensis, assembly GCF_042477335.2. Classification (NCBI taxonomy): domain Eukaryota; kingdom Metazoa; phylum Chordata; class Mammalia; order Artiodactyla; family Bovidae; genus Ovis; species Ovis canadensis. The sequence continues at coordinate 65,534,736 of NC_091250.1, forward strand.
AAACACAGAGCAAGAAAGAATATCTGAATATCATTATGGCCTTTAGCCTTTACAGGTTAATTCTTCTACCATAAGTACACTAACTCTAACACTCTTAACAAAGCCTCAAATCCCATCTTCACACATCCAAGCCAGATGAAGGAAAAATACACACAAATTGAATATACAGCACAATAGAATCCAGTTCATAGATGCCTTCTAGTACTTTAAGAAGACAATTATTTATCACTACATTATTTACTTTTTGTAGTGTTTTTCCTTTCTGTCATATCTGTGACTTTTTTGGTTTAAATTATTCAATAATTTTGATTATTTTTAAGTTATTAAATAATTTTAGTTTAAATTATTCAGCCAAAGTTTAAAACAATTTTAGTGAGTCTCTCATCTACCCCACTATATAAAGAAAAAAACTTACTCTCAAATTTTAATATTTTTTATGATAAAATATCCAATAATACTTTGAAAATAAAGTGGGTTTTTGTTCTTTATTTATTTGCTTTTTAGAGATTCCAAAGATTCCAGAGTAGTTTCTTAGACGTAATTCAAAGTTTATAGGTATATGTACGCCAACACAAATGCATTCCCTAGGCAGGATATCATGGCATACATAGAAAGGTAAGAAAAAGGCTACAGTAAAAGAGCTGTCTCCTCATTCCAGGGTAAACTGCAATGTTAAACTTTTTTTTTTTTTTTAGTATTATACTGATAGTCATTGAAACTTAATCACAAGGATGTAGTCAAGATACAGTAAAATAATATAAAGTTATCAAACAATGATTATGTCTAATAAGAGAGAAAGAGAAGGGCCAAATGTTAAATGAGGAAGTACAGGAATGCTTTACTCTAAGTGTGGTAAAACTTAAATGGTAATTTTCTATTAAATTTTCCATGGAGATGATGTTCAACCAGTCATGCAGTATCACTTATTTATGAAATATTTACTGTACAACTACGATACTCAAAGTTGTGATATACAAAGTACAGACATGCAAAGTTGAATTAAAGCAATATTTCTATCTCAAGAAGCACATATTCTCACTAAAGCAGATGTTATCACTCCATCTCTGTCCTATATATTTAACTTGTATACTTTTAATTTTACTTTATAATTTTTATTAAAGTTCCTTCCCTACTGATCTGGATTAATAGAAGAATAGATGTGTTCAAATAAGCACAGAATTTATCATAACACAGTGTTAATGGAACTATAGTCAAAGAAAACATTGCAGTGACTCAGAAAAATTCTGCTAGAAGATTTTGAGATACTTGATTTAAAAATATGAAACAGAGCTCAAAAGAGGAAAGGAATTCAATTTATGGATTTATTACATAGTATTTGAAAGTGAAGTGTTAGTTGCTCAGTTGTGTTCGATTCTTTGTGACCCCATGGACTGGAGCCCATGGGCTCCTCCGTTCGTGGGATTTACCAGGCAAGAATATTGGAGCGGGTTGCCATTACCTTAACCAGGGGATCTTCCCAACTCAAGGAATCAAACCTGGGTCTCCTGCATTGCAGGCAGATGCTTTACCATCTGAGCCACAAGGGAAACCCTTGAAAGTGAAAGGATACACATATTTTAGTTTTCCTACCTGGGAAGGAAGCTTCATAAGTACTTTTGTTGCCTCCACAGCCTGCTAACAAGGGCTCTTCTATTTAAAAAAAATTTTTTTTCAAATAGTGCTTTCTTCCTTTCTTTATTTTTTTTTTTCTTCTCTTAAAAAGTTTCGCTTCACATCAAATGATGAGGAAAAAAATGTCCAGCTGTGGGGCTTCATTCACATTCATTAATGATACTGTTTGAGGACCTTTGCTCCCTTACATACAGCCTGAGCTATACACCATCTCTGTCTCAGTGAGGTTCAAGTCAAACCATTCTGTTTCAGTTTGGTCACAGACGCCTTCACCATTAATCTCATACTCTTCTGCATTGTTGCTCCAGAGCACCTAGTTTTGAGGTGCTTCTCTTTAAGATGTTTCTTTTTGTTCTTTTTTTCTTTTTTTGGTTTTTAAGTATTAGCTTAGACTCTGATCAGGAAAAGAGGAAATCTGACTTTGTAATACAGTTTATGTTCTTTCTATTAATATCACCAACAATGGTGAAGTAAAACACTTTTGAATATTTATCTTAAGGCTTGTGAACCTGGATAGTGACAAAATTCTGGAGCATTCAAAGCAGGTGGTGTGAGTAACTCTGCTGGCAGAAAAAACCCAGAACTACTTTAAGCATCTACAGTTTTAGGGACTACATAGGAAAATATCAAGAAACTATTACAGTCTTTGACTTAGGTGTAAAGAATAGATGTAATAAATCATAGTATATGATTCGGAGAAGGCAATGGCATCGCACTTCAGTACTCTTGCCTTGAAAATCCCATGGATGGAGGAGCCTGGTAGGCTGCAGTCCATGGGGTCGCTGAGGGTTGGACACGACCGAGCGACTTCACTTTCACTTTTCGCTTTCATGCATTGGAGAAGGAAATAGCAACCCACTCCAGTGTTCTTGCCTGGAGAATCCCAGGGACGGGGGAGCCTGGTGGGCTGCCGTCTATGGGGTCGCACAGAGTCAGACACGACTGAAGTGACTTAACAGCAGCAGTATATGATTATATATTACATAATATATATATTCATAATAATAAATATGCCTTTATTACATGAAGTGATCTAAGAATAAACAGATCATTTCACTGGCTCAAACCAAATTTAGTTCCCCAGAAGTCTTATAAATAGTCTTACACACACACACACACACACACACACACAGAGTTAAGGATTCTGTCATTATTTTTCTTTTCAGTTAAGTTTTCCCAGCCAATTTTACCAAATTCCAACAAGGTATCTTTTTTTGTGTGGGGGAGGGGTTGTAGCTTGGAGGGGGACGGTGAGAAGAAAGAGAATTCTTGAAACATTCATTTAGCTGAAATTTTAAAAAATCACCTTGTATAACCTATACGTTTTTTCACAGTTATCATGGGCTTTCATAATATCTTGATGTTCCAACAATTCCTTAACTTTTTATTCTATGTGAACTCTTATGCAGTGAAAAGGATAGTCTAGAATGAGCAGGAAATTATAATGGATTACTGTCTCAAATGTTTCTAATAATGTAAGTAACCTGTTTAGACAAAAGTTTTCCGAGGTGATTTATAGGCTACTCCAACATAAAGTTCCTAACACCTCGTGATGGCTTCAGACTACAAATTCATTTGTGGAATTCTGCAATCCAATGTACTTCTCACTCCTATACTCTAATACTGAAGGCTAATGGCTTAGACACAATGTGCCAATAGTGTGCACAGTAGCATGAAGTAATTTTTCAACTGCCTAATGAATTGCTAATTTAATGGTTGTCATTAGCTCAGACTCAAAAATGATATTTTATTAGTAAAAAAATGCTCTGTAGAAACTGCAATGTTTTCTATTATAAAAGCAAAGCAAATTTCAACTCTACATACAAATATGTATATAATTTAAGAAATATTTTCAAATAATTAGTTTCTCTTTTTTTTTAATTGAACTTTAGATGTCAAAGTACACAAATCTTATATGTACAGATTGGTGAATTTTGACATGCATATATACATCCAAATAAGCAAAATATAAATCAAGTTTAGAATGTTATCAGTCACCTAGAAAAGTACCTCATATCTCTTGTAAGTATATAAAGTCCCAAAGATGGTAAGACAGTTTTGATCTTTATTCACCTATTGAAGACTTGATTATTTTAAGTTTTTGGCAAATATTAACAAAACTGTTATAATTATCAGCATGCAGGATTTTTTGTGAATGTGAGAATTCAGATTAGTTGGGTAAATACTTGGAAGTGCAATTTCTAGATCACATGGCAAGATTCTACTTAGCTTTGAAAGAAACTTCCACTCTGTTTTCCAAACTGGCCATACCATTTAGAATGCCCATCAGCAATTAATGAGAGCTTCTGTCACTCCACATCCTTACCAGCAATGGCATTGTCTGTATGTGTATTTGGCATTTAAGGCACATTGATAACTTATCATTTTGTTTTGTGTTTTACTTGGAACATTTATGTCAATGGCCTCATTTTAGTTCTTTGTATGTTGAAAGGACTATATCTGACAAGTGCAAAGAAACAGAATATCAAAAAGTAAAGAAACTGTACCTTCTCATAAAATGAGTAAGTAAAGGATGGTGTCTGAAATGGAGGCTATGCTGCTGCTCCTACATCAAGTTACAAACTAAGTATAATCTCCACTTAGAAACACAGACATCTGTTTCCTCTTAGATTCTAAAAACATCATACAGATGCCAGGAGGCTAACTAGTTGTAGGAAGAGTGTCCATTAGATGAAAAAGATAACATGTCTCTATGGGTTTAAAACCTCCAAGCATAAATCAGGCAAAGTCAAACAGTTCAAAGATAAATTAGCGGGTGGCTCCTCCTGGTGAGCAGAGCTTGGCAGATCACTTAGGTGATATCAATTTAAGAAGCTATCATTAAAATTCTGGTACACTCCATTTCTTAAAATATGAACTCTAATCTTCACATAGGATTTCCAACAGAAGCAGGGAAGACACTACAATTTTTAGGGAGAAGAAATAACTAGAAATACTTCCAGAATTTGGACATGAAAGTCAGTACCAATAGTTATGAACTGGAGAAGGTTATGGAGATTCGGGCTTGAAAAAGTAGGCTACGAAAGGGTATTTATACTCTTTATTGAAAAATAAAACATTCAAGCTGGGCTACGAATCTCAAGAGAACAAACGTTGGGAAAGAAACCTGGTACTCTATGTTCCTCTTGCCTTGAGTCCTGGGAAAAAACACAGTTAAGATTTTTGGAGGGGAGATCAATGTATTTTTCATTCAAAATTTGTAGAAGTTGGTGGAAGAGAAAAATGGCACAACATTTTGATACAAGAATTACATACAAGACATAATTTGATGTCTTAAACTTAAATAAACTTTAATAAACAAAATAATCAAGTCTTCAATAGGTGAATAAAGATCAAATATTGGTAATTACATATAAGATTACTACGATCATCTTAGAAAGATGATTGTAGTTGCAGTGGAAGAAAACTATAAGAGACTTTTTTATATATACATGAATCTATCATTTTTCAAATTCTTTTTCCATTTAGATTATTGTATAAATATTGAGCAGAGTTCTCTGTGCTATACAGCAGGTCCCAGTTGGATATTCATTTTAAATACAGAAGTGTGTGCATGTCAACCCCAGGCTTCCTAACTATCCCTTCCACCCATTTCCATCCACCTTGCCTCCACAGTAACCACAAGTTTGTTCTCTAAGTCTGTGAGTCTGTTTTGTAAACAAGTCCATTTGTATACTTAAAAAAATAAAAATAGAGCTTAGTACAAACCAAGCAGCAATAAAATTAGCTTTACTATAACTTATCTACATGCCTAGAACCAGTCTAAGAATTTCATATGGATAATTTAATCCTCACAAGCATCCTAAATGTTATACATGTTTCCCCCCTTTTAGAGATGAAAAAACTAAGTCAAGCACTATACCATGTTTCTTACCTACCGACATGAAAGCTTCCATGTTCACAGCTTGGTAAACAAAAAGGCTCCCAAAATGGCACAGTTAGGCATTATGATAGGCTAAATTCTAATGCCCCAAAAGATTTTTGGTAGATTAAACTATGAAAAGTGGAGGAAAATACAGATGAACAATTGAGTGACAAATGCATTGGTATCTAAACTGTGTTTCACGTTATTCTTGTCATCGAACCAGGTAGATACAGATCATAATCCATCTAATATTGAATATAACATTTGTGTTAACGTGTAAATATTAAAAAGCTACAATTGAGTAGGAAAGACTGCAATTATCATATTGTTTCTTTTCTGAGAAAGCTTCCTTTTGTTTTAACATACCCTGATAGCTTTAAGATACCCTGATAGCTATAGTAATGGTAACTTACCTACACTAAATAGAAGAATATAGCCATCTAGAGAATAAGCTTTACAAATCTATTTAAATTATTGGTAATTTCATGCATGTATTGCCTACTCTGACATACAAGAAACTCATTTAAGTACTGTAAAGACAATTGAATAATTATTTTATCTAACTTTTGAGAAGTGTGTATAAAGTGGATGAGATATAATATATGCAAGATGAGGATCTGGAATAAAATTATGTCATATTTTTAACATATAAATTAGAAAAAGTATTCTTCGGGTTGCATAGTTTAGGTAGCTTATTCAGCAAATAGCTGAATATTGATGTGCTAGTTTATAATTATGCAAACTAATGATGAGCTCTTTTTCAAATTTACAGAGTTAATGAAGAAAAGAGATGGAATACTTTGCCTAATATAACAAACTTAGAATTTAACAAGTTTTGACCTAAAACTTGACCAATATAAAGACATAGATTTGGAAATATATCTTTGAGGGTGATAATGACTTGAAAACTAAAAAACACCTCAAAATGATCTACAGCATAGGATCAGAAATCAATCAGACAAAGTTTTACTCAAACTCCAACTTTTTGTACAGTGGAAATATATGCATGTCATTTTAATTTACAAGACTACCATTTCTCCATTTGTATAATGGATTGATAATAAAAATCCTTCTGTTTTGAGAAGTATATGTATATATATATATATATATATATATATATATACTGCAAAATTCTATGTCATACTATACATCCTAAATTCTGTAGTTTGTGAAAAGATGAATCATGTTTTAAGATTATGACCGAAAGAGTCCTTCTAATAGTGAGGATACGAGTGATATAATAAGGAGCCTAAGAAGCAATAACGTGAAGAAACTTTCTCAGCAGAAGTCTAGAATTCTGATGGAAGTTCCTATTTTCTGATTGTTAGCCTATTTTTATTCAAATCAATGGTAAAATTAATTTTTCCTTTAACAATTTTCCTCTCTTCTGATTCAAATTATGTTATGCTATATACACATTATTTTTTTAAAAAAAGTTAAGCACAATACATACAACCCACAGACTTTAATGAATTCCTTTTCTTGGCTTTTGCAAAATTATATTTTCTCATGATTTATTTTCTCATTTTACTAGTTTGTCCTTCCATTTCAAGCTCAATCTTCTCTTCTGCTTCCTTCTCATGGAACTGAACACCAAATATTAGTTTCTTGAAGGACAATTTTCTGTTCTATTCATAGTATGTCTTTAGGGTAATTTACCCAGTTTCATGTCTTCTCTCCTCTCAGGATACCTTAAAACTCATAGAACTAATTGGCTACACAAAATCTGCTTTCAGAAACCTCATTGTAATGTCAAATCTAGCATGTTCAAAATGCTTCTAAAACACCCCATCCCCACTGAAACTGTTCCTTTCTTCATTGTGTGCAATTTAAATTCATAATTCACCCAGTTACTCCAGTGTCCCAGGAGCCATGCTTGACCCTTTTCCTCACTTGACACATCTAGTTCGGTTCAGTTCAGTTCAGTCGTACAGTTGTGTCCGACTCTTTGCAACTCCATGGACTGCAGTACACCAGGCTTCTTGTCCATCACCAACTCCCTAAGCTTACTCAAACTCATGTCCACTGAGTCAGTGATGCCATCCAACCATCTCATCCTCTGTTGTCCCCTTCTTCTCCTCCCTTCAATATTCCCAGCATCAGGGTCTTTTCAAATGGCACATCTAACCTAATTCAAAAATACATATGCTGCCACCACTCAAGCTAAATGTATTGGCAGGTGTTTTCTTGGACCACTGTTATAATCTATAGCTTGGCCACTACTACACCTTGAGCAAAGCCCTGTGAGGCTTCCGGGAACTGTGTATTTTTGTACCACACTTTTTTTGGTTTTTTTAGTTTTTTATTTTTTTTTAATTTTAAAATCTTTAATTCTTACATGCGTTCCCAAACATGAACCCATAACATCTCTCTGGGTCACTTTTTTATAGGCAAGACTCTAGCCTTCTAGGACCTTCAATAGTTCCAGGGGGCAATTCAAGCAGTTGCTAATCAAGAGAGGGCTTCCCCGCTAGCTCAATGATAAAGAATTCACTTGCAATGCAGATGTGGGAGACATGAGTTTAATCCCTGCATCAGGAAGATACCCAGAGAAGGAAATGGCAACCCTTTCCAGTATTCTTGCCTGGAAAATTCCATGGACAGAGGAGCCTGGCAGGCTACAGTCCATGGGATCGCAGAGAGTCAAACGGGACTGAGCACAGGAGCACACAGCCACACAAAGAAGGAGCAGCCCAGAAACCGCCTAAGGCAAGAAAAAAGGAACCAGAGAAGTTCATCAAAATGAGACGACCATGGAGATGAGATTCAGTTCAGTTCAGTCGCTCAGGAGTGTCCGACTTTTTGTGACCCCATGAACCCTAGCAGGCCAGGCCACCTGGTCCATCATCAACTCCTGGAGTTCACCCAAACCCATGTCCATTGAGTTGATGATGCCATACAACCATCTCATTCTCTGTCATCCCCTTCTCCTCCTGCCCTCAATCTTTACCAGCATCAGGGTCTTTTCAAATGACTCAGCTCTTTGCATCAGGTGGCCAAAGTATTGGATTTTCAGCTTCAACATCAGTCCTACCAATGAACAACCAGGACTGATCTCCTTTAGGATGGACTGGTTGGATCTCTTTACAGTCCAAGGGATTCTCAACAGTCTTCTCCAACACCACAGTTCAAAAGCATCAATTCTTAGGCACTCAGCTTTCTTTAGAGTCCAACTCTCACATCCATATATGACTCCTGGAAAAACCATAGCCTTGACAAGACGGACCTTTGTTGGCAAAGTAATGTCTCTGCTTTTTAATATGCTGTCTAGGTTGGTCATAACTTTCCTTCCATGGAGTAAGCGTCTTTTAATTTCATGGCTGCAGTCACCATCTGCAGTGATTTGGGACCACAAGAAAATAAAGTTAGCCACTGTTTCCCATGTATTTGCCATGAAGTGATGGGACCAGATGCCATGATCTTTGTTTTCTGAATGTTGAGCTTTTTCACTCTCCTCTTTCACTTTTATCAAGAGGCTCTTTAGTTCTTCTTCACTTTCTGCCATAAGGATGGTGTCATCTGCATATCTGAGTTATTGATATTTCTTTCAGCAATCTTGATTCCAGCTTGTGCTTCCTCCAGCCCAGCATTTTTCATGATGTACGCTGCATGTAAGTGAAATAAGCAGGGTGACAATATACAGCCTTGACGTACTCCTTTTCCTATTTGGAACCAGTCTGTTGTTTCATGTCCATTTCTAACTGTTGCTTCCTGACATGCTTACAGGTTCCTCAAGAGGCAGTTAAGGTGGTCTAGTATTCCCATCTCCTTCAGAATTTTCCACAGTTTATTGTGTGTGCTTTGGCATAGTAAATAAAGCAGAAGTAGATGTTTTGCTGGAATTCTCTTGCTTTCTTAATGATCCAGCGGATGTTGGCGATTTGATCTCTGGTTCCTCTGCCTTTTCTAAAACAAGATTGAACATCTGGAAGTTCACCGTTCAAGTATTGCTGAAGCCTGGCTTGGAGAATTTTAAACATTACTTTACTAGTGTGTGAGATGGGTGCAATTGTGTGGTAGTTTGAGCATTCTTTGGCCTTGCCTTTCTTTGGGAGAAGATGAGATTAAGGGAGTGAAAGTTCTGCTGGCACCAAAATCTTGTCAGATACCATATCTTTGAACCACTAAATATCCTTCACCAAATCCTCTGGGGTTGGGACACTTGGTTTTTGAGAGCAGAAGCTTGGTGTTTCCCTGTTTTCCTTGTTGTTTAGTTGCTCAGTCATGTCTTACTCTTGGACACATAGCAGGGACTGCAGCATGCCATGCTTCCCTGTCCTTCACCATCTCCCAGTGCTTGCTCAAACTCGTGTCCATTGAGTCAGTGATGCCATCCAACCATTTTGTCCTCTGTTGTCGCCTTCTCCTGCCTCAATCTTTCCTGGCATTAGGGTCTTTACCAATCAGTTGGCTCTTCGCATCAGGTGGCCAAGTATTTGAGCTTCAACTTCAGCATCATTCCTTCCAATAAATATTCAGGATTGATTTTTTTTTTTAATTAACTAGTTTGATCTCCTTGCTGTCCAAGGGACTCTCAAGGGTCTTCTCCAACACCACGGTTCAAAAGCATCAGTTCTTCAGTGCTGGCAAAGTAATAAATCTGTTCTTTCTGACCTGACCCAAAACTCTGTCTACTAGATTTGATTCAAGGAGAAGTTGAACTTTTAGTAACAGGAAGATCATTGATGCACTTCAGAAAAAATAATGCTTCAGTGAATGTGATGACCTGTATGAATTATATTCAAAAGAGAATAGGACAGGAACTGAAAAAGATAAAAATAGAAAAACTCCAAAATCTTGCAAAAAAGATAATTATTATTAATATAAAGCAAGATGATAACTTGAGAATGCAGCATTTTGAGGAATATGGAAATGTGAAATGATATTATATAAATAAATTTACTTTTTTTCTGATTATACAAATAAATATACCCATATAATAAATCTGGAAAAGTACTAACGTAAAATTTTTATTCCATAACAAGAAATTGATTTTCTTAACCTTGTATTATATTCTGTTGCAGCTCTATATTACAGGAATTGGATTGCATTTCATGTAATGCTTTAAAGATCACTTTATCATTTAATCTTATATGTATCACAAATATTATTTTAATATTTGATAACTTAATTTCTAATGATCTATAACTCTAAGCTGATATATATATATATATATATATATATAATCCCACATTCTTGGATATTTTGACTATTTTAAATATTTATATTTATAAATATTTTCTTATAGATATGTACAATCTCTTAATTCTATCCAATGTGAAGGTCTCACTGCTCTTCATCTTTCTTTCATAACTCAGTCCCAGAATCTGTTTTTCTAAACTCCCTATATCATATGCTTTCTTTGGATAATATTTCTTCCTGTTCCTTCTCCTTTTGGCTCACAGTGTGGCAGGCAATCTTCTCTTCATCTCTTGTAGTTTCCTCTTCTTCCAGCTCCTTCTTCTGATGGTATAGTGCCCAAAGTGTTAAGCCTTCCATATTTTTCTCTTCTAATTTTACATTGTCTTTCCAGAAAAATTTCAGTCATCAATTGTGAAATCTAGATCATATTTGTTGCCAAAATTCCAGACTCATGCATCCAACTTCCTACTGACCATGTATGTCTAAATCTACCCCAAACACTTCACACTGAACCAATCCTAGAGAATCTTTATTATCTCTCTCTAGGACATTTCCCATTTAGTATTCTCTACTTGATATCTAGCGACATAATTGGTGATATAATCTAGAAAAGCATTAAACTTCCTAAGTTTCTCTTTCACACATACTGTTCTGTTCTTAGCTACTCAGTCATGTCCAACTCTTTGTAACCCCATGGGCTGTGGCCCACCAGGCACCTCTGTCCTTGGGTATTCTCCAGGCAAGAATGCTGGAGTGGGTTGCCATGCCCTCCTCCAGAGGATCTTTCCAACCCAGGGGTCACATGGAGGCTCCTGCACTGCAGGCTTTACCTACTGAGCCACCAGGGAAGCCCCGTCCACCAATAATAATAATAATCCCCTTGTCCAATTGATTATTCAGTAAACTTTGCTGGTTGAAGAGAGACACACTTCCTCTTCATTTCCTTGTCACAGGACTAGTCTAGAAATTTACCATCTCTTTAATAAAAATGAAAGTAGGCTTCTTACAGATTGTCTTATATTTCCTTTTATCTGCCTCCAATTTTCCAATCAAGTGCCTTCCAAAATGATTCTTCTAATTTACAAGTCTGATGAATACATTCCTCACAAGATCTCAAAGTTTGTATGCAAAAGAAACAATAATGAAATTATTTAAATTACACATGTCAGACATCACCTTCAAACACAAATATTGATTAGATCTGTTATTTAACATTGCATGCAAATTAAAATAATAACATATAAAATAAAAATGAAAAATATAATAAGGATTTTGAATGTTATGTATTATTCTAAATATACATTATAAGGGCTTCCCTGGTAGGTTAGTGATAAAAAATCCACCTGTCAATATCAGAGATGTGAATTCAAGCCCTGGGTGGGTAAGAGGAAATGGCGAACCGTTCAAGTATTCTTGCCTGTAAAATCTGATGGAGAGAGGAAACTTGAGGGCTACAGTCCATGGGGTCACAAAAGAATTGGACACTACTTAGCAATAAAAATATACATATAAGTATGCTGCTGCTGCTGCTAAGTTGCTTCAGTTCTGTCTGACGCTGTGTGACCCCATAGATGGCAGTCCACCAGGCTCCCCTGTCACTGGGATTCTCCAGGAAAGAACACTGGAGTGGGTTACCATTGCTTTCTCCAACATATAAGTATAAATGTGTATTAATAAGTGCATTTTTTATTTTAAATATAAATTTATTAATTTTAATTGGAGGTTAATTACTTCAAAATACTGTATTCATTCTGCCATACATCAACATGAATCCGCCACAGATATACACGTGTTCCCCATCCTGAACCCCTCTCCCTCCCCGCTCCCCGTACCACACCTCCAGGTTGTCCCAGTGCACCATCCCCGAAAATCCTGTATCATGCATCCAACCTAGACTGGCAATTCGTTTTATATATGATATAATACATCTTTCAATGCCATTCTCCCAAATCATCCCACCCTCTCCCTCTCCCACAGAGTACAAAAGACTGTGCTATACATCTGTATCTCTTTTGCTGTCTCACATACAGGGTATCGTTACCATCTTTCTAAATTCCATATATATGCTTTAGTATACTGTATTGGTGTTTTTCTTTCTGGCTTACTTCACTCAATATAATAGGCTCCAGTTTCATCCTCCTCATTAGAACTGATTCAAATGTATTCTTTTTAATGGCTGAGTAATAATCCATTGTGTATATATACCACAGCTTTCTTATCCATTCATCTGCTGATGGACATCTAGGTTGCTTCCATGTCCTGGCTATTATAAACAGTGCTGTGATGGACACTGGGGTACACGTCTCTTTCAATTCTGGTTTCCTTGGTGTGTATCCCCAGCAGTGGGATTGCTGGGTCATAAGGCAGTTCTATTTCCAGGTTTTTAAGGAATCTCCACACTGTTCTCCATAGTGGCTGTACTAGTTTGCATTCCCACCAACAGTGGAAGAGGGTTCCCTTTTCTCCTAACCCTCTCCAGCATTTATTGCTTGTAGACATTTGGATCGCAGCCATTCTGACTGGCGTGAAATGGTACCTCATTGTAGTTTTGATTTGCATTTCTCTAATAATGAGTGATGTTGAGAATCTTCTCATGTGTTTGTTAGCCATTTCTATGTCTTCTTTGGAGAAATGTCTGTTTAGTTCTTTGGCCCATTTTTTGATTGGGTCGCTTATTTTTCTGGAATTGAGCTGCAGGAGTTGCTTATATATATTTGAGATTAGTTGTTTATCAGTTGCTTCATTTGCTATCATTTTCTCCCATTCTGAAGGCTGTCTTTTCACCTTGCTTATAGTTTCCTTTTTTGTGCAGAAGCTTTTAAGTTTAATTAGGTCCCATTTGTTTATTTTTGCTTTTACTTCCAGTATTCTGGAAGGTGGGTCATAGAGGATCCTGCTGTGATGTATGTCAGAGAGTGTTTTGCCTGTGTTCTCCTCTAAGAGTTTTATAGTTTCTGGTCTTACATTTAGATCTTTAATCCATTTTGAGTTTATTTTTGTGTATGGTATTAGAAAGTGTTCTAGTTTCGTTCTTTTACCAGTGGTTGACCAGTTTTCCAGCACCACTTGTTAAAGAGATTGTCTTTAATCCATGGTATATTCTTGCCTCATTTGTCAAAGATAAAGTGTCCATATGTGTGTGGATTTATCTCTGGACTTTCTATTTTGTTCCATTGATCTATATTTCTGTCTTTGTGCCAGTACCATACTGTCCTGATGACTGTGGCTTTGTTGTAGAGCCTGAAGTCAGGCAGGTTGATTCCTCCAGTTCCATTCTTCTTTCTCAGGATTGCTTTGGCTATTCGAGGTTTTTTGTATTTCCATAAAAATTGTGGAATTATTTGTTCTAGCTCTGTGAAAAATACCATTGGTACCTTGATAGGGATTGCATTGAATCGATAGATTGCTTTAGCTAGCATACTAATTTTCACTATATTGATTCTTTTGATCCATGAACATGGTATATTTCTCCATCTATTAGTGTCCTCTTTGATTTCTTTCACCAGTGTTTTATAGTTTTCTATATATAGGTCTTTCATTTCTTTTGGTAGATATATTCCTAAGTATTTTATTATTTTCGTTGCAATGGTGAATGGAATTGATTTCTTAATTTCTCTTTCTATTTTCTCATAATTAGTGTATAGGAATGCAAGGAATTTCTGTGTGTTGATTTTATATCCTGCAACTTTACTATATTCATTGATTAGCAATAGTAATTTTCTGATAGAGTTGTTAGGGTTTTCTATGTAGAGGATCATGTCATCTGCAAACAGTGAGAGTTTTACTTCTTCTTTTCCAATTTGGATTCCTTTTATTTCTTTTTCTGCTCTGATTGCTGTGGCTAAAACCTCGAGAACTATTTTGAATATTAGCAGTGAAAGTGGGCACCCTTGTCTTGTCCTGATTTTAGGGGAAATGCTTTCAATTTTTCACCATTGAGGATAATGTTTGCTGTGGGTTTGTCATATATAGCTTTTGTTATGTTGAGGTATGTTCCTTCTATTCCTGCTTTCTGGAGAGTTTTTATCATAAATGGATGTTGAATTTTGTCAAAGGCTTTCTCTGCATCTATTGAGATAATCATATGGCTTTTATTTTTCAGTTTATTAATGTGGTGTATTACACTGATTGATTTGTGGATATTGAAGAATCCTTGTATCCCCGGGATAAGGCCCACTTGGTCATGGTGTATGATCTTTTTAATGTGTTGTTGGATTCTGATTGCTAGAATTTTGTTAAGGATTTTTGCATCTATGTTCATCAGTGATATTGGCCTGTAGTTTTCTTTTTCTGTGGCACCTTTGTCAGGCTTTGGTATTAGGGTGATGGTGGCCTCATAGAATGAGTTTGGAAGTTTACCTTCCTCTGCAATTTTCTGGAAGAGTTTGAGTAGGATAGGTGTTAGCTCTTCTCTAAATTTTTGGTAGAATTCAGCTGTGAAGCTGCCTGGACCTGGGCTTTTGTTTGCTGGAAGATTTCTGATTACAGTTTCAATTTCTGTGCTTGTGATGGGTCTGTTAAGATTTTCTATTTCTTCCTAGTTCAGTTTTGAGAAGTTGTACGTTTCTAAGTATTTGTCCATTTCTTCCAAGGTGTCCATTTTATTGGCATATAATTGCTGATGGTAGTCTGTTATGATCCTTTGTATTTCTGTGTTGTCTGTTGTGATCTCTCCATTTTCATTTCTAATTTTATTGATTTGATTTTTCTCCCTTTGTTTCTTGATGAGTCTGGCTAATGGTTTGTCAATTTTATTTATCCTTTCAAAGAACCAGCTTTTGGCTTTGTTGATTTTTACTATGGTCACTTTTGTTTCTTTTGCATTTATTTCTGCCCTAATTTTTAAAATTTCTTTCCTTCTACTAACCCTGGGGTTCTTCATTTCTTCCTTTTCTATTTTCTTTAGTTGTAGAGTTAGGTTATTTATTTTACTTTTTTCTTGTTTCTTCGTGTATGCCTGTATTGCTATGAACTTTCCCCTTAGCACTGCTTTTACAGTGTCCCACAACGTTTTGGGTTTTTGTGTTTTCATTTTCATTCATTTCTATGCATAGTTTGATTTCTTTTTTTATTTCTTCTGTGATTTGTTGGTTATTCAGCAGCGTGTGTTCAGCCTCCATATGTTGGAATTTTTAATAATATTTCTCCTGTAATTGAGATCTAATCTTAATGCATTGTGGTCAGAAAAGATGCTTGGAATGATTTCAATTTTTTTGAATTTACCAAGGCTAGATTTATGGTCCAGGATGTGATCTATCCTGGAGAAGGTTCTGTGCGCACTTGAGAATAAGGTGAAATTCATTGTTTTGGGGTGAAATGTCTTATAGATATCAATTAGGTCTAACTGGTCTATTGTATCATTTAAAGTTTGTGTTTCCTTGTTAATTTTATGTTTAGTTGATCTATCCATAGGTGTCAGTGGGGTATTAAAGTCTCCCACTATTATTGTGTTATTGTTAATTTCCCCTTTTATACTTTTTAACATTTGTATTACATATTGCGGTGCTTCTATGTTGGGTGCATATATATTTATAATTGTTATATATTCTTCTTGAATTGATCATTTAATCATAATGTAGTGTCCTTCTTTGTCTCTTTTCACAGCCTTTGTTTTAAAGTCTATTTTATCTGATATGAGTATCGCTACTCCTGCTTTCTTTTGGTCTCTGTTTGCATGGAATATCTTTTTCCAGCCCTTCACTTTCAGTGTGTATGTGTCCCCTGTTTTGAGGTGGGTCTCTTGTAGACAACATATATAGGGGTCTTGTTTTTGTATCCATTCAGCCAGTCTTTGTCTTTTGGTTGGGACATTCAACCCATTTGCATTTAGGGTAATTATTGATAAGTCTGATCCCATTGCCATTTACTTTATTGTTTTGGGTTCTAGTTTATACACCTTTTTTTGTGTGTGTCTCCTGCCTAGAGAAGATCCTTTAGCATTTGTTGGAGAGCTGGTTTGGTGGTGCTGAATTCTCTCAGCTTTTGCTTGTCTGTAAAGCTTTTTATTTCTCCTTCATATTTGAATACAATCCTTGCTGGGTACAGTAATCTGGGCTGTAAGTTATTTTCTTTCATCACTTTAAGTATGTCTTGCCATTCCCTCCTGGCTTGAAGAGTTTCTATTGAAATATCAGCTGTTATCCCTATGGGATAACAAGGTTTCTTGGTTAGGGAAGCTTGTGTCAGTGTTCTGGTGGGTGGAGCTGGATTTCTTCTCTCTGGAGTGCAATGAAGAGTCCAGTAATGGGTTATGAGATGTCAATAATTTTGGAATAACTTTGGGCAGCCTGTATATTGGAGCTCAGGTCTGTGTTCCTATGTTGCTGGAGAATTTGTGTGGTATGTCTTGTTCTGGAACTTGTTGGCCCTTGGGTGGTGCTTGGTTTCAGTGTAGGTATGGAGGCGTTTGATGAGCTCCTGTCAATTAATGTTCCCTGGAGTCATGAGTTCTCTGGTGCTCTCAGGGTTTGGACTTAAGCCTCCTGCTTCTGGCTTTCAGTCTTATTTTTACAGTAGTCTCAAGACTTCTCCTTCTATACAGCATCATTGATAAAACATCTAGGTTAAAGATGAAAAGTTTCTCCACAGTAAGGGACACCCAGAGAGGTTCAGAGTTACATGGAGAAGAGAAGAGGGAGGAGGGAGTTAGAGGTGACCTGAATGAGATGAGGTGGAATCAATAGAGGAGAGAGCAAGCTAGCCAGTAATCATTTCCTTATGTGCACTCCACATCTGGACCGCTCAGAGATGTTCACAGAGTTATACAGAGAAGAGAAGAGGGAGGAAGGAGACAGAGGTGGCCAGGAGGATAAAAGGTGGGAATCAAAAGGAGAGAGAGATCCAGTCAGTAATCAGTTCCCTAAGTGTTCTCCACCGTCTAGAACACAGAAATTCACAGAGTTGGGTAGAGAAGAGATGGGGTAGGGAGGAGACACAGGCGACCTGGTGGAGAAAAAGGAGAGTCCAAAGGGGGAGAGAGTAGTCAAGCCAGTAATCTCACTCCCAAGTAAAATGGGTACTGAAGATTGGGTTCTTAAAGGTACAAAATTGATAACAAATACCAAAAAGCAAAGATTAAAAATTTAGAGTAGAGTTTGGAATTCAAAAAATGCAATATTAAAGAAAAGAAGGAAAAAGAGAAAAAAAGTCACAAAAATTATAATATATATATATATATATGAAGTTTGTTTTTAAAAAATAGGGTCTTTTTTTTGCAAAGTAATAGTAGGTTATAAAAGTGAAAATTAAAAGAGTTATAGAGGACTTAAAATTAAAAAAAAAAAGAATGATCGTAAAACAATAAAAATATATCTAGGACTTTCATTGGTGTTGTTGTGGGTATTGTGGAGTCAGTTCATTTTCAGATAGTTCCTTGTTCTGGCTTATATTTCTCTAGATCTACAGGCCCCTTCCTATGTAGTCAGTACTAATGACAGGGTTTTAATCTATTGCACTTGTCACTTCCTAGGCGGTTCCCTCTGTTTTAGCTTCTTCTGTTTGCTGATCTCTTCAGTGTCTGATTTCCGCCCTGACACAAAGGGAGCGGTGGTGGACACTTTTTTTAGGCTCACTTGTTCAGTCGCGCCCTGGGGAGGGAGGGACGCTGCAAACAGATAACACTGGCATGTGCTCACGGTGCCTCAGCCACACTAGGCCTGCCCCTGCTCACAGCGCATGTACCCTCCCTGCCCACACTGCTCAGGCTCTAGGTTGCTCCACTGGGAACCATCCGAGGCTGGCCCTGGGCTACACGCACCTCCCAGGTCTAAGCTGCTCAGGTTCAGGCACTCGGGTAGTCCTCAGAGGCACACACTTGGTTGGGCCTGTGTTTTGTGCCATTCCCAGGTCCGAGCAGCTCAGAAGATGGAGTGTTTGGTAAGCACGGTCACTGAGACTTATCGCCTCCCCCGTCCCAGCCACTCAGTTTTCTGGGTGTACAACTGGCGCACCTTCTCAGGCAGATGTTGACCGTCCAGAACCCCAAGAAGTCTTAGTTAGCAAAGAAGCCTGCTTACAGTTTTGTAGATAATGTCTCTCTGAGGTTGCGATTGCCCCCTTCCGGCTCTGGCTGCCTGTCACCAGAGGGGGATGGTCTGCAGTTGGCTATCTCTGTTCAGTCCTTTGTTCTGTGCATGGGCTTGGCAGTGTCTTAAGTTAGGGCTGGGTTTTCCCATGGTAGTTATCCCACAGTCTGTTTTGCTAGCCCAAGTTAGTTCACTCAGATTGTTCTCAGGGCATTCAGGCCAGATCCTTACTCTAAGTGATGCAGCCCGTGCCTTCCTGCCCAGCCCCCGCTGGCTAGTGGTGGCTTCAGGTATCTGCGCTGCTGACACTCTCCACTGGGAGAGTTACCACTGGGCTCATAATCTGTGGGTTTTAATTATTTGTTTATTTTTCCTCCCTGTTATGTTGCCCTCTGTGCTTTGCCACAGACTTGGCAGTGAGAGTGTTCCCTGGTGTTTGGAAACCTCTCTTTTTAAGACTCCCTTCCCAGGACAGAGCCCTATCCCTACCTCTTTTGTCTCTTTTTTTGGTCTTTTATATTTTTTCTACCTTCTTTTGAAGACAATGAGCTGCTTTTATGGTTTCCTGATGTCCTCTGCTGGCATTCAGAAGTTGTTTTGTGGAATTTACTCAGCGTTTAAATGTTCTTTTGATGAAATTGTGGAGGAGGAAGTGGTCTCCCCATCCTATTCTTCTGCCATCTTAGGACCGCCTAATAAGTGGATTTTATATGATGTATACATTTACACATTTAAATTTACTTTTAAAAACAATACTATGTAGCTATAATAATAATAGTAAATACTTCACTATTGAGTGGTTCCTTTAGTTTTACAGAGACAATTTTTCGTCTTCAGCAGTCATATCTACCTCTTTTCTTCAATTTTTAATATATTTTGTATCATTATAAATATATATTACATAAAACATATTATATTATATATATTTTTCTCTGATTTGCTTTTTTAATCAAATATATTTTTCAACATTCAACATGGATGTATGTAGTTATAAGGATTGATTTTTCCACAAACTGTTATTTGTTTCTACAACTTTTAGGGGGGTGGAGGTGGGCTTCTTTTGTCAGTAAAACTCAGAGTTACTTCTACTGATTTGATATTTTAAAATCAGTGCTTTGAATATTTATGCCAATTTTTTTTCCAGTGTCCATGTGAAAGAGCTTATCTATATCTAAAAGCCTACAGGTGGAGTTACTGTGTTGTCAGTCATACAATTTCTAGCTTCACAGCTTTACAATAACATGTCATATTTTTTTTTCCTAAGCACTTCTAACTGAAAGCTTGGGTCATCTTACTAGATATGTACAATCCATCTTATAGATTTATTCCTATTTTTATTTCTATTATTTCCTTTCCTATTGCAGTTTTGCTTTACTCTAGCACAAACGACTAAGCAGTAATGAATATCTCCTGAAGAGAGATATTTAAAAATAAAATTAGTTTTATTTTTACAGACTTACTCCTTCTTATAATATTTCAGTTCTGAATGCTGGTTTTCAATTATTTCCACAAGTCATTTCCAAGATAATATATGAGAGTATAATTATTATTATTGATAACAGTATCACCCACAAAAATAGTATATTAGCCTTTGTCATGATAAATAAATAATTTAGGTAAGTGTCATTCTGGTTTACTGAGGAATTTTGATCTAAATATAATTAATGAATATAAATATGTTTTGAAAACGAAAGAAGCAAGAGAAAATAATTCAGTTCAGCAGAAATAAATGATTTAGTTATATAAATGGACTTCTCTGGTGGCTCAAACAGTTACACAAATGCCCAGGCTCTTTGATAGACCATTGAAAGTCAACTTTTACCCCAGGTTTAAAGTTCCTTCCTCAATATACTTAAATATGATCATCCATACTTCTGCTTCAATAGTTTTAATAATGATGCTCATTAATTCAACTTTTCCTTACCAAAATATAAACTCCCCATGGGCAGTGACTATTACCTGCTTTATTTGTTTGTGTGCTGGTTTGGTTTGTGCTTGCTATATCTTTGCTTCCCAGATCAGTGTTTGACACATGGCAGGTGCTCAAAAACTATTTGGTAAATAAATCAATGATATAATAATCGTCTTTCTGTTTAATATTCTCCCTAACCTTAGTTCTGCTCTGTAGAGCAACACAAAGCAAATTTCTGATTTGTCTCTTACTAAACTTTATGTAGTTCATATTGGTCAAAATGTAGACTTTTGAGCCTTGTGTCTTATTTTCTCTCTAGTGCAACTGCAAGCTTTCCAAGATCCTTTCCAGGTCTCTTATAGCATGCATTTAAGATCTCTCACCAAGCTAGGGATTTGTTAATAAACTGTCTGGTTTTTGACTGTGTTTTAATGTATGACAATCATAATTGCCTGACACATGTCAAGCACATCAAATGAAAAAACAAAACAAAACCTTTCCTCCCACTTTTCACTCACATCCATGGAAGAACCCTATGATATTATAAATCTAGCTAGTTAATATTTGTGGCCACTCAGCGCATATTAATATTTATGTTAATGAAGACTACAAAGTTTATTCACACAAATGGACTGGCATGTGTATAGTAAAAGCCTTTGATCATGAATATGCAAGGGTTTGATTGAGATGGAAGTGCTGAAGAATAATTTTGGCATTTCCTTCTGGACTAAGGACATAGAAAACTTTGAAGAGTTTTGAATTTGAACAATTTTGCTGAAGACATGGAAATTTAGTATTTCTCAATGAAGTATATTGAGAAAAATGGCAAAACACAGAGACAATCTACTTTGCATTTCATCTCATTTTATTATTTTTTGCAAAGATTAATTTTAAGACCTGTAAAACAGAAAATTCTTATTTTCATGCCTGTTAGAAATAATATTTTCCCCTAATCTCTGAATGAACCATTTTTATTCCAATCCTGATAGCACATTTCTTCTAATGCATCAAGGTTGGCCCTATTCAAGGAACTTTCATTTCCAAAGGTCAAGGCCTTTTCTTTTGGATTCGCCTTGAAAGTACATTACCTCTATTTTTATTCCCTGCTGGCACAGCAAATAAACATATTGAAATAAGTCAATTTTGTTAGCTTCAGTAAATTGCTTCTTTCCCTTTTCCCAATCTCTGCCTTGTTCAATCCATTTTGAAGACTTCACTATCAACCTAGGCAATCTTGTGACATTTTAAGTGTAAGCTTCAGTCTTTAACCAAACTGAAAAGATAATTATATATTTTAAAGCTGATGCTTTAATGAAAACAATAATCTAAATGTAAACATTTATTTTGTTAAATCCTTAAGACATAATTTAATTTCAAAATGAAAAACAAAGCTGCTTTAAAATGGTGAAGAGTTTCTTTTGGTGACTAGAAAACTCTTATTAACCTAATGTATAGGTTTCATTGATTATTTTGATGGGCTATTGGAACAAAGCAAGATATTTGACCTTAAAGAAGTTCTTAGTGGTTGTAAATGAAATAAATTTGCAATGGAGGAAGTCCCAATTAAATGTTTACTATTAAACAACAAATTGAAAAATATCAGTTTTAGATTTTTTTTGAAAAGTTATGAAGAGCAATGACAGAGGAAATCATTTTATTGAGATGAATATGGAAGTTAAAATCTTCATTTGGTATGTTTTGAGAATGATTACTTCAAACACTCTAACTTCATTGGGGATCCTACAGATACTCACTATAAGACCAGTATTTATTTAATAATTCCTATGAGACTCACTGTGATTAAAAAAAACCCTGTATGTTCTCATTTAAATTTTTACAAATTTTTAAATTGAGTACCCTTATCAGTATTTTTGGGTGAAAATACTGAAGTGTAATAATATATTGAAGTACAATAAATTATATGACATATGATATGAACCTTGAATTATAATAAAATTAACAAAACAATAGCAACTATAACAAAAACAATAACAATAGTGATAGAAACAGTAACTATCAGGTATGGAAATATCATGTCTGCAAATACCAGACTAATTACTTTTTTAAAAACTGTATTGAAGTATTTATGATTTTGCAAATCTGCAATCGAAATTATTGACACTGATTTATAACTCCTAATTTACCCCTCCCCCCTGCAGAGTCTAATTATTTCTAAGGTCTTCTCTCAGCCCTTGTAATATCTTTTTCTTAGATGAGCATACTCCGTATTTCTGTGCATGCAATTTATTAAGGAAAGAAGTCTTCCAAGTTAAGTGATGGGCAGTGTGGTGTTGATAAATGGAAAGCAGGACAGAAAAGGTCAAGATATCAAGCAAATTTTCAATCTAAAACTAAGTCAATCAGCCTATATAGGGGGGAAGAGGATGGCAAAAACTTTCAGGCACCAACTGTGTATAGCAGATCCAGTCTTGAAGAGAGAGTGATAGGTGCCACTTTATTTTATTATTAAGCCAAAGCAAAAGTACTGAGAAGTTTTCAGATGGGTATTTAGAATTGATAAAAGGATCTGAGGGAATTTAACCATAGCCAACAATGTCTGTGTTATGGATTAAATTGTACTCCTTCCCTTCCTCAGTTTATATATTGAAACCGTGAAGCCCAGAATGACTTTATTTTAGATAGGGTTTTGAGGTGCTTTTGTTGTTGTATCGTTGCTAAGTCTTGTTCGACTCTTTGCAACCCCATGGACTGCAGCATGCCAGAAATCATTATTCTTCACCATCTCCCAGAATTTGCTCAGATTCATGTCCATTGAATTGGTGATATTACCATCGCATCTTCTGCTGTTCTCTTTTTCTTTTGCCTTCAATCTTTCCCAGAATCAGGGTCTTTTCCAATGAGTCAGGTCTTTGCATCAGATGGTCAAATTATTGGAGCTTCAGCTTCATCATCAGTCCTTCCTATGAATATTCCAGGTTGATTTCTTTAAGGATTGGTTTGTTTGATCTCCTTGCTGTCCAAGGAACTTTCAAGAGTCTTAATGTTAATTAAAGCGATAAGATAGGGACCTAATCCAGTAGAACTGGTATCCTTATGTGAAGGGGAAGAAACAAAGGAGTGCATACACACAGAGGAAAAGACATGTGAAAATACAGCCAGAAGGAGGCCATCTGCAGCCAGAAAGGGAGACCACTGAAAAAAGTAACCTTTCTGGCACCTTGATCTTAGACTTCTAGCATCTGGAACTTTGAAAATGTATATTTCTCTCATTTAAGCCATTCAGTCCAGAGTATTCTATTATGGCAGCCCTAGTAGACTAAAACAGTCTGCTTTCATAATTGAATGATAGGTACTATTATTATCATTAATTTATATGCAGAAAAAATTGAGGCTTAAAATTTACCTACATTGTCATTTAAGAAACATATATAAAAGGAGATAAAATTGGAGTCACCAGAAATAAAAATAGTATTACAATCTGCATTAATTTAAAATTATTTTATAAATATTTAGCTTTATCAATGCACATTTTGCTCTTAGTGTTAGCATTTATAATTACTGAACCCTATCAACCACAATATTTGCTTTTCAAAAACGATGATAGATTGGAATTTCTAAACTTTCAAAAATTTTTATTGAAATGTAGTTGATTTATAATGTCTTAGTTTCAGGCATATAATAGAGTGATTCAATTATATATATATATATATATATATATATATGGTTTCCCAGGGGGTGCTAGTGGTAAAAAACCTGTCTGCCAATGTAGGAGATGTAAGAGACATGGGTTTAATTTCCGGGTTGGGAAGATCCCCTGGAGGAGGGTATGGCAACACACTCCAGTATTCTTGCCTGGAGAATCATATGGCCAGAGGAGCCTGGCAGGCTACATTCCATAGGGCAGCAAAGAGTCAGACAAGACTGAGATACACACACACACACACACACACACACACACACACACACAAGGGCTTTATAAATTCTTTTCTGGATTCTTTTCCATTATAGGTTATTACAAAATATTGCATAGAGTTCCCTGTGCTATACAGTAGGTCCTGGAGAAGGGACTGTTTTGCAAAGATCAGTACTATTATGAAAGATGACCAAAAGGAAGGAAGATAGTAATCCCGTTATGAAAGATGATACCCTTCTTTTTCAGCCATCTGCCCCAATTACAGTGACAGGGGGCATAGAAAACTGCTCTCTTTAAAGTGATTTTAAGGCACTCTAAGGATAGTATAGTGAGTTCACCCAAGGTGGTTAATGTCAGATTAGAATAATTGAAATTACTATAACCAGAATAATGGTTTAATGTGAAAGCAGTTCTAAGAGAAAGAGACTATAATTTGCAAGGCACCCAGAGAAGATCTCCTGGAGAAGGAAATGGCAACCCACTCAAGTGTTCTTGCCTGGAAAATCCCTTGGACAGAGAAGCCTGGTGTGTTATAGTCCATGGGGTCACAAAGTGTTGAATATGACTGAGCACGCGCACATACACACATGCACACACACACACACACACACACAGAAATTTAAATAGAATGAAAGGAGAAGGGAGGAGAAGAGAGGTAGAAGAGGGTGAAAAAAGAAAATGAAAAAGTAAGAGAAAAGGAAGGACAGGGAAAAGAAAGAAAGAAATGAAGGGAGTGAGGAAGAAAGAATGTAAAATTCAAATGTTCTATATCATGATTTAAAACTAGAAACTTGTTTTTATGATTATCTATGCTTAAAATTATAATGTCAAAATTTCCTTTCAAATTATATATTTATTTAGTGTGTTTGGATGCTAGAAATTCATTCTTTAAAAAAAGGAATCACTAAAAACTTGCAACTTTTATAGATAACTTTTGTCAAAAAGTCATTAACTGAAGTCACTATGTTAAGTAAGCTTGAAATTAAATTAAATATTTATTCCTTTAAAATTGCATTTTCAAAAAAATATTTTAGCCATCTATTAAGAAATTAATGCTTATACTTCCTCTCTTCTTCTCCTTTCTTGCTTCATAGATTTTTTTAAAAAATGTTATTTACATTATCCATGAATATTACATTTGTGTCCTCTTATATGAATTAAATGTTCACAGCTCCTTAACTATGATTATGAAGATAAATGGATTACTTTCCCATTGCATGGTATTCTTTTGGGGAAAAAAGTGATGTTATTAAATTTTATTTTGAGCTTCTAAGAATGTCATTCACTTTTCCTCTATTGATATCTTTAATGATGTTGCTTTGGTGGCCTGGGACTGCAGTTCTTCCATCATACCTTTCCCCTGTAGAAATTGATCTCGTTTCTCAAATTCCCTCCTGAAACAAACTCTTCCATGAAATATAATCTCAACTAGAATTGATGTAAGAACCCTCCTAAAACTTTGTTCGAATCTTATGACATATTTCTTTCTAGATTTTTTAAACATTTTGTTAGTTATATACATAAAACTGTACATTAAATATACAATTTATGTGCGTATACATATGTGTATATACAATACAGTTGAAAGAGTAAAACTGAAAATGGCTAAGTATTAGCAAACTGTGGTATGTGTGTTAAGAATGGGAAGCTGAATATAATATATTTTCCTTCAGTCTGTAAGGGTTGGCCACAAATATGCCAGTATTATCACTTCCAGCCAACTTTCCTTCTCTGTCTCAAATTCTTTCATAAGGACGTCACAGATGGCATAGGAACAACTGAGGAGTCACTGATACGACTTACAGTGGAATACTTCACACTCACTGCTTTCTTCACATTATACTTCTCTTTAAAGGCCAAAACACGGGAATATATAGATAAGTTGTTATTTTGCTGTCACTATGTTGCTTCCTACTCTTTTGTGACATCATAGACTGTAGCCCACCAGAATCCTCTGTTCATGGAATTTCCCAGGCAAGAACACTAGAGTGGGTTTCCATTTCCTTCTTTCTGGAATCGGAATCTTCCCAACACAGGGATCCAACATGCATCTTCTGCACTGGCAAGCATTCTTTACTGCTGAGTCACCAGGGAAACCCCATATAACTAATAACCATCTTCTATTGCTAAGAGACACAATCTTCTCCAAGATGATAATTAATATTAAAAAAAGAGAATAAATCACCCAAAGTGTGGTCTATATATTTTATGCAAGGTTACTTAACATTCATTAAGAGAATATTTCTCAAATTTTAATAACCCAAGATTAACAGCAGAAGGAGAAGGGGACAATAGAGTATGAGATGGTTGGGTGGCATCACTGACTTGATGGACATGAGTTTGAGTAAGCTCCAGGAGTTGGTGATAGACAGGGAAGCCTGGCATGCTGCAGTCCATGGGGTTGCAAAGAGTCAGACATGACAGAGTGACTGAACTGACTGACCACATTAATAATCTTTAGACAATACTTTACACTACCTCTTTTAATTAACCTACTTTTTAAGTTTAAATTATTTGTTTATAAGAAAATTTTCTATCACTGACATAGGACACTGTTAGTAAGTGAGGTAATACTTGCAAAGCTCTCAAGTGCCCCTCAAATGAGTATAAACAAAAAGCAATATTATTCAATTATAGCTGGAGAGCATTTCCTGCTGAACACTTTGAGCCTGTGACCTAGTTTCACTTAGTTAAAACTGAATTTTTGAGGTGATAAAGACATTAATGATGGATACAAAATGTAAAGTAGCCCTATGTTACAACTGTGAAGAGGTAATAAAGGGAAACCTCAATTAGAGTTAGGAGACCAGAAAGGAGCACTCTCATACTCTGAGAAGATAGCAGAGCCTAACAAGATAAAGACTCATCTTTCCTGGCAAGGACTCAGCGAGTGGAAAGCCATGGACTCTGTTGACTGAAATCCTTCCTTTTCCTCTCTATAAGAGCAGTCTTTCTCCCTTGCTGTATAGGGACTTGTGTGGTGCTGGCCATGGCTGCATTCTCTGAATTGCAATTCTCTGATGATCTTGAATAAACTTATTTTGCTAGAGAAATATCTGTCAGTCTATTTGTTTCAGGTCAACACAATACATGAGTCAATGCTATTTAATTTGGGGTGTGCAAATAATAGCCTCCTTGTACTTTGGAAAATATTACTTGAAAGGCTATTTTGGACAGGATTCAGAATGTCTGTAAAACTTCTGAAGCTGAATTGTATGTATTGATGTCCATCTGTCCATAGTTTGTTGTTATTTTTTTCATATTTTCTTTCCATATACTCAGCAGGGTTTTCCACCTAACAAAGATTAAGAACTGACTTACATAAATAAATACTACAAGCCAAAGATAATTAGATAATTTACTCTAAAACAGGGGAAATTTTGTAATGAAAATCAACCAGTCTAGACTTTTAAAAAGATACAAAATATTCCACTGAGAGTAGATCATTAAGTATAGTATAAGAACATACTGATTAACTGCATAAAATTATGGAATGAGCCAGGCTTATTTTAAAGTCTTGGCTTGATCACATACAAACTCTCACTTTGGCCATGGCTTTGAACTCTCTAAGTCTCAGTTTAACAATCTACTTTAATAGATTACTGTCACTATTAAATGAAATTGAAAAATATAAGAAAGTCAGAACACAACAGGCAGTGTCTAGTACATATCAAGCATATATTAAAGATGGTGGCTATTAAGTCCTTATGATATTGATTTACAATAAGCAAAGGACAGTTGATCTTTGTCCCTTTCTCTGGCACAGATCTCCTAAAACACTTGGCATTTCTTCAGTGTTGAGAAAGCTAAAGATGTCTTTTGTTATGTTAAAGAATTGACAGCTGGAATGCTCTTCTGTCATCTGGGGATGTGGGCTTGTTACCAGAGGAACTGATCATGTGATTAGAAATCACCATGATTTCTGGGGAGGGAAGAGGGCTGGAGGTTGAATGGTCAATGATTTAGCCAATCATGCTTGTGTAAGGAAGCCTCCATAAATCCCCCAAAAGATAGGGTTTAGAGAGCTTTTGGGTTGATGAACACAAGAAGTGCCTGGAGAGTGGTGAGCCTGCAGAGGGTTTGGAAGCTCTGCACCATTTTTCTATGCCTTGCCCTGTGCATCTCTTCCATCTCGCTGTTCCTGAGTTATATTCTTGACAGTAAATCAATAATCCAGTAAGTAAATTGTTTATCAGAGTTCTGTGAACCTCTCTAGCAATTTAGTCAAACTTGAGGAGGGTATTTGGGGAACTTCTGATTCATAACCAGTAGTTCAGTACAGCTATCAATCAGTCTGGAATCAGTTGGTAAAGAATCTGCCTGCCAAACAAGAGATCCAGGTCCAATCCCTGGGTCAGGAAAATCCCCTGGAGAAGGGAATGGCTACTCATGCCAGTGTTCTTGCCTGGAGAATCCCATGGACATAGGAGCCTGACATGCTACAGTCCTTGAGGATGCAGAGAATTGAACACAACTGAGCAACTAAAACTTATTATATCCAAAGAGGAGGCCATAGTAACCTCCAATCAGTAGTTGGTTGGTCAGAGCTCAGGTGGCAACCTGGGTTTGTGACTGGCATCTCAAGTAAGGGAAGACAGACTCATAGGACTGAACCCTTAACCTGTGAAATCTCAGCCAGCTCCAAGTACATAGTTATCAGAATTTAACTAAAATTGTAGGACACTCAGCTGATGTTCTAAGAATCACCTGTTGTTTGGGAGAAATTCTGTCTTCAGTGGAACTTACACTAGAACCATTAAACTTGCTCAGCATTACATACTGGATTCATATAATTATGGGGTAAAATAAAGTAGAAAATGGAAGGGAGGAAAAAGGAGATAACATATTAATAATTAAAGGCTGCCTGTTGAAGATACATGCATCCCTATGTTCATAGCAGTGCTATTCACAATAGCCAAAACATGGAAGCAACCAAATATCCATCAACAGATGAATGAGCAAAGAAATGTGGTACATATATATAATGGGATACTATTCAGCCATAAAAAATAAAATAATGCCATTCACAGCAACATGGATGCAACCAGAAAGTGAAAGTGAAGTCGCTCAGTCATGTCTGACTCTTTGTGACCCCATGGACTGTATGTAGCCTACATACAGGCTCCTCAGTCTGTGGAGTTTTCCAGGCAAGAGTACTGGAGTGGGTTGCCATTTCCTTCTCCAGGGGATCTTTCCAACCCAGGAATCAAACCCAGATCTCCCGCACTGCAGGCAGATGCTTTACCATCTGAACCACCAGGAGGCCGTGGTTCAATGAGACTATCATATTAAATGAAGTAAGTCAGAAACCAGAAGAAAAATAACATATGATATCACTTATATGTAGAATCTAAAATGTGGCACAGTCTTGTACTCCTTTCCCAATTTTGAAGCAGGCAGTTGTTCAATGTAAAGACGTGTGCTATTAAAAATAGAGGCTTAGTGTTCTAGTTTTTAGGAAACAACATTTAAAGCCGGTTGATAGATAATTTGTGCATTCTTTCCTACAGTAAAATAGGGAAGAGAAGGCAGATTGATAGGCTATGAAAATTAGCCACGGACTGAGCCAGTAGTAGATCCAGACTCTGCACTATAAAGTTGGAACACAAAATACAATCTCTTTCCTTGAGTTCTCTTTCAGCTGGGGGAACACTAAGGGAAAAAGGGTAACTTGTTCATTATAGTGATTGTGCTATGATCAAAGAATGTGAAGAAAGGATAGAAAAATGCTCTTCCTCTCATCTGGCTTTATGTTCCTTTGCTTTATGTTTCTTTATTATATATTATACATGTATTTGTTTCTCATAGCCACTCCCTCTATACACACACACACACACACACACACACACACACACATACATATATTAAACTGTAAGGTCTGTGAGATCATGACTTGATTTGCTCTCTCCCCAGAGCATAGGATGGAGTGTGGCATTAGAAGACAATAAATATTAAAGAAACTCATGTGAACAGTATTTTAAACAAAAAAATTCCTTCCTTTAACGTAATTAGGCAATTAACAATTTTATGTACTCTAGCTTAATATTGTTAGGGTAAAACTCTTCTTTCTCTTGCATTTTCTGTTTTACATTAGCTTAAGCTCATACTAGTTTAAGCCCAATTATTTTAGCACCCATAGTTTTGTACTGACACTTTATTCATTCCATATCAAGGAGGGAAATTAAGTAAGAATGAACTTGGCATGTTGGGATCCTCTAGCGGGTCTTATTTTTGAAAACTGGTGTAAAAATATCTCCTGGCTTTGCAGTTCTTAATATCACTCTTCCATGACGGGGCAGTCTATTTTCCCTCTCCTTGAATCTTGTGTCGTTCTTTGATGATTTTAATCAAAACTATGGTGAAAATATCATTATAGAACTTCAAATTTCAGGCACTAAGCAAGACTAGTAGTTTTATTTTTGTGTATTGGAGGGAAGTAAGCTACCATCTAAGGAATCTGGCAAAACTGAGATTTCCACACTGGGAAAAAAATAAAACTAGCTACTCAGAGAGATTGTGTGGGGAGACAGTAAAATGCCAAGCAGTCCCTGTTGCTTCAGCCAACCCAGCTAGAATTCAGACATGTTAGGGAAGAAGCCATCCTGTATGCCATCTGAGACCCTCTTTCCCCATGACCCCATCCTAATTGAAGATCTATGCAGCAATGGATAATGGAAGTGACCCAACTCCATATTACTTTTTTTCTCCAATGTTATTTGCACAAAAATGACAAGCATTCTATTCTTCTCTTTCAAGAGGAACATCTGACTCTGTTAATAGAAGTGACTGGAAATGTCTGCCATGTTCTGGCACTGCCCTGATAGGGTAGATTATCATGATGAATTCTGGAATGCATTTAGCAAGCCCATTTCTTTCCATTAGGCTCATTTCTCAAGTTATCCTTTAACAGTAAAAGAGATGATATTTTGGCTTCTATCTGATTCTTTTTATTTTTTCATATTTCTCTTTAGTTTAGAACGTGAGAAAGAAATATGTTAAGTATTGGCCTATCTCACCAGCACCACCACCATAATTAGGAACACACAGTTTGTCTGTCACCTTGCTTCTTTGGCCTTCTTTCCCTATTTGTAAAATAACAGAATATTTTAACTAAAGTTTCAAGTTTTCATGAAACTTTCACTTTGAGTTAAATCACTGAGTAGAAAATACACCATATTAAATGCATATGTGCATACACATCTGTGCTAAGTCGCTTCATTAGTGTGGTGTCCAACTCTTTGTGACCCTATGGACTTTAGCCCATCAGACTCCTCTGTCCATCAGACTGTCCAGGCAAAGATACTGGGGTGGGTGGCCATGCCCTTCTCCAGGGGCTTTTTATGACCCAGGGATTGAACCTTTGTCTCTAAAGTCTCCTACATTGGCAGGTGGATTCTTTTCCACTAGAGCCACATGGGAAACCCATTACATGCATACACTTTGAAGCAAAATATGTGTTCCTAGGAATGAGAGTGCCAACAAAATTAGTTTATATTAGTTGGTCGAAGTGGTCATAACAAAATACCTCAGATCAGATGGCTTAAACAAAAATCTATTTTCTCACATTCTGGAGACTGGAAGTCCAAAGTCAAGGTGTCTCAGGTTTATTTTGTCTCGAGGCTGCTATCCTTGTCTTGCAGGTATCCATCTTGCCACTGTCCTTTTCTCTATATACACTAATACCTGGGGTCTCTTCCTTTTCTTATAAGGACATCAGTCATATTGGATTAGGGCTCCACCCTCATGGCCCCATTTTAAATTTATCACAACTACTCTAAATAACATATCTCAATATATGGTTACATTCTCAGGCACTGGGGTTAGGAGCTCAACATATGAATTGTAACGAGGTCGCAATGCAATCCTTAACAAAGTTCAACCTATGTTTCTTATGGCATAGGCCTGTGGATGTGTCTTCCAGGTATCTTACATTAGAAAATGCAAGGAATAGAATTCTCAAATCATACTTACAGAAATCATAGTTCTGTTCATTACACTGATAATTCAATGACAGGGACAATATTAAGGCATGTGAAAAATACAAAAATCTAAGACTGTCATCACAACTCTGCTAATCTAGCATCAGGTAATATTCTGGTTGAGTTTTAACATTTCTGTGAAAGCTATGTTGCTAGCACAAAGGAAACCATTTTCTTTATAAAACATCTCTGTTGTTATACCCCATTAGTTCCAGAACCATTATGATATTCTCTAGCTAGAAATGCCCAAATAAATCTATAAATGGGAGATTTATTTCTAACAATCAATGTAGCCTGACCAGGTATATACCATTAAAGAAAGTCCATAGATAAGAACTCCTCCTGCTAGTAAGTGTAATTAATATGTTTTCCATGAGGTTTTATTAAAAAGTTTACAAAGGAATGTAAATGGATTTTTTTCCCCTGAGCATAAAAGGGAGAGAGTGGGTTGCAGGGCTGCTTGTAATCCATACATTCTCATCTCCAAATTTCTGTGAGTTATGATATGCTGTAGGTTAGAGATGTTTCCATAAAATGTTCCATGTAATTGCTGGTCTCCCCTTGTTACTCTGTTGTTTCTGAAGGCCTCAGTATTGGATTGCTCATCTTTCTTTTGTTTTTACAAAGCATTTTTTTAAAGCACTCTAAATGTTGTATTTTAACATTGAGCTTGATACCTATTCATTGTTTATTTGGTGCAGGTCTACCACTACCACTTGAAATCTTGTGTTCCAGTATCGGCCAAAGTCTCTCAAAATCAGAAGAAAGTGAGACCACCAAAGAAAGGAAGTATTTACTTCAAAAGAGAAGGCACCGCTTATTGGTTGAGAGAATCTACAGTGTGATGCTAAACAATGTTGCTCAAAAGTGCCCCTTTGACAGCATTCACTGGCCCTCAGTGGCTAAAGACATATGTTATCTCTCATACATGAGAAAATATGGACAAGAGTAGCTTGCCAATCATACATCTATATATTCAGGTGAATATTTAGGAGACAATCACATTATAAAAGCTCTTATACACTGAACAGACAGTTGTTAGAAAGAAGTAATTATGCATATATAAGCAGATATTAATAATTAATACAAATATTTTTTAAAAATAGTCTACCTAGATATACCTGATATGAATATTTTTCTTTGTATAAACTACAAATCTATCATTATAATGCATCTAGATTCTATTTTCACTTATGTTTAGAAACCAACATATCTGATGCAAGATAATGAGGACAATTAGTAATCAAAGCTAAAGAAAATTATCAATGACTGAATAAACCAATAACTGGTTTGAAATAAAAGAAAGACACATGGTTGCATAATAATTTTCATTTTTCAAGCTGAAATAAAGAGTGCAAATAATGTGAAAAAAAAATTCATCAAATAGTCAGGTGTTTTCTAGACCTAGCCATGTGTCAGGATTAGATAAACTGAATATGCTTGGTATATGTCCTCTCCACAGATTTCAACAAAATGGTTACATAAATATTTATTTTGTTATAATTGTACAAAATATAATTTAGAGAGTGTGGAATCAAAGCATATACTAGGTAATCTCGATATTAATATGTTCCCAGATCTCAATCCTCTATTAGTCTTAATTCTCAAGTAATAATAATTCAATGGACAACCAGAAAGACCTGAAGAAAAAGATAATTTCAAGAAATTAAAGTGTGAGAGCAAGATGTGAAAGCTATCAAAGCTGTTTAAGCTGCTATGTGAGTTCTATCTATGAGTATGCCATATTGACTAAAACTTGAGAATGCACAGCCATTGCACAGGAGACAAGGTCATTATGGATATGACACGAAGAGTCAGGAGAGTTCTGCAGAACACAGCAGGATCTGCAGCCTGGGGACAGTCATTTTCATGAAATGCAGGTTGGGAGGATATTATTGAATTGACAGGTAAATATAAATGTTAACAGGAAAGGCAAGGTTTTCATTTTGGGGGAAACATGCTGAATATATTCAACAAAGAAACAATAAATGAGAGTTTCTAAAACTATTGACATATTGTTAGAAAAATAATCCAAGTGCATACTGTTGCTTGAATGCTTACTACCTGCCATGTCTTAAGTATACATTTACTTCTTAGAATAACTTCTTTAGTTAAGTTTTTTGTGTGTTTGCATTTTTGAAGATGAGGAAATTGGGGTTTAGAGAAGATGTTTAAACCTTTAAGTGACTTAGTTTCATCATCTATAAAGTTGGGCATTTTTATGAAGGGCTCTTCAAACCTTAACCTGCTATATTAAAAATTATAGAGTTGAAATTATGAGATATGAATTGTGAAAGTGACAACATTTATTCCCTTAAAACTCTAGATCAAAACCTGGGAATGTCATATACCATCAAGGGAACAGCCAACAAAATATGAAACATTCACAGAAGGAGTTTGCCTGGTAAGAGCTCCATAAGGTGCTCAGATATTTTTCTCCAGAAATTGAGGCTGAAATAAAAAAAGTTTAGATTCTGAGAAGATTCTCGAAAAAAATTTTAACATGATGTGATAGGTAAAGCAACGGAATTACAGAAGTGGTGCTGAAGTATTTCAAAAGAGTAGGATTTTCACTGTTCAGATAAGGAAAAGAGCAAGAAGTTCACTAAAGAATGAGTTGACATCTTATCTGGGCAAGAAGAATTAATAAGAAAGAAACAATGAACAAAATTAAGATCCATCACTTTAGGGTTTTCACTGCTATTGCCCTGAGAATTTTTAGAATGCTTAAGAATTTTATTGAAGGATGAAGTTACAAAACTAGCATGATTTAGTTTATCTGACTGAATATTTTTTTTAAATTTATTTTAATTGGAGGCTAATTACTTTACAATATTGTGGTGGGTTTTGCCGTACATTCACATGAATCTGCCATGGGTGTACATGTGTTCCCCATCCTGAATCCCCCTCCCACTACTCTCCCCATCCCATCCCTCAGGGTCATCCCACTGCACCAGCCCGGAGCACCCTGTCTCACACATTGATCCTGGACTGGCAATCTATTCCACATATGATAATATACATGTTTCAGTGCTATTCTCTCAAATCATCCCACCCTCACCTTCTCCCACAGAGTCCAAAAGTCTGTTCTTTACATCTGTGTCTCTCTTGCTGTATTGCATATGGGGTCATAGTTACCATCTTTCTAAATTCCATATATATGCGTTAGTGTACTGGTGTTTTTCTTACTGACTGATTTCACTCTGTATAATAGGTTCCATTTTCATCCACCTCATTAGAACTGATTCAAATGTATTCTTTTTAATAGCTGAGTAATATTCCATTGGGTATATGTAGCACAGCTTTCTTTTTTATTATTTTCTTTTTTAATTTTACTTTATTTTACTTTACAATACTGTATTGGTTTTGCCATACATCAACATGAATCCGCCACGGGTGTACACATGTTCTCAATCCTGAACCCCCCCCCATACCATCTCTCTGGGCCATCCCAGTGCACCAGCCCCGAGCATCCTGTATCCTGCATCGAACATAGACTGGCGATTCATTTCTTATATGATATTATACATGTTTCAATGCCATTCTCCCAAATCATCCTACCCTCTCCCACAGAGTACAAAAGACTGTTCCATACATCTGTGTCTCTTTTGCTGTCTTGCATACAGGGTTATCATTACCATCTTTCTAAATTCCATATATATGTGTTAGTATACTGTATTGGTATTTTTCTTTCTGGCTTGCTTCACTCAGTATAATCGGCTCCAGTTTCATCCACCTCATTAGAACTGATTCAAATGCATCCTTTTTAATGGCTGAGTAATACTCCATTGTGTATACGTACCACAGCTTTCTTATCCATTCATCTGCTGATGGACATCTAGGTTGCTTCCATGTCCTGGCTATTATAAACAGTGCTGTGATGAACACTGGGGTACACGTGTCTCTTTCAATTCTGGTTTCCTTGGTGTGCATGCCCAGCAGTGTGATTGCAATGTTGTATGGCAGTTCTATTTCCAGTTTTTTAAGGGATCTCCACACAGTTCTCCATAGTGGCTGTACTAGTTTGCATTCCTACAAACAGTGTAAGAGGGTTCCCTTTTCTTTGCACCTTCTCCAGCATTTATTGTTTGTAGAATTTTTGATAGCAGCCATTCTGATCGGTGTGAGAAGTTACCTCATTGTGGTTTTGATTTGCATTTCTCAGATAACGAGTGATGTTGAGCATCTTTTCATGTTTTTGTTAGCCATCTGTATGTCTTCTTTGGAGAAATGTCTGTTTAGTTCTTTGTCCCATTTTTTGATTGAGTCGCTTATTTTTCTGGAATTGAGCTGCAAGAGTTGCTTATATATTTTTGAGATTAATTCTTTTTCTGTTGCTTTGTTTGCTATTATTTTCTCCCATTCTGAAGAGTGTCTTTTTACCTTGTTTATAGTTTCCTTCATTGTGCAAGAGCTTTTAAGTTTAATTAGGCCTCATTTGTTTATTTTTTCTTTTATTTCCATTACTCTAGGAAGTGGGTCATAGAGGATCCTGCAATGATTCACATCAGAGAGTATTTTGCCTGTGTTTTCTTCTAGGAGTTTTATAGTTTCTGGTCTTACATTTAGATCTTGAATCCATTTTGAGTTTATTTTTGTGTATGGTGTTAGAAAGTGTTCTAGTTTCATTCTTTTACAACTGACTGACTGAACCTTTCTGAAAGCAATAGGTCCAACATTATATTGATGGAGAGATAAAGATATATAAGGGACATTACTGGGGATTTCTAAAAAAATTATACTGTCATTTGATTCCTGAACAAAGGACTATAGGAAAATATTTGACATTAGTAACTAACATCATTCTTTACTTTTATGCTTCTTTATTTACACACAAATATTTTCTTCAGGGAAAATAAAATAATTTAGATTTTCTTCTTTTGATAGTATTTTAACTCATAAAGCTAGAATTACAAGAGATTGATAGCTCAAGTGTTTTAATGCCAAAATTCCTTTGGGAGGAAGACAAAAAATAAAAAACACCTTAGTTCCTTTCCCACCCCATTCAAATAGTATTATATCACACTAAAATGGAATGTGAAAGATTTCTTTTGAAGTGGACAACATATATATATATATATATATATATATTTTATTTCTCCACATATTCTACTCTGGAATAGCAAAATGCACTGGCCTACACACCAATTTGTATGGAGATAGTTAACATTTCTGTTGACACCTGTGAGCAGAAACATCAGTTCAGTTACATTAACTCTATGAAGAATGAATTGAAAAATCACAGTGACAAACTAATGTCTAAATTATGTGATAGTGGGGCCCATAGAGAGGAAAATGTATGAGTTTTACTTCCCCAAGTGAATATAATTCTTTATTATCTTACATACCAACTGTCAGCAGTCTGTGATGTGGAACAGTTTAGATTATTGCTGACATTTGGAAAAATAAATGAATTTGAATGAGCTTGAACAAGTTAAGCAACATGGTAACTTGAAATTGCTAAGCAGAAACTGTTTATTTGTTGATAAAATAAAACATATATTGTAGAAATTTTTGTTAGCTTGTGCTTTTTTTCCCAGGCTTATCTCTGGATAATTAGAACAGCTTGGATGACTTTAACATTAAAATACTAAGTATAATATATTGACATTCTTAATGTGGCTTAAATACAGGGAAACATATCTATTGGTATGCACCAAACCTCCACTGAGTAAAGCTGAGTTAAACTGATATTTCTCACTAGGTACTCTGTATTCTGGATCTTGATTCATTATTTTAAAATAAAAATACATTTTTTGATTGGGTCGTTTATTTTTCTGGAATTGAGCTGCATAAGTTGCTTGTATATTTTTGAGATGAGTTGTTTGTCAGTTGCTTCATTTGCTATTATTTTCTCCCATTCAGAAGGCTGTCTTTTCACCTTGCTTATATTTTCCTTTGTTGTGCAGAAGCTTTTAATTTTAATTAGATCCCATTTGTTTATTTTTGCTTTTATTTCCAGAATTCTGGGAGGTGGATCATAGAGGATCCTGCGGTGATTTATTTCTGAGAGTGTTTTGCCTATATTCTCCTCTAGGAGTTTTATAGTTTCTGATCTTACATTTAGATCTTTAATCCATTTTGAGTTTATTTTTGTGAGTGGTGTTAGAAAGTGATCTAGTTTCATTCTTTTACAAGTGGTTGACCAGTTTTCCCAGCACCACTTGTTAAAGAGATTGTCTTTACTCCATTGTATATTCTTGCCTCCTTTGTCAAAGATAAGGTGTCCATATGTGTGTGGATTTATCTCTGGGCTTTCTATTTTGTTCCATTGATAAATGACCCAATCAAAAAAATGGGCCAAAGAACTAAATAGACATTTCTCCAAAGAAGACATACGGATGGCTAACAAACACATGAAAAGATGCTCAACATCACTCATTATTAGAGAAATGCAAATCAAAACCACAATGAGGTACCACTTCACACCAGTCAGAATGTCTGTGATCCAAAAATCGGCAAGCAATAAATGCTGGAGAGGGTGTGGAGAAAAGGGAACCCTCCTACACTGTTGGTGGGAATGCAAACTAGCACAGCCACTATGGAGAACAGTGTGGAGATTCCTTAAAAAATTGCAAATAGAACTACCTTATGACCCAGCAATCCCACTGCTGGGCATACACACCGAGGAAACCAGAATTGAAAGAGACACATGTACCCCAATGTTCATCGCAGCACTGTTTATAATAGCCAGGACATGGAAACAACCTAGATGTCCATCAGCAGATGAATGGATAAGAAAGCTGTGGTACATATACACAATGGAGTATTACTCAGCCGTTAAAAAGAATTCATTTGAATCAGTTCTGATGAGATGGATGAAACTGGAGCCAATTATACAGAGTGAAGTAAGCCAGAAAGAAAAACACCAGTACAGTATACTAACACATATATATGGAATTTAGGAAGATGGTAATGACGACCCTGTATGCAAGACAGGAAAAAAGACACAGATGTGTATAACGGACTTTTGGACTCAGAGGGAGAGGGAGAGGGTGGGATGATTTGGGAGAATGGGAATTCTAACATGTAAACTACCATGTAAGAATTTAATCGCCAGTCCATGTCTGACATAGGGTGCAGCATGCTTGGGGCTGGTGTATGGGGATGACCCAGAGAGTTGTTGTGGGGAGGGAGATGGGAGGGGGGGTCATGTTTGGGAATGCATGTAAGAATTAAAGATTTTAAAATTAAAAAAAAAAAATTATTATTATAGAAAAAAAATAAAAAATAAAATAAAATAAAAATACCATTTTCACTAGAGAACATATTAAAAAAGGCTTTTGAGAGAGATCTTAATTAAGGTTGGGAATACTTTTTGGCTATGTGCATAACAACCTAAACATAACTATTTAATATAAGGTGTAATAAACATAACTGTATGTGTTTGTCTCTTTGGTGTTTGGGAAATATATTTAAATAAAATATTCCTGTTGTCTAAGAGCATCAGATTTGTAAGGACAACAGGTTTTCCAAATATTAGATAAATCTTACATAGCCTATTCTTAATTTTACATGTTTTAATTATTTGTCTTAAATAATTCAGTAAGTCTTTCATTAGATACCAGGTACTCATTGAAAATACTTATTGAAATAAGTTTTTAAATAAATCTTTTGTTAAATATCAGGATGTTGTCAAGATGAATAAGTTAAGCTCATTGAAAAGCTTGAAAAGCAAAGTACAGTACAGTGACAGCATAGGTGGTCAGCAGGGGTGAGTTTGTGCAATAGTCGATTAAGTGATAAAGCCCAAATACTTTTCCTTTTCCCCTAGAAGAGATTCTACTATTTATTTGTGCCACTTTCCAAAACAAAAATCAATATGTCAAATATTTTCCATCAGCAAAGTTGTTTGTAAGTTGTATAATTATTAAAATGCCAGGGAGTGTTTTACCAGATAGAAATTTTAGATCCAAAAAACCACTCATTACTACTAATCTTCATGAAATTCTTTCCCAAACTTTTCCCTACCCCATAATCTAAAATCTGTAGAATATTGAGTTGTGTATTACAGATATTCAGCAAATGATACTTATTCCAAAAATAATGACATTTATTAGCTATACAATTTATAGCTGTTATTCTGTAAGGGGAAAAAGAAGCTCCATTTGTATGGCTTAAAACCAATGATGATTGATAGGTGATAACTGTGAGTCTGAGAAATGGAAAGGAAACTATTTTAGCCATGGAAAAGTGGATATAGATTAGTTGGAAATGTATTTGATGAACGTTAAGGCAGCCACTGAAATTTATAATAAATGAAATATAATGCATTGGTTAAGGAAAAAAAGAGAATCTCAAATAATGATTCAATTACAACCAGAGAAGAAAGAAAAATAGTAGAAAATAAAACAAAACAAAAATAACAACATCAAGTACAGAACATTTACAAACATGATATGTATTAGTCCAGCTATTTATATAAAATTTCACTTTAAATCTGAATGGTCTATATACAAGAATGAAAATAATAATAAATGTCTATAAGAGTGGATTGAAAAAAATAAGATCTAGCTCTATATTGTATAAAAGTAACTCATTTTAAACATAATGACACAGATGGATTAAAAGTGAAGAAAATGGAGAAAGACATACATGCTGACACTAATAAAAAAAAATGCTGAAGTACTTATATAAATTTCAGCTAAAGCAGATTCAGAGTAAGGAAACTTACCAGGAATAAAAAGGGATATTACATAATGATAAAGATGTCAGTTCTCC
The DNA here is from genome assembly GCF_042477335.2 of Ovis canadensis. Lineage (NCBI taxonomy): Eukaryota > Metazoa > Chordata > Mammalia > Artiodactyla > Bovidae > Ovis > Ovis canadensis. Next base: position 65,575,906 of record NC_091250.1, read on the forward strand.
CTAATTTACTTTTAACCACTAAAACATGGCAGAGGTGAATAGATATCACTCATATATGACTCCATATTCTTAGTCAATTCTGTTTTTCTTACCTAGACTGATGAAATAAGCCATTATGTTGAGTTGAGCACATGGCAAAGAACTTCTGGTACCCTCTAGAAACTGTGGATGACCAGGGAGACTGAGCAAATAAATCCTCAGGCTCTCTCTCTCTCTCGAATTACTGAGGAAGTGAATACTGTCACCTACCAAGTGAATATTAAAGAGGCCTCTGGGCCTTAGATGGAAAAGCCAACATGGACAACACCCCAGCTGCAGCTTTTAGATAATCAGAGCAGAGTATTCAGTTAAGTTGTACCCTGCTTGTGATCAAAAGTGTCTTCCGGATAATAAACTTCTGCTTATTTAGGCTGCTAAATTCATGATCATATGTTACATAGCAATATAAAATGAATGCAACCTGCTTCAAATTTGAGGCTATAGTAAATAAAGCTAAAACCAACATTCGTGGTATTTAGTGTACAAGAGCCACTTCTGTTGGGTAAAAACCCTGAAATGAGAGTACCTGGCCATAGGAATTGACAGACATTATATACCTCTAGTAGTTATGGTCAAATATTTTTCCAGAGTAATTGTACCAATTGAAACTCACACAAAGAATGAAGAAGTAAATGGCTACCCACTTCAGTATTCTTGCCTAGAGAATTCCATGGACAGAGGAGACTGGTGGGCTACAATCCATGGAGTCACAAAGAGTTGGACATGACTTAGTAACTGAAACAGTAACAAAGAAAAAAAAATTCAGATTTTTTTTTTCCTAAAGTTTGCCAACACTTCTTGGTAGTCCTTTTAATTTTAGCCATTCTAGTGTATATTATCAGAGAAGGCAATGGTACCCCACTCCAGTACTCTTGCCTGGAAAATCCCATGGACGGAGGAGCCTGGTAGGCTGAAGTCCATGGGTTCGCAAAGAGTCGGACACGACTGAGCGACTTCACTTTCACTTTTCACTTTCATGCATTGGAGAAGGAAATGGCAACCCGCTCCAGTGTTCTTGCCTGGAGAATACCAGGGACGGGGGAGCCTGATGGGCTGCCGTCTGTGGGGTCGCACAGAGTTGGATACGACTGAAGCGACTTAGCAGCAGCAGTAGCAGTGTATATTATCAGAGAAGGCAATGGCACCCCACTCCAGTACTGTTGCCTGGAAAATCCCATGGACGGAGGAGCCTGGTAGGCTGCAGTCCATGGGTTCGCAAAGAGTCGGACACGACTGAGCGACTTCACTTTCACTTTTCACTTTCATGCATTGAAGAAGGAAATGGCAACCCACTCCAGCGTTCTTGCCTGGAGAATCCCAGGGACGGGGGAGCCTAGTGGGCTGCTGTCTCTGGGGTCACACAGACTCGGACACGACTGAAGTGACTTAGCAGTAGAAGCAGCAGTGTATATTATACTGGTATAGTATAACACACAGGTATATTATTGTGTTATAAATTATATTACAGTAATATTATGGAATTATATAGATAACCCAGTACAGACACGTAAAATTATTTGGTCGATATTTATAAATTAGGGAAAATATCTCTGCGTGCTACAAAATTACTTTCATACTTTTAAAAATTTTATGATTATACTATAGTGAAAATGATCAGAAAAGCAAAAACACGGTCCATATAATTTTTTAAAGAAAAAGATATATAATAACTTAAAAAAATACTGAAGTGATAAAGTTCATAAAACAGCTCACAACAGCACCACAAAAGTTTCCTAATACACTAAAGAGCCTTTAGGATACAGCTTTAATCATGTACGTTGAAATTAAGGTGTCATTATGCATAAGTGACTAGAACAAAACTTTATTAAAACATTATGCAAACTGGCATAATACTAAATGCTGTAGTTGTAACTTGCACAAAATATATTATTGCTTATGTTATTTTACTATTATAGGCTTTGGATATATCAAGATAGAAAGAAATTAAAAATCCTCCTGCAATAAGCAACTTTCTCTTCTGAAAATATAGCTTAGCAACTGACCACACCCCATTAAGAAAAAAAAAAAGATGACAAGCAGAAAAATGACACAGTATTTTGACATATAACATAAAGAGGAAAAAATATAAATGTCCTATATATATTTTAATAGGTGATAAATCTCAGTAGTAATTAAGGAGAAATCAATTTCATGCATTGGAGAAGGAAATGGCAACCCACTCCAATATTCTTGCCTGGAGAATCCCAAGGATGGGGAAGCCTGGTGGGCTGCTGTCTATGGGGTTGCACAGAGTCGGATACCACTGAAGCGACTTAGCAGCAGCACCAGCAAGCTGTATTGTGTCACTTTTAATCCTTTGGATTGTAGTTTGGAGCTTCCCTGGTGGCTCAGGTGGTAAAGAATCTGTAATGCGGGAGAACAGGGTTGTATCCCTAGGTCGGGAAGATCCCCTGCAGAAGTGAATGGCTACCCATTCCAGTATTGTTGCCTGGAGAATTAAATGGACAGAGGAGCCTGGTGTGCTATAGTTCATGCAATTGAAAAGAGTTGGACATGATTGAGTGACTAACACTTGTTGTCTGATATAATTTATTCACATCATTTACATTTTTTATGCTGGGTAATTTACATGAAAGATACATGTTCATAGCCTAATAACCGCAAACAATTTCACTTTTACACATTTAGGCTGGGAAAATACACTTATGTGCAAGAAAATATTTATAAGCATTATGTTCTCTTTATAAATTAAAAAATTATTAGAAAAATACATTATTGACTAAAGGAAGAGTAATGCTCTCAGTTATGAGAGAAGCAGATGCTTTGTAACATGGTATTCAACTGTCACAACTAGTGAGCCCTAGGTTCTCTGGTTGGGGTAGTAAGTGGACTCAGGTGAGAAAGTATAGTTACTCTGATTGACCTAAATTCCATCAGATTCTCTCAAAAAGATTTTTCACTACAAATTAAGAAGCCTAGTGAGATGTGCTGTCAACCATCAACAGTAGTAGAATCAGACAAAGAAAAATCAAGTCATCATAACAACAAACTATTTATCATAATGATTTTTTAACATAGTACTTATTAAAATGCTGATATACCTAGTAGATACTAGACACTGCTGTGTCTGTGTGTTTGTTTAATTCTCTCAAGACTCATTTCAAGTAAGTATCATTTTCATCCCTGTCACCATTATTGATGAAGAAACTGAAGTCCTAAGAGAGATAAGAGATAGTGGAGTCAGGCTGACTGAATCTAGTAAGGATGTTCTCAACCACCCTGTTTTCCTACCTCTTAAGTAGATTTCCTGTTAAGCCATTAGATCTATTGTGGTATCCTGAATAGTATTATCAATGAATAGTTTAAGCTTACATTTGTCTCCTTACCTACCTATATATTCTTAAAACATTCAATCATAAGACAGATTCTCAAAGTGAAAGTCGTTCAGTCCTGTTGGACTCTTGTGAATTCTCCAGGCCAGAATACTGGAGTGGGTAACTTTTCCCTTCTTCATGGGATCGTCCCAAACCAGGGGTCAAACACAGGTCTCCCACATTGCAGGAAGATTCTTTAACAGCTGAATCACAAGGGGAGCCCAAGAATACTTGAGTGGGTAGCCTATCCCTTCTCCAGCAGATCTTCCTGATCCAGGAATTGAACCGGGGTCTCCTGCATTGCAGCCAGATTCTTTACCGAGTTATCAAGGAACTCATATATATATATATATATATATATATATGCACATATACATATGTACATATATACATATATACATATATATATATGAGTTCCTTGATAACTTGGTAAAGAATCTGGCTGCAATATATATATATATATATATATATATATATATATTATACTATATATATATACACACATTCCATGTTAGGTTAAAAATAAATAAAAGGATAAAGAAACCGCTGGGATCAATATGTTATTTAATTAAATAGTTCATAGGGAAGAAATTTTAATCCTATCCCTATCTGCACTCTTTGCTATGTGACAATTTGTTGTCATTGTTCAGTTGCTAAGTCATGTCGGACTCTTTGTGACCCCATGAACTACAGCGCACCATGCTTAGCTATCTTCCACTAGCATCCATGACTATTTAGTTCCTCTCAAAGAAGAGAAAACTGGCTTTGTGACTTGTTCTGTCAGTTCAGTCGCTCGGTCATGTCCAACTCTTTGCGACCCCATGAACCACAGCACACCAGGCCTCCCTGTCCATCACCAACTCCTGGAGTCCACCCAAACCCATGACCATCGAGTCGGTAATGCTATCTAACTATCTTATCCTCTGCTGTCCCCTTCTCCTCCTGCCCTCAATCTTTCCCAGCATCAGGATCTTTTAAAATAAGTCAGCTCTTTGCATCAGGTGGCCAAAGCATTGGAGTTTCAGCTTCAGCATCAGTCCTTTCAATGAACACTCAGACTGATCTCCTTTAGGATGGACTGGTTGGATCTTCTTCCAGTCCAAGGGACTCTCAAGAGTCTTCTCCAACACCACAGTTCAAAAGCATCAGTTCTTTGGGGTTCAGCTTGGTTTATAGTCCAACTTTCACATCCATACATGACCACTGGAAAAACCATAGTCTTGACTAGATGGGCTTTTGATGGCAAAGTAATGTCTCTGCTTTTTAATGTGCTGTCTGGGTTGGTCATAACTTTCCTTCCAAGGAGTAAATGTCTTTTAATTTCATGGCTACAATCACCATCTGCAGTGATTTTGGAGCCCAAAAAAATAAAGTTAGCTAGTTTCCACTGTTTCTCCATCTATTTGCCATGAAGTGATGAGACCAGATGCCATGATCTTCGTTTTCTGAATGTTGAGCTTTAAGACAACTTTTTCACTCTCCTATTTCACTTTCATCAAGAGGCTCTTTAGTTCCTCTTCACTTTCTGCCATAAGGGTGGCGTCATCTGAATATCTGAGGTTATTGATATTTCTCGCAGCAATCTTGATTCCAGCTTGTGCTTCATCCAGCCCAGTGTTTCTCATGATGTGCTCTGCATATAAATTAAATAAACAGAGTGACAATATACAGCCTTGATGTACTACATTTCCTATTTGGAACCAGTCTGTTGTTCCATGTCTAGTTCTAACTGTTGCTTCCTGACCTGCATATAGGTTTCTCAAGACGCAGGTCAGGCAATCTGGTATGCCCATCTCTTTCAGAATTTTCCACAGTTTATTGTGATCCACACAGTCAAAGGCTTTGGCATAGTCAATAAAGCAGAAGTAGATGTTTTTCTGGAACTCTCTTGCTTTTTGGATGATCCAGCAGATGTTGGCAATTTGATCTCTGGCTCCACTGCCTTCTCCAAAACCAGCTTGAACATCAGGGAGTTCCCGGTTCACGTATTGCTGAAGCCTGGCTTGGAGAATTTTGAGCATTACTTTACTAGTGTGTGAGATGAGTGCAATTGTAGGGTAGTTTGAGCATTCTTTGGCATTGCCCTTCTTTGGGATTGATGAAAACTGACCTTTTCCAGTCCTGTGGCCACTGGTGAGTTTTCCAAATTTGCTGGCATATTGAGTGCAGCACTTTCACAGCATCATCTTTCAGGATTTGAAATAGCTCAGCTGGAAAGCCATCACCTCCACTAGCTTTGTTTGTAGTGATGCTTCCTAAGGCCCACTGACCACATTCTAGGATGTCTTGCTCTAGGTGAGTGATCACACGATTGTGATTATCTGGGTCATTAAGATCTTTTTTGTATAGTTCTTCTGTGTATTCTTGCCACCTCATCTTAATATCTTCTGCTTCTGTTAGGTAAAATATTGCAAATATAACAGTTTAACAGTTCTGAATACAGGCCTCAAAATGACTCATGTATTTCCACTTACTTTTGCTGCTTTTGCACCTCTGCTTTTTGAAAAGAATCTGTTGTAACCTGCTGGATGAAGACAGAGAAATGTGGAGCTGAACAATGTTGCTTTAGTCAAGACAATTGACCTGTAATATCTGAGCTCCCAGCCTAGCTCAAATCAGATGTAACTGTCAAGGGCCTATCTACTACTTATTGCAAGTTGGTACCCTTAAACAACCTCTGTCCTGTCCCTCCACCCTTCCATACCCCATCCCCTGGAAACCACCATTTGCTTTTTGTATTTATGAGCTTGGTGTTTTTAGATTTCACATATAGGTGACATCATATAGTACTTGTCTTTGTCTGATAAGCCTTAGAGATTTAATGTACAATATAGTGAATACAGAAAGCTATATTGTATTATAATCATCAAACTTGCTAAGAGACTAGAACTTAATGATTCCAACCTTGAAAAAGAAAGGATGATTATGTAATATGTTGCTGTTTCTACTTATCCTTATAATGGGAACTGGATTACAACATGCAAATGATTCAAATTAGTATATTGTACACCTTAAATTTACCCACTCCAGTATTCTTTTTTTTTTTTTTCCACTCAAGTATTCTTACCTGGAGAATCCTAGGGATGGGGGAGCCTGGTGGGATGCAGTCTATGGGGTCACACAGAGTTAGACACAACTGAAGTGACTTAGCAGCAGCTGCAGCAGCAGCAGCAACACCATAAATTTGCACAATATGTCAAATATATTTTAATTAACAAGAAATAACTCAGTTGAAACACAGATATATAGAATGGTGATCTCTGTAAATGTATATTGTTATATTCCACCTTAGTTTTGGATGATTAATTTTTTAGCAGTATCATGGCAATGTTTGAAACAGAAATTGATACTTAGTCTTGGACTGCTGCCATGTAAATGAAACCTAAAATATATAGCTTCAGGGACTGAGCAGTGAAAGAGCAAAGACTGAGAAAATGGAAGATATATAGGCGACTGAAAACTGGCAAGATATGGAATGTATTGGCCAACAATTGATAATTTAGCAAGCTATGGTATGTACTGAAAATTGGCAAGCTATGGTATGCACTGGCCAACAACTGTCCAACAATTTGTATTCTGGCAATATCTGGCAAGTTAGGAATTTTTGCCTAATAAATATAATTTATGATGATGTGATGTTGAAGTAAACATCAATGTTAAGTTTAACAGAAAGATTTAGAATTAGGTTTGGATCCATATTTCTCTGTTTATGGATTTTTATTTCAATAACAGTAATACAAAGAACAATATTTAAATAAGTATATATAAAATGCACTGATAATTTAAATAAAATGGTTTGATAAGATAAATAGACTCCAAACTTTATAAAAAGTAATAGCATAGAATACTAAAATGACAATTTTGGAGAGATTTTATGTGATAATCTTATAATGCTCTCATGTTTTATTTTGCCACAATTTACCATTCTAGTGTTGTTCACATATGTATGAAACAGCTACTCTTTCTAAGTTTTGCTGAATTCTGAAAAAAATAACTATTTTTTTCTTGCACATTTATTATTGATCATTTGTGCAGGATTGATTGTTGTGAGTAGGTGATTATAAACATGGCATCTTTTTACCCTGGTAGTAGTGAACTCACCTCTTAGGAACAGATCTTCTGTATCTGACAGGCCAAAGTTGAATGGCTATCTGATGAATCCTGAATCACACTCTTGTCCATTCAATTGATAAAACCTTTCCCATTGCAGGCTTGTTATCATTTGATTGTCACTTTGCTGGGACACAGTCATTTACTAAAACAAATTAAAATGTTTGCATCAATATCACCGTGCTACAATAAAATAATTGGCATTAATAATTATTCCCTCACAGTGTCCTGTGCCTTAAAAATTCTCATTCACTACCAGATAGGCTGAGTGCACATCCATGACCTTTGGCTTTGAACTTGGCTATCTAACTAGCTCTGAACAAATGGGCATTAGTGGAGATGATATAAGCAGAGTCTTAGAAGAAGCTTTTTAATACTGGACTTTCACCTTGGGACCCAAAATGAACATAAGTGGAAAGAAGCTGCATTAGCTGACTTACCAAAGTGTGAGAAATACGTGCTTAATTTTGAATTCTGCTGAGTTATTATGGCATAATTCTATACCATACACCAATAGTTTATTGATATAGTTGTAAGCCAGACAATCAAGAATAGACTTAATTGTTGTAACTTGTCATCAAAATTATATATATATATATATATATATATATATATATATATATATATATACACACATAGTGTAGAGATGCCCAAAGCATAAGTTTAGACATCCCTGAGGGTTGGGGGGTGGTGGTAGCAGTTTACAAACATCAGGGTTAGCATTTCTGACAAGTTTACCTCAACATATTTTCAGATTGTATACACTGGAAGGGTTTGTGATACGATGTAGTAGTGGGAAAGAGTATTTTACTGAATGGATGGATGGATGGGTGGATGGATGGATAGACTGATAGATGAAAGATACCTAATGAATCTCTCTGCCTATTTTTTAATCTCTTACCAGAAGATACTCTCAAGATGAAAACTACACTGCAAAGTGAACAGGACAAGAAGCCATTACACTGATTAAAAATACATGAAAACTATACATTCTTACATATTTTCTTTAGGTCCCTCAAAAACCCTTCACAATTTATTCTTCCTGTCCTGTGATTCAGTTTATTAAGTAAAGTTAGTCTTTAAAAAATGTGCTCGTGTGTGTTCTATTGAGGTTTATAGAGTAGCCTGTGGCACCATTTCAGGAGCTTAGATTTTTATTGTATCTGTTTTAACCTTTTCAACTTCTATCTATCCCTTTTCACCCAGATCTCTGGAGTTATATTTTTAGAAATTATTAAAGTTTAAGAAATATGAGGTAAGCTAAATTGTATTGAATTTATTCAAGTTGAAATAAATAGAAAATATCTGAAGACAGTTAATACACCAGTATGGTTATAGAGAACTGACACTGAATAAGAATATGAAAGCAAAGTAGAATTAAAGAAGGTTGAATGGTTAATTAAGTACTTTGGTATTTATCTTAGGGGCAATAAAACTTACCTAATATTTTCAAAAGCTGGAATATATAAATTTAAAAACAAGAAAACACACACACAAACAAAAAATACTAGAGGATCTGTTCAATAGGAAAATGGTATGAAAGGACAGGGAAGGGTAGGGACCAAAACCTAAACAGGGCAACTATGTGAAAAATAAACTATGACCTCCAAGAGCACTGTCAGCTCTTAGCAAGTCAAGTAATGTCCTCCTACTCTATAATCTCCTGCAGCCATCTTTCATTTGTTGAGTCTACTCAGAAGCTAAATTGAAATGGAGCCATCTGACACAGTGAATATTGAGCCATCTCCTGGGATCTGGACAAGATGAAAAATTGTAGAGAACAGATCCAAAGGGACAAATGAAAAGTATTTGTATGCCATCTTTTAAAAATGTATTTTAGATAGAGATACCATGAAATACCCAAAAGAAAGTGGAAAACTTAGCAATGTTTTCTTTCCTTTCAACCCAATGCAATGACTAAATTCTGTTTTCCAAAAATGAATTTTTTCCCAGAAATAAACATCAAAAAATTCTAGACTAGGAATATCTGATTTCATGCTATTCTATCCAACTTCAGTTTGTGGCACCACTGGTACTCATTATAAGATCTTGATCATAACTTGGAGCTCAGCGTGCTAGTTTAGCAACTTTTCAAAACCTTCCTCATCACGGCGCTATGAACTGAAAGTTTTAAGTTACCAATTTGGACTCTGTTCTATTAAAAAAATAAAATCAAGGATCTGGAGCTAGGTCTAATTTTTTAAGATTACTAAAATTTTCATCATGTTCTAACTTGAAAGGATGGTCTAACTGCAACACTTTCCATTGGAGGGATGACTAGATGACTTCCTCTTCAGAGTTTTGGCTGAAAAGCCAAAGAGAGAATAGGAAAAGATAAAAATATAATAATAGAATCTGGATAATAGGATAATAGCTAATAGGGAGCAGACTCAGAAAGAAATGTGTTGAATAACTGGAATTATGGAATTACTGGTTTAATGACTGCTTTGAGTGAGATGGCTAGCATAGTTTGAGCTCAGAGAACAACCAAATGGAGTTATCATTGCATCTTAAATAGTAATAAATGGAATTTCATTTTTATACTATAATTGTAGAAATGCTAAGATTTTTTTAAGTATTCTTCCCTGTTTTTATATACTAAACTTCTGTCACTAAACAAACTTCTATCATTGGGTAAACTGAATTGCTTGCACTTTGATAGGTTCTAATACATAATAAAATGAGGTTTATATTGAAGAATTAAAGAGAGAAACAGAAGAAGAAATTAGAGAAGGGAAACATGGAAATGCTCTCACATGTGGTACGGGGAGACATATGTGTCATGAGTTAATGGTAGGGTAGCCACAGGCTTAATGAAGGCACTGACTGCAGAGATAAGATAAAGCATAAAAAAGAAAGCTGAAGATTTAAAAGACATGTGGAGCATTTTGGCAGTTATCCAAGACTGTTGGTGTCAACATCCTGAATATTGCTCAAATACTTATTGTATAGAAAGTGTCTATTATATGATAGAAAACCAAAAAAATATAATAAGTTGTATATTACATTATTTTTTCTTCTTGTTTGTCTTGATTATGGTCAATTTTTATTTTTTTTTAATTTCAAGGATATATGAGGCAATATTTATCTTTTTTTGTGAAAATATTTTTACTATGGAAAATTTCAAAAGCATATAAAAATAGAGATAACAGTACAACAAAACTTCATGGATCTGTTACACAACATTAACCATTTTAACTCAGGGCCAGTCTTGTTTGCCTGCATTCTATTCTGCTTTTCCCCATTTCTCCAGAGTAGATTGAGGCAGACCTAAGAAAGTTTGTGTTTCACTCATAACTATTTAATTCTTACCTTTCTTAAATATAGCCATTAATTATTAAATCTAAAAAATAGCAACATTTCTTTAGCATCATCCAATATCCAGCAAGTGTTCTGTTTATGTGGATCCTTTAATTCACAAAGCTGATGGTTTAGTAGCTAAGTCCTGTCTGACTCTTTGTGACCCCATGGACTGTAGCCCACCAGGCTCCTCAATCTGTGGGATTCTCCAGGTAAGAATACTAGCGTGGGTTGCTAGCTCTTTCTCCAGGGGATTTTCCCCACCCAGGAATCTAACCTGGGTCTCCTGAATTGCAGAGAAATACTTTACCAACTGAGCCAGAGTGTTGTTGGCCAGTTCACAAAGTTATCCCTTTATAAATTTGAGGCTCTAGAAAAAACAATGCAGATGCTTCATAAGAACTTTTTTACTATGTTATTGGTCATAAATTCAACTGCCCATGAGAGTTTCTACAATCATCTCTTCAGTTTTTCACTCAAAAAGAAAAAATCAAGTATCAACATTATTTTGCTACAGCATTCAAGTTCTGTGCGAGTCTCTATATGTTAAAATGATTTAAAATGTTTGCGAACTTATTTTATATATTGAACGATGGCTTTTATGCTATCGTGTACTACTCATTGCCTGCAACCCTCCAGTTTATTTGTGTTTTGCCAAACACTCCATTTGACCAATGAGCCAAAGTGTAATGTAACTGATGAACCACAAGTGTATTCAATGTATTTCTGGTAAAGTCTGAGTCAGCGTGAAGAATCTATTGGTCTGCAAGAATTACCATGACATAATGCTGAGTGTAGTCTCTTTCAAGTTAAAGATCGGATGAGCAAAACTAAATCCATGGAACTATATTGATTTCCTAGTATAAAAAAATCTAGACAACCCCATTTTAGTCTTTCGCTATATGTGATACAAATATCATTTAATTGAAATAATGTAGAATTAATTGAAATTGATGTGAATTATAAATTTTTGCAATCTTTCTGCAAAGAATTCATTTAAAACAGTGTATAAGTAAGTATTCATGTGAATATGTGTATGTATATAATTATCATTAATTAAATACATGAAATGCAACACATTATCAAGCATCATTTTTCTATGTATTTTAGCAAGGCTGTGCAACAGTTTACACATGTTATCCTGTTTTTAAATATGTTCTGCTCACATTGAATTACAAATAATCTAGCCTTACTAGAGGATTTTTCAAAAACTCTAGCCCTTATTTCACTTCATATGCTCTCTCTATATATATGTATATAAAATATATATATATATATTTTTTTCCTTTGGTATGTCTACCATTGTTCTCCTACTGGCTACTTATTAATTTCTTTGATAGACTTTAATCCTATCAAATTTTTATTGTATTCTGGAAAAGGATAATCCAAAGTCACTTTTGCCTACCTGTAAAAATAGCTTTAAAATATGAAGATTAAAGGTAGAGAGTTCAAATTCTTTGAAATAATTTTTGAGCATATTCAATTCTGTTTTCAAAATGTAACACATAAAAATCCTGCATCTTTTTTTTTTAATTAAGGAAAATCTATGTTTATTAAAATGGTTTTAAATTAAACCTTATAAAAGAGGATCATTTATCATTTATGATAAAATAACTGTATTTACAAATCTGTTTCTTGGCATTTACAATAATCAGAAGTCACCTTTTAAATGTCATATATATATACACTTACTTGCTAGTTCTGGAAGATTAAAAAAAATTCTTACCTAAAAATCTTACAGATAGAAAAAAAACTAGATGGAATTTGAAATTAAATACTTTTTAGGTAATTAGAGTTTCATCCAGTAGCATAAATGAGCAGGCCGGTAATTCTAAAATTAATGCCAAAAAAGATGAGACATTATTTGAGAAATGATGTTTACAGTTCAGGCAATATATTTAAAAAATCTGCCAACATCAAGAATATGTGACCTCTGTATACCAGGAAAAAAATGCAAATTGCTCAATACTTCACAGTGTCTTTCATGTTCTTTTGCTTTTCAGTTAATTGTCATTGGTTTGGTTCTGAGTATTACTCATTTCAAAAAATTATACCACATGACAAAGATATCATATCACTATGTAAATAATGAGCACACTTAAAATTCTCATAGCAATTTTTGTTATGCATAGAATTTACATATGTTGGTTTTATAAATGGAGTTATTTTGTACATAATGAATTCTCAATGAAAGCAAATCTAACTTCCCAAAATTTAGTTCCTTTTTTTAAACTATAATAAAAATAAAGAATTCTTCTGTCTTTTTTTCAAAGTCACCTTATAATTAGGATGGCCTTGTAATTTAACATCCAAACAGGAACTCTTTAAGAGTGAAAGGGGCATTATTAAACATTATCCAGAAAGCAAAGATATAAACAAGGACTCTTCAAGGCAAAACAGTACCTAAGGTTATCATTTTGCTCATAACAAGCTGCTTCTGAACCTAGCTACAGTCATTTAGGAACTTATTGTCACGATATTACACTGTTGGCATGGTCTCAATGAGTTGATGCATCATTAACATGGGGGATTAAATTCGGCACACCCAGCACATCATGAAAAAAATATATATATATATATATATACATACACATAGAATAGCTTACTATTCACTGCATCTTGATATTCAAATACTTCTTTCAAATTACAAATGTTTTTATTCTTCCGGATGCTAGGGTAGTTCAAAGGCAGTACTATGCAGAATGGGGGTAGCTGATGATGTCTGTGTTTTATCCATGCATAGAGTAGAAAGCAGACCTTGAGTTTCAGGGTCTCCTGCTTCCCAGTCATGCAACATTTTTCATTGTCTCCTTTAAAGCCACAAAGTTGATTCTCACGTAGCTAATAAGTGTTTGCTTCTTTGGAACAGAAGTTCTTCCAGGAGTTTTACTATTAACTGTGACAAGTAATTAAAAAAAAAAAAAAAAAACACCTCTAATTCTAAGACCTCCTAATCAATATTAATGAGAGAAATTTGTAAGTCAAACAAGTTCAGATTACTCATCCCTGCTCCATTCTTGAGATCATGTTTGGATAGAAAGGGGTCAGGGAACTAATTCCTACAAAGTGATGGTCTCTGGTCTCTGTGTTGTTTGTTTTATATTGTGATTATATATTTTCATTGTATATATTCAACTTGTCTGTAGGTTCCCAAGAGACAGATGATACTGTGGAAGGATTATACTGGTAGAGAAACGTCAAAAATAGCCAATAATTTAAAAATGCATTCATTGATTATATACTCAATGATTATGTTCAAAGCTTATTGCCACAGTTATATTTCAGCTGCTGTGAATCAAAGAGTTCATGGACTTTCAGATGGGAAGGTCAGAAAATAACAATAACATGTTAGCATAGTTTTCATACTTATACTTGTATACCCATTTGCCAAGTTAAATCATATCTGAAGCAACAAGTTTATCCTAAGAGGTTCTCTGGGGCTTTTGAGTGGCTCATTTACCAGGTTAATACCTCAATTTTATGACAGGGTGGTTGGCTACCAACTTCTTGGCAATCTATGCATGAGGAGGCTGCTGCTCTGTATTTCTTCTTTATTTGAAGATCTACATAAGGAATCAACATCAATTTTCAAGTGTCTGGTTATCTTAAAAGTTTTGTACACATAGAGGTAAGTTTTGTACACATAGCACTTTGCAAGATGTTGTTTTTATATTATGATTTTGGAAGGTAACCCATGTGTAAAAACTATTTGTCTTTCTGGAAATTTACTACTGATTCCTTTTTAGCTAAATGCATTGCTACAAAACTGTTCTATAAAAAGTATGATACAATTCACTACTTAGAAATACATCAGAACATCAAGATCCACCTTCCAATAGGACTTAAATTTTTGTTCACAGTATTAAATAATATGACTCATAAAGAAACTTTATAACTATTTGTTGAAAGTAAAAATGAGTGATTGAAGGTTAACTTATGCAATTTACCATAATCCTTTGAAAGATAATTTGTAGGTAAATATTTTAAAATTCTCTTTAAGGGGACTGTTATGTTATACATTCTTTCCACGTAAATGATTGCTACTGACAAATTCTATTTAATTTTTAGCACCAGTGTAAGAATGTACTTTTAAATGATATTAAAGGTTTATCATGATCAACATATTTTACAGGTACCTTCAGTCTAAGCACAGCATAACACAGTATAAGCATATGAATGTGTAAGGTTCTCTGAAAGAAAATTGGTTGATTGAAGTAGATAGAGAGTAACTGTAGGTTGTATTGCTAAAATAAGCATTTATCACTCTGAGATGTGTTTTTGTACTCCTTTGACTTCAGCTAAAATAAAAATCTGTATTGCAAAAAAGGAAAGCAGAGTGAATACATTCTTTTTTAATGAGAAGTGGCATAACGGAGGCATAGGAACAAAAACACTAAGCTTTGGGTTGGAGGATCATGAATTAAGTCCCATCTCAGCAACCATTTTATCTGAGGCAAGTTACTTAACCTCTGCAAGTCCACTTATAATACCTCTTGTGTGACATGGGAATATGCTGGATGTTCTTCACTTGCCTTCGCAGACCTCTCTCCATCCTGCTCTGTGCCTCTGGGGGTGATATTTATGGGATGGACCAGTCAAGGATCGTGACCTTCTGACATTCAGTGAATGGGAAACACCAACATGAGGGTAATAGAAGTTTAATGTTTATGCCCTTGGTTTTTCTGTGCCAGGTTGAAGACTGAAGAATGGTGATTTTCCTCTCTGGACTTCTCCTCCTACAACTCCAGGTCCTGCTGGGTGCTCTAACTATTCCTGTCATTAACACTTTCAGGCCAAGTAGTGTTAAGACCTAGGTTCTCTCACTATCCCTTGTGGATTTTTCTTAAGTCTAGCCCAACTACGAAAGTGATACCCTTATTAAACAATCATCAATTCCCCTCCTTTGAGTATGTAGTTATCTTCTGGACCCATATTCACATGGAGGAGAAAGAAAATTCCAGCAATGTATGGTTGTTGTGTGGATTTATTGTTATAAGTGCAAGAATGGTTAAGATGTACTGAATGTCAAATGAACATTAGTTAAAATAATCTAGGTCATCTACCTCCAAGTCTTTGAAGATTTGAAATATGTGTCTGGCTATTTAGCTGAATCAATATCAGCAGGAGATATTGATCCAAAGGAGCTGGATCTTGATCAGGAGCTGGTCTCCATTCAGCAATTTAGACTCCTGCTTCTGCCAGTCTCCACAGTTTTCTTAAGATGTACAGCTATTCAGAACAATGTTATTAAAGCATATCAGGAGCTTTCTGTCCACCCCTATGTTTTAGAATGTTTCTTATTCCGGACACTCAGGATTTCAAGTTATTCTGTCTAAAACTTGGCAAGTATGTGAATTTTCTAAGATGTCTGTTGGGAAAGTTACAGTTGCAGTGTTGCTAGAAAAAAGAGGGAGATGACAATGCCTCAATTGCTGGATAACAAAGGTGACAAGAACTTGAAAATGATTTTGTATTCTTGACATTTTCCTACAGGGCAAAGGGATCTTGTATCACATGTTGCGAAGGTGATAGTCAATTCAAAGAAATTATACTTACAGCTTTCTACTCATTTTAGAGACTTGATTAGGAAAAAGTAGCAAGTTTCACATACTAAATCTGAGTGTTGGAATAAGAGAGAGCACTCTTTCACCATCAATCTACTTATACTATGGTACAAGAGTAAAGTGGAAAGACCAACAAAGCATCAATCTAGATACATGGCTTTCAGTCAAATCTCAATTCAAACTCAGAGAATGTCCTTGGGCTCTATGAGGGTTAATTTTATGTATCATCTTGACTGGGCTAAGGTATGCCCAGATTGCTGGGGAAAGATTAACTCTGGATGTGTCCATAGGAGTGTTCCTAGAAGAGATTATCATCTTAATCAGTAAACTAAGTAAAAAAGATAGCCTTCCTCAGTATGGGTGGGCATCATTCAAATCACTGAGGGCTTGGATAAAACAAAAGGGCAGAGGAAGCGTGAATTAGGCCTCTCTCCTTGATCATCATCTCCTCATTGATCTTCCTCTTCCCTGGGGTCACTGGCATTCTTATTTCTGTGCCCTTTACACTCACACTGGGACATACACCTTTGGCCCCTCATTTCTTGGGCCTTTCAACTGCACTTACGCTTTTGGCCCCAGGTACTCAGGCCTTCAGACTTAGACTGAATTAGACCATCTGCTTTCCTGGTTTTCCAGATTATATATGGCAGATTTTGGGAATTCTTGGCCTCCATAAACACATAAGGCAACTCCTAAATTCTCCTTTTAGATATGTTTTGCTGGTTCTGTTTATTTGAAGAACCCTGACTAACACAGGCATGTCAGTTAGTTAAATGCTCTAGGTTTTATTTTAGTAAACAAGATGAGAATTTTAAAATTACAATTTTATCCACATCATGCATGAGACTGGTGGTAGAATTAAATCATATGCACAGGTTTTTCAATTATCTTGTCTCATTGTAGACAAATTACTTAACCTTTTTAAGATTCAGTCTACTTATCTATAAAATGAGAAGTGTGTACTGAAGTCATGTTTTCCAGGTAGGTCCTAAAAAGGTATAGGTTCCTTAAAAGGTTATAATAACCCTAAATTATTGATAAGACAGGTAATTGTTATCATCTCAGAAGGTTATAAAATTACAATTAATGACAAAATTTATATTCAGCAAAATTGAGCATTTTTTTTCCAGTACCAACTCAGGTAAAATAATGTTTATTCAAACATGCATTTCTATGGGTTAATATTGGAATTGTTTTCAATTTTGTAGAATATACATACATACAAACACATAATTAACGGTGAAGCATGTATTAGTTACCCTACCTCGAGTTAGAAACTAGAATTGTTGTTTCAATATTGTCTGTTATCAATATGTCCCAATGTTTTAGCAAATATAATAAAACCCAGCAATCCCACTGCTGGGCATATACACCGAGGAAACCAGAATTGAAAGACACGTGTACCCCAATGTTCATCGCAGCACTGTTTATAATAGCCAGGACATGGAAACAACCTAGATGTCCATCAGCAGATGAATGGATAAGAAAGCTGTGGTACATGTACACAATGGAGTATTACTCCGCCGTTAAAAAGAATACATTTGAATCAGTTCTAATGAGATAGATGAAACTGGAGCTGATTATACTGAGTGAAGTAAGTCAGAAAGAAAAACACCAATATGGTATACTAACACATATATATGGAATTTAGAAAGATGGTAATGATGACCCTGTATGCGAGACAGCAAAAGAGACACAGATGTATAGAACAGTGTTTTGGACTCTGTGGGAGAGGGAGAGGGTGGGATGATTTGGGAGAATGGAATTGAAACATGTATAATATCATATGTGAAATGAATCGCCAGTCTAGGTTCAATGCAGGATACAGGATGCTTGGGGCTGGTGCACTGGGATGATCCAGAGGGATGGTACGGGGGGGGGGGGGGGGGGAGGGGGGTTCAGGATTGGGACACGTGTACACCCGTGGTGGATTCATGTTGATGTATGGCAAAATCAATACAATATTGCAAAGCAATTAGCCTCCAATTAAAATAAACAAATTTAAATTTAAAAATAAAAAAATAAAAATTTTAAGAAAAAAAACCTAAATGAGTAACTTTATATTTGAGCAGTCACAAATATCACTATTTTTGATATTTTACTCCAAATATCAAACAACAAAAACTGAAGGAAAAATAGATAGCATGCCAAAATATTCAATGAAAATATAATTGGATATAATGTCATAGTTTCAACATCATTGACAAATCCAATAAATGTGCTTAGTTGCTCAATCATGTTCAACTCTTGGGACCCCAAGGACTATGATCTGCCAGACTTCCCTGTCCATGGGATTCTCCAGGCAAGAATAATGAAGTGGGTTGCCATTTCCTTCTCCAAATCCAAGGAAGGAATTTTTGTCTTGTTTTGTTTTGTTTTTATACCCGGGGTAACCAGTATAAGAAGATCAATAACAATGTGTACAACCTAGAAAAAAGCCTTAATGTTAAAATAAAAATCAAGTAAAGTTTAAGAAATCAACTATAAAAGAATGGGGGCAAAAGACAAGGTAATATTTCTTCAATTTAAGACTAAGAAAAGCATTTCTGAACCTGTACTGAAATGAAAGAAATCTCTAATTTGAAAAATGGTATATTTGGCTATATAGAATTTTGGAACACCAGAAACTAATAATAAACTATTAAAACTTATCACCAATACACAAATTCTGCACAATAAAGGCTATTTTATTCATTCATTTTTCAAACATCAAATGTCTAGAAAAGGCAAACACTCCCTATTAAATATGTACACATGTACACATTCAAATGCCAGTAAATACAATATAAGAGTGAAGCTTAGGAATAAATCATTTGAAAAAGAGAAGCAAGAAAAATTTTCCATCATGTAGAAAAGAGTAAATAAAAAGATGATACAAGTTTTAATTATATGCTATTAAAGCATTATTAAACTATGTAATATACAATATTATATTTTAAAATTGACTGTAAAGTATGGACTTTTTATTTATGTGAAACATTTTTAGGACTTTAAGCAGGATGGAATTTTAAGTTAATTTGAGAGAAATAAGTGTCTTAACTATATATAATTTAAAATTAGAAATACTCTTTCTCCATTTATTCAAAATGTCTTTACCTAGTCATTTAAATTTGATAGACTGACCTCTTTGAGTCTATCACCTTGGATGTGAGATGTGTATGACCCAACAGAACCAATCTTGAAAGTATATGATGCAAAATTATCCATGAGATCTACCCAAATTATAAAAAAGCTAGAGGGATTAAACATTAGCAGAACAATTCAGGTTTTAAAATCAGCAAGACCATCTTCACTGCAGAGTGGAGAACATTTTGGAATGCCTGAAGTACATATGGATTCAGAAAACTATCATGTATTTACTAATTCCATTCAGTCTTTCAAAAAATGCATGCATAACTAACGAAAAAAAAATCTCAAGAGTCACACATGTGGGTAAGCCCATCTTAGCAGGAGTATTTTTACCCTTTCCTCAAAAATGTTTCAACCAGAAAGTCACTATATATTTTGTGCACTTAGGAGTTGGCTTCCCGATTTTCTATTTCCTCAAACTAGAATTACTTTCAGGTTGATCTAGTTGCAAATATAACATTTCAGATAATATATATTAAAAAATGAAATGAAACAATAAAAGATATTATTTTGAAGCTCCTTTGAATGCTTTTTTTCTTACCATTTGAGAAAGCCCTATCTCCATTTATCCTCCTAATAATCTGTTGGGTAAAATAATTTTAGCTTTATTTTATAGATGGGTTAAATGTTCCAAGTTTAAAGGGCTAGGAAGTCATGATCTATAATTCAAATTCACATATTCTTATTCCAAAACCCCCTCAAATAATTTTTATATATTACTATTCAAACATAATATTTTCATTATTAATGATGGCAATATTAAGACTACTTAGCTATATACATACAACTGTACACATAGCTTATTTTCCTTCAGATATCTCTGTCTTTCTTTCCTAAGGGATTCTTCATTTCTCTTCCCATTTTTAGATTATTCATTGACACACAGATGTGCATGTATTTTCCCTACTCTTACCTATGGCTATTCTATATTAGTGTTGAAGTAATATAATTGATACATAAAACAACAAATAGAATGAACATGCAAGATAAAATTAAAACACTAAAACAAATACTTTTGTATTTTTCACACAACATAAATAATTATTATTGCAAAAGTCCTACTCTACCCAGTTTCATCTCACCATTATACAGATAAATAGTCATGGGAATAAATATATAATATATACACATATTCCTAAAATATATTGTCTCATTTTGATAGTAAACTAGAGCTTTATTAAAATATAGTATAATATTCTAGTTATGTTTCTGAGAGTCATTCATCTTGTTTATAATTCTTTCATTTTCACTTCTGTGTAATATTCTATCGGGCCAGGGATTAGCAAACTTCTTCTGTAAATAGTCAGATAATGAATTGTTTGGTTTTAGAGGGCATATGCTTTCTGTCACAAGTACCCACTCATATGTCATAGAGGAAAAGCAGCCTTACACAATATACAAACCAATGAGTGTGGCTGTATTCCAATAAAACACAATAGGAGGCGTGCCTGCTTTGATATGTTCTATAGTTTGCCAATTCTTGCATTGCATGAATACAACCAAACTTATTTCTCTCTTCTCCTGTCTGTAGATACTTTTGTTGTTTTTAGTTAGCTATTATAAATGATTCTTGCTATGAACATTTTAGCAGAAGTTTCCTGGCACATATGTGTACGCTTGGAAATGCAATTCCTAAATTTTAGTCATGCATATTTTTAAAGATAAAGCCATATTTTTCCCAGGGTGAATTTTAGCAATTTTCCATCTCACTAGAGTGTATAAAAGTCTCTGTTGATCCGCACCCTTGCCAAAAATTGTAATTGTCAGATTTCTTCACTCACTCCTGTCTAGCGAATATAAAATTGCATCATATTACAGTGTGAATATTCATTTCCATGATGTTAACAAAAATAGCTTGTTGTTTTTATTTATTTGTAGAGACATGTATATTTCTGTTTCTTTAAAATAATTATGAATTTCCTTTTCCTATTTTTGTACTTGATTTTTATATTTTTTTCCTGCTGAGTAAAGATATTCTTGAAAGTGATTCCTTTTCTGGTTATATTTCAAAAGTCTTCTTCTGGTTTGTGGCTTGTCTTTTTCTTCTCCTTATGATTTATTTCAAAAAGCAGCTTCTGATATTTCTGTTTACTCAGGCAATGTCTTTTGTTTTTGGATAGTAGAGTTTGTGAAAATATACTCATTGAAATAGTCAATCCCAGCTTCAGATTTGCTTTTATGTTTAAAATTTTAATCCATCTGGAATTGATATTTTGTGTATTGGGTAATGTAAAAATTCAATTTCAAAATAATTTCCCAGGTGGATAGCCACCACCATTGTCCTGCCACCATTTATTTTATAGACCACTTCCTTCCCAGTGCAAAATGATGCAATTTGGACTATATATTGTTTCCATATGTTGTCTTTTTCTAAGCTTATTTTCTTTTCCATTGGTCAATGTTTCTATCTCTGACTTAATGCCAAAAAGATTTAATTACTAGTTTCATAAATGTTGTAATAGCTGGGAGGAAATTTTTTCTTCTAAGAGCATTTTAGTTATAATTAGTCCCTTTATCTACATTTGAAATTTAGAATTATTTTGTCAAGTTCCTCAAATATTCTGCTAGGATTTTTATTAAAATTCTATCAAATTCATGAGTCAATTTTTGAAGAAATAATACTATTAAAATATTGACAGTTGTAAGATTTTTTTCCAGGCATGTTAAAAATTTTCCATAAGAATTTGTACAACTTCTGTTAAATTTATTCCTAGGTAATTTTTAACTAAGTAATTTAAATTTGTGGGTTTTTTTTTAAATAAATTTTTACTTTAAAATTATATTTTATCTTGTTTGTAAGACATAGAAATGAAAAATATCTCATTAATTCTAATACTGCATCAATGATATTTTTGTAGTTTTATTTACATAATTCAAAGCCTCTCATCTAGTATTCATGCTTCTTTTGTGTCTTAATTGCATTGACTGGGACATTCACAAAGATCATAAATCGAGTGAGATACTGTGGGTTCCCAGTCTTGCTTACTAAGCAGTGGTTTATGATCATCAATAAGAGTAATGTTGACTATGTGTTTCAGATAAACACATTGTAGTATTCTTGCATGGAGAATTCCATGGACAGAGGAGCCTGGTGGATTATAGCCCATGCAGTCTCAAAGAGTTGGACACAACTGAGCTACTAAGCACAGCACAAGGCTTCTTCAGATCTCAGTTTCAAGTTCTCTCAGGTAAATCTGAGTTTTCAAAAACTCAGTTTTCAAACATAGGCTTTGACTTATTACTCACTTAGATCCCCTTTCTATATATTCCCACGTTTACCTACAAGGTAATATGAAATTTCTTATTTAATAAATTTATCAATATAACAAATTTTGGGCTATGTAGGAGGATTTGTTTATAAAGTATCTTGGATAGAGTCTGCATCATAATATCAAGAGAAACTATTTGAAAAAATAAATATTAGTGCTATCAATCTTACACTGCTAATATTAGAATCTTTCATAATATCCTACAACACCTGAGGAAATATTAAACATTTGTACTTAGGTGTTATGCACTGAATATCCATGTCTTCCTCAAATGTGTACATATAAATCTTAATCTTCAATGTGATGGTATTAGGAGGTGGCTATCTTTTGGAGGAAATTAGATTCAGATTAGGTCATGAGGATGGAGCCATCATGAGGGGATTAGCACCCTTCTAAGAAGAGATGGAGGTATTAAGGCTTCATCTACCCTTCCATGTGAAGATACAGTGAGAAGATAACTGTCTGTAAACCAGAAAAAAGATACTCACCAAAAACACTTCCCAGGTTCCAGAAGTGTGAGAAATAGATGTCTGTTCTTTAAGCTACTCAGTCTATGATCTTTAATTACAACAGTTCAGGCTAAGACACTAGGCGTTTTGCATAGTGATTATTCTACTCTCATTGATGACAGACTTGATTCACTAAAAGCCCCTATGGGTGACCAATGTCATAAAAACTTTAGTATACAATAGGGGGTCATTGGATGAAGGATTTTAAAAATGCATCTTAAATAACAGTTTTCAGTGTATACACAGACATGATGTTGCTGTTATTGATATTTATTGATGATTAAAGACAAATTTGCTCTGGAAATAAAATGCTTCCTTCTTTCAATAGCTTAACAGAGAAGTACTAGCTCATCAGATTTGAGCCTAAAAGCAGAACAGACTCATTTTAACCCACTGATTTGCTGAAGTCTCTCCTTTCTTATTAAAAAGTAGAGACATCACTTTGCCAACAAAGGTCTGTATAGTCAAACCTATGCTTTTTCTAGCACTCATACAATGGGTGTGAGAATTGGACCATAAAGAATACTGAGTGCAGAAAAACTGATGCTTTTGAATTGTGATGCCAGAGAAGACTTGAGAGTCCCTTGGATTGCAAGGAGATCCAACGAGTCCATCCTAAAGGAAATCAGTCCTAAATATTCATAGGAAGGACCGATGCTGAAGCTGAAACTCCAATATTTTGGCCATCTGATGTGAAGAGCTGACTCATTGGAAATGACCCTGAAACTGGGAAAGATTGAAGGCAGAAGGAGAAAGAGGTGGCAGAGAATAAGATGGATGAGATGGTTAGATAGCATCACTGATTCAATAGATACGAATTTGAGAAAATTTTAGGAGATAGTGGAGACCAGCGTGCTGCAGTCCATGGTGTTTCAAACGGTCAGACATGACTGAGCAACTAAACCATGCCCTTCTTACAGGGACAGTTTTCCAACCAGAGGGCATCTGTTTTTCTGGAGTTAGCAGAGATCTCTATCCACCATCAATACAGAAACTTTACTTGCAATTTAGTCATGGCACACATCTGTCAATATTCTTTGCCCAGACTAAACTGTGGCAGGCTGAGAATGTGAGCGACTGTGCCCACCCAGTGACTTTTCTGCCTATCAGTTTTCTCAGAATATGCGTGCTGCTGCTGATTTGTACACATGACCCCTTTGCCTAATTCAATGTTCTGCCTTCTAAAATTCATTTCTTCACAACTGATCTGGTTCTATTAATAGAAATTTCAAATATTTTGCTAATAGGAGGATATGCATCATAATCCTTAAATATCCTAATGTATATTGTTACCAGCATCAGGACTCATCATTTCAGAATCTGAGGACATTTAGCATCTCAGGACTTCATTCAAGAAAATTAATCTACTTTTCTTTCAAGAAAAGAATGTAACAGTTGATTGACATTTATTTTATTTCCTATGGGTCCTGTTCAAACCACATCAGTTAGTCACATTTCACAATAAGTCTATAGACACACAAATGTAATACTTTTTAAAAATCGTGACAATTTTTTATGATCCCATAATAATACTGATATTCATTCAACAAAATAAAAGACAGATATGAAGAGTTCCAAATGTGTAACTTGTCCTAATACTCTGTGATCAATTTTGCCATATCACAATTTGCAGATCTCTAAATAGGTCATGTCTCTAAATTGGTCCTTGATATGTCCCTGACAATCATCAACATTTTTAAATTACACAAATTTTATGTAACATAAGGAAAGTATACTTTTATAAGCATTTCCTCATGTATTCACTCACTCTCAAAAGTGCATATGTGACTGCAATCAAGAATATATTTAGTTTGTTGTTAAGATATTCTGAGGCATTTAACTGAGCTGAGAAGAAACTCTCTCTGTGACTGATATTACATAAGCCCATGTTTTCAAAATTCTCTATTCATAGGTAGATAAATTCACTGTATAGAAAAGCATGATCTAAATGTAGAAGCTACAGCAAAGTGGAGTAGCCATTTTCATTGCTAAATTTGTTCTTAAGTTCTAAAATTAAGACATTGCTTTGTTTTCATCTTCAATTACTATTTAAACATTTCCCCTCCAAATAATCATCATGTCTTTAGGTCTGTATATATAAAGTGTTCACTGTCAAACTACAAAATATTTTAATATATTTGTTAATATGAAGAAAAATATTACTTTTTGTTGAGTATTATTAAATTTTTGTATGAGTGAGAGTGAGTGAGTGAAAGTCACTCAGTCATGTCCAACTCTTTGTGACCCCATGGACTATACAGTCCATGGAATTCTCCATGCCAGAATAATAGAGTAGGTAGCCTTTCTCTTCTCCAGGGGATGCTCCCAACCCAGGGATTGAACCCAGGCCTACCACATTGCAGGCAGATTCTTTACCAGCTGAGCCACAAGGGAAGCCCAACTAGTGTATAAGTAAACAATAATTTTAGTAAGCTGCAAGTTGTTAATTTCCTACTAATTTGATGGTGATCTAACTTGGGATCAATCATTTCACATTTTGTGTTCCTTTGTAGATGATACCACCTTTATGGCAGAAAGTGAAGAGAAATTAAAAAGCCTCTTGATGAAAGTGAAAGAGGAGAGTGAAAAATGAAGATCATGACATCTGGTCCCATCACTTCATGGGAAATAGGTGGGGAAACAGTATCAGACTTTATTTTTGGGGGCTCCAAAATCACTGCAGATGGTGATTGCAGCCATGAAATTAAAAGACACTTGCTCCTTGGAAGGAAAGTTATGACCAACCTAGACAGCATATTCAAAAGCAGAGACAGTACTTTGCCAACAAAGGTCCGTCTAGTCAAGGCTATGGTTTTTCCAATGGTCGTGTATGGATGTGAGAGTTGGACTGTGAAGAAAGCTGAGTGCCGAAGAATTGATGCTTTAACTGTGGTGTGGGAGAAGACTCTTGAGAGTCCCTTGGACTGCAAGGAGATCCAACCAGTCTATTCTAAAGGAGATCAGCCCTGGGTGTTCTTTGAAAGGAATGATGCTGAAGCTGAAACTCCTGTACTTTGGCCACCTCATGCGAAGAGTTGACTCATTGGAAAAGACTCTGATGCTGGCAGGGATTATGGACAGGAGGAAAAGGGGATGACAGAGGATGAGATGGCTGGATGGCATCACTGACTCGATGGACATGAGTTTTAGTGAACTCCAGGAGATGGTGATGGACAGGGAGGCCTGGCATGCTGCAATTCACGGGGTCGCAAAGAGTCGGACACGACTGAGTGACCTAACTGAACAAGTAACCATGTAAACTTGAATATTAGGAAAAATATTAGATGACCAAAATGATGGCAACCATCAAATAAGAACAAATTAGAACTGGGTTTCTTCTATTCTCCATTTTAACGTTTACAACTTTCTTTTCTCTCAACTCTGTACCATATATTCCAATCTATTTTCTTGATGTTTCTTTGACTATCCTGTTTTAATACATGAATTCACAAAAATATGTATATATATTCCTATTTAGAACAATGACAGCACCTATGACTAAGCTCTGAAGATAATTTTTCTAACCAATTCAACAAGTGATTATTGATTATTCCTTATATTCAAAACTAGGGAAAATCAGCATAGCAACTACAGGTTTTCAATATATGTTCACCATTTATTGTTTTCAGTTGCTCCGTGTATTAATTCCAGGTGTGATTTAATTTTGGTGTGAGTATTTCTTATTTTCCTTAAAAGTAACCTACAAAATATAAATATAGATATAGATATAGATATAGATAGATATAGATAGATATAAGACAGAAATAAGCCTCAGGACCTGGATTTCTGCTAAACAAAATTCGGCACAGAGATTACAACATATCATTCCCATTTTAAGTCATCCAAAATTGTGGAGATTATTTCAATTGCTGACTAATGGGAACTCATTTAGGTCAGGCTCAAATGGAACCAAGGTTGTGAAATATGAGAACAGCTCAAGTCAGCACTAGGATTATGGGAGAAAGCTACCACCTCCCTGAAGCCTACTGAGTCATGGAATGTGAGATGGGTGATGAGGCATAAGACACTGGAACAAGGTTTTGAAATAATGGTGCTCTAGTGTTATGTGGCGATTGGCACCCCACTCCAGTACTCTTGCCTGGAAAATCCCATGGACAGAGGAGCCTGGTAGGGTGCAGTCCATGGGGTCGCTAAGAGTCGAGCGCGACTGAGCGACTTCACTTTCACTTTTCACTTTCATGCATTGGAGAGGGAAATGGCAACCCACTCCAGTGTTCTTGCCTGGAGAATCCCAAGGAAGGGAGAGCCTGGTGGGCTGCCGTCTATGGGGTCACACAGAGTGGGACACGACTGAAGCGACTTAGCAGCAGCGGCAGCAGTGTTATGTGGTGGATTGTTTCCCCCCCAAATTCATATGTTGAAGCCCTCACACCAAGTACCTCAGAAAGTTACTGAATTGAAAAGCCTTTACAAAGGCAATTAAGGTAAAGTCACGTCACATGGGTGGGCCCTTATTTAATATGACTTCTCTCAGGAGAAGAGGCTGTTAGAACACAAACAACACAAAGGTAAAAGCTTGTGAGAGTACAGAGACAAGGTAGCTATCTGCAAACCAAGGAGAGAGTTCTTGGGAGAAATCACTAGCAACAGTAAGTAGAACTGCTATGAATATGCAAGGGTAGTCATTTTTGTATATATCACTTCTGCTCAGTAAATATCATTTGTTCCATATATTTCCCAGCACTTGATATTTTCATTCTTAAAAATTGTCTTAAGCTTTTAATCTTTAAATTTTTAATCATTTTAGTGGATGTAATATGGTATCCATTATAGTTTTAATTTTCATTTCTCTGATGGTTGAATATGTTGACCACCATTTACTTACTTGACATTTGTATATCTCCCTTGATAAACCTGTGTTCAAGTCTTCCACTCATGAAAAAATAAATTCTTTAACTTTTATTTTTCAACTGTAAGATTCATCTATATTATTTCAACAGAAATAATTTTAGATATGTGTATTATGAATATTTACTTCCATATGTAGCCTTCTTTTCATTTTCTTAAGGTGACGTTTGATGAGTAGAAGGTTTCCATTTTCATGGTATACAATTTTTTCTTTTATAATTAGTTATTTTTGCATCCTCTGTAAAATTCCTTCTCTTATCACAACTGAGAAAATATTTTCCTTTTAACCTTTCATTCGTAGATATGTTATATAGATATGTTTTTAGGTCTATGAAATATCTCAAATTGACTTTGATGTATATTATGAGATGAGGTTTGTGGGTTTACTTTCAATGTAATTATCTACTTGTGTCACTATAACTTGTTAAAATTTTTTATTTCTCATTTCATTTCTTTAGTCCTTGGTGAATCTATTTCTAAATACCCTCTTCTTTTCCACTGGACTATTCATCTATGATTATGCCAATGACATATTATCTCAAACATAGTAATTTTATAGTCAATTGTGAAATCAGTTAATGTGGGTACTCCAACTATTGTCTTTATTTTCTAGATAATTTTGGCAACTCAAGATTCTCTCATTTCCCTTCAGTTTTGCAATCAGCATGGCAATTTCTACAAAAACAACTACTGAAGTTTAAATGAGTTGTATGTATGTATATGTGTAGCGACATTAAGTTATAATTTTGTACAAATATGTGTAAATACAGATGTAGAACTCTATTTGTATATATCTAATAAAGATATATCTTTCTCAGATATATTTTTTGGGAGTATACTATGTTGTCAGCAACACTAAAGAAGAAAGGAAAGATGCTGTTAGTCATGGGTGATAGAAGTTTATCAGAAGTTGGGCTCTTTAAATGTCCTGATTTATTGATCAGAAAGCTGAAGCAGACTGAGTTAATTATCCTGTTATTTTTCTTTCAAATTCTCAAAATAAATTGAGTTTACAGCATGGAGGTAGTTTTCCAGGATCACATAGATGGCTAATGGAATGTTTCTATAATTCCATCCAGTGTTCTTTCAAACAGTTACAGATGCTATCACAAGTTCCAGTTCCTAGAATATCATACCACCCAAATTAATGACACATTTGGAAAATAAATCATAATATTCTGATTAATATATTCTACTCCAGCAAATGGTGTGTTCTACTTCTATTGTTCACTGTGTTTTGTGCCTTGAATTTTTTTTTCCTTTTCCATGTATCTGAAAGTTAGTACAATCATTCAAAGTCAAGGTTTAAATTTTTAATGAATTTTATCATTTGTTATTGACAGGTTTGTTAAAGTATACTCTGTATGCATCTTTTATTTCTAGTAACAAGAGTTCTGCGTACAGTACAAAAAGAAGACAAGCATCTTAAAGAATTATAACTCTCATCATATTGCCAGCAAAACCTCTTATATGGGTACTTGGAAAATAAATATTGATTAGATAATAGTAACAATATAACCATGGCTAACATTTATGATGTCTTTACTATGTCCAGACATTTTTCTAATTTTTTTTTTGTTTTTTTACTTTATGACTCAGGTGCTTTTATTGTGCTCATTTGAAAAATGAGAACACAGTTGGGGTTAAAGAACTTGCTCAGTTCATAACTCTGATAGTGGAGAGGTTGGGAACAAGCTTAGATAATCTGATTTCAGGATCTTATGAAGAGAATACTAGACTATAAAGTCTTTCATGATCAACATTGAAAATGTGTCATTTCTTTTAAATTTTGGCTAAATAGCACTGCAAACTGTGTTTTTATTTTATGTATATCTTTATATACTTTCCTTCTTAATGTCAAACTAAATTGAAATCTCTTTTGGTTAATTATAATAAAAGCAACAAGATCTCTATGACTAATAATTTAATTTCTAAACTATTTAAGATTCAAAGAAAAAAGGCAGCATTAACATTTTTAGTATGGACCTACCCTTAGATGGTTGAGAATACTGGATCTCTTTTAGGGCTAGGGAAAATGTGTTTGGATAAATTTAAAGGTTTAATAAATTATTGCTGTCTTTTTAATGTTGATACTGGTGATTTAGTTATGGTAAGATATTTCTTACCCTCCAATAAAAATTTAGTGAACTGCCAGAATGTCCATGGTGGTCCAATAATTAAGATTCCATGCTTCAAGGGGCCAGAGGTTAAATAAAACCATAAAGAATTTGTCTACACTGAAGGAGACCCAGTTCATTTCCTGGGTTGAGAAGATCCTCTGGAGAAGGAAATGACAACCGACTCCAGTATTCTAGCCTGGAGAATCCCATGAACAAAGGAGCCTGGTGGGCTACAGTAATAGGGTCATAAAAGACTGAGCAGCTAACACTATGGAACTAAGATCCCTCATACCACAACAGAGCAGGCAAAAAACAAAAAAGAGTGAACTGCCAAGTCCTGCCTAAGGAGGACAATTCTTTTGTTTGTAACCAGGATCACATGCCCTCTTGCCTAATTAAAGCATCTCTCCAGGCACTCCTCCTGTCTCTTCTGAATAATTAGCTTCTTTCCATTATCTTGAAATTCTAACTTATCTTTACACATGCTGATTTTTGTTCTAATATGTCACATCCCTCCTCAAACTCTACAACAGTTTCCTATCCATATTCATTTCCTATGGCCTATGAAACAAGTTACCACAAACATAAAGTGAAGTGAAGTCACTCAGTCGTGTCTGACTCTTTGCGACCCCGTGGACGGTAGCCCACCAAGCTCCTTCGTCCATGGGATTCTCCAGGTAAGAATACTGGAGTGGGTTGTCATTTCCTCCAGGGGAGACCCCAAACATGGGTTGTTTTAAAAAACACATTTATTCTCATACAGCCTGCAGATCAGAAGTCCAAAATGAATTCACTAGACTAAAATCAAGGAGTTAACAAGATGCTCTAGGGCAATTTTCTAGCCTTTTTCAGGCTGTAGAATTACATTCCTTACTTTCTGAGTTTTGAAGTTCTTTCCTATGTCATTAAAGCTAGAAGTATAGCATCTTATTTCAGCAGTCTCATTGTTTCTTCCTCTGTGTCAAAATTCTACCTTCCTCCCTCTTATAATGATCCTTGTGAAAACATTTATGGTCAATGTGGATAATCTATAATAATCTCCTCATCAAGATCCTTAACTGAGTCACATTTGGAAAGTTCATTTCGTCATACAAAGTAACATTCATAGATTCCAGGGGAGAGGACCTTGATATCCAAAGGAAGGATGTGGCATTATTCAGCCTTCTCTCAAAGAATATTGGATAAAATATCTTAAAAAGACCTGATCTTGTCTGGACTCCAACACCTTCTCTGGCCTAATGCACTATCATTGAGGCTTTGCTACTGTCTTCTGAGTGCAGTGACTTCTCGGATATTCCCTTTGCATACCAACTGTTCTCCTACTTCAGATACTTTGCAAATGGTGTGTCTTCTGATTCAAAAGCTCCTAGATAAACACTGGACTACGTCCTTCACCTTTCCATTGATCTCTTTCACAATGTTGCACTATCACAGATTTCCAACACCAGATAAGAGCATAGTAGCATCTACCTCATCCCCATTATTTCCCTAAATTGCATTCCCTTTTTTCTACATCATGATCATCCCCCAACACATAAATGTATTTTGTTTGTCTCTACCTACTAGAGAGGGTAGGGAGCTCTCTAGGCTATAAACTCCCTGATTGCAGAAGCTGTATCACTATTGTGTCTCCAGTGCCTAGAAGAATGCTCACTTCTTCTGTCAGTGTTTTCACGTTCATAGGTCCTGGATTTGTGAGATTCCTCATGCAAAAAGAAACAAAACAAAACAAAACAAGGATTATGAATCAGCATAACTGAAATGATAGATAAGTAATTTATTTTGAATCAAAGGAAACTCCAAAAAAACAACAAAATGGATATTTCACTCCATTCATTGCAAATTACACCAAATGTTTATGTTATAATTTATCTCTAAAAAGGGTATGAAAAAACATAAAGAGAAACTGTGGTTATGTATCAATTACCCAAAACATTAACTCATAGCACAGAACTCTAAAGACCTGAGGATTTTATTACAATCACCCATTTATTTTCCAATAGGATTGTATATATAATGATTAATTCTGACTTAATATTCAACATAAACGTTAAAGAAGAAAAAATCTTTTGGAGTATCTGGCATAGTATTTGGAGGCAAATTATTCAGTCTGGGTAAAAGCTCTGTCATCTATTTGCTGTTTGACATCTGCTACGAAGTACTCTATAAAGATTGCTGGGAGAAATATCAATAACCTCAGATATGCTGATGACACCACACTTATGGCAGAAAGCAAAGAGGAAATAAAAAGCCTCTTGATGAAAGTGAAAGAGGAGACTGAAAAAGTTGGCTTACAGATCAACATTCAGAAAACTAAGATCATGGCAGCTGGTCTCCCCACTTCATGGCAGATAGATGCGGAAACAGTGGAAACAGTGGCTGACTTTATTTTGGCGGGCTCCAAAATCACTGCAGATGGTGACTGCACCCATGAAATTAAAAGATGCTTACTTCTTGGAAGAAAAGTTATGACCAACCTAGACCACATATTAAAAAGCAGAGACATTACTTTGTCAACAAAGTTTTTCCAGTGGTCATGTATGGATGTGAGAGTTGGACTGTAAAGAAAGCTGAGTGCTGAAGAATTGATGCTTTTGAATTGTGATGTTGGAAAAGACTCTTGAGAGTCCCTTGTACTGCAAGGAGATCCAACCAGTCCATCCTAAAGGAAATCAGTCCTGAATATTCATTGGAAGTTCTGATGTTGTAGCTGAAACTCTAATACTTTGACCACCTGATGTGAAGAACTGACTCATTTGAAAAGACCCTGATGCTGGGAACAATTGAAGGTGGGAGAAGAAGGGAACAACAGAGGATGAGATGGTTGGATGGCATCACTGACTCAATGGACATGAGTTTGAGTAGATCCTGGGAGTTGGTGATGGACAGGGAGGCCTGGCGTGCTTCAGTCCATGGGGTTGCAAAGTGTTGGACATGACTGAGTGATAAACTGAACTGAACAACAAAGTGCTCGAAGAAAAAATTATTCTTCTAAGAAAATGATGGTAAACACCTCATTCATCATGAAATGGAAGTTAAATCGCATATGCGAAATTGATTTGCAAACTGTAAATACCAACATTAATATTTTTACTAAAGAAATAACAGTTCTACTTGTAATATTTCTCATGGATTTATTCAATTTATTTTTTCAAAAACTAATCTTATTCAAGGACTAATTTTATCAACTTGTAGACATATTAGTAGAAAGAGCGAGAACTATATTACCACACACACACACACACACACACACACACACACACACACACACAAAGTGTATCTAGAAAATCTCTCAGACTGAACAAGCCCTGGGAAATGGTGAAGGACAGGGAAGCCTGGCCTGTTGTAGTCCATGAGATCTCAGAGTCTGACATGTCTGAGTGACTGAACAACAGACGGAACCAAAGAGGTGGTAACCAATATTATTGATTACTTAGGTATTTTGCATACTAATATATCACCTTGTATATGTTATTTTTTAATCCTAAAATATGCCAATTTGATTATAATTGGAAATTTACAGATATTTGTTTTCTCAAAGGCACAGAGAATTATAGATTATTTCTAGGATGTTGAAGAAATCAAGTTGTTCAGGCCCACAACTTCTTTCCCCCCACCTCCCATCAATTATAAGTTGAGTTTCCTGGTGAAGTGATACTGGTGTTCTAAATATTTCTGTATAACAGCAAATGTACTGATACATTTTTTTTTTTTTTGCATGTATGCTTAGTCATGTCCAACTCTGAAACTCCATGGACTGAAACCTACCTGGCTCCTATGTCCATGGGATTTCCCAGGCAAGGATAGTGGAATAGGTTGCCACTGCCTTCTCCAGGGGTCTTCCCCCACCCAGGGATCAAACCTGCATCTCCTGCATTGGGATAAACATTTATTACCACTGAGACACCTGGGAAGGCCTTGTTTTTTCCCTATTACAGTTCCCAAATGCAACTTAGTAATATTAAGTTAATTATGGTCTGGCTATATTTTCTTCGATGTCCATTATTTACTCATGTAAACCCATAGTTCTGAAATATTACACTTTTTTCCACATCCTTGGGCAGCAAGAGTGTACAACAAACAATAAAATTTATAATTAATTATGTCTCTATTGTGGAGAAGGCAATGGCAACCCATTCCAGTGCTCTTGCCTGGCAAATCCCATGGACTGAGGAGCTCGGTAGGCTGCAGTCCATGGGGTCGCTAAGAGTTGGACACGACTGAGCAACTTAACTTTCACTTTTCACTTTCATGTATTGGAGAAGGAAAGGGCAACCCACTCCAGTGTTCTTGCCTGGAGAATCCAAGGGACGGGGGAGCCTGGTGTCTCTGGGGTCACAGAGTCGGACACGACTGAAGCGACTTAGCAGCAGCAGCTTGTCTTTATTGTGTTACAGATGTAGCCTCCCTCTCTCATTTCAATCCCCCTACTTTGAAGTGCAATAAAATTCTCCATGTGTGCACAGCTCAGTGTTTGTGTGTGTGTACTCACAAGTAGTTGGGAGGAAATATTTCTTAATAAAGTGAGAATGATTACCAAAAATCTTTACAATAACAGAATCTAAGATTAAGTGCTGCTGAAGAGTCAGATGCAGAGAAAACAATGGCACCCCACTCCAGTACTCTTGCCTGGAAAATCCCATGGATGGAAGAGCCTGGTAGGCTGGAGTCCACGGGGTTGCTGAGTCAGACAGGACTGAGCGACTTCACTTTCGCTTTTCACTTTCATACATTGGAAAAGGAAATGGCAACCCACTCACAGAATCGAGGAAGCTGCACTAAATAGATGTTAATTTTCAATAAATATATTATCCCAACTCTAGATTTAAAACAACATTGGGGAAGAATGTGGTTAATTATTGAGACCACTAGTGTTTTTGAAAGCCAACAGATGGGCAATGCTTCTTAAACCTAAACTCTCAGAATAAAGCAAGTATGAAACTATAACAAAGTTTCCTCATCTTTTATTAATCTGGCTCTAGGAAGATGCTTTATGATGAGCTTCATAGCATTTTTCAAATACAAAGATAAAAAGCTATTACAATTACTAC
Source organism: Ovis canadensis (assembly GCF_042477335.2). Taxonomy (NCBI): domain Eukaryota; kingdom Metazoa; phylum Chordata; class Mammalia; order Artiodactyla; family Bovidae; genus Ovis; species Ovis canadensis. The sequence goes on from NC_091250.1 coordinate 65,611,201, forward strand.
TAAATTACTGAAGCAATCTCATTTATTATTACTATTCTCCTACAAATATTTTTATCATAGTTATTAATTCTTATGTAAAAATACAGAAATATGGTAAATGTAAGTAGCTCTAAAATAAGTTCAGGGGAAATTCCTTATTGGAGGTAAGTATTATAGTTCTACGGAAATTTGGGGAGAAATTTCATATTATCAACTATTTGTTCTTCATAGAGAATTAATGATTTATAGAAACATACACAAAACATAAATTTTAATTTTCAGAAAATATTAGGGAAACATTATAACACAGTTTGAAATTGATCTGCCACAATTAATCATTTCTTATTAAGGTCCATTCTTTCTTCAGTTTTTCATATAGACCCCCTGTTAAAACACTTTTATGCCATCGATCATAGTCTGTAAATCATTAGTAAAGAACTATCTGAAAAAAATATGTACACTATGTTTTATCTGTCTTTTCACGATATCACTTGAGTGATACAACGGCCCCAGTAAGTTAGAGTAATGCTTGTGGAATATGCTATCGTTAGACAAATTTTGGCAGAAATAATTTTTTTAAATGTTGATTCCAGGTTTCTGAGAACTATTTCCCATAGGAACTAAAAACTAAAACACCCTGACAGAGACTACAAATTTGGACTTAGTTTCAGTTAGTCACTTCAGTCACTCAGTCATGTTATACTCCTTGTGACCCCATGGACTGTAGCATGCCAGGCTTCCCTGTCCTTCACCATGTCCCACAGCTTGTTCACACTCATGTCCATTGAGTCGATAATGCCATCTAACTATCTCATCCTCTATCATTCCCTTTTCTTCCTGCTTTCAATCATTTCCAACATCAAAGTCTTTTCCAACCAGTTGACTCTTCACATCAGGTGGCCAAAGTATTGGAGCTTCAGCTTTAGCATTGGTCTTTCCAATGAATATTTAGGACCTATTTCCTTTAGTATGGACTGGTTGGATCTCTTTGCAGTCCAAGGGACAATCAAGAGTCTTCTCCAACACAACTCAAAGTCTAAATAATAATTGAAACTGATAGAACCGTGGAGTAGTTCAACTTTTCACATAATTCCAAGTATTTTATAGAGGGAAAACTGAATCTAGATCAAGGGACTACAGAAGATTCCATGATCTATTTGAGGGCTAGGCCAATTCCATACCCTCTTTGTTTTTCAAGATGTCCTTAATATAGAGCATTATAGTATATACTGATTAAATAATATGCATGAAGCAGTAATGTGTGTGTGGATCCTGCATTAACTTGTTTTAGTATCTGTCCTTAAAAGTCCTAATTATATTTATTCAATGTTAATATTCACTGTATATGATCTTTCATAGAAATGTTATCTGTAAAAGTTATATAAAAAACATTTCTAGTAACATTCACTGCCTTTTTTCATCAAAATGTGGGGCATTAAGGAAGGCTGAGGAATGAGGAATTGATGCCTTTGAACTGTGGTGCTGGAGAAGACTGAGAGTCCCTTGGACTGCAAGGAGATCAAACCAGTCAATCCCAAAGGAAAACAACCCTGAATAGTCACTGGAAGGTCTCATGCTGAAGCTCCAATACTTTGGCCACCAAATGGGAAGTGCTGTCTCATTGGAAAAGGCCCTCATGCTGGAAAAGATTGAAGGCAGGAAGAGAAGGGGACAACAGAGAAGGACATGGTTGAATGGCATCATAGACTCAAAGGACATGAGTTTGGGCAAGCTCCAGGAAACAGTGAAGGACCAGGAAGCCTGGCATGTTGCAGTCCATGGGGTCAAAAAGGGTTGGATATGACTGAGCAACTGCACAACAACAACTTGGGTGTATTCTTTAAAAACGCTGCCCACAGAAAGGCTTTCTTGGAATATATTGTAGTTAGCATTTTAATTTCAATATCCTAAAGAAATGAAAAATATATTTCTGATTAAGATTAGTTAGGTAAGTAGTAAAGTTAACTACAACACAATATGTAGTTTGTGTCACACCGTTGATTGTTCTTTCATGTCCCATCACCACGGTCCCCACATATAAGGCAAGAAAAGATTCAGTGAGCTATTTTGTTTATTTTTTCACTCAAGAAGCCAGTTAAGCAAGGACAGTTCTAGATTTTGAAGGGAAAGACAGTGAATGTTACTAGAAGCTAGCTTCCTGATTCTCCAGATCCCCAGCTTCTGGAAGTCGTTTGGATGCTTAAGTGGTGGATAACAGGTGGGCTTCCCAGGTGGTGCTAGTAGTAAAGAACTACTTGCTTTCCAATGACAGATAGTTAAGAGATGTAGGTTCTGCCTCTTGGTCTGGAAGATCTCCTGGAGGATGGCATGGCAAACCATGCCAATATACTTGCCTGGAGAATCCCAGAGACATAGGAGCCTGGCAGGTGTTAGTCCAATGGGTTGGAAGGAGCTGGACATGCCTGAAACAACTTAGTAAGCAAGAGGGTAGCCAGTGACTTAATTCTGCTCACTCTCCCCACACTGAAGACAGTTGTGGTGGTCCAAGAACACATCAAATCATAAAAGTTTACTTCTTGAGCTCCTTGTAAAATCTCCTTTCTAGATACATTTGTGCAAAAATCCAAGGATCCCTAGACATAAATTAGGTTTGGGGGCTTAGATTCTCCAGTCTAGTGAGATTCACCAGCAAGATTTTCTGTCATTATTCAGAAACTCCTCCCTCAACTCTTCCCACTCTCCACTGTGAACTGAGTCTCTGATAGTATATACCACCTCTGTCTTCAATCCCCAGATTCAGAACTGATGTTCAAGATAGCTACAAGCAACAAAATGGCAACTGACCAAAGCATTGCCATGTAACTGCTGTACTTGTTTATGTTTGGGTCACTCTTGTCCTAGCATCATAGAGGATATGGTCTTCTTCTATTACTCCCTCTCCCCAAGACATGGCCACAGAAACAAACGACAAGAACACAACGCCAATTAAGCGATCAAACTTCTTATATAATTGATGCAGCTTCTAAAACCAACATATGATGTGTGCCCATACTGAAGATTTTTCTCTAACACATTTGGGGAGGAGAGCAGGTTTAGAGAATAGGTTTCTGAAGACATCAAGAGGTACTACTTTCTATCCTCCATATTCAGGGGAACTCTTTATTTGCACTCTGTCAATTAACGAGAAATGAGAGATATTTTTAAAACCAAAATCCAGGAAAAAACATTTAAAAATCCCTGAGAGACTTATTCTTATGTGATTTCATTAAAAATCTAGAGACTGAAACCTAGTCTAAACTGATATATCAGGAATTTTAAGATCCTGAGATTGCTTAGGAGCTTTCAGTTTGTAGGAGTTAGAGAAAATATGTTTTATATTGCTTTCTTGTAGTAAAATTTCCATCCTTTAGATCATATATTAATATGAATCTTTTGGCTTTATAAAATAATTGTGAAATTACAGATCAAAGGTAAGAAAGATTGAACAAAGTCATTTTATTTTAATAAAAATCTATGACTGATTACCTATAACTAGGATGACCATAAGGCCTGGTGTACCTGGGAGTGTTCCAGGTATATCAGTGATTCTGGTTTAGTTATTAATAATACCCTCTCTCATTCTCTAAAATGTCATGGTTAGGATGATTAACTATATAGCCATACTTCCCATAACTCGTTAAAACAAATGCTCTCCGTTTCTATTCTCCATTATTTTAATTTTGACTTCTTTCAGGAGTGAATTATCTTTTCTTTATTTCTCTTTTGTCAGGTTATTCTTTTTCCAGAAATACAAAAATATAGTTACTTGAGAATATTGCTTTGAAGCAAATGTATATTCTCTGCTCTTTGAATTATTAGCATAGGACCATTATATTTCAGTTTAATAAATGCTGAGCTAAAGATTATAATAAAAATAACTTGGACCAACTTGGTTCAATGTGAAAAATTAAGACAATTTATTCATTCCTTATATTACATATATATATATGTGCATATGTAAGTATATATTGCATATATGGAGAAAGAGAGACAGATGGACAGAGACAGAAAAAGATTAAGACACAAATATACAAATGCATATATTCTAGAAAGAATTGAAAAATATTGATCTATACCTAAAAACATTTAGTGCTACATCTAAAAATATTTTTTTTCTTAATATTAATAAGGCTCTTGGAATAAACAGCTTCAAAGTACAGCTTGAAATGGACCGATTGAAAGGAGTAGAGTGGCAAACTTACGTTACCATGCACAACTGTGAATAGACTTCCAGACAGCTAAAATGTGTCATTTAAAAGGAATGTGTCTCATTTATGCACTGTTTAGAGTGATTGAAATATATTCCTCTCACCCAGTTCCTTGGCAAGTGTTTCAATTAAGTGGGCACAAAATTTACCCTAGTGCATGTTCTATTATTCTGCTCTGTAGTATATAATTACATGTGACTTTGGACTTGTGGAAGCCTTCAGTTGTCAGAAAAATGACACATCTCTTTCAAGATAATAACCGTAACTTTTCTCAGTAGAAACTCTTGTTTGGTAAAAAGCCACTGGTGCTGGAACCACAGGGCATTTATTTTCATCAATGTATTAGAAAAAAATGGGAAATGTACACAGCTAGTGAAATCTGCAATCAGTGAAATATTAATCTATGTAAAAAAGAAGCAAAATTGTATGGAAGACGGTACTATATATTTTTTGATAGAAATGATGTCTCTATTTTGGAGATGAATCACGGGTATATTAAAGATTATCTAGTACTCACATCTCCCACTGGCGTGAATTAGTAAAGAACTGACAGTAAACAAAGACTTGAGTTCATTCTCCACTGTTGTTGCTGTTTAGTCACTAAGTCAGAGCAACTGTTGGCCTATTTTAGCAATGAAGCCTGTGCGTGCATGCTCAGTCGTGTCTGAATCTTTGCAACCCCTTGGACTGCAGGCCTCCAGGCTCCTCTGTGCAAGGAATTTTCCAGAGAATGATGGAGTGGTTGCCATTTTCTTTTCCAGTGACTTTCCAGATCCAGAGATGGAACCTAACTCTCTTGCATCTCCTGTACTGGCATGTGGATTCTTTACCACTATACCACCGAGAAGCTCTAACTGTACTGTAACTTAAATATTGTGATACACTGATGTCTTCAGAGCTATTCATATTAGGTTATAAGTTTAGTTCTACATTGAATGGATTCAACTTTTTGTTGAATTATGTTCCATAAGTTTCTTATTCCCTTAAGGTAAAAAACTTACAATGTTGGAGTAATGTTTAGTCTAATATTAAAAAAAAAAATCTAATTTCTATTCTTTTAAAAGACTCATACTTGACAAATACAGACATACAGAGGCAGGTACACATACACACTCAATTACACAGAATAAGAACGTGACGGCAGATCATGTAATTTTATATGTCTAAAACTGTATCTTGCAAAATTGAATAGTAGAAGGGGCTTTGTTTGAGATTAGAAAACCTAGAATACTAGCTCAGCTTTGTCAACATGCTAGCTGTGCATATGTGACTAAATCAGTTACTTTTGAATCTTTATTTCCTCCTCATTCAAAAGAAAGAGTCTGTAAACATCTAAGTAGTTTTCAATCTTTCTATTTTATCTAGAAATGATTTACACTTGAAAAAATTCAGAAATTCTTACAGCCTGTGTCCATAGTATGTACCACATTTTGTTTTTTAAAATTTGCTTTTTAAGAAAATATCATGGAGGTTAAAAGATTTCCTTCCTGCAAAAATAAAATTTGAGTTTCACAATATTATATTTTCCAAGGAATGGATGTTAAATTACTAACCAAATATTTTCACATTGTCATGATTATTCCGGGAAGTAAACCAGGATCTAATGAGCTTTTAGTCACTGTCTAAGAAGACTTGATAATTGAAATGGGACACACAAAATAGGAACATGCTACAACAGGAGGTCTCAGCGTTTGATCTTAACTTTAAAAAATAATGTCTATCAGGACATTGCCAGCTGCTTTGCTTGACTTTTCTATAGTTCACATTAATTATCATCAATAATTTATTTTCTAAATCTAACTTCTTATATTCCATCAAGTAGACTACAAGTATCCTCGTTATGGACTTCTCATTTTTATGATAGCTATTATAAAATATCCATTCTCACAAGCCTAGAAATTACTCAGAATCAGGTTGGATCAAGTATGAACTTTCTCATTTGTTTAAACTCATTTGTTTAAGAATAAAAAATAATCTTTGAGGAATTATCATAGAACAAAGTTTAGAACAAAAGTCATAGAACAAAATTTATGGAGTCAGAATTGTAGCAACCATTTTCAATGATTTCAGATCTGAGCCCACTCTCTGGGCAGCTTTTAAATGTTGATGTTTTGGTATTTGAATCTGAGTAGTTTGCTGCTTTCCATATTGAGAATATCGTTTTGGAGTCATAAGAGAGTTGTACATTGCCATAATGGCTTCAAATTATTTATTCTTTGCTGTATCTACCCTCTTTAGAATGTGACTTTAAAGTTTCTCTAATGCAGAGTCTGTTTCTCCTCCATTTGAATCTGGATTGGGCTTGAGACTTATTTTGGCCAACAGAATTCAAAGGAAGTAATATCAGATTGCTTCCTAAGATTCAAAATAACTTAGGTGCTTCTGCTCAGTAACTTGGAAACCTAAGGAGCGGCCTTGAAAATAGCCTAAGCAAGCATGATGGAAGATGGGAGTCCTCTTGAAGCAAAGATGAGACATTCCACCATACACCAAACTAGTTCAGCCAGCTCCCAGTCCACCCAGTCCAGCAAAGATTAGATGTACCTAGCTGTCCCCACAACCTCCCTTCCAAATCACCACTCCCTTAGATTAGCAGTTATTTTAAGTCACTAAGGATTAGAGTTGGGCTTTCCTTATTGCACTAGTGGTAAAGAACCTGCCTGCCAATGCAGGAGACATAAGAGATGCAGGTTCTATCCCTGGAGCAGTGGTACATGACATAGCAAATTGTTTTTGTTGTTGTTGTTGTTCTTGTTTTAAGATGATAGTTTATTCTATGGGAAATTTTGGGGGAAGTATCCATATGTGATTTTACTAGTTTAGTATATATATATATATATATATATATATATGTATATTTTTAAGATGATAGATCATTCTACTGGAAAATTTTGGGGAAGTTTCCACACATGATTTTACTAGTTTAGTACATTAAAATCTCTGACTTTAACTGCACTACAGAAAGTAGTTTAAAAAGATATTAGAGGCAAAATCTCTACATACTGTGAGAAGTGAGAATTATTAAAATTGTTTGACAAGGATTTTAGCCATATTTGTATTGCATTTAATGGAAGCATTTGTTAGCTACAGTATTTGTGCAGGCATTTTTTCAGTGAAAGAACCAGTTATTCTGAGTCTAGTGAACCTGGTTGTAAGTTTCTAGTTTATAGACTTGAAAAAATGAAAAAGATGACAGGAGCAGCATTCCTGCCATTCAAGAGAGTAATGGGTCAATACTCATCAATATAAGGGAGATGTGTCAGGAATTTTGAATGTTCTAAGGGGATCTTTATAATTCCTCTATAAATTCTGACCAAATAAATCTATACTTTTTTTTTTTTTTTTCTGCAAGACCTGTAGCAGGTTTCTACAATGCTCTAAAATGTCAATTTGGCATTGGAAACTGCTGTTTCACAGCAGAAATTGAAAGCAACCATCATGGTTATGCTGAGAAAAGTAATAATTTGCAATTCAAGGGAAGCTTAGACTTTAAAAAAAATAACTGATTTTTTCATGAGGTTTTAATTCAGATATCATTATCAAGAATAGAGTACATGTTGCAATGAAATTCAACAGTTTTCTCACTGAGCACTGCTTTCAAGTGTTCCAGTGAATTGATACAGTCATTATTCTATCAAAATAAACATTCATTGACTAATTATACAGTTCAAGACATTGCCCTGAGCCTCTTTGCATAGTGGAAATATTCCTTCTTTGAAGTATCAAATATATTTGCTTTGTTTCAGATCTTCTGTGTTTGCAGGGAGCCACTGACTTTGGTCCTGGCTAAACATGATAAATTAAAACTGGTAAAAAGCAAAAATAGGAATGTATCATGTATATTCTCTCATGCTGTTGTGACATTAGAGACATTATTGTTATTACTGTTTCTTGTGTTAGTGTCTTAGAAATATAAACCTACTTGGAGTCTCAAAAATAATTGCTCACTTCCAAGATACACTGTTTCTTCAGAATGTACTCATATTACAATGCTCAGTATTTAGAAAGACCCCCTCAGAAAGAAATATACATATGTATGTTTTCATTTATAAACAAATATAAAATATGCTCCCAGTTTAACACTCAAATAAATTCCAACAATAGTACATTTATGTTCAATGAAACATCACTATGAGTGCTTGATAAATGCTTTTCAATGATTCATTTTGGAAATATTGGTATTTATTTATACATAAAATATTATTTGATGACATATATAAAATATATAAAAAAACACCTACAACCGCTTTTTAGGAGAGTTTAAAACTGAGTTTATAATGGTATCAATTGTTAATGTCATCTGTTGGCAAGGTAAATTAATTTAACATTTTGCATCAATTTTCATTTATAAATATATAGGCAGGACCATTTTTATGATATTTACTCATATTAAATTGGCTTTTAATACCATATTATTTTCCCTGGATGATAGTCATAGCATTTTAGTTAACTCTGTTTCACTTTAATAGCTATTAATAGGAAATTCTTTCTTCTTTCAAATCAATTATGAATCCTTATGTTATTTTAGTTGAACCAAACTAAAATACATGCACATACACTGTGATTCAATTTAATAGCCTTAAATAGCTCAATCTGTTCCATCCAGAGCACCTGGAAAAGAATAGGAAGTTTTGCTATATCTGGGTATCTATTTTTTCATATTCCTTTTCATTAGTCAGAGCCTTTTTGTTGTTAAATGGGAACGAGAGTTAACAGATTACCAAAAAAAATGTGGGCAAGATGTGATTGCATTCATTGGAGGCTACATATACAAGGCTTGAAGAAGTCATTTTCAACAATAGAGACTGAACCATGTTCTGAGAGAAAGAAAAAGGGAAGAGGCATGGAAAAAACACAAAATGCGGTAGTATATTCCATGCCAAAGAAAAAGCTAAAGAACAGTTGCTTCATCCACTCATCATTTTCTGGAGTACAGCTCTTATTCCCATGAGGATCAGTTAAGTTTTGTAACCATTCAGTAATAGAATCATTCATGTGAACTTCTGTTTTCAACAAACAAAGCTTCTAAAACTTCTGCAGCTTTAAAACAGTATTCTGGTTCTATTGTGAGTCATTTTATTGAAACATGGTTGGTTTGGTTTTGTACTTATAAGAAAAATATATACTCACAGATAAGTAATTGATTTGATAATTCTCTGCATATTTGAATTATCTATAGCAATGTCCCCTCTATTTTATACTAGTTATTGAATATTGGTTCTGTTTTTCAAACAGTAAATAATTTTGACAGTGCTATCTATGGTAGAATGTTGAAATGAATCAATACTTTTCATAGAATAAAACCTCATTGTTAGCAAAACAAGCCTATTAAACCTAAGGTTATTTCCTATTGCTTTCAACTTTTGAAAAATGCTAACATTGCCACTAGACCTTCTTGTAAAATTGGAAACAGGCTGGTTAGAGATATATAAGCCAGTGGTACTGTGTCAGCACTTTCTAAATCTGTATTGGTGCTTTCATTCCAAGTATAATCAAGGCCAATCCTGTACCAGCCAACACATCTCGGATGTTGTACAAAAATCTTATGCGTATATCGATAATGATTTGCCAGTACTCTTTACAGTACAAAGAATCTCTTAGGAAGCAAAATGTACAGCTGCCTCAGTAAAAGCATACAGGATTATTCAATTCAAAGTACCCATTTGAAAAGTACAATTTTAGGTTGAAGATATAAACAAAAGAAAGAAGTCATCTAGTTATACAGTTTTAGTGCATGCATGCTAAGCTGCTTCAGTCATGCCGGACTCTTTGAGACTCTGAATTGTAGCCTGCCAGGCTCCTCTATCTGAGAAGGCGATGGCACCCCACTCCAGTACTCTTGCCTAGAAAATCCCATGGACAGAGGAGCCTCGTAGGCTGCAGTCCATGGGGTCGCTAAGAGTCAGACACGACTGAGCGACTTCCCTTTCACTTTTCACTTTCAGGCATTGGAGAAGGAAATGGCAACCCACTCCAGTATTCTTGCCTGGAGAATCCCAGGGACGGGGGAGCCTGGTGGGCTGCCATCTATGGGGTCGCACAGAGTCGGACACGACTGAAGTGACTTAGCAGCTTAGCAGGCTCCACTATGGAGAAGGAAATGGCAACCCACTCCAGTATTCTTGCCTAGAGAATCCTGTGGACAGAGGAGCCTGGTGGACTGCTGTCCATAGGGTCGCACAGAGTCGGACACAACTGAAGAGACTTAGCAGCAGCAGCAGGCTCATTTATCCCTGGGATTCTCCACTGGAGAACCCAATCCGCTGGAGTGAGTTGCCATTTCCTCCTCCAAGGGATCTTCCTAACCCAGGAGTTGAACCTGTGTCTCTAATGTCTTCTGCCTTGGCAGGTGAGTTCTTTACCAATAGTGCCACAGTCAGACACAAGTTCAGTTCAGTTCAGTTCAGTCGCTCAGTCGTGTCCGACTCTTTGTGAACTCATGAATCGCAGCATGCCAAGCCTCCCTGTCCATCACCAACCCTCAGAGTTCACTCAGATTCACGTCCATCGAGTCAGGGATGCCATCCAGCCATCTCATCCTCTGTCATTCCCTTCTCCTCCTGCCCCCAATCCCTCCCAGCATCAGAGTCTTTTCCAATGAGTCAACTCTTCCCATGAGGTCAAAGTACTGGAGTTTCAGCTTCAGCATCATTCCTTCCAAAGAAATCCCAGGGCTGACCTCCTTCAGAATGGACTGGTTGGATCTCCTTGCAGTCCAAGGGACTCTCAAGAGTCTTCTCCAACACCACAGTTCAAAAGCATCAATTCTTCGGTGCTCAGCCTTCTTCACAGTCCAACTCTCACATCCATACATGACTACTGGAAAAACCATAGCCTTGACTAGACGGACCTTAGTCAGCAAAGTAATGTCTCTGCATTTGAATATGCTATCTGACTGAATAACAACAACAACAGTCATATACTAATTCATTTATGCATTTTTGTGATCATGAGTAAGAAACAAGATACCTAACAAGTACCTATTCTTAAAATAAATTCTATCATGAAAGCATGCTAGTCTAGTATGAAAAATCTTATAAACACATAAAAAATATAATCTATATTATAAATTGTTATGTAAGAGATGTCAGTTCAGTTCAGTTCAGTCACTCAGTCATATCCGACTCTGTGACCCCATAAACTGCAGCACTCCAGGCCTCCTTGTCCATCACCAACTCTCAGGGTTTACTCAAACTCATGTCCATCGAGTCAGTGATGCCATCCAACCATCTCATCCTCTGTTGTCCCCTTCTCCTCCTGCCCTCAATCCCTCCCAGCTTCAAAGTCTTTTCCAATGAGTCAGCTCTTCTCATCAGGTGCCCAAAGTATTGGAGTTTCAGCTTCAAATCAGTCCTTCCAATGAACACCCAGGACTGATCTCCTTTAGGATGGACTGGTTGGCTCTCCTTACAGTCCAAGGGACTCTCAAGAGTCTTCTCCAACACCACAGTTCAAAAGATGTACAATAAAATAAATAATCTTGTTAAGTTAGGCTGTAGTATGGTAACAAAATACTTTAAAACTCAGTTATATAAAACAATGAAGACTCTCATTCTCCCTGAGGGCCAGCTGGGATTCTCCTGCTTTCATTCCAACCCCAGGACCCAGGTTGACAACAGTAAGCTGTCAGTGTTGACAGTGCTATGCTGTTCTTAGCACCATTGCCTATCATAGCCAAAAAGAAAAAGAAATAAAACTGTGAAAATTGTTGAAACATTGCTAAACAATCTGACACAGAAAACACAATCTCCTTTGTGGACATAACCCACAGAACTCTCCCTAGCCATTAAAAGGCAGAAAGTTCAGGCTTGCATGCACTCAGAAGACAAATAGAATTAATAATTAAGCATAAACAACTAAGGGGTAACACAATGACAAGGAGTTGAAGCTGATCTTATCTTCAAAGATGAATAAGAATTTAGATGTGTTAGGGCAGACTCCATAGGTTAAAATTTCAGTCTCACAAGATAGTTAAATTTCAATCACAAATAGTTAAGTCCTCATCTTACCCACAAGTTCTACCAGGCTTGGAGAAAAATTGCATATTTCTATAACCCCCTACTCACATTCAATAATTTGCTAGAGAGTATATCACAGAACATGGAAAAATAGTATACTTACAATTTTCAGTTTATTACACAGGAGATCTTAAAGATGCAAATGAACAGCCAAATGAAGAGACACTTAGGGTAAGATCCATAATGGTCTCAAGGTCTCTGTCCCCAAGGGGTTGGAGAGTGCCACTCTCTAAGTACATATTCACCAACTGAAGCTCTCCAACCTCTGTACTTTAGGAATATTAGTGAAGACTCCATCATACACACATAATCAGTTATTAAATCTTTTTGCAACATTTTACCCCTGTCTGGAAGGTGAGGGCTAGGGCTGAAAGTTCTAAGCTTCTAATCATGGCTGGTCTTTCAAGTAACCAGCCACTATTCAGAAGCTCACCTAGAGTCACCTCATTAAAACAAAGATGTTCTTATCACCCAGGAAATCTCAAGGGATTTGGAAGCTCTGTGTCAGGAACTAGAGTTAAACACCAAATACAAGTATGGATTAAAAGAAGATACATTTTAAATTTTTAACTGCTGAAAAATATTGAGATATATAATTAAAATGAATGATCATGATTTGGGGGAGAAGGGAAAGGGGAAAAAATCAAGGAAAACTTAAGTTTTGGAGCCTGCATAAATTGTAGAAATGCTGTAATATCATTATGAGAACTGAGGAAAAGAGCAAGAGGCTTAGATATGAAAGTAATTTCTGTGTTTTGAGTTAATTTAAATTTCCCTGCCTTCTTTACAATTAAAGCTACCCTGTTCTGTTTTATCATTCTTTGTGGTACCACAGGACTGACTGCTATCTTCAGGTCTGCAGGCACTGTCTGCAGCTGCACCTCTTCTGTGGCTTCAGTTCCCACTACACAGACCCCTCGGATTCCAGCCTTGGGTGGCGCTTCCATCTCCTGGGCTCTGGTAACACTGCTTCTTCTCTTTGGCTCTCCAGCCTGGTGGTTACAGTGGCTTCTATGGCCTATATGTAACCCACAGACTGCTTTGCTTTTCCTTGGGGGCTTCTCAGCTCTCTTATGAGCTGTGTGAAGAATTTACCTCATTGAATTCCCTCAGGTTGAAATGACAGACTGCCTTCTGCTTTCCTAGTTGGACTTTGAAATACAACCTCTAAAAATAAAATCATAGTAGACACACTATAATATTGGTTCATAATTTGTGTGTGTCGGCAGAGGGGGGTGGGCATGGAGGGCTGGAGAGATGGGAGGGGAAGTGGAATAAATAAATAAGTAGAGGAAATCGCAGATCCATATCAGAGTCTGAGGATAGCTATAGACCCCTTATTAGCTGTGGAAGGGTTTCATAGCTGTTTATATATGAATATATATATATATATATATATATACACACACACATACATACACATAAACATACTCACAGCAGTTTTCAATATAATTATAAAGTCTCACTGAAGTGTGATCCATAGACCTCTACTTAGTAATCCTTGATTATTAAGAAATGTGTAAATACTTTAAAAGTAAGTTTGTATTTTATGTTAAATATATTACAAAATAATAACAATATATTATACATATTATAAAACATATAGAAACTTACTATTTATAAGATCATAGAAACACAAAATGTCAGCACATAGAAGGAAAAGTAGAGATTACCCAATCCAACTTCATTTTACAGAAAAGAAAATGGTGTTCACATTTGTGAAAAGACATGCCATACTGCGGAGTGGGTCAGTGAATGAAACATAGTTGGTGCCTGGATCTTTAAATATCAAGCGAACATTTCCAGGTCAAAATATGGCAGATAATGGCTTCTTGTTTTTGAAATATAATAGTGCAAAGAGCTCTCTATTGGCCTGACAGGCTTGATGGATCCACACAAGTACATGAAAGGGTCCTTGACATTTTGTAGATGCTTAGGTCAATGTAATAGTTCACACCTATAGCACAATGTCATTCGCTGCTCCCCTAGTTGGGGAGAACACTTACTCTTTGCTCTATTAAGTTGTCTCCTCAGAGACTGGCTTCTTTCAAGGTTGTCTCTTGAGGCACAAAGTGGTGAAGGAACAATTGGATTGGAATATCAGGGAGAAGGTGGAGGGGAGAGAGGAAAAAGAATTGCACAAAAGAGAAAAGAGTTTATCGTGTGTCTCGCGTGCAGAATGAGAAAACTAAAAATTTATACTGACCTACTGGTCATTTTATTATTAATTTATTTAATTCAATAGCTGCATTAATTACCCATGCTGTGTAAATTTGCTACATAATTGTGGTATAAAGGACATAATGCTGGACCAGAAGTTCAAATATTTAGTTGTATTTGAGATGAGTGAGTTGCATAATCATTCTAGGTTAAATTCATGCTATTATTACCTCTTCACTTCTTCTTGGTGAACTCTTACAGAGTCTTTAAAATTCATCTTAACTCTCATCCTGACTAAGATACATTCCGTGACCTTTCATGCTTAATTATGCTCCCAGCTTTCACATCCCCACAATACTTTGTGTGTACCCAATTCTTGCACTCATGAAAGTTTTGTAGTCACCCCTTTCTTGTCTGTTTTCCTTACCACGATGTAAGTTACATTAGTTCAGGGATAAGTTTTATTCATATTTGCATTCCTAACATATTGCATTGTGTTTTTCATACAGTGAACTTCAGTAAGTACATGTTAACTGACTTAATAAAAGAATACAATGATAAATGAAGGACTTTGAGTATAGGAACAGTACAGTCTAGTCTGGCTCTTGAATTTTATTATTATTGAATGTAACTATTTACTTTGAATGTAACTATTTATTAAATGTACTATTTACCTTGACAATGTCCATTTGTACTGATCCATTTTCTCCCTGTTATAGGAGGTCCATCTAAGTCTACCATATATAGCAGGTGCATCAGAGGGTATGTCTTTGAGGGTTATAAATCTATTTCATCAAATATTATTTTAAATTATCCCAAGATACTTTTATATCTTTTTGCCATGTTTTTCTCATTTGAGTTCATCCCAGGAAGCATTCTATTTACAGTAGGGACTAAAATTAATAATGTAGCCATGTGCTTTTATGTGAAAGAAGGGATATTCTTCCCACACAGACAAAGTTGTATTTTGTTTTCAACTTCAGGCATTAGTCACAGTAGTTTGCTTTTGAAGACTATTTACCTCATCTTCTTCCAGATTTCTATTCTTAATATTGGCCCTAAATTCTAGACTTCTATTTGCATGTATACAATCTAGGCTTTATTTTTTGGGCTCCAAAATCACTGCAGATGGTGACTGCAGCCATGAAATTAAGACACTTACTCCTTGGAAGACAAGTTATGACCAACCTAGATAGCATATTCAAAAGCAGAGACATTACTTTGCCGACTAAGGTCCATCTAGTCAAGGCTATGGTTTTTCCAGTAGTCATGTATGGATGTGAGAGTTGGACTGTGAAGAAGGCTGAATGCCTAAGAATTGATGCTTTTGAACTGTGGTTTGGAGAAGACTCTTGAGAGTCCCTTGCACTGCAAGGAGATCCAACCAGTCCATTCTGAAGGAGATCAACCCTGGGATTTCTTTGGGAGGAATGATGCTAAGGCTGAAACTCCAGTACTTTGGCCACCTCATGCAAGGAGTTGACTCATTGGAAAAGACTCTGATGCTGGATTGGGGGCAGGAGGAAAAGGGGATGACCGAGGATGAGTTGGCTGGATGGCATCTCTGACTCGATGGACGTGAGTCTGAGTGAATTCCGGGAGATGGTGATGGACGGGGAGGGCTGGCATGCTGCAATTCATGGGGTCGCAGAGTCGGACACGACTGAGCGACTGAACTGAACTGAACTGAATCTAGGCTTGCATCTACCTGTCCGCCCCTTCTTTTCTCACTATCATATATCATTGACCTTTATATATCTTTCCTGTTTTCTTTTCTGCTTTCTCTTCTCTCCTTCTCTCTTTCACTTTCTTTCTCCCTTTTCCATTCTCTCTCTCCCCTCTTTTCTCTCTTCTTTATCTCTAGAGATCTATCTATAATATCTATCAATTGATCCATCAGGAAGTTTTATATCTGCAGATTGAAAATATTTGGAAAAGTATTCCAGAAGGTTCCAAAAAGCAAAATATGAATGCACCATGCTTAGGCAACTATTCACATAGCATATACATTGTATTAGGTATCTTAAGTAACCTAGAGATGATTTAAGGCATATGAGAGGAAATGTATAGGATATATGCAAATGCTGTGCCATTTTTTATGAGACTTGAGCATCCATTCATTTGAGTGTTCACAGAGTTCCTGATATTAGTACCCCTTGGATACTGAAGGATGACTGCATATAGACAAATAAAGAATTTATCATCAATCTATATAGAGATTTATTTGTGTCATATATGAGAGAGAAAGACAGAGACAAAGAGAAACAGAGAGACAACTGAGAACAATATCTCTTTCTACTTATTCTTATTTCTATTTTTATCTCTTATTTTTGGATGGAAGTGTGCACCTAAAAATAGTGATTCAAATGATATAATAAAGCAGAGGGCATGATGATGTTGTGCAAAGAAGGTTTATCTGTGATAAAAGGTGAATTAGGGAGTAAAAGAAATAAGATCCAGGAGGGCTAAGTATAGAGCACTGGTTAAAAGAGAGAAATAATACATAAGGATTCAGGTAAACCTGCAGATACTATGGCACAAAATTTGGGAGAAGTTACGTATTTGAGAATTCTTCTCTTTTCGTGTGCTACTCCCTCAAAATGATTTCTCAGAGAAAGAGTTGGGAGAATACTGCTGCAGAAGTTCAGCATCTTGTGGTTCAAGGGGAGTCCCACAAAACCTCTACCCCAGAAAAATAGTTACATCACCTTTCCTGTGATTTCTTTTTATACTGTTCCTGTGGACTTGGAATTTTCTAGAGGAAAGATACTAAATATAGATAAAATTTTCCTACTAGTTCAAACTCCTTTTAGAAAATCATTGATACTCATGAAGATTGGAATTCTGGCTGAAGTATATTATACATCAATTAATTTTATGGACTTTCTGGTCAGTGTGGATATTGTAAAATCGATGAAACTTTGAATTATTTATAGACCATTTACCACAGTCAGTGCATTAATAGGAATTTTTTGATCATGGCTTCCCCAGGTAAACTGAATACAAAACCATCTGGCTTTCCCTTCAGGGGTAAAAGTTGGAGTATAATTAAAGAAAACTAGGGGCATTAATATCCCTGCTACAAGTTTTTGATTTTTTTCCTATAACAAAACAAGACTTCATTCAGCTTTGTACTGTCAATAAAAATGAAGGTACAGTAAATCTGAGCTACTGTAGTTTGCTCTGACTCTGGGCTAATACTTCAAATAAGGAATCACATAAAGTGGTCTTTTCTTCTGGGAACATCTCCAACTTCCAACAATTTCTTTTTTCTCCCTTGGAATTTAATTTTTATACACACTGTTCCCAATGATATTCTATTTTTCTGGATGAAGGCATAAATGACAGTGTCCTCTAACAGCTCACCCAGCACAACATTAGCTAACAATTATTTTCAATATATTCATTGAGATATGATTGAGCTATTTCCCTTTACTCTAACTGCCTTACTCTGAAAGTTTGTCAAGATCATGAAGTGAAGTGAAGTGAACTGAAGTCGCTCAGTCGTGTCTGACTCTTTGCGACCCCGTGGACTGTAGCCTACCAGGCTCCTCCATCCATGGGATTCTCCAGGCAAGAACACTGGAGTGGTTTGCCATTTCCTTCTCCAGGGGATCTTCCCAATCCAGGGATCGAACCCGGGTCTCCCGCATTGCGGGCCGATGCTTTAACCTCTGAGCCATCCTTAAATTGAATCTGTAACCTCAACATAAAACATGAAGGAATCTCCACACTGTTCTCCATAATGGCTGTGCTAGTTTGCATTCCCACCAACAGTGTAAGAGGGTTCCCTTTTCTCCACACCCTCTCCAGCATTTATTGCTTGTAGACTTTTGGATCGCAGCCATTCTGACTGGCGTGAAATGGTACCTCATTGTGGTTTCGATTTGCATTTCTCTGATAATGAGTGATGTTGAGCATCTTTTCATGTGTTTTTTAGCCATCTGTATGTCTTCTTTGGAGATATGTCTGTTTAGTTCTTTGGCCCATTTTTTGATTGGGTCGTTTATTTTTCTGGAATTGAGCTGCAGGAGTTGCTTGCATATTTTTGAAATTAGTTGCTTGTCAGTTGCTTCATTTGCTATTATTTTCTCCCATTCTGAAGGCTGTCTTTTCACCTTGCTTATAATTTCCTTTGTTGTGCAGAAGCTTTTAATTTTAATTAGGTACCATTTGTTTATTTTTGCTTTTATTTCTAGTATTCTTGGAGGTGGGTCATAGAGGATCCTGCTGTGATTTATGATGGAAAGTGTTTTGCCTATGTTCTCCTCTAAGAGTTTTCTAGTTTCTGGTCTTACATTTAGATCTTTAATACATTTTGAGTTTATTTTTGTGTATAATGTTAGAAAGGGAGAGGGAGAGGGTGGGACGATTTGGGGGAATGGCACTGAAACATGTATAGTATCATATGAGAAACAAATCGCCAGTTCAGGTTCAATGCAAGATGCCTGGGGCTGGTGCACTGGGATGACTCGGAGGGATGGTACACGGAGGGAGGTGGGAGGGCGATTCAGGATGGGGAACACGTGTATGCCTGTGGTGGATTCATGTTGATGTGTGGCAGAACCAATACAATATTGTGAAGTTAAAAAAAAAATTAAAAATTACAAAAAAAAAAAAAACTGGACACATTTGGCACTGAGTAAGCCAATATTTTATCAAATTCTACTATTGTACCTATTGGTGCCATCACTGACCTTCAGGTAAGATGAGAAGGACCTTTTTTATTAGGAGTATATTTATGTGGGATCATTGCTTTAATCACTTAACATGCATCATGTACCAACATCGTATAAGACAGTGCTATTACACTGTTGTTGTTCAGTCGCTAAGTCATGTCCAGCTCTTTGTGACTCCATGGACTGCAGCATACCAGTCTCCTCTAGTTACTCCACTATCTCCCAGAGTTTGCTCAAATTCATGTCCATTCAGTTGGAAGCACTAGAAATATTTAATATAAAAAGGTAAATGTATTTTATTTTTAGGAGTTAATAATTGTATGTTAAATTTAACTCTAGTGTATGTTTCTCTCTTTTAGTCACCTTGAATTTCTATATTAATGTTGCCTAATGGCCACGTTTGGAGCCAACTTAAAAGAAACACAATTAAAACTCTAACTAATTACCCATACATATAGACATAGTTTTGTTTTGTTTTTTTAATTAAGAAACAACTCCATCACTATCTTCCATGTTTATGGAAACTGACTAACCACAGTGGGGCCTTACAGCCTTCTGAGAAGAACAACTTGCCAATCACTTTATGATCATTTAGGAAACTGTCATGGATAGAATTATTCATATTATTACATTTATATAATAAAATTATTATAGAATTATTCATATGAATAGAATTATTCATCTTATTACATTTATACCATTAATATCTTTACTGTATTTCCGCTTTTATCACCTGGTTCTTCCATCATGATTAAATGATAATAAAACCCACACCCTACATTAATATTTCCTTAAGACAGAGACCACATATTTACACTCTTGTAAATACACATTTTAAAATGCAAGACCTAAAAAATAAAGGATCTGTTTTACAATCACTAATAATGCAAAGCAAATTAATTTGTGTCCGTCAACTATGCATCTGTTAAAGATAAGGATTTATTCTTACTAACATGTTAATTGTTCAGCTGGGATTCTACCTCAAAATGCTGATCCATTCATCTGGTTCTGCTGATCTCCGTTGGCCCCAGTTAGATTTAGTTCATGGTCATGTGTTTAGTTGAGATTTACACTAAGTGCCATTCACTGGCTTTTTGAGACCAGTCAGGCTGCTCAGCATGTCCTCATGGTAGAGGCAGAATGCAAGAGAGAAAGCTGAGTGCATACACACATTTCAAGCCCAGGCTTGCATCACGTCACATCTGTTGATAGCCGATGGGCCCACATCATATGTTCAAGCCCAAAGATGAGGAGAACATAAATGCACATCTTACACAGAAATATAATTCCAGAGTCTTCTAATATATACGATAACACATAGTTATCACCTTATCACCTTTCTGAATTCCACTCAAAACTTTCCACTAAAACTTAGAGGCTTAAATTATAAGGGTTAATCATTTTTTTTTAAACTGACCTTTGGACCAAAAGATCTGTGTATTAACACTCTATATATTACTGACTTCAGCACAGTACCTGACACATATTAAGCATTCTAAAAAGTTTTACTGAGTTTGGTAAAACTTCCTAAAAAGCTTTCCCCAGTTTGGCTGGGTGACATAGTGTACGAGTCATAGTTGTCATTAATATAATAATGTACAACTAAAAGAAAGTGACATTCTTGTACCAAGAAATGGATTATTTCTCCCAAATTTTAAAATAAATAAATATATAATTCAGTCTTATTGAAGAACAACAATGAAGATGATTCCCACTGAATAAACGCATACAGACATCCTCCAATGTATTAACTTTCCTTGAAGGAGCTGCTTTAATTATTAGATATTTAATTAGATTTTCACTAACGTTGTAAACATAATATGAAAATTCACTTTGATTTGAGTTGTCATTTTAGAATCACTGATCAAATGAGAGGTATGAATAATCACACAGGAGACTGAGATTTGAGCACTGAGGTCTTTTTATTTTTTTTAATAAATCTGGAATAATTAGATGAATATATAGTCTCAATTACAGAATGTGAAATCCTATTACATTATCTCATATAAGTCAATGCCCAGAGGACCATTTTTGATCAGGGTAGAATAACTCATTTTTGAGGACCTTAAAGAAGGCAAATTTCTTGTTTCAGTGAAAGGTCACATCATGAATCCTCTTTATTCCTTCACTGTAAAAGACATGATCTGTTATTCCCGTTAATTGGGAGTAAAAATAACTTGAAAAAAATAAAAAAAGAACTTTGATTTAGAGATGTGAAAACTTGTGTAATTTGTAGTTATTTTGTCAGTGTTTTTACTTGTAACTATTAGTAGTAAAAACTCTAGGTGACTTGGGATCTATGTTCCAGTCTTTAGTATTAACTAAATGAACTCACTCTGCAAATAACACATCCTTTCCCACAATGCACATACATGTGTGTGAGTGTACACACACACACATGAAACACACCAAATCCGCATATCCCTCTTTACTACTATTTGCTATAATATAAAATCTCCTAAGTTTAAGACCACCATCATTGTTCTGATTTCCTTGCATCTGATAAAGCTACATAAATAATGTCTTCACTGCCTTTCCTTTAAGACAATCATTATTAAATACCTACCCTATTCTGTAATTACTGATTATGTGTATTTAACTATCTTAAGACCACATATTCCAAATTTTAGGCTCTGTAGTATAAATATACATCTGTGTGCCATGTACATCTATCCCAAGGCCTAGCCCAGTTTTGTTTAAAACCTGCTTTTTTTCTTTTTTTTAATAGAGTCATAGATTTGATTGGAATTGTCTCTTCGATTTTTGTTGGAAATGAATTTCTAATTTTTTCAGTTGCTTTAGTTATGATCAGGTTTGCAAACATGCTTTTCCAAAAATGAATTTTGAACACACAATAATCAAATTTGTATAATTCTGAATCATAGAAATATGTTTACAATTGGTAAAACATGTACTACAGTAGTTGGGGTAAGTAGCTGTGCTACAAAAAACAATAATAAAATAAAATAAGCATGTGAACAGCTTAGTAAATTATATAAATACTTTACCACTAATCTATATAATTTTCCTTATTTTATTTGGGTATTTTTCTTTTTTGAATCTATCAAATGATAAGATCAAGAGATATAATTTAGAAAGTTCTTTCCACAGAACTTTAAAAATCTACAAAGAATAATGTTAGCATTTTTTATGGTCACTTCCTATGTGTTTTTGGCCAGAAGTCAAAATTACTGGATTTAATGTATTTTGGTTTTCAGTGTTCAATAACTAAAATTGAAATAAATAAATATTAAAAATAATAACTTAAAAAATCAACTCTAAATTTTCTTTAATTAAATTAAAATTTAATTAAACTGAATTAAAATCTCAGTGCTGAATTTTCTTTCAAGTAATTTTATCAGAGAAGCAATCACAAAAGATTCAAAGCTCTGTGCATACTTTTCTTGGTGGTATATACACTTCAGAATTCAAGGTAACAGAATTTGTAAGCTATCTAGCTCTTTGTGTGTAAATGTCACTGATATTAAATAATTAACATATCTTAGAAGTCACCAGTAAAGATTGAGTTAACAGATCATTATTAAATTTTTAAAATTTCATATGTGTGTACTGTATAAATTTGAAATCTATAATCATAGACTATAGAACAAGCAGGTAGAGACATCACAAATTAAGCACACACTAGAGTAAGAAGCCTCTATTTTGGGGCTTTCCTGGTGACTCAGACAGTAGAGAATCCTCCTGCAATTCAGGAGACTTGGGTTTGATCCCGGGTTGGAAACATCCCCTGGAGAAGGGAATGGCTACTCACTCCAGTGTTCTTATCTGGAGAATTCCATGGACAGAGGAGGTTGGTGGGCTACCATCCACGGAGTCTCAAAGAGTTGGACGCAACTAAGCACACACAAACATTTATTTTCACAGGTTGATTTGTTTAGGGATACCATTTCAAAATATGCTGTCACAATTATTTTGGAAACAATGATAATTTTATTATTATTATTTTCAGTATATATTCACATATAATTCCCATTAAGTTACCGAAGCAAAATCAAACATTTGAAGAATAAATAAAGTACAGGAAAATTGACTTGCACAACTTTTTGAAATTGTCATCTTTGCTAAGCCAAAATTGTTTACTAGAATCTCCTATACTATGTGATCTTTCGTTAATTGGTCCAAACAAGAAACTGTCTTTTATAAGTTCTGGTAGGTGAAAGTAAAGCAGTATTTCTGAAAGCTGTCATTTTATAGGCTGTCAGCAACAAATAAAGACATACTGGTGGATTCTAGCTAGTTCTTGCTCTTTTTGGCTCCAGACCCACCTCATCTTCCCAACTGAAAATCTTGCTGACCAAGAACTCAGGCCCATCAAACGTGTAGACAGTAGCCTTCCATAATCTTTTCACCAGATCTCCTTTACAGGTCTACTTCGGCAGACGAAATTGCCTTGATTCAAAGGGCTGGTTATGGACTGTTCTCTGATCCTCCAATTCCCCCTTTTAGAAATTTGTAACTCCAGCAGTATACATAATTTGGGGAAGTGTTATCATATATATAACTGCTTCTATAGCTTTCAGATTGAATCTGACTGAGATATCACTTGATGAGATCACACTGCTACTAAATGTCAGTATTAAAAATCAAATATGTTTCTTATTATTACTCAATCATCAAAGAAAAATATTTTTAAAAATTGGGGTTCCTAAAATAGATGTTTAGTAAAAAGAAGTTGAAGGTAAGGAATAAGAAGTTTCAAGAGAGCTTGAAGAGAGGAAAAGGAAGATAATCTAGCAGGAGAAATTGATTCATGCTTAAAGACTTTTCATGATAGCCAATGCTATCTACCATGGGAGTGGTTACATCATAAAATACTGGTATAACTGCTAACTTTCAAAGCTTTACATCTCTATTCATTGAAGAGAAAAATACACTCATTTTGTCTGGACAGGATGTGTTATATATATCCTGTTTTATATATAAAACATACATTTTAGTGGATCAAATAACAAAGATTTATAATTTATCCAAGCAAATTCTATATCAGATGAGAAGCAAGATGAACTGTTCTAAAACCAGCAACTCAGTGATTCAGAAGGAGGAAAGTGCCACCATCTTGGAGCAACATCACATGAACATATTGCTTCCTTTATCTTATGGGCACCTCAGATAAAGAGGCAACTGCCAGGCTACTGATGATTTTTCCACACTTTGTGCCAAAACTTATGTAAGCAAATTCTGCTCCAGGCCATTGGACAAAACTAATCACATGACATAAATTGTCTTCAAGTGAATAAAAAATGTAGTCTTATTTGTGCACAAATATTTGATACTAGTGAACACTGGTAATGTTATTTCCATATAACCTAGTATTTGAAATAACTGACTTTGGCATAGGGTTTTATGGTAGGTATTGGGCACATTAGTAAAATAATCTGTTCCTCAATTTTCTTATTAATAAAAAGGAAGGCAATAATATTCACCTAACAGAACAATTAGGGAGTCAAATGCAAGCATATAGCACTCGATTATATTGGTCATTGCCATGGGCATCATCAACATCATCCTTCTCTATATCTCTAGCCCTTGACAAAGTGTGTCACCAAGGCTGAGAGATATCGACAAAAACAGAATATTAGAGTTGGAAAGGATTTTAGAGATTACCTAATCTGGTTCATTCCTTTAATTTATGAGAAAACAGATGCCCATCAAATTAAGGGACCTCCGTTCAGTTCAGTTCAGTTCAGTCACTCAGTTGTGTCCAACTCTTTGCAACCCCATGAATTGCAGCTCACCAGGCCTCCCTGTTCATCACCAACTCCCGGAGTTCACTCAAACTCATGTCTATTGAGTCGGTGATGTCATCCAGCCATCTCATCGTCTGTCTTCCCCTTTTCCTCCTGCCCCAATCCCTCCCATCATTAGAGTCTTTTCCAATGAGTCAGCTCTTCGCATGAGGTGGCCAAAGTACTGGAGTTTAAGCTTTAGCATCATTCATTCCAAAGAACACCCAGGGCTTTAGGTGGGTCCTTCTCCTTTAGGATGGACTGGTTGGATCTCCTTGCAGTCCAAGGGGCTCTCAAGAGTCTTCTCCAACACCACAGTTCAAAAGCATCAGGCCCAAATCCTAGCAAAATTGGCACCAGACATCTCTGTCTAGTGTCCTTTGTTCTCAAGCTTTGGAAATTACAACTTCCTATCAAGCATGGACTGAAGGTACCCAATTGTGTTTCTTCTATTGCTATGCCTTTTTCATATTTACCTCTTCTTAATTTGCTAATTAATTTATATTTTGTAATTAATGAAAATCTTCACAAAAGGTGCCAGCTTAATGACTGTATGAGCATGGCAGAAATACATTGATAGGGTAAAGCTCTGGTTGCCTAAGCAAATGTATTTTCTGATTTCCATGAATTTTCTGATTTCCAGTCACCTAAGGAAATTTTGTGTATTCTACTAAAATTTAGGGTTTTTAATGGTAGAAAATGAATAAGAAAAAATTAAAAAGTGAAACTGTTAATAGGTTAGATTAGGCTAATGTTAAAATATTCAATATATCATTCAAAGGAAGGTAGCATCTGAATTATGACACAAATAATTTTTTGATCTCTCATTTCCCCAGAAACAATGAAATAAAAGATGTTATTAGAATTATATGGGGAAAAAAATTACAGAACTCAAAATCAAGAATGTAGCAACTGTCTGCCACTATGAACTTTCTTTATGGAAGAAATTTGTACCATCTGGACATACATGAATAAGAGAGAAAAGTCCAAGCAACAAAAGCACGTTAACTTGCTTAATAAGTGGGTAAAATGCAAAATGCTAAAAGCCAAAATGTCAAAATTCCACTTCAAGCATTACAAATGCTATTTTTAAAGACTTTCAAAAGCATTCTACAACTTTTTGCTATAAAACTGAAACTTTTCTTTTTAACTAATCACCTACAAATAAATAAGATTCTTATCCAGAATCACAAAAAGATAAATCAAAAAATATATTTGCTATATCCATGTCATGTTGATGAAGCAATTGAGGGGGAAAAAAAAAAAAAAAAAAACAGGAAAAAAGAGAGGTGACTCTGTGTGTGTATGTGTGTGTGTGTGTAATTGTGTGTTTTGAGAGAGGCAGAAGGTAAGAGGGTAAAGTAGAGAACAAAGATTCTTTGTTTGGATTGTTTTAAGCTTAAGGGATGATCAAAATGCTGATATAAATTTATTTAAATCTGTAATGTTGCATCATTACAAAGGAACAGAAATTGAAATACATCACTTTTTAAGGTTAAAGAAACTTAAACACTAAAATATAAAGATGTGTTACATAAATGAAAAACCTTTATTCTTATTAATATGTATTAATAATCATAATTTCAGTTATATTTGTCAGTTTTTTCTCATTAAGCTTACAAATAAAACTAAAAGGTCATATAACACACTGTGATATATCTTACAGCAGAATGGTCTTCAAGCAAAGAATATGAATTGGGGGAGTATACAAATCAGGAGGCAGAAAGACTAATCATGAAATTACTGTAGTTGACAAGAGAACATGAGTTTATAAAGATGGATTTATTTAAGAACTATTGAGAAAATAGAATTGAGTGAGCTTATTTACTATCTAAAATTAGGGCATGAAGCTAAGTGAGAAATATAGATTGATCTTCATTCAAGTTTCTTTCTGGTACAACTGAGTCAAAGGAATCAATTGCACTGAGAAAAGAGAGGAGATGAAAAGATAAGGAATGTATCAAGTATAGTAAGTTCAGTTTGAGTATGTTAAGTAATTTGTGCCTCATGTTAGAAGATATGTGTGGTTTGGGTGTATGAACAGGTACTAGATTTTAAGATAATTTTTATTGGAGTACAGTTGATTTACAAGGGTTTCCTTGCTGACTCATTGATAAAGAATCCACCAGCAATGCAGGAGACACAGATTCGATCCCTAGCTCAGAACGATCCCCTGGAGAAGGAAATGTCTACCCACTCCAATATTCTTGCCTGGGAATCATCATGGATAGAGGAGCTTGGCAGGCTACAGTCCGTGAGGTTGTAAGAGTCAGAAACAACTTAGCAGCTAAACAAACAGGTACTGTTGTGCTAGTTTTAGGTGTACAGCAAAGTGAATTAGTTATACATACATCCACGTTTTGAAAGTCTTTTTTCATATAGGCCATTACAGAGTATTGAGTAGTGTTCTGTGTGCTCTACAGCAGGTTCTTGTTAGTTACCTATTTTATATATAGTAGTGTGTATATGTCAATCCCAATCTCCCAATTTATCTTCCCCCTCTCTTTTTCCCCCTGGTAACCGTAAGTTTGTTTTATATATCTGTAACTCTATTTCTATTTTGTAAATAAGTTCATTTGTAGCCATTTTTTTTAGATTCCATGATATCTGTCTTTCTCTGTCTGACTTCACTCAGTATGACAGTCTCTAGGTCCATCCATGTCACTGCAAATGGCATTGTTTTGTTTTTTTATGGCTGTCTAATATTCCATTGTATATATGTACCATTTCTTCTTTATCCATTCTGCTGTTGGTGGACATTGAGGTTGATTTCATGTCCTGGCTATTGTAACTAGTGCTGCAATGAATGTTGGGGTGCATCTTTTTGGATTATATACACTGAGGAGTAGGATTGTAAGGTAGCTCTATTTTCAGTGGTTTTGATGAGATGGCTGGATGGCGTCACTGACTCGATGGACATGAGTCTGAGTGAACTCCTGGAGTTGGTGATGGACAGGGAGGCCTGGCATGCTGCGATTCATGGGGCCGCAAAGAGTCAGACACGACTGAGCGACTAAACTGAACTGAATGAACTTCCATACTGTTCTCCACAATGGCTGTACCAATTTACAGTCCCACCAACAGTGTAGAAGGGTACTAGTTGAAACCACAAGATTTTTATATTATTCCAGATGTGTAGGAAGAATGATACATAAGAACAGACTATGGTGGAAGACCAACATTTTAGACATCCCCAAGGGATGGCAAACCGAAATTATTAAGGACTCTTAAAGAATCATAAAAAGGATGGAAGAGCCTGGAAAGAATAAACAGTTTGCTAGAGGAAAAGAAAACAGAGTGTATTATTTGATAAAGGCTGAAAAATACCACCAATTGAATGACTTAAACAGCAGCAATTTATTGTTCAGGAGGTTAAAATTCTGAGATCCAGGCTGTAGTAGGGCTAGTTCCTTCTGAGGGTCATAAGGAAGAATTTGCTCCTTGTGTCTCCCTCAGTTTCTAGTGTTTTTTTGATAGTCTAGCACTCTTTGGTGTGAAGAAGTATCAACCCCATCTCTACCTTCATTTTCTCATGACATTCACCGTGTGTCCATGGGTGTCTGTGTTCAAGTGTTCCCTTTATAGAAACACTCCAGTCGTATTATATTAGGGGCTGCACTAGTCCAACATGACCTCATCTTAACTAATCACATCTGCAACAACCCTATTCCATGTAAGGTCACATTCTGAGAGCTGAGTGTAAGACTTTAAAGTACAGATTTTAGAGGGACACAGTTGATTCCATAACAGAATTTTTGAAAAGACAGCTTTCAAGTAAAAAAAAAATTATATATATATTTCACAATTCTATCAGTTCAGTTTAGTTGCTCAGTCATGTCTGACTCTTTGCGACCCCATGAATTGCAGCACTCCAGGCCTCCTTGTCCATCACCAACTCCTGGGGTTTACTCAAACTCATGTCCATTGACTGAGTCAGTGATGGCATTCAACCATCTCATCCTCTGTAATCCCCTTCTTCTCCTGCCCTCAATCTTTCCCAACATCAAGGTCTTTACAAATGAGTCAGCTCTTCATATCAGGTGGCCAAAGTTTTGGAGTTTCAGCTTCAACATCAGTCCTTCCAATGAACACCCAGGACTGACCTCCTTTAGGATGGACTGGTTGGATCTCCTTGCAATCCAAGGGACTCTCAAGAGTCTCCAAGACCACACTTCAAAAGTATCAATTCTTCAGCCCTCAGCTTTCTTATTAGTTCAACTCTCACATCCATACATGACTACTGAAAAAACCATAGCCTTGACTAGATGGACCTTTATCTATTCAATAAGATCATGAAGGAAGTCATTTTTACTAACCCATTTCAGCTGGTGTTAGAGGCAGATGCCTAAAATCATTTATCCAGTTTAAATGATGAACTAGAAATGAATTTAAACTCTTATTTTAAAAGACATTTGGATTTGAAATAAAGACCAAATATAAAGCAGCAGTTATAAGAGGGAGTTTGTTCTCAAAATAAAACATGGGGGAAAGAGATGTTTTGATTTTTTTAATTTGACCTACCATGAAGTTTCTTTTGAGAGAGTATCTTGTGGAGATAGACCTGACCTGCCTGGATCTGTTTCTGGGTGTAACACAGTACATTAGATTGAGCAAGAGATTTGCCATCACAAGTTCACTGGGTCGTTCTGGATCTGACATCTTTAAATTGTGTAAGTTTGAACATGTTTATTGACATCTCAGAGTTTCATCTTTTACTTCTAAATCATAGATAATAGTATTCCTTCACCAGAATATTATAAGCATATATGTTTATGTTTGCTAAAAATGCTGTCTATCAAAATATTATATGGTATATATTTTTATGCCAGCTTCATTTTATTCCAAGTCTTATGTTCCCCCTTATCAAAATTATCTGTGGTAGCAATAAAGCATTTATGAATGTTTAGAAAATGCAGAATTAGATTTCCTCTGATTGCTAGAGTATAGCAAGTATTGTTAGAAACATAATCATCTATCCAAAATACTACAGCTTTTTATTTTGAAATACTAAAGAATGTATTACTATAAAAATCTGTTGTATAATGGCAGTGGCAGAAACAAATCTTAAGAAATCTTTATGAACAACAGTGGAGACAGAATGTGCAAAATGAAGTGGGTGGTAAAAGTAGAAACATTTTCGAATTTAATAAAATAGTACTATCTCATTCTGGCAAATGGACACCAGATCTCAGGAAGTATTAATAACTATTATTCTCACATTTGTAATTCAATAAAACATAATTTTATATCCTTTTGAAAATAACAAAACTCTAATTAGAACAGTTGATTAAATTAGATATGAGTGAGTAACATACAGTAAATGGGAAACCGCAGTTGTGCTCAATCACATAAGCCCTAGGTATTTAGTTCCTCAAGCGGTTAAAGCGTCTGCCTGGAATGCGGGAGACCATGGTTTGATCCCTGGGTTGGGAAGATCCCCTGGAGAAGGAAATGACAACCCACTCCAATACTCTTGCCTGGAGAATCCCATGAATGGAGGAGCCATGAATGGTAGTCTACAGTCCACGGGGTCGCAAAGAGTTGGATACGACTGAGCGACTTCACACATGCCATTTAAAGATTAATATTGAAATTATGTACTTTTTCATCTTAATATGCTCTATTTGTCTCCATACAATGTACAGCGATGTGTCAATTTATACTGTTTATACATAACGCCAGGTTGTCTGACAGACTATAATGCTCATAATTTACCCAAAGGTTTTATTTCATTAAACTCAATATATAAGGATATATATTATGATATATAAAAAGTAGCTTATGTTTTCACTTTGGGGTACATATTTTAGCAAGAAGAGTAATAATCTATCATGTCATATTCCAGAGCATTCTATGTCCAATATCTCCTTCAGCAATCCACATGTATCAATTACCCTGATCACCTGCTCTGGTTAACCTGGCAAGCACGTTGCATGTAAAGAACATCACCTTAATATTTCACATACAAAAGCAAAACTTAAATCTTATTAATCCTGTGGTTAGACATTGATCCTATACTTGTCATTCTAGTCAGTGGCAGAGCTCTCCAGTTGACTGTGATGTAGAATTTCCAATGAAAACACACACCTCCATTCAGCATCTTCTTTATGTATATACGTTGTAACTATCTGCTTCAGTTATGTCTGACTCTTTATGACCCTATGGACTGCAGACCACCAGGCTCCTCTGTCTGTGGGATTCTCCAGGCAAGAATATTGGAGTGGTTTTACATGCCCTTCTCTAAGTGATCTTCCTGATCCAGGGATCGAATCTGTCTCTTACATCTCCTGCATTGACAGGTGGGTTCTTTACAACTAGGTCCACCTTGGAGGTACACATTGGTGACCAAAATATTCAGGTATACTGCTGCAAGTAAGTACACTTAGTGAGCAATACTTTAAAAAGGAAGTTATCTCAGCTCATTAATTTTATTGATTGACTATATTTATATCTAGTCTCTTTCCCAAAACAGGTAGAAGCTGTTCGTCCTTTATTTTACCTTCAAATGCAAGTTACTAAGAATTTATCTCCTGGAGAATAGGAAGAATGTCTTATTTATCTCTAAAGAATGTAATATAATAAATAATATATGTGTTCATGTTCACTTGCTCAGCTGTTTCTGACTCTTTGCAACTCCATGGACTGTAGCCCACCAGGTTTCTCGGTCCATGGAATTTTCCAGGCAAAAATACTGGAATGGACTGCAGTTTCCTTCTCCAAGGGATATTCCTGACCTAAGAATCAAACCCTAGTTTCCTGAGTCTCCTTTGTCAGGAGGATTCTTTGCCACTGACACCAGGACAGCCCAATATATAATATAGCATATATAACATAACATACAGCATAATATATTTGGTATGCATGTGTGTGTGCTGAAACTGTTCATACTGAAATGTTTGCTGATTTTTGAAAAAGTTGTCATCTACTCATTGTACTACAGGCATACAGGGATTTGAAACATGTCATAATTTTACCTATATTTTGTTCTCTCTTTGCTCTCTCTCTCTCTCTCTCTCTCTCGATAATCCCTTTAAGATTATCAAGACTAACAATTCTTGGCATGCATTAAGCTCAATAAATATAAGGTAAACAGATCCAAACATATTTAAAATTATCCAAATATACTTAAAATTAAAAATAGTTGCATGATCCATGTCTAAGCACGTAGGTGTGTGTTAAGTCACTTTAGTCATGTCAGAGTCTTTGCGACCCTATGGACTATATTGCCCACTAGGCAACTGTGTTCATGGGATTCTCCAGGCAAGAATACTGGACTGGGTTGCTCTTCCTCCTCCAGGGTATTTTCCCAGCCAAGAGATGGAACTCGTATCTCTTAAGTTACCTGCATTGACAGGAGGGTTCTTTATCACTAGCGCCGCTTGGTGAAGCTCCTTGTCTAAGCATAGTGCCCCTAAAGGGACCAATATTAATTATGACAATCATAGAACATCCTGAGGACCTTCAGGGTCTAAGACTGAGCTGGAAGTTTCTTTAGAGCATACTACAACTCTTTCACAATAGATTAACTTTGCTTTTGGCATCAGAGAAATATCTTCTCCTCTGCATGAGCATCTGACTTACTAAAAGCAATTGACATGAGGCAGTGGAAGGCAGGATACAAATGCTTACTCCTGGTTCTGAGACTTATTTTTCTTTTCTGTGAGACAAAAGTAAAGAGTCATAAAACAACAGATTTACAAGAGGATTTGCACTGATTCTTGATCAAAGGATATGTTAAAGAGTCTCTGGCAGTTATCTATCATTCTAGGTGCATAGTTATTTTTCTGGGTAGGACAAAAGCTTGTATTTACCTGGACCATTTCCCAGTATGCTTTTCGGCACGATTTGGTGACTAAATTGTAGACAGTAAAATATAAAATAGCATTTTCTCTTGTTCTTTGACAACAATTGTTAAGAGTTTCAGTCCTCTTCTCTCTTCTTCTCAGTTGCCCAAGATACATTTACATTGCCTTGAGAAAGGAGCGTGTTGTTAGAATGTAAAAATGGAAGCCTACCCTTACTTTCTGTCCCTCTCAAAAGCAAAGCAACAGGATAGAAAGTCGTGGTTCCTGATACTGTGACGTGAGGAGCTGTCATTACAATTTAATCACCTCCACTCTACAGAGAACTTGACAAGCCTCATGACCTCATTTAAGACTTCTGGACAGAGAAGTCTGGTGGGCTGCCATCTATGGGGTAGCACAGAGTCGGACACAGCTGAAGCAACTTAGCAGCAGCAGCAGCAGCAGCAGCATGATGATACACACATTCCAAGCAAGCTTTGTGAGCTCCTTTTTAGTGGTCTATTGTTGGAAAGTGAAACATTCACCTCCCAGCTTGTGTTTTCTGACATGGGCTGTTTGAAGTGTCCACTATCTTTCAGGTGTCACTTTCAGATAGCGCTAGTGGTAAAGAACCTGGTTGCCAATGCAGGAACCTTAAGAGATGTCAATCCCTGGGTTGGGAAGAACCCCTGGAGAAGGGCACAGCAACACACTCCAGCATTCTTGCCTGGAGAATCCCATGGACAGAGGAAGTTGGCTGGCTACTGTCCATAAGGTCACAAAGAGTTGGACATGACTGAAGCGATTTAGCACACACTATCTTTCGTGTGAAATATTCTGCTCTGAATGCATCGCTATCCGTTTGTCATCATTTTATCTAGTCTTGTAATATCCTAACTGTTCTCTTACTTTCTAGTCCCATCTCTTGTATGCAAGGAACATGCGTGACATGAATAACTTCAGTGCCAACAGTTATTTGGGTGTGAGGGCTCTGCTCTCACATTGAGTAGCAGTGATTGTTACCATAAGGAGCGTGGGAATTGCAGTGTCGCAACTCCTGAATCCTTCTGTTTCAGTCAATAAAATAATTTTTACTTCTGATAATGACATAGCCTCTCTGGGTTCAAAAGAATAGAAAAACAGGGAGACCAGAAACCATCTGAGCTCTAGGGTCCCCAGGAAGCCTGGATCCAGTGGGATACCACAGTACCTCATGAGTCTTGTGGTGAGAGTCAAATAGGATTTAGAATTTTGCCCATTCTTATCTAATTCCAGATAATTTCCCCTGACGTTATGCCAACATGTCATGTTTCCTTGTCCACTCAAACCCCATCTCTTTCTGAAAATTTTATGAATGTTCAGTGCACTGTCATATTAATTATTATGTTCCACTCATTATGGCACTTAAACCAATTATCGCTTTGCATTGTTTCAAAATATTAAATATGTGTAATCACTCTATTTCTGTTTCTCTATTTCAGTTGTGATGATTATATGTTTTCCCAAACTTATCTTCTCTTTTTAAGCTGTCTCCTCAAGCAAAATTGATCTACTCAATGCTTCACAAAAACTTGTACAATTTGACTTCCAGAAATATTACTTTAACTATTCTATTTGAAGTGTTTTCTCTCTTCTCACTCTCTGTGAATAATGTTCATCCTTTGAAAGCTAGTTAATGCCAATGACTCCGAAAGAATCACCCCTCCTATAAAATACTACTTGATCTTGTGTGTATGCTATTTCTCAGGGGAAAAAAAAATACCGTAACTTATTTTGAAGATTTTTATATACTGTCATACCTTGTTTTATTATGCTTCACTTTATTGCACTTTTCAGGTACTGCTTTCCTGTTTTTTTTTTCCTTAGAAATTGAGGGTTTATGGCCAACCATGAATGAAGCAAGTCTGTCGGCACCAGTATTTCCAATAGAATTTGCTCACTTTGTGTCTCTCTGTCA
Source organism: Ovis canadensis (assembly GCF_042477335.2). Classification (NCBI taxonomy): domain Eukaryota; kingdom Metazoa; phylum Chordata; class Mammalia; order Artiodactyla; family Bovidae; genus Ovis; species Ovis canadensis. The sequence continues at coordinate 65,645,733 of NC_091250.1, forward strand.
CACTTTGGTAATTTCCATGATACTTCAAACTTTTTCCTTTTATTATTGCGTTTGTTATGGTGATCAGGGATCTCTGGTGTTACTGACTTAACTGTTTTGGGGTGCCATAAACCCTGCTAGACAAAATGCAAATGACTGACAAACACTCTCTGTGTTCTGACTGCTCCACCGACTAGCTGCTCCCTCATCCTTTCTCCCTTCCTTGAACCTCCCTATGCCCTGAGAAACAACTATGTCGAAATTCAACCACTTGATAACCTTACAATGGCCTTTAGGTGTTAAAGTAGAAGGAAGAGCAAATTAAGGTAGTTTACGTCATTGTTGCCAACTTTTAAGAAATTACCAGGACTTCCCTGGTGGTCCAGTGTTTGGGAATCCCCCTGCCAATGCAGGGGACACAGGTTTGATCCCTTGTCCAAGAACTGAGATCCCACATGCCATGGGGCAACTAAGCCTGTGAAACATGACTACTGAGCCCATGTGTTACAACTACCACAGCTTGTGCACTGTAGAGCCCATGTCCCACAAGAGAATCCACCTTAATGAGGTGTCCATGCATTTCAACTAGAGAGTAGCCCCCACTCACCACAAATAGAGAATGCCTATGTGCAGTAATGAGGAGTCCATGCATTGCAGTGAAGACCCAGTCCAGTCAAAAATAATACATAAATAAAGATTATTTTTAAAAAAATTGCCACAGACACCCCAACCTTCAGCACCCACCAACAAGGCCAGATCCTCCATCGGCAAAAACTATGACTTGCTGAAGGCTCAGAAGATGGTTAGCATTTTCTTTAATTAAAATAATTTTTAAATTAAGCTATGTGTGTTGTTTTATAGATATGATGCTACTGCAAACTTAACACACTACAGTGTAAAGTAAACATAACTTTTATAAACACCTGGAAACCAAAAAATATCATGAGACTCAGTTAATTGTGATATTTTATTGTGGTGGTCTGGAATTGAACCTGCAATATCTCTGAGGTATACTATGTACCTTCTTCTATCATCCATCTAATTATGGCTCCATGAATCTATTTTCATACCTACCCATTTATCACTTAGTTTGTAAATGCTAAGAAAATTAATTCATGTTGAGGTACCACTTCATACTTACTAGGACGACTGTCATTAAGAAGATGGGCAATAACAAGTACTGGAAAGTTTGCGGAGAAATTAGAATCTTCATACTTTCCCTTGAAGTGGGGGGCAGCACTGTGTAAAATGATGAAGCAATTTTGTAAGTCAGTTAGTTCCACAAAAAGTTAAGTGCTGCCATATGATCCAGCAACTCCACTCTTAGCAATATAGTGAAGAAAAATTTTAAAATATGTCCCCAAATTTGTGTACAAATAGAAACATTATTCATCATAGACCCCAAATGGAAACAAGCCAAAGTTCATTGACTAATTAATGGATAAACAAATTATGTTATATCCATGTTTGTGTGTCACTTGCTCAGTCGTGTCCACCTCCTTGTGACCCCATGGACTGTAGCCCGCTAGCTCCTCTGTCGATAGAATTTTCCAGGCAAGAATACTGGAGTGGATAGCCATTGCCTTCTCCAGGAGACTTTCCTGTCAGGCGAGTGTACACTCCTCAGTTCTGTCCCATCACAACAAAGATTTGGAGTGACAAACATTAAAGCCCTAGGCGTGTCACAGCTCTCGGGTCTTGGACAGACCGTGCTATAGCTCTCAGGTCTCGAACAGCCCGTGCTATAGCTCTTAGACAAATCAGTGTTACAGCTCCGTGTTATAGCTTTATTTTATTTAGAAAATAGCAGGAAAATCCATCCTTGAGGCATGAGGGCATGTCGACCCAAAGACCCGAAGAGAAGAGCACCCCAGCTTGTAAGAGAGAAAAAAGACCCCTGGCCCTTTGGTTCCTCTTTTTATATGTTTTTTTTTTTTTTTTAATCCCCCTGGGCCGGCCCTATGTAAATTGGGCTAGCCAGCAGTGTTGTGTTTTCTACCTGAGGTCCTCACTCCAGTCCTTGGACCTTCCTTTGTTCTATTTTTGCGGGCTTTTTTCTTGTCTTTGAGCCACCACCATTCTGGACTCCTGTTTCCTATTCTAACAACCTAACATTCCCAACCCAGGGTCTCTTGCCTTGCAAGCAGATTCTTTACCATCTGACTCACCAGGAAAGCCTATGGCATATCCACAGACTAAACTATTATTTGAAATGAAGTACTGATTCACACTACAATGTGGTTAAATCTTTAAAACATCATTCTAAGTATTATTCCTTTTATATGAAATGTTAAATCAGAATAGTTAAATCAATCAAGACAGAAAGTAGATTAGAGACCACCAGGAGCAATAATCAACTGCTATAAGGTTGAATAGAGGATTGGCTGAATTACAAATGATGAGATAAACGGGTACTTCAAAACGATCCAAAGCAATTTTTCTCTTTTTGTTTATTATTTTTGTTGGACTCCTAATCGGTAAATACTTTTTAACAAATAACACCAATTGTAAGAGCATTGCAGTTGTGTGACCATAGACTGCTGTGCTTGCCTAAAGAGACAGAAAAAAAGTAAATGAATCTACACTTAAAAGTGCAAGTTTTCAATCTTTGATCTCAATTTCTCAAAGACATTCCCTGCAGTTGTAGCCATGGCCTTGGCTGTGTGGCAGTCTTTAAAATTGCATGGATTCAATCAATGAGTTTATTGATGTTGAGCAACAGGAACCTGTAAATAGAGGGGTTGGAGTTATCAGTTTACTGATAAAATCTTGCATGGGTAAGCAATTGAAAGTCTCCTGCAGTCAGCGTTGCAGAGCGAACCCTTGTAAAATGGTAGAATCTCTTCTTTTTCTCAGTTTTCAGCCCCAAGTAAGTCAAATGGAATCAAGCCTGTGCTTGATTCTTTCAGTTATTCACAAGAAACAGCCACACACAAAAATCTACAAATGATGATTCAAAGTTAAATCAAAATAAACAGAAAAAAAAAAAAAAAAACGAGGTCAGGATATGGCAAAGTTGCCATTTTTTATATAAAAAAATTACAATTTAATATAGGAATATCCTATTCTTTGCTTCTAAAATTACTGAACTGAAACAATTCAGTTTATCACATAGTGTTGCAGGAAGGCAGACCCCTTCCAGGGCCCAAAATTGGGTTCCTGTCTAACACTCGGAAATGAATTGTCCGAGGAGACACATGTGCTGACAAAGCAAGAGATTTTATTGGGAAAGGGCACCCAGGTGGAGAGCAATAGGGTAAGGGAACCCAGGAGAACTGCTTTGCCGCGTGGCTAGCAGTCGCGGGTTTTATGGTGATAGGATTAGTTTCCAGGTGGTCTTTGGCCAATCATTCTAATTCAGAGTCTTTCCTGGTGGTGCACGCATCGCTCAGCCAAGATGGATGTTAATGAGAGGGATTCTGAGAAGTGGACGGACACGCAGTGTCTACTTTAGACCTTTCCCAAACTCTTCCAGTTGGTGGTGGCTTATTAGTTCCGTATTCCTTATCAGGATCTCCTGTCATAAAACAACTCATGCAAATGGTTACTATGGTACCTGGCCAGGGTGGGTGGTTTCAATCAGTGTGCTTCCCCTAACAATAGCATTCAGATATGGAGATACACAAATGTCTGAACCCTTTTTAAGGCTTGAATAAGGCTTGAATAAGCTGAATCATCTATAAAAGTTAGTAATGTTGCCAAGTGCTACACTTCTTTCCATTAAAGGCTTTCTTAATTTTCTCATGACAGGTAGCTGAAGTATATTTTAAATTAGTATGTTATTTTTTCTTTCTACTCTGTTGGTAGAAATTTCATAGCCTTTCACTCATATCAATTTTTATTGAACATGCAAAAGCATTGCAGGGAAATGAGCAAACTGCATAAATCATAGTAATTTACTGAGATGGTCAAACTCCCTTAGCCAAGCACTTCCCTTTAGTATAGTCTAATTTAGCATAGTTCAATTTTGTACTGAGAAACAAAGCTGATCTCATGCTTATGTTTCAGCACTTGCATGTATACAATCTAGTAAAACAGCGTAATCCCATTTGTATTCTATTATCACAGTCTTTCAAAAATATATCTAAAAATGCAACTATTTTCATTATTGAGATGTTCCAAAAGATGCAACGTGAAAAAAAAAAAAAATGATGTCTAGAACAGACTGAAATAAACATTTTAAGGAACAATTAGGTCCTTTGTCCCATTCAATTTATTGCTTATTATTTTAACTACCATAAATTGAATTTCTATTCAGCATTCTGGGTAGAAAATATCCTAAAATAAATGTTTTGTATAGACATTTTTTTTCTTCTATTACAAAAGAAGAGTAAAGGAGATAATACATACTGAATTTTTGCTTGTAATTATAATATTTGTTAGGAAAAGAGGTAAATGATGAAAATAAATAGCAGTAAATATTCGTCGACTAAAAAAATGCACAATGTGAGAGTTACAAGTTAACTTTCATTGGGGGCAAAATAAGGACTGCAGCCCCGAAGACAACACCTCAGTAAACTCTGAGAGACTGTTCCAAAGAGGTAGTGGGAAAAGAACAGTACTTATGTGATTTTGGAGAAGGGGAAATACATGCAATCAAACACATATATATATATATATATTTTTTTTTATAGAAAATTTCTGCTGGTCTCATGAAGCTTCTGCTAGTCACCAGAAACAATTGTCACTATAAAGGATTTTAGTGCTTTTCTAGATATGAGGAGATATAAAAACTGGGCTCATAAAATCAGCTCTTGAGAGTATTGACCACATAAAGACCTGTCCTGCCATGTTCCCAGAGTACAGAGTGCCTCATTTCTTCTCTCCAGCTTGAACTCCTTCAAGGGGTGTTGGAGGTCAGCGGCTGCAGTGGCACATAATTTAATCCTTGTAGAGACAGATGACAAGCAACCACAACAAGTGCCAGTTTGTAGCTGACATATTTGTTTAGTCAGTCTGTTTAAGTAAAGCGTATTGTCCATAATTAGTCAAAAGTCAGTGGCTTAAAGTTCTGGTTCTTCCTTTATTATTTTTGCATTCATGGACACTTTATTTAATCTTTCTAAATTGTGGTGTCTTGACCTTGGAAAAAAAACTAAACTAGATTCTGGGTGTGACCTACAAATTGGTAGTTGCCATGGGCACTTGCCATCTACCTCTTTAAGGGTTAAATCACATGCTGCTGCAGCTGCTGACCTCCAACAAGCCCTGAAGGAGTTCAGAGTGGAGAGCAAAAATGTCGCACTCTGTGCTCTGGAGAAAGTGTCAGGACAGGTCTTTAAACAGATATTCTCTGGAGCTGATTTTATAAGCCCGGTTCTTATATCTCCTCATACCTAGAGAAACACTGAAATCCTGCATGGTGACAATTGTTTCTGGTGACTAGCAGAAGTGTCACAAGACCAGCAGAAACTTTCTACAAAAGATATGTGCTCGATTACATGTACTCCACCTTTACCAAAAGCACATATATATTATCCTTCCCCCACTACCACTTTGGAATAGTTTCTCAGAACTATCTGAGGTGCTGCCTCCTGGGCTGCAGTCCTCATATTGCCTTAAATAAAACTAAAACTCACTACTCTCACATTGTGCATTTTTAAAATCAACATGGGGACACTAGTGATGAAGAATTATGGAAAGAAAAAGAAATAACTTACTCTAGACTCATAACAATTTGTCTGCAAATCCTTCTTCCTCCATTCTTTTTCCTCTCTTCCTTCCCTTTTTCCTTCCTTCCCATCCTTGCCTCTTCTTAGTCCTCCTGCTTTTGATTATTTAATTTACTAGCTAGCAGAACCATTATGGCCATCTCCTTCTACATTATAGTAATGTGAAGGGCACATATGTAGAAGATCACTTTATATAAAATATGCAATTTATTTTCATTTGGACTTTAAGTTAACTAGTTATTTAATTCAGATTGTTCATCGTTTCTTAAGTGTCACTGTGAATTCTTTCCAACACTTAAATGAGATATGCAACAATGATCTTTTCAATTGAATATTGATATTAATATTTAGCAATGAAATGCAATAGTTTTGTGGAAATTTATTAAAATAAAATTTGTAAGATCCCTGGTATGTAATGTACAAAATATACATTTTTTCTTCATGTCAAAGAACTCTGCAGGCTTTTGAAAAGAGGGCCTCTAATGCATCATGGATTAGATTGCACTGGTTGCTTGATCCCTTTAAGAGCACATTAAGTCACTACTGTTTATGGCAGTGGTGTTACCAGAAAATCTAACAAATTTTAATTGTTGTAGTTAACAAATAATTGATAGATTATGTGTTATCATGTAACATAGAATAAATGATGGAATGCAAAAAAAAATCCTATATGGCTACTTCTGTTCTATTGAAATGTCCACATCAACAACTACCTTCAGCTTATACAGTGGTTGTATTTAGTTAAATGTTGTCTTGTAGAGTATCATTTGGAAACTTAAGGTCTTTGAATGCTAGCACCTTTATGCACAATTTATTCTCACAATCTGTGATTCTAGGAGAGTTGCTCCAAGTCTAGGTCAGAGAATCTGTTCATTAAAATTTGGGGGTGGGTGTATCTGGGGAGGCATCACTTTCAGGTGGTTTTCTTTTTATTTTTGAGTTAAGACTTTATTGCTGAATTCCTGGTCAAAATGCTTTATTTATTTTATTTTTATTTTTTTTTTTAATTTTTAGTTTTTTATTTTTTAAATTTTAAAATCTTTAATTCTTACATGCATTCCCAAACATGAACCCCCCTCCCACCTCCCTCCCCAGAACATCTTTCTGGGTCATCCCCATGCACCAGCCCCAAGCATGCTGCATCCTGCATCAGACATAGACTGGCGATTCAATTCACATGATAGTATACATGTTAGAATGTCATTCTCCCAAATCATCCCACCCTCTCCCTCTCCCTCTGAGTCCAAAAGTCCGTTGTACACATCTGTGTCTCTTTCCCTGTCTTGCATACAGGGTCGTCATTGCCATCTTCCTAAATTCCATATATATGTGTTAGTACACTGTATTGGTGTTTTTCTTTCTGGCTTACTTCACTCTGTATAATCGGCTCCAGTTTCATCCATCTCATCAGAACTGATTCAAATGAATTCTTTTTAACGGCTGAGTAATACTCCATTGTGTATATGTACCACAGCTTTCTTATCCATTCATCTGCTGATGGACATCTAGGTTGTTTCCATGTCCTGGCTATTATAAACAGTGCTGCAATGAACATTGGGGTACATGTGTCTCTTTCAATTCTGGTTATTTTAAATTTATACTTTATTCATTTTAAATTTATATTGAAGGAAGATACAATCTATCTTGTATAATCAGTCTATAAAAGATACATTGGTTAGACTGAACTCTCTATTCCTTTTTAACAAGGGTCCATCCCTCTTGTTTGCATAGAGATCAAGAACAATACTTCAAGACACTAACCAACAGCAAGCAGTTCGATGATTTGGAATGCCTTGATTTGTTTTTAATTTGCATTTAGACTGTATCTTATTCTAGCTAGGAAGTAGTATTCTCACTTCAGTAAGTAGAGTAGTGAAACTATTTATATGCCTGAAATTGTTATATTTTGGTATTATTGGGTCTATTGGATATCTGGTAATAAGTAACTTTAATAAATTGATTCAATTTTGTGTGTGCTAGAATTTAATGAAACTTAAATTGTTTGGAATGATTCTTGACACTTTAATAGAGGCTAATTTCAGGTCACTGAATTGTTTTACTTATATCAGGGTATTACAACCAGGATGGAATGATACGTTATAATATTCAAATACATTTTTCACACTAGTTAAAACATATTTATCCATCTTCACCAAGGACAGAGGAACAAGAATCCAGTTGTTTATGAAACAGTAAATTCATTGACCATCTGCTCTGTGCATAGAACTGTGTGATCTTTGGCTTGTATTTGAAAAAGGAATTAAAACTCCTTTTTTTCCTCATTAGATTAAGGGAAAGTCAGGAGAAAAAATATTAATGCAGGCAATTAGAGGGCAAAAGCAATCTTATTTGTTAATTAGTACAAGAATGAAAATAAATTTGAAAAAGTGCATCAGTGAAAGTTAACCTAAATCTTGAATTGTGAAACAAGCTATAAGCATGTAATTAAGCTGAACTACTTACAACTGTTCAAATGCTTTGAATTTTTTCTTATCTCAACTCTTTTGCCTGGAATGTTCTTCCCTATACCCTATTAAACTGTCTCTTATTTTGAAGATTTTTCAGAATAGTTCCATGTCATCCTTCTGGAAATTTCCTCTGAACTACCCAGAAGTGAAGTTAAATGTTTCCTTCACTATGCTCAGTTAGCACCTAGTACATTCCTTTATTATGTAACTATTCAGATAAGTTCTATCCCTCCAACTTGGCCTTAATTCCCTAAAAGGTGAGGTTTGTCCTATTCATTCTGGATCCTCATTACAATGGACATGCTCTCAGATTTTACTCCCTTACCCAAACCCTACTGTTGTATCCAGACAGGAATTATCTTCTTTACATTCTTTCTCTAGGGGAGTCTGGTTCTATGACTTGCAATTGCAGTCTAAGACATCTCTCTCTATCCCACAGACTCCAATTTGACCACCTTCTCTGAGGTTTGATGTATACTCAACTATCTAACTGACATATCTGCTTAAGTGCCATACAGAGGTCTCTAAGGCCACATTTTATAAACTCATCTCAGCTTTTCCATAAGTTATATCCCTTATTTCTCTTGCTGCTTAAGCTTGGATACTAGGAGTCATCCTTGATTCTTCTCTAGTCCTTATTTCTCACATAAAATATATCACCAATTCTTGACAATGATACTTTCAAAATTTATCTCCTTGATCTTTATCATCATGGCCACCACCCAGCATTTTCTATGTCTCTTTTTATTCACTGACTTTCAATCACACTGGACACTTGTGTGTTCATGACTGTGATTATTAGCCATCTTGTTATTTATGCCTGATGCTGTTCTATCAAAAAAAGCACAAATTTAAATTCTTGGACAGGGCTAATTCCTTCTCTTCATTCAGCTCTCAGGTTAATTTTGATTCTCTAAGGACAGTACTAATCTACCTATTTTGTGTTGGAATCTGCTTTCTCCCAGAAATTGTTCCCTTACAGAGTATTTTTCTCCTTCTTAGCACTTAAAACCTCATTAGTTTTTATTCATATCTGCTTTTATTACATATTATTTATTTCCCCATCATAATTTAAGAACCATGAAGATAGTAATCATCTCACCATTATGTACCAAACACCCAGCACAAAGCCAAACGCATATGTCCACCATAAATATTTGTTAAAAAGATGAATACATTGACTGAAAAATCATCAAAAGAAACTCCATAAGTAGAACTATAGAGGATGCTATAATGCCAGCTCAATGGAGGCAAGTACATTTTGTTTTTTACCATAATATTCATTTGTCTAAGGGCATTTTGACATTTTATATGTGTTTAATACAGAAGAATTTAGAAGGCAACACTTTAATTTTGAATGGCAGCATCAATGTTGGGATCTACTTCCAAGATAAATAAAATCGAACTATTTTTTCTTCCATATACATGAGTAGAGTCACTTCATTTTTTTTAATGAAGTTCCTGCTCAGTATATTCACTGCCTTATCAGCCAGTGAATAAAAGGGGTAACAAGAGGTTTTGTTTTTTTTGTTTTTTTTGGGGTCACTGTATAAGATAATGTAATCAAGATAATGAAGAAGCCTGAAATAACTGAAAAATCAAGGAACACAGTAATAAATGGACCAACCATTATAATGACTTTCATAGAGAAGAAAGTAAAGAAAAGCACTCATATTTAAAACTTTGATTGTAAGTAACAAAAGGGAAAATAAGAATTTTTTTAAAAGTATACACTTGATGGTGTAAAGCTTTTATACAGATTGGTTTTCTATCATTTGATGCAATAGTTATCCAACCATAAAACTTTACTACAATAGTTCTGGCATTTATTTTTTCTCAGAGTCTATACTTTAGCCTAACTTCTAGCCCACGTGTTTCTTTCTACTCCCTCCATGAGATGATAGAAAAGACTTCTAGAATAACTGCTGCATTTTGGACAATTTACAACGGGGGGGGGGGGGGTGTAAAAAGTGAACATCATGAGAAGCAAAATAATCATCTATAGACTAGGTTTTAGCTTTCAAATAGTAAAAACTCCCAATATGATCATATTTTAGAAAGAATTAAAGGAATACATTTTATATAATTATGCGCCCCTCCAATTCTTTACCTTTCATAAGTAAATATAAATAGGTTTGGAAACAAATCATACAAAAACCTGAGCTAAGTAATAATCTTTTGAAAGGTAAATTTAATCCTAATTAAGCTACATATATCTTAGTGTAATGTTCGGTGCTGTGCTGCACTCAGTTGTGTCCACCTCTTTGCAACCCCACGGACTGTAACCCAGCAGGCTTCCCTGGTGGCTCAGACGGTAAAAGCATCTACTTGCAATGCGGGAGATCCGGCTTCGAACCCTGGGTCAGGAAAATCCCCTGGCGAAGGAAATGACAACCCACTCCAGTACTCTTGCCTGGAAAATTCCATGGATGCAGGAGCCTCATAGGCTACAGCCCGTTGGGTCGCAAAGAGTTGGACACGACTGAGGGCCTTCACTTTCACTTTTCACTTTCAGGCTTCTCTGTCCATGGGCTTTTCCTGGCAAGAGTGCTTAAGTGGGTTGCCATTTCCTTCTCCAGTGCTCAATGAGGATTTCATAAAATATGTAATTTCTTTTAATTCCTCTCAAAAAGCAAAGGCAGTACATAGCTTTTCATACTCTTAACAATATGTGTTTTATGGTGTACTATGATCGAAATTTAGAAAAATTCCCTTTTAGGTCCCAAGATCCCTGATATTACCATGAAATGATTCATTTTTGACTTGAGTAACAGACAAGATTTGTAAGCAACAATTTGCGGCTATAACAAGGTTCATTAGCGTCTCTTTGTAAAACTAAAACTGTAAAATAAGAGAAGGTTTACTAAATTAAAAGGTAAATGTAATATGCAATCATTTCATGGAATCCCACACTGGAGGCCTGAGCTTATTGTTTCCCTTTGAATAACAGTTTTTTCCCTAAATCATTTGAAGCTTGTAGTCTGTAAATTTTAAATAGGATAGCATAATTTTGTTATAGCATAGTAGTTTAAATTTAAGCACAACCATTCTGTTTCAATTATAAAAGTGTCATTGAGTTTTAGTGATAAAATTTAAAAGACTGAGAATAAAAAGTATGTGCATGTTCCTGATCTGTAAGGGCCTGGCTCACCTAGAGCACGGCTTCTGAACCTTGGCATTATTGCCATTTTTTCTTTTTTTACTGGACTGTGTGTGTCTCTGAGTGGGGGTGGAAGGAGGAGTCAGGGAATACTGACTTGTACATTTTAGGATACTTAGCATATCTTTCAGGCATCCTGGGTGGCTCAGTGATAAAGAATCTGTCTGCCAATGCAGGAGACACAAAAGACACAGGTTTGAGCTCTGGGTCAGGAAGATCTCCTGGAGAATAAAATGGCAACCTACTCCAGTACTCTTGCTTGAGAAATCCCATGGACAGAGGAGTCTATGGGGTTGCAAAGAGTCAGACACTTCGGTTGCAAGAGTCAAACTCAGCAACTAAACCACCACCACCAGCAGCATCTTGAACTAGGCACCAATAGCACTGCAACCCTAGTATGACAAAAATCTTTCCAGATCTTAGCAAATGTCCCAAGGGAGAAATAGCCCATTTTGAGACCCACTGCCTTGAAAAAATTAAAAAAAAAAAAAAAAAAAAAGTTCATCAACCCATTTTGCCACTGAAAAACATAAGCCTTCAGGCCATGTCTCCTGAAACTTTATGGAAACGGGTTCACAGCAGTCACCCATCCTGAAAACCCCTAATGAAATTGCTGGCTCTGTCTAAAGTAGCAAAGCTGAATTTCTGCACTCATGAACATACTACCAAGCAGTGACCAATCTCTCCTCTACAAGTACCACAGATTCAAGTCAGGAGAACTTTATCCTTTACTTTCTTTCCTCATCTTCCAAGGTACATGGAAGTAGTAATCTATGTGTTCTGTCAATAAGACACATTAGAGAAATGAACTTGTTCATCAGTTCACAAACTGGCCACCATACATGAAGGTAACTCACATCTGAGGCATGTTTTGGGTGGTTGCAAGATGAACAGATCTTTACACCTGCCCACCAGAACCGTAAAAGTTGATATTTAGGCCTTAACAGGATTGAGTCACTAGTACTGACCAGAAGGTCTCAGCAACACATTGCTCTCTCAAGGCTGTGTCCTTGAAAATGGCTCCAGCTGTGGAAAGATGATCAAACCTCCCATTTAAAGGGCAAGGGAGGAGGTGAGGGGCATCTGACTGGTGGGCCCAACTCATGAAGTCACTCTCCATGACCTCCAACATCTCCTTGTTTCCTTTTTGAAGTTAAAAGATCAGTCTTTACCTAATTGTCTATATAAAATCCCTGTGTGTTAAGGGGGCTTCCCAGGTGGCACTAGCAGTAAAGAACAGATCTGACAATGTAGGAGACTTGAGAGACATGCGTTTGATCCCTGGGTTGGGAAGGTCCCTCGGAGAAGAGAATGGCGACCCACTCCAGTATTCTTGCTTGGAGAATCCCATGGCCAAAGGAACCTGGTGAGTTACAGTCCTTGGGGTTGCAGAGTCAGACATGACTGAAGCAACTCAGTATAGCACAGCATGGTGTGTTAATAAGCTGGGCTTGTTTACATTTTATATCTATTAACAGACCATGGTAACATGTCCTTCACTGGGCCAAATTAAGTCCGAAAAGTCTGATCACATATCACCATAGGTTCAAAGTTTCTACCCTGGAGGACATAATCAATAGGAACAGAACAGAATCCCACCTTCAGATGAGTCAGCCACCTTCAAAAGTGGATGACAGAGGACAAGGTCAAGGCGCCAACTAACGCACTCTCACCCCTCCCCACCACTACTAAAGAAGCAACCGCAGCTCTGGGTCTATAATTTCTCGACGAGAGAAGAAAGCAACATTCTGACAGAGGCTATGGCTAGTGAAATTAGTACCTAGATATGATTTGATATTTAAGTTTTTAGGGAAAACTTATTGAAATAATTTTGTGCAATTCCTATTTGTTGCTATTGTATCGGTTATTTTGTATTGAGTGAAGGAACCACTTGGAAACCTAACAACTTAAAGAGAGAACCACTTCCTCAGCTGAGTGCTCTGTAGGTTGACTATCTAGACTGTACTCAGCTAAACAACTGTTCTACTGGTGCTCCTGGACTTTCTCAGGCATTTCCAGTCACTTACGAGGTTAGCCAGCTCCTCTTCTAGGGGTTGGCTGGTTGGAAGTGGGGTGACAGGAGCAACTGGACCACATGTTTCTCTTTAATTGACAAGCTAGCTTATGCTTGTTTTCAAGCAAGAACATCAGCTGCAAGATGTCTTTGATTCAGAGTTGAGAATATCCACAGTACTTCTGTCAGATTGTTTTTGTCAAAGCGAGTCACAGACAAGTCCAAATCCAAGGATCTGAGGCGTAGATTTTGTCTCCTGATAGGAGGTGCTATAATATATTTTCGTCAGTTTTTGATAATTTCTCACAGGTGTTCTGAATTTCATTTATATTCCAGTTTAGTTAAGTTAGGTGTTTTTCAGATTATTAAATTTTCAATATATAATTGCACATTGTTTATAGGCTCTCAGTCGTGTCTGACTCTTTGTGACCACATGGGCTGTAGCTTGCCAGGCTCCTCTGTCCATGAAATTTCCCAGGCAAGAATAGTGGAGTGAGCTGTCATTTCCTTCTCCAGGGTATCTTCTTAATCCAGGGATTGAACCCAGGTCTCCTGCATTGCAGGCAGATTCTTTACCACCTGAGCCACCAGGGAAGCCCCCCTCTGAAGAGCAAGCATGGACAACTGTATTTAACAATTGGCAAAACCAGGTACTGCTTCTAGAAAAACTGCAAGCCTTTTTTCTACTTATTTCATTTTCTTCTTTTATTCTATCTACCCAAATTATTGCTATTTGAATATCTTCTTACGGTAGAACAGAAATGGTATTTTTCCTTTTATGAAATTGAATAAATATTTTACTATGTATTTTTACAGTTTCTTGTAATAGTCATCTATAGATTCATTTCCTTTTAGAAGGATTCATGATTCAATTAACATGTCCAGGATCTTTAAAAAAATGTTTTTAGTTCATATTCAGAGATGCTCTGAGGCTGTGTAAACTGCATAACTTTCTCTCTGACATGCCAACAATTATAAGCACTTTGCTTCTGGCTTATTTCCATAGCTTTGAAGATTAAAAAATAATCCACATTTTATCATTTTGTGTTTGATATCTGCATGTTTGCAAATATGAAAATTTTGCTTATAAGCTTAAAAGTGATCAAAATATCTATATAAAATTATAGATTGAGGAGTCCCATTAAGTTTGCTATTCTAGGTTGTATGCTACATACTATTTCCTTGAATAGTCAAGATATGTTTACAAAGTACCATAAGATTATAGATCAAAGTAAAAAGACTTATGCCACAAAGAAATAAAGCACGGTAGAAACTACAGGACATGAAGAAGAGACATAAGAAAGACTTAAGCCATTAAGAAAAAAAGAACAGTAGAAAATAGGATGAATAGTGGAATGATATAAAGTAGTAAAAAAAATTAAAAAGCAATATGTGTATAATATATTTCCACTTTCTCATAATTTTATTTGCTTTTATTCTTTCCAGAGTAAGCTGCATAATAAAATAAATTCACATTATATTGCTGAATCCTGAACTATGTTTTGAAAGTTGTTGTTGTTTAGTCATCTCCAAATCTTTCGGATTAGACTGTAGCCATGGACTGTAGCCAGCCAGGTTCCTCTGTCTATGGGATTTCCCAGCAAGAATACTGGAGTGGGTTGCATTTCCTTCTCCAGGGGATCTTCACAACCCAGGGACTGAACCCACACCTTCTGTACTGGCAAGTGGATTCTTTACCACTGAATCACCAGATCATGGTTTAAATTGGGGAGGAAGAAGACATGATTTGATTGACGGGCTCAGATCTACACCTAACCTTATTTACCATCTGAGATAACCTGGGTGATCCTTCCTGATGCTCATTCTCTTCAACAGGAAATTGAACATGACAAGAGCTCCCTATTAGTATTGATGCAAAATTTTATTTTCTTGAAAAATTAAAATCTGTACTGAACAATACAATAGTCCAATTAATAAATATGTTTCCAAATACTCACTAGTATATATCTGTAAATTGAAGAGCCATCTTCTATTCCATCTCTGGTGTACATGAAATTTTTATATTTGTAGTAAATAAAACATACATAGACACTTGATGTTTTCCTTGAGCAAAGTGTGGCTAGATTGTTTAATACTTTGGGAATACCAATAAATTTTGGTTGCATTTTGTTCATATGTTTTTTTTGACAAAATCAAGAGTTTAAAAAATGTTGGTATAAAGTTGATTCATCAAAGACAGATTAAAAAATCTAGCCATAATTACTGGCA
The DNA here is from genome assembly GCF_042477335.2 of Ovis canadensis. Taxonomy (NCBI): domain Eukaryota; kingdom Metazoa; phylum Chordata; class Mammalia; order Artiodactyla; family Bovidae; genus Ovis; species Ovis canadensis. The sequence continues at coordinate 65,661,255 of NC_091250.1, forward strand.
GCAATGCAAACCATGCTTTTGTGACTAAAATAGTATTTTTAAGTAATTTCTCTCACAACATAGTGAAGGAAATGAAGCAAGCAGTGTAATATATAAAACTAGCAGGAATCCTTTGTATTTTACATACATCTCTAATTTTAATAGCATCTAACTCAGAAACCAATGAATTACATTATCAATTCATTACATTTTAATAGAATGTTTTAAGAAGAAACAACTCACATTAATTTTTCAACTCAATCTATAAACTGTTCTGCCAAACATGTTAAATAATCCTAGTCAGTAACTGATAGTTCTATCCCAGTTATAGAGACAATAATTAAGAGATGGTGTCCCATCTCTACTCAGATACTAGGTTAAACTTTTTCATGAGACACAGATGCAGTATTAGTGTGTGTGTAAAATGTTTTAAAAATTATCTATGAGATAATATAGTTGCATTGGAAAAAATGCTCCACTGGCTATCAACTGCAATTACAAGAAAACCTAAAGTATTTTTTCACGGCTGATTTGAACCCACATTATCCCTTCATCCCTACCCCATAAAGCTGTTCATTGTTTTCTTCAGTCCCACTAACATTTTTCTCTTCTTTTTCTCTTTCTTTCTCCCTTTCTCTCTCTCTTCCTCTCTCTCTTTCTTCTTTCCTTTTATTTTCCTTTTTCTTCAATTCTTTGGAAACCTCAAGGCACTAACCCATTTAAAATTAAGCTTGAAGAATTCTTCTTCCTATCTCCTGTCATGGCTGACTGTTAACTAGGCACACCCTAAGAGAAGCCATTTACAACACTTATACCAAAGAAACCGTGAAAACTTCTTCACTCTATGTCCCTGTTCCATTAGTTCCTCTTTACTAACTTTTGTGTGTGTTCTAAAATTATCTTACTTAATATTTTTTCAAGGGTGTCTCTCTGCCAATTAGAATGTAAGCTCCTAGAAGGCAAATTCCACAGCCCTTTGATATGGAAAAAAATGCTTGATGAATGCATTACATACATATATATATATGAATTAATATATATATAACTCATAATATATATTCATATATATATGAATTACAATATGTATTCATATATATATTTAAATAAATAAATGAACAAATATATTCATATAGGTAAAGGTGAGGGCAGAGAGACTCTCTGACTCATTTCATTCACATTTCTTAAACAAAGAACAAGTAAGTGGTTCATCTCCTGGAACACATCTAAATCGGTGTTACACTCCCCTGCCTGGGTGCGGAGGAAGTTTATCATCACTTCTCTGAGTGGCTCACTCAAATATCCTTTTATCCTGAAAATGTTTAGAGAGCTACTGTTCTACTGAAAGAAAAAATGTTAGAGAAAACTGCCCACCTTGTGGTTTATTGCCTTCCAAGTCAGTTATATTTTTCAATTTAAATTTGAGAGATAATCAATACACTGGGATGCATTCCAAATGTGTTTTTCAGACAGTAAACTGCAAATTTAATATGGCCTGAGGTTAGGGGAAAAAAAAAGTGTGTGGGGAGGCATCAGTGAATTTCAGTGACAATCACTAAGCAGATCTAGGAAGAGATCTGCTGAAAGAGAGGGAATTCTGAAAGTAGGGAATACAGAATTTTCAGTAACGGCATTCTAAGCTTTAGTCAGTTTCTGCTTTACTCTCTTTCAAAGTTTTTAAGTGATCTTATTAAATGCTATTCATCATTTTTACAGTAACCTTATTTTGCTTATGTACCATGGCTGATTCTACTAGAGGATGAGCTAACTCACTACAAGGAAATAATTTTGAACACAGACACAGTAAATTCCTACAAGGTACAGGATCAAAGTCTCCCGTGTATCTCAAACTGTAAGGAATCTGCCTGCAATACAGGAGACCTAGGTTTGATCCCAGGGTAAGGAAGATCCTCTGGAGAAAGGAATCGCAATCCGCTCCAGTCTTGTTACCTGGAGAATCCCATGGACAGAGGAGCCTGGCGGGCTACAGTCAGTGGGGTCGCAAACAGTCAGACATGACTGAGCAACTAACACTACTACTACTGCTGCTGCTAAGTCGCTTCAGTCGTGTCTGACCCTGTGTGACTCCATAGACAGCAGCCCACCAGGCTTTGCTGTCCCTGGGATTCTCCAGGCAAGAACACTGGAGTGGGTTGCCATTTCCTTCTCCGATGCCTGAAAGTGAAAAGTAAAAGTGAAGTCGCTCAGTTGTGTCCGACTCCTAGAGACCTCATGGACTGCAGCCTACCAGGCTCCTCCTTCCATGGGATTTTCCAGGCAAGAATACTGGAGTGGGGTGCCATTGCCTTCTACTACTACTATGGGTCAAAGTAGTTTCTGGAAAAAAGTTATCTATTTTACTCAGGAAATAACTTACATAGTAGAAAAACTGGATTAACTGTTATTTTAGTTACCTTTCAGATATCATCCAAATAATGAAATATTATATATATATATGTTTATACATGCGCACACACACATACATGTGTATATATACAATAAGGGGCTTCCCTAGTGGCTCAAATATAAAGAATCTGCCTGCCAATGCAGGAGATTTGGGTTTGACTCTTGAGTTGAGAAGATCCCCTGGAGAAGGAAATTGCAACCCACTCCAGTATTCTTGCCTGGAAAATATCATGGATAGGGAACCTGGTGGGCTACAGTTCATGGGGTCACAAAAGAGTTGAACATGACTTAGCGACTAAACAAAAGTGTACACATGTATATTGTACCGTTTTTCTTTTCTTTAAACTTAAAAGATTTTCTTTTCTTTAAACTTTAAAAGACTTCTTATGAAGTCTTTTCTACTGTCTTCACTATATTTTCCCTTTTATTCATTTATCCATAATGATATGCAGATGACACCACCCTTATGGCAGAAAGTGAAGAGGAACTAAAAAGCCTCTTGATGAAAGTGAAAGAGGAGAGTGAAAATGTTGGCTTAAAGTTCAACATTCAGAAAATGAAGATCATGGCATTTGGTTCCATCACTTCATGGGAAATAGATGGGGAAACAGTGGAAACAGTGTCAGACTTTATTTTTGGGGGCTCCAAAATCACTGCAGATGGTGATTGCAGCCATGAAATTAAAAGACACTTACTCCTTGGAAAGAAAGTTATGACCAACCTAAATAGCATATTGAAAAGCAGAGACATTACTTTGCCAACAAAGGTCTGTCTAGTCAAGGTTATGGTTTTTCCAGTGGTCATGTATGGGTGTGAGAGTTGGACTGTGAAGAAAGCTAAGCACTGAAGAATTGATGCTTTTGAACTGTGGTGTTGGAGAAGACTCTTGAGAGTCCCTTGGACTGCAAGGAGATCCAACCAGTCCATTCTGAAGGAGATCAGCCCTGGGTGTTCTTCGGAAGGAATGATGCTAAAGCTGAAACTCCAGTATTTTGGCCACCTCATGCGAAGAGTTGACTCATTGGAAAAGACTCTGATGCTGGGAGGGATTGGGGGGAGGAGGAAAAGGGGACAACAGAGGATGAGATGGCTGGATGGAATCACCAACTTGATGGATGTGAGTTTGAGTGAACTCCGGGAGTTTGTGATGGACAGGGAGGCCTGACATGCTGCGATTCATGGGGTCGCAAAGAGTCGGACATGACTGAGCAACTGAACTGAACTGAACTGAATGTTTATTATGAAGTTACCAAATGACAGGCACTAATTTATATTGGTGAATTAAAGAGGTCCTCAGTCTCACAGTGCTTACTTTCTATTGGAAATCATTAGTTAGCTGTTAAGAGCACTCATGATATTCCAGCATTCTTCTCAGTACTTTGATAGACACTATGTTAATATTATTTCTCATTCGAATGACAAAGAATCTAGGCCTCTGAGCATATAAAACACTTTTGCAAGATCACCCAAGCTAGTTAAGTGTTAAACATATTTACACTTGTATATCTGACTATGTCTTTGTGTCTAGCTGCCATGCTATTTTTCCCTTTTAACACGTACTTTTCCACTGCATAGATCTATGCTATTCATGTGCTTCTTTTCATTTTTATTTCTTAGGGGAGTTTTTGTTTATTTCTTTTTTTTAAATATAAATTCATTTTAATTGGAGGTTAATTACTTTACAACCTTGTATTGGTTTTGCCATACATCAACATGAATACACCACAGGTATGCATGTGTTCCCGATCCTGAACCCCCCTCCTTCTTCCCTCCCCATACCATCCCTTTGGGTCGTCTCAGTTCACCAGCCCTTTGGCTTCTTTGTGTTTTTAAACACACTTTATATTTTAATTGTCAAAATAATAAATAACAGGATGCTTGGAAAATGGAGAAAATATTCACTGACATAAACTTTTATAACTATTATTTTCTAAATGTTCTCATATGCTTCAATCTATAAGCACTTGTAATCATAGTACCTGAGTAAATGCATCTCCTGTCTTTTCCATTTTATATTTTATTATAATTTTCCCCTTATGTTATGTACAATTCACACACATTTTATTATAGTTTTCTATAATGTTGCATAGAGATCATAATCATTATTTTAGCCTGCTAAATATCCACTGAATTTCTATATCATTATATAATTTAAGCTCTCATTAATATTTATTTCTTCACTGAAAAACAAAAAAACCCACAGTTTTATCACGTAAAACAGCACTTTGGAATTTCAATTCAAATTAAATTAAACATATAAAATTATTTGACAACTTTATGGTAGTTTTCCTTCCATGTTTTGGGTTGGCATAAACCAATCCAATACTATGACATACTTCAACAAATACTTCCTATATCCTACAATCACTGTCTTAAGGATGTTGAATTGATGGAAAACAGTCTCTAAATACAAGATGCTCCTAATCTAGTCAGAAGCAGCTGAAATCCAAAACAGTATGAGATAGGAGAACACATAAACATGCACCTAGTCTGCTAATGTCGTATTGATGAAAATGGATGGGATATAAAGGGCTTCTGAATACTGTCAGATTTACCCAGAAATATGGAAGAGTGGCAGAAATTGTTTAGGGTGGTTTATTAGCCTGTTCAAGCTGCTATAACAAGATATCATGGCCTGTGTGACTTAAACAACAGACACTTATTTTCTTACAGTTCTGGAGGTTAGAATTCCAATACTAAGGTGCCAACAGTTTGGTTTCTGCTAGACTTTGCTTTCTGCCTTGTAGATGGTCACCTTCTCTCTGTTGTCACATGGCTTCTTTGTGTAGGCATAGAGAGAAAGACTAGGCATATTTTCTTCTTTTTATAAAGATATGAGTTTTGTGATATTATGGTCCTACTCTAATGAATTAATTTAACTAATTACCTCATAACAGTCTTATCTAGGAATACAATCACTTTGGGGGTTACAACATCATATGAAATCATATGAAGTTTGGAAAAACACAATTCAGTCTGTAACAGAGGAAGAGAAGAGCAGAGATGAGGGGTGAGATAGATAAAGCTAGTAAGCCATATATTTAAAAAATAATTTTAAAAATTTATGAGGGAGAAATAAGAAATAACTTCCTACTATTTTAGTGAGTGTGTGTGCTCAGTCATGTCCAACTCTGTGACACCATGGTCTGTAGTCGGCAAGGCTCCTCTACCTATGGGACCTTCCAAGCAAGAATACTGGAGTGGGTTGTCATTTCCTTTTCCAGGGGATATTCCCCACTCAGTGATAGAAACTGTGTCTCCTGCATCTCCTGCATTGGCAGGCGGATTCTTTACCTCTGAGCCACTGGGGAAGCTACTAACTTAGAGGGGATTAAATTGAAATTTCCATCAAAATTAACAATCACAGTTTGAAAATGTCACTTAAAATAAGACATCAATTATTTAACAGCATTTCTAGTTTTTAGATTTGCTTTTACTCAGGGTCAAACATGAATAATTAACTTACTTGATTACAAGTTCATTCTGAATAATCTGCTCTTATTTTTCTCAAAAATAATATGAAAACTGCAATCATAAAATGTGAGAGAAGAGAATACAAAGAAGAAAAAAAGAAAGAAGGTTGTTAAGAAATATGTAACTCAACAGTGATCTCTAAAGAAACCAACTAAAATTTGGCAGGAGTAGTAGGTTGGGATAAGATTATGGACCCAGATTCTTCTTTTGACCAATATCTGGACAAACCCAGTCAGATTGATAAAGTGGAGAAGATGACATTTGTTTTAAATATGTTATCTAGTAACACTGTACAAATATTTTGAAAGGCTGTCTGTATTTCAATGTATGACATTTCTCATTATATTTAGTGAGTTAAATTTCATAAAAATTTCCTTTGTTGATTTGCAATATAGGTTAATATGACAGCTAAATTTTTTACATTTTCTCAGTGAATTAAAATGATTTATTAAATGCAATTTTAACACTTTGATTTATAAAAGTGCTAGAGGTGGTAACCCACAATAAATTAATCTACTATGAATTATTAAATTATTAATATAGCTTGACTTAAACATCTGTGGTTCACAGAAATTACATGGAATTATTTATTGGTGCCATTTCCCCTTTTTGCCTTACCTAACTATATTTAATGAATGGAGCTGGTATATCTTTGTCGTTACACAGGGAAGACAGTTTGTGCCAAAACGTATGGCTTAGGGTTTAAAAGTTAAATTGCATGAATATTTATGAATACACTGTTCAATATACAATTTCTAAAATATTTGAATGATTGAGATTTAATGTTCAAATTGATAGAGTGAAAGAATGGTGGCTTTAAATTTAAAATAAAATAACTACTATTTCTTAATTGCTAGACTGGGATAATAGGTTTAACTCTTATATTGAATTTAACTGTTCAAAACATTTTATAAATAAAAATACTGAGGAATTCATGGAAATTCATACTGCTGATAAGTTATGAAGACCAAATTTGAAATCAAGTATGTTTGATTCAACATGCCAAAACCTCATCTGCAAAACCGATAAAATAGACCATGTCCTCCTTAACTCACAACAGTGTTTTGAGGTTCAAATGTAACACTGAAAACATTTTATATGTAGGAACACCTAAATAGTTGTAAAATTACTTCTTTAGTTACAGCTGATTTACCTATCCCATTCTCTAAATTGACTTCCCTGGTGGCTCAGATGGTAAAGCGTCTGCCTACAATGCGGGAGACTGGGGTTAGATCTCCGGGTTGGGAAAATCTCCTGGAGAAGAAAATGGCAATCCACTCCAGTATTCTTGCCTGGAAAATCCCATGGACGGAGGAGCCTGGTTGGCTATTGTTCACGGGGTCGTAAAGAGTCAGACACGACGGAGCGACTTCACTATTCAGTAAATCACCTATTCAAATATGAAATACAAATAGGACTAAGAAGAAGCCAAATGAAAACATAGCTGAGCCATTCTGTTCAAATATGCACCCAGCACAGTGCCCAAAGTTGTCAAGGTGATAACCCTTTATTCCCACCTATCTAAAATTACATGTTAAAAAGTGGCCTTGGGTATTTAACAGGGGAAAAGGCTGCCAGATGAGTGGAATGTAAAGCTTTTTTGATGCCAGACATCAAATTAAAGAAACAAACAACAACAACAAAGCAAGATTTCTAGACAAGTCCAACCAACCAATCAGTTGATAGTGGTGCCATAGCTCCTGGTCATGATTTTAGAATAAGGGAGACTGCTGGTAGTATGCTATGGGAGAGACAAGGCTTATATTTATTGAACTTGATGGGTTAGGACAATTGATGTGCAAATAATTTCTATTTTACTCATTTTTTAATACCTTAATTCAATTGACTTGAGTCAAAGAAGGATCCTTTGAAGTCTTAGTGTTCTTCTCCCTCCTTTCCTAACATAACTTCAACCAAATTAGCAATTTAACCATTTTCCCAGATCAGAACAAGGCCAGCTGAGATTCTTATAAGTTGAAACTCAAAAAGTCTTTTCTGATACCATCTACAGTTGAGGTTGGAGACAGCTGGATAAATGTCATCCCTATTCCCCATCACATTTGGAACCAATTTCCAAATATACCTAGGATTCAGAGAAAAGCAAATGCAAATGGTAGCTTTATTATGAAAAACACAGAACCAAAGGATGTTTTGCTAAACTATGGTATCAGTGAGCTTCATGGTACAGTAATGAGAATATATGTACCTGGTTAGCAGAGAAAGCAATGGCACCCCAATCCAGTACTCTTGCCTGGAAATTCCCATGGATTGAAGAGCCTGGTGCACTGCAGTCCATGGGGTCGTTAAGAGTCGCACACGACTGAGCAACTTCACTTTCACTTTTAACTTTCATGCATTGGAGAAGGAAGTGGCAACCCACTCCAGTGTTCTTGCCTGGAGAATCCCAGGGACGGGGGAGCCTGGTGTGCTGCTGTCTATGGGGTCACACAGAGTCAGACATGACTGAAGCGACTTAGCAGCAGAGGTAACCATGGATGATGACAGACACATCTAGAGAAGTGGGACATTTACTTCTTTATTAACTATAAGACCAAGAATTGTCTTATCCCTAGGCAGACATAACTGAATGAAAGGAGAAAAAAAAAAAAAGGTTGAGCTATGCACATCCAGGGCTTCACTGGTGGCTCAGCTGTTAAAGAACATGCCTGCATGAGGGAGACCTGGGTTCAATCTCTGGGTTGAGAAGATCCCCTGGAGAAGGGAAAGGCTACCCACTCTAGTATTCTGGCCTGGAGAATTCCATGGACTTTATAGTCCATGGGACTGCAAAGAGTTGGACATGTCTGAGTGACTTTCACTCATGCACATCCAAATCCTGAGCCTAAATTACCAATATAATAATTCATCTTCCTTGTAAGGAGTGATTGAGAGGCTAGAGATAGAATAAAAGAGTTTTCTAATTGATGTTTCTTCATAAGGAAAACATGAAATAAGAAGGAGACCCACATAAGCACTAGACCAACTCTCAGTGTCCAAAAATCCTTTAACATTTTCTTGTATGCACTCAGATAAATATTCCAATTTCTCCTATGACATGAGATCAACCTCTAAAATAAGATTCCAAAATCTCAAACTGTGTCCATTTTCCTTCCCAAATTACAGAAGAACCATGGAGATATTTTGAAAGTGAAGCCAAAATAACCTCAGCCAGACTAGGAACAAAGTGAAAAGGAAAGTGTAGCCTTTACTTCTAAGCTAACTACCTCACTGAAGTCAGAGTATAATCATGGTGGCTTGTGACAGAAAGAAGTGCCATAATACCCAGGAATCTGGGCAACAGAGGAAAATATAGAGTCACCTGTGAAGCTCAGGTGATCATTTTTTTACCTTTTGGAGGGTAATCAAAACAAAACCTGCTCATTTATGACTACCTAACAAAAAAGAAAATTTATATTTTCCATGAAAAATTATATCTAATTTTGACCATTTGAACCAAAATCCTCTTGTACCAAAAACTGGAACACAGTTTAACTCTTTTCATAAAAATCATAGTGTAAAATTATGATCAGTTCATTAATATCTTGTTTCCTTGTGCAATACTTATTTTAAAACTGTATAATTGCTATGTTCTATTTTATGAGATAGGGATACTTTTAGAAAATAATTTCTGAAAGAGCCAATCATGTTTTAGATGGTCAGCATAAGTGAAAATTGTATTTAAAGCTTCTCGAAACTTGTAGATAATTTTCATGTCTAGAGATTTTGTTTCAGTAGCTCTGCAGTTTGAACTTTAGCCTGTACTCCAGAGGGCACTGGCCTTATTCAAGGACCCCTACTTTAAAAATTCCTAAGAGACTATATTTAAGGCCAGACACTATAAAACTCTTAGAGTAAAACAGAGGCAGAGCAATCTTTGACATAAATCACGCAAGATCTTTTTTTGACCCACCTCCTAGAGTAATGAAAATAAAAACAACAAAAGTAAAGAAATGGGGCCTAATGAAACTTAAGAGCTTTTGCAGAGCAAAATAAACCATAAATAAGACTAAAAGAAAACACTCAGAGTAGGAGAAAATATTTGCAAAAGAAGCAACTGACAAGGGATTAATATCCCTTGTCAAAATATAAAAACAACTCAATTAAAAAAAATCAAAAATGGACTGAAGACCTAAAAAATATTTCCTCAAAAAAGGCACTATAGATGGCCAACAAATACATGAAAAGATGCTCGACATCACTAATTATTAAAGAAATGCAAATCAAAACTACAATGAGGTATGGTCTCAGACTGGTCAGAATGACCATCAATCAAATATCTACAAACAATAAATGTTGGAGAAGATGTGGAGAGAGTCTCCCTTTTTACACTGTCCATAGGAAGGTAAATCGATACAGCCACTATGGAGAACAGCATAGAAGATCCTTAAAAAACTAAAAATAGAATTATGATTATTTAACATATGCAGAGTACATCATGAGAAAGGCTGGGCTAGAAGAAGCACAAGCTGGAATCAAGATTGCTGGGAGAAATATCATTAACCTCAGATATGCAGATGACACCACCCTTATGGCAGAAAGTGAAGAGGAACTAAAAAGCCTCTTGGTGAAAGTGAAAGAAGAGAGTGAAAAGATTGCCTTAAAGGTCAACATTCAGAAAATGAAAATCATGGCATCTGGTCCCATCACTTCATGGGAAATAGATGGGGAAACAGTGGAAACAGTGTCAGACTTTATTTTCGGGGGCTCCAAAATCACTGCAGATGGTGATTGCAGTCATGAAATTAAAAGATGCTTACTCCGTGGAAGAAAAGTTATGACCAACCCAAATAGCATATTGAAAAGCAGAGACATTACTTTGCCAACAAAGATCCATCTAGTCAAGGTTATGGTTTTTCCAGTGGTCATGTATGGGTGTGAGAGTTGGACTGTGAAGACAGCTGAGCACTGAAGAATTGATGCTTTTGAACTGTGGTGTTGGAGAATACTCTTGAGAGTCCCTTGGACTGCAGGGAGATCCAACCAGTCCATTCTGAAGGAGATCAGCCCTGGGATTTCTTTGGAAGGAATGATGCTAAAGCTGAAATTCCAGTACTTTAGCCACCTCATCCCAAGAGTTGACTCATTGGAAAAGACTTTAATGCTGGGAGGTATTGGGGGAAGGAGAAATAGGGGACGAGAGAGGATGAGATGGCTGGGTGGCATCACCGACTCGATGGATGTCAGTTTGAATGAACTCCGGGAGTTGGTGATGGACAGGGAGGCCTGGAGTGCTATGATACCTGGGATCACAAACAGTTGGACACAACTGAGTGACTGAACTGAATTGATGACCCAGAAATCCCACTCTTGGACATATACTCAGAGAAAATAATTCCCAAAGATACATGCACCCCAATATTCATTGCAACACCATCTACAAGAGCCAGGACATGAAAGCAACCTAAATTGTTCATCAACGGAAGAAAGATTGAAGAAGTGGTACATATATACAATGGAATATTACTCAACCATAAAATGGAATGAAACTGTGCAATTTGAAACGATGCAATGATCTAGAGACTGTCATTCAAACTGAAGTAAGTCAGATAGAGAAAAATAAAATCATATAATATTGATTATATGTGGAAGATAGAAAGATGATCAGGATGAACTTACTTGCAAAGCAGCATGGAGACAGACATAAAGAATGGAGGTATGAGTGAGGCAGTACTTAGGGGAGGGGGAGTGGGATGAATTGGGGATTGGGACTGACATATATGTACATGTTTGCATGCTACATTGCTTCAGTCATGTCCAACTCTTTGCTATCTGATGGACTGTAGCCTGCCAGGCTCCTCTGTCCATGGATTTCTCCAGGCAAGAATACTGGAGTTTCATCCGCCTCATTGGAACTGATTCAAATGTATTCTTTTTAATAGCTTAGTCATACTCCATTGTGTATATGTACCACAGCTTTCTTATCCGTTCATCTGCTGATGGACTTCTAGGTTGCTTCCATGTCCTGACTATTATAAACAGTGCTGTGATGAACATCAGTTCTAATCAGGTGGGTGAAACTGGAGCCAATTATACACAGTGAAGTGGGCCAGAAAGAAAAACACCAATACAGTATACTAACACATATATATGGAATTTAGAAAGATGGTAACGATAACCCTGTATGCGAGACAGCAAAAGAGACACAGATGTATAGAACAGTCTTTTGGACTCTGTGGGAGAGGGAGAGGGTGGGATGATTTGGGAGAATGGCATTGAAACATGCATAATATGATATGTGAAACGAATCACCAGTCTAGATTTGATGCAGGATATAGGATGCTTGGGGCTGGTGCACTGGCATGACCCAGAGGGATGTATGGGAGTGTGGGGGGAGTTGGGAGGGGGGTTCAGGATTGGGAACACGTGTACACCTATGGCAGATTCATATAGATGTATGGCAAAACCAATACAGTATTGTAAAGTAAAATAAAGTGGGAAAAAAAAAAAAAAGAATACTGGAGTGGGTAGCCATTCCTTTCTCCAGGGGATCTTCCTGACTCAGGGATCAAAGCTGAGTCTCCCATATTGCAAGCAGATTCTTTACTGTCTGAAATATATAACTAATGAGAACCTACTGTATAGCACAGGGAACTCCACTCAATGCTCTATGGTGACCTAAATGGGAAGGAAATTAAAAAAGAAAAAAAAAAAGAGGGGATACATATAAATATATAGCTGATTCACTTTGCTGTAGAATAGAAACTAATACAACACTGAAAAGAAACTATACTCCAATAAATGATAATTTACAAATATATATATATATATGTATATGTATTGCAAGGGAATGTCATCCTCTGTCTGGGATGAGATTTTAACAAAGCTTTGCTTGGTTTGCTCCTTCCTGTAATCCTGTAAAGTTCATATTGTTAATGCTGACTCTTTCAAGAGGACTTTTTGTGACCACTCATGTCATTCTGTATCACATTTCCCTGTTTAGTTTCTTTATAACTCTTTTCAATAACAGTATTTTGTCGTGTTCATGGATGTATCCAGGTGCCCTTAACAATTCCTGATATGTAATGTAAGATCAGTAAATATCTGCTGGATAACAAAGTAAGGTATCAGAGACTAATTAGACATTTTAATCTTTGCATGAGAAATGAATTAATCTTTCTTACTGAAAATCAAACATATCCATTATAGGAATCCTACAGTCACATAAATGAAAATCCAAAATATTAACAGGAAATCTTCACCAGCAAATGTATTATTATCCCTGATAAATTTTTTTGAATATTTTCCAGTTTTATTTTTTATAACTAAATATCATATATAATTACATGATTTGCTTTACACACTTATTATTTTATAATTTGTAGCAGATTCTTTTAGTAACTCACCCATAATCTTTAACGTTCTCAGTATGCTCCGACCAAATTTAAAAAAATTGTCATTTTTGCATTTATATGATTGGAACACAAATCCCAGGCGTATAAATGCCCTAGTTTCCTTGTACCTCAAGTAGGAAAATTTTGAAAGGTGTTCTATATCATTTCTCAGAGTTAAATTGCTGTGATAGTTGATCTAGTAAAGAAGCTTAATTAGCTCTCCTTTCTCAATATCACTGCACCACCTCTACTGGTATTTCCCCTAAATCAAGTATTTGTCCTTGATTTTTGTCCCAGGTTTGGCTTCTAGGGGAATACAATCTAAGATACATAATATTTTCCAGATTTCTTTTCAGACTTAACATAACTGACACATGGTAGGTCTTTAATAAATATTTGTTGAATGATTTAACTATTTCATTCTCTTGTTTTTTTCTTTCAAAACTTTATATCAATTTTTTTTCCGTCTTTTTCTCTATCATTGTCACCTAGTTACCTACTAAGTATCTTTCAAATCTCAATGTCAGGCTTCTTTTCAAGGCTCTTCACTTTGCAGTCTTATTCCTTCTTGTAGAGTTCCATGATATTTACAAACATTAATAATACTTAACCACTGTTAGTATTAAGTATAGACTGTGATTTCCTTGAGCAGCTCATCCTAGGTTATCATTTATTTTCATACTGACGTTAGCACATAACATGCACTTAAGAAAAATTTGGAGGAAAAAATAGAATTAAGGAAGTATATTTGAAATTTTCTGTGCTTTAGTTTCTTCTTGAATTTCACATTTTCATTAATGTCTTCTCAGGGCTTGGATCAATTATTTACCAAAACTTTTGCCTGTTTTCTTTATTCTTAAAAAGTATCTGAGGATCTATATAGCTTGTTTAGAGTAAACATTTGACACAGGAAGAATATATACATATATATATACTTTTTACTTTTCCATGTACATTTTCTCATTTGATATTTTCCTTTAATAAGGTATGTCTCACTTCCTGTTTTGATAGCTTTCCTTCAAAAAAAATTTTTTTGGCATTACCCTATGTCCTTTATTTACCAGATCAACATAAAATGCACCATAACCACTATGAGTGACTGACTAGGTTGCTGAGTAGTAACTAATAAAAATTTAAAACACATACACAAGATTATGGTTGAACTAGAATGAAGTCCTTCAGTGGATTAACAGGAATTACTGAATACTGGTGTTATTTTTGTTGGTAATTTGATCAAATCATGGAAGAAACAATGCTTAAAAAATCCTTTAAATCACATAATCAAAATAGATGCTTGATCCATTTCCAAATCAATCTCCCTTCCTTCTTTTAATTTATGTGTCTAATTCCAACTCACTTTGCCAAATTTTCCAAATCTTTCATATCTCTTTGGGGTTTCACAAGTGGCACTAGTGGTAAAGAACCTGTCTGCCAACACAAGGAGACATAAGAGAGGTGGGTTCAGTCCCTAGGGAGATCCCCTGCAGAGAGAATGGAAACCCACTCCAATATTCTTGCCTGGAGAACCTTACGGACAGAGGAGCCTGGTGGGCTATAGTCCTTAGCATCACAAAGAGTCAGACACAACTGAAGCAACTTAGCACACACACAGGTGAATATTTGTTTTATGTTGGTTTATCACATATTTAAATACTTGCTTTCAGTTGATGTTTGCTATCTTTATTTTCTTGTAGCTCAGTCCATAAATAATCTGCTGCAATGCAGGAGACTCAGGTTTGATTCCTGGGTCAGGAAGATCCCCTGGAGAAGGAAATGGCAACTCTCTCTGGTATTCTTGCCTGGAGAATCCCATAGACAGAGGAGCCTGGTAAACTACAGTCCATGGAGTTACAAAAGATGTACGTGTCATAGCAACTTACCACCATCTTTATTTCCTAAGGTTGCTGTATGATTGTGTCTATAATATATGAAACTGTAAAGATCATGGACTCTATGTAAAACACAAAACCTTTCAACTAATTGTTTCAACTAATTTCAACTAATTATTCTGCAGTTAGCAATGCACATGAAGAAGTAAGCTCTTAATATTTGCTTGTAGTTGACAATTATAATGGCAACATAATTTTCTGGAAAGGTGATAGCTTGCTGGGAATATTTAGTAATGGAAATACGATCTATGTGTCTGTGGCCTGATATAACAGGTGATACTGCATCTATATCTAACACCACGCAGCAGCCCTCTATAATATAAGAGGTCGAAGTAAGCAAGTCATTAAACTTTCTTTCCATATTTAGAGGCTTTATTCATTAACCAATGTCTGAAAAAATATTTCTTAGTGTATTTGTACAGACAATATGTCTCAAAAATATAGGTAATAATCTACCTTCTGGAATATCACTTAGTACATAACTATGTGTATGTAGGAATATATTTACTTATTTTCACATCTACCTACACACAAGCAAACACAAAAACATCCATTATATGTATTTATAAACTTATATAAAAGCTTCATTTTTTCTGTGGGAACTATCCTAGTAGTACCCTTTTTTTAAAACACATTATGCATCTAATAAAGAGGATGCTATATATATCCCTATGTGTGAGTTTAAGAAATTATTGATTATTTTGAAATAAGAATACCACTCTATGATCTAATATATGTAGATCCAGACTTCTATTCCTTACTGTCTTTTGAAAAGGAAAGTGGAGTATGTGTTGGAGAGGAAAGGTAGATGATAGCTACTCTAAATCAAAGAATGAAAATGTATCTTTTTGGTTGTTAAAAATGTGATACACAATTTAACCACATTCATCAAAGGAAAATATTTAGGAAGAATTAGGAGCCAGGTGGGCTACCGTCTATAGGGTCACACAGAGTCCAACACAACAGAAATGACTAAGCAGCAGCAGCAGTTAGTCCTCTATCTGTATGATAAAGCTGATATGTTATAAAATTACTTTTTGTTTTATGCTTTTTTGGAAAATAATCTTTCCCCATGGAAGAAGTTTCTTCTGCCTTGGAAAACAGCTTGCCATCAGGCATGTTCCCACGACATTTATAACTATGATACAGTAAACGGAGTGAAGTCAAAGCTGCTCAGTCTTGTCTGACTGTGACACTATGGACTATACAGTCCATGGAATTCTCCAGGCCAGAATACTGGAGTGGTAACCTTTCCCTTCGCCAGGGGATCTTCTCAACCCAGAGATTGAACCCAGGTCTCTTGCATCGCAGGTGGATTCTTTACCAGCTAAGACACAAGGGAAGCCCACACTAAAGGGAAGACCTTTGTATATCAGGCCTTTGTAAATTATCTGGGATTAAGATCCAGAAGGGTTTGACCTTTTTTTTTTTTTTAAATCAGATTCTATAATTATCAATTACTGCCTTTTCAGGGGCTTCTCAGGTGGCGCTAGTGTTGAAATCTGCCTGCCAATGCAGGGAGACATTAGAGACTCTGGGTCGGGAAGATCCTTTGAAGGAGGGCATGGCTACTCACTCCAGTATTCTTGCCTGGAGAAGCCCATGGACAGAGGAGCCTGGTGGGCTATAGTCCATAGGGTTGCACAGAGGTGCACACAACTGAAACAACTTAGCACCTAATAATAAACAGAGCACAGCCATTGCACGGTTCAAAATAGACTTATATTCAACAACATGAAAACATTGGTGTTGGCCTGGATTTCCTTAAGTGACAACTACAGAACTCAATCTCATTTAAGTTTTGATCCCATTAACAAGAAGCTGTCTCCATTAGCCACAAAATACTATGTAGTAGAAACATCTTAATCCACCTTAATCTCTCTTTGAAGTACATTGCTTTTTAATAAGTTAACTAGGTGCAAGAGGAGAATATCATAAGATTTTAGAACTGAACTCTGGTTCACAAATATTCAAAAGGTGGGAGAGCAAAAGCAATGAATAGACTGAGAAGGAGCAGATAAAGAATTATGGTTCTGGGTTGCCAAAAGAATACTGAAATTTACAAGGAGGAGGTGTCAACATAGTGTAAAAAGTCAGGGCTCCCTTGGTTCTGATACTATGTTTGACATTTATAAGCAGCAGGACCTTGAGCAGGTAACTAATTCTTGATGTTTTTCTTTTGTTGTCAAGTTGGATTAACAATGATACTCACCATCATGGAATTATCAGGAAAGCTTAATAAGATAAAAATGTATAAAATTATTAGAATAGTGTCCAGATTTTATGTTGTATTTTATATATTCTTTTATGTATGTTACTATCATCAAAATCATTATTAAAATTAGAGTTTAAAAGTGATCATTTTCTTCACTTTTATACATACAACTTCATTATCATCATGTTTCTTTATTTCTTATGTCTGTATTCAGTTCAAGCTCTCAAGCATAAAGACTATAATTTTGCTATTATTTTAAAGGGTTACCAACACATTCTCTAGAATGGAGATCATGCAGATAAAACAAACTCCCTCTTCTCTTCCCCCCAAATAATCTGCCAGACTAATACCCTGTGCATTATTGAGAATTTGGTAAACCTAAAAACTTACTTTGCTGTTTATTTTAATGATATTAAATTAAGATGGATACAACCATTCTCTAATCTGGAGATAAAGATGAGAGATCCAGCAGCACAATTCTGGTGGTTGAAGCCAAAAAATTAGTCATTTTGAACATTAGGAAGTTTAAACCTTAGGACATTACCTAAGAACATAGTTAATAAACTAACATTAAAATGCAAAGAGGGATGTGTAGGAAACAATTTGTAAAGCTGCTATTAGCAAATGCCAAGGACTTCTCTCACAATAATTTGGTAATTTGTTTTTTCCAAAATGTGGCCAAGGATGGAGTATTTATTAAGAATTAATTGTGATGAGTATCAGAACCATATGTTTTTGAGAAGTGCACTCATGAAATGTAATGAGATAATCTATAACCACTGACTCAATATCTTCCTGTTATTCGATTGTGAATGTGGGGATGGAGAAAAAAGCTAATGAAATTCCATTCATGTAAAGATGCAATATCGTTCAATCTCAATATCCCAACAAGTTGTTGAAAACGCATTGTCATATAGCAAATAACTGAACTGTTCATCCAGGATAATGAGCTCAGCTTCTTGGCAGTTACAACCTTCAAGACTTTGAGCGGGAGATATGCCCATTTTCCTCCCCCAAAGGCCTGTCTTGGTTAGGTTTGTTTAAAATTTCATGTATCTAGAATCAACTGGAGAATTTTCAGTAATACTGAAATTATGTAGTAATTTTAAAAAGAATTTTGGTATCAGAGGAAGCATAGACTAATTAGACAAAAAAAATAGTAAAAAAAAAAAAAGAATATTTTGCATTTATTTGGCATTCATTTTGACTATTTGGATTCTGCTTTTGAAATAGTAGAAGCACAAACTCATGTTTATGAGAAAAAGGAATGTTCGTTATCCATTAAAAGTACTATTTGAATTAAAACGCACATAGATTAAATAGCCTTAAGGGGCATATGAACAATTCTGAATTGAACCATTATTTAACTCTGAAGACTCAAAACTATACTTGAATATATTTACCATGAAATAATTTTATATATTCTGTACCATTTTTTAAAAAGCAGGATTCCATGATAATTTCTTTGTTTTAGTTCAAATAGGCTATTTATTTGGAAAAGTCTTACAATGTTCATTTTAATTATATACCCTTGTATATTTTAAATATACCCCTGATTGACAACTGCAAGAAGAGAAAGAAATGGAGACAGGAAATTTCACAATGATATAGCATACAGGTACAAGAACTGAACATAAGTTGTTCTGTTTGAAAATCTTTGACAGAATTTTTAAAATAACTATTTAATTAATGTGTGATGACAAGGAAGTCTGCATCGATGGTACTCATACAATATTCACTTTGATTTCATATCTTTTAAAAATATATTTTCTACAATAACATATTTGGTTCATTGACAGTCATTCGTATTACTCATTAGATGATAAGCCATGAATTAAATTGTAGCTAAAGGCATAAAATATCACTACATGAGGCAGATTCTGAAGTGAATGTGTTGAAGCTGTGTTTGCCAATTCTGTAAGATATTCCAAGATCTCTGATATTTTGGGTTACCATGACAACATGCAATTTGTATTCTACCTAGTACTTAAGAATTTATTTTTATCTTTATTTGCCTTTTAAATTATATTAAATGATAATTTTTGTTTATTTATGTTTTATATATCAAAACAATAAAACTTTTGAGCACCTTAAATAAATTTTATAATAAATGCTATTACAAATAACATTATTATAATAAGCTATATATCATTTATGGCATTATAATAAGTTATACAGTGAATAAAATATATGTGTATAATTATCTAATACATTATTAAAATGCCATCATAAAAGACACAGATGAACACTTTATGGTAAATCTTTTACCCATATAGAATTCTTCTTTATTTCTAACAATACAACTAATTCTAATAGTTGACAATAGCCTTTGGTATTTAATGATTTAGCCCTCAAAGACACACAAATACACACACACACACTAACAAATAAATAAAACATATATTTAGCAATATTACATGCTCCTTCTCGAAAAGACAGTGTCATATCTAGAAATACATAATTACATATACATTATATTATGGATGACTTTAGGAGCTACTTCATTTAAGGCAAAATATTAGAGAAATCAGTATTATATCATCAGTGTCTGTCTACATGTTCTGTTTAGTTGTCTTTATTACATTTATAATTTCCAATTACTCTGTCACATATTTTTCTGTTGTTTGTGTTTCCTAATACAATGTAAGCTCCACTAGGGCTTAACACTATTCTTTATTTTGTTCTCCATGGTATCTCCAGGGCTTTTGACAGTTATTAATATTCAAAATAATTTAATAGTCATTTTCTAGATATCATTTTAAATTTAAAAACATTTTAAAATATTGTAACTTAGAAATTTCAAAATATTTAAAAATTTTGATTGAAAGAGTTCTTTATATGTATTTAGTAATGCCCTCTGTTATTCATGTGTATTTACAAAGGAAAATAGAAGAAAAGTACATTGGTTAAGGTATTCCTAAATCTTCTTTGCATTCAGAGTTCAACCATACTAAATCGTGTTTTGTGATTCAGAATTATTATTTTCTTACAGTATAGGCCTCAGTTCCATCAAGAAAGTACTCCACTATTGTCTCCAAATTTTCTTTCACTATAATGATATTTATTCTGAAGTGTTGATGATGACATCTGTATTTTACAAGGAAACACCAACATAGAATCTTCAGATAATAACAACTAGGACGCATATTTCTTTATCAAATGGTCTTTGAGTGGTTTGCTGACTGAAACTTCTAGCAGTTGTAGATGTCCAGGTTTAATACTAGAAATAACATTTTGATTTACCCATGTGCAGGCCATGATAATGACATCAACAACTACCAAATAAAAAGAACTATTGTAAGAGATCATTAAGTAAAAGAAGCATCTCTATTCTGAGATATTAAAATGCAAAAATGTTTAGCTTACGTGGATAAAACATCACAACAATAATATATCGTACACAATATTGTAGAATTCACTATACGCAAGTCCAAAGTTATATTTGTTGCTTTATATATATCATCTCATAAGATGCTAATAGTTTTTGGAGAGAGAGGCAAGTATTAATTACTATTGGGCAACAAAGGAAATTTAGGCCCAAGAAGTTTAGGTGTTTTATCCCAAGTTCACACAATTAGTGTGATGCAATAGCCTTTAGAAGCTAAACCAGTTTGACTCTGAAGCCTTAACCACTATTTAATATAAAA
Source organism: Ovis canadensis (assembly GCF_042477335.2). Classification (NCBI taxonomy): domain Eukaryota; kingdom Metazoa; phylum Chordata; class Mammalia; order Artiodactyla; family Bovidae; genus Ovis; species Ovis canadensis. The sequence goes on from NC_091250.1 coordinate 65,682,193, forward strand.
GCAACACTTGTTTTGTTATTTTGGTGGTTGAAAAATCTCTCAGTAAAGACCTTTGTTCTATTGGTAACCCTGTTTTCTCAAAATATTTTCACAAGGAAAATAGTTGAAACAACTATAGCTAAAGAGCAGGATTTATTTTCCTAAAATGTTTTATAAGTGATTTGTACACTCTTTCTCCTATTTTTCACTTTGTGCAGATCAACAAAAGTCAGAAGTTGTGGTAATTAAAAACCATAAAAAGCATTAAGTACACCACTACATAATAGGTCCAGAAATGAGTTTTCATGAGTGTTTATCAGCTTTAATACAAAAATCTAAAGTAAAACCATTCAAAAGAAGGGCTCCATTTTTTCATTGGGCAGAGGGAATGTCATATTAAAATAAAAGGTAAAGAAATAGAGCATAGCCTTATACAAGGAAACAGGTAATATAGCCCTGGTTTACAACTATTTCTTAATGGATAAGTGGAGAGCAAGAACGACAAATAAAAAAAAAAAAAACCTTTGATTATCTCCCAACAGCCTGTTCTTCACCACTATTTCTCTGCTAAAACAAACAAACAAAAAACTCCAATAAATTGTAATAAGGTGTGTCAATGTGTTTAAATGATAACCTAAACTCAGAGAATGAACCATATTTAGTCTAATTTGCTTGTTTTGCTAGTGGTTGGCTTAGAGCAGACCATCAGAGAAAATATCAGATGCTTCCGGAAGCAACATTCCTTCTTGATGGAAACAGAGAGTAGTTAAAAAGAGAGACCTCCTCTGCACATTTCTCTTCACTTTTGCTGGTTTCAGATATCATTGATTGATGACATAATATTCAGACTCTGATACCGTCTGATGAACAGATGGGAAACAGCCAGCATACTCAGCAGAATGCTTGAAAAGACCTCATTCTACCACTGAAGTACTCTTTGTGATAGTCCTTACCTCTAGAAATTCTGTTAAAAACAAAACACAAGTGCTCACAGTTGAAGTCAAAATTATTCAGGTATCTTGCAACTTGATGACAGCATATCCTCACTGAATGAGGTGTCCACTCTGGAAATCAGATGTGGAACTGTAAATGTTTGTTGTTCTCTCTATTCCCTTATTCCACCAGGAAGTACTTTTGATTAATTTGTAAAATCAGAAAGAGTTTGAAGTCATAACAAATATGCAAATCCTAGCTATAGAGTCTTTGTTTGCCCTTGTTTTGTCCATTTGTAATATTGGTTTGGCCAAAAGGTTTGCTTGAATTTTTCTATAAGATGTTATGGACAAACTTGAATGAACCTTTTGGCCAACCAACTTGGTGCCCTTCTTTTCTCTGTTTCATTTACTTTTAACTCCTCATTTTCATCTCCCTTATCTTTGGTATCAATTAATAGCAATTCCTTTTACCCTATTGTTATGGTAAATTCAAGGTTATTCAAGGTTAGAAATTGTTATCAATGCTAATTCAAGTAACATAAAATTCAGTTATTGAGTATGCATGTATAGTATGTAATATTATACTTGATGTTTATGTTTGTAACTATGCTATATTTACCATAACATTAACATTATTTAAGCTCCTTCTACTGGTGCCAATTAAGAACAGAGAGACAGCAGAGGCAGATAGAACACATTCACAGGAATGCAAAAGTATAACCAAAAAAATGCAACAAATTAGAAAACCAGAAGGTTAACAATAACTACTTAATACAATTATTTTATTCCATTCATAAGAAAAGTAAAGATGAGAGAGGTAAAGCAACATCAATACTTGGCAGTAGTACAGTCAAGAAGTGAATAACTTCCTAATTATTGACATCAGTTTAGTTCAGTCGCTCAGCCGTGTCCAACTCTTTGCGACCCCATGAATCGCAGCACGCCAGGCCTCCCTGTCCATCACCAACTCCCGGAGTTCACTCAGACTCACATCCATCGAGTCCGTGATGCCATCCAGCCATCTTATCCTCAGTCGTCCCCTTCTCCTCCTGCCCCCAATCCCTCCCAGCATCAGAGTCTTTTCCTTTTTTTTTTTTTAATTAATTTATTTATTTTTTTAATTTTAAAATCTTTAATTCTTACATGCTTTTCCAATGAGTCAACTCTTCGCATGAGGTGGCCAAAGTGCTGGAGTTTCAGCTTTAGCATCATTCCTTCCAAAGAAATCCCAGGGCTGATCTCCTTCAGAATGGACTGGTTGGATCTCCTTGCAGTCCAAGGGACTCTCAAGAGTCTTCTCCAATACCACAGTTCAAAAGCATCAATTCTTCAGTGCTCAGTCTTCTTCACAGTCCAACTCTTGGTCCTCTCTAAATTACCTTATGTGGCATGCTTTCAAATAGAGCATATTGAATGTCACTTGATTTGCGCCATTGATAAATCAAGGCAAGTTAGCCATAATGATGTAAAATAATAAATAAAGAGATGGATGCATAAAAAGGAATTAAACTAATAGATAAACAACTCAAAAAAGTACAGATAGATTTTTCTTTTTTATCCTCTCTTCTCCCAATTCTCCTGTTTACATATTTCCTACAAGTGTTATTTAATTATAATTATTTGTTGACTTATTATTCCATCTTTATGTATATTTTTCAACATTGGTCTTTCTATTTGTGTATTCATTTAGCAAGAACATAGCCAAGTATTTTCTAAGATCTAGGAAGATTGCAGTAAATATACTGACAAATCGTCCTTTCTCATGTACCTTTTGCCCTAATAGGAGAAACAAATAATAACAAATAACTAGATAACCTTCATTATTACCTGTATATTAAGCACTGTTTTAACCCCTTTAGATAAAGTAGCATCAATATTCTTAAGATACTATTATTATCTTCATTTTTAGAGTTGTGGAAACCAAGGCACAGAGTAGCAAGGTGAAACTGATCAAGGTCACACAACTAGTAAAAGGTGAAACCCAGGAAATATGGCTCCAAAATCTGTGCTCTCAACAACTATGCTATGGTAGCTCTCCATGTGATAAGTGTTCTGAAAAACTGACAATGGGGCTGTTAAAAGGAAATATAATTAATGTGTGAGAGGGAAAGGTGGGTTTTTTTTGCTTGTTTGTTGTGTGTGTGTGTGTGTGTGTTTTTAAGGAGGTCAAGGAGAACCTCAATGAAAAGAAGAATGTGTTAGCCAGACAACTAGATGAGAAAGAACTTTGAAGGGACTTGCAGAGATAAAGCCTTGTCTCGATATGTTTCCTGTATTCTGGCAAAAATTAATACAACACGTTGGACATTTTGTAGTGAGAGGCAGATGATGGATAATTTACCAGCATGGACAGTGACCAGATCACATCAGGACTTTGGATTTGAGTATGTTATTTTTATGAGTGACAGGAAAAAAAAGAAAAAATGAGGAACTTTGAGTGAAGAGGTGGCACATTCAGGCTAAAAGAATCAGTCTGGAAAATAGCATAAAAGCACTAAAACTGAAAGAAGAAGAATGAGTAAAGATTTGGGAGAGGATGCCTACTGCTTTAACAGCAGAGGTGGTGAATGGTGGTCAGATTTTTTAAAAGATATATATCACAATTTCTTGGACACTGGATGTGAAGAGTGGAGACAATATGGAGTTAAGGCTGGCTTCAAGTTTCTTGACCTTAGCCCACAGGTTAATAATAGTGCCAGGTACTACAATCTTGAAGCCTAAGAAAGAAGTAGATTAGTGGACAGAGTAAAGATTCAGTTTGTGAATCCATAATTTTGAGACAGAATTGTGACCATGATAGTTGCTCAGCTGTGTCCAACTTTTTGCAACCCATGGAATGCAGCCTGCCAAGTTCCTCTGTTCATGGAATTTTCCAGACAAGAAAACTGAAGTGGGTAGCCATTCCCTTCTCCAGGGGATCTTCCCAAATCAGGGACTGAACCCAGGTCTCCTGCATTGCAGGCAGATTCTTTACCATCTGACTAGTAGAAACCAACCTTTACATTTTATTTAATTCACTGAATTTAAATTTAAAATGGCTACTCAATTCAGTTATTTAAAAACTTGCTTTGTGTTTGGATTATCTTGGTTTCTGACCCTACTTTTTGAACTGCAAATTTTATGACATCGAAGTACAGATCAAGTAATTGATAGAATTTTAGCATCTGAATTGAGATGTCTTTTAAGTGTAAAATATTCACTGGATTTCAAAGACTTGAATTGAATAGATCATAAAATATATGTTGAGTTCATTGGAGAGGCTGAGATTGGAAACACAAATTTTGAAAGCACCATACTTTTAAGAGTAGAGTAGTGATGTTTCAGAATTCTATCAGCCAATTAAAGAGTGCATTTGATTAGCATAAAGTTAACATTTCCATGTGGGTGAACAATGGAATCTTAGAGTGTGAAAGTGAAAGTCTCTCAGTCGTGTTCAACTCTTTGCAAACCTATGGGCTATAAAGTCCATGGAATTCTCCAGGCCAGAATACTGGAGTGGGTAGCATTCCCTCATTTTGATGAGGTTTAGTTTGTTTATTTGTGCACAGGAGTTGGAGGATGGGTGTGGAAGGACAGCTTCTACCCTCTTTGTTTTAAACAATCTTAGAAAATAGCTAGATTGTTTGGATTTTAGCATTTTTCACTCACAAACTTCAATATATATAGACTAATTTTGACAAGAAAAAAACTGAAACTCAAGATTATTTAGCTAATTTCCCAAAAGTTTTCCAGATGAGCAATGATGCATTAAGATTGGGTGCCTGTGTGCTTGGTAAATTGCTTCAATAGTGTCTCACAATATGGATTACAGCTTACAAGGCTCCATTGTTCATGGGATGCTCCAGGCAAGAATATTGGAGTGGATTTCCATGCCCTCTTTCAGGGAATCTTCCAGAGCCAGGGTTTGAATCTGAGCAGGTGGGTTCTTTACCACTAGGGCCACCTGGGACTGGGATTTATATACAGTTCAATTTATTATTTACCAATAATTTTGTTAGGGGAAGCACACTGATTGAAACTGCCCACCCTGGCCAAGCACCATAGTAACCATTTGCATGAGTTGTTTTAGGACAGGAGGTTCTGGTAAGGAACAGGGAACTAATAAACCTCCACCAATGAGAATAATTTGGGAAAGGTCAAAAGGAGACACCACATATCCGACCACCTCCCAGAATCCTTCTCTCTGGCATCCATCTTGGCTGAACAAGATATACACCACCAGGAAGGACTCTGAGTCAGAATGATTGGCTAAGGATAACCCGGAAAGTAAACCCATCACCATAAAACCCTAGACTGCAATCCATGTGACAGAGCTGTTCTCCTGGGTTCCCTTACCTTACTGCTCTCCACCTGGGTGCCCTTTCCCAATAAAATCTCTTGCTTTGTCAGTATATGTGTCTCCTTGGACAATTCATTTCCAAGTGTTAGACAAGAGCCTATTTTCGGGCCCTGGAAAGAGTCTCCCTTCCTGCAACAATTCCATCATATTTGGGGTCACCAAATGCCTCGTTTGCATAAGCCTGCCCTAGTTGTTGTTGTTCAGTTGTTAAGTCATGTCTGACTCTGCAACCCCATGGACAGCAGCATGCCAGGCTTCCCTGTACTTCACTGTCTCCTGGAGTTTGCTCAAACTCATCTCCATTGAGTCAGTGATGCCATCCAACCATCTTATCCTCTGTTGCCCACACCCTTCTCCTCCTGCCTCTGATCTTTTGCAGCATCAGGGTCTTTTTCAATGAGTCAGTTCTTCGAATCAAGTGGCCAAAGTACTGGAGCTTCAGCTTCAGCATCAGTCCTTTCAGTGAATATCCAGGGTTGATTTTCTTTAGGATTGACTGATTTGATCTTTCAGTCCAAGGGACTGTCAAGAGTCTTCTCTAGCACCACAGTCTGAAAACATCAATCTTGGGCACTCAGTCTTTTTTTATTGTCCAGCTCTCACATCCTCACATGACTACCACAAAACCATAGCTTTGACTAGACAGACCTTGTCAGCACAGCATGTTCTTTGCTTTTTATAAGCCATCTAGGTTGGTCATAGTTTTTCTTCCAAGAAGCAAGTGTCTTTTAATTTCATGGCTGCAGTCACCATCTGCAGTGATTTTGGAGCTCAAAAAAATAAAGTCTGCCACCGTTTTATCACTCTAATCCAATCAACAATGCAGATTTCTGTAACTTTAATCTTTCTAAAAAAGGATAAAGAAAGGAATGTAAAGGATTTGGAATGGCAGGAAAGGAAAGAATTCAACATAAATCAAAGTTGGAGGTGGGAGTAGCCTCACAGTATGCGGACATTTGACAATAATGAAGAGACAAATATTTACTAAGGGGGCGGGGGGTGGGGAAGAAAAGGAAAGAAAAGCTAGAGACATCCCAAAAAGATAAAGAATGGCAAAACAAGAGAAGGTTCTAGACCTCCCTGACACATGGCTGTTAACATTTTTTTGGGAAAAACTCTTGAATATTTTCTTTAAATCTCTTCTCAGGGAAAAAAAAAAAAAAGCAAACTTTTTTTTTTTGGCAGAATAATGTTTATTTTCACCTATACACACACTGGGCTTCCCAATTTCTGGATGGCTCAATGGGTAAAGAATCTGCCTGGAATGTAGTAGACACAGGAAAATCAGGTTCATTTCTTGGGTTGAGAAGGTACCCTGTGGTAGGAAATGGCAACTCACTCCAGTATTCTTCCCTGGAATATCCCATGGACAGAGGAGCCTGATGGGCTACAGTTCATGGTGTAAGAAGTTGGACAGTCTAAGCACGCATGAGCACACATGCTGGAGCAAAACACATACATATGAACCAGAAGATGTGATAATTCAGCAATATTATTCTAAACAAAGACACACTCAACAACCCACAGAGATTTATAGTGAGAAGATGTCTAGCTTGTTCAGTATCACATGGAGTAACTTTCAATTATATGCCCTATTTGAATGAACCCAAAGGAGTTCACTTTTCTCTAAATTTGCCAAGAAAGATAAGTAAAAATGTATCACATTTTCAGCTCTTTCATCTGTTTGTCATATGCAGTTTTTCCAAGTACTTTAAAATCCTCTCATAAGACTTTATCTTCCAGTAAGCTATGGGTTTTCCAATAGCCATGCATGTGAGAGTTGGACTATAAAGAAAGCTGAGTGCTGAAGAATGGATGGTTTGGTGTTGGAGAAGACTCTTGAGAGTCCCTTGAAGAGCAAGGAGATACAACCAGTCTATCCTAAAGGAAATCAGTCCGGAAAATTCATTGAGAGGACTGATGTGGAAGCTGAAACTCCAATACTTGAATCACCTGATGGGAAGAACTTACTCATTGGAGAAGACCTTAATGCTGGGAAAGATTGAAGGTGGGAGGAGAAGGGAACAGCATGAGAATGAGATGGTTGGATGGCATCACTGACTTGATGGACATGAGTTTGAGCAAGTTCCGGGAGTTGATGATGGACAGGGAAACCTGGTGTGCTGCAGTTCATGGGGTCGCAAAGAGTTGGATATGACTGAGCAACTGAACTGAACTGAAGATTTATTTTTTTCTAAGCATGTTTTCTATACCGCAACTATATGTAAGGAGTTGTTTTTGAGAATAACTCTAAAATTCTAAAAGATTGGAAATATAAACATGAAAGAATGCAACTTGCTAAGAATGACTTTTTGCTCCTCTTATCCACCAACCACAAGGGCTTTATTTTTTTTGCAATGAGGACATCATACCTCATGTTATGATATATGATATAAAAATAATGATATATGATATGATAGATGTTAGGAAAATAATGAATCAATTTCTAATTAATAATTCTATGTTTTATACAATTACTTTTAGGGCTAGAGATTCTTAGCATGAAGAGATGCAATATATAGCAACTTCTTTCAAAAATATATAACAGGTTTAGAACCTCAGTGAGGTCATTTTCACTGAGGCATGGGTATAATGATTTAGGCAGAGTACTTGGGAATTGGGAGATCCAAACTGGGATCTTATTTTCACTAAGAAGATCCTCAGAATAGAGACTTTCATTTACTGCTGTGTTCTAGCCTCTAAATCAAAGTGTGACTTTTATTAAGCACTAAATAAACAGTAATGAATGAACTCATGGATACCAAGCAAGACAGTTAATATCTCATCTGAAATTTAGGGGTCATATCAAAGAATTCTAATGTCTCTGCCACTTGTTATATTGTATATTTTATCCAACAAAGCAATGCTAAATGTTCTCCTTGTTGCCTTCATTTCCCCACATCATCCCTTCTTCTTTCCTTGCCCTCCCCTTCTCTTCCCTTTGTTTACAGTTCTTTTCACCTCCATCTTTGTCTTTCCCCCACTTTTTCTTTCTTACTAACTTAAAGAAAGCAGCAACGTATCTCTTAAAGTTTAAGTACAATGAAGTCATCTTTGCTTAGGAGCAGGAAATAAAAGATGGTTCAGAAGAGGAAAACATAACCCCTTTCCTTGCAGGGAATGCACAGAAGATAGAAAACACTTAACACAAAAAAGGAAAGGCTATGACTTCAGACTATACTACAAGGCTACAATCATCAAAACAGTATGGTACTGGCACAAAGACAGAAATATAGATCAATGGAACAAAATAGAAAGCCCAGAGATAAATCCAATCACTTATGGACACCTTATATTTGACAAAGGAGGCAAATACACACAATGGAGAGAAGCCAATCTCTTTAACAAGTGGTGCCAAGAAAACTGGTCAACCACTTGTAAAAGAATGAAACTAGAACACTTTCTAATACCATAGACAAAAGTAAACTCAAAATGGATTAAAGATCTAAGTGTAAGACCAGAAACTATAAAACTCCTAGAGGGAAACATAGGCAGAACACTCTCTGACATAAATCTTAGCAAGATCCTCTGTGACCCATCTCCCAGAGTAATGGAAATATAGACAAAAATAAACAAATAGGACCCAATTAAACTGAAAAGTCTTTGTACAATGAAGGAAACTACAAGCAAGGTGAAAAGGCAGCCTTCAGAATGGGAGAAAATAATAGCAAATGAGACAACTGACAAATGATTGATCTCCAAAACATAAGAGCAGCTCATTCAGCTAAATTTACCAGAAAAATAAATAGCCCAATCAAAAAGTGGGCCAAAGAACTAAACAGACATTTCTCCCAGAAGACACACAGATGGTCAACAAAAACATGAAATGATGCTCAACATCACTCATTATCAGAGAAATGCAAATCAAAACCACAATGAGATACCATCTCACATCAGTCAGAATGCCTGCCATCAAAAAATCTACAAACAATAAATGCTGGAGAGGGTGTGGATAAAAGGGAACCCTCTTACAGTGTTGGTGGGAATGCAAACTAGTATGGCCACTATGGAGAATAGTGTGGAGATTCCTTAAAAACCTAGAAATGGAACTGTTATGCCACCCAGCAATCCCACTATTGGACATACACACCAAGGAAACCAGAATTGAAAGAGACACATGTGCCCCAGTGTTCACTGCAGCACTGTTTACAATAGCTAGGACATGGAAGCAACCTAGAAGTCCATTGACAGATAAATAGAAAGGAAGTTGTGGTACATATACACAATGGAACATTACTCAGCTATAAAAAAAAAAAAACATATTTGAATCAGTTCTAATGAGGTGGATGAAACTGGAGCCTATTATACAGAGTAAAGTAAGTCAGAAAGAGAAACACCAATACAGTATCTTAACACATATATATGGAATTTAGAAAGACGGTAACGATGACCTTATATGCAAGACAGCAAAATAGACACAGATGTAAAGAACAGACATTTGGACTGTGTGGGAGAAAGCAAGGGTGGGATGATTTAAGAGAATAACTTTGAAACTTGTATATCACCATATGTGCAATAGATGACCAGTGCAAGTTCGATGCTTGAAACAGGGCATTCAAACCTGGTGCTCTGGAACTACCCAGAGGGATGGGGTGGGGAAGGAGGTGGAAGAGGGTTCAGGATGGGGGGACACATATACACCCATGCATGATTCATGGCAAAAACTGCCCAAATATTGTAAAGTAATTAGCCTCCAATTTCAATAAATAAATTAATAAAGAAAAAGGAAAGGCTGTTAGTTCTGAGATACACAGAGGTTTTGAAATACAGGTACCCTTACAATTTTCAAAAGTTTTATTTATGCCACTTTTACTTTCAAGAAAGATCTACATCAGTGCCTGTTTTACTAACCTAAAAATAATATGAAGAGGATTTTTGCTTTTATCACAAAAAGGCAAAAAAAAAAAAATAGTGTTCAGTATTTGTTTTGCAGAGAGCTGTTATAGAGGAAGCGTGCACTCCAGCACAGAGGGGCACCACCAGTTTTCTTCTCTGGGAACCACATACAGCAGCTCAGCATCATGTCATCATATCTCTAAACTATGTCTCTGAGTGTCTGTGCTTTATCTGGATTTATTTGTTGTGGCCACTAACGCTATGTGTCCTTACTTGATATTCTGTTTACCTTACATTATTTCACCTCAAAAATGTTTTACAGAAACACTCTCTGATGGCAGGGGACACCTGCACTACTTTCTTTTCATCTGCTACCTACTTTTTGCTCCAAAAAGCTCTGGCAATTTTAGGTCCCTGCCATGAATGTAGGCTCTTCCCCTGAACATTTCTGTAACTGTAGAGCTGTTTAACTTTATGGAACCTTTCAAGTCGTTTCAGATTCTCTTCCTATTTTAGTTTATCTAGAATGAAATTTATAGCACATTTTTGCACCTGTTCAAGGCCAAGCAATTGATGACATGTGCATTTATAATAGCATTCAATTTTAAAACAATAAGGTGAAAAATAAAAACTCAAAGAATTTCATTGTTAGTCATTGAGTTTTAAAATGTTAATCATTATCACTAATTCTCAGAGATATTTTGAGAGCATACATTGTATCCCTGAAATCATGCTGGATAGTAAATTTGTACCTCTCTGTTTCCAAAATATAAGTATTGTTTCTGCCCAAATCAGATACATTGGACAGTTTTTACCTATAATAGCATTTCTTTTTCTCTTTCTTATTCATCTGATATAATTATACCTAGCAACTTATCTTTGCCTTTTAGAGCACCTCATACCTAACATTTGGAGAAGGAAATGGCAACCCACTCCAGTGTTCTTGCCTGGAGAATCCCAAAGACAGCGGAGCCTGGTGGGCTGCCGTCTATGGGGTCGCACAGAGTCGGACACCACTGAAGTGATTTAGCAGCAGCAGCAGCAGCAGCATACCTAACATACTGATTTAGAAATAACAATAACAACAAAATGTTTGAACAGAAGAGCAGACAGGCAGTTAATGAGTAAAGGAAGATTTTTAAAACTCAAATCCTGTCTCAGAACAAAGGCAAAATAATTCCTTGTGACTACATGTGACTGACAAGCTCCACAACCATTGATTTCCTGCTCTTTTCTGTATTTATGAAAAACTGTATGCTTGTACACTTTTTTCTTTACTTTCATTTTTTATAAGTAGAAAATTATATTACTACTTTCTTAGAAATAATTTATACATGTTCATCATCAAAAGATGATTCCTCTATTCTTTTACATCACTTAAAATACATATATTAGTTTATTCAATGTATTAATGATCATTGTTGTTGCCTAATTACAGTCCTTATCAACTTGCTGCCTGGTGTATTGACTATTTCCTATGTGTTTTTTTTTTTTTTTTCTAATTTTTTTCTTGTTTTAATTTTTGTTTCTTTAAGTTTGAATCAAATCATTATATCATAATTTCAGACGATGCCAGTGGTAAAGAACCTGCCTTCCAATGCAAGATACATAAGAGATTAGGTTCTATCCCTGGTTTGGGAAGGTCCCCTGAAGGAGGGCATGACAGCCCATTCCAGTATTCTTGTCTGGAGAACCCCATGGACAGAAGAGCCTGATGGGATACAGTCCATGGTGTGGCAAAGAGTCTGGCATGATTGAAACAACTTAGCACACACGCACACAATAAATTCCTAGATGTTCTTCATTTCTCTATTATTTCAGATTTTCTCTCTAACAGTCTCCCTCTAAATTAATCCCCTCCCAAAGCCATTCAAATTATATCTCTTTCAAAATTATTTTATATTTATGCATTGAAATAAGTCCAAATTTTCAGTTATATGTCACTGATTTAAACTATATTCCCAACTTCTTTTATTTAGTATTCTCAGCAAAGGATGTTGAAACAAATATCCACGTGCAATATTTAGGAACTGAACAAGAGTAGAGAGGTTGAAGAGACCAAATGGAAGGCAGTTAATATGGTGTACATCATCAAACTAGTTACCTTGTGCGTTTGGAGTTTATTGATTCATGTGGAGCTCTTTGGGGATTAGTATAGGCTATTTCTCTTTGTGTATTTTCATATAAGGGAAGAAGATAAGATGAGATATATATCCATTCAATTGATGTAATAAAAATAATGATAAATTTACTAAATATTTAACTTTTGTTAGGCTCTGTGCTAGATACTTTCACATGAATTACCAATATCACATAAAGTTTATGAGGTTGGTATTATTTCACAATATTTGCAGGTGTTGGGGGATCTATTCAAATTTAAAACTTACATTCAAACTTTAAACTCAGACCCATTTGTCAACTATAATGTCAGTATTTTAGCAGTGTTCACTGTACACTACTTTTGGTAATGAGCAGCAATCTTCAATGGGATAACAGAGAATTACCAATGGCTTTATAATTCCATATAACATTCAGTGGCTGTGCACGGGATCCAGTAGATGACTCATTTTCTCCTCAACTTCTGGAATTATTTCATCAGTCTTAGCTTTGTCTGCTATATTGCAAGCTTCCTTAGGCCAGTGACAATTTTCTCCATATTATTGATAATATTATATTATCAATATTGATATTATTATTGATAATATGCAACAATTTAACATATATTTTTATATAATACTATTACAAAATATTAATAATTAACGTCATCTTTTGTGTATTAAAAATTGCATGTAAACATCTTTCATGTGCTATCTTTAATACAAATTTTTCTTATATTCATTACTATGTCTACTAAAATTTCTTTTCAATTTCATATATATTGTTACATGTCTCTAATAGCAAATTTCAACTCAGCAATCCTAAAGTGTATGTGCATATAAAAACATATGCACATATATATAATGTCATACATCTATTATATTAAATAAATTATCAATAAAATTAGATTGCACTCTTAATGCATATTAAAATTTTTAAAGTATTATTAAAATATACTGATAAAAACATCCTATGTAAGGAAACATTTTATTTTTGGCAGTAATAATTCACTATGTATCTCTGTATTCATCATTTTCTACAAGTATAAAGAAACAAGGCAGCAAGAGCATGAAAAGACACAATCAAATGAATAATAGACATGTACAAAAATTTTAAAAACTTGGCTTCCTTCCTCTGTTTAATAATGGTTATGTTATTTATAAGATAATGCAAATATTCTCACATTAATTCACCACACTATCCTTTAAAAATATGAGAAATTGTTAAATGGGGTGAACAATGAAAGACATTTTTAAATTAAGATATTATGCTAAGTTAATGCAAATATGAATATTGCCAACTAAAACAATAATTTTTAAAATGTTCCCTTTGAAATGTTCATTTCATTAGCATGCACAGTCTTCTAAAAATCCAGCATTTACCATTGTTGTTTGGAGAAAATGTAGTGAGATATATATATATGAGGAGGGCATAAGAACCCACTCCAGTATCTTGCCTGGGGAAGCCAATGAACAGAGGAGCCTGGAGAGTTATAGTCCATAGGGTCGCAAAGAGTTGGACATGACTGAGATATGTAGTAAATGCTTGATTTAATGCTGCACTTCATCATATGAGACATAAGGGAAAAGTTCTCAGATTTGGAGGCATCTTCAAGTAGAAGTAAAATATCCATTATATAATTTTCTTTTGTATTTGTGAAGTTTCAATGGTCAGTAAATATTGTGATTTAAATGCCAAAAATAATTGTATGAGTTCTTTGCTTTAAATCATATTTTAAGAATATAAATTTTCAAAGAAAATTAGTTGCAAAACCTGTTCTGACAGCACAATAATATAATCATAGTGCTAGAAAGAAATTTAAATGTTATCACTCTCAGAACATGGAGTTTACCTAGTTTGTTCAATCTTGCATCCTTAATGTCCAAAATACTGCCTGAAATACGCGAAGTGCCAAATAAATGTTAGTGAATTCTAATTTACTTGAAAAGCGGCATTCGAGTGTATGTTTGAGTAATACCATTTGATACATCTTCCTTTAAAAAGTATCTTATTGCTAAATCGTTAGACGATTTCTCCCCATTCTTAGCCATTTTAAGTAAATTTGAAAAGCACTATTATGACCCCCAAAGGTACAACACATAGCTAAATTGACAACATCTCATAGGATTTTAAATCTATTGAACGAACATAGAAAAAAGCCAATTAAAAAAAGTGGTGATAATACATCTAGGAAGGCAAATTAATCAGAGAGAGCAAGTTCTGGGAACAAGAGATTCCATGGCAGGCTTTTTGGAAAGTGAGACAAAATTTTACAAAAGTAGGGGAGCACTAAATAAGCGCCTAAATAGAATAGGCTGACCCATCATGATATCTTATCAAGGAGTGTTCTAAGCAAAGAGACAGAAAAATATCAAACTCTCAGGCAAAAGCATGCTTGGTGTGTAGGGGATCAATCAGAACATTCCTGTGGCTGAACTTGCGTGAAAAGGGGAAATAGAAGATGACAGCTGGCTAATGCTTATACTCTTAACACAAGCTACTAATTTTGGAATTTTGAAAGAACAGGCAATTTAATATACTCAAGTCTCTAAAAAAGAGAACACCTATTTGTTTCTCAAGGTGTCAAGTCTTAGGTTCAGATGAACACGGATGTACATGAAAAACTTTTAGGTGACAGATTTGTAATAGTGATCAAGATTGCAGACTGAAATCTCAGCTATATCAACTGGTATATGGGTGACCCTGAGATGTGATTTGATCTTCTGGTGCTTTAGTTTTCCTCAGTTCCAAAATGGGAGTGATGATTGTGACTTACATGTTGGAGCATTAAAAGAAATGCACACACATGCACTCAACACTATGTCTGGCAAAGAAATGTTCTGAAAATACTTGAGGTTTAGTATTATTTTAGAATTTTAAAGACGCAGTTATAGAGTAGTAGTTCTAGTAGCATATGGTTACAGAATTATAATGGGTGGTTGGAGAGTCATAAAAATGATAAAGATGTAAGTCATTTATGCAAATACTCTCTCAATATTCAGAAAAGAACAAAAACTAAAAAAATATGAATCCATTATTACTACACCCAGAAAATGTATGTTGATGACACAGTGGGGTTGTGGGCTTTTTATGAAGGCTGTGATTCCTAGGCAATAGCAAGGACTGAGCAAGAAGAAGCCATCTAAATAAACCATGTCATGGAGTTATGGGCTTCCCTGAAGGCTCAGATGGCAAAGAATCTGCCTGCAATGCGGGAGACCAGGTTCAATACCTGGATTCAGAAGATCTCCTGGAAAGGGAATGGCAACCCACTCCAATATTCTTGTCCGGAGAATTCTATGTACAGGGGAGCCTGGTGGGCTATAGTCACAACTAGAGCTTTCACTTCTTACTTCACTTCATGGAGTTATGAAAGTAAAAGTTCTGAGAGATGTTACAAGAATCACACATCTTAATTTTACTGAAGTATTAACAAATCTCTGTGAATATTATCTTTAGGAATGAACAACATCAGTCTTTGAGTAGACTGATGGTGATAGAGTTGTTTTATGCTGGGTTATCCAGGAGGCAGTCTGAGACAAGGCTTCACTGCAGGTGATTTCCTAGTGAGTGTTTAGGGGGAACAAGGCTCTAAGGAGTGAGGTTGCACAAGCGTTAGTAGAACTGTGGTAGAGTTGCAGTCGAGGCTACAGCCTACTTCCATAGGGAGCTCTCAAGCTACAATGGTCATTCATAATTGATCTAAATTGAGACACGGGGGGGTCAAATCTTTTAAATACCACATCAACCAGTCATGGATATGGGCTGCTCAGGAGGAAAGGTTGTAACCTTAGGACAGGCAGCTCTTTTGGGTGAAGATAAGTCCTAGAGAGGGATTCAGCTCAGTCTGTAGCTGATACTCCTGGAAGCTGAGAGGATAGGGCTTGGTAAGTGTCTAGGTCCTAAAGGGCTAATCAAAGAGACAATCTCTCCATGTCATCCATTTTGGCATCCAAGATTTTGTCCTGTCCTTTTTCCAACATCTCATTTGTAAAACATTCTGATGCAGCAAAACTCAGAGGATCAATTAATTAATTAATCCAGGACACACTGGATAATATTACAAAAAAGCAATTATCTTAATAGTTCACTGCTGAAACTGGTAATATAACAATAAATGTGGATGCAAAATGTAATACTTAGATTGTAAAACTAAATTACAAAAATGAGAGACCTTAATGACACAACACATAACAAAACAATCTCCTGTAAAACTACAGAATACCAAAAGACTGGACCATAAATTTGCACTGCATAATAGCAATACAGCATCCATATTAAGGAATGCTCCCCTGCTCATATACCTTGCCTGAGTTAGGGCACATGGAATATCTGATGCAGTTTGGAAGCAACTGAATCTGAAATTAGAAGCCACTCTAGAGCCTGCATTCTTAATAACTACCAAACCATATAGCCTTCTTAGGGCGAACAGTCCAACTTTGTAAAGTTTGTAGATATAACCTTGATCAAATTTCCTCTGGACCAGTTTGGGAGCTTTCCTTAAAATTTCTGTTTGCATTCTACCATACTCATATTTCTTATTTTGATGAGAAAATATCAGTACTTTAAGCATATGACACACCCACCCACCGTGTGCTCAGTTATGTCCAACTCTTTGCGACCTCATGGACTGTAGCCCGCCAGGCTCATCTGTCCATGACATTTTCCAGGCAAGAATACTAGAGTGGGTTACCATTTCCTACTCCAGGGGACCTTCCTAACCCGGGGATCAAACCTGCATCTCCTGAGTCTCCTATATTGGCAGACAAATTCATTACCACTGCACCACATGGGAAGCCCTTTAAACATATTAAGATTATATTAATTTTATTTTATGTTGTAATCCTTACTATGCTAGCATAATATACTATGAAGAATATGTGACTTTATTTTATTATTATTATTATTTTGGCTTGGAGGTGAGTATATATGGTTATGATTATTCTGAGTATAGACTATACATACACATTATACATCATTTTAATATGAAAATTATGTTATTAATAAAAGAAAAATACAAACAAGGAAAACAAAGAACACATAATTTCCCATTACCCCAGGGTGTAGAGATTTTGAAATATATTGTTGACATTTTGAAATATGTATTTGGGTGCAGGTATCAAAATTATGCAGTATATAGATTTTTCAATCTGCTTTTTTTTTCCATTTCTGTGCTTTGAACCTCTTCTTATTCAGTAAACATTTGTTAACAGCTTTATCTTAATGACTGAAGAGTACTCTACTCTATGAATTTACCATCATATACTCAATAATGGATGTACCAGTCATTCTTCTGGACATTTAATGTGCTTCAATTTTTATCTCTACTATAATCCTTTAAGAAACAGTATTAAACTTAAAGATTTTTGTTCATCTCTACTATTTCTTTAAGATACACTTCTAAGTATGTAATTGTTGAGTCAAAGTGAAAGTTCAAGTCACTCAGTCCTGTCTGACTCTTTGCAACTTCATGGACTATGCAATACATGGAATTCTACAGGCCAGAATACTCCAGTGGGTAGCCATTCATTCTCCAGGGCACCTTCCCAACCTAGGGATCAAACCCAGGTCTCCCGAAATGCTGGCAGATTCTTTACCAGCTGAGTCACAAGGGAAGCCTGTTAAGTCAAAGTGAATCAATATTTTCAAGGCTTCTTTTTAACATTCATAGCTGCTGGCATTGCCAATAAAGTTTGATCACTCCTGCATCTCTACCAGCATTTTAATTCACTTTCACCAAATTGAAGTCCACTTAAACTATGAGTAAAACAGCCATACCTAAGGCTAAACAATAAACATTCACTGAATTCTGTAGTTGGTTGTGTGTGAAGCCTCCAAGATCTTCCTTCTAGGACTTCAAGACTTATCCCGCAGTTGCTGAGAATGTTGATAATAATACCTCCATGCTATCAACCTGTTCTGAGAATTGCTGGTGCTGAAGACGCTCCTTGCCCAACATCATATCCATGTCCCAGGAGCAGCTAACCCATGATGACTAGCTGATGTTGGGGTATAAAATAACAACCCCTACAAGTGTGGTAGGCTGAGGACTTTGTCTGACTAAAACCCCTTCTTTCAGCCTTTGTCAGGTGTTCCTCCTAAGAGTATTGTACTTCCTAATAGACATCCTACATGCTAATCTCTATCTCAGAGTTGTGTTCACCTTCCATCAAGGACCTACCATGTGCAGATACAGTATTGTGCTTCATAGTCATTGTCTCATTTAATCTACTAAGTAATAGACAAGTGTGATAAGTGAGAAAGTGGTACAATTATTATTTTCACTTTACAGGTAGAAGAATCCCCAGCTATTTAAACAGCTTCTCCTAGGACAAGCCATACAGCTAGTGAAGCTTAGGGTTTAAAACTAGAAATCTGGCCCCTAAACCTAGGTACTGCACTACCCACTATACATCCTCCAGACTCAGACTGAACAACAAACTGATAACCCTAGTACTTTAGGAATATGGTGAATGACGTTTCTACTCCATTGTCTCCCAGGCTAATTTAGAACTTTTGTCACTTTCACATCGTCTCATTTTGATTTACATTTAACTCTTTTATGTACTTGTCAATCACTCTCACTAAATAGTAAGTTCCATAAGAATAGTTACTAACATCACACAATACATATTTTGCTCAATGAGTAAACTGCACTTGAATAAATGAATTGTTGACTTTGCTCATATTCATTAGAATTATTCATGCTAAATCAGGTCTACAATCTGATCTAGACAGACTTATATCTGATTTGGTCACCAAGGTAAAGGTTGTTCAAAAATCATTCTTTCCTTGATCTCAACTCAGATAAAATATATAGGTATTCTATGACTGAAGAAAAGGATAGGTTTTAATTTGCTGCAAAGTTCTGTATTATTATTCCTCTCCTTCCTGAACTTTCCACTCTCTAGTTTCAATGAGTCTTTTATAAGAATTGTGTACATATTATCATTTTTCATTTCATATACTTTGATCATATCTACTTTCAGCTGTTATCTTTCAGATAAACCATATAACAAATGAATTCCACCCATTGAGAAGTTAACAGGCACTGTATTAACTAATGAGAAATTCAAGATTTTAAAAATTATATGCTTCCTATACAATACCTTATACTTTTTCTTATTTTTCATTTTTCATTCAAATGACCATAACAGATTTTAGAAAGTGATACCCCACATATTGTTTTTGACTTACTACCATATTTTGTTTTGGACATACTTAGGATATAATTGCTATCTTTTTCAACAGTTTATTTTGGAAATATTATTTTATAGCAAATACAGTAAGTTGGTCTCAATAATCCAGCAATAAGCTAATCTTCTGACAAGATAAAGATAATATTAAATTTTTCTGAATGATTAACTGCTGATCAAAATTTGTAATGACTATTTAATTAAGGTATATACATGTAAAAATAATCATCATTTGACTATCAAGTATAATTTGACTGTTAACAATATTACATTTGTAAGAGAATTTAAGGGACTTCTCTGGCTGTCTAGTGGTTAAGATTCCATGTTTCTAGTGAAAGGGGTATGGGTTTGATCCCTAGTCAGGAAACTAAGATCCCACATGCTATGCAGTAAAGCAAAAAATGAAATTTAAGAAAAAGAGAGAGAGAAGTTGAGTGTGAGTTTGAGGTGGCAGAATTTGAAACAGAAACAAAGAGGAGACAAAGAATCAAAAGGAAAGCAATAAACTAGCACCGGAACAGGTCTTTAGAACTGGCCTTGCTAGTGAACACTCTTCCAGTTGCAGTACTAGAGCCCGTGCCATAGTTTCCTTGAGGATTTGGTTACTCAGGTTTTGTTTTTTTTTTCCTTGATGCCTTATCTCACGTCAAACATTCCACATTTCACTATATCCATGTGTATGTTTCTAATAATTTCCCTGTCAATTTTGGTTATTTTAGTACTTAATATTTCTTGCTATCAAAATGGTCCAACAGAAGAATGCATGTCATAGCAAATGTATTATTAAATGTTGTCAATTTAGAATATGATATCCTACTGCAAAGGTAGAATTTACGTATAAATAATACAGCAAAAGTGGCAATGGTCGCATGCATATTTTCTATCAAAGGGTAACTCTGTGAATATGTAAAGTTGGATTCCTATTGGAATCACACGAATTTAACAGCTCTAGAGTGATCAGCAATCACTACTGAAGAAGAGCAGTGCATCAGTTTCCTCAGGCCACTGTAACAAATCACTGCAAACTGGTTGCCTTAAAACACAACAGTTTTTCCATAGTTCTGGAAGCCAGAAGTCTGGAATCAAGGGGTCTACAGGGCCATGCTCCCTTCATAGGCTCTAAAAGGGAACTCTTTAATCTTCCAGCTGCTGCTGGCTACAGATGTTCATCCTCTTGTGACCACATCGTTCAAATCTCTGCCTCCATATCTCTGCCTCCATGGCCACACTGCCTCTGTTCAAAACTCATTCTGCCTTTTTATTGCATAGATATATGTGATTATATTTAGAACCCAACTAGATCATTCAGAATAAACTGCCCCTCTCTAGACCCTAAATTAATCTTGTATTTTGCCATAAGTGATGTACAAAATTCACTCTTTTAACAGATAAAGCTATATTTATAGTTTCCAGGGATTAAAATGTGGGCATATCTATTTAGGGGCTACTTCTCAGAAATCATCAAAAAATCACTTCCCATTTAAACTTTGATGTTATTTTGATCAATGCAGTTTGAAAACCCTGTGTCTCTGTAATGTTAACTAAATAACAAAGCTAATTCAGAAAGATGCTTAAAGGTTTGGCCACTCACTGTTCAGATCCTCCATTCTCTCAATTTTATGCTGCATTTGGACTAAATCCCTTAAACTAAATGACCACAAACTATCTTAAGTTTGAGTTATTAATTTGTGGTAAACATTCTCTTTGATATAAAAGACTTATGGATTTCTAAGTTGAAACAAATACGTAGAAACATATTTTAATAATACTGAAGTCCACCCTAAAGGAAATCAGTCCTGAATCTTCATTGGAAGGACTGATGCTGAAGCTGAAACTCCAATACTTTGGCTACTTGATGAGAAGAACTAACTTGTTTGAAAATACCCTAATGCTGGGAGAGATTGAAAGCAGGAAGAAAAGGGGACGATAGAGGATGAGATGTTTAAATGGCATCACTGAGTCAATGGACATGAGTTTGAGTAAACTCTGGGAGTTGGTGATGAACAGGAAGGCCTGGCGTGCTGCAGTGCATGGGGTTGCAAAGAGTTGGACACAACTGAGCGACTGAACTGAAGTCATTATTAAAAATACAAAATAACATGCCATAATTTATTAATTACTTTTATATTAGCCAAAAAATAATGTAGTGGTCTTTTAAAAGACAAGAATTTACATGCTTACTTTCATTTTTTTTTTAAATTTTGATCTTGAATGTGATGTTAACCGTGACTAACATGTACTGAGTGATATGACATTGTTAAGTATCTGATTAAAGAATTAAATCCTGGTAGCAATCAAGATAGTTGCATACTATGATTTTTACCATTTTTCACATGAATAAATTAGGGAATAGAGAAATTAAATTATTTGCTAAAGATTATAGTGTAGTAGAATGATTCGACTGGGATTTAAAACCAGTCTGTCTCTAGCATATGTGTTTTAGCTAATATGTTATGTTGTAAACTTACCTGCTTTCAGATATCTGTATTTATAGTTAGAATTGATGTAGTGAAAATGTATGTGAAAAGCACTTTTTAATCATAAACTTCACACAGCGATACATCTAAGAGCGTAAATAAGTTGTATTAGATATTTTATATATACATATCTATCTGGAACTGATAGCTGGTATGCATCAGTTCAGTTCAGTTCAGTTGCTCAGTCGTGTCCGACTCTGCGACCCCATGAATCACAGCACGCCAGGCCTCCCTGTCCATCACCAACTCCCGGAGTTCACTCAGACTCACCTCCATCGAGTCAGTGATGCCATCCAACCATCTCATCCTCTGTCGTCCCCTTCTCCTCCTGCCCCCAATCCCTCCCAACATCAGAGTCTTTTCCAATAAGTCAACTGTTTGCATGAGGTGGCCAAAGTACTGGAGTTTCAGCTTTAGCATCATTCCTTCCAAAGAAATCCCAGGGCTGATCTCCTTCAGAATGGACTGGTTGGATCTTCTTGCAGCATATATGTGTGTAAAGACATAGTAACTGCATTAAAACCATATTTTTTTTCACTAGAAATCAATTTAGGGTTATTTTACCTTAGCCAGAATACATCTTATATCCTTAAGTAAACTGCTACACATGTATGTGTCATTTTGAGTTTGGCAACTGGCCAAATATACTGAAAAAAAAGATTTAATTTTTTCTATTTTATGATATATAAGAAATTCTGTCATACAATTGAATCTGTAGTTCATAACTCAATAAATCTAACAAATACAGACATTTTATATAATGAATTTTAAAGGTAAGGAGAGCATTTCCTTCTCCAGAGGATTTTCCCCACCAAGGAATCCAACCCAGGTCTCCTGCACTGCAGACAGATTATTTACCAACTGAGCTACCAGGGAAGCTCCCATCCTCTGGAGAAGGAAATGGCAACCCATTCCAGTATCCTTGTCTGGAAAATCCTATGGACAGAGGAGCCTGGCAGGTTACAGTCCACGGGGTGACAAAGAGTCAGACACGACTGACTGACTAAGCATGCACACAAGATGATTGTATAATATCTTAAGTAATGCCACTGAATTGCATGCTTAGAAGTGGTTAAAATGGCAAATGTTCTTATGTTTATTTACCATAATACAAAGTTAATGAACGTGACTTGATTTTGAAAGTAGTGTATAAGATTCTGAAGTTTCATATACTAAGACTATATATTTGGTATTTATTGTAATAAAAACCTACAATTATAATTAGATTTGACTCCAGCAATTTTGACTCTTTAGCAACTCTGCTACTGCTAAGTCACTTCAGTCATGTCCAACTCTGTGCGACCCCATAGACAGCAGCCCACCAGGCCCCTCCGTCCCTAGGATTCTCTAGGCAAGAACACTGGAGTGGGTTGCCATTTCCTTCTCCAATGCATGAAAGTGAAAAGTGAAAGTGAAGTCGCTCAGTCGTGTCTGACTCTAGCGACCCCATGGACTGCAGCCCACCAGGCTCCTCCATCCATGGGATTTTCCAGGCAAGAATACTGGAATGGGGTGCCAGTGCCTTCTTCCTTTAGCAACTCATTAGTCTACAAATATCACATCTCCAGCACATGCTCCTCCTTAACAATGACAATTTCTCTTTATTTCTTTTTTTTTTTTAATGTGATTAAGGTCTTGTGCATGCATGCTAAGTCGCTTTAGCCATATCCAACTCTTTGTGACCCCACGGAATGTAGCCCACCAGCCATCTCTGTCCATGGGATTCTCCAGGCAAGAATGCTAGAGTGGGTACTCCAGGTGATTAGAGTGTTAAGAATGGCATATTGTAAGGACAGTATGATATATCATGTTTTAAAAGTTATGTACTTTTTTCCATCCCTAGAACTTCAAATTACAGGCATAAATTGTTGAATATATTTATATGAGTAAACAGATTTTATTTAGATATACATGTTTTATTTAAAGAGAAGCAAGGAGGTGGAAATGCCTAAGTTATTGTACAAACACTGAGTATTAGATATTTTTTTTTCCTTTCCCTCTTGTACAATCTTTTATCAGTCTCCAAATTCTAGTGTAGGTCTCATTTACCTTCTAAATTTCTCACATTTCTACTTAGCCACCACCATACACCAGACTAAGCCTCCTTGGCTGTCTTGCTCCAGAAAACTTTTTCAGATCTTCTGCTTCAGCACTTGCTCCCCTGCACTCCACTCTCCACACAGCAACTAGGCAATCCTTTCTAAAATAAAATTTCAGAGTGTGTCTCCAATCTTCTGAAAGCACTTCACTCTCTTCCCATTGCCTCTAAGATTTTATATCAACTACATAAATTGGAACACAAATCCTTTTGACACTTACCTACCACTCTGTCTCATTCTTCTTCAAACCTCCCTTTAAGTAATATACTATTTTTGGTATTTGAATGATGTCAAGCTCATTCTCTTCAAACTAATCATGATCATTAAAGATCTCCTATACCTGGGCTTTTATGCATTGTTCACCAGTTCAGTTCAGTTCAGTTCAGTCACTCAGTCATGGCCAACTCTTTCTAACCGCATGGACTAAGCAAGCCAGGCCTTCTGGTCCATCACCAACTCCCAGAGTTGGTGACACTATCCAACCATCTCATCCTTTGTCATCCCCTTCTCCTGCCTTCAATCTTTCCCAGCATCAGGGTCTTTTCAAAATAGTCCATTTTTCACATCAGATGGACAAAGTATTGGAATTTCAGCTTCGACATCAGTCCTGCCAGAGAATATTCAGGACTGATTTCCTTAGGATGGACTAGTTGGACCTCCTTGCAGTCCACAGGACTCTCAAGAGTCTTCTCTAACACACAGTTCAAAGGCATCAATTCTTCAGCATTCAGATGTTTTAGTAGTTCAACTCTCACATCCATACATGACTATTGAAAAAACCACAGTCTTGACTAGACAGACTTCTGTTGGCAAAGTTGTCTCTGCTTTTTAATATGCTGTCTAGGTAGGTCATAACTATCCTTCCAAGAGGTAAGTGTCTTTTAATTTTATGGTTGTAGTCACCATCTGTAGTGATTTTGGAGCCCCTCCCCCGCCTCCGCCAAAATAAAGTCAGCCGCTGTTTCCACTGTTCCCCCATCTATTTGCCACGAAGTGATGGGATCAGATGCCATGATCTTAGTTTTCTGAATGTTGAACTTTAAGACAACTCTTTCACTCTCCTCTCTTACTTTTATCAAGAGGCTCTTTAGTTCTTCTTCACTTTCTGCCATAAGAAAACGTAAGAGCCTCTTGAGGAAAGTGAAAGAGGAAAGTGAAGAAGCTGGCTCAAAGCTCAACATTCAGAAAACTAAGATCATGGCATCTGTTCCCATCACTTCGTGGCAAATAGATAAGGAAACAGTGGAAACAGTGGCTAACTTTAATTTTTCAGGCTCCAAAATCAGTGCAGATGGTGACTGCAGCCATGAAATTAAAAGATGCTTACTCCTTAGAAGGAAAGTTATGGCCAACCTAGATAGCATATTCAAAAGCAGAGACATTACTTTGCCAACAAAGGTTCATCTAGTCAAGGCTACGGTTTTTCCAGTGGTCATGTATGGATGTGAGAGTTGGACTGTGAAGAAAGCTGAGCACCAAAGAACTGATGCTTTTGAACTGTGATGTTGGAGAAGACTCTTGAGAGTCCCTTGGACAGCAAGGAGAACCAACTAGTCTATCCTAAAGATCAGTCTTGGGTGTTCATTGGAAGGACTGA
The DNA here is from genome assembly GCF_042477335.2 of Ovis canadensis. Taxonomy (NCBI): domain Eukaryota; kingdom Metazoa; phylum Chordata; class Mammalia; order Artiodactyla; family Bovidae; genus Ovis; species Ovis canadensis. Next base: position 65,707,748 of record NC_091250.1, read on the forward strand.
TGTTGAAGCTGAAACTCCAATACTTGGCCACCTGATGCAAAGAGTTGACTCGTTGGAAAAAAACAAAAAAAAAAACAAAAAACACGATGCTGGGAAAGATTGAGGGCAGGAAGAGAAGGGGACGACAGAGGATGAGATGGTTGGATGGCATCACTGACTCAATGGACATGGGTTTGGGTGGACTCCAGGAGTTGGTGACGGACAGGGAAGCCTGGTGTGCTGTGGTTCATGGGGTCGCAAAGAGTCGGACACGACTGAGCGACTGAACTGAACTGAACTGATCTGCATATCTGAGGTTATTGATATTTCTCCCGGCCATCTCGATTCCAACTTGTACTTCTTCCAGCCCAGCATTTCTCATGATGTACTCTGCATATAAGTTAAATAAGCAGGGTGACAATATCCAGCCTTAATGTACTCCTTTTCCTATTTGGAACCAGTCTGTTGTTACATGTCCAGTTCTAACTGTTGCTTCTCGACCTGCATACAGGTTTCTCAGGAGGCAGGTCAGATGGTCTGGTATTCCCATCTCTTTCATAACTTTCCACAGTTTATTGTGATCCACACAGTCAAAGGCTTTGGCATAGTCAATAAAGCAGAAATAGATGTTTTTCTGGAACTCTCCTGCTTTTTTGATGATCCAGCAGACATTGGCATATTGATCTCAGGTTCCTCTGCCTTTTCTAAATCCAATTTGAACATCTGAAAGTTCAGTTCACGTATTGTTGAGGCCTGGCTTGGAGAATTTTGAGCATTACTAGCGTGTGAGATGAGTGCAATTGTGTGGTACTTTGAGCATTCTTTGCGTTGCCTTTCTTTGGGATTGGAATGAAAAGTGACCTTTTCCAGTCCTGTAACCACTGCTGAGTTTTCCAAATTAGTTGGCATATTGAATGAAGCACTTTTTATTTTTTAATGTTAAGTCCTGCTCACAACTTTTAAAAGTTATTTTGCCTGTTTTATTGTCAACATTAGTGATCTGTGTATAAAGAACACTAATATTTTTTAAAAATGAACTAATCCAGTTTCATTTTTCTTTAATTTAAAATAGTATCGTAAAGCATATTATGACAACTTTGGTCTCAGTGAGTACCTAGCTAGAAATTCTTTCCACCTGCCTATGCAAAGGCAGCAACAAATCCAACAATTTGTTTAAACATGTAGATTGAACAGCTCAGACTTGTTGTCATAGCAGATAATCTACAGACCATATATGACTGATTCATAGCAGACATACGTTAATCTGCTATAAACATTGGATTTTTAGTTAAAAACCAGTGCAAATTAAAGTTTATTGTGGTTGTGTTTTATACATATTTAGGAATAGTTTTGATGACTGCTATCCCATGAATTTGTACTACTCTGTGAAGGCCAACATTAACCAACTATAATATTTCATTAGTCTCAACATATGGATGTAGATTTTTTTTTTTAGAAAGAGACACTATTTATTGATTAGACACCCTACAGTTCCCGAGTGAAAGATCACCGTCTTTTAGGATTTGAAATAGCTCAACTGGAATTCCATTCGTAGTGATGCTTCTTAATGCCCACTTGACTTCACATTCCAGGATGTCTGGCTCTAGGTGAGCGATCACACCATCCTGATTATCTGTGTTGTGAAGATCTTTTTTGTATAGATCTTTTGTGTATTCTTGCCACCTCTTGTTAATATTTTCTGCTTCAGTTAGCTCCATACCATTTCTGTCCTTTATTGAGCCCATCTTTTCATGAAATATTCCCTTGGTATCTCTAATTTTCTTGAAGAGATTTCTAGTCTTTCCCATTCTATTTCTTTCCTTTATTTCTTTGCACTGATCACTGAGGAAGGCTTTCTTATCTCTCTTTGCTATTCTTTGGAACTCTGCATTCAAATAGGTATACTTTTACTTTTCTCTTTTGACTTTCACTTCTCTTCTTTTCATAGCTATTTGTAAGACCTCCTCAGACAATCATTTAACTTTTTTGTATTTCTTTATCTTGGGGATGGTCTTGATACTGTCTCTTGTGCAATATCAGGAACCTCCATCCATAGTTCACTGGCCTGTCTTTCTATCAGCTCTAGTCCCTTAAATCTGTTTCCCACTTCCGCTGTATAATCTTAAGGGATTTGATTTAGGTCATATCTTAATGGTTCAGTGGTTTTCCCTACTTTCTTCAATTTCAGTCTGAATTTGGCAATAAGGTATTCATGATCTGAGCCACAGTGAACTCCCAGTCTTGTTTTTGCTGACTGTTTGAGCTTCTCCATCTTTGGTTGCAAAGAATATAATCAATGTGATTTCAGTGTTGACTATATGCTGATGTCCATGTGTAGAATCTTACCTTGTATTGTTGGAAGAGGGTGTTTGCTATGACCAGTGCATTTTCTTGGCAAAACTCTATTAGCCTTTGCCCTGCTTCATTCCGTACTCCAAGGCCAAATTTGCCTTGTTACTCCAGGTGTTTCCTGACTTCCTACTTTTGCATTCCAGTCCCATATAATGAAAAGGGCATCTTTTCTGGGTGTTGGTTCTGGAAGGTCTTGTAGGTTTTCATAGAACCATTCAACTTCAGCATTACCGGTCAGGGCATAGCCTTGGATAACTCTGACTTTGAATGGTTTGCCTTGGAAATGAACAGAGATCATTCTGTTGTTTTTGAGATTGCATCCAAGTACTGGATTTTGGATTCACAATTAATCTGTTTCTGTGGTATGTTACCAAACTCTCTTACCTCACTACAACTTTACTGCATATCTATATGCAGATACACTGTGATTATTTCAGGTCTTTCACGGAGCTGCATTCACTCTTGACTCCAGGCTTTTCCACATGCAACTTTTTTCTATGTATAGCATGCTCTTCAATCTCCTTGTTCCCCTTATCTTTGAGCTTTAAAGAATCTTTATTTGTTAATACTGAAGAAGAATTATAATCACTAGAACAACATTTGTTTTCTTATTTATATTGCAGAACTTCTCTATCTCCTTTACCATTTTATGTGGCGCCTTTTAGCATGAGATGGTACAGACTAAAGCCTCAGTGAATATCTATAGACTAGAAGATAACTAAAAGAATGCTTGCGATTAACTATATCCAAAATATAGAGACTGAAGTACAGTATAGGATGTAGATTTTCCATGACAAAAAAATAAAGACTATGCCATCATCTAATATCACTATATAGTCCCTCTCATTAAAAAAAAAAAAAGCAACATTGCTTAATAAGTTAAGATCTGGTCTCAAAATCATTGGCTCTAGAGCTTCTAATATTTCAATTTTACTTCATGATACATTGATTGATATGTTAGGGAAACATTTCTTGTTAATTTGTAGCCATTGCTAATAATTATATATAATTCTATATCTTTATTTTTTATTGAGCTCTTAGAGGTTATATAAGACTTCATTTCTTTCTAAATAATGTTGGATGTATTCATATACTTTCAGAAAAAATCAGCTTCCTTCTTTGTGAGCTCTGAGGTTTTAATGTAAATTTGGTGGTATGATTATGGATTACTTTGTGTCGGTGGGTTGAGGGGTGGGGAGAGACTCACTCCTTCCCATTGAGAGACCCATAAAATAATGGATTTTCCATTTTTCCAGATTTATTATAATTCTTATTTATTATCATTAGTGTACTATTTATTCACTTAATTTGTTATATTTAATTTATGAGCTCTTATTTGATACCATTAATTCACTAATTATATTTTTACTGACAATTTCAAATTAACACAGTAATAACTATTGTTTGCTTAACCTTTTCTGTGGAAGCAAAGTACTACTTTCAACAATATCCTGTTTGCCAACAAATCGTGTGTCAGATACTATTAGTAACGTAATGCTACTGATGAAGAAACTCCCAGTGCAATGACGCAGTGGAAATAAAATCCATATATACTCAGTATTTTAATCATTGTACTATGTCATCTCAAAATTAAAGGAAAATTAATGAAAAATATTAATTGTGTAAAATAAAATGCATTTACAAATGCATTCATTTCTAAAGTATACAGAACCCTTGCTTTGGATAAGAAAAATCAGGTTCATGCAAAGAGAATAAGAGGGGCCCTAATGATTAGAAGCTCTAAATATGCATTAATTCTCATAAAATTGTCCCTGTTCCTTATATTATCAATCTTGTGATGTCTTTTAAATCTACATTCTATAACTGAAAATAGAATACAATTCACAAGACTTTGAAGCACTCAAAGCCATATATTCAGTTTACATTTTCCAAGTAATTTTTAATAGAATAATTTATAAAAGAAGAACTAAATATATTATGTTTTTTGTAAATTATGATCATATATGGATATTCCTTACCTTCTTCATATCATTAACTTCACAGATCCCTTATTCTTCTTGAATCATCATACTACATTAAAATATTCTATTTGTACTAAAACATTTTTAAAATGTCCACCTATATAGATTCTTAACAATGATGGTTTTGGTATGGTGACTCCACACAGCCAAGACAGAAGACCTAAATGCATAAACCAAAGCATATACCTATGTGACAGTGTTCATTTATTTTTAGTTTTTGATTTATTTTTTAATGTGCTAGAGAGATTGTGAACAAGTGATTCTAGATTACAAATGGGCCTTGGCTTGGAACACAGAATCTGCATTGAGGTGAGTGAAATGACTGCTTGGTTTTAAAACAGAAGTTATTAGCTAATGCATATTTACTAATCCAGCTAGAACACTGCCCCATTTCTGAGATCAGCTCTGGAAAAATTGCCAGAAGTATCTTTAATGTTTATGAAAAATACTTCCTTATTGTTTTCATACAAATCAATAGCTTCATTGATAATATTTTAATGATAAATTAGTAAATACAAGATTAAATAATGAGCATGGACTTTAGAATTTCCTTTAAAATTATTTTGGTCTTAAGTGTCAATTTTCCACTTAACTAGCTTAAAATATACTCTTTGATAGGAAAACTTACACAGTATTTAGTATAAAATATAATGAATATAGGAAAACTCCACTGGGGAGTTTGACACAGCATTTTGGAAACCCTAGAGTTCTTTCCTCATTGTTTTCTTTAATTTTATTATTTTCCTTTCATATTCACTTGCTTCTGATGCACTGGTATATTTTACTGTTCTGACTAGCTTAAGCAACCTTGTCAACAGTTCAGTTGTTGAATAAGGCAAAGTGTTAGTTATGGTGTGAAAATGTAGTGTGTTGTCAGAAAAGGGCAAGCCATTAACTTTCAGATTTCAACTTCTCATATTCCATACCTCAGTGATGGCTAAAAAGCCTCTTGTATGAATTACTATTAAGAGAAACATGGCATATGCATTTATGAAGCTTCATCATTATGCATGATACAAACCTTCATCCTACAAAAACTACACTTATGGGATGTTTGTGGTGGCTCGTTTTCCTTTAAAAAAAATCATGGGACCTGTAAACCATAAAACAGAGATTATTTTTAGACATATAATTCAGGGCAGAAACACATCTTGCAAGAAATGAACTAAAAACCCCATGTCAAAGAAGACTGTTGTCAAATACTCTAGACAATAAAGTTGGGAACAATCAGAGTAAATTTATGTTACTGATATAATACATTTATGTCAAAATCTTTGTATAAATAAGATATCAGAGTATATGGAAGTTCACAACCTTGCTTCAGAGTAGAGTGGCTGGAAAAGGTATGACAGTAGTCATGCAAAATAGCAAATATTATGTAAAGACAATGATTATGTGTTATTGTTCTGTCAAACCACAGCATTATCATTAGATTCTGTGGTTACATGGAAATTACTCTGAACACTCCTAGAAACTTTGAAACATCTGTGGTATGTGTAATTTCTGTCATTTTAAGATATTTAAGTATCAAATATTATATATTTTTTAGGATTATTCTGAACTCCTATTTACATAATGTGAGAATGAAGGAACATAAGACTGTTTCCATAGAGTTCTCAGTAGAGAACCATAGTGATATATGAGAGTTTAATTTAACATTAGTGGCCTAATTCTGTGTTTCTTAACCTTTGGACTCTTGGATATTTTGTGCTGCATAACTCTTTCTTGTTGGGGGAGCATGTACTGTGCTTTGCAATATTTCTGGGTACCCCAGGAATTTATTTACTGAGACCAGTACTGCTGCTCCCTTCCAGACAACAAAAATTGTGTTGAGACATTGCCAAATGTTCTACTGAGGGTCAAAAAACCATGTTAGGTGAGAACCACTGGAATAAAGCAATATGGGATAACTTTTTAAAGCTGAAATAAATGCAAGGGAATCAATTATTGTCAAAATATCTTTGCATATGATCTCTCTTTTCTCTCTTTTTGTTGCTTCACAGAGAAGATCATATCAATGGACTAGAGCAAAGAAAAAAAAAAAAAGACAAATTTAAAAAGATATCTACACCTCAATGTTCATAGCAGTATTATTTACAATTGCCAAGATATGGAAGCAATCTAAGTATTCATCAGGTATGAGATATGTGTACACACACACTCATATACACATAGACATACAATGAATACCACTCAGCTGCAAAAAGAATGAAATTCTGCCATTTGCTGCAACATAGGTGAAAGTAGAGGGCATTATGCTAAGTGACATGTCAGACAAATACTGTATGATATCACTTATATGTAGAATCTAAAACATACTTAAACTAGTGAATATAACAAAAAGGAAGCAGACTCAAGGATATAGAGGACAAATTAGTGGTTACCAGTTCCGGTGAGGTGTATTACACGGGGTGGAGAAAGTGTGAGGTACAAAGTACTGGGCGTAAGATAGGCTACAAGAACGTATTGTACAACACAAATAAATAGCCAATATTTAGTAATAAATGGAGTTTTCCCTTCTCCAGGGGATCTTCCCAACCCAGGAATTAAACCCAGGGCTCCTACATTGCAGATGGATTCTTTGCCACCTGAGTCACAAGGAAGGCCCAGTAACTTTAAACACTGTTTAAATAATCGATGTACTTTTAAAATTAATATTACTGTGGTACATATACACAATGGAGTATTACTCAGCCATTAAAAAGAATACATTTGAATCAGTTCTAATGAGGTGAATGAAACTGGAGCCTATTATACAGAGTGAAGTAAGCCAGAAAGAAAAACACCAATATAGTATACTAACACATATATATGGAATTTAGAAAGATGACAATGATAACCCTGTATGCGAGACAGCAAAAGAGACACAGATGTATAGAACGGACTTTTAGACTCTGTGGGAGAGGGAGAGGGTGGGATGATTTGGGAGAATGCCATTGAAACGCATACTATCATGTAAGAAATGAATCGCCAGTCTATGTTCCATACACGAAACAGGATGCTTGGGGCTGGTGCACGGGGATGATCCAGAGAGATGATATGGGGTGGGAGGTGGGAGGGGGGTTCAGGATTGGGAACTCATGTACACCCGTGGCTGATGCATGTCAATGTATGGCAAAATCAATACAGTATTGTAAAGCAAAATAAAGTAAAAATGAAAATTAAAAGAAAATTAATATGACTTTAGTAACATTGAAAGCGTAAAAGTGAAAATTACAGAAAAGCCTCTAGTCAACTGTGATATGCACCAAATATAAATGTTTAATAAACACTTATGTGACTTTTTTTGTGCTGACCGGAAATTAGGCTTCTTCTCTTAATATCTCTGTTCATATGACACAACTACAAATATTTATAATGGAGAATAAAGACTGACAGTCTTTATTTGACTTTCTTTATGAAATTAGGTGTGTGCAAGCCCGGTCTTCTAAACTTACACTGATAAGCTCCATGTGAAGCACAGGAAAGCTTGCTAATCTGCTGTTGCTGCTAAGTCACTTCAGTCGTGTCTGACTCTGTGCAACCCCGTAAACGGCAGCCTACCAGGCTCCCCCATCCCTGAGATTCTCCAGGCAAGAACACTGGAGTGGGGTGCCATTTCCTTCTCCAATGCCGGCAGAGCCTGCTAAATTGACTGCAATCAATTCTCAGGAATCTGTGCTCTCTACCACATAATTCTTAGTTGAAATTAACAAAAATTTTTCTTCATCCCTTTTCAATTGATAGCATCAAAATATAACTTTTGTGGTAATTTGGCATCTTTCAGTAATCTCTACTTTTATTGACCAGGAGTGAGAAGAGTTACTGAACACTGAATACAAGAATCTCCAACTTCTATTCCAAACATCTCCATTTTTAAAATCTATGGTCCTTTGAGAGTGCCAAAAGTCCTGCGATAATTATTTGCACATACTTTGATTTGTCTGTCTAAATTCCTATTTTTCACTAGTATGTAATCAGAAGAAAAAAGAAGAAGAATCAATTGGATAGTGAAATTAATAAAACAACTTTAATTTTCTCCCATAACAGCCAATGTTAACATATATTTATCAAAATGGATTGACTTTTCATATGTACATAGTTTAACCTTAACTTATACAATAAACTCATGCTGATAAAGCATGCATTTAATCTAATTTTTTTTAAACTGGAGGCTAATTAATTTACAATATTGTATTGGTCTTGCCATACATCAACATGAATCTGCCATGGGTGTACACGTGTTCCCCATCCTGAACCCCCCTCCTACCTCTCTCCCCATACCATCCCTCTGGGTCATCCCAGTGCACCAGCCCCAAGCATCCTGTATCCTGCATTGAACCTAGACTGGCGATTCGTTTCTTATATGATATTATACATGTTTCAAAGCCATTCTCCCAAATCATCCCACCCTCTCCCTCTCCCATAGAGTCCAAAAGACTGTTCTATACATCTGTGTCTCTTTTGCTGTCTCACATTTTTAATATTAAAGGGCTAGTTAAGTTTTAGGGCTTTCTAGGTGGCACAATGGTAGAGGCTGGAGACAAGAGATGCAGGTTTGATCCCTGGGTCAGAAAGATCCCCTGGAGTAGGAAATGGCAACTCACTCCAGTATTCTTGCCTGGAAGCCTGGAAAAAATCCATGGATAGAGGAATCCGGCAAGCTATAGTCCACAGGATGACACAGAGTCAGACATGACTGAATGACTGAGCACACACAGCACAGTTAAGTTCAATATGAAAAAAAAAGTTCCTACTTTTAAAACTATTTGAAATTCACACCTTTAAGCTACAACAGTTCAAAATTTCTATTAATCTGTGCCAATTTATAAATTGTGAAAGACATTTGAAAGAAAATAACTTTTTTCCTAAGATTTTGTAACTATGTTGTTAAAATAATTATCAAGCCATTTTTCTGAAATTTTACATTGGTGTTAATAAAACATGTTAAAGAATTCAGATTTCTCATTTTTTTCCAATCCATAGTTGTGAGTTTTGGAGTATGACTAGTCCTCTATAAAATGGGTAACTTAGGTTGTTATTTGCACTATTTCAATGCTCTTTGCCAAAACCTGTAAATACTGATTGTGTCTCCAGAACTTAACTCTCCATTGTAAATAGATGCCAGCATAAACCATTGTCAGATGTTATGTACATAGAAACTATATCCTTTAGCCAAGGATGGTGAGAATTATTTTTCTGCAGGTGTCTTAGCAAGTACGGATGGTGAAATCTACACCTTGCTCTTTACTACTTTCTTTCAAGGGAAGTACACCCTAGTGAAGTTTTCAGCTTAAAATGTCCCTTAAGAATTGAATAAATTGAAACTGCCCAAGGGGATGGATTATTGAATGTTTTCTTCACAAGATATTAAAAACAAAAAGAGGGAGTGCTTTCATGACCCAGCGGTAAACAGTCTTGGTCTCTTAATGGAACACCTATTTGCAGTTGTTATCCCTTGCTTTTCTATAAAAGACACAAGAAAATAAAGAGTAGGAGCAGTGCAAAAATAGACATATGTGTATGACAGCAGGAAATCACTGTGAACTTCCTGGAAAATAACGTAGGTGGCATTGTATGCTGTGGTTTAATGTCTAGGCTTTAGAATTAGACACGTCTAATTTTGAATTCTAGATTTGTTTTTGCTAACCAAGAATAGTGTTATCTGCTGTTTTTTTTTTTTTTAGTCTTTTATTTTTTTAATTTTAAAATCTTTAATTCTTACAGGCGTTCTGCTTTTTTGATGCAGTTTTTAATGTGTTCTTGCTAAAGTCTTTGCATTTTCTCCTTTATCCACACACTCACTTATACTATCAGTATGTTTACTGCTGTTTTACAGATGACAAATCTGAACGAGCCTCAGAGAGGTTGCTTAATGTCACAGAACTGGTTAGTGGGAAGTCCAGGTTAAAGACAAGCTCTGTTACCTTTCCCTTCCCAAAACTTAGGGCTTCCCAGGTAGTAGGGTGGTAAAGAATTCAAATGCCAATGCAGGCGGTGCAAGAGACAAGGGTTTGATCTCTGAGTTGGGAAGAACCCCTGGAACAGGAAAAGGCAACCCATTCCCAATACTCTTGTCTGGAAAAGTTCATGTAAAGAGGAGCCTGGCAGGCTCCATGGAATCACAAAAAAATCAGACATAACTGAGCACTCACACATGTACACATCCTAAGACTTAACCAAGGAGAGATCAAAAAAATTAGAACAACAAAGCACACAAAAATATTATGGTGCAAGGTCCCACTTTTTTGGAACATCAAATTATTTTCCTTTACTCTCTTTCTGAACTTAAGCACGTGATTAATTGTTATATGATGTAATACAATACCCTGTTTAAATACTCTACTCCTTTCCAATAATATTATGACTTACATCAAGATAATTTCTCAAAACCTCATTTTTCTGTCTTTAGAAGCTATTAAAATCAAACTAAAATTAGGATAAATTTCTACATACAAATCGTAGGATAAAATTCTACAAATTTCTACATACAGTTTTCCATAGTGACTGAAAATTGGTAAGCTTTTTACAAAAGGCATCAATTTTAGCATACTTGCTACGACAGGTTACTGGGTATATAGTGTGGTTCCATCCTTTAAGAGGCTCATAGGTAGACGATAGCTGGGAAATTTGTAGAAAATTCAATTGGGGAGACGATTCTAAAAAATGGTCACATTGTTCATATTCATAAAACACATTATCTAGGCCTGATAGTTTTCATTCACTCACGTAGCAGGCATTTATTGGCACTCATTGCCAATATACATACTTTTAAGCCTAAGTTTCTATATAAAAGGAATTCACAATGTGTTAGAGAATGTGGTTTGATATTAATGACAGTGGGGTTCTGCTCAGATAGTTTTACCATGGTCATGACAGCTTAAACCTTGCGTGGTCTTAATTCAGCAGAGCAGAGTGATTCTAAGTATCAAGCACCTGCATTTTAACTAGAAGAAAGAGCTGAAAATGAATGCAGGAAATAATTCCATATTATGTTAGGTTTCTTGGACAAGTTGCCATGTTCATGTCTTAGGGCCCCTATACCTATTTTTCCATCTGTCTGGAACCCTCCCTTCCTGCTTCTCCACTCTATGTTCCAAGGCTTGATTTTCACTTGCTTCCTGTGCCTCTATTCAAATAATCCCTTTCTAGCATTGCTTTTACTGTTTATTTTAAACAAAACCACCACCATTAAAGCTTTCCAAACCTACCATTCCTAAGTCCTTTATCTTTGTCTGCTTCAGTTGTTTTCATAGGAATGTTTATTCCATAGGGAAAAATATTTTTTGAAATACTTTATGCTATTTCACTAGTACCTAGAAGAATTCCTTCCACAGTGAAGTGAAGTGAAGTCGCTCAGCCATGTCTGACTCTTTGCTATTCCATGGACTATAGCCTACCAGATTGCTCCATCCATGGGATTTTCCAGGCAAGAATAGTGCAATGGGTTGCCATTTCCTTCTCCAAGAGATCTTCCCAACTCAGTGATTGAACTCAGGTCTCCTGGATTGTAGGCAGATGCTTTACCATCTGAGCCACCAGGGAAGTTCACCTTCCATGGTACTGGTGGTCAATAAATATTTGTGGAATCAATTTTGAGTTGTAAGAATAGTGTGGTCTTAACTCTGCTTATTTAACTTATATGCAGAGTACATCATGAGAAACACTGGACTGGAAGAAACACAAGCTGGAATCAAGATTGCCAGGAGAAATATCAATAACCTCAAATATGCAGATGACACCACCCTTATGGCAGAAAGTGAAGAGGAACTAAAAAGCCTCTTGATGAAAGTGAAAGAGGAGAGTGAAAATGTTGGCTTAAAGCTCAACATTCAGAAAATGAAGATAATGGCATCTGGTCCCATCACTTCATGGGAAATAGATGGGGAAACAGTGGAAACAGAGTCAGACTTTATTTTTTGGGCTCCAAAATCACTGCAGATGGTGACTGCAGCCATGAAATTAAAAGACGCTTACTCCTTGGAAGAAAAGTTATGACCAACCTAGATAGCATATTCAAAAGCAGAGACATTACTTTGCCGACTAAGGTCCGTCTAGTCAAGACTATGGTTTTTCCAGTGGTCATGTATGGATGTGAGAGTTGGACTGTGAAGAAGGCTGAGCGCCAAAGAATTGATGCTTTTAAACTGTGGTGTTGGAGAAGACTCTTGAGAGTCCCTTGGACTGCAAGGAGATCCAACCAGTCCATTCTGAAGGAGATCAGCCCTAGGATTTCTTTGGAAGGAATGATTCTAAAGCTGAAACTCCAGTACTTTGGCCACCTCATGTGAAGAATTGACTCATTGGACAAGATTCTGATGCTGGGAGGGATTGGAGGCAGGAGGAGAAGGGGACGACAGAGGATGAGATGTCTGGATGGCATTACTGACTCAACGGACGTGAGTCTGAGTGAACTCCGGGAGTTGGTGATGGACAGGGAGGCCTGGCGTGCTGCGATTCATGAGGTCGCAAAGAGTCGGACACGGCTGAGCGACTGAACTGACTGACTGACTGACTGACTGAAGGCTTGCTATGAGAAGATCATGCTCATATTAAACATTCAATAGAATCAACACTGCTAATTACCATGGCTTCCTTTTATTCAAAAAGGAAGTGGAGAGAATCATGTGAAAGTTGCTTAGGGGGTATAGCATCCCTGGAAAGAGGAGGGAATCTGTGGTTCCTTTGATCTCTCAAAGACAACAGAGGAGAATCTTTCAGGAAATCACCTGCAAAGATTAGGTGTACCTCCAAGAATTTAAGACTGATACTTGGCTTCTAAGTTTTTTGTTTTGTCATCTGTCCTACTGCTACCTCTCTGTACAATCTGCAGAATCTTAGGTAAGTGGGGACACAACCTGGGGCTGACAGGGTAGCAGAGTGGAACTGCCTGTGCTCCTGTTATTGATCTGCATAGGTTGAATGAGTCTACACTGAAGTACTTCTTTGGGCTGGAGCCATTTGACCCGTATCTCACATAACAGAATGTCCCTCTTCAGGAAGGAAACTCAGAAGTAAAAGACCATGGGGAAGATGACTGGCCATGAACACTGCCTGGGGAGTTGTGGGTAAACGTGGGAATTTAGCTTAGTAGTACTAAGTTTAAAAAATTAGGAAAACAAAATGTGAGGGTGTCTATTGAATCTCTCTGAACATCTCTTGCAAGTACCATCAAAGAGTACCATTTGGATACTTCTGCCAGAAAAGACACTGAGTACCAGGCATTGTTAGCAAGAGAAATAAGATGATTAACAAGGAGAGAGGTCTGTTCCATGAACTTATTTAGTAAAGGAATGTTTTTATTTTCTACCCTTCCTTCTCATTATCACAATAAATGGAAGAGCTAGTTATCAGAAGAGGGAGTAAAGATTGTTTTATAGCCAAAGGATCCTGTCTTTCCTCCATTCCAAACAGCCAGGACCTCCACTTTAATATTTAGTTAGGGGAGAGAAGGAAATAAAGTTTAGAGACTGAGACTGAATTTAAAAAACAACACTAACTAAAAGAAGTGGAATGGGTTTTAATTATCATACTAAGAGCTGCGTGGCTCAAAAACATGAAAACCATTCACATGTCACTATCAAGCCACTATGTGTTGTTTTATCAAGTATACTTCTAATACTGATGGCTATTAGAAGAAATAGACCCTCAATATTTACAAGTTAATGAGCTCAATACTATAGTTATGAGATCAACATATTGTTTAGATACCATCTCTCTCAGAAACATAATAGCTACTTGCATTTTTTTCTTTGTCTTTAAAAATTAGATCTAAAATCATAGTCTGAAACATTGGTTGAAGGCAATGGCACCCCACTCTAGTACTCTTGCTTGGAAAATCCCATGGATGGAGGAGCCTGGCAGGCTGAAGGTCCATGGAGTCGCTAAGAGTCGGACACGACTGAGCGACTTCACTTTCACTTTTCACTTTCATGCATTGGAGAAGGAAATGGCAACCCACTCCAGTCTTCTTGCCTGGAGAATCCCAGGGACAGAGGAGCCTGTTGAGCTGCCATCTATGGGGTCCCACAGAGTCGGACACGACTGACGCAACTTAGCAGCAGCAGCATAACCAACTTATGATTTATTTGTAGACATAATGGCAATCCACTCCAGTATTCTTGCCTGGAGAATTCCATAACAGAGGCGCCTGGCAGGCTACATATAGTCTAAGGAGTTGCAAAGAGTCAGACACAACTGAGTGACTATCACCCACTCATATGTAGATGTAAAAAGAAAACTTCATGGGTATCTCTGTGTACCTTTCTTGAATGAAAATTCTTCCTATCTTTACATCTGGTTATAGAAAAAAAAATTTAATTGAAGAAAAGGAAAAACAACAAAAAAGCATTTAATTTAGGCTCTGTGGTCTCCTATGATTAGCAGTGGTCTCTTTTCCTGCCACTGAGGGCACTTAAGCCATCAGAATTATCCCAGAACACCAGAGTAGCATGAGGAATGGCCATCCCATTACATTTTAAAAATTGTTTAAAACATAGCAATCATTTAAATGGGCGCTTTACCCAAAGAGTAATTTTAATACATTAAAAATTAGAATAGGCAGTGAGGAGGAAGTACTAAGTAGTGGTAAGTGGAATGCACATTTTCTCTTCTTGCATTTATGTACCAACTAAATGCAGTGAATCTCCAACATTTCAGTTTCAAAATTCATGCCTTCTTTCTAACCAAATGCTGTTTCTTTTCAAAACAGCAATGACAGTTTCAAAGTTTTAAAGTAGGAGGGGGGTTCATGATTGGGAACTCATGTACACCCATGGCGGATTCATGTCAATGTATGGCAAAACTAATACAGTATTGTAAAGTAAAATACAGTAGAAATAAAAATTAAAAATAAAGTTATTCTTTAATGATGGGCATCTAGTAATCAATGTATAGTTAATAATAGCATTTCATACTTGGCATATTTATCATAAATGATCAAGGTGGTTTAAAGGCTATTAATAACACTGTGGGGAAACAGTTGGCATTATAATTCTTTTTTTTTAACCTTTTGGGAAAAAATTGAAGTAGAAAGCAATTAAATTTTTTTAGCCTCACAGAAGAAAAGTGGCATGTAAATACAAATTATCAGTGAGTGATTTGTTTTTAATTCACAGAATGAATCAGCAAGGAATAGCTGACTTGATTTAGAAATAAGATATTTGACTCTCAACTCTCTTTACTTTTACAAAACGAGTTGTTCACAATTATTTCTTTGATGGCAGTGGTGGTGACAGTGAAAGGGTTGCCCCAGTTTGGCAAAGTCAAGACTCATAAAAGAACATATGACTTTCTTGTCTTCCATTTTAGTGAGACACTGATTCTCAAAGAAATCTAGAAGATTTGAAAACTTAAGTTAAATCTTGAATATTTATTTTCTTTACTCATAATTCTCATTTCATAACAGTAAATTTATTGCATATTTTAATAAGCACATTTCTAAGTTCTAAATTTAATTAGTATTGACTCTAATTAGAGAGGGTCTTTTTGAACATACTTATAGGCCACTTTATCCCAACTATCTCCAATCTTGCAGGAAATAATACATTTCTGAATGTTTCATTAAACTTTTTAAGCTTATCTAATTTTCTAGATTTTTCTATTTTAGTAGCATTTTACCAAAGATATTTGTGATAATAATTGCTGAAGTTAACCCTTAAATTGGGTGAATTATTGTCATTTAAGGAGAGCAAAGTTGAGCAGGGAAAAGGGTTATCAGTGAAACTCAAAATAGTAGAAAGGTTTCAAAAAGGGAAGAAAATACATTTCTATGATGAATTTGCATTAGTTCAGTTACAGACTCTAAAGGACATTAGATGATCTTGCTTATTCTCTATTTGTAACAACTAGTACAATGTCTGCCATCAAATAAATATTTGTTGTGTAAATTATAAGTGAATTCATGCATATTCAGTCATCAGACCAGTCTCAGTATATTTCTTCTTCTAAGTTTTTTTAGTGAGTTTAAAGTGGAATTAAATTTAGTTTATCATCTAGCTTTATGATTACTTTGAAGTAAATGAATAATTCTAGAACGCAGTTTCTTTATGTCTAACTCTTAAGAGTCATGATCTTTGATTCACAAAGACTGTATAGCTACATTTAGATACTAGTGCTTCTGTTTATATTTGTAAATCACTTACAGTTCAAATACATGACATTTATAGGCACTGTAGAAAATTCATAGTGGATTTACTTTTTGGTTAATCTATTTACAACTTTAGGATTAGACAATGCTATGCCCATTTTTTAAAATAAGTAACAATAATGTTGAAAAAAATATATTGGTTCAGAAAGCTTTTTCTTATTTTTACTCTCCTTTTTGAGGCTATGATATTTATAGTAATACATTTCACAATTTTACTTTTAACTAGTATTCAGTGCTTGCATGCTCAGTCTTGTCCGACTCTTTGTGACCCAATGGACTGTAGCCCACAAGGTTCCTTGGTCCATGGGATTCTTCAGACAAGAATACTGGAGTAGGTTGCCATTTCCTACTTCAGGGGATTTTCCTGACCTAGGGATTGAACCCGCATCTCTTGAGTCTCCTGGACTGTTGGGCAGATCCGTTACCACTATACCACCTGGGAAGCCATTTAATGAACAAGGATTTAGAATTGGTGAAAGGATCAAATAAACTTACCCACTCTGGAAAACATCATAGGGAATAGATATTCCAAACAGAAAATAGTTCAAATAATAGAGGCAATTAACATTTATTTCATGAGTATAGTATTTAAGAAGGCTTCACTAACATGAATAATTAGGTATGTGATGGGTCCAGTGTACTCTCATTAATATAAATGAGTATCAGAGATTCTGCTAATTGTTATGAGTAGACTAAATGTCAAAAAGGTATTCAATCTTATTAAGAATTTCTGAAAATTAATTATTCCATATAATTAATATTCAAGATAAATAAAGAAACTCATGTAAGGTAAAAAGAAAATAGTTCTGTGGTGTGTGTTACTCACTCAGTCATGTCCAACTCTTTGAGACTCCATAGACTGTAGCCCACCAGGCTTCTCTGTCCATGGAATTCTCTAGGCACAAATACTGGACTAGGTTGCCTTCTTCTCCAGAGGATCTTCTTGAGGCAGGGAT
Source organism: Ovis canadensis (assembly GCF_042477335.2). Taxonomy (NCBI): domain Eukaryota; kingdom Metazoa; phylum Chordata; class Mammalia; order Artiodactyla; family Bovidae; genus Ovis; species Ovis canadensis. Next base: position 65,725,144 of record NC_091250.1, read on the forward strand.
CAAACACAGGTCTCCTGCATTGCAGGTAGATTTTATACTGACTGAGCCACCAGGAAAGCCCAGTTCTGTCATAGGCAGAATGATACTCCCACCCTACCCCAGCAGCTCCAAAGTCAACATCCTAATTCATGGTTCTGTGAATTTGTCACCTTCCATAATGCAGAAGGGACTTTCAGGATGTAATTAAATTTAAGGACATTGAAACAAGATTATCCTGTATTATCCAGGAGGAACTAATGTAATCACATGGGTTCTTAAGAGAGAACTAATTTCTGGATATAGTCAAAGAAAAACATGTTACTATACAAGAAAGGTCAAGGGTTACAGTGTTGCAGGTATTGAAGATGTAAGATGGATACCACAAGCCAAGGAATGCAGGCTGCCAGTAGAAACTGGAAAAGACAAGGAAACAAATTGTACCCTAGATTCTCCAGAAAGGAACACAAAACTGCTGACATTTTGATCTTGGTCTGGAAATATCTGTGTCAGACCTCTGATAACCAAATAGTCAAGCAATAAATGTGTGTTCTTCTAAACTACTTAGTTTGTGATACTTTGTTACAGCTACAATAGAAATCTAATATAAACTTCAACATAGATTGCATAAATTCTGGCTAATTATTGATCATCATTTAATCATTTTATCAAAGATCAAAGTCATCCCCATGCTTAGTAATGACAACACTAAGCAAAAGTTTAAGAACTGGCTTTCTCCCTTACAATTGGTGATGCTAGATATCTATGAAATTTTTAAAAAAGGAAAAACATTGACAGTAGTTCCTACTCTACATCTGGACTGGGTACTTGCTAAAGGCTACATCATTAGTTGTAATAATGGATGTTATGATTTTCCACTAAACAAATGTGGGAAGTAAGTCTTGAAACATTAAGGCAAATTCCCAATCTCTAGAAGGTTATTAGTGATAGAGTTTGCATTCTAAGGCAGGTTTTAAACTTACCACTTCATGGCTCTGTAATAATTCCCATTCTGACAGTATTTCTTGAATCCCTTCCTTCCTACTCAATTTACTGCTTCTAATCATCTATGGAACAGGGGAATCAAAAGAACTAATTTTCTTAGAGTTGGATATGAAAATAGAGTAGAGTGATAATGAGGACATGAAGGTCAATCTAAGAATGAAATTCATGAGCTTCAGTGGATGAACTTTTTATATCCATATTCATGATGTAAGGACTATGTCAGTTTTTAGACTTAGACGCACTACTAATCTATTAGTAGTGTGCCTGTACTGGCAGAGACAAACCTATTGAATACGCTAAATATGTAGTGTTATTGACTTTATGTTTATATCCCCATGAAATTCATATATTGAAATCATAACTTTCAATGTGATGACTAGGATGTGGAGCATTTGGAATATATTTAGATCATGAGAATGGAAGCCTCCATGAATGGAATTAGTGCTCTCATAAGAAGGGCTTCTCTGGCAGGTTAAAGCATCTGCCTCCATGAAGGAGACCTGGGTTCGATCCCTGGGTTGGGAAGACCCCTGGTGAAAGAAATGGTAACCCACTCCAGTATTCTTGCTTGGAGGATGCCATGGATGGATAAGCCTGGTAGGCTACAGTCCACAGGGTTGCAAAGAGTTGGACACGACTGAGCAACTTCATTTATAAGAGCTTGCCTTCTTTCTCTCTGCTCTCTGCCATGTGAAGATACAAGATAGTCATCTGAAAATCATGAAGACTGCCTTCAGGAGACAAAAGATAGCCAGCTCCTTTATCTGGACTAAGAGAAATAGATTTTGTTGTTTAAGCCACCTAGTCTCTGGCAATGTTTCTTTAATAGCAGTTCAAACGGACTGAGATAATTGTCAAGCTCAAGATAGAGGGTATATTAATAAAAACTGTGCACACTGCATGATTGAAGTCAAGGATTGTTTAGTTTCTTAAGGCTACTATAACAAAGTACCAAAACTCAATAACTTAAAGCAACAGAAATATATTGTATCACAGTTCTGCAGGCAAGAAGTCCAGTATCAAGGTGTCAGCTAGCTACGGTTCCTCTGAAACCTGTAAAGTTAACTCTTCTTTGCCTCTTCCAACTTCCCCTAGCCCCAGTTGTTCTATATCTTGTGACAGTATTACCTATCTTCCCTTTGTGCGTGTTTTCACATGACATTCTTCTCTGTGTATATATCTGTGCCCAAATACGGCTGTTCTAATAAGGACACTTGCCATACTGGATTAGGACCCTCCCTGATGGCCACATCTTAACTTGATTACATCTGCAAACAGATTAGTTTCAAATAAGGTCACATGCACAAATGTGGACATTAGGACTTCAATGGATCTTATTGGAGCACACAATTCAACTCACGAAAGGAGAGATAGACAAGTACCAAGGAAAACTGAGAAGAAATATTCTTCAGGTGGACTCGATTCCAAATGAGTGATTCTTGAGGAAGGGTTTTGGAGGAGGAATTACAACATAAAATGTTTGAAAGGTGTTTAGATACTATGGTACTCATGACACGTAGATTTCTGATATGGTAGATATCTGAATGAAAACTTTGGTAGCTCATTTTTATTCTGCATTTTGATGTTGTCCTAGTTTTTTTTATTATTGGTTTAATTGTTCAATTAACATTCAATGAAGCCTGTATTTTCTGTTTAGCATAAAAGTTAAGTGGGAATAACACATATTTCACTATGACATAAGAGTGAAGGATGAGTACACATTTAATTAAATTGTAAAAAAAGAGCTCCAGATTATTCATAAAGGCTGAGGTTGCAATTAGGCAGAAAAGGAGGGATGGACACAGGTGAAAACAGAAGAGGAATATGTATCTTAACAATAAAAAAAAAAAAATCCAAACGAACTCTAAGCAGAATAAAAGGATCAGAGGCAGACATAAAAGTGGACATTTAGATAAGAACTAAATATGATTCTAATTTTTAACTGCAACAATGAATTCATAGATTCTTTTCACAGAGCACAAATTGTATCTCAGATAATCAGGTATTTAATTGCCCAATTATGAAAATATCACTTTGAATTCTTAGGCCAATAGCTCAGCATGAAATATAATCCCCAAAGGATATCAAGAATTTAGGTAAATTTGCTGTCTTATTCAAGTCAATAAATGATTTTCTAATGAGTTTTATTTTTATCAATAAAAGATATATTTAAAAAATCATAGGAGCAAACAAATTCAAAATAAAAGAAATAACTAATTGTTTAAGATTTTATGTATAAACCTTGATCAATGTTTAGAATACAATGGAAGCAATATACAATAATATAATTTTTGTGATTTCATTTATGCTCCTTAGAAATCAAATAAGTATATACCTTTTGTTTCTGAAAAGAAGCCTCTAAGAAAACAATCAACTATAATTTTCGAAATGATTTTAATTCTGTGAATTCTGTACACCCCTTATTTTTTTTTCTTTAAATGTTTATCTCTGGAAAACTCTAAGTATTTTTCACCAATGAAATTTGCTCCCACAATTAAACATGGGAGTTAAGGATTTATTTACTTCTATTTGCTATTAACCAGGTATTTGCAAATTTATCATTTCCAAATTGCACTATATTTTCATAACATTAAATTAAGCCTCTATTTTCTGTTTAGCATAAGAGTTAAATGTTTAATATCCAAAGTGAGAATGCACAGTTTCAATTTGACTTCAAAACATGGTATTTTCTGCAATGAAATTCAGATAATACTGATGCTGAACTCACAGAATTCTGGTCAGGTTTCAATAAGGTAATACAGATGAGGCATGTGTACTGTGCTTATCATATAATCAGCAGAAAATACATATATTAATGTTGTTGTTAAATATATTTTCAGAACCAATGACAATTTCAGTTTTAGAATTTCTGTCTGGGAAAAACAAAATGAACAAAGAGAAAATAAATGAAACCAACAGAAGGAAGGCAAACTAGATGGAAGATAATGAGAAAGGGTTTTACAATGAATCATCATTATTTCCATTTTGAGCAACAGCTCTTGTTTCCTCTAGAAACCTCCTTATGATACATATATTCCAATAGACACAGTGCCATAAACAATACTTTTAAAATAACTCTTTCTGCTTATTTTACCCCGTAAATGTGGCACAGAGTAAGATTTCTTAAAACTCATCTTGTTTCTTCCCTTTGTCATCAATTTCCATACATTCACCAGCTACACACACACTTCTTTCTTCAAAAATTATCTCAGAACATCCTTAGTTATACAACTTAATAGTTCTAGTCCTATTTTTATCATGATTGGAAATTATCTGGTAATAGACAAATCCCATAGAGGGCAGGTAAATGAAACTGAAAGTTGCTCAGTCGTGTCCAACTCTTTGGGACCCCATGGACTAGGCAGTCCATGGAATTCTCCAGGCCAGAATACTGGAGTGGGAAACCTTTCTCTTCTCCAGGGGATCTTCCCAACCCAGGGGTTGAACCAAGATCTCCCTCATTGCAGGCAGATTCTTTACCAGCTGAGCCACAAGGGAAGCTAGAGGGCAGTGGAGTGGTGGAAATCCAATTGGCTGAGCCAGAAGCCCCTTTATTCCATACAAAAAGAAAAAATAAAATAAACTCAAACATTGCTTACTTTATTCACACTGCATAAAAAAGCATTTTATAGTGAAGAGGTAAATGTTTAGATTGCTGTATTAATCAGGGTCTAAACATTTAATAGAAATCATCAGAATATATGAATATAGTAATGTAGAGAACGGATTATTCAAATGACAGAAAAGATAAGAACCCAAAATTAGGAGATAGGAACAGCCCAGAGATCAGCGATATTGTGTAGCTACTATAACCTACAGGCTGGAGACATACAGGGAAAATATTTTCACAGGGAGAAGGAAGTGCGATCTAGACACAGGATAGATGAGAGGAGGAAGAATGCACAATGGGTTTCTCTGGGAGAAGTTGCATCCAAAGAGGAAACAGAACCACTCCCATGTAATCCAAGTCAGAGACAGAGAAGGATAGAGTCCATTTATTCCTTCCCTACCCCTGACTAAAAGTCTCCAAAAATGCCTTCCAAGGGTCATACTTAGCTGGAAGTCAACTGACTAAAATCCTTGGGAAATACGACACCAGACACTCCATAACAAACAGCAAAGAAAAGAGCAAGGGTTGATTCAGGGATTCATGAGCAAACAAATGCTGGAAAAACATGGTAAATGTTAGGGAGACTGGTCGTCAGGATTCATGAAAACAATTAAAAAAAACAACAACAATTAAATATTATACCAAAGACTCAGATGGATGAATGGATGAACGATGTATAGATTAGAGAGCAGGGAGAAAGAACGAAGAGAGAGAGAAGCAAGCAAACCCAAATCTATCTTGGGTGATAGTAAGCAATTATGAATACAAGTTTCAAGGAAGATTTTCCTAGCTTTGATGCAGGTTTGGTGACTATAAGTGTTATGTTGATTTATGGATGATAACTATCATTAATTTCATGACATTTGTGTTTGTTATAATTTCTTTCTGGAAAATTTTTTAACAAATAATATTAAATGGTATAACACTATGGCACTTTTTACCTCGCTTTGAGATACCTTTAAAATTGTAGCTATTCTTTCACGTTTTGCAATGTCTTCCTTTTCACAAGTTGTGGTTTCTTCAAAAACAAACATTAGTATCAGCAAAAACTCTTTAGGTCACTTTTACTTAAAGATTCAGTTTGTAATCTATGTTGTTCCATTTCAATGAATAATGTATATACTTGTGGAAAAACATATTCCTACCTTCCTGGCTATTCACTGGAAAGCCAATACCTTTTTCCTGCATAAACACAGTGCTTTCTTATAGCACTGACAATCTGGATTACAACAAACTAGGTATTGTTGTTATCTTTTTTCATAAAGAATTTAGAAAACCTGTTTCAGAGTCTCCTCTTTATCCAGAAGTACGGTTGATCAGGTCAAAGTTATTGGGAATCCATGCCAATATTCTTGGATCTCAAATGGATTCTGGGAAAGTTTTCAAGATGAAAACATTTGTGTTTTTCAAACAATATCCTGAGTCCTGCTTGATCACACAGTAAATAATCCATACCAATACAAACTATTATGTTAACCTTTGTAAACCTCAGTTTTCTCACTCACAATGTAATTCCTGTCAATATAAAATGGGTACAATACATACATGTCAATTAAGATTCACATCTTTAGAATCTATTTTTATAGAAAAGATATTGAGAGTTTCTTAGGAGGCTTTGTGTTCTGTTATAGTTCTGAATCTCTTTATATGTTTATCTTTCATAACCTCTCTCCATTTTCAACTTCTAGTTCTAAGTGAATCATGAATTAATTTAACCATGCTAAAGAAACAGTTAAATAACAGCAGGTTGGTTCCATCTGGGGTCTAAGAAGTTGGAAAATGAATGTGCTTAATGTGTATCAGCTGTACTACAATGAACTTTATGACATTACTTCTGGTTGATTAGACTTAGTTTTTTTCACTGTTCTTTTACTTCACTGAAGATTGCACAGTTTAGGTTGTAAAAATATAATGATCTTGGTGATGTGATGTAATAGTATGTTTTCTCTATTATCTCTAAGAAATCATAAAAGTGATGCTATTTCAACATTTTGAAAATTATTAAACTATTACATTTTTTCTTGTTTTTACACACAGTTATAATGGTTCTTTTAATAATTTACTTAGTCCTTAATGATGATTTTCTATAGTTGTATAAATAATAGCAATGTCATTGGAAAGAATTAAGTAACCATTTAATCATTCTCTGCATTGGTCAGACAATAATTTTGTAGAAGCCATAAGCAATTCAAAACATGAGTATTTACATAGGAAAGATGGAGCAAGTCAGAAATTATTAAAAACCAATTCCCTTTCCCATTACAGCCTAATCATATGAATTGCTCCTCTTTCATAATAGAAACTTCTTTATCAGCTATACATAATGTTTACACACACGAATAAATGCATGATTTAATTACTGCATTCCTGAAATGTTTTGAAAGTGAAGTGAAAGGGAATGTCAGTCAGTCACATCCAACTCTTTGCGACCCCATGGACTATACAGAACATGGAATTCTCCAGGCCAGAATACTGTAGTCAGTAACTGTTCCCTTCTTCAGGGGTTCTTCCCAACCCAGGGATTAAACCCAGGTCTCTCCTACATTGCAGATGTATTCTTTACTAGCTGAGCCACAAGGGAAGCCTGAAATGTTTGGTTGGTGTTACATCTGTGATTTTATTTTTCTTCTTACTATATAATCATAATGTGTCAATCCCTGAAAGCAAGAGATGAAAATAAATAAATGATGCTGAATATGAGCATAATGATGATTGCAGATATGGATTTCACAATTTTTTACATGGTACCAAGAACTGACTGGAGACAAGTGAGGGTGATTTTTTTTTTTTTTATTCTAGTTGAGGTTGTACGAGTCACAACATCCACTCAGTAAATTACTTACTTATTTCAGCAATGCTGTATGACAGAAGTATAACAAAAGTGGTAGAGTTCCTGTTTTTTCACAGTACAATTTGAAGGAAGACAAAATTAGGGGAAATAAAGGGTACACCTAGAATATGACGTGAACATCCTGCTCTTACTAATTGTGCTGATCTCCAATTGTGAACCAGTTTTAACAAGTGCTGGTCCCAGAACTTCCTGTTCAGAAATACAGAGATGACAATGTTACCCAGATGAGATGAGAATGAAATATATGAGGAGCTGAAAGTCTGGCAAAGACGAATGTAAAGACAGATCGCCAAGGCATGTTTTAATAAGTGATCAATGTGCTCTGGGGTCTCTAAAGATGCAGAGCCTAAAATGTATCTATTTCAATTCTGGTTTCCTTGGTGTGTATGCCAGAGGGATGGTGCAGGGAGGAAGGAGGGAGGGGGGTTCAGGATGGGGAACACGTGTATACCTGTGGTGGATTCATGTTGATGTATAACCTCCAATTAAAATAATTAAATTTATATTTTTAAAAAATTTATCTAAAATAATAGAATGATTTTTTAAAAACCTGCATTGTTCATTGCTACATTTGCTGCCATTCAAATATTCTATTTGTTCAGTTGAATGAATAATCATTGGATGTTAAGCACTTATTATGTCTAAGGTGTTGAAGGATAAAAAAAATACCATTTATAGTAACATTGTTCATATGTTCATAGTAACACTGTGTCTTATGAGGGAAAAAGCAGGCAGGTAATAGCAAGCTATAAATAGCAGAATTTTAAATATGTACTGATTTCCAAAAATTTGTGATGGAAGCGTAAGAGAAAAATAGTTTATTCTGACATTAGGAAAAGATCCTGGAGGAGAGAGTAATTGTTTTAATTTTTTCAGGTGAATGATTTTAAGAACTGGAAAATGGGAAAGCAGACCTTCTCAGACTGAGCGATAAGGATGGGCAAATATATGAAGCAGGAAAAAAGACTTTAGCAAGCAGAAATAACTGAAATATTGGATAAAAATGCTCCAGGGCAATGAATAATGAGGCTGAAGAAGGAAATTAGGACAAAGTCATAGGGAAATTGGCATTCCATTGAAAGGCATATCATCAGTGTTCCCTTCTTCTTCCTTCCCTGCACATATCTGTGTGCTCAGAAAAGAATGCCTGTTAAGTCCAAGCTATGTAAAGTCAAACTGGGTTCTCAAATACATAGTGTGATTTGTAAGTGCCAGAGAAAACCCCACGGAAGATATGATATCATAAGTCTCAACTATAGTAGTGTGGTTATACATTTTTCACTTTTGTGTCTTTTTTAAGAGTCTATGAAAATTGCCAAACTTCTTGGAAGAGTCAAAATTTAATGCATTATTAGTAAATGCCTCAATAAATGAATAATAGCTTGAATGTCTAATAGACATCTCACATTAAGGTGTAAAATGCAAAACCAGTTAGTTCTCGTCTCTCCCAAATCTGCTTACCTAGTTATTACAGCAAAGCAGGTCATGTCAACTCCATCCTCCCATTTTCAAAATAAAAACTTTGGCATTGTCCTTGATTTCTTTAGCTCATTTGTAACCCATATCCAAATTTTCCTGGTTTTGCATTCCAATTCTATTGTATCTCATCAGCTCTACAGCTACCATCCCTGGGTTTTCCAAAAAGGCCTCCCTTCTTCTACCCATGCTTTTCAGTCTTTCTAAATACAATCCTAGAGGATTTTTTTTTTAAACAGAGATAATAGCATCTTGCCTCAAAATCCTGAAAAAATTCTCTGATAGTTAATTGTCTATCACCTTGCCTAGGCCATGAGGACCTCAGACTTTTGGCCATACATTATTCTAAGTGTGTCTATGAGGGTATTTCTAGGTGAGATTAACATTTAAATTGGTAGACTAAGTAAAGCAGAATATCCTTCTCAATGTGGGAGGGCTTCGTCCAATCAATTGAAGAATTAAGTAGGATTCAAGGGGAAATCTTCCTGCCTTATTGTTTGAATGGCGATACTGATACTTTACAAGCTTTTGAACTTAAACTGAAAAATCAACTCTACTTGGTTCTCCAGCCTATAGGATTTTAGACCAGAATATGTACTATTGATTTTCCTAGATAAAAGGACTTTAGACTCAGAATATAACTATTCTGTTGGCTTTCCTGGGTTTGTAGCTTCTCAATTGCATATCTACGGCTTCTCTACCTCCATAATCACATGAACCAATTTCTAATTATATATATATATATATGTATATATATATATATATATATATGCTTCTATTTCTCTGAGCAGTATAGATTTTGGTACTGAGAACGGTTCCAGAAGAAAATAACTTTAAGGATGAGTTTTCTTAGAATTCCCTGGAGGTCCAGTGTTTAGGACTTTGTGCTTTCACTGCCGAATACATGAGTTCAATCCCTGATCCTAAGATCCCACAAGACATGCAGCACAGCCAAAAACTAAAAAGGAATGAGTTTTATGAACTGTTTCTGGGATTTCTGGAATTGACTCTGTAATATGATTAGATGTAAAATGCTACTGATTCAATCTCCAATAGTAGAACACTGATAGCCCATGGCTTGATCTAGCAATGGAGAGACATAATATATATCCATTGGATACATCAATCACTAATAAGAAGCAAGAAGTTAGATAACCTCTCATATAATACTTTTAGCAGTCAAGGGCAGAAGTTCACTATCTTACTACAGCCCTTAATCCAGCCCTACATCATAATACATATTGCAGGGAAGTTAATCATCTTTTCCTTTCATAAGATATCATAAAATTTCACTGTACTGATGATACTATGCTGATTGGACCTAGTGAGAAAGAAATAGAAATTACTCTGCACTGATTGGTAAGAAATATTCATGAGAGTCCCTTGGACTGCAAGGAGATCCAACCAATCCATCCTAAAGGTGATCAGTCCTGGGTATTGATTGGAAGGACTGATGTTGAAGCTGAAACTCCAATACTTTGACCACCTGATGCGAAGAGCTGACTCATTTGAAAAGACCCTGATGCTGAGAAAGATTGAGGGCAGGAGGAGAAGAGGATGGCAGAGGATGAGATGGTTGGATGGCACCACCGACTCAATGGACATGAGTTTGGGTAAACTCTGGGAGTTGGTGATGGACAGGGAGGCGTGGTGTGCTGCAGTTCATGGGGTCAAAAAGAGTCAAACGTGACTGAGCAACTGAACTGAACTGAACTGATTCATGCCAGAGGATGGGAAATAAATCTGACAAAAGTTCAAGGGTCTTCCACCTCAGTGACATTTTTTTCAAACTAGGCAAACTGGGGCATATTGAAACACTCCTTTTAAGATAAAATAAAAATTATTAAGATATAATATAAAGGATAAGTTGTCATATCTGCCCTTTTCTACAACTGAGAAAACAAGATCTCTACATAATGGACCTCTTTGGACCTTAGAGAGAATGTTCCTCATTTGAGTCTATTATTCTGGCCTATTATTGACATATTTGGAAAACTGCTAGTTGTCAGTGGAACACAGAAGAACAGAAGTCTGTGGAACAGGTCCAGGCTACTGTTCAAGCTGATCTGCCATGTGGGCCATAGAATCCAACAGATCCAATGGTGCTTGAAATTTTAGTAGCAGATAAGGATGTTGTTTGGAGCCTAAGCTAGGCTCCTATATCTGAATCACTGTGCAGGCCATTGGGAACTTGAAGCAAAGCTCTTCTGTCCTTCATAAATATTCTTCTTTTGAGAATATGCTCTTGACCTATTACTGTGCCTTTGTGAAGACTGAACACCTAATCATGAGTCACCAAATTACCATGTGACCTGAGCTTTGCTTTATGAACCGGGTTACCTAACTCATCAAGTCATAAAGTTGGGCAGGCACAGCAAAACTCTATCATCAAAGATGACTGATATATATGTGATCATGGTCAAATAGGACCTAAAGACCTAAGTAAGTCACTGGAGGAAGTGACCCAAATCCCACCCCTGTTACACTGCCTTTTCTGCTCATCTGGCCCACACGACATCATGGGAAATTCCCTGGGATCAGATGATATAGAAAAAAAAAAGGCAGGCCTGGTTTACAGATAATTTTACACAATATATAGTTATCACCAGAAAGTAGACAGCAGTAGTGCTACAACCCCTTTTAGAAACATCCATAAAGGACAATGGTGAATGCAAATCTTACTAGTGGTCAGAACTTCTGCCAGTGCACCTAGCTGCTCCCTTTGCTTTGAAAGAGAAATGGCCACATGTGTAACTTTGTACCAGTTCTTGTACTGTGGGCCAAAGTTTGACTGGATGATAGGGGAATTGGATGAAATATGATTGCCAAATTGGTGTCAAAAAAGTCTGGAGAAAAGGTATGTTGATAGACATTTCTGAATGGGCAAAGGAAAAAAATAAATGAAGAAACCCATGTCCCATATGAGTGTTTATCAAAGGGTAACTCAAGAAGAAGAAGATTTTAGTAATTAAGTAGATGGTGATAGCTTACGGTGAATGATGTCAGATTCGAGATCAAAGAAGAAGAAGATTTAGCTTCTGGACCAGGGACTAGGCTTGATCACTCAAGAGCTTTTGTGTAGCAGAGTTATATTAAAGTATAAAAAGGGACAGAGAAAGCTTCTGACATAGACATCAGAAGGGGGACAGAGAATTCCCCCCTCACTAAATTTAGCAAGGGATTTATGTACTTTTAAAATTGGTTATTACAATAAATCAAAAGAATGTCTCAAAGATCTTACTGGACCTACATGTACAATTTACATTTTAAGATAACAGGATTAGTCAGGAGGTTTTCAAGAAAATACTGTCCTCAAGCAGGATACATTGTTGTTATATAATCATTGGTAGAAAGGAGCTACCCCACATCTGAGGACAGGAGCGGTGGCTGAAAGGAGCAACCCCATGACCAAGGAGAGGTGGCTGTGCCAATGCAAGGGCCAAGAGGAGCTACTCCACATTCAAAGTCAGGAGGGGCAACCTCATCCAAGGTAAGGATCAGCAGCTGTGCTTTGCTAGAGCAGCTGTGAAGAGACACCCCACATCCAAGGTAAGAGAAACCCAAGTAAGACAGTAGGTGTTGCGAGAGGGCATCAGAGGGCAGACACACTGAAATCATAATAACAGAAAACTAGTCATCTGATCACATGGACCACAGCCTTGTATAACTCAGTGAAACCAAGCCATGCCTTGTGGGGCCACCAAAGATGGACGGGTCATGGTGGAGAGGTCTGATATAATGTGGTCCACTGGAGAAGGGAATGGCAAACCACTTCAGCATTCTTGCCTTGAGGACCCCATGAATATTATGAAAAGGCAAAATGATAGGATACTGAAAGAAAACTCCCCAGGTCATTAAGTACCCAATATGCTACTGGAGATCAGTGGAGAAATAACTCCAGAAAGAATAAAGGGATGGAGCCAAAGCAAAAACAATACCCAGTTGTGGACGTGACTGGTAATAGAAGCAAGGTTCAATGCTGTAAACAACATTATTGCATAGGAACTTGGAATGTTATGTCCATGAATCAAGGCAAATTGGAAGCGGTCAAAAAGGAGATGGAAAGAGTGAACATCGACAGTCTAGGAATTAGTAAACTAAAATGGACTGGAATGGGTGAATTTAACTTTGATGACCATTATATCTATGACTGTAGGCAAGAATACCTTAAGAGAAATGGAGAAGCCTTCTTGGTCAACAAAAGGGTCCGAAATGCAGTAGTTGGATGCAATCTCAAAAATGACAGAATGATCTCTGTTCGGCTCCAAGGCAAACCATTCAATATCACAGTAATCCAAGTCTATGCCCCAACAAGTAACACTGAAGAAGCTGAAGTTGAACGGTTCTATGAAGACCTACAAGACCTTTTAGAACTAACATCCAGGAAAGATGTCCTCTTCATTATAGGGGACTGGAATGCAAAAAAAGGAAGTCAAGAAACACCTGGAATAAAAGGTAAATTCGGCCTTGGAATACAGAATGAAGCAGGGCAAAGGCTAACAGTGTTTTGCCAAGAGAAAGAACTGGTCATAGCAAACACCCTCTTCCAACAACACAAGAGAAGACTCTACATATGGACATCATCAGATGGTCAACACCGAAATCAGATTGATTATATTCTTTGCAGCCAAAGATGGAGAAGCTCTATACAGTCAGCAAAAATAAGACCGGGAGCTGACATTGGCTCAGATGATGAACTTCTCATTGCCAAACCAGACTTGAATTGAAGAAAGCAGGGAAAACCACTAGACCATTCAGGTATGACCTGGATCAAATCCCTTATGATTATACAGTGGAAGTGAGAAATAGATTTAAGGGACTAGACTGATAGATAGAGTGCCTGATGAACTATGGAATGAGGTTTGTGGCATTGTACAGGAGACAGGGATCAAGAACATTCCCGTGGAAAATAATGCAAAAAAAAAAAAAAAAAGGCTGTCTGAGGAGGCCTTACAAATAGCTGTGAAAAGAAGAGAAGAGAAAAACAAAGGAGAAAAGGAAAGATATAAGCATCTGAATGCAGAGTTCCAAAGAATAGCAAGGAGACATAAGAAAGCCATCTTCAGCAATCAATGCAAGGAAATAGAAGAAAACAACAGAATGGGAAAGACTAGAGATCTCTTCAAGAAAATTAGAGATACCAAGGGAACATTACTTATCTAGTGGCTCAGACAGTAAAGCATCTGCCTACAATGCGGGAGACCCAAGTTCAATCCCTGGGTCTGGAAGATCCCCTGGAGAAGGAAGTGGCAACCCACTCCAGTATTCTTGCCTGGAAAATCCCATGAAGAGCGGAGTCTAGTAGACTACATTCCATAAGGTCGCAAAGAGTCAGACTCGACTGAGCAACTTCACTTTCTCACTTTCTTTCACAAGGGAACATTTCATACAAAAATGGGCTAGATAAAGGACAGAAATGGTATGGACCTAACAGAAGTAGAAGATGTTAAGATGAGGTGGCAAGAATACACAGAAGAACTGTACAAAAAAAATCTTCACGACCCAGATAATCATGATGGTATGATCACTCACCTAGAGCAAGACATCCTGGAATGTGAAGTCAAGTGGGTGTTAGGAAGTATCACTATGAACAAAGCTAGTGGAGGTGATGGAATTCCAGTTGAGCTATTTCAAATCCTGAAAGATGATGGTGTGAAAATGCTACACTCAATATGCCAGCAAATTTGGAAAACTCAGCAGTGGCCACAGGACTGGAAAAGGTCAGTTTTCATTCCAATCCCAAGGAAAGGCAATGCTAAAGAATGCTCAAACTATTGCACAATTGCACGCATCTCACACCCTAGTAAAGTAATGCTCAAAATTCTCCAAGCCAGGCTTCAGCAGTAGGTGAATCATGCTGCATTTAGAAGAGGCAGAGGAACCAGAGATCAAATTGCCAACATCCGCTGGTTCATCAAAAAAGCAAGAGAGTTCCAGAAAAACATTTATTTCTGCGTTATTGACTATGCCAAAGCCTTTGACTGTGTGGATCACAATAAACTTTGGAAAATTCTGAAAGAGATGGGAATATCAGAAAACCTGACCTGCCTCTTGAGAAACCTTTATGCAGATCAGGAAGCAACAGTTAGGACTGGACATGGAACAACAGATTAGTTCCAAATAGGATAAAGAGTACATCAAGGCTGCATATTGTCACCCTGCTTATTTAACTTCTATGCAGAGTACATCATGAGAAATGCTGGTCTGGAAGAAGCACAAGCTGGAATCAAGACTGCTAGGAGAAATGTCAATAACCTCAGATATGCAGATGCCACCACACTTATGGCAGAAAGTGAAGAGGAACTAAAAAGCCTATTTAGGAAACTGAAAGAGGAGAGTGAAAAAGTTGGCTTAAAGCTCAACATTCAGAAAATGAAGATCATGGCATGTGGTTTCATCATTTCATGGGAAATAGATGGGGAAACAGTGGAAAGAGTGTCAAATTTTATTTTGGGGGGCTCCAAAATCACTGCAGATGGGGATTGCAGCCATGAAATTAAAAGATGCTTGCTTACTCCTTGGAAGGAAAGTCATGACCAACCTAGATAGCATATTAAAAAGCAGAGACTACTTTGCCAACAAAGCTCCATCTAGTCAAGGCTATGGTTTTTCCAGTAGTCATGTATGGATGTGAGAGTTGGACTGTGAAGAAAGCTGAGCACCAAAGAATTGATGCTTTTGAACTGTGGTGTTGGAGAAGACTCTTGAGAGTCCCTTGGACTGCAAGGAGATCCAACCAGTCCATCCTAAAGGAGATCAATCCTGGGTGTTCATTGGAAGTACTGATGCTGAAGCTGAAACTCCAGTACTTTTACCACCTCATGTGAAGAGTTGACTCATTGGAAAAGTCCCTGATGCTGGGAGGGATTGGGAGCAGGAGAAGGGGACGACAGAGAATGAGATGCCTGGATGGCATCACTGACTCAATATACATAGTTTGGGTAAACTTTGGGAGTTGGTAATAGTCAAGGAGGCCTGGTGTGCTGTGATTCATGGGGTCACAAAGAGTAGGACACGACTGAGTGACTGAAATGAACAGAGTTTAAACTGAGCTGTTTGTTGTGTAATCATCAGTTCTTGGCTTAAAATAAACGTTTTATTTTAAAATAAGGAAGTTTTAGGAATGTAGAGTAAGACTAAGGAATGTAGAGAGAGAACAACAACAAAAAAAAAAAATAAGACATTTATCTTTTCCTCCTCCTTGAAAATTCCAGACCCCTATCTCCTCTTCGAGGACCTCAGACCCCTCTGTCTTCCTCAGGGACCCTGGACTTATCAACCTGCCTAGGAACTGACTCTTTCAATAAGATGACTTGTTTTGTAGATACCAGCCAGCATCTTTCCTCAGGAACTCCTGTCATTGTCCAGTGGGTCATTGACAAACTGGCCATGGTGACCGGGATACATAATGCATGGACATGGCAATATGAACTTCTGTTCACCAAGGACAGCTGGCTGTGGCTACTGCTGAGTGATCATCATACCAGCTGCAGACACCAACATTTGGGTTTTAATGTGGCAACATTGCCAAGGGTCATCTGTCAGTGTGAGGTAGGTAGAAACACATAAAATTTCAAATTTTCCTAAATTTTAAAATGTAAGAGTGAAAGGGAGATGGGTAAGAGTTTATTAAGGAACAAATATATGTATAAAGATATAAGCTATTTTAGCATAACTCTTCTCATGCTTCAATAGTGTGTACTTATCTTTAGCAAACAGCCAAATGCTTCTCAAAAACAAGATTTTAATTTGTCATTAACCCAAGATGTATAAAAAATAAAGTTTAGTTCTAGAAGCCAAATTAGAACATAAGTTTAATTAAGCAGTTTTCCTAAAGTTGCCTAGGACTTGGCTCTGGTACATTGTATTCTATAGGGGAGAAAACCGACTGTGTGAAAATAGGTGATGAGTAAATTTTTTCTGGCAATAAGGTAAGTAAGTGTTTTGAAAAGCTCTAACACTGCAAAATGTCAAAAATACAAAATGTTGTATACATTGTCAAACACGTATATTAAAGGACATTGCCAAGGTCACCGGGAATTAGGTGAGATTCCAATGGGCCACAGAAAATATACGTACAAAACTTAAACCATAGAGAAAAGTAGAAAGTAGAAAGCTAATGTCTATTTCAGGGACCACGAGGTTTGGGGAACAAGAAACTTAAAGATATAAGTCTCAGGCCAATGTCAGGGGTGAAGACAGGAGAATGGGACTGAAATCAACACCTTTATAAAACATTAACCCTGAGAGGACTCACACACCCTTAGGATGAATGAAAAACAAAGTCCACTGATGTGTAGAAAGACAATGAATAATATTTGTTGATATCTTTTCTAAATTAGGTAGAAAAAGAAACATAAAACTCTAAGAATTTCTGCTACGATGTATCACCCAGCTCTTCCCTCTGTTGGGGGCTTCCCTGATAGCTCAGTTGATAAAGAATCCACCTGCAATGCAAGAGACCCCAGTTTGATTCCTGGGTAGAGAAGATCCATTGGAGAAGGGATAGGCTACCCAGTCCAGTATTCTAGGGCTTCCCTTGTGGCTCAGCTGGTAAAGAATCTGCCTGCAATGTGGGAGACTTGGGTTTGATCTCTGGGTTGGGAAGATCCCCTGTGGAAGGAAAAGGCTACCCACTCCAGTACTCTGGCCTAGAGAATTCCATGGACTGCATACTCCATGGGATCACAAAGAGGTGGGCATTACTGAGCAACTTTCACTTTCACTTTCCCTCTACTGGGGCTGAGGTTTGGATATTTGTTGATTATATCAAAAGTGAGAACAGATGCAAATTCCTATCATCCTTGGATGCCCTACAATCAGATTTCTCAGGATTTCCATAGATTTAGCTCAACTAAATGCTAATTACAATGCAAAATAATCAAAACCACAAAGAAACAAACAGTTATAGCAGGGCTGCAAGCAGGATGATGTTCTCAAGGCAAGAATACTGAAGTGGTTTGCCATTCCCTTCTCCAATGGACCACATTTTGTCAGAACTCTCCACGATGACCCGTCCTTCTTGGGTGGCGCTACATGGCATAGCTCATAGTTTCATTGAGTTAGACAAGGCTGTGGTCCATGTGATCAGATTGGTTAGTTTTCTGTGACTGTGGTTTTCAGTCTGATGGAGAAGGATAAGAGGCTTATGGAAACTTCCTCATGGGATAGACTGACTGAGGGGGAAACTGGGTCTTGTTCTGATGGGCATGGCCATGTTCAGTAAATCTTTAACCAATTTTCTGTTGATGCATGGGGCTGTGTTCCTTACCTGTTGTTTGACCTGAGAGCAAACTATGATGGAGGTAATGAAGATAATGGCAACCTCCTTCAAAAGGTCCCTTGCAGGCACTTCTGCACTCAGTGCCCCCAAACCTGCAGCAAGCTACTGCAAACCACACTTCTGCCAGAGACTCCTGGACACTCACAGGCAAGTCTGGGTCAGTCTCTTATGGGATCACTGCTCTTGGGTGAAGTCACTTTCTCCTGGGTCCTGGGGTGCACAAGGTTCTATTTGTGCCCTCCAGAGTCTGTTTCTGCAGTCCTGCGTAAGTTCTGGCAGCTCTGTGGTGGGGTTAATGGCAACTTCCTCCAAGAGGGTTTATGCCATACCCAGGTCTACTGCGCCCAGAGCCCCTGCCCCTAAAACAGCCCACTGCTGACCTGAACCTCCACAGGAAACACTCAAACACAGTTCTGTCTCAGACTCTGTGGGGTCTCTGGTTCCTGGTGCACACAAGGTTTTTTTGAGCCCTCTGAACATCTCTGATGGCTATGGGATTTGATTCTAAATGCGATTTTTATCCTCCTACCATCTTACTAGGGCTTCCCCTTTGCCCTTGGACATGGATATCTCCTCAAAGTCACTCCAACACCTCACAGCCACTGCTCCATCCCATGCAGCTGGTGCAATATTGCATAAGAACCTGGAATGTTAGGTCCATGAATCAAGGCAAATTGGAAGTGGTCAAACAGGAGATGGAAAGAGTCAACATCAACATTTTAGCAATCAGCAAATTAAAATGGACTGGAATGGGTGAACTTAACTCAGATAACCCTCATATCTACTACTGTGGGCAAGAATCCCTTAGAAGAAACGGAATAGCCATCATAGTCAACAAAAGTCCAAAATGCATAACTTGGATGCAGTCTCAAAAATGACAGAATGATCTCTGTTCGTTTCCAAAGCAAACCATTCAAAATCAGAGTATTCAAGTCTATGTCCCAACCAGTAATGCTGAAGAACCTGAAGTTGAACAGTTATATGAAAACCAACAAGACCTTAGAGAACTAACACCCATAAAAGATGTCTTTTTCATTATAGGGGACTGGAATGAAAAAGTAGGAAGTCAAGAAACATCTGGAGTAACAGGCGAATTTGGCCTTGGAATACGAAATGAAGCAGGGCAAAGGCTAATAGAGTTTTGCCGAGAGAATGCACTGGTCATAGCAAATGCCCTCTTTCAACAACACAAGAGAAGACTCTACACATGGACATCAACAGATGGTCAATACAGAAATCAGATTGATTATATTCTTTGCAGCCAAAGATGGAGAAGCTCTATACAATCAGCAAAAATAAGAATAGGAGCTGACAGTGGCTCAGATGATGAACTCCTTATTGCCAAATTCAGACTTAAGTTGAAGAAAGTAGGGAAAACCACTAGATATGACCTAGATCAAATCCCTTATGATTATACAGTGGAAGTGACATATAGATTCAAAGAATTAGATCTGATATAGAGAGTGCATGAAGAACTATGGAGATAGGTTCATGACATTGTACAGGAGGCAGTGATCAAGACCGTCCCCAAGATAAATGCAAAAGGGCAAAATGGTTGTCTGAGGATGCCTTACAAATAGCTGTGAAAAGAAGATACACAAATGGCAAAGGAGAAAAGGAAAGGTATACCCATTTGAATGCAGAGTTCCAAAGAATAGCAAGGAGAGATAAGAAAGCCTTTCTTAGTGATCAGTGCAAAGAAATAGAAGAAAACAATAGAATGGGAAAGACTAGAGATCTCTTCAAGAAAATTAGAGATACCAAAGGAATATTTCATGCAAAGATGGGCATAATAAAGAATGGAAATTGTATAGAGCTAACAGAAACAGAAGATATTAACAAGAGGTGGCAAGAATACACAGAAGATCTAGACAGAAAAGTTCTTTACAATCCAGATATTCATGACAGTGTAATCACTTACCTAGAACCATACAACCTGGGATGTGAAGTCAAGCAGGCCTTTGTTCATCAATACAAACAAACCTAGTGGAAGTGATGGAATAACAGTTGAGCTATTTCGAATGCTAAAGATTATGCAGTGAAAGTGCTGCACTCAATATACCAGCAAATTTGGAGAACTCAGCAGTGGCCACAGGAAAAGGACAGTTTTTTTTTTTTTCCAATCCCAAAGACAGGCAAGGCCAAAGAATGCTCAAACTACTGCACAATTGCACTCATCTCACATGATAGTAAAGTAATGCTTAAAATTCTCCAAGCCAGGCTTCAACAGTACATGAACTATGAATTTCCAGATGTTCAAGCTGGATTTGGAAAAGTCAGAGGAACCAGAGATCAAATTGCCAACATCAGCTGGATCGTCAAAAAAGCAAGAGTTCCAGAAAAATATCTATTTCTGCTTCATTGACTATGCCAATGCCTTTGACTGTGTGGATCACAACAAACTCGAAAATTCTGAAAGAGATGGGAATACCAGACTACCTGACCTGCCTCTTGAGAAATCTGTGTGCAGGTCAAGAAGCAACAGTTAGAACTGGACATGGAACAACAGACTCATTCCAAGTCAGGAAAGGAGTACACCAAGACTGTATACTGTCACCCTGCTTATTTAACTTATATGCATAGTACATCCTGAGAAATGCTAGGCTAAAAGAAGAACAAGCTGGAATCAAGATTGCCAGAAGAAATATCAATAACCTCACATATACAGATGACACAACCCTTATGGCAGAACATGAGGAAAAACTTCTTGATGACAGTGAAAGAGGAGAGTTAAAAAGTTGGCTTAAAGCTCAATATTCAGAAAACTAAGATTATGGTATCTGGTCTCATCATTTTATGGCAAATAGATGGGAAACAATGGAAACAGTGAGAAACTTTATTTTGGGGGGCTCCAAAATCACTGCAGATGGTGATTGCAGCCATGAAATTAAAAGACGCTTGCTCCTTGGAGGAAAAGTTATGACTAACCTAGACAGCATATTAAAAAGCAGAGACATTACTTTGCCAACAAATGTCTGTCTAGTCAAAGCTATTGTTTTTCCAGTAGTCATATGTGGATATGAGAGTTGGACTATAAAGAAAGCTGAGTGCCAAAGAACTAATACTTTTGAACTGTCGTGTTGGAGAAGCCTCTTGAAAGTCCCTTGGACTGCAAGGATCTCCAACCAGTCCATCCTAAAAGGAATCAGTTCTGAATATTCACTGGGCAGATGGATGTTGAAGTTGAAACTCCAATACTTTGGCCACCTGATGCTAAGAACTGACTCATTTGGAAAAACCCTGAGGTTGGGAAAGATTTAAGGGGGAACAGGGGACAACAGAGGATGAGATGGTTGGATGGCATCACAGACTCAATAGACATGAGTTTCAGTAATCTCCAGAAGCTGGTGATGGACAGGGAAGCCTGGTGTGCTGCAGTCCATGGGGTCACAAAGAGTTGGACACAACTGAGTGACTGAACTGAACGGAACTGAAAGTAGGATGAAGTAAGTGAAGCACTGATCATGGGTACAAAATTTAAAAGGGCACAGAAAATCTCTTAGTCAAAACAAACTGTACTTTATTATATTATTATAGCAAATCATAATCAATGCTCAAATTTAAGATAAATAAAATGTCAAGATTTAAGCAAAAGTAGGATCTGCTATAGATGGGTTAGGGTGAAACAAATGGGCTGAATTGTAGAAATTCAAGGTCAGATCTTGTCTTTACCTAAATTTTTGACATTTGTTTATCATGAATTTTCTGCAGTAATTTTGATTTTAAAATTACACTAATAGTATTTATTTTGATTACTGATTATTTGGTACCTATAATTGGCACATACTCTAATGTGAGTGAGTCACTCATCTAACTCTATCCCTGGATCTGTAGCCCAGTCAAGACTCAGCAGTAAAAAGAAATAACATGCTTAACTGATAAAATTTAAAATACTAATATATCAATGACATATGCAGAATATCTATGCATTCAATATGTAAATAAAGTTGACAATATTAATCATCAAGGCACAAAATTATTTTAAATAATGAAGAAATGTTTTTATGACTATGATAAAATCTCACTGAAAATGTGTTTCATATAAAAGCATAATATGTATATAAACAACTATGAAATTAAAATTCATTTCTAGTCAATATGCAGATTAGACAAAATTGAAAAGAGAATTAGTGAACTAGAAAATAGAATTGAAAATTCCAAAAAGAGATTAATTTGAAAACATAATGAGGACTAATATTCTTCTCATTAAAGTTCAAGAAAAAGCCAAAATTGAGAATAAGAATGAGGAAATAGCGGGAGAGGGAGAGGGTGGGATGATTTGGGAGAATGGGAATTCTAACATGTATACTATCAAGTAAGAATTGAATCGCCAGTCCATGTCTGACGTAGGGTGCAGCATGCTTGGGGCTGGTGCGTGGGGATGACCCAGAGAGATGTTGTGGGGAAGGAGGTGGGAGGGGGGGTCATGTTTGGGAACGCATGTAAGAATTAAAGATTTTAAAATTTAAAAAATAAATAAATAAATAAATAAATAAAATATAAAAAAATAAAATAAAATAAAATAAAATTTAAAAAAAGAAAAAAAAAAGAAATTTTCAGAAATGACAAAGGACATAAAGTTTAAAATTCAAAAGTATATATTCTAAACAGGATTAATAAAAAGAAATGCAAACTTACACACAAGAGGTATTTAAAAACAAAACTCATCTACAAACAAAATAAAAACTGTATATTTCAACTTACAGTAGACTTTCCAATAGCAACATTCAGAGACAAAATCAATGGAAGAATGTACTCAAAATGCTGAGAGAAATGAATCCTCAATTTTCAGTTATGTAACTTACAACCTCTCTTTCAAGAATAAGAACAAAATAAATAAGTACTGAGAAAATTTACCATGAATAGACTCTCCCTAAAAGTAATTATTTATGTTTCACATATATGTATATAATTCTAATATCTGTAATATATAGCTACCAAAACTAAATAGATGATGAGAAGATTTCAAAAAGAACCACCAAAAACAGAAAGTATACCTTTCAAATTTTGTAGAGGAAAATTTACAGAATAATTTTTTTCATTTTGAAGTAAAAGAGGAAAGAAACAAAATATCACAATATAATTTTACAAAAACAATTTACCAAATTTTAAGTAACAGATACAAATTTTACAAAGCACAGAAATATTAAAAACATTAATTTTAAAAGGCATTTTACTGACACAAGACCAAAAATTTTAATAAAATATATTAAGCACTCATGATCATGGAAGCAAAGCATTTAAATAATGCAATGGATAATATAATCAGATTATATTTTAAAATCTAAACTAAATGAGTTCTATTTCCTAGATTAAAGTTTTAGTAAAGCTATTCATACTTTTCCTCCATAAAGTGATTAAAGATAAATAAAATATATTCAAGTGAATAAAAATAGATAAAGTTAACATATCCAATGGAGATTTTTTAATCAGTAGTAATGAACAGGAATGGGGACTTCCCAGGTGACCCAGTTGTAAAGAAGCAGCCTGCCAATGCAGGAGACAGAGGAGACACAGGTTCTATTCCAAGTCCAAAAGATCCCCTGGAGGAGGAAATGGCAACCCACTCCAGTATTCTTGCCTGGAGAATCCCATGGACAGAGGAATCTGGCAGGATAAATTGGAGTCACAAAGAGTTGGAGACAACTTAGTGACTAAATAACAACAATAAACATCGATATTTATGCCAGGATTGTCTGTGGTAGCAAGGTAACAGTCAAAAAATCCCCCAAATGAAAGAATGGGCAAAGCAATTATATAGCAATACTGTAGAATTAATTATAGGAGTATTAATGAAAGAGCCATAGTCAATAAATCAAATATATCTAACTCACAAATATATGCAGCTTAGAAATGACTTTGGAAAAAAACACATCTTGTATGCCATCAGTTACATGAAAACAAAATTATGTGAAATAAGTATATATGCATATTTATTTAAAGAAATGACTGTCAAGCATCATTGTTTAAATTGCTATATGTGTGATTTGTTTACTTGCTAAAATGTATTTGTAATCTTCAAAACTATAGTCTAGACATCCTCAGCTCCCAGCTGACTGCTAACAAGGCCAGGTGCTCAGCTTTCTCCTTTCAGCTCTCATAGAGATGCCCAGAGGCAGGAGAGGGCAGTGTACTGCAGAGAAGCCACTCTGGCTCTGGGGCCAGGTGGACAGGGACTGAATTCCAGCTCTGGCACCTGTTAGTGGGGAGGCCTAAAGCAAGTCACTTTACCATGCTGAACCTTATTTCCTCTTTTGTAAAATGAGATAAAATCAAATCTGCCAGAGTGAGCTGCTTTGTGTGAATGTGTGTGTGTCCGTATTTCCTCTAGGAGCGATAGTTAAGTATTTGCTAATGTGTTGAGTGTTCACCTCAACCTTATGCAGCATAAGTACCATGAATAAGGAGAATAAACACATGAGGAAAACCAAAGAAATAATGTATATGTATAGTAATTCTTTCCAGAGAGGAGTGAGAGGTGATAGGGGGTAGAAAAGTCATAAAACCAAAAGGGTCACAAAGGGAGTTTTTAACTGCGCTGGTAATGCTCTGCTGGATAATTCAGATGTTGGGTCCTCAATTTCTCACTTTATTATTTATGGCATATGACACATAACATATAAAATTATATTTATAGAATATTTCATAATAATTAATTTATTTCAAAAGATCAATCTGTTTTTGTTTAGAGCTGGGGTCAGTTAACTATGGCCCATGGGTATAGCCACACTCAAGTTTCATTTAGAGCATGAACAGTCAAACTATGGCTCATAATCCAAATTCACCTGTTTTTGTAAAATTTTATTAGAGCATAGCCTGCCCATTTTATGTATTTTCTGTGGCTATATTTGAGGTACAAGAGCAGAATTAAATAGTTGCAACAGAGAATTTATGGTTTAAAAATCTAAAATATTTATTATTTGGTCCTTTACCAAAAATTTTGCAAACCCTTAATTCAATGCAACATCTTAATACTCACACTAATTGGTAAGAATAACTCAGGAGGCATAGCCAAAATGAACCATGGAGAGAAACATAGAAGAAAACTTTTTTTCTATATGATAAAGTGGCACAAGCTTTTAATTTTTTGAGACATCCATAAAGCAGCAGGTGTAGGGGGCTGGAGCAATATGCCAGCAAATAAAATTGAAAATAAGTCAACAAGAAAACACAAATATTAATTCATAGAATCCTCACAATCCCTATGCAAGTCAACTGAAGCACCGATAGATTAAGAAAATCACCCATGTTTACACATGTTGTATCTAGTGAAGCTAGAATTCCATACAACCTCACTTCCTTTGCAGAGAAATCCACATAATCTATTATTAAGGTGATTCCCATGGCAAACTATACACTGTGAGAAAACTCTACTTTTATTATCTCAAAACTTCTGTAAATTGTGTTATTTTAAAGAGTGAAAGAGGCAGTGACAAATTCAGTATACCTCTTGGGTGGGAAAACAAAGATTCAGTGGACTCAAAACATTGGAAAAAAAGAGAAATTTAAGTCTCTTGGTCACCTGTGATGTTATTAAGAGATGCTGGTTTTCAACTGGGGCCTTCCCCTAGTGACTCAGCAATAAAGAAACTACCCAAAATGCAGAAGCCACAAGAATCACAGGTTCAATCCCTGGGGCAGGAAGATCCCCTGGAGGAGGGCATGGCAACCCATTGCATATTCTTGCATGGAGAATTCCATGGATAGGGGAGTTTGGCAGGCTACAGTCCACAGGGTCACAGACACGACTGAAGAGACTTGGGTACTTAATACACGTGCACACACTGGTTTCCAATCATATATAATATGAAGTTTTGACATTTAGTACGTAAGTGGTTTATGTGCTCAGTATATAAATATTAAAGGAAAGGACATACAAAGGAATTGATATCACCAAATTGATTGATATATGGGTTACTTTTTATGAATACAATGATTATTATTTTGTTTTGCAATTAGTCAATTTATAAAAAATGAGGATGTTATGGTGGGAAAATATTTATATCTGCTTGCTTTACTTAAAAAGAGCCAGAAGAATTATCTTCACTTGGTGTATAACAAGCCATCGAATGCAAGGATCAAACTAATGTTTGATTTACAGAAGAGGGGAAAATACTTTTTGAATTCGATTACCATAAATGAGGTAAGTAACATGAGTATTTCCTTGTGTTCTTATTGAAAATAATTATTCCTTTACTAGAAACTAAGGTTTTTATTGAAAATTATTAAAGATAATTAGAATGTTAAAATGAAATTTAAAGCAAATTGACATAATGTAATAAATATTATTTCACAAAACATTAAAATATAAGATCTTTTTAAAATTATATATTTTTAGTTTAAGTGTATACTATATAAAATCAATTTTGCTCTACCACAAGTGAAAGTTCATTAGAAAGACTATAAGTAATCAGGAGGAAAATCTCTTTTTTAATTGTGTTTTCTTAGAGTCCATAGATCAAAGAAATATAGGCCATAGAGAGATTTGAGATTTAGGTTAAAAGCCTTCTGTGCCCCCAGATATAATTGATGTTGCACAGAAATTAAAAACACTAGCCAGAATTCTTAAGCATAATGGCTTAATTTATTTTTATTATTATACTTTTATGTAGAACAACACATTTATCACATAGGCTTGAAGAATTCTGATATGGGTTGAGTGAAGCACATTTATTAATACATTAACTTTCTTTAAGTTATCTGAAAAGACAATTATTAGAGTCTTACACTTTGAGAATATTATTTTAGCAATATGACATCATTTAGTGTTTTCATTTATATTCAATTAAGCTTTGATCTATGGTTTCTAAAAGATATAAAGTAAAGCAATTTCCATAATTTTGATATTTTAATGTAATATATCTTGTTACTTATCAAAGAGGTCACATTTGTCATCCCATTAATTCCTAGATCATTATACAAACTTTTAGGATTTCTTGTAGGCAAAGATTCTTTCTCCTTTGTCCCTCACATTTCCATGTGTACTTACATGTGTACTTCTAAGAACCCATTTGCTATATTTGCATTTGGAACCTCATTCCCTCTCTTGTTAGGGAAATGGGCCAGAAAACCACTGTAAATCCTCGTTTGCTGATCACAGAGAACTCTTGGTCCCTTGTCATGGGATAAATCTTTCTTCTCTGGGAAGTCCACATTTTGCCTACTGATTAACTGTCAGTAGGTAAGCATGCTATTAACAGAATTGGGCCACAAAACCAAATTACATCTTGCAAAACAAAACATAAGGTTATGAGAAAGTTAGTGGTCATTAGTTTCTATGTAAGTCAATGGGAAATCATTAAACAACCTATGAAGAGTTCCCAATGAGACAGGATATATTGTAGCTGGAGATGATAGCTAGACATAATATAAAAGCAATTGCTTTAAATAAGAATTTAGTAATGTGGTGGTAAGGTGTGGGGAAGGTGGTGTTCTACAGTCCTATGATTACATCTGAATCATTTAGTGAGCCTGTGCTTCTGAAGCCCATTTCCCAGTTTCCCCCACAGTCAGTCTATCCCATTAGGAAGCTTCCATAAGCCTCTTAGCCTTCTCCATCAGAGGGCAGACAGACTGAAAACCACAATCACGGAAAACTAACCAATATAATCACATGGACCACAGCCTTGTCTAAGTCAATGAAAGTAAGAGCCATGTGGTGTAGGGCCACCCAAGATGGACAGGTCATAGTGGGGAGTTCTGACAAAATGTAGTCCACTGGAGAATGGAATGGCAAACTACTTCAGTATCCTTGCTTTGAGAACCCCATGAACAGTATGAAAAGGCAAAAGTTAGGACACTGAAAGATGAACTCCCCAGGTTGGTAGGTACCCATGTGTTACTGGAGATCCAGAAGAATGAAGAGACAAAGCCAAAGCAAAAACAACCCCCAGCTGTGGAGGAGACTGGTGATAGAAGTAAAGTCCAATGCTATAAAGATCAATGTTGTATAGGAACCAGGAATGTTAGGTCCATGGATCAAGGCAAGATCTAAGTGGTCAAACAGGAGATGGCAAGAGTCAACATCAGCATTTTAGGAATCAGCGAACTAAAATGGACTGGAATGGGTGAATTTAACTCAATTAACTCTTATATGTACTACTGTGGGCAAGAATCCCTTAGAAGAAATGGAGTAGCCATCACAGTCAACAAAAAAGTCTGAAATGCAGCACTTGGATCCAGTCTCAAAAACGACAGAATGATCTCTGTTCATTTCCAAGGCAAACCATTCAAAATCAGAATAATCCAAGTCTATGCCCCTACCAGTAATGCTGAAGAAGCTGAAGTTGAATGGCTCTATGAAGACCTACAAGACCTTCGAGAACTAATACCCAGAAAAGATGACCTTTTCATTATAGGGGACTGGAATGCTAAAGTAGGAAGTCAAGAAACACCTGGAGTAACAGGCAAATTTGGCCTTGGAGTACAGAATGAAGCAGGGCAAAGGCTAATAGAGTTTTGCCAAGAGAACGCACTCGTCATAGCAAACATCCTCTCAAACAACACAAGACTTTACACATGGACATCACCAGATTGTCAATACTGAAATCAGACTGATTATATTCTTTGCAGCCAACAATGGAGAAGCTCTATACAGTCAGCAAAAACAAGACTGGGAGTGGACTGTGGTTAAGATTATGAACTCCTTATTGCCAAATTCAGACTTAAATTGAAAAAAATACGGAAAACTACTAGACCATTCGGGTATGACATAAATCACAATTATACAGTGGAAGTGAAAATAGATTCAAAGGATTATTGGATAGACAGAGTGCCTCAAAAACTACAGATGGAGGTTCGTGATATAGTACAAGAGGCAGGGATCAATACCATCCACAAGGAAAGAAATGCATAAAGGCAAAACCATCTGAGGAGGACTTACAATACCTGTGAATAGAAGAAAAGCAAAATGCAAAGGAGAAAAGGAAAGATATACCCATTTGAAAGCAGAGTTCCAAAGAACAGCAAGGAGAGATAAGAAAGCTTTCCTCAGTGATTAATGCAAAGAAATAAAAAAAAAAAAAACAATAAAATGGGAAGAGGTGGCAAGAATACATAGAAGATCTATACAGAAAAGATTTTCAGAACAAAGATAATCATGATGGTATGATCACTCACCTTGAGCCAGACATCCTGGAGTGCTAAGTCGAGTGGGAATTAGGAAGCATCCCTAGGAAAAAAGTTAGTGGAGGTGATGGAATTACAGTTGAGCTATTTCAAATCCTAAAAGATGATGCTATGAAAGTGCTGCACTCAATATGTCAGCAAATATGGAGAACTCAGCAGTGGTGACTGGACTGGAAAAGGTCAGTTTTCATTCCGATCCCAAAGAAAGGCAATACCAGAGAATTACCAAACTACTAAACAATTGTACTCATCTCACACACTAGTAAAGAAATGCTTAAAATTCTCCAAGCCAGGCTACAGCAATATGTGAACTGTGAAATTCCAGATGTTCAAGCTGGACTTAGAAAAGCCAGAGGAAGCAGAGATTAAACTGCCAACATCATCTGGATCATCAAAAAAGCAGGAAAGTTCCAGAAAAAAATATATTTCTGCTTTATTGACTATGCCAAAGCCTTTGACTGTGTGGATCACAACAAACTGGAAAATTCTGAAAGAGATGGGAATGACAGACCACCTGACCTGCCTCTTGAGAAACCTATATGCAGATCAGGAAGCAACAGTTAGAGCTGGACATGGAACAACAGACTGGTTCCAAATAGGAAAAGGAGTACGTCAAGGCTGTATATTGTCACCCTGCTTATTTAACTTCTATGCAGAGTACATCATGAGAAATGCTGGGCTGGAAGAAGCAGAAGCTGGAATCAAGATTGCCGGGAGAAATATCAGTAACCTCAGATATACAGATGACACCACCCTTATGGCAGAAAGTGAAGAGTAACTAAAAAGCCTCTTGATGAAAGTGAAAAGGGAAAGTGAAAATGTTGGCTTAAAAGGAAAGTGAAAATGTTGGCTTAAAACTCAACATTGAGAAAATTAAGATCAAGGCACGTGGTTCCATCACCAATAGATGGGGAAACAGTGGAAACAGTGACAGACTTTACTTGGGGGGAGGGGGTGCTCCGTAATCACTGCAGATGGTGACTGCAGCCATGAAATCCAAAGATGCTTGCTCCTTGGAAGAAAAGTTATGACCAACCTAGACAGCCTATTAAAAAGCAGAAACATTTATTTGCTGGTGCAGGCCCATGCTGTGAAAGCTATGTTTTTTCCAGTAGTCATGTATGGATGTGAGAGCTGGACTATAAAGAAAGCTGAGTGCTGAACAATCAATGCTTTTGAACTGCAGTGTTGGAGAAGCCTCTTGAGAGTCCCTTGGAGTGCAAGGAGATCAAACCAGTCAATCCTAATGGAAATCAATCCTGGATATTCATTGGAAAGACTGATTCTGAAGATGAAACTCCAATACTTTGGCCACCTGATGCGAAGAACTGACTCATTTGAAAAGACCCTGATGCTGGGAAAGATTGAAGGCGGGGGAGAGGGTGACGACAGAGGATGAGACGATTGGATGGCATCACCGATTCAATGGACATGAGTGTTAGCATGCTCAGGAGTTGGTGATGTACAAGGAGGCCTGGCGTGCTGCAGTCCATGGAGTTGCAAAAAGTTGGACAGGACTGAGTGACTGAACTGAACTGTGCTTCTGGATGATGAATTTCACAAGTGTTTCTCAGTTTTTTATTTCCTCCACACTTTTGAGGAACAAAATGGCTAGTGTTGCCTGGAGTTGAGTATTTCTCTTCCCCCAGGTCAGTTAGGATCTGACATTACCCAGCAGATTAAGCTCTTGTTAAGTAGATTCTCTTAAGGGAGGGCTTTAAAAGAAAATAATGCTCTGGTGTACAGTTGACCCTTGAACAACACAAAAGTGAAATCGCTTCATTTGTGACTGACTCTTTGTGACCCCATGGACTGTAGCATACCAGGCTCCCCCATCCGTGGAATTTTCCAGGCAAGAGTACTAGAGTGGGTTGCCATTTCCTTCTTCAGGGGATTTTCCCGACCCAGGGATCAAACCTAGGTCTCCCACATTGCAGGCAGATGCTTTACCATCTGAGCCACTGGGAACAACGTAACTTTGAATTATGTGGGTTCATTTTTATGTGGATTTTTTTCAAGAAATAAATTTATGTACTGTAAGTGTATTTTCTCTTCATTATGATTTTCTTAATAAAATTTTCTTTTTTCTAGTTTACTTTATTGTATGAATACAATATATAATATATAAGTGTAACATACAAAATATGTGTTAATTGGCATTTTATGTTATTGGTAAGATTTCCAGTTAACAGTAAGCTATAACTAATTAACTTTTTGGAGAGTCAAAAGATATATTCAGACTTTTGAGAGTGTAGGATTTTGGCTCCTTTGTTCCTTCATGATAAGGGTCAATTATATTTCAAAATGTTTCCTTTCCCTTTCCCTCTGGAGGCATCTCGAGATGTTTTCTCTGATATTCATCAGATTGAGCTCCTGGGGGTAACACTCACAAAAATGTTGGGGTGTCTCTATGACTGGGTCCCCCAGAAGATTTTAACTTTTGCAGACTTGTCTGCACTGAGCACATCCAATTCATCAGTTACACTTCTGGTTTTCCTACCCCAGACCCTGTTCCCTGGGACATTTCTGTCTGAGTCTTTGTCTCAGTAAGCTGATGAACTGTATTCATCTGTTGGCCATTCCAATTTGATAGCAGTATTTTGACTGTGTCTTCCCATTTATAAAATCCAAGCCAAGTTGCTAATTTTTCAGTCCATTCTGCTTTTTATCTGTTTTCTTAAGATTTTAAATATTTCTTTATTTACTTTTTTTTTCCCCCGCACCATGCAGCTTATGATATTTTAGTTCCCTAACCAAGGACTGATCCCTGGCCCTTGGCAGTGAGAGTGTGGAGTACTGACCTCTGGACTGCCAGGGAATTCCCTGTTATGTTTTTTACTTGTTGCTTGAACTCTGTTCCTTATAAGTGGAAACTAAAATAGAAATTCTAGGTTATTATTCTAAATAGTTTTAATAAAAGAAGGAGAAACATAATTTTACCCCAGAGCAAATAAGCATCATATTGTGTGCATAGAAACTAACCATAAGTAATCTCTTAGAAGATCTACCCTAGGATACAGTGTGGGCTTCCCTGGTGGCTCAGGTGGTAAAGAATCTGCCTGCAATGAGGGAGACCTGCGTTCAGTTCCTGGGTTGGGAAGATTCCCTGGAGGAGGGCATGGCAACCCGTTCCACTATTCTTGCCTGGAGAATCCCCATGGACAGAGGAGCCTGGCAGGCTATAGTCCATGGGGCACAAAGAGTTGAACATGACTGAGTGACTAAGCAGAGGAGAGCACAGGATACAGTGAATGTGTGAGTGTGTTTGGAGGATGTGGGGCAGTAGTGTGGGCAGGGTTCCTCACTCTTAAGACCTTGGAAGTAAGTATAAAGAAACCTTACAACATAGTGCATGTCACACTGATACTTAGAAATAGGGTTTTGACTGGAACATGAAAAGGACATTTTTGAAAATTATTTTTCAAATGTTTATATGTTGGAGTTCTAACTCATCAGCTTCCAATACAAATCAGTTAATACAGAGCATGGTGAGAGAAAACAAATCTCCAAAACTTCATCAAGAATTCCACTAAATCTAAGTTAATAGCCAAATTTACCATTATTCCCAGAACTGTATCTTGTAGAATAAGTACACTTAAAAAAAAAAAAAAGAATGCTGTAATGCTGTAAGTTAAAGATTAAATGTTCCTAGTCTATGAAGTTGTACAAATGACTGATGCCTTCCCTCTCTACTCATGCACTTCTTCCATCACCAAACTTCCTCTCTTCTATTAACATTCAAACTATTGCAACATTTAAATAGCAGTTGTAAGAGTAAAGTAAGTAAAAAGTAAATAAAGTAGGTAAAGCCTCATCTCATCGTCTTTACTTCATTTGACATTAACACTCAAAAACCAGTGAAATGCTGTTTCACCCTGTCATGCTTAATATGTCAATAGTCTCCTTGTTAAATCTAGTGGATCCTTATCAGGACACTTCTTACCACTGCAGCACCTGATATTAGGGGCAATTTTCTTTGTATTTTGCATGTCTTCTTTTTTTATTTCCATGACAACTATTTCAAGGTTTTTTCTTATCTTTCTAGTTGCTCCTTTTTTTCTAATGTGAACTATTTCCGAATCACAGCTTCTAAATTTTGGTGTGCCACAGAAGCAATGTCCTATACTGTAGGAAAACTATTCATTGTTTCCTGGTATCTCTGTCACTCTAATGGCTTTATATATATATAAATATTCAAGGAGACAGATATATATATATATATAGATATATATATATATATAAATTCAAGACAGACTTTTCCCCTAGAGCTCTGTACTTATCAGTAAACCTAAATTATCTTCTGATTATCTCCACATAGACATTCTATAGAACTCAACTTGTTGAAATATGAGCTTATTATACCCCTAGAAAACATATATCTATTTTCTCCATCTCTGAAAATGGCACTTGTAACTGCCCCCGCTCCTTGACCCATTAAACTCCTCAGTTGTACTTGTTCCTGTTGGTGTCAGTAGGAACAAAATTGCCTTTTGGTTGAAGAGCAATCAAAGTTGAAATATAGCAAATTTGCTAAAATCACAAGTTCCAATTTACAAAGCTTCAACACTAAGAAAATGAGTTCTATATCTCAGCAATGATGATGGTCAAACAAGTAAGACTTCACTTAAACATGATCACCCTGTCTGTTTTAAATATTACCTGTGCAACATGGAGACAAAATAAAGCAGTACAACCCATGAAAGTCTTGGCCTTATAAGCTGTGTACATTAGATATCTTTGTGGCCCCATAGGTACCATATTTGATTTAAGCAGCAGCTATGCTGGACACCTCATGTAATACTTGCTCAATCAATTATCTGTATTACCTTCTGTTTGTTAAAATAACTGATGTGACTTCTGTTTTCCTGTCTAAGCCTAACTGACACAACCAGAGAATGAAGATATGCCCAAGATCAGGGATATATGCTTGAATACATGTATCTGTCTCCTCAGGGGCCCTTTTACTTTTCACAGAGGCACATCCAAATTGCAGAGGCCCTAGCAGTGTAGGAGGAATATGGAGTCCATGGAGTAAAAGAGAATAGAGACAGGTTCATTCTTTACTCTGTGTCTATCACACGGGGTTGGGAGTTTGGAGGTGGTACATGTCAGCATGCAAAGGTCCATATTATGATGATATAATACCTTTCTTTCTTTGCACAGCTAAACAATCAGGTTTAATTTCTTGCAGCTCTAATGGGTCTCTTTCATTATGTCCTCTTTCATTAGGCCTACCCATGACCCACCTCAGCCTGTGTGGTATGGTCCACTTTTTTTCCTTCTGGCCTGCTGCCATCCCCTCTCAGATAGTCAAGGAATAAAACTTTACATCTATTTTTAAGCATAAGCAAGTTTTTCCTGCATTAGAGCATTTTTGCATATGCAGCATTCTATGCCAAAAGTTAACTCCTCTTCTACCATGATACCTTTCACAGTGGTGATTCCTAGCATGTATCTACCTGGATGACTCACACTTATTTTTTCAGGAAACAATGTTTCTTCAGGGAAGCCTTTCTTTATTACCACTCTCTCTCACGCATCTAGAGTAATTCCTCTTGTTTAGACTCTACCACTTCATAGATCATTGTGTCATGCACATCACTGACAAAAGCTCAGAAATGACAAAAGGAAAGCCAATGAAATCACAGAAACAGCAATTAATAAAAGTTTATTGTTCAGACACTAAAAAGGTAGTCTGTTAACTGATAGCACTCAAACCAAAGCACAGATGAGGCTCAGGGGTATATTGTTATAACATAGCTTATACAGTGATGAAGAAATGACTATTCTCCCCAGTGATTGGTTATAATATTAGAATTTTCTTAAATGATAGAGAATTGGCCAGTGGTTACCTCATATTATCCTTGGGAAAAGGTTTAAGCTTTGCTTATGATTTCCAACAGCATAAATAAGAAATGACCCAGGTCAACTTGGCCTTGCATAATAAGCTAAATTAAGCTTTGCTTTTATACTGAACTGATTTTGTCTACTTAGGGAATTTTCAAGGCTGGTCTTCATTTGTTTTTCACTTTATGTAGTTTTGTTCATTAATATTTTATTTTTGACTCAATTTCAAGAATATCAGCCTGATGAAAGCAGGCACTGTATTCATTTTATTTATTTTCTAATTCTTGGAACAAAAGATGTGCCTGATACATTATAGATATCCTAAGATATTAGTTAATGACTCAACAAATGGATGAATGACGATTGTTTGAATGTTGCTGTTTATATCAGTTCTTTATTTTATTATTATTATTATTTTTTTTTTTTTTTTAGTTTTGGAAATGCTGTATGTCTGAATTACCCGTCATGGAAGACTAGACATGGATAGCTTATAGGACACTTAAGATATGACTAGTGTGACTAAAAAACTGAACTTTTAATTTAATTTTAATTAACCTAAATTTAATTTTAAATAGCTACATGTGGGTAGTTGCTAACATATTGGATAGTTTTAGGTATATGGAACAGAATCTATAGGGATGTTCTTTAAAAGATATGTCTGGCAACCCACTCCAGTACTCTTGCCTGAAAAATCCCATGGATGGAGGAGCCTGGTACACTGTAGTCCAGGGGGTCGCTAAGAGTCGGACACGACTGAATGACTTCACTTTCAGTTCCATGCATTGGAGAAGGAAATGGCAACCCACTCCAGTTTTCTTGCCTGGAGAATCCCAGGGATGGGGGAGCCTGGTGGGCTACCGTCTATGGGGTCGCACAGAGTCGGACACGACTGAAGTGACTTAGCAGCAGCAACATACAAGAGACAAATTTGTGGAAATGACAAATCCTAAAGTGAGCATATATGGAAAAAAAAATCACATTTTTTTGAACAGAGAACACAAGAACACAGAATTCATATAGCACTCTGAAATAAAATTCTTCTCTAAACATAGTTAAAGCACAAGTTTCCTATATGTGTTAAACTAGAGACATAATATGACCAATATTTGAAAGAGTTATGTTATAACTGTTTGCTCCTCTTGGCCACCGCCCCTGGCCTCAGACCTGGGATAGCTCCTCTCAGCAATTCCTGTACCGTCGCAGCCTGGCACTCCAGGCTGCTGCCCTTGACCTTTTTGGAAACATAGAAAGACTAACTCTCATTGAAAATGCATTTGCTTTGTGAATATGATCCAGCCTCAGTCTTTCATTATATTTTATATAGTGCCTATATAGTTCACACCATCTTACTTGGGTTTCTCTTACATTGGGCGTGGGGTATCTCTTCACAGCTGCTCCAGCAAAGCGCAGCCACTGCTCTTTATCTTGGATGAGGGGTATCTCCACACCACCACCCTTCCTGACCTTCAACCAACCACCACTCCTTGGACCTGGGGTTGCTCCTCCCAGCCACCACCCCTGGCCTCGGACACGGGGTAGCTCCTTTCAGCCATTCCTGTGCCGTCACAGTCTGGCACTCTAGGCTGCTGCCCTTGACCTCGGACATGGGGTAACTCCTCTTGGCCGCCGCCCTTCGGGCATGGGGTCCTCCCGGCTTCTGCCCTTGACTTCGGACATGGGGTAGCTCCTCTCGGCCACACACAGCGCGCTGGCTGCAACCGCCTGCGCTTAGTGAAACCATACTAAGCACTGAAACCATACTCACAGAAAACTAGTCAATCCAGTCACACTAGGACCACAGCCTTGTCTAACTCAATGAAACCAAGCCATGTCCGCGGGGCAACGCAGGGTGGGCGGGTCATGGTGGAGAGGTCTGACAGAATGTGGTCCACTGGAGAAGGGAATGGCAAACCACTTCAGTATTCTTGCTTGGAGAATCCCATGAACAGTATGAAAAGGAAAAATGATAGGATACTGAAAGAGGAACTCCCCAGGTCAGTAGTTGCCCAATATGTTACTGGAGATCAGTGGAGAAATAACTCCAGAAAGAATGAAGGATGGAGCCAAAGCAAAAACAATAACCAGTAGTGATGTGACTAGTGATAGAAGCAAGGTCGGATGATGTAAAAAGCATTATTGCATAGGGACCTGGAATGTCAGGTCCATGAATCAAGGCAAATTGGAAGTGGTCAAACAAGAGATGGCAAGAGTGAATGTCGACATTCTAGGAATTAGTGAACTAAAATGGACTGGAATGGGTGAATTTAACTCAGATGACCATTATATCTACTACTGTGGGCAGGAATCCCTCAGAAGACATGGAGTATCCATCATGGTCAACAAAAGAGTCCAAAATGCAATACTTGGATGCAATCTCAAAAACAACAGAATGATCTCTGTTTGTCTCCAAGGTAAACCATTCAATATCACGGTAATTCAAATCTATGCCCCAACCAGTAAACTGAAGAAGCTGAAGTTGAATGGTTCTATGAAGACCTACAAGACCTTTTAGAACTAACACCCAAAAAAGAAGTCCTTTTCATTATAGGGGACTGGAATGCAAAAGTAGGAAGTCAAGAAACACCTGGAGTAACAGGCAAATTTGGCCTTGGAATGCAGAATGAAGCAGGGCAAAGACTAATAGAGTTTTGCCAAGAAAATGCACTGGTCATAGCAAACGCCCTCTTCCAACAACACAAGAGAAGACTCTACACATGGACATCACCAGATGGCCAACATCAAAATCAGACTGATTATATTCTCTGCAGCAAAAGATGGAAAAGCTCTATACAGTCAGCAAAAACAAAACCAGGAGCTGACTGTGGCTCAGATCATGAACTCCTTATTACCAAATTCAGACTGAAATTGAAGAAAGTAGAGAAAACTGCTAGACCATTCAGGTATGACCTAAATCATATCCGTTATGATTATACAGTGGAAGTGAGAAATAGATTTAAGGGCTGTGATTTGATAGATAGAGTGTCTGATGAACTATGGAATGAGGTTCGTGACATTGTACAGGAGACAGGGATCAAGACCATCCCCATGGAAAAGAAAGGCAAAAAAGCAAAATAGCTGTCTGGGGAGGCCTTACAAATAGCTGTGAAAAGAAGAGAAGCAAAAAGGAAAGGAGAAAAAGACAGATATAAGCATCTGATTGCAGAGTTCCAAAGAATAGTAAGAAGAGATACGAAAGCCTTCTTCAGTGATCAATGCAAAGAAACAGAGGAAAAGAACAGAATGAGAAAGACTAGAGATCTCTTCAAGAAAATTAGAGATACCAAGGGAATATTTCATGCAAAGATAGGCTCGATAAAGGACAGAAATGGCATGGACCTTACAGAAGCAGAAGATATTAAAAAGAGGTGGTAAGAATAAACAGAAGAACTGTACAAAAAAATCTTCATGACCTGGATAATCACGATGGTGTGATCACCCATCTAGAGCCAGAATGTGAAGTCAAGTGGGCCTTAGAAATCATCACTACGAACAAAGCTGGTGGAGGTGATGGAATTCCAGTTGAGCTATTTCAAATCCTGAAAGATGACACTGTGAAAGTGCTTGGAAAACTCAACAGTGGCCACAGGACTGGAAAAGGTCAGTTTTAATTCTAATCCCAAAGAAAGGGCATGCCAAAGAATGCTCAAACTACCGCACAATTGCACTGATCTCACATGCTAGTAAAATAATGCTCAAAATTCTCCAAGCCAGGCTTCAGCAATACGTGAACCGTGAACTTCCTGACGTTCAAGCTGGTTTTAGAAAAGGCAGAGGAACCAGAGATCAAATTGCCAACATCCACTAGATCATCGAAAAAGCAAGAGAGTTCAAAAAAAAACATCTCTTTCTGCTTTCTTGAATATGCCAAAGCCTTTGACTATGTGGATCACAATCAACTGTGGAAAATTCACACACAAGAGATATGTGGGAATACCAGACTGCCTGACCTGCCTCTTGAGAAATCTGTATGCAGGTCAGGTGCAACCATTAGAACTGGATATGGAAAAACAGACTGGTTCCAAATAGGAAAAGGAATACGTCAAGGCTGTATACTGTCACCCTGCTTATTTAACTTCTGTGCAGAGGACATCATGAGAAACGCTGGACTGGAAGAAACAAGCTGCAATCAAGATTACTGGGAGAAATATCAATAACCTCAAATATGCAGATGACACCACCCTTATGGCAGAAAGTGAAGAGGAACTAAAAAGCCTCTTGATGAAAGTGAAAGAGGAGAGTGAAAAAGTTGGCTTAAAGCTCAACATTCAGAAAATGAAGATTATGGCATCTGGTCCTATCACTTCATGGGAAATGGATGGGGAAACAGTGGAAACAGTGTCCAACTTTATTTTGGGGGGCTCCAAAATCACTGCAGATGGTGATTGCAGCCATGAAATTAAAAACGCTTACTCCTTGGATGGAAAGTTATTTCCAACCTAGATAGCATATTCAAAAGCAGAGACATTACTTTGCCGACTAAGATCCGTCTAGTCAAGGATATGGTTTTTCCAGTAGTCATGTATGGATGTGAGAGTTGGACTGTGAAGAAAGCTGAGGTCCGAAGAATTGGTGCTTTTGAACTACGGTGTGAGAGAAGACTCTTGAGAGTCCCTTGGACTGCAAGGAGATCCAACCAGTCCATTCTGAAGGAGATCAGCCCTGGGATTTCTTTGGAAGGAATGATGCTAAAGCTGAAAATCCAGTACTTTAGCCACCTCTTGCGAAGAGTTGACTCATTGGAAAAGACTCTGATGCTGGGAGGGATTGGGGGCAGGAGGAGAAGGGGACGACGGAGGATGAGATGGCTGGATGGCATCACTGACTCGAAGAATATGAATCTGAGTGAACCCTGGGAGTTTGTGATGGACAGGGAGGCCTGACATGCTGCAATTCATGGGGTCGCAAAGAGTCGGACACGACTGAGTGACTGACTGAACTGATATAGTTCACACATGGAGAAGGCAATGGCAAGCCATTTAGTACTCTTGCCTGGAAAATGCCACGGATGGAGCAGCCTGGTAGGCTACAGTCCATGAGGTCGCTAAGAGTCGGGCACGACTGAGCTACTTCACTTTCACTTTTCACTTTCATGCATTATGCCAACCCACTCCAGTATTCTTGCTTGGAGAATCCCATAGATAGAGGCGCCTAGTGGGCTGCCGTCTATGGGGTCGCATAGAGTCGGACACGACTGAAGGGCCTTAGCAGCAGCAGCAGCAGCAGAGTTCACACAAGTGAAAAATTTGGATAGTATAATGACCATTATTTAAGTGCTTTGCCTCTGTTTGTCATATAGTAAATTGAGATAACCTATTGATTGTATTATTACAACCTGTTAACATTTACATTTTATGTTTTAAAGTTTGCACAGCTTGAATACTTTATACATGTTCATATGTACTACAGATGTTTTAGTCAACATCATCTTAATTTTTTTTCCCCCATGGCTTTTTCTTTCATGACATGTATGTAAACTTAACCATTTAAATTAATTTCTTGTATCATCCATAATAGAATAATATATATTTGTCTTTCACAATTGTATACTTACCACTTCATAAAGAAGTAAAGAGTATATAAGAAATATTGCCAATAAATATTTATCTAAATATATAATAAGCAAACTTTATATGTTAATGTAAATGTATTCTTGTAAATTTGGACATATTTACACTACTTTTGTACTATTAGCTTTAAAAAAAAATTTTGGTAATTCTAATTCTCTTGAGCCAAATAACTGTTCCTAAGCTCTCTGAACATTCTCTTCTGCTTGATTTAAACTTGTTTTTGTAAAAGTTAAACTCATATAACTCTATCTGCATTTTGGGTTACTATTTTAAAATTAACTCACATCATCTAGATAGTATTTATCCCTGATCTACATTTCTTCAGCTTTGGAAACAGTGATGATTTCATTCATTTCTAATAATGCAGTACCACCTTGGTTAAAGATACTTTTGACTTATTTTCATTTCAAACCAGGGAGACTCAAAGCACCACCTCTAGTCACTTCATACCACCTTCTTCAAGCTAGAGATCTTTGCAAACACAACTCAATAAAGAAAAAATAATAATAATCAATCTATTATCTATGAAATGGTAAAATATTTTCTACTAAATACATTATAAAATTAGATCAATAATTTGAGAATCAACTAGTGGTCTAACAATTCTCTTAACCATGTTCTTGGGTCCTGCTCTTTTCTGAAGGCAGATTTCTAGCTCTGGAAGTGTCCCATATACATTTTCAGTAGTATAGAGTAGAATGAGAAGGAAGTATTAGTAAATCCCACTTTTCAGTTTTTCTGAATACATCTCAGCCTCTTAGAGGGCATTTCATCATATCCCTTCCCCCCCTTTCTCCACATGCACAAAAACACACAAAGCTACTTCCTTGATGTTCCAGTGGTTAAGATTCCACTTGCCAACGCAGGGGACAGGGGTTCAATCCCTGGTCTGGCAAGATTCCACATGTTGCAGGGCAACTAAGCCTCTCCACCACAATTACTGAGCCCATGTGCTACAAATACTGAAGCCCATGTACCCTTGACTCCATGCTCCACCACAGGAAAAGCCACCGCAATGAGAAGCTCACAGATCACAACTAGAGAGTAGTCCCCACTTGTTGCAACTAGAGAAACCCTGCACAGCAACAAAGACCTACCACAACAAAATAATTAACTAATTAATTAATAAAAACACACACAAATAATATCAACATCTTTTTTTCAAGACTGGCAGGCAAGGAATACAACTCAGCAGTAAGTAGTCAATTCTGCTTTCTTTACAGATATTCTCCCCCACTTGCATTTCATTGCATTAATTATCACACCAACACCCCATGAAATCTTTACCAACTTAGCATCATCTTCTGCTGGGGTATATTTGTGCCCCACTAACCTTGGAAGATTCAACCACTAGGAGATGATGAGCCAGTTCCACCTTACCATCTGTGTTCTCAGATCATTCTCAGTGCCAACTGCATGTGACTTCAGACTGTGGTGAAGATCTCTACCTGTGGAAGGGGAGACGGAAGGAAGGAGGATTAGATAAAAAGAGTACCAGACTGCAGTACAGTTCCAAGAGAGGAAAGACAAGTCCAGTGAGCAGTCCTTGGATGAAAGGTGGCAATATAAAAATATGGAAGACTAGTTCTTCCACCTGGAAATATGGAAAATTAGTTCTTTTGGGTGAGGAGGAGTTGACAATACATATCTATAGGATTATTTACTTTGTTATGGTCCTAAAATTCTGAGATAGAACCTTTGTAACTACAACCATATTACACAAAGTAGCTAGTTGAAAAGTTCTGCATTCAATCTAAAGAAGTATTAAGCATCACTTGACAATAACAAATTGTTTTCCTGAGTTCAACTTATTAAATTTACCGATTTAGGTATTACAGCTTTTTGCTTGCTCAGATGGACTGAGGTAGAGAAAAAAATTGGTAGCAAGCAGCAACTTACTTATGTTTGATTATATTTTATATCATGAATTGAAAATCATTTTGGCACAAGATTGTATAAATAACCATAGTCCATACTTCCTTCAGGAAACTACTTTCTTCATGGTCAGCAATGATCTCTTTGCAAAGACTTAAATTAATTGTATTCAATCCTAACTTACTTGACCAACCTGTAGTATATGATCCTGTTGTCCTCTCCCTTCAAAATTGAAAAACAACCAAGAGACTTTGGTTTCTATAAACTGGCACCTCCTGTTTTGTTTTTGGCACTTCTTGGCCTCCATTGAGCTCATTTTTACTTTCCTCGCCCTTTTATGTAGGTTTCTCTCAGGATTCTGTGATTTGTGCTCTATTTCATCATAACTTTATGTGTTTTGCATGAGCAATTAAATTTACTGTGACGGTTGTAAGTAAATCTTTATATTTCAATTCAGTTCAGTTAGTTCAGTCACTCAGTCTTGTCTGACTCTTTGCAGCCCCATGAATCACAGCACACCAGGCCTCCCTGTCCATCAACAACTCCCGGAGTTCACTCAAACTCATGGGCATCAGGTCGGTGATGCCATACAGCCATCTCATCCTCTGTATCTGTTTCTCCTCCTGCCCCCAATACCTCCCAACATCAGAGTCTTTTCCAATGAGTCAACTATTCGCATGAGGTGGCCAAAGTATTGGAGTTTCAGCTTTAGCATCAATCCCTCCAATGAACACCCAGGACTGATCTCTTTTAGGATGGACTGGTTGGATCTCCTTGCAGTCCAAGGGACTCTCAAGAGTCTTCTCAAACTCCAAAGTTCAAAAGCATCAATTCTTCGGCCCTCAGCTTTCTTCACAGTCCAACTCTCACATCCATACCTGACTGCTGGAAAAACCATGGCCTTGACTAGATGGACCTTTGTAGGCAAAGTAATGTATCTGCTTTTTAATGTGCTATCTAGGTTGGTCATTCCTTTCCTTCCAAGGAGTAAGCATCTCTTAATTTCATGGCTGCAGTTACCATCTGCCATGATTTTGGAGCCCAAAAAATAACGTCGGACACTGTTTCCACTGTTTCCCCATCTGTTTCCCATGAAGTGATGGGGCCAGATGCTATGATCTTAGTTTTCTGAATGTTGAGCTTTAAGCCAACTTTTTCACTCTCCTCTTTCACTTTCATCAAGAGGCTTTTGAGTTCCTCTTCACTTTCTGCCATAAGGGTGGTGTCTTCTGCATATCTGAGGTTATTGAAATTTCTCCCAGCAATCTTGATTCCAGCTTGTGCTTCTTCCAACCCAGCGTTTCTCATGATGTATTCTGCATATAAGTTAAATAAG
This sequence comes from Ovis canadensis, assembly GCF_042477335.2. Taxonomy (NCBI): domain Eukaryota; kingdom Metazoa; phylum Chordata; class Mammalia; order Artiodactyla; family Bovidae; genus Ovis; species Ovis canadensis. The sequence continues at coordinate 65,769,097 of NC_091250.1, forward strand.
GAGGGTGACAGTATACAGCCTTGACGTACTCCCTTTCCTCTTTGGAACCAGTCTGTTGTTCCATGTCCAGTTCTAATGGTTGCACCTGACCTGCATACAAATTTCTCAAGAGGCAGTCAGGTGGTCTGGTATTCCCATCTCTTTCAGAATTTTCCACAGTTTATTGTGATCCATATAGTCAAAGATTTGGCATAGTCAATAAAGCAGAAATAGATGTTTTTATGGAACTCTCTTGATTTTTTGATATGACTTGAAAATCTTGTATTAATCAGGTGGCTCAGATGGTAAAGAACCAATGTGGAAGGCCTGGGTTCAATCCCTGGGTTGGGAAGATCCCCTGGAGAAGGGAACAGCTACACAGTTCAGTATTCTGGCCTGGAGATTTCCATGTACTATGTAGTTCATGGGGCCATGAAGAATTAGACTTGACTGAGCAACTTCATTTCACTTCACCTCTAGAGAAACAAAACTAATAGAATTTGTATAGATATGTAGAAAGGTATATATTATGAGGGATTGACTCACACAATTAGGAAAGCAGAGAAATCCCTCAATCTGTCTTTCGTAATCTGAAGAGCAGGAAAGCCTGCAATGTAGCTCTTGTCTAAATAAAAAATCTGAGAACCAGAGGAGCCAGTGATGTAAAGTCCTAGTTCAGTTCTTAAGGCCTGAGTATCAGGCTGTGTGTCGATGTATAAGGCAAGACAAGATGGATGACACAACTCAAGAAAATATCAAATTAGCCCTTTCACCACCATTTTGTTCTATTCAAGCCTTCAATGGATTGGATGATTCCTCATATTTTTCTAAGAAGGAGCTTTACTTAGTTCACCAATTTGAATGTTAATCTTTCCTAGAAACATACTCAAATACACACAGACTCAGAAATATGTCTTACTAATTACTATTCCTCAGACCTGTCAAGTTGATACATAAAGTTAATCATCATAAACACATAATGCTATCTTAGTTATTGTTTCAGATCTTTGAAAATTGTATATCCATATATTCTACTATAATGACACTAATTGTACTTCAAATCAACATAGGCAATATAGGCACAACTTACAAAATATATCTTGCCTCCTAATATTTTTTTTTAAGATAGAATATAACTTAATTCTCTACAATAATGTATGGGCTTCCCTGGTGGCTCAGCTGGTAAAGAATATGCCTGCCAATGCAGGAGATGCAAGAGATGTGGGTTCAACCCCTGGGTCTGGAAGATGCCCTGGAGGAGGGCATGACAACCCACTCCCCTGTTCTTGCCTGGAGAATCCTTTATCCCATGGATAAAGGAGCCTGGTGGGCTTCAGTCCATGTCACAAAGAGTCAGACAGGACTGAACACAAACAACAACATTATGCAATAAAGTATACAAGCTCTATGTATAAATCTTGCTCAATTTTTGTTATGTACCTGATATAAATATATCAAAGATTAATATGTAACACATTTCCAGAGCTCTGATTGTGGATTCAGGAACCTAAATCCTAAAGCATCCTAAAGAATCCTCCCTGCCCCTTCCCAGTCAGTACTCTCAAGGTAGGATTACTTTAACTTCTGTCTAAATATACTGATTTTACCTGATACTTTTTAAAATTATTCAAAAAAGAATCCTATGTGTTATTTTGGACCTGGTTTAGTTTGTTCATTATTGGCCCTGAGAGATGTACCCATATTATTTTGTAGTATTGTTTCATTCTTTTTTATTGCTGGATAAAATTTCACTGTATAAATAGATCAGATTTTATATATCCATTCTTCCATTGGTGGACATTTGGGTTATAAATGAGTTATCAATTGTCGTGTAACAAATTTTCCTAAAACACAGCCACTTAAACTAACATTTGTTATCTCACAGTATCTCTGAGTCTGGAATTCAAAGTAGATTAGTTGCAAAGACTTGCTCAGGTTTCTCATGAGCTTGCCCTCAAGCTGTCAGCCAGGACTTCAGTCATCTGAAGATTTCACTGGAATGAAAGACTTACATTCAAGTTCATTCACATGGCAACTGGCCAACCTTGATTTGTGTTGGCCAGAGACTCATTCCATAGATTTCTTTCATGTCATATAGATGCCTCTATATTTATCTATTATTCTGGTTAAGTTCTACACAAATATCCTCATTTTCTTTTTTATATAAAAATCATTTTTAAACAATGGATCTATTCCCTGATTGATTTTTTACAGCCTTGACTCAGCTTTTGATCTTTCATGCTGTTATTCCAGGTACTTGAAGACATGAAGGCTTACTGGTAATTTTCAATGATATCATCTTATTGTGATATTTTGTGTACTATTGTTGCTGTTGTTTAGTCTCTCAGTCATGTCTGACTCCTTGTGACCCCACAGTTTGCAGCAGGCCAGGCTTCCCTGTCCTTTACTCAAACTCATGTCCATTGAGTCAGTGACGTGATAAAACCATCTTATCCTCTGTCATCCCCTTCTCCTCCTGCCTTCAATCTTTCTCAGGATCAGGGTCATTTCCAACGAGTCTGCTCTGCTCATCCAGCAGCCAAAGTATTGGAGCTTCAGCTTCAGTCCTTCCAATAAATATTCATGGTTGATTCCTTTAGGACTGACTAGTTTAATCTCCTTGGTGTTCAAGGGACTCTCAACAGTCTACTCCAGCACCATAGTTCACAGCCATCAATTCTTCCGCACTTAGTTTTTTTGTTTTGTTTTGTTTTGTTTCGTTTTGTTTTCCAGCTCTCATTTCTCTACTTGACTATTGGAAAAACCATAGCTGTAACTACACGGACCTTTAGGCAAAGTAATGTCTCTGCTTTTTAATACACTAAGTTTGTCATTGCTTTTCTTCCAAGGAGGAAGCATGTTTTAATCTCATGGTTGTAGTCACTGTCCACAATGATTTTGGATTCAAGAAAGTAAAGTCTGCTACTGTTTCCATTGTTTCCCCATCTCTTTGCTATGAAGTGATGGGACCGGATGCCAGGATCTTTGTTTTTTGAATGTTGAGTTTTAAACCAGCTTTTCACTCTCCTCTTTCACCCTCATCAATAGACTGTTTAATTCCTCTTATCTTTCTGCCATAAGGGTGGTATCATTTGAGGTTGTTGATATTTCTCCCCACAATCTGATTACAGCTTGTGCTTCATCCAGCCCAACATTTCACATTATGTACTCTACATGGTAAATAAGCATGGTGACAATATACAGCCTTGACATACTCCTTTACCAATTTGGAACCAGTCTGTTGTTCCATGTATGTTTCTAACTGTTGCTTCTTGACCTGCATACAGGTTTCTCAGGAGGCAGGTAAGGTGGTCTGGTATTCCCATCTCGTAAAGAATTTTCCAGTTTGTTGTGATCCACACAGTCAAAGACTATTGTAGTGAATGAAGCAGAAGTATATATTTTTCTGGAATTCTCCAGCTTTTTCTATGATCCAAAAGATGTTGGAAATTTGATCTCTGGTTCATCTGCCTTTTTTTAAACCCAGCTTGTGCATCTGGAAGTTTTCAATTCAAACACTGTTGAAATCTGGCTTGAAAGATTTTGAACATGACTTTGCTAGCATGTGAAATGAGTGAAGTCATGCGGTAGTTTGAGGATTCTTTGGCATTGCCCTTCTTTGGGATTGTGTACCATAGATGTTTAACATATTAATTTTGAAAAAATAATAAATGGCTCTAAGACTTTGATACTTTCAACTCCTTGTGACAATGACAAATATCACTTTTCCCTCATATACATATCTTATTATCAACTAAACATGTGACTAAGTGTGAATAATAACTCAAACAGTTCAAATTTCCTGCATTCAGTGATCAGAATCCCATGACAAACCAAATTAACCTAGTATTTTAGTACAATTTCTAGTGTTTTAATACAGTTTCAGGTATTATAAATTAAATAAATCTCATAACTTTAGTGAATTTAATTATAAGGATTCACAGCTATTCAGTTCAGTTCAGTTCAGTCACTCAGTCGTGTCCGACCCTTTGCAACCCTATGAATCGCAGCACACCAGGCCTCCCTGTCCATCACCAACTCCTGGAGTTCACCCAGACTCACGTCCATCAAGTCAGTGATGCCATCCAGACAGCTCATCCTCTGTTGTCCCCTTCTCCTCCTGCCCCCAATCCCACCAATCATCAGAGTCTTTTCCAATGAGTCAACTCTTCACATGAGGTGGCCAAAGTACTGGAGTTTCAGCTTTAGCACCATTCATTCCAAAGAAATCCCAGGGCTGATCTCCTTCAGAATGGACTGGTTGGATCTCCTTACAGTCCAAGGGACTCTCAAGAGTCTTCTCCAACACCACAGTTCAAAAGCCTCAATTCTTCGGTGCTCAGCCTTCTTCACAGTACAATTCTCACATCAATACATGACCACAGGAAAAATCATAGTCTTGACTAGACGGACCTTAGTCGGCAAAGTAATGTCTCTGCTTTTGAATATGCTATCTAGGTTGGTCATAACTTATCTTCCAAGAAGTAAGCGTCTTTTAATAGCTATTAATCTATTCCAAATGGTAAAACTGCTATAGTTGTCAGCTACTCAATGCTATTAACACAATCAAGCCCACTGTTTATTTTGATGGCATATCAGACATTTTAAACTTTCTAAAAACTCTCTATTATGCTCACTTTTCCTTTATACTGCTGAGTTCCGATTTACCCATCTTAATTATATAATTTTCTAGTGAAATTTTAAAAGTGAGAAAACGTGTATCATTTCAGTAACATACCTGTGGAATAGAAAAGACAAAAGTGACAATGAGACGGAGATTACCTGGTATAAGATGTACTATGAGTCTGTGAAAGTGAAAGTTACTCAGTCATGTCAGATTCTTTGCGATCCCATGGACTGTATAGAAATTCTCCAGACCAGAATACTGAAGTGGTTAGCCTTTCCCTTCTCCAAGGGATCTTCCCAACCCAGGGATAGAATTCAAGTCTCCCTCATTGTAGTATATGCACAATATCAAGTTCTTTTAAACACAACAGAAAAAGGATATGTAAATTATTGTCTATGTGAGAAGCTATTATGTCACACTTTATATATTAATGCAATCATAATATTTGTGGTTTCATTTAATTTACTTAACTCTAGAATTCACATTTCGGAATATAATTTCTGCTTCTGTATTTTCCTTTCTGTGATACACAGGTGAAGAAAGATGTTCATTGTGTTTTTCACATAGACAATAACTTACATATCCTTTTTCTGTTCTGATTTTTGAAAGAAATTGATATTGTGAGTATAATTCTAAATAAAGAATGTGTTACCCAAATAACCAAAGTATTTCTAAATATTTTCATTATTAATTACAATATAATTACTACATAAAAACTTTTTTTTTCTAAGTCTCTAAGACAAGAATACACAGAAGAACTGTACAAAAAAGATCTTCATGACTCAGATAAATAATCACAATGGTGTGATCACTCACCTAGAGCCAGACATCCTGGAATGTGAAGTCAAGTGGGCCTAAGAAAGCATCACTACAAACAAAACTAGTGGAGGTGATGGAATTCCAGTTGAGCTATTTCAAATCCTGAAAGATTATGCTGTCAAAGTGCTGCACTCAATATACCAGCAAACTTGGAAAACTCAGCAGTGGCCACAGGACTGGAAAAGGTCAGTTTTCATTCCAATCCCAAAGAAAGACAATGCCAAAGAATGCTCAAACTACTGCACAACTGCACTCATCTCACACGCTAGTAAAATAATGCTCAAAATTCTCCAAGCCAGGCTTCAGCAATATGTGAACCATGAGCATCCATTTATTCAAGCTGGATTTAGAAAAGGCAGAGGAACCAAAGATCAAATTGCCAACATCCGCTGGATCACTGAAAAAGCAAGAGAGTTTCAGAAAAACGTCTATTTCTGCTTTATTGACTATGCCAAACCTTTCACTGTGTGGCTCACAATAAACTGTGGAAAATTCTGAAAGAGATGGGTTTACCAGACCACCTGACTTACCTCTTGAGAAACCTGTATGCAGGCCAGGAAGCAACAGTTAAAACTGGACATGGAACAACAAACTGGTTCCAAATAGGAAAAGGAATACATGAAGGCTATATATTGTCACCCTGCATATTTACATTATATGCAGAGTACATCATGAGAAATGCTGGGCTGGAAGAAGCAAAAGCTGAAATCAAGATTGCCAAGAGAAATATCAATAACCTCAGATATGCAGATGATACCACCCTTATGGCAGAAAGTGAAGAGGAACTCAAAAGCCTCTTGATGATAGTGAAAGAGGAGAGTGAAAAAGTTGGCTTAAAGCTCAACATTCAGAAAATGAAGATAATGGCATCTGGTCCCATCACTTCATGGCAGATACAAGGGGAAACAGTGGAAATAGTGTCAATTTTTTTGTTGTTGTTGGGGCTCCAAAATCACTGCAGATGGTAATTGCAGTCATGAAATTAAAAGACGCTTACTCCTTGGAAGATATAAGTGATGACCAACCTAGATATCATATTGAAAAGCAGCGACATTACTTTGCCAACTAAGGTCCATCTAGTCAAGGGTATGGTTTTTCCAGGGGTCATGTATGGATGTGAGAGTTGGACTGTGAAGAAGGCTGAGCACCAAAGAATTGATGCTTTTGAACTGCAGTGTTGGAGAAGACTCTTGAGAGTCCCTTGGACTGCAAGGAGATCCAACCAGTCCATTCTGAAGGAGATCAGCCCTGGGATTTCTTTGGAAGCAATGATGCTAAAGCTGAAACTCCAATAGTTTGGCCACCTCATGCAAAGATGACTCATTGGAAAAGACTTTGATGCTGGGAGGGATTGGGGGCAGGAGGAGAAGGGGATGACAGAGGATGAGATGGCTGGATGGCATCACCAACTCGATGGACGTGAGTCTGAGTGAACTCCGGGAGTTGGTGATGGACAGGGAGGCCTGGCGTGCTGCGATTCATGGGGTCGCAGAGTCGGACATGACTGAACGACTGAACTGAACTGATTTGGCTTCTGTAATTGATGTAGTAGGAAGCACAACAAACTGTTTAATAATTTTGAATATAATTTTATATATTCTTACTATGAAGTAATTCAAAGGGATCATAATACGTTTTTAAATTTTTAAGGCATTAAATCTCTACTGCTTAATGTCTGTTGCATTCATTGATTTTATTTCTTTCATAAACCGACATTGAGACTTAAACATTATAAATTTCATTGTTAAGACACAAACAATCAGAATTAGAATTGGTTAAATCTAAAATATCACTTAGTGTAGTACCCAGTTTAACATTTTTTTTTGTTTGTTTAGTTCTTTTTTTTTATTTTTTATTTTTTAATTTTAAAATCTTTAATTCTTACATGCATTCCCAAACATGAACCCCCCTCCCACCTCCCTCCCCATAACATCTTTCTGGGTCATCTTTGTTTTATAAACTAGGACATTCCATTCCTAAATGTCCTTAGGGAAGCAGGCAGACAAATAAAAAGTGAAAATTGTAAAACCATAGATGATTGATATTGATAAAATATTATTATAAAATAAGAAAGTAATCTCAAAGATTTTATACACAAAAATAGAATCATCCTATTTCCTCAAAATTGTAATCATACTAATTATTACAGTTTTTGTCAATATTATGTATCTTACATTCTATCATATTATTATAAGAAGGTATATAGTAAGTCAAATATTCTTAATAAATATTACTTCCCAAATCATGACAGCTAAAGATTATACACTTGAAAGCATTTTGTGATCATATATTTGAACATTTCAAAAGAAGTCTTTTCAAAATATTGTTTCTCTTATGTTTGGTAAGATGTGAAAATGAGCAGTTAATGTGGGCATTTGAATAAATTTAAATTTTAGAAATCCGTGCATAAAATCAAATGATGGCCAGCAAATAATGATGTAGATTAAATGTTCCAATTTTATGATTTTTCACATCTTCTGAATACTTAACTCTTTTGAATGACATCTTCCTAGTTCCAGCATGACAAGGGAAACAAAAAGAGGCTATTTTGAATGTAATACAACTTGTCTTTTACCAGAAAAGAGGAGAGTAAGTTCTCCTGCTAGCATCATGAGCACAGTACATGAAAGTTTCATGATATTAATAAAATTTATTTCTATAAAAATTCAAAGAATAAAAAAATTTCAAAGAATAAAGACTCCAATTAGAGTCAAAATCCTAATACCAAAATTAGCTTTTATTGCAGATATTATTCTTTAATTATATTTAATGATCAGAGGAAACACTGTTTCAGTGAAACATTTCTGGTTAAATTAAATATTAAATGTAAACATAATATGGAATTTTCTAAAGGTCTGCCTACTTGACTAAATGAGCCAAACTCATTTTCTTTTTTTTTTTTGTAATCTTATCTATACGAGTGCATCATGAGAAACTCTGGGCTGGAAGAAGCACAAGCTGGAATCAAGTTAGCCGGGAGAAATATCAATAACTGCAGATATGCAGATGACACAACCCTTATGGCAGAAAGTGAAGAGGAACTAAAAAGCCTCTTGATGAAAGTGAAAGAGGAGAGTAAAAAAGTTGGCTTAAAGCTCAATATTCAGAAAACGACGATCATGGCATCTGGTCCCATCTCTTCATGGGAAATAGATGGGGAAACAGTGGAAACTGTGTCAGACTTTATTTTTTCGGGAGGGGCTCCAAAATTACTGCAGATGGTGATTGCAGCCATGAAATTAAGATGACTACTCCTTGGAAGGGAAGTTATGACCAACCTAGATGGCACAATAAAAAGCAGAGACAATACTTTGCCAACAAAGGTCGTCTAGTTAAGGCTATGGTTTTTCCAATGGTCATGTATGGATGTGAGAGTTGGACTGTGAAGAAAGCTGAGCACCGAAGAATTGATGCTTTTGAACTGTGGTGTTGGAGGAGACTCTTGAGAGTCCCTTGGACTGCAAGGAGATCCAACCAATCCATCCTAAAGGAGATCAGTCCTGGGTGTTCCTTGTAAGGACTGATGTTAAAGGTGAAACTTCAGTACTTTGGCCACCTCATGCGAAGTGTTGACTCTTTGGAAAAGACTCTGATGCTGGGAGGGGTTGGGGGCAGGAGGAGAAGGCAACGACAGAGGATGAGATGGTTGGATGGCATCACCGACTCAATGGACGTGAGTCTGATTGAACTCCGGGAGTTGGTGATGGACAGCAAGGCCTGGCGTGCTGCAGTTTATGGGCTCGCAAAGAGTCGGACATGACTGAGCAAATGAACTGAACTGAAGATTCAAAACTTTTGAAACATAGGCTTCCTTTGTATCATTTACTTTGTAAGAGGTACACTTTTCTCACCATCATTGCAGAATCACAGATATAATAGTTATTTAGAGGCAATTTAATATGATCCCAATGGGCATTTTTTTTAAAAATTTTTAATTTTACCTTATTTTACCTTACAATACTGTATTGGTTTTGCCATACATTGACATGAATCCACCACGGGTGTACATGCATTCCCAAACATGAACCCCCCTCCCATCTCCCTCCCCATAACATCTCTCTGGGTCATCCCCATGCACCAGTCCCAAGCATGCTGTATCCTGCATCGGACATAGACTGGTGATTCAATTCTTACATGATAGTATACATGTTTCAATGCCATTCTCCCAAATCATCCCACCCTCTCCCTCTCCCTCTGAGTCCAAAAGTCCGCTATACACATCTGTGTCTTTTTTTGCTGTCTTGCATACAGGGTCATCATTGTCATCTTTCTAAATTTCATATATGTGTGTTAGTATACTGTATTGGTGTTTTTCTTTCTGGCTTACTTCACTCTGTATATTCAGCTCCAGTTTAATCCATCTCATCAGAACTGACTCAAATGTATTCTTTTTAACAGCTGAGTAATACTCCATTGTGTATATGTACCACCGCTTTCTTATCCATTCATCTGCTGATGGACATCTAGGTTGTTTCCATGTCCTGGCTATTATAAACAGTTTTGCGATGAACATTGGGGTACATGTGTCTCTTTCAGTTCTGGTTTCCTTGATGTGTATGCCCAGAAGTGGGATTGCTGGGTCATATGGCAGTTCTATTTGCAATTTTTTAAGGAATCTCCACACTGTTTTCCATGGTGGTTGTACTAGTTTGCATTTCCACCAACAGTGTAGGAGAGTCCCCTTTTCTCCACACCCTCTCCAGCATTTATTGCTTATAGATTTTTGGATCGCAGCCATTCTGACTGGTGTGAAGTGGTACCTCATTGTGGTTTTGATTTGCATTTCTCTAATAATGAGTGATGTTGAGCATCTTTTCATGTGTTTGTTAGCCATCCGTATGTCTTCTTTGGAGAACTGTCTATTTAGTTCTTTGGCCCATTTTTTTCAATGGACATTTAAACACACATGTACAAGAATTGCTTGGTTAAATCTAGTCATCAGTTCAGTTCAGTCCAATGAGTCAACTCTTTGCATGAGGTGGCCAAAATACTGGAGTTTCAGCTTTAGCATCATTCCTTCCAAAGAAATCCCAGGGCTGATCTCCTTCAGAATGGACTGGTTGGATCTCCTTGCAGTCCAAGGGACTCTCAAGAGTCTTCTCCAACACCACAGTCCAAAAGCATCAATTCTTTGGTGCTCAGCCTTCTTCACAGTCCAACTCTCAGATCCATACATGACCACTGGAAAAACCATAGCCTTGACTAGATGGAACTTTGTTGGCAAAGTAATGTCTCTGCTTTTGAATATGCTATCTAGGTTGTTCATAACTTTCCTTCCAAGAAGTAAGAGTCTTTTAATTTCATGGCTGGAGTCACCATCTACAGTGATTTTTGAGCCTCCCAAAATAAAGTCTGACACTGTTTCCACTCTTTCCCTGTCTATTTCCCATGAAGTCATGGGACCAGATGCCATAATCTTCGTTTTCTTAATGTTGAGCTTTACACCAACTTTTTCACTCTCCTCTTTCATTTTCTTTAAGAGGCTTTTTAGTTCCTCTTCACTTTCTGCCATAAGGGTGGTGTCATCTGCATATCTGAGGTTATTGATATTTCTCCCAGCTATCTGGATTCCAGCTTGTGCTTCCTCCAGCCCGTTTTTCATGATGTACTCTGCATATAAGTTAAATAAGCAGGGTGACAATATACAGCCTTGCAATACTCCTTTTCTTATTTGGGACCAGTCTGTTGTTCCATCTCCAGTTCTAACTATTGCTTCCTGGCCTGCATATAGGTTTCTCAAAAGGCAGGTCAGGTGGTCTGGCATTCCCATCTCTTTCAGTGCTTTGCTATAGCAGCCGTGAAGAGATACCCCACATCCAAGGTAAGAGAAATCCAAGTAAGATGGTAGATGTTGCCAGAGGGCATCAGAGGGCAGACACACTGAAACCATAATCACAGAAAACTAGTCAATCTAATCATGCCAGGACCACAGCCTTTTTTAACTCAATGAAACTAAGCCATGCCGTGTGGGGCCACCCAAGATGGGTGGGTTATGGTGGAGAGGTCTGACATAATGTGGTCCACTGGAGGATGGAATGGTGAACCACTTCAGTATTCTTGCCTTGAGAATGCCATGAACAGTATGAAAAGGCAAAATGATAGGATACTGAAAGAGGAACTCCCTAGGTCGGTAGGTGCCGAATATGCTACTGAAGATCAGTGGAGAAATAACTCCAGAAAGAATGAAAGGATGGAATCATAGCAAAAACAATACCCAGCTGAGGATGTGACTGGTGATAGAAGCAAGGTCCGATGCTGTAAAGGGCATTATTGCACAGGACCCTGGAATGTTAGGTCCATGAATCAAGACAAATTGGAAATGGTCAAACAGGAGATGGCAAGAGTGAATTTCGACATTCTAGAAATCAGCAAACTGAAGTGGATTGGAATGAGTGAATTTAACTCAGATGACCATTATATCTATGACAGTGGGCAGGAATCCCTTAGAAGAAATGGAGTAGCCATCATGGTCAACAGAAGAGTCTGAAATGCAGTACTTGGATGCAATCTCAAAAACAACAGAATGATCTCTGTTCGTCTCCAAGGCAAACCATTCAATATCACAGTAATCCAAGTCTATGCCCCAACCAGTAACACTGAAGAAGCTAAAGTTGAACAGTTCTATGAAGACCTACAAGACCTTTTAGAACAAACACCCAAAAAAAGATGTTATTTTCATTATAGGGGACTGGAATGCAAAAGCAGGAAGTTAAGAAACACCTGGAGTAACAGGCAAATTTGGCCTTGGAATGTGGAATGTAGCAGGGCAAAGGCTAATAGAGTTTTGCCAAGAGAATGCACTGGTCATAGCAAACACCCTCTTCCAACAACACAAGAGAAGACTCTACACATGGACATCACCAGATGGTTAACACCGAAATCAGATTGATTATATTCTTTGCAGCCAAAGATGGAGAAGCTCTATACAGTCAACAAAAACAACACCAGGAGCTGACTGTGGCTCAGATCATGAACTCCTTATTGCCAAATTCAGACTTAAATTGAAGAAAGTGGGGAAAACCACTAGACCATTCAGGTATGACCTCAATCAAATCCCTTATGATTATACAGTGGAAGTGAGAAATAGTTTTAAGGGCCTAGATCTGATAGATAGAGTGCCTGATGAACTATGGACGAAGGTTTGTGACATTATACAGGAGACAAGGATTAAGACCATCCCCATTTGAAAAGAAATGCAGAAAAGCAAAATGACTGTCTGGGGAGGCCTTACTAATAGCTGTGAAAAGAAGAGAAGTGAAAGCAATGTAGAAAAGGAAAGATATAAGCATCTGCATGCAGAGCTACAAAGAATAGAAAGAAGAGATAAGAAAGCCTTCCTCAGCGATCAATGCAAAGAAATAGAGGAAAACAACAGAGTGGGAAAGACTAGAGATCTTCAAGAAAATTAGAGATACCAAGGGAACATTTCATGCAAAGATGGCCTCGATAAAGGACAGAGATTGTATGGACCTAACAGAAGCAGAAGATATTAAGAAGAGGTGGCAAGAATACACAGAAGAACTGTACAAAAAGATCTTCACAACCCAGATAATCACCATGGTGTGGTCACTCACCTAGAGCCAGACAGCCTGGAATGTGAAGTCAAGTGGGCCTTAGAAAGCATCACTACGAACAAAGCTGGTGAAGGTGATGGAATTCCAGTGGAGCTATTTCAAATCCTGAAAGATGATGCTGTGAAAGTGCTGCACTCAATATGCCAGCAAATTTGGAAAACTCAGCAGTGGCCATAGGACTGGTAAAGGTCAGTTTTCATTCCAATTCCAAAGAAAGGCAATGCCAAAGAATGCTCAAACTACCACACAATCGCATTTATCTCACACAGTAGTAAAAGGTAATGCTCAAAATTCTCCAAGCCATGCTTCAGCAGTGCATGAACTGTGAACTTTCAGTTGTTCAAGCTGGTTTTAGAAAAGGCAGAGGAACCAGAGATCAAATTACCAACAGCCACTGGATCATGGAAAAAGCAAGAGTGTTCCAGAAAAACATCTGTTTCTACTTTATTGACTATGCCAAAGCCTTTGATGTGTGGATCACAATAAACTGTGGAATCTAGTCATAAATAGCCTCTTATTTTAAACAATGAGTTGCACTGTTAAGAATACCTAATTGTTTGAAATTATATATTTACATTGATTATATACACATTATAGATATATATATTATAATTTGATAACCATGGTCTAAATTAATCTTCATAAGTTTATCAGAGTCTTTTGACCTTTCAACTTTCAGTTATGAACACACACACACTATTTTTTTTTAAATAAAGCTTGCTTAGGTATAAATTTTAAATTGTTAAAGAAGGGATCTTAAGTGTAAAGTAAAATAAATTTTGATAAATCCATATACCCATGAAACCCAAGCTTTCATATTCAATATATAGAATGATTCCATAGCCAGATATAGATGACCCACTTCTTAGATGACCACTGTGTTTATTTGTCACCAAATGCTAGATCTGACTGTAATAAACTTGATATAAATGAAGTCATTCAACATATACTAATTTCTGCTAGTTTTTTTATCCAGCAAAATGATTTTGCTATTCATCCATGTTGTTACACATACCGGCAGTGATCATTTCCATTGCTCAGTGATGTTTCATTGTGTAAATGTGACTGTTTATACATTTACCCCTTGATGGATACCTGTATTTTTCTTATTTCTGGGCTAATATAAATAAAGCTGCTATAAATATTCTTGTGCAGCATCCTTTGTGAACATGTGTTTTAATTTCTCTTAGGTAAATAGCTAAGCATAGAATCATTGTGTCAGTGTAAATGTACATTTAATTTTCCAATGCATTATTATGAAAATAATCAAGTATACCGCAAATTTGAAAAAAAGTCTGCAGTGAATATCAATATCCACCACCTAAATTCTAACATTAATATTTTAAAATGCTTGTTTCATCACATATCTATTCTATATACACATCAGTCCATTTAAATTTTTAATACATTTCAAAGTAAACTGCAGACATAAATTTAGTTCTCCTTCAAAACTTCAGCACACATATCACTAAACAGAGTTAAATCTTTATTCACATTTTTTTCTTTTGATATAAAATGTACTTAAACATGGTGTACATTTGCTGAGTATTGATATGTGCATCTATCTATATAACCCAGACACTTGTAACATTAATATTGCTCTGGAAGATAACCTCATGCTTATTTCCAATCAAATCCTTTCAGCATAACCACTCTTATGTATTTTTATCAACATCAGTTAGTTTTTCTAGCTCTAGAATTTCAAATAAACAGAAACATATTTATGTAACTATTTTGTGACTGGCTTTATTCATTTTCATTTCAGGATTCCTCTGTATTGTGTTTGTCAGTGGTATGTTCTTTTTTATGCTTAATAATTTATTATATGAATAAAATATATTTTAGTGATTTTTATACTGACAAATCTAGATTCTTTCATTTTTGGCTATTATAAATAAAGTTACTAAGGTTTTCCATGTAACTTTTGCATTAGTACATTTCCTATTTTCCTGAGAATGTAACCAGAATTCTTAAGTCAAAGATAGGTGTACTTTAGTTTTTTTTTTTTTTTTTTTTTTTTAATGCTAGAACATTCTAAAGCGGTTGCAACATATTTCTCAAAAACAATTTGAGAGATCAGTTGTTCCAAATCATTACTAATGTTTGGTCTTATCAGCCTGTTTGATTTTTGTGTGTGATGTGAACCATGAGGTGAGGCTCAATTCCTTTCAAAATGAATATTCAGTTTTTTCAGTACCATTTATTGATGAAATTTTTTTTCACATTTGTATTGCTTCTGGTTCCTTTGTTGAAAAATCTGTTGGCCACAAAAATGAATGATTTTATCTTGGCTAATTGATTTGCTCAGCTGCTAAGTTGTGTCCAATTCTTTGCTATCCCATGGACTGTAGCCTGGCAGGCTCTTCTGTCCATGAAATTTTCCAGGCAAGAATACTGGAGTGGGTTGCCATATCCTTCTTCAGGGGATATTCTTGACCTGGGGATTTACCTGCATCTCCTACATCTCCTGGATTAGCAGGCAGATTCTTTACCACTTGAGCCAGCTGGGAAGCCCCTCACCCTAAAATAAATCCCACCTCTTCTCTATTATATGAGTTATTAACATCAATACACTTGGAAAACACACATTCATCTCACTTTTCATAAGTCCTTTTATACTATTTTTACATTACCAAGATGTTGGCTCGGTTATAAGTTCAAAAGTGCTCCCAAGGTTCTTGATGATGATTCATAGAGAAATCTTTCCAAGTTATCGTCTTCCAAAGTAATTTCCATGAATATCTTTAGTTGATAGGCATGTTAAAATAGTCATTTATAGTGACAACATAACAAACAGCAACCTCACTAATCATAACAGAAAAATACTTGTTATATTTTTTCTTATTTAATTATCTTTATGTACTTTTAATCTCCACAATTGTATGAAGTAGGTGCTATTTTCACTCTTATTTCATCAGTCACAATACTAAGTTCTGGAACTTAACTTGCTCAGTCTCACACATCCCATCTTTCTCACCATTGTGTTTAATTAAATTACCTAAAGAATTTAGAAAAAACAATAGAAATTTATTTCCAATTGACAACAGCCTATAATAAACACAATATTAGGGACAGTATCCAACTGGCAATGAATACGCCCAACTCAATTATTTTCCAATTTAAAAAAAAAAAAAGAACTTCAGTTAAAATTTCAAACATTGATCAATTCAAAATATAACTACATTTGTCTGATCCACTGACATGATATAATAAAATACGACCCATAATTTAACATTTTCTGTATTATATGAAGTGATTTTGCATTATCTAATTTAATTTGGTTTACTTTTATGCATCAGTTCAAATAAAAAAGCCTCCTGCCTTGGAATCTGAGCATTATTCTTTAAACATTGCAAGCATCTTTTGTGTGTGTCATATAGATTATAATGAAGGTATAGTCATAAAGGCCTATCTGGAATATATTTCAAGTTTGGTTCAAGACCACCCTAACAAAGTGAATATAGAAATAAAATGAGTCAAATAAACTTTTTGGTTTCCCAGTGCATATAAAAGTAATGCTTTCATTACTTTTCTCAGTCTATGCAATAATAGCATCTTGTACTTTAATTTAATTTAAAATGATTTATTGTCAAAAATGTTAACCATCTTCTGAACCCTCAGTGAGTTGTAACCTCTTTGCTGGTAGAGTCTTCCATCCCTGGTTTGGGAAAGTGAAAAGGGAAAGTGAAGTCTCTCAGTCATGTCCGACTCTTTGTGACCACATGAACTGTAGCCTACCAGGCTTCTCCATCCATGGGATTTTCCAGGCAAGAATACTGGAGTGGGTTACCATTTCCTACTCCAGGGGATCTTCCTGACCCAGGGATCAAACCCAGGTCTCCCACACTGCAGGAAGACGCTTTATCCTCTGAGCCACCAGGAAGCCCTGTTTTGAGAAAATCCCCTGAAATAGAAAATGGGAATCTTCTCCAGTATTCTTGCCTGGAGAGTCCCATGGACAGAGGAGTAGGGTGGGCTACAGTCCATGGGGTTGCAGAGTCTGATGTAACTGAGCACACATGCACAAAATTTACTGAGTTCACTGACTCCTCTCAAAAATGATTTCTCTGTAGCATGCAGTGCTGTTTGATAGCATTTTACCCACAGTAGAACTTTTTTTTCCCCAAAACTGGAGTCAATCCTCTGAAATCCTGCCAAACATTTATCAACTAAGTTTATATAATATTCTACATCCCAACAATCTTCACAGCATCTTCACCAGGAGTAGATTTCATCTCAAGAAATCACTTTCTTTACTCATCCATATGAAGCAGTTTTGTCCATTCCAGTTCTATAATGAGATCACAGAAATCAGTCATATTTTCAGGCTCTGCTTCTAATTCTAGTTCTCTATTTATTTCCAGCACATCTGTAGTCACTTTCTCCACTAAAGTCTTAAAACCCTCAATGCCATTTATGAGGGAGGGAATCAGCTTCTTCTAAACTCCTATTAATGCTTATATTTTGACTTCTCCCTATATACCACATGGCTCAGATTGTAGAGAATCTACCTACAATGCAGGAGCCTATGGTTTGATCCTGGGTTGAGAAGATCCCCTGGAGAAGGAAATGGCAACCCACTGAAGAATTCTTGCCTGGAGAATTCCATTGGACAAAGGAGCCTGGCGGGCTACAGTCCATGGGGTTGCAAAGAGTCAGACGTGACTGAGCAACTAACACTTTCACTTTCATAAACCACAAATGTTCATATAGAATGATGAATCCTTTCCAGAAGGTTTCAATTGATTTGCCCAGATCCATCAGAAGACTCACTAAGACCGCATAGACTTATAAAGTATATTTCTTAAATAATAAGACTTGAAAGGTGAAAACACTCTTTGATCCATGGGCTGCCAGAATGGGTGTTATGTTAGCACACATGAAAATCACAGTAATCTCGTACACCTCCATCAGAGCTTTTGGGTGACCAGGTGCATTGTCAATCAGCGGTAATATTTGATAGGGATCTTTTTTCTTTTCTTTTCTTTTTTCTTTCTTTCTTTTTCTTTTCTTTTTTTTTTTTTTTTTTTTAGCAATAGCCCTCAATAGAGGAAAACATAGAATGGGAAAGACTAGATATCTCTTCAAGAAAATTAGATATACCAAGGGAACATTTCATGCAGACTGGCTCAATAAAGGACAAAAATGGTATGGACCTACAGAAACAGAAGATATTAAAAAGAGGTGGCAAGAATACACAGAACTATATTAAAAAGATCTTCATGACCCAGATAGCCACAGTGGTGTGATCACTCACCTAAAGCCACACATCCTGTAATGCAAAGTCAAGTGGGCTTTAGGAAGCATCACTACCAACAAAGTTAGTACAGGTGATGGAATTCCAGCTGACTATTTCAAATCCTAAGAGATGATGCTGTGAAAGTGTTGCACTGAATATGCCAGCAAATTTGGAAAACTCAGCAGTAGCCACAGGACTGGAAAAGGTCAGTTTTCATTCCAATCCCAAAGACAAGCAAGGCCAATGAATGCTCAAACTACCACACAGTTGCACTCATCTCACATGCTAGCAAAGTAATTAAAAATTCTCAAGCCAGGCTTCAACAGGACATGAACCATGAACTTCCAGATAATTCAAGCTGGATTTAGAAAAAGCAGAGGAACCAGAGACAAAATTGCCAACCTCTGTCGGACCGTAGAAAAAGGTAAAGATTTCCAGCAAAACATCTACTTCTGCTTTATTGATGATGCCAAAGCCTTTGACTGTGTGAATCACAATAAACTGTGGGAAATTCTTAGAGTTGGGCACACCAGACCACCTGACCTACCTCCTGAGGAACCTGTATGCAGGTCAAGAAGCAATAGTTAGAACCGGACATGGAACAAAAGACTGGTTCTAAATTGGGAAAGGAGTACATCAAGGCTGTTTATTGTCACCCTGCTTATTTAACTTACATGCAGAGTACATCATGTGAAATGCTGGGCTGGATGAAGCACAAGCTAGAATCAAAATTGCTAGGAGAAATATCAATAACCTCATATATTCAGATTTCACCACACTTATGGCAGAAATTGAAGAACTAAAGAGTCTCTTGATGAAAGTGAAAAAGGAGAGTGAAAAAGTTTGCTTAAACCTCAGCATTGAAAAACTAAGGTCATAGAATCTGGTCTCATCATTTCATGACAGATAGATGGAGAAACAATGGAAACAGTGAGTGACTTTATTTTTGGAGGCTACAAAATCACTGCAGATAGTGACTGCAGCCATGAAATTAAGATGCTTTCTCCTTGGAAGAAAAGCTATAATCAACCTAGACAGCATATTAAAAAGCAGAGGCATTACTTTGCTGACAAAGGTCCATGTTGTCAAAGCTATGGTATTCTAGTAGTCATGTATGGATGTGAGAGTTGGACAATAAAGAAAGCTGAGTGCTGAAGAATTGATACTTTTTGAACTGTGGTGTTGGAGAAGACTCTTGAGAGTCCCTTGGACTGGAAGGAGATCAAACTAGTCAATCCTAAGGAAATCAGTCCTGAATATTCATTGAAAGGATGATGCTAAAGCTGAAGCTCCAACACTTTGGCCACCTTATTCAAAGAACTGACTCATTTGAAAAGACCCTGATGCTGGGAAAGACTGAAGGCAGGAGGAGAAGGGGACGACAGAGGATGAAATGATTGGATGGCATCACCAGCTCGATGGACATGAGTTTGTGCGAGCTCCAAGAGTTGATGATGGACAGGGAGGCCTCATGTGCTACAGTCCAAGGGGTCACAAAGAGTCCAACACGACTGAACAACTGAACTGAGCTCTGAGTAGTGGGCTTAAAATATTCAGTAAACCATGTTGTAAACTGATTTGCTTTCATCAGGGCTTTGTTCCATCTATAGAGCACAGGCAGAGTACTTAGCCTACTTCAGAAGGGCCCTAGGATTTTAGAATGTAAATGAATATTGGTTTCAACTTAAAGTCAGTACTTGCATTGACCCCTAGGATGAGTTAGCCTGTGCTTTGAAACTTTGAAAGTGAAAGTGAAAGTCGCTCAGTCGTATCCAACCCTTTGCGACCCCATGGACTTTATAGTCCATGGAATTCTCCAGGCCAGAATACTGGAGGGGGCAGCCTTTCTCTTCTCCAGGGGATCTTTCCGACCCAGGGATCAAACCCAGGTCTCCCGCATTGCGGGCGAATTCTTTACCAGCTGAGCCACAAGGCATGCCCTTGAAGCTTTGAAACCAGGCATTAACTTTTCCTGTCTAGTTATGTAAATTCTAGATGGCAGCTTCTTCTAATACCTTGTCTTGATATCAAAGCTTTACTTACTTTATAAATTCCATACTATTATCTCTCTTTTCAATAATCTGGAATAACAAGTCGCTCAGTCGTGTCCCACTCTCTGCAACCCCATGGACTGTGACCTACCACGCTCCTCCATCCATGAGATTTTCCAAGCAAGCATACTGGAGTGGGTTGCCATTTCCTTCTCCAAGTTTATCTTTTAGGGGATTTTTTTTTTTAAGATTTAGACTAAATATTTATTAAAATTATCTAATCCTAAGGACTTGTAACAGGCTGGTTCCAAATAGGAAAAGGAATACATCAAGGTTGTATATTGTCACCCTGCTTATTTAACTTATATGCAGAGTACATCATGAGAAATGCTGGGCTGGAAGAAGCACAAGCTGGAATCAAGATTGCCGGGAGAAATATCAATAACCTCAGATATGCAGAAGACACCATCTTTATGGCAGAAAGTGAAGAGGAACTAAAAAGGCTCCTGATGAAAGCAAAAGAGGAGAGTGAAAAAGTTGGCTTACAGATCAAAATTCAGAAAACGAAGATCATGGCATCTGGTCCCATTACTTCACGGCAAATAGATGGAAACAGTGGAAACAGTGTCAGACTTTATTTTTGGGGGCTCCAAAATCACTGCAGATGGTAATTGCAGCCATGAAATTGAAAGATGCTTACTCCTTGGAAGGAAAGTTATGACCAACCTAGATAGCATATTCAAAAGCAAAGACATTATTTTGCCAACAAAGGTCCATCTAGTCAAGGCTATTGTCTCTCCAGTGGTCATGTATGAATGTGAGAGTTGCACTGTGTAGAAAGCTGAGCACCAAAGAATTGATGCTTTTGAACTGTGGTGTTGGAGAAGAGTCTTGAGAGTCCGTTGGACTACAAGGAGATCCAATCTGTCCATCCTAAAGGAGATCATTCCGGGGTGTTCATTGGAAGGACTGATGTTAAAGCTGAAACTCCAATACTTTGGCCACCTCATGTGAAGAGTTGACTCATTGGAAAAGATTCTGATGCTGGGAGGGATTGGGGGCAGGAGGAAAAGCGGACGACAGAGGATGAGATTGATGGATGGCATCACTGACTCAATGAACATGAGTTTGAGTGAACTCCAGGAGTTGGTGATGGACAGGGAGGCCTGGCGTGCTGCAATTCATGGTGTCGCAAAGAGTCAGACACGACTGAGCGATTGAACTGAACTAAACTGAAGGACTTGTAAAGGAAACACTGACAAATTTGTGTTTTTCTATGGTTATTATTTAATTTTATTCAATCATTTGTAACTTCTCAGGAAAAAATAAAAGATGTGTTCAAACTGGTTTCTTAGTAAATAATCATTACTTTCTTTTTAAAAACTCCCTTGACATTGCATTTCTTTTATGTAATTTTTATTGATTTATCTTGGTTTCAGTTTTTTCTAACTTCAGTTACATTGGCTTATTTATTTAATTGTAATGTTCTTATTTATTTAATTGTAATGTTCACCTGAAGTTAGCTAATTTTAACTATTAAACAATTAAAGACTTTTTAGTGTCCAATTTTTATTTCAATAACATTGATTAGTATTCCATAGAACAGTATTTTTGTTATTCCTTTTAAAGGTTATTTTGAATTTAGTTAACCATGCATTTTGCATGTCTCATTATTTTATCTTAATTATTTTTATGAATAATCTAGATGTTTTTCCATTATTTCTACTTGCCTGCCCTTTCCTTAATGCTGGATAATCTTTTAACATTTATGTGCCAATTCCTGATTAAATATTCTTCAGGATTATTTCTATTTAGTTATTTTAAAAACTATGCTTAACTCAACTTAATCGATTTTAATATTACCGTCTTTTTTTCTCATCTGTTTTTCTTATGGTTTCCTTTAATGGCCTCCTCCTGCTTTACAGACACTATTTCCCTTTGCATGTACTTAAGGCACAAGACTATATACTTTTTTCTTGTTTTATATAATACATAGTTGTTTTTTTTTCTTATAAGCTTTTCCAGATGCTCAGAATTCTTTGTTTTCTCTTAGTGCTATAGTGTATTTTTTTTTTAAATTTGCCTTATGTTGGTGCATTATGTGGCTACATACTTGAATATGTATACTAATGTAATATACACTGAAGGTGTCTTTCCCAATACATTCTTCCTATCAGAGACTATGAGGAATACCCTTACTCTGTACTTGTGTGCATGAGCGCTCATTTGCTCAGTCATGTCCGACTCTTTGTGACACCATGAATTGCAGCCAGCCAGGCTCTTCTTCCATGGGATTCTCCAGGCCAGAATACTGGAGTGGGTTGCCATGCCCTCTTCCACAGGATCTTCCAACCCAAGGATTAACTCCCATCTCCTGCTTCCCCTGCACTGGCAGACAGATTCTTAACCAGTGTGCCACCTGGGAAGTCCCTATTTTGTACTTGGAGTTAGTCAGACACTATCAAGAGACAATGGAGCCAGTTATTGCCATGGAACCTGCACACTTCCATGTCTCCACAGTTATTGATTGAGAAAGAGTATTTGACTAACACCAAGTACGTAGTAGTCAAATACTCTTTCTCAGGTCAGTAACTATGGAGACATGGAAGTGTACAGGTTCCAAGGCAATAACTGGATCCACTGTCTCTTGATGATGCTGGCATCCTTTATTTTACTCTTTTGAAAAAGTGTCATCATCTTTCTGCCTTGAATCCTTCATCAAATTCATATTCACTTTTCAGGTGTCTTTTCCTGAATAATTCTTTGCCAACATTAATAAGTCACCGAGTTGTAATATATCCCTTCACCACCCATTGGTAATTTTTTTTTATATTACTCACTAAAATAAAGTGAATATTTGTGAGTACTCACTCACAAATAAAGATTGACTGTAAGCAATCTGAAGAGCAGCCCCAATCCATTCAATAGGTAAGGTCCAGTAGCAAAAGAAATTTAAGACATACACAGAGATTTCAGTATGGACACTGGGTTGCAGAAAGTTTGTGTGTCAACCACAGCTGAGAAGTGTGGGAAAAACTCTTATAGGAAATCAACCTCCTATATGTCTGAAAGATACTGACTTGAAGATCTCTGTGAACTACTATATTTAAATGGTCCTCACGGTGTAGACATTCTCAGTTCTGTAAACATAAGTCCTTAAAACTACTTCTCTTCCTCTGTCATCTTTTCTCTTTAATGACAAGAAGAAACATCATTTTACTTCATGTTCTGAATATAAAACAGAATACACAAAGGGCTATGGGACATTACCAAGAAAATGAGATTAGATGTTATTATTTTACCTTCACCCAATTACATTATGAACTGCTGTGTTGAAGGTAACAAAAACAGGTCTGCTATTTATAAATGCATATTTCATGAACATTACTGGTTAAAGTTAAATTAAGTATTCACAAGAATGTTTTAAAATAATATTTTGACAGGGATTACAAATGTACCACCTTGTGAACTATTGAGGATATATTTCAATTTTCATAACTATTCTAATGAGAATTATTATAATGAAGTTAAATCCTGGCAGAATTAGATATGAAAACTTGCCAACACTGCATCAATCATAATTTTAACTCTAAGCCTGCAAAATTCTGTTTAAAATATATAACAATGAAACTTTTTTTAGCTCTAGGGTTGAAAATGAACTCTGGCTGCTATGTCATACATCTTAAATCAAAAATAAGAATTAACCACAATTAGCAAATTTCAGATTTGTTTCTAAGTTATTTTGCATGACTTGAAGAAAGAACAATAGTGTGGTAACTCTCTACACTCCCTTTTAAACCCAGATTGATTGCATAATTATCAGACTCTCCACTTGGCGGAGTCCTTATAGTCACTGAACAATCAAGTAAAAACAACCTAGCTATTTGCATTATGCCCTGTATTTAGAAGTGCCAGGAAGCAACGGACAAAATAAACATTGCTGCTAGAAAAATAAAGGGGGGAAAAAAAAAACAGAAAGCATATTCTATTTAAAAATCATCTCCTAGACCGTAATTTAGACTTTATTAAAAATTAAAAGCAGGGTCTTAATTTTGGGGGGATTTCCTGCCATTATAACTTTTAACACTATGTATTGAGTATCATTCTAGACATTAAAAAAAAAATTAGACGCAATTCATGCTTCACAATACATGTTTCAGAGAGGCGAGAAAACGTGTAATCAAATAAATAAAAAACAAAATGACGTGTTCTGAAATCAAAGGCAAAGTCTAGCATCTGTGCATGTCTGACTCTTTGCAACCCCATGGACTGTAGCTTGTCAGGCTCCTCCACCCACGGAATCTTTCAGGCAAGAATATTGGAGTAGATTGCCATTTCCTCCTCCAGGGGATCTTCCTGACCCAGCGGTCAAACCCACATCTCTTGTATCTCCTGCATTGGCAGGTAGATTCTTAACCACTGTGCCATTTGGGGGAATTACCAAATAGAGGTCAATTATACATGGCTATGAAGTTGAGCTGTCTTTACAGTAAAAGTGAAATAAAACTTAACGAGTAGAATGCTTTCAGTGGTTCATAAAATCCACAGCATGTAAATTTTCAGAGGTAGTGATTAGAAAAATTAATTTATTCTTTTAAGAAAAACTATAGATGGCAATATGGATTTCAATTTAGTTTTGTTTTGTTAGATTAAAATTCCAGGATATTATCTCCAACTTTCACGTGAATGTACCTAAAGAATTAGCCAGGTAAGGAGTGGGAGTAGCAGCATTCCAAACGTGAGGCAGGAGAACAGAAATGGCCTGAAATAATGAGAGTATAGGCTTTAAACTAGCAACTTTTCATGAATACACTTCCACAGGGCTTTCCTGATACCTCAGTTGGCAAAGAATCTTCCCGGAATTCAGGAGACCCCAATCCTACTCCTAGGTTGGGAAAATCCCTTGTGGCTCAGCTGGTAAAGAATCTGCCTGCAATACGGGAGACCTGGGTTCAATGACGTGTTGGGTTGGGAAGATACCCTGGAGAAGGGAAAGGCTACCCACTCCAGTATTCTGGCCTAGAGAATCCCATGACTGTATTGTCCATGGGGTCACAAAGAGTTGGACCTGACTTTTTCCTTTCACTTTCACTTCTTTCAGGCTTTAAACTAACAATTTTTCATGCATACACTAAAAGATTCTTCTCTACTATTTATAGGAATCATTTTCCCATCGAGTTTCATTTCAGTTCAGTCACTCAGTTGTTTCCAAATCTTTGCGATCCCATGGGCTGAAACACCCCAGGCTTCCCTGTACTTCACCAACTCTCAGAGCTTGCTCACACCCATGTCCATGGAGTTGGTAATGCCATCCAACCCTCTCATCCTCTGTCATCCCCTTCTCCTCCTGCCTTCAGCCTTTTCCAACATCAGGGTCTTTTTCAATAAGTCAGTTCTTCACATCCAGGTGGCCAAAGTTTTGGAGTTTCAGCTTCAGCATCAGCCCTTCCAATGAGTATTCAGGACTGATTTCCTTTAGGATGGACTGGTTTCATCTCCTTGCAGTCCAAGGGACTTTCAAGAGTCTTCTCCAACACTACAGTTCATAAGCATCAATTATTCATTGTTCAGCTCTCTTTACAGTCCAAGTCTCACATCCATACATGACTACTGGAAAAACTATAGCTTTGACTAGATGAGCCTTTGTCGGCATGGAATTTGTGCGATATAAATTTCATAATAATCCATTTGCTATAAAATAGGCTATACTCATATGACTTTTTAGGCTTTTAAAAATTATTTTAACATTGCCGTCTTTAAAACCCTCTTTACTATGATTTTTTAATCAATATATATAAAGTGACCAATTATCTTCTAGTTGTAACTAAAACAAAACAGCAAGTTACAATTTTTAAAGATAACTTGCATTCAATGGTTTTATAGTTACCAGAAGACATATTGTGATTATGCATCTTATTTAAGTATCAGCCTGCTCTCCTTTGGACTTCCCTGGTGGCTTAGAGGGTAAAGTATGTGCCTGCAAAGGGTTCGATCCCTGGGTTGAGAAGATCCCCTGGAGAAGGAAATGGCAACCTACTCCAGTATTCTTGCCTGGAAAGTCCCATAGACAGAGGAGCCTGGTAGGCTACAGTCCATGGGGCCGCAAAGAGTCAGACACAACTGAGCCACTTCAATTCACTTCACTTCTGCTCTCCTTTTAAATTTACAACAAAAACTATTGTCTTATTGGCACTTTATGATACCTAGACTGCCCCACGCTCAATCCCAACTATTAAAACACTTGCTACTATAAATTGAAATGCTTTAGGTTTAGACATAGATATGATAAAATAAAAGCTGTGACATGCAGCATCCATCATGGACAGTAAGTCCTTAATCACCTAGTTCTGTTTACCTAATTTTGCCTCACAGTGTGAGTTAAAAATCTTTTGTTCTAATTTCTATAGCATTCATCTCTGTTAAGAACATCTAGACTTAAAAATAAGTTGCCTTGCCCTCTTTTCAGTATCTGTCTCTGTTTGTTACTCTTTACATAAACCAAAGGTAAGTACTGTCTCATTTGATCCTTGCACATTCCTGCTTTTACGTTTCCTTCCTCTATTGTCTAGGCGCAGTCAAAGCCATTTTAAGGAAATGTCAGTCCCAGAAACTGTTAACCAGAGGCAGCTCCAAGGTTTTCTGGAAAGAAATGTTGGTCCCTGATTTCTGTTGGCTCTATCTTTTTCAAAGAATATTTTCAAGATAGTTGATTGTTATTAACTACAAATCACAAAACTGTGGATTTTCCTTCTGGCTAAAATTTATTTGTAATCCCAAAATCAACATTCATGGACTTTCACAGACATGTCCAAAGGGACAAAAAATTAGAGTTATCTAAGGAGAATCCAGAGCTGAGGTCAAATAAGGCTATGCCCTGCCATCTTGTTTCAAGTCTCCTCCTGAAATTAAGTGCTTTCTCCCCATATATTTAGTCCCACATTTTTTTGCATTTTAGTGCTATTTATCAGAGAATTTGCTATTTAAAATGGCCCCAAAGAGTAACATTAAAGTGCTATCTATTGTTTCTAAGCACAAGAAGGCTGTGATGTGCCCTCTGGAGAAGACACAAGTGATAAGACACATTCAGGCATGAACTGTGCTATCTGAGTTCAATGTTAGTCAATCAACAATGTAGTACTTCCGGAGAGGAGAAAATTTACTGATTTTTATAGGGTGATGCATTACAAAGTGTTAAAATAAAATGTCTAGTTTATGATGAAACTATGGAAAAGATGGACAAGTGCTAAACTTGTGGATTTATGAGATAACTGATAAAATAAGTATTGCACACAGCGCTGGGTGAGTTTAAAATCCAAATATATTTGTAACCATGTTATCTAGGTTCATGAAGCTATTAAAGTCTTTTCAGTTAATGCTTTCTTACAGATAAGTACTGCATATCACTAATGATTTCTTAGGACTATATGTTCAGTTCAGTTCAGTTCAGTCACTCAGTCGTGTCTGACTCTTTGCGACGCCCTGAATCACAGCACGCCAGGCCTCCCTGTCCATCATCAACTCCCAGAGTTCACTCAGACTCACATCCATTGAGTCAGTGATGCCATCCAGCCATCTCATTCTCTGTCGTCCCCTTCTCCTCCTGCCCCCAACCCCTCCCAGCATCAGAGTTTTTTCCAATCAGTCAACCCTTCGCATGAGGTGGCCAAAGTACTGGAGTTTCAGCTTTAGCATCATTCCTTCCAAAGAAATCCCAGGGCTGATATCCTTCAGAATGGACTGGTTGGATCGCCTTGCAGTCCAAGGGACTCTGAAGAGTCTTCTCCAACATCACAGTTCAAAAGCATCAATTCTTCGGCCCTCAGCCTTCTTCACAGTCCAACTCTCACATCCATACATGACCACAGGAAAAACCATAGCCTTGACTAGACGGACCTTAGTCAGCAAAGTCATGTCTCTGCTTTTGAATATGCTATCTAGGTTGGTCATAACTTTTCTTCCAAGATGTCTATAACCAAAGCACATAAAACACAAGCTTATGTTTGACTGGTTAAAGGAAATGTCATGATGAGTGTCTCTCAAGAACCTAACTCTATGTTTCCTCTAAGAACAATGGTTCTGGATTCATTAAGTCAGTATTGACTGCAACTTTACAAAACAACTATTGTGAAAAATTAGCATCAATTGCACATAAAATGTGATCAAGTTCTTCTTTATGGATAGACAACATTAGCTTCCTCAGTTTTTTCCCTTAGGGAAAAAATGAGAGAATCTGAAGTTATAGAATAGAAAAATGCAAGATATGAGATCAAATGACATTTTACTCAGTGTTCATAAAGTAGGATTTCTAGAAATAGAATTCATCTAGGAAATGCTACTTTTGTGTCATTTAACTTAGAGAAAATATATTTACCTGTTACAGTATTCCTAGTCAGTAGATGAGAAGATTTACCTGATTTAATAGGTTATATCATAACTCAATTAGGAATTCAAAGAGAAATAGAATACAAAATTATAAATTTAATAAACATAAAATAATAGAAAAGGGGTATTAAGGAATATGCATTGAGAAGTAAAAATCATTTCTGTAAGTTAACTTGCTTGGATAAAAATGTACATTTGTTTCATTTAATGAGAGCAAAGACTTTACATGCTATCAGAACATGAACCCTGTACTTTATTTTCAAGGCCCATATCATCATGGTAAATTTCATTCAGAAAAACAATGTATACACATTTGAAGGCAGCCAAATAGTTTCCATCTGACTGCAGATTTTATTACCAATTTTCTTTTTCAATATTGTTTTATTGAATTGAAATAAATGCTTTAAAGCATGTAGAAAATATTTAAACTATTTTCAGAGGTATTTAATGCTTATTTACATTAAGAAAGTTTCTATATATATATGTAACTCTCTTTTAGAAAGAACCAAAACCTAGCCTAAAAACAATAAGAAAATAATCTCAAATATTATTTTAGGGAATCTAATGCATTTTTGCCTACTCTGACTCATACTAACTATGTTTTTTAACATATATCTTTGAGTTCTTTTTCTCATATGATGTCTTATATGGATGTACAGAGGAAAGAATGACCTATTTTCCTTTAAAGTGATAACTCTTCTAAAATCTCAAAGTATATATCTCTCTTACACAAAAATGTATGAAAATGATTTGTCCCCAGGCAGAGGCATTGTAAATCAAGGTTTTGCCATTATGAAATTTTTGCCATTGAGTTACAAACCTATACAAAAGTTATAAACCTTGAAATATGACAGACTTTATAAGTGTGGCCCAGGTGGTGTTGTCATACTACAGCAGGCACTTTAGAAAGTACCATAAAACTAAATTACAAATGAATGTTATTATCCACAAATAGAACTTCTGCAGGAACCACATTCAAGATAGTATTTTCAAATAATTCAACTAAAAAACATACAACTGAATTTTGTCTCTCTCCAACAATTTTATGAGAATAAGTATTTCCAGAAGCAGCATCCATGAGCAAACCTGCTATTGTGGATCATCCAATGGTACACAAAAATCTAAAAAAGATGCTCCTCAGTTTCACTCTTTTTAATGTGGCTAATACATAAGTAAAAGGCTCTCAATTTTTTTCTTAATTCAATTTCAAGTTAATCAACATTAAGCTGATTTCTTTAGTGAGAAATTTGTTAGAGTTTTAGCAAATATAAAGTTGATTGAGTGATGAGTGACTGAAAGCTGTTCAGTCATGTCTGACTCTTCATGATTCCATGGACTGTTGCCCACCAGGCTCCCCTGTCCATGGAGTTCTCCAGGACAGAATATTAGGGTGGGTAGCCATTCCTTTCTTCAGGGGATCTTCCCATCCCAGGGATAGAATCCGGATCTCCTGCATTGCAGGCATATTTTTTATCATCTGAGCTAGAGATGTGCTAAAATGCAGATGTCTATAGGCATGTAATTCATGTACAGCCTCTTAAGAGGAACTGAGTGGTTATAAAGCTCCAAACAATGGCATATTTTACTTTTGACTACTTTATCCACAAAACAGGGGTGTGTGTGTGTGTGTGTGTGTGTGTGTGTGTGTGACACCTAGAATATTGCAGAACACAGAATACATCTTGGGAACTTTTTCATAAAAATATGAGACACATTCCAAATGACCTTAAATGTTTTATTCCTAACTCTTTTTGAGGAATATTTAAATATAATATCCTAAGAAGTTAGGATGAGTTCACTCAAAAATTTTTAGAAAAATTTATATTGCAATTTCTTTTGTAAACATTCTGATTTCTTGGTATGGAAAGAGGAAAAAAATAAATGAAATAAGATATCTAAGATGTGTTTGGTGTTAAAATACCCAGTATATTATATGAATATGTAATATTGCCTCAAATCTTGCTTAGATTTAGGGAATTCATATGACTGATAGTAAAATGCTTGGTAAGTTTCTGTTACTATTCAGTCATCTTAAATGGTCAATGTTTTTGATAACAAACTCTATGACCAAAAGGCTTCATTAATTTCATGGACCATGTGTCTTCTCAGTCGCTCAGTCGTGTCTGACCCTTTGCAACCCCATGGACTGTAACCCAACAGATTCCTCTGTCCATGGAAATTTCCCAGGCAAGAATACTGAGTGGGTTTCAATTTCCTACTCCCGGGTATCTTCCCAATGCCTGTTAGGGATCAAACCCATGTCTCTTGCCTCTCCTGCACTGGCAGGCGAATTCTTTACCACAATGCCACCTAGGGGTCCTTCACAGAGTACACAACCAACTTATGACAAACTCTACCTCAAGACACAAGAACTTAAAAATTACTCTTTCAAGGCACTATTAATAGTGACTAATATTAGACTAATGTCTACTAGGATAAGAAAACAAAATATTGAACACAGTTTTTGAACTTAGCAGTATTTACTGAACTGCTTTCCAGAAATCTGCACTTATATACAATTTCATAAAAATGTGACAATTAGTTTACTGATATATACATATTAAAAAGTACATTAATATATATTAAAAACATATGTTAATAGTACTTTTTTACCTGAGATTTTATCTGATATAGATTACATGTAAGAGTCTTGAATGATTTTATTAATCTAAATTCTAAGAGAGGGAGATTTCAGAGTTAATGGTCAGTTATTAAATGTACAGAACTTGTGATTTTTTTTTTGGATTATTTTATGTACTGTTTGGCCTCAGATCAACTGGAAGTCCATAGATTCATGATGGGTTTTGAGTATGAGATTAGGTGTCTTTTAAATTAGTTTTACGATTAAATTTCAGACTCTCAGTACTCATAGTCCTACACATTAACAAAGATTCAACAGTTTGAAAAAGGCTCAGTCTCTTAATAAAGATCTTCTTGCAGATTGAAGAGACTGATCATTAACCAGAATACATGTTCTGTCAAAACCAAGATTTTCATGCATTGATTTTGCAGCCTAACATGTAAACATCCACTCCACACCTAACTTCATTCTTTCTAAAACAATAGAATTGATATGCATATAACAAGGAAGGTCTTGTATTTTCAAGTCAAAAATTCTTCAAAAGGAAAATAAAGATATCTTAAAGTGGGTTTTTGAAAAGAAGGAAGGTTAGTAACTGCTCAGAAGAACAAAGGGAGAAAAATCAATGAGGATGTTTAAGGATG
Organism: Ovis canadensis; assembly: GCF_042477335.2. Classification (NCBI taxonomy): domain Eukaryota; kingdom Metazoa; phylum Chordata; class Mammalia; order Artiodactyla; family Bovidae; genus Ovis; species Ovis canadensis. The sequence goes on from NC_091250.1 coordinate 65,800,933, forward strand.
TTAGGATGACAGTTAAGGGAATGAAACATTAGAGTTTTATTGTTATTTCAATTGTTTAACAATTAAAATATGTGATATAAAATTCTGCTGACCTTCTCACCCTCTCTCCAGACTAACTCACTCAAGTTCTCTTTCCATGCCTAGTCCAGATGAAGTTCAAGGGCTGTCGGTAAGTATTTTCCCACCAGGTCACGTGATACTGGTTTTTATTATAGGCATCACCTTTTCTGCAAGTCATTATTGTTAGCAATCTCTCACCAACTCCTTCTGTAAGGAGTACCAAAAATAAAACATGCATATCTCCGTCTAAAAACTCTATTATATGAAGTTTTACTGAGCCAAGATGGCTTAGTGGGTAAAGAACTTGCCTGTAACGCATGAGACATAAGAGATACAGATTCTATCCCTGGATCAGGAATATCCCCCGTAGAAGGAAATGGCAACCATCTCTAATATTTCTCGCCTGAAAAATCCCATGCATCTGAAATTTCTCCTGGAGTTTCTATACTCTGATTAAATAGACAGGGAGGAAATGGAGGTGAGGTACAGGGGAAGGATGGTAATATGGACCTCTCTTTGTAAGGTCTATGGCGATTTCTCTTAGAGGACACAGCAGTATTAATGAGCTATGCTGTTTAGCTTTAGAGCATTTCCCTCATTTGCAAGGCAATACTTGTTAGGTTCCCCAGCACATAGAAACTAATGACTGATAATTAACCTGAGATGAAATAAATACCTCTTATCATCTCAAAGTGTATTAATATTTCTAATACTCTAATACAAGGAAAATTAGATAAGGTTAATGTATTTTTTTTTCAAACAACATTTTAAAACTTTAAAAGTAGGTACTTATTTCTTCACATTCCTGGAAGTTTATCTATAAAAGTTAGATATCATAGCATAATTTTTAAATAATTGGAAATTTTGTGACATGAAAGGTTTTCACAGGCTCCCAGGATCTATGAGACTTTTTAAAGAATTGACAGAGACCTTTCACACAGAGTTTACTGTGCAATCCAAAGATTGTGCTTCTTGTTTTAACAAAATTTCATTTGTATCCAAGCATTTTGAGATATAATTTCCTAAGAAAATACCACGGGAAGTTGGTATATAAACACCATGCCTTAGAATTAGTTTTTTTAATAAGTCAAATCACATCTATAGATGATCTTATTTGAAAAGCTAAACTATACACTGTTGCTTAAAGCCATAATATTGGGTGACAGGGTCACCTGAATGAGGAAAAGTAAATTCAGCATCAGGTATACATCATGTTTTTAATGAAAATTTCTAAAAAGTTTTTATTCTGCTTCAATTTGTTCTTTCTGAACAAAATTAGCCTTTCAAGTTCTTTATGACTAAACTATATAAAATACAGCATGTGTACCATTTTAATATGGTACTTAAATATAAATTTATTAGTATTTCTAAATATTCTAGTTTACTAATTCAATTGTTCTTGTTCAATCACTAAGTCGTGTCTGACTCTTTTGTGACCCCGTCAACTGCAGCATGCCAGGCTTCCCTGTCATTCACTATCTCCCAGAGTTTGCTCAAACTCATGTCCATTGAATCAGTCACTGATGCCTTCCAACTATCACACTCTCTGTCTCTCCCTTTTCTTCAATCTTTCCCAGCATCAGAGTCTTTTCCAATGAGTTGGCTCTTCACATCAGGTAGCCAATTAAAAGACTGCATATTAATATAGTCATGTTCAGTTATATGTAAATTATAGCAACGCTATTCAGCATTAGAAAATAGACATCACATTAAACTTTCAAAGCAGTGACAATTTAGTCAGATAATAAAATTACACAGGAAGAAGTGTCCTGATATTACCTATGTAGATAAGCTCCTATGGAGTTAAGCTTTCTTATAATTGAATCAACTCATTATACATCAACAATCACTGTTTAATATAAAATTTTTCCAAGAAGACTGAGCCTTATTTATAAAGATGAGTATACACTAAGGTAAATATAAATACAAATGATTATAGAACACACTGCATCAAAAATATACTATGTGTATTTTTAGTATTTGCACAATCCCAGTCATTAAAGAGTTACAATGTTTTAGCAATAAGTGACATTTTCAAATTCTAAATAAATTTGACTTGTCATTTTTTTCACTGGGGATACAAACACATTTTGCTGCAAATTTATTACAAGACCAAGGCCTATTTATTTTCAAGTTCATGTCCCCTGGGATAAAGTGGCAGTAAATGGATAATCCATGGCTTGATTTCACACAGTTAGGCATCCCATCATGCACCAGGAAGAGAGCAAATGAAAGAATCAGGGCATTTATAGCAAAGCTCCCTGCAGACTCATTACTGGCAGTGCCATGAACCATTACAAACCCAAAGCCCTGAAAGCTCAGAAATGAGTGCTGTGGTATACCACATTCATTGAAATATAGCATAGTGAATTTTCTAACTCTTTAATTTATATTTAAACTTTCATTTCTAAAAGTTAGAGTAATTGAGTTTCACATGAAAACAAAATTTAGTTAATTTATTATATTTTTATAAACCAAATATATTTGGAAATGCAATATACACATATATAAATAATTGAAAAAAGTTTAAAGCATTTTCATTCCTCATAATGGCTAAATATCTGACACTTTGTTTTCAAAAGCACTTTAATATAACATTTAGGTTTTATTTTTTAAAACGGTCAAAGTAAAATGCTACCAAATTGTACATAACAATCAAAAAATACAAAAATGTTATTTCTTTTCACAGCAAAATATAATTAATGGTAATATATAGAAACTCAATGCAGAATAAAACATTATTCCAACCGTATAATTTCTCCTGGTCAAATAATATACATTTAATTATTTCACAGGAGGAAAAGAAATTCTCATAATACATAAAGCAAAGAAATTGAAGCACAAAAAACTCTGGTACTCATATTGATACATAACTATCATGAATGTGGAAATAGTGCAAGGAAATTAAGCATTTTGCAATGTTAATAGAACTGTAACTATCTGCAGGGTCAAAATATTAAGGTTTGGCATGGTTGATGTTTTCTGGCTATCTGCAAAATAAATTGAAAAACCCAAAAAGAATCAATAACTTGAATATTAGAAGAAAATAATTTACAATGTTATAGACAATTAACAATATAAACCTACTTATTACCAAGAGATATAAGATTGGAAACAGATCAATAAGTGAATAAAGGACTGAGTAATCCAAACATAGAGTTCTATAGCTTTTTATATACATAACTTAGCTCCAGTTTTTAAGACTAAACTCATTTTGGGTAAGCTTCTCCCACATGGATAAGCATTAACAATAATAATCATATTTACTTTTTAAAAGATGATCTAAAATGTGGTAGGTTTTATATAATTAGATAATTATTTACTGTAAATCATTTTAAGTCATACTATTTATAGTTTATAAGTTGAAGGATGTTTACAAGAGAATTATTTTCATTCTCATATCATTGTATTAAGAAGGTTAACAGAGTTTTGATAAGTAAAGGAAATACTGGGACATGTTAGCAGATGCAGACTTATTGCCTATAAGATATTTTGAACATTATGAATCTCACTTCATGGTAAATGTGTGAAAAAGCACTTTCAAAATTGAAAATAGTCTCATACACACACAAAATTTCCTAGAGTCTCGATCATCAGTTGGTAGCATATGGCTAGCTCAGCAAATATAGCTGTTGAGATCATTTTTAGTAAAGACTGTAGAAAAATCTATGGATGAATGCAAGGACTAATTTTTGAGGAAAAAAATCATCAGCAAGCAATGTTGGATTTTTTTTATGGCTTTCCCCCACTTCAGCTGGTTATGTCCATTTTCTGAATCTTCTTTTAGGGATGTATTTCTTACCAGCTTGCTCACTCCCCTAATGCACTCTTTCCCTCTCTGGAGTGGTGGAAGCTACCTCCTCTGGACTCTCTTCCAAGACATTCATCAGTGGCTAAAGATTTACCTCATTAACAAAGTTAGCCTGGAATAGTACTTTTAATATAAACTTTGCCTAATTTTATTTATTTAAATATTTTATATATTAAATTAAAAATGACCAAGGGATTAAATTAGGAATTGTTTCACATTCAGTCTTATAAATACTAACAGTTCTGCAGAGTTCCTGTCCCTCAGCACCTCCTCTCTAATCTTATCTCACTAACCTTTTGTAACAACCATGCTGGCATGTGTTGTTCCTGGAACAGGGTAGAAATGCTGTACCTTAAAGTCTTGACACTTGTCTCCCCACCTCCCCAATACATTCTTTCCAAAGAGTCACACCGCTTAGGTTTTAGTCACCTAAGTGACAGGTATTGACAAATACCTGAGATTGGTAGACAATTGTCCTTTTTAAGCTTTCTACCACAAGTTTGCTTTTCTGCTTGAAATATCTTGAAATATCTCTATTATCTTTAATGTCAGTTAAAGGAACTTGCAGCATATCACTTAACGAAAAATTTTTGTTTTGTATTTCTAGTAGAAAACTTCTTAATCTCTATTGATACACTGATAGAAATTATTGCTCATTGTTAATCAAATATTTTCAAGTCCTTAATTATCCTATTGGTAAAAAGTGTTGCACTGCAGTTCAACCAGTTTTTAATCTCCTTGATGACGAGGATCATGACCATTGTTTTCTTGTATGTCTGTTACCCATTACTCTCCTCTCTCTGGTGGGAAACCAGTGTATTGTTGTATGTTGTCATGGTGAGTGGACAAATGCTTTTATAGTCTTTTGAGATGGCTTTGTTTAAACTGATAAATTTGTGTTTGTAAGGCAGCTGTCAGCTCAAAAAGAAGTAAATGCTATATAACATTCAAAAATATAGGTTAGATAGCTGTTAGTAAAGACATTGATTTCTGGTTTTTTTTTCAATTGGAGTGTAATTGATTTACAATGTTGTGTTGATTTCTGCTGTACAACAACATGAGTCAGCCATAAGTATAGACACAGACATAGATATAGGCAGATATTGATACAGATATTCCCTTCCTTTTCCACTTCCCTCCCACCCCCACCCCACCCCTCTAGGTCATCACAAAGTGTCAAGCTACGCTGCTTTCTTTATTTGATAAATATCACTGAAATTCTGCATAGAAATATGTGAAGACTAAGCTTTTGATTAAAGCTTGAATACCCAAACTATTTTGTTTTAATCTGAAATCACTTGAGCATAGCTTTTATGCCTTTACAATCTCTAGTGTGAACCTCAAAAAGAATAAAACGAACTCTGCACAGTTTTACATGTGAATCAAGTTAACCTAGTTGATCAATGATTAATTCTGATGCTGATGAAATGACGTACTCTAATATCCTAATATGACCCTTACTAAGCCTGGATACAAATTATGTATTTTGATCAGAATTCAAAGTCATTACATAAAAATTATATATAAGCTGAATTTTCTTCATAAGTATATAAAAAGCAGTTACTCAAAATGCACTATAATAGGGGGAAAAAGAGGACTAGGAAATTTTGTCATCAGAATGATCTATTTTCAGAGATCTTTGCTGTTTTTAGTATTATTTGCAACTTTTTGACAAGAATCATTTTATCAGTATCTGTTTATAGAAAATTAGAAAAAAAACCCTCCATCATCTATTTATATCCTTCTTTTAGAAACCTGACTAAAGGAGAGAATACTGGAAATCTCTTTGGCCTGGGCTAAATGGAATTATTATTAGTTGGATGTATAGCTGAGGACTTTTATATTCATCTCATTTTAAAACAAGTAAATAAAGTCCATCAATATGACAGACATTCAAAATTTTGAGACCTAAAAAAGAAAAGTAGCATCAAAATTCCTCATAGAGAATTCACTATCTTGTGCAAATTCACACTCATATATGATTACAGAGTGTGTTAGGTCTTACTACTATATTTAGATTATATAATATTAATTATATTAACCTCTCTTACTGTAAACTCAAAGCTAAATTCATATATTTCATGTTTTACCCATTTGTATAAATTAAATTAAATTATTACTACAAGATACACCTGAGAAAATTTGTAAGCTTTTCAGTGTTATGTAAACAAAGCTGGATTTAAAAGATTTAAATATTTAAAATATTAATACTTTGTTACTTCATTTTTTGTTTGTTTGTTTCCATTAAGAAGCTACTTGAAAAAGAAAAGGATTTTCGGTAAAAAAAAAAAAAAAAAAATTCTCATCAGGTTGTTTCTTCACGTTTACATTTGGTCACACATTGTGTCTTGCTGGAGAATTTACATCTAAAACCTTTAGACTTGGACAAGGGTATCTCTGGGGGGAACACTGAAAATGTAAGCTGTTTTCTCTTACTTGCATATATTTAATTACTACAAAAAGCAGATAATCTTAAAAACAACAACAACTAGGGAATATGTACGTAAAATTTAGAGGATTAGGACTTTCTAACTTAGAAAATAAATCTGTTTCTCACCTCTAACTTCCCTAGCCAGAGGAAGATTCTCAGTTTAGGACACAGCTAAAGGTCAAAGACAAAGTCCAGAAAACACACGGAGGCAGAATAAAGATCAAATCTGTAATATGCCTCTGTTGGGGGAACCATGCTCACTGAAACTGCCCACTCTGTCCAGGCTCTCTAGTAACCATTTGCATGAGTTGTTTTATGACAGGATGTTCTGGGAGGAACACGGAACTAATAAGCCACCACCAAATGGAAGAGTTTGGGAAAGGTCAAAAGGAGACACCACATGCCTGTCCACCTCCCAGAATCCCTCTCACTAGCATCGATCTTGGCTGAGTGATCCAAGCGCCACCAGGAAGGACTCCAAGTCAGAATGATTGGCCAAAGACAACCTGGAAAATAAACCCGAGACTGCGAGCCATGTGGCAGAGCAGTTCTGGTTACCCTTACCCTTCCGCTCTCTACCCAGGTGCCCTTTTCCAATAGTCTCTTGCTTTGTCAGCACGTGTCTCCTCAAACAATTCTTTTCTGAGTGTTAGACAAGAGTCCACTCTTGGGGCCCTGGAGGGGCCCCCCATTACTACAACAACTGGCAACCATGAAAGGACTCCCATTTTTACTGCGGCTGATATCTGGACTGCTCAGTACTCCAGGACCGTCTTACCTGCCTCAGACCTGACCCAGTGGCCACAACTGGGACCCGTTTGTCCCTGGTCTCCTCCTGACACAGACAAATGACAAGAGTGCCCTGACCAGGTAAGGAAAAAGAGATTTTGTTGACTCCTTTTATCTCACCCCTCTTTTCAACCCTTCCTATCCTATTCTATTTTTTCCTGTTCCCCTGTCCTGGATGCAGGAATCTGGTTGAAGGGCCTCAGTCTGAGCTGAGGATTGGAGACTGATCACCTCCTCTTGGCAGAGAACTTGAGTTTCGGTTCTGGTTGGGATGAGTTCCAGTCCTCCCTTCTCTGGAGGCCCAGGGAAACATCCTGTAATGCCTAGTCATCTGCAAGTGGCTGGAGATGTCTGTAAGGCATCTCCAGCCTCTTTCTCTCCCCAACTCAGACCTCTTTTCTCTCCCCACTCTTTCTCTCTCAACCTGGCCTCTTTTGCTCTCTTTGAAGACCCGTTTACTCTGTCTGTCGATACTCAGCCTGAAGTTCTGGGTCTTTGTAAGATATTTTGAGAGGCTATGCTCTCTCCTCCTCATCAATTGTGCTTTCTGTTCTTGGGGAGATAGAAGCACTTCACTGGGTGCCCTGTTTCTATAAATTCACCCATTTAATTGAGCATTTGGCTGAATGCTTCCACGTGGAAGTGATTGATGGGGTTCAGTATAGTCTCACCTGGTCTTGGGTGAAAATGACCATGCTAAAGATATGTTTAGGAGTTAATTCACCTTTCAGGACCAGTCCTACAGCCCTCTTGATTGTATTTACTACTGAACACTTCCTTTAGCGCATTTACAGTGAGGAACTTTGGGACCAGGAGAGAACTCACAATCTCTCTTGAGTCAGATATGGGACATCCACCCCAGTACCAGTACCCTGGGAACTAGATATAAACTATATCAACATTAAAATGGGAAATAAGCCTAGCTCTCTTTAGATACCCCGCTGGGTTTTCTTTTGGTCCACTGGAAGGGATACCAACTGGAAGGGCTAAAAAAAGAAAAAAAAAAAAGTATCAAATTCTGTACTTGATACTGGCCTACTTACTCCTGGAGAAGAGGTGAAAAATGACCCAGTCGGGGTCACTTGGATTCAACACCATTTTACAGCTCAGTCTATACTGCAAATGAAAGGGTAAATAGAAGCAGGTTCTCAATGTCCAGGCCTTTGTGGCCCTCTAACCAAGATTCCAAAAAAAAGAGAGAAAAAATATAAGCTTGAAGACTTTGATAAATGCTCTTTCAAAATTATTTTGGCAAGGTGTGAAGCAGAAGATCCCCTTGACCTTCTCTTGACACCCCCCCCCCCCCCGCCCCGCCTCAGCTTGGGCAGAGAGGTCGCAGAGAAAGGAAGTTCAGACAAGCCTGGAAGTCACGAGGCTAGGCCTGGAAGTCATGGGACCAGAAGGAAAATTGCTTATAGTCACCTTGGCTCTGCCTCCATATGTCCCTTCCCCCATGGGATTAAGATCTGAAAGTAAGCTTTGCCCTCTACAGAAGGAAATGTCATCCTCAGACAAAATCTGCCCCCTAAGAGAGGTATTGGATGGCGAGGGGAAAACTATGCATGTTCATATTCCTTTTTCTATGCAAGGCATTACCCAATGTACAGAGCAATTGAGTTCGTTCATGTTCTGGGAATTCCCAAAAATGTAGGGATGAATTTGAGTACGTTAGCCTTAACTTCTCCCTCACCTGGATATACTGGCCATCCTCACCCAGTGTTGTAATGATGAAGAAAAAGCTAGAATCCTAGATCAGGCTAGAAAAGTGACTGATGAAAGACAGCAGGTGGATGTCAGTCTGGCCTCTGCTGAAGAGGAAATCCCCTCTAAAGAGCTAGATTGGGATCCCAATACAAGTGTGGGAAAGAAATCCTTAAGATACCTCACTACTTGCCTACTGCAGGGAATGACCCGAGGTATCCAAAAGCTTGTTAAGATAAAAGTGGTTACACAAGGAGAGAATGAAAATCCAGCTCTTTTGTGGGGAAGACTCACAGAGACCTTTAAAAACTTCACCCAGGCAGATCTAAAAAGTATGGAAGCAAGAGTCCTGTTGGCCCATTCCTTAATAACCCAGGCAGCCCCAGACATAAGGAGAAAATTGCAAAAATTGGGAAAAAGACTGGAGACTCCAATCTCCAATTTGGTGGAAGAGTCAAATAGCGTGTTTTTGAATAGGGACTGGGAGGAGGAAGACAAAGGGGAGGAAAAGGAAGCCTGAAAAGATGGGAAAATAGAGAGGCAGACCCAAGCCTTGGCCTGACAACAGGCTAAACTCCTGGCCTTGATTCATCCTGTCACTATGCAAGATTCATGGGGAGAGCAAGGAAGAAAAAAGGATCTTACAGCTGAGATGAATCCAGTGTGCCTACTACAGAGAGGATGGGCATTGGGAAGGGGAGTTTCCATATTGCCTTAAGGAAAGGCATATGAAGACCCCTACACCTGCTCCCTCTGTGTTAGTCCTGGGCGACCCAGATTGATTCTCAGCAGCTCAAGAAACCCCCGCGAATGGTGAGATCCAGATCACACTTCTCAACCCTTGGGTGACTCTACAAATAGAAGGTAAGGATGTGAACTTTCTTTTGGACATGGGGGCTGCCTTCTCTGTTCTTCCTTTCCTATTAGGACCTTTAGACTCCCCGATTAAAATGGTGATGGGGTAGATGGAAAACCCCAAAGCCGAAATTTTACTAAGCCCTTCAATTGTAAGGTGGGCAATTGGCAAGGAACCCACCCCTTCTTATACTTCCCTGGTTGACCTGCTCCCCTACTGGAGAGAGACCTTCTTTGCCACTTCCAGACCAGAATGACTTAGGGAAAGCTAGAAGCCAATAAATTCCTTTGCCTAGTGTCTGAACATTTGCAGTCAGCTGTAGAAAAGTAGGAGTCTGTCCCTTTCTTAGATGAGGTCAGTCCCCAGGTGTGAGATGTCTCCAGTCTTGGCCTAGCCATAAATGTTGCACCGGTGAAGATTCTTCTAGGCCAAATGCTTCCTACTCCTGGAAAAGACAATATCCCTTAAAACCAGAAGCTCAAGGGTCTTAGACTATTAGTTAACAAATACTGAGATATTGGAATTCTAATCACCTATAAGTCTCCCTGAAATACTCCAATCTTGCCTGTTAAAAAAACCAAATGGATCTTATCGATTTGTCTGGGATCTAAGAGCTGTTAATGAAGCTTTGGTTCCCATCCACCCCATAGTCCCAAACCTTTATACCCTCCTATCCCAAGTCCCAGGAAATGCTAAACACTTCTCAGTCTTGGACCTTAAGGATGCTTTCTTTTGCATTCCTCTCCATGCTGAATCCCCAAATCTGCCTTTGAGTGGCAGGACCTGGGAACAAAGGAGGCCATACAAATTTGCTGGAATCAACTACCACAAGGATTTAGATACAGCCCTCATATTTTGGGGACTTTCTTGGGAACAGAACTAAGGAAATTAACTTTAACAAACAATAATTGAATACACTATGTGGATGACTTGGTCATAGCTATTGCAGATTTTACCAGCTCTCAAATGGATGCTATTAAAACTTTAAATTTCCCTTATGAAAACGGTTATCGACTATCCCCCAAAAAAGCTCAGATTAGTTTAACCCAAGTAAAATACCTTGCATTTATAAGAATGGAGGGAAAAAGAATGTTCAACCACCAGAGGATATACCTCATCTTAAATACCCTATACCCCTAAATGAAAAAGTAGCTTAGGGGATTTTAGGAACAACTGGGTTTTGCAGGATCTGGATCCCTGGTTATGGAAATCTGGTCCAACTACTATATGAGAAGTTAAGAGGAAAGAGGAAGAGCCATTTGATTGGGATGAGACCTGCAAGGTTGTCTTTAATGCCCTGAAAGAGTCTATCACTATAGCCCCAGGTTTAGGCCTCCCAAACCTGGAAAAGACTTTCAGGTTGTATTTCTCTGAAAGGATAGGAACTGCTCTTGGGATGTTAGGGCAAATGATGGGGCAGGTATTACAACCCATGGCTTACCTCTCAAAACAACTAGACAACATGGCCAGACAGTGGCCCACTTGCCTCTGGGCAGCAGTGGCCACTGCTCTTATGGTTAAAGAAGCATTTAAGCTGACCCTGGGTCAGTCCACCACAGTGTATACGCCTCACCAGGTGCAAGCAGTCTTGGAAACTAAAGGGGATAGATGGATGACAGGGGGAAGGATCACCCAATACCAAGCCCTCCTCCTTGACATTCCAGAAATAAAGTTGAGGGTCTGTTAGACTTTAAATCCAGCCTCCTTAATGCCAGATATCTCTGGATCACCAATGCATACAAATCATAGACAAGTTATACTTTTCTTGCCCTGACCTATCAGAGATAATTTTATCTGACCCATAGGAAGAATGGTACACAAATGGCAGTAGTTTTGTAGAAAAAGGAGAGAGGAAAGCAGGTTATGATGTAGTGATCCTAGAAGAAACTTTGGAAAGTGGGTTTCTTCCCCCAGGCACCTCATCCCAGAAAGCTGAACTTTTTGCCCTGACAAGAGCTTTGGAATTAGGGGAAGGAAAGAGGATTAATGTGTATACAGACTCTAAGTATATTTCCCTCATCCTGCATGCCCATGCAGCAATTTGGAAGGAAAGAGGTATGCTCAGTGCTTGAAGCTCTCCTGTTAAACACAAAGAGCTCATTCTCAGGTTCCTGGAGGCAGTCAAACTTCCTGCTAAATTAGCTATCATCCACTGCAAAGTTCACCAGAAGGGGCAAAAAAAGGAGGCCCAGAGAAATAGGAAAGCTGATAAAGAGGCAAAACAAGCCACTAGGAAAGCTGCCCTGGTCACTGCTATCTGCCTGCTTTTCCCCAAGGTAACCCTGACTCCAAATTATACCCCAGAGGAACATTCCTTATATGCTAAGTAGGGCTGGGAGATTGGGTCACATGGGTGGTTTCAGACTGATCAGGCCCAAATAATACTCCCTGGCCCTCAGGTTTGGAAAATTACTAACTCCTTACATAAAAGTACCCAATTTGGAAAAGATAATCTGTAAACTTGTTCAAGCCTATTCTCTACCATTCCCAGTTGGCTAAGGTTGTTCAACAGGTTACACAAAATTGTGATACTTGTTTAAGAAAAAATCCAAAAACCAGACCCTTACCACCTCCTCTAATTAAACCTGTCCAACATTGGTGATCATATCCAGGAGAGGACTGGCAGGTGGATTTTACAGCCATGCCAAAGACCCAAGGTTCTCTTATATGCTAGTCTTTATTGACACATTCACAAGATGGATTGAAAATTCCCAACTAGGACAGACAGAGCTACAGAAGCCTGTAAAGCTCTGCTGAAGGAGATAGTGCCTAGGTTTGGGCTGCCTCAATCACTTCAGAGTGACAATGGGCCCTCATTTACAGCCACAATATCCCAGAACTGGGCCGTATGCTTAGGAATCAAATACCTCTTCCATTCATCCTGGTGGCCTCAGCTCTCAGGAAAGGCAGAAAGAACCAATCAGATTCTTAAAAGGGCTCTGGCCAAACTACGTCAAGAAACACATAATAAATGGATCCATACACTACCCATAAGCCTCATGAGGGTACGGGCAGCCCCCAAGTGGCCACTATTACTAATGAAATGATGAATGGACTTATGAAATGATGTATGCACGTCCACTCTTAACTTTGATTTGTTTTTTGATGAGGATACCAATACACTCCTAAAACATGTAATTAACCTGGGAAAGTTTCAGTAAGAACTCCAACAATATGGAGAAAAGATCCTCCCTAGACCACAGGAAGACTTGAAAAATCCCCAAGTAGAGCTGAGGGATCAAGTATTGGTAAAGACCTGGCAAGAAATAGGGAGTGCAAGCCAGCTCTCCAAGAAATGGACAGGGACATATCAGGTTGTCCTAGTAACCTCAATTGCTGTAAAAGTTAAGGGTCTGTCTGCCTGGGTCCATAATTCTAGAATAAAATCCTATGACCTACAGGATGTGAAGATGGTGACTGATACTCCAAAACCAGAAGACAACTATTCCTGTGAACCTGTTGAAGACCACAGACTCTTGTTCAAGCAGAAACCCATCAAATCTCCCTCAGATAAGTAAAATGCATTCTATGATGTTCTTCCTCTTCCTGATCATGTCTTCCTGTATGGCTATTAGTTCAATTCAGTCGCTCAATCATGTCCAACTCTTTGCGACCCCATGAACCGCAGCACGCCAGGGCTTCCTGTCCATCACCAATTCCCGGAGTCGACCCAAACCCATGTCCATCGAGTCAATGATGCCATCCAACCATCTCATCCTCTTCGTCCTCTTCACCTCCTGCCCTCAATCTTTCCCAGCATAAGGGTCTTTTCAAATGAGTTAGCTCTTTGCGTCAGGTGGCCAAAGTATTGGAGTTTCAGCTTCACCATCAGTACTTCCAACACCCAGCACTGATCTCCTTTAGGATGGACTGATTGGCTCTCCTTGCAGTCCAAGGGATGCTCAAGAGTCTTCTCCAACACCACAATTCAAAAGCATCAATTCTTCGGTGCTCAGCTTTCTTTATAGTCCAACTCTCACATCCATACATGAACACTGGAAAAACCATAGCCTTAACTAGATGGACATTTGTTGACAAAGTAATGTCTCTGCTTTTTAATATGCTGTCTAGGTTGGTCATAATTTTCCTTCCAAGGAGTAAGCGTCTTTTAATTTCATGGCTGCAATCACCATCTGCAGTGATTGTGGAGCCCAGAAAAATAAAGTCTGACACTTTCCAGTTTCCCCATCTATTTCCCATGAAGTGATGGGACTGGATGCCATGATCTTAGTTTTCTGAATGTTGAGCTTTAAGCATACTTTTTCACTCTCCTCTTTCACTTTCATCAAGAGGCTTTTTAGTTCCTCTTCACTTTCTGCCATAAGGGTGGTGTCATCTGCCTATCTGAGGTTATTAATATTTCTCCCAGCAATCTTGATTCAAACTGTGCTTCATCCAGCCCAGCATTTCTCATGATGTACTCTGCATATAAGTTAAATAAGCAGGGTGACAATATACAGCCTTGACATACTCCTTTTCCTATGTGGAACCAGTCTGTTGTTCCATGTCCAGTTCTAATTGCTTCTTCCTGACCTGCATACAGGTTTCTCAAGAAGCAGCTATTTATCTCTCCCTAATGATGCACATATGCTTGCAAACTGCACTGCTTCTCAACTCAACCTAACCAGCCCTTGCTGGATCTGCATTAATAGCAGAAGTTGGGGGGTATATCCAACCTATTCCAGAGTATCAGTGGTCCACCTTTCCAGTCCAGCTACATGCTGTCACCCAGTGTACCCCATCTGGTCATTTTATGGCCTTTTGGGAAAAGAGGTGGGGGAAAATTCATGCCTTGGTATCAGCAACAACTGTCTATATTTACTCCCATGATAACATCTGCAATCCCACCTGAGCCCTTATTTTCTCTCTTGACTAACACTCCCCAAATGCTCTTCCCTATCTGCCTAAAAAGTGACTTCCTAACAGGAGTGTCAGTGGGAAACCTGGACAACTCACGATGTGGGGTCACTTTCATTGTCAGAACTGATGGAGAAAAACCAGGATCTAGAAATTTTTCTAGGGTATTACAATTTAGGCCAAAGTCTCAGAGCTAGAAGTTCTGGCAGAATGGACACACTATATCTATCCCTGAGCATGAGGCTTTCCTTGGATGCTATTAACCAATCTCAAATATCCATGTTCTGTTCTGGATGACAGAAAACAACAACAACAACAACAACAACAACACCCATTCATCCTGGTTTCTAAATCTGGCAAGCAACTCTGTCCCCTGTTATTCTCTTGTTGGGGTAACCATCCCTGAAAACCTAACCCCATGGTGGGAGCCTAAACAAAATACTCTCTATCTTGAGGACAAAACCCAGGATGCCTCACAACACTTGAGCCCCTTCCTAAATGCCCTCACTGCTGCCAGTTTTGCAGCAAGTGGAGTGATGGTCTCCTCTCAGCTAAGACTGCCCCTGTTCCATTATGCCATGTTCCAGTTGCAAGGCAGATGGAAACCCTGTTCCCCTTTGGCAAACCTGTTTTGCTGCCCAGCTTGAACCAGTTATGGTGTCTACTTCATATATGGGGATAAAGCTTATTTATCCCTGCCACCTTTTTGATCAGGAACCAAAAATTACAATTTAGTGAATATAACAAAAGAAGCACTCACAGAGAAAACTGGTTACCACTGAGGAGACAGAAGGGGAGAGAGGAAATAAAGGGACAGAGTAAGTGGTACAAACTATTATGATAAAATAAGTGATGAATATGTTGTACAACACAGAATTTTATGTTTTATATTGGAATACAATTTATTTACAATGTTGTATAAGTTTCTGATGTATAGCAAAGTCTTTCAGTTATACATATACATATATCTATTTTTTCAAATTCTTTCCCCACTTAGGTTATTACAGAATGTTGAGTGGAGTTCCATGTGCTATATAGTAGGTCTTTGTTGAATATATAGTAATATATATATATATATATATATATATATATATATATTAATCCTATACTCCTAATTTACCCTCCACCTTTCCCCTTCAGCAACCAGAAGTTTATTTTTTAAGTCCATGAGACTGTTTCTGTTTTTTAAATAAATTCATTTGCATCATCTTTTTAGATTCCAATATAAGTGGCATCATATGATACTTATATTTCTCTGTCTGGCATACTTCACTAGAATGATAATCCCTAGGTCCATCTATGTTGCTGCAGATGGCATTATTTCCTTTTTTGTCATGACTAGGTAATATTTCATTGTGTATATGTAGCACATCTTTATTCATTCATCTATTGATTGGCATTGAAGTTGCTTCCATATCTTGGCTATTGTTGACTACTGCTGCAATGAATGTTAGGGTGCATGTATCCTTTTGAATTATGTGTGTGTGTGTGTGTGCTCAGTTGCTCTGTCGTGTCCAACTCTTTGCAACCCCATGGACTGTAGCCCATCAGGCTCTTCTGTCCATAGGATTTTCCATACAAGAATACTGGAGTGAGTTGCCATTTCCCTCTCCAGGGATCTTCCCAGCCTAGGGATCAAATCTACATCTCTTGTGCCTCCTGCATTGACAAGCAGATTCATCACCACTGTGTCACCTGGGAAGCTATTTCTGAATTATGGTTTTCTTCAAATATATGCCCAGGAGTAGGATTGATGGATCATAAGTTATCTCTTTTTTAGTTTATTTTGGGGGGCGCACCTCTGTGCTATTTTCCACAGGGGTTGTCTGAATTTACATTCCCACCAACAGTGCAGAAGGATTCCCTTTTCACCACACCCTCTTCAGCATTTATGGTTTGTGGACTTTTTGAGGATGGCCATTCTGACTGGTGTGAAGTAACACTTCATTGTAGTTTCAATTTGAATTTCTTAGATAAATAAATAAATTTAATTATTTTTTAATAATTTCTCATTATTAGAGCAATGTAGAGAAGCTTTACACATGTTTTTTGTCCATCTGTATGTCTTCTTTAGAGAAATATCTATTTAGCTCATTGTTGAATCACTCGGTCATGTCTGATTCTTTGAGAACCCGTGGACTTCATCATGTCAGTCTTCCCTGTCCTTCACTGTCTCCTGGAGTTTGCTCAAACTCATGTACAGTGAGTTGATGATGCCATCCAACCATCTCATCCTCTGTTGCTCTCTTCTCCTCCTGATCTCAATCTTTCCCAGTATCAGCGTATTTTCCAAATGAGTCAGCTCTTTGCATCAGGTGGCCAGAGTATTAGAGCTTCAGCTTCAACATCAGTCTTTCCAATGAATATTCAGGGTTGATTTCCTTTAGGATTGACTAGTTTGATCTCCTTGCTGTCCAGGGGACTCTCAGGAGTATCCTCCAGCACCACAATTTGAAAGCATCAATTCTTCGATGCTCACCTGACTTTATGGTCCAGCTGTCACATGGATAAATGACTACTGGAAAAACCATAGCTTTGACTGTATCACATAATATATATCTATTTAGATAATATGGAGATTATAGTCAATATCTTATAATATCTATAAATGGAAGGTAATCATTAAAATTGTGAATTAAAATCATGCTATATTGTAATCCTATAACTTACACAATATCATTTATCAACTCTACTTCAATTAAAAAAAAAAGAAAACAGTACTAGAGCATGAAACTCACCTCTGAGCAAACAGTGAGCTGTGAAACTCTCAGGGAGCAGAACAATAACCTATTCAACAAGCATCTCATATCCAAAGAGTGGATGAAATTGGCAAAAAACACCCAGTGGAATAAAGTTGGTATGTACCAATGGCTCCATTTACCTACGGATAATACAGTTTCCACTCAGACATTAAAAATAATTTCAAAGGTAAATCTCCAGATATGTAAAAAGTGTCAGGTGACACCTTACAATAACAGTACCCTGACAGCAATTATTTATGGAGACACAGAAGGATGGTATGCTAATGACCATGAAGGTATGACATGGTCATTGTCCATGTCCAAGGTCAAAGGTATGACGATGATGGTATGACAATGAAGGATGGAACAATGACAAAGAAAAATCTAGCTTGTAGTAATTCAGAGCAGAAATGGCTATTGAGGACCTCATCCTCATCCTGAACCCAAATTGTTGTCAACAGTTGGCCAAGAAAAATTATTGAAAGAAAATAAATGAAAGGAAGTTAGAAACGAAGTAAGGGGAAAGTTTCAACTCAAAGACATAATTATTAAGTGTGTAATGTATTAAATTTACATGTTCACTACTTATATAGAGTTATACATAGATATTAAATAGCTTTTTTAATAGTACACAACACATATATGTCATACACTGTTTTAGGTGCATTACAAATATTAAATCAATTAATCCTTATAACAATTATTTGAAGAAGGAACTATATAAGCACCGTTTTACAAATAAGAATCTGATGCCAGAGAGGCTTATTGACTCTTTTGATGTTCACTAAGCTACTTCACATGCTAGTAAGGTTACGTTCAAAATCCTTCAAGCTAGCGATCTTGACTCAAACTTTTAGATGTACAAGTTGGGTTTGAAAAAGGCAGAGGAACCAGAGATCAAATTGCCAGCATTTGTTGGATCATAGAGAATGCAAGTACCTGTTTCATTGACTATGTGCAAGCCTTTGACTGTGTGGATCACAAAAAGCTGTGGACAACTGTTAAAGAGATGGAAATATTAGACCATCTTACCTGTCTCCTAAGAACCCTGTATGAAGTCAAGAAGCAATAGAATCTTACATGAAACAACTGACTGGTTTAAAACTGGGAAAGAAGTACTATAGGGATATATATTGTCACTCTGTTCATATTAAGTTGTATGTAGAGTGCATCATGTGAAATGCCAGGCAGGATAAGTTATAAGCTGGAATCAAGATTGCTGGGACAAATATCAACAACATTAGATATGCAGATGATACCACTCTAATGGCAGAAGATGAAGAGGAACTAAAAAGCCTCTTGATGAGCATGAAGGAGGGGAGTGAAAAAGCTGGCTTAAAACTCAGCATTCAAAAAACTAAGATCATGGCATCCAGTCCTATCACTTCATGGAAAATAGAAGAAGAAAAAGTGGAAGCTGTGACAGATTTTCTCTGCTTGGACTTCAGAATCACTACAAAATGGTGACTGTATCCATGAAGACACTTGCTTCTTGGGAGGAAGGCTATGACAAACCTAGACAACATATTAAAAAGCAAAGGCATCACCTTGCCAACAAAGGTTTGTTAGTGAAAGCTATGGCCTTTCCAGTAGTCAAGTATGGATGTGAGAATTGGACCATAAAGAAAGCTAAATGCTGAAGAACTGATACTGTTGAATCGTGGTGCTGGAGAAGACTCTTGAAAGTCACTTGACAGCAAGGAGATCAAACCTAAAGGAAATCATTCCTAAAGGAAACCAACCCTGAATATTCATTGGAAGACTGATGCTGAAGCCGAAGCTCCAATAATTTGGCCACCTGATTTGAAGAGCTGACTCATTGGAAAAGACCCTGACGCCTGGGAAAAGTGAAGGCAAAAGGAGAAGAGGGCAGGATGAGATGGTTGGATATCATCACTGATTCAATAGATATGAACTTGATGAACTCTGGGAAATGGTGAGGGACTGGGAGGCCTGGCTTGCTGTAATACATGGGGTCACTTAGAGTTGGACATCACAGAGACTGAACAACAACAGCTAATAAAGTGACAAAGTGTAGGTTATAGGCACACCTGTAACCTACATAATAAAAATTAAATATTTTATAAAGAAATTGGTACTTCCCTGGTGACTCAGATGGTAAAGAATATGCCTGCAGTGTGGGAGACCTGGGTTCAATACCTGGGTTGGGAAGATCCTTTGGAGGAGGGCATGGCAACCCACTCTAATATTCTCACCTGGAGAATCCCCATGAACAGAGGAGCCTGGTGGGCTACAATCCAGGGGTCACAGAGACTTGGATATGACTAAGTGACTAAATACACAAATCAAAAAAAATTAAATTGAATGGAAAATACTTAGACATGTCTGGTACCCATAAATTTTGTTAAAGAAATCAACTCATAGTTTAAAAAAAAAGAAAGGAAGAATATTTACAACCTCCATTCCTAGATAAGACAATGATTTTTTTTTTTTTTAAGTCAGGCTCCTTAGCACAAAATGATGTTAACTATATCTCCATGGGGGTGGGGGGATGGGGAGAAGGATTAGAAATACATATGACAGAAAATACTTGAGATAATGAAAAAGCAATTGCAAATGCCAAAAATATATTAAGGACCAGGATATATCTTGCATAGCTTCTATTTTCAATGAGGACTACTCAAGTTTTTAAGAGGTTAAGCAAAAATGTGTCTAGTAGCCTTAAAACAGAAACTACACAGAGTGAATGAGACAGAAAGACACATAGATAAATAGAAAAAAAGAAAAACAGACTAGAGAGAGATATGGAAAGAATACAGAGAGAAAGAAAAGGAGGGAGAATTCAGACTATATAAAATTTATATGTAGAATCTCCAGTAGTCAGATCACTGTGTTAAAAATATTAGCAGACATGATAGATTTAAAATTTCTTATTTTATCCTTTTAACTGATTTACCCTTGATATTTTCTGTTTATAATAAAAGTTATAAACCTGTCTTTATGCATGAAATACTTGAAAAGTGTTATTAATCTGAATCGGAATAGGCAATGGCACCCCACTCCAGTACTCTTGCCTGGAAAATCCCAAAGATGGAGGAGCCTGGTGGGCTGCAGTCCATGGGGTCGCTAAGATTTGGACATAACTGAGAGACTTCATTTTCACTTTTCACTTGCATTTGGAGAAGGAAATGGCAACCCACTCCACTGTTCTTGCCTGGAGAATCCCAGGGATGGCTGAGCCTGGTGGGCTGCCATCTATGGGGTTGCACAGAGTCGGACATGACTGAAGTGACTTAGCATACAATACCATAGCATTAATCTGAATATATTTTAAATCAGTTTGCAGTGTTAACAGAACTCTGAAGGATGTTCACTATTTTAAAATAACTAAAACCTTAAAATCTGATTTAGAATCTATTTCCAGAATGAGTTGAAGTGTTCTAGATAATCAGTGGGCTTCCCTGATATTTCAGCTGGTTAAAAATCTGTCTGCCATGCAGGAGACGCTGGTTTGATTCCTGGGTCAAGAAGAACCCCTGCAGAAGGGATAGGTTACCCCCTCCAATATTCATGGGCTTCCCTGGTGGCTCAGGTGATAGAGAATCTGCCTGCAATGTGGAAGACCTGGGTTCAATGCCTGGGTCATAAAGATATGCTGGAGGAGAGCATGGCAACTCATTCCAGTTTTCTTGCCTGGAGAATCCCCATGGACATAGGAGTCCACTGGGCTACAGTCCATGGGGTTGGAAGGGTCAGACATGACTGAGCAACTAAGCACACATGTAACTGCTGCCCAACGAAGTAACAAATATATGTATATACTGTCTTTTTCTCTTTTAATAAAATGATATACCCTTAAAAAGTCACTTCAAAGAACCTGTGCTGTCACAAAGCAAACATGTGCTTTAGACTAAAAATCATTACAGTTTTCCAGACTGTTCAGTGGTAACAAATTTGCTGTCAGTGCAGGAGAAGAGGGTTCAATCCCTGGGTCGGGAAGATCCCATGGAAGAGGAAATGGCAACCCACTCCAGTTTTCTTGCCTGGGAAATTCCATGAAGAGCGAAGCCTGGTGGGCCATAGTCCATGCATTTGCAAAGAGTAGAACACGACTGAGCACACACACCACAGCACATAATAACCATTATAAACTTAATGGTAAATCTTTTGAAGATTTATATTAAAAATACTAACACATATATATGGAATTTAGAAAGATGGCAATGACGACCCTGTATGCAAGACAGGAAAAAAGACACAGCTGTGTATAACGGACTTTTGGACTCAGAGGGAGAGGGAGAGGATGGGATGATTTGGGAGAATGGCATTCTAACATGTATACTATCATGTAAGAATTGAATCGCCAGTCTATATCTGACGCTGGATACAGCATGCTTGGGGCTGGTGCATGGGGATGACCCACAGAGATGTTATGGGGAGGGAGGTGGGAGGGGGGTTCATGTTTGGGAACACATGTAAGAATTAAAAATTTTAAAATTAAAAAAATAAAAAAACTAAAACCTAAAAAAAAAAAAAGTTAAGAGAATCACTAAAATGAACTAATGTCTATCATACCTTTTTTAGGATGCAAATATTTACTCAAAATATTTAAAACAAAATCTTCTGAAATAAAGGGAAAATAAGGGATGGAGCCAAAGCAAAAACAACACCCAACTGTGAATGGGACTGATGATAGAAGCAAGGTCCAATGCTGTAAAGAGCAATATTTCATAGGAACCTGGAATGTCAGGTCTATGAATCAAGGCAAATTGGAAGGGGTCAAATAGGAGATGACAAGAGTAAACATTGACATTCTAGGAATCAGTGAACTAAAATGGACTGGAATGGATGAATTTAACTCAGATGACCATCAGATCTACTACTGTGGGCAGGAATCCCTTAGAAGAAAATGGAGTAGCCATCATAGTCAACAAAAGAGTCCAAAATGTAGTACTTGGATGGAATTAAAAACAAAAACAAAAAACAGAATGATATGTGTTCGTTTCCAAGGCAAACCACTCAATATCACGGTAATCCAAGTCTATGGCCCAAGCAGTAACGCTGAAGAAGCTGAAGTTGAACAATTCTGTGAAGACCTACAAGACCTTCTAGAACTAACACGCAAAAAAGATGTCCTTTTCATTATAGGACACTGGAATGCAAAAGTAGAAAGTCAAGAAACACCAGGCGTAACAAGCAAATTTGGCCTTGGAGTACAGAATGAAGCAGGCCAAAGGCTAATAGAGTTCAGCCAAGAGAATGCACTGGTCATAGCAAACACCGTCTTCCAACAACACAAGAGAAGACTCTACACATGGACATCACCGGATGGTTGACACGGAAATCAGACTGATTATATTCTTTGCAGCCAAAGATGGAGAAGCTCTATACAGTTGGCAAAAAAAAAGACTGGGAGTTGACTGTGGCTTGGATCATGAAGTCCTTATTACCAAATTCAGACTTAAATTGAAGAAAGTGGAGAAAACCATTAGACCATTCAGGTATGACCTAAATCAAATCCCTTATGACAATACAGTAGAAGTGAGAAATAGATTTAAGGGACAAGATCTGATAGACAGAGTACTTGATGAACTATGGAATGAGGTTCGTGACATTGTACAGGAAACAGGAATCAAGACAATTCCCAAGAAAAAGAAATGCAAAAAAGCAAAAAGGCTGTCTGAGGAGGCCTTACAAATAGCTGTGGAAAGAAGAGAAGCAAAAAGAAAAGTAGAAAAGGAAAGACATACCCATTTGATGCAGAGTTCCAAAGAATAGCAGGGAGAGATAAGAGAGCCTTCCTCAGTGATCAATGTAAAGAAATAAAGGAAAACAATAGGATGGGAAAGACCAGAGATCTCTTCAAGAAAATTAGAGATAACAAGGGAACATTTCATGCAAAGATGGGGACAATAAAGGACAGAAATGGTAGAGACCTAACAGAAGCAGAAGATATTAAGAAGAGGTGGCGAGAATACACAGAAGAACTGTACAAAAATGATCTTCAGGACCCAGATAATCACAATAGTGTGATCACTCACCTAGAGCCAGACATCCTGGAATGTGAAGTCAAGTGGGCTACTGGAGGTGACAGAATTTCAGTTGAGCTATTTCAAATCCTGAAAGATGATCCTGTGAAAGTGCTGCACTCAATATGCCAGCAAATTTGGAAAACTCAGCAGTGGGCACAGGACTGGAAAAGGTCAGTTTTCATTCCAATCCCAAAGAAAGGCAATGCCAAAGAATGCTCAAACTACTGCACAATTGCACTCATCTCACACACTAGTAAAGTAATCCTCAAAATTCTCCAAGCCAGGCTTCAGCAGTACATGAACCATGAACTTCCAGATGTTCAAGCTAGCTTTAGAAAAGGCAGAGGAACCAGAGATCAAATTGCCAACATCTGCTGGATAGTCAAAAAAGCAAGAGAGTTCCAGAAAAACATCTATTTCTGCATTATTGACTCTCTCAAAACCTTTGACTGTGTGGATCACAATAAACTGTGAAAAATTCTGAAAGAGATGGGAATACTAGACCACCTGACCTGCCACTTGAGAAACCTGTATGCAAGTCAGGAAGCAACAGTTAGAACTGGGCATGGAATAATAGACTAGTTCCAAATAGGAAAAGGAGTACATCAAGGCTATATATTGTCACCCTGCTTATTTAACATGTATACAGAGTGCATCATGAGAAATGTTGGGTTGGAGGAAGCACAAGATAGAATCAAGATTGCTGGGAGAAATACCAATAACTTCAGATATGCAGATGACACCAACCTTATGGCAGAAAGTAAAGAAGAACTAAAAAGCCTTTTGATGAAAGTGAAAGAGGAGAGTGAAAAAGTTGGCTTAAAGGTCAACATTCAGAAAAGTAAGAAAATGGCATCCAATCCCATCACTTCATGGCAAATAGATGGGGAAAGAGTGACTGACTTTAATTTTCTGGGCTCTAAAATCACTGCAGCTGGTGATTGCAGTCATGAAATTAAAAGACACTTACTCCTTGGAAGGAAAGTTATAATCAACCTAGACAGCATATTAAAAAAGCAGGGACATCACTTTGTCCACAAAGGTTCGTCTAGTTAAGGCTATTATTTTTCCAGAGCTCATGTATGGATGTGAAGTTGGACTATAAAGAAAGATGAACGGTGAAGAATTGATGCTTTTGAACTGTGGTGTTGGAGAAGACTGTTGAGAGTCCCTTGGACTGAAAGGAGATCCAGCCAGTCCATCCTAAAGGAGATCAGTGCTGGGTGTTCATTGGAAGTACTGATGTTGAAGCGGAAACTCCAGTACTTTGGCCACCTGATGCCAAGAGCTGACTCATTTGAAAAGACCCTGATGCTGGGGAAGATTGAGGGCAGGAGGAGAAGGGGACAACAGAGGATGAGATGTTTGGATGGCATCACTGAGTCGATGGACATAGGTTTGGGTGGACTCTGGGAGTTTTTGATGGACAGGGAGGCATGGTTGTGTTGTGATTCATGGGGCTGCGAAGAGTCGGACATGACTCAGTGACTGAACTTAACTGATCTGATATAGGTATTTATTATATATATATACATATATATGCAATATACACACATGTATGTTTTACTATATATTTATTCTGTATACTACCATCATTTTGTCACCATAAAGACATCCAGAACTTGGCAAAGGCTGATAATGATGATAATGTCTAGCAAGGGGAACAAACTGTATCTGTAATGTTATTCTAGCATCTCTGAATTAAAATCAACTTTAAGCACTCTTTTCTCTAGACTTTCAAATGCTATCTTTTAGAGTCTGGATGGAGTTTTTCTATTACCTAAAACTCAGGACTTCCCATTAATATAACAAATCACATTATATCTAAGCAGTTTTTAAATATGTTTTCTTGGATTTTCTAGGGAGAGATAGATGGTAGATATAGATGTTACTTCATTTCAGTTCAGTTCAATTCAGTCACTCAGTCATGTCTGACTCTTTGTGACCCCATGGACCGCAGCAGGCCAGGCCTCCCTGTATATCACCAACTCCCGGAGTCTACCCAAACTCATGTCCATTGAGTCGGTGATGTCATCCAACCTTCTCCTCCTCTGTCATCCCCTTCTCCTCCTGCCTTCAATCTTTCCCAGCATCAGGGTCTTTTCAAATGAGTCAACTCTTTGAATCAGGTGCCCAAAGTATTGGAGTTTCAGCTTCACCATCAGTCCTTCCAATGAACACTCAGGACTGATCTCCTTCAGGATGGATTGGTTGGATCTCCTTGCAGTCCAATGGACTCTCAAGAGTCTTCCACATCACAGCTCAAAGATGTCAATTCTTCAGCACTCAGCTTTTTTTATAGTCAAACTCTCACATCCATACATGACTACTGGAATAGCCATAGCCTTGACTAGACGGACCTTAGTCTGCAAAGTAATGTCTCTGCTTTTGAATATGCTATCTAGTTTGGTCATAATTTTCCTTCCAAGGAGTAAGCGTCTTTTGCTTTCATGCTACAATCACTATCTACAGTGATTTTTGGAATGCAAAAAAATAAAATAAAATAAAGTCAGCCATTGTTTCCTCTGTTTCCCCATCTATATGCCATGAAGTGATGGGACCAGATGCCATGATCTTAGTTTCCTGAATGTTGAATTTTAAGCCAACCTTTTCAGTCTCCTCTTTCATTTACATCAAGAGGCTCTTTAGGTCTTCTTCACTTTCTGCCATAGGGGCAGTGTCATCTGTATATCTGAAGTTTTGATATTTCTCCCAGAAATCTTGATTTCAGCTTGCACTTTCTCTAGCCCAGCATTTCTCATGATGTACTCTGCATATAAGTTAACTAAGCAGTGTGACAATATACAGCCTTGATTTACTCCTTTCCCATTTCTATTATTTTCCTTTATTTCTTTGCACTGATCACTGAGGAAGGCTTTCTTCTCTCTCCTTTCTATTCTTTGAAACTCTGCATTCAAATGGCATATCTTTCCTTTTCTCCTTTGCTTTTGGTTTCTCTATATTTCACAACTATTTGTAAGGCCTCCTCAGACAGCCATTTTGCTTTTTTGCATTTCTTTTCAAATGGGGATGGTCTTGATCCCTGTCTCCTGTACAATGTCACGAACCTCTGCCGATAGTTCATCAGGCACTCTGCCTATCAGATCTAGGCCCTTAAATCTATTTCTCACTTCCACTGTATAATTGTAAGGGATTTGATTTAGGTCATACCTTAATGGTCTAGTGGTTTCCCCTGCTTTCTTCAAATTAAGTCTGAATTTGCAACAAGGAGTTCTTAATCTGAGCCACTGTTAGCTCCTGGTCTTGTTTTTGCTGACTGTATGGAGCTCCTCTATCTTTGGCTGCAAAGAATATAATCAGTCTGATTTCTGTATTGACCATCTGGTGATGTCCATGTGTAGAGTCTTCTCTTGTGTTGTTGGAAGAGGGTGTTTGCTATGACCAGTTCTTTCTCTTGGCAAAACTCTATTAGCCATTGCCCTGCTTCATTCTGTACTCCAAGGCCAAATTTGCTTGTTACTCCAGGTGTTTCTTGACTTTCTACTTTCTGCTCTCCCTAGAATGAAAAGACAGAGAAGGCAATGGCACCCCACTCCACTACTCTTGCCTGGAAAATCCCATGGACAGAGGAGCCTGGAAGGCTGCAGTCCATGGGGTCGCTGAGGGCGACTGAGCAACTTCAGTTTCACGTTTCACTTTCATGCATTGGAGAAGGAAATGGCAATCCACTCCACTGTTCTTGTCTGGAGAATCCCAGGGATGGCGGAGCCTGGTGGGCTGCCATCTATGGAGTCACACAGAGTCGGACACTACTGAAGTGACTTAGCATAGCATAGCATAGCATAGAATGAAAAGGATATCTTTTTTGGGTATTAGTTCTAAAAGGTCTTGTAGGTCTTCAAGAACTGTTCAGCTTCAGCTTCAGCTTCTTTAGCATTACTGGTTGGGGCATGACTTGGATTACTGTGATATGGAATGATTTGGCTTGGAAATGAACAGAAATCATTCTGTCATTTTTGAGATTGCATCCAAGTACTGCATTTCAGACTCTTTCGTTGACTTGATGGCTACTCAATTTCTTCTAAGGGATTCTTGCCCATAGTAGTAGATATAATTAATGGTCTTCTGATTTGAATTCACACATTCCAGTCCATTTTAGTTTGCTGATTCTAAAAATGTTGATGTTCACTCTTGTCATCTCCTGTTTAACCACTTCCAATTTCCTTATTCATGGACTTAACATTCCAGGTCCCTATGCAATATTGCTCTTTATAGCATTGAACCTTGCTTCTATCACCAGTCCCATCCACAACTGGTGTTGTTTTTGCTCTCGCTTCATCTCTTCATTCTTTCTGGAATTATTTCTCCACTGATCTCCAGTAGCATGTTGGGCTACCCACCTGGGGAGTTCATCTTTCAGTTTCCTATCTTTTTTGACTTTTCATATTGTTCTTGGGGTTCTCAAGGCAAGAATACTGAAGTGGTTTTCCATTCCCTTCTCCAGTGGACCACATTTTGTCAGAACTCTCCACCATGACCTGTCTGTCCTGCATGGCCCTACATGGCAAGGCTTAGTGTCATTGAGTTAGACAGGTTGTGGTCCATGTGATTACATTGGTTAGTTTTCTGTGATTGTGGTTTTAGTCTGTCTGCCCTCTGATGCCCTCTTTCAGTGTCTACCATCTTACTGGGGTTTCTCTTACTTTGGACGTGGGGTATCTCTTCACGGCTGCTCCAGCACAGCTCAGCTGCTTCTCCTTACCTTGGATGTAGAGTATCTCCTCTCAGCCACTCGTGGCTCCAGCACCGTGCTGCCATTGCTCGCCACTCTCAGTAATAGATGTTACTAAGAGAGCCAATTTCTTGGCAGGTCGATAAGTCCAGGGTCCCTGAGGAGGAGAAAGGCTTCTGGGGCTCTTAAGGAGGAGATAAGGGTCTGGACTTCTCAAGGAGGATCAAAGGACATACGTTTTTTTTTCTGCATTCCTTAGTAAGATTATATAACAACAATGTATCCTTCTTGTAGACAGTTTCTCCTTGAGAACCTTCTGACTAATCCTGTCATTTTAAAATTTAAATTGTGGAAGTGGGTCTAGTAAGATCTTTACAACCTTGAGACATTCTTTTGATTTATTGTAGTAAACAATTAAAAAGTATATAACTCCCTTGCTTAGTCTAGCAAGGGGGCACTCTCCATCCCTCTTCTGATGTCTCTGTCAGAAGCTTTCTCTGTCCCTTTTCATACTTTAATAAAACTGCTACATAAAAGCTCTTGAGTGATCTAGCCTGGCCCCTGGTACCGAAGCTAAATCTTCAGAGATCACGAATTTGACATTGTTCACTGTAAGATATCATTACTATGTATATGGATGTATTGCTACGTATTTATAACATATATAATCCTGTTATAAACATGAAATCAACAAAGACAGGAAAATGATGCTCCGCTATGTTATAATCATATTGTACTAGTAGCTATAAGTGCAATTTTTTATTTGTATTTGGGAAAAATAATAATTAAAAATAGGTTGCATAAAGAATGATTTCAATTATATAAAACTATGTGTTAGGAAAAGAAGTAAGTAGTGATTTTTTGTCTACTGTATGAATAGTTAAATAATGTATAATTCATAAAGTTGTTAAATATTCTAGATTTAAGAAATTTATATATATATGAAGAAACATAGTGTTATTTAAATACTTTAAAATATACTGTATATGTATACTTTATTTTTATGATATAAATATATACATATATGAGCAATATGACATTAAAATATATAATATATTATGCATATATAGCCTTATTAAACTCTATATATGATATATATTCTCTTTAATAATTAAAAAACAAAAATGAGAAATACACAATATATTTATTTTTAGAAAAAAGTGTATACATTTATATATATATATATGTATATATATATATATATAAAGAGGTATTATTTACTAGTAGACATTGTTGCTTCAACAATTAATGCCACCATACTACTGGTAAACATTATGGTTTGAGATGCTGAAAAAGACACAAAAAAAGCCAATAAAATTATCAATTGTCCACATAATAATACAATAATATTGACAGTTTGAATTGATATACTACTCAAAAATGTCAAGCAAAGTGCTGAATTTTGGTTAAGAAAGATATATTTGTTACTTTCAAATGAATTAATTAAAAATAAAATATAAGAAAAAATAAGACACAACTAATATATCCAGATGCTTATATCTTTCCTTTTCTCCTTTGCTTTCAAAAGCAAAAAGCAAAGGAGAAAAAGAAAGATATAAGCATCTGAATGCAGCATTCCAAAGAATAGCAAGAATAGATAAGAAAGCTTTCCTCAGTGATCAATGCAAAGAAATAAAGGAAAAGAACAGACTAGACATCTCTTCAAGAAAATTAGAGATACCAAGGGAACATTTCATGCAAAGATGGGCTCGATAAAGGACAGAAATGGTATGGACCTAACAGAAGCAGAAGATATTAAGAAGAAGTGGCAAGAATACACAGAAGAACTGTACAAAAAAGATCTTCATGACCCAGATAATCATGTGGTGTGATCACTCATCTAGAGCAAGATTCTGGAATGTGAAGTCAAGTGGGCCTTAGAAAGCATGACTACAAACAAAGCTAGTGGAGGTGATGGAATTCCAGTAGACCTATTTCAAATCCTGAAAGATGATGCTGTGAAAGGGCTGCACTCAATATGCCACAAATTTGGAAAACTCAGCAGTGGCCACAGAACTGGAAAAGTTCAGTTTTCATTCCAATCCCAAAGAAAGGCAAGGCGAAAGAATGCTCAAACTACCGCACAATTGCACTCATCTCACATGCTAGTAAAATAATGCTCAAAATTCTCCAAGCTAGGCTTCAGCAATATGTGAACCGTGAACTTCCCGATGTTCAGGCTGCTTTTAGAAAAGGCAGAGGAACCAGAGATCAAATTGCCAATATCCGTTGGATCATGGAAAAAGCAAGAAAGTTCCAGAAAAAACATATATTTCTGCTTTATTGAGTATGCCAAAGCCTTTGAGTGTGTGGATCACAATAAACTGTGGAAAATTCTGAGAGAGATGGGAATACCAGACCGCCTGACCTGCCTCTTGAGAAATCTGTATGCAGGTCAGGAAGCAACAGTTAGAACTGGACATGAAACAACAGATTGGTTCCACATAGGAAGAGGAGTACGTCAAGGCTGTATATTATCACCCTGCTTATTTAACTTATATGCAGAGTACATCATGAGAAATGCTGGGCTGGAAGAAACACAAGCTGGAATCCAGATTGCCGGGAGAAGTTTCAATAACCTCAGATATGCAGATGACACCACCCTTATGGCAGAAAGTGAAGAGGAACTAAAAAGCCTCTTAAAGAAAGTGAAAGAGGAGAGTGGAAAAGTTGGCTTAAAGCTCAACATTCAGAAAACAAAGATCATGGCATCTGGCCCCATCTCTTCATGGGAAATAGATGGGGAAACAGTGGAAACAGTGTCAGACTTTATTTTTGGGGGCTCCAAAATCACTGCAGATGGTGACTGTAGCCATGAAATTAAAAGACGCTTACTCCTTGGAAGAAAAGTTATGACCAACCTAGATAGCATATTCAAAAGCAGAGACATTACTTTGCCGACTAAGGTCCATCTAGTCAAGGCTATGGTTTTTCCAGGGGTCGTGTATGGATGTGAGAGTTGGACTGTGAAGAAGGCTGAGGGCCAAAGAATTGATGCTTTTGAACTCTGGTGTTGGAGAAGACTCTTGAGAGTCCCTTGGACTGCAAAGAGATCCAACCAGTCCATTCTGAAGAAGATCAGCTCTGGGATTTCTTTGGAAGAAATGATGCTGAAGCTGAAACTCCAGTACTTTGGCCACCTCATGTGAAGAGTTGACTCATTGGAAAAGACTCTGATGCTGGGAGGGATTGGGGGCAGAAGGAGAAGGGGACGACAGAGGATGAGATGGCTGGATGGCATCACTGACTCGATGGACGTGATTCTGAGTGAACTCTGGGAGTTGGTGATGGACAGGGAGCCTGGCGTGCTGCAATTCATGGGGTCACAAAGAGTCCGACACGACTGAGTGACTGAACTGAACTGAATGTATCCAGCTGAGTTATTTCAAATCCTAAAAGATGATGCTGTGAAAGTGCTGCACTCAGTATGCCAGCAAATTTGGAAAACTCATTAGTGGCCACAGGGCTAGAAAAGATCAGATTTCATTGTACTGAACAATTGCACTCATCTCACATGCTAGCAAGGTAATGCTCAAAATCCTCAAATCTAGTCTTCAACAGTACGTGAACCAAGAACTTCCAGAATTTCAAGCTAGATTTAGTTAAGGCAGAAGAACCAGAGATCAAAATTGCCAACATTCGTTGGATCATAGAAAAATCAAAAGAATTCTAGAAAAACACATCTACTTCTGCTTCATGGACTACTAAAGCCATTGACTGTGGATCACAAAAAAACTGGAAAATTTTTCAAGAGATGGGAATACCAGGCCACTTTACCTCCCTCCTGAGAAACCTGTATGCAGGTCAAGAAGCAACAGTTAGAATGGGACATGGAACAATGGACCGGTTTCAAATTTGGAAAAGAGTATGTCAAGGCTGCATATTGTCACCCTGCTTATTTAACTTATATGCAGAGTACATCTTGAAAAATGCAGACTGACTGAAGCACAATCTGGAATCAAGATTGCTGGGAGAAATACCAATAACCTCAGATATGCATATGACACCACCTTACTGGCACAAAGTGAAGAGGAACTAAAGAGCCTTTATTATTATTATTATTTTTACTTTATTTTACTTTAAAATACTGTATTGGTTTCGCCATACATCAACGTGAATCCGCCACGGGTGTACACGTGTTCCCAATCATGAACCCCCCTCCCAAGTCCCTCCCCATACCATCTCTCTGGGTCATCCCAGTGCACCAGCCCCAAGCATCCTGTATCCTGTATTGAACCTAGACTGGCGATTCGTTTCTTATATGATATTATACATGTTTCTATGCCATTCTTCCAAATCATCCCACCCTCTCTCTCTCCCACAGAGTTCAAAAGACTGTTCTATATATCTGTGTCTCTTTTGCTATCTCGCATACAGGGTTATCATTACCATCTTTCTAAATTCCATATATATGTGTTAGTATACTGTATTGGTGTTTTTCTTTCTGGCTTACTTCACTCTGTATAATTGGCTCCAGTTTCATCCACCTCATTAGAACTGATTCAAATGTATTCTTTTTAATGGCTGAATAATAGATGAAGATGAAAAAGGAGAGTGAAAAAGCTGGCTTAAAACTTAATATTCAAGAAGCAAAGATCATGGCATATGCTCCCATCACTTCATGGCAAATAGATGGGAAAACAATGGAAACAGTGACAGACTTTATTTTCTTCGGCTCCAAAATCGCTGTGGATGGTGACTGCAGCCATGAAATTAAAAGTCACTTGCTCCTTAGAATAAAATCAATGACAGAAGCAATGACAAAAAACCTAGACAATGTATTAAAAAGCAGAGACATTACTTTGTGTAAAAAGGTCTGTCTAGTGAAAGCTATGATTTTTCCAGTAGTCACAGATGTGACAGCTGGAAAATAAAAAGAGGCTAAGCACCAAAGAATTGATATCTTCAAACTGTGGTGCCAGAGAAGACTCTTGAGAGTCCCTTAAAAACAGCAAGGAAATTGAACTTGTAAATCCTAAAGGAAATCAACCCTGAATATTCATTGGAAGGACTGATGCTGACTCCAAAACTTTGGCCACCTGATGCGAAAAGATGACTTATTGGCAAAGATCCTGATGCCAGAAAAGACTGAGGCCCCTAGGCGAAGGGGACAAGAGAGGATGACATGGCATCACCAACTCAGTGGACATGAGTTTGAGCAATCTCCAGGAGATGGTGCAGGACACAGAATCCTGGAGTGTGGTAGTCCACAGGGTCACAAAGAGTAAGGCATGCCTGAGCAACTGAACAACAACCAAGTGAATCCTTTTTTTTTTTTTTTCCTTTGTATTGAACTGAGATGAAAAGTAATGCTTCAAAATGCTATATAGTAGCCTCAGTAATGCTGGGTATATTTGAATGAACCATCTCTTACCAAAAAAAAAAAAAAAAAGACTATATCTATACTTATATGAAGCACAATAGAATATGGATTAAAAGGCTAAAATGTTTATGAAAAGCAATGTTACTAAAGATTTTAGTTTTTTTGTTTATTTAAGAAATGGAATTTTCCATTATTATTATCTTCTCTTAAACTGAAACTGGCTAAGCATTGATAATTTTAGTCCAAGTACCATGTTTCTGGCATTAGAAGGCCTCCATTTGGAAAACAATGTCATAAGGTTCATGTAGACAGATGGATAAATGAACAAAAGCAAAATAACATCCTAAGTTTTCTCCCTTTGCTGGTTTTCTGCCAAATGGAACTGTATTTCTGTACAAAACTGAAAAAAGTATATATATGCTGGCGTAAATTTAACTCTTACTACATCAATTTCTCTCTGAATTTATCTTCTCTGGCATATCTCTATTTCACAGAATGATTGTATCAAAAACCTCTTTAGTGTGAACATGTACTCAAATTCTCTCAGTATATAAATTATTCTTTGGTATAAGGTTAAATTTATATTAACTACTACATTTTTTGTTGTAGTTGGCATGGGCTCAGTTGGATCCTCCCAAGATACATATGTTGAAGTTCTAACCCATGTGCCTATATTTGGAGATAGCACGTTTAAAGAGGTCATCAAGTGAAAAGAAGATCATTAGGTAAAGCCCTAATCTTCTGAATGATGTCTTTATAAGAGATGAAGACACAGACAGGACTTCCCAGGTGATGTCAGTGGTAAACACTCCTCCTGTCAATGTGGGAGAGGCTAGAGTTGTGGGTTTGATCTATGGGTCAGGAAGATCCCCTGGAGTAGGTAACTGCAATCCATTCCAGTATTCTTGCCTGGAAGATTCCATGGACAGAGGAGCCTGGCGGGTACAGTCCATGGGGGCAGCAAAGAGGTGGTCATGACAGAGCACACATACACACACTCATGTAGAGGGAAGACCCTGTGAGGACATAGAGAGGGGAAGGCCATCTCCAGCCAAGAAGGAAGCATCAGAAGAAATCACCTTTAAAGACATTTTGATCTCAGACTTCTACTCTCCAGAATTGTGAGAAAATACAGTTCTGCTGCATAGCCACCCAGTCTGAGGTACTCTGTTGTGGCCCACTAGGAAACTAGTACATCTATAATAAAAAGCTTGCTATTTTGAGTTTTACTGGTAGCTACTTTCAATATAATTGGTCCAAGTATCTATGTGTGCTCCTAAACTATGAAGTTTCAGTAACTGTTGCAGTCGGTTGTACCCACAAGATTTGAAAGCTATAAGACTATCTATCCCATGAATTAGAAGATTTCCATATCTGACACAAAATAAATTGTAAATCAACAATGATACCTACTTTTAGAGATTATGTGAAAATGAAGCAAGGTATTTGTAGAAACACCATATAATCAATAGTCAATATTATACTGAGCTGATTTGAAAAAGATACCCTCCTACTTACCAAGACTACTTAATCAATAAATGAAAGATATCAATGGAAATGTTAGAAACAGCTTATTTTATACAGGAAATTCATTGTATGATAGTGTGGAAAGCTGAAGGAAGTTGATACCAGAAAATATTATATATAATAATATGTCCAGGGAACAATAAGAGACTTTACTTCTTAGACTGAGAGGCATATGATAGGTACTATTAGGACCTATAGATTAGGTCATCAGAAGTTAAACTGGGGAGGCAGAAATAAAAAAGTTAGATTATGTGGGAGAAAATATGCTCCTAAGGAGAATACATGCTGAAAGGAGTGCTTAAAAAAAGATTTGTCTGACAATGCAGGCTCTTCATTCCTTGATATTTTACTTTAATGCTTGTAAATCAAGGATAATGAAATATGACTTATGGGGAAATTGAGAGGATTAATTACAGATGCTAATGTTTGTAAAGAGCTTTAAGAAATGCTGAATTCAAAGTCTTATTGCATCTCAGGTCAGAGTATTTGCATTCTTCCTCTTGTGAATTTCTGTTCATATTTTCTGAAGCTACTTTAAATTGAACTCTAATAAAAGCAATTTCTGAAAGCATTTAATGAAAAAGAGGCACCTGAGAAGAGCAACTGGCCCTGTCAGACCACCTCAGTAGAAGAAAGGCTGGATTCCCAAAATGAAAGGTCATTAGTAAGGGTTTCTAAGAGAAACCAGACAGCCTTCTACTGTTTTCCTCACTAGTTATCCTCTACTGACATCTTCACTTTCTCATTCTCAGATTCCAGATACTCTCAGGTCAATCCATATGATAAATAATAATTAACCATAGAGGTAATCCATAAATGATTAAGGGATCAAAACTGCTCATTAAATAGTTGCTATAAATTTGATTACAATGAAAGTTCCACATTCTTTTAGAATAAACAAATAATTCTTACAAGGCAATTAAAAATGTAATATATAAACTGCCCACGTGAAAAATTTCTCACATACAAATTACACAAAGGCCGTAGAAAATCAGTAATCTCTTCATGAATTTTGTTTCATTGTCATATATCATTTTTACTAAGTGTCCTCTGGGAGTGCAGAAACTTACATGCCAGCTCTGTTGCTTAATCACTGTTACTATTAGTAATGAAATTCCTTTATGCAACTAATATGAAGATGTAGTATTTGTCAGGCACTATTCTTGGCATGTCCGATTGTGAGTGGATAAGTGAGACTAAAAAGTAAATTTAAATTTTTTCATCTTTATACGCATCTCTTATTTTTTATATGTTTCTATTGCATTTATGACAAAATGTATTAAAACTAAATTTCATACAATCATTCTTTCCCCCAATAAATCATTTTTCTTTGAAATATCATCTTTCGCATCATAGATTGTTCTAACCAAACTGTGCCCATGAATTTAGTCTCTCTACTCTTGCCTTTTCATCATTAGCTTATATCAAAAAGTCATCCTTTATATTCCATCTCTAATTCCCACTAATGTAATTAATCAAGGCCTTAAATCAGGCATACCTTTATCAAGTGGCTTGTCCACTTTGCTTTCTTTCCTTCATCTCTCATTCTGCTCAGTCTGCAAAACCTGTGGTTTTTGTTAAATTTAAAGAACAATAGTATGGTGATATTCAGTTCTGAGTTTCACTAAAATTCCTCATTCTGTGACCTTGCTAATGTCACTTTAAAATATTAAGTTGTAGTGTCATCAACTTGGAATGGAGGAGATATTACCAAAGATAGCACTATTTTCTCCCTTACCATAAACATTTTTGAAGCTGCTCTTTTTTAAACATCTATACTGGATTCACGATATATTTTTTTTAATTTACTTTTTACCTCAGCTTTTTTTTTTTTTTCCCACTACTCTATCACTGTGTTCTTTGATCTAAAAAGCAGGTTAACTTAGTTTAAGAGCTCCTTCCCCATAAACCTTTTCTCTAGTTATTTAAATAAATATACATATTTGTTTACATAAAATTTTATTTATCTATTATTGATACATGGATATGATCTATGTACATAAATACATTTTCATAAATTATCTTCATATGTAAAATTCTTACTTCAGCTTCAAATACAATTCCTGCTTTTTTCCTTTACAGTCTTCTACAATAATGCAAGCCATTAATGCAATACTTTTTTACCCAAAAGCTTTTATCAGGATTCAATGCATGATCAAAACTATAGTATATTCCTATTTCAAAACTACTCAGATGGAGGATGGGATCATCTCTCTGGCTTTACTAACCCTGATTCACTACATTAAGTTATGGAGAGACACAGCTTCCCATGAAGTACAAGACTGCCTAGGTCCCAATAGCAAGCATGGTGCTCTACCAAGGAACACGTTGAGGAGCTTTAGAACTGACATAATACATTGTTTCTATAGGTCCCAATAGCAAGCATGGTGCCCTACCAAGGAAGATGGTGAGGGGATTTAGAACTGACATAATACATGGTGTATAGACACCATATGCTATGTGCTATTAGCAAGTTCCCAAATACTTTATCAAAAATTTAAGAGCTAGAAGAGGAGAAACAGAATTTACATCTGCACAGTTGTTTAGTGGAAGATTAGAGCTACATATAAAACTAATGGATTTTTTTTTTTCTGACTCTATATCTAACGCCTGTTGCTGTACCGTTGCACCTCTTTTGGTGTAATGCTATTTGGCCAGTTTCCTCGTGTTAGTGATGGTCTTGAGGGAAGGGAATTTAGTAAATCACAGGCTTCTGATTTGAGTGTTCATATGAAAAGTGAAACTATTTAGTAAGATAGAAAATGTCATGGAAGGGTAAATTTTAGGAGATGAATATGAGAAGAACTAATGGATGTGAAAAACCTGCACAAATGAGAGATTCAGTAGAAAACTGACTGCTGATGCCAATATTGCCCAGCACAGATATATTAGAAAATATTTGTCATTTATAAAAATGTATAATATTTGAAGCTACTGGGCACAGATGAAGTGTTATTCTAAAGAGACTGAATATAGGGGTCTAATTAACACCAACATAGAGTTATGTATATAATTAATTGAGACTACAGGCTTTATCTGATGACTATATATGTGTGTATATATATATTTTTTAATTCAAAAGTAATATTTCATCCACCTCATTAGAACTGATTCAAATGTTCAGGATGGGGAACACGTGTATACCTGTGGCAGATTCATGTTGATGTATGGCAAAACCAATACAATATTGTAAAGTAATTAACCTCCAATTAAATAAATACTGCTAAATCTCTTCAGTCGTGTCTGTCTCTGTGCGACCCCATAGACGGCAGCCCACGAGGCTCCCCCATCCCTGGGATTCTCCAGGCAAGAACACTGGAGTGGGTTGCCATTTCCTTTTCCAGTGCATGAAAGTGAAAAGTGAAAGTGAAGTTGTGTCTGACTCTTAGTGACCCCATGGATTGCAGCCCACCAGGCTCCTCCGTCCATGGGATTTTCCAGGCAAGAGTATTGGAGTGGGGTGCCATTGCCTTCTCTGAATTAAATAAATAATTTTATATTAAAAATAAATAAATAAATAAAAATTTAAAAATAAAAATAAAAGTAATATTTCAGGAACTGCTTTGGTATTTTTAACTGCATTTAACCTTGGCAATTGTACACAGCTAGTATTTTGAGAAATGTCTTATTTTTAATGAATGTTAGAAATATATTTTGGAAAAATATATATTTATATGTAAATAATTTTGCCAATTAAATTTCTCAATATAAATGATCTTTTCATTGTGCCTCACATTTTGCTTGCTTTTGGTTTCTGATCCCCGAATTCTTTGTTTGACTAAGTTGCAAAATGTAATAAAGACACAGTGCAATCAGATAATTTTTTTTTCACTGGAATTAGTTGCTGATAAAGTGCGTAGAATTAAGGGGAAATGAGGATATAGATAAGCCAGCTGCTTGTAGTGATTGTTAAAAATCAAATTCCAAATAGAAAATTCCAAAAGAATCTACCATTATTTTCTGGGAAATAAAGAATTAGCTATGGGTTAAGGATTTCATCTTATAAATTTGATCTTTCCTGTCATTACCATTTCGTTATCAGGCATATGATATTTTGGTTAACAACAACAACAAACATTTTTTCTTCTTGTTAATGATTATCAAAAAAAAGAACTTCATATCCATGCAGAAAGATAACACATAATGCAAATTTGTAAATTTATTTATGTCTCCAATCACTTTTTCAAAAATATTATTATAAGTACTAGAGAAGTAAA
The DNA here is from genome assembly GCF_042477335.2 of Ovis canadensis. Lineage (NCBI taxonomy): Eukaryota > Metazoa > Chordata > Mammalia > Artiodactyla > Bovidae > Ovis > Ovis canadensis. The sequence continues at coordinate 65,839,932 of NC_091250.1, forward strand.
TATGTTTATTTTCTTTATTCAATAACTTTCCAGAAGACTACTTAACATATAGCTCATACAATAAATGTTTATAGAGTGGAGGAGTAAATAAAAGTGATAATTAAGAATAAATATACCTTTAAACTATTAATTATAATGTAATATGATAAGTTCTATAATAAATATCAGAAAAGTTACTTAGTTACTATGAAAAGACTGCTGTTATAAGAAGGTTTCACATGCAGATATGACTATGGAAAGATCAAATGTCAGTCATATAGGCATATATACACTATTTAAAGATGTGAATCACAGTAAATATGGAATTAATAACTGAATATATTAGTTAATTGGGGAAGGAAATGGCAATCCACTCCAACATTCTTGCTTAGGAAATTCCACAGACATAGCAACTTGGAGGGCTACAGTCCGTAGGGCTACAAAGAGTCAGACATGACTTACGGACTGAGCGCAAGCATGATATTAGTTAATACTTGATCAAAATGGCTTATACAAAAGGCTTTGTTTCTCATATCACTTTTTTCTAATTTATTTATTTTTAATTGGCAGATAATTGGTTTACAATATTGTTTTTGTTTCTGCCATATATCAACATGAATCAGTCATAATTATACATATGCCCCTTCCCTCTTGAACCTACTCCCACTTCCCACCCCATTTCACCCCTCTAGGTTGTCCCTGAGCACAGGATTTGAGCTCCCTGCATCATACAGTAAATTTCCACTGGCTATCTAATTTTATATATGGTAATATATATATTTCAATGCTAGTCTCTCAATTCATCTCACCCTCTCCTTTCCCACCTTTGTCCACAAATCTGTTCTCTATGTCTGCATCTCTATTGCTGACCTGGAGATGGGTTCATTCGTATCATCTTTCTAGATTCCATTATTGTTCAGTTGCTAAGTTGTGCCTAACTATTTACAACTCCATGGACTGCAGCATGCCAGGCTTCTCTGTCCTTCACTACCTCCTGGAGTTTGCTCAAATTCATGTCCATTACATTAGTGGTGCTACCTAACCATCTCATCCTCTGCTGCACTCTTCTTCTTTGCTTTCAATATACGCACTAATATATGATATTTGTCTCTCTCTTTCTGACTTATTTCACTCTATATAATAGGTTCTAGGTTCATCCACCTTACTAGAAGTGAGTCAAATATGATCCTTTTATGGCTGAGTAATATTCCATTTTGCATACATACCATACTTCTTTATCAGTTTATCTGTCAGTGGGCATCTAGGTTGCTTCCTTTCCTAGCTATTGTAAACAATGCTGTGATGAACTCTGGGGTGCATATCTTTTTTCAATTATGGTTTCCTCAGGGTATATGCCCAGTAGTGGGATTGTTGGGTCATTCTTCCCAAGATAGGTAGTACTAAAGAATGTGCTAACCACTGGACAATGGCATTCATCTCCCATGCTGGTAAGGTCAATGTTTAGAATCTTTCATGCTAGGCTCCAGCATTATGTGAACCAAGAACTTCCAAATGTCCAAGCTGAATTTAGAAAAGGAAGAGGAACCAGAGATCAAATTGCCAACATTCACTGGATCATAGAGAAAGCTAGAGAATTCAATATATATATATATATATAATATATATATATATATATATATATATATATACCTCTGTTTCATCAACTATGCCAAAGCCTTTGACTGTGTGGATCATAATAAACTGTGGAAAGCTCTTAAAGAGATGGGAATACCGGACCATCTTACCTGTCTCCTGAGAAACCTGTATGCAGGTCAAGAAGCAACAGTTAGAACCCTGTATGGAACAACCGATTGGTTCACGATTGAGAAAGGATTATGACAAGGCTATCTGCTGTCACCCTGTTTGTTTAACCTATACACTGAACACATCATGAGAAATGCTGGGCTGGATGAGTTATAAGCTGGACTCAAGATAGATGGGAGAAACATCAACAACCTCAAATATGTGGATGATACCACTCTACTGTTAGAAAGTGAAGAGGAACTAAAGAGCCTCTTGATGAAGGTGAAGGAGGAGAGTGAAAGAGCTGGCTTAAAACTATTGAAAAAACTAAGATCATGGCATCCAGCTTCATTAATCTATGGCAAATAGAGGGTGAATATGTGGAAGCAGTGACAGATTTCCTCTTCTTGGGCTCTAAAATCACTGCAGACAGTGAATGCAGCCATGAAATCAGAAGACGTTTTCTTCTTATAGCAGGAAAACTATGACAAACCTAGACAGGGTGCTGAAAAGCAGAGACATTACTCTGCCAACAAAGGTCCATATAATCAAGGCTATGGTCTTCCCAGTGGTCACCTATGATTGTGAGACTTGTGCTCAGTCCGTGAGGTCGCAAAGTTAGACAGAACTTAGGCAACTGAACAACAACAGCATGGTAGTTTTATTCCTTTTTTTTTTTTTCCAAGAATCTCCATATTCTCCATCAGTTCAGTTCAGTTCAGTTCATTTCAGTCGCTCAGTTGTGTCTGACTCTTTGCGACCCCATGAATCGCAGCACGCCAGGCCTCCCTGTCCATCACCAACTCCCAGAGTTCACTCAGACTCACATCCATCAAGTCAGTGATGCCATCCAGCCATCTCATCCTCTGTCGTCCCCTTCTCCTCCTGCCCCCAATCCCTCCCAGCATCAGAGTCTTTTCCAATGAGTCAACTCTTCGCATGAGGTGGCCAGAGTACTGGAGTTTCAGCTTCAGCATCATTCCTTCCAAAGAAATCCCAGAGCTGATCTCCTTCAGAATGGACTGGTTGGATCTCCTTGCAATCCAAGGGACTCTCAAGACTCTTCTCCAACACCACAGCTCAAAAGCATCAATTCTTCGGCGCTCAGAGTATCTGTATTAATTTGCATTTCCACCAACAGTGCAAGAGAGTTCCCTTTTCTCCAAATTCTTTTCAGCATTTATTGTTTGTAGAGTTTTTGATGGTGGCCATTCTGACCAGTGTGAGGTGATACTTCATTGTAGTTTTGATTTGCATTTCTCTAATAATGAGCAATGGTGAGCATCTTTTCATGTGTTTGTTAGCTATCTGTATGTCTGCTTTGGAGAAATGTCTGTTTAGGTCTTCTGCCCGCTTTTTGATTGGGTTGTCTGTTTTTCTGGCATTGAGTTGTATGAGCAGCTTGTTATTTTGGAGATTAACCCTCTGTCATTTTGTTTTGTTTGCTATTATTTTCTCCCATTTTGAGGGTTGTCTTTCACTTCGGTTATAGTTTCCTTTGCTGTGAAAAAACTTAAAAGTTTAATTAGGTCTTATTTGTTTATTTTTTATTTTGAAATGTGTGTGTTTCAGTGTCATAAGTCTTGCTTTTTTAAAAAAGATTGTCAGCAAATATACTTGGAGAGAAAAATGCAAAAAGTAAAGGATCTAATAAATATTTCTGGCAATATAAAGCACTTTATAAAGCATATATGTGTTATGTAAACAGGAAATTGAAGTTGTTAGTCAAAGGAAAATTTAACTATAAGAAGAGCAAAAAACTCCTACTCATCCCATAAATATACAAATCATTACTACTTAGAACATTTAACTATAATAAGGGGAAAAAACTCCTTCTCATCCCATAAATATACAAATCATTCTCATTTATCATAGATACTTGAGTAATTAGGTAGAGGTTTTCTTTTTCTTCCTTTTAAAAACCCATGTTTATAACCCTTTGCGTTGTGAATATACATTAGATATCATACTAACTAAGTTTGGATATCATTAAGCAGATTAAATTGAATGATGAGAGCTCTTTCTAATAAAATGAACATGGTTCTCTTTCTTGTTAACTGTATTAAACAAAATCTTCCCTTGGGATTGAGTCATTAAACTTATCTTCTCAACCTATAAAATAGAGCCATTATACATTCAACTTGATCAATATAAATGTCCAATTAAGGCAATTCTGAACTAAATACTTTTCCTATTCAAATGCTATTTGGTTTACTTGATCTACCAAGGCGCTTTTAATAAAAATGGAAGCATTATTATTTTGCTTTTTATATATTACAAAGCAAAGCAAAAATGAGACATATAACTATTGCTTAATCTTATTTGACCTATTTTTATTGAGCTATAATTGACATATAATATTATATTCATTTAAGCTGACAATATAATGAGTTAGTATGGATAAATATTGTGAAATGATTACAATACGTCTATTTAACATCCATAACCACACAGTTACAATTTTTTTTCTTGTGATGAGAAGCTTCAAGGTTTACCCTTTTAACAACTTTGAAATATACACTAGTATCATAACTATAGTCTTCATGTTGTATGTTATATCTTCATAACTTATTCATTTTATAATTGAAGGTTTTATCTTTTGACCAACTTCATCTTTTTGTCTACCTGTATACCACTACCTCTGGCAATCACTGATCTGTTTTCTTTATCTATGAGCTTATTTTGTTTGTTGGTTAGTTTGGTTTTCAGATTTCATATGTAAGTGAGATCATATGTTATTGGTCTTTCTATGTCTGATTTATGCCCTCAAGGTCTATCCATTTATCCACAAGGGCAAGATCGCCTTCTTATTTTTTTTTAATCAAACTTCAGTTTGATTCCATTTCAAGGCAACATTTTCAATATCCTCCCATGTTTGATGTTTTTGATGTCATATATTACATTTTTTAATTCTGTGTATCCCTTAATAAATTGTGTGTATAAATTTTTATCTTTTAACATTCTTACTAGAGTTGTGAAATCCACTACTTACATTGTAAGTTTACTTTTACAGTTAGATTTATTCTTTAATATGTGTTCTTGTCCTTTTCATTATAGGGGACTGGAATGCAAAAGTAGGAAGTCAAGAAACACCTGGAGTAGCAGGCAAATTTGGCCTTGGAATATGGAATGAAGCAGAGCAAAGGCTAATAGAGTTTTACCAAACAACGCACTGGTCATAGCAAACACGCTCTTCCAACAACATAAGAGAAGATTCTACGCATGGGCATCACCAGATGGTCAACACGGAAATCAGACTGATTATATTCTTTGCAGCCAAAGATGGAGAAGCTCTATACAGTCAACAAAAACAAGACCCGGAGCTGACAGTGGCTCAGATCATGAACTCCTCATTTCCAAATTCAGACTTAAATTGAAGAAAGTAGGGAAAACCACTAGACCATTCAGGGATGATCTAAATCAAATTCCTTATGATTATACAGTGGAAGTGAGAAACAGATTTAAGGGACTAGACTGATAGATAGAGTGCCTGATGAACTGTGGACGGAGGTTCGTGACATTGTACAGGAGACAGGGATAAAGACCATCCCCATGGAAAAGAAATGCAAAAAAACAAACTGGCTGTCTGGGAGGCCTTACAAATAGCTGTGAAAAGAAGAGAAGAGAAAAGCAAAGAGAAAAGGAAAAATAAAGCATCTGAATACAGAGTTCCAAAGATTAGCAAGAAGAGATAAGAATACCTTCCTCGGTGATCAATGCAAAGAAATAGAGGAAAACAACAGAATGGGAAAGACTAGAGATCTCTTCAAGAAAATTAGAGATACCAAGGGAACATTTCATCTAAAGATGGGCTCAATAAAGGAAAGAAATGGTATGGACCTAACAGAAGCATAAGATATTGAGCAGAGGTGGCAAGAATACACAGAACTGTACAAAAAGATTGTCATGAACAAGATAATCACAATGGTATGATCACTCACCTAGAGCCAGACATCCTGGAATGTGAGGTCAAGTGGGCCTTAGAAAGCATCACTATGAACAAAGCTAGTGGAGGTGATGGAATTCCAGTTGAGCTATTTCAAATCCTGAAAGATGATGCTGTGAAAGTGCTGCACTCAATATGCAGGCAAATTTGGAAAATGCAGCAGTGGCCACAGGACTGGAAAAGGTCAGTTTTCATTCCAATCCCAAAGAAAGACACTGCCAAAGAATGCTCAAGTTCAGTTCAGTTCAGTCACTCAGTCATGTCGGACTCTTTGCGATCCCATGAATCGCAGCACGACAGGCCTCCCTGTCCATCACCAACTCCCGGAGTTCACTCAGACTCACATCCATCAAGTCAGTGATGCCATCCAGCCATCTCATCCTCTGTCGTCCACTTCTCTTTCTGCCCCCAATCCCTCCCAGCATCAGAGTCTTTTCCAATGAGTCAACTCTTCGCAAGAGGTGGCCAAAGTACTGGAGTTTCAGCTTTAGCATCATTCCTTCCAAAGAAATCCCAGGGCTGATCTCCTTCAGAATGGGCTTGTTGGATCTCCTTGCAGTCCAAGGGACTCTCAAGAGTCTTCTCCAACACCACAGTTCAAAGGCATCAATTCTTCAGTGCTCAGCTTTCTTCACAGTCCAACTCTCACATCCATACATGACTACTGGAAAAATCATAGCCTTGACTAGATGGACCTTAGTTGGCAAAGTAATGTCTCTGTTTTTGAATATGTTATCTAGGTTGATCATAACTTTTCTTCCAAGGAGTAAGCGTCTTCTAATTTCATGCCTGCAGTCACCACCTGCAGTGATTTTGGAGCCCAAAAAAATAGTCTGACACTGTTTCCACTGGTTCCCCATCTATTTCCCATGAAGTGATGGGACTGGATGCCATGATCTTCATTTTCTGAATGTTGAGCGTTAAGCCAACTTTTTCACTCTCCACTTTCACTTTCATCAAGAGCCTTTTTAGTTCCTCTTCACTTTCTGCCATAAGGGTGGTGTCATCTGCATATCTAAGGTTATTGATATTTTTCCCGGAAATCTTGATTCCAGCTTGTGTTTCTTCCAGTCCAAGAATGCTCAAACTACCGCACAATTGCACTCACCTTACACACTAGTAAAGTAATGCTCAATCAAGCTGGTTTTAGAAAAGGCAGAGGAGCCAGAGATCAAATTGCCAACATCCGCTGGATCATGGAAAAAGCAAGAGAGTTCCAGAAAAACATCTATTTCTGCTTTCTTGACTATGCCAAAGCCTTTGACTGTGTGGATCACAATAAACTGTGGAAAATTCTGAGAGAGATAGGAATACCAGACCACCTGACCTGCCTCTTGAGAAACCTATATGTAGGTCAGGAAGCAACAGTTAGAACTGTACATGGAACAACAAACTAGTTCCAAACAGGAAAAGGAGTATGTCAAGTCTATATATTGTCACCCTGCTTATTTAACTTATATGCAAAGTACATCATGAGAAATGCTGGGCTGGAAGAAGCACAAACTGGAATCAAGATAACTGGGAGAAATATCAACATTCAGAAAACAAAGATCATGGGATCTGGTCCCATCACTTCAAGGGAAATAGATGGGGAAACAGTGGAAACAGTGTCAGACTTTATTTTTTTGGCCTCCGAAATCACTGCAGATAGTGACTTCAGCCATGAAATTAAAAGACGCTTACTCCTTGGAAGAAAAGTTATGACCAACCCAAATAGCATATTGAAAAGCAGAGACATTACTTTTCCAACAAAGGTCCATCTAGTCAAGGCTATGGTTTTTCCAATGGTCATGTATGGATGTCAGAGTTGGGCTGTGAAGAAACCTGAATGCCGAAGGATTAATGCTTTTGAAGTGTGGTGTTGGAGAAGACTGCTGAGAGTCCCTCGGAATGCACGGAGATCCAACCAGTCCATTCTGAAGGAGATCAGCCCGGGGTGTTCTTTGGAAGGAATGATGCTAAAGCTGAAACTCCAGTACTTTGGATACCTGATGCAAAGAGTTGACTCATTTGAAAAGACTCTGATGCTGGGAAGGATTAGGGGCAGGAGGAAAAGGGGATGATAGAGGATGAGATGGCTGGATGGCATCACAGACTTAATGCACATGAGTTTGAGTGAACTCCGGGAGTTGGTGATGGACAGGGAGGCCTGTCGTGCTGCGATTCATGGGGTCGCAAAGAGTCGGACACGACTGAGCGACTGAACTGACTGTTGTGTTCTTGTTACAAAAGAGTGTCCCTTCTTTTCAAGTTAAATAAGTAACTTGACCATTTCTTATAAGAAAAGCTTAGTGTGATGAACTCTTTTAGTTTTTCTTGTATGGAAAATTATCTTTCTTTCATTCTGAATAACTTTATTGGAAGAATAGTCTTGGTTGGAAGTTTTTTGTGTGTATGTTTCATCATTTTGAACATATCATGGCACTCTCTTCTGGCCTACAAAATTTGTACTGAATGATTTGCTGAGTCTTACAGTCCTGCCGTCTATGTAACACATTGTTTTAGTCATGCTGTTTCTAATGTTATCCTCTTGTTTCTAACTTTTGTTATATTACTTATCATATGTTTTGGTGTGTGTCTCCTTGGGCTTCTCAAGTAGCTCAGTGGTAAAGAATTCATCTGCCTATGCAGGGAACACAGGTTCAACCTCTGGGTCTGGAACATTCCCTGGAGGAAGAAATGGCAACCCAATCCAGTATCCTTGCCTGGAATATCCCATGGACCGAGGAGCCTGGCAGGATGCAGTCCATAGTGCTGTAAGGAGTTGGACATGGCTGAGTGACTGAGCATGCACACATGTGGATCTCTTTGGGTTAAAAAACATATATATATATATATATATATATATATATATATATATATATATATATATATATATATATATAATTCTCTGGGCTTCTCCAGTCTAGATGCTTGTTTCCTTTCCCAAGTTAGTAAAGTTTTTCAGTCATTTTTTCACATAAGATTTCTGCCACTTTCTCTTTCTCTTCTACTTCTAGGAGTCCTGTATCATATCATTTAAAATGATGATTAGCTTCCTTGAAAGACTGTTAAGATTGTGGATAAAATACCTGGAAGGACACACATCCAAAATTAAAAGAATATTTAAAATTCTTCACAACTTGCTAAAATTAGGTTATACATATTTTCCCATTCTTAAAATATGTGCTAAAATGAAGGTTGCAATTCAATTTTATTTTTTACTTTTTATACATATGAATACAGACTCATAATATTCAAGCTGCTTTTTTCTTAAGGTCCTGTTCACAATGTGAAGAAATATGGCATTCTAAATCAACCTTAGTATTCTCTCTTCCATTTGTTTCTACAAAAGCATTTAATCAAAAATGATGGAATCATTTTATAGCAAATAATTTAACTTATTATTCTTAATAGAAAGAGAATTTAACTTTGCCTAGCCCAGCTTACTTTTCAAAGCTGTCCTGGATATATTACCTCATTTTTTATATTCACAAGGTCATATATACTTGCATGTATTTTTTCTCTTATTTAACAAACACATACAACATATGCCAAATGAGAATATAGACATAATTTTCCATAATTTCAAGATGAGGAAACTAAGGCATGAAAGGTGATATGCTTGCCCAAGGTCACTCAAGTAGTATTTGGTAAAGTTAGCTTTTGAATCCAGATAATCTGGCTCTTTGCTCACAAAAGTCTGTATAGTCAAAGCTATGATTTTTCCAGTAATCATGTTTGGATGTGAGAGTTGGACCATAAAGAAGGTTGAACACTGAATAACTGATGCTTTCGAATTGTGGTGCAGAGGACTCTTGATAGTCCTTTGGAGAACAAGAAGATCAAACCAGTCAATCCTAAAGGAGAACAACCATCAATATTCACTGGAAGGACCGATGCTGAAGCTGAAGCTCCAATACTTTGGCCACCTGATGAGAAGAGCTGACTCATTGGAAAAGTTCCTGATGTTGGGAAAGACTGAGGGCAGGAGAAAGGGGCAATGGGAGATGAGATGGTTAAATGGCATCACCAATGTAGGGACATGAGTTTGAGCAAACTCCAGGATATGGTAAAGATCAGGGAAGCCTGCTGTGCTGCAGTTCATGGGGTCACAAAGAGTTGGACATGACTTAACCACTGAGCAAAAACAATCTGGCTCTAAATTAAATCCCTTTAGTCCCTACACCGTATAGATATAAATTGTCAGCCAATCTTTCAAAGCAGTCTTTAGGTAAACAGACACACCCTGATCATGCTTTCATATGGAAGAGAAAGATTAATAACAAATTGGATGAGTAATGATTTCAAAACATTTTCTAGATTAGATACATGTTTGTTGACCATTTAAGAACACTTTCATGGACATACTGTTCAAGCCACTTTATATTTCTTTTTAAAAAGTATTAAATTATATCACTAAATATACTTTTTCTTCCATTGTTTTTCTTTCTCTGAGGATTACAAATATTTGTACTTGATATTCACTATGTCTGTTTTCTATACATAACACTTTCTCTCAAGGTGTTTATTTTTCATATTTACTCTTTTCTCTCTAGACCTTGTTTGTTTATTCATTGTTTTTGGGCAAGGTTAGGCTTTTGAAATGAGCTTAAATATTTATTTCCCCTACCAGCTATCATATATCTTATTTATTAACAGGGAAATAAAGTATTTCATGAATTTAAATCTCACAAGTCTCATTTCTGGGCAATTAAAATTTAATAAAACAAATATTGAAGTACACTGCAACTTAGTCAAAGACATATCTCAAACTCTTATTTATATTTTGGTAAGTTAATGCATGCTATTCCATGTAATATTGTTTATAAGTCTGGATTCTCTTTTTATATAATTAAGAATCATTCATTCTTATTCTTATATAAACAAAGAGTTAAACTGAGGGGAGTATTTGAGGAGTGGTACTCAAGATAAAAACCCCTAACTTCGTTTTATCAGTTTATGAAATATTTGCAACTATAAATTCTGGGTAGTCTTTATGCATTTATAATACTCAAAGATTTTATTTTTATTAATATGAATTACTAGTATATTTACTTATTTATATAGACAGCATATTAAAAAGCAGAGACATTACCTTGCCAACCAAGGGCCGTCTAGTCAAGACTATGGTTTTTCCAGTAGTCATGTATGTATGTGAGAATTGGACTGTAAAGAAAGCTGAGTGCCGAAGAATGGATGCTTTTGAGCTCTGGTGTTGGAGAAGACTCTTCAGAGTCCCTTGGACTGCAAGGAGAGCCAACCAGTCCATCCTAAAGGAGATCAGTTCTGAGTGTTCATTGGAAGGACTGATGCTGAAGCTGAAACTCCAATACTTTGGGCACCTGATTCAAAGAGCTGACTCATCTGAAAAGACCCTGATGCTGGGAAAGATTGAGGGCAGGAGGAGAAGGGGTTGACAGAGCATGAGATGTTTTGATGGCATCACTGACTCAATGGACATGAGTTTGGGTAGACTCTGGGAGTTGGTGATGGACAGGGAGGCCTAGCATGCTACAGTCCCTGGGGTCGCAAAGAGCCAGACACGACTGACCTACTGGACTGAACTGAATATTTATTTATAAATGAAGGGATGTGTCTTGGGCCTAGTGGAGCGAAGACAGAAAAAATGTCAAAACTCAGATGAATTCATTCACAAGAATAAAGTAATTAATCTTTGGTTGTCATATGACAATTTGACTTTTTCTACTATGAACAAGAGGAGATAACCTGGATATTTTCTCACATCCCATTTACCAGTCTAAATTACCACACTGTATGTTTCTTTTTCAATCACAATGCTTACACAGGGATAACAACAAGGATACTGCAACTTACTTTCGAATGGAACACTTTATAATCAAGACTCAGCAAGAAATTACAATATCAGAGCAAACAGTCATTGTAAATCTGCTCCTTTTCTGATATATCTACAACTAATTTTCACTTAAGGCAATCTGGATAAATAAACCCATATTTCTGACATAATTGAATCTTAATCCTTGGCTCCAAAAAGATAAGATTTATATATATGTATGTATAGGTGTGCTTGGAAAAATAGCATCTCAAGAAAGCAATAAAATATTACTGTGAGTAAATGAATCCAATCAAATATTTGATTTAGAATATCATCAGTAATTCAATAGGAAATGTTTATATCAGTAGTTACAAAAGGTAGAGTGCATCTGAGATTCTTCTAAACAAACTAGTAATCATTCTCAGTTAGGTGGTGATGATACTAGAAGATGTAATGATAAAGATGAAAATATGGAATATCCACTTATTTTTATCTGAGTCATTAAAAATGCTCGATTACTTAAATTCAAATAAAAATTTTTCAATTGGGTGAATATTTTATTTGAAAGATGGTGATAGTAAAAGCAGTCAGTTTTGTGTAAGCTTAAATAATATAAGAATTTCAGTTTATACTGCAACATCCATCCAATACAATCTTTTATCATGATAAATTATGCTTTTAAAGAATTTATTTCAGAATTAAAGTCTTTTCACTTAAAATACAATATCCATAATTCTTCATATTTTTACTTTACTCACAAATATCCCATGTAAATTTCTTATAAACTGTGTTGTGCCCGCATCTCCCAGATTCACATATTGCAACCCTAACCTCAATGTGACTGCATTGGAAGATAAGGCCTATAAAGACAGTAATTAAGGTTAAATGATGTCATAAGAGTGAAACTCTTCTAAGGGTAAGAGATACTGGGAATGTGTGTGATAAAGGGAAGACCATGTGAGGACACAGTGAGAAGGTGGCCATCTGCAAGTCATGGAGGGAGACCTCAGGAGAAAGTGACTCTGCTTGGAGTTTTTGCCCCCAGAACTGTGACAAAATAAATTTCAATCATTTACTCCACCCAGCCTGTTATTTAAGTTCTGGCAAAGTAATATGAAGTTTTAAGACCAAGTTGTTTAACTTCTGTAAATAAGTTTGGGGACAAGGAAAATACATACAGAAATCTATAATTTAGTACTTTGGCTTGAATATTCAAAGATTTTACCTGAAACCTTAAGGGTATTAAGTTTTAATTCAAAACAAATGGCTGAGATGGAAAAGCCAGATGTTTCAGTTCATTGTCCAAAAATGAAGCAAAATGAGATATGGGAAATAATGGGAAAATATATATATATAAAGTTCAAATGGATTGTCAGGGTTTAAAAGCAGAATTCAGAAAAACCTAAATTGATAAATTCATGTGCAGTTCTGATATGTTTCCACTCCTACTAAGACAGTGACTGGTTGAATATAAGGAATAGATCTGGTCTTTGGCAATGGCACCCCACTCCAGTACTCTTGCCTGGAAAATCCCATGGATGGAGGAGCCTGGTAGGCTGCAGTCCATGGGGTCGCAAAGAGTCGGACACGACTGACCAACTTCACTTCACTTTGAAAATATAAACAATTAAACAAGATATCAGTAATTTAGACAAACAGACCAAAAATGGACCTCAGGGATATAGGAGCATTGGAGTACTTTGCAAATAGAATGCTGCATATGGTTGGTTAATAGGAACCAGCACCCTTGAAGGGTGCTTTTCTGTACTGCAAAAGAAGACAGCTAAATATTTGTTTCCTAGATTTCCAAGTCATTAAGAATACAAAATAGGTTCTATCAGTTAGATGCATTTATATAAGTTTTTTTTAAGGGAAAAATTGAAACGAAGCCATCTTTCTGTTGATTTTTGTTGGTTTGTTGTTATTGTAAGCAAGCTGTGAGGATGCAGTTTGGTTCTGTGGCTTTGGTTCAGAATACAGTTTCCAGCTTCACTGGTGTTTAAGTATAGTTTGGAGGTGGCAGCTTCCTGATTCATCCAGACAGTATGTCAAACTCCATGGTGCAGTGGTAGCCTTTTGATTTTCCACTTTTCTGACTATCAGAGGTCAGCCCGCGGTTGATCAATTCAGTATGTAATGTTCTAAGGTATTTCTCAGAACCTATTCTTCCAATAGTTCTCTGGATTAAACCCCATTCTGTTCATAATATTTAGTGCATTCTGACTGGTAGATAAACCAACAAGAAAGGGTAAGTTTTCCATATGGAATCTATTCTACTGGTGTTTGAGAAAGTAATGTGTTATCCATACTCTAAATTTGATAAAATATAAAATGTATACAATTAAAACCCATAGATACCTCCAAATGTATAATTGAATACGTAAATATCCCTCAAGCATGAAAATATCTCCAATTTCATACTTTGAACTTCTTTTTTCTTTGATGCACAGATTCTTTCTAACTTCCTGTCCCCACATAATGTGATATACATTTGCTGAATTAATTATCATGACTAATAGTTAAATAGAGGAAAAAAAAAGGTCAAACTATTTTCTCCACAAGGGAACATCCTTGATTTCATTATCAATTAGCCAAAAAATTGAATCAGCACATAACCGCAAACATACACACTGGTATTAAACCTTATTTCTCAGACCTGGTAACAATAAATAGGAAGAGTGTATGAAAGAAAAAAATAATAATAATGTTTTTTCAGCCTTTTGTTCAATTTGATTACTTCCCTTCCTTACTAAGAGACTAAAACTGTATTGAGCTATAGACCCTTGCCCTAATATTTACCTGAGCTAAACCTGAAGAAATATTTTAAACAGAATTTCTTAAAATTATTTAATGAAAAGGAAAGGAGGAAAAGTTTGTGTTCCTATGGCTGCAGTGATTAACTACTGAAGAGAACTTCATTAGATCTCTCTGACGCTGAGATTTCACTACAGTTAAAATCCGAGGTGAGCTAAATGATCTCTAAGACACCCAGTTTCTCTCCTGGCTATGCTATTCCAGGAAGGAATATTTAAAGAGAGTGTTTAAAATAGGCTGTTAGATTATGAAAGAAAATGCTAAGTTAGAACCTATTAATTAAATATGCAGAGAAACGTGGGAAGAAACAGGGCATTTCCCAAAGGAGAACCCATAATCTAATGCAGATTTTAATTAATATAAGACCAGAAACTATCAATAAATATTATGAAAGGAGCTTCTTTCTCCACCAAGCTTACTATACTCCCATATGCCTTCTACTGTCCCCTGGGAGAAATGCTGGCACATATTTTCCTAAATCTTAAAAATATACTTATCTACAAAGTTGTGTATTTTTGCTGTTTTTCTCTCTTAAAAGAGAGTAAAAAATGAAACTATCTGAAAGTCATAATTTTCAAGGTGGTTTTTAGAGAAAAGCATAAGGATGAAGAAATTTTGTCATGATGTTGGTGATAGCAGATTATCCCTAGGATATTTACTTTTATTAAAACCTGTGGCTTCACTTTCTTAATATCTGTAGGGCTAAGATTGCTTAGATGTTTGGAGAAGACAGCAATGGCACCAACTGTTTAGAATTTATCATCATTCTATCTAAAACACATTTATTTTCTTTGAGCTGACTGAATACATGAAAAAGAAAAAACATGTCTATGAAAGAAGCTGTAGAGTTCAACTTTTATTATAAAATCTAAAAATTAATATAATTACCCAAATCCACTCAATACTATAAATTGGTTCTCTTAGGTGAATGGAACAGCGCATAGAAAGTTGCATTATCAGTGGGACATTATGGCATTTTTCCATAGGATGGCCACATATAGATTCTTCATAAAAAGAAAACACTCTAGTGCTCACTTTGGTAGCATATGTGCTAAAATTGCAACAATACAGAAAAAAATTAGCATGACTCCTGCATATGCCAACTTGTGAAGCATTCCATATTTTTTATAAAAAAAAAAAGCTTTATAATTTCAGGCATATTGGTAATTGTCTGTAATTTGAGAAAAAAAACCATTGCTCACACTGCATAGTTTGATCATTTGCCTAAGCACTCTAGTCAATCAGGAGAGTGAACATAATGATTAATGAAATGAATTGACAAGCTGAGTGACTGAAGTAACCAAATAATATAATCCATCCAATGTGAAATATGTGCAGTCTAACTACTGCAAAATTCTTTAATTCCACTATTTTTTTTTCATGCTCTGGGAAGTCTCTGATCTCTTCTAATCTGCAAATATCACCTTCAAAAACTAAATAGGCTACATGCATCATATTGTTGGAAAACTCAAACATCTAAATGCATTGTCAAAACAAACATATGCTTATGGAGAATTAAAACTGATGTATCTAGCTTCCGGCATCTTTCTATGCTGAAAACTAGGGAAACCTCCAAAGAGACAGGAAAACACATTGTGAGTTAATGATACAGGATTAATAATTTTCATTGCACGAAGACTGTCTTTTAAATACTGGAGAGCAGAAAGACAGAGTTTCCAAGTCAAAAAGGTTTTTATATACAAGTGCCATTATGCAGGACCTTAGGGGCCTTCCCAGAAGCGATACCCCTGCCATATCCCCTCTCATCCTGTGTCTTCCACCTGCCTCTTGTCAGCTGAAAAACTTTAGACTATTAGGCCTTCCCCAAGTTCCAAGAAGTAAATATAATCATAGAAATAAGAAAATCCAAAAAAATGTAAGGAAAACAGTCAAAGAAGACAAAATAATAATAGTTTAGCCATTTAAAAAAGTCAAAGAACTTTAGACCTTCAGACCTTCTTCAGGGGCTATAGATGATATTATGAAAGATAGCCTTTGAGCTGTTTCACAGATACAGAAACATTCGCTAGATGGAAGAAGTTAACTATAGCTGACCACAAGTATGTAGACCCCAGATAAGTTGGAATCAGAAGGTTGACGATGTTGATTTCTTGCACCCTGTAACTCTCCTCCCCATCTGATACCCTGTCTTTAAAGGCCTTTCCCTGAAAGTAATCAGGGAGTTTGGGCCTTTAAACACCAGCCACTTGGACTCCTTCATCAGTTCAGTTCAGTCGAGTTCAGTCGCTCAGTCGTGTCCGACTCTTTGCAACCCCATGAATCGCAGCACCAGGCCTCCCTGTCCATTACCAACTCCCGGAGTTCACTCAGACTCACGTCCATCAAGTCAGTGATACCATCCAGCCATCTCATCCTCTGTCGTCCCCTTCTCCTGCCCCCAATCCCTCCCAGCATCAGAGTCTTTTCCAGTGTGTCAACCCTTCACATGAGTGAAGCCAAAGTACTGGAGTTTCAGCTTCAGCATCATTCCCTCCAAAGAAATCCCAAGGCTGATCTCCTTCAGAATGGACTGGTTGGATCTCCTTGCAGTCCAAGGGACTCTCAAGCGTCTTCTCTAGCACCACAGTTCAAAAGCATCAATTCTACGGCCCTCAGCCTTCTTCACAGTCCAACTCTCACATCCATACATGACCACTGGAAAAACCATAGTCTTGACTAGACGGACCTTAGTCGGCAAAGTAATGTCTCTGCTTTTGAATATGCTATCGAGGTTGGTCATAAGTTTTCTTCCAAGGAGTAAGCATCTTTTCATTTCATGGCTGAAGTCACCATCTGCAGTGATTTTGGAGCCCCAAAAAATAAAGTCTGACACTGTTTCCACTGTTTCCCCGTCTATTTCCCATGAAGTGATGGGACCGGATGCCATGATCTTCGTAGTACCATGCAATTAATGCTGCACTTTGCTTCAGCACAACCCAGTATCAGTAGATTGGCTTTATACTGTGCATGGGTAATCAAACCCAAGTTTGATTAAGTAAAACAAGGAGTGTGGATGTATCACTAGATAGCTTCATTAGTATTAACTTTACACATAAAGACCCACATACACTCTGCAGCCCAGTGGAAAGCACAGAGGCTTTGGGGCTAACAGAGCCTGTAATTACATTTCAAACAATCTTACTGTATATGACTCCACAATAAATTTTGTGTGATATAAAGATATGAGACATGAGATAGGCAATTCACACTCAAAATACATAAGTGACTTGCCAATGACCACATAAGTAATAAATATTAGAGCCAGGTTTAGTATTCACATTTTTAAACTCTTAATTCATTGCCTATTTCTATTGCACATATTAAATCTTACATGTTACAGTTATAAATCTTACATGTTACAGTTATAAATGAAAGTGTCAAATAAAATAAACTCCATCTCCCAAACGTAAGCCACTATGGAGAACAATATGGCGATTCCTTAAAAAATTAAAAAGAGAGGAACCATATGATTTAATAATCCCACTCCTGGGCATATATTCAGAGAAAACCATAATTTTAAAATATGCATGCACCTCAGTGTTCACTGAAGCACTGCTTGTAATAGCCAACACATGGAAGTATCCTAAATGTCCAATGATATATGAATGGGTAAAGAAGAGCAATGGAATATTACTCAGCCATTAAAAATAATATGATAATATGAAATAATGCCATTTGCAGAAATGTGGATGGACCTGGAGATTATCATACTAAATGATGTAAGTCAGACAAAGACTAATTTTCACATGTTATCACTTATATGCAAAATATTTTAAAAATCACAGAAATGAACTTATTTGTAAAAGAAAAACAGACTCACACACTTAGAGAATGAATGTGTGGTTACCAGTGGGGGCGGGGGGAAGAAGAGAGGAGGAATTTGACATTGATATGCACACACTGCTATATTTAAAATAGATAGCCAACAAAGACCTGCTGTAAAATAAAATAAAATAAAGTGGTATATTATAAAAGAACAAAAATATAGAAACTATATCACTGGAATTTCTGTTTATTTCAATAAACATTTTTTAATACAAGACCAAGTTTAAAACACTTAGAACATTCTATTATTCTACTGAAACATTTGATTACTTGTTAATATATGATCAAGCTCATCCACTTCTAAGAGTCTTTCTAGAGTTTTTCTACCTATTTCCAAATGATTTTTACAATCACCTTGTCCAGATAGTAATGCATACATATGAAATTTAGAAAGATAGTAATGATAACCCTGTATGCAAGACAGCAAAAGAGACACAGAGGTATAGAACAGTCTTTGGAACTCTGTGGGAGAGGGAGAGGGTGGGATGATTTGGGGGAATGTCATGGAAACATGTATAATATCATATAAGAAACAAATCGCCAGTCGAGGTTCGACACAGGATCCTTGGGGCTGGTGCACTGAGATGACCTGGAGGGATGGTATGGGGAGGGAGGTGGGAGGGGGGTTCAGGATGGGAAACACGTGTACGCCCATGGTGGATTCATGTTGATGTGTGGCAGAACCAATACAATATTGTAAAGTAATTAGCCTCCAATTAAAATAAATAAATTTAAATTTTTAAAAAATGGTTGGTTTTTCAGTTAAGTTAGTCATGTAACTGCATGTTTAAGAACAAATTATTGGTTGTTATTATTAATTTTACTGTTTCTACATTCAAATTTGTAAATTGAACATTTTTTCTTTTAATAAATTCTTTTGTTTCACTTAGTTTAACGCTATCATATTTTTCTATCTCTGAATTTAATTTATGATCATTTTATTTCATAATTTACACATTAAAGTTATAAAACAATTTTGAAAATAAAAATATTATATTTCCTAATCTTCCCCTTGCTGCTGCTGCTGCTGCTACTAAGTCGCTTCAGTCGTGTCCGACTCTGTGCGACCCCAGAGATAGCAACCCACCAGGCTTCCCCATCCCTGGGATTCTCCAGGCAAGAACATTGGAGTGGGTGGCCGTTTCCTTCTCCAACGCATGAAAGTGAAAAGTGAAAGTAAAGTCGCTCAGTAGTGTTCAACTCCTAGTGACCCCATGGACTGCAGCCCACCAGGCTCCTCCGTCCATGGGATCTGCCAGGCAAGAGTACTGAAGTGGGTTGCCATTGCCTTCCCCGAATCTTCCCCTTAAGTAAGTGTTACTCAGTATTTTTTTATCTTTCATGGTCTACATGCTTTTGAAGTGAACCAGTCAATTATATTGTAAAATGGCCCTCAGTTTTAGATTGTCTCACATCTTCTTATTACTAGGTTAATGCTATGTTTCTTGCAGCAAGGATACCACAGAGTAATGCTGTGTTCTTCTCAGCATGATACCAATGTATGATATTACTGAAGGTGTTAACTTTAAGAACCTGCTGGGTTTCTCCATTATAAAGTTACTTTTTTTTTTTACTCTTTATTAATAAATATATTAGGGTATATTACTTGAAGACAATGCAAGTATACTGTTCATTTTCAAAATTTGGTCCACCAGTTTTAATACCTATCGATGGATCCTGCCTGTACATTTCCTGTCGTGTTCTTTTCCTCTAGTCTTTTTTTCTCTATTTTTTCTATATTATAGTTGTTAAGTAAAGAAGAGATTTCCCTTCTCTTTTACTTACTTATGTGTTCAGCTTTCAGTTTATATTATTAAGTGCACATGGACATTTATTTTATTCTGTGCTTTTTGATACTGAATTATTATTGTGTTTTTCAAAATGTTATAGCTGTAACCAAGAAGAACTATTTCAAAGTGCTTCTTATAATCTTCTGATATGTACCCCTCTTCCTGTGAGCACTTTCTTACTTTCTGTCACCATACAATTCTCCAGATGCACTTGTATTTCCTATGCTGCACTTCTGGCCTCTGGAATCAATAATTTCTTGAATAAGGCCTTGTTCCTCTTATTCAGTGTTGATATTTATAAACCAATACCTTGTATTTAGAAATAGGCCTAACAAAGTGTCCTTGTTTCCAGGCCTTCTGAATGGATAGAACTTGGAAAATATAAATATATTTTCTGTATATGGATGAATGGATAGATATCTATATATACCATTAGACAGAATACGTTCAATTATCAGCAAGCACCACAGAGTTCATCCTAACAAAGTGAAAAATCTGCTTCTAATCATTCACAAAGCATTTACTTATTTGTACTATGCAGGTCAGGAAGCAATAGTTAGAACTGGACATGCAACAACAGACTGGTTCCACATAGGAAAAGGAGTACGTCAAGGCTGTATATTGTCACCCTGCTTATTTAACTTATATGCAGAGTACATCATGAGAAATGCTGGGCTGGAAGAAGCACAACTGGAATCAAGGTTGCCGGGAGAAATATGAATAACCTCAGATATGCAGATGACACCACCCTTATGGCAGAAAGTGAAGAGGAACTAAAAAGCCTCTTAATGAAAGTGAAAGTGGAGAGTGAAAAAGTTGGCTTAAAGACCAACATTCAGAAAATGAAGATCATGGCATCTGGTCCTATCACTTCATGGGAAATAGATGAGGAAACAGTGGAAACAGTATCAGACTTTATTTTGGGGGGCTCCAAAATCACTGCAGATGGTGACTGCAGCCATGAAATTAAAAGACGCTTGCTCCTTGGAAGAAACATTATGATCAACCTAGATAGCATATTGAAAAGCAGAGACGCTACTTTGCCAACAAAGATCCGTCTAGTCAAGGCTATGGTTTTTCCAGGGGTCGTGTATGGATGTGAGAGTTGGACTGTGAAGAAAGCTGAGTGCTGAAGAATTGATGCTTTTGAACTGTGGTGTTGGAGAAGACTCTTGAGAGCCCCTTGGACTGCAAGGAGATCCAACCAATCCATTCTGAAGGAGATCAGCCCTGGGATTTCTTTGGAAGGAATGATGCTGAAGCTGAAACTCCAGTACTTTGGCCACCTCATGTGAAGAGTTGACTCATTGGAAAAGACTCTGATGCTGGGAGGGATTGGGGGCAGGAGGAGAAGGGGATGACAGAGAATGAGATGGCTAGATGGCATCACGGACTCGATGGACGTGAGTCTGAGTGAACTCCGGGAGTTGGTGATGGACAGGGAGGCCTGGCGTGCTGTGATTCATGGGGTTGCAAAGAGTCGGACATGACTGAGCGACTGAATTGAACTGACCATACACAATTTCAGAACTGATGATCTCTGAGAAACAAATTTATTACTGTATGATATTTGTGCATAGTTATTTTTGTCTTTAGCCTTTCAGTTTCCAGGCAGAACACTATTTTCCAAAGTAGCATTGGTTATTCTTTCTCTACATGTTTCAATGAAGTACATCATTCATACTTTGTCCATGTGGCCTCGGATGTTACATTTAACTACATTAATTTCTTCTCACATGTTGCTTGATTTTTCATATCTACAGAGTATGCCTTGTCAGTTAGTTCAGTTGCTCAGTCATATCCAACTCTTTGCTACCCCATGGACTGCAGCACACCAGTCCTCCTTGTCCATTGCCTACTCCTGGATTTTTCTCAAACTCATGTCCGTTGAGTCAGTGATGTCATCCAACCATCTCATCCTCTGTCATTCCCTCCTCCTCCCACCTTCAATCTTTCCCAGCATCAGGGTCTTTTCAAATGAGTCAGCTCTTCACATCAAGTGGCCAAGGTATTGGAGTTTCAGCTTCAGCATCAGTCCTTCCAGTGAATATTCAGAACTGATTTTCTTTAGGATGCAGTGGTTGGATCTCCTTGCAGTCCAAGGGACTCTCAAGAGTCTTCTCCAGCACCACAGTTCAAAAGCATCAATTCTTCAGCTTTCAGTTTTACTATAGTCCAACTCTGACATCCATACATGACCACTGTAAAAACCATAACCTTGACTAGATGGACCTTTGTTGGCCAAGTAATGTCTCTGCTTTTGAATATGCTATCTAGGTTTGTCATAACGTTTCTTCCAAGGAGTAAGCGTCTTTTATTTTCATGGCTGCAATCACCATCTGCAGTGATTTTGGAGCCCAAAAAATAAAGTCTGACACTGTGTCCACTGTTTCCCCATCTATTTGCCATCAAGTGATGGGACCAGATGCCATGATCTTCGTTTTCTGAATGTTGAGCTTTAAGCCAACTTTTTTGCTCTCCACTTTCACTTTCATCAAAAGGTTCTTTAGTTCTTCTTTACTCTCTGCCATAAGGGTGGTGTCATCTGCATATCTGAGCTTATTGATATTTCTCCCAGCAATCTTGATTCCAGCTTGTGCTTCTTCCAGCCCAGCATTTCTCATGATGTACTCTGCATATAAGTTTTATAAGCAGGGTGGCAGTATACAGTCTTGACGTACTCCTTTCCTGATTTGGAACCAGTCTGTTGTTCCATGTCCTGTTCTAACTGTTGCTTCCTGACCTGCATACAGGTTTCTCAAGAGGCAGGCCATGTGGTCTGGTATTCTTATCTCTTGAAGAATTTTCCACAGTTTGTTGTGACCTACAAGTCAAAATCTTTGGCATAGTCAATAAAACAGAAGTAGATATTTTTCTGGAACTCTCATGCTTCTTTGATGACCCAGCAGATATTGGCAATTTGATCTCTGGTTCCTCTGCCTTTTCTAAATCCATCTTAAACATCTGGAATTTCGTGGTTCACATACTGTTGAAGCCTGGCTTGGAGAATTTTGAGCATTACTTTACTAGCATGTGAGATAAGTTCAATTGTGGGTAGTTTGAGTATTCTTTGGCATTGCCTTTCTTTAGAACTGGAATGAAATCTGACCTTTTCCAGTCCTGTGGCCACTGCTGAGTTTCCAAATTTGCTGGCATATTGAGTGCAGCACTTTCGCAGCATTATCTTTTAGGATTTGAAATAGCTCAACTGGAATTCCATAACCTCCACTAGCTTTGTTCTCAGTGATGCTTTCTAATGTGAATTTATTTGAAACACAAATGTAAATTTATGTTTGTAGAAGAAGTGGATGCATAGATGGACCAATAAACATTTTTTTTCCAGGAAAGTTTCTCTGGCTTGTCTCTCAGATCATTTACCTGTTTTGGTGATTATCAGATGTGGCTTGTCATATTCTTTCAACATTTTTGATCATGTAACTGCTCAGTGTTCTGGGTGCATTTATGTACAAGTGTGAGAGAGAGAGTGAGAGAAAGATAAACACAGAGACAAAGTCAGAGACCAAGACATAGATCAAAAGGTCACAAGAGATGATGGGAGAAGAATACTTCCAACTCTGGTGTTTTCCTCATTGATTCATCCTCTGGTCTAGTGCCTCCAGATTCTGTTTATTGCCTGCTTCTTGAGACCATTTAAAGCTTTCTCAGATACCATACCAGTTTATTTGTCCTTTCATAGAGTCACACTCTTGAGAGAATTTCTTTTTACTAGGTTCCTGGCCCTGTTGTCCATATTGAACTTCTTACTAGCATTAATAAAATATATTTCTAAAACTAAATTATAAATATTCAACAACTTCAGTTACTAAAAGAGAATCAAAAGTATAAAATTCTGGCTGAGTAGCAAGATTAATTTTGCTACTTCATGGCTTCAATATACAAAGTTTGCCTGGAGAATGAGAATTTAGATTCACCAATACTAATATGAAGAGAGTGAGGTAATTGCCTTAAGGCATAAAATTTAAAAGAAGAAACAAAAATACTCGGTAATCTATGTAAGATATTTTAATGCAATATCATTGAATGTTTCATTTGCCTCAGGCTCAAATACGGTTTATTAAGTTATAGTTGTGGATCTTGCCTGAATCTAAAAATTTGATAGTTTGTTCATTAATCATTTGCATTAATTTTATCTTAAAATATGCATTACATAATATTCATCTTGATTACTGAGTTGTGGTGTACATTCTTGAATGTTCCTGAGGTAACGTCCTACCCACCTCACTCATGTCACTGTAACCAGCCCTGTTTAGTCTTCATTTTTATCTGCAATCAAGATAGTAAATGTCATCCCAGAGTATATATAGTGGTGTCTGTGTATAAACATATGCACACACATATAAAATGAAAGAGGAATAATATCAACAAATATCAAAATAAACAGTTTATCTCTTAATAATGTATTAATACTTTCTTAAAGAAAATATCAGAGTATCAAATATTCACAAAATGTTTCAGCTAATGCTTCCTACAACAGCAAATAGCAAAATCAAAATATCTCAAATAAAACAATGAATGTAAAAGAAACTTTATCAGGCTGTTGTAACTTAGTTGACAGAAACATATGAGAATTCTATTATAGAAGTGAAGACATTAATTATAGATTTCTTGTCAGGATTGATAAATGCATGTCTAACCACGATATAAGAGGGGTTCTGCACTAGCCACATTCTTTCACCCTATCAAGCAGGGACTTCATATTGTTTTACATTATTAAATACAAAAAGAATACAAATTCCCAACTGCTTCAATTGCTAAATTTCACTTTAAATGCTACTAGATATTTTGATATCTCAAGTGTCTTATGATTAATATATTTCTCTGGTGTAGTATATTAAGAAGTTAATACTAACCCATTCTGGTGCTCGATGTCCCAGCGTCCCTATTCACAATGTAACAGTATTGCCTAAAATAAAGACATATTTATTTTACTAAATTGGTTGCCTAAAAATATCTAGAGAGAGGAGAAGAAAGAAAAAAAAAATTGCATGTGATTCTGTTGTCAAGCTCATCTCATATAGCTGGAATAGCATTTACTCTGAGTTTCAAATCATCCAATACTGAAGAACCCTGGTTTCAATTTAGAAATGAATAAAACCCAAAGTGACATTAAAATATATCTGTATTTCCCAAATTACCTCTAAAAGGCAGTATTTTTGATATTGGCATTATATGACACCAGAACATCACAGAAGATCCCAAATGAGTAAGCTCCAATGGTTGCTTAACAACTCCTGAGCTAGTAAAAACTGAAACAGCTATTTTAGAATGCTAGTCTTAGTCACTCAGCCATGTCTGACCCTTTGTGACCATTCTATGAACTATAGCCAACCAGGCTCCTCTGTCTATGGGATTCTCCAGGTAAGAATACTGGAGTGGGTAGCTATTCCCTTCTCCAAGGGATCTTTCCAATTCAGAGATCAAACCTGGGTCTCCTGCATTGCAGAAATATTCTTTGCCATCTGAGTCACCAGAGAAGCCCACTTTACAGTGCTAGAATCTAGTCAAATACTTTAGCCAGGGACAGGGAAGTGCTTGATGAAGAAAGACTCATATATTTCAGTGAATTTTGAAATTCCTGTATAGCTACTATTCCCTAACCCCCTCATCTCCTATCTCTGTGAGTGAGGCCTAATGTGCTTTCCTAGGTCTGGGGAGGGAAATAGAAACCTTCTTCTCCAAAAAGTTGCCTTTTCCTCTGTGATCGCTGCTACTGATTGCTGAAGAGCAAGCACAGAGTTTGGCCATTGATTTTATGCACACGGGCTATTGATGAAATGAAATTTAAAAAGGTAGACTTTTAATTTTTTTTCTCTCTTTTATTCAAGCCAGGCATTTAAGGAAATTTCTATCAGGCTGCCTGTTAATTGAGAGAATAATGGAATAGAGACAGTAGTGAACACATACAACAAGGAACACAATCTTTGTAAAAAGAATCTAGAAAATTCACTGAACAGACTGATGACTGCAACCTTCATCAGGTAACAGCAGTAATCCTAGGTGAGAGAGAGGATGTGATGTTCAGAAATGCCTCACTAAAATATTCAAAATGTCTAGTTCTAAACAAAAAGTTATAAACCATACAAAGAAATATGGAAATATGGCCTAGTCATAAGAAAGATTAATTGATAGTAACTCTCCATGAAGAAGCTGTTGATGGTTTTGATTGTTAAGCTGACAAAAGCTAAAATGAGAAAGAGAAAAATACAAAGAGGAAAGAAAGGGGAATGGAAGGAAAAAAGGAAGGAACAGAGGCAGAGAGAGAGGGAGGGAAGAACATGAGGCACTAATTCAGCTGCAATAAAAAGGTATACTGGAGTATGCTTGTGGTTAGAATATGGTCTGGTAGTGAGAATATACTGCTTTTATTCCTAGCCTTGCTGTTTACTCTGCCCTTGGCTTTCTCTACCTTGAACAGAGCTTGTGATGTCTTTAAAGGACTTTGATCTCATTTGAAAAAGATGATGGGGAAGGCATAATTTTCCTCAGTTCTAGTAGACACTTGACAGCAAGAGCTATCAATTTCTCTTATGAAGTATTGGAGTATCCTTTTCTGGAAATCTTAACAATTGACTGGTCAAATCATAAGAAAATATTGTAAGAAAAATGGAAAGAAACAGTTTTGTGCCTTTGGGAAATAGACTGACAGCAGTGGCAGACTTGGAGGTTTATTATATTCTTTGTTTTAATAGAGCTACAATTTTTAACACACTTTTTCTTTTAAAAATTGTGTATCCCATTTTAAAATAATTTGAAAGAAGCAGCATCTGTTACCTTCCTCAGAAATCTATCTTTCCAAATTTATGGCTCATGCTGTGATTTTTTTTTTTTTCTTCATGAACAGCCGCTTTCTTTAGATTCTTGTAAGCTTTTATGAACAACATCAATTTAATTTCCTTGGGGTTCTGATCTAAATTTTCTCTCTTCTCTGCTGTACTGGATACTACAATTTCAATTTTAACTTCTACAATGTGTGTGTGTGTGTGATCAAAAGTATTACATCACAATTCCTACACATTTTATGGTGCCAAATATTTATAAAATCAAATCAAATGGCTTGTGTATTTTAACATGTATTCAAACATAATACATTAAAAGGAAAAATTATATAATGTTGTGAGACATACTCAGTATTATGGAGATAAATTTTACATTTCTTTTAGCTCAAACAAACTGGTATGTCAGTTTTGGGACAATCAGAATCTTACTTCAGATTATCTGTGATTATATTAACAAGAAAATTCTGAAAATTTCCTTCATATTCATTATTCTTCAATAATATTAGTTCTTCCATGAATAGCTTCTCTTAATTAAATTTCCAACATAATCAAATATTAAACCTGCGAGGTTTTGGAAAAACTATGTATTTATTTGGAAATACTTCATAAGTAGGGATATAAAAATCCTTGTGTGATAACTATTGATGCTTAATGTCTCTTAATCTTTTGAGTTCATATGATTTTTAAATACTTTTAACTATTGTGTTAAACCAAAAAGTATTTTGGTTTAAAAAGAATCATTTAAAGAGTTTCTAAAATAAACTAATTATACCTTCTTATATGAAAGAATCAAAAAGTCTTCACAGTTTTATGTTTAAATGATCAATATTTGAATGCTGTGACATTGACTTTACCTATTACAGAAAAATCTGTTTTTATAACGATAAATGCTGTATTTCTAAATTATTACTTATTCAGATTTAATATATCATTTTCAATCACAAGCTAAACTTGCTGCTGCTGCTGCTGCTGCTGCTGCTGCTGCTGCTGCTGCTGCTGCTGCTGCTGCTGCTGCTGCTGCTGAGTTGCTTTAGTCGTGTCCAACTCTGTGTGACCCCATAGACGGCAGCCCACCAGGCTCCCCCGTGCCTGGGATTCTCCAGGCAAGAACACTGGAGTAGGTTGCCATTTCCTTCTCCAATGCATGAAAGTGAAAAGTGAAAGTGAAGTTGCTCAGTCGTGTCTAACACTTTGCGATCGCATAGACTGCAGCCTACCAAGCTCCTCCATCCATGGGATTTTCCAGGCAAGAGTACTGGAGTGGGTTGCCATTGCCTTCTCCAAAGCTAAATTTAGATGTATGAATTTAAATATGACTAGTAGAAACAATTTAAAAGCAGTAGAACAAAAGGGTAGACTTTTTAATATCATTTCTATGTGTTAGAGCATGAACATATCAAATATGCAGTTATTTTTATATTTACAATACATCAATTCAGGAATATTTCTTAACCATGTAATGGTTAACTTTATGAGTCACCCTGGAGGGTGTTTTGGGATGAGATTTAAGTTAGTACATTTTGGGTAAAGCAGATTGCCCTTCATAATGTAGGTGGGCCAATCCAATCAAATGAAACATTGAGTAGAACAGAAAGGTCTGCCTTCCAGAGCAGATGAGTTCTCCAGTAGGCCACCTTCAGACTTTCAGACTTCTTCATCTACACCATTAAATCTCCAGAGTTCCCAGTCTGTTTGCCCACACTGAAGATTGTGGACTTAACTAGCCTGCTTAATTATGTAACCAAATTTCTTATAATCTTTCTCTGTATGTATATATCTATAGATACTACTGGCTGGAGAACCCTGATTAATTCAAGTGTTGACTGTATCACTATTTTAAGTGCTATTTGAGACTTTTAGAAGGTTGGTCAGGAACAGATCTGGTGAACATCAATCATGCCTACGCTTTGAACTATGGTATATTCTATTGCACTTTTTTAAAATAAACATTCCTGTGGTTAGATGCATATCTACAGAAAGAATCTAAGTTACTGACAGAAATATATAGCAACTGAAGTAGACCCATTTCAGTTGCATTTATAATCCTTGTTAGCATATCCCCTCCCAGCTGTCTGCCCACCACTTTGCTCCTTTAGATGTTATACCCATCCATCCCCTGAGTCAGCAGAACTCTCTGCTAATCAAAAAGCTTCCCAGGCCCCTCTTGTGAAGAAGAGGAGAGAATGACAGGAGAAGCCCTCTTTTCTACTCTTTAATGTGCCACCTCCTGACTCCCAGTGTGCAGAGCTTACATTTGGACTGCCTTTGAATATATTTCACCTCATCGGGAGCTTCATCTGCTATAGTAAGTCAGATGAACTGGTAAAAGTGAAAGTGTAAAAACTCATAATGTTTTACTTTTTGTAGCAACGGTCCTCTTTATTCTCCAATTCTAAAACACTTCCCTTTGGTGGGAAAAGAGGACTTCTGAGACATAAATATCCAAGTGGACATACAGCCAAATTTTACATGTTAAGAGATATGTCCCTTGATTCTTAGTAACTAAAATTCATCTTCCTCTTTCACATTTGATGCATTCTGCTTTATTTTTCTTCCTAGAACTCACAAGTCTTTGACATTATATATTTTATATATTTATTATAATAACTGCTATTTCTTTGTCCAGAATCTATGTTTTGTGGAGAAAGGAGCTATATTTGATATTGTTTAAACTCAAATTCCAACTGCTATAACAACTAGTAGATGATCGTCAAATACTTCTTAAATACTCTTGAATAAAACTATTAACAGGTAAATGAATGAATTGTATGTTTTGGAATAAATTATTTCCTTCCGTGGACAATCTCAGTTTCCACCTATATCTTTTTTGCCATTAAAAAAAAAAGAATCTTCTCACATTTCTATTCACATTAAAAAATATTTTTCTTAAATTAATGAATTTTTAAATTTCTTTGTGAAAAAGTCTCAGAGCAATAAATGGTAAAATGTGCTAAAATTTCAATTAAAAAATTCATGCAGTTTGTTCAGCAATATTTTCTTAGCCTTGTATTTTCATTATGCAATACTATCCTAGTATATTGCACCTGAAATCATTTTCCCCAGACCTCTTTCTTTGGAAAACCCCATGTATTTGGTAGTTGGATATGCTTAATCAACAGTAATAAAATAGTTACAGCTCAATCTCTTACAGATTAAAATATCAATATATAAAAAGAGGTGATGTCTCTGACTATCTTTTCATCACATGAGGTTTTTTTCTGCTTCATAAGTAACCGTGACCTCTTGTAATTCATCATTCTTCATAGTCTTAACAATGAGCACTGGATATCATGCTCAGCACAGTGTGTGATACAAAGTTATATAAGATATGGTTCCTGACCTTTGAAGATTATTTTAAAAACATTAAATATTCATAGTGTGAATAACAGCAAATTCACAATTTGCTGTTACACAATTTTATACAATTTTATTTATCTTAAAACTCATACTTAGAAATAATTCAACATATAGTTTGTCAAGCCATTCCTGATTCTCCTTAATGCTATCTCCAAGTGTTGAAATTCATGTAGGGGTTCCTTTAACATTAATGTTGGAATGCTTTGTCTAAATAGTATCATGTATGACCCACAACTGCTAATACATGAATAATCTCAGGCTTTTTCTTCCTTTCCCTCATAAAAGAGAAAGCTGTTTGCCCTGCTCATTTTCTTCTCATTTCTCCAATTTACAAGAAAACAACTGCTTGCCAAACCAATTATTTTTTAGTTTTATTAGTGTTATTGTTTGTTTGCATTTGTTTTTCTTTGTGTTTTGCTTTTTGGAGTGTAAAATTTGGACAAAGAGGAACAAGGAAAGAAAGGAATGGGATGGGTCAAATTAGAATTTAAAAAGGAAAAAGCTGAAAGCAATTATGTCAAGAGGAACATGGAAGCGAATAAAACCTTTTTAAAGGAACATGGCTTAGGTCAAATATGTATATGCCACAGTTTTTGAAAAACACACACAATAACCCTGGAATGCATTTAAATTTGGCTATGGATAGAGTTTATTCACTCCTGACACTACTATGAGTTTAGATCATGTCCATGGAACCACATAACTATTAACATGCTTAATTTTGCTTTCCATCTATATATATTAGATGTTTATTCTAAGCTGAGAACTCTCCTAGTACATATTTATCTAGATGTAACTCTTGTAGAAGGCTCAGCCATCATGAAACTTACATTCTAGGAAAAGGAGAGCAGAAGCACATTAAAACAAAACCTAACAAAAATATCTCCCTATAGTAAAAATTGCTAAGAAGAAAAACAATGGTCAAGTCAGAATGTTTTGGGAAAAAAAGGAACTACCCTGGGGATATCAAAATATGGTCAAAAACAATTGAATCAAAGAGAATCTTTAGAGCAAAGGACTGCAGTCAAGAACAAGCCTGGCATGTTAAATACAAGCAAGTAAGAAGGCCAGTGCAGGCAACAGGAGCATAGGGTATAAACAGAGCATGCTTAAGCTGAGATAAAGGAAGTAGGGATAGACTTATTGCATTAAACTTTGTGGGTCACAAAAAAGGAAACAGGGTTAAGTTCGTATGTTTGCTTGTTTGTCTTCTAGAACTCATGTAAAACTTTTACAGCTTAGTCAGAAATGATCTGTACCAGATAGTAAAACTTGAGGCCAGAATGATAAAATTGCATACTCCTAAACATTTGGGAAAGAAAATTCCAGGAACTGATATAGGAATGATTTATATTCATTGAAGTTGAAAAAAAGATATATTAACATATGAGCTGAACTTCTATCAAATTGAAGGGAAAGATTTATAGAAGGAATAGAAACCAACAAAAATCCACTGGGGAGCCTTAAGCACTGTAGCTAGCTTTTAATAGAAATGTTAACTGAAATGTAGCACACAGGAAAGTGTGCAGACCATGCAAGGACATGCAGTGAGTTATAAAGGAACACATGTGGAGCTTCACCAAGACTGAAAAAGGAAAAATAAAATAAAATTGACACCTAATGCATTCTGGAAGTGTGAAAATGCCACATCTCAGCCTGTCTTTTTCCCAGAGGGTAATGCTATCCTTACATCATAATTTTTATTGTTTCCAGTTTAACTGTGGCAGTATACACATATACATAAATGTTCAGAAAAATCTCCTGATTAAAAAGTGGAAATCCTGTTATCAATATTTTGACAACATGGATAAAGCATGAGGATATTATGCTAAGCAAAATAAGTCAGATAGATAAAGATAAATATTGTATGACTGCACTTACATGTGGACTCTAAATAAACTGAACATACAGGAATAGAGAAGAGATTAGTGGTGGTCAGGGTGAGTGGTTGGGGGTGTGGAAATGAGTGAAGTGGTCCAAGGGTGAAAGTGAAACTGTTAGTCGCTCAATTGTGTCATACTCTGTCTGAGTCTTTGTGACCCCACGGGACTGTAGCCTGCCAGGGATTTGTCCATGGGATTCTCTGGGAAAGAATACTGGAGTGGGTTGCCATTTCCTTCTCCAGGTGATCTTCCCTACCTAGGGATCGAAACTGGGTATCTGTCATTGCAGGAAGATTCTTTACTGTCTGAGTCACCAGGGAAGTCTTGTCAAAGGGTACAAACTACTAGTTACAAAATTAGTAAGTTATGGGATGTAATGTACAGCATGGTGACTATAGTTAACAATAATGTTTTATTATTTGGAAGTTGCTAAGAAAGTAAATTTTATTTTATTTTTTTTAGAAACTAAGTTTTAAAATTTTAACCACACACACAAATTTTGACTATGAAAATTGATGAATATGTTAACAGTGTCAACCTTTATTTTGGGGGGCTCCAAAATCACTGCACATGGTGACTGCTGCCATGAAATTAAAAGACGCTTACTCCTTGGAAGGAAAGTTATTACCAACCTAGATAGCATATTCAAAAGCAGAGACATTACTTTGCCGACTAAGGTCCATCTAGTCAAGGCTATGATTTTTCCAGTAGTCATGTATGTATGTGAGAGTTGGACTGTGAAGAAGGCTGAGCACCGAAGAATTGATGCTTTTGAACTGTGGTGTTGGAGAAGACTCTTGAGATTCCCTTGGACTGCAAGGAGATCCAACCAGTCCATTCTGAAGGAGATCAGCCCTGGGATTTCTTTGGAGGGAATGATGCTAAAGCTGAAACTCCAGTTCTTTGGCCACCTCATGCGAAGAGTTGACTCATTGGAAAAGACTCTGATGCTGGGAAGGATTGGGGGCAGGAGGAGAAGGGGACGACAGAGGATGAGATGGCTGGATGGCATCACGGACTTGATGGACATGATTCTGAGTGAACTCCGGGAGTTGGTGATGGACAGGGAGGCCTGGCGTGCTGCAATTTATGGGGTCACAAAGAGTCGGACATGATTGAGCAACTGAACTGAACTGAACTGAACTGAACCTTATTATGGCAATCATTTTGCAATATATACATACATGTATCAAATCATTACATTGTACACCTTAAACTCAGGCCATATTATATATTAATTGCATCTCAATAAGGGGGCTTCCCTGGTGACTGAGATAGTAAGGAATCCGCCTACAACACAGGAGACCTGGGTTCAAATCCTAGGTGGGGAACATCCCCTGGAGGAGGACATGGCAACCCATTCCAGTATTCTTGCTTGGAGAATCCCATGGACAGAGGAGCCTTGTGGGCTACAGTCCATAGTGTCACAAAGAGTCAAATATGACTGAAGAAACTAAGCATGCATGCACTATTAAAATCATTTTGCATATCCTAAATTCACAAAAATTTGTGCAGACAGGCAGAGGGCTCAGAGATTTGTAGAAGAAATTTTCCCAGAATTAAAAACAGACTAAAATAGATCTTTGCAGCCAAATTCTCACATGGATAATTAAGAATGAACAAGATATAAAGCACATAGTACAGAAATCTATACAGGAATTCATTTCCATTTAAATTAGTTGTTCTCTCGCCTAATAGGAGGTAATAATAATGATGATGACTGTAATGATAAGGGTAATAACAGTAAGACTCTTTTTTTGCAACTACCACTAAATTAAATGATTACTATGTGCCAGGTACTGAGTTAACCACTTTACAAATAGTATCTCATATAATCCTCATAACATTCCTACATGTCTGTACTAAAACCCCCATTAAAGATGAGAAAAGTCCATCCTAAAGGATATTAACATGGTTTTCCTGGGTAATATATTTAATGTATGACAGAGCTAGGATCCATACCTGAACATCTGCGAATCCAGAGCCCATACTTTCAGGGACTGTACAATAAAACGTGGTGATAAAATCTAGATTTATTCTATAACTTATATGGTGTTTTTTCTTACTCTTTGCTTGTTTCTCTGAATAATACCAAACAACATCAATAGAAAATAAGGACTAGAGATTTTAAATTATTTTCCAATTATGTCAATGAGATGACATTTGCAAAGTTTTCATATCTTGTTTTAACATCTCAGGAAGGCACCAGCTGAAAGATATTGCCTATGTCTATATTCATGTTTAACTCCTTCCCCCATATTCTTGTATGAGGGGAGAAGATGGAAATATAAACAAGTTGCCATAGGTCTGGAATGACAAATGTTCCTTTTCTAGTCAAAAATAACCCATTCAGGAGTAACATAAATCTTGAATACATGTTTACTGAATGCATATTTACTGAATCTATTGAAATTCTGAGAATTCAGCCAGTATCTAAGATATTGGGCAGTGTTCTAATTTTGCTTACATTTTCTTTGAAAACTCTGTTTTCTTAAACACAGGATGCTATGTTATTTGTGTAATTTCCTACAGGACAAATCATTGTTCTGGACACTGGGTGCAGCAGGAGTTTCTAATACCTAAATGAGATTATACTAATCCTCAATTTAAAGCACTTAAATATCTTCCCATTGATTGTAAATATAATGCAAGACTTTTATCATTGAATATGTGGCTTTTTATTAGTCAGCAAATGTCTATTGACATGTAATGCATTGTTATGGTTTAAAGACCAATTATATATTGATTTCACAGAAAAGAAAACCCAGAATGAGGCTGCTGTGGGGCTGGTGCAATGACCCAATGACATCATCAGACATGATTCCAGGTTCTTTTCATCTTTCACCTCTACTGTTCTTAGCACATAGTTCTCTATCCCCTCTCTTATCATTTCCTGGTTACCAGATGACAATTTTTCTTCAGCTCCTGCCTTCATAACAGCCTAACTGGGGTAGGTAGGTGGGGAAAGGGAAAATTATGCTCTCACAAGGGAAACAATGTAGGCAGACTACTTAGTGGAATAGGACTATTTTACAAACCACCTCTAGTGTGGGGGGAGTGCTGGGAAATAGACTTTAGACAGACAGGCTGGAAAACTAAAAATAAACATTTATGTTTAAGGGAGAAAAACTAAATAGACATTGGGTTGGTACCTAGTGGTACTTGACTAATACATGGAAAAAAATGTTAGTCACTGGGGTTATAAATTACTATTACTGTTCCCACTTAGAGAACTTATTTTATATAATCTAGCTTATTCAAATTGTTTCATCTCTTGTCCTGACATAATCTTCATTTTCTCTCTACTGTATTTTAGCTGAACCACTAATTCCTTGAATCATCTGTGTACTTTCTCTGTTGTTTTACAGTTGCAGTTTCTATAACTTTAGTTTGCAGAGTTCTGTCTTCTTGAATTGACTGCTGAGTTTCTTCTTTACCTAGATGTCAATTCAAGCATCTTTTACTTTATTCTCATATTCTCTTAAATGCATTTAAAATACCATTCTTTTATATTAATACTGTTCAGCCATAAAAAATAGAATAATGCTACTTGCAGCAAGATGGGTACAACTGGAGGTGATCATACTACGTGAAGTAAGTCAGAAAGGGAGAGACAAATACTATATGATATCACTTTTTTGTGGAATCGAAAGTATTACACAGATGTACCTATCCACAAAACAAAAGGACTACAGACATAGAGAACAGCTTGTGGCTATCATGGGGGCAGCATTGGGAGAGGGATGGAGTGGGAGCTTGGGATTATAGGACGGGCGAACAACAAGGTCCTACTAAATAGCACAGGAAACTATTCTCAATATCCTGTGATAAACCATAATGGAAAAGAATATAAAACATGTCCATATGTATAAAATGGAGTCACTTTGCTATATAGCAGAGATTGGCACAACGTTACGCTAATAAAAAGATAAAAATTTTGAAATATTTATCTTTTTGTCACATCACACTGTGAACATTCATGTATGCTTACATTATTATGAACAAGTGATTAACACAGCTGAGAATTGAGGATATATTCAATCTGTGGACACAGGAAAATATTTAAGTGATAAAGTGATGAATATCATTAAGCATTTGCAAGTTTTGTTAATTCCATCCTTGTGGCCATAAGAATATATATATGTGCATGTGTGTGTGCGTGTGCATGTGTGTGTGTGTGTATACTGGAAGTTTATTCTTTTGTTAAATTTTTTGAAAGTTTATTTTTAGTGAAAAGAAATGTTTAGGTTGGTTGTATTATTAAATTTAAGGCACTGTAGAAGAGATAATAGTGGATATGTGAATAAGTAATCTTCTAGATGTCTTATACTATGATGACATAAATACTAACCTAGTAATGTTGGATAATTGTTTATAATGTTGAATATATCAATCTATAAATAATGTTAGTATAGCACTTTAGTGTTTTCAATTCGCTTTTATACCCTACTTACTTGTTTTTTATAACAGTCTAGTAAAGTAAAGATGATAAATATAATTATTTTTCTTTTACAGAACAGATAAATGTGTGGTTCAGAGAGATTCACAGATATGCCAAAGGTCAAAATGTGAGTGGTAAAATTAGAAATTAAATATAGATGTTTTATTCCAAACCCACTGTTTAGTTAACGAATTCTGACTCTTGTGAATATGAGTATATAAAATTATCTACTTTTGTCCTCCTGAGTGTTTTGTATTCATATTTTATTAACAGGTCTTCCCTGGTGGCTCAGTGGTAAAGAATCCGCCTGCCAGTGCAGAAGAGGTGGGTTTAATCCCTGGGTTAGAAAGATCCCCTGGAGAAGGAAACATCAATCTACTCTAGCATTCTTGCCTGGGAAATCCCATGGATAGTGGAGCACAGGCTACAGTCCATGGGATCACAAAAAGTCACACATGACTTAGTAACTGAACAAAAACAACAATTCATTAATGGGATTTCCCTGATGGTTCAGTGGTTAAGAATCCACCTGCCAATGCAAGAGACATGGATTTGATCCCTGGGTCAGGAAGATCACCTGGAGAAGGAAATGGCAACCTACTCCAATATCCTTGCCTGGGAAATTCCAACGACAGTGGAGTCTGGTGACCACAGGTTCACAAGAGTCAGACACAATTTAGAAACTAAACAACAACAAAATTTATTAATAATGAATGATACCTACTATATTTTTAAAACATTCAGTTCAGTTCAGTCACTCAGTTGTGTCCAAATATTTGCAACCCCATGAATTACAGCACTTCAGGCTTCCCTGTCCATCACCATCTCCCGGAATTCACTCAAACACACCTCCATCAAGTCAGTGATGTCATCCAGCCATCTCACCCTCTGTTATCCCCTTCTCCTCCTACCCCCCATCCCTCCCAGCATCAAAGTCTTTTCCAATGAGTCAACTCTTCACATGAGGTGGCCAAAGTACTGGAGTTTCAGCTTTAGCATCATTCTTTCCAAAAAACACCCAGGACTGATCTCCTTTAGAATGGACTGGTTGGATCTCCTTGCAGTCCAAGGGACTCTCAAGAGTCTTCTCCAACACCACAGTTCAAAAGCATCAATTCTTTGACACTCAGCCTTCTTCACAGTCCAACTCTCACATCCATACACGACCCCTGGAAAAACATTAGTCTTGACTAGACGGACCTTTGTTGGAAAAGTAATATCTCTGCTTTTGAATATGCTATCGAGGTTGGTCATAACTTTCCTTCCAAGGAGTAAGCGTCTCTAAATTCCATGGCTGCAATCACCATCTGCAGTGATTTTGGAGCCCCAAAAAATAAAGTCTGACACTGTTTCCACTGTTTCCCCATCTATTTCCCATGAAGAGATGGGACCAGATGCCATGATCTTCATTTTCTGAATGTTGAGCTTTAAGCCAACTTTTTCACTCTCCTCTTTCACTTTCATCAAGAGGCTTTTTAGTTCCTCTTCACTTTCTGCCATAAGGATGGTGTCATCTGCATATCTAAGGTTATTGATATTTCTCCTGGCAATCTGGATTCCAGCTTCTGCTTCTTCCAGCCCAGTGTTTCTCATGATGTCCTCTGCATAGAAGTTAAATAGGCAGGGTGACAATATACAGCCTTGACACACTCCTTTTCCTATTTGGAACTAGTCTGTTGTTCCATGTCCAGTTCAAACTGTTGCTTCTTGACCTGCATATAGGTTTCTCAAGAGGCAGGTCAAGTGGTCTGGTATTCCCAACTCTTTCAGAATTTTCCACAGTTTATTGTGATCCACACAGTCAAAAGCTTTAGCATAGTCAATAAAGCAGAAATAGATGTTTTTCTGGAACTCTCTTGCTTTTTCAATGATCCAGCGGATGTTGGCAATTTGATCTCTGGTTCCTTTGCCTTTTCTAAAACCGGCTTGAACATCTGGAAGTTCATGGTTCACATATTGCTGAAGCCTGGCTTGGAGAATTTTGAGCATTACTTTTTACTAGCGTGTGAGATGAGGGCAATTGCACGGTAGTTTGAGCATTCTTTGGCACTGTCTTTCTTTGGGATTGGAATGAAAACTGATCTTTTCCAGTCCTGTGGACACAGCTGAGTTTTCCAAATTTGCTGGCATATTGAGTGCAGCACTTTCACAGCATCATCTTTCAGGATTTGAAAGAGCTCCACTGGAATTCCATCACCTCCACTAGCTTTGTTCATAGTGATGCTTTCTAAGGCCCACTTGACATCACATTCCAGGATGTCTGGCTCTAGATGAGTGATCATACCATCATGATTTTCTTGGTTGGGAAGATCTTTTTTGTAGAGTTCTTCTGTGTATTCTTGCCACCTCTTCTTAATATCTTCTGCTTCTGTTAGGTCCATACCATTTCTGTCCTTTATCGAGCCCATCTTTGCATGAATCTTTCCTTGGTATCTCTAATTTTCCTGAAGACATCTGTAGTCTTTCCCATTCTCTTGGTTTCCTCTATTTCTTTGCATTGATCACTGAAGAAGGCTTTCTTATCTCTTCTTGCTATTCTTTGAAACTCTGCATTCAGATGCTTTTATCTTTCTTTTTCTCCTTTGCTTTTCACTTCTCTTCTTTTCTTAAAACATTATGTATACCCAAAACATCTTGAACTTATTTTCTATGTAAAATGCTCATTACTGAAAGTCT
This sequence comes from Ovis canadensis, assembly GCF_042477335.2. NCBI lineage: Eukaryota > Metazoa > Chordata > Mammalia > Artiodactyla > Bovidae > Ovis > Ovis canadensis. The sequence continues at coordinate 65,878,959 of NC_091250.1, forward strand.
AAATTGCCCATTCCTTGGTGGAGTAAACAACTTGCCCAGCTTTGCCAAGAACTTCTCTGTTTTTCAAATTCCTAAGCCCCAGTAACTTCCTTGGTCTGGGAAAATTAGAACACTTGATCACCCTCCTGAAATTGTGGAAGACAGAATGCTAAGCCCTATGTTATTTTGAGCAGTCTTAGAATTGTAGACGCTTCCACTGATAATAAGGAATCCTGAAAGACAAGAAATTGTTGACACAGTTTAATAAAGGGTTCAACTCTTTATTAAGCTATTAAGCATTGTAAAAATAATTTATCCAAAAGTCTAATGAAAGGAAGCAGAGAGTAGAAATATTTTAAGAAAAAAAAATTTATATCAACAATTTCTAAAGCAATACCAGTATACTAACTGAAAGAGGGTTTGCTATATTGTGTGGATTGTGACTGTGTGTGACCTGCCAGGCTGTAGATGACCAGCTAGTTCTGGTTTGATCCTCACAACATGGACAGCAATGTTGATCGTAAGAGAATGATTGAAAAATGACTCTATCAAAAACTATTTCTGGTTATAAAAATACTATATATGTCATTGAACCAAGCCAATTTATGACTAGAAAGAGGTGTAATGGATGAACATGCCGAAAGAATTTTGAAAACAAAGGTGTAACAGATAACATTGCTGGAACTTCACAAGAGATGTGTCATTTCCTCTTGGATAATGAGAATGTTATTAATGACTACACATTCTCTAGGGAAATGTTGCTGAGCATCATATTGAAACTTAGGGAATATCTTTGTTAAATAAACATTTAAAATTATTACAATGACAATATATTTGGCATATATTGTAAACATACATAATATTTATATGTATTTTCATTACTAGAGTTATCCCATGTGATTTCCATCTATGCAAAATGATTTTATATATTTAATGAATGTTTTCATTGGTTTCAACTACATGGATAGATATTGATGATATATCTTTAATTGTACCTCCTTTTGTTTTTAAAATATAAAATACCAGATTAAAAAAAATTGGGTGGGGGAGAAGAGGGAAAGGATGAGATAAATGAAGAGAGTAGCATGGATGCGTATACAGTAACACATGTAAATAGATAGATGATGGGAATTTGCTGTATGACTCAGGGAACTCACACTGGGGCTCTGTAATAACCTAAAGGGGTGGGAATAGGTGGGAGGTGGGAGGCAGATTTAAGAGGGAAGGGGCATTTATATACTTATGGTTAATACATGTTGATGTATGACAGAAATCAAACCAATATTGTAAAGCAATCATCAACCAATTAAAAATAAATAAATATAAATACATTGAAAAAATCTATATATTATCTGTGGTTAAAAAAAAAAGAAAAGTTGCACTTTATTTGTAGAACTCTTCCATTATTATATAAAGAGGGAACATGTAGTAGACACCTAGCTCAGATTACTCAGCCTCTTACCCTTACCTACTCTAAATCACATTAGAAAGTCTATATGAGTCACTTGTTCAGACTCCCCTGAAGCCGGGAGTGGTCAATGAAACATGAGCACAAATCTGATCATACTCCCTACCCCTTGTATGTATCCCTTTTCTCTTTTGGAACAGGAGAAAACAATTAATAATTGCACAAACTTTTGAGTCATTGGTTCAGCAGCTGCCTATCTCCCATTTTTTATTTTATTAGAGAAATAAACATTATTTATGTTTATAGCAACAAAAGTCATGTTTTCCATTATTTTCAGCTGAAATCTTGTTTAACTGACATAAACAGATAGATTTTCAGACAAAGTTGAATTTATACTATCAATGTCTTTTGAATCAGTTATGTATTAAATTTAATTTAATAGTTAGTAAAACAATGGAACAGAAGTGAAAGGGAAGAAATTACTGAAAATCAGATATGTTTACAAATGATATGTTTGTAAAAAGTGACACTGAACTTAAAAAATATATCAGAGATAATTTTGATGTTAGAGATTATATTTTAAAAATTTAAGCTTCTTAATAGTCTCTTGACTCTCCTCTGTGAAAAATGATAATACTGCCATACAGGAGGTTCCTGCTAACTCTCATTCTTTATCTCCTATTGTTTTGTTAATTGAGTTATTATTTTTAAATAAGGTTTATAATATTTATATTTTACAAACATTTTGAAATGGTTTAGTAGGTTTCTTTGTTCATTTTTTAAAGAGATGTAATGCCCACACCTTGCTTCTCCATTCCAGGTTCCTGCATTATTTGACTAAATATTTGTCTGTCTTTTACTAAGGACCTCAAATATCAATGTTCTATTCCTGAGGTTCTGGGATACATAAAATATTTTTCATGTTGCCTTTGTAACTGAAGAAAATGTATCCTGTATACAATTACTTAGACGCTTTATGTTTTTTGAGAACTATGTAAATATTACTCAATCATAATTTTTTAAAAGGAAGTATTTATTTCAGAAAGATTTTTCTTCTTTTATGCATAAATCCTCATGTTCTATTGCTTTTTTTGTCAGAAGTCATAATTTTGCTTATGTTATTCTTTATAATATTGCATATTCCAAATCACTTATTGTCTCAAAAATCAGCCATTAATCATTTTATATTTCAATTTTTTATTTTCTGTTATGGGATAATCACTCATAATCACTATGTGATTTTGAATTGCATTTATTTTTATGTCCCTCTCTTCTAACATGGCATTTATTTCTGTTATCTTTTTCTGGGCTATCGTTTTCTGCTAGATTCTTTTCCACTTCATTCACATTTCAATTATCTATTCTTCAATCATATTCACTTACTCTTTGAGTTTCTTTTATTATTAGATCATTTGAAGCAATGTCTATTACAAATGTTATGTTTTCTTGATAAGTGCTCTTGAAATGTAATGTCTTTGTATGCTTTTGCCTTGTGTGTCTTCTATTTTCTAATGGGCAAGTTATGTCTTGTGTCTTTCTGCTTATCACTCATCTTTTTTAGTGGAGCCAATTATTTGTTGGTAAAGATTATGGAAACTATAAAGTGGAGTGAGACAAGCCAGCTCTCAGCTTTAATTAGGGTATGCCATATCAACATATTTATTTTGTTTAAAAAAAAAACATTTCTGTGTATTTTTTGTTTAAAATCTGTGAATCACAGGTTAGTTCTCTATATCTCAGGCTCTACGTGTTCATAGTTTTCTCAGCCTCTTTCCTCCATCTCCCTGCCTTACATCTGTTCACCTCCCTCAGTAGAGAATTGCAGTAGTTGTCAGTATGGATTTTTATTTGAGTCTACCTCAACAGGCCATCCTGTTGAGTCTACCATAGTCATTCCAAGCACATAGTCCTAGAGCTTATCACTCCCATCACTGGCCAATTCCATATCCCTTTCAAAACTATGTATTTAAGTTAATGGAAATTTTAAGTTTTATTTCATTTTTGGAGAGTAATAAGCTATAGGAAACTACCAGAAATAATGACCTTAAACTTGGAGTGAGACTTGACTTTACCATGTAAATAAAGTAATAACAATAGACTGCAATGTTTAAGCAAACACTATGTGTTTGTTCTCTGAAATACAGACTGCAATCTATAAAAACAAAAGAGATCATACAAGCTGTAAATCCCCTATTAAAAGTCCCTCTTGGTTGAGAATTTATTTGTTGATTTCTAATGACTCTATCAAAATTTGATGAGGGTTTGGCAAGAAAAGCAGCCCTGCATTGCCCTCAATGAGCTAAAGGCACTTATGTTTGAATATCACACAGAGTCCATAGAATGTACCCCTAGGAAAGCAGTTCAAATCAGAGCATCCATTTCCTGTGCATATGCTCCTGGATATGCCTGCTGAGCATTGGCTATATATCTTAGGAAATACCTCTACCATTTTCCTCCATCACTGAAGCTCAGGAATCAAACTGAATAGTCAGAGAGAGAGCAGAAGCAGGGCAGGTAATACCTGGACATTCCTAAGGACATTGATGGAAATTGTTTGAAATTTATAAAAATGAGGATTCTTATTAACTCTCGCTACATGCTACTTTTTAAAAATACCCTAGTGATTGAATTCTCTATCTAGGGACTCTGCTATGATATTTTAATAAAATTCCAGTTTGTGTCATAGCTATATGTATTCTTTATTAATTTCTGCTACCCATAAGGATAGCATTTAAAGGCAAATGGGCTTCCCTTGTGGCTCAGCTGGTAAAGAATCCACCTGTAATGTGGGAGACCTGGGTTCAATCCCTGGGTTGGGAAGATGCCCTGGAGAAGGGAAAGGCTATCCACTCCAGTATTCTGGCCTGGAAAATTCCATGGACTACATTCCTTGGGGTCACAAAGAGTTGGACATGACTCAGTGATTTTCACTTTCACTTTCTAAAGGCAAATATTATTATAATTCAGCAAACCTTCATTCTAATTAATCAATAAAATCTTGATGAATATATACAATTGTTTTACAAAAGACAATGTATTTCTAACAAAAGGAAGGTATAAGTCAAGCTGTAATTATTTGATGTCCGGGATAAAAGAATGTATCTTAAGATATAGCTGAAAGGAATCGAACAAATATATTTATATTTATTGCAAGATCATATGTTCTATTTTGTCTGAACATATTGGAGAAATGGCAACCCACTCCAGTGTTCTTGACTGGAGAATCCCAGGGATGGGGGAGCCTGGTGGGAGGCCATCTATGGGGTTGCAGAGTCGGACACGACTGAAGCGACTTAGCAGCAGCAGCAACAGCATACAGACTTGAAGGGGCTTCTGGCTGGCTTAGTGCAGGAGATGAAGGTTTGAACCCTGGGTCAGGAAGATTACCTAGAGATGGAAATGGCAACCCACTCCTGTATTCCTGCCTGGGAAATTCCACAGACAGAGGAGCCTGGCGGCTACAGTCCATGAAGTCGCAAAGAGTCGGACATGACTGAGCATGCAACATGCATGCAGAGACATAAGAAGCATTAGTTAAGAAGCCTATGTCAAACTGCCATTACAGATCAATCACAGAATTGTACTCATTTGACACAGAAAGAAACAAACAAACAAAATTGTATCTCTATCTCTCCGCAGATAGCTAATGTTGGTCAGAGTAGAAAAAAGTCTCTCCACCCACACATTACTTAACAGACTCAGGCTTACTGAGCCTCTACCATCTGATAATTACATATGGACCCTGTGACCCAATTTCTTATTATGATAGGTGAAAAGAGGTTGTAGTACACTTGCTATCTTATACTTCATTTATCTGGAGAAGGAAATGGCAATCCACTCCAGTATTCTTGCCTGGAGAATCCCATAGACGGAGAAGCCTAGTAGGTTACAGTCCATGGGGTCGCAGAGAGTCGGACACGACTGAGTGACTTCACCACCACCACCACCACTTCATTTATATACTTCAGAGATGATCATTTTCCACTTAGAACTGATTCTAAAAGTAGCCATATCACCTCTCCTGAATGCACAGGGACTATAAAAAATAACTAATCATTTTTTCTATGGAATAAGATGGATACTAGCCAATTAAATGTATTTTACGATGTATGTGTGTGATGTATATATGCATCAACTATCAAATAAATCCTGATAAATACTGTGTCATCTGTTTGGGAACACAGTGTATACCTAAAATGTGGAAGGTGTGTTACCTGCTTCACAAATTTCTAATTCTGAGGAAAAATGTGTGATTATTAAATATCCTATATATAGGCTTCCCAGGTGGCCATAGTGGTAAAAGATTCATCTGCCAATGCAGGAGACCTAAGAGATGCCAGTTCGATCTCTGGAACTGGAAGATCCCTTGGAGAAGGAAATAGCAACACACTCCAGTATTCCTGCCTGGGAAATGTCACAGACAGAGGAGCCTGGTGGGCTACAGTTCAAGGGGTCACAAAGAGTTGGACATGACTGAATGACCGAACACACGCATTATCTTGTCATTTAAGGAGTCCAGGATTTGAGGGGAGTGTTCAAAAAATAAATCTATAACTTAAAACATCACATCACTAAATAAGCTGTCTCTACCCCTGTCAATAATCATTCTAGCATTAACTGAAACATACGTATGACACGCATTATACAAATGGTCTTTTCGAAATACAGATGGCTCTTAGAAATCTACTGTAGATACTTTTACCACATATTACTATTTTGGCTTCCTTTTTTATTATTGCTTTGAATATACAAATTAAAGTATTAGATTAAAATTTCATATACTTTTTGACAAAATATTTTGAAGAATCACATCTATGTTTCATCAGTATAAAAGAGATTATATGGCAAGTAAGAATATTTGCAGCAATATGGAAACTCAAGTCATTTTTCTTCCCTTATTTTACTATTTTTCAAAAAACAATACCAAATAATATGTGGTGAAGCAAATAACTTATGATATATTGCAGTAATACTCTCACCACAGTCACCAAAAAGTTCAAGAATTCAGCAGAAGTTCAAGATATAAGAATATCTGGGAAACTTTATAAGTAACTCAACAATAATTAGAAAATATATAAAACATTTTACTTTAGGCTGTAGTACTGACATTTTCTAATTACCTTCTTACCTCATGAAGTACTTCTAAAGTTTTCATAAGTAGATTTAGAAAGCACTAGAGATTAGGCTAATTGTACTAAATGCATTAAATATCTATTGATTGCAAGATAATTTATATATTATGACATAGTTTCTTTCCACCTAAGAACATGGGATGACTTTTCTTTCTTGCAGATCTCATGTTGTCTCTCAATTACTATGCTCTCACCTTGTTCATATGCAGTCTCTGTGTTTTATATTAAATTTATGGGTAAGCATTTCATAAAGTTTCCTGATTTTGGTTTGATGAATTTGTTATTCTTGTTGTTTGTTCATTGTGAATAGATTAATTTCCCCATTTCTTTAATTAGTTGTTTACTGCTAAATTCAAGACAACATATTGATTTTTGTAGTCACTAATTTTATACCAAGTCACATTATCAAGTTACCTTATTCATTTCAGTAGTTGAGAATAAAGATCAGGACTATAGGTATTAATCATATTATCACAAAAAAACATAATTTTATCTCTTTTACAAAGTTTATATTGACTTATGAATTCTTATATTTGTAAAAACTCCAAAAATATTACATAAAATGATGAGAGATAGAGTCCCATTAACTTATTTGTCCTAAATAATTTTAGAATTTTGTCCTATAAGGTAATGTTTGTTTAAAGATTCTGGTAAAAGGCTTCTTCCTTCTGTTTCTGTTGTACTCATACTTTTCATTAGGAATGAATTTTTACATTAGAAAATGCCTTATTGTAACCTACCAATAGAATTTTTCACTTTTTCTCCTTGAATATGTGAAGGTAAAATTTATAATATATAAAACTTTTTATATTGAATCACACTTTTGCTAATGAAATAAAGCCTTCTTAGTAATTTTACATTATATATTCATATATTCCTTGCTTCTATTTGTTGATATTTTATTTAAGAATATCTATTTTTATACTGAAAAATAATTTCTCTGTTTGTTTTTGTCTCTTACTTTTTCTCTCTTTTTTTTCTTTTTGAAACTGGAAACTTAAATCAAGTTGATCTCATAAAACAAACTGAAGAATTGTCTCTCTTTATACATTGAAAACAATGCAAACAATCAGTTCAGTTCAGTCGCTGAGCCGTGTCCGACTCTTTGCAACCCCATGAATCGAAGCACGCCAGGCCTTCCTGTCCATCACCAACTCCCGGAGTTCACACAGACTCGCAAACATCGAGTCAGTGATGCCATCCAGCCATCTCATCCTCTGTCGTCCCCTTCTTCTCCTGCTCCCAATTCCTCCCAGCATCAAAGTCTTTTCCAATGAGTCAGTCTTCACATGAGGTGGCCAAGGTACTGGAGTTTCAGCTTTAGCATCATTCCTTCCAAAGGAATCCCAGGGTTGATCTCCTTCAGAATGGACTGGTTGGATCTCCTGGCGGTCCAAGGGACTCTCAAGAGTCTTTTCCAACATCACAGTTCAAATACAACAATTCTTTGGTGCTCAGCCCTCTTCACAGTCCAACTCTCACATCCATACATGACCACAGGAAAAACCATAGCCTTGACTAGACAGACCTTAGTCGGCAAAGTAATGTCTCTGCTTTTGAATATGCTATCTAGGTTGGTCATAACTTTTCTTCCGAGGAGTAAGCATCTTTTATTTTCATGGCTGCAATCACCATCTGCAGTGATTTTGGAGCCCAAAAAAATAAAGTCTGACACTGTTTCCACTGTTTCCCCACCTATTTCCCATGAAGTGATGGGACCAGATGCCATGATCTTCATTTTCTGAATGTTGAACTTTAAGCCAACTTTTTCATTCTCCTCTTTCACTTTCATCAAGAGGCTTTTTAGTTCTTCTTCACTTTCTGCCATAAGGGTGGTGTCATCTGCATATCTGAGGTTATTGATATTTGTCCCGGAAATCTTGATTCCAGCTTGTGTTTCTTCCAGTCCAGGAATTCTCATGATGTACTCTGCATATAAGTTAAATAAGCAGGGTGACAATATACAGCCTTGACGTACTTCTTTTCCTATTTACAACCAGTCTATTATTCATTGTCCAGTTCTAACTGTTGCTTCCTGGCCTGCATACAGATTTCTCAAGAGGCAGGTCAGGTGGTCTGGTATTCTCATCTCTCAGAATTTTCCACAGTTGATTGTGATCCACACAGTCAAAGGCTTTGACATAGTCAATAAAGCAGAAATAGATGTTTTTCTGGAACTCTCTTGCTTTTTCCATGATCCAGTGGATGTTGGCAATTTGATGTCTGGTTCCTCTGCCTTTTCTAAAACCGGCTTGAACATCTGGAAGTTCTCGGTTCACGTATTGCTGAACCCTGGCTTGAAGAATTTTGAGCATAACTTTACTAGCGTGTGAGATAAGTGCAATTGTGTGGTAGATTGAGCATTCTTTCGCACTGCCTTTTTGGAATTGGAATGAAAACTGACCTTTTCCAGTCTTGTAGCCACTGCTGAGTTTTCCAAATTTGCTGGCATATTGAGTGCAGCACTTTCACAGCATCATCTTTCAGGATTTGAAATAGCTCTACTGGAATTCCATCATCTCCACTAGCTTTGTTCATAGTGATGCCTTCTAAGGCCCACTTGACTTCACATTCCAAGATGTCTGGCTCTAGATGAGTGATCACACCATCATGATTATCTGGGTCATGAAGATCTTTTTTTTATAGTTCTTCTGTGTATTCTTGCCATCTCTTCTTAATATCTTCTGCTTCTGTTAGGTCCATACCATTTCTGTCCTTTATGGAGCCCATCTTTGCATGAAATGTTGCCTTGGTATCTCTAATTTTCTTGAAGGGATCTCTAGTCTTTCCCATTCTGTTGTTTTCCTCTATTTCTTTGCATTGATCACTGAAGAAGCCTTTCTTATCTCCTCTTACTTTTCTTTGGAACTCTGCATGCAGATGTTTATATCTTTCCTTTTCTCCTTGGCTTTTTGCTTCTTTTCTTTTCACTGCTATTTGTAAGGCCTCCCCAGACAGCCATTTTGCTTTTTTGCATTTCTTTTCCATGGGGATGGTCTTGATCCCTGTCTCCTGTACAATGTCACGAACCTCATTCCATAGTTCATCAGGCACTCTATCAGATCTAGGCCCTTAAATCTATTTCTCACTTCCGCTGTATAATCATAAGGGTTTAGGGCATACCTAAATGGTCTAGCGGTTTTCCCTACTTTCTCCAATTTCAGTCTGAATTTGGTAATAAGGAGTTTAGGATCTGAGCCACAGTCAGCTCCTGGTCTTGTTTTTGTTGACTGTATCGAGCTTCTCCATCTTTTGCTGCAGAGAATATAATCAATCTGATTTCGGTGTTGACCATCTGGTGATGTCCATGTGTAGAGTCTTCTCTTGCATTGTTGGAAGAGGGTGTTTGAAATGACCAGTGCATTTTCTTGGCAAAACTCTATTAGTCTTTGCCCTGCTTCATTCCGCATTCCAAGGGCACATTTGCCTGTTACTCCAGGTATTTCTTGACTTCCTACTTTTGCATTCCAGTCCCCTATAATGAAAAGGACATCTTTTTTGAGTGTTAGTTCTAAAAGGTCTTGTAGGTCTTCATAGAACCGTTCAACTTCAGCTTCTTCAGCATTACTGGTTGGGGCATAGACTTGGATTACTATGATATTGAATGGTTTGCCTTGGAAATGAACAGAGATCATTCTGTCGTTTTTGAGATGCAAGTACTGCATTTCAGACTCTTTTGTTGACCATGATGGCTACTCCATGTCTTCTGAGGAATTCCTGCCCGCAGTAGTAGATATAATGGTCGTCTGAGTTAAATTCACCCATTCCAGTACATTTTAGTTAGCTGATTCCTAGACTGTCGATGTTCACTCTTGCCATCTCCTGTTTGACCACTTCCAATTTGCCTTGATTCATGGACCTGACTTTCCAGGTTCCTATGCAATATTGCTCTTTACAGCATCAGACCTTGCTTCTATCACCAGTCACATCCACAACTGGTATTGTTTTTGTTTTGGCTCCACCCCTTCATTCTTTCTGGAGTTATTTCTCCACTGACCTCCAGTAGCATATTGGGCACCTACTGACCTGGGGAGTTCCTCTTTCAGTATCCTATCATTTTGCCTTTTCATACTGTTCATGGGGTTCTCAAGGCAAGAATACTGAAGTGGTTTACCATTCCCTTCTCCAGTGGACCACATTCTGTCAGACCTCTCCACCATGACGCATCCGTCTTGGGTTGCCCCATGGGCATGGCTTAGATTCATTGAGTTAGACAAGGCTGTGGTCCTAGTGTGATTAGATTGACTAATTTTCTCTGAGTATGGTTTCAGTTTGTCTGCCCTCTGATGCCCTCTTGGAACACCTACCATCTTACTTGGGCTTCTCTTACCTTGGGCATGGAGTATCTCTTCATGGCTGCTCCAGCAAAACACAGCTGCTGTTCCTTACCTTGGATGAGGGATATCTCTTCCCACCACCCTTCCTGACCTTCAGTGTGAGATGGCTCCTCTAGGCCCTCCTGTGCCCACACAGCGACCACTCCTGGGATGTCAGGTTTCTCCTCCCGGCCACCGCCCCTGGCCTTGGGCATGGGGTTGCTCCTCCAGATCAATGAGAGACTTTATTTTGGGGAGCTCCAAAATCACTGCAGATGGTGACTGGAGACATGAAATTAAGACAGTTGCTCCTTGGAAGAAAAGCTATGACCAACCCAGACAGCATATTAAAAAGCAGAGACATTACTTTACCAACAAAATTCCACCTAGTCAAACTATGGTTTTTCCAGTAGTCATGTATGGATGTGAGAGTTGGACTATAAAGAAAGCTGAGCACAGAAAAATGAATGCTTTTGAACTGTGGTGTTGGAGAAGACTCTTGAGAGTCCCTTGTACAGCAAGGAGATCCAACCAGTGCAGCTTAAAGGAAATCAGTCCTGAATATTCATTGGAAGGGCTGATGCTGAAGCTGAAGCTCCAATACTTTGGCCACCTGATGCAAAGAACTGACTCGTTGAAAAAGACCCTGATGGGGAAATATTGAAAGTGGAAGGAGAAGGGGATGACAGAGAATGAGATGGTTGGATGGCATCACAGATGAGATGGACATGAGTTTGAATCCACCCTGGGAGTGTGATGGACAGGGAAGCCTGGCATGCTGCAGTCCATAGGTTCACAAAGAGTCGGACACGACTGAGCAACTGAACTGAACTGATAAGTTGAAATAATTTAAATGAACTGAGAATGAAGCTGCGTAACAGTTGGTTAAAACTTAGTTGATCCAGGTTCCTTACACTGTAGTTTTTAAACATATATTCTGTTTCTTCCATTGTAATGCATATTTTCAACTTGTCTATTTCTTGAATCAATTTTGGTAATTTGAATTTGTTAGAAATCATCCATTTCCTCAAAATTTTTCACATGTGTTCTATAAGGTTTAGTATGAGGTGATGTTTAATGCTTCTATTTCACCTATATCTTTATTATTTCTCATTTTTCACTCTCATTCACGCATGTTTACTCTGTCACCCTTTTAATAAATATCATTTGACTTTTAAAAATATGAGCTTCTGAATTTTATGCATAGTGTTACTATCTCTTGTTTTTTCTTAAATTTTATTCTATCTTTATTAAATTCATCTTTCTTTTTTAATCTTAGTTTATCTTGTTAAATAATGGTGTTCATTGCCTATTTGCTTAAAAATAAATCAATTAAATTTGGTCATTCATCTTTCTAATAATGACAGTACCTAACACTACAAACTTACACTTGGTACATAAACTTCATCCCATAGTTTTTGATATGTTCTCATATTTATTGCTTTTTGTATATTTTAAAATTTCCCATTGGACTCTCCAAAGGTACTCTATAACTATTATTCTGAACACAAAAGTAGTTGCAGATGACCAAAACAGGGCCTAAAAATGTTCAGCTTTATAGAACTTACAAAGATTTATTTTATGAATCTATTTATGAGTTCTAGTATGTGCACTATTTTGTAAATTTCCCACTAATTTAAAAAAAACATAAGCATCCTGTATGAGATAGCCATGATTCTAAGTATCCCTATCACATTTATTTGATTAATTGCATTTTTGTTCTATGTTAATGTTTGTTGCTTTTTACATCACTCAAACTTTGAAGAGATTATTGAAATCTACATTTCTAATTTTGTAAATTGTTTTGCATTTCCAAGATTTTCTTTTATGTATTTAGCTGCTGTTTGCTCTATAAGGATTTTTAACTCTTATCTACTATGTGTTTTCAAATCAACAAAAAATTCTGTCCTTATTAATGCTTTAGGTAGCCTTAAAAATTCTAACTTGTCTAAATATATTTCCTCTTCATTATTATGTGTATTTAATCCTTATTTCCTTGTTCATTTTATTTCATTTCAATATCCTTTTATTTCTTTCATATTATTTTTTTTCTCTTTTTGATGTTTAAGAGCATATAATCCAGCAGTATTTTTTGACCTCTCATCTTTTCTTTCTAATGAAAGAAATCAATGCATTCACATTCAATGATGATGTTTAGACAATTGTGCTTCTTATATCTCACATAATTTTTTTTTTTACTTCATTAGTTGCTCATTTTGATTTTCCATATTTTTGTTTGTTGGATAACACTGTTTTCCCCCAAGGGAAAACCTCTGTGTTTCAGTCAACTATATTTTGAGAAGATGGGGGCAGTAACAAACAACCTAATATTCCCTGGTTTTCTAGCAACAACCAAAAAGTAACCATAGTATATAATCTCATACGTCACATTCTTAACATCTATTCAGTAAACTGTTTTTTCCACAGAGAAACATTAATGAAGGCTGTGTTAATCCATTTAGAGGGTTTGCCAGAGGACCTATGGCCTTGCCAATCTAGGCCATTTTATTCTCGTATTAACTTTACATAAGCAAAAGTCTACCAAGTATTTAAGATTGTACAACATGAGTGATTGTCTTCCAGCCTCTTATAATAGACTAACTGTCACCACCAATATGTCAAATTTTAGTTCACTTTTCTTTTATTTGGAGCAATTCTGTTTTATTCAGCTTTGCTATATGGGCTGTTACAGATCAACTATATGGGCAGTTACAGATCAGTTTCAGCGTTCCTATCATATGGGTCTGCTTATATTATTACCCAGGCTGAAGATACAGCTCTTATTTAGAATATGTTGTGCTAGTGGTATAAGAAAAAAAGTAAAAGAGAAAGCTGAACCACAGCTGTACTTAAAGCTTTTGTTCCAAGAGGGTATGTTTTATCTACTCTGATCCAATTGGTCAAAGCTAGTCAAATGAAGTAGACCATCAGTGGTACAAGCAAGTAAAAATCTACCCACAGAAGGAACTGCAAGTCGCATGGCAATAGGAGATGGATAATTCCCTTACAAGGAATGGAAGGACTGAATACTAAAGGACAACACTGTGCTCTATGCCGTCCCCTCATTAATTCTGACGTGGTCCTTACCTTTCCTTCAGTGGCTACCGCTCTTTTCTTTCTCTTCACACTTAATTATACATACCTTTTTACTAATATTTTCTAACAAAAGAATTATGTTTCCCTCCTCACACTGCCCCTCCTCCAACTGACATTCATAAGATAAAAGTACAATAAAATTTTGAGACACTTTCTTTTGTATATCATAAAAAAAGGCATCATGAAAGGATTCTAATTACATTTTCTTTCTTATCCCTAGATATTAGTCCATTATTTTTTGGTTTTATGTACTGCACTAACTTTAGTATGGTTCTTTTTTTATTTGTAGATAGTACATTTAGTACCAGAGGCTTATAAATTTTTTTCTATATTTTTAGAATGTAAAGATTTTATCAGAATATGCTTTATTGTATTTCTTTTCTCAACAATTATTCCTGAAATTCAATGAACTGTTTAATCTATAGGCTGGAATCTTTATATTAGAAGAATCATTTTTCTAGTATCTTTGATCAAATGTTACTCCTTTTCCACATGTGTCTTTTTTCTTCTCATGCCTAGCATAACTTTATCCCCATTTGCCACACACAGCCCTAGTTTATACCTGTGGTTTCAGCAAATATATTAATGTCCATCCTCTTTTACTCTGAAACATGTCCAACTTTGATAATAAATTATACAGTCAGCCTACCTATAAATCTTACTATTTGCAGATAGAACTCCTGAAACTATTCTCTAAAAACTTTACCTTTTCCCTCATATGTAGTTGAATAAACTGTTCAACTACAAAATGTATCTCCACCATTTTCTATGTGACTGCAGTTATCCCACCAAAGGTGGAGTAAACTTTCCACCTCTTTGGCCTTAGCTATATACTTCTTTTGCCAATGGGTTGTCAGCAGATGTTACTGAAGCAAAATAGGAGATGTGTTTTTGTAATAGAAGTTGGCCTCTTGTTCTTCAATCACCATGAGAAGAATATGTCATTTAAGGGTCCTCCTTGACCACTCCTGCTGCTGCTAAGTTGCTTCAGTCATGTCTGACTCTGTGCAACCCCATAGATGGCAGCCCACCAGGCTTCTCTGTCCCTGGGATTCCTACTACTCAGTTAATGAATTATTTAGTCCTATCAACTTCCTCATCTTTCACCAACACCATCCCAGTGACACCAGTATTTCTCACTCAAATTACTCCAGTAGCCTCCTATTTATAGCTTCCCTGGTAGCTCAGATGGTAAAGAATCTGCCTACAATGTGGGAGACTCAGATTCACTACCTGGGTGGAGAAGATACCCTGGAGTAGGAAATGGCAACCCACTCCAGTGTTCTTGCCTGAAGAATTCCACTAGACAGAGGAGCCTGGAATGCTATAATCCGTGGGGTCAGAAAGAGTCCGACATAACTGAGCAACTAACTCTACTACTAATAGCCTTTTATTTGGCTTAATATATGTTTTAAAATGGACATGAGTTTGAGTGAACTCTGGGAGTTGGTGATGGACAGGGAGGCCTGGCGTCCTGTGATTCATGTGGTGGCAAAGAGTCGGACATGACTGAGTGACTGAACTGAACTGATCATTTAAAATCACAAAACAAATCAAGCCATCCTTCTCTATTTAAACCTTTGGAGTAACTTCTTTTTTTATTTTATTTTACTTTATTTTACTTTGCAATACTGTATTCGTTTTGCCATACATCAACATGAATCCGCCACGGGTGTACACATGTTCCCAATCCTGAACCCCCCTCCCATCTCCCTCCCCATACCATCTCTCTGAGTCATCCCTGTGCACCCGCCCCAAGCATCCTATATCCTGCATCAAACCTAGACTGGCGGTTCATTTCTTATATGATATTATACATGTTTCAATGCCATTCTCCCAAATCATCCCACCCTCTCCCTCTCCCTCAGAGTCCCAAAAGACTCTTCTATACATCTGTGTCTCTTTCGCTGTCTCGCATACAAGGTTATCATTACCATCTTTCTAAATTCCATATATATGTGCTAGTATACTGTATTGGTGTTTTTCTTTCTGGCTTACTTCACTCTATATAAGCTGTTCCATCTTCATCCACCTCATTAGAAGAGATTCAAATGTATTCTTTTTGATGGCTGAGTAATACTCCATTGTGTATATGTACCATAGCTTTCTTATCCACTCATCTGTTGATGGACATCTAAATGACCCAATCAAAAAATGGGTCAAAGAACTAAATAGACATTTCTCCAAAGAAGACATACAGATAGCTAACAAATACATGAAAAGATGCTCAACATCACTCATTATCAGAGAAATGCAAATCAAAACCACAATGAGGTACCATTTCACACCAGTCAAAATGGCTGCTATCCAAAAGTCTACAAACAATAAATGCTGGAGAGGGTGTGGAGAAAAGGGGACCCTCTTACACTGTTGGTGGGAATGCAAACTAGTACAGCCACTATGGAGAACAGTGTGGAGATTCCTTAAAAAACTGGAAATAGAACTGCCTTACGACCCAGCAATCCCACTGCTGGACATACACACCAAGGAAGCCAGAATTGAAAGAGACACATGTACCCCAATGTTCATCGCAGCACTGTTTATAATAGCAAGGACATGGAGTAACTTCTAATTTCACTTTAAAATGTGATATGGCTTACATAGCCATGCTTAATGTGACTCTTCCTCATTCTTTCTCACTTTGCTTCACGTTTCCCATTGCTCTCTCTCATTCACCCATGGTAATCTGCTCCAAGATCCTCAAACGTCATGGCCTCAAGAAATAAAGGTAAACCTGAATCTGTTTCTTTTCCTTTCTTTTTAATTTACAAATCGAGGCTTCTCTGGTTGCTCAGTGTTGAAGAGTCAGCCTGCCAGTGCAGAAGACGTGGGTTTGACCCATTGGTGGGAAGGATCTCCTAGAGAAGGAAATAGCTACCCACTTAATGTTCTTGCCTGGAAAATCCCATGGGCAGAGAAGTTTTGTGGGCCTTCATGAGGTCACAAAGAGTTGGGCATGACTGAGCGACAAACAAACAACAATGAAGAATTTAATCTTTACTATTTCTGAGATATCAGCTAACATATTACTTCATGAAAGAAAACTTTGTCATACCAGATCAGGGTAAACTCTCAATTGGATTGGCTCTCAATGTTTCTTCCCTTTTTGATAAATATTTATTTAATATGCATCTGTGTAGATGGGCTTTAAATTCTCAGAGGCAACATGTGTGTATATCCTAGACAGCTCTATGTTCTAGTAATGAATATATTTAATAACTGTGAATGACTAATTCATATGTTTTGGACAACATAGGAATCAACCTTACTGTAACGATTTTACATCAGATTTCTATGTCAGTTCCTCATCCCTAATCCACTTTTTTACTTTGTCTAAGCTGTTCAATATGTGGATGTAGAGTATGTTTTTTACTTTACATAATTATCTCAAGTTTAATTTCTTGAGCAAATGGATACTGACTTCTTGAAGTTTAAACAATGATTCAACTCTATGTTCTTACACTAAAAATATGGTAGCAGAGAATTTATTTGCATATTTTGACATGTATTTTAATTAGTTTAAGTTTCCATATAAGTCAGGATCATTTTAAAATAAGAAAAGAGGGGAAATTTTTTTAGACACATTCTTTAATGAAATATTTTCTTTATTTTTTCAAAACTGGAAAATGACTTAGTCACACCATCATTGAGAGGATTAAATGAAGAGAATTAAAAAATATTTTTAGTTCAGTTCAGTTCATTCTCTCAGTTGTGTCCTATTCTTTGCGACCCCATGGACTGCAGCACGCCAGGCTTCCCTGTCCATCACCAACTGCTGGAGCCTACTCTAACTCATGTCCATCATGTCGGTGATGCCATCCAACCATCTCATCCTCTGTTGTCCTCTTCTCCTCTCGCCTTTAATCTTTCCCAGCATCAGGGTCTTTTTCAATGAGTTGGTTCTTCACATCAGGTGGCCAAAGTATTGGAGTTTCAGCTTCAGCATCAGTCCTTCCAGTGAATATTCAGGACTGATTTCCTTTAGGATGCACTGGTTGGATCTCCTTGCAGTCCAAGGGACTCTCAAGAGTCTTCTCCAACAGCATAGCTCAAAAGCATCAATTCTTCAGCTGTCAGCTTTCTTTATAGTCGAACTCTCACATCACATTTTTATAGTCCAACTCTCACATAAAAACATTTTATGAAATACATAATATTAGATTTGTTATTACTATATTAATATTAGTCTTGTACAGATGGTATTAAAATCATACATCTTTACATAATCACTATATTATTTCAATCAAACCTCCTTATTTTTCTAATTTTTACTTTTGGTCTCGTGAATAATTATTACTCAAAGAGTGCAGGTTATGTTCAAAGCTAGTGTTGTGGGCAACAAGAATTTTCAGAATAGTTTCCTCTAAAGATAGAATCTAATTGGCTGACCAAATGCTCGAACTAGGGATTCTAGATGATCACAGTTAAAATTTAATAATATAGGGAATAGACTTATGGACATGGGGAGAGGGGAGGAGAGGATGAGACATATGGAAATAGTAACATGAAAACTTACATTATCATATGTAAAAAAGATAGCCAATAGGAATTTGCTGTATTGCTCAGGAAACTCAAACAGGGGTTCTGTATCAACCTAGAGTGGTGGGATGGGGAGGGAGATGAGAGGGAGTTTCAAAAGGGAGGGGATATATGTATACCTATGGCTGACTCATATTGAGATTTGACAGAAAACAGCAAAATTCTGTAAAGCAATTATCCCTCAACCAAAAATAAATTAATTTTAAAAAATTACTATCACCATTAAATATATGGAGGAAAAACACTGCTATGAATTTGAACTAGAAAAATCTCATCTCCATTGCCTTAGGGTCCATTTTTTAGAAATTTTTATTAACATTTATATAAAAAGATTCCTCCACTCAGGATCCTTATTAGAAACTGACATTCCAAAGCCAAACATGCTACCATTTTTTAAAGTTAATCTTATTTTTTTTTCTTGCCATGGGATTTTAATAGTCAGATCCCCCAAGATCTATGATTATGCAGGTAGTTTCTGAGACACACAGCGCTTAAAGTTTTTTTAGGACCAAATGAGGCTCTAAACATCACATACCATTTGTAGAATAATAATAGGCTGGACATTCATTTGCCCAAGAAATAAACTGGTCTGTCAATAGTCATATGGTTATATCTTCTTTACAGATTGAGCTATCAGGGAAGCCTTGGCCACCCACTTCAGTACTCTTGCCTGGAAAATTCCATGGACAGAGGAGCCTTGTAGGCTACAGTCTATGGGGTCACAAAGAGTTGGACACGACTGAGCAACTTCGCTTCTATATCTTCTTGGAAGCTTTAGCAATTGATGAACATGTTTTAGTATTGCCAAATAATATTTATATATATATATATATATATATATATATATATATATACATATATATATTACTACATATATATGTGTATATATATATATGCTGCTGTTAAGTTGCTTTAGTCATGTCTGAGTCTTTATGATCCCATGGACTGGGGCCCACCAGGCTCCTCTGTCCATGAGATTCTCCAGACAAGAATACTGGAGTGGGTTGCCATTTCCTTCTCCAGAGGATCTTCCCAATCCAGGGATCAAACTGGTGTCTCTGGTGTCTCCTGCACTGGCGGGCAGGTTCTTTACCACTAGTGCCACATGGGAAGCCCATATGTGTGTGTGTGTATGTATACATATATACCCATATATATGTATATATATATATGTATATATATATATATATATACACACACACACATATATATATATAGCGAAATTATTCCCATTTGAAAAAAGAATAATGAATTTTCAATTAGTTATCTCATATAAAAATACACTCTGAAGCAAAGTTATTAAAGTCCCAAATAATCTGCCTGCAATTCAGGAGACCTGGGTCCGATCCCTGGGTTGGGAAGACCATCTGGAGGATGGCACAGCAAACCACTCCAATATTCTTGGCTGGAGAATCCCCATGGACAGAGGAACCTGGCAGGCTACAGTCCATGGGGTCACAAAGAGTTAGACATGACTGAGCGACTAAGCACAGCACAGAATGTGGAATAAAATAATGATTCAATGTATTCATTATGAGCTAAACTAAAATATGCAAGGCATTTTAATGACACAAATTCCAAATCCAACTTTAACATATTAATTTCCAAAATATGGACAGTTGTCAGAGAAAGCTGGAAAGAAATAAAAAGAGAATTTGAGTTTTTAAAATTCACTATCTACAATATCAAATTAAAACTTACTATTTCTGCATTTTTTTCTTAGTAAAGATGAATGATTTTGCTTTCACTTACAACCATGCATAAATAATTCCAATCTGCTTATTGTTTTCATTTAGCATTTTGCACAAGAATATTAAAGACATTACTGAACTCTGAGAAGCAGTTAGCACAATCAGTCATTTGCTCTTAGGATTACACTGCTATGCTAAGTTGATTTTTACTTCTGCTGCACTTTAGAATATAAGCATTACTGTATTTCTAGTCTAAAAGTGGTGTTATTTGAAATAAAACTTGCTTGGCATCATGTCACGACAACTAGATGTTCTTAATTTAAAAATAAAAATACCAGCATTAATAATAATAATTGTTGAAAATGTAAAAAAAAAAAAGTTACATTTCCATACGAAGCTTGACCATGAGATAGATAACACTAAGGCCTCCAAATGTATTCAAAAGTGAAGGTGAAAGTGAAAATGTCAGTCACCCAGTCCTGTTCCACTCTTTGGAACCCCATGGACTATAGCTTGCCAATCTTCTCTCTCCATAGAATTCTCCAGGAAATACTGAAGTGGATTGCTATTCCCTTCTCCAGGGGATCTTCCTCACCCAGAGATTGAACTTGGGTCTCCTGCATTGCTGGCAGATTCCTTACCTATTCAAAATTAGATGCTGCTAAATAACTTATTGGGTGATGTTCTATACTTCCTGTAAGATGTAATCAAAGTGTATAGATAATACTCAGATTTTCTAAAGCACTATAAAGGACTTTGTGATTCTGGATTATATATCCCAAGGTGTCATATTGTGAAGCTGCAAGATAAAAAACCCTTGCTATTCAACTTAGTTGCCTTGTCCTTCAGAAACTAAATTCAGTTTTAGACACCTCATTCCTAATGAAATATAAAAAGCCAGATAGATTTCTGAAAAAGATCGACAGTAATGTTCAGAGAGCTGGAGAGCATATTTTTAATAAGATAATGTTCATAGCAGTTTTGTTTCTCACATCTCTAGAACATGATTAGATGTCTGCTGGTCTTGTTTTCTGTGTAAGCACACGGTCTTTTGATTTAAAAAAGGAGTTTACTTAAAATAAGATTATTTTCATAGGATTTCCTAACCAGAAAAATCAATAAGTATCACCTTATTCAGTATCCACTACTTAAAAATGAGGATTTGCGCCCAAAGTTGTCATCACAAAAAAGTCCCTGGAGCCTTCTGGTGTCAGAACCAACATTAAAATCCCACATTTATTATAATAGACTTCCCTGGTGGCTCAGATGGTAAAGCGTCTGCCTACAGTGTGGGAGATCCAGGTTCTATCCCTGGGTTGGGAAGATCCTCTGGAGAAGGAAATGGCAACCCTCTCCAGTACTCTTGCCTGGAAAATCCCGTGGATGGAGAAGCCTGGTAGTCTACAGTCCATGAGGTCACAAAGAGTTGGACACGACTGAGTGACTAAACTTTCAAACTTTGTTATAATAAAAAGTTTTTCCCAATTTGTCACATGCTCTAAGTATCTCTAGTTACTGTCATTTTACTGAATTAAAAGTACCACATTATAATTCTTTTCCAAAAACATTTTGGGCATTCTTACTATTAAAATGGACTTGGTATAAAACAACATAATTTAAGTCCATGTGGCTTAGACGGTAAATCGTCTGCCTACAATGCAGGAGACCCGAGTTCAATCCCTGTCTTGGGAAGATCTCGTGGAGAAGGAAATGGCAACCCACTCCAGTATTCTTGCCTGGAAAATCCTATGGATGGAGGAGCCTGGTAGGCTATAGTCCGTGGGGTCTCAAAGAGCCAGACACAACTGAGTGACTTCACTTTCACTTTCACTTTCTGTAACCTAGGTATTTGACCTTGGCCTAAATACTTATGGGCTTCCCTGATAGCTTAGTTGGTAAAGAATCTGCCTGCAATGCAGGAAATCCCAGCTCGATTTCTGAGTTGAGAAGAACCCCTGGATTACTTCTGTTTTCATTTTCTTATTTATTTGAAATTTTAAATGATATAAATTTTGAAAAACACAACTACATGAAACTCATACAAGAATAAATAGGAAACCTGATTGTTCCTATATATTAAATAAATTAAATCTAGAAAAATCCAATCAGAAACTTCCTTACTCAAGTAACGCTTGTGAATCACTTTAAATATTAAAGAATAATCTGCAGTGATCTTAAATATTTCCAATTATTAGAAAGGATGCGGGAAGCCCACAATCCATTTTATGAGCTAAGCATGAATTTAATAACAAGTTGTGAAAAAATACAAAGGACATATACAAATGAAAAATAATAATACATGAACCATCTTCACGATATACAGAAAAACAAATTCCTCATCACTTATAGACAATATAAAAGTTAAAACAATGAAACAGCATTTTTCTGACTTTGGTATAACAAAATGTCTTAAGCAAAATTTCTGTATGTTAAAAGACAATACTAAAAAAGTAAAAAAGCAGTCCATATTTGATGCTAATTAATAATGACATACTTGGAATCCAAACATAAAAAAGAATTCCATATTTTCGTAGGAAAAGACATACAACTCAGGAAAATAATGGCAAAATTTCTTGCAACAGGTTAAGAGACTGTTCAAATAGTCAACAGGCATGCAAAGTGTTATCCAGCCTTATTAGTGATAAAGGAAACACAAAACTAACGTGTTACAAATACAGTCACCAAAATGGCTAAAATTAAAATGACTGGCATCACCTACAAATGGTGTGATGTAAGCAACTAAGAATGCTTATACACTCTTGGCAGTGTCAAATTTTTTAAACTATCTTGGAAAAATATTCAGCAGTATTTACTAAAACTGAATGTAAACATTCCCTGTTGATCAATAATTCTCATATTTGCATCACAGGACACACACTATACTGTTTATAGCAGTACTATTTCCAATAGTGCGAAAATTAAAATAGAGTCCAGAACCCTGAAGAGCGATCTCTTACACTCTTTGTTCTCCTCATACCCTAAACAAGAGAGCTGCCCTGCATCTCCAACAAGAATGTCACCACTTTATTACTCTAGCAAAAGGAGACGATTCTCTCCTTGCCCATCAATAGCCCCAGGCACTGAGATATCACCACCACGGAGCCAATGAGAAACTGCCACTACCCTGAACTCTTGCTTTCTCCTGGATGGACTTTGTTTCAAAGCAGTCCTTCTCAGCTTTCTACCTTCAGTTCAGTTCAGTCGCGCAGTCGTGTCCGACTCTTTGTGACCCCATGAATCACAGCACGCCAGGCCTCCCTGTCCATCACCAACTCCCGGACTTCACTCAGACTCACGTCCATCCAGTCAGTGATGCCATCCAGCCATCTCATCCTCTGTCGTCTCCTTCTCCTCCTGCCCCCAATCCCTCCCAGCATCAGAGTCTTTTCCAATGAGTCAACTCTTCCCATGAGGTGGTCAAAGTACTGGAGTTTCAGCTTTAGCATCATTCCTTCCAGAGAAATCCCAGGGCTGATCTCCTTCAGAATGGACTGGTTGGATCTCCTTGCAGTCCAAGGGACTCTCAAGAGTCTTCTCCAACACCACAGTTCAAAAGCATCAATTCTTCAGTGCTCAGCCTTCTTCACAGTCCAACTCTCACATACATACATGACTACTGGAAAAACCATAGCCTTGACTAGACGGATCTTTGTTGGCAAAGTAATGTCTCTGCTTTTGAATATACTATCTAGGTTGGTCGTAACTTTTCTTCCAAGGAGTAAGCATCTTTTAATTTCATGGCTGAAGTCACCATCTGCAGTGATTTTGGAGCCCCCCAAAAATAAAGTCTGATACTGTTTCCACTGTTTCCCCATCTATTTCCCATGAAGTGATGGGACCGGATGCCATGATCTCGTTTTCTGAATGTTGAGCTTTAAGCCAACTTTTTCACTCTCCTCTTTCACTTTCATCAAGAGGCTTTTTAGTTCCTCTTCACTCTCTGCCATAAGGGTGGTGTCATCTGCATATGTGAGGTTATTGATATTTGTCCCGGCAATCCTGATTCCAGTTGTGCTTCTTCCAGTCCAGCATTTTTCATGATGTACTCTGCATAGAAGTTAAATAAGCAGGATGACAATATTCAGCCTTGACATATTCCTTTTCCTATTTGGAACCAGTCTGTTGTTCCATGTCCAGTTCTAACTGTTGCTTCCTGACCTGCATACAGATTTCTCAAGAGGCAGGTCAGGTGGTCTGGTATTCTCATATCTCTCAGAATTTTCCACAGTTGATTGTGATCCACACAGCCAAAGGCTTTGCCATAGTCAATAAAGCAGAAATAGATGTTTTTCTGGAACTTTCTTGCTTTTTCCATGATCCAACGGATGTTGACAATTTGATGTCTGGTTCCTCTGCCTTTTCTAAAACCAGCTTGAACATCAGGAAGCTCACGGTTCACGTATTGCTGAAGCCTGTCTTGTAGAATTTTGAGCATTACTTTACTAGCATGTGAGATGAGTGCAATTGTGCAGTAGTTTGAGCATTCTTTGGCATTGCCTTTCTTTACCCTCTGTAAAGTAACAATCCTCTCCTTTCCTGGCGTTTTCCTATAGTATTGTCATAGCTTTCAAGTCCAGAACTGCAGTTCCTCTGCTATCCCAAGTAAACCCAATTTGCTCATAAAATAACTGGCTGTTTTATTTTAAAGGTTGGCATTGCCTTTAAATTAAAAACAATCAAAAGTCCAGAAGCATCAGAATGGATTCATCTTAATAAAATCATAAAATAGAATACTATCCGCTAAAAAGATAGTATTAAAACCACAAAAACATGTCTGAATTATACTTTATGTTGAGAGAAAAAATATTGGTACAAACACGCATACTCAAATGCAAGTAGAATAATCCTGCTGTGTGTGTGTATGTGTGTGTTGTAAAACAGGCACCATCCATGAACAGAATTCAGGAAAGTAAATGTCTTTAGGGAGGGGTATCAGAGGGGCTTCTGGGAATTGGCATTTGTCTAATTTTTGATGTGAGTAGTGGTTGCACAGTTGTGATCACACTGAGTGAAATTATAGAGCTTTACATTTTATAATGTATTCTTTTTTTATATGCGGATACTTTTTTCGGAGAAAAGTGTAAAATATGTGAATACAAGCTCATGTAATTCTCTTGAATGTTCTTTGGATTCTTGCTTCCTAAAAATCTGTCACTTTTCAGGGTTTTTTGGGCTCTTTGATACCCCCACTTCTCTTAGGTTAGTTTATAGTTTTGAGCCTCTCTCTGACAACTTTTCAGCACACTTAAAATGTCTATTCAAAGGCTACTGCCAAAGAAATTCTGCTCATGATATTCTACTGAAAACATGACTCGTTTTATTTACTCTGAAGAACACATCTCCCGTCTCATCTGCTCAAAGGTTTTTAAAAATGCTTTTCCAAGAAACTCATGACTAACATCATTGTTTTGATGTGAAAACAGCTAACATCTGTGGCTTCAGAAAAAATAATAAAACATGCTTCAGAAAGAACTTGTTCCATGTACTATACAAGTTCTGTATTATCAATGCTCATACTTAGAAAGAATCTGTTCTAATTATTTTTTTCCAGCTATACCAAAAAGAAGAGAGAGGGGGAAAAAAAAAAACTATGAACTGCTTTTTCATAATTCAGTTTTGCTATTGATGACAACTGACCTTCAAAAATTGACACTGGTTTATTTGCAATTACTTATCACATTTTCTTTTTTTAACTAAAGTCAGCCACCTGTCAGTCAGGAAGATCTGTAGAGTCTTAAATCAGATGAAGTGTTAGGATCCATATGTCTGCATGCTTAACTCTATGGTATTTTATGAGAATTTTAATATACGTGTTTTTACTTTTCTTTAATTTTAAAACACTCCTGAAAAATAATCAACTCTTCCAAAGTCCATTTTATGCCACTTATATTTTAATTATGTTTTGGGATTTGAGGATAGTATTTTATAATTAAACATAATTTATAGCATAGAATCTGATGAATGGAATTCATCAGAACTACTTTCATTTCATTGTATTATATAGAAAATGTGAACATTATACCTTAGTGTAATTAATAAATCCATCATAGCATATGCTATATACAAACTTTTTATGAATAAGTACAGCAACTAGATACATTTGAAATTTGAATGGTCATTTCTGTTTACTAAGAACTATATTTACTATGGTTATCAGACAATAACTTAATTTTTACTCGAGTTATTTACAGCTGTTAATAACCCATCTCTCAAATGTACTAAAATAATCATGTTCATGATCTTAAATATTACCAGGTAAACCACATTTTGCTCTCTGGGAGGTAAGTAAGAAGGAAGGCAGAGTTAAATGAAATCAACATTTCTCCTCAAAAAGCTTTTCAGAAACATGAAGAGAAAATTATGAAGCTTTCTCTGGTCTGTTAAATAGAGCTGTTTCATCACATTTATGAGCCTAGAATATCATGCTTTTTGACTGAACAGAGACAATTTTCACAAGCTAGAATAGGATTACAGAGAACAGTGAGATGTCTTTCTTTGAGACTGTGCTGGAGAAAGCTGAGAAGAAATGACTTGCAGAGGATATGTTCCTAAGGCTAACTTCCACAGCACATTCATTAAAGAAACAAAACTAAAAATGAATAATATGTAAAGAAATGTTTTATTTTTTAGAGATTTCTGCCAGCCCAATTATTTCAATACTGAATGTTTCAAGTCTTTCATCAGGAATTCATCAATAGATAAATAAATATGACTTTATTACAATCAATACAAATAATATATAGTTTTAGTTTTGTGTGAATTAGAATACAGTGAAAGCCTCCACATCAAGGTATCCTTATTTATTTATTATTAAATGACTGTTGGGACTTCCCTGGTAGCTCAGCTGGTGAAGAATACGCCTGCAATGCAGGAGACCCAGGTGTGATTCCAGGATCAGGAAGATCGCCTGGAGAAGGGATAGGCTACCCACTTCAGTTTTCTTGGGCTTCCCTGGTGGCTCAGTCAGTAAAGTGTTTGCCTGCAATGTGGGAGACCTGAGTTCAATCCTGTTGAGTACTTACTATCGGTTATTTGGTCTACTAGACACTAGGGATACAAAGAAATATAAACAGTGGTCTCTGTAGTCAGACACTGTACAGGAGATTGGCAGAAAGTGGCAAAAAATTCCAAATGACAACACAGTAGGATAAGTAAAATAACAAGGATGTGCAAGGCTGTATATTGTCACCCTGTTTATTTAACTTATATGCAGAGTACATCATGAGAAATGCTGGACTGGATAAAGCACAAGCTGAAATCAAGATTGCCAGGAGAAATATCAATAACCTCAATATCAATAATATGCAGATGACACCACCCTTATGGCAGAAAGCAAAGAACTAAAGAGCCTCTTGATGAAAGTGAAAGAGGAGAATGAAAAAGTTGGCTTAAAACTCAACATTCAGAAAACGAAGATCATGGCATCTGGTCCCATCACTTCATGGCAAATAGATTGGGAAACAATGGAAACAGTGGCAGACTATTTTGGGGGGGGCTCCAAAATCACTGCAGATGGTGACTGCAGCCATGAAATTAAAAGACACTTGCTCCTTGGAAGAAAAGTTATGACCCACTTAGCATATTCAAAAGCAGAGACATTACTTTACCAACAAAGGTCCATCTAGTCAAAGCTACGGTTTTTTCAGTAGTCATATATGGATGTGAGAGTTGGACTATAAAGAAAGCTAAGCACCAAAGAATTTATGCTTTTGAACTGTGGTATTGGAGAAGACACTTGACAGTTCCTCGAACTGCAAGGAGATCCAACCAGTCCATCCTAAAGGAAATCAATAATGAATATTTATCGGAAAGACTGATGTTGAAGCTGAAACTCCAATTCTTTGGCCACCTGATGCAAAGAACTGACTCATTTGAAAAGACCCTGATGCTGGGGAAGATTGAAGGCAGGAGGAGAAGGCAACAACACAGGATGAGATGGTGGATGGCATCAATGACTCAATGGATGTGAGTTTGAGTAAACCCCGGGAGTTGGTGATGGACAGGGAGGCCTGGCGTGCTGCAGTCCATGGGGCCGCTAAGAGTAGGACATAACTGAGCTACTGAACTGAACTGAACTGAAGGATGCACAAAGAGTAAAACGGGGAATACCAGGGAGGTAAACCTTTTTTGTATTTAAATCAAAAAAGAGGTTATTTTCAGGTGAAGAAATAATTAATACCAACCAGCAGAAAAAGCATTTACAAGAGTGGCAAGATGAGAAGGCACGGTGTTAGGTAATTATACACAGTTCAATATGGATTAAGCATATGTTACAAAGGAAAAATATGAAGAGATAAATTTTGAGAAGTAATTAAAGAAGACATAAGATATCTCAGTAAGTACAATACGGAGAATGGATTTAATCTGATTTGCAAATGAGAGAGGCTTTGAAGAAATTCAAGAAGAGTGACTGGTGCCAACTTGTACATTAGGAAGATCACTTAGGCCACAATGCAGGGCATGGACTAGAATAGGAACAAAAGGGTAAGGCAGCTGCTTGGAAAATCAAGTGAGAAACAATTAAATCCTGAACTAAAATAGTGGCAATTGAAATAGAAATAGGATAATTGTTCCCATTAAAGAGTTAGACTAAACAGCACTTAGAAGTTATTTGGATGTGTGGTAGAGCAAGACTTACAATCATGGATATCTACAAGTGGAGAGGTTTAATACCAAATGGAGAAGATATGCTTGCAATATTCACCAAAAATGAAAACTACAGAGAGAAACATGTTTGAAGGAAAGTGTAAGTTTACTCTGGACATGCTGAGATTCAGATAAAGGTGGTAATCATGTCAGACAACAATGGACATAGCTTTTAGAACTCAACAAAATAATCTGGACAAGGGATATACTAATTTAGGAGTTCCCCAAACAATTCCCATTGCTGACATCATTGAAGTTTCATTTGCTTTTCCCGGAGAAAGCAGAAATGAAAGTTTTAGAACCTTGGTGAACACTAAAGTCTAATGAATATGAAATGGAAGAGAAAATTATAGAGACTCTAAGAGAAAGCATGAACTGAAAATATATGATATCACAGAATCCAGGAATGGAAAGAGTTTCCAGTCAAAAAATCTAATAAAATCTTAAAGCAGTTTTGTTAGCAGGATATGAACTAAAATGCCTGTAATGAATTTAACTATAATCAGGTTTTAGTTAACTTAGTTCAGTTCAGCCGCTCAGTCATGTCCTACTCTTTGTGGCCCTAAGGACTGCAGCATGCCAGGCCTCCCTGTCCATCACCAACTCCAGTAGTTCACTCAAACTCATGTCCATCGAGTCGGTGATGCCACCCAACCATCTCATCCTCTGTTGTCCCTTTCTCCTCCTGCCTTCAATCTTTCCCAGCATCAGGGTCTTTTCAAATGAGTCAGTTCTTCACATCTCATGGCCAAAGTATTGGAGTTTCAGCTTCAGTATCAGTCCTTCCAATGAATATTCACGACTGATTTCCTTTAGGATGGACTGGTTGGATCTCCTTGCAGCCCAAGGGACTCTCAAGAGTCTTCAATACCACAGTTCAAAAGCATCAGTTCTTCAGCACTCAGGGTTCTTTATAGTTCAACTTTCACATCCATACATGATTACTGAAAAAACCATAGCTTTGACTAAACAGACCTTTGTTGGCAAAGTACTGTCTTTGCTTTTTTTTTTTTTTTTTTCCAGAAACTGATCCAATTTCTTTATTTTTCAGGTTTGTTTATATACCTTTTGTTATACATAGGGATGAATACAGAGTCACGCGGGGGTCAGTAGACCTGACCCTTGTCACAATCAGGTGCTTCATATAAAATTATACAAAGGTCTTATGGGTTTTATATCATCTTCTGGCCATTGAGGCCTGCTGACATTTTATGGCCCTTTCTTTTTTTTTTTTTTTTTTAGTTTTTTATTTTTTAAATTTTAAAATCTTTAATTCTTACATGCATTACCAAACATGAACCCCCCTCCCACCTCCCTCCCCAGAACATCTTTCAGGGTCATCCCCATGCACCAGCCCCAAGCATGCTGCATCCTGCGTCAGACTTAGACTGGCGATTCAATTCACATGATAGTATACATGTTAGAATGTCATTCTCCCAAATCATCCCACCCTCTCCCTCTCCCTCTGAGTCCAAAAGTCCGTTATACACATCTGTGTCTCTTTCCCTGTCTTGCATACAGGGTCATCATTGCCATCTTCCTAAATTCCATATATATGTGTTAGTATACTGTATTGGTGTTTTTCTTTCTGGCTTACTTCACTCTGTATAATCGGCTCCAGTTTCATCCATCTCATCAGAACTGATTCAAATGAATTCTTTTTAACCGCTGAGTAATACTCCATTGTGTATATGTACCACAGCTTTCTTATCCATTCATCTGCTGATGGACATCTAGGTTGTTTCCATGTCCTGGCTATTATAAACAGTGCTGCGATGAACATTGGGGTACATGTGTCTCTTTCAATTCTGGTTTCCTCCGTGTGTATGCCCAGAAGTGGGATTGCTGGGTCATAAGGGAGTTCTATTTGCAATTTTTTAAGGAATCTCCACACTGTTCTCCATAGTGGCTGTACTAGTTTGCATTCCCACCAACAGTGTAGGAGGGTTCCCTTTTCTCCACACCCTCTCCAGCATTTATTGCTTGCAGATTTTTGGATCGCAGCCATTCTGACTGGTGTGAAGTGGTACCTCATTGTGGTTTTGATTTGCATTTCTCTAATAATGAGTGATGTTGAGCATCTTTTCATGTGTTTGTTAGCCATCCGTATGTCTTCTTTGGAGAAATGTCTATTTAGTTCTTTGGCCCATTTTTTGATAGGGTCGTTTATTTTTCTGGAGTTGAGCTGCAGAAGTTGCTTGTATATTTTTGAGATTAGTTGTTTGTCAGTTGCTTCATTTGCTATTATTTTCTCCCATTCAGAAGGCTGTCTTTTCACCTTGCTTATATTTTCCTTTGTTGTGCAGAAGCTTTTAATTTTAATTAGATCCCATTTGTTTATTTTTGCTTTTATTTCCAGAATTCTGGGAGGTGGATCATAGAGGATCCTGCTGTGATTTATGTCTGAGAGTGTTTTGCCTATGTTCTCCTCTAGGAGTTTTATAGTTTCTGATCTTACATTTAGATCTTTAATCCATTTTGAGTTTATTTTTGTGTGCGGTGTTAGAAAGTGATCTAGTTTCATTCTTTTACAAGTGGTTGACCAGTTTTCCCAGCACCACTTGTTAAAGAGATTGTCTTTACTCCATTGTATATTCTTGCCTCCTTTGTCAAAGATAAGGTGTCCATATGTGTGTGGATTTATCTCTGGGCTTTCTATTTTGTTCCATTGATCTATATGTCTGTCTTTGTGCCAGTACCATACTGTCTTGATGACTGTGGCTTTGTAGTAGAGCCTGAAGTCAGGCAAGTTGATTCCTCCAGTTCCATTCTTCTTTCTCAAGATTGCTTTGGCTATTCGAGGTTTTTTGTATTTCCATACAAATCTTGAAATTATTTGTTCTAGTTCTGTGAAAAATGTGGCTGGTAGCTTGACAGGGATTGCATTGAATTTGTAAATTGCTTTGGGTAGTATACTCATTTTCACTATATTGATTCTTCCAATCCATGAACATGGTATATTTCTCCATCTATTAGTGTCCTCTTTGATTTCTTTCATCAGTGTTTTATAGTTTTCTATATATAGGTCTTTAGTTTCTTTAGGTAGATATATTCCTAAGTATTTTATTCTTTTTGTTGCAATGGTGAATGGAATTGTTTCCTTAATTTCTTTTTCTACTTTCTCATTATTCGTGTATAGGAATGCAAGGGATTTCTGTGTGTTGATTTTATATCCTGCAACTTTACTATATTCATTGATGAGCTCTAGTAATTTTCTGGTGGAGTCTTTAGGGTTTTCCGTGTAGAGGATCATGTCATCTGCAAACAGTGAGAGTTTTACTTCTTCTTTTCCAATTTGGATTCCCTTTATTTCTTTTTCTGCTCTGATTGCTGTGGCCAAAACTTCCAGAACTATGTTGAATAGTAGCGGTGAAAGTGGACACCCTTGTCTTGTTCCTGACTTTAGGGGAAATGCTTTCAATTTTTCACCATTGAGGATAATGTTTGCTGTGGGTTTGTCATAGATAGCTTTTATTATGTTGAGGTATGTTCCTTCTATTCCTGCTTTCTGGAGAGTTTTTATCATAAATGGATGTTGAATTTTGTCGAAGGCCTTCTCTGCATCTATTGAGATAATCATATGGTTTTTATTTTTCAATTTGTTAATGTGGTGAATTACATTGATTGATTTGCGGATATTGAAGAATCCTTGCATCCCTGGGATAAAGCCCACTTGGTCATGGTGTATGATCTTTTTAATGTGTTGTTGGATTCTGATTGCTAGAATTTTGTTGAGGATTTTTGCATCTATGTTCATCAGTGATATTGGCCTGTAGTTTTCTTTTTTTGTGACATCTTTGTCAGGTTTTGGTATTAGGGTGATGGTGGCCTCATAGAATGAGTTTGGAAGTTTACCTTCCTCTGCAATTTTCTGGAAGAGTTTGAGTAGGATAGGTGTTAGCTCTTCTCGAAATTTTTGGTAGAATTCAGCTGTGAAGCCATCTGGACCTGGGCTTTTGTTTGCTGGAAGATTTCTGATTACAGTATCAATTTCCGTGCTTGTGATGGGTCTGTTAAGATTTTCTATTTCTTCCTGGTTCAGTTTTGGAAAATTGTACTTTTCTAAGAATTTGTCCATTTCTTCCATGTTGTCCATTTTATTGGCATACAACTGCTGATAGTAGTCTCTTATGATCCTTTGTATTTCTGTGTTGTCTGTTGTGATCTCTCCATTTTCATTTCTAATTTTATTGATTTGATTTTTCTCTCTTTGCTTCTTGATGAGTCTGGCTAATGGTTTGTCAATTTTATTTATCCTTTCAAAGAACCAGCTTTTGGCTTTGTTGATTTTTGCTATGGTCTCTTTTGTTTCTTTTGCATTTATTTCTGCCCTAATTTTTAAGATTTCTTTCCTTCTACTAACTCTGGGGTTCTCCAACTCTTCCTTTTCTAGTTGCTTTAGTTGTAGAGTTAGGTTGTTTATTTGACTTTTTTCTTGCTTCTTGAGGTATGCCTGTATTGCTATGAACTTTCCTCTTAGCACTGCTTTTATAGTGTCCCACAGGTTTTGGGTTGTTGTGTTTTCATTTTCATTAGTTTCTATGCATATTTTGATTTCTTTTTTGATTTCTTCTGTGATTTGTTGGTTATTCAGAAGTGTGTTGTTCAACCTCCATATGTTGGAATTTTTAATAGTTTTTCTCCTGTAATTGAGATCTAATCTTAATGCATTATGGTCAGAAAAGATGCTTGGAATGATTTCAATTTTTTTGAATTTATCAAGTTTAGATTTATGGCCCAGGATGTGGTCTATCCTGGAGAAGGT
Source organism: Ovis canadensis (assembly GCF_042477335.2). Classification (NCBI taxonomy): domain Eukaryota; kingdom Metazoa; phylum Chordata; class Mammalia; order Artiodactyla; family Bovidae; genus Ovis; species Ovis canadensis. The sequence continues at coordinate 65,912,531 of NC_091250.1, forward strand.
TCCATGAGCACTTGAAAAAAAAGTGAAATTCATTGTTTTGGGGTGAAATGTCCTATAGATATCAATTAGGTCTAACTGATCTAATGTATCATTTAAAGTTTGCGTTTCTTTGTTAATTTTCTGTTTAGTTGATCTGTCCATAGGTGTGAGTGGGGTATTAAAGTCTCCCACTATTATTGTGTTATTGTTGATTTCCCCTTTCATACTTGTTAGCATTTGTCTTACATATTGTGGTGCTCCTATATTGGGTGCATATATATTTATAATTGTTATATCTTCTTCTTGGATTGTTCCTTTGATCATTATGTAGTGGCCTTCTTTGTCTCTTTTCACAGCCTTTGTTTTAAAGTCTATTTTATCGGATATGAGTATTGCCACTCCTGCTTTCTTTTGGTCTCTATTCGCGTGGTATATCTTTTTCCAGCCCTTCACTTTCAGTCTGTATGTGTCCCTTGTTTTGAGGTGGGTCTCTTGTAAGCAGCATATAGAGGGGTCTTGTTTTTGTATCCATTCGGCCAGTCTTTGTCTTTTGGTTGGGGCGTTCAACCCATTTACGTTTAAGGTAATTATTGATAAGTATGATCCCGTTGCCATTTACTTTATTGTTTTGGGTTCGGGTTTATACACCCTTTTCGTGTTTCCTGTCTAGAGGATATCCTTTAGAATTTGTTGGAGAGCTGGTTTGGTGGTGCTGAATTCTCTCAGCTTTTGCTTGTCTGTAAAGCTTTTGATTTCTCCTTCGTATTTGAATGAGATCCTTGCTGGGTACAGTAATCTGGGCTGTAGGTTATTGTCTTTCATCACTTTAAGTATGTCTTGCCATTCCCTCCTGGCCTGAAGAGTTTCTATTGACAGATCAGCTGTTATCCTTATGGGAATCCCCTTGTGTGTTATTTGTTGTTTTTCCCTTGCTGCTTTTAATATTTGTTCTTTGTGTTTGATCTTTGTTAATTTGATTAATATGTGTCTTGGGGTGTTTCGCCTTGGGTTTATCCTATTTGGGACTCTCTGTGTTTCTTGGACTTGGGTGATTATTTCCTTCCCCATTTTAGGGAAGTTTTCAACTATTATCTCCTCAAGGATTTTCTCATGATCTTTCTTTCTGTCTTCTTCTTCTGGGACTCCTATAATTCGAATGTTGGAGCGTTTCATATTGTCCTGGAGGTCTCTGAGATTGTCCTCGTTTCTTTTAATTCGTTTTTCTTGTTTCCTCTCTGATTCATTTATTTCTACCATTCTATCTTCTATTTCACTAATCCTATCTTCTGCCTCCGTTATTCTACTATTTGTTGCCTCCAGAGTGTTTCTGATCTCATTTATTGTGTTATTCATTATATTTTGACTCTTTTTTATTTCTTCTAGGTCCTTGTTAAACCTTTCTTGCATCTTCTCAATCCTTGTCTCTAGGCTATTTATCTGTGTTTCCATTTTGATTTCAAGATTTTGGATCATTTTCACTATCAATATTCGGAATTCCTTCTCTGGTAGATTCCCTACTTCTTCCTCTTTTGTTTGGTTTGGTGGGCAACTCTCCTGTTCCTTTACCTGCTGAGTATTCCTCTGTCTCTTCATCTTGGTTATATTGCTGCGTTTGGGGTGGCCTTTTTATATTCTGATAATTTGTGGAGTTCTCTTTATTATGGAGTTTCCTCACTTTGGGTGGGGTTCTATCAGTGGCTTGTCAAGGTTTCCTGGTTAGGGAGGCTTGTGTTGGAGTTTTGGTGGGTGGAGCTGGGTTTCTTCTCTCTGGAGTGCAGTGGAGTGACCCGTAATGGGTTATGAGACATCAAAGGTTTTGGGATAATTTTGAGCTGCCTGTATATTGAGGCTCAGGGGAGTGTTCCTGTGTTGCTGGAGAATTTGCGTGGTATGTCTTGTTTTGGAACTTGTTGGCCCTTGGGTGGAGCTTGGTTTCACTGTAGGTATGAAGGCATTTGATGAGCTCCTATTGCTTAATGTTCCCTGAATTCAAGAGTTCTCTAATGTTTTCAGGCTTTGGGTTTAAGCTTCCTGCTTCTGGTTTTCAGTTTTATTTTTACAGTAGCCTCTAGACTTCTCCATCTATACAGCACCGATGATAAAACATCTAGGTTAAAGATGAAAAGTTTCTCCACCTTGAGGGACACTCAGAGAGGTTCACTGAGTTACAAGGAGAAGAGAAGATGGAGGGGGTAGTTAGAGGTAACTGGAATGAGATGCGGTGAGATCAAGAGAGGAGAGAGCAAGCTAGCCAGTAGTCTCTTCCTTATGTGCGCTCTATAGTCTGGACTGCTCAGAGGTATTTACAGAGTTATACGGGGAAGAGGAGAGGGAGGAAGTAGACAGAGGTGACCAGCAGGATAAGCGAGAGGAATGAGTAGGAGAGAGACAAATCCTGCCAGTAACCAGTTCCTTAGGTGTTCTCTACCGTCTGGAACACACAGAGATTCACAGAGTTGGATAGAGGAGAGATGGGGGAGAAAAGAGACAGAGGCCACCTGGTGGAGAAAAAGGAGAGGCCAGAGGAGGAGAGAGTGGACAAGCCAGTAATCTCGCTCTCAGGTAAACTTGGGTAGTGAAGTTTGGGTTTTTAAATGTACAAAATTGACAACAAAGATTAAAAATCTGGAGTAGAGGTTGGATTTTCAAAGATACAATATTAAAGAAAAGCAGAAGGAAAAAGGAAGAAAGAAAAAAAAAGAATTATTAAAAAACAAACAAAAAAACAAAAAAAAAAACCAAAACACCAACAACCATCCAAAGAGTATATATGGTGTTTGCCTTAAAAAAAAAAAAAAGTCTTTTTTTTTTTTTTTAAATAGTAATACTAGGTTATAGAAATAAAAATTAGAGGAGAAATAGAAGACTTAACAATTAAAAAAAAGCTCGGAAAAAAAGAAAAAAAAAGCAAAAGGCAAAAAAAAAAAAAAGAATGATTTTAAAAATATTAAAAAATTAAAAATATATCTGGCTCTTCTCTGATGTTATGGGCCGTGTAAGCTCACTTCCAAGGTGGTTTCCTCTGTTTAACTTCTTCTGTTTGCTGGTTTTTAGGCTCACTAGTTCAGTCGCGCTGTGGGGAGGGGGGATGCTGCAAACAAATAGCACTGTCGTGTGTACACAGTATCTCTGCCCCGCTTGACCTGTCCTTTCTCGCGGCGCACAAACCGCTCCGGCTCTACGATGCTCAGCCGGGAACCGTCTGGGGCCGGCCCTAGGCTGCGTGCACTTCCCCGGTCCAAGCCGCTCAGGTTCGGCCCTCAGGCAGCCCTCAGAGGCACAAATGCGGCTGGGACTGCGCTTTGTGCCCTTCCCAGGTCCGAGTAGCTCAGGAGTTTGGCGAGCACAATCACCGCGGCTTGTCACCTTTTCCGCCGCTGCTGCTCAGCTTTCTGGGTGGACCGCTGGCGCACCCCGTGAAGCAGACTGTGACTGTCCAGCACCCCCAGAAGTCTTAGCAAAGGAGCCTGCTTGCAGTTAGGTAAGTAAAGTCTCTCCGGGTCTGTAATTGCCCCTTTCCAGTCCTTACGGCTCTGGCTGCCTGTCCCCGGCGGGGAATGGTCTGCAGCCGGCTTTTTCCGCTCCGTCCTTTGTTCTGTGCTCAGTCCTGGCGGTGTCTTATGTTCGAGCTTTTTGCGTGGTAGCTGTCCCACAGTCTGGTTTGCTAGCCCAAGTTAGATCGTTCTGGTTGCACGTGGGGCATTCCTGCCCGATTCTTACAAAGCTCTGCAGCCCGCGCCTCCCGCACGTCCCTGCCCTGCCCCCACTTCCCAATGGCGGATGCAGGCGTCTGTGCTGCTTTTCCGCTGGGGGAGTTACTGGTGGGCTTGTAATCTCTTGGTTTTAATTATTTATCTATTTTTCCTTCCTGTTATGTTGCCCTCTGTGTTTCCAAGGCTCGCCACAGACTCGGCAGGGAGAGTGTTTCCTGGTGTTTGGAAACCTCTTTTCTTAAAATTCCCTTCCCGGGACGGGCTTCCCTTCCCGGGACGGAGCTCCCTCCCCACCTCCTTTGTCTCTTTTTTCGTCTTTTATATTTTTTCCTACCTGTTTTGAAGAGAATGGTCTGCTTTTCTGGTTGCCTGATGTCCTCTGCCAGCCTACAGAAGTTGTTTTGTGGAGTTTGGTCGGCGTTGAAATGTTCTTTTGAGGAATTTGTGAGGGAGAACGTGATCTTCCCGTCCTATTCCTCCGCCATCTTTCCCTCCCCCCCCTGTCTTTGCTTTTTAATATGCTGTCTAGGTTGTTCATAATTAACCAATTTCACTGCTGTGAAAATAATAGAAGCCAGACTCCTGTTGGACAAGAAAAAAATAATGAAAAAATTAAGAAGTAACACATATAAATTACATATTTCAAAATGTGTCAGGATGGGGGCAGAGACACGAATTAAGTAATATAACAGAATTCCTTGACTGTGCTGCAATAAACAACCTTAATTTCTTACTGCTTAAAATACCAGAAGTTATTTCCTTCTTAGGTTTCTTGCTCATCTCATGTCAGTAGACAATTCTGATCCACATTATTCTCACAGAAAATTCAGGCTAAAGGAGGGCACTCAAAGCCAGTGCTCTGGGAAAACCCAGAGGATGGGATAGGAGGGACATGTCAGGAAGGTTCGGGACAGGAAGACTCATGTACACCCATGGCTGATTCATGTCAATGTATGGCAAAAAGCACCACAATACTGTAAAGTAATTAGCCTCCAATTAAAATAAGTAAATTATTTTTTTAAGCTAAAAATATTAAAAATAAATAATTTTTAAAAATCCATTTGAGCTTCCATGGAAAAACCAGGAGGCAAGTCATCCAAGTTTAATTGTGGATTTTTCTTTAACTCTTGCTGTTAAAGTTCACTTACCATTAAAAAAAAAAAAAAAGAATTCAGGCCAATCTAACCTTTAAAATTTGGAATTATCATGGCAGGGAGGGAGAAGAAACAGAAAACTGTACACTGAATTTTGAAGATTTCTGTCCTCATATCATAGCCAGACAAGTTACATGGTAATTCCTGTGTTTGTGGAAGTAAAATTTATTTTTCTATCAGAATGAAAAAGACAGAAATATTTATAAAAACTTCAAATACTACTACAATTTATTCTGGTCACCAAATACTCTGTTCACTCTCCTTCCTGAATCCAAAGTTTACTTACCTCAGCCATAAAACCATTTCAGTCATGGCATCAACCTAAAAGTACCAGTTTTCTCAGTGAAAAGGTCTTTTTCCTAGAATGACAAATAAAGAGATTTTAGATAAATCATAGCTGTGGCTATTCTTGTCTTGGAGATCTCTGAATTTAGAAAGACACGTTATGTGTTCCCCCAAACACACCTCAATAAATATTTGGAAGAACAGGGTCTGGATAATTACAATAAATACTTATTTTTAGAAAACAGAAGAACTGCAACACAAATCAAAAACAAATTATTCTTTTCTTCTATCTTCCTTTGCCACAGATGAAATGGACATCATGGACCATGTTCTCCTAAGACACTACACATGATTCTCAGATTATTATCTCTCTATAGATAGTTGAGGCTAAGTGTCATCTCAAGTCTCAAATGGCAACAATATTCCCTGGGCCTAGTTGGTTTTGTTTTCTGCTTTTTGTTTTTCTGACAGCACTTTCTTTTTAAAAACCTAGTTGGTTCTTACCAGTTTGATTCCAGTCAGATTTATCTTTATATCTCAGTATTCATAAGCACATTTCTTTGCATGACACAAATCGCATACATAGTATATTTCTCTCTCTCTCTTAGTCTCTCTCCCTTTCTTAGTCTCTCTCTGTCTCTCAATACTTTGACTTAATAAATACTTGGAGATTAAATTGCTGAGGTCGGCAAGTCCACAGTCTCTGTTTTCTGAGGCGTGTTGCCCATTTAAAAATATTTATCGGATGTCATTATCTGTATCTTAATTAGGGTGGTTTTGAGTATGACTTTCATGGTCACTTCCTTAATTTGATTTTTGTTCTCAGGCAACTTAAATTGTTGAAAAGGATTCACTTTATTTTTAAGTGCAAGACTCAGTTTAAATCAACATTTTATTTAATCCTTGAAACTTTCCTCACTTTCCTCCCCCTACTGTTTAGGGCCTAAAAACAGTTGTCTTTTTAATATCACAAGACTTCATATTCTGGAAATGGTTTATTCCATTTTATTCATTCTTGAAAACTGGCCGATTTATTTTGAGATCCTACTATTTTTGTAATGCCTTGTAAAATATATTGAATATACACCACCGCCTCCAGTTTTTCTACTTCCTTCATCAACACTCACATCCACAACCAGCATGGCCTGCTTTCTAATTATAATCAACAATATTTTTACTAAAAGTTTAATGACTAATGTGTATCACTATTTTTTCAGCTTTAAATAGCATTTTTCTCTTTGTTTACCACATGGATAGTAAGACACTATCCTATATTTTAAATTTTTGATATGTTAGCACCCAAATTCTAGGACTCAGTTTCTATATTAATGCAGATAAGAGAGATTATGCTTTGGTAAAGAGAAAACCCACAATTTCAGAGCTTAAAACAAAGACGTATTTCCTACTTATACCACAGTATTTTCATTTCAAGTCAGAAAGGTTATCTACTCAACATTATGATCACTCAGGGACCTAGTCTGACCAACATCTGCCTCCTGGATAAATGAAAAGTGTACAGAAAAATGGAGAACTTTGAGCTGGCTCACAAGGCTTCTGCTCAAATGTAAGTTTCAAAAAATGTCATTATCAATCTTACCACATGGCTGAAAGAAGAAGAATATCAATGTAAGTGAACTGACCTATTGGTTAAAATAGACAATATATAGAGAGGTAAGTGGAATTAGAATATCATTTTTTATTTTATTTTTAAGGGGTAAGTAATTAAATATGTTTATTTGCTGAGAAGAAGCTTCAAATGAGAAAGAAATGATGAACAAAGGAAAGAATAGTGGTCATTGTTGGAGCATCGTTGCTGAGGACACTAAAGAAGATAGTGTCTGTGTAGAGGTGAAGTACTTAACAAGCAAATGGACATTTTTCTACCCTTTGAAAATGGGAGAAACAAAGTTAGATGGCTGTAGAGAAAGGTAAATGTGAATGTGAGGAGCTGAGAATCATAACTGAGAATCAGGACTTTCTCAAAGAAGCTAAAAGTCAGTGCAAAGAAATCAGAGTACATATAGTATATTCAAAATATTTTCCAAGGCCTAGATCAATCTGAAGATAAACAATAGGAGAAAAATTTAACCTGAAATAGTTTCTATTTTGTAGTATAACCAGGTATTTCATCTCAGAGCTAAAACTCAGAAGACAAAAAGACACATTTTATTGAGCTTCTTAGCCAGAGTAGGCATGCAATCAGCAGACTATCTGATTACAAAGTGCTTCTCACTTTCCTTCTAGGCTTCCTAAGAGAAATGCAACTATGATAATTCCTATCTCGTATATTAAAGAACGAGGAAAAGAAAAAAAAATAGCAAATGAAAGAGAAAACAAAATTTGCATGTGAGTGAAATAATTCTTGAGTGATTTTTTCCTGTCATGAGGATGTGGCTTATGCAAAATTTTATAAATCAACAGGAAGAAGCGTAAAACTGCTAGTTTTTTTTTTTTAATTACTTACTTCTAAGTACCAGCTAATTCTTGTTTACTAAGTGCTTTCTCCTTAATTCTCATTCTAGTGAGAAAGATGACCAATTATTATTACTTTAAAGGTTGATAAACTCATAAACTTTTTGAGATTCATGCTTAGTCACTCAGTCATATCCGACTCCATGACCCCGAGGATGCCAAGACTGTCAGGATCTTCTGTTCATGGAATTTTCTAGGCAAAAGTACTGGAGTGGGTTGCCATTTCCTCCTCCAGGGGATCTTCTTGACCCAGGGGTCGAACCTGCATCTCCTGTGTCTCCTGCACTGGTAAGTAATTCTTTACCTGCTGAGTCATATGAGAAGACCCTCTCATGAGATTGGCAAGATCTAAATGACAATGATAAACAGGAAATTCAGAACTGATTTCCTAAAGCTTTTTTTTTTTATTTAGCATTTATAGTTTCACTTTTCCAATAAGTATTTTTAATTGCCTAATAAGGGAATCTAGTTACATACTGACCCTCTTTTTAGAATTTATACCATGGAAGGGAGAATAAGACACACATTTGTGTCGTTTAATCTCTGAACTTCACATGTGAAATATAAACATAGAGTTATATATCTCACATATTCTTACGTTTCCAAAGTAGCAAAAGTCCAGATATCTCTCCCTCAGTCTCCTACCAATTTCTCCGCCTCCTACAACTAATCATCCAAAAAAGAAAAGGAAAGGAAAAGAAAGAAAAGGAAGGAGGAAAGGGGAAAAAGATAAATGAATACAGGATGCAGGGTGCTATGAACTGAATTATGTTCCCTGACAATTCATATGCTGAAGACTTACCTCCAACATGATTGCCCACGAGGTCCTAAACCTAGGTTCTAATCCAGTAGTTATCAGTAGTTTTATAAAAAGAGGAAAGAGAGAAAGATATATGTCTCTCCAGGAGCACACACTGAAGACAGGCCACGAGAACACCCTGTGAGAAGGCAGTCATCTGCAAGCCTGAAAGAGGGCTCTCACTGAATCTGAGCATATTGGCATCCTGAGAGAGAGCATCCAGTCTCCAGAACAGTCAGAAAACGAATCTGTCATTTCAGCTACTCTACTCAGTCTATGGTATTTATGATGGCAGCCCAAAGAGACACATAAGGAGGAAATTTAAAAAATTGAAACTAATGTCCACAGTTCTACACAACTGGAAATTAAAAATCTACTGTAATAATTTATAAAACAAAAAGATGATAAGATGGTTCTAAATAGCTTTTGTGCTGCTACTACATAAGTTCTCAATTCCTTTCTGCTTTAGCAGAAAGGGGTTTTCCTGGTGGCCCAGCCGGTAAAACTGCCTGCATATGGAAGACCTGGATTCTATCCCCAGGTTAGGAAGATCTCCTGGAGGAGGGAATAGCTACCCACTCCAGTATTCTTGCCTGGAGAATTCCATAGACTGAGGAGCCTGGTGGGGGGGCTACAGTCCATGGGGTCTCAAAGAGTTGGACATGACTGAAGCAACCAACACTTTCAGCAGAAATGAATCAACTGACACACTTCAACGAACTTAATCAACTTTGGGGCTCAACTTGCAGTTATACCTGGGGATCCCACTGAATTTAAACAAGGCATCCTATACAGTCTTAAGGGAGTTACTGAACTTAAAACAAGTGTGCTTCACTTTATCCAGAACTAAACCTGTCCTAAATTCCTAATGGTCATAAACTTATTGCCCTAAAATATCTCCTAAGGATCACAGAACACTGATCTAATGAATAATGAATTAAAGTTAAGTATTTAGTACTTAGAAGTTTGCAGAGTACATCATGAGAAACACTGGGCTGGAAGAAGCACAACCTGGAATCAAGATTGCAGGAGAAATATCAATAACCTCAGATATGCAGATGACACCACCCTTGTAGCAGAAAGTGAAGAGGAACTAAAGAGCGTCTTGATGAAAGTGAAAGAGGAAGAGTGAAAAAGTTGGCTTAAAGCTCAACATTCAGAAAACTAAGATCGTGGCATCTGGTCCTGTCACTTCATGGGAAATAGATGGGGAAACAGTGGAAACAGTGTCAGACTTTATTTCGGGGGGCTCCAAAATCAATGCAGATGGAAAAAGACGCTTTCTCCTTGGAAGGAAAGTTATGACCAACCTAGACAGTGTATTCAAAAGCAGAGATATTTCTTTGCCAACAAAGGTCCGTCTAGTCAAGGCTATGGTTTTTCCAGTAGTCATGTATGGATGTGAAAGTTGGACTGTGAAGAAAGCTGAGTGCCAAAGAATTGATGCTTTTGAACTGTGGTGTTGGAGAAGACTCTAGAGTCCCTTGGATGGCAAGGAGATCCAACCAGTCCATTCTAAAGGAGATCAGTCCTGGATGCTCATTGGAAGGACTGATGCTAAAGGTGAAACTCCAATACTTTGGCCACCTCATGAGAAGAGTTGACTCATTGGAAAAGACCCTGATGCTGGGAGGGATTAGGGGCAGGAGGAGAAGGGGACAACAGAGGATGAGATGGCTGGATGGCATCACCGACTCGATGGACAAGAGTTTGAGTGAATTCTGGGAGTTGGTGATGAACAGGGTGGCCTGGCATACTGCGATTCATGGGGTCCACAGATTTGGACACAACTGAGCAAGTGAACTGAACTGAACTGAACTGAGAAGTTTATTTGACCAAATGAAAACTTGATGGATCTTCTCCACTCCCAACCTTGAAAATTTAAAATAGTTAAGATGACCCAATGGAAATTAAACAGAGACTTTAAAAATTGAACACAGTATACAAGACCTACTCAGAAAATGGGTTATTACCCCCATTGCTTCTCCATTTAACAGTCCAATTTAAAGTTTTCTTAAACTTGGAAAGCATGACATGCTGAATTCAACCCCCATGCTAAATTACTGCTACCTTAATGCCCGCATCCATTAAGGCCCCATGCTCAATATTATTGAAATCACTGACTCCATCCAATCATGAACTGATAAATACTTCACTACTATAGACCTGGCTAATATGTTTTGTTCATCACCTATTTCAATAGCCTCTCAACTGTAGTTTGCCTTCACTTTTGAATGGAGATAATGCACCTTTACCAGGCTGCCCATGAAATAACTCAAGACAAAGGCATTGTACACAGTCTATGCTGGCAAAACTTTAACCACATCTAACTTACTCCAAGAATATAGGTATAAAATCAATTTAATAATATCTGCTCCAATGAAACTCATTTGACACATTTATCCAGGATATAAAATATTCACAGAAGAACTCAAAAAAAGGGTACACTCTCCCACTGCCACCCATAGTGCAAGGCTATATGCCCTCTCATTTAACTTTTTGAAAATTATTGGTAAACCGAGGGCCACTCCAGTCCTGACACTATCAAAATCCTCTCAGCTCCCACAACAAATTTTAAGTTTCAAGATGAAATTTATTTCTTATTTACACATTTTACTTTAGTCCATTTATCATGTATTTGCAAACCGGCTAATTCTGGCTCATTTATTATTTCTAATAAAATACTCTATGTCTGTCCAACAAGCATTCCCACAGGTGTCCCCAAGAGACTGTTTCACTGTAAAGGTCTTAGCAAACTCCTTTCATACTTCTGAAGTTTCAGAATATCTGTGATGCCCATAAGTGGTTCTTAAGTTTCTGACACATGAAACAGCTCCCCTCAGCTCTGCATTATATGCCATTAGAGTGAAAATTGCTGGCTGGGTCTCTTGGAAACAGAGGTTCTCACAGGTCCTAGCCTGTGACCCTCCATACCCAGGTGCTTATTATGCCTTGGCTCATGGAAGCAGCACCCTATAAGCTTGACACCCAAGACTTGACACCCTGACACCCACAGACACCCAAGAATGTCTACAGATAGAGCCAGACTTAGACACTCTGGTATATCCCACCTCTGAAAGGACTTGTCTCAGTCACTTGTCGGATGTCACAGCACTGGAGGAGACTATTTCTCTCCCAGACTCCTTGGCTTCTAAACATCTTGGGATCAATAGAGTAAACAATAATGAAAGCCTTCCCTTTACAAAATGGCCACCGTCAGATGTATTGGAGCTCAGTGGAATGTTTTTCCTTTTCATCCCTTATCTAGGATGCCCTGATGAAGGACAGGAATCAAAGTTCAGCACAACTGACTGAACTTCAGGCAGCCATCTTAGTTCTGGAAGCCCTGGCCCACAATCTTCACATTTGTACCTTTTTACAAACTCTTGAGCCCCTGCAATTGGTCTGACTGCTAGATCAAGCCAATGGCAGCAATGATAATTGCTTATCTAAGGTTACCTGTGATTCATGGGGTCGCAAGGAGTCAGACACGACTGAGCGACTGAACTGAACTCAACTGAACTGAAGGTTGTGTTTTGTGATTAAAAAAAAAAAAAAAAAAAAAAAAAAAAAACCTCTAGGAATCTCTGACCTTACTAGAACCCAAAGTATAAAATCAAGGTTCTGCATGTCTCTAAATCCACAAAAGCTACAATACAAGGTCTCCTCATGACACTCTTTCTCCATTCCAGAGTCCTAGATATCATTAATAGTGACCAAAGCAACCACTTCATTTCCCAGAATGAGATTGCACAATGCTGGGATTATGCAGCACACAGTCGACAGAATGTTCACCTCTCTTACCAGTATTAGGTGGCTGCCTTCATACATACCCCTCAAAATCTACTTAAACAACTTCAAATTCAATTAAATGAAAAATGGGAAATTTCAGTCACTAAAAATCAGCAGTGTCCCTGACTATTTTTTGATGGAGCTTTTAAGGCTCAACCCTACTTTTCCCCCTTGTACTCCACATCTGCTAAGAAAAATAATGACAAGAAATGTGATTTTTAAAAAATCATTGATGTTCTCTCCTTTAGTCCTCATGAGAGGTTCAAGCCACAGCAATCCCTTTGCTTGCATGGGAACCCTCATCATGATCCACCCACTGACCATACAATAAAACCCCCAAGCCACTATTTTTTTCCCTAAGATCTCAAGCCATGTTTAAACTTGGTTTGGAGCTGACCTGCTCTTCCAGGAAAGTTTTATCATGTGACTAATAATCTTTCCATATCCTCTTGGGATGTATGTGGCATCACGAATCTCAAAATCTGAGAAAAATTTTGGGTGGAGCTTCATCTTACTTCTGGAAAATGGTCACAACAGCTAGATAGGTAGGTAGAAATATAGATGACAGATAATGACTAAAGTTGAAGCAAACTCACACAGCTCTAAAGAGTGAACCTCAGCCTGAACTTCCTAGCATTTGTTTTGGTGGTAGTGGTTTAGTCACTAAGTTATGTCCAACTCTTATGACCCCATGGACTGTGGCCTGCTGGGCTCCTCTGTCCATGTAATTCTTCAGGCAAGAATACTGGAATGGATAGCCATTTCCTTCTCCAGGGACTCTTCCTGATCCATGGATTAAGGCTGGGTCTCCTGTATTGTAGGCAGATTCTGTACTGACTGAGCTATGAGGGAAGAATTTGTTTTCAAATTCAGGAAATAGGATGTGTTATTGACCTATTTTAGAATAGTGTTTCTCAATTATAATGTACATGTGAATCACCTAGGAATCTTGTTAAAATGCAGATTTTAATTTAATGAAGGTAGAGTGGGGCCTAAGATTCTGCATATCTAACAAGCTTTCATCAGGTTTCCATATACACCATTCCAGTCCTAGATTAAGGTATAAGGTATAAGTATTTTGATTCACAGTCAGTAACACCATATACACTGACAGAGAGGTAGTTCCCCCAATAAAGTTGTAGCCAAGGTTAAAAAAAGAAAAATGAGAAAATGCAAAAAATGGATGCTTTGCACAAAATAACTAATGCTTCTTCAACTTGGAAAGTGAGTTTCATCAGCTGAGTAATGTTTTATTGAAGTGATTTATTTCTCCTTGAAACTCTTCTTCCTCACTTGATGGCAGCTACCCTTTCAAAACTCAAAGCCCATGCTTATTACTACTATCATTGAGAAAAACTAGACCATAATATCTAGAGTGTCCACTATAACAAAGCTTGTCTTGCTGTCATGGCTCACAGTCAAGCCAAGAAATAATATCTGAAAACTGGAAGCACAAATTTGTGGGTGATTATCTTAGTGTTTGTCAGTGTTGGTCTATCTTGGTGATTTCTCTTTTAGAAAATCAGTTCCTATTTGCCTCAGCCTCTATCTATTGTCAAACTCTTCAATATCCCAAAGGCAGTAGTGTCTTCAAGAAAATTATACAGACATATATACAAGATAGCATGCATATCTAGGATCTGCTCTTATTTACAACTATATATGCAGCATCGATATAAATTATATGATTTTTCTGACATCCCCATAACTGTCTCTTCTACTGCTAACTTACTAAACACATGTGGATTTTTGTTATTAATGGTTATTTTTATGTCACTTGTCAGATTTTTTTCTCTGCTATGGCCATTGTTGATGTTTTCATTATTGCTTGTTTAAGTTTCCCATTTTGATCCACAGTAAGAAAAAGTTGTCTATTTCTAGATTGGGTGTCTGCTCTCTGCTATGTATAGATTGGGAGCAGAGAAATTTAATGAACTTGCTTCATGTTTACTTTGATTATATGCCAAGTGATGAGGCTTTATTATAGTTATTCCCTTGCCTGTCTTAAATCCTGTCAACCTGCACAGGGCATATACTTGTTGGACCACAAGACCTTTACCAATTGTCACAAACTTGAAATCACATCATTTGTTTATTAAAGTCACCGAGTCATCGTTAATCATTAATCCTGTTTCTGGCTATTTCCATTATTCATTTTGTTGGAGCTCTTCTTATGTACATACTCTTAAATGTAAGTTTCTAGGATTGTCCAACACACCTTGATAATATAAAGGAAACATTACTTTGATTTACTTCATTGATTCAGTCTCTGATTTATGCATTTTTCCTCTCTGCTGCAGGAAATTCATGACTAATAAGTCATCCTTACTTGATGACATAGCTATATGGGAAACACTAGACTGTGTATTGTCAACTCTGTCACTTCAAAATAACAGACAACTTAAAGGTATTCATTTTTTCTTATGTACCCATTGCAAAGGATACTAGCGATTCTTATCTAAAGAAAGATTTGTTTGTTGTAATCTTAACATAAAAAGGATAGTCTATATTTGTTAATTCCACCTAAAACTAGCTACTATGCATCTGCTTGTAAATATTTCCTTGATGTTATTTAAACATTATTTCCTGCTTATTAGAACTCATGTTGTAGAATACAAAGACTAGCCTTGGATTTTAACTTGCTACTTTCATACATTTTTTTTTTTTTAATTTCCAGCACTTAATTTCTTTCTGCTTCATTTTAAAATCCTATTAAATGTTAAAACCAACAATGACCATTATCAGTGAAGACAATGAAATGAGAACACTGCAATCTAGCTGAGAATAGAAATCAGTTACATAACTTCATCTCTCCAATTGATGCTATAAGTGATCATAGAGTTTTGCTTGCTGTATGTCTTCAGAGAAGGGCATAATGTAGGAATCTTTGTGAGGGAAAAAACATCCTTAAGAGCAATGCATTTGTGACAGTCTTCTTCCTCATTCAAAAAAGAAGAAATCTCTACATTTTTAAGTTAGGAAGAAAATCCATATAGTAACTTGAATATTGCCAGTGTATTAATAGATAAAAATATAGTGAATCTGTCTAATGGATATGACCCTAAAAGGAGGCCTCAGATATAATAAAACTTGTTGTAAGCTTTGGTAATTCATCACTAATTCTTCTTCCCTTCTGACTCTAACTGTTGGGAGATTCAAATGCAAAGCCAAATAAAAATTGAAATATCTGTAAATTAATAGCATCGAGTAAAGAGTCAATATGCAGAGCTCTCTGAAATATTCTGGATGAAGTAATACTGCGTAGTCTACTTTCACTACAGTGAATACATTCAGGAATCTGAGTCAGCCTCATTCTAAACACCCATGTGAAGCAGAAAAAGGTTACCCTGTGGCAAGAAATCCTATCTAGTATGCCTTTTACAGGAAAACAGGAACTATAAGAACTCACAGCCCTTGGGCTTGTGCACATTCAGTGGAAAACAAGAAATGAATTAGTAGAGAGCTGAAGTCAATACATCTTGTCAGTGCACAACTATTGACCTTCCACTCAAAAACCCAACTCAGTAGAGAAAGAGGGCCAAGAACATGTCCAATAATTAGAAAAAAAAAATCATTACTTCTCCCTTGGTGTCCTAGCAATATATATGTGGGTCAAAATGTTGGAAAAATTCTCATTCTCTCTTTACTAAAGGAGATACATAAGGGCATAAATAGAAGGGATCTCCCTCAACCCCCTATTTCTTAACCTAAAGATACCACAGAAAATTGTACTTTTTTTTCATCTGTTTTTATTGAAACTATCTCTCACAGAGTTTCATTTGAAACTGCATAATGCTAATAATGCACAAGACACTGTTCTAAGTTGTGTAAATACAGCAACAAATGAAACAGAAAAGCACCTGTCTTCCTGGAGCTTACATCTTAAATCAGTAACTTTTGTGTACCACATTTTTCAGTTCAGTTCAGTTCAATTGCTCAGTCATGTCCAACTCTTTGCAACCCCATGAATCGCAGCACGCCAGGCCTCCCTGTCCATCACCAACTCCTGGAGTTCACTCAGACTCATGTCCATCAAGTCGGTGATGCCATCCAGCCATCTCATCCTCTGTATCTCCTTTTCCTCCTGTCCCCAATCCCTCCCATCATCAGTCTTTTCCAATGAGTCAACTCTTCACGTGAGGTAGCCAAAGTACTGGAGTTTCAGCTTTAGCATCATTCCTTCCAAAGAAATCCCAGGGCTGATCTCCTTTAGAATGGACTGGTTGTATCTCCTTGCAGTCCAAGGGACCCTCAAGAGCCTTCTCCAACACCGCAGTTCAAAAGCATCAATTCTTCGGCAGTCAGCTTGCTTCACAGTCCAACTCTCACATCCATACATGACCACAGGAAAAACCATAGCCTTGACTAGATGGACCTTTGTTGGCAAAGTAATGTCTCTGCTTTTGAATCTGCTATCTAGGTTGGTCATACCTTTTCTTCCAAGGAGTAAGCATTCTTAGTCTTTCAGAATTCCAGGACTTAAGATCAGGAAAGTCTAAAGGCCCATGCTATTAGAAATGATTCTGTATAATCTTATAGTTTAAAATACAAAGAAACTAAGCCATAAATCATTAGTTGCAAGTTTTCTTTTAATTTGTTTTTAATTGTTATTTATTCTTTAAGCCTGACAACTTCAAAGACAGTGGTCTTGTATTTTTATTCAGCAAAATCCCCATGGTGTTTTGTAGTAGCTTAAAATATACTAATTATGTTAATACGAGACTGATATGAATCAACTTTCCAAAATGGAATTATAACTCATGTAACATTATTGCTATTGATTCTTGGACCACACTTTAGGAACTAGCAAGACTTTCAACTTTAAAGGAAGACCTTTATCTTATACAGGAAAAGGACTATGAGATGAATAGGAAAAAGATAGGTACAGGTGAGATGGAGAGAAATTCCCATTTGTATCCCCTGATTTGTCAATATATAAGAGGTTCAGTTCAGTTCAGTCACTCAGTTGTGTCCGACTCTTGTGACCCCATGAATCGCAGCATGCCAGGCCTCCCTGTCCATCATCAACTCCCGGAGTTCACTCAGACTCACATCTATCTAGTCGGTGATGCCATCCAGCCATCTCGTCCTCTGTCGTCCCCTTCTCCTCCTGCCCCCAATACCTTCCAGCATCAGGGTCTTTTCCAATGAGTCAACTCTTCGCACGAGCTGGCCAAAGTACTGGAGTTTCAGCTTTAGTTCAGTCCTTACAATGAACACCCAGGACTGATCTCCTTTAGAATGGACTGGCTGGATCTCCTTGTAGTGCAAGGGACTCTCAAGAGTCTTCTCCAACACCGCAGTTCAAAAGCATCAATTCTTTGGCTCTCAGCTTTCTTCACAGTCCAACTCTCACATCCATACATGACCCCTGGAAAAACCGTAGCCCTGACTAGACGGACCTTTGTTGGCAAAGTAATGCCTCTGCTTTTGAATATGCTATCTAGGTTGGTCATAACTTTTCTTCCAAGGAGTAAATGTCTTTAAATTTCGGGGAGGATAGATTTAAGGGGAGATGAGTGGGTGACACAATATATTTTCTAGGCAGAGTTAGATTCTATTTAGTTTTAATATTCACTAATTTTTATTATGGGCTTTCCAGGTGGCTCAGTGGAAAGAATCTGCCTACAAATGTAGAAGACGCATGTTGGATCCCTGGGTCAGAAAGAACCCCTGGAGAAGGAAACGGCAACTCACTCCACTCTCTCATGTCCAAATCCCATAGACAGATGAGCCTGGCTGGCTACAGTCCATGGGGTCACAAAAGAGTCAGACATGATTTAGTGACTACACAACAATACAACAATTTTTAGTACAGCCAGTTAGCCTTATCCATTTGATTTTCTGCAGCTTTTCTTCAGGAATGAAGAAGTCATTTCTTAGTTTAAACAAGGGTTGAGTTTTACCATGTTTATGATACAGAATGAAAGAGAGCAGTGAGGGTATGATTTGGGGACAAGAATGACTAATAGTAAACCATGAGATCCAGGCTGCAAAAGGAAGCAAATGAAGGCAAGTGTTGGGATAGTGAAAGAAAGTCAGCTACATGGTTCTCATGAACTCAAAGAATTATAGAGAAAGAAGTACAATACTAATAGAGAGGAAATAATAAAAATTTTAGGTAAAGGTACATCTTTCTTTGTACATTATTTGGGCATAGTGTTAATAATTTGAAGGTTTTTTTTTTTTAATTCTCTATTTTCATAAATCAGTAAGAAAATACATTTAGATAAAAATATTGGATACTGTGAATTCTAAATCACATCTATATTGCTGTACTGTTTTTACAGATGAGAAATAGATTGGTACTAATTACTAATATTGTTGGTAAAATAACTAATTCCTGATAAATATACTATTGAAGTGAGAGCCAGCCAGTATAATAGTATACTTATCAGGAATTGGCTCTTTTACTAACATTTAGCTATTTTAGTAATATTTCATGCAAAGATGGTCAATAAAGGACATAAATTGGATGGATCTAACAGAACGTGAAGATATGAAGAAGAGATGGCAAGAATACACAGAAGAACTGTACAAAAAAGATCTTCATGACTCAATCATGATGGTGTGATCACTCACCTAGAATCAGAAGACATCCTGGAATGTGAAGTCCAGTGGGCCTTAGGAAGTATCACTAAAAACAAAGCTAGTGGAGGTGATGGAACTCCAGTTGAGCACTTTCAAATCCTAAAAGATGATGCTGTTAAAATGCTGCACTCAGTATGCCAGCAAATTTGGAAAACTTGGCAGTGGCCAGAGCCCTAAAAAAGGTCAATTTTCCAATCCCTAAGAAAGGCAATGCCAAAGAAAGCTCAAACTGCCACACAATTGCACTCATCTCACACACTAGTAATGCTCAAAAATCTCCTAGCAAGGCTTCAACAGTAAGTGAACTGTGAAAAACTAGATGTACAAATGGTTTTAGAAAAGGCAGAGGAACCAGACATCAAATTGTCAACATCCACTGGATCATCAAAAAAGCAAGACCGTTTCAGGAAAACATCTATGTCCTCTTTCTTGACTGCCAAAGACTTTGACTGTGTGGATCACAATAAACTGTGGAAAGTTATGAAAGAGATGGGAATACCAGACCACCTGACTGCCTCTTGAGAAACCTGTATGCAGGTCAGGAAACAACAGTTAGAACTAGACATGGAACAATGGACTGGTTCCAAATAGGAAGAGGAGTACGTCAAAGCTGTATATTGTCACCCTGCTTATTTAACTTATATGCAGAGTACATCATGAGAATTGCTGGACTGGATGAAGCACAAGCTGGCATCAAGATTGCTAGGAGAAATATCAATAACCCTAGATATGCAGATGACACCACCCTTATGGCAGAAAGTGAAGAGGAACTAAAAAGCCTCTTGATGAAAGTGAAGAGGAGAGTGAAAAAGTTGGCTTAAAGCTCAACATTCAGAAAACAAAGATCATGGCATCTGGTCCCATCACTTCATGGCAAATAGACGGGGAAACAGTGGAAACAGTGACAGACTTTATTTTGGGGGGCTCCAAAATCACTGCAGATGTTGACTACAGCCATAAAGTTAAAAGAGGCTTACTCCTTGGAAGGAATTTTATGACTAACCTAGACAGCATATTAAAAAGCAGAGACATTACTTTGCCAATAAAGGTCCATCTAGTCAAGGCTATGATTTTTCCAGTGGTCATGCATGGATGTGAGAGTTGGACTATAAAGAAAGCTGAGCACTGAAGAATTGATGCTTTTGAACTGTGGTGTTGGAGAAGACTCTTGAGAGTCCCTTGGACTTCAAGGAGATCCAACCAGTCCATCCTAAGGAGATCAGTCCTGAGTGTTCACTGGAAAGACCGATGTTATATCTGAAACTCCAATACTTTGGCCACCTGATGCGAAGAACTGACTCATTCGAAAAAACCCTGATGCTGCGAAAGATTGAAGGCTGGAGGAGAAGGGGACAACAGAGGATGAGATGGTTGGATGGCATTGCCAACTCAATGGACATGAATTTGGGTAAACTCTGGGAGTTGTTGATGCTCAGGGAGGCCTGGCATGCTGCATGCAGTCCATGGGACTGCAAAGAGTGGCTGAACTGAACTGAAGAGCCAGTAGTTTATAAGTATATGGTTTTAGGATTCTTAACTCTTTTGACACATTGTCTGATAGCATTCTAGATGTTTACTGATAAATATTTGCCGAGTGCTTAATCCATGCCAGATAAAACAATCCTTGCACCAGCATCATTCAGTTCAGTTCAGTCACTCAGTCATTTCTGAATCTTTGTGACCCCATGGACTGCAGCATGCCAGGCTTCCCTGTCCATCACCACCTCCCAGAGCTTGATCAAACCCATGTCCATTTAGTGAGTGATGCCATCCAACCATCTCATCCTCTGTCATCCCCTTCCCCTCCTGCCTTCAGGGTATTTTCAAATGTGTCAGTTCTTCACATCAGGTGGCCAAAGTATTAGAGTTTCAGCTTCATCATTAGTCCTTCCAATGAATTCAGGAGTGAATTCAGGACTTTAGGATTGACTGGTTTGATCTCCTTTCAGTCCAAGGGACTCTCAAGAGTCTCCTCCAACAGCACAGTTCAAAAGCATCAAGTTTTTTAGCGCTCAGCTTTCTTCATAGTCCAACCCTGCTTACCTCCTTATATTTTCATGTGAAAACAAAAACCCAGAGAATTTTAAATTTTGACTCAGTTTTCACATTTTATGTGGTTTTTATTATGTCATGCTATAGCCACTTAAAGACTACAACTATTTCTCCAGATATTAAAAGGATTTCTATAGCTCATATAGTTCACATTTTATGCCTTTTATGGCAATATTCTTTAAAAATACATTATTTGAGAATTTGTATGTACACCTTATTTTTCTGTCACAGAATAAATGCAATAATATTAAAGAGCTGTAAGTAAAGTGATAAAACGGTCTTCTTCCTTCTTAATAACCCTTCAGCAATGTGCAACTTTCTCTATGTACCTGTAGTCCTATTTGTCTTGTTCATACTCCTATTATAGTGCTCTCCTTCAGAGACTCTGGTGGAGGGGAGGGAGTAAGAGCCAAATCAGTTTATTTGTATTTCAAAATTGCTAAGGGAGTAAACTCTGGGGGAAAAAAAAAGTCACAAGGGCCTCAGCAAAAATACTATTATTTCTTGAAAATGATATATGTACCAGGACTCTGTTATCATGTTATTCACAGTGACAAAGAAAGGAGAAAAAAATAAACAGCTACCAGAGTGTTCATTAACAAAGGATTGTTTGAACAAAAAGTATTATGTCCAAATAGGAAATATCATTTGAATTTTAAAATAATTAGGTAGGATTCTACATACTGCTATCATAATGCTATGGAATAACACCTCTGATGTACCATTCTTTGGGGAAAAATACATAAAATAATATGTATGATAGGATCAAATATATACACTGGCACAGGTATTAATAATATCGTGGGCAAAAAGTAAAGGAGAAAGATTTCTTAGGTTAGTCACTCTATTACTCAAGCAATAAACATTGCTTTCTAATTGTCTGGAACCCCTTTTGAAAATGCATACATTGTTATCAGTGAACGATTTAGACTAAAGAGTCAAAAAACAAATATGTAAAAATACCTTCCCAACCTGTTCCTGTGAAACATATTAGGAATTTTATGTTATACATGATTGCATTATTTACAAATATTACTTATGTGAATCACATGACTGAAATGGTCCATATGATTTAAATGTGTCACACTGACCAGCCCTACTCACAGATACAGATATGTGCTTAAGTTGACAGAAGATGACTCATGCAAAGAATAAAGTTACTGAACTTCTCTTCATTCACTTGGATTAGAGTATTAACTAATTCACAAAATAATCCCAGTATCACTTCAGACAATAATGTGTTTTTTTTTAAGTGAAAAAGTGAAAGTTGCTTAGTTGTGTCCGACTCTTTGAGACCCCATGGACTGAATTTTCTAGGCCATAATACTGGAGTGGATAGCCTTTTCCTTCTCCAGGGGATCTTCCCAACCCAGGGATCCAACCCAGGTCTCCCACATTGTAGGAGGATTCTTTACCAGCTGAGCCACAAGGGAAGCCCAAGAATACTGGAGTGGTTAGCCATTCCCTTCTCCAGAGGATCTTCCCAACTCGACCCAGGGATCAAACCTGGATCTCCCACATTGCAGGCAGATTCTTTACCAACTGAGCTCTCAGGAAAGCCCCCATTTTTCTTTTTAAGCAACTTCATATTCATATTTTTAAACAACTTCATCTAGCAGTCGCACTGGCATTATTTGCACATTATAGCGACAGTAAGTTTTATTTTTTTTATTTTTGGCTATCCTTGGTTATCATAGCTACGTAGGTTTTTCTCTAATTGTGGCAAGTGAGGGCTACTCCTTAACTGTGGTGCATGGGCTTCTAATTGTGGTGACTTCTCTTGTTGCCGAGCACAGGCTTTAGAGCAGGTAGACTCAGTAGCTGTGGCATGTGCGCTCAGTAGTTGCAACTCCTGGGTTTTAGAGCACAGGCTTAATAGTTGTGGACCACAGGGTTAGTTGCTCCAAGGCATGCGGGATCTTGCCTGATCAGGGATCCAACCTGTGACTCTTGCATTGGCAGGTGGATTCTTTACCACTGAGCTGCCAAGGAAGCCCTGTTTTATCATTAAGTCACATTTAGCTGATCTCAGAGAAATTTTAGTTTATAGATTTTGTTTTCTCAGATGAACACAAATAGCCTGAACTTTGCAGTAGAAAAGGAATTTAAATAAAAAGGCCCACTGAAATATCTGCACTTTATCTCTTCTCCTCCTCTTAAAAATATCAGCAGAAAAAGAAACACTTTCCTCAGTAATCAAGTCAAAACTGCTTAGTAAAATTTAATTAATATGCCATGCTTGGTGATATAACTTTGATCTGCTGCACTTCACTGATAACACAGCAGCCACAGACATGTCAAAGTTTTAACATGGTCAATTATTTGAGAAATTGGATATCAATTTTATTGTGATCAAGTGGAAATTGATTTTCTAGGATATATGTGGGAGTGAGTTAAGTGTGTTTCATAGGAAAACAGATGGAATCATTTCAGAAAGTAGCATTTACTTTAAAATGTTTTTCTAGAATCTCTAACAAAATTTAATGCTTATCAAGTAAAGCCTTACTTTGTAGATATGGAAGAATTTGATATTTACAAGGAGTTTCACCCAGTAATAATTTATTGCTTCCCTTTGAGTGATTCAGAGCTCTGTATTTCAGTCAAGACATTATTTTATATTAGTGTAATGAAAAAAAAATCCTTTATTCTATTGATCGAAAATGCTTACTTTAAAATAAAAGGGTGAAGGTAAAAAAGCACATTGACAAAATATAAAGTGTTCATGTTTGAAATAAGGCTAAAATTTGAATGCAGACTCTATCCTAATGGTTATGTGACTTTAGTCATGCCATTTAATTAGTGTCAGCTTCAATTCCCTCATATGTAATTAAGACTAAAGTACATGAGATTAAATATATAATATATTTAAGAGGAAGCCTAAAATACAGTAATAAAATCATTAACAAGTATAGACTACTGACCTGCCCCAAAATATGTTCCAAGGACTCTATATGTATTACCTCTAGAGTAGGTATAATTATGACTCTCACTTTACATATGAGCAAACTCAGGAACAGAGAGGGTAAATAATAATTAGCCAAGGCAGGACACAGATAGGAAGTGAGAGAACCAGATTTGACTTCTTAGAGCCAAGATACTAAATTGTCTCTCTCTTTAGGAACTCAGTGATCACTAATGATTTAATAATTGTCTTTATTAAACTATAAGAGTATCTTCTTATAAACTGGTCACAGTGTTATAATATTAAAGAAGCATTTCTGATTTATTTTATTGGATGACAAAGTTCTAAGTATATAGTTGCCAAACAAGGATTCTTTTCTTTCCCTAACACAGAAACCAAGACTTGGAAGTTATTTGTGAAATCTGTGCAACACAAGATGAGAGCAAAAAGAAAAAAAAAATTAGATATTACTTTTTGAATACATCTTTGAATTTCTTTGTTTTATAAATCCTTCAAGTTCACTGCCATCTTTTATTGATGGAACACTAACAACTAACATATTCATATCTTTCAAAATGTCAGTTTAATTAACATAACTCACTCACATCATTTTCTATTTAACACAAAGGACTGTTTTCCTAATTTGTGTTTAAATGCATAAAAGTCATTAATTAACAACCATACAGCCTTCTCTCTTTCAAAGTCTATAATTCCTCTTCTCTCCTTTTCTTCAATTTCTATTATAAATGAATTTAATTAATTTCATACCATCTCTTTGATTTCATTCCAAGTATTTTCCAGCTATCTTTATTGGTTGTGTCCCAGTCTGGACACTGAACAATGAAAAAGAATGCTCTTGATATAGCATCAAGAAGCAAATTTGACTGAATTATTAAAATGTAAATGTCAAGATTGCCAAGAGAAATATCAATAACCTCAGATATGCAGATGACACCACCTTTATGGCAGAAAGTGAAGAAGAAATAAATGGCCTCTTGATGAAAGTGAAAGAGGAGAGTGAAGAAGTTGGCTTAAAGCTCAGCATTCAGAAAAATAAGGTCATGGCATCCGGTCCCATCACTTCCTGGCAAATAGATGGGGAAACAGTGGAAACAGTGTCAGACTTTATTTTGGGGGGCTCCAAAATCACTACAGATGGTGACTGCAACCATGAAATTAAAAAATGCTTTCTCCTTGGAAAGTAAGCTATGGCCAACCTAGACAGCATATTACAAAGTAGAGACATTCTTTGTCAACAAAGGTCCGTCTAGTCAAGGCTATGGTTTTTCCTGTGCTCATGTATGTATGTGAGAGTTGGACTATAAAGAAAGCTGAGCAACAAAGAGTTGATGCTTTTGAACTGTGGTGTTGGAGAAGACTCTGGAGAGTCACGTGGACTACAAGTAGATCCAACCAGTCTATCCTAAAGGAGATCAGCGCTGGGTGTTCATTGGAAGGACTGACATTGAAGCTAAAACTTCAATACTTTGCCTACCTGATTCGAAGAGCTGACTCATTTGAAAAGCCCCTGATGCTGGGAAACATTGAGGGCAGGAGGAGTAGGGGATGACAGAGGATGAGATGGCTGGACGGCATCACTGACTCAATGGACATGGGTTTGGGTGGACTCCAGAAGTTGGTGATGGACAGGGAGGCCTGGAGTGCTGCAGTTCACCAGGTCACAAAGAATCAGACATGACCGACTGACTGAACTGAACTGAAAAGGCTTTTATCAGCTACAAATAACCTCATCTCCATCTGCCATCTCCGTCATAGTGTTTCTTGCTGCACAGTTTTGATATTCAAAGGATTTTTGCTCATACATTTATTTATTCACTTACACATTACTCAGAGCAGATAGAGAATATTTATCATATATATAGCACTGTCTTAGATCTTAGGTGCAAAAGAAATAACTAAAGTAGTTCTTGACCCTGAGAAATATAGAATATAGTGGAAGAAAAGATGGGTAAGAGACTATGTTTTTTGATGACATATAAACCTCCATGCTCCCCATCTCTGTCCCCCATGGGAATAAATATTATGTGTTCTCTAGTTGCAAATGCCCAATGCTATAAAAATTTTAAACGTAGGTGATAAACATCAACAACAAAAAAGGAAATAATATTGTCAAAGAAGTTCAGATAGAATTCATAAAGGTTCTTTCTGACACCCTATTATTGAGTAGTTTATAGTACTATTACTATTCTGTTCATAGAATGTCTATTACCTTGTTAAATTGAATTGGATGGCTATTTTTTTTACTATTTTACCCCTTTAATAGATTCCAGTTAACCAAATGAAATATTTATTTTCTATTATATGCTTTAGTACTTATAATAAATGGGTTCATGATGTAAACTTTAAAAACCTGATAATATATGGAAACCGTAATTATTGTTTTGTTTTGGAATTACAAACTTTGTGAAAAAAACATTTTGATTTATATAAATTTGCCAAATAAAGTTTTAGAAATTAAAATACCTGAATATGTAACAAAAAGAAATAGTTTTTTAGTTTGATTATAAGATTTTCTTATTTGAAATAGAGAAACCTAAATATAATATAAATTTAACCATATAAACATAAACATGGTATATAATCATATGTTTTCATTAATAATGAAATGTTAGTAATAATATCAGTAAATAAAGATTTTGTTTTGTGGTATTCTATTATGTGGGAGTATATAATTCATTTAACCAATCTTTAATTGAGAGGCAATTACTCTGTTTTCGGAGATTTCCTATACATAAATAATATTGTGAGGATCATTTTCCTAAGGGGCAAGTCCCAGCATTATAATTGCATTTACATCATTATTATTCATATGGTTAAACTGTTCCTTAAACAGTTGTACCGATTTCTAATCGCGACTGCAAGTTTTCTATTATTCTTATATTTGTGTGTGTGTGTTTCTGGCTCAGTAATGTCCAACTCTTTGTGACCCCATGGACTGTAGCCTGCCAGACTCCTCTGTCCATGGGATTCTCCAGGTGGGAATACTGGAGTGGGTAGCCATTCACTTCTCCAGAGGGCCCTCCAAACTTGACCCAGGCATCAAACTCTGATCTCTCACATTGCAGGCACACTCTACCATCTGAGCCACCAGGGTACCCCTGGTGGCTTTGGATTTAAAACTGCCACTTTTTTCTCTTTGGTTCCAGGTCCTGCCTGCCTAATTGGCCTTAGTCTCAGGTCCTTGTGGCCTGTATTCTCATTCTGTTTTTTCAGACCTTTGTAAGACAAAGACAGTTGTTTCAATTTCCACAAACAGTTCTGTCACCTAAAGTTACTAAAATCAGTGACAAGATTTTTAATCAAACTGAAATTTATTTTACAGAGTCCTATGTTCTATAGCTTATCGTGTCTTTAAAGGGTTGTATAAGGCATTTAGGAAAGACCTTTCTGAGTTTATGAATTAGTAAGTATCAATATATATTTGTACATACACACACTTATTCAGTGACTCCTTATGCACATGTTATGAATTGTTAAACCTTCCAGCACAATAGTTAAAGGGTAAGATTTACTTTCTTTCTTGACTAGTAGTATAAAGATGCATTAGACAATAGGATCAAATGTACCAGGTACATGAAGTTATAAAAGCAAAATTGCACACTTCTTTTAGAAACCATTTATTTAATGGCTCAGTTGTGTCCGACTCTTTGCATCCCACAGATTGTAGCCCACCAGGCTCCTTTGTCCATGGGAGGACAGGCAAGAATTCCATTCCATTCCAGGCAAGAATTCTGAAATGAATTACCACTTCCTTCTCCAGGGGATCTTCCCAACCCAGGGATCAAACCCATGTCTCCTGCATTGAAAGATGGAAATTCGTTCCCACTGAGCCATCAGGGAAGCCCTTAGAAATCACATTATCAACCTGAAATTTAAGAATAAATATAAGTAAAATCTAACCCAAGAGTCATTTTCTTTTTCTATAAAAAAACATTCAATAACTCTGTCTTTCATTAGCTCCAATTTTAAAAAGTCTATTTTTTTCCTTCAAGGGAAATGGAGATAAGTGTATCCATCATACATTTGTTTCTATTTACTCTAAAATATAGACTCTATTTCAAATCCCTCTTAATCCATATTATTCATGTTATCTATTCATGGCTGCAAGAACATGTACAAAGAGGGAGAAGGCTCTTGTAAACAAAAACAAATTCATTAAACTTAAGGTTTCAGTGTGAGTACCATTGTTAGGACAACTAAACTTCTAAAAACTTCATGAAAGAAAAGGATATCACCTTAAGAAATGTTTTAAGCAGTCATAGCAACTACTATTTTAAAACCAAGTGTTTTCTTTCTTCCTCCTGAATTAAGATCTGTAAATAATAGTTTCCCTCTTTCCACAAGTTTTAAATATTTTTATATCATAAAAAATACAAATTTTAGATGTGCCAAGCTGTCTCCAGTAGTTTTATTGGTAGTAGATATATATCACCATCATGAGGATGATGTTAATGGTGTAATTATCTTCACAGATTTTACAAGCATTAGGTTTCATATTCACTTGAAATGGAAAACATGCTTTTGAAACATTTGCCACAACAATAGAAATAGTAAATTATCTTTGAGAAGCTTAATATTTTTAGTATATTTTGTTGTTTTTTTGGTAAAGCCAGATTTATCTCTAATAATAATTTCAGCATTTGCTTTCCTGAGATTTAATTTTAAAAAAGTTTTCCTTCCTCTTTCCTTCCTTTATTTATTTATTTTTTAGTTTGCCTGAAGTAAAATATTTTAGAACTTCTCTTAGGTTTTTATTCTTAATCCTAAACCTATAACAATCTTCTGTTAGTTACACACTGTATTCTGTCATGGTGCAGCTCAATCCCCTTCGACATTCCTCACTCATTAAACCCCTTTGATAAATGAAGCTGAGGACTAAAGATAGAGTTTCAGTGCTCCAAAGAGAAAATTTTCTTGGGAGAGGCTAAAAGAAAATTTACAATTTTGTGATTTTTCTTTCTCTCTTCACTTCTGGTATCTTCTTTAGATTGCATTTCCCTTCATGGGAAATAGATGGGGAAACAGTGGAAACAGTGTCAGACTATTTTTTTGGGCTCCAAAATCACTGGAGATGGTGATTGCAGCTATGAAACTAAAAGACGCTCACTCCTTGGAAGAAAAGTTATGAGCAACCTAGATAGCATATTCAAAAGCAGAGACATTACTTTGCCAACAAAGGTCCATCTAGTCAAGGCTATGGTTTTTCCAGTAGTCATGTATGGATGTGAGAGTTGGACTGTGAAGAAAGCTAAGCACCAAAGAATTGATGTGTTTGAACTGTGGTGTTGGAGAAGACTCTTGAGAGTCCCTTGGACTACAAGGAGAACCCCAACCCATCCATTCTGAAGGAGATCAGCCCTGGGATTTCTTTGGAAAGAATGATGCTAAAGCTGAAACTCCAGTACTTTGGCCACCTCATGCAAAGAGTTGACTCATTGGAAAAGACTCTGATGATGGGAGGGATTGGGGGCAGGAGGAGAAGGGGACGACAGAGGATGAGATGGCTGGATGGCATCACTGACTCGATGGATGCGAGTGTGAGTGAACTCCAGGAGTTGGTGATGGACAAGGAGGCCTGGCGTGCTGTGATTCATGGGGTTGCAAAGATTTGGAC
Organism: Ovis canadensis; assembly: GCF_042477335.2. Taxonomy (NCBI): domain Eukaryota; kingdom Metazoa; phylum Chordata; class Mammalia; order Artiodactyla; family Bovidae; genus Ovis; species Ovis canadensis. Next base: position 65,941,905 of record NC_091250.1, read on the forward strand.
ACGACTGAGTGACTGAACTGAACTGAACTGACCTTATCTCTGGGCTTCCCACATAGCTAAGTCGGTAAAGCATCTGCCTGCATTGTGGGAGACTTGGGTTCATTTCCAGGTTTGGGAAGTTCCCCTGGTGAAGGAAATGGCAACCCACTCCAGTATTCTTGCCTAGAGAATCCCATGGATACAAGAACCTGGTGGGCTGCAGTTCATGGTATCTTTAGGACCCTATTTCTTAAAATCCTGTTTCTTGAGTCTCCCTCATTCTCAGTAGGACTATAAGGAACAAGGGGAGCTCTAGGATAAAGAAGAAATAAACTGAATAAATTATTGTAACTCCCTAGATTTTAAGGAGAACAACTTATCCATGCTTCTCTTTTGCAAGATTTGTCTCTCCACACTCCACTGTATGTGTCACAGGGTAACTAACACCCAGTTGCTGATTCCATTTCTTTCACAATTACTTTTTTTTTTTTTGGCATGATGATGAAAGTATTTATAAAGGAAGTGCAAGCCTAGGTATCTAAATGAATGTCAATAAAGTTTTAGGATATCAATTAGGCATTGCTTTTGTTAGAAAATCCCTGGAGGATGATGATGCCAAAGGACAACAGTGGTGTGCAGTGCTCACTCGTGTGGTTACAGATGGTCTGAAACGCTGGTTCAGGTCCTTTCCTGAGTGTTCCTGAGGCGGGGGTCGGGGTAGGAGGTGAGGGGGAGGACGCCCTGTGACAGTCAGGACACTATGTGGTCCTGTTTCCAACTCTTCAATGTGGTGGCTGATGTCAATACCTCCTGTTGGGTCCAACCTATGACCTCATTTCAGGTTCTAGAAACTACCTCATTTCAGGTTCTGGAAAAATATTATTTTCCTCTATCTTTCCCAGGAAGCTGGTCTATCTAGTTTTCTCTAGGATTGAGTAGTCTGAATCTTTATCTACAGTACTTTTAATTTCATTCTGTACCTCTCTTTTATTTGGGGCTTTGCTTTTATTCTTTTGGGGTTTTGCTTTGATTATTTTGAGCTTTTTGTTTATTTGCTTTATAGCACTTTCTTATTTTCACATCTGAATACTGCAGAATTTGGTTTTCAAAATTTCTGTGTCTGGGGAGAATTTTAAGAGAATATTGTAGATGGCATAAAGTATACTTGTTTTTCAAGAAGTAACATGGATCCTCCATCTGAATGGGGAAATGGTCACTAATGGAGAAATGAGCAAAGAAGAAAAGGAAGAAATTTACTCAATTAAACAGCTTCTCAAGTGGCACCAGTGGTAAAGAATCTGCCTGCCTATGCAGGAGACAGAAAAGAGACACAGGTTCTATCCCTGGGTCAGGAAGATCCCCAAGAGGAGGGCATGACAACCATGCCAGTATTTTTGCCTGGAGAATCACTATAGACAGAGGAGCCTGGCAGGCCATAGTCCATAGATTCACAAAGAGTCGAACATGACTGAAACGACTAAGCATGCACAGAATCATTTAAAATATTATCTGCAAAATATTTCCTGATGGGAAAGGAATCAAGAAGACTTTTGACTACAGGGGTAAATGAAATCCTTCAGTTCAGTTCAGTTACGCAGTCGTGTCCGACTCTGCGACCCCATGAATTGCAGCACACCAGGCCTCCCTGTCCATCACCAACTCCCGGAGTTCACTCAGACTCACGTCCATTGAGTCGGTGATGCCATCCAGCCATCTCATCCTCTGTCGTCCCCTTCTCCTCCTGCCCCCAATCCCTCCCAGCATCAGAGTCTTTTCCAATAAGTCAACTCTTCACATGAGGTGGCCAAAGTACTGGAGTTTCAGCTTTAGCATCAGTCCTTCCAATGAACACCCAGGGCTGATCTCCTTTAGAATGGATGGGTTGAATCTCCTTGCAGTCCAAGGGACTCTCAAGAGTCTTCTCCAACACCACAGTTCAAAAGCATCAACTCTTTGGCGCTCAGCTTTCTTTATAGTTCAACTCTCACATCCATACATGACCACTGGAAAAACCAGAGCCTTGACTAGACAGACCTTTGTTGACAAAGTAATGTCTCTAATTTTTAATATGCTGTGTAGGTTGGTCATAACTTTCCTTCCAAGGAGCATGCATCTTTTAATTTCATGGCTGCAATCACCATCTCCAGCAATTTTGGAGCCCAAAAAAATAAAGTCTGACACTGTGTCCACTGTTTCCCCATCTATTTGCCAGGAAGTGATGGGGCCAGATGCCATGATCTTCATTTTCCGAATGTTGAGCTTTAAGACAACTTTTTCACTCTCCTCTTCACTTTCATCAACAAGCTATTTAGCTCTTTTTCACTTTCTGCCATAAAGGTGGTGTCATCTGCATATCTGAGGTTATTGATATTTCTCCCAGCAATCTTGATTCCAGCTTGTCCTTCCTCCAGCCCAATGTTTCTCATGATGTTATCTGCATACAAGTTAAATAAGCAGGGTGACATATACAGCCTCGATGTCCTCCTTTTCCTATTTGGAAGCAGTCTGTTGTTCCATGTCTTGTTCTAACTGTTGCTTCCTGACCTGCATATAGGTTTCTCAAGAGGCAGGTCAGGTGGTCTGGTATTCTCTCTTTCAGAATTTTCCACAGTTTATTGTGATACACACAGTCAAAGTCTTTGGCATAGTCAATAAAGTAGAAATAGATGTTTTTCTGGAACTCTAGCTTTTTCGATGATCCATCAGATGTTGGCAATTTGATCTCTGGTTCATCTGCCTTTTCTAATACCAGCTTAAATATCTGGAAGTTCATGGTTCACATAGTGCTGAAGCGTGGCTTGGAGAAATTTGAGCATTAATTTACTAGCGTGTGAGATGAGTGCTATTGTGATGTAAATTTCCATTTATGTCGTGGATTTAATGAATAGGGTTTCGCAAAAGGGTTTCCCCAAAGAACTCTGTGTTCAGGGTTTGTGCCACTATCCCAGTCACCACTTACATCATGCTTACTTATGTGGAAGAAAGATTAAGATATTAAATATATATAAAGTAGCAGTTGTCACATTGCAACACATTTGCTATGAACTGAAAAACCATGGACAGTTTCCAGAACACCTTGCTCTGCAGGTCTTCCTCAGTAATTTGTATTCAAAATCTCTTAGTTAAAGGTACAGACATGTGGAATCCTTGCTTCTCTTAATTATTCTTTGTACTCCACCATCATTTATTTAATGCTTATATGGAAATAAAACATTAAATATTAAATAGATATTAAATTGTTACAATTTTAGTTGTTCTATAATCTGAAAATCACATGAGAATTATATAAGATTTATGATTTTTGATTCTATCTTGATAAACTAAACCAAAATCTATAAGATCTTATATAAAAACTACAAACTAAATAAACTAAATGATATTTCACTCTATTATCCACCCCTTCAAGCAAAAATGATCTTACTATGTTTAGTAAGGAAATACCCTTCCTTTTTAAGCAACCATGTAAAAAAGGTATGCATTATAATAAATTAAGGTATAAGTAAAAAAGATGTCCTTTTCATTATAGGGGACTGGAATACAAAAGTAGGAAGTTAAGAAACACCTGGAGTAACAGACAAATTTGGCCTTGGAATACAGAATGAACCAGGGCAAAGACTAATAGAGCTTTGCCACGAAAATGCACTGGTCATAGAAAACACCCTCTTCCAACAACACAAGAGAAGATTCTACACGTGGACATCACCAGATGATCAACACTGAATCAGATTGATTATATTCTTTGCAGCCAAAGATGGAGAAGCTCTATCCAGTCAAAAAAAAAAAAAGACTAGGAGCTGACTGTGGCTCAGATCATGAACTCCTTATTGCCAAATTCAGACTTAAATTGAAGAAAGTAGGGAAAACCGCTAGACCATTCAGGTATGATCTAAATCAAATCCCTTATGATTATACAGTGGAAGTGAGAAATAGATTTAAGGGACTAGATCTGATAGATAGAGTGCCTGATGAACTATGGACAGAGGTTCATGACATTGTACAGGAGACAGGGATCAAGCCCTTCACCATGGAAAATAAATGGAAAAAAGTTAAATGATTTTCTGAGGAGGTCTTACCAATAGCTATGAAAATAAGAAGTGAAAAGCAAAGGAGGAAAGGAAAGATACAAGCATCTGAATGCAGAGTTCCAAAGAATAGCAAGAAGGGATAAGAAAGCCTTCCTCAGTGATCAAAGCAAAAAAATAGAGGAAAACAACAAAATGGAAAAGACTAGAGATCTCTTCAAGAATATTAGAGACACCAAGGGAATATTTTATGCAAAGATGGGCTCGATAAAGGACAGAAATGGTATGGACCTAACAGAAGCAGAAGATATTAAGAAGAGGTGGCAAGAATACACAGAAGAACTGTACAAGAATGATCTTCATGACCAAGATAATCACGATGGTGTGATCACTCACCTAGAGTCAGACATCTTGGAATGTGAAGTCAAGTGGGCCTTAGAAAGCATCACTATGAACAAAGCTAGTGGAGGTGATGGAATTCCAGTCGAGCTGTTTCAAATCCTGAAAGATGATGCTGTGAAAGTGCTGCACTCAATATGCCAGCAAATTTGGAAAACTCAGCAGTGGTCACAGGACTGGAAAAGGTCAGTTTTCATTCCAATCCCAAAGAAAGGCAATGCCAAAGAATGCTCAAACTACTGCACAATTGCACTGATCTCACATGCTAGTAAAGTAATATTCAAAATTATCCAAGGCAGGCTTCAGTAATACGTGAACTGTGAAATTCCAGATGTTCAAGCTGGTTTTAGAAAAGGCAGAGGAATCTGAGATCAAATTGCCAACATCCACTGGATTATGGAAAAAGCAAGAGAGTTCCAGAAAAACATCTATTTCTGCTTTATTGACTGTGCCAAAGCCTTTGACTGTGTGGATCACAATAAACTGTGGAAAATTCTGAAAGAGTTGGGAATACCAGACCACTTGACCTGCCTCTTGAGAAACCTATATGAAGATCAGGAAGCAACAGTTAGAACAAGCCATGGAACAACAGACTGGTTCCAAATAGGAAGAGGAGTATGTCAAGGCTGTATATTGTCACCCTGCTTATTTAACTTCTATGCAGAGTACATCTTGAGAAATGCTGGGCTGGAAGAAGCACACGCTGGAATCAAGATTTCCGGGAGAAAAAACAACCTCAGAAACACAGATGACACCACCCTTAATGCAGAAAGTGAAAAGGAACTAAAAACCCTCTGGATTAAAGTGAAAGAGGAGAGTGAAAAAGTTGGCTTAAAGCTCAACATTCGGAAAATGAAGATCATGGCATCTGGTCCCATCACTTCATGGGAAATAGATGGGGAAACAGCAAAAATAGTGACAGACTTTTTTTGGGGGGGCTCCAAAATCACTGGAGATGGTGATTGCAGCCATGAAATTAAAAGATGCTTACTCCTTGGAAGAAAAGTTATGACCAACCTAGATAGCATATTCAAAAGCAGAGACATTACTTTGCCAACAAAGGTCCATCTCGTCAAGAGTATGGTTTTATCAGGGGTCATGTATGGATGTGAGAGTTGGACTGTGAAGAAAGCTGAGCCTCGAAGAATTGATGCTTTTGAACTGTGGTGTTGGAGAAGACTCTTGAGAGTCCCTTGGACTGCAAGGAGATCCAACCCATCCATTCTGAAGGAGTTCAGCCCTGGGATTTCTTTAGAGGCAATGTTGCTGAAGCTAAAACTCCAGTACTTTGGCCACCTCATGGGAAGAGTTGACTCATTGGAAAAGACTCTGATGCTGTGAATTATTGGGGGTGCTAGGAAAAGGGGATGTCAGAGGATGAATGGCATCACTGACTCGATGGACGTGAGTCTGAGTGATCTCCGGGAGTTGGTGATAGACAAGGAGGCCTGGCATGCTGTGATTCATGGGGTTGCAAAGAGTCGGACATGACTGAGTGACTGAACTGAACCGAACTGATTATGTCTATGGGCTTCCCAGGTAGTGCAGCGGTAAAGAATTTGCCTGACAATTCAGGAGACACACGTTTTATCCCTGGGTCAGGAAGATTCGCTGGAGAAGGAAATGACACCCATTCCAGTATTCTTGCCTGGGAAATCTCATAGACCATGAGCAGGATCATGGGATCACAGAGTATGATGACTTAGTGACTAAACAGCAGTTATGTCTATAGAATAATCTTAATAATTTATTAAAATATTATTAATTAAATGCTGAATTGTTTTCCCACATGGACAGCATTGTTATATCATTTTAGGCCTTATGAACCATTATAATTTTGCTAATAAATACTAGAAATCTAAAATAATATTCTTTTCTTTAATTCCATTGCTTTGATTACCATCTGGATCATCTCAACACACTTTTTAGTTTTTATATTTCTATCTTTGTAAATTGTCTATTCATAACTTTTTCTATTTGTCCACTTGAAACTGATGTTTTTTTGACTTTTATTTGTAGAACTAAATTGATTTCAGATAATTCTTCCTTGTTTCAAATACTGCAAACATTTTTTCCCATTCTGTAATCTATTATCTTTGTCTGCAGTATTACTTATTTAGCAAAACTGATTAATCATATGAAACAGAATTTAACCATTTTTTGCTCTGTGTTTTTGAATGGAAAATTTTAAAATACTTTCCACCCCTGGGTCTCAGAAATATTCTATAACATTTCTTATATTAATTATACATTTCATTTTTCACAATTCTGTGTTTAATTCATCCCAGTTTCTATCTTTGTGTAAGACATTATGCAAGGATTAAAATGCATTTTTTTTTCATTTAACTGGCACTAAGACTCTTTTATAAAGTGATATTTTCTAAGCACACTTTTCAATTCATTTACAGCTTTGAGACAATGTTCATAGAGCACTTGACACTCAGAAAAGAAATTTTAAAAGTCTTCTTCTCCACCTTGACATAATTATTTCATTAATCAATACATTAAACAAAAACAATAACTATTTCCTTGATTCATTCAATGAACAACTAACAACTCCCAAGGAGTATTATTCATATTTCGTGAAGTATTGCTTGCATGAACTTCAGTTTAACTTATAAACAAAAATGCCACACCATGCATTTTGTACTGTTTCTCTAAGTTAAAATTTAAACACAAATAAAAAGTTCAAGTGCTCACACAGAGACAAAACTGAAGTGAAGTTTTCACTGCTTCTTCATCATTGTTTTGCTTGTACTATCAGTATTTATCTTGAACTTACTGTTTAAACACAAAGACGTGAAGTAACACAGAGAGTACAGACAAGAATGATTCCAAAATGTTACTGGGTCTCTAAATACACGGGTGCAAATGAGTACAAGGCTGTCATGACCCAACTATATAAATGGAGGTTCTTTGTATTAATGTCCACGAATCATCCAATGTTAATTAAAGAGTAATAAAGCATAAACTAATTTGACATTTTCATAAATATTAAAATTCACAATAACCACAGAACTTGTTAACAACTCAGCCCAGGAAAAATATTTTTAGGAGACATACTTTATCACTGATATTATTGAAGATCACTGGTGCATGGTAATGAAATGAAGCAGGACATTTAGAGAGTTCGACTATGGTGTTTGAATTCTTACAAACAATGCACCTATGCACTGGGAGCACCTGTAGATCATACCTCCTGCCATGCCTTTGGAGATTAGAATATGAGCTTACAGTTCCAGGCCAAAGCATCATCCTATGTATGTTTGTATGATACCCAAGGCTTCTTCTGGTGGCTCAAGAGTAAAGAATCCACCTGCAATGCAGGAGGCCCAGGAGAAGCAGGCTCAATCCCTGGGTTGGGAGGATCCCCTGGAGGAAATGGCAACACACTCCAGTAGTCTTGCCTGGGAAATCTCATGGACAGAGGATCCCAGTTGGCTACAAACCATGGGTTCGCAAAAGAGTTGAAAATGACTTAGTGACTAAGCAAAACAAGTTTAACAACACGTCGATTGTAGTTTTTGATCAGCAATGATTTCTCTCTGTGATTTCAGTAGGATGACTTCCCTGGCAAAAAGGAACTGTGACATCAGACGGTCTATGTAGTTGGGAAGAGCCATGGAAAGTAGGAAACTTCACTCACTTCCATCTGGAAAGTTGCACTGTGCACCACAACACAGGAGTGTCCTTTCATTCATAATGATGTTACAGTCTATCCTTGTGTGTGTCTTAGTCACTCAGTCATGTCTGACCCTTTGCAACCCACAGACTATAGCCCCCTCAGGCTGCAGTAGCCTGTAGTAGCTACTGAAGCCCACGAGGCGCCTCCGTCCATGGGATTTTCCAGGCAAGAATACTGGAGTGGGTTGCCATTTCCTCCTCCAGGCAGCCTATCCTTGCTGCTCAATAAACTGAAGCACCATGGGCTCTATGGTGGGACTTCTCAAATTAAAAAGCCACAGCACATCTGGGCTGGCTTGAGCATGAACAAGCAAAGGACCCCTGTCTAATGGAATGATTAAAAGTTTAAAAATGCTGTTTTAATCCAATCAATTAAAAGCATAAACAGCATGGGTTTGATTGAATCAATTTAAAGAAATACACAGCAGTCAATGTGCTCATCAGCAGGAGTGAAAAATTCAGGTACCACCTACAAACAGCTTGAAATCTGTATCCTTCAATTAAATGTAACAAACAATCTTTTAGCACATTCCAGAAAGGTGACTCTTTCCCTAGAAGCAAATAATGGTGCTACACCAGAGGGACATGCTATTAGTTATAACTAGTGCAGCTGTCATCCAGTTTGATATATTTAACAAATATCATATCTTCATTATTAATAACTGTGTCTGTCTTCTGTACTCAAAATTTGATTCTAAACATGAAAATGTACTTCTCCTTTTATTTAAAAATCTTGAATTATCAAGATGCAATCTTAAAATAATGTAAAATAATATGTGTACAGAGGCAGTGGTGGTTTAAGATAATCATGAACTAACTGAAGTAATTGTTGTGTGTCTGCTTACTCTAGCAAGAAGCTGCAAATATATACATATATATATATATATATATATATATTTACAGCTGCAGCTAAATAAAGCTAATAGAGACAGATAAACCTGAGATTTCTAAAAAAGATAATAATACTCCAAACTTCTAATTCACTCTCCTTTTAATAATCCTGTAGTCTGACTATGATTAATAGAATTGTTTTGAGGGGAAGAGATTTTTAATATAATTTTCACCACTAAAACTGAGCCAAGACAATCATAGATTCAGTGGAAAAAACAGGGTAAATCAGTATGCATGAAATTTCAAGTAAAAAAATAAAATAAATCACAATAACCTGAGCATTTCCATTTCACTAGCACAAAGCTTTATACATTTTGATTCCTAGACTTGTAAAGGATGTGTTCCCTTAATCATATCTGGTTTAAAAAGCTATACAATTTAGATGCAAATAAAAAAACTGTAGATTCTTCTTTCCCAATGTCATCTAAACTGAGTCTATTCCAGTCTTTATCCTCATGCATACTCAGTTTGTATGGAAACCATGATGCCATGAACTGAATTGCCATGAGAAAACTCTGTCCAAGAGTAAATGTTCAGTTAATGTTAGAATTAACATCTTTCAGATTTCATATCAAATTAATTTAGGATCATTAATTTCATTATTAATGTTGTTTAGTTGCCAAGTTGTGTTCGACTCTTTCACAACCCCATGGATCAAACCTATATCTCCTGAATTAGCAGGTGGATTCTTTACTAAGGTACCTGGGAAGGGAAATTTGGATTTCAGAAAGCCAATATAGTTTGTATGTGTATGTATAGACATGTATAGACATATATATTATAAATTATAGCACCTGCTTCATGTAGAGGTAGGAAGTAACATAATCAAATTTATTGATGCTTCTGGAAAAAGAACACATTAATAGCCACCCTACTCAGAATAAATAAATTCAGTTTTTGTCACAAAATGAGTTAAAGTTTTTCTTTTATTTAAAAAATTTGAGAGCTCTCTGCATTCTCTCTATGTGAATCTATACCCATGGTAAAGAATAGATTGCCATGTTGGAGTGATTTTATACTTATGGGAAAAATGCAGAGACAGGCCTAGAGAGGTGAAGTAAAACCATCTAGCTAAGCAGTAATGGAGCCATCATTCGAAACAAAGTCAAATGGTTCCAGAGCCCACATATTTATGCCTCCTTTCTCCCTCCCTCTCTGGTTGTGTGCCACAATCATTTCACACTCTATAGTCACCAAAGAGCAGGTTTTCTAACTTTAGAAGGAGGCACTGCCTCACAAGGCAAGTAGGAAAGTAACAATCAACAATTTACCTGTCATGTGTCCCAGGACAGAGCTTATCCTGATGGTGTTACCGATGCAAGTGTTCTAACAGGGTATTAATAGATCTGTAGCCCTGATGTCTCAAATACTACACCAAAACTTTGATTAGTTATCAGTTAACAGATTAAATGTACTGTTTGTGCCAGAAATGAGTGTCATTTTTCAAAAAACAGATGTCAGGTTAGCATGTTCATGTCTCATTTATGTCAGTAGCACTTGGCCTGCACTGACCTTGATGAGAAAACGCAGTCAAGTTCACCTGTGAGTGTCCGTCAACAGTCAGAGGCAGGTAGGCAAGCTCTGTAAGTCCAATATCATTAAGATACAAATCTCCTCATCTGTAGGGCCTGTACAACAAAGCAGAGTTGTAGGAGATGAGGCAAAAATTATGACTGTAGATGATTAGAAACCAATTTGAATGTATGCCAATGCTGAATCCTATTATTTACAAAGTAAAAATTTTTTTTTAAATGTAAAATTTCAAGGAAATAGCATCAGGTAACTTAGAAGTACTTCTCATCTTGTCACTCATCTTGTCACTCAGCATTATAATTTTTTGAATTATAATGCTGCTCATTATAATTCCATATTATGAAGTCAGTGAAAACTATTTAAGCTAAATATCACTACACAAGCAAGTTATATAGGACAAAAATCACCACTGGAATAAAAAATGTATGTGCAAGTAATATTTTAAAAATAAAATGCAATTGTTAATGAACAGAACATAAATTTCTAGCAACACAGTCCACCATAAACAGGCTATGAAACTGAATTTTGTGAGAAAGAATCTACAAACAACATTAAAGATCTTGCTTTAAACATTTTGAAAACATGTTTCTCAAAAGCACTATGACTGAGACTTTTGCCATTTTTATGTTCTAAACCTTTTCAACTTAAGAAGTATTCCTAATGTAAACTTGTCTTCTAATGTGGCAGAGAAGAATCTGCATATGTTTCAGTGAGAAACATGATCTCACATTGCGAAAAAAGATGTGATGGAACATGATATCTTCAGTGCATAAATACATACTGTAAACTGTAATTTTTAATACCCTATCTTAAATGCTTTGCTCTAATTTCTGTGCACAAATTTCTTTCTCTTTGCCAACTCAACAGTTATCATCATGAATAAATTCCATCATCTGAGGAAACTCCACACTTAGGCTTTAAGTGGCAATTTATTTGGTATTTCAAGATTCTTTCCACAAAATAACCTTATACTATCTGATGCTTATTAAAAGAGTAATAAAATGTGACAAACATAATGGATAAGAGCAAATTAAGGGTGAAACATTTAATTATTACCAGTAAATGATTGTTTGAGTCCTTGACATTTTTTCTTCTCAGAATCTCCAAGGATTGTTTATACCTCATAAGATAGCATATATACATAAGAAGAATAAACCTAAATCAGGCTCTTGACATATAAATTAAATTCATAAGAGTTATGAATTTATGAGTTAAGGATAAAGCCATTGGTAAGGCAACTGTAGAATTAACAGAAGTGCCTAATCTATGTTACAAATTAAACAATAATATAGTAACATAGTTTCTAACAAAATAGTTGTTATTTCCAATAAAAAATGTATAATTAGTCATTGGTTTCTTTCTAATTTGCTAAACTTGTTTTTTTTTTTTTTTTTAGTTCAGTTCAGTCCCTCAGTCGTGTCCGACTCTTTGCAACCCCATGAATTGCAGCACACCAGGCCTCCCTGTCCATCACCAACTCCCAGAGTTCACTCAGACTCACATCCATCTAGTCGGTGATGCCATCCAGCCATCTCATCCTCTGTCATCATCCCCTTTTCTTCCTGCCCCCAATCCCTCCCAGCATCAGAGTCTTTTCCAATGAGTCAACTCTTCACATGAGGTGGCCAAAGTACTGGAGTTTCAGCTTCAGCATCATTCCTTCCAAAGAACACCCAGGGCTGATCTCCTTTAGAATGGACTGGCTGGATCTCCTTGCAGTCCAAGGGACTCTAAAAAGTCTTCTCCAACACCACAGTTCAAAAGCATTATTAAAATTTTTTATTTTAATATTATTTAAAATTTCAAAATGGCCACAATATCATATTCACAATAAATTGTATATATTAAAGTACAGATTAAATTCAATTGCATAGTAAACTATGCATGAGATATCTAATCAGTAAAATAGAGATGCCAAGTCATAATTATATTTTTCCAAGAGCTTTAAGATTATTTTATCCTCTGAGAGTGTATCAACAAAAATAAATGTATAAATAGCATTACTTTATTTTTAAAATGCCTTTAATGATACTAAAATCTAGTAAGCTGTGGTCTTACACAGAGGTCAGACTTATCATCATTTTATAAAATAAAATGGATTTCTATGATGTGATGAACAATTTTCCTAGAATAAATGTCTTCCAAAAGTAATGTATTTTAATCTGTTATTTTTCCTCTGTTTAAAATATTTACCAATCTATTTCAAAATTATAATTATCAGCTCCTTACTTTGTGGCCTCTGAAGTTTTCTCAATTTGGGTTGTCTCTTTAAGAAAAAATATATAAAACTATTAATGCAATTACTTAAAAAATATTAATGTGAGATAAAAAGATAACACATTATGAATTTTAAAATCAGGCTTTGTATTTTCAACTCTTTTTATTTCACTTTCTATAGAGGTACTGAAAGGTAATTCCATTTACCTTCTACATGGTTGGTAGAAATATTTCTGTTATTTTTAATATTAGTTTAGGAAATTTCAGATTTGCAAATGATTATTAAACATGAAAAATTTGAGGAGAAAGTCTTTCAATTTTCACATATGGGCTAAAATTTTGAAAGATTTTTTTAGAAAGATGAGTTTTTGGCTCCATGCATTTCTAAACTTTTTTCTCTTCTCTCGCCCATGTATTTCCAGTTCAAACAGCACTGTGAGTTCAGACAATGCATCTTCATGCCCAGGTACCAACTAACTTGACATAATGAGCTTCAGGACATTCCTGTGTACCATTCATTCACTCAAATGGGTAATAATAATTTAACAATATACATGGCATGACTATGGAGCTACACAAATATATAACCCACTAAGCCCAAATTAAATGTATACATAACTTTTCAGTCACATAGTCTCAAAAATGCTGGGGTTGAAGAAGAAAAGCTGGTATGAAAACAGATCAGTTCAGTTCAGTCACTCAGTCGTGTCCAACTCTTTGCGACCCCATGAACTGCAGCACACCAGACCTCCCCGTCCATCCCCAACTCCCAGAGTTTACCCAAACTCATGTCCATTGAGTCAGTGATGCCATCCAGCCATCTCATCCTTTGTTGTCCCCTTCTCCTCCTGCCCTCAATCTTTCCCAGCATCAGGGTCTTTTCAAATGAGTCAGCTCTCTTTGAATTAGGTGGCCAAAGTACTGGAGTTTCAGCTTCAACATCAGTCCTTCCAATGGACACCCAGCACTGATCTTCTTCAGGGTGGACTGGTTGGATTTGCCTGCAGTCCAAGGGACTCTCAAGAGTCTTCTCCAACACCACAATTCAAAAGTACCAATTCTTCAGCGCTCAGCCTTCTTTATAGTCCAACTCTCACATCCATACATGACCACTGGAAAAACCATAGCCTTGACTAGATGGACCTTTGTTGACAAAGTAACTTCTCTGCTTTTCAATATGCTGTCTAGGTTGGTCATAACTTTCCTTCCAAGTAGTAAGCATCTTTTAATTTCACAGCTGCAATTACCATCTGCAGTGATTTGAGAGCCCTAAAAAATAGTCAGCCACTGTTTTCACTGTTTCCCCATCTATTTGCCGTGAAGTGACAGGTCTGGATGCCATGATCTTCATTTTCTGAATGTTGAGCTTTAAGCCAACTTTCTCACTCTTCTCTTTCACTTGCATCAAGAGGCTCTTTAGCTCTTCTTCACTTTCTGCCATAAGGGTGGTGTCATCTGCATATCTGAGGTTATTGATATTTCTCCTGCCAGATAATAGTCTTTCACAAATTGTAGTTAAAAATATCTTACTCTTCCAATTTGCACAAAAACATATGATCCTGTGAACACATTGCAACGCTTCCTTCCAGGACCTTGGAAGGGGTATAAAATTGAAGAACATTTCACTTTAGGCTTCATAAGCTTCATTTCTTAGCTCATCATATCAATAAGACTTTTATGGTTATAAAACAGTTTTTCATTAAAAAAAAAAAAAAGACAAAATTAAGCTACCCCTGTGCCTTTGGAGAAGGAAATGGCAACCCACTCCACTATTCTTGCCTGGAGAATCACATGGATGGAGGAGCCTGGTGGGCTACAGTCCATGGGGTTGCAAAGAGTCTGACACAACTAAGCGACTTCACTTTCTTGTGCCTTTAAAACTCTGATGGGTTTAATATGAATTTCAGCAAAGGTTGGAAATTTTACTATAAGGTAATATTGTTCCATGATAAGTTCATCCTCCAACGCTGACTCATAGTGAATCTATGCTATTTTTTTAAAGAGAGTAACAATAAATTCCCTCAAACATTAAAACAATATATAATAAAGTATTTAATGCCAAAATTTTCCAAAGAACACTGGTTACAATGATAAAAATGTGGTCACAATCCAAGTCTGTGAGCCAGAAAAACATCAATAGGGATCAGTAGCAGTTTCTGATCAAGCCCACTTGAGCACTTTCCTAGGTTTGGTGTAACCACTCACTATTGCTAAAATAGTTTCTGAATAAAACTGAATGAGGCAACAGAAGGGACACACATTAATAATAGAACACCACAATGTGTGTAATTAATACTCATTCATTCAATTATTGAAGAATTATTAATTGAACACAGACAATGCACCATGGTGCTCTTCCAGAAACTGGGGATATGACAATGAAATCCAATAAAACCTTTGGCTATGTTCAGTGGAGAATTTTGTTATAAAAAATAGAAACATATATAGAAGTTACCATATATATTATACTCTTCCTACTTTGAACTGTTACTGATGGTTTATAATCTACCCTCTATAAAAACTTAAGCCTCTTGAATACAAGGTTCCTTTTACAGGATGCTTCATACATTCAATAGCTGTATGATGATTATAGAGATGACATATATCAGTTTTATATTTCAAACTAGACTATAAGCTTTTTATTATACCATGTATTTGGCATTTAATATACTTACTGGTTAACTGATTGTTGAATGAGATTTTATTCTCAGTACAGGTGATCTTTCTATCAATAATCCCTCATAGCATTAAAGAATAGAAAGCTGGGCCATTCAAAGATAATCACTTCATATAAATTGAATATAATAGATATAATTACACATGGCACTATAAACTTTTTACACTACAGCACAAACTGATTGATTGTGCTGAAGTGTTTTTTCTACATAAGACATAACACAAAGGAGTCTTATTATCCATTTGGAAATGTATTCATTTTATCTTATAATCCAAGGAGATTGTCTCATACCATGATACTTTTTAGAGTCCAGAAGGCATATTTATTGACTATATGAATTAATTCATTATTGTTCTAATTTTCTATTGTCACAAACTGATCTAATTCTATTTAGTTATGATAGCTCTCAAGTTTTCAGAGATAACTAATCATCAAAGATTTAGATGGTAAGAGTCACCTACCTATTTTCAATACCATATACAATAAAAGCACAATCAATATTTTTAAAACAATTAGCAAATCAGGTACAGAAAAGAGCACACAATTTGTTCTATGAAGTTTAAGTTCTCTGAACTATTAAGTTCCAACCAGAAACATTGGGCAGAAATGACAGAATGTTGACAGAAATATTCACACAAGGCAAACAGTCTAACATTCCAGAAGGAGTCTTCATTTCCTAGTCTGTATCAGAACAATTAAATTCTTCTAAATCAATGGCTGGACGTGCACAGAGTTAAGTGATAAATTCTGGGTGACATCCCTAAGATTGAAGGCTTTTAGCCGTTTTTCATCCTTCTCATGAAAGATGAAGGAGGATTACTAAAGTAACTTTAGGCAATAAGAATCTACATTTGACTTTTTTTTTTTTTACTCGAAAAGTCATTAAGTAGAAAATGATAGGGTCCTTCTTGATGTGACATCTACTGACAACTTCTTCACTATTCTTTCTTGATGGTGACACAGTTATAACTTAGTCTACGTAACACACATAATTGTTTTACTGCATACACTGAAGGCATGCAAGGTAAATGATAGACATTATAACACACATATGATATTCTCTTTAATGAAGCTTATACTATGCACTTAAATGAGGAAGTACTTCAGAAATGAAAGTGTGAGCTCTGTGAATCTGCTGGCCAGCATATCAACCATAATTTGTGAAAAGTATAAAAATAACCATAAAAATCTCTGGCAACTTTCCTAAGGGCATATAGCAGAGAAATGTTTATGCAAGAAATTTACTATATCTCTGTAACAACAGAGACTTGATGGCTTTTGAGCCACGACCTACTCCCTGTACCAGCCCCCACAACTCAATGTGGTCAAAGTTTTACCAAGGGTAATGAAACCAAGAAAATGGGGATGTTTTTCTCCCATTTCCATTTAGGGTGATAGTTTCTCCCTAGAAAGGGCAAGCAACAGCATTCTCACTGCCCTCCAGCTTTATGCTATAGAATCCTTTCCAGGCAAAGCATAGAGAGAGATCTGGGGCTTCTTCCTGCTACACAGTACCCACCTGCAGAGTGGAAGCTCTCATCCAACCATGGCAGGGCAAGAATCCTGGGCCTTTAAATACCTTACCCCAATTGTTCACAGCACGGATATTCATAGTAGGATACACAAGCCATGAAGACAAGAGGCTACCACCTCCAGCCACCGCCCTTTGTTAAGAGGAGAATTGTCACTCCAAGAAAAGCCGGTCTTAGTCTAGGCCTATAACTCAGACACACTGCCACAAAGATTCTGTCCAGAAAATGATGTGAGTTGTAAGAACAGTGAGTTCTCTATTTCTCCCCATGATAACTGATTTTTCTTTTGGGCGGGGGCGGGGGGACAAATTATAGGAAGTTTCAGCATATCAGTTCTTTTGAAAACAATGAATATTTTCTTGCTGAACAATTAAGAGGAGATATGTTCCATGTTAGCAAGAAATGAAACAGTCAACCAAATATATATAAAGAAAATCAGGAAAAGAGACAGTTAACAAGGACAAGTCTGCCGTCAGAGAAAGCTTAAAGACTGGTTACAAAAACTACCCCTGCAAAGAATTTGGACTTTAATTGATTTAGATTGTGGGGCATTTTATACTACAGGTCATTACTGGAAACAACAATCGACTACCACTTAGTGTATGCTAACAGCTTGGAGAGATATCAATAAAGGCTGGCCAGCCAGAGGCTTAATAGGGAAAGAGATAAAGAGAGCCAGCTGAAGTCTATCATCCATTGGGGTGAGAAGTGGGAGGAAGAAGTGATTGGAATTATTCTGTGTATACCCAAAGCAGTGTCCTTTGAGAAATGATATCAGAGATTACATATTGTAGAGGAAACAGACTGCACTGAAAAATTTAATGCAACACAGGCCAACACAAACAAGCAAATGTATAACAAATTCAAGCCTCAAAGGGGGAAATCATCATCCAAACTGAATAATATATGATCTCAAATGTCTAATTTTAAACAAAAATCACAAGGCATGTAGAGAAATAGGAAAATGTGATGCATACACAAGAAAAAAATGGCTAAAGATAATTTGTCTTTGAGAGAGCCTTTTGACTTAATGGACAAAGACTTCTAAACAGTCATTATAAACGTATTCAATTAATTAAAGAAAATAATGTTTTGAAAATTAAATAAAAATATAATAATGAGGTATCATCAAGTACAGACTACCAATAAAGAGAAATAACTATTTTGAAATGAAAGTATAATAAACAGATTAAAAATTTCACTAGAAGGGCTCAACAGTATACTAAAGCTGGCAGATGGAAACATCAGCAAGCTTGAAAGTAAAAGGATAGAAATTATGCAATCTGGAGAACAAAGAGAAAGAAAGGGAGAAAAATGATCAAGCCTCAGAGGAATGTAAGGCACCATTAACTGGAAAAACATATATATACATGTATATTTATATACTTGAAGAGTTAGATAAGAGAGAGATAAAAGGGCAGAACATGAATTTTTAGAAATAATTGCAAATATAAGCAAGGTGAAAAGACAGCCTTCAGAATGGGAGAAAATAATAGCAAATGAAGCAACTGACAAACAACTAATCTCAAAACTATACAAGCAACTTCTGCAGCTCAATTCCAGAAAAATAAACGACCCAATCAAAAAATGGGCCAAAGAACTAAATAGACATTTCTCCAAAGAAGACATACGGATGGCTAACAAACACATGAAAAGATGCTCAACATCACTCATTATTAGAGAAATGCAACTCAAAACCACAATGAGGTACCACTTCACACCAGTCAGAATGGCTGTGATCCAAAAATCTGCAAGCAATAAATGCTGGAGAGGGTGTGGAGAAAAGGGAACCCTCCTACACTGTTGGTGGGATTGCAAACTAGTACAGCCACTATGGAGAACAGTGTGGAGATTCCTTAAAAAATTGCAAATAGAACTACCTTATGACCCAGCAATCCCACTGCTGGGCATACACACCAAGGAAACCAGAATTGAAAGAGACACATGTACCCCAATGTTCATCGCAGCACTGTTTATAATAGCCAGGACATGGAAACAACCTAGATGTCCATCAGCAGACGAATGGATAAGAAAGCTGTGGTACATATACACAATGGAGTATTACTCAGCCGTTAAAAAGAATTCATTTGAATCAGTTCTGATGAGATGGATGAAACTGGAGCCTATTATACAGAGTGAAGTAAGCCAGAAAGAACAACACCAATACAGTATACTAACACATATATATGGAATTTAGGAAGATGGCAATGACGACCCTGTATGCAAGACAGGGAAAGAGACACAGATGTGTATAACGGACTTTTGGACTCAGAGGGAGAGGGAGAGGGTGGGATGATTTGGGAGAATGGGAATTCTAACATGTATACTATCATGTAAGAATTGAATCGGCAGTCCATGTCTGACGTAGGGTGCAGCATGCTTGGGGCTGGTGCATGGGAATGACCCAGAGAGATGTTGTGGGGAGGGAGGTGGGAGGGGGGGTCATGTTTGGGAACGCATGTAAGAATTAAAGATTTTAAAATTAAAAAAAAATTTAAAAAAAAGAAATAATTGCAAAAATTTCCCAATTATGATGAAAGATACTGGTTTACACATCCAAGCAGCATAATGAAATACAAGTAAGCCAAATACAAAGAGATCCATACCCAGATACTTATAGTCAAAATGTTGAAAGACAAAAAGGAAAATCTTTAAGGCAGGAAGAGGAAATAACTTATCAAGTACAGAGGAACTCAAGCAAAATTACAGCTGTCTTTTCATCAGAAACAGCTAAGATCAAAGGTAGAGAGATTATATTCAGAATGGTGAAAACAATTGTTAACAAAGAACCTTATGTCTAGTAACTTTATCTTTTAATATTGAAGGTGAGGTTAAGATTCCCACATAAACAATGAGAGAATTGATTACTAAGAGACCGACTTTATAAGAAAAGCTTTTCTTAAAGAAAGTTTTTCAGGCTGAAAACAAATGACACTATACAATAATCAAATGTATAAGCCATGAAATTAAAAGACGCTTACTCCTTGGAAGAAAAGTTACAACCAACCTAGATAGCATATTCAAAAGCAGAGATACTACTTTGCCGACTAAGGTCCATCTAGTCAAGGCTATGGTTTTTCCTGTGGTCATGTATGGATGTGAGAGTTGGACTGTGAAGAAGGCAAAGCACTGAAGAATTGATGCATTTGAACTGTGGTGTTGGAGAAGACTCTTGAGAGTCCCTTGGACTACAAGCAGATCCAACCAGTCCATTCTGAAGGAGCTCAACCCTGGGATTTCTTTGGAAGGAATGATGCTAAAGCTGAAACTCCAGTACTTTGGCCACCTCATGCGAAGAGTTGACTCTTTGGAAAAGACTCTGATGCTGGGAGGGATTGGGGGGAGGAGGAGAAGGGGACGACAGAGGATGAGATGGCTGGATGGCATCACTGACTCGATGGATGTGAGTCTGAGTGAACTCCGGAGTTGGTGATGGACAGGGAGGCCTGGCGTGCTGCGATTCACGGGGTCACAAAGAGTCGGACACGACTGAGCGACTGAACTGAACTGAACTGAACTGAACTGAATGTACAAACACACAAAAGAGAATTCACAAAAGTGATTATGCAGGTAATGGTAAAACTGTACCACTATATATTTCCTATTCTTAACTGATTTAAAAGTGAGTATCATGAAACAAATGTATATAATTATATTGTTGGGCCTATAACAAACACATATAATACCTATGATAATTACAAGACAAAGGAGTCAGGCGGAGCAAAACTATATGGGATTAAGAAAATGACACCAGATGGTAACAGATGGTAACTCAAATCTACAAGAACAAGTGAAGAAAATAAGAAATTGAAATAATGAAGCAATATATATATGTAACACACATATATAGGTATATGTATGTGTATTTGGTCTACTTTCGCAGTTTCTTTAAAGTATATGATATATATATGTGTATATATATATATATAAATTATAAAAGTACATCTGGGGGGTTGTAAAATAAATACAGGTAAAAGGTATTAAAACAGCACAAACACAAGAGGAGGTCATAGAGTACATAGGAGTTACATTTCTAAATCTCACTTAAAATTAAGCTAGGAAAGATCCTCATGGCTCAGATGGTAAAGAATCTTCCTGCAATGCAGGATACCCAAGTTCCATCACTGGGTTGGGATGAATCTCTGGAGAATGGAATGGCAACCCACTACAGTATTATTGCCTGGAGAATTCCATGGACAGAGGATTCTGGTGGGCTAGAGCCCATGGGGTTGCAAAGAATTAGGCACGACTGAGTGACTAACAGGCACAGATATTTGAAATAATTTCTGATACATTAACATGAACACTAAATCCTAGAGCAACCAATAAGAAAATCATTCAAAAAAGGTAGTGAAAAATATAGAAGGAATTAAAGTATTACATGAGAAAATTTACTTTTGTCTGGGAAAAGACAGCAATTTAAAAAATGACAAATGGCAGGGAAAAATTCAACCTTATTAATAATAAATTACTTTTGAATGAATTGAACAATATCATCAATAGGCAGAGATTGTTAGACTTGAGTAAATAATATATAATTATATGTTGCATGCAGGTGACACAACTCATTATTAAAGATTCAAATAACTGTTATTTAAAAGAAAGGTATATTATATTTAATACAAACAGTAAGTATCAAATTGGAATAAATATTATATCAAAGTAAAATTTAAAATAAACTATATTACTATAAAGTGAAAGTGAAAGTCACTCAGTTGTTTCCGACTCTTTGTGAACCCATGGACTATACAGTCCATGGAGTTCTCTAGGCCAGAATACTGAAGTGGGTAGCCTTTCTCTCCTCCAGGGGATCTTCCCAACCCAGGGATCGAACCCAAGACTCCCGCATTGCGTGCGGATTATCTACCAGCTGAGCTATCAGGGAAGCCCAGGTAAACATTTATAATGATCATTTGCAATGATCTTTAACTATCATTGATCTTAATGACATTAAGAATAGAAAAATAGGGAAATCAATAAATATAAAGTTAATTTGAAAAATCAACAAATTTTTTTAGAATTAGCTACACTGAATAAGAAAAAAAGCATTTCAAAGAAAATGAAAGAGAGAACATCATTAATGGCCACACAAGAATTACAAAATAATTTAAAATATTATAAGGCAACTACATAAATATATGGATATCAATGAAGTATGTAACTCAGATGAAATGGACACATTTCTAGAAAGAGAAATTACTGAAACTGACTCAAGATGAAAAAGAAAATCTGAAAGATTTATAAAAAGTAAAGTAGTTGAATTAGCAATTAAGAAAAAACTACCTAAATAAATAAATAGCCCAGACTTTTGTTCCACCAGTGAATTGCACCAAATACTCATAAAATAATCAATATCATTCCTTCAGAAATTTTTCCAGAATATATGAAGGGAAGGAATAAATTTCATCTAATTCTATGAAGTCAGTTTTACACTGACAACAAAACTATACAAAAATATCATAATAAAATAAAAATACAGACCGTTTTCCCTTAGAAACATAAATTTAAAAATCCTAAATAAAATGTTACCACACTGAATCCAGCACCATATAAAAAGTATTGTCACAAAGAAGAACAAACCTGACTCCATATTGGATCTATTTCTCTAGAGCTAACCTTTGTGCTCTGTTGCCTGGGTTTACTCAGGAGGGCTCTGCACTTTTGTCTCCCCAGTCAGCAAAAGAATGTTGCCTATAGCCTGAAATATGTTGTACATAAGAGTCCTTTCTCAAGGTTCTGCCTTCCAGGCTGGACATTTAAAGCCATATCACTTTTTGTTCTCATAGAGATAAAAATGTGCAGAACAGAAAATAACATTTGTCTTCTTGAAGGTTTATAGGAACGTCGTGACCAGACCTATGTGGACAGCTGCAAGATCAAAGGCTTATCACATCCCTTTCAGGGTCTGGCCAATACCAAGAAGTGTGTAACAACCAGACCCCCACTATTTCTTTTAGTATAAAAGAAGTCTGAATTCTTAAACTCTTGATTTATTGGCCTGTCAGGTGGCAAATAGTATGAGCTTGGATTCAGTAACATTATTATACACAATGATCTAATGGGATTTATCCCAACAGTACAAGTTTGGTTTAATATCTGAAAATGGATTAATATGTCATATAAATGAAATATAGGTAAAAATTCAATGATAATCCCAAAGTACACAAAAAAAAGACATTTTACAAAATCCAACACATTTTCATGACCAAAAAAAAATAAGTAGGAATAGACTATAATTTATCAAACTGATAAAGGACGTGTATGTAAAGCCCACAGCTAATACATTAGAGTATGTCATCACTTCTGGAGCTGCAGTAGTACCAGCTTATTGTCCATCACAGCAAATGAGGGGAGAAAAGCCAATCTTTACATCATGCAAAGGTATCATTGTTTTCCCTAATTTTTAATATCATGTTTAAAACTCTAGTATGGAAATGTTTAACCATATATAATACTATAAAATTTATTATATTATTTAACACACTTCTTGAGCAGTTTTAAGCTTATGAAAAAATCTAAGTAGAAAATAAAGACTTCCCATATACTAACTTTCCCCTAGCAACCAGTTACTCCTATTACTAATATCATACATTATGATAGTACATATGTTACCATTAATGAACCAATATTGTTAAAAGACACTTATTCCTTGGAAGAAAAGTTATGACCAATCTAGATGGCATATTGAAAAGCAGAGGCATTACTTTGCCGACTAAGGTCCGTCTAGTCAAGGCTATGGTTTTTCCTGTGGTCATATATGGATGTGAGAATTAGACTGTGAAGAAGGCTGAGTGCCAAAGAATTGATACTTTTGAACTGTGGTGTTGGAGAAGACTCTTGAGAGTCCCTTGGACTGCCAGGAAATCCAACCAGTCCATTCTGAAGGAGATCAGCCCTGGGTGTTCTTTGGAAGGAATGATGCTAAAGCTGAAACTCCAGTACTTTGGCCACCTCATGCGAAGAGTTGACTCATTGGAAATGACTTTGATGCTGGGAGGGATTGGGGGGAGGAGGAGAAGGGGATGACAGAGGATGAGATGGCTGGATGGCATCACGGACTCGATGGACGTGATTCTGAGTGAACTCCGGGAGTTGGTGATGGACAGGGAGGCCTGACGTGCTGCGATTCATGGGGTCGCAAGGAGTCGGACACGACTGAGTGACTGAACTGAACTGATTGATATGTTATCAACTAGAGACCATAGTTTATATTAGGGCTTATTCTTTGTGTTGTACATTCTATGGGTTTTGACAAACACACAATGACATATATCCACCATTCCAGTATCATACAAAATAGTTTTAATATCTTAAAAATCCCTATTTTCCACCTACTCATCCCTCTAGTTCTTTTCATGACTGAAAATTCATTTTTTGTGTCTGAATGATATTTCATTATATAGATATACGACAGTTTATCCATTTATTCACTGAAGGACATCTTGATTGCCTCCAACTTTTGGCAATGATGATTAAATTGCCTATAAAGATTTGAGAATGAGTTTTTATATGGACACAAGTTTTCAATTCATTTGGACATATACCAAAGAATGCAAAAGCTGGGGCATAAAGCAAAAGTGTTTTTAGTTTTGAAAGGAACATCTCAACTGATGTTCAAACTGACTGGACCATTGTGCATCCCCACTGACAATGAGAGTTAATGTTGCTTGCCTGTATTGTTAGTGTTTTAGACTTCGAACAGTCAGAGAAGTCTGTCCACTTTATATCATCAATATCTAATTTGGCAGACGATGCTAAAATCCTAGGGGGATTTTAGTAGGTACTAGTATTTTTTTATAAAAGTATTATTTCCAAGTTCTGGCATAGACAGTGAATAAATTTTAAAAAGACTTTGAAGAACTTATCTAAAATTTCTCTGGTATTTCATTCTGATGTTTAATAACTTTCACTATAAGAAAAATATGTATATATCTTAATCTTGAAAATAGTTGTTTAAACCAATATTTTCCTCTCATTATTTTTTATATATTGGGCTTCCCTGGTGGCTCAGACAGTTAAGTGTCTGTCTATAATGCAGGAGACCAGGGTTCAATCCCTAGATCGGGAAGATCCCCTGGAGAAGGAAATGGCAATCCACTCCAGTAATATTGCCTGGAAAATCCCATTAACAGAGGAGCCTTGTATGCTACAGTCCATGGGGTCACAAAGAGTCAGACACGACTGAGCGACTTCACTCACTCAATCTTCATTTAGGTCCACTGAATAGAATTCATAATCTAACATTTGGATACACTCTATTCTTCTATGTTTGGGGGGTAGAGTAATAAATATAAATAACTCCATCTCTTCCATTAATATTTACATTTTTAGATATCTCTTAGGACAGATTCCATGCCTTTCCAAAGGACTTTTCACAAAGTATGCAGATGCTAAGGGAAGCCAGTCTGCAACTATAAGTTGCCACTGATATACATGTACGAAACACAGGATATATTATAGACAACTTCAAGAAAAACTTTCCTAAGTATAGGGAATCTTAAAGTTTGAAACACTGAATCTTATAATTATTTCATATATTCCAAGATTTTCACCAAAAAATCATGAAAATCAAAGTAACTCATGGCCCACTTTGATATAATTCATGGTTCTACCCTAATTGTGAGCAAAAAAAAAAAAAACCACCTCTACATATATATGTATTATTCCATGAATTTTATCAGAAGTTACCCTTGACAACTATAAATTTTCATTAATATGTCATTTTTTAGTTTATACTCAAGATAAAAGAAAATTCTAATTTATTATCTTGCTATTTGAACATCAATTTTGTGTTGTTCAAAGATTTTTTTTCTTTTTTGATGTGGACAATTTTTAAAGTCTTTATTAAATTTGTTACAGTATTGCTTCTGCTTTATGATTTGTTCTTTTTGGCTCCAAGGCATGTGAGATATTAGCTCCCCCAACCAGGGATTGATCCCACACCCCCACATGTTGCAGGCATTGGAAATCAACGTCCTGACCACTGGGACCACTAGGGAAGTCCCTTGATTTTGTAATTTTTTTCTAATTAGCGATCACCACATAGCTATTTATTTTCTAAAGATGACAGGCTATTTCTTAGAATTGTACATTGAAGTAAGACTTTATCTGGTATTTTTTTAAGGCAAGTAGCTAGATAGCAGATATTATGAATGATGCAGATATATTTTAAACTGGAGGTTTTCATGTATAGAATTTTATGTAATTGAAAATGACATACACACATATATACATCCATCCCTAATATATATAGAAATGTATATAAATTCACATACAGACATTTATCAAAAACATTGTACATGTCAATACACAGACATTCTCTGAGTTTTCAATTCTATGAAAACTTGATTATCAGTTTTTGTGAGTAGTTTTGCACTTGAAGCGTCCACTTGATCTGTAAAAATTTATAATGAGTTTATAGAGCTTGCCCTGAAAAGTGAAAGGTTGAATGCAAATGAAGAAAAGATGGTCTCAACCTGAAAAATTTAGTAAATGACTGAATTTTTAATACTCTATAGTAGAATGAAAACAAGTATGAGATATGTTTAAATCTTATAATCAAAGTGTTTAATTTTTCAGTTAAACTTTAAAATAACAAATCAAACAACTTCATGCAGCATATCCTATGGTGAGAAAATTGACTCCATTAGACAGTGGGAGCCACTTAAGATTACCCAATTAGATATGGACAGGTGTGAGTATGTCATTCACCCAGATGGAGAAATTCAGACACTGGAGGATTAAGGAATTCATTTAGGAATCCACAGCTGTTCAAGTTAGTGCAGACATGATGAGAACCCAACAAGAATGGAACCTAATCCTGGGGTTTGTTTGCCTGATTGATCTGCCTTTTATTTAGTTGCTTTAGATTCATATTTTTGATTTCCTGTTAGTAGAGTGCTATTTATATGTCAAACAATTGGGCATAAAAACAAGTAGTGTTCCGAATTAATGTTAAGTATCTATAAAGTCAAGAACTCTGCCTATATTTATCTTTGTATTCATAAGAAACTAATTCATAATTAACTAAGCTACAAGATCAATTCATTGATTAAGTTATAAATAGGGAGAATGCTTTTCTTCTTTGTACATAAATTTCCATTCCATTTCTCTAACCATATAACCAGTCTTGAAGTTGCTGTTGCCCTCCTCCTGTCAACTAGCTTCCAGGTGAGCATCGAGTGTTTCAGAAACAGGAGAAGCGCATTTTCCTAATCCTGGCCCAGAACCTTGGTCAATTACGGTTCAAAATGTACCACTACCTTCTGTTTCTCCTCATTCTCCACCTCAGCTTATTGTAATTATAGTTAATATAGTACAATTTGTTTAACATCAATATTCTGTGCTAACAGATGGACAGGATTTGGGTCTGCAACTGGCACAATAGTGTTAGTTTGTGTTAGTCGCTCAGTTGTATCTGACCCTTTGAGACCTCATAGACTGCAGCCCGACAGGCTTCTCTGTCCATGGGATTCTCCACGCAAGAATACTGAAGTGAGTTGCCATGCCCTTCTCCAGGGAATCTTCCTGAACCAGGTATGGAATCCAACTCTCCTGCATTGCAAGCAGATTCTTTACCATCTCAGCCACCTCAGTTCAGTTCAGTTGCTCAGTCATGTTTGACTCTTTGCAACCCCATGGACTGCAACACGCCAGGCTTCCCTGTCCATCTCAAACTCCCGGAGCCTACCCAAACTCATGTCCATCACATTGGTGATGCCACCAGGCACTTCATCCTCTGTCGTCCCTTTCTCTTCCCACCTTCAATCTTTCCCAGCATCAGGATCTTTTCCAATTAGTTGTTTCTTCACATCAGACAGCCAAAGTATTGGAGTTTCAGCTTCAGCATCAGTCCTTCCAATGAATATTCAGGACTGTTTTCCTTTAGGATTGACTGGTTTAATTTCCTTTCAATCCAAGGAATTCTCAACAGTCTTCTCCAACACCACAGTTCAAAAGTTTCAATTTTTCAGCACTCAGCTTTCTTTATAGTCCAACTCTAACATCCATACATGACTACTGGAAAAACCATAGCTTTGACTAGATGGACATTTGTTAGTAAAATAATGTCTCTGTAGTAGGAAAAGGCAAAACGGTATGACACTGAGTCACCTACTTGCCATTAAATAAACTAAACTTTATTAGCTAAGGTGACTGAAATTTTAATTCACCATTTTCTGTTATTCTTGTCCTTCCATTTAGCCTCTTTTCAACCTCAACTATTATGGCTTGCATTTTATTTTACTGGTGTGAGAGGGTAGTGTAATTAAGCTATGCTATGGGGGTGTTATTCTGAAAAACACAGGGTTATTTGTCCACTAATTATGTTAGTCTAGCCAGATGCTTCCTGAGAAAAAAAGATATCTAGACAAAGCTCAACAGAACACTTTCTTTAAAAAACATGAACATTCATGGTTGGCCTCTGATTACATTTTGAAACTAAACACAAATGATTTTACAGTTTTTTCATTGTATAGTATACATTCCACTCACCTGTAGAAATAGTCCAGTGTTGACAGTTCCTTCCTTTGGACTTCAGAAAAGGCATTCAGAGGATTCGCTCCAAACTAATTTTGGCACTGATTAACTTCACTGGCATTTCTCTCCACCTGATTCAGGATACATATCATGTTGAGCTTAATCAAATAATGGTTTACAATTCCTTTGTGAATATAGCACAATAACTTTTGTAACCTTTATGTCACTGTGAAAATTTACTGTTTTCATCATTGTTATTCTAAGAGTCTATTGAATCTCTTACTTTAAAACTTGGTATCACTTTGCAAATACTCATGGATATCACTTAAATATATAGAATTAATAGAAATAATCTATTGAAACAGAAAACATACAAAACTATACCTCAGGAATAGCTAAGAGAATATATGAAAGACATAAGTTGGTTACTGCCTTTGGGTTTGGAAACAAACTGAAACTGTGATGAAGAGAGATTTACTTGTTGATGCTTTTCATTGATATATAACATCTTGAGCATTTGAAAATTCTGTGTGTGTGTGTGTTTAGAGAGAGAGAGAAAAAAAAAAACAGTACATTTTGTTAGGTTCAGTTCAGTTCAGTTCAGTCGCTTGGTCATGTCCGACTCTTTGCAACCCCATGAATTGCAGCACACCAGGCCTCCCTGTCCATCAGCAACTCCCGGAGTTCACTCAAACTCAACTCCATTGAATCGGTGATGCCATACACTCATCTCATCCTCTGTCATCCCTTTCTCCTCCTGCCCCCAAGCCCTGCCATCATCAGAGTCTTTTCCAATGAGTCAACTCTTCACATGAGGTGGCCAAAGTACTGTAGTTTCAGCTTTAGCATCATTCCTTCCGAAGAACACCCAGGGCTGATCTCCTTTAGAATGAACAAGTTGGATCTCCTTGCAGTCAAAGGGAATCTCAGCAGTCTTCTCCAACACCACAGTTCAAAAGCATCAATTCTTCAGTGCTCAGCTTTCTTCACAGTTCAAGTCTCACATCCATACATGACCGCAGGAAAAACAATAGCCTTGACTAGACGGACCTTTGTTGGCAAAGTAATGTCTCTGCTTTTCAATATGCTATCTAGGTTGGTCATAACTGTCCTTCCCAGGAGCAAGCTTCTTTTAATTCCATGGCTGCAGTCACCATCTGCAGGGATTTTGGAGCCCAAAAATATAAAGTCAGACACTGTTTCCACTGTTTCCCCACATATTTCCCATGAAGTGATGGGACGAGATGCCATGATCTTCATTTTCTGAATGTTGAGCTTTAAGCCAACTTTTTCACTCTCCTCTTTCACTTTCATCAAGAAGCTTTTTAGTTCCTCTTCACTTTCTGCCATAAAGACGGTGTCATCTGAATATATGAGGTTATTGATATTTCTCCCAGTAATCTTGATGCCAGCTTGTGCTTCTTCCAGCCCAGCGTTTCTCATGATGTACTTTGCATATAAGTTAAATAAGCAGGGTGACAATATACAGCCTTGATATACTCCTTTTCCTATTTGGAACCAGTCTGTTTTTTCATGTCTAGTTCTAACTATTGCTTCCTGACCTGGATATAGGTTCCTCAGGAGGCAGGTCAGGTGGTTTGGTACTCCCATCTCTTTCAGAATTTTCCACAGTTTATTGTGACCCACACAGTCAAAGGCTTTGGCATAGTCAATAAAGCAGAAATAGATGTTTTTCTGGAACTCTCTTGCTTTTCCATGATCCAGAGGATGTTGGCAATTTGATCTCTGGTTCCTCTGCCTTTTCTAAAACCAGCTTGAACATCTGGAAGTTCATAGTTCACGTTTTGCTGAAGCCTGCCTTGGAGAATTTTGAGCATTACTTTACTAACATGTGAGATGAGTACAATTGTACAGTAGTTTGAGCATTCTTTGACATTGCCTTTCTTTGGGATTGAAATGAAAACTAACCTTTTTCAGTCCTGTGGCCACTGCTGAGTTTTCCAAATTTGCTGACATATTGAGTGCAGCACTTTCACAGCATCATCTTTCAGGATTTGAAATAGCTCAACTGGAATTCTATCACCTCCACTAGCTTTCTTCGTAGTGATGCTTTCTAAGGCCCACTTGACTTCACATTCCAGGATGTCTGGCTCTAGGTGAGTGATCGCACCATCGTGATTATCTTGGTCGTGAAGATCATTCTTGTACAGTTCTTCTGTGTATTCTTGCCACCTCTTCTTAATATCTTCTGCTTCTGTTAGGTCCATACCATCGCTGTCCTCTTTTGAGCCCATCTTTGGATGAAATGTTCACTTGGTATCTCTAATTTTCTTGAAGAGATCTCTAGTCTTCCCCATTCTGTTGTTTTCCTAGGCTGCCATAATAAAAATATCACAGAAGGCGAGACTGGGAGGCTTAGACAACAGAAATTTATTTTTTTTTATATATCTGGAGTAAAGGAAGTCCAAGATCCAGGGCTAGCAAAGTATATTTCATTCTGAAACCCCCTTCTTTTTAGCTTTTGAGTGGCCTCCTCCTTGCTGTGTGTTCAGATGACTTCTTTACTCACACATGAGAAGAGAGAGAAAACAAATTTTTTGGTGCCTCTTTTCACAAGGACACTAGTTTTATCAGATAAAGCCCCATTCTTAACATTCTCATTTTACCTTAATTATTTCTTTAGAGGTCCCATCTCAAGCTACAACCAGTGGGGATTAGAAAATCAGCATATGAATTTTGGGGAGACACAATCATTCATATATATTCAATAAATACATATGTTCACTTATATATACATGTATATCTATTTAAATTATATGCAGAGTACATCATGAGAAATGCTGGGCTGGAAGAAGCACAAGCTGGAATCAAGATTGCTGGGAGAAATATCAATAACCTCAGACATGCAGATGACACCACCGTTATGGCAGAAAGTGAAGAAGAACTAAAAAGCCTCTTGATGAAAGTGAAAGAGGAGAGTGAAAAAACTTGACTTAAAACTCAACATTCAGAAAACTAAGATCATCGTATCTGGTCCCATCACTTCATGGGAAATAGATGGGGAAAAAGTTGAAACAGTGTCAGACTTTATTTTGCAGGGCTCCAAAATCACTGCAGATGGTGATTGCAGCCATGAAACTAAAAGATGCTTACTCCTTGGAAGGACAGTTATGACCAACCTGGATAGCATATTCAAAAGCAGAGACATTACTTTGCCGACTAAGGTCCGTCTAGTCAAGGCTATGGTTTTTCCAGTGGTCATGTATGGATGTGAGAGTTGGACTGTGAAGCAAGCTGACTGCTGCAGAATTGATGCTTTTGAACTATGGTGTGGGAGAAGATTCTTGAGAGTCCCTTGGACTGAAAAGACATCCAACCAGTCCATTCTAAAGGAGATCAACCCTGGGTGTTCTTTGGAAAGTATGATGCTGAAGCTGAAACTCCAGTACTTTGGCCACCTCATGCAAAGAGCTGACTCATTGCAAAAGACTCTGATGCTGGCAGGGATTGGGGGCAGGAGGCGAAGGGGACGACAGAGGATGAGATGAGTGGATGGCATCACCGACTCAATGGACATGAGTTTGAATGAACTCCGGGAGTTGGTGATGGACAGGAAGGCCTGGCGTGATGTGTTTTATGGGGTTGCAAAGAGTCGGACACGACTGAGTGACTGAGCTGAACTGAACTGAACATGGTTATATATATAACACTGAAACATTATGTACTTAAACTACATTTTTTTAAGGTATCATATGTTAGACACCCATATAAATGTATAGAACCTTACCATACAACCTAGCTCAATAGCAACTAATATTATTTAGGAACACTTTTAAGAAATTCTCCGTGAAGCTGTTTATAGCAATTAAGCTCTCAACATAAATGTGAATCCTATAATAGAGTGATATGATACAGAGACTAACTCCTCTCCACTAAAGTTTCCTGGAATATCCAGTGGGTGGTAGAGGCTTTTTTCTATCATGGCAAGGTAAGATAATGGAAAAGGAAAAGAAATAAATAGTATTGCTATGCTGAGCACACAAATAATGATAATCTCTTCCTAAAGTGTTACTGTGGAGAAGGAAATAGCAACCCACTCCAGTATTCTTGCCTTGAAAATCCCATGGACAGAAGCGACTGACAGGCTACAGTCTGTGGAGTCACAAAGAGTCGAACATGACTGAAGCGACCTGGCACCCATGCAAACTGTTAACTGAAAAAATTTTAGGGGAGCATGTTCTTGTGCCAAGACTAGGATAACCAGGTAAATAAACAGAAAATCTTATCAATTTCCCAAAGCTCAAAATTGAAGAGAATTAATATGAAAATAATTAAAAAGTAGTAAAAAGTGATAATTTTTAGAAACAAGTGATAATTTCAGGGAGAATACAGTTAAAAGATTCTCCGCATTCTTTTCAAGAATATCAACCCAAACATTCTAGAGCTGGGAAGCAGAAGAATCAAATCCAGAATTATAAAAAATCTGGTGACTGCCATAGAAATTATTTCCAAACTAAATTTGAAGAAAATGTACAAGGATTGATGTTCTCTAAAAGCTCAGCTGACCCCTGGAAAGACAGGAAAGAAAACCAAATAGTAGAAGTTAGAATCTCTATGAGATGAGGATGGTTTGAATGAGTGCTATAATACCATTTTTGATTAGTTTCCCCTTAATACTGCTAGGTCTGTAAAAGAATTATATTTTAGAGATGGCACAGAAAAAGTCATGTACAAAAAACGGCTGTTCTTTCTAGTCAGTGAGTTGTTCTTGAATTTACTGCAAGAAGGTTTCTCTCTCCCCACACCTTCAGCCCAGCACCACTTTTAGAATAAACTTCCCATCTAATACAAGGATAGGAAACACAGCACACACACACACAAAATCCCACTTGGAGAAAATCTCATGAAAGAAGTTTGTATTTGTTTTTGTTGTCACTATATAATGTCCACCTAGTACAATGGACAAAGTAGATTCTCAATAATTATTTGTTGAATAATTAATAAATTTGTGTAATTTAGTCACCTGAGTTTTCACAGCAGAATTCCATTTGGCTATCTGCAACACACCTCTCAATAACTAGAGGAGTCTCTTCTGCCTGGCATGGCAGTAATACAAGTTCTCTAACTGCAATTTGGCTGACAACTTCTGACCCTCCTCACTGTGTTGACTGCTGCTTTTTTCAGTTCAGTGATTGACTTCTTGGCTTTATGAGAAGCTGAGGTTGAATTGACTTCCTCTTTCATCACCGACATTGTCATTATTTTCCTATGGAATTTGGTCATCAGAAACTACTGCAAATGGAATGCCGATGAAACCATATTGCCATGCTTTAAACTCCTAGGCAACAATAGACCAGTGGTACTATATGAAACTAAAAACTTCTGCACGGCAAAGCAAACTATCAACAGAATGAAAAGGCAGCTTGTCAAATCAGAGAAAATATTTATAAACCATCATCTGAGAAAGGCTACATTTTTAAAATGTACAAGAAACTTTTATAAATCAATACAAAAACAAACAAGCAAACAAACCAATTAAGTTTTAAACTGTGCAAAGGACTTGAACAAATGTTTCTCCAAAGATGGCATACAAATGGCCAACAGGTATATGGAAAGATGCTCATCTAAAAAGATTCCCTAATTAATGATTGAGTGAAGTTGCTCAGTCGTGTCCGACTCTTTGCGACCCCATGGACTGTGGCATACCAGGCTCCTCTGTCTATGGGATTTTCCAGGCAATAGTACTGGAGTGGATTGCCATTTCCTTCTCCAGGGGATCTTCCCGACCCAGGGATTGAACCCTGGTCTCCCGCATTGTAGACAGACGCTTAACCATCTGAGCCACCAGGCAAGTCCAATTAATGATTAGGGGAATGCAAATCAGAAGTTAAATGAGATATCTCATTCCTGTTAGGATAGTTATTATCAAACAAAACAAAAGATAACAAGTGTTGACAAGCATGTAGATAAAAGGAAACCCTTGTGATCTCTTAGTGCAAATGTAAATTTTTAGCCACTACATAAAACAGCAAGAAAGTGTCTCTAAAAAATAAAAGTTGAACTAATTTATGATCCAACAATCTCACTTTTAGGTATACAACCAAAAGGATTAAAATACATATGCCAAGGAGATATTTACAATTAGTTTGATCACAGTATTGTTTACAATAGCCAAGTTGTGTACAGATAAATGGATAAAGAAAAGGTGGTATATAAATACAATAGAATATTACTTGCTCTTAAAAGAGAGAAATCCTACCCTTTTTAACAGCATGGATGAACCTAGAAGCCACTATACTAAGTAAAACAAGCCAGTGGCAGAAGAATATTGCATGATTCCATTTATATGATGTATCTAAACTAGTAAAACTCATAGAAGTGGAGAATACAATAGAACTTGCCAGGGGCTAAGGAATACAGAATATGAGGAATCAGTGATCAATGAGTATAAAGTTGAAGTTATATAAAGATGATTAAGTTTTAGAGATCTGCTCTACTATAGTTAACAAAATGGTATTGCACACTTCAAATTTTGTTAAGTTAAATCTCATCTACAGTGATCTTACCACAAAAAAAAAAAAAAAGCCTAAAACCCAAAACAAGCAAACCTAAGAGAGTCACAGAAACACAGAGTGCTGCCTATGCCTATTATTTTGATTCTGGTAATGGTATCACAGATGTTGGCATATATCTAAATTCATCAAATTGTACACGTTAAATAAGTATAATTCTTTGTATATCAATTATATCTACATAAAGCTATTAAATAAAACTCTCAAAAAATCCTAGATATGCAAAGACTAATATATCCACCATACCCTCTCCTACCGTGGTTTTTACATTTGTACATGACCGCATAACAAAAAACTTCACATCCTATTCTCCAACTTTGCAATTTGCATAATAATCAGTTCTTATATTATTAACAGCTTTCAGTAATGTGACTTTTCAAAATTTACATACTAGTAATTGAAGAATTACTGACTTCCAGATTCAAGTCTTTTTTTTTTCTTTACTGCTAGTATTTTTATACACCTCCACAGCCAGAGTAGTTATAAGCTAAAAATGTTTACATAAATAAAATTTTAAAATAGTAAACATAAAATAAGACTGGTATTTATAAAATCAGAGAACCAAAACACCCTATAGGCAAAGAGGAGGATGATGCCTCTTTCCAGCAATGAGAAGGGACAATATTACACATGCGCGTTGGTGGTCAATGAGAATCACCCAGAAGAACTAAGGAGACAATTGTATCTTTATTCTTAGGCTGACAGATGATATTCTAGAGTAACCAGTACTTTAAGAGCTCGGGTCCCAACTTTCTTAATTCCATTACCTATCAAAATTTCTACTGCAGAGTTATTTCTAAAAGATGAAGAAGAAAGGACATTAACTTTGAAAACAAACCAGTCAATCCTGAAGGAAATAACCCTGATGACTCATTGGAAGGACTGATATTGAAGTCCAGTACTTTGGCCACCTGACGCCAAGAGCCAACTCAGTGGAAAAGACCCTGATGCTGGGAAAGAATGAAGGCAAAAGGAGAAAGGAGTAACAGAGGCCTCGATGATCAGATAGCATCACCTATTCAACAGACATGAATTTGACCAAGCTCCAGGAGATAGTGAAGGAAATGGGAGCTTGTTGCGGGCTCCAAAATCACTGTGGATGGTGACTGCAGCCATGAAATTAAAAGATGCTTACTCCTTGGAAGGAAAGCTATGACAAACCTAGACAGCATATTAAAAAGCAGAGACATTACTTTACCAACAAAGGTCCATCTAGTCAAAGCTATGGTTTTTCCAGTAGTCATGTACGGATGTGTGAGTTGAATGATAAAGAAAGTTGAGTGCCTCAGTATTGATGCTTTTAAACTGCAGTGTTGGAGAAGACTCTTAAGAGTCCCAAAGAGATCAAACTAGTCAATTCTAAAGTAAATCAGTCTTGAATATTCATTGGAAGGACTGATGCTGAAGCTGAAACTCCAACACTTTGGCCACCTGTTGTGAAGAACTGACTCCTTGGAAAAGACCCTGATGCTTGGAAAGATTGAAGGTGGGAGGAGAAGGGGAGACAGAGGATGAGATGATTGGATGGCATCACCAACTCGATGGGCATGAGTTTGAGCAAGCTCCAAGAGATGGTGAGGGACAGGGAAGCCTGTCATGCTGCAGTCCGTGGGGTCACAAAGGGTCAGACATGACTTTGGACTAAACAACAACAACACTAACTACCAAGGACATACAGCTAATAAAAATCCAACTAATGCTGGACTTCAGAACCTTCTGTTTAAAATACCTCCATTCATTGAAGAATGCCCAAGAGAGGCAAGCTATTCCTTTGAAGATAATCAGCAGTCAGTGGCTTTAGGCACCCCTCTTGGAGCCCTGGCTCCTCCCCTCATGTTCCATTTGCACTTTCCCTCCATGTTAACCGATAATGAACCATATCTTTCCCATCCCCCATATTTCTTAAGGAAAAAGAAGTTAGAATGATAATCACCATTCTCAATAGTGCTAGCTTTTTTTCTTCTCTCTGTTTTTCTTGTTTGTTTGTTTGTTTTTTAAAATTGCTCTCCAAACCAGGCCAGTTGAAGAGAATGATAAACTTTATCACATAGAGGAAAAATCTCATCCAGATAAAATTATGAGTGCCAGAAGAAAACAAAATGCTGAAACTGCAAGATAGACAGAAATCATTTTGCCTGATAAGAAATTGTTCAAAGTAAAGGTAAACATTATTTAGAGACCTCCTATTTACATTTTACGAAGATATCGTTTCTGATTGTGACTTAGCAAACATTTTGGAAGACAATGTCAGTTTCCTCCCTTATACTGAACTCAAATATTCAGAAATACACACCTAAGATTTTTTTTAACATTTTATTATCTTTTAACCTGCCCAAATATTTCTTATATGTTAGCATATTTTTAACAAAACCAGCAGGAGTTGAAAACACATTCAATTTAATTCCAAGTACATGAAGAAACATGAATTTACATAACAGGGGCAATGGCTATTTTTGTAGGTAACCAGGAACAACTTAAATCTTGTGACTTTTACTACTGGTAAGGTTTTACTAATTGAATGAGCTAGAGCTAAGAGCATACATTTTCTTTTCTTTCTTTTACATAGTCATAATTTTGCTGATTTATTTCATAAGTTTGTTCATCCAATGAGACATTTATGAAAATATGACAATAATTAGGATGTTTGTAAAATATCATTTTTTAAATGGCAAGTAACTCTTCAGTCACTGAAATACCTTCTAGGAATTCACCTTGAACTTCATTCTTGGCACTTATTTGACAACATATATTACAGAATAGAATCTAAGCCTTGTTAAAGGAAAGTTAAATCATTTGTTCACTTGTCTTTTTCACACTTTTAGACACCTTGAACTCTTCAAGTATGAATCAGAACTTTGGGCTCGGTAAAAATAAAATCAATTTACTGTTGGAAGGCAATGTTTTTTATTCCATCTCTGATTTCCATGAGAAGAGATTCCCCTCCATTCCCCTTAACCTTTCTCTACCTACTTAATAGCTCTGCCTTTCTTCCTCTTGTTTCCTATAGAGAACACACATCCCCCTACCACCACTCATGCTATGAGGAGCTGTCCCAGTTCAGTCTTACTTTAGAGCTGACTAAGCAAATCTCCCTAGATCAGGCACTCAAATACTAGGTCAATCTATCTTTTACCCAGAGTATACTCATCTTACTTAGCTTTGCCAGTAGTAAAGGTGACATTAAGGACTCTTATGACTCTCCTTTGTTTATGTTATTTTACTTTTTATTTTAAAAACAAAGTTTTGAAGACTGTTTAATAACATAACAAATTCTTAGTTCATTGGTTCAGTCGCTCAGTCGTGTCCAACCTTTGCAGCCCCATGAATCGCATCATGCCAGGCCTCCCTGTCCATCACCAATTCCTGGAGTTCACTCAAACTCATGTTCATAAGTCAGTGATGCCATCCAGCCATCTCATCCTCTGTCGTCCCTTTCTCCTCCTGCCCCCAATCCCTCCCAGCATCAGAGGCTTTTCCAGTGAGTCAACTCTTCGCATGACGTGCCAAAGTATTGGAGTTTCAGCTTCAACATCAGTCCTTCCAATGAAGACCCAGGACTGATCTCCTTTAGAATGAACTGGCTGGATCTCCTTGCAGTCAAAGGCACTCTCAAGAATCTTCTCCAACATCACAGTTCAAAAGCATCAATTCTTCAGCACTCAGCTTTCTTCACAGTCCAACTCTCACATCCATACATGACCACTGGAAAAACCACGGCCTTGACTAGATGGACTTTTGTTGGCAATACTTTGTCTCTGCTTTTTAATATGCTATCTAGATTGGTCATAACTTTCCTTCCAAGGAGTAAGCGTCTTTTAATTTCATGGCTGCAGTCACCATCTGCAGTGATTTTGAAGCCCTAAAAAATAAAGTCTGACACTGTTTCCACTGTTTCCCCATCTATTTCCCATGAAGTGATGGGACCAGATGCCATGATCTTTGTTTTCTGAATTTTAAGCCAACTTTTTCACTCTCCTCTTTCACTTTCATCAAGAGGCTTTTTAGTTCCTCTTCACTTTCTGCCATAAGGGTGGTGTTATCTGCATATCTGAAGTTATTGATATTTCTCCTGGCAATTTTGATTCCAGCTGTGCTTCTTCCAGCCCAGGGTTTCTCATGATGTACTCTGCATATAGTTAAATAAGCAAGGTGACAAT
This sequence comes from Ovis canadensis, assembly GCF_042477335.2. NCBI lineage: Eukaryota > Metazoa > Chordata > Mammalia > Artiodactyla > Bovidae > Ovis > Ovis canadensis. Next base: position 65,981,007 of record NC_091250.1, read on the forward strand.
ATACAGCCTTGACGTACTCCTTTTCCTATTTGGAACCAGTCTCTTGCTCCATCTCCAGTTCTAACTGTTGCTTCCTGACCTGCATATATGTTTCTCAACAGGCAGGTCAGATGTTCTGGTATTCCCATCTCTTTCAGAATTTTTCACAGTTTATCATGATCCACACAGTCAATGGCTTTGGCATAGTCAATAAAGCAGAAATAGATGTTTTTCTGGAACTCTCTTGCTTTTTCCATGATCCAGCGATGTTGGCAGTTTGATCTCTGGTTCCTCTGCCTTTTCTAAAACCAGCTTGATGTCTGGAAGTTTATGGTTCATGTATTGCTGAAGCCTGGCTTGGAGATTTTTGAGCATTACTTTACTAGCATGTGAGATGAGTACAATTGTGTGGTAGTTTGAGCATTCTCTGGCATTGCCTTTCTTTAGGATTGGAATGAAAACTGACCTTTTGGACCTTTTCCAGTCCTGTGGCCACTGCTGAGTTTTCCAAATTTGTTGGCATATTGAGTGCAGCACTTTCACAGCATCATCTTTCAGGATTTGAAATAGGTCAACTGGAATTCCATCACCTCCGCTAGCTTTGTTCATAGTGATGCTTTCTAAGGCTCACTTGACTTCACATTCCAGGCTGTCTGGCTTTAGGTGAGTGATCACACCATCATGATTATCTTGGTCATGAAGATCTTTTTTGTACAGTTCTTCTGTGTATTCTTGCCACTTCTTCTTAATATCTTCTGCTTCTGTTAGGTCCATACCATTTCTGTCCTTTTTCGAGCCCATCTTTGCATGAAATATTCCCCTGGCATCTCTAATTTTCTTGAAGAGATCTCTAGTCTTTCCCATTCTGTCGTTTTCCTCTATTTCTTTGCATTGATCACTGAAGAAGGCTTTCTTATTCCTTCTTGCTATTCTTTGGAACTCTGAATTCAGATATTTATATCTTTCCTTTTCTCCTTTGCTTTTCACTTCTCTTCTTTTCAAATTCTTAAGTTAATATCAATTCTTAAAATTTAAATCAAAATATAAATGTAGCATAATCTTATTTTTAAATATAAATATACTCATTAAAATAAGCAGAATAATTAAATAATGGGAAAGAAATATATCTAAATTTTACAAAAGATCATATTCCATAGAAAACTTATCATAAATTTTTTTTCCACATTTTAAAATATTTTCTAAAGCTTTGACAATAAGCGTGTATTTGAAGAATAAATTCAAGTGAAAAAAATTGAATTCAAAATTAGTATACTATTATTTGATCATAACTATATAGCAAAATACTGGAAATGTTAATTAAAATATTAATAATGATTTTTTTTACTTTTTTATAAATTATTGTTGTTGTTTTCCACAGAAAGACTCTCCTTTGATTTTGTTTGTTCTCAAATTCCTCAGAACTGTATTGAAGAGAGATGCTATTTATTAAAAAGCCCCTGAGAAACTTGACTTTCTGATTTGTTTAAAGATTCAATTCCCCTTGCCAAATCTACCCAAATCAGATGGACTGTGTTTAGAAGACTCCATAGACTTGGGTTTGCTTCTGAAGCAGAGGGTGAAGATGCCTTTGACTATATGCTTCTAAGGTGAGTGTGGCTGGCAGCTGATTCTTTGTGGATAATTCCACAGTGAACTCACAGAAAATTATGCATTATTTATCAGGAATTGAAATTTTAATACTTCAAGACAACATGTCCTGAGAAAATGACAAAATTAAAGGAACTCCACTTTTTGAGTTCCTAGAATATGATGGTTTCCCCGATGGCTTAGACAATAAAAGAGTCTGCCTGCAATGCAGAAGATCTGGGTTTGATCCCTGGATTAGGAAAACCCCCTGGAGAAGGGAATGGCAATGCACTCCAGTATTCTTGCTTGGAGAATTCCATGAACAGAGAAGCCTGGTGGGCAACAGTCCATGGGGTCTCAAAGAGTCAGCAATGACTGAGCAACTTTCACCTTCAGAACATGACAAGTCCTTTGCAAGGCATTGAAACATGCATACTATCATGTAAGAATCCAATCGCCAGTCTATGTCCGATGCAGGATACAGCATGCTTGGGGCTGGTGCATGGGGATGACCCAGAGGGATGTTGTGGGGAGGGAGGTAGGAGGGGGGTTCATGTTTGGGATCGCATGTACACCTGTGGTGGATTCATGTCAATATATGGCAAAACCAATACAGTATTTTAAAGTAAAATAAAGTAAAAATTAAAATTAAAAAAATAAAATACATTAAAATATACATATATATAATTTGAGAGTTGAGAAATTGGGCCTCAGGGGAGTTAAATAATCTATGTAGAGAAACTATCAGGGAACTAATGGAATGAAGATTATAACTTAAAAATTTTGCTCCAAAATCTGTTCTTTTAATAGTACAAAATAACATTTGCATTCTGTAAAAAATTCACCCTAGTTCAAAGATAAGATTTACAGTACAGTAATATATAATATATGTATAATCTTTCCCACTTGCCAAGAACATTTTTAATATTATTAATATATATATCAAAATAGTGATAGCATAAAGTTCATACTCGAATTCAGTTTCAGAGAAAAAAATGAATAAGGCTTAACCAGGAGTGAAAAAATGAAGAAAAATCATATACACACATATATGTGAGTGTACATATACATAACACAGTCCCTTCTCAATAGACAGACCTTCCATTAACTTCAGCAGGCAAATGCTTGAACTGCACCCATTATCTACATAAATATATAATGTCCCAAGTGTGCAATTACGTTATTCCACAGCGAAGAATGACTTGGTTTCACAATGCGTGTGCTAGGAACCTGACTGATTCTGAAATATTTGCATTTGAAAGGATAGAGACTATTCACATAAACTGTCAGTAGCTTAGTGCATCCTATTAGTGTGCATTTTATACTAAAGAAAGAACATTATGGCTGGGAATTCTCTCTTTCTTCCCTGCCAGAGTGACATACTTTCTCTATCATAGTCTGTTGTGTCTGGGGTTAGTCGGCTCATTGCTTATTCCTTCAATGTAGAATATTCTGTCCATGCATATTTGGGCTTGTAATATGTAAGAAGATCCTATCTGAAACATAATATGGGCAGTCCATTTACTATTCAATCAATAATATCATGCACAGAACTAAGTATACATGTTTACTATTTCATCACGACTGCATTATCATCATTAAAATATTCCACAATCTTCTTCCTAAGTGCTTGACTAGACACAGTATGACCATATATCTCCTTAAGAAGTTAAAAATCTAAATAAAATTGCAGACCTTGTAAGAGTGGTGTATTACCCCATACAGAAGAGAAATCTGCTTAATTTTAAATTTGATTAACGTGTTTTTATATAATATTACCATTAATATTTCATTGGAAAATATATTTTTAATAAAAATGATAACTTACTAATGAAAGAATTACTACATTTAAATACTTACTGAATTCTGCTAAGCAAAATAAGTAATTTATTTTAAGATACTATTGTAGCTATTATGCCCTAAAACAAATTCTTTTTTTTTTTTTTAATTGAAGGATCATTGTTTACAGAATTTTTCTGTTTTCTGTCAAACATCAAAAAGAATCAGCCTTGGGTACACCACCAAGAATCAACAAGAATCAGCCATAGGTACACTATTGTAGCTATTATGCCTTAAAACAAATTCTTATAATGTTGGAAACATAAGACACCTTCACATGTGAAAATTAATAACATAAAGCACTGTATAATAAATACTTTTTAAAGTGGCAGTTTGAACTAAAGGAATTCTAAGAAATAACTGATCATAGTAGATTGAATTAAACATGGAATATTACAAATTATATGGAAGTTAAAGTAGTCCTTGAAGGATAGGTAATTCAAAATAAGTTTATTATTACTCCCATTTCTCCCTCCATATATCTTCTCCCCATCTTTCCACCAGTAACCACAGTTTGCTACAAGTTTTGAAAATGAAAATAACACGAGAAATCCCCAGACCCTAGAGGGAAGAAGTTATGAAGCAAAATAGACTTGAGGACATTACCAAATTAAACAGATCTTACAGAACCAAGGAAACTGGCATCAAGAAGTAAAGACTTTGAAGTCACGTTGTACCGTGGTCTTTAGCATTCACTGTGCTATGTCATACATCTCCTCGGGGCTAAAAAGAAAAAAGTTAACAGTGGATGACTCTCAGATGTCAGGAGGGCATTTTACTAAACACAGCCAACTAGCTACAAGAGAAGAGATCTTAAGGAAATGGAAGTTAGGCAAAGGTGCCACTGTCACTGTGGACTTTCCATCAGATAAAGGTTTCCAGGAAGATTCTTTAGGGTGAAAGAAATTGGAGTTCCGTAAAATTGTTATTCTACTGAGTTTGTGGGAGCATTAGGCGTTCACCAAGTATTTGTGAGCAATCTACTATGCTTGATAGTCTGCAACATACTGAGGAAATAAAGATACGTGAGATCGAGTACTGCTTTTTAGAAACTTCAAATTCTAACAGGAGATGATGGGTGGAGAGACGGACAGACAGACAGGAGAAATAGCAGCCTAATGAGTGGTTTAATACGATAGGGAAAAGAAGGAGTAGGTGCCTTATTCTGCCAGAGACACATGGAAATTGAATAAATTCAAAGTATTTGAAGTGCAAATCTCTAGGATCAATTCATATTCCAGCTAGTTATTTTTCAGTCACTAAGTCATGGTCAAATTTTTCTGGACTCGTGGACTGCAGCACATCAGGCTTCCCTGTCCTTCACCATCTCCTGGAGATTACTCAAACTCACATCCTTTGAGTTGGTGATACTATCCAACCATCTCATCCTCTGTCACCCCTCTTCTCCTCTTGCCCTCAATTTTCCCAGTATCAGGGTCTTTTCCAATGAGTCAGCTCTTTGCCTCAGTTGGCCAAAATATTGGAGCTTCAGCTTCAGCATCAGTCCTTCCAAAGACTATTCAGGGTTGATATCTTTCAGGATCCTGGTTTGATCTCCTTGCAGTCCAAGGGATTCTCAAGAGTCTTTTCCAGCACCAGAGTTCGAATGGTCAATACCAAAATCAGATTGATTATATTCTTTTCAGCTGAAGATAGAGAAGCTCTATACAGTCAGCAAAAGCAAGACTGGAAGTGGACCATGGTTCAGATCATGAGCTCCTTATTGAAAAATTCCAGCTAGGTTGTCTCCTATTATCTGTGCTTTGGACTGCTGCTGCACAGACATCTGACAACCTCGGCCATCTTATACTTTGCCATCAGTGGTCGAGCTTTCCTTAGTTTTTGACACTCCAAAGTGTAGATACAAACTCTCCCCTTCCATTTTCTTGCTGTTGCTGCTGCTGTTTAGTCACTAAGTCATGTTCAACTCTTTGCAACCCCATGAACTGTAGCCTGCAATGCTCCTCCATTCATGGAATTCTCCAGGCAAGAATTCTGGAGTTGGCTTTCCATTTCATTCTCCAGGGGATCTTCCAACCCAGGGATCAAACTCACATCTCCTGCTTGGCAGGATTCTTCACCACTGAGACAAAGAGTTAATACAAGACCATACTCATTTTCACTCCTTTTTAAAGGCTTGAAAGAAGTAGCGGGAACTATAACAACAACAACAACAATAACAAAACCATGGAGCTGATATTATCAGATTTATTATTTTTAGATCCCAGTGAATATGTCTCCTATTGAGCATATTTCTCTTTAGCGCCAACAGACATCCATTTTGCAGAAATGTCATACTTTTCCAGACAGAAATTAACTTATTTTTCCCTCACTTTACTGCTACCAACTGTCTTTATTACTAACCAGCAAGAGTGAAAGTTGATGACAATATGTCACTCTCTTCAAACTATAATCTGGGTTCACATGCTAAAACCAGATATCCTAGATTTCCATCCCATTATTGTCATTTACCAGCTGTGTGATATTTGGGAAATTACTTAACCTGTCTGTGCCTCAGTTTTATGAGTGTAATGAGGTTAATAATAGGATTTTTCTCATTGGGTGGTTCTGAGAATAAATTATTATAATATTAATTATAAATTGCTTAGCAAATAATGTTCAACAGGCATTAAAAATATCATTACTATTATTCAAAATAGACAAATGTATTCAACACCCTCATCTGACATATATTTACTCAGACACCTTCCCAAGTCAAGTCTTCAAAAACAATTGTTTACAACCTATTTACATTTTCTTCCCTTGCGGCTCAAATGGTAAGAATCTGCCTGCAATGCTGGAGACCCAGATTCGACCCCTAGGTTGGGAACATCCCCTGGAGAAGGGAATGGCAACCTGATCCAGTATTTGTGCCTGGAGAATTCCATGGGCAGAGGAGGCTGGCAGGCTACAGTCAATGGGGTCGCAAAGAGTTGGACAAGACTGAGCAACTAAAACACACACGTTTGTTTAATTAAAAGATCTATCCTAGAATAATGGGTTTCTGCCTCAAATGTACGTAACACCTTAACTCTTAACTTCAGTAACTGAAAAGGGTAGTAAATTACAACCAGACATTTACAATTTTTGTCTTTATTTTATATGGTCTCCATCAGGCTCCATACATTAGAAAAGTGGAGCAAGGCTATAATCTGAGAACATGCAGAAGACCATAATGTTGTAGTTTACATTAAGAACATAAGGACACTTCTATTAAAGTAAAAATGTTCTCAGAACCTCATAAGATAATCTTTCTCTGAATTTACTGGCTGAAAAATGCATAATGACAACACACTACTTTGCAAAGCTTTTAAAGACTGTGTTTTATTCATTATGACTATGCATCTAAGTCGGTTCAAAATTGGGAAAGAAGTATGTCAAGGCTGTATACTGTCACCCTGATTATTTACTTATATGCAGAGTACATCATGCAAAATGCTGGGCTGGATGAAGCACAAGCTGGAGTCAAAATTGCTGGGAGAAATATCGATAGCCTCAGATATGCAGATGATACCACCCTAATGGCAGAAAGTGAAGAGGAATTAGGGAACCTCTTGATGAAGGTGAAAGAGGAGACTGAAAAAGCTGGCTTAACACTCAACAGTCAAAAAACGAAGATTATGGCATCCAGTCCCATCACTTCATGACAAATAGATGGGGAAACAAGGGAAACAGTGACAGACTTTATTTTCTTTAGCTCCAAAAATCACTACAGATGGTGACTGCAGCCATGAAATTAGAAGACCCTTGCTCCTTGGAAGAAAAGCTATGACAAACCTAGAAAAAGCTATTAAAAAGCTGACACATTACTTTATTGACAAAGGTTGTCTAGTCAGAGCTATGGTTTTTCTAGTAATCATGTGCGGATGTGAGAGTTGGACCATAAAGAAGGCTGAATGCCAAAGAATTGATGCTTTTGAGCTGTGGTGTTGGAGAAGACCCTTGAGAGTCCCTTAGAATGCAAGGAGGTCAAATCAGTCCATACTAAAGGAAATCAGTCCTGAATATTCATTAGAAGGACTGATGCTGAAACTGAAGCTCAATACTTTGGCCACTTGATGTGAAAAGCCAACACATTAGAAAAGACCCAATGCTGGGAAAGATTGAAGACAGGAGGAGAAGGGGATGACAGAGGATGAGATGGTTAGATGGCATCACTGACTCAATGTACATGAGTTTGAACAAGCTATGGGAAATTATGAAGGACAGGGAAGCCAGCTGTGCTATAGTCCATGTGTTGCAAAGAGTCAGGCATGACTGAGCACTGAACAATAGCAACAATGTATCTAAAGTCTGATTTTCTCTGCTTCTGGGACCAAGATGTCAAGGATGCCCAACCAGAATGGAATAAAGCAGGGCAGGCAGATTCACTGTTGACCATTGTCACCTGCTTCAAAGGTACACTCAACTCTACCCAGAACTGTATTTTCAATCTCAGAACATCTTACTCTGCCATCTCTCTCACAAGTGTTTAAACTCTCTAAACCTCTGCCTCTCTACAGCTTCTTCCACACACCCTTTCTGGCCTCAAATTCTAATTTCTGGAAGAAGCAGAAGCCATCAAACTGAAAATACTTCCTTTACTAATATGAAAAATATATAATCCTACCTAGATTGACACCCATTTGTCTTCAACAGACTGTTAGTAACTCTACTCACAATGCTGCATATTGCCTCCCCAGGACTTCTTTATGTCATATTTGGGCATTTGTTTTCCTTCACCTATTTCATCCAACCCTTTTTCTCTCACCTCTGGCAAACACCTATGGGTTCCCTATAAATTCATTTATGTTGCTATTTGTTTTACATTCCACATATGAGAACTTAAGTATTTGTCTTTCTGTGTCTGACTAATTTCACTTAGCACGATGTCCTCAAGGTCCATCCATATTGTCATAATTGACAAGATGGCCTTCTTTTTTATAGCTAAATAATATCCTTCCATCCTTTTCAATATGCTCAAGTCTCTCTTAACATGAAAATCCTCCTTCACCCTACTTCAAACTATTTCCTTCTCTCTCTTTACTTTCTCAGGCAGTATGGAAATGTTTTTACTAGTATTTAGTCTATGGATTTCCATCTTCTCCATTCAATCTTCCAGTCACATTAATATGGCTTATTTCTTATCATTTAAAATACAATCTTGATAATACTTACTATATTTATTTTTCTTAAAAGCTTTGAATAGAATGGAATCATGTATGACAATATTTTGTATATTTCCTCCTAAAATCATTTGGAATTGATGATATTTACTGAACAGAATTAAAATTTTTAAATGATTCAGTTCAGTTCAGTCGCTCAGTCATGTCCATCTTTTTGCGACCGCATGAATCACAACATACCAGGCCTCCCTGTCCATCACCAACTGCCAGAGTTTCTCCAAACTTATATCCATCGAGTCAGTGATGCCATCCAGCCACTCATCCTCTGTCATCCCCTTCTTCTCCTACCCCAAACTCCCCCCGCCCAACCCCAGCATCAGGGTCTTTCCCAATGTGAAGAGTTGGTCTTTCCCAGCTCTTCACATCAGTGGCCAAAGTACTGGAGTTTCAGCTTTAGCATCATTCCTTCCAATGAACACCCAGGACTGATCTCCTTTAGAATGGACTGGCTGGATGTCCTTGCAGTCCAAGGGACTCTCAAGAGTCTTCTCCACAGTTCAAAAGTATCAATTCTTTGGCACTCAGCTTTTTTTACAGTCCAGCTCTCACACTGATACATGACAACTGGAAAAACCATAGCCTTGACTAGAAGGATCTTTGTTGGCAAAGTAACGTCTCTGGTTTTTAATATGCTGTCTAGGTTGGTCATAACTTTCCTTCCAAGGAGCAAGCGTCTTTTAGTTTTATGGCTGCAGTCCCCATCTGCAGTGATTTTGGAGCCCCCAAAATAAAGTCAGCCACTGTTTTTATTGTTTCCCCATCTGTTTTCCATGAATTGATGGGATCAGATGCCATGATCTTAGTTTTCTGAATGTTCAGTTTTAAGCCAACATTTTCACTCTTCTTTTTCACTTTCATCAAGAGGCTCTTTAGTTCTTCTTTGCTTTCTGCCATAAGGGTGGTATCATCTGCATATCTGAGCTTATTGATATTTCTCCCAGCAATCTGGATTCCAGCTTGTGCTTCTTCCAGCCCAGTGTTTCTCATGATGTACTCTGCATAGAAGTTAAATAAGTAGGGTGACAATATACAGCCTTGACATACTTCCTTTTCCTATTCGGAACCAGTCTGTTGTTCCATGTCCAGTTCAAACTGTTGCTTCCTGACCTGCATATAAGTTTCTCAAGAGGCAGGTCAGGTGGTCTGGTATTCCCATCTCTTTCAGAATTTTCCACAGTTTATTGTGATCCACACAGTCAAAGGCTTTGGCATAGTCAATAAAGCAGAAATAGATGTTTTTCTAGAACTCTCTTGCTTTTTGGATGATCCAGCAGATGTTGGCAATTTGATCTCTGGTTCCTCTGCCTTTTCTAAAACCAGCTTGATGTCTGGAAGTTCATGTTTCATGTATTGCTGAAGCCTGGCTTGGAGAATTTTGAGCATTACATTACTAGCATGTGAGATGAGTGCAATTGTGCAGTAGTTTGAGCATTCTTTGGAATTGCCTTTCTTTGGGATTGGAATGAAAACTGACCTTTTCCAGTCCTGTAGCCACTGCTGAGTTTTCCAAATTTGCTGGAATATTGAGTGCAGCACTTTCACAGCATCATTTTTCAGGATTTGAAATAGCTCAACTAGAATTACATCACTTCTACTAGCTTTGTTCTTGGTGATGCTTTCTAAGGCCCACTTGACTTCACATTCCAGGATGTCTGGCTCTAGGTGAGTGATCACACCATCATGATTATCTGGGTCGTGAAGATCTTTTTTGTACAGTTCTTCTGTGTATTCTTGCCATCTCTTCTTAATCTTCTGCTTCTGTTAGGTCCATACCATTTCTGTCCTTTATTGAGCCCATCTTTGCATGAAATGTTCCCTTGGTATCTCTAATTTCCTTGAAGAGATTTCTAGTCTTTCCCATTCTGTTTTCCTCTATTTCTTTGCATTGATCGCTGAAGAAGGCTTTTTTATCTCTTCTTGCTATTCTCTGGAACTCTTCATTCAAATGGGAATATCTTTCCTTTTCTCCTTTGCTTTTCACTTCCCTTATTTTCACAGCTATTTTTAAAGTCTCCTCAGACAGCCGTTTTGCTTTTTTGCATTTCTTTTCCATGAATATGGTCTTTATCCCTTTCTCTTGTACAGTGTCACATACCTCCAACCATAGTTCATCAGGCACTCTATCAGATCTAATCTGTTAAATCTATTTTTCACTTCCACTGTATAATCATAAGAGATTTGATTTAGATCATACCTGAATGGTCTAGTGGTTTTCCCTACTTTCTTCAATTTAAGTCTGAATTTGGCAATAAGGAGTTCATGATCTGAGCCACAGTCAGTTCCCGCTCTTGTTTTTCCTGACTGTATAGAGCTTCTGCATCTTTGGCTGCAAAGAACAAAATCAATCCGATTTTGGTGTTGACCATCTGGTGATATCCATGTGTAGAGTCTTAACTTGTGTTGTTGGAAGAGGGTGTTTGCTATGACCAGTTTGTTCTCTTGGCAAAACCCTATTAGCCTTTGCCCTGCTTCATTCTGTACTCCAAGGCCAAATTTGCCTGTTACTCCAGGTGTTTCTTGACTTCCTACTTTTGCATTCCAGTCCCCTATAATGAAAAGGACATCTTTTTTTGGTTGTTAGTTCTAAAAGGTCTGGTAGGTCTTCATAGAACCATTCAACTTCAGCTTCTTCAGTGTTTCTGGTTGGGGCATAGACTTGGATTACCAGAATATTAATTTTTATTCTTTAATGAATTTTGGTAGTCTATATATTTATGCTTTTTGCTTTCCTTGGGTTCATTTTCCTATTTTTCCTTAAGTTTTTAAGATGGATGCTTAGCTCATTGATTTTCAGTCTTTTGTTTTTTCAGAAATAAGTATTTAAATCAGTTTTAAAATGAAGTCCTTGCACTATTATTTTGTATTCATGTTTAAATATTTGTTATTTTCTTTGACCAAATAGTTATTTGGAAATGTAATATCTAATTTACAAATACATTTAGTATTTTTAAATTATCTTTTCATTATACTCATTCTAATTCAATAAAACTACAGTAATTTTATATAATTTGCTCAGCATTATCTGGAGTTTCATTAAATTTGCATTACTGTTTATTTCAATGTCAGTTTTATGTGTATCTAATGTATTCTTGAAAAAAATGATATGCTCTTTAATTTTAAGACTCAGGGTTCAATGTATGTTATTGAGAATAAGACTATCAATTATGTTGTTTGTTCAAATCTTCTATATCTTTACTAAGTTTGGGTTTTGGTTTTCATAGTATCAAGTTGAATGAAATCTCCCTGTATGTTAGTAGATTCATTGCATTATGCCTGCCATCTGTTACATCTTTTTCTTTATAGTACATCTTTGACTATCTTATTCTGTGCAAAAAAATGTAAAATTGCTCTATATTCCTCATATGAAATGAAAGCTTTTATCCCACATAATGATTTTTTGCCTTAGGGTCTATTTTGTCTGATATTAAAATAACTGTAACAGCTTTATCTTAGTAGGTGACTCTATGCTTTTTCTTTCAAACTCCTCAAGTATTTAACTTTTACATGAATCTCTTGTGAATTACATATAGATGGAATTTTAAAAATAAAATCTGATAATCCTTATAGCTGTTTCTTTCAATCCATTCTACTTTCCATTACTGCTCATTTACATTTTTCTCATTAATAAAACATGCCTTCTTTTATATTGATATTTATACTGATGTTTAAGTGATGGACATTTCTCAATTTACCCCACATGCATTTTGAAATTTAATGATTTAATTGTATATTTTAATGGTTGCATTTAAGTTTAAACACACTAAATCAATTCTGAAGGAATATAATATATAATTCTCCTCTAAACAAACAGAATTTGCATATCTTAAACTATGATTATAAAGTATTCAACATTGCTAACATTCATGCTTTCTTCAACAAGTATTTCAGTTCTACGTTACTGATATATCCCTTTATCCTTTTATTACTTAACAAACAGTTATAAAATTCTGGCCATGTTCACAGTACTACTTGAAACACTTAAATCTTTTTAATTCTCAAAATAATCTTATGATATTATTCTTCAATTCAACATTTTTGTTTTCTCATTTCTGCATATGTTTAGCATTTTATGTTGTCATATATGTCTAGATTTAAGTCTTTTTCTCTATATTCAATTTATCTGTTCCTGAAATATATTATTTAGAAGTTCTGCTAGTGGGAATGCACTGTTGGTAAACTTTGTACAACTTATCCATAAAATGACTTTATTTTGTGCTTGTTCATAAATCATGGTTTACCTACACTAAAAAATCATGCATTATACTTATTTAAATTAATTCAATTTTCTGAATGATTTTCTAAATTCAGTTGGTACTCAAGAGAACTCTCCTGTTGGTATCATAGCTTTTACTTTATGTGTAATTTTTGTTTCACTTTAGATGCTTTTAAGATCTTCTCTTTATCTTTGAAATTTAAAACTTTACCAAAATTCTCTTAAATGCAGTTTGCATTTGTATAACACATTTGTGTTTTATTGCACCTCCTAAATCTGAGCATTTCTGTCTTTCACCTATCCTAGAAAAGTGTAAAAAATTGTCTCTTAAGATATTGCCTATCCAAAACCATCTGGATTTCTCCCTCTGGAATTCCCATTAAATATATCAAACTTTCTCTTATCTATCATATCTATAACTACTGCTCTTTAATTCTCTTTTTCTTCATACATTTCATTATATATCTATTTCAGACTATTAAGCCATTCTCTCAAGTTATTAACAATATAATTTTAATACTCCCACTGACTATGAAACTGAAATATATCTATTTTGCATTTCTGTAAGTTTTACTTGGTTCTTTTCTAAAGTTGTCTGTATAATCTTGATTTTCTATTGTTATTTCTATTTTACACTTCTCACAAAATATTATATGAGAAGTGTGAGAGCCTTTTCAAAATCTGTTTCTCTTCAAAATGCATTGGCATCGATACTGTGGGGTTTCCCAAGGTGCTTATGATCATATTAAACGAATTTTTTTGGCTGGAGGTTTTCTAGACTAAAAAAGTAAATATTCAAACATGTTATATGGATGAGAGCTGAACTCTGGTTATTGATTCTCAAAATAGAATACTTTCCAAACAAGATCAGATCATAACAAGTGTAAAATACCTTATCATCTCTCTTTTCTTGGGAGTAGGATTTTTATGTTTTTGTTTATTCTTTCTTCACTGATAGTCATTTGAAGGTCTAGCCTTTATTACGGTATCTCAGTTTTAACTCCACATTTTGCATATACCCAAAGCCCTATCACCTATGCTTATCTTAAGTGTTAAAACCCACAGTTTTAAGTACAAAGAAAAGATGTTCTCTCAAAAACTCCATCATTAATTCAGGTTTACCATTCAGGTTTTAAGCTTTTCACATTCTTCTGAAATGTGGCTACAAGCCACATAGTAAGATTACTATAGGCAGTAATCTTACTCCCTTCTGGACTCAGTTACATATTATTATTTTTATCCAACAGTATTAGGATTTATTTTGGTGTGTGGTGTATATGCCTGTGTATGTGTGGTTTGTTTAACACATAATCATTTCCTTCCTCTTGCTCAAATCAAGAATGATCTCCATGTCTTTATGCCTAAGGCATAGTTGATTAATTCTTCTAAAGTTCAATGTACCTTTTAGTAGCATTGAACACTGTAGACCCCCCTTTTAAGGTACTTCCTTTGTTGGCCTTCCACTATATTACCACATTCCTGTTTTTTCCCTGTCTCACTGTTTTTTCTTTCTGATTGGTTTAATACCTCATGCTCCTTTCAGTTCGGCTCATTTGATCAGTCATGTCCAACTCTTTGCGACCCCATGAATGCCAGACCTCCCTGTCTATCACCAGCTCCTGGAGTTCACCCAAACTCATGCCCATTGAGTCAGTGATTCCATCCAACCATCTCATCCTCTGCCGTCCCCTTCTCCTACTGCCCTGAATTTATCCCAGCATTAGGGTCTTTTCAAATGAGTCAGCTCTTGGCATCAGGTGGCCAAAGTATTGAAGTTTCAGCTTCAACATCAGTCCTTCCAATGAACACCCAAGACTGGTCTCCTTTAGGATGGACTGGTTGGATCTCCTTGCAATCCAAGGGACTCTCAAGAGTCTTCTCCAACACCACAGTTCAAAAGCATCGATTCTTCAGCACTTAGCTTTCTGTATAGTCCAACTCTCACATCCATATGTGACTACTGGAAAAACCATAGCCTTGACTAGACAGACCTTTCTTGCCAAAGTAATGTCTCTGCTTTATAATATGCTGTCTAGGTTGCTCATAACTTTCCTTCCAAGGAGTAAGCATCTTTTAAGTTCATGACTGTAATCACCATCTGCAGTGATTTTGGAGCCCCTCAAAAATATAAAGTCAGCCATTGTTTCCACTGTTTCCCCATCTCTTTGCCATGAAGTGATGGAACCGGATGCCATGATCTTAGTTTTCTGAATGTTGAGCTTTAAGCCAACTTTTTCACTCTTCTCTTTCATTTTCATCAAGAGGCTCTTTAGTTCTTCTTTGCTTTCTGCCATAAGGGTGGTGTCATCTGCACATCTGAGGTTATTGCTATTTCACCCAGCAATCTTTTTTTTTTTCTCCCAGCAATCATGATTCCAGCTTATGCTTCTTCCAGCCCTGCATTTCTCATGATGTACTCATGCTCCTTTAATAGACTCCTTTAAATAATAAAAGTAAGCTTTATCCAGTGTCTTCTCTTCTTCAACCATACTCTATGAGTGTTCCTGCCACATTCATTATAAATAATTACCAACAAAGACTGTTTTAAAGTACAAATCTGATTATTTCACTCCACTGCTTATGTTTATTCAGTGATTTTCAATACTCTAAGAAGAAAGATGGTGTTTATTAGCATGGTCTACAAAAGTCTTAAAGAAGATTTCTCCCCACCTACGTGCCTCCCCAGTGCCATGCTTTCTCTCCTTCTCCCTTCATGTTGCCCCTCACCTTCTTTAGTTCTTCATATTCACTATTCTTATTCCTAATGCAGAGCTTTTATATAACATTTCCCTAGGCCTGACACAACCTTACATCTTCTTTCATCTAAATATTGCATACCCATTCTTTAGAACACAGAATTCAGCTATGTCAGTTGTCTTTACTAGTTGCTTTGAACATATCAAATTTATCTTTAATTTACTCTTAGTTATTCAAGAAATAAATAATTATTATGAAGCTACTGTGTGCCCAAAACTGCCCTATATGTTGGGCTATATTTAGCACTAAATAAAATATATCAAATCTCCTTCCATACAGTTGAGAGAGGCAATAGGGAGAAATGGTATAGAAACATACATAGTATACATAAAAATACATAGTATTCAGAAACTGTTTGCTAATTGAGAAACAGAGTCCTTAGAATTTGCAACAGATTATTTAAATTAATAATATGTCTATGTTAATTTCTACTCACTACTTGACCCCCAATATTTTTCCATAATGCCTACTGTGCTCAGTTGCTCAGTTGTGTCTAAACCTTTGTGACCCATGGACTGTAGCCTGCCAGTCTCCTCTGTCAATGGAACTGCATAATTCCTATCACACTGTAAATGTTCATTAAAAATTTATATTTGTATCATATTTATGTGCAATGAGACCTTTTATGTCACATCTGCAGACATCTTGATACAATATCATTCTTTTCATTAGACAACAAATATTTGTTAGTTAGTTCAAGTATAACCTTGTGTCCTGCACTATATACCATCTTAAGGTTTGTATTCTCTTGGGTACTGAAATGAAATAATAAGCAGTTTAGTAAAAACAAACATGAATTCTTAAATCCATCATAATAATCTTATACCTTTTAATAAGGAACCAACACTCATCAGCTGGAGAATATAAGTGCTGTAATTTTAAACTCTCAAATTTATATAACCCCTATTATGCTCTGCATTAAAATTGAGTAGTCTACAGCCAAAGCTAGCACGGTATCTTTTCTACCATTCAAACAAGGTCATTTTGTACTACAGTATGTTATACATTGCATAATGTATCTAAGGATAATCATGTTTAACCAAAAAATATTATTCTAGGACTAAAATTCAGTTGCATAACAAAGAACCTAGCACAGTGCATGATATAAAGTATGTTTTCAAACAATATTAGTTCCCTCACCCCAAGTACAAGAATATCTGAACAGATCCAACTTATCTCTATTTTTTTGTTGTTGTTCTTTGACAGGGGGTCAGGGATGGAGGGCGTTAACTTAGAACATATTCCAGTGCTTGTACAACTGAACATAGGAAGAGATAAGAATGATAAAATGAACCTTGGCAGCTGGGTACTAAAATAAAGTTGAGTTAATTTCTAAAACTTTCCCAACTTCTGTTTTTTAGGATTGTTACTGTCCTTGTATTGATCCCTCTTGCCCAGAGGCTTTCAGTGGATATTTCATATGAGTTATCTGTGGAAGATGGAATACAAAGATATATATTCTACTCCACAAATGAGAGCAATATAAATACACAAAAAAACTGTCAAACTAAGGAGATATACAGTGTATTAATGCAAAGTAATCAAAATATACTCTAAACACAAGTGATGAAAAGAAATTTTAGAATTCTACCAAGTGGTACCTTATGATCCGATATGCCTTTCCACTATGGAAAAGAGAGTCATTTGGAAAGACTCATCAACAACTCTTAAAGATAAAAAGTGGGGAGTGGGAATGGAGCAAAAGAAGGGAATGAAGAAAACAGGGGAGCAGAAACCAAGAAAAAGTGAACAGCAATCAGCTGTTGTGGATCATATCCACAAATATTGCAAGAGGGTGTAAAAATATATGCATTTTATTTTTTCTCAACCTCTTCCTAACTGTTGAGGGAAAAAAAAGAAGGGAATTGAGTTAAAGCCAAGGCAAGAATCATTAATCTGGGAACATCTTAAGGCAGCTGGCCAAAAGTAAGGCAAGAGAAATAAAAAGATGATCCATCAAAAAAGATCCCTTGATCCAAGAATCTTTACAGCTACCTAGACTCCTGTTGGGTGATATATACTCAACCTAAAGCAAGGAAAATATATATCTATAAGCCCCCTTTAACCTCCTTTCCTCTTGGGAAAAGGCTGGGATTCAACAGAGTGTAGGGCAACTGCTGTCTGATTTACCCCTCTGGTTCTTCTGAAACACAGGGTTAACTGTTAGCTCATAAATGAGAAACGTGCAGCTTCCCAGCCTAAACGCTAAAATAATGATTTAATCATTGTCCGGATAAGCAGTTACAGTAAAATGGAGAGAGAAAAAAAAACACAGGTAAAAAAAAAAAAAAAACTGACCTAATTCACTGTACACATCTATAAATGAGAATCATTAAGGGGGAGCAAGAAACAGAGAAGTGAAAATCACCTAACATGGGGACCATTTTCCTCCTGTATACTTTAAATAATCCCCAGATTACTTACAATACCTAATGCAATCATATGTTATATAAATAGTTGTAAATACAATACATTATGTAAATAGTTGTAGGCACAAGGCAAACTCAAGTTTTGGTTTGGAGAACTTTTTAGAATTTGTCTTTTAATATTTTCAACCTGCAGTTGATTGAATCTGCAGAGTTAGAATCTGAAGATATGGAGGGCTAACTGTATATGTATTAATATGCATATATTTATACATAATAAGATGACATAATGAAAATATGTTATGATTCTAAATAAAAAAGGAGTAAGACAATCTGGGTGATAAACATAAATTACATGCAGTCTTTAAGGTTTTGGGACAGGTTCATCACTCTAAGACATACATGTTTAGTGGGATACTAGGAGATTCCTGATTCAGGAAATGACCTTGTAAGAAAAAAGGAACCTATGGAGCACAGTAGGCTTCCCTGGTGGCTCAGCTGGTAAAGAATCCACCTGCAATGTGGGAGACCTGGGTTCGATCCCTGGGTTGAGAAGATCCCCTAGAAAAGGGAACAGCTACCCACTCCAGTATTCAGTCCATGGAGTCACAAAGAGTTGGAAACAATGAGCAACTTTCACTCTCTTGGAGCACAGCAGCTGGCATCAGACTGTACCTACATTAAATTCACTCAGAACTGCTCTTGCTAAACTATAAAAGGAGACAAAAGACAGATGCAAGGGAAAGACAGTGAGCTACCCAAGTCATTGGAATTAGCCTCCCCTGAAGTTTAAATAAAATTATCATAATATATTTTTGTAACGAATCATTTAGTATTAAAAGTCAAGCCAAACTTCAAGAAATGCAAGCAGAAAATTTATATAACATAATCAAAGATTTTAATTATATTCTGTGAATCTAGAAGAAAGTATCTAAACCCCTTAATTAATCAATTTGAGCATATTTGTATCTATATCCACATATACACACACAACAGGAGAATGAGAATAAAACTTCTTTAAAATGAACTATGAACTATTAGTATATGAAGATAAATTGGATCCCACCAAAATTTGGTAACTGAGAAATAAGAGAATCTTGAAATAGGATGTCCTGATTATTAATCCTGCTTTTTTTTAAAGTGGATTTTTTGAAGTAATTTTAAGTGTACATAAAAACTGAGTGAAAAGTATAGCAATTTCCCCTATACTCCCTCATGCCTATTTCCCAATGTCTGCTATTATTAGCATCTTGAATTACTATAGTGCATTTGTTACAATTGGTGAGCCAATATTGCTACATTATTATTAACTGAAGTGCATAATTTATACTAGGGTTCATTCTATGTTGTATATTCTATGGGTTTTGATGATTATCTTAATTATAGTATCATACAGAATAGTTCCACTGACCTAAAATTTCCCATGTTCTTTTTTTTAATATAACTGTATTTATTTTAATTGGAGGCTAATTACTTTACAATATTGTATTGGTTTTGCCATATATTGACATGAATCTACCACAGGTGTACATGTATTCCTCACCCTGAACCCTCCACCCATCTCCCTCCCCATCCCATCCCTCTGGGTCATCCCAGTGCACCAGCCTCGAGGATCCTGTATCATGCATAGAACCTGGACTGGTGATTCATTTCACATATGATAATATACATGTTTCAATGCCGTTCTCCCAAATCATCCCACCCTCTCCCTCTCCCAGAGTCCAAAAGACTGTTTTATACGTCTGTGTCTCTTTTGCTGTCTCGCACACAGGGTAATCATTACCGTCTTTCTAAATTCCATATATATGCATTAGTATACTGTATTGGTGTTTTTCTTTCTGGCTTACTTCACTCTGTATAATCGGCTCCAGTTTCATCCACCTCATTAGAACTGATTCAAATGTATTCTTTTTAATGGCTGAGTAATACTCCATTGTGTATATGTACCACAGCTTTCTTATCCATTCATCTGCTGATGGACATCTATGTTGCTTCTATGTCCTGGCTATTATAAACAGTGCTGCAATGAACATTGGGGTACATGTGTCTCTTTCAGTTCTGGTTTCCTCGGTGTGTATGCCCAGCAGTGGGATTGCTGGGTCATATGGAAGTTCCATTTCCAGTTTTTTAAGGAATCTCCACACCATTCTCCATAGTGGCTGTACTAGTTGGCATTCCCACCAACAGTGTAAGAGGGCTGCCTTTTCTTAACACCTTCTCCAGCATTTATTGCTTGTAGACTTTTGGATAGCAGCCATTCTGACTGGCATAAAGTGGTACCATATTGTGGTTTTGATTTGCATTTCTCTGATAATGAGTGATGTTGAGTATCTTTTCATGTGTCTGTTAGCCATGAGTATGTCTTCTTTGGAGAAATGTCTGTTTAGTTCTTTGGCCCATTTTTTTTTTCATTTTACTTTATTTTATTATTTTTAGATACTTTTTAAAATTTTAAATGTATTTATTTTAATTGGAACTAATTACTTTACAATATTGTATTTGTTTTGCCATACATCAACATGACTCCACCACAGGTGTACATGTGTTCCCCATCCTGAACCTCCCTCCCCATACCATCCCTCTGGGTCATCCAAGTGCACCAGCTCCAAGCATCCTGTATCCTGCATCGGACCTGGACTGGCAATTAGTTTCTTATATGATATTATACATGTTTCAATGCCATTCTCCCAAATCTCCCACTTTTTGATTGGGTCATTTATTTTTCTGGAATTGAGCTGCAAGAGTTGCTTGTATATTTTTGAGATTAATTCTTTGTCAGTTGCTTCCTTTGCTATTATTTTTTCTCATTCTGAAAGCTGTTTTTTCACCTTGCTTATAGTTTCCTTTGTTGTGCAAAAGCTTTTAAATTTAATTATGTCCCATTTGTTTATTTTTGCTTTTATTTCCATTACTCTGGGAGGCGGGTCATAGAAGATCCTGCTATGATTTATGTCAGAGAGTGTTTTGCCTATGTTTTCGTCTAGGAGTTTTATAGTTTCTGGTCTTACATTTAGATCCTTAATCCATTCTGAGTTTATTTTTGTGTATAGTGTTAGAAACTGTTCTAGTTTCATTCTTTTACAGGTGGTTGACCAGTTTTCCCAGCCCAGTTGTTAAAGAGATTGTCTTTTCTCCATTGTATATTCTTGCCTCCATTATCGAAGATAAGGTGTCAAGTGTGTGGATTTATCTCTGGGCTTTCTATTTTGTTTCATTGATCTACATTTCTGTCCTTGTGCCAGTACCATACTGTCTTGATGACTGGCTTTGTAGTCAAGGCTGAAGTCAGGCAGGTTGATTCCTCCTTCCCTGTGTTCTATTCTTCCTTTCCTCCCTCCCTCCCTTCAAGCCCCTTATAACTACTAATCTTTTTTACGGTCTCTAAGTCCACTGGAGAAGGGAATGGCAAACCACTTCAGTATTCTTGCCTTGAGAACTCCATGAACAGTATGAAAAGGCAAAATGATAGGATACCGAAAGAGGAACTCCCCAGGTCAGTAGGTGCCCAACATGCTAATTGAGATCAGTGGAGAAATAACTCCAGAAAGAATGAAGGGATGGAACCAAAGCAAAAACAATACCCATTTGTGGATGTGACTGGTGATAGAAGCAAGGTCCGATGCTGTAAAGAGCAATATTGCATAGGAACTTGGAATGTCAGGTCCATGAATCAGGGCAAATTGGAAGTGGTCAAACAGGAGATGGCAAGAGTGAACGTCGACATTCTAGGAATCAGCGAACTAAAATGGACTGGAATGGGTGAATTTAACTCAGATGACCATTATATCTACTACTCTGGGCAGGAATCCCTCAGAAGAAATGGAGTAACTATCATGGTCAACAAAAGAGTGCGAAATGCAGTACTTGGATGCAATCTCAAAAACGACAGAATGATCTCTGTTCATTTCCAAGGCAAACCATTCAATATCATGGTAATCCAAGTCTATGCTCCAACCAGTAATGCTGAAGAAGCTGAAGTTGAAAGGTTCTATGAAAACCTACAAGACCTCTTAGAACTAACACCCAAATATTTGGCCTTGGAATGCAGAATGAAGCAAGGCAAAGACTAATAGAGTTTTGCCAAGAAAATGCACTGGTAATAGCAAACGCCCTCTTCCAACAACACAAGAGAAGACTCTACACATGAACATCACCAGATGGTCAACACCGAAATCAGATTGATTATATTCTTTGCAGCCAAAGATGGAGAAGCTTTATACAGTTGGCAAAAACAAGACCAGGAGCTGACTGTGGCTCAGATCATGAACTCCTTATTACCAAATTCAGACTTAAATTGAAGAAAGTAGGGAAAACTGCTAGACCATTCAGGTATGACCTAAATCAAATCCCTTATGATTATACAGTGGAAGTGAGAAATAGATTTAAGGGCTTAGATCTGATAGAGTGCCTGAAGAACTATGGAATGAGGTTCGTGACATTGTACAGGAGACAGGGATCAAGACCATCCCCATGGAAAAGAACTGCAAAAAAGCAAAATGGCTGTCTGGGGAAGCCTTACAAATAGCTGTGAAAAGAAGAGAGGCAAAAAGCAAAGGAGAAAAGGAAAGATATAAGCATCTGAATGCAGAGTTCCAGAGAATAGCAAGAAGAGATAAGAAAGCCTTCTTCAGCGATCAATGCAAAGAAATAGAGGAAAGAACAGAAAGGGAAAGACTAGAGATCTCTTCAAGAAAATTAGAGATACCAAGGGAACATTTCACGCAAAGATGGGCTCAATAAAGGACAGAAATGGTATGGACCTAACAGAAGCAGAAGATATTAAGAAGAGGTGGCAATGCTTGGGGCTGGTGCATGGGGATGACCCAGAAAGATGTTATGGGGAGGGAGGTGGGAGGGGGGTTCATGTTTGGGAATGCATGTAAGAATTAAAGATTTTAAAATTTAGAAAAAAAAAAAAAGAGAGAGAGAAAAAAAAACAAAAGAGGTGGCAAGAATACGCAGAAGAACTGTACAAAAAAGATCTTCATGACCCACATAATCATGATGGTGTGATCACTCACCTAGAGCCAGACATCCTGGAATGTGAAGTCAAGTGGGCCTTGGAAAGCATCACTAGGAACAAAGCTAGTGGAGGTGATGGAATTCCAGTTGAGCTGTTTCAAACCTAAAAGATGATGCTGGGAAAGTGCTGTACTCAATATGTCAGCAAATTTGGAAAACTGAGCAGTGGCCACAGGACTGGAAAAGGTCAGGTTTCATTCCAATCCTAAAGAAAGACAATGCCAAAGAATGCTCAAACTACTGCACAATTTCACTCATCTCACATGCTAGTAAAGTAATGCTCAAAATTCTCCAAGCCAGGCTTCAGCAATACGTGAACCGTGAACTTCCAGATGTTCAAGCTGGTTTTAGAAAAGGCAGAGGAACCAGAGATCAAATTGTCAACATCCGCTGGATCATGGAAAAAGCAAGAGAGTTCCAGAAAAACATCTGTTTCTGCTTTATTGACTATGCCAAAACCTTTGACTGTGTGGATCACAATAAACTGTGGAAAATTCTGAAAGAGATGGGAATACCAGACCATCTAACCTGCCTCTTGAGAAATCTGTATGCAGGTCAGGAAGCAACAGTTAGAACTGGACATGGAACAACAGACTGGTTCCAAATAGGAAAAGGAGTACATCAAGGCTGTATATTGTCACCCTGCTTATTTAACTTATATGCAGAGTACATCATGAGAAACGCTGGACTGGAAGAAACACAAGCTGGAATCAAGATTGCTGGGAGAACTACCAATCACCTCAGATATGGAGATGACACCACCCTTATGGCAGAAAGTGAAGAGAAACTAAAAAGCCTCTTGATGAAAGTGAAAGAGGAGAGTGAAAAAGTTGACTTAAAGCTCAACATTCAGAAAACGAAGAACATGGCATTCAGTCCCATCACTTCATGGGAAATAGATGGGGAAACAGTGGAAACAGTTGCAGACTTTATTTTTTGGGCTCCAAAATCACTGCAGATGGTGACTGCAGCCATAAAATTAAAAGACGCTTACTCCTTGGAAGAAAAGTTATGAGTAACCTACATAGTATATTCAAAAGCAGAGACATTACTTTGCCGACTAAGGTCCATCTAGTCAAGGCTATGGTTTTTCCAGTGGTCATGTATGGATGTGAGGGTTGGACTGTGAAGAAGCCTGAGTGCCGAAGAATTGATGCTTTTGAACTGTGGTGTTGGAGAAGACTCTTGAGAGTCCCTTGGACTGCAAGGAGATCCAACCAGTCCGTTCTGAAGGAGATCAGCCCTGGGATTTCTTTGGAAGGAATGATGCTAAAGCTGAAACTCCAATACTTTGGCCACTTCATGCGAAGAGTTGACTCATTGGAAAAGACTGTGATGCTGGGAGGGATTGGGGGCAGGAGGAGAAGGGGACGACAGAGGATGAGATGGCTGGACGGTATCACTGACTCGATGGACATGAGTCTGAGTGAACTCTGGGAGTTGGTGATGGACAGGGAGGCCTGGCGTGCTGCGATTCATGGAGTTGCAAAGAGTCGGACACGACTGAGCGACTGAACTGAAGTGAACTGAACTAAGAGTGTTGCTTTTTCCAGAATGATATATAGTTGGCATCATAGTCTGTAACCTTTTCAGATGGGATTCTTTTACTTAGCTATATTCATTTACATTATCTCCATGTCTTTCATGGTTTGATAGCTCCTTTGTTTTTAACACTGAATAATATCCCATTTCTGGATGTACCAAAGTTTGTTTACTCATCCATCCACTGAAGGACACCTTGATTGCTCCCAGGTTTATAAACTGAAGAGTAAGAAAACGTGTAAGTTTTTGGCTACCTGCAAGCTTTCAATGTATTTGGGTAAGTATCAAGGAAAGCAACTGCTGAGTCATATATATGAATATTTTTAATATAGGAAACTGCCAAACCATCTTCCAAACATGCTGCAACCATACTGCATTCCCACTTGCAATGAATGAGAGTTTGTACTGCTCTGTCCTCAGTAACATTTGGTGCGGTCAGTGCCATGGATTTGGGCCATGCTAACAGGTATGTAGTCATATCTCATAGCCATTCTCATTTGCAATTCCTTAATGACATATCTTTTCTTATGCTTATTTATATTTTATACATCTTCTTTGGTGAGGTATCTGTTCAGATAATTTGCCCATTTTTTAATTAGGCATTTTTTTTCTTATATACTGGACTTCTGTGCTGTCTAACCAATTACCACACACTTGGCAACTTATTACAACTCACAATTATTATCTCACAGATTTTCTGGCTCAGAAGTGCAATGAGGCACCCTATGCACAGAGCCTCAAAGCTGGGAGTGGCTGTGATCTCATTTGGGGTTCTAGATCCCAAGATGAGCAGTGCCAGGCTCACTGGTGGTGGGCTGGATTCAGTTCCTTGCAGTTGCAGGATTGAGACCCTCAGCTACTGGAAGCTTCCCAGGGCTCCTTGCCATTTGGCCTTCACAGTATAAAAATTTGCTCCTTCAAGGTCAATAGGCTAGCTTCTGCTGCTGCTTCAAGTCTCTTTTAAAGGGTTTTTCTGACAAGGTCAGGCCCACCCAGGAAGATTTTCCTTTTAATTAAAGTCAACTGATGCAGGCTTTGATAATATTTCCAAACCCTGACCTTTACTATCCCTGACCCCACCACCAAGATGCTATCAGTACTTGAGATCCTTTGGCTTAGTGTACACAGTTCCTAGTGGGCAAGCTTTTATTCACCAATAGCCTGTGCTTGTGGGTCTTCATCAGTGGGCTTCCCTCAGGCTGACACAGAGACCCCATGCTACATGCACACACAGGGATTTCTGCTTCCTTGTCCCAGTCCTTATGAATGACAGCTGAGTGCAGGACTCCAGCTCTCTCGCCCCCACATGGGACAGCTATGGGGGAAGTCTCGGGGCAGTATTATCTCTGTGCAACTTGGCCTCATTGTGCACTCTTGCTTGGTTTCCATCCCTTCTTCTTACTCCCCTAATCTTTTCCCTGGGAAAAAATTCTAATAAACATTGCTTATTCTCATTCATGTAAATCGTATTCTTAGTTCTGCTTCTGGAAAACTGAGCCCAAACCACCACATTCAGTTCCATTCAGTTCAGATCAGTCGCTCAGTCATGTCCAACTCTTTGTGACCCCATGAACCGCAGCACGCCAGGCCTCCCTGTCCATCACCAACTCCCGGAGTTCACCCAGACTCATGTCCATCGAGTCAGTGATGCCATCAGCCATCTCATCCTCTGTCGCCCCCTTCTCCTCCCGCCCTCAATCTTTCCCAGCATCAGAGTCTTTTCAAACGAGTCAGCTCTTCAGATCATGTGGCCAAAGTATTGGAGATTCAGCTTCAGCATCAGTCCTTCAATGAATATTCAGAACTGATTTCCTTTAGGATGAACTGGTTGGATCACGCTGCTGTCCAAGTTCTCAAGAGTCTTCTCCAACACCACAGTTCAAAAGCATCAATCCTTTAGCGCTCAGCTTTCTCTATAGCCCAACTCTCACATACATACATGACCACTGGAAAAACCATGGCCTTGACTAGAAAGACCTTTGTTGGCAAAGTAATATCTCTGCTTTTTAATATGCTGTCTAGGTTGGTCATAACTTTCCTTCCAAGGAGTAAGCGTCTTTTAATTTCATGGCTGCAGTCACCATCTGCAGTGATTTTGGAGCCCAGAAAAATAAAGCCAGCCACTGTGTCCACTGTTTTCCCATCTATTTCCCATGAAGTGATGGGACCAGATGCCATGATCTTAGTTATCTGAATGTTGAGTTTTAAGCCAAGTTTTTTCACTCTCCTCTTTCACTTTCATCAAGAGGCTCTTTGGTTCTTCTTCACTTTCTGCCAAAAGAGTGGTGTCATCTGCATATCTGAGGTTATTGATATTTGTCCCAGCAATCTTGATTCTAGCTTATGCTTCGTCCAGCCCAGCGTTTCTCATGATGTACTCTGCATATAAGTTAAATAAATAGGGTGGCAATATACAGCCTTGACATACTCCTTTCCCTATTTGGAACAAGTCTGTTGTTCCATGTCCAGTTCTAACTGTTGCTTCCTGACCTACATATAGGTTTCCCAAGAGGCAGGTCAGGTGGTCTGGTATTCCCATCTCTTTCAGAATTTTCCACAGTTTATTGTGATCTACACAGTCAAAGGCTTTGGCATAGTCAATAAAGCAGAAATAGATGTTTTTCTAGAACTCTCTTGCTTTTTGGATGATCCAGCAGATGTTGGCAATTTGATCTCTGGTTCCTCTGCCTTTTCTAAAACCAGCTTGAACATCTGGAAGTTCACGGTTTACATACTGCTGAAGCCTGGCTTGAAGAATTTTGAGCATCACTTTACTAGTGTGATATATTAAATATATTAAAGACATATTTAACTTTAAAATTAGTCATCTTTATACACTAAGTTCACTACATACAAAAACCTTCAAGTTATAGACTTTCAAAGATGTCAATCTGTAGTCCATCAGCATCAGGATTGAATGAAACTGCAAAGCTTGCCCTCTGTCCTGGTGATGATCCTTCAGCTCTACATCTCCCACCTCCTCTCCCTTTTCCGGTCAGTAACTCTTCTTGCCAGTTCACTAGATGCCTCCCCTTCTATGCCTGCTGTAGACTGAACTACTGTACTTTTCAAGGTACTGTACTGTACGATTTAAAAGTGTTTTATTTTTTATATTTGTTTTCTATGTATTATTTGTGTGAAAAGTATTTAAACCTATTACAGTACAGTACTATATAGCTGGTTGTGCTAGTTGGGTTAACTAACCTAGGGTAAGTTTGTTGGGCTTATAAGCAAACTGGACTTATGAACACACTCTATGAATGGAACTGATTCATATGTATGGGACTTACTATAATCTAATATATGCTGAAGTGTTAGAGACTGCTAATGAGTTATTACTTCTAGATAAGTTATTTAGGTTTGCACAGTGGCATTCTGAAAGCAAAGCCTCACTATGAAATAAACTGGTGGTTATTTCAGGTACCCATAAAAAGCAAGCTGAAATAGGAAAAAGAAAAAAAAAATCACAAAGATTGGTTTCTTAAAACTGTCTTACAGGACAGAGCTGTCTTTACTCTTCTAATTATTTAGTCCTAATTCACATTAAGAGCGCTCTGACTGCTACTGGTTCAGGGCATTGCTGTTTCTATTTCATTAAAATCAATTTCAGCTGAATTCTGAAGACCCTCTGCAGCTTGGAGATGGAACTATGAAGAGTATGGAAAAAAAAAAAAAACAAACAAGAGAATCCTATTTCAGTTTCTTAGTGTAGTACCTAGCCTAGAGAAGAATATCACTATATATCAAAGATACATCTCCAAACAACCAGATTTCTCCATCTCTACTGCTACCCCCACTCCCCCAAAGCAATACAGCAGCAATCTGAAATAGGCTCCTAACTGATCTTCCTGCTTTCTCTCTGGAAATACAGTACACCATTTTCTATATATCAGTCAAGGTATGTTTCAGTCATAAATTACATCATATACTTTGCTACTTAAAATCCCACTTTTTATTGCAATAAGAGAAAATGCATTTTTTTAAACAATGGTCTGCAAGGCTCCATGCCAAGTCCTCTGCCCTCTAGTGCTAACCAGCTCAAGGAGTAATACTCCAGCCTCACAGACCTCATTTCAGTCCCCTCATTTGTAACCCAGAGAGACTCTCTGCCTAGTGTTCAGTCACCAGCTCTCTACCTACCAGGCTACTTCATATTCAATCTACTCTCATTTTAAATAGACTGTACACCACACCACCTTGTTTTATCGTCTTTCAGTACATTTCACTATATGAAATTATTTCATTCAATTAGATGTCTGTTTGCTTATTGTCTGAGACCCTCCTATACACACACATGCATACACAAACACACCGACACAGGATTATAAGAATAAAAACAGTGACCTTGATAGTCTTGTTCACTGCTACATCTCCTGCCTCTTGACAGTAACGAGGAATCTGTAAAGACTAAAAATTAAATGAATGAATGAAGGCACAAATGAAAAAATCAATGGAATGAATTTTTCATCTCTTCTCTTCTGTTAGTGGGAATTGAACAATCTACATCCAAGTTCCTGTTATGGACTTTCTGACATTTTGACTTACAAGCAGTTTGTGTCATGATTTGATCAGGCTAAAATCATGTTCAGATATAATTTTCTTCCAATTAATTGGCAAAGATAAACTAAATTCACATTATAAGATGCAGGATGGTTCAAGAAAATAAGTGCTTTAAGTACAACTAGTGAATAATAATTTGATTATGCATTTAAAAATAATTTTCAAAAATAAAATGGCATAGCAATTCTATATTTAGATATTTAATCTAAGAAAATGATGTAAATATTTGCCAACACAAATTTCCACATCAAACCATTGAGCTAAGAAGTATGTACAAAGGGACAATGTGGGAATACTTATCCGGTAAATATATTGAAAGCAAATATTTATTAAAATGAAAGATACTCCAAATAGTATTGTTATATCAAAAACAGTATTATAGTAAGTATGTAATACTTCTTTTCATCTATATAAGATATATGTGTGGGCAGGTATGTACTCAACAAATAATCTGAAAAGATATATCAGATTCATCAGTGGTGACTATCTCTAGATGGTAAAATTAAAGGTTATTTTTTAATTTCCCTCATTATTGATTTACATCTATACTTCACTGCTGCTGCTGCTGCTAAGTCGCTTTAGTCGTGTCCAACTCTGTGCGACCCCATAGACGGCAGCCCACCAGGCTCCCCCGTCCCTGGGATTCTTCAGGCAAGAACACTGGAGTGGGTTGCCATTTCCTTCTCCAATGTATGAAAGTGAAAAGTGAAAGTGAAGTCGCCCAGTCGTGTCTGACTCTTTGCGACCCCATGGACTGCAGCCCACCAGGCTCCTCCATCCGTGGGATTTTACAGGCAAGAGTACTGGAGTGGGTTGCCATTGCCTTCTCCGATACTTCACTGGTTTTATTTAAAAATAAATATTTTGTATTTTTAAAAACGCAGTCACATATACTCTAATATTGAACCCTCTGCATGCAGACAGAATAATGCATGCACGTATACTCAGTTGTGTCTGACTGTTTGTGACCCCATGGGTTGCCACCCATCAGGCCCCTCTGTCCACGGAATTATTCAGGCAGGAACACTGGAGTGGGTTTTCCTTCTCCAGGGTATCTTCCAAACCCAGGAATGGAACCCATGTGTCCTGCATTAGCAGGCAGATTCTCTACCATTGAGCTACCTGGGGCTACTCTAGACAAAATAGTGCCTCCGCCTCAAATATGTTCATATCCTGATCTCTAGAACCTGTGACGATGTTATATTACAAGGCCAAGAGGACACTGTAGATGTGATTAAGTTAAAAACTTTCAGATGAGAAGATTATTCCGGATTATCTTACTGGAGCCAACATAATTGTTATTAACAAGGGTCCCTATAAGAGGGAAGCAATATGGGTCATAATTTTTTTAAAAAAAGCAGAGTTTTGGATACAAGCTAAGGAATGTGGGCAGTTCTGAGAAGCTGGAAAAGACAAGAAAACTGATTCTCCCCTAGAGCTGCCAGACAGAACATAGAGCCCTGACAATACATCTAGACTTCCTACCTCCAGAAATGTAGACTAATAAAGGAGTGAGGTTTTTTAAGTCACTAAGCTTGTGGTTATTTATTAGTACACCAGTAGGAAACTAATACCACCACCACCACTACACCACCATGTAAAAATTAAGACAAAGTAAGAGGATATTTGGGGCTTTCCCACTGGCTCAGTGGTTAAAAAAAAAAAAAATCCGCCTGCAATACAGAAACAGCAGGAGATGTTGGTTTGATCCCTGGATTGGAAAGATTCTCTGGAGGAAGGCATGGCAATCCACTCCAATATTCTTGCCTGGAGAATCCAATGGACAGAAAAGCCCTGTGGGCTATAGGCCACAGGATCTCAAAACTCTTCAGACATGACTGAAGCTACTTAGCATGCACACACAAGAGGATATTTATAGAAGAACAATGTTCATAGTGACCTACATGGACAAGGGTATTAAAATCACATTTTTTTAGATGAAGTGATTTTTTAAAATTTTTGGACCAACTGAACCTATCTAATATAAAATCTTTTAATATACAAACTGTGATCACAACAGTATCCACATAGCAGAGAGAGGGCGTGTGTGGGGAGCATGGCTGGTGGAGGAGGGAGTTTTCAGGTTAGTGCTTCCCTGGTCTGCACTGTGGCCTCTGGGAGCATGAGGTCTTAGCAAATGTTAAATCAAGGCCACCAGAAGCAGAGGGGCCCTGATACCAATATTGAGACAGACCAAGGACAGCAGGCCCCTCTAGCATGCCATCTTCTCACAGGGGCAGCCTCCAGGGAAAGCCAGATCCAGTTAAAAGGAAAGAGTTTGAGATGTTCAAATACAAATGTTTGAGCCTGTTTGTTCAGGCATTCGATAATCATACCAAAATTTATACAAAGATATTCTGGAAGTAGTATTACAGCACCCAATGACAGTAACAAAAAAATGTATACCACTCATACATATGGACACTCCAGAACATGCTCCATCACATCAGCAAAATCATCCCCTTCCAATCTTTTCCTTTAAGTTCGCTTTACTAGCTCATTTTAATCATTATTTTTAGTCTGAATAAAAATGATAAGGGGACAACTGAGTATAATTTACTCCAGCCCTACCAAGTAGAAAATGCAGTCATTACCTGCTTTTTAAAAAAACACAAAGGCATGAGTTTGTGATTTGGTAATATTTGTCTCTACCAAGATATGTAAATTCAACAGTAAGTAAGTGGAAATATTTTTAGCCTACTTCAGAAATGGTTGTTTTGAAGCATTCTTCTCCAAAACCTATGATCATGGAAAGCTTAGAGATTTTTTTTTTCCTTTCTACTGCCCAGCATGCAGAAACAGCATGCCAACTTGTTGAAGTAGAAGAAAGTACATATTTTTCATATTTTTTAAAAATCATTCAACTGATTACTCTGATAGCATAAAAAAAATTCTACTTTGGGGCTGAAGTCAAACATTTTACATTTAACAGTATTAATTTTTGAGTCACTAAAAAGGTTTTGTATACAGCGCTGTTTACCGATTAGCTAATTTTTGGTGGCTGTTATTGCTTGCTTTATTTTATAATCTGTGCTGTCATTCTGGATTCAAAGTCATGGCAGCTGATGGGGATGTGGTCCAAATTTCTGAGTAATACAAAGTGCTTTGAATGACCAAAAGGCAGCCTTGGACTAAATTATGAAATTGACAAATGTGTTTTGTTTTCTTCTTACGCCCCCACCCCTTGATCTGGCTACTTCCAAGGAACCTAGCAACCATAGCCCTCACACTGCTTCTGTGACTCTCCCAGGAACCATACTCTTCTGCTACAAGTTGTTTTTGTGCTTTTATCCACAGAAGAGAATGTGCCTTCTTCCTTTTCTACTTTGGATTTTGTCATGTAATTTGTCTAAAAATATTGCTGAATCTTCTAGTTAAGAAGGTTTTGTGAGCTCATACTTTGTTATTCCCCTTCTACTTCAAACACTAAGGTACTTGAAAATAGGGAGATTCAGCACTGTATAAATCAAAATAGTGTCTCTAGCGGTACACGTATGAAAATGCATAGACACTCAGGGGAGCAAGCCAGAATGAAGACTGTGTGACTACTGGATCTGGGTCCAGATTCATGCAGAGACAGATGAGAGTTTATTTCCTTCAAGTTTCCCCATTTGAGGTAAATAGTTCAACTGTGCACATTTCATAAAAATACCTGACATGGATTCAGTTCAGCTCAGTCGCTCAGTTGTGTTCGACTCTTTGCAACCCCATGAATTGCAGCACGCCAGGCTCCCTGTCCATCACCAACTCCCGGAGTTCACTCAAACTCACATCCATCGAGTCCGTGATGCCATCCAGCCATCTCATCCTCGGTCATCCCCTTCTCCTCCTGCCCCCAATCCCTCCCAGCATCAGAGTCTTTTCCAATGAGTCAACTCTTCAAATGAGGTGGCCCAAGTACTGGAGTTTCTGCTTTAGCATTATTCCTTCCAAAGAACACCCAGGACTGATCTCCTTTAGAATGGAATAGTTGGATCTCCTTGCAGTCCAAAAGACTCTCAAGAGTCTCCTCCAACACCACAGTTCAAAAGCACCAATTTTTCAGCACTCTGTTTTCTTCACAGTCCAACTCTTGCATCCAGACATGACTACTGGAAAAACCATAGCTTTGACTGAACAGATATTTGTTGGCAAAGTAATATCTCTGCTTTTCAATATGCTATCTAGGTCGGTCATAACTTTCCTTCCAAGGAGTAAGCATCTTTTAATTTCATGCCTGCAGTCACCATCTGCAGTGATTTTGGAGCCCAAAAATATAAACTCTGACACTGTTTCAACTGTTTCCCCATCTATTTGCCATGAAGTGATGGGACCAGATGCCATGATATTTGTTTTCTGAATATTGAGCTTTAAGCCAACTTTTTCCCTCTCCTCTTTCACTTTCATCAAGAGGCTTTTTAGTTCCTCTTCACTTTCTGCCATAAGGGTGGTGTCATCTCCATATCTGAGGTTATTGATATTTCTCCCAGCAATCTTCATTCCAGCTGTGCTTCTTCCAGCCCAGCATTTCTCATGATGTACTCTGCATATAAGTTAAATAAGCAGGGTGACAATATTCAGCCTTGACATACTACTTTTTCTACTCGGAACCAGTGTGTTGTTCCATGTCCAGTTCTACTATTGCTTCCTGATCTGCATACAGATTTATCAAGAGGGAGGTCAGGTGGTCTGGTATTCCCATCTCTTTCAGAATTTTCCACAGTTGATTGTGATCCACACAGTCAAAGGCTTTGGCATAGTCAATAAAGCAGAAATAGATGCTTTTCTGAAAGTCTTTGGCTTTTTCCAGGATCCAACAGATGTTAGCAATTTGATCTCTGGTTCTTCTGCCTTTTTTAAAACTAGCTTGAACATCTGGAATTTCATGGTTCATGTATTGCTGTAGCCTGGCTTGGAGAATTTTGAGCATTACTTTACTAGCATGTGAGATGAGTGCAATAGGCCTCTACAAAAAGGAAATTCATCCATACATTTTCATTTTTTTTGTTAGGTTAGTGATTTTGGTTTGGTTTTTTGTACTAAGGAATCTTACTTTATCCCATGATTATAAGGATTTTCTTTCATGTTCATCCATAAATTTTAAAGCTTTAGTTTTCATATGCACATCTATGATCCTACAGAAATTAATTTTTGTGTTTGGTGTGAGTTAAGGCATGAAGTTACTCTTGTTACATGTGTTTATCCAGTTTTTGTAGTATAATTTCTTGAAAGGCTTTGTCAAAAATCAACTGAATTGCATATATGCAGCCCTGATTCTGGACTCTCTACTCAGATTTTATGACTTGTCTATCTTTATATAAATCCCACAATGTCTTGATTAAAGTGGCTTTGTAAGGCTTAAAATCAGGTAGTATAAATCCTCAAATTTTATTCCTTTCATCAAAAATGTTTAGGCTGTTCTAGATTTTGCATTTCCATATATATTTCAGAATTATTCATTTTATTTAATATGTTTCTAGGATTTTTATTGCATTTTAGAATTTATAGAGCAATTTGAGGGGAACTGATAACAATATTTGGAGAAGGCAATGGCATCCCACTCCAGTACTCTTGCCTGGAAAATCCCATGGATGGAGGGCCTGGTGGGCTGCAGTCATGAGGTCGCTAAGAGTCAGACACGACTGAGGGACTTCACTTTCACTTTTCACGTTCATGTATTGGAGAAGGAAATGGCAACCCACTCCAGTGTTCTTGCCTGGAGAATCCCAGGGACAGGGGAACCTGGTGGGCTGCCATCTATGGGGTCGCACAGAGTCAGACATGACTGAAGCGACTTAACAGTAGCAGATAACAATATTGAGACTTCCAATCCATGAGATGTACATATGCGTTTACTTAGGTCCTTAACTTCAACAATAGCTTTTATTTTTGTATTTAGGAATTTTTTTTATGCTACTATAAATCATTTAGTTTATATTTCTTCCAACTGTTGCTATCATAAAAAATACAATTGAATTTTGTATACTTTGTTTCTTACAGTATTACTAAATTTACTTAATACTTAGTCCTAGCATTTTAGTCCTAGTACTGTAGATGACTATTTAAAATATTCCTGCATCTACTATCTAAAAATAAAAACAATCCTTAATTCTGTTGTTGTTTTTTTTTTTTTCCTTTCCCTATTTTACTGGCTGGGTCTTTCAATCTCATGTTGAATCAAAATAATAAGAATTAACATCCTTGCCTCTGTTTTTAATTTTAGAGGGAAAATAATTATTATATCACCATTTAGTATGAGGTTATTTTAGACTCTTATTAGATGCTGTATTAGTTGATTTGGGCTGCCATTACAAAGTACCACAGACTGGGTGGCTTAAACAGCAGATGCTTATTTACTCACAGTTGTAGAGGCAGGCAGTCTAAGATCAAGTTGCAGCAGTTTGTTCCTGATGAAGACTTTTTCTTGGCTTAAAGCTGGTACATTATGTGTCCTCAATATGTCTTTCCTCTGTGTACACACACACATATACACACATGCACACAGAGGCCCCTCTATGTTCTAATAAGGATATCAATCCTATCTGATCAGGGCCCCACCCCCTCATTTAACTTAAATTATAATCTACAAGACTATCTTGAAATATAGCTACATTTGGGATGAGGGCCTCAATATATGAATTTGGAGGGAAATATAATTCAACCCAAAATGTCTTTAATACATTCAAAAACATGTCATCAGTTTCTGGTTAGCTAATTTATTTGATCATGAAAGGGTGTAGAATTTTATCAAGTAATATGTCTGCATATATTGAGATACAAATTAAGTTGGGATAGTACATTACATTGTTTGATTTATTAATATATAAAGAACTTTGCATTTCTGTAATAAATCCCACTTGCTCATGAGATATATATATATATATATATAACAGTATTTTTGTAACTATGTGACTAAGCAACATTGGTTT
Source organism: Ovis canadensis (assembly GCF_042477335.2). Lineage (NCBI taxonomy): Eukaryota > Metazoa > Chordata > Mammalia > Artiodactyla > Bovidae > Ovis > Ovis canadensis. The sequence goes on from NC_091250.1 coordinate 66,016,945, forward strand.
GTTAATTTTATTGTAATGTCCAGAAAAATATTGTTGTTGTATAATATTAGGAATGGGTATCTTCACTGGGGTTTATAAAATAAATTAGAAAAAGTTTTCTCCTTCTAAACTTTCTTAAAGACTTTTTATAAGATTGATATTAGTTATTCTAAACTTTTGATAGAATTTATCTGTGAAATTATTATGGCCTGGAGTTTTCTTTATAAGAAAGTTTTGAAAACAATTTCAATTAGATATGGGGCTTCAGATTTGGATACCAGGTATATTCATATTTTCAATTTCTTTTTGAATCAGCTTTAATAGAGAAAGACACTGCTAATATAAACCTCAGAAAAAGTACATTCACAGAAACGTTAAAAATGAATAAAACCGTATTCAAGGCAAAGGTTAATAAAATAACTAGTGTAACTATATTTGTACCGGGTAATAAGTGAGAATTAAAACAAATTAATAAAACTGAAAGTTTTAAATTAATTAGAAAATATAATAAATGTATAATTTTATGAACCTAGTAAGTCATTAAAATTTATAAAGCAAATATTAATAGAACTTGCACAGAGAAACTGGCACATTTATCTTCAGTAGATTTTTGGTACATCTCAGAAGTTGATTTATCAATTAAATAAACAAGCAAGTAGAAAGAAGGTGAAGAGCAAACAAGCTTAACCTAATAAACCCATATGGAATTTGTTTCTAAATATATTACCGTAGAAAATGAGTTTCATCATATATTCCCCAAAGTCTTGTTCAGATATGCAGATCCTAAATAATGAAATACGGTTCTACTGTACCTTCACCATAATACACAACTTTTCAATAGTCACTATTTTGTTTTCTCGGAGAAGGCAATGGCACCCCACTCCAATACTCTTGCCTGGGAAATTCCATGGACAGAGGAGCCTGGTGGGCTGCAGTCCATGGGGTCGCTAAGAGTGGAACACGACTGAGCGACTTCACTTTCACTTTTCACGTTCATGTATTGGAAAAGGAAATGGCAACCCACTCCAGTGTTCTTGCCTGGAGAATCCCAGGGAAGGGGGAGCCTGGTGGGCTGCCGTCTATGGGGTCGCACACAGTCAGACTCGAATGAAGCAACTTAGCAGCAGCAGCAGCAGCATTTTGTTTTCTACTTCTTATAAAAACACCATTGCTGAGAACTGTGTGTAAATTTAACAGCATATTTACAAATGGAATATTAATATAAAGAGTCCTCAGACATTAAATTTTCATATTTCATCTAGATTTTGATGAAGTTGTTATCATCAAAATATATCTTCCTAAAAACTAAATCAAACTCTAATGCAGCTTAACAGCAGCATGTAAAAATGAAACTGAATAGAGTATATGTCAGGGCGCTAGAGTTATTCAGATTTACTTAAGAAAAAAGCAATTTTTATTCTGTGATGATACTTTGTTTGGAGAGAAAATTTTAAAAACACCATAAGGAAGTACATTCTAGCACAAGATAGTGTATTCTTTTTTAAAACAATATGCAAAAATGTTAAGATACTGCTTTATACTGATGAAATATCTTGCTATTTTATAAATAGAAAATGCTTCCAGCATTGTCCTAAATGATGCACAAGACAGCATATTTATTGGTTGTAAAAGTATGTTCATGGTATTAACTTTATGACCTTAATGGAGCAATAATTTAGAGGCTGCTGAAACCTGAAAAATAACTCATGGTTTAAGCCAGATTAAAGCAACAATTGATATTGAGAACTTCTGGCAAATTTCCCAATCCATTACTGTTTGCAGATATTGAATTGTTGTTGCCAATATTTGTTGTAAAGGAGATGTAAAAAAATATACAGCAGTATTAGCTTCATTTTTTGATGTCTGTTCATTGAACAAATGTTTGGAATATGTGATTGATGTTCTTAACTAAGAAAGTACATTAGCTTAGAGCTTGAGATTCAAGTCAGATTTCATTAAACAAAAATCATATTAACAAAGCCCTCACAATTTCTAAACATTACTCATTAACACTAGTTCCCATTCATATAGGTAGTAAAGAATCCGTAGAGTTTATGTACGTGATTTACTGCTTTCCTTACCCATCAGGTTTATTCAAATTTCCAAGCTTTGTAGGGAGAAAATGATTAAACTTTAAAACAAAAAGCTGGCACTGCTTTACACACTGCTTCTACTTTACTTCCTCCAGAGCCTGAAGGATAAAATCTCTTTTCCATTTATTTCTGATTGGGAAAGACTGTGTCACATAACTAGCTCCAATGGGAAGAAAGGTAGGGAAATGTTTCCTTTTTTTTTTTTTTTTAAGCTGTGCACATAGCCATCCCAAACAATTTCTGTCAATTAAAAAAAAAGAGCAAATGGATATTAATTAGGTACTTAGCAGTGTCTGCCTTAATAATCATTATCTCCTAGGCATATATTTGAAGAAAACCGGAATTCAAAAAGTTACATGCACCTCAGTCTTTACTGTAGCACTATTTACAACAACCAAGACATGGGAAGCAAGATTAATGCCCATCAATGAATGAATGTATATATATGATACATATAAACAAAGGAACAGTATTCAGCCATAAAAAAAAGCAATGCCATTTTCAGCAACATGAATGGACCTAGAGATTGTCATGCTGAGTGAAGTCGATCAGAAAGAGAAAGACAAATAACACGATGCTGTTTATATGTTAACAACAGTACAAGTGAACTTATTTACAAAACAGAAGTAGAGTCACAGATCTAGAAAACAGATATGGTTACCAAGGGGAACATAGGGAGGGATGAATTAGGAGATTGGATTGACATAAACACACTACTGTATATATATATATATATATATATATATATATATATATATATGATAACTAATAAGAACAGGAATTCTACTCCATACTTTGTAATGATCTATATGGGGAAAGAATAAAAAAGAGTAGATACCTGCATATGTATAACTGATACACTGATGTACAGTAGAAACTAATACAACATTGTAAATCAACTATACTTCAATAAAAATTTTTATTAAAATCATTATCTAACACTGTTAATGTTTGATTTATTATCTTGATGTTTCATAATAAAAATTCCCCCCAAAACCATATATTCTTCAAAACCTGAAAAAAAAATTTTTTTGAAAAGCCAAAGAGTTGTCAGCCAAGGAAGGGAAGAATTTACCTTAAAATTCTCAAGAGCATCAATCCCAAATGACTCCTTCTTTTCACGATCCAAACAATTGGCAAGAGTAGTTTTATAATTTATATGTACATGGCATGTCAATTACTTGAAGAACTCTGGGAAATAGTTTGTGGTTTTCTCTGAGTTTTTACAAAAAAAAAAGAAAACAAAATAGAAACTAGCTTTATTATTAAGCCATTGAAATATAAAATTCAAACTCATAGCTTTACATTAGATCTTGATTCTTTGTTTACAAGCAGGGATTTACTGTTTATACATGACTTTCTGTTTGTTCTGTTGCTTTTAGACATTTCTTAAAAAAAAAAAAACGTTATAGCTAATATATTGCATTCTTTGTACTCTTTCCTGATTTCTCCTTTCCTATCTATACATAGACACAAGCACAAATTTGGAACAATTCTAACAGTGAACTGTTGTTATTATTCAATCCCCAGGTTTGAAACAATTTTCACGCTTGTGGAGCATCATGTTATATGTGCATGACTTTTACAAATGTACAAGTTTAAACTCACTCACACAGTCTTCCTTGTCTCCTGGTTCTGTAGTCAGAAGCAATCCTGTTAGACTCGGGTTTGAAAGCATGATGAAACAGGTGTTGCAAGAAATCCATTCTGGAAAGGGTACTTAGCAAGATTCATCTTTCAGTGGCTACAGCAGAAGAGGCTCTAGCAAGAACATCTAATTTTCAGCTCCAGCAAGTCAGAAACTTTTTCCCAGTGGTAAGGTCAGTGTGACTTTCAGAGCACTGCCCTATGTCCTAGTTGGTAATATAAGCTCTAGTGCCAGGAGTCAAGTCTGAGCATTTTGACCTTTCAGATATTTATAAGTTTCCTAATCATCCAGATCACAGTGTTATTTGTTTTTGTTTTTTTTTTTGTTGTTTGTTTGTTTTTTTTAGTGAAACAGGCAAATACAGATCTTATCCCAGGCAAATTGACATGTGGTCACCTTATACAGAAAGCAGTCATAAATAAAGTGAAGTAGAGAAGGAAGATCAAAACAGAGAGATTTTAGAGGGTGGTTATAGTAATGTAATTAAAAATCAGGGGTAGCTTTAAAAATTAAGAAAAATCACCAGTAACTAAGAATAAAAAGAAAGTGATTATTAATATCAGTCTTTTCATTGTTAACTCTAGGTTTATAGACTCCCCTCTAGCCTGAAGTTTGAAGAATAAAGAAGAAATTAAACATAAGTTAGGTTAAGAAAAATTTTCTACAAGTAACACTGGTTTTGAGTACAAAGTTAACACCATCTCACACATGCCCTCATTTTCACTAGAGGCTAACCAAGAAAAAATGGATTTCTCTTCTAAATAAACACATGATCTTGGAAAGGACTGATTGTATATGATCCCTGCAAGCAAAATTATTATCCAAAAGTGCCAATGAAATGATGACTACATGCTTTACTGAGGGTGAGATCATAATCAGGACTCAATTTATGGAGCAGCTTTTGTCTGCGTTTTATTTTCCCCCCCAAGAGAACAAGAAGTCTGGTCATTGTTCATCTGGACTGAATTCAATCCATCAGTCTGCAAGCCAAGATTCAATTTAGTAGGTTGGTCCATCACTAACTAAAATATTAATTCCTTTGAAATATTAAATGACTTGGAACTACAGGCTTTGTGTGTTAGAAGAGGAAGAGCCAAGGGAGCTAAGGAATGAAGTGAAGATAAAAAGCACAAGATAACATCTCTCTAAGGTTTGCCACCTCACCCTCCCCATGTGACTCAAATACTCAAGTGGGGTAAGTAGGGGCCACCATTTCTCACAGCTTTAAAAGAGCTGACAAACACTTCTCACTGTCACTCTCCTTTCAAATAATAAATGTTTCACCTATGAACCACGATGAGTGTTTGGGTTATCAGATGTCCAGGAAAAAAAAAACATCAATATGACAAAGTGACATTTTCATGAGTGGCCATTTCAGGGTTATTGAACTGAACCCTTCAAATTAAGCATTGCTGTAGGATTTTTATTTTCTTTTCAATTTCAAATGAGGGTATAGGGGAAAGTAATTCATAATCTAACAAGGGAAGTAACAACCAGGCTGTCAGGAGGAAGAATGGAAGATTGAGCTTACTGAAAACCAATAATAGGCACGTAAAACAGGCATAGATTTGACAATCTCCTAGTAACTTGAGATTGGCACTAACCTTTCATAATAGCCAACGTCTTAGAACATTGCCAAAGTTCAAGGTTACTTTCATCTATGCTAAAGCAAGAATGGGATATTCTCATCTGTTGATTGTGACAGAGGCTTCATTTCTTAAGGGTCCTATGATCAGTGTCTGATCTAGAATTAGATGGCCCCTGAAACACTTGGTACATTCTTGGGACTTCAACTTTGTGCTCTAACAGATGGTAGAATAATTCAATCTAATCCTTGTATAGTACAAGTGGGTTAATTTCATTCATATCTTTTTTCTACCCTTGTCCAAGCATAAAATTTGTGAAAGGACATTGCCCTTAACTATGTTCTATTATTTTGTCATAAATTTTCCTTTGTTTATTACACCTAAGGCATTTTGGTTGCTTCTTGAAATCTCTGCTTCCCGTCACATTTTAGGGCTTCAATGTTTCCATGGCCTAAAATAGTCTTCCCTTCTCTTACCCACCATCACCCAAATATCATGAGCCCCAAATCTCATTCACATGATTGATATCTAATCAACATTAACATTCTGACATAAAATTACCTAGTCTCTTTATTACAATTTCTAATAACATCCTGTATTTCTCCTCCAAATCACCTGCAATAATTACAGCTAGTAGCAAAAATACAGAATATTTTTGTTTAAAGACTGACTTCAGTAACATTTAATATCTCTGAATATAGACAGTTGTTTATCATTATCTTCTGTACCTAAAGTGTACCAGACTTATACTAGGTATGCAACAAAAACTCCTTGAAAGGATAAATGATATAAGAAATGCTTTCTTACAAGGCTAAATAGTTGGTCTTCATTTTGTTGAGGTATACCCTGCTATGTCCACTTTCTGGAAAGTGTTTTTATCATCAACAGATGTTGAATTTTATTAAGAGCTTTTTCTGCATTTACTGAGATGATCATATGGTTTTTATTCTTAACTTGCTAATGTGATGTATCACATTGATTGATTTGCAGATATTTAAAAAACACTTGCATCCCTGGAATAAATTCCACTGATCATAATGGACAATCCCTGGAATGTCTTATTGGAGTTGATTTGCTAGCATTTTACTGATGATTTTTATATCTATGTTTTATCATTGTATTGGCCTGTGATTTTCTTTTTTGTGAGGTATTTGTCTGATTTTTGTATCAAAGTCATGCTAGCTTCATACAATGAGTTCAGAAGTGTTCCTTCCTCTGCAAATTTTTGGAATAGTTGCATAAGGATAGGTGTTCACTCTTCACTACATTTTTGGCAAAATTGACTTGTGACACCTCTAGCCCCGGATTTTTGTTTCTTGGGAGTTTTTTAACTATTTATTCAGTTTCAGTACCTGTGATTGGTGTGCTCACTTTTCCTATTTCTTCCTGGTTTAGTCTTGGGAGATTGTACCTTTCTAAAAATTTGTCCATTTTTTCTAGGTTGTCCATTTTATTTACCTCTAGGTGACTATAGTATTCTCTTAGTATCATTTATATATTCTCATATCATTGTGGTTGCAAAAGATACTTGCTATGATTTCAGTTTTCTTAAACTTACCAAGGCTTAATTTATGACCCAACATGTGATCTATCCTGGAAAATGTTCCATGTGCGTGTATTTCGATGATTTGGGATGAAATGCTCTATAAATGTCAATTGAGTTCATCCGGTATAATGTGTCATTTAAGGCTTAATGATTTTTTGCCTGGATGACCTGCCCATTGATGAAAGTGGGGGGTGTTAAAATCACCCACAATTATTATGTTACTGTCAAATTCTCCTTTTATGATTGTTAACATTTACCTTTTATATTGAGGTGCATTTATGTTGGGTTAGTATATATTTACAATTGTTACATCTTTTTTGGGGGATTGAACCTTTGATCACTGTGTAGTGTCTTTCTTTGTCTCTTGTGACAGTATTTTATAAGCTATTTTTGTCTGCTATAAATATTGCTACTCTGCTTTTGTATGCATGGGATGCCTTTACTCATCCCTCACTTTCAGTCTCATCCCTCACTTTCAGTCTCATCCCTCACTTTCAGTATGTATCTCCAGATCTCCAGTTAGCACAGTCAAGCAACAATGGGAACAATGGGAAAGAAATTAGACCACTTTGCAGTTCAATAAGTAGGTCTGCTAAGTTTCTTGCTATCAAAGATAGCAATAAATGAGAATATTATTAAATGAAACCTTTTATTTGAAATTGGCCAACAAATTAGTTTCAAACACTAAACCAAGAATAAGGAGACTTGAGTTTTAGCTCTTTTACCCAGGATTTTTATGATTTAGAACTTCTGCTAACCTTAAAATTTTCCTCTGATAATTAGAGAAATCCTCAGTTAATACAATCATAGTTAACTCTAGAGGTTAATCACTGTGAAGGTCACTAATGTGAAACATACTACAAATATGAAGAACTATTATTATGTCTGATTTAATGCTAATAAATATATAATTAGAAGAAAGATATATGTACTTCTGACCTTTGGTAGTTTGATAGGTACACAGAAACATATATGTCACATGCAGTATATAAATACTATAGATTATGATATAGTAGCAATTTTTATACTTATGCTTCATGTAAACTCATATACTTGTTCACAAACTGCAAAGGAATTAGAAAATTAATATCATGTCTGAAAAGAGGCAAGAGCCAGATTTATACCTGTCTCTCTGACAAGTGTTTGTAATAACTATCAATATCAATTTTACATATATTTAAAGTTCTAAGCATAATACTATATATATGCAAAAATTATTCAGATATACTGCTTTAATCAAGTCATTTGAGGATAAAGTAAGGTTGTCTTGCATTTCTTTTCCATGGGGATAGTCTTGATTCCTGTCTCCTGTACAGCCTCAAGAATCTCATTCCATAGTTCATCAGGCACTCTATCTATCAGATCTAGGCCCATAAATCTATTTCTCACTTCCACTGTATAATCATAAGGCATTTGATTTAGATCATACCTGAATGTTCTAGCAGTTTTCCCTACTTTCTTCAGTTTAGGTCTGAATTTGGCAATAAGAAGTTCATGATCTGAGCCACAGTCAGCTCCTGGTCTTGTTTTTGTTGACTTTATAGAGCTTCTCCATCTTTGTCTGCAAAGAATATAATCAATCTGATTTCGGTGTTGACCTTCTGGTGATGTCCATGTGTAGAGTCTTCTCTGGTGTTGTTGGAAAAGTGTGTTTGCTATGATCAGCGCATTTTCTTGGCAAAATTCTATTAGCAATATGTGAACCATGAACTTCCTGATGTTCAAGCTGGTTTTAAAAAAGGCAGAGGAACCAGAGATCAAATTGCCAACATCTGCTGGATCATGGAAAATGCAACAGAGTTCCAGAAAAACATCAATTTCTGCTTTATTGACTATGCCAAAGCCTTTGACTGTGTGGATCACAATCAACTGTGGAAAGTTCTGAAAGAGATGGGAATACCAGACCACCTGACCTGCCTCTTGAGAAATCTGTATGCAGGTCAGGAAGCAACAGTTAGAACTAGACATGGAACAACAGACTGGTTTCAAATAGGAAAAGGAGTACGTCGAGACTGTATATTGTCACCCTGCTTATTTAACTTATATGCAGAGTACATCATGAGAAACGCTGGACTGGAAGAAGCACAAGCTGGAATCAAGATTGCTGGGAGAAATATCAATAACCTCAGATATGCAGATGACACCACCCTTATGGCAGAAAGTGAAGAGGAACTAAAAAGCCTTTTGATGAAAGTGAAAAAGAAGAGTGAAAAAGTTGGCTTAAAGCTCAACATTCAGAAAACGAAGAACATGGCATCCAGTCCCATCACTTCATGGGAAATAGATGGGGAAACAGTGGAAACAGTGTCAGACTTTATTTTTGGGGGCTCCAAAATCACTGCAGATGGTGACTGCAGCCATAAAATTAAAAGACGCTTACTCCTTGGAAGAAAAGTTATGACCAACCTAGATAGCAGATTCAAAAGCAGAGACATTACTTTGCCGACTAAGGTCCATCTAGTCAAGGCTATGGTTTTTCCTGTGGTCATGTATGGATGTGAGAGTTGGACTGTGAAGAAGGCTGAGGGCCGTAGAATTGATGCTTTTGAACTGTGGTGTTGGAGAAGACTCTTGAGAGTCCCTTGGACTGCAAGGAGATCCAACCAGTCCATTCTGAAGGAGGTCAGCCCTGGGATTTCTCTGGAAGGACTGATGCTAAAGCTGAAACTCCAGTACTTTGGCCACCTCATGAGAAGAGTTGACTCATTGGAAAAGACTCTGATGCTGGCAGGGATTGGGGGCAGGAGAAGGGGACGACAGAGGATGAGATGGCTGGATGGCATCAGTGACTCGATGGATATGAGTTTGGGTGAACTCGGGGAGTTGGTGATGGACAGGGAGGCCTGGCGTGCTGCGATTCATGGAGTTGCAAAGAGTCGGACACTACTGAGCGACTGAACTGAACTGAATTGAAGGTTGTGTTGATTGAGACAGATATTTCTGTCAAAGGCCTTACTAGTACCTTCTGAAAAATTTTACAGTTTATTATAGCCACAAAAGATGTGTTTGTTTTCAGGTGAAAATATTGCTGGATGAAAAAATATGCCAATTGCATTTTATTGGTTCCCTAGCTTTGAAGAAAAAACACTGTGAATATCTTATACAAGGTAAAGAAAGAAATATATTTTGCTGAGTTAAACAAATAATTCAAAATTAACATAGATTTTATATTTAATATGCCTTACACTGATAATTTTGAGTCTTATTACAGAAATTTAATGAAAATACACAAAATTGTACTGACAAGTTCATATGTGTGAGGCACTTTTTTTATAAACAGAAAATAACATTTATTTCTCTGAATATTTTGTGTGTGCTTGATCATTATTCTATTGGAGTTATGATGCATTTCTCGCTGAATCACAAACACATTTGTGAAAATATTAATTCTTGATATGGTTTATTTAGGTAGCTCTTTTTTCTGACTTTAGTTTTTGCATTTCATTTTATTTATTATGCATTAACAAAATATTTTTTAAAATTTTAAGTCAGATTCACTTCTCTTCTTGGGGTTGTTTGTTGTTTTGGATGTTTTCCTTCATTGCTGTTATGTACGGAAAGGACTCTCATATTCCAAGATGACGAGTCATCAGTTTTTAACTTAGAATCTCTATATATCCAAATTTTACATTTAAATGTTAATGCCTCTGGAATTAAATCTACATGTATAAGGACATATAGAAATGACTTGATTTTTTTTTCAAGTATTTATTGCAATTCCCCAGAGAAGGCAATGACACCCCACTCCAGCACTCTTGCCTGGAAAATCCCATGGACGGAGGAACCTGGTGGGCCGCAGTCCATGGGGTCGCTAAGAGTCGGACACGACTGAGCGACTTCATTTTCACTTTTCATTTTCATGCACTGGAGAAGGAAATGGTAACCCACTCCAGTGTTCTTGCCTGGAGAATCCCAGGGACGGGGGAGCCTCATGGGCTGCCGTCTATGGGGTCGCACAGAGTCGGACACGACTGAAGCGACTTAGCAGCAGTATTATAATTCCCAGTATCAATTACTAACTAATCCCTTTTCTCCGCTGATTTGTTGACTACTTTCATTATATAATCAATGAAATATATATATATATATATATATATATATATATATATGGCTATGCTTATAAATTTTGTGTTTGTGAGAGGGATTTCATTAGTTCTTATTCTTTAAAGTTATTGTAACTTTCTGAATATATTTTAATGTTACTGCTGCTAAGTCGCTTCAGTCGTGTCCGACTCTTTGCGACCCCAAAGACGGCAGCTCACCAGATTCCCACGTCCCTGGAATTCTCCAGGCAAAAACAGTGGAGTGGGTTGCCATTTCCTTCTCTAATACATGAAAGTGAAAAGTCAAAGTGAAGTTGCTCAGTCGTGTCCGACTCTTAGCGACCCCATGGACTGCAACCTACCAGGCTCCTCCATCCATGGGATTTTACAGGCAAGAATACTGGAGTTGGGTGCCAACATGTGTCTAAACTAATTGCAGTTCCAGAATAACCTTAATATGACTTAATCAAGTTACCACAAAATCATAAGGGGCCTGGGACTGGAAAATTATTAGATTTATAAATGAATTCAAGAAGATTAGAAATCTTTATAGCAACAATATTTCCATCTAGGAACTTCTAGTTCCTTAAAAAGTTTTTAGATACATCTTTGAAAAAAATTATTTTTTCTTCTTATAAATCTCATAATATGTATTATTGCTAAATGATTGCATATAATGTTATATTTTAGAGCAGTTGATAATTATATTTTCACTCTATAACTGTTCATGCAGTTTCTTAGTAAACCTATGAATGTTTATCTATTTGCTTAGTACCTTACCATCCTATTGATATTTATTAAACATTTCTATTTATTCTCCTAGGTTCCTTAAGTAAAGTTAATTTATGTTTCTTTTGATTTTAGTCCCCTACACAACAATTCTAAGATTTCATTAAATTCTTATGTTAAATATTCCTTCTAAAAATTATTTTACTAACTCTAATACAAGTAAAGTGAGTTATATATTTTTGTTACGTTAGCCAGCAGCTAATATATATCTAACCACAATATCTGTTAGTATAAGCTGATATGTGTCAGTCATCACAGAATTTATATTAAAAGCTATCCAGTAAGCTCTCTAGCAATTACATATCTCTTGAGTTGTTCCAAAATAATGTCTTATTCTCATGGAAGAATTATACTTTTGGGTCTAAATTCTCAAGCCCTAGACACTGGATTTCATTAAACTTCTCTAATCAACAGAATTCAGTAGATAAATTTAGTATGACAGGAATTTGACTCATCAGAACCAGACATAAGAGCAATCTTCCTTAATGCCCTTTTCCAACTTCCATTTCTCATTTTCTATTCTACATGAAATTTCTTCCCCATTAATTTCACTGTTCATACATATAGCTTTTAGTTAAATGGCTGTTCTATGTTTGGGTGGGAAATGAATTCACATTCTGGGGTTTTCTCTCTGATCATTGGGTTGTATACCTCTCTGGGATTTGAAAGAGAACTGAAAGATTCTTTTTATTTCTCATATAGATATCTCATATACTTGTGGTTAGACTAGGCTACAACAAATAAATAGAAATAAGCAGATATCTGAAAGAGAATATACCAAAATATTTTTATGCTTTTGAAGTGAAAGCTTGGGAGTTTCAATCTTTTACATGCTTTGAGAAGATAAGATTATGCAGATTAAAAATGCAGTTGAAAGTTATCAATAATAAGCTAAAATTTTCTATTAAAAGAAACAAGTATTTCAGATCTTTAGCTTATTCAAATAACTATAATGTTATTAATATTATATGATCAATAGAATAATGATCCAACTGTGTGTGGGTTAAAACCCATTCTAAAGTATCTAATTCCTACCCAAACAACATTTGGGCAGGGGATTAATTTCTGAAGCACTGGCTATCTACGTATTTGGTAGAAACAGTGTCCTAGGTCTATTAAAGATCTATTAAATGATTCACTAAATTATTATCTACTGGCATTATACAAAGTTAATTTTTTATTTAAAAAATACCACACATCTGCTATAGAAGATTTGAACTAGTAATCAATGGAGAAGTGAATGCTGAGGATTCCTTAGCTAACATTAATGGGTCACACCGAATAAAGTCAGATTCACACAAATCAGAAACCTTACTAAAGTAGCATTACTAGTAACTTCAAAGATAAAGCAATCAAGGAGTATAAGTAAATTAGAGACAGTGAAAATTTTGTATGACTATGTCCATTCTGTAAACACTAGGCATTCACTCCCAGGCTCAGAGTAATATAAGAAATGTCCCATGAAGTTTATGGGATACTTTAAAGAGTAAGGAGAGTTTATTATGAAACATACCCATTTTATACAACCTCTGTCATATGGCTTACATGACATTTTTTGGAAGCCATGTCTCATTAGTTCCTACAATACTTTTGCTTATTGTAAACAACCCTAAAGCAGAAACGTCTTGCTAAAAGCATTTCATAGGCAAGTACTAGCCTCCTGGCAAGCACCATTTTTATCTTTTCTAGGAGGTCCACTTACCAAGATGTTTACAAGAAGATTATACCAAGTTACCTGCCTTCTTTCTTTCCCTAGCGGTGATCACAAGCCAACTTTTTAAACTGCTTTTCTTTCAATAAATAACTTTGTGTGTATGTAATAAAATGCCTATTGAAAATCACTATTAGTTTTGACATTGACTTCTGAATTTAAATATTTCAGAAATATCCCCTTAATTCTTTTTGACTTTAGAAAAACTAAATGTCAGATGTAAGAAAAATTCACAGGAGACTTTTTGTAATATAGGTGTGTGAAGGTTGAAAAAGTCAAAGTGTTAGCTGTTCAGTCGTGTCCAACTCTGTGGCCCCATGAACTGTAGTCTGCCAAGCTCCTTTGTCCATGGAATTCACCAGGCAAGCATACTGGAGTGGGTAACTGGCATCATCATAACCCAGGGATTGAACCTGAGTCTCCCGCATTGCAAGCAGATTCTTTACTGTCTGAGCCATTAGGGAAGCCCGTGAAGGTTACATATAGCAATCAAATATTTCTAAATTCAGTAATGCCTGTTTATTGGTATGAAATATGATTGGAAACCCTAGATAATAAAATATAAAATTAACTGTAGGCCGCCCATTTATATGGGCAAATTTTTCTGAGTAAAGCAACAAATACATAGGAATCTACATTTCTGAAATTGTTCTTCAAATATGCATAATATTAATGTCTGATTTTTGTGTTATGACTATATGTTCCCAGGATATAGGCTAATAGATATTCAACACATGACTTACCTACTGCACAAATTTATTGTGCAGGGTATTCAACACATGACTACCCACCACTACACAAGTTTTTATTATAAAAAACAGAATCTTTAACTAAAGAACACAATCTGTATAGATAAAATAATTACATTTCCAATGGTCCCAAGTTCCAGAGGCCAAACACTAAACATACATGGAATCAAAATTTCCCAGGAAGTTTGCAAACTTTTACTGTTTTTAAGTAATAATATTGCACTCATAAAGAGTCACAGCTCTCCATATATATGACTCAAGTTAATCAAAACAGTTTAACAACTATTCTAAAGTTTTGGCTCTCTTGAGAAAAATGTCATTTATCTGCATTCCCATCCTCAGTTCTCCCCTTTCATCCCACAAAGGCATATAGGTTTACACTGAGTTGTATAATTAAGCTATAATTGAGAAATGTAAGAATTTCTCAATCATCCTGTCATAAGGCATCACTAGTAAATAATTCTACTACAGAAGTTGTATATTTGTCCGACCTGCATTTCTTACGCAAATATTCTCCAAATTTACAACTGTCAGTCAGTACTCTCCCTGAGCTAACATTTCCTCTTTAGTTTTGAAAGCTATAATTAGCAAGGGTTATCTTGCAAAAAGTGATTTTTTAAAAAACCTGAGTGCTTCAGAAATGTGAACATTTGAAATTGAATTGAGGTGACAATACAGTTTCCTCAGTCTTTTCTATTGCTTCTGGTCTCTCTGCCGGGAAGCTCCACATGGTTTTCACTGAATTTAGTTATATAATATTCTATCAGATTAAGGGCTAGGCTTTTCTTCTCTATCCAGGAATTTGAAGTCTCACTAGACATAAACTAAAAAAGCTGTGTTTTTTTTTTTTAATGGGAACTGAATTGGAGCTCAAATTCATAAGAAATATGACTAAAACCATGTACAGGAAAGAAAATTATTTATTTCAGAAAGCCATCTTCAAGTAACAGCTGCGAATACATTTTTAAAAAGTGACCAAATAAGTAAGGCAGAGTTAGTGAATCCTCTTTAAGGCAAATGTCACAGTGATTTCTGGGCCACCGATATAAAAAGACTATTGTGAAGAAAGCACAAGACCTATTACAGAGCTGCACATTGTCATTTCTGTGAGGCCAAACAAAGCCCTGAGGAAATTGGTACACCCAGTACATTCCTCTCTGAAATATTAAATTACTTAGTTCTGAAGTGCTATTGTTGAGTTGCAAAGCTATTTCCTAGAAGCATTTCTCAATGTGTCACAGATTGCTTTAAAAAGAAGTTGATGACAACAGGAAAAAAAAAGAAAAAACAACACCCACACACACAATAACAATATCAGTGATAGTTTTAACAAATCTAGACTAAGAAATTCAGGGCTGGATGATGAGCAGCTGTCTCACATAAATAAATGGCACTCAGCTACATGTAAGAGCACATATGTGTTTGAGGAAATAAAAGATACTTTCCACCTTCTCTTTGAGTGCTTATAAAAGTGGTAATATCATAGAATGATTAAAGTGGAATCTCAATTCATACAGACCTGGTGTTGACTCTGAGTCTACCACTGTACATGCTATTTAAGCCTGATCCAGTTACTTGTGGTCTTTTTTATGGATACTTATATAACATAGATATGTATCAATTCAACAATGTAAAAAAATCCCTAGGAATCTAGAGAATCACTATCAACAATGAAGGTGACTATTGTAACAACATTATTTTTCTTTGTAATATTATTCCTAAATGAATATAAAATGAACAAATATCATGATTTCAGGCATCCACTGTGAGACTACTAACTATATTGCTGCTAGTTTATTCATTCATTTACTCAAAGAGTACAAACTTGAACATCTTTCATGTGCAGGACATTAATCTAGCTACTTGGAACAGTCAAATAAAATAGACAGAGTTCTCTAGTCTTTCAGATTTAGCATTCTAGCAGACAATAGTACATAAATACCACAAATACTATGACATGTTAAAAGGACAAAGATAACGTGGAAAAATATAAAGAGATTGGGATAAAGAGAACTGGGAATTGAGAATGGTGTAATTTTAATTTCAACTCATTGAGAAGGTGGATTCTGAATAAAGGTTTGGAGGAGGTTTGCGCTACACACCAGGAGTAGCTGGTACAAAGGCCCTATGACAGCAGAGAGACAAGAGTAACTGGAGCAGAATCAGCAAAGTAGAGAGAAGGATGACATGAAAAGATGCCAGAATCAGCTACTACATTCTCAGGCATGGTAAAGGCTTTGAATTTTCCTTGCAGAAAAATGTAGAACAATTTTAGGGTTTGTTCAGAGGAGTAATGACTATATTTGTTTGTAAATGATCATTCTAGATGCTTTATTGAAAATAGAGCAAGGGGTCAGAGGGTAGAGAGGGTATTTAGGAGTCTATTCAAATAATCTATGAGAGGAATGTTGATGACCCCAAGGAGGGTGATAGCAGGAAAGAGAGAGACAGGGTTAGATATAAGATATACTTTGGATGTTAATGCCTGTCAGACAGTATGGAGGTTGTGAGAGAAATAGAAGAATCTACACTGACTCAAAGTTCTTAGAATTGAACAGCTATAAAGAGTTGCCCAAAATTAGATCTGGGATGAATGTATCAAGAGCAGGATAATTTTTGGTTTTCTTTTAGGGTTGTGGGGGGAGCTCGGGAGTAAAAGAGGAGAAAGAAGTCAAACTGAAAGTGCAGAAATACTGTTTTTGAGAAATTTATCAGATATTCAAGTGAAAATATCAAATAGACTATTGATAAACATGTAATGGTGTTCAAGAGAGAAGCCTGGATTGGATGTATATATTTGAGAGTCATCCACATATAATTGGTATTTCAAGAAACGAGGTAGAAAAACTCACCATATAAGTGAGAAGAAAAAAGACCAAGGCCTAAGCCCTGTTGCATTATGAGGCAGGAAAGTAATAATCAAAAGATATTTTAAAGAGTGACCATTGAGTTAGTAGAGAAAACAAGAGCATACAATTATGGTAAATGCTCTTAAGAGATACAGATATTGAAAATAGAGAAATAACTACCAGAAACAATAATATAAAGGTCATCAGTGACCTTAAAGGCAGTTTCACCATACCAGATGGTCAACATTGAAATCAGATTGATTATATTCTTTGCAGCCAAAGATGGAGGAGCTCTATACAGTTAGCAAAAACAAGACCAGGAGCTGACTGTGGCTTAGATCAGGAAATTCTTATTGACAAATTCAGACTTAAATTGAAGAAAGTGGGGAAAACCACAAGACCATTCAGGTATGACCTAACTCAAATCCCTTATGACTACACAGTGGAAGTGAGAAATAGATTTAAGGGACTAGATCTGATAGACAGAGTGCCTGATGAACTACGGATTGAGGTTTGTGACATTGTACAGGAGATAGGAATCAAGACCATCGCCAGAAAAAGAAATGCAAAAAAGCAAAATGGCTGACTGAGGAGGCCTTACAAATAGCTGTGAAAGAAGAGAAGTGAAAAGCAAAGCAGAAAAGGAAAGATATACCATTTGGATGCAGAGTTCCAAAGAATAGCAAGGAGAGATAAGAAAACCTTCCTCAGGGATCAGTGCAAAGAAATAGAGGAAAACAATATAATAGAAAAACTAAAGATCTCTTCAAGAAAGTTAGAGATGTCAAGGGAATATTTCATGCAAAGATGGGCTCAATAAAGGAGAGAAATGGTATGGACCTAACAGAAGCAGAAGATGTTAAGAAGAGATGGCAAGAATATACAGAACAACTGTACAAAAAAGATCTTCACAAACCAGATATTCAGGTTGGTGTGACCACTGACACTATCTAGAGATGTCTGTGAGTGTCTGTCTAGAGCCAGACATCCTGGAATGTGAAGTCAAGTGGGCCTTGGAAAGCATCACTATGAACAAAGCTAGTGGAGGTGATGGAATTCCAGTTGAGCTATTTCAAATCCTGAAAGATAATACTGTGAAAGTGCTGCACTCAATATCTCAGTAAATTTGGAAAACTCAGCAGCGGCTACAGGACTGGAAAAGGTCAGTTTTCATTCCAATCCTAAAGAAAGGCAATGCCAAAGAATGCTCAAACTACCGCACAATTGCACTCATCTCACACACTAGTAAAGTAATGCTCAAAATTCTCCAAGCCAGGCTTCAGCAATACGTGAACTGTGAACTTCCTGATGTTCAAGCTGATTTCAGAAAAGGCAGAAGAACCAGAGATCAAATTGCCAACATCTGCTGGATCATGGAAAAAGAAAAAGAGTTCCAGAAAAACATCTATTTCTGCTTTATTGACTATGCCAAAGCCTTTGACTGTGTGGATCACAATAAACTGGAAAATTCTGAAAGAGATGGGAATACCAGACCACCTGACCTGCCTCTTGAGAAACCTGCATGCAGGGCAAGAAGCAAGAGTTAGAACTGGACATGGAACAACAGACTGTTTCCAAATAGGAAAAGGAGTACATCAAGGCTGTATATTGTCACCCTGCTTATTTAACTTATTTGCAGAGTACATCATGAGAAATGCTGGGCTGGAAGAAGCACAAGCTGGAATCCAGATTGCTGGGAGAAATATCAATAACCTCAGATATGCAGATGACACCACCCTTATGGCAGAAAGTGAAGAACAACCAAAGAGCCTCTTGCTGAAAGTGAAAGAGGAGAGTGAAAAAGTTGGCTTAAAGCTCAACATTCAGAAAACAAAGATCATGGCATCCGATCCCATCACTTCATGGGAAATAGATGGGGAAACAGTGGGAACAGTGGCTTACTTTATTTTGGGGGCTCCAAAATCACTGCAGATGGTGATTGCAGCCATAAAATTAAAAGACACTTACTCCTTGGAAGGAAAGTTATGACCAACCTAGACAGCTTATTAAAAAGCAGAGACATTACTTTGCCAACAAAAGTCCGTCTAGTCAAGGCTATGGTTTTTCCAGTGGTCATGTATGGATGTGAGGGGTGGACTATAAAGAAAGCTGAGCACAGAAGAACTGATGCTTTTAAACTGTGGTATTGGAGAAGACTTGATTTTCTGTTGGACTTCTAGGAGATCCAACCAGTCCAACCTAAAGATCAGTCCTGGGTGTTCATTGGAAGGACTGATGCTGAAGCTGAAACTCCAATACTTTGGCTACCTGATGCAAAGACTTGACTCATTTGAAAAGACCCTGATGCTGAGAAAGATTGAGGGCAGGAGGAGAAGGGGACGACAGAGAATGAGATGGTTGGATGGCATCACCAACTCAATGGACATGGGTTTAGGTGAACTCTGGGAGTTGGTGATGGACAAGGAGGCCTTGCATACTGCGGTTTTGGGGGTCACAAAGAGTCGGACATGACTGAGTAACTGAACTAAACTGAACTGAACATCATTGCAGGAGGGAGAAGACATCTGACTGAAGTGGGTTTTAGAGAGGATGAGAACAGTGTGTATAAACTAATACATATTTTGAGAGTTCAGTTTTCAAGTTTTGGCACGAAAGGATACTGGGAATTATGAAACAATAAGAACTGGGTTTGGAAGCTGGCCAAAGTATAAGAGGATAAGGAGGAATTGCTCAAAGATAAAGAGGCTTCTTTCTTTTGCCTAGATAATATCATGAGTGGATAAGTGGAGAAGTTAGATGAGAAGTGAATCAAAGAACATTGCGGAGTAAAAGAACCATATTGGTTCAGACCCACTGTCCTCCAAGGTAAGTATTCATTCCATTTTCAAAGACTGATAGAATAAGCAGTAGTATATGTGGTGGGTGTGATTTGAATTGCATCCTTAAAAAAGTAAAGTTCAAGTGCTAAGCCCTCCTGTTGTCTGTGAATGTGAACTTATTTGGAAATAGGTTCACTGCAGATGTAATCAAGTTAACATAAAGTCATATTGGATTAGGGTGACTCTAAATCCAATAACTGGGATCCTTACCAAAAAAACAAAAAGTCATGTAAAGATGTTTTAAGTTCAGACAGAGAAGAGAAGGCTATGTGATGACAGTAGAAAATAAAGTTCCGCAGTTGCAAGCCAGAGAATGCCAAGGATCGCCAGCAACCATCAGAAGCTAGGACAGGACAAGGAAGTTTGCTCCCTTAGAAAATGGACTTGTGAGTCCCTTGATTTTGGAATTCTGGCTTTCAAACTGAGAGAATAAAATTGTTTTTAAGTTAGTCATTTTGTGGTACATTGTTACAATAGCCCTGGGAATTTTATATGGTGGAATTATTCAAAGAAGACTCTAATTTTTGTGTTTGTTTTAATAACTTCTGCTTCACAGGATTTCTAATGTTTAATAATCCAGAAGATGTGTTCAATCAATAAGAGGACTGACAGATAATTAGCATTTTCAAATAAATTCAAGATTATTGATTACATTTACCTTAGTAGAGCTGCATTTCAAGTTATTTCTTCTTAGTAGGATCTGATGGAACAAACACCCAAAGGAACCTGAAATGGTAATGAAAACAACTTTGAAGTCACTAAAGATAAATCAGTATAATTCATAATAACCACGTGCAAGTTCGATGCATGAAGCAGGACACTCAAAGCCAGTGCTCTTGGACAACCCAAAGGGATGGGGCGGGGAGGGATGTGGGAAAGGGTTCAGAATGAGGGGAGGCACATGTGCGCCTGAGGCTGATCCATGTTGATATTTGGCAGGGGCCACCACAGTGTTGTGAAATGATTGTCTTCCAATTAAAATAATTAATTTAAAAAAATAACTCACGCTGATCCTTCAACTACTTTAATTGCTATCTCATAAGTTAGATGTATACTTTGTGCCAGCTCTACTAGGCAATACTAGACCAAAGTGTGCAGTTGGTTGTACCAACTGTGTCCTACAATACTCTCTCCAGTCTCTCAGAGGAGCTAGGGTATAGGGACTGAAATTTACCTCATCCTTTGCTCACCAGTCTATACCCCTAGGTCATTGGGAATTGCTGGGTTTAATTCTGTAGTAATGTGTCATGCCTGCAATTGCTAATACAGAGATAAGAACAAGGTTCTAGAACTCTTCTTAGGAGGTACCAAGAGAGATAGTCTAGGTTCCCAGAGGAGTTACTCCTTAAATCAAAGCTCAAAACTGAGTAAGAATTAGTCATAGGAAGAAATGGAATAAAAGAAATATCACTTACAGCAAAAATCCTATGCAAAGTCCACGTAGCCAGAAAGGGTATGCTTGTTCATAAGGCTGCAAAATACTCAGTTTAACAAGACCATAGAGTAAGTAGAGAGGGCAGAGGATAAAACAGGTATAAGCAAAGACCAAATCATGAAAGTTCTTGAATGCATGTTAGAGAAAAAAAACAGAGCCAAGCACACAATTACAAGCAAGCAAATTAATCAGATTAAATACTAGAATGATTACTAATATATACTGGAAAAAATTGGATGGAAGGCAAGGCTGGAATCTATTGAAGTGAATATAAAATCCAGGATTAAATATGAGGCCTGAAGCATGAATTTAGAAGAAAAGAAGTAGATAAATGCAAGAAATAACAATGAGTACATATGACTGACTGCATGTAGAGGCATAAAATAAAGAAATCAAGAAAAACTCTCAGGATTTGGGAAGACAAGATAGAGAAAAAGGGAGGAAAATGAGGTGAAGTATAAGGAGTAGTTAGGTTTGGTTTTGGATGTTGGATTTGATGTCCTTAAGGTGCATTTTTGGTAGAAATATTTAACAATACATTGTATTAATTGTAATTGTGTTACACTGTACTAATATATAAAAGCTCAAGAGCGAGATTGAACATGAGAATTTGTGTCATCATCTGCACATACCTTTTAGATGAAGAAAAGCAGTGAGAGAAAAGCTAAGATCCACAGAGAAAATACACAGGAAAATAACAGAATAGGGCTTATAACAGCACCTCCAAGAACAACTAATTTGTATGGCACAGATGGAAAAGAGGAGACCGTGAAAGGAGTTTAGGTGTAGGCCAAAAATGTGTGCTGATTTGTGGAAACTCATGGAGTGTTCCAAATAGAATGAGGTCACCAGTTTCAAATATTCAGAGGATTATGGTAGATGAAGACTGAAAATTATGATCTGCCACAAAGAGACAACTGTTTAGTGCAATTATTGGTCCAAAAAGTGACTCAATCTCTGAGTTGGTTCACATTCTATTGTTAAAATGTTTTAGTTAAGGACATAAGGTCACTTATAATATTAGTAAGTACTAATAAACAGTAGTTGATTGATCAGCTAATCTTTCATTATCATAACCAATTAGGATTCTGTACACAAAATCTGTACATTGAATATAAATCCAGAAACCCTGTGAACAATTGAAAGGGGCATTTTTACAATGCTGTAAATTGTCTCTTAATTAATTTTCTATATATAACTGAATACCCACCCTTAGATTATATCCAGGGACCTGATTCTAAATAATTCACATTAATTTATTTAGTAAATATACCAGAAAACTGAGTATGGCTTAGCATTCTGAATAAATAATAATTCTATACCTAGGAGAATTTTTTGGTTGCATACAGAGTTGAGATTCATCCTAGAAAAAACTGTTTCCCATGGATGACTGCCCATGGAAAAATCATGAAATGAATGAATATGTTTGTGAGTGAAAAAAAGTACATATGTGTAATGGAAAACAGATTGTGCTAGGCTAATGGGATTAACCCAGATTATCCCAAAAGGGAATTTTAGACCATGATTCATGAAGAAACAAACTTTCACGAAACACGGAAAAACTATAACATGTAGTTATCTTCTATAGGTGGTTTGTTTTATTTGCTCTTCCTCTGCTTTCAGCACCCTTCCTTGCTAACAAATTTTCACTAACAAATATCTCTTACTGTCATAGTTCTGAAATTTACTCTATAACTGTACCCATGAATCAGTATCATTTTCTTCCATCTCTTACCAATCCAAGGGAATCTGTCCCTTGTTCTTGTCTAGCAGGCCAGATACTCAGAACTACTTTGAACTATGGGGAAAATATCCCAGCTCCCTTCAGAATATACATGTTCTTAATAGGCAATTAATAGAACATTTGCAGATGTTTTCAGTTTCCCCTTACACTGTAATCATGGAGATTGATTGTATTGTTAAATTTGTGCCGAGCAGAAGTATTTTACTTTTTAAAATGCTAATCATAAGCGAGTTCTTTATAATTTGATTTCACCACAGTGTTCCATTGATTCAAAACAAGGCTAAAGAGGAAAACAGTTGTCCATCAGCTTTTAAAGAACTATACTTTCAATGGAATCATACTGCTACTCAAGACAATTGTTTGTACTGCTGTAAAATTTGACATATACACACACAAACATATGCACACACACACTGTCCTCAAATAAATGACACTGCAAAATATGAACTCATTGGTGACATAGGTCCTACTTCATTTGAAAAGTAAAAGTCACCAAATAATTATGGGACACAAATAGAAGATTCAGATTCAGTAAGATATATTCTGTTAATTCCACTAGCATACTTTGGTTCAGACATTTAAGGAAAAAAGAAAATGGTACGGGGCGATAAGGAAAAATTATCTTTGTCTCTCTCTGTCTCTCTCAATCCATTTTTTTGGTGACTACTCTATCAAAGGACATAAAAATCCTCAGGGATGATATTCTCCTTTCCTCCTAAATAGCCCTTCACAGTAGTGCTTTATGCTAACTTTTCCAGGGCTTTTAACTTTCAAACATAACATTCTGAAAAGCTACTCTTGACAGCACAGCTACAAAAGTAGTCTTCTACATTTAACAATTCTTTACATAAGTGAATTTTTCTTTTTGAGATACCTAGCACAGAATTTAAACACTACATATATATATATTTTTTCTTTCAGTTCAGTCACTCAGTCATGTCTGATTCTTTGCGACCCCATGAATCTCAGCACGTCAGACCTCCTTGTCCATCATGAACTCCTGGAGTTTATTCAAACTCACGTCCATCAACTTGGTGATGCCATCCAGCCATCTCATCCTCTGTCATAACCTTCTCCTGCCTCCAATCCCTCCCAGCATCAGAGTCTTTTCCAATGAGTCAGCTTTTCACATTAGGTGGCCAAAGTATTGGAGTTTCTGCTTCAACATCAGTCCTTCCAATGAACACCCAGGACTGATCTCCTTTAGGATGGACTGGTTCGATCTCCCTGCAGTCCAGGGACTCTCAAGAGTCTTCTCCAACACCACAGTTCAAAAGCATCAATTCTTCAGTGCTCAGCCTTCTTCACAGTCCAACTCTCACATCCATACATGACCACTGGAAAAACCAGAGCCTTGACTAGACAGACCTTTGTTGGCAAAGTATTGTCTTTGCTTTTTAATATGCTGTGTAAGTTGGTCATGACTTTCCTTCCAAGGAGCAAGCGTCTTTTAATTTCATGGCTGCAATCACCATCTTGTGCTATTTATAAATGGTATGTGTGTATATATATATATATATATATATATATATATATACATATATATATGTATATATAGCATTTAAATTGACTTTGAATCTGAAAATACAGATAGCATATGTAGCCTTGAAACAAATATAATTTTAGTATGCTATATATGAAATTTGACTTCATAACTCCTTTGTGAGCTTTTTTTAAGTTTCCCTATTTCTTCTGGTGGGAAATGGCAACCCACTCCATTATTCTTGCCTGGAGAATCACATAGATAGAGGAGCCTGGCAGGCTACAGCCCATGGGGTTGCAAAGAGTCAGACACCACTGAGTGACTAAACACAGCACATGTTATAAGCCAATGGTGTCCTATAGTAATGGTGATCCTAATGTAATGGATTTTTCTATATGTGTAAAATACTTCAATTAAATCTTCAAAAAGACTAAGAATTTGAGTAATACCCAAAATAAGTATTTGGCTTTCCACAGCACTCCAATAAAGGATATTTTAAGCTTTGTAAGTTTTCTAGCCCCTGAATCAAACTAGATAAGTAATAGACTACTCCACCTCTGCCTAAGGTGAGCCCTAACCTCTAGACTGATCAGCAGTGCAACAAACTATTTGAAATATTAATTGAACTTAATTCAATCAGAATCTCAGTCCTGTCCAACTCTTTGTGACTCCAAGGACTGTAGCCTACCAGGCTCCTCTGTCCATGAGGATTCTCCAGGCAAGAATACTGAAGTGGGTATCCACATACCCATTCCTTACTCCAGGGATCTTCTTGAATCTTCTTAACCTAGGGATCAAACTCAGGTCTCCTGCATCACAGGCAGATTTATATATATATATATATATATAATTTGATCTGAAATGTCCAGGTAATTTTTTAATGTTTATAGCAACATCATTCCTCCCAATCTACAAAGACCTAATCTTAGAAAACCTTTAAAGTAAAAAAAAAAAAAAAAAGAAGAATGCTATATCTCTTTTGAAGTTTTATCTAATCTTCACTTAATATTTATATATAAAATCATATATTATAAATATTTTAAATGGTAAAAATAAATAAAATAAACTACTAATCCCTATAACTACTTTAAAAACTTGAAATATTTTTAAGTATATAAATTTTTAAAAAATCAATTAAACATTTAATTGAAGCACTTTAATGAAAAGTCTTAACAGCTGCCCTTTGATCATAGAATCGAATCCAAAGCCAATTAAATGTCAATACAAGGCTCTGTGAAAATTGATTCTTAATAAACTTCTAAATTTCATTCTTCTTCATATTTACCTCTTTGCTCTCATTTGCCTTTGGGCCTTTTCACAGTTTTTTCCCCTAAATCTGGAATACTTTTCCCCCAAAATTTCATATATCACTCTTTACATCTCATTTGAGGCATAACTCCATGAAGCATTCAACCTGCAATCCCATTCTATCTCCTGATCTCCACACACATTGACTGTTTTTACTGGAGTCCTCTCATGTGAAGTCACAGCACATGCGACTTCCTCCATCACAACCCTAACCACATTATACTTTGATTTCCTGTTTGAACTATTATCTTGGAGGGTAGGCACTATGTCTGTTACATTCAACATTTTAATCTCCAGTGCTTAGCCTAGTGATGAGCATATAATAGATACTCAATACTATTACATATAGATTGATGAATTATTGAAGTCAGTGTAAGAATTAATGAAAATACACAGCATCAATAATTTTAAAAACACATTTATTTAAATAAGGGTGCTAAAACAAAAAGGCCTTGCTGAAAAGAAAGAAGAACACACAGCCGAAAAGTGTATTTGTCCTGAAAGTTTGAATTAAGACTATTTTCTCCTGTTTCTGAAAAACTATTACAACAAAATAATTTTTTCCTGAAATGAATTACTTTAAAGGTGCATGAATTGGCCATTCCAAAATTATAACTTTCCCATTTGTTCTGCATTTAATTCCTTTCTATGCAGAGTAATGTGTGTTTTGGTCACTCTACACATCACTGTTATAACTTATTCTACATTTATAAAATAACCCTTCTATCATTAACCAAGCTGTTCAAGTCATCAGGTTAAAAAGAAAAAAAAATGAATTTACATTTTTAAAAAGAGGTTCAAAACAGATTTGACCCTTTAGAATGTCATGAGTCCTTTTCCATTTCCCAATAACTTTAAAAATTCTTTTGATTTAAAAACATATTTTTCTACCAATTTTACAGTTTTAACAAAAATTCTGTTCTACTTGTTAACATGAGAAGTTTTTCTGAAAATTTTAAAAAAACAGAACTCCATTTAAACACAAGATATATTTCCACTCATAATATTTATTTACATGCCTATGCATTTGTTACTTATTATTATAAGATCACATGAAACTTCACAATATAAAGAAAGT
This sequence comes from Ovis canadensis, assembly GCF_042477335.2. Lineage (NCBI taxonomy): Eukaryota > Metazoa > Chordata > Mammalia > Artiodactyla > Bovidae > Ovis > Ovis canadensis. Next base: position 66,043,826 of record NC_091250.1, read on the forward strand.
AATCATTGATGTAGGGCTTCCCAGGTAATTCAGACAGTAAAGAATCTGCCTGTAATGCAGGAGACTCAGGTTCAATCTCTGAGTCAGGAAGATCTCCTGGAGAAACAAATAGCTACCCATGTCAATATTCTTGCCTTGATATTTCCATTGACAGAGGAACCTGGCGGGCTACAGTCCATGTGGTGGCAAAGAGTTGAACATAACTGAAAGACTAATAACACTACAATAATAATATTATAATCATTAATGTAAAATTCAGTTATTTATTGCTAAGGGTTTTATATGCAAGGCTTATTTTAACCACCACCAGCAATGGATATTATAAGAAATGTAAGTGTGCTTGAAAGTGAATGTCCACTATTTGTGACCCCATGTAACTCACCAGGCTCTTCTGTCCATGGAACTCCTCAGGCCAGAATAGTGGAGTGGGTTGCCATTTCCTTCTCCTGGGGATCTTCCCAACTCAGGTATCGAACCTAAGTCTCCCACATTGCAGGTGGATTCTTTACCATCTGAGCTACCAGGGAAGCAAACATGTGCTTACTTAGGGCACCATCAATTCTTGAATAACCTCCTCCCAAAAAAGGATAGGGAAATTATTTCATATGTCATATTTTTTAAATGGCATATAATTTTGCCATAGGGAAAATAAAACTTTGTTGAACTCTCTTCATAAGTCATAATTAATGGTTTAGAAATATTTCCATTTTTGAATTGCATATGAGGAAATTTAATATGTCAGTGTTTGAGCCCTCTAAACTTCTCAATTTGCCCCTATTTCTTACAACAGTCCTGTGAGATAATTAATAGTCTCTAAAGTACTGATAAAGAAATGGAGATGTATACTACCAAAAGCCATTTAAAAATTCAACATAATTCCTATCAAGATTCCAATTGAACTTTTTATAGCAGTAGAAAAAAAACACTCTTAAAGTTTATGTGTAACCACAAAAGACCTTGAATTGCCAAAGATACCCTGAGAAAGAAGAACAAAGCAGGAGGCATCATACTTCCTGATTTCATACTGAACTATGAGGCTATGGTCATCAAATGAGGATGGTACATAAAAACAGGCAAATATACCAATGGTACAGAATTAACAGCCCAGAAAAAACCCAAACACACACAATCAACTAATATTTGACAAAGTAACCAAGAATACTAAACAGAGAAAAAAATTAGTCATTTCAATGAATAGTCTGGGATAAGGGGATATTCACATATAAAAGAATGGACTTATATCTTACATCACTCAAAAACCTAACTATAAATAAATGCTTAAATGTAAGACCTCTTAGAAGAAGGAAACCATAAACCTCCTAGAAGAAGACATAGAAATAAAGCTCCTTGAGATAGGTCTTAGCAAGGATCTTTTGTGTGTAATGTCTAAAAAACAAGTAACAAAATAAAAAACAAACAAGTGAAAGTACATCAAATAAAAACTTTCTGAACAGCGATAGAAACCAGCAACAAAGAGACAATCTATGGAATATTTTAAAAAATCACAAACCATACATCTGATAAAGGGTTAAAATTCATAATATATCAATATTCAAAACAACTCAATGTGAAAAAAAAAAAAGCCAAATAACTCAATCTAAAAAATGGGCAAAGGACCTGAATAGACAATAGAAATTTCTCCAGAAAAGATTTATAAAAGGTCAACAAGTCCACGAAAAGATGTTCCTTAGGAAAATGCAAATTAAAATAACAGTATGATATCACCCCATGCCTGTCGGAATGACCGTCATCAAAAAGACAAGAAATAACAAATAATGGCATGGATGTGGAGAAAAGGGAACTCGTGCACAGTTGATGGGATGGTAAACTGGTATGGCAACTAGGGGAAATAGGAAGGGGTATTCTCGAATAATAAGAACAGAACTATCATATGATCCAGCAATTTTACTACTGGATATTTATCCAAAGGAAATAAAACGACTAAACTGAAAAAAAAAATCTATAACCACATCTTCAAAGCATCATTAACTAACAATAGCTAAGAACAGAAACAAGAATCCATTGATGGATGATGAAAAAATCAAGCTGTAGAAAAAAACAAGGAAATCCAACCATATATGACAACAAGGATAAACCTTGAAGGTATAATACCTATGCTAAGTGAAGTAAGTCAGACAGACTAGTGCAGAATCTAACAATAAACCAAAAGCAAACACAGAGAGATTAGACTGTATGCTTACTAGAGATTGAGTAGAAGTAGGAGAAACTGAAGGAAGGTGGTCAAAGGTACAAACCTCTAGTCATAAGATAAATAAATACTTTGGATTCAATGTAACACACAATACCTATAAATAGAATTTATGTACAATGTATAGGAAAGTCGTTGAGAGTAATTCCTAACAGTTCTCATCACAAAGGGAAATACTTTTTCTTTATTCTTTAAAGAATAAAGAAATGAAAAAAAAAAAAAAGAATAAAGAAATGTCCTCTTTGTTTCTTTTTTTATCATCGGTTAGACATACCAAGGGAAAATTTCATGAAAAGATGGGGACAATAAAGGACAGAAATGGTAGGGACTTAGCAGAAGAAGATATTAAGAACAAGTGGCAAGAATACAGAGAAGAACTGTACAAAAAAAGATCTTCATGACCCAAATAATCAGGATGGTGTGATCACTCACCTAGAGCCAGACATCCTGGAATATGAAGTCAAATGGGACTTAGGAAGCATCACTACGAACAAAACTACAGGAGGTGATGAAATTCTAGTTGAGCTATTTCAAATCCTGAAATATGACGCTGTGAAAGAGCTGCACTCAATATGCCAGCAAATTTGGAAAACTCAGCAGTGGCTACAGGACTGGAAAAGGTCAGTTTTCATTCCAATCCCAAAGAAGGCAATGCCAAAGAATGCTCAAACTACCACACAGTTGCACTCATCTCACACTCTAGTAAAGTAATGCTCAAAATTCTCCAAGGCAGGCTTCAGCAATACATGAACCATGAACTTCCAGATGTTCAAGCTGGTTTTCAAAAAGGCAGAGGAACCAGAGATCAAATTGTCAACATCCTCTGGATCATGGAAAAAGCAACAGAGTTCCCGAAAAACGTCTATTTCTGCTTTATTGACTATGCCAAAGCCTTTGACTGTGTGGATCACAATCAACTGTGGAAAATTCTGAAAGGGATGGGAATGCCAGACCACCTGACCTGCCTCTTGAGAAACCTGTATGCAGGTTAGAAAGCAACAGTTAGGACTGGACATGGAACAACAGACTGGTTCCAATTAGGAAAAAGAGTACATCAAGGCTGTATATTGCTACCCTGCTTATTTAACTTATATGCAAAGTATATAATGAGAAACGCTGGGCTGGAAGAAGCACAAGCTGGAATCCAGATTGCTGGGAGAAATATCAATAACCTCAGATATGCAGATGACACCACCCTTATGGCAGAAAGTGAAGAGGAACTAAAGAGCCTCTTGATGAAAGTGAAAAAGAAAAGTGAAAAAGTTGGCTTAAAGCTCAACATTCAGAAAACTAAAATCATGGCATCCAGTCCCATCACTTCATGGGAAATAGATGGGGAAACAGTGGAAACAGTGTCAGACTTTATTTTGGGGGGGCTCCAAAATCACTGCAGATGGTGATTGCAGCCATGAAATTAAAAGATGCTTGCTCCTTGGAAAGAAAGTTATGACCAACCTAGACAGCATATTAAAAAGCAGACACATTACTTTGCCAGCAAAGGTCTGTCTAGTCAAGGCTCTGGTTTTTCCAGTGGTCATGTATGGATGTGAGAGTTGGACTGTGAAGAAGGCTGAGCACTGAAGAATTGATGCTTTTAAACTATGGTGTTGGAGAAGACTCTCGAGAGTCCCTTGGACTTCAAGGAGATCCAGCCAGTCCATCCTAAAGGAGATCAGTCCTGGGTGTTCATTGGAAGGACTGAGGCTAAAGCTGAAACTCCAATACTTTGGCCACCTCATGTGAAGAGCTGACTCATTTGAAAAGACCCTGATGCTGGGAAATATTGAGGGCAGGAGGAGAAGGGGACGACAGAGGATGAGATGGTTGGATGGCATCGTCGACTTGATGGACATGGGCTTGGGTGAACTCCAGGAGTTGGTGATGGACAGGAAAGCCTGGCATGCTGTGGTTCATGAGGCCGCAAAGAGTCAGGCACGACTGAGCGACTGAACTGAACTGAACTGATGGCTCAGCAGATAAAGAATCCACCTGCAATGCTAGAAACCCAGGAGACATGGGTTTAATCCCTGGGTTGGGAAGATCCCCTGCAGGAGAAAAATGGCAATCCACTCCAGCATTATCACCTGAAAAGTCCCCACAGAGAGAGGAGCCTAGCACGGCTACAGTCCATGGGATCGAAAATAGTGGAACATGACTGAGCAAGTTGAGAATATAGACTTTGAGAGAAAATATACTAAAGTAATATAGAAATTATTTCATAGATAAATTGCAGTATGAATAAGATCACTTTTTGGATTCAGTTCAGTTCAGTTCAATTGCTCAGTCATGTCCAACTCTTTGCGACCCCATGAATTGCAGCACGCCAGGCCTCTCTATCCATCACCAGCTCTGAGTCCACTCAAACTCATGTCCGAGTCAGTGATGCCATCGAGCCATTTCATCCTCTGTTGTCCCCTTCTCCTCCTGCCCCCAACCCCTCCCAGCATCAGAGTCTTTTCCAATGAGTGAACTCTTCACATGAGGTGGCCAAAGTACTGGAGTTTCAGCGTTAGCATCATTCCTTCCAATGAACACCCAGGACTGATCTCCTTTAGAATGGACTGGTTGGATCTCCTTGCAGTCCAAGGGACTCTCGAGAGTCTTCTCCAACACCACAGTTCAAAAGCATCAATTCTTCGGTGCTCAGCTTTCTTCACAGTCCAACTCTCACATCCATACATGACCACAGGAAAAACCATAGCCTTGACTAGAGGAACCTTTGTTGGCAAAGTAATGTCTCTGCTTTTCAATATGCTATCTGGGTTGGTCATAACTTTCCTTCCAAGGAGTAAGCATCTTTTAATTTCAGGGCTGCAGTCACCATCTGCAGTGATTTTGGAGCCCCAAAAAACAAAGTCTGACACTGTTTCCACTGTTTCCCCATCTATTTCCCATGAAGTGATGGGACCAGATGCCATGATCTTCATTTTCTGAATGTTGAGCTTTAAACCAACTTTTTCACTTTCCTCTTTCACTTTCATCAAGAGGTTTTTAGTTCCTCTTCACTTTCTGCCATAAGGGTGGTGTCATCTGCATATCTGAGGTGACTGATATTTCTCCCAGCAATCTGGATTCCAGGTTATGCTTCTTCTAGCCCAGCATTTCTCATGATGTACCCTGCATATAAGTTAAATAAGAGGGTGACAATATACAGCCTTGACGTACTCCTTTTCCTATTTGGAACCAGTCTGTTGTTCCATGTCCAGTTCTAACTATTGCTTTCTGACTTGCATATACTAGTAAAGAGCAAAATGAGTATCTCAGGTGGAGAACAATATGAAAGAATTATTCATGAACAAGTTTTGTTTTGTTTTTAAAATGAGGAAACCAACACCTTGGGTGTAAAAAATGATGCATAAAAAATGTAAATAGTTTAAATATACTCTATTGGACACAAACTAAGCAATTGACCCAAGAGACAACAAAGAATAATTATTTTTCTTAAGCACAAAAGTGACCAAAGACAATTTAAGAAAAATAAAATTACTAGTGAATGTATTAGAGAAAGGTATTATTAGATTTAAGGAGATCACTGAAGGGGCTTCCCTAGTAGCTCAGTTGGTAAAGAATCTGCCTGCAATTCAGGAGACCCTGGTTTGATTCCTGGATCAGGAAGATCTGCTGGAGAAGGGACAGGCTAATCACTCCAGCATTCTTTGGCTTTCCTTGTGGCTAGCTGGTAAAGAATCTACCTGCAGTACAGGAGACCTAAGTTCAATCCCTGGGTTGGGAAGGTCCCCTGAAGAAGGGAAAAGCTACATACTCCAGTATTCTGGCCTGGAGAATTCCACAGACTAAGTTGCAAAGAGTTGGACACGACTGAGCGACTTTGACCAAGCAATACCAAAGTAATATATGTAGGCCAAATCATGTATTTTGTTAGTAGTGCTTCTTAATTAGATCCAAGTTTTCAAGCCTAGTTATCTTAGATTGAAATGGCAGGGAAGATAACCAAAAGACATCTAGTATGTTGTAACAGGAATTCACACAGGTAGTCCTAACTCACCTTGTGCTTATTTATTACCATAGGTTTCTTGGTTCTTCATATTTTCTCCTTCCATCTCTATATCTCTTTTCTTGCCGAAGTTCTCCTATTTTTACACTGAAGGACTGTGTAAAATCTTTCATGATCATTCAAGTCAATGATATTGTGATATTAGTCCTATTCACTGAATATCTACCAATTCAGATTCCTTCCAGGCAAATAGCAGGCATATAAAAGGAACACATATTCACTTTTCCCTGAAGATAGTTATGGCCACATAGTTTGAATTGGACAATAAAATGTGTGTCACAAGAGGGTGGAGTTTTTTAAGAGATAAAATTCAGTGCTGCATAACTTTCACTCTGACATTTTAGATTGGAATTTTCAATAGGCTGTGTCCCTAAAAAGGAGTACAATATATTCAAGAAACTAAATAAATAAATAACCTGACCTGCCTCTTGTGAAATCTGTATGCAGGTCAGGAAGCAACAGTTAGAACTGGACATGGAACAACAGACTGGTTCCAAATTGGGAAAAGAGTACGTCAAGGCTGTATAGTGTCACCCTGCTTATCAAACTTGTATGCAGAATACATCATGAGAAATGCTGGGCTGAGAGAAGCACAAGCTGGAATCAAGAGTGCCAGGAGAAATATCAATAACCTCAGATATCCAGATGATACCACCCTTATGGCAGAAAGCAAAGAACTAAAGAGCCTCTTGATGAAAGTGAAAGAGAAGAGTAAAAACGTTGGCTTAAAACTGAACATTCAGAAAACTAAGATCATGGCATCTGGTCCCACCAATTCATGAAAACAGATGGGGAAACAATAAAAACAGTGGCTGACTTTATTTGGGGGGCTCCAAAATCACTGCAGATGGGAACTGCAGCCATAAAACTAAAAGACGCTTGCTCCTTGGAAGGAAAGTTATGACCAAACTAGACAGCATATTAAAAACCAGAGACATTACTTTGCCAACAAAGATCTGTCTAGTCAAAATTATGGCTTTTCCAGTAGTCACGTATGGATGTGAAAGTTGGACTATAAAGAAAGCTGAGCACTGAAGAATTGATGCTTTTAAACTGTGGTGTTGGAGAAGACTCTTGAGAGTCCCTTGAACTGCATGGAGATCCAACCAGTCTATCCTCAAGGAAATCAGTCCTGAATATTCATTGGAAGGACTGATGCTGAAGCTGAAACTCCAATACTTTGGCCACCTGATGCGAAAAACTGACTCATTGGAAAAGACCCTGATGCTGGGAAAGATTGAAAGCGGGAGGAGAAGGGGATGACAGAGGATGAGATGGTTGGATGGCATCACCGACTCAATGGACATGAGTTTGAGTAAACTCCGGGAGTTAGTGATGGACAGGGAGGCCTGGCATGCTGCAGTCCATGGGGTCGCAAACAGTCGGACACAACTGAGTGACTGAGCTGAACTGAACTGAACTGAATTTTCTAAAAGAGAAAGGCAAAACCTTGGTGAGTTCACTGATGAATTCTACCAAACTCTTAAAGAAGGAATAAAATCAGTGGTGTGTATAAACCCCTCTCCTCCTTCCTCCAGTAAAACCACATGGCCATTTGTAATGACTCTCTTATCCCTTGAATTGTGAAAATATACAGCATAGGCCCACACAAATAGTAGATATTTAACAAACCTTTGTTTGTTTTCTTTTCTTGAGTGGCTAAGATATCCCATCAGCAGTTAAAAAATTGGAACCTGAGCTTGACAGGTGATTGGTACTAAGAATTTCTATTGTGATGTCACAAATATTAGCTCTTATTTCACTATGTGTTGAATTTTCTGGCATTATGTGCTAACCAGAGCCCATCATTACAAACTATTTACCAAATGAATCAATAAAAGTAATTTTCAATATTTTCATTAGGTAAAGGATTGTTTCATTTTGAATCATTACCCTCAGGAACTAAGATAATGCTAGCCATAGGCTTATTTGTATTATTTATTTCAATGATGTCATTCATTTGGTTGAATTCATCAAGCATTTATGTGTTCATAGTATCAAGTGTGGGGAGAGACCACAAAAAGTAAGATATGAAGCAGTTATAGTTTTCCATCCAAGGGGATTAAAAGGTATGACATAGGGTAAAAGAAGGTCATGTTAAATTGATAATGCTTGGAATTATATGATGAAGTTATTTGGGAAGTGTAGAGAACTGGGAATAGAATTTAACTAATAGGAAATGTTCAGCTTTTCAATAGACATCTTACAGAAATCTCTAAAAAGAATAAAGACTTTACAGTAATCCTAAATACGGAAACTCAATTACAACCCCAAATGTACACGGCATTATCAAGGAAAGATGAGCACATATATTGTCTCTTTACATAATTCCCATTGCAGGCAAGCTGATCATCTCCATATGCCTGTAATTATCCATAATAATTTCACATTTCATCTGATTAATTCTTCTGCTTCTCTACATACAAACACATAATGATATGGACCTCTCTTTCCTTGCACATTATTCTAATTATTGTTTCATTTTATATCATAATGTAATGAAAATGGAGCATTCAATCAAGGGATTATTGCTTCTACTTTGAAGAGAACATTATTAATTATGTAGTATCAAGACTGCCACTTCAGGGCCATGCAAAAGGTTGCCTAATTACCCAGTGATTTCAGGACAATTTACACTGTCAATCTGAGTAAAAAATAAATAAATAAGGCTGGGCTTTCTCTCTTTCCTCCCCCTCCCCCACCCCCCCCCCATCTGCTTTTTCCTCTACCTTCCTCATTAGTATATTTGGTTTACAGATGCAAATAAATTCACTTGGTAATTCTATAAATTTGTCAGGCCAGGCCAGGGTTTTATTCTACATTTTTAAAAGTGCTTATTTTACACACTACCCCACCTCACTGTTTCCATAAAAGGTAATCCTCTCATCCTATTTACTGGCTGCATTTCTGGAAAGACTAACCTGGAATAATGTTTAATGCTTTAATTTTCCAAAACTCTCCAAACACAATCTGTTACTTAAAATCTTTTATTTGCTAAAGCTAAAGTTAAGGAAATAAAAAAAAGTGCATTAATGCATTTTGAAAAACTGATAGGATGTAAAGCATATTGGAAACTTTGCTAATATGGGGCATCAAGGACCAGTTTCAGAGATTAGCACCATGTTTCCAATTCTAATTCCTATAAACTACTATGCAGTAAACAACCAGAGCTAAAATTCCCACACCTATGCAATCACTCTTTATGGAATTAAAATTTTGCCAAAAGCAACTGAGATAACCACTAGGGTAACAAATATGTAGCTGACTAGAGGATTAAATTTGATGATAATTCAAAAATAACTGATGTCAAACTACATATATTATCATAAAACACAGTACAAGCATTTTGAGTTTCCAGTGTGAGTTTTAGTACTTGAAGGGATTGGTGTGGGATCAGCAAAGGATAGGAAAAGGAGAGTGTATTGTGGTGAAATTTATGAACCAGTTCTCCAGAAAAATGTGAATATACCCATACAAATAAAAGCTTTAGTAAACTTTACTTAAAACTTTAGTAAGCTTTAAGCTTTACTTAAAACCTTTAAGTAAGCTTAGTGTATGACATTTTTCATTTACATGTTACTGTGGAATTAAATACAATGATACAATACTTGCTTTCTAAAAATTATTTACTTTTCCTCTTATCAACTCTGAAACTGTTTACATTGTTGTTCAGTCACTCAATCGCTTCCAACTCTTTGTGACCCCATGGACACCAGGCTTGTTTAAGTGTAAACAGGATTTTATCTTTCTGAAAGATTTGAAGGGGTTGACATGGAGGCACAGAGCTCTAATTTTCCAGAATACTTGGTCAGTTTACTATCCCAGTATTTTTGGAGTTCATTCTTGCAATTATATTTGTTATAAAATATTTCATTTTCTCTAGTTTTTCAAAGTTTAGAGCTTGGTTTGTTTTTTCATATATAACTTAATACCACTTGCTCTATTATTTTTTTCTTGATAGACTTAAACTGTCTTTCATTTTCAAAGAAACAATGACATTTAAAATGTGATTGCTGCTTTTTCAATTCACTAACATTTGTTTTTATCTTCACTGTGCTCTTTCTTCAGGTTCCTTTGGTTTGTTTTGTTGATCATTTTTCTAACCATTTAAGATAATTCAATAATTTAATTAAAATTTTTTAATTAATATAAATATTTCAGCTATAAAAATATCCCTCTGAAGCCTGTTTTACTCAATTTACTCTCAATTTAAAAAGTGTTAATTAAAAAATAATAATAAAAAGTGTTAATTATGACATGTCTATTATTATTTATAAAGTATATGCAATTTAGGATTGATTTTTCTTTCTTGCCACAAAAAATATAATCATTAAGGTCAGTTTGTGTTTTTTAATATTTATTTTTCTGATATTCTTGTTTCCTAGGTTTCTATTAAAGATTCAGTTATTAACTTTTCTAATCCATTACATGTTGGTCACTCAGTCATGTCCAACTCTTTGCAATCCCATGAACTGTAACCCACCAGGCTCCTCTGTTCATAGAATTTTCCAGTTAAGAATACTGGAGTGGATTGCCATTCCCTTCTCCAGAGGATGTTCCCAACCCAGGGATGGAACCTGGGTCTCCTGCATTGCAGGCAGATTCTTTCCCATCTTAGCCAACACTGAAGTTTTATAAAGTTCCATTAGCCCTTGAAAAGAAAGTTCACTTCTGTTTTCAGGATATTAATTCAATTTATGTCTTTTGGAAATATTCTATTATTTAAATGTTTTATAGCCCTTTTGTCTAACTCTGTTTCTGTCTCTATAAAACATTTTCATTATCATAATAAATAATTACCATGTAAATTACCATGAAAATAGAACCTTGTGAAGAATTACACCCTTATTATGAGAAACTTAACACTAATGATACTTCCTTTATCTTTCCTTCATATTTATTTTATTTTTCCTTGGTTAGTACTGGACATCCCCATTTCCTTAGTTTACAGTCATGTTGTTCTGAATATCTTTTTCCTGTGTTCAGTCTTGGGGAAATGGTAGACTTTCATATTTTCTGGCCACTGTGGGTTATCATAGAATGTTGTCCCTCTTTCAGTCACCACGCTCTTACCAAGCCAGGCTAAGGTGTAGATAGGCAGCTCAATTTCCCAGGTGTTTCCCACTGAACATGAATTCAACAGGAATTCTGTCGGGAAAGGCAATCTCCTATATGTAATTTTTGGATTTCTACTTGGCCACAAAAGAACGGGCCTTGGGACAGGAACACTTCTTTCAGTTCAGTTCAGTTCAGTCTCTCAGTCATGTCCGACTCTGCGATCCCATGAATTGCAGCACACCAGGCCTCCCTGGAAAAGCATCAGAGTCTTTTCTAAGGAGTCAACCGTGACTCTGAGTCTTTTCCAATGAGTCAACCATGACTCTGATGCTGGGAGGGATTGGGGGCAGGAGGAGAAGGGGGTGACAGAGGATTAGATGGCTGGATGGCATCACTGACTCAATGGACATGATTTTGAGTAGACTCTGGGAGTTGGTGATGGACAGGGAGGCCTGGTGTCCAGTGATTCATGGGGTCGCAAAGAGTCAGACACGATTGAGAGACTTAACTGAACTGAAAGAAGTGTTCCTGTCCCAAAGCCCATCTTATGTGGCCAAGTAGAAATACCAAGAGATAAAGAGACCTCACAGCATGTGCTAAATTTATCACATTATGTGGGAATAGCTTTCCCAGTTCAGACTCAATGTGTACTTCTTCGTTGTTTAAGTATGTGCCTCATATGGCACCTGCCCAACCCCACTACTATATACATTCAATGCCAGGCGGAGACAGGATCCTTTTGCTTCAGGACAAGAAGGATTCCTGCAAGTTAACTAACTTCCTTGTGTCCACTGCTGGGAGAGACCTGCTGGCCATGGTGGACCAATACCCACTAATGAAGCTAATCTTGCTCTGTCTCTTGTCTGTGTGAGTAAATCATTGTTCCTTCCAGTGCTTAACTGCCTTGTATTTTCTCTGGCACCTTCAATATCAAATGCAGTGGACAGAAGTGTTTAGACTTCTACTCACAATAAGCCACAAATGCCACTTGCTTGACAAGTTCATGAACACCCATTATCTTAAAGTGCTGGTTCTGTTGAATTTCTTGTGCACATTCCCTTAGCATATACTTGATAAGCTAAAAGTATTCACTGAACAGAACAATATGTAAAGGAACGCATGAGGCAGAGATTAAAAAATGTTCATGATTGAGGTTTTCTGCAAAGGGCAGTATTTATTAATTTTATGCTTGAAGAAAAAAATTTCATTAAAAGTTTACTACAATTGAGTTAATAAATGTCATTTTTGAAAGTTATGTGTTTATAATTGCAGTCACTTACTATAATTATGCGTCACTTGCTTTGAGAAAGGACAAGCAGTTTTGAACTATGTGGCAAATGATACCTGATATAAGCAATTCAGAACTGAGTAACTCTTTAACAGTCTAAGAGCTATAATAAATACTTCAAGTAATATTTTATCAGTATGGAAATAATTGTCCAATTAGTAGTAATGCACTACTACAAAATAACAAGGTTTTATAAAAAAGTATGTGCTTCACAATTTGTAGGATAAACTCTGGAGGTTAAAAGAAGGGAAAAGTGATAATATTAATAAAGAACTTCTACTAAATAATCCATTAAAATTGTTTCAGATACACTTTAAAGTCCTAAAATATGTGGCACTATTATTTTAAAATATTGATGAAAATATATAGACTTGATTTTTAATTTAGTTGTAAAGATTACCAAAAAATATGTATATAATCTCCTTTCATTACTTTTTCAGAAGCACATACTTTTAAGCCAAAAGTGAGTATATTAGAAAAAAGAGGAGCTAGCAATACAAACCTGGAGAAAGACGTTTACTCCTTGGACGGAAATTTATGACCAACCTAGATAGCATATTCAAAAGCAGAGACATTACTTTGCCAACAAAGGTCTGTCTGGTCAAGGCTATGGTTTTTCCAGTAGTCATGTATGAATGTGAGAGTTGGACTGTGAAGAAAGCTGAGCACTGAAGAATTGATGCTTTTGAACTGTGGTGTTGGAGAAGACTCTTGAGAGTCCCTTGGACTGCAAGGAGATCCAACCTGTCCATTCTAAAGGAGATAATCCTGGGTGTTCTTTGGAAAGAATGATGCTAAAGCTGAAACTCCAATACTTTGGCCACCTCATGTGAAGAGTTGACTCATTGGAAAAGACTCTGATGCTGGGAGGGATTGGGGGCAGGAGGAGAAGGGGACAACAGAGGATGAGATGGCTGGATGGCATCACTGACTCAATGGAAGTGAGTTTGAGTGAATTCTGGGAGTTGGTGATGGACAGGGAGGCCTGGCGTGCTGCAATTCTTGGGTCTCAAAGAGTTGGACACGACTGAGGGACTGAACTGAACTAAGCAATACAAATATATGAATTAACAGAATTCCAAGCAAAAAAAAGAAAAAGCACTAACTTTGTAATTAACTCGTTGTGTACTATTTTCCCAGTATTTTTATTTGCCAAAGACAAATACAAAATTAATTGTATAACTTGGTTCCCAAGAAAAAGGAAATTACATACAGCTTTATAAGGATATGAAGTACTATGTGAATAAAGAAGGTTTTTTTTTTAAATTCACAGATATATGTGTACTATGTGAATAAAGCAGTTCTTTTTTTAAATTCACAGATCTATGTGATATATTCTGAAGACTTTTATAAGTATAATTATCTTAATAAAGTTTTCCTCTACTCCAAGTTTCCAACAGTTGCTTATGAATGAGTACTGAATTATATCAAATTATTTCTCTGAATATTTTGAAAGAATTGTATCATTATATTAGTATATTGTACTGCACTGATAGATTTTCAAACAGTAAGCCATCAGCAATTCCTAAAATACTGCTTCCCTGATTCTTGATGTAACAGCCTCTTTAAATCAGTGTTTTATTGGCTGATATTTGATTAGGATTTTTGCTTCTAAGTTTGTTAATGAGACTATATTTTATTATCATGGACTTGTCAAGTTTTGACATCAGAGCAATGCTGATTTCTTAAAGAGTTGAGAAATATCATACTTTCAAGAATATTTGGCCTTTTAACAATAGCCTCTCTGTTGAGTGACCATGTGTTTGTCCTGGTCTGACCAATTTGTCAAAATTTATAGACATCAATTAATATTTATTAACTGAGTAACTACTTTTACTATCAAAACTTACAGTATAAAAATAAATCATATTACCATCATTCCATATATCCATTTAACCTTTTATGTTTTTTATCTTTGTATTTCTTCAAATCTCAGTCGATATTTTCTTTTGACCCATGTCCCATTTCACAGACTTTTTCTCTTTACCTGTATGGAAACTGTGGTTTAACTCAATGATTTAGTTCTTAAATTCAGTTACAGTATTTTTCATTACATATTCATTAATACTTTATATTTATTTCTTAAAATATTTTATACTTCTTATCAATCTCAGTAACATTTCTTATTGTTTACTCTGAATATCTACATTTCTTGGATTCTCTATAGGTCTCTTCTGTTGTCACCTTGCTTTTCAGTGATACTGCCTCCTGAAATTATTTTTAATAATTATTCTTAACTGTACACTAGAAAATATGCATAAAATATTACAAAGCTAAATTAATATCAACTGATTTCTTTCAGAGAGAACTTATATCTACCTCTGATAAGTGACTATGCTAGGGAAACCGGCAATCTCAAAACACCTTAATTCCATCAGCCTGAGACAATTTACATCTGAGTCAGTCTCTTTGAAGTCCATCTATTTCTATTTATTCTCACTTCAAAAGGTTTAGTATTTTAGTATTTTTAACCAAAGGCTGTTTACCAAAGCTATCCTCTCCTTGGAAAACTCTCAATACCAAATTTGTATTTCATGAAGATCCTTGAGTTTGCCTAGTTAACTCAGGAAAAAATTGAGGGAGGGGGATGTCTCAAGCTTGAAAATTTAACATGAACCAGTTTAAGAGGAATTTTCTTTTTCTTTCATGAAAAGTCCTAAATTCTCTACAATACATCTATTTTCATATTCATATATTTCTACATATAAAATAGGTTAAAATACAGGTTTGGATATGAAGCGAATAATAATGACATTAGTTTGCACATATCATTTTAAAAGGTAAATTTACCTGTTCTGTATAGTTGACCAAAGGCACTATATTGGTTAATTAGGTCTAGTTGTAGACCTAGATGTACATTTAGAATTTATTTCTATCATGTCCTTCATAAGACTTCCAGCAACAAAATAACTGTAAATATGTAATAACTTCTACAAAATAAAAATAAGCACACAAACATAAAAACCCCAAACAAGGACTCTTATTTATTTTGGTTTCTTAAAAATAAAACCTCAAGGACAAAAACACTACCTTAAGAAGCATAAATATTCCGTGATTTAAGGCTTTTGTAGACTTGATAATTTTAATAATACCCACACAATCTTTTTCATATCATTTACATATTCTGTGTGACCCATAAAAATATTACATATTCTCATATGTTCTATAAGCAACCCTATCAATTTAATTTGAAAGTAGGTCTATGTTCACCAGTAAGATATTCAGGCATTCCTTGGGTGATATATACACAATAATCACATAAAATGGATTCTGATTTCCCAATACACTGTTGTCAATGTGTAGCTAGGGAAAAGCAAAAACTAGTTGTCAGGTCCAAATGAAGAAGACACCTCAACTCCTGTAGTACATTTCATTATTTACACATTTCACTGGGCAATTGCCATCCTTGACCAACCATGGAAGTTTCTTTCCATCAGAGGAAACTTGACAATTCTGCTGCTGCTGCTGCTGCTAAGTCACTTCAGTAGTGTCTGACTCTGTGCGACCCCATAGACAGCAGCTCACCAGGCTCCCTCGTCCCTGGGATTCTCCAGGCAAGAACACTGGAGTGGGTTACCATTTCCTTCTCCAATGCATGAAAGTGAAGTTGCTCAGGCCTGTCCAACTCTTAGCGACCCCATGGACTGCAGCCTACCTGGCTCCTCCATCCATGGGATTTTCCAGGCAAGAGTACTGGAGTGGGGTGCCATTGCCTTCTCCATACAATTCTGCTAATATTGTGGAAAATGTGCTGCTGCTAGCCACTCAGATATCACAAGCAGGAGGAGCTTCAGTGGGACTTCCATGGCTATATATGAATTACTACAAGATTTACTAAAGCCTATATTTTTTGCCATTAATATTATCAAGTTGTAGTGGAGAAAGTCATTATCTTCTACACTATAGCTTAGATCATGGTGTTAATCTTTCAAGCCTAACAAAATAGTACTTTTATAAATCAAGCATAGTCTAGAAATGACATCAACTATTGAACTATAGATGTTCAGTTCAGTTCAGCAGTTGCTCAGTCATGTCCAACTCTTTGTGACCCCATGGACTGGAGCATGCCAGGCTTCCCTGTCCATCACCAACTCCTGGAGCAAACTCAAATTCATGTCCATTGAGTTGGTGATGCCATCCAACCATCTCATCTTCTGCCATCCCGTTCTCCTCCCACCTTCAATCTTTCCCAGCACCAGGGTCTTTTCCAATGAGTCGGTTTTTCGCATCAGGTAGCCAAAGTATTGGAGTTTCAGCTCCAGCATCAGTCCTTCCAATGAATATTCAGAACTGATTTCCTTTAGGATTGACAGGTTGGATCTCCTTGCAGTCCAAGAGACTCTCAAGAGTCTTCTCCAACACTACAATTCAAAAGCATCAATTCTTCGGTGCTCAGCTTTCTTTATAACCCAACTGTCACATCCGTATATTACTACCGGAAAAACCATAGCTTTGACTAGATGGACCTTTGTTGGTAAAGTAATGTCTCTGCTTTTTAAGAAGCTGTTTGGGTTGGTAATAGCTTTCCTTCCAAGGAGCAAGCATCTTTTAATTTCATGGCTGCAGTCACCATCTGCAGTGATTTTGGAGCCTCCAGAATAAAGTCTCTCACTGTTTCCATTGTTTCGCCATCTATTTTCCATGAAGTGATGGGACCAGATGCCATGATCTTAGTTTCCTGAACGTTGAGTTTTAAGCCAACTTTTTCACTAGGATCAGAGAATTAAAGTAAAGAGACCAGGAATATGTTTGCACAGAGAATGGACATATCAGGCATTTAATATATTACCTTAATGAATTCTTATAACAACTGTGTAAAGTAGACATAATATCCATTTTATATATGAATATCTTGAGGCTTACAAGAGTTAAATGGCATTACAGAAATTACAGGTAATTACCAGCAAACCCAATATTTTAACTCAGGTTTGAATGACTCAAATCTGTGAAGGTTTCTGTTTCAAAGAGCTCTTTCACTCAATGATCTGTTTCAGCACTGATATAAATAATCCATGTATCACACATTTTCAAATTATTAGCATTCAGTAGAATATGAATATACTGATTACTCCAAATGCATACTGACAATTCAATAGGCAATTTAGGGTTTTAGAGAACCTCAGGTTCATCTTTTTAAACAGAAGTAATTAAGGCTTATACATACATGTAGGACAGTTCTGACAAAGCTTTGTAATTGGGCAGATTCTATTTAATAGGATTCTGCCTTACCTAGAAATAAATATCTCTACAACCCTAATTTTGAACATGACAAAAGCTCCATGGTTATTAGTACAAAGCTTTGAGACAGTGACCTGGAGCCCAAAGAAGAGATGCCATTAAAACAATACAACTGATTGATCAGAAAGTATTTAAAATTCCCTGTAATTTCCACAAGGGCCCAATCACACTGAGAAACCAGTGGATGTGGAAAACTCTCTGGGCTTACAGCCTTGAACATGAGAATTACAGTCACACATGTGGTTATGATTAAAACTCGCTACAAATCAACACTGAATCTACACATTTTGTTCAATTTTAATTTAGACTGTTTTCTTCTTAATTTTTATTTTTACTTTATTTTACTTTACAATACTGTATTGGTTTTGCCATACATTGACATGAATCCACCACGGGTGTACATGCGTTCCCAAACATGAACCCCCCTCCCACCTCCCTCCCCATAACATCTCTCTGGGTCATCCCCGTGCGCCAGCCCCAAGCAAGCTGTATCCTGCATCGGACATTGACTGGTGATTTGATTCTTACATAATATTGTTAATTTTCCTAGTTCTGTAATAATATTATATTATATATGTGAATGAGAAACAAAGAAAGATTTTTAAGTATTTTCCTTTAAGTAACTTGACAAACTTGTAAGTGTTCTTTTCAGTTCAGTTGCTCAGTTGTGTCTCACTCTTTGTGACCCCATGAATCACAGCATGCCAGGCCTCCCTGTCCATCACCAACTCCTGGAGTCCACCCAAACTCATGTGCATCAGAGCCAGTGATGCCAGCCAACCATCTCATCCTTTGTTATCCCCTTCTCCTCCTGCCTCCAATCCCTCCCAGCATCAGAGGCTTTTCCAATGAGTCAACTCTGCATGTGCTGGCCAAAGTATTGGAGTTTTAGCCTCAGCATCAGTCCTTCCAATGAATACCCAAACTGGTCTCCCTTAGGATGGACTGTTTGGATCTCCTTGCAGTATAAGGGACACTCAAGAGTCTTCTCCAACACCACAGTTCAAAAGCATCAATTCTTTAGTGCTCAGCTTTCTTCACAGTCCAACTCTCACATCCATATATGACTACTGGAAAAACCATAGCCTTGACTAGATGGATTTTTGTCCATCTGGGGACTGAAACACGAAAGTAGGAAGTCAAGAAACACCTGGAGTAACAGGCAAATTTGGCCTTGGAGTATGAAGCAGGGCAAAGGCTAATAAATTTTGCCAAGAGAATGCGCTAGTCACAGCAAACACTCTCTTCCAACAACACAAGAGAAGACTCTACACATGGATATCACCAGATGGTCAACAACGAAATCAGATTGATTATATTCTTTGTAGCCTAAGATGGAGAAGCTCTATACAGCCAGCAAAAACAGGACCAGGAGCTGACTATGGATCAGATCATGAGCTCCTTATTCCCAAATTCAGACTTAAATTGAAGAAAGGGAAAACTGCTAGACCATTCAAATATGACATAAATCAAATCCCTTATGATTATACAGTGGAAGTGAGAAATAGATTTAAGGGCCTAGATCTGATAGACAGAATGCCTGATGAACTATGGACTGAGGTTCATGACATTGTACAGGAGACAGGGATCAAAACCATCCCCATGGAAAAGAAATGCAAAAAAAGCAAAATGGCTGTCTGAGGAGGCCTTACAAATAGATGTGAAAAGAAGAGAAGTGAAAAGTAAAGGAGAAAAGGAAAGATACTCCCATTTGAAAGCAGAGTTCCAAAGAACAGCAAGAAGAGATTAAAAAAGGCTCCCTCAATTATCAATGCAAAGAAACAGAGGAAAACAACAGAATGGGAAAGACTAAAGATCTATTCAAGAAAATTAGAGATACCAGGGGAACATTTCATGCAAAGATTGGCTCAATAAAGGGCAGAAATGGTATGGACCTAACAGAAGCAGAAGATATTAAGAAGAGATGGCAAGAATACACAGAAGAACTACAGGAAAAAGATCTTCATGACACAGATAATCACAATGGTGTGATCACTCACCTAGAGCCAGACATCCTGGAATGTGAAATGAAATGGGCCTTAGATAGCAAAACTACAAACAAAGCTAGTGGAGGTCATGGAATTCCAGTTGAGCTACTTCAAATCCTAAAAGATGATGCTGTGAAAGTGCTGCACTCAATATGCCAGCAAATTTGGAAAACTCAGCAGTGGCCACAGGACTGGAAAAGGTCAGTTTTCATTCCAATCCCAAAGAAAGGCAATGCCAAAGAATGCTCAAACTACCGCACAATTGCACTCATCTCACACACTAGTAAAGTAATGCTCAAAATTCTCCAAGCCAGGCTTCAGCAATACGTGAACTGTGAACTTCCTGATGTTCAAGCTGGTTTTAGAAAAAGCAGAGGAACCAGAGATCAAATTGCCAACATCCACTGGATCATCAAAAAAGCAAGAGAGTTCCAGAAAAACATCTATTTCTGCTTTATTGGCTATGCCAAAGCCTTTGACTGTGTGGATAACAATAAACTGTGGAAAATTCTGAAAGAGATGGGAATACCAGACCACCTGACCTACCTCTTGAGAAACTTACATGCAGGTCAGGAAGCAACAGTTAGAACTGGACATGGAATAACAGACTGGTTCCAAATAGGAAAAGGAGTACGTCAAGACTGTATATTGTCACCCTCCTTATTTAACTTCTATGCAGAGTACATCATGAGAAATGCTGGGCTGGAAGAAGCACCAGCTGGAATCAAGTATGCTGGGAGAAATATCAACAAGCTCAGATATGCAGATGATACCACCCTTATGGCAGAAAGTGAAGAGGAACTAAAAAGCCTCTTGATGAAAGTGAAAGAGGAGAGTGAAAAAGTTGGCTTAAAGCTCAACATTCAGAAAACGAAGATCATGGCATCTGGTCCCATCACTTCATGGGAAATAGACGGAGAAACAGTGGAAACAGTGTCAGACTTTATTTTGGGGGACTCCAAAATCACTGCAGATGGTTATTACAACCACGAAATTAAAAGACACTTACTCCTTGGAAGGAAAGCATATTAAAAAGCAGTGGTCTTTTAGTGAGCCTGAAAAGCAGATCCTATATTCTGTTTACAATAGAGAAATACTAGAGTCTCTATGGATTGACCATGCCTTTGGCCCATTTATATCAGCTTTTGCCTAACTCATATGCTTAATACCTCTATCAATGCTGGCTCTGTCACTGATATAATATTTAAGGGGGAAACTTCCAGCTTTTCTTCTATGGGTATTTATATCAACTCACTCAATACTAAGAGTTCATTATATAGCATTCTGTGATGTGAGAACTGGAGGAAAATAAAATTAACAATCCAGACAAATTCCAAGTTAAATGACAGAAGAAAATTCACCCTGCCTTTAAAAAATTTAATTAGTCCCATGCCTTATCCCATGTGTTTAGGAGCACACTCATATCCCTTTACCCTAGCACAAGTTTAGTCAGATATGCTTAGGCCACTGAATGCATTTTACAAAGGAAGAAATAGGGAAGGAAGGAAGGAAGGAGAGAGGGAGGGAGGGAGGGAGGGAGGGAAAGAGAGAGAGAAAAGGAGGGAGTGAGGGAAAGAAGGAAGGGAAATTTTATTTTAAACATAGTGAGTTCTGTAATAAAGCCTCATATATATGTTCACAGAAATCACTGGGCTATGCAAAAATAAAGCCATAAAAGTCAACCATGGAGCTTATGAGGAAAGTTTGATTATGCCATAGCATTCAAAAACTTTAACAGTGATACATTAAAAAAAAAATAGAAACCAAATAGCAATGGTGAAAATTTTACATGTTCAGTTCAGTTCAATTCAGCCACTCAGTCGTGTCCGACTCTTTGCCACCCCATGAATCACATGTTAAATAATTAAGAAGTACATAAATACCACAATAAAATTGATATGGCATTTTCTTTATTAAGGAAAGTCTGCGTATCATGAATCATGGTGAAAGAAGGTGGAAGAAAGGTTATCTGAGATCAGATGGAGTTGTAAAGCAGATGTGGTTAGGTGTGATTCATGGAACACACACTGAGGGCAGTATCTGATAGATCTTCGAGGTGTGTGCATGTATGTGATTTGTATATCCTAACAGGCTCGCTTCATGCAGGGACAGTTTCCTATATCACTTAGTATTTATCAAGGACAAAATTTCCATAAATAAATGTGAAATTAATGTTTCAACTGAATTGTCCCTAATATATCAACCATCATGTTGGAATAAATTTACATTTTCAAAACAAGTGTTAAAGAAGAACTGACTGTATTGAGATTGGTTAACTGACTCATACTCTGATTGGGACTGGAAAATTAAAAAATAAACATAAATCTGCAGAGAGAACTTTTATACTACCAGCAATTCACATTAAATTCTTCAGTATAGGTGAAGTGACAAGTATGTGTATGTTCATTTTCATCTATACCAAATTGATTGTTACTAATCTAAAGAATTTCAGTCAGAAAGAGCTGTTCAGGAACAACTGGTTTTCATTTAAAGTACTTACATCCTAAACCTATATTTGGAGATGAACAATACCTTTATCACTGAACAAGCTCCCTATAGAAACTTTGTTGATTGATATAATAGGTATTAGAGATAGTGTTCTTTGGTAGAATGTGTGAAATAGCAAGAAATATATAGATACTTCCTTATGTGCATAAAGAAGGTAGAAGAATCAAACATGTTAAGTAGGCTAGACTGCAAGATAGTTTGCTAAGCTTAGTAGTCTAATAGATCGTGTGTCCAGAAATTTACAGGCAGATTTTATCACCTTTCTCATACACAAAATTTAGCTAGAATACTGTTGCATGTGTCTTGATGAGGCTTTAAAGAAATGTCAAAAAGGACTAAAATAGCAGAAACCTAGGGCATCATATAACTGTGTGTTTTCTAGCTATTTGTTTCTTGTATGAGGTAGGATGAATTTGAGACTTGCCTTCATCTTTATTTTGTAGTAAGTTTGTTGAAGAACAATCTAAAATTCCCACAATATGTAACTATGGAAGATTTATTTATATCTATTAAAAATCATCCAATAATTACAAATGATCAAACTGACCTGGTTAAGCTTACAGCAATTATCATGATTCACTTGTTTTCTAACTACAGTACTTTTATTCTATATTCATTCACAGACATTTATCAATCTTATTTTTTTTCTTAATTGCTTAATAAATCAGATAATATAAAATTCATTTTTACTATATATTTATCTGATATATATATGGATATATAAGTCAATTTTTCTACATATATTTATCTATACACAACCTGTATCTTAATAAACAGAAAATTTTACTCATAAGTGTTTCTGCAATGGCTCATAGCCTTTCTAAACCTTTTTGTAGCCGCAATATAGTTCTATCATTTTAGATATGCTTTGAGAGAGGAATCATTTTCTCCATTTTACCCATGAGGAAATCAGGGAAGCATTGGAAGGTCAAAGGTCTTTCTTAATGTAACTCAATTAGCTTAAGGCAGAAGAAGAGCTGTTCATTGCTCATAGTCTCCTGCCCCATCCACTTAGGGTTCAGCCACAAATAACACTCATGTGTCCCATGCAGTCTTAGAATTTGGGTTCACCCAGTAAATATTTTATTTCTAGATAGTAAGTTAGGGCTTGTGGAGTTTCAATTTTTGTTTTGGTATTATGTTATGATTTTTGTTTGGTGGAGATCATGATCCATTGCAACTACTTAAATGACCAATAAGAATTAAGACCTGTCCCCAAATGACCAACTCAGATCTGAAATACAGGCAGATGATCCTATCATATAACCACATGATTTGTTTTCTAAATCCTCTGGGGACTCTCTTAATGGAACCCTTTTCATATTCTTACCGCAATCCTTAGTCATTTAGCTGTGCTGTAGTAAAATGGACAACGGAATTTTCAGCCCTGATTGTATCTCTCTTACACAGTCACACATTTATTCCCAGGGAATAATCTATCACCTGGAAGCCTCCAGCTGCTTGTAAAGTGATTTTTCTCACACTGAGTTTTCTGTAAATCCAATACAAATCCCTAAGTTTATGTTAGTGTAAGAATACAAACAACACCTGTAGAACCACATTCCCTTCTTGAAATGTGTAGAAATTAACGTTGTTAGTAAATCCAAAATTATAACTGTCCAGGGCAGGTAAAATATGAGAATGGGTAAAATGATATTTTTACAACAGTGCCTTAAGGCTGAACTGAAGACCGACTTGGGAATAAAGTTCTCACTCATTCATGCACATACACAGTAAATCACCCTAGAAGTAAATTACAGCAAAGTGTTATACAATGGCAAAATTATTGATTTACTTTAGCTTTCATCCTGAGTTAGACGTGGAAGATCAATTGTTAATATTGTCTTGATCATTTCTAACAGTGCCCAGAGGCACATGAGCAATGACATGGTGTATAGACAGAAACATAAATAAAAGAAAACAAATACAGGAAGATGCTTCTCTTCTAAATTTATTTTTTCTTTGGAAGTTATCCTTTGTCCTCATGGAAGTGCTATGGACTTTCATTTGAACAGTGAAGACATTGTGCTAAATGAGAGCTCTCTTTCAAGAAATACTAAGTATTTTAGAACTGCTTTTTAAAAAATACAACACTCTGAAAAGTCATCTTTTCCTACACCATGATTTGAATAAAAACAAGATAGCCTACTAAAAGAGTTTCCCAAATGCTATATATTGAATACAGAAATTAAAATTAACTGTACCCAGAACCTCCTCACTAATGCTCCTTTATCTATTCCTCCCATTTCTTGTAGTTAACTATTTGTGAAAACCTTAGTGGGTGTACAATAAAGATTCATTTATTTTGGTTTTACTCATTTCACTATTTATCAACACATTTTGAATTGTAAACAGACTAGTGTGAGAAAAAAAAGAAAAGTTGGAGATCACAAAACACATATAAGAAACAGACCCCTGAGAAGATAGGGGGTCTGTTATTCTCTTCTAGAATAGAATATTCTAGAATATTTCATATTCTATTCATGCAGTTGACTTGCCCATTTCCTACTTTGGTATCTTTTAAAAATCAACTGGAGACTTTTTGATGGCTAAACAGAATGGTGTGTGATGGTATCTCGTTGTAGTTCTGATTTGCATTTCTCTAATAATGAACAATGTTGATATCTTTCATGTGTTTGTAAGCCATCTGTATGTCTTTTTTGGAGAAACGTCTGTTTAGGTCTTTTTCCCACTGTTTGATTGGATTGTTTTTCTGGCATTGACTTGTATGAATTGCTTGTATATTTTGAAATTAATGCTTTGTCAGTTGTTTCATTTGCTAATATTTTATCCCATTCTGAGGGCTGTCTTCTCACTTCCTTTATTTGCAGGGCAGCAATGGAGAAACAGACATAGATACAGAATTATGGACATGGGGCAGGGGAAGGAGAGTGTGAGATAATATGGAGAGAGTAACATGGAAACTTATATTACCATATGTAAAATAGATAGCCAATGAGAACTTGCTGTATGACTCAGAAAACTCAAAAAGGGGTTCCATATCAATCTAGAGGGGTAGGATGGGGGAAAAGATGGGAGAGACGTTCAAAAGGGAGGCGACATAGGTATAAGTACCATCCAAGGAGCAGTGGCTGTGAGGGCGCAGGAGGGCTGAGAGGAGCTGTTCCACATTCAAGGTCAGGAGGGGCGGCCATGAGGAGATACCCTTCATCCAAGGTAAGGAGCAGCGGCTGCACTTTGCTGGAGCAGCCATGAAAGATACCCCACATCTAAGGTAAGAGAAACCAAAATAAAACAGTAGGTATTGCGAGAGGGCATCAGAGGGCAGACAAACTGAAACCATAATCACAGAAACTAGCCAATCTGATCACAGGAACCACAGCCTTGTCAAACTCAATGAAACTAAGCCATGCCATGTGGGGCCACCCAGGACGGGCAGGCTGTAGTGGAGAGGTCTGACAGAATGTGGTCAACTGGATAAGGGAATGGCAAATCACTTCAGTATTCTTGCCTTGAGAACCCCTTGAACAGCATGAAAAGGCAAAATGATAGGATACTTAAACAGGAACTCCCTGAGTCAGTAGGTGCCCAATATGCTACTGGAAATCAGTGGAGAAATAACTCCAGAAAGAATGAAGGGATAAAGGCAAAGCAAAAACAATACACGGTTGTGGGTGTGACTGGTGATAGAAGCAAGGTCCGATGCTGTAAACAGCAATATTGTATAGGAACCTGGAATGTCAGGTCCATGAACCAAGGCAAATTGGAAGTGGTCAAAAAGGAGATGGTAAGAGTGAACGTTGACATTCTAGGAATCAGCGAACTAAAATGGACTTGAATGGGTGAATTTAACTCAGATGACCATTATATCTACTACTGCGGGCAGGAAGCACTTAGAAGAAATGGAGTAACCATCATGGTCAACGAAAGAGTCCAAAATGCAGTACTTGGATGCAATCTCAAAAATGACAGAATGATCTCTGTTCATTTCCAAGGCAAACCATTTGATATCACAGTAATCCAAGTCTATGCCCCAACCAGTAACACTGAAGAAACTGAAGTTGAACAGTTTTATGAAGACCTACAAGATCTTTTAGAATAACACCCAAAAAAGATGTCCTTTTCATTATAGGGGACTGGAATGCAAAAGTAGGAACTCAACAAACACCTGGAGTAACAGGCAAATTTGGCCTCAGAATATGGAATGAAGCAGGGCAAAGGCTAATAGTTTTGCCAAAAGAATGCACTGATCACAGCAAACATGCATTTCCAACAACAAAACAGAAGACTCGACACATGGACATCACCAGATGGTCAACACTGAAATCAGATTGATTATATTCTTTGCAGCCAAAGATGGAGAAGCTCTATACAGTCAGCAAAAACAAGACTGGGAGCTGACTGCGGATCAGATCATGAACTCCTTATTGACAAATTCAGACTTAAATTGAAGATAGTAGGGAAAACCACTAGATCATTAATTCAGTTCACTTCAGTCGCTCAGTGGTGTTCGACTCTTTGCGACCCCATTAATCGCAGCACGCCAGGCCTCCCTGTCCATTACCAACTCCCGCAGTTCACTCAGACTCACGGCCATCGACTCAGTGATGCCATCCAGCCATCTCATCATCTGTCCTCCCTTTATCCTCCTGCCCCCAATCCCTCCCAGCATCAAAGTCTTTTCCAATGAGTCAACCCTTCACAGGAGGTGGCCAAAGTACTAGAGTTTCAGCTTTAGCATCACTCCCTCCAAAGAAATCCAAGGGCTGATCTCCTTCAGAATGGACTGGTTGGATCTCCTTGTAGTCCAAGGGACTCTCAAGATTCTTCTCCAACACCAAAGCTCAAAAGCATCAAACTTCGGGACTCAGCCTTCATAGTCAAACTCTCACATCCATACATGACCACAGGAAAAACCATAGCCTTGACTAGACAGACCATAGTCAGCAAAATAATTTCTCTGCTTTTGAATACGCTATCTAGGTTGGTCATACTTTCCTTTCAAGGAGTAAGCATCTTTTAATTTCATGGCTGCAATCACCATCTGCCGTGATTTTAAGCCCAAAACAATAAAGTCTGACACTGTTTCCCCATCTATTTCCCATGAAGTGATGGGACTGGATGCCATGATCTTCGTTTTCTGAATGTTGAGCTTTAAGCAAACTTTTTCACTCTCCATTTTCACTTTCAAGAGGCTTTTTAGTTCCTCTTCACTTTCTGCCATAAGGGTGGTATCATCTGCATAATCTGAGGTTATTCATATTTCTCCTGGCAATCTTGATTCCAGCTTCTGTTTCTTCCAGTCCAGCGTTTCTCATGATGTACTGAAAAGAAAGGAAAAAAGGAAAGATATAAGCATCTGAATGCAGATTTCCAAAGAAAGATAAGAAGAAGATAAGCAAGAAGAGATAAGAAAGCCTTCTTCAGCGATCAACACAAAGAAATAGAGGAAAACAACAGAATGGGAAAGACTAGAGATCACTTCAAGAAAAGTAGCAATACCAAGGGAACATTTCATGCAACGATGGTATGGACCTAACAAGCAGAAGATATTAAGAAGAGGTGGCAAGAATACACAGAAGAACTGTACAAAAAAATCTTCATGACCCAGATAATCATGATGGTGTCGTCACTCATCTAGAGCCAGACATCCTGGAATGTGATGTCAAGTGGGCCTTAGAAAGCATCACTATGAACAAAGCTAGTGGAGGTGATGGAATTCCAGTTGAGCTATTTCAAATCCTGAAAGATGATCTGTGAAAGTGCTGCACTCAATATTCCAGCAAATTTGGAAAACTCAGCAGTGGCCACAAGACTGGAAAAGGTCAGTTTTCATTCCAATCCCAAAGAAAGGCATCGCCAGAGAATGCTCAAACTACCGCACAATTGCACTCGTCTCACACACTAGTAAAGTAATGCTCAAAATTCTCCAAGCCAGGCTTCAGCAATACGTGAACCGTGAACTTCCAGATGTTCAAGCTGGTTTTAGAAAAGGCAGAGGAACCAGAGATCAAATTGCCAACATCTGCTGGATCATGGAAAAAGCAACAGAGTTACAGAAAAACATCAATTTCTGCTTTATTGACTATGCCAAAGCCTTTGACTGTGTGGATCACAATAAACTGTGGAAAATTCTGAAAGAGATGGGCATACCAGACCACCTGACCTGCCTCTTGAGAAACCTGTATACAGGTCAGGAAGCAACAGTTAGAACTGGACATGGAACAACAGAGTGGTTTCAAATAGGAAAAGGAGTACGTCAAGGCTGTATATTGTCACCCTACATACTTAACTTATATGCAGAGTACCTCATGAAACCATTCAAGTATGACCTAAATCAAATTCTTTATGATTATACAATGAAAGTGAGAAATAGATTTATGGGACTAGATCTGATAGACAGAGAGGCTGATGAACTCTGGACAGAGGTTCGTGACATTGTACAGGAGACAGGGATCAATACCATCTCCATGGAAAAGAAATGCAAAAATCAAAATGGCTGTCTGTGGAGGCCTTACAAATAGCTGTGAAAAGAAGAGAAGTAAAAAGCAAAGGAGAAAAGGAAAGATATAAGCATCTAAATGCAGATTTCCAAAGAATAGCAAGAGATAAGACAGCCTTCCTCAGTGATCAATGCAAAGAAATAAAGGAAAACAACAGAAGGGGAAAGACTAGAGATCTCCTCAAGAAAATTAGAGATGCCAGGGGAATATTTCATGCAAAGATTGGCTCGATAGAGGACAGAAATGGTAGGGACCTAAGAGAAGAAGATATTAAGAAGAGGTGGCAAGAATACACAGGAGAACTGTCCAAAAAACATCTTCATGACCAAGATAATCACGATAGTGTGATCACTCACCTAGAGCCAGACATCCTGGAATATGAAGTCAAGTGGGCCTTAGAAAGCATCACTACAAACAAAGCTAGTGGAGGTGATGGAATTCCAGTTGAACTATTTCAAATCCTAAAAGATGATGCTGTGAAAGTGCTGCACTCAATATGCCAGCAAATTTGGAAAACTCAGCAGTGGCCACAGGACTGGAAAAGGTCAGTTTTCATTCCAATCTCAAAGAAAGGCAATGCCAAATAATGCTCAAACTACCATACAATTGTACTCATCTCACATGCTAGTAAAGTAATGCTCAAATTTTCCAAGCCAGGTTTCAGCAATGTGTGAACCATGAACTTCCAGATGTTCAAGCTGGTTTTAGAAAAGGCGAGGAACCAGAGATCAAATTGCCAACATCCTCTGGATCACAGGAAAAGCAAGAGAGTTCCAGAAAAACATCTATTTCTGCTTTACTGACTATGCCAAAGCCTTTGACTGTGTGGATCACAATAAACTGTGGAAACTTCTTGAGAAACCTACAGGCAGGTCTGGAAGCAACAGTTAGAACTGGACATGGAACAACAGACTCGTTCCAAACTGGAAAAGGAGTACCTTAAGTCTGTATATTGTCACCCTGCTTATTTAACATCTATACAGAGTACATCATAAGCAACACTGGGCTGGAAGAAGCACAAGCTGGAGTCAAGATTGCCAGGAGAAATATCAGTAACCTCAGATATGCAGATGACACCACTCCTATGGCAGAAAGTGAAGAGGAACTAAAAAGCCTCTTGATGAAAGTGAAAATGGAGAGTGAAAAAGTTGACTTAAAGTTCACCATTCAGAAAATGAAGATCATGGCATCTGGTCCCATCACTTCATGGCAAATACATGGGGAAACCAGTGGAAACTGTGGCTGACTTTATTTTTGGGGCTCCAAAATTACTGCAGATGGTGATTGCAGCCATGAAATTAAAAGACACTTACTCCTTGGAAGTAAACTTATGACCAACCTTAAATCTATTTCTCACTTCCACTGTATAATCATAAGGGATTTGATTTAGGTCATACCTGAATGGTTTTCCCTACTTTCTTCATAGATAGCATATTGAAAAGCAGAGACATTACTTTGCCAATAACGGTCTATCTAGTCAAGGCTATTGTTTTTCCAGTGGTCGTGTATGGATGTGGGAGGTGGACTGTGAAGAAAGCTGAGCACCAAAGAATTGATGCTTTTGAAGTGTGATGTTGGAGAAGACTCTTGAGAGTCCCTTGGACTGCAAGGAGATCCAACGAGTCCATTTTGAAGGAGATCAGTCCTGGGTGTTCATTGGAAGGACTGATGCTGAAGCTGAAACTCCAATACTTTGGCCACCTCATGTGAAGAATTGACACATTGGAAAAGACCCTGATTCTGGGAGGGATTGGGGGCAGGAGGAGAAGGGGAAGACAGATTAGATGACCGAATGGCATCACTGACTCGATGGACATGAGTTTGAGTGAAGTCCGGGAGTCGGGGATGGACAGGGAGGCCTGGCGTGCTGCGATTCATTGGGTCACAAAGAGTCAGACACCACTGAGTGACTGAACTGAACTGAACTGATAGTTGATTCATGCTGATGTCTGACAAAACAACAAAATTCTGTAAATCAATTATCCTTGAATTAAAAATAAATAAATTAAAAATCAACTGTGATCACTCTGCCTACGTCTAAGTGTGGGCTAAAATATGGAAGCTGCATACTTTGCTGAAGGGCAATGCCCACAATAATTAATATATTCATTTATATATTTAAGAGAACATATTTATTGAGCATTTACTATTTATCCATTTTTGCTTTCAGATGCTAGGTTAGCAATGAGTAAAATAGACAAGGCCACTGCCCTCATGGAAATTATATGTGAGTGGGTATATTAAAATACTGAAACCACATTAGGCTTTTTTAAAACAAAGCATATACAATCCTAAGGAGTAACTCGTGCTGTGTAGATGAAGTGGTGTAAGTGTCAAGGGTTAAGAACTGCTGTTTTACTTAGAGCCTTCAGGAGAGGTCTCTTCAGATGGGATGTTTTAGCAGATAGCTAAATGAAATGATGAAGCAAGTCAAAATGATAGATCCATAAAGAGTTATTTAAAGATCTCTTCATTACTCCAAAAATAACATATGGGAAAGTGGTCTACTATCCAAGAGCTAGCATTTGATTAGCTCACTAGGATTTGTACTATTCTGATGCTGAGAGTGGGTCTTTTATTTTTTTTTTTTTGAAGCCAATATATATCATTTTAATAAATTCCTGAAATTAAGTGGAACAGTGGGCAGTTCCCACTCTTTATCACTGGAACCAGCTCAATATCTCCCCAAATAATTAAAATACAGACAAATCACACTCATCACAGTCACTTACTTCCTTCAGGCACTTGTTAGAAGCTAAATGAATCTACATTAAATGAATCAGAGGTATCTGAAAAGTCACTGGTTTGATACAATCAAGAATATGGATTTTATAAGATAGCAAGTGGCTTTATACTTATGGAATCTAATTGATTCCATTTATAATGATAGTAAACCAAACCTCTTCTCAATGAAGGAATACTTCTTTAGCTTAATTGGTAATAAAATGACAACTTCATACATTTAAAGGTTATTAAATTAAATTATTCCTTCTAATGAATATATTCATAACAGAAAAAGAGAATCTTGGAAATGTTCATTGCAGCATAAATCCATTAACCTTTGATGTTTAACATTTTATTCCTTGTTATCTTATTACTAAATGGTTTAAATTTTGAACAACTGTAATCCACAAGCATCTTAATACTATATCAAAATCAGAATGCAAAATTTGTTGTAGCACAATGATTTCCATGGTTACATTGAAATTTGTCATAAACACTGCAAGAAATAACAGTATTAAAAGACAGTTGGACCCAAATGTAAAATTCTTCAGTAATTAGAAATAACAATCAAGAAAACTAAAGGAAACTGTGGAAAAAGCAAAAAGCCTTCTGTAGAAGCAAACCTATCTTTTATAATTTTATTTGGGCTTTATTTTGGTTTAACTACTTTAAAGAAAATAAATTTGTACTAGTTCATTGCATTACAAACCTTAGGCAATGTTTCTTTAATACAGACTATCTTCATTTTAAGAATAGGGAGTCTGAAGAATAGTGAATAAACAGATGACACCAATGGGAGCTGGATAAAACAAGATCACTTGGAAGTAGAATGCTTGTCCACAAAAGATAAGCAAATTATTCTTTAAAGAGATAAGAGAATTGAATAATTCAAAGTTAATTATACTTGGGATTCTACTGCTAAAGAACATTTAATTCTATTCTATGGAATATTTTGATACTTTTATATTTTTCAATTAAATATAAACCTTGATTGGAAAATTCATTATTCCACAAAATATTTGCCTTAAAGTATGTTACCAATTTGCTCTTTCCAATTATTGCTATTGATTTTAAGTTTCAGAGATTTTTCTTGGGTCCAGATATTTCTCAGCCAACATTTTGTCTTTATTTTTTTAGATGACATTTATATGAAACTATTACTATTTATGGCAATAGTTCTGTTGACTACAACTGTTTTGTGGAGGGTGGGGGTAAGACATAACTTTGGGGTATTTTGTAGGTAATGTAATTAGTTTAATAATTTTAGAATGATCCAGTTTTCACCTCTTGTTTATGTTATGACCTTAAGAAAATCAGAAGGTTGCCAATTTTATCTTTACTTCCTAATGGATATTAGGTAGCCTAGCTTTAAAGCAGAATATGTGACAGAAGTGAAATGACTAATGGGATGAAATTGACATTAAAAGAAACATGACATCTAAGAGGCATATTTTACAAATGCAATTTATAACCAATTTCAAAACCACAAAGTATGTTCCTCTCAAATATGTAAGGGACGTACTTGATGTACAACTGTAGATGTCAAAATGACTAAAGATTTTCAAAATTAGCCTGTCATTGTTCGAATCCTCCACATCTTACAACCTTGCTATTCACAGTGTAGTTCAAGAACCAGCAGCAAAGAAAGACACATTACCTGGGAAGCTCTACTTGAAGAAGCTCAGTTCCCACTCAAGACCTTGATTTGGAATCCACATCTTCACAGATCTCGAGGTGATTTTCCAGTATATTAAATTTTGAAAAGCACTAGATTTTCTTAGAATCTTTATTAGAAATAAGCAACATATATTGCTTACAGAACCTATTCTCATGATCACTTTCTCTATACTAAATGGGTCAAATAACAGAAACCAATGTTCCAAAGTCTATAAGTTGTCTGACTCTCTTAGCAACCAGTACTTTAGGGCACTGAGTTTGCAAAAGTATTTCTTGTAACAGTCACTAGGTCTGTTGCCTCTGACAGTATTCTGATGCCTAGGATGATGGCATCAACAGATAGAATTATATGGGTAAGACATCTAGGCATTCTAAAGAGAAAAGAACCCCAAATTTAGTAAATATATTGGATTATTTAAGCTTTTTTAAAGTAACTACATTAAATATAAACTTTTGCTATAATAAAAGTATAGTTAATACTTACCAATATATTTGCATAATTTTGAAATATTGATAATTATAAATTTATTCAATACTTATGCACAGACAGTTGTAAGCACTTTTACATATATTAGTCAGTTAATTCTTACAGGTATCTGATGATTAAGACATCATAACTGTTTTTTTTTTATAATACAAGAATGAAAGCTAAGAAAAATTAAGTGGCTTTTCCAAAGTGACACAACTAGAAAGTAATGGACAAAGATTTAAACCAGTAACTTACCTCTAAGTCAGCATAATGTGAAATTTAAAGAATTTTAAAATTTTAGAAAAGTCATGTAACATGAAATTTCAATTTTACTTCATTCTGTAAATTAACTTTTGTGTGAGTTGCTCATTTGTATTCAGGAAGGTTTTAAAGGACAGGAGAAGTCCCTGGTCCAGACATAGAAAAGAAGCTACCAAGATCAACTTGTGTGGAATGACACAGGTAAACTGAAGATAAAAAGCATTAGCTCAGTCACAACTAGATGGAGTTGAGGTCAGAGGATGGGAGAAGGAAACCTAGGATGAAAGGTGTAGGGTTTGTGAAGTCTTGTGGCTCAAGAGCTCAAGTTATGAATTTCAGACATTTAGTACTTACTGTTTTCCTTTTTTGTAAGCCCCAGAGCTCAGTAGGGACAGTGGCTCCATTGTGGGGGGAGGGGAGGCACCCTGAGATTTAAAGTTATTTAACTTAATCATTCTAAGTATTTTCTTTGGAATAAAAGATATCTGGCTGTCAGTGGTAGCTCAATTCTAGCTCAGTCTTGAAACTAAAGGACAGTTCCAATTTGAAAAGTTCTTAGGCCAAGTCTCAACTTTACAGAATATCACTTTCTACGTAAAATTTTACAAAAATGTATAATTGCTTCCTTCACACTCCAGTTCTCATCCAAGAGCTACTCACTACTAACCAGTGAGTCTGAACATTCCTTCCCTCTTCCTGACCATTTTTTAAGAGTTGATAGCCAGCTTCCAGAATTATTCCATTGCCTAATACTTTACTTTATTAGAAGACATTAAGAATCAAGAAATTAACATTTATTAAATCCTTACTATTAATATATGCTGGACTGGAAGAAACACAAGCTGGAATCAAGATTGCTGGGAGAAATATCAATAAACTCAGATATGCAGATGACCCCACCCTATGGCAGAAAGTGAAGAGGAACTAAAAAGCCTCGATGAAAGTGAAAGAGGAGAGTGAAAAAGTTGGCTTAAAGCTCAACATTCAGAAAACGAAGATCATGGCATCCGGTCCCGTCACTTCATGGGAAATAGAAGGGGAAACAGTGGAAACAGTGTCAGACTTTTTTTGGGGGGCTCCAAAATCACTGCAGATGGTGACTGTAGCCATGAAATTAAAAGACACTTACTCCTTGGAAGAAAACTCATGACCAACCTAGATAGTATATTCAAAAGCACAGACATTACTTTGCCAACAAAGGTCCATCTAGTCAAGGCTACGGTTTTTCCAGTAGTCATGTATGGATGTGAGAGTTGGACTGTGAAGAAGGCTGAGCACCGAAGAATTGATGCTTTTGAGCTGTGGTGTTGGAGAAGACTCTTGAGAGTCCCTTGGACTGTGAGGAGATCCAACCAGTCCATTCTGAAGGAGATCAGCCCTGGGATTTCTTTGGAAGGAATGATGCTAAAGCTGAAGCTCCAGTACTTTAGCCACCTCATGCGAAGAGTTGACTCCTTGGAAAAGACTTTTATGCTGGGAGGGATTGGGGGCAGGAGAAGAAGGAGACGACCGAGGATGAGATGGCTGGATGGCATCACTGACTCAATGGACATGAATCTGAGTGAACTCCAGGAGATGGTGATGCACAGGGAGGCCTGGCGTGCTGCGATTCATGGGGTCTCAAAGAGTCGGACACGACTGAGCGGCTGAACTGCACTGAACTGAATATGTGCCCAGTACCAGATTAAGTCCTTTACATTCATGATTTACTGCAATCATAGAACATTATCTGGGTCTTACAGATGGCAAAATCACCTCTTAGAGTAATGTCTTGGTGGTGGTAGTTTAGTTGTTAAATCAGACTCTTACAACCCCATGGACTGTAGCCTGCCAGTCTCCTCTGTCTATGAGATTCTCTAGGCAGGAATACTGGAGTGTCTTGCCATTTCCTTCTCCAGGGGATCTTCCCAACAAAGGAATCAAATCTGGGTCTCCTGCTTTGCAGGCAGAAGTAAGGTTAATGTCTTACCTCACTTCAAAGAAGAAAGGAGTAAAATCAAGAAATAAACTGAAGTCTGACTCCAAAGCTCCATACTATGCTACTTCCATACAACCGTATGAAATTCTCTCATTTTCTGTTAGAGGAAGACCCCATCTTATGCCAGTCACTTTCCTTGCCATCAATCCATTAACCACATAACATTATACACTTCAGAATGCTAAATTTTATCCCTCAAACAAGCAACTCCACACACGTATCTTCAAGGAATTGCTTTTTATAATCCCTGAAAATTACAAAACATTTTTGGATTTCTGCTTTCAAATAAAGTAGCAGGGAACCAATTTACCCTCCAAGTTGGAACAGCCAAAAGCAGACAAACACAATATATAAAATAATAGTATTTAAGGCAGTGAACATCAATAATCAAAAGACAATGATCCTCAAAAGATGTAAGATGTGTTAGCTTCCTTTTGTAATAAATTACTGAAAATGTGATGGCTTAAAAGACTTAAAAGTTCTCTTAAAATTCTGGAGGTCAGTTTCACCGAACTGAAGTAAAGGTGCCAGCGGGGCTAATTCTCCCTGGAAGTTCTGAGTGGAGAATCCATTTTCTCACCTTTTTTAGCTTCTAGGTTCCCCTGAGCTCATCTGCCTGTGCCCTCAACTGCACCTTCAAAGTGCAACACTCCCTTCTCTACTTCCAGCATCACATCACCTCCTCCTCTGGCTCTGAAGGCTCCTTCATTCCTCCTCTAAAGAGCACAGTGATTACATTGGGCCCACCTGGATAGCAGGTCAAGCGCCCCACCACAAGACTAACTTTAAAATTAATTACACCTGCAAAGTTTCTTTTTTTATATAAGGTAACACTCACACGTTCTGGAGGTCAGGAGGTAGACATATTGCGGTGTGGGGGATGGGGGGGGGGAGCTTTATTCAGCCTACCACAGGAAACTAATAAGGTAAGCTCTATGATTGTCCAAGGCATTTATTTAAAGTCTAAAAGGAGGAGGACAAGATGTAGGCTTACAGTCTTCTTGAATTAAAGTATAGAGCTTTGAGTTCATAAAGACCGAGAAGCTAGAATTACAAAACAAACTCAGAAGTCAGGGTTTTATTTTGCTGTGGATTTTGTTTGTTTTAGGGGGGGAGGGTGAGTTGGAAAGAGATAGACATAGAACTATACTGTCTTCAGACTTATGTGCTAGTTGAGAAGTAGTATATCACTTGACAGTAGGTTATGATAAGTTAAAAATATATACTAGAAATCCTGAAACAATCACTTAAATAAGTACAAGAGAGTTATGCTAACATTTGATTTTTTGAAAAATAATAACATTTCCACTAGTATCAAAATACAATAAAATATGTGGATCTAAAACTGACTAAAGATGTGCAGAACTGATAAAATGAAAATGAGAAAGTGCTATAAAGACTCAAATGAAAGGTGAAATTTAGTTCAGAAGATTTAATATTGTTAAGATATCAATTTTCCCCAATGATCTACAGATCTGATATAATCCAATCAAAACCACTGCTAGTTTTTTTTGATAAAAACTGCCAAACTAATTCTAATATTTACGTCAAAATAGAAAGAGCCAAGAATAGCTAAAAGAACTAAGAGAAAAACCTGAAGAACTTTATGTGATTTTAATACTTAATTTAACTACAGTATTTAAGCTGAGGTCTGAGTATTAAGATAGATTAAAAAAAATAATAGAGCTCAAAAATAGATCCATATGTATATGGACAATTTATTTTTGGCAAAGCTGCAAGAGATAATTAAGTGGAAAACAATATAGTTTTTCTACATATTGGTGCTGGAACAATTTTAAATTGGATATCCACATACAAATCAAATCAAATCAGAGCTTTGATTGATATCTCATACCACATATAGAACTTAACTCACAATGGATCAAATGGATCATAGACCTAAATGTAAAACCTCAAACAACAGAGTTTCTACAAAACATATAAGAAAATCTTTGTGAACTGGAATTAGGCAGAAATGTTTAGATACGATGCATAAAATTACTGAGGACAATAAAAATATTTACCTACTATCTTACAATTCTGTAAACATCAGGAGAAACTTCAAGGGTGGGTCAAAAACCTCAGTACAAGCCGTGAATGTAATTTGTTAGTATTTTCAAAACAAACGGGAAAAGTAGCCTCTTATAAGTAAAACCCCTACAATGTTGTCCAATGTGATTTTATGCCCTTTGACTCAAATCTATACCTCCTATTTACACTGATTGATTTATAGGACTAAACCCAGAGTCGGACACGACTGAAGCAACTTAACAGCAACAGCAGCAGATATGAAATAATAGATATGGAATCAAGAATGTTCTGATTGTGTTGTGAATGATTATTTATACAGCTTTAAACTAGAAAATTGGACTAACTCTTCAAGGAAATATATGAGTCGTGTAGAATACACACACAAATAAATGATTGAAAGAGAATACGTAAGCCTTCAAGTACCTGAGTGTAATTCTCCATAATTCAATTTTCTTACTATGATGAAACAAAAACAAAAACAAAAAAAATCAAATAACAGATAAGGTTCTGCAAAGCTGCAATGGTCTTAATGGATATGTAAAGTTTGAAAAAAAAATCTCTAATCTTTTAATCCACTGAGAATCTGGCTGTTTGTTACTACAGCATAACCTAGCTCATCGTGATTGATGGTGGTGAGGAACAAAGGAAAAGAGACAACCCTGAATGAAGTCTTAGTACAAAGAGGCTAAAAGGAGTGGGCAAAAGTGTTCTCTTTGATCTGAGACCTTGTTACAGGAGTCTGTTCATTTTTTGAAAATGTACTGATCTGTATACTTATAATATATCTATGTACAGATAAATACATACATATATATATATATAAAATCTGCTATTCTAAAAGGTTTTTTGTTTTGTTGTTGTTGTTTAGTGGTAGGTAGAACAGTTTGAATTCATTTATAATTTTGTGGAAGTTGGATAAATTCACTAAAGAAACAGGCCTGATGGGAGTAGAAGGGATTCTACTGTGTGAAAGACAAAACTATATGGAGACAGAACAAATGGACACTGAGAAGCTAGTGAGAATGGGATTATAGCAAATGGTTTTGTTCTAATCAAAAGGGAGACTTTTTTGGTGGAAAAGGAGAGGATTTTGTGAATCCTAGAGAGCATGCTGGCAATAGAAGCCATTAAATAAAACATGACAGAGAGGGATGGTGTGTTTTGTTCCAAGATGTTAGACCTTAAGCAGCATTTAGATAGTCCTGAAGCACACAGTGAAGGAAAAGTGAGTCACAGAGTAGATTTCTACAAATAGTGCTCTCTCTTTATTGCAGACAGCTGGGCTATGCACATACATCCAAAACCAGAATCCTGAAGATAGGCATAATCCTGGGCCAGGAAAAGGACCAGGTAGCACAGACTTAAGGTTCCTTTTATTTCTTTCACTTTCAAATAATAAACCTAACACCAAGTCTTTACTCTTTAAGTGCAATTTTCTGAATAACCTTAATGAT
This sequence comes from Ovis canadensis, assembly GCF_042477335.2. NCBI lineage: Eukaryota > Metazoa > Chordata > Mammalia > Artiodactyla > Bovidae > Ovis > Ovis canadensis. The sequence continues at coordinate 66,083,188 of NC_091250.1, forward strand.
ATGTTTTCTAAAGTTTTGTAGATTTTGCTTTTGCCAAAACTTCCATTTCATATAATGAATTAATAATATCTGCTGCTCTTAGTGGATTCTGAATAAAATGTGTAAAGGACCTAAAGTTACCACATTTTTTTAAGTTCAGTAATTTTGAAAATCAAACTCTTGATCATCAAAAACTAACCAAATATAATTGTAGAAAAGTAAGATAAACAAGCCTTGCAAGTTCATAATTAATCTGCACATTAAAAATTATACCCACAATAATTGATTTTTTAATTATGAGTTGATCTATATTATTCTGTCCTAGACAAAGTAAAAGGTGGGACTAGTGCCTGCATGGCTTACCAGAATTGGACAATGAAGCCAAATCATAAAATGTCTGAGCAGGCAGAAGCCACCAGAAAATATCAGAGACAAACAATAAGTAGGGCATAGCTCAACAGGTACTGGGCACCAAAAAGAAGAAAAGGAAATACAAATCTTCAGAGACAGAGACTAATAACATGAGACATTATTGGCCTGAAGATAAGAGGAGCAGTGAACAAGAGAGAAGCCAAGTTACACAGAGGAAAGGAACCAGGACAGCACTTGGGAATGACTTAAAATCCAACCACAGATTAGAAGTTTGGAATTGTTAAACCATCCTTTACATAGAAAGGGGTGACTCCAGAAACAGGAGGCAACACAGGAAGTCCTACAGATGGAAATCAAGTGATGTCAACTGTTAGATGAAAACTGCTGTAGCTGAGAATCACAATGGGACTGATAGCTGTTTGATTATTTATGAAATCACTTGTCCTCATCTGAACACATAGGCAATATCAAAATAGAGTTGTTGATCCTTGAAAGACTATAAGACTTGCATTACTTTCTTGTTCTCAGGGCTATTTAAAAGCATTCTGATGGCCTGCAAGGGCAGTGAGCCTCAAACTTTAAAGTGCCTATGAATCACCTGAGAATCTTGGTAAAAGCCAAGTGCTGATTCAGTAGGTTTGGATGTAATCTAAGGTCTCTATTTCTAAGATGCTCCCATAAATTTCCCTTGGTGCTGGTGCTTGACCTACCTTAGAGTAACAAGGTGCTAGAAAACCTTGAGGACTTTACAACAAAACTGAACAAAACAAAGCAAACAAGCCTGAAAATTGAAGCATAGATATGGGGGGAAAAAAAATCTAACGATAAATGCTTGATTCTTTTCCTCTGATTTTTCAAGATATTAGCTTTAAGTTGAAATAAGAGGTATCTAACTCAAGACATTTTAACCCTCTCTTGTGGTTGTGCTATTAAGAACTTTGTCAACCAGAGGTATCTCCCAATGAGTCAGCAAAAGGGGATCTGAGGATGTAGTCTAAGAAGCATCTATCTGTTAGACAAGTTAATGAGTACCATGGTTAATGAGTACAGTCTTTGTCTGTGCAGTCCTTGCTCCAGTGCTCAATAAACCTCCCATCATCAATGTGACTCTGGGTAAACTATTTACTTTCTAAGACTTGTGAACTTCATGGACAAAGGCAGATATTTCTTTCAAAACAGATTGTAAATTAGATAATATCAGGTATGTAAAATTGCTACCATAATAAATGACAGCAATTTTGTCTTTCATATCTGCTAGCAATTGCTGAGCTTATCTTTATACACAGGAAAGACATGTTTTTACCTTGAAGGAAAGCCACATTTTTGACTAAGGTCTTCAATTTTATGTGAATACTTTCATTCCAAGAAGTCAAATTCTCCATACTTAGAAAGATAAAATAAAATCAGGAAATTCAGAGTGACCTCCACAACCACAGAAAATCAATGCAATGCCAAGAAAATCAGAGGGGTTCTTTTCATTCAAGTATTTTGTTTATCTCCGCATTGATCAACTACTTATCAAGACAAATTCTGTTTATGCCATCAGATTAAACTCTTAAACATAGTTGTTGTCTTATCAATGTTAAGTAATTAATTATTACATCTATTTCTTGGGCACTAGCTATGATAATGGTGTATATCTTGGGACAAATGGTGACTCCCGACTCAAAGACTCAAGTTTTCGGAAAAACAGTTGCTTATGGAGATAAATTTGGCCAAGCAAATGGCAACCCACTACAGTGTTCTTGCCTGGAGAATCCCAGGGACTGGGGAGCCTGGTGGGCTGCAGTATGGGATAGCAAAAAGTCAGGCATGACTGAAGTGACTTAGCAACAGCAGCAGCTATAATAATGGTATTATATTTAACCCTAAGACTTTCAAGACATTGTATTTCAGAGTCTCAAAATGTCTGTCATCCTGAGAAAATTCCTTTGGATTTAGTGAATAAATGAATGCAAATATATTTGACTAATAGATTTAATTTCTGTCAAATGTATAAAACTAATATATAATATCTAACTCAAAACAATGCTAAATATTCAAAGATATTTCAGAAACATCTAGAAAGATGGATAATAGCTTGTTCATTTCATAATTAGTTCTGAGGCTGCCATGAAAGTCTTTAGTCATTAAATATCTGAGATCTATTTAACATAATTGATATTCGTGCATATGTAATACTTCTGATTGTAATCGATTCTATAAATAATGCATGCCACTTACAGCACACATCATTTTGATTTGTTTTCAATATTTATCTTAATATATATATGGTTTTTATTTCTGTATCTGATTTCTGAAATCCATAGATTAAATATTCAAAGAATTTGTTTGCTATTTAAACACTACTTGATTCCTATTTAAATATCAGTCCTCAAAGTATTCAAACTAAAGTTATCATTAATCATCAAAAATACATTAAAACTAACTTTAACTAAGCCTCCTTGTTTTTAACATTATTTTACTCTTAAGAAGCAGATGAATCAATCTTACAAAAATGTAAGCAGTTTGACTGCTCATTCTAAAGGCCCACACAATGTAGATTCTCCTTTTGCATTTTTATTTTATTTTGGAGTTGTCTTTTGTTTCTGTCTTTCTGTTCATCCAATTTCCTTACCATTAGCTTTAAATCACTCTTACCAGTATGGTTTTGGCAGTGCTTTTTAAATGGACTTGAAAATCCCTCAATAACTAAGGGGCAAAATAAAACATTGACTAGGGACATTTTAAAGTCAATATCCTTAGAATTAACTGTCTAAAGCTCTTAGATCTATTTCTCTATCTTTTCTTCAACTTATCTAGGATTTTCACAAAAACAACAAACTGTTCATTAGTAACTCTGAAAATTCTTGCCAAGCTATACTCATTCCCTTTTGTTTCTGTTCTGTTTTATAACCCAGGAATTATTAGGAAAGTAATCCAAATTGAATTAGAAATATAATGAACCTAATTATTCATTATTTCACCAAACTGGCTGTGCACTCTGCCCTGGCACTTTACTATATAAGATAAACAAGATGTAATGCCTGCTATCAAAGTGTGCTATGTGGGCTTCCCAGGTGGCCCAATGGTAAACAATCTGCCAATCTGTTCAGGAGACCCAAGAGTCTGATCCTTAGGTGGGGAAGATCTTCTGGAGGAGGGTATGGCAACCCGCTCCTGTATTCTTGCCTGGAAAATTCCATGGACAAAGGAGCCTGGCATGCTACAGTCCATGGAGTACCAAAGGATCAGACTCGACTGAGTGGCTGAGCAAACACAGTCTCTATTATCACAGAGCATAACATACACCAGAACCTTCCCAAACTGGTAAGGGCTATGATGGGGTGAAACAGCCCCCATTCAGGGCCTGATAGCTTACAGCGAACGATGTCAGATTTGTGATCTCTGAAGAAGATTTAGCTTCAGGATCAGGGACCAGACTTGATCACTCAGAGCTTTTGTGTGGCAGAAGTTTTATTCCAGTGAAAAAGGACAGAGGAAGCTTCTGACATATACATCACAAGAGTGCCCCCTTGCTAGTCTTCAGTTCAGTTTAGTTCAGTCGCTCAGTCGTGTCCGACTCTTTGCGACCCCATGAATCGCAGCACGCCAGGCCTCCCTGTCCATCACCAGCTCCCAGAGTTCACTCAGACTCACGTCCATCGAGTCCGTGATGCCATCCAGCCATCTCATCCTGGGTCGTCCCCTTCTCCTCCTGCCCCCAATCTCTCTCAGCATCAGAGTCTTTTCCAATGAGTCAACTGTTCTCATGAGGTGGCCAAAGTACTGGAGCTTCAGCTTTAGCATCATTCCTTCCAAAGAAATCCCAGGGCTGATCTTCAGAATGGACTGGTTGGATCTCCTTGCAGTCCAAGAGACCCTCAAGAGTCTTCTCCAACACCACAGTTCAAAAGCACCAATTCTTCGGTGTTCAGCCTTCTTCACAGTCCAACTTTCACATCCATACATGACAACTGGGAAAACCATAGCCTTGACTAGACGGACCTTAGTCAGCAAAGTAATATCTCTGCTTTTGAATATACTATGTGTAGGTTGCTCATAACTTTCCTTCCAAGGAGTAAGCATCTTTTAATTTCATGGCTGCAGTCACCATCTGCAGTGATTTTGGAGCCCAAAAAAATAAAGTCTGACACTGTTTCTACTGTTTCCCCATCTATTTCCCATGAAGTGATGGGACCAGATGCCATGATCTTCGTTTTCTGAATGTTGAGCTTTAAGCCAACTTTTTCACTCTACTCTTTCACTTTCATCAAGAGGCTTTTTAGCTCCTCTTCACTTTCTGGTATAAGGGTGGTGTCCTCTGCGTATCTGAGGTTATTGATATGTCTCCCAGCAATCTTGATGCCAGCTTGTACTTCTTCCAGCCCAGCGTTTCTCATGATGTACTCTGCATATAAATTAAATGAACAGGGTGACAATATACAGCCTTGACATACTCCTTTTCCTATCTGAAACCACTCTGTTGTTCCATGTCCAGTTCTAACTGTTGCTTCCTGACCTGCATACAGATTTCTCAGGAGGCAGGTCAGGTGGTCTGGTATTCCCATCTCTTTCAGAATTTTCCACAGTTTATTGTGATCCACACAGTCAAAGGCTTTGGCATAGTCAATAAAGCAGAAATAAATGTTTTTCTGGAACTCTCTTGCTTTTTCCATGATCCAGCGGATGTTGGCAATTTGATCTCTGGTTCCTCTGCCTTTTCTAAAACCAGCTTGAACATCAGGGAGTTCAAGGTTCAAGTATTGGCCTTATTCAGTATTGGCCTTATCTACCTTTACCAGATCCACTCCTACAACATACATCTTAAATTAAAAGATTAGAACTAACAATAGAAAGGTCTTAGCAGACCCACTCCCACAACATAAGTCTTAAGATAAGATTAGTCAGAAGGTTCTTGTTAAAGAGAAACATGTCCTCAAGCAAAACACATTGTTGTTATATAATCATCAGCACAGAGCTTAAGGAAAAACATACCCTTGAGCAAGATGAGTTGTTGTGTTATGTAACCATTAGCTCTGGGCTTAAAGAAAATTATTCTTAAAGACATCATAACAACTCAGAGTTCAAGAGATAAAACCTAAAAAAAAAAAAAAAAGAGAGAGAGATAAAACCTCTTATGTGACTAAAACAAAGTAATGTAGGAAAAAAAGTTTGTCCCTTTTCTCCAATTTGAGAGCCCTGTACCTCTTTCTCCTCCTCAAGGGCCCTTGACTCCTTATCAAACTGTCTGAGAATTAACTCTCTCAAGTCCAAAGATGGGGTTCCCTTTCTAGTCACTGTGGGTTAAGGAAGTCTCTCTAAAAAAAAAGTGATATGCCAAAACCAGTCCTAAAAGATGGTTGGAACCAAAGTGGAAGAATTGAAAAAAAAAAGCATTCTAGGCAAAGAGTAACACGGAGGCCAAGGTTCAGAGGTAGGAAAGAACATAGTAGTCTCAGGAATACTGGCTCATTCTTGGCAGCCAGGTGATCTTTCTTACATTAAGCTGAAGATTTAAGGGTAGGTTTAGAGAGTGAGAATTTCTATAATCTTGGAGAGGTAAGCATTAGGAAATGAAGTGAATGTCTCTCTGCTGCTACTGCTGCTAAGTCACTTCAGTCGTGTCCGACTCTGTGCGACCCCATAGACGGAAGCCCACCAGACTCCCCTGTCCCTGGGATTCTCCAGGCAAGAACACTGGCGTGGGCTGCCATTTCCCTCTCCAATGCATGAAAGTGAAAAGTGAAAGGGAAGTCACTGTCATATCCGACTCCTAGCGACCCCATGGACTACAGCCTACCAGGCTCCTCCGTCCATGGGATTTTCCAGGCGAGAGTACTAGAGTGGGTAGCCATTCCCTTCTCCAGGGGAAGCATTCAGTTCTGTTCAGTTCAGTTGCTCAGTCCTGTCCAACTCTTTGTAACCCCATGGACTGCAGCATGCTAGGCCTCCCTGTCCATCACGAACTCCTGGAGTTTACCCAAACTCATGTCTATTGAGTTGGTGTTGCCTTCCAACCATCTCATCCTCTGTCATCCCCTTCTCCTCCTGCCTTCAATCTTTCCCAGCATCACTGTCTTCTCAAATGAGTCAGCTCTTTGCATCAGGTGGCGAAAGTATTGGAGCCTCAGCATCAACATCAGTCCTTCCAACGAACACCCAGGACTGATCTTTAGGATGAACTGGTTGGATCTCCATGCAGTCCAAGGGACTCTCAAGAGTCTTCTACAACATCACAGCTCAAAAACATCAATTCTTCAGCTCAGCTTTCTTTATAGTCCAACTCTCACGTTCATACATGACTACTGGAAAAACCAAAGTCTTGACTAGACAGACCTTTGTTGGCAAAATAATGTTTCTGCTTTTTAATATGCTATTTAGGTTGGTCACAACTTTTCTTCCAAGAAGTAAGCATCTTTTAATTTCAAGGCTGCAGTCACCATCTGCAGTGATTTTGGAGTCCAAAAAATAAAGTCAGCCACTGTCTACTGTTTCCCCATCTATTTACCATGATGTGATGGGACCAGATGTCATGATGTTAGTTTTCTGAATGTTGAGCTTTAAGCCAATTTTTTCACTCTCCTCTTTCACTTTCATCAAGAGGCTCTTTAGTTCTTCTTCACTTTCTGCCATAATGGTGATGTTCTCTGCACATCTGAGGTTATTGATATTTCTCCTGGCAATCTTGATTCCAGCTTTTTTCCTTAGGAATGATCTTATTAAATGAGTTAGTGTATATAAAACTCCTAGGATGATAAATCTGATTTAAAGAAAATATTTAATAGATGTTGGCTATCATTATGCATAAGATCCCCTGGAAGAGGGCATGGCAACTCACTCCAGTATTCCTGTCTAGAGAATCCCCAAGGACAGAGAAGACTGACAGGCTACATTCCATGAGATCACACAGAGTCGGACACAACTGAACAACTAAGCACAGCACACATCACTATGCATAGAAGTACTGCTTTACAAAATTATAATTTTGATCACCTACTGTTATGGGCTAAATGGTTATGTCTTCCACTCCCTAAATTCACATATTGAAATCATAAGCCCTCCACCCACATGTGATAGTATTAAGAGATAGGGCCTTTGGAAGTGATTAAGTCATGAATTGAATTCAGTTCAGTTGCTCAGTCATGTCCAACTCTTTGCCACCCCATGGACTGCAGCATGCCAGGCTTTCCTGTCCATCACCAACTCCCAGAGTTTACTCAAACTCATGTCCATTGAGTAGGTGATGCCATCCAACCATCTCATCTTCTATCATCCCCTTCTCCTCTCACCTTTAATCGTTCCCAGGATCAGAGTCTTTTCAAATGAGTCAGCTGTTCACATCAGGTAGCCAAATTATTAGAGTTTCAACTTCAGCATCAGTCCTTCCAATGAACAGCCAGGACTGATCTCCTTTAGGATGGACTGGTTGGATCTCCTTGCAGTCCAAGGGACTCTCAAGAGTCTTCTCCAACACCACAGCTCAAAAGCATCAATTCTTCGACACTCAGTTTTCTTTATAGTCCAACTCTCACATCCATACATTACTACTGAAAAAACCATAGCCTTGACTAGATGGACCTTTTTTGACAAAATAATGTCTCTGCTTTTGAATATGCTATCTAGGTTGGTCATAACTTTTCTTCCAAGGAGTAATCATCTTTTAATTTCCTGGCTGCAGTCACCATCTGGAGTGATTTTGGAGCCCCCCAAATAAAGTCTGCCACTCTTTCCCCATCTATTTCCCATGAAGTGAATTAGTGCCCTTATAAAAGAAAACCCAAGAACTCCCTAGCCCCTTCTGCCATGTGAGGACACAGAGTGAAGTTGCCTGTCTGTGAACCAGGACGCAGGCCCACACCAGACACTAAATCTACTGACACCTTCATTTTGGACTCAGCCTGCAGATTTACGAGAAATACCAGCTACCTGGTATATGGTATTTTGTCATAGCAGCTCAGACACACTAAGACATCTACCTATTAAAAGAAACTGAGTAGAAGGGATGAGATAAATTGGTAACCTACACTTGGAGATATGTTAGTAAAGACAGACATTATGCAATCATTCATCAAAATTAATTTATGGAGATGAATAAATACAAAGTTGGAATGTGGCCTTATTAATTAGGAACAGATGATAATGTGGCCTTTTTGAAGCCAGCTTCCTATTACCTTAGGGCCAATTTAGTACAGTTATTGTTGGCGAGCTTATTTTCTCTGTGCATTTAAAAAAAACCACACAGCTACTGTTATTTCATGAGTGAGACTGAGTTCAAAAGAGGTGATTTAATTAGATATTGCAACCACCAGGTGTTTAATTCAGTCATACCTCATTATAAAATGCTTCTCCATCATAAGAATCCAGCTTTACTGCAGGTTGAATCATGTTCCCCCATAGGTATTTTTGTTCTGTTGCTTTTTCTCACTGTTATATCAGAAGTAGAAAACATGATGAGGCAAAACTCATTTTTGTTTAAATGTTAATGTGTTTTGTTTATCTTCTAAGTATCACTTGTGTGATAGATGGCTATAGCTTAATATGATACACATGCGCACTTTTCCAGAAATTACATTTTGTCAGAGTATAAAAAGAGACAAAATATATATATGGGCCTTTAAAAATAAGTAGGAAATTGAAATCTTCCTCAGTTTGGTGGAAAACAAAACATTCAGATTCTATGAACAAAATCAGAGAGAAAATACCTCTGGCTGGCTAAAATAAATATAAACATCCTTTTCACCTTTCAGAACATATGCTTCCTGTTGAAAGGAAGCATCCATGAACACTACTAGATAGTAACAATTATTTCTTAAACAAAACTGGGTATATATGGCCAACTTTATCCAGGAGAAAACATAAAGCTCTTCAGAAAGAAAGTTTGTTCCCCAGAATTACTTTCAGTTCTGTGTATTTATAGTGATAGCTGACTTGATAAACTCTTACTTTTTAGCTTCTTGTTAATAGACTTTTAAGAAACACAATTCATTGAGTAATTACTATATATCATGTATCGTGTCAAGCATCAGATGTATGCTTTATAAGGACTTCCTCATAATTCCACCCCTCCTGAGGCAATAATTCCCTAAGTTTTGAGTATCCAGTGCAAGAGTGTCTTTACTTTCTACCTACCTTGAGTCCAAAATTATTTCACTGTTGCTATACAGTTAAAATGATGCCAAAGTCATCACAGAATATATAACCCGTAAGTAAGCAGGGAAGTTGAGCAAAGGTATTATTTGTGATAAAAAATAATTAATAACAAAGTGGCTGCTGGGAGTAAGCTGCACACATGTTTCTTATGAACCTCTTGTGGACCAGGATTTGTAGAAGACCATGAAATAATGCCATGAAGTTATATATGCTATGATAATATTTTGTAATCTGTAATGTCACTAAAATGGGGCCAGTCTCCTTGTATCACTTGTTAATTTAACTCAGTTATATCCCAGCTCATTCAAAGGTCCTAACTTATCCACTTTTAGGTTCTGTGTGTGTGTGTGTGTGTGTGTATAATATACATATGGCTCTATTAGAGCATTTTAAAAGATGGAGAAGTAGGAAAAAAAGAAGCATTTATTAATTCCTAGTATATGTCACCCTGCTTATTTAACTTATATGCAGAGTACATCATGAGACACACTGGGCTGGAAGAAGCACAAGCTAGAATCAAGATTGCCGGAGAAATATCAACAACCTCAAATATGCAGATGACACCACCCTGATGGCAGAAAGTAAAGAGGAACTAAAGAGCCTCTTGATGAAAGTGAAAGAGGAGAGTGAAAAAGTTGGCTTAAAGCTCAACATTCAGAAAATGAAGATCATGACATCTGGTCCCATGACTTCATGGGAAATAGATGGGGAAACAGTTGAAACAGTGGCTGACTTTATTTTGGGGGGCTCCAAAATCACTGCAGATGGTGATTGCAGCCATGAAATTAAAAGACACTTACTCCTTGGAAGGAAAGTTATGACCAACCTAGATAGCATATTAAATAGCAGAGACATTAATTTGCCAACAAAGGTCTGTCTAGTCAAGGCTATGGTTTTTCCTGTGGTTATGTATGGATGTGAAAGTTGGACTGTGAAGAAAGCTGAGCACCGAAGAATTGGTGCTTTTGAACTGTGGTGTTGGAGAAGACTCTTGAGGTTCTCTTGGACTGCAAGGAGATCCAACCAGTCCATTCTGAAGGAGATCAGCCCTGGGATTTCTTTGGAAGGAATGATGCTAAAGCTGAAACTCCAGTACTTTGGCCACCTCATGAGAAGAGTTGACTCACTGGAAAAACCCTGATGCTGGGAGGGATTGGGCGCAGGAGGAGAAGGGGACGACCGAGGATGAGATGGCTGGATGGCATCCCTGACTCGATGGACATGAGTTTGAGTGAACTCCGGGAGTTGGTGATGGACAGAGAGGCCTGGAATGCTGTGATTCACGCGGTCTCAGAGTCAGACACGACTGAGTGACTGAACTGAACTGAGTGTGTGTCACAACTTGTACTAGGTTCTTTCAAATACAGTATTAATCCTGTTTTACAGTAGAGAAGAAAACATCTTAATAATTTTGCCTCAGGTCCTCCTGTCATATAAGCAGCAGCAATAAGGATTAAGTCTTCTAACACTAAATTCAGAATCCTAAATTCACCATGGTCTCGAAGTGTGGTGCCTTTTTATCCATACAACAGAGCAGTGATTTAAAAAAACAAAAACAAAAACAAAAAAAAACTCTGGAATCTCCAAGTTTTTTATTCAACAAAACATGGATGGGAGGGATGGGAGTTGTCTTTATCTGCCAACAATGGAGTTTTAAGGAGGAACCACCTGTACTAGCTATCTAGTGCTGAAAAAAAAATTACACACTTAAAAGTGATAAACTTTAAAAATGCCTTGAGCACGTTTACTACGTCACAGTTTCTGTATTCAGGGATCTGCTCATGGCCTAGCTGGATTCTCCTGAAGGTTGCAATCAGTGTGTTGGCCAGGGCTGGGTTTTCATCTGTGTCTCCCCCAAGGAAGGATCTGCTTTCACACTGTAGATGTTGGCAGCTTTTAGTTCCTCAAAGTTGCCAAAATGAGACACCTCAGTGTATCGCTTGCTGCCAGGCTGAAGCTACATTCAGCTTCTTGTCACCCCCACCCCCAATATGGGTGCTCAAGACATGATAATTCACTTCTTTAAAGCTAGTAGAAGAGAGTCCCCCAATAAGACAGATGTTACCATCTTATGTAACAAAATTCAGTGCAGATCATCAATCATGTATGTCCGATCAGTTTTGTCATAATGGATTGGTTAGGAGCAAATCATAGGTTCTACACACATTTAAGGGGTAGGGATCACAGGAGAATGAACATGGGGAGGTGGGGATCATGGGGCTACCCTAGAGACCATCCACTATACCACCTGTTAATGAGTTTTTAAATGAGTTTAATAATGAGTTATAAATGAGTTTAATACAATTTTCTCATTTATAAAACAGGAATATTAACTGTAATAGTTCCCCAAGCTGTATTAAGTACCACAGATAAGAGTGGCTTAAATCATAGAAATTGACTTTTCTCAGTCCTGGAGGCTAAAAGTCCAAGATCAAGGTGAACAGGGCTATTTGTTCTGGGGATGGGGAAGGAGATTCTGCTCCATTAATCTCCCCTAGCGGCAGGTGGGTTGCTGGCATCTTTGGTGTCTTTTGGCTTGTAGAAGCATCACCCTAATCACTGCCTTCATATTTACACATCTTCTCCCGGTGTTCCTGTCTGTTCAATTCCACCTTTGCATAAGGACCCTGATTATACTGGGGTTGTTATTGTTGTTCACACTCTAAGTCCTATCTGACTCTTTGTGACCCCATGGACTATAGCATGCCAGGCTCCTCTGTCCTCTTCTATCTCCCAGAATGTGCTGAAATTCATGTCCATTGAGTTGGGGATACCATCCAACCATCTCATCCTCGGTCGCCCCCTTCTCTTCTTGCCCTCAATCTTTCCCAGCATCACGGTCTTTTCCAATGAGTTGGCTTTTCATATCAAGTGGCCAAAGTACTGGAGCTTCAGTTGCAGCACCAGTCCTTCCAATGAATATTCAGGGTTGATTTCCTTCAGAATTAACTGGTTTGCTGTCCAAGGGACTCTCAAGAGTCTTCCCCAGCACCACAATAAAAAAGCATCAATTCTTCAGGGCTCAGCCTTCTTTATGGACCAACTCTCACATCTATACATGACTACTGGAAAAACCATATCTCTGACTACACGAATCTTTGTTAGCAAAGAGATGTCTCTGTTCTTTTCACGCTATCTAGGTTTGCAATAGCTTTTTTTCCAAGGAGCAAGTGTCTTAATTTCATAGCCGCAATCACCATTTGTAGTGATTTTGGAGCCCAAGAAAATAAAATCTTTCATTGTTTCCACTTTTTCGCCTTCTATTTGTCAGGAAGTGATGGAACTGGAGACCATTATCTTAGTTTTTTGAATGTTGAGTTTCAAATCAGCTTTTTCACTCTCCTCTTTCACCCTCATCAAGAGGCTTTTTAGTTCCTCTGCACTGTCTGCATTAGAGTGATATCATCTGCATATCTGAGGTTGTTGATATTTCTCCCAGGAAGCTTGTTTCTAGCTTGTGATTTTTCCAGCCTGGTATTTCCTATAATGTACACTGCATAGAAGTTAAATAAGTAAGGTGAAAATATACAGACTTGTCGTACTCTTTTCCCAATTTTGAACCAGTCAGTTGTTGCATATCTGATTCTAACTTTTGCTCCTTGACCAGCATACAGGTTTCTCAGGAGACAGGTAAGGTGGTCTGGTACTCCCATCTCTTCAATAATTTTCTACAGTTTGTTGTGATCCACACAGTCAAAGATTTTAGCATAGTTTTCCTGGAATTCCTTTGTTTTCTTCATGATCCAATAATGTTGGCAATTTGACCTCTGATTCCTCTGCCTCTTCAAAACCCAGTTTGTACATCTGGAAGTTCTAGTTTCACGTACTGCTAAAGCCTAAATCACTGGATTAGGACCCACATTAATAATCTTATTTTAAGTTGATTTCCTAAGTAAATGTGCTATTGTCAAATAAGTCACATTCTGAGGTACTATTATGGGTTAGGACTTAAGCATATGAATTTTGGGGAGACACAATTCACCTAATATTACTGATACCCATCATCAGGCTGGTTTGGAAGATTAGTGATTTATTTTAAGTCTTAGTACATTGTGTTTCACATGATAACTTCTTAGTAAATATGGGGTTATGATTATAATTAATTTGGGGTCTCATATTTTAAGACTCATTTTTCAAAGAGATATAAGATATCTTCTAAAGACATCTTATATCACTTCTAATCATGGGCCAAAGATGCTGAGCTGAGAATAAAAGGTCATTACATCCCTCAATAAATTGAAAAAGCTTCCGGTCACCTCCCTACAAGGCTAGCTGAGAAGTGCCCTTCCCAAAAACACATCCTCACCATCCTCTGACCAAGAGAACCCCCACTAGGATCCAGAGGGTAAAAGAGTTTGCCTTTGAGAGAATGCAGTGTTCCTGAATTTTGGAGAAGGATGTCTTTTTTCCCCAAAGCCAAAAGTATCTTTATGAATAAGGAATAAAGATCATTTAATGTCTTAACCTGCCCAAGCTGGCAAAACAAAATTACATAGGTAATTTAGGGTAGCTTAACAGAATTTTGCTGTCTGTATAGAGCTTCTCCATCTTTGGCTACAAAGGATATAATCAACCTGATTTTGGTATTGAACATCTGGTGATGCCCATGTGTAGGGTTTTCTCCTGTGATGTTGGAAGAGCCGGACATCCTGGAATGTGAAGTCAAGTGGGCCTTAGGAAGCATCACTATGAACAAAGCTAGTGGAGGTGATGGAATTCCAGTTGAGCTATTTCAAATCCTGAAAGATGATGCTGTGAAAGTGCTGCACTCAATATGTCAGCAAATTTGGAAAACTCAGCAGTGGCCACAGGACTGGAAAAGGTCAGTTTTCATTCCAATCCCAAAGAAAGGTAATGCCAAAGAATGCTTAAACTACTGCATAATTGCACTCATCTCACACACTAGTAAAGTAATGCTCAAAATTCTCCAAGCCAGGCTTCAGCAATACATGAACCATGAAATTTCAGATGTTCAAGCTGGTTTTAGAAAAGGCAGAGGAACCAGAGATCAAATTGCCAACATCTGCTGGATCATGGAAAAAGCAAGAGAGTTCTAGAAAAACATCTATTTGCTTTATTGACTATGCCAAAGCCTCTGACTGTGTGGAGCACAATAAGCTGTGGAAAATTCTGAAAGAGATGGGAATACCAGAACACCTGACCTGCCTCTTGAGAAACCTGTATACAGGTCAGGAAGCAAGAGTTAGAACTGGACATGGAAAACAGACTGGTTCCAAATAGGAAAAGTTGCTAGGGTCCAGCCCCAGTGGATCCAGGGAAATTCAAAGCGTGGACGGCATAGATGAGGAAAACTTATTTGTTTATTAATATAAGATTAGATTAGGGACAAATAGTGTAGTATGAAAATTAAGTGGAGAAAGAAGGCTGAATAATTTGGCTTACGGGGAAGAACAATAAAATCTCAAGACAAGAGATTTGCACCATCTACGTTGGGCCACCAGTGCCCACTTTAATATCAAAGGGTGCCCCACCTTAGGCTCCCTTTCTCTCAGGTCTTCTAAGCCAGGACAAGTAAGTAGACTTGGTGAGCCACCCCGCTCCAGATGGGAATTCAGCCTGAAATTAGAGTAAAGAGGAGAAGGAAGGAGAGGGAGAAAAAGAGAGAGAGAGACACGGGGGGAGCCAGATTCCCAAGAAACTAGGCCGAGAGACTAGTCCGAGAAACTGGTCCATCCTTTATTGTTCAGAAGGCTTTTTATACTTTTGATAATACATGGAGATCAATGGGTAACACAAAGTTATGCAGCATTAGCAGCCCAGATTCTTATCAAAACCAGGCTTTTCTCTCTGCATATCTAGTTATATACACAAATCTTAGGTGATTTACATCATCTTCCGGCCAAAAGGGCCAATTAACATTTTACAGTCCTTTTCTGATAAGGTTTGTCAACCAGAAGGCTTATTTGTGTTGATCTTCCCAAAGTCTGGTGCCACTCTCAGAAAAACACTAAATAAAGTTGCATTCTTACATAGCAAAGATACAGCAATTTATAACAAGTAAAAGGAGTACAGTGATTTACAACAAAATAAAAGTAACTCAAAAGTCTAGTGTTTCTAACATCAAAACTACTATATATTCTTTTCCATATCCTGTTTACATTGATTAACGTCCTCCCAGGTGCCTAAAAGATAAAGAATATGGAGGCCTGGCAGCAATCATTGAGTTAACAGTGAAAACCCGTCACCAATATGATTTTTAACTCTTTAGAAAAGGCTCTGTATCTTTAAGATGCTTTTTTAAGCTTAGTGCCTCTTGCAGTTGGGGGGTCTGTGAGCAATTCACAAGCTGTAAGAGGTCTGGGGGAACCTGTTAGGCAAGCTAGAGAGCTATCAGAGGGGTTTAACTGAACTATCCCTTTCAAATGCAGAAGACTAAAGTCCTGATTTGACTTTTTCCAGAGAATATTAGAAGAGTGGAAGAGCAGGCAGACTCTGGTCTTGGGGGTGGATGCTCAGGAAATTCCAGGGGGAACCCCTGAAGCCTGATCACGTCCTTGCATTTTGTCAGGCTTCCTTCCGCATGACCTTGTCATGCGCAGGATTCCCCACGCTGGCCCCGGCAAAAAGGAGTATGTCAAGGCTATATATTGTCACCCTGCTTATTTAACTTATATGCAGAATACATCATGAGAAATGCTAGGCTGGAGGAAGTACAAGCTGGAATCAAGATTGCCAGGAGAAATATCAATAACCTCAGATATGCAGATAACACCACCATTATGGCAGAAAGTGAAGAGGAAATAAAAAGCCTCTTGATGAAAGTGAAAGAAGAGAATGAAAAAGTTGACTTAAAGCTCAACATTCAGAAAATGAAGATCATGGCATCTGGTCCCATAACTTCACGAGAAATAGAAGGGGAAACAGTGGTAACAGTGTCAGACTCTATTTTGGGGGGCTCCAAAATCACTGCAGATGGTGATTAGCACCATGAAATTAAAAGATGCTTACCCCTTAGAAGGAAAGTTATGACCAACCTAGACAGCATATTAAATAGCAGAGACATTATTTTGCAACAAAGGTCCATCTAGTCAAGGCTATGGTTTTTCCAGTGGTCAGAGTTGGACTATAAAGAAAGCTGAGCACCAAAGAATTGATGCTTTTGAACTGTGGTGTTGGAGAAGACTCTTGAGAATCCCTTGGACTGCAAGGAGATCCAACCCGTCCATCCTAAAAGAGATCAGTCCTGGGTGTTCATTGGAGGGACTGATGTTGGAGCTGAAACTTCAATACTTTGGCCACCTGATGTGAAGGGCTGACTCATTGGAAAAGACCCTGATGCTGGGAAAGATTGAGGGCAGGAGGTGAAGGGGATGACAGAGGATGAGATGGTTGGATGGCATCACCGACACAATGGACATGGGTTTGGGTGGACTCTGGAAGTTGTTGATGGACAGGGAGGCCTGGCATGCTGCGGGTCATGAGGTCGCAGGAAGTCAGACATGACTGAGCAACTGAACTGAACTGAACTAACAGAATTTTACTCTGGGAAGTTTAAATTAATAGAATACAAGTTAAATTATCACTTTAGTTTGTGACTTTAATCCAAAGTATTGTTTGCAGTTCTTCAGTTTTAAATGTAAGTTGTTTGAATAAGTGGAATTTATTGTCTCACAGTTCTGGAGGTGAGAAGTCTAAGATCAGGATGCCATTATGGCTGGGTTCTGGCAAAGGCACTCTTGCTGATTTTTAGAGGACTGCCTTCTCACTGTGTGCTCATGTGGCCTTTCCTGAGTGCCCTCAGTGCCTGCACTGAAGAGAATGAAAGAGCAAGCTCTCTGGTGTCTCTTTTTATGAGGGCATTATTCCCACCATGAGAACCACACCCTCATTACTTCATGTAAGTATTTCCCAAAGTCTCCATCTCCAATACTAACACTTTGGAGGCTAGAACTTCAACACATGAATTTTGCAGAGACACAAACATTCAGTTCCTAAGAGTTAGTTTGGCAGAGTGAGAGCCTTCAGTGGACAAGGATTGAATTTCCCTTGATGATTTTGGCCCTTTCTTCTCCTCCTCATCTTCCAGTGCTAGTTGTCCACCATATTAATGAATGATCCTCTTGTGAAAGCATGTTCTAGACAAGTGCCACTGAGGTGTGAGTGAAAGGGACAGAATGGCTCAAGTCTAATCATTTTCTAAGGTGTCCATATCATCTATGGAAGACCCTGGAACTTTTCCTTCAAAGCTTGGTAAAGCAGTAGCATTTGCCATGGGCTCCTCTAGCATTCTGCTGATTGCAATTATCAGTTGACAGGTCAACATCAATCCTACTACTGGTGGAGGAGTGACAGTTTTGAAAATGGTAACTATTAGTCAATCCCTTGAAGTTTCCACCTTTAGCTTTGAAGTTAATCTCCTCAACACCCATGAGGTGAAGAAGGGAGGCAAAATCTTCCCTTGGGAACACTGTACTTCTGCAACAGCTGAGCTTCCTCCCACACAAGCCACTACCTACATTAACAGAAAAATAATTTAGTAGCATAGCATTTCTCCTGTTTGGTGCCTCTCACCAAGCTTAACAGTGACATGACACCAACAGCTGGTGTTTTATCTGACAATGTGTGGGATACTAAACAGATTTTGTTCCCAGATGTGGGCTTTAGTCATCAAACCATACACTGGGCAATTAACACTACTCTGTAATATGAATTATTGACAAGAATAGAACAATGGCCTTAGCAAGCATCAAAACTACCTGGAGGGGGTTTTTATTCTATAGATCTCTGGGTCCTGCTCCCACGTTTCTGATTTAGTAAGTTTGAATAGGGCCTGAGAATTTGCCTTTGAAACAGATTCCTAGATAGTGCTGCTGCAGCTGGTCCTGGGACCACTCTTTGAGAACCACCAGCATATTCTAAACCCAGTGCCTCATACATTCTCCCATAAGATGATAAATTTTCCATCATGTTGGTTTATTCATATCCAACAAAATATTAAATCTTCATAAATGTTAAGATTTCAAGTCTATTTTACACGATTTTTGATTAATGTTTTACACTTTTTTCTATTCTTCTATGCAGTATTTTTTAAAATACATGTAGATTTATTGACACAGCACTAGATTTAAGTGTAATAAACACAGAGTTCTGGTGTGCATTTCACAATCATTTGTTGTTACGTATACCAATGAAACAAATTGACATCTACTTTTAAGATTAAAATGCATTTAAATTATGTAAGATAACCTTCCTGTTATCGATACCCAATATTCTGTTTTACTTTTAATCTTACTTTAGTTTTATTGAATTGGGAGCATGTTTTTTTTTTTTCCTTTAAAATACTGCAGGTAAATCCTGAACTTAGAGGAAAGGCTATCAGAACTTTAGTTATAGCTGTAGGGGCAACAGGGCTCTGTTATCTAGTGTGTTAATTATTTATTCACACCTGGTTCGCCACTGATTAACAAAACCTATTAAGGCCTTCCCTTGAAGACCTTGCTGTTGACATGTATTTGCAGCTGTTGTTGATTTTTTTCCAAATTAGCACATTATGTGTTTGGAAAACAGACAAAAAACAGCTGCAGTGTCTGAATGCATTTATTATGTACTCTTTTCAAAATGCTATTTAGGTTTACTATTAAATGATGTAGTCAGAGTGAAATGCACAATTAACTCTGCACTTCTAGTACTTATGGGTCTAGCAGAAACAGAATATGAGGGAGTCATATTAAAACTTCAGCCTTCATTTTTGAAATAGATTCTATAAACTTCAGAAGCCAACTACTCAACAATATGCATTAAAAATAAGTGTCACTCTATAGCAGTTTCCCTTTCAGGTCAGCAAAGAGGTAAAATAATTTAAAATGCAGATGGCTTTAGCTGGACTTAAATGTTTATTAAAATAGCATTACCTTGACTTTCAGATTATGCTATGCTGAGTGCTTTATTGGTCTTATAGTCTCTCCTAAAGCCGTCTAGTTTCAGGCTGTAGTAATAAGATATAATTTTTAAAGGCTGGGTTAACAGCTGAAAAATATTTTTTATATATAAGATCTTTATTGTTGCTGCAATAAAGCAGCAACAAGCAAGGTATCTTTCTGAAGTAAACTATCTGGCCTTTAGCAGAGTTCAGAAATCATTCCATCTCCAAAGAGGCAAGTACACATAGGCCGAAGACAACTTTCTAAAAACCAAATGATTATTCTCTTTCATCCCCAGGTATTATGCAGACTCATTCTCCTCACAGGGAAAGTAAACAGGACAAGGAGAAAAGTGAAGGAGTCTTGAATTAAATTTGATTGAACCCACCTTTGCTCCCTTAACCTATTCTCCAAAATCATGAAAAACTGGTTATTCTTGCTGATCTTTCCTCTATTACAAGTTCCACTTTCCAGTAGAGAAGCTACGGCATGGAGGACAGACGGTGTAACAGGTGGGCCTTCTTCCATTATCATTGCAAGCCCTGACAATACCACTTTCTTCCAGTTCCTAAATCCATGAAGATGTACAAACCTTTTTCAAATTGTAAGACTGAAAATACGCACATTCATCTTTATCAGAGACAGGTGTTGTCTAATTAGCATCCTCTGTTTACTTCATGGTTCTTGTCACAAATATGCTTACTAGATCAGACATACACATCTGTTCATATTATTAATTATGCTTAAAAATACAAAATCATTTTAAAGTACCACAATACAGTGAAAGGATATAGCCCTCTGTTCATGCTAACTCCTTAACCTGAGACAAACTTCAAGTGGTTCTGTGCCTACATGATATTTGGTTAGCCAAACTGTTGAATGGAAGCTAAATAATATACAGATGCTATCTATCTTAAGCAAAAAAATAAATAAATAAATGTATTAGTAGCCCACAGAGTTACTAGGAGACCAGAAAACTAGAAAACCAAGAAAAGCAAAGCAGATCTGGAGGACCCACCCGTAGAGAATACATTGCCATATACCATCAGTACAAAGAAATACATCATCTTTGCCCAATTTTCTCCATAAGAAAAATTCTCTGTAGAAACTTTTGATAAACAAAATCATTCAATAGTGTGCATCTGGCCAGTTGGCATGGAAACATATAGGACACTTCTTCTTGCCAAAAAATACACAATTGAGAATTCCCTAAATATTAAGCAGAAGGGTTACATATTTGTAGGGAAAAGAACAAGTACACTCCCCATTTTCAAAGCTCAGCTTAATCCTTATGAAAAAGATGCTTCAGATTTCTAACATAAATTTTCTTTGAGTGAAATGTCCACTCAGAAAAGGGAAAATAAGAGAAGATGAGTGCTTATATTGAGGGATTCATGCTAGAAATGTACTAATCAAACTTAAACTTGACTATCTTTGTCCCCCATGTCTTCCACTGGTCGAAATAGATAGCTAGTATTACTTCCACTTCTTGTACATGTCATGACTTTTGTACTTTATAATAGCAGGTAAACAAATCTGACAGCCTTCATCCTCAAGAAAACAATTATTGCTAAGGAATTTGCAAAGGGTCGGATTCGACTCAGCGACTAAAAACAACGTTTCCTTTGGATGATTGGTAAGATCTTGCAGGTATATGGGATAAGAGAAAGAGCTAAAAAAAAAGTTCAGATACTCACATAAAGTGGACTGTGAACTAAAAATTTTAGGAAGTACTAGTCAAAAAATATGAAGGCTATACCAGTTATTTTTTCTAGTTTTATTGAGATACTGTTGACATATAACATTGTATTAGTTTAAGGTGTACATGATGACTTGATACATGTATATATTGCAAAGTGATTTATCATAATAAGTTTAGTTAATTTCTATCACCTCACATAGTTATTTTCCTTTTGTGAGAGAAATTTTAATATCTATTCTTTTGGCAACTTTCAAATATAGAATACATACTTATAAGTTAAAATCACAATGTTGTACATTACATCCCAAAAACTTATCTATCTTTTACCTGAAAGTTTCACATCCTTTCACCACTATCACTCATTTCCCCCATGTCTACTCCCATCTCTGACAATCACCAACCATTTATCTGTTCTTTGTTCCTATGATTTATTATTGGTGAGGGGGGGTGGGGGGTGGGGTGGGTTTCAAACTACAAGTGAAATCACTTGGCTTTCTCTGTGTGACTTATCTCATTTAGCATAATGTCTTCAAGATCCACCCATGTTTCATCAACGGTGGATTTCCTTCTTTATATTGCTGAATAGCATTTCATTAAATATATATATGTATGTGTGTATATATATATATATATATATATATATGTTATCATTCATTCATGAATGGACACAGCTTGTTTCCATGTCTTGGCTATTGTAAATAGTATGACTATTAACATGAAAGTGCAAATATTTCTTCATGATTTCTTTTTTATAATTTTTTCAAATACACGGAAGTTGAATCACTGGATCATATGGCAGTTCTATTTTAAATTTGGGGCTGAGCCTTCATACTGTTTTCCACAGTGGCTGTGCCAACTTATACTTCTACTAACTAAGGATTCACTTTCACTACATTGTCATCAAAAATTGCTATCTCTCGTCTTTTTGATGGTGACCATACTAACAAGCATAAGATGATAGCTTATTTTGGTTTGCACTTACTGATGATTAAATAATTAGTGACGTTGAGCACTTTATTATGTACTGATTGGCCATTTGAATGTCTTCTTTGGAAAAAGTTCTATTCAAGTCCTTGATCTATTTTTAATTAAATTATTTGTCTTTGTTCAATTGTTTTGGTATTAAGTTATTAACTCCTTAAATATTGTGGATATTAACCATTATCATGTTTTTGAAATATTTTCCTCCATTCTGCAAGTTACCATTTTGATGAACATTTCTTCTGCTCTGAAGCTTTTCAGTTTGATATTGTCTCACTTGCTTGTTTTTGTCTTTGTTGCATGTGCTGTTGGTGTCATATCCAAAAGGACACTGCCAAGACCAATATCCACATGTTCAAGTTGGATTTAGAAAAGACAGAGGAACCAGAGATCAAATTCCCAACATCTGTTGGGTCATCAAAAAAGCAAGAGAGTTCCAAAAAAACATATATTTTTGCTTTATTGACTATGCCAAAGCCTTTCACCATGTGGATCACAACAAACTGTGGAAGATTCTTCAAGAGATGGGAACACCAGGCCACCTTACCTGCCTCCTTAGAAATATGTATGCAGGTAAAGAAGCAACAATTAGAAATGGACATGGAACAACAGACTGGTTCCAAATTGGGAAGGGAGTACATCAAGGCCATGTATTGTCACACTGCTTATTTAACTTTTATGCAGAGTACATCATGTGAACTGCCAGGCTGGATGAAGCACAAGCTGGAATCAAGACTGCCGGGAGAAATATTAATAACCTCAGATATGCAGATGACACCACCCTTATGGTAGAAAGCGAAGAACTAAAGAGCCTCTTGATGAAAGTGAAAGAGGAGAGTGAAAAAGTTGGCTTAAAACTCAACATTCAGAAAACGAAGATCATGGCATCTGGTCCCATCCTTTCATGACAAATAGATGGGGAAACAATGGAAATAGTAACAGGCTTTATTTTGGGGGGCCCCCAAATCACTGCAGATGGTGACTGCAGCCACGAAATTAAAAGTAACTTGCTCCTTGGAAGAAAAGTTATGACCAACCTAGACAACATATTAAAAAGCAGAGAAATTACTTTGCCAACAAAGGTCTAGTCAAAGCTAGATGGTCTAGTCCATCTAGTCAAAGCTGTGGTTTTTCCAGTAGTCATGTAAAGATGTGAGAGCTGGACTATAAAGAAGGCTCAGCACCAAAGAATTGATGCTTTTGAACTGTGGTGTTGGAGAAGACTCTTGAAAGTCCCTTGGGCTGCATGGAGATCCAACCAGTCTATCCTAAAGGAAATCAGTCCTGAATATTCATTGGAAAGACTGGTGCTGAATCTGAAGTTCCAATACTTTGGCCACCTGATGCAAAGAACTGACTTCTTGGAAAACACCCTGATGTTGGGAAAGATTGAAGGCGGGAGGAGAATGGGATAACAGCAGGTGAGATGGTTGGATGGCATCAGTGAATCTATGGAAATAAGTTTGAGTAAGCTCTAGGAGTTGATGATGGACAGGGAAGCCAGGCCTACTACAGTCCTTGGGGTTGCAAAGAGTTGGATATTACTGAGCTACTAAACTGACTGACTGAAGACCAATGTCAAGAAGACTTCTGTTTCTTCTAGGATTTTTATAGTTTCAGTTCTCACATTTGAGTCTTTAATCCACTTCAAGTTAATTTTTGTGAATCGTGTAAGACAGGTGTCTAGTTTCATTGTTTAATATGTGATATCCAATTTTCTCAGCACTGCTTATTAAAGAGACTCCACTGAGTATTCTTGGCTCCCCTGTCAAACATTAGTTGCAGTATAGGCATGGATTTATTTCTAGGCTTTCAATTCTGTTCTGGATGCTTCTGTGTCTATTTTTATACCAATATCATACTATTTTGATTACCAAGGCTTAGTAAAATAGTTTGAAATAAGGAAATGTGATGCCTCTATCTTTCCTTTTCTTGCTCAAAATTGTTTGGGCTATTTGGGGAACTTTGTGGCTCCAAAATAATTAAAGATTATATTTTTTCATTTCTGTAAAAAATGTCATTGGAATCTTGACAGAGATTACACCAAATCAATAGATGGCTTTGGATAGTGGGACATTTTGTCAATATTATTTTTTTCAATTCATGAATATGGGATAGCTTTTCATTTATTTGCATCTTCTTCCATTTCACAAATGTCATAGTTTTAGTGTACAAATCTTTCACTTCCTTGGATAAATTTCTTTCTAAGTATTTTATTGGTTTTGAGGTTATTGTAAATGAGGTTATTTACTTTTCAGATAACCTATTTTCAGTAAATAGAAACACAACTGATACTTGTACTTTGATTTTGTACCCTGAAACTTTACTGAATTTGTTGATTAGAGCTAACAGATTTTCAGTGATATTTAGGATTTTCTATACATAAAACCATGTTATCTTCAAGCAGATACAATTTTCTTTCTTGCTTTCCAAATCAATTGCCATTTATTTATTTATTTATTTATCTATTTATTTATTATTTTTCTTGCTTGATTCTAGGCAATTACTTCCAGTAATGTGCTGAATAAGATGGTAGTTCAATCAGCAAAGAATATGCCTGCAGTGCAGGAGACCCAGGTTCAATCCCTGGGTTGGAAATATCCCTTGGAGAAGAAAATGGCAACCCACTCCAGTATTCTTACCTAGAAAATCCCGTAGACAGAGGAACTTGGTGGGCTATAGTCCATGGAGTCACAAGAGTAGGACATGACTTAGTGACTAAACCATCATAGTAGGCATCCTTGTCTTGTTCCTGATCTTAGAGGAAAAGCTTTCAATCTTTCACCACTGAATATAATATTAGCTGTGTGCTTGTCATAAATGGCCTTCATTATGTTGAGAAATAATCATTCCAAATTCACGTTGTTGAGAGCTATTAGTATAAATGGATGTTGAAATTTATCAAATACTTATTTTGCATCTATTGAGACGATCACATGATTTTCATCTTTCATTCTATAAATGTGGTGTCTCACATTTATTGAGATGCAGATGGTAAACCATTTTTTTCCATCTCAGGGATGAATTTCACTTGATCATGGTATGTGAAGGGCCAAATAAATAAATTATAAATGAAGGGAGAGACATCACACCTGATACCACAGAAATACAAATGATCTCAAACTACATGAACAACTATATGCCAACATATTGTACAGCCTAGAAAAAAAATGGATGCATTTCTGTTTATATGCAACCCACCATGACTGAAAGGGCTTCCCTGATTGCTCAGTTGGTAAAGAATCCTCTTGCAATGCAGGAGACCCCAGTTCAATTCCTTGGTCAGGAAGATCTGCTGGAGAAGTGATAGGCTACCCACTCCAGTATTCTGGCCTGGAGAATTCCATGGACTGTATAGTTAATGGAGTCTCAAAGAGTTGAATACGACTGAGCAACTTTCACTTCACTTCACTACCATGACTGAATCATGAAGAAATAGAAAATTAGAACAGATTAATAATAATATTGACTCAGTAATCAAAGATTTCCCAACATAGAAAAGCATAGGCCAGATGGTTTCACTGAGTTTTACCAAATATTTAAAGAGGAATGAGTGGAAATCCTTATGAAACTCTTCAAAAATATTGATGAGGAAAGGATACTCTCAAACTCATTTTAGGAGGCCAGTAATACCCTCATACCAAGGTCAGATAAGGAAACTATAAGAAAATAAAACTACAAGACTACAGGCCAATATCCATAATGAATATAGGTGCAAAAATTCTTAAGAAAATACTGGTAAAGCAAACTCATCAGCACATTAAGAGGATCACACACCATAAGCAGCTAATTTTTGTTCTGTACACGACTTTTGGTTTCTGCATTCTTACCTCTTATAATACAAGATTTGTTTTTTTTGTTTGTTTCTTTCTTCTTGTGACTCATTTCATTATCATATACATAAGTTAAAAACACCTTCTGAATATAAGCATATATGACATAATACAATAGATGTTTTTCTTCCAAATGGGGTATAGAATGTTCTAGACTGAGTTCTTTAAAAAAAAAAAAAAAGTGGGCATAAAAATTAGTGAAACAGGGAAGGGTGAGAAGCACTTTACTGGTCTCTTGATGAGCCGTGAAACAATACAATGAGTTCAGCCAAAACAATACAATTCAGCTAAATGGTGCATATCCAGGTACCCTAAATGGAGAGGCCATGTCTCAGATGCATAGTCTTTGAGAGAGAGAGAAGAGAGGCTACATTTACCCTGGTGCTTATTTCCATTAATCAAATTACTCCTGACAGTAGACTAATTCCATTGCATTTCTGATTGCTTCTGGCTAAGTGATCTCTCAAAATTTGGCTGCATGTTCCTGCTGATTATGGCATGTCATTCAAGTCTTGGAGGAGGACACAAAACCTCTGTGTGTGGGGCTGTCTATTCTAGGTGGAGGAGCCCCACAGACTATAGCTGAGCTGCTTGCTCAGCAAGCCAGAGTTTGAAGGTGCTAGAGGCAAATGCCGTTGGAATCCAAGACAGCGTACCGAATGTACTATAAGATATCTGTAAATTAGGATTACTTGAAATGAAATAAAGCAACACATTTTTTGGTTTCTACATGTATCAGCATCATCTATGGATTTTGGTTAAACCCCACATAACTGAACTAGATGATTCTGACACTCCAGGGAGGGAAAACCCCAATTTTTAAAATACTCAAGGTGGTCTTGAGATGTAATTTGTTATCTCTTAATGTACTTGTTTGAAGGGAAGATACATTAATTTTATTTTTTAAAGAGAAGAACATCTTCACGTAAGACATCTAATGTCTTTGCAAATGTTTATGTGATTTTGTTTAGGTCTTCAAAAAACAGGATAATTCAAATGAAAACTGAAATTAAGTGAGTAGTATATACTCATCTATTTTGTACTCAAAACACACACACAGACATACATAAATCTATACTATGTTAAACATGCACATTTATATAGTTATTTTTCTGAAAGTACTAGAAACATTTTTTAGATCAGAACTATTTTAATTTTAAACTCATCTAGCCACTGAAATCTAATTCAATTAAAAAACCGTCAAATATCTGACAAATTTTCAAGCACATCCATTCTACATAAAAAAAATACCTGTGCGTCACATATTTCTCAAGTGTATTGGGAACTGATCTACTATTTTTTTACTGACTCTCAAAACAATCAGAGTGATTATTTGAAGTCTAGCCTATTGCTCAACATACCAATTAAAATTAGAACAACCGTTTTATTTTGTTGTTGTTGTTTTTAGTTTCATAGAATGTAAACTGAATACGTTTTCTTTTAAAAAGCAAACTTTCTCTTTTCAAAAGAACAAATATGTCACTGAATTTAATTGTACACTTAAGTATATAAATATTATCATTTTTACTTCTTTATTTCAAATCTCAACACTTTTGTGGGAAAAAATACTTTCTGTATAAAAATCATAAATATATCACAGCAAAACAAGAAAAAAGGCACTTTGATTTTTTAAAGTATGAATGTCAACTCTATATATAGGGAAACTTAATTGGTTCTGAATATTGAGTCAAAGTCTCCAACATTCAGTAGATAATTTAAAATCTATGTTAATTCTTTCATATAAGATTTATATATATATAAACTATTTTGAAATTTTAAAAATAAAAATTTTAAACATTATACTTCTGATTAATGAAAACAGTTAAGCATTGATCAATAAATAAGCAGCTGTTCTAATGTCTTTAGAAATATACAGGCTCTTTTTTTTAGCTCTTTTGCAATTTTAAAAATATTTTTATGGATTTACAGCATTTAATTCAGAATCATGAACCCAGTATCTATATATAAAAAAGCAACTGATGAAAATGATGATGATAATGATAATAATGATGATGTGTTCATGACTTTAGTAGCTCTCATGTTCACATATTTTTTAGAAATTCTTAGTGTATAATATGTTGCTTTTTCTTTTAGTAAGAGACTTTTGCTATTTCCAAGATCCACATAGGCTATGAATCATTTACATATCCAACTCTGTATTTGTACTCTGGAATTTGGTTTCTAAATCTACACAGGAGAGTTATGCATTATTATCTTCTGATTTTAAAACTTTATCTTTCCATTTTCATTGTGAAATAAGAAATATTTGACTGTTTTGGATCTACAAATGCATGGGATTCTTGTAAAGAACTGTGAATAATTTTTGTACTCTTCATTAGGCGAAAACCAGTTGCTTATTTTTCAAAGAGAAAAACATCACTCTTTACAAATATAAAATACTGTCATATAGAATTTAGCAACATTATAGTGAGTTTTTTTTAACTTTGTAAAGTCATAGTAGGAAAATCACAGTTTCAAAGACAGATGTCAGGAGTATGGACTGCCTCAAACAATACTGCTTCTGCTGCATACACATTTTATACACATCTGACATCGAGCAGGTTACCTAGCTATCCTGCATTTCATTTTCTTCATGTATAAAGCAGAGATAATAGGGTTATTTTGAAAACAAAATTAATCAGTATGTGGAAAGCTGTTAGAAAACTATCTGGCAAATGTCCAGTGACATGTAACCGTAGGCTTATGTCTTAGTTTATATTACATTTCACTGTCATTTTGTCTGAACATTTCTCACATTGACTCACATGAATATGTGTTAGGAACATATGCCACACCATTAAGTAACAGAGAAGGAAGAAGAATGTCATACTAAGTATTTTATATTATATATATAATATATACATACACATATATATATATTCCAGTTCTGCCTTTAAAATTTAATAAGACCAAATTGAACCTGAAAAATTCAACCAATGTACTTATTTTTATTATTTATTTAATGTTACTTATCCACATGTTCTGAAGTTTAGATAAATGAATAAAAAACCATTCTTCTTCAACTGATACATTAATTATATTCATACAATAACGTCATGTACTCAACCAACAGTACTAAACAATGGTTGTGTCAAGCATTGTGTTAGGATCAAGTAGTACATGGAAATTATCTAAAAGATATCTACCCATCTAAATATACATGCAAGGAAACAAATCATAATACAAATTAGGACAGATACTCTCTGTGGACACTAAGTGCTGGGAAGAATGGTTTTGAGTAGGGGATTAGAAAGAAAGCTTCACAGAAGGATATATTAAAGGATACTTAGTAACAGACAAATATCTCATTCCCAATACTCAGTCAACAAAACTGATTTAGCTATTCTTCCAACTATGTCTTAAATTTTTACTCTCTTAATCTTTTCTATGCCCCACAACTCTACCCCACCACTATTTACAAATTCATACTAACACTTAAAGTTAGTTCAAAAATCCTTAGCTGGCCTTTCCAATTTTTGTCCCAACCATGTCCAATTCTAACAGAGTTCCAGAAAAATATCTACTACTGCTTTATTTACTATGCCAAAGCCTTTGACTGTGTGGATCACAATCAACTGTGGAAAATTCCGAGAGAGATGGGAATACCAGACCACCTGACCTGCCTCTTGAGAAACCTATATGCAGGTCAGGAAGCAACAGTTAGAACTGGACATGGAACAACAGACTGGATCCAAATAGGAAAAGGAGTACGTCAAGGCTGCATATTGTCACCCTGCTTATTTAACTTATATGTAGAGTACATAATGAGAAACGCTGTTCTGGAAGAAGCACAAGCTGTAATCAAGTATTCTGGGAGAAAATCAATAACCTCAGATATGCAGATGACACCACCCTTATGGCAGAAAGTGAAGAGGAGCTAAAAAGCCTCTGAAAGTGAAAGAGTAAAGTTAAAAAGTTGGCTTAAAGCTCAACATTCAGAAAACGGAGATCATGGCATCTGGTCCCATCACTTCATGGGAAATGGATGGGGAAACAGTGGCTGACTTTATTTTGGGGGGCTCGAAAATCACTGCAGATGGTGATTGCAGCCATGAAATTAAAAGACGTTTACTCCTTGGAAGGAAAGTTATGACCGACCTAGATAGCATATTCAAAAGCAGAGACATTACTGTGCCAACAAAGGTCCGTCTAATCAAGACTATGGTTTTTCCAGTGGTCATGTATGGATGGGAAAGTTGGACTGTGAAGAAAGCTGAGCACTGAAGAATTGATGCTTTTGAACTGTGGTGTTGGAGAAGATTGTTGAGAGTCCCTTAGACTGCAAGGAGTTCCAACCAGTCCATTCTAAAGATCAGTCCTGGATGTTCATTGGAAGGACTGATGCTAAAGCTGAAACTCCAATGCTTTGGCAACCTCATGCAAAGAGTTGACTCATTGCAAAAGACTCTGATGCTGGGAGGGATTGGGGGCAGGAGAAGGGGACAACAGAGGATGAGATGGCTGGATGGCATCACCGACTCGATGGACATGGGTTTGGGTGAAATCTAGGAGTTGATGATGGACAGGGAGGCCTGGCATGCTGCAATTCATGGGGTCACAAATAGTCGGACACGACTGAGCGACTGAACTAAACAGTCCAATTAATCATCCTATAAACCATTAACATCAATCTAAACTTCAAATGTTACACATATCACCTCCCTCCTCAAAGCCAAAACCCTTGTGTTTAGTAAATCAAATCTCAACTCTTCAGCTTCATTTTTTTTAATTAATTACAATCTAATCCTACTTGGCTTTTGAATATATATTGACCCCTTATTGGCCAATGTAGACCCTCCATTAAGGCTGGAATCAAAATTCCTCATGACCATGAAGGCAACTTGTGACAAATCTGGAAGAACCTTCCTACTGTTATTATTCTATGAATAATCTCTTGTACCCTTTCTCGTCTATATGCAGTCACTCAACTGGAAATCCAACTTAAGTGCCAATTTCTGCTTAAAACTTCTTAATGACAATTTCCTTCACTTGCTTTCCCTATCTCTAAATATTTTTAAACCATTGCACAGAATTTAGCATATTTCTATGTGTCTGCTTCCTTGCTGTTTTTTTTAATAGGATTCACAATAAACAGATGGTACAAATACAAGGCAGTAAATTCTCTGTTATCCCAGATCTATGAATACCAAATTGGAATTCAATCTCCTATCATCTCATGTCAAAGATGCAGCATAAATGAAAAATATATTTTTGTAGTGGTTCTCAAACATGTTGGTCTCAGAACACCTTTGCTTTCTTAAAAACTGAAATTGAAAAATATTTGTTCATATTAATTTACCTATTAATAATTCCTATGTTTCAAATTAAAACAGAAATGTATTAAATTTTAAACTTTTTATCTGTTCAGTTCAGTCACACAGTCTGTCTGACTCTGCGACCCAATGATCTGCAGCATGCCAGGCCTCCCTGTCAAAAACCAACTCCCAGAGTCCACCCAAACCCATGTCCATTGAGTAGGTGATGCCATCCACCATCTCATCCTCTGTCATCCCCTTCTCCTCCTGCCCTCAATCTTTCCTAGCACCAGGATCTTTTCAAATGAGTCAGTTCTTCGCATCAGGTGGCCAAAGTATTGGAGTTTCAGCTTCAACATCAGTCCTTCCAATGAACACCCAGGACTGATATCCTTTAGGATAGACTGGTTGGATCTCCTTGCAGTCCAAGGGACTCTTAAGAGTCTTCTCCAACACCACAGTTCAAAAGCATTAATGCTTCGTGCTTAGGTTTCTTTATAGTCCAACTCTCACATCCATACATGACAACTGGAAAAACCATAACCTTGACTAGATGGACCTTTGTTGACAAAGTAATGTTTCTGCTTTTTAATATGCTATCTAGGTTGGTCATAACTTTCCTTCCAAGAAGTAAGGGTCTTTTAATTTCATGGCTACAGTCAAACCATCAGCAGTGATTTTGGAGCCCAGAAAAATAAACCCACTGTTTCCAATGTTTCCCCATCTATTTGCCATGAAGTGATGGGACCGGATACCATGATCTTAGTTTTCGGAATGTTGACATTTAAAATAGCATATTTTATGTAAAATATATATTCCAAAAAATTAATTTAGTGAGTAAAGTTGCATCCAGTAACATTAAATTTCTTTACTTTCACCTTAGTAGGTTAAAATAGAATTTTCTTATCTGGTTCTAGATTTATTAACTTGAAATATTTTAATAGAAGCATATGAAGGAAATGTGGCTTTGCACACATATGTAGTTGAAAAAGAGGAGTGTTTGAAGGCTTTTCAGATAATTGTGGATCTTACTCTTCAGTATAATACAAAAATATTCAACAAATCACAGTTTCTTAATAGTTAATTTCAGTAAGGAATCTAAAGTCATACCAATTCACTTTTTATACTTTGTTATTACTAAAACATTTCATCTATCCTGCACTGTAAATAGATATTTTTACTGAGGCATAATTACATAATGTCATGCACTGGTTACCTGGAAAACTGGTTTACTGAGTTATTCAGATCTTCAGCTTTTGATTTTTTTTATTCAATATTTTAAAATAACAATTGTTGACATCACAAATCTCATCTGCAAAATTTCTAGGTATAGGGAGTGGTCAAGTTCACTATGGAAGATAGTTATGATTTTCTAAATTATTTTTACTTGAAATCTTAGTACAAATCATTGGCCATAAAGTTGTCAATTATTTTCCATGAAGCAACAGACTTTCTTGATTCATTTATTTTAGAAAATGTATGCTAAATACTCAATTTTAAATAAGCATCAGTTCAGTTCAGTTCAGTTCAGTCGCTCAGTCGTGTATGACTCTGCAACCCCATGAATCGCAGCACACCAGGCCTCCCTGTCCATCACCATCTCCCGGAGTTCACTTAGACTCACGTCCATCGAGTCCGTGATGCTATTCAGCCATATCATCCTCAGTCGTCCCCTTCTCCTCCTATCCCCAATCCCTCCCAGCATTAGAGTCTTCTCCAGTGAGTCAACTCTTCGCATGAGGTGGCCAAAGTACTGGAGTTTCAGCTTTAGCATCATTCCTTCCAAAGAAATCCCAGGGCTGATCTCCTTCAGAATGGACTGGTTGGATCTCCTTGCAGTCCAAGGGACTCTCAAGAGTCTTCTCCAACACCACAGTTCAAAAGCATCAACTCTTCGGCACTCAGCTTTCTTCACAGTCCAACTCTCACATCCATACATGACCACAGGAAAAACCATTAGCCTTGACTAGACAGACCTTTGGACCTTAGTCGGCAAAGTAATGTCTCTGCTTTTCAATATACTTTCTAGGTTGGTCATAACTTTTCTTCCAAGGAGTAAGTGTCTTTTAATTTCATGGCTACAGTCACCATCTGCAGTGATTTTGGAGACCCCCAAAAATAAAGTCTGACACTGTTTCCCCAACTATTTCCCATGAAGTGATTTTCAGTAATTCATTAAAGTAAAAATGATATTTCTTTAAAAATTGCTAATTCATCCTGCAACTCTATTCAGCCTGCACAAGTACTTTTCCTGTATGACAATCATCATGCTTTTATGTGTAGTGGAAGTACATACTTCCCATTGTGTCACATAGAATATTGAAAAGATGTATACTCAAGGATCAAAATTTAATAAAATTGATCATTTTTATACTTCATAAAGGATACTTTTAAGTGAAATTATCCTTTTTTCCCCCCATTTTGGCCAAATAATATAATGAAAAATAGGATATCTAATAGTAGGTCAGTTTGAAACCACAGTCTCATCCATAACATTGCATCATCAGTGCAAATGTCAACAAGGTTAAAGGGCAATACCATTTCAATATTATTTTGAAAGTAGGTTTGCCCTCACCAATACTCTGAAAGAGATCTTAGGTATTCCTATATATCCATGGAGCATACTTTGAGCATCATTGTTTAATTGTGTTAAACTATGAATTTATTAAAAAGCAGAGACATCACTTTGCCAGCAAACGTCTGTCTAGTCAAGGCTATGGTTTTTCCAGTGGTCATATATGGATGTGAGAGTTGGACTGTGAAGAAAGCTGAGCATCGAAGAATTAATGCTTTTGAACTGTGGTGTTGGAGAAGACTCTTGAGAGTCCCTTGGACTGCAAGGAGATCCAACCAGTCCATTCTAAAGGAGATCAGCCCTGGGATTTCTTTGGAAGGACTGATGTTGAAGCTGAAACTCCAGTACTTTGGCCACCTCATGCGAAGAATTGACTCATTGGAAAAGACTCTGATGCTGGCAGGGATTGGGGGCAGGAGGAGAAGGGGACGACAGAGGATGATATGGCTGGATGGCATCCCAGACTCGATGGACATGAGTCTGAGTGAACTCCGGGAGATGGTGATGGACAGGGAGGCCTGGCGTGCTGCAATTCATGGGGTCTCAAAGAGTCATAGACGACTGAGCGACTGAACTGAAAGGAACTGAACTGAACTGAATTGATGAATTTAGGACTTGCATGCAATTGCAGCATAATCTACATATTTTATCAATATAAATACATAGGAATTTTACAGACAACAAGAGAAGTTTTAGTTAAAAGGAAGCATTTGCAAAGGGACAGTTCAAGAAATATTTGCACCCAACACTAGAGCACCTAAATAAATAAAACAAATCATTAACAGATATGAAGGGAGAAACAGACAGCAATACAATAGTAATAGGAGATTTCAATACCATACTTTCAATAATGTATAGATCATCCAAAAAGAAATTCAGTAGACAAACAGGAAACTTGAACACTGATATAGAACAAGCTAACTTAAAATATATAGAGTGTTCCTCCCAAAGCAGTAGAATACACACTGTTCTCAAGTACACATGGAATATTCTCCAGGGTAGCTCATATGCTAGTTTACAAAAATGTCTTAAAAATTAAGAAGATTGAAATCATTCCAAGTATCCTTTCTAACCACATGGATTAAAAGTAGAAATCAGTAATAAAGAAGCATAGGAAACTTCACATATATGTGGAAATTAAATAACACACTTTTGGACAATATTGGGTCAAAAAAATCAAAAGGAAAATTAGAAAATATCTTAATGCAAGTAAAAATAAAAATATAACACACTAAAACCTATTAGTACTAACAGAGAAGTTTATAGCTACAAACATCTACATTTAAAAAGAAGAAATATCAAATATACAATATAACTTTATAGATCTAATAACTATAAAAAGAGAACAAATTAAGCCCAAATTTAGCAGAAGGAAGGAAATAAGATTAGAGCAGAATTAAGTGAAATTGAGAATGGAAAGACATTTGAAAAAATTGACTATGAGATTTAAAAAACATAAAAAACAAAATAAACTTTAACTAGACTAACCAAGAGAGGGAGAGAGAGAAGACTAAAAAAAAAAAAAGAAATGAAAGAAGATATATTACAATGAATGTCACAGAACTTTAAGAGATCATTTAAAAAGTTACAAACAGTTATATACCAACAAATTGAACAACCTAAGACATGGATAAATTCCTATAAACATACAGCATGCCAAGACTGAATCAAGAAGAAAAAGAAAGCCTGAACAGACCAAAAATAAATAAGGAGATTGAATCAGTGATTAAAATCTTTGCAACAAAGAAATGTCCAGGACCATGTGACTGATAGGTGAATTCTACCAAATATTTAAAGAAGAATTAATAGCAACTTCTCTTAAACCCTTCAAAAAACTTGAAGAGGGAACACTGCCAAACCAATTACATGAGGCCAACATTACCCTGATACAAAACTAGACAAAGACAACCCAGGAAAACTACAGGAAAATATCCTTGATGAACATGGATGCAAAAATCCTGAACAAAATATTAACAAACAAAATTCAACACAACATTAAAAAGATCATATACCATTACCAAATGAGATTTATCCCTAGGATGATAAATTTTTTATCAAAAGCAAAGCAATAAATGTGATAAACCACATTAACAGACTAAAGCATAAAATTTTATGATTGTCTCAGTAGTTGTAGAAAAAATATTTGACAAAGTTCAACATCCTTTCATGATAAAAGTTCTCAACAAAATTAGGCATAGAAGGAATGTACCTTAATATAATAAGGACCATATTTGAAAAGTCCATAACTAACATCATATTCAATGGTGAAAAACTGAAATTTCTTCCTCTAGGATCATGAAGGAGGCAAAGATACATAGTCTCTCCACTTTTGTTCAGCATAGTACTTACTGGAATAAATATCCAGATCAATTAGGCAAAAAAAAGAAATAAAATTAGCCATCCAAATTTAAAAGGAAGAACCAAAACTATCTCTACAGAAGACATGACAGAAAACCGTAAAGACCAACACACACATGCACACACAGAGAACCAAAAATAAATTTAGTAAAGTTACAGGATACAAAAATCAACATACAAAAACCTGTTGCATTTTTTTACGCCAACCACAAACTATCCAAAGAGGAAATTAAGAAAACAATTCCATTCACAATATAATAAAAATAATAAAATATTTAGGAATAAACTTAACCAAGTAGATAAATGACTTGAAAAACTGAAAATTATAAATCAATTTTGAAAGAATTAAACCCAACACAAATAAGTGAAAATACATGCTGTTCATGGATTGAAAAATAATATTTTTAAAACATCCCTACAGCTCAAAACCATCAATGGATTTAATGCAATCCTTATTAAAATCCAAATGGAAGTTTTTTACATACATGGTAAACAAAAGATCCTAAATAGGAAAAGCAATTTTGAGTAAGATGAACAAAGCTCAAGTCATCACATTTCCTGATTTCAAACTACATCACAAAGCTATAGTAATCAAACAAGTATGTACTTGCAGAAAAACAGATAAATAAACTGACTGAACAAAATAGAGAACTCAGAAATAAAACAATGCAAGTGTGATAAACTAATTTTTGACAAGATTGCCAATAATACATAAAGAAACAGATAGTTTCTTCAATAAATAGTGTGAAAACTGTTATGCCCAGAGTCCAAGTCCCCAAAACTGAGAGAATAAGATGTCCACAGCAATGCAAAAGCATGAAGGGGTTTTATATCTAGCTCGAGCTAGGGCTCCTGCCACATCCAACACAGTGGAATGCAGCAAAGAGCCCCGAGTCCAGATTTACAGCAGTATTTATAGGTTTTAGAACAGAGAGTTGGCAAGGGCTGATTGGCTGCAGGAGTTTCCTAGTATTTACTAATTGGCTAATCTTTATTGGCTGCAGGGGTTTCCTGGTATTTACTAATTGGCTATTGGCTGCAGGGGGATGTCTTTTACGTCCTGATAAACTCAAACCAGGTTACGGGGAGTATGCTGATTAGACAAGTCCTGGCATCCGCGGGGATGACCTCACTGGGCAATGACTCAGCTTTTCCCGTGAGTCCTACCTTAGTCCCTGAAGCCTATCATGGTGTTTGTTAGGTCCCAACAAAAACTATTTATCCACACTCAAAGGAAACACAAATCAGGGAAATGCAAAGCAAAATCACAGAGATATCACTTATCACCTGTTATAACGGCTATTATCACAAAAACAAAAGATAAGCAATGCAAAGATGTGAAGAACAGAAATACGTGGGAACTCTTCTGCTGCTGCTGCTAAGTCGCTTCAGTAGTGTCCGAATCTGTGTGACCCCATAGACGGCAGCCCACCAGGCTCCCCCGTCCCTGGGATTCTCCAGACAAGAACACTGGAGTGAGTTGCCATTTCCTTCTCCAGTGCATGAAAGTGAAAAGTGAAAGTGAAGTCACTCAGTCATGTCTGACTCTTAGCAACCCCATGGACTGAAGCCCACCAGGCTCCTCCATCCATGGGATTTTCCAGGCAAGAGTACTGGAGTGGGGTGGGGAACTCTCTTTGGGAATGCAAACTGCTTCAGTCGCTATGGAAAACAGCATGGAGGTCCCTCAAAATATTAAAAAATAGAGCTACTATTAAATCCAGCAATCCTCCTCCTCCTGAGAATATATCCAAAAGAAATAAAAACAGAATTTCAAAGAGATATCTGCATTATCTGCATTCCTGTGTTTACTGAAGTACAACCCACAATAGCCAAGATATTGAAAATAACCTAAATGTCCATCAACAGATGAATGGACAAAGATACGTCCACGATATAGATATGATGGGATATTATTCAGCCTTAAAAAAGAAAATCCTCCATTTGTGACAACATAGATGAACCTAAAGGACATTATGCTATGTAAAACAGTCACAGACAAGCATTACATGCTACCACTTACATGAAGATTCAAAAATAGTCCAGCTCAAAGAAACATAGAGTAGAATTATGGTTGGCAGGGGCTAGAAGGAAGGAGAAATGATACAGAAGTTGACTGTGCAAGTTGAGTAAAGCCTAGAAATCTACCATACTACATATTGCTTATGATTAATAACTTTAAAATTTGATATGAGGATAGACCTTATGTTAAATGTTCCAATAATGAAAATAAGAATACAAGGAGCAAAAGAAGATAAGAGGGCAGGAAGAAACTCTGGAGGTGATGAATATGTTGATGGCATAGATTGTGTGGATGGCATGAAGAATTCACAGTTGTATACATATCTCCAAACTCATCAAACTGTATATATTAAATATGTATACCTTTTTGTGTGATGATCATACACCAATATAATAATTTAAATAAGAGAGGGAGTAAGAGAAGATGGTTAGAGTGCCTTCCTTACAAAGATGACATTTAAGCAAAGAGTTATGAAAGAGG
The DNA here is from genome assembly GCF_042477335.2 of Ovis canadensis. Taxonomy (NCBI): domain Eukaryota; kingdom Metazoa; phylum Chordata; class Mammalia; order Artiodactyla; family Bovidae; genus Ovis; species Ovis canadensis. Next base: position 66,121,759 of record NC_091250.1, read on the forward strand.
AAGAAAATGGTCTTATCAATATCTGCAGGTAAAGCATTTCAGAGAGAGGGAATAGCCAGTGCAAAAGTCCTGCACTACAATAACACAAAGCATGTGAGAAAAAGCAAGGAAGCTGATGTGGGTAACAGGACACATGGAGGTGAGAAAATTCTAGGAGATGGAGTCAGAGAAGTAAATACGGTATGCTTCCTGTAGGACATTTTGGATGCCTATGTAAGAACTTTGCCTTTTCCCCTGAGTAAAGAGGTTGGGACATTACACAGCTTTGAGAGATGCCTGAAAACAATTACTCTGGTTGACACCAAAGCTCTGTTCATAAGAAGAATGTGGAGAAAGGGATACAGAGTAAGCAACAATTTTTGTCACATCTAGTACTTATTGGGAGCATATTATGGATACCCAGTAAATTCTTATTGAGTGTGTAGTTACTGTCATTTTTCCATGCAAAAGTGCTTTTTTTTTTCAATTATAAAGCAATCTCTAATCAAAATGTTCAACTAAATATATGTAAAGTATTATTTTAAAGCTTCTTATAGTATGGCAAAGGTAGGTTAATATTTTTGTACTGAAATTTTAGTGACTTCAAATATGCTTCCAGTACTGTTCACTAAATTCCTGAACCCTCTCAAAGTTATTCACAACACATTTATATGAGCTTTATGCAACTAAATAACAATTTGTTCATAATACAAGTTGTGATGGGAGAAGACATGAATATTTTAAAGAGTCGTGTTCAAAGACCCATATTTGCTTTTATATGCTATGAACTAAATATAGAAAAAATGAACTCATTGCAATGAGAAAAATTTGTGCAACCAAATGCACTTAAAAGAGAGCTTTCTGTTCAGCAGCATCTCCCTTGCACATATATGGTATGTTATAAATTTTGCATGATTTTGACTTATCCACCTCCATGTTGCTCTAGTGGTGAAAAAAGTTGCAACTATCTTGAAGGAGGAATCTTTGTGAATCAGATTGCATTTCTGCAGACTTGTAAATCCATTCAGTTCTTTCATATCACTTACCATTTGCATTAACACCACCATTCACATAATAATTCACTCATCAATTCCTCTCCTTCATTCACAATTTCCAAGTCTACTGATTCTTTGAAAAATCTAAGTACTTGTGTTTTTCTCTTTATCCTTGCTATAATTACCACTGTATAGCTGTAAAAGTTACTTTGAATATTTCTCCAGTTGCAATCTATCTCATACACAACTTTTATTCCAGTACCTCTGAATTAGTCAGGGTTCTCCAGAGAAAGAGAAGCAATGTAAGATAGAAGAGGAGATTCACTACAGGAGTTGGTTCACACATTAAGACACCAAGAAGTCCCACAAGTTGCTCCAAGTTCTTGCAAGTCTTTGCAAGCTGAAGAAGCAGGAAAGCTGGTAGTGTAATTCAGTATGAGTCTAAAGGACTGAAAATTTTGGCTCTGACAAAATAGGTCTCAGTCCGAATCCAAAAGCCTGATATTCACAGGCATCATGATGGATGCTTCAGCTTAAGCAGAGAGTTAATTTGCCTTTCTATTTTTATTTTTATTTATTTCTTGTTCTATGTCAGCTCTCAACAGATTGGATGATGCCCACCCACATTTGTGAGGGTGATCTTTACTTGGTCTACAAAATCAAATGCTAATCTCTTTCAGAGACACCAGTACAGGTCACAGGCACACCCAGAAATAACATCTTTCCAGCTGAGCATCCCTTAACCCAGTCAAGCTTACACATAATATCAATCATTATAGTCTTAAAGGAGAATCTGGCAGGCCATATAGATACAAGAAGGAAGATCCACTTATGGCTGATGGAACTCTGACTACCTCCCAAAAGGGAGGAGCAGTTAGTACCATGATAACTTACCTCTCCTAGAGATATCTAAGAGGTTTCACTGATGTGCAAACTAAAAATTTTCCTTTGACTCCTCCAATTATCAATCAAGTTTCCCTCACTATATTATTGTTTATTCTTATTTTATCTGCCAAGTTTTTTACATCCCTGGCCTTTTCTGTCTTGTTTCTCCCTGGCTATTCACCCATACTTAATACTCATCATTTTCTCTTTACATAGAATTTTTTTGTTTCAACGGCTGTTTGACAAAATGTCTGATAAGACTATCTATGAATAATTCACTTTAGCACTAGTGACTTCTGCTCTCAACATTACCACTTGAATCTGAAACATCTAAATCTATATTACACAAAGTCCTGTCTCTTCACAAACTCTCAGGAACATGGTTACTTTATTCCAATTATGAAATAAAACTGGAAAAGTCCTTTGATATTGTACAAAAGAGAAAGTTGTAGTTTATGAATATTTTCTATTGACTGTTAAATTGATTCTGTGAAGAAAAACCTGGGTTTTCAAACCAATAACTTACACTAGGATTTTTCCCATAAATTAATATTTATTATAATTAATATTTATTAAAAACATCATAAGTCAGGCATAGATCTAAAGGCTTTAGATACGTTAATTCAATAAATCATCACAATAACCTTACAAATCAGAGAATATAGCAGTCCCATTTTATAGAATAGACAACTGTTCTAAGTCACATAGTGTATAAAGTCAATGTTGTGACTGACAGCTTAATCCCCAAACCAAGAAAATGATTATAGAAAATGATTCTCAGCCACAGTAATATTTAGAGATGAGTTCACTGACTGATGTAGCCACTTCTCTAAGTAGACATTTATGTTTTTCAGAACTGGAGATAGAGCTGACACAGTATTGACAATACCAACCATAGCCACTAGGACGAGCCCGGCCAACAGCACCACACAATTCCTCACCCACATGTATTTATCTTTCCTCAACTCAAGAAAGAATAACAGTTTTCCCCTTACAGTGTAAACTATTCTTTCACAGGTTGACTCAAACCCATTTATTTTTCTCATTTCATAAATAATCATTTAAAGTTGCATCTGTGAAAACAGGTCTTAGACTTCAAAGTTCTATCCTAGTGAAGACTTAAAGGACATCTAAAGAATCTGGTGAAAAGTCAGGCAGAGAACTGTCAGCAATGTTCCCAGCTGAGTCAAATCTCTCGACTATCTTTTGTAGCAAAAATGAGGGAGGTGATCAGAGAAGATTCAAGTAATAGGATAGTAGAAAAGGACCAGAATAGGCAAGAAGCTTCACCCAGCAGAAGCTATTGATAGGAAATCCCAGTCACTGGGAAGTAAAGTGGCCAGAAGAATTCTATTACTGAAGAGACTTCATAGGGAGTCAGGTCACAGGAAGGGCAAAGAAAACAAGAAAGGATTACAGACTCTAGGAGAGATGGATCCATGAAGGTTCAGTTCAGTTCAGTCGCTCAGTCATGTCCGACTATTTGTGACCCCATGAATCGCAGCACGCCAGGCCTTCCTGTCCATCACCAACTTGGAGTTCACTCAAACTCACGTACATCAAGTCAGTGATGCCATCCAGCCATCTCATCCTCTGTTGTCCCCTTCTCCTCCTGCCCCCAATCCCTCCCAGCAACCAGAGTCTTTTCCAATGAGTCAACTCTTTGCATGAGGTGGCCAAAATACTGAAGTTTCAGCTTTAGCATCATTCCTTCTAAAGAAATCCCAGGGCTGATCTCCTTCAGAATGGACTGGTTGGATCTCCTTGCAGTCCAAGGGACTCTCAGGAGTCTTCTCCAACACCGCACTTCAAAAGCATCAATTCTTCAGTGCTCAGCTTTCTTCACAGTCCAACTCTCACATCCATACATGACAACTGGGAAAACCATAGCCTTGACTAGACAGACCTTTGTTGGCAAATTAATGTCTCTGCTATTTAATATGCTATCTAGGTTGGTCATAACTTTCCTTCCAAGGAGTAAGTGTCTTTTAATTTCATGGCTGCAGTCACCATCTGCAGTGATTTTGGAGCCCCAAAAAACAAAGTCTGACACTGTTTCCACTGTTACCCCATCTATTTCCCATGAAGTGATGGCACCGGATGCCATGATCTTCGTTTTCTGAATATTGAGCTTTAAGCCAACTTTTTAACTCTCCACTTTCACTTTCATCAAGAGGCTTTTTAATTCCTCTTCACTTTCTGTCATAAGGGTGGTGTCATCTGCATATCTGAGTTTATTGTTATTTCTCCCAGCAATCTTGATGCCAGCTTGTGCTTCTTCCATCCCAGCGTTTCTCATGATGTACTCTGCATAGAAGTTAAATAAGCAGGGTGCCAATATACAGCCTTGACATACTCCTTTTCCTAATTGGAACCAGTCTGTTGTTCCATGTCCAGTTCTAACTGTTGCTTCCTGACCTGTATACAGGTTTCTCAAGAGGCAGGTCACGTGGTCTGGTATTCCCATCTCTTGAAGAATTTTCCACAGTTGATTGTGATCCACACAGTCAAAGGCTTTGGCATAGTCGATAAAGCAGAAATAGATATTTTTCTGGAACTCCCTTGCTTTTTCGATGATCCAGAAGATGTTGGCAATTTGATCTCTGGTTCCTCTGCCTTTTCTAAAACCAGCTTGAACATCTGGAAGTTTGCAGTTCATGTATTGCTAAACCCTAGCTTGGAGAATATTGAGCATTACTTACTACCATGTGAGATGACTGCATAAAGGTTACCCATAGCTAATCAACAGAATTACCCCACAGAAAGACATATTATATGGAAAAGGACCCAAATAATCAAGCAATTTGGAGAATGGCACTCAAACCTCAAGCCAGGATACAAAAACATTTACACAGTTCTCCTTTAGGAATCACTAACCAAGGGCAATATAGGTATAGGCCTGGGTATAGCATTAGTATCAAATCCTGGAGTAACACTAAAGCATTTACAGATACTGAGAAACATGAGACAGAGTTGTGAATTGACATCAGTATTCACCTTTCCAAAAGTTCTTAAACACCCCTCTGCATCTTGTTCAAAGAATAGGTGATGCTCAAGGCAGGAAATCCTTTTGTCCAGACAATCAAGAGAGAGGCTTCCCCTAAAGGGAGGGCAGTTAGGCTAGCCACTACACAAGGCTCATTCAGTACAAACTTGCTGAAACTCTGAAACTAAATAGAAATCTGTGTACCCCAAGTATGATTTTTAGAATTTTTGGATCAATTTGAATGTTGGAATATTCTATGTCAACAGGTTATTTTATTCATTCCACCGCTAAAAAGCAGCTCCTCTTTCTCTGATAGGGGCTTCATGTCACTTTTTTCTAAAAATAATTGTTATTATATTTCAAAATAAATGGATTTAAACTACAGCTAATCAGAAAGACAGAAAGGAGTAACTGTCTTGGTACTAAATTTTAAAATTAAATCAGATGACCCAACAATGGAAAATCTTGAACTTGAGATTTAATTGGATGAGAAAAAAATGCTATTGCCAGAATACAAAACTACATTTCTGTGCTTTAAACAATGACTGAATTGTACTATCCAGGTATTAAGTAGAAATTCTTAATTAAAAGATTCCTATGACATTGCTACAGGCCCTTAAATTTATGAAGTACCTAATAAGTGCAGTTTGAATTTAATGAGACATTGACTATTAAGTCAGTGAGCATTTACTATGTCCCTGGCACTGTAGGGCTTAAATATAGAAATTCATTTAATCCTTATAGCAACCCTATGAAGTAGATACATTTTACAAATGAAAAACAAAACAAACAAGCAAATAAATGATGGTACAGAGAAGTCAAGTAACTTGCCTAATTTCATACAGTTACTAAGTCCAGGCACTACCGGTGTGTTAGCTTTCCTTTACACACCCTTGCTCTGCCTGTCCTCTGATCTATGTGTGCCAGATTAGACTGTAAAATTAGATGCTCATACTTCATAAATAATTATTAGTAATCTTTGCAAGGCTGAATCAAATATAAATTAACTTTGCCATAATTCTGTTATTAATGTTAATTATTATTTTAAGGCATTTATATATGTGACGTTTCATGTGTGTGTGTGTGCTCAGTTGTGTCTGACTCTTTGTGACCTCACGAACTGTAGATTACCAGGCTTCTCTAACTATGGAATTTTCCAGCAAGAATACTGGAATGGGTTGCCATTTCCTACTCAAGGGGATCTTCCTGACCCAGGGATCAAACTGCATCTCTTGCGTCTCCTGAACTGCCAGGCAGATTCTTTACCACTGTGCCACTTTGGAAGCTTTACACCTCAGGGTAATGTTGAAGAATGTATTATTTACACACCTGTTTCAAGAAAACAGACAAACAAAAAGGTCCCAGAGACTCAGCTGTTTACTCATTCTGATATAAGGGTTGATCTTGTCTAGTGTTTAATGCTCTTAGCATCCTGGGGTCACAAGTACTAAACTCATCAGTTTCTTTTTAACATTTATAGTATGAAATCTCTCAATAGATTTACATAAGAAACAAAGTGGCAAAAAGAAGAAAATGTTTGGCATATACAAATTAAGCAAAAGGATTGGAAAGGGAAAATAGGGGCAAGTGAAAGTCGCTCGGTGTGTCCAACTGTTTGAGACCCCATGGACTATACCGTTCAAGGAATTCTCCCAACTAGAATACTAAAGTGGGTAGCCTTTCCCTTCTCCAGAGGATCTTCCTAACCCAGGGTTCGAAGCCAGGTCTCCCACATTGAAGGCAGATTGTTTACCAGCTGAGCCACCAGGGAAGCCCAAGAATACTGGAGTGGGTAGCCAATCCCTTCTCCAGTGGATCTTTCTGAGCCAGGAATCAAACCAGGTCTCCTGCATTGGAGGCAGATTCTTTACCTGAGCTACCAGGGAAGGCCTAGGGGCAAGTAAGATGATACTAAAAACTGTAGCAATCTTTTTTGTGTCTGGCCAACATATCATAAAACCCTTTAATAATGCATCTTCATTTCCAAGTCACTTCCCTGGGTCTTTCATATACAATTATATAAAAACAAAACTCAATAATTTTGAGGAATTAGGAACGTTGCCAACATTTTACAAATACCTTGGACAAAGAACATTTCTAACAATACTTCCTATACCCTTCAACAAATTTCTCTCCAGACCAATCTTGACCATATTTTTCTAGTTATATTCAGTTACAGCTCAGAGAAATTGGGGTAACTTGAGCATTGAGTAAAATCCAAAGACTTTAGCAGAGTTCTGGCTATAAGGGTTGGATAAGGAAATGGCAACCACTCCAGTATTCTTGCCTGGAAAATTCCATGGACAGAGGACCTGGCAGGCTATAGTCCATGGGGTCTCAAAGAGTTAGACACAACTGAGCAACTAAGTATGTACTGCTTGTAAGGGTGGTGGGCAAAAGAGGCAGACATTATTTTTTTCAACTAGATTAGAGTCCTTGAGAAACCCAACAGGCAGTAATATCTTGGTATATAAGGTATACAAGGAGTAGGAAAAACATGCAGGGAAAATGTCATTCCCACTCAGATATGTTTATATTGGGAAAAACTGGTTAAATATAGGAGGATTTGGTTAAATGTGATCATCAAGCTTATCACTGAAAAGAAAAAAAGAAACCCTAAATATTCCAGATACATATTATCATCATCTGGAGAACTTATTCTCCCTTTTGACAAAACCCCTCAAAACTCCATGCTTTTCAAACCAACTATTCAGTGGACAAAGTAGTGACAAAGTGAATGGACCAAGACAATCAATCAGATTTGATTCCTTAGGGATTTCTTGATCCACAGTATGAAATGATTTCATGGCAACAAACAGCACTGGATGGGAATTTCCAGTTCTCACCAATCGTGCTGCTGCTGCTTAGTCACCCCGGTCATGTCCGACTCTGTGCATCCCTATGAACTGTAGCCCACCAGGCTCCTCTCTCCATGGAATTCTCCAGGCAAGAGTATTGGAGTGGGTTGCCCTGCCCTCCTCCAGGGGATGGTCCCAACCCAGGGATCAAATCCAGGTCTCCTGCACTGGAAGGTGAGTTCTTTACCACTGATCCATGAAAGAACCACCCCCTACCCCTCCTGCCCTGCCCTGTTTGATAGACAAGCATTTTTGTTTTTGTTGTTCAATTGCTAAATCATGTCTGACTCTTTGTGACCCCATGGACTGCAATACACCAGATTCCTCTGTCATCCACTGTCTCCTGGAGTTCGCTCAAATTCATATCCACTGAGTCGGTGATGCTATCTAACTATCTCATCCTCTGCCACCCTCATCTCCTTTTGCCTTCAGTCTTTCCCAGCATCAGGGTCTTTTCCATTGAGAAGCTTCTTCCCATCAGGTAGCTAAAGTAATGGGGCTTCAGTTTCAGAACAGTCCTTCCAATGAATATTAGTGTTATAAAGATTAAAAAACAAAAAACTGTGATCCAAATGTACTTTGAAAATATATACTTTGGGGAAATTAAAAGTTATTTTATTTATCTTCAGGATGGCCTTAAATTACCTCAAGCCTTTTTGTAGATGCTCAGGTACCTTAATGTCCATATATAAAACATTCTCTTTTTTAAGCTCCCAAATAAAATAATAAATAACTCTTACTTAAAACAGTGTTTTTCCTTGCAAACTATTCAATCATATTGTTCTTCTTAATGTATGCCTCATCTTCTCCAATTATAAAATAATAGAACTTTAATTTTTTTAATGTCAGAAATGTATGTTTAAAAACAAACATAATATTACAAAATAGCAAAAAACTTAACATTCCTGATCATCTCTTTTTTTAGCTGCTGCCTAAATAATTGTCAACCTAAATAAATGTCTGAAGCACCTGGAGTTTAGAGCCACCTGCTTAAGTGTATTTTACACTGTATATTAAATATGTTTTGTATCATTTTTCAGAAGGATTATAAAGCAGAAAGATTGTTTAATGCTTTTGAAAGTTAGATATTGTAATTATAGTAAAAGGCTGTACAGGGCATTCACATATAACATTTGTACAAATCAAGGTCAGGTCTATTTGTTTACCATCCCCCCCCCCCCAAAAAAAAGGGCAGATCTATGCATGATTCATTGTATTGGGCTCTTTAATGCCCAATTCTGATCCCTGCCAAGGTCTGATTGATTGTTCTATTAATACATCCAAGGCAAAAATTGAAGAATAAATCAAGCAATCCAGGATCAACTTAGTCATGCTACAGAGACATGGTCTAAAAGCCAAAAACCAAAATCCTTTGCAAAGCTTGGCTGAATACCTATTGACTGCCTACTAAATCACTGCTGTCTTCATGAATTAGGCTGGTTTGGAGGAGGAGACGGAGGACCAGAAAAGGCAAAGAGTTGACATGTATTAATGGTACCTGATGTATTATTTGTAGGTATTATACTACATATTCCCAGATGGCACTAGAGGTAAAGAACTCACCTGCCAATGCAGGAGACTTAAGAGATGTAGGTTCAGTCCCTGGGTTGGGAAGATCCCCTGGAGGAGGAAATGACAATCCACTCCAGTATTCTTGCCTGGAAAATTCCATGCACAGAGAAGCCTGGGGACTACAGTCCATGGACTTGCAAAGGGTCAGGCATGACTGAAGCGAGTTAGCATACATACTTCATGTGACCTCTATTTTCTATTATGAGATGCTTTGCCTTTCAAGCTAAGTTATCATCCTTCCAAAAATGTCCTTTTTAAAATCAAAGTATATCAGAGAAAGGTGATAGGTTAGCAAAAGAATTTGTCAGTGACAAGCAAGCCAGGAAACAGACAAGATGAGCTCTTCTCCTTTGAATAGTGCCTATGCTTATCCTCCAGCTCCTCACTCCCATTCATTCCTGAGCCTTCTGGAATTTGGCTTTGGTTTCTACCACTCCAGCAGAGACACTTTTATGATCACAATTAACTTCCTAAATGTCATATTAAACAAGCGCATTTTATTGCTTACCGTGCTAAAAACTCACAGCCACTTTTTAAACTTGTGAGTCATTTCACTGTTCTTGAAACCTGCTTTCCTTTTTTCTTTGTCCACACTATCTCTTGATGGGTCTTACACCTTTCATTTCCTCATTCCTAGATAGCCTCCTCACACTCCATCCATTCCAGGATTTTGTTCTCAGAACTATCCTCTTTCCACTCTTATATGCATGCTCAGGTTTTCAGCATGAAACACGATGTTAATCATTTCTGAATCTATATCTCCAGCACAAAATCTGTGATGGTTCTAAAAGTCCTATATCCAACAGTCTATTAAATTGAGCAATGTTGTCAACCATTAACCATCCTTCTCTCATCCTCAGACCTCACCCATCACCAAGTAAGTTCTACTGGTTTTATTACTTTAAAAAGTGGCCTGCCCTTACCCTCCTCTCTGCCTGTTCCCCACTCTTCTCTTTCCCAATCACAGCCATCTCTATATTTGATTCTTGCTTCTCTCAAAAGATGACAGAGTCTCCTGATTTGTTTCTAGGTTTGAGCTCTTCAAATTTGTCTTCTTGAAATTTACTGTCTAGAAGAAGAAGCAGACAATAAACACAATAAGTAAGTATGCTAAAAGGTGAGGAATAAATAGTATAATAGTAAAGTATACTATATAACATTATGATAGTAAAAAAAATTCAGGATTGAAAACAAATGGTGGGGTAGAGCATTGCTCACAAGATGCCCCATAGGCTGGCTCCTCCCTGCCTCCCTGCCATTTTAACTTCACCTCCCCGCCAGTTTTAAAGTTTTACATCAAATTACCTGCTTTTTTTTCCCCCTAGAATACACTATACTGTTTACTACTGCTATGTCTTTGTTTATGACAGCCTTTCTGCCAGCAATATTCTTTTCCTCATCACTGAAAAATTCATACTCTTTTAAGTATTATTGGACATACACTAGGCTGACATGCTGTTTGGACTTTCTAGTCCTGTATACCCTGTGTATTTCTAACTATGCAGTTAGGGCTGTAGATTATTTTCAGCTTATTTTTCTGTCTCTCACTAGGAGACAGACAATAAGACAGGGAACATAGCTTGCTCACATTATATTCCCAACACATTCATTGAAATGGGCATTGCTTTATTTGCCCTGTGACTATATTTCTACAATTTCATGATCATCCAACATCCACTTCTTTTCATATAGATGGAAGCTTTAGACACACTATTTTTTTTCTCTATAATTCAGGATACAATGCAGTGCTAAATCACTTCAGTCATGTCTGACTGTGCAACCCTGTGGATTATAAACCGCTGGGCTCCTCTGTTCATAGGATTCTTCAGGCAAGAATACTGGAGTGGGTTGCCATGCCCTCCTCTAGGGGATCCTTCCAGCCCAGGGATCGAACTCACATCTCTTATGTCTCCTGCATTGGCAAGTGGGTTCTTTACCACTAGTGCTAGTTGGGAAACCTATGTAATCCAGGATAGTTGATTTAAAAGATCTTCTATATCTATGGTTTTCCTTTCTATGTATTGTAGTTAAATATTCTGAGTCCAATCTGTCTAAAGACTGAAAAATCAGTCTTTAAACCATTTCCAAATTACTGGGTTAGGATGAGATTGGGGGGGAGGTCATACCACTGCAGTCCCTAAATCCAAAAAGTGCAAAAAATATGTTCGATTTTTAATAGAGAGAAACAAACTCTCTGGAAAATGGGGAATGGGCAGGGGAAAAAAGGTATGGAGAAAAACACATCATATCTTTACTAGTCATAGTCCCTATATTACAAGAAAACTGGACTATAAAAGTGGGTGGCCAAGATCACTGCAATTTGCATTTTTTTCTCCAGATTATTTAAGTGCGTCTTCTCACCACAATTTTAAAGCAGTGTTCTGTTTATATAATTTTTAACTTAGGTTGTCTGATTTATTGCATCTTTTTCCACTTCATATATTTACATATTTATCACCTGTTTAAAAAGTTATATATACATATACATATTTTTATAAATGCTAAAATATTTTAATATGTATGAATAATATACCTTGAGTTATAACAATAATTTTGATAAAACTAAACTTTTATTTTAAAAAATATTGTAAACTATATATATGCTCAACAAACACAGAGCAAAAACTTCCAGTAAGTTATTTATGTAACAGAAATTTTAGTTCATTGCTGGTTATGAAAATTAGTAATAGAAAAGAAACAGCCAAAAGGTACATGTGAACTAATATACAGTATCTCATTAAAAATGCATAATCAAAAACAAGATACTCTCTTTCAAGTTAAAAGTAATTGGACCAATGAATTAGTCTAGGTTTTAATTAAAAACTGAAAATTCAGTATAACTGCTACTTAATGTTATCAGCTAGAAAAATAAAGCAAAATATAAACTGATTTAAAATTTATATTTATTAATGAAGAGATATCTGGAACATTATGTTTGATCTACATTGTGCAAATTAATCACAACTGAGGTATCTAAGAAGATGGATATTTGAAAAGAAATGTACATATCATGTACCATGTAATTTTGCTCACATTAATATTTTCTTAAATATCTGACAAAACAAAGCAAAATGTCTTTTAAAATATTGACTTTTAATAGTCTGCACTACCTTGATACAGAATATAAAATAAGCACAAATTCTAAAATGAACATTAATGCTTCAGTTAAATTCAGTAGCTCAGTTGTGTCCGACTCTTTGCGACCCCATGAATTGCAGCACGCCAGGCCTCCCTGTCCATCACCATCTCCCGGAGTTCACACAAACCCACGTCCATCGAGTCGGTAATGCAATCCAGCCATCTCATCTTCTGTCGACCCCTTCTCCTCCTGCCCCCAATCCCTCCCAGCATCAGAGTCTCTTCCAATAAGTCAACTCTGCGCATGAGGTGGCCAAAGTACTGGAGCTTCAGCTTTAGCATCATTCCTTCCAAAGAAATCCCAGGGCTGATCTCCTTCAGAATGGACTGGTTGGAACTCCTTGCAGTCCATGGGACTCTCAACAGTCTTCTCCAACACCACAGTTCAAAAGCATCAATTCTTCGGCACTCAGCTTTCTTCACAGTCCATCTCTCACATCCATCCATGACCACTGGAAAAACCAGAGCCTTGACTAGACAGACGTTTGCTGGCAAAGTGATGTCTCTGCTTTTGAATATGCTATCTAGGTTGGTCATAACTTTCCTTCCAAGGAGCAAGTGTCTTTTAATTTCATGGCTGCAATCACCATCTGCAGTGATTTTGGAGCCCCAAAAAATAAAATCTGACACTGTTTCCACTGTTTCCCCATCTATGTCCCATGAAGTGATGGGACCAGATGCCATGAACTTCGTTTTCTGAATGTTGAGCTTTAAGCCAACTTTTTCACTCTCTTCTTTCACTTTCATCAAGAGGCTTTTTATTTCCTCTTCACTTTCTGCCATAGCTTAGCCACAGACTAATGTTTAGCCATGGACTAGTTTAATACATAATTGAGTCAGTTCAGTCAGTTCAGTCGATCAGTTGTCTCCAACTCTTTGTGACCCCATGAATCACAGCACACCAGGCCTCCCTGTCCATCACCAACTCCCAAAGTTTACCCAAACCCATGTCCATCGAGTCAGAGATGCAATCCAGCCATCTCATCCTCTGTCGTCCCCTTCTCCTCCTGCCCCCTATCCCTCCCAGTATCAGAGTCTTTTCCAATGAGTCAACTCTTCACATGAGGTGGCCAAAGTATTGGAGTTTTAGCTTTAGCATCAGTCCTTCCAATAAACACCCAGGACTGGTCTCCTTTAGGATTGACTCGTTGGATCTTCTTGCAGTCCAAAGGACTCTCAAGAGTCTTCCCCAAGACCACAGTTCAAAAGCATCAACTCTTCAGCGCTCAGCTTTTTTCACAGCCCAACTCTCGCATTCATACACGACAACTGGAAAAACCATAGCCTTAACTAGATGGACCTTTGTTGGCAAAGTAATGTCTCTGCTTTTTAACACGCTGCCTAGGTTGGTCATAACTTTCCTTCCAAGGAGCAAGCGTCTTTTAATTTCATGGCTGCAATCACCATCTGCAGTGATTTTGGAGCCCCAAAAAATAAAGTCTGACACTGTTTCCACTGTTTCACTGTTTCCACATCTATTTCCCATGAAGTGATGGGGCCAGAGGCCATGATCTTCATTTCCTGAATGTTGAGCTTTAAGCCAAATTTTTCACTCTTCTCTTTCACTTTCATCAAGAGGTTTTGAGTTCCTCTTTACTTTCTGCCATAAGGGTGGTGTCATCTGCATATCTGAGGTTATTGATATATCTCCTGGCAATCTTGATTCCAGCATGTGCTTCTTCCAGCCCAGCCTTGCTAATGATGTACTCTGTATATAAGTTAAATAGGCAGGGTGACAATATACAGCCTTGAAGTACTCCTTTTCCTATTTGTAACCAGTCTGTTTTCCATGTCCAGTTCTAACTGTTGCTTCCTGACCTACATACAGGTTTCTCAAGAGGCAGGTCAGGTGGTCTGGTATTCCCATCTCTTTCAGAAGTTTCCACAGTTGATTGTGATCTACACAGTCAAAGGCTTTGGCATAGTCAATAAAACAGAAATAGATGCTTTTCTGAAACTCTCTTGCTTTTTCCATGATCCAGCGGATGTTGGCAATTTGATCTCTGGTTCCTCTGCCTTTTCTAAAACCAGCTTGAATATCTGGAAGTTCATGGTTCACATAAGTGAATAGATATATTCAGATAATCAAATAGCCTTCTATTTTCTAATATTTAATCTCATGTTAGAAAACAAGAATATTCGCTTTTGTAATTTTCTTATTTTCACACTGGCTTCTTGGTATTTTTTATATCCTTCCATATTTTGAAATTCATCATCACCTTTCCATCCTCAAATCTCCCTTACATTCCTCATTACTTTTATAAATGAAATTTGATGCTTCTAGAGTCTACATATTTCTCCTTAGCCAATGCTTGGTTAATGTTATTTCCATATGTGACAACCTTCAGTGACTAAGCATTGTCTACCAATGGAATCCCAATCTCTTTAGAATGCTATTTGCATCATTTATGACTTAGTCTCAAACTGTGGTTCTGCATTCAGCTATATAACAGCATATACTATATAACAAAACCCTACAGTTATTCACATGTTATTGCACAAATGTATGCTGCTTCTTTTAAATTCTGAGTTCAGCCTGTGCTGTTTCTTTACTGAATAAGCATTTAACCTAATCTCTCACTCCCATTCTGTCAGATCTCCCGATTTAAAATCTTACCCATCCTTTAAGACTTATTTCAAATTTCAACTGATCCTTGAATCTTTCCCATATCACCTAAGATGTAATTTTTTGTTCAACTCAATTACTATTACAAGGCTGTATGTGAATTATGTTCCTGTGGACATTTGTATTTTAACACACCAAGAAAGTTACTACAAGGGATACTACAGTAAAGAAGAAAACTGTAATAGAGTAGAGATACTAGACGAGTATACAAATGATTGCAAATCAAAAAAGTGAGGACCTTTTCCTAAGAAAAATACATAAAAATTCTGGGAGGATATTGAAATCTACTATTGAGAAAAATTTCATTTGTGATGACAACTGAGATACATCTTGAACAAAACACAATAATTTTGGAAATCAGAGATAAGGTGCAGAATATTCCCAGTGAAATATGAATCAATGTATGAAGATAAAAATATTCAGAGCATGCTCACGCATAGTGTTACAGGCTAAACTCCTTCCCTTCAAAATTTATGTATTGAAGACCTAACCTTCAGTATCTCAAAATATAACTATATTTCGATAGGGCCTTTAAAAGAGGTGACTAAATTAAAATGAAGCTGATAGGGTGGTCCTAACTCAATCTGACTGGTGTCTTCACAAGAAGAGGAAGTCTGGACACACAGAGAGAAACCAGCGAGGCATACACATAGAAAAAACGTGACAAAAAGGCACAGCAAGAAGGGGGGTATCTGCAAGCCAGGGAGAGAAACCAACCATGCTGACCAATTTGCCTCCCAAACTGTGAAAAAATAAATTTCTGTTGTTTAAGCCACCCAGTACACTTTTACAGCAGCCCTAGCCAACTAATACAGATACCTCATTCAATTATGCAACATAAATATCAAGTAATGGAGATAAAGCTATGTATGTGGGTGTTATGGAGAAGGCAATGGCAACCCACTCCAGTACTCTTGCCTGGAAAATCCCATGGATGGAGGAGCCTGGTAGGCTGCAGTCTGTGGGGTCACTAAGAGTTGGACACAACTGAGCGACTTCACTTTCACTTTTCACTTTCATGCATTGGAGAAGGAAATGGCAACCCACTCCATTGTTCTTGCCTGGAGAATCCCAGGGACGGGGGAGCCTGGTGGGCTGCCATCTATGGGATCCCACAGAGTTGGACATGACTGAACCAGACCACCTGACCTGCCTCTTGAGAAATCTGTATGCAGGTCAGGAAGCAACAGTTAGAACTGGACATGGGACAACAGACTGGTTTCAAATAGGAAAAGGAGTACGTCAAGGCTGTATATTGTCACCCTGCTTATTTAACTTATTTGACTCACTGGAAAAGACTGTGATGCTGGGAGGGATTGGGAGCAGGAGGAGAAGGGGACGACTGAGGATGAGATGGCTGGATGGCATCAGTAACTCTATGGACGTGAGTCTGAGTGAACTCTAGGAGCTGGTGATGGACAAGGAGGCCTGGCGTGCTGTGATTCATGGGGTTGCAAAGAGTCGGACATGACTGAGCAACTGACCTGAACTGAACTGAACTGAAGTGACTTTGCAGCAGCAGCAACAGCATGTGGGTATTAACAATATAATTTAGTTAAGTGAACTGATACATATAGTACATAAAAAAACACTTAGGACAGTATCTTGACTACTCAACCTACATTCTACTTCAGATGATGTATCTTAACCAATCATGATAATTTGATGTCCCTTGCTTGCCAATGATCAACTCATAGACAGGCTGTCTTAAGTCATTTTTGGCCAAGGAGACATGAGGTCCTAGGGATGCTTTGGGGGACTGTTTTATTACCAAAAAGAGAACAAAGGCAGATTCTTCCTTCCTGTCTCTAAGTATTGGACCATAGCCTGAGGATGAAGAGATTCCTGACACAGAAGAGCAAGATGATGATGATGTCACTGACCTACTGCATCAGCCTACTCTGTGTCTGTTCCACCTCTGACTCCCTATTAATTAAGATAGCAAGTTTTTCATTGATTTGTACAAACTTGGTTAAGTATAATGTTCCTTGTAGCCAAAAGCAACTTAAACAAATACTAAACAGAGTGGAGCAATATGCCCTATATTCAAAGGTTAGTCACTAAAGAACTGTATTCAGTAATAATATAGATAGTAACTATATAGATAGTAACTATATAGGAACCGTACTTAGAAGTAATATAGATGGGATTAGAGTGAAGAAAGTCATAAAGTGGGAAGACCCAGTTAAGAGGTTAAATATCCTAGTGATAAGTTAGAGGTTTAAGCCTAGGAACATGAAAGGCCACAAGAGAAGGTAGCAGTGGGAAAGGGTAATGGGATTCTATTTCCAACTTCGATGTCATTCAAATTCAAGTGCTCGTCCTTTCTTTTCTGAATTACTATAGTAGTCCTCACTAACTTGTGTTCTTGTCTTTGAGTTTACTCCCTTAATCTCATCCTTTTTATCTACCCTTCTAAAATGCATTTACCATATAGCAACTAGGGTTATTTTTATAAAAATATTAATTCCACTCATGTAACTTAAAATCTTTTCATTGTCTACCATAACATTTTAAAATAAAACCCAAATTACTTAACATTCTATACAAGACTTCTCACAATCTGTCTGTGTAGGTCTCATCCTAACACACTGTTATGGTTGAATTTTTCTCTCTCCCCGCAAAATAAAGACATGCCATATGTCCTAAGCCCCAAGGCCTCAGAACATGACCTTATTTGGAAATAGGACTATTGCATGTAAAACCTGCAAGTCTCCTACAGTCCCCTGATCTCTTCCTAATTCTCTGGCAACTCCTTCTTTTTTTTGTTCCTCTTCTTAAATGTCATAGTATCCCAGTCTTCAGTCCTCGCCATTATTCTCTTATCTGCCTGGATATGCTTGTCCATTGCCAAGGCTTTAAACATGTACTCTGATCTGTGACTCTGAAATGTAAACCTATAGTCATCAACAAGCCTCATTAAATTTGTATATCTAACTTTCTACCCAATATCTCCAAATTACCAATAAAGAGAATAACCGTAATACATCCAATGAGGCTCTAGATTCTCTCCCACCCCAACTCATCCCCACAAATAATATTTCCTATCTCAGAAATTGCTACAACTTTTGTGCTAGTTGTTTAGCTATCACCTCTGCTTCTTATCTTTTAATTTACATTTAATTCACTCAATCCTCTCAGGTTTTCTGTCATAATCTATGTTAAATTCGATCACCTTTAATCACTTCAAATATGAAACATCAAGAGCTCCTCTGACTTTAGAATGAACTTCCATGCTCTGTAGCCTCCTCAATGCCTGGTTTTCCATCTGGTTTCCTATGGTCTGTTTTCTACAAGTAACAAAGAGTGAGCACTGTTAAATACGAATAATTAACACATTACATATATTAGGCCATTTATTTTCACAATAGCCCCTTATTAAAAAAGGTTGATATTTACTTTTCCATTTCACAGATAAGAAAAACAAGTAACTTGCCCAAGATCATAGCTGATAGTGACAGACTGGAGTTGAAACTGAGGCAGCCTGCTTTCTTAAACTCACATTGCTATACACCCACACCTATGCTTAAAACCATTCAATGGTCTTTCACCATCCATAGTGTTAAAGGAAAACACAAAATAGAGACCAGACTTGAAAATTCCTTGAGCAGACAAAACCAATGAAGCCAGTGAGCAAAACTAAATATCACTCTCTCATGAACCAAAGTGAAACTTAAGCTATTTCTTAAAAATGCCTCTGATAATCAAAAGAAACTTAAGTCCTCTTCCTAAAAAATTATTTAAGATGACCACTTTTAATCAGTCCCTGCCCCCTGGGGGAAACTGCACTATAATAATCAATCACTGTAAAGATTAAACAATTTCCTCATTTTCACTTATAGGATGTAAGACATCCTATAATATCAGGCTTATTATGAGTCTTGAATTTAAAAGCTCTCAGTTCATGAACTGCTCTTATATGCATAATAAACTCTTACTAAATACTATTTTACTGATTGGATAGCTTTTATTTTGCTACATCTAATTTTTTGATAATCAAACAAAATGTACAATTCTTACCATGACTTAGGTCTCCATTAGTTTTCATGTGTTTGCCCCTGCCTACATCTCCAATGCACTGTAACCATTTCCCCTCAGTCTTTATTGTTTTTCACATACCCTCAAGCTGTATCAGTCTCAGAGCTTCTGCACCTTGTGACACTGTGGTTTCTTCCTACTCTTCACCCAGATCTTTGTATGACTCACTCTTTCAATTATTTATCAACAGTCCCCAGGAAACCTATCTGAAACAACCTTCTCTTCTAGGGTTTTCTCTCTCCCCACACTTCACTCTCCATCCCTTTAGATGGCTGCATTACCCTCATCACTGCCTGGAATTATTTAAATATATTTGTTTAGTATTTAACTGCATGATAGTGATGCATTTAGCATAATATTGTTCTCTTTACAATTTTGAGATCTATGTTTTGAAATAACTTTACACATTAAAATGTGTTAATATTTACTAATACAATCTTGGAAGAGGTCAGCCTACAAGAAAAAATGCATTTATCCATGCAAAGCGCCCACACAGTGCCATTCCTATTATAGATATTTGAGAAAGATATACTTAGAAAGTGAACACATGAACATTTAAAAATACACTTCAAAATATCATTAACCTAAATAATGATTTTCATTTGGGATAAATGTTCTCTGACAAATTTAAATTACCCACCTATGATTGAAAGCAATAAATTATTTCAGGAAAAATAAGAATTAATATAAACATCCCTAATTCTGTGTCCTTAACTTCTCTTGCCTCCAATTCAAATCCAACCATGGGACTACTAACAAAAGTGCCACTGCACTAGTATATCCATTCTTATTAGTTAGCATCACTTTTAAAAATAAGGTAAATGCTTTACTTTAATGTGCTAGTATATCTCTTCAAGAGGTTTGAATTCCTTCATTTCTGAAAGTAATAGATGAGAGCACAGTACTTATAAAGACAGAAAGTAACATGCAGAAGTTTGGAATAGCAGCAGGTATGTGAGGCATGCAAAAAATAATGAGGCATATATATATATATCTGCTGATATGGACTTCAACAGCAGGCTGTTCTCCTGGGAAGGTATTTTTACAGACCCTTCAATCATTTATACTACTAGCATTTGCTTTACCGGGGGGCGTTGTTTTCTTTTTGTTTTCCTTAAGTGGGTCAAGAGCACATATGTTTTAAGCACAGAAAAAAATATGTTGCAGTACTAAATAATAAGGCCTTGATTTAAAAAGTATAGCATTCACAAGGATGTAGTTTAAGACTTTAGTTATTCCCAGTATGACCTCCTGGGCTTACTTGATTCTCAGCAGAAAACCATCTGCATTCTCCACAATGTATGTAAATACTACCAACTGTTATTGGAGAAACACATGTTAAGCACATGATGTGTCAGGTAAGGGGAAAAGAGAAGTGTTTTTCCTCTTAAATTTTAATCTCCATCCCTTCCTCATTTCTTGTTCTCTCTACAGTAGTAAATCTGTGTAGTGTGGTGAGCAAGGTCAACTCGTTCGGGCCACTGGAGTCCCATCTAATGCCCCTATGTCCTTATGCTTCCAAAAACTCTCTCAACATCTCTCTCACTCCAGAACAAATTTATTATTTCCTGAACAAATTTATTACCTTCCTCTGTGTGTGCTTACAAAATGGCCATTTCTTAGCATTCCAGGGAGGCTCAGAATGAAAAATAAAATCATCATCCAAGGCTGAGATTTTTATGAGTTGACACATTTAAAGAAATGACAAAAGTAAACATTAGAAAATAGAAGACAAGGCAGAGTGAGAGAAAGAGCAAAACTTGAGTCATGGATTTGTTGACAAACTGATTGATCTTTTTGTCTAGGTATATGGGCCTTGCAATTCCCAAATATTTGGGCTTTAGAATTTCCTTTTTGGAAAAGTTGGTCTTTTCTTCATAGAACTCAAAGGCAAATGAATTGTCAGCTTGGTTATCTGGTTATACGCATGATTGTCCAGAAAATTATCAAATTTAGAAAAATATTTTCATGGAGTGGATTTGGCTCTACTTATATATTTCAATAGTTTTTCTTATTTTTTAATCCTAGAAAGCTACAATATGCTCCTGTTCTTTCATTAACTGTCTAAAAACTAAAAGCTACACTTATTGATGAAATAAATATAAACCCTACATACCAGTTTGTTCACTTTTTTACAGTATTAAACTATAGATTTTCTTTAAAACTAAAAACATTCTTGTCATTCATGCTCAGCAGATGTTGTTAGGTTGGAGAACACAGGTTAAGTGTTTAAAAAATATACTCACTCTATGATAAATGTATTTGTTCATAAATGTCAGCTAGGCTTTTAAGCCTGGAGGAAGCAATGCTTGTAAAACTTTAAATTTTTATAAACTTTTAACTTTAAACGTAGTCTGGAGGAATACAAATTAAGGCTGTTTTCTATAAAAATGTACATTTTTTTTTTCCCTCCCTTAGAGGTATTTCATGGCAAACATGCTGTAAGTAACTCAAGTCATACAACCAGGCTATGTTTTACTACTTAGTTGTGTGACAAGAGACTTAATCAGCCTGAAAAATGTTGACACCTCAAGATTGGTGTTAGAAAAAAACGTAATGTCTGATGGTTGGAACTTGGGACTAAAAGCTCGTACTTTTCATTTAATAGAAAATCAGATAACTATATACAAGTAGGAATAAATGGTGCAGAAAATTTCAAATTAAATATGAAAGATGCAGATTGTCAAGCATTAGATTGTATGATTACTCTTGATTTAATGAACCCAATGTCTAGAGAAAGACCTCTAACTTGTCAGGTTGTTCTCCATAAAATGAACATTTTTGCTGTACTACATTGCTCTTTGCAAAGGTTTATTTCTAATATAGCCCAATTTCTATGAGGAAGCTATTGGAAGCAAAATCTACAGACTTATAAAATACTTAGCAGTGGAACAAATTAACTGACAACAAGTTGAAGGGCATATGTATTAAATATTTTGAATTCAATTATTTCTTAAGATACTTATTAAGGTATTAAAAGTATTAAATCCTGCGGTTCTCAGACTAATACAGGTGGTTCAGAACCCCATTCATTTACTTCTTTGTTTACTAAATGGCAACCCACTCCAGTACTCTTGCCTGGAAAATCCCATGGACAGAGGAGCCCAGTAGACTACAGTCCATGGGGTCGCAAAGAGTCAAACACGACTGAGCGACTTCACTTTCACTTTTTACTTTCACTTTCACTTTTCACTTTCACTTTACTAAATAATAATTAAGCGGCTAGCACATGCTAGGCTCTTCTTGGATTTTCAAGGGCATTTGTTTCAATCTCTTATGGAAGGCATTAGAGATGCTAGTAACTCTGGAGGTCAAATGAACTTCTAAGACAATATTTTAATATCTTATATCTCCAGTAGGAAAGACAAGGACAAATCATAACAGTATCTTATAGCATGAGTTCAAATTCTAACACAGTTACTAAGTGGTTGTATGAACTTGGCCATTTGAATATCCTAAGTCAGTTTTTTTCATCTGTGCAATGAACACTATGATGATACCTTCCCCATCATGTTGTGAGGGTTAAACATATGATAGAGGTAACAAGTTTAGAACAGTGCCAGCTACATAGAAAAATGTCCAATAAATATTGGTTAGTTCTGACAGTATTTGCAGTAGTATTCAAAAGCAACAGCAGTAGAATTTGTACTTAGGCTATTGCATTTTAACATACTCTGTATATAGTTCACAGATATATATTTATTATACATAAATAGCTTATGTGAAAAATATTTTGTGAATTCTTTTAATTACTTCTGTTGGATTACAGCCTCCCAAATAAATTTCTACATACACACACCTATGCATATATGTGCATACACATATATGGGCATTCCTGGTAGCTCAGCTGGTAGAGAATCTGCCTGCAATGAAGGAGACTCCAGTGTGAGTCCTGGGTTGGGAAGTTCCTCTAAGAAAGGATAGGATAGGCTATCAACTCCAGTATTCTCGGGCTTCCTTAATGGCTCAGACAGTAAAAAATCCACCTTCAATGTGGTAGACCTGGGTTCGATCCCTGGCTTGGGAAGATCCTCTGGAGGAGGGCATGGCAACCTACTCCAGTATTCTTGCGTGGAGAATCCTCATGGACAGTGGAGTCTGGCACACTGGGCTACAGTCCGTGGGGTTGCAAAGAGTCGGACGTAACTGAGTGACTAAGCACAGCATATACATGTGTGTATGCTTTATGTAATATGTACATGTGTGCATATATAGAGGGAGAGGGAGGAGGAGAGAAATTCATAGGAGAGCATCCAACATCTGCCTCATTCTAAAATTTCATTCAAAGAAATGCATTATACTTACATTATCTTACTAATTTTGACTGATGCTGACTAACCTAAATTAACTAAATCTAAATTATAATACTCCTTTTAAAAATATAACTTTGCTACCTTTATTAAAATTAAAAACAAGCTACCTATGTATCACTCAGTAATTATAAATTAAATATTAACTATTTTAATGTTTACAAATATTAAATCTTCAGCATAGACACCATTATCAAGCAAGAAACTATTTTTTTATTCACACTATGGGTAGATGAATTCTTATTGTCATCATCATCATTATTAAGGAATGTTCAACAATTTCCTTTTGTATTAAAGATACTCTCTAAATAGGGATTCTATCAAAAATAGGGAAATATTAATATTATACAAATCTATAGAAAAATGAAAGACATATATGCAACAGCAAACTAAGTTACAACTTGTAAAATTATTACAGACACCATGGTGATGCAATCTGCATTAATGAGGTTTGGTTATGACAAGGAGAGTATGATATATTCTGCTTCCCCAAGAAAAACTAAAAAATGCAAATTCTGTCCTGTCAATTTACTTAAATATGCAAATTTAGTTAATAACTTCTATTACATTATCATGCAACTCCATTCAAGAGTCACACAAGGAATGTCAGATATCTTTCCTTATTAATAACAAATAGTTGTTGGCATAAATATATTGCTTTTACTCATTTAATAATATTTAACCACCTTTGACTGTGTGGATCACAATCAACTGTGGAAAATTCTTCAAGAGATGGGAATACCAGACCACCTGACCTGCCTCTTGAGAAATCTGTATGCAGGTCAGGAAACAACAGTTAGAACTGGAGATGGAACAACAGACTGGTTCCAAATAGGAAAAGGAGTACGTTAAGGCTGTATATTGCCACCCTGCTTATTTAACTTATATGCAGAGTACATCATGAGAAACGCTGGGATGGAAGAAGCACAAGCTGCAATCAAGATTGCCAGGAGAAATATCAATAACCTCAGATATGCAGATGACACCACCCTTATGGCAGAAAGTGAAGAGGAACTAAAAAGCCTCTTGATGAAAGTGAAAGTGGAGAGTGAAAAAGTTGGCTTAAAGCTCAACATTCAGAAAATGAAGGTCATGACATCTGGTCCCATCACTTCATGGGAAATAAATGAGGAAACAGTGGAAACAGTGGCTGACTTTATTTTGGGGGGCTCCAAAATTACTGCAAATGGTGACTGCAGCCATGAAATTAAAAGACACTTACTCCTTGAAAGGAAGTATTCTTGCCTGGAGAATCCCATGGACAGAGAAGTCCATGGGGTCGCAAAGAGTTGGACACGATTGAGCTACTTCACCTTACCACCTAGATAGCTTATTAAAAAACAGAGACGTTACTTTGCCAACAAAGATTTGTCTAGTCAAGGCTATGGTTTTTCTAGTTGTCATGTATGAATGTGAGAGTTGGACTATGAAGAAAGCTGAGCGCTGAAAAATTGATGCTTTTGAACTGTGGTGTTGGGGAAGACTCTTGAGAGTCCCTTGGACTGCAAGGAGATCCAACCAGTCCATTCTAAAGGATATCAGTCCTGGGTGTTCATTGGAAGGACTGATGCTGAAGCTGAAACTCCAATATTTTGGCCACCTCATGTGAAGAGTTGACTCTTTGGAAAAGACCCTGATGCTGGGAGTGATTGAGGGCAGGAGGAGAAGGAGACAACAGAGGATGAAATGGCTGGATGGCATCACCGACCTGATGGACATGAGTTTGGGTAAACTCCGGGAGTTGGTGATGAACAGGGAGGCCTGGTGTGGTGTGATTCATGGGGTCGCAGAGTCGGACACAACTGAACGACTGAACTGAACTGAAAGTATTTAATTCAATTAACATATAGTGAGCTGTTATATATCCCATCAGCACTTCAGGAAAATAAAGGTAAATGAAAAGGTCTCAGCCTTCCTAAGTTTTGCAAACCAGCAAAAATAATGGCACTGTGATACAAAATGAAACAAGGCAGAAAAACAAATACAACATTGAAATAAAAAGATCCTGAAAATATCAAGAAATTATACAGTAAACAAAGAGACAAATAACCAATTAAATTCTGAATGAGGGAAAGAGTGAGGGAGATCACATCTGTGTGAGTTATCAAAACAGTTTCCCTCAGCTGAGTAGAAACAGAAAGGGGAGAAAATGCAGAAAAAGACAAAGCACAGGACCTCTGAAATTGATACGGGAAAATCCTCCCTTGCATCTTGTTAGCTTCTGCCAGTTTGCCAGCAATCTTTGGCTTATCTTGGTTTACAGTTTCATAATTCTGATCTCTGCCTTTGTCTTCACATGATATTCTCCATGCTTGTGTGTGTGTTTGTATGTCTGCACATGGCTTTCTTATAAGAACATCGATCACATTGGATTAGGGTTCATTCTATTTCAGTATGATCTCATTTTGACCAATTATTCAATATTTCGTGACAATTCTATTTCCAAATAATGTCCCATTCTGAGGTCCTGGAAATTAGGACTTCAAGATAGCATTCTTAGGGGGGATATAATTAATCCATGACACTTAATATAAAAATTATCTACTCAGGCCAAAGGAAATTTAAAGAGAATTATGAAATTCCAATTGTTTGATTGATATATATTGTTTGTGGCATGGTGAATTTGCACAATACCTTTGGAAAGTAATCAGACAAACTGCATTCAATGTGACTATAAGATGTTCATATATTTAGACCAAAGAAATAACCCTAAAAATGGAAAAAGCATTTTATGCAGAGGCTTAGTGAAACTACAAAAAAATGAAAGTTAAATACATATAGAGAAATTAAATTTTAGTTCATCCAATTCATAGAAAAATTAGAAAACAAGAGATTAGATTTAGAAAAGTTCATTACATGGGAAATATTTCTATCAATTGAAATAGGCTATACACACGTACACATACACATGCGTGTGTATATAACCAAAAACAGCTATCTAGGCTCCTCTATGTATGGAATTCTCCAGGCAAGAATACTGGAGTGGGTAGCCATCCTGTTCTCAAGGGGATCTTCCCAACCCAAAGATCGAACCCACATTTCTTGCAACTCCAGCATTAGCAGACGGATTCTTTACCTGCGCATCACTTGGGAAGCCCTTAGCTATGTTATCCGTCCCTAAGTTATCACAGTTTAGGAAAACTAGTGTGTATTCCCCAGGTTCATGTGATGACCTTTATGGATTAGCTGTGGCACTGCTTCAAGTTGTTTCAAATCCAGGAAACAGAGAAGCAGCCTCCATCTGGAGCATGCCATTCCCATGTCAGAGAAAGAGAAAACAAAAGGAGGAACAACAAAATGCCCTTAAATGTCATTCTTTTTGGAATGACCTGTCACTCCTATTCACTTGTAATTGTCCAAACTGCATCACTTGGTCAAACCTGATAGATATGGATTAGGAGTACTCATCTCACAGGAGTGTCAGGAATAATTAGAAGCAATAATACCATCTTGTTCCCCTCTCCTCACATGAAATACACTTACCTCACCCACACAAAAGAGAACAACCTAACCATGCCATCGTATTCAAAGTCCATGATATGGTAGTCTTTAGATCAGGGCCAAATATGGCTTTTTATTGATCCAAAGATCCAAGAACTGAAACGTCAAGTTATTTGTCCAACAACACACACCACACACCACACACCACACACAGTGGTGGAATACAGACTGACCACAAGGAATATTTCCATTGAAACAGAATGAGAATGGAAAACAAACATCATTACTAACATGTAGCAACACTGAAACCTCCCCAGGGAGAAATTGCAAAGGGCCCCCACCCAGAAGGAAGAGAATGTTCCTTAAATTAGGCCCTGTTTCCCTTCCCCAAGTAAATCCTAGTCCTTCGTTCTTTTGGTAAGGGTTTCTCCCTCTGGGAGATCTTTCCTTTTCCATTAAGTCTCCTAAATTCTCATCTGAAAAGAATGCTGAAGAGAATATTTTGAGCTCTACACAGCTTACTTATCTTTCTGTCTGTGGAAGGTGGGGGCTCCAAGTCTCAGGGAGTCACAGTGTACTTTAAATCTAGACTAATGATTCCTTTGGCAGTACAACTCTTTCAAAAGCAGAGTTTGCTTTTCTTCTGTTGCCCAAATCATACATTAGTAGCTTACCCAAAGATTATCTTTTATTGCATACTTAATTGCAGATACTGGGAAAGACAAGCCTTTATTCTTTTTTCCTTGAGCAATTTGTCTAACAAGGTTTTCACCAGGCTTCCTTCCCAGGTGGCGGTAGTGGTAAAGAATCCGCCTGCCAATGCAGGAGCCACAGGAGATGGGGGTTCGATCCTTGGGTGCAGAAGATCTCCTGGAGGAGGAAATGGCAATCTACTCCAGTTTGCCTAGAAAGCTTCATGGAGAAAGGAGCCTGGTGGACTATAGCCACAAAGAGTTGGACGTGACTGAGCACACAGACAAGATTGCATCAGGCACCACCTTAATCAGTTTGGAGATTTTAACAAAGGGTTTCATGACTGTGATTCTAGTTTAATACTTTCAGAAGAGATTGAGCTTAAATTGGCCTTTGTTTTCAAAGACTACTTCAGTTTTACATTTTTTCTGTTGGAAATGAGAAGCAGTGCCAGTTTCCATACCTGGAGGCTTTGGGAATTTCTGAGCTTTCTATATTCCCATTTATTTTGCTTACGTGGTAGCCAAATATTTTCTAATTTAATGTCTTTCTTGTAGTGTCTGGCCAAAGCAGTCAATACCAATCAAGGCAGACTAGCAATATTCTCCTTCTTGTTCACTCCTGTATAGCATGGTAATCATTTGTTGAGACTCCAATAACAGTTCCCTGGGTGCCATCAAAAGGAAAGTTAATGTGAAGGGTTATTGTGTTTGTTTAATCAAAACTCCAATTTTTGGTAATGATTTTTATGTTCACTTTCATTAAGTATGATACAGTAACAAAAACCCCAATTTTCAGCAATTTCCAAAAACAAATATTTATTTTTTTCTTGTGTTACAAGCATCTCATGAGTTAGCTATGTCTCTGCTCTCCATTGATTCATAGCAGGGTCTATGTTGAAGGAGCAGCAGCCCCTATCTGGATCATGCAGATCTCATAGCAGAAAGGAAAGAGCCTACAACAGCTCTCACAGCTTCTGTTTTTTGGGAGAGGCATATATCACTCTGTTCATTTCATTAGCTAGATCAGTCATACAACCCAATGGGGTAACAAAAACCGTCTTCTTAAAGCAGGGAATGTTTGGCAACCATAACGATCCGCCCTAGGGAGAGAGCAATGCAAACATCTGCAGAGAAATTCCAGACATAATGAAAAGCCTGTACCAAAAGTGGAAATATGTTTGGCATGTCCACGAAATTGCATGAGGCCAGGGTGAATGGAGAGAAGCATGCAAGCTGGAAAGTTGTCGAGTGCAGAGATGGAGAAGGAACCCAATTTTGTAGGGCTTTGTAGGCTATTGTAATGACTTTGGCTTTTAGAGTAAAGGGAGAATTTTGAACACAAAGTAATGTGACCTAACTTTTATTTTAAAAGAATCACAGTAGTTGCTGTGACTAGATGAAATAAACAAATGGTGTTAGTAGGGAGATAAGTTCAGATGTTGCTATCAAAATGAAAAAGTGATGCTTTAGACAAGGATAACAGAGATGGAGGTCCCAAGACATGGTCAGAAGGATATTGGAGATGAGCCACAAGTTGTTTGAGAGGGTTTAATATGGGATGTGAGAGAAACAAAAGTCAAAGTGAGATTTAACATCTGACTTCTAACTTACAACTGGAAGTTGACATCAACTGAAATGGGGAAGCTTATGGATATAACAGGCTTAGGGAGAAGATTAGGAGTCCACTTAGTACACAAGTTTGAGATGGCAATTAGATATCCATGTGTACATGTCCAGTTTGGGGGAAAGAAGGAGGAATTTAAAAAATAATAGTTTGAGTATATAATTTTATTTAAAAC
Organism: Ovis canadensis; assembly: GCF_042477335.2. Lineage (NCBI taxonomy): Eukaryota > Metazoa > Chordata > Mammalia > Artiodactyla > Bovidae > Ovis > Ovis canadensis. The sequence continues at coordinate 66,151,081 of NC_091250.1, forward strand.
CATTAGACTGAATGAAATCACTGAAGGTGTGAGTTTAATCATAAAAAAAGGCAAGGTAATTCCAATTTTAAGAGATCCAGGAGAAGTAAATGAAGGAAGCAAGATCTAGTTTACTGGAAGAAAACTCATAGTGTGTGATATGCTGAAAGCTAAGAAATTGATGTGTTCAAGGAGGCAGAAATGATCAAATGGATCAAATGATGCTGCTAGATTACTTAAAAAGAAACTGAAACTTGCCCACTGGCTTAGCAATGTAGAAGTTATTGTGACCTTGAAAAGAACAGTTATGTGAAGTGATGGGGGCAAAAATCTAACAAGAGTAATTTTAAGAGTGAACAAAAGATATGAATGGGAACACTGAGTATAGATAATATACCTAGGAGAGAATAGAATGGGCCAGGAATAACTTTCATAGTGGATTTCAACTTCATATAAAATGGCTTATTCTTGTACAAAAATTGACAGTAACAATATTCTAACATTTGTTAATTTCAAGGAAAATGATACACAAGTGTTTTCCAGAATGCTTTGTGCTTTTTATTTAAAAGAGGCAAAAAAAAGGTAGAACAAAAATGAGTCCTTTAGAAGAGATTTGAGAAATTCAAGTTTTAGGAATTTGACACTTGCTGAGAAAATCACGTGAAGAGAGGAAACAGGCTAATTTAGTGAAGAGTAATTTATTACCACTATCTCTTTTATTGTCAAAAAATCTATAGGGGCTAATTATAGTTATGGTGAAAATTAAACTGCTGGGTTAACTAGAAAGATGGGTTTTGATTTGTAAAGGTGAGAGGCAGAAAAAAATCAAGCAAGATGGATGACATGCATATCATTTATAAAGTCTGGGATCAAAGACCTAGAGCAAAATAAGTCAAATTATCTGTGAGTGTCAAGGAGATGATATGCAAGATTAGAAACCAGAGTCAAACAGAGGAACAGAGTCAAAAGCTGAAGGTAATTCTAGACTATGGGAGAAGGAAAGGGGAATAGCAGGTAGAGAACATATAGATGTAAATTTGGATAGATGAACTGTCCTAGACTGCTAAACTGCCCCTGAAGAAGTTAACTCTCCACCCATACTTCATAAAGAAAACCAAACTGCCTCTGGAAAACACTGTGATCCTAAATTTTTCTCTGAGTTTAGTCAGACTGCTTCTGACCCCTTTCAAATACAGAGAGAGAAAAAGAGAGAGAGAGAGAGAAATGTGTAAGGGTGCTCAGTGACTTCAGTTGCATCTGACTCTGCAACCCTGTGGTATGTAGTCTCGCCAGGCTCCTTGGTCCATGGGATTCTCCAGGCAAGAATACTGGGATGAGTTGCCATGCCGTCCTCCAGGGGATGTTCCCAACTCACGGATTGAGCCCACCTCTCCTGACTTCCCTGGTGGCTCAGAGGTTAAAGTGTCTGCCTGGAATGCAGGAGACCAGGGTTTGATCCCTGGGTGGGGAAGATCCCCTGGAGAAGGAAATGGCAACCCACTCCAGAGTACTCTTGCCTGGAGAATCCCATGGAGGGAGGAGCCTGGTAGGCTACAGTCCATGGGGTCACAAAGAGTCTGACACAACTAAACGACCTCACTTTCACTTTCACTTCTCCTGCACTGCAGGCAGATCCTTTACCCATTGAGCCACCTGGGAAGTCATACATATGTTTATATACATGGCATTTATTGGGTATGTATGTATCATACCTGATATACTGCAAATAAATATGTGTCTGATATATATATAAATATGCTACAGATATGAACTAACAATAAGATATTTTATGACAGTTATTTTGTTCTCTTATATGTATCCATCCCTCAATCTATGCTCAGAAAGTAGAAAGGATACATATACACTATTCAGTGAACATTGATGTTCTTATATTCAATGGATAAACTCTGTAAATAATTTCAGGTATATATATGTATATATATATATATACACATATATACACACACATATATATGACATGTTAGTGAACTAAATCACATTTGAAGACAAAGAAATTGCTTTTCCAAAGAATATGCTAGATTTCTTTTTAAGAAGAATATATTTATGAAATAAAATTTTATCTATTAAGCTAATTGTATGTGGATATTATTTAGATTACAGATTTCACTGTGTTTCAAAATTCAAATTATTAAATATTTGTCTGAAAAGAAGTAAAAAATATATGAAAAAGTGCCTTTGGGGTTCTCTAAAAGTTAAATGTAATCAGTCAGGAATAGAATGTAACAAAAATTACCACTGTATTGATAGATACTTTAATCACACAAATAAAAGTGCTTAATACAATTGATTTTTCATTCCAATGCATCAGCTTAGAATTAAATCCAGTATATTAAATCAAGAGTTAACTGGAAAATGTTGTTAAAGGTAAATATAACAGATTTTTCTGAGATTGAAGCAATTTTCTTTTAACAAACCCAATTATATTTGGGTTTCTTTTAATAAACCCATTATATTTGAATAGGTTCCCCTTGAATATTTTGGAGTATTATATGCAAAGATCAGCCTTTTAAGACTTTTAAACTGCCACCAAGTATGATCTCATTTTATCTGATATTTCTGAAGAACTCTTAAAAGTAAATAAGATGAGCAAATCTTTAATTTGACATTTCTTGAATTTAAATATTCATAGGTGATTGATATTTAAATATCATCTACTGAAGAGCTCAATTTCAATGAACCAATCAATGTATCAAATTCAGATATATTACTTTGGGATGATGAGGGAACAGTAAAAGAGAAAACTTTGTTTTTATTAGCAAATGGATTATATGGATATCTCTGTATATGTATATATATCTACATTCATCTCTGAAACCTGATATTTAAAGACAAATCATATTTTCTATAACTAAAAATACTATTGTCCTCTGTATTGCAATCTTTGCTATATATTTTATTACATTTTAATTGAAATATATTTTTCTATAAAAATTAAGTAGATATTTCAAAAGTGAATATTATAGGAAACAAAAAAATTATTGACCTTGCATATGAACTTTACATAATTTGCCCTTCATAATAATGTATATCTGGAAACTGAGAAGCTTGTACACTTGTTTTAAGACAACAAAAATTCAAGTAAGGACAGGAGTTAGGATATAAAATATAACTCAGGAAGTTAGATTTTTATAACCAATGGCAAAATGATCATGTATTCAAGATCCTGTTGAATTTTCAAAATGATGGAGAAACTGTTACTAATATGTCAGAGATCTTTCATAATATTTTGTAGAAATTAAGAAATTTCAATGTCTGCCCTTTAATGAAAAACAAAGTATTTCACACATTTTTGGTTGAATTAGAGAAAGTATTTCAAATCCAGTGTTTTATTTCAGTTAAGATAGAGAATTTTTAAATCAATACGTAAAGGATGCACTTTCAAAAGAAAAGATGCCAAGATAACTGGTTTTGAAGAGTAATAGTATCAGTCTTTGTATACAATGTGAAATGGTAAAAAGTAAAATTACCTCATCACTGAAAGAATAGATTTTATATTTGTTTACTTGGAAGAAAAGGAAAAGTGCACCTAACCATAAACCCAAAGGGAGAAGCTATAATGTAAGATGCATTATAATATCTAGGATGTGTGAAATATTTTAAGTCAAGCATTCTCAGAAACAAAGAAAAAAAATCATCATTCCTAAAAAGCCTTTGCACTTGTAGGACAGAGACCTAAAATCAATACTATAAAGTAAACTCTCACAAATCAACAAGAAAAAGCGAATAATGTAAAGAGGAAAATATCCTCACACAAAATATAACACTTGAGTTAATTAGTGGTATAAGGAGCTGGGTAGTAGCAGTAGTAGGGAAAACACATAACCTTCAGTTCAGTTCAGTTCAGTCGCTAAGTCGGGTCCGACTCTTTGCGACCCCATGAATCGCAGCACGCCAGGCCTCCCTGTCCATCACCATCTCCCAGAGTTCACCCAGACTCACATCCATCGAGTCCGTGATGCCATCCAGCCATCTCATCCTGGGTCGTCCCCTTCTCCTCCTGCCCCCATTCCCTCCCAGCATCAGAGTCTTTTCCAATGAGTCAACTCTTCGCATGAGGTGGCCAAAGTACTGGAGTTTCAGCTCTAGCATCATTCCTTCCAAAGAAACCCCAGGGTTGATCTCCTTCAGAATGGACTGGTTGGATCTCCCTGCAGTCCAAGGGACTCTCAAGAGTCTTCTCCAATGCCACAGTTCAAAAGCGTCAATTCTTCGGCGCTCAGCCTTCTTCACAGTCCAAGTCTCACATCCATACATGACCACAGGAAAAATCATAGCCTGACTAGACGGACCTTAGTCGGCAAAGTAATGTCTCTGCTTCTGAATATGCTATCTAGGTTGGTCATAACTTTTCTTCCAAGGAGTAAGCGTCTTTTAATTTCATGGCTGCAGTCACCATCTGCAGTGATTCTGGAGCCCAAAAAAATAAAGTCTGACACTGTTGACTCTTTCCCCATCTATTTTCCATGAAGTGTTGTGACCGGATGCCATGATCTTCGTTTTCTGAATGTTGAGCTTTAGGCCAACTTTTTCGCTCTCCTCTTTCACTTTCATCAAGAGGTTTTTTAGTTCCTCTTCACTTTCTGACATAAAGGTGATTTCATCTGCATATCTGAGGTTATTGATATTTCTCCCAGCAATCTTGATTCCAGCTTGTGTTTCTTCCAGTCCAGTGTTTCTCATGATGTACTCTGCATAGAAGTTAAATAACCAGGGTGACAATACACAGCCTTGACATACTCCTTTTCCTATTTGGAACCAGTCTGTTGTTCCATGTCCAGTTCTAACTGTTGTTTCCCAACCTGCATACAGATTTTTCAAGAGGCAGGTCAGGTGGTCTGGTATTCCCATCTCTTTCAGAATTTTCCACAGTTTATTGTGATCCACACAGTCAAAGGCTTTGGCATAGTCAATAAAGCAGAAATTGATGTTTTTCTGGAACTCTGTTGCTTTTTCCATGATCCAGCAGATGTTGGCAGTTTGATCTCTGGTTCCTCTGCCTTTTCTAAAACCAGTTTGAACATCAGGGAGTTCACGGTTCACGTATTGCTGAAGTCTGGCTTGGAGAATTTTGAGCATTACTTTACTAGCATGTGAGATGAGTGCAATTGTGTGGTAGTTTGATCATTCTTTGGCATTGCCTTTCTTTAGGATTGGAATGAAAACTGACCTTTTCCAGTCCTGTGGCCACTGCTGAGTTTTCCAAATTTGCTGGCATATTGAGTGCAGCACTTTGACAGCATCATTTTTCAGGATTTGAAAGAGCTCAACTGGAATTCCATCACCTCCATTAGCTTTGTTCGTAGTGATGCTTTCTAAGGTCCACTTGACTTCACATTCCAAGATGTCTGGCTCTAGATTAGTGATCACATCATCATGACTATCTGGGTCGTGAAGATCTTTTTTGTACAGTTTTTCTATGTATTCTTGCCACCTCTTCTTAATATCTTCTGCTTCTGTTAGGTCCATACCATTTCTGTCCTTTATCGAGCCCATCTTTGCATGAAATGTTTCCTTGGTATCTCTAATTTTCTTGAAGAGATCTCTAGTCTTTCCCATTCTGTTGTCTTCCTCTGTTTCTTTGCATTGATCGCTGAAGAAGGCTTTCTTATCTCTTCTTGCTATTCTTTGGAACTCTGCATTCAGATGCTTATATCTTTCCTTTTCTCCTTTGCTTTTCGCCTCTCTTCTTTTCACAGCTATTTGTAAGGCCTCCCCAGACAGCCATTTTGCTTTTTTGCATTTCTTTTCCATGGGGATGGTCTTGATCCCTGTCTCCTGTACAACGTCATGAACTTCATTCCATAGTTAATCAGGCACTCTATCTATCAGATCTAGGCCCTTAAATCTATTTCTCACTTCCACTGTATAATCATAAGGGATTTGATTGAGGTCATACCTGAATGGTCTAGCAGTTTTCCCTACTTTCTTCAATTTAAGTCTGAATTTGGCAATAAGGAGTTCATTATCTGAGCCAGAGTCAGCTCCTGGTCTTGATTTTGTTGACTGTATACAGCTTCTCCATCTTTGGCTGCAAAGAATATAATCAATCTGATTTCAGTGTTGACCATCTGGTGATGTCCATGTGTAGAGTCTTCTCTTGTGTTGTTGGAAGAGGGTGTTTGCTATGACCAGTAGTAAATACAGGACCAAAGAAAATCATAATCGGGGCTTGCCTGATGACTTGTGGCTTAGCGCTGCCCTACCAGAAATGGTTTTTGCTCAAACTCTTTAACATTTCTAATATGCATCAGTTTACCTTGAACAGTTCTGGTATCAAAAGAGGGAAACTAGGGGGACCCCTGACAGTCCCCCAGGAACAATGATTGAGCAGCTGTAGGTACCTTTGAGCCTGGAGCCTCTGGAGCAGTGTGTAAATCCCTATCGGATCCTGGATCCTTTTAGTTCAGAGATTTCAGAATTTTTTCGACTCATTTCTTTTGCCGGGTTCGGTCCGGAAACCAGCCAGAATCGGAGGGGGTCCACGATCTGACCCGATCCGACTGAGAAACCACACTAGATCATCTGTGAAGCCCAGGTGAACAAAATTTTGTTTTAAGCCTAAATAGCCAGCAGAGGAGAAGACAATGGCACCCCACTCCAATACTCTTGCCTGGAAAATCCCATGGGCGGAGGAGCCCGGTAGGCTGCAGTCCATGGGGTCGCCAAGAATCAGACACAACTGAGCCACTTCACTTTCACTTTTCACTTTCATGCGGTGGAGAAGGAAATGGTGACCCACTCCAGTGTTCTTGCCTGGAGAATCTCCGGGACGGCGGAGCCTGGTGGGCTGCCGTCTATGGGGTCGCACAGAGTTGGACACGACTGAAGCGACTTAGCAGCAGCAGCAGCAGCAGCAGCAGCAGGCATCAGAAGCCAAACTCTGCACTGAGTAAAGCATGCAAAAATGATGAGTTTATTGCAAAGTTTCTGAGCTGCAAGCCTTAAAATTTATGGCTAGGAAAACAATGTGTTCTTGGTTGCTCATAGACACGTGGCTTTTTATTGGGTAACTGCAAAAGTTATCTGCTTTGTTCAGTGTATAAAGCGACTTCACTTTCACTTTTCAGTTTCATGCATTGGAGAAGGAAATGGCAACCCACTCCAGTGTTCTTGCCTGAAGAATCCCAGGGATGGGGGAGCCTGGTGGGCTGCCATCTATGGGTTCGCACAGAGTCAAACACGACTGAAGCGACTTAGCAGCAGCAGCAGCAGCAGTAGCAGCAGGAGGCCTGGTGGTCTTTTTCTCTGTTTTAAGGATAGCTGAGACAAGGTTCAAAGCAGTCCAGAGACGGCTTAAACTGAATTGGCGTTTGGGGATTTGCTGGCGTCCTCTGTTGATTTCTAAGCAGAACTGCAAATTTCTGCAACTTCTGGTAGGTAAAGTTTTATTTTCTTAACTACTCCTATGTTGGCTACCTCCACTTTGTCCCCAATGTAAGTGACTCCATTTTAGTTTTGGTTCTACAGAGGTTAACCTTACCGAAGATAAAAGTAAATTACAGTGGCCACAGTAGAGAACTTTTAACCTCTGAAATTGTTGGGTAGGAAGTTAAGCATGAGCAACTGAAGGGTGGCCTAGTGAAAAAGATATCAGCTTCTCTAAATCCCGCCTCAGACACATCCCAGTGCAGCCCAGGAGAGTTCACAGATATGCTATTAATACGAAATTAATCACAGAGACTTTCCCACCTCTGGCATGCGCACCCTTGACACACAGCTGTGTCCTCCAGTGAGCTTAGGCAGCTGGGAGGGAGTTCCTTAAGGGTTCATGAACATTCTGTACATATGTACATACATTTGATTATGTATGAATCAAACAGACTGAATTATCGGAAAGACATGTGCAGTAGAGGCTGTTGTTATGTAACTTGCAACTGGTAATCAAAACTCAGTCCATGCCCACCTAGATGAATATGTAAAAGCCCTGTCTTAAAAACCTCATATCTCATGTTCTGGTGCCAGTACCTCTCTTGGCTTGGCCCAGCACTCCCTTGAGGTGTTCTTTCTGTTCTTTCTTCAGTAAACTTGTTTTTGCCAGGGGTAAGATCTCAGATTCTTCTTTGTGTCCTTACCAAGAACCACGCCTCAAGAGGAGGGGTCCTCTGTGACTCTCCTATCCGGTAACAAGATAAGCTTATCCATTTATGAGATGCCCTAGGGAGAAAGAGGCCTCAGCCAGGCACTCACTCTAGAAAGTAAAAGGAAAATTATTTTTCTTTCTCTGCAGTTTCTGGTGGCCAGAATGAGACTCACTGAGACATCCCGTTGACTCTGGAGCCTGCAGATAGCATCCTGTCAAAACTGGCAAAGGGTAAGAATTCTTACCAAAGTTAGTGCTCCCAAATCTCTATCTGTAGTGTCTGATCAAGAGAGAAAGGTAAGATTTCACACTGGCTCTTTCTTTCCAAGTTCAAATTGGCAGGAAGCAAACATGGTTAGCAATTCTTCCTTTCCCAGGGATAGCTATTTATTGCCTTCTTGTTTATCTGACAATTTGGGTTGGCCGCTGGTAGTGTGAAGGGCCCTCAAAACTATGGCTGGACAAAAATGTGGGTTGTCCACCATTTTGCAGGTAGGAGCCTACTGACTGCTATAAGCTTCAGGGGTAGTCTTTTCTTTTTCTCTCTTGGTTGTCTTTGGGAGTGGCTCTGAATCCTGGGAGAATAATATCTTTTGCATCCTGTTGGGGACTTTCTTTGTGTGCATGGGATTGTTCAGTACTACTAAGAATATTTGTTGTTTTTCCTGACTAAAACTTGACAAGGTAATTTCAAAGGATTTTTTTTTTTTAGTAAATCTATGATCAAAAGTTGGCCAAACTGAAAGCTGATACTCAGAACCTAACTCACTCTAATAAGCTTAAGTGAAACTATGCACCCAAAGGGAAAGGAATACATTCTGAAGCCACGGTAGAAGAATTTACTAAAATATTACAAAGACATGCAACTGTAAATCTAAAACATAGGGATCTTTCGATTTCCATCTTAGTTGAAGATCTCCCTAAAAGGGGACTTTGTATCATAACAAATATCTCCTGTACCTAGATCATCAGCACCTCTGGGATTTTGCTGCTGTTTAGTCACTAAGTCATGTCTGAGTCTTTGTGAACCCATGACTGTAGCCCACCAGGCTCCTCTGTCTATGGGATTTCCCAGGCAAGAACACTGGAGTCTGTTGCCATTCCCTTCTAGAGGGAATCTTCTCAACCCCTCTACAGGGGATTCTCAAAGAAGAATCCTCATTTCCTGTATACTGAACGCAATTCTTTACCAACGAGTCACCTGGGAAGCCCTCTGGTATTTAGAAATTCCAAAACTTAACAAATAAACCATTTGGCTAAAATAGTTTGATGACCCTTCACATATATTTCTTGACTTATTTAATATCTTGTTTGATTCATTAAAAAAAGTAAAATTGCAATAATGAGGTAATTATATTCAAATTGATATCCTTTTGGACATAATCCTATACCCAGTGTCAGTGAAATGAATGTATAACACCAGGTTTGTAACACATATCAGAATATTAATGATTTAGAAATGAATGCTACAATGGAAACTTTAAGTTAGAAACTTAGTCCGAGATAAAAATAAAATAAAATATACACATAATATCTATATACAAGAGTGGCTACTGGGGAATTACATGGGCAAAATTGGAAACAAATTCAATATATTAAAAATGCAACTAATTAAATAAATCTTCACATATTCATGAACTAGAATACTCTGCTAATATTGGAAAGAATGTTTTATAAAAATACTTGATTCAAGGAATGTCATGCTAAGAATGAATTTTTAAACTTAAAAAGTATGCTATAATAGGATTACTATGAGACTATTAAGAAAATGATAAATATGTAAAATATGTCTTATATATGTAAATAGATGTTTATATGCACTCCATGGTGGGAGGGATTTACTAACAAACCCTTCCTGATTATTGTATTATTTTCTGTATCTTTGATCTGATTTAGATAATTTGGGGAGATTACTTGGCTTGGAACATGCTTTTTAAACTGGGATTTTTCAAACTTGCTTCATTTTTAAAACTCAGGAAAAGCTTTCCTACTTCCTTCTCCATGTCAGCTTAAGTCTCAAACCTTTGTACTCACAGGATAATCAGACCAAGGGCATTAGAACAACTTGAGAGCTTCTCAGAAAACTTAGGTTCCACTCTAGGTTCTGTGTTGTAACATGCTCCACGGATAATTTGTATGCATACTGAAGTTTGAGAAGCACTTCTCTAAAATATTAAGAGGAAGTGAAAGTACATACTAATCTCATAACAACTTTTCTGTTTTTGCCATTAACAGAATCATTTCAGAAAAAAAAAAAAGATCAAAGTTTAAAATAAACTTATGTGGTTAGAGCACTAATTAGTACAATTGTTTTGACAATTTGGAAATAGTATCAGAAATCTTAGAATGAATATACTTTCAGATCTAATAATACACAAATGGAAATGTATCCTAGTGAAAGAATCCAATGAAATGGTAAAAGCTTTATATACAAAGATGTCCATTGTAGCCTTATCTAAAATAGCAAAAAAATTAGAAACAAACTACTTGTTCAACAATAGAAAAAAAATCTAGTAGTCTACTAGGTAGAGTTTTATTCAACAACCAAAATTGTGTTTTAAGAAGTTTATATTTTAAATACTTCTTTATCCATTTTAATAATGTTACTATTAGTTATCTTTTATATCCAATGTCATTGCTTCAATTACTTTCTTTTTTAAATATCTCTGGTTATTTTTTCTCATTCTTTATTTTCAACAATTCTGTGTCATTTTGCTTTTTGTAAGCAGTTAAATTTTTCTTTACCCAACCTGAAATGGCTTTCAATAGGTAAACTTAACCTATGGTTCTGAAAACATTTTTTAAAAACAAACAAACAAACAAAAAACCTGTTAGCTCTCTGCCCATACAAAACAGGCTATGAACTTGCCAACACAGGGGTCAAAGTTTAACCCTTTCAAATTAAGTAACTCTAGTTAACATTTACACAGAAGTTTCCACATGCTAGACAGCATTCTAAAAACTTTACATATAATAATTTAATAATCCCTAGTAAGAACTATTATCCCCATTATACAGATGAGGAAAGTGAGAGACAGAGATTTGTCCAAGTAGTGATAAAACTAGAATTTGATCCCAGGCCATCTGACTCCAGAATCTACAGCCTTGATCACCACAGTATATTTCAACTTATAGGTTAAAGAATGAAGCATGTATTTTACCATCTCCCTACTGTCTTGTTTCACATTTTCTTTTACAATTGATTAGTTCTGTATCAAGAAAGTGCAGTGTCAGATCAATTATTTGACTTGACAGTGTCAGCTTCCTGAAGATCTGGGAAGCTTATGTTACATATCCTGGATGAGAACTCTTCATCTTCACTTTTGTTGCTTGATACAATTATACCCAAATAAGTGGTCTGGCTTTCCTCAAATCAGAGCATTTTGGGGCACTTGTTGTTGTTCAGCCTCTTAGTCATGTCTGACTCTCTGTGACCCCATGGACTGCAGTACACCAGGTTCCTCCGTCCTCCACTATCTTGCAGAATTCACTCCAATTCATGTTCATTGAGTCAGTGATGCTATCTAACCATCTCATCTTCTGCTGCCCCTTCTCCTTTTACCTTCAATTTTTCTCAGTACCAGGGTTTTTTCCCAATAAATCAGCTTTTCATCAAGTGCCCACTTGAAGGGAATTAATGAAAATATCTTGGTCAAAAGAATTGTAGGAACCTTTTATTAAAGCCACAGTTTCAGCTCTGTTTCAGGGAGTTTGTGCTATAAAATCAGTTGCCAACATAAGCTTATTTATTTTCCTCATTTCCACTGAATCACTGTATTCCTTTCCCTTAAAAAGTTCCTTTTTAAAATGATATGTTCAGTTTACCCTTGTGATTTAGAAAAGAAAAGAGTATTTTAAGCAGAAAACATTTGTTTACTTTCAGTAAGTGATACTTTCTAGAATATTGAGAGCAATCAATATTCATGGGATGCACTAAAGCTTAGACAAGGGTTAGAGAAACATTGGGCTTCCCTGGTAGTTCAGCTGGTAAAGAATCTGTCTGCAATGCAGGAGACCCTGGTTCCATTCCTGGGTCAGGAAGATCCCCTGGAGAAGGAATAGACTACCCACTCCAGTAATACATTGGGCTACCCTGGTGGTTCAGATGGTAGAGATCCACCTGCAGTGAGGGAGACCTGGATTAGATTTTTGGGTTGAGAAGATCCCCTGGAGGAGGACATGGCAACCCACTTCAGTATTCTTGCTTGGAGAATCCCCATGGACAGAGGAGCTTGTGGGGCTATAGTCCATCGGGTCGAAGAATCAGACATGACTGAGCGACTAAGCACAGCACAGTTCTGGATTGCTACTATAACCAAATGCCACAAACTTAGTGGCTTAAAACAACACAAATTTATTATCTCATAGTTGCTTAGTTCAGAAATCCAGTGGATGCAGCTGTAGCATCTTCTTCAAGTTTTACAAGACTGTCGTCATGACAGGGTTGCATGTCTTTCTGAAGGCTCTAGGGATAAACTCATTTCCACATTTACTCAGATTGTTGTCAGAATTGTTTTATGTAGTTATAAGACTAAGGTTTTTCTTCACCTTCTGAACAGTAATTGTGCTTAGCTTCTGGAGGGTGCCTATGTTCCCTGGTCATGCCTCTTATCCCCTCCATCTTCAAAGTAATCAAGAACTGAGTCTTTTTCATGTTTCAGATCTCTCCTCCACTTCCTTTTCTGAAACCTCCACCCCTCTCTTCTGGCCTTCTCTTTAGCTTTTAAGGGCTCAAGTGATTACCTTGGATCCACCTTGATAATTTAGAGTAATCTTCCTATTTTAAGGTTAGTTGATTAGTGACCTTAGTTTAATCTGAAAACTCCCTTCACAGCAGTACCTGGATTAGTGTTTGATTATCGAACCAGAGAACAGAAAGGGTATATCTTTGATTTCTGTTTACTAGACTTTCTTTTTCATTTTTCTTTACTTTCCCTCTCTGAATTTCCAATTGGGAAATACAGTCTTTTAAAATATTTATTCTGCCTTTGATATTAAGTTAATTTTCCTGGCAAGAGAGTAACGGAAAACTCACTTCATCTCATTTGTGTTGCTTATCTTAATAAGTCCTTTCCCATCAGATCTTTAACTGCATTTGAAAGCATGTATTTTCATTTCCCATAGGTTTTTAAAATTTGGGGAAATATATTTTTAGTTTTATTCTGCTTACTTGGTCAGATTATTATATTAACTTTCCTTTTAATTGAACACACTGTATAATAACATTTTAAATAGGCAACACTATTTACCCATATTCATACTGCTCTTACATAACCATTTTTGCATATTACTTTGCAATCCTCCATGTTTATATATTACATGACTGCAATCACAAGTATATAATGCTTTCTCTTTTTTCCAGTTTTGAAACTGTAACTATAACTGGTTATTTCATTTTTCTGTGAACTTTTCGTTGCCTAGGGAAGGTACATGAGAAAGTAATATACAACCTTCAAAGTGTAGTTTAAAAAGTTACCGAGACCTGGATCCTGTCAACTTATCCTCCCCAAACATCACTTCTACTCATTTGACCCTCATATATCACATTTCAGCATAATGTAAAATTTGCATCTCTCACCTTTGCCCACATGTCGTCTATCTGACTTCATTTTCTTCTGCTAACTCCTATTTGCCTTTCAAGACTAAACTGACATGTCACCTCCCTTCAGGAGATTGTCCTCATCCAGTTTAAGTGACTCTTTTATGTGTACCCACAAACTTCTTTGCATATTTTTGTCAGAGAATTTTCCATATTCAATTATAATCATTTAATTATTTCTACAGCTCTCACGAGGACTTTAAAGTCCTTGTAAGCAAAACCCATGCACTACCAGTCTTTTTACTTGGAATGAGTTAGGTTTGGCTTCAGTTAACAAACACCTCTCAAATATCAGTGGATTAAGTCAGCACAGGTTTTTGTTTTTTTGTTTGTTTTTAATTTTTACAATTGAAATTGTGTTTTAAAATTGTGTTGGTTTCTGCCATACAGCACCAACAGGTTTATTTCATCTTCACACCACATATGCTCAATGGAGCAGCTGGAGGCTCTTCTCCATGCACTTTTGACTAACAAGGCAGCCCTCATGTCTAGAATTACCAGCTGCCTAGGCAGAGGAAAAGAGAAAGCATGATGAAGTATATGATGCCTCCTAAAACATCTCCCTAAAATGACATGTTATGTCTGCTCACCTTTTGTTGCCAAAGAAAGCACATGACCATCCCTATCATTGAGAGGAAAGAAGCTGACTATTGTAAATGCCAGAAATAGAGAGAGAATATTTGGTGAGTAGCACTGCTGCTGCTGCTGCTAAGTTGCTTCTGTCGTGTCCGACTCTGAGACCCCATAGACAGCAGCCCACCAGGCTCCCCCGTCCCTGGGATTCTCCAGGCAAGAGTACTGGAGTGGGGTGCCATTGCCTTCTCTGGTGAATAGCACTAATAGTAGTGAATAGCCACAATCAGTCTCTCTAACTATGTGGACTAGATTCCTAGCACGGTCATAGCAAACTACCACAGACTGAGTGGCTTAAACAGAAATTTATTGTCTTACAACTCTGTAGCCTAAGAGCCCAAAATAAAGGTGTCATTAATGTTGGTTCCCTTCTGAGGGACATTAGGGGAGAATCTCTTCCAGGTCTCTTTCCCTGACTTGAGGATGATCATCATCTCCCTGTGTCTCTTTACATAGTCTTCTCTTCATATCATATTGGATTATATGCTCTAAGGACACCAGCCATATTGAATTAGGACCTACACTGATTATGAACTTATTTTAACTTGGCTACCTCTGTAATTCTGCAAATACCATCACATTCTGATGTACTAAAGGGTTAGACTTCAACATATGTATTTAGGAGGGACACAGTTCAATCTGTAACAACATACAACAATATCACTGACATGTGATAATATCTTCATTGCATCAGTGACTAATTCATACCTGTTCTCATGTTCATATAACCTTTATAACTATGATGTTAATGGATATGATTTAATGGATATTTACTTTTCTAGGCAGAGTGAAATAATAGTTACCACTGTTTTCTGTCACAGGAAAACTACAGTTAACACTTTCTTCTTAGAGTTTTTTCCTCCCAGTTGATATTTTGTTAGGATATTGTTCCTACAATGGATTAACTGGTTATACATGGATTTATAAATTCATATTGTAATACACATTCCAAAATACTCACTGGAGAAAAAAAAATTTGCTGATTAAGAATGTCATTGGCAGTAATTAACATGGTAATTGTGGCCAAAATTTTATTGCCATCATTAACTGTAATTCCGTATTTACAAAATAATATCTTAAATTTGCTTTTGAATGGATTTTATTACTTACCTAGATAACATTTCCCTATGCATGTGTGTGTGTGTATATATATATAATATATATATTCACTCTTCAATTAATTTCTGACTCCCATACTGTTCTGCTCAATATTTTATGCCCAGTCCCTATTAAGATAGAGAATATAGGCACTCATACGATAGTTAGGAGAACAGACACATTATGTAGGAATGAATGCTGACTCTACCACTTAATGTCAGTGAAATCTGAGTAGTTTTCTGTGCTTCCTTCCTATGGTTAGTTTCCTCATTTACAGAATAGGAATCATAATATTCCATACCTCATTGGTTTCCTTTAAAGATTAAGTTTGTGCATATCCAGTATTTAAAGCAAAGCTTATAAGATAGTAAGCACTCAGTAACTGTAGATTTTTATTAAAACTCTTGTCATTCTGTACAATTTAGATATTTGTGGGCTTTTCTATATTTGCATTGCATCTTTTCAGAGTCTAAAATTAAATACTTTCCTCTTTCAATTGTTGCTTGCCACTTCTGAGTGCTTTTAAAAATCAAATTTATCATGGTATGATATATAGACAAAATACTGCATCAATTTTAATTGCATATTTTGATGGATTTTGAAATTGTATATACCCATGTATGCTCAGTTGCTCAGTGGTGAATGACCCTTAGCAATCCCATGGACTGTTGCCCACCAGGCTCCTCTGTCCATGGGATTTTTCAAGCAAGAATGCTTAAGTGGGTTGCCATTTCCTTTCCTAGGGTAAATTCCTGGACCAGGGATCAAACCCACATCTCCTGTGTCTCCTGCATTGTAGGTAAATTCTTAGCCACTGCAGAAGCCCATATACCCATGTAATCACCATCAACCTAGGATCAAGATTGCCAGGAGAAATATCAACAATCTCAGATATGCAGTACCACTCCAATAGCAGAGAGTGGAGAGGAACTAAAGAGCCGCTTGATGAGGGTGAAACAGGAGAGTGAAAAATCTGGCTTAAAACTCAACATTCAAAAACTAAGATCATGACATCTGGTCCCATCTCTCTGTGGCAAATAGATGGAGAGAAAGTGGAAACAGTGACAGATTTTGTTTTCTTGGGCTCCAAAATCACTGCAGATGGTGACTGTAGCCATGAAATTAAAAGATCCTTGGAAAGAAAACTATGGCAAATCTAGACAGCATATCAAAAAGCAGAGATATCACTTTGCCTATAAAGCTCCGTATAGTCAAAGCTATGGTTTTTCCAGTAGTCACATACAGAGGTGAAAGTTGGACCATAAAGAAGACTGAGCATGAAAGAATTGATGCTTTTGAACTGTGGTGTTGAAGAAGACTCTTGAGAGTCCCTTGGACAGCAAGGAGATCCATCCTGAAGGAAATCAAACCTGAATATTCACTGGAAGGACTAATGCTGAAGCTCTAAATACTTTGGCCACCTTATGCAAAGAGGTGACTCATTGGAAAAGACCCTGATGCCAGGAAAGATTGAAGGCAGGAAGAGAAGCGTGTGACAGGATGAGATGGTTGGATGGCCTCACCAACTCAATGGACATGAGTTTGAGCAAACTCCAGGAGATAGGAAAGGACAGGGAAAATTGTCATGTTGCAGTCAATGGGGTCACAAAGAGCTGGACATGACTTAGCAACTGAACACAACAACAGCAATCACCATCAATATATTGAAAGAGCCCATTGTTCAGGAATCGTTCTCTTGTGCTCCTTAGCAAACAATCAATAACCCATGCCTGGCCCCAGGCAACAACCAATGTGCTATGTGGCTACCTTCTTTCTAGAAATCTGCCCTGCAACTTGCAATGGCCTCAGTTTCCTTGTACTTTGATTACCATCTACTCAATTCCATGAATCCACTAAAGTTTGGGATTCCTCCCCCTCATATTGTATTTGAAAAAGTGTAATTAAGCAGAAATCAGCATATAACAGAACATCTCATTTTTTTCCCTTCTTTCAAGAACAACCCAGAAAATAGCAGTTACATGGATTTTGTCCTATTTCCCTAGTTATGATCAAGAGGTTAAGTCTAGTCCTTTAAACCACCATGGCCATAAGTAGAGGTACATAATACTTATTTTAAAAGAATTTGTATTGTGGTTTATGATGGGCTTACAAAACTAAAATACTGAGTTACATCCACAAGTACAGGAAAATTCAAGGGCACATCTCTCAACAACCAAACCATGTCACACCTTCATTCTGGAAACAGTTTCCTTAGTAATGTAAAAATACTCATTCCCCATGAAAACTGAATGAATTAAAATATTCTGTTCCCCAGTCATTTCCCTTAATGAACATATTATGTCATCACTGGGTGCAGGGGGAGGGCTTGGACTTTTTTTGTAGTACGGGACATTACTCTGGGCTGAGGACAGACTGGGCAGGGCTAGGTGAGGGTTGGGGTGGTGATGGTGAGGGGGTTGGAGGGGCTTGGGGGGGAGGATAGGTAGGCCAGTGAGGACACACAGAGGAGAATGACTGGGTCAGGGAAGTTGGGGGGCAGTGGTTGAATTCTGGGCTCATGAGAAGCACAAGACGATGAAGTAGAAGGCCGTGCGCTCATCTTCTCCTACGAGAACTCCAAAATTACATCTCAATGCTGAACAGCCATCGACAGGAGATTGTTGGATCTACTTCTGCTTTATTGACTACACCAAAGTCTCTGACTGCAGATCACAACAAACTGTGGACAATTCTTCAAGTAATGGGAATACCAGGCCACCTTACCTGCCACCTGAGAAATCTGTATGCAGGTCAAGAAGCAACAGTTAGAACTGGACATGGAACAACAGACTGGTTCCAAATTGTGAAAGGAGTACGTCAAGGCTGTATATTGGCACCCTGCTTACTTATCTTATATGCAGAGTATATCATGCGAAATCAGTCGGTGATGCCATTTAACCACCTCATCCTCTATCATCCCCTTCCCCTCCTGCCCTCTATCTTTTCCAGCGCCAGCATCTTTTCCAGTGAGTCAGCTCTTCATATCAGGTGGCCAAAGTATTGCAGTTTCAGCTTCAGCATCAGTCCTTCCAATGAACATTCAGTACTGATTTCCTTTAGGATTGACTGGTTTGACCTCCTTGCAGTCCAAGGGACTCTCAAGAGTCTTCCCCAACACCACAGTTCAAAAGCATCAATTCTTTGATGCTCAGCTTTCTTTATGGTCCAACTCTCACATCCATACATGACTCCTGGAAAAACCATAGCTTTGACTAGACAGACCTTTGTTGGCAAAGAAACCATATCTCACCCAACAACTTGCGATGTTTGAATGCAAACACATTCAATTCAATTCCCTCAAAATCTACTCAAAACATGTATATATTTTGGTATACACCTTCCTATGTTTGACTTCCCTGGTGGCTCAGATGGTAAAGCATCTGTCTACAATGCAGGAGACCCGAGTTCGAACCCTGGGTCGGGAAGATCCCCTGGAGAAGGAAATGGAAATTCACTCCAGTACTATTGCCTGGAAAATCCCATGGACAGAGAAGCCTGGTAGGCTACAGTCCATGGGGTTGCAGAGTTGGACACGACTGAGTGACTTCACTTTCCTATGTTTACCTGTACTGGTAAAGTGAAAGTGAAAGTGAAAGTGAAGTCACTCAGTCGTGTCCAACTCTTTGCGACCCCATGGACTGTAGCCTACCAGGCTTCTCCGTCCATGGGATTCTCCAGGCAAGAATATTGGAGTGGGTCACCATTTCCTTCTCCTTCTCTTCTTTAGTGCGTACTGGGAAAAGTACGTACTAAATACTTCTCAGTAAATTACTGCTACAAGAAAGAGAAGATAGAAAGTAAAAATAGAAATATGCAAACTTACAGAATATATATACAGCAGTATACTCACATTATTATATAAGTGGAATAAAAATGTTTTGTTTTGATCACAGTTTGGATAATTGATTAGCAACAATGATTCAAAAGCAAAAAATGGCTAAAGGGCTGTCTTTTTAAATTGCAGTATTCATTTTGAAATAAAGAGTTTATAAATGCAGTTAATTCTATTCTTATTCCTTTGGTCCTTGAACAAATTTGATGGGCCCAATAACATATTTCCTTTGTTTTAATTATGCACAGTATGTATTTTTGATGTTGCCATTTTTCCTAAAGAATAGCAAATGTTGCATTTTACTCAATACCTTTGATTTTGTGCATTACATGCTAAATGTTTTATTCTTCCTATAACAACTGTTAAGCATGTTGACATCCACGATGTCCCAGCATGGCCAGGCATCCCTTAGGATGTCATTACTAAGAAAAGCATAATTTTTGTGTTCACACTTTAAAAATAATATATAACTTGTCTTAAATATTAAAATGATGGTGGAAATCTATCTAGGGCTGACATAAAAGTGTCTGTGCCTCTTTAAATCCTATATTCTTTCTTCTCTCTCATTGTTTATTCAAATATACATGTACATGTGTATATGAGTGTCAGTGTGTCTGTGTTCATGTGTTATTATGTGTATATGTGTGTGTCGCAAAGACATGCTCTTTTATAATAACTCTAGGTATTCAAGACACCATTCTTGCAGATGCACTATTCTGCCAAAGGCATGATGATATTGATGTTTGTTGAAATAAATCAACTGATATACTTATTCAATATATTGGTTTATACTCCTTCACACACACAAAAAAAGGCAAAAGAAAACATTCTCTTCCTGTCTATTCCTTTCTGTCTCGCATATTCATTCTCAGACAAACTAGTAAATGTACACATAAAGCTAAACCATTCCATACCATGAAATACTTTTTTTATGGTGTCTTCTGAATGATCATTTGTTCCCTTTTCTTTCTGAATAATGGGAGCATTATATGAGCTACATGAAACCCATGCAAAGTAGGTATATTTCAAACCAACTATGGTGACCCCTTTTTTTCAAGTAACATTAGGCGTTGCTGAAAAACTCTAGACCAAGTTTTAAGTTCGCTCTTTAAATGAAACACTTCAACAGTCCTTCTAAAACACTATCTGTAAATGTCAGGGTCAGTTGGGTGAAAATATTTACAAATGGCTTTGTTTCATGGGGAAAGGAGTAAGGAGGAGGAAAAGTTAAGACCTTTACCCAAGTTCTCAAAATGCATGCCAAGTTCAGGCAGAATCATAACTAAGTGCAAGCTGGCAATGTCATTCAAACAGAAAGTCAAAATTAACAAGAAGGGAGGGTTGCATATGAATGGATTTGGGATAGACAATTTGTCGTTAACATGTGATGGTAGATTGTATATTCACACACACGTGCGCACACACATACACATATACATCTACATAAACAAACTCAGAATTGTACCCATAGATAGATATGTAAATTGGATTAAGTGTTCAGGGTTCAGACGCTATTTTAACTTGTTTCCAGTTCCTGTTCCTAAGGCTGGTTGAGATGTAGAAGAAGCCTCACCAAGTGACTAATGGTTCACATACAACTAATAATAATTCATTGAGCATATATATTTGCAAATGCTGTGCTATTTTTTTTTTCTTTAATCCTTGCAATATTATAGTGAGGGATGTACAACTTTTATCCTGATTGTGCAGATGATGTAACCCAAGTTGGGGAAGAAAACATACCTTGCTCAAGGTTTATAGCTACAAAGTCAATGACAAAGTCAGAATTTGAACTCAGGCTTCTCTAACTCTAGCCTTTGATGTCTCAACCACTAGACTTCTACTGTCAAATATGGTCCTCAGTAGTTACCTATGGTTATTTAAGTTTAGATTAATTAAAAGTCAGTAAAAATTAAAATTCAGTTCCTCAGCCTCACTAGTTATATTTCAAATGCTCAGTAGCGACATGGATTTAGAGACAACCACATTGGCCAAGACAGATATAGATTTCTGTTACTGCAGAAAGTCCCCTGAGACAGTATTGCAATAGACTGCACTGTTCCATCAGAAATTATTATTCTCTTACCTGATGGAACAGGGCTTATTTCAAAACCAAATAATTACCAGTCTTTTCAAAGAGATCACAGTTCAGGTTGACAAATCCTATTGCCTATGCAAGGCTTCTCTGCTTTAGCACTATTGACATTTTGGCTTGAATGTTATGAGGGGGCTGTGTTGTGGACCTTAAGGCATTTAGTAGCCACACTGGTGGCCTCTACTCACTGGATGATAACAGCATCCTCTCCTACTTGTGACAGTCAAACGTAGACATTGCCAGATGTCCTCTGGGGAACAGAATTATTCCACTTCATGATGTCACTCATAATAATATGTGAGGAAGGAAGCAAGTGCAGTGAAGTCTGAGAAGACCTTTATTTAAAAAAAATAACTTTTTATAAAATCTTTGTTCTTCCTGCACCTGTAGCAACAGGTAGCCAGAGCCAGTGAGGCCACTAGAAAGCTTCCTTTCTTGCGAACCTTTGTATTAATAACATTCAGGGCTCCTCTCCTCTCAGCCAGCCTGGTGGGCTGTTGCTAGAGACCCTGAAGATCTCTGAAGTAATAATACACTGACCAACTAACTTCTGAAAATGAATCAATGAATGAAATAACAAAGAAATATACAAATGTGCCACATGCTGGGGCCTGACATTCTATGATGTTTTCACAATGTTACATTCTCATGGCATTAGTCTTGGTCTGGTTTTACCCCCAAAGCAGACCTTGAAGCAAGCAGGATTTGGATACAAGTAGTTTATTTGGAAGGTGGTCCTAAGGAAAAACCAAAAATAGAGTGGGTTGGTAAGATAGACAAGGAAACATGAGGAGAAAAGTGTGTAAGTGTGTATTATCAATTCAGTTAGCCCAGTGGGTAACTGGAACTCAATTCCACTGAGGAATTCTGAGACTCAGTAAGGATAGTGTGTCTCAGAGTTAACCCCATAACCCACACAATAGACCTAGGATGTTCATAGACCAGCATGAGCCAGTCATGGAATAAAGACTCGTAGGAGGTGGCAGGTGGTTTTTTAATTCCTCATCACTTCTAGCCTGCCCTGGACAAACAGAACAATATTAAGCCAAAGAAAGCTCACTGACCATTGGGAAGCCCAATGTAACATCTCTAGGAGATGGGATCAGAACTTAGTCTGGCAGAGCAACCAATAGTAAATACAATGTATAGACATGAATAAGCCTACTTCTAAACCCCTATTTATATATCTACCTTTGTACTTAGGTAATTAACCTAGAAGTTAGTATCTATGATCATCAAACTATTAATAGATGCAAGTTTTTATTCCAGTGCACTCTCCTTGGTGCCTGGCATATATCAAGTCCTCTCTAAGTCCTCATATATATCCCTCTCTAACTGTGAAAGGAGATATTCTCAAATAGGAAGGAATCAGCACAGATCATTATCTCCTGATCCTTCCACCTCATTCTCCTTCTACTCTGGCCAAGTTAGGTTCCATCTTTATTATAAATGGCATTTAATTGTCACAATGTCTTGGATGCATTTTCTTGAGGTAGTAATTTTACAGATGAGGAAGTTAAGGCAAAGGACAACTCGTTAGAGATTATACCACTAAAAAAAAGTGAACAAATCTAGGAACTCTGACCCCAGGAACCATGCTTTCAATGATTATGCTGTTTGACATATGATAGAAGAATGGATGGCTAAGTATAGGGAATTGTGCTATTTCTATTAAGAAAATGACATTGGGCAAACCTGAAGTACAAAATAACCTTAACAAAAGAGGCAACACTGACAGAGAACGTTCATAATCATCCCAGAAAAGAAGGATATGGTTTCTGTCTTTGGACAGAGAAACATATAGATGTATAATGGCTCTCAAAATCTGGAAAATAGGAATGATTAAACTTAAGACAGAGGCTTAAAATTAAACAAAATTGCTTCATAAATATTTTAAAGCAAGTGACAAGAGGCAATCTTAAAAGCTTGCCTGAAAAGTCAGGAAGCTCTAGAACCCTCAATGTATGAAGGAAGAAAGTGTCTTGCACTCATAGATTTAAGGTACAGAGATTCAGGATATGAGAGTGGACAGCAGACCATCAGTTGAGAATTAAAGAGCCAGGAAATCAAGGAGTCAATAGAGAGCCTAACCAGGAGAAACTATCACACTGGGATTGGAAGAGCTCATCCAAAAGAATAAAGAATTCTAAGATTCAGCCCCATTTTATCCCCAGAGGCAGCTCCTTAATTCCTCCTCTTATGGAAAAGCACAGACTTTTTAACCTAGAGAGCCCAGCAACCCCAGGTTATATATATTTATATGCCCTGTCCTCTGATGTAGAACAGGCATGCATGAAGCTCCAGAAACAGTTCTAGAATCCATGGTTATCCAAAGTATGCATGTAAATTAATGCTTAATAATGGCACTCTACTGAATATTTAAATAAAATTTGAATAATATGTAAATGACTTTCAAAAATATAAACTGTTGGCTAAGAAACAGGAAGATCTTTAAGGATTTCTCAGAAGTAATCAATGTGTCCATTTGAGCCACAATATTTTGGCAAAATGTCAAAAACAAAAGTCAAATTATACTTAACTGTCCCCTGCCCCCTCACCCTTGGCCCCACAGGTGTCCACTTAACCACCTTTGCTTTTCCTGCTGGCGTATTGCCAGGGTTTTTGATTCTAGTTTTGGGAAACTCAGAGTCTCCAAGTACCTTAAGGACTATCAGATTCTCATAATGAGATTAATTTTAGTTCACTTCAATTTAAAAAGCAAATATATGTCAGACTGTACTTTTAGGAAGAGAAAATGACACCATGAAATTAAAGGTCTTTGCCTCCTGGCAAGCTGACAGATCTGACCTTGAGCAGGAGAAGATCATACTTTCTCTGGGGCATCTTTCCCACCTCATGCTAGACAGGAGTCCACCTCTCAGGTGTCTACTGCTATCTGTTAGCTTGCTCCCACCTGCAATGAAAAGGAACACAAACTGCATGCTAGTTCCTGCCCTGGGAAATTGGTACATCACTGATCTACATAGCAACCCTGCAAGTTAGCTGTTGAACTCCTGCTTTTACACATTGGGAAAATCTTTCAGAAAAGTTAACTGTCTGGCTGAAATATCTTGAGTAATAAATGAATTGGCTTGGAATCAAAGATTTCTCTGGCTCCAAATCCCTTCGTACACACTAATGAGGAGAGAAAAAAAATTCCTTTTTTGTTGTTTTTCTTTTCTCTTTAACCTTTGCCCAAAAATATGTTTAATTACACATTAGAATCCACCTCTAAAGCACTGCAAGTCATGCTAGTCTTTCTGGAAACACCAAACTGAGGCAATGATAAAGTTTTGAAATAAAGATGTCAGAAACAATACAAACTGATTGGGTGGAGGTGGGGTTCCATTATGGAAACTCCCATAAAGAGACACAGGGCAGATGCAGAACATGGAATTGAATAATCAATAACCTAAAGAGCTATTATCCAAATGGTCTTAATGAAAAATCTCATAATAGAGTAGAAACAGCTTAGTGGAAGAGCTCTAACTAGCAGAGTGAGAGGCAACCAGCTCAGAGAAAGTATCATTAAACGGATATAAAAGAAAAATCAGGGGAAAGAAAGCAAGCATAACACCAGCTCTCATTTACCGACTCCTTACAATGAACCAAGCTCTATGAACCACATTTCACATTCATCATTTCACATAACTATCAGTGAGTGAGCAAGAGTCACTCAGTCGTGTCTGACTCTTTGCAACCATAGTCCATGGAATTCTCCAGGCCAGAATACTGGAGTGGGTAGCCTGTCCCTTTTCCAAAAGATCTTCCCAACCCAGGGATGGAATCCAGGTCTCCCACATTGCAGGCGGGTTCTTTACCAGTTGAGCCACCAGGGTTATTAAAACACCCAAAGTTCTCCTGATAGAAGTTGAGCCTAGATATATCTGATTCCAGGATATTTCATATCTCCTTGATAATTAGAAATGCAAGAATGTCCCCTAAATGAAATCAGATTTATAAGTGATCAGTTCTTTTATGACTGGTAACATCAAGGATTCAGATAACAATTAGTCAGTTCCCTCATCCTATGTAATCATGTTCACAATATTGGGGTCTGTATTAAAAATTTTGTGTCATCAAGAAAAGTTTACACTTTGTTTAGCCATCTTCTCTTTGAAAAGCCAGAGGTTCATTTACTGTGTCTGCGAAGGTTTTCCATTTTTATTATTGTTTACTTAATATTAACACTTCTAACAATAATCTTCAGTCTAGAGAATGAATTCAATATCAACATTTTTAATCTCACCTGTAGAGAATGCCCTTAATTGTGGCTGAGAAACATCACTCACAACCTATCTCCTTACTCTTGGTCCATTTTCTCACATTACAAATCCTCCAAATCTTTCCAAAGTACAAATCAGAAAATTCACATTCCAGCCTCTTCTGCAACTGGATGCATACACATGACCTACATCTGGCAATTAGAAGGACCCATGGTGATGTGGATTTTCAAGTGAACAATACAAGAAAGGTGCCACACAAGCCCCACAGGCTCCACCTTCCACAAAGGTAGTGCCCCATATGATCAGTACTAAATTGCAGATATATAGCAGCAGTAGCAGCAGACTTTTGCCTAATGAATCCCCCCACCTCTACTTGTCTTACTTCAACCCCTTTTCCTTCTGTGGTTTGGCATAAGTCATGGAAGAGTAACTTCCTAGCTTAGCTCCAGTCCTCCAGGAAATTCTTACCTGATGATCTCATGCTCAATCACATCAGTCATGTCCAGCTCTTTGCAACCCCATGGACTGTGGCCCACCAGTCTCCTCTGTCCATGGGATTCTGCAGGAAAGAAAACTGGAGTGGGTTAACGTTTCCTTCTCCAGGGGATCTTCCCAGTCTAGGGATTGAACCTGCATCTCTTCTGTCTCTTGTATTGCAGGCAGATTCTTTACTGGGGAAGCCCTATAACCTGATATGTGCTGTGCGCTTACTGCTGTGTGTTCAGTTGTGTCCAACTCTTTGCAATCCCATGGACTGTAGCCCACCAGGCTCCAGTGTCCATGGGGATTATCCAGGCAAAAATACTGGAGTGGGTTGCCATTCCCTACTCCAGGGGATCTTCCCAACCCAGGGATCGAACCCAGGTGTCCCTCATGGCCAGCAGATTATTTGCCATCCCAGCCACAAGAAGAAGCTCAAGAATAACTGGAGTGGGTAGCCTATCCCTTCTCCAGGGGAGCTTCCCAACTCCTGAATTGAACCAGGGTCTCCTGCATTGCAGGTGGATTCTTTACCAGCTGAGTTCCCAGGGAAGCCTTTAACCTGATATTCTTATAAACAAATGCAAATTGTCAGGTCCCATCCCAGACCTACTTAATCAGTAATTCTGTGGTTATTACAAAATTAATAATATTTAATAATAATTTAATTATTATTAATTATTAAATAATTATGGAAATAATAATAATAAAAATCAGCCATTCATCTTTAACAAACAACAACAAATATACTTGTGTGCTTGATCTAGCCAGAGTAGAGTCTGTGGTTTACAGAAAACAAAAACAATAACAAAATATCCGGACGACAACCAAAAGCTAACACCTCCTCATAAAAGAGATGCTATAGAACTAGCTTTTGAAGCACTGCAGTATTAAAGGGTACAGGTTTAGTGAAAGTATAAAATATTTTCTGGATATATACATATTGAAGGAAAGTTTGATCTCAAGAGCTTAAACTCAGAAAGTTCGAGTTTCAGTGGATTCAAATGATGGTCCCAGTTTGCTTGGTCATATTCCAGTAAGGACCTTACAGACTTGCAACATTAGCAAGCTCATCCCTTCTCTTTCAGTTGTTTCTATATTCATTATAAAAAAGAGATGAGAAGAACATTTAGGTTAGATACAAGTTCTATTTATAGAGAGCTGCTCACTGTTTTCATGTATCAGTAGGTCATTACAACCCCAGGGAGATGATGGCATCCACCTCTTACCTTGATTGATAGGGAGAATTCTACTCTGTATCAAAGAGACCACATTGCATTGTGCTTAACAAATGGCTCAGGACCTCTATCAATAATTAATTATGTCCCCTTGAGCATGCTATTACTTAGTCTCTTGCAAGACTTGGTTTCTTTCTTTGTATTTTGGGACTAAAATATCACTTATAAGGATATTTATGAGGAGCAATTCAGGTATAAAGTGCCACAAATGCAATAAGCACTTTACAAATGCCAGATATGCTATGAAAAATATAAATACATTTATAGCAAACATTTATCTTCTTAAGCAGTTCTGATCTCACATTTCTTTCAGAACTTCTGGTTTCCGTGACCAGCTGCCACAGCATCCAGTCCAGTTCAAGCTAGATACAGTGAAAAGGCAGTCTCTAGCTTAGAATATATCCAGAATATTATGTCTTCGGCTGCCTTATTCCCAAGCAGAGGTTGAACTGCTAACTCTGTATAAGAAAGTGTATATTTAGGGGCGAGGATGGAAGGGGTGTTTATGGAGGGAAAAGCAATGGTGATTTTAAAATGTTATTCATAAAATTAAAGAAGTCAAAGCACTTAGACCCATTATAGGGAATGCGCCACATTGGAAATTAATCTTTAATGTGGCAACAAGAGTAAGTATCACAATACACAGCTGTTTGGCTCTACACAGCCAGAATTATCTAACTTTTGATATGGTTTCCCTGCATATCACACATTGTTCAGTTGCTCAGTCATGTCCAACTCTTTGTGACGCCATGGACTGCAGCAAGCCAGGCTTCCCTGTCCTTCACTCTCTCCTGGAGTTTGCTCAAACTCAAGTCCATTGAGTCAATGATGCCAATCCAACCATCTCATCCTCTCTCCCCCCCTTCTCCTCCTCCCTCAATCTTTTCCAGCATTAGGGACTTTTCCAGTGAGTTGGCTCTTTGCATCACGTGGCCAAAGTGTTGGAGCTTCAGCTTCAGAAGCAATCCTTCTAATGAATATTCAGGGCTGATTTCCTTTAGGATTGACTGGTTTGAATCCATATAGTCTTTTTTTTTTTTTAATTAAAATCTTTAATTCTTACATGTGTTCCCATATAGTCTTAAATGTTCTCTAGCGTTTTCTGCCAGTGTATAGACTTCAACATGAAGCCCTGTTGACTCTGCCTTCTTATTCCAGTGCTTGCTTTATACCTTGCTGACTAAAGATATAGAAAAGGGTAGGTCAGCAAATTTACCAAAGGCAGGCCAATGTTCTTCCCTTTACCTGTTTGTAACCTCCCCTATTATTACAGAGGAATTGCACCAAACCTTTCACAGGTTTATGCTGGACTATTCAAATTAGATGGACAGTATCTTTTTCTGTCTAACATTCATAGAGAATAAGATGATGTGGCTCCTCTTAATAAGATACTATAAATCCCACAGGCAATTTATTAGCAACGCTAATGAACTGAACTAGATGTCTAAAAGTTAGTTTGAATATATTTTAGTATTGGCAAAGTTCATTGTGTATATGTTTGTTACTCTTGTTGCCCACAACTCTAACTTGTGTATAAATCACAATTCTACTTGCTTGTGATTCATTCTGAAATTTTTCTGGCATCATCACCTACACTAATGATATAATAATTTGGTTTGGAAAGGTCTTCCAAAGGCTGAATTTAGGACTGAATTTACAATCAACTTTTTTGACCCATGTCATTTTTCTTTGTTATATTTTAGAATGTGAGCTGTCCAATATTATAGTCACATGTAGCTATTTACATTTATATTAATTAAAAATTAAATACCTTAGTTGCACTGGCCACATTCACATGCTCAACAGCTAGTGGTTGACTTAATTGGACAATATACAGAGCATTCCTATCTGCAGGAGAAATTCTGTTTACCACTG
The DNA here is from genome assembly GCF_042477335.2 of Ovis canadensis. Taxonomy (NCBI): domain Eukaryota; kingdom Metazoa; phylum Chordata; class Mammalia; order Artiodactyla; family Bovidae; genus Ovis; species Ovis canadensis. Next base: position 66,180,237 of record NC_091250.1, read on the forward strand.
TTCTAAAAGAGGTGTTAACAATTATATTAACAATAAAGCAAAATGATGGTAATAAATTAATTTAAAATACTCATTATCTGCTAGGCAGTTAAGAAGGGATTGGATACTATTATTATTCTTATTTTAGAGTTTGAAGAGGCATGACTGGTGGGATATAATTACAAACAATTTAACTTGTTCCTCCCACTGTCTTTCAAATACACCCCAACGGGGCAAGTTTTCTTTTGACTCCCATGTGAAAATTTAGAGAGTGTGAGACTTTTCTTTACTCCAGGAAATTTATTCTATAACCTTTAGTCACAAAATATAGTATCAATTTAATAATTAGAATTTCTGATCCCATGTAATTATTAAAGTTGTGAAGCTGATTTAAAATTGAGGCTTATACCCTCCTACAGTCTGGATCCATTGCTGGCAGGAAGATGTTATGTGCTAAGGGAGGTTTAGTTGGCTTCTTTCATGTTTTTGTGCCTAGTATGTGTTTTCTTCCTCCATCAGCTTGAATATAACAGCTGGTTCTAAGATAACATTTCTACTATGGTCTGATTATTCACAGAATGATATTTATTCGTTTCCAAGGCAAACCACTCAATATTACAATAATCCAAGTGTATGCCCAACCACTAATGCTGAAGAAGCTGAAGTTGAATGGTTCTATGAAGACCAAGCTGACATCAAGATTGCCAGGAGAGATATCAATAACCCAGAATTCATACATTGAATCCTAATGTTCAATATGATTACAATAGGAGGCAGAAGCTTTGGAAGGTGATTAGATCATGAAGATGGGGCCCTCATGAATGAGATTTTGTTACTCTTCAGTTGCTCAGCCCTGTCTGACTCTTTGCAACCCCAGGGACTGCAGCACACCAGGCTTCCCTGCCCTTCACCAACTCCCAGAGCTTGAGCAAACCTCAGCATCAGTCCTTCCAATGAATATTCAGGACTAATTTCCTTTAAGATTGACTGGTTTGATCTCCTTGTTGTCCAAGGTACTCTCAAGTGTCTTCTCCAATACCCCAGCTCAAAAGCATCAGTTCTTTGGTGCTCAGCATTCTTTATGGTCCAACTCTGACATCTATACATGACTACTGGAAAAACCATAGCTTTGACTAGACAGACCTTTGTTGGCAAAGTAATGTCTCTGCTTTTTAATATGTTCTCTAGGTTTGTCATAGCTTTTCTTCCAAAGATCAGGCGTCTTTTTATTTCATGGCTGCAGTCACCATCTGCAGTGATTTTGGAGCCAAAGAAAATAAAGTCTCTCACTGTTTCCATTGTTTCTCAGTCTGCTTGCTATGAAGTGATGAGACTGAATGCCATGATGTTAGTTTTTTGAATGTTGAGTTTTAAGACAGCTTTTTCACTCTCTTATTTCACCTTCATCAAGAGGCTCTTTAGTTCCTCTTTGCTTTCTTGCCATAAGGATGGTGTCATCTGCATAGCCGAGGTTTTTGATATTTCTCCCGGCAATCTTGATTCCAGCTTGTGCTTCATCCAACTTGGCATTTCACATGATGGGCTCTGCATATAAGTGAAATAAGCAGGGTGACAATATATAGCCTTGACATACTCCTTTCCTAATTTGGAACCAGTCCATTATTTCAAATCCGGTTCTAACGGTTGTTTCTTGACCTGCATAAAGGCTTCTCAGTACTTGAGTGCAATCTCAAAAATGACAGAATGATCTTTTCTTGTTTCCAAGGCAAACCATTCAATATTACAGTAATCCAAGTGTATGCTCCAACCACTAACACCAAAGAAGCTGAAGTTAAATGGTTCTATGAAGACCAAGCTGGAATCAAGATTGCCAAGAGAAATATCAATAAACTCAGACAAGCAGATGATACCACCCTTATGGCAGAAAGCGAAGAGGAACTTATAAGAATCTCTGGTTTTGGTATCAATATAGTGCATATAATACTATAGAATGATATTATAAGTATGTCCTCCTATTCTGCTTTTTTTTGTTTATAAAGGAGTTACATTCAGTTCAGTTCAATTGCTCAGTCGTGTCCGACTCTTTGCAACCCCATGAATCACAGCACGCCAGGCCTCCCTGTCCATCACCATCTCCCGGAGTTCATTCAGACTCATGTCCACCGAGTCCGTGATGCCATCCAGCCATTTCATCCTCGGTCGTCCCCTTCTCCTCCTGCCCCCAATCCCAGCATCAGAGTCTTTTCCAATGAGCCAACTCTTCTCATGAGGTGGCCAAAGTACTGGAGTTTCAGCTTTAGCATCATTCCTTCCAAAGAAATCCCAGGGTTGATCTCCCTCAGAATGGACTGGTTGGATCTCCTTACAGTCCAAGGGACTCTCAAGAGTCTTCTCCAACATCACAGTTCAAAAGCATTAATTCTTTGGCGCTCAGCCTTCTTCACAGTCCAACTCTCACATCCATACATGACCACAGGAAAAACCATAGCCTTGACTAGACGGACCTTAGTCGGCAAAGTAATGTCTCTGCTTTTGAATATACTATGTACGTTGGTAATAACTTTTCTTCCAAGGAGTAAGTGTTTTTTAATTTCATGGCTGCAATCACCATCTGCAGTGATTTTGGAGCCCCAAAAAATAAAGTCTGACACTGTTTCCACTGTTTCCCCATCTATTTCCCATGAAGTGATGGGACCAGATGCCGTGATCTTCGTTTTCTGAATGTTGAGCTTTAAGCCAAGTTTTTCACTCTCCTCCTTTACTTTCATCAAGAGGCTTTTTAGCTCTTCTTCACTTTCTGCCATAAGGGTGGTGTCATCATTAATTGTTCTTTAAATTTTGGTAGAGTTTACTAATGAAAATTTTATGTGGGCCTGGATTTTTTGTGGGAAGTTTTTCAAATTACTAATTTAGTCTCCTTGCTTTTTATAAATATATTCACATTTTCTATTTATTCATGAATTGATTTGGATAGTTTATATATGTCTAGGAATTTGTTCATTTCATTCAGGCTATCTCATTTGTTGGCTTACAGATTTTATAATGTTCACTGATGTTGCACTATGTTCCTGAAAGATTGGCAGTGATGTCCTCTATAACTCCTGATTTTAGTAATTTGAGTCTTTTTTTTTTCTTAGTCTGTGTTATAGTTTGTCAATTTTGTTGATCTTTTCAAAGAAATAACTTTTCATTTATTTTCTCTGTTGTTTTTCTATTCTCTATTTTCATTTTCACTTTAGTCTTTATTATTTTCTTACTTCAATTTGAGTTTTTTTTCTTTTTCCAATGCCATATGGTGGACGCTTAGGTTATAATTTCAGATGCTTTTTTAACATAATACTTATGGGTATAAATTTCTCTCAAGAGCACTGCCTTCATTGCATTTCTTAAATTTCATTAAGTTGTGTTTTCATTTATCTCAGAGTACTTTCTGGTTTTTCTGGTGTGTGTGTGTGTTTTTTTTTTTCCCTTGGTGTATTGGTCATTTAGAATTGTATAATTTTTACACATTTATAATTTCCCTTTTTTTTTCTCTCATTGATTTCTAACATACTTATCTGATTTTATTCCTTTTAAATTTATCTTGGCTGGTTTTTTTTCTTTCTTTCTTTCTTTTTATTATTATTTATTTTATTTTATTTTATTTTTTTTGCATAGTGCCTTTGAAAGATAATATTCTGCTGTTTCTAGTGAAGTAGCATTTTATAGATATTCTATAGATGCTTCTTGGGGCTTCCCTAGTAGCTCAGCTGGTAAAGACTCTGCCTCCACTACAAGAGACCCTGGTTCAATTCCTGGGTTGTGAAGATCCCAGGTGAAGGGGTAGGCTACCCACTCCAGTATTCTTGGGCTTCTCTTGTGACTCAGATGGTAAAGAATCTGCCTGCAATACCGGAGACCTGGGTTCGATCCCTGGGTCACTTTGTCCACTTTGTCTGTATAGTAAGTGCTGTCTGTATAATGATGCTTTGCATCACTTCATGCAAACAGATGGGAAAACAATGGAATCAGTGACAGACTTTATTTTGGGGGGCTCCAAAATAACTGCAGATGGTGACTTCAGCCATGAAGTCAAAAGATGTTTGCTTCTTGGAAGAGAAGCTGTGACAAACCTAGACAGCATATTAAAATACAGAGCCATTACTTGGCTAACAAAGGTCCATCTAGTCAAAGCTATAGTTTTTCCGTAGTCATGTATGGATGTGAAAGTTGGACCATAAGGAAAGCTAAGCGCCAAAGAATTGATACTTTCGAATTGTGGTGGAGAAGACTCTTGAGAGTCCTTTGGACAGCAAGGAGATCAAACCAGTTAGTCCTAAAGGAAATCAACCCTGAATATGCATTGGAAGGACTGGAGCTGAAGTCCTTCTGAAGCTGAAGTTCCAATACTTTGACCACCTGATGCAAAGTGCTGACTCATTCGAAAAGACCCTGATGCTGGGAAAGATTGAAAGCAAAAGGAGAAAGGAGGTGGCAAAGACTGAGATGGTTAGATAGTATCATCGACTCCATGGACATGAATCTGATCTAACTCCGGGAGATAGTGAAGGACAGGGGAGCCTGGCATGCTGCTGTCCATGGGGTCACTAAGAGTCAGACATGACTTAACAACTGAACAATAGCAACAAATATGTGTATGTGTATTTGTATATATGTATATATATATACACAAACACAAGTTGTGTGTTTGTATGAAATTAACTAAAATGAAGAAAGCTATATCACCAATGTGTTAGAATCTGTAACCTCAAGGTGACACCTTTCAGAAAGGGAATATCATAACATTTCACTTTGTACATTTGCATTGTTTGACTTGTTGCAAGAAGCGAGTATTACATTTCTGATTTTTCAAATCCAGTATGTATTTCAGAGATGTGCAAGAGAAACAGAATATGAGCACAAAAGAAAAGAGAACAGCAAAAGAAGATGATAGAAGTATCCCAAGTAAGTCTGAAATAGAAGTAAAATCAGAACTTTGGGTCCGTGAGGACGCTTGGATGAGGAAAAGGGAACACCTGGCAGTCTCATTTCTCTACTGTGGGAAGATTTCCTGACCATATTGGCAATCTTTCATTTTTACTCTGCTCATACTTGTCAAATAATGCTTCTGCTTTCTGTGGCAAGTGCCATTCTGCATTTTCACTGCCCTTGAAGAGAGACACTCGTAGTGTCAGAGACATCAAATTCCAATCAAGCTTCCTTCTGGAAATGAAACATGAGCATTTGGTTTTAAAATCAGTCTGGAGGATTCCATCAGAGTGGACCATCACTGAAGCTAATTTGGTAGCTGGTCATAAAACCCAATCCCATTAGATAAGTTCATCGCTATACGCAGTATTTAATAATCATGCAATATTCTGTCTTTTTACATAAAAATGGCAGTAGCAGTAAAGGAAAGAAACAAGGGATAGGCTTAGAATGCATTCATTGTCTGTTAAACATCCCTATACCACCCACCAGTTGGCTTATTATTTATGAAAGCAACAGACGCACATAATGTCCACAAGGAGCAAGCTAGAAAATATGCTTTTGCAGATCTGGAGTATAAACCATACTGTGTAATTATAATGTAAAGATTTAGAACCATCCTTATCTGGAAAGTGAATTTAAATACTATGCACAGCAAAGAAGACTTTTTCTTTATTATAAATATAAATGTCATCCTTTACAAATATCAACATAACAGTATTAGTAAATTTGTTAAAGATAATTTTCATTTTCTGCTTTTCCAAGAAAAGTCCCCAGGAGTTTTTCCCTTAATATATATTTAAAAAAAAAAATGTTGTTCTTACAGATTTAAAATGCACAGATTGATTTGGACTCAAGAGGTCTGATGCAGGCTAGAAGATGCTGAAAAGCAATTCTAGCAAATTCTATTTGTTTATTGTACTACAATTCTCTGTATTTTAATTTACATATTTACTGAAGAGTCTTTATTAAATTTCTTTTTTTCAAATGCTCTAAAAATGAAAGCAACAATGGTAGTGTTTAGCGTTCCTCTAATTTTTTTTTTTTTTTTGCGTTCCTCTAATTTTTTCGTATATGTTTTAGTTTCTGAATGCAGTCATCATTATATATTTAAAGGTCTATCTTGTGTCTGTCTTTTACTCCAAGCACTCCTTGTCTGTCCTTCTCAGAGTATTGGTGCTGTGATTAAGGGCCATTTCTGTCCTTGGTGGTATCTCTCAGATGATGCCCAAGAGCAACATTGACTGTTTCCACTCCATTCCTTATTCGAGATAGCATAAATCTGGATGTAATTTCCTCTAAAGATATGCTATTTAATACTTTTGACACTTCTCCAGTTTTACTTAAATATAGTCACAAGTAAACATGTATGTGTGTCTCTAAGTATAACAAATTTAACAAAAGAGCTTTATTGAAATATTGATTTTATATAATTTGATGATGGACTTCCCTAGTGGCTCAGACAGTAAAGTATCTGCCTCCAGCGCAAGAAACCTGGGTTCGACCCCTGGGTCAGGAAGATCCCCTGGAGAAAGGAATGGCAACCCACTCTAGTATTCTTGCCTGAAGAATCCCATGGACAGAAGAGCAGGCTACAGTCCATAGGGTCACAAAGAGTCAGACACGACTGAGAGACTAATACACAACAACAACATAATTAGGTGATAAATTACTTGTAAACTCCCATGCAAGATTTCTAAATTAAGATAGCTAGCAAGTAGTACAATTATATAGAAAAATATGATCTTCTCAAAGAGAAATCAGCACAAATTGAAATATGTCAGAACCTCCCTGGCTTATAACTTCTAGTTCATGATTGATCCTTTTCTTTGCCCCGTTATCCTGTGCATTTATCTTCTGCTGGTGTATGTTGGTGTACATCGCTAATACCACTAGTTCATATTAGTTTCATATTTTCAACTAAACACTTGAATGCTTGCTTAGTTCTCCGTCTTTTATTATTTGTGATATTAGTTGGGCTGCTTACTTTAATGAAAAGAGCCCTGGTGGCTCAGACTGTAAAGAATACACCTTCAATGCAGGAGACCCAGGTTCAATCCCTGGGTCAGAAGGATCCCCTGGAGAAGGCAAAGGCAACCCACTCCAGTATTCTTGCCTGGATAATTCCATGGACAGAGGAGCCTGGTGGGCTACAGTCCATTGGGTCTCAAAGAGTCAGATATGACATGGGCGACTAACAAACACCACACACACTTTATTAAAGGAATGATAATAATAACATGTGTTGGGGACTATCCCTGGGCCAGCACACCTCTAAGCACTACATAGATTTTACATTTCCTTCGTTCTATAAGTAGCTTCTACTTTTAATGTTTTAATTTTATAGAAAAGAAATTTGAGCTACATAGAGTTTGTACAGCTTGACCAAAATCACAAAGTTAAGCAGCAGAAGACTTTAACTCCAGAGTGTCCATGGCTAATTAGTAACTGAGATCTACTATATAGAGTAGATCTACTATATAGAGTTTGAAATGTGGAGAGTTGAAAATCATGCATATTAGATACCTATTTCTGCATAACACGACACCCCAAAACTTAGTGGCCTATATCAACGAAATGTATTATGTCACAGTTTCTCTGAGTCAGGAAATCTGGAGTGGCTCAGTTGGTCCCTCTGAAAATGAAAGTGCTAGTTGCTCAGTCGTGTCTGACTTTTTGTGACCACATGGACTGTAGCCTGCCAGGCTCCTCTATCCATGGGATTCTCCAGGCAAGATACTGGAATGAGTAGCCATTTCCTTCTCCAGGGGATCTTCTCAACCCAGGGATCGAACCCAGGTCTCCCGCATTGCAGGCAGATACTTTACTATCTGAGCCACCTAGAAAGCCTTAATACCAAATTGTAAATCTAATGATAAAGTTTGGGGAGTTCATGACTGCCAAGCAGATACACAAAACAGCACCACTTCCATCCAAATTGCTCCAGTACAGAGTATAGACAGAGTTGACAAAATAGAACACAATTTCAGGCAGTGTCTCTGTTATTATGTATATTTCCCTTCATATCTTCAAGTGCATCATGAAATAATCACAGGATCAGCTGGAGAAACCTAAGTGTATCCACGTAAAACATGTTTTCATTAGTTCTGCTTCTGTGATTGGAATTTGCTTGATATTATTATCAATTAAAACATTGCCACTTATATCTGAGAAATCCGATCATTAACTTAGAATCCACATAGCTCCTTTAGCCAGCACACGCTCAGTCCTGTCCAACCCTTCTGAGATGCCATGGACTGTAGCCGGCCAGGCTCCTCTGTCCATCGAATTTTTCAGGCAAGAATACTCGAGTGGGTTGCCATTTCCTACTCCAAGCCAGTCCCTCTGGTTCGGATCTAACAGAACAGTGCCATCAAGTTGTCTGCTTGGTCTCAATTGAGAATATGACTGGGGAGAATCCTCTAAGCTCTCTCACATGGTGGTTGGCAGGTCTCAGAAGTTTCAAGCCCATCCAAGTGACTATTGGTGGGCTTAAAGTTCTTGATGAATGTTGGCCAGAGGTAATATTCCTGTCCATTTGGGTCTTTCTATAGCATTACTCACAACTAGCAGTAGGTTTCCTTAGAGACAGCAAAGAAGAGAACAAGAGACAGTCCAGGTGTAAGATACAGTCTCTCTTTAACCAAATGTTGAAAATGAAGCTTTCACTTTCACCATAATCTGTTTATTAGGAGTGAGTCACTAGATTCAGCTCACCCAAGAGGAGAAGATTACATAAATACCAAAAAGCAAGGGTAATTGGGTGCCATCTTAGATGCAGTCTTCCAATCATGGGACCTCTATTTTGAATCTGGTACGAAACAGTTACGCTTTCAGAAAGTCACAGCCACTAATTTTCTCTTCAAGCTCATGATGTTAATAACCAGTCTGACCAAAGCTGTGGGGCTATTCAAGGAATAAAAGAAAAATTATAGATATGAAAAATTAAGAGCTTGATATAAATATGACTATACTATATTATTTTTCAAAGACAAGGGATTATCACTGTCTCATTTTGATTAGATCGTATCTCTTCTCCATTTATTTTCTCATTACACTGCACATCAGTGCTAAATTTCATTTTCTTCTTATATCCACAGATAAGCAAGTAATCAGCAAAAGTTGTGAAATGACCAACAGAAAGCAAACTAATATTTGTGAAGCATGACTCATATGTTAATCTCTGTGCTGGGCACTTAATATGCATGCTGCTGCTGCTAAGTCGCTTCAGTCGTGTCCGATTCTGTGCAACCCCATAGATGGCAGCCCACCAGGCTCCCCCGTCCCTGGGATTCTCCAGGCAAGAACACTGGAGTGGGTTGCCATTTCCTTCTCCAATAATATGCATGATCTCACTTAAATCCTCACAATCGCTTTCTTAAGAGGTAGCCCATTTATTCCCTCTGCAGGGTACTGACTCTTGAAGAAATACAGCTAATGATCAGACAGAGTGGCTCTGTTCTTCCTTTCACTTGTCCTCAAAGGCAAATCCTTAATAATATCTTTCATTTTGCCCCTTTCAGAGAGTTTTAGAGATGTAGAAATATCTTTATTAATATTGATCTTTTTTTTTACTTCCAGGCGATACCACAGCCCCCCAAATTGCATAGACACCCATCTATCATTTTCTTTAAAATCTCCAGAGAAAGAAATCTCCTTGTTTAACATGTCACATCACATTGGTTCAGTGCCTGCAGTACAATGGCTCAGGTTCCCTTATATGTTGCTTCACATATATACGTGTGTGTGTGTGTGTGTGTGTGTGTGTATCTCCTCAAGTTACATCAGAATTCTTTAAAAATAGAAATAACACATTTTATGAAGCATAAAATAATGACTCTCTCACTCTCAGAAATATACACATACTTGCACACAACATATGTAATGTGTATACTCATACGCATTCACAAACAAATCAATCATTGGATGATTGGCCTCAGTATAGTCTATTTAAAAACTACATGTATCAGTGAAATCTAACTTTGATTTTGATGTTTCTAAGGTACTCCTTTTTTATAATTGCTTTCAAGGCTACTTTTACACACCACAAAAGACAAAATAAGAAATTCAACTTGCTGTTTGAATAAATATAATATTGTCCAGATCTATCATGTATGTAGTTCACATGCAAAGGCTTTGAATGACCATTTTTAGTAATCACTAGCACATTCAATGGACAAAATGGTCACAAAAATGCCTCAAGTACCCTGAAGAGGAAATCCAAGAATGTTTGGGGTGCTTGCTGTATCTTGGGGTGTAGTCACACAGTTTCTCAATGTGACGGATTTGAAGGTAGTTGCACTCATTAGATGCTAGACTCTGATTTGCTAGCTTTCATAATTTCACATTACATCATAGTTAGTCCTACCCTACAGGACTGTTGTTCTCTACAAGAAATCAAGGCATAAATAGTTTCATACTAAATAAATTAAATGTGTTATTTACGTGTGATTATATTCCATGCTGGTTAAGAAAAAATTAGTGAAATTACTTGGATCACATCATATACTTCTGCACTTTCCATACTCCCTTGCTAATGGCTAGGTAAAAGTTAATAAATAACATGAGTTTAGGTTGAAATTTTTGCGTGAAACTGACTACTGATAAGCTACTCTGGCATTTTCAAATGGTACATTCCAAAAGGTGCCATAATAATCTGTTAATTCCTAGATAAAAATCATTCCAAAATAAGATATATTTTAATGCTTCCTTTAAACAATTGCTGAGTTTAGGAGAGCATGAGGCAATGTAATGGAAACAGATTACTGGGTAGATAATTTGAAAACCACAATTCTGGCCTCAGAATTTCATTTAATGCACTGACTACCTTGGTATAGTTGTTTTGCTTTCATATGAATGAGTTTTCCTATTTGAAATCAGGAAACCTAAAATCATAGAATGTAAGTTCTGTAAGTGACTTTAAAGATATCTAATTAAAACCCCACATTTTACAGATTGAGACTATATCCATCAAAATGGGCTATATTTTGCCACTGAAACAAATATTCCCGAAATCTCAGGAACACAAAATAGCAAGAGTTTCTGTCTCACTCTTGCAAAGATTACTCAAGGCTTGAGTGACTATCCTGGGCAACTGTATTAACTAATTTAATAAGGCTACAATTAATCAGGTACTACTAAAATCCCTCACTCCCATAACCAGTTATTAGCTTGAACATTTATTACAGTAGACCTTACCAAGGATGACTAGGGGATGTTTGTATAGTCTGCATGTTGGCTGAACACTCCAGGCAGCTTTAATCTTATGCGGGCCGGCACACTAAGCGCAGATGAGAGCTACCTCACATCCGAGATCAGGGGCAGCAGCCTAGAGTGCCAGGCTGCGATGGCACAGGAATGGCCAAGAGGAGCGACCCCACATCCGAGGCCAGGGGAGGCGCCCGAGGCCAAGGGCGGCAGCAGGAAGGAGCAACCCCACGCCCGAGGCCAGGGCAGCGACTGGGAACAGCAACCCCATGCCCAAGGCTAGGGGCAGTGGCCGGGAGGGGCAACCCCACAGTCCAAAGAGTGACGGATGTGCGGGCACAGGAGGGCCTAGAGGAGCCATCCCATGTTGAAGGTCAGGAAGGATGGTGGGAGGAGATACCCCTCATCCAAGGTAAGGAGCAGCGGCTGTGCTTTGCTAGAGCAGCCATGAAGAGATACCCCACGCCCAAGGTAAGAGAAATTTCAAGTAAGATGGTAGGTGTTGCAACAGGGCATCAGAGGTCAGACACACTGAAACCATATTCACAGAAATCTAGTCAATCTCATCACACTAGGACCACAGCCTTGTCTAATTCAATGAAACTAAGCCATGCCCGTGGGGCAACCCAAGACGGGTGGGTCATGGTGGAGAGGTCTGACAGACTGTGGTCCACTGGAGAAGGGAATGGCAAGCCACTTCAGTATTCTTGCCTTGAAAACGCCATGAATAGTATGAAAAGGCAAAATGATAGGATACTGAAAGAGGTACTCCCCAGGTAGGTACATGCCCAATATGCTACTGGAGGTCAGTGGAGAAATAGCTGCAGAAAGAATGAAGGGATGGAGCCAAAGCAAAACCAATACCCAGGTGTGGATATGACTGGTGATAGAAGCAAGGTCCAATGCTGTAAAGAGCAATATTGCATAGGAACCTGGAATGTCAGGTCCATGAATCAAGGCAAATTGGAAGTGGTCAAACAGGAGATGGCAAGAGTGAACATCGACATTCTAAGAATCAGCGAACTAAAATGGACTGGAATGGGTGAATTTAACTCAGATGACCATTATATGTACTACTGCGGGCAAGAATCCCTTAGAAGAAATGGAGTAGCCATCATGGTGAACAGAAGAGTCCGAAATGCAGTACTTGGATGCAATCTCAAAAACAACAGAATGATCTATGTTCGTTTCCAAGGCAAACCATTCAATATCACAGTAATCCAAGTCTATGCCCCAACCAGTAATGCTGAAGAAGCTGAAGTTGAATGGTTCTATGAAGACCTACCAGACCTTTTAGAACTAACACCCCAAAAGATGTCCTTTTCATTATAGGGGACTGGAATGCAAAAGTAGGAAGTCAAGAAACACCTGGAGTAACAGGTAAATTTGGCCTTGGAATGTGGAATGAAGCAGGGCAAAGACTAATAGAGTTTTGCCAAGAAAATGCACTGGTCACAGCAAACACCCTCTTCCAACAACACAGGAGAAGACTCTACACATGGACATCACCAGATGGTCAACACTGAAATCAGATTGATTATATTCTCCACAGCAAAAGATGGAGAAGCCCTATACTGTCAACAAAAACAAGACCAGGAGCTGACTGTGGCTCAGATCATGAACTCCTTATTGCCAATTCAGACTGAAATTGAAGAAAACAGGGAAAACTGCTAGAACATTCAGGTATGACCTCAATCAAATCCCTTATGATTATACAGTGGAAGTGAGAAATAGATTTAAGGGCCCAGATCTGATAGATGGAGTGCCTGATGAACTATGGAATGAGGTTCGTGACATTGTACAGGAGACAGGGATCAAGACCATCCCCATGGAAAAGAAATGCAAAAAAGCAAAATGGCTGTCTGGGGAGGCTTTACAAATAGCTGTGAAAAGAAGAGAAGTGAAAAGCAAAGGAGAAAGGAAAATTATAAGCATCTGAATGGAGAGTTCCAAAAAATAGCAAGAAGAGATAAGAAAGCCTTCTTCAGTGATCAATGCAAAGAAATAGAGGAACAGAACAGAATGGGAAAGACTAGAGATCTCTTCAAGAAAATTAGAGATACCAAGGCAACATTTCATGCAAAGATGGGGTCAATAAAGGACAGAAATGATATGGACCTAACAGAAGCAGAAGATATTAAGAAGAGGTGGCAAGAATACACAGAAGAACTGTGCAAAAAAGATCTTCACGACCCAGATAATCATGATGGTGTGATCACTCACCTAGAGCCAGACATCCTGGAATGTGAAGTCAAGTGGGCCTTAGAAAGCATCACTACGAACAAAGCTGGTGAAGGTGATGGAATTCCAGTTGAGCTATTTCAAATCCTGAAAGATGATGCTGTGACAGTGTGCACTCAACATTCCAGCAAATTGGAAAACTCAGCAGTGGCCACAGGATTGGAAAAGGTCAGTTTTCATTCCAATCCCAAAGAAAGGCAATGCCAAAGAATGCTCAAACTACGGCACAATTGCACTCATCTCACACACTAGTAAAGTAATGTTCAAAATTCTCCAAGCCAGGCTTCAGCAATACGTGAACCGTGAACTTCCTGATGTTCAAGCTGGTTTTAGAAAAGGCAGAGGAACCAGAGATCAAATTGCCAACATCCGCTGGATCATGGAAAAAGCAAGAGAGTTCCAGAAAAATATCTATTTCTGCTTTATTGACTATGCCAAAGCCTTTGACTGTGTAGATCACAATAAACTGTGGAAAATTCTGAAAGAGATGGGAATACCAGACCACCTGACCTGCCCCTTGAGAAATCTGTATGCAGGCCAGGAAGCAACAGTTAGAACTGGATATGGAACAACAGACTGGTTCCAAATAGGAAGAGGAGTACGTCAAGGCTGTATATTGTCACCCTGCTTATTTAACTTCTATGCAGAGTACATCATGAGAAACTCTGGACTGGAAGAAACACAAGCTGAAATCAAGATTGCCAGGAGAAATATCAATAACCTCAGATATGCAGATGATTCCACCCTTATGGCAGAAAGTGAAGAGGAACTAAAAAACCTCTTGATGAAGGTAAAAGAGGAGAGTGAAAAAGTTGGCTTAAAGCTCAACATTCAGAAAACTAAGATCATGGCATCTGGTCCCATCACTTCATGGGAAAAAAATGGGGAAACAGTGGAAACACTGTCAGACTTTATTTCTGGGGGCTCCAAAATCACTGCAGATGGTGATTGCAGCCATGAAATTAAGAGACACTTACTCCTTGGAAGAAAAGTTATGACCAACCTAGATAGCATATTCAAAAGCAAAGACATTACTTTGCCAACTAAGGTCCATCTAGTCAATGCTATGGTTTTTCCAGTGGTCATGTATGGATGTGAGCGTTGAACTGTGAAGAAGGCTGAGTGCCGAAGAATTGATACTTTTGAACTGTGGTGTTGGATAAGACTCTTGAGAGTCCCTTGGACTGTAAGGAGATCCAACCAGTCCATTCTGAAGGAGATCAACCCTGGGGTTTCTTTGGAAGGAATGATGCTAAAGCTGAAACTCCAGTACTTTGGCCACCTCATGTGAAGGGTTGACTCATTGGAGAAGACTCTGATGCTGGGAGGGATTGGGGGCAGGAGGAGAAGGGGACAACAGAGGATGAGATGGCTGGATGGCATCACTGACTAGATGGACGCAACTCTGAGTGAACTCCGGGTGTTGGTGATGAACAGGGAGGCCTGGCATGCTGCGATTCATGGGGTCTCAAACAGTGGGACACGACTGTGCGACTGAACTGAACTGAACTGAATTGAATGGCTAATTGTATGTGTCAATTTAATCAGGCCATACTGTTTCCAGATATTTAATCAAACCTACTGGTGGGCTCATCAGGATGTTTTTAGATGAGGTTAACATTTGAATCAATAGACTGAGTGAAGAAGATTGCCCCTCTTAATGTGGGTGGCCTTCATCTAAACAGTTGAAGACTGGAATATCTGCATAGAACAAAAAGACTGAGTAACAGGTTCTCCTGTCTTACCACTTGAGTTGGAACACTGATTTTTTTTCCCCGTCTTTGGGCTCAGGCTGGAATGGTGGCTTTTCTTGAGTCCTAAACCTGTCCATCACAGATCTTGGGTCTTTGTGGCTTCCAAAATTACTTGAGGCAGTTCTTTATAATCTTTCTTTCTTTCTCTCTCTTTCATTAATATGTAAGATGTATGTACACATGTATATGCATGTATCCTATATCTCATAGTTTCTGGAGCCTACTGTAATACAGATTTAGGTACCAAGAGAACTACTAGAGGAACAGAAATTTAAGGGTGAGTTTTTTAAATTGCTTCTGAGGTCTCTGGAATTGGCTCTCTAACCTGATTAGATGTAAAGAGAAAGTACTGATAGTCCATGGAGTGATCTGGCTCTAGACGTTTGCCGAATATTACCACTGGATACTCCTAGTCAGCCACGAAGGAGAAGCAAAGATCTTGGTGATTTTCTATTAGATACTTTAACTAAGCTATATTATGAGATTGACTAGTTACTCCTTGTTTTGCTGGAAGTTTTACTTTTGTTTCAGGTTTGAAGGATTTGTTAAGAAAAGAAACCACTCATTACACACAAACAAATAATGTCAATATTTAATAGAGGATTATTTAACTTAATTTCAATATATAATTTTTAAAAGAAAAGAGAAATAGAAATGATAGAGAAGAGTAACAGCACATACATCACCAAATTGGGCTGACCAACACCCAGACTTAAACAGTGTGCTGAAAGTGCCCAGTGACAGCAACCTGGAGTCCCAGTTGGGAAAAGATCCCGGGAAGTGTGTCTGCTCCATGGGTGAGACTTCAAGTTGCACTTTCAGGGGTTCTTTCTTATAATCCCAGGCCACAGACTGATATCATTATTAGTTTGCATGCAAAAGTGCAGGTCTGATTTTACTTTAACATTATTTATGATGCTGCTTGTTTTATCTTGAGAGTCATAGGATTTCATTCAACCCTAGCCCTGTTGGCCAGGCTTCCAGGGGGTCAAGAATTCAAAGATGCACTCTCCTTCTTATCTGAAGTGCTGCCTGACTAGTTGTGCTTGAGGGTAGGCATGGAATCCAGGCAGTATCCAGGCAGGTCAGAAGTAAGATCTGAGGCCTGCTCTCCTGCTTCTGAATCCTGAACAAGACTTCCTCCATTTTAATTTCCCTAACACTCTTATTTTAGTTGGATAAAGTGGGGGAAATAAGGATGAGCTCAAAGATTTCAATTCCCAACTCAAGTATCATATTCATGACCTGAAAGTTTCTATATGTGACCTCAAGCAGATCCTTATCTCCTATAGTTACAGTGCTGAGATCGCTGGAAATTGAACCAAAAAATATCCTGTAGTTTGGTTAAATTACAATTAAAGTTGAATTCCCAGCTTTTCATGGTATCTACTGTTAAAGTAAAGGCATTACTGGGAAGAAATGATATGCTAATGTGACCTGAGCTGCCCATCATGAGCTGAGTCTCATGAAGTTGGATGTGCACAGCAGTACTCCATTACCAAATGGATGTGGTTTATGCATATGATTAAACCCAAGCAGGCCCAGAAGGCACATGTAAGTTACATTAAGAAGTGCTCCAAATGTTCACGGTCCCCAATCCTCCTACACTGCCTTCTCCATCCATCTGCATCTCTGACCTCATAGGGAGTTTCCTGCAAGCAGTTGACAGAGCAAGAAAACAGTGTTTGGTTTACAAATGATTCTGCACAATATGCAGGCACTACCTTACATTCCTCTTATGGTACATCGCTGAATGTCAATAGTGACAAGAAACCTTACTAGTGATCAGAACTTCAAGCAGTACAGCTGTCATTCACTTGGCATAGAAGGAGAAATTGCCAGAGGCTTAGTTATAATGATTAATGGGCTATGGCCAATCGGTTGGCTGGATGGATACAGGCCTGGAAGGAAAATGACTTGAAAATTGGTGATAAGAAAATTTGGGAAAGAGATAGGCCTCTCTGAAAAGGCAAAAAAATATGGAATTATGTGTGTCCCTGTTGTTTAGTCACTAAGTCTTGGCTGACACTTTTGCAACCCCATGGACTGCAACCCACAGACTCCTCTGTTCATGAGATTTCCCAGGCAAGAATACTGGAGTGTATTGCCAGTTCCTTCTCCAGGAGATCTTCCTGACCCTGGGATTAAACCCACATCTCCCGCTTTGCAGGTGGATTCTTTACTGATGAGCCATCCAGGAAGCCTGAGTGTCCTGTGTGAATTTTCACCAAAGGGTGACCTCAGCAGAAATGAAATGAAATGAAATGTTAGTTGCTTAGTCATGTCTGACTGTTTGTGACCCCATGGGCTACAGCATGACAAGCTCCTCTTTCTATGGAATTCTCCAGGCAAGACTAGAGTGGGTTGCCATTCCCTTCTCCAGGAGATCTTCCCCATGCAGAGATTGAACCTCGGTCTCCTGCATTGCAGGTAGATTCTTTACCATTTAAGCCACCAGGGAAGCCTGAACTCAACAGAGCCTGAATTCTCAACAGAGGAGAATTTTAATAATCAAGTTGTTAATATTACCCATTCTGTAACGTCAGTTGGTGTATTTCTTCAGTCACTCCTGTTATTGCTCAATGGACTCAAGAACGAAGTGTCTGTGGTAAGAAGGATGAAGCTTGTGCATGGGCTCAGCAACGTGGATTTCCACTCACCAGGGCCAGCTTGGCTTTAGTTATGGCTGAATGCTCAATCTTCCATCAGCAAGACCCAACACCATTCCTGAAAGCAATCAACAAACTACCTGGTGGCAGGTTGATTACATTGGACTACTTCCATCATGGAAGGGACAGTCTCTTGTTCTTGCCTTAATAGATACTTAGTCTGGCTGGAGATTTACCTTTCCTGAATGCAGTGCTTCTACCAAAATGCTCATCCATCAATTTACACAATACTTTATCCATCATCGTGGTATTCCACTCAGCATTGCTTCTGATCGAGGGATTTACTTCATGACAGAAATGTAGCAATGGGTTCATGGTCACAGAATTCTCTGTTCTTATTGTGTTCCCTTTTGGAAAGGCAGCCTCATGTGTGCAGTCTTTCCATCCCTACTCCATCATCTGAGAATGGGCCTTGGGCCTAGGACATTTCCTTACCAAGCGATAAGGAGCCCACACAGCCTGTACCAGACTTATCAACTTGTGTGGGAATATTTTTCTCTGTTTCTATCTCAGTAAGAGTAGCTTTGTTCCGCTTTGGCATGTACATCAATGGCCCTCAGGAAAAGCCCCATCTTTTAGTTTTCCAGATTCCATGGAGGAGGGCTCAAAGTCCTTCTAATATGGCATGAGAGATATGCCCCCAGACAAATGACCCTTCTTCAGCTGCTTGCAGAAGCAGGATGAGGGGATGAGATGGAGCTTGCTAATCATAATGGATGGACCAATGCACACTCCTGAAGCTAATTTTGCTCCATCTCTTCTCTATGTAAGCAAAGCCCCATCCCATCCATGGCTTGATTGTATTTTGTTTACTTTCACAATTTCGATATCAAGATACAGGTATTTGGTCTTCTGGCAATGTGATGATCTTTGTTATTCCCCCACATAATTTCAGTCCTCCTTTGGTATTAAGTGTACAAGATGCTTTGCTTCACCATCCTGAAGCAGCTGACTTAATAAAAGTGTGAAATAGCATTTTGAAGACTCAGTTACAGTGCCAGTTAGGTGGCTGTGTCTTGAAGGGCTGGGGAAAGGTTCATTGGAAGACAGTATTTGCTCTGAATCAATATTCAGTATATGGTGCTGTTTCCATGATAGCCAGCATTCACAGAAATCGAGACATTAGGAATCAATGAATGAAAATTCAACTGGCACTGCTATTACTCCTAGTGACACAAAAGAACATGTTTGTTTCTTGTTCCCATAACCATTATTCTGAGTTTGTCTATGAGGATGTTTTTGGTTGGGCTTAATATTTTAATCAGTCGACTGAGTAAAACAGATTGGCCTCCTTAATGTGGATGATTTTCATCCAATCAGTTGATGGACTGAATAGAACAAAAAGACTGAGTATGGGGAAACTTCTCCTGACTGCTTGAGCTGGGACATTTTAATTTTTTTTCTCTAGCCTTGGGACTCAGACTGAAACATCAGCTCTTCTTGAGTAGAGTGTGCTAGAACTTTTTAGACTAGAATCTATGCCATGGACTCTCCTGGTTCTCTCTCACACGTATGTGCATGCAAGAGAGAACAGATGTCAGTTATATATATTCTGTTTCTCTGGAGAACCCTAATATAATGTTAAAGAAGAAAAGATGACACAGTGTGTGCTGGCTCCTAAATGCATCCACCAGGAAGACACATATCATTTCTGCTTATATGTCATTGACCAAAGCAATTCCTGTGCTCACCTTGACTTCTAGATTTCTTGACTCCTAGATACTTCTAGGAAGTACAGCCCTTCCTTTTCATACTGTTCATGGGATTGGATGAGATGGTTGGATGGCATCACTGACTTGATGGACATGAGTTTAAACAAGCTTCAGGAGTTGGTGATGGACAGGGAAGCCTGGCATGCTGTAGTCCATGGGGTCACAAAGAGTCGGACACGACTGAACTGAGAAATTGAACTGAACTGAACTGAACTAACAGCCCTTCCTATACTTGAATGTAGTCAGGAATGCACTTTGGTGATTAATGAATAATGATTAGCGCAGTAATTCAATCCATTTACGAAGATACTCTTAATTTGTAGTAAAGTTCTTGTCACATTATTTGTCTATACTTTAGGCATGTAATGAAGGTCAAAGCCATACTAGAAGATGGAGAATTAAAGTAAGCTACAAAAAGCAGAAACGTACATACAAATTTGAGAGATTTGTGAATATTAATTCATTGGACTATTTATTAAATAATTTAATATATGTGAAGAGCCTAGAATTGCCCCTGGTATACTGTAAGTTCTCAATTAATATTACCAAGCACTCTTATTATTGTTACAAAATAGTGCTCTGCTGACAAAGTTAGATTTTCAATAACCTTCTTAAAGAGAGCCTCTTTTTGCAAATATCAAGATAATGATAATTCCTACCATACTGCGACTTATTGCCCTATAATCTTTTGTGGCATGGATCACAAAGGTAACAAAAACATTACAGTGAAGCAGAAATGAAATCATGGGATTTTTTCCATAAATATTGATTGTGTGTCATCTCTGGAAATAAAACCCCTTGGACTGAGTATTTCCTTTAAAACATTCTGAATTAAATGAAGGGCCCTTGAAAGCTAGGAACAAATGGCATGCTTGCTTTGATCTGACATAAAGGAGATAGGTACATTTAAATACAGCCCTGTTCTAAGTTTCAGTACAGGAAACTCTGAGCAAATTGTCAGTTAAAATCAGCTACACTGATGACAGATTTTTACAAGAGAGAAACACATAAGATTAAATAAATGGAGTATACAAACAAGAAAGATGTTTGGAGCCTCTGCTTATGGCCTGCATAAACTAATTAGATCAGCTCTCCGTTGTAATGTAAAGTATTATTTATAGTACATCAGAGCAAAGGTTTTCAAATATGAATGAACTTAATTGGATCCCCCAGCCTTAATTACTTGATAGCTATGATATCTCTTCATAACTTAACCTCCTTAACCTTCTTAAGTTTCAGTGTCCTCATCTTACTATGGATAAAATAATCCCCATAATCTGATAACTTCATAAGGTTATTAGGAAACTTAACTTCCTTAAGTCTCAGTATCCTCTTCTGTGCTACTAGAAAATAATCTCTGTAATGTAATAACTTTATAGGAATATTATATTAAGCAATCATCTTCAGAGATTAAATGATAACCTTATTAAATGTGTTGAGAATGGTGTCTGGCAAACAGATGAACACAGTATGATAACAATTATCATTATTAAATCTAGTACTGACATTCAGCATCTGTTAAATTTGTGAACAGAATACTCATGCTCCAACCATCTACTGCTGGGTAACAAACATCCTGAAACAAAGTGGTTTAAAGTAATAAACTTTTATTAATATCTCACTCAAATTGTGTAGGTCAAGAATGTGTTCCAGGCTCAGGTGGGTGATTCACTGGCTCCATATGGTGTCAACTGTGTTGTCAACCACTCAGTGGTATTCAGTTGTCAGATGAACTGTTCAAAAGGGTCCACGCTGTCTTGACTCTAGTATCTCAAAGGATATGCCTGGCTGAGACTGTCGCCTGCCATGCCTATATGCCATGAGGACTCTCTAGCATGGTAGTCACAGGGTAATGGGACTTCTTAAGTGGCAGTTTACAGTTTCCATGAAAATACTCCAAGGGACTGGAACTGGCATGATGTTACTCCCACTGTGTCCTACTGATAAAATCAGCCACAAAGTTTGTCCGCATTCAAGAAGAGGGAACAAAGACTCAACTTCTCAAGAAGAGGAGTGGCCGTCTTTATAAGGTCACTGTAATAACCATCATTACACGGTACACTATGAGTTCTTTTTTGTTGTAATGAAAGCAGCATATCACTATGCATATGGATTATGTAATGTGACATGATGCACTTGACTTAGAGCTTTATGGATATGGAGCTTTACATATGGAGCTTAGCAGCTAATGTTCCATCTGGGCACTTACATATTGCAATAGCTCCTTTCTCACATGGAATGTGAAATACTATATTTTTTCAGTATCATTACTATACTCATGAAATTGATATTCCAAAAAAGACATCAGAAAGTGTTTTCTGTTAAGGGTCAGAGAGAAAATAGTTTAGGCTTTCCTAGCCATATGCTGTGTCCCTCTTCTTTTTCTTTTGTTTTTAACAACTCTTTAAAAGGTGTGAAAAACAAAACAAAATATCCATGGCACAGAAGGCCATACAAAAACAAGCCAAGGGCCAGACAAGGCTATAGTCTGCTGACCCCTGAACAAATGAAGAGCAATATAAGTATAAATGACTCTAATTCTAAACTATGAAAATGTGTACAAAACAGAAATGAAGATCCTGAAAAATGTAGGATACTCAACCCTAAGTCCTTAGGAGCATTAGGAAAAATAGAGTAAAAAAACTTATATTAAGAATTTAATTTGTTCCAAGCAGTATTAAGTTCTGTTATGAAATTATCACATTTACTACCTACAGCAACCTTAAAGGTAACTTGTTGTACTCATTATATAGATACAATTAAAATATGAGCTATTTAAAGGCAAGTATTAGAATTTACTTATGTTCAAAATCTAACACATAGACTGATATAAAATAGAATTTAAATACATGTTGGATGAATTGAATTAAATGATGAAATATTGGGATTCAGAGTTATTCATCAAAAATCACAGAGGTCCAGAGTTGAGGCCCTGGAATTCAAAAGTGGTTTCTTTATTTTCAGTATTTTACCCAACTCTTTCTCACTGTGTTGCCACTTTAACAACTTCTAGCACCAACAATCTGATTTAAATATAACTTACTATAGCAATATGATTACTGTCCTTAGGAAATTAAGCAGTATTAAGCAGTATTTATCTATAAATTAGGTAATATAAAGTCTTAATATTTGTTTTATTTTTGTAGAATTTAACTTATGATTTTGGGGAATCTTTGATGTCTGTGGTTTATTTATTTCAACCACTCTCTGTCTATACTCTTAATTATTATAAGCAAAGACAGGACAGAATTAAGTTTTGTAAACTTTACATATTTTGGGTGATCTTCCCTAAGGAAAAGAATATAGAATAAGACACAAAAATAGTTACAAAATAGATGTCTATTTAAAAACCATAAATTATAAGACATTTCACATTTTATAGATCTGACAAATAAAAAATGTATCACAATGTTTCCCCTAAACCCATAACTCATTAATTAATGGGCTGACATATGTCTATAATACTTCTCTTTTGAAATTTGGTATGACCAAAACTTTTGAAAAAATGCTATATAGACTCAATTTGAAATTGAGGCATATGGAAGAGCAATTGAAATAGATTTTTAAGTGTTTTTGCACTGTCTTAAACTTAATAGTTGAATAAATACAACATAGTTATTTGTTTCTTTAGGGTCTCTTTATTGCATTGGTGAATATATGGAGTGTCATTTCATGTTCAAGAGCCAGATTTTGTTGCTTTATATGTCAGATATGGTAACTCCAACACACTGGGATGTAAAAGTCACCCAGCTACACACATACTGACTCTATTTGCAATATTGCTATACATTTGCACCCTCAAACACAGGGATTCTGAAAATTGTCTGTATTTGTAAAATCTCTGCTTAGAAATTACACACACGCACACTCACTCAAAAGAATAGTGTGTATCTTCTGCCTTACTGAGTAATTCCTACAAGAGAGAATATTTGTTTTAATTAGATGTCAAAGAGAAGCCCATTTTGCATTTGGAATTTTTTACCTAATAATGAGATGTTTCGGCAGACTTGTTTCTGGCCCCACACACTTAAGCCTTGATTCCACTTCACCACCCATGTATTTCCAGGAACCCACACTAAGGGATATTCTATCACTGTACAGAGGCCATGGCACTGTATCATTGTGCCACCACACAGGGCAAGCTGGCATAATGGATGTCAAATTCTTGGGAGCCATTCTGTGCCATGGTTGTTATTAATAGAAATAACTGTGAATGAAAAAGACTTAAATCCATAAAAACATTCTTAACACACCCAAATTAGATGTATCCTCATCTCAACTTTTCCCTTAACTAGATTCCCCAAAATGCCTAAGTCTTTCTAATACCATTTAAACAAGAAGTGTGATAGAGAAAATTGAAGAGGAAGGAAGCAGTGTTAGTAACCTATTGTGCTAAAAATTCTTTTCTTGAAAATTTCAAAAACATGTGACTATGTAAAGACATTGTTGCACACCACACCCTCACCCGAAGGTACTGGAAGAGGTTGATGCAAGTGAAAGACCCTGAACGCATGAGGTTCATTAGCATCACATTAATTCTGCCCAGGGTAGTAATTCAGAAACAGAGAAAGACAGATGGGGAAGCTTAAAGAGTAACTTTTGACAGTTGAAGGCAATATTGGTTTATCAGATCAGTTCAGTTCATTTCAGTCACTCAGTCCTGTCTAACTCTTTGAGACCCCATGGACTGCAGCACAATAGGCATGCCTGTCCATCACCAACTCCCAGAATTTACTCAAACTCATGTCCATTGAGTTAGTGATGCCATCCAACCATCTCATCCTCTGTTGACCCCTTCTCCTTCTGCCTTCAATCTTGCCCAGCATTAGGGTCTTTTTAAATGAGTCAGTTCTTCACATCAGGTGGCCAAAGTATTGGAGTTTCAGCTCTAGCATCAATCCTTCCAATGAATATTAAGAACTGATTTCCTTTAGGATAGACTGATGGGATCTCCTTGCAGTCCAAGGGACTCTCAAGAGTCTTCTCCAACGCCACAGTTCAAGAGCATCAATTCTTCAGTGCTCAACATTCTTCCAACTCTCACATCCATACATAACTAATGGGAAAGCTGTAACTTTGACTAGATGGGCCTTTGTTGGCAAAGTAATACGTCTGCTTTTTGATATTCTTTCTAGGTTGGTCATAACTTTTCTTACAAGGAGCAAGCATCTTTTCATTTCATGGCTGAAGTCACCACCTACAGTGATTTTGGAGCCCCCCAAAATGAAGTCTGTCACTGTTTCCACTGTTTTCCCATCTATTTGCTGTGAAGTGATGGGACCAGATGCCATGATCTTAGTTTTCTGAATGTTGAGCTTTAAGCCAACTTTTTCACTTTTCTTTTTCATTTTCATCAAGAGGCCCTTTAGTTCTTCTTTGCTTTCTGCCATAAAGGTGGTGTCATCTGTATATCTGAAGTTACTGATATTTCTCCAGGCAGTCTTGATTCTAGCTTGTGCTTCATCCAGTCCAGCATTTCTCATGATATGTTCTGCATATAAATTAAATAAGCAGGGTGACAATACATAGCCTTGATGTACTCCTTTTCCAATTTGGAACCAGTCTGTTGTTCCATGTCCAGTTCTAACTGTTGCTTCTTCACCTGCATACAGATTTCTCAGGAGGCAGGTCAGGTGGTCTGGTATTCCCATCTCTTTCAAAATTTTCCACAGTTTGTTGTGATTTACACAGTCAAAGGCTTTGGCATAGTCAATAAGCAGAAGTAGATGTTTTTCTGGAACTCTCTTGCTTTTTCAATGATTCAACAGATGTTGGCAATTTGATCTCTGGTTCACTGCCTTTCTAAATCCAACTTGAACATCTGAAAGTTCATGGGTCATGTACTGTTGAAGCATGGCTTGGAGAATTTTGAGCATTACTTTACTAACGTGTGAGATGAGTGCAGTTGTCCAGTAGTTTGAGCACTCTTTGACATTGCCTTTCTTTGAGATTGGAATTAAAACTGACCTTTTCCATTTCTGTGGCCACTGCTGAATTTCCAAATTTGCTGGCATACTGAGTGCAGCACTTTCACAGCATCATCTTTTAGAATTTGAAATAGCTCAACTGGAATTCCATCACCTGCACTAACTTTGTTCATAGTTATTCTTCCTCAGGCCCACTTGACTTCACATTCCAGGATGTCTGGCTCTAGGTGAGTGATCACACTATCATGATTATTTGGGTCGTGAAGGTCTTTTTTGTACAGTACTATGTATTCTTGCCACCTCTTCTTAATATCTTTTGTTTCTGTTAGGTCCATACCATTTCTGTCCTTTATTGTGTTCCCTTTGCATGAAATTTTCCCTTGGTATCCTAATTTTCTTGAAGAGATATCTAGTCTTTCCCATTCTGTTGTTTTCCTCTATTTCTTTGCATTTATCACTGAGGAAGGCATTCTTATCTTTCCTTGCTATTCTTTGGAAATCTGCATTCAAATAGGTATATCTTTCCTTTTCTCCTTTGCCTTTTGCCTCTCTTCCTTTCACAGCTATTTGTAAGGCCACCTCAGACAACTCTTTTGCCTTTTCGCATTTCTTTTTCTTGGGGGTGCTCTTGACCCCTGCCTCCTGTAAAATGTCATGAACCTCTGTCCATAGTTCTTCAAGCATTCTTTGTGTATCAGATCTAATCCCTTGAAATTATTTGTCACTTCCACTGTATAATTGTAAGGGATTTGATTTATGTCAAAACTGAATGGTCTAGTGGTTTTCCCTACTTTCTTCAATTTGTCGGAATTTGGCAATAAGGAATTCATGATCTGAGCCACAGTCAGCTCCAGGTCTTGTTTTTGATGACTGTATGGAGCTTCTCCATCTTTTCTGTGAAGAATATAATCAGTCTGATTCGGTGTTGACCATCTGGGGATGTCCATGTGTAGAGTCTTCTCTTGTGTTTTGGAAGAGGGTGTTTGCTATGACCAGTGCATTCTCTTGGCAAAACTCTGTTAGCCTTTTCCCTGCTTCATTCTGTACTCCAAGGCCAAATTTGCCTGTTACTCCAGGTATTTCTTGATTTCCTACTTTTGTAGTCCGGTCTCCTGTAATGAAAAGGACATCTTTTGGGGGGCATTAGTGCAAAAGGTCTTGTTGGTCTTCATAGAACAGTTCAGCTTCAGCTTCTTCAGCATTACTGGTCAGGGCATAACCTGGATTAGTTTCCTCAGTCAGTGTCTCCCAGTAGGAAGCTTCCATAAGCCTCTTATCCTTCTCCATCAGAGAGCAGACAGACTGAAAACCACAATCACAGAAAACTAACCAATCTGATCACATAGACCACAGCCTGTCTAACTCAATGAAACCATGAGCCATGCCATGTAGGGCCACCCAAGATGGACGGGTCATGGTGGAGAGTTCTGACAAAACATAGTCCACTGAAGAAGGGAATGGCAAACCACTTCAGTATTCCTGCCTTGAGAACCCCATGACCAGTATGAAAAGGCAAAAAGATAGGACACTAAAAGATGAACTCTGCAGATGACCTCTGTCGGTAGGTCGCCAATATGCTACTGGAGATCAGCAGAGAAATAACTCCAGAAAGAATGAAGATACTGAGTCAAAGAAAAAATAACACCCAGTTGTGGATGTGACTGCTGATGGAAGTAAAATCTGATGGTGTAAAGAACAATACTGCATAGGAAACTGGAATATTAAGTCCATCAGTCAAGACAAATTTGAAGTGGTCAAACAGGAGATGACAAGAGTGAACATCGATATTTTAGAATCAGCAAACTAAAATGGACTGGAATGGGTAAATTTAACTCAGATGAGCATTATATCTACTACTATGGGCAAGAATTCCTTAGAAGAAATGGAGGAGCCATCATAATCATTGGTTTATAGACCATTGCAAAGCATGATTCTGTAAGGCAAGATAAAACAGAAACTGAGATACTGCCTTTGTTTCAGTTATACCTTTTTTTAATTGTATTTTTCTCTCATCCTCTCTCATATGTTTTAATTCTGTTTTATAAGAAAGAAGCAAACCTTCCAATTTGTTAGATGAAAAAGAGAAGCTTTATATCAAATGTCATTGAAAAGACAAAGACAGGTATAATTTCTTTCCTCCAAATAGACAGACATGATCAGAAACAGAAAGATGTAGTAAACCTCTCATTGCTGAATTGAGATATATACTGTTGATGATATATACTCTTACTAACCCCAACTGTTAGTTTAATAATTCATCAAAACACTTGATATTTTATTCATAGA
Source organism: Ovis canadensis (assembly GCF_042477335.2). Lineage (NCBI taxonomy): Eukaryota > Metazoa > Chordata > Mammalia > Artiodactyla > Bovidae > Ovis > Ovis canadensis. The sequence goes on from NC_091250.1 coordinate 66,207,941, forward strand.
TTAGCCAAATCAAAAGCTTCTAATTACATCCATATAGTTTTTTTTTTAATCTAGTCTTTTGGAGACACAATTGAAAATCAGTTATACAATCAATACAAGAATTAAAAAGAATAACCATAAACACAAAAATCGATATTATCTTTCCATCTTATGGTACGTCCACAATACTTTATTACAGTCCTATTTTAAGTGTTAAAATGCCACACCAGTCATTAGGAAAAAATAAACTACAGTGAAGTGTGTCTGCTAATGTTGAAAACCACCAGGTACAAATTTATATTGCTTTATGTATATAGCAAGTACTTGCCTTGCCATTGGAACTTGTATTTCCACCTGTGACTAAATAGAACAACTACTGTTTTATAGGGATTATAGTTGAAACGCATATCATCTATTTGGTAGGGCTTTTAACCCAGCTTCACTTCTATAATTCATTTTAAAAAGTGCTGAAACAGCCACTTAGAACATATTACTGCTTTCAAAGTCAATGTAGGTCTGAAATGTATTGACAGTTTCCAGGTATTGGTTCTAAGTCAGGTTAATTATCAGTGTAACTGACAGAGCTGAACAGTGATTTCATTTTAGCCATCCCTGTTCATTTCGGAGGTGAACTTCCACTTCTATTAATGGTTACCCAGACCTAGTCAATGGCATCATCTAGCCACAAGGGGGCTGAGAAGAGTAATCCCATACTAGGGCCAGAAGTTAGCAAGCAAATATTGTATTTGGGGAAAGGTCCCAAGGATTACCATATAAGGATGAGCATATATCACTGAAAAATTCATTGCTAGTAAAGTAGTTAATCAAATTTACTATATTACCCATCCTAGAAACATTCTACATTTTGTATTTTCTAAATTTTAATGAGTTAAATTTGATTGAGTAATGTTTTATAATACCTGGTATTGGTAATTAACATAAGTGATCCAGTCAACATAGGGAATAAAATTTATAAAGCTAATTCATAATTTTCAACCATACTTAGTACAAGCAAGGTCATTTATTTGAGTATTATATTAATACAATCCATTATAATGAGATATTTTTCCCCAAACCCTTAATATATTATCTAGGCTTAGAGGTCATTAGTCACAGTAGCATTTGACATATCTTGCCACAGTAGTAAAGAAATGCCAAATGTCTCAGGAAAGGGCATTGGAATGTTCAATTTTACCATAGATAAAGACAGGGGACAGCCTCAGATGATCAAAAATAATAGGATATACTGTTTTGACCTATCAAGGGTCTTTCTCCCAAAAACTCACCCAGATTTTGCAAAATACTGTTTTCCTCTCAAGCTTAGATATTTGCAAATGTATAAAAATTACCGTAAAGTTGGAAAAAATCCATAATCTTGTAAATAAAAAATGCATTTGTCAGTTACAGTATCTGATTAGATATATTTCACATAAATTTAAAATCTATGTTATATTGAATATATCTTGACATTTAAAACTCTAGAAAAACATTCCCTCAATTTGTCTGTGCTTAAAGTGAAATATTTCTATCAGGTGTCATTTTTAAACAAAAACACTACATTTAAACCAGTAAATCACACAGACTATAAACTAATATTTAAACTCTTAAAATTATTTTCATGAATTTCTTTTTCTCTTGTTTTTGTACTAGACTTACAGAAATGTTTAACAGTTATTCAAATAGGCAGTATGAATCAACTTAGTTTAGTTCTTAGCTTGTGTTCTTCTACTACTGGTATATTGCATTATATGGCTTTGCATTGCATGATCTCATGATTTACACGGTACAACTTGTTCTATTTCTTGGCTGGAGACCAATTAAATAACCACTGATGCAAGCAGTTATTACCTGCTTAAAAGGAAATCTGTGGTTTCCTTATTTAAACTGCTGAGTTTTAATGTCCATCAAAAAGTCTGTTATTTCAATGAATAATTTAGCCATTTATGTATACTACACATTTTAATACTACTAGCATGAATTTAAGGCTGCAAAAGATTCCTGTAGTTTCTCGAAGTCCCAGGAATCATACTTGCTGTAAGTCGAGTTATACTTACTATTAAAATGACAGGTTTAAGGGACAGTCATTTTTGATTATTTAGAGAAAGAAAACTAAAGTATCAAGTTTACCAGAAGTAGTTGGAGAAATGATTGATCCTAAAGACCTCAAAAACGTGTTTACACATACGTAAGTGGATACAGATGACTGAACTTCGAAAAAGATAAAAGGTCAACGGATTTCGAGATGTAGGGATGTCATTTCCTCAGTTTGTCCCTTGGTGGCGTTCTTGAGTCACTTTCTCCCTTCCCGTCAAACTGCTTTATATTTCTTTCCAAAACTGGCTATCATGTTTGCTGTATTTAACCTTTTTTCTTGTATTATCGTAAATACAGCGTCTATAATGAATGAAAGCCCCCTAGAGATCATATCTCTGGCACTTACTTCTTTGTATTCATTCTAACCCATAAACTTTTGTTGTTGTTTTTCCTTTTCCTGTCTTTTCTTAAGGCTTAAACTACAACACAGACCCTGAATGCTATTTTTCAGCTCAGTCATTGAATTTTTTTTTTTTTTTTACTGCAAAGCAGTTTTAAGTCAGAAAGGTTAGTCGATAAATTTAAAAAGAAAAACCAAAAACTACCGAGTATTGTAAGATATTGGCATAGAAAAGAAATCGTTGGCCGAGCTTTTATTGTGTCTATTAGAATGGAGTGATATTTCTATAATAAATTTTCCTTTTAAACCTTCGTTTCAAAGGGACATTTCTTTTTATTATCCTTTAAAAAAATTTTTTTTCAACATTCTCTCAGATACTTTGGTTCATACAAGGGTTGACGTTGTATCTGATCAAGGCGGGTTTTAGGACACTGATCTCGTTTTCTCTAATTCCGGACGCCAAAGCAACAGCAGCGGCAGCGGGCTCTTTAATTTATTGCAGCCGGTTACACTTTCTATTCCATTTCCTTCTGAACCCTTTCCTCTCAGGTTGAGAAGATAAATGCAGCCCCGGGTTTGAAGGGCCGGGCGGGGTTTGTGGGTGGGAACGAACCCGGATATCAGATTCCCTTGGTGAGGTCTCGTACCGCCGGGGATTTAGCCCCCCGGTTGCATTTAATGAAATTGCTGAGCACTTGTGACACTGGCTCTGAGACTGCGGAAATGGGGCGGGGGTGGGGGAATCGGCTTCTCGCCTCCATTCATCCTTCGCGCCGGCTGGAGGCAGGAGTTGGAGTGTCAGTCCCTAGACAGGGGGCGGAAGAGGACGGGAGCTCCGACCGCGGCAAGGGCGCTCGGAAGCCTCTCCTCACCTCGCCCACAACCCTACCCCGCCCATTCCGTTCCTTTTCCCAGGAACCCTACGAACGACCTGGCAAGTCTGCCAACACTCCTGGGCTGCTCTGGCGGAAAGGTCGGAGCCGGGGAAAGTGGGGGAAGGGAGAAGCCAGAAGGCTTCCAGGCCTCGGCAGTCTGGCCACGCTATTCTCCATGCCCGGCACGTCGGACCCATTTCCCACGCCGGTTTGGCTGCGCGGCGGAGTTGGTAGGGATGAGAGTGGGGAGGGCGGGCTGGTGACTCGCAATGAGGAAACCACTCCACTGTGAAGGACGCCGCGCCCCCCTCCCCACTCCACCCCACCTCCCGGTCATCTGGAAGAAAATTTCAACGCTCTAGGGAAAAGCCGCCTACTCTTTTCGCCCCCACGCTGGTGTGCGCTTAAAGACGGCGCGTCGGAGCGGTGGGCGCACGGGCTTGTTCAAGTTTACAGTCTGGCGAGGCAAGAAGGAGTGTACAGTGTCTCTGCCTACGCGGCTGCCCGAAGTTTGCAAAATCTTAGGAAAGGCGGCGAGAGGACTGAGTTTACTGCACCATATTGCCGCGTATTGGAATGCGCGGGCTTCCGTCTTGGACCCTGGAAAAAACGGGACTGGGTATCTCAGGGAGGCAGCGTTTTGATAAACCAGAGTTTGCTCAATACAAGGGGAATTTGGCTTTATTGACACTTAGCCTGCAGCTTCTGCGCTGCGGCGCCCGCCCCCGCCCCCCGGCTCTAGACTGCGGCGGTGAGCACTGAGTCTGCGCGCCGAGCAGTTCTCGCTGATGCTGCAGATATAGAGCGGAGAGGCTCCGGTGCCTGCAAGGGGTAGGAGGTGGAGGGACAGGGGGTGAGGAGGAGGGTGGAAAGGCCGGATTCCCGGCCTGGCCTCAGAGGAGGAGCCACTACCCCCAGAGTGCTACTGTTTTAGCCGACTGGAAAATACTCGCCAGCTCCATGGCACAAACCAAGATTGCTCCATCCTCCGCACCTCTACGATCCCCCATAGGGAATGCTTGGAAATCTCTGCCGCCTACCCCCCCCCCCCCCATTCCTGCTGGCTGCGCCCGCCTAAATAACAGCGCGCTATGTCTGCTCAAAGACTTTATCGGTGTTTGTCTTTAAATCATTCCGCCGCCCCACAGAGGTATCGTAAAGGCAGAGTACTCATTCTGGCCGTATTTCCCTTTTCTTCTTTTCGCTTTGAATGTTCCTTTAAGTGGAGGACCTTTAATGCCTTTAAATTGAGCAAACCGGCTGAGGACTAACCAAAACCTAGTAGCAGCCCCAATTCTTTTTTTTTTGAGATGGTTAGAATTTCCTCCAAGTATTTCCTACCCACCTCAACCCCCGCTAATCGTGGCTAGGCCCCCTTGTTTAACTGCCGCTGAAATAAATGAAGAGTAAATGTCTATAGTTCGGAAAACGCGACCAGACTTGAAATCCGATGAGGTGAGCTGCGGTGGCAGTGTCTGAAAAACTGGGGAAGCCTCGCGTGGGGAAACACCATCTACGTTCTAGTGGCACAAAGTCAAAAGGAGGAGAGAAAAGGAGCTAGGGACAGTTTGGTACACAAAGTTGACATTAAAGTTTATTTCCCTTTTATCCAGATAGGTGACGCTACACTTTGCCAGTTACTAAAAGCTGCAGATTTCTGCTCAGAAAATAATATAGAGGCTACCAACATGTGTTTATTCCCCAGGCGCGCGCACACACGGTCTACCCCGTAAGCAAGCACGGCGACAGGAATGCCAAGCATTTAAACAAAGACAGAGCACCCTCCCCCTCCCCAAACCTCAGCCCTCCTAACTCTGCTTTCCCAAAAAAGGATCGCTCTCCCACTCTCTCAGGAGTTCTCAGTTCTCTCTTAACGACTGCAGCCCATCATGGTTTCTCAGAACACCAGCGTAGCTCCCTGGCCACACGCTGGGTCCCCGAAGCCACCAAGCCTTAACCGAGAAGCTAATTCACGAACCAGAGACAGCGGGTGGGGGGCAGGGATGAAGAACATACTCTGAGAAGGGGAAGGAGAAACGTTTGCTGACACATGTTCTGCTCTCTCACACACGCTCTCGGCATTAGCTAGAGCGAGAAGGAAATTTACCAGCCCCAGGGAGGGAAAGCAAGTTCCCCCAGAAGGCAGCGGCTGCACTCGCTGGGGAGGGAGAAGGACAAGCTTTGGCTTAAGGGGGACTTGTTAGGATCGCGCACGCTTGGAGTGGACCCCGGAGCTGAAGCTGGGTTTTCCGGAGCGGGGCGGCTGGCTAGTGCTCCCTCCTGTCTCCCTCCCCCTCGGTCCTCCTCCCTCCTTCTCTGAGAGTGTGTAGTTTCCAAGGCTCCACTGCTACCGCCGCCGCAGTAGCGTCAGGGACAAGCTTGAGCCGCAAGCAAGGCAGAGAGCTCCCGGCAGCAACCATCACTTTGGGCAAACTTGCGGGTTTCCGGCTCGCGGCTGAAGAGCTGGAGCTTCCCACTTGCCATTCAGTGTCTTAGAGCCGTGGCAGCCAAAGGGGCGGCAGGAGCGCTAGCACTAGACTCTCCCAGACACCAGAGGGGACGAGACAACTGCGGAATTCACCCGCCGTGCCAGGGCACTTCCGAGGCAACAACCGACTGGCACTTTTTCTCCCCTTGGCAAACTGTGTGTGTGTGTGTGTGTTTTTTTTTTTCAAAGCTTCTTGGCAGCTGTCTCTGACTCCACCTCCCCCCACCCCATGCCTTGTGCTTTTCTTCGGAAATCCGGACAGAATTGGGCATCTTTGTTAATTGCCGTTGGGGGAGCCCGGCTGGGGTCTTTTGCCAGGCCAGCGTCGCCTGCCCACCAAGCCTGGTTTGCTCACCTTTGAACTGCGAAGGGATCAAGTTCAGCTCGAGTTGCCTGCTTTGGGACTGGGAAAAAGGAGAGGGAGCGTGAGGGAGAGAGGAGTGGGAGAAGGGGAAAGGGGAAACGGGAGGAGGGAGGAGAGAGGAGGAGGAGAGAGGGAGGGGAGGGATCGAGAGAGAGAGAGCGGGGAGAGAGAGAGGCTGCAATCTCCTCCCTGAATCGCGCACAGCGCTGCAGATCCCAGTGCTCTGACATGCGGGCCGAATGCAGGTGAGGAAAGGCACGGACTCTGCGGCTGCGAACACAAACTTGGGCACCGCGCGGTGCGCACGGCTCAGCCTTCACCCCCGCGGGCGAACGGCTGCTGCGGTTTCAGGCGGCGGCTTCGAGACTAATGACCTTGCGCAGAGTTGTTAAGAGAAAAGAGAAACCCGAGCTCTCTGGGTGAGACGGGACCGACACTCAGGGCGTCTCTGAAGATGGCTCGGGCTGCTTTTCCGTGCACGGGGGGAACCCGGACGCCGATCGCTGTGTGACTCGAGTCGCGTCCACTGCACGGTGCCCGAAGCGACCTGCCGGGATTTTTCATTCTCGATCTGTTGACTGGCTCCCCCGCTGCCTAATCGGAGTCGGAGTTGAGACTGGCTTGTTGCTGGCCCTAGCACCTCTTGCAGGAAGCGACTCACGTTTGCCTGGGCAGTCGGAGGAGAAGCTGGGTCTGGAGTGAGTGCCTGGAACGTGAACTGGACTCAACTCGAGTAGCAGCAAAGACGAGCGGGGTTGGCAGGCGGGGGAGGCTGCCGGCTCTCTCCCGGCCGCTTCCCGGCTCCACCGCCCGCCTGCCGGAGCAGTTCCAGCCCCATTCGACTGAGCAGTGACGGGAGCCGGGGTTCCTCTGCCGGTTGCGGGTATGACTCTGGGGGGGCGCCGAGCCCGCGGCGCGCAGTGTCCCGTGAACTGTGAGTACTGCGACTGAACGGCGGCTGGCTAGCGGGCGATTAGCACCCATTGCATAAATTATGAAACAATAACTTTCGGAAGAAGCAAGAGGAGGAAAAAAACAAAAAGAAGGATCTATCGCTGGTCCCCGCTGGCCGACTCTGGACGCTGCTCTTGCCCCCTCCCTACGTTCCCTCTTGCTTCTTCCCTTCCTGGAGAGGGGAGAGGACTGGGAGGAGGGCAGGCCACGGGCCCCAGAGGAGGGGGGCGCCAAGGGGCCTTAATTAGAAGGAGCAGTAGCAGCAGCAGCAGGAGAAGATGCTGAGGATGCGGACCATGGGATGGGCGCGCGCCTGGTGTCTGGGCTGCTGTCTCCTCTTGCCGCTTTCGCTCAGCCTAGCGGCCGCCAAGCAACTCCTCCGGTACCGACTGGCCGAGGAGGGCCCAGCAGACGTCCGCATCGGCAACGTCGCCTCGGACTTGGGCATCGTGACCGGCTCCGGTGAGGTGACTTTCAGCCTCGAGTCGGGCTCAGAGTACCTGAAGATCGACAATCTCACCGGCGAGCTGAGTACGAGCGAGAGGCGCATCGACCGCGAGAAACTGCCCCAGTGTCAGATGATCTTCGACGAGAACGAGTGCTTCTTGGACTTCGAGGTGTCGGTGATCGGGCCCTCGCAGAGCTGGGTGGACCTGTTCGAGGGTCGGGTCATCGTGCTCGACATCAACGACAACACGCCCACCTTCCCGTCACCCGTGCTCACGCTCACGGTGGAGGAGAACCGGCCGGTGGGCACTCTCTACCTGCTGCCCACCGCCACCGACCGCGACTTCGGCCGCAATGGCATTGAGCGCTACGAGCTGCTACAGGAGCCCGGGGGCGGCGGCGGCGGCGGCGGCGGCGAGGGCCGGCGCGCCGGGCCTGCCGACAGCGCCCCCTACCCTGGGGGCGGCGGGAACGGCGGGAGCGGCGGCGGCCCCGGGGGCTCCAAGAGGAGGCTGGACGCTCCAGAAGGCGGCGGCGGGACCAGCCCCGGCGGACGCAGCAGCGTGTTCGAACTGCAGGTGGCCGACACCCCGGATGGCGAAAAGCAGCCGCAACTGATCGTGAAGGGGGCGCTGGACCGCGAACAGCGCGACTCCTACGAGCTGACCCTGAGGGTGCGCGACGGTGGCGACCCACCTCGGTCCTCTCAGGCCATCCTGCGGGTGCTCATCACCGACGTGAACGACAACAGCCCCCGCTTCGAGAAGAGCGTGTATGAGGCTGACCTGGCCGAGAACAGCGCCCCGGGAACCCCCATCCTTCAGCTGCGTGCCGCCGACCTGGACGTGGGGGTCAACGGGCAGATTGAGTACGTGTTCGGGGCTGCTACCGAGTCCGTGCGGCGGCTGCTGCGCCTAGACGAGACGTCCGGCTGGCTCAGTGTCCTGCACCGTATAGACCGCGAGGAAGTGAACCAGCTGCGCTTCACGGTCATGGCCCGCGATCGCGGGCAGCCTCCCAAGACAGACAAAGCCACGGTGGTCCTTAATATCAAGGACGAGAACGACAATGTGCCGTCCATTGAAATCCGCAAGATCGGGCGTATCCCACTCAAGGATGGGGTGGCCAACGTGGCCGAGGACGTTCTGGTGGACACCCCCATCGCCCTGGTGCAGGTGTCTGACCGAGACCAAGGCGAGAATGGAGTGGTCACCTGCACCGTGGTGGGCGACGTGCCTTTCCAGCTCAAGCCGGCCAGTGACACAGAGGGCGACCAGAACAAAAAAAAGTACTTCCTGCACACCTCGGCCCCTTTGGACTATGAGACCACCAGGGAGTTCAACGTGGTCATAGTAGCGGTGGACTCCGGCAGCCCCAGTCTCTCCAGCAACAACTCCCTGATTGTCAAGGTGGGAGACACCAACGACAACCCGCCTGTCTTTGGCCAGTCAGTGGTGGAGGTGTACTTTCCTGAGAACAACATCCCGGGAGAGAGGGTAGCCACGGTGCTGGCTACAGACGCGGACAGTGGGAAAAACGCTGAAATCGCCTACTCGCTGGACTCTTCCGTGATGGGGATCTTTGCCATCGATCCCGATTCTGGGGACATTCTCGTCAATACCGTGCTGGACCGCGAGCAGACTGACAGGTACGAGTTTAAAGTTAACGCCAGAGACAAAGGCATCCCCGTGCTACAGGGCAGCACCACAGTGATTGTTCAGGTGGCTGACAAGAATGACAATGACCCTAAGTTCATGCAGGACGTCTTTACCTTTTATGTGAAAGAAAATTTACAGCCCAACAGCCCCGTGGGAATGGTCACAGTGATGGATGCTGACAAGGGGCGCAATGCAGAGATGAGCCTATACATAGAGGAGAACAGTAACATTTTTTCCATTGAAAATGACACGGGGACTATTTACTCCACGATGTCTTTTGACAGAGAACATCAGACCACATACACTTTCAGAGTCAAAGCTGTGGATGGGGGAGATCCTCCCAGATCTGCTACAGCCACGGTCTCTCTCTTTGTGATGGATGAGAATGACAATGCTCCCACTGTCACCCTTCCCAGAAATATTTCCTACACTTTACTGCCACCTTCAAGTAACGTCAGGACAGTAGTAGCTACAGTGTTGGCAACAGACAGTGATGATGGCATCAATGCAGACCTTAACTACAGCATTGTGGGAGGGAATCCCTTCAAGCTGTTTGAGATTGATTCCACCAGTGGTGTGGTTTCCTTAGTGGGAAAACTCACCCAAAAGCATTATGGCTTGCACAGGTTGGTGGTGCAAGTGAATGACAGTGGGCAGCCTTCCCAGTCTACCACGACTCTGGTGCATGTGTTTGTCAATGAAAGTATTTCTAATGCAACTGTGATTGACTCTCAAATAGCCAGAAGCTTGCACACCCCACTCACCCAGGATATAGCTGGTGACCCAAGCTATGAAATTAGCAAACAGAGACTCAGTATTGTCATTGGGGTGGTTGCTGGAATTATGACTGTGATTCTAATCATCTTAATTGTAGTGATGGCAAGATATTGCCGGTCCAAAAATAAAAATGGCTATGAAGCCGGCAAAAAAGATCATGAAGACTTTTTTACACCCCAACAGCATGACAAATCTAAAAAACCTAAAAAGGACAAGAAAAACAAAAAATCTAAGCAGCCACTCTATAGCAGCATTGTCACTGTAGAAGCTTCTAAACCAAATGGACAGAGGTATGACAGTGTCAATGAGAAGCTGTCAGACAGCCCAAGCATGGGCCGATACCGATCAGTTAATGGTGGGCCTGGCAGTCCTGACCTGGCCAGGCATTACAAATCTAGTTCCCCCTTGCCTACTGTCCAGCTTCACCCCCAATCACCAACTGCAGGAAAAAAACACCAGGCCGTACAAGATCTACCACCAGCTAATACGTTTGTGGGAGCAGGAGACAACATTTCAATTGGATCAGATCACTGCTCTGAGTACAGCTGTCAAACCAATAACAAATACAGCAAACAGGTAAGATGCATCCCACATATATTTAAATATCTAAGACAGGGCATCTTCTGCAAAGTCATGTCTTCACTCTTAAAGCTATTAGTTAAATTTTTAACAGCAGGAAATTAATGTTGGTGTAATTCTTATACCAGTTATTTAGTAGAAGACATTTACAAAAGGTGCACCACTATAGTTTGCACCTTATACCAGAGTGTACTAAGTTACAGAAGAAAACACTGTAAGTGGTATTTTACGCTTCTCTTGGTGTTTGACAATTCTAATTCATGCTACGTTTTTTGTTTCCAGATAAATATGTGTGAACTGTTTGGATGGCTAGTTTTAACCTAAAATTCTTTTCTTTTGTGCTACTAAGTGGATAATTTTACCCAAAGACAAAATTTCTAAAGTTACTACTGCTGTCTATGCAAATTGGACACTAAATAGTTTTAGCTACATTATATATTATGCAGAATTTTACAGATAAGCAGATGCTGATTCATGCAAATGAAGTACCAAGTCTGAGATATTGAAATGCTGACTGACAAAAATGCTGACTTAAAAATATTTAATGATATGTAAATGCCATAAAAAACTACATTTTAATATTTCAGTATCTATACAATTAGGCTTTTATGAGGATATGCAGTTGGCATTTGTAGTATATGTATTTGGTATGAAAAGTTCATAAGCAAAAGTAAATTGCATGAATCATGTATTATTTAAACCAAGTAACAAAAATGTTCATGTTTGATGTAGTGTGTGAGAATATTTTGGTATGCATTGTGATATATTGAGATTATAAAGGTTTTATGGAATATTTGACACAGTTTTTTCTCAGTGAAGTGTGGAAACTGAAAAAAAAAGCAAAGTGTATTCTGAGGTGAACTTCAGAAAATATATAATTTATTTTTGAAAGTTTTGTTTTGTGTAATGTGTGTGTGTGAGTGTATAACTCACAAAGTTTACTTTTCTCACCCATCAACATTTGACACACAACAAATGAAAACCGTTTGGAAACGTCTGTACCTAAAGCTGTATCAACTCTGCTAATAAAACATTACATATTTCTTACCGCCAGAACATTTCAGGAAACATATTTATGTCTGTCAAGCAATATCCAATAAAGAGTGTTCTATTAAATGTGTTTTGCATATAGAATGTGTGATCTTAAAATAATTGAGACAATGTAAAAAGTTTATTTTATAGCCTCACCGAAGATGTTATTGATGGGCTCATTAAAGGTATAGAAAAGAGATAAATATTAATTTCTTATTGTTTTCTATAATTTTAAAAATAAGCATTATAAAGAAATGTTTTTGATGTATTCCTTTATTGTAACTATTTGGATAAGGAGAAATAGACAGTATGCTTTTATATCCAGTTACCAAAGCAATCCAAGAAAACACAGGTGTGAACTACATTGAATTAAATGACTTTAAAAAAGATGTCTTTTCAAGTACGTGAGTCTTATTTCCTATAAACTGAAATATGCCAAGTGGAAAGTATGTTTGTTATCGCTTTACCTAGGCTTAGAGGCAGATTTCTATTTTGTTTTTGGTGCTTTTATCTGTTTTATAAACAAGGAAGATTCCAGTTAAAAGTAACAGCACTTTTATAACATTAGCTATAGAACCCACAAATAGAGATTTGTAGAGATTTCTTTAGAAAATGATAATTTGTTAAGAGAAAGCATGTGAAAAGATCTTTATGCAGAATACGTACTTCACTGTCATCTTAAAAGAACTTTGTATCCTGTGGTTGACTAACATTTGCATTCTAAATTATGTAATCTTAAACTTTTGAGTGGACATATCAAGTGGCAGATTTATAGATATTTTATACAACTATCTCCTATGTTCTGTTCTGTCACTTAAGCTTTATTTGACTCATCAAATAGGGTTAGCTCTATATTCTTGAATATTTAAAACAGCCAATATCAAGAGTGTGGTGGCATCCTGTCTAAAAGGCAAAGTGATATGCTTATAAATAAACTAATGTATGGTGTTAGTCTCTTAACTGAACAAGGAAGTCCATATATCAGAAGAGAAAACCTACAAAGCCGTTCAAATAAGCCATGCAGTTTGCCAAAAATAACTTTGGAAAACATATATGTTCTTAAGCATTTGAAAGATGTATGAAATTTTAACCACAATAAACAGCTGATCTAAAATGAAATAAAGGCAAATGAAATACATTCCCCTTAATGTAATTAGTGATAGTAATTGATATGCTTCATCTACTCAGTATTGCTGTCAGGAGACAAGGGATCCATTTACAAATTTACATTCTGTTTTGACATCTGGCATAATGAGATCTTTTTTGTTCTCATTTTTGTTTGTGCTGTAGATAGATGATTTTCTATATTTATTTTTAAAAGATATTGCCTTTTTAAACATCACCAAAATGTATTTTCTTTGATTAAGCCTGAATTTTTTTTAATTCAGAGTTTTCTTATAATTTCTCCTCTTTAATGCTGAATTTATGTAAAGAACATCTTGAGAGTTGCCATTTTTAAATTTCATATGGTAGGGATTAATTAAAAAATAGATTTTATCTGACATAAAGCCTTTATTAACTTATAATTTTCCTGAATTACCTTATTATAGTTCCTTATTTGTGATACAATGAAAATGATGTCTATTCCAGTGTTTTTATTTTCATGAGAATAAGTGTTGCTCCTAAGTTCTGTTAATGGTTAGGCTATAGTGAGTTAAACAGCTTTGTAGAAATGAAAGTTTGTAAAAAATGCCCCTTCCTCTTTTTTGTTTGTTTTCATGGGTTCTAGAGACAGTCAAATCAATATTCTATAGCTACTCCTGGACAGAATCTGGGAGATAATGTGTTGCAGAGATACTGGAATTATTTCAGAAATCCGCACATTTGATGACGTAGCCCAGGTTTTCATAATTCAGGCCTTTGCAATTCAAACAAGAGCCCTTGTTCTCAACTAAATAATGTGTCTAATTGAGAAAAATGGGGATCGTTGACAGCATTAAGTATCCACCTTTTCATTTCATTCTTCCTTTACTTGGTAAATCTGGCTTTGGTGGTTGTTAAAGTTTTGTGACCTGGAAGTTCAACTGTGCTTTTGATTTGTAAAATGAAAGCAGAAGCATTCTGTTTTCTATTCATTTTACTATGTGTTAAGTATTTTTCAATTGTCTTAAAAATAATATATTTTCAAAAGATTAATAGACAATATAAAACTATAGTTCCTACTTTGCATATTATTTTCAGCTCCTGTAGATCTTATCTTTGCCATGATGTTATTTAGATAATATACTGGCAAGTAAAAATTTCATTTTATTTAGTAAATGGAAGGTAATGTATTTTATTTTTGGCAAGCAGATAGAGGATACAGCTTGAATAAACATTAACTTAAAACCCTACTTGTAGCTGATCCTGAAATACTCAAGAAAAATTCATATTAACTGCAGTGACAGTTTCCTTTGCCTAAAAGAACTGCTGAATGTCGTCAGAATAATGTTCCCTTTAATTGATCAATTTGTGGTCAATATATCCATGATATACTTTGTAAAGATATGGCAGAAATTATTTTTTAATTACTTAGATTTTGGAAGCAAGAAATGACTTGCCATCATCTATTACAGTTCTAAGCACTAAGAAAACTGAGTATCGATTTATTTGTGAATGTATGTTATACCATATGTATTATAGTGGAAATGCATTTGCATGGTGATGCCAACCGCAGCTTTCTGCTTTAACTCCATAAGCATTACTTCTACAATATGGTTCTGCTATCTATGACCAAGGAGACTTTGAAGAGGCAGAATGAATCTGCATATGGTGGGATTTCTGTTACATATGGCCAGAAATCATAGACAAGAGGCTAGTGACTGATGAAAGTTAGACAGTGTCTTTAGTCAGGAGCTATCTACCAAACAGTTCTTGACTTTCTGGATGTCTGTGAATCAAGGAAAGGGTCATTCACTGATTTGATCTGCAATGGATATATAGTTTTTTTGAAGTCCAGGTATGACTGTTTGAACCTTATCTCAAACTTCTCCTAAGTCAATTAATGAATTTGACCGAAGACCACAAAATCAATTTAATAATTGTAAGTAAATCATGCAGCTGGACAACTGTAACAAAAACATTCTTTCTTGTTATCTTTTGAGTAAGTACCTATCTCATGTGGAAAAGCATACTCCTGTGATAAATACATATCATAACTCCCCTCTGTCTCTCTCTTGCTCTCTCACACACACCCATACAGACACACACACACATGTATTCATGTAAACTAACTATGGTGCTATTAGGCTCTTATTTACTGTGATATTCATACACTGATATGTAGAAAAGACTTAAACTTTAAACACAAATAAAACTGACATAAAATATATCATAATAAAATATTTAATGTCAAAATTTCTAGAGATATCACATTTTACAATTAAAAGATATTAACCAAACCAATCTCCTCACTTTGTAGAAGAAACTGAGGCTTAGTTTGAAAGTTAGTTTGACTGAGATCATAAGATTATCAGGGCTATAGTGTGGACAGGAGTACAACGCATGGAATGCAGAGTCCAGGGTTCTTTTTTTTAAATCATTCTACCAGTGGGAAAAAAAAATTAAATTTCTGTAACTTTTTCTGTATGTATTTCAATAGTGACAGAAATCTCCTGAGGTTTTCTTATGTAAATATAACTATATATTTGGCTATCAAAATTGATGTTTTGTAACAGTAGTATATAATTCTGCTTTGGGTTCTAGTTTTTATCTGTAAAATTATTGGGGAAATTGTATTCAAATTTTATAGATTTTTAACAGAAATTCATAGTTTCCCCCCCTTATATAAGATAGCAATTGATGACATTCATTAAAATAACTTAACATGGTTTAGAACATATATTCAGCAAGTTAAGAGGATTTTTCATTTTAGCAGAACGATGACAGTAGACATAAGCTCCTATATAGCATTTAGTATACCCTCAATAAAAGCGTATTTGTAATGGAAATGAATAAAGCTTTCTATACGTTGTTTATGAAAAAAACTTTCTATGCATTCTAATTGGGATGATCTTTTACTTTTTCCATCAGTAGTGATGATTACTTTGGCTTCTACACTGTTTTTCATTTTGCCAACTTTGCAGATGCACTTTACTTGAATAGTGTCCTTAATACACAATTGTGGACTATTTTTTTCCTCTAATTTTTTAAAGAAAGTGCCATTTTATTATTTTTCAATTGAATTGCTTCCTTGGTAGGCAGTTTACCAATCTAGCTTTTTCTATTCTAAATTTAACCTATTGGTAAAATACAAATTGGTGAATTTATTAATTTCAAAAGTAAAACCCATACTGTTTTTAAAGCTAAATAAAATGTAACGAAGCCATTGCCTTATCATAATCACCAATGCTTTCAGATATTTTAACATTCCTTTTCCTAGAAGAGGATGGTAGTACAGGTTATATATAGAAAATTTAGTATGATAATTGTTTAGAGTTTTATGTTTAAACTGTATATAACCAAATTCTAGGCTATAGCAAAGCTCATCATCCATTTATTTACATTTACGACTCTATAGAGATAGTAGAATCTTTGTGCATATATATATATATACACATATATATGTGTGTGTGTATATATATATATATATACACACATACATAGAGAGTCAGCTTTGCTTTTCTATCTTATTTATTTTAAAAGCCCTTAGAATCTTTTCTAAAGCAGCGACTCTGTTTCAGAACATTACACAGTGCTTTATTTAGCATTAGTGTTGTGGGAGAAATCACATTCCAAGAAGAATTGAGCTGAAACCACTAAAACTAATCTTAATTATCACTTCTGGTGAATTAATGTTCTAAAGGCAGATAAAGGGTTATTTTCAGGAATTTAGTGATGTTTGTATTGAACTCTAATGCTGTTTATAAACAACAACAACTTAAAACTATTACAGCTTCTAACTAGGATTCATCCAAGTTGACTTTTTCCCACCTGAATGTATTTATTATTTACAAACACGTAATTTGCAAATAAAAATTCTCTTCTCCAAAACCTCCACCACAACATTCCAATTTTGGGCATAAGCCATTGGGGAAATTTCTTCATAAGAGGTTTTTTTTTTTTACCTGCATAAATTTTTATTTTCCTTCTTTCAGATGCGTCTACATCCATACATTACTGTGTTTGGCTGAATTCCACTCAAATATGATGCTCCATTATGCACCATACTCTGATGACCTTGCTACTTCGAAACCTGCTGGAGCCTGCCCTTGGCCGTGGGGTGTCAGCCAATCACTGCTTGTTCCATTTGTTGTGCATTTGATTTTCTTTTTTTTCTCATTTAAGGACAAATAGTATTGAAATAAATAAACTTATAAAAGAAACAGTATTAATAAAGAAATGTGCTATTAGTGGGTGTCAGTTACCAGGAACTACATTCTCAGAGAGGTAGTTAGCAGAATTTAATAATGAAGTCTTTAAAAAAAAATGTAAAAATGTATTTCAACAATGATTTTAAGACTCTGGCTTTGTGTAAACCAAGGAAAATTAAGTCTATGAAGTCTCTGTCTATAATATATTAAATAATGACTATGAATAAAATCCTAAATTACTCAATAGTTTTAAAGTGTTACATAATCAAAGCCTTTTCCAGACCAGGGAGATAGTTCTGTTAAAGTGAAGGATAGTGTCTCTTCCGCATTCTGTATTTCTAAATGCCACTGTGTGTGTTTGTGTGTGCTCCCACAGGTTATATGCAAAGACTTTGAGCAACATTTATAAAAAGTATTTTCTCTAAGACAAATGCAAGAGATTTATTTTGTGCTTACCACAGGCACTGCCAGTGGATTGTTTTTTCCCCTAATCTTGAAATATTGACCAAAATATCTGTAGAATTTTCACGACTTTGTTGTTGTTGTTAAATTTCTTAAGAAAATTTAGAAACTTTGAGTTAGATTCACAGAAGTCACTGTGGTCACATTCAGAAGGAAGATGTAGCTACCTATTTTTTTTAGTTTTCGTTTATCAGAAGACTATTCTACTTGATGTCAGGTAACATAAGTTCAAGCAACTTCTGAGAATTCAGCATGTTATATATTTTTGAGAAAGCAAGTAGCTGAATTTTAGTTATACAAATTGTAATTGTCTAAGTAAGTCAAGAATTCTCTGTATGTTTCCTCTAACTCTCTGTATATTTATGTCTCTGTTTGTTATGTTGTATGTGTTTGTGTGCCTAAAATAAGTGTTCCATATATAAACTTTGATAATTTTGTAATATATTTATCATACCATCTTCCTTATTAAAGTTTTCCCCAAGTTTTGAGTTACTGACCAAGAATTCCAGATTCTTGAGAATTTTTTTGGTGAATTAGTCAATATAAAACCCTTATAAGAAAAAAATATATATTGGGACAACATAAATATACAGAGTGATAGGAAATGCTAACACTTGTAAATCACTAAAGCTTGTATTTCAAGTTGTTTATTTTATTAGCTGTTTATTTAATTTTGCAAAAAGGAAATTTTCAGAAATATCACTGAGACTATAGTGAAATTCTTCAATAAAACCTAATTATCATTAATCTCTCTTTTTGTTTTGAGCACAGGACCAGTCAGTGTAAGAAACTGGTAAGAAACAAAAACTTCTTACCACTTTTGGCTTCTTGGAAATATGTTTTCTCATCCTAAAGTAGTAAACTTCCTTAGATGTATACTTAAACAAAAATCTGTACTGAATCACATCAACTCAAAGACAAGTTACAGACAAAAAAAAAAAAAAAAGCAAACAGAAAAAAATGTCCAGAATTTTGGAATAAACTAATGTGTAGCCATATGGAGGGGATGTTTATGAATACCGTCACAAAGAACATTCTAAGGCACAATTTTGCAAACGGGTATATAAATCAGTTTGTGAATTTCTACTACAACCTGAAAGATGCAAAATAAAGCAGAAAAAATTCAAGTAGGCCATTCATACAGTGAGGCTAAATATTTTCTTGTGCAATCCTTATTTCAGTTGTGTTTGTATGCCTCCATTACTCCCTGCTTTTGGTTGCTATGTAAAAAATTGTCTTATTGTGGAAGTAGCCCAAAAGGAATGAGAACCACCCCTTTAGATTGTTCCAAATGGGGAACAATGGCTATTTACTGTTATGATTAGAAAACATAACAAATCAAAACAAAAAAGTACTAACAATCCCAAGGATTTTAGCGTGCTTAAAAGCTGAATCAGAATAATCAATAGCAGCAAGCTATGAGATGTCTATTATCATCCCGATGGTGTTCTCTTGTTTGTTTGTTTGTTTGTTTGTTTGTTTTCCCATCTTTGAACATTTTGCCATTGGTTCCTGTCCCTGCACAAACTTCCCCTCTGCCCTAACTAACCCCCTGCTCCCAAATGTTCTCCACCTCAGATCTCTTGACCACTCTCCTTTTCAGTTACTGGAATTTACCTTTTAGAGGGGTGCCTATGGACAAATGGAAATAGACTCAGAGCAATCCACCACCTTATATCTTTTAGCATTTGAACATTTTATTTTAAACGACAATGCAATACTTCATTCTCCATTATAAAAACTAAAGAGGAATATGAGGATGTTAGAGACTGATTTAAGTAAAGTTTATTTACTTTAACACATCCAATATCAGCTGATACTGAGTATGCAAAGAAAAATAAAAGTCTTTGTTTTTGTGGAATTGATGTATTATAAAGAAGATCACAGAGCAGAAAAATGATAGATTGTGTTTGCCTTATGCTTCTAAAGTTTCAAATCATTGAATTCATGTTTGCTCCTCAGAGCAATCTTTGAGGAAAAGCACCATTATTATTCTGAGGTAAGGAAACTGGAGTAACGAACAGCTTTTTCAGGACCCTGATGGAACTAGCAAGAGCTTTATCAAGTCTTAGAAGAAACAGCCAGTCAGAATTCAAAAGTACTGAAAGCATTTGGTGGAAGTGGTGAAATCTGTGCTTTTGAATATGGTATATTTTTAGACTTACCTGGGTAAACTCTTCCCAAAAGAATTAGAACAAACCCAGTTTTTCAAACTTTTTCTAGTCACAACCTACACTTTATACTATCAAAAAAAGTGTTGTGGGTATAAGTTGAAGATCTAATCAATTACCCTATTTTGTAAACACAGCCCCACGTGAGATTAAAAACAGACAAACTTCAAGAATTAGGTAAGCAACCAAGTTATCATTTATTTTTGAGGGTATCTCTAGAAAAACTACCAATATCCTCCAGAAGTAATTAATTCCACAGTTTGAAATGCCTCTGGGAATAATTTCTATCTGTAATTTTGAAAAACACTTATCTTGATTGTGTATAACTTTTGTAATCCATTTATTTTATAGAGAATAGGTTGATTTGCTTTATCTTTTATACACTATGCAAGGCTTTGTAATTAAAATGATGGCTAAAACAAAACTCTTTAGTGCAAAAATAATATACTCCTACTTAAGGCAAGGGATAGGTGAAGCTCAGAGAGACTGCCCCCAAGTTTGTCTTGTTCATCAAGATATTCCCAGTGCCTGCTAGAGTGTGCAGCATACAAGAGATACCCCTAAATATTTGTGAAACAAACAACGATCAAAGGGCCTGGGCTTTAGTGCTAAGTAGCCTGAAAATCCATCCACATCAGATCACTGAACTGTGGTATGACCTCTTTTATTTCAAACTCTGAGAACATCCTAGTTGTTATTTTCTTTCCCTGCTGGGTGATGTCTCCAGGATAAAGGACTACCTGCCGGGTTGGCTAGAGTCCCTGCCTTCTCTGCAGGATGTGTGTCTCTTATTTCTGTACCAAATGAGCAATTCTCTGATTCCCCCTCCTGGCTTCTTCTTAGTGGTGTTATAAACACCAAACCCTTCAAAAAGATTAAACTAAAGCAAATGTGGGAGGGAGGCACTGGTCACACGGTAGACTTCTGGTATATTTTGAGGGGCTGTGAAGAGGTGTGTGGACATATGGGTTTTCAGGATTTTTTGGGAGATCCTCATCTGTGAGGAAATATGGATACATGCACGCCCATACACATGCATGGGTCTCTGTATTCGTCAATTTATATATCCCTGCAAATATTCATTCATTGTGCCAACCTATGCTCACTGATAATGTATTATTTTTTTCCATTTTCATTCTGACTCTCCCTGGGGAGCAGTTGTTTTTAAAGAGAGTCTAGCATAACTGTAAAGAGGAACGTTTACTTGATGTACTCAGGAAATAAGTCTAGGAGAGGGGATAGGTCCTTCCTGTGGACTGCTGGGCAGTGAAGCTGAGAAATGCCTTACAACTCAAAAGCACTCCTTAGAAGTCCCCCGAGATTCTAAGAAGTGCCTCTTTTAAATTGCAAATAACCTCTGAAGGAGTTGATTCTGTCTTGGCACACTTGGGTGTAAATTGCTCTAAGCAGATAATGAGGTCAGCACCTCCCAAAGATCAATAGTTCTTAAGAAATGGGGATTTTGATGAAGACCCTGAGGAAGGGTGAACAGCCTTCCCTAGTTTAGAAGACTGAGAACTCTTTTAAGGTACCGTGTGTCTCGGACTCCAGCTGGGAGTCAGGAGGTAAGGTAAGATGATAGCAGCAAAGGGTATTCAGTCCTGATAAAAGCGAATATTTGTGTCCTTGATTTTGTGACCAGAGGGATGACACTAGATGTCTAGGCTTTATATGACTGTAAGACTGGTGTTAAAAAGTAGTCAATGTTTACTTTCTCCCATTTCTACTAGTTGTTTTGTTTGGTTTTGGTTTTCAGCCTGCAATATCAGTGCTCTCTATCTTCATTCATTTTCTACCCTTATACGTTCGTGAGAAAAAGAGGAACAAAGAAAGAGAAAAGAAGGGGGAAAAATGCAACCACTGCATGGCCATACACTCATCTTCTCCCTATTATTATTATTAGACTACTGTAATCAAAATAGTTGCCGTATTATTGCCGTGTAGCTGTTTCTTATCCTAGTTTAATTAAATTCTCAGAAATTGAGTGCTATTAGGTCTTTACTGCAGAGAAGGCAATGACACCCCACTCCAGTACTCTTGCCTGGAAAATCCCATGGATGGAGGAGCCGTAGGCTGCAGTCCACGGGATCGCAGAGAGTCAGACATGACTGAGCGACTTCACTTTCACTTTTCACTTTCATGCATTGGAGAAGGAAATGGCAACCCACTCCAGTGTTCTTGCCTGGAGAATCCCAGGAACAGGGGAGCCTGGTGGGCTACAGTCCTTGGGGTCACAAGGAGTTGGACACAACTGAGCAACTAACACTTTGACTTTCACTTCAGGTCTTTACTAAGGGCTTCTCAGGTGGCTCGGTGACAGAGAATGAGCCAGCCAAACAGGAGACACAGGTTTGATTCCTCGGGAAGATCCCCTGGAGAAGGAAATGGCAACCCATTCCAGAATTTTGTCTGGAGAATCCCATGGACAGAGGAGGAGTCTGGGGGGCTACAGTCCATGGGGTTACAAAGAGTCAGACAGGACTTAGAAACTGAACAACAGTAACAAAGGTCTTTCCTACAGATATCCCAGAAACCTGAATTTTTAACACTTCCCGCTTCTCAATTCTGACTGCAGAGGGTAAGTCAGGCTACAAAAGACTTGAAGTTTAGAGCTCCTGAAATTCCTAACTTCTGCTTACTGGTTTGGTTTTTGACAGCCTCTGACAAAATAGAAAACTGAAGCCTGATAAGGTGATAGGAAAATCTGCCTTTTGCCCTGACTGTGTCACTGACTGGCCAGTGAGCCCTTGTATAAATCCTTTCAAGTCCTGAAGCCTCTCAAACTCATCTTCTGTCATTTTATATAATAACCCTTGCTCTGATTATATGACAGGGTTTATGAGGGTTGCATAAACTGTTTGGGACATATAAAACACTACTGTAACTTGAGATAGTATTTCTCCATATCTATGAATTTCTCTAAGCCCTACTTAAAGTGCATTTGCACTTTTGGAATATTTTCACTATCTGTAATATTATATGAAAAGTTTTTTTTTTTTTAATTTCAGTTTCTTGGTGCTTTTTGTTTGTTTTGTCATAATCACTTATTTGAAGCCTCTGATGTTCTCTTATCCTGGTTGATTTCTTTGAAGTAATGTTGATCAAGGTGCAACTAGGGTGTGTGTACCTATCCATAGACCAGGAGACACTGGGTTTTGTCCAAAGTCATTGCAGAGCCTATGACATCTAAATGGGAAAAGGGAAAAGAAATAGTTTATTGCTGCAAAGCAAGTAGCTTAAGAAAGACTCACAATAGTTTGTATCCATTTTGATACTTTTAAAATAAATTTACTACTTTTTAACAGTCCTATGCTCTTCCATTCTGTATTTCCTGGAAGTTTTTCTTCCATTCCTCATGTCCAGTCTCTAACATTGAATGATCATTTATTGAACTTTAGTTCTGTGTCAGTCACTCTGCAACGGTGTCTATACCACATTATAACACTGACTTCTCCTAACAGCTCCAGGAGACAGGTTCCATTATTTGCACCTTGTGACATATGTAACTGGGGAAAAGAAAACAGAACCTCATAGGTCCCATCCTCTCTATATAAAGCAGGTGCATTCAGCTACTTGCAGTCAACTCTCCTCCAAAATAATTCTCTCTCCAAACCTGAGAGTTATCATTAGCACAGTAGTCCTGATAGATTTTACTTTATGTGCTTCTGTATTTTAGGCTTTTGTGTGCATTTTGTTCTAGTCCACAATACCTGCTGTGTATCCACAGCAGTCTTACAAGACAGAGTCTGTGTTAGTCCACAAGGTCTGCCATAACAAAATACCATAGATTATGTGCCTTAAACCACGGTAATTTGTTTTTTCACAGTTCCAGAGGCTAGAAGTCCCAGATCAAGGTGCCAGCAGATTCACAGAAAGAGAGCTCTACTGTTCCTTTCTCTTCTTCTAAGGAAACCAGTTCTATCAGATTAGGGCCTTAACCCTTCTGATATCATTTAACCATAAATTAGCCTCAGAAAGATTCTAATCTTGGTCAGGTCTTTAACATGTGAATTTCGGGGGCACACAATTCACTCCAAAACAGGGTGTATTCTTAAGGGCCGTGCACTCATCTTGTCCTGCCAGATCACCAGAATGTATTCTTGACTGGAGCAGAACATGCTGGACTGGACCATTGTTTCTTCGTGCGCTCATCATTCACCACATACAGTCTGTACTTTCATAGTAAAGAAGTTAAAATAACCTTCCATTTAAAAGCTTTACATTTTACAAGGACCTTTTTTTCCTATCAATTTCCGAAAGCAGCCCTATAGATATGTTCTTGGCATTGATGAAAAATTACTATAGCTTTTGTGAAAAGATATGAACGTGTAATGGGTATGCATGTGCATAAAATTTGAAGTTCATTTTTTAGCTCATTATATCTAACTTTTTATGCACATCATTGAATGCTTTTTGCAGTTTTCAGTTTTACAGGGATTTGTGATGTTAAACGGGGCTTTCCTGGTGACTCAAATGGTGATAATAAATACCATCTTAGTTATTTTAGTTTTGCCAACTGATATAAGTTCATGCAGGTATAGTAATTATGTAAAATTAATATTTGTATAAAATTGTCCAAAAATTGTTCCACAAATGTAACAGAATTTTTTTAATGATGATGTTATCTTTGATAATATTGATGTTATAAATATTACAAATGTAACATAATTTATAATATTTATAAATTCTGTTACATTTAATTCTGTTACATGTAAATATTATAAGTATTACAAGCATTTATAAATGTTATAAATTCTGTTACATATAAAATGATGTTATAAATATTACAAATGTAACAGAATTTTTAAAAATGATGTTATATTTGATAATATTGATGTTATAAATGATAATATTTAGTCCAAAATATCTAGTATATTATTAGCTTTAAAGTTCAAATAAAAAATAATAGGATTTAAGGGGTGGAGGGAGTCAGCTGAAACAGCAATACTATAAGCTTAATAATCCTTTACAAGGACAGTCTCAGTGGATTTTCATGCATAGTGGCATAATTGATCTGACAAAGATCCAGTGAGTCTGATTCCCCCTAGCATTTGGAAATTGCCAAACATGTAACCGAGGCTCATCCCATGCTCTGAGTGACTCTTCACAAACTACTATTATGTATGCGTGCAACACTATACATCAATACAAATCCATGGACACATCAAGTTTTTTTTTTTTTCCCTCACTTTGCCTTTTCATTTTCTTAATGAAATTAAAAATTCATGTGATAAAATACATAATGAGTAGCCTGGGATATATATATATATATATATATATATATATATATATATATCCATTGGGCTGTAGGAAATGGTGATATTTTAGGTATAACACAGGATAAACCCATAAACGTCAGAAAAAGAAAGCTCTTTTCTGTCCTTTAGTCAGAATTTCTAGGCAATGGAGCATAACAGCTGAATAGATCTTTCCTAAGAAGTACAAACTTTCTGAGCTAACTTTACATTTGACCCCCAATATTAAAAATAGCAAGTTAAACAGTTGTTTCATTCAGGGAAATGGCAATAAGTGTAGCCTAAATCTGAATTTATTTTAATCATGTCTAAATCTGCTTTTTGTTGAACACAAGGACCAGTTTTATATTCAGAGATGGCATTTCTATAGGGCATTAGGGACAAAAGATGGTAATGCTTATTTTTTCCAAACTAGTTGCAAATGCTATTAGGTCAGGAGTATTAAAATTTACTTCATTACAAAGAAGTCTTACTTTTTTTAAAAGTATTTTACCTTTCATAAGAAACTACTTGTGTATGTATGTATATGTATGTATGATATGTATATGCATAATATGTGCATGCTAAGTCACTTCAGTCATGTCCTACTCTTTGTGACCCCATGGACTGCAGCCTGCCCGGCTTCTCTGTCCATGGGATTCTCCTGGCAAGAATACTGGAGTGGGTTGCCCTGCCCTCCTCCAGGGCATCTTCCCCACCCAGGGATTGAACCTATGTCTCTTATATCTACTTGCATTGGCAGACAGGTTCTTTACCCCTAGTGCCACCTGGGAAGCCCATGTATATGCATATATACATATAAATATATTCTATACATAGAAAAGTAATACAGTTAACATTGCAGAGAGAAAATACTTATCTTATGCCAATTAGGTGATTATATGCAGGTACTATTTTAGCCACTGGAGAAACGGTAGTAATAAACATAGACAAACATCCCTTCCCCCACGGAGATTCAATTACAGTGGGAAAATAAAAAAATAATAGCTAAACTTATTCAACATGCTGTGTTCTACACACTGGTCAACATATTTTACATATATTATCTCATTAAATAGGTACAACAGCCCTACAAAGAACACCTGTAATTGTCTTCATTCTGTAGATGAGGAAAGTTATACACAGAGGGAGCTGAGTAACTTGCTCACCATCCCACACTTTGCAAAGCGTCTGAGCTGAGATTCAAGTTCAGGCAGTCTGGCTGTAGAGGCCACACTGTCCACTGCTGTGCATATGCCAAGTACAGGGAACACATCTATTTTATAGCCAACTAGTTTTGTGAGAATGAAATTGAATCCACCGACTACTCTTAAAGGCTTCAATAATATTTTAACCTTCCTATTTCAATATCTTTTACTATGTTCTTGAAATTGGATCACTCAGTCCAATTTTTTTTTCATAGTACTACCTTAAACCTTAAAGTTCAAATCAACAAATGGGAAGATAGATATTAGACTAGTCCATTTCCCACTTTCTCTCTACCCATTCTGTTCTTTGAGGAACACCTCATAAATATATTTTCCCTTTTTTGTTATTTTGTCTTAATGTTCTTCATTTCATTAAGTATTCACACATAGTCTGTTCTGTAAGTTATTAATACAACTAGGAAAAAATAAATTTATTAATTTTTGTAAATTGCCATTTGATTAGGATGGGAAATGCCTTTATATGAGAATAAAATTTTATTTAGAAAGAATTAAAACCCTACTTTGTGTTTGTTATTGTTGTTTAGACCCTTAGTCATCTCTGCCTCTTTTTGATCCCCATTGGCTGTAGCCTGCCAGGCTCCTCTGTACATGGGGTTTTTCAGGCAAGAATACTGGAGTGGATTGCCATTTCCTTCTCCAAGGAATCTTCCTGATCCAGGGATGGAACAAGTCTCCTGCTTGGCTGTCAGATTCTTTACCCCTGAGCCATCAGGGGAAGCCCTTTCTTTAAACTAGTGCTGATTACTATGCATTCGATTAAAATATGACCTATGTCATTTTCAGTTTTCTTCTCTTAAAACATTTTATCAGTCTATTTTCTTATTTAAACTTCGTATATGTTTCTTTCTGAGACACATTTTTTCTTTTTTATTTTAAATTTATTTTTTAATTGAAGGATAATTTCTTTACAGAATTGGAGACATTTTTAATCACCTAAAATTCAGAGGGGTATCATTGAAGCCCATCTGAAATTGCTTCTTAATGACAATAATGATATACTCATTTCTGCTATGACAGTGTCTTCCTAATTGCTTATTCAACAGGTAGATGTCTCAAAATATATATCTTTGTAATATAACTCTGGATTCAGCTCTATGTCTCTATACACTTGTGATCTGGATTGATCTTAGTATACATTTTATAAGATTTAAAGTTTTTAAGTTTCAGAATTAATGAATCAAATTTTTGAGGCTGTTATTTTCATACTCCATCTAATAATTCGTAGAATTTTGTTTGTTTAACAATAAGTATTACAAGTATTGCCATCCTTGCTGTTATTTCCTACTAATAAGAAGAAAATATGATTAACTGGTAACGAACCCAATTAATAATCCCAGCCAGACCTCACATGAATTCTTACAAAGCCCAGCAGATCACTTCTTTACCATGTGGTTAAAAGTTGAACTCCCACTTGGAAACAACTTATTTAAAGCCAAAGAACTCTGGAAATTAATCAGTGTTAGTCATAGGCCTGGGCTTCCCTGGTAGCTCAGCTGGTAAAGAATTCACCTGCAATGCAGAAGACTTTGGTTCAATCCCTGGGTTGTGAAGATTCTCAGGAAGAGGCATGCAACCCACTCCAGTATTCTTGCCTGGAGAATTCCCATGGACAGAGGAGCATGGCTGGACAGAGGAGTCCATGGGGTCAAAAAGATTCACACACAAGTGAGCAACTAAGCATAGCGCAGCACAGTCATTGGCCTTATAAGTGTGAACATCATACATACATTTTAACATTAGTGTATTGTAAGAGTTTAAGCAAAGTAGAGGATGGAACAGTTTGGTTTGAGTTGGAAAGATCATTCAAATTTAGTGTATGAAGATGGATACTTAGTGATGAATCTGTAAACTTCAATGTAGATATTGGTGCACTTTCAGAAAAAGGAAAAGAGAAGAAAAGACAAAGAATGCCATGTGTTCGGCATAACCAAATTGTAAGGACCTGATGAAATCCACAATTCAGTCTGTATTGTATGTAGTTGTCAATCTAGCAAACTGTTTCCTGGATACACCTTGTAGTTTGTGTCTTATATTTTAATCCACTTAGGGAAGGGAATTGTTTTCAGTCCCCAGAAATAATAGTATGAATACCTACCTTTGACAATAAGAAAGTAATAAAAATGCATGCTTATGTGTTCTTGAGAATTTATCTCTATTATTTTTGAACTTTTTGATTGTTCTTTTGTGAGACAAGAACAATTTTTTTTTTTCAGAGCACAGGGCAGAAACTCCTAATGGCAAGTAAGTTACAATTGTGTAACTGCTCTGTTTCACCCAAGAAGTGCTTCAGTGAAGAATTTACTTTACTATATGCTTATGCTTTCAAATATCTATCATATTGTTTACTCGTCATTAAATAATGTGAACCTTGAGGGACTTAAAGTGCTTGATATCCTCACTATTTCACATTACGGTTAATGGGATAGCATATGCCTATTGTGAAGGAAGGACAAACATGGCTTGTGAATATAAAACCAATCCATACACAGTATTTCTGTAATCTTTGTATGTCTGTATACATTTTTCTACATCAGAAATGCTCAGTTCTACATTTCAGGCTACAGAGGTGCCAGGCGAATAAAATGAGAGTGATTTGCATGAAGCCTAAACAAAGGAAATCCAGCCACGCTTCTAGCCTTTAATTAACTGTGTCATACACTCTTGTGCAACTTATCTCATGTTCAGAGATGACCTGCATGCTGCTCTTTCGATCTCTAGCATCAGTAAGGACTAAAAGAGGACTGCCACTTGAGCTGTGAATTTTGTTTTGATATTTAATAGTATCAGAAAGAAATTACTCATCACAATCTATTTCATATAAAAAGATGTTGAAATGCAGACAGATGCTCACATCTAAAAGCATGATGTACTTTCCCATATAATATGCCTCTGCATTAGTGAGTACAATCCTTCCTGAGAGGCAGATGCAGCTTTTATAAGGTTTATTTTGGTCTTGATCTCTGAAGTTGAACAGATCACTCGGTTTTTCTTTATCTCATTTTCCCAAGGTATACAAAACTCCATGGGAAATAGGAAACTGTAAAAATCAAACAGTGAACCATTGGATATTGATGAATGTCATTTCTATGATAGTAAACAAGCTATCTTCAAGGAGGAAGGAGGGAGATTAGGCAAAAATGAAGTAATGATGCCAAAGCTGAAGCTAAATATTTTCCTATAAGAGTCAGTTTTAAAAAATAAAGAATTACTTGTTACCAAAAATAGGTGTTGTCATTTTATTCCTAGCACTCATCTGTGGAGGAGAATTGAAGATGTATTCTTTTGTCACTTGGAGTAAAAACAGAAATGTCTTATTGAAGAAAGGTGCAAAAAAATATGGTTCAGAACCAGAGAGGAAAGTCTCAATTTACAATTAAAAAAAAAAGCAGGATTTTGTTCAGAGGTCCCAAATATGTTTGGCTTCTTTCTTTCTTTCTTTCTTTTTTATCATTTAAGCTGGTTTCTTGCTAGGCCTTTTTACTGAATAATTGAAAAAGAAGAAAAAAAAAAGATGGGGGAGGAACTTTTTCAGCAAAGGCAAAAGATAGTAAAAAATAAAAGAACTCAGGGAATACAGTTAGGAAGTTGTATCTTTCTGTACTTTTATGATTACCTACATTCCCCCTCCCCAAACATATAGTTGAAAACGTCTGAAAAAATTATCAAGCCCCGAGCAAAGTGTTGGAGAATAAAACATAAAATCCTATGCACCTTCTACTTCCCACATTCATGCTTATTTCTACACTGTCTCTGTCTTTCTCATACACACACACACACACACACACACACACACACACGCACGCACGTCCATACTCCCTCAAACTCAAATGACATTAAGTTTTAAGACAGTCATACATTTATCTTTGCAACCCCCCACCCAAACAAATCAGTTTAGGGAGCATTGAAATTTGGGGACATGCTGGCATTTTTGAAAGCTGCTTTCAGAAATATGATCATTAATCCTCTCAGTAGATTTCAAGTTGTGGAGGAAGATTGCTGGAATAATGGCTTCAGCAAAGTGGACATTCTGCATTTGGCAGCCTTCTGCAGGACATCAGACTGTAGGCAATCTGTGTTTCTCAGCCCTGCAGCATCCTCTGCAGCAGAGACAGTTTGTGATAGTCTGAGGTGCTGCTCTTTTTCTTCCCCTGTGGCTTTCTGTAAGCTTTTACACTTGCTCTAGCTTCATTTTTCCCACCAAGCAGGCTGAGTTTTCTCACTGTCTCAGAGGAAGTCAGATGTCACTAGGTACCAAGCAGCCAAGTGATAAGAATATTTTAAACACCGAAAGTTTTTGAAGTTTTCAGGATCCCAGCTGCATTGAGAAAGCTATGAAGGACTATCAAATTTGGGGTTTTCTCTTTTAACAGCAAGTTTCCAATATTACTCGATCACATAACTAAAAAATAGTATAAGAATAAAGGTAGATCTCGAAGTTTGCCTAAGATGTGTCTCCATCAACCTAATTGAGGAGGGATGTTAAGTAAGATTGCCAGAAGTTACCTGTCCAAATGAGCGTTGTTTATTCATCTATCTAACCCCCAATTATTGATGTCTCATGGTAGTAGGCGTATAAAACAGGAGGTTACAGTCTCATGAAGGACAGTCTTGTAAAGGTATCATTTTAATATAGTATAGTAATGGCTATCATGGGAGTTATAGGTATTTTGGGAAGGACTTAACTGATTCTTAGGAAGGTTGGACTAGTTAATGACTTCACACAAGTTATAATATGGCTTTAATTTCTTTCCTCTGCATCAGTCTTGCACTGTTGTACATAGGCATTAACTGTTCTCATGAGAGCTGGATTGGAACCTCATCCTCCTTTACATTTCAACAGGTGTTGGCTATTTATGCATTTCTAATGGATTTTTTCTTTGATTGTTAAAATTAGAACCAGCTCATGAGCAATTCAGTTAAGCCTCATTGCTTTGTTATTATCTGTCACGTTGACCAAAAGCTAAACTTGCTCACTGTAACTGTTTGGTCTGAATTCTCATATCAAACTACCTTTAAGTGGGAACTATTACACTCATTGAAGAGACTGAAAAAAAAAGACACATGCTGAAAAGTGATTTCCAAGAGAGGAGTCCTATATGCTTTTAATCAACATTACTGGAATGTTTACACCCTCTTGAGGCAACTTCTTTGAAAATTAGAACAATTAATCTGAATCATAAATTGTGTTTTTCTAAAAACAGCCATGTAATCTTGTATCTTCATACCTTGTATTTATTTATACCTTGATTATCAAAAGCATTATAGCCTGGGAGATCTTAAGAAAAACCTTAATGATTTTTTTTCTTAAATTTCTAATTACTTTAGATGCTTTTCATTTCTTCTAGTGTTCTCTTTTTTAGCCGAGCACCTTTCCTGTGTTCTATTAACACTAGTACTTGTTATCAACTGGCTTCCAGACAATCCTACTTAAGTGACTGGTTGATGAGAGCTTTTGAAGTATCGCCTCTCCAAGTTATATTTCTATTCATGGAGGATTCTGGAAGAACAAAAAGCCCTGATGTGAAGCTTTCTAACAAAGGGATTTATATAAGGCATTATCCAGAATACAGAGGAAAACATTTGGAGATAAAACTATCCTAATTGATCTTTCTCCTATCATACTTGGTCCCTTGATCTCTTAAAGGGGTCACTTCACAATAGATCTTTAGTTTTTTGTCCAGGTGGCAGAAAGGAGTAAGATATTCCTTATTTAGTGCCAATGCCACTCAGGGTCTAATTTCTTAGTTATATATATATATATATATATATATATATATATATATATATATAGTGGTTTTAGTTGCTAAGTCAGGTCCAACTCTTTGTGACTCCATGGACTGTAGCCCACAAGGCTCCTCTGTCCATTGAATTCTCCAGGCAAGAATACTGGATTGGGTTGCCATTTCCTTCTCCAGGGGATCTTCCTGACCCAGGAATCGAACCCAGGTCTCTTGCATTGCAGGCAGTTGATTTACTGACTGAGCAATGAGGGAAGACTTATATATGTATGTATATATATGTATGTATACATAGGAGGTACAGAAGATCCCCTGAAGAAGGAAATGGAAACCCATTCCAGTGTTCTTGCTTGGGAAATCTGATGGACAGAGGAGCCTGGCAGGCTACAGACCAAAGGGTTGCAAAGAGTTGAACACGACTTAGCGACTAAGCATATGTATATATATTCAGTCAGTTCAGTTGCTCAGTCGTGTCCAACTCTTTGCAACCCCATGGACTGCAGCATGACAGGCTCCCCAGTCCATCACCAATTCCCGGAGCCTACTCAAATTCATGTCCATCGCATCAGTGATACCATCCAACCATCTCACCCTCTGTCATCCCCCTTTCCTCCCACCTTCAATCTTTCCCAGCATCAGGGTCTTTTCCAGTGAGTCAGTTATTCGCATCAGGAGGCCAAAGTATTGGAGTTTCAGCTTCAGCTGAATTCAGCAGGAATTCAGGACTGATTTCCTTTAGTACAGACTGGTTGGATCTCCTCGTAGTCCAAGGGACTGTCAAGAGTCTTCTCCAACACCACAGTTTAAAAGCATCAATTCTTCAGTGCTCAGCTTACTTTATAGTCTGACTCTCACATCCAGACATGACTACTGGAAAAACCACAGATTTGACTAGATGGGCCTTTGTTGGCAAAGAAATGTCTCTGCTTTTTGATATGCTATTTAGGTTGGTTATAGCTTTTCTTCCAAGGAACAAGCAACTTTTCATTTCATGGCTGCAGTCACCATCTGCAGTGATTTTGGAGCCCCCCAAAATAAAGTCTCTCATTGTTTCCATTGTTTCCCCACCTATTTGCCATGAAATGGTGGGACCACATGCCATCTTAGTGTTCTGAATGTTGAGTTTTAAGCCAATGCTTTCACTCTCTTTTTTCACTTTTATCAAGAGGCTGTTTAGTTCTTCACTTTTTGCCACAAGGATGGTGTCATGTGTGTATCTGAGGTTATTGATATTTCTCCTGGCAATCTTGATTCCAGCTTGTGCTTCATCCAGCCCAGCATTTCACATGTTGTGCTCTGCATATAGGTTAAATAAGCAGAGTGACAATATACAGACTTGACATACTCCTTTCCCGATTTGAAACCATACTGTTGTTCCATGTCCAGTTCTAATTGTTGCTTTTTGACCTGCATACAGATTTCTGAGGAGGCAGGTCAGGTGGTTTGGTATTCCCATCTCTTTAAGAAATTTCTACAGATCATGAACTCCTTATTGCCAAATTCAGACTTAAATTGAAGAAAGTAGGGAAAACCAGTAGCCCATTCAGTTATGACCTAAATCAAATCCCTTACGATTATACAGTGGAAGTGACAAATAGATTCAAGGGACTAGATCTGATAGACAGAGTGCCTGAAGAAATATGGATGGAGGTTTGTGACATTGTACAAGAACACTGGACAGAGGCAGGAATCAAGACCATCCCCAAGAAAAAGAAGAGCAAAAAGGCAAAATGGTTGTCTGAGGAGGCCTTACAAATAGCTGAGAAAAGAAGACAAGTGAAAGGCAAAGGAGAAAAGGAAAAGTATACCCATATGAATGCAGAGTTCCAAAGAATAGCAAGAAGAGATAAAAAAGCCTTCCTCAGCAATCAATGCAATGAAATAGAGGAAAACAATAGAATGGGAAAGACTAGAGGTCTCTTTAAGAAAGTTACAGATACCAATGGAACATTTCATGCGAAGATGAGCACAATAACGGATAGAAATGGTATGGACCTGATAGAAACAGAAGATATTAAGAAGAGGTGTCAAGAATACACAGAAAAACTATACAAAAAGATTTTCATGACCCAGATAACCACAATGGTGTGATCACTCACCTAGAACCAGACATACTGGAATTCGAAGTTCAGTGGGCCTTAGGAAGCATCACTACGAGCAAAGCTAGTTCCAAAGGTAATGGAATTCTAGATGAGGTATTTCAAATCCTAAAAGATGATGCTGTGAAAGTGCTGCACTCAATATGCCAGCAAATCTGAAAAACTCAGCAGTGGCCTCAGGACTGGAAAAGGTCAGTTTTCATTCCAATCCCAAAGAAAGGCAATGCTAAAGAATGTTCAAATTATAGCACAATTGCACTCATCTCACATGCTAGCAAAGTAATGCAGATATAAGATAACATTATATTTTAAATTCTGGGGTAATTTTTTTAAATTTAAATTTATTTATTTTAATTGGAGGCTGATTACTTTACAATTTTGTATTGGTTCTGGGGTAAATTTTGGTCTGGAAGTCTCTCATCCCCCAGAGATAACAGAAGCTAATAACTTGAATTTAGATGATAATTTTTTTTAAATTAGGAATTCTATTTGTATTATTTTTGAAAAATATTAAAAAGAAGCAGCATGTAGAAAGGTCACATATTTTAAATGCTCTCATCCAGGCTTATGGTAAAAAAAAAAAAATTGGAAAATGTTACTTTTTGGGAGAACAACTGAATTGATTTTCTGGAAATTAATTGTTCTTGTTGTTCAGCCACTCAGTTGTTTCTGATTCTTTGTGACGTCATGGACTGCACCATGCCAGATATAAGGCCTGCAACATGAAAGGAGAGCAGAGGGCTAGATGTTCTGGAATGGGCTTCACTGTGTCATTAGCCTTGGCTGCAATCTTCCCCTTCATATTTTGGCATCTCTGTTTCCTTGTTTTTGCGTTGCCAACTTTTCAAGTCTCCTGAGGCCTTATTTTCAATAACTATTCCTGAAATCCACCCCATTCACTTTCTACAGAATTTGCAGAATCTCTGTGTAATTCTCTCAGGGCAACAGTTTAAGCCTATCCTTAGGTTGGGATATTCTATTGAAAGTATATTTACACTGGTGAATGTTAGTGGTTTGATATGTTAATATCACTAGCACCTGTATGTAGGAATTAGAAATTAACTTAATGCTAAAACATTCCAGCTAGCAATGGTTATTTTAACTGTCTAAGTCTGGCTAATATAGGAGAATTTCCTTTATTTTTCCCTCATTCTTTTTTCTTTTCATTTTGTTTTTCAATTTTTTTTAATTAAGTAGAATCTAGTAAACCATAGATAGATTTTTGTTGCAGTGGGCTTTTGAGCATTTAGTAATAAAGTTTGCTTTTATCACTAGGTCTTTTATATCACTGATATCATGGTGAATTATTTAATGAATCAGAATATAGCAATAAAATTAATCATTTGAACAAGATGCATGATGTGTCTTAACACTTTAAGTATTTTTAATGCATTTTTGAATTATTCTCCCTCATGGCAGTTTATATCACGGTTTTTAAAAAGGTGTTGGCTAAAACCATTTGTGTAATGATAAAATGTTTTAATATACTTTATATAGTTAATGCTGAATCATATTTAAGAAAATGGAGACATCTCCTACTATACAACCAGGAGACTTTAATTTACGTCTTATGGGATGTTGGCTAATGCAAATAATCACCATTTTCCAGGTATCTTACAGGCCTTACTTTAGTCTTGAATTAGTTTTCTATTGCCTTTGTAACCAATTATTAATAATGTAATAACTTAAACAACAATGATTTATTTCTTATATATCTGATGGTCAGAAGTCAAAACTGGGTCTCCCTCGGCTGTTATCAATGTATTGGCTGCTGTGTGTTTCTTTATGAAAGATCAAGAGGGGATTCTGTTTTCTTGCTTTTTCCAGTTTCTGAAAGCTGCCTGCATCTTTGTCTCTTGACTCTCGTCCATCTTCAAAGCCAGCAATGGCTGGTAAAGAGTCTTTTTCAAATATCACCCTGGCTGTCTTCTTTTTCTCTCTTAGTCATTTAAGGACATTGTGGTTACATTAGACCCACTTGGATGATACAGAAAAATATTCTTATTTTATGATCAATTGATTAGAAGCTAATTCCATCTGCATTTTTAATTCCTTGTGCTATGTAGTGTAACATATTCATAAATTCCTGGGATTAGGATGTGGACATCTTGGGGGGAATCATTCTGTTCACTGTAGGTCTGATAGGCAAACATACTAAAAACTTGATAAACACAGTTTATGAACCACAAAATATTATTTGGGCAGTCCCCATGAAATCACCAAATAATTATTTTATTATTATTTCTGTATCTTACTTTTCCCTCAGAAGAATTCTTTTTGTATTTGAAAAAGCTTAAGGATAGAAAAAGCGGCAATGATTTCTTCTTATGTATAAAGCTGTCAAATGTTTTGAGATGTAATATGATTTAGTGATTCACTCTTAACTTTAATAACCATTTCTGACTGCAGCAACTTTTCACACTATTTATTGAACTTACTAATTAAGTAAAATACTATGATTGTTGTTAGATAGGGTCTGACTGACTTGATCAACAAGAGGCAGTAAAGAGGTGAGATTAGCTTTGAAACAGGGTAAATTTGATTTCTCATTGAGTCTTCAATATTCTCATCTGTAATTTGAGAATAACATTGTGTGCCAAGTAGGGGTATTATGAAGGTTAATGGGGTAATGGAGCACAGATCCTAGGACATAACAGAAACTCAACAAAGGATAGTGTCTTTACTCTCTAGGACTTGGCCTAACAGTGATGCAACTAGAGGAATAACATGATATCAGGGCCATCTTGAGGGCAGTAAAAGGTCATTATATCTGGCACTAGACATAATTCTTCTCTTTCTAACTGCTGTGGCTTATGATTTGTTTGATTGCTGAAGCCCATACTATGACTGGACTAGTAGTTATCACAAGAGGAAAAGTTATGCTTCGGTTTAGAAAAAGCCATTCATTCATAGCTTACTGATTTACGTTCAGTTTACTCTCATATGTATTTCCATTGGAGACTATGGAACCAAAATAATGTCCCCCTGGGAAAGAAAAAAGAAATGTAGACCCTGGGGAAAAGATGCAGTTTCATCAATTCTCATCAATTAACGTTCCCTGAGATCCTAGTGGAGACATTACCTGCGGCCTCTTTGATTTCTGAACTTTGCAGGACACATATATGCGGACATCTCTTGGTTCCTTAAAGTCTGATAGCAGTTTGTATCTCTTTGGCTGAATGAGAAAGTTTCAATAGGACTGGGTTTTCTATAAGTGAAGTAGAATGATAGAAGCAGTCCCTAGAAATCTGAAATGCATTAAATCTTTCTTGCTTTAATGTAAAATGATCAAATACATAAGCATGCCTGGAATTATTCTGTTTTCCTATTGTAATTCTGGTGGGCATTTTTGTAGAAGGGGTTCAGTATATCTTTGAAGAGGATTTCAATTCTCAATACAACATACTTGCAACATTTTTCTTCTAAGGGTTAGAAACATATATAATAGATGACTAACAATATCGCTCACATTTACTATAACATCCAGAGAATTACATCATGACTTTTGCATTTCATAGGAAACTCAATGGCCCTGGTGATAAAACTGTAATTTAGGGAAATGATAATATAAGGAAATCTAGTCAATATACATTTACAGTATGAAATGAAATTATGACTTCGATATAAAAACATTTTGTACCTCTTATTACACTCCATAGGATTTTTCCCAGTATATGTTTTTTAGTTACTGTGAGTTTCATTTCCTCATCTGTAAATGTAAATGTTCTAATAATGTCTATTTATAGACATGCAGCTCAAGTGAGATTAAATAGGTGAAAGTAGTCTATAAATTGTAGATTGCTCTAAAAAGATTATTTATATCTACTGGATAGAGGCCAGGAATGTTGCTAAACATCATAAAGAGCACAGGGACGCTACTCATGACATGGAAATATGATGCTTAAAATGTCAGCAGTGACAAGGAAGAGAGACCCTGTCCACTGGGTCCCACCTCTACGCTGCAGGGGAAAAGGAGAGAGAGAAGTTAGTAGAAAAAGGTAGATATTTAGACAGGGCTGCCCAAAGTGGCCTTGGAGACTAGGAGTCAGGGAATAAATATTCTGACCTTTATCTTCTCTCTCTTTTTAGTCTGAGTCAAGAGTTTCCACTGACTAAACCTGGCTGTAAGCCAGAAAGAAAGGGATTCTGGGCATGCAGTCTATATTGGGGGTTCGATCCCTGGGCTGGGAAGATCCTGTGGAGAAGGGAATGGCAGCCCACTGTAGTATTCTTGCCTGAAAATTCCATGGACAGAGGAGCCTGGAAGACTATAGTCCATGGGGTCACAAAGGGTCTGACACGACTGAGTGACTAACACACAATCTATACTGGTCAGCATCTTGGGTGTAGAGCCTGGTCATATGGATAAGGAAAATTCAGAAATGCATCTGTAAATTAATTCTTCCCCAGATAATTTGTGTTTGTTCATCATATTAAAACACATTAAAACATTTTCATGTGCTTTGTTCAATGGTATAATGTTGTCTGTTGGTGCTCACTCAGTGATTTAATTTACCAAGTTTTTGAAATTATGTTGAGTGCTAGGTACTGATCCAAGTGCAGAAGACACAAAAAATGAACATAAAATGGTGCCCACTCTGGAAGCATCTTTGGATGTAGTAGGAGAGACAGCTATATAAACAAAGTACTAAAGCACTTGGCCTTAGGAAGCATCACTATGAAGAAAGCTAGTGGAAGTGATGGAATTCCAGTTGAGCTATTTCAAATCGTTAGAGATGATGCTGTGAAAGTGCTGCACTCAATATGCCAGCAAATCTGAAAAACTCAGCAGTGGCCACAGGACTGAAAATGGTCAGCTTTCATTCCAATTCCAAAGAAAGGCAATGCCAAAGAATATTCAAACTATGGCACAATTGTAATCAGCTCACATGCTAACAAAATAATGCTCAAAATTCTCCAGCCCAGGCTTCAAAAGTATATGAACCGTGAAATTCCAGATGTTCAAGCTAGATTTAGAAAAGGCAGAGGAACCAGAGATCAAATTGCCAACATCCATTGGATCATCAAAAAAGGAAAAGAATACCAAAAAACAACTACTTCTGCTTTATTGATTACGCCAAAGTCTTTGACTATGTAGATCACAACAAACTGGAGAATTCTTCTAGAGATGGGAATACCAGACCACCTGACCTCCATCCTCAGAAATCTGTATGCAGGTCAAGAAGTAACAGTTAGAACCGGACATGGAACAACAGACTGGTTCCAAATTGGGAAGAGAGTACATCAAGACTGTATATTATCACCCTGCTTATTTAACTTATATCCAGAGTACATCATACGAAATGCCGGGCTGGATGAAGCACAAGCTGGAATCAAAATTGCCAGGAGAAATATCAATAACCTCAGATATGCAGATGATGCCACACTTATGGCAAAAGCAAAGAAGAACTGAAGAGCCTTTTGATGAAAGTGAAAGAGGAGAATGAAAAAGTTGGCTTAAAACTCAACATTCAAAAAACAAAGATCATGATATCTGGTCCCATCACCTTGTGGCAAATAGATGGGGAAACAATGGAAACAGTGACAGAGTTTATTTTGGGGGGCTTCTTAATCACTGCAGATGGTGACTGCAGCTATGAAATTAAGACACTTGCTTCTTGGAAAAAACAGCCGTGCCCAACCTAGGCAGCATATTAAAAAGCAGACACATTTGCCAATATAGGTCCATCTAGTAAAAGCTATGGTTTTTCCAGGAGTCACGTATGGATGTGAGAGTTGGACTATAAAGAAAGCTGAGCACCAAAGAATCGATCTTTTTGAACTGTGGTGTTGGAGAAAACTCTTGAGATTCCCTTGACTGCAAGGATATCCAACCAGTCAATCCTAAAGAAAGTCAACTCTGGATATTCACTGGAAAGACTTATGCTGAAGCTGAACCTCCAATACTTTGGCCACCTGATGTAAGAACTGACTCTTTGGAAAAGACCCTGATGCTGGGAAAGATTGAAGGCGGGAGGAGAAGGGGAAGACAAAGGATGAGATAGTTGGATGGCATCACCGATGCAATGGACATGAGTTTGAACAAGCGCCAGGAGTTGGTGATGGACAGGGCAGCCTGGCATGCTGCAGTCCATGGGGTCACGAAGAGTTGGACACGACTGAGCTACTGAACTGAACTGAAAACACTTGGACTGCATATATATGAAGTAGTATGGGAGAGAAAAAAGATGTTAACTTTTCCTGGAATGTAGATAGTGACCTTCATAGAACCTTCAAGGTCAAGTAGGTGTTTTCTGGACAGGGAAATAGAAATATTTAGGGCAAGACTTAGAGGTGTCCTTTGTCACAGAGTGGAAATGGTGAGTGATAAAATGAGTGGAGTTCCTGTTTCTAAGGATTTTATGCTCCGTACTAAGATATTGGAACTGGAACTACAAAGTAGTTGAGAATCACTAGCTGTATGGCTAATGCTAGTGCAAAGTGACAATTTTTTAAAAATTTCTAACCTCTATACCCTTGTATAGTATGAGCCAATCAGAATTTTGTCTTTAAAATCTTTTAAGATATCTTAAACGTGATGCTGTACCAATTCAATTATTTCTGAGTGAGCTTAATATAGTGAAGATTTTACAGAGGCATTTGGATGTTCAAACGTGATAGTACTTAATAAATATCCTTTGCTGGGTTATTCTGATTAAAGTGTTAGAGGATCAAAGATCTCAGAAACATTTTGAGAATAGGAGTCCCTCTTCTGCTTCTCAACTAAAAAAATGTTTCTTAAATCCTCACATGCACACTATGAAATATTTCTTATATCATTATCTTTTAGAAAGTTGTGAAATAATCATAGTTTGGAAATAGTTTTTTTGAAAGTTTGTCAGCTACATAATTGGAACTCAGGTTTTATATTATGTAAAAGTGAGAGTGTCAGTTGCTCAGTTGTGTCCAACTTTCTGTGATCCCGTAGAATGTAGCCTGCAAGGCTCCTCTATCCATGGAATTCTCAGGCAAGAGTACTGAAGTGGGATGCCATTTCCTCCTCCAGAGAGTCTTCCCAACTCAGGGATTGAATCTGGGTCTCCTGCATTGCAGGTGGATTCTTTGCCATCTGAGCCACCAGGGAAGTCAGCCCTTACATTATGTGGATGCACTTAAATTTGATACTCTTTGATACTCTTTAAATGGGGTTGCAAAGATGACTAAGCACAGCAGAGCACAAATATAAATATCTACATTTTTTCTTAGCCTCTATAAAATTTATTACTCTTTTTGTTCTCACAACACATTTCCAAACCAAGAGAATAATGCCAGGAGGAGGGTATCAGCAGCTACCTGCTGTCTCTTCTCTTTAGTTTTGAATCTGAAGTTTGAAGGAAAATTTCACTATAGTTGAGTAGCCTCAATATTTCACTTAAAATAATGAATCTCCAAAGCTATCTTTTGGTCTGAATGTGAGCAATGTAAACAATGCAAATAAATATTAGAAGATGTGGGCTCTTCTTCTGCTGACACTTTTTCAAACCTTCCTAAGTCCTTGTCTTTCAGTGAATCTTGGCGATTACTGGTGGCCACAGAAGTTGGTGATGGAACTTTGACCCAGATTCTTCTACACGCAGTCTCTTGTTTTTCTCTCTCTTCCCTTTAGCATTCTTGTTTGGGAGTGAAAATGCCTGAGAATAAATGGGACAAAATTTGTGAATAAAGGTGTTTGACCCCACACACGCTGTTACTAATTAAATAAATGGTAATTCAATTTGCAATGGTGTTGGTAAATGATATGTTACTGTAAACCAGTTAAAAATATTAGGCTTCAAAATGGGAGCATTTGAACTTGGTGTCATGGATTTTGGGAAGTTCTGAAAGAAATAAGTGCTTAGATTCCAGGAATCTCTGATGAAATTATATTAATTAAAGCAGAAGAGTTATTAGTGGATTGGTATGGAAGATAAAATACCACAAATGTCAGCATCATGCCTGGGCAACTCTTTAAGTCACTATTAACAATCATGGGCACTATAAAAGACAAGGTCAAAGCCTTTCTCTTAACTTTTTGAACCAAATCTTTTTGTTTCTGGTACATATCTCATTTCCCTTCATGTATCTTTAACTGCAAAGAGAGAGATAACCTTTACAACTCTTTTATTGATAAGAAACAGAATGAAAGTCTCTCAGTTTATATGCAGTTGCTGTAATCTGTGAACAGCATATTTTCTGAGTGGTAATGTTGTTAAGTTAGGAGAAATCTCATAAAAAGTATATTTTCATATAAATTACAAATTTTTCTCAGTTGATGTATGAAGATATAATGTCAACAAACTTGAGACATTTTTGAAGTAGGCCCTAAGCCTTAGGAAGACTACCAAGAACTCACCATGTAAGGTGGCATTCCATGTGCCATGTAATTTTGGATTTTGGGCACAGGGCTCAGACAGTTTGAGCCTGGTTTCCATGGCAAGGACCATTTTTAGGCTCTGTTAGAGAACAGGTTGATTCTGTTATCATTCAGCAAATATTTATTAAATACCTACATTCTGTTGGGCTCTGTTGTTCTCATGTTGCTTACATTCTCATTTAAAATGAAAATATAAAAATTGTTATATATGTGATGAATTTTTAAAAATTGCAAAGTAGCCCCTTCCAAGTATTCTTCTCAAAGGAGTAGTTACCAATACCTTGTAACTTCGTTGCACACATAAATAAAGAAAATAAATAATTATAAATATAATTTAAAATAAGGTTTGAATTATATTTGACTACTAGGAAATTGCAGCCATGCAAGTAAAAGACGCTTACTCCTTGGAAGGAAAGTTATGACCAACCTAGATAGCTTATTAAAAAGCAGAGACTTTACTTTGCCAACAAAGGTCCATCTAGTCAAGGCTATGGTTTTTCCTGTGGTCATGTATGGATGTGAGAGTTGGACTGTGAAAAAGGCTGAGCACCGAAGAATTGATGCTTAACTGTGGTGTTGGAGAAGACTCCTGAGAGTCCCTTGGACTGCAAGGAGATCCAACCAGTCCATTCTAAAATAGATCAGTCCTGGGTGTTCTTTGGAAGGAATAATGCTAAAGCTGAAACTCCAGTACTTTGGTCACCTCATGCGAACAGTTGAATCATTGGAAAAGACCCTGAGGCTGGGAGGGATTGGGGGCAGGAGGAGAAGGGGACGACCGAGGATGAGATGGCTAGATGGCATCACCGACTTGATGGACGTGAGTCCAACTCCGGGAGTTGGTGGTGGACAGGGAGGCCTGGCGTGCTCCAATTCATGGGGTCGCAAAGAGTCGGATACGACTGAGTGACTGAACTGAACTAGGAAATTAACTGATAAAATCTTCATTTTATTCAAAGTGTTACTGACAATAGAAACCACTAAACATAATGACAGAACGTTAAAAGACACTCCTTGGAAGAAAAGCTATGACAAAACTAGACAATGTATTAAAAAGCAGAGACATCACTTTGTGGACAAAGGTCTGTCTAGTCAAACCTATAGTTTTTTCAGTAGTCATGTATACAGATGTGGGAGTTGGACCATAAGAGAAAGCTGAGTGCTGAAGAACTGATGCTTTCAAATTGTGGTGCTGGAGAAGACTTTTAAGAGTCTTTTGGATAGCAGTCAATCATAAAGGAAATCAACCCTGAATATTCATTGGAAAGATTGATGCTGAAGCTGAAGCTCCAATACTTTGGCTACCTGATGTGAAGAGGTGACTGATTGAAAAGGACCTTGATGCTGGGAAAGATAGAGGGCAGGAGGAGAAGAGGGTGGAAGAGGATGAGATGATTGGATTGCATCACTGACTCAGTGGACATGCATTTGAGCATACTCTAGGAGATAGTTAAGGACAGAGAAGCCTAGCATGACTCAGTTCACAGGGTTGCAAAGAGTAAGGCATGACGTAGCAACTTCTCAACAAAATATATTTGAGTGTGTTTCTGAAGCAGGTCCGACCTCTGGGTCAGAAAGATCCCTTGGATAAGGAAATGACAACCTACTCCTGCATTCTTGCCTGGTGAATCCTCATGGACAGAGGAAACATTCATAGTGTCACAAAGAGTGGGACATGACTGAAGTGACTAAGAGTTAGCATGCATGCATGTGCTTCTGAAATACATTTTCATAAGATACACTGAATCTCTATACACCCCCTTGTCAAATTGGGCTTCCCTTGTGGTTCAACTAGTAAAGAATCCACCTACAATGCAGGAGACCTGGATTCGATCCCTGGGTTGGGAAGATCCCGTGGAGAAGGGAAAAGCTACCCATTCCAGTATTCTGGCCTGGAGAATTTCATGGACTGTATAGTCCATGGGGTGGCAAAGAGTTGGATACAACTGAGCGACTTTCACTCCACTTGTCAAATTGGAGTCAGGTTGGACTGTCAATAATAACTTAAGCCTCCTTTCTCAGTTAGCACCGCCATTGTGTTATCTACTCAGCCATCAAGATATGCTGCAAACCCAGAGGGATGGGGTGGGGCGGGAGTTGGGGGGATAGTGGTTGAGGATGTGGGGACACATGTACACCTGTGGTTGATTCATGTCGATGTATGGCAAAAACCACCACGATATTGTAAAGTAATTAACCTCCAATTAAAATAAAGAAATTAATTTAACAACAACAACAAAAAGATATGCTGCAAACACTCTCTAGGTTTTTCTGGAAGGACCAGGCAGTAGTAGAATGGTTTACTCTTAGTCTCTCCCATGACTCATTAGAACATGTCCTGAAATAAGTTCAGTTCCATATCAGGCAAGCAGCAAAGCATTCCCAAGACATTTATCAAGTGAAAAGGAAGGAGGCTGTCATATTCGAGCAGACCTAGTGATATGAGCAAAAATGTATCACTTTATTATTTTTCCCTTCTTCTTTAGAAAACATTATATATTGATTTATTTTAGATTGTTTGGGGTCTGAGGTGTTTCAGGTTTGCAAA
Organism: Ovis canadensis; assembly: GCF_042477335.2. Classification (NCBI taxonomy): domain Eukaryota; kingdom Metazoa; phylum Chordata; class Mammalia; order Artiodactyla; family Bovidae; genus Ovis; species Ovis canadensis. The sequence goes on from NC_091250.1 coordinate 66,252,653, forward strand.
GGTTGTGAATTAAAGGTCTTAAATTGTACAGTGTTAATGGGAATGAAATTCACACCCAATGCAGGAGATAGTAGTTGGAAACAATAAATCTTGTCAGGCTCAAGGTACTTTTATTGCTGTACAAAAGTGAAGGTCATAAGATAATACTATTCAAGGAAGTATGTAAGACATTTAAAGAGATTCATCATTTATCATATGACATACAGATACCCTTTTAAAAGATTTCAGTATTTTATCTTCAATTTGATTTGGTATTTAAATATTTTAAGTGAACCCTTGAGAAAACCATATTTTTTTTTACATTATCTAATTGCATAGTTTAACAAGTGAATGGGTGGTCAAGACTTCTGATGAGTTTCTATAACTATTTGGTGGTGTTCAGGTAGCTTCAACAATTATGTTTATAAGGAGGCTTAAGGACATCCACATTGACAGAGGATCTATTATATATCAGACACTGTGCAAGGTGTGTTTAGGCTGATTAGGTCATTTAATTCTTACAGTGCTGAAGGATGTTGTTTTTGTGTTGGTTTTCTCAGGTAAAGAAACTGAGGCTCAAGCTTGAACAACTTGCCCAAGATTGTATAGTTAATAAGGGATAGAGCTAGACTGAAACCTGAGGCTCTGTGACTTCACGGATTCAACTTTCTAAGAGGTTGATATAATAACACCAGGCTCGCTTAACATCTCATAGTATTTGTGCATTTCTGTAATACTAACTGGGGCAAAAACTCAAATGTGCTTTACCTTAGAAAGTTGTAAAACTTTATTGTTCAAAACTGTATGTGCATCTCTGTTTTTAAATAAATAAACTGCATGTAAAAATTCATTTCCTAAAATTTTAAAGCTACTGCTTTCTTCATCTCTTGGTGGTAGTTGTAAGTGATGCACAGTTCTGGTTCTCATAATTGTTTATATCTAGAGAAGTTTCCATGAAAGAAAGTGAAGTCTCTCAGTCGTATCTGACTCTTTGTGAACCTGTGGATTATAGCTTGCCAGGCTCCTCCATCCATGGGATTTTCCAGGCAAGAATACTGGAGTGGGTTGCCATTTCCTTCTCCTGGGCACCTTCCCAACCCAGAGATCGAACCTAAGTCTCCCGCATTGCAGGCAGGCTCCTTACTGCCTGAGCCACGAGGGAAGTTTACAAACAAGTTGCTTGTTGGGCCCTGAAAACTCTCTCTACCTCCATATACTTCTTCCTCACTGCTGCTCACAATAAAAAGATAGGCCTCTAGGCCTGAACCCTCAAAATATCTTTGTCCTCCTAAGTTATTTTCTCAGCAAGTGAAGTCTTCAGTAGCTTCCTATAGGATAAAGAGAAGACTGATGAGCAGAGGAAAAGAGTCTTAGCAAGTGAATTAATTAATCTGTACTTTTTGATTTATTTCCCAAGTATGCTCTGCTCTAGCCACACTAAACTATTTGCTCCTTGCTCTGTGGAACATTTGCTTCATCAGCTCCATGCTTTTTGTACATTCTTTTCTTTCTGTCTAAAATGTCCTTTGATCCTTCTCCATTACTCAGCAACAGACATATATTCCAAGACTTAGTGTCTTAGCTCAGTGTCACTTCCTATGCAGTGTTTTCCCTAACTCCCAAGTAAATGAGTTATTCTCCTGCTTTTGGTCTTTATTCAACATAGAGTGAATAAAGAACATGCTGTGTTCTAATTAATTTTTACATGTCTATTCCAACAAGATCATGGCATCTGGTCCCATCATTTCATGGCAAATAGATGGGGGAACAGTGGAAACAGTGTCTGACTTTATTTTTCTGGGCTCCAAAATCACTGCAGATGGTGATTGCAGCCATGAAATTAAAAGATGCTTACCCCTTAGAAGGAAAGTTATGGAAGGAAAGTTAGACAGCATATTGAAAAGCAGAGACATTACTTTGTCAACAAAAATCCATCTAGTCAAGGGTATGGTTTTTCCAGTAGTCATGTATGGATGTGAGAGTTGGACTGTAAAGAAAGAAGAGTGCCAAAGAATTGATGCTTTTGAAGTGTGGTGTTGGAGAAGACTCTCGAGAGTTCCTTGGACTGCAAGGAGATCCAACCAGTCCATCCTAAAGGAGATCAGTCCTGGGTGTTCACTGGAAGGACTGATGTTGAAACTCCAATACTTTGGCCACCTGATGCGAAGAGCTGACTCATTGGAAAAGACCCTGATGCTGGGAAAGATTGAGGGCAGTAGGAGAAGGGGACGACAGAGGATGAGATGGTTGGATGGCATCACAGACTCTATCAACATCAGTTTGAGTGAACATCGGGAATTGGTGATGGACAGGGAGGCCTGGCGTGCTGTGGTTCATGGGGTCACAAAGAGTCAGACACGACTGAGCGACTGAACTGAACTGAACTGAATTCCAACAACACAAGAGAAGACTCTACACATGGACATCACCATATGGTCAACACTGAAATCAAATCGATTATATTCTTTGCAGCCAAGATGGAGAAGCTGTATACAGTCAGCAAAAACAAAACTGGGAGCTGACTGTGGCTCAGATCATGAACTCCTTATTGCCAAATTCAGACTTGAATTCTAGGGAATTGTGGGAAAAACCACTAGATCATTCAGGTATGACCTAATTCAAATCCTTTATGATTATACAGTGGAAGTGACAAATAGATTCAAGGGATCAGATCTGATAGGGTGCCTGAAGAACTATGGACAGAGGTTCATGACGTACAGGAGGCAGGGATCAAGACCATCCCCAAGAAAAAGAAATGCAAAAAAATAAGATGGTTGTCTGAGAAGGCCTTACAAATACCTATGAAAAGAAGAGAAGCAAAAGGCAAAGGAGAAAAGGAAAGGTAAAGCCATTTGAATGCTGAGTTCTAAAGAATAGCAAGGAGAGATAAGAAAGCCTTCTTCAGTTATCAATGCAAAGAAATAGAGGAAAACAATAGGATGGGAAAGACTAGAGATCTCTTCAAGAAAATCAGAGATACCAAGGGAAATTTTCATGCAAAGATGAGCACAAGAGAGGACAGAAATTGTATGGACCTAATAGAAGCAGAAGATGTTAAGAAGAGGTGGCAAGAATACACAGAAGAACTCCGACTCTTTGCGACCGCGTGGACTGTAGCCTACCAGGTTCCTCCGTCCATGGGATTTTCCAGGCAAGTATACTGGAGTGGGTTGCCATTTCTTCTCCAGGAGATCTTCCCAACCCAGGGATTGAACCTTGGTCTCCCACACTATAGGCAGAAGCTTTACTGTCTGAGCCACCAGGGAAGTCCTAGGTCTTTCACTTTCACTTCAATAGAAGGAGAAGATATTAAGAAGAGTGGCAAGAATACACAGAAGAACTATACAAAAAGATCTTCATGACCCAGATAATCACGATGGTGTGATCACTCACCTAGAGCCAGACATCCTGGAATGTGAAGTCAAGTGGGCCTTAGGAAGCACCACTATAAACAAAGCTGCTGGAGGTGATGGAAATCCAGTTGAGCTATTTCAAATCCTGAAAGACCATGCTGTGAAAGTGCTGCTCTCAATATGCCAGCAAATTTGGAAAACTCAGCAGTGGCCACAGGACTGGAAAAGGGTCGGTTTTCATTCCAATCCCAAAGAAAGGCAATGTCAAAGAATGTCAAACTACCGCACAATTGCACTCATCTCACATGCTAGCAAAGTAATGCTCAAAATTCTCCAAGTCAGGCTTCAACAGTATGTCAACCATGCACTTCCAGATGTTGAAGCTGGATTTGGAAAAGACAGAAGAACCAGATGTCAAATTGCCAACATCCTCTGGATTGTCGAAAAAGAGAGTTCCAGAAAAACATCTACTCTGCTTTATTGACCATGCCAAAGCTTTTGACTGTGTGGATCACAATAAACTGTGGAAAATTCTTCAAGAAATGGAAATATCAGACCACCTGACCTGCCTCCTGAGAAATCTGTATGCAGGTCAAGAAGCCACAGTTAGAACTTGACGTAGAACAACAGACTGGTTCCAAATAGGAAAAGGAAATACGTCAAGACTGTATATTGTCACTCTGCTTATTTAACTTACATGCAGAGTATATCATGAGAAATGCTGAGCTGGATGAAGTACAGCTGGAATCAAGATTTTCAGGAGAAATATCTATAACCTCAGATATGCAGATGACACCACTCTTATGGCAGAAGGTGAAGAGGAACTAAAGAGCCTCTTGATGAAAGTGAAAGAGGAGAGTGAAAAAATTGGCTTAAAATTCAGCATTCAAAAAACTAAGATCATGGCATACAGTCCCATCACTTCATGACAAATAGATGTGGAAACAGTGACAGACTTTATTTTGAGGTGCTCCATAATCACTGCGGATGGTGACTGCAGCCGTGAAATTGAAAGATGCTTGCTCTTTGGAAGAAAAGCTATGACCAACCTAGACAGCACATTAAAAAGCAGAGACATTACATTTCCAACAAAGGCCCATCTAGTCAAAGCTATGGCTTTTCCTGTAGTCATGTGTATCTGTGAGAGCTGGATTATAAACAAAGCTGAACGCCGATGAATTGATGCTTTTGAACTATGGTGTTGGAGAAGACTCTTGAGAGTCCCTTGGCCAGCAAGGAGATCCATTCAGTCCATCCTAAAGGAAATCAGTCCTGAGTGTTCATTGGAAGGACTTATGCTGAAGCTGAAACTCCAATATTTTGGCCACCTAATGTGAAGAACTGACTCATTGGAACAGACCGTGATGCTGGGAAAGATTGAAGGCAGTAGGAGAAGGGGACGACAGAGGATGAGATGGTTTTATGGCATCACTGACTCAATGGATATGAGTTTGAATAAGCTCCAGGATTTGCTGATGGACAGGGAGGCCTGGTATGCTGCAGTCCATGAGGTTGCAAAGTGCCGAACATGACTGTATTCCTGAACTGAAGTGATTCCCACAATGATAGAACTTGCTCAGGAAATAGGATTATATCTGATTAATCACTGAATTCATGGTGTCCTATACATAGTAGACTCTGAATAAAAGCTTAGAGAACGGTTTCAGTGGTCAAATTAATGAATGTAAGCAACCAAATTTTATTTAGTACATATTTAGTATGTTGTATGCCAGGGAGTGCTCCAGGCATTGGGATATGGCAAAGAATAGCATTGACAAAAATCACTGCTGTCTGTGCTATCATATCTGCTGGAGGGATCAAATGGTAATTAATGATATAAATATGTAAAGTATTATGATTAGATGGTGGTACTGCGAAAATTATGCTGAGACAAGAGGTGTCAAGGATGCCATCCTTCTTCTTGGACAGATACAGCAATCACTCTGTTTATTTTATATCCTGATTCCTTTTTGTTTTTATACTTTTTAATGTTAAAACAGAGGATATTGAGTTTCCTAGAACTGGTTGATCAGCTTTTAGGAAATTCTGAAAGTAAATGTTCTTTGACAGACAAAAGAAACCCTATCAAACAGCCAAGTTTATGTTGAGCTGTGTTGTATAAAAGAAGAAAAAACTCCTATTTTCTAGGAAGAGTGAATAAATGGAGATTGAATACTAAATTATTGGATGCCACAGGTTTATCTTTATACAAAAATAAAATAAACTGTAGTAATATTTCTTTATCTTAACTATAATTTCGTTGAAATACAAATAAATACATTACAATATATACTGTGTATATTTATATATATGTGGCTTCCCTGGTGGCTCAGACAGTAAAGCATCTACCTGCAATGTGAGAGACGTGGGTTTGATCCCTGGGTTAGGAAGATCCCCTGGAGGAGGTCATGGCAACCCACTCCAGTCTTCCTGCATGGAGAATCCCCATGGACAGAATAGCCTGATAGGCTACAGTCCATGGGGTTGCAAAGAGTCGGACACAACTGAGTGACTAAGCACTTACTATAAATATAAATAAATATATATATATATATATGTATATAATAGAATCAAAGGCTTTTTCTACCATATTATGACCTAATTTAATCAAAATATTTTAAAATAAATTAAGAAATAAATGCTACTTTACATCAGAAAATACCATCATTTAATTTTCACACACTAATCTGCATTCTAAGTACAGAGCTATCCTACCTATTTTTTTTTTTTTAGTTAAAAACAAATGTGGCTCAAAAAGCTAGGGTTATATTTCTGTCTTTATTTCTTTTCATTTGATTTCAACACTTCAGCCACCTTCATCCCCAGTAATGAAACTTAGTCCTATCTTTTCATCAGACTCTTCCTTTAAAATATTGGCATTACCTCTGTAGATTGGAAATAGGGTGTTCATGTACACATGCATACAATTTTTATTACTGAAAAGAAAAATCAGATTTTAAAGTTTCCAGAAGTATGAGAGTTAAGCTTCAAGTTCCATTATTTTTTCTCAAGGACAGTATTCCCAGTGTTTCTGCATATTTGTGGGTATTCCCTTGCCAAAATTTCTCCCATGGTATCTGTTTCCTAACTGTTACTGAAGATATTAAAAGGGAAGAAGAGAGAAATGGGAGAAGAGGGTCTTCTATTGCTCCAAACACTCCTCAGTGTTGGCTTCCTGCCAGCTCTCCTCCTCCCTCCTTTCTCCGCACAGCCTCCATGGAGTTATGAGCTTGCTTTTTCCCCCCAAATTCTTATTTTCGTGTCCGAGTTCTTCTCTCCCTTTCCAGGGCTCTGAGAAGTGTTGGCTACCATTAAGCTATATCACAGAGAATCTGTTGGTTTCTTCTCCTGATCAATGATTGTCTCTTCTTGTTGATGGCTGATAGTTCTGTGATAGTATTTGGAAATTGGACTGAAATTTCTAAAGTGAATTTTTTTTTTTTTTTAGCTATAGGAAAAATAATCATGTATTTTTTTCTGTTTGGATTTTCTTGTTTATATTTTGCTTCTACTTCTGCTGCCTGTTATCACTTCTTTGATAGTTCTGTCACATGACAGAATAAAAATGTTCAGATTGAATAAACAACCAGAAAACTTTTAGTATAACACTATCAGAAAAAAATGGGCCACTTTTTCAGGTATAGTTATGCTTGTTATATGATTTTATATTAAACAAATTTCATGTATTAATTTTTCTCAGTGTAAACTGTCTTTATCCTAAATTTGATTGAATTTATTAAATACTTCACTTTACCATGATATTCCTCAAAGTACAAATGACACTGATGAGCCCTCCTGAAAGTACAAGTGAGAAGCACAACAGTAAGGCATCCCTTCGTTTTGACTCTTTCCCCCTCCTTCTGAAGCATCTCAACTGTGTGTCTTAGAGAGAGGTGTCCAAAAATGAATCACAGAAGAGTTCCTCTTCCTCTTCATCCTCTATATAGTTCTGTCTGCACCCTATATTAAGAAAGACCCACTTGCTTCAACTCCACTTCTACTTCTAAAATCAAGTGTCTGTGAATTCCCCTTAATCCTGAGGTTGATCATTTGGTTGAGTTAGCCTTCCTAAGGGAAACTGTTAGTTACTCAGTCATGTCCATCTCTTTACAGCCCCATAGCTGTAAAGAGCCCGCCAGGCTCCTCTGTCCTTGGAATTCTCCAGGCCAGGATACTGGAGTGGGTAGCCATTTCTTCTCCAGAGTATCTTCCTGATCCAGGGATCAAACCCGGGTCTCCTGCATTGCAGGCAGATTCTTTAGCATCTGAGCCACCAGGAAAGCCCTCCTAAAGTAACCACTGGCTTTTTAATTGGCATCTCTTACTTATGTCAAACTATATTCTCACCAGACACTAAGTAACAATAGTCAAATCTTTCAGGACTTTTAGACAGGACAGGATGAGGCGAGATGCTTGGCAGCATCTATGGAAATGGTTTTAAAATTTTTGCCTACAAAAGTTTCACCAGAGGAGCTTTTAGGAAGTACAGTTCTGCTTCTCTTCACCTCAGGCATGGGCAAGATACCTACATTTTTAAAAAGCACCCTGGGTTGTTCTTGTGGAAAATACTCTAGAGCAGCAGTATCTAATAAAATATCAGTAGAAGCCATGCATGTAATTCTACATTTTCTAGTAGGCACAATAATACAATAAAAATGAATCCTATAAAATTAATTTTAATGATATACTTTACTTAACTCCCTGTATCCAAAACATTTTAATTCAATATTTAATCACTGTGTGTGTTCAGTCACATCAGTTGCTCAGTTGTATCCAACTCTTTGAGACTCCATGGACTACAGCCTGTTAGGCTCCTTTTCCCGTGGGATATTCCAGGCAAGAATACTGGAGTGGGTTGCCATTTCCTCCTCTAGGGGATTTAATCAATATACAATTATTAATGAGATATTTGCCATTCCTTTCATAGAAATTGTCTGCAGAATGTGGTGTGTGTTTTACAATGACAGGACATCAACTCATTTTAGATTAACCTCACTGCAAGTACTCAGTAACCATATGGAGCTATTGACTACCATATCGGACAACACAGCTTTAGAGAATTGCTTTCAAATTGATATATAAGCTCTTGATGCTAAGTAAAAACATACTTTCTTGCGTGCTTATAATGTGGTTCACACCAAGCTAAGTTCTTAAAATGCATCATATTAAATCCAAGCAACAATAATAGGAAGCAGGTATGCTATTTTACCTACTTGGTAAGGAAAATACCATGCTTATTTCTCAAACAATTAAATGAGACATGGCCTTTTTTCTAAAGTCTTACACATGTTGAGTAATTGTGTCATATTAATATATCATAAAATAGAACACAGAGGTAACATTATATTGATATATCAATCCCTCATGCCACTTAACCTTCCAGAACTGGAAGAAGCATCCTTGGCATGAGATGCTTGGGAGGACTGGACATAAAAACTGTTTATTATAAAAATGCCAAAATATTATGGGTCACTTTTTAGAAACAATTTTATGCTTCCCTTGTGGCTCAGAGGGTAAAGTGTCTGCCTGCAATGCAGGAGACCTGGGTTTGATCCATGGGTCAGGAAGATCCCCTGGAGAAGGAAATGGCAACCCGCTCCGGTACTCTTGCCTGGAAAATCCCATGGAAGGAGAAGCCTGGTAGGCTACCGTCCATAGTGTCGCAAAGAGTTGGACATGAGTGAGCAACTTCACTTTCACTTTCATATTTTCTTAAGATTAGTGTTTTCCTCCTCTGAGGCAATAGGAAACACTATAAACAATAACATAAAAATGCCATTTACTGATGACTGTTAATTATCTTAAATATGAATGAATAAATAAATGCTGATGCTGAAGCTGAAGCTCCAGTACTTTGGCCACCTGATGCAAAGAGCTGACTCATTGGAAAAAACTCTGATGCGGGGAAAGATTGAGGGCAGGGGGATAAGGGAGCAACAGAGGGTGAAATGGTTAGAAAGCATCACCAGTCAATGGATGTGAGTTTGAATAAACTCCAGCAGATAAGGAAGGACAGGAAAGCCTGGTGTGCTGCTGTCCATGGGATGACAAAGATTTGGACATGATTTAGTGACTGAACAACAAGTAAAGAAATAAAGTGGGCCAATGTATAATAAAACTATAAAAGCTATAGTTTTTCAAGGGTGAGACTCTCACCATATCATCATTTGTTCAAAGAAGGTTATTTGTCAAAAGTTATTTACTCTTCTTTCCCCTGGCTTTCTGAGCACATGCTATGAACATCTTCATTTATTTTAGTTTTAAGTTGAGTGATTAAAGAAAAAAGCACTCTCTTTGCTTTTAATATTGCTGAATATTTGGAGATCAATTGCAGCTGTTAAATTAAAATAGTTTACCCCTCGAGGACTTTCAAAGACCAAGGAAAATATTATATTAAATGGAAAATATTAGTCTTCTATTGTTACTATCTTGGACTAGATTGCATTAGATCTTCACATTAAGGCATGAAGTGCTTTGAAGATGTAAAGCCAGTGGTACTGTGTAGAATGAAGCATAAAATCAAACAAACATGTTATTTATCTTGGTCTTTGTAAGCAGAATCAACTTGTTGGATTTGTTTTTATCTATCAATAGAATGAATCTGCACACAATCATAATGTTCTCAACTTGATTACTCAATTGAATAAGAAGGGCATAGATAAATGGCAAATAGCAAGTTAAATATGTTATGTTTGGCCTAAAATGGGTATATAATTTTTAAATCTTTATTTTTCTGATCCTAAGTGTAAAGTGATATGTCAATGAGTAAGATTTTTAGAAACATCCTAATATAAAGTTAAATTAGAGTTAAAAGTTTTGTGTAGATGGGTCACCATGGAGATCTCTCATGTGTAGACAATTCAGTGTAAGTTATTTGAATATCAATGGCTCTGTCGTTTATGTAAAATTATCTACCCATGTATAAGATAAACATGGATGCTTAGAAACTTCTCTTGATGTAGAGGCTACATTACCAAGTGGGTAAATCACAGTGTTACATCAAGTACAGCTGTTACCTCATGGGTATAGCTGTCTAATCACAAGTAGGAGATATAATCCCAGGGTGCTCTGTTAGCCTGGGATTTCAGGATCAGTTTTGTTTTTGATCCCACTATTTCTCAAATCCCTTTTCATTAATGATGAAATAGGGTCTCAATATCCTCAGCTGCCACTTGGAAAGGAAAAAAGGAAGATTATGCTGCTCACATCCTAGTCATTTGGTATCTAAGTTTCTTTTTTGCTTTACTATAAATACTTCCTTGCATTTTGATAAATTTATACATTTTAAGCATAATTCTCAGAATAACCTTTTCTATTTGGAATAAAAATGAAACTTAGAAACAGTGAAAAAGAGCACCAAGTAACTAAAAAAAGATGCTACCAAATGTACTTGGGAAACCTCACATAAGTCACTTCTAAGTCCGTACTCAGAACCTGCTGCTTCTCATTTATCCATGATTGTACCAATGTGCTTATTTGCCACTCCTAGTTTAAACAGCTGAATAGAATCTAAATAAAAAATTATTAACACCACATATGTATTCTGATATCAGAGGTATCAAGAAATATTTCTCAAATGTGAGGGAAACATATGTGTCTAAGAGTAAATCTTTTTCTGGATCCATAAAGTTACACATACTTCACTGGCTTCAGATGACACTACCTTAGGCAACCTGATTAGTATTTATAATGATCTCAGTGTCTTCATGTGTCCTTTGTTTAAGAATTCAGGTCACTATGGAACACATTTTGGAAATTTTTCACCCCAAATGATTGAATGTGTATTTAATGGGTACATTACTATATAGATTTAATTTTCATGAACGTAAGTCAACCATCTTTGTATCTAATTTTAAGTAATGACTCAAGAATTTCATATCATACAGTGTTTATAGTTTATAATTGACCCTAAGATGTTTATCTATGCAGCAATGCCCAATCAATTCATAACTGCAGATTTTTTTTAAAGACATCAAGGTAAATATTACTGTTAAATTTTTTATGTGACATTGAAAGAAATCAAGTGTGCCAATGAAATGTGTTAAAATACTGGCCTTAAATTCCACCAAATATTTGTTGTTTTGTGAGATGAAGATTGCAGTCCTAATTCTACTAAAATACACACAATTGACCTGTTTAACTGTTTGGTCTCTTATCTGTATACTTACATACATGATCTGCTTGGGAAATTTCTTTGTAACTAAGAGGCCAGTTAAGGGAAAGGGGAGTAGGTCTGCAGACGCTTAGAATGGATTCAGGTACCTGAGTCTAAGTAAGATGGAAAGTTAAGTGACAATTATGTATTCAGGTGTCTCATTTCCTGCACATTGTTCCTGAAAACTACCTGGAATGATAAAGCCATGATATTAGATAGCCAACTTGGAAACCCTCCTACTTTGATATACAAGTCCCATTTTGCAATCTTAAATTTAAGAGCAAGAAAGGCCTCTTTTCCATGGTATCTGGTGGCTTTATATCTAATGATCATAACCTTCTAGCCTGGAATAGAGGTTATAAGTTATCCTCACGGAGATTTTTCTTTATCATTTTTAACACACTAATTTTTTTCTGTGTTTTTACATTCTGGAATGTATCTTTAGGACTTGGTAACTTTAGGTAACGGAGAAGGTGTTGGCACCCCACTCCAGTACTCTTGCCTGGAAAATCCCATGGATGGAGGAGCCTGGTGGGTTGCAGTCCATGGGGTGGCTAAGAGTTGGACACGACTGAGTGCCTTCACTTTCACTTTTCACTTTCATGCATTGGAGAAGGAAATGGCAATCCACTCCAGTGTTCTTGCCTGGAGAATCCCAGGGACGGGGGAGCCTGGTGGGCTGCCATCTATGTGGTTGCACAGAGTCGGACACGACTGAAACGACTTAGCACCAGCAGCAGCAGCAGCAGCAGCAGCAACTTTAGGTAACTTTAGAATTTCTTGTCCAAGGTTCTGCTTTTTTCTGATTTTGCACTTTCATGAGCTTCTCTTATACTTCTGATGGAAACATTGGCATGAACAGATGCTCTGTGGACCAAAGGGATAAGGTTTTCTTTATTTTCACTATTGTATTTTCTAGACTGTACAAGTTTTTAAATTTTAGGATCTGATTGATAAAACTAGGATGCCAAAAAAGGAACTTAAATATGCATATGTGCACATATACATATATATATATTTTGGCAAATTCTATTTATTTTTTATATGCTTTGCTGTTTAAGGAGAATGTGAGGTATGTAGGTGCCGTAGCGTGTGGGAGAGTTTAAAAGTTGGGAGAGTTAAAGAAGGTATCAAAGGATTTGAGTCAATAATGACTTTCAGATATTCACGTTGATTAATTAGTACTTCCTCTCCTACCTGTTGTTAGTGGTTTAGTAGGAGGCAATGCAGCAGTCAAAAGGGTGGGTCAATTATCTAGCCTACATATTTATAATTGGGAGGGAGTTGGGAGGAGCCAAACTCCCTCGAGACCGGAAGGGAACCTAGTGACGCCTGTTTAGAGACACTAGTGGGCTTAGAAAAGACGTCACAGGAAAGAGTGACAGGGGACTCCATACCAGTGGGATCTTTTCCTTTACATGCAGGAAAAAAAAAAAGAAATGAAACTGAAAAGCCCCTCCTTAATTATTAAATGCTATGTGTATTGTAAGTTTTGCAACAATCAGAAATTTTAGAGAATTTTATATACACTTTTTAAAAGGGCAGCTAAAATTCAAATTTTGGTGCTATTTTATTCTTTTGTAATATTTCACTTGCAAAGTGATTTGACCTGACAAGACTTGTGATGTGCTAAGTGATAACATTACGTGATTTGAAATTTAAGTTTTATAATAACTGCTTCATGTGTCAAGGGAAAATACGTGTTTTTAAATTTACTTAACTGAGAAATGGCTGTTTTTAAAGATATTATATAATAATTTTATTTGTTGAAATATTTATTATATAGAATCTCAAATGCAGAGGACCAATTATATATAAAATAGTAAAACAATGGCTCATTTAGGAAAAAAACCCTCTCTTTTGTATTTTATTAATATTTTGTGGTAAAAAATTACCAAAAATGATTTTCTAGAATATTATATCTGATTCATTTTTATTATATTATTACTATTTTCATTACATTCTCTTCAAATTGCAGTAGTTTGGATCAAACCCAGGTCTCCTGAGTTGCAGGTGGATTTTTTACCAGCTGAGCCACCAAGGAAGCCCAAGAATACTAGAGACAGTAGCCTGTCCCTTCTCCAGCAGATCTTCCCAGCCTAGGAACTGAACTGCATTGCAGGCAGGTTCTTTACCAACTGAGCTAGTAGGGAAGCCAAAACATGCTGCTGCTCCTGCTAAGTCTCGTCAGTCATGTCCGACTCTGTGCGACCCCATAGACGGCAGCCCACCAGGCTCCGCCGTCCCTGGGATTCTTCAGGCAAGAACACTGGAGTGGGTTGCCATTGCCTTCTCCAATGCATGAAAATGAACATAATTGGTTGTAAATAACTTAGCCAGTACAAATCCCCACACTATTGGGAATAACATGTGGCTACTGAAATCTTATCAGTATCTCTTTCCTGAGCAGCTAAACTTAGCATGATTTTACATTTAATGATAAAATAGGTATGGATTTGTTAAAATGAAAAATAAGACATATTTCCTGAATATGTTGTATTTGTTCACTGTGTTTTCAGGTAAGAATTAGCAGTCTGCAGTCATCCACTTTATAAACTATGATCTAATCGGAACTCAAGAGCTAAATAAGAACATGGATGATTAACCTTTAGTTAGTAGGAACCCCTAGGGAAAATTTCAGTGGGACAGAAAGTGATTACTGATGATTTTTCAAGTGGTAATCTTGCCTCTGAGAAAATACTGAACAGTTAACTTCACAGAACAGGGTAGTATCTGTTGGATATTCCAGACAATTGGAGACCTTTTGCTAGCAGAAGTCTAAGGTACATTTTTAAAAGAGAAAGAGATCACAGTAAGAACTGTGAAAGTTTGTTAGTAAAAAAATCTTGGACTCATGAAAATCTTCCTTTCACTGGGGCTATGAATCCTCAGGGCTTCCCGGGTGGTGCTAATGGTAAGGAATCAACCCACCAATGCAATAGTAACAAGAGACACAGTTTCAATCCCTGGGTCAGGAAATCCCCTGGAGTAGGGAATGGGAACTCACTCCAATATTCTTGCCTGGAAAATTCCATGGACAGAGAAGCCTGGCAGGCTATAGTCCATGGGGCTGCAAAGAGTTGGGCACAACTGCGTGCGCGCGCGCACACACACACACACACACACACACACGAATATTTAGTAGCTCAGCTAACAATCAGGAAACCCTTAGTCTCCAAGAGGTACTGAGTGAAAAACGGTTTTAGAATTTAATAAAACAGCCGTGTCAAATCTTACTGGTAAGGTAGAATTTGGTATTTATCTTGCAACTTTGAACTGGAACCTTGAGAGAATTAAAGTTCTCAGAAGAACCTTTGCATTGCCCATTAATCCTTATTTCTTATTGCATTGAAATAAACAACAGCAGAAGGGAAAACTCAAGCCCTAGTACACTAAAACCATTAAAGTAGCTGGCAAAATTATAATCTAGGTAACTTACCTTCCATCTTACATTGCTATAATTTTATCAGTTGAAAATGATACCCACTTCATTGGAGAAGATTGTTTAACAAGCTTTTAATCATCATAATACCTTAACAATATGATACTGAGAAAAATTTTTTAAAAATAGTTTTTGTGCTAATTTTGGATAAAAGATTCTTAGTAGATATAAATATGTGGCTGCCATTGCAATAAATCTAATGGAACTTTTAAAGGTCTAGCAATTGTAACTTATTCAGTCTCTGAATTTATTAATTCCACAGTTGAATGTATTTTTACTACACACAGGATATTCTAAGTAGTATGTTTACATCTTCATCTTTCATTAGCTTAATACTGGAAATCTCAGAACTGAATCGCCAGTCTATGTCTGACGCAGGATGCAGCATGCTTGGGGCTGGTGCATGGGGATGACCCAGAAAGTTGTTATGGGGAGGGAGGTGGGAGGGGGGTTCATGTTTGGGAATGCATGTAAGAATTAAAGATTTTAAAATTTAAAAAATAAAAAACTAAAATTAAAAAAAATAATAATAAAATAAAAAAAAATAAATAAATTATGTCATAAAGAGAAAGTCAGGTGAAGAGCTTTAGCTGTGAAACATTTGGTTCCTTTTCAGCTTCCCCAGGAAGCTCCACTTGCAAAAGAGATGTGAACAGGAAGACCTCAGCCTGAATCGAGATTAACTCCCTGCAATTCAGTTATCCTAAAGCAGGAAATTGCACTCGATAAATATCATAATGGAGTGAAAGTTTTAGAGCAGGAAGTTTTCACTCACGTGAGAGAAAAGTTCTTTGTGCAAACGATTTTGCTGTTTATGATGTCAGTAAATTTATTTAACCAGATGCTGATGGGTATATCATACATTTTCCATCTTACTTCTGACTTGATTTCCAATTTCCCTCATTCTGCTCTTTCCCCTGTGTTTTTAAAATTAACTAGAAACCTCTCCTAGAAGGACTTGTGTTTAGCAACACAACGACGGGCAAATAGGTGATGATATTTGCTGTAAAAACAAATAGAAATAATGCATTATTTTAAAATAAATTTCTTAAATTAAGTTTATTTAAATCAGATTCTTAAATCAGATTTAGGAGATAACGATAGTTTCAGGTAACTCTCCAAAATGTAAATTTTTTACAACAAAATCAATCTAATATTGATTAGCAATGATTTTGTTTCCACTTTCATACATTATTTAAAATAATTGAATCTGGTGAGCAACATGGATCAGGGTCAGATAAATGTTTTCATAGCAGTTATTGGCAGACTTTTCCCTTCTAATGTTTCCCCTGAATAGAAGTATAATTTGCATCTAGTTAAGTATTGATGAGTCCCCTAGTGAGTTTTGATTTTATGTATTTTTTGAGACCCCATTCGCGGAGTTGCAGGCGTGTAGAGTCAGGACTTTGTGCACACTGCTCCCAGTGCCAAGCCACATCTGCCTAAGGCCCCCGCGGACTTGGCTAAGGCCCGGCCCCCACAGGCCCTGCTGCCAGCTCAGGTGTGGAGATACTGCCGAGCTGTCACTCCGCATGGTTTCCTGCAAGTCAGCTATCTCGTTCCCATCTGTGTTGATATTCTTTCCTGGGTTTTTTTCACTGCTTGCCTGGCATGCATATATTTGTCTGATAAGCCTCAATTTGGCTTTAAGAGTTGCTTTCTCAGGTCGTGGCTCAAAATGAAGTTTTTCCCTGGGTATGTTTTCCCTTTAGTTGCATTTCTTACTGTTACATAATTCTTAACTTTGAGATGTTTCTGTTTTAAGGTACACTTTGTTAAGCTTATTAGGGTCCTTTTACATGTTGCCCATCCCGTTTTGAATGTCTTAATCCATGAAGATCTCCCATAGTGTGAGTTTTGTTTGCTTTCGAGTTTAAATAACAGCAAAATGAGATTATTTAAATATATAATGGCATTTTTTTCCCTCTTCATTTTTATCTTACATAATTCTCTTTAGCCAAGAGGTCGCTTTTCAGCAGGAATTTATTTGGATAACTTTGATTGTTAGTATTCAGGGCCTCCCTGCAAAGTCAGGGATAGATTGCATAGTGGATATATTTAGTCCATAAAGGGCTTTTCTATATCTAAAGTTTGATTATTTGTGCTTTGCACCATTAATTGGCAATTTCGGCCATAGTCTTGATTATGCAGCTAAAATTTACTCTGAAGTGGTCAATCCTGTAGGCTTTGTACTTGCAAAACTCCAGTGAATTTATTGAAGGTGGAGTACTCCTAACGGCTGCTGGTGCAGACTTGGTGGGTATTCTGAGTTGAAAATGGAAGGGCAGATAATTCGAGTACACCATGCTCTGATTAAAGGGCCATGAACAGCTTCCTCCACTTACAGATTAACATCATTTTATGCTCTGTTTTCAAACAAGGAATATCTGTTCTAAAAGTAGATCCCACAGATAACTGCTAATGCACCAAGTTCCAGTTGCCCTTGCTTGAAATAGCCCATCAGATTTTCTTTCCCTTCAAGAAATAAATCATTATGGCTTTCATGTCTTTTGGCAGATTTCCTTCCTTATGGGACTGTGGTTTGAAATTGGTTTATGACTTCCTGCTTCGTAACAATAAAAAAAAAACAGTGTTGAGTGTCTTAGCCCTGTTACCCAATGCGTTTGTTATGGAAACTGTTTCAGGTAAAGTAAATGGAAAGAGAAATATGAAACTCAGGTGGGAATAGAGTGCTTAGTTATAGCATATATTCTTCTTTTTTTATAGATTCATTCACCCTGTAAGTACTAATTGAGTGTCTACGTCACGCTAACTTCTCTTATAGTGTAGAAGTTATAATTAAAGTTATAAACTGTGCTCCAGATGATTATAAATTAGAAGCCTGTCAAAAGTCCTATTTAAAAAAGTAGGAATGAAATGCAGCTTCCTCACTGAAAAACTGGAAAACTGAATGAAAGCTTCATTTAATAATTATCAAAAACTCTCATTGTTAATTGTTGAAATTATACAATGAACAACATTGTAAGGGGGAAATATAAATTGTCTTTAATGTGCCTCTAAAAACTCAGTGTACACTTTAATGTTTATTATTAAAGAAACTATGTATGCTATAAGCTTATAGGCTTACTCTATATCACTATTATTTTTGCCACTGAATCCCACTAGTGAGCAGGTGGCTTAGATCTGAGCTGTGACAATTTAAAGTATCAGCATTCTAAATATGGGTCTTCTCTGTTCTGGAAAGGTATGTCATTAAACTTCTCTCCATTGAAAGCTAAGATTTCACTGACAAAACCAGGTACCTGAATGTCTTAAACAGGACACATTTGATCTATTTATTAGTACCAGATGGAAATATTTTCCTGTATTTCTCATACCTAATCTCTTCTTACTTTGAACAAATTCAAAATGTTGTCCTAACTACATGGAGCTGACCATATTTGATCAGCCCTACATCTGAAAAATGACTATTGTTAAACCAGGATTGTAGTGAAACCCGTTTTTCTTTATTGTCAACAAAACAAAACAAACTGTACACATAAGCTCTTGCATTCTGGGACTCCATTTAAAAGCATTTAGCAATTTGGTTGTACCCACCTTCAGAAAACCCATTCTAGGGTCTGGATCCCTGATATACTCAGAGAATACCAGCATTCTCTAAATTGTCAGGGAGGGTTTAGAAGTTGTCAGTTCTATTTTCCTGCCACCTAAAATCTGCATTTTCTTATTCTGACTGTTTGCTGTTCACAGGAGAGGGAAGTGGAAAGCTTCTTGTATACATAAATGTGATTTTTCCTTTGGCTTTATTTTGCAAGAAGACACCAAATTAAAAATTTCAAAAAAATACTGTATAGCCTTAAGACTTTAACTAGTTTCCTATTTTCTTTAATAATTGCAGCTATCAGGAATCATAAATAAATAGAAACTATTTTTTGTTTTGAATTGTATAAAATTTCATTTTATAAAATTCTTCATGAAATTTTATCATAGAATCATAGAGCTAACATTAAATCATAGAAACAGAAGGGGATTATGTGTGACCTTTTCTTATACAGCTTTTATAGATTCAGATTTTCTACAACTAACTTGATAATATGTTTCAATGCTAAAACTAAAACAAATATATTTATTTAGTTAGCACTCTTTGGTTGCTAGGGCTTCCCTGTGGCTCAGACAGTAAAGAGTCTGTCTGCAACGCAGGAGACCTGGGTTCAATCCCTGAGTCTAGATGATCCCCTGGAGAAGGATGGCTACCCACTCCAGTATTTTTGCCTGGAGAATTCCATGGACAGAAGTGCCTGGTGGGCTACAGTCCCTGAACAGGACTGAGCAACTGACACTTTCACTTTCTTTGATTGTCAGTAAGAGAAACCAGCTTAAAATATATCATGCTAAAATAGAAGTACATGGACTCAATCTTCATAAATGTATTCGAAGTTCAGTACCACCAGCATCTGTGCTCATGCTCTCTCTCACCCTCTTCCCCTCTCTTCCTCCCTCCCTCTTTTCTTCCTTCCCTCTCTCCTTTTCTCTCTTTCTCCATCTGTCCTTTCTGTGCATCCACATGTTTCTTCTTACATTGGAGATGATCCTTTTATCTTTTTCTACTCTAGATGATAAACCATGGCTGACAGTCCCATAGTTCTTTAATTTGCATGTTACATGCCCACCTGCCGTAAGACTAGTAACTTTTCCGGGTACCAATTTCAAATGCCTGCTAGAGAAATTCTGGCTGTGCCTAGCTTAAGATCTGACTTTTTCAGTCAGCCATGCCTGAGGGAGAAGGTCATGAGCAAGATATTCTAGAGAAGATATGAGTAGCTTATATTAAATAATAACAATGATCATAATAAATAAGCGCTTACTCTATGCCAGAACCTGTGTCTAAGTGTTTCATTTGCATCATCCCATGAAAATAGTTATTAGTAAAACACTGTGCATTTAAAGTGTCTTTGCATGCATTATATTAATCTTAACAATCACTTCATCAATGAAATGTCGTGATTTCCATTTTATACTAAAACACTTTTGCTAAAACTGAGTTATTATATGACAGAGTCAGAGTTCAACCCCATCTTCTGATTCCTGCTCTAGAGCCTTTTAAACATAAAAGTTGCCTCCTTTTTACAGGGTGTCAGTGATATAAAATTTTGTGAAACATTGCAGTTGATCAGGTGGAGTTGCAGACTCATAGGCTGTACTTGGTGTGTAATCAGAGGCACCCTTATAGTCATAGCTTCTTTTTTTTTTTTTCTTATCCACCCCCATCTTTTTTTTTGGCTAATCCTTCTCTCTGATTTTCCCTTTAGCAAATACATCACTTAAGAATGCATTTAGCTGCAAGTAATAAATTAATCATGGTTAAGTGAAGGGTTTATTTTCCCCTGTAACAAGTTTCAGGAAGCTGTGGGTCAGCAAGTTTTACTGAGGATTCATGGTACGGCTGTTCTCTTGCACCATGATCTCTTAGTTTTTATTTTCCTTTCCATATTCCCAAGTTGATGGCTTCTTTTCCTGGCACTCTGTCCCTGTTTCAGATTAGGAGAAGAAAGAGGGACAAAAAGGAAAAGGAACAACTTCCCTTGATTCTATTTCCTTTTTCTCCTAAGAATGAGTCTCTCCCCAAGGACTTCGTTTAGTATTTTATTAGCCAACATTTTGTCACATGGCTTCCCCTAGAAGAAAGCTAGATGGGAGTGAATATTTTTCTTTCTAATTTTGATGCAGAGTGAGCCAAACTACACCCTATGCTTTAAGGGACCAGAAAGCAGTAACTCAGTTCTGGGTGCCACATGCCTGTGAGTCCTCTCATATTGGTCTACTTCACTTGGGCATTTTCAGCATTTTCTTTGAACAACTGAATGACTCCAGTTTCTTTTAACTTTCTTAATAGGATCACTTTCCTGTTTTGCTCTGCCCTGTAGAGTCCCTTTCATTGATTTTTTTTTTTTTTTAATCCATAGCTGTACAAATACCCACGAGTTTACATTCCTACATATTCCCAGGAGGTCACCTGAGAATCATCCTGTTCTCCCTCTGTCCCTCTTTTACAATTTATAGATGAGACTCAGAAGCCTGGGAAGGCAAAGTTGCCTGAGTGAACCTAAAATGCACTCCATGTCCCTGACTCTCAGGCCTGGTTTTTCCTAAGCATTTCTAAATAATATCTTTGTGTTTTATATGTTCAAATTTAGGAGAAAAATAAAACTGCTGACATATAAAGTGTTAGTTACAGAAAAATGAAAATGATCCTGAAATGACGATATGGCAGTGAACAAGAAAGAGGAGTTTTGCCCTCAGTTAAGTTTATGTATCAGATTATATTTAATGTATGCATAGATATTCATATTCTAATCAAATATTTACTAAGGGTTTACTCTGTGTCTTGGACTGTTCTCAATATGGGGTATACAGTTTATAACAAGAAAAACAAGATTCTTATTCTTACTGAGCCACTGAAGCCAAAAATTACCCTGTTTTCTAGGTAAACTCAGACCCCATCCTTTCCCTCCTGTTTATTAACTAATGCAGTAAAAGAAACACATGTATACACACATACATTTAATTGATAGCATTTCTTAATCTAGGGAATGCAGTAAATTCTAAGCTGCTTTTGATGTCTGATACATATCTTTTGGCTGAGTATGCAATTTAGTTGGATTTAAAATGGATCTAAATTTAAGTGAAAATTTATTGGACTGAATTCTAACAACATTGACTCTCTCTACCTTTATTCCTTTGTTTTATTGAATTTAACTTGAATGAAATCTTTTTTATTTGTCTAAGTCTATTTCTGTCTAGTAAGGAAGTTGAAATTGATCATGCCTTGACTTTGTGGGCCATCAGAGAACCATGACATTCCAGGGTATTGATTTTGTGGTGTTAAAGGGTGACAGATCTAGTGTTAAAGTGCCGAGAGAGAATTGGGTTTCAGATTGTACACCATAAGCAGTCCTGGCTTTTGCTGAGGCCTAGCTTTTTAAAGCAATGGAAAGAATTGTAAGTCTTATGTAATTTTTACTACATAAACTTGGAAAGATTAATTAAGCCAGAAGTGTGTGATCATGCATCCAGGAGACAAAGGTCCACGTGTGATAAACATATACTCTGCATATCTGTATATAGACAATTTACAGTATTAAAAATGTGTGAATAGAGGAAGTATACTCTGTGCTAAGAATATTGAGTAATATTCAAGTCAGTATGACTGAATCTTTTCAAAACATGTTTCATCTCACATTTTGGAAGTCTCTTGATAACAAAAGTTTGATTGTCCCTTTTGAGACAATCTACCTGGAAGTCCCTTTTGATAACAAAAGTTTGATTGTTTATCCCACCATTCTTATCATCATTATTTTCCATATTGTTACATTGTGCTTTCCCATAGTCAGGTACTAGAGGATGTGAGTTATGATGCGTACAATTCAGAGAGGCCAGAGGTCTAACAAGTATAATGCTTGACAACTTTTTGTTAACTTTTGGGAGGTGGAAGGTTGACAAGAACATTATAATAGCTTGATATAGATATAATCTGAGGAAGAGTAACCACAGTCATCTTTCAATGTCCCATTTTCCTCTGTATTTGTTCTTTGTCAGTTTAATGACCTTTCGTGTATGCACTGAAAATAACATTTTGATTATATGATTATTGTGTGGAAAAACTCTTCTGAGCTAAGTCCAGGTGTATCTCTAGAAACTAATCAGAAGTGCACCAGATTCATTGACTTTCACTAATCTATCACAGTCATCTTTTAATTTCTTTTCACATTTTCTTCCAAGTTTGCATTCTTGAAGAAGACTTTGACCTGCAAAGAAGAATAGAATGTATTTTATAATGTATGTTTGTTCTGTTTTTTAACAGCATAAGTATTTTGCTTAAGCAGATTTTCTAGAAAGTGACAGCTTTGAAAAATTGGACACAGGAGCTGCTGGAAGCATTTCAGTTCCAGACAATCTAAATAGTGCAGAAGGGGAAAATGAAATATCACTGTGTTTTAAAGATGACAGTTTTGTCAAAGATTCCCTTTCACTCTTTGACTTAAAACAAATGGAGTAAATCAGGTATATCTGTTCAAAATATGCATGTGCACTCTCTGAGGAAGCACTCCTTCCTAGCAATGTTCCTTCCGAGACAACCAATTAAAGAATTACTTTAAAAACATGTATCACAGGGGAGGGAGATGGGAGGGGGGTTCAGGATGGGGAACACATGTACACCCATGGCGGATTCATGTCAATATATGGCAAAACCAATACAATATTGTAAAGTAATTAGCCTCCAGTAAAAATAAATAAATTTATATTAAAAAAAAAAACAAAACATGTAGCACAGGGTGGGTAGACTATCATTTTCTTTGCTTCATTCTTTTAGGCACATTTTGAGGTCATGGGATTTCACAAGTATATAGTGTAGCTTTATGAAGAAAGGAAAAAAGAAATCTCCTGGCTTAACACCATCTGAGTATAACATCATGTACACCTATTGTATGTTCTTCAGAAATGTAAGAAAGTAATTATTATTGTGTGTTTGTTTGCATGTCTGCGTGTGTGAGAGAGAGAGAGAGAGAGAAAGAGAGAGAGAGAGTTTTAATAAACTTAAAATCATATGCTAAATATTTTCTGGCTCTATTAAAAATGCAATAGTATTCTACTTAAAAAAATGTTGAGTATACTTGAAAAGGTATAGCAAATTTGATAAAACCTGCTTCTCAGAACAATTGTATCGCTAGAGAGGCAGTAGAGAGTAGTTAGTTAAAAGCAGAGACACAACGATGAGCCTTCTTGGGTTTAAAATTCCAACACTGCCATTTTTAGAACTGTGTTTTAAGCAGGTTAATTTCTCTGTTCGAGTCCCTTCTTTGTCAAGTGGGGTTAATAATATTATCTACTTCCTAGGGACTGCATGCATTAGCCTGAGATCTCATAAACACGCAATAGAGTGTTAGTTATTATTAGAGATTGAGAACACTTATCATATTATGAAGCCAGGGAGAGAAGCACATTTTAAACAAAAAGTAATTCAGAGGGCAAATTAAAAGATCAAAATTTTTCAGGAAGTCCATAATATATAGATTATGTTTCTTTAAAGACAATAGTAAATGAATAGTGATCACATTTTTTCTTCTAACAAAAGAAGCACTGCTGATGATCTTTTTTATCTTACACGTATTCTTTAACATACTTTAAGAATTATACTATATAAGAAAGTCACTGGTAATTTCCATCTTTCAGATTTCATGCAATAGTCAGTTAACTGATTTCATGTTCATAGGTTATTCTGTTTTTTGTTTTGCTACTGTTTGAGATAGTAGTCTTGTCAATGACTGTATATTTTAACTACAATTTGTTCCCACTCAACTGTGGCAAGAGTGGTTATGTTAGTATTGTTACTTTCTGAAACAACTTTGATTTAATATGTCACATTTGTTAATTCTCTGTTCACTTACATGCTTAAATTGTCTCTTATCAAATATATGCCTTATCTGGATTATCACCTAAATCTGTCCCGTGAAAAAGATTGATTCATTATAGCTTACATAAAAAAAATCTTATAATATGATCTATTTATACGTTTTACTTTATTTTAGGGCCTATCAGCTTTTCATATTAATAAGATTGTCATTTTTATGTATGGAAGGATTCTTGATACAATTTGGCTCTGAGCCATAATATTACCTATCCTCTTAACTCTTTGGAAACATTGACTTATGTTCATTGCATTAGTGTAGGCTTAATTTTATTTCATGTCCAAGATGACAAAGGTTACTTCATTAGGCACCTCATTTAACTTTTCCTCCCTGTAATTTTCTGGTATCTTATACTAAGTATCATTAAAAAAAAAAAAAAAAGAATGTTCTGCTCCCATTAAGAAAAAGTGAGATGAGAACAAAGCCAATTATTTGCAGCACATAAAATCCTTATGATAATTTGGTAGACTTTAATTAAACTAATACATCACACTGAACGTATAAGACAAAGGAGCAAAAAAGAAGCAAATAATCTTTTCTATGTTAAAAACACCATATTGCTTTTTTATTAAGTTCCTTAAGACTTGTGACCTATTTTAAAGTGTAAGATTTGCAGTCCTTTTCATACAAAGCATATTAAAAAATTCTATGCAATATTGATTGGAATCATCCCCCCGAAATTTGAAATGAAGCTATAAAGAAGCTTGACTTAAAGTAATTTGTATTAATTTCTTAAGATTTTGCAAATATTTCAAAATAAAAGGAGATTCTGTAACATAGCCCACACAGAAACATTTCTGTTACAAAGAATCTCATTTTCGTATTTATCATATAATTGTCATTGGTTGTTTTTGATGAACCCACTGACATTATGAGTGCAAGGTCCACTGTAAATTAAAAATAAGTCTATGTAACTTGTATGTCTTCCCTGTATTTCACAACTGAACTGTCCTGAAATTAGAGCTACTTGGTCTTTAAATAATCTCATCTCCCAGTTTTACATTTCTTTGAGATGTAATTCTCATAAATTAAGTGGAAATAAACTACTGATTTGGGAACAAGAGCATTTAGTTTTAATCCTAAATTTGCAGTGTTACACTAAATGTCTTGTCATCCCCCTGAGACTCAGTGTTATCACTGGTAAAGTGAATAATTTGGTAGAGGATGGTTTCAGGTGAGTTCCTTATCTCTGAAATTGTATTTCTGTATTAGTTGCTGATATAATATCTTTCTATATCCTAAAAGTCATTATATTAATATATTCATGTCAGTCGTTAAATCAGCACCACTTAGTATTTCTGAAAGTATTTGTAAAAAAAACAGTCCTAGAAATTTCTAATGATCAGAAAGCATAGAGTTTTTAAAGCTGATTGACCACAAATCACATTAAAAGAGAAGAATATTCAACTTAGAAAGCTCCGGGAGTTGGTGATAGACAGGAAAGCGTAAGAGTCAGACACAGCTGAGTGACTGAACTGAACTGAACTACAAACATACTCATGGTAATAGTTCTTACACTTTTAACATTATCTTTCATGAGCAAGAAACTGGTTGGTTGGATTTTGTAATTTTGTCCTATTGCACATTTACTTTTTCAAGATGGTTAAAACTCACTGGACATTACCTTTACTTCCCTGGTAGTGTATCAGACTCTTACTAAATTTATCCGTCATCTAGAAACACTTTGGCTGCTTTCTACTCCCCTCTGTGAGTGTTTAAGGATTGCAAAGTAGACTCAATATTTGGGGCACACAATTGTATTTCAGTGGCATTTAAGAACAGCCATGATTGCTATTCATTTCACTTTCTCATTAGCATCTAGTCTCTCTTTCTCCAGTGACTTATTGCTTTGGCACATGAATACTAGCCAGTTCTGCTTTTGTTTCCAAAGCTGGCTAATACCATGATCTGAGGAGGATAATGATGACACTTTAAGTGAACATCATTTTACATTTTATTCTGAGCTTTTAGAATGGAGATGCATGAATGGTCAACTTTGACCACATGTAATTGGCACTGTAAAGCTGAGGCTCAGTCAGTTCAGTTCAGTTGTTCAGTCGTGTCCGACTATTTGCACCCCATGGCCTGCAGCACGCCAGGCCTCCCTGTCCTTCACCAACTCCCAGAGTTTATTCAAACTCATGTTCATTGAGTTGGTGATGCCATCCAACCATTTCATCCTCTGTTTCCCTTTTCCACTAGCCTTCAATCTTTCCCAGCATCAGGGTCTTTTCCAATGAGTCAGTTCTTTGCATCAGGTGGCCAAAGTATTGAAGTTTCAGCTTCAGCATCAGTCCTTCCAATGAATATTCAGGACTGGTTTCCTTCAGGATGGACTGGTTGGATCTCCTTGCAGTCCAAGGGACTCTCAAGAGTCTTCTCCAATACCACAGTTCAAAAGCATCAATTCTTCAGCTCTCAGCTTTCTTTATAGTCCAAATCTCACATCCATACATGACTACAGGAAAACCAGAGCTTTGACTAGATGGACCTTTGCTGGCAAAGCAGTGTCTCTGCTTTTTAATAAACTGTCTAGATTGGTCATAACTTTTATTCCAAGGAGCAAGCATCTTTTAATTTCATGGATGCAGTCACCATCTGCAGTGATTTTGTAGCCTCAAACAATGAAAGTCTCTCACTGTTCTCATTGTTTACCCTTCTATTTGCCATGAAATGATGGGACTATATGCCATGATCTTAGTTTTCTGAATGTTGAATTATAAGCCAACTTTTTCACTATGCTCTTTGACTTTCATCAAGAGGCTCTTTAGTTCTTCACTTTCTGCCGTAAGGGTGGTGTCATCTGCTTATCTGAGGTTATTGATATTTCTCCCAGCAATCTTGATTCTAGCCTGTGCTTCATCCAGCCCAGCATTTCACATGATGTACTCTGCATATAAGTTAAATAAGCAGGGTTGATGTACACAGCCTTGATGTACTCCTTTCCAAATTTGGAAACAGTCTTTTGTTCCATGTCCAGTTCTAACTGTTGCTTCCTGACTTGCATACAGATTTCTCAGGAGGCAGGTCAGGTGGTCTAGTATTCCCATCTCTTGAAGAATTTTCTACAGTTTGTTGTGATCCACACAGTCAAAGGCTTTGGCATAGTCAATAAAGCAGAAGTAGATGTTTTTCTGGAACTCTCTTGCTTCTTCAGTGATCCAATGGATGTTTGATCTCTGGTTCCTCTACCATCTCTAAGTATAGCTTGAACATCTGCAAGTTCACAGTTTATGTACTGTTGAAGCCTGACTTGGAGAATTTTGAGCATTACTTGACTAGCATGTGAGATGAGTGCAATTGTGTGGTAGTTTGAACATTCTTTGGCATTGCTTTTCTTTGGGATCAGAATGAAAACTGACTTTTTCCAGTCCTGTGGCCACTGCTGAGTTTTCCAAATTTGCTGGCATATTGAGTGCAGCACTTTCACAGCATCATCTCTTAGGATTTGAAATAGCTTAACTGGAATTCCATCACCTCCACTAGCTTTGTTCGTAGTGATGCTTTCTAAGGCCCACTTGACTTCACATTCCAGGATGTCTGGCTCTAGGTGAGTGATCACACCATCGTGATTATCTGGGTCGTGAAGATCTTTTTTGTATAGTTCTTCCGTGTATTCTTGCTACCTCTTCTTAATATCTTCTGCTTTTGTTAGGTCCATAATATTCTGTCCTTTATTTTGCCCATCTCTGCATGAAATGTTCCCTTGGTATCTCTAATTTTCTTGAAGCAATCTCTAGTCTTTCCCATTCTTTTCTTTCCTCTGTTTCTTTGCATTGATCACTGAGGAAGGCTGTCTCATCTCTCCTTACTATTCTTTGGAACTCTGCATTCAAATGGGTGTAGCTTTCCTTTTCTTTTGCC
The DNA here is from genome assembly GCF_042477335.2 of Ovis canadensis. Lineage (NCBI taxonomy): Eukaryota > Metazoa > Chordata > Mammalia > Artiodactyla > Bovidae > Ovis > Ovis canadensis. The sequence continues at coordinate 66,280,874 of NC_091250.1, forward strand.
TTTCTCTTCTCTTCTTTACATAGCTATTTGTAAGGCCTCCTCAGACAACCATTTTGCCTTTTTGCATTTTTTGGGGGGGGAGAATGATCTTTATCTCTGTCCCTGTACAATGTCATGAATCTCCGTCCATAGTTCTTCAGGCACTCTGTCTATCAGAACTAATCCCTTAAATCTGTTTCTCACTTCCACTCTATAATTTTAAGGGATTTCATTTAGGTCATACCTGAATGGTCTAATGGTTTTTCCTACTTTCTTCAGTTTAAGTCTGAATTTGGCAATAAGGAGCTCATGATCTGAGCCACAGTCAGCTGCCGGTCTTGTTTTTGCTGACTGTATAGAGCTTCTCCATCTTTGGCTGCAAAGAATATAATCAGTCTGATTTCAGTGTTGACCATCTGGTGATATCCATGTGTAGAGTCTTCTCTTGTGTTGTTGGAAGAGGATGTTTCCTATGACCAGTGCATTCTCTTGGCAAAACTCTATTAGCCTTTGCCCTGCTTCATTCTGTACTCCAAGGCCAAATTTGCCTGTTACTCCAGGTGTTTCTTGACTTCCTACTTTTGCATTCCAGTCCCCTATAATGAAAAGGACATCTTTTGGGGTATTAGTTCTAGAAGGTCTTGTAGGTCTTCATATAACCATTCAACTTCAGCATTACTGGTCAGGGCATAGACTTGGATTACCTTGGTATTGAATGGTTTGCCTTGGAAACAGAGATCATTCTGTCATTTTTGAGATTGCATCCAAGTACTGCATTTTGGATTCTTTTGTTGACTATGATAGCTACTCCATTTCTTCTAAATAATTATTACCCTCAGTAGTAGATTTAATGATCATCTGAGTTAAATTCACTCATTTCAGTCCATTTTAATTTGCTGATTTAATTCCTATAATGTGGGTGTTCACTCTTGCCATCTCCTGTTTGACCACTTCCAATTTGCCTTGATTCATGGACCTAACATTCCAGGTTCCTATGCAATATTGCTCTTTACAGCATCAGACTTTACTTCCCTCACCAGTCACATCCACAATTGGGTGTTGCTTTTGCTTTGGCCCCATTTCTTCATTCTTTCTGGAGTTATTTCTCCACTGATCTCCAGTAGCATATTGGGTACCTACCAACCAATGGAGTTCATCTTTCAGTGTCCTATCTTTTTGCCTTTTCTTACTGTTCATGGGGTTCTCAAGGCAAGAATACTGAAGTGGTTTGCCATTCCCTTCTCTGGTGGAGCACGTTTTGTCAGTATATTGAAGCTGAGGTTCAGTCTAGTGTTTTTGCTTCCTTGATGCCTAGCAATCTGTTTGAGGGCTTCCCTGATAGCTCAGTTGGTAAAGAATCTGCCTGCAATGCAGGAGACCCTGGTTCAATTCCTGGGTCAGAAAGATCAGCTGGAGAATGGATAGGCTACCCACTCCACTATTCTTTGGCTTCCCTTGTGGCTCAGCTATAAAGAATATGCCCGCAGTGTGGGAGACCTGGGTTTGATTCCTGTGTTGGGAAGATCCCCTTAAGAAGGGAAAGGCTACCTATTCCAGTATTCTGGCCTGGAGAATCCCATGGGCTGTATAGCCCATGGATTCCCAAAGTGTTGAACAAGGCTGAGCTACTTTCACTTTCAGTCTGTTTGAATTGATCCCTGTTCCTCCCTTGTTTAGAGAGAATGTTCCTTTAAAATGTCATTTAGAAGTAAAACAAGAAAAAATAAAATTGTGAATTGAGATGTACACAATTTAACCTTTAGCAATAGGCAGTTCTAGAGCAGAAATCCTCAAATACTTGATTATGTTAGTTTTAACAGTCGATTTTTGCTCTCTCTGACTTTTGAGTTACTTTAATTTGTCTGTATTTCTAATTTAGGATATTCAGGACAGCTTTGTTGTCATTGCTTTTAATTATTACATCACATCCTTTTATATGTAGACTTGATCTAAGTAGAGAGAACAGCTTGGGGTGAGGTTGAATGGAATTACAGAAATCTCTGATTTAGGCAGGGAAATCCACTCACTGCCTCCCGACTTCACCACCCATCTTCCTCACAGGTTTCTTCTTGGAATGCAGTTTTCCCTCATTTCCATAAATGTCAAGCTTATCTGGCTTTTAAGACCCAGCTCAGGTTCAGTTAGTCCAGGGGCCCTCTCTCTCCTCCCCTCACCATAGTCTCTTCTCACCCTTCAGAGCTCTCATAGTTTTACCTCCTGGGTTCTTGTCTTTTCCTCCTCAAGATTAATCACCTGTTTATGCGTATGTATTTGTACACATAAAAATTTCCTCAGAGGGAAGACTGTGACTTTCATTTCTTTGTATTTCCCCCGTGCCTCCCACGATGTCTTTCACGTGATTCGACTCTGTAACCTTTGGCATTCTTTCTAACACTGAGATTCCATGATTCTAACAGCCAGCCAGTCAATAAATATTGATTGCTTGGCTTTCCAACCCATGGCATTTTTTTGTTAGGGCCCACATCATTCGTATTCTGTAGTGAGAGCAAATTACCTATGATGTGGAAGTGGTATAATATTATCCAATCCCTTTCCTTCCATGGCCAATTCAGAGGCTGACTCACCATTTCAAAGCCCTCTTTTCCAAAGAATGTAAATTAAACAGTGCCAATGAATGGCCTTTATGTGTGTGTACTCTTACACAGGTAAATGGTTATAAACATCCCTTTCTTTGATTAGGTGGAATTTGTCTTATTTATTTCTTTTCTTTCTATGTTTTTCTTTTTTGTTGTTAGTTTAGATAACCTTCAGATATGTTGAAGTTGCTTCTTATGTATTCACAAATTTAATTATGATAGAATCCTGACTCTAATAAATACACAGGCTTCTAGAACTGAGTTTCATAACACACTCATTTATAATAGTATAGAAAGCTTGCATAGTGTTGCGCTATTCCTGAAACAATGGCAAAAATAGACATTTTCAGTTATAACTTAAATGTATATTTTTAAAAGAGTCAAAGTCAAATTTAAAAAACTATTATCCAGAAACATAATGCTGAGGAATAACAATCTTTGATTAATAACCAAAGTCTTGGTTTGGGGCCCTGATTCTCCCATTATCTATGTGATTTTTATATAAGAAGATTAAGCTCTCTGATCTTTAATTCCCTCATATGTAAAATGAGCAAACTTATAATTGCTACTTCACAAGGACTTTGTGAGGGAAAGTTAAATAATTAAGTGCAATCTTGTAATAAACATCTATGCAGATGATATAGTAACAAATAATTATAATTTGAGTTTTGGTACCTCATTTATATGTCAAAATGGAGTAAAACACGATCATATCATTCATTCAGAATTATCCTCATAGTCCTCCATTTACCAAATCCCATGTTAACCTTCTGTCTCGCTTTCTATTTCAAATGATTTTCCATTATTTTTTTAAATAATAAACTTTCAGTCTTGATGATGGCTCTCCCTTGACTTAGCTCTGATATTATACATTTGCTGTAAAATATGAAAATCTACTTCGTGTTCCTAGATTGCAGAAACTACCATCAATTGCATTTTCTGGGTCATGAAATAGACTCTACTTTTTATATGATGCCTTTTACTTTCACCTAGATCTTAACATCAGTCAGAGAAAAAAATAATGAATATTCATAGAATCCTTTTACATATTGCCAATTATATGCAAACACATTCAACAGACACTTGTACTTAATCTACACCAATTACATAGGTGTGTGACTTAGTTTTGAAGCATGCCTAATAAAAATAAGTACAAAATAGATACAAGCTCCTTTCAAAATATATACATTTCCTTGTTTATGATTGGAATTTTTTCAGAATTATTAAGTGAGTGTTTATTCCTTTGTATGAGTGTTCATTGTATTCTTGTACTTAAATCTGAATCTTAATCCTGTTCTCTGCATAATTCAGCTTTCTTTTCCAAGCACTAGTCAGGGAGAAGGCCAGAGAAATCTGAAAAAGAACAAAGCTTTTATCATTTAACTTTTTATTGATATTTTGAAAATTAACTTATTTTAATTGGAGGATAATTGCTTTACAATTTTGTGATGGTTTTTGATAATTAATTCCAAGCTTATTTCAGTCTCTTTGATTAGGAAATGAAAACTGAGTGAGTTATAGAGATGGCCTGGTAAAACGTGCTCCAGGAATGGCTTGGTTTCATCTTTGTGTGTGTGTGTGTGTGTGTGTGTGTGTGTGTGTGTGTGTGTGTGGTGTGTGTGTGACTTGTTGCCTGGGTGATAGAAAAAAATTGAAGAGAATGACTGGAAGGGGAAGACAAAAGCTGCATCTATACAACTTCAGCAGAATTGGACCTGACTGAAAGATTGGTTTGGTTTGATTTACTGGAGCCTATCTCCTCAGTGGGCAGTGATCTGAAAATTGCTTCCAGGGCCATTTTAATTAGCTGATTCAAATCAAAACAAACCAATCCTGGTAACATCCATTTCTACCCTGACCCTCATCAATGACTGTTTGCAGAATGGTGATTCCTAAGCAGTTCTCCATGAGCTCAATAAGTGATTTGAGGTATGCATTTTTGTTTTTAAACGTGAATCTTTAATGGTGAGGAAAGAATCCACTTTCTTGGTTTTAGTGACAGGTGAATATTAGTGCACAGCTGCATTTGTTCAGTGCATCAAAGCTTGAAACCACAAACGTGAAACCTGCCCTTCCATAGTTAATTTATGACATGAGAGAGCTCTTTTCCTCAGTATTTTAATAAGAGGATTTCATTATGTTTCATGGCAATGTGGTAAATGCATTCTGTTTCTTGGGTATGCTTTTAAAAGAATGTCAAGTCTTGAAAATAGAAGATGAAACACTTTGATGCCTCTGATTTCCTATGTTTTTATTGTTTTACTTATTCACTTATTGAAAACCTTGCAGAACATTCTAAATAGAATATTCCCTTTAAGGAAAGAAAAGAATGACTGTTATATAGAAAAGGTTAAAAAGAGAAAATTAATGAAATTTTAAATGGACAGGCCAAGTTGGAAAAAATAGAAAAAGTGGGTGAAATAAAATGATAATAAAATTAAGAATGTTAATACACCTCAAGAATGTCTGTTTCATAATCATATGACAAATAGTAGAAAGTCAAAAACATGATTTCAAATTATTAAAATTAGACAAAAGTGGTACTGTGATGTGACCAGTATTGTGATTTGTTTAGCTAGCTATTTCCAACAGGTATTCATTCATTAGAGCAATTTTATTGAGAGACAACCATGTACCAACACTGAGAATAAAGTAGTAAACCATGGAAATGAGGTTTGTTCTTCTGGACTACACTGTAGCCTTGACAGGATAAAACAGTTAAGTGAATAACTTCACAAAGATAATTGTGTATGTATGTGTATATATATATATATATATGTGTGTGTGTGTGTGTGTGTGTGTGTGTGTGTGTGTGTATAGTGCTCCTGCTCAGTCACTAAGTCGTGTTTGTCTCTTCGTGACCCCATAGACTATAGCCTGCCAGGCTCCTCTGTCCATGGGATTCTCCAGGCAAAGATATGGACTTCCCAGGTTGCTCAGTGGTAAAGAAGCTGCCTGCCAATATAGGAGTCTCAGAGGATGTGGGTTTGATTCCTGGGTCTGGAAGATCCCCAGGAGGAGGAAATGGCAACCCACTCCAGGATTCTTGCCTGAAGAATCCCATGGACAGAGGAGCCTGGTGGGCTACAGTCCATAGGATTGCAAAGAGTCAGACACGACTGAGCAACTTAGCACAAACATGATAGGTAGTACCTAACAGGATGATCTAATGTAGTCTAGTTGTGCATTATGGCTAAATCATTCTCATTGGTTTGGAAATAAAAAACAGTATCTGAAACTTTTAAATATATAGTTTTCATTTTTGTATAAAGAAGTTTTTAAATGGCAGGTGTAGTGTATGGTTTGTGTTCTGATTAGATAACCTATGTTTGTCTTAGGGCTTCCCAGATGGCACTAGTGGTAAAGGAGACATAAGAGATGCAGGTTCAATCCCTGGGTGGGGAAGATCCTCTGGAGAAGGAAATAGCAACCCACTCCAGTATTCTTGCCTGGAAAATCCCATGGACAGAGGAGCCTGGTGAGTTACAGTCCATGGGGTTGCAAAGAGTTGTGAAGACTGAAGCGACTTAGCACGTGTTCATCTTAAACTTACAATCTAAATCATGAAAACTCACTCAGCATAGATTCCATGGTAAACTTGTCTTCCGTGTGTTATTGGCCAGAATATCTTTAATTATGTTAAGTTTTAAAACTTGCTAAAGAAAATATACACTATTTCTAGAAAAGATAAAATTTAACTTAATAAATTAAGACATTTTAAAGCTGCTTAAATTTATACAGCTAATATGGATAATCTGCAGTCAGAACAATTTTTAAGCATCTTATGCTCTTGAATATAAGCAATTTTTAAATTAGACATTACTTTTTTGTTCCATTTACTTTCAAATGTGAGTTAGTTGGTTATTCAGTGAAAGAGTTCATTTACTTCTTTTCTAACCTTGATCCTCATGTGCTGATGCATTGTGACACTGGAAATTAGGTGCAGTACTAATTTTTTTTTTTTTAATTCTTAAAACATTCTAATTCTTTTGCTAGTGAACTGTAGCATTTTTATTTTATGGAAGTGATTTATTATCCTTTTTGACAGTGTTCAAAGTCATTAAAGCTTTTACTGACATCAATTGCATCATTAAACTGGAAACAATATTCTGTGCATTTTTTGTCAGAGAGCAGAGATCAGACTATTGGTCAGGCTCAAATTCAAAGCAATAAATATTCAGTACTATTTAAAACTCATATTGGCACCAAAATATTTTAAAGGAGTATTATCATTACTTTCATTTGTAAAAAAACAATACCTTTTTATGGTCATATTTTTGAAGGGGATAGTTTTAATAATTCATCCTTGACCATAAATCAGTGAACCATTTGTTGATGATGTGTAAAATGCTCAGATTTCCATGATTACATTTAGAGACTAGAGAGCTACTTTGAAGGGTGTGAACATTCAGATCAAGCTCACCTCCCAGAGAGTTTAGGGACAGTAAATTGTAAAAGAACTGATAACAAATTTCCATTTCATTCTTATTTGTATTTATAACATAAATAAAGCCAACAATACTTCTTTCCCTGACAGCCCCTCTCCTTTAAATACTCAAGGCCTGAAAAACAATAATTCAATGTTTCTTTTACCATGCAAATATCTCTTGTCAAAGACCGAGAGAGATTAGCCAACAGCATTGATGTAGATGCCCTAGGGTTGTTAATTGTAGCTGGAACAGTTATGTCTCTATGAATTCTAAAAGAGGTTATGGCCACTCCAAATACATCTTAAAGAAGGAAAGAATACTATCAGCCAAAATACGCATCCAAGTTTTGGATCTAGGCTAGCAAAACCCTACTCACATCCCTGTAAAGCAGACATATATTTTTGTATTTTTTATAGGTGGATACAGTGCAGACCACGAAACCCCCTGGCCACATTGAGGAATCGTGTAAAATGAATGTATGTGCTCGTAAGTGAAGTCCATGGAATGTTCCAACTAAAGGTGTTGGATCCTAACAAACCTGGATTAGTCCTGTGTAAAAAGAAATCGATTCCCAAGGGGCAGGACCACTAGCTGAGTAAAATGAAGCTCTGATTTGGAAGAAAACAAAATGGCTTTAAAATAAATTCTCGGCAAAAAAGGAATCAAACGATAATTTGCAAATAGCTGGAAAAGAAAATTAAGCTCTCAGTATAGAATAAAAAAGGGATGTGAGAGAGGTTTTACAATCTTATCAATTACAATGGAGACACTGAATCAAATATCATCACATTCAAGAGTATGAAAAGAACAGGAAATCCTTTTCCATTGGTTTTCACTTGAAAGGACTCTAGCAAAGAGTGGAGAAACATATCCTCTTACTTACTGTTTATAGTTAATAAGATGGAAATTATTATAGATGTGATTTCATTTGCCTTGCTTGAACTAATTGGATGCATTATGTAGAAATCACCTGAGCCTGTGCTAGATCAACAAAGAAAATGGAAACGTATACCTCAGGACTGAATTCTGAGAAAATTAGCTTGTTCCATACTATTTCACAAGGCTAAGAAGAAATACTACTGCTAATCAGGGAAAATGAGAAACTAAAGGACACAAGAGAAAATAAAATTTAGGTCAATCTGATACTTGTTGAAATAGAGTTTATTATGGTGTAAAAGCAGAAGATCAGGATATATCTCACAGACATTTGATACAATTTCTGATTGAATTTAGGGTAAACCTTGTTACGTGTTATAGGAATGTACGGCCATTATTTAATAGGAAACTGGCCTTTTACATTTGTGGTCCTATGCCTTTAGGTATGCAAAGGAGGACTTTTTAGATTTTATTAAAGGTGAATTGCATGTGGGAAGTAACTCTTTGCATTATAGTAACTTACTCAATTGAAGATACTCTATAAAGTCTAATTTGTGTATGGGTGTGAGTGTATATGTATGCATTTGTGTGTGTGCCTGTATGTATCAGTGGGAGAAGGTAAAACTTAAAGATTGACATTTGCACTTTGGTTTGTTACCTAGAATGTAAAGAGGTAGAGTAAACCGTCTTAAGCCATTTCCTCTATGTCATGATCATATTAAAGATTATTATTCACAAAAGAAGCAGTTCTGAAGATAGAATGACTACTGCAAAGGCTCGCCAATTAAGTATGATATTTAATGCAATTGAGCCATTTAAATTAAGATAGTACTGATGTCTGAAAATATCAGTTTGAAGACAGTTGGAAAGTCCTACTATATTCTTTAAGATTTCTTTATTCAGTGACAGAGAATGTGAATCATGGCTGCTCTTACAGATGAGACTGGGGAAATATTTGTGTTCTAACTTTTAAATATGCCAAGAAATTACATGTGTTTTTTCCCCAATTTTTTTCAATCTGAATTATACAAGTGACCATGCGTTAACATAGATAAGATAGTATTTCAAACAGATTGATGTATTTTTTGAGGTCACTATGTGCCATAATAATTTTGAAACTATTGTACTCTGGTATTTACATTCATTTCTCTTTATATTACTGATTAACCTTAGAGTTGAAATTTTTACCTCTTTTTTCTATGTGACAATCAACTGAAGCTGGTACCCTATCTATACTATTACAGGGATTTGGGTTTTTATGCTATTATAATAAATTATAAGTCTACAAGCTGTATAATTCTATTGTATTGAATATTTTTCTGTGGCCAATAAAGAAGTCTACTTTATAAAATGTCTGTATTTTTAATAGTCTCTTAAAACAAAATGAGATGTATATTTATGTTGCTGGTTTTAAACTATATTTTCTGCATCTTTACAATTTGAAAGTGAAGAGCTTAGCCACTTAAGATAAAGAGAAAAGGTTTGACAGAGATATATTTGAGAATGTTTGGAGAATAGCACCCTGAACAGGGTCAGGAGTCTTGATGCCAAATTTTACTCTGGTGCTAAATAGCCAGACTTGAGGATACGTTTTTTGCATTACCCGGTGCTAAGCTCTCTCACCCATAAAGGATGAGTTTGGACTGAACTATCAATGTTAAAATCATTTGCATTCTTAATTCCTGATAAATTAACTTAATTCTTAGGTTTTAATATCTTAGAAATATTAACACCATGCTATAGAATAGTGATTATATCAATAATCAATAGTGATAATCCTTATTAAGAGAATCACATGCTGTTTTCCACTTAAATTGACCCAAATCTCAACCTATGCCTTAGGAACAAGAAAAACTATGAATTTACAGTTGTTGCTGTTCTAGCCTTAGCTTGACTTAATAGAGATATGTACTAACATACAAATAATCATGTCTGGAATCAATATCTCCTTCTAAGTTAACTGAACCAAGCGGCACCCAAGTACAAAATCACTCAATTTGTAATAGCAGAAACCTTTTTGTACTTCATTGAGTTGAATGCATTCCCTGGCAGAATGTATTAAAGATCTAGAACCAGTTTTTCTTGCTCTGTACTGCTCAAGGATTGATCAACACATATAACTTCAAAAGCATTTTTGAACTTGGATCAGCCTGATTGGTTTCAGAAGAGAAAGAAACACTAGCCCCTGATGTTTATTGCCGTAGGCTCTTTTGACTAATAGTAATTCTCTGCTTAGGAGAAGCAACAGGCAGAGAAGTCTTACAACTGTTCTGATTTCATGATTGTTTATTCACAAAGTGCCTCATACAGAAAAACGGTACTTTTATTTTAGTTTCCTGCTACTACTCCAACTGAGAAAGGTCAGAGAAACAGTGGGAAGCAAAATGAAAGCATAGATATCTTGTGGATTTTTTTTCATTGCAGCATACTGACTTGCAAAATAGTGTCACCTTCAATATCACAGAGATGGCATGGATAATCTTCAAAGATCCTTATGCAGAAATTGGTCACTGAATTTTTTTTTTCCATTTAGGTGAATTTCTGGCCATTTATGGAACTGATATTGATAATAAAATTTAATTTTGTCAATTTAGTCTTTATTTTGCAAGATTAAAAATTTAAATGGGACCTATCAAACCTCTCCCAAGTCCTAGTATCTCTACATAAAACTTCTACACTTGTCCTATGCCTCTATCCATTTGGAAAAAAAAAGAGAGGAAGGAGAGGAGACTAGACTTGGCTTGAGGGAAATGGCTACACAGAGCAGTATAATTGTGAATGGGAATTCCATTTGAAAAATTATGTCCAGAATCCATCAGATTGAATACACATGGATAAAAAAATATCATTGGGAATGAAAATTTGTTTTTACTTATTGCTATTTTGGGGGGTTACTATTATTCTACTTCTCTGTTTTGGTATATATAGTCAAACAGATTTTCATATTTCTCTGATAATATTTTAAACTTAAGTTCCCAAGACCCTACTCTGTACAGATGATATAGTAATTGCTCTGTTTAATATTTATATCAGCCTCATGAGGTTAGATACTATTATTGCATGAGACCCATTTTACAGATGAGGAAATGAGGAACAGAGAGTTTCGGTAAATTTGCAAAGCTACAGAATTAGCAGGAGATAGTGCTGAGCATTGAGCCCTGCCAGTGGTTTCAGAGGCCACATTCAATAGGTGGGTCACAGCTTTCATGGCAAACACTATTATAGTTAGGAATTCAAGATAGGTTCTGAAACTATTTGGGGGTGCAGAGATAAATTTTGTGGTTCCCTAGATCACACATCTATTAACTGTGTGAGGCAGATTTAGAATGCATGACTTAGATGTGAAAGGTATTCAGATGTTCTAGTTCACTGAAATATTGGATAAAGATGGAATCTGTGATGAAAGGTCTACTCTAAATACTATATGAAGGGAAGAAGAGAAAAGTTTTTCTCTAACTTACTTGTTTTGCATGCTTAAAGTGTATTAATATAAACATGTACTATTTGCTGCAACTTCTTTTTAAATAAAGACTTTGCTGCTGGAATATGAGTGGACTGAGGAATATGTCAGCTGCATTCTTTGAACAGGGAGAGCTCCCAGTCTAATGGAAATTCCAGCCGTGCAGGCTGAATGTTACAATGCCATGTGCTAAATGATGGGATATCACGGTGGTTGAGGTCAGGGTCTGGAATCCAGGCTGCCTGAGTTTGAAACATGGTTCATGCACATAACTTGAGTGACTTTTGAATAAATAACATCTCTCTGCCTCCATTGCTTTGTATGTAATATGGAGTTAGAACAGTATCTACTTCATAAATTAGTTGTGATGATTAAATGAGATTCATCCAGGCAAAGTGAGTATGACATAACAAGAACTCAATAAACAATGGTATTATTACTTTTCTTATTGTTTTTATAATTGACATGAATAGAATGAGATGATTATTGGCTGAGATGTTCATGGGCCAAAATAAACTCAGTATTACTGGCAAAAGTGAAGTAAAAGGAACCTCACAGAAAAGTGTAATGCCAAGCCCTCACTCTTTTCTGTATGCTATGGTGTGAAACTCAGAAAAATTGTGCAGGTCCAAGTTTTCCAGGGGAATGCATTAGTTTCTGATCCACTACAGTTCAAATCTGGGAGTTCTGTGAGTTGCAATTTCTTCAGTCATAGACAAGTGAATGAAACTGTGAAAGCTGAAATCAAGCCTGTGTTATATGATGAAAGTTTCCAAAAGGTTAAGAAACAATTTTTGGAGATCACTTTATCCACAATCATAATGGAATGCAATTCTCACATTATTAATAGCTTAAAAATCGTGAAACAAAATAGGAAATATATCAGCTTATCATAAAAACTAAGGGTAATGCTAATTATGGCAGCCAATCCATAAACAGGCAGTTGTTATTCTTTGAAAATATTTAATATCTGTTAAATATGATGAGGGCTTTATTTTCAAAGTCCTTCATTAAGCATAAAACAGTGCTGTATTTATTGGCTGATAAGATATGAATGTATGAAATGTAAACTAAATACGTGCTGAATTGAATTGGATCATATTTAGTATCGATGCAGTCAGTGGCTTTCATTTTCATTTCAAATATAGTAGGTGGTTAAATAAGCATATTGGAGAAAAGAAAACAAATAAGCATTGAAAATGCTCAGTTTGGCCTATTTTAAACTACTTTCTAGATGAAATATATTGAATAATTGTGACTTTGGAAAATGTAGGCCTCAGAAGTGGCTCTGTGTTCTTGTAAACTCATAGAATTGCTAGTGAAAACAAGATAAAGTTATATTTTAAGTTTATATCACAGTTTAGCAACTGAAAAGAAAAAAAGCCAACTACAGATTTTTATCAGACTATACATTGTAATAATTTCTACAGTTTTTTATGAAAAAGCTGGCTACTGTATATTTTTGTGGTTGTTAATTCCCCTATAATAACCTATCTTGTGCTGCTTTTTGTGAATTTCTAATGAGGAGTTAAGATTAATGTGATTAAAAATGAATATCTTTCTAGACTCAATCCTTAGATGTTGGAGAGAAAGTGAACATTTCCTGTTTTAAGAGACTGGTGTTCTGAGATCAGGTACAGCTCAACCTTGTTTTTTAATTGCTACTGCCCAGTTGTGTCAGCGAAAATTTGTCTCAGTAGCAACTGAGGGGGACCTAGGTCTCTAATCTTTCTTCTTCTCTCTGTATCTAGCAGTTAAAAGGTAGGTCAGCAAGGACTTTTTCTCCCCTATGTGTCAGGCTTATGAAAGCAGCAGACATTTGGTATATCCATTTCAGAAAGATCAGAAACTGGCTGCCTCTAGTAGATTTCAAGTGGGTGTAGCGTAATCTAACTATTTTGCTGGTTGACTTTTTAAAACCCCTTAATATTTATTAGTTACAAATATGTCATTTATTTGAACCCCAAATTGAAACTTGGTTGATAAAGTCATGTAATCGAAAAAAAATGTGTTAAGGAAAATACTAATAATATTGATGAAGCAATTGATTATATGAGCCTTTTTAATAAAAATCCTGTGATAACTTATCAAACAGATGTCTCACTATTTAGATGAAGATGTTTGAGCAAATGTTTTTGAGGATATCTTGTTATTAGTACTGCATTAGAAGAGATTATATTCAAGTGAATACCAAGGATCTGTAAACAAAGCATCTTTTCATCTTTCAGTAAACCATTTTTAGTACTGGGAAGAAATGCAGTACATGTCTTACATGGGAGCTCCTCAGCAATCATGTGTTATTGCCATCTGAGATTAACATTTGGATTAAAGTGCATGATTAGATGATTCTAAACTAGTGGTTACATAAAAGTTGAAACAAAGTAATACAGCAATCTGCTTCATGCAATATATTTCTTATACCAGTTAATTAGCAGATTAATTAGCATGATGTTTCACGTTGTGACCTAAGCCATTGTACTCCCAGTGGGTCTAATGGAGTCAAGGAAAAAAAAAAGAAAGAGAGCTTTAGAATTGTTGATGGTTTTATCACATGCATGGGGTCACAAAGAATCGGACACGATTGAGTGACTCACACTTTCTCTTTTTATTTCACTTTTCATATCATATGTTACCAGGATTAAAAGTAATTCTTCATTTTAAAAGAAGAGAACATACATACACTTTTTAATCTGAATCTAGAACAGATTTTTAAAGCATTTTTATGGTATGAATCCTTCCACGAATTAAAAGCCTATCAAATAACTGTATGTGCAATAGTGTTAAATGAAGTACATTTTAAATTCCAAATGACCACAAGTAAATGCCTAAAGGATACACTTCAGTAAAAGAGAAGTTCTGCTTATGATTTTGAGAGAAAAACATGAAAGATATGTATTAGGGTGATCATAGTTTTGAATGTATAATGTGATTCATAGGATTCTATTAAAGGCCATTGAAATCACTTACAAAGGACTGCATTTTAGAAAGGCACAATGGAACTCTGCCTTTGGACAGCCTGAAGAAAAAAAATATGCATCTTAGAAATAATTTGTAAAGTAAATGACATGAAAGGAGTCTCCCAACCCTCCATCCCTCCCCAGTGAGAATGTATTCAGATCGTGTGTGTTTGTCTTTATTATACGAAATGGAAGTTTCTGCTGAGCCAAAGACAGTCATCTGCCAGCTGATTGGTTCTGCCTTTTTACAACAGTAAGAAAAATGGCTATAAGTAGTTATGAATATAGAGGTATAAAATATAGAATCCTTCTGGAGGTACTTTTTACAGTGCTGACAATTCAGAACTTGCAGAGAAATAAAATATTTTAAGGAACTGACTAATATGCCTAGATTTTGTCAAGCTTTCTTTCCCAGTCACTGAACGCTGCTGGCCACCTCCTTGTGGCTGTATCATTAAGCTATCCGTTTCCTTTGACTTTGCATACTATAGAAGGTCCAGAGGACTGTTTTTTCACTTTCAAAAATTATTATGTAGCCTCCTTTGGCAGTTAATGTATGGATGCCATTTGGAACATAACTTTTATCATGTTGCTCACAGATACTTTATTGTACACAGAACTGAGTATTTATGGAAATCTAAAGACACTGTTAAGCAAAACATTATAAAGAGAAAAAAAACACTTAATTTTTTTTCTCTTTGACTTTAATCTAACACATCAATTCAAATTGCTCCCTTATCATTTAGCATGAATTTTTGGCAAATGGAATAGAAATATATAAAAATTATGAATTTTTAATTGTAGTGCATAATCAATTGGAAGTTTTAGTTTCTAAATAGGCAGTAGAGGATGAGATGGTTAGATAGCCTCACTTACCCAGTGGACGTGAATCTGAGCAAACTCCAGGAGATAATGAAGGACAGGGAAGCCTAGCATGCTGCAGCCCATGGAGTCACAAAACATCAGACACGTCTTAGTGACTGAACAAAAACAGCAGTTTTCTAAAATAAGGATTAATTTGACCTTGTGGTAAAAAAAAATAATTCAGTAAACATTGTTGCTAGGATGAACATAAAGATAAGTTATTCTTAAGCTTCTTTCTTTTTAATGGTGTTATTATATCTTTAGATAATCAGAAAGTGGCAATTTAATTTTTAATCCTGGTGGCTCAGAGGTTAAAGCGTCTGCGTCCAATGCGGGAGACCCGAGTTCGATCCCTGGGTCGGGAAGATCCCCTGGAGAAGGAAATGGCAACCCACTCCAGTTTCTTGCCTGGAGAATCCCATGGACTGAGGATTCAGTCCTGTGGGCTGCAGTCCACAGGGTCACAAAGAGCCTGACAAGACTGAGTGACTTTACTTACTTACTTACTTACCTGATAATGATCTGATCTGTGAATGATCTTTCAGTTTAAATACATTTACTGAACATTTGAATTGTATTTTGTCCTCTCTTGGAGTTCCTGTGAAAATATGACTTAAAAGAATATATAATTCATGAATTAAAAATGTAGTGTTTAGAGCATTGATTATGGATCAGTTTTTGAGACTTTGGACAAGTTATTTAACCTGTCATGTATTTAAATGAAGATATTAGTAGTCTTATGGTAGCATTAGCAAATGTACATGCATTAATATGCTATATAAGTTGTATGTCATATAATGACTAAGTATAAATTGATACATGACACTTATGGCCATGCCTGGCATAAAGTGAGAATGTATAAATAACAGCTATTATTAAAGAAAGGCTCAGAAATGTGACACCAGTCATGTAGCCATTCACTAGTTGAGCTAAGGTTCCAGAAGCAGTCTGAATGCAATTCACAATACTGTCCACCATAACTATATGTGTGTCTGAGTACTATTAAAAACAAACATTTGTTTTACACCAAAACACTGGTCATGAGTTAGTTTGAGATTCAAACTTCAGATGTGCCTGACTTTAAACCATGATTTCCTTAAACCTTTACATGAATTTAAACTTGATTTTGGAATTATTTTTTGGTGTAGACTTCATAAATTTTATAAATAAGCTTGCTGTTCAGTATGTCTCAGAAAGGCATTTGGGAGATTGTTTAGATTATTTCTATGTTTAGCATATAAGCATGCTTATAAAACATAGTTATATTTATAAAGGAGATTATAGTAAAACATGATCAATTATTAACACATAGTTTGAACTGTTTCCAGGAATATCTCTTAGCATTTAGAAACTACTGATTAAAACAAACACTGGTGAAATATCTAACAGATTTATTTATTTATTTCAAGTATACTTCAGGAAGGTAATTTGGTGAGCTCATATTCTTACCTACACTTTCTTTGAATATTTGGAATTATATTAATCAAAATAAAGTGATTAATTATGTTAATCACTGTCATGATTGTGGAGGGCACGTTTTACACTGTGGTATTTTCTTTTTGGCTATTGCTACATCATTTCTGTTGCCATTCAGTTTTGTTTAACTGTGAGGAATGCTTTATTCAGTTTTTTTGAAATAGTTTGCTGTAATTTTTACAGTTAACTTGTTGTAAAGTATATGTTACAGTTAGATCTTTAGATTGATTGCTTTTCACATAGATGTCTCTAGCATCATCCTTCAGTGGTCACCATTACTTTGTGTTTAGTTGAATTAGAAATTGATATGCCCTGATAACTGTTATTGGAAGTTACTTCACTTACTGTGCCATCTAGCAATACAGGATCATAAAAATATGTGTTAAATAAGAAACGCTCTCTCTGTTTGCTACTGGCAGCTGATCAAGACTGTAAGATAAAATAGATCATGGCTAGGCATGGAAAGCATGCTTGAACTGCTATTAAAGTTGTATACAAAATATGTAAGATGTATTCAGATATTACACTGGAGGCTGAAGTATCCCATACATTGCAAGAACAGAACGACTTGCTTCTCCTTAGGCCATGCTCAGGAACACTTAGTGCCTGCTCATTTCTAATCAATTTCCAGTTTCTTAATTTAGAGTCTTATTTCTCTCACTAATCTCCCTCTCACATTTTTACTTTTCATTCTTTTAATGAACTCTGTGCTCCAGTTAAGCCTGGTAACTTTTGAGTGACTTTGCCTGCTTCACACTTTCTTACCAGTTTACCTTACCCTTTACTTTCATTTCCTCCAGCAAATCTCTGTCTTCTAATTTTACATGAGTGAATCCTTCCTTCCTTGATTCTTCTTTTGTTAAGCTGTTTCTGATTACCAGGTCGTGAGTGCTAATTATAAGTCACTTTATCTGCATGATTTTATGTTAGCTGGGGCTTCCTACCCTTAATGATGGAAAAGTTTTTGTGCATGTAGGTGAATATATCTATTACATTTTATTTTATTGTTACATCATAATCTCTTCACAAGAATGGTCCAAGTCTGATACATATTTGCCATCTCACCTCAGTTGTAAGCAAACTGCCTTGCTTATAGTAGGTTGAAGTGTGTGTGCTCAGTCATGTCCTACTATTTAAGACCCCATAGACTGTATTTTCGGAGAAGACAATGGCACCCCACTCTAGTACTGTTGCCTGGAAAATCCCGTGGACAGAGGAGCCTGGTGGGCTGCAGTCCATGGGGTCACTGAGAGTCGGATATGATTGAGCAACTTCACTTTCACTTTTCACCTTTATGCATTAAAGAAGGAAATGGCAACCCACTCCAGTGTTCTTGCCTGGAGAATCCCAGAGACGGGGAAGTCTGGTGGGCTACCGTCTATGATGTCGTACAGAGTTGGACATGACTGAGGTGGCTTAGCAGCAGCAGCAGCAGCAGACTGTATTCCTCAGGCTCCTCTGTCCATGGAATCCTCCAGCCAAAAATACTGGAGTGGGTTGCCATTTCCCTCTCCAGGGGATTTTCCCAACTCAGGGATCAAACCTCTGTCTTTTATGTCTCCTGAATTGGCAGGCAGATTCTTAACCATTGTGCCACCTGGGAAGCCTGCCTGTAGTAGGTTAATAAATTCTAAGTTAGTAAATGCTTATTAAACAGTGATTGAATTCATTTGATGATATAGATGGGAATTTTATGTGATTCTAGGTCATTCATTGAAATGTTTAAGTTGTTCCTCAATAAATATTTATTGCATTTCTACAATAGATTAGGTGCAGAGGATGTCAATTCGTATAAGGAATTAAATCTTGGGTAACAGTTAAGGTAATATGCACCTATTTAGATACATATATATCATAAATAATATAAGCTTTATTAGAGCTTGTGTTCTGTATTACTCAGGATCTACTCTTCTATGCAGAAATCCTATTAAAAAGATAACTATATTAACCAGATGTGATAACTAGATGGTGCCAAAAGTAAAGGGTCTGGGGGAGTACAAGTAGATGCCAAGGCAGAATGGTCTAAAAGGAAACCAGGAAATAGATCAAAATATAAACAGCATTAGAGTTCATGTTAAGGAGATTCAACATGATTCTAAGGGAAATGGGAGTCAGGTGGCAGAGGTCTTTAAGTATAGAGGAGTGGAGGCCTTGATTTCTTAGGGGAACAATTTTCAAAGCTTTACAAAGAAAACGAAGAAACAAATATCCTGAAAGGGATCTGGATTGTTCTTTAACAGAGATATTTCTCTTAGACTTGGAGTGCTGTGCTGTTAGTGGTCATACTTTACGTGGAATAAGTAGTAGAGACAGTCGCTCTCTTGGTCATTTCTTGGTACCAATACACTGCTCCTCTCTAGAGACTTATTTCCTAAGTAGAGGATTTAGTACAATAACAAAAGAAATGTTTCTAAAATCAATAGACTTGAAACTATTCTTTGAACATGGAGTTCAGTTCAACTTAAAATGTTTATGTGTGGTGCTATAGCAAATCTATATGATGTTTGCATATAGGTAGAAAGCCTCATTTAAATATAAAAATTTTCTCACTGAAATAATGACTGTCACAAAAGACTTCCCTTGATGTTAAGCTATGATCTCAGGTAAGTCACACCTCAGAGGCTGTCTTGAGGCTGAAGGCTGAAGAATTGTCACTCATCAAATCGATGCCATCTCATTTCTACCCCTATCATTGTCTGAGCTCACTGTTCAAGCTATAAGCTGATTAGTATTTCACACTTACCGAAAAGTATTTTATTTTGACCTTGTAGCATATCATTAAAGTATTTTCAGTGATTTTTGCTTACTGTCTGTGTTTCATGGTTTAGAAAAAAAGAATTTATGCCACAGATAATGTGGATATGATTTTCACAGTCCTAACCCTTTTAAGACTTACTGTTTTCTTTTGGAAAAAAAAAAAAAAAAGCAATTCATAGGATTTCATTTGTAGTGAGACCATTCTGACAGTTCTGTAACAGTGGAATTTTTAAGGATCATCAATATTGAAGGCACAGCCTGCAAAGTTACTGTTTTTTTTTCTTTCTTTTTTCATCTTTAATTCCAATTAAAAGATACATATTCTATTAGACTAGATGCCTTCTGCCTGGATGTTTTCTGTGTGATCTTTGACTTGCAACCAAGGAAATTCAGCTTCAATCTGTTAGAGCTGAAAGGGCCCACAGCATGCCATGGGCTATCCAGTGTTTCAAGAATTTAGAATCCCTGGTTTGTGAATAATGATTAATATTTGTTACACATATTGTTAAATTTTCCAACAAAGATGGCCTATGAAGTTATTCTGCTTTGCTGATTATTCTTAGTATTCCATATAATGCAGATATTGCACATATCCTATATGTGCAAAATATTTAACTTGTTCTATAGGGAAATAGATGGGGAAACAGTGGAAACAGTGTCAGACTATATTTTTGGGCTCCAGTATCACTGCAGATGGTGATTGCTGCCATGAAATTAAAAGACACTTACTCCTTATGACCAACCTAGATAGCGTATTCAAAACCAAAGACATTACTTTGCAAACAAAGGTCCGTCTAGTCAAGGCTATGGTTTTTCCAGTGGTCATGTATGGATGTGAGAGTTGGACTGTGAAGAAAACTGAGTGCTGAAGAATTGATGCTTTTGAACTGTGGTGTTGGAGAAGACTCTTGAGAGTCCCTTGGACTGCAAGGAGATCCAACCAGTCCATTCTAAAGGAGATCAGTCCTGGGTGTTCATTGGAAGGACTGATGCTGAAGCTGAAACTCCAATACTTTGGCCACCTCATGTGAAGAGTTGACTCATTGGAAAAGACTGATGCTGGGAGGGATTGGGGGCAGGAGGAGAAGGGGACGACAGAGGATGAGATGGCTGGATGGCATCACAGACTCTATCAACATCAGTTTGAGTGAACATCGGGAATTGGTGATGGACAGGGAGGCCTGGCATGCTGCGATTCATGGGGTTGCAAAGAGTTGGACACTACTGAGCAACTGAACTGAACTGAACTGATAGACAAATATCCACATTCTCAATGGACAATTTTCAAAATGCCTGTTTTATATTTTGGCATATTTAGGTACAATCTTGTATAAGTCATATTTTGTATGCTTTTTAATATAATTTTAAATCAAATGATTGTATTGTTTGAAATTTATATTGGGTTTGATAGGTTTCAGAAGCAATACCATCTTGTCTTTAATGTTACTGTTACTCATGAACTGACAGTTTACCATACATTCTCTAATTGAAAGAATTAAATTTTTACTTTTAAAGTTACTTAGAAATCAAAATTGTCTTACTAATATTATTATAAAAAGATACAATCTCTGATGTATCATATTTTTGGAATATCTTACCATTTCATATAATTTAGAATTTTCCCAATGCTTGATTTGCCAATTCTGAATATAACTTTCCTTGATATCATAAGTAAAGTATATCAGGAATACTAATGTCAGTGTTGAATCATATACTGACTGCTGAAGCATTAACCAATGAAGTGGGAAAGTATAGAAATTCTGAATTATTTTGCATGCACATGTTTCAATATATAATAAATACTTTAAATATATATTTTCTCCTCATATATGTATGTTTCACATATTCATATATATGTCCATATATATCACTAATATACAGCATATATATGTATATATAAATTTCAGATTGTATATTTTTATACTGAAGATCACTAGAGGGAAATAACTACTCAAAAATAATTATGGAATACCTGCTTTATCCCAGAAACTGTGCTTGAGTCTGGGAATATAAATATTGGAAAGATACTATCTGCGCTTTCAAGGAACTCATTACCAAGAGTGTCAGATGTGTTACAAGTTCTATAGGACAACAGAGATAAAGAGAGAAAGTAAAGACTTTGGGGAATAATACAAACAGCTTTTGCACTGAGCCTTATATTAAATGTACTTACACTAGGGAGGGAAGAAAAAGGCATTTTAACTGGAGAAGAAATCATAAGCAAAATAATGAAATCATCAAAGTTTGTCATTTATTTGATAAAAGGCCCGTCATCCAGTGTGGTTAGAGCAGAGGGAACATGGGAAGGATGGCCAGATAGGATTTGAAGAAATCTAGAACTTAATGTAAAATTATGTGGTGAAAAGCTGGGAAAAAAATGGAGAGCATTTCTGTCCATAGACATACTAACAATAACAATATCAAAAAATAATAATAGCAAAAATTGACTTAATTTTTACCAGGAACTAGACTTTGCAATAAAAATATTATGCAGAAGAGCTCACTTAATCCTAATCATAAAATTTATTTTCAAGCAGTAAAAACCAAGTTTGCAATTTAGTATTTTCAACCGAAGATGGCTTTGGGAACCAATAGGTGGAGATCAGCTTTTGTAGGAGATGAGAATGCTCAGGAAGGAGAAAGGTCCATTCCAGCTCCAGAGGGTAGAAATCAATTCAGAGGTCAGTAGTGACTGGTAAACTATTCCTTTCAAGTTCACTGTTCAGACTCCAGAGAGGGAATGTTGAAATGTCCTTTTGGGGTTGCTTGTCAACTTTCTGACAAGAAGAAAAAAAATAACAGTTTTGCCACACTGAATTCAGTGGGTGAAAGTAATTTGCTCAAAGAAACCTGCAGTAGTAATAGTAGTGTAAGTTGCTTCAGCATGTCTGACTCATTGCAACCCTGGTGGACTAAGCCTACCAGGCTCCTCTGTCAGAATTCTCCAGGCAAGAATTTTGGAGTAGGTTGCCATTCCCCTCTCTAGGGGATTTTCTTGACCCGGGGATAGAACCCAGGTCTCCTGCATTGCAGACAAAATCTTTACCATCTGAACCACCAGGGAAGCCCAAAAGAACCCAGAGTATTCTTAAATTTGACCCATACATCTGCAACTGAAATATGAGGGAACTAAATCTTAGGTAATTTAAATGCCTTTCAAAAATGGGGGGAAACAAAAAAAAATGGGGGGAAACAGTAAATAAATGAATTTGTATTAAAGCCAAACTCCCAGCATTCAGATCAAGAAAACTGAAGCGCGAGAAAAGCCTCTTTTCTATAGCATTTCTAATATTTTCATCAGCATGATGGCCAAGTAAGATTTCATCAGGTTGTATGGAATCAGTTTTAAGTAAAAAGACCTATTGAAATCAAGGTCCTTTGCCAAGAATTTTTGCAGGGAGGAAGAGAAAACAGTAATTTGATGGCGGAAAAGAGGGAAAAAAAAAAACAAAAAACCTTTTTTTTTTTTTTTTTAAACAAAATAGGGAACTTCAGGTAGGTTTGTGGGTTGAAAGAAGCTTAGGGACTGAACAGAAAATAGAAACCCCATTGATGAAACAAGATCTTGGCAGAGTCAACTAGGAATGGAATGAAAAGGTCAGATGAACAAAAGAACAAGGATTCTTCTTCTCAGATGCAAAATAAAGTCCTTATGAGTAAAGATACTGATAAATTTGGAGACACAGAGGAGGGAAGCAGAGGGGAGTCACGCCTGATAGCCTCAGTGTTCTCAGCAGTAGGAGGTGAGATCATGTTTTGGGGTTTAGGTGGGTGGGGGTGGGAGATTGGAGGAGGGTGTGGTGGGAACAGCTGCTGTGTGGAATGGGAAGACCAGCCAAGTAGGAATGAGTAATAGGGCTGCTAAGCAGCTCTGAGAGTTCAGCTGACATCGGAAATCATAAATTTGTAGCAAAGTCAATCAGCGTGGTTATTCAATTTTCTCAGTAACTCTTGGCAGCCCAGGATGAGGAGGAGAGTGAACAGATGGTAGGATTGATTTGGTGGTGGGATTGGCAAGGCAGCTGTGAGAGAAGGTCAAAGAATGGAAGAATCAATTGCACTCATGAAAATGTGTTATCAGGGGGATCAAAATTAAGCAGAGATGACAGTGAAGCCAGGAAGGATTGGAGACTGCTAAAATGTGAAAGACAAAGCAGTGGAAAGCATTAGCCTTTCATGCTGAAGAGGAATTTTGTGGGCATGAGTGGGATAGAGGATGAGAGAAGAGAATTTCACAATTCTAGATAGTACTAGAGTGCTTTTGTTTAGAAATAATCCATTTTGTGTTTACGGGTGTGGATTGCCAAAGCTGTATGGGAGTGTAGGTCACTGAACATAGGGGCAAAAGAATTTTGAAGCTAAATAGATAAATGAGTCATCCAAACCATCTAGGATAGCAACAAGCAACAGGAGAAAAAAACAAACAAGATAAAACAAGCTAACTGCCAAATTGGTCAAGTGAATTGATGAAGTACTTGTAGATGGTAAGGTTTAGAAAACAGTTTGATTGATTGGGTTTTGTAGACATAGGGCTTATTGAACTAAGATGATAGAACAATGTCTCAGAATTGGGAGGGGAAGTTCAAAAGAATGTCCCTCGTCCTCTTTGCCTTAAAATAGGAAGATGATTATTGTTTTTTACAGTGTTCTAGCCTGTAGTGAAATCTATGTGACTAAAATTTAAAACTCATTGCAAATAGTTCCTGTGCATACATCCGTGCTCAGACATGTCTGACTCTTTGTGACTCCATGGACTATAGCCTTCCAGGCTCCTCTGTCCATGAGATTTTCCAGGTAGAATACTGGAATGGGTTGCCATTTCCTCCTCCAGGAGATCTTCCTGACCCTGGGATTAAACCTAAGTCTGCTGTGTCTCCTGCATTGGCAGGCATTCTTTACCCACTAAGCCATCAGGGAAGCCCCCAGATCCCATGCATGCTAACTTACTTACTTTGTTTTTAGTCTCAGATATGTTCTAGTGGGTGAATTTCCTTTTCTGTACTAGGTCATGCTAATTTTCATTCAAACATGTGGTAATATAACCTAACTTAAACACAAAGTTCCTAACTACTAAAAAAGAAGAAAGAGAAAGTTCTGTCTTAGCTACCACCTCCAGTGATAGCACCAAGTTTCTGATCTTTACCAAAATCTGTCAGTGTCCACTTGCTTACACCTTAAGCCTTTTTAATCCACTCCATGGTGGCTCAGATGGGAAAGCGTCTGCCTAAAATGTAGGAGACCCGGGTTTGATCCCTGGGTTGGGAAGATCCCCTGGAGAAGGAAATGGCAATCCACTATTGCCTGGAAAATCCCATCGATGGAGGAGCCTGGTGGGCTGCAGTCCATGGGGTTGCAAAGAGTCGGACACAACTTAACGACTTCAATTCAATTCAATTCATGGGTCTTTTGTCCTTTCCATTCCACTGATATATCTCTATCAAAATCACTAGAATTCCTTTGCTGAATTCAGTGATCAATTCTGTCTCCTGGTCTGAATCTTGGCTGGTTGTTCACTCCCTCTCCCTGGAGCACTTCTGATCACTATATTTACTTGGTTTTCCTTCTCCACTAGTCACTACATCTTCTCAGTCACCTATCTTGCTTCTGCTAGACGTCTAAGGTATGTGGTGCACCAGGATTTTGTTTTTATGCATCACCATCCCAGGCTTCTCACCTGGGCTCCATACTCAATACAATGACCCTTTCAGGTTTTCCACAGGTAAAGGCAGTATTACACAGTGGTCGTGCAGTAGGTTCTGGTACCAGATTCTCCTTGACTCTATTAGCTGGATGACTAGGGTAAATCTCTCTGTACTTTAGTTTTCTTATTTCTAAAAGGAGGATGATAATAAGACCTACTGCATAGACTTCTTGGAAAGATTAAGTAAAATATATAAATAAATAAAAATATATAAGTGTTTAGAAGTATACTTGACACAGAATAAGTGCTCAGTAATTGCTCCTTATTAATATGATCACAAACATAACAGAGTAAAAGTAGAACCATTAATGTTTTCCCCTCATATAACTCAGTTTTCCCTCTTTGTAAACCTTGTTCATGTGAGTGAATAATACAGATGTCTACCCACTTTTTTTCAGAGGAAAACCCCTGAGATCACCTTTTACTCTTTTCCTTTATAAGCCACCTTAATCAATCAGCAGTTTCTATTAGCTGTGCATCACAAATGTATACCAAATCTTACCATTTTTCACCACCTTCTCTTCTAAGTTTTAATCCAAGTCACCAACATCTGCTGTGTCTCTGATTCTCCTGCACTCCCTACAATATCCATGTAGTGATGTTTCTAAAGTGCAAGTGCAAACATGTCCTTCCCCTGTTTAAAATCTTCCAATGTCCTTCTGTTACAATGAGAATAATATCCAATCTTCCGAAATGGTCTACAAGCATGACCTGATTGGGTACCAGCTGGCCTCTGGGACCTCAGTTCCTTTCCATCTCAGCATGATTCACTAAACCAAAGCCACTCTGATTCTTTTTTTTCTGTCACTGAAACATGCCAAAAGATTTCCTCCTTCAGAGCTTTGAACTTGTTATGCTTGCTCTTTGGAACACTCTTTGTCCCCTCCAGTCTCTGTATACATGCCTCCTCTTCATCATTTAAATCCCCCTCCAGATATCAAGTCCCCACAGTGGTTGACTTGACTGTCTTCATCATACTTCTCTGTTTTATAATTTTTTGCAGCACTCATTGGAACTGCAATTTCTGCCCAAATCTTTGTTTGCCCAAATTGATCACACTTAATCTGAAAAAATAAAAGAATCTATCATAGAGCTTTATTTGATTTACTTGATTGTTTACATTTTGATCATCAGAATTATTGTTTTATTTTTTATATACTTGGTTATTTAAGTAAAGTGATTTTTAGATGGTACACTGGTGTCTGCTGTGTCTTAGGCATTTGGAATGTTGTAACCACTCCAGTGTTCTTGCCTGGAGAATCCCAGGGACGGGAGAGCTGGGTGGGCTGCCATCTATGGGGTCGCACAGAGTCGGACACGACTGAAGCGACTTAGTAGCAGCAGCAGCAGCAAGCATCTCTAGTTTTCTCATCACATTTGTAAAAGTTGACATGAATAGAATATTATTTGTTTTGGATCTGGAGTTCTCTTGGAGAGTGACTGTTTTTGGAAAATATGCTATTATCCTTTTGATTTTTATGATATATATATATATATATATATATATATATATATATATATATATATATATATATATATATGGGTTCCCAGGTGGCACTAATGGTAAAAAACCTGCCTGCCTGCCAATGCAGGAGAGTTAAGAGATGAAGTTTCAATCCTTGAGTCAGAAGGTCCCCTGGAGAGCATGGCAACCCACTCGAGTATTTAAGCCTTTGCTTGAAATTTAAATACTTTGCTTGAATCATTAGTTATTTTATGAATAGGGTTAACAGATCAGAGGAGAAGGCAATGGCAACCCACTCCAGTACTCTTGCCGGGAAGGTCTCATGGATGGAGGAGCCTGGTAGGCTGCAGTCCACGGGATTGCTAGGAGTCGGACACGACTTCACTTTCACTTTCATGCATTGGAGAAGGAAATGACAACCCACTCCAGTATTCTTGCCTGGAGAATCCCAGGGATGGGAGAGCCGGGTGGGCTGCCGTCTATGGGGTCACACAGAGTCGGACACAACTGAAGCGACTTAGCAGCAGCAGCAGCAACAGATCAGAAGTTTCTGATTGGTATATCAGTTGTTCTCCAAAGTGTTAACAATGAAATTCAAACAAAAGCAAGATATTGTCTTCCTTACACATTCAATTTCCTTTTCAGGAAAACAATGCAAAACATGCTTCTTATCATTTCAAAGCAAGAATACATATTTACTTGGGTATCCATGTGTTTTGATTATAAATATCACTTGGGACCAAGACATGACCACAAAGGCATGTTCACGGATTACTGTTTTAAGGTAGATCTGTGAGGATGTCAGACATGCATGAGCTGCAATCATGGGCTTTCCACTACAAAAATAGAACAGATTCTTATTCATCAAACATAATGCTATGTTTTGCAGTCCCAACTAACTCTTTATAATCACTTAAGATTTGAATATAAAATTAGGCTTTCTACAAGTAGTCTGAAACCACAAATATTACATTTCTGGATTCTGGTTGCATTTTTAAAGATAGGATGGAGCAAGGGCTCTGAGTTAGTAACTAAATATTACATTCCTAGGGCTAACCCAGCACGTATGGTAACAGTCATCATTTATTTATAACAAAGAAAATTTGGTGGTTACTGGCACACTTTGAAAATTCCAAATGATGGACGATGAGAGAGGCTTTCTGATGTTAAATATTTTGTAAATCTCAAAGCAAATGTTTAATTATAGCATACATTTTTGTAGGCTCTCAAGAAAGAGAAGTTTCAACCCAGGTTCCTTTTTCCTGGGTTGAAAGAGCCAAAGCATGTGCAGCCACTGTGGGTTCTCTGGGGGTGCCTATAGTCACACAGGCGGCTTCTTTTCTTAGCTGGTGTAGGAGAGAGAGGTGGGCATGTAGGCATATCTCTAGTTGGTGTTTGCAGAAGATGAGAGATTCAGACATGTACAAAGACCGTGGGATGATTGGAAGAGATGCCAGGACTGATTAAATTAATAAACATACTGAAAAGGGATTAAATGCCATTACCAATCATTTATATTAGAGAGAGAATACAACTGATAAACTTCAAATATCATAGAAAAGCTACTAAAAATTGCATTTCCTATGATAAAATACTTGGTAGTCTTTCTTATTGATTGATTAAGATGTTTGAATAATAATAATTGTTCTCTGCTTCTTTATTGGCAAGTAAAGCCAGAAAACTTTTTCAGGGCATCTTGTTGAAAATTCTCTCTCTTTTCTTATTCCCCCTTCAGAATAACTTCAGTGCAATTCCTAAAAGAACACCATTTGGCCAATTTCCATCTGGCATGCTTCCCTTCTTATTTTCACTGAAAAGTGTGGAGTCTAGTTTTTAATGCTATCTCTGAATAAATTCAGCTTTCAACTCAACACCCATCCTCCGTACTTGTTTTTTATATAAGCAGTTACCTCGTTTTGTGGGAAAAATAAATATAACTCTGGGCTCTGACTGGATAGAATCAGATAAAAACAACTCATACAAATATGGATTCACCAATTTCTAGTAATCTGCTGTAGGATTTAGAGTACAAATGTGTCATGTGAAAAGTTCCTTCTCTGCAGGAGAATTGAGTATTTTACACTCAGATAATTAGAAAATTGTCAAGACATATGTTGCCTTTTACAAACGATTTTGTATTTATTGTTTTGCAGATGAAATAAAAAATTATCATGGTGCTGAATTATGAAAAACCTCTCAACTTAGAGGTCTTCATCAATGACTAATTGCTACTATTCATTACCCACTTTAAAAGCAAATAAAGCACCCATCTGGTAATTCTATTAATGGTTTCTATATTAAAACAGCTATTGGTCCTCCAAAATAAAATATGTAATTATGAAATATTCATATTGGTGTCACTATTGAAAAGCTTACAAATGTATCTGGAAAAAATAGAGTTTATCATTCTTTTTCTTGTTTTCTATTAAGCCTATAACCTCTTAAAAAATCAAATTGGACTAATGATGTAGCAGCATATACTCAACAAAATGGAAAATTAAGTGATTGTCTAAATAAATAGAGGCAAAAAAGAAGCATTCATAATTAATAATTTAGATAGCAGTATCAACTCTTCCTTGCCCCCAACCCTCTATGTTGTCCACTGGAGAATTTATAGGACTTGAGTAACTTGGTCTGTCTGTTCAAAAAGGAGAAAAGGAAACACTGGTCCTTGTCTTGTTTTGAAAGCCTTTGACCTGGAACAAAACTTTGAATGTCTCTGAGACTCCATTTCTGTGGTGGTTAAATGTGAGAAATGTCTCTGATAGTCTTTAGTATTGTTATGGAGAATTAATGAAATAAAGAACGTGCAAATATTTTGTAAAAGTAAGTCCTGTCAGGCGACAGATAGAGCTATCATCTAAGGTTAGACATCTAAGCTCCTGAAATAGGGCAATCTTTGGTTATCTCTGAGGAAAAATGGTGAATAGAATTGCTCTAATCCTGCTCCATTCTGATCTTCAACCTCTAAGAGTGTCATGAATATTCACTCACCTTGCATCTCTTGCTGAATGGGGGCCCTATACAGACCTACAGAGAGACAACCATTTTCCTGCTTGTTTTCTGCCTTTGATGACCCCAGTGTCCCTCTTTAGTCTGGTTTACATTATGTATATAATGCAGGCTGTGTCCCTGATCCCAATGCTCTAGCACCTTTTCTGATTTTGTGATGCCATCTCACTCCAGTTTGCATTTGTTCATGCCTGAAATGCCAATTCTCTTTTCCTCTGTTTGCTTTTTTCTTGTCCTTCAATGTGTAGCTTAACTCTGTGTGGTATAATCATAGATGGCTTCCCTGGTAGCTCAGCTGGTAAAGAATCCACCTGCAAGGCAGAAGACCCTGATTCAGTTCCTGGGTCTGGCAGATCCTCTGGAGAAAGGTTAGGGTACCCACTCCAGTATTCTCAGACTTCCCTGGTGGCTCAGCTGGAAAAGAATCTGCCTGCAAAAATATTTTGTTCTTTATAATTTATGTTTTTAGTTCTCTTTCATGACTTTTACAGTTTAAAATGCCATTTGAAGATTTCATGAACAAAAACCTGAAGCATCTCCATTGCAAACTGAATCAGGGTCAGTCGCTCTGCTTACCTTTCACTTGCACAAACGTTCACCTCTCCTGATAATTATATGAGTGGATAATATTTATAATGGACTGCTTATCTATCTTACTAGACTGAGATCTTCTGTCAACATATTTATATTTATTATAATGTCTATAATAGGTATTTATCACATATCAGTTGAATGGATGAACAAATAGTTTATGTATGTAGTTCATTTTAATTTAGTAAATAGATATTGGATGATATTAAACAGCTAATAATTAGACTTGCAGTTAATATGCTCCAAGTTCTTAGTTTTATTTTGTGCTTTATACTCACTGGAAGTCAGTGTTGAAAGATAAATTTTATTACAATAACAAATAAATCATAATAAGTAAATGAGGTATACTCCTGTAAACTATCATTTTTAAGGTTACTTCTCATTCTTTCATTTCTTTTTTCTACTGTATAAAGTATTTTTATCTTGAGGTCTATGGCTAAACCTTAACAGTCAAAGAGAGGCATTATGCCAATATGAGAACACAGCTCATTACCATTACAAATGATTTCTAGCTATTTGTGTGTTTCAGGTCAGAACTGAGGATCAGACAACTAGATAATTTTCAATGACAATCCAAGCTTCAAACATTCCTCTCATGCGGAAAGTTAGTCCTCTCTATTGGAAAAATATTTTCTCCCAAGTGGCAGTCAGTGGCATCTGATGTGAGTTGACAAAGATAAGCACAATTTCACTCAATTCGATAGATATTTACTATATACCAAATAATTTATGCGTCTCTGATATATAACAGTGCATAAGGCTTTGACCCTTTCTTCGAGAAACTCACAATAAGTTTTAGGAAGGTAAAATGTAATCAATAACTGATAAAGAAATGGTGAAATGTTAACTAGCAACATTAAACAAAATTTCTTAGTGGCTGCTCTTTGCCTGGCAGTGCTGGGTGTTAATAAATGCTATGGGAACAAGGTCATGTAGAATCTTTAACTCTAGCATTGGAGAAGGATCCTGGAATAGAACTGACTGTTCATTGGGCACGATAGTTACAATGCTTTGGATCCACAGTACGTTTTAATGTGGGGCCCATGACAATGTTTCAGTTTCCTTTAAAATCAGAAGAAAAACAAGGACCTTTTCAGTCAAATAAAATGTTTTAATGTATAATATTACTACATCCATCTTTATACCAACACAGTCATTACATATAATGGGTAAGTTTTTTTTTTTTTCATGATAGGTGTGTCTGTTAAGGCAGAGGAGACTAGGGTCCATGGAAGGTGTAAGGTGACCCTGACTGAGGGCAGGTGGAAACTAGAAAGCATCGGGAAAAGATTCAGAGCACTGGAAATGGGCTCTGAAATACTGTGCTGTGCTGTGTTCAGTCACGTCTGATTCCCGTATGGACTGTAGCCCGCCAAGCTCCTCTGTCCATGGGATTGTCCCAGAAAGAATACTGGAGTGGGTTGCCATTTTCTCCTTCAGGAAATCTTCCCTACCCAGGGATCAAACTGTGTCTCAGATTCTTTTACAGCTGAGCCACAGGGAAGCCTTTTGTAATACTAGTACCGTTTTACTAGGTAGGGAACAAGAAGGCCTTATAGGGAGAAATGTTAGTCAAAAGCAAGGCCCGGACTTGTAAAAGTATAGGGTGGAATGATTCAGAAGTGTACAAGACGTGGTCTCTAAATTAAAGTTCAGTGAACAGAGACGAATGTACGCAGAGTACAATTCCATAACAGAAAATATGTGCCTATTCCAAGATTGAAGAATAAGATACCTGCTTCTAAATCTTTAAAATTCCTATGAAGTGAAGAGTTACAACCAGACAGCTTAAATAAATAAAATTGACTAAATAAGTCTACCATTGTAACATTCTCAATTTTCTGAGATATGTAATATATTTGGGTGTAGGGTAGGTGATACTATGGTTTTGAGCCTATCATTAGGCCCTAAGATCTTGACATATCAAGGATTATCAATTTGTCACTATTTGTTTTATACTCTCCATGTATATTTTGAAAATATTACTAGTGAGATAACATCTCCAAATTACATTAAAATGGACAGTCATTTTCTCCCTCAGAAATTCAATTAGGGTTGAGTACACTCGTCAAATATGAATCCTTAAGTACATTTTGTACAAATGTTCACTGACAAAGCATTAAACTTTCTTTCGAGGACAAATTCAAAATCCAGATTTGAGAAGTGAGTCATATTATAATCCATATTGATGAATTCTGTTAAACTACTTTTAAAATTTTAGAGGGTAAAGTAAAACTTCATTCTAGTGTAACTATTTCTTTCAATTCACTCTACCTTCAATTTCTTAAAGTATATGTTCTCTCCCTATTTTCTAAACCCTTTTTTCAGTACTGTCTTCTTTTCATCCTCCCTCACATAATGAAGGGAAAACATTATTTATCTAATTTATTTTGAGAGAATATCATTATGGCTACTTACATTTTTCTTGTTAGTATAATAGCTGTAGTGAAAAGTAGGTGAGCTGATGAATTTAATTTTTCAACTAACTAAACATGCACATATTAAATTCTCTAACTGTCATAAATATAATCAGGCCTTTAATTAGAAAATGAAGGAAACATAATTCGAAGCATTATGAAGATATATTGAGCTTCTGGTGGTTAACGCATTTAGGGAGATGAGGTAACTCAATCAGAATGCCGCACTCCGGCTCTATTCTGAATTGAGCTTTTGCAAAATCTATTATAGTGAGCATACAGGAGAGCCACTGGAAATAAAAGAGTGTGCCTTTTTAAGGTAGGTCATGGCATCGTCTTCAAACATAAGGGATACCAGCACCTCCTATAAATAAGTCATTGTACTGTTGGATATCATAATCTATATTGTTCAATATAGAGGAAAACCTGGCCTTGAAAAGACATGTTTGCATTGTTGCCTATATATTTGCATCTCTGAAAATATTAAAGGGGAAGTAGACAAAGGCATTCGTAAAAATTGAACTGTTCACTTTGGAGTGTGATACACTAGATGATTTTTGCAAGGATTCCATCAATGTCTGGATCCCTTCAAATAAATGTCATTTATTCATTCAAGAAACCATTGACCTAGCAAAACATCATGATAATAACAGGACTATAGGACTGAATAAGACACAGTCCCTGCATTCAAGTTTATAGTCTAGTGGATGCAACAGAAATATGATGGAAGCTCAGTACAGTATTGCTAATACTGTACCCTGAAGTGTAGAGGAAGGGCAGGGAACTCAGCTCAGGGACCTGGGAAGGTGGCGTCATGAAGTAATTCAAAGTGATATACATAGATTTGTCTGTATCTGAAATTATCACAAAATTTTAACCTCTTCTATATATTATTTTTAAATTTTGAATAAACAAATATACTTTTATGTCCCAATTTTATATTATCTGTTTCTACATATTTATATTACATAAAAATGATTTATATATGGATATGAAAATATGTATTTTTTTAAAAATCCATATATATATATATATGAAAAAAGTGAATATCATTGTTTGAAGTTTTTTTTTTCATGCCTTTCTGAATACTTCTGTAGCAGAGCCAGAATAAAAATTTCATTCATGATATGAAATATCTATTGTTGGTTACTTTACATGTGATTTTCTTTATTTTACTCTTTAGTGAGTTATCTGAACAATGAAATGCTGCATCAACTCTATTCTATTTATTCTTTCCCCTCTAAACATTATTGTTGTTTATGTTTTCTTCTTGTCCTGGCCTAAAAACATATTTCCTTTAACTACCTAATTTTCTTTTTATCTGAGGAAGCCCCTTTGTATTAGCAATCTCTGTTAACTTCTGTTCACCATTCTTTTTACTGCTGCTTAAGAGCTGGTTCAAAGATAGATGGAAACAAATCACACAGTTTCTTTCCCCTTGTGGAAGATGGCTAAGGGTTGAAATATTGATATATACTTTACATAATTTGTTAAATAAATATATTCTTTAGCTTTGGGAATAAGTTAGTAGCTCTTTACATTTAATTCATAATAAAAGGATGTAAGAGTGGATTAGAATCCATTTTTCCTATAAATTCTTATTAAAGCAAGTGTTTTAATTAAGAGTCATGAATTGAGCATCTGCTTCTCTATATTTGATGTGATGGGAGTGCAAAAAGTGTTATAAGACTATTCCTGTGCTGGGTGGGTTTAGAGAGTAAAGGCAGATTAACTGCATGAACTATGAGACAGATTAATATGCAAAGTTAAATAGCATTATATTAATAAAAAAGAAAATAAAACTAAAATGTAAGTTGTATGATGAAGACCATAAATGTATATGTTCATTTTTATTTGTGAGTATGGATTATATATAAGTGTGGGTGTATGTGTGTGCTCAGTGGCTCAGTTGTCTGATTCTGCAACCCCATGGACTGTAGCCCACTAGACTCCTCTGTCCAGGGGATTCTCCCGGCAAGAGTACTAGAGTGGGTTGCCGTTTCCTATTCCAGGGGATCTTCCCCCAACCAGATATTGAACCTGCATCTCTTGTGTCTCCTGCATTGGCAGGTGAATTCTTTACCACTGTGCCACTTGGGAAGCTATGTATATGTAAAATATGATTGAAAAATCAAAAGGAAGTATACCCAATATCTCACTGCAGATAGAGCTTTGAGGAAAGGTATTTGAAACAGTGCAAGTGGATTCATTCAATAAATTGTTGTATAGATCTATAAATTAAATAAGGATACTTATCTTGTGAGACTCTTGATCAATTATTAATTTAAAATATTTTGTAGATGAATCAATGATTTTATTTATCATATTAAAATATAATTTTATCTTTCTTTTTGGTGTATTAGGAAAAATACATCTAGTTAAATTTGAACAAATTGGCTTTAAATGTATTTTAAAATATATTGCACACATTTAAAGAAATTCAAATGATGTCAGGTTTTCTTTGAGTTTTTGTATAAAGCTGCTAGTAGCATATTTTGATTTAAGATGTATTTTCAATTCTAAAATCCCTGAAGTACTTCTCTCCTACAGTGATTGACTTTGTAGAGAAATGTTTAAAGAGGAATTTAAATTTAAAAGGTGCAATTTGAAACACATTTTCTTGTGTCAAGTTTTGACACTGACCTTTTAAAACATGTAAGCAGGGACTTTCCTCTTTAATTATATTGCTTCTTTTAAATTAAATCTGTATTGTAATTCTTTACAAAATAAGGTAAAATTTTGGAATGAGATTTATTTTACTTCTTCTAGATTTTAGACATTGAAAGTACATTTTTTTTTTTTGCCATAGGGATTCAGAATGATTTTTGAAACAGTTTTTCATCTCTTCATTTAAGCATTGAAAGGCAAAACCTGTTTTCCACAAAATGATTGCATATTATACAAAAACATATACTGGCATTTCAAAATAAGTTTTGTTAAGTGGATTTCAATCAAAGTTTCACTGTAAAGAGTTAGTGGAGAAAAATGATACTGATGGGTGGGGCAGTTATCAGGAAGAACTAGGGAAAAGGGACATTTTAGGAATCTTTTTATTAAAGACATTTTGCTTTCATTCAAATAAAGAAGAACATCAGAAGGATTTATCACAAGTTAGCATTGCATTCTATTCCTACATTACTTTGCAGAAATTCAGTGAACAAACCAATAAAACACAGATCAGTCATATCAAGGCAAGTTATTGACAGTACTGACCTTTCTTTGATACTGACCAGTATTTGGTTATTTGTGTTCAATCTCTATTTGGAGGAATTGAGATAAAAGAAAATAGTGTCTGGAATTAGACACCTGGATCCAAATTGATGCCTGATATTTATTTGCTATGGACCTGGGATTGGTCATCTAACATCTTGAAGCCTCAGTTTTTTCATCTTCCTCTCTTTTATAGGATGTTTTGAGAGCTCAGTGAAGTATGGTTTCTGAGGCTTTTGCTCATCAGTTCAATTCAGTTCAGTCACTCAGTCATGTCCGACTCTTTGTGACCCCATGGACTGCAGCACACCAGGCCTCTCTGTCCATCACCAACTCCCAGAGTTTACTCAAACTTCTGTCCATATAGTCAGTGATGCCATTCAACATTCTCATCCTCTGTCGTCCCCTTCTTCTCCCTCCTTCATTTTCCCCACCATCAGGGTCTTTTCTAGTGAGTCAGTTCTTCGCATCAGGTGACCAAAGTATTGGAGCTTTAACTTCAGCATCAGTCCTTCCAATGAACATTCAGGACTGATTTCTTTTAGGATAGGCTCGTGGGATCTCCTTGCAGTCCAAAGGACTCTCAAGAATCTTCTCCAATACCACAGTTCAAAGGCATCAATTCTTCAGCACTCAGTTTTCTTCACAGTCCAACTCTCACATCCATACATGACTACTGGAAAATCCATAGCTTTGACAAGATGGACCTTTGTTGGCAAAGTAATGTCTCTGCTTTTTAGTATGCTGTCTAGGGTGATCATAGCTTTTCTTCCAAGGAGCAAGAGTCTTTTAATTTCATGGCTGCAGTCACCATCTACAGTGATTTTGGAGCCCCCCAAAATAAAGCCTCTCACTGTTTTCATTCTTTCCCCATCTATTTCCCATGAAGCGATT
Organism: Ovis canadensis; assembly: GCF_042477335.2. Taxonomy (NCBI): domain Eukaryota; kingdom Metazoa; phylum Chordata; class Mammalia; order Artiodactyla; family Bovidae; genus Ovis; species Ovis canadensis. The sequence continues at coordinate 66,317,560 of NC_091250.1, forward strand.
GTAGCAGATGCCATGATCTTAGTTTTCTGAATGTTGAGTTTTAAGACAATTTTTTCACTCCTCATAGTGCTCAAAAATTTTACATTTCTTTTATTTGGTTTCAGTGTATTGGCTTGTTATATTATCTTAATATTTTAAAATTTAGTTTTTAGGCCTAGTTTAATTACTAGTGTGTTGTAACATAAAAGAGGCTGCATTATATAATAAGTATTTGGATTTCAGTTTTTCCTTTTGTTTGCATATATCTGTTCCATAAATTTCATTAAGTAAGTAGGTATAGAAAAACGTCTGTAGGGATGATATAAAGCAAATGAAATATTAGGGATTTATGTAAATTGTTAAAGAACATGCATTTTTTTCATCCTCCTTGGCTTTTCCTGTCTAATATTTATATTCATATCTTGGAAAAATTAACTGGTCAACACTTGCATTTTTTCAGGACATTGTGGACTTCTGTTTAAGGGCTTTTCTTTTATTGTTTTGTTTTGTTTTGCTTTTATACAGGGGCATGCATGCCTCAGTATTGTTTTGTTTAATTTTCTGCTATCTCTTCTGCATGGCAAAGAGTGTCTAAAAGACTCTTAATTAGTCTCTCTGCTTCTAACCCTGGCCCCTGCAGCAGTCTATTTTTAAAACTATAATCAGAGTAATTCTTGTAAAATATAATTCAAATTACTCCTCTGTTCAGAAGCCTCCAGTGGCTTCCCATCTCACAGAAAATTAAAGCCAAAATCTTTAAGACTCTGCATAGTCTGATTTCCTCAGATCTCCAAAGACCTTTCTAACCATAATCCCTTCACTCCAGCCGCACTCATCTCTTCTGTTCAAAGCCAGGTCCACTTCCAGCCCAGAATCTTTAAATCTTTCCTGCCTTCTGGGGCATTTCTTTCAGTCTCCACATAGCTCACATTTTTCCTCCTTCTGGTCATCTTAGCAATGAGAACTTCCTGACCATTCTATTTCAAATAGCATCTTCCTCTTAGATCCCAAACACTCCTCACTTTTTTCCCCTTTGCCTCAATCCCCTTGAGATATGTATATAAGTATGTATGTATTGTGTGTGTATAACATTTACAGATTTATTTGGCTTATTTCTTTTTCACCAACTAGATGTAGTTTCAGTGATTTGGGGAATTTGTGTCTGTATGTTTTTCTACTGCTGTATCCATTATATGTATTAGAGTGCCTAACCAAGAGAAGATATTCATTAATATGCATTGTGTTGAATGGGGAAATAATTGTATTTAATGTTTCTGAGTCTTCATATATATACAGTCAGCAAAAACAAGACCGACAGCTGACTGTGGCACAGACCATGAACTCCTTATTGCCAAATTCAGACTTAAATTGAAGAAAGTAGGGAAAAACACTAGACCATTCAGGTGTGACCTAAATCAAATCCCTTACAATTATACAATGGAAGTGACAAATAGATTCAAAGGATTAGATCTGATAGATAGAGTGCCTGAAGAACTGTGGACAGAAATTTGTGACATTGTACAGGAAGCAGAGATCAAGATCATTCCCAAGAAAAAGAAATGCAAAACGGCAAAATGGTTGTGTGAGGAGGCCTTACAAATAGCTGTGAAAAGAAGACAAGCGAATGGCAAAGGAGAAAAGGAAAGATATTCCCATTTGAATGCAGAGTTCCAAAGAATATCAAGGAGAGATAAGAAAGCCTTCCTCAGCGATCAATGCAAAGAAATAGAGGAAAACAATAGAATGGGGAAGACTAGAGATCTCTTAAGAAAATTAGAGATTCCAAAGGAACATTTCATGCAAAGATGGGCACAGTAAAGGACAGAAATGTTATGGACCTAACAGAAGCAGAAGATATTAAGAGGAGGTGGCAAGGAACACAGAACTGTACAAAAATGATTTTCAAGACCCAGATGATCACAATGGTGTGATCACTCACCTAGAGCCAGACATCCTGGAATGTGAAGTCAAGTGGGCCTTAGAAAGCATCACTATGAACAAAGCTGCTGGAGGTGATGGAATTCCAGTGGAGCTATTTCAAATCCTAAAAGATGATGCTGTGAAAGTGCTGCACTCAATATGTTAGCAAATTTGGAAAACTCAGCAGTGGCCATAGGACTGGGAAAGGTCTGCTTTTATTCAAATCCCAAAGACAGGCAATGACAAAGAATGGTCAAACTACTGTACAATTGCACTCATCTCACACGCTAGCAAAGTAATGCCCCAAATGCTACAAACCAGGCTCCAACAGTATGTGAACTTCCAAATGTTCAAGCTGGATTTAGAAAAGAGGAACCAGAGATCAAATTGCCAACATCCACTGAATAATCAAAAAAGCAAGAGGTTTCTAGAAAAACATCTACTTCTGCTTTATTGACGACGCCAAAGCCTTTGACTGTGTGGACCACAACAAACTGTGGAAAATTCTTCAAGAGATGCGAATACCAGACCACCTGATCTTCCTCTTGAGTACTCTGTATGCAGGTCATGAAGGAACAGTTAGAACTGGACATGGAACAACAGACTGGTTCCAAATAGGGAAAGGAGTATGTCAAGGCTGTATGTTAACACCCTGCTTATTTAACTTATATGCAGAGCACATCATGAGAAACACTGGGCTGGATGAAGCACAAGCTGAAATCAAGATTGCTGGGAGAAATATCAATAACCTCAGATATGCAGATGACACTACCCTTATGGCAGAAAGTGAAGAAGAACTAAAGAGCTCCTTGATGAAATTGAAAGAGGAGAGTGAAAAAGTTGACTTAAACTCAGCATTCAGAAAACGAAGATCATGGCATCTGGTCCCATCACTTCATGGCAAATAGTTGGGGAAATAGTGGAAACAGTGACAGACTTTTTTCAGGGGCCTCCAAAATCACTGCAGATGGTGACTGTAGCCAGGTAATGAAAAGACATTTGTTTCTTGGAAGAAAAGTTATGACCAACCTTGGCAGCGCATTGAAAAGAAGAGATATTACTTTGCCAGGAAAGTCTATCTAGTCAAAGCTGTGGTTTTTCCAGTAGTCATGTATGGATGTGACAGTTGGACTATAAAGAAAGCTGAGCACCAAAAAAATGATGCTTTTGAACTGTGGTGTTGGAGAAGACTCTTGACATTCCCTTGGACTGCAAAGTGATCCAACCAGTCCATCCTAAGGGAAATCAGTCCTGAGTATTCTTTTGAAGATCTGATCCTGAAGCTGAAACTCTAATACTTTGGTCACCTGATGCGAAGAACTGACTCATTTGAAAAGACCCTAATGCTGGAAAAGATTGAAGACAGGAGAAGAAGGGGATGATAGAGGATGAGATGGCTGGATGGCATCACTGACTCGATGGACATGAATTTGAGCAAGCTCTGGGAGTTGGTGATGGACAGTGAGACCTGGCGTGCTGCAGTCCATTGGGTTGCAAAGAGTCGTACACAACTGAGTGACTGAACTGAACTGAACTGAACTGAACCAAGTTTCCATATCTTCACTTTCCATATCAGCTCAAAGGAAGCTTTGGGATCCACAAAGTCAGCCTTTAATTTTTTCCCATAATATGAGACTAGATGTTATTAACACTGGAGAAGGCGATGGCACCCCACTCCAGTACTCTTGCCTGGAAAATCCCATGGATGGAGGAGCCTGGTAGGCTGCAGTCCATGGGGTTGCGAAGAGTTGGACACGACCGAGCGACTTCCCTTTCACTTTTCACTTTCATGCATTGAAGAAGGAAATAGCAACCCACTCCAGTGTTCTTGCCTGAAGAGTCCCAGGGACGGGGGAGCCTGGTGGGCTGCCGTCTCTGGGGTCGCACGGAGTCGGACACGACTGACGTGACTTAGCAGCAGTAGCAGTTGTTAATACCTAAATAACAGGTTATTTCTTTTTTGCAATTAAGAGCAGTCCTTTCACTTTGCTTAGAGCCTAAGGATTCTAATCATTGTAATAATTTCCATATGTATGTGTACGTAACCAGATAACCATAGTAACTGAGACTTGCTCCACAGAATTGGAAAATCAGGACTTCTTTATTGATAAAGACTTGAGGAAGCATCTCGCTAATGCCCCTGTTTCAGACACACCCACTCTTCTGGGAGAGTTTGAATTAGAATCTTTAACACCAGGTTCCCAGGGCAATTTTCTTCTCAAAATATTCAGCGTAATGATCCTAGGAAACCAACCCTGAAGGAATAACATGCGTAACAAATAATCATGATAAGACCTGGAAAATAAAGGATTATTTGCAGAAAAGATTTCAAAATAAAGCCCAACATTAAGACTCATAATCTTTTCTCTTTCCCCTATACCTGCAGTTCTAAAACTTAATTTCACTGTAATTATTCCTATTTCTAGGAGAAGGCAATGGCATCCCACTCCATTACTCTTGCCTGGAAAATCCCATGGATGGAGGAGCCTGGTAGGCTACAGTCCATGGGGTCACTAAGAGTCGGACAGGACTGAGCACCTGCACTTTCACTTTTCAGTTTCATGCATTGGAGAAGGAAATGGCAACACACTCCAGTGTTCTTGCTTGGAGAATCCCAGGGATGGGGGAGCCTGGTGGGCTGCAGTCCATGGGGTCACTAAGAGTCGGACACGACTGAAGCGACTTAGCAGCAGCAGCAGCATATACTCTTGGGATTTGGTAATGTTTGGGTGGATTGTGTGATTAATTAACTGCAAATGGCTGTATGCTTGTACTGGAATTTACCTTGTTAGGGAGAAATTGAATAGATAAAGTAAAAATAGACTCTGTTGCCATTTTGCTAAGGACAAGTTAAATGATTCATCTTCAGACTGTCTCTCCCTGCCATTAATTTGTTGAGGGTGTTATGATAGTTTCTTGAATAATTAAGTTCTAGTTGGTTATGAAATCATTTGTTTGGAACATTTTGCTCTGATAATTTTCAATATGTAGAACTTTTCTCCAGCAAGCTATGATGAATAAATTCCTGCAATCAGACTTGACCAAAGAGCTCATCTATTTTTTGGAAATTAAATTCCCTAGAAAATTATTTTTAAAGTTTCTGGAAGGGGTTGGGGTCAAATATAAGTAGAGAGGTGTCTTCTGTCTTGAAGAGAGCCTATTGGTGATAGCTCCTCATAAACAAGTTATGAATAAAGCCTGGATGAAGTCACATAAAGTAAGTAGGAAACATGCTCTGTCTTCTAAATGTGCTCCAGAAATGTTAATAGCATCTTTAATTCTCAAAACCAATGATCAGAATGATTAAGAGAGTAAAAGAGTTCTAATATAGATCAAGATTTAACAATTCAGGTAATACCCTTGGACTTTCTTCAGTTAAACGTTTTAGACAGTTGGATGATAGGAAAATAGTTTTGCTATTTAAAAAAAGTCACAGAATGCAGACAAAGGGAGAAACTAATATGAACACTTTTATAACAGGTCCAAAGTTGCAAAAGAAATAATAAAATAATATTTTTGTTTGTTTGTGAAGATGTCTCTATGTTCAACAAGCCCCAGAGAGTTGTGAGTCCCTAGTTTATCTTTGTTTTCACACCATTGACACAGGCATTTTAAAAAACGAAAATAGTACTTTTTGCACTCCCTAGGAATATGTAAAAAGTGGCATATTAATCTAAAGGGATAGTATATTTGATCAGTATTTGCCTGTGAAGAACCATATGGGCAGCAACGTGTAAAAGATGATAGATAATATTCAAATGGATTTAAAAATATTAATATATTATTCTGATAAGAAACTGAGCATATTATTGTATGGAGTAAAAAAACATACATTGATTAAACAACACTAGCTGTTTTTTTTTAAGGAATAAGTAAGTTACAGCGAACACACCAAAACATCTTATATAAAAATGACTCTCAGAATATAAAATGCACAGTTCGTCAAGGAGTGAATGGGGTTGAGAGTAGTGACAGATTTTAATATGAACGTACCACATTTCTTAAGCACTTATTATAAACCAAGCCATTGGTCTAAGGACTTAATCAGAATGATTAAGAGAGTAAAAGAGTTCTAATATAGATCAAGATTTAACATTTCAGGTAATACCCTTGGACTTTCTTCAGTTAAACGTTTTAGACAGTTGGATGATAGGAAAATAGTTTTGCACAAATAGTTTTTCCACAATGACTTTGTGAGATAAGTGCTGTTGTTTAACCCATTTTACAGATGAAGAGGGCTTCCCAGATGGCACTAGTGGTAAAGAACCCTCCTGCCAGTGCAGGAGACATCAGAGATGCCGGTTCAGTCCCTGAACCCGGAAGATCCCTGGAGGAGGGCATGGCAACCCACTCTAGTATTCTTACCTAGAGAATGCCATGAACAGAGGAGCCTGGAGGAATACAGTCCATGGGGTCATGAAGAGTCAGACACACCTCAAGTGACTCAGCATACACGCATGCACAAATAGAGAAACAGGCTTACAAAGATTAAATGACGCACTGTGTGGGCTTACAAAGATTAAATGACGCACTGTGTGGGCTTGCAGCTAGTAAATGGTAGTGGTGGATTCAAAGTTAGGTCAGTCTTTACTACCCTGTCTGCGTCACCTCTGTAGATGTATTCTTTCCCAAGTAGTGGTGCAAAAAATGCGTTCCATCCATTTCTTGCATTTGAGGGCTTCCAGAAGAACTGATATCAAGCAGAGAAAAGAGGTCAGCCCCTTTCGGATATGGAGGAAAAGGGGATGTGTAGTTCCAGTGTTGACTTAAGTATATGTGGTGTGTCTCTAGCTTGGCACCATGTCCAGAAAATAAACATTTTCTGGCTAAACTGGTTCTGGGATAAAACAAGGGACTGTGGCTTTCTCAGGGTCTCAGATGCTGGGCCGAAATCACTCTGTCCACTCAAGTTTTCCCACGACTTAGGCCAACCTGAAATAGACATAAGGGACGTTCCTCTGCTGCAAACACTCTTGTCTTCTTAAACTGAAACAGCGATACCTTTGTTCCTTCCTGGATTTCCTTCATAATCTCTGGTGACAAAAGGCCCCTGTTCACAGAGGCCCAGGATCTCCCTGCACGAGTTCTGTCTGTATGTAGGAATTGCCAGCATTTGAAACTTTAATTTAAACCCAGACCCATCCTTCTGCATACAATTGTATTGTGTCTAGGAATATTCAGCTGAAATGGCTTCTGCATACTGATGTAACCAGAATAGAAACAGTGGGAAGGATAAAATGTGTATCCCAGAGGCACTATTCAGAACCTTCTGAGCTGTGTTCCCTGATGCTCAGTTTTTATTAACGGTTAAATTAAGAGGTAGATAAATTGAGTTAAGCCCCATCACAGAGCAGCACAGTAACCTGTGAGAGCAAAGGATCAGTATCTCAGATACTGGGTGATAACACAGATAAAGTTCTTAAGGGACAGGAGGGAAATCCTAACATTCCTTCCATCTCCCAGCCCTGATGAATTAAACTCCATGGTAGTGAGGTCATGGAAGCACCCCAGCCCACCTCCAACCTAAGCAAATAGTTTCAAAGTGCACCTATTTTTAATTGATTTTCAAGAATCTTCTATTATTTCATTTCATTTTTACTCAAAATAATGAATAAACTTGAAGCCATACCTAATGGAGGACTGGATGCTGTAAATGTTTTACAGTACAGGCCAGTTCAAGCTAGGTTTGGAATGTCACATGCTACATCCAAAAATGTTCTCTCATTGTCGTGTTGCATTAAACAGCCACCACCTAGCCCAGACTAAGAGTGGGCTCTGTAAATGGTTAGGTGTTCTGTTTTCATCTTTTGTTTGTGTTATTTTCCTGGCTGATAAATGGTGCTATAAGCCTTAAATAGCTACTTTGCATTCCTATGGGGATATTGTGTGCATCTTTATGCATCCATTTTGGTTTACTTATATTGTGATTCCACCTCTTTATATTAAAAATTTATATTTTTCTGTTAGATGTTTCAAGTATGTGGCTTTTAAGCATCAGTACTTCTTGTGGTCATTGTACAAGGAATGTCCTTCGTTACAGAATGCAACTATGGGGAACGTTGGTGAGCAAAGGACAAGCTGCATCAGGTTTTAGGACCCTGGCATTATTCCTGGTCTAGCTCCCAGTTTTCGAGAGAACCCATTTGACCTTCAATCTTGCGGAGGTAACAGAAGCCTTTAGAAATCATGTAAAGAATTCATCCCCTTTAAAAAGCAACAGAATCCTTTCCATGAGTTATCTTCCCTTCATTTGCAGAGTTTCGCATTTTATATTTGAGTGAGAAGAAAAGAGAACAGTGAGCATTAAATAGCAAAGATAAAAGCCTTAGAGCTTGGATGCAGTAGCAAATGACAATATAGGCATTACTAAAGAAAAAATGAGCTTTGGGCTGATTTTAATATAGTGATGAGTATGGTTACAGTGTGTGTATTTATCATAAATTAAAACATGGAGATGTCCAAGGCAAGCTTTTTGGCATACTTTTATTTCCTAGATTTGATAACATGGTTCACCTAACTCTCAGCTGATACAAATATGGAGGCACGATCGGATATTCTGATTTATCTCTTTGTGTTGTTGTTGCTCTCTTCTTATCCCTTCCACTCCAGTGCTCCTGTCCTTTGGTATATTTCATAGCCTGACATGCAGCTGTAATGGTTCTATTAGCTGCCACAGATGTGCTGAGCTTGCTTTTTGAAGCAAGCATGTCGTCACAGGCACTTTTTTGCAGTTCCTTATTAGTATGTGCCCTTTACTGACTCTGCAGGAGCCATCACCTAGAATTAAACATTTTCTGCTAGACCTGTCCTTACTCTGTGCAGAATGATTATAGTCCGTTATGCCACCTTCTTGCTGACAACCAGATACTGCCGAGATTACAATGAAGTCCCTGCAAATTTAAAATAAGATTCTTCCTGGGTGTATGGGGCTTTGATAACAAGAACATTTGACAAAATGCCTTCCAGAGAACAGAATGTGATAGAAGCTCCTTGAAATCATATTATGGAAACTCCTGGTTCTTATTAGACTGATAGCATCAGGAGCTAGCATCTTGGTGTTTAGAGTAGTTGAAAATCTACCATCCTTAAATGATCTCAGAATGGGACAGGTTAACTCAGAGCAGGTCTGGGAGTGCTGCCTCTGCAAAATGAAAAACACCCAACCCAAAATGAGAATTTCCAGTTTCTCTAATTTTAGGGTTACAATTTACATCTCACTCTAGAAATGCATTTTTCTCATTCTGCTCAGCAAAAGCAGTTTCCTTTTATTCTTCAGCAAATGTGAAGTAAGGAACCCAGAATCTCAAAAGAGGCCAGTAAGTCAGGAGGATTTAGAGAACTATCAGTCATAGCAAAGGCAGCACCTCTCCTAATGGCTATCTGTCTGATAGTGTGTAATAAAAATAAGATTTCTCTTTTATTCCTTTTTATACATGCTTTCTCCTCCACCATCTGAGAAATATTTGTCATTTAGCTGTTCTTCATGATTGCTTTAGAAATTTTCATTATCTTCTCTGTAAGTCATTGCCCATCAGGTATGACCCTTATGTACTGTATCCCCATCCTAAAGAGCAGACAGGATGACACTCCATGCTCTGAAATCTGATTTGGCAAACTTCAGATTTGTGATTGTGGTATTTTCCTGAGAGGACACTAAAGACAATTTAAAGACATTTTTCCTTAAAAAAATGAATATACTAATATTGAACACCTTCCACATATGGATGGTATACCTTGACTTTGCAATTCAAAGATGAAGTTCCCACAATCTGTCACAGCCAGTTAATAGAGATATATGCCAGAAATTACTGAAGGACAGAGAAGTGAGATACTGCCTTTCCTTGCATAAAGGGTCTGCTTCAGAGAAGAATAGGTATTTGACTATGACTACAAGTAAAATTGTATTAGGCAGAGAAGGAGGAAACAACACAAGCAGAGTTTAAGAGCATGGAAATGGTTTTGAACTGTGAATATTCTGTTGTGGTTGAGGAAGCAGAAGCACAGGACTGAATATTACTACACAGGGAAAGATAACCAGGATATGACAGGTAGCCAGGAGCTAGCTGAATACCGTGAAAAGGTGTTCCAAATTTATCCTTTAGGAAATAGGAAGTCATCAGTAGTTTATAAAGAGTAATTTTTGGATATTTGTATTGTAGGAAAACAATTCTGGGAGCAGATAGATTGGGAAGACAAGAGTCTGTGGCAGAGTGACTAAAGAAGGGTCTAGGAGACAGATGATTAATAACCAAGCAAATCAAGTGACAGTGGTAGAGGAGGGCCAGGGAGAGGCACACAAGGCATGTGCAAAGATGAATGGATACAGCTTGCTGAATAGGTGTGGATAGGCTGTGTTCATGAAGACGAGGCGTAAAGATTATTTAGTGGTTCCTGTCTTATGCAATGGAGCAGATGGCGATGCCAATAAATGAGGGACCACACAGAACACTAGGTAATGTCATCAGTGTTACTGGTGACACCAAATATTACTTTCGCCCTCTACAGCTTCAGCCTTGTTGATCCATGTCTTGGTTTATGGACAAAGTATATTATGTCAATATTTTTCAATGTCGACCTTGAGAATCTGGTCAGAACAGGAACCAAAAGATTATCACTGATATTATTTTTGGGTGTAAGATAGTATCATTTCTAATTTGCACTTTACAGAATGTGTTTATATAACTAAACTTTCATTTTCTTTTCAGTTCTTAGCTGTCTTTCCTTAGTGTACTGCCCATGAACCTTTAGGATTCCTGAGCTAGATCAATGCCACATTAAAATTTAAGGAACTACTTCATGAAAACCACATGCTTCATTTCCTGAGGATTGTTAGTAAGCCAAGGAAAAGAAAACATGTCAGCTCTGTATTGTTATTGGTGCTTCTTGCTTAACTGCTGCTTTGCCATTATAGTGGTCCTTAGTAGCTGCTTCTCTGTAAAGGCACAAAGAATGCATGCGGCCAAGACAAGGAAAGTCTAAACTTCATTAGGGAGTTTTGAGAAAGTGCTGCTGTGGTTTAGGTGTTTAAGCCCTTGGATCATTTTGGATATATCAGAAGATATTAATATGCTTTTTTATGGCTATTTTTCCCTTTTTAAAAATTCTAAAATGGAAGGTCAGACTAGGCCAAGCACTGACTGGCTTTTTAGATTAATGTTTAAAAAGATGGAGTAGCTGCCAGTACCTTAAAAGAGTCAGGAACATGACTTGGATAGATGTAGAATTTTCTTGCAAATTTGGCTTTTGGTTTGTATCTGGCTAGAAAAGTTTTTTTTTTCTTTCCTCTTCCATCCTTTCTTCTTTATACCCTCTCTCCCTCCCTTCTCCCTTTCTTCTTTCCTTCTTTTCCTTCAAGTATTAGTGTCTTTCTTATTATTCTTGCCTCAAAGAAGGCTTCTCTCTTAGCTGACCATTCTTTAAAACCTAATGGCAAATCTTAAGCTCTTCTCCATTTGATAACCTCATTAAAGCCAGGGAAGCACTATAATGTATTTCTTTATTTATTTCAAGGACCTGTACTGAGTTTAGAATCATCAATATTCATTGCGGATTTTGTGGAAGGGAAGAGCGAGTGAAAGTCAGTGTATTGTGTCTTATTGTGGTTAGGATTCTCTGGGACAAGGATAATATACGTAAATAAAACAAATGCACTGAACATTGAGACAAACTTGGAATGGATCCTTGTAAAAACAAATATATGCTTTTGAAAAATGAATAACAGAAATACAGTTTGTCAATAATTCATCATTAGTGCAACTGAGCCTCTAGGGTATCTGGTATATTAAAAGCCATTCTGGGTTTTTTTCCCAGCATGTTCTACTTTAGGGAATGTTGACTTATAGTGTCAAAACAAGAAATATGAACCAGGAAGTTTTATTTTTTGGACCTATACCCAGAAAACGATACACCTCACCTAAGATCTGGAAATTTCTGAATCACCAAATGTTGCAGACCATGATGCTTAGAAGAGGCTGTCATCTGAGAATTCTTAGAGATACTATTATTTGGCTATTGATTATTCTCAGGAAACTTTAATTTTCAACTTAACTTCCCAGTGCTACTCTAGATTTTACTTTTAAGTGCCCCACTTCTGATTGTCAATTTGTATATAAATTATGTAAATACACTTCTACTTCAGGATTAGAAAGATAAAAATGCCAAAGAATATCCATGTATGGAACCCAAATAAAGGCAGGGCTAAACTCCATTTATATGCTTGTTGGTCTTTAATTTTTACCTCACTTCCTTGGAGAAAGTCTGGAAAACAATTTTTACATTCACTATACTGTGCTTACTTTGTGCTCACTATTATTATTATCATTATTTTATGTAATCCCATTTGAAAGCTAAGACAACTGAGGCACATGGAGGTTAACTAATTTCTTCTAGATCTCATAGGTAGTACTACCCACAGTTGTGGAACTGGGGTACAAACCCAAATCTGTAAAGACTAAATTTCTCATTTTTTTCAAGAAGTAAAAAATTATGTATTCAGGACTGTCGGGGCATTTTTTAAAGAATAGTTTTGGGAATGATAAGTTAGAAAAAGAGAGGTCATTGGATGTGTATCTGGGTGTCATCTACTCAGAAATAAAAAATGAAAGGATAATTAAACTGGATGGGTATTTGTGTCCTGAAGCATAAAATATTCAGTGCATATCTGTTAAATTTTTAAAGTTAAAATGTTATCACTTACATTATCCTCACAAGGCCATTAATCTATACAGGCATCCATGCAGCTACTGCACATTTGCTGTGTGCACGTCAGTGCAGAGTGGCCTGCAAGAGAAGACTGTGAGACAGAATTTAGTGTGTACTTTCAAGAAGCCTGCAGTCTGATGTGTGTAGCTATATAAATTCTGGAAAGTTCTTGGAGGAGTGTTAAGTATCAAGTTGTTGAAGGAACAATCTATGCACATTTTTTGCAATGTGGCAGAGCCCCATTGTTAAGAATGCAGGCTTTTGGAAAGGTGGGAAGTTTGAAGGAGAATGGCCACATGAACATGGCTGAGTCTCTTGACTGTTCACCTGAAACTGTCACAACGTTGTTAGTCAGCTACACTACTACTACTACTAAGTTGCTTCAGTCGTGTCCGACTCTGTGCGGCCCCAGAGACGGCAGCCCACCAGGCTCCCCCGTCCCTGGGATTCTCCAGGCAAGAACACTGGAGTGGGTTGCCATTTCCTTCTCCAACACATGAAAGTGAAAAGTGAAAGTGAAGTCGCTCAGTCGTGTCCGACTCCTAGCGACCCCATGGACTGCAGCCCACCAGGCTCCTCCGCCCATGGGATTTTCCAGGCAAGAGTACTGGAGTGGGGTGCCATTGCCTTCTCCAGTCAGCTATACCCTAATACAAAATAAAAAATTTAAAAAAAGCATAAATAAATAAATACAAGGGAAAAAAGAATGCAGGCTTTGATATTAAACTGCTGGTATTTAAAGCCCAGCTGTATCACTTATTAGCTCTTGATCCCTGGGAGCTCCTTAATCAGCCTCTGCTTCTATTGCTTCGTATGTAAAATGAGAATAACAAATGCAAACTATTTCATGGGACTGTTTGGTAAAACACTAATGTAGCACCTTCTATGTGCTGGGCAGGGACCTAAACATTTTGGAAGTAGTAAATTATTGAATTCTCAGCAGAATTAGGTAGGTACTATTATTGCTGATATTGAGAGAATCAAAAGATTTGGTACATACAAAGTATTTAGAGCAATAACTGGCACATAGTAAATATGTACACAGTAAATGTAGCTTAATAAATTAATATCATCCTGAGCAAAGAAGCAGGGAAATATCCTGGAAGCAGGAAAATATTTGCATAATCTTTAGAGGTAAGAACAAATACATAATACATGCTTGCTGAAGTCACAATCCTAAATTTGGTTGTGGTGATCAATAAAGAGACATTCTCCAGTGGAAAGTGGCAGTATGAACTTCTTAATTTCCATTGTCAACTTGTGAGATATGCCCAGTTATTCACATTTTAATTGCTGAAAAGTAGCACCAATTATTTCATTAATATTTTTCCCTTTAGTTGAGTAGGCAGTCTGCATAGTGAGAATACATATATTTATCACAGTTTTATTACAGTGATATGATAAAATGTAATGAAAAATGTGGTTCATAAATAAACATACCTTTTTTGTTTTGGAATTGCCTCTTGTGAGGAAAAAAAAAAACAAAAAACAAAAAAACACAAAGCTGGTGACCACAGTCCAGGGCATGGTTCTCTGGTTACAGTGATTCTCCTTTAAAGCAGTGGTTTGCTTTTATCTTCTCAATAGGCACATTCATTATGGTATGTGTGTAAAACTGTGGCTGCCCAGATGTTTTCTGGTTTGCCATTCTGTGGACTCTGTGAGCAGTGTAACTTTCCCTCGACTGTGAGTTGTTGTTACTGTTTTTTAACTGTAGATATTACTAATAATGTTTAATCAATACATTTCTTACTCATTCATAATAGTCATTTGACTGTTTTATAAGTCCTTCTGATGGTCTCTTAGCCCTTGAGAGCACTTTCTGAATGTTGCTGCTGTGACATGTTTTTCTTTAAGTAAATTAACCTGGACGTGAAGGTAGATGCTTGAGTTTAATCTGGATTCTAGCTCATGTGCAGCTGCCCATGTGTCTGCAGTTTGTTACTTTATCTTTTTGAGCTGGAGTGGTCCATCCAGATGCCATTGTGTTCTGTGTTTGGTCCCAGAGGGGAAGGAGATATTGAGGAACTGATATGGGGGTTTGTGTGTGATAAAACAGAGGGGGGGGTCTACCCAGGAATCACGTGATAAGCAGGAAGAATGAATGGTTCTAGTTATATTATCCAGCACTTCATTCCACACACATAAATGCTGTATATAAATTACATACATACAAATACAGAAAGATAGATAATTTTCCCTTTATTTTTCTAGTCACCTAACAGTAAAATCCATATGTGTACAATAATAAATTGAGAAAGCAAATGATATGGATTAACAGAGAGGAAGTTGAGGGGCAGTTTTAGAAATTTCCCAAAGTATAATCAAACCTGGAGAGTAAAATCTCTGTTAATAAATCAAATTTTGTGCTTCAGAAGCAAAATGGTTGGTGGATAAGATATCAATATATCAGTATTTAGAAGCAACAGCCTAAGTCCACAGCTACAGTTCTATTTCTTGAAGCAATTGTCAGCAGTAACTAATTGATGTCCATAAAGTACTTCTGCAAATGCCAACTGTTAAAAAATATGCTCAGAACTCTCTTAACAGGAATAAAAGGAAATTCTTCTCCCACCAGGTATCTAGATACAAACCTTATCACATGTTACTGTTTTAAATACATAAGAATTTTGTAATGCAACCTATTCTGGCTTTCAATAAACTGGTCCAGTGGGGAGAACCAAATAATTTGCATAATTTTTAGAAATATGGCTACTAAAATGTAGGAAGCTTTATCATCTTATTGCACACAGTTTGCTCTAAAATAGAAGAGGAATGGAAACACAGTGATGATATATTTTCATGTGGATCACTTTATGGCCTGCATTCTTTATAATACAACAGTTGCTCCATTGACACCAAGTTATTTATTGAATAGTAAGGCAAATAGACCAGTAAATCATGGTTTCACTTCTAGCCAATCAGAATCAGCCCTGGTTTTGTGGCGTGCTAATTTTTTAAGCTTATTTATTCTGCTTGCTTTCATTTTTATCTTTATCAGTCTATTTTATAGCAACCTTTTCTTTAATAGACTTTAATCTGGAGACATTTTAAAATGTGCCACATGTTAAATCCAATTCAACTGAGATACTTAAAGGCTTACTATTTAAATTAAATATGAATGTTTTCAAAAATGTATACTTGTATCATAATTGCTTAAAACTGTAGTTCCACGTTATGTATGTTAAGATTTGAATCTTGTCAATGTATGCAAGAACCAAAGTTAGGTTAAAAAGAAACAAAAAATAAATTATTCACATCACATACATCTATACATCTGATAGTGTAATTAGCAATCAAAAGTACTACATACAGTGATGTAATAGAAACATTATAATTTTGTACATCCTGCTGTTGATGGATTTAGGTACCACATTTTGCACATTTTCTGTTTCATTATTTTTGACTAAAGAAAGATAAAAATAAAATAGCATGTTTTCTTTATTTTAGTCTAACCTTTTAAAATCATCCTTCACGCTTCTTTTGCTTTCCTTCCGTGTCTGGCCCTCACTTCCCCAGTTTACATAGGACTTGTTTTTCTTCATTTATCTTTACTCTTTCCTGTTCTGTAGTGCTAACACTAATAATAACAATAGAAATCTTGCATCTAAATCTGGGGGATTTTAGAGGTCATTGAGGTTACTTCTCTGCTTTTAGTTAGCTTTCTAGCCATTCCAGAATAAAAGTTATCTGTGCTGTTCTCAGTATCACCATAATAAATGTCTTGCATTTCTCAAATTACCTTTGACATTATTTTTCTAGAAGGTTTATGTATCCTAACATTGACAGTTGTAGTTAAGATATTACCTCTCCTTTTTTCCCCATAAGGGGTACACATTTTCACTACTTTCTTCTGTGAAGTCGCTCAGTCGTGTTGGAGTCTTTAGTACCCTGTAGACTGTAGCCTGCCAGCCTCCTCTGTCCATGGGATTTTCCAGGCAAGAATACTGAAGTGGGTTGCCATTTCCTTCTCCAGGGGATCTTCTCCACCCAGGGATCAAACCTGGGTCTCCCACATTGCAGGCAGACTCCTTACCATCTACCTCAACATATTTCACTCTTTTTTTTTTTTCTTTACTAACCTGTTCGACTGATCTCTGTTAGTTATATCAAAAGTTTAATCACTTTTAGAAGAGTGAGAGTACTTTATCAACATATTTTTCGGAGAGTGTATATACTCAGGCATCTCACTATTTAGACATTTCCCACCAGTGGCTTTATGTTAGTGTTTAAACTTTTCTACGTCCTCCTGTGCGCTTGAGCTAGCTCTCGCCTCCATTTGTCCTGTTATTTGTGATGTTTCAGCTTCCTCTCCAACTGACCAGATTGTATCCCTCATAATCTTCATTCATTTATGCCTGGGCAATTAAAAAGACAAAGACAATCATGATTGAATTTTATTCATATGAGATATTTCTGTTGTTTGCTACCATCTTGAGAACTACTCTAGAAAAGACAAAAAATATGTATTTGATTAACTATAGAACTGGGCTCACACCTTGATACTGGCTTTGAGTAGGAATGGAACAGAAATCTCATTTGTAAGATGAGTATAAGAACTGTGTGTAGATTAATACAAGTTTTAACCTGAATGAGGCAACATTTGTAAAATTCTTGGCTCAATTTGCTAGTACCAATGATGAGATCATGGGTATGAGTATGCTAACAGATTAAATAAAAACATTTTTTCTTCTATTATTTAAATATTTGATGAAACTTTTCTTAATTGATTAAACCAGAAACAGAAATAAAAACAAATATAAAAGGAAGAAGGAACCCCTACTCATTTTGCATGCTCTCCCCTCCCCCATCAGCTACTGGTTCCAAACCAAGAAGAGACACATTGGAGGTGAACTTAGCTATAGTTCAACCAGTTGTGGAAGGCTTGTTTTTCTTCTTAGCTATGGAAACAAAGTTACATCTGTAAAATGGACATGAACTACCTTCTCATAAGGTTATTATTTATGTGGATACAATCATCAATAGAACTTTCTTGTCATGTTCTGCTAGGCAAGTGTTCTTTCTGCTAATAAATTCTGTTCCTAAAATTAAAATTATTATAGATGGTTCATATTTCAGATGTCTTATAATTTTCATAAATCTATATTTTTTAGTGCATACCCCTTCATTGAGATCTATCCACATATGAATCTGTCCTTCAGTGATTTGTCATTTTAGTAAACCCCTAAAAGTGGCAATTTAAAATAGCACAGTAACTCACACACGACTAAACGGGATTTGTTAAATTTCTTTTGAAAAAAGTACAGATTTATTCACATCTAGATGTGAACTCCACATCACAAGCTGAAACAGAATGGTGAGCTTTTTCTTGCTGTGAGTGAATAAAACTGGGGTTTCAGCTAGAAAAGATACAACCTATGATAACGTAAAAATAGATTCTCTGGCTCCACTCTTGAAGAATTTTATCTCACCTATCCATCACATGCACAGGAATGGTGTCTTTTACACTCTTGAAGAGTTTTTTTAACTATCTTTTTATGCTACTGGATATATTCTGTGAACCCTGAAATTACCTGTTAGTAATTCTTGGTTAATGTGGTATTACAGTAACTGATAGCAATGAAACCTGTTGCTCTTTCATTGGTCATCGTTAAAACAGGGATTAGAAAGCTCTAAGGATTCATAGTCACCAGCCTGGATTTCTGAATCAGACCTTACTATCCATTTCCAACTAATATCACTAAGTAATATAGTCCTTATCTCATAACATTGTTGCTAGAGTGAATAAAATAGAAGTATAAATTTACCCCAGTGTGTGTGTGTGTTTGTGTGTTTGCACATGTACATGCTTAAAGAATTTTCTCATTCATTAATGTAAATCAAGAAAAATCAAGAAATATTGATGGATCTGCCATATGTCATGCACTGTCATGTCATGGATATGGAGATATGAATAAGGACACAGTCCCTATCCTGCAGGCTGTCCCCGTCTAGTGAATAAGATAGATAAGTATATTAACAATCAGCTAATGTAATCAACACAATAATAGAGGAGTAGATTCAGTGCAATGAAACACTGTGAAGGGTTGAAATTCTCAGTCTAAGTCAAAGAGGGCAGGCTCTTTGCATTTCTACTGAAATATCTTTTTAGCCGAAGGAGGGAGCTCCGTTGTGGAGTGACTTCAAACAAGAATAGCCTGCCTTTGTGAGGGTTATTTACTTGACATTAAGAACAGCAATGTTCAAATGCTCAAAAGTGTATCTAGAGTGAATGTGTTTGAATGTGTGTGTGTGTGTTCACACACACACTGGCACACACAAACACCACACATCAATATATAAATGTTTACTCTCCTATTGCTGCTGCAACAGTTACCCAAATTGAGTGTCTTAAATCATCGCAAATTTGTTATCTTACAATTCTGGAGCTCAGAAGTCTGCAGTGAGTTTCAGTGGGCTAAGTCAAGGCACCAACAGGGTTACATAATGTTCTGGTGGCTCTCGGGGAGGATCTGCTTTTGCCTTTCCCAGCAGTAAGAGCCTGGCTAGATTTCTTGGCTCGCAGTGCCATCTTCCATACTCAAAGTCAGCAGTGACCAGTAGAGGAATTTGCAAATGTGATTACATAGACCTACTTGGTTCATCTAGGATAATCTATCTTATCATCAGCTGATTGACAAACGTAATTCCATCTCCAACCTTAGTGTCACCCCCCACCACTGCCAAGTGACATGACACATTCATGGATTCCAGGGATTAGGATGGGAACATCTTTGAGGGGGGCTTTTGTTTTGGTACCACAGAAGTGTATATTTTTTCCAGTTAAGAATTGGATATTAGAGAAAAAAATGTAAAAAGAAATAAACAGTAAACTCAAAGTCTTGTCCCATCTGCACATTGAAGAGAAGACCAGGACTTGAATCTTCTGTTAAATAACTTTCCTGTTTCATATACTGTTTACCATATTGAGACAAAAACTACAGAGGTAAACAAATGGAAAGTACCATATGAATGCTCGCTCTCTCTCTCTCTCTCTCTCTCTCTATATATATATATATATATATATATATGATAGAACTCACATTTTGCATATTTTCTGTGAAGGGAAGGTAGAAGAATATGATCTCTGTGAAATGAAGAAGAGATGGTGCATTTTGAAGTTGTTGTTTAGTTACGAAGTCAGGTCTGATTCTTTGCAACCCCAAAGACTGTAGCCCACCAGGCTTCTCTGTCCATGGAATTCTCCAGGCAAGAATACAGGAGAGGGTTGCCATGACCTTCTCCAGGGGATCTTCCCAACCCAGGGACCAAACCTGTATCTCTTGCAATCTACCCACATTGCAGGAAGATTCTACCCACTGAGCCACCAGGGAAGCCTGCATTTTGGTAATGGGATACCAAATCCAAGGCAGATGAAAAGAACATTGTTACAAACTTGAGACTTCATTCAAAATTGAGATCTAGACAGCGTCTAAAAAAACTGCCATTTTCCTTTATATTTCTTCCACGTTAAGTGAAATTGTAAACTCTATAATAATAATCAGTTCAGTGCAGTCACTCAGTCATGCCCAACTCTTTGTGACCTCACGGACTGCAGCAAGCCAGCCTTCCCTGTCCATCACCAACTCCTGGAGCTTGCTCAAACTCACGTTCATTGAATCGGTGATGCCATCCAACAATCTCATCCTCTGTTGTCCCCTTCTCCTACCTCCTTCCCAGCATCAGGGTCTTTTCCAATGAGTCAGTTCTTCACATCAGGTGGCCAAAGTATTGGAGTCTCAGCTTTAGTATCACTCCTTTCCAGTGAATATTCAGGGTTGATTTCCTTCAGGATGGACTGGTTGGATCTCCTTGCAATCCAAGGGACTCTCAAGAGTCTTCTCCAACACCACAGGTCAAAAGCATCAATTCTTCAGTGCTCAGCTTCCTTTATAGTCCAACTCTCACAGGCATTCATGGCTACTGGAAAAACCATAGCTTTGATTAGATGGGCTTTTGTTGGCAAAGTAATGTCTCTGCTTTTTAATATGCTGCCTAGTTTGGTCATAGCTTTTCTTTCAAGGAACAAGTGTCTTAATTTCATGGCTGCAGTCACCATCTGCAATGATTTTGGAGCCCAAGAAAATAAAGTCTGTCATGGTTTCCATTGTCTCCCTGTCTATTTACCATGAGGCGATGGGACTGGATGCCATGATCTTCATTTCTTGAATGTTGTGCTTGAAGCCAGCTGTTTCACTCTCCTCTTTCATTTTCATCAAGAGGCTTTTTATTTTTTCTTTGCTTTCTGCCATAAGGGTGGTGTCATCTGCATATCTGAGGTTATTGATATTTCTCCTGGCAATCTTGATTCCAGCTTGTGCTATAATAATAATAATAAACTAACACTATTATTAGTACATGACACCACTTACTATGTGCCAAGCACTCTTCAAATTGCTTTATATATAATAATCATTTATTTATCACCAGGGCTGTCTTCTCGAGCATCAGTCGATCTACTTACACAGCCCCCACTCTAAGAAGCCCTTCCTGCATCCTCACCCCCTCACCTGGTTTAATGCTGTGTGGTCAGTCTCTTGAAGGTTTTGACTATTTTAAAATGAGTGGGGCCTACATTTGATCGTAGACCCTGTAAACCTGTAGTTGGTTGTACTCATCACATCAAAGCTATACACTAAATAATATTATTACCAGAATTTTGTAGAAGAGAAACTGAGATAGAGAAGGGTTAACTTGCCAAGATCACCCTGATGGCCTGAAAGAGAGCCAGGACTTGAACGTGAGGGGAATGAACCCTGAGCTGTTCTGCCTCCAACTTCTTGGAAGGCAGAGATAATGTCTTCTTCCCAACTATGCTCCACTCTCTGCTACATGGTTAACTTTGCTAAGTTCTTGGTGAACTAGGTCATATTTGATGGTCTTAGGTATAAATATTCACTTCATTTTTCAACTAAGAGAGATAAAAGTAAAAAAAAAAAATTCTGAATCTTTTCCAAGACATTTGTTCAAACAGACCAAAATCGGCTTTTTCCCCTTCACTAAGTCACATGCCTAAGGATATTCAGTTCAGTTGCTCAGTCGTGTCCAACTCTTTGTGATCCTATGGACTGCAGCACACCAGGCTTCCCTGTCCTTCACTCTCTCCTGGAGTTTGCTCAGATTCATATCCATTGAGTTGGTGATGCTATCATCTCATCCTCTGCTGCCCTCTTCTTTGGCCTTCAGTTCTTCTCAGCATCAGGGTCTCTTCCAGTGGCTCAGTTCTTCACATCAGGTGGCCAAAGTATTGGAGCTTCAGCTTAAGCCTAGGGAGATTACCTTGTTCAAAAGTCCATTATTTAGTATTTATTAGTTAGATTGATATTAGTTATTAGTTAATAATTAGTTAGCAAAATATTCTGGAGAGATCTGATAAAATTACACAAAGCAATCTTATATCTTCATCCTAATTTATTCTTAAAAACCTTAAATTTTAGAAACAATGGTATTATATATTTCCACTGATAAAATTACTCTAAGAAGTATAATTTCATGTAGAATGAGAATAGAAAAGCCGTATATAATAATAAACTATTAGGATGGGAAGAGCAGTTGAGAGGGCTTGTTGGTTATTAGGCTTCAAATTAATTTAATATGCATTTTCTTGGGTTTACTATGTGCTAATGCTAGGCTGTATGAGGGAAATTTTAGTTACAATTATATTAATTAACAATAAAAGTCATCCTCGGGGAGCCCAGAGTCCCACGGGCTGAGAGATCCAATTATTTGAGAGTCTCATCAGAAAAAACTCTATGGCAAGGACTGGAAATGATGCATAGTATGACCCTGAGGCCAGCATATGGACATTTTAATGTTTATTTTACCAACAGATATCATGTGTAACTTTGGGCAGCTCACAGCCTAAATACATTCAGTATCTCCACTTCACCCTCTGAGGATTGGCACTAATATTATCTTTTCTACCTACTTCATAATGTGATGTAAGTACTAAATGGATTCATGAATGTGAATACATCTTAATTTTTTTTTTTAAGGGAGGTGGAGGAGGGAGGTATTAAACTAGGTATTTTTCTTGCACTAAGTAGTTTCAAACAAGACATAGGCCATAAATCACAAAGTATAAAAAAAGAAGTCTTATTTTGTATTAAATACAGCTACATTACTTTAATCTCTCTTTTACTACCTTACATTATCCAAGTTTAGTTGACTTAGATGGTTATTGGACCAAAACAAAAAGATTGAAGATGTTAGCAGTGCTAATTTACTCTAATTCTTAATTCACAATCCTATATTTATAATTCATATTTGGTTGACTCAGCTAATAGAGAAGCCAAAACATGAAACTAACTTGTTTTATTCATTTAATCATGTTATTGGTCATTTATTATTTACAGGGTATGGCACATAATATAGTGGAGAAGGAAACGGCAGCCCACTCCAGTATTCTTGCCTGGAGAATCCCAGAGACAGAGGAGCCTGGTTGGCTGCCGTCTGTGGGGTCACACAGAGTCGGACACGACTGAAGCAGCTTAGCAGCAGCAGCAGCAGCAGCAGCACATAATATAGAGATAAAGGAGATAAATAAGATATAATCTGTACTTTCATGGAAAGCATGGTTTACTAGTGATAATAGGGATAAAATGCATGCATACAGGGACAGATGCACAATTGCTATGGAATGGCTGTGAAGATTCTCAGAAGGAAATGAGCATATGAAATAGAAAACTATATAACTAACCACCTGGATTTATATGTATATATACTGTGTGTGTGTGTGTGTGTGTGTGTGTGTGTGTCTCAGAAAAAAAAAAAAAACAGTTAAAATCAAGCAATGTGGGAGAAGTAGGAAGTGTAGGGGAAGATATTATTATTTGAATACCCCTGTTATTTTATAAGGACGAACCAAAGCTGCCTGGGAGACTGTATGTGTTGGTGAAGTTTTTCATAGCAACTTTTTATTGTGGCTTATGAAAATTTAAATTTCTCTCCTGAAAGGTTTATTGTGAGGAGTAATAGTTTTGCAAACATGATCAGTAGATCGAGGAATAAATTAATATTATGATAAAACCTCTGGCCTGGAGGTTATGATAATGGGGAGAAAAAATGTCTGGCTCTAACTGGTTCAGATAATTTCAAACGATGTTATTACAGTATTTGCAGGTTTCAAATACTAGAGGTAAAATCTCCCTAAGAATACACCCATTTTGTGTGTATAATAATTTCCATTATTGTAACTTTGAATGGTTGTCACATTCACTCACTGTTGAACTTCACTAAGTGAGGTGAGTGTCACAGAATTCATTACAGCTGACTCACTTTAAGCCAAACAGGCTAGCTCAGTAGGGCATTCTGGGCCCCTCCTTGAAACACAAATAAAACATTTTACAACAGGAAGCTAGCTTTTGGCTGTCACTATTTTCAAAAATAAAGTAGCAAGTGACAGACACACCAAGTCTAGAGTGGCTTGAAATATAAGAACTACTTTTTCTTTTTTTTTCATGCTAGATCAGCAATTGTATGGTAAGTGATCTAACAGGAATTTCAGAAACAAACATACCCCAAAGCACTGGACTGAAAGTGAACTCGCTCAGTCCTGTTGGACTCTTTGCGACCCCCTGGACTGCCGCCTACCAGGCTCCTCTGTCCATGAGATTTTCAAGGCAAGAGTACTGGAGTGGGTTGCCATTGCCTTCTCCGTCGTTACTCCCAGACATAACCAATTAGATCATATCTTCTTATTTTCAATAAGCAGTCAGCACTTCTCAAGCACTGGATTAGACCTGAGCAAAAATTATTAAGATTACTCAGGGTCAAAGACTTTGTTCCTGCTGGACACCTGCAGTGTGTAGTAATGCCCTTTTAACGTTCTATCAAGGTCCCTGCCTGGACTGTCTGACTTGACATTGGACACTACTAAGAGGAGACAAGCATGCAGAGAGAGTGATTAATGTAAGCCCTTCTGCAACTAGCCAGAGGCCTAAGGAATTCTTTTCTGCAACATTCCAGAGATAATTGCCCACCATTTTATCTCGGAGAGTGTTAAGTCATTAAAAAAATATGGCATACTGTGACATGCAAGGAGGCGGTGTTACTCAAAGAATGAAATAAACAGCAAAATGGAAAATTGAGGCTAAAAAAGAAAAATGTGAGTGTGTAGAGTCTTTAAGGGAGGGCAGGGTTCATTTTACCAATGTATATCAGTTCTTTACATTGATAAACTCAAGAGGTTTTACACAATTTCTCCTTTACAGTCTGATAAGCTTCATGACGTGCCTGAAAAGGTACTGTTTTTATAAGTTATATCAAATATACTTGCCAACTGAAAACTTACCTTCTCCAATTTCTATGAATTAATTCCCTATTGTTAATGACTCTATAAATGAAACAAAGTACATACTTTAAAAATAATTGATTAGAAATAGAAATATGTATAACATTATTATGTTTGAATACATTACTGTCTTATATGAGATCAATTCTGTTCCAGTTTGGCATCCACAATCCACAAGAGTGTCTTCGATTCCAAAATATTTTAGCCAAATATCCTCTTCATCATGCTGGGGCTGGGGGCTAGGGGAGATAATGGACTTCAGTTGTGTTCAGAATGTCGGTGCGCGCCATATGGCCTATTTTCCATTGGCAAGTTAGTCCTTAAAATCTTCGGGGATTCCACAACATATGCATAAGTATTATAAATTAATGTTCTAATGTGCTTTGAGGCCCTTGCTGAATGAATGACAGGCTGAATAAAAAGAAAAACATATTTTTTGAAAAAAAAAAAAAAATAGGTGTGTGGTTCTCCCCAGGCACTGGAATTAGGAGTTTGAAGAGAGGCAAGGATTTGATCCTTCCTTTTCTTGAATTAACTCCTGGAAGATATACGGAAATGAGGCAGTTTTTTTTGATACTTCAGCTTTCAGAAATGGCTGTAATCATTCCAGTCAAACTCCTTATATCATCTTAGCTTATTGCCATTTTTAAAACATATTTTAAAGATCTCCTTTTCTTTGCAGTTTTAAATAAAAACAGAAAATACATTTAGCCAAATGGAAGTGATCAGTCAGCAGGTTCATTTGGAAAAAAGCCCTCATTTAATAAATGAGTCCCTGGCTTTGGTAAAGCAGTGCACAAATTCTCTCTTTTCTCTTTCCCTCCTTCCTGCATTCCTGTCTTCCCACTTTCCTTCCTTTTTTCTTTTAATGAAAATTCAAATTCCTTCCCTCTGTATGCTTCTTGGAACTGTAAAGCACTGAGGACCTTATTTTCTATTGCAGAACAGTGATTTACAGGAAACATAATTCCACCAAGGACCACCAGGATTTTACTCTCAAAGCAGGGACCAAACTTCTTGCAAATCAATTCACCACTCACACATTCAGAAATCTGATGGTAATTTATGGACTGTGGGAAGAGAGCATCACTGCCTTTTCTCTTTCATTACATTTTTCCACCCTTCCCTTCTTTAGGGTGTTTGTTTTCGATTAATAGATTGATGGCTTCTCTGGTGGTTCAGATGGTAAAGGGTCCGCTTGCAATGCAGAAGACCTGGGTTTGAGCCACATTGATAGCCATAGATTGAATAAAATCAAGCAACAATGGCATTGAATTCACAATAGTATACAACCAGTTAATAACTTTTATGTACAGGCTATGTAGATGTGTAATAACGGCTGTGTATTTATAGTATGGGCTTCCCTGGTAGATCAGTGGTGAAGAACCCACCTGCCATTGCAGGAGATGCAGGTTTGATCCCTGGATTAGGAAGATTCCCTGGGGAAGGAAATGGCAACCCACTCCAGTATTCTTGCCTGGGAAATTCAATGGACAGAGGAGACTGGCAGGTTATAGTCCATGAGGTTGCAAAAGAGTCAGACACAACTCAGTAACTGAACAACACCACCAAAATTATATAGTATTAAAATTGTTATATATATAATATGACAAATTAATTACTAAATATTTTAATTTTAATTATCATTGTTCATTAGCAGAGATCAGGTCATGTAAAGGAAAGAAAAGGGAAATTTTGGTCAAGTTCAAGTCCTCTCACTTCTTGGCCCTCATTTCTTCTTCTGTAAAATGAAATTAACTATTCATAGTTTATATGGCTATTGTGTATATTAAAAGCCACAAAATATGCTATGTACCTAAAATAGTGTTTAGCACATGTACTTGCTTAATAAACAGCAGGTAATAGATTATTTCATATTATGCAAGTTGAGTAATACTTTCTAGTCTCCTTGGACCATCCTTGGTGGGTGGAGAGGCAGGCAGAGTAATTTTTATTTTCTGCCATAGAAACTACAATAAGGGAAATGTAACACTTACTCAAGGTTACCCAATAAGTCACTCTCTGTCATTAGGACTTAAGGGTTTTCAGCTTTGCTGTCTGATTTCAGTCCATTAGGCCACAAAGTCATCAAAACAAACCAGAAAAGAGCACCATCAAAAAGCAAAAGTAATAAAATCAAAGGATCCTGGAGGAGTATTGTACTAAAAGCCATCTGCTATCTAAGTCCACATTCTCAACCCTCTTGAAATGTTATTTGTAAAGCTTTAAAAGGCTTGACTGGAAACCTTCATGTCTTTTTAAAGATACAGTATATCTATTGCTGACTCATGCATGCTGAATTGAGTTGTAATATAGATTTTTGAATATACATCAGAGAAATGCCAATACTTTTTACATTGCCAAAGCCCTTAGGCTTTGCTGTTGAGAAAGATTTGTGATTAGCTAAGCAAATGATTCTTGCTATAGCAGTAATGGTGAGATGTATTTATGTGTGTGTGTCTGTGTGTGTGTGTGTATTTGTGTATATAAGTGTGTTTGGAAAATGGAGATAGTTGCAACATTTAAATGATAAATACTAGTGTGCATGAGATTCCCAGGTGGCTCAGTGGGTAAGGAATCCACCTGCAGTGTAGGAGACATGGGTTCAATCCCTGTGTCAGGAATCTCATGGACAGAGGAAACTGGTGGGCTATAGTCCATAGAGTCACAAAGAGTTGGACACGACTGAAGTGACTGAGCATGCACAATGCACTGTATGCATATTTTTTTTAGTTCTTTTTTTAATATCCAATATTCTCACCAGCCTACTAGAATTTCTGTGCCATAATCAGGTGAAAAAAAAAAAGATCCATAACTGCTGTCTTAGTGTTTCCACTTGACTTTGGTACCTTGTCTCCCTGCCTCGCTCTGTCAAATGCCCTTATTCTTCCCACTCCTTTTTTCATTTGGGTTTGGCAGGCACACTTTCACTCAGTGCCAGTGTGGTAACCTTAAACTTGCTTACTTAAGTGGCTGATCTCTTATCTTCCTTTATGTGGTTTGTGGGATTTTTTCTGACTCTTTGGCTTATTACTTCCTTCTACCACCTTGTAGATTTGTCTGTCTCATTGTACTTCTGTTATTGTGTTATCTTTTACAAAGAAAACAATGAATGTTTAAAACTTAAAGCCTTTTTAATGCCAGTTATGAAGGCAAATATTTTTATGTGAACAATAATGAGGAGGAAAAATGGATTTCTCCAAGCTTTACAACGCCTCAACAAGGCAGAGAGCAAATTCTCAAATTATAGGATTTTACTTGTCCTATTTCTAAGGAGTGGAGCAAAAATTTTTTTTGCAGATATTTTAAGAGATGGCAAAACAGGGAATCAAACCAAAGTCATCACAAAAGGCTCCCAGTGTAGACCCAGCCATCTGCATATAGTTCACAGAACTCTTCTGTTTATTTATGAGTCGTGGAATGTGTAAAGCCAACTTCTAGCTGTAAAAGGACATACAGTTGCTCTCATATAATTTCTTTGGGCCTTTTTTTCTGCAAAATCAAGAGTTTGCTTTCTCATATACAGAGAAACACTGCCATGCATAAGGATCCAGTTTTTGGAAATTCAAATTCCTTTGCTAAAGCATTTAAAATGACAGCTAAAAAGTGCATTTAAAACATAAGGGTATAGTATTTAAATAAATGCAACTGATCTTGATAAGTTCTGTACCTGTCAAGAATACTTTAGAATACCTCTAATATACTCCAAAAAGGATAAAATTAAATTGGAGACAGAAACATTAATTTTCTGGATAAAATTTGGTTCTTTTAAAGATAATAATCTTCGATTGATAGGCACAAATGACAATGAAAGAAGTTATATATTTTACCTTAAGACTTCACAGCTTTCTTCATAGCAAGATTTTTTTCCAGAAGCTTATGTATGGAAAAATTATTTCTCAAATTTCATCATGATATAATGAGTTCAGAGAACTAAATTGTTTATACATGAAAGAATTAAATGTCTCTGCCATTCTTGTTCTGCAGCTCTGGGCTCTATCTTCCTAGTTAAAAAGAACATTATGTTTTGCAGGCCAGCAACTTTCTTGATATGATGTTTTAGTTTAATCTATCCAAAACATTACCCTCCAGCCATTCTAAGAAAGTTACTTTTCTGACATGATGTGATTTTATGATCTTATTGAAACATTTTCAGCCTTAAGCATTAAACACAAATAAATGGAAATGGGTGAGAGCTTGAGTGTTTGACCTCTAAATGTGTGTTTAGAGTTACCTCCTAAATAGGTGAAAATGTAAAATGTTACATATACCCAGAAATATAACAATAAAAACAAATTCCACACTAGGCCAGGTCAGAATTATCTAATTCTGACTTGTCTTTGTCTCCTTATAATTTTCAGTGGATCTTGCCTAACATCTGGGGATAAATAGAGCACATACAAAGGAGATGTTGCTACCCACACAAAAGGATGCAACAAGTGTAAAATTCTCTAGTTTTCTATTGCTAGACAGAAAATCTTCCTATCTGTACATTTAAGACCTTTACCATGGGGGAGGTGTCAGCAAGTAAACGTCTTTTTTTTTTTTTTTAAGTAAGTATGAAAGCCTGACAGCGGAATTTCATAAGCTTGGAGGGAAAAAGACAAAGGCCATTGTTCATATGAATTGGAGTGAGGATGAGAGGAGAGTTTGATGTGAAAAATAAACTTGACAACAATAAAAACTGAGGTGTTTTTTTTTTTCTCTGCTTTTGCAATAATCTCAGCTATTTAAAGTAGGTTAGGAGGAGATATAGACCCATTGAAAATAATTCTTGTATTATTTGTAATTTTGTATGCGTTTATGCTAAGTCCCTTCAATCATGGCCAACTCAGCAACACTGTGGGCTGTAGCCCTCCAGGCTTCTCTGTCCATGGGATTCTCCAGGCAAGAATCCCAGAGTGGGTTGCCATGCCCCCCTCCAGGCGAGTTTCCTGACCCAGAAATCGAACCGACGTGTCTTCTGTCTCTTGCACTGGCAGGCCGGTGCCTTACCACTAGTGCCACCTGGGAAGCCAATATAGAGTGGAAACCCAGAAATAACCTGCCCTTGAGGAGTGCAGAAATTTACTGAACATATAAAAACACCTAATTAAAACCTATACAGATACATGCCAATAGATGCCCAATTGTCATTTCTTCTGAGGTTCTACCCCTTTTTGTTAATTCTGATGATTTCACATTCTTCTCTTTTGAAACAGTTTTCACATTTGCAATTGGTAGTTTCTTCGTGGGATCTCTTTTCCATACCAGAGTTTAGAGCTTATAAGGAAGGGGCCATGAATATTTATTTGTATCAACCAGCACGTACAGGCGTGCTGGTTATCTTCTTGAATGGGTGGATGTTTGAATGGATAAGTGAAAGTGATGTACCATGTGACATGGTACACTTTGCATGGAATGTGAGGCTGGAAGGGGGACAGATGGGGAAGACGGGTTTTGAGGATCTGAGATACCATAGATATTACACTATGTCCTACAGGAGGCAATTAAAGAATTTTAGCAGGAATGTGACGTTAAAATTGATGATTTAGCAGATGATTGTGAAGGTTATGTGGAGGATGAATCATGAGAGAGAGGTCAGCATGGAGACATTGGAAGTGTACCTGTAGTAATTACCATAGTACTTTATTTTTTTATTTTCACAGTACTCACTTCTCCCTGATAATTTGCTTACTTATACATTTATTATCTATCACATCCTGCTTATCCTTTTGTGAGAGAACAGATGATGTCTGTCTCATGCAGTGCTATAGGCTCGGCCATGTTAAATACTGGCATAAGTTAGGGATTCAATTAATGTTTACTGAATAAATAAGTGACAACTTATTTAATTATAAATACTGTAAATGAATAGATTTTTGTGTTTTTTTTTTTAAGAACTTGAACATAGTTAGCAAACAGTGTGCAAATGTCTGCTTAGCTATATACTGTATCTTATTTCTACGTACACTTTTACAAGTGAAAGTGAAAGTCGCTCAGTTGTTTTCAACTCTTTGCGAGTCTCCAGGCCAGGATACTGGAGCGGGTAGCCATTCCCTTCTCCAGGGAATCTTCCCAACCCAGGCACTGAATCCAGGTCTCCCACATTGCAGGCGGATTCTTTACCAACTGAGGCACGAGGGAGCCCAAACCCACCATCCATTATGAGAGGACTAGAGACTTTCAATAAACTAGACATAATTCTTGAAATTGAGGATGTAGCAATTATTTTCAAAGACTGTCAGGTTTTCTGATTTGTATCTTTACTTTTTTCATCCTGTGTTCTGTTAGAAATGAGGCAAACAAAGGAAAACCTACTCAAGCTAATTTTAACACATAATCTAAAGAGGCTTGCTTCTGCAACCCCTTAGATTTTCTTCTTTAGAGATTTGTGGTTTATTTGGGCTGAGATTGCAATTTACCTTTTCATCAAGATTAGAATAGCCTCTTATCAGCACAAGAATCTATTTAAATAAATTTACCACTGCACTTTCTCTTAGTGGAAAAAAAAAAACTTCTCTGTGCGTAAGTATTTAAAATTCTTTCAAAACCTCAGGCAGAAATTCACAGAGATAATTTTCTTGCAGTTGTCTGTTATAAAAGAAATCATAGTGTCCAGAAGCAAATAAATAACCTTGACAACCAAATTCTATTTTCCACTAAAATATGGTTCTCTTGTCTTCAACGTCCAGGAAGTTTCTCAGCTGGAAAGTTGGGAAAATCAGTTTATTTACATATGTGGCTCATTTTGAGTCTACATTGTGGATGGTTCCCAAGCACTCGAGTTTATAGGTAGGATGTGAGCATGTTTATTCACTCTTACTAAATAAACATTCACCTTATCATTGCTAAATTGTTGCTATTGGACTAAATAAAAATATGCTCAGCAATTTAATTTTTTCATATATACTTAGCTATAAATATCAGAATAATAAGCTTTGCAAATAGTTACATTCCAATCAATCTATGAACTCTTTAGGTTCAGATATGTAAGTGTGAACTTTTATTGCCTCTTTTCTATATCGTACTTGGCCTTTCCTAATATTTTTAGAGCCTTTCATAGTTGTTCTAAGGTAGATGTTGAATTAAAGTATTTGGAAAGAAAATCAAGTATTCACAGAAATCATATAATCTATAATATGTGTATAAATATTATTTCAAAAAGAATTTGAGCACATGTCAATTTACATATTAACAAAATAAGCAAACTAGTTCTGGGATGGTGGTGGGGAATATTGAAAAAAAGTGCAAATTAATGTATCTAATGACTAAGATATAGTCACTCAAATTGTGTTACATATAATTAAAGTCAGGTGGGACTAGTCAAGGCATCCTTTTTCTACACTTTAAGGGGAATTGAGGGGAAAAACAGTAGATATCCTAGAGTACATCTTAGGATACGTAATATTCATGCCATACCCTCAACCATCTTTTCACCTACCATGGGCCTCAGTACAACTAATCTTCAGGGGAGTTTTGTAGATAGTCATTACTTTATCAGTGAAGTCCTTCTAAAGAGCTTAAATACTTAAGTAATTTCCCTTGGAGCAGTAATAGTAAATTATGTGGTGCTCTAATTGTGCTGTTAGTTTATCTAAGCTAAAATGCAATCTACTTAATTTGAGGGTTTTATTACACATTGGTCTCAAAAGGTGAAACACATTAAAAGCATATTGGTTCTTTCAACAGGAGGTTAAGCCTTTTCAGATGGATGGAAATATTGTGTCTTACATTTACTTTGAATGTTAGTGTACGATGTTTATTTTGATGCAGAAATGTAACTTCAAAAATTTGTAGGATACTTGTTTAATGTTTATTAATTTGTTGTCATTTGTGGAGTTGAAGTTACAGTTCTTTCAGTAAACCCTATTCTAGTCTCACAATGCCTTGAATCAATATACAAATTCATTATGAAACTATACCACTTACTTTGTGATGTGTTTAAAAGTTAAAAACACAGGAAATAATTACAAATAGGTAGAGCAGAGAGGATTTTTAGTGCAATGAAACTGAGTCTTTGTGATATTTTAATGATGAATATGCTATTATAAATTTGTCCAAACCCATGGAATATATAACATCAAGAGTAAACACTAAGGTAACCTATTGATTCTAGGTAATAATGATGTGTTAATGTATGGTCATTGATTGTAACAAAGGACCACTCTGGTGGGGGATGTTGATCGTGGGGGATGTTGATAGTGGGGGATGTTGATCGTGGGGGATGTTGATCCTGGGGGATGTTGATCGTGGGGGATGTTGATAGTGGGGGATGTTGATCGTGGAGGAGGTGTGTGTCAGTGTGTGCACGCATATGTGTGTGCACAACGCCTGTTTTGTGTGTAGGACTCGAGGTACATAGAAAATCTCTGTAATTTATGTTCAGTTTTTTTTTCCATTTTTCTGTTCAGTGAACCCAATGCCACTCTAAAAATCTGTTTTTTAAAGGGAAAAACCAGTTCTGCATAAAGTTAAAGTGGACTGGGATAATTGACCATCTATTCTTATTTGAATACCATAAAATGGGCAATTGACTCCATTCTATAAAAAGTGCTTTAGAAATGCTGTATTTTTTAAAATGAATTTTCATCCTAGAATTATCTTTAATTAGCAGGTATAACATTTATCAACACACTAAATTTTGACTTAAATAGTGATAGCTACATGTCTGTATGTATAGCTATATGTATAGCTGTATTATAGCTACATAGTCATGTATGGATGTTGGACCATAAATGAAGCTGAGTGCCAAAGAATTGATGCTTTTGAACTTTGGTGTTGGAGAAGACGACTCTTGAGAGTCTGTTGGACTGAAAGGAGATCCAACCAGTCAATCCTAGAGGAAATCAGTCCTGAATATTCATTGGAAGGACTGATGCTGAAGCTGAAACCAGTATTTTGGCCACCTGATGTGAAGAACTGACTCATTGGAAAAGACCCTGATGCTAGGAAAGATTGAAGGTGGGAGGGGAAGGGGACGACAGAGGATGAGATGGTTGGATGGCATCGCTGACATGATGGACATGAGTTTGAGTAGGCTCCAAGGGTTGGTGATTGGAAGAGAGGCCTGGCATGCTGCATCCAAGAGTCAGACACGACTGAGCAACTGACCTGAACTGAACTGAACATGTCTGACTGTATCTAGAACAGGGTTTTTCAGCCTCGGCACTATTGGCATTTTGGACCAGATAATCCTTTTGTTTGTGGGTGGCTGTCTTGTGTATTTTAGGATGTTTAGTAGCATCCTTGGTACACATCCATTAGATGCCAGTAGTTACCACTCAAGTTATGAAAATTAAAAATACTTCCAGATTTTGCCAAACGTCACCTGAGAGAAAATTGCCTTTCATCAAGAACTATATTTTTTCGGTAAGAAAATGTGCACAACTCTATTTTATTATTCAAAATATGTGGGATGAGTGTGTGTGTGTTTAACCTCTCAGTTCTATGTGTAGAGATCAGGTTTTAAAAAGACAAGAATGCAGAGGCAAAATGAATATTATTTAAGCTTGTTGATAATTTACACTGCTACTATCAGATTGTGCTTTTGCCTCCCTTTTCCAAGGGATAATCGGTAGATTGGCAAATGATATATGTAACCTTTTACCCTCTTGCTCAAAGAACGAGCAGGAGTGAGAACCTGTTAGCAGTACACTGAGCTCTCCTTTCTGCATTAGGGGCTGCTTCCAACTAGCTGTGCTGCAGGCCTCCCTGTGCTTCACACCAGAAGGCTTTAGAATAAACATTTGGCTGAAACATCTTTATGGGATGCATCCAGCTGTCCTGTGAAGGAACTATTGCCCACACCCACGTGCATTAATGTATGACTTTCCAAAATGTTTGTCTGCACATAGACAAAGGCACAATGCAAATGTGAACAGTATGCTGTTAAATGATCATTCCTTTAGCCAACCCAGTGAACTTGGAATGTGTCCATATATATCATAGATGGTTTAATGAACCTTTTTCTAAAGTATGATGGAAATTATTAGCTGAAATTTTAGAAGAAAATAATTTAGAATTATTATTTCTAATCATAATAATTAATATATTTTATTATATATTATAATAATTTCATTATATTGGAGTTCCGAGGTGGCGCAGGGATAAAGAATCCACCTGCCAATGCAGGAGGCATAAAAGACGTGGGTTCGATCCCTGGGTCGGTAAGGTCTCCCAGAGAAAGAAATGGCAACCTGCTCCAGTTTTCTTCCCTGGAAAATCTCATGGACAGAGGACCCTGGTGGGTTACAGTCCATGGGGTCACAGAGAGTCAGACATGACTGAGCAACTGGACACACATACTCACACACATTTATTATATTTATTATGTCATATAGCAATATAAGAAATTATATAATACATAATAATAATATTAGAAATTACTAGATGGAAATAATTATTGCTGCGAATCATGATTCTAAGTTGCTCTTATAGTGAATTTTAATGCTACAGAGGAGTTTTGCAATTAATTATAGTACAATTTTATTTCATTTTTGAGAATGACTTTATATAGTTTACAGTTTTTCCATTTTAACCCTGTCTCCTTACTCAAATTTCTCTTCCACCTTTCCTGTATTACTTTTTCATATTTTCTACTACTATTGCATCTCTAAATTGAATAATATATCAATGGGAGCATGAGATTCAGAGTTGACACCAATGAAACTACCACATTACTTTAAAACAATTTTCAAGAGAAAAATCCAACCCTCTTTCCATTTTGCTACCATTAATATGTTTTTAATAAAGTACCTTGCCATGTGCCTGGTCTGTCTTTAATGAGGAATATTATCTTCACGCCCATAAAATGTGCATCTAGTTAATTGTATATAAATGGATTATATACATACACTGTAAACACGAACTTGTGCAATTGTGCCATCATATTACCTTCTCACATCAACTGCTTTCTAAAATAGTTTTAGTGAGAGTAGCAGCGGCAATCTGAACTTTTACTTAAACATAAAACTTTGCAGGTAGCAGCTCTTAATATACTTTAAAATTTGAAGTGTTTTGTATAAACAACCTTGTGATCCAAAAAATACAGTACAGTACAGATACTATATCATCAGTAATTCTCTGCATACTTATGTTTTTAATGTGCACTTATCACAATTCTGGCATATTTAATGGTGATTTTTAGGCATTTTGTAAGATTTCTGTAGCAAAGTTCATCCCTCCTTTTTTCATTTTGTTTTTCTTCTTTTCAGATGAAGACGGATGCAATGAGAACTGTGTGCCTAAATGAATACTTGTACTCTTGACTAAATTAGTTTGGCATAAACACAGCACTGCTAGCTCTCAGTACAATTGAAAATAAGAGCTGTGGTTCAGAGGTCTTTCTTTTCAGAGTTCTGCTAAATCATGCTTAAAGTTCAGTTTGTGCTCCAATAGTAGCATTTAAGACAACATAGTTAAGAATCTCTTAACATTTCCATTTACAACTTCTCTCCCTTCTAACATTTTCTTTATTGATTTTAGGATATTTCATGGTCACAGCTTATCAGTGGTTCTACCCAATGACCTAAACATGCAGTTAAAATTGTCCTATTTTAGCTAGGTGATAAACTGGCCCTCACTATGTTGCTTTGGGAATACTATTTTATTTCCTCAAGATTTCTTCTTATTACTAATTATAAAATGGAAAAGCACATTGCTAAAATCAAACCCTTTGGAGAAATCATGTTAGGTTCTGTATAGATTCAAAAATGAAGCTGTTTAAACATCATTTTGCCTTGTCAATAATACTTACTGAGCTCTAACATTCAATTTCAACTGAAACCATTCATTTATTTATAGTTTGTGAATGTAGAAAAATAGCATGAGGATTCCTATGTTTTTATAATTAAGTGGTCACATGGAAAACTGCCATCCAAAAGAACATAGTGTTACATGAAACTTGGCCTTTGGCAGTCATGTGTGTGTGCCCCTCTCTCCCCAACCAAGGGAAAAATCATAGGCTATTATAATGAAAATTCATTATAGTTCAACTTCCTTATTTTAAAGATGAGACAGTTTCTTCAGATCACCTGGATAATGACATACTAGTCACAAAATGGGTTTCCTGACTCTCAGTATACATAGATGCCAATAATTTAGGGCTTTTGTCCATTTCATGTTACTTCCAGACTTCTTTTCTCTGATGACTCAAGATATCATAGGCCGGATTCTCAGCAGTTTAGAGGGCTCTGTTTTACTAATGGTAATGACACACTTATTCTATAATATGTGTGTGCGTGTGTGTTTCTGGATAAGGCTAATTACAGATAATATTCAACTTCTGCTCATTCAAATGAACTAGCTACGTCATTTTCTTAACTTATTTTGCCTTTTAGGATTTCATTTTCTTTGTAAAATACTAATATACCCCTGCTGATTGTTTTAAGAGGGCTAATTCACTAAATTAAAAGCATTTATTGTTTTCTTTTACTCACCACACTCTTCCACATTGGCCTCCTCTTCTTCAAGCTCCACATTCTTGGGGTCCCTGTTCTCCCTTTCTATTTCTCTTTAACCTCTGTTCCTTGAATCCCAGGCAGAAAAGTTTCTCCTTCTTCTCTGAACACATATGTCTGTGTTAGTCTGAAACCTAGGTCTATACTTTGTGGTTTCAGGTTAAATTTGTTCTATGGAAAGTTAAAATTCTATGAGGTGCCTAGACTTTGTAACATTACCCTGCCTGTAGCATAATCTCCTTTATTCTGCAAAAGAACCAGTCTCCTCTGCTTCCTTCGGGCTTCATCTGCCTTCCTAGATCCATTACACTTTTCTTTGTCTTCATACAACTCCACAGTGTCTTTCTCCACAGACACAAACTATTTTCTCTTCTAATGTCATCCTATGCTATTACAAATGCAATTAAATTACAATTTTTTGTGAAGACTTCAACTGAGAAGTTATTCTTCATACGTACTCATATTATCTGTGGTTGGAGGGCCTGATTTTTCTGGATCTCCATGTCTGTGCTCAGCCTTCATTGAAGAAATGGGAAGGGCTTTTAAACTACAATCTGATGGCTAAACACTGAATCTACTTTGTTATTGATTTTCCCTTCACTCTATTGTCAGTTTTAAGAACTACTCTTTTCATTCCTTTGACCAAGCCATAGACTATTTGTGCTGGAAATAGCTTTGAGGTAATTTAGTCTCATCCCATATTATATGTGAGAAAACTGAGATTCAGAGACCTGAATGATTTGTGCTGAATCCACTCAGAGTCAGGTCTAGAAACCAGGTTTTTGTGGTTTTGTTGCCAGAATATCTAGCTCTGCATCCTTGCCTTGTAACTAGTTGTTTAACTGGGTTGCTACCTTTGGTATCTATGCTTGGAGCATGACTTTTCTCTTTTTAAGCTCCTGAGGGCCTGAGAACCCATGTCATGGCCCTACCCCATGGCTGGGGCCCTCCCCCACCACTAGACCCCAGACTAGCCTCATGCTTGCTGTCTTCTTACACCTAGTACCCAGCCATGGTCTCCTTGATTGACTCATTGCTTGGTAATTCTCTTTGGGTTCCATGAGGCCATCTTGGTTTTCTTCTGATATCACTTGCCAACATGCAGTGCTTCTTTTCCTTAATTTTCTGCATTTCTTCACTTGTCTGCCTAACAGCAGCATTATATTTGGTTGCTATTTTTGATTTATCATTAATTCTGACTGATGGAAATATTGAAGGAGGCCAGTTTCCCTGGAAATTTTTATAAAGTGACCCAAAGATTACTTTTTGAAGTGTGAAGCCTTGTTTAGGGTGAGGAACATATTCTTCATGACTTTGCAGCTTTCCTTCAGTTGTTATGAAACAGAAAATAAATATACATGTGTTTCTATTGAAGTACCACACAAGTGATAAAAAACATGATGTTACTGGAGGGATTCCTTTGAAGAAATTGTTACAGTGGGTTAAGTTTGGTCCTGGGAATCAGATTCACCTCATTTGGGACCCAGTTCTTCCAATTACTTGGAAAATAATTATATGTTAAGTGCCAGTGTTGGAATTCAAACACAGCTATACCAAGCTCTAAATACTAATGTATTTCACACACCATAATATAAGATATACTCTGCTTGGGAATATTCATTTAACATAACTGAAGAAAAGACTACTCATGATTTTTTGCCTTTAGCATGAAGGGCAAATGGACTTCGACATGCTAAGTTGCTTCAGTTACATCCAATTGTTTGCGATCCTGTGGACTGTAGCCTGCTAGACTCCTCTGTCCATGGGATTCTCCAGGCAAGAATACTGGAGTGGATTGCCACTTCCTTTCCCAGGGGATCTGCCCTATCCAGGGATTAAACTGGCATCTCTCACATCTCCTGCATTGGCAGGTGGGTTCTTTGCCACTAGCACCAACTGAACAACTGGCCAAATTATTGAACATCTCTGAGCCTCAGTTGCTTCAGTTTATTTAATTATTAATCTACCTTCTCTCCATTCTAAGAAATTGAGTAGGGTACAGCTTTTCTTTTAAGTAATGACTATGACTTAGTCTATTTGGGCTACTATAACAAAATACCACAGACTAGATAACTTATAAACAGCAGAAATTTACTGATCACTGTTCTGGAAGCTGAAAGTCTGAGAACATGGGTGTGAGCACAGTTCCATGAAGGCCCTCTTCTGGGTCACAGCATTGATCCTCACATGGCACAAGAGGAAGGAAGCTCTGTGGCGTTTTGTATACAAGAGCACTAATCCCATTTATGATGGTGCTACCCCTTGACTTAATCACTTTCCAACGGCCCTGTCTCCTAATACTGTCATCTTGCATGTTAGCATTCGAACAGGTGAATTTGTGGGGGTGGGACACAAACATTCAGGCCATAGCAAACAATCATTAATTTGACTTTCAAGTGTATTGTTTAGACTATAAATTTGATAGCCATTGTTGTCAAATACTTCACTAATGAGATAAATAGGAATGATAGTTTCTGATAATTTATTCCTGAAAAATAATACACACATCCATAAGAAAATCAGCTTATATGTAATGGCTACATGAAAGTGGTGAAATTTAGTGTTTTTCCCTAAAAGAAAACCTAAAATATAACCTAGGAAAAAGAGATTTGTTGAAGGAAAGTAATAGAAATAATATACAGAAGTTGTCATTTAATACTCTGCTATTTTATGGTGTTTACTTCAACAAAGCACCTAAGAATAGTGTTTTCCTATTTTTAAAAAGTTGTGATATAAGCATATCTGTTTCTGGCTAGGGAGTTGAGTCTCTTTGTGCCATTTTAATATTTTACATTTACGAGGCTATGTCAAAATATATAATACCATCTTAAGGCACTGGTTACCAAGTTACAAAGTCACATCAAATTCAATAAAGGCCATTTGTATGTCTTCCCAGGTGGCTCAGTGGTAAAGAATCCACCTGCCAATGCAAGAGATGGAGGAGATGCATGTTCAATCCCTGAGTTGGGATGATTCCCTGGAGGAGGAAATGGCAACCTACTCCCATGTTCTTGCTTGGAAAATCCCAAGGACACAGGGGCTTGGTGGTCTATAGTTCATAGGGTCATAAAGAGTCAGATGCAGATTCATGTAGCATATAATTTAGTAATTGCATCGGAGTCAGGTAAGCAGAAGGCATGGATACAGGGGTGAAGGAGAATAGAGAATAGGGAAAATAAGTATTCTAGACCTAGGCAGTAGCCCAAGCTACTGAGGGTTTCAGATGTGTCAGAGAAGAATTTGTCCTTCAGCACTACTACTTCATCTAATCAGCCAGAATCCTAAACTATCTCTTGAGACTCCTTGACGTAATCTCAAGTTATTAATATGTTAACCAAACTGATGGTAGAGTAGAAAACCTCTTGCTGATCAAATCAAATAGCACTACTTGACAATTTTTATTGAATCATAATAGTCCTTCTGAAAAATCCTTGAAGGAGGAAAGACTTTAAAACTTTGCACATGAAACTTAATAATATTGAGCCCTCCAAATTTCAATACTTTCATTCCAGAATTCAGGTACTCTGGCCTAAGGTAGTGGGGGTAAGGTGGAGAAATTAATAGAAATTGATTTGAAACCATGAGAATCAGAATTTAACTCAGGTGCACCAATATCGTGTCTTCCCAGGTGGCTCAGAGTAAAGAATCTGCCTGCCAATGCCGGAGACACAGGAGAGGTGGGTTTGACCCCTGGGTCAGGAAGATCCCCTGAAGGAAATGACAACTTATTCCAGCATTCTTGCCTCAAAAACCCCTTGGACAGAGGAGCCTGGCAGGCTACATTCCATGGGGTTGCAAAGAGTAGGACAGGACTAAGTGCCTGAGCATGCATACATGCATGGACCACCAATCTCAAGGGAAAATTTTCTGTTCAACAATGTTGACCAACCTCACTGAATAGCAGCATTCCTTACTTATGTTTTTAGTGTTTATCAGGGATGGCAAATGGGTTTCATTCAACCTGTTGCTTTATAAGGATTAATTGGCAATGGCTTGCTGGAGTGCTACATTTAGAAGGACTTTGTGAAAAGTGTTAGTTGCTCAGGTGTGTCCAACTCTTTCCTATCCCATGGACTATAGCCTGCTAGGCTCCTCTGTCCATAGAATTCTCCAGGCAAGAATACTGGAATGGTTTACCATTCTCTTCTCAGGGGATCTTCCTAACCTAGGGATCAAACCCGGGTCTCCTGCACTGCAGGCAGATTCTTTACCATCTGAGCCACCAGGGAAAGTGACGTTATTGATTAGAGAGATTTGCCTTGGAGTGGAATGGAGAGGATTCTTACCAATACTTACCATTTCTAGGTTGAAATAAAATATCTAGGAGAGTGCTTGGTGAGAATTAATTATTTAAGCAATGTTATTTATCTTCTATTTATTATTAACCTCTTCTTCTAAGTGTAGCCAGAAAGAACTTTACAATGGGCTTAGTAATGCCCATCTGGAGAGTCCTAGAAGGCAGGGTGGCAAGATGAGCTGGGTACAGGAAGTGATTCTATGTAAGGCACCATGTTGGCTCCTAATAGGAATCATTCAAGTTTTATATATTTATATGTATTTTAATTAAATACATTAGGGTATTCATAAAAGGTAGGTAGTGTATTTCTGAGTAGGGGAAATAAGCTGAAGCTATATTTTCTCCTCTGTTTATCACCATTTTACAGTATGCCTAAGACATTCAAGAAGACAACCAGAGTAAATGAGGATATATTTTACTCTTCTTTTAGCACCCCTTATTTTTTATATTTAAAGTTAAATGTGACTTTAATATAAAAGTATGACTACCACATCAGCCAGGAATTTTTTATACAATTGTGTACTCAAAAGCCTGTTTTCTCTCTGAATAACTATGGAAGAATGGGCTCCTTAGAGACTAGATTAATCAAATTTAAAAGCAAATGTAAATTTAAATCAACCATGGAACCCTGCTGTACAGCAATTAACATTTCAAGGTAAAATAAAATGAGATGATAGTAAATACCAGTTGTATGCAGAATTGGAAGCATATTCTCTTTCATGGTGTATTTGGGCAGAGAATGGAAATTTGAAAGGAAAGCCATTATTAATACCCTAGATTTGACATTTCAAGATATAATTTGAAGTTGATTACAATTTCTATTAATTTTTTTTTCAATTTTCTACCTCGTAGTTCTAGATATGCTTCTCAGTCTTGGCATTGTAGACGTTTTGGACTGTATAATTCTTTTTTTAGGGACTGTGCGTTGTGTTGTAAGACATTAGCAGAACCCCTAGCTTCTGCATACTAGATGCCAGTGGCAACTTGCCCCCTCCCATCCTTAGCAGTTGTGATACAAAAAATGTCTCGAGATGCTCAGCGTAGATTGGGGAATTAAGAGAACTGGGTTACCACTGACTAGTTCTCATACTCACTAACAGTGTAACTTTGTGTGGTTCCCTATTCTCCCTAGACCAGATTTCATTTAAATAAGTGAGGCTTTTGCGTAGTCTTATTCCATTCTAAAATACTTTAGTTTGTTCTTTCTATTACTTTCTTCCAGGAAAAAAAAACAATGTGCCAGAGATAGAAAGTCCTTGAGGATGATCCTTGGGAATTAAGTTGAAAGGAATGTTAAGCATGGGTTAAATTTGGCACAGCAAAAGCAAAATTACTGGAGTCATGCATATGCTTTATGAATGTCACCCAGGAGTCTGAATTTTCATAGTTGTTCTTGGTTACCATGGAAATCTA
This sequence comes from Ovis canadensis, assembly GCF_042477335.2. Classification (NCBI taxonomy): domain Eukaryota; kingdom Metazoa; phylum Chordata; class Mammalia; order Artiodactyla; family Bovidae; genus Ovis; species Ovis canadensis. Next base: position 66,360,602 of record NC_091250.1, read on the forward strand.
TGTGAAGGAATTGGGAGCAGTGGAAGGGAATGCTGGAAGGCTGTGCGGGATTGGTGAGGGGCCATAAATTTTAGAGGCATTCAAGAAGTAAAGGATTATCTTTGATGTAATGTTTACAACTTTAAAAGCTATTTTCCGATAAAATATATTATTATTTATATATTTCTGATTAATATCTCTGTGGTTCTAAATGACTCAACTAAAATCATGATCTAATCATTACCCTGGTTCAAGAATCTTCTTCTTCTTTTTTTTTTTCCTCAAGGAATGGAGGTCAAGCATTCACCTTCTGAAGCCAGAAGGTTCCTTGCTAATTTTTAATGTCCACAAAATCTGCTGTTGTAGTATTTCTGGGTCTGCTGACAAGGACAGGAAGCTCCACATTGGTGAAGTGCCTATGTATGGGCAGCACTACTGATGGATAATGGGGATTCTAATTTAATCAGCCTGAGTTAAGGAGAGCAACATAAATTAAATCTTTCTAAAGATGTTTGATTTTCATGCTTAGAACAGAACATCAAGGCACACCTGCTTCTTCCTCACTTATGGTTGTGCTTTGTTATATTTCTTAGCCCTTGTCTTTTCCTATGACATTAGTGGGCCAACCTCGCCACCATAACTCAGCGTGCACAGTTGGTGTGTGACTCTTTGGCTGGCCAGTAGGTACTGTTTCTCTTTGCATCAAATGTATCTTCCCCCTCTCCCTGCCCTCCCAATGAGAAATCACTTTTACTGGAAGTTATCCTTAATCACCAGTCAAATGAGCCTCTTGAAATCTGGCTTCACGTTAACCTGCTGCTACCACCTTACCATATTGGCATCAAACAGAGTCATATATCAGTGCAAGTTAATTTCTTAAAATCTGTTAGATAGGGTGATCTTTTGCTCTGCAGCATGCAGATTATGTTGGTAAACTTGGTAATACATGGGAGTTAACCCAGAAATTGTACAGTTCGGCTTTTTCTTGTTGCAGAGCCAGGGGACAGGCAATTTATTATACTCTTATTCACCCTGAATAGGTCAGAACCATGAAATTTGAGAATCCTTCATTTGAGGCTATCAAGTCATTGGGGAGATTAAATCTACATTGTGCTTTAATCTGCAGGATGGCCACTGCCATCTGTAAAATGTCGGATCTGTCCACATTGTTAATGTAAGGGGCACTGTCTGGGTGATCATCAGCTGAATGTGGTGACAAGTAATTTTATTGAAGGATCAAGTAAGAACTTAACCTTCCTGAATTTTTTCCCTTGAACCCATTTTCTTACTTTTTGATGGAATGAGGACATTTTTAGAAAATACAGTGACTTCTATGGTGGTTTTACACAAAATGTTTCTCACCCTTACATCTAAATTTAGTTTATCCCCTTACATCTAAATTTAGTTTAGCTGAGAGGTTATGCCAAAAGGAATTAACACATTACCAAAAAATAAAGAAAAAATGTAATTTTATATGAATTAAAGCACTCTATTTTTCTAGCTTGTGCTATAACTATTTTAAAGTGATCTTTTGGAGTATTTACTTTTCATTTTTTAATGGACAAGGCTTCTTCCACCTCTGTGGATGTACAAGAATTGTATTAATGCTTAATATTGCTTGAACATACTTTTCATATTAGAATATGTTCTTTTTCACTTTTAGACTTAGAATTTAGGCAGGCAAAAGAAGAAATATAGATTAACCTTAGAGCTTCTTAAATAATTCAAGATTATAAGATGTTACTAAAGCTTAGAAGTCAGATAGCAAAAATAGAATCCATATTCTGCAGTTGTCATATACCAATATAAGCTTGATCACAGAGTTTTTTACTTATAAAATAAGAAATAACAATTTTACACACGTGTGTATACATCCTATTAATGCTTAGGGGAGTAGCGTGTGTAAATGGCTTCAGTCGTGTCTGATTCTTTGCCACCCAATGGACTGAAGCCTGCCAAGCTCCTCTGTCCACGGGATTTACATTGATTTATAATTTTTTCACATATAAGATTAAAAAGAGATGTATATATGTTGCTTACTGAAAACACGAATTCAATAATTCAAAATCCACATTTTACTGCAAAAATGGTAAATAGATTTGCTTTCTGAAAACCAAATTCTGTAATATTTGACTGTGAAACTGTACATCTAATTCTTAGAATAATTTGGGAAGCTTTTTTTTTTTCTTTTTTAATCTTGAAATGATTCCACTTTGTCAGATATTTCAGTTAAGGAACAGCGGTGGTGGTGGTGAGTCAACGTGAAGGTTGAAATAGAGAGGTAATAAAATACATCTGAAATTAGAAAACAAGGTTAATGGTGATGTTTGAATGAAACCTTTTCAAACCCACTGTCAAAACACAACTTCTTTTCCCTCTTGTTTGACTCTTATGGCAACCTTGCTACCTTTTACAGTGACTTCCCTTCTCGGGTGTGTTTTCTGAATGCCTTTCATTTAATAGGCATATTTTAGAAATCTAATTTCACTGTCTGCTTCAGATCAGCGATGCTGTAGAAACCTAACCATTTTAGACTGTCTGGATGCTGTTTTCATCAAGTCATTAACATTATTATTGAGGGTGACAAGGAAGTTATCTCCCCTCACTCGGAGCATCTTATTTTTTAAAGAACACAACCCCTTAACCTTTTTAAAGGATGTGGTTTCACCAAGCTAACTTTTTATGTAGAGCTGTTTTCCATTTTAATTTCAGTTTATATCTGTCTGCAGTGCTTCCTGCAAAAAGTACAAGACTTTTTCATGTCAGTAAAGCGTGGCTGGGTTATGTATAGGTGTTCTCAGGATCTTAGTTTCTTAGCACATTAGAGTTGAGCCCAGACTCCTCATTTTCAAGATGAAGGAGCTGAAAACTCAGGTTGTCCTGTCGAGCAGCATCAACGTGACGAGCTCTATTATGATATCCTGACACTTCATCAAATGTGTTTTCCGTCTTCTACATCCTGCTCTTTTGCACCAGTCTTACCTTTGTTAGAATATTTTGAGACCCTGAAAACCAAGTAATTTATGTTAGCCTTTTTGTTCTGGATCATTTCTCCTTCATTTTTGTTAAACCACAGTATAGATTCGAGCCTTTTGCTTTATGCCATAATTTATTTGGGCCAAACTCTAACATGAACTGACATGCAGTTTGTTATAAAAGGAATATCATTGCTTTTATAAAAATAATACATACTTGGGCATAAATTTAAAATAATACTAGTATAAATAAATAACATACTAAAAATAAACAGAAATTACATCAGCCACTCAAACCCAGGTTTAATATTTTGGCAAACATACTGACAATCATATATCTGTGCAAATATTTATTATTCATATATGTATGAAATTTTGCCTACATTGATTCATACCATAATTCAGCGCCAATAATGCCTGAGGCTGCCATTTCCTTTAACATGGCTAACACAGATCCTTGTCAATTTTTAAAATGTTTACCATTCTGAACGTATGAAAAAAATTATTTTATTTTTCTAGCTCATATGAAGCCTTTAAGTCACCTTTTCATGTATTTTGTTCTTATTTGTATGCATACAGCCACATCCTTTTAATTTAACTGATTTGTTAAATTTCTCTATTTGGCCATTTACTTTTTATATATGATATTCTGCAAATAGTTTTCTCAGTTTAAAAAAATGTTCCAACTTGTTATGTGTTTTTATGTTGTTTTAGTTTGTTTTTTGTTTTCTGATGTTTGCTACCATAAGTTTTCCTTCATAGTAAGGATACATTTATTATTCTAAACCATGCAAGCAATTAATTATAAGAATAGGCCTATAGATAAGCATGTTAATAGTTACTAACACCATGAATTATTTTATAATATCTTATGTGTAGGTAAATAATGTTGATAACATCTCTGTGGCAAGGAGAGGGTCTTTTATTAGGCAAGGGTAACAAATGCCAAAGTATATGTAACAAAGCTAATTAGCTGTTTACTGATTTCCTACCATTGGGTTTGCATCCCCTGGGCCTTTAATTCTTCATCTTGTTATTGCCTTGACACTCCACATGAAGCATGATATATATATATATATATATATATATATATATTTACCTGTGTATCTTGTGTGAGAGTAGTTTATAGCTGAATGTATTAAATTTCTGCCTTGAATTTTTCCATATGCTATATTCCCATTGAATATAGGAAATAAGATCATTTACTTGGAGGAATTCTGCATTGTCTCAAGACTTGTTGCCACAGATTTATTTGGTCAACAGAGTTAATGATCTCTATCTCTCATATTGGGCCCCACAGCTTATGATCTGAAATTTGCTTTCTACAGATACTTATCTTCCTTCTATCCTTTTATTTTATTTTTGTTCTTTCCTGTCACAGCTTTTGCTGTAGTAAAGTTGCTCATTTTGTTTTTAATACAGTGCCTTCTCTCTTTAAGGATTTTCCATTTGCCTCTTCAAAGCTCTGTTGTTTTCTTCCTGGGCACTTTCAGACACCAATGAAGTCAAGTTGAATGCTAGGTAACAAAGACATGGTCAATGTGTAAAGACAAGTCGGTATTTAAGGATTTTATCAACTTTTGAGTCACAATTAGGAGATCATATTCACATCAAATAAAGTCTATCAGTCTCCCCTAATGCTTGCATACTGCTCTCTTTTCATGCCATGCTTTTTAAAACAAAAACTATTAATTTTGTTCCCTTGTATATGTGGTGGCAAGGAGTCTATTATTTTTGCAGAGCAAAATCATTCCAGGTTAAAAAAGGAGAGAAATGAGATGACTGAAGGATATTAATAGCCACAAAGATTTTGCTTCTAGCAGTTGTAGGAAAGTATAGACGGTAAATCTCACTGAGAAGTACAAGAAAGAAGTCTCTTAATAAGTTGATACTTGGAACAACTAGTTCAGAGGGAAAACAGTAAAAAGTAAACTTTTCAACTAAAATGTGACTGAAGGTGGAAATCTCTTACATTTGTGGGGAGAGTAAATGCTAAAATTCAAGGCAAATTGGATGTGGTTAAACATGAGATGGCAAGAGTGAACATCGACATTCTAGGAATCAGAGAACTAAGATGGATTGGAATCGGTGAATTTAACTCAGATGACGATTATATCTACTATTGTGGGCAGGAATCCCTTAGAAGAAATGGAGTAGCCATCATGGTCAACAAAAGAGTGCAAAATGCAGTACTTGGATGCAATCTCAAAAACGACACAATGATCTCTGTTCATTTCCAAGGCAAACCATTGATATCATGGTGATCCAAGTCTATGCCCTGACCTGAAGTTGAACAATTCTATGAAGATCTACAGGACCTTTTAGAACTAACACCCCCAAAAGATGTCCTTTTCATTATAGGGGACTGGAATGCAGAAGTAGGAAGTCAAGAAACACCTGGAATAACAGGCAAATTTGGCCTTGGAGTACAGAATGAAGCAGGGAAAAGGCTAATAGAGTTTGGCCAAGAGAATGCACTGGTCATAGCAAACACCCTCTTCCAACAACACAAGAGAAGACTCTACACATGGACATCACCAGATGGTCAACACCGAAATCAGATTGATTGTATTCTTTGCAGCCAAAGATGGAGAAGCTCTAAACAGTTAGCAAAAACAAGACCAGGAGCTGACTGTAGCTCAGATCATGAACTCCTTATTGCCAAATTCAGACTTAAACAGAAGAAAGTGGGGAAAACCACCAAACCATTCAGGTTTGACCTAAATAAAATCACTTATGATTATACAGTGGAAGTGAGAAGTAGATTTAAGGGACTAGATCTGATAGAGTGCTTGATGAACTATGGACAGAGGTTCGTTACATTGTACAAGAGACAAGGATCAAGACCATCCCAAGAAAAAGAAATGCAAAAACGCAAAATGGCTGTCTGAGGAGGTCTTACAAATAGCTGTGTAAAGAAGGGAAGTGAAAAGCAAAGGAAAAAAGAAAAGATATACCCATTTGAATGCAGAGTTCCAAAGAATGGCAAGGAGAGATAAGAAAGCCTTCCTCAGCGATCAATGCAAAGAAATAGAGGAAAACAATAGAATGGGAAACACTAGAAATCTCTTCAAGAAAATTAGGGGTACCAAGGGAACATTTCATGCAAAGATGGGCTCAATAAAGGACAGAAATGGTATGGACCTTTCAGAAGAAGAAGATATTAAGAGGAGGTGGCAAGAATACACAGAAGAACTGCACAAAAAAGATCTTCATGGCCCAGATAATCACAATGGTGTGATCACTCACCTAGGGCCAGACATCCTGGAATGTGAAGTCAAGTGGGCCTTACAAAGCATCACTATGAACAAAGCTAGTGCAGGTGATGGAACTCCAATTGAGCTATTTCAAATCCTAAAAGATGATGCCATAAAGTGCTACAGCCAATATGTCAGCAAATTTGGAAAACTCAGCAGTGGCCACAGGATGGGAAAAGGTGAGTTTTCATTCCAATCCCAAAGAAAGGCAATGTGCCAAAGAATGCTCAAACTACTGCACAATTGCACTAACCTCACATGCTAGTAAAGTAATGCTCAAATTCTCCAAGCCAGGCTTCAGCAATACATAAACTGTGAACTTCCAGATGTTCAAGCTGGTTTTAGAAAAGGCAGAGAACCAGATATCAAATTGCCAACATCCACTAGATCATCAAAGAAGCAAGAGAGTAACAAAAAAAACACGTATTTCTGCTTTATTGACTATGCCAAAGCCTTTGACTGTGTGGATCACAATAAACTGTGGAAAATTCTTTAAGAGATGGGAATACCAGACCACCTGATCTGCCCCTTGAGAAACCTGTATGCAGGTCAGGAAGCAACAGTTAGAACTGGGCATGGAAAAACAGACTGGTTCCAAATAGGAAAAGGAGTACGTCAAGGCTGTATATTATCACCCTACTTATTTAACTTCTATGCAGAGTACATCATGAGAAACACTGGGCTGGAAGAAGCACAAGCTGGAATCAAGATTGCCAGGAGAAATATCAATAACCTCAGTATGCAGATGACACCACCGTTATGGCAGAAAGTAAGGAGGAACTAAAAAGCCTCTTGATGAAAGTGAAAGAGGAGAGTGAAAAAGTTGGCTTAAAGCTCAACGTTCAGAAAACGAAGATCATGGCATCTGGACCCGTCACTTCATGGCAAATAGATGGGGACACAGAGAAAACAGTGGCTGACTTTATGTTTTGGGGGCTCCAAAATCACTGCAGATGATGATGATTTCCTTACTCTTTGGAAGGAAAGTTGTGACCAACCTAGACAGCATATTAAAAAGCAGAGACAATACTTTGCCAACAAAGTTCCATCTTGTCAAAGCTTTGGTTTTTCCAGTAGTCATAGATGGATGCGAGAATTGGACACTAAAGAAAGCTGAGCGTGGAAGAATTGATGCTTTTGAACTGTGGTGTTGGAGGAGACTCTTGCGAGTCCCTTGGACTGCAAGGAGATTCAACCAGTCCATCCTAAATGATTTCAGTTCTGGGTGGTCTTTGGATGGACTGATACTGAAGCTGAAACTCCAATACTTTGGCCACCATATAGGAAGAGCTGACTCATTTGAGAAGACCCTAAAGCTGGAAAGATTGAGGGCAGGAGGAGAAGGGGGCAACAGAGGATGAGATGGTTGGATGGCATCACTGACTCAATGGACATGAGCTTGGGTGGACTCTGGGAGTTAGTGATGGACAGGCGTGAGGCCTGGTGTGCTGTGGTTCATATGGTGGCAAAGAGTCGAACACCACTGAGAGACTGAACTGAACTGAAATACTAAAATTAGTGAACAAAGTGAGAATTAACATTTGTGGTTCACCTACTAACAGACATCAATAAGGCAATGAATTCTTAGAGTTATAAAAGATGGCTCTCATTATTCCCATTTTACAGGTGGGAAAGCTGAAGTCAAAACCCAGGTCAAAGAGGTCAAACAATGTGCAGTGCTTTTACTTAATAGTTGAGCCCCAAGTCTCTTCGGTTTCAAAGGCATGATATTTCTGTCTCTACTGAGGGTCTTAGAAGAGAAATCTCCATGGAAACCAACTCTGGTTTGGTGAGAGTTTGGTGAACTCTCATATTGTCAAAAAACACTATTGAGCAGGAAAAAAAAAAAATCTCTTTGTGCTACCCTGAAAAAAACATTTTAATAGGTATTGGAGGTATAAATGAATGGCTACTTAGTGTTTTCTTGTTCATGTCTTTGTTTTAGTATTATCTATATTTTCAAGTTGGAAGATTTCAGATTATATTCTCCATTTATGGCTTGTCTCAAACTGAAAGTCACTCAGTTGTGTCTGACTCTTTGGGACCCCCATGGACTATACAGTCCATTGAATTCTCCAGGCCAGAATACTGGAGTGGGGAGCTTTTTCCCTCTCCAGGGGAATCTTCCGAATCCAGGGTTTGAACCCATATCTTGCACACTGCAGGCAGATTACCAGCTGAGCCACAAGGGAAGCTCAAGAATACAGGAGTGGGTAGCCTATTCCTTCTCCAGCAGATCTTCCCAACCCAGGAATAGAACTCGGGTCTCCTGCATTGTAGGCAGAATCTTTACCAACTGAGCTATCAGGGATTCCATGGCTTGTCTAAATTATATAATATAAAATTATTATAATTTTCAGGTCACATATCATTCCTTATACATGTTAAGAGTCTATGTGAACAAGCATATACAGTTCTCAGCTGTTCTGTTTATCTGCTCGGAATCTTCTCAAGTGATTACCTTCTTACTTAATCTGCCACAGGCCTCAACTAGTATTGTTTGTTTGTTTGTTTTTTAGTGTTCAAATTGTGAAGTTATTAAATCTATTTAAAATTTTATGCAAAAGTAAATATGAATATATGAGGATTCTTTTTGAATCTTTCAAAATATAACATGTGACTCTTTCACTGTACAAATGCAGGCTAAGTTCAATTTTGCTCATTAGAATCTAAGATCATGGAGGAAGTAATACATTTCTTCACTTGTCTGAATCTAGCATCTAGTATGCATGTGCCTGCTTTTGAATTCAATTGTTTTAATGCTGTTTAGATAGAATATTTTTCTGTATCAAAATCATTAAAAGGAAGCATTGTGATCTACATATTTTCAGTTCAGTTCAGTTCAGTCTCTCGGTCGTGTCTGACTCTTTGTGACCCCATGGACTGTAGAACGCCAGGCTGCCCTGTCCATCATCAACTCCCGGAGCCTACTTAAACTCATGTCCATTGTGTCGGTATTGCTATAAAATGATCTCATCCTCTGTCATCCCCTTCTCTTCCCACCTTCAATCTTTCCCAGTATCAGGGTCTTTTCCAGTGAGTCAGTTCTTTGAATCAGGTGGCCAAAGTATTGGAGTTTCAGCTTCAGCATCACTCCTTCCAGTGATTTCCTTTGGGATCAACTGGTTGGATCTCCTTGCTGTCTAAGGGACTCTCAAGAGTCTTCTCCAATACCACAGTTCAAAACATCAATTCTTTGGTGCTCAGCTGTCTTTATGGTCCAAGTCTCATATCCATACATGACTACTGGAAAAACCATAGCTTTTAATAGATGGATATTGTTGGTAAAGTAATGTCTCTGCTTTTTAATATGCTGTCTAGGTTGGTCATAGCATTTCTTCCAAAGAGCATGCATCTTTTAATTTCATGGCTGCAGTCACCATCTGCAGTGATTTGGAGCCCCCAAAAATAAAGTCTGTCACTGTTTCCCCAGCTATTTGCCATGAAGTGATGGGACCAGATGCCATGCTCTTAGTTTCCCAAATGTCGAGTTTTAAGCCAACTTTTTCACTCTCCTCTTTCACTTTCATCAAGAGGCTTTTTAGTTCTTCGCTTTCTGCCATAAGGGTCGTGTCACCTGTGTTTCTGAGGTTACTGATATTTCTCCTGACAATCTTGATTCCAGCTTGTGCTTCATCCAGCCCGGCATTTTGCATGATGTTCTTTACATATAAATTAAATAAACAAGGTGAAAATATACAGCCTGGACATACTCCTTTCCTGATTTGGAACCAGTCTGTTGTTCCAAGTGCAGTTCTAACTCTTGCTTCTTGACCTGCACACAGATTTCTCAGGAGGCAAGTATGGTGGTCTGGTAGTCCCTTCTCTTCAGGAATTTTCTACAGTTTATTGTGATCCACACAGTCAAAGGCTTTGGCCTAGTCAATAAAGCAGAAGTAGATGTTTTTCTGGAACTTTCTTGCTTTTTCGATGATCCAGTGGATGTTGGCAATTTGATATCTGGTTCCTCTGCCTTTTCTAAATCCAGCTTGAACATCTAGAAGTTCATGGTTCAGGTACTGTTAAGCCTGGTTTGGAAAATTTTGAGCCTTACTTTGTAAGCGTGTGAGATGAATGCAATTGCACAGTAGTTTGAACATTCTTTGGCATTCCCTTTCTTTGGGATCGGAGTGAAAACAGACTTTTTCCAGTCCTGTGGCCACTGCTGAATTTTCCAGGTTTTCTGGCATACTGAGTGCAGAAAGTGAGTGTGGCACTTTCACAGCATCATCATTTAGGATTTGAAATAGTTTAGCTGGAATTCCATCACCTCCATTAGCTTTGTTCATAGTGATGTTTCCAAAGGCCCACTTGACTTCGCATACCAGCATGTCTGTCTCGAGTTGAGTGATCACACCATCATGGTTATCTGGGTCATGAAGATCTTTTTTGTATAGTTCTTCTGTATATTCTTGCCACCTCTTCTTAATATCTTCTGTTTCTGTTAGGTCCATCTCTGTCCTTTATTGTGTTCCTCTTTGCATGAAATGTTCCCTTGGTATCTCAAATTTTCTTGATGAGATTGCTAGTCTTTCCCATTCTATATTTTCCTGTTTCTTTGCATTGATCACTGAGGAAGCTTTTCCTATTTCTCCTTTCTATTCTTTGGAACTCTGCATTCAGTTGGGTATAGCTTTTCCTTACGCTTGCCTTTTTTTCTCAGCTATTTGTAAGGCCTCCTCAGACAACCATTTTGCCTTTTTGCCTCTCTTTTTCTTGGGGATCATCTTGATCACTGCCTTCTGTACAATATCATGAACCTCCGTCCATAGTTCTTCAGGCACTCTGTCTATCATATCTAATCCCTTAAATCTATTTCTCACTTCCACTGTATAATCAGAAGGGATTTGATTTAGGTCATACTGAGTGGTCTAGTGGTTTTCCCTACTTTCTTCAATTTAAGTCTGAATTTGGCAATAAGGAGTTCATGATCTGAGCCACAGTCAGCTTCCAGTCTTGTTTTTGCTGACTGTATAGAGGTTCTCCATCTTTGGCTGTAATGAATATAGTCAATGTGATTTCGATATTGACCATCTGGTGATGTCCTTGTGTAGAGTCTTCTCTTGTGTTGTTGGAAGAGAGTGTTTGCTATTACCAATGCATTCTCTTGACTATATTAAACATATTGGCTTTGGATAGACCTTTGGAGTTTGTGGCTAGACTTTATTTCCTGATTATCAAGTGAATGTGCAGAGCAGCAAAAGAGAGACAGACAGAGATTCATGAGTTTTCTATGAAATCAGTTGTATTACAGCTCCATTTTATCCATTTAAAGTTCTGTTCTTTGAATGTGAGGATGATGCCTCTAATGAGTCAACATCAGCATTACACGATCTTGAGTTGTTTTTCTGGTGGAGGTAATTACTGTTCTTTGATTCACCCCCACTCTCTTGATTCTGATTCCCTAGTGATAGACTGCTTATAACTATAACATGACTGGCTAGGTGATTGTTAAATTATCTTAACAATGGTTTGAGCAATTGTGCATGTGTTTTTTTGTCTCCACATGATGTTATAATAACCACTTGAGCAAAATAGCTATATATACACATTATTTTGATAAAGCAACAAAATGAGAGAGTAGACAATGAAAAATATTTCTATTTTCTGCTGTGTAGCCCTTATTTCATTTCCTGTCCATTGGAAAGATTTATGTTAGATGATTTTTTGGCTATTTTCCAGTTCTGATAACTTATGGTTCATAAATTCAATATAGTTAAACAAAACATCTCCATGCATTAATTCCTCACATGGTGCTATATTTTTTAATAGTTTTAGGAACATTGTTTTCATTGTTTATATTTAGAAAACAAGTAAAATGTTATTATTATCTTCAGATAATGTACATGTCAAAATAATATTATGCAGATTGTTTATAGTTTATCTTCACTGTATCAAGATAATAATCATTTTTTTAGTCCGCTATGTGTTGTGTCTAGGTAACATAGAAGTAGAGTATTTTGGCTTTTTGCATTTGACTTTTTTTTTTCATAGTTAAACTTCTGATTCTCTTTGGTCCTTATTAGTTTCAAATTATAAGCTATGTATAAATTCTAAGCATGGAAAAATATAATCCTATTAAGGGCACATAAAAGAGACTGCTGTATCTTGTAGGAAAACTGAAAAGGTCCATAGACATGACAGCTGGTAAGACCTTACTTTATGGTTGAAGAAACAGGTCAAAACAATGTTGTGCCTCTATTTAGCTTCCAGGGTTCCCTGAGTTTCTCATCCTTAGTTTTCCAGCTTATCCATGATACATTCCTTAAACTGGAAAATATTTAGGAATAAGGTGATGATGATTAGTGTATAAACCCAGTGGAAATTCCTAGAGGTGATTCAGACCAAAAATTGGTCTGTGTTCTCCAAGAATTTCAGCGAGAAGTGCCAACGGTGTGAAATTCTCTGTAGCTTGGCATATTTCCTTTATAGGACCCAGGATTGTCAGACTCATGTTATTCCCTTCACAAAAAACTTTCTTGTCAGTAGTCTGTACCTCACAATGTATAAAATGCTGAGGAATTGGGTAACCCTTATTCATATGAGAAGAGAAGAGGTTTGCATCCTAATGCCTTGGCCATTGTGAGACATAGAAATTAGTCAATGAAATAGTCCCCTTTGAAGTATACATATGGTGAAATGTCACAGAATTATGTTTCAGAATTGATAGTGTATTTTGCACAGTGTTTTTACCAAGATAATATCATATGCCAATTATAAATATCCTTTCAATGTTTGATGTCTCTGCTGGGTCTTTAGTTACTGCAGGTTTAAAATAAATATACTGAGAAAAATCTTGCTTTTTATTCTTTTCTCAGTAGTTTTTCTCACCTAAACAGCAAAAGGGTCAGAAGTCAGATCACTTGATTTTAGTCTTTCTACTTGAAATGAAAATATTTGTTCTCATACATTCTGATGTCTACACCACTACAGTTTTAAAGTATTATGAGGTCGATTTAGTATAGTTCCAAAGCCCATGATTTTGGAAGCAAAATTCTGATCATAAAAAATTATTGCCCAAAGTGAGTTAAAGAAATGAAAAAGTAAGTAAATGAACGATTTTCTGGTCATATACAAGAGAGGTACACTAAAGAAAAATAAATTCTTTCATGTTTATTAAAACCAGTTAAGGGAGATGTTTTAACTTGAAAGCTTTAACATTAGCAATAAATGTCTCCCTTTTGCAATTTTTAAAGCTTTCTTCAGGTTCATTCGTGTTCTGGCATTTTAGTGCAACAAAAGGAAATTGGACTTTCACCCCATGGTTATAGAATAACTTTCTCTTCCTCCAAAATTTAATGGGATGAAGAAGATACTACATTGTTTGTTTGTTTGTTTGTTTCCCAGAAAATGATTCTTCATTCTGTGATTAAGCAGTTTAGCTTTTTTCCATTTTTGGTAACCCTGAACTTCCAGATGTGTCTCTAACATGGTGGTTCTCAACCAGGGGTTATTTTACCCCCAGAACATTTGGCATTGTCTGGAGACATTTTTGGTTGTCACAGCCTGGGTGCTACTCTTAGTATCAAGTGAGTATAAGGCATGGACACTGCTAAATGGTCTGTAGTGCACAAGCCAGTTTATTGCAGTAGAGAATGTCCCAGCTCCACATGTCAGAAGGGCCCAAGCAGAGAACTGCTGCTTAGTGTTTATCACATTGTATCATCATCATTTGTTTACAAGTCTAATGGTGATTTTTATCTATTAATAATTATACTTTTCCCCATATATACAATTGATGAGATCCAGAAATCATTGCTTTTATTTTGTATTGACATTTGGTACAAAAAAAATTGTACAGACGTTAAATGGATTGGTCAGTAAGGCATCAGAAAATGAGCACATTAATATAACTACCTCATAGATTAACAAATAAATTTAGCCAGCCTGCAATAAATTGTGTTTTCCAAACATCATTTCCTACCACCATTTCAGTAATAACTACCATCTTGACTTCCAACATTTTCTTGTTTTAAAATTGTTTTCTGGTTCAAAATCACAGAATATTTAAGAGATTCATCCAAGTTGTATATAGCTTTAAGTTGTCCATTTTTATTGTTGAATAGTATTTCATTGGGCTAATATAGTATATTTTTTATTCATTTAATTATTGATGGATATTTTGGTCATTTCCAGTGTCAAGCCATTATTGTTAATATGACTATAAATATTCTTATGCATGTATGTTGGTATGTGTATACACACATTTTTGTTTAGTATATACTAAAAATGAAATTAATGGATCATAGGGGAGTGTATATGTTCAACTTGAAATATAAAAGACACAATTAGAAAGTCCAGAGATAAATCCACACACATATGGACACCTTATCTTTGACAAAGGAGGCAAGAATATACAATGGAGTAAAGACAATCTCTTTAACAGGTGGTGCTGGGAAAACCGGTCAACCACTTGTAAAAGAATGAAACTTGATCACTTTCTAACACCACACACAAAAATAAACTCAAAGTGGATTAAAGATCTAAACGTAAGACCAGAAACTATAAAACTCTAGAGGAGAACATAGGCGAAACACTCTCCAACATAAATCACAGCAGGATCCTCTATGATCCACCTCCCAGAATACTGGAAATAAAAGCAAAAATAAACAAATGGGATCTAATTAAAATTAAAAGCTTCTGCACAACAAAGGAAAATATAAGCAAGGTGAAAAGACAGCCTTTGGAATGGGAGAAAATAATAGCAAATGAAGCAACTGACAAACAACTAATCTCAAAAATATACAAGCAACTTCTGCAGCTCAATTCCAGAAAAATAAATGACCCAATCAAAAAATGGGCCAAAGAACTAAATAGACATTTCTCCAGAGAAGACATACAGATGGCTAACAAACACATGAAAAGATAATCAACATCACTAATTATTAGAGAAATGCAAATCAAGACCACAATGAGGTACCACTTCACACCAGTCAGAATGGCTGTGATCTGAAAGTCTGCAAGCAATAAATGCTGGAGAGGGTGTGGAGAAAAGGGAACCCTCTTACACTGTTGGTGGGAATGCAAACTAGTACAGCCACTATGGAGAATGGTGTAGAGATTCCTTAAAAAATTGCAAATAGAACTGCCTTAGGACCCAGCAATACCACTGCTGGGCATACACACCGAGGAAACCAGAATTGAAAGAGACACATGTACCCCAGTGTTCATCGCAGCACTGTTTATAATAGCCAGGACATGGAAACAACCTAGATGTCCATCAGCAGATGAATGGATAAGAAAGCGATGGTACATATACACAATGGAGTATTACTCAGCCATTAAAAAGAATATATTTGAATCAGTTCTAATGAGGTGGATGAAACTGGAGCCGATTATACAGAGTGAAGTAAGCCAGAAAGAAAAACACCAATACAGTATACTAACACATATGTATGGAATTTAGAAAGATAGTAATGATGACCCAGTATGTGAGACAGCAAAAGAGACACAGATGTGTAGAGCGGACTTTTGGACTCTGAGGGAGAGGGAGAGGGTGGGATGATTTGGGAGAATGGCATTGAAACATGTATACTATCATGTAAGAAACGAATCGCCAGTCTATGTTCGATACAGGATACAGGATGCTTGGGGCTGGTGCATGGGGATGGTCCAGAGGGATGATATGAGGTGGAAAGTGGGAGGGGTGTTTGTGTTTGGGAACCCATGTGCACTTGTGGCGGATTCATGTCAATGTATGGCAGAACCAGCACAGTATTGTAAAGTAAAATAAAATTTAAATTTAAATTTAAAATATATATATAAATAAAAGAAAAACATTAAAAAAAGACACAATTATAGGAAAGATAAGCAAAATAATTATTTTTCCTACTGCTGCATAGGTACAGTCTACAAGGAATTTGTTGCTAGTTTTATTAAAAATAACCTTTAACATCAGTGGCTGAGACAGAAATTTAATTGTATGAGAGCCTTGAGTTTTTGCTTTATTATCTTCATTTTCTCCTATCATTTTAAGCCTTTCTAATTCTGCTATAATATAGGCTTAATCACTATGACTTGATTTTACAATAGCTAGTGTAAAATAAGGTATGTTTATGACTTGACTTATGTCAACCACCGTCCCCATAATACACACATCTCCACTATGTTCCACTTACCTACTGACCCTTTATTTTGAACCTTTTGTCCACATGTGTATCTGCTGCATTTTCCCCTTTTATTTTCCTTATTCATATCATCTTTATTCCATTTCATCATGATAAATTTTCCTCCAGTTGAACTCCATGCTTCTATAGCCATATATTAATCACATGTGATATCTATTTGGTCACTTTGAGAGGAATCATATTTAACATGCCGTGTGTAATTTCATAGTGATTACTTAAAACATTAAAATTGTATAATGTGTTAAGCTTATAGTATGTTAAGCTTTTAAAAAACTTATGAATTATTTACTATAAGACTCTAATTTTACTTTTGAAACTCATGGGAAAATTTAAAGTGACTTGTTGAAAAGAAAATGGCTGCTTTGTAGTAGGGCTGGGGCTGCTCCGGGACTCTGGGATTTAGACTCATTGTCATAGGCTCCTTCCAGTAAAGAATGACGTGCTCAGCAAAAAGAGATGGAAATGGCATAAGGGAATTACACAATTTTTTTAGAGGACACAATAGATGACTACAATCTTTAGTAGGCAGAAAAAACTTGTCATAGGAACATATAAATAGACATTCTTAACCGCTTTGAGCAACTATTGGTACAAAATATATTCAGGTTTAAAGAACACATGCACAATTTATTGGTACCAAAGAAACAAATTCTAACAGAGAAATAGAAGTGATTTTTCTATTTTGGAAAGTGTTTGTGTGTGTGTGTGTGTGTAGGGGAATGGTAGTGAAGATGGTAAAGTACTGCTGCTGCTAAGTCGCTTCAGTTGTGTCCAACTCTGTGCGACCCCATAGACGGCAGCCCACCAGGCTCCCCCATCCCTGGGATTCTCCAGGCAAAAATACTGGAGTGGGTTGCCATTTCCTTCTCCAATGCATGAAAGTGAAAAGTGAAAGTGAAGTCGCTCAGTTGTGTCTGACTCTTCTCGACCCCATGGACTACAGCCTACCAGGCTCCTCTATCCATGGGATTTTCCAGGCAAGAGTACTGGAGTGGGGTGCCATTGCCTTCTCCAATGGCAAAGTACACTGCTGCTGCTGCTAAGTCTAGGATGATATAATAAGAGTTTTGTTTTTTTTTTAAAGCGTGATGTTGACACATATCTATTCAAGCAAATTAGAACCCCATTGTGATGAAGTCTCTAATGGAAACCATTAAAATAAAATTCAAATAGAAAAGTGGGAGGAAGCACAAAAAAAGAGAGAAGTAGAAAAAGCATTTACAAATTTCCAGTACTGTGAGTACTAGCATTTTCTTTTTAAATAGCAGTTCCGCTAACAATTTAATGTTTGCTGCTTCTTATAGTCTAGAACAGAGTTAGAAAATAAGTTTATTCACCAATGCCAGCTTCCTTCACTTCATGGTTGTTACAGGGAACACTATTTTGGGAAGATTTCTGAGGCCAACTGCAGATTTATTAAGGAGTGACAGCAAACATGCCAAGTATGTGCCATCTTGCTGGAGACTAAAAAGCTAGTGTTCCAGTTTCATTCTTACCATCTCTGTGTGGATTTCTCATAGGCATCTCAAACTGAGAAGATTTGTAAAGGAACCTCTGATCTTTTTTCCTAGGTTGCTTTGCCAACATATTTTTCATTTCAGTATATGGAACCATTGTTAATACCAGTGACTGGGACTCATCATTGCCAGCTCTTCTTTTCTCATCTCACCTCTAAATAATCAAGTCCTATAGAGCCTACCTCTCAAAAGGATCCTGAAATCATCTCTTTCTCTACATATTTTGCAGCACCAGCCTCCATTACCTCCAAGCTACACTCCTATAGTGTCCAGTACAATTTTCTGTGGTTACATTTTCTTTCCCAATTCAATTCTTAATCCAAAAATAAGCCTAAACGACCTTAAAATACAAATCTGATTATATGTCTCTCCTGTGTAAAGCCCTCAGAAAGTTCTATCGCCCATAGGATAAAGGTGAAAATCTGTATTATGGTCTATAAAACTGTGTGTAGCCTGATCTCCAGCTATTTTTCCTAGCATTGTGTTAGGCCTCTTCTTCACAAAATTGCTTTGCATCATCTACAGTGGCTGTTCAGGTTTTAAGCAATACCAGCTTTCTTCTCTCCTCAGATCATTCATACGTGCTATTCTCTGTTCCTACAAATCTCTTCCATTTTCGTTTCACTTCATTTGAAATCTCTTCCTTCTCTGAAATCTCAGCTTAAATTTCAGGGAAGCTGTTCCAGACACCTCAATTTAGGTAAGTTTTCACAAGTACATATGCATAACATTTTCTAAAAATCTTTATTCTATGTTATACAATTGCAATTAAAATCTAATCTGATTGGTTAATTTTTGAAGGTCTGTCTTAGTTTCGTATTGCTGCTGCTGCAAAGAAACCTACTGCAAACATAATGGCTCAGAGCAACACAGATTTATATTTTACAACTCTCTAGATCGGATGTTCTAAACGTGTCTCATGGGGTTGAAATCAAGGTGAAATCAAGGAAGGTCTACATTTCTTTCTGGAGACTCTAGGAGATAATCCACTTTATGCCTTTCCTGCTTCTAGAGGCTGCCTTCATTTCTTGTTGTGGCCCCCTCTTTCATCTGCAGAGCCAGCGATGGCCAATCAATTCTTCCTCATGATGCCATCTCTCTGGTTCTGATTCTTCTGCCACCTTCTTCCCCACATAATGACCCATGTGATTACATTGGACTCACCAGGATAATCCAGGATCATCCACCTCTATTGAAGTCAGCTGATTAGCAATGTTACTTCCGTATGAAAGCTCAGTTCTTTTTTGACATGTGACATAACATAGCTACAGGTGTGATTAGGGTGTGAACATCTTTGTGGGACATTCTTGCCTAATACAAGTTCTCTCACAATAAATAAATGTTAAGTTCCTTAAGGCCAGGAACCATATTTATGCTTGCCTGATGCTTGATCTCCAAGGCCAGCTACATTGTGTAGTTCACTGTAGCATTTCATAAATATTTGTTAGATGAAAGAATGATTTCATAAAGCACAATTATTATCAGTTATCAATGGTAATAGAGACAGGTAGCTAGTCTCAGGGAGGGGAATAGACTGCATACTAATTATGGTTCTTCAAACTATTTTGGAAAGATACAGGTTAATTGTTTGAACCTCTTTATCTAAATCATCTCATCTACTTTGGGACTTAGAAAGCAAACTTAACATTTTGTTTTGGAATACTTGTTGGTTTTCTCCAGCCCTCACCAGAATGAATTTCATAATTATGTATTCTGTACAGAAATATCAACATAAATGTTCTTTCCTGAAGCATGCAGCTGCTATCACTGAAGCTGACTGTTACTCAGACATATGCTGGGTGGCAGCAGATAAGTTCGGAATTAGTTGTGATAGGTAATCCACAAAATAGCTAGACTGCATGCCAGTAATCAAGAATTCACTGTAATTACTTTAATCTGTAATCGGCTCAGCACAGCACACAAAAGACTGGCAGACAAATTCTGCAACCAGGGAGAAAGTTTGGTTAATTATTTCAAGACCATCTCTTTGTTACCATATTGATTTTGAATTGTATGACCTTTTCATTCATTCATTAATATATTTATTCATTCAGTCGAATGTGTTAATTACAGCAGGAGCATATTAATTACATTCAAAACAAAACCAATAAAAACATGCCCCTCACTTCACAGGACATTCAGATTTATTGTGAGAGACAGACATATAAATAAGTGCAACATTAACTCTTTTCCTTCCTTATAAAAATAGGAAATTGTAGACTCAAAATTAGCAAGCAATTACTGTGAGAAAGTCCTTTAACTTTTATATTAGAAAGATAAGTTATTGGAAAACATACACGTACATAAGCATACATTATGTTATTTTCAAGGGAGCCAGTTTAGTTTACTAAGGAAAAAAAATTTTTTTTTCATTCCTGAATCTGCAGGCTATAGATTCTATGTTATACTTAAATGGATGACAGACTGTTTATTGCACAATAAAGTAAGTCTATAAAAATTAGGTTCTTTTGTACTCTCTTCATAACAGTCATCTTATATGGTGAATGAAAAAGTGTGTATGTTCAAAGTTCAGCTGAGGAAACTCCTGAGGCTGTCTCACATTCCTGGTTACCAGGATACCGAGGCTTGATCCAATGTGTAAACATTTCAAAGTGAACAAGTGCAAAAGGTTCCTACAGGCTGGATAAAGGATGGGGTCTTACAAGATTCTATTTCATTCAGATAATGCAGACTTTTTAAAAAGGTAATGTGAAATAAAGAAAGAGGGGGATACACTTTGAGAACAACATGTGTGAAAAAATCTTCAGGAATTGCATGTGATTATAAGTTTAACATAAGTTAGCACTGAGTATAGCTCTTATAACAAAATGAGTCCATGTGATTTTAGAGTGCTTGATTAAGATTATAGCATTTGAGAAATACGAGTGGAGAGGTTCCCACACTGATCAGACCCTGCTAGTTTTATTGTGGTTGGAAAAGGTCACTGAGAGGATAAGACTTCTGATTGACCTGAAAGCTGGACCCAGCCAATCACAGGCTCCTCAGCCCCACCTTCATCCTTGAAATCAACTTTCTATCCACCATTTACACAGCAGGCTTTATTTTCAAGAATGCAGTCTTGAGAGAGCAAGGTGGTGTTGAGACCATCTGGATAGCATATGTGTCTGAACCCAGTAAAGGTCTCTGTACAGACTTCTAAGATTCTGGCAAGTGGCCATGGAGGTCTACTCATAGGTAGAAACCTCATAGGTAAGTTCTCTTGCTTCTTAAACTTATCTCCTTCTAATCTAAGGTGAAATGATTTACCTCTTTCTTCAGTCTTTCCTTGCCCTCTGTGCACAGAGTCCAGTTTCAGATTTTACCTGGAAAGCTCTGAAAATTTCAGACCAACAATTGTGCTTCTTTTAGGCATCTCAGGTAGGGACAAAAAGCACTAAAAAAAGCTGGAATCATTTTTAAGAGGTAGGAATTCAGGATGTTGAGAAGGTCATGCAAAGAAAGGTTGACAATATTAATAACATTTGACTTGGATGTTTATAAGGCTTCATTTTAAAACTTAAAATATTTGCAGATTTGTCATGTTCAGGAATAATTAAGATGTAGTAAAGAAAAGGACAGTAAAGAAGAGTTACAGACATAGTAGCTTCTGGACAGTATTAGAACATTCAAGTGGATGTGTGCAGAAATAAAATAAAAACCTGGAAAGCAGTGAGTGCCCAGCCTTCTAGGACCCGAAACAGGGCCATCATTTGGTAGATGCTTCTATGTCTCACAGAGGGGATCTGAACAATGCTTACCTTAACCACACTAAACATCAGCTTGTCATCTTGTAGCTGTGACAGTTAAGTCATGAGACAATCATTGAAAGTAAATGATCATTTATACATATTCTTAGTGATTCATAGTGGCATATTTTAAGTTGAATGACCTTAGAAAACCTCATACAAAAGAACAGATAAAAGATGTACATACCTTGTATCTTTTCAGCACCGTCACTATTTTCTCTGGTGAGGACTAATTGACTCGTCAGTTAGGTACCAGCCAAAGTAATTGGCATACTAGTAGAATATGTTGTAGGAAAACTATGTGTTATTTGACCCTTGACTCACACTTGGCAGAGAAAGATCCTTACATGCTGAGATCCATTCCTATCATCTCACATCTGGGGGCATATATTCATGGAGTGGAAAATTGGACACAATTTTGTACACAGTCTGGTCTCCCTCTGTTTTTTTTTTTTCCCTGAAGCTGCCTAGTTAAATTCTCATTTGTTAAGTGAACATGATATGAGTCCACTCTTGCTTTTTTTAAAGCTCTGTTATTCACTGATAATCTTGAGCTGCTTCTGCTCAGTGTCACACTGCTAATTCCAGTTCCCTTTTTACCCTCATTATTTCACTTGGTAACATAAATGAGGCTGATATTTTCACACTAAAGTACTGTATCAGGACATTTAACTTAGTTATACACAAGTAATTAGAGGTGGCTAGAGAAGTTAACCTTTACTTATTACCTAACGAGTTCACTTTTGTACAACAAATCTACACAATTTCATTAAATTCTCTAAACTTCTCCAAGAAAGTATTATCGTTGTTATTATCATTATACTATTACTGTTATTATTAACATTGTAATATTATCGTTCTTATTATCATTATACTATTGCTGTTATTATTAACATTGTAAATGTAAAGGTCATAGACTGAAACTGAGAAAAAACTTGAGATCAGGTTGACCCCAAAATCCACTTGCTTTTCTGTCGTACATTGCTGCCTCACTTATTTGACTCAGACATTTTTATTAGAGGCATTTTTAGGCCAGCAGGCTATAATGTTAGATCAGATTTACTCCAGTTCCTAACTTTTCTGTTCAATTTTTCAGGTTGCATTTCTGCAAAATGAAGTGAATGAATATTTTGCTTAGACAGCTTTGCTGAGTAATCATTTGCTTTCTAGCTATGACCATAAATGGAAAATGCTTTCCACAAATAGTATCTTGGGCAAAAAAAAAAAGAGTGTTGTTCTTTTTGATGAGTTTTTAACTCCTCTAAAATCCTAACATGGTAAACTGGAATAAGACAATAGTTTATAGAGAAACAGGGCTTTAAAAGGAAAGAGGAAACCCTCCAACAGCTAATAAAGAAGTTTCTGTATGTGGCTCTCATTTGATAGAGCAGCAAACCTGCAATATTGTTTTTCTGCTTTCCCCTACAGAACATAGAGTAGGATAGAAAGGGGACCAGGAAATAGAGCACTATCTTTAAGTGTTAAGTTAAAACTAAGATTCATGGGCTAGAAAGGGCAAATGTCTTTCTAACATCCTCACTTGCTGCTATCTAGAGTTAGAGATTCTGTTTGCTTAGGGTGATGAGATCAAATAAATATGTCAGCCCAGGTTTTCTGTAAGGGTCCACAGATCAGAGCTCTCTGCGGCTTTTCAGAAACACGAACCACAGATTGAGAATTATTGCTTGTTTGAACTTTCAGTTCTGATTTGATTTAGTTATTCCATGTAGAATTAGCCTCTGTGTGTGAAGGTAAGAGAAAGGTGGGGCTGGAGGTGAGGGGCTAATTTAGTAATTTCCCAAAGGCCCTCTCTCCAGGAAATTGTTTGATTTTTAAAGGATGTACTCCAAGCAAGGAGAAAATGCATATGGTTTGTGATGTGCGTTGTGATAAGCTAGAACATTTGTCATGCACTTCGGGGCACTTAATAATAAAATAATTGATGAGCAAAAAGACAATGAAAATAACCTCTTTTGAGATGGGACATGACATACCCAATAACTTTTACATTCATATTTTCATGTTTTTCTCCTGTGTCTCGTCATCAAAGTCATCAGCTTCTTGGAGAAAAGAAAAGCAAGGTTTTATGCATCCGAGAATCCATCTGAGAGCCTGGCACAGTGCCTTTTACTTGGTAGCAGCCCACAGAAGTTTTGGTAATTCACTGGTTTTGCCATTTTCCTTGTGAGAAATGGGGGAGACAGACTGCACAGGGTGATGTGGAATATGCCTGTTTTGCCCTGTCGCCCATATAGATCAACTGAGGGGAAAATAGCATTCATTATTCAGTCTGATGGTAGAGCTATTCAAAAGAACTGTTTAAATATTATCAGTGGTGAAATTCTTATTTTGCGAAACTAACATATAGTGTCAGACTAAGATGCCCTCTAAAACTCTCATGGTATTTTTAATATATGTTAACACTTAGGTCTGTCAATCATGTTGTATTTCTATAAGAGAATGCCACTAAACCTTTCCCTAAAAAAGGCCTAAATTTGAAGCCACATTAGTTATTATTAATAGTTATTATCCATCATTACATGTCTTGTATAATCCATCATTTTCACTACTTTACAGTAGTGCTGTCAGAAATGTATTCTGACAGAAATAAAAATTCATGCATGACAAACTAGGACTTCAGTTAATGATACCAACTGTTATGAATACTCACTTTTTCAAGATACCATTTCTGGCGAAATTCCTATATGCCAGGCATGGTGCTAAGTGTTTTACATACATCACCTCGTTTAATCCCTGTTATAATGCTATTTTAAACAGGAAGAAATGGTGATTTAGGTTCATTTGCATGCTAGGATCATACAAAATGGTACAGCTTGCAGAACTCCAATTTTAAGCATTGCACTGTTGACTTCAGTTCTTTGCTGAACTGTCTCTGCCTTTTTCTGAGCACTTGGGAACAGGCATTATATATTTACTGATGTAGCTACTTCGTCAAGGAGTCGTCAGTGCTTTCCATTTTATGATGCTTATCTAAAGACTTCTGTTTGTGGAACAGCAATTCCAAGTGCTTAATTTTTTTTTCCAATTTTTTGTTCCCAGGGTGCCTTTATACCATATAACTAAATGATAAAGCCCTGATGGAGCAAAGAAAGATCTATGTTTATGTAAGTGTGATTGATGAAAGCCAGGATCTAGTATCAAAAATTCTTGATCCCTAGCATAGGCCTATTGTTTGAGAACCCAAGGAAACAAAAACAATTTGTTCTTTTACTCAAGAGCACATCCAGTGCAAAGCTGTCAAACCCAAAAGTATTACGATGCATCTGCATTGCCATATGTTGACAGATGTTTCTGTCTGTAACTCTAGCTTTCTGATGTACAGTGTGACTTGCACTCAAAGATTTTTTACTTTACTTCATGAATTTTCATCTGCAGAAGTAGTTCACCCCATAGAATTAGTAAAATGAAAAAAATGAATTAAAATATATAAAATCAAAAGGAAGCCAAAGATGTTACCAACCTTTATTTTTACCCAACTTTGTGATAGAGAACAACAAGATAATCTTGAATTCCTTCTGTCAGATAGCACAGAAATATTACACAGGGGAGTACCAGTTCCAAGATGGTGGCATAGCCACCGATGGTACAGCAGTGTACTGCTCCAGGAGGATAAACCTACAGTCTCTTTAGGACTTATTGTAAAAAAGAGGCTTGCAATCACATGCAAGGGAGATATTAATAAAAATCAATTAGTAAATCAAAGTTTAGCTTATGCAAATTCAGAAAACTAATCAGGTAAAAAAAGAAAGGAGAAGTTAAAAAAAAAAGAAGAAAATCATATAGTGCATCATTTGGAAACTTTTGCATTTAATGTTTCATTATCCTTTACTCAGCAGATTAATGTTCTTTTGAGTCACAGACAGCCTCCATGGAGTGCAGGTTTCAAGACCCATCTCTGACAAACACTGTTTTGTACATATGTTATCCCATTCAGAAAATGCAAAAATAGCACAAATTGATTTGCCACTGCACTCGCGGAAAGATCACATTGTGGCATCACTTGGAAACCATCGTTCACAGAAAAGAGAGTTTGTGACTCGTGTATTCTCACCTCTTGTCTCTCGTTTTGCTTCAAGCTTAGTCTTGGTATGTATCACACTGATTTTTGGGCTGTGTTTCTTTCCTGGATATCCCCAACTAGGTCTTATTGCTAGATTGTATACTTCATGGTACCCATAAACATCTTCTATGGCCAAAATTTTGAGCGTTTACTCCTTCTTTGTTCACATGGAGCTGTAGTCTGGATGTTCTTTTGCTAAATATTTTATATGGCTCTCTGTGGACTTTATGCTGATGGCAAGTGTTATCCTTCTCCATTTGGTTTTCAAAATATATGTAGGGCCCTCATAATATAACACCTCTGAGGAGTTCAAATTCTACAGAAGTGAGAAACTTGATTTTGTGTTTTATAGTTCATGAAACTGATGTAATATTAGCTGATATAACATATAAAAACATTCCAAGGGCTTCACCTAATACAGATTTCCTTTTTGCTGACATAGGGATCAATTGGGAGGGCTTTATTCCATGCATATTTCCAAGGCCTGGGCCCCTTCCATCTTGGGGTTCCACCACCCCTCAAGCTTTTGAGTCTACACATCCATCTTTAAGAACGCAGACTGCTTCCTTAGTCACTTTGGTTGTTATACTTCTGGTGACATTCTATTGATGAGTACAAGTCTCATGACCCTGACTAAAGTCAGTGGGGGCAGGGAAATGTTTCCCTGACTGAATGGATACCTCCCAGTTATAAGTCTACTAAAGAAAAGCGAATTGTTAATGGTCAGCTGGTAACCTGTGACACACTATTCAAAATCAGTAATTTCCTGGTACCCTGTGTCTCTGCATAGCCTGAGGGGCACTATAGTCACTTCACACGGCTGCCATAGGAAATGCCACAAAAATGGCTGTACAAAACAACAGAAATTTCTTCCCTTACAGTTCAGGAGGCTGAAAGTCTGGAATCAAGGTGTCAGCAGAACCGTGATCCCTCTCTGAGACTCTGCGTGCAATCTTGCCCTGCCTTCTCCTGGGTTCTGGTGGTGCCCGCCAATCTTTGCCATCCTTTGGCTTGTAGCTGCATTTCTCTAATCTCTCCCTTCATTGTCACATGATGTTCTCTATGTCTCAGTCTTCCCTGGCATTTTCCTGTTCTTCTGAGGAGAGCTGTCGTATTGGATTGTGGTCCATACTAACAACCTCATTTCAACTTGATTTCATTTGCACAGACCCTATCCTCCAGTGTCACATTCATGGTACCAGAGATCAAGACTTCCATGCATCTTCTTGGGAGAAACAGTTCAGCCCATAACAGGAATTTGGGGTTCCTTTGTTTTCTTAAATGTCTTTAGCAATTTTTGCTTATTAGTAAGGTGGCAACTATAACCATAACAAAGTTCTTTGAATTCTGCTAGGAATTGCAGCTAGGGACATCCTAGACCAGAGGTCCACAAACATTTTTTGTAAAGGTCCAGACAATGAATCATTTCTGTTTTGTGGGCCATATGTTCTCTGTCACAATTTCTCTACTATGCCCTGTAGCAGAAAAGCAGCCACAGTCAATAGCAAATGAATGAACAAGGCTCATGTAAGCTCCAATAAAACTTTATTTACAAAAATTGGTGGCAGACTGGATTTGGCCTGCAGGCAGTAGTTTTCAAATGGCTGTGCAAAACTATGGCCCGTTATAACCTGGATGTGAACACTGGAAAATGGACCCCAGCTGTGGATTCAGACACACATAAATTCAAATTCTGGCCATGGATGAGTAGCAGTGACCTTGAACAGCTTAACCTTGTTAAGTGCTAGTCCCTCATCAACAGAATGATTTACATTTCACTTAAATCATCCACATAGTGCTTAGCTCATTGGAGGCATTCAAATGAGGCTTTATATATATGTCTCTTTTGCAGAGGCAGTGTAGCAAAACAGATCTAAGCAAAAACTATAAAGCAAGAATACCCCTTCCTAGTGTTTGATATTGGGTAGGTTCTTTTGTTGATCAGTGTGCTTCACGTTTCTCGTCATTAAAATAGATACAATGATAGTCTAGATTCAACGAGTTAATACGTGTAACGGAATTAGACAGTGCCTGGCATTTATTAAGCACCCAGTAGGTGTATCCTTACTTGTATTGGTCATCATTGTTATAATTGGCTTTCCGTGTTACTCAACACAATAGCAGGCCTTATTTTTATTTTTGCTGAATTTATGTCAAAGAGAGAACTAAACAAACAGCTGGTGATTATTCAGGTCTAAGTAATTTCTATTTTGGATTTATCGGTTATATTATATTAGGATGAAGGATGGTTTTTCTTTTATTCTTTATATTATTTCTGCTCAAGAAGGGATGACAAAACTACCAGAGTGTTCAGACAACCACTCTGTCCTCCAGTCACACTACTCCTGAAGTTTTTCATATATGTTGCAATATGAATTTAAAGGCAATTGAAATATAATAATTGGAATATTTCCTTAAAGCCAACTTTGGTATAAAATATTTACTTATTACATGTGAGGATTCGAATCCTGTTTAAAAATTCTTTCAACTGAGGAATATATAAAATTTGATGTTTTGCTAATGTATAGTTGAGTTTTCTTAGGTCCACAACAGAGGAAACTACATGGCTGATATATTTTTTCTTGATTATATTAACATTAATTTTTCTGAAACTTGCCTTGTTCTATTGAAAACAAATAAGGATGATGATTTTTCAGAAGAAATAGTGTATCAATATACAATTAGAATCAGAGTAGTGACACAGAAAATTACAAACTAAAATACTTTTATTGCCATGCCTAGTGGCTTGTGGGAAATTGGTTCCCTGACGAGAGATTGAACCAATGTCCCCTGTAGTGGAAACACAGATTCTTAACCACTGGACCACCAGGGAAGGCCCACAAATTAAAATACTTAAACTTTTGTTGTTAGTAACTTAAATATGTAAATTTAATCCAGAAATGTGTATTTTGAAATAATGAGAACTCCTTGCAGAGAACCTATAATGATGATCATTTAGCTAGTTTCACACTTTCCTTAGGAGATATGGGTCATATTGTTCAATTTGTTGTTTAGCAGTATATTCATGGGGTCATGTGCTTCAGTTAAAATTGCTATTTCTATTTCTATATGTTCACATACTGCTGAAGCTTGGCTTGGAGAATTTTGAGCATTACTTTGCTAGCATGTGAGATGAGTGCAATTGCACAGTAGTTTGAACAATCCTTGACATTACCTTTCTTTGGGATCTGAATGAAAACTGACCTTTTCCAGTCCCATGACCACGGCTGAGTTTTCCAAATTTGCTGGCATATTGAGTGTAGCACTTTCACAACATCATCTTTTAGGATTTTAGAAATAACTCAGCTGGAATTTGCTCATCTCCAGTAGCTTTGTCTGTACGGATGCTTCCTAAGGCCCACTTGACTTCACATTCCAGGATGTCTGGCTCTAGGTGAGTGATCACACCATAGTGGTTATCTGGGTCATGAAGATCTTTTTTGTATAGCTCTTATGTATTCTTGCCACCTCTTCTTAGTATCTTCTATTAGGTAAGACATCTGTTAGCTATCTTAGTATCTTTCGGTTAGGTCCATACAATTTCCGTCTTTTATTGTGCCCATCTTTGCATGAAATGTTCCCTTGGTATCTCTAATTTTCTTGAAGAGATCTCTAGTCTTTCCCATCCTATTGTTTTCCTCTATTTCTTTTGACTGATCACTGAAAAAAGCTTCCTTATCTCTCCTTGCTAATTTTTGGAACTCTGTATTCAAATGGGTATGTCTGCCTTTTTCACCTTTGCTTTTCGCTTGTCTTCTTTTCTCAGCTATTTGTAAGGCCTCCTCCGACAATCATTTTGCCTTTTGGCCTCTCTTTCTTTTGGGGATGGTCTTGATCACTGCCTTCTGTACAATGTCATGAACCTCCGTCCATAGTTCTTCAGGCACTCTGTCTATCAGATCCAACCCATTTAATCTATTTCTCACTTCCACTGTATAATTCTAAAGAACTTAAGTCATACCTGAATGGTCTAGTGGTTTTCCCTACTTTCTTCAATTTAAGTTTGAATTTTGCAATATTCAAAATTCTCCAAACCAGGCTTCAAAAGTACATGAACCATGAATTTCCAGATGTTCAAGCTGGATTTAGAAAAGGCAGAGAAACCAGAGATCAAATCGTCAGCATCCATTGGATCATCAAAAAAGAAAGAGAGTTCCAGAAAACATCTGCTTCTTTAATAACTACTCCAAAGCCTTTGTCTGTGTGGAACACAATAAACTGTGGAAAATTCTTCAAGAGATGGGAAAAGCAGAATACCTCACCTGACTCCTGAAAAATCTGTATGCAGGTCAAGAAGCAACAGTTAGAATTGGACATGGAAAAACAGACTGGTTCCAAAATGGGAAATGAGTATACGAAGGCTATATATTGTCACCCTGCTTATTTAACTTATATGCAGAGTACATCATGTGAAATGCTAGGCTGGATGAAGCACAGGCTGGAATCAAGACTGCCAGGAGAAATATCAATAATCTCAGATATGCAGACGACACCACCCTTAAAAGAAAGCAAAGAAGAACTAAAGAGCCTCTTGATGAAAGTGAAAGAGAAGAGTGAAAAAGTTGGCTTAAAACTCAGCATTCAGAAAACTAAGATCATGGCATCTGGTCCCATCACTTCATGGCAAATAAATGAGGAAATGATGAAAACAGTGACAGACTTTATTTTTTTAGACTCCAAAATCACTGCAGGTGGTGACTGCAGTCATGAAATTAAAAGACAGTTGCTCCTTGGAAGAAAAGCCATTGACCAACCTAGATAGCATGCTAAAAACCAAAGACGTTACTTTGCCAACAAAAGTCTGTCTAGTCAAGGCTGTGGTTTTTCCAGTAGTCATGTATGGATGTGAGAGTTGGACTATAAAGAAAGCTGAGGGCTGAAGAATTGATACTTTTGTACTATGATGTTAGAGAAGATTCTTGAGAGTCCTTTGAACTGCAAGAAGATCAAACCAGTCAATCCTAAAGGAAATCAGTCCTGAATATTCATTGGAAGGACTGATGCTGAAGCTGAAACTCCAATACTTTGGCCACCTGATGCAAAGCGCTGACTCATTGGAAAAGACCCTCATGCTGGGAAAGATTGAAGGCAGGAGGAGAAGGGGACGATAGAGGATGAGATGGTTGGATGGAATCACTGACTCAATGGACAAGAGTTTGAGCAAGCTCTGGGAATTGGTGATGGACAGGGAAGCTTGGCATGCTGTAGTCCATGAGGTCACACAGTCAGAAACTACTGAGGGACCGAACTGAACTAATTTCTGTATGTTGAATATGACATGTGATATGCTTCTATTTTCATACTGTAAATACCACATTGGTTTGGATAAATTCAAATCTATAGAAATATAGTTTTGTGATTTTGTTATTTATATTTGCAGACTTTTTAAATTTTTAAGAATACAAATGTGAACCATTTATAAGAATACAAATGTGAACCATTTTACTAGTATTTTGAAGCTATTTAATTTAGTGGTTCAGAAAATTCATATTTGTTTCAGTTGAATTGTATTAAATAGTGAACTTGGAAAAAAGATGCTATTATTGTTTATGTCATGTTAAGACATTGTGAATCTTTAGCCATATTTTCATATTGATTCTTTTGTGGCTCCCTTTCCATTTTCTGCTGTGTAAAAGTTGTTCAGTTGGGTCTGGCTCTTTATGGCCTCATGAACCATTGCCCACCAGGCTCCTTTGTCCATGGAATACTCTAGGCAAGAATACTGGAGTGGGTAACTTCTCCAGGGAATTTTCCCAACCCAGGGATCCAGCCTGGGTCTCCAGTGCAGGCAGATCCTTTACCATCTGAGCCACCAAAGAAGCCCCATTTTATACCATAGCAGAGCCCATTCCTTGGCTTTGACTTCATTAAAAGCATCTAGCATTTCCTCTTCAGCTATAGCCGTCAAAGATTTTTATAAATAAATTATTATTCTTTCTTCTTCTTTTTTACCCATATCTCTTAAATACTGTATACTACTGTATTTGCTTGTTCTTAGACAGTATGGGCTTCCCTGGTGGCTTAGATGTGGAATCTGTCCATAGTGCGGAAGACCCGGGTTGGATCACTATATGACCTAAACTACAGAAATGTGTTCTGTAGAAGTTTAGGAGGCTAGAAGTCCACATTCAAGAGTTAGTTCCTTCTGAGGGCCACGAGGGCAGGACCTGTTCCAGGTCTTTCTCCTTGACTTGTATGGTCATTTCCTGTTCACATGGTGATTTCCCTGCATGTATATCTCTCTGTGTTCAAATTTTCCTTTTATAATAAGAACAGTAGTTATACTGAACTAGCGTCTACCCTTATGCACTTCCTTTAACTTGATTACCCCTCTAAAGATCTTATCTCCAAATACGGTCACGGGGGTTTAGGACTTCAACATATGGTTTTGAGGTAGATAATTCAATTCACAACACAGGCTTTTAAGAGAAAGACTGGAGGGGCTAAGTGACTAGTCTAAGCTTATCCAGTCCCTTTGTGGCAGAATCTCAATAATGATTCTAATTTCTCTTCTACTTTCCAGAGGAATCAGTTGCCCTTCTGTCTACATTAATGCATAAGTCTATTCTACGCAAATAGACTGAAAGCTTCTTAGCACTGGACTCATTCAGGTTTTCTTTGAATTTTTGTGGAAGTGATGGAGGTTCACCTGAATCTATATGTGTTTTGTTGGTTCTTTAATTAAGGTTTTTACTTAAAGATGAATTTGCTCATTAAATTTTCTATGTATATGGTACACATAGTTCTCATTTATTCATTCAGCAAATATTTATGAAGGAGCCTTACAGTCCTGCATCTGGCTAGACCTGAGACTGTTAATTTCAACAGGACCTGCAAATGTTCTCTTCTATCCTGTGAGGGAGGGTGAAAATAAGTTTCCCTGCTTTTTAGAAGTATGCTGTCTAATAGTTTTGTAACTAGATTCTGAGGTTTATTGTTCTCCCAGGAGCATTTGTGCCATCTAACCAAGTATGTCTATAACATTCATGAGTACTGATGGTGCTCCCATGGTGCCAGTGAAGAGTATCAGTCCTAGGAAATTTCAATTACCTTCCTTCCACTTCACCTTGGGCCACTCACACATGTACCAGCCATTGAAGGTAATAGATTGCAGTATGCATTAACATCATCCTATAGTGTTAAGAGTCTTATCTTTTTTCATCTATGGAATAGGAAAGTACATCAGAGTGAAACATTTATAAGCAAAGTTGCAGTAAACATATACCAAATATGTGATATATTAAATTTATATTTATTTTGAGCTTATTGTGCATAGCATCTGAGAAGTTAAAACAATTGTTTCTATTATTACTTTTTTGTATTTAAGATCCAAATTGTTCTAAAGTAAAGCTTGTGTAGATCAGATTGTATATACAATCATTATGCTTAACACATTCTAGGATACTTTATTACAATACTGTACATTTGTGTTGTAATATTCCAATCAAATTTTGAGGTACATTTATTAAGAGCTTTAGTTTAAAATTAAATTTTAGTTTAAACCCCACAAAGTGTATATTTGCTTGAAAAACAAGTTGTAAGTCTTTTACCTGCTACATATATTTTATAATACATTGTACCCCTGCCCTGGCAGATATTAGCATGTCCTTGTTTTCATCTTTTTTTTTTTTCCTCCATCAAGTTTCCTAAGTAACAATTGAGGGGCATTATTAAAGTTTTAAGAAATGTTTTGTGAAGATAATAATGAATATTAGGTTAAAAAAAAAAGACTACTTAGGATGAAAGTACAAAGTTAGACTAGGGTATGTTGTTTTGGGGGGAGGGTGATAGGAATAAAGCTCACCACAAAAGCTTGACAGGCCAGGACTGAGCAAAAGAAGTTGGACCAAGGTGTGGAGAGCAAATGCCTGTTAGTGAGAATGAGAGCTCTCTCTCTGGTGTCAAAATCAGAAAATAATTAGGGAAGAAATGTGAAAAGTGTCAGGAAGTGGTAAGAGTCTTATAAAAAGGAAATTACTCTGGCACCTCATTGTGTATTGATTAGTGAGAGATGAGTGGTAGGAAGAGGAAGTTGTAGCTATCAAAGCAGAACATGCCTAAGGCAAGAATGCTTGTGCTTAATAAAAATAAAATAAAATAAAAAAGATTGACCTGAAAGAAACTAGGCAGCAAGCCAATGATAAAGGCAAATCAGCCGTCCCTCTGCCTTCTTCAGAGATTTGTCTCTACCTGCATTCTAGTTCGCACACACAAATTACCTCTCCAACATGTTGCTTTCAACTCTGCCCTATTATCTTTTACATAATCTATTCTTCCTAATATTTCATTCTTATTTTTATGCTGCTTGCTACATGGTATTCAGTGGAAATTTTAGTATATTCGGTTTTAAGCAGACTTTTGTTCTCAGACAATTTACATTGGAATCAATAGATAGAAATGGAAAGGTGTCACAGTCTGTTCTTTCCTGGTTATGGAAATTTGGTTAGTTAGATAAATAAAAGTTTTGGAGACAATTATTTGTGATTTTTTTTAAATAATAGGAACTCTAAATGTCTATGGTCCCTTCATTTATTTTGCTATAACAAATAACCCAATAAAAAATGTGGATGAAAGGAACTTATGTTTTATTGGAAGAAAAGTGGGAGGAAAAGCAGCAGGTATTGTATTGATGGAACAATTAGGATATAGGTTCAATTGCCGTGACATAAATTTGTTTACATAACATTTACTTAAACAAAAGTAGAATGCTATTTCTCACATAAACCCATTTACTGGTACAATAGCTCTCTGGTGTTAGGTATTTGCTCATGTGCTCAGTCGTGCCCACCTCTTTGGGACCTGGTAGACTGCAGCCTGCCAGGCTCCTCTGGCCATGGAATTTTCCAGACAAGAATAATGGAGTGAGTTACCATTTCCTATTCCAGGGGATCTTCTCAACCCAGAGATCGAACCCACATCTCTTTTGTCTGCTACATTGGCAGGTGGGTTCTTTACCAGTGTGCCACCTGGGAAGCCCGGTGTTAGGTATAGACTTCTGTGTTTTCATCCTTCACCACCCTCATTGGATTGCTATGGCTCTCCAAGATGTCTGGAAGAAAGTAAAAGGCAAGGGAAGTCACCTCTGGTCCTTTAAAAGCATAATCCAAGTCTTGTATATCATTTTTGTGCACATGCTGTTGCTCATAAATTAATCAAATAATCTTACCTACCTGCAAGATAACTTGGGAAATGTGGTCTTTCTGACATTCAATGAGGTTCATGTACTGGGAAATAGAAGGCTGGAATGGATATTGAAGGGTAGCCAGAGGCCCTGAGCAAAACTGAGCTTTTGGATAGTGTGACAGAACAAGATAGGAAGAAACTGGGCATCCCAGTAACCATCTAAAGAAGAGGTACATTGCCATCTTGGATCCCTTACCTTTAAACCTTGATTTAAAAGAAACAGATTTCTGACATTTTAATGTGACCTGCTTTTTTGTTTTGCTTTTTAAAAATTATTTATTTATTTAATCTTTCTTTTTATTTTATTTTATTTTTTTATTTTACAATACTGTATTGGTTTTGCCATACATTGACATGAATCCACCACAGGTGTACATGAGTTCCCAACCCTGAACCCCCCTCCCATCACCCTCCCCATATCATCTCTCTGAGTCATCCCAGTGCACCAGCCCCAAGCATCCTGTATCCTGTATCGAACCTAGACTAGTGATTCATTTCTTACATGATGGTATACATGTTTCAATGCCATTCTCCCAAATCATCCCACCCTCTCCCTCTCCCACAGAGTCCAAAAATCTGTTCTTTACATCTGTGTCTCTTTTGCTGTCTCGCATATAGGATTATCATTACCATCTTTCTAAATTCCATATATATGTGTTAGTATACTATATTGGTGTTTTTCTTTCTGGCTTACTTCACTCTGTATAATCGGCTCCAGTTTCATCCACCTCATTAGAACTGATTCAAATGTATTCTTTTTAATGGCTGAGTAATACTCCATAGTGTATATGTACCACAACTTTCTTATCCATTCATCTACTGACGGACATCTAGGTTGCTTCCATGTCCTGGCTATTGTAAACAGTGCTGCGATGAACATTGGGGTACATGTGTCTCTTTCAATTCTGGTTTCCTCGGTGTGTATGCCCAGCATTGGTATTGCTGGTTCATAAGGCAGTTCTATTTGTAGTTTTTTAAGGAATCTCTACACTGTTCTCCATAGTGGCTGTACTAGTTTGCATTCCCACCAACAGTGTAAGAGGGTTCCCCTTTTCTTCACACCCTCTCCAGCATTTATTGCTTGTAGACTTTTGGATAGCAGCCATTCTGACTGGTGAGAAGTGGTACCTCATTGTGGTCTTGATTTGCATTTTTCTGATAATGACTGATGTTGATTCTTTTCATGTGTTTCTTAGCCATCCGTATGTCTTCTTTGGAGAAATGTCTGTTTAGTTCTTTGACCCATTTTTTGATTGTGTCATTTATTTTTCTGGAATTGAGCTGCATAAGTTGCTTGTATATTTTTGAGATTAGTTGTTTGTCAGTTGTTTCATTTACTATTATTTTCTCCCATTCCAAAGGCTTTTTCACCTTGCTTATAGTTTCCTTTATTGTACAGAAGCTTTTAATTTTAATTAGATCCCATTTGTTTATTTTTTGGTTTTATTTCTAGTATTCTGGGAGGTGGATCATAGAGGATCCTGCTGTGATTTATGTCGGAGAGTGTTTTGCTTATGTTCTCTTCTTTATCTCAATAGATGCAGAGAAAGCCTTTGACAAAATTCAACATCCATTTATGATAAAAACTCTCCAGAAAGCAGGACTAGAAGGAACATACCTCAACATAATAAAAACTATATATGACAAACCCACAGCAAACATTGTCCTCAATGGTGAAAAATTGAAAGCATTTCCCCTAAAGTCAGGAACAAGACAAGGGTGCCCACTTTCACCCCTACTATTCAACATAGTTCTGGAAGTTTTGGCCACAGCAATCAGAGCAGAAAAAGAAATAAAAGGAATCCAAATTGGAAAAGAAGAAGTAAAACTCTCACTGTTTGCAGATGACATGATCCTCTACATAGAAAACCCTAAAGACTCCACCAGAAAATTACTAGAACTAATCAATGAATATAGTAAAGTTGCAGGATATAAAATCAACACGCAGAAATCCCTTGCATTCCTATACACTAACAATGAGAAAACAGAAAGAGAAATTAAGGTAACAATTCCATTCACCATTGCAATGAAAAGAATAAAATACTTGGGAATATATCTACCTAAAGAAACTAAAGACCTAAATATAGAAAACTATAAAACACTGATGAAAGAAATCAAAGAGGACACTAATAGATGGAGAAATATACCGTGTTCATGGATCGGAAGAATCAATATAGTGAAAATGAGTATACAACCCAAAGCAATCTAAAGAGTCAATGCAATCCCTATCAAGCTACTAGCGGTATTTTTGACAGAGCTAGAACAAATAATTTCACAATTTGTTTTGCTTTTGATCTCTTTGTTTCAGCTGCCTATCTACCTGTCTCCTAACTAATGTAGCTGCTGCTGCTGCTGCTAAGTCGCTTCAGTCGTGTCCAACTCTGTGTGACCCCATAGCTGGCAGCCCACCAGGCTCCTCTGTCCATGGGATTCTCCAGGCAAGAACACTGGAGTGGGTTGCCAGTTCCTTCTCCAATGCATGAAAGTCAAAGTGAAGTCGCTCAGTCGTGTCTGACTCTTCACAACCCCATGGACTGCAGCCTACCAGGCTCCTCTGTCCATGGGATTTTCCAGGCAAGAGTAGTGGAGTGGGGTGCCATCGCCTTCTCCAACTAATGTAGCTAGTTGAGGGCAAATATCAAAAGTAGATCCTTTAACAGTAATCGGTAAAATATATTTGAATATTATAAGATAATAAAGAAATGGAGTACAATTAAAGAAACTGAACTTAAAGGGAGATGTGAGTTTCTCTGCAAATATGCAGTTAATGTAAAAAATACTCTTTCATCATTGTTCCTACCCTTCTCTCTTTTTCCCTCCTTCCTTCTGACGTAGTTCCTTTCTCCTTCAGTAAATGACTTGAAACTGTGATCCGGCCCTAATTTCTAGACATAAAACACCAAGAGCAGTTATTTTCAAGGATTAACATAACTGAATGTCCATTAAGAGGAAAATCTTAATATGAAATAAATTTCAGAACTGTAATCACATAAGTTATTCTGGTGTATTTTTGCAACATTTTATACTTGAGCACTGAATTCTTAACATTTATTTGATGATATTCTTGAAAGTTTATTAATTTGCCTTTAATGTTCAGGTCTGTCTATACTGAGCTTAGTTGTGATATCATGGACATACACTTCTTGCATTTAATTCTTATTTGCGTTACGCTTCCTGGCTGGGACCCTGACCACTGAACAATAAAGCAATTATTACTGTGATGATATGTAATATTGAACAGATTATGTCATGGTTAACTTTGCATAGTCATAACTCTACCACCTGCAGATGCTAACATTGTACTAAAGCTGGTTTTCAACAAAGTGAATAGAAAATGGAAATTCTGTGAACATTTACCCTTGATTTTGCCTTTAAAAGATCAAAATCCCTCTGCTTACTCCTGCTTAATAACTTTTTTTTTCTCATTATATATCTTTTTGAGAATTTGAAAAAGGTTGGGATCTTTTACCTGAGAAAAAATATACTCAGATGTGTATTTCTGAAATATTTTTCATACAATTTCAGTGGTCAACAGTTTTCCAAAAGCCTGTTCATAGATTCTATTTCAGAACCTAATGTTTGGAACCCACACTCTTAATATATTAGGTTGACTCATAAAATATTGAATGGAAGGTCCTTAAGCATATTATAGTTTAGGATAACTTTTAACTTCTTAGAAGATGTTATACCTAAGAATAGTTGAAGAAATCTAAGAATTTTAACTAACTTCAGCAAAATAGCCAGGAAAAAAGAGATAGTATGTATTGTTTCCTGGAATGGTCTGTACTGTGGAAATTGTCATCAACCACAGTCATACAGGAAAACAACTACACAAGAAAGAGAAAGAAAATAAACTTTTAAGTCTTCTATAAAATGTTTACACTGCCAAGGATTTTTCATATAAAGAGCTTAATTAAAAGAGTCTCAATAACCAGATCTTCATGCAGTTTTAAAGGAATATGTAGAATATATGTAAATGTTATGGGACACAGAGGTATCATAGTTGTGGTTCATTGAAAAACAGTGAAATCACTATTAGAATAGCTCAATAGAAACATCTCTGTGTATAATTTCTAACAAAGTTCTTTATCCACTGAGGTAGCATCTGCATTGTGTCATACAAAAAAAATACACAGGAACAGGAGTTTTATCTCCTTAAAAGTTTATTTTTTCTTACTTATTTCAATATTTGTTTAATATATATTTTTAAATATTTTTAGGGAAAATAAATACTTCCCATTTATTTAAATTACCTAAAGCCTCATAGGCCTACCTCTCTCTCTCTTTGTTTTTTTTGTTTTTTTGTTTTTTGTTTTTTTTTTTTAGCAAAGATGCCAGCAAATGGTTTCCTCTCTGAATAACAAAAAGATTGTACAAAATACCAATGATCAGAAGAGGGAAAAGTAAATTTGTGTAAAACAAACAGAGGGTGCAACATTGAACTGATTGACAAACTCGGCTGAAAGTTAAGAGGCATTGTCTTGCCAACAGTTCTGACTGGGTCTGGGGATACAAAAAATAACATCAAGATTTGGTTGCTTCTTTATATCTTTGCTCTCCTCTGTGCTGACATTACTGTCCCTCTTCCATGGAGGTCTCCATAAACTCAGATTTACACCTTCTCAACTACAAGACTGAGCTTACTAGGTGGCACTAGTGGTAAAAAACCCATCCACCAATGCAGCAGACATAGAGACATGGGTTCCATCCATGGGTTGAGAAGATCCTCTGGAGAAGGAAATGGCAACCCACTCCAGTACTCTTGCCTGGATAATCCCATGGACAGAGAAGCCTGGTGGGCTATGGTCCCTAGGGTCACAAACAGTTGGACATCACTGAAGCAACTTAATAGGCACACACAACCTCAAGACCGTCAGATTAGCTCTCTGTGAACTAATTCAGATCACATAACTTTTCTGAATCAGTTTCTTGGAGTGAGATCAGTATAGATTAACCAGATGTTCTATCAAAGTGGACCAATCACTGTGGCAAGATAGACGGGAGAAAGGCTTAACCAGGTTCTACTACCCATCCTGGAGTATTTGGTGGGATCAGTAAAACATGACCACATGTCCAAGGAGTAGGGAAAGAGTGAGTGCCCTCAGAAATGATAGTTCTTATCCCAGAAGAAGAAAGATCAATGTGTGCAAG
Organism: Ovis canadensis; assembly: GCF_042477335.2. Classification (NCBI taxonomy): domain Eukaryota; kingdom Metazoa; phylum Chordata; class Mammalia; order Artiodactyla; family Bovidae; genus Ovis; species Ovis canadensis. Next base: position 66,400,618 of record NC_091250.1, read on the forward strand.
TCAAAGGAACAACTACCCAACTATCCACACATGCTCAAAAATAAGCACATGTGTTTGCCACATCCAGAGATCACTGAAGGACTTAGCTTTCCTACAATTTAGGAGACAGTTTTGCTGAGTTCTAGAGTCTTCTACCACCATTTCTAGCGTCTTCTACCACCATTTCTAGCTTGGTGACTAAAGTAGGTCTCTGAACAGCTTTGGAAGGAGAGTTTTGTGTGCCTAAAGGAGTCCTTTCATTTAAGAAATTACTTTGCCTAGAGAATTGAAAAGTGCTTTCAATAAGTCATACCATCTGCTGCTGTCATATTAACTTAAAACTGGCCAAAATTGAATCTTCATTAATGTGACTTGTAGGTTTCACCCTTACTTTTTTTTTAAGCAGTGTTATTTGAAACTAACCCTTCAAAATAGTACTTATGTGAATGGTATTAGGGTTTTGTGCATTACTTTGCCTATTTATCTATTATATTTTGGTATAAATATGGGTTATTCATAAAGTAACAAATGCAAAACTTTTTAAACATTAGTAATATAACTGGCCAGCAAGCAGAGGGGCTTACAGGCTACCATATGGGGACACACAGCTTATTCTGGATGCCACATTTTGAGGCCAGCAACTCTGAGAATGCTTTTTTTCTACTGCTTCAGAAGATGTTTGCTAGAAATCTTTTTTTTTTTCCCCTTTGTAACAGTTGGTAAAATAAATAAAATATACAGTCGGTGAATCTACCATCTCTGAGCTTTGGTCATGCGGGGAAATAAATCTTTCATTGCGAGTCTTGCTCTTTGAAGAGCTTAAGGAAGATAAAAACAAAGTAAAACTTTTGCTTTTGGAAGTCACTGCCTTAGCAATAGCTGCAATTACTGAGGATTGAACCCATGCCAGAGGTTAGTAGGCAATGCTTCTTAGCTGGCACACCAAATATCTCTCTGTATCTGCAGAAACTAACTCATTGCTCAAACACTTCATATTTTCCATGTTGTCACCCGTTTTATTGTCCACAAACCCAGCAGGTGATAGGAAGAGCCTGTGTTCTCAGAAGCCATAATTTCTTTTTCGTTGTGTCACGTACTTGGCCTTGTTACCTCACACTTTGCCATTCTTTTTGTTAGCGTGGGTTTCTTCCTATTAAGCAAACACACACATGCACACACACACACTGTCACACACAAGCGCAACTTTCCCTCAACTATGTCTCTAAATCACTACACTGAATTCTGCCTAAATAGCTCAGAGTCCCACAGAGGTAATTCAAGAGAAGGAATTGTTATTTTCTTTTTTATAGAGCTAAAACCCAAGGAACATAAAATTTAATTGATGTATCAACCCACTCACTTGTTAGTGATGATATAACCATCAAGCCAAATTCTAATACTCTGGAAATGTGAGACAGAGCAGAAACTACACTATCTATATGCATCTATGTGTGTGTGTGTGTGTGTGTGTGTGTGTGTGTGTGATGTGTTTACATATTTTGATTTTTTTTTCTTTTTCTTGAGGTACTCTAAGAATATGTGTAGGCCCAAGCAGTTATTGGATCATGACTCTAGTAGTTTAAGTATCAATAAATATTGGGTTGGCCAGAAAGTTCATTGGGTTCTTCCATAACATCTTACAGAAAATACAATGGAACTTTTTGGCCAACCCAGTATTTGTTTGGCTATTACACTAATATGAGGAATGTTTCATGGTTCTGTGCATTTCTAAATTTTTTGATCATTCCAAGCATTAAGAAATACATTTCTACAGCAATTCAGTAGACCCGTGGATATACACATGCAGATATAACTGCAATACTTTCACCAAAAAGTATTGGCTTTCACTCCATATGATGTACACTAATATTCCCTGGTCACAATCACTAAAAATGTGTCATGACTCTTTAAACTCTATCATGACCTACAGTGAAAAGCACTGGTATAGTGGGAAAATGACATCAAGGAGTTATGGTTTCAAATCTTCCTGATTTTGCCATTTATTGTGTTATTTTGAATAATCATGAAGACTTAGCTTTCATGACTGTAATATGGAAATAAGAACATTTTTCTTTTGATTTGAAGTGAATATTAGGTAAGGTAACTATGAGAGTAACAGATGCTCTTTAATCTTCCTTGACAAATTGATTTATTTCATCATTTTATAGCTTTTCATTTCTGTGGGAGACACGAGGAAAAATAATTTCCTCTGATCACTTCATTATCTACTAATGTTAATATTATATTATTAGATATGGTGTATCCCCTTGTTCAAAACAAAATACAAATGTCATTGCCTGTGTTTTGGGCATATAATGATAAAATAATAGCTAACATTTTCAGCACATTACTACTTGCCAAACATTGTACATACCCATTTTCATGAATCTTTTCAGAATTCATGTGAGGTGGGTACTATGGATCTTCACCTTTCACAGAAGAGGCATAAAGTATGTTGCACAAGGTCATAAGCCAGAACCCAACCCAAGCAACTTGACTTCAGTCCAGATAACACACTGAGCTGCTTCTCCCTTGTTTCTCATCTACTTGTTTTGATTAAGAGGCAGTCAGCATACAGGTGACTACTGTGTAGTCACACAGCCCAGTGTGATTCTTGACTCTTATTAGTGTGAGACATCAGATGAGTTGCTGAAACTGTTTTTCAGATATAGTAATTTGTGTTGAGTCAGTTAAATGAGTTAATAGGTGCAAACAGCACATGCCACATAAGAAGAAATATGCAAGTGTTAGTATTATTTCCTCAGTCCCTTTCAAAAATCCCTACCTTCTTTTAAGATAGCTCTTTGTGAATGTGTGTCTGTGGGTGTTTGTATGTGTGTTTGCATGTGTGTGATTTAAGATCTCTGAATAAGGTCAAAATCTTAATCTTGGCAAATAAAGCAGTGTGATGCTAAGGCACCTATGTCTAAATAATTCTCTATTAATAGTAAAGATATCAGATTTCTTGAAATTATCCTTGTTTTTTTTCAACTTGAATTTTTAAAGCTGAGGTTGATATAAACATGCTTATATCATAATAAGTTTATAGCAGAAGCCATCTATGTGTATGTATCTCTCTTCCATGGCATGCTGAATTATACCGAATACTTCTCAAGTCACCTTTCTATCCCTGGAGTCCAGAACACTAGAATACAGGGAATACGCAATAAATGATTGTGCTGTTTTTAATACAGTGAACTACACTGTTAAGTGCCAAATGCATTTTAGGGCTATAGCAAAAGGTAAACTGAAGCCACTATCTAAACACACATTCATTATCTAAAGTACTCAAACTTTAGGTATGGTTCAAATGAAACATGAAATTCAATCTTACATGTGAAGGATTGTATGCTAAAACATGTTGGCAAATTAACTTGCAGTCAGTGAAATGTATAAGTTCGTATCCAGGGGGCATTTATCTGATTTTCATAATAGAAGCAAGTGAGACTTTTCTTTTATAAATGGATTCGTATAATGGATCCATCATAACTTTAAAATGCAAACATTGAAAATACTGTGGGCACTTTCTGTGAGGTAGTCTTATAAAACACAAACAAGATATGATAAGCCTATCTATACCATAGGGTAAAAGTGACATGCTGAACTTGACCATGGGAATGGAGTCAGTAAAATCCAAACTGAGATAATGCAGTAGCCAATAAATAAATAAATATTCTTCTTGTCAACCAGTAGGTGGTAAGACAAAAACAGTGATATAGAATACCTATAGATTAAGAGAGGCATGGCTTCCTATGCGGTGCAGTGGTAAATAATCCACCTGCCAGTGCAGGAGATGCAAGAAACCCAGATTCAGTCCATGGGTCAGGAAGATTCTCTAGAGTAGGAAATGGCAACTAGCTCCAATATTCTTGCCAGGAAAATTCCACAGACAGAGGAACCTGGTGGACTACAGTCCATGGGGTCACAAAGTGTTGGACACGGCTGAGCACATGCACAGGTGCACACACACACGAGGGACAGCAATTTAATTACCATGTTCTCATATATAGCAATTATTTCGATTCTACTTTAAAAACATAAAAAGATGCAATTAGGCATGTAAACTCTCACTGGATATTTCATAGTATTAAGGTATTAATATTAATTATTTAAAGGTGATAATGGGGTAGTAACTTGATAAAGGTAGTCCACATTTTATAGATATAAGTACTAAAATATGGATAAGGAATTGTGTCTGAAATTTTCTTGCTAGCATTTGGAGAGGGAGGGAAGAAGACAGAAGAGCGGTTGGGGCAGTTGTGCTCTTGGAGTGACAGTTGTAAGGACTGGTTGACTATATATGGCAACTTATATTATTTTGTTGAATTTTGTGGATGTTTGAAAGTATCCATAGTAAAACAAGTTTGAAACTATTCTAAATTTGCCTTAGTTCTATCCATTAAATTGGATTGAATTAAAAAAAAGGTATTTAATCAAACATTTATGGGGTATTTTAAAAGTAACCAAGTGTATATTTCACTACTGGCTTCTTTGCAAAGCTACAACAGATTGACCTTAGGCTATGTAGCATAATATTTAGAGTCTAAAACACTGAGTGCTTTTGTAGTTCCATAGCATGAGACTTGGAGATAATATTATAATAAATTTCACAGTACTACAAAGAAATGTTCCGTGCTCAACAACAGAAACATTTAGCCCTCACTAAATGAAAATTCTTAGTAGGCAGATAAATACATAAATATAGAATTGCAAAACAACAGAACTGTCTGATACAGTACTAAAGATGGAAAGATGGAAAGATGGTGATCAGTTCAGCTTGAGCATTAGCATGTGCATGCATGTGTGCTAAGTCGCTTCAGTTGTGCTGGGCATCAGTACTGACGTCAAAGAAAATGTAGTTATAGGTTTCTGTTATGTGATATGTGCTGCATTCTCTTGCGGTGATTTAAATTACAGACCAAGAAGATATTGTTTTCAGACTTTTAGGAATAAATCCTTTGGAGTAAAATTTACCATTGACCAGTGTATTTAGGGATCTCTTTTAAAATAGAGAAAATGAAAATCACTGTCAGAGGATTATAATTTATATGCCAAGTGTGGCTGATTTTCATTTAATGCAATTCATATTTGTTTAAAGGATTCTGATGATAAGGAAAAAATGTCTTACACACGGTATACTTTCATTTTAATTGCATGTTTAACATAAATACCTTAGAGTAATACATTATTTTATTTATAGTTCACTTTGTTTGATGTGTCTGCTAAAAGATGGAATTGCATTAGATTTAATTTGTTATTTTTTGATCATTGAGTAGTCAATATCAACTGTTGAGTATTAAATTTTTTGAAAACTAGCATATCTAAATGTATGTTCAACTTCTTTTTTATGCAGTTTGAGAATTTTTCCAGAGTTAATCTATTTTGATGCATTATTAATGGGAGTTCAAGCCACCACTTTATTTAATAGTTTTCAAGGTCAGAGGGAAAAATCAATAATCTGATAGATTTCTTGGGATAAAAGCATGCATGGTATACCTATGTAGAGGTGCAGTGTACCAATATTCATTTGAAAAGAAATTGTGTAATTTCTAATAGTGTCTTATATGTACCTAGTGTAATAAATGATACCAGTGATGTTTTAACAATATCAAAAGTGAACTAACAGTACTCAAAAAGGCAATGTTTTCTTCACAAGTAATGTAGAAACTCAATTAAGTGGACTCTGTTATTAGTCATAGGGAAGCTACATGTTCAGAAAGTTCCCCAAGGTTAGGCACAGGCTCACAGTAGGTGATCCATAAATGCTTGATGAAAACTCAAAGCTTTCATTATGGTCCTGCAAGGTTTTGTTTCATACATTCTCTACCTGCATTTTTAAAAAATCACATTTTCTAGGGACTTCCCTGGTGGTCCAGTGGTTAAGACTCCACCCTGTCAATTCAGGGGACACAAGTTCCATCCCTGGTCAGGGACCTGAGATCCCCTCATGACATGAGGCATGGACCAAATGAAAATCATCTTTAACTCAGTTTAAATGAGGGAAGAGGTCTATAATTACCAACTGTCATTTTGAATCATCTGTTAACCCCTCTCCAGTCATTAAAATAGTTAATTGGGTTTCCAAGTTCATTTAATCTCATGATACAGCGAACAATTTTATCTGTCTTACACACACACGTAAAGAATTCCTCTTCTTGCTGGGGAAATGATTAGTCCCTGTGAGTGACTGTATTATTATGTCTGATTCAAATCCATTCTTTTAAAACTTTGACTAAATACCATAGCAGCAGCAACAAATTCCATTAGAGAAGGAGGAAAGATGACCAAAAATCACTTATTGACTAATATAAAGCACTTAATTGCATGTTGCAACCAGCTAGTTTATTGTGTGTGTGTGTATTTTTGTTTGTTTGGTTTTCTTCAGTTTTCAGTTGGCTATTTTATTCTATTCAGAGTTAAATTGCACTTCCCAAAGTTTGCAGTATATAAATTACTTCAGAAAGCACTACAGTGATGTCATTTTTCATTTATATGACCTATCAGACATTCCACTGATTTTAAAGGGGAACATTTTCACAAGAATTTACATGAACTTATATTAATTTAACATAGGATAGTTAGGAAAAGAGGGATATTCTGTCAGAAATGTATGACTGAATGAAAGTAAGTGAATAGGTTTTTTTTTTTTATGGTATCACTCTAAATCTTTATTAGGTAAGATATGGAAGAAAATTGGTAGATATTATTATCTGTTAGTCATAAAGTATACTACGTGGAGAGATAGACTTTCTAAACAGCATATACCATATATATATATATATATGAAAAAGGAAGAAAATTAACAAGAATGATTCCATATTCAGCTATTCCCAAATTAATTGAGAAGGTATTAAAGCTCACTGGAATATGTCACAGTGAATTAAAAATTGTATCAAATAATACTAGCAGAGAAAAATAGTTATTCTAAACAGAATTCTAAATTGAAGCCTTTTTTATAATATATTGTGCTGCATAGATATGTGAGAATCATGTATGTTAAGTACACCAGGTGCTTTTTCTCTCATGGATTTAAATAGTGAATCATTAGCAAATGAAGATTCTTTTTTTGTGAGATAAACAATCACATCCTAATATGTTATTCATATGACTTTTCTCTTTCTATATTGAATATAATGTATGTAGAAAATAAAAGAACAAAGTGTGTATGTATGTATGTATTATTGTATTCGATTTCCCAAAATGAAAATATATCTGATGAGCCTTTTCATGGAATAGAATCTTGGACAATTGTCAAATAAGTAGTATTACTGACTTCTCCCACCAATTAATATTCCTGTTTACTTAGATCACTTTTTCTTGTCACAATTAAAAAGGCCATAATTCTTTCTACAACTAATGCCTCTAAGCCATATGGTGGCTGCATCCTTATCATGTCTGACAAGTATATTGAAGTGTGATTACTGTTTTTCAAAAATTTATATGAGTATCATAGAGCCATTTTTCTCAATAAATTTTTGTGTTCTTCATAAGAAATTACTGTCATACTCTGCATATTTTGTGTCACATACTATACAATTTTAAAAATAGAAATTTCAAATAGATTATTTTCCATGACAAAAGAAACAGAGAATAAGTCGTCTAAGTTTTAACATGAAACTATTTTCAATAATTAAAATTAAAATACCATTGTGATTATTTTTGATAGTTAGTGGTAACTTAATAAGACTAGGTTTAATTTTACTTTCTGAAACATATCTAGCCTAAGTTGAATATCTGTGAATTAGCCTTCCTCTTGAATTACTATTACATTTCAAAATACCATAAATGTAGGTTTTCAGTGGACTGCAATGAAAATACCAAGTTTGTCTTCCTATTTCTGGACATACTTATGGCTATTTCCACTTTTGGGTTAAAGTCAGCAATTTAGCACATATTTAGGTTTGCAGAGATGTGAGCTAATGACCATGCAGAAGTGTGACTGTGATATATTTAATCTGGAAGGTTCATCTCCTGGTGATAAGGTTCACTTAGTTGAATATAAGTATCTGGCCAAAAACATTATCATGTTTTCAGAAACTACCATCCTACTTGTAAATTTCACCAGAGGTGAATTTCATTTGCAACAAAATGTACTGTTTATTCCACTAATTGCTCCTTAATACATTATTTCTCACTGAAAGGCCAAATGCTTTTCATATGAGAAATGGTCTCTGCTGCTTACATGCACATGCCTGCATGTATCACCATGGTTGAATATACCAGATTAAGTGTCTAGGGAGTGGTAAATTTCAGGTCATCGCCACTAAGCAGCTGTGTAATAAATATGGTAGAAGGAGGCCACTAAAGATTGAAGTCAGTCATTCTCCTCCAGGTGACAGTGCAGGGTGCCAGACAGACACCTGTATGCTTTCTGGGAAAACTGGATATAGAATCTTTCAATCTTGATAATGACCTATTTACTGCCTGGGCTATTTTATTTTGCTTTTAAGAAATTATCCCTATAGGAAAATGAGCCTTACATTGTAGAGAATCAGCTTCAGAGAAAATTATGGGATCTCAGATGTTTAAGATTTGCTTTACACCCAGTCTTTCATTGCCATCAAACCAAATAGCACCCTAAAGTGAACCCTTGAACCTTTCCCCCAAGAGCAAGTGTGTGGATTAATGTCCTGTCAGGTGAGTTGAAAGGAGAACAAATTTTTAGTGTCTGTGGCAAAGTATGCACTAGGGAATGAAGTTTTTCAGTCTCACTGGAAATTTAGCTTCCCTGACAAGCCCAGTTAGTTGATGAACATGTGGTATGGATAAGGCCAAAGCCATGATCTAGAGACCAGTTACCCTTGGGAAAAGAAGGATCCATGGTATACACACACACGTGGACACATATTATTGAAGTACAGTTGACTTGCAATATTGCCCCTACAGCTTATTTATTTTATACATAGTAGTTTATGCCTGTGCATCTTAACCCCCTACCTCTATCATGCCCTTCCTTCCTCCCCTCAAGTTGTTTGCTGTATCTCGAGTCTTCCGTTTTGTTTTATTCGTTCTTTGTTTTATTATTTTTAGATTCCACATACAGACATAACACACAGTATTTATCTTTCTCTGACTTATTTCACTAAGCATAATATCCTCCAGGTCTATTTACATTGTTCAGATGGCAAAATTTCATTCCTCTTACAGCTGAATAATATTCCATTGTGTATATATACCACATCTTCTTTATCTATTCACCTGCTGATGGATACTTACATTGTTTCTATATCTTGTCTATTGTAAATAATGCTGCTATGAACGTTGGGTGCATGTATCTTTTCATATTATTATTTGGGGTTTTCTTTAGACATATACAGGAGTGAAACTGCTAGATCATATGGTACTTCTATTTTAGTATTTCAGGGAACTTCGATACTGTTTTCCATAGTGTCTTCAGCAGTTTGCATTCCCATCAATTGTGTACCAGGGCCCCTTTTCTCCACATTCCTGCCAACATTTGATATTTGCAGACATTTGATTGCAACCTTTCTGACAGGTGTGAGGTGATATCTCACTGTGGTGTTGATTTACACTGATCTGCTGATTAGCTGTATTGAGCATCTTTTCTTGTGCAGTCAGCCATCTGTATATATATTTTTTAAAATATCTATTCAGGTCTTCCACTCATTTTTAAACTGGGTTATGTGTTTTTCTATATTGAATTGTATGAGCTGTTCATATATATAGTTTGGATATTAACCCCTTATCAGTAATAGAATTAGTAAATATTTTCTCCCATTCTATGGGCTGTCTTTTTCATTTTATTGATGGTTTCCTTTGCTGTGCAAAAGCCTTTAAGCTTAATTGGGTCCCATTTATTTATTTTTGCTTCTGTTTCCTTTGCCTTAGGAGGTAGAACCAAAAACATATTGCTAGGATTTAAGTCAAAAAGTGTTTTGCCAATGCTTTCTTCTAGAAGTTGTGTGGTTTTTCATCTTATATTTAGGTCTTTGATCCATTTCGAATCTATTTTTGTATATGGTGTGAAAATTCTGTGTTTTGAGGTCATAAATTTATTATTTTATCCAGTATATGATCTTGACAGTATAAGCATTGGTCACAAGCAATATTTAATGAAAAAATACAGATGTTGTAATATGGATCCTGCACAGCTATTAAAAAGCAACTTTACAGGCAGAGTTATCCAGACCCTGGCCTTGCATTTTGGCTCTACCCCTTTGTGTTTGAGTGTTGGAAGGTTACTCCACCTCACTGAAACTCAGCTTCATTCTATGTAAAATGGAGGTAATAATTCATATGCCATATGGTTTTTGTGAGAAATAAATGAAGCAACATATGTAAAACCTCTAGCATTATACTTAGCAAGTTGGTAAGTGCTAAATAAATTATGCCTATTTTTATTACATTGTTATTTTATTTTTATTACAGTATTATGTCATGCATCAGTTTCATCTTTTTATACCAAGGATATATATAGCCTTCCTTTTTACAGAGAATGTTAAATCAATATATATTTTTATTTTTAAACAGTTACATTTTCAATATGAACATGACAATTTCAGCAAAAATAACAAGTACCTACTTTATACCATAGCTATGGAAATGGCAAAGAAAGATAAAATCTAGTGTCCTGGAGAATCTTTCAGTCTACTTAGAAAGATATGCAGTGCATAACTGGAATAGGAAAGGGCAACCCATTCCAGTATTCTAGCCTGGAAAATCCCATGAACAGAAGAGACTAGCTGGCTACAGTCCATGGGGTTGCAAAGAGCTGGACACCACTGAGCTACTGAACATGTGAACATGTGCGCTGCATAATCCATATAGGTTTTAATGTGTTTTACCATACCTTTTCATTCATATAGTATTCTGCAGTGTTCATCTACAGTGTTCATGACATCAGATATGTTGAGCAATAGGAAAACTTATGTATCCTGTGGACTTCCCTGGTAGCTCAGACGGTAAAGTGTCTATGTAAAATAACCAGAAAATGCAAGTGATGTTTAAAAACTGAACACCTTACCAACATTTTGAGAAAAGGAACATATGATATATTTCTAATGTGAAGTAGTAGCATATAGCTGTCTTACAATAGTGTCTATCTCACTCTTTTTCCCTGCTCTCCTACTATGAAAGTTATTTTCCTCTATTAATCTCACTCCCAAAAGGAGACAGAACAACACTTCTCTTTTCAGATAACCAGTGGTAAAAGTTTGAGGAAGTCATTTCCTACTTTGTTACTAGCAGACTATCTATGGTTATGGAAAATGCATCTCACTTTCCAAAAAAAAAAAGTAAGAACACTGATGCCAGTTGCCCTGGAGTACTTGACTTTGTCCTGGTCTAGTGCCTGACAGACTTCTCATTTAATGTCACCTTACTCAGCCTGAATTTATATGACAAATAAATCCAAATGACAGTAAACCCATACAAAGTGAAGCTCAGCACATGGAGCGATGGGCCATGGAGATATCTGCCTGGTGCAATCAACGTATCAATAATTCAAAACTCTATATTAATGCCTGATTTTTTCCATTTCATCCAGTACACCAGACAAAGAACTCTGGTTCAATGTCAAGGGTATTCAAAGAGTTCCATGCACTCTTACAAACAAGAACACTTTTCATTACCTAAGTGATGATGTGTTGCAGAGGTTTTTGTTTCTTTCTGAACTTTGCAACATAACTAAATATTACACTGACACTTTCCTCCCCTACTTTTCTTTACGTTGTAAACATCTTCTGGCTCAGCCCAGTTATATTTGCATTTTGGACTGCAAATCTGATCTGTCTAAAATAGATGGGGAAACAGTGGAAACAGTGTCAGACTTTTTTTTGGGGGGGGGGGCTCCAAAATCACCGCAGATGGTGACTGCAGCCATGAAATTCAAAGACGCTTACTCCTTGGAAGAAAAGTTTTGACCAACCTAGATAGCATATTCAAAAGCAGGGACATTACTTTGCTGACTAAGGTCCATCTAGTCAAGGCTATGGTTTTTCCTGTGGTCATGTATGGATGTGAGAGTTGGACTGTGAAGAAGGCTGAGCACCGAAGAATTGATGCTCTTGAACTGTGGTGTTGGAGAAGACTCTTGAGAGTCCCTTGGACTGCAAGGAGATCCAACCAGTCCATTCTGAAGGAGATCAACCATGGGATTTCTTTGGAGGGAATGATGCTGAAGCTGAAACTCCAGTACTTTGGCCACCTCATACGAAGACTGACTCATTGGAAAAGACTCTGATGCTGGGAGGGATTGGAGGCAGTAGGAAAAGGGGACGACCGAGGATGGGATGGCTGGATGGCATCAAGGACTCGATGGACATGAGTCTGAGTGAACTCCGGGAGATGGTGATGGACAGGGAGGCCTGGCGTGCTGCGATTCGTGGGGTTGCAAAGAGTCGGACACGACTGAGAGACTGCACTGAACTGAACTGAGAGTGTGTTTAATTTACAATTTAGTTATATGGATTTGAACAGGCACTAAATTCTTGCTGTGAAGTTGGCAACTAAACAAAATATAAAATGTTATGTGTTGAAATTTGTATTTATTCCAATGCAACTTAATTGCTTTTATGGATTTGGACAGCTATTCTGATTCTGAACTGATTCTCAGTTGTTTGTTTCTATAAATGTTGCCACTGCCCCAGACTCTAACTCACCATGATGATTAAAAGCAATAAAGCTCTATTGTTATAAATGTTATGAACTATCTAATACTTTTTGAATATATAGCACAAACCTCATCACTGGAGCAAGGAATTACTTTTTTTCCTTTATTGTCTTATAGATGATCAGTGATTTAGACAGTAATTTAATGAATTAGGTACAGTAAAACTGCACTAATTCAGACTAACTGTGTGGAAAATTTAATGAAGAAGTGAAAAATTTGATAAAGAAGTTTAAAATATGGGGTTTATTGCTTCAAAATATTTACTATATCTTATGCTAATAACTAATTGTGCCATGATAGTAACTTCATATACCACTTTTTGAAGTAGAGACATGTAAACTATTTGCAGTTTATCCTTATCTTTGCACAAACATCAGCATGCTTTTGAAACATTAGCCAAACACTTCCCCATTTTCCTCTGCCTTCTGTCAGTCTTTTTGTTTTTAACTCTAAATTGCCTTGTGCTGAGTCGTTTCAGTCATATCCAGCTGTTTGCAACCCTATGGATGGTGGCCCATTAGGTCCGCTATCCACGGGATTTTCCAAGCAAGATGGGACTGGGTTGCCATTTCCTTCTCCAGGAATTCCTCTTAAGAGATAATGCAAATATCTAGAGGATTTGAAAATACACAATTTTCAAATAATTTCTTCCTTTCATAACAATATTTCATAAATGTTATAGTCCCCTAAATCATAACAGCAGTTCAATAACTTGAGATATTTTCTGTATTCTGGCCAAAGTATTTGTGAAAGTTTTTTAAGGTTATTCGAAGGGAATTTGCAATGTAAAGTATTTCTTAAGCTACATGGTTATCTCCTTTAACTATTAATATAAAATAAGTGATTAATATACATGTTTTAGTAAGAGCATACAAAGATATTTAATATGGATATTAGTTGGATAGATTTCAATTGATTACAGACTTTTAAAAGAGGGATAGACTTTCGTGATTCTTAAATTCCATGACAAAAGCTATGTGAATTATTCATTTTGTTCTTGATGATAGTTAGTTAGTTAGTTAGTTCAGTAGTCGTGTCCGACTCTTTGCAACCCCATGAATTGCAGCACACCAGGCCTCCCTGTCCATCACCATCTCCCGGAGTTCACTCAGACTCACGTCCACCGAGTCCGTGATGCCATCCAGCCATCTCATCCTCTGTCGTCCCCTTCTCCTCCTGCCCCCAATCCCTCCCAGCATCAGAGTCTTTTCCAATGAGTCAACTCTTTGCATAAGGTGGCCAAAGTACTGGAGCTTCAGCTTTAGCATCATTTCTTCCAAAGAAATCCCATGGTTGATCTCCTTCAGAATGGACTGGTTGGATCTCCTTGCAGTTCTTGATGATAGAGAATAAATATAATGAGACATTGTAGGCTGATTCTTTATCATCTGAATCACCAGGGAAGCCCATAATCAGGCTGACTCAGCTAGTTAAAACACATATAGTTGTTTATCTTCCTGAAATAAATCATATACATCAATACTGTCCACAAAATGTGTTGTATTTACATTTCTGTGATGATACTATGTGACTAATAGCAAAATTCCTTTTCATTTTATTGAGAACTCGTTTCAAATTTTAGCTGATTAGTACAATATATAAGCTTCTTCCCAGGTGGTGCTAGTGATAAGGAACTTGTCTGCATTGCAGGAGACCTAACAGTTGCAGGTTCGATCCCTGTGTCAGCAAGATCCCCAGGAGGAGGTCATGACAACCCCTTTCAGTATTCTTGCCTGGAGAAACCCATGGACAGAAGAGCCTGGCGAACTACACTCCGTACATAGGGTTGCACAGAGTCGAATGTGACTGAAGTGACTTAGCACACACGCATCACATTCTTAAGTAATAATAGGAAATATTTTTACAACTTGGTACAATCAGCTCTCAACCCTGTAATGGTCTTCTTTACCCATGTAATTCCAGAGTATATTATAAATACTTTCTGTTTCCTCCCAAAGGTACATAAGTAGTTTAACACTAATAAGAAAATTGAAAAACTAAGTTTTCCAATTTGCAGTAGGATATTTATGCATTAAAAGTAGAGTTCAGTCAAATTGGTTAAATATGTTCCTATTTTCTAACCATAAAAGTAGCCTCAAGGGGGAAAAACTCTGCATGACATAAACTGTAAATTGCATTTAAGTTTTTTGTTGCTTTGTTTTTGTTTTTTGGTTCTTCTTGAGTTGAACTGTGAGATCTATACAAAACATGACAGGATTTAAAAGCCAGGGAAATCTGAAGATGGTTGTGAATTTATGTCTGGCATTTACCTTCTAGGGCCTCAGTTTATTCATCTTTTCAGTTTGGTTCTAGACATGCAGTTGAGTCAGGTTTAATGTCAGCTTCAGTTCTGGAGTTTAGTAGAGGAGAAGCAGACAGGAGCAGGAAGGTAGAAAGCATCAGGGAAGGTGAGATCAGCTATATCTGAAGGCAGTTTTAACTCTATAACTCACTATTTTGAGAGATCAGAATCACCCAGAGTCCTGATGCCCATCCCTAGAACTATTAAATGCACATCTTGGGGTGAAGGTAGAACTAAAATCTTCATTTTTAACAAATGTCTTTTTTTTTTCTATCATACTGTAGTTAAAACCCAGTAGTGAGGCATTAAGTTAACTGAGTCGATCTTAATGAACAGTTTTAAATTAAAGAAGAGAATGGAATGAGATGGGATATATATATATATATATATATTTAAAATATATAAAAATATGTATAATATATATCAAAATAGGTTGCACACAGTGAAGAAAAGTATTTTTTATCATGTTTCCCTTTGTGTGTGTGTATGTGTGTGTATGTTTACACATACATACATAACAGGGATGCAAAATTTATTTCTTACTATTGCTAGTGACTTAAGAAAAACAACCTTGAAGGTGACTACCCCGGAAATTGGAGAAGGAAATGGCAACCCACTCCAGTATTCTTGCCTGGAGAATCTCATGGACAGAGGAGCCTCGTGGGCTAGAGTCCATGGGGTCGCAAAGGGTCGGATACAACTGAGCAACTACACTTACTGACACTTACCCTGGAAATATCTTACTTAATAGATATTAGTTGATAGATTGGAAATGACCAATAACCCTAACCCTATCTTACTTGATAGATTTGGAAAATGACTACCTACAGCAAAGCAAATTCTAAGATGTTCCTATCCCATCCAATCTGAACATAGGCAAACTCACTTTGTTAAGGAGAAGTCCTTGTAGTGTAATAGTACTTCAGATTCTAAAGGATAAAAATTGCCCTTACTTTGAATTTCTTAGTGTCAAATTTTGTTGCTCTGTTAAATAATCTCCCCGTGCCTAATTTTCCATGTCTTTCTTATCTCCAGCCCCTTAGGATCTCTCTCATCTGCTACTGCTCTCAGTTAGGCCTTCCAGCCAATGCGGGAAGTAGCAGCATACCTGACAAGACAAAACTGTCATCTGGTAGTTTCCAAGATGTCCTTTTTTTGGATTTCTCTCTTCTATTGCTTGCATCTTACAAAATATGTCCTTAACCCTCCCTGGAATCTTTCTAGAATAAAACCTAATTGATTATGACTCTACCCTGCCATCTTTCAACAGTTCTTCACCACGTGCCTTGGTTTGTATATGAGGTTGGGAAAAGCAATGAATGACCGAAATTCTTGGTATTGATTCTTGTGGTTGTTCAGTTGCTAAGTTGTTTCTGACTCTTTGCAACCTCGTGGACTACAGCTAGCCAGGCTCCTCTGTCCTCCACTATCACCTGGAGTTTGCTCAAATTCACATCCATTGAGTTGGTGATGCTATTTAACCATCTCATCCTCTGCCACCCTGCTTCTCCTTTGCCTTCAATCTTTCTCAGCATCAGGATCTTTTCCAGTGAGTTGGCTTTTCACATCAGGTGGCCAAAGTATTGGAGTTTCAGCTTCAGCATCAGTCCTTCCGATGAATATTCAAGGTTGATTTCTAAATCTGGTAACTGGTGGGTCTGACTGCCACTTTATTGCCTGCTATAAGGAACATCACCATGTTAGCTGTTAAAATGATGACAGTGGCAACAGTTGTAATATTAATAAAGGAAATAATGTGCTCAGGGTTTTACATGGTTTATACCAGCAATTTTCAAAATTTAGTGTGCATCACATGCATCACAATAATTTTTTTTTTTTTTTTTTTTTTTGCTCAGCAAACATTTTCTGAATGTGAGGATAGAGGGCTTTTGAGTACTGAACAATTTTTCAGATAAGTTCCATGCACTCTGGAGATTAGGATTCATGGATTGTGTAACCTAAATACTAGCTTACTATATTGTAAAGCACTCACAGTTTCCCTCATATTAGAGATTAGGAAATTGAAGCTTATGGGAATTAAGTGTTTTGTCTTAGCTCATAGAGTTTGTAAGTAGTAAAGCTCACGTGAGCAAAGTTAAGGATCCAAGAAATGTTTTTGAAATGCTCTGATATGAGAAATCTTAGGAATTAGCTTCAAGCCCAGTGTTCTTTCTAGTTGAAGGAAGAATGCATAAAATACTTATGACTTTAGGAGTGGATGGAGGAGCTTGGTGGGCTACAGTCCACGGGTCACAAAGAGTCGGACACGACTGAGCGACTTTACTTTCACTTTCACTTAGGAGTTTAATCTACTTCCTCAAATTTCTCTTAATCCTTTTGGTATGAAATTCTTAAAATTTACATCAATCATGGAAGATTTTCTTACGACACCAAGTATTTTAATCAGTGTTGCTCTGTTATCTGAGGGAGCAACACATTGTCTAGAAGGCAAAACATAAAAACTCTGGCTATCATTACCATGAATATCCATAAATCAATGCACAGAAGTCACAGGACAGAGCAAGATAATTAGTCATGGATGGCTGATGCAATATTGTTAGGAGAATGACATATTTAGAAGAAAAATAAAGTAAAAAAATATGGTGCAACAAATGTTAAATGGAGGAAATGATACTAAAGATGATTTTAAAGGTGATTTAAAGATGATTTTAATGACAGCCTGATAATGCTGTCATTAATGGCATTATATCTGAGAATTTCATAGTCTGAAAAACTAGCAAACTATTGTATAGAAATAAAGTCATGAATAGCAATACATATCTTTAATGATAAAAAATAGAGTAATCACTAGTTATATAAAACTAGTCATTAATTGAGGAAAATAGGTCATACATGTCTTACAATGGGCATTAGATAACTTCATGGAGATGAATGTTCTAGTGTTTTTTATGACGTGTTGATCATTCCCATGCCTACGTGGGCTAGGGGTGTGCTCAGTCATGTTCATCTCTTTGTGATCCCATGGACTGTAGCCTTCCAGGCTCCTCTATCCATGGAATTTTCTGGGCAAGAATACTGGAGTGAGTAGCCATTTCCTACCCCAGAGAATTGATCATTCCCATACTAATTAATAAATAAAACTCTCTTAGTCTTCTTGTTTTTGAACAAAACCCCAAGTATGGCTGATTTTAATTACAAATTACTTTCTCTAGAATATATTACAGCTTTTAGAAAAATAACACCCAAGTCATTTGTTTTCCCAAAGTAAAGTAAATGATAAGAAATGCTCATTTTAAGTTTTTCTGTAATCATCTTCAAAATGTAGGCCATCTGCTCCCAAAAGGATTTGGGATATTTTATGATAAAACAAATTTATAATGAGATATTAAAATGGAAATAATACCTCAGAAACCACATACAAGAATAAGGAAATGCACCTACCCTGCTTGGGCTTATAAACAGATGATGATTGAGTGCTGAGATTCCTGGCAGCCAAAGCACATAGAAATTTAGAATGAATTTTCCATTTTATTTCAGGATTAGAGTGGATTTTCAACCCTGCTGACATAGATGCTGAGCTCTATCCCAAAATAATTTTAGGATGTGGTCCAAGTATCAATACTCTTTAGGTGGGGGTAATTTAAATATGTAAGCCGAGCAGAGAACAGCTGACTTGTGTAAAACAAAGCTGAAAGGTTTATTAGGCTTTAAGAAAATTACTTAAGTCCCACATGATAGAAAGTGAAGTATGTGCCTTTTCTTTTATACTTGGCTTAAGTGTAACAACAAACTACACATAATCTCCAGTAGAATTCAAATCTGAATGTCTGATTTTCAGCCTAAGGAACCCCTGTCAGAAGTGGCTGAGATAATCACCTTTTTTCTCCTGAGCACTTGTAGGCTTTTAAGTAGGCTGATCTGTGCTAGAATATGATTTTACTAAGCCAGTACTCTTGTGACTATATGAGCAAACCTCAGTGTTTATCAATTTCTCAGGGTTTAATCAAAGCAAAGCTATTGCTTGGTGAGCAAGAGCCAAATTATGGATCATTTAGCCACTGTGTGACTACAGGCAAGTTACTTCCCTGGTTACTGGCTTCTGCATTTACTTCATAGTACTATTGTGAAAATTAAATAAGCTTTGAATGGACACATGGTAAGCAATCAATGAGTGTTAGGGAATATCACTATGCATTTTAAATGCAGACATGTTATCAGCTATATCATTAAGGAGGCTTTGCCTTCTTCCAGTGTGTTCTGGGAAATGTTTGCTACCAATTACTGATTGCCCCCTAGAAAGATTTCTCTTTACATTATACAGTTGCAATATGTAAGTTTCTTGCTCAGTAAAGTATCTCTGGCTTACTTCAGGGCTCTCTGTCAAACTAGGTGAAGATAATACATGTTATCTCTAGTTAATTCACAATCTGCCAATATGAGCAGTTGTTAAAAAACCTGAGCTTAAATATTTAAAAAAATGTTTCTCCTAGAATACAAGAGGTAACTTAATTATGTGGTTTGTTATTAGTTTTATTTCTTAATACACAGAATGTAATGAACTTCCCAAACTCTGGGTACCAGAAGGTTATAATTTTAGCACCTTTGAAGTGAAAATTAAGATATCAGGGAAGCAACGTCTCCAAAATGTCAATGTATATGAAGTGTGAAAAAATAAAAAGATCAGAGACTTGGAAAAGGTCATAAGGTAAAAAAAGAAAGGAATAAAATATTTGTCTTTAGATATGGTGCCCCACGTATCTCCTAAATATGAAATGTAAACAGACTTAGTCAAATAGGAATACTAGTAATAAAATATGATGTTCCTATGATGTTATGGCCTTGTGGACTCGTTTTTCCCTCATGCTTAAAAATGTTCATTTGCTAGAAGCTTAAGAATTTGACCATTTTTCTCGAGGAGATGGTAATTGAAATAAGTTGTTCTTGTGGCATTTAATATTGAAATAATATATGGCATATATTGGATAATATTGATTCTATTTTCAAATTACAACTGAAAATTAAACTCCAGTCAGTATTTCAGACTATCTGCCCTTCTGTATAATTATCACATTTTTAAAGTTTATTTTTTTAATTAGAGAAAAATTGCTTTACAATGTTGTGCTGGTCTCTGCCATGCAACAATGCAAATCAGCCATAATCATACATCTATCATGTCCCTCTTGAGTCTCCCTCCCTCCCCCGTCCTATACCTCTAGATCATCACAGAGTGCCAGGCTGGGGCCCCTGTATTATACAGCAGCTTCTCACCCACTATCTATTTTACACATGGTAATGCATATATGTCTATGCTACTTTCTCCATTCATCCCACTCTCTCCTTCCCCTACCGTGTCCTTTGAGTCCCCATGTTACAATCAAGTTACAAGTATCCTCTTTTCCCTAAAGAACCATGAAATACCAACATGCTTACTTATTATTTATTTGTTGAATTTATTTTCTGCTTTCCTTTTGAAAAGTTAAAGTTTTACTAGAAAGAATTCATCTTCCTAGAAAGTTTTTTCAATACACAAGTGTAAAACAAAGAAGTAAGACAGTAGTAGACCACAGACAATATCTACAAATATGGTAACTCCAGTTAGGCACCATCAGTATTTATTTATTAACTTTCTCCAGTGTAGATGAAGCTATTCTCAAAAATCAAGACATTCACTATCTTTCTTTATGCTAGCATAATGGGAAGAATTTGTTTCTTCCAAGTTTAAGGAATTTTTAAAAAAAATATCTTTTATCAGCTCCGTAAATTTTTGGCCCATGGAAAAAATTTTGAGCTCAATTTACCATTATAATGTATAGGACACTCTACAATGTACTCTAAGATTGGATTTCCATTGTATCCTTTAAATGGAGAGATTATAATTTATATTTACAGAAGTTGAATCCCAGCTCAGAAGAATTAAGTCAGTAGCCCAAACCTGTTCAAATTAGAGTTGACATCAGGAAAATAAATTCTGATTTCCTGATTTGGAAGTCTGTGAATTTCTTCAAATACAGTATTAGTAATCTGATAAGAGAAGACTGAAATGCAAATCTGAAGTAGTTTTCCCCGTATGAATGGTGGACAGAGACCTAATCCTTTCAATTTGGTTTTATTTGGTATTAGCACTTTCACTGTATTAAAAGAATAATAAATGTGAAAATAAGGCTATAAAGATGATTTTCAACATTTTTACAGTTTTTAGACCTTTCAACATAAAATACATAATAATATATTTGAATCCTTTATAAAATAAATACAGTTATTAGAATCACATGCTGGTTCTCTATGCTCTACAGGTGGAGTGATACAGGAATGGAATACCAAATTAAATTTGAATGATGACTAACTTCTTTTATAAATGTGAAATGTAGGCCCAACTGCTTTACTTCTCTTTTTTTCCCATCATACCTCAGGCTCCATGGCCCATTACATGTTTCTTATTGCTGCTATAACAAATTACTAAAATTGAATGGCTTAAAGCTATAGCAATTTTTGATGACAGAAATTCAAAATAGGTCTCTCTGGACTAAAATCAAAGTGAGACAATATTTATGCTGGAGTTTTAGGGGAAAATATGCTCCCTTCTTTACCTTTAATATCTTCTAGAGGCCACCAGCATTTCTTAACTTGTGGCCCCTTCCTCTGTCTTCAAAGTTTGAGAAGATGAGTATAGATCTTACATTGCATAACTCTGACTTCCTTTTCCACCTTCCCTTTCTCCTTTTAAGGAAGATTAGATTCATTAGTACCATCTTTCTAGATTCCATATACATATATATATATATATATGTGTGTGTGTGTGTATATATATATATATGTTAATATATGATATTTGTTTTTTCTCTTTCTGACTTACTTCATTCTATAATAGGCTCCAGGTTCATCCACCTCATTGGAACTGACTGAAATGCTTTCCTTTCTATGGCTGAGTAATGTTCCACTATATATATATGTATTATATATATATACACACTACAACTTCTTTATTCCTCTGTCGGTGGACATCTAGGTTGCTTCCGTGTTCTAGTTATTATTGTAAATAGAGCTGCAGTGAACACTGGAGTACATGTGTATTTTTCAACTATGGTTCTCTTAGGATATATGCCCAGCAGTGGGATTATTGGGTCATATTGTAGTTTTATTCCTAGTTTTTCAAGGAATCTCCAGACTGTCATCCACAGTGGCAATATCAATTTACATTCCCGACAACAGAGCAGGAAGGCTCCCTTTTTTCCACACCCTCTTCAGCATTTATTGTTTGTAAATGTGTAGGGCAGTAATGGAGACACAAACATACAGAACAGTCTTATCTACACAGGGAGGGAAGGAGAGGGCGGGACAAATGGAGAGGGTAGCGTGGAAACACTTAAACTACCATATGTACATAGATAGCCAAAGGGAATTTGCTGTATGACTCAGGGAGCTCAAACCACTACTCTGTGGCCACCCAGAGGGATGGGGTGAGATGGAGTGGGAGGTGGGAAGGAGGTTCAAGAGGGAGGGGGCATATGCATACCTATGGCTGATTTATGTTGATGTATTTTGGAAACCAATACAACATTGTAAAATAATTTCCTTCAATTAAAAATAAAGTGAATGTCGCTCAGTTGTGTCCGACTCTTTGTGACCCCACGGACTGTATAGTCCATGGAATTCTTCAGGCCAGAATACTGGAGTGGGTAGCCTTTCTTTTCTCCAGGAGATCTTCCCAAACCAGGGATTGAACCTAGGTCTCATGCATTGAAGGCAGATTCTTTACCAGCTAAGCTACAAGGGAAGCCCTCAATTAAAAATAAATAAATTAAAAAAAAAAAGAAACCTGTGATTACATTGGGCCCACTTAGATAATCCAAAATAATATCCCCATTTTAATATCGGTTGATTAGTGAACTTAATCTATCTGCAATCTAAAATTCCTCTGTTGCATGTAAATTCACCAATTCACAGGTTCCAAGGATTAGGATGTGTGTATCATCAGAGTCCACTTTTCTGCCCTCTAAGTCCACTTTCACTCATTTTTCTGGAGTTATTTAACTTCCATTGAGGAATGAAAACAAGCCTATCTGGGCATTGAATACATTTTTTAGGGGCTCTTGTAACTTTTCTTTTAAACAAAGTACAAAGAAAATAAAACAACTAAGCCAGCAGAGATGGCAGAGGTATGGGTTCATGTGGGTAGCAGGAATTTCATGTGGGTAGCAGAAGATTCAACTTGACTTAGGTTTCAACTCAGTTCACTAATTAAATGCTTAAGTAAAACTTCAGAGCCTTATTCCATTTGTCTATCTTGATTTCTGTCAGACACTTTAATCCATTCAGACCAGGAAAAGCTACTTAAGGACACAGACCTTCATTCTGTAGAATATGAAAACATAATGTTTTTAAAATCTATGTAGCTTCCCAAACAAGTTTTACCAGGTGCAGTTTCGATGTAATGTCTAAGATAGAAAAGGAAAAAAAAGAGAAAAAAAATCTGGAGCATCTGTTTGAGTGTATCCTAAAATGCAAGTTTCATTTTCATTCATTTCAGAATGAGCGAATTGATTCAGGTGTTTATGAGGCAGACTCCTGTCTGTGCTTCTAAACTTCTATGTATTTTGTGTGCATGACTGTTAAGTCACTTCAGTTGTGTCCAATTCTTTGTGACCTTGTGAACTGTAGCCTGCCAGTCTTCTCTGTCCATGGAATTCTCCTGGCAAAAATACTGGATTGGGTTGCCATGCCATCCTCCAGGGGATCTTCTCCACCAGGGATCAAACCCACATCTCCGGCCTCTCCTGAATTGCAGGTGGATTCTTTACCACTAGCGCCACCTGGAAAGCCCCTATGTATTTTAGGAGGTAGCTTTTAAAAGTTTATTTTTTTTTTCCTTGTTGCTGTTGTTTATTTGTTCAGTGTTAATATTTTAGTAGTTGGAAACCTGGACAGTTCTTTAGGAGTTCCAGTTGGTTCTTCAGCATTTCTCCCTTGAACTGCTGCAGTCTAACTCCAACTGTGTAGTTTAAGACACAGGTTTTTATCAACCACATTCAGCACTTGTGGAACTCCATGGGTATGTAGAATAGTCATGCAAAGCAACTGAGAGGTTTGTGAACTGAGCTTTTGATGATTATCACAATAGCAAAAAGGAAAAAAGAAACCTTTGCTTGTATTCTGTGAGTGCTTTTGTACGATTATTCTACACTTGCCCAGCTGAGCTTAATGCCTAAATTTGCAGCATGTAGATTTTTCGGCGCAGTGGCAAGCACAAAGCAAGTGCTTAATAAGCTTTTGTTGAATTGAGTATCATTGCAAAGATAGTCTTTTTCTCATTAGCTGCCTGTCAATATTCTCGTTTCCTAAATAGGACTCCCTCTGCCTTCCTGTTTCTCTGTGCATGTAAACATAGAAACTTACAAGGGACTGTGTAGGGTCTCAAAGGAATTGGGAGGTGAAATCCAATCAACGGCCCAGCATGTTTTCACCACTCAATTTCATACCAACCTTGCTAACCTCTGCTATTTAAAGCATACCTTTAAGAGATGAATGAGATCTCACAGTCTCTAGCACACAGTAGGAACTCTAGTATTTTTTTTTTTACTTGAACTTTTTTGGGGGGGCAAATCAAAGAAGAATTCACAGAAGAGGTGTTTCAGAGGATAGGGAACATTCAGACAAGCTTATTTCATGGTGCTGACATTCCAGAGAAAGTCTTTACTTTTTAAAAACACCTTTCACAAAGATGTTAAGTCATTTTTGTAGCTTTTCATTAAGATAATTGACTAAAGTGTTTTGTTATTATACATATGTTTGTTCATGATTCTCGCTTCATGAGTAAATACATTCCAAATTGCTTTAATGTTTTGAAGATCATGCAGTGTACTAAGGAATTTCTTAAAGGGTGAAAAAGAGTAGTTTAAAATCACACATTTCAGCCATTTATTGAGTTATTGAACAAACCTATCTTCTTATAGTTTCAAAGAATTAAGGAACTAGAAACGATGTTAAATATCATTTGCTAAAACTCTTTCCTTTTAAAGTTGAAGATGCTAAAACTGAAAGATTAATCTTTCCACCAGATTTTACACTTAGTATCAGAGGAAGTACTGGACTCCATGTCTGCTGATTCTCTACTTCAGAGTTACATGTGAAAAATACAATAAATATTAAAACAAGCTAACAAATGGCAATTTAATATAAACTATTTTCAAGGCACTGTCATTGAAACAGATATAATTGATACACACTGTTTATGAGGACTTTACGCACTGGTTGAAAAATATACAGTAACTTTTAAAATGTTAATATAACAGAAAAGTATTTTTTACATTTCAATATGATTAAAAATTTAACAACAGCATTTTATGAATCAGGAAAATTATATGAAATTCAATTTCCTGTTTTAATCAATAAAGTATTATTGGAAGCCAGCCATTCTTACTCATTTATGTATCTTCGACAGTTGTTTTTTCAGGACAATGTCAAAATGAGTAGTTGTGACAAAGACCCATGACCTACAAAGCCTAAAATATTCATTTTCTGTCCCTTCATAGAAAAAGTTTGGCAATTTCTCAACCAGGCTTAACAGAAGCCAGCAAAAAGAGAAAAAAAATAGATCAAACAATGTGTCCACAATACAAAGGACCCACAATTTGTGTTTTAGAGCACAGTGTCTTATTTAGAAGTTTTGAGAAAATAATATTTGCCTTTGGCCACCTCATGCGAAGAGTTGACTCATTGGAAAAGACTCATGCTGGGAGGGATTGGGGGCAAGAGGAGAAGGGGACGACAGAGGATGAGATGGCTGTATGGCATCACGGACTCAATGGACGTGAGTCTGAGTGAACTCCAGGAGTTGGTGATGGACAGGGAGGCTTGGCGTGCTGCAATTCATGGGGTCGCAAAGTGTCGGACACGACTGAGAGACTGAACTGAACTGAACTGATATTACTAAAACTTTTAGGCTTTTGTCTCTTCTGTTTTCTGATATTTTTCACTAAAAAAATATGAGACAAACTTTTATTTTTAGATTATAGTAGTTCAATTGCAGTAGTTTGAATATTAAGTTCATTATTTTTTTCTCATTTTCAAAATCAGAATATCCATATGACCCATGCATGAGGAAAAGTGACAACACAAGTGAAATGAATAACTACAATTTTAACATTATCATTATTGTTCTTTTGCATTATTGTGGAGAAGGAAATGGCAACCCACTCTGGTATTCTTTCCTAGAGAATCACATGGACAGAAGAGCCTGGCAAGCCCTGGTCCATGATTTCGCAGAGTTGGGCATGACTGAGCAAAATCACTTCACACTTGTGATCTAGAATTATTAAGCATAACCTACATTCTTAGTTACTGCAGAAAAAAATATATACAACAATGTCAAATATGTAACTGCATGCAAGTCAGAAGAAATACAATTATTTAACTTCTCCTTCCCCAAATAAATGACAACCCACTCCAGTATTCTTGCCTGGAGAATCCCATGGATGGAGGAGCTTGGTGGGCTACAGTCCACAGGTTGCAAAGAGTTGGACACGACTGAGAGACTTCACTTTCTTTCACTTTCCCCAAATAAGTGTTTTAATTAACCAATCCAAATGTTTCAACATGTTTCTTTTTACTACCCTTTCCTCTGCTATTGACTTGAAAGAAAGAAAGGCGATTTGAAGAACAGAAGAACCTTAAGATGTTAGCAAAGGAAGATGCCCCTAAAAAGTTAAAAGACCTCATTAAAGTTTGTTTGAAGATTCTGCCAGACATATTTCAACTAATGCACTATGGAATCTTAGATACATTTGTTCAGTAGCCACTGACACTGGTTGAAAATGTTTGCAGATTAATCAAGTACCTGTTCTTTTGCAAAGAAAGATCTCACAGTTTTAGTTAGTTTTAAAATAAAAAGCAAAAGCAGCACTCCTCTTAATTTAGCAATGTTCTGCTCCATGACTGTTTCAGTGCTTAATGACTGACAAAGAGTCACTAGAAGTCTGTTTGATGGACACAACTAAGTGAATTGGAAAAAATAGAAAAGCCTTTTCAGCCCATTCAGACGTAATTGATGTGACTGAGACAGTTGTATGTGAGTTCCAGATAAGAAGATGATTTATGGAGAAACTATTGAAACTAAAAAGGAAGGTACATATTTAAAGTTCCCAATAAAGTTGTCTGTAAGACACAGAACAGCATCCAACAGGGAAAGAGATTTAACCTGTAGTTCTTTCTAGAGTCATTTTTTGGGTTCTATCCTCTTGCAAATGAAATCCCCAAAAAGGTCGTGTCACTAGGTTGATCGACTCCAAGGGGAAAGTTTCTCCACTGTTAACCTGATGCCATGTTTTCTCTTTTACTGTAAGCATTATGTATAATAGGATATTCCTAAAGCTCAACTCTTTTCTTTCCCTTTTCAAAAATTAGCCACTGCTCTATTAGAGAACACAATCCATTATTACTGTGAAGATTATAACTTAGAGGATTTTGTTAATGCAAGTGGAAGATCAATATTTTTAACTGTGTCTGATTATGAGACTTAATATTTATTTATGATGTGAATGTTATGTTTTAAACATTTTAACAATTAAAAATGGAAACAATAAATTTTTATTATTTTCATATTTTTGTGAATATGCATCTGGTCTTTATTGGTTTTCTTAGAAACTATAAATGAACTTTGTGACAAAGGTTTTTTTTTTTTTAAGTAAGTAGCACCTGGAGATGTAATGCCAATGACTGAATTCTGAAAACAGAATAACATATTACTGTTAATTTCAAACTGAAATTTCCTCAAAAGTGCATATTATTTATAGTGTATGCTATTATGTCAGTACTTTCAAAAAAGGAGGGCAGTTATATAGTTCTCTAAAATTAAAAAAAAAATTAAATGAATCTGCAAGATAGAAAAATAAGACAGTTGGACAATTTAACATAAACTTTCTAGGCTTCCCTGGTGACTCAGATAGAAGAGAATCCACCTGTAGTACATGAGACCCTGGTTCAGTCTCTGGGTCTGGAAGATCTCCTAGAGAAGGGAATGGCTACCCTCTCCAGTATTCTTGCCTAGAGAATGCCATGGACAGAGGAGTCTTGTGGGCTACAGTCTGTGGGGTCGCAGAGTGTTGGACACGACTGAGTGACTAACACTTTCACTTTCTATATATTTTTAAAAAAACCTTTTTAGAAAATTGTCCCAGTCCTCTAATGAATTTGAAATGTATGAACTTAATCTGAATAAAGCAGGATGAGATCTGGCTTCTACTCCGTATGTGAAGTAAACTGGGGATTGTGGTATCTTCTTATGTGACCTCCAGAAACCTGCTAGGTTTGCCTAGGTTTAGAGGAAAACAGAATGGGAAAGACTAGAGATCTTTTCAAGAAAATTATAGATACCAAGGGAACATTTCATGCAAAGATGGGCTCGATAAAGGACAGAAATGGTATGGACCTAACAGAAGCAGAAGATATTAAGAAGAGGTGGCAAAAATACACAGAAAAACTGTACAAAAAAGATCTTCATGACCAAGATAATCATGATGGTGTGATCACTCATCTAGAGCCAGACATCCTGGAGTGTGAAGTCAAATGGGCCTTAGAAAGCATCACTACGAACAAAGCTAGTGGAGGTGATGGAATTCCAGTGGAGCTATTTCAAATGCCAAAAGATGATGCCGTGAAAGTGCTGCACTCAATATGCCAGCAAATCTGGAAAACTCAGCAGTGGCCCCAGGGCTGGAAAAGGTGAGTTTTCATTCCAATCCCAAAGAAAGGCAATGCCAAAGAATGCTCAAACTACCACACAATTGCACTCATCTCACATGCTAGTAAAGTAATGCTCAAAATTCTCCAAGCCAGGCTTCAGCAATACATGAACTGTGAACTCCCTGGTTCAAGCTGGTTTTAGAAAAGGCAGAGGAACGAGGGATCAAATTGCCAACATCTGCTGGATCATGGAAAAAGCAAGAGAGTTCCAGAAAAACATCTATTTCTGCTTTATTGACTATGCCAAAGCCTTTGAATGTGTGGATCACAATCAACTGTGGAAAATTCTGGAAGAGATGGGAATACCAGATCACCTGACCTGCCTCTTGAGAAATCTGTATGCAGGTCAGGAAGCAACAGTTAGAACTGGACATGGAACAACAGACTGGTTCCAAATAGGAAAAGGAGTACGTCAAGGCTGTATATTGTCACCCTGCTTATTTAACTTCTATGCAGAGTACATCATGAGACACGCTGGGCTGGAAGAAACAAGCTGGAACCAAGATTGCCGGGAGAAATATCAATAAGCTCAGATATGCAGATGACACCACCCTTATGGCAGAAAGTGAAGAGGAGCTAAAAAGCCTCTTGATGAAAGTGAAAGAGGAGAGTGAAAAAGTTGGCTTAAAGCCCAACATTCAGAAAACGAATATCATGGCATCTGGTCCCATCACTTCATGTGAAATAGATGGGAAAACAGTGGAAACAGTGTCAGACTTTATTTTGGGGGGCTCCAAAATCACTGCAGATGGTGACTGCAGCCATGAAATTCAAAGACGCTTACTCCTTGGACGGAAAGTTATGACCAACCTAGATAGCATATTCAAAAGCAGAGACATTACTTTGCCAACAAAGGTCCGTCTAGTCAAGGCTATGGTTTTTCCAGTGGTCATGTATCAATGTGAGAGTTGGACTGTGAAGAAAGTTGAGTGCTGAAAAATTGATGCTTTTGAACTGTGGTGTTGGAGAAGACTCCTGAGAGTCCCTTGGACTGCAAGGAGATCCAACCAGTCCATTCTAAAGGAGATCAGCCCTGGGTGTTCTTTGGAAGGAATGATGCTAAAGCTGAAACTCCAGTACAGAGTTGACTCATTGAAAAAGACTCTGATGCTGGGAGGGATTGGGAGCAGGAGGAAAAGGGGACGACAGAGGATGAGATGGCTGGATGGCATCACCAACTCGATGGACGTGAGTTTAAGTGAACTCCAGGAGTTGGTGATGGACAGGGAGGCCTGGAGTGATGCGATTCATGGGGTCTCAAAGACATGACTGAGTGACTGAACTGAACTGAACTGAACTGACATTTACTGTTTGGTAATTCACATTTGCAATTGTAGAGATGAAATTTTATAAAAAAAGAAGAATGAATCAAATGTTCATCCCCTTTTCCTGTCACACGTGCTTCACACCTTGCAATATTGTCATTAGAATGCAGGCCTTATTTCTGTCGTCTACACATATCCTAAATCCTCTCGTCATCTAAGCAAAGTGTCTTTTTCTTGATACCAAGTTTACCTATATACCATTTTAACTACTGTTCATGTTTTCCAAATTTAAAAAAATCCAAAATATTAATAGGCAAATGTATGTACGAAATATGTTACAATGTGTATACCCCAAGCACCCAACTTTATCCTTATTTGCTATTTTGTCCTTTCAAGATTTTTGTTGTTGTTCAGTCACTCAGTTGCATTTGATTCTTTGCAGTCCCATGGACTGCAGCAAGCCAGGCTTCCCTGTCCTTTACCAACACCAAGAGGTTGCTCAAACTCATGCCCATTGAGTCAGTGATGCCATCCAACCATCTCTACCTCTGTTGTCCCCTTCTTCTCCTGCCTTCTATCTTTCCTAGCATCAGGGTCTTTTCTGGTGAGTTGGCTCTTCACATCAGATAACCAATATATTGGAGCTTCAGCTAGATTAATTTTATCTGTGGAAATGATCATGGCAATCACATGTTCCTCATCTTGGGTGCATCAGAATTCCTGCTGAGGAGAGAAGGGTAAGAAGAGACAGGCATACTTACATACTCCACAGCATGAGGGCAAGGATAGAAGGGAGAGGACCTCTCCATTCATGCCTGTGTCCACTTCCCATGTGACCTCTAGATTTTAAAATAACAAGTGAATAAAGTTATATAAAGAATGGATAAGGATAATATGAAAAAAGACTGATTCCCAGTCTATAGTAGTTTAAATCAAAGTCAATTATAATACATTTCCATCAGTTGGGGCCTAGAATGAGTATCAAAGTATATCCCCTGCCCCAGGGATTGGATATTATCCAAAGTAACCTTTAAAAAAATTGTTTATTTATTTTTGGCTGGGCTTCATCTTTATGTAGCGCAGGCTTTTTCTTTAGTTATGACAAGCAGGTACTACTTCCTAGTTGCCGTGGATGGGCTTCTCATTGGGGTGGCTTCTCTTGTTGCAGAGCATGGGCCCTGGGGGATGCAGGCTTCAGGAGGTGTGGCTCGGTCCTCTAGAGTGTGGGCTCTATAGCTGTGGTGCCCGGGCTTAGCTGCTTTGCAGTATGTGGCATCTTCCTGTATCAGGGGATGAACCTATGTTTCTGCATTGGCAGGCAGATTCTTTACTACTAAGCTGTAGGGAAGCCCCAGAGTTACCGTTGAATATATTTTTGTCTTCAAGTGAAAGTCTCCAGTGTGTCATAATGGAAACAAAAATTTATTCATGAATGTCACTCTTAAATAATTAAACTTATAGATGTTCCTGCTCAGTAAATGATTGGATTCAAACATTTTTTGAAAAATGGGGGTGTTATTTGTGTACCTATTTGTTTCACAAATAACCTGCATTTAGAAAAACAAAAATCAGTGCATGAATAGGAGACTTAGGTTTGAGATTTCACATGGATTTTTGAAATTATATTTAGAAACTTTGTAAATTATTGGACCAACTCTTTATTTTCTTAGAAAAAAAAAACACCTTAAAACATAACAGGAGATAGTTCTCATTATATATCTGTGGCCTGAGGTATAATACCTTTTATAGTATATGTCTTTGAGGGAGCTTAAGGCTCTTTGTAGAAGCTATCTCATTATTTCTCAGAGAATTTAAGTTAGTAAGGGATAGGTATTATTTTCTGCATTTTACTGACCCTGAGCCCAAGGCACAAGAGCCAGAGGTCAGCTAACTTTTCTGAGGTCAATAGGGAATCCATAAGGTTGCTTGGAACAGAATATTTTTTTTATTTTTCTGTTGTTTCTAATATATATATATATATATATTTCTCAGTAAACATACACACAGGGACCATGCATGCAATTCCCCAACAAGTTTTAGTGTTTGCCTTGCCTTTGTGATTTTAATTTTATTTCTCTATTAATTCTAGTTAGTTTACTTCTAGTCTCTGATTTCTTTCCTTTTGGACAACTTTATATTATTAGGCATATTTTTTGCTTGCCATTTTTGCTGGCATCTTCAACTACTTTACCTAAAGCATTTTTTTTCAATAATAAGAAAGACAAAAAAAAAAAAAAGATAAAGGTTTTACATAAAACGTATCCTTTTAACTGCCACCCGACATCTCTCTTATACCATACCATTTTAAAAATTAGAAGCCTACACCCACTTTCTCCATGTCTCCTTATATTTACAAGTGGGTCCTTTACTTCCTCTGGCTTAATCTCCTAGAATTGTTCCCCAGAGTTTAGAGGTTTTGTAACAAAAATGACCCCCTAATGGATGAATCCAAAGGACTTATAGTAATCAATATTCTTCTCACTATCTCTGATGCCTTTGATCACATAAGATTTTATTTGCTTTCCAGAAATTACCAGCTTCCTTGGTTTCTGAGTCTCAAAAGTGAATTGGTTTTCTTATTAGTCCTATATTTTATTCTTTGCCCCTGTTTCCAAATATGAAGTCTGTAGTGAGCCCTCAAATATATATTATCTACCAAAATTATTTTAGAGATTTCAATCCGGAAACCCCTTCTTTGCAATGCCTGCCTGAATTCATAAGCAAGTTTCATGGAATTTTTTTTGGGGGGTATGCCTCTACATTGTTGGAAATTTAATCGTGTTATACTGTTGGCTCTTTTATATACCTATAAGATTTTGAGTTTTTTAAATATATAGAATTATTGTTGGAATATCCTGGAAACCCTGAGATACAATGGGACATAGCAAATGTAGGCATAATGACTAGATCCAGTCAGCCACACAAGTTTGCTCTGTAATGGCCTTGCTAAGCATTCTTATTGCTGTTTCCCCATTCTTTCTTTCCTTCTTTTTAAAATTTTTTATTGGAGTATAGTTGCTTTACAATGTTTTGTTAGTTTCTGCTGTACATCAAAGTGAATCAGCTGTACGTATACATATGCCCCCTCTATTTTGGACTTCCTTTCCAATTAGGTCACCACAGAGGGACCTAATTAAACTTAAAAGCTTTCGCACAGCAAAAGAAACCATAACCAAGACAAAAAGACAATCCCCTCTCTTTTTTAGCATAATCCTCTGCCTTCAACATTTCTTCCTCCTACTCTTTGGTAGGGAATGGTCAGACCATGTCTTTAATCTCACCCCTTTAATTAGGTCATTTATTTGCCTAATAAAAATCTTTGATTTCCACCCTGTCTTGTTTATAATTATCACACACATACCACTCACAATTTTTGTAAAAACTTTCTTGGAGACTTCGTCTTTTAAGATTTTTTTTTTTAATGTGGACCATTTTTAAAGTCTTTATTAAATGTGTTACAATACTGCTTTCTTTTTATGTTCTGTTTTCTTCGGCCAGGAGGCATGTGGGATCTTAGCACCTTGACCGGGGATCAAACTCGCAACCCTGGGTTGGAAGGCAAAGTCTTAACCCCTGGACTGCCAGGGAAGTCTCTTGGAGACTTCTTTCTTGCATTACTTACTTAGTTTTCAAGCACATCTTCATTGTTTCAAAAAACTGGGAAACTGACACGCTTCCTCAAGCTCTTCTGCTGTTTCTTGTTTTGCATAGAGAATGAGTTTGCCTCTGCAAGACATGTCATTTGTCACCCTAGACAGAAAAGTCGAAAGCTCAAACACCTCAGGTCACTAGATATCTTCATACCATACGTTTGCATCTCAAAATGGAACCATGCTTCTGTGACTTTCCAGGGAAATTCTATGAATACTTAAAGGACCATCTGGCTTCCTGAAGCAGTTTGACTTTCTGACCAAATATTCAATTGTAGGATTTCACCTTCCTCTCTCTGCCTCTCATCACCCTGAGAAATATTAGAAATTGCTGATACCCAGTTCCACCCTGAATGTTGATTCATTGGGTTTAAGTTGAGGCCAGATATTGGCACTGTATTTTTTCACAAGTATTGTGGATGTTTCTAAGACACATCTAAGTTTAGGAGTCACTTTAAGCCCTCTAAGCCACTCTACTTATTAGTCATTACCAAATTCATTATCTCTGTCACAGTTAACACAATGCTTGCATTTCTGGTTTAGTCAATATATCTCTGGTATGTAAATAATATGTATTCTGTGTCATAACTTCTGCCATAAAGCCTATCTTCTCAATAGACCCAACCCATGGTGAAGGATGGTGTGTAAATACTTGTTTCCCTAACTGTCTGCCTATCTGTCTACTTTGTTATCTAAATCTATAATACATGTCTGATTTATTACTGGAATTAAAACTTAGTTCTTGCATTAATGGGTTCTCTTTCAGAATTCAGGTATCTACTAATTTGGTTCACATTACCAACTTAAACAGTTTGCCAAAGATTTTAATTTATTTAAAATTATCAAAGTAGAATTTAAGAGATAGTAATGTAATGTTTATATTGTATGTAGAATTCTATTGGAATTTTTTTAAATGCAGATAAAAATGATAGTGCATTTTATGATCCATTGGGTAATATTTTTTATTTCCGATTTTATTGTAAGTCATTTTTTCATTCATTTAGATATGATTTTAAATGAAAAAGCTTTTTTATGCAAAAAGGAAGTATTAATGGATCTGAGCATTTTCTAATATATATATTCATCTTAGTATCTTAAAATTACAACACTTTCATTCTATCATTAAACTTAATATGTAACCTACAGTAATTCATGGGGATTAAAATATTCACAATTAAAATAGGGTACAGAATCTAGAAAGTAAAATGCACAGATTCATAGAAAATATTATATAATGCATGATAGAAAAAAGTGTTTTGACTTTTTATTGTAAACATAGCCTATCTTCTCTCTGTGATATTCTAGTATTAACTTTTAGTAGAACCAGCATTTAAGTACAGATTAACACTTTCATTCAAACATCATTTTCTTTTTATATCAAAAAGAATTGTTTTCTCTCATAATTTCTTATTTCTCTTTGTCAATCCATTAGCATAATTTACCTATTTCTGTGTTCATTTTGAACTTTCTCCTTGCATTAGTAGACTGATTCTAAAATACTTGAGAATCATTAAAATATAATTAAAAAGCTTTTGACCCTCTTTTATTTTTAACATGATTTTCTTAATTCATTGCTATGTCTTGAAGTGATAATATATTTTCATGACCCATAGCACTATTTCCTAAATTTAGCATTGTCATTGAAATTTTATTGTTCAGTATTATTTGCTAAGTGGCTTCTCTGTGCAAAGCAATTTGGGTTTAAGAGACTATCATTAATTCCATTTCCGAGGTGATACTGAACATAATTCACAGAGGGTTTGCAGTCAGTTGGGAGTGATAAATGGGAAAAAAGAAAAAAAATATGCACACATAAGATAAAGCATGGTAAATGCAAATACAAATATGAAAGCTATTGATTTCATATTTATTAAGAAATGGGGTAAAATATCACAATTATACTACTCTAAAGCAATGTGAGAATTAATAATGAAAAAAGAAAAATGTTTCTAGAGATTTTGTTGCCAGTAAATTTTGGTCCATGGTGTGTATGATGTTTATCCTAGTAATATTTTGTAATTGTTTTAAAATACTGCAGTCCCAATTCAGGGAAACATTATAAAGAAGAAAACATGCTTTAAATGTTTCCAATAGAATTCAGAATTTCTTAAAGTTTGATTCTGAATTAAATGGAAAAGTGGATTTTATAAAGACTATACATTCTAATAAGTACATTGAAGGAGAGGTACTTGGTTAGAAATATGAACAATAGACAATATTCCTGACCAGTCTTCTATCTGAGACAAAATAAAGGGAAGTTTTGTGGAAGCATGTGTTTGTCTCTAGTAAGACCAGTTTATAAATTTTGGGGGAAATGTCACAGATCTTCTTAGCTTTCCCATTAAGAGCCTATGGTATGTAGCTTAGACTTAACATTTTAAAAATTCTACTGGTTCTAATTGTGATGGGTGATTTGTACTACTAGTATGCAAATGTAAAAGTGCAAAAAAGGTTCTTTCTCACTATTCTGGCAATATTAGTTTTATCTTTATATTAGAAAAAAACAATCTGAGTTATAAGTTCAAAAATCTGTACATTTATGTCACTTTCAAGTCATATAAGAAGGTAATGAATACAATTTGCCAAGAATAATATGAAAGAGATATTATAGAACCTTTTATATTGGTCCTACCCCAAAATATTATGTGTACATATATCTCTGACGATGTATGGCATTAATTTGTTCCCTTAATGAGCCTAAAATGTTTGTTTTATTATGTAGTTATGATAACCTTGAAAATCCATATATAGTAAGCATTCTATTCAGCCAACATTAATAACATATTATATTGTGATATCCAATGGGTAATATTTGCAGTACTTTAAATACTACTTAAAGACGGTATATGATGTTACTTCTTTGAGCAAATTGTGAGTTAGTTGTAGTAAAAACACATAGAATTAAACTTTTCTAGTTTATTTTCAATTCCCTGGTTAATGAAACTCTTGTCTATTATTTCAATACTAGCCTTATACTTTTAGGGTCAGTAGGTAATATTTTTAATATGAATGAAGTAAGAAATGTATTCCAATCTGTTAGCACTTCATCCAAATTCTTATTTATCAGCTGCACCTGTAATAGTTGAAGTCAATTCCCAGAACACTTGATTTTAAATCATCTACTTTAAGGACAAATTATTTAAAAATGGCCTTTTTATGATGGATTAGTTCTATATTTATGGCTTTCCAAAATCACTGACCCTTGATTTTATAAGGAGTCTGTTTGTGAAAAATATATTTGAAGTGAAGACTTCAGAATAGAAAAGTAGTGACTGTGTGGAAGTACCATATCAAATTTAAATGTGTGTTTCAGTAACATTGCTGTTTTCTTATCTCTGTTACAGAAAGGAATATTCAGTTCTTCCATAATAAAATCTAAGCTCTATGTTTTGCCTCAAAAAACAGAGTTAAGCAAATAAATTTCAGCATTATCATATTAACTATTCTGTATTGAACTAGTTGTCAGTCGACCTTAATGTATGTAATTTATGTATTTTTTAAATAAGATCATTTACAATCTTATACCTTAGTGACATTCAGAATCTTTTCTCTTACAGCCATTTCGTAGAGTGACGTTTTCTGTTGTGAGTCAGCCTCAGGACCCACATCAGGGGTCACTGCAGAGTTGCTATGACAGCGGGCTGGAGGAGTCAGAAACACCAAGCAGTAAGAGTTCATCAGGGCCAAGACTGGGTGCCCTTCCACTCCCAGAGGACAACTATGAAAGGACCACGCCGGATGGCAGTGTTGGTGAGGCAGAGCATATGGAAAATGGTAGGGGCAAACACAACATCCACACACATAATCACGCTAGTGAGCCGTAATAAGTAGACTCTTGAAGGTCAGTCTAAAATCAAAATAAAATAGCTGACACCAAGCCTGTTTTCTTTGAAATAATCAATATTTGCTAAAGTATAGAAATGCCAAATAAAAGAACATAATTCTCTAGATTAAATTCACTGAACTTGCTCCATCATTTTAAACCAGCCTGTCAGAAATAAACACCTTTGCCAATAAATCAGAGTAGTACCTGTTATGGGAAAAACTAAACTAGTATAATACCTAAACTATAGCCACTGAGAAAGGTCTTGTGTCACTGTTTTCTTCTATTCATTTTTGTCATGCAACTATTTCTTCAATTGTTTAATTGTCCAGTCTTGGTAAAAGGAAATGACAATAAACACACCTGGCTCTGTTCTTTCGTCTTCTAGGTATTTAGAAAAGCATTTTCAAACCTCTCCTTGTCAAGTGATAACCGAAATGGAGTCAAAGGAGGAGAACAGTATCATATTATTCTCCAAAATAGACTGTAAATGCTATTAGAACTCCCCTTTCATTTAATTATAAGGTTTCTCTCTCTCTCTCTCTCTTTTTTTTTTGCAAGGGAAAGGGAGGAAGGAAGATTATAGTACCCTATATTCTTATCCTGTTGTGAGATGGTTCTCATAATTACCACAATCAGCCTGTGTACACTTTCCTTTAAGTTACAATGTTAGATTGCAAGTAGTGCTTATGACACTTCTCACATAAGTTTCTGTTTCCAAAGATTGTAAGTAAATCCTTGAAGAATAGATTTATGTCAAATAATGGAGTGGTGAAGTTCTTGCTAACTTTACTATTTCATATATAAGAAGAAATTTGGTTGTATGCAGAGAGAGGAAGAGGAATCACACACTTTTTTATCTCTAGTGAAACCGTGAAGTGAATTTATGTCTTTCACCATTCCATCCCCCAAGTGAAATAAGAAATTTTAACTTTTTGTTATATACCAGTTTCTTGAGTGACAATATGTAAATAGAACCTATTATTGTGGGAGAAAGTCTGTTTTTCTGGAGGCTTATGTATGAATACTAAAATCCAGCATTAGAGAGTAATATATTATATATAACTCCAGATAAAATTATTGCTAAACTAAGTCATGTAAAATATTTTTCCACATTGTTATCTAGCTAAGTAGATATGATATCAGGGTCTGCTGATTGAAATCCTTCTTGATTAATTATTCAGATATTAAATGGCATTTTGCCTTATGGCTATAAAGGCATGCTTATCTGTGTGTATGGCGGTGTGTGCTTATGCGGATGGGAGTTTGATATGGTTTTTAAGAATTCACCTTTTTTTTTTTAGATTCTTTAAAATGCAATTTTAAATACAATTTTGATATATACGAACTGCAATGCTGATGAATGTATATTTAAGGCAAATATGTTTGAAATCTTTGTACAAAAGTGAAAATTAAAGTAAAAATGCCTCAAAATGTTTTATATATACACATACACACTCTCCAGGAAGGCAGGATTCATTTACTTTAAGGGCTTTACTATATCTGTAGTACCTTTTGATGATATCATATAATTTTATATATATTTTTAAAAGTACTTTTCTCACAACATACAGTATAATTAAGTCTTTATTTTGGGGATGTCAACTATCATTGGCATTACAGTCATATTTTAATGTCATTTTCTCTTTTCTGAGTTTAAGGAATTCAGTGCCATTAAAATAAGAAAGAAATAATGAATAATAAACATATTATATATGACAAATACACAGTGGTTACTTTTTAGGAAACATACATATCTTGGAAAACTTAAAAGATGAGCTTGTTAAGAGGCTAGCAAGTTGATTGAGAAACATTTCTCAAAGACTTTTAGTTATTATTTATAACTATGTTTTCAGTCTTGTCAACAGCCAAGGAACATAATCATGTAACTGCTTTTTCCTGATTTTATGTGACTGACACTTGAAATTTGGAGTTTATATAACCATTTGTCATCTGCTCAGTGTGATTCATGTTAGCCCTGATCTATAGGTAATGACAGAGGAGATGTGATTCACTTTGGGTGATCCAAATGTAGCAGTTGACATTTAAGAGTTCCGTTGTGTTCGTTTTCAGACTATTATCTAGTCGTAAAGTGTAGTTGTATTGCTGGAGTTCTGGTAGTTTCATCTTCAATATTAATGGGTCATTCCGACATAAATAGAATTGGAATTGAAACCTGTCAAATATTCATTTGTCACATTTAATTGGAATCCAGGTAATCTGCAGTGTTTTGCTTGGTTAGGTTTTAATCAGGATTTGTATTGGATTTTACATGAAAATACCATTTTGGATGCTGTCCTAGTTCCTATTATTACCTCAAACATTTTGAATTTTAACCTATAAGAATTTTAACTTATTAGAAACAATGCTGTTATAACTAATTCCTTGGATTAACTTTCATTGTAAAGTTTAGGAGATAATTTCCAGTGCAGTAACTTTATAATATTCCAGTGTGATGATGGAAACTGGGTATAAGTTGGTACAGCTAATGATAAAAATAGTCACAGATGCTGTAGTAAGGAAATAACCAAGATACAGGAAAATTTCAGTACATGGATAGTGAAATACACTCATGTTTTACTAAAGCTTTTATCTCTGCCTTTTATACTTTAGCAAAACAAAATTTTATTAAGGGCTTATGGGTTAGTTCTCTTTTTATCAAGCTTTACACTATATTCCAAACCACATTAGTGCCAAATGATGATGAAGCTTTATTTTTTTATTAGCTTAGGTAAAATAATACAGCATAAAAATAAACATAATTTTTTGAAACCAGAATTTATTTATTAAAATAAAACCCACCATTTTGATGATTTCAAACCTGGGGTACTTGTATCTCATGAGTTTCTGGAAAGGAATAATGAAAGTTATACACAAAAATATTTTTAAGAAAACCATCATGAATTATACATTCATTAATGAAAAATATCACTAACATATTTTTCTTTAACCTAATATTATTATGATTATTTCATGCTGATCCTTTGATAAGGTTGGAGAAATTGGTTGCTATTTCATTAAAATATGCTTAGTGGAATTACATATTTTTAAATATGGAATCCATGGTAGGAAGTTAAGTAACGATAAGGAACTTTATTGATAAAATAATTTAATAAGTCAAGTGAAAACCAGATATTAGGCCTAAAAGCACGATCACATTCAAGGCAACCATTGATTATACAAAAGTTTGCTCTTCTCTTTATCAGTAGTAGTCTTCAGACTTTCTCTTAGAATGGGGCTTATGAGTTTAAGTCTACTGTAAGTATCTGTTTTGACCCCTGCCTTTGTACCATGGTCTACTTATTCTTTCAAAACCCCTCCTGAATCATATTTTCAAGGCTAGTTTGTTTTAACTATGTATCACGTGATCACATGATGAGTTTAACAACTCAAATATGAAAAACACCCAACTTAACCTCTAGTCATAATTTCCGTTTAGGATTGGATAGGTCATTTACTTCTTTAGGGTCTGTTTCTATCATCTATATGGCAAATAGCTAAATTAACTGTAAAACCATACATAGATCCAGTAAACTGCAATTATTTTCTTACATCCAGTTTTTCTTATGTATTTTATTCTCCTGAATAGAAAGAGAACTTTGGATCTCTTAGTGGGATGGTGAGTGAATTTGATAATATGTAGTATAATATGAGCCAATCAGAAGTAACTGTAAGGTTTTCCTCACAACCCATATAACACATGTGCATTGTAGTAGTAGATAATGAATGCATTACATAAATCAAATAAACGAAAAGGGTCAAATGGCATGATTTCTGGCCAGGTGGATGAAAAAGTTTGTCCAACAGTATGTCAATATGGGAGACAATTTTGGAGTCTCCCCAAATTGCACTATCCAAGAGGTATTTATAGGTCTGATCTGGCTCTGAGTACAGAGCCTTCAAAACCATTAATTATGACTAAGTGATCTCATAATAGAATAAACACATTTACTTTCTTACCTGACAGTGAAAACTTCGGTCAGAATAAGAGTGAACAAAAGATACAAAACAGTATGTGTTTTCCTCTAGTTAAACTTTCAGATAGTATAACATAGAAATAAATCAAAGTAAGAAAATAGCTGTTGATCCATAAGGCAGATTTTTAAAAGTTAAATGGTCAGAAATTTGCCCATTCTAACTGCTTAATTAATTCTATGCCTCTTGATTTTCTCAAATATTTAAAGATAATTTTGGTTTTTAATATATTAATTTTTTAAATTTCCCACTTCCATGCTTTTTATAATCCATGTGTAAGTTAAGCATAATTGTTTTATTCATTCTCCTCACTCCACATGCTTTAGTGTTTATAGCACATTGTTCTTGAGGGTTGAAGCATGGTGCATTTCACTGTGAGAACCTTCTGTATCTGCCATGGACTTTTCACATTGATTTCAGAACTAAATAACAGTATATTTGAAATGTCATTTGGGAATGAAGCACCGTTTTTTTTTTTATGACCAAGGGCAACGAGAATAGCCACTAAACTCACCCTTGTGTGAGATAAAGGACCCTTTACTTTCTATTTTTCTTTTACCTATCCAATTTTTAGCACTCATCTGTAAGATACTCTAGAAATTGTTGATTTTTGCTGTTTTCATTTAGATTGAATTAACAACACTGTCTCTTCCAGTCTCCCAAAGACGTTCATATTCTTGTTAATAACATATTCATAATAGCGCAAAGCAAATGCCCTGCAACATTTGTGTGTGTGTGGGAAAGAGACTAATATACCTTGGAAAGGATTCATTTTCTTGGTTTAGCATTTCACTCTGTCTAGTACCAATGTCTGACTGTATTTTTTACATTTCTAGCCATCAGTAAAATTCTATACCTCCCAAGTATCCCCAAGTCCACACACCTTTCACTTCTGGAGGGTCCTATTTACTCCTCCTTCTTCATAGTGATTAGGAAAAGTGATAATAGAGATTATCTCTATGCAGTCTCAGCCAATCAAGATGTATGCTGCAGCAGCTTTCTAGCTTTCCAGTAATAAGCAACATAATCTAAAAGAAATCTGAAGAAGACACTGTCCTATAGACAGCATCCTACATTACATATGTAATGTAGTAGAAGGTACTGCTTAAAAAACAGCCTTGAAATCTAGGGACAATTAACATTAACAATGTCAATTAAATGACATTGATCTATTTGTCATTGTTCAATCATTCAGCTCTGCCTGACTCTTTGCAGCCCCGTGGACTGCAGCCTGCCAGACTTCCCTGTCCTTCACTGTCTCTGGGGATTTGCTCAAACTCATGTTCATTGAGCTGATGAGGCCATCTAACCATCTCATCCTCTGTCACCTCTTTTTCCTCCTGACTTCAATCTTGCCTAGCATCAGGGTCTTTTCCAATGAGTCAGATCTTCGCCTCAGATGGCCAAAGTATTAGTCTAATTAACATTGGTTTAAATCCTGATTTCCCCTTTTACTAACAGTGTAATTTTCTGACATCTCATAGCCCCACTTTCTCCAATAATAAATCATAGGGTAGTGGAAGGCACTAAATGAGATAATAGCACTGAATAATGTACAAATAAATAATGAGTACCATTAATTTTACTATATTAGTGATAGGACTATTTACTACTATTATTTAAATAGTAATAATAAAATAATTATGATTATTATTAACTTTAGGTAGATTTGACCTGACACAAAGGCTTAATCATGAAAGCATCAAAAATACTTAGTCTCACAAAGATAGCATTCTGAAATGACTGGTAAGAATGATATTCTCACCTTTAATACTTTCCAGTTAATTTCTAATTTTTGTGGGATACCAAGGGATGGCACCCAGGAGCAGTAACATTCAAACATATCAAGGATCTTAAAAGAGGGGAAAGAAAAAGTCTATTCTTTGGTATCAAATCAATCCAACTTTTTGTGCTATCAATCAAGGTGAGAAGTCACTATCTCCCTGTATTCTCTAATCTCTTTTTTTAATGTTTTTACATTTTGAAATGTAAAACAACCAGTTTTCCAGTTGAATGCATTATTCTGCAGGTATATACTTCCTTTTTAACTGCCTCAAAATATTCAAATCAACAGAGAAAATGAACTGAAAAGTGTCCAGTTGGTATGCTTACCGAACTTCAGCCCTTTCTTTTTAATCTCACTATTAATAATTAACACTGATAAAATGTGTGACTATATTACCCTTTTTATTCTAATTTTATCTTTTAAAACTGGATCACTCTGCTGAACCTTTATGACATTTGAGGAGGGAATGAGCTCTCATCAAATCTCAAAGTGACTTTGGAGGTCAATTAGTGGGCTTGTTGCCTCCAGACTCTCAGAGCATTTGCTTATCTGAATTTCAGCACACTTGTTAGATAATGAATTCTGTGTTTAGTTCCTTATTAAGTTAAGCTATAACCCCATATTTCTTGTATTCGTCTTTGCTTATATATTGTATATAGTTCTGTTTTTCCTATGATTTTTTCCCCTTGAGTTATGTATAAAATACTTGATGTTGCTGAAATGTGATGACACTTTAAGCATCCTCTGGGTGATTAAAGGTACTGTGGAACCTGACTCTTAAAGTGTAGCTAGCTCTCAAACTCAGAGGTCAGTCCACTTATTGAAAGTTTGTTTCACTTCATATTCTTCTTTTAGGTTAAAGAAGTCACTATTGCTCCTTCCATTGCATATTTGTTTGGGTAAGAAAAGCATTCTCTTCCAAAGT
Organism: Ovis canadensis; assembly: GCF_042477335.2. Taxonomy (NCBI): domain Eukaryota; kingdom Metazoa; phylum Chordata; class Mammalia; order Artiodactyla; family Bovidae; genus Ovis; species Ovis canadensis. Next base: position 66,444,652 of record NC_091250.1, read on the forward strand.
AAAGCAAAACAGAGTAATATCCTCCTTGTCTTTTGTTTAATGGGTTAATTATATAGTGACAAAGCTGTGGTTATTCATTTTGATCCAACAAATATCTATAAAAAATAAAACACGGCCAAGACTTTCTGAGGAAGTAGAAGTGATTGAGAAAGAATCTCTGCTTTCCTGGCGGGCATCTTTAGGTTGGGGATATACAACCCTGATTCCAGTAGCTTCACTATGATGTGAAAAGGAGAAAGCTCAGAGAAGCTCAGAGTGGTATAAAACACAGAGAATGGAGTAGAAAACTATTCAGATGAAACAATTATAAATGCACTTATTGAAATTTTTGCATTTTATAAATAATATCTTGGACTGGAAGAAGGCCAAAAGTTATTTGCATTTTATCCTCTCTTTTTACCTACCTGTCTTCTACGTGATTTAAAAATAAAGACTTTATTGGCCTGGAAGCTTCATGTCAAACTACAAGAAATTAAATTCTTAATAATTAGTTCCAAAACTCCAGAATTTATCATTGATATAAATTATCAGCATATGGTAAATCTGCTGCTGCTGCTGCGGCTGCTGCTGCTGTCACTTCAGTTGTGTCTGACTCTGTGCGACCCCATAGACTGCAGCTCACCAGGCTCCTCCGTCCATGGGATTTTCCAGGCAAGAGTACTGGAGTGGGGTGCCGTTGCCTTCTCCGATGGTAAATCTAGATCTCATCTACAGAACAAATTACTTTTATGTTTCTTTTCTTTCCCTGCTCATAAATGTGGACAGTTACTAAAAATATGTGTGCTTTAAATAAGGCTTTTCAAGCTTAATAAGATCCTATAAATAAACTTTTGAAGTTCTTGAGGTTTTTTTCAGAAAACAAACTGTGTTACTCAAATCAGATGATTAGATTAGAGTAGACTGATTAGATTAGGCTTGTTTTTTTGAAAACCAAATTCATTCCTTGAGTTGTGGTTGCTATTGTTTGTGTAATTGCTATCTCAAGGTTCCAGTTAAGTTTTTGGATATTTGTCTTTATGTCACATTCATTTTCTATCTGAAATATAAATAATAGGCTGCCTTGTTTTAAAATCTTTTTTCTGATTAAGTTTTACTTAATTTATGCAGATGTATATTTTTTGACATCAGTCTCATTATTTTGTATGCCTTCTGATCACTGATCCAGAAAGAAAAAGTTCATTAAAAAGTGAAAAAAAAAAAAGAAATACATGCACATTTAAATTTAAATCCTTTAAAATAGATAGCTGCTAAAATGTGATATTCAGAAACTAAGATTTGATAAAGCATATTTAAAACAAATCTGCAAGGAGTGCAAAAAAATGTTTTGGTAATAAAAAAATAGAACAGTATCCTATGCTTTAAAATCATCTACTCATTTATTTTCTTTGAGAAATATATCTTCTATGACTTTATTTCTGCTCTGAAATGCTCAGCATTTCCATTGATGAGGTCATTGGAGGACCCATATATAATCTGACTGGTGTGCTTCCTGAGAACCATAGTGCCCTATACTGAATTATGCACATTGTTTCTATTCAGTATGAAGCTGCATTTCACCAACCCAGCTTTTGCAGTAAAAAGTCATCACAGCCATAGCTGAAATTTTATACAATGAACAGGGAATTTAGAGTATTATGAGAATTCAAGTTCAATAATTATTTCTTGAACATTTACTCTACTCAAATTCCCATAAGGATCCAAAGGTGAATAAGACATTCTCTTTGCCTTCTACGTGTCAAGTATTGTGATGGAGAATGGTATGTACAGAATTAGATTTTTTAAGGTAAAGTCATGAGAAGCTCTAGATGAAAGGACTAAATGTTACCAGAATTAGAGGAAGATATGAATTGGGGATATGAAAAACTTTAGCCAAGCTTTAAAGGATGGGTAAGTAGGAATTTGATAAATGGAAATATAAGTAAGGTTATAGGGAATAGTAAGTGACACAAAGGATATATCCTGAGATTGTGGGAAAACAGGGGTGCTATTTCCCAAACTGAGAAAAGTGGAAGGAATAGCACCTTTCCAGGAGGACAAGCTTGATTAAGACATGTTGGATTTAAGGTACCTTTGAAAAATTCAAGTGATATCTAGCAGCCTATTGAAAATGTACCCCAGAAACTTGGGAGTAGAAATCAATAGCAGAAATACAACTTTAAGATTTATTGGCACCCTGATGATTACGAAACTTGGGGAACAGATGTGACCGTCAAGTAACTGACACCAGAAAAGAGAGATCATACCCAACACAGAATCTGAAAAAATACTGAAATATAAGAGAATAATAGAGAAATAAGTTTCAGTAAAGGTGACTGAGGATATTTTAAAATAAAAAAAGTAAAACCAAACAAAGCACGGCAAGCTAAGGAGAAATTTAGAATTAGGGTTGTACATCTAGAATCCTACACATAGATGTTTAAAAACTTTGTTGAATTTTGTTATATGGACTTGGAGCCCAGTGTTACTGATAGAGATTCGACAGAAGTGAGACAACTGAGAAAGCCAAAGACCAGGAGACGCCATGTAAGAGCATATTTGACAATTATTTCCCCCCAGTCAGGAAGTCCCTTATAAAGTCTTTGTCAGAGACAGGGACATGATTGCATCCTTCTATATCAATCTTAATTAATTTCTAACCAACTTATAATTTATGCTGTGTTCATAATTTTTGTTGCTGTTTCTACAAAATTTTCCGAAAGTACAACAGAGTCTGAAATTTCTGTAATAATAGTTTGTTATCTTTCCTTGAGATGTAATAATTACTCTTTTAAGTGAATTTTGGCCTCACATATAACTTCTGTGCTTTATTTTATACTAGGTCATCATTTGTCCATCTCACTGGCTTGAAATTAAAATAATATCTAATTGCATTTTTGGTGAGATCCAATAATTGATATCAAACATTTTTAATCATCGTCAAACATTTTTATTTTGTGATTACAGAACTCCTGACACTATAATAGTGCTATCAGTTGTTAGTGGCCTTACACAAATAGATAAGCTTCGAAACAGACAATAATGAAGTAGAATTTGCACAAGAAATAAATTCAAATTGTACAGTAAAGGATTGTTCTGTTCCAGTCACAGAAATCTCATGTCAAAGATGCTTACCACAGTTAGTATACCATGCAAGGGAAGAACTGCCTTCAAATGTATTACGTATGAAGACTTACTAACAATGATTTGCTAGGCAGATGTCACTTTTGATGTTGTTTTTTGTCTAAGAAAGACAACTATCAATGTCACATAAATGTATTCTCCCTTCTCTGTGTTCATCATTGCTTAGTAGGAATTATACATAGGGACTACAATAATAAAACTAATCTTCCATCCCAAGATAATCTAAGTAATTGCTGCATAATAATTTCTCAATAAAAATTCAGCATCTATTTAATCATGCATACATTTATTTAGCTCATCAAAAACTTCTGGAAGTGTGCATTTTGGGGCCTGGGATATGTGCTCCCCATTGTCCTGGAACATTGAATAGAAGGTATGAAAGTGTAGTGCATGTCAAGAGTAAACTACCTGTCTGGTGACTGAGTGGTCTCTACGTGGCACCTGGAAAATTTTTTCTAAATCCAAGTTTCAGTTTTATCAGTGTGCAGAATTGAACAGAGCCAAAGCAAATTCCAAACATTATTACAAGATCTTAATGTCAAACTGGTATATTAGTTTATTAAATTTTGAATAGGAAAATATCCCACTGAAGAAACTGAAAAGGCCCCACTTCATCTCCAAGACAATATTCTTTGTCTCTAAGGTGACCCAAGGTAAATCAGTGTACCTCTTAAAAGATTGCCTGGGGAGGATGGAATCAGAAGAGGAACTTTCTCATCCAGATCCAATGAGGCGGATAAGGTGTGTTGTAACATGTCTGCTATTGACTGAAATCTTCTCCTAATAAAAAAATTGCTTTGGTGCCCTAAATTCAGGGGCTCTTTTAGAATGCAAGGTACTAACTATAATTCTGTGTCTCTAACTTGTAGTTGTTTTTGTTGTTGTTTTTTTGTTTGTTTTCTCTTCTCTTTAGGGTTATTTCTTAGGGAAAAATTCTATTTAAAACATGCAAATGATTTTCTTAATATCAGCTATAGGCATGATTAAATGGCCAGATTTTTCTTCCCTCCTTGCTGCTGGTCCATTCTGTAAGATATCTTTGCATTATCTAAGCATTCAATTAATTATCCATCAATTTCATTGATGGATACTGGGCAGAGTTACCTGCTGTTCTCTTTAAGTAATACCTCTCAACAAACTGTGTCAGAAATATTTCACAGACTGATATGTAATTTTTGAAATCATTACTTATATAATCACAATTGCTCAGATAATTCTCGCCTAAAAGAAACTCAATTTTCAATTCTATGAGTATTTGAGAAAATTGAATTTAGGGCTCAATCTTTATTCTTTCCCTGCACTTTGGTCCAGGCAATGTTAATCATGCAATATCTTTGAGCAAGTGATTAGAAAGCAACATGTTCACATAGAACCATGTGTTATCACAGTTTTTTTTCTTTTCCTCTTAAGCTTACTACCCTTTATTCAGTGTGATCAGTTGTACTCAGCCTTTAAGAATTCAATTTTAAGAGGTACTTCTAGTTTCCTGGACAACAATGGTTCATCTCTTTTTCCTAGAATAATGATCTAAAATCTAATTCTTGCCTATCTCAGCCCCAGTCTGTTTTTATCCTCTTTTGTGAAATCAAACCCATATGTTTTTCCTTGACAGCCCATGTCTGAGTATTATCTATGTCCCCAGAATCAAGTAGCTATTAAATTAATTCTATCAATTGTCTATGGGTTTAGAGGTTCCCATGTGCGTTTTTCTCAAGTAACCACATTTTATTTCAGGGCACAAAGTACAAGACTTCTGACTTGATTACTTAGCCTCTGGTCTTTATGTTTTAAGTTTTTGAAAATAGCAGGGAAAATGCATAACTCTTCTTTACCTTAATGAAAAGTTCTGAGTTCCTCTGACAGTCATTTCATTTCTGAAGGAGGATTAGAGGACTGTCCCACAGACTGACTCTGAGATTTTAATATTTTCTTTATTTTATCCTTCTAATAACCTTACTCCTTTGCCTCTCCCAACCACACCATCCTATGCACACGTTCTCCCTTCTAATGCCTTACCTGTGACATTTTGGAGGATCAAGTAATTCATTTTCCCTGTCAAATGGCACCATTTGAGTCATTTCAGACTATCAGGTTTCTGTATTCTTCCAAGGATGCTTTTTGGAAGCATCTGTTCTATAAATTTTCAGTTTTGAAATGTCCTTTTTAAACTTAATTCTGCTGTGTTGTGGTATGCAGTACAATAGGTACATTTGCAAGGAATTGTTGCCAGAAGTCTAGGTCCTAGTTCAACCTCCATCACATTTTTAAGAAGGGAATCTAGATCAATTTACATAATATCTCACTCCCTTATAAAATGGAAACAACAATTATAATAATTATGGCCCTATCTTAAAGAGTTATTGTGCAGATATACATAAATATATGTTTAGGCAATTAGCATTTCATAAAATTTCTATCAGATTACTGCTTCACTATGTTGATTTTTTTAAAAATACCTTAAATTTATTTCTAGTCCTATAGTTCTTTTTTTTTCCAAATTAAATCAGATCCACAGTATTTATATTTATTAAATACATGATTGTTTCCTTGCTTACAAAAGTGTTCATTGGCCTCACCGGTATTTTTGCCGTTAAGGCAAGTAGTTTCCTGGCCCCTCTTGAATTCCTTATTCATTTCCGAGGCTAAGAACACATGTTTCTCTATCCACTATGAACAAATACCAGTGTTTATAACAAATAAAATTCTGTAAAAGTCATAGACAGAGAAAGCATATTAATAGTTTCACATTTATTTTCTGTGGCTACATGGCTTCTGTCTTTAAGAGACCTGCATATATTTTCCTGGATTTACTGTTAAGGAGAAGTAAATAATAGACACCAGTAACTCACAGAGAAGTCATCAAATAATTATTAAAGGTCATTCAGTGCCCAGTAGCAAAGTGGTTCCTAAAAGACTGAGATTACAGTCAAGTCTCAAAATTTCATGGCAGTGAGAAAAGCCTTGTAAAAATGATTGCCAGTTACAGAATGTAGATAGACTCTGCCAATTAGGCAGCAATTCATAACACTCATTCACATATCATTTGAAGCTAATTAAACCAAATACATTTATAAATGTAGAAATCAACTTTTATGGGTTTTTGGAGATAATTTTCAGATCACAGTATGAAACACCTCAGTTACAATACAACTCAAAAATAAAGGGCTGAAGGGATTTTAAAGGGGCCAAGTCATCACAAAGTACGTCTAATGCACACACAAAGAGAAGCACCAGAAAAGAGCAAATATAATGTAAGGAGGACAATCTATCCATCAGAAAGAATGATGGAATCGTATCTTTATTAAGTATCTAAAAATAAATGATAATAAGGGTGATGAAAAATTGAAATAATGAATGAATGCTTTTGCAGTATATTAGTGATAACCTGAGGGTTCTCTATATTCATTTGCTTCATAGAATTATCCTGAGGAAGGTAATATATGCATTTTATAAATGATGCAGCTGAGATATAAAATTACAGTTAATACCTGATATAGTAACTGTTATCATTTATTATTCTTGCGTTGTTACTATTAGCCCCAAAGACTATATTTGTATTACTACATTCAAAGCTCAGGAAAACCTTTTGTAGCCATTATAGTCATTTGTATTTTTAAAACATATTTAAGAAGGAAAAATTTAGTTTTCATTTTATACTTACATGATATAAGCATTACTGTATTATGCAGTTTTGACCAAATCACTGATCTTGTCTCATCTGAAGCAACCAATATTTCATGCACTACCTACTTTTCAGGGACATTAAGGGGATTCCCCTTTGTATTTATATGCATTATAAAAAGCTATACTTTTGTAATTATGTAAACACAGTGCATAAAAGTAGTATTATATGCCATCTTCAAGAACTACTGTACATTGTGGCTTGACATAAATGTTGATACCTAGGATCATAAGTGAAATAGTCAGGTTCATATCACAAAAATTAAGATGTTAATACACTTTTCCCTTCAAAATACTAAGGTAATAGATTTAATCTAATGAGTTACTTAAAGAAATACAGTCTGCCCAAAATAGGGTGAGAATTAATACCAGGTGCTTTACTCACTGAGTAAACTAGATAGTTATATTCTTTGTGCCTATATTTTGTTGGTAGTTCATTCTCCACACACACACACACACACACACACACACACACACACACTTGTCTTCATTGGATCCTTCTGCCTAGGTAGGGAAAGTAATTCACTGAGTAGAATAATGCATGTGTATAAGAAAGTACAGCACTAAAACCATGCTTCTGGAGTTGGTCCCTTGACTCCCAAAGATTGTGGGAACAGAGCAATTAACTTTTTAATTATGCACACCATTCAATAAAGCAAGCATTAAAAAGATACTTAAAGTTTATTTAATACTTTAATGTTGTCTCAGTAATGTTAGAATTTTCAAAATAAGCAAAAAGGAAGCTAAATTTGTAAACTCTTAGGGAAATTTTCTTTCAAATATTCTTCTTTGTAGGGTAAATAAAGTATAAACACTTATATACCTATATCACTACTTTCAGAACTACTAGACTGTGTTAATGGAGAAGGCAATGGCAGCCCACTCCAGTACCCTTGCCTGGAAAAGCCCATGGACGGAGGAGCCTGGTAGGCTACAGTCCATGAGGTCTCGAAGAGTCGGACATGACTGAGTGACTTCACTTTCACTTTTCACTTTCATGCATTGGAGAAGGAAATGACAACCCACTCCAGTATTCTTGCTTGGAGAATCCCAGGGACAGAGGAGCCTGGTGGGCTGCCGTCTATGGGGTCGCACAGAGTCGGACACGACTGAAGCAACTTAGCAGCAGCAGCAGCAGCAGCAGACTCTCTTAAATAATATAATTTTTATAGTACATAATTGAATTAGAGCTATTTCAGGACTGGGACACACACATTTTTAACTGCAACTTAAACCCCTTCCTCTCTAGGGATATTTATTTTGATTATGCCTATCAGCTGATCTAAATGATTGAATTTGCTCAAAGGTACTTAAGAATAAGAAGTTTCCTTAGATACAGTAGCAAATTAAAATAAATTGAAAAATAATTTGAAAACCATTGTCATAAATAAGTAAAAGGACATATATATCATCTGTACAAAAGAGTTTTCAAGTCCTTTATTCTCTAGTAGTATAGTTTATTAATTTTTTTTTAGTAGTCAGGAGAAGACATGCCTTGCAAACATAGATTTATAACTCAGTTGGTGCTAGCATTTAAGATGTTGTAATTTGATTTTCATATTGAAAAAGGATATTGCTTTTTAATTTGATATATAGAATCACTTCATGTATTTAGGAATAGCAGAAAAGATAATGCATATTTCAGTGTGGGATTAAGTGAAAATAATCTGTTTTCACTGAGAAGCTGGCATGTTTAGTTTGCTAATAATTGACCTAGTCATAAAGTAACTGAAAGCCCCCATCTGCCCCTGCTGCTCATTTGTATCTATTATATATATTTTAGCATCAGTGCTAAGGCCTTCATTTCCTTTCCTGGGATGAAGGTAGGGCATTTCTGAAATGGTTAAGGCAGTTCTCCTGCCTAAATAGGGAAGAAAAGAACAGAAAATGTAATATAGCTAAATGGAGAGATGCCTGCTTCTGAGCTCTTTTCGTTTTAGCAGCTTGAGAAATATTGGTACATATTATTGCTCTGACACATATTCTTTCTAAACAAAGGTTACTGCCATTGATTTCAAAGAGCAAAAGGAACCATTATAATATTTTCTGCACTTAATTTAGCTAGTGTCCTTATTGACTGGACTTTATGAACTATCTACTTGTATACCTGATATGCCTTCCTAAACAATTTTGAAGACAGATATTTTATTTGGTGCCACAACATGTGGAGAATTTGACTTAGTTACTTTGGCCACCTCATGCGAAGAGTTGACTCATTGGAAAAGACTTTGATGCTGGGAGGGATTGGGGGCAGCAGAAGAAGGGGACGACCGAGCACGAGATGGCTGGATGGCATCACTGACTCGAAGGATGCGAGTCTGAGTGAACTCCGGAAGTTGGTGATGGACAGGGAGGCCTGGCGTGCTGCGATTCATGGGGTCGCAAAGAGTCGGACACGACTGAGCGACTGAACTGAACTAAACTGTAATTTTTGGAAACTTATTCTGAAATTTATGAGCAAATTTTAAGAAGACTCAGCATTGCTCACCAAGGAAACTGACGCACGCGCACGCAAACACACATGCATGACACGCCATCCTTGACGGGCTGGGTTAAGAAGCCTAAAGCACTTCTTGGAAATAATTTGTATAATAAACTATGCCTTCAGACTCTATTTTGGAACTCTTCTGTTAAAGTCAATAGTTTCATCATTTGCAAATTTGACAGCCTCCTACCATATAAGACTTTTATTATAAAAATAAGCAACACTCCTGTATTTAAGTTTATTAAATTGCAAATAGAAAACAAGTAGAGCAAGTGCCTTTACAATTTGGAACATTTTCTCTCATTATTTAAATATGAGAATTTGGAATTCAATATAACCCTTTAGGTAAAAACCAACAAAAGACTATAAGGTTAACTTAAGGCTATAGTTTCCTAATGCCTTCTACTGCTTCCCCCCTGCCCCATTACCCTCTTCCCCCCCACCAAAAATAAGATGTATACTTTCATTTTTATAATATACGCTTAGGGAATTGTGCTGATTAAGTTAAAAGAACTGTATTAAAGTATTTTAAAGTTAGAGTATTTTAGAGTTAGAGTATTTTAAAATATCACTTTAAAGTAATTTCATTGGATCAGTCAAATATTTCATCATTTCAAAATATTCTTTACACCTTAAAGTCTAATTTCCCTTGCAAGGAATTTTGTTCCATAATATAAACATAAAAATCCTTTGGAGCACTTAAGCCTGGCTCTGCTAGCGCACAACAGGTCTCAACAAGAAGCTCCGCGCCCAGAGACAGACACTGACAGAGTTGGCATTTAACGTTTCTGTTGAAAATATATGATAATCCGATGTAAATGTACCAGTTATTTATAATAACAATTTCAGTATTGTGGTATATTAGGCTTTTCAAGCTCTTTCTCTCTTCACTGGAACCTAGACATAACTCTGTCCTTGGCTTCTGCAATGCTTGCTATAATAAAGTCCTTCTGATACTACTCGTAATAAACCTTCATAGAGGCAATGCAAGATAGACCCTACTGATAGCTGAAGTCTCTTTAATAGTGAATTGTATTCTTGTGAGATTCCATTCCTTTAGAGTTAAGGGTTTTTGCTGGAATAGCATTTATTTATTTATATCACTGAACAGTCTCACTGCTATGACTAAGAAAATTGCTCCATAAAATACTTGGTAATGTAAATGTGAGAATGAAAGTTATATATCTGGTGATTTATTAAATTTATGGCTTGTAGGAACATGACTGTCTCTATAAAGGAATCTAATATACACATTGGGGAATATTCTAGTAATGCCTTGTAAAAAAGGGATGGTGTTATAATTTGAAGTCTCAAAAGAATGAACCACTATAAAGGTTTGCCTTCAGCATTTGTGATCATACATGGCCTGACTTTGCAAACCTAAATTTGATGTAGGAAAATTTAGAATACATAGTATCTTATTGCTCTTACACCGAATATAACTTTCCATGTACCTATCTACTCTCAATGTATTTCCTTACCTGTTTCTTTTACTGACAAGAAATGGAAAGGTCCTTTAAGAGTAGGAAGTTTAATTGAGTTCCTGTTAGAGGAAAATCAGATCAGGGTGATAAGCACATGCCTAGAGTTTGAGGCCAGTGTTTACCTCAGAATGAATTCTGGTGTGCAGGCAAGAGGGACTCAGGATTATAACCAGTTCTCTGAATCTGCATTTAGCATATTAAAATATGTTCAAACTCTTTCTTCATCTCCCAGGAATTAAACTTAGTAGTTTTGGTCCATATTTTAAAAAGCAGATATTTCTTTTGTCTTAAACTTTCAGAAAACTTTTATCATTGTACTTTCTGAACTGCTTTTGACTGAAACTCTATTGAGAAATTCAGTGTATTTTGTCAGTAAAACTTTAACTTAAAAAATGGTGATTTCACTTTCTTCTTATAATGAACTTCTATTAATTGACTGAATATTTTAAAGACTTGAGAAATTTAAGCACACAATATAAAAATTTTAAAGATTTTATTTCTATAAATGGAAAAGTATGTGACATATTTTGTGTGTTATGTACATCTAGAGAGGTTATACGAAGACAAAGATTTCAAAGATTTGGTTTCTTTTTACACAATACTCTTAAAATAAACTTAGCCAGGAAATGTATCACTTAATTGAAAAATAAAATAGCATATATGTGGCAGGGAAGAGAAAGAACAGGTTCTTCTCACACATTATCAGATCCATATGCTGTTTATTAAATTTAATGCTGTGCAACTAATTCAGACAGCTGACTCAGATAAGAAGATATCAGCAACTTTGTGGAAATGTGAAAACATGCACCATTCTAATGCAGTTTTATCAGCTGTTAGATTTCTCAAGAAGATACCATATTTTATAGGCTTGAAATAAAACATTGTGAATTAATACATCCATAATGAAATAATATATGTGCTTCGAGGGAATAGCATTGCCCAAAGTTGACATTTAAGTTCATGTAATCTAAATGATAGTATTGAAAAAGGGTGTTCTCATGTATTCACTGAATTCCAGCTTAGAACATGCTGCCTACTTCTCAGGTTGTACATAGGTATGCTGAGAAGAAAATAATACACAAAAAAAGTTTTACTAAGCATCTGAGATGTTTTATAGTCAAAGAACAACTTGTTTTTTAAAAATAAATTAAAATACATTAACTGCACAGTGGGCAAAGTATTCCAAATGAAGGATAGGGTGAACAGACTGTTTTCCTTTCCTTGCATTCCACAGATCTATGAATAATCATTCCTTGAGGTTTAAAATTATAAATAACTGTGCAGAATGGAGTTATTTCAACTTTACAAAGGAAATCATCCATTTTGTTTTCACTTTCATTTAGGTAAACTCAAAATGACTTAGCATAGCTTCTGCTAAACTTATTCAAGACTGAAGCAGTCTTGGTCAAGAAAAAAAAAGGTTTCTCAATTGTGAGTAGGTAAGACACGACTGAAGCGACAGCAGCAGCAGCAGCAGCAACTACATTTATATGGCTAAATTCATACAGAATTGACAACTGTTGTTTGACTTGACAAAGTTAGAATATAGTAGTTGATACCAAGAGAGGAGAGGTAGTGAAAAAAAAATAAAGAAAAGAGAAATTTCAATGAAGAAACTTTATGCAAATAGTGCTATAGGGGAGAATGGTTGAATAGGGATATTTTATCAGGGATATTTTATTCCAAAGTTATCACCATAAGTTGATTATGCTTACTTCCTGCCTTCACACACATGCACATGAGACCTGAAAATGAAGGTAAAAATGTATCATGTATATTTAATTTCAGCCATTAGTACAGTCATTTGTAAGTCCTGGATAATGAGTGCTACATGGAGTTAGACACCTATCTTTTTGGACATAGAGCTTTACTATCCATATTTACAAAGTCAGAATGTGAAAAATTATAAAGTGAAGAGCTTGGTCTCATTTTTACAGTATATGTTTTTTACAACAAAATTCTTCTGAAAATAATTTTTAGACTTATTTGTATGTACATTGAGTGGAATAAAATGTTGTATTTACTTATTTATAAAATATCCTACCTACTTGCTTCCGGAGGATTGAGATCATGTTTTTATGTTTGTTTTATCTCAGATTACTAAGGCAGTGCCTGACATAGACTAGATGCGCAGTAAATATTTGCTGAATTAATTAAAGAATAAATTAATATTCTCTGTGTTCAAGGTCCAACCATAATTACCACTATTACCTTGGTTTAATGCTTTATTTTCTTTGCTTTCTCTTCTGATAAGTTAGGCTGAGTTTAACTGTGGTAGTGAGGAAATCAGACAAAATGGTGGGTTGATGTACAACATACTTTGTAAAAAAAGAATAGTCTAGTCCTAAACTCTTTGTGTGTGTGCTTAGTCACTCGGTCGTGTCCAACTCTGCGGTCCCATGGACTGCAGCCCACCAAGTTCCTCTGTCCTTGGGGATTCCCCAGGCAAGCATACTGGAGTGGGTTGCCATGCCCTTTTCTAGGGGATCTTCCCAACCCAGGGACTGAACCCAGGTCTCCCACATAGCAGGTGGATTCTTTACAAACTGAGCTACCAGAGAAGCCCAAAATCTTTATAGGTTATTGCAAACATTCTCATCTAAAACTCACTTTCTTCTTACCTGTCACTGGCCTATTACTACAGCTAGTGCCTGTACAATGAACCAGGATATTTATTGTGTTTTATAAAATTCTAAACCTGGACCTTAATGAAGAGTTTATTTTATATTTTAAAGCTGTGCTTCTCTACTAACTATATTTTTTTCTTCTGTGCCATAATTGTCAGAACTAAGGTGCATTGGCAGAAAATATTTTGTTGTTGGGAAATAGTTTTTAACATTCTATCAATGAAGTCTTGAAGATCAAAGATAGCATCTGGATGGTACAAACCAGCATGGGGAAAAGTCATAACATTATGTATGTACCACACTCTTAATAAAAGTGTTTTCTAGATAAGTTGAAATCAATTCGCAGATTTTATGTCTCCTAATTTTCAGTTCCAAGTTGAGAACATCACAGTTGTGAGTTCAGATTCTTAATACATTATTCATATGGCTTAAAATATACTTTTATTTATATATTCACTCATTCATTCATTGCTAAGATTAATTGAAATCTAATTTCATAGAGACATGGAAGATTCAGGTCAACTAAACCTCTATAAGTGGCAAAGTGGTTGGTTAAATTTGTCTTAAGTTTTTTATCATCCGTTTTATTTTTTACACATACATTCTGTATTTATGATGATACTGGAGTAATTTATTTTTCTAAAACCCGAGTTTGTTCATTGTTTGTAATTCTGGGAAAGGATAGGAGGGCACCAAGTGGAAATCGAGATTTTCTATGGGTTTGCTAAGGCCTGTATGAGAAGTGATTCTCATTGGAGTTTCCAGGGTAGTTCATTTTATATTACTGTGTTTCTGTCTTTTTTTAAGTTACTCATACCCACCTTTAACCTCCACACCAGCTCTTCTTTTCTGCTGTCCTTTTCACTCTTGTTTATAACTTCCATTCTCCCCTCTACATCTCATAGTATTTTATGCTCTCAGCATGATAACCAATTTGCTGTCCTTAAATATGCAACAAAACACATTATATTACTGAGTTCCATTTAACTGCCACATGTGAAAGTATTTTACATTTTTCATCTCAGTTTTCATGACATTCTTAATCTGTAGGTTCACAAGAGAGCAAAGAGAGGCTCACAGACCTTAGGTGATTTACTCAAAGCCATACAGCCGAAATAGCTGAGATGGAGTCTGAGGAAACTTTGTCAAAAAAGCAAGCAAAAAAATCCATGTTCTTTCTATTACAACATGCTCTGTTTAGCCATGCCCTTCTTTCACTAGAATGGTCTTAACCTCTTTCACCGATGTTTCCATCCAGCCAGTCAAGTCTTTCTTTAAAGTTGACTTCAAGTATCACCTCTTCTGTGGAGCCCATCCTGACTCTATCCAGCTTTGCTCTTTTCCTATCACGATCTATATTAGAACATATCATAATGTCACTCTTCTAGCTTATTTTTGGTTTTATAAAGTATGGTAATCATTTTTCATAAAAAATATTTTATTTTGAAAAGAAATGACTTTATTATGATTATTTTCAAATGCATTTACAATTAATTTTTAAAATGTCAATTTTATTATTGAAGATATTGACTACCAGTGATGTATCTCACATAAAAACAAAAGCACTTTTGGGTCATTTACAGTTTTTAAGAGGCTAGAGGAGTCCTGAAATCCAAATGTTTAAGTACTACTGATTAAAGCGGTGTCTAGCACAGATTGAACACTCTTTAAATATTTGATGAACAAACCTAAATAATCAAATTGATATGACAACTTTTAGTTACAGAAACTAAAAATGTTGTATGTGAGAATTTAAGATTTCCATAGTTTTATAAATTTACTCAAACAATTTTATGTCAAGAAAAAAAAGAGCAAAATCCTTATTAAAATATATTTTGTAGGGAAAACTATATTTAGAATTTTAATTATATTGTGTGAATCATACATTAATTAAAATTCTAAGTGAACATTATTGATATATTAGATACTAGGGTAGCTGATTTGTTACTTTGTATGAAGGACACAGTGGGTTATGCTATTGTAGCTATAAACCGAGAACTTTTTAGCAGATTGGTAAAACATTAGGAATTTGAAAATAATAAAGTCGAATATTATAGATTTGCTAGCAGATTTATAAAATGTTTTCAGTGCAACAAAATCTTGAACTTTTAGTGAAATTGTCAGAAAAATAGATTACAGGTACAGATTTGTATGGCAATACTCTAATTGTCATCATGAAAATTTATTGTTAGGATGTAATGTGTAGTGATTAATTTATCTCATTAAATAAAAATAATGAACATTTTCAGTTAAAGAGAAAAAAATATGTTTTTATTGAGTTAAGAAATTTTAAAAATATACCAGGGTACCAGCTTACTCCACCCTGCAGGAGCTAGCAGCAACAACCAAGCTGACCTCTTCAAGCTCCAGCCTTGCCTAGAAATACCATTGTTGTCAGTTGCTAAGTCATGTCCTACTCTTTCACAACTCCATGGATTGTAGCCTGCCAGGCTCCTCTGTGCATGGGATTCCCCAGAAAAGAATACCGGAGTGGATTGCCATTTCCTTCTTCAGGGTATCTTCTGGACCTAGCTATCAAACCTACATCTCCTGCATTACTGACAGATTCTTTACCACTGAGCCTCGGGGAAGCCCAGACACACCCAGCATTAAGATGAATAAAATTTCTTTTTGATAACTATCCAGCCACTCTTAGCAAGAAGGAGAATGAGAGAAAATTGAACTGTTCATTGTAATATGGTAGACTGTTCCTGTTCAGGCTGCAGTTAATGGGGTCTCAAAGAATCAGACAGGATGGAAGTGACTTAGCACACATGAATATGAGACTTAGGGAAAATTTTAGGGTCAGAACCAGAGCTAAAATATCAATTTTCTAACTCTTAGAGAAAATGTATTTTTAAGATAGACCTCACAAATAGTATAAGGATAACAATACTGTTACCAGGAATGTGTTATGCCGTATGGTAATGGCCCTTTCTCATATATCCTTGTACCAGACAAGTGATGTTCTGATGAAGGTTTAAGGTTATCAAGCAGAGAATAGCAGTCTCATTGCCTAATTAAGCTCTCACTTTATATGTTGTTTGATGTGTCTCTTCTGCTTATCAAGGTGCGTTGTTTCCCAACCATATTGTATGGTCCCACCATATAACTAACCTGTCTGGTTTGACTGAATTCTGACTTGCCAACGCTAAATAACCTTCTTCTCACCACGTTGCATTAGGCTGTTAGTTTCCTTTGCCACAAACTGCTTCTTTCTTTTATCCTTTTTCCATATCTGACACAGTCTTGAAGAAGTAGCTCTGTGTCTCGTTTCTCAGTTCATCCCTTTGTTTCTTTGCTTTTAGCTTCCAAACACTAAGAAATTTGACTTTATTTTTGTTCCCCATGTAATTATTATATTTTTGGGGGGATGTGAAGCAAGTCTTGTGCCTTTTTCTTGGGCCCTACAGCTTGACATTGCGTTCTCTGTGTCAATATGTTAGTTCTGTATTTCTACTTTTATCATACATTTTTCTAAGAACAGAACCACAGAGGGCTGAACCATAACATTCTCTATGATATTCTCATTTTATCTACATGACCGAATTCCTGTCCTTTTGGGAAATCAATCTCTTTACAAATTCTTGATTGCCAATTCTACTCAGTAAAATCACAAATCATTTTTCTATCTACTTTTTATTTTCAAGCATCATATTGTACATTTTCCCTTTTCTAGCCAGGTAAAAATCTAGCTCATAAGATTGCCTATAAGCATATTCCTAACAAATACCCCGTTAGTACCAGGGGTGATTTTATGATCCTGGCTCCTACCTCTTAAATAGGAAAAAAAATAGCTTTCATTTTTATTTCCCTTAATCCATGAAGCTCTCTTCTCCACTCTATGAATTTATGACTCAAAAATTTCTGTTTAATCTTTTTTTATTGCCATTCTAAGTTGTTTTAGTTATTTATAAACTCAGATATTTATAAAATCATTTTTTATTACCTGTTACATCTTGATAAGTTCTACTGCGAGCATTCGTCTGTGTTTTTTGTGTGTGTATTTATTTTCCAAAGTTTCTCATAAGTACACCTTTGGTTATTTTTGTATCTTTCACAGTGTGGTGCAAATTTCCAAATATATTACCTCATGATAATCTACCCTTCCTAAGATCAAAGGAAGAACTTACTGTATATAAAATCCTTATGGTATTAGAGATTCATGTACAAAAACTGCTGTGTTTCATGCTAGACTCAAGTTTTTTGTCATAAATTAAGAACATGTGGGCCCCTTTTATTTTCTGGCTTGGAAGATTCACACACTTGATTCTTTCAAAGATAAAATGCTGATCCCCAAATAATCAATCAGGAACATTTAAATGTAGGAAGAATTAATTATAACTTTGTTACTTTGATATTACTAGAATATGTGGCTTTTAATTTTGGAGGGAGCTTAAATTTTAAAATATGTGTGATGGCAATTAATATTTTTAAAATTAAATACAAAATTAAAAAGAAAAAAGCAAAGCTATAAAAATTATGTTCAATCATATCAAATAAAATTTAAGTTTACTACTTTATTTATTTTAATTCAACAGGCTTAGATAGTGCATGTTCCTTCAGAATTCTTTGATGCTAATCTATCTGATGACCAATTAGTTTCCAAATTTCTCAATTCAAGAGCTGACTAATACTGTTACCTAAGTATTAGATGGATATGTTATCTTAAACAGAGATGATGCCTAATAGTAAGCAGTGTGTCAAAGACCAAAAAAGTTGAGAAACTGGAAAGTTTTGAGACATCCTGTTTAAATAGGATTAAGGCAAGACCAAAAGGATTATCATGCTCCAAACCTCAAAGGTCTTTGTGATAGCTGCTTTCCTAAACATTTAGATTAATGGCCAGAATCACATTCAGAACATGTCCCAGCCCTTCTGTAGATATTACACTAAGAAATGTATGGGTGGGAAGGGTCAAAACCATTTTTTTTCCACCCCAAAATTAATTCTCTCTTATCTTTAGAGTTAAAATGCTTAAGGCTTAAAAAAAAAAAAAAAAGTTTAGGTTTACAAAAACTCTGAGAGGATGATACAGAAATTTCCCACATACTCCCTGCCTCTACAAACGCATAAACATCTCCATTACTAAAAACCCCAAGTGGATGACCTCTTCTTTTCTTAAAAAATATACATATTTTTAATAAGCTTATCTCCAGGGTGTATAAAAGTTTCCTTAGATCATATAAAATGTCATTTTTCATATGAAGTTTGTATTTCAATATAAACATACAAAGGCAAAGATTTCTCTGAAAACAAATATCAAGAGCAAAATATGTAGCAGTATGTCTTTTTCAGGTCGTATTGCCTTTTATATTGACTCACTAAACCAGTTGATCACTACTAAAATTCAAAGAGTTCAATATTATCATCAATGTTTTATGAATTTTTTTCATTGTACTTCTTTTCATATAACTCTATTTACTTTAAAAAATTACATATTGTTCAGATTAAACCATGGCTACAAAAACATAATTAAAACATGAACCTTTTTACAACTTTTATTAGTTTGGTCTCTTGAAGTATATAGGGATTCTACTAAATTTAATTTTTTTTTGTTAAAATAACAAGTTGAAGTTGTTTTGATATCAAAACTACACGCCCTTAGGAGAATGTAATAAAGAAGATGTGAGCATTTAGATGTATGGCAATTAGACGGAGGCAGAACAAGTAAATGGTAATAATCCTACTGTGTGTTGGGCAAAAATATACATACCCATTTGGTATTACTTATCTTGCAGTTTTTTTTCATAAATCTGTTATAAAAAAGAAAAACAAAAAACAAAACACTGTACCTACATATCAAAGTCCTGCCCTAGTCCTGCCATAAGCTACCCTGTCTAGTCAGAAAGTGAGAATAAGATGGTAGTTCATACTTCCCTGGTGGCTCAGACGGTAAAGCATCTGTCTACAATGCAGGAGACCTGGGTTCGATCCCTGGGTTGGGAAGATCCCCTGGAGAAGGAAATGGCAATCCACTCCAGTACTATTGCCTGAAAAATCCCATGGACAGAGGAGCCTGGTAGGCTACAGTCCATGGGGTCACAAAGAGTTGGAAAGGACTGAGCAACTTCACTTTCACTTTCATTACATGTAGCAGCCCCCATGTCCCAGAATTAGAAGAGGATAGTTGATAGTTGGAGAGTGATGAGATTAATGCCATTCAAAATACCTAATTTGTTTAAATTATCTTTAAAATTTACCTAGATTTTTTAAAAAAGAAAGAAAACAAGTTCAAGGTTTTTGGAAATTGTTTCAATGGCAAGTCTATGGATGGACACCGTGGTGTAGGGGCTGCTGATTTTCCCTTTACATATTTCCCCATCTCCCTTCCCCAGGTGTTGCTGCCATCACTACCTTTCCCTTCCTCCCCTTTCCTCATGGCAAGACGCATGGAAGAAGAGTGCTGTTAAGGCCTCTCCATTAATCAACAGGTATGGTGGTCCTCATGAAGCAGTACAATGCCCCTCTTCTGCATTCTCCATTAATAGTCTCTCTTTTATATAGAGAAAACTCATGCATCCACTAAATAG
Source organism: Ovis canadensis (assembly GCF_042477335.2). Lineage (NCBI taxonomy): Eukaryota > Metazoa > Chordata > Mammalia > Artiodactyla > Bovidae > Ovis > Ovis canadensis. Next base: position 66,464,582 of record NC_091250.1, read on the forward strand.
AGCCTACTGATACAGGGGAATTACACGACTTGAGTAAATCTTTACCTATTTCAGCATGCTATTTCAGAATTCCCTGCACAGTTGTAGATGATTTTTAAATGTAAAGGATTACATAAGAATAACCTGTATCATTTTCAGAGAAAGGGGCTATGCAGTTTCCTCAACTGATTATATATAGAAAAAAAAAAAGGACCTTGTGTATATATATATATATATATATATATATATATGTATATGCCACTTTCAATGTTTTACAGAGACTTTTTATATGACATATCTTTGCAAAGGAGAATATTTTGTGAGCTTTAACTAAAAATTCAGTTATTTTAGCATTTGAACTTTCCAAAAGCATCACACAAAACTGTATGTATTTAATTATAATGCTTATTCATCTGGTTATAGAAAATTAGGTATGAGCCATTTCAATTAAATCTAAATACTCCACAAATCAAGGTCATCCAGATGTGGGAGCTGAGTGCAAGCTAATGGCTTTTTTGCAAAGCTTTCCTTCAGTTCAGCTGGTGGCATTTGAGGAAGGTGGGGGAGGGCCTTGGTCAAGTTTACCTCTTTCAGGTTGATAATTTTGAAAGGAGCTAAGCCCTCAGGGCTAGAACTCCAGCAGAGTCTTAACCTATAAAAACACAAATTGTAAGTCATTATGGGAAACGCCCACCTTCTTGATTTCTTTTTTCACCAGGAGAACTGGTCCTCCTTGCTCCTGCAGGGGCTTGTTTTGAGGGCATGTTGGGCTTTGCACTACACCTTTGTGACTCCATTAGGATCTTTGAGGCAAGGAACTAGATTACTGCCTTTGGGCTGGGAAGATTTTTAGTAAATGTCTTTAAAGAAAAACAGTGAGTGTGTCTATAGGTGTGTCTGTGTGTGGTAACACTATGGTATTCCTTAGAATAGTAGCCAAAGTAAGACTTGTTTGTGTATATAAATGAAGCAGATTCTTTACAGGAATTTTCACTGATGTGACCATTGACCGTTAAAGACTGGACCATAAATCTTAATTCACAAATGGAGAGTCTCTTATCCCTAAAAGCTCTGAAATCATTGGTTGGCCTTCGTGATCTCATTTCTACCTACATTTCTATCCTTACTTTATGTACTTACCCTGGATGTACTCTGTTCTGGCCTACCCCATCTTTCCCAATGGCTATAATCTTCATTGCCCACAGAACTTTGCATTGTTGGGTCCTTCCATCTGGAGACCCGTTTCCCCAGGTCTGCTTGGAAAATTCACACCAAAAGCAGTAACAGGAAACGTGCAGAGGGTTTTCTGTGTGTCCAGCGCAGTGTAAGTAAGCTTAAGAATCCCTATTTTCTTAATTCATTCCACACAAAGGAACACAGTTAAAAATTGTCAATATTCATATTTAAACGATAAACAGTGAGGCTTGGAGAAACCTAAAGTGGTCAAGATTACTTAGAATTGACTAAAGTGCACTGTGTCTTTTGCAGAGTCTCCTGTTTCCTCCCCAGCGAAGCTGGGATTCTCATTCAGGTTCAACTGTTAAGTTTCTATGATTCCATCTTATCCTTTATGAACTCTTCTATGTCCACAGTGTTTGCTACTCACTAAATGTTGAACAGATGAATGAATTTTTAGAACACAGTCATTCTTCTTTTCACTCTTATAGGGACCCTTCTCATCCATACTTACCTCTACCCTTTTTATTTCCCTTCATTTGTAGCTCTTGATTGTTATTAGCTTCACAGATGACTTAATATATTTTATTATAAAAAATAAGTCATTAATTTTTCTCCCTAAATTTAGGACCTGCAATTAAAAACCAAGTAAGTATAATTGAAAACATAGAAATAAATCATTTAAATTTTATAAAATTTATCAAATCTAGTAGTAAGAAAAGAAGCATAGATATATTTCACATGGAAAGGAGACAATTCAACCAAAATATTTTGATGTTTTGAGGAAAGGTTGTCAGAGAAATTTTTTTGTTGTTGTTATTTTATAGATGAATAATAAAAGAAATATGTACCATAGAGCTAGAGTCTTAACAGGTTACATACAAGAAAAGAAAGAAATGGGGGAGTAAAATTAGATGAGAAAAAGAAGGTAAACTGAAAAAGAAAAAAAATCTTTGAGAATATAGAATCAAAAATATATGGGGAAAGTGAATACATTGAAAAGCAATAAAAAATTGAAGGAAACAGATCACTGAAAACCACAGACACTGAGAGGACTTTAAAAAAATATGAAAGAAAACTTACAGGGGAAAAAAAATCAGTGCAAGTAGAGAAAAAGGACTTTATTTATGAGTTCATGTTTCCTTCATTCTTAGAGAAGCCTTTGAGGTAAAATGGCTGAAAAGAGAAAGGGGAGTTAAGACACATTGCTTTGTGTACACTGTATTTTTCTAGGATTCTTTCTGTGGGAACAGTGCTTTTGATAGCAAGATAAGGGCTTAAGCATTAACTTGGAGCTATGTACTTAGAACTAAAATGGTTGTGCCTAGAGGGCACAATTGAGGCAGAGATTAATGGAAAATTAGAGACAAGTCAAAATAACTTCTTCCCTAGATTTTCAACCAATAAGATCTTAGAATTAACCAATTCATTAGTCTGTAAATATAAGGATCAGTTTACTTCTATTTTTATATGGAGTGCCTAGAGCATGGAATGAATGTTTGCTGAATTAATCATGGAATGTTAAGAGTTGGTAAGGAGATTATCATCAGCCAATCTGGTTTTAGATTATTCATGCATCCCTCAACACCATCATAAGAATCACTAATCTCTGCTTGAATGATTCTGGTGACAAAAAATCTGGAGGTAGCTCACTCTATTTGGGGACATCTTTAACTTAACTTTTCAGCTTTTTCTTATATTGAGCCAAAATTTGCCTTCCCAGAACTTGAATCCATTTATCCTGAATTTTTCCTTTGGGAAAACACAAAATTTAAGTACTATTCCTTCTCCAAATGTACTCCAAAAGTACTTCCAGCAACTGAAATTCAGGTAGACACTCCATCATAATGGCTAGCTATATAATGTCTCTATTTCCCTTTTTTCTAGTTTTTACCCCAGTCTTTCAAATTGTTCTGTTAGTTGGTTGCAAATCGTTTTAGCATTCTGGTTATTTTCATTTAGTGCAAAATACTTTGTCAAAAAAGAGATGGAATTCAGGATGGGCTCCTTCAGTTTACATGTCTATATTTGTGCAGTATGAAGAACCCAAAAAATCTGTTTAAATAATTTCAGGAAACAAAAGGAGTTACAGTTTAAAACTGCATATATTAATACCTTTTATCTGAATTATGTAGAATAAATGTGTGATTTGGCTAATATATAATATAATATATAAATAAAATTAATACAAGCATACATAAAAATGAATGAAAAAATATAGGAAAAATGAAATAAAAAATAATACTTGATGAAAGTAAAAGAATTTAAGTGTCTCAGTGATAAAGAACCCACCTGCCAATTCAGGAGATTTAAGAGATGTGTGTTCAATCCCTGAGCTGTGAAGATCCCTTGGAGAGGGCGTGGCAGCATTCTTGTCTGGAGAATTCCGTGGACAGAGGAACCTGGCAGAATACAGTCCCTGAGGTCTCAAAGAGTCAGACATGACTGAAGCAACTAAGCACACACGCAGAAGTCTCTACTTTTTATTTCTTAATTTGATTGAATATTTTGGTTTGAGTTGGTGCATGAGATGAGTTTTCCCTTAAGATCCTCATTCATCATTCTAACATTTTTGACACTAAAAAAATACATAGCTTTATATGGATAATATCAGTGGAAATCAAAGACAAACAGGAAAGCAGAAGAAAGCAAAAACTATTTTCTCAATGCAAATTATTGACTTTAATGACTAACTATGTGCTCACACACAGACGTCAAACTAGAACAAAATAAGTTTGAAAGATGTGTAAAAGTTGCCCTGTCAGTTATGGAGTTTCCTCAGTAAAAGCTAATGTAAAGTAAATTCTCCATGCATGTGAACTCTTTTTTAATGCCAGATTGCTGTCAGTGTCCTTTGGTGAGTCCTATTTATGAGTAGATTACAGCGCTATCTCAGAAGCACTGCACATCTGCCTTTCTATGAGTGTCTACACAGAATATATGGTCTTTCCTAGAACTGGGAAATTTAATTAATTTGCTGGCAGAGAATACTTTTTATGCTACATGACTTTTCCCTGACCCTACCCAAGATTTCAATTTTCAGTGTGCTTCATATATTATAAACCTATATATTCTTAATGAATGTCTTCTGTATGGTAATTATAGTGCTTGACTTTATATTTTCAAAAGCTCTAGTGCCTACAGAAGTTCTTACTCAGTGTTGCTTTGTATGACCAAAGGAAGTTCTCAGAAAAGTTCTGCTTTTCTTAGATTCAATTCCCGAAATAATGCCCTTTTGATATTTGGTTATACATGAGTCTTAGGGAAAATTCTTAAAACAACTTTCGTTTTAAGGTTGCTCTGTCTGTCACTGCTATTGAAGATGTATGCTATGTGCATATATGTAATTTAATATTTTAAAATTTCTTTTAATATTTTAGAGAGTAGTGAAACATAGGAAATACATGTTAATCATTTAAACTTTCAAGACCTCACTTATTTCACCAAAATAAGGAATTTAGCTAACTGACCTTTAAAGTATCTTTCAAATTTTTACAGAATATGGAAGACTAGGAATTTTAGAAATTGGGATTTTGGTATTGGTTTGCCAGTTAACAATATTTAACTTCCCAGGGAGCACGGGTTTCCTCCTCTGTAACATACGAAAACCACAGTAGTTGAGGGATGTAATCTTTAGTGTTACCATGTGTTGACCTATTTTTCTTTCCGGAGCTTTCTCTTGAGAAGGATTCTGAGAATTTGCATTGACTCTGTGGCATGGTTGCTATGATCATGTGATCAATTAAAATTCATGTAACAGGCTTCTTAATTTTTAAGAAGGCTTCTAATTTAAAAAAAGTTTGATGATTGTTATCATTTACTTTTTTATACTTTTTCCTTTTTGCATGCATATACAGGTACTTTTTGTGTTTTTAAAAATATGTGAATCCAAGGAAATGTTTGATGTGCTGAGGAAGACAGGTTGAGGAGAGAACAGTCATTTAAAAGATATCTGAAGCACTTTAATGCAGAAGAGAGACAAAGGATAACTTATTCTTGGTGATTCCTGAAGGCAAGAACAAATGCTAGTAGGTATAAATGGTAGAAAATTGCTTCCTTCTAAGAAGAAAATGTATTATATTAAGAAATGTTCAACAAACTCTGTTCCGTAGAATAGTCAGTATTTTGAACCTTTATCATTGAATGTATTGGAGCTAAGGTTCCATAATAATTTCCCAAAATCACTATTAAAGGACTTCATTCATAAGATTACAAACTAGACGACACAAATTCCAACACTCATGCTCTATGATTCCATGATAATCATGAGATATAATAATGATAATTCTGTGCTAGAATCTGGTAACATAATGCTCAAAGATTTCACTGGATTAAGAATTTTTAACATAAGTCATCTAATTTTTAACCTGTGCTACAGTGTTCTAGTGACACTCTTTTATCTTGTTAAAGCTACCCTTTTGAAGACAAAGTTACTAATTTTCATTTTGGAAGCGTCACTTCTTTTGCTTCTGGAGACATAAGTCTGTCCTCATTTTGAATGCTGTTTATTATAGTGAAACTTACTATAACAGAGTTGTAATAACTTGCAAAAGTAATTTAATGTTTGATGGTCTTCAACTTATTAAGGTGTGGAATATAAAGCATACACCTAGAATCATAGATTATTTTCTCTGGAAGAAATTGTTTTATCTGAAAATTCCTCATTTTGAAATCTAGTTAATGAAAAAAAAAAAGTAATTTTTCAAAGTCATTAAGTTAGTGAGAGAACAGTGATCCAGATTTTTTGAATCCCAGTTGGGGGTTACCAAATTTATTGAAGCATCTTGCTTAAAAGTAGAGATCTGGGTGAGTTGAAGTTGACACTTTCTTTTATGTCCTTGGATGCACTGCTTATCTGGAATCAGCAGGATGAAATAGGAAAGCAAACAATTTTATTCATAAGAAACAGAAAAACACTCGGTAATGTAGCCTGCTGTGCTCTTGGAGAGGCACGGAAGTTGGCATCCTTTTGCAAAGCTTGACATTACAAACATTCTTTGTATTCAGCTAACAGTTTTTGCCAGAAGTGAAACCAGTCAAAGATATACTCCACCTTAAAGCCAGGAGCTGCCTAATAGGAACCATTCACCATCATTTGCGGCTGGGGACACCACACTGTGCAACAGCCAGCCCTAGAGTTTACAGCAAATAAAGCAGAGCAAGTTACCATAAATTCCAATCATAAGCCTTAACCAGACTCAACCATCATTATTTAAGCTTGCCTGTCCACTCTAATCAGGACAACAGGCATCAATTAAATAAATAGAATATCCTATTATAAAGAGAATTATTAGCACAGGCACATTAACTGCTTGTAATAGGATATTAGCTAATTGACAGGGGATTGGGGGGAGGGGAAATGTCCTTAGACACCATAGTGCCTATTGCTCAGGATTTTAATTCTTTGTGATCTTTCTTGAGTATAATACCATGTTAAGCCAATGTGTTTAAGTAATGAAGAAAATGCCGGAAAATATTTTAAAAACAAATAAATGTAGATTTAATTTAGAAGTTGTGCCACTTTTGTGAAGCTAATGGAAAACTTGGCCATAGTACTAAAGGTTTACTGATTTCTGAATTTATAATTCAAAATTAAAAAATGAGATTGGAAGACTGGTGGTTTTCCAAAGGTATTTTGAATCACCTATTTAAACAATTTTTTTTTTCCTGATAAGCACCATACTATCAATGACATTTTTGTTATTTCTGAACTGCTTATCAATAAGACATTTTATATTATATGTCTTTAAATATGTGAATTAAATAGGTTTTACATAGTAAGTATCTTTTAGTATATATCCATAACACCTTTTCTTCCAGGGAGCTAAATTTCTAATCTTATCATGAAAATCAGTGGAAAGGTTAACTTTCAGCTTATCCATTAATGTGCTTTACTGAAAACTCTGCTGGATCACATTAGGTTACAGGAAAATATCCAAATAGTGTACACTTCAATAGGAATGAGGAATCAAATCATTTGGTGATGTTTTGTCATGCTTGAACTTAAGAATTAAGTGTGGTTTTGACTCAGAGACTGAGAATATATTCTGAACTGTGATGAGTAGATGGTTGTTCTATTAGAAACTAAAGACAGGGAAGATGAAACTAGGCAGAGCAAAGTACATGTGCATGGAAAGAATAAGTGAAGTAGGGGGCTACAGTTTTTTAAATATGTTTATCTTTTAGTTAGTTTTTTGTGTGACAGACAAGCAGGTAGACTGGGAATGCTGGAAAGTGAGGGAGGGAGGAAGGAAATTCGTAATATCCTGCCAGGCCTGCTCTGGAGGTTCCCTTCTTAGGTGTCTCATATGGTTAACTGGGTCTATAATCTCTTCTTATATTGCCAGAATATATTTCAGGGATATATGAGTGTTATGTAAATAAAGCAACATATTAAAAAAAAATCAAAGAATACATAATCTGTTTATGACCAATCAGGTTGCCTTAATAGTGGTATCAGGCTATTATATATCACAGAAGAAATACATCCTTAAATGAGTAAATTTGCAATGCATTGTTTGGGATTTAAAGAATAACTTTGGAAAATGCAGTATATTTTATGTAATAAGATTCTCCTTTTGACAAACCTCTTTTAGTTTCAAGGAGTTTTGTGTAAGTTATGAGGAAAAAAATCTTTACGTATTTTTGTCCAAGCACTTTAAGTCAAAATTATAAATATTTATAATTTTAATGAGAGGTTCTTTAAATTCCTTAGTGCTTTGCAAGTTTCCAAAGTTCCACACACATGATTTCATAGACATACCATAATAACATTTTATTATTCTCCTACCCCTATATTTTTCCTTGTATTTACTCCTGTAATTTGAGAGAATTTTAATATTTATCTAATTTAAATAATAAAAGTAGACCAATAATTTCATATAATAAAGCACTGATATAATTAAAATAGTGACTGGCAAAAGCCAAAATTCAGATCATCTCCTTAGCAATTTTAAGAATAATTATTTTAAGGAAAGAAAAAGTACATTGAACATAAGAGTATTTTACTAGGTATGTAATAATATATTTTTCCAAATGTGTATATTTGTTAGCTATTTTATTTTAATGTAACCAGTAAATAAATCTAACAGTAGTTAAAGAATATATCAATTGTTTAAATGTTTGCTATACTTTATAATGGGATCATGCTGCTTATTGTCTCAATAGTGTGAGACTCAGAGCACTAGATTAGCAAAATTAGATGGCTGAGAAAATTTAAGAAAGTAATGAATCATTTATGACTTTATATAAGCAACACTATCACTTTCCAAAAATGTCATTTATTAGACATTGCAGTGATGCTATAATATATGTTTAGCTTTTACCTCCAATTGTAGTTTATTTATGAGATTCAACAATGAGAATGACAGTGTTTTAAAATTTTGCTCATAAATTGAGAGACACTAAAAGCAGCATTTTAGCAATATAAAGGTTTGTTAAGCTAAAAATGTATTATAAATAACTGTGAGATTTCAGAGTAGTTTACTCTAAGGATATTTGTTGTATAAAAGCACCATTACTAATTAAAATGATTAACTATTTTCAGGATTCTCATAAAATCCAAATGTCAAAGATATAAGTAATTGGTCTTATTAGACAAGTTGTATATTTTCCAGAAAAAAATAGTATTAAACATCAGATTGCTCCTTGTTAAGGATTTGGCGGGGGGTGGGAAGAAAAGCATAAATGATGTTTATTAAGTGTCGTGGAGTATACTTTGGCCTGGCTATAGTTTATATAAAAGAATGTTTTTTTAGTTGCATGAAAATTATATTTATAAGTAAAATGCATATATTACGTATTCTTCCAGAAGTCTTAAGGCATTAAATCTGTTTTCAAGTGATTGTGGGTTACTTGCCATGCCTAGTACCCTGGCACATAAGGGCTTTGTTGACGATGAAACTTTTAGATACTTAAATTGCAAATGAAAAATCTTTTTTTCTGAGATAGATTATAGTGCAAAAAAATGTATGCCTTCATCTACTTTAGTAAGTGGTCAGTCAGTCAGTTCAGTGGCTCAGTTGTGTTCGACTCTTTGCGACCCCATGAATCACAGCACGCCAGGCCTCCCTGTCCATCACCAACTCCCAGAGTTCACCCAAACTCATGTGCATCGAGTCGGTGATGCCATCCAGCCATCTCATCCTCTGTCGTCACCCCAAATCCCTCCCAGCATCAGAGTCTTCCAATGAATCAGCTCTTTGCATGAGGTGGCCAAAGTATTGGAGTTTCAGCTTCAGTATCAGTCCTTTTAATGAACACTCAGGACTGATCTCTTTTAGGATGGACTGGTTGGAACTCCTTGCAATCCAAGGGACTCTCAAAAGTCTTCTCCAACACCACAGTTCAAAAGCATCAATTCTTCAGCACTCAGCTTTCTTCACAGTCCAACTCTCACATCCATACATGACCACTGGAAAAACCATAGCCTTGACTAGAGTTGCAAAGTAATGTCTCTGCTTTTCAATATGCTGTCTAGGTTGGTCCTTACTTTCCTTCCAAGGAAATTTAATTTCATGGCTGCAGTCACCATCTGCAGTGATTTTGGAGCCCAAAAAAATAAAGTAAGCCACTGTTTCCGCAATTGCTCATGTAGACATTACATCCTACTGAAGGTTTCAAACAGAAAGGGTAGGGTAAAGGAGGAAGGAAAGAAACAGTTTCTATTGTCTTACAAAAGGGTCAGTACCCTACTGCATGGGGAGATGCTGCATCCAAGCAGAGAGGGCATTAGCATGGTTGTTGTTGTTTAGTTACTAAGTCATGTCTGATTCTTTGCAACCCCATGGACTGTAGCCCACCAGGTTCTTCGGTTCATGGAATTTCCCAGGCAAGAATAGCGGAGTGGGTTGCCATTTCCTTCTCCAGGGATCTTCCCAAACCTGGGACTGAAACCTCGTCTTTTGCTTGCCAGTAGATTCCTTACCACTGAGTCATCTGGGAAGCCCCAGAGAGAGCATAGAGTATGGATATAATACAGGATAATACAGCACTTCACAGTAAAAAATGAATTTAAATGTCAGTAGACTTAAAGAAATACTCTTAGGAGTGAACTGGAAAATGAGAATTGGCTGCAGCTAAGAGATGAAACAAGGAACTATGCAGACACTAGGAAACCAGGCAGTTTATTAATGAGCAGAATGCTCCCTGTAGCGTTACTTCCTACTGGTAACTGTAGGTGGATCTCGTTAGACATAGCCACTCTGGGCCATAATCTTCTAGAAAATTCTTACACAGGTGGTCACAGTAAAAATATGGTGAAAAAATTTTAAGTTTAATGCCAAATGTTAAAGGAACAATCCTTGCACATATGACTGTTTATTGAAGGATAAAAGAAGATAAATCAGGTATAGAAAAGTTGGGCTACAAAAAATTTGCAAATAGAGATGAACAGAGAAAATATAAACATGAGACTGAAAATTAGGTGAGAACTCTTCATTCTGGAAGAAGAGTTAATTAAAGTATCATTTATCTTTCTGTTCATTTTATTTTCTGTCCCAGAATTTTCTGGTTGTTATTGTTGAAAATCAATTTTGGATGCTAACGGGGCCTCCTTCAGTTTTCGTGTGAATTTCAGTTATAGTCACATGATTTTTACACAATGTAAAATGAGAAAATAATAAGTAGGACCATATATAAGGCCAAAAGTATCTCTATTGATTTGAAGGGAAAGATAATTTATTTTTAAATGTTTTAATCTGAATAAATTGAGTTAGATCTCATTTTGAATATGGAAAAAATTAATTAGAGTTGATTCTGTTAGTCTAGATGACTAAAATATTTAAATCAAGAAAAGAATAAGCCAGAGTTGCTCTTTTACATTGAAATGAAAATATATAGGTTTATAGATTCTGTAGGTAGACTGCTGCTGCTACTGCTGCTGCTGCTAAGTCACTTCAGTCGTGTCCAACTCTGTGCAACCCCATAGATGGCAGCCCACCAGGCTCCCCCGTCCCTGAATTCTCTAGGCAAGAACACTGAAGTGGGTGGCCATTTCCCTCTCCAATGCATGAAAGTGAAAAGTGAAAGTGAATCGCTCAGTCATGTCCGACTCTTAGCAACCCCATGGACTGCAGCCTACCAGGCTCCTCCGTCCATGGGTCTTTCCAGGCAAGAGTGCTGGAGTGGGTGCCACTACTGTCTCTCAAAGGTCTTTGCTTGCCATATGAATACAGTCATTTATCATTTCTTGGGAACATTTATAAAATATTTACTATATTCTTAATAACACTTTTAAATTAATATATTTGCATTCATATTTTATCCTTCAAAAATGATTTAAAGTGGTTTGTAAAATGCATTATAAAGCCTTGACAATTTGTCATAGTTTTATTATGATCTTATTATGGTTGAAACATATCTAAGTCTACCAAAACCACAGCTCCCTCCACCTTCTCCACTAATTGATCTTGTTATTTGAAAATGTCATCTTGGTGACTGCTCATCTCACATGAGTGTTGTCAACTGGTATGAACCATGCTGGCATAAAACTTATCTGTTGGTTTCTTGACCTGGTACCATCTCATTGTTTTTACTGCCATCCTCCTGCCACAAAGGGAACCAAACCAACTCATCTGTCTTGCGGATATGAAGTTGTCTGCTGCTACTTTGTTCAAACAGAACACGCCCATAGAGTGTTGTTATTTTATATTTCATTTTAATAACTTCAGAGCATTTCCTGTGACCTAACTAATCTCTCTCACTCGCCTCTCTACTCACAGAGTAATGTTGGCAATCTATGTTTCCCTTTTCTTAATCAATACTCCACATTTATTCAGTGCACCTCTTCTGAACTTTGTATTGAAAATGAAAGTGTCAGTTGCTCTATCGTGTCTGTCTCTGTGATCTCATGGACTATAGCCTGCCAAGCTCCTCTATCCATGTGATTTTCCAGGGAAGAATTTTGGAGTGGGTTACCATTCCCTTCTCCAGGGGGTCTTCCTGACCCATGGATCAAACCTGGATCTCCCACATTACAGGCAGATTCTTTACCATCTGAGCCACTCCTCTTCTGAGCTTTATATTCTGTTCAGTTGCTCAGTCATACATACCAGGCTTCCCTGTCCATCACCAATTCCCAGAGTTTACTCAAACTCATAGCCATTGAGTCAGTGATGCCATCCAACCATTTCATCCTCTGTCATCCCATTCTCCTCCCACCTTCAATCTTTCCCAGCATCAGGTCTTTTCTAATGAGTCAGTTCTTCCCATCAGGTGGCCAAAGTATTTGAGTTTCAGTATCAGTCCTTCCAATGAATATTCAGGATTGATTTGTTTGGGGATTGACTGGTTAGATCTCCTTGCAGTCCAAAGGTCTCTCAAGAGTTTTCTCCAACACCATAGTTCAAAACCATCAGTTCTTTGTTACTCAGCCTTCTTTATGGTCCAGCTCTCACATCTATACATGACCACAGGAAAAACCATAGTTTGGACTATACAGACCTTTGTCAGGAAAAGAATGACATAGTAATTTAGTAAGTGATCAGTTCAGCTCAGTTCAGTCTCTCAGTCATGTCCGACTCTGCAACCCCATGGACTGCAGCATGCCAGGCCTACCTGTCCATCATCAACTCCTGGAGCTTACTCAAACTCATGTTGATCGAGTCAGTGATGCCATCCAACCATCTCATCCTCTGTTGTCCCCTTCTCCTGTCTTCAATCTTTCCAAGCATCAGGGTCTTTTCCAATGAGTCAGTCCTTCACATCAGGTGGCCAAAGTATTGGAGCTTCAGCTTCAGCATCAGTCCCTCCAATGAATATTCATGACTAATTTCCTTTAGCATTAACTGGTTTGAGCTTTATATTAAGAACAACAAAATGCCATTGAACAAATATACATTGTTCATGAACAGATGGAGTTGGTCTTGGAGGAAACAGACTATTTGAGGTAAATTCATTCTTGTATATGAAAGATTATCAAGATCCTAAAACAGAGATATTTGAAGCTTTAAAAACATTTAATAAACAGAATGTCTGTAATTGATTAAAATTTAGGATGTATGAAAAAATGTTGAGGAAATTTTCTGACATTGTAATAACAGAGTTATAGAGCACCAAAGATAACAGCTACTCTTGTTCAGGTTGGACATCCTAAGTCACTATGTTCTTAAATATTAACCCTCCAAAATTATGTCCTTAAATATTAACCCCCCAAATGTTAAAAAAGCTGTAAGATGTGTGTATGTGTGTGTGTTTGTGTGTGTGCATGTGTTTGTGTACTTATACATGTATGTTTCCAATTTAGTTAGAAAAGTGATCAGTTAAGTGTAGTCATTATATGTAAATCATTCATTCAAGAGCTGTGAGATTGCTGTAAGAATCTTGGCTTAATATTAGTGTCTATCTCTGTAACTGACTTGTTCATTTTTTCTGCTGAAGTGCTAACAGTTCAGCTGGGCTTCCACCATGAAAGTAATAAGCCTACATACCAAGCTGTATTATCATCTGTGTTCTAATCAGCCAAGGTACTCTTACCACTAACATTTCATGTGTTTCCTATTATAAGAAGTATTATAGCTACTGTCAAGGTGAGAAATGCAGAAGAGATAGGCTTTGCTCCACTGTTGAAACTGTCATATGAAAAACAAACCTTGGCTAATGGTAGCTATAATCAGGAAGATCTGATAAGGACTGACTCACTGATTCCTTTGGCTTTTGGCCTAAATCTAGTCAATCAAAATTAAGGTTTCCAAGTATAAAATAGCATGCCATATGTTGACTAAGCATATGTTTTGAGGTTTAAAAGTCATGGGAGATTTCATATTACCTTCTAACTTTGGTAAGTTGCTTTTTCTGGATAATATTATTTTCTCAGTTTTTGTATATGTGCTTCCTTGATACTGGGGATCTCTAAATAATGAAATTTTCCCAATTCTTGGTGATTGTTTAAGGCCAAATAATACATTAGCACTGTTACAGTATAACAATATGTGCCTTTACAAAAATAGTGGCAATTATTTTCATCTAACAAGAATAGTATAGAATACCTTCTCTGTGCCCAATCCTGTTCTAGGTGCTGTATTGAATTTATAGAATTTAATTTGTTACTTATATTGTTTTCTCTCTTTTTTTCTATTTCATTTTAAATCAAGTACTTGGGTATTTCTGCATTTTTCACACTTCACAGACAGTAAAGTGATGTATAAATATGCAGTGCTTTTTAGAATTTATGATACCTGGCAAATCTGAATAGAATATCAGAAGGGAGAAAAAAAAACCAGCACAACCAAACAAGCCACTCCATCTTCTCATCTCCAAAATAATTTTTTCAGATCTTGGGGAATTTTGACATGAGTTACAGTGTTTCTCAGCTTTGTGAACCAGGCTTCATCTAGAAGATCACCCTGAGTCTTATGGATCATGATTCGATCAGAGGAGCCATATATTTACATGGATAAATCATTCCAAGATAAATTCTATAGCATATTAGGTACAAACATATTATCTTTCAATTTCAAACACTTATATTTTATCTTGCTCCCTTGATGTATCTTCAATAAATGCATGCATTTTGGCTATATAAGAAATACTCTATTTTGAACTAACGTTAAATTAACTGCACATTATCTTATCCCAATAATGTTATAAAACAGAGTCTACATTGTGCCTCGGAGGTCACTTTCTTTGGAGAACATCTCATTCACAGCTTTAGTTTGCCATAGGGGAAATGATAGGCTGTATTAAGCTCCTTTGGTGGCAATAGTTATCTTTATTTGAGAACTTACTGCATTTCACTTTTTATATCTTTGCATGTGAGAATCTCAAATATACATCTTTTCCCAACTCCCTGGGTAGGCAGAAATAGCAACAGAACACGTGGACTTTCAGAGCTTTGGGCAATGCAGGGGCAGTACTGAGAGACCCAACACATAGGAGACTAAAGTGAAATTGTTCTACACGCATTTTCCCTCACTCAGGCAATTCACGCATGACTAGAAAGTCTTTCCACTTTCCCACATTTTTGGATGAACTGCTTAGTTTTTATTTGTTTTTTAATACTATTCCCAATTGTGGAGAGTAGAGGGATACTTTCTATCCTTTGCCTAAAACTCCCTTTCAAGGAACATGAGAGATATTTAGAGTTGTTGCTATACATTTTGCTTAAGTGCTTATTTTTAAATTCATAATTATATGCTTTCACACAAAGGACTCCAGGCATTCCTTGGAGTCCATAAGAAATAATATGTTTCCTGAGCTTTCCAGGTGGTGCTAGTGGTAAAGAACCCACATGCCAATGCAGGAGATATAAGAGATGCAGGTCTAAATCCCTGGGTCAGGAAGATCCCCTGAAGGAGGGCATGGCAACCTACTCCAGTATTCTTGCCTGGAGAATCCAAAGAACTAAGGAGCCTGGTTGGCTACAGTCCATAGAGTCGCAAAGAGTTGGTCACAATCGAAGTGGCTTAGCATATACACATATGTTTATTAGCTTACATCCAGTTATTTTAAATTCAATAACTCTTAATTTCTATAGGTTTGTACTGTAATGTGATTTGCAATACTTGTGTGGTGTATATGGTAGATGGTCTTTAAGATGCAGTCATTTATAAATTTTAATTATATGTGAGTCTATGTGGAATAATAAAATATGATAGGTATTTTCTGCATTATAAACTTGTTTCATGATCCTGACTCACAACTGGGAAATGAAGCAATTTGGATCAGCCAATGCATTAAGATACATAAATTGTTAAATAGTCCATATTTCAATAATTCTAATTTATAGGATAACATCTTTAAAATTATTGGCTAATTTTTTTTGAAAACATTAAATTTTTCAGCCTTTTAGTGTGCATTGAATCACTGTTATCAAAATAATTTTGCTTTAAATATATTTGACTAAAATATTTTATCAAACTTCTGCTTTTTCCTGAAACTATTCCCTCTATAGATCACATGATAATATATTAAATCACCTTTCACCAATCATGCAAAGCAAATCTTCAAAAGTCTAAGCATTTATCCCTCATTAGTGATGTTACATCATGCTATTGAATCTTTCCATACAAATTAGGTTTATTCCTAGTTATACATCAGCATTGAAAGAAATTAAAAAAAGAAAGTAAAAATCTTGCCAGCTGGAAATAGTTCTGTTAAGTATTTTGCCCTTTTGTGTTCTTGCATCTGTATCCTTCCATCAAAAACAAAATAATCTTTTTGTGAAACTTCAAGAAGAAAAAAATTTAAAGAAGAGGAAGAAGAAGTAATGGTTCCCGAAATTTAGAAGCAGCTAAAGCCAGATTATTATGAATAATTTTCATGCACTATCTAGACAGGATGACCATTTTCATCCAAAAGTATTTCTGTGCAGTGAAAGAACATTTTTCTCTTGGAATCTTTCACAGTAATTAATTTTCAGTTCACGCGGGTGATTTAGGTGGATAACCTGGCCCTGTTAAACATATATGCTGTTCCTGACCATCCACATTGTAACTCATCGACTTTCCAAAGCAAGAGCTGTTTAAATCAAAGGATTTTCATTGCAGATCCCTGACTGCTGCTGGCTAGATGTCAGAGCTTGGAAGATATGCTCTAAGTAATTGTAAAGTACTGTTCTCCAATCAGCATACATTATTGCAGAGCAAGAACTACATCGTCGGAATTTCTACTGAAGTTTTAACAGTCATTTGAACTTTGCCTCATATATACTTAAATGTCTCTACTGGATTAAAAGCATATTACCTTCTTCCGTTTACATAATGATGTTCAGGACAAAAATACACTCTTTCGAGTTCTCGAATTTTACACTGAGTATAACTGTCATTGTTTTTGCAACATAATTTAATATCCATAAAGTGTTTCATGTTAGCTGAGTATATGACTCAAAGGACACTGGAAATTGCGAACCTTTGGGTCTGAGCATAAAGAAAGAGAAATACATTTCATAGTTTGATTTGGTTTAGACTTTTGTTTATTATCATTTTTTAAAAGACTGGGAGATGAATTAAGGGAGGTATCTATTAATACATCAGGCACTCTATCAGATCTAGTCCCTTAAATCGATTTCTTACTTCCGCTGTATAATCATAAGGGATTTGATTTAGGTCATACCCAAATGGTCTAGTGGTTTTCCCTGCTTTCTTCAATTTAAGCCTGATGAACTATGGATACAGGTTCATGACATTGTACAGGAGACTGGGATCAAGACCATACCCATGGAAAAGAAATATAAAAAAAGCAAAATGGCACTGAGGAGGCCTTACAAATAGCTGTGAAAAGAAGAGAAGCGAAAAGCAAAGAAAAAAAGGAAAGATCTGAATGCATAGTTCCAAAGAATAGCAAGGAGAGATAAGAAACCCTTCCTCAGTGATCAGTGCAAAGAAAGAGAGGAAAAACAACAGAATGGGAAAGACTAGGGATCTCTTCAAGAAATGAGAAATACCAAGAGAAAATTTCATGCAAAGATGGGCTTGATAAAGGACAGAAATGGTATGGACCTCACAGAAGCAAAAGATATTAAGAAGAGGTAGCAAGAATACACAGAAGAACTGTATAAAAAAGAGCTTCACGACCAAGATAATCACGATGGTATGATAACTCACCTAGAGCCGGACATCCTGGAATGTGAAGTCAAGTGGGCCTTAGGAAACATCACTATGAACAAAGTTAGCGGAGGTGATGGAATTCCAATTGAGCTATTTCAAATCCTGAAAGATGATGCTGTGAAAGTGTTGCACTCAATATGCCAGCAAATTTGGAAAACTCAGCAGTGGCCACAGGACTGGAAAAGATCCATTTTCATTCCAATGCCAAAGAAAGGTAATGCCAAAGAATGCTCAAACTACCGTACAATTGCACTCATCTCACACACTAGTAAAGTAATGCTCAAAATTCCCCAAGCCAGGATTCAGCAATACATGAACCGTGAACTTTCAGATGTTCAAGCTGATTTTAGGAAAGGCAGAGGAACCAGAGATCAAAATGCCAACATCCTCTGGATCATGGAAAAAGCAAGAAAGTTCCAGAAAAACATCTATTTCTGCTTTTTTGACTATGCCAAAGCCTTTGACTGTGTGGATCACAATAAACAGTGGAAAATTGTGAAAGAGATGGGAATACCATAGCACCTGACCTGCCTCTTGAGAAATCTGTATGCAGGTCAGGAAGCAACAGTTAGAACTGGACATGGGACAACAGACTGGTTTCAAATAGGGAAAGGAGTACATCAAAGCTGTATATCGTCACCCTGCTTATTTAACTTCTATGCAGAGTACATCATGAGAAACGCTGGGCTGGAAGAAGCACAAGCTGGAATCAAGATTGCCGGGAGAAATATCAATAACCTCAGTATGCTGATGACACCATCCTTATGGCAGAAAGTGAAGAGGAGCTAAAAAGCCTCTTGATGAAAGTGAAAGAGGAGAGTGAAAAAGTTGGCTTAAAGCTCAACATTCAGAAAACGAAGATCATGGCATCCGGTCCCATCACTTCATGGGAAATAGATGGGGAAACAGTGGAAACAGTATCAGACTTTATTGTTTTGTTTCCAAAATCACTGCAGATGGTGACTGCAGCCATGAAATTCAAAGACCTCCTTGGAAGGAAAGTTATGACCAACCTAGATGGCATATTCAAAAGCAGAGACATTACTTTGCCAACTAAGGTCAGTCTAGTCAAGGCTATGGTTTTTCCAGTGGTCATGTATGGATGTGAGAGTTGGACTGTGAAGAAAGCTGAGCGCCAAAGAATTGATGCTTCTGAACTGTGGTGTTGGAGAAGACTCTTGAGAGTCCTTTGGATTGCAAGGAGATCCAACCAGTCCATCCTAAAGGAGATCAGTCCTGGGTGTTCATTGGAAGGACTGATGCTGAGGCTGAAATTCCCATAATCTGGCCATCTCATGCAAAGAGTTGACTCATTGGAAAAGACCCTGATGCTGGGAGGGATTGGGAGCAGGAGGAGTAGCGGATGACAGAGGATGAGATGGCTGGATGGCATCACCGACTCGATGCACATGAGTTTGGGTAAACTTTGGGAGTTGGTGATGGATAGGGAGGCCTGGCGTGCTGCAATTCATGGGGTCGCAAAGAGTTGGACATGACTGAGCCACTGAACTGAACTGAACTGAAATGAGAAATAAATCAGATAATCTGTTAGCCTCTTTATCCCTTAATTTCCATATTGTGAAATTATGGAATTGGGCTAAAGATTTTAAAAATTCCATCTAGTTTTGAATTTAATTTTTTCTATGTGCTCGATATTTTTAAATTAATAAAATATCAATATAAAATTAATAAAACATCAATATCAATATAAATAACATATTTCAAGTAAAAACAGTTTATCTAAAAAATTATAATAATTTTAAAACTATTTGAAATTCATGAAAAGATTGTGGCTAAAGAAGAATGTTGAATTCAAGATGGGAAAGCTATGACTGACATTATAAAAAGAAAAACTCTAAGTCATAAGGACAATTAATTTTTATCCTGTTGCTTGTTTGGTTTTTATTTGAATTGTACTCTTAAAATGCATCATAAAAGAACCTAAAGGTTAGCAGTAGATATATTTAAAATTGGACCAAATATAATTTCCTTCACATTTATAATCAAGCAATTCTTATAGATCACGTTGTTATCTTCAGTGGACAGTCTGTAATATGATGTCTTTCTGACTTCTCTGTTAAAAATTACAGTTTATGATTTTGCAAGAATACTACATAGTCTTTGACTGACAGAAAATATAGACAATCATACAAACCAAAGTACACTAATGGGATCACTGACTCAACGGAGTTGAATGTTTGAGCAAATTCTGGGAGATAGTGAAGGACAGGGAAGCCTAGTGTGCTGCAGTTCATGGGGTTGCAAGGAGTTGGACATGACTGAGCAACTGAACAACAGCAACACTTTAAACAGTAGAAATACCAAGTCATATAGAAACTCCTAAGATTCAAGAGGTTTTCTTATGTTTTCTCTCATCTATATACATATATATGCAAATATATATGTGAAACATAAGAAAATATATAAATAAAAGAATGTATTTATATAATATAAGCACTGATTGATTATACTTGTTCAAACTGAGCCATTTTACAGTAACACTAAAAATAAATACGTTAATAAATATTAGTCTTCAGAACCAAGTGCTTTGAATAGCATTTCCCAAAGCACAAGAATCAAAGAATTTTAGAAATGAAGCATCCCTGCCCTCTGAATCCAGAACTTTAGTTTCCATCTATACTCCTTTCCCCCGTGAAAGCCCGCAATTGAGACTTTTGTCCTGGAATCCAGGAAAGTGAACTGGCACAGCTGCGTTTTACACAACTTCTGGCAGAGCCCCTATCACAGCACAGAGGAGCCTTAGGCTGGACGTCTGACTCTTGCACTAGACTGAATCCTATGACAGTCCTGTGAGTAAAGGATAGGCACTGTGTCTGCTTCACTCAACTTGATGTCTCATATTTAGAAGGTCCAAATATATACTCGTAGAATAGAAGTAGTTCTTTGATTTTATCAAAATTTGCCCTTAGAAGCCAAATAACAGACACAAGAACTCTATTCTCTCTAAATCTCCATTGTTTATTTTGCAAGTATTTGTTGAGTGGACACTGTATTCCAAGTATCATTTAGCTTTCAGGAAGGAAAAAAGATTAACCACTTGGAATCCTTGTCCTGTACAAATTCAGGATTCAGTGGAAAGAACATAAACATTGATAACAGAAAAAATGTGATAACAAATGTGTAGGAAGTACTATGGCAGAGTGAAAAAATGATAGGGCAACCCATTTTCAGGTCAGGGTTAGAGACTTTGATGGAGGAAACACAGGAGCAGGATTTTTTTTGCTTCTTTTCTGCTTTAGTCTCCTAAAATAACCCATAAACCCATGCTGGTCACACTTTACCTTCTGCTCACATAATTGTGCAGGTGTTTTTTTACAACAATTTTTTTTAAATGAGAGATTTTGAAAAGATAGCTGATTTTACTTGACAGTTATTTTGAAACCAGATTTAATAAAGAACTGCCTAACAATGATTAGTTTTCTTGCCTCATTGTGAACATGTATATTACCTGAACATTAAAATAATTCTTATTAAATGTTGTAAAACTGAAAATGGCTCTTAATCGTTTATAGTGACACTAGACAACTCCAAGTTTCTCAATGCATGCATGTGCCTGTACACTGGGTTTCCGTTCCCTTATTACAGTTTTTCTCTCTTTTCTTCCTGGACAACCCTGATCCATGCATTATTGTTCACACATATTACTTCTTTCCATGAATTTATGTCACAGCTTTAGGATTCTGCATGAAATGATCATCTCTCCTTCCCTTTATAACATTTGGTATGTATCTCGGTCAGAGAATATTTACTGAGAGCCTGTTTTGTTTAAAGCACTGTGCCGGGAACAAAGAGTCATTTCAGCTTCACAGACAGAGCTGTTTTAGGCCAGAATGCAGAGCATAGACTGACTGGTTATTTACGGCCACTGTCCATTCTGTAAGACTCATGCCCTTGCTTTACCAGTGGTTAAATATTTTGAATGTTGCTCCTATGCAGCACATAAAGCACCCCTGGGCACTTAAGATGTGCCATTTGTGTTTCTTTCCTTGAAGCTCTACTGTTGTACCTATGTGGCAAATTCCTCAATAAGAAAGAAGTTTGGTTTTGTTTCACATTTTTCTCAGAGGTTCCCCAGGGGAGCGTTAATTCCTTTTCTATGAATCCTTCAGGAACTGAAGGACAACATCAGAAAAACAATTTAGGAAACATGTTGACAAGCCCAAATGAAGCAGAGAGTTTTGTTCTCACACCTACAAGACCGAGAAAATTAAAAAGAAAAAAAAAAAAAGGAATGATGGAGGAGGTTGTGCACATTTGCAAGCTATTTCTTCAGCCTTATCTTTAAACATCTAGACACAGGTGACTTTTGAGTCTCATAGATCCAAGACCGCTTGAGAAGAAAGAAAGAAATTAGACTAAGAGAGGAGAAGAAATAAAAAAAGAGTGCCTACAACTGAAAACTCAGATTGAAATACATGATTTTAAGGTATCTTGCTGCTGCTGCTGCCGCCGCTAGGTTGCTTCAGTTGTGTCTGACTCTGTGCAACCCCATAGACGGCAGCCCACCAGGCTCCCCCATCCCTGGGATTCTCCAGGCAAGAACACTGGGGTGGGCTGCCATTTCCTTCTCCAATGCATGAAATTGAAAAGTGAAAGTGAAGTCGCTCAGCCGTGTCTGACTCCTAGTGACCCCATGGACTGCAGCCCACCAGGCTCCTCTGTCCATGGGACTCGCCAGGCCAGACTACTGATGTGGGTTGCCATTGCCTTCTTATCTCTCATCAAAATGTGTAGAACAATGTTTGAAGCTTTATTCTCTGGTTGTCAGTAACAATAGTGATTAAAATTATGAATCTCAATGTCAAAATGGACTCATGTTCAGATCTCAGCTTTACTTAGAAGTTGAGTGCTATAGACACTTTCATGACTTTACTGAAGATCTCCTTCTGCACATCATTTTTGCATGAATTAAATAGATAACCATTTTGATTATCAATCATTTCCTGTGCACTAGACTTTTCTCTCTGAATTGTGTTAATTAATGAAAAAATAACAATTCTATTGTCCTCACTTTACATATGAGGAAACTGAGGTATAGAGTTAGTTACTCATTTTGCCTCATTCACCCAGCAGATATGTTCACCCCAGTGATCAGACCACAGAGTCTGAACACTGAACTGTGCATACCGCTGTGTCTTGCCTGCTTCCTGCATGCCATGCCTGGCATGTAGTAAGTGCTATATAAATAGTGTTTTATAAAGAACAATTTTGAAATAGACCTATTATGCTCCCAGTA
The DNA here is from genome assembly GCF_042477335.2 of Ovis canadensis. NCBI lineage: Eukaryota > Metazoa > Chordata > Mammalia > Artiodactyla > Bovidae > Ovis > Ovis canadensis. The sequence goes on from NC_091250.1 coordinate 66,487,538, forward strand.
TTTTATTGTAAATTACTGCAGCATAGAAGTGTGACAAAGTGGTAGTTTCTTTCTTTCTAGCACAAATAATATTTCATATGAGTTGAATGATACCTTTTAAATATCAGACTTCTTTTTTTCCCTCCTGTTCCTTTGTGGAAGACAGAAGAGGAAAACATTGTTTTCTTTGCTTCATCTATGTAACTCAGTCAATCAATACTGGTTTACAGATGATATTGCTAACTATTAACTAGATTTGTCAGATGGAAGAGGGATTTCTTATATTTTCTGCAGCTGCAGAGCAATATGTAAAATAGTGTTATTGTAGTATAAAGTATTTAAGAGCCCAGATTTTCAGAATCTGTTCTATGACTTGATGAAAGTCTCTTCATCTGCCTAAGCTTCAGGCTCCTCATATGTACAGTGTAAGTTCAGATACAAGTGACACATAGCTCTAAGATCAATGATACTGTAATTTGGTAGCTAAAGTTCTAGGAAGGAATATTACATACACTTCAATAGGATAATTCAGGTTATCCAAATATGGAATCATTTACCTTTTAAAGTAATCAGGTCCACATCATTAGAAATATGCAAAAGAATTCCCTGCCAGAAGTGGTTTAGAAGTTACAAACTGTTAGGTTGAAAGCTAAACTATGTTAGTTCTTAGAATTTGTTTCTGACTCCAAGTTTCTTAGCTTGTATAAACTAAACGTATATATAGTTAGAGAAACCTTAAGAAAGGGCTAACAGAGTTCATAATCAGGTTTTTTTAATCTCCAGGAAAAATAGAACAAAACAAAACAAAACAACGTCTCTAAGTAGACTGAAACCAGGGCTCCAATTACTCTCTGAATTCTGGCAGCAAAGCAATAAGAAAATAAACCCAAACACCTGCTGTGTGTTTATGTAAATCAAGTTTAGGCAGGATTATTTCTCTAAAATGTCCCAGGTAATTGTGGCTCAGTAATTCCAGCTTTATTGGTAACTACTGTAAATTTGATCAGCATTTCTTAAAATGTAGTTCTCAACCCATCTGTATAAGAATCACCCTATTAAAACTGCAGATCCCCAGGCCGCCCAAAATTTTGAATCAGGGTTAGAATCTGTCTTTGTTGGTAAACAAGCTTTCTTGTCAGTGATTTTCAAACATTTTTGACCAAAGTGCATAATGAAAGTTAAAAGTTAAAAGTCAGTGTTTCCTTTTAACAAAGTGCTTGTGTTAGTAGCTACACCAACCGTAAAAGGTCATATGTGACTAAAGTAAAAGCTAGAAAGATCGTATGAACAACAAAAAAATTAAGATGACTCTATTTATAATTTGCTTAACATTTATAGAAAATCTAAGAAGTTCCAGTCTTTGTGATAATGAATGTTAGTCATATCACTTTTTTAAGATGAAAAGGAAAATCTTTTTATAACTAAAATAATTCTCTCTTTAATTGTCAGAATTATTATTATGGAAATGAAAAGTGTTCCAATTTTCCTTAGTCTGAACACCAATATTTCATTGCAGCTGCTAAAATTTGTAGGCTATTATGGTAATTTAACACAATGTTTCTTTTGATATGAGTCAGTCAGCTGACTTGTTACATTACTTTGTGTGTGTGTGTAGATTTTTTTTCCCCCCAGAGGTTATTTCAGTTCCAAGTGGCCCTACAGTAAAATGGAGATTATGAAAGGTAAATAGAGGAGGCTACTACCATACAGGAAATAAAGAACTTTAGTAACATGACCCAGCAAAGTCCCTTCCAACTTGAAAATTCAGTCATTTTCTGATGTAGGTGCATTCAACAGGTCTCACAATGAGCACAGCACTCTCACAGAGTGAGGTAATCAGGACCATTAAAATGCCCAACCTATTTTTTATGTAATTGTGCTCTACAGCACAAACAAATTATCTCCAAAACTCAATTACACTTCACAGATCTTATTTTGCTCTTGAAATCACTGGCTTCACCCACATCATCCCACATTCTAGGCTAAGATCATTCCACCTAAGATGATATAAAATTGCTTATGTAAAATCAGGTGTGGTCCACCCGACCTCACCCCATAGAGATAGACTCGACAACATAAACTCACATTCATTCTCAAATGAAAAAATTCTAAGAGATATTACTCACCATCTTTTGTGTTATCATGTTTGTTTTCTTCTAGTTTAGACAGTTTAATTCTTACAAATATTTCTAGAAAACTTGCTAAATGAGAAATAAATATTATTAAGGGATATGAAGAAATGATAGATTACTTTGCTGACCTCTGAAAAATGACATGATTGTGAAATTAAGATATCCAGAAACAAATTCCCTAAAATATATGGGAGTGTGGTGTTGGGCACAGATTGAACTCATAATAAATTTGCTCTTAGGTAAAGGTACCCAGAAAGAGTGAGGATGTAGCATGAGCAGGGATTGAGAAATGCCATGACCTATTTGGGGACAATAGGGGAGATTGCTTTGGAGAAAGTATCATTTGGGAAGATGAATTTGGATAGACCAGTTAGACTTAAATTATGAACTCATGTTTACCAGATGAAGTGGTTTAACTTTGAGAGTGATAGTGTTAGTCGCTTCAGTCATATTTGAGCCTTTGCGACCCCATGGACAGCAGCCCACCAGGCTCATCTGTCCATGGAATTTTCCATGCAAGAATACTGGAGTGAGTGGCTATTCCCTTCTCGAGGGTATCTTCTCCACCCAGGGACTGAACCAGGTCTCTCAGAATATAGGCAGATTCTTTACCATCTGAGCCACCAGGGAAGCCCTTGAGTGTGATAAGGGATTGCCTACAGGTCTTGAACAACAAACTACCTTACAGGAATTTAGGAAAGATGATCTAGTAACACTCCAAAAGAAAAAGTGATAACTGAGGTCTTCCTGAGAATGGGGACTAAAGTCAAGCATTTCTGCATGGTTGAATGCATTAAATATTGGTGGTACCAGCAGAAGGATAGTGGGTGAGATAAGACGAATATGGGGTAAAACTGCACTGGGCAAGATATGCCAGGATTGCTGTGCTACTAAGGTTCAAATCACCAAATATTTTTTTTATAGTTTAGTTCCGATTCCATTGTATCCAATTTGTCATTAAGGGCAGAAATTTTATTACTTTCTGTTGTAATAGCTCTCAAATTTCCCTTAACAAATTACTCAAATGGATTAAGTTAATTTACTTCTTAAAAAAGTATAACCTGAAATTTGTTGGAAAATGTTGTTTGTTGAATTCATGCAAATTAATTTTCTGTCACTGAGAAAAAGCAAGTCTTGTTTAATTGCTAGAAAAACTGCAAAGGCAAGAAGGAAGATCAGCAGGAGTAGGAGTGTAGATTTGGGACAGATACTCCTACATCTAGCCCAAGGGTCTTCTAGAATTCCACCAAAGAAAAAATACTGCTAGAAGCCTTCCTGTTTCTCAAGACAAGTCCTAAGTTCCGGTGTCAGTAGATTAATTCCAATCAGAGCAATTTTTTTCTCCTTTCCTTCCTTCCTCCCTTTGTTCCTTCCTTCCTTTCATTCTTAAATGTAAATTTCTCTCTTTGATTGCTAGTTACAATGCTTTGGGTGACCTAGAGAGGAAAACAAAGCAGAAATTCTTCACAAAGACTTAATGATTTCCTACTAAATATAAAAGTTCTTTTTTTTTTATTTTTTAAAATTCAAGCATCCTTCATTTCATAACCAAAAGTCAGATACATAATGAACTAAATTGGCTACTAGAGACTTTCACCATGTAAGCCTCTCATGTTTCTTGATAATGATAATGATAAGAAATAGTGGAAGCTGTCTTGAGAGTTGACTAACTGGAAATTACCAGTTGTGTGTTGGCTACTTAAAAAGATGAATCTTCCCCTCAAGCTAATTTCTGATAATTAACCAAAATATCCAAGAGTGCCAAGACGTATTAAGCATGTAAGGTAGTATTTTATAACCTCCTTTGGAAAGGAGAGCCCAGCTCAGGAGTCCCTATTGTGTGGCCATATTTAATGGCCGCAGTAACCATCTAAAAAATGCTGGCATATCACTGTTTTGTTTTTGTGTTCACTTGCTGTCATGTCTGACTTTTTGTGACCTTGTGGACTGTAGCTCGCCAGGCTTCCCTGTCCTCCACTATTTCCGGGAGTTTCCTCAGATTCAGGTCTATTGAGTCAGTGATGCTATGTAACCATCACATCCTCAGCGACCCTCGTCTTCTTTTGCCTTCTATTCACTCTATTTAAAGTATATTTTCTGAGGTCTATTTTGAAGAAAATAGAGTTGGATGGGGAATGGGAATTAGTAACAACTATAGAAGAAAGACACCCTTTATTTAGTTGGCTTGTATTTCTCTTATTCTTTCTCACTCTTATTAGCCTAAGTTAAGCGCACAGGTTATATCTCTTTGGAACTACCATATGTAGTCCTCTGGCCGGTGACTGACTGATTTTGGAGCTGGCAGCCGGCTGACTGCCAGTAGAAAGAGTCCAGGGAGCAGATAACCCCTTAGAAAAATAGAGCCAAAGCAGAACTTTACAAATCTACTCTGTTTCCCTTTCATTTCTCGTGTGTGTCTGTGTCTGTGTCTGTGTGTGTGCGTGCATGCACACGCGTGTTGGGTTCTCCTACCAGGAACTGGGGAAAGTTGAAGTTTCACTGAACTTTGACTCAAAATACTCATATGTTGGCTTATAATATCGTATCTCCAAAATCATTACATTTCTTTTTTCTCCCTCATTATTTATATAATACAGGATGTCCCTCACTCACACAGGGAAAATCGTTATATAAGAATAGTTTTACTTACATAAAAACCCTGACATTCTTAGTGATTTTTTAATATCTGAGGAAGACTACTAAATGTTCAAGCAATGGGCATTTTCCAGAGATAATATTACCTGTGCCCATTTGTTTTATATTTTTTAAGTACTTCTACTTTGTAAAGCAAAATGATGTCAGTTTACCCAGCTTTACTTGTCACATTTATTTGTTTATTTATTCATCTACTCATTTTTAGCTCCTGAACACTTTTCATACTCTGAAAGCATCTTAGAATTGATTCACTTTTCATGTTACACTAGTGAAAAATGCTCTTTGATCTGAAGTTATAATTACTTTAAAATTTATCAATGCCTATTATCTCTGAATGTTGAAGCTGGCCTCCCTCCCACAAAACTTTGCAAGTATTTAAACCAAACAGGACCTTGAGTGCTCCCAAGGCAGTCCATCATCAAAAATCTGGGATCTTGCTCAAACTCATGTCCGTCGAGCCAGTGATGCCATCCAACATATTCTCTGTTGTCCCCATCTCCTCCTGCCTTCAATTTTTCCCAGCACCAGGGCATTTCCAATGAGTCAATTCTTTGAATCAGGTGGTCAAAGTATTGGAGCTTCAGCTTCAGCATCAGTCCTTCTAATGAATATTCAGGACTGATTTCCTTTAGGATTGACTGATTGGATCTTCTTGCAGTCCAGGGGACTCTCAAGAGTCTTCTTCAACACCATAGTTCAAAGACATCAATTCTTCGTCACTCAGCTTTCTTTATGGTCCAATTCTCATATCAGTACATGACTACTGGAAGAACCACAGCTCTGACTAGATGGACCTTTGTCAACAAAGTAATGTCTCTGCTTTTTAATATGCTTTCTAGGTTGGTCATAGCTTTTCTTCCAAGAGCAAGTGTCTTTTCATTTCATGGCTTTCATTATTTGTGAATAGTTGCCGCCAGTGAAAATATGTGGTTATTTTTTAAATCTGAATAACTTTTAATTTTAAACATGTAATACTGAAAAACAAGCATTTAGAGTACCATCCTTCAAAAGCTTTCTATGTACAACAGATATTAAAAAAAATAGTAATATTTAGATCAGTTTTCTTATTTGGAAGAGTTAGAACTATTATCTAGGTAGGTTGCACTGGATTCTTTTCTCTGTGGCACCTTACTATTTGTCCTCAATCTTCTCAGCCCCTCTCATTTTTTTCTATCTCTAACATTGTTTCCCAGATAATTCATCCCATTTCTGTCTATGAGGGCTCAGTAAGGTGTTTTGTAGTCAAAGCAAGACCTGCGTCTTCCGATACTTTCTCTTGGAGCCAATATACAATTTTTCTTCTGCTCCTTCTTCTCTTTGCCTTCTATCTCTGGAAGACTTTTATGGAAGCAAAGTTTGCAATGTGTTAGAATGTTAAGATATATCACCAAATGCAAATCTGCAAGCATGATTTTGTTCTCAGAAATTATCTGAATTGCATTTCAGTATTCATATTACTCTTCCCACCTTTCCCTCATTACAGTCAGAGGCATAGAAATTTCACGTGGCTCGTTATTGTGAGTGAAAATGTGAAAGTGTTAGTCGTTTCACTTGTGTCCACTTCTTTGCAACCCCATAGACTGTAGCCTGCCAGGCTCCTCTGTCCGTGGAGATTCTCCAGGCAAGAATACTGGAGTGAGTTGCCATGCCCTCCTTCAGGGGATCTTCCCAACCCAGGTCTCCTGCCGTGCTGGCAGATTCTTTGCCATTCTGATCCACATATTACAAAGCCTAAATCTCAGGCTTCTTCTCTCCCCATATTATACATACATGTGGCCCAATCTAAGTTCATAGGGGCCTGACTCTCTTATCTTATGGTTATTGATGTATAAGAAAATACACATTAATCAGGACCTATCAATATCCAAGATGATTGGTTTTCAATCCTGACTCTGCCTCCAGCATGTTGTGTGACCTTGAATACCTTCTATCCCTAAGGTACAAAGCCTTGTACCTTTCTGATCCTTGATTTTCTTATCTGTAAAATAGAATGATTATATGTCACGAATTATTTTTCAAGTACTTTTTCCATGGTAAGAATTGCATTTAATGGTAAAAATTATTTCTGAGTCTCAACATTGGACTAGATTTTTCAGTAGTGAATATACAGTCCTGGTAAATTACTTTCTATGTTACATTCTGGCAAGTTTTTATTCACAGAGGTCAGTTTGATAGTATTTATTTTCCTATATGCTGATATGGCATTGTGGCCTCCACCCTGAGAATACCTTAGAACATTGATATTAAAAAGAGTTTTTGTCATAGTAATATTAAAGTCTCAACAACTGTACTTCTTGTTTCTTTTTCATTCTTTGAACTATTAGAACAACAGCGTTGATAGTTTTGGGAAATAAAGGGCCTTTTGCTTTCTTATTTGTTTGTCACTGCATAGAAGCTAAAGATGCTTCTGCTTTAAGATAATTAAAAAGAAAAAAAGTAAAGGTAAAGGTGTGTACATGCTCTGTTGTGTCTGACTCTTGGTGACCCCATGGACTGTAACCCACCAGGCTCTTCTTTCCATGGGATTCTCCAGGCAATAGTACTAAAGTGAGTTGCCATTTCCTACTCCATGGGATCTTCCTGACCCTAGGATCAAATCTTCACCTCTTGAGTCTCCTGCATTGGCAGGCAGATTCTTTACCACTAAGCCACCTGGGAAGCCTGTGGGGTATCAATATTCACTCTACATCTTACCAGTCTCACATAAAATAGCATTGGGCATAGAAGAGCTCAAGAGAACTGTTTACATTATAGCTTTGTGGTAACAAAAACACACTTTTCCATAAGTATCAGATTAGTAATTCAGAGTCATAATAACCTGCAACTCACAAGATCATTATCTAACACTAAGATGTTACAACTATTTTTTTCCTCTCAAGAGCATATTTAACTACTAGCACAAGCATAGGATTTCCTTTTCTACCTAACAGAATTTAATCTTGCCCACAAAGTACTAACAGACAGAATGAAGCCAAACGTGAACATTAAGAACTACTCTTAACTTCCAATTCATATTTTTTATCTAATGGATTCTGAAGAGAAGAAAACAAGGCTTGTAAAGAAATAAATGAATGGGATATCATGATCACTCAGAAACAGGTGATTCATTCATTATTGAACAAAAGGGGAAAAACACGTCTAGTAATTATAATTAAATTGCTTATTTTTTAATTCTTAGAAGTTTCAATTTTTTCAATAATTCTTAAATTCTTAAAAATAGAACCAGGTTTGATTAATTTTGTGTAAACAAAATATAAAATTTATCAGAATATTTATTTACCTTTGGTTCTGTTTGCATATTTACTTATGATCATGAAAGATTAAAAGAAAAATATAGTTCTAATGATTGGGATATGGTAATCCCTCACATGTCTCATTTTCCTATTTGTATATTCTGTTAATATCGTTATCAAAAACCAAGATCAATAATTTATTTGTGAAGAATTTTAAAACCACCAGAAAGTGTTTTAGCATTTGAAGTCTTATTAAGTTAATATTTACAATAGATTATTGTTGAGAAACACATTTCATTTTTGGATGCCTAAATTTATGACAGATTTAGTTACAAGGGACATGAATTTGATGTATAACACTGGAGTCTTTGAACTGCATGGGAAAATATCACAATTTTTCATTATATTAATGTCTTGCATTGAGCTATCTGCTGCCTTGCTGCCCAAGGTTGAAGCAAATATTTTATTAGAAATCAAATCAATTTCAGACAATAAAAAGCCCATATTCCATCACTGAGTAAAGTACAAGCTCTTAAAAGTTGTTCTTTTAAATTAATAGAGTGTATCAGCTCATGTATTAGTATACAGCATCCAGGAATAATAAAGGATTAAGTTTTCACCCTTCTTCTTAACCGTGCTCTTTTGTGTGGAGTTTTCTGATGCCAGTGTTGATTGATATGAAAATGTTTTGTGCTCTATGTCACTGAGTTGTTTTCTTTTATGTTGCCTTTATTCTTTTTTTTTGCCCAGTATGGAGATAGTCAGAATTCATATTTTTTACACTTTAGAGTACTAGTCACTCCCCTTTGTGGCTAGGTTCTGTTCTGTTTCTATTGCTGGTACATGGACTCTATTAGAATGGAGAATTGCAGTGGCAGAGCAGGGGAGGGCAGAAAGGAAGAAGAGGGAACATTGGATATACGTGTCATTCTCTAGTTCTTTTTCCCTTTTCATGTGCCACTCTCCTTAGGAGTATTCACAAATCTTTCTAGTAAACTCTCCCATCTCCGATTTCTTTCCTAGTTTTTACTACTTCTTTTCTCCATCCCTGGGCTTCCCTAGTGGCTCAGATGGCAAAGCATCTGCCTGCAATGTGGGAGATCCAGGTTCGAAACCTGGGTTAGGAAGATTCCCCTGGAGAAGAGAATGGTTACTCAGTCCAGTGTTCTTGCCTGGAGAATTCCATGGACAGAGGAGACTGGCAGGCTATAGTCCATGGGATGCCAAAGAGTCAGACACAACTGAGCTATTAACACTTTCACTTTCTTTCTCCTCCACCCACTTTTCCTGGTGGATCTATCTATGCTCTGGCTTTTTCTTTCAAGATAACCTCCACTATTTTCTCACCCATAGGAGATAAAGTCATGGTGCCTCTCAAGCCTGACCCCCACGTTTGATTTGATCTTCAGAATAAAGCTAGCATCTCTACCCAAATTCCTAATTTTAGAATCCCTTTTCAAATTTCCTCCTTTTTAAATCAATTAATAAAATAACCCTTAACCCTTTTCATATTATGTATGGGCTGCTATGTTATGTGTTAAATGCCACTGAAGGTTCTTTTATTTTTCAGCTACTTCACTGATCTCCTTCACATTTAGCAGTAACTTCTCTGTCTACCCTGTTTTTCTGTGTCATTTCTTGTACTGTCCTTCATATCTACAAGATAGGAGGGGCACTTGAGTCTAGGTCTGATAGTACCTAGAACCTTCCTGCAGAATTAAAGAGGACTTTAGAGATTTTTCTGAATTATTGATTTTTTGAGGAGTTAAAGATAGGAAGAAAAATATTTCAGTGGTTTAAACATTAAACATTAATTGCAGTTGGGATCTGCCAGATATACTACCTGTTTTTCTCACAAAACTCAATTTATCATTTATAAGAAAGCAATTAGCAACATGCCTCTACATTTGTCCAGACATCTCTTGCCTCTTCCTGAGATCAAGGAAGTAGTACAGGGGGGGCCCTTGTATAGCTTTACTTTGCTCTCTGACTACATCAGTATAAGAAATCAAGATGGTATTACATTGGCCAAACAATTTGGAAAATATTGTTTTTATTATATACACATACATCTATAGTTATATGTATACATGTATCTTTATCTAATCTATGCTGGAATTTTTTAAATATAAAACAGAAAATATATCAACTTTGTTTTAAACCATTCTTAGTATGAATCAAAGGATTTCTGGTATTTATTGAACAAAGATGAAAATCAGTCTCCCAAAATTTAAGAGAGAATGGTAATTCGTTTTAAAGTCAATACATGGGTTGCTAATTCATTTCAGTCGTGTGCGACTCTGTGTGACCCCATAGATGGCAGCCCACCAGGCTCCCCCATCCCTGGATCTTCCAGGCAAGAACACTGGAGTGGGTTGCCATTTCCTTCTCCAATGCATGAAAAGTGAAAAGTGAAAGTGAAGTCGTTCAGTTGTGTCCGACTGTTAGCGACCCCATGGACTGCAGCCTACCAGGCTCCTCAGTGACGAACTTTCAAATCAATGATACTGTTTGTTTAACAGAGAGCTAACTTGAGAAGTCCAAAAAGCCGTCTGCTTTCTCTGATTATCCCAAAATTCTCACTGAATTTACATTTTCCAAAATGAAAGCAAAGCAAACTTACCAGGATTTTATCATTTATATACAACTGGAAATATTTCATACTCAGAAAAATACTATCATTATACATTTGCATCAGCATTAATAGTTTTGTTTTTCATCAGATTTTATTGCAAGCAGTGTAGGAGAGATTTCCTAACCCTAAAATATTAACACATTTTGTTTCTTAATGTATCTGTCCTAGTATAAATCAAGTGGCCGTAATCAGTATGCATTTCTTGTAGAATGGAAACATAAGTGACATTTTGAAATATTTTAATTGCATGTTCAGAAGTGCTAGTGGATATGCCAAAGTGAGAATACAATCCTGAAACTAATTAATGTGGCTTCATTTATCAAGAGCACTAGAGCTCTTATAAATACTAATAATAGCATTGTAACAGTGTATTTCCGTTTGTCTGTTGACACTCTGTGCTGTCATAGTGCCCCACACCATTGAGTCGAAGAAAGTCTTTGTGTGGATTTAACAAAAAGCATTCCACATTGTTTTGTAGTAAATTCATAAGACTGCCTACACTTCTAAGACTTCTTACACCAGGTAGTGATCTTACACTAGTGTCTATAGTACTGAGATTGATGGACTTGAAAAAACAACTATTTCATTGTTTATAGAGCTGGAGAAATAAAGGAATCAGTAAAATGCATTCTACATTCAAATATGTTACTTTTTAAAAATATATGAAATACAAAAAACAATCATATGGCTCATCTGTGCAGGAAGCAAAGGTGAGCTGAGGGGAGGGATCAATATGGAGGTGTTAGTTTTAATATAAGGTTTTGCTTCATAAATAACACTACACTGAAACAGAAAAGTCTGTTTAAAATGGCACTCTTGAATAACGGTCAGCCTTCATTTCTCATCATTAAATATCTAGGAATCTTTGCTAGGGGAGTGTTTGTCTATCACTGCTGTTGTGTTTGAATGAAGAATACTGGATTAGGAATTCTAGATTTGTTTTCTTTTATAATCATAGGATTTTTTTTTTAAGTTGGAGGATTATTGGAAAATGTGTTATTTTCTGCTGTACAACAATGTGAATCAATTGTAACTGTACATATATCTCCTCCCTCTTGAGCCTCCCTTCCAACTCCTCCCATCCCACCCCTCTAGGTCATCATAGAGCACCATGCTGAGCTTCTTACCTTATACAGCAGCTTCCCACTATCTATCTGTTTTTTACATGGTAGTGTATATATGTCAACAGTACTCTTTCAATTTGTCCCACCTTCTCCTTATGCCACTGTGTCCGTAAATCCTTTCTCTACATCTGTGTCACTATTCCTGACTTGCAAATAGGTTCATCAGTAGTAGATGTAGTCTTGGGTCTTCTCTTACTTGGAAATTTTTTTTCATCCAACTTTATTTCTCAGGTCTTCATTTTCTTCATACATACACATAAGAAGTTGAAGTCACAAATGTTTAAGGCCTTTTCAACAAATTCTAAAAGACTGTGATTTTGGAATCATTAATATAGGCTTCCCAAATAAAGAATACAGTGAGAGCAAAGTTAATAGAATTATATCCAAGAGAAGAATGCTTGCCAATGTGTAATTCTAAAAATTATTTGTGGGTCCTTTATAGTCATCTAAAGGCATCTGAAGGCAACTAGTTTACTCTTTTCTATGGCAATGAAATTTACAAGTTAAGTACAGAGATCTCCATGGGCAATAGAATAATCCAAGTAAAATGTGGCAAAGGCATGTTAAATCCAAACAAAACTCTCATCAGTTCAGTTCAGTTCAGTTCAGTTGCTCAGTCGTGTCCGACTCTTTGCGACCCCATGAATCAAAGCACGCCAAGCCTCCCTGTCCGAAAAGGGGGAAAAAAAAAAAAAAAAAGCCATTAGGAAGCTAAATATGTATGAAAAGAAATTCCGCTCAGACTTGAACTACATTAGTCACTTGGGGCAAAGGCTAGGTTAGTAACACCGTTCAAGGAAAGTAAGGCCACATTTCTGCCTTGTTTTGTAAGTCCTCTTGCTAAAAAGTTTCATTTGTCTTTGTTTTGAGCCTCAAGTACAGCTAAGTATTTATTGAATTTGCATTTGCTTCCTCTTTAGGAAGCTTATAAATCATCACCCTCATTATTTCAACAAATATTATTCTATATTAGTTTGGTTATAGAACTGGCCTTCAGTTTCACTTATTTTAATGGGTAAACTGGGATAGGAAAGAGGAACACTTTGGATTTTAGTGTTAACTATGCAATCAACTTAAAAGCTTTGTGACCTTGAACAATTTACTTAGTCTCTTGGATATTCAGTATTCTCATTAAAAAAATTAATAAAATCCATAACCTCCTGAATTAGGGTGAGATGAAAAAAATGTATATGAAGCATGTATCATAGTGCCTATAATAGAGCAGGTCTTCATCAATTCTCAGTGATCTTCCTTCGAATTACTCATTCTTATATTGAAATAAGTGCATTTCTGAATTTTTGAAATTTGTAAAGCAATGATTTGCTCCTGGCTTTGCTGCCAGTTGTGGGACCGTGCACAAACCAGTGTCCTTTTGCACTCCAGTGTTCTTATCTGTAAAAGAAGATCTAAACTATATAATTTTAAATACTTTACTACCCTTTCATTTAATTTTATTTCTTTTGGTCTTTGTAGTTTTAAATGAATGACAACAAAAAATAGATGAAATACCATTAACTGATCATGCAATAAAGTATAATCGTTTCCTATGTAACATGTCACAATCCAAGAGTATATTATACTAATTATTGTAACTTTCTTAAATTATTCCTACCAGAAATAGCTAAGTGACTTGAAATAGGTATTTTTAATCTTTCTTAAAAACAAGGAAAATTTAATCCACATGTTTCTTAAGTTGAAATTTTCCTTAATAATTTCTATTGAGTCATAGATATCTAGGTTTAAGTTTCTTTTGGTCTGCAGATGATTTTGCTTTGTCTTCTAAATGACAGCTACTGACTGCATTAATATTCAGATCTCTGTCCTCTCTTCCCAAAAGGTCACTTTTTTCTCTTTTTAAAAAATTAAGCTCTTGTATTCCTGAAAAGCGAATTATTATTTCCCATGAAAATAGATTTTAGTTAGAAGGGCCTTTCTAAAAGCATGCAAATGAACAAAATACTGTATCCACATTAGATTATCAAATGATTCACTTTTATGTAGATGTTATATCAAATCTGCAAAGCAAAATCTGAGAAATGCACAGACAATCCCTATTTCACATGATCCCTGCCCCTCCCCCCCAAAATGACTATAGTATTATTATGAAGAAATGGTTGAACAATGACAAACGTGATCTTTGTACAACTCAATTTTTTTTTTTTTACCTAAAATTTAAAAGTACTCTAATATATTCAGAATGTATTTGAAAATATCTTTGGGCACAATATCCCATAGCATATTGTGATATGTCACACATACATGGAAATTACAATTTCATAGGTTATATACATTACAAAGACTGACTTTTTCATCAGTCTATTCCTGTATGATGGGGAAGCTAACCAATGTTACTCTGGTACCATACTCAAAAATCTTCTGCTTTTCCAACTCACCGGGTAAAGCAAACAAAAACCAGCAGCAACAAAACTTTATCCAAGGACAAGAATTCTTTAATTAATAAGTAAATGCAAAACTTGTCATTTTGCCTACTCACCTTTACCCGAATATCATGTAATTAACCACTTGAAATTTAGAAGTTAGGTGAAGGTAATAAACTATATCTATTTCGTCCCAAGTTTTCACTTTAAAACGTTTTCTTTTTCTTGTTTACCTGTTCCTGATATGTCTTTTCTGTAAGGGCACCTGGCTAATAACTTAAAAGTTTCTAAGTATAGCTAGCTATCAGGTTAGCTCCATGAAGCCCATTTAGTACTTATAAAATGTTGTGGATACTACTTATAATATCTCTGGGAAATTTTGTCACTAGTATTTCTCAAATTATATCACATTGTTTAAAATCATGAGAATGGCTCATAAAACAGCATTTTCTTTCTTTTCCAGGTAGGCATATAAGATAAAATAGTCTGAATACATTAATTTTTTTTTATATTTTGGAAATATCTGAAAGCATGATAGTACCATAGAAACATGTTTTAGTTTAAACATTCGTTGGAATAGGAAACAAAAAATAAAATACCAGTGCAGAGTTACATACTAATGACCTAGGAAGCAGTTCTCATAACAGGCAGGTTGGGAGTTTGTTGCCAGGGAGGAAGGAACATAATGCCCCAGGTACATTAGGGAATATTTAATGTTCAGGGAGTCCATTATAATGCGAACAGTGGTCATTCACTAGGTCTCTGTCAGGAGGAGACTGAGCTAAAGCAGAAATGTAAATTATTTTAAAGGCTTGACTTACTGCTTTGAAAATGTTATCCACTCCCACCCTTCCCTGAAAAGCACATACTACGGTTACATGAAAATATCCACTCATAAAAAAAAAAATGTGTTTCTCCCAGTTTGGCCATGTGAATCACCACATGAGAAAGGACTATTAAAACATTAATCATTGTGATAAGCAGATGGAAACTTCATGATAATAGCAGGTGATTAAAAAAAGGAATGTGTTTCTTAGAAGTCACAGTATTTTGTCATGTTTATGCCCGCAAGTGTATAAAAGCCACTACATTTTCTTACATGGTAAAATATTGGTAATAATTAGATTTAGAATATTGTATTATACTAGATGGATAGATAATAGATAGAATTTTCACCTACATACTGAGTTATAAACAGTTGTAAACACTACAGTCTGAATGAAATTTAAACAGAATTCTCAGAATATGAGAAACCCAACATTTTCCATATGCACTGTCATATTCCATTCTTTTTCTAATATTCATATTTCATTAGCATTTAGTACACAGGCCTTGGGATTTTTTGAAAAGAAATATAAATATATTCTAGTTTGGTATTTGTGAACTATTTATCATTTAATTTACCATCAAGGCCTACTTAATTTTGTTTAAGACACTAAATTAATTTAAATCCCACCTCTTTTACTTTTGATATGCAAATATTTTTACTTTGATGTTGTAGCAGTACAAATTGAATTTTGCAACATGAACCGCTAATGCTAATTTGATTACTTCTGTATTAGTGTTGAGTGCTGCTAAAATAGCAAGAGATTGTTTAAAAAATGAAACTGGGAATGGAAGAACTCTTTCTCTGCAGGCCCTCTGCAATGATGGTAGTATTAATGCATGTACATTAATGCTTGATGATTCTCATACAACCATGAATATTAATTTTAAAGACAAACAATTTAGGATTTTTTAAAAAACCTGACAGCTTGATTTTTTTAAAAAATTGAGTTCATCAAAAAGTCCTGACTGAACTTTTCAATAGCTCAGAGTTTGAATCCATTTAAGATATTTATTGCAGACGATTTAGACCATGAATTCTTTTTAGCAGTAAAGATGTTTATCAAATATAGTGAAGACAAGGTGCATAAATTGTGAATTCAGTACATTTTGGATGGAAGCGAATCAGGCTTTTTTAAAAAAGAAAGAATGAACCTTTTTAAAAAGATCTATTTAATTGATTTATTTGATGAAGTTGAGGAGATTTCTAATGACTTGTAACAAAAAGGATGACATAAACATCTGATTACAATGGAAGATAAGACAAGAATATCTGACAACTGTTGAAAAATGATTTTTCCTTTTTTTAATAATACTTGAAAATAGTATCTCAACAAAAAGACAAAAAACTCATTTATACACGTGATCTACAAGATCATCCAACGGTGGAGCTGCAGTAATATCTGCCACCTGTAGTGTGCCTGCAGCGTGCATGTTGCTTGTCTGTTTATCAATGAAATGTCTGTGTATGTCTGTCTGTAATTTGCATTATGCCTGAAAGTCTCTATGCTCATTAACCTTTTACAGGTGCTGCACCATTCCAAGGAACTACAGGTACTAAAACAATGGGCAGTATTCTTGAAGGCACAGTACACTGAGCTCTACCTTCTCCTCCTGCCTACCCTCAGGCAATGTTTTGGAGGCCATTCAATGAGTTAGATATTTGTGGCCAAGCTAAGGAAGTAAAAAAGGAGTAGCTAGTGACTGAATGAGGGCACTGTATATTTTCCACAGATTACCCATCATCTGACTATAAAAAGAAAGGTTTGATATAAAAAAGATGGAAAGAGATTGAGAGAGATGAAACAATCATTACCTTATAAATTATCAAGAGTTTTTCTTCAGGATGTGACTAGCAAAAATATTTTAGAATGTATGCACATACTGTCAGTTTTCTTAAAAGTTTCTCAATAGTGTATGTGGTATGTGAACATACAATACAGTGATTAACTAGGTTAGAATGTTGATAATAGAGATTACTAGGCTGATGATTATAAAATTAATTATACTGAGGATAAATACTAAACACTAGTTGGTTGATTCTTTTTAAACCTAGAATTTTTTGTGTAATGTAGTTTTAAATAAGATCAAGCATTCTGCTGTTTCACAACAGTGGACATTCACAACTTGTATACTTAGGAAAAATTATGATTTTGCATAAATATTTTTAACCTCCATGTGTGAAAGAAAAAGATTCTGATTCTTTCCAATCAGTGCCTCTGAAAAATCAATCTTCTTTTTCAAATTAGTCACAAATTTATTTTGTGAATGTGTTCTTTATATGCAATGCAAAGTTTCAAAAGAATTTAAGTCAATCTACCATTGGCAAAGCCTTATCAAATAGACATTAAATAGACAAGCAAACCACTAATAAATTCCAACAGCCTTATAAAAGTTGGTGAATGCTACTGTGATTGTAAAGATCATTAGTGCTATTAAAAATGGTGATGCCATTGATACTAGTCTTTATCATTGAAACTATTTTCAAGGGCTAAAAATGGGGGAAAGCATAAATTGAGCTCACTTCTTAATAAGTTCACAATTGAAATTACCGTCTTGTTCAGCCTCCCATTTTGAAAATGTAAACTTGTTTATAAGTCACTTATGGAAATTGTTAAACATAATAGCCCATCTCCTTGTTTTCATAATTATTATAGAAAACAATCTAAAATTCTTTATATATATAATGAAAATAATCAGAGTTGACTATAGTAAGTACAGATGACAATTTATTTTCCTTTAAAATGAAATTTTATTGATATAAATGTTCATTGCTTGTTCATCACTTCATCTCTTTCTCACTCACACTATTTCTTTCTGTTCAAATGTCATGCTTTTCAAACAACAACAACAACAATTGTCTGTTTTAGAATACTTCCTCTTCCTGGTAGCACTCAAGTCATCAATGAAATGTGTCTTAAATTGTATCTCCTGAAATATACCATTGGCTCATGCTAAAAGAAAACTGAGTTCTACTCCTCACCCTCAAGTCTTAACGTCAGTTCTTATTTTGCCCGTTTTCATTTTCATTTAAGGAGACAACTTGTCCAGTGGATCCTGTTAAAGATAATGTGAAAATCACAAACAGTTTGTCTCATTCAGAGTGCAGGGTTGTGAGAGGGGGAAAGGAAACAGTGACTACAAAAGGGGAAAGAATTAGTGTAGGACATCCTTGATAAAAGCATTGCTTAGTTCATCCTTAGTTCCATTATAATGGTACTCATGTGACAGGAACTAATTTTTTAAAATTTTCTTCAACGTTTATTTAAATTTCAATAGATGCATTTGGCTAGTGGTTACCATGTTGCACAATGCAGATTTAGATACTCATGTTCTCATTTCATTTTAAAAGACAAAGACTAAATGTTTTCAATTTAGCCTTTGAAATAGACTCCAAAGAATAAAATTAGTCATCATTCTTTTCAATATTCATTGCTCCTTTTGTTAATATCAGATAACTTATCTTAATTTCTGTGTTTTTAATCTCCTTCATTGAATATAATTAAAATATACCTTCCAAATTAGGATCACACACATGTATACATATGCATAAGCATGTGTGTATATATATATTATATAAAATTTCATTAGTGAAATTTCAATAAACATATATAAAATTTTATTGATATTAGCCATAGAGGTGTCCTTAAAACTTCTCTACTGTGATTGTTAAGATCATGGCTTTGGAGTCAAATATACATGGTATCAAATTCTAGTTCTGTGACTACCTGAGTGACCTTGAGAAATGACTAATCTTCTTAAGTCCTTATTTGCTTCTGTGGAAAGAAATAATAACTTCATATTGTACATTGTACAATATATGGATATGTACAACTTCTACATAGTACATTGTAGAATCGTGGTGAAGATTAAATGAGCCAGTACTACAAAGCATATAGCATTGTACATCTCTCTAATGTTCTGTAAATGTTAGCATGTCAGCCAGTCTCATTCTAAATGCTGTGTAAGGGATTGTTTGAATACAGTGTATCCTTAGAAGGATTTGTATCCTCAAAAGGATTTTTTTTTTTCCTTTCCTGCTGCATGACTAACAATGGATAATTCCCAACCCACATGAATATAAACAGGGTCCATGGGTTTTAGCATTTTCTCCTCCACTAGCTGGAGAAGGCAATGGCACCCCACTCCAGTACTCTTGCCTGGAAAATCCCATGGACAGAGGAGCCTGGAAGGCTGCAGTCCATGGGGTCGCTGAGGGTCGGGCACGACTGAGCGACTTCACTTTCACTTTTCACTTTCATGCATTGGAGAAGGAAATGGCAGTCCACTCCAGTGTTCTTGCCTGGAGAATCCCAGGGGTGGGGCAGCCTGGTGGGCTGCCATCTATGGGGTTGCACAGAGTTGGACAGGACTGAAGTGACTTAGCAGCAGTAGCAGCAGACACATAAGGGTACATGGTGATCTTACAGAGTGCTTCAGCATAGCAACAATCTTACACCATTTGGAGAAAATGATACTGTTTTCAAGTGCTTAAAGAATTGTCCCTAGGAAGGAGGAATAAATTTTATTCTTTAACTTCTAATTTTTGCTTTAATAGTAAAACTATGGAACTATGTACGTGGTGATTGAGGGCCAATTCAACTGAGGGTAATTTCCATATTCAGCAAAACTTAGGGAATAGTCTTTGTCATTTGAGAAGCTTTCAATCTGTGATCTTATAAATAACAACATCAGCTGAAAGAGAAAGAGCTGACATTAAAACTGGAGTGGAAAAATTTGACTAGCACTAAAATACACGTATCAATAGTAAGTTCTCTCAGTCCCTCAACTGCATCATTAATGTCAATACGCAATGAAGGCTATCTCCTACTCTTTTTGGCAAACAATTTCCAGGAATTGTCTGCCACTCAGACCTTCCTAAGATGTTTGCTTCTTGTCACTTCCGCAGTATGTAAAGATGGAGGAGCTGAGATGTGTGCCACCGTAGGTTTCTTCTGAGTCTAGTTTCTGCATTTTCCATTAGAAGCTCTCCATGGGTAGATACTGTGGTTGACAAGTTTTCTGGAGTAAATCTAAGAAGCAGGGTGTTCATATACTTTGAAATCAGCTTGTTGTGTTTTCCTTTTCCAAAGTGAGTCATGATGCCTGTGGGGCTAATGCATCTACAACCTAGACTGAATTAAAATAGAGAGTGAAGGGACCATCGGAGTGGTAAGATACTATGGAGACTGATAATGATGAATAATTTCATTTATAAAGTGTAAGGCTCTGCTAATTCCTAGTATAAATATTAGACAATTGTCAAAAATAGCATACCCATACCTGGGCATCAGCTAGAATGTATTAGGTTTTTTTACAGCCTTAGAGAATAGGTAAATTAAAGCCAGGGAAGGTGGGGGAAACAAGTGGGAGTTTTATTTTTATAATGTACAATAAAGAAAATATTTTAAGAGCTTTGAAGAACACCATCAATTTAAGTTTGTTTTGTTTTGTTTTGTTTTTGCCAAATAGTGACGATACTTTAAGAAAAAGTCTCAAGTTGGAAGATTTAGCTCATTATAAATTAAACAGAAGATTGGGATAAAGTTAACATAAACAACAACAACAACAACAACAACAAAACCCCAAAACAACACAGCTACAATGCCCACCAAATATTCAGAAGAGGGTGTTTCTGCATGGGCATATGTTCAGTTTATAACATCTCCTAAAGATGTAAGTTAAGAAGCTAGAAAGGGGAAAAAATATATGCTAGGCTGATAGCTATTTAGATAGAATGTATACAGAGACAGTGAAAAGGACTGCATTGCCTTGTTGAGATTTTCAAATATCAGTATAGTTACTTAAAATGCTGGTTGAAGTGTCAGCTCTATTTAGGAAAACAAGAATAATGGGGAGAAATCCTGCTACGTGCTTAAGTTGAAATAAAAAACCTTCAAGATTATTGATTCCTATAATCTACAATTGCTTATCTTTCTGTGAAATGTCTATTTAAAATGCCTATTTAAAGTCCATTATACACATCTGTGTCTCTTTCCCTTGGACTCAGAGGGAGAGGGAGAGGGTGGGATGATTTGGGAGAATGACATTCTAACATGTATACTATCATGTGAATTGAATCGCCATTCTATGTCTGACGCAGGATGCAACATGCTTGGGGCTGGTGCATGGGGATGACCCAGAAAGTTGTTCTGGGGAGGGAGGTGGGAGGGGGGTTCATGTTTGGGAATGCATGTAAGAATTAAAGATTTTAAAATTTAAAAAATAAAAAACTAAAAATTAAAAAAAAAAATAAAATGCAAAATAAAAAAATAAATAAAAGGCATTATAATAAAAGAAAAAAAAATAAAATGCCTATTTAAATCATATTAAGAATAAACTATGCAGCTTACCTTTATATAGATTATCTCAAATTATAAGCAATTGGAATCCTGTAGAATTTAACCAGCGCTGGAAAACGATGTTCTGATATACCTGTGTTTTCACCTACAATACTTTGGCTATTTCAGCTTCCTATTTCTGAGCAGACACCATGACCCATGATAGCTTTGTGGCAGCTGTGCTGTGATATGAATAAGCAGCTATTCAGAGTAGATGTAAAGAAGAAAACTCATTTTATTTTAGTTTGTTTTGCACTAAACATTTGATGCCTTGCTTGTAAGAATAAAAATAGAATAGGGAGAAAGAAATTCAAATCAGAAAAATAGATGACAAAACTCAAATATATGTGTGACTCAAAGATCAGCTTTCCAACATGCCTACCTAAATTTTTGAATGGCATTTAAATATTCTACTTACTTATTTGAAAAGAATTCATAGATTGAGATGGTCCTGTCAGCATTTACATTTCTGTGTTTATGTTTAGTGTCTCGATCAAGTCAAATTTTTTGCCCTGTAAAATGTATAAAGAAATCACTATTCTTTATTAAAAACAGATAAATTCATATTATAGTTTTTTAGCCACATAAATATATTCAAAGCTATCACCAAAATTGACTTCAGAATACTAAAACATCTTAATATTTAGATTTATATTGCCCAACACAGCAGCTACTAGCCAGTTATAATAATTGAGCAATTATTATGTGATTATTCCAAAGTGAGATGTGCTATAACAAATACATCAGATTTAGAAGACTTGATGCCAATAAAAAGAAAGCAAAATACCTCAATAATTGCATTTTGATTACATTTAGATATGATACATTCTTATATATTTGAGGTTGAATAAAACATGTTATTAGAATTAATGCCACTTGTTTCTTTTACTTTTTAAACAGAGACACAAGGAATCTTTACATCATGTTTATGACTCTTCTGTGTGATTTGAATTATATTTGTGCATTGGCATTGATGTGGATGGTGTTTATCTCTAAACACAACAGATAAATCCTCTAATTTAAAGATAAACAATGAGGCAAGTGTATGTACATTTGTGTTTATTTCCTATTGTTGCTTGAACTAATTTTACCACAAACTTAGTGGTGTAAAACAACACAAATTTAGTGTCTTACAGTTCTAAAGGTCAGAAGTCAATAGCAGATGTCACTGGACTAAAACCAAAGGATTAATATTAGGAAGACTGCATTCCTTTTATAGGTTCTAGGGTAGAATCCTTTTTCTTACCTTTTTCAGCTTCTAGAGGCTACCATTTCACATTTTGCTAGTGGCCCCATTCTTCCATCTTTAAAGCATCACAGGGTACTTCTAAGGCTGCTACTGCTCCTAAGTTGCTTTAGTCATGTCCAACTCTGTGCGACCCCATAGACGGCAACCCACCAGGATCCGCCATCCCTGGGATTCTCCAGGCAAGAACACTGGAGTGGGTTGCCATTGCCTTCTCCAATGCATGAAAGTGAAAAGTGAAAGTGAAGTCGCTCATGTCCGACTCTTAGCAACCCCATGGACTGCAGCCCACCAGGCTCCATCGTCCATGGGATTTTTTCAGGCAACAGTACTGGAGTGGGGCGCCATTGCCTTCTCCCTTCTAAGGCTGTCATCCTTCCAATTCCCTCTCTTCCTCCTTCATTCTTCTACTTGTAAGGACGCTATGACTAGGTCCATCTGGTTAATCCATGATAGTCTCCCCATCTCAAAGTCAAGCAATCTGCCACTTTAAGCCTCGTTTTGCCATTAAGCTAAAAGGATCACAGGTTCCTGGGATTTGGACATAGACATCTTTGGGCTGCCATTCTGCCTTCCACAGTGTGTATACATATATTTATATTTAACCTAGCAGATAAATGTGGGGTTTCCCAGGTGGTGCTAGTGGTAAGGATCAACCTGCCAATGCAGGGGATGCAAGAGAGACGGGTTGTTCCCTGGGTTGGGAAGACCCCCTGGAGGAGGAAATGGCAATCCACTCCAATATTGTTGAAGGGGAAATCCCATTGACAGAGGAGCCTGGCCAGCTACAGTTCCTGGTGTTGCAAAGAATCAGACATGACTGAGTACAATAGATAAATAAATAAAATCTTCCTTCTTTCCTTCTTCCCTCTCCCTCTCCTCTCCATTTCGCACCAAAAAAGTCCATATTTTCCTCAGATTTTTTCCAATGTTTTCCTTTTGGCACTACTTCTTATCATTTTAAGTCTCAGAAAAGCTTAGGATAATTTTCATGTCACCCAAATACTCACAGCTAAAGACCAAGACAAGGAACAACTGTGTTGTTCCTTTTGGTGGTTCTAATTAGGGAGGAAGCCGGCAGAATGTGGAATTGTTTGCTACGCTCCCCAGGTAGGGTAGTAACTGACACAGCAGCCCTATGAGAAGGAAAGGAATGTGAATTCCAGTGGACAAGCCTATTTTTCAGCACGGAGAGACTGAGTAGAACTTTCATGAAAAAAGAAAAGGCTTTGAAACAAAGCCAAATAAAGTAAAGAGACAAAGCACTTCTCTGTCTCTCTGAGAGACTTTGTCAGTTTAGCACACCTGCTCAGACCTTTTGAGCTTATCTTGGGACATGCTTCTGTGAATTGACAAGCGGGTTCCTCAAGAAATTGTAGAAACGTGGCAGTGACTTGGTGACATCTTTTCACCTAGTCAGATAACTGGAAAAATTCAATCTTATTTTTAAAGTATAGTTGATTATAGGCAGTTTCATCATGGCTTGTATAACATTGGGGGATAACAAAACTTATTTATAATTGATGAGAATAGAGTAGTCTTTAGAAGTCCGAATTTGGCCCCTGTCTTTTTTTTTTTAACAAAACAATTCAAAGGCTTTTCCAAAGGTGATAATCCATAGTTTTAAATGAAACCCATCTTTCAAGATATTACACTCCTTATTGCAATATTCAAATCACTTTCTTATCAGTAGTAAAAATGATTTAACTAGACTTAGAGAACTCTTAATTTATCCTGTCTATTTGACAAAGCTAAATTGGCCACTGATTGTCACAGAAGTACAACGGTAAAATCCGTGAATTCTAAACATGATGATTTAAGTACATGCTGGACATTTTTATTGTTGTTGTTCATATCAGAGCAATTAAAATCAATCAATCAATCAATCAATCAATCTGAAAGCTTTACATTATTTCCATGCAGGTAATTTTATGAGGAAAGGTACCAGCTAAAGATAAACATGGTAAAATTAAGTGCTTGAGGAGAACAAAATGCATTTATTTTGTAATTCTGAAATTTATAACATTGTCTTTTCCATTATATAACAAGTTATTTTTTAATTATATAATAATATTAGTAATAAGTTGTGTCATTGAAGGAAAGGATTTGGGCTGTACATTTAGTCCTTAATAATTTAAGTCCTTAATAATTTAAATCAGTTTGGATGGAGCTTTTGTTGGGTTTTAAAATGCATTTGGTATAAGAGATAATGCTTTGATAGATTTAGAATTTAGACAATGTCTATATTTAGAAAACATTAGTGTGGAAGGTAGTAAATTTCAAATATTCATGACAGGTAAGATCCTTAAAACTGATGATGAAGACAGGCCAAATCCTCAGGCATTTATTAAGATAAAGTCTGTGTATATTTGAAGACAAAGACTTAAATCACACAAAAATAACTGTCTATTGATTTAGACATTTGTATCTCAGAGACACATGCCTACCCAAGTTGTTTTTCTAAATTCATGCAGAAAATGTTGAACTCTTTCCTCAGTATGGCTCTGCATTAACATAGCATGTTGGAGGTGATAATATATGCTGAATGATATATTTGTAATCAAGTCATTTAAAAATAATACTTAATGAAGGAAAGTCAGCAGGCCAAACAAGTTGTCTGTTTCTCCTAATTTGTAATGGGGGATGGGAAATATTGAAGATATTTAACTTTTTTTTTGTATTTTAGTGGAGAATTTGGCTCATAAAAATAAACCCCCAAAAGGGATCAAAAGTGATAAGAAAATACAATATAGTGAAAAATTCAATTGAGTTAGTACTAGGCACAATGTGAAATCACCATAGGACTTTGATAGGAGGCATTTGGCTATATTTCACACAAAAAATATGATCTTTGAAATAAACTTTGAAAGTTCAATAGGAGTTGGACAGATTGAGATTAAGATGAGCATTTTATGAAGGGAGACATCCTGGAAAAACAGAAGAGTGTGGTAGGTGAAAACTGTAAGGTGAAAGTGATTACCTTGCTTTCTGGCCAGTGGAATACCATTGGAGAGATTAAAAAAAATATTAGTTGGATAATTTTATCAGACTTGTGTTTTCACTTATTAAAACTGTCCAGGAAGGACAGAGGATAAGGATGAGAAAGGCAATGGTTTATAATATTTTTGCAGTTGTCTGGTAAAGATCTGAGGAGAGCCTGGCACAAGGAGTTGCAAAAATGAAAGGATGCTCTAGACTAATGCCTCTCAAAATGTGGTTCTCTGATCAGATGCATTGACATCACCTGGAAATTTGCAAATGCCAATTGTCTGGGACTCCATCCAAGACCTAGTGGATGAAAACCTCTGATGCAGGGTCCAGCAACCATTTTTGCTTTAATTAAGATATAACTCATATATCAAAAACTGCACACGTTTAATGTATAAATCTCACTAAGTTTGGACATACAGCATCACCACAACCAAGGTGGTAAGCATTTATGACCTCCAGCTACCTATGTTTTAAAAAGTTCAACAGAGAATCTGAAGCACACTAATATTTGAAGATAGCTTCCCTAAAGATAGATTTTTAGAGTTGAAATAGAATTGAGAAATTCTTTAGATTTGGGGATAAGGAAGATGGAAGAATCAGGAAGAACTAAATTTATATTGTATGAACTAAGTAGAAGAGAAGCAAAAACCAAAGGAGAAAAGGAAAGATATAAGCATCTGAATGCAGAGTTCCAAAGAATAGCAAGGAGAGATAAGAAAGCCTTCTTCAGCGATCAATGCAAAGAAAGAGAGGAAAACAACAGAATGGGAAAGACTAGGGATCTCTTCAAGAAATGAGAATACCAAGAGAAAATTTCATGCAAAGATGGGCTTGATAAAGGACAGAAATTGTATGGACCTAACAGAAACAAAAGATATTAAAAAGAGGTGGCAAGAATACACAGAAGAACTGTACAAAAAAGAGCTTCATGACCCAGATAATCACAATGGTGTGATCACTCACCTAGAGCCAGACATCCTGGAATATGAAGTCAAGTGGGCCTTAGAAAGCATCACTATGAACAAAGCTGCTGGAGGTGATGGAATTCCAGTTGAGCTATTTCAAATCCTGAAAGATGATGCTGTGAAAGTGCTGCATTCTATATGCCAGCAAATTTGGAAAACTCAGCAGTGGCCACAGGACTGGAAAAGGGCAGTTTTCATTCCCATCCCAAAGAAAGGCAATGCCAAAGAATGCTCAAACTACCGCACAGTTGCACTCATCTCACACACTAGTAAAGTAAGGCTCAAAATTCTCCAAGCCAGGCTTCAGCAGTACATGAACCGTCAACTTCCAGATGTTCAAGCTGGTTTTAGGAAAGGCAGACGAACCAGAGATCAAATTGCCAACACCCGATGGATCATCACAAAAGCAAGAGAATTCCAGAAAAACATCTATTTGTGCTTTATTGACTATGCCAAAGCCTTTGACTGTGTGGATCACAATAAACTGTGGAAAATTGTGAAAAAGAAGGGAATACCAGACCACCTGACCTGCCTCTTGAAAAAGCTATATGCAGGTCAGGAAGCAACAGTTAGAACTGGACATGGAACAACAGACTGGTTCCAGATAGGAAAAGGAGTACGTCAAGGCTGTATATTGTCACCCTGCTTATTTAACTTCTATGCAGAGTACATCATGAGAAACACTGGGCTGGAAGAAGCACAAGCTGGAATCAAGATTGCTGGGAGAAATATCAATCACCTCAGATATGCAGATGACACCACCCTTATGCCCGAAAGTGAAGAGGAACTAGAAAGCCTCTTGATGAAAGTGAAAGGGGAGAGTGAAAAAGTTGGCTTAAAGCTCAACAGTCAGAAAACGAAGATCAAGGCATCTGGTCGCATCACTTCATGGGAAATAGATGGGGAAACAGTGGAAACAGTATCAGACTTTATTGTTTTGGGCTTCAAAATCGCTGCAGATGGTGATTGCAGCCAGAAATTAAAAGACACTTACTCCTTGGAAGGAAAGTTATGACCAACCTAGGCAGCATATTCAAAAGCAGAGA
The DNA here is from genome assembly GCF_042477335.2 of Ovis canadensis. NCBI lineage: Eukaryota > Metazoa > Chordata > Mammalia > Artiodactyla > Bovidae > Ovis > Ovis canadensis. The sequence goes on from NC_091250.1 coordinate 66,515,088, forward strand.
CATTACTTTGCCAACAAAGGTTCATCTAGTCAAGGCTATGGTTTTTCCAGTGGTCATGTATGGATGTGAGAGTTGGACTGTGAAGAAAGCTGAGCGCCGAAGAATTGATGCTTTTGAACAGTGGTGTTGGAGAAGACTCTTGAGAGTCCCTTGGACTGCAAGGAGATCTAACCAGTCGATCCTAAAGGAGATAAGTCCGGGGTTTTCATTTGAAGGACTGATGCTAAAGCTGAAACTCCAGTACTTTGGCCACCTCATGTGAAGAGTTGACTCATTGGAAAAGACCCTGATGCTGGGAGGGATTGGGGGCAGGAAGAGAAGGTGACGACAGAGGATGAGATGGCTGGATGGCATCACCTACTTGATGTATGAGTTTGATTGAACTCCGGGAGCTGCTGATAGACAAGGAGGCCTGATGTACTGTGATTCATGGAATTGCAGAGTCGGACACGACTGAGCGACTGAACTGAACTGAACTGAAGTAATGAGCGATGTCATTAAACGAGATAGGATATGTGAGAGGAGAGCTAGGTTAGTTCAAAAGGTACTTTCAAAAATATTTAATTGTCCAGGAAGCTGTCATTACAAAAAAGCATAGGTCTATGGTCAAATATAAGGAATTGATTTTGATTAGACCAATCTTGGTCTTCATTGAACCAGAGAATGTTATTAATTTGCTTACAGTTTTGCTTTAGAGAGAAAAAGCCTGGCTAGGGGCAAGAACACCATTAGAATCTGTGGTATAGAGGAAACATTTTGGACTTGGAACCAGATGACCTGAAATATGGCGATGACCTGGAACATCTGTAACACTACCTGGCTGTGAACACTAGTTCTGTGGGAGTCACTTAACTTCCAAGAGCTCTAGGTTTTTGTTTGTTTGCTTCTGTTGTTCATTTTTTCACAGTAGGAAATATTGCATATATTTCATAATTATTGTGAAAAATAATGTATGCAAGAAAGTGCTATTCATTGTTTAGTCGCTGTTGTGTTCACTCTTTGTGTCCCCATGAACTGTAGCACACCAGGCTTCCCTGTCCTTCACCATCTTCCAGAGCTCAAACTCATGTCCATTGAGTTGGTGATGCCATCCAACCATCTCATCCTTGGTTGCCCTCTTCTCCTCCCATACTCACTTTTTCCCAGCACCAGGGTCTTTTCCAATGAGTCAGCTCTTCACATCAGTTGGCCAAAGTATTGGAGCTTTAGCTTTAGCATCAGTCCTTCTAATGAATTTCAGGTTTGATTTCTTTTAGGATGGACAGGTTTGACCTCTTGCTGTCCAAGGGAATCTCAAGAATCTTCTCCAGCACCGCAGTTTGAAAACATCAATTCTTTGGCACTCAGCCTTCTTTATGGTCCAACTGCCATATCCATACATGACTACTAAAAACTCATAGCTTTGATTCTATAGACTTTTTTGGCAAGATATAACATAGAATAAATGGTAGATTCCTTATTTCCTTCTCAGCTTTTTACTGATTACATACTTTTACAATACTCAATAATGTGACTGAGAATTAGTGAATTATGAGGATGAAGATGGAAGAGAGAGAAAAATATTTCTCAGAGTATTCTGGAACATAAAGAAGACCAAATAGTCACCTGGAAATGTACTGCATCCCATATATAGTCTTCTATAGTTTCCTAGAGAAAATTCTTGAGCAATACCTCTGAAAATATTTACTAAAGCATTGCAGAAAAATGGCTAAGGTTCCTTCAGAGAGACATGGTACTAAAAGACATATTACATTTTAAATATAAAATAGCAGTGCATTGTAATGTTTTGCTATCAGCTACACCAATTAATGTAGATGATGCTAATTAAAAGCAAATTTAGAGAGTGATTAGCTTCTTTCACCATTGTTAGGGAGAATTGATTCTTCTATAGATCTAATGTGTTAAAGTAAGAAGTTAATGATATATTGATGTATTTTAAATCACCTAATTTAGATTATAATTCTGAGGAAAACATTTGTGTTAATACCGAATATTAAATGACAAACTCTTTCCCTTGGAAAAGAAATGGCACCATTTGTGTAACCCTAGAGCAAGGCACATGTTGATGTTTCAAATAAATTATTGTGTATGGCCATATAATCTCAATTTTAGTCTTATAAAACTTATAGTACAAGAATTCTGTTGCACATGTGCTCATTTATATGGCAGTATACAGCTGTGTGTGGCATAATAACTTTATTGAACAAAATTATGTGCTGTAGAACTTGCTGCAAAAATTTCATGGTCCCATCTGGACTAGCTTTGCAACTGAGTAGGCTGAAGTGGGCAAAGATTTTTACAGAATTACAGAAAACAGCAGTAGCTTTCTGCTGTCAATTTTAACATTTAGAAAATAATGTCAGTAGGTGTTCAAACTAGGAGGGTATTTTCTTCAGACTCAAAAAAGGTTTTCAATTTGGAACAAAGGCACTCTCGCTATCTGAAGGCCCTTATATAAAGATAGACATCTGGCTCATACCTAAATGTATTGGCCTTCACTTACAATATTCTTCAAGTCTTATATCTTAAATGTAACAAACCTGTTGAATCTTATATGTCATCCAGATAGGCAGTTAAAATAGCTATGATCTTGGAAAAGTATTTTCTGAGGTCTTAAATTTGGCTCACATAATATAAAACTTAGCTACCCAATCTCTTTTTTGGGGAAAGGGCTAAATTAAGTCTGAGGTAGATTAAATGGCAGAACACAGCATTCATTTACTTTTATGAATATCTTCCATCTTTCTTTCCCTCTGCTTCTGCTTGCCTGTCTTCCTTCCTTCATTGCAAACAAGAAACATAACAAAAGGAATAAAAGAGAAATAAAAGAAAAGAAGAAGTAGCAGCATAAGGTTCATTTGTATAAAATCTAGTAAAACCAAGTTTGGAACAAAAAAATTGTGTAGTCCAAAAAATTAGATCTTATATCTAATAAAATGGTAACAAAATGGAGGTGCTATTCATTGTCTTCAGTGTTAACTAATGATGTTATATCTTATGTATTTTGGAGTCTATGTATGCACCATATACAGACTTTTATAAAGATGGGGAAACTTCAGGAAATGCATTAATTAGATGGTAAAAATAGGACTGTGAGTGGAAGTATTGTAGATGAAAGCAAGTTGATGATAAAAATGCCCAATATAAGTTAAATCCAACATACGTTATTATTTTCAAAAATTATAGAGAAGACAAGAAGACTGGCTACTAAACCACCCTTAACGAAAGACTGTGGGTAAGTAAAAAGTCCATGAAATATCACACAGACTGTCTCCTACGTTCTCATTAAAACTAGGCAAAACCAGATAATATATTTTGTTTCTAAAAACAAAAAAAAAGGCAAATATTGCCTATTTGTACATATGAGTTCAAAATTTTCTTTAGAATATATTTTAAAATTCATTTAATTGTTTGTTTCATACAATATTAATCATATGCTTTTACATATGTAGTGAGTAAGATTGACAGAACATATTTTATGTTTGAGGGTACAGGAAGAGGGCACTGCAATGCACTCCACTATTCTTGCCTGGAGAATCCCATGGACCAAAGAGCATGGCAGGCTACAGTCCATGGAGCCGCAGAGCGACTAAGAACAGCACAGTGTATTGTTTACAATCAGTGTACTGTTTACAATCAGTGTACAAATTACAGTCATATAAGGGGTTCTTTCAGTTAGTCAGATGTAAAATTTTGTTAATAATGTAATTGTTTTTATGTATATAGTTATATATTTGATGTGTTTGATGATCATATATATATTTATATATAAATATATATATATATAGTTCAAATCTGTAAGGACACACAAACTTCTATTCAATGAAACACAGTTCCCACACACATTTACCAGCATGGATTTACATTTTAAAAGGAAATTAAAAAGGACGCTTCCTAACACAACCATTAAATCGTGAGGTGAAGAAGGGTGAGCCAAAATCTGATTATAGAGAAGCTGTTTGGAGCAGTACCTTTCAGTGTTATTTTTTATTGTTGGGAGTAGTTACATAAATGAAAGGAAAAATCCAATAATATGTTCATATTTGATGTTGGGAACAAAAATATTTACCCTTTCTTCTACAATTAACACAATATTTTCTTAACAAGTATAATACTGAAGTCCAATTAAAGAATTGTAGGCAGCAACCACACAACAAAAGCATCATTTGGACTGTAGTACCTTAATTATAAACTCTTGAGAAAAAACATCAGGGCTGCTGAGCCAATATGATAGAACATAGCTTCTTCCAATATGTAGAGAAAGCTGCTTTGCTTTTATAAACAACCGATGGCACCCCACTCCTAACTCTTGCCTGGACAGAGGAGCCTGGTAGGCTGCAGTCTATGGAGTCCTGAAGAGTCAGATACGACTGAGCGACTTCACTTTCACTTTTCACTTTCATGCATTGGAGAAGGAAATGGCAACCCACTCCAGTGTTCTTGCCTGGAGAATCCCAGGGACGGGGGAGCCTGGCGGGCTGCCGTCTATAGGGTGGCAGAGTCGGACACGACTGAAGTGACTTAACAGCAGCAGGAGCAGCAAATAATATCTTCTCCACCTTTATAAATTCTATTCATCTACCTTTTTCACTTTAATGGAGAATCACCAACATGCTTATAAAGGCACATACTTGAAAAATATTAACTGAAAAATAGAGAATCTTTATTTATCTTATAGGGGCAAAGGAGGACAGGTATGATTAGAGTCAAAATTTAACTCTAGGGATATATTAGTGTCTCAGGGGAATAAAATGATAAGCATTCTGGCACCATGCACATTTTACCCCAGTACATGTTCACACAGTTCCAAATCAGACTATTGCTCTTTGAAGCAATATGCGCTATTTAATACTGTTACTAGCCCAGTAGTTTCACCACACCATTGAAAGTGCTCCGATATTTAATGTAGACTGACTTATTTAAAATAAACTGGCATAAAAACAAACAAACAAAAAAGTTGCTAGAATTTTAGGCTCTACTTATATGGGTCTAGAGAATAGAGGCAAGGATTTTTGCAATGATGCTAATACAATTAGTTTCTGATCCATGATTTAAATAGGAATAGAGATATAATCTGAGAAAACTAAAAAATGCACTAGAAGTCAATAACAAAATGTCACTAAAGTAGAATATTTCTTTAAATAAAACTGCTTTACTGATTAATGCAAATTTTACTGCAATTTTGACATGAAATAATTATTCTTTGAGGTATTCTCAGCTCAATTTAATAGAAAAATCAAAGGGGAGAATGATGCTTGTGTCTGTTATATTGATTCTGTCTATAGTTATAGCCCCAAATATTTTGACATGTGCATTCCTGTAATATCTGAAGCTCTGTTCCATTTATAATAATAATTCTCCTGCTGAGAGCATGGCTTGTGCTGATGCCAGCCTGTGCCTCTCTCCTTGAGGTCAGAAGAAAAGTAATTTATATATTTTAATTAGTCTAAACCTTAGCTCTGAGTCGATGACTTTATCTTAAATCATAACACATCCATAGATAAATGCATCCCTTTGAGAAAAAATGCTGCTTCCATGTTATTATTCATTTACATGCAGCTCTTTGAAAAGACACAGTTGGTTTGGAAAAAAATAAATCATGCTTGTTTAAAATTTCTTTTAAAATACTTACCAAGTGTTTATGTGTTTAAGCCTCCTGATCACCTCACAACCTTCCTGCCAGAAGCAAACTTTCACTTAAACATGTTTATTTTTGGTACTTCTTTGCTGACTTTTCAACTGAAAGATTTTACATAAAGGACAATGAATATAAAAAAATGAATCTTAAGTAGTAGTAGTGGTAACTTACTCGCCAATATATGTATTTTTTTCTGTCAGAAGCTTCCACATTATAAACGTTTTACAGGGAAAAATAAATGTTAAAGAAAAGTTTCTTTAGAAATTGCAGCTGTCCTCAATGGGTTCCAACCTCCCCACTTCCCTTTTTTTTCCATTGCTCATGAAATATATTGAACAGGTTTCTTCACTTTAAGTAACATTAAATGAAATAGGTTTTCTTTCCTTTTACATAGATCAGCACTAGCCTATCGGGTTGTATAGGTAAAATAAAGCCATTTTCCTGAAACTCATTTGAATCCCAGAAGGGTGAAGACAATCCCACTAAGGTTTCGAAGAAGATGAACTTCTTTTTTGGTCTTAGAGATTTACTTTACAACTATTGGGGCCACATTTCCTGTAGTGCATGGGGAAAATCTTGTCTATAAAAAACTGGCACATTGGAGAGAGAAATTTAATTTCATTATATATACAATTGATATTTATAGCTGATATGCTGCTGCTGCTACTGCTGCTAAGTCGCTTCAGTTGTGTCTGACTCTGTGCAACCCCATAGACGGCAGCCCACCAGGCTCCTCCGTCCCTGGGATTTTCCAGGCAAGAGTACTTGAGTGGGTTGCCATTTCCTTCTCCAATGCATGAAAGTGAAAAGTGAAAGTGAAGTCACCCAGTCGTGTCCAACTCTCAGCGACCCCATGGACTGCAGCCCACCAGGCTCCTCTGTCCATGGGATTTTCCAGGCAAGAGTACTGGAGTGGGGTGCCATTTCCTTCTCCAAGCCTATATGCCGCATCACACTAAGTTATATAGTGGAGGTGGAGAGAGATCAATATGGGATGGAGACCTGGCCTGAAAAAAAGATTGAAGGAAGAAGCCATACATGGATTCTATAACTAACTCCCAATGCAACAGAGAATATCTTTTGCTTACTAGCCTATGAAGTATAGGCAATACTAAAAAAAGGAGTAAGACTAATTCATAAGAATAATAAAGTAATGATAGTATACAATATTTATTGAACATTTACTATATACCAAACACTGTTTGATATACTTTCTATTATCCAAATCTTTTCAGTAGTTTCAAGAAGTCAGATCTATATCACTCCCATTTTAAAGATTAAAAAAAGTGATTAATTAATTTTGCTAATATCACCCAGTTAAGTGGCCAGAACAATACTAAAAACAGATACATGTTTTCAGAGCACATAGCATGACTTAGTGTAAGGAGAGGGCAAAATGAGATTCCTAAAAGCCAAATAAAACAAACATCCCCCAAATCTTCATTGGTGACTTCACTGTATGAAATAATTCTATGAAAACTGGGCAAGTCAAATGTCTGAGTTTAGCCTTTTCTTTCAAAAGTGTGTGATTAATTGCATTTGGTCAAAGCTTGTAGGGTTTCTTGAATTTCAAATGGTTTATCTTGTAAAAGTACTTGGTAAAATTGCTCTGCAGATGTTAGTGTTTTTATCTGTTATTGAAGTTTCCTTTTCCTTTTTTTTTTTTTTTCCCCAGTGAGGAACTAAGTGCTGCTTGAAATATTTCTAACAGGAAGTTTGGAGAAGCTGGGCGGCACACTTCTTTGCATTTATTTTCTATGAGTCTCTTCTAATCACAGGGTTTAATACTGGAAGTCATATGAAAGAAGGAAATGCACATGAATGGAGGTGCTATGATCAGGGCCATTTCTGTCAGGAAGTCATAGCTGTCTGCCCTGCCCTTATGAAGAAGCTTCCTTCATGACTGAATTGAATTGAATACAAATTCAGTATCACTGGCCTTTCTTCACAAAGGCATCAACTTTGAAACGGAAAAAACAAGTTCAAAATAGGTTCCATAGTAAGTTAAATTAGGAAGGCAATGATTTATAAGGACTTTCTTCCTAGTAACATATTCTGTTAGGTTATCAGCATAATAACATTTTAAAGATATAAGATTTTAAAAGAAGTTATAAGATTTTCCTCACCTTGCTTATTAACATAATTTTGTTGAAAATCTGACGAAAGACTCTGACCATTTTACATGTACAAGCAGAAGCAGGCCCGACATATATATACATATATTATATATATAAATATATATAATTTCTATATATGTTTTCTATAAATATATATATATTTTGAACTTTTATTTTGTATTGGGATATAGCTGACTAACCATGTTGTAATAGTTTCAGGTAAACAGTGAAGGGACTCAGCCATACATATACATACACATACAGGCCCAACATATATATTTTCATAAAATAAACCATTGCCAAGTATCACGCAGTATAGCTGTCCTGTCCAACATGGTAACCACTAACTCATATATGGCTATTATTTTAAATTAATTAAAATTAAAAATTAACTTCCTCAGTCACACTAGCCTCTATTCTATAGCATACTTTATTACTGCAGAATGTTCTATTGACGATGCTATTGTGCAGTTGCGGCTAACAGATCAAGCTGGACTGTAAATTCCTGTGTTTCAGTCCAGCTTCATTTGCTAGAAGCATGAACTTGGTCAATTTATGTTGAGCATCATTCTTCATCTGCAAAATGATGATGGTACCGATACCTATCTCATATAGTTGTCATGAGTACTAAGTGAGATAATATATGTAAACTATTTAGATCAGTATCTTGTGTAAACAGAAGACTTAATAAATGCTTGATAAATACTATTATTATTAGGGGTTAGCAATAAATTAAGTATCATTCATTGGTTAGAAAATGATTGTACATTTCAAGATCAAAATCAATATGCTAATAGGCTCCTATAAAGTTTAAAAGTAACATTTTATTTCCATATATTCATATATTTTCAGAATGGATTTGAGGCTATTAACTAAATTTTTAAAGGGCAAATACAACAGAACTGAAAATGATTCACCTAATTTTAGAAAGACAAACCCAAAATTGATGATGAGGGTGGGAATTTATAGAAGACCATGGTTAAAGGAAGCTATTGCAATTGAGCAATAGCAAATATTAGCTGAAGTACAGGCTTAGAATTTTTTTCTTAATTTAGGTTAAATCCAAATAGATATAAGAAATGTTTCAAAGTTGCATTCAGATACAGTGTGAATCTAACTCAACCTCATAGAATTAGTAAAAAATGTCCTGTTACATATATTTATTTTAATAACCAACTATTGTTTGTAGATTTTTTTTAAAGATATAATCAATAGGCCCTGCTAATTTTCTAGGATAAAACTACTAGAAATTAGCTAAGCATATGTGAAATACCAGCGTAGAAGTAGAATACTGGTATAGCACAGTGGTTACAGCAAAGAAAGTAAAGTCTGACTGCTTGGACCTAATCTCTCTCCTTCATTACAAGCTGAATAACTTGGAAAACTACTTAATCCCCCTGTGTCTCATTTTCTCATCTGTAAAATGGAGATGATAATTGTAACACTCTCATGGGGTTTTTAAAGATAGTAAAATTGCTGGTGCTTATCAAGTAGACTGCCTGACACTTAGTGCATATACGATACAAGCAGTATTGGATGTTAGTCAGCAACACGGAATGGCTAACTGTGATTTTGGAGAATTCTCCTAATTTCCCTCTTCCTTCATTTACCTCCTGAAAATCTGGTACAGAAGCAGGCATGTCAATTGTATTGCAAAGATGATCTCAGTATAAAAGAATGCATTATAAAATTTTAGTATAAAAATAATAACAAATTTAATTTTCATATTTTCCTAAACAATGCTATTCAGTATTTTCATGTATTCTGATGCTTCTAGAGGGTATAGTTTTATTTCCTTTTTTGCTGTTGTTATCATCTTGTTTCTTTTTTAAAAATATTTGAGCACTCTCTGGGGTAATTGTCTAAAGAGATTTTCAACTTTAGAGGAAAAAGAAGAGCAAGAATATATGCTAATGGAAATTACTTAGAGAAACCTGAGTAAATCTAGTAATTGTGTGCCATCTGTGGTAAGGAAATTAAATAGTGCACTTAACATGATTCAATAATTAAATATGTATTTATTAAATCATTTGTAATAGCTTTAGTATATGACCTCAGGTCTCAAAGGCAACCACAGAGTGATTACCCTTGAAGCTTCACTGAAAAGTGAATTACAGAATCAGTTTTCTTTTCTTTTGCTGCCTGAACATGCTTTACCTTGAAATCTCATTGTAAAAAACTTCTGGTTACTCACAACTTTTGTACAGGACTTCATCACTGCAGGACAATATGGGGTGGGAGTTGCAGGGGGAGAGGAGCAGAATGTCATGAAAAGTTGACAATAAACAGAAACAGTCAGAAAATTACCTGTGGGAGATGGCAGATGATCAGAGATACTGAGACAGAAGGCAAGCACTCTGCACAGCAGCTGGAGAGGAGAAAAGGTGCATTAGTCAAATGGATTAGGAAAAAAATGAAAGCAGATTCCAGAGAGGTACTGCCATTTTCTTAGTATCGTTAGGTTTTTTTCAGACTTTGAGATATATTCTTTAGTTGTCCCTCTCCTTTTCACTTATGTATTACTTAGGGAGAAATTTTTGAAATTTAGCATTTGGAGAATATAGAACTTAAGTCATCAACTTAGGAAATGTCATGTTTCATGAAACATAAATGATTTGAACTTGGTGAACTTGATTGATTTACTTTTAAAAATCACATTTTCCTAGATCATTTCCAAATTTGTTTTATAAATCTGTGTATTAAAACATTCAGAATGCATTTGCTTACTTCTTAAACTAGATTTCCTGGGCAATACAGTGAAAAGAAAAGTACTACAAAATTTTAAAATGCATGTTAGTGTTCCTCTTCCTAATTTCCTCTTGCTAATTTAGAGGATTTCCTGTTAAGGAATAACAGGTGTAAAATATCCTTTGAAACTCCAATTTAACTTCTTCGTCCTATTTCCTGAAACCACGTGAATGTTTTATGATTCTAACTCTTGCCCTCACATATCGCCATGCTTTCTTATGCATCTTTATTTTTTACAGTTCAGTAAAGTTTGTATTAACAGAAATCTTTTCAAAAAGTAATTTTGAGGAAAAAGTTTCCCTTAAGCTAACATAGTTCTTATTTCTTCTATTTCCAGCTTCAGCTCTTAACTCCTTTCCATGGTATTCTCAAATTTGCAGTTATGTAATGTTAGATAAGTCCTATGCCCTTACCTACTGTTGCCACACTTTATGTTCCATCAAATAATGTACCAAATCACTTTGTACTTATGATACAGTTCAATCTGGGTACTTTGATAATCAAAATAAAGAGATATTTTGGAAAATCAGTGACATATAAGTAAGAGGCATTGAAAACAAATTCAATTTTTATAATACTCTGTGTAATTAAAATAAAAAAAATTAACATTGAAATAGTGGGTCATTTCTAAAAGCTTATAAATTTAAAATGACAGATTAGCTTTACTCAAGTAATCAATTGTGAAACTTCACTTTATCAGGATAATGTTTCTTTTAATACATTTGTCAACCTACTTCCTGTTTTGGCGCTGGAAAACCTCTCCATTTAACGGAAATAGTGAAGAAGCTGTTTGCACTGTCAGTAGAGAAATATTTTTTATTTTTCGTTGAAAGCAACTAACTGCCTCATATGCAAATTGAAAGTACACACACATGCATACACACACAGACACACTGTATACTTTTGTTGGTATCAAAACCCCACAATTTCTACATAAAACCTGCTAAGGAGTCACAGCTGAAACCACTTTCAATGTGGGAGAAAGTTCTGGCACCTTTTAACTGAGCAAAATTGCAATCACTGCATTGGATATATTCTGAGAATTAGGGATTTGTCATTAATTTTCATTTAATTGTATGGTTATCAGAAATTATATTCCTATGTTTGCATATATTCACTATCCATACCCCCACTCTGAACAGCAGTTTTGTACTGGGATATTTTCAGAAAATTAATTTGGCCTGATTTCCCTATTAACTAGTCATAAAGATTTTCCCTATGCTGAAGCAAAATCCATCTTTGGTTTTGCCTGAAGTATATTGCTGCAGGTGATAAAGACAGAATTGAATAGTTGATATTCATTGACTGCTGAGGTAAAGATGAATTTTCTGGTAAAAACTCCAGAGAGCAATTCTTTGGAGTTAAAACTCTTTTTTTTTAATTGACATAGGGCCAAAGGTGAACGTTTGGGGGAGTTTAGATAAAACGAGCTTTGCCACTTTTGAATTATATGCTAGAAAGGAGGGAGAAAATGTGATCCCTACTGGACCATAAGACTCCAACAGTTTCCTTTGCCTACAAAATTCAAAAATACCTTGTGGTATAAACCTCAAACTCAGAATATTGTCCTCCTCATTGTATTGAGAAAAATGCATTGAGAGCAAAAGCAATCCACATTCACATTTATAAAGCTGAGAGAGTTTTGAAATCCATGCCTGGATAAGCATCATACAAGCATTTTTCTGGCTTCTCAAACTGACCTTTCCTTTCTACTGTTAAACTGTATTAAAAATTAAAAACTTAAGGGAAATCAAAGGCTTAAATGTAAAGAACATATTTGTGCAAATCCTCTTTTGTTTAGGCTTAACAGAGTTTTTAATTTGTTCATTTGTTTTGTGCTTTTTGTAAATCTTTACCTTTTTCTTTATTTTTTAAAGTTAAAATAGGTCATTTAAGGCAACATTTTACTTAAAGATTAGAGCAGGCCTAAATAAAATGGAAAATGTGAGATTAGTTGAGGAACATTAATAAGAATCAACTTATCTTGATCTGATTCTCTACTGCTGGACACTGTGAATTAGAAGTCAAAATTACATTTTTAGAAGTGCTCTAACTCAGAGATTGTGCTTTTATATTAAAAACATACTTGCATTTCACCTAACGTAAAAGCAAGAACATTTGGCCAGTTAATAACTTTCTATGGTTAATTCTTGTCACATAATTTAAATAGATATAGTAGTTTCAGAGAAAAGGCATCTAGATGAATGTTTAATCAGTCATGCATATGTAGGCTTCTCAGGTGGTGCTAGTGGTAAAAACCCTGCCTGCCAACGCAGAAGATGTGAGACTTGAGTTCAAACCATGGAGGGCATGGAAACCCCCTCCAGTATTCTTGCCTGTGGAACCCCATGGACAGAGGAGCCTGGTGACTTACAGTCCATGGTGTTGGAAAGAGTTGGACATGACTGAAGCAACTTAGGACACATACACACAAATATAGGAAGAAAAAAGGAAAACTGTGGCAAAAGGAATTTGATAATTTTGAGCCTTATTTTTCTCACCTGTATTTAAATAAGTAAAACAATTAGGATGATAATTCCAACCTTTAGAGCAGTTTGGAAACAAACATATTACAGCATGGATATGATAGATAATAAATGCCAATCTCTCTTCTATATATATTTTCTCATCCAAATAACTGGCCTCTACTTCTGGATCTACACAGAAAATCAAGGCCATTATTACTTTATGGGTTCTTATATCTCTCTTTTAATAATTGTGGTCAAAATAAGTCAAGGTAAATAGCAGACAATAGGTTTCATTGACAAGGGCAACCATAAGGTCACAGTTTTGTAGAAGATGTGGAATGTATTGACAGATTATTCATCAAAGGAATCAAATAGGAAGATAAAAATGCATTAAGCCATTTTGTAAGAAGGTATTAAAGAACTATGCTGCTATAAGTGGATCAAACTGCTTTTTTATTCAGTATGCCAAATGAAATATGGACAATATCCTTGGAACTTGGTCTGTTTGTAAAATTCAACAGGGATCTTTATTCTTGATATTTGGCTCCTTTCCAAGCCTGTTAAGTGCCTGGTGAAGTATCTTAAATTACAAGCTAATAAATGATACTTTTAATACAGTTCTAGGCTTTGGGACCATCTCTTTTCCTCCTTCTCTTCTTTCCTTCTTTTCTCCCTTCCACACATTTAATACACTTTATAATATTTGTATATATTTTATTTTGTTATTGAAATATAGTTGACATACAATATCATGTTAGTTTCAAGTGTGCAACTTAATGATTCCCCAATCAAATACATTATGAAAAGATCACATGTCCAGTAAACATCTGTCACCATGCAAAATTATGACATTATTATTGACTATTTTCCTTATGCGGTGTATTACATTCCTGCATTATTGTATAACTGGTACTTTGTATCTCTTATTCCCCTTCCTCCATTTCACTCAACTCTTTGAATCTATAAATTTGTGTCTGTTTTGGATTGTTGGTTTTGTATTTTAGATTCCACATATAACTGAAATCAGTACTCATTTTATATCAGAAACTAACTGAGGTGGGAATTATGATGTGATAACCACAAGGACCAGGGGTATACATGGATTATTTGATTTTTTTTTTAAAGAATAATTAGATATGATTTAGTTAACACCCAGCTTTATAATAGCTAGTAGTTATCAAATAACTACCATGTTTCAAAATTTTAAACATAATTTATTTACTTATAATGTTTGAGAGTACAGTAGTTAAAAAATTTACAAATCCATGTGCAAAATGGAATAAAAAAGATTTTGAAAACAGTAACCCTAGTATATAATTATTTCTTAAATTCTTTTTCTCTAGACAATGTCATTTAAATTAATACAAAGCAAATATTATTTTTATTTTAACATTCTTGCTTTTCAGTCAAGTATTTTCATTATATACAAATTTATTAAAAATAACCTGTTATTTATTTATTCATGCATCAAGTGAATAAGCAAAACTTCAGTTATCACCAGACCATCTTCTTATAAACAAATAGATACAGTTTAAATCTCAAAGTTTTCATTTAATGTTCTGGTAAGTGGATTAAAAGCTGAAAAACAGTCTCAGGTCAGAGAGACTTTTTCTTTGTGATATATGTATATTGTTGTTGCTGTTTAGTTGCTAACTTGTGTCCGACTCTTGGAATCCTATGGACTGTAACTTTCCAGGCTCCTCTGTCCTTCAGATTTCCTAAGCAAGCATAGTGGAGTGGGTTGCCATTTCCTTCTCCAGGGGATCTTCCTGACACATGGATCAAACCCACATCTCCTACATTGACAGGCAAATTATTTATCCCTGACCCACTTGGGAAGTCCCAAGTGGTCCCAAGTATATATGTGTGTGTGTGTGTGTGTGTGTGTACAGTCGTATCATGCTCTTTCTCTGGAAAAAGAGACTGGCCCTAATATACATAGAGAGCTATTATGATTTATTTGTTATTTGTGATATAAATACTATATGTTTACTGGGCTTCCTTGGTGGCTCAAATGATAAAGAATCTGCCTGCAATGCAGGAGACCTGGGTTTGATCCCTGGGGCAGGAAGATCCCCTAGAGGAGTGCATGGCAACCCACTCAAGGATTCTTGCATGGAGAATCACATGGACACAGGAGCCTGGCAGGCTATAGTCCATCAGGTCACAAAGAGTCAAACACGACTGAGCGACTAAGCACACAGCTCTCCTTAGTTCACATTTACATTCACCAGTGGTATATGATGGGCTTCCCTTGTGGCTCAGCTGGTAAGGAATCCACCTACAATGTGGGAAACCTGGGTTGGGAAGATCCCTAGAGATGGGAAAGGCCCTTAAATAATAAATAAGGCCCTGTCTTGGAGAAAATGATTAAATAATTCTGGAATTCAATGATTTACATGGAAAATAAGTAAGATATCTTGTAATATCCCTGTCACATGGAATTCCATCCTATACATTAACATTCATGCTGTTTATCACCCCTTGTAAGTGGAATTTTTTTTTTTCTGGCAATTTCCAGTTAGGCTGCAATTTGCAAGTAATTATCTCAGGAGATTGGGCTAATATTCATAAAGGGATAACATAGCAAATAAAAACTTATAAAGACTTTTGAAAAATATTTTTAATTATGATTTGGGTAATGGTAAGTTTGTTTTAGTGTTAAAGCACATAATGTAGTGTAAACTCATTTAAAATCTTGATTTACAAGAAGTGTGCATTGCTATAGAAGAGAGGAAGTGGCCATGCTTGGGGCTGGTGCATGGGGATGACCCACAGAGATGTTATGGGGAGGGAGGTGGGAGGGGGGTTCATGTTTGGGAACACATGTAAGAATTAAAGATTTTAAAATTAAAAAAATAAAAAAATCTAGCCAGAGGTGAAAAAAGAGGAAAACAAAACATAATTATAAAAAGTTTGAAGTGGTGCTATAATGGTGTAAAATATATATACATATACCTAACTTTAGAATCAAAAAATTGAGACATTTCATAATTTTATCTGCTTGATTCTTATTCAGAAAGTTACCTAAAATCATCCCTGTACCACTTCCCAAAAAAGGCTTATATTGGTGCACTTTGGAATTATTTGTTTCTACAGCTAATGTATTACAAATAGCTTGTATTACAAGTAGCTTGTATATAGTGAGATTTCAGATAGAAAAGTAAAAGAAATAGAAAAAAAATACACAAAAAATACAAAAGAAGAGAAATAAAGAGAAAGAGGGAAAGGAGGAGTTGAAATGACTGACAGGAAAAGAAGGGATCAGAAAGGGAAATGTCATAGCAAATAAGCTAGTTGAAAAATCACACAATTCTTTTGCAATTTACATTAATTTTATCTTAACAAGAAATGTTATAGTCAAAATATTAAATAAGAATACATTTTTTTCACTTCCCAAAGATGCACAGAACATAAAACTTGAGATATATGATGAATTTCTTTCAGTTCAGTTTAGTTGCCCAGTCGTGTCCAACTCTTTGCAACCCCATGAATTGCAGCACACCAGGCCTCCCTGTCCAAAACCAACTCCCGGAGTCCACCCAAACCCATATCCATCGAGTTGGTGATGCCATCCAACCATCTCATTCTCTGCCATCCCCTTCTCCTCCTGCCCTCAATCTTTCCCAGCATCAGGGTCTTTTCCAGTGAGTCAGCTCTTCACATCAGGTGGCCAAAGAATTGGAGTTTCAGCTTCAGCATCAGTCCTTCCAATGGACACCCAGGACTGATCTCCTTTAGGATGGACAGGTTGGATCTCCTTGCAGTCCAAGGGACTCTCAAGAGTCTTCTCCAACACCACAGTTCAAAAGCATCAATTCTTCGGCACTCAGCCTTCTTCACGGTCCAACTCTCACATCCATACATAACCACTGGAAAAACCATAGCCTTGACTAGACAGACCTTTGTTGGCAAAGTAATGTCTTTGCTTTTGAATATGCTGTCTAGGTTGTTCATAACTTTCCTTCCAAGGAGTGTCTTTTAATTATATGGCTGCAATCACCATCTGCAGTGATTTTGGAGTCCAGAAAAATAAAGTCAGACACTATTTCCACTGTTTCCCCATCTATTTCCCATGAAGTGATGGGACCAGATGCCATGATCTTCGTTTTCTGAATGTTGAGCTTTAAGCCAACTTTTTCACTCTCCTCTTTCACTTTCATCAAGAGGCTCTTTAGTTCTTCTTCACTTTCTGCCATAAGGGTGGTGTCATCTGCATATCTGAGGTTACTGATATTTCTCTTGGCAATCTTGATTCCAGCTTGTGCTTCTAGCGTTTCTCATGTTGTACTCTGCATATAAGTTAAATAAGCAGGGTGACAGTATACAATCTTGACGTACTCCTTTTCCTATTTGGAACCAGTCTGTTGTTCCATGTCCAGTTTTTTGTTTTTTTGTTTTTTTTTGTTAATCCTTTGTATTGTTTTATTTTTCTTTATTTTACTTTACAATACTGTGTTGGTTTTGCTATATATCAACTGTTGCTTCCTGACCTGCATACAAATTTCTCAAGAGGCAGGTCAGGTGGTCTGGTATTCCCATCTCTTTCAGAAGTTTCCACAGTTGATTGTGATCCACACAGTCAAAAGATTTAGCATAGTCAATAAAGCAGAAATAGATGTTTTTCTGGAACTCTCTTGCTTTTTCCATGATCCAGTGGATGTTGGCAATTTGATCTCTGGTTCCTCTGCCTTTTCTAAAAATGTGAACATCTGGAAGTTCACAGTTCATGTATTGCTGAAGCCTGGTTTGGAAAATTTTGAGCATTACTTTACTAGCATGTGAGATGAGTGCAATTGTGCGGTAGTTTGAGCATTTTTTGGCATTGTCTTTCGTTGGGATTGGAATGAAAACTGACATTTTCCAGTCCTGTGGCCACTGCTGAATTTTCCAAATTTGTTATCATATTGTGGCAGCTGCAATGATGCAGGAGTGCGGCAGAGAGGAGCTACCCCTGACCCGAGGTAAGAAGCAGGGGCTGTGCTTTACTGGAGTAGCCCTCAAGGGAGACCTCAAGTCCAAGGTAAGAGAAACCTAAGTAAGATGGTAGGCACTGAGAGAGGGGATCAGAAGGCAGACAGACTGAAAACTACAATCACAGACAACTAGCCAATCTGATCACAGAGGATCACGGCCTTGTCTAACTCAATGAGTTTCCTTGCTAAGTCGCTTCAGTTGTGTCCGACTCTGTGCAACCCCATAGACGGTGGCCCACTGTCTCTGGGATTCTCCAGGCAAGAACACTGGAGTAGGTTGCCATTTCCTTCTCCAATGCATGAAAGTGAAAAGCGAAAGTGAAGTCACTCAGTCATGCCCGACTCTTAGCGACCCCATGGACTGCAGCCTACCAGGCTCCTCCATCCATGGGATTTTCCAAGCAAGAGTACTGGAGTGGGGTGCTATTGTCTAACTCAATGAATTTCTTTAAAAGCTAGTAATATACTTTCCTTAAAAGATATTACAGAAAAATTGCCTGTTAGACTGGACTGGAATATCATTAGTTTGCAGGTAAATGTCACTTCAAAGAAGTCTCTTTGGCCCCCTGTTCATTTTGTGTCTTGTCACACTAGTTTAATTTCCTGCACTGGATTTATCAGTACCTGATAAGTACTTTTTTGTTTATTTTTTTCTTATGAGTGTCCTACTACTGCATGTAAACTATTGAGAAGTGGAATTGTCTTGCCTGGACTATGGAAGACAATCAACATTTATTGAATGAATGAACAAAATAAATCAATGTATATTTTAAAATTTGACCAAGTCCTTTGTCAGTGAAGGTGTAATTTGCCATGGCATCGTATCTGTACTTGAATATGCATTGATGGCTGAACTCTCCAGATGTGGAATAAGAAAGTTATTTTAGATTTCATTGTTCTTTCTCATAATGGCACCAGCTCCATTTCATGCCCTTTTTCTATCAGAAAATCAGAATGCATAAATTCAGCAAACTACCAGTTTCTTTAGAGCACACAATTACAATTGGATATTATTTTTTCAAATCAGCACTTTATGATGAAATGCCAAGTCCATGACAATTGTATAATGCACCTTTACAAAGATGTACTGTGAATACTCAGGTAGTATTTTACAGATTGTTGACCTAAGTGATATGTCTATCAAATGGAAAAAAGTAACTCAAACCATATAATACTTTATCACTATCAATCAAGAATTACCTTCCCAATATGCATTCAATAACATATTTTTCAAACACAACATGGAAAATCGTTGTGCATTCAGTAATTCCTACATCTGCTATTAATTCTTCTGAAATCTTTCACTACCCAGAATCTAACTCTCAACTCACACAAAAGTCTTTATTCATGTCTGCATTCTTTCACGTAACACATTCTTTTCTAATAGAGTAAAACAATTACTGTGTGAGTATTCAATAAAGCTAGTCCCCTCTCCTATATTACAAAGATTTAAAGGTAATGACAGCATTTGTTTTATCTTTACCTTTCTCAAACTACCCAGTATAATGCCTCATCCATAGGAAGATCTTTAGAAATAATTGAATTATAGGTCACATGTGTAAGAACAGACTTTAGTTAACACATAAAATGTCAAAATCTAACTTAAATTTATTTTAGAATAAAATCTATTAATTATACTCATACATGCATTCATTAATTTTCACAGATTAATTTTGTGATGTGGTTACAGTTACCAAGATACATAGCTTCTGGCAACAAAACGGATGGGCCTGGAATGGTGGGTGTAATATAATCCGTTATATTTTAAGCAATTAAACTACTCAAGACCAGCATTCCACCTGCCAAATGTAATGAATTGGTTTCTAAATGTCCAAGAATATTAAAGTATCATCTATTAAAGTCTGATGTTCAGGGTTTTTTTTATATATATAGTTTCTAGTTAATGTGCAAAACGTGTTTAAATTCTCAGATGACCCAATGAAAATATATGCTTTGTGTATCTGTAATTGGCAATGCAATACTACACATTCACTGATATTAGATTACATGGTAATATGAGTATTTAAAACCACTTTAAAGGGAGAATGCTTTGAGTAAGAAACAGGTTTGAAACATTCTTTGAGTTTTTTTTTTATATTTTTTTCTGAAAGTTGACTCTTGGTATTTTTACAAACACATGATTTACTATAGAAGCTTGCAAAGGAAGTAACTGGAAAGACAGATTTTGCTGACAAAAAAGCACTATTGGTTTTATTAGTCAGGAGAGGAGAAAAAGTAATCATTTAAACCTATGGCTCTGCTCTGGCTTGTGCATTGAATAACCCCAAGTGGGCCATTCACATGAACTACAATGGACATAGTGCCATTGGATCCATGCAATGTAAAGGCTTTGGTAGGGGGCAGCTATCATGAACACTGCCATTGTAAGATGTAGAGGATTTGTTGAGGAAATTAATATTTTGTGGTCTGTTTGTATAAAATTAAATTTTTTAAAATTTAAGTTTACATAGGATAATTTAGTTGATGCAACTTTCACATGAACTATGTTAATACAATATCTCGTGGTGAATAGTTGAATATAAGGGTTGTTTTTTAGTGTGTGGGGAGAGGTGTGTGTGTATATTTGTCTGTGTTTAAGTTTTATATTCCTTTTGTTTACAATCTTGTGGTCTTATGGACTATGTATGCCTAATAATTTTACTTAATTGTGAGAGTTTACTTAGAGAAATGTGGACATGTGGTGTGAAAGAGCAGGCCTACTTGCTGAACAGACAGTAAAAGCTATTCAAGAAAGAGTTATCGCATACCTACTCCTTCTAGGCATAGTCCAGATCCTGCTATCTTCCAAAATTCTTTAATTCTATCTTTTGGATTAAATTTGACATGAGAGATAATTTATATGACTAATGAAAAATTGAATTAACTGATAGTTATTATTTTTAAATGATTTAAATACATTCTGATCATAGACTTGTAAGGGCTAAAATTTAAGCTCAGTGGTGGCAAGGACTTTGTTAGCTGTTTTCATTCCTATATAGCAGGTAACATATACATGAAAACATAAAAGTTTCCAAGCACATACTACATAATGGGCACTCAGTTTCAATTATCAACTGAATGAAGATACAAGAAAATAAATGGATAATCTTTACTTTCCTGAAACCTATGGTAAAAAGATTCATTTAGCATATATATATATATATATATTTATAATATACACACATGGACATATGTGTACCTGTGTATATATGTATATGCATGTCCCTATAGATAGATAAATGAATAGATAGACAGGTAGGTAGTTAGATGGATAGACTCAGTTAGCCGTGGTGAAGGATGTCTATGTAAATGCATCTCAGGAGATACCCTAGTGTGAACTCATGCATACATACACACATAAAGTTTATATAAATGTATTCATTAAAATTCAATATGATACACACACACACCATCACCATCAGCACCACCAAACAACAATACCTATACAGTTAAAACAAGGTGTCCCAGGTAGCTCAGTGGAAAAAAATCGACCTGTCAATGTAGGAGATGCTGGTATGATCTCTGGGTTGGGTAGATCCAGAGTAGGAAATGGCACTCTACTCCAGTATTCTTGCCTAGAAATTTCTATGGATAGAGGAGTATGGCCAGCTATAATCCACGGATACAACTAAGCAATTGAGCAAACACACACAATCAGTTAAAGCAGTGTGGTCTTTTTGATTAGTTGCTGTAGTGAAAACAATATAGAGAGGAGAAAATTAAGATAGTGCTTAGCTGAAACTGGGAACAAATAAGGAACTCTTACAGAGTTGAGAATACTTTGATTTTATCCCTGAGTATAAGGTAGAGTTTTGAAGAATATATAACTTGCAATGATGGCAGTACAAAGTGTAATTACTAACACAAGACACTTTTTATTTCTTACCTCAAATAAATACAATAACTCTTTTACCCAATAATATTATAGCAATACAACTTTCCATTTAACTTAGTAACTTAAAGTCAATTCCAACCTTGTTTTAATTAGAAATTAGACAGTTTTAATAATTCCCTGACTTATAACATCAAAGCATGGAACTTTATTTTTTTAAACATTTGGCATTTATGAATATTTGGAAATCTTAATTAACTTGGTGAAAAGGCTGGATAAGAAGATTATCAGCATGTGATGACTGACAGGATAATGAAAATTTTCTTCTGCAAAATTCTGATGTATTTAGCCTGACTTGAGTTTCTTCTTATATCATCAGTTATCTCAGTTTTATTTTTGGTTTAGCTGGATGAATAAAAGTAAAATATTCATCAATGTAATTTAAAAAAAGTTTGGTAAGAAAACAAAGGTCACTGAACCTAGAAAGAATTACAAGTGTTAAAGCAAACTATGTTTATCAAAGAAAACTTTGACAAACTCATGATTCTTTCAACATTTTTTTCTCCCTTATACCAATGTTTTCTTCACTATCCATCAGCTGCATCTTCACTGTCATTCACCTTTCTCCATATAATGACACCATCCTTGCAATTTTAAATTTAAAACCTAAATATGATACCTAGCCTTGTCTTTCCTTGTTTTAGTCATTTACAGTTTCACAAATACAAGCAAAGCATTGAGGTTGTGATACATTGTATTCTGCATTCCTATGAGATTTACTTAGAAGGAAAGTTATGACCAACCTAGACAGCATATTAAAAAGCAGAGACATTACTTTGCCAACAAAGGTCCATCTAGTCAAGGCTATGGTTTTCCAGTAGTCATGAATGGATGTGAGAGTTGGACTGTAAAGAAAGCTGAGCACCAAAGAATTGATGCTTTTAAACTATGGTGTTGGATAAGATGCTTGAGAGTCCCTTGGACTGCAAGGAGATCCAACCAGTCCATCAAAAGATCAGTCCTGAGTGTTCATTGGAAAGACTGATATTGAAGCTGAAATTCCAATACTTTGGCCACCTGATGCAAAGAACTGACTCACTGGGAAAGACCTTGATGCTGGGAAAGATTGAAGGTGGGAGGAGAAGGGATGATTGGATGGCATCACCAACTCTGTGGACATGAGTTTGAGTAAGCTCTGGGAATTGGTGATGGACAGGGAAGGTGGTGTGCTGTAGTCCATGGGGTTTCAAAGATTCTTACACGACTGAATGACTGAACTGATTATATACAACCTTTAAAGTGATAGTTCAAAAATATGTAACATGGATATTTATGACTAATGCCCCAATATTCCAACTTGGGATATTAAGTGCTCAAATGTATAGGTGCTTAGTCGCTTCAGTCATGGCCAACTCCTTGGGACCCTATGGACTCTAGCCCACCATGCTTCTCTGTCCATGGGATTATCCATGGACAGAGCAAAAAAAATTTTGTCTGTGGCAAAAATACTGGTGTGGGTTTCCATGCCCTCTTCCAGGGGATCTTCCCGACTCAGCCATCAATTCCAGCTCTCCTGCATCTCTTGCATTGCAGGCTGATTTTTTACCACTGAGCCACCAGGGAAGCCCCAAATATATATACTACACTGGTATCCATTACACTTCTATGAGCAGCTGAAAAAAAGAGAGAAAAATGCCTGCATGGGGGCATTGTTAAAGGAATTGTACCCGTAACATTAAATACATAATCTTAAATTTTTCTAGAGTTGTATTTATTGACAGAAGGTTTAAATAACTTGAAAAAAGCATGATCACATTTTATTTATGTAATCTATAAAAAATGTTTATTGAATTATACTTAGTATGAAGCCGTATGTTCCAAGCTAAAGGATAAATAGAGAATAGAGAATTCCTGCCTTCATGGAGTGCACAGTAAATGGAGAAAACATTTATTAAGCACACACACACACACATACACACTTACATAAGAGCAAAACTCTGGGGAGACCCTGGAAGAATAGTACATAGTGTGTGGTGTGCTCTGCTGGGCGCCAGGATCTGGAGGTCCCCATTAGAGAAGGAAAGATGTGAATAGTAGGAGGAATTTTGGAAAGATATTCATCTAGATTTTAATAGTAACTTTCTCTGGGCAGTAGGATTTTTGGTAATTACCTGTCTTGAAAATATGTTCAGTAGTTTTAGGAATTTCTATCATGAGCACATATCATATTTATTCAGTATTTCATCTTATAGACACTTTGGCAAACAAAATGAAGTCACTTATTAATAAAGTCAGAAATAACTGCAGCTGTGTGTTTTTTTAAAGAAAGAAACTTTTTAATGTGTAAAACTATATAAATAGATTGCCCAAGCCCCACTGATACAAACAAAAATAACCTAATTTCTAATCTACATTTCCATTTCACCATTGTAAAAACTGACCAGAGATCATTGTGAACAATGTACAATCCTCAGAAGATCCAAACACACTTTGAAATGAATGAAATCTCTTACTGAGGATTCTATCATGCAGTGACTGCAAATTTTTTAAAAATAGGGCATTTTTTTTGCATTCCAAGATGATTTTTGATAGACTGTCAGAGTAATAAATATTTTCTTTGGGAAAATGTAGAAGGTTAATTCCAGTAAATCTTCCTAAAATAGGACATTTTTCTTATTTGAATTCTGATTCAAAATGTGTGATTCTGTGTGTTTGTCTGATATGAATAGTTTAGAGACAATAGATATTAAAGCAGCTTTTAACATATAATGGGCAAATCAAGCTCCGCTTTAGCAGTAAACCTGGGAATCACTGAAGTTTTTTAATATGACCTCTTAAGCTCTTTCTAGCATCCAGTGCTGTCTTTCAGAACAAGGAAAACAATGAAAGGACAGGAAAATACTCCACCATAGGTTGACAAAAAAGTTGTGGATTCAGAAGCTAAATTATTGGCTCTCAAGTGGCATAAATTGTAACACCCAGCAGTTTTGGTTTAGTAAATTATCAGTAGGATCCTGTCTGCTTCAATATAAACTCAATCCAGGCCTCATTACAATTGTTCACAATAATACTGCCATTTGTTTGAGTAGTATAAAGCTGTGTGTATTCCCACTGTGACATCTAGGTTTGACTAGGATTCACATTGATTTCTACACACTGATTGTGTGCAGATTCTCATCCAAATTGATTGTTTTTTTCCCCCTCCTCTCTTTTTTATTTTGCATTCTGAATGGTAAAACTCAAAAGAAGATATTTGCATTCCTTGGAAAACATTATTTTTCTAGACCATATTTCAAAGTAAAAGACCTGTTCACAAAGTATTATGAAGAGTGTTGGGAAAAACAGATATTTCATGCATATTTAATCAGGCTATATGATAAAATCATGTGTGATAAAAGAAAAAAATTTCTATGTAAATTGGCTAGTTTTGTTTGGTAAGTAATGGGTATGACTAAAGGACCTTCAATGGCAAAAGCCTAGGGAATTAGATGTATGACCTCTAATTCATTAAGACACGTTCAATTGTTTTACTAAGTGAGCTCATGCAGCCCCTAGGGGTTAGCATAACATACCCTAGATCCATCACAATTCAAACAAAGACTTAATTTCCTTCTCCTTTCAGATGGTCTTTAAGGGATCTCATCAAAATGGCTGTAAGAAAAACCTTAATCAAATTAAAATAACTATATACTTGTAAAAGGGCTTTCCATGTGGGGCAGTGGTAAAGAATCCACCTGCCAGTGCAGGAGATGCAAGAGACACAGGTTCGATCCCTGGGTTGGAAAGATCTGGAGAAGGGAATGGCTACCTGCTCCAGTAGTTTTGCATGGAAAAATGCATGGACAGAGGAGCCTGGTGAGCTATAGTCCATAAGATCATGAAGGGTTGGACATGACTGAGCACACACATATACTTTGGAAAAGGTATTTCTGAAGTTTTATTGGTTAGCATAGGCTAACTGTTGTAATAAACAATCCCAGGATTTTAGTGATTTAACTCAATAGACCTTGATGTTTTGCTTATATAATAATTGATTGGTAATGTTCTACTGGTGACTTTCCATTGGATTCAGAGACTCAGTTTCTTTCCATCATGCAGTTCCAGTTTCCCCTAAGATCTTGGCATGCTTTCAATTCCTCAAGGAGATAAGGAAAGGAAAATAAACTGCGCTATTGAAAATATGAATTAGTTCTGGAAATGGCAGGTATCTCTAGGCCTCACATCACATTAGCCAGATGGTCACATGCCTATGTTTAATTTCAAGGGAGGTGGGGAAGTATGGTCTAGTCTGGAGCCCTGGAAGAGAAGAAAAATGGTTGGATGAACATAATCAACTTCTATCACTAAGAAACTTCATTGAGAAAGTTATCCATTTTCTTAGCAAGCACAAAACAAAAACAAAACAGCACCTTTCATCTTTGTCAAATATATCCTCAGTTGTTTTGAAATGATAAAAATGCACGTGCCTTGGATTAGAAAACTTACACATCTTATTTTGCATAATTGATGTTTAGGGGAGACTTATTTTCATATAAAGATATAAATGACCTCTTTTGAAGTAAATGTTTAAACTGCAAAGACTCCTTATTAGTTAATAGAAATGAGCCTTTTGATTTTCTGTAGCGACAGACTCTGCTTTCAGCTGATTGTGTGCAGGTGCCCTTTGTGTATTAATAATAATTTTTAAACATCTCATGTGTTCCACATGGAAAACAATTCCTAGGTTTACTGAAAAAGGTATTCTTGGCACTACAGAGATTTTTGTGATTTTGCATAGTTGATGTCTGATTATTTCTAATGGCAGAGTAGGTAATGACTTTAAAAATTCACACTATAAGCTCTGAAATTCCTAGTGTTTAGTTTTATTGTATGTAATTTTGCTTACTGTATCATTAAATCTATTTAGATAATGAGGCAAAACATTTTCTGAAGCATGGTGGGGAAGTAGAATATATTAAGAATTGAATATTGAATATTCTTTATGTTTCTTATTTATGTATTTAATAAAAAATATACTCTTGGATCAAAGGTATACTACCTAGATGTTTAAAGTGGTTTTAACCTAGATATTTAAACTGTAAATTGTATTTATCATCTTTAGTGATAAGTGTAAATTAAAGTTCTCTCTCATTCCTGGGATTAGTTTTTCCATGGAATGTAACATGTAAATACTTGATGTATCTCTATTTTGATGAGTATTGATTACAAACTCTTATGTGTAAGCCATCACTTTAGGCCCTGAGATAATGTGTTAAATCAAAATTGGACCTTGCTTTTCAAAACTCTTACATGTAGCTATTGACATAATACTAATAAATTAGCACCATGTATATCATGGTACAGTTCAATGTAGATATGATCATAAGGAAAATGCTAAAAGTTCAGGAATTAAGAAAAAGGAAAAGAATGGAGACGATCAAGGAAAAACAACATTCAAGAGGAAATGTGAGTTTGAGATGACAGAAATGGAAGTAAAGTCATCAGGAAAATGATGTCAATTATCTTTGCTTAGAACAAGAGGCTTGAGTTAGTAAGGTAAAGCAAATGAGAAAAGGAAACTGGAAAACATTTTCAAAGACATTGGAATGAGACTTAGGGAAATGTTAACATGTCAGTTCTGACTTTAAGGCGGTGATGGGCTGGCAGGTGAGATCAAGGTCCAACAGCAGAGAACGAATTCACAAGGATGATGTAGTTGGAAATAGTAGGGTCTTTTGACTCCCACATTCAGCCTTGATTGTTGGCAAGGCCAGAGCTGCTGTTTGCCCGGAAGCAGACCACAGCCTGAAATGTGCTGGAGGCTGTAAAAGCAGACCCTGGGACTCCAATGAGGCTCTGCACGTATTTTCTGTTTCATTTTCCCTATTCTTATCCTGACATCTAAGCCTCCCTCTTGTAGGAGAATTGGCAGGAGAAACAAGAGTTTTAGAGTCAGACCAGGATCAAATTCCCGCTCCATCACAAATTAGCAGTATAATTTCAACATTTCTTTGTTCTCAACCTGAAATTACTCTTAAATAAAACTGAGGATTCCTAATTTGCAAGCCTATTGTTAGGAGTAAGTGA
Organism: Ovis canadensis; assembly: GCF_042477335.2. NCBI lineage: Eukaryota > Metazoa > Chordata > Mammalia > Artiodactyla > Bovidae > Ovis > Ovis canadensis. The sequence goes on from NC_091250.1 coordinate 66,542,933, forward strand.
AATAATATATGTGTGTGCTGGTAAGAACCAAAAACAATATAAGCACAAAGGAGGTCTGGCATAATGACTCATTCCCTTGTTCTTTCATGTAAAGATCAGTTTTTTTCCTTCTTTTCTTTCTTCCTTCCTTTTATTTGAAATTACAGACAAAGAGTTATGTATAAAATACATGCCACAGAATTTTTCTGCCTTCCATTACTGTCTTAGTATAGCAAGAAAGACTGTGAATCTATAACAAAGCTCCCAGGAATAGTATTTAGGATTTAGGAGGAGTTGGGTACAAAAGAAAGCTCAGAGATAACAAAGAGAGGAATTTCTTAACCCAAGAAGGTCAATGTCATAGAAATCAAGGTCTGGCAATTCAGTGAGGCATGGCTTAGGAGAACCATGGACAGAAGCTTTGCGACTTTGATATCCATTTGGGTGGAAGCATGAATTGATGCTTGTCAGGAAAAAGGGCATTAATACTTTGAAATGTTAATTTCTGCAGTATAGATTGATGGCCATTTGATTGAAGAGTTCTGTGTTTCCGGAGAGATATTCTCCAGAAAAGTGAGGTGAGGTGGAGAACTATGGAAAATGATATTTGAAGAGTATGCCCTTTATTTTTCTCCAGAGCACTGTACTTGTCATTGATAAAGCATGGTTTTCTTGAATATTTGAAAACACCTGAAGGTAGATATTATTTACATTTTCATTTCTTTTTCCCCACCCGAGCCTCAGTTTCTACATCTGTTAAAAACTAGGATAATGATACCTATGTAGCCGGATTATTAGCGGAAAAAAAGGGAGTTGATGACACAGAGCATCTTACTCAGTGCCTGAAATATGTTAGGCTCTCTTCCACAAAGGTAGCTCTTATCATTATTCTTGTTATTTCTATTTAAGAAATACAGAATCTGAGGATCCAGACGGTTTTTTAATCTAAGATCATGGCATAAATAAATATCAGCACAAGAATTTAAATCTGTTTGAGTATATCTGTACACTTGCCATTTATTTTTCACTTTTCTAAAAGCATTTATTCCCTGAAACTATACACTATAGCTTCTCTGGTGGCTCAGAGAGTGAAGTGTCTGCCTGCAATGTGGGAGAACTGGGTTTATTCTCCGGGAAGATCCCCTGGCAAAGGAAATGGCAACCCACTCCGGTACTCTTGCCTTGAAAATTCCATGGACAGAGAAGCCTGGTAGGCTACAGTCAATGGGATTGCAAAGAGTCACACATGACTGAGCAATTTCACTTCACTCATACACTATAGCAATAGTACTCAGAAAAAGAATTTTTACTTAATTCATATTTTTTAAAAAATGTAAGAGTGCATTAACTTTCTGTGATTTTATAACTCAAGTTACATAATAAATAATTTTACTAAGAAATGTTAATCCTATTCACGACTGGTAATAGCTTGTTCTTTGGGGGGCAGTTTATTGAAATGCACAATTTTGTGTCATTTTTCTCCCAAGAGATAGCCAAGAAAGGAAAAGGTTAACAAAAATTTCACAGATTTTCAGAGAAATTGCCTCACATATAGAACACATTGCATTTAACATCTTGCATAGCATCTGCCCTTAATTTTCAGCTATGAAAAGCTAAATGAAATGGCTATTAGTGTACAAACAGCATTAGGAGAGTGACTTGTTTCTTAATGCAGTTCTAATAAGAGTTGGAAGAAATCCCAACTCTGGCATAGAGTATAAGGATTTGGAAGAATTTTTGTTTGCTTGTCATTTGACTGAAATGTTTTGAACCCAATTCACAGTGTTGTATTGTTCTTTAAGTACCAAGCAAATCTACGAGATTTGTTTTGAAGTGGATAATTTATTTCCTAATTATTGTAGGTAGTTGCAGATGAAGGAAACTAGAAATGTTTCCATTTGCCTATTATTTAATAGAAAATTTCTCTAAAATGCCTATTCGTACATTATACAGCCTAACTATGTTTTAAGTTGTTCTTTCTCAGCTGTGTCAAGGTCCAGTTTCTCCATTATTTCATGGATTCTAAGTCTAGTGAATTTTAATTAAAGTTGTATTTTGGAAGTTCAGTCTTTGTGAAGTTTTGTAAAGCTTAATAGAATATGTTTTATTGCACCCATTGAAAATATCAGTATTACAACATCTGTACTAAAATTTTTGTGGAAAATATTGGAAGTTTTCCGGACATACAGACTGCAAAAGTAATGATGTTTAGCATGTGAGGTACTAATATCTGTAGGAACTACTTATGAGGTAAACATGTTTGGAATTTCATACAATGATCATTCCTATTACATATCAAGTGATTTATCAAGAACTGTTTTGTGTAATGTCTTTGCTGCCATTAACTGAAATTACAAGCAGCACTAAAGATTCATTGACTTTGGAGTAACCACAATGCTTTTTAGGATTAGACTTGTATTAATGATTCATTAATCCCCTTGGACTTTCCCGCTTTGTGCCCAGTCATCTATGGGATTTTTCCTGAGTTCCCTCCAATTCTAGAAATGTTATTTGAATTTTCTAAGTATGGTTTTATTTCCCTCTCCTTTTGTACCACACGTTGTACCTTTGATGTATTTACATTTAAACTTCTCGTTTTGATGTGGAAGTGTAGGAACAAGAATTCCTGAGGCTATGATCTGAAAGACAACAGCCAGGCTAACAGAAAAGAAGGTGAGATAACAACAGTGGGCATACCAAAATGAGCATGCTGTGAAGACACGTGTTCCTAGTTTTATGAACATATTATGGAGCTCACAGATGCTATGATAAATTTGTATAAAGACATTGTCTGCAGCATAATTTTTATGTATTCCCTTTAAAGCTGTACTTGTGTGTGTCTGTCAGCAAAATATGTATTAGCATACATGCCGTTCTGCCTGCCTCGTTTACTTTCTTTGGGATACAACATTCTGCCACCTTGGCATCCCACAGAATTAAAAGTTTCTACACATCACTGATATTTGTAACACCTCTTATTTTCATCATAGAAAAAATATGTTGCATTGTTTGGCTTTCCTTTGGAGGAAAAATGTGAAACACACACAAACATGCACACACACCTGTGTTTTTAGATCTTGGCCTAATATTGAATGTCTACAACATTAAAATAAACATATTCAGTGATATCACAGAGCCAAATGGCTTAGTTGGTTTGTAATTTGATTAACTAATAAAAGTAATTTGTTTGATAGTCTTCTCAAAAGGGTTTCCGATGACTGCGTTTTAAATAAATGTTAGAGTAAGCAGTTAACGACTATTTCTAAGCTTTCTTACAGAGCTAATCTAATGCAATTATTGCATGAGAATCTTGTGCCCAAGTCCTACAGAATGTTCATGATTTGCCATAAGGAAACCCAGCCTAAGCTTTGCTGACTGTTAAGATAAATTTATCTTTACCATACCCCACTCAGTGCTCTCTGCTAAGTCTTGATGAAGAAGCTAAATTAATCCCCCCAAGGACTCTTTAAATTGCCAACTGAGCTTCCTTGGAATCTTCTCATAAACAGGCATTATGTTCTGTGTGAAGAAAATTCTGTTTTGCATTTGATCAAACACCTTAGTTGTTTGAGTGTTAATATATTATCCTACACTATTTACTGTATTCTATCAGTATGCTGTTCTTTTCAAAATTCTGGAAAAACCCTAGATTTACATTTGTATATTTGTATGTGTATGTATTCATTTATATATGAACAATACTCACATATATGTATGTATGTAAGTATATATTTATTGAATTGTGTTACTAAGGGAAATATGGCTCTGTGAGCTCATTCAAATTGTAGTATGTAATCTTTTACAATGTGAGCAAACCTGCTTTATATCATTCCTGCTTATTTTTTACTAGTATTTTATCAACTTGATTCAATTTAACTGCAGAAATGCTTGGATTTCCTGTGGAAATTCAATTAGCCAATTGAATTTTGGATTTAGCAACTTTTTATATATTAATAACTATGATCATTTAATGCTTTTTATGACTTTTAACTATAATTTAAATTTTTTTCTTTTAAAATATAAGAGAAGTTATCTAGGAAGTTTTCTTAGTAGAGAGAAATTATTTATTTAACATGATACTGACTTTGAGCAGCAAAATATTATACCCACTAACAAGGTTTTAGTACAGTAGGATATATTAAAAATTGATATGATATTAATTTTATAAACATAGGGGTATTCTTAGAATAAAACTATTTAAATTTGATCTTTAATAACTTCTTTTGTTTCCTGCTTTGATGCTCACATAATATACCTAACTCAAATTTGATTATTTAAATATGATAATCTTCTTTAAAACAGAAGAGAACACAATAAACATGTCACTTTAAAATTATCCAAAAATCAAGATTAATATTACAGTTATTTAACTAGGTGTTTTAATTTTAGCTTTACTTAAACTACAGTTATGATGGATAACATAGGAGATTAAAAGCATTGAACAATGTACTAATCTTATAAAAAGAAAGTAAACATAATGTAGAATAATCTGAAGATTTGGAAAGTATAACAGGTATGGAAAAAGTTAAACAAATTCTTATGTTACAAACATAACTATCCCAGTAGTCAGAAGGAACCCCAACTGACTGTGTGGTTTCGATTTGTATTGATAGGTGACTATCCCCAGAACAGCTAACAAAGCAGGTCTAGAAATGTAGTCAATTGGTGCAAGTGGCAGTATTTTTTATAGATGATTACAAATTTTTATTTTCTATCCCCTGGAGGATAGCAAATATTAAACATATCTTTGACTTTGGAGGGCTGGTTAATTCATCTTGCTGTAATCACTGGTGTGGTTATGTGACCAGAAAGAAAAAAAAAATACTGAAGCCTATTAATGCATTATCAGCAAATTTATCCACATTTAAAGCATATAAATCTTTTTGTGTGTAGAGATGTTATGCCTATTTTAATTAATGCAAGACTAACTAACCATAATGTGAAAATGGTAGCTGTCGTCTGAAGTTTGTGTGTCTTGAATATGAAAACAGAATCAGAAATGTCCCAGATATCCAGACATCTTGAGTAGGTCTCCGCAGGTGGTGACAATCTAGAACAATGTGTTTCGGCGTAGATCCTAAGTAAAGCATGAAGACATGATACCTGCAAGCATTACTGAGAGCCTTGTGGGAATGTTCTCCAGCATTACTGGGGAAACATAGCAGCACCTGGGTGTAGCAAGCCTGGTCTCCTGGTTCTAGAAAGGAAATTTATAGAGAACTTTGAATTCAGACATATTTGAGTTTGCAAGGTAGATCTGCCACTCTTAATTTATATTATATCCCAGATGATGTGGTTCAGAAATCTAACAAGTGACTAGAATGCTGGGATGAGGAACCTGAGTAAAATGTGGAAACTCCAAGCAGGTAGATAGGCCTTGTCATGAAGGTCCGGTATCAAATAATAGAGCCCTAAGCACTAGGGTTGGAGAAGGCAATGACACCCCACTCCAGGACTCTTGCCTGGAAAGTCCCATGGACGGAGGAGCCTGGTGGGCTGCAGTCCATGGGGTCGCTAAGAGTAGGATACGACTGAACGACTTCACTTTCACTTTTCACTTTCATGCATTGGAGAAGGAAATGGTAACCCACTCCAGTGTTCTTGCCTGGAGAATCCCAGGGACAGGAGAGCCTGGTGGGCTGCCGTCTATGGGGTTGCACAGAGTTGGACGTGACTGAAGCGCTTAGCAGTAGCAGCAACAACAGCAACAGCAAGCACTAGAGTGGCATTCAAGTTTAAGAACTTAGTCCTTAAAGGTCACATATTAGTAGAAGCAGACCTTGGTGTCCAGGTAGTTTATGAGAATAAAGGAAGAGAAATAAATGCTAATGCAAAAGTAGTTTTAAAATGAAACAGACCAGAAACTCATTACATAGTGGGCTAGGTTCTACTAGGTCTTGAAAGAATGTCCAGTTGTCTAATGATGAATGAATCAGCTCCCTGAAGAACCCAATGCGGAGCTGCCATCTGTAAAGTCAGCACCTCTGACTATGATTGAGAGGATAAGCTGTCTGGGGCGTGTGTGTGTGTGTGTGTGTGTGTGTGTGTGTGTGTGTGTGTGTGTGATGGGTGTTCAATGTTGCTGGTATTATTTGATTGTCCTGTAGGTCCCAGCCTTGTCACATCATCTCAGCCATCCTTCATGTATCCTCAGATTGCTTTGCCTTCCTTAGGGCCTCACCCTGTAGCTAGAGAACCTGGGAGCACTCATCCTTCACTTGTGTCAATTTTAAGACGAAGGGGGCTAAAAGTATCTCTTTTCCAGTCTACTTCATTTGTTTCAAAGACTTTCCTGACCATTGATTTCCCACTTGATTCAAAATTTCATTCATTTTGTTTGTCTTCTCTTTTAGACTTCAATTAGCAGTCTAGTTCTAGGATGTTATGTTTCCTCACAAATAATAGAAAAAGATGTATAATTATTTGCTCTCCTATCTATAATAACACGAAGTTTTATAGTTAGGAATCCTATCCAAACACTAACCAGGCTTGACACAGACTGGAAAAGAAAAAAGAGAGAAAGAGAAAAAAAAAAAAGAAAAACATTGGAAGTTTGTTATTTTAATTATCTGGCTTCAGGCTGAGAGACAAGTTACATTTTTAATTCATATATTTAAAAAAAATCATAAGCAGTGTAATTTCATCTTATTTTAAATTGTTGATGCTTAGAAAAGAACAGCTAGGAAAAAGTGACTGTGAAAGTTTCAGTGAATTCCAATTACTTAGGGCTTAGCAGCAGTAATTGAAAAGCTAATTTGTTTAGTAATGAACTTTATCTGCAGAAAGAAAATATAAGACCGTTACTGAATTCAACAGCAAAGACTTACTCTCAAATTTTAAGCAATAAAAGGGAAAGGAACATGCCTGTATCATCCTTCAGATTGATTAATATTAATCATGTTTTGCTTTTTCAAAATATATAGTACATATAGAACAGTGATGTGGAGGCTAAGAACATGGTCATGATGGTAATAGTGACTGTTATATAACAAATATTAGATACTATCTGAGCAAATAAGAGGTATATCTTGGGATAAAGCTCTCTTGGAGACACCAGGGAAGAAAATGCATAATTCCAGTATTAAACTAGATTTCATAATGATGCAAGCAAGCATTGAGCACAAATACTTATAATAAGAAAGAGTGGGTTGTTTGAATATAATACAAACAACTAGCAGTTATAGTAGTAGTATTAGGAGGCTACAAAGATTATATTTGATCTACATCTGAAAGGTGAATGATGGTTAAGATTTAATCAAGTATGTATGAATAGATTAAACAGTGATTTTTAACAGGAAGCAGTTTTAACTTACATCCCCTTCTCCCCACCCCCTGGAGATATGCGGCAATGTCTGGAGACATTTTTGTTTGTCACAATTCGGAGAATGAAACTGGCGCTTGGTGAGTAGAGGTCAAGGATGCTGCTAAACATCCTATAATCCATAAAACCCATAAAAGAAGTATACTAAAAGGCTGCTGGAAGAGTGTAGTAGGAAGAACGTATTCATTTCGCTATTTATTCATCAGCTATTTTCTCTGGATGAATAAAATTATATTTTTGATAATCGACATTGTTTTCTAAAGTTGTTAAGTTTTTGTAGGAAGATGTTACCCCAATCTAAGCATGTGCATTGTGTGTGCTTAGTCACTCAGTCATGTCTAACTCTTTGTGACCCCATGGGCTATAGCCCGCCGGACTCCTTTATCCATGGGGACTCTCCAAACAAGACTACTGGAGTGAGTTGCCATGCCCTCCAGCAGGGAATCTTTCCAACCCAGGGGCTGAACCCAGGTCTCCTGCACTGCAGGCAGGATCTTTACCATCTGAACAACGAGGGAAGCTCAATCTAAGTATAAATAAGAAAAACTAAAGATATCTCTCTTATTTATTTATTTATTTATTTATACTTTATTTTACTTTACAATACTGTATTGGTTTTGCCATACGTCGACACAAATCCACCACGGGTGTACATGAGTTCCCAAACATGAACCCCCCTCCCACCTCCCACCGCACACCATCCCTCTGGATCATCCCTGTGCACCAGCCCCAAGCAACCTGTATCCTGCATCAAACATAGACTGGCGATTCGTTTCTTACATGATGATAGTATACATGTTTCAATTAGAACTCTCGATAATAAACTTTGCTAACAGAATATAAAAAACAAAAAGCTCGCCATGATCCCAAAAACTAAGGGATAAAGAGTTAAGAGATAAGAAATCTGGAAGAGTTAAGAGGGCAGACACAAGGTTATGAGCTTGGGAGTGATAAGGTGGTTTTTGTCTAAATGGATATAATTCTGCGTCACCCAGCCTTTCTGAATAGTTAGCACCATTCTTGGATGACACTCTAGAGAACCTAGAGAAGATGGACAAATTGCAGCCGTTTTAGGACCTTAGAACATGGAGAATTTATTACTTGTATTATTTTATCTTTAATAAATTGGTTTCTTGTATGCTTTTATGAATAAATGCTATACACACACACAAATACACTGTTGTGTAATGTTGAATCCATACAGGCTTTGTGTCAGAAACTTAATTACACCTCCTGAAGCTGTTCCCAGAATCACTGGTGGCAACTCATGTCTGTTCAGTCAAATGGGATGAGCATAATCTAATAAGTATCTGAGGACTGGCCATAATCCTTAGAAAGTGATGGACATATGGAATTCAGTTTCTTCTGGGAGGATCATTTTCTCATCTTCCTGCTTTTCCAGATATTAGAGTGGCTGCCACAGAGCTAAATTGTTGTGTAATCCCCAGATGCAGCCCCTCACTGCCTGCTTAATTCTTCATGTGTTTTTCTCTCTGAGAAAATATGTGTATATAGCTCACATTCTACAATTAATACTTTATAGTTTTATAGATTTCAAACTAAAAATACAGCTGAAGTGGGTTTAAAAATTATTATCAAAGAAATCTATTATCAGTATAATTATGAAAATAGAAATTGTAGGAATAAAGAGGGGGAAAAAAAAAAGACAACCAGCCACAAGAATGATCCAGCTCAAACTGTCAATAGTGCCCAAGTTGAAAAACCTTGGAATAAAGAATATTCCAAGTAGAAGGATGAATACTCACAAAAGTAAGTCTCGGGACCTTTGATAAATTCTATTGGACTCGATTGCTTGAGGTATCATACAGATTGCATGAAGGAGTGTAAAACAAGTGAAGGCTGGAGAAAGTTTATGACAAACTCAATGCTGGTTAAAGCATTTCAATTTCTTAATTGAGTTTCCTGATAGCTCCTAATAAAATATTTCACATCTGATATCATAGAATGTAAGAATATCTTTGATTATTTAAATAATATTATTTCAAATATACAATAGGCTTCATTCTTCTCAAAATATTTCTCCCTTTCTTAGTGTAAGGGATTAGCAGGGCATTTGGAAGCAGTCAAATAACTCCTTGGAAAAATGTTCTTATTATGTGCCAGGTTCCTTCAAACTAACTTATTTACAAAGAATAAAGGATAGTTTCCTCAGATAAGTTCTAGAGTTCTAATTTAAGCCTCATGATTCTGGCATGGATTTCATCCATTACATATTTAATTATTTTCATGGCATTTTCATGATTATTTTAATTACACATAAGTAGACTATAATATCTGTACAGGGCTAACTAGTTTTGTTGCTCAACCTCAAGAATCAAGATAAAATGTGTAGTTACTTATTTCATTTTCAATTAACTTTTTAAAAAGCTTTACTATATCTGCTTCAGTAAAATTATTTGTTTATAATTACCTGTATATGTAAAGTTATGATAAAATACTTCTTAAGATTAGAGAAGTTTTTTAATCAGATGATACACCCTTCTTAAAAGGTTTAGCCTCTAATTACAGAATTACATACACATATATTATATGTTTCATTGAGTTAGACAAGGCTGTGGTCCTAATGTGATTAGATTGACTAGTTTTCTGTGATTATGGTTTCAGTGTGTTTGCCCTCTGATGCCCTCTTCCAACACCTACTGTCTTACTTGGGTTTCTCTTACCTTGAACGCGGGGTATCCATTCATGGCTGCTCCAGCAAAGTGCAGCCTGGGTTTTGGTCAGGCTCAAGTCCCGGGAGAGAGAGCTGAAGGACAGGTGGAAAAAGCAGCGGGAAAAACATGCCAAGGAATCCCCTTCATAGCCTGCCAGAAAATTTGCTAAATATCTGACCAGTGCTCACAGTTTTGTTGGTCTGATCCTTGGCACAAAGAAGAGTAAGGACAGAAGAACTCCCACCGGCTTGTGTAATAGCTACTGGGACTCAGCAGATAGTGCCTTTGGGACATGCTGAGGAGTAGCCTTTCCAGAGTCCCTCACTTGTACCCACTGCCACCGGCCTGTTTGTGGGGAGTTCAAGGAAACAAGAAACGAGAGATTGTAAAGGAATTAAGATTTCATTAGGCATATGTCCCTCCAGCCATAGCAAGAGAGTTCCAGAAAAACATCTATATCTGCTTTATTGACTATGCCAAAGCCTTTGACTACGTGGATCACAAATAAACTGTGGAAAATTATGAGAGATGAGAATACCAGACCACCTGACCTGCCTCTTGAGAAACCTATGTACAGATCAGGAAGCAACAGTTAGAACTGGACATGGAACAACAGACTGGTACCAAATAGGAAAAAGAGTATGTCAAGGCTGTATATTGTCATCCTGCTTATTTAACTTATATGCAGAGTACATCATGAGAAACGCTGGGCTGGAAGAATCACAAGCTGGAATCAAGATTGCTGGGAGAAATATCAATAACCTCAGATATGCAGATGACACTACCCTTATGGCAGGAAGTGAAGATGAACTAAATGGCCTTTGGATGAAAGTGAAAGAGGAGAGTGAAAAAGTTGGCTTAAAGCTCAACATTCAGAAAAAGAAGATCATAGCATCTGGTCCCATCACTGCATGGGAAATAGATGGGGAAACAGTGGAAACAGTGTCAGACTTTATTTTTGGGGGCTCCAAAATCACTACAGATGGTGACTGCAGCCATAAAATTCAAAGACACTAACTCCTTGGAAGGAAAGTTATGACCAACCTAGATATTCATAAGCAGATATTCAAAAGCAGAGACATTACTTTGCCAACAAAGGTCCATCTAGTCAAGGCTATGGTGTTTCCAGTGGTCATGTATGGATGTGAGAGTTGGACTGTGAAGAAAGCTGAGCGCTGAAGAATTGATGCTTTTGGACTGTGGTGTTGGAGAAGACTCTTGAGAGTCCCTTGGACTGAAAGGAAATCTAACCAGTCCATTCTGAAGGAGATCAATCCCTGGGATTTCTTTGGAAGGAATGATGCTAAAGCTGAAACTCCAGTACTTTGGCCACCTCATGCGAAGAGTTGACTCATTGGAAAAGACTCTGATGCTGGGAGGAATTGTCGGCAGGAGGAGAAGGGGATGACAGAGGATGAGATGGCTGGATGGCATCACTGACTCAATGGACGTGAGTCTGGGTGAATTCTGGGAGATGGTGATGGACAGGGAGGCATGGCATGCTGCGATTCATGGGGTCACAAAGAGTTGGACATGACTGAGCAACTGAACTGAATTGATATTATATGTAACATCATATATATAAAGAACTCTCATATAATCTATTCCTTTTCAAAAAGCAAGATAACTTTTCTCAAAATACAAATATGACTTGGTTTAGTAAAAATACATATAATTTTGAAAATTTGATATTTATACGTAATGTAAATCTAAAATAAATTATTTTAAAACTGAATTTCAAATACTAAAATAATCCACTTTCCATAAGAGGTTAAAAGATCTGAATTTTGCCGTAAAATGATGTTTTACCATAATGTCTAGTAATGGATAGTAACAAATCTCTAATAGATTTTATGAGATAGCTGTTTCTTATCTTCAAGACTGTGTCTGTTTTTTTCTGTTTGTTTTTAGTGGCATAATAGTGCTTATCACTTTCTTTTATAATTCCTCTCTTCTGTCTTCCATTGAAGGTTTCTCAGGAATAGGTAGCCTGGTTAACTCAATGCCCAGAGAGACATTCAGAGAATGTTTATAGAATGAGTAATTTTAAAGTAATCTTATATGTTGTTTTCAAAAGACAGCTTCCCAAAATTACAAAGCATAAACATAAAATGCAAAATAAGAATGACATTTAAGTTTCATTAGTCCACTCTGTTATCTTTTTAATACTATGTAAAGGCAATGGCACCCCACTCCAGTACTCTTGCTTGGAAAATCCCATGGATAGAGGAGCCTGGTGGGCTGCAGTCCACGGGGTCGCTAGGAGTTGGACATGACTGAGCAACTTCACGTTTACTTTTCCCTTTCATGCATTGGAAAAGGAAATGGCAACCCACTCCAGTGTTCTTGCCTGGAGAATCCCAGGGCCGGGGGAGCCTGGTGGGCTGCCATCTATGGGGTCGCACAGAGTCAGACACGACTGAAGCGACCTGGCAGCAGCAGCAGCAAAGCCAATAGAAATGTGTTTCTATGAGTCCATTAGCGGTGGGCGTCACTGATGATAACTTGCAACAATATACACCAGCTGGATCCATCAGACTACCTGCAGGACTTAAGAAAACTAGAAAATATTGTTTAGAATTATGTCCTTTTTGGTGTTGCTGAGAAAAAGATACTAAGATTGAGAATTCTTTACTCATTTAATAAAACTAGTGTTTCAGTGTATTTTGTGGAAAAAAAATGGAAATATATCAAAAACGAATATGGAATAAGGAAAGACATCAGAGAGGATAATTTTTATTGTAGAATTTGCCTCTAGATTCTCCAATGCCATCATGTTATAGAGCTGGATTCTACATTGGCTTTAAAAACTCAATTCAAGAATTCAAATAAATTTTCTACATTTTTAAAAAATTTAGATATAATCCCTTATGTACACTGCCAATTTAATACTCACAGAAAATAATTTTCACTAGTTTTATATGTTTTCTATCCAATTAGTTCCCACTTCCTCTGCTTCCCAAAGATCGTGCCCACTTTTTAATAGTCAATCTTTGGTTGCTAGCTTTTCTGTAGCTTTTTATGTTGAAACCTTTCTAAATTAATCCAGTTAGGTAAAAACCCAGCTGAACATTATCTTGCCCTCATTGTCCTCACACTGATCAATTTCTCATGCTCCAGACACTATTAAATCTGTTCTACATTTCAGTTGTGTTTTCAAGGCTCCCGCCTAGAACTTTTTGAATGTTCTTTCCTTTTTGGTAAGTGACACCTTCACAGTTTAAGGACATACTTCTTTCTTTTTCATCAGTTGCTCATTTACCATGATGGTCTGTCACCTTCCTTTTCTCCTATCTCTTCCCCTACGACACACCAACTTGAACCTGGGCTCCAAAGGCACTGCATTAGAACAGTTCTGTTCACCTAAAATTGCCTTGTCTCATTTAATTAAAAAAGAAAATAATTGTTCATTATTCAGAATACATTTTAACCATCATTATCATGTAAAGAGCAATTGTATGCATTAAAATATTTAGGTATTTGATTTTCACATTTCATTGTACATATTAGCATGAGTGATGCTGCCTATTTTAAAAATACATGTTAGAATGAAAACAACTGAAGCCTAGCTGCTCAGTGCCTTTTCAAAAATTTGTATAAACATCTAAATTTAGAAATTGCCATTATCTAAGTGTCATTTACCTATAGGTAATGCAATTTCAGAACTTTTAGAGTTGTAAAAATCTATAATTTCTCTACCCACTGCTTCCACATTCATGCTATAATCTTGCCATCTGCTTCACTGAAATGGCAGACCCAGAGGGCAGGGAGCATATCTTATCTGTGCAATGCTGTATGTAAGTGTGGATTCTCTGTCAGCATTTAAGAAATAATAGAACTTCAAATAGGGTTGATTTAAGCCTCCCTAGTCAGCAGTTAGTTTTGGTGACATGAATCACTCTTTCAAATGGTAATTTGCACCTGTTACCTTCATCCACAGGTTGGAAAATGCTTACACCTTAATTAATTACACCCTTGCATGTGGGAGATTGTATCCTCAACTCTGAGACAGGAGGACTGGGGCATAGAGAATCAATAGCTTTTCTGAAATTTCAAAGTAGATTTTGGAGAAGCAAATTAGAATTCAGGTCACTTTTCTCTGAGTGACAGATGAAATTCTTTAGGAATCTGTGTCTCTTGTGGCATATAATATGGTGATGGCATCCCTTCCAGTAAGGGATGTAGTTGTTCTTAGCTTATTCTGCAGCATTAATTCAGTATGACCTCAGAGAAGATCTGTGCTTCTTAATAGCACATTCCCTCTCTGCATTTGCAGTGGCTGATGTCATCCATGGAACCAGCCAAGCAGGTGGCATGTAAATTATTTTTAGGTGAACATGACATTAAAATATAATTCTCCAAATGGTTGTGCCACCACGTAATTAAACTATAGCTAAGTGAGGAGTATCTGACATCAGATAATCATTTAATAGAGGAAAATGGGAGGCAGTTCATTATTTTAAAATGTGCTTTCTTTAAAGTTCCTTAAGGATGTGGAAGGATTTTCATGTCATTCAAGTGATCTTAAAATGTTTGTAATTTTTGGCACATTTAGTAAAATATTTATGATAGTGATAAATGTTTTCTTGATATGTATCGTTCAATGTTCAAAAGAGTTGTAAGTTGACTCTCATCTTTGATTTCTCACTGTCAGCAAATATGTTGTCTGCATTTATATGCTTTTTATTCCTTGACAAAATTAGGAAATACTGAGGTAGACACTTGATAAGGCATTACAGATGCCTTTGGATAAATATGTGCTGTGTGTTTTTATTACTTTAATATAATTGCTCACTCAGTATTTAACTCGGTATTATTTGATCTTTTTCACTGAAGATAGAAGCTAAGAATTTAGTTTTGGATATGTAGCAATAATAGATTCCATCTCCAAAAAACTCTGAAACCAACATTTTAACATATATATGAGGTCGACATTGTGAAATTGTGGACAAATTAAGTTAGAGAGTAAACCATGTGGTAATTGTTCTCTCATAGAAAATATTTCTTCAGAATCTATTTATTATATGCAAGGCACTCTACTGCACTGCTCACTCTAAATTATTAAAACTAAAATTTCTATACCTCATTACACATTTACCTCTCCATCATGCCTTTATTTTTGAATTAACTTCATGTAATCCTTAATTTTATAACTAAAATTTCTTCATCATCAGAACTCTATCTCTGCCTCATTCCAAGACCTATTCTCCATCACTGAAGACTCTTACCAAATCTGAATTTCAGTTTCTTCAACTGGGTATGGGACTAACAATGTAACCTAGCAATTGTTTGAGAATTAAATTATACTTGAAAATCATTTCATTTAATTATTGGCAAATACGAGTTAAACAGTAATGATGTGTTAACTTTATTGTTAATGATTGATTTTATTCAAGATTTAGCTTAGCTATCACAAGCTCTCCTAGAACAGAGTTCTTCTTGTCCTGCTGTACTATGCTTATACTTCTATTGCTATTTGAGGCAAGTTCTATACTTTTTCTCATACAATAATTAGTGAGCACATTGAGGATATTGGCCATGTGTTCTTAATTTCTATATTTTTAATGGTTAAAACATTCAAGTGTCTCAAAACATTGGTCAACTAAATGATTGAAGAAATATTCTGAAAAAAATATACCTATAGCCGACATTAGTGGTGAATATTTCACCTTCTCGTGATGAGTGCAGTTATCTTTCCTACCTATTGCTTCTTTTCTAGAATACTGAAGGGTGCACTTCAGAGAGTATTTAAGTGACTCTTATTTCATCCATCACTTTCCTGCTATGGGGCCAGCATTTGCAGTATGGATTTTGCTTTAAATGGTGAAAACCAAATTATGATATCATGAAAGTATGTTGATAGAAGGAGACAATGGCTCAATCAGACAACAGGTAGATGGCAGGTGATGTGTGTATTTCCTGGCTGCTGCTGCCGCTGCTGCTAAGTCGCTTCAGTCGTGTCTGACTCTGTGCGACCCCATAGACGGCAGCCCACCAGGCTCTCCCGTCCCTGGGATTCTCCAGGCAAGAATACTGGAGTGGGTTGCCATTTCCTTCTCCAATGCATGAAAGTGAAAAGTGAAAGTGAAATCACTCAGTCATGCCCGACTCTTAGCAACCGCATGGACTGCAGCCTACCAGGCTCCTCCGTCCATGGGATTTTTTAGGCAAGAGTGCTGGAGTGGGTTGCTATTGCCTTCTCCGTATTTCCTTGCAGCTGGTTAGAATTCATGGACAAAGGAAGATGGCAAGAAGCAATTTTCAGAATTTAGCCAGGCAAGTAAATGGATTCAATAATGTATGGCAGCAGATGGTTGGGGCCGAGGCCAAGACTTCTGAGAGCAAGGCTGACCTGCAATTCTAGAAGTATGGTCACAGCAGAGATCCACATGTAGAAAATAAATTACAAGATATGGAAGAGTATTCTCAATGATATTCCCAACCTACTAGGGAAAAGTTTAGAGTAAACCGATATCTAGTAAGTAAGTCCAAATCAGGCTTTGAATGACATTTATCAGTAGCAAAAGAACTTAGCACACATACTTTAAAACAATATTCTATATGCTTAGGTCTAAACATTTATTAAAATATGCTGTTAGAATCATAAGTTAGGAGATGAAAACAAATGTAATTTCTTCCTTTGTGGTAAAAAGCTTAAATATAACCAAGTTAAACACAAAAGTAACTGGAGAACAATTTCAGAGAGAATAAGAAATTATAGAAAAGGAGTGTTTTATTAATATTTATTTTCTTTATGATTTAAACAAATAGGTATATATGCCCTCCCAAAACATATTGCTTTATGTTTTCCATTTATGAGTTGTATATAAATATTGTGTGTGTACGTGTGTGTGTGTGTGTGTGTGCTCAATCATTCAGTCATGTTTACTCTTTGTGACCCCATGGACTGTAGCCTGCTAAGCTCCTTTGTCCATAGTATTTTCCAGGCAAGAATACTGGAATGGGTTGCCATGCCCTCCTCCAGGGGATTTTCCTGACTCATGAATGGAAACCTCATCTCCTGTGGCTCCTGCATTGGCAGGTGGATTCTTTACCACTGAGCCAACATATAAATGCTACTGTAATTTATATATTCTTCTGTGACTTATGCATCAGAAATTTTGTTTGTGAGATAAATCCATGTTGATGTGGGAAGCTGTGATTCACTGATTTTCATCCTTGTATATAGTATATTATTGAAGTCCTATAACAGAGTTTAGCTATCACTTCTATTGATAGACTTTAGAATTATTTCAAGTTCTTTGCTGTAAATACCAATAATTCTATGCATGCACATATGCAGTATTCTATGGCTTGTGTGCTCAGTCGCCTCAGTCATGTGTGACTCTTTGCCACCCAATTAACTGTACCTGCCAGGCTCCTCTGTCCATGGGAATTCTCCAGGCAAGAATACTGGAATGGGTTGCCATGCCTTCCTCCAGGGGATCTTCTTGACCCTGGGATCAAAACCACGCCTCATGTTTCCTGTACTGGCTAGCTGGTTCTTCACCACTAGCGCCACCTGGGAAGACCATTCTATGGCATATGTATTTTAAAATCCAAGTGCCACTACAAATCTTCTATTAAACTTGAGAAAGTTACCTAATTTCTTGAGTTAGATATTTCTTATAAGCAATAGAGGAATGATCATACTAACTTACTATATAAAATGTTTGCAAAGAGAAAATATTAGATGATACATACCATGTGTTTAGAAAAGCACCTGCCCCTAAGTGCAAAACAAATATGAACCATCATTATTAGTATCATCCCAAAGCAGTGAAATCATTTCCATGTTGATTGTTGACCCTAAAGATCAGAAAATCTGTAGTTTCTTACTCCCATAAAGTAAGAAGATCCGCACTTTCTTCCAAAGTGTGGTTTGGAACATCAAAATCATAGATTCAATTTTATATTTATCTGTAGTATTTTAGAATTGACTATACTTTTGTGAAGGTATGAGGATATTTACATGAAAGTCAAATATTGTATATAAATTTCCAGTAATAATGTTCATCACAACTTGCTCCACCATCATTTGTGAACATTAGAGCCGCTAAGACTGAAAGCCGGCTGAAGGCACTTCCCCTCAAGAGGAGGGAACATGTTTTGAAGTAAGATAGATTGCTGTCTACAGTTTATGGTTTTGGAGTCTCTTTTTTATAGACCAAAATTTTCCTCCTAATGTTCTCTGTTTCTTGCCCTTTATTCTTATCTCTGGAATAACATAAAAACATCCCTTGACTTTACATTTTACCTTTGTTAGAAGAGTAATTGACAGGTTTATTTTGTCCAAACGTATTTTTTGGTGTGTGTTTGTGTAAGCACACTTCATAATTGAAAAAACTCAGCCACAGTTACTTGTAAGCAAAGAGAATAAATTAGAATCAACAGTCTGATGATTATATAGTCAAAGCAAGATGGATAGATTTCATTAAAGCCAAGCCAACAGATAGAACTGCTAGGGATTACACAATAAGGTCATGCTTCCCTAACCTAGAGTGTGCACTCAGTTCAAAAAAATCATAAGCTCAGATATAAGTAGAGCTTCTGAAAGGGATTCTAGATAATTTAGTGTTGCCTTCTTTATATCAGAGGAGTAAATGACCAGGGCTGAATGTTCATTTTTTAAATAAATTAGCTTTACTGAGATATACTTTGAATAATTAACATACAATGAAATGTCAGATTTTTTTCATTGTATATTTCAGTGAGTTTTGACACTTATATACATGGGTAAATCCATCACCCCCCACCCTCCATAAAGATATGAAATATTCTTATCACCTCCAGAAATTTCCTTGTGCCTCTTTTCAGTCTCCCCTCTACTCCTCCCACAGCCTCTTGACCCATCATAACAATCATTGTTGTGATTTGTATTACTGTCTATTTGTTGTACCTGTTCTAGAACTCCATGTAAATGGACACATACTGATGTAAACTTTTGTATCTGGTTATTTTTTTCCTCAACAATTTAGGTATGACATTCGTAAGAGGAAAGAATGCTTTTAATTTGGTTTTTGCTATAAAATTATATTCACTTAAAATGTGTACATATATTGTGATTTAAATCACTTTAGTTCAGATCACTCTAGTATATTCAATTAATTGCAATAAATGATGAAGGCATTCATTTGAATGCATAGAACAGATCTATCATGAATCAAAAACTAGAAACATTTCTTGTTTTTAGGTTAGGTTAGCCAAACCAAGATGGGGAAAATTTTAGTCTTTGAGCAATCTGTTAGGTAGGTTTTACTCATTGTATGCTCAACTGTCCTCAAAATTTAGTAATATTCTCATAGTTTAGATCATTTGAGCTAAATCTGATGACATTCTTTACTGTCATTAAAGATTCAAATTGACCAGATAAATGGTCTCTTGTATTATCATTATTATTTTGGTTTGGAAATTGAAAGGCAGACTAAGAAAAACTAAGCTATATGCCACTTGGTAATGAAGTGTTTTCTTCCCAAGTGTCTATTTACCTGACATGAATGATGAGAAAATACATGGACTGGAAAAGCATGTGGGGGTATAGAGTTGGGAATAGAGATTGAAACATTTTTCTCAACTTTCTGAGAAAGAACATGTTCGAATGATTTTTGATAGTACTGACTTCCATTTGACAAGGTTTGCATTAATATTCATTATTAATCTTAGAAAATTCTATAATGCTAAACAAATTTTGAACAACAACTCTTCAGAGATTCACACCTAGGATGAAATTCTACAACTGAATAAGAAAAAAAAAGAGAGCAATATGCATTTTCTTTTGGAAAATGTTTCTTCACAAGGGAATTACCTAGTGTTTGGTTTCTACCTACTATCAGAATTGTTTGCTTGCTTATACTTCAAGGAATGCTTTATGAGATACAGAAATGGTTTAGTGGAGCACTGACTTACTGTTCAGATGCTGGTACTTTATTTTCTACCTCTCTTCCACTCAGTACATTTTAAAGAGCAAGCTCCTTGTTTAACATGTTGAAATCTGGTCACTGCTAATTATTATGCCTGCAGTTTCCAACTTCACAAGTGAAAATCAAATCATGGACCCTTGCATGCTAGAAGCTATGCAATTCTGGGAAAATCCCTGAAGGAGCACAGCATAGCATGCAAGTTAAAGTTCAGCCAGCACTGACATTGAGTGGTTCTAGAGATGGAAATTTCCCCCCAGAAGAGCAAGCTTCAGTTGGCATTGCTCTGCTAGTTATTTGCATTTTCATTAGGGCAGGGTAATTTCCCCTCAAACAAACTTTTCCCATTTGTTTATGTGCTTTTTTAGCCCAATCAATGTGCTTCTTCCTATTGAAGATGTAGAAATGCCACTGATTTGTTATTTTTTCAAAAGGTGATTTTCCTTTAAAAAGCACATTTTCATATTTCAAGGAAGAAATAAATGCTAAGGGACATAAAATAAACCAAGAATTTTAAAAAAGATTTTTGTTTATGGAACTGAGTATCTTTTCTTTCAAAAGAGTTGTGTGCAATGGGGGACAAGTAATAGAAATGGGAGTAGGAAAGTTAATCAAAAAGGTAATCATGTGAATCGAGGCATCATTCCCTCTGAGACTAGACACCAGTGTTCCTGATAGAGTGCTCAGTGACTCAGGGCACTAAGGTTTCTATCAACTGAGTGTGCAGCCTCTTTCAGTGATGGGAAATGCAGACCACTCAGTCATTCATATCATTTGAATATGCACAAGTGTTTCAGACTTAATTTCTATTCATATGTTTGTTTGAATGATCGTCATTTTCTTTCTACTTTTTTAATAGGTATGAATTTAATTTTATAAATTTAAAATTTTATAAATTTAATTTTATAGGTAAGAATATAAATGAAAGTGAAAGCTGCTCAATTGTCTCTGACTCTGTGAGACCCCATGGACTATATAGTCCATAGAATTCTCCTGGCCAGAATACTGGAGTGGGTAGCCTTTCCCTTCTCCAGGGGATCCCAACCCAGGAATCACCCAGGTCTCCCACATTGTGGGTGGATTCTTTACCAGCTGAGTCACAAGGGAAGCATGGGAGTATTGGAGTGGGTAGCCTAGCCCTTCTCCAGGGGATCTTTCTGATCCAGGAATCAAACTGGGGTCTCTTGCATTGCAGGCAAATTATTTACCAACTGAGCAAAGGAAGCCACATAGGTAAGAACAGAGAATAGCAAAGCCTAGCAATGCTTTCTTTGGTAATCAAATCACTAAAAGAAATGAGTCAGATATTTTCTTCACAAAGACTCTTCTCTACAGGAGTGTCTCATCTCTTTCTGATCATTGTTATGTTGCATTGATGATTGTTAATTACAATGACATGGAAAATAATTGACTTTTTTTGATGAGTAGTAGGCTCAGAATCTGCCTACAATACAGGAAACCTGAGTTTGATCCCCTGGAGAAGGGAATGACAACCCACTTCAATTTTCTTTCCTGGAGAAATCCATGGACAGAGGAGCCTTGTGGGCTACAGTCCATGGGGTCACAAAGAGTCAGACACGACTGAGCAACTAATCCTTACCACTTTGTTTCCATTGTAGTAATTCACTAAAACCACCTTATGTATGTGTGTACGAAAGTGCATACATATGTGTGTATCATATTTATGAATAGTTTATGAAGGTTGTTTTAAGTAAACAGATTTGTAAATTGACTCCTAGATTAGTTTCCTTGAAGCATTGTGCCAAGCCCTGAGAAAGGAGTGTGTATAGATGTTGATTTTAAAGATTGCACTCTTTTAGGAGAGAAAACTACACAAGAATACATATAATGTTAACAAAGTATAAATAACTGCCATAAGAAAAATACAGTTAATATTCAGTGATTGATAACAGAAAAAAGAGATTGCTTTCAGCAAAATAATACACACAAAGAACTTAGTGTAAATGTTTGACTTAAAGCAGTGTTAGTTCCTTGTATTGTCTTTATGGCAGAGGATTAAGCAGACATTTAGAGAGTAAGTGACATTCAGAGGGGGAAAAAGAGAAAATTTGGGTATATGAACAATGAGAAAAGGCATCCCAATAAGCAAGAATAGCTTCAAAAGATGAACAAAGGTGAAAACATTAAACTTGTGTCAACTAATATTACAATTGCATGATCATAGGGCACACAAAATATTGGAAAAGCAAAATGGGGCCAGATTATATAAGGATTTATATGCCTGTTTAAAAAAAAAAAACAGACTTTAACTTATGCACCATGGCAGGTTATTGTACATTTTTCAGCTTTAGAAAGACTAATCTGACAGCAACAGACATGCTGTCTATTGTCAAGAAAGACAGGAAGAGGAAGGCTATTTAGAGCACTATTACAATATTTCCATTAGAAATGCACAGAGAGTATGAAACAAGGTGGTAGCAGCAGAAGTTATATATCAGAAACATAATAAAAATGTATAAAACATGATAACAAATTTGATGAGAAGACAAAAGAACGGGGGGTTTACAAGAAAATTCTTGGAGATTTGAAGACATTTGAAACATTTAAGGAGTAGAAAATAGAGGAATGTTTTATGAAGCATCAGTGTATTGAATGGTTACAATAATATTTGAGGTACTTAAGATATTTTAAACATAGAGAGATGACCAGGAAAATAGTGAGATGGAGAGAATAAAGAATTAGAATCTAAGACAAAGATGAATTTAGTGATATACAAACCATCTTTATGGTGGTGATGTTTTAAATCTATAGCATTGCTGAAACAGCTTTTATAGAGAGGAACAGAAAAATGTTATGGAGAACAATTAAACTTAAGGGATACGTGGGGGTGGGCAGATGTTAAGGTCTGACACAACAGGAGAATTCATAGAAGGGAAATCAAAGAAGTATGAAGTTACAAAGGCCAAGGAGTGTTCACCTGGCTCAGTATTTTCAGATGATTAAGAGGCCTGTGCAGGCTATTGAGTTTGTAAAGTAGATCCTTGTAAACCTTTAAGAGAACAGCTTTGATGGGGTAAAGGAATAGGTCAAAGTATGAGAAGCTTAAAATTGAATGGGAGATGAGAAAATGGAGATTGTTGGATGTAGTTTAGCTTTCTCTAAGGATATTTAATCATAAGAGAAAACAGAGAAGATGGAAGCTTCAAATGGAATGGAAGCTTCAAATGCTACTTTGCTGAAAGTAGCAACCTTCTTAACAGAATTTCTGTCAATTTAAAGAAATAATTAGATAAATCAGTTAATTAATAATAATAGCACCTTCCATTAAGACAAAATAATGAGAGGCTTCATGGAATATAACAGATTCCACATTTTAGTGGGTGGAAAGAAATCTGCAGTTTGTACAGAAGGCCAAGTGTTCTCAGCATTAACCAATTGGATTACAGAATTTTTTTCAAGGTTGTGCAGAGAAGAGCCAGATAGTATAATACTATTGGAACACATTTTAAAGCAATACCATTTTTTTGCATCAATATATTGTAATTTGACATCCCATATTTCTATGATGATAGTGATTCTGACAAAAAATTTATTAGGCTTCCTTTGTTCTTCTTCTTTTTTATCTTAATTATCAACAGTATGTACAAGTAAAATAGACCAGCAAACATGTCTTTATATTTTGTTAATTGATATTTCTGTTTCTTCATGCTTAAGGGCCAAAGATTCTGAATCTTATATATTTTATATGGATTTTTAAAAGATACTGATTAATTAATACAGAATAATAAATTGCTACCATATTTGTAAACTACTAACTACTACTATTAATACTAAAGGGTGAAACAACAAAAATAAGTTAGTTATCTTAGTAACATAATGAGGTTTTAACAAACAATTACAAAAGAATCTCCAAGTTAATTAATTGGTTATTTTCAATAAGCTTAGAGTAGTTTCTTGGGAAAATAAATATAAGATCCATTGTAGTTTCCTTTCTTTTTGTTAAGATTAACTTCTTATATATATTTGTCAATTTTCCAGAGCTGAAACACAAATGAAGAGAGGAATTACAATGGAATTTTTAACCCTCACTTCTTTTACTCAGTGTTAATATCCAGGTTTGGAAGTGTATCACCCCTACACATATTTTATTTTTTATTTTACTTCTTATCTCTCTTATAGCCTACATCAAATCTGAATAATCAGCTATATTTTTCAGAAAGTAAGGTAGTCTGTAAATGAATTACTTGTAATTTCCAAGTATTTTATGAATTTGTCCTAACACAGGTAACACACAAGAATTACTGTGATTTTAAGAAAGAAAATCCATTAACGCATTTGACTCTCTCCTTATTTTCTTATTTTGTGATTAAGAAGATTTTCAAATGGAATCCCTGAATTGCTATCTTTGTGATTAAACTAAGGCTACTTTTCTTTTGTTCTTCTCTTTGTTTGGCAGTTTTTTTAAGATTACGCTGAAGTTGTTTCATGAGTATTTGTATTTTGGTGGCAAACCCTCTATGATGTTAAACTTAAGGAAGGAATGTATGTTGCGTGTGCATGTGTGTATCTGTGTGTATGTGTGTACAAGGGACGACATGTAGAGCCAGAGGGCACTCTCTTTTCTAGGAGCATAAAGGTTCTAGATCACAGAACTGAACCAAGATTACCATGAAACATTCAGACTGACTATTATATTCTTTCTCTTAGAAGTCATGGCATTATTATTTATTTATTTTAATTGGAGGCTAATTACAATATTGTGGTGGTTTTTGCCATACATTCACATGAATCAGCCATGGATGTACATGGTTCCCCATCCTGAACTCCCATCCCACCTCCCTACCCTTCCCATCCCTCAGGGTCATCCCGGTGCATCAGCCCTGAGCAAAGTCATGGCATTATAAGCAGAATGGTAAGCTAACACAAATTTAGCATACTTAGAATCTTCTGTTGAATACAATTTTGGATTTATTATAGTTTAGTATGGATACATATTCATAAAACATTTTTTAGTTTAAAAATCCTCAGTACCAAGCCATAAAGCTCTCTCTGTATTCAATTATTGACTCTGCTCTTTCCTATAGTTATGGAAACGTAAACTGCTAGTTCTGTATGGTTGTATTAATTTTGATAGTATTATAAAGGCTACCTTTTGAGGAAAAGTTTGAGTATTCAATGTGAATAGTTCTTTCATTGAATTGCATTTTCTTAAAATTGTAAAAAGAAAAGGCATTGACTTCAGGATATGGAAAAGATCAATTTACCTACAAAATTCTTAGGTAACTGGTGTCAAATTTTAATAGCATCCTCAAGAGGGCACTGTCACCTGTTTTATATAGTTTATAATGTGTGTTTTTTACTGATAAGACTCCTTGCAATACTTGAAGGGTGATTTTGATCTATATTTATCTGAAATGCAATGTCGCATCCTTTATGTCATACACAACCCTGCTGTTTGTAACAACCTCCAGCTGTCTATTGTTACATAGCTTGGGTTAACTCATGTGTCAATAAGTTAGCAACTTTTGACTGGCTTTACACCACTAAGTGTGTTTACCATACCATGCATACGTCAGTAACATTTTATAGATTGTTCCGCTTACCAAGATAATTAAGGCTATTTAAATCTGAGCTATCAATTAATAAAAAGTGTTTTTTGAGTACCTCCTTGTGCTTATTTGTGCAGTTGATATGTGTTGGTAAATTTTGGCTGAAATGAAATGGGAGGCTTGGCTGAGATTAAAATCCAGTCTAGACCTGCTTAATAAAGCACTTTGGAACATCTCCATTTAACATTGGGTCTTTCTACTTTTCTATTAAGTTAGAGCAGCAGCAACATAGCTTATAAATAATTTTACTTTCCATAATATGTATACACACACCAAGCTTGACACTGGAATTGGACTTCTTGAGTTTAAATAGCAGCTCTATTATTTAGAGAATGTAAACCTCGACTAATGACTTCTCCTTGGGTTGTTATGAAAGTAATATACCTACATAGATAGATAGATAGTTTTTCCACTGACGTCCAGTAGCATCTTGGGCGCCTCCTGACCTGGGGAGTTCCTCTTTCAGTATCCTATCATTTTGCCTTTTCATACTGTTCATGGGGTTCTCAGGAGAAGGCAATGGCACCCCACTCCAGTATTCTTGCTTGGAATATCCCATGGACGGAGGAGCCTGGTGGGCTGTAGTCGATGGGGTCACTAAGAGTAGGATACGACTGAATGACTTCACTTTCACTTTCATGCATTGGAGAAAGGAATGGCAGCCCACTCCAGTATTCTTGCCTGGAGAATCCCAGGAACATCAGAGCCTGGTGGGCTGTCGTCTATAGGGTCTCATAGAGTCGGACACGACTGAAGTGACTTAGCAGCAGCAGCATGGGGTTCTCAAGGCAAGGATACTAGAGTGGTTTGCCATTCCCTTCTCCAGTGGACCACATTCTGTCAGACCTCTCCACCATGACCCGCCTGTCTTGGGTGGTCCCATGGGCATGGCTTAGTTTCATTGAGTTAGACACAGCTGTGGTCCTAGTGTGATTAGATTGACTAGTTTTCTGTGATTATGGTTTCATTGTGTCTGCCCTCTGATGCCGTCTTGCAACACCTACTGTCTTACTTGGGTTTCCCTTACCTTGGACATGGGGTATCTCTTCACGGCTCCAGCAAAGCGCAGCCACTGCTCCTTTCCCTGGAAGAGGGATATCTCTTCACTGCAGCCCCTCCCTCCTGACCTTGAACATGGAATAGCTCCTCTAGGCCCTCCAGCACCCACACAGCCACTGCTCCTTGGACGTGGGGTTGCTCCTCCTGGCCACTGCCCCTGACCTCGGATGTGGGGTAGCTCCTCTCGGCTGCTCCTGTGCTGTCGTAGCCTGGCACTCTCGACTGCCACGGGCGGCTGCGATGGCGCAGAGTGCAGGTTCAATAGACTGTTCCAAATAGGAAAGGAGTACGTCAAGGCTGTATATTGTCACCCTGCTTATTTAACTTATATGCAGAGTACATCATGAGACACGCTGGGCTGGAAGAAGCACAAGCTGGAATCAAGATTGCTGGGAGAAATATCAATAACCTCAGATATGCAGATGACACCACCCTTATGGCAGAAAGTGAAGAGGAACTAAAAAGCCTCTTGATGAAAGTGAAAGAGAAGAGTGAAAAAGTTGGCCTAAAGCTCAACATTCAGAAAACAAAGATCATGGCATCTGGTCCCATCACTTCATGGCAAATAGATGGGGAAACAGTGGAAACAGTGTCAGAATTTATTTTTGGGGGCTCCAAAATCGCTGCAGATGGTGACTGCAGCCATGAAAGTAAAAGATGCTCACTCCTTGGAAGAAAAGTTATGACCAACCTAGACAGCATATTGAAAAGCAGAGACATTGCTTTGCCAACAAAGGTCTGTCTAGTCAAGGCTATGGTTTTTCCAGTGGTCATGTATGGATGTGAGAGTTGGACTGTGAAGAAAGCTGAGTGCCGATGCTTTTGAACTGTGGTGTTGGAGAAGACTCCTGAGAGTCCCTTGGACTGCAAGGAAATCCAACCAGTCCATTCTGAAGGAGATCAATCCCTGGGATTTCGTTGGAAGGAATGATGCTAAAGCTGAAATTCCAGTACTTTGGCGACCTCATGCAAAGAGTTGACTCATTGGAAAAGACTCTGATGCTGGGAGGGATTGGGGGCAGGAGGAGAAGGGGACGACAGAGAGTGAGATGGCTGGATGGCATCACTGACTCGATGGACGTTGAGTCTGAATGAACTCCGGGAGTTGGTGATGGACAGGGAGGCCTGGCGTTCTGTGATTCATGGGGTCGCAAAGAGTCAGACACGACTGAGCGACTGAACTGAACTGAAATAGATAATATTAAGTTAATTTTATTAATATTGCATATTTCCAAAGTTCTTCATTGCACTTGTCATGACTCAAATAATCTAATCTATAGTTTGTGTAATATGTAATTGGTCTCTGATGTTTCAAAATGTATAATTAATTATTTGAAAATGTATATACTGCTTTTAATTACTTAGGCAAAGAGTTAAAATATCTTCAAGTTTTAAGGACATTTTATACATACACACATAGTTTTGTGGAAATTCTATTCTAAAGTAACTTAGATTGAATTATTCAAAGAGGTATGAATTAAGTATTCATACCTTAATTCAAATTCAAGAATTTTGAATTAAGTATTCCAAAAATGAATTAATCATTTGAAATAAATTATTTTTGTTTGAATGGTACTTATGTCTATCATATTTAAGTATTTCCTTTTCAAGTGTTGTATAAAAGGAAAAAATCTGACATGATTTTTAATTTTGCACAGAAATAGTGTAAATTTATGTTATAAATCCAACACAAGAATTTTTAAGCCATAGAGCAATTGTTTATTTCATATTTTTTTAAAGGGATGAAGAGAATGAAAAGACCACAGTTGCTACTATAACTTTCTGTACACATGGTGCTTATTTATAGAGTTTGATAGTATGTGGATAGTTACATTTTGTTTCGAGTTAAATAAAATATAATTTTTTTTAAAAGATAGACTTAATTTTGCAAACTAGTACAGCCACTATGGAGAACAGTGTGGAGATTCCTTAAAAAATTGCAAATAGAATTGCCTTATGACCCAGCAATCCCACTGCTGGGCATACACACCAAGGAAACCAGAATTGAAAGAGACACATGTACCCCAATGTTCATCGCAGCACTGTTTATAATAGCCAGGACATGGAAGCAACCTAGATGTCCATCAGCAGACGAATGGATAAGAAAGCTGTGGTACATATACACAATGGAGTATTACTCAGCCATTAAAAAGAATACATTTGAATCAGTTCTAATGAGATGGATGAAACTGGAGCCGATTATACAGAGTGAAGTAAGCCAGAAAGAAAAACACCAATACAGTATACTAACACATATATATATGGAATTTAGAAAGATGGTAAGGATAACCCTGTATGCGAGACAGCAAAAGAGACACAGATGTGTATAGCGGACTTTTGGACTCAGAGGGAGAGGGAGAGGGTGGGATGATTTGGGAGAATGGCATTGAAACATGTATACTATCATGTAAGAAATGAATCACCAATCTATGTTCAATGCAGGATGCAAGATGCTTGGGGCTGGTGCATGGGGATGATCTGGAGAGATGATGTGGGGTGGGAGGTGGGAGGGGGGTTCATGTTTGGGAGCTCATGTACACCCGTGGCAGATTCATGTCAATGTATGCCAAAACCAATACAGTATTGTAAAGTAAAATAAAGTAAAAAAATAGATTAAAGAAAAATAGACTTAATTTTGAAACTTTCTTTATCCTCTGGATATACAAATACCTTATAATAGCAGTTTAAAAAACAGATAAGATGGACTCAAAATGTTCTTGAATATTAAACTAATGAGTAACTTCATGTCGATTTCTTCTCTATTCTTGAGGGCAAATATTTAGGAATAAATCCCCCTCCATTCGTACACCATCCTCTAACATGATTGTCCATTCATAACCTTCAAAGTGCAAACCAATGCTCTGAAACTTTGTCATTCTTTTCATTTAAAATTTTTTTATTTTATATTAGGATATATTTTATTAACAATATTGTGTTAGTTTCAGGTATACAGCAAAGTGATTCCATTATACATATACATGTATCTTTCTTTTTCAACTTATTTTCCCCTGTAAGTTATTACAGAATACTGAGAAGAGTTTCTAGTGCTATACAATAGGTCCTTGTTGATTATCTATTTTAATATAACTATGCGTACACTTTTTTAAATTACAAGATTGTAAGCAGTGGAGCATGTACAGCTGCATCTTTTGGACAAATGCTCACTGTAATAGAAGTCACTGTCTCTGCTTTTCCCTGATTATCTAATTACTATTACTCCATAAAAGTCAAACAATTGTCATTTCTCCCTTCTCAAAAAGTACTCCTCAAAATGTATTGTATTGAGAAAGACATCTGTATTGAAAGTGAAATACAGTAGGGGTGAAGAAAAAGACTGTTTAGTTAATTTATTGATTGATTGAATGGCTGATTGATTTCAGACCTTCTTTTATGAATTCATCATTTCTACATTTCAAAACCAATGATGCTCTATCAAGTTCTAATGACCTTACTTAATTAGATGTCTCTCATAATTGCCAAGGCAAATATGTCAGATGTCTTTACATATACTTCATTCATTTTGATCATTTCCTTCCTTGAGGCTAGTTTTCATTTCTGTTCTGAGAGCTAACGAGACATAGAAAAGTGGTTAAGTTCCTATCTGATGGCAAATTTGTTTGATTTAATCTGTGTAGTGATTGTCTCAATTAACACTGTTTTTAAACTCTAATTTTTTAAAAATACTTCACACTTTTAATCTGGTCCATATTTTGCATTTCAACAATCAGTTACATTTTAGAAGAATATTATAAAGAAGGAGTGACATTACAATTGCATGTTTATTTTGCATTTTCTTCCAGGTATTCTAAAATCTTAGGGCTACACAACACCTTGAAGGAAAGGAAGATAAAACTTTGTCTTTTTCTGCTTCTAGACATTCTCCTTTGCTTGAGCTTCTTATTGCTTATCTGATTAAAACTATTCCATCATACCTGATGTGATAGGAAATACCACTTATTTTTATCTCATTAAAAAGCATTCAGATGACCTCCATTCCCCTCCGAGGTCTATTGGGGTAAAATTGACAAAGTTGCATGATTTTTAAGCTATTTCAGTTATCATTTTTAAAGGTCCACAGGCATACATAACTTGTGCCTTGGAATATATTTTAACAATAATTAATATATATTATAGTTGCATAGTATTTGCACTGTTCTAAACTTTAAATAATTATTGTGCAAGTATTAGTAGAACATGAATTCCATAAGGAGAGGGATCTATTCTTCCTCTTTCACATAATTATTTTTCTACTATTCAGTTCAGGTTTAATACAGTGATGGCTACTCAAGAAACACTTTCTCGAATAAATCTATAACATAAAGCTACCACTAATACTAAAACTATTAAATGACAGGTACAGGATAGGAACATCTCAGAAGTTTTGAAAACTGAGTGATTAATGGGAGATATTTCTTATGACTACAACTATAGTGTCTCCACACAAGAAAGTGTGTGTGTGTGTATATATATATATAAAGTCCAAAATCATGTTAATAGAGCATCAAATTATTAGGTAAGACATAGATATTTGATTTTGAATAAAGATTACATTTTACAAAGGAATATAAATGTTGACCCTTTCTGATCCATGGTAATATAATTATTGCTAGTCCTTAGGCTCAATGCCAGTTAGAATCTTTCCATGTCAGTAGAATCTAAGACTAATTTGCTCTGATTAGCAGAGAATTACTTTGCAGACTTTCTGTTCATTTATGCAAGGACAGTCCTGTTAATTCCATCCCAGTGAATTTATATGGGATGTCCACAGAAGTCCTCAGAAGCCTCAAGCTTTTACTACAAATAGTTGATTTTTCCATATGCTGGATACTCAGTTTTTCAGAAGAAAACATCCAAATGGTGCTATTAAAAAGAAAAGAAAGGGAAAGCTTAAGTCCTTAAGTGAGGTTGCTGTTTCAACTCAACAAAGAAAATGCACTTAACCCAGTGCAGTGTAAGTTCTTTCTTCCAAAGGATCCAGTAAGAACATCACATCAGAATGTTATCCTAACAGGGCTCCACAATGGAAAAGGACAAAATACCCTTGGAGAATAAAAGTACAAGTGAGGAAAGAGACACCTATGATGATATGGTATAATTGAACTATAACCCAGAAACAGGAAAGCATGCTGTGGGTATAATTTTAAAAAGTGTATTTTTATTTCCCACTTGAAAGGGGCCTAACAGTAGAGAAAAGCTAAAATGAGAATAGAGTAACTATGAATATCAGGTCACATAAGAGACTACTTAGTATGGATAAGCATAACCTATCCTTTACGAAGTAAGTCTCTGACAGTGTTTGACTTAGAGATGAAGGGTATATAGGTTGGTACGAGCCAAGTATAAACATGTCAGAGAAATTCAGACCAGGAAGGGTAGCCAGCAAAGCAGTAAGCAAAAACTAAGATACTTTTTTTTTTCTCTTGCTAGTAACAGGGAGAGGGCATAAATCATTAATATTGATTGTATTTGTTAATTACATTGCAAGTGACAGGAAACTTGACCCAAATTAGCCTTAATCACAGAGAAGTTCATCAGCTTAGGGATTTGAAAATTTTGGACTCTGACTTAACATGACTGTATACAAGGTCAAACATAGTCACTAACGCCCTGTTTGACTCTCTCCACTTCTTGACCCACTTTTCCATCCTCAGATAATCATTCCCTCTTTGACTAGAATAGAGTCTGTTTTCCATTTCAATGCAGTCTCAGGTCTCCAAGGGCATCACATGGACATATCAAAACCAATGATGTGGATAGGACAAACTGATATTCTGATTGGTTTAGGTCTGTATCATGTGTCTACCTTAACACTAGATATTTATGGAAACAGCATGAGCCAAAAGCTGAAAGGGGGTAGTTTTTCAAAAGGAAATAGTGTATTTGCACTAACAATAGGGAAGGTGGATGCTGGTGTCAAAAACACAACAGATGTCTACTACATTGGCCAGTAGATCAGTAGTTTAAGAGGGATCCATCTCTGACTGTGACAGAAGGTGCTCAACACTTCCTTGTGAAGTTTTCTGCCTTCAGTCTAGAATGTGACTTCAAATATGCTTCAGGAAGATGTAGGCTGAGAAGAATGTCCTCAAGCAGCTGCTGCTGCTGCTGCTAAGTCACTTCAGTTGTGTCCAACTCTGTACGACCCCATAGACGGAAGCCAAACAGGCTCCTCCATCCCTGGGATTCTCCAGGCAAGAACACTGGAGTGGGTTGCCATTTCCTTCACCAATGCGTGAAAGTGAAAAGTGAAAGTGAAGTCGCTCTGCCATGTCCGACTCTTAGTGATCCCCAGGCTCCATCGTCCATGGGATTTTCCAGGCAAGAGTACTGGAGTGGGGTGCCATTGCCTTCTCCGAAATAGCTTATGAGTGTATTCTTATTTTGGATTGGAAGTGCACTCTGCTGGATAAACTATGACACTATTATTTATTATGCTGACTATATGTGGCTGTAGGTAAATATGAAAAATATTTCCACATCACATAATAATTGTACTTGAAATTGCATGAGTTCAGAATAAAATATATATATACTCTGAAATTGGAGGGAAAATTGTTCAGGTGCTATTTGGTTGTAAATGAAGGCTGAGCGCTGAAGAATTGATGCTTTTGAACTGTGGTGTTGGAGAAGACTCTTGAGAGTCCCTTGGACTGCAAGGACATCCAACCAATCTATTCTGAAGGAGATCAGCCCTGGGATTTCTTTGGAAGGAATGATGCTAAAGCTGAAACTCCAGTACTTTGGCCACCTCATGCGAAGGAGGAGTTGACTCATTGGAAAAGACTCTGATGCTGGGAGGGATTGGGGGCAGGAGGAGAAGGGGATGACAGAGGATGAGATGGCTGGATGGCATCACTGACTCAATGGACGTGAGTCTGGTGAACTCTGGGAGTTGGTGATGGACAGGGAGGCGTGGCTTGCTGTGATTCACAGGGTCGCAAAGAGTCGGACACGACTGAGCCACTGAACTGCACTGAACTGAACTGACACCTCTTAAATATGATACATGCTTCATCATGGATGCCCTTGTTCAAGAGTTAATACGCTTCATAGGAATTAAAGACAATATGTATTATGAAGAGACCTTACTGTATGTTCCTCATATTTTTCTGAAATACAGTTTATATTAGAGAGAAATATGAAGTTTGCTTCTTGGCCTTGCCATTTCTAAGAAGTATGTTTTTATAATTAAGTGACCTTTACTTCTACACTCACTGGACAAAACTAGGTATAATCAGGTAAATAACGTTTGTAAGATGCTTTAGAACATACAGAACAGATTTATATAATTTCCTTAACAATCCTTTGAATCTATTTTTAAAATCTATACTTTGCAGATTGAAATTGGGTTACATAAAATTTTCCAGGGTCACTTCACTGTCTTGCATTTATGACCAGGCCCTCTGCCTCACATCATCTGTTCTCTATTCCACTGATGTCTTTCCAACTGAGAGTTATTTTTGAGTAGTACCTGAATCTTGTCACTTAGCTCATATAACTATTTATCATTTTCTTTCATTGATTTCTACCAAACCTGCCTTGGAAACTCCAATTCTTTCTTTAAAATATTGTTCACAAGCCACTTTCTGTTTAAGACCTTGAATCCCCAAGCAAATATGCCTTGTCTGTCATCACAGTCCCATTGGATAGGCATCTATTAGCACATCTCACTCTATTATAATGATCTGCTTACACAACTCTCTCTCCAACCGAACAGTGAGGTTTTTGAAGATGGAGATTATGTCTCATGGATCTGTGTGTCCCCAGTCATTAGTGCTCTAAAAGCTTGGCATCTGAGTTAAGCAATCAATGCTTAGTGAATGAATGAATGAACCTTACATATTGAAAACACATTAGCTGCAGAGCTGTATGGGTAGAATGCCTTGCTAGAACATGCTGAAGTTAGAGAGAAGTAATTTACTGCCATGGTGTAATATATCTGAATTTTATGTAGGTTTTTTTTTCTTTTTTTATCATATAGTTAAGTTGCCATCTTAGAATTACAATAGAGTTTGATTCAACTTCTTAATCTATATATTAAAATACTTCAATAACACCCTTTGTTTTAATAGTAGTTCTTAACAAGTACAATAAAACAGCACTAACTCACATGCTTTTCATGGGTTGCAGCAGAACTTAAACCTTCCCAGAATAAAAATAGCGATCTTGAGTTGACACTTCACAGGTATGCTATCTTCTGATGAAAAATCTTACACTTTGTCTTAAACAGGAACAGACTTGATCTTTTTTAATTTAGCATATTTGTGTGTGTGTGTGTGTGTGTGTGTGTGTGTGTGTGTGTGTAGAGGTGGCAAGTGGTTCATGATATCTCAATCATTTCATATAGCTTCATCAGGAAATAGATGACCATTAGATCTGTGATGTTGATATTTGAATTTTATGGCACTAATTTGCTTATCAATGGCATTCTAATAAATTATTTTGTCCATGTTTCAGAAGAAAAAAATAGTTAATTTGACAATTATATGAACTAAGTATTAAGGTTATTTCTTTATATACTAATAGAAGCCTATTGGAATTTTTTGTGTCTTGGTACTGAATATAGCTGCTGGCTTTGTGTATAAGATAGGTGTAGGGATGGGTTCAGGTGATGCAGAAATGGGATCTTATGCCAACTGCCTATCAACCTTGGTTTAACCTGGAATGTCCTCTCTATATAATGATCTCAAGACCAATGTTTTGAGATTTTATTGACCTAACATGGAATTTTATAAGTACTGTCTAAGTGGTAATATCCTCACCATTAAGCATTTTAAAAGCACAGAAAGGATTTTATCATTGTTATACTGAACATCAAGAACTTATAGACTCTTGGAGTTTACAATTACTTGAAGATTTTTTATTCAATTTTATTGAGAGGAGTAGTAAGCAATGATGCAATGATTTCAATCCAAAGATCATTTTGTGAAGAAAAGAGTTAAAATATATCTTTTCTCAAGGGACATTACAGTTCCAGTTATCTAGACTTTGCCCTCAGGTCACATTTTAGTAAGTAAGAATGTAATAAGTGACCAGGAATCAGCAAATTCTAACAAGCACGAGTGATCCTATAAAGTTTATCTGCATATGCAATTATGAAAGGACCTTTGTTTCTGACACACTGTAAATGTTGTTGAATATGATGCTGATGCTGCCAGCATCTAATCACATGGTTTATCTTAGTAATCGCTTATGTTAGATTGAATTTCAGATTCATCTAAGGAAAAGAACAAATGAAAATAATATTATTAAATCATATCCCTTCAGAATAAAGGCAGATTTTATAATTTTTTTCACTTAGTGATTTTTCTCCTCTTCCCCCTCTTTTTTGCTTTTAAGTAGTTAAATGTTATGTTGTGACTGCTATCTCTCCTTCAGGAACTGAATTACTTTTTTAGCAGAGCTTTGATGGCTTTTTTTGAGAAACCATTTTCCAGATTGCTCTCTTTACAACACTTAGGATACCTTTTCTGTTGGCAGTTTATGTGTTTCTTATAGATGCTAAAAAGCAGATATGACTTATAAAAGCAAAAAATGAAGCTACGTACTCCCCTTTAATTTCACTCCCCTCGTTGTTGACATGAACTCTGTCAGTCTCCCCAGCTGTTCTCTCTGCTTCTCTGTCTTCTCATTGCCACAATTCAGCATACCTATCACCAGACTAAGGCTGTGAAAACACCGTTTCCATAATGCCACCGCCCTCATTCAAAGTTCTTCACCCCCAGCCCTACCCAAAATTCTAATCTCATTCAGACTTTCTTCAACCTATCTTTCCAAACATCGTGTCCCCCAAACAGAAAAAATTTCTCTTGCTTCCATGCACTTGCCCTTGCTATTTCCTCCGTCTACATCATCCTTCTCACAAGGCCACTAACTTGCTTCCTTTTCACATGTCACAAATCAGTTTGATTTCTTAATCATTTGGTGAGTCTTCCCAGCTCTTATCATGTTACTGTATTCTCTTTTTTGTTGTAACTTTATGACACTTGGTACTTAACACTCAATTGGTGTTTGTCACCTAAAACTGTTCCTGTCAAGGATGCACACTCTGTCTGGTCAGCTACATTTTACTGTGTAGGAGTTAGAGATATATTTTATAATTCTTTTGATTTTCCCATGCCATTAAACAAAATGTATTTAAAAAACTGATCACTGAGGAAGGCTTTCTTATCTCTCCTTGCTATTCTTTGGAACTCTGTGTTCAAATGGGTATATCTTTTCTTTTCTTCTTTGCCTTTTCGCATATTTTCTTTTCTCAGCTATTTGTAGGGCCTCCTCAGACAATCATTTTGCCTTTTTTCCTCTCTTTTTCCTGGGGATGATCTTGATTCCTGCCTCTTGTACAATGTCAAGAACCTCTACCCATAGTTCTTCACGCACTCTGTCTCTCAGATCTTATCCCTGAATCTATTTGTCACTTCCACTTTATAATAGTAAGGGTTTTCCTTTAGTTCATACCTGAATGGTCTAGGGGTTTTTCCTACTTTCTTCAATTTAAGTCTGAATTTGGCAATAAGGAGTTCATGATCTTAGCCACAGTCAGCTCCTAGTCTTGTTTATGCTGACTTATAGAGCTTCTCCATCTTTGGCTGCAAAGAATATAGTGAGTCTGATTTCAGTATTGACCACCATGGTATAGACATTCAATGGTGATGTCCATGTGTAGAGTCTTCCCTTGTGTTGTTGGAAGAGGGTATTTGCTATGACCAGTGTGTTCTCTTGGCAAAACTCTGTTAAATTTGACTTGCTTTATTTTGTACTCCAATGCCAAATTTGCCTATTACTTCAGGTATCTCTTGATTTCCATCATTTGCATTCCAGTCCCCTATAACGAAAAAGATTTATGGTGGGAAACACTAGAGATCTCTTCAAGAAAATTAGAGATACCAAAGGAATATTTCATGCAAAGATAGGCACAATAAAGAGCAGAAATGGTATGGATCTAACAGAAGCAGAAGATATTAAGAAGAGATGGTAAGAATACACAGAAGAACTACACAAAAAAGATCCTCATGACCCAGATAACCACAATGGTCTGATCACTCACCTAGAGCCAGACATCCTGGGATGCAAAGTCAAGTGGGCCTCAAGAAGCATCCCTACAAACAAAGCTAATGGAGGTGATGGAATTCCAGTTGAGCTATTTCAAATCATAAAAGATGATGCTGTAAAAGTGCCACACTCAATATGCCAGCAAATTTGGAAAGCTCAACACTGGCCTCAGGACTGGAAAGGGTATGTTTTCATTCATCCCAAATAGAGGCAATGCCAAAGAATGCCCAAACTACTGCACAGTTGCACTCATCTCACACTCTAGTAAAGTAGTGCTCAAAATTCTCCAAGCCAGGATTCAACAGTACGTGAAGTGTGAACTTCTAGATGTTCAAGCTAGATTTAGGAAAGGCAGAGGAGCCAGAGATCAAATTGCCAACATCTGATGGATCATCAAAAAAGTGTGAGAGCTGCATAAAAACATCTACTTCTGCTTTATTGACTATGCAAAAGCCTTTGACTATGTGGATCACAACAAACTGGAAAATTCTGAAAGAGATGGGAATACCAGACCACCTGACCTTCCTTCTGAGAAATCTGTATTCAGGTCAAGAAGCAACATTTAGAACTGTACATGGAACAACAGACTGGTTCCAAATAGGGAAAGGAGCACGTCAAGGCTGTATATTGTTACCCAGTTTTATTTAACTTATATGCAGAGTACATCATGAGAAATGCCTGGCTGGATGAAACACAAGCTGAAATCAAGATCAATAACCTCAGATATGCAGTTGACACCACCCTTATGGCAGAAAGTGAAAAACTAATGAGCCTCTTGATGAAAGTGAAAGAGGAGAGTGAAAAGTTGGCTTAAAACTCATGTCCATCCAGTCAGTGATTCCATCTAACCATCACATCCTCTGTCACCCCATTTTCTTCCTGCCTTTAATATTTCAGAGCATCAGGGATTTTCAAATGAGTCAGTTGATTGTGGCATCTAGTCCCATCACTTCATGGCAAGTAGATGGGGAAACAATGAAAACAGTGAGAGACTATATTTTTTTAGGCTCCAAAATCACTGCAGATGATGACTTCAGCCATGAAATTAAAAGACTCTTATTCCTTGGCAGAAAAGTTATGACCTGCCTAGACAGCATATTAGAAAGCAGAGACACTACTTTGCCAACAAAGTTCCGTCTAGTCAAGGCTATGGCTTTTCCAGTAGTCATGTGAAAATTGGACCATAAAGAAAGCTGAGCACTGAAGAACTGATGCGTTTGAACTGTAGTGTTGGGGAAGACTCTTGAGAGTCCCTTGGACTGCAAGGAGATCCTACCAGTCCATCCTAAAGGAAATCAGTCCTGAATATTCATTGGAAGGACTGATGCTGAAGATGAAACTCCAATACTCTGGCCACCTGATGTGAAGAACTGACTCATTTGAAAATCCCTGATGCTCTGAAATATTAAAGGCAGGAAGAAAATGGGGTGACAGAGGATGTGATGGTTGGATGGAATCACTGACTGGATGGACATGAGTTTGAGTAAACTCTCGGAGGTGGTGATGGACAAGGAATCGTTGCATGCTGCATTCCGTGGGATAGCAGATTTGGACACGATTGAGTGACTGAACTGAAGTGATTTAAAAAATTAATAGGTTACTCAATTAAAACTTCCTGTTTTTAAAAAAATATTCTCAGCAGGAAAATTAGGGGTACCAAGGGAACATTTCATGCAAAGATGGGCTCTATAAAGGACACAAATGGTCTGGACCTAACAGAAGCAGAAGATATTAAGAAGAGGTGGCAAGAATACACGGGAGAACTGTACAAAAATGATCTTCATGACCAAGATAATCACGATGGTGTGATCACTCACCTAGAGCCAGACATCCTGGAATGTGAAGTCAAGGGGGCCTTAGGAAGCATCACTACAAACAAAGCTAGTGGAGGTGATGGAATTCCAGTTGAGCTGTTTCAAATCCTGAAAGATGATGCTGTGAAAGTGCTGCACTCAATATGCCAGCAAATTTGGAAAACTCAGCAGCTGTCACAAGACTGGAAAAGGTCAGTTTTCATTCCAATTCCAAAGAAAAGCAATGCCAAAGAATGCTCAAACTATAGCACAATTGCACTCATCTCACATGCTAGTAAAGTAATGCTCAAAATTCTCCAAGCCAGACTTCAGCAATACGTGAACCGTGAACTCCCTGATGTTCAAGCTGGTTTTAGAAAAGGCAGAGGAACCTGAGATCAAATTGCCAACATCTGCTGGATCATTGCAAAAGCAAGAGAATTCCAGAAAAAATCTATTTCTGCTTTATTGACTATGACAAAGCCTTTGACTGTGTGGATCACAATAAACTGTGGAAAATTCTAAAAGAGATGGGAATACCAGACCACCTGACCTGCCTCTTGAGAAATCTGTATGCAGGTCAGGAAGCAACAGTTAGAACTGGACATGGAACAACAGACTGGTTCCAAATAGAAAAAGGAGTATGTCAAGGCTGTATATTGTCACCCTGCTTATTTAACTTATATGCAGAGTACATCATGAGAAACGCTGGGCTGGAAGAAACACAGGCTGGAATTAAGATTGCCAGGAGAAATATCAATAACCTCAGATATGCAGATGACACCACCCTTATGGCATAAAGTGAAGAGGAGCTAAAAAGCCTCTTGATGAAAGTGAAACAGGAGAGTGAAAAATTTGGCTTAAAGCTCAATATTCAGAAAACGAAGATCATGGCATCTGGTCCCATCACTTCATGGGAAATAGATGGGGAAACAGTAGAAACAGTGTCAGACTTTAATTTTTTAGGCTTCAAAATCACTGCAGATGGTGACTGCAGCCATGAAATCAAAAGACGCTTACTCCTTGGAAGAAAAGTTATGACCAACCTAGATAGTATATTCAAAAGCAGAGACATTACTTTGCCAACTAGGGTCCGTCTAGTCAAGGCTATGGTTTTTCCATTGGTCGTGTATGGATGTGAGAGTTGGACTGTGAAGAAGGCTGAGCGCCAAAGAATTGATGCATTTGAACTGTGGTGTTGGAGAAGACTCTTGGGAGTCCCTTGGACTGCAAGGAGATCCAACCAGTCCATTCTAAAGGAGATCAACCCTGGGCTTTCTTTGGAAGGAATGATGCTAAAGCTGAAGCTCCAGTACTTTGGCCACCTCATGCGAATATTTGACTCATTGGAAAAGACTCTGATGCTGGGAGGAATTGGGGGCAGGAGAAGAAGGGGACGACCCAGGATGAGATGGCTGGATGGCATCACGGACTCGATGGATGTGAGTCTGAGTGAACTCCTGGAGATGGTGATGGACAGGGAGGCCTGGCGTGCTGTGATTCACGGGGTGGCAAAGAGTCGGACACGACTGAGCGACTGAACTGAACTGAACTGAATGATAATAAAATACTCACCTGAAACAGGTGCAAAGCTTGGACTCTGGCACAACTTTTGATCCAACCATCAAAGTAGAACTTCCTGAGATCAACATGTAAAATCATAATAGCTATAGCATATTTCATATCAGTAAGAAATATTGGGAGAAGGCAATGGCAACCCACTCTAGTACTCTTGCCTGGAAAATTCCATGGGTGGAGGAGCCTGTTGGACTGCAGTCCATGGGGTCACTAAGAGTCGGACACGACTGAGTGACTTCACTCTCACTTTTCACTTTCCTGCATTGGAGAAGGAAATGGCAACCCACTCCAGTGTTCTTGCCTGGAAAATCCCAGGGACGTGGGAGCCTGGTGGGCTGCCGACTATGGGGTCGCATGGAGTCGGACACGACTGAAGTGACTTAGCAGCAGCAGCAGCAGCAAGAAATATTGAAGATTAATAACTTGTCCAAGTGAAAGTGTCCATAAAGAGTTGATGATTATTAATCTTACAGAAGGAGTTACAACAAGCAAGGAGATGCAGATTGAGCTTTACAATGGTTAGGAATTTGAGTGAGTGATGTCTTGAGTTTAAACCACACCAACTCTGTAAGAAGCTGTCTTGAGTTATGTAAGACCTAACATATTTTAAAATTCTTTCAAAACCTACATTCTCTATAAAGAGATAAGGAATTGAATAGTTTAGCTTGACTCACTTAATGGAAGTAATCTGATTGCCATTAGATTAGCAAGACTAAAGATTCTGGTTCCTCCTCATGGTGGTGGTGGTGTGTGTGTATGTGTGTGTATGAGATTAGTCGCTAAGTTGTGTCTGACTCAGTGAGAGACTTTGAAATGTGGCCCACAAAGCTCCTCTGTTCATAGGATTAAACAGGCAAGAAAATCATAGTAGTTTGCCATTTCCATCTCCAGGGGATCTTCCTGACCCAGGGATGGAAACCTCGTCTCCTGTGTTTCTTGCATCACAGGAGGATTTTTTACCTGCCGAACCATGGTAATCTGAATGCTGTTAGATCAGGGAGAATAAAGATTTTGGTTCCTCCACATGGTGCTATTATGTGGGAAAGGCAAAATGGTTACAAGGATCAGATGGGTGCATCTGGTCTGATATGTCCTTAGTGCCTTTTTATTGATTCTAGTTAGACTAATATAATCATCGATTTCTCATTAGAACTGTTGATTATTTGAATTTTTCCTGATAATGATTTGTTAATTAATGTTTTGCTGCTTTTTAAGATGAAGTGTAGGATATTCATTAAATGTTTTGATCAACCTGCCATAATTTTAGTTTCATCCCATTTCATGTTATTTTCTAACTGCTTGTTAGAATGTCTTGTTTTTGCTTTCTTTTTTAATATTACTATATGACATTATCACTATGTGTTTTGTCCCTAGACATTATGGGAACATATGAAAAGCAAAGCATTTATGTTTCATGATAGCAAGTATGGATTTGACATGGAAAACCACTTGTTTTAATTAATTACTTTTGCTCCTTTTCTCCTTAACTGATATTTTTATTTCTTTTATATGATTCATCTTCAAGTAAAATATTATGTTTTAATATTTTCCCCCCACCAAAGTAAAAAAAAAAGGTTTAGTTATGTTTGAGATTATATTTTTAAGTTTATAAAGCATTTTCTTTGTTAAAGTTTTTAAATTTCAGAGAAATTTAGTAGATCCTAACTTTGCTTCCCTGGTGGCTCAGAGGTTAAAGCATCTGCCTCCAATGAGGGAGACCCGGGTTAGATCCCTGGGTTGGGAAGATCCTCTGGAGAAAGAAATGGTAACCCACTCCAGTATTCTTGCCTGGAGAATCCCATGGATGGAGAAGCCTGGTAGGCTACAGTCCACGGGGTCGCAAAGAGTTGGACACGACTGAGCGACTTCACTTTCACTTTCAACTTGCATAATACTTTAAGATTTATAAATGCTAGTTTTCAAGATTTCTCATGTAGTAGGTAAATATATTGGGGTCTACAAAACTTCGGGTGATAATAAGGCCTTTAAAAATCTAACACTAGGCTTTAATGACTTTGGGTAGTAGCAGACTTTGAAAACTTCAAATGACAACTATTTTATTCATGTCAGTAAACATCTGGCATCATATTAAGTTATTGAGTTGAACCTTATAATGTAACATAACATAAATTTAATCTCCTTAAAGTACTTTCACAGGAGATGCCCCCTCATCTTTGTCAAAGAAGAAGCGCTAGATCAATGATTGACACAGCATTATAATTAATTCTTAAATTTTATAACTAAATTATTTGTAGTTAGTAATGTTTTTCCTTGAAGCTAAGAATGTATCCTAGCAGTGGACTAAAAAATAATGAGAGAGTCAATACCTTATACTGAAGGTATCTGAATCCAAGATAAAGAGAACATCAAATTCTTGCTTTGAATCTCGTTTATAAAGGAATGTTAGATGTTCACCTAATTGTTAATGTCATTAAACACTAGGACTCTAGTTGGAGATACTCACCCACCTGGAACATAACTGTGTTCTAGTGTGAAAAGGAGACATCATTTTTTTGCACAAATTCTAGATGTCACTTTCATCTTTATAAACACTGGATATTTGTATTTTTTCTCTGTGACATTGTCTTAAGTTTTCATCCATTAGTCAAACATACAAATAAGTCAAATTTTATACATATGTATGTTTATTGATGAATATTTCAATTACATCATGCACATATTAATAATTTGTTTATTTTTAGATAATATTTTGAAAAAAAGTTTTTATTTATTAACAAATTTGGTGTTTGTTTAATTCCATTCATAAAAGCACACCTAGATGTGCTTTATTTAAATAAAACATGTGAGACTTTTTCTGTCTTATTCTCTGGTTTTGCCAACAAAAACATTTTGCTTTTCATAAGTAGAAGAGCTTAGTCATATTATCTTGTTCTCCTGCACCTATCAGAAAAAATTGGTATTATTTTTCTGATTCTACTTAAATAGTCATCTTGTCTCTGATTTTCTTCAAAGTAAAATCATTATGGAAAATAGAAAAAATGAGAACGTGTTCCTAAAGTACAATCTGTTAGGTAAACATTGTCACTTTTCACAGTCGTGATTCAGGTAGAAAACCCAGGTATTCAGTAGTTAATTGTGTGAATTTCTACACATAAACATATATTTGCTTGCCTGTTCCAGTG
The DNA here is from genome assembly GCF_042477335.2 of Ovis canadensis. Classification (NCBI taxonomy): domain Eukaryota; kingdom Metazoa; phylum Chordata; class Mammalia; order Artiodactyla; family Bovidae; genus Ovis; species Ovis canadensis. Next base: position 66,587,020 of record NC_091250.1, read on the forward strand.
ATTAGAGGATTAATAAAATGTTGCTGTTTGTGCCTGTGAGTGAGTTGGACTCTAATGATACACCTGATAATGAAGATCAAATGCTAACTGGTACATAGGAATCTGATGCTGTTACTGAATTCAACTGCCAAAGTAGCAGTGTATGTGCTGTGAAAGAGGACAAGGGCAATTGTTTAAAAGATACATCATTTAAAAATCTTACTTGATTAAAAAAAAAATTTTTTTTTGGTTAAAAATATTCTTATCTGGAAAAGTCACACTTGTAACTCTAAATGCCTTAAAGCATAATAGGAGCTGAAAAAAAAAACTTTTACTAGGTATTCACAGAAGATTCTTAGGATTTAAATATCTAATTAGGTAGAAATGAACTTTGACAACTGAAAGCAGTGACATTCTGAACAAGAACCTGCTGTGAAATAACAATTTGCACTCTGAAATATTTTTATTAGAAGCACTGGGGAAAATTTTGGCTTGCTATAACACAGTCAATACACACACAGAGAAAATAAAAACATAAGTAGGAAACTTCCACTAGTTAATCCCAACCAGATATATATCTGTGCAAAGAATCAATTGTCCCACATTTTCACTTAAAGAGTTACTACTGTATTCTTTCTTTCAATTCATTCTGTTTGATTGGGTATTCTCAAAGGACAATTCCTTTGGAATCTGTCTAAATATTGTTGGTGTGTAAGCAATATTAACTGATTTCTTAAATATTCATTTACTTATGCCAGTCTGTCAAAGTTACTTTTAATCAAAAACCTATAAACCTAACAAATAGTAATCATCTAGTTATTCAGAGTGCATTTAGCTGAAATGTAAGTGATATATATGACCTTTATTTATAAAGATAGTTTTCTAACTTTTTATTGCTTTTATTTTAATGAGCTTCCTGAGGACAATAAATATAATTTGACAAGTGATTTATTAAAGAAGTAAAAGACTTTCTTACAATCTAGGTAATATTTTTGGAAATTATTGAATTAAAACAGTTAATTGCCTGACAGTCTTTCATACCAACTGTGCTGGCAATCTAGTGGCAAACCTAATAAATAGTTTCTCATATAGACAAGTATGCCTCAGATAATAATAGAGTCTTTGAGTAGGGGATTCTAGATACTCATTCAAAAGAGGAACAATAGAATAAGCAGAGCCAAGTTGAAGAATCAACAGAGGCAGTGATGCACAGAATTGTGAAGCTATTTACAGCTGACACTCACTGCCACATGTAACTGACTGTAGATGTAAAACCTATTGTTTCATTCTTATGTGGCAAAAACACAGGCCCTAGTACAAGATTCAATAGAAATTGAAGCAACTTTCCCCTTTATTCAGAGAAACCCAATGATTCATAAACATTTCCACTGTGTTTCTTAGAATTTACATTTGAAAATGGTAATAGTTATCTTGATTTTATATATCATCATTATTCCTTTAGATCATGTTCATATTTGCTTGCTTTAAATTTTGTTTTAGAAGTTACAGCTATTTATATTTGAATTAACTTGGACTAACAACCAATTATAAAGCAAATCTTCTGAGAAGAAACATTCCATGAGTCCTTCATGACAACTGGTATCTATATGACTTGCATAACTTCTTAAACATGTATTTTAAGTATTCAAATCAAAATATTTTTTACTTAATAACATTTCTAACTACATTGTACAATTATTAATTTTTAAAATCATTTCAGGTGTGGTCCTTCAGCTTTATTTTGATACTCTTTAAGAACATGACAGTATAATTGTATAAATTGTCATACTTATTCATAATATCATTATAATTTACATAAGTGCTTTTTCTAATTATTAAGCTCTATGTCATTTCAGTGTTATTTTATTTGCCCCTTCACATCATGCAAATTAGTTTTGATTATATAGCAAAATAATATCCTCCTTAAATTGAGTTAGGGAGCCATACATTGTCATTTTTACAATATTCTAAAGGTCTTCCTATAGCTCACTCAATAAAGAATCTGCCTGCAATGCAGAAGACCTGGGTTCAATCCCTAGGTCAGGAAGATCCTCTGGAGAAGGAAATGGCAACCCACTTCAGTATTCTTGCCTGGAGAATCCCACGAACAGAGAAGCCTGGTGAGTTACAGTCCATAGGGTTGCAAAGAGTTGGACAGGACTGAGCTACTAACTAAGGTAAACAGTAATTTATACTTAGGACAAGGAAGTTGAATTAAATATCTAAATTTAAATTTATGCTCTTATAACCCAAAGGAATTATAATCAGAAATAGTATTTTCTTATTAATCTTATATTGTCTCATCTCCAATGATTTATATAACTGAATTATTCTATATATATTTACTATATGAAGTATTCTTTTCTTACATGTGTAAAATAATTGAGTTGAACATAACCTTAGAAATAATTTACTCTAGATTCTTTCTAGAGGCTGAAGAGAGTAAGCTACAGAGAGGCAAAATGGCTTGGAAAACTCCACAATTATTCAGGCATAGTGAAAGCTGGAATCAGCCTGCCTTTTTGTGGTTGTAACGGCACATATACTTGGTCAGGCATATCAGACCAAAAAATATAGAGATTGTATTGTTTTCTATTAAAAGTTACCTTTGTCTTTACATAAAATTTTATACTAGTCTAGCTAAATTCTATGAAGAATAAATCGGTTGCATCTGGTAGTTAGTTCATTTTCCTTTGCTTATATGTACAGATAAAATACAGATGCTTTGTGGATGCATGGTACCCAATCTTGGTTATGGGGCTAAATATTTATCTATGGTAAAAAATTACTTCCCTTAATGTTTAAATAGCTAAGAGCCCACCCAGTAAAAGTTAATTTATTCAAGGTTACTTAATTGTAATTTTCTGGCATTTAATTAAAAAAAAAGGAGAGTGAGCGAGAGAGACACTCCCAATTCTTATATCTCCATAGAGCTCCCGTACCATTAGATTCTTAAATGCTTTTGTCTTGTGTATTGCCATGTTGTTTGGATGGCCCATAGTGGCCAAACATTTCATTAAAGCCCCTTAAGGGGATAGTTTTTATTATTTGTCATTGGACATCCGCCAAAACTCATTTTATCAAGCCTTTGCTGTCTTCTCGGGCTACTTTTGAGTATATTTTTAATACTGCCCATATGCCTTAAGTTTTAAATACTCTCCAAGAACAATAATTTCCTACCACCTCCAAAGTCTAAAAATATTCAACTTCAGTGTATTTGAATGATAGTGTGCAATTTCTTTTCATAATCTGATTATAAATTTATAAATAAGTGATTTTTCATTATATTTCATTATATTTTCCTTAGGAGAGGAAAATAGGCTGGGGCCTATGGATGAAATTGTTGATTTAGCTAACTTACTTAACAGGCAATACTGATATACTGATAATAGCTGTTGCTTATAAATGCTAATTTTCAATATTCTCTGTATGAAGCACATGGCACACATTATTTGGGTTAAATATCATTACAAATTTAGGGAAATTTTTTCATTATTCTCAATAAAACAAGACTCAGGCTGTTAAGTAACTTGTGCAAGTTTATTTCACTTGTAAGAAGGAATCTTGGTTTCTATCCAGACCTCTCTGAATCCAAGTTATAACCATTTCACATTACAGTCTTCTCTTTGAAAGAACATGCCTGGGCTCTTCACTGAATTCTCTTTATTGTCATGTTGGTTTCTATGGACTATAGAATACTAGACCATGCATAGGTTTTAAGAAAGCTTTGAATTACAATCTGTATTTTTTTTTTTTTACCACTTGGTGTTTTGCACATTTTTGGTGTCCCATGGACTGAATATTTGTAATTTTATTGTAAATTCTATTTTAGCAGAAGTTATCAGGTGATAATTGGTATCCTAGGGTTTCTCCCAACACTGCATGGTTCATGTAACTTTTGTTTGTTTAATTTGCCTTTTTTTTTTTTTTTTTGGTCATGCAACGTATAAGGTGTTCAGATAGTGATATGATAATGATGCAAAATCCAAAGATTATAATTTTAATTGTTTTCTAGAGAGTGAATCTTTATTTTTTGTAGTCGTATCCAACTCTTTGGGACCCCATGGACTGTAGCCCACCAGGCTCCTCTGTCCATGGAATTTTCCAGGCAAGAATACTGGAATGGGTTGCCATTTCCTATTCAAACGGATTGTCCCAACCCAGAGATCGAACCCATGTCTTGTGTCTTCTGCATTGGCAGGCAGATTCTTTACCACTAGCATCACCTAAGAAGCCCTATTTTCTCTAGCAGATCCTAATTTGTTTAGTCTCTGAGATTATAACTATCAGGAAATATAAAATCATATTTGTTTTCCTTCATTATAAAATGTATCTATATTTCCTCAAAGAAAAACATGTCTACTTGAACTTAATTTCTTTGTTTTGCACTTAAAAGTATATCCTGAGGCAAGAAAGAGTAAAAAGAATATTCTTTAAAAAAGAAACCTAAATCTCAATAATTTTAAACTCAGTGTTATATAATTAGAGTTTTTTTCTGGAATAATTGCATCACCTATCATATTCAAAACATGCACATTGAAAGTGAATGGTTTACTGTGTGCTTTTTTTTTTTAATTGATTGCTAGTTTGGCTGAGCTGACCTTTGTTTTAAATCAGAATTGATTGACCAATTGAGTCAACATGGTTAAATTGGTTGTGCATATACACAGAGACTTTGTTTATTGAATTTAGGATATTCTGAGTAACATAATTTCCCTCTGCTTTTCTTCTGCTCCAGGAAACACTCTGCTTTTTGATTGCATTTAATAATGTGTCAGAAAGCAAATGGAAATAGAACCGTACACAAGGGAGAGGAACAGTGGATTCAGTAACTGTTTAACATCCAAAGAAAGGATCCTTACAGATTCTTTCAGTTTCATGTAGTTTGTATATTACAAATATTTGCTATATTAAAGATGGTATATGAAATTTGGCTTCTATAAAGGTATCGGAAAACCAAAAGCCATTGACAGTATGATAACCATCTATTATAAATGTATAATTTCCAACATTTAAAAAAATTCAGAGAGCCTCCAAGAACAATAGGATAAATCTGAATGCACTAAAGTTATTGCATTCTATCTCTGTTTCCAAGTTAAATTTTTACTGTTGTAACAGGTTAGCCTTGTGTGCAAAAGAAATTAAATAATACATAGAAGCACTAATATAGACTCTAAGATCTTATTGGAGGATGTTTCTAAAAATAATAGTTTTCTTGTTCTTTTAAAATATCTAATTTCCTTTATTTTGTCCTGGTTTTTATCGTTTGAACATCAGAAAAAGGTATGAAACTCAGAAATTAATAATCGGAAGGATATGAGAGGCAGCCTTCTGAAAGCTAAAGGTAGCCTGCCTCTCAGAGCCAAAATTACAACCGATTTCATAAATTTAGTTCCTGTGTTATGAACTGTAGTGCCAATGAAAATCAATAAAAACAATTTCCTTCTACATTCATGATCCACTCCTCATACTATTTCTTCATATTCTTTTCAGGGCCATTTTGTCAAAATGCCACAGGGCCATACAAAATGTAATTTTGTGTTTCTGTGTGTATGTCCCATGAAACCTGATTTTTCATGTGTGTTTTTGATTGGTATGAAGTGCAACAGGGACTTTAGGCAAAGTAAAGTTGTTTCATGTTTTCATAGTTTTAAAAATATTGAAGGAAACACTAAGTTTTGTTGTTATTTTTGGCATACAATTTGATGCTGCATACAATTTATTAATATATACTATATATATAGTATATTCATATAGAGAGCATATGTTTATGCAATTATATGCATATATAATGTAATATATCCTGAGTTAATCCTTATTGGATGTCTGAAAAGATACTAAGAGAACTAAGATTAAAATGCAATTTTAAAAGGATTGTGCTGAAACCACAAATCTTTAACATAGCTGAAAACTCAAATACCTCCAGACAGGTTATTATTGATTCATTAATTCCCTCACTCATTCATGTATTCATTTATTCAAACCATTTATCAAAGCTGTGGGCCATGTGGATTGCCATAATGGCAGGGAGAATATACGTGTATCTTTTTCTTCAAAAACTTATTTAAATAACCAGACGATACTATAACTTTAATACAAAGTAACCAACACATCATTTCTAATTATTCTATTAGATATATGTGGCCCACCCACATTTAATTCTTATGGCTTGATTCCTCAAAATAATTCATGAAGATTTTGCAAGGATTGCATATACTACTATGCACACAGTGTTTAATACAGGGTCAGAACATCATCAGATTCAATAAATGATAGTAGTTATTATCATTATTATTATTTTCTAAAACTATCCAAATGAGATATGTATATTTTTTCCATTTCAAAGTTGAACAAACTGATTTTTAGGTTAAGTAATTTTTAAAAGTGACTGCACAAATAAAGGGCTTCCCTGGTATCTCAGTTGGTTAAGAACCTGTAGTGCTGGAGACCTGGGTTTGGTCCCTGTGTCAGGAAGATCCCTGGAAAAGGAAATGTCAAACCACTCCAGTATTCTTGCTTGCAAAATCCCATGGCAGAGGTGCCTGGTGGGCTACAGTCCATGGGTTGCAACTGTCAGAAATGACTTAGCAACTAAACCACAAACAAACACAAAAAAATGGTTGTGCTTACATTCAAAGCAGTAGATATTGATTTTAAAGAATGTTATCTCCTTTATAACAAGGGGAGAGATACAGCAGTTCATTCTTCTAATTGTCATAGAATGTAGGGTATAATGTTATTAAAAGTGAAAGTTTCTCACTTGTGTCCAACTCTTTGCAACCCCTATACAGTCCATGGAATTCTCTAGGCCAAAATACTGGAGTGGGTAGCCTTTCCCTTCTCCAGGGATCCTGCATTGCAGGTGGATTTTTTACAAACTGAGCTATCAGGGAGGCCCATAGTCTTATTAATACTATCTAACATTTAATGAGCATGCATGTGCTAGACATTGAGCTAAGCAATTCTCATATGTTCGCTCTTCAATATATTATGATATTTCAGTTCAGTTCACTCAGTCGAGTCCGACTCTTTGCGACCCCATGAATTGTAGCACCCCAAGCCTCCAGAGTTCACTCAAACTCACGTCCATCGAGTTGGTGATGCCATCCAGCCATCTCATCCTCTGTCATCCCCTTCTCCTCCTGCCCCCAATCCCTCCCAGCATCAGTCTTTTCCAATGTGTCAAATATTCGCATGAGGTGGCCAAAGTATTGGACTTTCAGCTTTAGCATCATTCCTTCCAAAGAAATCCCAGGGCTGATCTCCTTTAGAATGGGCTGGTTGGATCTCCTTGCAGTCCAAGGGACTCTCAAGAGTCTTCTCCAGCACCACAGCTCAAAAGCATCAATTCTTCGGCACTCAGTTTTATTCACAGTCCAACTCTCACATCCATACATGACCACTGGAAACACCATAGTCTTGACTAGATGGACCTTTGTAGGCAATGTAATGTCTATGCTTTTCAATATGCTATATAGGTTGGTCATAACTTTTCTTCCAAGGAGTAAGCATCTTTGAAATTCATGGCTGCAGTCACCATCTGCAGTGATTTTGGAGCCTAAAAAATTAAAGTCTGACACTGTTTCTACTGTTTCCCCATCTATTTCCCATGAAGTGATGGGACCAGATGCGATGATCTTCATTTTCTGAAAGTTGAGCTTTAAGCCAACTTTTTCACTCTCCTCTTTCACTTTCATCAAGAGGCTTTATAGTTCCTCTTCACTTTCTGCCATAAGGGTGGTGTCATCTGCATATCTGAGGTTATTGATATTTCTCCTGGCAGTCTTGATTCCAGCTTGTGCTTCTTCCAGCCCTGCATTTCTCATGATGTACTCTGCATATAAGTTAAATAAGCAGGGTGACAATATACAGCCTTGACGTACTCCTTTCCCTATTTGGAACCAGTCTGTTGTTCCATGTCCAGTTCTAACTGTTGCTTCCTGACCTGCCATGAAGCTGCATATAGGTTTCTCAAGAGGCAGGTCAGGTGCTCTGGTATTCCCATCTCTTTCACAATTTTCCACAGTGGATTGTGATCCACACATTCAAAGGCTTTGGCATAGTCAATAAAGCAGAAATAGATGTTTTTCTGGAACTCTCCTGCTTTTTCCATGATCTAGCATATGTTTGCAATTTGATCTCTGGTTCCTCTGCTTTTTCTAAAACCAGTTTGAACATCTGGAAGTTCATGGTTCACATATTGCTGAATCCTGGCTTGGAGAATTTTGAGCATTACTTTACTAGCATGTGAGATGAGTGCAACTGTGCTGTAGTTTGAGCATTCTTTAGCATTGCCTTTCTTTGGGATTGGAATGAAAACTGACCTTTTCCAGTCCTGTGGCGACTGCTGAGTTTTCCAAATTTGCTGGCTTACTGAGTGCAGCACTTTCACAGCATCATCTTTCAGGATGGGAATGCAAATTTTTTTATAAATATTGCCATTTTGTAGATGAAGAATCTGAGATTAAGAGAGATTTAGCAATCCTCCCCAAATCATATGGCTAGTAATCTTTGGAGAAGGGATTTAATCCAGTTCCAACTGAAAAGTATGTATTATTTTTAAGTTTGATGCTGTACTGATGCAAAGTCTATAAAAATGTGTTGAATGCTTAAGATGATTTGAATGTTCAGGACTTTTGTACATGTCTTTTACAATGTAAAAGAAGGTCTTTTATGTATCAAAAAGCAGGTAAAGGGACCCAGCATTATGTTTTGGGCCATATTTAACTATCAGTACTGCTTTCAAAATAAAAACTTAGACTGTTAGGTACAAAGAAATTTAGATAATGAAAAGAAGAAAAACAGATAAAATTTTTGCTTCTGTCCACTTAGCCATGCTAAAGACAAGCCCTTGTGTGATTATTTATTACATACAACAGAATGACATATTTAATCTAGAAAGTTTGGAAACAACATGCACATAGAGTCACATTCTCTTCTAAAATCCAGAGATAACAACTTTAAACACTGACACATATCCATGTAATATTCTTATTTTGGTATGTGTATGGGTAGAGGATGTTGTGGGTAGGGTCGGGGGCTGGTGGCTTAAAACAGCAGAAATTTATTCTTTTGCAGTTCTGGAGGATAAAAGCCCAGAATCAAGGTTTAACAGGGCCACTATTCCTCCATCGTCTCTGTACAGACTCATTCCTTGCCTCTTTTTGACTTCTGGTGGTGGTAGCAATCCTTGACTTTCCTTGGTTTACAGCTGCATTGCTCCAGCTCCACCTCTATCACCACGTGACGTTCACCATGTGTGTCTGTCTTCACACTGTCTTCCCTGTTCTTATAAGGGTACCAGGCCTATAGAATTAAGGATCCAGTGTGAGAACATCTTAACATAATTACATCTGCAAAGACTGGATTTCTGAATAAGTTCACATCCTATAATGGGAGGGGATAGTTTGGACTTCAGCGTATGTTTTGGAGATACAATTCATTCCATAAGAAACACAATACTTGTAAAATTAGAATTTTGTTTATGTATTATTTCAGAGCCTTTTAACTCACATGGTCATTAGTGAGGATAGTTACCTTTTGATTATAATTCTCAAGTTGAATTTCTTTGATTTTGGATGTGGTTAAAGATCTTTAATTTAGAATTCCGTTTCTCAGATAGTATAGTAATGTATTTTATCACCCCTTGCGGCTTTTATGAGGAATTAAGACACTCCTTTGAGGGATGCTGTGTAAACCTGGCACATTATTATTTTCCTCTGGCAATGCAGGGACACTAGAAATTTTACTTGTTCTCATCCTTTTCCCTGCATATTGGCAATAAATATAAGATCCATGTGGAAGCTTCAGTCTAGTGTACTTGGCGGTGAGTCATCTTAACAACCAGGAGAGCAATTCTTGGTGAGGTGGAATGAGCAGTGCTTTAATAGCAGTGCTTAGTTGGAAGGCTGTCTGAGAGGCAGAAAAGAGATTTTAAATTAAATGGACTTTACAGAAAATTGTCTTCACTTTGCAGTTTGGAGTCAGAGTTGCAATTTTCAACTTTCTTTTCCCTCACTTACCTGTTGCTAAGAGATCACATTCAAGATAAAATTAATGCTTCTCCAATTACAGAGCATGTAGTCAGCACTGGAGGAGGAAAGATAACATGTGGTTCGCATATGGGTAAGGACTTTAGAAAAATACGAGGCCTTAGAGAAGGAGTCATGTGTACATTAGACATTTAACAAATGATTATTAAATGAATCAGCAGCCACTGAATTGCAAGTATTAAGGAACTGTCATTGTGACTGGATGGTTTTTGCCTTATCTTCTCTGGTATTTTCTTTCTTCAGCTTTTTAACTCTTAAAAAAATTGAAAAGAGTTATATCAAAGTAGAGTTGACAGCTGTTATTATCCATTAGAGTTCATTGTAATATTAATAGAATTGCCTATGGCTCTAGAATCTGTCAGAATCAGCAAAAAAATTACTTTCTATCAGGACACTTTTCATTGGATAATATAATTTCGGGGTTAAAAATTGAGCTCCACTTGTAATAGAGGTCAAACTGGAAGATACATGCTATAGTGTGATTAAGTCACAGACCTAGTAGTACTACCATATTTTCCCTTAAGTATTCTTCAAAGCTCGAATCTCGTAGGTGAGTATTCTTTTTAATACCCTCAGAAGCATCATGGGACCAGGATCACCCTCCAGTACCACATCAGCCACGTCCTTCATTCAACAGATATTCACATCTAACTCAGGTAAAGCTTCTTTTGAGTTTATCTGACACTATAATGCAGTGCAAGATAAGACTTTTTTTTTTTTAAGAGTCACTATCTAATTTAGGAGATAGTACTTGCAAATAATTAAAAGGAAATGCTCCATTTCTCCCATGTTAAATGAAGGGCTCAGAGTTAGTTCAACTTGAATATTGTTTCAATATGATGTTTTGTAATACTAATGGTCTATAACATAAGAATAAATGTACTCATAAACCAATCCCCCTTAAAAAGACATAGTCTGGTTTTCTCTGTCCAAACACTGAGAAGCTTTCAGAAAAATTATATACCTTTAATTTTTCTCTTCATATTTAATATAATATTTTAAAAAGTGAGAATTTAAGTGGCAAGTTAGTTCAAGTGGCATTTTTAGCCGTTCTCACTCACCAAAGTCACATCCTCAACATGTAACAGTGTTCCAAACACCTTCTAATGGGTTTTATTAATCTGTTCTGTGCACCTTCCCCCTTTGGAATTTCACTATGGGATTTCTCTTTCAAAGGTGCTTTGACACAAAATTTGATTTTAAATGGGGTTTAATGTGCTCTGGTCAAGCCAGAGACACAATACTTAACAACCCAAATATGCTTTCCCATATGGAGGGTACCATCTGTGGTATTAAATATTTTTTTCATAAAGATTCCATTGCTCCCTCTGTTTCCTTTAACCAAAATGATAATAGACTAAGCATAGTGTTTCATGAGCATTTTAAGCAAATTTCTCTCAATAAATGCAATCATTACATTCAAAGTTTCATAAAGAAAAATAACTAGAGATGTTACAGAATGCAAATTTTTGTGCTGGATGCACAGTGAGGCCAAACAATACTGAAACGCCAATGTTTGGGCAGAGAAAGGTTTATGCAGGGCCATGCAACAGGCATGGCTGACTTGTGCTCATAAAGCTCCTGAACTTTCCCATGGATTTCAGAAAAGTATTTATAAAGACCAGGTGAGGGAAGGATGTCCCAGGGTGTGTGATCGGCTACTGTGCAATTCTCTAATTGGTTGATGGTGAGGTAACTGGCCGTTGACATTATCAGTTCTTCAGTTCAGTTCAGTCACATCCGACTCTTTGAGACCCTATGGACTGCAGCATGCCAGGCTTCCATTTCCATCACCAACTCCTGGAGCCTACTCAAATTCATGTCCACTGAGTTGGTGATGCCATCCAACCATCTCATCCTCTGTCGTCCCTTTCTCCTCCCGCCTTCAATATTTCCCAGCATCAGGGTCTTTTTAAATGAGTTAGTTATTCGCATAGGTGGCCAAAGTATTGGAGTTTCAACTTCAGCATCAGTCCTTCTAATGAATATTCAGGACTGATTTCCTTTAGGTTACACTGGTTGGATCTCCTTGCAGTCCAAGGGACTCTCAAGAATCTTCTCAAATACCACAGTTCAAAAGCATCAATTGTTCAGTGCTCAGCTTTCTTTATGGTGCTGCTGCTGCTAAGCCGCTTCAGTCCTGTCTGACTCTGTGCGACCCCATAGATGGCAGCCCACCAGGCTCCCCCATCCCTGGGATTCTCCAGGCAAGAACACTGGAGTGGGTTGCCATTTCCTTCCCCAATGCAGGAAAGTGAAAAGTGAAAGTGAAGTCGCTCAGTCATGTCCGACTCATAGCGACCCCATGGACTGCAGCCCACCAGGCTCCTCCGCCCATGGGATTTTCCAGGCAAGAGTACTGGAGTGGGGTGCCATTGCCTTCTCCCAGCTTTCTTTATAGGTGCCAGTAATTCTGAGGGCTATTTGCTCATAATCATCAAGTAGTTTATTTCTTCCATTTGGTGGTTGTTTTAGCATGTGAAAAACTCAGGAAACAGGCATAGATACTATTATCCGGGTACTTCAGAGAGGAGTTACAGGGAGTCTGTCCCTGGGAGACACCATGGGTCCTGCTTGGTTACAGAGAAAATAGAGACATACAACAATAATTATGCAGTCCTCATAAGAACTAGTTGCTGATCGTGGTAGGGCACAAAAAAAGACTGATGAAAGGAGGAGAAGCCTGGGCTTTATTCCTCTCATCACAAACCCAAGTCTCAGCTGTCTTCGTTTCTAAAATAAGAGATCTGGAAATGTTCCATGATTTCCAAACCCACTGCACAACATTCAGCTGTGAAGCGTGTTCAAAATACAAATACCTTAGGTCCACCCTGGTCCAGAAGAATCCGAATTTAGGACCAGTGCCCAGGAATCTGTGTTCTTTGGTCCACAGTTATTCTGATGCACAATGAGGTTTGGGAACCACTATTCCAGTAATCCCTAAGATCTATTTCCATTCATCTTGCATATGACCCTTGAAGACTAATTCAGAGAAATTTCATCCAAGAGCTATAATATGCTTAATTGGGATTAGAAAGGCCAGGATTAGACTCTGAGCTCTGCTGTTTACTTGCCTCATAAGGCAAGACTTTAAATTGTTAAGACTCAATTTCTTTCTCCAAAAAATGAGAATGGTATTAGCTACATTGCCCTGGACTATTGCATGCATTACAGTACTTAGTATAGGGTCAGTAAATGTTGGCTGAAAGGTTAGAGGGAGTGAGAGAGAAAAGTGATCAGGTCACAAAATGAAACATTATCAAGCACCAGAAAGAGATATAAGTATATATGAAATGAGAGTGAAGTAAAATAGTGTTGATAAGCTTCTGTTATGTCACCAACTAAATTCATTTATTAATGAGTTGACAACACATTTTTAAATTTTTTCAATGAATCAAATAGGCATCTTTATTTTAAGATCTGTGGGGAATATTGATAAGTTCATTCTAAGATATAGTAGAAGATTGTCCAGGGAAAGAAATATTATACATACAATGAAATAATGAGAACAGCAAAAATTCTTTCTCCCCCATTCTTGAAGAAAGTATATTTTAACCCTCACAATCTCTCTCATAGAGAAAGATACTTTTTCACTCTCTCTATTCCTTAAGGATCAAATTGTTCTTGACTGTTTTAATTTTTTTGTGTGTGTGCTTTTATTTATTTTAAAAAGTAATTAATTTATTTTAATTGGAGGATGCTTACTTTACAATACTGTGATGGTTTTTGCCATACCTTGACATGAATCAGCCACAGGTGTACATGTGTCCTGAACCCCTTTCCCACCCCCTTCCCTCTGGGTTGTCCCAGAGCACCGGCTTTGAATGCTCTGCTTCATGCATTGAACTTGCATTGGTCATCTATTTTACATATGGTAATATACATGTTTCAGTCCTATTATCTCAAATCACCCCACCCTCACCTTCTCCCACATAATCCAAAAGTCTGTTCTTTACATCTGTGTCTCTTTCGCTCCCTTGCATATGGTCGTCATTACCGTCTTTCTAAATTCCATATATATGTGTTAATATCTCTTTCTGACTTACTTCACTATGTAAAATAGGCTCTAGTTTCATCCACTTCATAACTGTTTTTAAATATATAGTTTCTTCCACCCATGGGCTTAATGCATGGTTTGATACAATACGCACACACTTACTTTTAGAGAAGATTGTACATGTAGAGAAGAGATTTCAAATGTACTGATAGTTTTGTCTTGTGGGAAAACGGCAGTTTAATATTTTTTTTCTACTTTTCGAAAACAGTCCAGTATATTTTATTAATGTAGTCTGGCTTTAGTTTCTTTTTTTAAATGAATTTTTATTGGAGTGTAATTGCTTTACAATGTTGTGTTAGTTTCTACTGTACAGCAAAGTTAATCAGCTATATGTATACATACACCCCTCTTTTATTGGATTTCTTCCCCATTTAGGTCACCATACTGCACTGAGTAGAGTTCTCTGTGCTATGCAATATGTTCTCATTACTTATCTATTTTACACATGATAGTGTATGTATGTTAATCTCAATCTCCCAATTCATCCCACCCTCCCCTCCCCCTCTTGGTATTCATATGCTTGTTCTCTACATCTTTGTCTCTATTTCTGCTTTGCAAATTAGTCAATGCATATAATTTTTTCTACTTTTGAAATTACAATTCTCATAATTTTGGTCTTCTTTTTTTCATTTGATTTTGTTAACTCAAGAAAAAAATACACACACAAAAAAACCAATGGCATTTAACTAACACATTGTTGCTCTATAAAAATTTCCACACAGCAAGATGACTTGTAAGCTGAAGCTGGACAGAACGTATAAGAACTGCATTTGGCTTGTAGGGTCCAGCATATACACCCTGGCACAAAGAGCATTTCAGCACAAAGAATTTAATAATCTGATACTTCTCTTGTGAAGTGCATTATTCTGCTGTAGAGAAAATTGCTATGGCCAAATTTGTCAGTAGGATTCAATTCTTTGTAATAGCCCAGCAAGGTCAGACCTCAAACAAAGCTGTGACCTTCCTTCATGTCCCCTTATAACTACGGAGGACTTCCAGGGAGGTAGGAGGTCTCCCTAACCTGTCTGCTAGAGTCCTTAAGTTTAGTTCAAGTTATAAGAAAGGAAGCTGTGGCCACTGAACTTCTCCTGACATCATTCTTTGTCATTGTATCCTTAACTTCTGAATATTTGTTCCAGGACTAGAGTATAAATAGGATGAACAGTGCCTAGAGCAGCTTCTGTGACTCATATAAGCCATAATTACACTGGCCATGCAACTATTTCCAGAGCAGACATAAGACCTATAATTCAGAGAATAACATTTGTTTTAAAATATGATTCCAAATACTCCCCTTGACTTTGTCCTAGAAATGTAGTGGTAACAGAAAAGATGACCTCTTTGTTGGTACATGTAATTTCTTAATATGTGTGTATTTACACATTGAAATAGATGTTATGTCTGAACTCAGTACTAAACTGATAGACAATATAAATGCTTTTAAAAATGCTATGATTTCCTCCTCTGTGTCTTTATTTTTAGGGATAAAAGGAAGTTTTTAAAAGGGAGTTTACTTCCACCATAAGGCAGCCCTCTGCCAACTGTTGCAAAAGAGGCCTTTCGACTTTCAGAAACATTAATCCATGGAGGACTTGCTTTATTTTGTTCAATCAGAACATCAAAACCTCATCCAATTCATTCACTTTGCTGAAATAAGGAAGTCTTCATGGTTCCTCATGCTTCAAGTTTCCTTAGAAAATTTCTTTCCTTCCCAAGGAATTTAGGGCATTCTCTGTGATCATTTGAAGAATTTTATAACAACAACAAAAATATATCAGATAAATCCCATGGAGAACAAATGGATATCACTTTACATATTAAAAATGATGCTAAGGAAAGCAAAACTGAGATTGCAATACATTTTCTTCAAAATGATACCTTAATGACTTGGATTTCTTTAGAATAACCATTAGTTTTTGTTTAAAGTTTGCAGAGCAAATGATAATACAAGTTGGATGTAATTATACCAGAGTTTTCTTAAAAATTGAAATCTTTGTACAAATAAAATGTGAGGAATTTTTCTTATTAGATCACCTGTCCATCAGACATAATATAGTATACGGGGTGTTCTAAAGAATTCACTTCACCTGTAGTATGATATAGCAATTGACCAACACATATGCTCTTTCAGTGTTATAATTTTTAACATATTTCATTTAAACAAAATGGCTGTAATTATTTAGATGAATATCTAACAATGAATACTTTTCAGACTGGTTGTGTAATGTTTTTAGCCTCTTTTATCCTTCAAGATACACTAATAAGGCCGACTTTTTAATAGAATTCTTTCTCTCTCTAGTGTTCCACTCCATTAGTAAAAAGAGAATTGTTCAAGTTCCATAGATGTGTTCTCTAGATTAATAAAATACAGAAATCTGTGCCTGTAATGTTGAATGTTTACAGGTAGACATTTGCTTAAACAAATCACTTTGTTGTATTAATTGAATGACCATTGTATTAAGCTTGTGTAGATGTAATCTTATTTTTTTTTAATGTTTAAAATATTTTTTAAAGGCTATAGAAAATATTTCTCAATGAATATCAAATCATTTTATCTTTAGGTTTCTGTACAAAGACTATAAGAACATATGTAAAAGTATAAAAATATATAATCAGAAGTTACTTTTACAGAGGAGATTTTTATTTTTTTTTTCTCCTCCTGAACATCTGCACTTTAAAACTAAGTACACTAGACTCCTAGAGGTAAACAAATACAACTGTTTGTTAATGCACTGTTGCAAGGTAGGGACATTTAGGCTTATATCAGACACAGCTTATATAGGGTCCTCCAAAAAAAGACATTATTTTGCTGAGTTTGTATAAAATATTGCACTTGTCTCTAGGATGTCTTTCCCTTGTGGGAAAGAAGCTTAATTCTGCCAAGGCAAGAGTGCAGAGCCCCTTCCTGCTCTTATTTGCTTTTAGAGACTCACACTGTCAGAATGATAAATGGACTTTGACATAAGCGAGGGTAATTCAAGTCTCATTCACAGGTAGAATAGTCGTCAATAGATTTTTTAAGTATCTGGAAGAGAAAAAATATACATAGAAAATGCATAGTATTAATTCATTGTGAGGCTGTTATTTTCCCAAACGCCAAAAGCACATCATCTCTCTGAAGCTATTTGGCTTAAATTCATCTTAACACACTTATGTGTACAAGTGTGCCTATTTACTTATAAACAAAGGCTGTTTATTTGTTATCAATATGAAATAAAATAAGTTATTCACCAAGGAAAAATATTGGTAGAAAATGAGCGTTTTGGAAGGTGATCTTTTATAAGCTGAGTACTGTTAAATACATCTTTCACTAGATCACTCTAACAGAGGGGTATTTTGGAATTACAGAAAAAGTTAAAGGTTTAGTAAATGTAGGTAAATTTTAGTTCTATTCTCTCTGTTTTTGATGTTTGACAAACGAATTCATTAGAGATGAAATAATGCTGTATGTCTGCAGAGAGAGCTCAATTCATTGCATTTATGCCACCCACCTTAGCTCATCTGCAGAGTTGGTACTCTAGTTTTGTGAGACAATATTCCCATCATCCTCCCTGGTATAAACCGTCACCTCTCCCTTAGATTTGCAATATTAAGTAAGCCATTCCCTTTTTCTTTTGCTCTTTCAGCAATACAGAAATATAGCATTTAGGTTCAGCATTTAGAGAGAAACTTTCCTGCAGTGTTAAGTGGATTCTGTAATTAATAGTAGATACCAACAATAGAATATCTGCATTCCTGTGTATTCTGAAGAGTGAGAACGCTTTTCTTAGTTGTTATTACTTTTAGATTAGCTCATATAAATAACTACTTTTAGTACTAAACTAGTGTCAGAGCTATGACTCATTTTTACTATCTTTGTTTTTCTAAGTATGGAAATGTAACAAAGCTAATTTTCTTTGGAAGACAATTGGAGCACCCTAAAACACACAACAGAAGCACGTTAGCACATTTCTAAATAAAAACAAAAACTGGTATAAAACTCTAAAGAAATACTTTGGACAAATAACAATGCCCAATTCATGAAAGGTTTTGCTGGGTCTTGTCATGTTTGGCAGAAATAATATATGATATCTATTTTAAAAAATGCAAGCAGGATAGCACTTATAAAACTACCTCAGTTATTCTCCTGAGAATGGCAGCAGTTACCTCGCAATAAAATATGTGCTCCTATGTACGGCTATAAGAGAGTAGTACCAAGAAAACCATATATGATCAAATCTGAAGAGCTTGTAATTTGCATGCAAGCATAAAGGCTTGAGCACCAATAATTGTGATTTAATGTAAACAGATACAGTGTAGAAAGAAATGAGAAAAAAGGAAGCACTGACAATATGTGAAAAAGTACGGAGGCAAGAGGGATGGCTATCAGACTCAGTTCAGTTCAGATGCTCAGTCGTGTCTGACTCTTTGCTACCTCATAGACTGCAGCATGCCAGGCTTCCCTGTCCATCACCAACTCCCAGAGCTTGCTCAGACTCATGTCGATTGAGTCGGTGATGCCATCCAACCATCTCATCCTCTATCGTCCTAGGCTATTGGATTAGGAGCAAGGAAAACTTTGTGGAGGGGTGACTTTTATAGATGGGTTTTGGAAGCTGTATAGGATCTCACAGTAGTGTCATTAGTGGATGGAGGCAGTTGTAAGACCAGGGAGCAGCGTGAGTGGAGACACAAAGTCCAGAAATCTGAAGGCATTTCCAAGAATCATGTTATCTCAATCATATTGCACAGAGCATATCAGGGGAATGAATTAAATATAAGGTGAGAATGATTGCTGTGCACAATAACTTGTTTATTCACTCATTCATGCAGTCCTTGAGTTCCTGAAATGTTAGTCCCTGATATGAACTAGTGATAAATTCAGAAAAAAAAATGAATAAAGTATAATACTTGTCCAGGAGGAAATAAATCTTTATTGTGGAGTATGGAAATAAAAAGAGGTTTTATGAAAGGAAAAAGAGGATAAATCATAATTCCTTTAAACATAGATATTCAATTTTTTGTTTAAAAGTCCTCCAACCCATTTCTCTGAGAAAAATCTAAATTCCTTGCTGTGCCTTATAAATATATTCCAGTACTCTGAATCTTGCATAATGTTGACCTCATCTCCTGTCATACTGTTCTGGGTCATAGTTCAATAAACTGCTTTTCTGGAAATAAAACACAGGCATAAGTTAAATCTACTTGGGAAATCAGGAAAAACTTAAAGGAGAAACTGACGTTTGAGCTGGATCCTGAAGTGTGTGCAAATATGAGAGTGGATAGGGAAAGTGTAAGATGATTTGTTAACACTATGATCAAAGCTAGTGGAGGTGGTGGAATTCTAGTTGAGCTATTTCAAATCATAAAAGATGATGCTGTTAACATGCTGCACTCAATATGCCAGCAAAATTGGAAATCTCTGCAGTGGCCACAGGACTGGGAAAAGTCCGTTTTCATTCCAATCCCAAAGAAAGGCAATGCCAAAGAATGTACAAATTACTTCACAAATGCACTCATCTCACACGCTAGCAAAAAATGAAGTCCCTCAGTCATGTCCGACTCTTTGTAACCCCATGGACTGTAGCCTACCAGGCTCCTCCATCCATGGCATTTTCTAGGCAAAAGTACTGGTGAGGGTTGCCATTTCCCTCTCCAGGGTATCTTCCTTACCAGGGATCGAACCCAGGTCTCTGACATTGCAGACACTTTACCATCTGAGCTACCAGATGAGCCCCAAAGTAATGCTCAAAATTCTCCAAGTCAGGCTTCAACAGTAAGTGAACTGTGAACTTTCAGATGTTCGAGCTGGATTTAGAAAAGGCAGAGGAAGCAGAAATCAAATTGCCAACATCTGCTGGATCATCGAAAAAGCAAGAAAGTTCCAAAAAAGCATCTATTTTTGCTTTATTGACTATGCCAAAGCCTTCACTGTGTGGATCACAACAAACTGTGGAAAATTCTGAAAGAGATGGAAATACCAGACCACCTGACCTGCCTCCTTGGAAACCTATATGCAGGTCAGGAAGCAACAGTTAGAATTGGACATGGGACAACAAACTGGTTCCAAACCAGGAAAGGAGTACATCAAGGATGTATATTGTCACCCTGCTTATTTAACTTGTAAGCAGAGTACATCAGGAGAAATGCTGGACTGGATGAAACACAAACTGGAATCAAGATTTCCAGGAGAAATACCAATAACCTCAAATATGCATATAACACCACACTTATGGCAGAAAGCAAAGGAGAACTAAAGAGCCTCTTGATGAAACAGAAAGAGGAGAGTGAAAAAGTTGGCTTAAAGCTCAACATTCAGAAAACTAAGATCATGTCATCTGGTCCCATCCTTTCATGGCAAATAGATGGGGAAACAGTGGAAACAGTGAGAGACTCTATTATCTTGGGCTCCAAAATAACTTCAGATGGTGACTGCAGCCATGAAATTAAAAGACACTTGCTCCTTGGAAGGAAAGTTATGATCAACTTAGCATATTAAAAAACAGAGACATTGCTTTGCCAACAAAGGTCCATCTAGTCAAAGCTATGGTTTTTCCAGTAGTCATGTATGGATGTGAGAGTTGGACTATAAAGCTGAGCGTCAAAGAATTGATGCTTTTGAACTGTGGTGTTGGAGAAGACTCTTATTAGAGTCCCTTGGACCACAAGGAGATTCAACCAGTCCATCCTAAAGGAAATCAGTCCTTAATATTCATTAGAGGGATTGATGCTGAAGCTGAAACGCCAATCCTTTGGCCACCTGATGCCAAGAAGTGACTCATTTGAAAAGACCCTGATGCTGGGAAAGATTAAAGGCAGGAGGAGAAGGGGATGACAGAGGATGAGATGATTGGATGGCATCACCGACTCAGTGGACATGAATTTGAGTAAACTTTGGGAATTGGTGATGGGCAGGGAAGCCTGGCATGTTGCAGTTCATGGGGTCACAAAGAGTAGGACACAATTGAGCAACTGAACTGAATTGAACTGAAGATGAATTGTCAAAACAGATGAAATAAATACTTGTAAATTAAGGCAGGTATTTGTTGCTATTGTTTAGTTACTAAGTCATGACTGACTCTTTCACTACTCCATGGACTGTAGCCCTCCAGGTTCCTCTCTCCATGGGATTTCCCAGGCAAGAATACTGGAGTGAATTGCCAGGGTCAATTCCAGGCTTCCCTGCCTATCACCAATCCCCAGAGTTTACTCAAACTCATGTCCACTGAGTCAGTGATGCCATCCAACCATCTCATCCTCTGTTGTCCCCTTCTCCTCCTGCCTTTAATCTTTCCCAACATCAGGGTCTTTTCCTTCTCCAGGGTATCCTCCTGACCCAGCAATTGAACCCGCATCTCCTAAATTTTCAGGCAGATTCGTTTCCACTGAACACCTGGGAAGCCCAAAAATAGGTATAGAAAGGCATAATTTTTTAAGAGCAGTTGATGGAGTGCTCTGCTTAGGAGATAGGGCTTTATTCTTTCATCCTATGGACTTTGCAATTATGTGAGTAAAGAAGTGAAAGAGCTGAATGTTAACACAACTCTTTGGGCCTTAATTTATATCCTACATAGACAAACAAAACAGATTGCAACACATTCAGGTCACTAATATCTAGTACCTTATAAATTATACTCATATCTTGGACCAAGTAGACTTTATACTTGGTCAATCATTAAGAATGAAAAGAAAAATCAATTTGATAAATGATTAGCTCAATTGTTTCATCCCAGTTTACTCATATTAATTTCTGCACTTCAAGAAGAGCAGAGCAAATGAAGGGAAAATAACTCATTAAGTGTCATAAGAAACTCAATGGCCAAATGAAAGATTTTAGAACAAGGTTATGGCTGTTTCTACATAAGACCAACAAATAGAATAAGTCTGAAAATAAACACATCTGCTATATGTCATATTAGTAAATTAGTTTCTCTGACCTCTGCCCTACTTCATATGAAAACTCAACATGTCTTGGTGATATATAATGGGTATATGGAAGGAGTGTCTCACTATGTTCATATATAATTATAGAACAAAATATCTTATTTAGGTAGGTAAATCATAACCCCTTTCAACATAGATATTCACTGTTTTGTTTAAAAATCCTCCAACTCATCTCTGAGAAAAATCTAAATTCCATGGCATGCCTTATAAATATTCCAGCACTCTGAATCCTGCATAAGCCTGACCTCATCTCTTGTCATCTTGATCTGGGCTCATAGTCCAACAAGCTGCTTTTCTGTCTATTCCTCCAACACACCAAGCTTAATACTCCAGGGGCTTTGCACTTGCTCTTCCTACTCCACACATTCTTTTTTCCCAAGATGCAAACAGCTATTTGGTCTTTCAGATACTAGCTCAAATGTCACCACCCTATGTGTTCTAAATTAGATAGACACATTCTTCAGTCCCAAAGCCCCAGTCCCACTCAAGCATAATACCCCTCTTATCTGAAATCATTCAATTTATCTCTTGGCTTACATATTTATTCTGGTTCTCCCATTATTGCTCCCTAACACACACACACACACACACACACACACACACTCCCACTCACAAACACACACATGATTACAAAATATAATTAATTGCCCATTAAGGTCATGACTGTTTTCATGTGGGGCTAGTAGGTGTTCAGTTGAATGAATGAAAAAATGGTGCTCTCATATACTTATATCATTATTTCCAAAGATAGTTTTTAACAATGAGTACAAATTATTTCTGGGTGTGCTGAAAAGAACAATGTATAACACTTAGTCCTTTGTACACTAGGCAAAAAGGTTCTTGTTGCAGTTGAAAGTTTCATCTATTTGAGCAGCCTAGCCTGCCACTTTACATATAAGATTCATTCCTGCTGATACATTGCTCATCATTTGTACCAAGAAAATTAATAGGAATTAGGAGGAAATGTTAGTGGCCTTTCTTCTTCTCCTCCTACTCTAGCATATAATCAACCATGTCCTTCTCATCTGCAGAGTACTTATTAAGGCTTTACTGAAAAAGGCTTTGAAAAGGAGCCTGCATAAAAGAAATTACATGACTGTCTGGACCTCACCCTTTTTTACAAACAGAGACAGATGTGGATAAAAGTGAGGGTATCATATTTGTTATGTGCATCCTTTGTAACAATATGTTACCTTATCCTCAATGTTTTTTTCTAATATGTTGTTCCTGTGATTTATTCAGCTCTGTTCTGTAATCATGCATGTGACCTTTGCATTTGCCTGAAAGTGTTTTTTTTTTTTTTTTTACATGATATGATACTAATCATAGTGATGATAGAGTGCTGTTTGTAGATTAGCAATGTACTCAGGATAGAAACAGCCAGACTAAATCAAAAGGGAAAATAACAGATCACAAGGCTGGTTCTGCTACCTGCCCAGCTCAGACCTCTGGCGTATATGTCTCAGTCTCCAGAGTCTATGTTTCTGCCCATAGGTATCTTCCTTCACAAGAAAAAGATCTGTAACCTAAATTAAGATTCTGATTCTTTATGCCTGAGATATGTATGCTTTTCTGAAGACTCACAGACAATTTACCTATGGATCAGGTTTGAGAAATGGAAACCCACTCCAGTGTTCTTGCCTGGAGAATCTCATGGACAGAGAAGCCTATGGGACTACAGTCTATGGGGTTGCAAAGAATCAGACACGACTAAGCAACTGAGTACACAGGGTTGAGAACCAGATGTCTGGATTATGATTTGAGAACCTCAAGGCAACTGGCTAACTTTCTTCCTGGCTAGTAATATTAGCTTCATCACAATGGAAAGCAAAGGTCAATGTCTATCTGGATATAGACCTTATTATGTCTCATGGGTGGTGACATCTGTGACTACATTAAATTCAATGAGAAATATCAATTGTTCATAGATTTTAAAACCAAAAGTTCCTTCTTTCCTTCCTTCTATTATTCTTTGAATCAGCTTCACGATTTCACTTTCTCTACTAGAATTTTCTTACTTTTACCTCCATATATCTCAGAAGCAAAGTTCAAACAGCTTTAAATTCAAAGGTATGCACACTACACAAGCAAGCCCTGGCATAGCTCATGTAAGCATAAACAGGCATGTGTGTTCCAATGTGCATTTTGATCTCGGGATACTTGTATCTCTTTAATCTTCTTAAGGTTAAGTAGCATGCAAATACTATTTGGCACATATATTTTATTCTAGTGAGGCAGTTATTTTGCTTCCCCTGTGTTGTGTGAAGCCTGAAAGCATGCTGTTTTTAAAGCTCTTAGAATAGAATGAATGTTGACTGTTATGACACAGTATGTCTGAGGGACAGCTCTGGCTTATTCATCAAAGGTTTATGTTACCAACACTCTTAGCGTGTGTTAAATTATATCAATTAAACCTACATCCAGAATATAACATGTTCACCTTTTGTGGTAGTGTATTTTATTAAAAAGAATCATTTTAATTCATACTTTATCTTTTAAAGTCTGTTAGTATTAAAAAAAAAACATTTAAAAATGCATTTCTTTCATGTACAAATGTTCCAAAGGAAAATCTTAAAGATAGAAACATTTCTTTCTACTTTCCTAAAACATAAATAAGACTTTGATTTAAAGTAGCAGTACTAAAATAAACTGCCAATGTTGATGTTTTCTCATTTAAATTGCTTTTAAATCTTTATATTTATAAAATTCTCTACTGTGTATTCAAACAAATATTGAAAGAAAGAAGAAAGTGAAGTTGCTCAGTCGTGTCCGACTCTTCATGGCCCCATAGACTCTAGCCTACTAGGCTCCTCCATCCATAGAATTTTCCAGGCAAGAGTACTGGACTGGGTTGCCATTTCCTTCTCCAGGAGATCTTCCCAACCCAGGGATCAAACTCAGGTCTCCCACATTGCGGGCAGACACTTTACCATCTGAGCCACCTGGGAAGCCCTAGCTACATTTTACTCTTATTTTCTCATATTATTCATATGCCAAAGGAAAAAGCCAAGACTGCACTTTTTCAGCATTTCAGCAAAGTTAATATGATTATAGCTATTAATTTTAGGAAGATCTCAACAAAAAGTTATATCATATATGGAACATTATTACACTGATGCAATTAATGTAATTCACCACACTGACAGATTAAGCAAGGAAAAACTAATGGTCATATCAACAAATGAAACAACTAATGCATGTCAAACAATACCTTAGCAAACTTAGAATAAAAGGAATTTCCTCAGACCTCATGAACTGTGGTGATTAGTGATGGAACACTGGAAGAATTCCTTTAAATTTTGAAACTGGTCAAAAATGCTTATTGTTACTATTTCAATACATCTTACTAGAAATCTTTAGTACAAAAGGCAGAAAAAGAAGAGAAGAAAATGTAATGACTGGAAATGTTGTCTATCTATATCTATATACACATTAATATGATGATATGATATATGTGTAAAAGTCTAATGAAACATAGGAAAAGCTTTTGCAAAAAAATATTAAACTGGAAGTTTACAATGAATTGCAGAGACAACGGATTTCAGATACCAAAAAGAATGGTAAATACACAAATTGCAAATTTTCAAATGAAATATTCAAAATAATTTGCATCCTGTCTCAATATTCCTCATCATGACATTCTGATGAAAGATTTAAAAGGGGATTGCAGGTAGTTAGAGACCACATAAGAGCTGGTTTCTGTTATACCTGAAAATATATGTGCTTCTAACCTACCCTCTAAAGTGGAATTGATAAAGACAGCACCTTCTATATATCAATATGCCCCAAAAGAAAGCCTTCAATGACTCCACCTGGAAAATTTGATATATGACCCTGATATGTAGAAAGCATGTGGTCCACTGACTGAATCCTAAACAGAAATCTAGAGAATGACAAAAGAGAGGGGATAAACTACTTTGATGAAAGAATAAAAGTGAGGTGGCTTATTTAGGATCAGCCTTATCCCCAAATTTATTAGGTTAGAGCATAAATATTTCCCAAGAATTTTTACTTCCGTCTACTAAGAGTCATTTGTGGAATTTAACAGTAAGAATCTGCACCATCCTGGAAAACTGGGGGGACAAGGCCAGATGTAGAAGCTGGAAAAAACGGTGTGCCACCCATTTCATGGTAGTTGTAGGACAGAAGCCAGCAAAGGAGCTTTTGTGGAACTTATGAAAGATCCACAATGGAGTCAACTTTGAACATCTACCAGACTTAAATGTATTTTTCAGACAATTTTACAGGCTGATCTTGTAAGAAAATTGAGTACCAAATTTCTTTGGGATTAAAAGGTGCAAAAGTTAACAAGATAAGTTTTAAGAACAAAACTGATGATAGAAAATTTCTGTACCTGACATTAAACCTTATGTTTAAGCCAGAGTAGTTAAGAGTATGGTCTAGCACAGTGTTAAACAAAATAAAAAAAATGGAATAGAATTAGAACTCATAAAATAGATCTACACATATGTAGGTAATTAATTTACAAAAGCTCTATTGGGAATCAGGGGAAAACAATGTTTTATAAACAAATGATCTTGGGATAATTTGAAGTTCTACATTACAGAATACAAAAAATAAATTATCTGCAAACATTAATTATGTGTACATTGGAAACCTCAAATTTAAGGATGGAAATGGAAAACTTATAGATCAAATATGAAAACCTAGTGGTTTCTTAGTGAGGACAGTTTTTTTTTTTCTCTCCCCAAACAAGAAACTAAAAGTACAAACTTCAAATAAAATATTTAATAAACTTGACTTTATTAACATTTGAAAGTTCAGTACAACAAAAGACTCCATAAATGAAAGTAAGACAAGGAATGCCACATAGTGCAAAAAGACATTTAAATTAATTTTTAAAAATAGACAAAATAGCACTTGATGTGAGAAGATATCCAAATGGCCAATAAATATGAAAAGATGCTCAATCTCACTAGTAATCGAGTAAAAGTTGATTTAAATTACACTTAAATACAATTTCACAACTATCAGATTCCAAACAAGGTTAACATTTGGCAACACCAAGAGCATTGTGAGAAGGTGGAGAAATAGAAATTCTTATATACGGTTGACAAACAAAAGTTTGGAGTAAAGTTTTGTTGAATCACTTTAGGGCTAAATTTAACAATAACTAGTAAAGCTTAAGATTCCCACACCATACAGCACATTAATTCTTCTCCTAGAGACCTTGGAAAAGCCCTGGTATAGGAACACATTGTGACCTGCCCAGAAATGTGAAGCACAGCTTTGGAAAGAGCACAGATGTCCATTATCAGACTTCCAGATTGACACAGTCTGGTGGATTCATACAATGTAATATTCTACTGCAGTTAAAATGAGTGAACCTAGAAACAGAAGAGAGTATGGTGTACATTGGAAGAAAAAGGCATATTTATAAAGGACGACAAAGTGATGAGGGCAAAAGGACATAATACAGAGAAAATGTCAGTAATAAGAGTAAACACTCAGTAAGAAGTGCCATGTCCTTTCGTAAGCTTCACATAATTTCTCCCCTGTTACCACCTGAGCCCTTGCTTCAGACAGCATAAAAGTAAGGTCCTAGAATGTATATTTTAACTTAGCTACTAAATCCTTCAGAGTGCCCTCCATAAATCCTATAAGTAGAAACATTTAAATATCAATGGTAAAGGCTCCTCTACTACTTGAAAAACACTAATAAAATATTTGAGTAATAAAATGTCACCTGACTGATTTTTCCTAAAAGTCTATATATTATTACCCTTGCTTTGAAAGGTGTGTTTAAATAGGATATGCATTCTTTGACTCAGACTTGATTGAATCGTTTAACTTTTTAAAATAATAATATGTGCAATGAATATAATAAAAATGTCAAAATTTTGGGATTACTTAATCATATTTTTTGGCTGTCATGTATAGAAATTGATGTGAAAAAGTATTAGTGAGTTAATAAAATATTATTAAAACTGTAATATTTAATCATTTGATTTATTATAAACCACTGGGATTCACTATTAAGTAAATAACTAGTTAATGATAATTGGCATAAGATTGTTCTCAAGAAGAAAAGTAAAATTCTTCTTCTTTGCACTTATCCCTGTTTTTAAATGTCATCTATAGAAAATTTTTCTTTGAAGAGGCAAGGGCACAAAAAGCTATGTATTGTGTAAACTTACCCCCAGCCTTAGTAATAGTTCCAAGCTGAACTGTAATACATACATAACTTGTAGTATTTTAGAATAATAAAGAAAAACCTTAAAAGGATTTCTGGTGTTAAAATAGTTATTCATACTATAGATTTCCAGAGTAAAGAGCTGCTTTCAAGTTCTATTACTAAATATTAAGCAACCTTTCTTATATTTAAGATTTGAAATAAGATTATTAAACTCTAATGAAGGAGATATCAAGGTACCTCTCTTATTAAGCATTCTAAAACTGACCACATTGTATATTTCTTAGATTATTTATCCAGTTAATTATGAGTAATCATTCGTATATTTGGATATTTTATTTGCAATTTTATAGTGGAAATATGATTGATTTAGCATTGTATAATATTTTCTCTTTATGGTATTTTGGTTTCTTTTCCTTAGAACTTCACCAAAAGTCCCAGTGATATACCCCTACAATAACTCATATTTCTGTCTCTTTAGATATTGAAACAGTATTATTTTAGGTTCCCTTGTATGATTTTTGACCAAGATTGCTGAGATTACATGAGTTTATCTCAGGAACGTTACCAAAGTTCATTTATGTGTTTCCACAACTTCTTATTTAAAAATAAAAATGTCAAAACTATCAGATAGCCTTTTAAACCTCTTAAATAAAAAGCAAACTTGTTTAAGAACGTTTCTTTTGCTTTATTCTTATTTCTAATCGAAAATTAATTTATGAGAAATTGAGGAAAGAGACACAGAATGGTACTTAAAATTAACTACCTTCGAAAGTCTTAAAGACTATAGATAGAAACCTTAAATGACTCCATATAGCTTCTAGGCTAAACTATCCAATTTCATAGCAAAATTCCTGAGCTAACAAACATAGACAAAATTGCAACAACTATAAAACTAGTGTAAATGGAGAACCATACATTAAACGTGCATACAACACTTTATATTTATTTTCCACCAACTATGAAACATAGGGACTTTCTTGGTGCCTCAGATGGTAAAGAATCTGCCCACAATTTTGGAGACCCGAGATCCCTGGGTCAGGAAGATTCTCTGGAGAAGGGAATGGCAACCCATTCCAGTATTCTACAGTTCAGTTCAGTCTCTCAGTTGTGCCCGACTCTTTGCACCCTCATGGACTGCAGCATGCCAGGCTTCCCTGTCCATCACCAACCCCCAGAGCTTACTCAAACTCATGTCCAGTGAGTCAGTGATGCCATCCAACCATCTCATCCTCTGTCGTCCCCTTCTCCTCCTGCCTTTAATCTTTTCCAGCATCAGGGTCTTTTCAAATGAGTCAGTTCTTGTCATCAGGTGGCCAAAGAATTGGAGTTTCAGCTTCAGCATCAGTCCTACCAATGAATATTCAGGACTGATTTTCTTTAGGGTGAACTGGTTGGATCTCCTTGTGGTCCAAGGGACTCTAAGAGTCTTCTCCAACACCACAGTTCAAAAGCATCAATTCTGTGCTCAGCTTTCTTCATAGTCCAATCCTCACATCCATACATGACTACTGGAAAAACCATAGCCTTGACTAGATGGACCTTTGTTGGCAAAGCAATGTCTCTGCTTTTTAATATGTTCTTCGGCTGGTCATAACTTTTCTTCCAAGAAGTAAGTGTCTTTTAATTTCATGGCTGAGGTCACCATCTGCAGTGATTTTGGAGACAAAAAAATAAGAGTCTCTCACTGTTTCCACTGTTTCCCCATCTATTTGCCATGAAGGGATGGGACCAGATGACATGATCTTAGTTTTCTGAATGTTGAGTTTTAATCCAACTTTTTCACTCTCCTCTTTCACTTTCATCAAAAGGCTCTTTAGTTCTTCTTCACTTTCTGCCATAAGGGTGGTATCATCTGCATATCTGAGGTTATTGGTATTTCTCTCAGCAGTCTTGATATTAGCTTGTGTCATCCAGCCCAGCGTTTCTCATGATGTACTCTGCATATAAGTTAAATAAGCAGGGTGACAACATACAGCCTTGACGTATTCCTTTTCCTATTTGGAACCAGTCTGTTGTTCCATGTTCAGCTCTAACTGTTGCTTCCTGGCCTGCATACACATTTCTCAAGAGGTAGGTCAGGTGGTCTGGCATTCCTATCTGTTTAAGAATTTTCCACAGTTTATTGTGATCCACACAGTCGAAGGCTTTGGCATAGTCAATAAATCAGAAGTAGATGTTTTTCTGGAACTCTCTTGCTTTTTTGATGATCCAACGGTTGTTGGCAATTCGATCTCTGGTTTCTCTGCCTTTTCTAAAATCAGCTTGAACATCTAGAAGTTCACAGTTCACGTCTATTGAAGCCTGGCTTAGAGAATTTTGAGTATTACTTTACTAGTGTGTGAGATGAATGCAATTGTGCAGAAGTTTGAATAATCTTTGGCATTGCCTTTCTTTGGGATTGGAATAAAAACTGACTTTTTCCAGTCCTGCGGCCACTGCTGAGTTTTCCAAATTTGCTGGCATATTGCGTGTAGCACCTCATCATCTTTTAGGATTTGAAATATTTCAATTGGAATTCCGTCATCTGCACTAGCTTTGTTTGTAATGATGCTTCGTAAGCCCCACTTGACTTCACATTCCAGAATGTCTTGCTCTAGGTAAGTGATCTTGCCATGAGAATTTCATGGCCAGAGAAGCCTGGAGGGCTACAATCCATGGGGTCACAGAGTCAGACCTGCCTGAGCAACTAACATGAAACCCATTTTATTCTGAATTGCATAAAATAAAGTATGGTAAAATAAGGATTTATCCATCCACACTTAACACAATTCAGATATTTTCAAGTTTTTAAATGTAACTGAACTGAACTGAAAGTTTGAGGGTCTGAATGGTTAGTAGATATTGACCTTTTTACAAAGCATGAAGGGGATATTCCCTGGCAGGCCAGTGGTTAAGACTCCATGCTTCTGCTGAAGAGGTCATGGGTTCCATCTCTGGTTGGGGAATCAAGATTCAGCAAGCCAGGTGGTGGAGTGAAAAATAAAATAAAACAAAGATAAGCACTTCAATCACAAGGAAAAACAAATAGAAAGCAAGGTTATAATGAATTTTGAAATCAGAATTTTATTTTATTTTAATTTTCAGTAGTAATCATAATATATTATTGGTGTTTAGAAATTATTCTCAATCTTGTCATATCTTTTGCACAATATAGATATGAGCTATAGCTTGTCACAGTCAGTTTTAAGAAAGGATTTTAAAAATCATGTTCCTTTTTGTCTTTATGATGCACTTGCTGTGTTGTTTTGTTTTCAAAATCATTTTTTCCTTGAAACTTACCTATAGAATATCTTTCTGCCATCCTTTTTAAAAATAAAAAACCTAATTTCACTTTTGTGTATGTGTGAGCCAAATTTTAAAGGATTACGTTCTTATTCTTGACATTCAAAGGAGACATCCCCTGATGTTGTAAATGTTCCAGCAGGATTAAGGAGAGAGACTGCAGTGTCTCTGAGAGCACTTCAACGTATCTTCAATATGCTCATTTCTCAGTGGTGGGGCAGGTTGGAACAGAACTTCTAAGTCCTTGACCTCCTCAAAGAAGTCAGCTGTGTCAGAGTGTGACTACCTCTAATTTATTATGTAATGCCAAAGGAATTAATGCAGTAATTAATTTTTGCTTGTAACACTTTCCTCCCCAGCCCTATTCAGTGATGTTGAA
Organism: Ovis canadensis; assembly: GCF_042477335.2. Lineage (NCBI taxonomy): Eukaryota > Metazoa > Chordata > Mammalia > Artiodactyla > Bovidae > Ovis > Ovis canadensis. The sequence continues at coordinate 66,618,849 of NC_091250.1, forward strand.
ATAATAAATAGAAAATGCTTAGCATCATAAATATTTTTAAGTGTAAATGAAAATTAAATTTAAAAATCCATAATCATATATTATGTATAGGGTACTCTGGTCAATACTTTTTTTCTAAAGATTTATTTATTTGTATATTTTATTTTATTTTTGGCTGTGCTGGCGCCTCATTATTGTGCTTGCTCTTTCTCTAGCTGTGGTGAACAGGGGTTCCTTTCCATTGCAGTGCCCAGCACCTTCTTGTTGCAATGACTTCTCTTGTGGTGGAACACAGGCTTGAGGCATGAAGGCTTCAGTAGTTCAGCATGTGGGCTCTGGGGCACTGGCTCAGCTGTTGTGGCACACGGGGTTAATTGCTCTGTAACATGTGGGATTATCCTAGAGCGGGGAATCTAACCCATGTCCCCTTCATTGCCAGGCAGATTCTTAGCCACTTGGACCACCAGGGATACCCCTGGACAATACTTTTGACAATTCATTATACTTATTATATTCAAAGAATAAATATTACCAAGGAATTCCATGAAAAGATTTGATATACAACTTTGATTCAGGTGATTAAGAAATGCCTGACAAAAGTATATTAAGACTGAAATTAAGCTGCATAAGTTTTTGGTATTTAAATATTAACTGAAAAGTAAGACTGCATTTGCTTTCCAGTAAGGTGACTCCAGTACTTTGGCCACCTCATGCGAAGAGTTGACTCATTGGAAAAGACTCTGATGCTGGGAGGGATTGAGGGCAGGAGGAGAAGGGGACGACAGAGGATGGGATGGCTGGATGGCATCACTGACTCGATGGATGTGAGTCTGAGTGAACTCCGGGAGATGGTGATGAACAGGGAGACCTGCTGCTGCTGCTGCTGCTAAGTCGCGTCAGTCGTGTCTGACTCTGTGCGACCCCAGAGACGTCAGCCCACCAGTCTCCCCCATCTCTGGGATTCTCCAGGCAAGAACACTGGAGTGGGTTGCCATTTCCTTCTCCAATGCATGAAAGTGAAAAGTCAAAGTGAAGTCGCTCAGTCGTGTCTGACCCTCAGCGACCTCATGGACTGCAGCCTACCAGGCTCCTCCGTCCATGGGATTTTCCAGGCAAGAGTACTGGAGTGGGGTGCCATTGCCTTCTCCACAGGGGAGGCCTGGCGTGCTACAGTTCATGAGGTCGCAAAGAGTTGGACACGATTGAGTGATTGAACTGAACTGAACTGAACTGAAGGTGGCTCAAGTGGTTGAAAAAATCTGCCTGCCAGTTTAGGAGTCACAGGAAACAAGAGTTTGATCCCTGGGTTGGGAAGATCCCCTGGAGGAGGAAATTGCAACCCACTCCAGTATTCTTGCCTGGAAAAATGCCATGGCCAGAGGAGCCTGACAAGCTACAGTCAAAAAGAGTGGGACACGACTGAGCATGAGTGGGTAAATGGGGTCGGGCGGGGAGGATGAATTATATAGACAGATTACAGGGAAATATTTAAAGGTTGAGAAATATATGACAAGTTCATTTATAAGGATAAAAATTTAATTTCTCTGCATCAATAACCTGAGATGTGAACTTAGTTAAATGTATGCCTGCTGAGTCCTGTTATAGAGAAGTTAGCATTATGGTTGAATTCAATCACTTGTTTCATCTAAACAAGTGTAGGGTGTTTTTGTCAACTTTACTAATTCAGCAGTTGATGGCTAGAAGTGTTAAACAAGTATATCACTTGTTTCATCTAAACAAGTGTAGGGTGTTTTTGTCAACTTTACTAATTCAGCAGTTGATGGCTAGAAGTGTTAAACAAGTATATTGACTTGGAAACTCCTAAAATTGATCATAAAGTCCAAAACATTTTGTGACATCCTCCTTATCTATTCTTTTGTTCATCTTTTCCTCTTTACTCCGATATAGGCTTATTTTTCTACAAATGACGTTGTCAAATCTGTTGATGGTAGATTTAATGCCTTAAGAAGACTCTCTTTAAAGAATACCAGAAAGTAAAAAAGTAAGTTGAAAAAGACAAAGAGTGGATTTTTGCCAGCTAGGTAGGCATCCGGAAACTGAAGACTTTGAATCATTTAATCTAGTTCACTCTTGGCTTGCTTTGTTTGGAAACATAGAATCTTTTTCTTGTAGCCTTACAGAGGCTTGTTAGATGAGGCAGAAAAATGAATGAGATTTGTGTTCCTGTTCTCTGTGAAGCCTGTGCAATCCCTATTACTCTTTCCTGCCATTTGTCTTTTTGATGTCCCAACCTATGTAAAAAGAAAATAGAGGAGAGTTGCTTTTATTAAGTAAATAAATTAAAATTGCTGTAAAAAGCTTAATCCTTGATCTACAGTGTTCAAAAGACTTTTCAGATGATGGTTTCCTACATGTATTTTAAGAAGTCTGTTTCTGCATGCAATTTGAACATCTGCATCATGATCCCATCTCATTCTTATACAGATATATTATCCAAATACATGAGTATTTATATGGTAAAAAAGATTCTTAATCCTATATACCTTGCCTTGAATAATAAACATCTTCTTTTGGTTTACAAAATTTGAAGACAGGTGTATATATATACGATACACACAGAGAAATATAGAGAAAATTACACTTTCTGAAAACAATCAGACTTTGTAGGAATAATCATATGTATATGTATGTATATGTTTCTCTTTCTATTAGTAGAGGGCTATTTTATATTTACCTGTGCATATAAACATACAATGTTGGGCATCTCTTTTAAGACAGAACCATATAATAAAAAGCATGGTATGTTTGTAACTCATGCTAGATAGAGGTCAGAATTCCAGAAAGGTCAGAACCAAAGCAAAAGGAATAATACATATTTGATCAAAATTCACTTGTAGTCTGGGAGATGATTGGCAGAGAACAAGCAATATTAAGCACCTAGCTCTTCTCAGAGAAACCGCAGTGACTACATAGCCAAGAATACCATCTGTTGAATATGAAAATCTTGGATCAAGACATTATAGATACATTTCCCCAAACAGCAGGGACAGAGTCTTTCTGGAAACAAAATCACAATAGGGTTGCAGAGACGCCAAGTGAGATAGTGGCAAATAACTGTTCATTGCGTTATGGGGAGCAGACTTCACTGCTAGTACAGGGTGTGATTAATTACATGGCATGGTTCATGATGCCAGTAGTAAATAAACGTAGTCACCCTGTTTGAATAATTTCTAAATCAGTATGTCAACTACCAGCTGTAGGTAGATCAAAATCATTTTATCATGTGTAGTGTCTGTTTATTCACTCTTGGAATTCATTGTGCTCTCTGTCACTTACTATATTTTATAAAGACAGTAAAATGATGGCTGTGTGATATTCAATGGGAGATTTAAAATAAATTAATGAATGATAATTGTCCCTAAAGTAAAACTTAGATGCAGTTCTACACTTTATACTTGGATCTGATGTTCTTAGAAAAGGCATATTTCTCTATATAATAAAAATAATTGCCTTTACTAGAATGTGCCTAGGTTTGACTCTACATCCTTTTTAGGGTCTGATATCTAGATAGACAACTGTTAATGTAGAAATGACCTCTGCTAATGAGAAAGGCATAGAACATAAAGTAGGAAGAGCAATGAGTATGGTAAGAGAAGTAATAATAGATGTACAAATTTTAATAAAACTATTCTGATTCCCATAACTGAACTCATTGAAAAGAGTTGGAACCAATGTGAAGGGGACTAAAACATTGATTGATTCAACGTCTGGTGATCTTTCTATTCATTCAAACTAATTATATACAAATGTTTTATTTGGGTTTACCTTGGAAATTTGGAAATCTGTATTTTTATTCAATTTTCTGGAACATCATACTTTGTTATTTAGGACATGACTATTATTTTAACATATAGTAGGTGTCCAATAATTAGTTAATGAAGGGATTAGAGTGATGACATAATAACATTCTTTTAAGCAGTTTATATGTATTAATTTGTTTAATTCTTAAAACAATTCTAAGGAGTAGATGCAATTACGACCCCCAATTGTTTCCATAAGAACACTTGAGGCAGAGATTTGAAGTGAAAGGCCAAATGTCACTCAGTAAACTGATTTAAATCTAACCCTCGTTTTTCCACATGCTGTGCTTCTAACCACCTTGAAATATTATACATGAAAAGAGCCAAGGTACTGTTTGGATATAGACGTCTATAGGCCCAGAGTATATACTGCTATGTATTCATAATGAAGAGTTTTGTCTCTTATACTTCAGTAGATCATCCAGTGGGACAGTGTCCTGATATTACCCATGCAAAGGGATATAATAGAAAGGCTCATTTTCTTCTGATAATTTTGAGAAGTGCATGTGACTTAGGGAATTTCTATAAACAGATTGCAAGTAAGGCAAACAGCAGCATGGTTATTTAGGTGAATTCAGACTTGTAAAATAAACACCTAAAGAAAGTTTAGTGACTTTTTCTTGATTTTCCCTGAGCATGTCTTTATATCTTATACATGTCATACCTTTTGTGTTATAGATATACATGTCTCTTTCTAGTCTTGAAAGCAAGAGTCATTATTTAATGGTGTTTATTAGTCCAAATATTGCTAGTGAAAAAATACATGAGTCAAGGATATTTGTGATAATTCCCCGTTAGCAATGTAAAGAACATCTTACCTTGTAATTTGACTTAAAACATTACTGCTGAATCCTTTAAAGTGCATAAAAGATAGAGATGGTAAAAGTGCATCTGCTCTCTTAGAATCTTTGTATCAGGTCTGCAATTTTTTCAGTGTGATCAACTTATTACAAAAGAGTCAACTTTTAGAAATAAGCTTTCATAATTCTTTACACCTGCCTAGTAGAGGGAACAATGGTATTACTAAAGCCTGGTTTTATGCTCCAAGACTTATTTTAGCTACATGATATAGCATGTGTAACCCCGAAAATATTTTACACTTTTAGGTATCCCATTTTTACTTCCTAATATGGTGCATTTGCACTACATTTTTGAACTATTTCAGACACGTTATCTTGTAGTTCTGACTCAGTCAGAAAACAGCTAAGAGCACTACTTGTTTGCTTTAGATAAATGAGTTCCTGGTCATTCATCACCTCTCATGCTGAAAATGGCCACACTGCAGTGACATTGTGTTGTGGGCAAAGTTGGAAAAATTATACCTGTAAGAATAATTGGCCAATGTCTTCAAAACATTATTTCTGTAGTTTAAACTGTAAAATGTTATGGTTTCTAAGGCATATAAGATGATGTATCTCAGGAACAGAAAAAGAATTTGTAATAAATACAGGGAAAAAAAAAAAAAAGACTCTTAAAGGCCACCCTGCTATTTTAACAGCTTAAGGACTTTTTGGCTACTTCACCAAAACATAAAATGCCAAGAAAAAGCTTTCTTATTTTTTTCATGTTCTTGGCATCCCTTATGTATGAAGTTGAGTAAGATTGTAAATAAAGCTCTAGGCTGATAGGTGCTATATTAAATGCAGTGTGTAAAATATCAGGAATGGCTTGAATCATAATTGTGTTTTTATACTTTTCAACTCCCAGTTTAGAAATATTAAGGTTCAATTTAGAATAGTGACATATTTAGAGATGTTTTCTGACTTGAGGATCTCTTTAAAGCAATTTATAAAAGCTTCCTATAAAAGTTTTCATTTTCCCCCATAATTCTACTTAATGATGCTCTCTGAATAGCAATTCTAGCTAATGGAGAAGTAACATTATACTCAGAGAACCATCAGAGTCTTACAATGAAGAAAGATCCTAAAAAATGGCCATGTTAATGAGCTCCACATTTTAGCTTTCATACATTTCTGTTGAGTAAAGTGAGCTAATTTTCCTTTTCAGGCCTCAGATAACTTAGTAGGATTTTAGAGCTGCATGTCAAACCATAATTTGACCTAATAATTACCCCTCAAGATGTGATTAAGAAACACCTGACTCAGATGTCCAGTACATATGCAAACCACGAGTCATCACCCCTTCCTCTCCTTTGATTTCAGTGGCTAATAGCCAAGTCAGCAGGCTGAGAAGTGGCCTTAGGAGTAACCTGCCAGTTTAGAGTTTATTCAGGTCATTGCACTTATGCCAGACATACCTAACGAGAAGAGAATCCTCGATGTGTGCAAACATGAAATATACGCATTGTTCTGAAAGACTTCATGGGGGAGAAAAGGAATTCCTGAAATCTGTCTTTCATATAAAGGCTAAGAATTACTAAAACTGTAATTCAAACAGTAAGAATATTTGCAGTTACAGTAAGGTAGATGTATATTACTCTAAGGATGCCAAAAAAGATTTTTTTTTCCCTCTAGAACTGGACACCTACTTTACACATGAGAAGGTTGTTTTTCAGTCTTTGAAATCTACAAATTGATGAGAAGTATGCTATTTTTATACTCATTCTTTACTATTTTCTGTTCTGAATTCACTGATCAATGTTTAAATAAAATATATAACCCCTTGTCTCCTTGCAGAATATCTATGGAAGATGCTAACTATATCCTTTTTTTTTTTTTTGCTTCCCCAAATTTTTCCTTTAAATAGATATCAGAGTGTTCATGAATACAAAACTCTTTCAGTCAAAAACCTTTTATAAAACAAACCTGACATGTAGCATTACTACAGATTTTCTCTTAATATAATGAATATATTCAGTGATATTCTGATTAGTAATATTCAACTTTCATTTCTAGTTTAGTTCATTTTTTTAAACTCTGATTCTCCAGAAAAAAATTTCTAGACAGGCTATGTTGTTACATTTTGTCACCAAAATCTGAAGGTAGTCTCCTGAGCTTGCTGATATTTAAAAATCTGCTTTATATATGTTTATGGATTTCAGTTATTTGTGGATTGCTACAACAAAATGTAAAAGTGTTAAAGAAAATATTTTTAAATTTAGAAAGGGACTTGAACTATGAGATTATGGATATGAAAATAGATGATTTTTTAAAAGTTATTCACTTTTTGTTATCCTATTTAACATGTGGATTCACACTGATTTTTCAAATTTTATTAGTCAGCAATTAATTTATGTTCTATATTTTGAATGAAATCATAGTAGTAAATATTATTAAAGTGAAAAAGATAAAGTAAAAATGAGTTGGATAAAAAAGATAACTTCATATCCAAGTTTAACACTCATTGGTTTTCACAATTATTTTAAGGAAGGTTTGCTCAACCAAAATATAATTATATGTAAAATATGATTCTCATTCCACTTACAAATTTGTGTATAAAGTTTTCACTCAACTCATGAAGAATTTCACAACTTAGAAACACAGAAAGTGAGATTCTGGATATATATAATTAAAGAGTGGAGCTAAATGCTTGTGTGATTAAAGGAAATGAAAAATTACAAGTATTTATAATGGTTGAATTGTGAAATTATAATCAGGCTCAATTTGAAGTACTATGATTTCCATTCCGGTGGTCGCTTAGTAATCTCTCGCCTGATGGAGTTACTATTCTTTCCCTATGCACGTGTTCAAATTTTTGCATACTTAACACTATAAGAAGCTGCCTAATTCCATGTTCTGAGAAGTGTTTGGTACAATATTGATAGGAAATAAGGTTTCTCTTTAAATAAGGAAAGTAATGTACAAATATTTTTCATAGATACATACACTAAAATATACATATTTCTTTATCTCTAAGAAATGAGATTATCCTTTTCCAAATAAATATTAAAAGGCAAATGCCAAATCTTTATCTGTGTTAGATATAAGGATTATGCAATAAATGAAATTCAGAGTTTTGTAGGGATAGACATTTAAGAAAGAAAAAGATGAATTAGAAAAAGCTACAAAAATGGTATGTTTTGGATCATACCTGATGATCCAAATAGGATCCAACCTAATAAATAGTTTCTAAACTATCAGCATATTAAAAAGCAGAGACATTACTTTGCCAACAAAGGTCCATCTAGTCAAGGCTATGGTTTTCCAGTGGTTATGTGTGGATGTGAGAGTTGGACTGTGAAGAAAGCTGAGCACCGAAGAACTGATGCTTTTTAACTGTGGTGTTGAAGACTCTTGAGAGTCCCTTGGACTGCAAGGAGATCCATCCAGTCCATTCTAAAGGAGATCAGTCCTGGGTGTTCATTGGAAAGTGAAAGTGAAAGTGAATTCGCTCAGTCGTGTCCGACTCTGTGTGAGTCCATGAACTGTAGCCTACCAGGCTTCTCTGTCCATGGGATTTTCCAGGCAATAGTACTGGAGTGGATTGCTATTTCCTTCTCCAGGAGATCTTCCTAACCCAGGGATCAAACTCAGGTCTCCCGCATTGTAGACAGACGCTTTACCATCTGAGCCACCAGGGAAGTCAAAGCTTCATCGGAAGGACTGATGCTAAAGCTGAAACTCCAATACTCTGGCCACCTCATGCGAAGAGTTGACTCATTGGAAAAGACTCTAATGCTGGGAAGGCTTGGAGGCAGGAGGAGAAGGGAACGACAGAGGATGATATGGCTGGATGGCATCACCGACTCGATGGATGTGAGTTTGAGTGACCTCCGGGAGTTGGTGATGGACAGCAAGGCCTGGCGTGCTGCAATTCATGGGGTCGCAAAGGTCGGACATGACTGAGCGACTGAACTGAACTGAATCTATCAGCAGTGGTAACATTTCTGTTCACAAAAGAGGTTGGTTGCATTCCACTGAAGCTATTTGTTGTATTAAAATCATAAAACATTACTATTGAAAGGATCTTTGCACATCAACTAGCCCAGTGGTTCTTAAATAACTTGAGTTTTAAGGTGCTTTGTGAATACAGTGATGGTTTAAGACCCTTTCAATGGAAGATTACACACTTGCCAGAAACAGTTTGCAATCAATTCTGTGTACATTTCCAGGAATTCTAGTTAATCCAGGCAACCCTTAGACAAGATTTAAGAGCCTCTGATTATTCAAAGTTCACTACAGATTCAGAGAGAGAGGAAAAAAAAAAAAAAGCACTCCTTAATTCCAATTCTACTGACCTTTTAATACCTCTCAAGTTGTCTAGCCATCTGCAGTGATAATGTTCCAAACAGACTCCCACTTAATGCTCATTTTTTTTTAAATTTCTGTGATCAAAAGAAATGAAAATATGTGTAAGCAACTTCCACTTTCCATTAGAGACTAATCTAGCTTCACCACCTATTTTTTTCTTTATAGATTTTTCTTTGAACAACTGTGTGTGTGTGTGTGTGTGTGTGTGTGTGTTTATGCATGTTCATCACCATTTCAATGCCTAAACTAGGTTGTCCCATCTTTCTTTCAAGTGTTTGCTTCTGCATCTGTCCTCCAAAGAATAATGTAGGAAAGGGAGTCTGTCATTCAGTGGCAGGCACTTGGATGCGATATTCTTATTTTTCACAGATATTACCTGATTTTCAAACAAGATAGGATGTTCTTTTGTTATAAACAATAAGGACTTATCTTGAACCTCTTAGAGTAAGAGCTTTGTGACAACTAAAAAAATAGCAGGAGTCACTTTTACCATTTTCATTTCATTCATTCATTCATTCAATTATAATTTAAGGGAATGTCAATGTCATCATTACTTGCTGTGAGTATTAGTCAAAAGGTAAGTTCTATTTTTTGTATCACTCTTGTTAAAAAAAGATGTTCTGTGAAAATTGGGAAGAAAATGACTTCCAGGTTTCTTTCCACTCCTTAAAAATAGATGTCTCTGAGCTTATCTCTTGAGATAGTGGATTATTGTTCGGAGCTGAGATTCTCCTGAGCAACATGGGAAGTGTATTTTTCTTTTACCATTCCTTTTGGAAGTTATAGAAATGAAATCACAAAGTAGAGATACATTTCTCTCTATACATCAGGTGGAAGACAAATTGGTAAACTTAAAACTCAAACATAAGTTGTTTTTTTTTTTTTCTTAAAGCATCACTGCAGATGCACCCAGTACATTGTGACTCATCTTTGTTTACTCCTGTAACCAAGTTCCTCCTATAACTGTGATCTTCTGAGACCCTGAAAGGCAACAACATGAGCTAGAGTTCCTTCTTTCCTTTATGGTTCTTGTGAATATTAAATGAGATAATATTTGGAAAATCCTATTATAAACAAAATATTACAAGACTGTACAGAAACTATTGAGAAATCTTTATGTGTTATTTGAGTCTATCATCAATGAATAACTAGAAGCTAAAATGATCTTTCAGTAAAGTAATCAAAAACTAATTCAATCTGCAGAATCAAATATTTGAATCTGTGCAATAATCTCTAGAACAGAAATATCCCTGGCTTCCCGATATAAAGTTGAACCAATTCATTTAGATTTTGTATTAAAAATAGAGATAGCTGTAGGACCGTTGCTTCACCCCCTATTATATAAATACGTATTAAATCAAATCAATGAAAAGCTACAAAATGGGCAAAACGTGTCTTCAAGACTGAAAAACCTTCACAATGGATTGTAAGGAGAAACATATATTTTCTTGTTAAGAAATGTTTTAGTTTATACTGCAGAATCGCACATAGGTCATACTGAGATAAGAGAAAGTATTTCTGATAAACAGAAGTAAAGCACCAAGGCACATCCAGCAGAGGTACTGGGAGCAGTTTCACAGCATTTGTTAGAAGCAAATGGAACTGGGGAGAGCATTAGAGAAAATCCTGCCCTGGGTCCAAACACCACTGATAGGGAACACATCAACAGCAACAATGAAACCTAGATGGTTCAGCCAAGGGCTGCTTCTACAAACATTGCCTGCAGCCAATGCGCATTTTCCTTTAAATCCTTAATATTTTCAAGTTCATTTTTTATGATCAATATTACCAAAAAGTGCTGTGCCTTGGGGGCAGTTCTTCAAAGTTAGCATCAAATGTCAATTTGGCATATGATTCTTTTGTTATATGAAAAGACAAGATCCTTGGGCTTAAATATTGATAGCCAAACTAGTCATCAAACTAGTAAAGGTGTAGCTATAGGTGAAAAATCAAACACAGTAGTGGAGTATATATTTTCAGAAAAAAAAAATAACACAAAAAAACAGAAATCTTTACCTGTATAAGAGCCAAAGATATAATAGAGAGCTGAATTATAGATCTACTAGGGAGGGTATTTTTATGGTTGATACCTTAGCTTTAAATATCGCTGGTGCCATTTTCTTTCTTTTTATTTCAGGCTATTAATTGTGGTTGTAAGGATTGGTCCCCTGGTAGATTTTGTACCTAGTCTAAATTACATTTCTTTGGTCTAGTGAGTCCCTATCTGCTACCCTCACCTTTACCTTTGTGTATTGAATCTGAGGATGATTAAGGATAGGGAACCAAAGACAGTGGAGCTGTTCAACGGGGGACACATGCAGGGGCTTTTATAACTTTTCTATTCCTACTGAGAATCGACTAACTGAACCTAGGGCAGTTCTTTGTGTGCCCTACAAGGAAGCCTTGTTTCTTATCAGACACCTGCACTTGTTCTGTCTTCCAAAATAATTTCTGTTGGTATCTTTTGTCTGGGTCTCTGCAATGAAGCATTTTGAGAAATTATTCATATTTATTTTTCAAAAAATGATTTCAGTATATTTCTTTTTTAATAAAAGTAAAGCTCCTGGTCCCAACAGAGCACCAGGTACTGGTAGACTGAGGCTTGGAAGTAAAGCAGTCAATTGAAGATTTCTGTATGGGAGATAATACGGTTTTGAAAAAAAAATTTAAGAATCCTTATACACCATTAATTTAGGAAATTTTCTGTTCATTTGTAACCTAGCTCCAGTGCTCAATTCAGCAGCACATATACTAAAATTGTAACAGCTCTGTTTCTTCTGATAATTATTACAGAATAGTTGTTTCATTTTATAATATATAGATCTTTTATCAATGCATTGTTCCTTTGTTAAGATTAAGCAGGACAGTATAAATTCTTACCTAATTAAGCCTGAAGTAGTCTTGCTTTGGTGCTCGGATCATCAGATCATTCATTTTCCTTAGTGCTACTGATCTAAGGTGGGTTTCCCAGATAGCTCAGCCTTAAAGAATCTGCCTGCCAACACAGGAGATGCAAGAAACACAAGTTCAATCCCTGGGTAGGGAAGAGTCCTTGGAGAAGGAAATGGCAACCTACTCCAGTATTCTTGCCTGGGAAATCCCATGCACAGAGGAGCCAGGCAGGCTACAGTCCATAGGGTCACAAAGAGTCAGTCACTACTGAGCAAATGAGCATACTGTGATCTGGGGTAAAAGAAAATTGTTGTCTTGAAGTAAACTGCCTAACATTTCAGGCACTTAATAAGTGCTGAAATATTATAGAACATCACAAGCAATGCATATGATACTCTAAAACATACCAAACCATGTGTGCAAAAGATATCCTCTAGGCCCCCAAATATTCTCAATTATTTGCATTATATAAAATTATTTGCTTGTTGTGAGAAATTTGGCAGAATTATTTCTAGTCTTTAGAATGTATTTTGCTTAAATACTTAAGAAAATCTATTTTATATTTTTTCCAAAATTTGAGTCACCTTTCCAATTAAAAAAAAGCATGCAATTGAGCATACATGAAAATAGAAATTTGGATGACTGGATCTGGAAGGGGAAAAACTGGGAAGTATTTGAAGGATATAAAAAGGACTTGCTGGACACGAGTTTAAGTTAGCTCTGGGAGCTGATGATGGACAGGGAAGCCTGGTGTACTGCAGTCCATAGAGTTGCAGAGTCGGACACGACTGAGCGACTGAACTGAACTGATATAAAGGACCTAGAAAAGAACCTCCTTTTCACCTTGCTCCAAAATGCTGGGTAAAAGTAGACATTCTCAATTAAATTAAAGGGTAGCAAATTTAGAATTTCCTTTTGTAGCATATAATCAACCTGTGGGATATACAGCCTCAGGATGTTATGCTAAATTGATGTCTAGAGTTTAAAAACAAATAGATAATTTCATGGCTATAAAAATGATGGTGTAAGAATAATCAAATCTCACGCCCCCAAGCATAAAGTGACATATGGAAAAGGAAAACCTTTTCCCAAAGTAAAATATAACTGAGGACACGTTCAAACCTTAGACGTTTATCAGTGTGAGGTAAAGAGCAATCCAGGTGGGTAGTAGATTCTGTCATCCTTGCTCTCTCGGTCACAAAATTTGTTATTGAGTTTATGTCCTAGAAGAGATCAATAAACAAAAAAGAAGAATCCCATAAATATATTTTCTCTAAAATCCATAATGATCACCTTGAGTGATGATAAAAAAATACATTCTTTTGAGTTTTTATGTGTTTACTGTCAATGGGTTTTTCTTTCTATGTGTGTATATGTGCTTTTCCATTAGGCTCTGTGTGTGGAGAAAGAAAGAGAATTGTTCACCACTATTATGTAACTTCTCTTTCAGATGAAATAAATTTTCCCAAGGTTGTCTCATCTAGACATCCACTAAACTATGACAAATGAATGGCATGTGCCTGTTATTTATTTAGAATATAACATGATATATTTCTATCTTAAAAAAAAAAAAAACTTGTTTTCTCAAGTAACACACATGAACTGACTCTTTACATGGGGCTATAGTTTTCCCCCAAAATATGTCATGGATTTTTTTTCCTTTAATTTCCCTAGTGAGGCTTAATGACTTATATTCAATTTGTTATATACCTGATAAATCCAATAAGTATCGTGAAAGTATAATGCAAAAAGAGCTGGCTTACTTTAAAGGCAGGCTAGGCCTTTATATGTATATGTGCATTTTTCCCTAGTCAGATGTTAATTATTAAGTACTTGTTTAGTCACTAAGTCCTGTCTGACTCTTTTGTAACATCATGGACTGTAACCCGCCAGGCTCCTCTGTCCGTGGGATTTTCCAGGCAAGAATACTGAAGTAGGTTGCCATTTCCTTCTCCAGGGGATCTTCCTGACTCACAGTTTGAACCCGTGTCTCCTGCATTGCAGGTGGATTCTTTACTGAGTAGCCACTAGGGAAGTCCCATTAAGTACTTGCTCTTGTCTTAAAAATACTTCTTTTAAATGAAAGCAAAGTTATCAAAGATCTGACATGCTGAAATGTAGGCTGCTGCTATTTTATCAAAATCTGTATGTTTTAAGATGATTCTTAACCTAAGTATGTAATTTTCTAGGAAAGATCTTTCAGGCCTTGGATTATCCTAAATCAATATATTTGGGAGTATCAGGGAATCCAAAATTCTTCATGTACTTCTATTTAGACAAATGTAGGCTTGTTGTTTCACCCAGAAAGAAGAAAAATGGACCAGAATCTTGGATTTATGTCCCACAGCTGCCAATTCCCCTACAAAGTGATGTCACTGCCCACATAGGCAGGCCAGGGACACCAATTAGCTTTCCTGCTGTCATATTTAAACTGTATTATCATCTCTGAGGGTATTTTGGTTTCTAGTTCTTATAGCTGACTGCTGGAATAACACAGGCTTAATCAAGGTTATTTTTATGAAAGTTATTTCTAGTACAATTTGAACTAGTGTTTAGAAAATACTATGTGATAACAATTATCACATATTGAGCACCTGGTATTTACCAGTTTACAGTACTTCTGGCCTTCCTTATAACTTTGCAATCTAAATATTATTACACTCCATTTGCAAGGACTCCAAGAGGCTGGCTAATCGTTGCAGAGTCCCAAAATTAACCACTGCTAGAAACATAGGAAGAACAGTATTGAGGTTATAGCACAGGGTCTGCTACCAGACCATGTGCGTTCATAACAGTTTGGTCACATTAAGATCATTTTAAGATCATTTCAAAGTCATTTAACTGGTAAATAGTGTGTGCATGCATGTTAAGTTGCTTCAGTCATGTACGCCTCTTTGGACCCTATGGACTGTAGCCTGCCAAGCTCCTCTGTCCATGGGAATCCTCAGGTAAGAATACTACAGTGGGCTGCCATGCACTCCTCCAGGGGATCATCTTGACCCAGGGATAGAACTCTTGTCTCTATGTCCCCTACATTGGCAGGTAGGTTCTTTACCACTAGTACCACCTGGAAAGTCAGTAGATAGTAATCAGTTCAGTTAAGTTCAGTCCAGTCGCTCAGTCTTGTCCGACTCTTTGCGACCCCATGAATTGCAGCATGCCAGGCCTCCCTGTCCATCACCAACTCCCAGAGTTCACTCAGACTCACGTCCATCGAGTCAGTGATGCCATCCAGCCATCTCATCCTCTGTCGTCCCCTTCTCCTCCTGCCCCCAATCCCTCCCAGCATCAGAGTCTTTTCCAATGAGTCAACTCTTTGCATGAGGTGGCCAAAGTACTGGAGTTTCATCTTTAGCATCATTCCTTCCAAAGAAATCCCAGGGCTGATCTCCTTCAGAATGGACTGGTTGGATCTCCTTGCAGTCCAAGGGACTCTCAAGAGTCTTTTCCAACACCACAGTTCAAAAGCATCAATTCTTTGGCTCTCAGCCTTCTTCACAGTCCAACTCTCACATCCATACATAACCACAGGAAAAACCATAGCCTTGACTAGATGGACCTTAGTTGGCAAAGTAATATGTCTCTGCTTTTGAATATGCTATGTAGGTTGGTCATAACTTTCCTTCCAAGGAGTAAGCGTCTTTGAATTTCATGGCTGCAGTCACCATCTGCAGTGATTTTGGAGCCCCCCAAAATAAAGTCTGACACTGTTTCCACTGTTTCCCCATCTATTTCCCATGAAGTGATGGGACCGGATGCCATGATCTTAGTTTTCTGAATGTTGATAGTAATAGCAAAAAGTAAATATGTATATTGATTATCTTCCTTGCTTCATTTATCAGAAAGTTAACTTTGTTTCTCCTAGTTCCTGCTGCCTCTAAAATAGAATGTATTCCCTGGATTTACACTTGACCAGTATTATAATGCGGGGTGTATTTGTTTGCTGGGACTGCCATAACAAAAACCTGTGGGTCTTCAACAATAGGCATTGGTTTCTCACAGTTCAGGAGACTGGCGGTCCAAGACCAAGAGGTTGAAATGTTTGGTTTTCCATGATACCTTCTTCTCTGGCTTGTGGATATCCTCCTTTTGACTGTGCTCTTGTATGGCCATTTCTCTTTGCATGCACAC
This sequence comes from Ovis canadensis, assembly GCF_042477335.2. NCBI lineage: Eukaryota > Metazoa > Chordata > Mammalia > Artiodactyla > Bovidae > Ovis > Ovis canadensis. The sequence continues at coordinate 66,634,822 of NC_091250.1, forward strand.
TCCTCATCTCTCTCTTCTTATAAGGACAACAGCCCTGTTGACTCATCTAATTTTCAATTCAGTTCAGTTCAGTCACTCAGTCGTGTCCGACTCTTTGCGACCCCATGAATTGCAGCATGCCAGGCCTCCCTGTCCGTCACCAACTCCCGGAGTTCACTCAGACTCAAGTCCATCGAGTGAGTGATGCCATCCAGCCATCTCATCCTCTGTCGTCCCCTTCTCCTCCTGCCCCCAATCCCTCCCAGCATCAGAGTCTTTTCCAACGAATCAACCCTTCGCATGAGGTGGCCAAAGTACTGCAGTTTCATGAAATTAAAAGACGCTTACTTCTTGGAAGAAAGGTTATGACCAACCTAGATAGTATATTCAAAAGCAGAGACATTACTTTGCTGACTAATGTCTGTCTAGTCAAGGCTATGGTTTTTCCTGTGGTCATGTATGGATGTGAGAGTTGGACTGTGAAGAAGGCTGAGCGCCAAAGAATTCGTGCTTTTGAACTGTGGTGTTCGAGAAGACTCTTGAGAGTCCCTTGGACTGCAAGGAGATCCAATCAGTCCATTCTGAAGGAGATCAGCCCTGGGATTTCTTTGGAAGGAATGATGCTAAAGCTAATTACCTCTTTAAAGGCCACATTTCCAAATATTGGGGCTAAGGGCTTCAACATCGGATCAGAGGGTACTACAGTTTGGTCCATAACACAGGGGGAGAGAATATAATTTCATTTGTTATTGACAGAGCCTATTAAACACTGGTGTACTTAACTACAGGCTGAGGATGCTGCGTTAGTTCTGCAGCCCAAAAGGGAGCAAAGGTGGAGTCACTATTACCCTATATTGTTGGTCTGAGTGTGGTTTAATCTGCTGTCTAAGAAATGTGGATTTCCTTTAAACAGCAGCATGTGTCTGCAGAAGGAATCTGCCTAAAACCGTTTTGCTCTGATGGACAAATCATACACTCAGAAAAATATTATAGAAACCTGGGCAGATGTATATTTATTATAGTGTATTTGAATTTACAAATATTATCTGCTACGTGCAAGATACACAGTAGGGAATGCTTTTGATAATGGATGAGAGGCTTTGTCTCAAGATACATACAATTGTGTGGTACACATACTGATATCTTTAAAAATATATCATGTGCAGTTGCTTATTGCTTACTGTGTCAGGGACTGGGTTATGTATCTGTTTAATTCTTATTAAAAGAGGAAGAAGAAAATATTATTGTCCTCATTTCACATGTGGGAAAGTTAAGCCTCTGGGAAGATAAGAAACTTCTTGAAGACCAAACAGCTGGCAGGTGGAGTAGGTACATCCCTTACATTTCTCAGTCCATGCCTCTAAACCAGACTGACCAACAGACCAAAATATGAAAAGATTACTTGACATGTGTTTCTATTAGCTTTTGTAGTAATGTCTTGTCTTTCATATCTATATGTTCCTGTCCCTTCTTGCAAGAAGGGAATATGATTGATTCTTCCTTACATTGATGGTGTTTAGCACCATGCCTTGCTATGGTAAAGCCAAGGTAAAGAGTGGACCAGGAAGGAAGGGATGAAGGATGGAAGGGAGGTCTGAACACATGCCTGAGTATGGTTCTCATTCTTGCTTCTCTGTCTTCGGTTCAGTTCAGTTGCTCAGTCGTGTCCGACTCTTTGTGACTCCGTGAACTACAGCATGCCAGGCCTCCCTGTCGATCGCCAACTACCAGAGTCCTCTCAAACCCATGTCCATCAAGTCGGTGATGCCATCCAGCCATCTCATCCTCTGTTGTCCCCTTCTCTTCATTTTTTTTTTTTTTAGTTTTTTATTTTTTAAATTTTAAAATCTTTAATTATTACATGCATTCCCAAACATGAACCCCCCTCCCACCTCCCTCCCCATAACATCTTTCTGGGTCATCCCCATGCACCAGCCCCAAGCATGCTGCATCCTGCATCAGACATAGACTGGCGATTCAATTCACATGATAGTATACATGTTAGAATGTCATTCTCCCAAATCATCCCACCCTCTCCCTCTCCCTCTGAGTCCAAAAGTCCGTTATACACATCTGTGTCTCTTTCCCTGTCTTGCATACAGGGTCGTCATTGCCATCTTCCTAAATTCCATATATATGTGTTAGTATACTGTATTGGTGTTTTTCTTTCTGGCTTACTTCACTCTGTATAATCGGCTCCAGTTTCATCCATCTCATCAGAACTGATTCAAATGAATTCTTTTTAACGGCTGAGTAATATTCCATTGTGTATATGTACCACAGCTTTCTTATCCATTCATCTGCTGATGGACATCTAGGTTGTTTCCATGTCCTGGCTATTATAAACAGTGCTGCGATGAACATTGGGGTACATGTGTCTCTTTCAATTCTGGTTTCCTCGGTGTGTATGCCCAGAAGTGGGATTGCTGGGTCATAAGGTAGTTCTATTTGCAATTTTTTAAGGAATCTCCACACTGTTCTCCATAGTGGCTGTACTAGTTTGCATTCCCACCAACAGTGTAGGAGGGTTCCCTTTTCTCCACACCCTCTCCAGCATTTATTGCTTGCAGATTTTTGGATCACAGCCATTCTGACTGGTGTGAAGTGGTACCTCATTGTGGTTTTGATTTGCATTTCTCTAATAATGAGTGATGTTGAGCATCTTTTCATGTGTTTGTTAGCCATCCGTATGTCTTCTTTGGAGAAATGTCGATTTAGTTCTTTGGCCCATTTTTTGATAGGGTCGTTTATTTTTCTGGAGTTGAGCTGCAGAAGTTGCTTGTATATTTTTGAGATTAGTTGTTTGTCAGTTGCTTCATTTGCTAGTATTTTCTCCCATTCAGAAGGCTGTCTTTTCACCTTGCTTATATTTTCCTTTGTTGTGCAGAAGCTTTTAATTTTAATTAGATCCCATTTGTTTATTTTTGCTTTTATTTCCAGCATTCTGGGAGGTGTATCATAGAGGATCCTGCTGTGATTTATGTCTGAGAGTGTTTTGCCTATGTTCTCCTCTAGGAGTTTTATAGTTTCTGATCTTACATTTAGATCTTTAATCCATTTTGAGTTTATTTTTGTGTGGGGTGTTAGAAAGTGATCTAGTTTCATTCTTTTACAAGTGGTTGACCAGTTTTCCCAGCACCACTTGTTAAAGAGATTGTCTTTACTCCATTGTATATTCTTGCCTCCTTTGTCAAAGATAAGGTGTCCATATGTGTGTGGATTTATCTCTGGGCTTTCTATTTTGTTCCATTGATCTATATGTCTGTCTTTGTGCCAGTACCATACTGTCTTGATGACTGTGGCTTTGTAGTAGAGCCTGAAGTCAGGCAAGTTGATTCCTCCAGTTCCATTCTTCTTTCTCAAGATTGCTTTGGCTATTCGAGGTTTTTTGTATTTCCATACAAATCTTGAAATTATTTGTTCTAGTTCTGTGAAAAATGTGGCTGGTAGCTTGATAGGGATTGCATTGAATTTGTAAATTGCTTTGGGTAGTATACTCATTTTCACTATATTGATTCTTCCAATCCATGAACATGGTATATTTCTCCATCTATTAGTGTCCTCTTTGATTTCTTTCATCAGTGTTTTATAGTTTTCTATATACAGGTCTTTAGTTTCTTTAGGTAGATATATTCCTAAGTATTTTATTCTTTTCGTTGCAATGGTGAATGGAATTGTTTCCTTAATTTCTTTTTCTACTTTCTCATTATTCGTGTATAGGAATGCAAGGGATTTCTGTGTGTTGATTTTATATCCTGCAACTTTACTATATTCATTGATTAGCTCTAGTAATTTTCTGGTGGAGTCTTGAGGGTTTTCCATGTAGAGGATCATGTCATCTGCAAACAGTGAGAGTTTTACTTCTTCTTTTCCAATTTGGATTCCTTTTATTTCTTTTTCTGCTCTGATTGCTGTGGCCAAAACTTCCAGAACTATGTTGAATAGTAGCGGTGAAAGTGGACACCCTTGTCTTGTTCCTGACTTTAGGGGAAATGCTTTCAATTTTTCACCATTGAGGATAATGTTTGCTGTGGGTTTGTCATAGATAGCTTTTATTATGTTGAGATATGTTCCTTCTATTCCTGCTTTCTGGAGAGTTTTTATCATAAATGGATGTTGAATTTTGTCAAAGGCCTTCTCTGCATCTATTGAGATAATCATATGGTTTTTATTTTTCAATTTGTTAATGTGGTGAATTACATTGATTGATTTGCGGATATTGAAGAATCCTTGCATCCCTGGGATAAAGCCCACTTGGTCATGGTGTATGATCTTTTTAATGTGTTGTTGGATTCTGATTGCTAGAATTTTGTTGAGGATTTTTGCATCTATGTTCATCAGAGATATTGGCCTGTAGTTTTCTTTTTTTGTGACATCTTTGTCAGGTTTTGGTATTAGGGTGATGGTGGCCTCATAGAATGAGTTTGGAAGTTTACCTTCCTCTGCAATTTTCTGGAAGAGTTTGAGTAGGATAGGTGTTAGCTCTTCTCGAAATTTTTGGTAGAATTCAGCTGTGAAGCCATCTGGACCTGGGCTTTTGTTTGCTGGAAGATTTCTGATTACAGTATCAATTTCCGTGCTTGTGATGGGTCTGTTAAGATTTTCGATTTCTTCCTGGTTCAGTTTTGGAAAATTGTACTTTTCTAAGAATTTGTCCATTTCTTCCACGTTGTCCATTTTATTGGCATACAACTGCTGATAGTAGTCTCTTATGATCCTTTGTATTTCTGTGTTGTCTGTTGTGATCTCTCCATTTTCATTTCTAATTTTATTGATTTGATTTTTCTCTCTTTGCTTCTTGATGAGTCTGGCTAATGGTTTGTCAATTTTATTTATCCTTTCAAAGAACCAGCTTTTGGCTTTGTTGATTTTTGCTATGGTCTCTTTTGTTTCTTTTGCATTTATTTCTGCCCTAATTTTTAAGATTTCTTTCCTTCTACTAACTCTGGGGTTCTCCAACTCTTCCTTTTCTAGTTGCTTTAGTTGTAGAGTTAGGTTATTTATTTGACTTTTTTCTTGTTTCTTGAGGTATGCCTGTATTGCTATGAACTTTCCTCTTAGCACTGCTTTTATAGTGTCCCACAGGTTTTGGGTTGTTGTGTTTTCATTTTCATTAGTTTCTATGCATATTTTGATTTCTTTTTTGATTTCTTCTGTGATTTGTTGGTTATTCAGAAGTGTGTTGTTCAACCTCCATATGTTGGAATTTTTAATAGTTTTTCTCCTGTAATTGAGATCTAATCTTAATGCATTATGGTCAGAAAAGATGCTTGGAATGATTTCGATTTTTTTGAATTTATCAAGTTTAGATTTATGGCCCAGGATGTGATCTATCCTGGAGAAGGTTCCATGAGCACTTGAAAAAAAGGTGAAATTCGTTGTTTTGGGGTGAAATGTCCTATAGATATCAATTAGGTCTAACTGATCTAATGTATCATTTAAAGTTTGCATTTCTTTGTTAATTTTCTGTTTAGTTGATCTGTCCATAGGTGTGAGTGGGGTATTAAAGTCTCCCACTATTATTGTGTTATTGTTGATTTCCCCTTTCATACTTGTTAGCATTTGTCTTACATATTGCGGTGCTCCTATATTGGGTGCATATATATTTATAATTGTTATATCTTCTTCTTGGATTGTTCCTTTGATCATTATGTAGTGGCCTTCTTTGTCTCTTTTCACAGCCTTTGTTTTAAAGTCTATTTTATCGGATATGAGTATTGCCACTCCTGCTTTCTTTTGGTCTCTATTTGCGTGGTATATCTTTTTCCAGCCCTTCACTTTCAGTCTGTATGTGTCCCTTGTTTTGAGGTGGGTCTCTTGTAAGCAGCATATAGAGGGGTCTTGTTTTTGTATCCATTCGGCCAGTCTTTGTCTTTTGGTTGGGGCGTTCAACCCATTTACGTTTAAGGTAATTATTGATAAGTATGATCCCGTTGCCATTTACTTTATTGTTTTGGGTTCGGGTTTATACACCCTTTTCGTGTTTCCTGTCTAGAGGATATCCTTTAGAATTTGTTGGAGAGCTGGTTTGGTGGTGCTGAATTCTCTCAGCTTTTGCTTGTCTGTAAAGCTTTTGATTTCTCCTTCGTATTTGAATGAGATCCTTGCTGGGTACAGTAATCTGGGCTGTAGGTTATTGTCTTTCATCACTTTAAGTATGTCTTGCCATTCCCTCCTGGCCTGAAGAGTTTCTATTGACAGATCAGCTGTTATCCTTATGGGAATCCCCTTGTGTGTTATTTGTTGTTTTTCCCTTGCTGCTTTTAATATTTGTTCTTTGTGTTTGATCTTTGTTAATTTGATTAATATGTGTCTTGGGGTGTTTCGCCTTGGGTTTATCCTATTTGGGACTCTCTGTGTTTCTTGGACTTGGGTGATTATTTCCTTCCCCATTTTAGGGAAGTTTTCAACTATTATCTCCTCAAGGATTTTCTCATGATCTTTCTTTCTGTCTTCTTCTTCTGGGACTCCTATAATTCGAATGTTGGAGCGTTTCATATTGTCCTGGAGGTCTCTGAGATTGTCCTCGTTTCTTTTAATTCGTTTTTCTTGTTTCCTCTCTGATTCATTTATTTCTACCATTCTATCTTCTATTTCACTAATCCTATCTTCTGCCTCCGTTATTCTACTATTTGTTGCCTCCAGAGTGTTTCTGATCTCATTTATTGTGTTATTCATTATATTTTGACTCTTTTTTATTTCTTCTAGGTCCTTGTTAAACCTTTCTTGCATCTTCTCAATCCTTGTCTCTAGGCTGTTTATCTGTGTTTCCATTTTGATTTCAAGATTTTTGGTCATTTTCACTATCAATATTCGGAATTCCTTCTCCGGTAGATTCCCTACTTCTTCCTCTTTTGTTTGGTTTGGTGGGCAACTCTCCTGTTCCTTTACCTGCTGAGTATTCCTCTGTCTCTTCATCTTGGTTATATTGCTGCGTTTGGGGTGGCCTTTTTATATTCTGATAATTTGTGGAGTTCTCTTTATTATGGAGCTTCCTCACTTTGGGTGGGGTTCTATCAGTGGCTTGTCAAGGTTTCCTGGTTAGGGAGGCTTGTGTTGGAGTTTTGGTGGGTGGAGCTGGGTTTCTTCTCTCTGGAGTGCAGTGGAGTGACCCATAATGGGTTATGAGACATCAAAGGTTTTGGGATAATTTTGAGCTGCCTGTATATTGAGGCTCAGGGGAGTGTTCCTGTGTTGCTGGAGAATTTGCGTGGTATGTCTTGTTTTGGAACTTGTTGGCCCTTGGGTGGAGCTTGGTTTCAGTGTAGGTATGAAGGCTTTTGATGAGCTCCTATTGCTTAATGTTCCCTGAATTCAAGAGTTCTCTAATGTTTTCAGGCTTTGGGTTTAAGCTTCCTGCTTCTGGTTTTCAGTTTTATTTTCACAGTAGCCTCTAGACTTCTCCATCTATACAGCACCGATGATAAAACATCTAGGTTAAAGATGAAAAGTTTCTCCACCTTGAGGGACACTCAGAGAGGTTCACTGAGTTACAAGGAGAAGAGAAGATGGAGGGGGTAGTTAGAGGTAACTGGAATGAGATGCGGTGAGATCAAGAGAGGAGAGAGCAAGCTAGCCAGTAGTCACTTCCTTATGTGCGCTCTATAGTCTGGACCGCTCAGAGGAATTTACAGAGTTATACGGGGAAGAGGAGAGGGAGGAAGTAGACAGAGGTGACCAGGAGGATAAGAGAGAGGAATGAGTAGGAGAGAGACAAATCCTGCCAGTAACCAGTTCCTTAGGTGTTCTCTACCGTCTGGAACACACAGAGATTCACAGAGTTGGATAGAGAAGAGATGGGGGAGAAAAGAGACAGAGGCCACCTGGTGGAGAAAAAGGAGAGGCCAGAGGAGGAGAGAGTGGACAAGCCAGTAATCTCGCTCTCAGGTAAACTTGGGTAGTGAAGTTTGGGTTTTTAAATGTACAAAATTAACAACAAAGATTAAAAATCTGGAGTAGAGGTTGGATTTTCAAAGATACAATATTAAAGAAAAGCAGAAGGAAAAAGGAAGAAAGAAAAAAAAAAGAATTATTAAAAAACAAACAAACAAAAAAAAAACAAAACAAAACACCAACAACCATCCAAAGAGTATATATGGTGTTTGCCTTAAAAAAAAAAAAAAAAAGTCTTTTTTTTTTTTTTAAAAATAGTAATACTAGGTTATAGAAATAAAAATTAGAGGAGAAATAGAAGATTTAACAATTAAAAAAAAAGCTCGGAAAAAAAAGAAAAAAAAAGCAAAAGGCAAAAAAAAAAAGAATGATTTTAAAAATATTAAAAAATTAAAAATATATCTGGCTCTTCTCTGATGTTATGGGCCGTGTGGGCTCACTTCCAAGGTGGTTCCCTCTGTTTAACTTCTTCTGTTTGCTGGTTTTTAGGCTCACTAGTTCAGTCGCGCTGTGGGGAGGGGGGATGCTGCAAACAAATAGCACTGTCGTGTGTACACAGTATCTCTGCCCCCTTGACCTGTCCTTCCTCGCGGCGCACAAACCGCTCCGGCTCTACGATGCTCAGCCGGGAACCGTCTGGGGCCGGCCCTAGGCTGCGTGCACTTCCCCGGTCCAAGCCGCTCAGGTTCGGCCCTCAGGCAGCCCTCAGAGGCACAAATGCGGCTGGGACTGCGCTTTGTGCCCTTCCCAGGTCCGAGTAGCTCAGGAGTTTGGCGAGCGCAATCGCCGCGGCTTGTCACCTTTTCCGCCGCTGCCGCTCAGCTCTCTGGGTGGACCGCTGGCGCACCCCGTGAGGCAGACTATGACTGTCCAGCACCCCTAGAAGTCTTAGCAAAGGAGCCTGCTTGCAGTTAGGTAAGTAAAGTCTCTCCGGGTCTGCAATTGCCCCTTTCCAGTCCTTACGGCTCTGGCTGCCTGTCCCCGGCGGGGAATGGTCTGCAGCCGGCTTTTTCCGTTCCGTCCTTTGTTCTGTGCTGGGTCCTGGCGGTGTCTTATGTTCGAGCTTTTCGCGTGGTAGCTATTCCACAGTCTGGTTTGCTAGCCCAAGTTAGATCGTTCTGGTTGCACGTGGGGCGTTCCTGCCCGATTCTTACAAAGCTCTGCAGCCCGCGCCTCCCGCGCGTCCCTGCCCTGTCCCCACTTCCCAATGGCGGATGCAGGCGTCTGTGCTGCTTTTCCGCTGGGGGAGTTACTGGTGGGCTTGTAATCTCTTGGTTTTAATTATTTATCTATTTTTCCTTCCTGTTATGTTGCCCTCTGTGTTTCCAAGGCTCGCCACAGACTCGGCAGGGAGAGTGTTTCCTGGTGTTTGGAAACCTCTCTTCTTAAAATTCCCTTCCCAGGACGGGCTTCCCTTCCCAGGACAGAGCTCCCTCCCCACCTCCTTTGTCTCCTTTTTCGTCTTTTATATTTTTTCCTACCTGTTTTGAAGACAATGGTCTGCTTTTTTGGTTGCCTGATGTCCTCTGCCAGCCTACAGAAGTTGTTTTGTGGAGTTTGCTCGGCATTGAAATGTTCTTTTGAGGAATTTGTGAGGGAGAACGTGATCTTCCCGTCCTATTCCTCCGCCATCTTTCCCTCCCTCCTCCCCTTCTCTTCAAATCTTTCCCAGCATCAGGGTCTTTTCCAATGAGTCAGCTCTTCGTATCAGGTGGCCGAAGTATTGGAGTTTCAGCTTCAACATCAGTCTTTCCAATGAATACCCAGGACTGATCTCCTTTAGGATGAACTTGTTGGATTTCCTTGCAGTCCAAGGGATTCTCAAGAGTTTTCTCCAACATCACAGTTCAAAAGCGTCAATTCTTCTGTGCTTGTGCCATAAAACTCCAACAAGCATCATACACAAATGCATACAAATTCTTACAAATTGTAGCTTGATGCTTATTCAATTAATAGCTCCAGTTTCATTAGTTCAGGAAAGATCCCAAGAACATAAAAATTGCAACTGAGGGTTCAAAGAGTGGTGGATATTGGTAAATAGATTAGTTAGAGAGGAGTGGATTAGCTGATATACAGAAATGTTGTAAGGAGATCAATGGGGCTGAAAGGGGTTTGAAGAAAAGTAATGGGGGTGCTTGAAGTCAGTGTCAAACAAAAATGTAAATGAAAGGCTAAGTATTTCTGTAGGCAAAGACCTTTAGTAAGACTGAGTTGAGAAACTCAGTCCCAGAAGAAATGTACTATCACATGATTTTTATTGCATGAGTGTAAGGTATGCTTGTTCTTGGTGTCTGTAGTATAACAACTGGATAAATTTTGATACAAAACAGGTTAGGCAAGATACTTGTCCTTTCTCACATGGCTAGAATTGAAAGCCAGAAGCAGAATTTTTGAGTTTCTTGCTATTTCAGGGGTCATCTAGTTTTATCCTCTCTTTTAGAGAAGACTGATTTACAGAGAAATTAACCAGAGCTAATTCAATCTTATGGAGCAGAAACAGAACTGGATTCCAGAACACTTGGTTCCCTCTTCAGTGCTTCTTTGACTCCAGTCCAATTTTCTGGGCCAGTTATCAGTGGATGAGTCAGGAAAATAGAACTGTGGTCTGATAGAAATTCTCCTTAAAGTTATAGAAAAATGTTCTTTTATCTAGATAGCTCTGCACATGCATTTACTAATATCTTTGGCATGTGGAAAATTGGTTTCATAATCTCCAGAGAAAAATAGTTAATTTCTGCCTGGAGCTTTCTCTCTGCTGATTTCTATCAGAACATTTGCAACTCAAAAATTAATTTTACCCTATTTACTATGTTGGTTGTAATGAATCATATTCAAAATCACCAAAAACTTATACAAAAGACTGCACAGGAGAAAAAAAAATGCGCTTGGTTTTCCCAAGCTGCTTCTCTGTTGATTATTACTAGGTAGCATTTTTTTCTCATTTCTTATTTTCATTTATATGAAAATCCAAATAGAAATGAAAGTAATGTATTAGCTGTTTTGAAAAAAAAGTTAGGTCGATTATACTCTTGCAAGATTTATAAGAACTAAAGTGAGTTTAAATTTGAATTGTCAAAGGAAATTTTCCATGCATTAAGCACTCAGTAAGATCCATCATATGTATTTAATTATGTACTGGGTTTTGAACTGTTATATCTAAAGTGGAATTTTTATTTCTTTTTTAAAAAAGATGTTTTAGGGAACTTTTTCTAGGCATCATTTGAAATTACATGTGTAAATAATTCAGGTATTCATGCATTTAGGTGAGAAGATTTGGTGGGGGAGACTGTGCGTATAGGTGCGTATATGTGTGTGATATAACCAGACTCAGTTTTTTTTTTTTTCCTTCTTTATAGTAATCATACTTTGGGAAAAAGCAATGAACAGTTGTCAAGTCTGTCAAAGTTCAAGTGCCTTAAACCTTATATATATTCAAGTGTCCTGAAAAATCTATTCTTTGTCATCCTTTAGGTTCCTAACAATATGTGTGTTGAAAGTCCTGCATGGTGGGGTGTTATTTCTAAGTATGAAATGTCTTATCTTAGCAGAGTAAGCATTGACCTTTAAATCTCCCCTTCAACTGAAATGTTAAAAAACTGAGCATATTACATAAATGCATTGAGCATACTTTTTATAAATGCAAGGCACCACAAAGCATATTGAATGATTCAAAGATATATGAGATGGTCCCTGTGTGTGTATGTTGCAATCTGTACAGTCTCACAGTAAAATATGGATGAACCAAGCATAATTCTATATTACAAATGAAAAGACATGGTAGGAATACTTTGCCATAACGAACTCATCTCTTTATGCATGAAAAACTTCACATGGCTCTGACCCTAATGACTTAAATATTACCCCTGTGGAGCATTTTTCAAGCCCTATTAATGTTTTCATATCTGCCAGTAGCAGAGAATTATTTAAAATGAAATAAGATATTGAGAATTCCAGCAGTAGGCAATCATTCTTAGAGTTGTTACTTTAAATGAAAGCTGGTAGATAAGGTAGCCCCAAAATGTAGCCACTTTTGAAATGATAATTTTATCTTTTATTTTACTCTCTTCTTCCCCAAACAACATCCACAACCCGAAGTATAGTGTCACCTGGTATCAGTCTAAGCCAAGTCAAGTGAAAATGTAGAAATGAAATGTCTTATTTTGCTAGCCTCTCTAGGGCTATTGAGATTAACAGAAAGAGGCAGCATTTCTGGGAGCATCAGTGTTTAAAATGTTGAAGATTTCCTCTGAAAGTGGGACAATGAGGAAAAGTTTGAAAACAAAAGTGGAAAAGATCCTGAAAGGGATGTCAAGATGACAGTCAAGGATCATGCTAGGGGATCCCTATAAGTGTATCTTATAAGTAATAAAAACAGGTGATTTTCACCTTTCCTGTGCCTTCACTGGATTGTATACATTATAAGTGGTAATAATAATCTACTTTTGGAGACCATAATTTAGAGTCACCATAAGATCTAGATTATTCACATTGGGTAATAACTACCTTTTCCATGTGATATTTCATAGAACTATATAAAGAAATATGATTTAGTTGGTATAATGCATAATCACTGAAGGATTATAAATGTTTGGGAATACTTTTTTTTAAATTAATGTTTTCATTACTATTCTTATGTGGCAGAGAGAAAGTAATAATGTCCATAATACTGTCTTCATGGTTGAATATTTAATATTAGCTATAATAAAATTCTCTTTAGAAACTGTATTGTTAATTTTCAGACCAGAGTCCTTTATCACTTGGGAATTATATTGCTTGAGAGATATCAAATTATTTTATACATCTTTTTTTTGTATTTCCTGGCAATGTTTCTATAATTAGACAGTTTAGATGGTGTTGAAGGATATTTTACTTATTTATTTAACTTGGAGATAACTTTGTATAGTCCTTTCAGCTCTGTATCAAATAAGCAGCAATAATATTTTACTATTCACTTACTTTTAAAAGTATGTTTGATTTAGTCATCTTTGATTCTTTATTCTGTGTTACCCCTATGTTTCACATTGCTGTCTTTAAAATGTTTCTCCAGTTTCTCTGCTCTTGTCCAACTGTGTTACCAGTGCTAGTTTACCGGGATTACCAGAATATTTTATCTGTTCCAGTCCAATCTCTACAAAGTAATAATGCTCCTCTCAAAATATATCTCATTATTGTTGTTATTGTTCTGTTGCTAAATCACGTCTGACTCATTTGCCACCCCACGGCCTGTCTCCCACCAGGATCGTACATAGAATTTCCCATGCAAGATTACTGCAGTGGGTTGCCATATTCTTTTCCAGGGGATCTCCCCAACCCAGGGATCAAACCCATGTCTCCTGCATTGGCAGGTGGATTCTTCACCCGTGAGCCACCAGGGAAGCCCATATCTCATCATACCACATATTTATTTAGAAACAAATAAGTGAGATAGGATTGGCATAGCACTAAAGAACCTTTCCTACCTCCTTGTCTAACCTTATCCCCTCATATAATCTGGACTATCCGTTCTGAATCAGTTTGAGAACCTGCATTACCTAATATCATGTTGTGCCTCCAAGCATTCACTTTTGCTGTCCTGTCAATGAAGTGCTCTACTAACCCCTACACTATTCCTTGGTAGGCAAAAGTCAGTCATTTCCCAATCTAAATTAAATGTCAATGTCTCAGGCAAATTTCTTCCCTCAGATATAGGCTTCTATAGTACCAGACTTTGTGCATTTACAGTTTCTCAGTATTTGTGTTATCTCATATACTGTAAGTTCTTACAGTGCAGACACCAAATTCTATTTATTTTTCTACCATTATAGCACCCAGAACAGTGATTTTAATGTCGAGTCTATTCAAAGAGTTTCTACAAAACAAGTTTGTCTGAGGTCCTAAGTAGATTCATTCATCTCTAATGTTACCAAGTTATACTTCCCACCAAATACATCTATAACAATTAAAAAAAAATCTGTTTGTCTCATACATATCCCTTCTGTGCTCTCTACCTCTGTGATTTAAATTGGGAAGAAATCAGTTTGTTTTTATAGGTAAATAATATGGTTACTTTATTGAATCAGTGCTCAGTGCTTCTTGCCAGAATGTTATCATTTTCTCTAGCAGTGGCCTTGTCCAAGAAAATGTTAGGTTTCGTGTATAAAAATACATAACCATGTACTCTGTCTTCCTCAACTATTTTGAGCAACAACTTGTAATGATTTAATTTGTAGGACTGCGTGCCTAATAAGCTTTCTGTTTAAAATCCTAGCACTGAGCGTTCTGAGCTACGTGGTCTACATATAAACTCTTTGCAAACAGCATCTGAATTGCAGGCAGAGACACACATTAGGAGCTGCCAGGATTGTGTTTGTTGTGGCTGCCTGGTTAGCTGCTGCTTGAACAGCTGAAGTATGAGCGTATTGATCAATTAATGCCAGCTCAAACAGGAGTATGCCAACCTAAAGGAAAGTCAGAGTTGTGTGCGAAGCTATGTTGGTAAAATTTGGCTGGGATAGATGGTGAGAGGTTGGGACAAACTATTTAATATGAAAGCATGAGTATACCTTAAGAAATGCATGACAATTTGTATATGATATTTCAAAGACAGAATTTCATTTGCAGTAAGTGGGAAAGAGATTCATTTTGACCCAGAACATGGTACTTGCTTTCATATGTAATATAGGATGGGGAATGAAGTTTCTTGTGAAAAGAGTCCAGTCTAAAACTTAGTTTTGAATGGAACTATTTTTGCTCTAATTGCCGTAATTCACTTATTTCTTTGTGGCTCAGCTGGTAAAAATCCGCCTGCAATGCAGAAGAACTGGTTTCCATCCCTGGGTTGGGAAGATCCCCTGGAGAAGGGAAAGGCTACCCACACCACTATTCTGGCCTGGAGAATTCCGTGAACTGTATAGTCCATAAGGTCGCAAAGAATCAGGCGCGACTGAGCAGCAGCTTTCACTTTCTTTCACTTTCCATAAACAGAGGATGTTTTCAATATAAAGCAATTAACACAGTTTCATGACAATTATTTTATGAGCTTTGCAACAATAAAGTTATATGTTAAATCTGGCTCATGAACAACTATAATAATAGTATTATTTTGAAAATAATGTATGTGGAGGATTCACAAAATCAAGGTTGTCTCTTAGGGACTCCCAGTAATAAGACTTCACCTTCCAATGCAGGGTATGAGGGTTCAATCCCTGGTCAGGGAGCTAAGATCCCACATGCCTCATGGCCCCAAAAATAGAGACAACACAAACAATATTGTAACAGAAAGACTTTAGAAATGGTCCACATAGAAAAAGGGTTTCTTGTCTGTGTTAGGGCTTCCCTGGCAGCTCAGCTGGTAAAGAATCCACCTGTATATGGGAGACCCTGGTTCAGTTCCTGGGTTGGGAAGATCCACTGGAGAAGGGAAAAGCTACCCACTCCAGTATTCTTGGGCTTCCCTGGTGGCTCAGCTGGTAAAGAATCTGCCTGCAATGCAGGAGATTTGGGTTTGATCCCTAGGTTGGGAAAATCCCCTGGAGAGGGAAACTGGCTAATCACTCTAGTATTCTGGCCTAGCAAATTCCAAGGACTGTATAGTCCATGGGGTCACAAAGAATCAGACATGACTTAAATTCTGCCTGGTATAAGTCAGGGAAACATCAAAAGAACATTTAGAAACCCATCAACTGTGTATTAGAATTTAAGTAAAGAGTGAGAAAACCCTTGACTGTAATATTCCTACTGGGGCTGTATTCTCTGGTAATGCCTGTTCTAGAAACTTGCGCTGGTTACTCTGAGGAATAGGAACTTTACTGCAATGAAAAAGTAAGATGCACTAGTCCAGAATATTTTTGATAACACTGCCTGTAGGGTGTGTGTGTGTGTGCGTGTGTGTGTGAAACTTGGAGCTGTCATATTACAAAAAATTATAGAGCTCATTCTATGGATTTGAGCGCAAACATGGGGTGCATAATTTTTAAAATTTTAAATGTTATGTAGTAGGAGCATTATGTTAATTTTATGTTCTTTAAGACTGAAACTAGTTAAAACAAATACTTAGCAGGGTATGTTTAAGGTAATCATGTATGTTTCAGTCCAATTTTTATTCCTTTTCTTCCTGAGGTTTTTCCCATTTCTTCTCTTTTTCCGCCTTCCCTGACCTTGTGTCTATGCTGGGAAATGGCTTTCTTGAGTTGAATCCTTAATGTTATTTGCAGAAATGTTCAAACTTTATACTGGCATTTGTACAAAAAAAAAAACCTCTGAATATACAGAATCTTTATATGTGCTTCTATGAAGAATTTGCTTTTCTTCCTTTGGTCTCTGCAGTGTGCTGGCCACCAGATACATGTCACGCATAGAACAGAGCTTCGCTTGCTATGTGCATGGCTCTCTCTGCGTCTGATGAAGTGAGATTTCCCTGTGTCCTCTGGAGATGAAAAGGAGGTTTAATACTCTGCTCTTTTAGATGGATGAACCACTTCCTGATTGGATTCTGTGCTAAAAGTGGACCTGCCTTTGGGCTGAAACATAAATGCCATGAGAGTTTCTAGTTAACATTATTATCCATACTTCCTGGCCCCGGAAAGCCAGTATTTGACTATTTATTTCACATCAGTTAGCATAAAATTATTTGCAATAGAAAAAAGATAGTGGGTAAAATGGCCACACTTATTCTAAAAGGACCTTATGTAGACTTGTTCTTTCAGGTCAGAAATATGAGTCGTTTAGAATAGTGTTCACTTTCTGGAAGTGGCATCCAGTGTGATTTATTAAAAAGCATGGGTTTCACCCTTGATATTAGTCAGTACATTAAAAAGTTTAATAAGGATGCCATTCTAGCTTCTCTTATTAATCCAATATGATTTTCTAAACACTAACCTTTTAACTTCTTCATCCAATTGATATTTGTAATCTCTACTAACTTTTGGGTAATTATTTGATTAAGATAATTACTCATAGTATGAAAACCTAATATCTTTTACTTATTTTCTACATTTTCTTTTGTCATTTTTAGTTTTCAAATTGTTTTTCCATAATACCCCTTGTAGTGAAACTTAAACTTATCTGCAATGCTCACACATTCCCAAAGCAGTGTGCATATATCTGATAAAATTACCAAGACAATTTTTGTTATAACTGAGCACTAAAGTATACAAGTAATGATGTGAATACATTGGTGATAGAATGTAAATTGAAGGCTAAGTGGCAATAGAAATGCGTTTCACATTTGCATTTTTTTTTTATTTTCACAATGAAAAGGGGAAGGGTGATACAAATGTATGTGATAGAAGACCCATTAACTGGCATACAAAATCGCTGAAGCACCATAGTTCAGTGGAGAGACCAGAGATGTGTAATGAGAGTGAGAAAGTAGTTTTGATAATTAGAATGAGTCAAAAGCAATCTCCTGCCTGCTTTAGTTTATACAGATGATGGGGAAGGAAAATGTTCTTTTCTTCTGAGATAGAAGCAGGACATCAGTCAAAATGATAAGAGATGTCAGTATAATATTCCTTTGAGTCAGTTACCACTGAGCTAGGCGTCTCAGACTAGAGTTTCTAATCTTTTTCTTTACTTCAGTTTTATTTTGGGCTTTTTGGGAATAGATCCCTTATCAATATATATCTAAAAAAGTTAGCAGTTCTTAGTTGGGAGAAATAAAAGAAGTTTATAATCTAGTGGGGAAATAATACTGTTTGAAGTCAGTGAAAGTAAGGACTTCTAAATTTTTTTCCTATGTTAACTTGAATAAGGAATTTACAATCCTTATAATGGGTCCAAAATACCTTTCTCACTGTAATTTTAGACATTGATAATGAAATATATGTAAAATGCCTTTGCATGAAAGAATATGATTAGCAGATATTTTTTGTTTGTAACTGTGATTAAATTCACTTATGAAATAAGCAAAAAGTGAGTAATTTTATGCCAGCAAAATGAATCGCCTTAAGTTAAAACCCTAATATACTTGCTTCTATTTAGCTTGTTATATTTATAAAAAATTGCAGAGTAAGAAATGTGTATCACTGATGACAGCCTGAAGAAAAGCTTATCTTGAAATTACCTTAATCTCCAAGGCTAAAATAGACCAAGGCCATGTTTATAGTATGGAATTGGTAAATGTTCACTCTATTTCTATACTTTCCACTATTAAAACCTGAACTCTTCTCTTTAAAATATGAAATTTACAACAGTAGAGACACCTGGGCTTCCTTGGTGGCTCAGGCAGTAAAGAATCTGCCTGCAATGTGGGAGACATGGGTTCGATCCCTGGGTTGGGAAGGTCCCCTGGAAGAGGGCATGGCAACCCACTCCAGTATTCTTGCCTGGAGAATCCCCGTGGCCAGAGCAGCCTGGTGGGCTATAGTCCATGGAGTCACAAAAAGTCGGACATGACTGAGAGACTAAGCAAAACACAGCACAGAGACATCTGAAAAAGTTACTAATGAGAAATTTGCAGAATTCAGCCTCTAAGATTATTGTAAACTGTAACATAAGGCATCCAGCAAAAAATACACTGTCTAATTATATGAGAAAGAGAGGAGAAAAGGACTCAAAGCAATTTAATTATCCTTTTAATTATGTTAGCTACTAATTCAGTGATTCAGTATTTATGACACATGGAAACCTGGATATCCATTCTCAATGAGAATTCCACAAGAAGAGACAAACTCTGTTTTTGTGATTCCATAGGCACATAGCTCACAACCAGAAAGTAAGGCTCACCATTGCTATTTTTATGGGTGAGGAAAAGAATGGAGATAATTTATGTAAAATATTTGGAATATTCCTGGCACAAAGTAACTTGGAGATAAGTTATAGATATAATGTATTAGCAAATATTGATTGATTCATTCACTTTTCTCCCAATGAGAATTACATGTATTAGTCATATAATGAAAAAGAAGAAACTGTTCAGAGGAGACTCCAAGACTTAGTGACTTAAAACAATAAGCATTTATTAGTAGTTGGGTGCTTCTTCTATCTGGACCATGGTGAACTCTTCCTGGTGGGGCTCTCTCTGCCCCTCTGGTCCACTATGGGTTGTCTAAGGGTTGCTTTGCTTGGCTAGACTCTCTCACTTGTCCTATGCTGGAGCAACAGGGTGACTCTACCCCATAAGGTTATCTTTTTCTCACGGCTAGGCCAAAACAAAACAAAAGCCAGGAGTACCCAAACACTGGAAGTGTTGCAGTGTTGCTTTCACCTCATTCCACTGTCTAAAACAAGTCCCAAGGCCAGGCCTGATTTAGGCTGAGAAGGTACACTCTTCCACATGATGGGAGAAGCTGCAAAGTTAAATGGCAAAATAGGCAGGAAATGGTACAGGAAAGGGGAGAAAATTGTGAGCATTTTAGGAAATTTCTATGAAAATCACACTAAAGAATCATTGACAACTCTAATTTTGGAATATCTGTAACAATTTTTACTAATGTGAAGCTGTTATCCTCAGTCTTTTCACATATAAAACAGAATATCACAAAGAACGAAAAACAAGAAACCAAAATAATTGAGCCATAAAACAAACTGATAGATATCATAGGATCAAATTTGTTAAGTTGCTCCATGAGGGAGATTAATTTATTCAGAAGTTAAAATACCATAATAAACTAAGGCTGACTTTTATCTCCACATTTCAGTTCAGTTCAATCGCTCAGTTGTGTCCAACTCTTTGTGACCCCATAGACTGCAGCACGCCAGGCTTCCCTGTCCATCACTAACTCCTGGAGCTTACTCAAATTCATATCCATGGAGGTGGTGATGCCATCCAACCATCTCATCCTCTGTCATCCCCTTCTTCTCCCACCTTCAATCTTTCCCATCATCAGGGTCTTTTCTAATGAGTTAGTTCTTCACATTACATGGCCAAAATATTGGAGTTTCAGCTTCAGCATTAGTCCTTCCAATGAATATTCAGGACTGATTTCCTTTAGGATGGACTGGTTGGATGTCCTTGCAGTCCAAGAGACTCTCAAGAGTCTTCTCTAACACCATAGTTCAAAAGCATCAATTCTTCAGTGCTCAGCTTTCTTTATAGTCCAACTCTCACATCCATACATGACTACTGGAAAAACCATAGCTTTGACTAGATGGATCTTTGTTGGCAAAGCAATGTCTCTGCTTTTTCATATGCTGTCTAGGCTGGTCATAACTTTTCTTCAAAGGAGCAAGTGTCTATTAATTTCGTGGCTGAGGTCACCATCTGCAGTGACTTTGGAACCTAAAAAATAAAATCTGTCACTGTTTCTACTGTTTCCCTGTCTATTTGCCATGAAGTGATAAGACCAGATGCCATAATCTTAGTTTTCTGAATGTTGAGTTTTAAGCCAACTTTTTCGCTCTCCTCTTTTTCTTTCATCAGAGGCTCTTTCATTCTTCTTCACTTTCTGCCATAAGGATGGTATCATCTGCATATCTGAGGTTATTGATATTTCTCCTGGCAATCTTGATTCCAGTTTGTGCTTCATCCAGCCCAGCGTTTCTCATGATGTACTCTGCATATAAGTTAAATAACCAGGTTGATAATATACAGCCTTGACGTACTCCTTTCCCTATTTGAAACCAATCTGTTGTTCCACGTCCAGTTATGACTGTTGCTTCCTGACCTGCATACAGATTTCTCAAGAGACAGGTCAGGTGGTTTGGTATTCCCATTTCTTTAAGAATTTTCCACAGTTTGTGGTGATCCACACAAAGGCTTTGACATAGTCAATAAAGCAGAAATAGATGTTTTTCTGGAACTCTTTTGCTTTTTCCATGATCCAGTGGATGTTGGCAATTTGATCTCTGGTTCCTCTGCCTTTTTTAAAACCAGCTTGAACATCTGGAAGTTCATGGTTCACATACTGTTCATCTTTATATTTATTTAAATTTTAATATACAGCGGATAGGACAAAAATATGTTCCTTGCCATGGGCTTCTCACAAGTATAACAATTTGAAGGACTTATTTGAAATTTTAACCACACGGATAGTCTCCTGTTTGAAACTATAAAAGGCTATCCCAAAATTGTGTTACTGAACACCCAATATGAGCACTCTGCCCCGATTTGCCATCAATACAGGCAGTGTTTCACCTGATACTGATAATATAAGTGATAGATTCATAAATTATTCTTTCATTTTTCTATAAATTAGGCAGATTTCATAATAATCTTACCGTAGACTTATGACAGCTTTCTGATATTTTTAGCTCTAGTGTGAACTGACTGGTGCCAAAGGGAGTATGTGGTGTAGCTGAAGGCTCAAAGTTGTTCACCAGAAAATATAGATAGTACAATCACCATCAGAGCATTTACTGAATACTCAAAACATGCTTTGTTGCATGAGTCCCCTCTAAGTTTGTTTTATGTATTATTCATTGCATTATATATTCATAGCAACAATGCAAGGTATGGGCTAAACTATTTTTAGCCTAGTTTGCAGCTAAGGAAACTCAAGCAAAGAGTATTAAAATTCTCCTGAGTTCATATATCTTATTGCTGGAGCTATGATTCTGATACAGACACTGGCTGCAAAGTTACAACACTCACCATCCTTGATAATGGATGTGCCTCCTCATGCAAATAACCACCATGAAACCAATGATTTGTTATTGATTATATAGTATTTTCCTGCCAAGAAAATTGATGCCACATACTTAACGTGTGGCCAAGATTAAGTTCAATTAGTGACTCTCTACTGCCGTTAAAGTTTACTATGCCTGAAAAATTGAATAAGAAATACAGACTATGTTGTTGTTGTTCAGTCACTAAGTCGAGTCTGACTCTTTGCAACCTCATGCACTGTAGCACACTGGCCTCCTCTGTCCTCCACCATCTCCCATGGAGTTTGCTCAAATTCTTGTCCACTGAGTTGGTGATACTGTCTAACCATCTCACCCTCTACCACCCCTTCTCCTTTTGCCTTCAACCTTTGCCAGCCTCAGGGTCTTTTCCAATGAGCTATGGAATATGTTTATTCGACTAAGCTGTTTAGTGGAAAGAGAAAAAAGACTAATCAAATGTCTGATACTTTCTTACAATTTTGAATTATGTTAATGACTTGCTGGCAACCCTTACATTTTGTCATTTTTTCCTGAAAAGCATCTGCAAATATTTCATTCATTCATTATGGAAACTAAAAGATGCGAAGTTCCATTAGACATAAAATGAGTTGTGCCGATTAAGCTGAAAGATTGAAAATGAGTCTGTCATCTCATGTATACCACAAAAGATATTGCTAGGGAAATCTGTTGTTTTCACCAAGCAGTTCATGACTTTGGATTTCAGAGAACAAATCTGAAGACTTAGAACACCAAAAATCATCTAAGGGTCAAGTTAATATTCACGTAGGAAATGTTGTCATGACCTGTTTAAAATTATTTAAGCCTGTTTTTATCAATAGAAATTCATATTGAGATTCACATTACAGATACAATAAAGTCTCCTTGAGGTCTACTCTGGTTGAGATCAGGATATTTGTGATTTCATAAAGGTTTAATTCTAAAATATATGGCTCATACTTATTCTTGAAAACTGAATTATTCTCACAAGTTACAAATTTCTCCATGTCCTTTGTTATTCAGTCACTAAGTCATGTCTGACTCTTTGCAACCCCATGGACTGCAGCATGCCAGGCTTCCATGTCCTTCACCATCTCCTGGAGTTTGCTCAGAGTCATGTCCATAGAGTCAGTGATGCCATCCAACCATCTCATCCTCTGTGGTCCCCTTCTTATATGTCCCTTATATGTGGCCTAAAGCATATTTTGTGATTTGCAATAGAGAATAATATTTAAGAAGAAGTTCAATATATTTAGTAATTTGCTACCTTAAATATAAATAATAATGTATATTTATTCCCATCTTTCATATGTGGACATCTCCATTCATAAAATAAACAAGAATAGCAGCAACTCCACTCAGAGGCACAGAAGTTCAAGCATCATATATTCTGATGGCAATAAGTGATTCTCTGTTGTGGACATCCTAAGAACAAGTAGCGGAAAATGAGGTATCTCCCAAACCTAATGTGCCTTATAGTAATTAGTTCGGAGTTTCCCCTGTGTTGAATCATTCCCAAAAAGGGTTATAGTTTTTATGTATTTTTCTTTTATACTCTAGCTTTTGGCTTCAACTTTAATCTTAGGATGCCATGGACTCCGGAGATAGACTGAATTTAAATGAGGACACTGGATTTAAATGAGGACTGAATTCAAATTCGAATTAAAATGAGGGCACTGACAGGCACAGAGATGTGGATAAGTGACTTAACCTTTATGAGACTCATCAAAATTAGTATCAAAAAGTGAGGGAAAAAAATAAATGGGTTAATAAATAAGCATTTAGAGCCATGGCTGGCATATAATAGTGGAAGTGAAAGTCACTTGGCCATGTCAGACTCTTTGAGTGTCCAAGGACTGTAGCCTGCCAAGCTCCTCTGTCCGTGGGATTCTCCATGTATATAAGCATTTTATAAGCATTCTATAAATGTTATAAATTCTGGGAGTTTAGTGTGGGGACAGACATTAGGTAACTGTGATGTCTATTTTTCTTGAAGTTTCTTTGAATCCCATTTGTCTGCCTTTTTACTTACTAACCTGCAAGAGCAATGGAAACATTCCCTCAATTGACTACACTGATCAGGTTCAGTGATTTTGTGTGTCGTTCTTTAAGCAGATAAGGTTTAAATGCTAGAATGTGATACCAGAACCCGATAGACATGTCATTATTCTAAAAATTAGATATATGTAGTTTTGAAGTCTTGTGTCCAGAGCTGTCTTACCTAAATGTTTTCCTTGGACTTTATGTAGAACTGGTGTATTTGATTTGTACAATAAGTTGCATCTCCATAAATGTTATTACTAGGAGAGCAAAGAAAATACAATGTTTAGAATTTCTATAAAGAATCAAAACCACTTGAATCTCTACTTAAGGCCTTTCATGAGGCAAAACATTTTGGAATGAGAATCTATCTTTATCAATAGTGTATGTTCAGTTGGCGTAACATGCTGTGAGTTCTCAGGATGAAGAGGAATAGCAAATCCATGAAGCAAAGCCTCTTTGTTGTTTACAGTATTTAAAATAAATTGTTTCAGTTCTCTGTGGGGTTGTTTCCTGTTGAGAAGAACCTCATAATTAAAAACAGCAACTGGAATGGAATTATAATGCAGGTATTTTGACAATGAAGGCACCTGGTATATTGTCTTGAAATAAACTGACCTATGGTTATTATCGATAGTGTTCTTTCTAGGCGGGATTTGCATAACTACAGAGAATTAGTCCCTCTGCCCATCCTTTTGAAAAGCACAGAGTATTTAGTCGAGAGGAGATAATTATGCTATTTGGGATAATAGTTAGATTTACTGTCTAGGACTGCTATTCTTTACACTACATGAATTTCAGGATAATTATTCAGATCCTGTTTAGATGAAAGCTGATTCATTTTTTTTTTCAGGTTTTCCTTTACACTCCCTTTTTATCCTTATTGTTATTTTTTAAGCAAACAAGTCTAGCATTGCAAGCAAAAGTGCTATTTAATATTAAAATTGACCTTCTTCTGTCTGTACTTAGAATTCATCTATTGAAAATTTTGAATTGTCATAGATCAAATCTGTACAAAGTATGACTGCTTTTTTCGTTCAATATTTTGCTAGAATATCTCTTGCCTAGCATTCATGATGGAGAAAGCAATGCCGCCCCACTCCAGTACTCTTGCCTGGAAAATCCCATAGACGGAGGAGCCTGGTAGGCTGCAGTCCATGAGGTCGCTAGGAGTCAGACACGACTGAGCGACTTCACTTTCATGCATTGGAGAAGGAAATGGCAACCCACTCCAGTATTCTTGCCTGGAGAATCCCAGGGACGGGGGAGCCTGGTGGGCTGCCGTCTATGGGGTCACACAGAGTCGGACACGACTGAAGCGGCTTAACAGCAGCAGCAGCAACATTTATGAACTTCCTAAGGGCTTCCCAGGTGGCGCTAGTGATAAAGAACCCACCTGCTAATACAAGAGACACAGATTCAACCAGGGTACGAGACACCCCTTAGAGGAGGACAGGGCAACCCACTCCAGTATTCTTGCCTGGAGAATTTCATGGACAGGGAAGCCTGGTGAGCTGCAGTCCGTTGGGTCGCAAAGAATCAGACATGACTGAAATAGCTTAGCACAGCACAGCACATGGTAACTTCCTATGCATGTATGTGTGTGTATATATATGTATGTAAATTCCTTCTTCAAAAGGAATGAAATGTGTATCAGCAAGGTCAACTGACAAGTTGAAGAAATCATTCATTTGACTTTCTATTGAGAGACAACTGTGGAATAATTATATTATTAAAGTTAAATATATTTTTTGTGCTTTAATATAATAAACTATTTTGTTTTATATCTTAAAAACTTAAGCAGAATAAATCCTTATCTACAAGAACATATTGCATATTATTTCCTCCTCTTCTACATTGGTAAATTAACTCTTGACTTTTGTGACATAGGAAAGCTAAAATTAAGCAAGTTTATGGCTTGTTCTGTAAATTATCCATTTATAGTATCATACTGCATAAGCCAAACCAAGAGTTTACTTAAATACAATCATACATTTACTTTATTTTGTGTAGTTTCAAGAATTATGTTTAACATGTTCCCAGAGATAAAACAGGATATTTTACAAATTGAATTTTGACCATGTGGTTATGAGAAATTTTGCAAATCACAAAATAACTCAGTGATAATCTGCCATACCCTTAAAGCATTGTCAATTTATAGACAGTTTTACAAATTTAAAAGTTAAGCATTGTAAGTACATAAGCCTATCTTTAAATGGTTTTCGTATCATTCTGTCTTTATTTTTAAGTTAGAAACTTGTCTAATCAAAGAAATCACCTCACTATACTACTACTTCTGACATTTAATTGATGGGTTATTACATATTTGTGTGGCAATGTGGATACATAATAAATGGATGTATTGATATTATTTGAAACATCCAGAATCCTTGAGATACTGCCTCCCAGGTAAAATGATCATAATCCTATTAGTCTTTCAAATCTGTATTCAAAATACTTTCCTTTTGTGAGAGAGGGAGAGAGAGGGGGATAAAAAGGAGGGAGGGAGTGAGGAGAGAGAGACTTGGGCATGTACAACTGTTACAACAAGCAGAACTCCTATTATTAAATCAGACCCCTTAAATAAAATATGTGAGAGCTGTCTTTCAAAGACTTCTCTTAAAGCATGAAATTGTTATATGGCATCCTAATTTAGCCAGTCCACAAAGCTATCTGTGATGGCAGAAAAAGGTTCTTTCTTAAAATGGATGCTTCAGTCTTTTCCTCCCAGTAGCTATTCAACGTCCTTTGTCTATTTATATTCATTTTTGCCGCTGTAGGAACAGTGTGGGTTTTCATTACTTCATTGGCATGGGATGCACTGATTCAGTTTTGCTGTCAGTTCTGACCTTTCTTTCCCTCCCCCACTTTCACTTACTGAAAATCTACAAATAAAAGAAACAACATGCACAGTATAATGTAATACAAAGTAAATAGCACATCACAAATTAAGTTGTCATGTTTAGCTTGAATTTAACAGAATTGCATCTGTTGAACAAAGAACACAGAGAAGCTTATGAACAAACAGTATAATTTGATGTTTTTGTATGTAATAATTTTTTAAAGGGTGCTCAGTATTATTATCATTCCTCTGAATTTTTGTTGTGTTGTTGCTGTGGATATTTTTTATTCTACTTGATATATTCAATTGGGAAAGAAAAAGCAGTTTGGTAAGATGATTGATATGATAACTTCACAGTTTCCATGTGAATTATTTGCAGCTATTTAGTATGAATTCTTTATTTTCAGCTCATTCATTAATTTTATGTGACTAGCTTGATCATCTAACAAATTTTATTTTTAAAGCTTATCATATGTGTATATTGTATAAGCTATATTCATTCATTATAGAGAAAACTGTAGGACTCTTTGTTTTCCTTAAATTTTACTGTAATACTATCAATACAATGTAATGAATTCTTTATGATAACTCACAAAACTAGGAAAAGTATTCTTTAAAAATGCATATTCTGCACTTTCCTTCCTTCTAATAATCATGGACAGGAGAAAGTAATATTGAATTTTAAAGCAGTTTAACAAAAGTAATTGGATCTCACACAACAGAAAATCACTTTAAAATATACATTTTGCCAGCTCAGAGAATTCAGTCTGTTATCGCTACTGAATTCACATATACTCTTTTCTTGCAAAATGAATAAGAAAAATCTCCATTGTATCCAGATGCCTTAGGTATGGTTTAATGCTTCTCTCTTTTTCTCTCTCCCCCAAATAATATTATTTACAAAGAACCTAGGAAAAAAGATAATGATGTGACAATTCTTCATTCTCTTATTTTTAGGAGCTATAGAATATATTAAAAAATCCTTCTATGGGTGTAGTTTTAAAAAATACCTACAAGATCAGGCCTGGTCAGAGGAGGGGAAAACAATTATCTTAAGAGGACTGAGCCTTCCTCCCTAAGAAAGCACCCCTGACCCTGGAAAAGTCTGTCTTATACTCAAAATATCTTGAAATGTCTTTTCATCTTTGTTGAGTCTCTACAAGCACCATCATATCTGATACCCTTAGAATAGTAATTCTCTGGAAAAGCATGAGACATCTTTGGTTTAAAGTGAATTTGATTATGAAAAGGTCCATAAACACTGTTTACACACTTTTCTGACTGTTATAGGCAGTAACCAAATGCTATTTTTATGAGCATTTTGAGTTTAATACAAACTTGTAACCTCATGAAAGCCCACCAGCATTTGTCCAAGGCTTTACCTCCCTGTACTGACATCAGGCTTGTCAGGTAGTGCTAGTGATAAAGAACCTGCCTGCCAATGCAGGAGATGCAAGAGACATGGGTTCGATCTCTGGTTGGGAAGATCCCCTGGAGGAGAGCATGGCAACCCACTCCAGTATTCTTGCCTGGAGAATTCCATGGCCAGAAAGAACCTGGAGGGCTACAGTCCATAGGGTCACAAAGAGGCGGACACGACTGAAGTGACTTAGCACACAAGCACTGATACTATCACTTCTCATCTGGGAGAACTGAGGTGGATAGAATTTGTGTCTTGACCTCTTATGTGGTATTTTCAGTAGTATTGACACTATGATTTGCACAAGTGGTTTATGGGGCTGCTTGAAAAACTCCATTCAGGTCATGATGTCTTTGTCATCTGTAGAAAATTCTTGCCCCTTACTTTTTTCTGTCCGTATAGTTTAAAATGCTAAATGAATAAAGGAGGCTGAGTAGGATAAAAAGTAAATAAAAGAAAAACAAAACAAAAACCCGTGAGCCTTACTACAATTGTAAAATATGTAAATCAAGCTAAATGTGAACTCCAGCATTAATTGAATTAGAACATTCTGACTGAAATTCTGTGAATTTTATTATCATGTTTGCTGGATTGTGTTTGGCAATTTTAAGCAACAAAAGAAGAGTTAAGGCACTTTGGAATCTGTCTTGAGTAAAAGGTTAGTTAACCGATTTACCTAGGCCATCCTCCTCTTCCTATTACCATAGGTTCCAGCTCAAACCAGTGGTGAGTGATGTATGTTAGAGCTGTTTATTTCCTTTAGTTCTGTTAAAGGCATTGAGCTTTTTAACAGGTAATACTCAAAACTCCTGTATATATTTGATGCATTCAACTGAGCAATAAGTATCATAATGCTGAGATGTAGTTAATATTTTATTATTCATTAATTCATTTATTCCACAATTATTCATCATGTATCTAAATGTGCCAAGTTATATTCTAGGAAAGATATTTCTCAAACCAATATTTTTTTCTTACTAGTATATTGCCATCATTATGATACTGCTAAAAATGCAAGATTTCCAACTTGGATGAGGCTCTGTTTCCCTATAGAATAAAATGACAGATGGAGATAATTGGCTGAAATTTACAAGAAAAAATATCTCTTTCACCATATTCAAGGGTGAAAAAATGGTTTTGTCTTTCATCCAATACTGAGTAATGATGTTTGGAAGGACTTGGAAGTAGAGGTCAGCCTTAGTGTTGGGTAGGCTGAGTGGAGTTATTATTAATAATGTGTGTTTTGAATGTGGGTAGGGACTATTGTGGACCAACCTAGATATTTTTAATGACAAGGTCAGTGTAAAAACTAAAATTTATTTATTAAAAGGAGGATTCCTTCAACTAGCCATTGATTCTTCTGATATGCAATTGATTCACTCTGAAGAAGAAATTGATATCTACATACCCAGTGATTACCAAGCATTCTGTATAAAATGGAATATATAGAGTTTATTTATTTCCTAAATATTTAAGACAGTGCCAGACATATTAGTGAAATACTAGACCCCAAACAGTCATAATTTTAACAAATTTTGATCTATGATGATTCAAAAATTCCCAATAGATAGTTTCTAAATACAAAAAGATCAATAATTCACATAATTTATTTTATTCTCATATGAAAGTCATTGCTTTCTAACTGGATTAACTTTCTTTATGCACTGTCTTCCTTTCCTTGATTCTCTGGATCTTAAGACAGAATCCATGTTTAAATTAGTAGTGTAATTCCCACAATGACTTGCTAGGAGGAGGCAAGTAACTATTTCTTGAGTAAATCACTGAGTGTAAAGTTCTGGACTTAAATGAGACTACCCTCTCCAAAGTCTTATAAAAACTCACCATTCTCTTTTAAGTCCACATCCACCATGATAAGATAGTAGCAAAGCTTGTGGAAATTGATGAAAGTTCTTCCATCATTATAATGCTCAGATTTACTTCGAAAGGGAACTGAAATCAGCCACTGGGAACACTAAAACCTCTACTAATTTTAGGTCATTAGCTGTTCTTCTTTAGGAATGTTAAACCACTCTCAAATAACACTTTTTAAATGTTGTTCTAAAGTGTATGCCTCTGCCTAGCCAAGTCATTTGGAAGTTCTTCCTTTCTGAGAAGCTAATTCATCATATTTTCAGTTAAAAATTTTTTTAATCCAAAACATGCTTAGTGTTCAGAAATTCCTAAAAAAAGGAGAATGTCAACCTGACTAGTATCTAATTTAAAACCTGTTTTTGAGTGTTCTGCCCTCAATGAAAAGCTGTAATTTGGGTACTGACAGTGCAAATGAACAAAAGCTAAAAAGGGGCCACACACAGGAAGACCTTCTGACCAATAGTGATATTTTTTATTTAAAACACTAAAGTTAGAAGAAGCTTAAAGTGCTTATGTTCTAACACAATAAAGAGACTAGTTAAGACATCCTGCAAACACTAGATGAGATTTGATACTTGAAAATCTAACTGAAAGAAAGAAAAGGAAAAATTGTAAATTCCATTATGTATTTAACAGCTCCTCTTGTCTTGCTCCTCTTGTCTTACCCCTCTTTTTTAATCATTAGAGCACAGCTAAAAACTTTTTGAAATGAAAGGCAGATGCTGTAAAATGAGCAAGTTTTCTGTATCATGGATCTGCACTTTTTTTTTCCTAACTCAGTTTTTTGTTTCTTACTTTGCCCATGGTGTTTCATTAACTTGTCTACTATGTGCTGATTTTAGATTCATTTCAGACTTTTATATATTTTCTTTCTTTATGATAGGAAATGATTGATCAACTCATTCATTCTCTGTTATTTTGCATGGTGATGGGCTAATATCCTGTACAGTCATTTTTTAAATTATGTTTTAGGCTTACATTACTGCCTTCCCATACACATAACAAAGAAGGGGACTACTAGCTACAACACAGCTTCTAACGGATTTAACCTAGATTAATCTGTCATAAATCTGTAACCCTTGAGAGTCAGTTTGTAATTAGTCTACACACTACATCTTGAAGCAAAGCTGAGAATCTATATAAAGTTAGTGATAAATATAAATTCTTCCATAGGTCACACATCAAGCTGAGATACTCATTATCTTTCTCTATTTTGTTTTCTTTTTTCTTTATTTTCATTTCTTTCTTTCTTAATTTCCTCCTAATCTTTTCTCCTTTCCCTTTTTTCCTTGTTGCCATCTCCTTTCCCCTGCCTTTTACTGTTCTTTCCTCCCTACTTCTCTCCTTCCCCCTATGTATTCTTTCATTCTTTTTCTTTAAATTCGTTTGTCTTCCCTGACTTTCCCACTATTTTTAGTAAAGTTTTCTTCTATTACTTTTCTTTCTTTGTATATTTTCCCATCTCTATGTTATATTTGCCACATGTTCACTGAGACTAGGTAGGCATTATGGAAAAAAATAGATGATAAAATGAAGATCCTGGCCTACTTCCTTATTCCCCTCATTCTGTTCTTTCTTAAACATGTTTATTAAAAACATGTTGTGTGTACATGTCTAGTAATGTGAGGTACAGAATTGTGTTTTTCTTCACAACATTCCTAGAAATGTTTAGGGAAGCAATGGTTAAACAAAGTTAATTAGCTTGCAACAAGTTTATACAATGAGTGGTTGGATTAGAACATGACATCTACTAAAGAATCCCCAGCTTAGCCAAATTCTTATACCTTTTTCACTTTCTAGATTTATTTTCTTAGGCAAATCACTTGACAACTGTTTCATAATTTTAGCCCTCTGAGATTGGGCACAACACTTGCCTCTTTATCTTCTCAGTAGAAAAGATGACCTAGTCTCTAGATGGTAGTTATGATGATGATGCTTCCTTGCCCTTATATAGCTTTGTGTGTACCCAAAGCTGTCCTTATCACTTTATAGTGATAAATTCAATCCATTCAGAGTGACAGCTTAGCTATTAATCTTAATGAACATTGCTGTGCTGAGTATAATTAGCACATGGTCACTATTCACAGGGCTTCCCAGGTGGCACAGTGGTAAAGAATCCCCTTGCAAATGCAGGAGATGCAGGTTCCATGCCTGGTTCAGGAAGATCCTCTGGAGGAGGAAATGGCAACCCACTCCAATATTCTTGCCTGGGAAATTCAGGGGACAGAGGAGCCTATCAGGCTACAATCCATGGGGCTGCAAAGAGTCAGACATACCTGAGCGACTGAGGATGTGCATTATTCCATATTTAGACAAAAAGATGTCTCTGGGCTATTACAACTTGTGCAAATTGCGTCCTTTTTTTCATGTCCGAGTGCTGCAAGGGGGAAAAAAAGGACATTTTCAACCAAAGTCAATTTAAGTTGAATAGAATGTTGATTTAAGACAAATTTGAGAAGAGGAAGCAATATATATGACTTAGCAGGCTATTTATTTTTAATATAACAGAAAAGCACAAGAAGGGAAGGAAAAGTGAACATACCAATAAGCTATGGATAGTTTTCTTCAGTGTAGAGGAACAAACCAGAAGGACTATCATGTAAATGATAACTTAAAAATTCAAGACTAATTAATTAAAGAGTAACTCATTTATTTAGTGCTGATATACTAGGTTTGCACTAAACAGCATCGTAATATTCTGTGGATGCTTAGCTATTTAAGATATTTTATTTCTACAGAATTCTTATGTCCCTATATCTCTTGAGGTACAGTCAGGAAAATATGATTAATAGTTGAGAAATTGTAGTTGTTTTCAGTTTTCCATATTGAGAAAAACATTCCCAAACTCCAAATAGGAACCACACTGAACATTTTAGAACAATTACCAGGGAGGAGGTAAGACATATCACACACCAAAGTTATTTATTTTCAGTTACTTAAAACTTTTTATCATTTGAAATAGTCAAATTTAGCATGATGACAGTGGCTTGGTGATCCTCTGTAGATCCAATTTGTAGCAAAATAAATGTGGATCTCTTCACTTATCCACAAGATAGCTGGTTTAATCGTCTTTCCCAGCAGGAAAAAATTTATAGTGTTTCTTCTTGGTTGGTAGTGTGTATGTGTGTGTGTATGTGTGCGCTCAGTTGCTGAGTCATGTCCGACTCTTTGCAACACCATGAACTATATAGCCCTCCAGGAATTTTCTGTTCATAGAATTTTCAACAGGCAAGAATACCAGAGCGGATTGCCATTTCCTCTTTCAGGTGATCAAATGGTGTCTCTTGCATTGGCAGGCAGATTCAATGGCAACCCACTCCAGTATTCCTGCCTGGAGAATTCCATGGATAGAGGAACCTGGAAGGCTGCAGTCCGTGGGGTTACAAAGAGTTGGGCATGACTGAGCGACTAACACACACAGGGTTAAATATTCAACATCATCATTATTACATCTGAATCACTATTTACCCAGAAGTTTTTTAATGCAAAGAAGGAGAGTCAGGTCTGATGCTGACTATTTTGGAATGTTTAGCCCTAACTATCTGGATACACAATAAGCACAAGCATGTTTTATTTTACTAGTTTCCCATATTCATGAATAATGTATAACTAGTCCTACTCCTCAGATCATCTTCATTCTGAATCCTCAACCTGACTGCAATTCTTAAATGCATTTAATCATGCCAAATCCCTGTGTGTTCTTTGGAAGCCATATAGGCATATCATGAGCAGATAATTAGTCCTTATTTTGACTGGACAACATTTTAAATAGTTAAATGACATTTCTTAATACAGCCTAAAGGAGAAATGAATCCCTTAAGTCACTGCTAGCTTTTATTCAGAGAGGCAAGTTCTCCTTGACAGTTACTTTAAAAGACAAGTCGTCTCAAGATATCTGTTTTCCCTTTTAAATTCTCTTGCTTTTGCACTTAAGCTCTGCATTATTTAGGCTAGTTAACATGCAGAACAGAAAGCTGTTTCTTAACTTTTTCCCCCTCTTTTGAAGATAATTTAATTCACATTAACTGAGATTTTGCACCTTTTATGCTTTCTGATCTGTTTAAAGATTCTTTAAACTCTTCTTCTTTTCTTTTAAATGCTGATACACTTGTAAAGTCCACCCAAGTAATAATTTAAAGATTATATTGTGTTAAAGGCACATAATCTCTTTAACTTTCTCAATTTTACCATCTTTTCATGGCCTCATATTTTTTTAAAGCAGCAAATTAGAATTTAAGCAATAAAAATGTGATTTTAAAGTGAGAAAAATAATAATTATGTAAAAATTGTTTCTTTGGGAGAAATGAGAGATTATACCTAGTTAAGTAGATGACAGAGTACTAATTATTATTTACAGCCTTTAATATTGTATTCTTGCAAGTAACAATAGATTGTTTCAATTAACATTTAAAAGCTGGTAATTATAAAATATAATGCTACTTGTCAGAAGAATCGCTAACTTATGTACACATAGTCTTTGAAATTACTCCGTATTTCTTCTTCTCAGTTTCCAGTAATATGCATTTTTGACATTTATTGATTTAAATAATTTAAAAAGAAACTTGAATGATGTCTTTTTTCACAAACTATTTTGGGGCTTTATTTAAAAGATATCTTTTGGCACTCTAACTGATAATGTAAAAACATGAATTTTAATCTTTCGTGTGTGAAAGAGGGCTTCCTAGGTGGTAGTATTGGTAAAGAACCTGCTTGCCCGTGCAGAAGACACAAGAGATTAGGGTTTGGTCCCTGGGTCAGGAAGATCCTCTGGATGTGGGCATGGCAAAACACTCCAGTATTCTTTCCTGGAGAATCCCATGGACAGAGGATCCTGGCAGGCTCCAGTCTATAGGGTTATACAGAGTTAGACATGGCTGAAGTAACTTAGCGCACATATGTGAAATAGTTTATATATTTCTGTATAATTAACTGGCAAATATTCTAAAAATGTGAACTTTTGACATCTTTAATTATACCAAGAAAAGAGGACATTTATAAAAATATATATTTTTTGATAATTTGGAGTCAGTATTTTCCCATATAAATATATGTGTGGAAAAGACACATAGAATAGAAGTTAGAACAACAGTAATGATAGCAGTAGAAAAATATACAGAGTGTTTCTATATGTAGATCCTTATGCAAAGCACTCAACATGTTTGTCTCATTTAATCCTCAGAACAACTCATGAGATAGATGTTAAGTAACTTGCCTGGGGTTACTCTGCTGATAAATGGCAGAATGTGAACTCAATCAGACTTCCTTCGCTTAGATCCCAGGGTGTTAATCACACTGATTCATTGATTCCCACTAGCGTAGGAAGGAAAGTAAAGATTTTCACACAGTGAAAGTAAAAGTTTGCACTGTTCATGGTTCCTTGGTTTGGGCTTCAAGATACTGTTACGAAAAAGTGTGACGTGTATTAAGTATACTTGAAGGCACCACTTTTACCTCATTCTCTTTTAATATACATGCATTTTCCTCATCTCTACAGGTTAAATCTCAGCCTCATGGATTGCACCTATATACTCTCAAGTCATCTAAAAATATGTATGTCAATTACCTGATTAATACAGGATTAAATAAGTATGGCTCAAATATCTCTTTGTGTTCATTTTCTCTAAGAAATCAGTACAGTCAGGTTTTCTTTCCAAATTTAACCAACCCAATTGTGATTATTTTATCCTACATAATCTCTTTGATGCTTTGTTTGCTAGAAATAACCATCATACTTCTTTCTTCTATTCTTAAAGCATTTATTTCCATTTCTCACATTTACCTCACCAAGGAGTGGCTTGGCATCTCCCATTCTCAGAAGTTCAGCCCAGCACACTATGGTTTCCAAACTTGGCTTTTCTGTCTCTGGGATGACAGTGATCCCAAACCTCATAATTGAGGTGTCTTTTTACCATGTAGAACTACAAATAGACCAATATTGTGAAGATGCAACCTTTTCTTAGCTTAATATGGCTTTAATAATAGGAGAAGTTTGAGGCTTTTTACCAACATAGTAATTTAGACTCCTTATTTTGACTTAGATACAAAATTCTTCATCCATTCAGAGACCAACTGAGGGATAGCTGTGAGAGAAAGAGACAAGAAAAACAGTCACTTCCCAATATCATTTTGGTCCTGGAATCTCTATGCACATGCTTCTTGAGTTTTCACCTTTCTGTCTGTCCAAACTAAAAATGTTCCCTTATTTCAAGCTAAGTCTATTGAGATTCTTAGTATACCTGAAGATACTGTTTTTCCAGCTTTCTTCTCCTATGGATAGGAAAATGCTTTTCTGCTTTAATTCAGCTTATAGATAATTCTTTTCAAGCTTATGACACAAGTTTACAGTATGTTAATGTGTTATTAATTGAAAGGGAGTATGTATAACAGTTAACAGCACAACATTAAAGTCAGAATGTCTGCGTTTGCAACCTCATTCTTTCACTCTCTAGATGCAAACTTGTGAAAAACTCATTTAACTTCTTTATGCCTTACTTTCTTCATCTGTACAATGGGGTCAATATACAACCTGTCTACAAGATTGCTGTGAGAATTGAATAAACTACTATATGTTTTAGAATAGTGTCTGATATATCAATGTTTTCTGAGTGAATGAAAATACTATTTCAGGTTCAGTTCAGTTCAGTTCAGTGGCTCAGTCGTATCCAACACTTAGCGTCCCCATGAATTACAGCACGCCAGGCCTCCCTGTCCATCACCAACTCCCGGAGTTCACTCAAACTCACGTCCATCGAGTCAGTGATGCCATCCAGCCGTCTGATCCTCTGTCATCCCCTTCCCTTCCTGCTCCCAATCCCTCCCAGCATCAGAGTCTTTTCCAATGAGTCAACTCTTTGCATGAGGTGGCCAAAGTACTGGAGTTTCAGCTTCAGCATCATTCCTTCCAAAGAAATCCCAGGGCTGATCTTCAGAATGGACTGGTTGGATCTCCTTGCAGTCCAAGGGACTCTCAAGAGTCTTCTCCAACACCACAGTTCAAAAGCATCAATTCTTCGGCACTCAGCTTTCTTCACAGTCCAATTCTCACATCCATACATGACCAATGGAAAAACCATAGCCTTGACTAGATGGACCTTTGTTGGCAAAGTAATGTCTCTGCTTTTCAATATGCTGTCTAGATTGGTCATAACTTTCCTTCCAAAGAGTAAGTATCTTTTAATTTCATGGCTGCAGTCACCATCTGCAGTGATTTTGGAGCCACCAAAAATAAAGTCTGACACTGTTTCTACTGTTTCCCCATCTATTTCCCATGAAGTGATGGGACCAAATGCCATGATCTTCGTTTTCTGAATGTTGAGCTTTGAGCCATTTTTCACTCTCCACTTTCACTTTCATCAAGAGGCTTTTTAGTTCCTCTTCACTTTCTGCCATAAGGGTGGTGTCATCTGCATATCTGAGGTTATTGATATTTCTCCTGGCAATCTTGATTCCAGCTTGTGCTTCTTCCAGCCCAGCGTTTCTCATGATGTACTCTGCATAAAAGTTAAATAAGCAGGGTGACAGTATACAGCCTTGACATATTCCTTTTCTATTTGGAACCGGTCTGTTGTTCCATGTCCAGTTCTAACTGTTGCTTCCTGTCCTGCATATAGGTTTCTCAAGAGGCAGGTTAAGTGGTCTGGTATTCCCATCTCTTGAAGAATTTTCCACAGTTTATTGTGATTCACACGGTCAAAGGCTTTGGCATAGTCAATAAAGCAGAAATAGATGTTTTTCTGGAACTCTCTTGCTTTTGTGATGATCCAGTGGATGTTGGCAATTTTATCTCTGGTTCCTCTGCCTTTTGTAAAACCAGCTTAAACATCAGGAAGCTCACGGTTCACGTATTGCTGAAGCCTGGCTTGGAGAATTTTGAGCATTACTTTACTAGCGTGTGAGATGAGTGCAATTGTGGGGTAGTTTGAGTATTCTTTGGCATTGCTTTTCTTTGTGATTGGAATGAAAACTGACCTTTTCCAGTCCTTTGGCCACTGCTGAGTTTTCCAAATTTGCTGGCATATAGAATGCAGCACTTTCACAGCATCATCTTTCAGGATTTGAAATAGCTCAACTGGAATTCCATCACCTCTACTAGCTTTGTTCATAGTGATGCTTTCTAAGGCCCAGTTGACTTCACATTCCAGGATGTCTAGCTCTAGGTGAATGATGTTACAATAATAGTGGTATCTACCTTCCCTGAACCTGAAACCTTCATGCCAGCTTTGTGAAGGAAAGTTCATGTTATTTTCTCTGCATAGTGGAAATTCCTCTGAGTTCCCCTGTCCTGCCATAACAAGTCCTGATTCCACTAGTCCTTGGCTTATTTGCAGAGAGAGAATATTGACAAATTAGCAACATTCTCAGCAAATGATTCACTGAAGTACTTACGGGGTACAATCCAATGATTAATATAGTACACATAAATTTTAATTATGTCTTTTAAAGGAAATTCCCAAAGCATATGCCTTAGTGATGATTTTCATTGCAATATTTGTAGTTTTATCCTTTTTTTTCTTAGTTTTTTTTTTTTTTTTTTTGTATAGGATTCACACATTTGAATTGTACAAGACTCAGGGCAAAACACAAAGCTTGCTAAAGTTAATTCCATTCAACCAGTCTTTTTTTGCCCAAGAGCTAGTGAAGCTAATTCATTGAACACATGGAAAAATTTGTTTACACCATGAAACCTCTTTTCCTATGAGATGCCCACTACTGGCAAATTCCAAACTGAAAACATTGGCAGAAAAAAAAAAAAAAAAAAAACTTAAATAAAAAGCATGCTGGAAAAAAAAAAAAAGCATGCTGGGCAGATGGTAGAGATAAATAGTTGATCATCACTGTCTGCTAATCTCACTGTACTCTACATTGTTGCATTACCATAATTTTGCAACAATTATCTGTGAAATTATGTTGACTGTTAAGCTCTGATTCATGCATTTCTCATGTCATCTGCAGAAGAGATGACATTCTAATTGCAGTCCTGAATTTTTTTTCACTCTGAGTTTGTTAAGCGCAGACACATTTTACTTAAAAAAAAAAAAAAAAGAGACCTAAATGTATGTAATTTGACATTGTGACAGATTAGTACTTAGGCATTAGACCAGTGGTACAATTAGACAACTTAAATGTGCCCTACATCTTAATGTCTACATGACTTTTAAGAAGTCGCATTAAGTCCTCCTTTTTTTCAAAGGGTCTGTTGCCATTTTGCTGATTGAAATAAAGTCTATCAGAGGATTTAACTGGATTATGAGAAGGCTCATCACAATTACATACAATTCTAGGAAATTGGAATCTAGGGAATTAACTGTAAATTTAGAATGTCTCTAAATAAGAGACTGTATTTACAGTAGACTTCCTAAAGTGATTATTGAGGATGTGACTAACTCATTCTTTAACTTATCTGAATTCCTTTTTAATAAGGATAGCACTGTAGTCTCTAAAGTACAATTTGAAATGACAGCTAAAAGTACAATTTAAAATTAACTTGACATTGTGTGCATATTAAAGTTACATTTTGTGTTAGATATCACAGAACATATAACTTCCTCAGAAATAGCCAGAAATATACTGATTTCCATGTGGTATTATTTAAATTATGGATTCAATGTGGCCCAGAAAAAAATGCCTACTTTATATGGGGACCAAGTACATATATATAAATATACATACCCTTATTGAAAAATCTACAATTAAATCTTTGCAAAATAATGTGAACATAGTATGAATCAGTTTTAATCTCATAAGTAGCTTCAGCCACCAACCAGGTGATCTTGATTCTATGTTTGAAAAATACCGATCTAAACTGTCCATGATCCTACTCACTTAACATGTACCCATAAGGTCGCTATGAAAAGGCAAATAAAATGTGTTGAACTGAAATAGGTTGGCAAACTGCCTACAATAGTTCCTATTAAAATACACCCACATTACAAGAATGAGAGAAGACAGCTTTCTTCTTTTCATTTTCCATCACATAGAATACCTCTCCTTCATGCTTTGAAATTTCTCTTCTATGATACAAGCTGTGTATAAGCCAAAATAAGTTTCATTTCCCAAGTTTATTATTGAAAGATTCTTATAACTGCCAACCAGAGGTCCTGAAAACATTAAAGTAACTATAAAATAGCTACCACTTGTGAGCAAAGAAGCTTAACAAATTAGTTCATATGTGTAGTCTTGTGACTACTAAGTATAGGCTTTTCTCATTAGACTTTGCACCCACTACTGCTTTTAGTGACCCCACTAGCCTGCCTCAGGCTGAGGACTGCATTTTGTTCCGTAAAACATATCCATGGGCTATTTCAATCAATTGCGTTGTTCTACTGGAAAATAAATCTTAGCTAGAGAAATTATAGGACAGGCTGTGAAAGGGGGTAAGGAGAGTGAGCAGGTAGAGAAGTTTATTCAGATCTGTATATAGCAAACAAACAAATAGAATCTACTTCACCTTCTATGCTTGGCCAATTGCATTGGGTTTGTAATTGGCATATGTCCTTATCTTCCTTTTACCTCCTTTTACCTGTGGCCATTGAGGAGTTAGACAGAATCATCAGAGGCGACTTGCAATCTGTTTCCCCACCATGTTTTTCATCCATCATTCAAAAAGCACATATTGATTATATTACCAGCTTAGTCCTAGCATCCCAAGTACACAGTTTAGTAACTTGTGAAGTGAATTCTAGCCTCGGGGAGTAACGTTTTACAGGAAAAGTCACATGAATGGGTAGCAGATTTCAGTGCAATATATTAAATGCTGTGGTAGAGAAAGACATGGGCTTCCCTGGTGGCTCAGTGGTAACGATTCTGTCTGCCAATGCAGAAGTCTTGGTTTTGATTTCTGGGTTGGGAAGATCCCCTGGAAAAGGGATCTGGAAAAGGAAACAGCAACCCACTCCATATTTTTGCCTGGGAAATCCCATGGACAGAGAGAGAGAAACTTGACAGGCTACAGGCCATGAGGTCACAAAAGAGTCGGACACAACTTAGCAACTAAACAACTACAAGGGAGAGACATAAGGAAGACTAGAGAGGTAAAGAGAAGTCAGAATTAGACAGCCTGGTTAGGCGAAATCTCAAAGTTGACATGTTGAAACTAGATTTTGAAGGATTTGTGGGAGACAGATAATAAGCCAAGGAATAGCAGAAGAGGCAGCACATTAGTG
Source organism: Ovis canadensis (assembly GCF_042477335.2). Lineage (NCBI taxonomy): Eukaryota > Metazoa > Chordata > Mammalia > Artiodactyla > Bovidae > Ovis > Ovis canadensis. The sequence goes on from NC_091250.1 coordinate 66,675,551, forward strand.
CCATGAAGACCTGGAACAGGAAGGGACTTTCTAGAAATGACAACTACAGTGGGTCTGTTGAAGTGGTAAAAGGGAACATGTAAGAAGAGAAAGAGATCAAGTTTAAGAGTAGGCAGGATTCAGATCTTGAAGGAATTTCTACGTAGAAATACAAAGTTTGAAACTTATACTGATTTTTTAGAAGAGAGTTTTAAACTAGGGAGAGATTTATTCTACTTATTGTTCTTAAAGGGGCTTCCCTTGTAGCTCAGTCGGTAAAGAATCTGCCTGCAATGCAGGAGACCCAGGTTTGATCCCTGGGTTGGGACAATCCCCTGGAGAAGGAAATGGCAACCCACTCCAGTATGCTTGCCTGGAAAATCTCATGGACAGAGGAGCCTGGTGGGATGCAGTCCATGGGGTAGCAAAGAGTCGGGCACTACTGAGCGACTAACACTATTGTTCTTAAAATAATCATAAAGGTGTTCTTTATTAGAAGCTCTCCTACTAATTACTAAGAGGGAACAGGCTTAACAAAGAGACAAATATGACACAAGTAATAAATATCAGGAAATCATAAAAGCATCATAATAATTTGACAGAGACTTCATTAAGATTGTACCCTGGTACCTGGTTCTCCTTCCTGTATGTTATGCCAAATTCTTTTTCTTTTCTCTTCTTGGGAATCCCACTACTTGAAGAGAGAAACCCTTAATAATCCCAGAGACTGCTCTCGCTGAGGAACTAACTAGGAAGAAAATGGTATCACTCAGGAAGATGAGCTGTTAGTACTCTGCTGGACTTTGCTGATTGGTCAGATACAAATAATTTAGACAATTAGATACTAAGATATAGCCAAAATTTTAAAAGTATAAAAAAATTCCTGAACAGAGTAAATACGACTCAAAAACCAAAGCTTTTCTACTTCAATCCCTCCAATGGATAAGTATGGGTAAAGTAAAGTAAAGTTGCTCAGCTGTGTCTGACTCTTTGCAACCCCATGGACTGTAGCCCACCAGGCTCCTCTGTCCATGAGATTTTCCAGGCAAGAGTACTGGAGTGGGTTGCCATTTCCTTCTCTAGGGGTCTTCCCAACCCAGGGATCGAACCATGGTCTCCAGCTTTGCAGACAGATGTTTTACCATCTGAGCCACAGGGAAGCCACATAAGTATGGGTAGAAAGGACCAAATGCTTCAAGTCTACCCTGATCTTCCCCTGACCTTCCTCTAACAAGTGGTGGGAGTATGTATCTGTTGCCTATTGCAACTGCAACAAATTACTAAAAGCATGGTGCCTTGAAACAACAAAAATTGTATCCTCTTACAGTTCTGTACCTGAAAAGTCTGATGTGGGTTGCTGGGGGCTAAAATCAAAGTCTCTGCAGTGCTGCCTCCCTTTCTGGAAGCTCAAGGAGACAGTCTGTTTCCTTACCATTTTCAATTATTAGTATGTGCTCACATCATTTGTTTTATAACCTGCCTTCTTATAATATCCCTATTTTAAGGACAGTTTATTAGGAAACTTGATAGCTCCTGCCACCTTAATTCTCCTTTGTCCTGTCATGTAACAGGCTCACAGATTCTGGGGACTAAGATGTAGATATTTTGGGAGGGAACCATCTTTATGCCTACCATAGTAAGGTTGTGCGTGCAGGATGGCATTTGCAGCATCACAGGGGCATTAGAAGTGCTGCGGAATTCATGTGGCATGAAAAGGTGTAATACAAGCATGAGAGGATCTCCAAAGCTTGCTCATCCTCCCATCACAGGCTCCAAGGGAGGATCAGCAGTGAGGCTTCACCACTCTCTGAAGAAATCGGAAGTAAATAAAGGAAAACATTTCAATGAGCAGCAAAAATCAATGAAGCAAACTGATCCAGTGTTGCTTCATTGATTTCCCCCACTTGAACTGCTCACTGAGTCTTATTTGCTAGTCATCAGAAATCATTTCCTTTTTTTTTTTTTTTTCCCCCTTTGATTTACCTGCTCTAAGCTCCCAAGCTCTTCAACACTCTTTTGGTCCTAAATGTGATGGCCAATTTTAGTTTTAACTGATAAACTTATTGATGAGAGTAAGAAGCCAGCATTGTAATAGTTTTAAAACTCTCCTTACAAATGATGTTTCAGCTCCTATTAAAAGCTTTCAGAACCTCACCTCTCAAAAGTACTTCTGAACTCAAGACTTTTGTGAAACCTTCCTTAGTAAAGAACACAAAGGAGGAACTCTGTCTTTCTTCTCAGTCACAATAACTAATGGAATTCTGTGACTACTCAACTTCTTATTACAGGAGTGTTTTCAATAGATAAGCCACTGTATGATAATGATACATTTCAATAGGTAATTCCATGCAAATAACCTGAGAATGTATTTTTTAAATGGTCATTTCATTACAATAATTGTATAGTTTCGCAGGATCACTACACTGAAGGAGAACATGAACAGGTATTGTGACTTCTGCCGCGTGTATACAATGGAATATTACTCAGCTGTAAAAAATGAAATATTGATATCATATGTTATATGGCGAAGCAAAGATAAAACGGGCACTGCCTTTAAGACTACCATCCGAATATAATATTCTTACAGTTAATAGAAACTTTATATATTATTTGTAGATTAAATATCCATTCCAAAAGTTAATATTTATTGTAGGATATATATTTTATAATTTTATAATCAATATTGAATCATTGAAGATTTAAGGTCATTACTGGAAAGTGATTCTAAATAGATACTTTCAATTCTTTTAGAAGTACCCACTTTTCACTTTACCATAAAATTAATGTGCAGTGGCTAACACATTTTATTAATTAAAAAACTCATCTGGATCATTATTGTTTTGTATATAATTCCTGCATGACAAGAATTCATTAATTCATCTCCCTTCTCATGGTAAGTGAAGATCCAGCCGCTCGCGATTCAAGACACTGGTGCAAATATTGGATGTAGGTTCTAGCAAAGAAAATACATAATACATTTCAAGTTGATCAGCAGCTTGATCAGCAACCAGCAAAATCTACCCACAAGTATTAATCTGCTATCAACACAAAGCTTTATAAATTATTGAGGGGTTTTAGATAGAGGCATTTAAATGACTTACCTGCAACATTAACATAACCAAACCTAAATTGTTTTCTTCACTTCTATACATGTGTTGCAGAATTTGTTCTTTATTTGTTTTAAATCTTTCTGTCACTGAAGGCCAATTTATCTTCCCCATGTAAAATTTCTAAATTTCAAGGATAGATTATTATTTGTTAAATATTTCTTAATCATTGATTTAAACTCAAAGGAAAAATGTATAAATGTAAAAATTCCATCCATCAAGATGCTGCAGCCCTAACTGGTATTATGAACTCCACTCAAATTCTTATGCAGATTTTATGGGCACACATCTGAGTTTACGGAGGGAGGCAATGCTTCTACTTTTCATTAGATTACTAGTCTATGACACACAAAGCAAATAATTTCTAGCTTAAAGAAACCCAAGTGACTAGAAAAAAAAAAAACATGAAAACTTTGACTGTTGCAGTGGAAAAGCAAACATGAATGGCCTTAAACAACCAGAATTCCATCTATTTTCAGTGGGATAATCAATTTTTAACTTGTGTAATAAATATCCTCAATCTTTTTGGGGTTTTATAAACTCTGCTGAGCATCTCCGCATTTTCCAGCACTTCCTTCCTTTATTTTCACGCTCTTCCCTTAATATTCCCTTAACCTCCACGACCTCACCTCGAATTTTGCGTTTGTGAAGAGTGAAATCAAAATGAAACCCCATCTTTGAAGTACATAAATAGATCACTCTCCAGCAGTCACCATACATTTTTTTTGCTGTAGTGCAGTTTTCATGTGCCAACCAGCAGAATCATGTTTGAGTTGATTCAGCAGGACTGCTTGAAGCTGGCCTGCAGTCTCCACTGTATATGATAATACCACATTCAGAATGACATTGGTCTAAGCCTCAGGGCAGTAAATGCTTCTTGAGATACATTCAATTGCTATTTAACTGAGTTTAGCCTAAGGTCCAGAGAAAAGTTGCTGATGCTTTCAAACATGTTTAAACATTTTAATATTGTCTTGGCATGCCAGCCTGAACTAACCCTAACCCTAACCCTAAGGTCCAGAGAAAAGTTGCTGATGCTTTCAAACATGTTTGTGAAAAATACGTGTACGTGAAAAATCTACACTCTTGGATGAAAAATCCAGTAAAATCCTGTAATCACAGGACCAAAATTTCCAGATTTTTATGGGAACCCTTTGCTTGAACTTCAAATTAAATGTACTTACACCTTTGAAAATGTTTATTCTTTCTATAATATTAGTCAGTTTTTTGCCCATGATCAGAAAACATAAAAGTAGAATATATTGTTTCTATATCTCAGGCATTTTTTTAAAATCACAGATAATACAGTATATCCATGACCATAACCTCAGAGATCTGTTGCCGCATCAAGGAATTCTCCTCACCCTCTAAACAAACAAAAACAAACATAACTTAGGAGCTTCAAACAGCAAAGAGTGATTGTATTCCATGTTTCTGTGGTTTGACTACTGATTCTTCTGCAAGTTTTGTCTGGATCACTCATGAGGCTGCCATCATCTGGGGGGTTGGCTGGGGGTAGGCGCTGCTGGACCAGCTGAAGTAGCTGAGTCTCTCTCTCTCAAAAAGTCTTTCTTCAAAAAAGCTAGATCATGCTTTCTGTCAGGATGGAGATGACAGTCTTCCAAGGTCAAAAGCAGAAGTTGCAAGAACTCTTGAGACCTATCCTGAAAATTGTGCAGTGTCTCTCTAGTTGTCAAAGCTAGCCCAGCTTCAAGGGCTGCAGAAACAGAATCTTGACAGAAGTAGTGATATCATACTCCAAAGGGCTGTGTATAGGAAGATGAGAGGAATTTCTGGCCTTATTTTGTGACTTAAAACAAGCTTATGCATACATCATAAAATCCACAAAACTTGAATGCTTTTGTTTCATTAATTTTGATCTCTGAAAGGTGCACTGAAGGTGAGGTATTTTCCCTGCTTTTTCTTGTTTTTCTGTGATTTTCAAACTCTTAGTCTGAGGTTAGCTTATTAGTAATTTTTAACATGTTAAAATGGAGCTCTGCTACTGCTACCACTAAGTCACTTCAGTCGTGTCTGACTCTGTGTGACCCCATAGACGGCAGCCCACCAGGCTCCCCTGTCCCTGGGATTCTCCAGGCAAGAACACTGGAGTGGGTTTCCATTTCCTTCTCCAATGCATGAAAGTGAAAAGTCAAAGTGAAGTCGCTCAGTCGTGTCCAACCCTCAGCGACCCCATGGACTGCAGCCTACCAGGCTCCTCCATCCATGGGATTTTCCAGGCAAGAGTACTGGAGTGGGGTGCCATTGCCTTCTCCTTTTTCATGTTGTGACCCATGCAGGCAAAGCAAAATAACAACCCAGGATCGCAGAGGCAAGTCTCTTTCGAATGAAAATGAGCAATTGTGGGGTTGATCTGTTTATGTTGTAAAGATAACTGCAACTAACAGAGAATTTGCTGTTCAGTTTTGAGCAACTATGACATACCCTGAATAAATCTCCAGCCAAGTCTTAATAAAGAAGTGTTAAGGGGAATATCTGATATGGAGTAACCCGTGACCACTGTACTTTCCTCAGTGGCTGTTAGCTCCGGTATACTGCAGACTCTATCAGCATAAATCCATGAGTCCTCCTGAAAAAATAAGTCCAAATACATGTCCTTTTGATTGATGATTGCTACTAGATCCACAGTAAGTTATCTGAAACCCTTGAGAACAAACATATCTTAAAAACAGGAATCATTTATACACTAGAAAAGATAATATCATGCATCTATATTATTTGGAGGGCTTCCTAACACAGCTGGTAAAGTATCCATCTGCAATGCAGGAGACCCTGGTTCAATCCCTAGGTTGGGAAGATCCCTTGGAGGAAGGCGTGGCAATCCACTCCAGTATTCTTGCCTGGAGAATTCCATGGACAGAGGAGCCTGGAGGGCTACAATCCATGGGGTCACAAAAAGTTGAACATAACTGACCTAACTTTCACTTTCCTATTATGTTGAAGATCGAAGAGTCTGAGATAGTCTTTAATTAAACACTATTTTTCCTTCAAAACACATATTCACACTATGTGAGATAAATAAAGATGAAAAATAACATTGCATTAAAAGTCAGGTTTATTGTAAATATATGGGGAATAAAAGCTTTTGGTTTTCAAAGCTATTTTGAGAACTGAATTGTGGATAATAGATTGTGCACTTGAAATATCTAATATTTATTGAAGGCCCATTGTATGTCAAAAATTCTATTAAGTTTACCTGTGTTAATACATTTAATCTTCATAATTATCTTAAGTTAATTCATTCTTATGTCTTTTATAAAGATTAGGAAATTTACATGAACCAAGTTACTTGTTTAAAGTTACATATGTACTAAATGACAAAGTTAGGATTTGAATTCAGGGATCCTCATTGTGGTGCCCATTCCCTTAACACCCATTTCATTCAGGGAAGACTGCAGAGAAAGAAAAAATATCTATGTTTTTACATCTCTCCAGGGGCTGTGACCTACTATTTACCAAAAATATATACAGCATCAGACATCATATTATAAACTTACTATACATTCACTCATTTATCCCTATAAAAATGGTGGAATAGGTATTATTACTTCACAAATGAGGAACTTGAGGCTCAGGGAAATTATATCCAAAGTCACACAGCTTACACATGATGGACACAGAATGACACTCAAAACAGCCTCCTGTTTTTTTTTTTCACGAGTTCCGTTGTCCCTTGAAGGAAGCACTCAACAAAGGTATAGATGAGACTGAAGTAGGGCTGGTTGGATAGATGACACTTATCTCTTCTTATAATTCAATAGTAGCAAGTGATTTCATGATAGATTAGAACACAGTATAGAAATTTTAACCACCTAGTAGTAGATCTGGGTGACACTTGCATAAGTCCACCACATTTCCCCTTCTTACAGAAACTTCTGGAATATTCAGAAGATCATCTACTGCTTGCCCGAGGCAATGATTTCTACCTTTTCCATAATCTCTTAACATGCTCACCTTTCTAACCTTCCTAAATGCCCCAAACAGACAAAAGGCAAGGATCTTTTGTTAAGTGTACATGCTAAGTTGCTTCAGTCGTGGCTGACTAACCCTATGGACTATAGCCCGCCAGACATTACGTCCACGGGATTCTCCAGGCAAGAATACTGGAGTGGGTTGCCATGCCCTCCTCCAGGGCAATCTTCCTGATCCAAGGATAGAACCCTCATCTCTTATGTCCCCTGCACTGGCAGATAGGTTCTTTACCATTAACACCACTTGGGAAGCCCTGATCTTCAGATCATTTATATAAAAAGCCAAGTCTAACTCAGTATGCACTTTTTTGATCTCATAACCTCATTCCTAAACTTCACTGACTATAATAATAATGTTCCAATAAAAATTTATGTAATTATTTGTTCCCAGATCTATTATATAAGGCAAGACAGCTATTTTAAAATAAAGTACTTACTTGAATCATTGGAATAAAAATGATACTTTCATTTGAATTTAATAAAATAAAGTTAATATTAAAATATTAGTTGGAAAATAACAAAATTTATCTGCCTCTTTTGCTGTTGTTCATCTTTTTGTAAAACCTGTGCATGGTCCACCAAATTCCACCAGAATCAGGTATGTCTCTAGAAAAGGAAGTCTTCAGATAACAGGAAGTCAGGACATGGAACAGAAAAATAAATTCTTGAAAAAGGAAAATGTGCCTGTGTGTCTTTTAGGAAATGGAAACATCTTTATATGTTCAGCCCCAAGACAAGGGCCTGGAATAGGAGTGGGTGATCAGGATTCTGGCAAAATGCATAACTGCGTCTATCCAAATCTTTACTGGTACAAAGTTGTCTTTAAAAGCCTTAACAATTCCACTGCTCTCCTGTAATACTGATTTCTCTAAAAGTTTCTGAATTGCATAGGGCAGCTTCTGGAAACATTAAAGGCCTCCTTAAATCTAGACTTTCCTTTGAATTTCTAATGATGCTACATATTATCTGTCACTTCTTGCTGAGGTCATTGTGTAGCAATATCTTCTCACCACCTACTCATCTGCCCTGCCTAGTAAGATGAAGTACATTTCTTTGTAGTTAAAGAACTTGATTTCTTAAATTAGTTATAATTTCCTTCACATTAGGAAATGTATAGTCTTTAAAAAGGTTAAATTATTTTTAAAGTATTTTTTTGTCTTCATGACATCTCTTTCCTGTGATGCTCAGATTTTTTTTTTATCTTTCTTAGGAGACTGTAACTTTTTCTTATGGCTATGAGTAGCAGTAATTGACCTCTAAATAACTCTGCTGTTACATTTTAAGAAGGAGCAATACGGTGTTATGGGAAACACTAAAGTGAAAGTCAAAACACTTGCTCTTTGGCTTCAGCTCTCCCATAGTCTGATCCCCTCACTACTTCCATCCTCCTTGCTGTTGGGTTGAGGTGATAAGTAAGAGGGAAGAAGTTCAGGGAATTTTTTTATGTGTTATACATTGTTTGATATTATGATAGCTGAAAACTGTACTTTTGAAGGGATAATTAAGTTGATGTCCAAGAACAGATTTTAACTTTCCAAAGTTATTATATGTAATGTTTCTAGTAAACAGCATAGCTAGCTGCAAGTGGAAAACTCTGCAAATGATGCTAAAGCAACAAGACCTAATGAATATCAGTTCGACTTTCAGTCATCTCAAAATTTAATATGATTAAGGGCATGTGAAGGGGGAACCTTTAAGGAACTCACTTACTTATGGAAAATGCTGATAGAGAATACCATATTTCAGTACAGAATATTTTGCTTTTTTAATTACTCAGTACCACGTAAAAAGAGTCATGATTAACTATTTTCCTTCTTCACTCAGGTCAAAATGAAAGGGAAGAGTGCTAAACTGAAGTGTGCAATAGTGTTCTTAGATATAATAAAACACCTCCTTCAGCGAAAGACTAAGGAGGATTACTATTTATGGAAGATCTGCCTCTAAAATCCCACAAAAAGAGGACATTTTAGGAGTATATCTTTTAAGAAAAGGGGAAAAAAAGTGTGTTTAGTAATTCTGCAAGACCCTATATAACTCCTGTCTTTTAAAAATATATATAATATCTACTTGCATAAATAAAATAAGGAAATACAGAAAAAATACTATTCTACTCATGCCTTCCCTTAATAAATTGCATCATAATATAAATTGCATTTGTTAATCATTGGCGTTTCTTTTGGGGATTTGAGTCATCAAGATTAGAAGTTTTGATTGCTTGTGATGAATCTCTTATAGCCTTTCTTGATTATTTTCTAAATTTGATGACAAACACTGCAACATGTCTCAGCCAATTAGGCATGTCAAACTTCCACTGTGGTCCCCAATCAAGTGTTTGACTTTGGAAATGACAGGAGATCCTTATTAAAAGTCATCCTTCTGGGATAAAGATGTGGCAACCCACATGTGGCTTATGGCACAGAAGATAAGCTGCCCTTCCTTAAAAGCAAAAAGAGGAAATCAATTTTAGCAGGAGATAACCTGGACTATGAAGTAAAGACTGATAGGAATGAACTGAAGAGCATCTCATTTCTAGTTGACTGGAAATTGAGTTAATTTAAATGAATATAATTTTTTATGAGCTACAGGGAGTTCAAGGTACACAAATTAAGTATAACAGGTAGGAAGAGGTGTTAGAGTGTTAAGATATTTTTGTGAGCTATCTCTAAGTGCATCTCCAACAAAGGATACACTAGGTGCTATGAATTTCAGACTGGAAACACAAATTAATCCCCAAAAGCAGCAACCTGTGTAAGTCATTGTCTAAGTAAATCGTCATACTTAAGTAAACGCAGAGATGTTTAGAGACAATTCTCTATCATCTCTGCAGGTAATGACAAACACATTTATAAAGACCTTTTCCTACTTCAGTAGCTAAATTTCTGATTACTGTCTTGTGTCCTTGGTAGGCACTCTCATAGGAGAAAAAGAAAAACTTGAACCTATTAAGGCAGTGAAGAAGAAAACGAATGTTTAGAGTAAAAAGTAAATCTGATCTCACACTTTGCATCTTTATAAGATTTCTTTCCTGTTCAAAGCATTTAGGTCAGCTTCAAATGAAGTATCCCAAGACAGGAAATATTCCAAATAACTCAGTTTGCTCATTTAAACTAACCAGATTACAAAAACCATTAAAAAATTTTGTCAAAACTTTGATTTTTTAAAAATGCATCTAAAATTTGTGTTTGAGAGACACAGAGGGAGTTTAGCACATACACAAAAATAGGAATGTGCTTTTTCTTTTGATGATAAAATTAATAGGATCTGTCCACTTAAAATCAAAGAGCAGCATTTGCAACTGCAATAAATAATTATCTTTGCATTTTGCCTTTGGAAAAGAGAAAGGCAATTCTGGATTTCCTGTGAAGAACAATGGCATTTTCTTGCTGAATTCTGAGCACATAGCATAAAAATCTCAGGTCACAGTGGTTCAAAAATCATTAAGCTGACAAATATCAATATTTCAGTTAGCCACTCATTACTAAAGTGAAAAAAATGACATGCAAGATTGGACTGACTTGATTTAAGAGTTTCAATGATGTGAAACTTGTAAAATAACCTAATCCAAATGATAACCAAATGAGAATATCATTTTATACTGCAGGAATTGATGTGTGGAGGCAAAAGCAGTAGCTTTAAATATATTGGGAATAAGTTAAATAACCCCCTCTTTTATTTTAAACCAGTCTACCAAAGGTGCATATGCAAATGTTACGGAATTCCTTTGTTGTGAATATATTTGCAGAGGTTAAAATTTGTCAGTCTTTTAAGTCCCAAGCCTTGTAGTAAAATGATACCGAACAATATACACTGGAGCACAGTCATATTATGTTCTTTTGTTTGGCAGTAAAAGAAACTATCAAATATATTAAATACAACCCTAGAGGTTGTTTTCTTAGAATCTGTTGAGGTGAAGCAGGTTTTTCTCTCTCTCACTCTCTTTCTCAAACAAAAACAAATCTGTTTAAAAACTTTGTAATAGTAAGAAAATATATAACGATTCTCCAAAGACAGACACATACAATGATATAACAGCTTTATAGAAATAGAAGATATTTCCCACGGCATTAGGCAACAGGCTTTAATTAGGAAAACGTGTCATTTCATCAAGAGAGTTTGATTCAATTTAACCAGTACATTGCCTTTCACATAGTATTTCCATTCAGCAAACACACTGACAGGTATATTTCTATGTGAACACTCAAGGGACTATCCTACAGCACATTAACAAGGTCATTAACAAGGTGGGAGGTGGGGTGGGGTGTGGGCTTGGGTTGGGTAAGCGCTGATTATACTAGTATACTCACACTTGAACCCACTGGTACTTTGTTTGTTTTTTGGTTTTTTTCACTTTTTAACCACACAATGTGCTGTCAGTTTAGGTTCTACTTCTGAGTCACCCTGATGTTTTATAATATATTTTAAATATAAGGTTTTGCATATTTGCATTATATGAATAATGTATAAACAGGAAGCAAAGCAATTCAATTGGCAAAAGTACATGATTTCTGGGATACTTTATAAATACAGAAAATGATATTTTTGGATTTAATAACTTATGACTATGGAAAAATTTACTCCTGTACAAATATACTTGCATACTTTATTTCTGTGTGAGAATATGCACACGTACCTGTCCTGTAACAAATTCATATACCTGTTGTCTGTTCAACACACACTTAAATTTATCCGTTTGTCCTCTACTCTCTTTCTATAATATTTGAAGTTTTTGCAAAACCTTATTTTTAATGGATATGAAATAAAAACAGTTCTTTGGAATAATGAACTGCAGAGTGTTGAAAAAGGGAATATGGTAAAGGAAATGTATATGTAATATAATATTATACATAACTACCCCTCCCCCCACCGAGTTTCATATAGGTCGGAAAAGGCTGTTGAGAAATGACCTACTTTAAAGGCTCCTTCTCCTCAAATTTCAGATTCAAGACCTCTTCCAGATGTAGCCCTGACTGGGAAGTGTACCCGTGAGTGTGATGAGTACGGTCATTCCGACTCCTGCTGGATGCCTGTCCGCACTTCTCCAGAGAGGAAGAAGAGCCAGCCCAAACTCTCCACTTTCATGCCTGTTGATGAACGAGGAAGCCAGGAAAAACTGGCTAATGGTGAGGCCGCCATCATGGGTGACCGCAACAGAAACCTCCTGAACAAAAAGTTGACCTCATCCTATGAGACCTTCAGTGCGGCTAGTTTCAGCAAAAATGAGGATGCCAACACTGAGGATATTCCCCTTACAAAAACGGGGGAATACAAGCCATCTCCTGTCAATACTCTCACTAGAAGAGAAGTTTACCTGTAGGCTATACAGAAGCAACAGCAAAGTTCTTTTCATGTATGAGAAGGAGAATAAGGGGTGAAAAACCTTACAAAATGAAACCTTGTAATCAAAAAGAGGGGGCTACCAAAGAGACAAAGCTTTGCCTGCCACTTCTGCCTCCAGATCAGGCCTTTAGTGAGCGACACTGTTCAGCCTGATTGAAATGTACAATGTAGAAACCATCCTTGTTACTTGCATGTCTAACCCCCTCACTGATTCCCCAAACCCTCTTACTCTCTTCCCCGCCCCACTCCAAAAACCAGAAAAACAAACAAACAAAAAAAGATGGTTGCAAGTTTCTTTCATGGTAACAAGCCTGATTAGCAGAACACACACACTCTCATTATCCCTAAGCTGAAACATGATTTTAGTCACTTTGATTCAGTTCGAATGTCATCCGGTTGATCAGAAAAAGCAGATCAGGTGAAATGTATTTCAGACATATGATCAGAATATGATGAATAACCATGGAAGGCAATCTTTCAAACATGAGAGAGTCCCTCTAATAGTACAGTCCTTATAGAGAGGAACTCCAGGAGAAGCATTTAGGGGAAGATCATAGCTTTAACATTCTAACAAAGCCTGAAAAAATAAACAATACCCAGTCAGAGACGGCAGTCCCAAATTGGCATAGGTTGTTTTTCTCAAGTCAGGAGCATCAATGTCAGTTCCATACATTTACTGAATATTCTTAGTATACATGCTACTTTGATCACATGAATTATACTAGTTATAACTTTGAAAAACTATATATGTTTTTGGAACGGCACCACTATTATCAACTAACAGGAACAACTGTATCATTTAAAGGCCAAAGATCATAAGGCAGATCAGGGAAATCATGGAGTAGATTTGGTCTTGATGTGGAAATCCATGAAGCAACAGAAGTCACTGAACCCAGGCACACAGAGAGAACCCTCAAAAGCCAGTTTATCTTACATTTTCTCTGTACCCAGAAAGCATGAATTTTCTTTGAAAGTTCAGAAACGGAAAAGCCAGTGAGATATATGTTCGGTACTATAATAGGCAATTAGTTGAGGTTAAAGTTTAGTTTTGAAAATATTATCAGGGAAGATTCTACTTTTTAATATCATATGTATGGGTAGGTAGGAAGAGAAAGATACCTTGGCATAACAGTCTTAGTTAAGTTTACTATCATTTGAGAATCAGGTTGTACTTACTGGTCTCATCGACATTTGAAATAACCAAGTGTATTTTTTACATGTTCAGTGTATACTTCCAAGTAACAAAAGTGCATTAATTTGGCATTCTGTGCAATATAGCACTATCTTGAGACTCACAACTTTAAAACAAGGTGACACCCCTAGTTGACTTAGTCACTAATGTGATTTTGAGCATTGTTTAACATATCTCTTTAACTAATCCAGACTGAATGTGAAAGAAATGAGTTCTGGGCAGTGACATGGCTCATGGTATACACATCTCAGAGTTCAAAAATATGCAGTCTTTTTTTTTTTTCCTTCAGTGTAATATAAAGAAACAGAATATGCAGATTTTAGGGTCACTTCCTCTCCAGAGGAGAATTTAATACAATGGGAAACTAAGCTGGGGCATTCAGAAAAAGTGACAATCCAGGGACAGGCTAGGGGATAACAGGTGAAGAGAGCAAACATTCCCATTACTGAATGTTTGTAACCTAGTTAAGGCATAGCCTTGATGGCTCTTTAGCAAACTGTAGAAACAATGTAGCTCTGGGTAGTTTCATGCTTTGCAGTATTTCTTAGACTACAAAGTGAAGCAACCTGGTATATAGGTTGTTAATTCACTATAGGTCATCAAAATGCTTATATTTGAAAATCATTTCTCTGTTTGGTGGGGTACTCTTTGGGGTCATTTCCTTATACTCTTTCTTAAATGGAGTTTTCATTTTGATGTTAGTTTATGTATAATAGGATGAAAGAAGATATGTAATTGAAGAAAAAAATCATTGGACTAAAATATCAATAACTGAAAATGTTTATGGTTGATTATTATTTACATTATGGAAAGATGCAATTCTAGTACTTTGTTAGGAAACTGCATTAAAGCAGTTCTGCCTTGTATAATCTGTAAGTACCTATTAAGACAAAATACTTCTAAAGATACTTATGAAATGTATACATATTTTTTCTTGCACGTTACAAAGGAAATATTCAATTGCATAACACAGGTGTGAAACAGACTTTTTTAATGCATTTTTTTCTTTCATGATACACTTGAAACATTAGATAGCTCATTTCACTCTATCTTAAAACCCTTCTGTTGTCTCTAAAGCTAATACGGGTCATATGGGACCTTTGGATTAATTGGATCCACATTCCCCAATGACATTTGCACCACATACAAGATAGCCATGTCATCATCATTTAACTCGTGAGCCTCTTTAGAACTAAAATGGGTGTGAAAGAATAAAATTCAGTGTACTGTAAGTATTCGCAGTATTTCTAGTAGAATTAGCTATCATAACATGTTTATTATTATAATGAGCTGGCATGGCACAGAAATCTATTTTGTGTTTGTATGACTTTTATTTTGAATAGGTTAAATCTGGTGCCACTCCATAGATAGAGTGCTTTTGAAAAAAAATCTATAAAAAGAAACAAAAAAATAATAAATGAGTGAATGCAAAATAAGCAACTGTGCCTTTTATACCTGTTGTTATGGTAAAAAAACGGTTGTTGGGTTTGGACAATGAGGGGAAATGGGCTATTCCCAACTTTTCTGATCCTATATATTTATCCATGTTTATTTTCTGAAAATAATAAATAATATATTAAAAATTTGCCTTCCGACAAACTCAGATAGTGGACCAGTCTTAAATATCATTCATTCATAAAACAAAATTTATATAGGCTGCTTAATTTGGTCTAGAAGGCTAATGCATTTATTATAATAGTAATATAGAAAGAGATTATCAGGGATGAAATCAGTCCATTTTGCAAGGTAAAATACTGATTTTCCATTTCTAGTCTTTCTTCTTTTGTTGTTATTTTTCTTTTAGCTGCTGTTTCATTTTGGTTCTGCACTATATAAACCATATTTGTTTTCTGTACCCAAGAAACTCAAGTGAACTTTGCATGCATTATACATTAGGACACATTTATAAATTGAGTAACTATATCAATTTATGTGTATTAAAACATCTTTAGCTTCAGTCTAAAATCTGAACCTCTGAGGCTCATTCTGAACCTCCAGATATCATTATGGTTTCTGACTGGCCTGCTGCCTGTGTTTCAGAAAACAAGAGAGGCACTATTTTTATGGGAAGAAAAACTAAGATGGTACTGAAGATGTCTGGCTGAAAGGTTACCCTAGGAAGCTGTCTTATAGGAAAATAAAACAGAGAGACCAGAAGAAACTGCCAAGAATCAAAAAGCTATCCTAAAACAGACATGAGAAATCTGAAGACCTCAACAGTTTTAGGTATATTGTATCAGCAGTAAATATAAGACGAATTCTTAAGGGGGAAAAACAAAACAAAACAGTGAAGATGATCATAAATATTGTAAAGTTGTTAGTTGTGACCTGGCAGAGGTATATATAACATCTGGAGGAAGGCATCATTTTTTCAGCTACCTAGGGTTTACTTTCAGACAATTTTTCCTACATTTTAAAGCACTTGCATTCAGTGTGGTACGATCTGTTTGTAATGTTGATCATTGACTATTGTTCTGCTACTTGGATGTTGATAGTGAAGCAGAGGACAATTTATCATCGTTTCTTATGAGTCACTATGCACGCAACTATGCTAAACATGGCGAAATGTATTAAACACTCGTCCAACTATTTATGAAATACTTTACATAATTTAATTTGCTTTTGTACAGTTTTATGTAAATAAATTGCTTGTCTTTTTTGTCTCTGCAAATTAAAATATAACATGGTCAAATGGTTTCACACTTGTAAGTGTGCTTCTCTGTTGACAGGCCCTTTCAGTTTTGATTGAAGGAGAAGTGAATGGATGCATATACCAGTTGGATTTTAAATGGTTTGATTTCTGCTAAATTAATATTGAGTAAGGAAGATAATGCTGTAGTAATTGTTGATCTGGAGGGCACTGGGCATAACTTTATTATTTTGCCTTATAATAAAATAGTTGGATTTTTAAGTTTCATCAGAGTAATTCCTAAGACAGTTACCTAGATGTCTTTGAAACCTTATGTCTACAGTGGA
Source organism: Ovis canadensis (assembly GCF_042477335.2). Classification (NCBI taxonomy): domain Eukaryota; kingdom Metazoa; phylum Chordata; class Mammalia; order Artiodactyla; family Bovidae; genus Ovis; species Ovis canadensis. Next base: position 66,692,134 of record NC_091250.1, read on the forward strand.
AGAATTTCTCATCACTAATGTAAAAAATGACTTTTTTCAGGTGCTATCTAGAGAAATTCAGATAAACTTAATTCTATGTCAAAATATCTATGGTAAGGAATGTTTTTTTAATCTACAGTAAAGATGAAAAGAGACTAAAAAAATCCCTTTAATCATGTGAGATACAGAGAAACATGAAACAAACAATATAATTTTTACCTTATTTTTCTGTAGGTGAATTTTCTCTACTTTGTATATTTTTTTGATCATTTACTATCTTATTTTAAACTGTTGCACTTACTCTCTGTTGTCAGATTATAACTCGAACTATAGTGTTCATCTTGTTCATTAAATTGGTATTTATTCAAACAAGCAGCTTTCTCCAATCTAACTCAGAGATTTAAAAAGAGAACAAAATGACTTCCCTGGTGGTCCAGTGGTTAAGAATTTGGCTTGCAATGCAGGGGACACAGGTTTGATTCCTGGTCAGGAAACTTAAGATCCCATGTTCCATGGGGAAACCAAGACCACGTGCTAAAACCAAGACAGGATGCAGCTAAATAAATACATAGTTTTTAAAAGAAAATACTTTCTAAATAAACTAATAGATTGAAAGGAATGTTTGCCACATCTCCCAACTCCTAAAACTTACAGATGTGAAAAAAATAAAAATTCTGAAGATGCTTGCCTTCAAGTTTCTCTACCAGTTTTTTCCTCTCTTTTGGTTGAAAATTCCAAGTACTTTATGTGGAATGACACATTCATTCTTAAACCAAAGATATCTTAGTACACTGATTTTGCCTGGCAGCCTTCCTTCTCTAAAGAAGGAATTAAGGATGAACTATGGTTAGCAAGTCTGATGCAGGTTGTAATAAGGTGAACAAATGATAAATGCATTAATTGGTTTTGTGATTACCTAATGGTGAGACCCAAACATCAGTACATAAATCAATAGAACATAAAACCACTATTTTTCTTTTAAATTCTCAATTTAGATTTGACAAATATATATTACTCTTTACCCCTAGATTGCATTCTTGGGTTAATTTTTTTTTATCATGAACATATAAAAATACAGTGATACATTTTAGAAAGAAGATAGACATAAAGCAGGCCAACAAAAGTTGTGTGTATTGCTTCTGACTTGTGTGATTATTCCATCACCTCTGATTCCTTAAAGAGTTCCATCTGGTTTCTTAGATGCTTGACAGTGCAACAATATGTCACATACATAACACACATAATGGTTTATAAACATTTTAATGTTTATTTGCATAATACCTGCAATATAACCCAAATGATCTATTAGAACAGTTATGTATGAAAGATTTTACTTGTATTAAAGTATTTTTAGATTAAAAGCAAATTTAACCCAAAATTCTGCCAGAGTTAACATTTTCACTCTACTAGATTATGTACTAATGAAAACATATTCCATAATTTAGCAAATCACAAAGAAAAGGAACTCTCCCAGTTTACCTGAAAAAATAGGCATTTGGTAAAGTGAGAATAGGGGTGAAAAAGTGAAAGTGATAGTCACTCAGTTGTGTTTGACTCTTTAAGACCCATAGACTGTAGCTTGTCAGGCTCCTCTGTCCAGGGAATTAGCAGGCAAGAATACTAGAATGGGCTGCCATTCCCTTCTCAAGAGAATCTTCACAACTGACCTGGGGATCAAACCTGGATATCCTACATTGTAGGTAGATTTTTTACCATCTGGGGTGGGGGCGGGGCACCAATTACTCTGATTGGTAAGTAGTTTTCATCACCTGACATCAGACAACCTACTGTGGTAGTAATGTAACATGTATGGAATTTCTGGCAGCAAACTATAAATCTTGAAAATATCATAGCCTAACTTTTATGCTGAATACTCCTAGCCTAATCTTTGAGGCAATGAGTTTTCAGTGCACCTTGGATGGATAGTCATTCTAGGTCTGAGAAATGAATGATCACAACCAACAATTAGCACTGTCAAAATCAATCAGATAATCATAGATTTCCCAAATTTACTTTTGCTTCAATTAGCTGATTTCACAAAGAAATCTGTTCATTGAATTTTTGTTTTGTACCTTTCTTTTCTACATTTCACCTTTTTGTGTCCTCATCTCAAAGTCCTTTGCCATATTCTCAGAAGTTTATTTATTCTGTGGTTTTCCTCTTTCAAAACCAAACCTAATTTTCCCTGGAGGTGGAGGAATGTTAGGTAACTAACCAAGAACTAGAGGATTTGCAACACAATCACCTTTATTTTAATAGAAACTTACAGAATCACTATTTGAGTTCTTAGGAGGCAGAGTGAATAGGGACTGAACTTACATTTGTTTATTTTCTTTCATCTTTATCCCTACTTTAATACTTGTTTATAAACTGTGTGGATAAATGTGATTAACCAAGATATATAAATTTCCTAAGCTGCAGGGAGTGAGTCAAGGATATGAATGTAAATGTGAAAAGCTAAAAATTTATGCTCTCCTTTAGCCCTAACTTCATTTTTTCCTGTCTTGCTGCTGTTAAATATAAATTTTATTCATTGGTTGAATTTAATGTGTGACAGAGAAATAATTTTGTCTTTTTTACTGGACCTCCTGTGGGAAGATGTAGAAGATGCTCAATTGGTCATAAATGTAAAATTTACCCCAAACATCCTCAGATGATGCTAGACAAGAATTATAGTTCACCTGTGATATTCAGTTTTATTTTTTCTATTAAAAGTCATGATTCAAATAATGTCTCACCAAAAAGGCCAAATGATAGATGTATGAGGTTGACAGAGAAATGCAGATAATAATCTTGGAAGTTAGAATGGGTTTTGAAAAATAAAAATGCTAATCAAGGTGCTTAATTAAAAAAATAATCCATTGAAATGAACGTCTGAATGATCAGTCTAAAGAAAAGCAAGATGTTTTATTCTGGCAATTTAATTGAAAGTAATTACAACTTCCCAGACTTAGTAAAATAAGTACTAAATTGATAGGACAATGAAGTTTTTTCTAAGTGTGTTTTATGCAGTAGTACATGGAATATTTTTTATTAGTTTTATGGCTTGTTATAAAAAGTTGACCATATATTTAAACCATTTTATAATACATTTATGAAAAGGAAGTAATGGCAAAAATACTAGAAAAATACTAGAAATGAAATTAGTAGATGACTAGGGAATTTACTTACAGTTTTAAAACCTGACTTTAAAAGAGAAACATTTACTTGAATGCTTTTCCAGACCCTGTAGTACAGCTGGAATATACTAAAATGATATTTCTTAAGCTGAAATTTTTGGCTCCCTGAGTTTTAGAGATCCAGGTATTCCATGAGAATTTTTAAAGTTTAAAGTTTTATTAATATGATGATCAAAGTAATCTTTCAGCAGTTTTCAGTGATAATTTTCAGTTGAAGCTAAATTTAATGAAAAAAAGTATTTACTTTGCAAATTAGTATTTAGCCATCTATTGTGTGACCAATTATATACTCTAGAGTCCAAAGGGAATTTTTTTTCCTCTTTACAGAGGTCCATGTTTTAGTTCAGTTGTGAAAAAAAAAAAATCAGAGATTTGGATAAGAAGCAAAGTCTTAATGTGAATGATTGGCCTAGAAGACCAGCATACACAAACTTTCTATACAGGGCAAGATAGCAAATATTTTAGACTTTGCAACTCAAGAATCAAAATCAAGGATTTTGTGTAGGTATTTATATGAGAAGAGAGAAAAAAATAAGCCTAGATTTTTTTCAGCCATTTAAATGCATAAATACCATTCTTTGGTGAGGAGACATACAAAAGAAGTGGACTGGATTTGATCAAGAAATTACTTTGTTCATCCTGGAAAAGGAAATGACAACCCTCTCCAGTATTCTTGACTGGAAAATTCCAGGTAGGCTACAGTCCATAGGGTTTCAAAGAGTCACACGACACTGGACACACACACACACACACACACACACACACACGCACACACACCCTGATATACTCCAAAATGCTGCAATTGAGATTAATTTTAGAATTCATTACTAAAATTCCTCTTCTTCACCTTACTTCAGGATTCCTCTATTTGACCTGGACTGTGCTAGTATATTGCTTTTTCCTGCAAACTCACTAATAATCACTCTCAGGAGTTGTTAGACTATGTGATTACCCTGGTTATTAGGATCATTTCTTCCCATTGACATAAAAGTCTCATCATTAGATCACAATAGGTAGACTCCTAAGAGACACAGGTTGATGTGTGAGACATCCTCAGGCATCAGGAAAATATCTCATTAATCTTCTCAATGAGGGGATCATCATTGTCCACTCCAGAAAAAAAAAGGAAGAGTCCTGGAAGTTATCAGTTTGGTTTAAAGGTAGGAGATTTGCTTTGGATTTCATCAGATCAAAAGCTTTAAACATATTTCCTTTTAAATGCCATGCACAGAGCTGATTATTTTGTTTGTGCAGTTTATTTATGTTGAGTAACAAATAATATAAAGTTTTATATTTAGAACATGATAGATATAACATAAAAATAAGAAATACTGTGATGAATGTATAGGCATTTTTGGAGTGAGGTGCTTTTTTTAGTTTTTTTTTTTAATGTTTTCCTAATTATATACATGAATATACTTTATATGAACAATATAAACAAGTGAACATTTCAAAGTATCCTGAAGTTATGTCCAGTTGAATGAAAAGAATAATAAGAGAAACAATTTAATTTTAAAACATTAAATACTTTTTATATTTAATACCTCCAAGAAAACTGCTTTTTAAAAAAATCTTAGATTATCATTCTTGTGAGACATTTGATGTTAGCTATTTCCTGTCTCAGCAAAGTAAATATGATATGCTAAATAACTTCAGCAATTGTTGTTACTGAAATAGTGCAAAGGAAATAACCATATAAATCTTAAATACGAGCTAATTTACTGCTAAACCTGTAAATTAAGTATGAAGTTTACATTTTGAGGAAATGAACATATAACCGCAAAGAAAAACTCAGCAACTATAATGAACCTATTGTCTAAGTTTGGATTAACATAGAGAGTACAGAGTGCTTCAACTGGTAAACTGTATTGTATCAATATATATTTTCTAATATGACTATCCCTGAAGCTCCAATCTGGGAATTATTGTAGAATAACCTTTACTGTGTAGTTGTCAGCACTAGTTGATTTTGTTAAACCTCCAGAAATGAAGCTATTGAAAAAAACTACTATAAAAGTCTATGCCTAGTCTAGAAACAATAGATATTCTCATTGATTCAAGTAATCTGTGAATGTAACTGAAGAAAAGAAAAGATAAATTTTCAGTCTTAGCAATGAGTAGTGCCAGTCTACAGATGGTTTAAGAAATAAAAACGGCAAATGAGAATGCTAGCATACTGGGAAATGCTTCAAAGCTATAGGTGTTATTGACAAAGAGAAGGTGAACAGGACAAGCAATATAGCCCTAATCCAAAGAAATTCATCCTTCAGAGAACTGTCTTTTTTGTAATACTTGCGCTTTGCTCCTGCTATGTCAAATATTGGGATGCATAGTGAGATGATTAGTGTACCGCCTATTGACTTCTCTCTGTAAATTGCTTGGAATACTCCAGGCTCATTTTTTTTTATTAGATGAGGACAAACAGCATAACAGGTGATTTGATTTTTCTCTCTGTTTAGGATTTATATGTGTTTCACAGCCAGTGTTTTTTTATCCTCAGGTTTAAAGCCTCTAAGTCATCAGAGAAACACTCCTATTTGACTATAAATATAAGTCAGATGATTATAATGACAGTGTCACAGGTGGAAAAATAATCTTCACCCTATTGTAATTAGACCCAACACTGAGAAGAATCATGCATTGCTCTAGTGCTTCAGTGGAGATGAAGGCACCAATTTATACTTTAACTCTTCATGAAGGGCAGAAAGATATGTAAATAGAAGGATATACTCTGGTTTAATTTCAACCTGAATTACAAATATAAAATAATTTTTCAGGATAGTGGATTAGAGCTGTATACCAGAAATTAACACAGAAATGTCATTTGCATTTCTTGCTTTCACTGGACTTATGAAAAAAGGCCTTGATGTCTATACTACTCGTTACCCCACAACATCATGGCAAAGAGTTCCCAGAGGTGTCACTCCTTCCACACAGGTTTAAAATAACCAGCATAGAGGAGTCAGATGGAACACATTTATTTTACTTACACTGTGGTCAACTTCTACAGGAAAGTCTATATGTTCCTTTTAGTCTTAAGCTTAATTTTTAGCTGTAAATTGATGTAATTTTAATCAGTGGGAAAGCCTTGGCTATGACTATGTGGACCCTAGCATAATTTCCAGGCTAAAATTCTAATCAGAAAGTGTATTCCAATAACCTCTTCTCAAAGATGTGATGCCACTTTTCAGCCTTCTCTAGTTGTGCAGGGAAACATTTGGGAAAAGTTAGCTATTAAAATGTTCATTGTCATTATGATTTTAAAAGATATTTCTGTTCATTTTCCAATATATAAGGGTAATTTAACTCAGAATAACATTTCTAAAATGTATCATATCCTTGCAGAAAAATTGCTAATAAATCTTTTTCCCCCTGAAGTGTTTAACATTGTGCACTTCCTCCAGAAAATGTTGGTTTAACTTATTAACTTAAAATAATGTGAAGTATATAAAACACTGTAATGGAATTTTGAGGTACAAGGACCAAGGAACAAAGGTGTCCTCTCTTTTCCAGTTCAGTCACTCAAATGTGTCCTAAACTTTGTGACCACGTGGACTGCAGCACACCAGGCTTCCCTGTCCATCACCAACTCCCAGAGCTTACTCAAACTCATGTCCATCCAGTTGGTGATGCCATCCAGCCATCTCATCCTCTGTCATCCCTTTCTTCTCCCACCTTCAATCTTTCCCAGCATCAGGGTCTTTTCAAGAGAGTCAGTTCCTTTATTCAGGTGGCCAAATTATTGGAGTTTCAGCTTAAGCATCAGTCCTTCCAACGAACATTCAGGACTGATTCCCTTTAGGTTGGACTTATTTGATCTCCTTGCAGTCCAAGGGACTCTCAAGAGTCTTTTCCAACACCACAGTTCAAAAGTATGAATACTTTGGTGCTCAGCTTCCTTTATAGTCCAACTCTCTCATCCATACATGACTACTGGAAAAAACATAGCCTTGACTAGATGGACCTTTGTAGGCAAAGCAATGTCTCTGCATTTTACTGTGCTGTCTAGGCTGGTCATAACTTTTCTTCTAAGGGACAAACGTCTTTTAATTTCATAGCTGAAGTCACCCTCTGCAGTGATTTTGGAGCCCTTCAAAAATAAAGTCTCTAACTCTTTCCATTGTTTCCCCATCTATTTCCCATGAAGTGATGGGCCCAGATGCCATGATCTTAGTTTTCTAAATGTTGAGCTTTAAGCCAACTTTTCCACTCTCCTCTTTCATGTTTCATCAAGAGGCTCTTTAGTTCTTCTTGGCTTTCTGCTGTAAGTGTGGTGTCATCTGCATATCTGAGGTTATTGACATTTCTCCTGGCAATCTTGATTCCAGCTTATGCTTCATCTAGCCCAGCATTTTTGATGATATACTCTACATATAAGTTAAATAATCAGGATGACAATATTCAGCCTTGACATACTCCTTTATCAATTTGGAACCAGTCTGTTGTTCCATGTCCAGTTCTAACTGTTGCTTCCTGACCTGCATACAGATTTCTCAAGAGGCAAGTCAGGTGGTCTGATATTCCCATCTCTTTAAGAATTTACCTCAGTTTGTTGTGATCCACATAGCCAAAGGCTTTGGTGTAGTCAATAAAGCAGAAGTAAATGTTTTTCTGGATCTCTCTCACTTTTTCTATGATCCAACAGACATCAGCAATTTGATCTCTGGTTCTTCTCCCTCTTCTTATTCCAGCTTAAACATCGAGAAGTTTATGGTTCACATGCTGTTGAAGCCTGGTTTGGAGAATTTTGAGCATTACTTTGCTAGTGTGTGAGATGAGGGCAATTGTGTTTGAGCATTGTGGTTTGAGCATTCTTTGGCACTGCCTTTCTGTGGGATTGGAATGAAAACTGACCTTTTCCAGTCCTGTGGCCACTGCTGAGTTTTCCAAATTTGCTGGCATATTGAATATAGCACTTTCACAGCATCATCTTTTAGGATTTGAAATAGCTCAACTGGAATTCCATCACCTCCCCTAGCTTTGTTTGTAGTGATGCTTCCTAAGACCCACTTCACTTCGCATTCTAGGATGTCTGGTAGGTGAGTGATCACACCATTGTGGTTATCTGGTCATGAAGATCTTTTTTGTATAGTTCTTCTGTGTATTCTTGCCACCTCTTCTGCTTCTGTTAGGTCCATATCATTTCTGTCCTTTATTGTGCCCATCTTTGCCTGAAATGTTCCCTTGATATCTCTAATTTTCTTGAAGGGGTCTCTAGTCTTTCCCCTTATATTGTTTTCTTCTATTTCTTTGCATTGATCACTGAGGAAGCCTGTCTTATCTCTCCTTGCTATTCTTTGGAATTCCACATTCAAATGAGTATATCTTTTCTTTTCTCCTTTGCTTTTCATGTCTTTTCTTTCCTTAGCTATTTGTAAGGCCTTCTCACATTACCATTTTGCCTTTTTGCATTTCTTTTTCTTGGGGATGTGCTTGATCACTTCCTCCTGTACAATGTCATGAACCTCCATCCATAGTTCTTCAGGCACTTTATCAGATGTAATCCATTGAATCTATTTCTCATTTCCACTGTATAATTGTAAGGGGTTTGATTTAGGTCATACCTGAATGGTCAATTGGTTTTCCTTATTTTCTTCAATTTAAGTCTGAATTTGGCAATAAGAAGTTCATGATCTGAGCCACAGTCAGTTCTCAGTCTTGTTTTTGTTGGCTGTACAGAGCTTCTCCATCTTTGGCTGCAAAGAATATAATCAATCTGATTATAGTATTGACCATGTCATAATGTCCAAGTGTACAATCTTCTCTTGTGTTGTCGAAAGAGGGTGTTTGTGTTTCTTGTAGCGTTATGGGATAGAAGGAGATATCCAGAGGAAAACAAATATTGAAACTGATAAGAATGTGGCATGGTCAATGATGAGAAAATAAAAGTTGCCTGGGATAACTCGTGCAGCAACTATCCTTAAAATTTTGCAGTAGGAATAACCACTCAGAGATTTCTAAGATCAGAAATAAAGATGGATAGAATGAGAGATGAAGAGGTTTTACAGGCAAAAATAATTGTGTGTAAAGAACAGGTCTCAGAGAGAACAGGAAAGTTTGAAGAGCTGGAAGAGGTTCAAGATGGTGAAATGACAGAGGAGGAAGAGTATGCTTGATTTGGGGGTAGAACATGGAAGGACAGGGAGTAAGTATAATGGGGATAGTGGTAAGAAAAGGATGAACCACCCAGAGGTTGCTCTCATCTCCTTTTCTGGAAAAAAAAAATCTGAATATTATGATTGAATTAGTTAGTGTCCAATTTCAAAGAACCGAGACATTCTCAGATTGTCCCAGTTGTGACGAATAAGAACATGCAGAATCCATCTTAGCAGCTGAATCTCTGTCTCTCAGGGAATTGGATGTGTATTCATTAAACCATCCAGTTTCAACACTTACATTTACCTGACTGCCATGGATCACCTTATCCATTCTTAGCCATGGCTATGACTTGACTCATCTATTCTACTGTCATTTTTGCTGTTGTGGCTGATAGTTGTGCCGTTTAGATGTACTCCATTCAATATGGTAGCCACTAGCCACACATGGCTATTTAAAAATGAATTTAATTCAATTAACACTCCTCAGTCTCAGTTCTGTTATAGTCTGACTTAGGCAGACTGATTGAGCTATAAGCTGCTGCAATGAGCAGTGAACTTGTTGCAGTGACCTTTTAGGTCATTCTATTGAAATCAATTGAGTGGGGTGTGAGGTGAAGGAAAAAATGATAACCAAACCAGATGGAAATCCTTAACTCTGCTGCTTTTAGTGGCAGAAGGAGGCTACAAGCATCATATCATACATATTTCAACAAACATTTGCTATGATTAATGCCAAAGATACAATATTGAAGAAGACATGCTCTGTGAACTTAAAGAGTGTGTTGGTTGGAACATTGGTAATACTAAATGCAAATACAAATACCACAGTAGGGAAATACATATATAATATTGTTAGGACATAAAAAGACTGATCTGGCTGGGGAGGCTAACAAACGAGACTCATTAAAGATTAACTTGGAAAGATTATGAAGAATTAAACCATAAGAAGAAAATAGATATTCCAAGCACAGTGAACAGCAATGCTAAAGGTTAAAGGTAAGAAAACAGAGAAATCAGATGTACCTTCAAGTGTCCAGCATTCCAGAACAGTGTGGAAGAGAGGCAGGTGTCCTTATATCCCAACATCCAGCTCTATGTTTTAGTTCCATTTTTTATACTCACCTGTATATCATTTAATTTTTCTTTCACACTATTTTGATACATCACTAATGGCTCTTTTCATCAACAAAGCAGTCTTTCTAACTTCTTTTGTTAAAAATCACCTCAGTTTTTCTTTACCAGTTGTTTGTTTTAAAAGGTTTCCATTTTCTCTGGTCACATATTGGGTAACTCATGTTGGGCCAACTTGACCCTCTCTCCAATGCAGAGGAGAATCAAAATCAGAAAATGATTTAGCTAATTGATTCTGATTGTGTCATACTGAAGATTATTCCTTAGTGTCTGCTGCCTAGAGCCCCAGGGTTGTTTCCAAAGAGCCCTGTTAGAGTTTACCTACTACTTCAGTTCAGTTCAGTTTAGTCACTCAGTCATGCCAGCATTCTTTGTGACCTCATGAATTGCAGCACTCCAGGCCTCCCTGTCCATCACCAACCTCTGAAGTTCACCCAAATTCATGTCCATCAAGTCAGTGATTCCATCCAGCCATCTAATCCTCTGTTGTATCCTTCTCTTCCTGCCCCCAATCCCTCCCAGCATCAAAGTCTTTTCCAATGAGTCAACTCTTTGCATGAGGTGGCCAAGGTATTGGAGTTTCAGCTCTAGCATCAGTCCTTCCAATGAACACCTAGGACTGATCTCCTTTAGGATGGACTGGCTGGATCTCCTTGCAGTCCAAGGGACTCTCAAGAGTCTTCTCCAACACCACAGTTCAAAAGCATCAATTCTTTGGTGCTCAGCTTTCTTCAAAGTCCAACTCTCACATCCATACATGACCACTGGAAAAACCATAGCCTTGACTAGACAGACGTTTGTTGGCAAAGTAATGTCTCTGCTTTTTAATATGCTATCTAGTTTGGTCATAACTTTGCTTCCAAGGAGTAAGCGTCTTTTAATTTCATGGCTGCCATCATCATCTGCAGTGATCTTAGAGACCCAAAGAAAAAAGTTTGACACTGTTTCCACTGTATCCCCATCTATTTCCCATGAAGTGATGGGACCGGATCCCATGATCTTAGTTTTCTGAATGTTGAGCTTTAAACCAACTTTTTCACTCTCCACTTTCACTTTCATCAAGAGGCTTTTTAGTTACTCTTCACTTTCTGCCATAAGGGTGGTGTCATCTGAAGTTATTAATATTTTTCCTGGAAATCTTGATTCCAGCTTGTGCTTCATCCAGCCCAGAGTTTCTCATGATGTACTCTGCATATAAGTTAAATAAGCAGGGTGACAATATACAGCTTTGACGTACTCCTTTTCCTATTTGGAACCAGTCTGTTGTTCCATGTCCAGGTCTAACTGTTGCTTCCTGACCTGCATACAGATTTCTCAAGAGGCAGGTCAGGTGGTCTGGTATACCCATCTCTTTCAGAATTTTCCACCGTTTACCTGCTACTTACCTTTTAACAAATATTTTAATCTTAATACCTGCAACATGTGCTTAACAATATTCATTGAGGAAAAAATCAGTACTGGAAAATGGATGTATATTATCAGTGTTTTATTCATTCAGTTTTATCTTTCTACCTTTTCAGTTGAATCTTCCTTAATCTCTTCATGACCACTCAGTGCCCTAGTAAGCATCTTCACTGTTTCTGAATTTGCCTGGGAGATTTCAGGCTCTAGATCATTCTCGCCCATCTCCAAATGTGTACCTCCAAATCCTGCCCACTGTAGAAGGCCTGGCTCAGCCTTAGTTTCCTCACCACTTTCTCTGATTGTTTCAGCTCAAAAATCATCCAATTCCTTGAAACTTATTTGGGAGATAAGTACAATTTTTTCATTTCTCATTTCCTATAGGAGAGAACTTCACAGAATCCTTGACTTCTTGATGTACATCTCGCTCCTTCTCACAACAGAAAAGTAAATTGATTTGTGGATGAGACATAGATATTTGCTCATTTTCTTTCTTGAATCCAAAGAAGTTTGCTTTTCTTTTTTAATTAAAGTAACTCACAGGAGATTATTTGATCACAGGGGATTATTTTCTTCTTTTCTTTCCCTGGTAAAACATTTGCTTCTTGCATTTATTTACATCCCCATCCCATAGATTTTGCTATAAAGCTAAGGCTGTTAGATAAAAATGGGGTTGGAGATGGAGACAGAGATAACCTACAGATTTCTAAGCATCTTCTGGAGATTTCTTGTTATATGTATGCTAGTGAGAACAGTGTCTCCCCAAGACTTCTGAGACTGATAAAAATTTCAAGCTCCCCAAATTGGTAAAATTCTTACTATAATATCATCTTTGGTTTTGAGGTCTCTTTTTAGTAAGGAAAATCATGTCCCAATTCTGAAGAATTTCAAGAGTGACATTACATGTAGTTATGGAACAATATTCTTGGAAGTAATTGAGCACATTTTCTGCTAAATCATTCAGCATATTTCAACAGTCTCAATATTCACTAATGCACTAATTTTGAGTGACTGATTGCTGATTATAGGTGTCTTTATTCATTGTTCATGAAAAGGGACTGTGATTTATAATAAGGCAAAGAGCCAAAAAAGTGGGTCATAATGCTTTTCTTTGAGATTAGCTTCAGTATTTATGATACATTTTGGAAAAACTTTGAATATGTGTTTTAAAATCTGGAATATATAAGAAATAGCATCCATCCCTAGTGTTTGTTTGAGAATAATGTAAATTAATATATATCAAAATGTTATTTGTTTTAAGCCCCCTTAGACCCATTACTGATTAATGTGTTCTGAGTTTTATATATATTAATCTGTTAGTACAATACACAGACACATCCTCTGCCTGCTCTTTTTAATGTTTTTATGCAGCATCTCAATTTCTATGTGTATATATATATATATATGTATACAAATACACACATATAATATACATTGTCAATTTTTCAACTGAAGACAAATAGCTATCTGCATGCTTAGCTGTAACATGTATTTTTAAACCTAGGGAATGACTAAGAAGTTCATAATACAAAAGAGCATGTCTTGGTGAAATAGTGGGATAGAAATCAATAAACTTATAAAGAACTATAAAGAAGTGAGACAATGGGAGATCCTGTGCTTATAATGAAAAATGCATTTTACATTTACATTTACATTTCATAGATTGCATTATGCCTGCATACATGCTCAGTCATGTCTGACTGTTTGCAATCCCTGGACTGTAGCCCACCAGGGTCCTCTGTCCACAGAATTTTCCAGGTAAGAATACTGGAATGGGTTACCATTTCCTACTCCAGGAGATCTTCCTGACCCAGGGATCAAACACATGTCTTTTATATCTGCAGCATTGGCAGGCTGGATCTTTACCACTAGCACCACCTGGGAAGCCCATACTGTATTATAACCAAGGTTAATTACAGTTAATTTATAGAGATATGAGGAAAATTACTGAACGCTTAGAAGTTTCTTAATGTGAGTTTAATGCCATGCTTTCAGAATGATAATAAAAATAACAAAATTAAAAGCCACCATTATCTGTCAACTACCCATGTTCCAGGTTCTGAATTTAATATCATCCCATCATCATATTGGAGAAGGCTATGGCACCCCACTCCAGTACTCTTGCCTGGAAAATCTCATGGACAGAGGAGCCTGGTAGGCTGCAGTCCATGGGGTCGCTACCAGTCGGACACTACTAACCGACTTCACTTTCACTTTTCACTTTCATACATTGGAAAAGGAAATGGCAACCCACTCCAGTGTTCTTGCCTGGAGAATCCCAGGTATGGGGGAGCCTGATGGGCTGGGGTCTATGGGTTCACACAGAGTCAGACACAACTGAAGGGACTTAGCAGCAGCAGCAGCAGCAGCATATCTTAGTACATAAGTGAGTTTTTATTATCTCCATTTTCAAATGTAGAAATCAAATCTCAATCAAGTTAAAATACACTGCTTGACTATTAACTGAAAGAACTGGGAATCCCACACCCGATCAGAATGACTTCAAGGTCCATACTTCCATGTGCTTAATATCACCCCCATCAGCTTCCAATGCAGACTTTCAAAACTGCTTTAATAGTTGTGCTTTGTGCAGTGTATTCCCCTAATTAGCACCACACACACCATGAGGACAGAACAAGAGTTTCTTTCTAGAGCAGAATTTCTCAGCAGTGACACTGTAAACATTGTAGCTCAGATAAATCACACACTAAGGTGTTTAGGAACATCCCTGACTTCTAGCTGCTAGATGCCAGTAGTACCTCCTCAGTGATTACAATGATGAGATGTCTCTAGTTCAGTTACTCAGTTGTGTCCGACTCTTTGCCACCCCATGAATCGCAGCACGCCAGGCCTCCCTGTCCATCACCAACTCCTGGAATTCACTCAGATTCATGTTCATCGAGTCAGTGATGCCATCCAGCCATCTAATCTCGGTCATCCCCTTCTCCTCCTGCCCCCAATCCCTCCCAGCATCAAAGTCTTTTCCAATGAGTCAACTCTTCTCATGAAGTGGCCAAAGTACTGGAGTTTCAGCTTTAGCATCATTCCTTCCAAAGAAGTCCCAGGGCTGATCTCCTTCAGAATGGACTGGTTGGATCTCCTTGCAGTCCAAGGGACTCTCAAGAGTCTTCTCCAACACCACAGTTCAAAAGCATCAATTCTTCGGTGCTCAGCTTTCTCCACAGTCCAACTCTCACATCCATACATGACCAATGGAAAAACCATAGCCTTGACTAGACGGACCTTAGTTGGCAAAGTAATGTCTCTGCTTTTGAATATGCTGTCTAGGTTGGTCATAACTTTTCTTCCAAAGAGTAAGTGTCTTTTAATTTCATGGCTGCAGTCACTATCTGCAGTGATTTTGGAGCCCAAAAAATAAAGTCTGACACTGTTTCCACTGTTTCCCCATCTATTTCCCATGAAATGATGGGACCAGATGCCATGATCTTCATTTTCTGAATGTTGAGCTTTAAGCCAACTTTTCACTCTCCTCTTTTACTTTCATCAGAGGCTTTTTAGTTCCTCTTCACTTTCTGCCATAAGGGTGGTGTCATCTTCATATCTGAGGTTATTGATATTTCTCCCAGCAATCTTGATTCCAGTTTGTGCTTCATCTAGCCCAGCGTTTCTCATGATGTAGTCTGCATATAAATTAAATAATCAGAGTGACAAGATACAGCCTTGTTGTACTCCTTTTCCTATTTGGAACCACTCTGTTGTTCCATGTCCAGTTCTAACTGTTGCTTCCTGACCTGCACACAGATTTCTCAAGAGGCCTGTCAGGTGGTCTGATATTCCCATCTCTTTCAGAATTTTCCGTAGTTTATTGTGATCCACACAGTCAAAGGTTTTGGCATAGTCAATAAAGAAGATATAGATGGTTTTATGGAACTCTCTTGCTTTTTCCATGATTCAGCAGATGTTGGCAATTTGATCTCTGGTTCCTCTGCCTTTTCTAAAACCAGCTTGAACATTAGGAAGTTGACGGTTCACGTATTGCTGAAGCCTGGCTTGGAGAATTTTGAGCATTACTTTACTAGCGTGTGAGATGAGTGCAATTGTGCGGTAGTTTGAGCATTCTTTGGCATTGACTTTCTTTGGGATCGGAATGAAAAGTGACCTTTTCCAGTCCTGTGACCACTGCTGAGTTTTCCAAATTTGCTGGCATATTGAGTGCAGCACTTTCACAGCATCATCTTCCAGGATTTGAAATAGCTCAACTGGAATTCCATCACCTCTACTAGCTTAGTTCATAGTGATGCTTTCTAGGGCCCACTTGACTTCACATTCCAGGATGTCTGGCTCTAGATGAGTGATCACACCATCATGATTATCCAGGTCGTGAAGATCTTTTTTGTACAATTCTTCTGTGTATTATTGCCACCTCTTCTTAATATCTTCTGCTTCTGTTAGGTCCATACCATTTCTGTCCTTTATCGAGCCATCTTTGCATGAAATGTTCCCTTGGTATCTCTAATTTTCTTGAAGAGATCTCTAGTCTTTCCCATTCTGTTCTTTTCCTCTACTTCTTTGCATTGATCGCTGAAGAAAGCTTTCTTATCTCTTCTTGCTCATCTTTGGAACTCTGCATTCAGATGATTATATCTTCCCTTTCTCCTTTGCTTTTCACCTCTCTTCTTTTCACAGCTATTTGTAAGGCCTCCTCAGACAGCCATTTTGCTTTTTTGCATTTCTTTTCCATGGGGATGGTCTTGATCCCTGTCTCCTGCACAATGTCACGAACCTCATTCCATAGTTCATCAGGCACTCGATCTATCAGATCTAGGCCCTTAAATCTATTTCTCACTTCCACTGTATAATCATAAGGGATTTGATTTAGGTCATACCTAAATGGTCTAGCGGTTTTTCCTACTTTCTTCAATTTAAGTCTGAACTTGGTAATAAGGAGTTCATGATCTGAGCCACAGTCAGCTCCTGGTCTTGTTTTTCTTGACTGTATAGAGCTTCTCCATCTTTTGCTGCAGAGAATATAATCATTGATTTTGATGTTGACCCTCTGGTGATGTCCATGTGTAAAGTCTTCTCTTGTGTTTTTGGAAGAGGATGTTTGCTATGACCAGTGCATTTTCTTGGCAAAACTCTATTAGTCTTTGTCCTGCTTCATTCCACATTCCAAGGCCAAATTTGTCTGTTACTCCAGGTGTTTCCTGACTTCCTCCTTTTGCATTCCAGTCCCCTATAATGAAAAGGACATCTTTTTCAGGTTTTAGTTCTAAAAAGTCTTGTAGGTCTTCATAGAACTGTTCAACTTCAGCTTCTTCAGCATTACTGGTTGGGGCATAGACTTGGATTACTGTAATATTGAATGGTTTGCCTTGGAGACAAACAGAGATCATACTGTCATTTTTGAGATTGCATCCAAGTACTGTAGTTTGGACTCTTTTGTTGCACATGATGGCTACTCCATTTCTTCTAAGGGATTCCTTCCCACAGTAGTAGATATAACGCTCATCTGTGTTAAATTCACCCATTCCAGTCCATTTTAGTTCGCTGATTCCTAGAATGTTGACGTTCACTCTTGCCATCTCCTGTTTGACCACTTCCAATTTGCCTTGATTCATGGACCTGACATTCCAGGTTCCAATGCAATATTGCTCTTTACAGCATCAGACTTTGCTTCTATCACCAGTCACATTCACAACTGGGTATTGTTTTTGCTTGGCTCCATCCCTTCATTCTTTCTAGAGTTATTTCTCCACTGATCTCCAGTAGTATATTGGGTACCTACTGACCTGGGGAGTTCCTCTTTCAGTATCCTATCATTTTGCCTTTTCATACTGTTCATGGGGTTCTCAAGGCAAGAATACTGAAGTGCTTTGTCATTCCCTTCTCAGTGGACTACATTCTGTCAGACCTCTCCACCATGACCCGCCTGCCCTGTGTTGCCCTGCGGGCATGGTTTAGTTTCATTGAATTAGACAAGGCTGTGATCCTAGTGTGATTGGATTGACTAGTTTTCTGTGAGTATGGTTTCAGTGTGTCTGCCCTCTGATACCCTCTTGCAACACCTACCATCTTACTTGGGTTTCTCTTACCTTGGGCGTGGGGTATCTCTTCATGGCTGCTCCAGGAAAGCCCAGCCACTGCTCCTTACCTTGGACAAGGGGTATCTCCTCACCGCTGCCCTTCCTGACCTTCAACTTGGGTTGGCTCCTCTAGGTCCTCCTGTACCCACGCAGCCACCACTCCTTGGACGTGGGGTTGCTCTTTCATTACCAAATATGTCTTCTTCCCAGAATGAGAGATTTACCCTTAGTTGAAAACCACTCTTCTACAGGTCATTTTCTCTTTAATGAGGCCAAATTCCAGGACAGTATTGAGAAATACCTGCTCTGCAGTATCTTACATGGTGCACATAACGTACAATTTTAAAATAAATATTTCCCTAAACCATTAATGTTCTGAACTGGAGTCAATTTTACATACATACATTAAAGAAATTGTTAGAAAATTATCTCTATTTTGGTCTCTGTTTCCTTTTCTGTATCTCTCTACTCATCCTAAGTCTCTATAGTATTCTGTTTCCTTCCCTTCTTCTTCCCTCCTTCCCTTGATTCCTCTCTTTATCTTCCTCTCTCCTTCTCTTCCTTCCTTTTTCCCCTCTTTCCCCCTTCTATTTCTTCCTTTTTCCTTCATTTCTCCTTTCATTGCTAAAACAGGTTAAACAGAAACACAACACAGCATGCATTTCAGCAGTACATGCATATCTTAGTCTTGAATGTTCTAGTCACTTTAGCAATTGAAATTAAAAAAGCTAAAAAGCTAAATAATTGAGAGATTGTGAATTTGCAAAAGAATTTAGACTCCAGAATGACTCATATCACATTTTCTACAAATAGTTTTGAAAAAGGCTTTTATTTTAATGGGAAATTACATACCACCATTGGAATTAAAATAAATCAATTGCTACAAATGATGCTTGAATTAAAACATCTATCTGTACTGGTCTTAATTTTCTGCAGATAACAGTTTCCTGATATATTTTCTTTTTTTCACCAAGATAAAATGCAGTAGAGAGTGCCAGGTCCAGTAATTTAAATGGTACTTATTAAACACAGTAAGCCAAGTATATTTGGAGTCATTTACTATCTATTTAAAAAGCCATTTCTTCTTTCTGTATGCAACTCCTTTGAGTGAATTGGAGCTACAAGATAGTTATATTGAGAGTAAATGTTTCTTTCTTAAATATTTGCTGTCTTTTCTTATTTGATGAAGACACCAAGAGGTTTTTTTTTTTTTTTTTTAGTTTTTTATTTTTTAAATTTTAAAATCTTTAATTCTTACATGCATTCCCAAACATGAACCCCCCTCCCACCTCCCTCCCCATAACATCTTTCTGGGTCATCCCCATGCACCAGCCCCAAGCATGCTGCATCCTGCGTCAGACATAGACTGGCGATTCAATTCACATGATAGTATACATGTTAGAATGTCATTCTCCCAAATCATCCCACCCTCTCCCTCTCCCTCTGAGTCCAAAAGTCCGTTATACACATCTGTGTCTCTTTCCCTGTCTTGCATACAGGGTCGTCATTGCCATCTTCCTAAATTCCATATATATGTGTTAGTATACTGTATTGGTGTTTTTCTTTCTGGCTTACTTCACTCTGTATAATTGGCTCCAGTTTCATCCATCTCATCAGAACTGACTCAAATGAATTCTTTTTAACGGCTGAGTAATACTCCATTGTGTATATGTGCCACAGCTTTCTTATCCATTCATCTGCTGATGGACATCTAGGTTGTTTCCATGTCCTGGCTATTATAAACAGTGCTGCGATGAACATTGGGGTACATGTGTCTCTTTCAATTCTGGTTTCCTCTGTGTGTATGCCCAGCAGTGGGATTGCTGGGTCATAAGGTAGTCCTATTTGCAATTTTTTAAGGAATCTCCACACTGTTCTCCATAGTGGCTGTACTAGTTTGCATTCCCACCAACAGTGTAGGAGGGTTCCCTTTTCTCCACACCCTCTCCAGCACTTATTGCTTGCAGATTTTTGAATCGCAGCCATTCTGACTGGTGTGAAGTAGTACCTCATTGTGGTTTTGATTTGCATTTCTCTAATAATGAGTGATGTTGAGCATCTTTTCATGTGTTTGTTAGCCATCCATATGTCTTCTTTGGAGAAATGTCTATTTAGTTCTTTGGCCCATTTTTTGATTGGGTTGTTTATTTTTCTGGAATTGAGCTGCATAAGTTGCTTGTATCTTTTTGAGATTAGTTGTTTGTCAGTTGCTTCATTTGCTATTATTTTCTCCCATTCAGAAGGCTGTCTTTTCACCTTGCTTATATTTTCCTTTGTTGTGCAGAAGCTTTTAATTTTAATTAGATCCCATTTGTTTATTTTTGCTTTTATTTCCAGAATTCTGGGAGGTGGATCATAGAGGATCCTGCTGTGATTTATGTCTGAGAGTGTTTTGCCTATGTTCTCCTCTAGGAGTTTTATAGTTTCTGATCTTACATTTAGATCTTTAATCCATTTTGAGTTTATTTTTGTGTGCGGTGTAAGAAAGTGATCTAGTTTCATTCTTTTACAAGTGGTTGACCAGTTTTCCCAGCACCACTTGTTAAAGAGATTGTCTTTACTCCATTGTATATTCTTGCCTCCTTTGTCAAAGATAAGGTGTCCATATGTGTGTGGATTTATCTCTGGGCTTTCTATTTTGTTCCATTGATCTATATGTCTGTCTTTGTGCCAGTACCATACTGTCTTGATGACTGTGGCTTTATAGTAGAGCCTGACACCAAGAGTTTTTAAGCGAGACGAAGATTCCATATGCTAAGTTGTGTCCGACTCTACAACCCCATGGACTGCAACATGCTAGGTTTCCCTTCAACATCTCCTGGAGCTTGCTCAAACTCATTTCCATTTGTCAATGATGCCACCCAACCATCTCATCCTCTGTCACCTGCTCCTCCTCCTGCCCTCAGTCTTTCCCAGTATTAGTGTCTTTTCCAATGAATTGATTCTTCCCATCAGGGACCAAATTATTGGAGCTTCAACTTCAGCATCAGTCCTTCCAATGAATATTCAGGGTTGATTTCCTTTAGGATTGACTGGTTTGATGTCCTTGCTGTCCAAGAGACTCTCAAGACTCTTCTCCATCACGACAGTTTGAAAGCATCAGTTCTTTGGTGGTCATCCTTCTTTATGTAGTAAATTGAAACAAATAAAAGGCAGCAGACCTTAAACGGTTTAGGCAACAAACATGACATTTAAAGTCAGAAGAATATTTTGCTGACTTTGGATTACCTTAGCTACTTACCATTGTCTTTAAAAAAAGACAATATAGATATGACTCTCCAGTATTGAAATCCATAGAAAATTATAGGAAAATATGCTATTCTCTGAAAATAATTTGAAATCTTAGCAAGTTATTGAGGGGAAAAAAACATTCTTCTTACAAACATGTAAAAAGATCACATATCTCTCTGGTCCCTTTAAGTCTGACCGTTTCTTACATCTTTAGTGAATTTATGTTTAAAAATAATATTACTCATATCTCTAAGCTTGGTAGAGAATGGTGTCACCTTCTCTACTAAAATAACCAATGAAGTTCTTCTTGAAATTCTTTGTGAATTTTGCTTAACTGCTTCTATGTCTTAAGCCTGGTCAGTAAGAATATTACATCTGGAAAGCTTTCCTCTACCTAGAGCTAACTCCCCTGGATAAGGAAATGGCAACCAACTCCAGTACTCTGGTCTGGAGAATTCCATGGACAGAGGAAATGGGCAGGCTACAGTCCATGGGATTGTGAAGAGTTGGACACAACTGTGCAACTAACTTTCACTTTCAGAGCTAGCTAGGGCAACTAGGTGACAAAATAATGCCTCTGATCTGTAGCTGGGAAAAAAACAAACAAAAAAACAGAAGCAATTATTACCCTCAAGATGTGTTTTTCAGAGAGAGATGCATTGTGAGCACTGTCATCCACAGCTAGTACAAGAAATAATCTGAGAGAGAGTTTTAAAGGACAATCCAGTGTAATTTTTGTATGGCTTCTTTCTTGTTCTGGGCTTCCCTGATTGCTCAGATGGTAAAGAATCCGCCTGCAATGCAGGAAACCTGGGTTTGATCTCTGGGTAGGGAAGATCCCCTGGAGAAGAGAATGGCTACCCACTCCAGTATTCTTGCCTGGAGAATTCCATGGACAGAGGAGCCTGGTGGGCTACCTCTGTCATGGGGTTGCAGTTCATGGTGTTGGAGTGTTGAATGTGACTGAGCAACAAACACTTTCACTTGCTGCAGGTTATTTGGCCTAGCAGTACATACTTTTTGTTCAGCTTACTTTTCTTGATGTTTCCATTCATCCAGGAGGTATATCTGTCTGTAATAAGAGAAAAGAAAGTTTCAAACCTGTGATTATTTGATTATTTTTGGGTTTCTTTGTTCTTGTCAGTGACAGCTCATTTTCAAATTAGCATAAAATCACTTCATGGGAAATAGATGGGGAAACAGTGGAAACAGGGTCAGACTGTATTTTTGGGGCTCCAAAATTACTGCAGATAGTGATTGCAGCCATGAAATTAAAAGACACTTACTCTTTGGAAGAAAAGTTATGACCAACCTAGATAGCATATTCAAAAGCAAAGACTTTGCCAACTAAGGTCTGTCTAGTCAAGGCTATGGTTTTTCCTGTGGTCATGTATGGATGTGAGAGTTGGACTGTGAAGAAGGCAGAGCGCTGAAGAATTGATAGTTTGAACTGTGGTGTTGGAGAAGACTCTTGAGAGTCCCTTGGACTGCAAGGAGATCCAACCAATCCATCCTGAAGGAGATCAGCCCTGGGATTTCTTTGGAAGGAATGATGCTAAAGCTGAAACTCCAGTACTTTGGCCACCTCATGCAAAGAGTTGACTCATTGGAAAAAGACTCTGATGCTGGGAGGGATTGGGGGCAGGAGGAGAAGGGGACGACCGAGGATGAGATGGATGGATGGCATCACAGACTCGATGGACATGAGTCTGAGTGAACTCCAGGAGTTGGTGATGGACAGGGAGGCCTGGTGTGCTGCGATTCATTGGGTCACACAGAGTGGGACACGACTGAGCGACTGAACTGAACTGAATCTAGTATGTACGTACATACACACACAAACACATACAGATGGCTTACCATATATCTGATACTATTCCAAGAGCTTTATTAATATTAACTTATTTAACCTTTTAAAAAACCCTATGAGAAAGTTGCTTGTAATTATACCACTGTCAGGTGAGAAATCTGAGATACAGAGTGTTTCAGAAAGTTGACCAAGGTCACCTAATAGTGAATTGCCAATTCAAATCCAGGCCATTGGCCTCTAGAGTCTGCCCTTCAGCACTGTGTGCTAACAACTCATTGACAAGTAAAGTCACATTCACTCCAGGCCTTCAGACACAGGATAGTTGACTAATCTGCTTCTCAGAAGCAAGAGAGACTTTCTGTGCTCTGGATGAATATCTCCTTAAAAAAATATTTCCTATAAATCAGATGCATCTCACTCTCTTGAATAATCTAGTGGGCTTCAGATGCCAGGGAAAAGCTAACTTCACAGGTGGTCCCAAGTGGACAGAGTACACAGCTTTATGGTACAGCATCTTTGCAAGGGAACTTAAATAATTCTGGAGGTGCTATGAGCACAGTTTTTGGCCTACATAAGACTGATGAATTTCTGTGAATTATAACTTCTATGTATGTTTGATTATAATTCATAGAACTCGAAGTTCAAAAGTAAGATTAATAAAAATTCAAGACATAGGATTTATAAGACATAAATCTAAGTCAATCAATATGATTATTCAAATCTTAGAAATATGTTTCAGATGGTCAGCTTTAGACTTATAAAGACCTTACTTCAACATAAGTAACTACAACAGATTCTGAGTTCCCAGACGTCAGGTAGCATATCTACATGACTCAGCATTTAATTAACTCAGTTCATGGCACGTAGATGATGCTGAATATCAGGTGACAAAGGAAGGAAGAAGAGAACATGAAAAGAAAGGCAGAAGCAGAGAGGGAGGGAAGGAGAAAATGGGGGGGAAGAAGACAATCTTTTAACTACTTTTCCCTGCTGTCTAATGGAAAATTCCTCAGAAGAATCGTCTTCTAATTTTCACTATGAACATGTTCAGATGCTTTAGTCTGCTTTAGAAAGGATGAATTCACCAAAATTACCTCTCCATTCTAAAGTTGTTCAAGTTATCTGGCAGAAAAAGAAATTACCTCACAAAAATCTATTGTTGTTCAGTCACTAAGTCATGTCTGACTATTACAACCCATGGACTGAAGCATTCCAGGCTTCCCTGTCCTACACTATCTCCCAGAGCTTGCTCAGATTCATGTCCACTGAGCCAGTGATGCCATTCAACCATCTCATCCTCTGTTGCCACCTTCTTCTCCTCCCTTCAATCTTTCCTAGCATCAGTTCCAATGAGTCAGCTCTTCGCATCAGGTGGCCAAAGTATTGAAGCTTCAGCTTCATCATCAGTCCTTCCAATGAATATTCAGGGTTGATTTCCTTTAGGATTGACTGGTTTGATCTCCTTGCTTTCCAAGGGACTCTCAAGTGTCTTCTCCAGCACCAAACTTGTTCAAATTATGTTGTAGAAAAAGCACTTCTCTCACAAAAATCTATAGACTTCTATAATTTCCATGTAGGACATACAAAATTATTACAATTAAACACACCATTCTCTTTCTCTTTTGGTTGGCTCTCAAATTGTAGCTCTTAATATTTAAAACTTGAAGGTATATCATGGATCACATCTAAGAGTTTACAAAGGCAACAAAGACAGCAGATCAGTTGCAACATAATGAATTTTGATCCAGGTTTTGGGAATGTTCTCGTGTAGAGTCTTAAAACCAAGTTTGAGTTCTTCCCTATTCCAGGCAAAATTCCATTGTCATATTCTATTCATTCAAACTTTTAGAAATATTACGGCATGCCCCAGATCCTCATCCAAGATTTGTCTAGGATTTTTACAAATAGTTTCTGTCTTCTAAGATAGAAGCCCTTTCTATGATTAAGGACATTTAAGCTAATGGAGAATAGACACACTCTTTGGATTCATTTTGCATTCATGAGATCATTCAAGTTCTTTAAAAAAGTCATCTTCTAATCCGAGCATGACTAATGCATTTCTAGGTTGTGGTCATAACACTTGAGGCTGAAAAAGAAAAAAAAAATTAAACTCTTAACTTTAGATGTTTTGCCTTTATGTTTGCCACCATTGGAAGGTTTTTAAAAGTTTGATCAGAACAGGGCTTGTTTTACAGGAGGTTTTCCTGTGAAGAGGAAGTGGGTGGAGGGAAATGAAAGTTAATGCATGAGCAGAGTTCAGTTACTCTGCTTCTCCTAGAATCTATGCATTTCTTCTGAGTTATTTTAAATAGATATGTTAGATGTCCTGTTATTTTGAATAAGTGTCTAGTTTTAATTAGGCAAGGTACATAAGTGTTTTAATTAGATATCCAAATACATCATCTGAGATTTTTTTCCCCCAGAAAATAAAAGTAATTTAATTTCTTCTTCATTAAATATAAGGGCAGTAAAATCTTTTGAATATATTTCAACTCAAGAGATTGAGATTTTTTCCATTGGACTATAATATATGCATAGATTATTTCATCTTGAATTTCTCTAAGCTAATGAAGCACATGAAAGTAATGAAGTTAAACCACAACTTGTTAAGTGTGATGCAGTTTTCCAACATGACCAAAGGAAAAAAAGACTTACTAGGTTAATGCCAGTGCCCTGAATTAGAGTCTACTTTGTTCGCTTGCTTTTTAACTCAGTACAAAAAAAGTATAAGTTTGTTTGCATGCTTTCTATGAGATGAAATTAGGGATAGCATCCTGTCATTCCACTGGAATATATCTGCCACTCTCTTTTTCATGTCACTATGTATTATTTAACTTGAAAATTAGAGCATGATGATAGGAGAAAAGATCTTAAACTATAAAAATTGGACACTGTATACCTTGCCTTTTTTCAGAATGCTTGTAAATACACAAATCACACGGTTTCCCACATGGTTTTCACTGCAATCCACCAACTAATATTTGCTGTAAGACTGCTCACCATTTTGTTTCTCACATAGAACTTAAACCCTGAATGATAGTGCAGGTACAGGAAACACTAGCTTCTAAATGGGGCTGTGATGATTGTGAAGTCCAGCTGTTCTACTCATTGGTGGGGCCCCGAGATACATTATTTAATCTATTGGAAACTTGTTTTTGTCATCTACACATTGGAGGCTCTACATTTTGGTTGTTGGAAGAGTCAAGCAGAGTGTAAAAAGGCACCTGTTGTCAAATGAGTCCTCATTAAACGTTATCCTCAGTTTATCATCTTTGCTCTTTCACCCAAGTCCCTATAGTATAGTCTACATATTTTGATTAAAATATATAGCACAACCCATTTCAGTGATTGTATGTAAGTATCTGTTTTGCTAAATTTAGTCTTCTATAAGTGATTGTTCTTTTCTTGTCTCAGGAATGCACCTGGGCAGAATAACCTTTTTGGATATTTATCGGATTTGCAGATGTTATAGAATTTGATGCCTTGCTACTCTTAAACATTGATATGCAACCTGTCCTTAGAGGGCAATTCTACAAAGTAGTCTTTGTGGAAAATTATGCAATAAGTTATGAATTGATCCAGAAATTCATAAATTAACATACTTCCCAAGTGGTACCAGTGGTAAAGAAAGCGAAAGTGTTAGTTGCTCAGTTGTGTCCAACCCTTTGCGACTCCGTGGACTGTGGCTCACCAGGCTCCTCTCTCCATGGGTTTCTCCAGGAAAAAATACTGAAGTGGGGTGCCATTCTCTTCTTCTCCAGGGTATATTCCTGGCCCAGGGATCAAACCTGGGTCTCCCATATTGCAGGCAGATTCTTTACTGTCTGTGCCACCAGAGAATTCCATCTGCCAATGCAGGAGACTTAAGAGATACAGGTTTGATCCCTGGGTTGGGAAGATTCCCTGGAGGAGGGCATGACAACCTGCTTCACTATTCTTGCCTGGGAAATCCCATGGACAGAGTAGGCTGGTGGGCTACAGTACATAGTGTTGCAAAGAGGTAATCATGACTGAAGCCACTTAGTAGGCTCGCACACAGGGATTTAAGAATTATTTTGCTAGGATGAAATGATAAATTCAATGTATTCATCAATACCTATCTTCATGTCCCCGAATAATTTGCCATCTTAAATGGTCCAATATATTAATATATTATACATGCAAATAGAGGTATTTAGTTCAAATTCCTAAATTAAATGTGTTGTTTTCATCTCTCTTGTAGTTGCAAACTATATATTTACTGAAAATAAAAGGACGGGGGGTAAAAGTTCCCCAATGTCCTCTGGACACTTTTCTGAGCTCCTTGCTCAGTAAAACCACAGTTGGCTGCATTTTTCTAGTAGTCCTCTGAGTTGTAAATAAACTAAACATATATGCTTCTAGGAACTGTTTATGTTCTGTAGTATTATTTTTAAGCGTGCACAAGTCCTCATTAATAACTGAGGCAACTGCATTTAATTAGATGGATATCTGACTACATGAATCAGTATAAGATCAAATTAAACCATTTTGCTTTACATAAAGTCTTTATTACATCCTCTCTCAATGCCAATGCCCTCAAAACTGAGTTGCCAAACCCTATTTTCTCATATAACTAATGATATTCTGAAAAGCAAAATGTCTGGTTTTTAATGGTCAAAAAAAATCTGAAATATATTAATACATTTAGCCTAAGTATTTAAAATTTTTTTTGATTTGTATTTTTTAGGTTCTGCAAGGATAAATCAGTTCTACCAGCATTGGGTAAATTTCCATATGATCCTCTGCCTGGGCCCCACTGTTCAAGAACAGAATATCTATGATCAAATTTACTTTTGTGCTCCATGTTAGGAAAGATTTGTATGTGTCTGCTTCCTCCCTTTATTCCCCCATGTCTACACATTTATGGGTGTGCATGCCATGTGTGAAACACGAGAACATTCTTATCTCCACAGCTCAGCTAATTTTGTTAGAGATACCAGCAGCCATAATAACATAAGGAGGTATTTTTGGATTCAGACACTGAACCAAGCCAAATATTTCATGAAGTGCAGTAAGTCCATACGGAGCTGAAAAACATAGCTTTTGTGTTTCATGGAGGCCCTTAAATTGAAACAAATTTTAACTAGGCTGCAAAGTCAGCAGAGAATATGTCCTTTTTCTTTCTTCTTCTGTGAATGTGGATATCTAATTCACATAAAGAATTATCCTGTGTGCCCGTAATAGCTTTCTTATATTAAGTAATTTAAGGCTTCCCTGGTAGCTCAGTGGTAAAGAATCTGCCTGGCAATGCAGGAGACACAGGTTCAATCCTTGGGTTAGGAAGATCCACTGGAAAAGAAAATGGCAAGCCTACTCCAGTATTCTTTCCTGGGAAATTCCATGGACAGAGGAGCCTGGTAAGCTACAGTCTGTGTGGTTGCATGTGCATATGCACACATGCGCACACACACGCACACACAAACCACACACTGGTATTCTTTACTATGTGTGGATCCTTCTGGTCATCATTGTTGCTTCTTTTTCCAGCAAGTTGCAGAGATAGCTTGTAGGGATTCACTCAGCTCTTCCCTCGTCCCACCTTTGATGGTTGCTTCTATGTACACTATGTTCTTTGACTTTTCAATTCCCTTCCCTTGTTGTGGGATACAGCCTTCCTCATTCTTTATTAACGCACACAGTTATGCAGACCTTTTTCTTTGAAGAGGTGTCTGATATTCTTCCCATGAGAAAAATATAGGTAATAACAAAATTAACAGAGAGGTTTAACAGTTCATAAAATAATAATTCTTTTCCTACTGCTCCCAGTTCCTTCACAGAAAGTAAGCTGAAGACATAACTGGACTTTGAAATCCAAACCTCTTCCCCTTTAAGACTTGGTGAAATCACATTGTTCTTTCCTCCCTTGATTATGCCACTCTTGAGATGATGTCACCACAAAGTCCAGCTGATTGTTCTGTTTCAAACCAATGACTAGAATCTCTGAGTATTCCAGGTGAGCCAGCACTTAATTCACCAGACCTTTGCCCTGATAAGAAATGATTCCCTTAAACATTTCCTCATCATTCTCCTTTTGACAAAGGCTTATGAGTTGTTACGTTTATAATCATCCATGTATTAAAAATTCTCACCCTTTCCTTTCCCAATTTTGAACCACTCAGTTGTTCCACGTTGTTACTAACTGTTGTTCCTTGACTTGCATACAGGTTTCTCAGAAGACAAATAAGGTTGTCTGGTAGTCCCAGATTAAGAATGAAGAATTTCCCACAGTTTGTCATAATCAATACAGTCAAAAGCTTTCACGTATTCAATGAAAGAGAAGTAGATGTTTTTCTGGAATTCCTTTTTTTTCTGTGATCCAGTGGATGTTGGTAGTTTGATCTCTGTTTTTTTTCTGCCTTCTCTAAATCCAACTTGAACATCTGGAATTTCACAGTTCATGGACTGCTGAAGCCCTTGTTGCTATCCAGTCACTCAGTCATGCCTGACTCTTTGTGGCCCCATGGACTGCAGCATGCCAGGCTTCCCTGTTCTTCACCATCTCCTGGAACTTGCTCAAACTCATGTCCTTTGAGTCAGTGATATCACTCAACCATCTTGTCCTCTGTCATCCTCCTCCTGCCTTCAATCTTTCCCAGCATCTGGGTCTTTTCTAATGTGTTGGCTCTTTGCAACAGCTGGTGCAACAGCTTCAATATCAGTCCTTCAAATGAATATTCAGGGTTGATTTCCTTTAAGGTTGACTGGTTTGATCTCCTTGCAGTCCAAGGGACTCTCAAGAGTCTTCTCCAACATCACAGTTTGAAAGCATCAATTCTTCAACACTGGGCTTTCTTTATGGTCCAACTCTCACATCCATACATGACTACTGGAAAAACCACAGCTTTGACTATACAGACCTTTGTTGGCAAAGTAATATCTCTGTTTTTTAATGTGCTGCTGAGGTTTGTCTTTTCTTCCAAGGCACACGCATCTTTTAATTTCATGGCTGCAGTCACCATCTGCAGATAAAGTCTGTCACTGCTTCCAGTTTTTCCCATCTATTTGCCAAAGTGATGGGACTAGAGGCCATGATCTTCATTTCTTGAATGCTGAGTTTTAAGCTGGCTTTATCACTCTCCTCTTTCAATTTTATCAACAAGCTCTATAGTTCCTCTTTGCTTTCTGTCATAAGGGTGGTATCATCTGCCTATCTGAGGTTATTGTTATTTCTCCTGATAGTCTTTATTCCATCATTTTCTTCATCCAGACTGCCATTTCACATAATGTTCCCTGCACAGAAGTTAAATAAGCAGGGTGACAATATACAGCCTTGATGTACTCCTTTTCCTATTTGGAACAAGTCTGTTGTTCCATGTCCAGGTCTAACTGTTGCTTCCTGACCTGCATACAGATTTCTCAAGAGGCAGGTCAGGTGGTCTGGTATTCCCATCTCTTTCAGAATTTTCCACAGTGTGTTGTGATCCACACAGTCAAATGCTTTAGCGTAGTCAGGGAAAAGAAGCAGATGTTTTCCTGGAACTCTCTTGCTTTATCTATGATCCAATGTATGTCGGCAATTCAATCTCTGGTTCTTCCGCCTTTTCCAAGTCCAGCTTGTATGTATTAAGCTCTTAGTTCACATACTGTTGAAACCTAGATTAAAGAATTTTGAACATTATCTTGCTAGGACGTGAAATGAGTGCAATTGTGTGGTAGTTTGAACATGCTTTGGCATTGCCCTTCTTTGTGATTGGACTGAAAACTGACCTTTTTCAAGATGTGTGGCCATTGCTGAGTTTTCCAAATTTGTTGGCTTCTTGAGTGTGGAGTATTAATAGCATCACCTTTTAGGATTTGAAATAGTTCAGCTGGAATTCCATCGCCTCCACTAGCAGAAGTTAAAGCATCTGCCTGGAATGCGGGAGACCTGGGTTTGATCCCTGGGTCGCGAATATCCCCTGGAGAAGGAAATGGCAACCCACTCCAGTAATCTTGCCTGGAGAATCCCATGGAGGGAGGAGCCTGGTAGGCTACAGTCCATGGAGTCACAAAGAGTAGGACACGACTGAGCGAATTCACAAAATGCTTCCTAAGGTCCACTTGACTTTGCACCCCAGGATGTCTTACTAGGTGAGTGATAAACACCAAGGTGAGTGACATCACTCTAGATGAGTGATAACCACCACTGTGGTTATCCAGGTCAGCAAGACATTTTCTGTATAGTTCTTTGTATTCTTGCCACCTCTTCTTAATCTTTTCTGCTTCTGTTAGATCCTTGCCATTTCTATCCTTTATTGTGCCCGTCTTTGCATGAACTATTCCCTTGGTATTTCCAGTTTCCTTGATGAGATCTTTAGTCTTCCCCATTCTATTTTTTTCCCTTTATTTCTTTGCATTATTCTCTTAAGAAGGCTTTCTTATCTCTCCCTGCTATTCTTTGGAACTCTGCATTCAGTTGTGTATCTTTCTCTTTCCCCCTTGCCTTTCACTTCTCTTCTTTTCTCAGCTATTTGTAAGGCTTTATAAGACAACCACTTTGCCTTCTTTAATTTCTTTTCCTTTAGAATGGTTTTGGTCACTGGCTCCTGGACAGTGTTATGAATTTCCATCCACAGTTCTTCAGGCATTCTGTCTACCAGATTTAATCCCTTGAATCTATTAATCGTTTCCACTGAAAATCATAAGGGATTTGATTAAGCTCATACCTGAATGGTCTAATGATTTTACCTACTTTCTTCAATTTAAATCTGTAATTTTATCTTATATACTGAGTACATCATGCAAAATGCCAGGCTGGATGAATCACAAGCTGCAATCAAGATTGTCAGGAGAAATATCAACCACCTCAGGTTTTCAGATGATATTAATCTAATGGCAGAAATTGAAGAGGAACTAAAGAGCCTCTTGATGAGGATGAAAGAGGAGAGTGAGAAAGCTGGCTTAAAACTCAACATTCAAAAAAGGAAGATCATAGCCTCTGGTCCCATCACTCCATGGCAAATAGATAGGAAAAAAGTGGAAACAATGGCAGATTTTATTTTCTTGGGCTCCAAAGTCACTGCAGACAGTGACTGCAGACACAGAATTAAAAGACACTTGCTGCTTGGAAGAAAAGCTATGACAAACCTAGGCAGTCTATTAAAAAACAGTCATCAGTTTGTTCAGAAACATCCATATAGTCAAAGCTATGGTTGGACCATAAAGAAGGCTGAGCACCCAATAATTGATGCTTTCTAACTGTGGTACTGGAAAGGACTCTTGAGAATCCCTTGAACAGCAAGGAGATCAAACTAGTCAATCCTAGTGGAAATCAACTATGAATATTCATTGGAAGTACTGATACTGAAGCTTCATACTTTGGCTACTTGATGCAAAGAGCCGACTCATTGGAAAAACCCTGATGCCAGGAAAGACTGAATGAAGGGGGCGACAGAGGCTGAGATGGCTGGATGTCATTGACTCAATGGACATGAGTTTGAGCAAGCTCCGGGAGACGGTCAAGGACAAGGAAGCCTGAAGTGCTGTAGTTCACGGGGTCAAAAAGAATCAGACACAACTTAGGACTGAACAACAAAAATAACCCTTTCCGCTGGACTTTTGAAGTGCTCTGCCTCATCTGTGTGGCATTTCCAATAAGATTTTATTATCCCCTCTAATTTTAGTTACTTAAATTAAGCAACCATACATCATTTTTATTTTGCCTTTTTGTCAGGCATCCTTCAAAATATCTTAACCCTGCTGTTAATCTCTCTGATTTTTTCAGAGACCAGACATGCATGGAGCATGTCAGGAATGCAGAATTTTTGAGATATCCAGTTGATAAAATAGCAAATAACAAAGCTTTTCCTTGTATATATTTTTCTTATGAAATCTATTCAGGTTTTAATTTTGATCTAAAGTTTATTCTTAGTTCACTCAGGATTGGAATTGAATAAAAGACATTCTCCCAACTCTGCTCATGGAGAAAGGTATTCTTTTGATTTATTATGTTAGACATAGAATGAAGGGGAAAAAAGTTTGGGAAATGCATATAAACTGACCAATAATCTTGAGTTTTATAAAATATCACCTGGCAAAGCTACTGCCCCAAGAAACTAGACTTGTTATCTTTAACTCAGAGTGGGTCAGAGAAGGAGCTGTGTACTCCAAGGAGTTTTGGATTGGAATGTACTCTTAATCCTGGATATATCTGGGTATTGCTGAGAGCTTGTATATGGGCAGTCATGTGTTTTTAACCACTTACTTAAGTATCTTTCTTATTTTGGAAATATCCACTTACTTGATAAGTATTATCATTTTAAAATTAGGTGTTCATCATACACACTACCATCTATAAGATAGATAACCAAAAAGGACCTACTGTATAGCACAAGGAACTCTACTCAATATTCTGTGATACCCTATATGAGAAAAGAATATAAAAAAGAATGAGTAAACACTAAATCAATGCCTATCTGTCCCTTCCCCCACGCTTCCCTCCTGGTAACCTAAAGCTCATTCTTTGAGTCTCTGAGTCTATTTTTGTTTTGTAGATAAGTTCATTTGTATTATCATTGTTATTAGACTCTGCATGTAAGGGATATCATACATTTATCTTCCTCTGGCTTACCTCACTTAGTATGATAATTGGGAGTTTGGGATTCACAGGTACACACTGCTATATTTAAAATAGATAACCAATAAGGACCTACTGTAAAACAAATAAATAAATAAAATAAAACTTTTAACTTTGACAAGAGTAAAAAAGATGAATATATGTGTATGTATAACTGAATCACTGCTACTAACACAACTTTATAAATCAACTATACTCCAATAAAAACAAATACATAAATATAATTGTTTACATAAATTAGAAAGCTTTGTTCCAAGTAGTAAAAACAAATTTGAACTAAGTTGTCACAATGGAGGATATGTTCTAAGGACATAGGTGTGTTTTTTTGGAGCTCATAGGAAGCAGTGCAGGTACCATGACAGGAAATTAAGAGCCTTCTAAAATTCGAAATTTCTCTCTCAAACCCCAGCTGGTGTCTCCTGTTACTAGTTCTAAATGCCTAACAAAAGAACTCTGATTGACTCAGTTTGAATCGTCTGCCTGGTGCATTGGTCAAAGCCTCAGGTACAGACTCGGCCTGTACTGATGAAACCGATGAGTCAGAGTTTGGCTGCTCACAGAAGTCATTCTAGGCATTTAGGAGCAAAAGCATTTACAGATGGGGCTTCCCAGGTGGCTGAGTGGTAAAGAATCCACCTGCCAATGCAAAAGACATGGGTTTGATCCCTGGGTGGGGGAAGATCCCTTGCAGAAGGAAATGGCGACCACTTCAGTATTCTTACTGATTAAATCCCATGGACAGAGGAGCTTAGCCCAGTTCTTAATTGATTGAAAAGTTGACAGTGTCCCTCAACCTTGAATATTGTGCTATATCCTTTATTGTTAAACATAACTGGCAAGCAATATCACAATTGCCAGAGTAGTCAGAACTGGAACTTTTTGAAGGCACAGTTCTTTGTCTATAGTTTTTGTTGTTGTTGTTTTTTTTGCAGTGAATTATATATGACTTTATTTTATCACTCATCCAAACATTGACAGCCCAAGAAATGCCCAATCATAATTATATTGTTACCTTTAATTGGATATATTTAAAGTGTGGAGCTTGATAAGCTTTGCCCAAAACCATAATCAGGGATTTTCAGAGGCTGGTGGTATAGAATCTGGCTGCAATGCAGGAGACACAGGAGATGAGAATTCAACCCCAGGATTGGGAAGATCCCCTGTAGGAGGAAATGACAACCCACTCCAGTATTCTTGCCTGGACAATACCATGGACAGAGGACGCTGGCGAGCTACAGTCTATGAGGTCACAAAGAGTTGGACATGACTGAGAGACTAACAAACTGACACTGACATCACCATCATCAAGACAACAAACATCATCAGCATTTCCAAGTTCATTGTGGCTTAAAAAATAAAAACACAAAAATCTTTGTATTTTGTAGAGTGGTACATTTGTTACAATTGATGAACCTACACTGACACATCATAATCATCTGAAGTTCATGGTTTATCTTGGGTTTCACTCTTGCTGTTGTACATTCCATGTGTTTGAATAAATGTATAATGTTATGTGGTATCATACAGAGTATTTTCACTGTCCTAAAAAAATTCTCTTTGCTCTGACTATTTATCCCTCTACCCACCATAATCCCAAGAAACCACTGATTTTTTTTTTTTTTAATTTCTGTATAGCTTTGCCTTTTCCAGGATGTCATATAGATGGACACATACAGTAAAAAGATGGTTATGCATACAGAGTGCAACTTTTTCAAACTGGATTCTTTCACTTAGTAATATGCACATAAATTTCCTCTATGTCTTTTCATGGTTTGATAGCTCATTTCTTTGTAACACTGAAGAATATTCCATTCTCTAGTTGTACTACAGTTAGTTGTTCATCTACTAAAGGATAGCTTGGTTGATTCCAAGTTTTGGCATTTATGGATAAAGTAACTGTAAACATGTGGGTGCAGGTTTTATTGTGTATATAGGTTTTCAGCTCCTTTGGGTAAATACCATGGAGTATGATTGCTGGGTTGTATGGTAAGAGTATATTTAGTTGTATAAAAAAGTGCCAAATTTTCTTTCAGTAAGGCTGTACCATTTTGCCATCTCATCAGCAATGAATGAGAATTCCTCTTGCCCCAAATCTTCACCAGCGTTTGGTGTTATTATTGTTCCAGTTTGTAGCCATTCTAATAGGTATGTAGTGACATCTTGATATTTTAATTTGCATTTCTTTGATGATATTATAAAATGTTGAGCATCTTTTCAAATGCTTATTTGTCATGTGGGTATATTCCTTGGTGAGGTATCTGTTAAGGTTTTCAGTTCACTTATTTTTAATCAAGTTATTTGTTTTCTTGCTGTTGAATTTTGAGCTCTTCATATATTTTGGATGAGTCCTTTATCAAATGTGTCTTTTGCAAATATTTTCTCCCAGTCTGTAGCTCACCTACTTATTCTCTTGACATTGTCTTTTCCAGAGTAGACCTTTTTAATTTTAATGGGGTCTAGCTCATCCATTATAAAGCAACTTCAAAAAAAAAAGTTTTCAGTTAAATACAGTGAGGATGCATCCCAGCTGCATTTTACTGGCAAAAATTAATTCATATATCATGCACAAAATAGAGACAAATATCCTTTAAAATGGTGTAGGCTATTTTACCCAATATTTTACTAAAGAAACGAATGTTCCAGAATTACCATGAAAAACTAGAATGTAAAGATGTTTTTCCATTACTTGGCCTTGGTTCCCATGTATGTTGCATAGTGTGAACTGATCACCATACTGAGTGGGTTTCTAGTATTTAGAGATATACATTCTTGGCAGCATGCTCCTAAATACAATCCAACTACTTCACCCAGCACTCAACTTAAAGAAGTCACAATGTACTCCAGGGATGAGTTATACCTTCAACTGCCTGCTAACTTGAACTTAATGAGAACAAAATGTCTGGGAATCTTCAAGGGTATTATTGACTGTATAAGAATATATGAATGTCTTTTCCTTGGTTGATGTTTTTTAACTCTATGGTTTACTGTAACAAACCAGAATAACTAACAATGTATAGACTACTAAAGGACATCAGATGCCAATAACATAACATCTAAGAAATGACGATATGCTAGTCAACTTAATTTTTTGCAAACTTATTTGGGCATTGATAGACAAGCGTGAACTAGTTTCTTAAAAGCTGGCACCCATTCTCTTATTTCAGAATTCATTTATATTCAT
Organism: Ovis canadensis; assembly: GCF_042477335.2. Classification (NCBI taxonomy): domain Eukaryota; kingdom Metazoa; phylum Chordata; class Mammalia; order Artiodactyla; family Bovidae; genus Ovis; species Ovis canadensis. The sequence continues at coordinate 66,728,767 of NC_091250.1, forward strand.
TTATTTTCTAATTTCTTCTTTTGGAATATCCTTTGAAGCTTGTTCAAATCATTTAAATTCAATTAATCTTGGCATATGGCCATTCTTAACGAGTAGACTTGGTTTCTAGTAGTAGTCAACATTCATCTCATGCAAGTGTTAGGCACTTAAATTGGCAAAATTATTTTAAGACAAAATGTGCTGTGCCTCTAGATTTACAAAGCTGCTTCATTCCAGAGGCTCCTAATCTAGCTCTGAGAGCAAGACATGGGAGTGAATTTCAAGTTGCTGATTGGAATATCACTGGAATTAATAAATAAATATGACCATTTTGCAAAAAACAACACACATTTGGAGCAAATAATTGTAACACATTTTCTTAAATTTTTACCATCTACTGGCCAAATCTTTACTTAAAAACAAGGCTTAGCTTCTTACAAATGGAGAAGGCAATGGCAATTTTTTTTGTAAGAAGCTAAGCCTTGTTTTTCAGTAAAGACAAAACACGACTGTAAAATAGCTTTACTCGTTTACTTGCATGTTGTTTCCAAGGGCATGAAGATAGGATAATTATCTTCCTTCTCTTAGTCTTGTTCTGTTTTTAAAGAAAAACTTCAGTTCAGGTTATTCATTCTTTCTTTATCTGCAACTCTCCAAAAGACATATGGCAAGGTGTCCTTGAGAATCAGATTTGCTGAGAATGATCACTGGGCATGCCTGGACTTTTCTATGAATCTGATCATATAAAATTAAAATAGATTCATACAACATAGGCCTGGGATTAGTTTAGGTGAGTAAGGCATTTACTGCAGACATAAAATCTAAGATGTCTAAAATACTTAATCATTAGCATAAATAATATTATAGAGCAAGTTATTAAGTAAATAAAAATCAATGCAAAAGTTCATGCTGTACATAATATTAACTTAAAAATAAAATGGCATTTGTTTATTCTCTACCCTGCATAATTTTGCAAAAAAAAAAAAAAAAAAAAACCACCAACAACAAACTATCAGTTTGAAATTCCTGTCTGGGTAGATGTCATGTTCCCACTGGGTTGATTTTGAGACCTGACAACAGTGTGGGAACAGATTGGATAACATAGACTGTAATGTATCATCATGTTTTTTTATTGTAGAAATTCCATTACATTTGTCCAACTCATTCTAAATTAGATAATATCATGTAAGAATATTATCTAAGTGTATGTAAGAGAGCATATTTTCTATAGGCTCCCATTTTTTTCACAACTGCCTTTGCTTTTTGCTCCCAAGCACAGATGTTCAGTTACTGAATCATGTCTGACTCTTTGCAACCCTAGGGACTGCAGCATGCCAGGCTCCTCTGTCCTTCACTATCTCCCGGAGTTTGTTCAAGTTTATGTCCATTGACCAAGCACTGATAGTCACTTTCTTAGCTCTGCAAATGTTGTGTACATGCAATTTACCATCATCCTATGTTACATTACATAAGGGAGAAAAAGTACTGTTGGTAGAAATCAACTTAAATATATATTTAGAGAAAACTGTTGTTATATTTTAGATTGATATATTGTTTTACAATAATATAAAAGTACATAAAGGGAAGAAATAATGTGAAAATATAAACATCAAAAGATACATACTATGGTGTACCATAATAAAGAGGACATTCTGCTTGCTCTTCAATATTTAAAATGTTTGCTATTTATTCAGCATATGACCTGACTCAAATTATTTATAATTCAAGTATTTGTTTCTACTGTGGAGCTTGTTTTGACTGTTTAGTCTAAAATGGTTCTCTTTGTTATTTCTTGTATACTGTATCAACCTAGATTAGCATAATCACTGTGATTAACATTAATTGAGGAGCAGAAATGAAAATGGTGGCTGGAAACAGTTTGGCTGATATGTACAATGGTAAAAATTTGTATTACATGAATACTTAAATGATAACATTTGACTTTAGTTCTAAAACTCTGAAGCATTAGTGGGAAAATAGAACTTGGGGCATAGATGAATATACATATGTATGCTAGACAAAAATGCAGATGTGTTCTGTGTAGGAATACTCACTGCTCTCTTAGTTTAGTACTGGAAAACACCATAATATGGCTGTTTAGGAGTATAGACTACAATTATGCTAAGACATGAGTCAATCTTTGCTTTAATTGTTAGCTATGTAACTGTGAGTCAATTAGTGAATCTCTCCAGAGCTCAGTTTTCTTACTTGTAAAATGGGGATAATTAATAAACTTAGTAGGGTGGTTACAAGTCTTAAATAAAACTCTGTATGCAAGCTTCTTGGCATCATGTTAGGCAAATGATAAATGCTTTCTAAATACTAACTATAATCCATCATGTATTTGTTTTTTTCTTGGGTTTCATTGTTTAATGTCACATTCTTGTTCCCAGTTCTGCACTTTATTTCATACCATTTCCACTAATAGCTTTCACTGTTTGTAATGTTACTGACTTCCTTGAATTTACTTTCCTTTTCATTCCTGCGGAGAGGTTCTGAAATCTTCTATATGTTTTCTTTTACTTACGTCTATGTCTATGCTTATTATCCATTTCTAATCGGAAGTATTGTGATAAGGACTAGGTTTTCCTTTGGAAAACACACTAAACTCTCCTTGGAAAACACATCTAGCATGTGTTTAATGAAAAATGGCCTCCCACTGTTTATTTCAAATCAATTTAAACTGGATAAATCTATCTCAAAAATACAAAAGAAACCTGCATTGATAGTATCTGTTTTGGAAGGATAACCAGTGAGGTTCATTATTAACTGCTAAAAATTATAAAAATAAACATATTTACATATATATATATATATACACACACATATGTATGTAACATTTAAGAATTTGAAAATATCTTTTGATTTGATTTCCTTGACAATTATATTTTTTTGTAATGGATACCAACAAAAGCAGAGAAAGCTGTGAGACTACTCATCATATAAGAAATGATAATGATAATAAACTTCAATATTCTAACTATATCAATCACTAATAAAAAATTTCTAAACTTTATAAATTTTGTAAGACTGTATCATAAGGAACGCATCCAATTGCTAGTAACATTCAGTTCAGTTCAGTTCAGTTCAGTCGCTCAGTTGTGTCCGACTCTTTGTGACCCCATGAATTGCAGCACATCAGGCCTCCCATCACCATCTCCCAGAGTTCACTCAAATTTACGTCCATCGAGTCGGTGATGCCATCCAGCCATTTCATCCTCTGTTCTCCCCTTCTCCTCCTGCCCTCAATCCCTGCCAGCATTAGAGTCTTCCAATGAGTCAACTCTTCGCATGAAGTGGCCAAAGAACTGGAGTTTCAGCTTTAGCATCAGTCCTTCCAAAGAAAGCCCAGGTCTGATCTCCTTCAGAATGGACTGGTTGATCTCCTTGCAGTCAAGGGACTCTCAAGAGTCTTCTCCAACACCACAGTTCAAAAGCATCAATTCTTTGGCACTCAGCTTTCTTCACAGTCCAACTCTCACATCCATACATGACTATTGGAAAAACCATAGCCTTGACTAGACAGACCTTTGTTGCCAAGTAACATTAAAAATTATAAATATCATAAATATTTTTTTCTTCTACATAACAGTTTAGACAAGAAAAGTCGGTAGTGTGAGTTCAGCTATTCAGTGTATCACAAATAACCCAGGATTTTTCCATATTTTTTCTCTATGATCCTCCAAATTTTGGCTCTTTAGTTTCAGGTTTGCTGACTAATGGCTACAATAAGAGTACTATAACTCCAGATATCAAGATCTCATTCTAAAACAGGGATATAAGCCAGAGCAGTAAGACAATTTCTCATGTTGCTTTCCTGCTTGTAAAATTATTTTTGCCCAAAGACCCTTGGCAGAATTCTCTCTTTCATGAGAAATGGAAAATGACCATTCTCTAAATAAGAATTTTAGGCCCACTTTATCTGAGATCAAGGGATCTCTTCTTGAGGCCTTGAGAAAATCATGGCTCTGTTAGCAAGGCAGTGGTCTGTGAGCAACATTTGTTCCTGTCACATAGGTGTACACATACATAAACACACACACACACACACACACACAGTAGTACTCTACAGGAGGAAGCGTGAGGTTCACAAAGCAGCTGTCATCTCTCTTCTCACTAATTTCCTATTTTTTCTTTTGGCTCTAAAAATGTTAAAAAAATGTTTACAGTGCTAATAATCAGTTAATTCTTGTTTGATCAGATATTCAGATCAAACTGAACCTGAAGTTCTATTAGAGAAAATAACTGATTTTTGAGGTAGCTGGTATATCATTTCATATCTCATAAATCTGGAACATGAAGATTAAAGAGAAATTACATACAAGGAAACAAGATGGAGAATACATAAAATACATGTCAAACATGCTAATGTCTTCTTAAATGTTGGTCATAATGTTAGTTTTAAATTTCTTGGCAGCCAATAAGAAGAGGAAAATCAATCAGCTCAAAATATTAATAGTATCTATAAGACAGAAATGAACTCCAGACTCACAGGAAACTCAACTAATCTGGAAGAATCCAGAGGCATTTTCTCCAGGGTTCTGATAAAAAGAACAATGTATAACCCAGTGAATCTGGTTCCACTAACTTCTTTACAGAAAACACATTGCAGCATTCCTCAGGGGCAATTTCTTATGAGCTCCTTCAATTTGAACAATAGCAAACTACCTAAGTATGATTCAGAAAGCACAATTTTTGGTCAAGGGCCATAGACCTGGCAAATCCCAAAACAGGAAGGATAATAGAAAAAACATGTAATAAATCTATCTTCCCTTCTGTCTTTTTGCAAATTTATCTTTATAAAAGAGTAACAGACACAGGAAATGTACAAACAAATCTGTCTGGTTTCACAGTTGACAATACATTTGGCCAGTTTTGGTTAGTTTATTACCTTTAGGTTATCAAGATCTTAAAAGCTAATGCTTCTTCTCAGGTTTATGCTAGTGGAATTTCAGCAATTACTAACAACACTTTAAAAAAATGCAGTAGAATAGAGACCATTAGATTCAAGCAATTCTAAGAATAAGCTAGAGTTACCATTTGACTTATTATTTTTAATAATTTACTTACTTATAAATATTTCCTAAAAATAAATTAAAGATTTAGTCATAAAAGACCCTGCTGAGCAATAGTCAAAAGATTGCCTTTGATTCTGACCACAGACTTTTATATCTGTAAATAATTAAATATTTATGGAGTTAATTCATTTCCAACCATTAATTTTCATCTCAGGTTAAGTGGTTTGTCTATTTGACTTCATTTCAGATTATCAGGACTTGAACTTAGACATCATTTGGCAAAAGGTAAAAATCTCAAGGGTCCAGGAGCCCCAATTACTAATCTCTCTTATGGAGGTGACCATTTAGGCTACATACAGGACATGTATTCAATGTAAACTTTTGCTTTCCATGACACACATAAAGACCAAAATAGACATAATTTATAAAATGTTTGTAAGATTTAAGAGATAGCTTATTGTTCTTAAAGTAGTATTTTTAATATATAATAATTGTATGTAACCCTTTTAAAATGATCTCTAAGTTTGTTGTATTTGTAAGGATTGCCCTTTTGGAAAATGTCATCATTATTTTACGATAAAAAGAACTCAACTTTTTCACTAAATCAATTTCACCTCAACTATTGTTTGCCTCCACACCTTGGAAGCACACAAAAAATTTTTTGAAGACCTTGGGCAAGAAAAAACAAAACAAAACAAAACAAAAACTATCTGGTAAGCCTAGCAAGTTAGAAATATGAATAAAGATATACATATTAATTGCAAAAGTTCACCATAATTGCATGTGCAAAAACACAGGTATAAATAATTAACCTCTTGAGCAGGAAATTGGTTGATTGCAGGTGCAATTATTGAAACAGAATAAAGAAGGAATGGTGGAGTTCTGTTGAAAATGTAATCTCAGATTGTATGGGTTTTCAAACTTACTGCAATCAAGTTAAAAAGTATTGTTAATCATGTTGATGGATGGCAGAAATCAAACCAATATTGTAAAGCAATTATCCTTTGATTAAAAATAAAGTAGAAAAAAATGTAGTGTCAAAAGTTTAGAAATAATAGGAACAAAAACACTAAATCAATTGTTAATCTAAAAGAAATAGACTGCCAAATATCTCCCCAACAAAGATGGGTTTGTTTGGGATCAGCAAAGAATTTCAGTTTATACAACCTTGGTCACGTGCAAGTACTTACATGGCAAGGGAAGAACGCTTTTATAGAGAGGAAAATGAAGTTGGAGGGCTACAGTTTCATTGGCTGCTTCATTTCCAAGAAGAGGGATATTTCCCATTGGACTCTGCTGTTATTGCCAGGTGCAAACATTCCCCCTTCTGTTCTCCTGACATTATTTAACTGAGGTTTCTGTTTATTAGTGTTTTACACACTGAAGAACTAATGAGTAAAAGTACACATATCAAAATAAAACCAGTTTATAACCTAGGAGCACTCAAACCAAAATATGAATGAGGCTCAGAGATATTAACATATCTGCTATAAAGCAGTTTAGTGACTGTTTATTCTTCCCAGAGATTGAGCATAATATTAAATTTTACTTAAATGATAGAAAATTGGTTACTGGTTACCTCATACCAACCTTCAGTTCAGGTCAGTTTGGTCGATCAGTTGTGTCTGACTCTTTGTGGCCCCATGAATCGCAGCACGCCAGGCCTCCCTGTCCATCACCAACTCCCGGAGTTCACTCAGACTCACGTCCATCAAGTCAGTGATGCCATCCAGCCATCTCATCCTCGGTCGTCCCCTTCTCGTCCTGCTCCCAATCCTTCCCAGCATCAGGGTTTTTTCCAATGAGTCAACTCTTTGCATGAGGTGGCCAAAGTATTGAAGTTTCAGCTTCAGCATCAGTTCTTCCAGTGAACACCCAGGACTGATCTCCTTTAGGAAGGACTGGTTGGATCTCCTTGCAGTCCAAGGGACCCTCAAGAGTCTTCTCCAACACCACAGTTCAAAAGCATCAATTCTTCAATGCTCAGCTTTCCTCACAGTCCAACTCTCACATTCATACATGACCACTGGAAAAACTATAGCCTTGACTAGACAGACCTTTGTTGACAAAGTAATGTCTCTGCTTTGGAATATGCTGTCTAGATTGGTCATAACTTTCCTTCTAAGGAGTAACCATCTTTTAATTTCATGGCTGCAATCACCATCTGCAGTGACTCTGGAGCCCCAAAAAATAAACTGTGACACTGTGATGCTGTTTCCCCATCTATTTCCCATGAAGTGATGGACCGAATGCCATGATCTTTGTTTACTAAATGTTGAGCTTTAAGCCAACTTTTTCACTCTCCTCTTTCACTTTCATCAAGAAGCTTATCTGAGGTTATTGATATTTCTCCTGGCAATCTTGATTCCAGCTTGTGCTTCTTCCAGCCCAGTGTTTCTCATGATGTACTCTGCATAGAAGTTAAATAAGCAGGGTGACAATATACAGCCTTGACATACTCCTTTTCCTATTTGGAACCAGTCTGTTGTTCCATGTCCAGTTCTAACTGTTGCTTCCTGACCTGCATATAAGTTTCTCAAGAGGCAGGTTAGGTGGTCTGGTATTCCCATCTCTTTCAGAATCTTTCACAGTTTATTGTGATCCACAAGGTCAAAGGCTTTTGTATAGTCAATAAAGCATAAATAGGTGTTTTTCTGGAACTCTTTTGCTTTTTCCGTGATCCAGCAGATGTTGGCAATTTGATTCTGGTTCCTCTGCCTTTTCTAAAATCAGCTTGAACATCTGGAAGTTCACGGTTCACATATTGCTGAAGCCTGGCTTGGAGAATTTTGAGCATTATTTTACTAGCATGTGAAATGAGTTCAATTGTGTGGTAGTTTGAGCATTCTTTGGCACTGCCTTTCTTTGTTATTGGAATGAAAACTGACCTTTTCCAGTCCTGTGACCACTGCTGAGTTTTCCAAATTTGCTGGCATATTGAGTACAGCACTTTCACAGCATCATCTTTCAGGATTTGACATAGCTCCATTGGAATTCCATCACCTCCACTAGCTTTGTTCGTAGTGATGCTTTCTAAGGCCCACTTGACTTCACATTCCAGGATGTCTGGCTCTAGGTGAGTGATCACATCATCGTGATTATCTTGCTCATGAAGATCTTTTTGGACAGTTCTGTGTATTCTTGCCATCTCTTCTTAATATCTTCTGCTTCTGTTAGGTCCATACTATTTCTGTCCTTAATTGAGCCCATCTTTGCATGAAATGTTCCCTTGGTATCTCTAATTTTGTTGAAGAAATCGCTAGTCTTTCCCATTCTGTTGTTTTCATCTATTTCTTTGCATTGATCACAGAGGAAGGCTTTCTTATCTCTCCTTGCTATTCTTTGGATCTCTGTATTCAGATGCTTACATCTTTCCTTTCCTCCTTTGCTTTTTGCCTCTCTTCTTTTCACAGCTATTTGTAAGGCCTCCTCAGACAGCCATTTTGCTTTTTTACATTTCTTTTCCATGGGGATTGTCTTGATTTCTGTCTCCCGTACAATGTCATGATCCTCTGCCCATAGTTCATCAGGCAGTCTATCTGTCTGATCTTATCCCTTAAATCTATTTCTCACTTCCACTGTATAATCATAAGGGATTTTATTTAGGTCATACCTGAATGGTCTAGCGGTTTTCCCTACTTTCTTCAATTTCAGTCAGAATTTGGCAATAAGAAATTCATGATCTGAGCCACAGTCAGTTCCAAGTCTTGTTTTTGCTGACTGTATAGAGTTTCTCCATCTTTGGCTGCAAAGAATATAATCAATCTGATTATGGTGTTGACCATCTGAGAATGTCCATGTGTAGAGTCTTCTCTTGTGTTGTTGGAAGAGGGTGTTTGCTATGACCAGTGCATTCTCTTGGCATAACTCTATTAGCCTTTGCCCTGCTTCATTCTGTACTCCAAGGACAAATTTGCCTGTTACTCCAGGTGTTTCTTGACTTCCTAGTTTTGCATTCCAGTCGCCTATAATGAAAAGGACTTCTTTTATGGTTTTTTCAAGGCAAATCATATCAACCTTGGGAAACAGTAAAACTTTGCTCACAATTTCCAGAGGTGTAGATGAGAAATGACCCAGATCAAGTTAGTCTTGCAAAATAGGCTAAACTAAGTTTTGCTTCTCTGACTAATTTTGTTTTATCTGCTCAGGGACTTTGAAGATTGCTCTCCATTTGTTTTTTTTATTTTATCTGTTGTTGTTCAGTTGCTAATTCTCTAAGTTGTATCTGAATCTTTGTGAGCCCATGAACCACAGCACACCAGGCTTCCCTGTCTTTCATTGTCTTCCACAGATTGCTCAAACTCATGTCCAAAGAGTCAATGATGCTATCTAACCATCTTATCTTCTGGTTCCCCTTTCTCCTCCTGCCCTCAGCCTTACCTAGCATCAGGGTCTTTTCCATTGAGTTTGCTATTCACATCAACTTGCCAAAGTGTTGGAGCTTCTGCTTCAGCATCAGTCCTTTCAATGAATATTCAGATTTGATTTCCTTTAGGACTGACTGGTTTGATCTCCTTGCTGTCTAAGAGAGTCTCAAGAATTTTCTCCAGTTATCAAAAATTAAACTTACTAATATTTGGCTTTCATAGCATCTGTCTATTATGTAGTAGTAAAGAAAACTATTGCTGTTAATAAAAACCATAAGCTTTTCATACTCTTTATCTTTCAAATAAGTTTTAATTCCTCAAGAATAATGTTTTCTATATCTGATCATAACAAAAATTAATACAATAATTGTTTGATATCTGGATTATTGCTTACTATCATTTTGAAGAAATGAGACCCAAAAGATAAAATCCATTTCTCTCCCATTCCAATCTTCCCTTGTTAACTATTTATTTTTTAAATGAAAACATCAATATAGGGACTTCTGGAAAGAGTAGAGCTGTGTAAACTTTTATCTAGCTCCTTTCCTTCCAATAATTCAAAAAAAAAGTTTCAATTTTGAAAGAAAGTTGAGGAAAGGCTTAATTCAGGGATTAAAAAAGGAATAAGTTCTATTAAAAATATATAAAATGGGGCAAAAAACTGAATTGGAGGAACCAAACAAACAAAAAAAAAAGGTGGAAAAAGGGCCAAGTGGTAGCAGATCTTAAAAAGACCAGAAAAACATGTTTCCTGAAGATGGCATGATTATCAAGAGTAAAAACTGAATCTCTTATGAATGGTGTGTGGGTGCGTATGCATGCTTAGTCACTCAGTAGTGTTCAATTCTTTGCAACCCCATGGGCTATAGCCCTCCAAGCTCCATGGTCCATGGAATTTTCCAGGCAATAATATTGTAGAGGGTTCCCATTACCCCCTCCCAATCTTCCCAATCCATGAATTGAATTTGCATCTCCTGAGTCTCCTGCATTAGCAGGCAGATTCTTTACCAATGCCACATGGGAAGCCTCTTATGGGGGATTTTGGGGTAAAGAGGGATAGAAAGAGAAGCCCTCCTCGGCAGAAAACAGTAGGGAAAGATTCAGAGCCATACAGAGTTTAACAAAGTTGTATTTGAAAATTGGTGCCTTTCAAAACCAACGGAATGAAGCTTTATTTTGTCACCAGAAAGGTGATCTTGCATAGGATTCTTCTGAAAAAGGTTAGTCACTTAATAAAGGGTAGTAAGGATAGTAGCAAGGATAACATTAAAACAAATATAAGAAGATGGAAAAAGGATGAAAAATTTTAAAAAAGATAAAGGAATTGCACCCAAAATATGTTGTTTCGAGAAAGCGTATGAAAATAATAGACTAACGTTTAGCTAAGAATTTTTAAGAAGAAATGCAATCACCACTTTGAGGGAAAAACAAGCAACAGAGATGCAAAATCTCAAGAAAGTGATACTAGAATAATAAGAGGAAACAAAAATGGTACAGAATGAAGGAGAACAAATAAACCATATCATTATAAAAATGAAATAAACAAGGGTTTAGGAGCATAAGGGAGAATTACAGTGTAAGTAAAAGGAATAAAAATGAGAAAAGCAGAAATAAATATCGGAAAGGAGAGTAGTAATTATAGAAGATGCATGAAGGAGGTCCAACATAAGAATGAGTTTGGCACCTGAAGAAGAAAATCAGAAAATATATTATTTAATTATAACCATATTTGAAGTACAAAAGTGTATTTGGAGATGAAACTCATGACACATTTCAAGAAAAAGAAAAGGAGACAAAAATTACATTGTTAGAATATATATTAAAAAGTTTAATATTATTAGTGAGGAAAAGTTGACCTGGCATGGTCAAGACCAAGATGCAACATAAAAAATATAGGAGTTTAAAGGCAGAAGCTCTTATAGGGGAAAGTTAAAACCTTTGAATTTCCTTACAGCAAAATTCAATCAGTGAAGACAGGGAAACAATATCTGTAATACTTAAAGAAGAAAAATGTGAACCAAGATTATCTATCTAGCCATATGGCCTTTCTAGAATGAAGACTACTGAAAACAATTTTAACCATGCAAGAATCCAAACTAAATCACCTTGAGATACCATTTTTACATTCTATATTGACTAACATTTTAAAAAGTCATCACCATAACACCCAAACTAAAAGGTAACTTTTTAAAAATTTATTTATTTTTTTAATTTTAAAATCTTTAATTCTTACATGCGTTCCCAAACATGAACCCCCCTCCCACCTCCCTCCCCATAGCATCTCTCTGGGTCATCCCCATGCACCAGCCCCAAGCATGCTGTATCCTGCGTCAGACATAGACTGGCAATTTGATTCTTACATGATAGTACACATGTAAGAATGCCATTCTCCCAAATCATCCCACCCTCTCCCTCTCCCTCTGAGTCCAAAAGTCCGTTATACACAACTGTGTCTTTTTTGCTGTCTTGCATACAGGGTCGTCATTGCCATCTTTCTAAATTCCATATATATGTGTTAGTATACTGTATTGGTGTTTTTCTTTCTGGCTTACTTCACTTTGTATAATCGGCTCCAGTTTCATCCATCTCATCAGAACTGATTCAAGGTAACTTTTATACAATCAATGTAAGAGAATAATTTGATATAGTCTCTGTACAGGTCACTTTGTGTGCTGTGTGTGCTACATCACTTCAGTTGTGTCTGACTCTTTTTGACCTCATGGACTGTAGCCTGCCAGACTCTTGTGTCCATGGGATTCTTCAGGCAAGAATACTGGAGCGGGTTGCCATGCCTGCTTCCAGGGGATCATCCTGACCCAGGGACTGAACCCAAGTTTCTTACATCTCCTGCATTGGCAGATGGGTTCTATACCACTAGTAACACCTGGGAAACCCACAGGTCACTTTAGCAAAATTAATCAAAACTGCAAACACAAATCCACTTTGTTAAATAATTTTGTTTCAGGGTTTATACTATGTGAAAAAGTGTTATTTACTTAATAATATTTGTCCTAAGAAATAATGAAAATTAGATCAAATGTTTATCAAAATATGACTATATACACAGTAATGTTCCACAGAATGGAATACTATGTGGTTATTAAAATGAATAGGAAAGCTCTTTATGGACTAATATAGAAAGATTTTGGCTTGCTGGATGGCTCAGCAGGTAAAGAATTCACCAGAAATGCAGGAGACCAAGGGGATGTGGATTCAATCCCTGAGTTGGGAAGATAACCTGGAAGAGGAAATGCCAACCCACTCCAGTATCCTTGTCAGCAAAATCCCATGGACAGAAATTCATCTCATCCTCTACCACCCTCTTTTGCTTTTGCCTTCAATCTTTCCCAGCATCAGGGTCTTTTCTAATGAGACAGTTCTTCGAATCAGGTGACCAAAGTAGTGAAGCTTCAATGTCAGCAACAATCCTTCCAATGAACACACATTGGTTTCCTTTAGGGTTGACTGGTTTGATCTCCTTGCAGTCCAAGAGATTTCAAAGGTCTTCTCCAAAACCAAAATGTGAAATCACCAAATCCTTGATGTTCATCCTTCTATTTGGACCAATTCTCACATCCATACATGACTCCTGGGAAAACCACAGCTTTGACTAGACAGACCTTAATTGGCAAAGTGATGTCTCTGCTTTTTAACCGGCTGTCTATGTTTGTCATATTTTTCCTTCCATAGAGCAAACATCTTTTAAATTAATGGCTGCAGTCACCTTCCATTGTGATTTTGGAGCCCAAGAAAAAAATTTTTCACTGTTTCTACTCTTTCCCCTTCTATTTGCCATGGAGTGATGGGACCAGATGTCATGATTTTGGTTTCTTGAATGTTGTGTTTCAAGCTAGCTTTTTCACTCTCCTTTCACCTCATCAAGACTCTCTTCAGTTCCCCTTTGATTTCTGCCATTATGGTATCATCTACATATCTGAGGTTGTTGCTGTTTCTCCTGGCAATCTTGATTCCAGCTTGTGATTCATCCAGCCTGGCATTTTGCATTATGTACTCTGCATATAAGCTAAATAGGCAGGGTGACAACATACAGCCTTGATGTACTCCTCTCCCAATTTTGAAACAGTCTGTTTTTCTGTCTCTGGTTCTGTTACTTCTTGATCCACATACAGGTTACTCAGGAGACAGGTATGGTGGTTGCATATTCCTATCTCTTTAAGAATTTTCCACAGTTTGTTGTGATCCATGCAATCAAAGGCTTTGGCATGGTCAATTAATAAGAAGTAGATTTTTTTTTCTGGAATTCTCTTGCTTTATCTATGATCCAACTGATGTTGGCAATTTGATCTCTGGGTCTCCTACCTTTTCTAAATTCAGCTTGTACATCTGGAAGTTTTCAGTTCACATACTGTTGAAGCCTAGGTTGAAGGATTTGAGCACTAACTTGCCAGCATGTGAAATAAGTGCAATTGTGGAGGAGTTTGAAGGTTCTTTGGCATTGCCCTTCTTTGAGACTGGAGTGAAAACTGACCTTTTCTATTCCTGTGGCCACTGCTGAGTTTTCCAAATTCTCTGGTTTCTTGAGAGCAGCACTTTAACAGCATCATCTTTTAGGATTTTAAATAGCTCAGCTGTAATTCTGTCACATCTACTTGCTTTGTTCCTAATAATGCTTTCTAAGGCCTAGTTGATTTCCACTACATGATGTCTGGTTCTACGTGAACGACTATACCATTGTGGTCATCAAGGTCATTATGACCTTTTTTGTATAGTTCTTCTTTGTATTCTTTCTACCTCTTCTTAATCTCTCTGCTTCTGTTAGTTCTTGGTCATTTCTGTCCTTCATCATGCCCATTTTTGCATGAAACGTTTCCTCGGTATCTCCAATTCCTTAAACAGATCTCTGGTCTTTCCCATTCTATTGTTTTCCTCTATTTCTTTGTACTGTTCATTTAAGAAGGCCTTCTTATTTCTCCTTGCTATTCTCTGGATCTTTCCATTCCATTGGATATATCTTGCCCCTTCTCCCTTGCCTATCATTTCTCTTCTCTCCTCAGGTATTTGTAAAGCCTCCTAAGGCAACCACTTTGTCTTCTTGAATTTATTTTCCTTTGGAATGGTTTTGGTCACTCCCTCCTATGTAATATAACGAACTTCTGTCTATAGTTCTTCAAACAGTCTTCCTACCAAATCTGATCCCTTGAAAGTATTTGTAATTTCCACTGTATAATCATAAGAGATTTGATTTAAGTTATACATGAATGGTCAAGTAGTTTTCCTTACTTTCTTCAATTTAAGTCTGAGTTTTTCAAAAAGGAATTCCTGATCTGAGCTACAGTCCAGGTTTTGTGTTTTTTTTTTTTTAAACTGACTGTATAGAGCTCCTTTTTTGGCTGCAAAGAATGTAATCAATCTAATTTTGAATTGACCATCTAGTGATGTCCATGTGTAGAGTTGTGTCTTGGATTATTGGAAAAGGGTGCTTGTTATGACCAGCATGTTCTCTTGACAAAACATTGTTAGTTTTGCCCTGCTTCATTTTGCACTCCACGGCCAAATTTGCCTATTATTCCAGATCTCTCTTGATGTCCTACTTTTGCTTTCATTCCTGTGGTGAAAATGTCATCTTTGTGTGTGTGTGTGTGTGTGTGTGTGTGCATTTGTATTAGTTCTAGAAGGTGCTATAGGTCTTCGTTGACCTGGTTAACTTCAGCTTCTTTGGCATCAGTGTTTGGAGCATAGACTTGGATTACCATGATGTTGAATGGTTTGCTTTGGAAACAGACTGAGATCACTCTGTCGTTTTTGAGATTGCATTGAAGTACTGCATTTCAGATTTTTTGTTGTTGCTGTTGACTATGAGAGCTACTCCATGTTTTCAAGGGTTTCTGGCTCACAGTAGTAATTGCAGTGGTCATCTGAATTAAATTCCCCCATTCCCATCCAGGTTTCCCAGGTGGCACTAGTGGTAAAGAACCCACTTGCCAATGCAGGAGACATAAGAGATGCTGGGTTCAATCCATGGGCTGGGAATACCCTGGGGTCAGGAAGATCCCCTGGAGGAGGGCATGCAACCCACTCCAATATTCTTGTCTGGATAATTCCTTGGAGAGAGGAGCCTGGCAGAGTATAGTCCATTGGATTGCAAAGAGTTGGACATAACTGAAGAGGCTTAGCATGCTTGCACACATGCATTCCCATCCATTTTAGTTCACTGATTCCTAAGATGTCAGTGTTCACTCTTGCCAACCCCTGCTTGACCACATCCAATGTACCTTGATTCATGGATCTAGCATTCCAAACACCTAGTCAATATTGTTCTTTATAGTGTGGGACATTACTTTTACCACCAAACACATCCACAGCTGAGCATTATTCCAGCTTTGGCCCAGCTGCTTCAATCTCACTGGAGCTACTAGTACTTGCCCTCCACTCTTCTTCAGTAGCATACTGGACACCTTCCAACCTGAGGGCTCATCTTCTGGTGTCATATCTGTTTGCCTTTTCATACAGTTTATAGGGTTCTTCAGGCAAGAATACTGGAGTGGGTTGTAATTTCCTTCTCCAGTGGACCACATTTTGTCAGAACTCTTCACTACGACTCATCCATCCTGCGTGGCCCTGCACACATGGCTCTTAGCTTCATTGAGTTACACAAGCCCCTCTTCCAGACACGGCTGTGATCCATGAAGCTATCCATGTGGCTAAAGTTTGGTTCAGTACAACCCTCAATGAGATGACATTTTATCGGTATGCCTCAAGTTGGAATTTACCTGATAGGATCCTCACAGCCTCATAAGGCAGCTGATTACCTACTTAATAACTCTTATCGAAAACTCCCATAATAAAATGTAGTCAAGTTTTCTGTGTTTTTTAAAATCTAATAATATTATGTCTACAATTTGGTCCTTAAAAGTGTAAGCCATCTTCACAGTACAGCTCTTCAAATTTTAGAAGGAAGTTGCACTGTTTTCTAATAAACTCTTTTCTTTCTTCCAACTGGTATCTTGTGTATTTTTGTCCATTTCTTTGTCTTTTAATTGCAGAAAAAAGCAGTTTCATTAATTTTGCAAATTTTTGAACATATATGCTCTTGAATTTGATTTATTAAATTTGATTAGTTGTATTTTGGCTAATTTGGCTTCAGAGAAATTTTATATAGAGTCATGAAAATTGGTTTACATGAAAAATGCTAATGCAATTATGCATGCCTTCCTAATAAAACCAATTCCTGTTTGTATGCATTCAATATGTGTCCAAGAAAAGAGATATGGCGATATATCATTTTGTAGTTTATTCTTTACTTACATGCTTGAAATTTGCAGTGAATTAACAAAATAGGAAGCAAAATAACTCCATAGTTCTAAATTTACCTTAAATATAATCTCAAGAAATAAAAAAGTACCGGTGTCACCAGATATAGCTAAAAAGTAATGAAACACTAATGAAGAGGTATTTTGTTACAATTAGATTTGAAATTCTCTTGAAATTGAATTTGTAAAAGACACGAAGTAAGTTATTTGATTTGGAAATTTTACAATAAAATCACCTGTTATATATTTTAGTGAATCCTTAGTGCTCCCACTAGATTATATGGCATGTGTTTTCAAAACTCATTTCTATATTTTGAAATATTTGTGTAGAATATTTTAAAGTGGTCAAAAGTTTGAAAACAATAGATATAGTTCTTCTAAAAGAAGATTGTATTTGTAGGAAGGAGAGAAGCAACCATACTGCATGAAATGCCTGGGCAATGACAGTTAAACACTATAAAGGGAAGAATTTCTGCTCCAGAGGGTGCAGTGCCAGCTAGTCAGCTGGTTTGCAGCCGAGTTGGAGGAATAAGCAAAAGAATGGGTTGTGGCTCTAGGCCAGAGCTTTTCAAAGAGGAAAAAGAAACAAAGAACAGTACTAGACTTGATAATCAGGCCAGTGGTACTATACATCCCACTGTCTCCAGTAGTCTTTTTTCTTTTTTTCAATTCCCACCCTAAAGCCAAGTAAGAAAATGAGAACCTCTTAAAAGAACTCCCACAGCATATCACTGGGAAATCTTTGGGATAAGTTTTTATAAGCCAGGGAGACAGATGATAGGAAGCTCATGGATTAAAAAAAAACAAAACTAGAAAGAACTAGAAGGAGATGGCTTTTAGAGATTTGAAAAAAATATAGCAAATGCACTGCACTATGTTATACAAGTATAGCCAGAGGACAAATGTTATTGGAGTCTGCTGATACTTCTAGGTGTATAGATAGCAAGTGTCTTAGGATGTTTTGTTGATAAGTATAGAAAGACATTTATATCACTCCCTCTCTAAGGTTCTGATGTGAAAAATTGTGTGCATGTGTGCTCAGTCACTCAGTCACGTCCAACTCTTCAGCTCCATGAGCTCCTCTGTCCATGGAATTTTCCAGACAAGAATACAGGCTGCCATTTCCTGCTCCAGTATCTTCCCAACCCAGGGGCCAAACCAGCATCTCTTACATCTCCTGTGTTGGCAGGTGCATTCTTTACTACTAGTGCCACCTGACATGAAAAATAGGGGCATTTAAATATGTAGGCAAAAAACATAAGCCAAGCTTTGGATTTAATATAGATTCACACATTCTGATTACCAAATTATTAATGCAAAGTCAGAGAGAATGCAAGTTGTTTTTAACAATTTAAGAGAGAAAGTCAGTAGGTAACTATCTCAAAGGGAACTTATTAGTTCAACAAGCAGTTTTAACGTATTTTATCTGTATAGATCACTATAATTGTGACACACTCAAAGTTTCTCTTGGTTGATTCACTCATTGGTTCAGTCAACCACTTATTTACAAATTTATTTGAGCAACTAAATTGTTTCAAATATTAAAGGCAGTAGAATTTGTCCAGTGAGACATGTCTTTGATTTTACCTACATATACTACTTGGTACTATACGTTAGTTTTGCAAAAATGTAGAAATTCCTTTGCCTCAGTTCAAATGTCATAATACTGTAACTTGGTATATTGATGGTTTAATACTCATGTCAGTGAGCCTTTACCTCTATCTAATTTTCTTCATTAGGTCCAAATATCGGACTTTTGAATATTTGTTATATCTTTATTATACTATTTACACTATGTATAAATTAAATTTTTAACTTTTTTCCCATATAAATAGTAGCACAAAGAGATTACAAATATAGGAGGAAAGACTATCAAAGGTGACCACAGAGATAATTTTCTGATATGAAATTTTAATAGCATAATGTTTTTAAAAATAAAATGTTATTCAATTTGAAAGTCTGTTTTTCTATGAAGACTCCTAACTCATGATAAAGACATTAGAATTATACTATAGCTGAATAGTAGAATTCTACTATTACTTGTACCATAATAGCTGTTGGTTTTTTCATCCTTTTGATAAGGGAAATGCAGTTAATTCCATGTTGGTCTCTTTGTAACAGGATCTTAGGTTATACTTTAACTAATGAAAAACTATCATTAGCAGCTTTTCTACTGCTGAAGAATTATTTGGTCTTTTCGGATTTCAATGGATTAGACATGCTCTAAGAATTTTTCCAGCTTGAAATGTCCATGAGTCTAAGTGTTTATGTGAATATAAAACTAATATAAAACTAATAATATGCAGAGTACATCATGAGAACTGTCAGTCTCAATGAAGCACAAGCTGGAATCAAGATTACCTGGAGAAATATCAATAACCAGATATGCAGATATTACCACCCTTATGGCAGAAAGTAAAGAAGAACTAAAGAGCCTCTTGATGAAAGTGAAAGAGGAGAATGAAAAAGCTGGCTTAAAATGCAACATACAAAAAACTAAGATCATGGCATCCAGTCCCATCACTTCATGGCAAGTAGATGGGGTAACAATGGAAACAACGAGAGACTTTATTTTCTTGGGCTCCAAAATCACTGCAGAAGGTGACTGCAGCCATGAAATTAAAAGACGCTTGTTCCTTGGAAGAAAAGCTATAACCAACCTAAACAGCATATTAAAAAGCAGAGACATTATTTTGCCAACAAAGGTCTGTCTAGTCAAAGCTATGGTTTTTCCAGTGGTCATGTATGGATGTGAGAGTTGGACCTTAAAGAAAGCGGAATGCTGAAGAACTGATGCTTTCAAACTCTGTTGTTGGAGAAGAAGCTTGAGAGTCCCTTGGACTCTAAGGAGGTCAAACCAGTCAATCCTAAAGAAAATCAGTCCTGAATGTTCGTTGGAAGGACTGATGCTGAAGCTGAAACTCCAACACTTTGGCCACCTGATGCGAAGAACTGACTAATTGGAAAAGACCCTGATGCTGGAAAAGATTGAAGGAAGGCAAGAGATGAAGGGGACACCAAAGGATGAGATGGTTGGATGGCATCACCAACTGGATGGACATGAGTTTGAGCAAGCTTCAGGAGTTGGTGATGGACAGGAAAGCCTGGCATGCTGCAGTCCATGGGGTTGCAAACAGTCAGACATGACTGAGTGACTGAATAAACTGAACTGAATAATTTTTACAGCTTGAAATGTCCATGAGCCTAAAACTAAGTGTTTATGTGAATATAGAAATAATTGGTATTTCTTACCATAACCATCCCATCCTCACAATGCCTGGAGGATCAAATTAATTTAGGGAGACAATTGTATTAATATTGTCTGGTAAGAAAAGTTCAATTTCAATGGCTATCTCTCTTCTCAGGCCCCATGAAGTGATTGATATTACTTAAGACCCTCTCTTGGAAGCTGTGTAACATCAGTGCATATTAGGATAGACCACTAAGTGCTCATATATAACATGAGTGGTTGAAATAGGGAAGGATCCAGAGAAACATGGGCATCAGAAAATAAACTGAAGGAGAAAAACATTATTAGAGAAAAACAGAAGAAAATGTAAGTAGTGAGACCTTCTTTCATTGGAAATAAGAGAAAATGAAAGAGGCAATTTAAAATAGAGATTCTTTGGTCTGACACATTTAAAGAAAGAGCATATTCACTCTGGATGGCTGAGCATATTGTTGGTTTTCAATAGAGCTGTTAGTGACTATTGAGTTCAACTGATTACTGTATATAACTAATGAGGCCAAAGTCCAGTCCCCATGTGAGCCAGTTAACCGTGCCCTGTTCCGCAACCACACAGCTTGCCTCTAACTTTGGCCAGCTGTCTACAGAACGCATGCTCTTTATCACAAAAGGGACTTCATGTATGTGGATCAGTGAAAAATCTATTCTTACAAATAGGAAAAATTCTTAAGCCAGATGGTAGGTCAGGAATGTGACTTTAGAATATAAAGGATGGCATGCGTTCTGATTTTGAAAAGTAGAATGGAGATTTGTCAGTTATCCAATTGTAGTTGAATATTGGGCTACAAATCCAGTCAAATTTAGATGGTCAGCATGGTGGTTTATGTGATATACTAAAGGCACTGCCACTTCATTGCCTCAAACTTTAATGACTTTGGTGACCAAAGAGATATACTGGCCTTCTAGATGACATATGGGGTGGTGGAAATGGTAATGAATTAGGCAATTAATGCTGCACCTAATGTGAAAGAAAAATAAAGTAAGAAAATCTCATTCACCAAACACCTGACTTATTTGGGCCAGTTATCCAGAGGAATTAAAAAAAAAATCACACTGCATATGGGTAAGTGCCTGATAATCTAACAAAATATGTTGATTTTATTTAAAAAGATACTCAAAATACTTAATACTTTTTATTTAAGAATGTGTATCACCTCGCCAGATCCTGAATTCCACAAAAAGAAGCACAATGTCTTGCTTGTCTTTTCTACAGTAGAACATAATATGAAATATAGCACCTGTCCAAAAAAATGATAAAATTTTTTCTAATGCATAACTATAATGTAAACACAAGATTTTATAATGGTCTCAATTTTCTATATTAATTTCATTTTCCTAAACATGCTTAAATTTTGGTTTGTTAGAAATTTATTAGAACAAATAGAATTAGATATGAAAAATCATATTCCCAGTGGTAGACAACACAAAACTGAGAGTTTACTTAATCTATATAAATTACAATAATTGACAAATAAATTTACTCTTACTTTAGAATTTTTCAAGGTAATTAAGTGGACTTCAGTTTAGTGTACATCTCATTAGAAACATTAAGAAAACTATTTGCTTAGTTGCTAGATTTAATTTTCTTAAAGCAGATGAAAATAAAACAAATAAACAGTAATTAAATTGCACAGAAATGTCTGGATGAAATAAAACAATTCTTTACAGTTTCTAGGTAATGGCTAAAGTGTTTCTGGCAAGAAAAGCATAATTAACAGCAGTGTTAAAGCTTTGCTTTACATTCTTTTGGCAATTGAGTCTACTAACTTGAAAGCTGTTAAACAGAGTATTTGAGTTTTATATTAATTTGCATTTCACTTGACTGCTTTTTACTGTTTTGCAAGCATGAAGCAGGGAGGAGGTCTGGGTTCAACGCAACAAATTACTGTACAAAATAAAAAATTGCTACCCAAGCAGATTTGTGTTTCTACTGGGTTTGTCATGCTGTGAGTTAAAAAGAAAGAAAATAAAAAAGAAGTGTTGATTCTTTTAGAGGCATCTCAGCACCATATCTGCACTATCAAAAATAGTCCTCGAACATAGAGTTATCTAGAAATTCAGCAGTTTGCAAACAAATGCACTAGGGAGTAGTTTTTTCACACTAAAATATTTTTGCTACACATCAGCAAGACCTTGAGGAGAGCCTGCTGGCTCCGAAGGGCTGCAGTTTGCTGTTGAAATAGCAGAGCAATAATATTTAGTCAGTGCTAGCAGAGACGCCATGATGTATCTGCTCTTCATGGTGACTATTACATTTGACCCCAAATGGTTACCCACTAGGATTGAAAATCAGGACTTTATTTTAATACTTACTTCTTAACCTTTGACATCTTTTATTATGAATTTTCAGAAGTGTTAAGTATACATGCTACCTGTTCTTTCCATAGACACTGATCACAAAATACAGAATGAAAGACAACTGATTTAAAAACAAATACATTCTATATTTGTGCTTGTGTGCTAAGTTGCTTCAGTCATGTCTGACTTTTTGTAATCTCAGGGACTGTAGCCCACCAGATTCCTCTGTCCCAGGGATTCTCTAGGCAAGCATATTGGAGTAGGTTGCCAAGCTCTCCTCTGGGGATCTTCTCGACCCAGGGAACAAACCCTAGTCTCTTTTGTCACCTGTATTCTTTAAGGCTAGTGCCAAACATAGCCTTGATAGTATGCTGGTGTCTGCATTTACTATCAAGGCTATGTTTTGGTTAATAGTGGGTAATAATAAAAACAAAGAGAATCTTGCTGTGAGGGTATTATTACCTGAGTCTGTTAATTCTCTGCATTATTAGAAACAGAGTTAGTGCATAATAATAATCTTAAAATCATTAAAATATTTCAGCTTCCCTTTATCTATATCACTTTCTTCCTACATATTCATCTGGGTTTCAATAATTATATGTTAATCTAATTAATTCATATGACTATGGCATAACCTAAAATATTTTAAGGTTTTGACCTCTGAACTTTTTATATTAATGCATTCATATTTTTAAACTGAAGACCTGCCAGAGAACAGCCATGTGAAAAACATGACTCTAATAAACAAGGGGATAGAAATTCTTTATTTATTCTTTATTTATTCTTTATTTTTATATTGGCAGCTATCTAGAGGGTTAATAAAGTTGTTTAAATATTTGCTCATTAGTAAAATGAAATCATATCAGTTTAATTCAGTCCCATTTCACATTTCTAAGTTTTGAAGCAACTTTTTAATATACACTGCAAAGGATTTTCTGGAGTTTTTATGCTATAATTTTCTTTCTTTTTCTAACTAGATATATGTTGATCTGGTCATACCAGATGAGGTGTTGGGCTCCTCCTAAAATCTTCCTATTCATCTGTTAGAGTTTGACTGTAAATTTCAGTGACTGCAAAATCACACCACGTGTATCACTGGCAGGACTCAGGGCCTGAGATATATGAATGATAGAGACCTTAGGTGTCAGATGGCTGATGTATCCCAGGAGTATTTAGGGTGACTAAGAGCCTGTCACTGTGGGAGAAATTGCTTGTAGCACTAGGTTTATCTTAAGACATTCAGACAGGGAGATAAAATGCATATTAATCCCTAAGGATAAACAGTGTTTGCTGTTGTACTGGATAAGCATCTGTTTTGTCAGATTTAACCTAAATATGGGCAAATGGGGAGAAATCAGTGGTGAATTATGGGAGGGGCGCTGAAGCTGAGAGAAGTAAGTTAGAAGAGTAGAGGATGGTGTCCACCACACTCTAGCCTTACATCCCAGTGCTGTCCTCTCCCACCTTTACTGACACATCTGCATTTTGGGTAACCTTAAATAAAGTTGATATTTTCATTCTCTTCTGACTCCTTTTTGCTCAGGCTTTCCTAAGAGGAATCTAGAGAGCAAGAAGGTCACTAATTGATGGATCCAAAACGACAAGTGTCAGGATGCCTTCACATAGTTTCTTGAGGTTAAGGATGTTGTATTGTCCAGTACCTTTTCTCTATAATGTCCAGCCTCGTATTAGAAAAAATAGGTCCTGCATATATATGTTTTGAATGAGTATACAAAGGATTATGATGTTTTTATCTTCTGCCTAAGGCCAGCAATTGTCTTGTTATTTTGACTTTTTCTGTAAAGGAATATTGCAAAAATCAGACCATAACACCTTTAGATGAAGCAGAGCATAGAGGTTTTATTTACTCAACCATGTTCTAGTCCTCATTCTCAACCTACTTTTGCTTGATCTTTCCAAAAATGCTAAATAAACATATTTGTTACAATACAGGAGCAACTTTAGCCTAGCCTAGGTCACTGTTAGCAGCAGCAAAAGACAAGATGTGGAACACAAGTCCAAATAATTATCCACTAATTTTGAACACTACCTCAACAGTTTTGCTTAGAGAAAAGATTAGATGACTTATTTTCCTTTCAGTTACAATTATTTCATAATGAAAATTTTAGAGCCAAAGGGATATTTGAAAGTGAAAGTGAAATTTGCAATACTGACTAAATCCCCCTTCAAACAATGCATTTTTGGAAAATGTGTTGAAATGAGTCTTTAGAAGCTGTGCCTACTTTTACAAGATTAATTCTGTAAACACCCAGTTGATAAACGCTGTATCAAGTTCTCATACACTAGATATGGAGCAAATATTTTCAGTGATTTAGATATATTTCCATGTTTATGTTTTACATATCAACAATATTCTATTTTTCATGAAGTCTTCTGAATACTTCATCTTAGTCTTCTCCTCCAAAGGCAAATATAAGAATAAGTGAGGTGATAGAACAAAATTTTTTAATACTGATTTCAAATCCTTTGTTGATCATGGATGTTTTCCCCTCACTGCCTGTGGGGACTTGTTTCAAAGCTGAGATTCTGTCTGATACATTTCCTTAAATTCTGTACTGCTTATGGGGCAGCCCAGCCATGTCCAAGAAGACTTGCTTTCTGATATTCATTCCCTTGTGTCGTCTCCAGCAAATTGTATCAGGAACGCTCTGTGTGACCAGTAGAATCTATAATGGTTAAATAAATTTATACTTTTACCTTATTCTCCTAGATCATTCACTTAGGAGGAAGCCAGCTGCCATTTCAAGTAGCACTATTGAGACGAACTGTGGCAAGAATCCATAGCCTCCTACCAAGAGGAAGCATCCACTTGCCAGCCATGAGTAAGAAATCATGGAGGTGGGTCCTCCATGTATACTCAAGTTTGCAGATAACTGCAGCCCTTAACATCTTAACCATAAATTCATGAGACACCCCATGCTAGAACCAGCCAGCTAAAACTATCCCCAAATTCCTAATCCAAAATGTTTATTTTTGTCTAAAGTAATTACATTTTAATATAAGTTATTACACAGCAATAGGTAACTAAAACATCTGCCCAATAAACTTTGCTCTCTGAAAGATTTGAAGGAGTGATATTTTAAGGATTTTCTGTAGGGAGTGGAATATCATTTCAGGATCAAGAAAACCTGAATATTCAAATAGTCACTGCTGTGGTCAATGGGATAATTCATTCTAGGGTGAAAAATGATTTTCCCTGATGTAATGGAAAAAAAAAAAAAAACCCTTCCTCTTCTTTTTTAAAAGTATGTCAGGTTTATAATATGGGCAATCAATATGTTTATACTACTTATAATCAAGTGAAGAAATTCTGCTAATGAAAGTCATAGGATTTTGTTTTAAACCCAATAGAGTAGGCAGAAAAAAAAATAGTCTCCAAAAGATGCCCACATCCTAATTCTTGAAATTTGTGAATATATGCCTTTCATGGTAAAAGGGACTTGAAAGATATAAGACCACCCCCCCAACACAATTTTACAGAAGTTAAGATTCTTTGTGACCCCATGAATTGTAGCCTGCCAGGCTTCTCTGTCCATGGGATTCTCCAGGCAAGAATACTGGAGTGGATTGTCATTCCCTTCTCCAGAAGATCTTCTCTTCTTGACCCAGGGATTGAACCTGGGTCTCCTGAACTGCAGGCAGATTCTTTATTGTTTGAGCTACAGGGAAGTCCAGTTTTATAGATACTCAAATAAATGTGGATTCATAGACCCAGAATCACAAAAGGATTATTTCTAGACATCTGAAACAAAGTGGGATTTTCCAGGCTGCATTTTGAAATTGGTACTGGTGATTTTCTTTTTTCTCTTCTTATTTTCTTACTTTTTGAATAGGAGGGAATGTTTATAACTTTTGTCACATGCCAGACAACTCCAGAAACTAAAAAAGATACATTCTTCTCTAGCACCCTCAGAAGGAATGCTGACTTTCTACATTTTTATTTTAGTCCAGGGAAACCGATTATGGACTGCTGACCTTCATAGTTATAATATGCTTGTTTTACCTTGAGACAATATGTAATAATTTTTTACAGAAATAATTGGAAACTAATTCACCCATGTTTACAAAAAATGTAGCAAAATTTAAGAGGTCATGACTGTACCATCTTTATTTTGTTTCTTTCAACAAAATCTTGACTAATATTGAAATGCCAGACTCAAACATAATACTTACAAGAAGTCTTTTTACTTTCTCAAAGTGCTCTTATTCTTTATCCTGAAGATAAAGGCAAGACTTCAACTTAAAGTTAACAATAGAATGTATTGTACTATCACTTATATTGGTATTTAAAAGTATTATTTAACTTGTGTGTGTTCTTTTTCACTGTAGTTAAAATATCAGTTACTTGAGAAGAGCTTAAGAGTCTTTTGTTGCTGGCATAGACTACACCTCCATCATCAGGAGACCCTGTTCTTGCTCACTCAATAAATACTTCTTGATTGAATTATATGTAATTTCACTTTTTCTTTGTTGTAGTTTTCCTTTGAGGTGTAATTTACATAAAATAAAATTCACAGGTTTTAAACATCCATCTGAATGAGTTTTTGAATTTATGCAGTAACATAATCACTGTGCAAAATGAGATACAAAGCATTCCCATCATCCCTAAAAGCTTTCCTCTATTTCTAACAATCAATTCCTATTCTCTGAGAAGCCAATTACTTTTGAGTTCTTTCATTCAACCAAATGTTTATTACTAGTGGTATCTCATCATATGATTACAATGTAAAATATTTATTTGTTTTCTGGTGCTGATTTAAGGGAGATAGTTATTTAACTTTGACAGACACTGATGACATCATAACAATGCTCCAAAGTTTGACATTTTACAATCCTCTGTCAGCAAGGATGAAACTTTGTGATGTTCTACATTCTTGACACTATTTGGTACTGTCAAACTTTTAAATTTTAGATATTCCAATGGAAATGAAATGGTTTTTCATCATTGATTTATATACATGTTGTATATTTTGGTCCTTTGAAATTTACTGAGTTTTGTTCTTTGGCTTAGTGTATGCTCAATCTTGGTGAATGCTCAATATGCACTTGAAAAAAATATGAGTTTTGTTGTTGTTGTTGCTGAGCATAGTAACCATTCTGTAACAAATAATTTAGTGGATAATTCTACTCAAATCTACCATGCCATTCTATTTTTTTTCTATGAAAACATATCAGTATCCATTAAGAATATTATATATCCAACCAGGATTGTGGTTTTATATTTTTCTCTCTTTAGTTGTATTATTTAACTATTTTTATATTTTAAAATTATTTTATAGTAATGTTCATAATGTATTTCTATAGCCATACACAAACATATGTATGTACCAACACATATATGTTTATGAATACATGCATACACATATATCTATAAAAATAAGCACAACAAAAATCTGCCTATTTATACATATGAATACCCTTGGTTATTTCTTTCTTAACATCCAGAGTTCTGTTGTTGTTGTTGTTGTTGTTGTTGTTTTTTGGTCATTTTCTACCTTCCTTCAGCATGAAGAACTAGTTTTGTCATATCTTGCAATAAAGTTCTGCTAGAAACATATATTTTCTGCTTCTGTCTGAATAATGTCCTTATTTTATTTTCATTTTTGAAGGATATTTTCACTGGATATAGAATTCTTGCTTGGTATTTTATTTACTTTAAGCACTTCAGTAATTCTGTATCATTTTCCTCTGATCTTAACTTGTTTCTAATGAACTGTCAGCCTTAACTCTCAGTATTCTAAATGTTATGTGCTGTTTCATCTTTGATCAGTGATGAAATTTTTGATTCATTTTTACTTTATAGACATTTAACTATGTGTGCCTAGGTATAGATTTTGTTGTATGTATTCTTTGTGAGGTTCACTGACCATCTTGGTTACAACATGCATAGGTTAAAATATTTTCATTAAATTTAGAAAATTCTTAACCTTTCAAAGTATTGCTCCACTTTGTTCTTATTCTCATCTCCTTCTGAGAGTTTCATTTCACTGTCTATATCCACATTTCTCTATATATCTTTAAATATGCCCAGATCTATAACAATCCAGCAATACAGACTATCTTTCATTTATTCTTCCTTCCTACTTGGAAAATGTATACTTATATTTGTAATTTTAGGTCTTGGAAATGCTTTCAGAGGTTAAGCAGTTACAAGAATAAGTTAAGTTATACCTTCAGTAGCCAAAAGTGAAAACCAAAAAAGGAAAAAATAATAACAAATAATAAATTGGAATGACTAAGTGAGCTTGATGAGTTCTTGTATTCTTGTCTGGCACCTTTGAGACTGCTCAGAGAAGCAGAAGACATATGTTCAGTTCAGTTCAGTCACTCAGTTGTGTCCAACTCTTTGAGACTCCATGGACTGCAGCGTGCCTGACTTCCCTGTCCATCATGAACTTGCAGAGCTTGCTCAAATTCATGTTAATATGAGGGAGCTATATTTTTAACCATAAATGTATGTTCAAAAAATTCAAAAATGAAACTTTAATGTGAATTCATTGTAATATGTTATGTTTTCACTTTTTTGATGAACTATTACCTTTTTTGTCTGTTTCCACTGAGGCCTTTTTAGTTTATATTAATCAAAATACCTCAAAGTAAAAGATAATGTGGAGTAGGAAATAGCAACCTATTCTAGTATTCTAGCCTGGGAAATCCCATGGACAGAGGAGCCTGGTAAGCTGCAGTCCATGGGGTCACAAAAAGTCAGATATGACTGAGCAACTGAGCATTGATACAAAAGATAATGTACGTGGAATTTAATGATTCTATAAGTTACACAAATTTTGTAATGCCTGTCTGGGGTGGTTAAGTAATCCTTAACCTCAGTCAAGCACAAAATGACTAGTCAATAAAGGAATCGCTCTAAATAGAATGAAAACAAGTCCTCAAATGACTGAGTTTGCTATTCATTATCCTCTATTGTGGGCTTCCCAGGTGGTTCAGTGGTAAACAATCCACTTGTCAATGCAGGTTTGATGCCTGGGTTGGGAAGATTCCCCTGAAATAGGAAATGACAACCCACTTCAGTATTCTTGCCTGGGAAATTTCATGGACAGAGAAGTCTGGCAGGCTACAGTCTGCCAGGGTCTCAAAGAGAGATATCTCTGAGAAACTGAGCATACAGGCATTCTCCATTATTAAATTAACTTATGGACATATTTTAAATAAAAACAAATATATCATATGGGATACTCAAAATCACTACATGAAACAGTTCTGTCTGTTTTAATAAGGGTAAGATATATAATCCTGTAATGAACTAAACTGTATGAGCAATATTCTTATATTTATAAAATATATGAATTATGTGAACATAATAGTCAATTAACAATTGAATATTAGAATAGATACTAACTTAAATTTAACTAATTTTAAATTCTATTTTAAAATTTTATACAGAGCCTTAAAGGGGTAATGACAGAATAGGTGTCAAGACCTACATGCCTATTTAAAACTGAAAGAACGGCATGTGTAAAATCATTAAATGTGATACGGTTCTTCAGTCTCTCAGTCCTGTTTGGCTCTGTGTAACCCCTGTCATCTCCCTGTCCTTCACCATCTCCTGGAGCTTACTCAAACTTACGTCCATTGAGTCCGTAATGCCATCCACCACCTCATCCTCCATCGTCCCCTTCTCCTCCTGCCTTTAATCTTTCCCAGCATCAGGATTTTTTCTAAAGAGTCGGCTTTTTACACCAGGTGGCCAAAGTATTGGAACTTCAGCTTCAGCATCAGTCCTTCCAATGAATACTCAGGGTTGATTTCCTTTAGGATTGATTGGTTTGATCTCTTTGCAGTCCAAGGGACTCTCAGAATCCACTACTTTAAAACTGCTCCTCTGTCCTTCAATATATACTTACCAGGAGAGTTACATTTTCTTTCATTCTTTTTCAAACAGTGACTCCTCTTCTCCATCTCCTTATTTTCTTATTTGAGATGCAATTTAATTGAATCAGAAGTGAATAAAAGACCCAGTTTGCATAAATTTTGTTCACAAAGAAACTGAAGCTGGGACTGAGAGATATCTAGTGTGGAGAGATGAAGGAACCTAGTCTACAGGGAGAAAGAGAAAAATGAGGGAGAAAAAAAGGAAAAGGCAAAATTGAGCAAGTTCTTAGGCCGTCTGAATTTTAAGATACTTCTAATGACCCAACTCTGTCCTGAGCCTACCTGTATGATGTGCTTGGATTTTAAAGATATTTTCCACATATTTAAGTTGGCATTAATGGATACTAAAGATCAATTGAGACCCATTCAAAATTTCAGTTTATTCAAGTATATGTCAATTTCAGCAGGGCAGTGCCAAACTGAAAGTGGTTAGGAATGACTCCACTGATAGGAGAAGGTAGGGGAAAGGTTTATATGTAGAAACAAAGGAAAAAGAAAAGATTGGTTATAACTTAAGTAGTTGCTTTATTTGGGAAGGCTAGTTGACTGTGATTGTCTCTTCTCAAATTTCACTTTGTCAAATTCAAGTACATTGATGCTGGCTTAGGTTTTGTTTTGCTTATAGAGACCACCAGTGCTTTGGAGCCACGTCAGTCTAATGGCCTCCTTATTTAATTACTTAAACATGGTTTTTGTTATTTGTAACCAAGAGTCCTGAGTAATTCAATCATCTACAGCAAGTGATTTCCCCAGTAATACATATGCATGTTAGCTCTATACAGTAATGCTCTAGAAGTCCTTATACAAAATATCTGGTTTTCTTGGTATCACGTATTTCATTGTTGGTGTTCTCTTGGTATCATGTATTTCTTTCTTTCCTTTTTGTTGCTTAAATACAGGTACAAATAACAGAAAAGCACAAGAATAATAATAGTTATAATCTTATTTCCTTTAAAACAATCCTTGCCCATTTTTCCAGAGGAAAAAAAATATCATCAGGAGGGCAGTATATACAGTTCTAGTCTGTTTTACACAGATATATTTTTATTTGTAACAATTTTACTTTGGAGTGTGAGATTAAAAAAATACAGATGATAATGGGACTTGATTTTTCATCTATTCTCTTTAAGTCTCTTTCACTTTCTCTGTGTGTGTGTACATATGTGTGCACCTCTCTGTCTCATTATATATTTAATATATTATTGTTAATTGTTACATTAGTATTCCACATTTCTATTCATCTGTTTCTCTAATGATGGGCATTTAGTTATTTCCAAATTTCAGTGACTACAAACAATGCTGTGATTGATCACTCTCCAGAAGTTCAGCCATCTGCTGTGATTTCAACCACTGGATGATTTTCATCATGGTTCTGATTTGCTTTCTAATTGCATGGCAGGGCATTCACCCATCATCCTACCTGGACCCCCCTCACCATGGTAAATGCTCTTAGCAATAAATTTCTGAAGAAGGGACTTTAGGAGATTATATAATTCAGTATCCTGAAGTTGAAGCTAACTTGGCTCTTTCTCAGCTCAAATAGTTTGTGCAAGATCATGCATTAAACAAAATTATTATTATGTTTTTATGGTTTCTAGTTTTTCCTGTTCAAGTAGTGGGTATCAAAGTAAAATTTTCAGTTTATTTGCCTCGTTTTAAATGACTTGGCCATTAATTGATACTCTCATCAATTTTTCTCATGAATCTAGAAATGAAAGATACTTTTGTTGTTTTCCCTAATATTTGTTTTAGTATTGTAGGTGGATTCAATTCAGGAGGAAGATGCCAGCTGGGCATTGTTTGAATAACAATAGTTTCTCTTGCTCTTTAATAAAATATTGTATGTTTCTGACAAGTGTTTATGGCTGATTCATTCAAAAAAGATAAATGGGGATCAAATCACCAGGACCCTACTTATGACCATGTTTGCATTATTAGAGTCTTGTGATATTTTACCATTGAGTTTATGCCTGCAGTTTCTCTGTTGGACTCTCACGCAGGGTGCTTTAAGATTGCATATATAAAAACATGTGCCCAGGCCCTGAAACATTTAAACCTGATAAAATCAATTTTACCTATGTGAGTCCCAGCTGAATGCCACTTCTGATGTACATCAGCTTCAAAAGAAATTAAAAGATAAATAACATGATTATAATCAGATTAGCTTGTCTAGGCAGACAAACAAGATTGTAGAGTTATCTGAGTGAAGATACTTCCTAGCAAAACCAGTTTACATCACATTAAACAAAAATGAGTTTCCAATATGTGTACTATATAACAAAACAGGTAAATGGAAAATTGCACCCTTGTGACTGAATATGAATCAGGGAAACTGTCTGTCATTTTGTAACTTTTTGAGAATTTACTGCCTGTCAGAACACTTTATGAGGTATCATAGAAAAATACCAGAATTATTCCCTGAGATTTGTTGCTTAAGATAAAAGAACTATTTCTTTGATTAATGTAGCTCATGAAAACCAAGAGAGGGAGACATTGAATGGGGGAAAATCTTGAATCCCAAATGATTCTACATTGTAGAATAGGATAATGAAAACTATATAGAGGCTAATTCATGACAAGGGTCATATGTAACCAGAAAAAGAGATACATATAATACATTAATGATTACTAATTGGACAATGTACAAGAATTTTACATCGGGGTGGGTTCAATTATAATTAACATAATATCTATAGTGAAGAAAAAAGCTCCTTTCTCTCTTATCTCATTCATAAAATGATTTTTTATTAAGTTGCTTAGAGGGAAAAAGAAAACAAAGAACAAGGAAAGTTGTATTGGGCAAGTAGAAAATATTTGGCAATGTTTGTTCAATCAAGTGTGAGAATGCATTTCTAAGCTATTTTCTTTTTAGTCTATAATTACTTTGGTTATAAAGAAAAATATTCAGAAAATTAAAATAATTTATGTCTTAATGATTGGACAATAGTATAGGTAGGTGCCTTAATCAAACAATTCCAATTTGCCTTAGCAGAAAATTTTAAGAATTAAAAAGAGTAGAGCACACGAAAAAGTTATAGGAAAGAAAAGAACCTTGTGAAAGTGAACCCTAAATAACAGAAATATTTTTACACCATAATGGAATAGCCAATTTTCCTAATCACCAGTTCTATTTTTTTTTGATGTCTTATGATTGCAGAAGTTTTATACTTTAAGATTTCTTCAAATTGCACAGAATCTTACAGGAATGTGTCTAGAAACTAGTAGTGTATTTAGAATAATTTGCTGACAAAAATATTACTAGACAGCTATTTAGAATTTATGGTTTTAACTAACCTTTACATTATTCACAAAAGGGAAGACAATTTTAACGTGAAACATATGTCATTGATGTAATTTGACCTTCTTAGGGAAAGTGCAACTGTTATCTTTTCTTCACAAAAAAAATGTTAAAGGAAAAGGAAATCTAGGGAAATGATTATTGAGGAGGAATCATGGGAAATATTTCAAGTAAATATTTTTTTCTTCTAAATATAAAGCAATACCTTATAGCCCTAATTTTAAAAAGTCTAGTTGTACATATAACCTAAATATCAGATTGCAACATGCCACCATCTCAAGAAACTCTTAAATCTCTGGTTTAGATTCTTCTTCTTTAAATTAAGCATAAAATATATTACCAGAAAAATATGAAGTACTCAGCTAAGTGCTCATCAGGAAAAAGCAACATAAGCTTTTGACAAAATACAATGCTCAATCATGAAATGTTTTGACCAATATTGTTAACAATCATTGGTTACTTCTTTTATGATCTAGATATTTAATTTCTAGTAGTTCTTTCCAGAAATAGTTGGCTTACTTTTCAGTAAATGACTTTAAATGAACATCTTTCTAGAACTAATTTTATTTTTATTTAGTGATAGATTTCATGAATTATTTGGTAGTGGGACGATCATCTTGGAATTCTTGGTGGAATGTATAGCCTTGAAGAAATAGCCAAATATTTTATTTCAGTTTTACTGGACCTTTGACCATAAGTCCATATCATTTTTTCTGACTTTCTTTCTTGTTTTCTCTAAGCTACAATTTTCTCATTTATTAATGCGCATAACAATATCTCCTCGTGTGGTGGTTGCGATGATTAAATGAGTAAATCTATGCATGATGCCTAGTGTATTACCTAATACATAGTAAGTGTTCAAACAATATCTATTGCCATTATTCTTTTAATCTAGCACAGACCAGGTTTATTACCTATAATGTAATGTCAACTATATTATACTATGTAAAATGTGTATGTAATAGGGAAGAATAAGTTACCAAAAGTATGCTGCCTGTAAGCTTAAAGTATACATAATGTCCCATCTCTAGGAATCCTGTCTCCAAAGTAACGACCATTAACCTAAAATACCTTTGTATAGCTCACAGGAAATATCCTGTCCGTTCCACCTGTGAATCTGTGAATGGCTACAGGAAGGAAATAACACATTCCCTTCTGGAGTCTGACTAAACCAGGACCTCTCCCTCCCCTTTTATAAATGAACCTCGAATTCTAACTCCGGGAAGATCATTCTTTGAAAAACTAGTCTACGATCTTCTGGGCTTGCTGACTTTCTGAATAGTCATTACTCTTTGGGCTTCCTTGAGGCTTGAGACAGTAAAGAATCTGTCTGCAATGCAGGTGACCAGGGTTCAATCCCTGGTCCAGAGAGATCCCCTGGAGAAAGGAGTTTCTACTACTCCACTATTCTTGTCTGGAGAATTCCATGGACAGAGGAGCCTCTGGGCTACAGCCCATGGGGATGCGAAGAATCAGAAACAACTAAGTGACTTTCACTTTCATTTACACACTAAGGCAAGCTTACTTGAGTGTCAGTGGGCCTTGAAAGCATCGCTACGAACAAAGCTAGTGGAGGTGATGGAATTCCAGTTGAGCTATTTCAAATCCTGAAAGATGATGCTGTGAAAGTGCTGCACTCAATATGCCACCAAATTTGGAAAACTCAGCAGTGGCCACAGGACTGGAAAAAGTCAGTTTTCATTCCAATCACAAAGAAAAGCAATGCCAAAGAATGCTCAAACTACTGCACAACTGCACTCATCTCACACGCTAATAAAGCAATGCTCAAAATTCTGCAAGCCAGGCTTCAGCAGTATGTGAACTGTAAACTTCCAGATGTTCAAGATGGTTTTAGAAAAGGCAGAGGAACCAGAGATCAAATTGCCAACATCTGCTGGATCATGGAAAAAGCAAGAGAGCTCCAGAATAACATCTATGTCTGCTTTATTGACTATGCCAAAGCCTTTGACTGTGTGGATCACAATAAACTGGAAAATTCTGAAAGAGATGGGAATATTAGACCACCTGACCTGCCTCTTGAGAAACTTATATTGAGGTCAGGAAGCAACAGTTAGAATGGGACATGGAACAACAGACTGGTTCCAAATAGGAAAAGGAGTATGTCAAGGCTGTATATCGTCACCCTACTTATTTAACTTATACACAGAGTACATCATGAGAAATACTGTGCTGGAAGAAGCAAAACCTGGAATCAAGATTGCCGGGAGAAATACCAATAACCTCAGATATGCAGATGACACCACCCTTATGGCAGAAAGTGAAGATGAACTAAAGAGCCTTTGGATGAAAGTGAAAGAGGAGAGTGAAAAAGTTGGCTTAAAGCTCAACATTCAGAAAACGAAGATCATGGCATTCGGTCCCATCACTTCATGGGAAATAGATGGGGAAACAGTGGAAACAGTGTCAGACTTTATTTTTTTGGGTTCCAAAATCACTGCAGATTGTGATTGCAGCCATGAAATGAAAAGACGCTTACTCCTTGAAAGGAAAGTTATGACCAACTTAGATAGCATATTCCAAAGCAGAGATATTACTTTGCCAACAAAGGTCCATCTAGTCAAGGCTACGGTTTTTCCAGTAGGCATGTATGCATATGAGAGTTGGACTGTGAAGAAAGCTGAGTGCCGAAGAATTGATGCTTTTGAACTGTGGTGTTGGAGAAGACTCTTGAGAGTCCCTTGGACTGCAAGGAGGTCCAACCTGTCCATCCTAAAGGAGATCAGTTCTAGGTGTTCATTGGGAGGACTGATGCTAAAGCTGAAACTCCAATACTTTGGCCACCTCATGCAAAGAGTTGACTCATTGGAAAAGACTCTGATGCTGGGAGGGATGGGGGAGAGGAGGAGACGGGGATGACAGAGTATGAGATGGCTGGATGGCATCACCGACTCTATGGAAGTGGATTTGACAGTACTCCAGGAGTTGGTGATGGGCAGGGAGGCCTGGCGTTCTGCAGTTCAGGGGGTTGCAAAGAGTCGGACACAACTGAGTGACTGAATTTGAAGTGAACTGAACTGTGATTTAAAGTCTCCTCAAATTACAGGTTGCCCACCATACTTAAGGTGCAAAAGTGGAGATATTACATTTTATTTAAAATATTTTGTCTATAATTTCTCCAGGGCGTTGTTTTGCTCCCCAGAATAATTTTGTTCTCTCTCTTTGTCTCTCTTGCTCTCTCTTTTAACTTTCCTTTAAAATTGTATTTAATCCTTTATATTTCATTTTATTCAACTGGCTGGAAGATTCTATGTCTCTAAACCACTCTCTGGAGCCATAAATTCAGCTAGGAATTAGAAATTCTTAAGATTATTCTGCTACAACTCAACCTATGCAAACTCATGTCCCATTATAGGCTTTTGTTCTATTTTTCCAAGATAGGACTACTGTCACACTGGTTTCATCTATCTTTTGAAATAAAAAAGCTCAATGATTGCTTTACTTTATTGATTGGCTTCTTCCTCATTTCATGTTTTGTCTGTGGTGCTGTCTGGTGCAGGATCATGAGTGACTTTAGCAGGAGATAACCATGGTCTTAGATTTCTGTCAGTCACCATTCTAAATTGTAAAAAATTGTCCCTACAATGAGATTCAGATCTACTTTCTATAAAGTACCTTCAACAACATTAAATTTAATTATTCTCCTTGGTTATATGTCTTCAGTATCCACACTTAAAACCAAAACATTTTGTTTATCTGAATACCTGAGTCTCTAGCTCAATACTCACATATTGAGTTACTTAAATCAATAGGAAGCTCTTCAAGAAAAGGTGAATTATTATTTCTCTGTGATTCACTGATTATTGGAAAGCATAACTGTCTGATTGCTTATTCTTTTCATATCTTCTGAGTTAATTTGTGTTTTAAATTATCACCTTGACCCTTTCATATGCTATTTGAAATTTCCTTTCTTTAGTAAACATCTTGGATTAGGCTGTTTTTCATTATTGTGTTCGTTACCAATCCCCCCTGTCCCCCCAAAAAAACTTGGTTTAAGAGATGACTTGCCTTGAATTCATAAAGCAATCTAAAGTTCCTTTCTTGAAATTTTTTTTTTCTTTGGGAATAAGTATGAAACTTATTTTCCTCTGTCTGCTTGATTATTAAACCCCTGAGACATAATTAGGGAGACTAAGGGTCCAGCTGGTAAAGGAACTGCTAATGCTTAGCTCACTAATAAGGAAAATTTTCAGAGAGTTTCAAGGAGAATAATTCTCTGATTCTTACTATAAAGAAATTCCTTGAAACATCCTAATATTTTTCTTTCAGAGAATGACTCAATACACTTACTGTAGTAGTCCTTATTGTGGAAATACTGTGCAGCATTTTAAAAAGAATGATGTATATCAGGCTGTAGAAGCATGGTTCAGATCATTGCTAAGTCTTCTCCGACTCTTTGCGACCCCATGAACTGCAACGGCAGGCCTCCCTGTCCATCACCAACTCCCGGAGTCCACCCAAACCCATGTCCATTGAGTTGGTGATGCCATGCAACCATCTCATCCTCTGTCATCCCCTTCTCCTCCTGCCCTCAATCTTTCCCATTATTAGGGTCTTTTTAAAGGAGTCAGTTATTCGCATTACGTGGCCAAAATACTGGAGATTCAGCTTCAACATCAGTCCTTCCAATGAAAATCCAGGAGTGATCTCCTTTAGGATAGGCTAGTTGTTTCTCCTTGCTGTCCAAGGGACTCTCAAGAGTCTTCTCCAACACCACAGTTCAAAAACATCAATTCTTTGACGCTCAGCTTTCTTCACAGTCCAACTCTCACATCCATACATGACCACTGGCAAAACCATAGCCTTGACTAGACGGACCTTTGTTGGCAAAGTAATGTCTCTGCTTTTTAATCTGCTGTTTAGGTTGGCCATAACTTTCCTTCCGAAGAGTAAGCATCTTTTAATTTCATGGCTGCAATCACCATCTGCAGTGATTTTGATACCCAGAAAAATAAACTCAGCCACTGTTTCCCCTTCTATTTCCCATGAAGTGATGGGACCAAATGCCATGATCTTCATTTTCTGAATGTTGAGCTTTAAGCCAATTATTTCACTCTCCTTTTCACTTTCATCAAGAGGCCCTTTAGTTCTTCACTTTCTGCCGTAAGGGTGGTGTTATGTGCATATCTGAGGCTATTGATATTTCTCCTGGCAATCTTGATTCCAGCTTGTGATTCATCCAGTCCAGGGTTTCTCATGATGTACACTACATATTATTTAAATAAGCTGGGTGACAATATACAGCCTTGACATACTCCTTTTCCTATTTGGAACCAGTCTGTTGTTTCATGTCCAGTTCTAACTGTTGCTTCCTGACCAGCATATAAGTTTCTCAAGAGGCAGGTCAGGTGGTCTGGTATTCCCATCTCTTTCAGAATTTTCCACAGTTTATTGTGATCCACAAAGTCAAAGTCTTTGGCTTAGTCAATAAAGCAGAAATAGATGTTTCTCTGGAACTCTCTTGCTTTTGCGATGATTCAGCAGATGTTGGCAATTTGATTCTGGTTCCTCGGCCTTTTCAAAAACCAGCTTGAACATTTGGAAGTTCACAGTTCACGTATTGCTGACGTCTGGCTTGGAGAATTTTGAGCATTACTTTACTGACGTGTGAGATGGGTGCAATTATGCAGTAGTTTGAGCATTCTTTGGCATTGACTTTCTTTGGGATTGGAATGAAAACTGACCCTTTCTGGTCCTGTGACCACTGGTGAGTTTTCCAAGTTTGCTGGCATATTGAGTGCAGCACTTTCACAGCATCATCTTCCAGGATTTGAAATAGCTCTACTGGAATTCCATCACTTCCACTAGTTTTGTTCATAGTGATGCTTCCTAAGGCCCACTTGACTTCACATTCCAGGATGTCTGGGTCTAGGTGAGCGATCACACCAACTTGATTATCTGTGTTGAAAGAATATATATTTTTTTGTTGTTTAAATCTTCTGTGTATTCTTGCCACCTCTTAATATAATCTGCTTCTCCTAGGTCCCTACCGTTTCATTTATTGATCCCATCTTTGCATAAAATGCTCCCTTGGTATCTCTAACTTTCTTGAAAAGATCTCTAGCCTTTCCCATTCTTTTTTGTTCCTCTTTTTCTTTGCATTGATCACTGAGGAAGGCTTTCTTATCTCTCCTTGCTATTCTTTGAAACTCTGCATTCAGATGGGAATATCTTTCCTTTTTCCTTTGCTTTCTGCATCTCTTCTTTTCACAGCTATTTGTAAGGCCTCCTCAGAGAGCCATTTTGCATTTTTGCATTTCTTTTTCTTGGGGATGGTCATGATTCCTGTCTCCTGTACAATGTCATGAACCTCCATCCATAGTTCATCAGGCACTCTGTGTATAACATCTAGTCCTTTAAATCTATGTCTCACTTCCACTGTATAGTCATAAGGGATTTGATTTAGTTCATACCTGAATGGTCTAGTGGTTTTCCCTACTTTCTTCAATTTGAGTCTGAATTTGGTAATAAGGAATTCAAGATCTGAGCCACAGTCAGCTCCCGGTCTTGTTTTTGCTAATTGTATAGAGCTTCTCCATGTTTGGCTACAAAGGAAATAATCAATCTGATTTCAGTGCTGACTATCTGGTGATGTTCATGTGTAGAGTCTTCTCTTGTGTTGTTGCAAGAGGGTGTTTGCTATGACCAGTGCATTATCTTGGCATAACTCTATTCTCTGTTACTCCAGGTGTTTGTTGACTTCCTATTTTTGCCTCCTAGCCCCCTATAATGAAAAGGATATCTTTTGGGGTAGGGGTGTTAGTTCTAGAACGTCTTGTAGGTCTTCATAGAACAGTTCAACTTCAGCTTCTTCAGCGTTACCGGTTGGGGAATAGACTTGGATTACAATGGCACCCCACTCCAGTACTCTTGCCTGGAGAATCCCAAGGATGGGGAACCTGGTGTGCTGCAGTCCATGGGGTCGCAAAGAGTTGGACACGACTGAGCAACTTCACTTTCACTATCCACTTTCATGCATTGGAGAAGGAAATGGCAACCCACCCCAGTGTTCTTGCCTGGAGAATTCCAGGGATGGGGGAGCCTGGTGGGCTGCCATCTATGGGG
The DNA here is from genome assembly GCF_042477335.2 of Ovis canadensis. Classification (NCBI taxonomy): domain Eukaryota; kingdom Metazoa; phylum Chordata; class Mammalia; order Artiodactyla; family Bovidae; genus Ovis; species Ovis canadensis. Next base: position 66,769,239 of record NC_091250.1, read on the forward strand.
TCGCACAGAGTCGCCCATGACTGAAGTGACTTAGCATAGCATTAGCATACCATGATAGCAGAGAGTGAAAAAGTTGGCTTAAAGCTCAACATTCAGAAAACGAAGATCATGGCATCTGGTCCCATCACTTCATGGGAAATAGATGAGGAAACAGTGGAAACAGTGTCAGACTTTATTTTTTTGGGCTCCAGAATCACTGCAGATGGTGACTGCAGCCATGAAATTGAAAGACGCTTACTCCTTGGAAGGAAAGTTATGACCAACCTAGACAGCATATTGAAAAGCAGAGACGTTACTTTGCCAACAGAGGTCCGTCTAGTCAAGGCTATGGTTTTTCCATTGGTCATGTATGGATGTGAGAGTTGGACTGTGAAGAAAGCTGAGCACCGAAGAACTGATGCTTTTGAGAAGTTGCTTCTTCATCAGTGTTGCTTCTCCATCAGTGTTGGAGAAGACTCTTGAGAGTCCTTTGGACTGCAAGGAGATCCAACCAGTCTGTTCTGAAGGAAATCAGCCCTGGGACTTTTTTGGAGGGAATGATGCTAAAGCTGAAATTCCAGTACTTTGGCCACCTCTTGCGAAGCGTTGACTCATTGGAAAAGACTCTGATGCTGGGAGGGATTGGGGGCAGGAGGTGAAGGGGACGACAGAGGATGAGATGGCTGGATGGCATCACTGACTCGATGGACGTGAGTTTGGCTGAACTCCGGGTGTTGGTGATGGACAGGGAGGCCTGGCATGCTGCAATTCATGGGGTCACATAGAGTAGGATATGCTGAACTGAACTGAACCATGATATTGAATGATTTGCCTTGGAAATAAACAGAGTTCATTCTGTCGTTTTTAATATTGCATCCAAGTACTGCATTTCACACTCTTTTGTTGACTATGATGGCTACTCCATTTCTTCCAAGGGATTTCTGCCCACAGTAGTAGATATAATGGTCATCTGAGTTAAATTCACTCATTCAAGTCCATCTTAGTTCCCTGATTCCTAGAATGTCATGTTCACTCTTGGCCTTTCCTGTTTGACTACTTCCAATTTGCCTTGGTCCATGGAGCTAACATTCCAGGTTCCTGTGCAATGTGGGAAAGACTAGAGATCCCTTCAAGGAAATAAGAGATATCAAGGGAAAGTTTCATGTAAAGATGGGCTTGATAAAGTACAGAAATGGTGTAGACCTATGAGAAACAGAGATATTAAGAAGAGGTGGCAAGAATACACAGAAGAACTGTACAAAAAAGATCTTCTCGACCCAGATAATCACGATGGTGTGATCACTCATCAAGAGCCAGACATCCTGGAATGTGAAGTCAAGTGGGCCTTAGAAAGCATCACTACGAACAAAGCTAGTGGAGGTAATGGAATTTCAGTTGATCTATTTGAAATCCTGAAAGATGATGCTGTGAAAGTGCTGCACTCAATATGCCAACAAATTTGGAAAACTCCAGCAGTGGCCACAGGATTGGAAAAGGTCAGTTTTCATTCCAATCCCAAAGAAAGTCAATGCCAAAGAATGCTCAAACTACTGTACAATTGCACTCATCTCACATGCTAGTAAAGTAATGCCAAAAATTCTCCAAGCTAAGCTCAGCAATACGTGAACCCTGAACTTCCACATATTCAAGCTGATTTTAGAAAAGGCCAAGGAACCAGAATCAAATTGCCAACATCTGCTGGATCATGGAAAAAGCATGAGAGTTCCAGAAAAACATCTATGTCTGCTTTATTGACTATGCCAAAGCCTTTGACTGGGTGGATCACAATAAACTGTGGAAAATTCTGAAAGAGATGGGAATAGTAGACCAGCTGACCTGCCTCTTGAGAAATGTATATGCAGATCAGGAAGTTAGATCTGGACATAGAACAACAGACTGGATCCAAATAGGAAAAGGAGTATGTCAAGGCTGTATATTGTCACCTTGCTTATTTAACTAATATGCAGAGTACATCATGAGACACGCTGGGCTGGAAGAAACACAGGCTGGAATCAAGATTGCCGGTAGAAATATCAATAACCTCAGATATGCAGATGACACCAACCTTATGGCAGAAAGTAAAGAGAAACTAACAAGCCTCTTGATGAAAGTCAAAGTGGAGAGTGAAAAAGTTGGCTTAAAGCTCAACATTCAGAAAACAAAGATCATGGAATCTGGTCCCATCACTTCATGGGAAATAGATGGGGAAACAGTGGAAACAGGGTCAGACTGTATTTTTTGGGGCTCCAAAATAACTGCAGATGGTGACTGCAGCCATGAAATTAAAAGACGCTTATTCTTTGGAAGAAAAGTTATGACCAACCTAGATAGCATATTGAAAAGCAGAGACATTACCTTGCCAACAAAGGTCCGTCTAGTCAAGGCTATAGTTTTTCCAGTGGTCATATATGGATGTTTGGACTGTGAAGAAAGCTGAGCGTCAAAGAATTGATACTTTTGAACTGTGGTGTTGGAGAAGACTCTTGAGAGTCCCTTGGACTGCAAGGAAATCTAACCAGTCCATTCTGAAAGGAGATCAGCCCTAGGATTTCTTTGGAAGGAACAATGCTAAAGCTGAAACTCTAATACTTTGGCCACCTCATGCAAAGCGTTGACTCATTGGGAAAGACTCTGATGTTGGGAGGGATTGAGGGCAGGAGGAGAAGGGGATGACAGAGGATGAGATGGCTGGATGGCATCACTGACTCGATGGACGTGAGTCTGAGTGAACTCCGGCAGATGGTGATGGACAGGGAGGCCTGGCGTGCTGTGATTCATGGGGTCACTAAGTGTTGGACGTTACTGAACGGCTGAACTGAACTGAACTGATGCAATATTGCTCTTTACAGCATCAAACCTTGCTTCTACCACCAGTCCCATCCACAACTGAGTGTTGATTTTGCTTTGGCTCCATCCCTACATTCTTTCTGGAGGTATTTTCCAGTGATCTCCAGTAGCATATTGGGCACCTACCGACCTGGGGAGTTATCTTTCAGTGCCCTATCTTTTTAGGTTTTTATACTGTTCATGGAGTTCTCAAGGCAAGAATACTGAAGTGGTTTGCCATTCCCTTCTCCAGTGGACCACATTCTGTCAGACCTCTCCACCATGACCCATCCGTCTTGGGTGGCCGCACACATCATGGCTTAATTTCATTGAGTTAGACAAGGCTGTGTTCCTTGTGATCAAATTGGCTAGTTGTCTGTGATTGTGGTTTCAGTCTGTCTGCCCTCTTATGCCTTGTCTCAGTGCCTACCATCTTACTTAGGTTTTTCTTACCTTGGACGTGGGGTATCTCTTCATGGCTGCTCCAGCAAAGTGCAGCCACTGCTCCTTACCTTGGATTGGGGTAACTCCTCTTCACGCCACCCCTGACCTTGATTGTGGGGTAGCTGTTCTCAGCCACCACCCCTGGCCTTGGATGTGGAGGTAGAAGCATAAAATATTTCCAAAAAATAATGAGTAAAAATAAGAAGTTGCAGAAAATATGTAAGTGATGTCCTTTCTATTATACAAACATTATATATATAATGTCTATCTATGTATCTATCATCTATCTGTCACAATCTAAGATAGTGACTATTGTTCTGTGGGCAGATGGATATGTGTGATGTGTGTAAACGTTGAAAGATCTCAGGGAGATCTCAGGGAGAAGGGCTAGAAGTAGAGGAATGGGGAGATGTGTAGAATAGTAGTGGCCGTAGTGAGACAAGAGAACAGATTTATTTCTAATACCCGAATTTTAAAGAATAATATATTAATGTATTAGTGTAAAACCCAAAAGAAGTTGATTTGAAAAAGAAAAGTGAAAGCATTTGTATAATAGGCACTATACTTTTAATTTTCTACCACTCCCTCTCTCACATATTTCCAAAGAGAGCTTGTTGTTGTTTAGTCACTAAATATGTCCAATTCTACAGACTGCAAGAACTGTAGCCTGCCAGACTCATCTGTTGATGTGATTTCCTTGGCAAGAATACTGGAGTGGGTTACCATTTCCTTCTCCAGGGTATCTTCCTAAACCAGGGATTGAAACTCCATCTCCTATATGTGTCTCCTGCATTGCAGGTGGATTCTTTACCACTGAGCCATCAGGGAAGTCCAGAAGACTTATATAGATGGGCATTATGGTTGCTACAAGGTATGCACTTTCACATAGAGGTTTTGTTTCTAGATTCTTAAGTCAGGCTGAGTATTTCAGAGAATAATCAAGGCACTGTCTATTTTAACTTTTGATGTAAAATATAAAATAACAGGGAGAAAATGGGCCAGGAATGGGGAGATTTGATTACAGTTCCAGCTTGTTCACTCAGAAGTTGCTGATGGAGGTAGGGCCCTTAATATCTTTGGACTTTGATTTCTTCCTTTGTAATGCTGGGATAACAATTCTCAGTCATATTGCAGGCATATAGTGTGAATCAACATCAGATAAATGTTTAACTTACATTTTATAAATCATACAATGTAAGTTAACAAGTATGCAAATACTTGATTAATTATAAAATATTCTTATGTGTTTTATCAATATTATTATTCTTAAGTTTAAACTTTGGTGATAGAAACATAAAACAACCTCAGCTCATTGTCCTCTTACTATTCTTTGACAAGAATAAGCAAGATCTAGTTCTTGCCTTTGCCTTACTGTACCAGCTGTGCCTGGCATGCTCTTTTGACAGGATTATCTGCAGGGCTCATTCTCTTGCTTTTTATCTCTACTGAAATGTCACCTTATCACACAGGTCTCCCTTCCCTGACATCCTCTGTCAATTAGCAACGCTCACCCAAGTACCACTATCTCCCTTACCATACCGTATTTTATATCAACAACTGAAACATTATCAAATTATTTACATATCTAATTTTTCTATCTAATACTCTTTCCTCAACACACACAAGTGTAAAATCCATTAAAATAGTGATTTTGGTTTGCTGTACTATGATTCTTAATCTCCTGACGAGGGCTTGAACTATGGAAGTCACACACTAAACGTTACTGATGTTATTGCTATTCAGTCACCCAATCATGTCTGACTCTTCGCAACCCCATGAAACACAGCATGCCAGGCCTACCTGTCCCTCACCTCTCCTGGAGTTTGTCCTAGTTCATGTCCATTGCATCGGTGTTGCCAACCAGCCATCTCATCTTCTGATGTCTCTGTTACTTAATGACTGAGCAAACTTACGGAATTGTCTGATTTGAATTAAAAAATATAAGCAAAATAAACTTTGTGACTCTTTATATCCTACAGCAGCTCACTTAATAAGTCCTTACACTTATTTTTCAAGAAAATACTGAAAATTTATAAAGTGAATACATTATATCAAAGTGCCAAAATTCCTTTCAGTTTATTAATATGATTTATTTTTACAAAAGTATAACAAAGTCTCTTGCAAGGAGATGCCTTGGTTCTTGCACCATGTCAAAATATGAAACAAATATGCCATTAATATAGAACCATATCGACAAGAATCAAAGTATCCTTCACATTATAATGCCAATTATCTAAAAATAGATAAATCCTAATTATTAATACAGCCAGTTTGGAAACTATGGGAGACAATAATAAGCAAGCAACAAATTTAATTTTAGCAACTTATCTTAAATTTCATGTTTACCTCAGTTATGCATATATGGATGTGTTAAAACCATGTTGGGTGACTTCAATTTTATATCATTTACCTTCAGGTTCTTCAAAAGAGTAAAGAAATTGATAAGGCTAGAAATGGTTTATCTAGAATAATGTGAAGCAAGAAGCAAGCCACAGAAGTAGTATGTTAACAAGGTAACAATTCAAATAAATTGAAATTTTACTGCATATAACAATTTCTCTATTCATTTTGGTGTACTTTTAGAAGGCAGCAGCTGCGATCGGCATACCTCTGATTATGTAGGGCTCTTCAGGATAATGTATTATTTGGAAAGTCGCCTATTATATGTTGAACTTGTTATATGTTGATTTAAAAACAAACTTTTTGGCAATTTCTAACAATGCCACCAGAAATTGATCATCTCTTCAACAAAAACAGTTAACATTTCCAACTGAGTCTTGCCTCTTTAAATTATAAAGTTGTAACATTTCTAGAAATACTAAATGGAAAATGCTAACGACTAAACTGATGTATGGTGTATACTGTGGCTTTATTTATCAAAATGCAGCAAATAAAATCCTTCCAATCTACATATGGAGAATTTAATAGCACACAAAGGACTAAGTTACCATTTATTTTAGCATGAGTCTGTTGAAGATATAAAAGACACTAAAAACATTTATAATCTAGATAAAGTTATGAACTGTTTAAAAAGTATGATTGTGCCATTTTCAGAGTTAATGAACACTTAGAAAGGTCATTATGTTAACTGATAAATGTTAAGGCTCAAATTCAAGGAGTTTTAAGTAAAGGAAAAGAACTTCTAGTAAAAGAAGTTCTCATATGAATTCTGGAGAAAGGTTGGATTTCATAGTGTCATCAGTGAACTTTAAATAACACCATCAGCTTTAACTGTAAATTAATTTTGATCTGCAAATGCTTTCCAAAGGTGTGTGTGTGTTTGTGTGTGTGTGTGTGTGTGTGTATGGATGGAGAAATAAGTGTTTGAGATTGTTTTCATTTATAGGTATATCAGTTTTTAATGCTCCCAGATGGGGAGTTTTTAACTCCATTGCAAATATGTGTAGTGGCAACATTGAATAAGTAGATGAGTAAGCTGTCAAAACAAATGTTTAAAGAAAAGTTAGGAAAATTTAAGAAATAATGAAACTCCTTCTGGCATCATGTCTCACTAATGATAACCTTTTTTTCCTCCCAAATGTGTGGGCTGGTATAAATACAGCATCCTAATGAACTTTAGAGTACATTGTTAAACATCCATAGAATAGATGAGGACAGAACTGTGCCCCCAAAACAGTGTCTGAAAAAAGACACAATATAGCTGTATTGACAAACATGTATTGAAGCAGTGTGCCTCAAACTTCTCAAACCTAACAGCTGAGGGATAGGTGGACTCAAGCATTGCAAATCTAGGGGCATAATATCTTATATGAATATTTCAAGCCAGATTGTTCTGTTTGAAGTTATCCATAAAAATATATAATATTTGTTTTATATACAATATTTTAAGTTATCAACAAATGATAGGATTTAGTTTCCTACTTATCTTAATAGTAAATGGAAGAACATCTGTTTGTTACATTGAATATATCAATTAAAAGAAATGGCCTGGGATTATAATAGGTTACATCATTCTCACAAGTTTTTTCATTGCTATGTTTTCATAGTACTTTGATAAATTTACATGAATAAATAATTACAAGTAATAACAATCATTTTTTAAATCATTATTATCAGGTTAACATCAAGTTGTGTGTCTAAGAAACTAACCGATAAATAAAAACATCAGTGGAAATTTTATTTTAGGGGATGGTGGGAAAATGGGGAAGGAAACACAAAGTTGTTTGCTCTGGACTGAACTGAACAAGTTTTTAATTCACTCCGTATTTGAGGGCTTCAGGCCAATGATTACCAAAATGTTTTGTTTTTCAGTGAAGAATAATAATTGGCAATACTATCCTTTTCTTTTCACTGAAATTACAATTTAAACCACATGCAAATGAATTGAGTTCCAATCAGATCATAATCTTCATAATCATTTCTCCTCATCCGCTTCCTACACTTTATTGTTTTTGTAGTTTTGTTGCCTTATTCTTTAGTTTTGCTTTAAGCCATAAGCAAATTTCTAATTTTTGCCTTGAAGTTGCTTTCTAGGAGTATTTAACTTGGAAACATGTCCGCAAAGCTACCATATGGATTGGGGTATTGCTCTTTAAGGAGAAGACTGAATTCATTTCATTAACTGAACTTTAAAGTCCTTTGTGTCTTCTTATTTATTTATTTTTCCTTTTCATAAAGAACAAACAATATCAGAAACAAAAATTAAACTCTGGGTTCAAAAACTGTCAACACTTTCCATATGCTGACACGGTGTAGCAAAGTGCCTTTCCAAATATTATTTCTACTTTATTATACATTTGTTTCAAGCACAAGAATTAAAACTGCAAATTTTTCTTTGCACAAAACTTCCATTTTATCATTCCATTGACTCTCTTGTGATAATTAAGAGATGATGCATTTGAGACATCATTGGTGATTAATGCAGGTAATAATCTGTGTTTACAAAAATTTTGTTTAGAGATGCCACTCACATTCTTTAACTCTACATAGTTTCAGCTCCATCTGGCTTTGATTCCAGCATTTATTATTATTTTTTAATTGTCAATTTTGCTTGCTAAGGAAATTCACGTCTTGTTAAAATATCTTCCACATCTTTTTTTTTCATAGAACAATTTGCAAATTAATTGTTCTGTAGAGACTATTGTAAATATAAGCAAAATGTAAATAAAAACTACTATGAACTAAGAAACTATCTTTCAATCTACAGCTCAAGTATACTATTTAAATGCATCATTAGCTTTTCAAAATAAAGTCAACTTTTTTCAGTAATGCTTCTTTCTGATGCAAAACTAATTCATCTATTAAAAGTAAAAAAAAAATTGACCAAACTTTCTACTGTTACCTAAGCTCTTTCTAGAAGTTCATGAAACTGATAAAAAGACATTTTTTGCTTTTAAAAAATTAGCTTGTTGATTTGAACTTGTAAATATTGTTTCTAGGCAAGGGTTCCCTTATTTTAATTGAATAAAATCCTATTTTCATTCAATTTTTCATTTTTAATGAAAATAACTTACAAATGTTGCAGCAAGAGCAATGATTTCATGCATATGGTAGATTGTTTTCAAATGTCTGCAATTCCCACATCTGATGGTGTCTCTTGAGACCCCATGGACTGAAGCCCGCCAGGCTTCTCTGACCATGGGATTTCCCAGGCAAGAATACTGGAGTGAATTTCAGTTCCTTCTCCAAATTCCCGTATCAACCCCTTAGCAAAGTGGCTTTGTTATTCATAGCTCCCATCAGGAACTGCAGGCTATAGTTCCTGGTCATGGTGACAAATTACCATAAATTTGGAGACTTAAAACAATAAAAATTTATTCTCTCATTGTTCTAGCTGCCAGAAATCTGAAATTAAGGTGTCAGCAGGGTCATACTCTGAAGACTATAGAGGAGAATCTTCCCTTGTGTCTTCCAGCTTCTGGTGGCTATCAGCATTCAGCTGTGGCTGCGTCACTATGATCTCTGCCTCTGTTCTCACATGGTCTCTTCTCTTCTCAGTCTGTCTTCTCTTCTACTGTCCTAAATATGGATCCTCATCAATGGGTTTGGGGTTTGCGTGAAGATATCTAGGATGGTCTCATCACAAGATCTTTTCATTTAATTACATCTGCAAAGACCCTTTTCCCAAACACTATCACATTCACAATCTGATTATACAGACATAGATGAATCTTTTGAAAGGCTGTCATTCAACACACTATACCATCCTTCAAATCTTATGGTCTTTTGATGAGCTTTGATTGACTGTTAATTTATGGCAGAATAAACATGGGTTTGAGTGGCTTCCAGCTTCTGTTTTATCTTCCTTAAAAGCAGTCCTAAGAGTATTATGTCAAAAAGTCCACTGTAGCCTATTAAGTCACAAAAAGACATGCAGAACAGAGCCTGACTTTTCCTATAGAGGCTCATTGGTCTCTGCCCAGCCCAGGCTGCCAGTCATGAGTGAAGATACAAGAGCACTGAGCCCAGACAATTGCCAGATAACTGTAGCTGCATGTGGGAATACAGGCAAGACAAGCAGAAGAACCATCTATCTAGGTCTAGCCAAAATTGCTGACACAATATTGAGAAAATTAGTTTGTTTTCATCCATCAAGTGTGGGGTGGTTTTATCAAATGTTGATAAATAACTATACAGATATTAGTACCTAGATGTAGGATAGTGCCATAACAAAAATCCCAAACAAGTCATTGGCTTTGAGGTAGGATGGTGAAGATAGGCTGGAAAAATGGCAAGGCTGGAGAAATGGCAAATGAATTATTCCTGGACATGTGAAAAATAGTGAGAAAAATGCTAATTGAGGATGAAAAACTGGTGATCCATATTCCATAGTTGTGAGAAAAAAGTTAATGTGATCATCCTAGTGATATGGAAGGTAAAAAAGTATTCTAATGAACATATGGCTCTAAGGAGGTTACAGGCCAAATACTAAAGAGGTCAATTGATTTATTTTAGTGTATTCTCATAAGCTTTTGATGTTCCATGATTTTGAAGGAATGCTTAGTAATAAACATACTGTATCAGAGGCTAATTGCTGTGTAATAAAACAAGCCCCAAACTTGAAAGCAAAAATAGTAACTTTTTGGTCAAGACTCTGAAGGTTGCCTTGGCTGGGCTCAGCAAAGCAAGGCATGGTTTTACTTAGGTTCATTCAAGCAACTGTGGATCTGGCAAATTTATTGGGGCTCAGTAATCTAAGATGGCCTTATTCATGTATGTTGCAGTTGTTGCTTGCTGTCTGATGGTTGCTTCCTGTGGCTTCTTCACCATTAGATAAATTAAGGCTTTTATATGCGATAATCTCAAGAAAAATTTCTAAGAGTAGTAGAGTAAACATTGTAAGATCTCTTGATGACAAAATTCAAGAAGTTGTAAAATATGTCTATTGAAATAAACTAAGATGCAACTCCTTGATAAGAAAGTAAATATATTAAGTAAACATCTAAATTATGCTATTTAGATAAACTACCGCTTCTACAAATTTACTAACCATAGTTAAGTATATGGCTGTGTCCAACTCTTTGAGACACCATGGACTGCAGTCCACCAAGGCTTCTTTGTCCATGGGATTTCCCAGGCAAGAATACTGGAGTGGGTTGCCATTTTCTCTTCTAGGGGATCTTCCTGACCCAGGTATAGTACCCACATGTCTTGTGTCTCCTGCATTGGTAGTCCGATTCTTTACCAACTGTGCCACCTGGGAAGCCCAACCATAATTAGTTGTAGTGTGAAGAGATTCATTGCAAACATTGATTCCTACACTTGAAAGGTGACAGTATGTCTATTTTAAAGCTTAATAATTTAAAATGATTTCTAATTTCCCTAATTCATTTTAATAAGTTCATACTGACTGAACCAGGGCTATAGTATTAAAGCCACTGTGTCACAGGAGAGCACAATAATAGCCAATATTCCAATACCTAATTGCATATAAATATTGTTTTACTCATGAAAGAAAAAAAATATGATTAGATTGGCTAAACTAGAAAGCTAGGTCTGTAGTTTTGCTTGCCCAGTTTTAGTATAAAAATTTATTTAAGTTCTTTGAGTAAAACTGTATTTCCTGAGATTATTTTTAGAGATTATATGGCCTCACTGATCCCCAGGCTAGTCTTTGGATATCTCTGTTTTTAGCAAACTTTGGTTTGAGAAGTGCAGCTTGAGAAGATGAGCTGGGCTGTGGTTTTTGTGGAATACATGGTCAAAGAGAAATTATAGCCTTGTGATTGGTTTTAGAGGGTAGGATAAACATAGGATCATGAATCCAAATCCAGAATTGGGTAAATGCAAATATAAATATCCAAAGTCAGCCAGTGCACCAGCGGTGACAATAGTAACAGTCATAACAGAAGCAGAAGCAAGGACTTCTTTTAGAGCTAAATCTTGAGTTAATGTTATGGTAAGGTTAGCCTGTCTTTTGAGGTATGTATGTAGTTGACTTTGTTCTCCCAGTTCCAATCTCTGGACAATCTCCATGCTCCTCCCCAAATTTCTGTGTATTCTTATGCCCTTGCCTTCTTCTGGGTTCAATCCCTAACCCAGTTGATTTTAGTATTCTGTGTCAGTTTGCTGTTTCTCTCATAACAAATTGCCACAAACATAGTGATTGCAGATGACATAAATTTATTATCTAATAGTTCCAGAGGTTAGAAGTGTCACAGAGCTGAAATCAAGGTGTCAGGAGGACCACGTTCCTTTCTGGAGGGTCTAGGGGAGAGACCTCTTGCACTTTCCAGTTTCTAGAAACTGGCCATATTCCTTGCATCCTAGAATCCTTTCTCTATCTTAAAGTCAGCAAGAGTGCTTTGAAATCTTTACACTCCATTGCTCTGATGACTTCATTGGCCTTTCTCTTCTATTTTAAATGGCTATTCTGATTACATCGGCCTTGTACATATAATCAGGTGTGTGTGTGCTCTGTCATTTCAGTCATATCCAATTCAAACATGTGTCAGGAATCGAAGCTGCATCTCATGCACTGCAGGCAGATTCTTTACCCACTGGGCCACCTGGAAAGTCCCATATAATCAAGATATTCTCCCTATTTTAAAGTCAGATGATTTAGCAAGCTTTATTTTATCTACCACCTCTTTGCCATGGGAAGTCACATATTCACAGGTTCTAGGGATTAGGATATGTACATCTTTGAAGGACTATTATTTTGCCACCACATTTTCCATGGCTGTTTTCTTTTGCTTATGCTAGATTTTGTCTTATCTGGACCTCAGTCTCTGATTTCCACAAAGCAAGTATAGGTATGAAAAACAGTTATGAATGTTTAGAGTGACAGTTTACACAAATAAAGCTAAACTATATGATATAGAATTTCTTTGTCTTAGCAAAGTAACATCATGCCAGCTGGGAAATATTATTATTATTTTTTTAAACTCATAAGGGAGCAAAAGGATATTCTTGCTTCTTTAAAAATTTGGTAATGGGAACTTGTGGAGAAATCATGAGAAAAAGTTTAGTCTCATATGGCTATCATTTTGAACAAACAATGCTGGAAACTGGGGACTATATGCGTCTATCCTGAAGAGAAAATGGGGACCACAGCACCCATGACAAGTTGGCAGGTTCCTTGTCACATGGATGGGAATGGGAACTAGCCTTTTATGGAATATTCTATAGAATTTTGAAATTGCAACAATACGAAGAAAACTTCTCTTGGTTTTAATTCTCATTTAAGAATAAGTCTAAGTCATGGTTGTCGAAATGCTGATGTTATTTTGATAACAACCACCCCCAAAGTGGCCTAGAGATAAATGTGATACACTACTAGATTATACTTCAAATAATGATATCCCCTAAACCATAATTTTGTTCTTTAGTGATAGGATATAATTTTTAGAGATATACATTGGGACCAAGACCCAAGGTATAAATGATTATTAGTCAAACAGTCATGCCTCTCCCAGGCATGCATGTGTGCTAAGTAGCTTCAGTCATGTCCAACTCTTTGCGATCCTATGGACTGTAGCCCATCAGGCTTCTCTGTCCAAGGAATTCTCCAAGCAAGTGGAGCGGGGTGCCATGCCCTCCTCCAGGGGATCTTCCCAACCCTCGGATTGAACCTGGGTTTCTTAGGTCTCTTGCTTTGGCAGGTGGGTTCTTTACCGATAGTGCCACTTGGGAAGCCTGCTGATCCCATACCCTGTTGCTAATAATTGTCTTCTTGTAGGAGAGGAAAAGACTCAGTTTGTGGCCATGAGAACCCAATTATTTCATCTATCTCTTTTCTTCCTATCTTGAGTGATATCTAATAAGGACCAGATCATAGAGATCTTCTTCCTACTTTAAGGCTAAGTGATCTTCTGAAAATTGAAATGGGAAAGATGAGAAGGGATGAGGGCCTTCATGATATCACTGAGCCACTGGACCAAGACTGGAACTACATTAAGTTGACTCCTTGGTTGACTTGAGAGAATCAATGGCTTTATTGTTCCACCTACTTTTATTTCATATTCTGAAGCTGCTGCCAGCATATAATAAGGGTTGGGGAGTTCTACTTAAAACAACCAAAACCATAAGAATTTGAAATGTAGAAAATTTGAAAATCCAAAAGAAGCTCTTAGCTCACACTGCCATAATAAAATACCGCAGACTAGGTGACTTAAAGAACAGAAATTTGTTTCTTACACTTGCAGAGCCTCAGGAATTCAAGATCAAGGTGCTGACAGATTTGGTTTCTTGTGAGAGCTTACTTCCTGGTTTGCAGATGTCAGACTTCTGACTGTGCACTGACATGGCCTTACCTCTGTGTGCAGACACCTGGAGCAAGAGCAAGCTTTCTGGTATTGCTTTTTATAAGGACAGTAAACCTATAGGATCAGGGCCCTATTCTTATGACCTCATTTAATGTTAATTATCTCCTTAAAGGCCCTATCTTTAAATACAGTCACATTGAAGATTAGGATGTCAATGTATGAATTTTGGGAAGACACAAATCTTCAATCCACAGCATAAGCTAAATATACAAATGTATTCAACATATTATATAAAATATAATTATATTTTATATAATTTAATTATACATTTGCATAAAATATACAAATATTTTATATTATATATAAATATTACATTTAATTATACAATGTTTGGTAAACTTAAAATATAGTCAAATATAGTAAACTATGAATTATATATATAATATATAGTATAAAATGTATTATGTAATAAATTAAGATAATATGAAATATATTTCACATAATATAATATGCATGATAATATAATATGCATGGTATAATAATAACATAAATAACATTTTAGGTCTACCATATACTACATTTGTTGTTCAGTTGCTAGGTCATGTCTGACTCTTTGAGAATTATATGATATATAGTTATACTATGTAGGTATTACATATGTGTGTGTTAGTCAATCAGTCGTGTCTAAGTCTTTGAGACCCCATGGACTGACTATAGATTGCCAGGCTCATCTGTCCATGGGATTATCCAGGCAAGAATACTGGAGTGGTATTCTCTTAAATCATCCCATCCACAACTTCTCCCACAGAGCCAATTGTAGTTCAATTTAAATGAAAATGGATAGGTTAGAAATAGATTTAATAGGCTATGTAGAAAGATCAAAGGTATTATACTGACCTAATGGTATTTATTTCAGGAAATATTATCTCAGACAAAAGTAATAAATATTATATAATTCCATATAAAAATCTGTATTAATAAACATGAAACAAAAACTTCCTTAAGGTCAAGAAAACAGGGGGCCATAATTCCTGATCTCTCTGCTGAAGCTCCTAAAGAGAAAATGGAAATGGACACAGTCCTTGGCTGGTCTGCACTTTATGAAAATTTCTGTGATTCTTCCATCAACTTTTCATCATTAAAAATTCTCACTGTGTGGGATTTCTCTGTTGTTAAAACAAAATAGAATACTGGAGTGGGTTGCCATTTCCTTCTCTTGACCTGGATCTTCCTGACCCAGGGATCAAACCTGAGTTTTCCACATTGTAGGCAAATTCTTTGCCAACTGAGCCACCAGGGAAGCTCCTAGATATTATACAATAAAACTATATTTTATACAATCTATTCTATTTAAATATATATATTAACTTGTAATAATGATCATATTTACATATTCTTACCTCCCTATGAAGCTTGAAAATGCATTTTAAAATTCCATTTTAATGTTTTCACTTTTAACTATGAGATTTATATATTTTTTGCTATTAAAAACAATAGTATATTGAAATTTTTGTATATACATCTTTATTTGCACTCCTGAATATTTCCTTATGATGAATTCCTAGAAGTAAATGATAATATTTTTAAAAATTTGGTTCAGGATAAAAATCAGTTTATATGAGTATTAATGATGTTAAGGATTCATTGGTTTTTTTTGAAAGGTACTGAACACATTCTTTTATTTTTTCACTGAAAATGAAAGGCGCTCAGTTGTGTCCGACTCTTTGCGACCCCATGGACTATACAGTCCATGAAATTCTCCAGGCCAGAATACTGGAGTGGGTAGCTTTTCCCCTCTCCAGGGGATCTTCCCAACTCAGGAATCGAACCCGTGTCTTCTGCATTGCAGGCGGATTCTTTACCAACTGAGCTATGCAGGAATTTTTTCACTAGCCAGCCATATTCTCTTTATTCTATTTACATGAACTTCACATTTCAATGTTTCTGAAATGATGCCATAACATAAAGTACTTTTTGCCATATTTTTAAAAAATTTTGTTTATTGAAGAAAAGATTAGCAATTGCTTATCTTTATGAAAGTACTAGGATTTTCATTGCTTTTAACTTTTCATTTTGATAGTAATAAAATAGCATCTCATTTTTGTTTTCATTACTTTAGTAACAGTGGTATTGAATTCAATTTCATCAGATGGAGCTTTATATATATATATATATATTTCTTTTTAAATGAAAAATAATTTAAACTGTTAAATAGCAGGCAACTTTCTGAGATGCTTAAAGGCTGGAATGTAGCCTTGCTATTGCTGGAGACTTGATTCAGGAAACAGCAGAGCCTGATGTTTGCAAATATTCACTTGAACAGAGGCACATTATATTGTTTGCATAATTTCAACTGACAAATGATGTAAACCTGAATGTAAAACTGCAGTACATAATAAAAATTGAAGTGTGTTCTCTCCTCTGGCAGGATCAACAATCATTCTCCCAACTAGCACACTGTATGAATTAGAAACAGCCCCTCTTTAGGACACCTCACTGTTTGCAATCTGCCAGCAAACTGTCCAATTTACAAATCTACAGTATCTACATCAACAAATCTACAAGCACTATGAATGCAAATTTTGTCCCTTGGAGTGGTGTCATACACAATTTACACATATAAGGACCAATTAAAGCTTTAGCACTTGGCCAAAATGGGTTTCAAAGTATTTTCAGAGACTTTTGATCAAATTTATTTTCATGTGTGAGTGTATATAAATAGGTATATATATATATATACACACACACATGTGTATAAACATTCAATGTAAATATGTGTGTATTTATATTTTTTATATAGTTACAGACTGAATGAATATTTGAGTTGCTCATCCCCTTGCCCCTGTCAAATTCCTAAATTGAAATCTAATCCCTAATATCATGATATTTTGTAGGTGAGGTCTTTGAAAGGTAATTAGAAAAAATAAAAATAAAATAAAAAAGAAAGAAAAGTAATTAGATTTTGAGGCTTCCCAGGTGGCATTCATGGTAAAGATGTCAAGGCAGGAGACATAAGTGATGTGGGTTTGATCCCTGGGTTGGAAAGGTCCCTTGAAGGAGAACATGGCACCCTGCTCCAGTATTCTTGCTTAGAGAATCCCCATGGACAGAGGAGCCAAAGAGTTGGACATGATTGAAGTGACTTAGCACACATATAGAGTTCTTGGACTCCCTGAAATTTGTAAGAAGACACTCTCCTCAGAAGCATTATTGGTAGCTCAGCTGGTAAAGAATCTACCTGCAATGCAGGAGACTCTGGTTCAATTCCTGGGTTGGGAAGATCCCCTGGAGAATGGATAGGCTACCCACTCCAGTATTCTTGGGCTTCTCTGGTGGCTCCACTAGTAAAGAATCTGCCTGCAATGTGGGAGACCTGGGTTTGATCCCTGGGTTGGGAAGATCTCCTGGAGAAGGGAACAGCTACCCACTCCAGTATTCTGGCCTAGAGAATTCTGTGGGCTGTATCATCCACGGGGTTGCAAAGAGTCAGACACAACTGAGTGACTTCACATCACTGGTGACTCAAACAGTAAAGAATCTGTCTGAATGCGGAAGACCTGGGTTTGTTCTCTGGATCAGGAAGATCCCCTAGAGAAAACAAATGGCAGCCCACTCCAGTATTCTTGCCTGCAGAATTTCATGGACAGAGAAGCCTGGTGGGCTATAGTGTCACAAAAAGTCAGACATGACTGAGCTACTAACACTTTAGGTTATGAGGGTGGAGCTCTCATGAATGGGACTGATGTCATAAGAAGGGGCCAGAGAGACAGCTCACTCTTTCCACCATGTGAGAAAACAGGGAGAAGTCAGCTTTGGACCACTCTGAAGAGGACTCTCCAGAACAGAATCACAAAGTTGTGCAATCATGCTGACACCATAATCATGGACTTCCAGCCTCCCAAAAATATGAAAAATAAGTAAATACTTGTTGTTTAAGCTACCTAGTCAATGGTAATTTGTTATAGCAGCCCAAATTGACTTAGATATTATATATATATATATATATGGTATGTATATAGAAGTATGCATATACACCTACATATTTTTCATGTACCAGATATATTCATCTTTTTTTGGAGCTTCCTATCTTTGTGTAGTACAAAGAAAAACTTTATATAACCCATGAATATATGTATGCGATTTACTTCTAGGTCATTTAGGCTTTTTTAGTGGAAATTGAATTTATTTTAAAAGAAAATAAAATTAAAAATACCTTCCCCCCTCCCTTATTTGCAGGTGCAGTTTTAAGAGGAATTATAGAAAAACTCGTCTTTTTCACATGGACATGAAAGTTCTAGTCTCTTTCACTGTGTCTTTGTAAATATGTTTATTTTTATCTTTTTCTCTCTGAGTGTATATATATATATGTGTACATATATATATACACACACACACACATACACACACACACACACACACACACACACATATATATATATCATCCACGGGGTTGCAAAGAGTCAGACACAACTGAGTGACTTCACATCACTGGTGACTCAAACAGTAAAGAATCTGTCTGAATGCGGAAGACCTGGGTTTGTTCTCTGGATCAGGAAGATCCCCTAGAGAAAACAAATGGCAGCCCACTCCAGTATATATATATATATATATATATATCCTCAGTGGCTCAGTGGTAAAGAATTTTCCTGCAATACAGGTGTCGCAGGACAGGAGTTCTAATCCCAGGTTGGAAAGATTGCCTGGAGGAGGGCATGGCAACCCACTGCAGTATTCTTGCCTGGAAATTCCCATGGACAGAAGAACCTGGAGGGCTACAGTCCATAGGGTCACGAAGAGTCAGATGTGACTGAGCGTGCAAATTAAAGTTTTATGCTCAGCAGATTTCAATTATATAATACAACATTATCAACTATAGTCACCAGGTTTTACATCACATCTTCAAGTTGTAATCACCTTATAACTGAACACATGAGGCTTTTGAGGTGACTCAGTGGTTAAGCATCTGCTTGCCAATGCAGAAGATGTGGGTTTGATCCCTGGGTTGGAAAGAAGAACCCTGGGGAAGGACATGGCAACCCACTCCAGTATTCTTGCCTAGAAAATCCCATGGACAGAGGAGGCTGGCTGGCCACAGTCTACAAGTTGCAAATGATTCTGACATGATTTAGCGACTAGACTAGACAACAACACCGTGAACATATAAGGAACTCAGGCAACTCAACGGTGGAAAAAAAAAAAAAAAACTTTGAAAATTGGCAAGAGGAACTGAACACCCATTTTTCCAAAGAAGATTTACAAATGGCCAACAGGTACAGTAAAATGTGCTCAACATCATACATTATCAGGAAAATGCAAATCAAAACTACAATTGGATATCATCTTGAATTTTTTAGAATTGCTATTGTTAAAAGACAGATGACAAGTGCTATCAAAGAAGCAGGAAAAAGGTGGCAACTATGGAAAAGAGTATGGAAGTTTCTCAATAAACTAAAAAGAGAACTACTGTATGATCCAGCAATTCTACTTCCAGGTGTGTATCTAAAGTAAGTGAAAAAGTATTTGTATTCCAATGTTCACTGCAACATTATTCACAAAAGTCAAGATATGGTAACAATCTAAGTGTCTACTAATGGTGAATGGATAAAGAAAATACAATATATACTATACATGCATACAGTAGAATGTTACTCAGCCGTGAGAAGGAAATCCTGCTATTTTCAACAACTTGGATGGAACTTGAATGCATTTTGTTAAGTGAAATAAACCAGATAGAGAAAGACAAATACTGCATTATATCCCTTACATGAGGAATCTTTAAAAAAATCATTGAACTCAGAAACATGGAGAAAGTACTCATTTTATAAGGAGGAATAAATGAGGCTAGAAAGAATGGGATGAAGAGGAGTGAAAAAGTCAGGTGAAGATCATCAGTCAGTTGATTGGGGAATGTTTTTCCTAACATCAGCTGATTTCTGGAGGGACTGTTAAAGAGAAATTATATCAATGTTCAAAGACATGCCCAGTTCCTAGGGCTGCTGGGGAGGGGAGATACCAGACTAACTAAGTCAAGTTATTGAGTATTTTGTCCAGATTGGCCAGTAGGGATAAACAGTTCAGCTAAACATCTATGAATCAAAGAATGGAAATTTAGGTCTGCGTCTGGCCTTATTGTAGGCAAACAATTGCGTCATCTGTGAGTTCTTAAGTCACATGGGGAAGGATGGTTCTGTACAGTAAGCAGTTTCCTAAAATATAAATTTTGGGAGAAATTCTATCTTCTTTTTTTATTGAAATATAGTTGATTTATAATGTGTTAGTTTCAATTGTACAATAAAGTGATTCAGTTATACATATATATATATTCTTTTTAGGATTCTTTTCTTTATAGGTTATTACACAATATTGAGTAGTTTCCTGTACTGTACAAGAGGTCCTATTTTACATACAGCGGTGTGTATAAGGTAATACCAAATTTCTAATTTATCCCTCACCCCTATCTTTTCCCTTTGGCAACCGTAAATTTGTTTTCTATGTCTGTGAGTTTGTTTTCATTTTATAAATCAGTTTATTCATAGCTTTTTTTAAAGATTCCACGTATAAGCAATATCACTGAAGCAGGGCATGTTAACTCCCTCCAGTAGTCTTGCCTGAAGAATCCCATGGACAGGGAGTCCCTTAGGCAGACTACAGTCCAAACGGTTGCAGAGTCGGATATGACTAAGTGACAACACGTAAGCAAATATCATATGATATTTGTCTTTGGCTTACTTCACTTAGTATGATAATCTCTAGGTTCATCCATATTGCTGCAAATGATAATATTCTTTTTATGGCTGAGTAATATTCCATTGTTTATATATTACCATCTATTTCTTCATTCATCCATCAATGGACATCTAGGTTGCTTCCACGTATTGAAAGAAAGTGAAAATGTTAGTCACTCAGTCATGTCTGACTCCGTGACACCGTGACACCATGAACTGTAGCCCACCAAGCTCCTCTGTCAATGGAATATACCAGGCAAGAATATTGGAGTGGGTAGCCATTCCTTCTCCAAGGGATCTCCCATCCCAGGGATCAAACCCCAGTCTCTTGTAATGCAGGCGGATTCTTTGCTGTCTGAGCCACCAGGGAAGCCTTTCCTGTGTCTTAGCCATTGTAAATATTGCTACAGTAAACCCCAGTAAACAGTGGGGTGCATGATCTTTTTGAACTATAGTTTTCTCTGGATATATACCCAGGAGTGGGATCACCAGATCATATGCTGGCTCTATTTTTAGTTTTTAAAGGAACTTCCATACTGTTCTCTGTAGTGGTCCCACCAGTTTACATTCCCAACAACATTGTAGAAGGGTTCCTTTTTCTTCACATACTCTCCAGCATTTATTATTCATAGATATTTTGATGATGGCTATTTGGACCAGTGTGAGGTGATACCTCACTGTGGTTTTGATTTTCATTTCTCTAATAATTAGCAATGATCACTGCTGTTTTCCAGAAGCACAGATTTCAGGTTAAGTATGAACTGAAAATTATGTCTTCCAGTTTCCAAAACTGTGAATTGCAAATTATCCCCTTATCATGTAATGATGAGTTTTCTCACCTTAATTTTTTATGTGATAAATATCAATAGCTCTGCTTTCTGTTTTTCATTGTAACTATCTGATTTTTCCCTCCTGATTCTTCACTTTGAACCAATTTATTTCTTTAAGTTTTTCTGTGAATGACTTTTAGACTTTTTTAATGGGAAATTTTAACTCATTTATACATAGTGTTGGAGAAGGAAATGACAATCCACTCCAGTATTCTTGCCTGGGAAAACCCATGAGCAAAGGAGCCTGATAGGCTACAGTCCATAGGGTCACAAGAGTCAGATGTGACTGACAGATAAAACCTACCTACCTATACATAGCATAATAAATGATATATTTTATTTATGCCAGCATTGCACATTTATGACTATATTTTCCCATTGTTTCCCATGTTTTTGCACAGGGCCATTATTTTTCTTTCAATGAGTTTATTTTTTTCTAATTATTTAAAAAGCATATTTTGCATTTTAGATTCTGGTTTCAGTAGAAATACTGGTAAAATTCCATTTCTTTGTCATTTGCCCTATTTTCTTTTCCCATGTAAACACCAGTTTTAAAATTTTTTTAAGGTTTTAAATCAACAGAACCTGTCTAGTTGATGGTCAGTATTGACCTCTTTTGGCTCGTAATAAGGTCCTTCAAAACAGCTAAGTGCTAGTCTTCCTTCACTTGAACTTCAAAAAAATCTTTAAAAATATTATTTTTATTCCAATTTTTGTTCACACAACAATAATAATTACTGATATATTTTATGTCTGTTATTAGTTTTCTGTATTTTTAATTCTCTGATTTTAAAATTCATAGTAGTGTTGTTATATATTATGCAAGTGCTATATATTATTTTTCTAATAAATCTAATTCAATTTTTTTTTGCAATGTAGTTATCATGGCTATAGTCTTGTTTTGCTGTCATTTTTGAGAAGATGATTCAGAATGGTTAGACTGACTTATTCTACTTTTATTTCTTTTTGTTCTTGATACTAAAAAAATAGACATTTTATAACCTCAACCCAAAGAAAACAGTTTTCACATGTCCTTTTACTTCCCCTTAAATGCAATGATGAAATAACTTAAGTTTACAGTTTACAGTGCTTTTTACTATAAGCAAGATAATTTATATCATGTACAAATACATAGATATATATAGATATATATGTTTAGACAGATATATATATATATACTTAAATGGAAAAAATTGAATTAGCATATAAAATCTGCAAAGCTGTTAGATATTCTTGTTCTATTTGCTTTAATCTTTTTTTTTAATAAAATGCTATCAGGACATAATACATCTATTTCAAGATTCAGTATGTAGTGGTATCCTGCAGTTTAAAATGTAGTGGATGAGATTACAGTGCACTGTTTTCAGCATTCTGACTAAGAAAGTGTAATTGTTAAAATGTCTGAGACCTGAGCTGGTGATGTTCACTCTTGTTAGGGACAAAAGGAGAAGGGGCTGCCTCTAGCCTTCAGCTGAATCTCAAGAGGAGCTTTTGGTCTCCCACTTTAATTAGTCCTCTCCCATTATTGAGTTCCCTGGGTGTGAAAAGCATACAGATTGAGATGACGTAGAATCTACTCACATCCCTCCGTCTCCTTAATAACATTTTCTAGGTAAATTCCCATTAAGCATTGCTCAGGGGAATCCTCTCAGAGCTTAAAGAAAGATATGGGTATAACGGACTTTTGGACTCAGAGGGAGAGGGAGAGGGTGGGATGATTTGGGAGAATGGCATTCTAACATGTATAGTATCATGTAAGAATCGAATCGCCAGTCTATGTCTGACGCAGGATACAGCATGCTTGGGGCTGGTGCATGGGGATGACCCAGAGAGATGTTATGGGGAGGGAGGTGGGAGGGGGGTTCATGTTTGGGAACGCATGTAAGAATTAAAGATTTTAAAATTTAAAAAATAAAAAACTAAAAAAGAAAGAAAGATATGGGGCTGCTCCTAAGTAGATTAGGTACACATAGAAGGATAAAACAAAAAGAAACTTCAAGCTTGGAATCAGTATTCATTCTTTTTCAGTGGAAATTCGTAGACACTTTTAGCAGTTGTCAGGATTCATTAGGTTGTCAGATCAAATTGATGAAACTCAATCAGCATTATTTAAAATGAATTAGAAGAAAAGAGAAAATGCCAGACAGCATTACACATAGTATTGCTTCAGACGACAGTCATTGTCTGTGTGTGTGTGTGCGCACGCATGCGTGTGCGCGTGGAGGCCTAAGATCATGATGTAAAATGAAATTTTCATTCTAGATTGTGGTCATTGACGTTTGAAGCTCCCCCCTTGTGAGATATGGTATAGAAACTTTAAGCCCAGCTTGCTATAGTTCAGTTCAGTTCAATTCAGTCACTTAGTCGTGTCCGACACTTTGCAACCTCATGAATCGCAGCAGGCAAGGCCTCCCTGTCCATCACCAACTCCCAGAGTTCACTCAAAGTCATGTCCATCGAGTCAGTGATGCCATCCATCCATCTCATCCTCTGTCGTCCCCTTCTCCTCCTGCCCCCAATCCCTCCCAGCATCAGAATCTTTCCCAATGAGTCAACTCTTCACATGAGGTGGCCAAAGTACTGGAGTTTCAGCTTAAGCATCAGTCCTTCCAAAGAAAGCCCAGGGCTGATCTCCTTCAGAATGGACTGGTTGGATCTCCTTGAAGTCCAAGGGACTCTCAAGAGTCTTTTCCAACACCACAGTTCAAAAGCATCAATTCTTCGGCACTCAGCTTTCTTCACAGTCCAACTCTCACATCCATACATGACCACTGGAAAAACCATAGCCTTGACTAGACCGACCTTTGTGGGCAAAGTAATGTCTCTGCGTTTCAATATGCTATCTAGGTTGGTCATAACTTTTCTTCCAAGGAGTAAGCGCCAGCTTGCTACAGAGAAATATTTATAATACTTTTCTTCCGTGTCCCACAAAGCAGAAAAATCATTGCATAGCTAGAGCCATGGGAATTCATATCTACATTTGGATATTTTCTTTCAAATCTTGCTTCTTCTATCATTTACATTTTGCTAAAGCATCATTTGTTTCCTTAAGTTTCTTCCCTAAATCTGACAGCTAACCTTCCGTTTCAGTCTGTATATCATCAGCCAACCCTTTATCTCCAGCTTCATAAAGTGCATGTTTTGTTTAACTTCATGGGAATCTCTAAGGAGATACTACAGAAAATTTCTCTCTCCCAAGCAACTATGTTCTTTTCCTCCTATTATGTTACCTCAGCTTTTTCTTTTTTTTTTTTGTATTGATTTTTTCCCTTTGTTTTTCCCCAGTAACCCAGTCTTGAGCGTAATGAGGTCTATCCCGTTACTCTGTTACCTACCAAATACTATAAGTAAGTTTCCCTTGATTCCTTTAAACATTTCCTTGGATGATGTTAGGTCTTTCATATAAGATTAAAAACTGGAGAGTTAATGGATGTAGGTCAGTGTAAGCACCTTAGAGATCTCAGCCTGAAGAGACCAGAAATAGAACTGTGGAAAAGTTACCACTTAAGAGGAAAAGGTGTATGTTGATATTATGCCATTATAGATCTGCTATTTCACAGAAATTTACAAGAGATTTGTAGAGTGGATGTTACGTTTTCCAAACAATTTTTAAACCATTTTTTAATTTAAGTACAGTTAACTTGCAATGTTGTGTTAGTTTCAGGTGTATAGCAGAGTGATTCAGTTATATATACGTATATAAAATAGATACAGATATTTACATATATTTAAAAAATGGTTTCCAATTATAGGTTATTATAATATTGTAATGCTAGGTCCTTGTTGTTGTTATTGTAGGTCCTTGTTGCCTAACAATTTTTTTTCTCATGAAAGTTTTTTTTTTCCTGGTTTCTCTCCTGTTTTCAAATTTTAATACCTATTTCACCAGTTCTTGGAGGAAGGAATTATATAATGTTAAAACTAATATTTTTCTGGAAATAATTATCATCCTTCCCTTCAATATGTGTGTACTTATCTTTGAGTAAAATTTATCACAGTGCGCACAGTGTCCTGTTTATAAGAAATGTTGCTATCTGTGGCTTAATTAAAATAATTTTCCATTTTACTTCTTAGAACTTAAACCTATTAGGGCTTTGAGAGATAGCAAAATTGAATGCAATTTGTGCCAGGCAGTCTGCTAAGTATTTTATGTACATGTGACAAAAACTGTCATCTATCCACGTCCTCCTTTTTTCATTCTTAAGCACACAGATTATATCTCTTAGTATTTCCGGGAGGTGAGTACAGTCATGTGACTATGAACTTAACAGATGTAATTCACCATTGTGGGCCTTGCTAACAAAACCTGCCATGTGCAATTCTTTTCCTTTCTCTCTCTGTTTGTTTTCTTACTGACTTAGCTATGGTCAGTCTAGTTCTCTGATGATGGAGAGACACTCGCTAAACCTGAATATCTAAGAATTTTGTATAGATAGGAAATAATGTTCTAGTCTGTTATGCCACTGAAATGGGGCCTTATCATTTAAGTAGCATAATCTATGTTCCCTGTCTCATTTACTTCTTATGACAATATTGATGACTAGATTTTATTATATTCGTTTTACCATGAGGAACCTGAGTTATTTGAGGGAAGTGCAAACATCCTTATTTCAGACCCAGTTTTCTCACTGCAAAATTTGTGTTCAAAGCTGACTCATTTTATAAGTAAGACAGCTGTTTATAACCAGATTATTGAGGAGTATCAATTTAAGGAAGTAGAAATATGAAATGGCTTCATTTTTTCCCCCATGAACACCAATACTTGTGCTCTATTAAATCTATATTTCTCTGCAAGTTATTGGAAAAGTATGACAGCATCTTATCCTAATTCTATATCTTTTAAAATAGCATTGGGTATTAAAGCAGACTTTTATTTCTAAGCATTTATTCTGCTCATTGGGAAAATTCAAAATTAATCAACTGAAAATGCTCCTCCTATGCTCCTTTCACTGCAGTCTAGCTGTGTGGATGGTTTCAAGTGAAGAGGAACATTGGCATTACCTAGCATAGTTTAACCATATTTCAGGAGAGATACTGCCTAGGTTAGACCCCACCTCTAGCAGGTACTGGCAGTGTGACCATAGACAAGTTATGTCATTTCTCTGTGCCTCACTACTTCTGTCTGTAAATAATTGGTAACAATTCAGTTTCAATAGATGGGTGTGTGTGTGTGTGTGTGTGTGTGTGTACAAAGATTAAATGTACTAAGCACTGAATGAATCACAATATAAAACCTCAATAAATGTTGGAGTCTTAAAATTCATGAGTTTGCTTTGGTTAGTGGCATTGCATTACATTCCTCCATGTCACCATCATGTTGCTCCCCTGCTGTGTTCATTCAAGACAAGGTTGTGGCCACCAGTTGTATTATTCTCCACATAAGCCCCTAGACGTATGGTCTCATGCGGGATTCAGTTTGTATGTCACTTAGGGACTGCTCACTCACAATGAAGTGATCTGGACTGTCCTGCTCTCACTGTCCCTAACATCATTCTAGGATGCTTTTCTCTACTGCTCAATTCCAGGTGGAATATGGTCACTCCTCCCCAACTAGTAGAGGGAAAAATGTTTGCAGTTCTTCAAACTTAATTTTCCCTGAGTCCTTGACCCAAGACTGTAGAAAGAAAGAATCTTGCCTCTTCTAAAGGAATATAAGGAAACAGGATGACTTGTCTGTGCTTACTTTGGTAAGCTTTTGTGTTGTGTGTGCTTAGTCCCTCAGTTGTGTCCAACTTCTTGTGATCCCATGGACCATTACCCGCCAGGCTGCTCTGTCCACGGGATTTCTCAGGCAAGAAGACGAGTGGGTAGCCATTCCCTTCTGCAGGGGATCTTCCTGACCCTGGGATTGAATTCTGGTCTCCTGTATTGCAGGAGGTTTCTTTAAGCCACCAGAGAAACTAGTCAGCTTTCTCTTTTCCCAAAAATCTCCTTATGTCTTCATGCGTTCTTTTTGCTTATAACAAGAGAAATGACACAATTATAGGGAATGTATAAACTCTAATAACAGTTGTTCTGTTTGCAGTTGGTGTGTGGAAAACTGAATGTGTTTTATTCTTCACTGCGGAGTTCAATAGTCAATTTCAGGGAAGCAAGACCCAACTCAGGACTAACACTACCTGACTGCATTTTAATTAAATGGCTTGATCAAGTCAGAGTCATGGACTTAGCTTGTGACATGTTGCTTTTGTTTAGTTGTTTGTTTAGCCACGTCCTGATTCTTTTGCAACACCACGGAGAGTAGCCCATGAGGCTCCTCTGTCTATGGGATTTCCAAGGCAAGAATACTGGAGTGCGTTGCCATTTCCTTCTCTAGGAGATCTGGACCTGTGTCTTCTGCATTGCAGGCAAATTCTTTATGACTGACACACTAAGGACACCCAGCTTATGACACAGTGAGGCATCTCTGAACTCTCACTACAGTATTCTTTTTAGAACTTTATAAGTGCCTCTAGAAATGTTTTGAATAGAAACAAATAAAAAAGTCAACACGTATATATGCTACTTATTCACTTCATTCCTGTCTGACTCTGTGTAACCCTATGTTGTGCAGCCAGCCAGGCTCCTCTGTCCGTGGGATTCTCTAGGCATGGACTAGACTGGGTTGCCATGCCCTCATCCAGGGGATCTTCCCAACCCAGGGATTGAACCTGGGTCTCTGGCATCACAGAAGGATTCTTTACCCACTGAGCCATCAGGGAATCCCACGTATGTGTGTACATATGCACATATATGTATGTACCTATGTGTGTATATATGCACATACATGTATATATATTTTTTTAAGAAAAAATAAATCTTTACCTCCAGTTCACTTTACAGGGAGGAGAAAAGATTCCTTCAGGTAAGTGAGGACCACGAAAAAACAAGGCTTTTTTTTACCGTGCCAGAAGAAATAGACAAGGCAAGAGAAAGCAAATGTCACTGTAGCTATGATGCTTTTCATTAGCTTGAGAGCACATTTTTAATGTGGTAAATATCAAGATCAGGTCATTTTTCTATAATAGAGCTTAATACAGATCTCAGCATCACAATATTCACAAATTTAACATTTATTTATGAGCACAGTTTCAGAGGATGGTCTTTTCCATTCTCTTAGTTGTTTCTGTTAAATGTCAACTTGGGATTAAAGCTGCCATTGTGGGAGAGCCCTAGAGGAGCCAGATTCCTTTTCTCTAGACATTGTAATACTGGAGCTTTCACTGCGACTCACAAATGCAGCACCCACATATCTGAAATTTAGATCCATAAAGGGCAACCTAAACTTAGCATGCAGAAACATGTTTTTAATTCACATTCCCTTTACAACACAGCTATATATAATAGAATGAGCTAGCGGTTTAGTGGAAGAATGTTTTTATTCTTTTATAAATGAGAATTTGAAATCAAAGATAATATTTTTCTTGTGAAATTTGTATAAATGTCTCAAAATGAAAACAAAGTAATAAAATATGTTTCTTCCGGCAGAATTATGACTGCATGTCTGTGAGTTTTTGTTTTTGTCTCTATTCCCAGACCCAGTCTCCAAAAAATCAGAGATTGTTTTGAGGGAAGTTAAACTATATAACTGCGGTTATCTTTACAACTTTGATTTATGATGTAAGTTTTGTTTTGTGAAAATTTGTTCCTCTAAAGTTTGGGTAGCATTCAACCTTTCATTCTTTTCTCCTTTGTCTCTCCTTTTTCCTCAAACTACCTTTCAGAGATAAATATACTTGGTAGGTTTTAATTTTAAAATTAGAATAATTAAAATAGTCTTATTTCAGTGGGTTTTCCATATTTCCATTAGTTTTGATAAAACTAGTATTTATTTATATTAGTTGAGGGTTGAAAATTAAAATTTATTTTGTGGAGAATTTTAGGGAAATCACCTTTGAGAAAAGGAGAAAAAGTAAATGTGAGTTGGTAATGAAATGAAGTTGTTTTCTTCGGTTGTGCACTTTGGTATTTAGAAATCACCTTGAGTAAGAAAAAAAACAAACAATGAGAGCGATAAGAAGACATGTTCAATATATCATCTTGTGATAATAATCAGTGAGCCAATGAGTACAAATAAACAAACCAAATACAGTACTCTCAATTGAACACCGTTTACTTTACTACAAAGTATGCTATTACTGTTTATGGGAGGCATCAAATAATCTCTTCAAATGATATCTTCAAAAAATTTATGTGTGCATGAAGTTTCATGCATTTTTTTAAACTAAGAACCTATAAATATATGACTGGGTATAGCTGCCAAAAGCCAAATAATGTCCCTGCAATGAGTTACTATAAAGAAAAGATGTCAGGTGCATCTCATATTTTGCATTTGCTTTCACAACTCTGGTTATTCAAAATCCTTCAGTGACTTCCCATTGCTCAGAATGAAAATCCCAAATCTTGGATATATACGAAAGGTCCTATTCAGCCTAGTCCCTGTGTCCCTTCATCTCCAGGTGTACATTGTGTTCTTTTTCTCCTTAGTCTCTTCCTGGTTCCTACCATGGCCAGTTTTGCAGCTCCTGAAATGCACCAGTTTCCACCTCAGGGTCTTCAAATATACATCATGGATATCCTTTCCTCTACCAGTTATACCTTCTTCACTATTTTCTCCATCATCCTCCTTTCTATTTGCTCTTAACACAGCCTTCAATTTCAGTCAAAGATGATGGTTTTGGTAAGAGCCTGTGTGAATTCCACCCCAAATTTAAGTTTGATCTTCCCAGAAATATTCTTTTAACCTTCTACATTTCATAAGATAGCACATAATTATATACTTATGCATAATAGTATGCACTTAAAGTATTATTGGCTACTAGGGAGTAAATCCCTTGATGGCAGGAATTCTGTTTCTCTTGATGATCAATTTTTCATTAAATGCTAAACCTAGTAATGAATACAGAAAAAGAAGTCTATGTTTGCATTAACTAAGAAATAATTGAAATACATGAACTATTTAAATGATAATTTAGAAACACCTTGAAACTCTGGAATTTGTGAAGATCTAGAAAACAAAGGGAGCAGTGGAATCTCTAGATGTGGTAGAGCTAAAGATATTTGGTCAGAAACAATTATCAGCTTGGAGGAGGAAAGCTCTCATTGTGTGTTTGAGATATCTACCTTCTGAACTTTCATCTGTCTGGTTACATTCCTGGGAAAGATAATTCTTTTAAAATATTGCTCTTAGTGGAATGCAGGCTGAAATGTGTGAGGACCCTCTCAAGGAATAAAGGGTAGGCAGTTTATTTTTCGAAAATTTAGAGCAAAATGGCCTATCCTTTTTAACAGAAGAAGGGGAAAAAGAGGAAAGAAGGGGAGGGAGGGAAGGGAGGGGGGAAGAAAAGGAAAAACAAACTCAGGCTCTTTCCTAGAGCAAAGAAATTGAATCAAATCCTATGCTTCCTCTGCACTTTCTGCCACATCTTCATACATTGCTCTACACTATAATTTATGTTTAAATGTCTTTTCTCTACTAAGTTCTAAGCTCTTTTGAGGATAAAATTATATATACTTATATATGTGTGTGTATATATACATATATAAATATATCAGTTCAGTTGCTCAGTCATGTCCGACTCTTTTTGACCCCATGAATAGCAGCACACCAGGCCATCAAGTCGGTGATGCCATCCAGCCATCTCATCCTCTGTCGTCCCCTTCTCCTCCTGCCCCCAATCTCTCCCAGCATCAGGGTCTTTTCCAATGAGTCAACTCTTCGCATGAGGTGGCCAAAGTATTGGAGTTTCAGCTTTAGCATCAGTCCTTGCAATGAACACCCAGGACTGATCTCCTTTAGAATGGACTGGTTGGATCTCCCTGAAGTCCAAGGGACTCTCAAGAGTCTTTTCCAACACCACAGTTCAAAAGCATCAATTCTTCAGTGCTCAGCTTTCTTCACAGTCCAACTCTCACATCCATACATGACCACTGGAAAAATCATAGCCTTAACTAGACAAACCTTTGTTGGCAAAGTAATGTCTCTGCTTTTGAATATGCTATCTAGAGTGGTCATAATTTTCCTTTCAAGGAGTAAGTGTCTTTTAATTTCATGACTGCAATCACCATCTGCAGTGATTTTGGAGCCCCGCAAAATAAAGTCTGACACTGTTTCCACTGTTTCCCCATCTATTTCCCATAAAGTGATGGGACCAGATGCCATGATCTTTGTTTTCTGAATGTTGAGCTTTAAGCCAACTTTTTCACTTTCATCAAGAGGCTTTTTAGTTCCTCTTCACTTTCTGCCACAAGGGTGGTGTCATCTGCATATCTGAGGCTATTGATATTTCTCCTGGCAATCTTGATTGCAGCTTGTGCTTCTTCCAGCCCAGCGTTTCTCATGATGTACTCTGCATATAAGTTAAGTAAGCAATATTTATTGTGACAATATACAGCCTTGACGTACTCCTTTTCCTATTTGGAACCAGTCTGTTGTTCCATGTCCAGTTACATGTGTGTATATATATATACACACACATATACGTATGTATAGGTATATTGATGACTTCACTAACTTAGGTAAGAGTTCTACAAACTTTTCTTAAGAATCTAATATTCAGGAAAGGGTATATTTTACTGTTCAAACAAATGTACCCCCTCCTCCCCTCACATATATAGTTGAAAGTAAATTATCAAAATACACTATTTACCCTGTGGGTAAATATTACATTTACTCTTTGGTGGCTTCCCTGTGGCTTAGCTGGTAGAGAATCCCCCTGCAATGTGGAGACCTGGGTTTGATCCCTGGGTTGAGAAGATCACCTGGAGAAGGAAACGTCTACCCACTCCAGTATTCCAGCCTGGGGAATTTCATGGACTGTGTAGTCCATGGGATCGCAAAGAGTGGGACATGAACAAGCAACTTTCACTCACTCATTCAGACACTCTTTTATTTTCTAATCCATTTTATTGTATTTCAGTTTTTGAAATCCATTATTTTCATGTGCTGTGCTGTGCTTAGTTGCTCAATTGTGTACGACTCTTTGCTACCCTATGGACTGTAGCCCACCAGGCTCCTCTGTCCATGGGATTCTCTAGGCAAGAATACTCTAGTGGGTTGCCATGCCTTTCTCCAGGGGATCTTCTCAACCTAAGGATTGAACTCAGGTCTCCTATATTGCAGGAGGATTCTGTATTATCTGAGCCACAAGGGAAGCCCAAGAGTACTGGAGTGGGTAACTTATCCCTTTTCCAAGGGATCTTCCCAACCCAGGAATCTGACTGGGGTCTCCTGCATTGCAGGTAGATTCTTTACCAGCTAAGCTACCAGGGAAACCCCATTATATATTGTAGATCATCCCAATTGATTTCATCCTGAGCCATGTCTACCTATCCTCAGTGATTAAACACAGATTGGCCCACACTAAATATGATTTTTAAAAAATGAAAGGCTGTAGATTTAGTGCTTAGAAATACTATATGATATTTCATACCTGGATATTGAATGAACATGTTGAGAAAGTCTCTTCGATTTTGAAAAAGAGGCCTGAGACACTTCTATATTTTGAGTTTTCTGGTATAATATAAATAAATACATGTCAAATAAAGTCATAAAATTTTAGAAAGTTGAAATGAAATAAAATGATGCAATTTATATCATTAGAGGATTTATAAGATCATTAATGCAACTGCAGACATTATGGTCCACTATTGAGACACAGCATGAGTTTAAAGCTGTTTGATGCACATCTGAATACAGTATTTTTGGCAAAAATTTCCAAGTTCAACTGTGAGATCATTCAAGAATACAAGGCACCCTTCACTTGTTTGGTTTTCTTTAATTATCATAAAACAAAATTCAGTGCCATTAACTTCTAATTTTAGGAAGAAACTTCTCAATTGAGGAATAGCTTAGAAAATGTTTTTGCCGTTAATAAAATGCAAATTGAAAGTAGTATCACGTTAAATAGTAAAAACTGATACAAGTAAGTTGCTAAAGAAAAACTTTTTAAAAGGAAATAAATTATTCTTTGTTCAGAAAGAAAGTTCTTTCTAGAATAAATACAATGACTACTCTTATAAGGCAACAGGGGCGTGCCAGAGATCATGAAGGTCCTGGCGGTGGTGTTGACCTTTGGAAAAACTAAGAAACCTTTAGATCCAAATATTTCTGTACAACCACTCTTTCCTTCAAAATCCCTTGCTGGTTCTTTCACTCATCACATTACTCCTAATAGATCTGCCCATCTATAGCCTTGCTCTTCCTATACTGTCACCAGAGTTAACTCTTACAAATCCAAATCTGGGAGGCCCCTGGTGGTCCAGTGGCTAAGACTCTCTGCTCTCAATGCAGAGGGTATGAATTTGATCCCTGGTCAGGGAACTAAGATCCCACATGTTGCCTGGTGTGGCAAAAAAAAAAAAAAAAAAAAATTCAATCTGATTACAGTTGACCCTTGAAGAATGAGGGGGCTCAGGGAACAAACCTTACCAAAGTAAAAAGTCCATGTAGTTCAAACCTGTGTTAGGCAAGGATCAGCTGTATCATTCTCCAGCTCAAAAAATTTTAATGATGACCCATGGCTCTGAGAAGGAAAAATCATACCACAGGATGACACATAAAGCCCTACTAGGTTGGGCATGTGCTGAGACTCCTCTCCTTTTGCCTCCATTTCCTCAAAAGTATCTATGAACATTACCCTCAAAACTGGGCTTTGTTCCCTGTGTGTCTTTTTTATTTGGCTTAACTTTGCACTGGATATTTATTTTCCCTAGCAAACTCCCCCTTCATTTGACTGTATGTGTGTGTATATATATATATATATATACAAATGGCTCAGAGGTTAAAGCGTCTGCTTGCAATGCGGGACACCTGGATTCGATCCCTGGGTCAGGAAGATATCCTGGAGAAGGAAATGGCAACCCACTCCAGTATTCTTGCCTGGAGAATCTCATGGATGGAGGAGACTGGTGGGCTACAGTACTTGAGGTTGCATAGAGTCGGACAAGACTGAATGACTTAACTTTCACTAACTATAATATACAAATATATATATATATATATATTTGTATTTTCAGTTCTTACTCAACTTTAAAACTTCATTTACTTGGAGCGTCCTCTGTGAAGTACCCCCTAACCCCAGCTCCTGATCTCTGCAGCCATAAGACTCAACCAAACAGCAGCAGTTAGAAAGACAGCAACTGCACAGATGTTCAGTGGAAGCAGCCACTATTTGATTCCAACTCAGGTACCATTAAAACCATGAAACTTGAGCAAGTTACTTGGTTTCCATGAATTTCAAATTTCTCCATAGAGTAGGGAATACAGTGCTGCAGAGTTTTAAAATTTATGGGAATGATGTGTGTACAGTTTAAATAGGTTCTTCATCATTTTTTTTTTCTTTTTGTTGTTGTTCAACAGTTGTGTCCGACTCTTTGCGACCCCATGGACTGCAGCACACCTGTCTTCCCTGTCCTTCACCATCTCCTAGAGTTTGCTCAAACTCATGTCCATCGAGTCACTGACGCCATCCAACCATCTCATCCTCTGTCATCCCCTTCTCCTCCGCCTTCAATCTTTCCCACCATCAGGATCTCTTCCAATGAGTCAGCTTTTCACATCAGGTGGCCAAAATATTGGAGCTTCAGTTTCAGCATCATTTTTTAGAAGAAGCCTTTCTGTGTATGTGGTCAGGAAGGTCTCCTGACTTTGAGGATGAGAAATATGTGGTCTGGCAGGTTTGACCATCCTCCTCCTTTTTTTGGCCTGCTTTGGTGCTAGTGGTAGAGAACCTGCCTGTCCATGCAGGAGATGTGAGAGATGTGAGTTTAATCCCTGGGTTGGGAAGATCTCCTGGAGGACGGCATGGCAATCCACTTCAATATTCTTGCCTGGAGAATCCCTTGGATGGAGACTGGTGGACTATATCTCTCTGTGTGTGCATACTCAGTTGCTTTAGTCATGTCCAGCTGTTTGCAACTGTATGGACTGAAGCCTGCCATGCTCCTCCGTCCATGGGATTCTCTAACCAAGGATATTGGAGCAGGTTGCCATTTCCTCTTTCAGGGTATCTTCCCAATCCAGGAATCAAACCCGCATATCCTGTGTCTCCTGCATTGCAGGTAGATTCTTTACCCACTGAGACACCTGGGAAGCCTCACAAAGAGTTGTGTATGACTGAAGTGACTTAACACACATGCATTCTCTTCTTGGACTTTCCGTCCACAGGAAATGCATCTCCAGTTGCTTACTCTAGGGGTGGAGGAGGTGGGGCCATCCGCCTCCTGCCTCATTCCGTCTTTCAAATACTCATTACACTTTACTGAAAATGCCATGCAGTATCATTCTTGTCGGAGAAGGCAATGGCACCCCACTCAAGCACTCTTGCCTGGAAAATCCCGTGGATGGAGGAACCTGGTAGGCTGCAGTCCATGGGGTCGCTAAGAGTCGGAAACAACTGAGCAACTTCACTTTCACATTTTACTTTCATGCATTGGAGAAGGAAATGGCAACCCACTCCAGTATTCTTGCCTGGAGAATCCCAGGGATGGGGCAGCCTGGTGGGCTGCCGTCTATGGGGTCGCACAGAGTCGGATATGACTGAAGTGACTTAGCAGCAGCAGCAGCAGCAGGATTCTTGTACCTTCATTCTGGATATGATCTCTGATTTGAATTCTCCCAGGGACTCAGGAGCCTGGTGGGCTGCCGTCTCTGGGGTCACACAGAGTTGGACACGACTGAAGTGACTTAGCAGCAGCAGCAGCTCCTCTCTTGAATGACTTAACAATTACTGATCCTGTAAGGCTGGAATTCCTTTACCTTTTCTGTGCAGAATTAAATGCTCTCTATTCTGCTCCCAAGCAGGATGGCCTTCTGACAGTACAACCATTGCTTAATTAAAGCGACTTGTTTGAATTTTTCTTTTTCTTTTCTGGATAAATGATCTTTGCTCAGTAGCCATGTCTGGGTTTCCCTGATGGCTCAGATGGTAAAGAATCTGTCTGCAATGCAGGAGACCTGGGTTCAATCCCTGGTTCAGGAAGATCCCCTGGAGAAGAGAATGGCAACCTATTCCGGTAGTCTTGCCTACAGAATCCCATGGACAGAGGGGCCTGGCAGGCTACAGTCTATAGAGTGAAGAGTTGGACATGACTGAGCAACCAACACT
The DNA here is from genome assembly GCF_042477335.2 of Ovis canadensis. Classification (NCBI taxonomy): domain Eukaryota; kingdom Metazoa; phylum Chordata; class Mammalia; order Artiodactyla; family Bovidae; genus Ovis; species Ovis canadensis. Next base: position 66,805,796 of record NC_091250.1, read on the forward strand.
CTTATATTCATCCAAGTAACCAATATATCATCTAACATAGTGCCTGGAGCATGGCAACTATTTAAAAAGTGACAGTTTGGTGTCTGAATATGAGATATCCACTGTCACACTGGGTAAGGACTAATGAAAATGATTTCATAATGGATTTGTTTTCTCTGTATTTTAATTTTACTGTCTAACTAAAATGCCTGGAATTATTTTTTCCAGTCTAAATATTGAACAGTCATTTAAGGAATACAAATGATTGCACATGAATAAGCTGAGTGATATAAAGGTATTATTTTCCAATTTTTCTATCTGCATCACTTCTAGAGCACTCTACCATTAAGGAAGACATGCTTATATGTCTTGGCTAATTCCTTCATGAAATTAAGTGAGAATAGCATATGCTGACTTTGACAATTGTTGATTCTCAGAATTCAAATATATCTCCAAATCTGTGTTGTATTACAATCTTATAGTTTTCCTAAAGCTCCACACTGTTTTTTAGAATCATCAAATCTTCTATTAAAACCAATTTTAAACTTCAAAGGGACTCTCTTTCATCTCAATCAACATCTGGAAGCTTTCCACCCCCATGAAATGTATTATTTGTTTGTCAAGATGGAGAGAATTTAAAATACACTGCTATATTACAGACCAATAAATTATTTGGACAGAAAAGTAAAAAATTCCTTGAGAGAGAAGACATTATTATATGATTCTATTTTACAAAATTATAAAAGGAAATTCACACTAAAAATGACATTTAAAAGCCATCTCCAAAAGTGTTTTTTTTTAAGTAATTTTATTTGAGAATGAGAAATCCTGACATTAAGAAAATGTATTAAAACATTATTTACTATGGAGCAGGACACCTCAGTTTGCCAAAACTCAGGCTTCAGCTGTTTGTAGTGAGGTCTGGTTGCGGCACTATAATAATAATTTGTCTTTATTTATGCACCTACTCATTGTCTTTGTAGTCAGGTAATAGCTGCAAATCAAACGGCATATTCTCATTCCTTGTCACATATCCTGTTCCTTACACATTAGGATAAACAGATGTAGGTTCACCACAGCTATTGTTGGCAATACACCACTTTTAGTGACCATAAATCTTTCCGTTAATGATATTAAGGGGCAGAATTGATCTTTTGTACTTTCCTCTCCTTCTGCTCTATCTTAAGGTGATGCTTTTTTAAACAAATACTTAAATAGTGCAAGGTATTACATGGTATGGAATAAGCTTGATCTATTATTATGTTGTGAGGTTGGGACTGAGAAAAATAAAAGGAAAGAATGTGATTGGTATAGGAAGGAAAAAAAATCTTTTTAAAACATAAGCAAGTTATCAAAAGGCAGAATGGCTTACTTTTATTTATAAAAGCCTTTACATGTTCCTACATTTATTAAAAAGTGACCCTCTTGAACTCAGTCTGAATGGTATTGAAATGCTAACAGAGAGATGAGAAAGAAGAGTCCACCAAAAGATTTTTCCATCAATGGTGATGTGTTCCATTTATTCCACCTTAGATGAAAAAGAATAAGGGGATCAGAGATTTGCAGCTTGTCATTTCAATAGCAAATAAACACCTACCTAATAATACCTCTGAGGATGTTGTTGGAAATTTATTTTTCATAAGTTCTCATGCCATGAGGAGGAAAAGATGTTGGTTTACCTTGATAAATGGCATTTAAGCCTCTTAATATCTCTTCTATGTAAGAAAATAAGAGAGAAATTGCTATTTTGCAAGGTTTGATTCCATATAAAAAAATAATAGAAAGGGGGAATGGGATGAATTGGAAGATGGAGATTGACATATATCCACTACTATGTACAAAACAGAGAACTAATGAGAACCTTCTGTAGAGCAATGAGAACTACTCAATGCTCTGTGGTGACCTAAATGGGGAGGAAATCCAACCAAGAGGGGATATACATATACGGAAAACTGATTCACTTTGCTGGACAATAAAAATTAACAGAACAACTCCAATACAAATTAATTTTTAAAATTTCCTAAGCATAATAAAAAGTAATGAAAATATATGTAAGAACTTTGATTTACTTCAGACAACATCCATGCTTTTCAAAGACAGCATCAGGATTGGTTTTGCAATTTTTCTCCCTTCCTCCCCTGTTTCTCCTCCTCCTTCATTTCCTTCTTCTTTTTTTTTTTTTAAGAGAAACTCATTTTTACAAAAGATTGAAGAACATGTAATCTAGGGCTTTAAAAGAGTAAAAGTTAACCAAAAAATTTTAAAGACGTTGAACCCATCCTCTTATATGTTTTTGTCTTTCCTTTGGTTTTCTCTCCCGCAAATCCTTCCATAGTTCCTGTTCCTCATTCAAGTTCAGCAGAAGAATTCTCCAAACACTTGGGAACATGATTCTGCTCTGAGCACACAGCATCCTGGGCTCATTCCCAGCAAAACGTCTCAAATATGAGAATTTTGATTCCCTATTGTGTCAACATCTTCCCTCAGTGACAGCCTGGGAGCTGAGGACAGAACTATGAGAAGCACTTGCATTTAAGATGAGGAGGAGTGTAGTAAAGGAGAAACAGAGATGACAGAGAAGGACTAGGGATGTCCTGTGCCATGGACTAAAAAGTTGAAAGAAGGAAGGGGCTGTAGCAGCATCAAATTCTACAAAGAGTTTGAAAGCAAAGAACCACCACTGAATATCACAGGAAACCACTGGTTCCTTGAGAACAATTTCCTTCTGATGAAGTGTGGAGAAAAATACTGCAAATTTCTAAAGGTAAGTGAAGGAAAGAGGAATTAGGTGTGAGGACATAATATTCTACAACAATATTTGATGATGAAAGGAGCACAGTGTGCTAGCTGATGGGAGACATGCTTATAAGGAATGGCAACAACAATTTCTTTAGGGAATGGACACAACATGCCATGAAAGATGGGGAAGGGACCGGTAAAAGGAGCTGAGGCATCTATCAAAAGGAAAGGATATCCAAGGATAAAGATAGATGTGCTGGCTTTGGCAAGAAAGAATGAAATTTGTTTCTCAGATTTGTGAGTTGACAAAAAGAGGGCTTACAGCAGAGATAGCTGAGTGGCAGAGGAAGGCCAATGTTCTCACACAGTTCTGTCAGTAACCAATTTTGTGTGATGAGAATAAGAACATGAAGGATGGGCATGAAGATTTGAGATGAGGATGGTGGAAGTTTGGAAGAGTCTTTTTGGGGGATTCTGAGAGGCAGTTAGTAATCAATAGGCCACACAAACTAATGAAGTTTATTATTATTTTTTTAATTTTCTTTCTTTTTTTTTTTTTACTTTATTTTAATTTATAATACTGTATTGGTTTTGCCATACATTGACATGAATTCACCACGGGTGTACATGCGTTCCCAAACATGAACCTCCCTCTCCATAACATCTCTCTGGGTCATCACGGTGCACCAGCCCCAAGCATGCTGTATCCTGCGTTGGACATAGACTGGCGATTCGATTCTTACATGATAGTATACATGTTACAATGCCATTCTCCCACATCATCCCACCCTCTCCCTCTCCCTCTGAGTCCAAAAGTCCGTTATACACATCTGTGTCTTTTTTCCTGTCTTGCATACAGGGTCGTCATTGCCATCTTTCTAAATTCCATATATATGTGTTAGTATACTGTATTGGTGTTTTCCTTTCTGGCTTACTTCACTCTGTATAATCGGCTCCAGTTTCACCCATCTCATCAGAACTGATTCAAATGCATTCTGTTTAACAGCTGAGTAATACTCCATTGTGTACATGTACCACAGCTTTCTTATCCATTCATCTGCTCATGGACATCTAGGTTGTTTCCATGTCCTGGCTATTATAAACAGTGCTGCGATGAACATTGGGGTACATGTGTCTCTTTCAATTCTGGTTTCCTTGGTGTGTATGCCCAGAAGTGGGATTGCTGGGTCATAAGGCAGCTCTATTTGCAACTTTTTAAGGAATCTCCACACTGTTCTCCATAGTGGCTGTACTACTTTGCATTCCCACCAACAGTGTAGGAGGGTTCCCTTTTCTCCACACCCTCTCCAGCATTTATTGCTTGCAGATTTTTGGATCGCAGCCATTCTGACTGGTGTGAAGTGGTACCTCATTGTGGTTTTGATTTGCATTTCTCTAATAATGAGTGATGTTGAGCATCTTTTCATGTGTTTGTTAGCCATCCGTATGTCTTCTTTGGAGAAATGTCTATTTAGTTCTTTGGCCCATTTTTTGACTGGGTCGTTTATTTTTCTGGAATTGAGGTGCATAAGTTGCTTATATATTTTTGAGATTAGTTGTTTGTCAGTTGCTTCATTTGCTATTATTTTCTCCCATTCAAAAGGCTGTCTTTTCACTTTGCTTATATTTTCCTTTGTTGTGCAGAAGCTTTTAATTTTAATTAGATCCCATTTGTTTATTTTTGCTTTTATTTCCAGCATTCTGGGAGGTGGATCATAGAGGATCCTGCTGTGATTTATGTCGGAGAGTGTTTTGCCTATATTCTCCTCTAGGAGTTTTATAGTTTCTGGTCTTACATTTAGATCTTTAATCCATTTTGAGTTTATTTTTGTGTGTGGTGTTAGAAAGTGATCTAGTTTCATTCTTTTACAAGTGGTTGACCAGTTTTCCCAGCACCACTTGTTAAAGAGATTGTCTTTACTCCATTGTATATTCTTGCCTCCTTTGTCAAAGATAAGGTGTCCATATGTGTGTGGATTTATCTCTGGGCTTTCTATTTTGTTCCATTGATCTATATTTCTGTCTTTGTGCCAGTACCATACTCTCTTGATGACTGTGGCTTTGTAGTAGAGCCTGAATTAGCAGAACTTTTGCAAATTTCTAGCAATAACAGGTGACTTAGGAGAGAGTATTGAATACAGAAAATGAGGACTTCCCAGAGCTGGCAATTAGCATGATTTGTGGGGTTTTGAGGTATAGTGAACACAATCTTCTGTATACTCTAGAGGCAGGGTGAGGTACCATGGTGCTTATAGCCTGAAATGGCCTGGATCTCACATTCTCATGTCTCATACCAGGTATGAATCTAGACCTGTTTTGTTTGATAAAGATTTCCCTGGTCCCATGGTAGATTCACTAATTCAGTGAGAATGAAGTGCAACCAGGTTTCTGCATTGTAATGAATCCCCCAGGTGATTCTGACATAGGTGCTCCAAATCACATATTGAGAAATAGTGCTCTAATCACACATTGAGAAATATTGGCTGGATCTTCTAGGGAGTAAGTCAAGGGGCTACAGGTCATAGTGATAATAAGCAAGTCAGTGGCAACTAGAAAGAGCCTAAGTTAAAAGGAAGGAGTTTTGAAAGACAGGTTAATTTTAAAGAGTGAGCATTGAAAATGGAACTCTTACAAAGTTTATATTTTAGAAGAGAGAGAAAGACTTTCTTTTGCCTACACTTCTGCCTTGCTTGTGACAATCCAAGAGGGATTTATTGATATTTGGAAAGAATTCAGGACTGTAAATAAGTCACATTTAGCAGTGGTTGGAGCTATATTGCATTAAACATTCAAGCACATAGTTATACCATTATTCTTCTTTCTCTTTCCACATTGTTGACAAAGAAATGAGAGACTTCAGACCTATTAAAAGTTTTATCAAAAAGACCTGGATATGGAAAGAGGTACTATTCACTTAATAGAGCTGTTGTGGTATTTTTTCATTTATCATTACTTTTTATGTTGTTTTTCCTTGAGAAATGCATTTAAAAGGAAAATTCTAAATTTGAGCTTTCCTTGATGCTCTAACAAAATTCCATTTATTAAAATACCAAACTACACCGGACACCTCTATGAGAGGTCAAGGACTTACAAAAAGACATAAATTTGCCACTGAGAGAGTCAATTCCTAGACAGGTTGATAAGAAGTCTGAGGCCCCTGAGAAGGAGAAAGGAGTGTGGCACTCTGGAAGGGGAGATAGGGGTCTGGAATTCTCAAGGAGGAGTAAAGTAAAAACTTTTTTTTTTTTCCCATTACATTCCTAACCTTAGTCACATAAAATGCTCTTTTCTAAACTGATGAGTACCTAACCAACAACTCAGTTCAAATTCTGTACTAAGGATTATATAACAACAATGTATCCTGCTTGAGGACAGTTTCCTCTTCCTGAAAGTTCAGTTCAGTTTAGTTCAGTCACTCAGTTGTGTCTCTTTGCAACTCCATGGACCACAGCAAGCCAGGCCTTCCTGTCCAACACCAACTCGCAGAGTCTACTCAAACTCATGTCCATTGAGTCGGTGATGTCATCCAACAATCCTATCCTCTGTTGTCCCCTTCTCCTCCCACTTTCAATCTTTCCTAGCATAAGGGTCTTTTCAAATGAGTCAGCTCTTCACATCAGGTGGCCAAAGTATTGAAGTATCAGTTTCAACATCAGTTAGTCCTTCCAATGAATATTTAGGACTGATCACCTTTGGGATGGACTGTTTGGATCTCCTTGCAGTCCAAGGGACTCTCAAGAGTCTTTTCCAACACCACAGTTTAAAAGCATCAATTCTTTGGTGCTTAGCATTCTTTATAATCCAACTCTCACATCCATACATGACCATTGGATAAACCATAGTTTTCACTTGATGGACCTTTGTCGGCAAAGTAATGTCTCTGCTTTTTAATATGCTGTCTAGGTTGGTCATAACTTTTCTTCCAAGGAGTAAGTGTCTTTTAATTTCATTGCAACAGTTATCATCTGAACTGACTTTGGAGTCCAGAAACTAAAGTCTGTCACTGTTTCCACTGTTTCCCCATCTATTTGCCATGAAGTTAAGGTTCGTCTAGTCAAGGCTATGGTTTTTCCTGTGGTCATGTATGGATGTGAGAGTTGGACTGTGAAGAAGGCAGAGCACTGAAGAATTGATGCTTTTGAACTGTGGTATTGGAGAAGACTCTTGAGAGTCCCTTGGACTGCAAGGAGATCCAACCAATCCATTCTGAAGATCAGCCCTGGGATTTCTTTGGAAGGAATGATGCTAAAGCTGAAACTCCAATACTTTGGCCACCTCATGTGAAGAGTTGACTCATTGGAAAAGACTCTGATGCTGGGAGGGATTGGGGGCAGGAGGAGAAAAGGACGACAGAGGATGAGATGGCTGGATGGCATCACTGATTGAAGGATGTGAGTCTGAGTGAACTCTGGGAGTTGGTGATGGACAGGGAGGCCTGGTATGCTGCGATTCATGGGATCCCAAAGAGTTGGACACGACTGAGTGACTAAACTGAACTGAACTGATGGTACCAGATGCCATGATCTTAGTTTTCTGAATGTTGAATTTTAAGCCAACTTTTTCACTCTCCTCTTTTACTTTCATCAAAAGGCTCTTTAGTGCTTCTTCACTTTCTGCCATAAGGGTGTTGTTATGTGCATATCTGAGGTTATTGATGTTTCTCCTGGCAATCTTGATTCCAGTTTGTGCTTCATCTAGCCCAGTACTTCTCATGATGCACTCTGAATATAAGTTAAATAAGCAGGGTGACATATATAGCCTTGACGTACTCCTTTTCCTATTGGGAAACAGTCTGTTGTTCCATGTCCAGTTCTAACTGTTGCTTCCTGACCTGTATATAGGTTTCTCAAGAGGCAGGTCAGGTGATCTGGTATTCCCATCTCTTTCAGAATTTTCCTCAGTTTGTTGTGATCCACACAATCAAAGGCTTTGGCATAGTCAATAAAGCAGAGGTAGATATTTTTCTGGAATTAACTTGCTTTTTCCATGATCCAGTGGACATTGGCAATTTGATCTCTGGTTTCTCTGCCTTTTCTAAAACCAGCTTGACTATGTTCTCCATTAGGAGTTTTATAGTTTCTGGTCTTATGTTTAGATCTTTAATCCATTTTGAGTTTATTTTTGTGTATGGTGTTAGAAAGTGATCTAGTTTCATTCTTTTACAAGTGGTTGACCAGTTTTCTCAGAACCACTTGTTAAAGAGATTGTTTTTACTCCATTGTATATTCTTGCCTCCTTTGTCAAAGATAAGGTGTTCATATGTGTGTGGATTTATCTCTGGGCTTTCTATTTTGTTCCATTGATCTATATTTCTGTCTTTGTGCCAGTACCATACTGTCTTGATGAATGTGGCTTTGTAGTAGAGCCTGAAGTCAGGCAAGTTGATTTCTCCAGTTCCATTCTTCCTTCTCAAGATTGCTTTGGCTATTTGAGGTTTTTTGTATTTCCATACAAATTGTGAAATTATTTGTTCTAGTTCTGTTAAAAATATCGCTGGTAGCTTGATAGGGATTGTGTTGAATCTGTAGATTGCTTTGAGTAGTATACTCATTTTCACTGTATTGATTCTTCCAATCCATGAACTTGGTGTATTTCTCCATCTATTAGTGTCCTCTTTGATTTCTTTCATCAGTGTTTTATAGTTTTCTATATATAGGTCTTTAGTTTCTTTAGGTAGATATATTCCTAAGTATTTTATTCTTTTCATTGCAATGGTGAATGGAATTGTTTCCTTAATTTCTTTTTCTACTTTCTCATTATTAGTGTATAGAAATGCAAGGGATTTCTGTGTGTTGATTTTATATCCTTCAACTTTACTATATTCATTGATTAGCTCTACTAATTTTCTGGTGTAATCTTTAGGGTTTTCTATGCAGAGGATCATGTCACTTTCCAACATAAATCACAGCAGGATACTCTATGAGCCACCTCCAAGAATACTGGAAATAAAAGCAAAAATAAACAAATGGGATCTAATTAAAATTAAAAGCTTCTGCACAACAAAGGAAAATATAAGCAAGGTGAAAAGACAACCTTCTGAATGGGAGAAAATAATAGCAAATGAAGCAACTTACAAACAGCTAATCTCAAAAATATACAAGCAACTTATGCAGCTCAACTCCAGAAAAATAAACGACCCAATCAAAAAATGGGCCAAAGAACTAAATAGACATTTCTCCAAAGAAGACATATGGATGGCTAACAAACACATGAAAAGATGCTCAACATCACTCATTATAAGAGAAATGCAAATCAAGTCCACAATGAGGTACCATTTCACACCAGTCAGAACGGCTGTGATCCAAAAGTCTACAAGCAATAAATGCTGGAGAGGGTGTGGAGAAAAGGGAACCCTCCTACACTGTTGGTGGGAATGCAAAGTAGTACAGCCACTATGGAGAACAGTGTGGAGATTCCTTAAAAAGTTGCAAATAGAGCTGCCTTATGACCCAGCAATCCCACTTCTGGGCATACACACCAAGGAAACCAGAATTGAAAGAGACACATGTACCCCAATGTTCATCGCAGCACTGTTTATAATAGCCAGGACATGGAAACAACCTAGATGTCCATGAGCAGATGAATGGATAAGAAAGCTGTGGTACATGTACACAATGGAGTATTACTCAGCTGTTAAACAGAATGCATTTGAATCAGTTCTGATGAGATGGGTGAAACTGGAGCCGATTATACAGAGTGAAGTAAGCCAGAAAGGAAAACACCAATACAGTATACTAACACATATATATGGAATTTAGAAAAATGGTAAGGATAACCCTGTATGCGAGACAGCAAAAGAGACACAGATGTATAGAAAGGACTATTGGACTCTGAGGGAGAAGGAGAGGGTGGGATGATTTGGGAGAATGGCATTGAAACATGTATACTATCATGTATGAAACGAACCAGCAGTCTATGTTCGATACAGGATACAGGATGCTTGGGGCTGGTGCACGGGGATGATCCAGAGAGATGATATGGGGAGGGAGGTGGGAGGGGCTTCAGGATTGGGAACTCATGTACACCTGTGGCGGATTCATGTCGATGTATGGCTAAGCCAATGCAGTACTGTAAAGTAAAATAAAGTAAAAATAAAAATTAAAAAAAAAATAACAAACCTGTTTGAACATCTGGAAGTTCACAGCTCATGTATCATTGAAGCCTGGCTTGGAGAATTTTGAGCATCATTTTGCTAGTATGTGAGATGAGTGCAATTGTGTGGTAGTTTGAGCATTCTTTGGGATTGCCTTTCTTTGGCATTGGAATGAACACTGACCTTTTCCAGTCTTGTGGCCACTGCTGAGTTTTCCAAATTTGCTAGCATATTAAATGCAGCACTTTCACAGCATCATCTTTCAATATTTGAAATAGCTCCACTGAAATTCCATCACCTCCACTAGCTTTGTTCATAGTGATGCTTCCTAGGGCCCACAGAACTTTGCACTCCAGGATGTCTGGCTCTGGGTGAGTGATCGTATCATCATGATTATCTGCATCATGAAGATCTTTTTTGTATAGTTCTTCTGTGTATTCTTGACACCTCTTCTTGATATCTTTTGCTTCTGTTAAGTTCATATCATTTCTGTCCTTTATTGTTCATATCGTTTTGTCCTTATCTTTCCATGAACGATTCTTAGTATCTCTAATTTTCTTGAAGAGATCTCTAGTCATTCCCATTCTATTGTTTTCCTCTGTTTCTTTGCATTGGTCCCTGAGGAAGGCTTTCTTGTCTCTCCTTTCTATTCTTTGAAACTCTGCATTCAAATGGGTATATCTTTCCTTTTCTCCCTTGCCTTTTGCTTTTCTTCTTTTCACAGCTATTTGTAAGGTCTTCTCAGATAACCATTTTGCCTTTTTCAGGTACTTTTTCTTGGGGATGGTCTTAATCCCTGCCTCCTGTACAATGTCATGAACCTCTGTCCATAATTCTTCAGGTACTCTGTCTATCAGATCTAATCCCTTGAATCTATTTCTCACTTCCAGTGTATAATCGTAAGGGGTTTGATTCAGGTTATACCTGAATGGTCTAGTGGCTTTCCCTACTTTCTTCAATTTAAGTCTGAATTTGGCAATAAGGAGTTCATGATCTGAGCCACAGTCTGCTCCCAGTCTTGTTTTTGCTGACTGTATAGAGCTTCTCCATCTTTGGCTGCAAAGAATATAATCAATCTAATTTCAGTATTGACCACCTGGCATTGACATACCATTGTGATGTCCATGTGTAGAGTGTTCTCTTGTGTTGTTGGAAGAGGGTGTTTGCTATGACCAGTTTGCTCTTTTGGCAAAACTCTATTAGCCTTTGCCCTGCTTCATTCTGTACTCCAAGGCCAAATTTGCCTTTTACTCCAGGTATTTCTTGACTTCCTACTTTTACATTCCAGTCCCCTATAATGGAAAGGACATCTTCCTGAAAACCTTCCTGGAAACCTTCTGACTTATCTTTATATCTTAGAATGTGTATTATGGGAGTGGATTTGCTAGGATCTTTCTATTGTTAAGTTCTAATCCTGTTATCCTAAAATGTAAATTGTGGAAGTGGGTCTGGTAAAATTTTTACAACCTTGAGATATTCCTTTGATTTATTTTAATAACTAATTTAAAAAGTATATAACTCTCTTGGTAACACTAGTGACGGGGGCATTCTCTGTTATCCTTCTGATGTCTATGTCAGAAGCTTTCTCTGTCCCTTTTTCACTTTAATAAAACTCTACTACACAAAAGCTCTTGAGTTATCAAGCCTGGTCCCTGGTCCCAACGCTAAATCTTCTTCTTCGAAAATCATGAATCTGACACCATTTCCTGTAAGCTATCGCCACCTTCTCTTCATCATTTTAAAAATCATTTTATCTGAAAATAGTGCTTTAGAAAACATGAATGAGAGAAAAAGACATAAAACAATTAACAGGGTGTCTTGTTGGTAGTCAATATCTTGTAGCTAGCCAGGCTTCCCTTGTGGTTCAGCTGGTAAAGAATCCACCTGCTATGTGGGAGACCTGGGTTCGATCTCTTGGTTGGGAAGATCTCCTTGAGAAGGGAAATGCTACCCACTCCAGTATTCTGGCCTGGAGAATTCCATGGACTGTGTAGTCAATCACATCCTAAAGAGTTGGGCATGACTGAGCAGCTTTCACTCATTCACTCTTGGGGGGTGTGTGTGTGTGTGTGTGTGTGTGTGTGTGTGTGTTTGCGATCAATTACTCAGTCATGTCCAACTCTTTGTGATCCGATGGACTTTAGCCTGCTAGGTTCGTCTGTCCATGGAATTTTCCAGGTGAGACTACTAGAGAGGGTTGTCATTTCCTACTCCAGTGGGTCTTCCTGACCTTGCAATCAAACCTCTTGTGTCTCCTGCATTGGCAGGTGGATTACTTATCACTGCACCACCTGAGAATCCTCCTTATAAGAGTTAGCCCTCGGTAAATAGTCCTGTGATGAGGAAATTAGTGGGAACCTGTATTGGCATTTCTTGTATCCATTTCAGGAAAGAGATGCCAGGATGACTTGTAAAAGCACTTAGTGTGGATGAAAAGTTACTTGTTAATTTGGGCCTCCATGACATAAAATCATTCAAAGACAGTATGACAGAAGCTCTGTCATTCTTAACATGTGGCTTCTCAGACTGTCTAGTGCATTGACACTTAATAAATAGGAGGGGAGAAGCACGATGTCACAAGGTCACATAGAAAATTTATAAACCATAACCAGAAATTGTACAAATCACTTCCCTATTCCATTAGCCCAGGACTCAGGAGCAGGGCCGTACCTTACTTAGGTAGTCTGGGAAATACTGTGTCCAGGAGAAAAAGAAAAAAATAAAAGATGTGGAATATGTAACAGTCTCTGCAAGATAATTACCACAAAAACACCTGTTCAGATATTGCCAACAAGACATTTGAGTGACTCAAAGTCAATGTTGGTTAGTTTACCATGGCTCTGGTGGAGTCAAGAGGCCAGCAGAGAAGAGGAGAGTATCCAGTGGGGACAACTCTATGTGCGACCCAAGTAGGTGGTTTCTGTGGTGGAATCTTAGTCGAACCTTGATTTCCTCCAACCTGAAGGGTGGTGGCTCAGTCTTCCTCCTGTTTTCTCACACTGTCTATGAGATAACTGCAGACTCCCCTCTCACAAATTCCATTATCTGAGAAGGTTTTGTTTTCCTATGGCAATGCCCTCCTTTCTGAAAATTCTCCTCAGATTCTTGCTGTTGTCACAGAAACATGAAGAATCTCCAAGAGCAGGGCTTTTCTTCTGGCAGTGGTTCTGTTTTGCCAGCCATATGGTGTTCTGTACTCCTGGCTCTTCATTGTATTCATCCACCAAATCAAAACAAAAAACCCAGCTACCTCTGAAATGCATACTTTCAGACTGTTTTATGCTTCCACCCAATGTCCTTGTGGTCAATACCCCTAATTTACCAAAGGTTTTATTAGTTAGCTCACTCTCTGAGACCTCTGTATTAGTAATCACTCTTGGTGTCTACGACTTCCATAATGCATCCATCATTCTGGATTCTCATTTACTTAACCTCCTCACTTTTATTTATATTCTACTCACTCCTTTCAACCATTCTCATCTATGTTTACAATCTTGATGTCACTACCAAATATTCTTTATTTCAAACATCTCATTTTCTCACCATCACCTTTTTCAACTTTCTTTTAAACTCATTACCTCTAATCTCACTTCTTGAAATATTCTTCAATTCTTTTTCAGCACCCTCAGTATATCCTATTATTTTTTCACTTTCCATTACCCTCTCATCCAATCCCTCCTTTCTGTTCATCCTAGTTTCTCTGCGTCTCTTCCCCTCTGTAATTCTTTCTAGGTAATAGAAATACCTAGATTAAATAGAATTATGTGTTGTATCATGTTTGCTTTCAAGTAGATAAGTAATTACTGGAGAAAGTGTCACAGTGATGCAAATTGTTCCAAGCAGTTTGAATGTGAAAGAGAACACTCAACATTGTCAGGCAGTGCACTATATTTTTTAAACAAATTCATGTTTATTTTCCAAGGTAATAATTTTCTATTTCTCCCTTCTCAGACTATAAAACACCTACTCAACATTTCTTAAATTCTGCTAACATTCTCTACCAGTTTTAAAGAAGAAAATATTAATTTATTATCCTTCTAGCAAACTTATCTTCTTACCTTCATCCTATTATAATGTTATATTATGTCTACTTCAAGGATGCTTTTGACTTGTGAGAAACAAAAGATCTGCCTTAAAGTAGCTTAAACCATAAAAATGTATTCTCATAATTGGAATCAGGGGGTTGAAGAGTATATCATTCAGTATCAACTGAAAATTAAAAGAAAAACAACAACAGTCAGACTTATGTATAAAGAAAGGGGTTTAATACAAGGGAATTTAAAAGAGTACTGGAGTGGAGTGCCATTGCCTTCTCCGAATACAAAGGATAACTTAGAACAAATATTGAAAGGCCTGGTAAATTAAATTCTAGGCTGAATTTCCAAAAACGTCTCCTTGACTACTGGTCTTCCAGGAATACTGCTACCTCTGCTACCATCTTGAAGCTGAGGTTGAGGATACTAGTTTCTCAAACAAACATTCGAGAACAATGCCACTTCTATTGTTAACCAGTCAATCCCATGAACACTGGTTCCCAAGAGCTTTTTCATAATAAAGTGTTACAAACAGAGTTGCTTAAAACAGTAAAAATGTATTCTCTTACAGTTCAGCAAGTCAAAATTTTGAGATTATAGTGTCAGCAGGGTTAGTTCCTTCTCGAAGCCCTAAGGGAGAAACCATCCCAAGCCTCTCTCCTACTTTGTAGTGATGTTCAGAAAATCTTGATATTCCTTAGCTTTGAGACACATCAATCCAATCTCTGCTTCCATCTTCTTTATATCTCTGTGTACCCTTTACTCTATCATATTGACACTCTACTGGCTCAGCATAATCCAGAATGATTTCTGTTTTATCCTTACCTTAATTGTGTTTGCAAAGACCTGATTCCCATATTCTGAAGTTCTGGGTGGACATGAAATTCTGCATAAAATGTTTTGCATGCCAGAAGACCTGTGCTCCAGGATCATAAATAAGGGGGGAAGGAGTTAGAGGTTAATGCTAGAGATAGTCAGATTATAAGGATGTGTAGACTAAGGAGACCGGATTTTATGTGATGTGAGTTGAAGTCCTTTGGAAGATGTAGGCAGAGGAATAAAACCATCTAACTCTAAAAGATTACTCTCATTAATGTATGCAAAATAGATTGATGGGGTGGGATGTAGGGGTGATGATGACAGTAATGGAAACAGTAAAACTGATGCCATTTTCAGTTGTCTAAGTGTTGCAGAAACCAGTACTCGAGAAACCAATCAGCACACTCGGAGAGTTGGAGAATTCAGGTTTATTATGTTGGCGGGCCCAGAGGAGTTAACACTAAGCTCTGAGCCCTGAACAAAGGGGTTACAGAGTTTTTATGCACAGACAGGCATGATTAAACAGGTTTGCAGGGTCTGGGTGATTGGAAAGAGCAGGACAAGGGTTAGTGAGATAAGTTCCAGTTCCTAGTACTGTGAGTCCCCACTTTCTGAGACTATATAGCCTACATGATCCAGACTTTGCAAAGAGCAAACTGAGTTACAGAGGCAGGAGGAGCAGGAGGTTATGTAAAATTTTAACTTTTCCTCTTCATTCCCGCCTCTTGATGCTCCTATCACTCATTATAGAAAGCATCATCTCATGTTCTGGTAGGACATTTAGAGCTCCCCGTCATTTAGGGGACTGTATTAAACTATTACCATTTGTAACTTTATGGATTCAATTCAAGAGGTTACGAACATTGAGAATACAAGGGCCAAACAAGAGTGCCACAAAGAACACAAAGAGAGGACCTGTTAAAGGGAGAGGCCATGATGCCCAGCTCTAGATACCCTTCCAGTTACCCCAGGAATTAGCTAGTTTCTGTCTCCTTTTAATTAATTGTTCCCTTAGCTGTTGAGCCATTTCCCTGACTATTTCTTATTGGTTTACATAAAAGCAGCATTCTTCATTGAGGAAGCGGCAGAGTCCTAACTTTTTAGCTGTCAGTAGATCTAGCCCTCTCCTATTCTGTAAAATCACCTCAGCTAGAGAGTCTAGTTGGTCCTGTAGTGAAGAGCACAGCAATAATACTGATTAGGGATAGAGGCCAGGGTTGACAATGAAATCCATTGATGTTTTGATAGCCAGATCCTCAAGCTTCCAACATGCATTGACCAACCAGCTGCCAGAGTGTAGCTGGAGCAAGGCTTAAGAATCCTCAAGCTTGTGCCATGCATTGACTAGTCAGCTTCTGGAGTGACTAGAGCAGGGCTGAATCCTTTGTGGATCATGGCCATTGTCTTTGAAACCAGAACTTGAGGAGGTTTGTGGGGTCCCAAACTCCTTTCCAGGTATCCTCAACACAGAAAGTCTCTGCCTTCTTGACTCTGGTGTGGTGGATCCAAGGGATGACAGCTATAACTCTAACAGCAATAAAGTTTGCCAGGACGACTGTGTGAGGGCCTGTCCAAACTGGCTGATGTGTTTTTTTTTTTTTTTTTCCCAATCATTAACCCATACTTCATCTCCTGGCTGATAGGGATGAACCCAATTGCCCAAACGAATGGGTGTCCTTTTCTAAGGTTTCCGGGCGATATGGTTGAAGACTTTTCCAGGGCCTGAAGGTGCTGGGACATCTCCAGGCCAGCTAGTTGTTGGTGGTCTCCTTCAAGCTTTTTTCTTCCCCCCACTGGGAATGGTCTCCCATATAAAATCTCAAAGGGAGAATAGCTTGAAGACCTCAGGGTGTATTTACAGAGGGAGATGAGAGTCCATAGAATGATAAAGCAGCTTGTTTTAGCATTGTCTGGGTGTTGGATGGGGGATATTCTTGTCGTACTACTATTTGGAGAAACAAACTTAACAAGAAAGTTAAAGATATATGGCCCAAAGATTAGATGTAGAAAAGCTGCTGAGGGGCTAACCAGGAGAACTAGGTTTTCTAGGTATGAGAAGATGCAAGAATTGGGACTCATAAAAATCTTCACCTGAAAACATCTGACTACCTGAAGGCCTGTGTGTGTGTGTGTTTTTTTTTTTTCTCCAGAGTACAGAGTGCCTTATTTTTTGTTTCCACCATGAACTCCTTTCAAGGGAGTGTTGAAGGTCAGCATTTTGTAGTGGTCATGATTTAATCTTTGTAGAGGCAGCTGGCAAGGGCCAAAATTCAGTCAGCAGGGCCCCTTCATAGCCACATATTTGACCATGTTTGGGTGCATTTCATGGTCATTGTGTCCCACAGTGCTAGGAAGGCTCATTCCCAGATCTAACAAAGATTCCATTGACAAGCCACTCAGTGTGTTGTCACTAGACCAGGCTTTGTAAGTAGCAAAAATCTCTGGACCTTACCTACCTTATCAGCCTCTTGGTCTAGGAAAATATTTCCTTTCGTTGCTTCTTCCTATATCTAGAGCTACATTATTACAATTATTGATCTCATTTGGAACTGCATATCAGCATTTTATCACAGGCTCAGTCACACATTTGGTAATGTAAAAAATAATCTTCTGAAACAAGCTACATAGAAAATAATATAGCTAGCAGTTATTTGTAAGGTCACAAGCAAGAATTTAAGTCAAGAACTTTCATTGGGTATACAGTCTGATATACCCCAGGTCATCTGACTCAGTTAAATGATTATGGCCAAGTGCTAATCTCCTGGTTGTACATCATGGAGCATCTGACCTTTATCCAAAGACTGGTTACTGAGATAAGCTTTAGAAACAATCTTACAGTGTCCTTTTTAATAACTTAATTAAACATTTTAGCAATATAACATAACAAGAACTATTTCAGAAGTGAGTCTTTGTAAGCAGAGACCCTAATTAACAAAACTAGAACTTAATATTCAGTGAAATATAAGTATTTCTTTCTTTTTTTTTTTTTTTTTTGAGAACTCATTGTAAGGGCATTAACACTGTAGCCAGGAAAGGTTTTAACCCATCAAATAAAAATGAGATCTATCAGGGAGCTGGGAAAAGCCAAGTGGCTGTCCTGGATTCCCCATAGCCCTGGCTCTTTGATTTTCAGCTGTTGTTTATCCATTTTTAATTTCTTGATTTAGGAGTAGACTTTTGCCATGTTTTAAGAACATCAGGGTAGCAAAAGCTTAACTGTGAGGAGTTATTTTTTTGTAGAAGCAGAATGAGCTTCATCTACATATACAGAATATTAAATAATGTTTATTTACTTTACCAAAGTAACAAAAAGATTATAAAAACCAATGTAAATTAATTAGAGGCAACAAAATTCATAATCTGTTATCAAAAGCTGAATTCTAAGAAAAGTTTGTTCTCTAAACAGAGAGAAGACCAAATCCCTGTCTGGTAACACCTTACTGTTAAAAACAAAATTTGTTTTTCTGCTTAATCTTAGAAAGTCTTTTCCATAATTTTTGAAGAACTAGCAGTATTCTTCTAAAGGCATGAGAGTAAAACCATAGAAGACATGTTAAAACCTAATTCTATTGCAATTGAGAAAGAAACCTGGTCATAACACTTTAATATGATAACTAGGATAATATTTGACCATATTTTATCAGGGCATATCAGATTTATATGAATTTCACAAAATTTTAGGATATCTATATTAGTAACACCAACCATACAGTATAACCTGAAAAGATTTATCAGTACTTCAATAGTTTATCAGAAGTATCTTCAATAGTACTTCTCATGTAATTTAACACATCCAATGAACCCAGGTACCTTAATAGCTCTTTGGAATGTCTCAGGGGCCTCTGAAGCATAAAAAAGTTAGTTAGAAGTCAAGTTATTTAGGAATTTTTGTTGACAAATATCAAAAGAGTTTATAACACTCAGTCAGGTAGGATCATATAAGTCACTGTGAAATAATAGTTATTTACTTAGCCAAAGGTAACAAAAGATTTCAAAAGTAAATATAGAACAGATCAATTAAGAGGTAAAGAAACTTAAATCTATAATTAAAAACAGCTCAACATCGGAAGAAAGTATATCCTCTTAGCAGAGAGAAACGCCAAATTTAAGTTTTTGTACCAGCTTACTTAAAACTCATTTAGGTAAACTTAATTAAATTTATTTTAAACTTAGTCAGTCTTCAATTCAGTTCAGTTCATTTCAGTTGTTCAGTCATGTCCAACTCTTTGTGACCCGATGAATTAATTGCAGGACACCAGGCCTCCTTGTCCATTACCAACTCCCAGAGTTAACCCAAACTCATGTCCATTGAATTGGTGATGCCATCCAGCCATCTCATCCTCTGTCGTCCTCTTCTCCTCCTGCTCCCAATCCCTCCCAGCATCAGAGTCTTTTCCAATGAGTCAACTCTTCCCATGAGGTGGCCAAAGTATTGGAGTTTCAGCTTTAGCGTCAGTCTTTCCAAAGAACACCCAGGGCTGATTTCCTTTAGAATGGACTGGGTGGATTTCCTTGCAGTCCAAGGGACTCTCAAGAGTCTTCTCCAACACCACAGTTCAAAAGCATCAATTCTTTGGCACTCAGCTTTCTTCACAGTCCAACTCTCACATCCATACATGAACACTGGAAAAACCATAGCCTTGACTCGATGGACCTTTGTTGGCAAAGTAATGTCTCTGCTTTTTAATATGCTATCTATGTTGGTCATAGGGCTTCGCTGGTGGCTCAGACATAATTTTCCTTCCAAGCAATAAGTGTCTTTTAATTTCATGGCTGCAATCACCATCTGCAGTGATCATGGAGCCTAAAAAAAAATAAAGTCTGACACTGTTTCCACTGTTTCCCCATTTATTTGCCATGAAGAGATGGGACCAAATGCCATGATCTTCATTTTCTGAATGTTGAGCTTTAAGCCAACTCTTTCACTCTCCTCTTTCACCCTCATCAAGAGGCTTTTTAGTTCCTCTTCATTTTCTGCCATAAGGGTGGTGTCATCTGCATATCTGAGGTTATTGATATTTCTCCCAGCAACCTTGATTCCAGCTTGTGCTTCTTCCAGCCCAGCGTTTCTCATGATGTCCTCTGCATAGAATTTAAATAAGCAGGGTGACAACATATAGCCTTGACATACTCCTTTTCCTATTTGGAACCAGTCTGTTGTTCCATGTCCAGTTCTAACTGTTGTTTCCTGATGTGCATATAGGTTTCTCAAGAGGCAGGTCAGGTGGTCTGGTATTCCCATCTCCCTTTCAGAATTTTCCACAATTTATTGTGATCCACACAGTCAAAGGCTTTGGCATAGTCAATAAAGCAGAAATAAATGTTTTTCTGGAACTCTCTTGCTTTTGCAATGATCCAGCAGATGTTGGCAATTTGATCTCTGGTTCCTCTGCCCTTTCTAATATGAGCTAGAACATCTGGAAGTTCACGGTTCACGTATTGCTGAAGCCTGGCTTGGAGAATTTGAGCATTACTTTACTAGCATGTGAGATGAGTGCAATTGTACAGTAGTTTGAGCATTGTTTGGCATTGCCTTTCTTTGGAATTGGAATGAAAACTGACATTTTTCAGGTCCTATGGCTACTGCTGAGTTTTCCAAATTTGCTGGCATATTGAGTGCAGCACTTTCACAGCATCATCCTTCAGGATTTGAAATAGCTCCACTGAAATTCCATCACCTCCACTAGCTTTGTTTGTAGTGATGCTTCCTAACGCCCCCTTGACTTCACATTCCAGGACGTCTGGCTCTAGGTGAATGATCACACCATCGTGATTATCTTGGTCGTGAAGATCATTTTTGTACAGTTCTTCTGTGCATTCTTGCCACCTCTTCTTAATATCTTCTGCTTCTGTTAGGTCCCTACCATTTCTGTCCTTTATCGAGCCCATCTTTGGATGAAATGTTCCCTTGGTATCTCTAATTTTCTTGAAGAGATCTCTAGTCTTTCCCATTCTGTTGTTTTCCTCTATTTCTTTGCATTGATTGCTAAGGAAGGCTTTGTTATCTCTCCTTGCTATTCTTTGAAACTCTGAATTCAGATGGGAATATCTTTCCTTTTCTCCTTTGCTTTTCAATTCTCTTCTTTTTACAGCTATTTGTAAGGCCTCCCCAGATAGCCATTTTGCTTTTTTTGCATTTCTTTTCCATGGGGATGGTCTTGATCCCTTTCTCCTGTACAATGTCATGAACCTCATTCCATAGTATCAGGCACTCTATCTATCAGATATAGTCCCTAAAAGCTATCTCTCACTTCCACTGTATAATCATAAGGAATTTGATTTAGGTCATACCTGAATGTTCTAGTGGTTTTCCCTACTTTTTCAATTTCAGTCTGAATTTGGCAATAAGGAGTTCATGTTCTGAGCCACAGTCAGCTCCTGGTCTTATTTTTGCTAACTGTATAGAGTTCCTCCATTTTTGGCTGCAAAGAATATAATCAATCTGATTTCAGTGTTCACCATCTGGTGATGTCCATGTGTAGAGTCTTCTCTTGTGTTGTTGGAAAAGGGTGTTTGCTATGACCAGTGCATTATCTTGGCAAAACTCTATTAGCCTTTGCCCTGGTTCATTCTGTATTCCAAGGCCAAATTTGCCTGTTACCCCAGGTGTTTCTTGACTTCCTACTTTTCTATTCCAGTCCCCTATAAAGAAAAGGACATCTTTTTTTGGTATTAGTTTTAAAAGGCCTTGTAGGTCTTCATGGAACCATTCACTTCAGCTTCTTCAGCGTTACTGGTTGGGTCATAGACTTGGATTACAGTGATATTGAATGGTTTGCCTTGGAAATGAACAGAGATCATTCTATCGTTTTTGAGATTGCATCCAAGTACTACATTTTGGACTCTTTTGTTGACCATGATGGCTGCTCCATTTCTTCTAAGGGATTCCTTCCCAAAGTAGTATATATAATGGTCATCTGAGTTAAATTCACCCATTCCAGTCCATCTTAGTTTGCTGATTCCTAGAATGTTGACCTTCACTCTTGCCATCTCCTGTTCGACCACTTCCAATTTGCATTGATTGATGGATCTAACATTCCAGGTTCCTATGCAATACTGCTCTTAATAGCATTGGACTTTGCTTCTATCACCAGTCACATTCACAACTGGGTATTGTTTTTGCTTTGGCTCCATCCCTTCATTTTTTCTGGAGTTATTTCTCCACTGATCTCCAGTAGCATATTGGGTACCTACTGACCCGGAGAGTTCCTCTTTCAGTATCCTATCATTTTGCCTTTTCATACTGTTCATGGGGTTCTCCAGGCAAGAATACTGAAGTAGTTTGCCATTCCCTTCTCCAGTGTACCACATTCTGTCAGACCTCTCCATGCTGACCCATTCATCTTAGGTGGCCCCACATGGCATGGCTTAATTTCTTTGAGTTAGACAAGGCTGTGGTCTGTGTGATTAGATTGACTAGTTTTCTGTGAGTATGGTTTGTGTGTCTGCCCTCTGATGCCTCTTGCAACACATACTGTCTTTCTTGGGTTTCTCTTACCTTGGATGTGGGGTATCTTTTCACGGCTGCTCCAGCAAAGCGCAGCCGCTGCTCCTTACCTTGGATAAGGGGTATCTCCTCACAGCTGTCCCTCCTGACTTTGACTGTGGAGTAGCTCCTCTTGGTCCTCCTGCGCCCACACAGCCACAGTTCCTTGAATGTGGGTTTTCTCCTCTCAGCCACCACCCCTGACCTCGGGCATGGGGTAGCTCTTCCCAGCCCCAGCCTCTGTATTCAGGCGTGGGGTAGCTCCTCTCAGCTGCCGCCCCTGACCTCAGGTGAGGGGTAGGTAGCCCCTCTCGATCACCCTTTCGGGTGGTCCATCGCAGCCGGTGAGCCCTAACCAGGAACAAAACTTTTTTCAGTGTCCACTTTCCACAAACTTTTACTCACTTTCTGTAACAGACACTTGTAAGTCAGATCTACTTTCTTTTCCCTTTATAAAATGTAATTTTATTTTTATATCTTCTTTATTAAAAATATACATCCTACTTCCTTATTAGATTAGCAAACATTAATACTAGATATTTAATATAGAATATATCCCAGTTTACATGAATCTGAAATTTATTAAGGTTAATTTTTCTTGTATTTAGAAGTGTTTGATTTGTAAGCACTTACTTTTCTTTAGGCCAATTAAATTAGAACTCATTCGCAACTTCAACAATATTATCAGATAAAAAGCAAAAGACATAAACTGAGGCATACATAAATCCAGACAGACAGAGATCTTATAGTTTTCTATAAGAAAACTGTTTGAGATTTAAAATATCTTTTTGACCCCCTTTTTCTTTTTCTTTGCTTGAAGTTCTAATTTGCACAAGGCTGAGGTCTCAGACAAAGTTGGCTGTGTATTTCAAGGACATGGAAAGGGTTAACTTCAAACTTTTCCTTAAGCAGACCTTTTAACAACCTAGTTGTTTGTAACTGCATATGCAAAGTGAATTTTTTTGGCAGTTTCCAAAAAAACAAAAAACAATTTTCTCTCACACTGTCCAATCATCAGTCACACAGTGACAATCATTCATAGGCTATCATAATGCCTCCCTCCTCCCAAACCCCCAGGTTTCCTTAACTGTGGCCCCCTTCCTGGGAGCTCCAAGGAGGTGATCAGTCTCCTCTTCTACCTGCTGGGGTAGGACTTGACTGGGAACTGGCCCCAAGACCTTACCTGTGGCCATTCCTAGTGAGTTGGTCCGTCCCTCCAATGAGTCTGGTCAGGGCTCAGCCATCCAGAGAGTCAGAACACCAGTCTGAAAGAGAACCCAGAATACTATCAGGTGGCTCACCTCCTTGTTTACCTTGAGGTTCCTTCACTCTAGCCCAACCGAGCCATCAGTCCAATGGCTCAGGGGGCTGGCAAGGTTGCATCTCGCAGAAGCCTCCAGAAATGTTGCAGAAACCAGTATTCGAGAAACCAAGCACTACACTTGGAGAGTTGGAGAACTCAGGTTTATTATGCCAGCAGGCCTGGAGGAGTTGACATTCCAAGCCCTGAGCCCCAACAACAGGGTTAGAGAGTTTTTATGCATGACAGGCATGATTAAGCAGGTTTGCAGGGGCTGGGTGATTGCAAAGACCAGGACAAGGGTTAGTGAGATAAGTTCCAGTTCCTAGTATTGTGAGTCCCCACTTTCTGAGACTACGTGATCCAGATTTTGCAAGGAGCAAGCTGAATTACAGAGGCAAAAGAAGTAGGAGGTTATGTAAAATTTTAACTTTTCCTCTTCATGAGGAGATAATGGTGTTAATGACTGGTTGTCAAGTAAAAAAGGTAACAACTAGTTTGATTATAGATATATTTTAAAAGTACGGCCATTGGACTTTCCAAAGGATTTGAAGTAAAGGTTAAGAGAAGTGAGAAACTAAGGAAAACTTTTGGATTTTTGTCTGAACAATAGGGTTAAGTTTGGTGCTATTTCAGCCACAGGAAGATATGGACAATTAGACTTACTGTTTTTCTTCTTTCAAATATCCTCAGGGTAAAAGGTGATAGCAGGCTGAATTAGTTAAAGGATCTTTTAGGGAGTCTGTAAAATAGATGAGAACCTCACCTGAGGATTTGGAACTGAAAGCATTGTCCTCTACTTTTAGGCTGGCTGCAAACATCTGAGACAGCAGGGAGAGATTACTGCTCACATTCGGCTACATTAACATTCAATAGTGCTATTATTATGTTTTAAAAGGAATTTACTGATTCCAGTAATTAGGAAGTAGGTGGAGAAATCTGGCTTTAGTTACATTTGATTCCAAGAGCTCAAATTATGCCAATAGTTATCTCTCTTTCTCATTCATTATTATTTCCATTCTCTTTTTTCAGTTCTCTTTTTTTTTAATGGAGATTTTTTTCTTTATTGAGAAACTTAAGACTTGGGTACATCAAATAAAACCAATTTCTTGGGGAAAAAAAATCAAAACCCACAATAGAAAAAAAAAAAAAAAAAAAAAGAAAACCTAACACTGTCTGAGCCATAGCAGAACCCAGAGAATACATTCTTTAAATTGAAAAATTCTAGGTGCTTCATAATTGACCTTTTGATACAAAATGAGCTATTAAATTTGCAAATGCGGTTCTTGGTGTTGAGGTCCATAGGACAAGCTAGGAAGTCTTCAAACCTTGAACTGAATTCCATGAGGGTTTATTTGGCTTTTGAATCGGTTCATCCTTGTCTAAGAGGTAGCAGCAGCAACAACACCCACTTTATGAGCAGCTTCTTTCTTGGCATGATGAGCCTGAAGGACCGCCACAGCCTCATCCACGTTGGAGCAGAGAGACTCGGGGGAATCCAGCATGTGCAGCAGCTCCGAGCTGTCGATCTCCAGCAGCATCCCAGTTATCTTCCTAGCCAGGTTTGAGTGCATCGTCTGGATGAGTGGGAACAGACATTCACCCAGCATCTGCTTCTGTTCCAGGTGGGGGGGGGGTGCTGTGGCCAGCATGGAAGTGGTCAGCGGCTCCTGCCCCTGAACGCGGACCATAGGCAAGGGTGCCTGCAGGGGCTGGATGGCAGGGTGAGGACTGCGGACGCTGGACGCATATTTGTAAGGTGCAACAGTCCAAGGAGCAGTGGCAGCAACAGCGGTACGAGACGCTAAGTTCTGTAAGAGGTTTAGGAACACCTCCAGACTGGCAGCTGTCAGTCAGCCCTTGCTGGGCGGTAGCAGCCCCACCAAAGTCCATAGCCAAGCAGTCAGGGCACTCAGACCCTACTCTCTGAGTGGTAGTAGGGAGGCCTCAAGAGGCTGGAGCATTACCAGTTGGAGCCAGATGGCGAAGAGCTGGATGAGGCCCAGACTGGTGTATAGCACTTGGCATTCCTTGGAAGCCTTGAGGTCTCCCACCTTGCTGCCAGCATGGATTAGGCCTCATCTGTGCTAACTGGTTAGATGTGTACCACAGTGATCTTCCCTAAATCTGTGGAACTGCTGGCACAAAGTAGACCCCAGCTGCAGGCAGGAACTGATTTAAGATGGCATTGGCGGGCAGTGCCCTCATCCCAGCCACCTGCTGCATATCCTAGCTGGTCAGGTGAGCCTTTCTCTCCTCCTTTCTCTGGGCCAGAGTCACATACAGTGGCTTGGAGCCCACCATGCATCCATTCATCTCTGTGACTGCTTTGGTTGCCTCTTCAGGGGATGAGAAGCAGACAAATCCAAATCCTTTGCTTCTCGCATCCTCCAGCATCACCTTAGGACTGGCCATTGATCCAAAAGGAGAAAACTCTTTCGTTAACTTCTCATCATCGATGGTTTCATCCAAGTTCTTAAGGTAGAGATTCACCCCCTGATAGCGACTAATCCTCTCCTGCTTCAGCTGTTCAAATTTTTGCTTTAACTCGGCCTGCCACTCCACTTTCTTTTGTGCACAGACAACAAAAATGACCTTCCCAGTTATTTCTTTTCCATTCATCTCTTCCACAGCCTTTGGATTTCCCACTGGGATCTCTCATCACCTTAACACTTAGGGTCTTACCAAACTGGCTAAATAGCTCTTTCAGATTCTCATCATCAACTTTTTCCCCGAAGTTTCTGATGTAAACATTGGTGAATTCCTTGGCTTTGGCTCCAAGTTCAGCTTCCCGCTCTTTTCTAGACTTGAATCTGCCCGCAAACACTGTGCGGTCATTGAGGAGCATGCCATTCATCTTCTCAACGGTCTTGTCGGCAGCCTTCTGGGTCTCAAAGTGGACAAAGGCATAACCCTCAGAGCCGTTTTCATCACACACCACCTTGCAGGACAGTAAGTTCCCCAAAGCAGAAGTATCATAAAGTGCCTTGTCATCTATAGATTTGTCCAGGTTCTTGATGAAGACGCTTCCCACACCAGACTTTCTCAGAGATGGATCCCTCTGAGACCACATGATTTGGATAGGCTTTCCCTTAATTACATCAAAGTTCATGGTGTCCAAGGCAGGCTGCTGGAAGTTGACGTAGGCATAACCCAGGGAGCAGCGGTTGGTCATATAGCGGTAGACCCGGATGGACAGCACAGGCCCCGCAGGACTGAACTTTTCGTACAGCATGGCCTCGGTGATGTCTGAGTGCAGGTCACCCACGTACAGGGAGGCCATGGGGTAGATGCTGGCCACAGCGTTCATCTCCCCAGTCCCCACCACCCTGAGCGGTGCCCACGGCGGCCTCCCGGACGTGCGTTTCTCTATAAATATAGGCCTCGGGCTCCCGGCAGTTTGAGATTACTGCAGCCCGGGGAAGAGGGAAACGAACCATTTGTTGGTGCTGACTCGGCAAGCCCTGGGCGGCCGGAGCGCACAGCTGCTTCCCACACAGGTCCGACGAAGGGCAGTGGGGACATGTAGTGTGTGGAGGCCGGCACTCGGAGGGCGGCGGGCACTGGGCTGCCACGCGGTGCAACCGGGGGTTGGCATGTGGACGCAGGCGCACGGGCGGCTCACCACTGGACCAACGGAAGGGGACCGACAGACTCCCAGGTGCAGTGGCGGGGCTGGCAGGCCAGAAGCGTGTGAAAGTGACTTCCCCGCGCGTTTTCCGAAGAGGATTCGTGTTTTTTTTTTTTTTTTCTTTCTCTTTCTCTCTATTTTTTAATTTTAAAGCGTTTTCGGGCTTTTTGTCATCTTTTAGTTTATTTATTTATTTTGCTTCAGGCTACTAGGCCCGAAAGTGGTGGAGGTTGCGGTGACCCGGGATGGAGAGCTCTTTTTTTCATTCTTACTAGGTTCTGTTTCCTGATGAATATCGCCTCTGTGATAATAAAAAGTTCTTGTAGAAATAAATTTTTCATTAATTATATTCCTTCTTTGTAATCATAAGTATTTTAGGAGAACACATACATACACATAAATAATCTTTGTTCTGATATTTTATTTAACCTTCCAAGAGACTTTTCTGGGTCCCACTTGTCTTAAGTATCCTTTCTGAAACAATATTGATCAATATTTCAGGAGTATTAAGATCGGCCTAGAATGAGAAATGTGCCCAGTTTTTGTCCAGGAAGAATGGAGCACCATGATTGAAACATCCACCCTTACTGTATAATGGCATGGAGGAAATTTTCCAAGTTTTCAAAGAAAAGGGAATTGAAAAGGACTGTTGGCAGCAAAATTACTATAACTAC
Organism: Ovis canadensis; assembly: GCF_042477335.2. Taxonomy (NCBI): domain Eukaryota; kingdom Metazoa; phylum Chordata; class Mammalia; order Artiodactyla; family Bovidae; genus Ovis; species Ovis canadensis. The sequence goes on from NC_091250.1 coordinate 66,833,551, forward strand.
CACATGTATATAACATGTTTTCATAAAACTCTTTTTTTTCATATTTTTCTAATTATTTACTTCTCCCTGTCAAAAGAATAATTGAAGGAAAATGATACTGTTGTCTTTTTGATAGTTAAACATTTACTATGCTAAGTGAATGAATGTAAAGTGAATGAACCAATGAATGAATCATCATGATTCTTCCATTAAGAAGAAAGATAATACCAAAAATAACTATAACAACATATTTTTTACAGATGTATAGTGTATCTTACATATTCTTTGGGAGACTAATTATTTTTCTTATAAAAAGAGATTTAAGCATATTTCCTGAAGGGTCTAAAGGAGAATAAAAAAACCCAAACAATATTAGTAATATTAATAGAATTTGGACAAGAAAAAAAATTGATGAACTATGATTTTTATTAGGTGAAAGCATGACATATCACTTGACTATCAAAAATTGCCATTTGCTTAATTTCCTATTAACTAGAAGAAATTAGCTCCTATTAAATGGATTTTCCTGGTAGCTCAGATGGCAAAGAATCTGCCTGCAATGTGGGAGACCTGGGTTAGATCTCTGGGTTGGGAAAATCCCCTGGAGGTGGGCATGGCAACCCACTCCAGTAGTCTTGCCTGGAGAATTCCAATGGACAAAGGAGCCTGGCAGGCTATACAGTCCATGGGGTGGCAAAGAGTTGTACACAACTGAATGACTAATCACAGCACAGTTATTTCTTTAACTGCTTTTGTCAAGAAGATAATGTAAATCCCTAGAAATGATGGTATAGTTTATATAGTGTAGTATATTATATGGAGAAGGTAATAGCACCCCACTCCAGTACTCTTGCCTGAAAAATCCCATGGATGGAGTAGCCTGGTGGGCTGCAGTCCATGGGGTCGCAAAGAGTCCAATATGACTGAACGACTTCACTTTCACTTTTCACTTTCATGCGTTGGAGAAGGAAATGGCAACCCACTCAGTGTTCTTGCCTGGAGAATCCCAGGGATGGTGGAGCCTGGTGGGCTGCCGTCTATGGGTTCGCACAGAATCAGATATGACTGAAGCGACTTAGCAGTAGGAGCAGCAGTATATTATAGGCATATTTAATAGAGGAAGCACTGAATAACTAGTACATTTATTATTCTACATCTACATCTGTGTGCTCAAAAGTATCCAACACTTTGTGGCCCTGTTAGGTAGTTAGACTAGGAAAAAGAAGTCGAAAATGTCAATGGCTAAAAGACAAAGAAGGGAGAAGCCTGCAAAAATGGAATAAAGGGTGGTCAGAGGACCGGAGTGAGAATCTCAGGTGAAACAAACAGTCCTCCTGGCTAGCCCAATTTACATAGGGCAGGCTCAGGGGGAGGAGGAAAAATATATGAAAAGAGGAGCCAAAATTGAACCCCTCTTATTGTCTCTTCTTTTGTGTTGGCCTGCCTTCATGCCTCGAGGATGTATTTTCCCTTGCTTGCCAAATAAAACTGAGCTGAAATACTGGCTTGCTGTTTAAAACTGAGCTGTAACCTAGCTGTAACACTGGTCTGCCATTTCAAATTTTTGCTGTGATGAGACAGAACTGAGGAAATTACACACTCCCCCGACAGCCCCATGAACAGTAGCCTGCCAGGTTCCTATGCCTATGAAATTTTCCGGGTAAGAATACTAGAGTGAGGTGCCATTTCTTCCTTCAGGGGATCTCCTGGATCCAGGGACTGAACCCACATCTCCTGTCTCTCCTGCATTGGAAGGTGGACTCTTTACCACTAGTGCCACCTGGGAAACCTACGCTTATTATTAGCAAACTACAAAAAGAGTATTAAATCTTTCCTGTTGTTCCTTATGGAACTATCTCTACTAAGATGTTCATATTATCATACACATGCATTTGCCAAAATTTTAGCCAAAGAAATATGTGACATACTATGTGATAGCTCAGTTGATAAAAAATCTGCCTGCAATGCAGGAGACCTTTGTTCAATTCCTGGGTTGGGAAGATCCCCTTAAGAAGGGGATAGGCTACCCACTCCAGCACTCTTGGGCTTCCCTTGTGGCTCAGCTGGTAAAGAATCTGCCTGTAATGCAGGAGACCTCGGTTCAATTCCTGGGTTGGGAAGATCTCTTGGAGAAGGGAACAACTACCCATTCCAGTATTCTGGCCTGGAGAATTCCATGACTGTACAGTCATGAGGTCGCAGAGTCAGATGTGACTGAATGACTTTACTTTCATGTATATTATAAACTAGAAGTGAGTTTTCCCCCCAGTGAAGGTTCATTTAAATATTTTTTTTTTCCATCATAGGGGGCTTTTCTTTGTCTTTTGCAACATAGCTTGTGGTGAAGAAGCATTGGTGTCCACAGTCCCTGAAAGTGAAAAATGTAAGTGTTAGTTGCTCAGTCATTTCCAACTCTTTCCAACACCTTTGACTGTAGCCTGCCAGGCTCATCTGTTCATGGAATTCATCAGACAAGAATACTGGGTGGGTAGCCATTTTCCAGGGTATCTTCCCAGCCAGGGATGAAACCCTGGTCTCCTGCATTGCAGGAAGATTCTTTACAGTCTGAGCAATCAGGGAAGCAAGGAGAGATAAAAAGCATTAGGGAAGAAATGAACACCTGCAGGAGTTGTTTTGTTTTGACTAAAGAGGCACTTTGATGTTCAGTGAGAGGGAGGAATATGCAAGCAAAAGAATGTAGACAGTGATTAAAACCATGTTTCTTTGCCAGTGGGGTTTCTATACATGTTTTATCACTGTTTCTGGATGTAAAACAAGAAGGTGTGCAACCTTTGCATCCCACTGCCACAGCATTAATCTCCCCCAGAATGAAGACAGAAGGTCCCAGTGTGTGGTGCATAGAACAAATATATTTTAATAGGCCAGAGCTTGATGCTATCACAAACAATGGCATTTGCCAAGTTTAACTTGAAATAAAATCTAATCTTACAAATAACTGAAACAGAACAAAATGCATAAAGCATCTGTTTTCAAATTACTGTATTGTTTATAAATCAAATAAGCCACTTCTTAACTCAATCAACTTGTCCTTGTGAGTTAATGGGCTGTGATATCAATCTTATACTAAAATCTATTTTGAGGTGGTTCTTTTAGCTTTTAGCTCAATGCTGCTTCTCTAGAAAGGAGAGTTTATCTCCCAGAAATTTCCTTGGTCCTCACTTGTTCAGAAATCTTGCATGTGGTTTGGCTAGTATGTAATCACCTAGCCTAGCATATTTGAGGACATGTCTGAGGGATGTATTAGAAAGCTATCATTTAGAACATAGCATACACTGCAAATTGGGTGGAAGGAAGAAGGTTTTATTATCTCTTTATTTTATTTTAGTTTTGTCTGTGCTGGGTCATCGTGGCTGCACTCATGCTTTCTCTAGTTGCAGTGTGCAGGCTTCTCATTGTGGTGGTTTCTCCAATGAGCTTAAGGCACATGGGCTCAGAAGTTGTTGCGCCTGGGCTTAGTTACTTAGTGGCATGTGGAATCTTCCTCAACCAGGAATTAAACCTGTGTCTCCTGTATTGGCAGGAAGATTCTTAACCATGGGACCACCAAGGAAATACAGGAAATAGCTTTTAAAAAGAAGCACCTTTGGGGTCTCATTTATTCATCCTTGATATTATTTGGATACTATTTCTATAATCATATCTCCTTTTTATAGAAAAATAAATAAAAAATTATGGAGAAATTTAAGTAACTTAATTAATAAAACTAAGTTGTATAAGAACTGAGATATTACCCCAAATTCCATCACATAAAATATCTATCAGATAAAATAAACATCCTAAAAGGATCAGGATATCAAAAGTCCATCAAGATGTATCTTTTTTCCAATTTGGTTGTCCCTACTGCCTCATTTAATTGCTCCACTGCTAACCACATTGAAGTCCAATAATATTCAATCTAAAAATGTAATATAGCTTTCTAAGTTAAAAATCTAGCTTCTTTTAGATGTTTAGCCTCAGCCAATATTTAAACTAAATCAATTCAAATTTAAGCTTTATATCAGGACTGTCTTCCCATTTAAACTCTCTCTATTTTTTCCTCATTCTTTTCTTTCTTCTACTGCTCATGCTCTCAGGATGACTATGGATTTAGGGAAAAAAGATTGGTATAACTTCAAAAGTTGGAGAGATAGGAGGCTATACTGTATCCTGTTACCTCTTTCTTCCTTGAGCCTGCTGGGATGACTTAATACACAATGACAGCCATTGTGTATTCACCTCTAATCCCTGTTCACCTGTTTCTCATGCAACTCTCCCTCATTGTGTTGGCAATAAATGTCTCAGCTTCCTAACTTGACCTCTGATTATGGGGTTTACCTATTTTGGATTTTTCCATGAAATTTCCCAGGCAAGAATACTGGAATTGGTTGCCATTTCCTCCTCCAGGGGATCCTCCAACCCAGGATTGAACCCATGTCTCCTGTGTCTCTTGCTTTGACAGGCAGATTCTTAACCATTGAGCCACCAGGGAAGCTCAGTCACATAGCTCTATTCTTAGTTAATTTGTTGATATGCCATGGGGATATAACAAGACACATACTAATGTGTGCCCTAGTGTATGAGTGTAAAGTATTTGCATGCAGGATGGTTTACATAAATTTTTCCTATTAGATATTAACTTATGTCTGAAGGCTTAGATTTGGGACACCATTCAAAGCAAATTTGGAATGAAAATTCAATCCAGTGGTGCACATTGCGAGGAAGCTTTTTGTGTCTAGAGTGTCATGGACAAATCTGCTGATGAGTATCTTTAAGTGCAGAATTCACCCAAGAAGCTCTTCTGCTCTGGAATTCAGCCAGCTCCCTGGGGTTCTCTAGTCATACCTGCAGAATGGTGGCCCTGTGAGGTCAACAAGGAAGCTCCAAACAAGTCTCATAATGGTCTTCCTTCCCATATTCCTCTTCACTTTTCAGGTCTTCTATGATTCTCTCCTTAAGAAGTATATGTGTTCTCTTTCTTGTTAGATAGGAGAGTGTTGCTGTATGCTGCATTCTCCACTTCAGGGCTTTCAGCAAAATCTCAGTGCTCTCTCTTTAATTTCACTTTTGATCTATTAGACACAAACTGATCCAGATTTTTTCAAATATCAAATCCTTATAAATCAAAAGGTGCTTTAGTTCTAAGCTATTTCACTTTCTGTGAGTTAAAAAAACATGCAGAGAAGCTATACTGAATATTTTGTAATAATATTTAATGGGAAAGAATCTGAAAAAGAACACATATAGATGCTTTTGAATTGTGGTGCTGAAGAAGACTCTTGAGAGTCCCTTGGACTGCAAGATCAAAAAGAAATCAAACCTGAATATTCATTGGAAGGACTGATGTTGAAGTCGAAGTTGCAATTCTTTGGCCGCCTGATGCAAAGAGCTGACTCATTGAAAGAGACCCTGATGCTCGGAAAGATTGAAGGCAGGAGGAGAAGGGGGTGACAGAGGATGAGATGGTTGGATGGTATCACCAACTCAATGGATATGCGTTTGAACAAACTTTAGGAAATAGTGAAGGATAGGGAAGCCTAGCATGCTGCAGTTCAAGGAGTCACAGAGTCAGATGTGACTTAACAACTGAACAATAACAACAACAACCACATCCACACACACAGACACACACACATATATATATGAGTGTGTATGTATACATATATACATGTATATATACATATATCTGAATCACTGTAGAATGCAACACATTAAGAGCAAAAATTCGCTTAGAATTTAATGTAACATTTTTTTCCCCCAGGCTGTATCTGTTCTTTATATAGAGTAATAAATGACAATACTCTAGTAGGTGGTAGTCATAGGACAGTAGACATAGAAAAAGAAAGCTTATGGTCTAAAATGTACAAATAGTATTCCCTACATGTGCAAAAGATCTTGTAAGCATTTGGAAACTACCTAGTGTTCAGTAATTTTTTTACCTATTTTTTCTGCTATGTTTTGATGTCCCTTTGTTTTGACTGCCACCTGTCTGCCAGATTAACTTGATTCTGTTTTATTTCTGCTCCTTAAGATTTGGACTTTCACTGGTGACCTGTTGCAATCTAGTTAGGTCTGTGTATTAATTGGTTTCCAGAATCTGGAAGTCATCCTGTCTCATTTGAAACTTATTTCTGATAACAGTGAGGACCCCATATACTAGAGTGAAGTATCTTTTAAAGAAACACATCACTGTAAACATTATATATATATTTGTTTTGCCATTATATATATATATATAAAATGTTTGCCTATATATATAATGGCAAACATTTTATATATATATATTTGCCACCATTTATTTCCTGTTCAAGAACACAATATTGTAAATATACCTCAAATTAGAAGATTATGACTCTACTAAACATTACAAGATTATTCACCCATCAGTTTCCTTGGAAATTATTAACAAAGTCAAGCTCCTATAACAAAATACCACAGACTGTGTGGTTTATTTCTTTTCTTATAGAAATGTATTTTCTCACACTTCTGGAAGCCCAAGATCCAAATGTCAGCAGAGCAGCTTCTGGTGAGACCTCTCTCCTTGACTTGCAGATGGCACTCCCTCAGTGTCCTTACATGGTCTTTTCTCTGGGTGGGTATGCAGAAAGATTGAGAGAGAGAGATCTTTGATGTCCTTTTTCATGATAAGGCCACCAATCTTATTGCATTAAGACCTCACTCTTCTGTCATTACAGTTTTACTAATCTAAGATACATCTTGCCATTTTTAATGCCCATAAAAACATCCAATGTTTTCTCCTTCATTAATGATAGAAAAATTCAAACTACTTGAGAATATTGCCTTGATCCTGCAGAATATAGCCATTGGTCTTGTTTTTATCCTTACATTTCTTTAAGATTGTCTCTACAAATAATTTCCCATAAATTCCCTTGGCTTTCAGTTAATCAAATTCTCAGTAATTTTAATATAAAAATTATGTATACATCTGGAATGGGGCTGCTGCTGCTAAGTCTCTTCAGTCATGTCTGACTCTGTGTGACCCCACAGATGGCAGCCCACCAGGCTCCTCCATCCCTGGGATTCTTCAGGCAAGAACACTGGAGTGGGTTGCCATTTCCTTCTCCAATGCATGAAAGTGAAAAGTAAAAGTGAAGTTGCTCAGTCATGTCTTACTCTTAGCGACCCCATGGACTGCAGCCTACCAGTCTCCTCCGTCCATGTGATTTTCCAGGCAAGAGTACTGGAGTGGATTGCCATTGCCTTCTCAATGATTGATACATAAATGTGTTGTAACAAATGAAGGTATGCAGATATCCTAATGGGATATCTAGACCTCATAGATATTTATACCAGGAGCACACTGAAAACATTTTCTTTCTTTAATGTTTTCATTGATGTAACTAGGTCACTTACTTGCTAGACTGTGTTTAGCAATGAAATATACCCTTTGTAACTGAGGCAAGGTAAAACTGTTGGAATCAAACAACCAGAAATTTAGTAGCTTGACAATTGGGAATATCAGTAGAGAGGAAAGTGCATTTGCAAATGGTAGTCACTGCACTGGTCCTCAACACTGATCCTAAGAAATGCTTCTGGACTGTGGCTCTTTAAAAATCCAGACAGAATTAAGCCAGCAAGCAGGGGAAATTTGGCCACAAGAGGTTGAATCACACTTAACTACAAACCTAGTGAGACTGGGAGAGACACCAGAAAGAAAATGCTACCACATGGATCAGAATATTTTTGTCACCTAATGCCAATGGGAAATGACCACATAATCAGTAAAAAACAATATTTTGGATTTTCTGTGTAATTCAAGAACGTAGAAATAAGATCTATAAAGAATAGAGAATGAAAAAGTAAATTTTATGGGAATTGAAAACTACACACTGAGCAAAACCTCAAAATAAGGGGGATTGGCCGTGTTGAATGTTTAAAGGCATCAGGTTAAGCTAGCTGGCCATAGCCATTTGATGGTATTTGCTATCTTGTCAATAAGTGGGAAATGATACTTATGGGCTCCTGTGATTTATATTCAGCTCTATCCTTGTGATGAACTGGATATCAGAATGAGAAATATTCAAATTCCCATGGCAAATGCATGTAATACATCCACTCAGCCAATTGTGGAATTAACCACTGAATTTAAGTGTCTCTGACTCTTTCTATGGTTTCCCTTTTTGATAAAATAAATCCTTCACTTATATATTAGCATTTTCAACAGATTCCTACTGTCCAGGGAATCTATTTCTTCTCTTGACTTTATGTGTGTTAAGTCACTTCAGTCATGTCTAACTCTTTGTGACCCTATGGTTTGTAGTGCACCAGGCTCCTCTGTCGATGGGATTCTCCAGGCAAGAATACTGGAATAGGCTGTCATTTCCTCCTTCAGGGGGTCTTTCCAACTCAGGGATCAAACCCACATCTCTTATGCCCCTACAATCACAGACAGGCTCTTTACCACTAGTGCTACCAAAATTTGATTCCCAAAGGGAACTATCACCTTCCTCTTTTCCTAGCTCTAGGGACAACATGCTAGACTCCTTCTCCAATGCTAATGAAACCAATGATTTGATCCATTAAACAGTAGCAAAATGTTTCACGTAATTTTCCATCTAGTAAGTGGTGGGGCTTCCCTGGTGGCTCAAATGATAAAGAATCTGCTTACAATGCAGGAGACTGAGGTTTGACTCCTGGATTGGGAAGATTTCCTGGAAAAGGGAATGGCTACCATTCCAGTATACTTTCCTGGAGAATCCGATGGACCAAGGAGCCTGACATGCTGCAGTCCATGGGGCTGCAGAGTCAGATATGACTGAGTGACTAACAGTGAGTGGTATAGATGAGAATCTTCAACTCATAGATCATTTACGTCATTTATTAACAGCTGCCTTGGTAGACTTAAGTAAATCATATGTCTGTTTTTGATCTCCCTTTTGGAACATATGCTTCTCATCATTACTCATTTTAGTATTTCTCACAGTATCTAAGACTACGTCATGCTGTGAGTACAAACTCAATAAATGGCTGCAGAACTAAACTGAAAATCAACTAAATTGCTATTAGCCATTGTTAAAAAGCTGAATTGAGGGAAAGATATGCTCTTTTTCATATTTTGATATTTCATAAAAACAGATGAAATATCATTTAAAGTAGTTAGAATGATCAAAATTCAGACAATATGGATGAAGTAATAAGGAGGGAGATCTATATTGTGATTTTCAGGATATGTACAGCTTTCAAAATGTAATCTACAAAATGTCTTAAAAATATATGTAGCATTTCAGGAACATATCTCCATGAAAAGTCTTGTTTCAGGTTCTGTATGCTTGTATGAAATTGGTCTGCAAATAAATGGAAAGGAATACAAAAGATATTGCAGTAAATATGCTCTTTCATAGGGATTTCTCTTTGTGATTAGAGATAGTAACACAGCACTGAAACACTGAGAATGAAAAAGGGGGCAAAGATTTAAGACAAAAAGCTTTTGATGCCATTAACCCTTAGAAGATTTGCAGAGTGAGAAATATGATAAATGACTGCTCTCCAGTTTTATCCACAGTTGACCTTTTTTATATGATGCAGGAAAATTTGGAAGAAGTCGACTCCCAAAAAGTACAGCTTACTGTCAGCAAATTTGAATTTCATTTCCTGAAATGTCATTGAAATAAAGCATATCTTCATTGTTAAAGGGTTTCTCATTGTAGCTGGACAAATGTGCTGGTGTATGACATTCTGCAAAAATAACCTTTCATGTTTCAGACCTGGTTTCAGAAAGCACTACATCCAACAATGGGAAAAGGGGAATTGTATCATCTCATCTGCCATGAACAAACCCCCAGAATCTCGTTCTATGGGGGAATTTTGTCACTGGCGCTAACTTCCATGGCCACAGAAAATTTAATAAAGCCTTTAGCCACAGCAAGAGGCTCTCAAGGTGAGGTGGTCCTCTAGTTTTATTACCTTAACTGTGCCTGCATAATAAAACCATTACTGAGCCAGAGTAAATATTGTAAATCATACATTCTCACCTACAAAAGTTCATAATGAACTGAGTATAAATATCAGCAAAATATACAAATAACAAAACTACTCAAATACATACTGCATGTTAATGAAGACTGAAGGCAATTCTTGACTTCTCTGGGGTGCAGCTTAAAACACGGTTGCCAGCTGGAGAAACCTAATGACACAAATTAAAGATAGAAAACTGAAGGCTGGAAAGCAGTGAAATCTCATTGTAGTAACTCTGTCACTAACTTAGAGCAAATTGCATCAGTTATTTTTTGAATGTGGGATTTATCAAATTTCATTTTGTTATTGTACATATTCACTTAAGAGTCACTGAAGTAGTTTGTTGCCAGTCCAATAGCAGTCTCTATTAGTTTTTGTTTATAGAACACTGAATTTTTTCAATAATCTACCTTCACTGGATTATGACATTGTCCTTTAAGGGGTCAATTCTGATGAATCTATTCTAGTCAAGTAATTGTATTCTCTGGCCAGTGACTGGTTTATGATTGAATATGGAATCAAGCTTAGTCAGTTGCATGTGCATTTTAGGGACTCTGCTGGATGACTTGTATAAATATGATATGAAATGTTGAGTACAGCAGGCTCATGGTCCACGTCAACCATTTTGATATCATGAATGGAACACATGTTTAGATTAAGCTAACGTATGAGGTTGGCATAAAGGCAAATAAAAGAACCTAGTTTATAAAGTTAGTAACCTGCTCAATTAACTTATCTGTGAGCTTCCTTTAATGTGAGGTAATAAATGCAATTAATATTTAAAGGAGTTAAATTATGGTTTTTCTATTACCTGTAGCTGAAATCAGCCTGACTGATCAATACAATCAGATTTTCAGAGGGAAATAACAATTTATAAAAAATGCTTATGTCAAAGACAATTATTAAAATATTTTTAATGAAATCTGTGATAAACTATATCATAAAGTAAGTACAGAACAGTTACAACAAAGTCTATTTGGGTTACATGGTCAAAAAATTTAGATTATATAGATACCACAGTGTTTTCTATAGAAATTTTGTTTATAGTATACATTATTCACATTTTCAATAATTCTTAGTAGCTTTTCAATTTGTGGAAAATCAGGAAAGTGTTATAGAATTTTGAGAAGAAAATAAATACTAGAATATTTTAAAATAGAATTTTGAGAAAAATAATTTTTTTCATTTTAGGACATATTATGATTGTCATTATTCCTTAAATGTTAAATTTTAAATGGGTTAGATAAACAGATTATCTGGATTCCATAGAACTTTTACCCAAACCATGATTTTATAATAGTACACCATTTACTCTTGACTATATTTTCAGAGCTACAAACTTGCACAGTTTTAACAAGTTACCAACAGCTGATTATACCGCAGTTATTTTGGCATTCATATTTAGAAATCATGATAACAATAAGCCCCTGCATGTATTGTTTCATTATGACATTTCTCAGACTAATAACACGAAGTTGTCAGTTGAAGTCATAGCCTTTGTAACCAGGATATTACATAGGGCATGCCCTGAGATGAGTTTATTTTCTTTTAGCCTATAATTTTCTTAAATCATCTTTAGTTAAAATACTAAAAAACTGACATATATGCCAAAAGACAAAAACAACTTACTCTTCAGATGAAGTGTTTTATAGCATCAATTCAGAAGTTAATATTTAAAATTCTGATTAGATATTTTCTGCTGATTGTTCGGTTCAGTTCAGTCACTCAGTCATGTCCGACTCTTCAAGCCCATGAATTGCAGCATGCCAGGCTTCCCTGTCCATCACCAACTCCAGGAGCTTGCTCAAACTCATGTCCGTAGAATTGGTGATGCCACCCACCCAACCATCTCATTCTCTATTGTCCCCTTTTCCTTCTGCCTTCAATTTTCCAAGCATCAGGGACTTTTCCAAAGAGTCAGTTATTCACATTAGGTGGCCAAAGTATTGGAGTGAATATTCAGGGTTGATTTACTTTAGGATGGACTGGTTGGATCTTCAACACCACAGTTCAAAAGCATCAATTCTTCAGCACTCAGCTTTCTTTATAGTCCAACTTTCACATCCATACATGACTACTGGAAAAACCATAGCTTTGACTAGATGGACTTTTGTTGGCAAAATAATGTCTCTGCTTTTTAATGTGCTGTCTAGTTTGGTCATAGTTTTTCTTCCAAGGAGCAAGCGTCTTTTAATTTCATGTCTGCAGTCACCACCTGCAGTGATTTTGGAGCCCCCCCAAACAGTCTGTCACTGTTCCCCCATCTACTTGCCCTGAAGAGATGTGACTGGATGGCATGATTTTAGTTATGCCAAAAATGATACCTAGTCCACAGGTCTAAAATAATCTATTTTGTATTTATACAAAGAACATATCTAGTAGTCTTAATTTAATATTTCAACTTTTGGAAGCTTTATAAGGACAGACTATTAGACCTTACTAACTCAATAATTACTTATTATCATATTTATATGTCTATTTTATATCTTTAGCTATGTATCCAGCTCTATATCCCAGATATCATGCTAAGTGCCGATAAATGAAACATAAAATTTCAAAGCATATGATAGTACCTATGGTTATAGGTGATAAACAAGGTAGTAAAAAATTAAAGGCAAATCACTTTAAATAAGCCAACGCAATGTCTAATATTACACTTTCATTAACAGGGACTGGGGGTTATAGATTATCTTTTGATAGGCTTTGAAGAGAAGGCCCAGATGTTGAAATGTTTATTTCTGGGACCCAAATGATATAAAAATGATCATACAGAAACAGAGAAATTGATATAGGATATATGCTCAGCACATTCAAAGGCCTTGAAGCTGGAAATGGCTTGGTCCATCTGAACATAAAGGAGTCCAGTTTGGATTGATCCTTGTTTTTATACTTTTTTAGATAGACTCTCTCTCTCATTACATAAATAAATGAAAGCCATACCCATTTGATTTTTCAATTTTTATAATAATTGTATGGTGAAGTGTCAAGTTTAAATGAGAAGAGTAAGCCATGACTAGGACTGGGCCAAGAGCATTTAATTCCTTGCACCTTTAAGTTACAAATGCATAACCCCTTTTCTTTTTACTTTCTTTTATATCTGCCTTTCCAAATGAGCATCCGTCCATGTTTAAATTTATAACCCAAAGTATGTTTTTCTCTATGAGGCTGGCCCAGGATATTTTCCAATTGCATGCCTTGAGGAAGTAAAAGTATTTTTTTATGGTCAATATTTGAGCCCCAGAGAAGTTGCAAATAAGATATTGCCTGTCACAGCTTAAAAACATAGTATATGCTAATTTGATCCTTATTATTTCAAAGAGAATGCTAAATGCACAGTTTTGGGAGTTAGAAGTGCCTGCATTTGCATTCTGCTTCAGTCCTTCAGTTGCTGGGTGACCTTGTACAGGCTATTAGATCTCTGTGTTTTTTCATCTTTAATCACAATAATAGTTATTGTACAGAGGATGTACAACTAAACTTTCAGTTTCATACTTATTATAGAACCAATATAGAATCTCCAGTATGGTGGCTCAGAGGGTAAAAAATCTGCCTGTAATGTAGAAGATCCGACTTCTATCCCTGAGTTGGGAAGATCCCCCGGAGAAGGGCATGGCCACCCACACTAGTACTCTTGCCTGGAGAATTCCATGGACAGAGGAGCCTGGTGGGCTATAGTCCATGGGATCACAAAGGGTCAGATACTACTGAGTGACTAGCACTCACAGAGAATCAATGCCCAGCATATGGTAGCAATTGCTTATCTTGGCTATTTAACTATTTATTTTTTTCTAGACTATTCCATAATTCTCCCCAGATTTTTTTCCCTCATTGTTCCAGGAGATGCTCTATTTCACAATAGCCAGGACATTTTCATAACCCACGAAATGCTTTAAAAACATTCATTGCTTCCAATAAAATTATTGGAATATTAAGCAAATAGTTGATTCTTTATAGGCAATGAAGGCAGTAATGAAAACAAGTAAAACAAGTGGCAAAAATATATGACAAGCATACAAGTCAGAATTTTAATCCTATTAACTGTTTAATAAATATTTCTTAAGTTCTTGTTATGAAACTAGAAACTAGGTTATTACAGAAAATTATTATAAAAATATAATTATGTTAGATAAAATCATCAGAGTAATAATGGACTTTTTTAAACATATGAAGATGACACCACCCTTATGGCAGAAAGTGAAGAGGAACTAAAAAGCCTCTTGATGAAAGTGAAAGTGGAGAGTGAAAAAGTTGGCTTACAGCTCAACCTTCAGAAAACGAAGATCATGGCATCCAGTCCCATCACTTCATGGGAAATAGATGGGGAAACAGTGGAAATAGTGTCAGGCTTTATTTTTTTGGGCTCCAAAATCACTGCAGATGGTGATTGCAGCCATGAAATTAAAAGACGCTTACTCCTTGGAAGAAAAGTTAAGACCAACCTAGAGAGCATATTCAAAAGCAGAGATATTACTTTGCCAACTAAGGCCCGTCTAGTCAAGACTATGGTTTTTCCAGTGGTCATGTATGGATGTGAGAGTTGGGCTGTAAAGAAGGATGAGTGCCGAAGAATTGATGCTTTTGAACTGTGGTGTTGGAGAAGACTCTTGAGGGTCCCTTGGACTGCAAGGAGATCCAACCAGTCCATTCTGAAGGAGATCAGCCCTGGGATTTCTTTGGAAGGAATGATGCTGAAGCTGAAACTCCAGTACTTTGGCCACCTCATGCGAAGAGTTGACTCATTGGAAAAGACTCTGATGTTGGGAGGGATTGGGGGCAGGAGGAGAAGGGGATGACAGAGGATGAGATGGCTGGATGGCATCACTGACTCAATGGACGTGAGTCTGAGTGAACTCCTGGAGTTGGTGACGGACAGGGAGGCCTGGCATGCTGCAATTGATGGGATCGCAGAGTTGGACATGACTGAGCGATTGAACTGAACTGAACTGAAAAGTGTTTACTCTTTGATTCAATCAATTACAATGAACTTGGTTAAGGTTACATTTTAAGGAGTCAAAAAAAATTAAGGAGTGGAAAAATCTTTCTCTTTTTCTCCCCCTCCCATCCCTGTTGGAGCTGAGTATTTAGCTGGTGGAGCTGTATGTGATTAGGAGATTTGTTATATGGTGGGGAAGTTTTGAGTAAATATGTAAAATGACTGAAGATAAAGTCAGGTTTCTCATGGAAAGGAAGAGGAGTTACACAATTGTGGGAGACAAAAACAGGCAAAAATAAACCATATCTTCTTGAATTTGAATTGAAGATATCCAAAAGAAATAACGGCTTTAGATGGATCTATCAAGAGCTATACAGATGTAAGTATGTAGATATACGTGTGTGTGCATGCAGAGGTATGCATTTAGGATATATATTTTCTTCCTGTCAACTTGAAGAATTTAGAAGCAATGAAACCTCTGTAACAAAGTCCTAATGTATAGCATAAGGAACTATAGTCAATATTGTAATAACATAATGGAAAAGGATATGAAAAGAATATGTATGTAATATATAGATGTATTTAATAAATATATATGTGTGTATAACTGAGTTCTATGCTGTACACCAGAAATTAACATTATATGTCAGCCAAATGTCAATTAAAATAAAAAGTAAGCCCTCTATAGCAATGATCACTGTTAGCATCTAGCTCTCTTATTTTTAAATGATGTTCTCCCATTTGGCACAGAGATAAAGAATCTGCCTGCCAATACAGGAGACACAAGAGATGCAAGTCTGATTCCTGCAGTAGGAAATGGCAACATGATCTATTATTCTTGCCTGGAAAGTTCCATAGGCAGAGAAGCCTGGTGCACTACAGTCCATGGGGTTGGACATGAATGAGCTGGACATGAACTGGGTACGAATGAGCAAACACACACACACTCTACTAAAATAAACCAACATTCTTTGGAGAACCAGCTGTACCAGAACTAGAAAAGGAGAGTAGCAGAAGCTAAGGAATTGCTCTCACAAAAATTACATTTAAAAGACATAAAAATGAGCTTTAAGGAGAATGCTGCTGACCAAATTTGAGACCCTTTAAGCATCAAAATAAAGTAAGATAGTAACAAAAGATGACTCTGAATAAAATAAGAATCTCTAAAGTCACACCAATATATATTTAAAAAAGGAGTAAATATATAAACAAATGTTTAAAAGGAGAAGGGAAAGCTTTCCTTAATGGTGGAATACCAATGAATAAATATAACATGGCAAAATTAGGGAATTGCTATTTGGAAATTATCACAGCAATAATTGTCTCAGGCAAGTAAAAGTGAGAGCTAAACCAGGGAAGTAAAAATTTTACAAAGAAAACTGTTTTTTCCTCACAGTTACCAATTACTTGTTAGTTTTAAGTACAAAATAATTATTAACTTTATAGTGGAGAAACTTTATAGACACTATCTGCCTCTGGAGAGAAAAGCTAACATCATCAAGTACAGGACAAATTAGTGTCATGTGTCTCTTATGTGATACACTGAAAAAAACTCAGTAGCACCTCAGTGATTTTCCTGATAAAACACATGATCTGAACATAACTGAGGAAACATCACTTCAACCTGAATTGAGGGACATTGTACAAAGTGGTTGACCTATACATTTTTAAAATGTGGAGATAACAAATGAGAAGGAAAGAGTGGAAAAAATTGAATAAAACTAAAGAGATACCTCATCCAGGTGCAACATGTGATGTTGAATTAGCTTTTGGACCTAAGGGGAAAAAAACAGATAGGTATGAATAAGCTCTGAATTTGATTGTTAATATCTATGTTAATTTCCTTATTTTATACTTCCATTGTTAATCAGGAAGGTGTCATTTTATGGAATGATCATTCAATTATGAAGGGATAATGGAGAATCATTATAGCAAGTGACCCTCAAATGGTCCAGGGAAACATTAGGTATAAATACAGATAAGAAGCTTTCCAGGTGGCACTAGTTGTAAAGAACCTGCCTGCCAATGCAGGAGATGTTAAACGTGTGGGTTTGATCCCTAGGTCAGGAAGAACCCTGGAGGAGGGCATGACAATCCACTCCAGTATTCTTGCCTGGAGAATCCTACAGACAGGGGAGCCTGGCAGGCTACAGTCCATAGGGTCACAAAGAGTTAGACATGACTGAAGCAACTTAGCACATATGCACCTAAATATAGATGGGAAAATTATAAGATAAAATGTGATAAAATCTTACAATTGAGAAATCTGATTAAACGATATGTAGAAATTATTTTTCCTATTCTAATGCTTTTTTAAGTTTCTGGATCAGTTTTAGGTTCACAGCAAAACTGGGCAGAAAGTACAGAGAATTTCCATATACTCTCTGACACACAGAGGGCAGAACCTTCAATATCAACATCATTCATCAGAGGGGTGAATTTTTTACAATGACGAATCTATATAGATATATTGGTATCATTCAAAATCCAGATTTTATGCTGAATTCACCTTATGTTACATTTGATTTTGGTGTTGTTTTCCATGAGTTTTGACCAATGCATGACATGTATTTGACATGACTGAGTGACTAACACCCACATAGACACATGACATGTATCTATCATAATACTCTCATAAAGAATAGATTCATTGATCTAAAATTTTTCTCTTCTTTCTCTATACATGCCATCATTCCTCCAAGTTTCTGGCAATCATTTTTTCTGTCTTCACAGTTTCCCCCCCCGCTCCAGTGTCATATAATTGGAATCATATAGTTTGTAGCCTTTTCAAATTTACATAGCTATATGCGTTTAAGTTTCCTCCATGCTTTTTTCATGGCTTGATAGCTCATTTCCTTTTAGAATAATACTCCATTGTCTGAATATGCCATAACTTGCTCATCATTCATTTATTGAAAAACATCTTGATTTCCTCCAAGTTTTGGTGCTTTTGAATAAAGCCATTATGAACATTTGTATGCTGTTTTTGTACAAACACAAATTTTCAACTCCTGAGGTAAATACCAAAGATCTTGATATGATAAGAGTATGTTTAGTTTTATAAAACACTGGCAAACTGTCTCCAAAGTGGCTGTTTCTTATGACCTTTTAATAAATCGTATTTTATTTCTAAATAAAAAGTTAAAACCCCAAACAAAAGGAGGTAAGTAGGCAAATAAGTTATTAAAATGTGATCAGTGTCATGAGGTAAACACACAAAAAACCACATGACAGTGGATATCTACTACAGAGGGATGTTAAATAAAATGGGAAGAAGTAGCAGTGATGCTGAGTTCTGAGATATGAGGAGTTTCGTCTTGCAAATGGTGGAGGAGTCACAGAGAGAGAGCCTAGTGTATGCCAAGAACCCGAGGCAGGAGAGAGTTTAGCATATGAGAGGAAGTGGAAGAAGATTTAGCATAGCCAGAACCTGAACAAAACTGAAATTGGAGAAAAAAGGGAAAGTAATGAATCGAGCATAATTAATGGAGAGAATAGTGCAGTAGACAGAGCCTGGAACTTCCTTCAGTGCCACCTTTGTTTGGTTTCTCCCTATTCCCCAGCTTACTTCTTCCATTGTTGTTATTGCTGTTCAGTCACTAACTTGTGTCTGAACTATAGTCCCTCATGCTCCTCTGTTCAAGGGCTTTCCTAGGTAAAAATACTGGAGTGGGTTGCCATTTCTTTCTTCAGGGAATCTTCCTGACCCAGGGATCAAACCGGGGCCTCCTGAATCATAGGCAGGTTCTTTACCACTAAGCCACTTTTTCTTCTAAATATCTCCCTAATAAACCATTTACACATGAATCCTTGGCTCAAAGTAAGATTTTGGGAGACCAACAACTCACACTCCAAGCCTTCTGCCTAAAAATATATAGACAACAGTGATGCAGTGTTGTTTTTGAGGTATCATTATTAAGTGCCAGAAAACATTACATGATGAATAAATCATAGACTTCTTAATGTGAAGTCCATTATAAGCTGGCTAAAAGACACAGTCATACAGCTTTACAACTGAGAGACGCACCTTTGAAATCATGTAATGCAAGCCTTTCATTTTACCAATAAACTGAGGCTTAAGCAATGTGGAAATTCCTATCAAGAGCTTGTCAGAAAGGTCACATTTTATGACCCTTTAATCTCTTTTTTTACAGAATATAGCCTAAGTAAGTAGTCATAAACTCAATGATTTATGTGTAGAGATTTCCATCTGACTATTATATATAATAGTAAAAAAATTAGAAGCCATCTAAATGTCCAAAATATGAGAAAGGATAAATATATTACATAATATGTGTTGGCATATTTATTCATATAATAAAAATGGGACTCTAAAAGAATATTTGAGAGATGTGAAAAGGCTCACAAGTTTAAGTGGAAGAAAAGGGTATAAATAGGCATGTTCATTAGAAGGAAAGAATGGAAGGAATATATCAAAATATTAATAGCAGTTATCTCTGGGTAAGTGATTTATATTTTCTTTTTATACCATATTCATTTTCAAAATAATAAGCATATATTACTTTTATCAGCATTTATCTTTTTAAAAAACAGGAATATAAATTTAGTCTTACAGAATTCAAATGACATGTTCTAAGGTCGGACATATCACTGCAGGGCTGAAGATCCAAGAATCTTGATTCTTAGTCTTGGTCTCTACTGTCTGAAAATATATTACTGTCATTTTTTTTTAATGTATCAGAGAAGTTCCAAAGTGAATCATTTGGTTCACTGATGTCTAGTAGCTACGTTTTGGAAAAGGAATAGTTCTTTTCTTTGCTAAATCATAGTTTCAAGAGCCTATGTTACTTCAGTTCAGTTCAGTCGCTCAGTCGTGTCCATCTCTTTGTGACCCCATGAATCGCAGCATGCCAGGCCTCCCTGTCCATCACCAATTCCCGAGGTCACTCAGACTCATGTCCATCGAGTCAGTGATGCCATCCAGCCATCTCATCCTCTGTCATCCCCTTCTCCTCCTTCCCCCAATCCCTCCCAGCATCAGAGTCTTTTCCAATGAGTCAACTCTTCGATGAGGTGACCAAAGTACTGGAGTTTCAGCTTTAGCATCAGTCTTTCCAAAGAAATCCCAGGGCTGATTTCCTTCAGAATGGACTGGTTGGATTTCCTTGCAGTCCAAGGGACTCAGAGTCTTCTCCAACACCACAGTTCAAAAGCATCAATTCTTCAGCGCTCAGCTTTCTTCACAGTTACTTAAGTAAGTATATACCCATTGTTCCATAGAGATGGACAAGGAGGAAGACTGTGGTTGTCTCTGACAAGGTGTTTTTCAGAGATATCCTCTGAGAAGGTGGTGAAAGTGAAAGTGAAATTGAAGTTGCTCAGTCGTGTCAGACTCTTCGAGACCCCATGGACTGCAGCCTACCAGGCTCCTCTGTCCATGGGGTTCTCCAGGCAAGGATACTGGAGTGGGTTGCCATGTCCTTCTCTAGGGGATCTTCCCAACCCGGAGATAGAACCTAGGTATCCCACATTGCAGGCAGATTCTTTACCATCTGAGCCACCAGGAAAGCCCTGGTGAGAAGGAGATAGATATGTTAAAACACAGGTCAAGAAAGTGTCAGTTGCTCATTCCTGTCTGAATCTTTGTGATCCCATGGACTATAACCTGCTGGGCTCCTCTGTCCATGGAACTCTCCAGACAAGAAAACTGGAATAGGTTGCCATGCCCTTCCCCAGGGGATCTTTCTGATCCAGGGATCGAACCTGGGTCTCCTGCATTGCAGGTAGATTCTTTACTATCTGAGCCACCAGCGAAGCAGAGATCAAGAAGCTAATGGTAACAAATTAAATACTTTTTATTTATGTATTACAATCCTTTCAACCAAGTTTTCACCTAACATTTATGAATCTCAAAGTACAAATGAGAACACACTAGCATATGTCTTAATATTTAAAAGTTATTAAATCGATACAATAAATATCATACCTTGACATATACACCTTTATACTGGAGAAATATTTTTGAAACATTGGATAGCTCATAATTTTGTTGTATAGAGCATGCCATCTTTGTTCCATAATTACAAACTATTTTAATTTATAGATTTATAAGTAGTACTTAAGTGACATAACCATTTAATTATTTCATTTTAAAATTATCTTCTGATTTTCTGTTTGTAGACTCACTTAATTTCAGTGCTTGCCCACTTACAAACTCTATCAAGTAAATTTTGACACAAATATAATAAAATAATGGGAAAAAAACATCATATTTTCATCATAAAATGTCATTAAAGTTTCATCATGAAGATCAAGGAGTGCTGTCCTCTTTTATCAAAATGGGATGCTCCAGGCAAAATACCACATGATGAAGTTTTTCCTGTGAATGACTACCTAAAAAGAATGACATATTTTCTTTGTTTTTACACCTATTTTCACATGTCAGTTGCTGAGTTTGAAAAAAAAATCATGCAGGTTATCATTGTTGAAAGGGATTTAGTCTGAAATTTCACTTAAACAATCGATTTCACCATCCTTAGAATTTACAGCCAGTAATGCCTTTTATATTCATTTTAAGATTAAGCTAGTTACTGTAAAATGTCTTCTACTTTCCATGTGGCAAACAGCTGGTAAAGAATCCGCCTGCAAAGCAGGAGACCTGGGTTCGATCCCTGGGTTGGGAAGATCCCCTGGAGAAGGGAAAGGCTACCCACTCCAGTATTCTGGCCTGGAGAATCCCATGGACTGATAGCCCATGGGGCTGCAAAGAGTCGGACACGACTGAGCAACTTTCACTTTCACTTCACTTGACTTTAAGAACAGAAAATATCAAATTGTGAATTTTAATTGTGTTCAAAGAAAGTTGAGAAACAGACCATAAATATGTGAGGCTTCCAATCATTTTTCATGGTTTCTTGAAATCAGTTGCAATACTTTAGCCTGCAACAACACTAAAAATTATTGAATTGGTGATAATTTATTTCATTATTGTGTGATTCTTCTAAGAAACAGCATCATTCTGTTTTATTATTTTATTATAAATCTATGTTAACACAAATAGGAATAATTTATGAGTAATGGTTAAATAATAACAACAATGATTAACAGTTTAAATAGCAAATAAGACAATAAATAGAAAAATGGTTCAACATATAGAAATAATATCACTAAGATCCCATAATGTATCAGATTTATACAGGGTGTAATGAATCCTTGTGGTAATTGCAAGGTAGATTTAATTTAATTTTATTCTATTAAAGAATATTAAAGAATATTCTATTAAAGTCTATTCAAAGACTTCTAGAAAAAAATAAAGTTCATGTAATTTCTATCTTTACAAAGAGAGCGCATCAAAAAATAAAAATAAAAATTAGGATCAATAAATCTTAATGTTATTGAGGGTTAATAGAGACATGATTTCAACTGATTTGCAGCTGCAGAATAAGATATAGAGACTTTGCTGGAAAACATGAGAGTTGGTGTCTGTAACTAATGACTCAAAACTGAATCTGACTTACACTGATGAGTATGAACTTTTTGAAAAATTTTAAAAACTATCTAACTTCCTTGAGTATTTTGAACTTGTCATACATATTTTTAAATCACATGTTTAAAGAGTTTGAAATTATGCAATTTCTAGAATTTATCAATAGTGACATTTCAAATAAAATGTTACATCATTCTTAAAAATAGCACCCTAATTTGATTCCTTTTCTCTCTTCTCAGAAATATAAAAAAATTCTCCCTTAAAATTTAGAAGTGTTACCTATCTTCTTTATTAAAAGGTTTTCCTTCCATTTTCCACACATATTTAGTTTTAACTTTGTGTTTAAAAATCTTTTATTAATGTTCTTTTTCTGCTTCCCTGCAGTATATATATAATTAAATTTATTTTAATAGTAGTTACCATTTTCTCCAAGTGTTATTTTCTTTCCTTCTGCATAGAATAAAATTTAAAGAAGTTACTATTAGTAATAAACTGATTAAAATAACACAAATATATATTTTCACAAAAAATAAAATTAAAATTAAATTGTGATGATTTTCATAATGATATGGATGGGTTTGGGGTTTATGTTATCTTGATTGTATCTTCCCTGGTGGCTCAGAAGTTAAAGCGTCTGCCTCCAATGCACGAGACTGGGGTTCAATCCCTGGGTCGGGAAGATCCCCTGAAGAAGGAAATGGCAATCCACTCTAGTATTTTTGCCTGGAGAATCCCATGGCTGGAGAAGCCTAGTAGGTTACAGTCCACAGAGTTGCAAAGAGTTGGACACGACTGAGCAACTTCACTTTATCTTATCTTGATTAAAAGTACAGTGAAATATTTTTGGTGGGAAAATATAGTTTAAATTCAAACACTTTTCAAAATATATCCCTTAAGTATTTCCATTTATTTGGAGCAAAAGGAATAATATCACTGAGTGATAGTTTATATATCATTAAATATCACTAGCCTAAATAGCATATTCAAAAGCAGAGACATTACTTTGCCACAAAGGTCTGTCTAGTCAAGGCTATGGTTTTTCCAGTGGTTATGTACGGTTGTGAAAGTTGGATTGTGAAGAAAGCTGAGCGCCGAAGAATTGATGCTTTTGAACCGTGGTGTTGGAGATGACTCTTGAGAGTCCCTTGGGCTGCAAGGAGATCCAACCAGTCCATTCTAAAGGAGACCAGTCTTGGGTGTTCATTGGAAGGGCTGATGCTAAAGCTGAAACTCCAGTACTTTGGCCACCTCATGCGAAGAGCTGACTCATTGGAAAAGACTCTGATGCTGGGAGGGATTGGGGGCAGGAGGAGAAGGGGATGACAGAGGATGAGACGGCTGGATGGCATCACCGACTCGATGGACATGAGTTTGAGTGAACTCCGGGAGTTGGTGATGGACAGGAAAGCCTGGGGTGCTGCAGTTCATGGGGTTGCAAGGAGTCGGACATGACTGAGCAACTGAACTGAACTGAACTGAACTGAAATATCACTAAAAGAGAAGAGTGATGGTTTATAAGCAGCCTTGATGTAATTAGAGCTGTGCCTTCTAAGGCTGATTTAATTAAGTGTTTGATGTTACCTCTGATACAAGTCATTTTCTACAGAAAAACTAATATTTGCTTGTGGCTCAAGTTATATTTTTTATATGTGGAACTACAATAGACCAAAGTTTACAATATGAATATTGCACAGTGGATATTGACAGATCTGTCTTAAACTTACACTGCTATGATATTAATGGGCCAGAAAGTATTACCTGAAAAATGGACATTAGCTGTTAACTTTTCATATACCCCTATTTTTTATGATTTGTACTTTAATATCCATTTCTACAGTGTAATATTTAATATGTTTTTTAATATGTTGCTAATTCCTTTTTAAATTTTCTTTAAAAGGAAATCAGTTATTCTTATTAAAAGTACAGATTTTTTAAAATGTTAATCAATATGATTATCTTTGTGATTTCTAGTGTAGAGAGAAACAGAAACTTCAGCTTTAGCAATGTCTAAAATGATTTATAATAGAAATGTTTATTTTTTTAATCTACTAAGACTGTTGGGAAATTTATTATATTTTATTAGAACTTACTTAAAGTATTGCACTTTCATTTAAAATGAAATCTTTTTAATGTGATATTAAAATTTTTGAAATAGAACACTATTAAATTTGATATGATATTAAATTTTATTTTTTGAAATGTAAACATGTCTAAATCTTTCTATATTTCTTTACATTATTGAGTATATACATTGCTGTGAAATTTCAGAATTAAATGCAATTTTATAATTTTTAACATATCATTTATTAGCCAAATCTACTATTATAGCCTACTAGACAGAATAAGGACTCTATATCTTGGAATATGTGGATATGTCACCAACACAACGAAGAGACTTCACAGATATGATTCAGGTTACAGATCTTAAAATGGCAAAATGACCCTGGATTATCCTTGTGAGCCCATTTTCATTACATGAGTAATTAGAAAGCAATAAACTTTGCCTGTTGTGGTCAGACATAGATACAACAATTGAAAATGGATTAGAGGTGATGTGGGAACCACTGGACCTATATTCTTGCTGGCTTGAAGATGAAGAAAGAAGGCTGAAAACCAAGAAATGCAGGCAGAATTTAGAGGCTGGAAAGAGCACAGAAATTGAGTGTCCCCCTAAAGTCTTGAGCATCCCTGGTGGCTCAGAGGTTAAAGCATCTGCCTACAATGCAGGAGACCTGGGTTCGATCCCTGGGTTGGGAAGATCCCCTGGAGAAGGAAATGTCAACCCACTCCAGTAATCTTGCCTGGAAAATCCCATGGACAGAGGAGCCTGGTCGGCTATACTCCACAGGGTGGCAAAGAGTCAGACACAACTGAGTGACTTCACTTCACTTCTAAAGTCTCCAGAAAGAAATACATTCTACCTAAACCTTGATTTTTGTCCTGTTAGACCATGTTACAGTCCTGACTCCAGAACTTTAAGGTAGCATATTGGTGCTGTTTTAAGCCACTAAATTTGTGGTAATTTGTTACAACAATAATAGAAATGTAACACATTCGTTACAGTATTTTGATTGAATAGTATAAGACATTTATTTCATCTGTTATCCATTAAAATCTGTTATCCCTCCCCGGAAAAGTATACAAGAGCGGCAATACTTCTTTTTTTGGACATGTCTTTCATTGACCAGGGCCACATTTCTTTGTCCCCAATAATTTCCTTATGAATTTTCTAATCTTCTTACTAATAGCAATATAGAGTCCTTTGACCAAATAAAACATTATCAATATCTTAATAGTATGTATTTGGAAGTAATACAATTCCGTTCACAATGATATCAGCAACAGAAATCAACAACTTAATATTTCAGTATCTGAGAGAAATCAAATCAAGGTATGTGTTAGAAAGTAAAATATGCTTGTAGGTTATTCTAAATTCTTTACATTTATGATGAAGCTTTGCAAACGTGTTTCTAAATTAAATCTCATTTAATAGAAGCGATTGTGAAAACACAGACTAAAACTTTAACATTTTAGAGACAGTCCTCTTAAATACATTTTTCTCTCAGAATTATCATCATTTATTTCCATAAAATCTCAAAAGTAATACAATAACTAAATATAATGATCTCATCAAAGATGAAAGATGTTTAACAATTATAGCTTTTGTATTTTTATACATTTCTGTGTAAAAAATCCACCCCCAAATTTAGAAACTGAAATGGTAACCACTTATTATTTAATCTGTGGGTCAGAAACCTGGGTACCACTTAGTGGGGCTTCTCTGTGGGGTTCAAGGTCTCCTACAGGGATGTTGGAAGGGTGTTACCCAGGGCTGCAGTGTTATCTCAGGACTTGATGAGATGAAACATCTGCTGTCAGGCAGATGTTGCTTGCAGGGTTCAGTTCCTCCTGGATTATTAAACTAAGATCTCAAATCTTCCCCATGATGCAGAAGTCTCTGAATAGGGTCCTTTACAACATGGTAGCTTCTCCCAGCGTGAGCAATCCAAAGAGAGAAAGCATGCCAGCGTCAAAAGTGGATGTCACTATTTTTGTGATCTCAACTTCAATGCGTTGTCCCACTACTCCTGTATTCACTTCTTTTGATGCAAGTCACTGAATCTAGCCTGTATTCAAACAGGAGGTTAAATAAAAACATGAATGCTATAAGGTAGGGACCATTGGGTGCTATCTTAAAGGCTGCCTAACACACGAGCTGTTTAGAATCAATACTCTTGCTAATTATTTCTAATGATAAAAAGATATTCCTATTCAAAGGGTATATAGTTAGTTTCCTTCATTGTTTTATGAAGAATGAGAAAATTTAGCGGCAGATAGGGGAAGTCAATGTACACGGCAAATATAGAAATGCAGTCTTAATTCAAAACCATAGATGATGATGGGAATTATAATAAAGTATTTTCAAAAGTGAACTGTTCCTGAAGTAAAGTTCATGTGTCATACAGTGAATTAAACTTAGGCTGCCTATTAGTTTCCTGGGGCTGCCATAAGAAAATATCATAAACTGGGTGACAGAAACAATAGAAATGTGTCTTACAATTCTGAAAACTCAAAGTCTGAAGTCTAGGTGTCAGCAGAGTTGGCCCCTTCTAAGGGCTGTGAGAGAGAATGGGTTTCAGCTATTTCTCCTGTTTTTGGTGGCCTCGGGCATTCCTTGGCTTGGAGATGGCATTCTCTCTCTGATTGTTCCCATCATCTTCCCTCATATGTATGTCTCTGTTTTCCCTTTTAGAAGGACACCAGTTATACTGGATTACAGCCTATTCTATGACCTCACTTTAACTTGACTGACTTCTGTAAAAAAATTCTCTCCAAATAGGTCACATTATGAGGTCCTGCAGATTGGGACATCACCATACCTTTTTGGGGGAGACAAAGATAACATCCTATTACATATTTTTCTTATTATCATTCCTAAACCAGGAGTTAAATATGTTTCAAGCAGGTATGTCATGCTTCACATTCTTCTATGTGGGGACCCCAGATGGTCAAACTCTATTCTGTGACGGCTGCAGAGAAACCAAAATTGGAAAAAAAAAATGATGAAAGATGGCAGTTTCTTGCAGAAATGCTAGAAAACCAAACTCATTGTTCAGGAATTAGCACACAAATCTGCTCATTACCTCTGACTCAAGGAATGGTTTGTGGTTACTGCAGTTTTGTTAAAGTCCAGTAGGTTGTGCTATAAAGGTGATAACTAATAAGGATGGCTGACTTGTAATCAAGAGAATAAAAAAGTTGTGATGGTGTTCTTTTTTATGTAATGGCACCAAAACTGACTCTTCTTACAGGAAGCGTGCTCGATTTGTTATTTTTAAAAAAAATTATCTTGCTTTAATATAATGCTGCCACAATGTCTTTATCAGGGAAATATCCATTTCCATTTCCATTGTAAAATTAAAATATGAAATGCAATATGGCAGTTACCTGATAGGGGAAAGTTATTATGCTTCTTTGTGATACATCCAAGTAAAATCTAGATTTGTCTTTTAGAAATATTATAGGACTGTTTCAGAGTTTTCTTTTGTTGTTATGGTTACTCTTTGAAGGTAGATGATTTATTTTGTTTCTACAGTGAAACTGAACTGTATATCAGTAGAATTGTTGGGTCATGAAGTGGCTGTATGTTTCACATTTTGAGAAACTGCCAGGTTATTTTCCAAAGTAGCAGGAAATATATGAGGATGTCCAAATTTTCTACTTCCTCATAAACACATTTGATTTCATATATATATATATATATTTATTTTAGTCATCCTAGTGGGTGTAAAGTATCACTTTATAATTTTGATTTGCATTCAGTAATAACTAATAATGCTAAGCATATTTTCAAGTATATATTGGCTGTCTGGATAACTTGTTTGGGGAAATATCCATTTAGATCATTTTCCCATTCTTTAATGGGTTTCCCAGGTGATTCAATGGTAAAGAATCTGCCTGTAATGCAGGAGACACAGGTTCAATCCCTGGGTCAGGCAGTTCCCCTGGAGAAGGAAATGCAATCTACTTCAATATTCTTGCCTGGAAAATCCTAGGGACCTAGGAGCCTGGTGGGCTACAATCCATAGGTTTGCAAAAGAGTAAGAGGCTACTTGGAGACTTAACAACAACAACCTATTCTTTAACGAGGTCAATTGTCTTTTTATTATTGAGTTGTAATATATTTGGGATACTAGACACTATATGTCTTGGTACTAGATAAGCGAATGTATGATTTACAAATGTGTTATCTTCATTCACTGGGCTTCCCTGATGGCTCAGCTGGTAAAGAATCCACCTGAAATGCGGGAGACCTGGGTTCCATCCTCTGGGTTGGGAAGATCTCCTGGAGAAGGGAAAAGTTACCCACTTGAAAGTGAAAGTTGCTCAGTCCTGTCTGACTTTGCGACTGCATGGACTACACAGTCAATGGAATTCTCCAGTCCAGAATACTGTACTTCTCCAGGGTATCTTCCCAACTCAGTGACTGAACCCATGTTCTTTGCATTGCGGGTGGATTCTTTACCAGCTGAGCCACAAGTATTCTGGCCTGGAGAATTCCATGGACTGTGTAGTCCATGAAGTTGCCAAGAGTTGGGCACAACTGAGTGACTTTCACTTTTATCCTCACACACTACTACAGTGTTTTCATTATGTTAGCTCTATAGTAAGTTTTGAACTCAGGAAATGTATTTTAACTTTGTTCTTTGAAGCAATTTTTTTTTCAAAATTGTTTCAATTATTCTGAGTTCCTTATATTTCTACATGAATTAGAATATCAACTTCTCAATTTCTAAAAAGAAACCAACAACAACAACCTGTAATTTTGATAGGGGTTAAGTCTTTCAGCTGATGACTACAGAATGTGATTTCATCTATTTGGATCTTCTGTAATTCCTTTCAATAATTTTTGTAGTGTTTAATGCACAAGTCTTGTACCTTTTTTGGTGCTATTATAAATGGAATTTAAAAATATTTCACTTGGGATTGTTCATTGCTAGTGTATGTAAACTAAACTGATCTTTGTGTCATCTTACCAAATAGCTAACTGGTGACTCAGACATATTTTAGAAACATTGAATGCTTAAAACTAGTCCAAGACTCCATCATTCATGTTTTATAATCAACTGGAGAGAAAACTATTATCCTGCATTATACTATTATCCCATATAAGAGATGCATTATAAAATTTCCTAGTGACATTGAAATATATATTTTTATATTTCTGAATAATTTATACAATGACCCTAATAACTGATCTATAGCAACATTAACATAGGTATGCCTAATATATCTGTGCTGCTCCTATATTATTTGAAAAACCTTTTTATCCTTGGATTTTGACAACCCACAGCAAGACCAAGTGTTGACATCCTCCTTTCTGCATCTGTGTTCTAGCAATCTGTGCCACGAAACTACACTTCAAAATCTCTCTTTATCTTACTTGGACTCTGATATACATACTGGCTTTCTCCCTACCTAGATGCCCTTTTCACTTAACTCAAGCTATGCCATGCTTACTTGAGCACTCCCACTCTAAATAAATACTTTGCTCACAATTCTGCTCACTCTCAGACTCTGGTACCTTGTACTCAGTGCTCCTGTTGTTCAATTCTGATATCCAGCACCAGACATCTCTTCTAAGTGGTTGCATTCCTCACACTGCTCGGGCTCTAACACCTAACACTTGGCCATCCTGGCTCTTCTTTCACTATCAACCCCAGTGCAGACACCTGATGTGGTTGGTACCATTTAATAATAAATGTTAATCCATAGAATACCATCTCTTATTCTCTCTCTCTACATTGAATATTACTGAAGACAAAAAAATAGCTAACTTTATAAGAGGAGTTAGAGAATCTGGAATTAAGGAATATTATTCACTTTTCAAGTTAGAGTGATAACAACTAGATGAAAAAAAGAAGTCTTATGTGATCTTAAGAATATTAAATGCTTTAACATTGTACAAAAGTTTCAAAAAATCTCAGTTAGATTTGGAAGGCATATATATCTTATCTAAACCATTATTGAATATACTATTTCCCTGAGAATATTTCCAGAAAATAGTTGACCTGGTGTTTTTTGGAACAATTCTAGGTGTGAAAATTTACTATTACTGCATTCACTTATAGAATCTAATTTAATGTTCTGTAATTATAATAGCCAGGACATGGAAACAACCTAGATGTCCATCAGCAGATGAATGGATAAGAAAGCTGTGGTACATATACACAATGGAGTATTACTCAGCCGTTAAAAAGAATTCATTTGAATCAGTTCTGATGAGATGGATGAAACTGGAGCCAATTATACAGAGTGAAGTAAGCCAGAAAGAAAAACACCAATACAGTGTACTAACACATATATATGGAATTTAGGAAGATGGCAATGACGACCCTGTATGCAAGACAGCAAAAAAGACACAGATGTGTATAACGGACTTTTGGACTCAGAGGGAGAGGGAGAGGGTGGGATGATTTGGGAGAATGGGAATTCTAACATGTATACTATCATGTAAGAATTGAATCGCCAGTCCACGTCTGACGTAGGGTGCAGCATGCTTGGGGCTGGTGCATGGGGATGACCCAGAGAGATGTTGTAGGGAGGGAGGTGAGGGGGGGGGGGTCATGTTTGGGAATGCATGTAAGAATTAAAGATTTTAAAATTTTAAAAATTAAAAAAAATAAAAAAAATAAAAATAAGCTATAAACTTTGTAACAATTATACATGTATTTATTCCTTCTTTGTGTCCTTCATTCTTCAACAAAATATTTTTTGAGGAGCTATTAAGTGAAAATT
This sequence comes from Ovis canadensis, assembly GCF_042477335.2. Lineage (NCBI taxonomy): Eukaryota > Metazoa > Chordata > Mammalia > Artiodactyla > Bovidae > Ovis > Ovis canadensis. Next base: position 66,864,681 of record NC_091250.1, read on the forward strand.
ATTCTTCCATAATGTTTTAAAAATAGACAAAAATTCCTGTTTCACAGAGCTGACACTCTAGTGAGATAGAAAAACAAGATTAATAATGAAAATATAAGATATATTGGCTAGTTATAATTTCTTTGAAGGAGAATAAAGTGATGAAAAGACATATGGACTGTCAGCAAGCACTGGTGGTAATCCAGGTCAATTTTTTTTTTCTTTTAATGGTGTAGCAGCCTGAGTTATCATCTACTTAGATATGAAGTCTTAATCAATGGGATTTATAAAAGTTAGACTTTGTAAATATGATAAAAGATCTTGAGATAGCAAGATTATTTTGGATTAGGTCTAAATGCATTTAAAATATCCAAGTAAAAGCAAGAAGAGAGGAATGTGAAGTTGAGACAGAGAAAATTTGAAGATTGGATGTTTGTGTCTACAAGCCAAAGAATGCTGGCAGCCACCAGAAGGTTGTAAGAGCAAGGCTTGGATTCTTCCTAGAGACTCCAGCAGGAATGTAACCCTGCCAAACCTTGATTTTGGTCCAGTGACACTGGATTTTTGGGCCTCCAGAATTGTGGCGGAATACATTTTTATTGTTTTAATCCACCTAGTTTGTGGTAATTTGTTACAGCAGTTACAGGAAACTAATGCTAATGGCATCTGGGAAAGGACTCTCTGAGGAGATATTTGGGTAAAGATATGATGATATGAAGGGCTGAGGGAGAGAAAGATCAGAAGTTGGAGTTAAGGGCAGGTTGTGCAAGATTTTTTCAAAGACTTTAAATTTTACCTCTTAACTTAAATTTATATTCACAGGGAAGTGACATTTGAGCTGAGTCTTGAAAAAACAGTTTAAAATATTATAGGAAGAGGGAATAATATATGCAAAAACTTGAAAGTATGAAAACTTTAAGAATACTCTAGGATATTAAAAGATTTAATACCTTTCTGCATGAACCTATCAATTAGAAAGAGTTAAAACCAAAATATGTCCTTTGGTATATGATAATGTTAAGCCATAAAACACGTATACAGCAGTTCCTTTTCCAACTTGTAAGTCTACTACTTGCATGAAGAAGAGTGATCTATAACCTATACCCTGATGATTAAGTGGTGTTCTTAAAAAAGTAAGGGCTCTTCTTGGCAGAAAAACTAGAAAGTATTTCATCTCATTAGGAATCATACTGCTGCTGACATCTTACCACATGTACAGCTGCATTGTGATTCATTTCCATGAGGTACTTGTTAAAAAAAAAAGAAAAAAATATATATATATTAGCAGCAGTTAAGAAGTTCTAAATTTTAAGTTCATAATAGTTCAATATAAAGCCAGACATACACCTATCTATCTGTTTATGCATCTATCTCTCTGTGCATGTGTGCATGCTAAGTCACTTCAGTTGTGTCCAACTCTTTGTGACTCTATAGACCATAGCCCACCAGGCTCCTCTCCATGGGACTCTTCAGGCAAGAATACTGGAGAAGAATGCCGTGCCCTCCTCCAGGGGATCTTCACAACCCAGGGATTGAACCCACATCTCCTGAGTCTCCTATATCAGCAGGCAGGTTCTTTAACATTAGTGCCACCTGGGAAGTACCCTGTCTATCTATCATCTATCTATATTTATCATCTATCTAGTTGTTATTTTATCTCACTCTCAGTGAATAAATCAAAGTTGAATTTTGTTGTTATTCATTTACTTTTTCTGTTATACATATATATATATTCATTTTTGAGTTTCTCATGAATTATACCTATATGAAGAATAATTTTTACAAATATTTACAAGACCTTACTATATGCCAAGTATGCTTCTGATAACATCATATGTATGATCTCATTTAATCTCTAGAGCAATAAACACTATCTCCATTTCACAGATGATGAAAGTTCATTTTGTTTTCAAAATGGGAGCAGAATATTTAGCATATTTATAACTTTATTTGAAATATATAAACTATTAGCTTGTAGTAACATAGAATAAAAGATCACAGGGCTAAAATAAACTCACAAGCTAGCTCTTATGAAGAAATATTAGAATGTCAAATGTTCAAAACACAAGTGTAAGTCAAGAAGATGGAATTATACTGGATACTAGCATTATGTAGGCCTTGAACAAGATGGAGTGATTGTCCAATTAAAAGTTATAAGCACACAGTAAGATCATATGGGCAGAGGCAAATAAGCTACTAAGACATTAAGACTCAGTGACTGTATATAGGCAACGTAAATGATATTCCATTCAACTATAACTTGTTGGTTCAAGGTTTCCTTTCAATTGGTGGAAAACACTTCTGAGACTCTAGATATTTTCCTGGTATGAGCATTGTGGGTAAGAAAGGTAAACATACAAATGGAATAAGTGTTAATTCCAGGAAGGACAAAACTCTGTCTCTTTTAAAGTGTAAAGTGTTTGATATAATCACCAGATGGCTGCCTATTTTTCTCAAGAAAAAAAATGATAGAGGGCTTTGTGTTAATCTCTGTTACAGAAATCTGTAACTTCCAGGAGTTAAAAAAAAAAAAAATCAGCCCTTGTTGTGGGTTTACTGCATATGCACATGTGCATGCTAAATTGCTTCAGTTGTGTCTGAATCTTTGTAGTCACATGGACTGTAGCCCACCAGGCACCTCTGTCCATGGGATTTTCCAGGCAAGAATACTGGAGTGGGTTGCCATGCCCTCCTCCAAGGGATTTTTCCCAACCCAGGGATCGAATCTGTGTTTCCTGCATTACAGGTGGATTCTTTACTGGCTGAGCCATGAAGGAAGCTCCTTATTTCATACACATGAATGCAAAAGTTCATTTTCATGAATCCATTGTGCCAGCAGAGAATGACTATCTCATGTTACTTCTCCTCCTCTACACATTAGACAATAAGTACACAACTGAAGCAGTGACCACTGTAATCTATCACCAAATACTTTGAAATCACCAACAAATGGGATTGTGATGCATCAGTTCTCCATTCTTGACTAGCACCAAACTTTAACCCAGGGTAGCCTGTAAACTGGGCCCAAGTTCTTTCCTCTGCCGTTTGGTTGAAAGTATCCCTTACATACACTAGCTGTAGGTACGCATTGAAGAAGAGTCTTCAGGGTAGTAGAAATGGTTGACAAGTTATCTTTTTTTTTTTTTTTTTTACTGTTTATTTAATGTACTTTTCCCTCTATACCTGTTCCAACCTAATCCCAAATATATAATTTTATTGTAGTGCTATGAATCTCCACTGTGCCCACTTAACCATAAATTTTGTGGATTTCATAATTCCCAGATCATCATGAGCTCTTTCAATCTCATGGTCACTTGGTATTCTAAAGGCAGCCCCTTTACAGCTCTGAGACCTTAGAGTTAGATCCTGCTATGATTGTCTTTATAGCCAACATCTGAAAGTGATGATATTCTTAAAATTTGCACATCTGCAAGAGTAGTATTTCATACTTTGCCTAAGTTGGCAGTATGATGACCTTCAGATCAGTTCAGTCACCCGGTCATGTCCGGCTCTTTGCGATGCCATAAACTGCAGCTCTCCAGGCCTCCTTGTCCATCACCAACTCCTAGAGTCCACCCAAACCCATATCCATTGAGTCAGTGTTGCCATCCTGCCATCTCATCCTCTGTCATCCCCTTCTCCTCCTGCCTTCAATCTTTCCCAGCAACAGGGTCTTTTCCAATGAGACAGCTCTTCACATCAGGTGGCCAAAGTATTGGAGCTTCAGCTTCAACATCTGTCCTTCCAGTGGAAACCCAGGAATGATCTCTATTAGGATGGACTGGTTGGATCTCCTTGCAGTCCAAGGAGCTCTCAAGAGTCTTCTCCAACACCATAGTTCAAAAGCACCAGTTCTTGATTGTTCAGCTTTCTTTATAGTCCAACTCTCACATTCATACATAACTGCTGGAAAAACCATAGGCTTGACTAGAAGGACCTTTGTTGGCAAAGTAATTTTTCTGCTTTTTAACATGCTGTCTAGGTTGGTCATAACTTTCCTTCCAAGGAAAGTCTTTTAATTTCATGGCTGCAATCACCATCTGCAGTGATTTTTTCAGCCCCCCAAAATAAAGTCAGTCACTGTTTCCACTGTTTCCCCGTTTATTTGCCACGAAGTGATGGGACTGGATGTGACCTTAGCTTATAACTTTCCTCTTATTAAGTTTCCACTTCAGTTAAAATAAGCCAGTCTGCTTCAAACTCCTTAAAATGACCCATGATTTCAAGTGATAAGTTCCATGTATCCTGATGCCTAATTTTTTACCTTAATTTAATTCCATTTAACCATAGATAAAAGCTTTAAGGGTTTTGATGCCACCATATACCAAGTATTATCACAGTCCCATTAATAATGGTATAATCCAGATATAATCAAATATCTCATTCTGAGGCTCTGTTTTTGAAGTTCATTCCCCAGAAAGTAAAGACTTCTTTATTATGAAGTATAATTTGGTAGAGTAAAAGTGAAGAGTATGTGGGATGAAATCTACAAGGCTTGCAACATCTCTATTCTCTCTTGTTGCCCTTTTCAAATAATTCAAGCACCAGGCACAATGCTTTAGTTGAAGTATTTAATGAGTCATTAAGTGAATGAATACTGGAGCTTCATTCAAGGTTTCAAACAAATAGTATCATAAAGCAGAACCCCCTTGTGTGGGCAGAGACTGTGATGAGGCTTCAGAAGGACAAAGATTCAGCCACAGAAACAAGAGTGATGGAGCCCAATTCCTGTAACAAAGGAGTCAGGCAAAATTGAGCCCTGCTGCTTATTTAATGCAAAGGAGAAAGAGTCAAAAATACTCCTGTCTTTTTTTCCTCTCATCTCTCTATTAAAATAGAGTGGTGGGTGAGCTGTGGGTAGCTACTTGAATATTTGAGAGTTCCTATGGAAGGATGAACAAACAAGAGAGGGAACTCATAAATTGCTCGGCGAAGATAAGTTCCTGAGGCCGCTGAAGGCTTTTGATGCTAATAAAATTGTGCTAAAGAAAGCTTAGGAGAGCTGTTGAGAACCAAACTGTTCTGCTTAATTTACCTTTTCAGTAGAAATGATGCTGTTTGTAGTGGACTCACTGCAGAAATAAACCATTTTAGTGTCTTTCAGTTTCCATTTCTAAGAACTGTTGCCACCAGCCACTCAGAAAAGCACAAGTCAACAAGCCCCCACAGCCAGAACTGTGCCATTGTTCTTGCAAGCGGGTGCCATCGAAGGACATCAGCCTATCATGTTTAAATGGGATGTTCTCCTCTCTTTTTGGAATGCACCTTATGCTTCACATGACAGCTCCTTGATGACACAGGTTTTAAAATATGTTTGCCAGTACTTATTAAAAAGGTATATTGCCATGGAATTTTAAATGGAAAGGGTTGTATTTATTGATTAGGCTTTGAGATGTATATTACAGGTGAAGTGGCCTACTTTTTTTTTTTTTTTGGTTTGTTATGAATTGACTGAAACAGACAATCTCATTAGATTTCTTCTTGTGAAAATTTCTATGACCCAGTTCTTTATTCTTCCATCCTGCCCAAACTCCCACAAACTGAAATTAGTCAGTTTCCTGTCCTTTTCTTCCCTCTGTTTAGACCTCTCATAATACCAGACTATATTCTTCTCTGGATTCTGAACAATTTCTGGCTTGGAGCTCTATCACTTTCATCATTGCATTCCCCATATGTGTTCACTAGGGACATACTGGTGCTCAGTAAATACTGACAAAATAAGAGAATATGTACCTGATAACTTTGCAAATATATTCAATATTAATTTTTCCCCTTCACCTATAAAAGTTGCTTTTTGCAGGTCTTCTCTAAATACCCTTAACTGGTTACTTGATTCAAAGCTTCCATTTCTCTGGCTTTATGACTTTGATCCTTGGGATTGCTATTGAAATGAACATTCCATTATGAGATATAATTCTTTAAGCTACTGATTTTCAAAGTTTTTAACAGCAGAATCCTTTTGCTGATTTGGCTGAAGTCAATACTGCTTGCTCAAAGGACTTAAGCTTGCAAAGTCCAGCTTACTCACACTGGTTTTTTTAACGAATTGCCTGTCCTCTAATACATGTAACAATGACCAGGAATTATACTTAAAAAGGAGCATAACAAGAAGGATGGGTGAAGGGATTGAAGGTTGAGAAGAGAAGCAAAATGGAAGGTCTGTGCTTCTGCTTTTTCTTCCTAAAACCCCACTACCAGGCAAAGCTTTCTCAAAGATGAGCAAGCCTGAGTTCCAGAGCAACTCAATAAACTTGTTATATTCATTTGGAAGTTTCCAAAACACCAATTTATAACCATAAAGTTTTCCAAAAGTTTATAGATAAGTTAGGTGTTTGAAATTCAAAAATACCCTTTACCTATATAAATAGTTTATCTGTCTTGATTAGGTTCTTTTACCTACTTATCCTCCTAAATTCCAGAAATACAGCACTGTTTCCACAGCACTAGAGAACCTCAGTGCAAGGAAAACAGTTTAGGCACCTTCAATGAATTGAGTTCTCTCCAGTTCAGACTCCCTGGCTCTCTGCTCTCCACTCTCTCACAGTCAAGAAAAATAAAGATTCTTAGTACCAGTAGTATCACCATGGGGAGAGCTATAGGAGGACAGGTCTAGGACAATGGAAGACTTGAATGGAAATGCTAAACAAGGAGGAACAGACTCCCTGACATTCAGAAGCTTTAAACTGTTAAAGAAGGAAACAACAATGATCTCTTTCTCCAAATTCTTCCAACTCTGCCAGGCCAGGTGACACTTTTTGTTACTTACTTCTCATTGAAGACCTCAAGAAATGACTAATTTCATATTTTTTTTTCTTTTTCTTTTGGTTGTTTTTGAAGTCTCTTATTGACGGACAGATTTCAGATTAGAAATGGAAGAGTTTTGTCTCTCTGTCTCTTTTTTCCCTTTCCCTGTCTCCACTTGCTTCTCCCTCTTTTTCTTTTACATTTTAGATTGGCTCTATTTTTTCCATAAGATACGGAAAGGGGTTTATAATTCTAGAGTAAAAAGATATGGCTTAATTCATCAGGACTTCTTTGCTAATTTAGTGGTTAAAATTCAGAGCTTCCAAAGCAAGGGACATGGATTTGACTCATGGTCAGGTTTTTAAGAGGGTTTCCCAGGTGGCACTAGTGGTAAAGAACCCACCTGCCAATGCAAGAGACATGAGAGCCACAGGTTCAGTCCCTGGGTTGGGAATATCCCCTGGAGGAGGGCATAGCAACCCACTCTAGTATTCTTGCCTAGAGAATCCCATGGATAGGGGAGCCTGGCAGACTGTAATCCATGGGATTGCACAGAGTCGGACAGGACTGAAAGCAATGTTTCACATACTGCACACAGGGAAATAAGATATTACATGGCATGGCAAAAAAAAAAAAAAAGGATTTGTCATAGGAGAAGGCAATGGCACTCCACTCCAGTACTCTTGCCTGGAAAATCCCATGGATGGAGGAGCCTGGTAGGCTGCAGTCCATGGGGTCATTCAGTCGTGTCCGACTGAGCGACTTCACTTTGACTTTTCACTTTCATGCACTGGAGAAGGAAATGGCAACCCACTCCAGTATTCTTGCCTGGAGAATCCCAGGGATGGGGGAGCCTGGTGGGCTGCCATCTATGGGGCCGCACAGAGTTGGACACAACTGAAGCGACTTAGCAGCAGCAGCAGGCCTAAGAAGATGAGTATTTATTCTCAACAGGATGTACTGAGTAGCTAAAGTGGTATTCCTAAGAGGCATGAGGTCTCAGGTGGCACTGAAGGACAGCAGTAGAAAACTGATGGGGATACAGCTTCTCTCCTGTCTTTTTTTCCTTGCCTTCAACAGCCAGTCCAGGCCCATGGTCATGAATGTACCCTACAAATCCAGTGAAGAGGTCAGAATAGAAACTCCAGGAGAGAGTGCACATTGGGAGAGAGGAGGCAGGTCATTTCAGGCATTGTCTTGTGGAAAGAGTAAGAAGAAATAATGAAAAGAAGGCTATTGGGAAGGGAAGCAGATTTTCCAGAAGCCACTGGTCATTCTTGGCTGATTATTATGTGTAATGGACAGCTAAGCCACCTAAGTCAAGGACTGCCTGAATACATCCTAAAGGCAGCAATGGCCTACTTCATTAAATGCAGCACAATGTTCTTAGAATGGTGTGTCAAAATAGAAAAGTAATTGCTAGTCTTATTATCTTAAGCTGCATATGCCATGACCTGAAAGTCAGAATGTAACAAGAAGTGTTTCCTTAAAGAGGTGAACATAATTTCCCAGAAAATTAACATAACTAAAATGAATAAATTAGCAGTCAAAGAAAAAAAAATCAAATGTTCTTTATTTTTAAACAATCCATATGCTACAAAGGACAAAATAATTTATATTTATTTTCATGAACTGGATTTATCTGTATTAAGATAAGCTTCTTATTTTACTCTGAATCTTTCTCCTAAGCAGAAATTGTACAGGGATAATGAATGTATAAAACTTGAGAGGTCAATCTACCTAAAAATAATACAGAATTATCTATAATTTTCTCAATTAAAAGAACATTTATTGTGCATGAAATATCCTTCTTGTTGAAAGTCATGCACCATACTTTCAAAAAAATAGAGGAATCAGAACAGAGTTTATGTTTCACAGCTAAATGACAAGTATTCTTGCAAATTTGAAGGTTTCAGTGATAAGTTCAAATCATTTTTATAACCAATTATTTGGCATTTTTATAAATTGCATATTCCCTAGAACATGGTAATTTATATAGGAAAAGTTTCTCCCACAAATATTGAGTTCCATTTCTCATGACTTTTTTGCTATTAAATCAAATTGTTTGATATGTTATTAAAATAAACTCATTAGACTTTTAACATCCTGGTAGAACCAGTAGGTCAGATGCTAGTCATTGGTTGTTAAATACAAGAAGGGGTGTTTTCAGGACACATATAATAAAAGGCCTGACAATTTAAAAAATAAAAAACTTACCCTTCCTTCAATAAGGTTAAAATAAAAGATGCAGGAGCAAACATATGACATAGTTTACTGTTGAGAATTTAGGCAGTGTCTTGACAATAACTCTAATTAAAGTTGCCACTGCTTTGACCTGATTAGACAGAGAAGTAGTAGTAGTACTGCTACTCTTTGTCTACCTTAGGATGGTAAGCAGTGGATGATATATAATATCTTTTGACAGCCATGTTAATTATAACCTAGCTGAATGCATTTCTTTAGAGTAGTTGTTTTAAACAAAAGGAAAGGAAATTGTAGTGAAAGCTGTCAGAATATTTCTGAATATTGCTAATGACTGTATCTAATAGCTAAAAATGTTAATTTTCTTAAGTTTTTCCCCCTTATTTTTTACAATGTATTCATCATCTTTTCCACAGTTTCACAGGAGTATTCACATAAGAGTATCTGAATTATCAAAGTAGGTCAAAGTAATGGTCAATCTTTCTCAATAGTAACATTTCAAATTTATTTGTTTCTTCTTGATTTGGCAAAATGAGAACAAATGCCATGCCTTCATAAGTTAATGAGTTTAGAATTCCTTCATTTTGGCTTCATCATGATGTGTGTATATGCTCAGTCATGTCCAACTATTTGCAGCCCTTTGGACTGTAGCCTGCCAAGATCCTCTGTCCATGGCATTGATCAGGCAAGAATATTGGAATGGGTAGCCATTTCCTCCTCCAGGGGATATTCCCTACCCAGGCATTGAATCCGTGTCTCCTGCATTGAAAACAGATTCTTTACCACTGAGCTATTGGGGAGTCATTTGGGAAAAAAAAATATATTTCATAGGCCAAAATGTTGATATGGGTGAAGAGTATACAGTGTGATTTCCACTGTAATATCAAACTATGTCATTACTTGGTAATGCTGTTAAAAGAGGAATTTTGAGAATTACTCAGGCTCTAATTTCAACATATATTGTCCACCATAGTCATGGCAAGAATTATGTATTGCCTAGAATATAGAAATTTTAAGCTACTATATGCTAGATAAATTATGTGTATGGCTACTTTGATCATGATTTTCTTTCTAACCAATGTTTTTAACTGAAGATAATTTATATGAAAATGTCGAAGCCATTGAAATTTTCAAGTTCTTAGTCTAGTCAAAGCCTTTCAGTCAAAATGAGTGTTGGTAATCATTTGGCTTTTAATTTGAAAACTTTTATTTATATGGAGTTTATCTCTAATTCTTTTTCATTGATCATCAGAATTGAGTGAGTTGAAGTAAATTATATCTTATCTGATTTTCCCTGGGTCTGATTTGACCAGATATCAGTTGAATGAATCAGTTAAAATCAATGAATATTTATTTATTCACTAATTGCATATATGTCCCAATCTTGGTAACATGGTACAAGGGACTGAAATGTGTTCCCAACCACAACTCATATGTTGAAGCCCTAACTCTAAATGTGACTATATTTGGAGATAGGACTTTTAGAAGGTATTTACTGTAACTGAGGTTATAAAAATGGGATTCTAAATTGATAAAAATGTATGGCCTTAGAGGAGGAGGAATAGAACTTTCTCTCTGTCTCTGCCATGTGACAACATATCCAGAAGTCGGCCATCAGGAAACCAGGAAGAGAGCTCTCATCATAGCCCAACCACACTGGCACTCTGATGCCCAATTTTCAGTCTATAGACTGTGAATAGTCTGTGTGAGTGACAGTTGCTCAGTCATGTCCAACTCTTTGCTACCCCGTGGACTTTAGCCTGCTAGGCCCTCTGTCCATGGAATTCTCCCGGCAAGACTACTAGACTGTGAGTAAGTACATTTCTATTGTTTCACAGGGAAAATACTTCTACAGACAGCAGGAGGCAGAAAAGTCTTTCCAAGAGTTTGTTGAATCCTGAAGCATGGATTTTTACATTACAGAAATAAGCAAGTATTTATGTTTGGCAAAAATGTGTTGATTGTAATGGTTCCTATTTTGATTAACAAAGATGTGTTCGAGCCTAGTTATAATGATTTAAAATCCACAGTCTGAAACCATAATTATGTTTGCACCACCCTAATAGTGTTTTTTTTTTCTATTTTTCAGACATTACAGAGAAAAATGGAAGACCACACATGAGATAACTTTGCAGGCCAGTACTGAAAGTGATATATATTAATTTTACTCACATTCCACTGGCCAGAGTTCAGTTATATGACTACATCTAGCTTCAAGGGAGGCTTGAATGTGTAGCCAACTCTTTGCTCAGAAAGAATAACAGAAAAAAATATTGTAGAGCAAGGCAGCCTCAGTCATACCAGATTCCTTCTAGTGAGCATACTCTAACGGTCTTCAAAAGTTGCTGGGAACTAAAACTAATTCCTTCTATTTGCTGTCACATATTTTTCTCTCCTTATTGCGAAAGGCAGAATAAAGCCCATGTCCTAATTCCTGAAACCTGTGACTATGATATCTTACATGGCAAAAGAACTTTGCAATTGCAATTACATTAAAGATCTTAAAATGATGAGACTATTCTGGATTTCTGAGTGAGCTGAATGTAAACAGAAGAGTTTTTAAAATGGAAGAAGAAAATAAAATAAAGTGTCAATTATGAAACAAGAGAGAGACTGGCCATCACTGGACTTACAAATGGCAAAAACAAAAAACGGTTCAAAAGTTAAGGAATCTGAGAACACTCTAAAAGCTAAAAGTCACAAAGAAATGTTTTCTATGAGCCTCTTAGAGAGGACCTCGGCCACTCTGACTCTGAATTGAGTGCAGTTAAACCTGGGTCAGACTTTTGACTACCAGAACTATAAGATAATAAACTCATGTTATTTGATACAACAGTAAAGGGAAACTAATGTAAACATGATCTTTCATATTCATCTGAATACCTTAATGCATTGTTATAACTGTCACATATCCTTTCTCTTGCTCTGTTATCCTCACTAGCTTATTCTAAGCCTCGACCTACTTCAGGTATGCATCATGCTGCATAATACAGTCACCAAATGTATCTACCTTGCATTATGGTCTTAGTGTTTTTTAAGGTCAGTTTTGGGGAATCTCTACATCTGTTTCATGTACAACATCATGAACCTCAGTCCATAGTTCATCAGGCATTCTATCTATCAGATCTAGGACCTGAAATCTATTTCTCACTTCCACTGTATAATCATAAGGGATGTGATTTAGGTCATACCTGAATGGTCTAGTGGTTTTCCCTACTTTCTTCAATTTAAGTATGAATTTGGCAATAAGGAGTTCATGATCTGAGCCACAGTCAGCTCCCAGTCTTGTTTTTGCTGACTGTATAGAATATCTCCATCTTTGGCTGCAAAGAATATAATCAATCTGATTTCAGTGTTAACCATCTGGGGATGTCCATGTGTAGAGTCTTCTCTTGTGTTGTTGGAAGAGGGTGTTTGCTATGACCAGTGCATTATCTTGGCAAAACTCTATTAGTCTTTGCCCTGCTTCATTCTGCATTCCAGGCCAAATTTGCCTGTTACTCCAGGTGTTTCTTGACTTCCTACTTTTGCATTCCAGTCCCCTATAATGAAAAGGACATCTTTTTTAGGTGTTAGTTCTAAAAGGTCTTGTAGATCTTCATAGAACCGTTCAACTTCAGCTTCTTCAGCATTACTGGTTGGGGCATAGACTTGGATTGCTGTGATATTGAATGGTTTGCCTTGGAAATGAACAGAGATCATTCTGTCATTTTTGAGACTACATCCAAGTACTGCATTTTGAACTCTTTTGTTGACCATGATGGCTACTCCATTTCTTCTGAGGGATTCCTGCCTGCAGTAGTAGATATAATGGTCATCTGAGTTAAATTCACCCATTACAGTGCATTTTAGTTCGCTGATTCCTAGAATGTTGACGTTCACTCTTGCCATCTCCTGTTTGACCACTTCCAATTTGCCTTGATTCATGGACCTGACATTCCAGGTTCCTATGCAATATTGCTCTTTACAGCATTGGACCTTGCTTCTACCACCAGTCACATCCACATCTGGGTATTGTTTTTGCTTTGCTCCATCCCTTCATTCTTTCTGGAGTTATTTCTCCACGGACCTCCAGTAGCATATTGGACACATACTGACCGGGGGAGTTCTTCTTTCAGTATCCTATCATGTTGCCTGTTCATACTGTTCATGGGGTTCTCCAGGCAAGAACACTGAAGTGGTTTTCCATTCCCTTCTCCAGTGGACCACATTCTGTCTGGAGACAGGAATCAAGACCATCCCAATGGAAAAGAAATGCAAAAAAGCAAAATGGCTGTAGAGGAGGCCTTACAAATAGCTGTGAAAAGAAGAGAAGCTAAAAGCAAAGGAGAAAAGGAAAGATATAAGCATCTGAATGCAGGGTTCCAAAGAATAGCAAGAAGAGATAAGAAAGCCTTCCTCAGTGATCAATGCAAAGAAATAGAGGAAAACAACAGAATGGGAAAGACTAGAGATTTCTTCAACAAAACTAGAGATACCAAGGGAACATTTCATGCAAAGATGGGCTCGATAAAGGACAGAAATAGTCTGGACCTAACAGAAGCAGAAGATATTAAGAAGAGGTGGCAAGAATACACAGAAGAACTGTACAAAAAAGATCTTCATGATCCAGATAATCATGATGGTATGATCATTCACCTAGAGCCAGATATCCTGGAATGTGAAGTCAAGTGGGCCTTGGAAAGCATCACTGCAAACAAAGCTAGTGGAGGTGATGGAATTCCAGTTGAGCTATTTCAAATCCTGAAAGATGATGCTGTGAAAGTGCTGCACTCAATATGCCAGCAAATTTGGAAAACTCAGCAGTAGCCAAGGGACTGGAAAAGGTCAGTTTTCATTCCAATCCCAAAGAAAGGCAATGCCAAAGAATGCTCAAAATACCACATATTTGCACTCATCTCACACGCTAGTAAAGTAATGCTCAAAATTCTCCAAGCCAGGCTTCAGCAATACGTGAACCGTGAACTTCCAGATGTTCCAGCTCATGTTAGAAAAGGCAGAGGAACCAGAGATCAAATTGCCAACATCTACTGGATCATGGAAAAAGCAAGAGCGTTCCAGAAATATATCTATGTCTGCTTTATTGACTATGCCAAAGCCTTTAACTGTGTGGATCACAATAAACTGTGGAAAATTCTTCAAGAGATGGGAATACCAGACCACCTGATCTGTCTCTTGAGAAATTTGTATTCAGATCAGGAAGCAACAGTTAGAACTGGACATGGAACAACAGACTGGTTCCAAATCAGAAAAGAAGTACGTCAAGGCTGTATATTGTCACCCTACTTATTTAACTTATATGCAGAGGACATCATGAGAAACGCTGGGTTGGAAGAACCACAAGCTGGAATCAAGACTTCCAGGAGAAATATCAATAACCACAGATATGCAGATGACACCACCTTTATGGCAGAAAGTGAAGAGGAACACAAACGCCTCTTGATGAAAGTGAAAGTGGAGAGTGAAAAAGTTGGCTTAAAGCTCAACATTCAGAAAACGAAAATCATGGCATCTGTTCCCATCACTTCATGGGAAATAGATGGGGAAACAGTGGAAACAGTGTCAGACTTCATTTTTGGGGGCTCCAAAATCACTGCAGATGGTGATTGCAACCACGAAATTAAAAGATGTTTACTCCTTGGAAGGAAAGTTATGACCAACCTAGATAATATGTTGAAGAGCAGAAACATTACTTTGCCAACAATGTCTGTCTAGTAAAGGCTATGGTTTTTCCAGTGGTCATGTATGGATGTGAGAGTTGGACTGTGAAGAAAACTGAGTGCTGAAGAATTAATGCTTTTGAACTGTGGTATTGGAGAAGACTCTTGATTGTCCCTGGGACTGCAAGGAGATCCAACTAGTCCATTCTGAAGGAGATCAGCCCTGGGATTTCTTTGAAAGGAATGATGCTAAAGCTGAAACTCCAGTACTTTGGCCACCTCATGTGAAGAGTTTACTCAGTGGAAAAAACTCTCATGCTGGAAGGGATTGAGGGCAGGAGGAGAAGGGGACGACAGAGGATGAGATGGCTGGATAGCATCACTGACTCGATGGAATTGAGTCTGAGTGGACTCCTGGAGTTGTTGATGGACAGGGAGGTCTGGTGTGCTGCGATTCATGGGGTTGCAAAGAGTCAGACACAACTGAGCAACTGAACTGAACTGACTACATCTATCTAGGCATCCTACTACATTTTCTTAGTCTCCACACTTCCTTACCATTCCAGAGGACCAATTCACATCTCTACAGTTTTCTCAAACGTATAGGATCTTCTCTCTCATCCCCAGGCACAACCACCTAGTATTTTTTATATTATTAAGAAAAAATATCCCAAAAGATAAATTCTACACACTCTTACAATCATATTGCACACTTAAAAGCTGCAGAGCTCATTGACTCTGTTACTATGACTTAACTCTCTGTCCTTCTAATACAAGACAGTTCTTCCCCTTGAACACGAAATCCCAGCCACTGTTACCACTCAAAGTCATTGCTTCATCTGTGTTGTCAATTCTCCCCTTCTCTTTGATCATCTCCATCAGGCAGAAATCTTGCTGAATTACTCATTTTAAGTAAAACCCTCTTTTGACTTCACATTTAGCTCTCACCCAGTTTCTAGGCAATATGTGATAGATATGAATATAGATTTCTTATACTTGATATTATTGTATGTAATTGATCTTTCTCCCATCCCCGAACCACTGTTCCCCCTGGCATTGTTTCTAAGACATCACTATCTTTTATTCTTTTTTCATGTCATTGGGAGTTTGACAGCTGCATCTCAGTCCTTTTGCTGATTTCCTTTGATCTTCTTAGTTCTAAATTTTAGCACGTCTCAAAGTAATATTTGTACAGCTACTATGGAGAAGAGTACAAAAGTTCCTTACAAAACTAAAAATAAAGCTACCATATGATCCATCAATGCCACTCTTAGGCATATATCTAGAGAAAACCATAATTTGAATGGATGCATACATCCTGATGTTTATTCCAACAGTATTTACAATACCCAGGACATGGAAACAACCTAAATGTCTATCAACAGATAAATGTATAAAAAGATGTGATATATATATTTATATATATATATAAATATAAATATATATATATAGAATATTACTCAGCCATGAAGAATGAAATAGTGCCATTTGCAGCCACATGGATGGGCCTAGAGATTGTCTTACTGAGTAAAGTAAGTCAGACAGAGAAAGATAAGTATCATATGCTATCAGTTAAATGTAGAATCTTTAAAAATTGTAAGACTGAACTTATCTACAAGACAGAAATAAACTTACAAATGTAGAAAACAAACTTATGGTTCACACAGGGTAAAAGGGGGGAGGGACAAATTGAGATTGACATATACACACTGCTGTATATCGCTGCTGTTCAGTTGCTCAGTTGTGTCTGACTCTTTGCCATCCCATAATAGATTACTGATAAGGACCTACCATATAGCACAGGAAACTCAACTTAATTTTCTATAATGGCTTATATGGGAAAATATAAAAACAAGTGGATATATGTACATGTATAACTGAGCTGGTCCTAAGAATGGTGGAAGAATAGGATGGGGATACCACTTTCTCCCCTAAAAATTCATCAAAAGATCATTTGAACACTGAAAAAATTCCACAAAACAACTTCTGAACCCAGACGGAGGACACAAGGCACCCAGAAAGGCAGACCATGTCTTCGAAAGGAGGTAGGATAAAATATAAAAGATAAAAAGAGAGGCAAAAGAGTTAGGGACTGAAACTAATCCTGGGGAGGGAGTCATAAAGGAGGAGAAGTTTCCAAACATCAGGAAACCCTCTCACCAGCCGGTCTGAGGGGAGTTTTGGAATCTCAGAGGGCAACATAACCAGGAGGGGAAAATAAATAAATAAAATCCACAGATTACACGCCTAATTGCAACTCCCAGCAGAGAAGTAGCCCAGACACTCATGTCTGCCACCAGCAAGCGGGGGTTGAACTGGGAGGTTCGGGGTGCATTGCTTAGGGTAAGGACAGGGCCTGAATGCCCTAAGGACAATTTGAGGGAGCTAACCTGAGATAGCAACCCAAACTGTGGGATAGCCAGAAAGAAAAATAAAAAAGAGAGAGAGAGAGAGAGAGAGAGAGAACTTTCCTGTGAAAAGCTCTAACCTAAGGCACTGCTGGGTCCGCTCACACAACAAAGGACTGAGCAAATACTAGAGGAGAGCTAGCCAGCTGCAGACTGGCCCATCCACCGCCAGAGGCAGAGAGGCAAGTGGGCAACAGCCAGAGCCAGCGAGCGACAATCTCTGCCCCAGAGATGGCATCCTCTACCAAACTGCGAGCAGGCTCCCAGTTGCTAACCAAGTCTTCCTGGGATCCTGGACAGTTGACATTCACCAGAAGGGTCACAGCCAGAGATCAGCTCCCCAGAGGAGACACACAGCACACCTGAGACGGCACTCCTGTTGCAAACCCAGGAAACCAAGCGGCTGCGACTGGGGAGGTGATAAGATGCACCACCCCACCTGGGGTAGTGCACTTGCCAAGTGCCTGGTTGCCTGAGCTTCTTGGACCTGGGAAGGGCACAAAACGCAGGCCCAACCAAGTCTGTGCATTTGGGTAGTACCTGAGAACCTGAACCTGAGCCACTTAGACCTGGGAAGTGCACACAACCCAGGGCCAGCTTTAGACAGTACCCTTGAAGAACAACCTGGAGCTTGAGCAATGTAGACCTGGAAAGCACACACGTCTTAAGCGGGGGCAAACCCAGTGTGGCCCAGAGACTGTGAGCACTCCCCACACATGCCAGTGATATTTGTTTGCAGTGTTCTTCCCTCCCCAATGCACAATTGAACAAGGGAGCCTAAATAAGTGACCACCTTTGCCCCGTTATGTCAGGGGAGAAATTAGACACTGAACAGACTTGCAAACAGAAGCCAAAATAAACAGAAAGAACTGCTTGGAAGTGACAGGGGATGACAAATTAAAACTCTGTAGTTAGCACTGACTACATTGGAAGGGGCTTATAGACCTTGAGAAGAAGTATAAGCTGGAACAAGGAACTATCTGAAACTGAACTGACCCCACAGCGCCCTCAACATCTCCAGAAAAATGCCTACATATATTTTACTATTGTCATTTTTTAATTTTAATTTTTTCAATTTTAAGTCCTTTATTACTACTTTAATTTTCATTTTTATAACCTATTACATTGCAAAAAATCCTATTTTTAAAGCAAATTTCATATATATTTTTTATAATTTTTGTGATTTTTTTTAATATTGTATTTTTGAGAGTCTAATCTCTATTCTAGATTTTTAATCTTTGCTTTTTGGTATTTGTTATCAATTTTGTACCTTTAAGAATCCAATCTTCAGTACCCATTTTTACTTAGGAGCATGACTACTGTCTTGATTTCTCTCTTCACCTTTTGACTCTCCTATTTCTCCCACAGGTCACCTCTATCTCCTTCCTCCCCCTCTCTTCTCTACACAATATTGTGAATCTCTGGATGTTCTTGGCTGTGGAGAACACTTAGGGAACTGATTACTAGCTAGATCTGTCTCTCTCCTTTTGACTCCCCTTCCTCTCCTCCTGGTCACCTCTATTTCCTTCCTCCCTCTTCTCTGTGAAACTCTGTAGACCTCTCTGGGTGTTCCAGGATGTGGGGAGCATAAACAGAATTGATTACTGGCTAGAGTACTCTCTCCCTTTTTGGTTCCCCCTCTTCTCTTCCTGGTCACCTCTATCTCCCTCCTCCCTCTTCTCTTCTCCATGTAACACTGCAAACCTCTCTGAGTGTCCCTCACTGTGGAAAATCTTTTCTCCATTAACCTAGATTTTTTATCATTGGTGCAGTATGGATGGAGAATTCTTGAGGCTACTGTAAGAATAAGACTGAAAACCAGAGGCAGGAGGCTTAAATCCAAAACTTGAGAACACCAGAAAACTCCTGACTCCAGGGAACATTAATCAATAAGACCTAATCCAAAACTCTCCGTACCTACACTGAAACCAAGCTCCACCCAAGAGCCAACAAGTTCCAGACCAAGACATACCACGCTAATTCTCTAGCAATGCAGGGACATAGCCCTGAGCATTAATATACAGGCTGCCCAAAGTCACACCAAACCCACAGACAACTCAAAACTCACTACTAGACACTTCATTGCACTCCAGAGAGAAGAGATCCAGCTCGACCCACCAGAACACTGACACAGCTTCCCTAAGCAGGAAACCTTGACAAGCCACTCATCCAACTCCACCCACAGGGAGGAGCCTCCACAGTAAAGAGGAACCACAAACTTCCAGCATACAGAATGGCCACCTGAAACACAGCAATCTAAACAAGATGAAAAGGCAGAGAAATATTCAACTGGTAAAGGAAAATGATAAATGCCTACCAAACCAAACAAAAGAGGAGGAGAAGGGAGTCTACCTGAAAAAGAATTCAGAATAATGATAGTAAAAATGATCAAAAATCTTGAAAACAAAATGGAGTTATAGATAAATAGCCTGGAGACAAGGATGGTGAAGATATAAGAAAGGTTTAACAAGGACCTAGAAGAAATAAAAAAAAAGAGTCAATCAATAATGAATAATGCAATAATAGACTAAAAACACTCTGGAGGGAAGCAAAAGTAGAATAAATGAGGCAGAAAATAGGATAAGTGAAGTGGAATATAGAATGGTGGAAATAAATGAAGCAGAGAGGAAAAAAATGAATTAAAAGAAATGAGGACAACCTTAGAGACCTCTGGGACAATGTCAAATGCCCTAACATTTGAATCATAGGAGTTCCAGGAGAAGAAGACAAAAATAAAGGCCATGAGAAAATATTTGATGAGATAATAGTTGAAAAATTCCCTAAAATGGGGAAGGAAATAGTTACTCAAGTCCATGAAATCCAGAGAATCCCAAACAGGATTAATACAAGGTGAAACACTCCAAGACACATACTAATCAAATTATCAAAGATCAAACACAAAGAAAAATTTTAAAAGCAGCAAGGGAAAAACAACAAATATCATACAAGGAGACTCCCATAAGGATAACAGTTGATCTTTCAATAGAAACTCTTTAGGCCAGAAGGGAATGGCAGAACATACTTAAAGTGCTGAAAGAGAAAAACCTGCAACCCAGATTACTGTACCCAGCAAGGATCTTATTCAAATATGAGGGAGAAATCAAAAGCTTTGCAGACAAGCAAAAGCTGAGAGAATTCAGCACCACCAAACCAGCTTTACAACAAATGCTAAAGGATCTTCTCTAGACAGGAAACAAAGAAAAGGTTTATAAACTCGAACCCAAAAGAACAAAGTAAATAGCAACAGGATCATACTTATCAATAATTACCTTAAATGTAAATGGGTTGAATGCCCCAGCCAAAAGACAAAGACTGGCTGAATGGACACAAAAACAAGACCCCTATATATGCTGTCTACAAGAGAAACACCTCAAAACAAGGGACACATACAGACTGAAATTTAAGGTCTGGGCAGTTATTTCACCCAAATGGAGACCAAAAGAAAGCAGGAGTAGCAATACTCATATTATATAACATAGACTTTGAAATAAAGGCCGTGGAAAGTGACAAAGAAGCACACTGTATAATGATCAAAGGATCAATCCAAGAAGAAGATGTAACAATTAAAAAATTATATGCACTCAACATAGGAGCACAATAATATGTAAGGCAAATGCTAAAAATTATGAAAGGGGAAATTAATAGTAACACAATAATATTTGGAGACTTTAATACCCCACTCACACCTATGGATAGATCAACTAAACAGAAAATTAGTAAGGAAACACAATCTTTAAATGATACAATGGACCAGTTAGATCTAATTGATATCTATAGGACATTTCACCCCAAAACAATGAATTTCACCTTTTTCTCAAGTGCACATGGAACCTTCTTAAGGATAGATCACATCCTGGGCCATAAATATAGCCTTGGTAAATTCAAAAAAATTGAAATTATTCCAAGCATCTTTTCTGATCACAGTGCAGTAAGGTTAGATGTCAACTACAGGGGGAAAAAGAAAAAAAAAAAAAACCACCTTAAAAATACAAGCATATGGAGGCTAAACAACACACTTCTGAATAACCAAGAAATCACAGAAGAAATAAAAAAGAGATCAAAATATGCATAGAAATGAATGTAAATGAAAACACAACAACCCCAAACCAATGGGACTCAGTAAAAGCAGTGCTAAGGGGAAGGTTCATAGCAATACAAGCTTACCTTAAGAAACAAAAGTCAAATAAATAACTCTATACATAAAGCAACTAGAAAAGGAAGAAATGAAGAACCCCAGGGTTAGTAGAAGGAAAGAAATCATAAAAATTAGGGCAGAAATAAATGAAAAAGAAACAAAGGAGACCATAGTAAAAATCAACAAAGCTAAAAGTTGGTTCTTTGAGAAGATAAATAAAATAGACAAAGTATTAGCTAGACTCATCAAGAAAAAAATAGAGAAGAATCAAATCAACAAAATTAGAAATGAAAATGGAGAAATCACAACAGACAAAACAGAAATACAAAGGATCATAAGAGACTACTATCAGCAACTATACACAAAAAACACAAAAACAAAAAAACAAAAAAACCAGAAACTGGAAAACTTGGAAGAAATGGACAAATTCTTAAAAAAGTATAACTTTCCAAAACTGAGCTAGGAAGAAATGGAAAATCTTAACAGACCCATCACAAGCATGGAAATCGAAACTGTAATCAGAAATCTCCCAGCAAACAAAAGCCCAGGTCCAGACGGCTTCACAGCTGAATTCTACCAAAAATTTAGAGAAGAGCTAACACTTATCCTACTCAAACTTTTAGAGAAAATTTCGGAGGAAGGTAAACTTCCAAACTCATTCTGTGAGGCCACCATCACCCTAACACCAGAACCAGACAAAGATGCCAGAGAAAAAAAAAAGCTACAGGCCAATATCACTGATAAATATAGATGCAAAAATCCTAACAAAATTCTAGCAAACAGAAATCAACAACATATTTAAAAGATCATATATCATGATCAAGTGGGGCTTTATCCCAGGGATGCAAGGATTCCTTAATATCCACAAATCAATCAATGTGATACACCACATTAACAAATTGAAAGATAAAAGCCATATGATTATCTCAGTAGATGGAGAGAAAGCCTTTGACAAAATTCCACATCCATTTATAATAAAAACCCTCCAGAAAGCAGGCATAGAAGGAACATACCTCAACATAATAAAAGCCATATATGATAAACCCACAGCAAACATTATCCTCAATGGTGAAAAATTGAAAGCATTTCACCTAAAGTCAGGAGCAAGACAAGGGTGCCCACTCTCACCACTACTATTCAACAGATTTGGAAGTTTTAGCCTCAGCAATCAGAGAAGAAAAATAAATAAACAGAATGCAGATTGTAAAAGAAGGAGTAAAACTCTCAGTGTTTGCAGATGACATGATTGATCCTCTATATAGAAAACCCTAAAGACTCCACCAGAAAATTACTAGAGCTAATCAATGACTACAGTAAAGTTGCAGGATATAAAATTAACTCACAGAAATCCCTTGCATTCCTATACACTAATGAGAAAACAGAAAGAGAAATTAAGGAAACAATTCCATTCACCATTGCAACGAAAAGAAAAAAATCATATTAGTTCAGTTCAGTCGCTCAGTTATGTCTGACTCTTTGTGACTCCATGAACTGCAGCACGCCAGGCCTCCCTGTCCATCACCAGCTACCGGAGTTTACCCAAACTCATGTCCATTGAGTCGGTGATGCTATCCAACCATCTCATCCTCTGTCTTCCCCTTCTCCTCCCACCCTCAATCTTTTCCAGCATCAGGGTCTTTTCCAATGAGTCAGCTCTTTGCATCAGGTGGCCAAATTATTGGAGTGTAAGCCTCAGCATCAGTCCTTCCAATGAACACCCAGGACTGATCTCCTTTAGGATGGACTGGATGGGTCTCCTTGCAGTCCCAGGGACTCTCAAGAGTCTTCTCCAATATCACAGTTCAAAAGCATCAATTCTTCAGTGCTCAGCTTTCTTTATAGTCCAACTCTCACATCCATACATGACTGCTGAAAAAACCAGAGCCTTGACTAGACTCAAGCTCGGTAGAAAGCAGATTGACCTGTTGCTTTCTCTCCCTTCCCATTTACCTCTTTGGAGTTTCTTTGCCACCCCCCCCCCCCCTTTTTTTTTCTTTTTGATGAGTCAAAACTTAAAAAATGAAACAAAAATTTTTAAGTCAAAAGGAAGAGCAAAGTCAAGATTAAATGAATAAAAAAAAAAAAGAATAAAATACTCAGGAATAAATCTACCTAAAGAAACAAAAGACCTATGTATAGAAAACTATAAAACACTAATGAAAGAAATCAAAGATGACACAAATAGATGGAGAAATATACCATGCTCATGGATCAGAAGAATCAATATAGTGAAAATGCATGTACCACCCAAAGCAATCTATAGATTCAATGAAATCCTTATGAAGCTACCAATGGTATTTTTCACAACTAGAACAAATAATTTCACTATTTGTGTGGAAATACAAAAAAACCTCGAATAGCCAAAGCAATCTTGAGAAAGAAGAATGGAACTGGAGGAATCACACTACCTGACTTCAGACTATACTACAAATCTACAGTCATCAAGACAGTATGGTACTGGCACAGAGACAGAAATATAGATCAATGGAACAAAATAGAAAGCCCAGAGATAAACTCATGCAACTGTGGACACCTTATCTTTGACAAAAGAGGCAAAAATATACAATGGATTAAAGACAATCTCTTTAACAAGTGGTGCTGGGAAAACTGGTCAACCACTTGTAAAAGAGTGAAACCAGAACATTTTCTAACATCATACACAAAAATAAACTCAAAATGGATTAAAGATCTAAATGTAAGACCATAAACCATAAATCTCCTAGTGGAAAACATAGGCAATACACTGTTTGACACAAATCACAGCAGGATCCTCTATGACCCAGCTTCCAGAGTAATGGAAATAGAAGCAAAAATAAACAAGTGGGACCCAATTAAACTTAAAAGTTTTTGCACAATGAAAGACCTATAAGCAAGGTGAAAAGACAACCTTCAGAATGGGAGAAAATAATAGCAAATTAAGCAACTAACAAAAAATTAATCTGAAAAATATACAAGCAGCTCCTGCAGCTGAATTCCAGAAAAATAGACGATCCAATTAAAAAAAAATGGGCCAAAGAACTAAACAGATATTTCTCCAAAGAAGAAAATATAGATGGCTAACAAACACATGAAAAGATAATCAACATCACTCATTTTCAGAGAAATCCAAATCAAAACCACAATGAGGTACCATCTCACACCAGTTAGAATGGCTGCTATCACAAAGTCTACAAACAATAAATGCTGGAGAGGGTGAAGAGAGAAAGGAACCCTCTTACACTGTTGGTGGGAATGCAAACTAGTATAGCCACTATGGAGAACAGTGTGGAGATTTCTTAAAAAAATTGGAAATAGAACTGCTATACAATCCAGCAATCCTACTGTTGGGTATATACACTGAGGAAACCAGAATTGAAAGAGACACTTGTACCCCAATGTTCATTGCAGCACTATTTACAATAGCCAGGACATGGAAGCAACCTAGATGCCCATCGGCAGATGAATGGATGAGAAAGCTGTGATACGTATACACAATGGAATATTACTCAGCCATTAAAAAGAATGCACTTGAATCAGTTCTAATGAGGTGCATGAAACTGGAGTCTTTTATACAGAGTGAAGTAAGTCAGAAAGAAAAACACCAATACAGTATACTAATGCATATATATGGAATTTAGAAAGATGGTAATGATGACCCTATATGTGAGTCAGCAAAAGAGACACAGATGTAAAGAACAGTCTTTTGGACTCTGTGGGAGAAGGCAAGGGTGTGATGATTTTAGAGTGTAGTGTTGAAACATGTATATCATCATATATGAAGTGGATTGCTGGTCCAGGTTTGATGCATGAGACAAGGTACTCACGGCTGGTTCACTGGGATGACCCTGGGGGACGGGCTGGGGAGGGAGGTGGGGGGTGGGGGTGAGGATGGGGAACACATGTGCTCCTGTGGCTGATTCATGTCAATATGGCAAAAACCACTACAATATTGTAAAGTATTTAGCCTCCAATTAAAATAAAGTAATAAATTTAAAAAAAGAAAACAAAAATATGTACATGTATGACTGATTCCCTTTGCTGTACACCTGAAACTAAAACAACATTGTAAACCTACTATACTCCAATAAAAAGTTTAAACAATAAAATAAGAAATGAAATTGGGGACATTATTATTAATTCTACAGGAATAAAGGAGATTATAAGAGTGAACTTATAATAAGTGAATTACTGTCCACTAATGAATATCACGACCTAGATGAAATGCACAAATTCCTAGAAGCACAAACCTACAAAGATTAAATCATGAATATAAGTTTAAAACAAATATAAATAGAGCTACAACTAGTAAGAACATTGAGTCAGCGAGAAATCTTCCCCCCAAAGAAAAGCCTTTAACCAAATGGCTTCACTGGTATGGATGAGTTTTACCAAACTATTAAAGAATTACTTCCCAAACTCGTCCAAAAATTGAAGAGGATGAAACTCCTAGCTCATTCTATGAAACCAGTATTATCCTGATACTAAACCCAGACAAAGGTACTACATGAAAAACAAAACAAAATAAAGACATAGGCCAAATATTTCCTAGGAATATTAGTGTAAAAATTATTACCAAAGTACTATCAAACCAAACTCAGCAGCATGATAAAAGGATTACATTTCATAAGATAAAATTTATAATTTTCAATCTCAGAACAAGAGAACATCCTGTTCCCTCTCTCTAGAATCTCCCCCTGATTATCCTCTTTCCACTTAATCTACTTTTATTTCTCCACTGTGTTTTATATTATCTGACAAAGAATGTATTTATTTGTGAACTTAACTACTTCTGTCTTTTACCACTAGGTTATAAACTTTATTTGCTGATACATATTTTAGTTTCTATAACAGCAGTTGGTACAAAGCAGGTACTCAATAATATGAGTTGACTGGATAATTGAAAAATTAATGAATAGAACTTTTACTGTGTGTAATTTCCATTCCTCCATGCATTTTAGAATCATTAAGGATTTTTTTTTTCTGGCTTGCTTAAGGAAAATTGACTAAACTTTTTTTCATAGGGTTAGTAGTGTTATTACTAATATAACAGAACATGATTAAAATGCTTTGCACCTCTGATTCTTCCATGTTATTTTATTTCACTTTGCATTATGTATTAACTTTTCATCTACTTAAAAGTTATAGTTATTTTGAAAATGTTCTTTATTCAAGCACTTTTGTCACTGTTTCCCAGGGGAAAAATGACCAATATGCAACCAGGATACACAAAAAAGCACAGAGAGAACATTAGATTATGTATAAGGTTTATTTATTTTTATTTTTTTTTCTGGGACAGCAGGAAGACTGTTGCAAGAAATCAATATTTGGAATCGTTTAGATCATTTTATTTGAGTGACTGCTACCTGAAAATGCACAGAGCAATAGATCTGCCAAATATAATCATGAGAAGAAAGGAAACATTTTTACCAGCATTATTCCAGGATAAAATTCAGTAGCATGACAGATTAGTAGATAGAATAAGTGCTCTGTCAATCCTGAGTATACTGTCCAAGTAACAAACAAACTTACGTGTCCCAAGTAAGGCAATTGATGGCTTCACCGATGGCTCAGTGGGTAAAGAATCTGCCTACAATGCAGGAGACGCAGGAGACTAGGGTTTGATATCTGGCTTGGGAAGATACCCTAGAGAAGGAAATGACAACCCACATCAGTGTTCTTACCTGAAAAATACCATGGACAGTGTAGCCTGGTGAACTACAGTCCATGGGGTCTCAAAGAGTCAGACGTGACTAAGCAATGAGCACACACACAAGGAAATTGAACCTGCAGGAATACTTCTAATACATGTTTCTCTTGCTTTTTAGATTGTACATCAATCAAAGCCACTGTACTTGGTTTTAACTGATGTAACCAGCACCGTTTTCTGTCTCTACATTTTTTAATCTTGGCAAAATGAAATGATTGATTTGGAAAAGTCTTAGTTTCTCTTTCATCTTTTAATAAATATGTTGTAAGTATTGAATAAAACAGAAGAAAATGCTGAAATGAACAAATAGAAAATGAACAAGTCCTAGAAAATTGCCAAAGTATTCCCTCTTAACAAGTAACTCATATTGAGCCAAATATAGGGAAAAAACAATTAACTTGAGTAGCCATATTATTTTATCATCTTATGGTGTGATATTCAATGAGTATTATTAATAGGAAAAAAATGAACAGAAAAAGTATGAGTTTAAAGACAGAGCACTGCTCTGTAAAGGGCTAAACAGTTTAAATTACAATCCTGTTTCTCTTTGCTCCTTGTGTCTGATTTTGATCTAATTCCTGAAGTGCAATGTTTTTTGTTATTATTATATAACTAGAACCATTCATTCTCATAATGCATTTAATGCAACCCTAGAAAATACTTGGTTCTATAATCCTTGTCTGATTACTCTGATCCCATTCAGGGGAGAATGATATATAAATATAAAACACCAAACCCTCAAGAACCAAATTATTTGTGATACTGTGATGTATTGTATTCTTTGCATCATGAATAATTCCACCAATATGAAAAGTCAGAGGACACTTCACTGATTTTTGTATGGCAGAATAATGCATTTGTTTCTTATTCATCTACAAGTGAAAACTTTGTGGATCAAAAAACTTTATTCTTTGCCAAGTATGTCAGTTGATTGAATGAAGTGAAAAGCAAAAGTATTAGTTGCTCAGCTGTGTACAAATCTTTGTGACCACATGGACTGTAGCCAGCCTCTCCTGTCCATGAAATTCTCCAGGCAAGAATGCTGGACTGGAGTGGGTAGCCATTTCCTTCTCCTGGGGATCTCCAACCCAGGGATTGAACATGAAGAAGAGTTGATTTACAATATTACATTAACTTCAGATGTCTAACATAGTAATCCAGTACTTTACAAATAATACCCCATTAAAATTACAATAAAGTAACAGCTATAATTTCATATGCTGTACAATATATCCTTATTGCTTATCTATTTTGTATATAGTAGTATGTATCTTAATCCCATATGCTTATTTTATCCCTCGCCACTTCTCCCTCCCTACTTGTAACCACTGGTATGTTTTCTATACCTGTGAGTCTGTTTTGCTATATATATTTGCTTTAATTTTTTAGTTCACATGTAAGTGACATCATACAATATTTGTCTTACTATGACCGATTTCCCTAAGCATAATATTCTCTATGTCTATCCATGTTGCTGCAAATGGCAGCATTTCATTCCTTTTTTTTAAATAGCTGAGCAATATTTCATTGTGTATATACATCATTTTTTCTTTGTCCAATCATCCACTGATGGAAACTTGGGTTGCTTCAATATCTTACTATTGTAGATAGTTATCCTATGAACACTGGGGGAGATGTATTTTTTTTTAATTAGAGTTTTTGTTTTTCTTGGGTATATAACCAGGATTGGAACTACTAGATCGTATAGTAGCTCTGAGGCTTTCCAGGTGGTACTACTGCTACTACTACTACTAAGTCATGTCAGTCGTGTCCGACTCTTTGCAACCTCATAGACAGCAGCCCACCAGGCTCCCCTGTCCTTGGGATTTCCAGGCAAGAACATTGGAGTGGGTTGCCATTTCCTTCTCCAATGCATGTAAGTGAAAAGTGAAAGTGAAGTCGTTCAGTCGTGTCTGATCTTCAGCGACCCCATGGAGTGCAGACTTCCAGGCTCCTCCGTCCATGGGATTTTCCAGGCAAAAGTACTGGAGTGGGGTGCCATTGGCTTCTCCATTCCAGGTGGTACTAGTGGTAAAAAACCTGCCTGACAATGCAGGTAGACGTAAGAGACACATGTTAGATCCCCCAGAGTATGGCATGGCAACTCACTTCAGTGTTCTTGCCTGGAGAATCCACTGGACAGAGGAGCCCAGCAAGCTGCAGTCCACAAGATTGCACAAGCTGGACATGACTGAAGTGTCTTAGCACATACATGCATGATAGTTCTATTTTTAGTTTTTTGAGGAACCTCCATACTATTTTCCATAGAGGCTGCAGGAACTTGCATTCCCATTAGCAGTGTATAACGGTTCATTTTTCTCCACATCTTCTCTAACGTTTGTTATTTATAGACTTTTCAATTAATACCATTCTGACAGGTGTGAAATGATATCTCATTGTGATTTTGATTTGCATTTCTGTAATAATTACAGATGTTGAGTATCTTCTCATGTATCTACTGGCCATCTATATATCTTTGGGAAAAAAAAAAAAAAGTCTATCCTGGTCTTCAACAAGCCATCACCTTGGTATAGGCTGGAGCTGGAGACAGTGGGGCTAGAGATGATGCTGGGTGTGAGGTGGGAGTTACCATCTGCTTAGTGGCGATAACTGCACTATCTAGGGGGGAGGGAAATCCAATCCTAAGTTGCTGGAGTAGAGGCTCTGAGTGTCGAGCCTGAGTTGGTTCTCTTCCACTTGAGTGTGTCTTTTCTCCTCTTCCAGCGTTGGGGTCATTGGCTTAGAATAGAGTAGTGCTGAAACAAGGTGGGGGGGCCCATGCAAGACCTGGGTTCCTGTTGGCTGCAGACAGAGGTCCAAACTATCTTCAACGAGGTGCCTACACAGGCACCCACAATTTTTTCCCTCACTTTGCTCAGGTGCATGTCCTTTTTGTCCCTCACAGCCATTCAGTGCCCCAACCTATGCCTACAATTAGTCATTTTTAAAGTGAATACTTATTATATATTGTAACATGTTATATTGAAAAAAGGTGGATGGTTTTAGACTTCAAAACCTTGTTAAATATATTTTTAAGGCAATTTGGTTAAATTGCTTGGACTTCCATTCATTTATTTCCAAATGAGCATAGTAATACCTTCATAGGTTTTCTACACTTCTCAAATCAGATAATAAATTTGAAACTCTTTGGAAACTGTTAAAGGTAAAATATTACTTTTAAATTCAGAAGAGCTCCATTTGTGTCATGGCTGACTCATCCTGAGTAAGTCACTTAATCTCTCAGGAGCGATAAAATGGAGAGTTTAGTTGATGATTACTAAGGTCACTTTAAAAAATTATCAGCCTATGAATCTAAGATAAAGTCACTATAAAATTTAAGTAATTATGATAATGCAGAACATCTGTATTGCCAGCAACTGTCTTATTTTAAAAGTAAGCATTTTATAGTGTGGTATTCTCAGAAAAAGCATAATGAATTGGTCTGTTTGTGGTTGTCGAGTGATGAGTTCCAATTTTTCTTCATACAGTGCCTTAGAAACTCCAGTCTTTCATGACTCAAATCACCATATCTTCAGCTTTAAAAAACATATTATTTATTTCTCCAAACAGCCACAAACTGGCTTTTCCCTCCCATATAATATTAATCTCTGAGTTTCAAAAATATATAAGATACGTGAAGAACAGAGCACAATTCAGTTTGGTGTTTTTTCTTGAAAATCACATCTCCAGAAGGCAGTGCTTCCAGGAATGGTAGCACACTGTCAGCTCATTTGTGTTGCCAATGCCTCCACCTCGTTCCCAGAAGAGCATCTGTGGATTTTTGGAGAGAATGCTATACTTCTGGGAATGGTGCCCAGAACATGTAAGCTTCTGTGTCATTTTAGAAAGTCAGAGAGAGGACAATAAAATCTTCATTTGCTGCATTCTTTTATGAATTTGCTGCATCAGTCTTAGGGCTAACAGCTGCAATAGCCATATATTTTTATTTGTGGATTTTAAAAAGGAAAAGAACTTTTCAATTTATTTTTGGCCGTGCTAGGTCTTCATTGCTGCATGGGCTTTTTCGCTAGTTGTGGTGAGAGGGGGCTACTATCTAGTTGCAGTGTGCAGGGTTCTCAT
Source organism: Ovis canadensis (assembly GCF_042477335.2). NCBI lineage: Eukaryota > Metazoa > Chordata > Mammalia > Artiodactyla > Bovidae > Ovis > Ovis canadensis. Next base: position 66,895,575 of record NC_091250.1, read on the forward strand.
TGTGGTGGCTTCTCTTACTGTGGAGCACAATGTTGTGGCAGTTTTAGACGGCTAATGAAGGGAATCAGCCATATATATACATTTATCCATTCTCCCCCAAACTGCCCTCCCATCCGGGTGGCCACACAACATTAAGCAGAGTTCCCTGTGCTATACATTAAGACTTGTTGGCTATCCATTTTCTTTTATTTATTTTTTATTTTTTGGCTATCCATTTTAATATAGCAGAGTGTACTTGCCTATCCCAAGTGTTGGTTGCTCAGTCATGTCTGACTCTTTGCGAAACCATGGACTATAGCCCCCCAAGCTTCTCTGTTCATGGAATTCTCCAGGCAATAATACTGGAGTGTGTAGACATTCCCTTCTTCAAGGGAGCTTCCTCACCCAGACATTGAACCCAGGCCTCCTGCATTGCAGGCAGATTCTTTGCTGTCTGAGCCACCAGCTGCACTGCTGATCTCAAACTCCCTAACTATCTCTTTCTCCCATTCCCCCCTGGCAAGAGTAAGCTCTGTCTCTGTTTACAAAACAAATTTAAGATTTAAAGAATGTTTTGCTGCTTTATGGGCTTCTCTTGTAGCACAGCTGGTAAAGAATCCCTGCAAAGTGGGAGACCTGGGTTCAATCCCTGCATTGGGAAGATCCCCTGGAGAAGGGAAAGGCTACCCATTCTAGTATTCTGGCCTGGAGAATTCTGTGAACTAAGTCCAGGGGGTCGCAAAGAGTTGGACACAACTGAGTGACTTTCAGATTCACTTTTTTTCACTTTGCTGTTTTAGGGATTAACAAAAGTAAAGTAGTAACACAGCAAAGCAATCTACTTTACCATGACCAGGTAAGTTACAGATGCAGTGCTCAGAAAGTCTGGAAAGTCTTAAGTCTTTAAAATAGAATTTTTCATCATTATGGTTTATAAGTATGGATAATAGGATGATATAATTTGGTGGTATGGGTTTTCAAGTACTGATTGACATGGATGTTATCTTTTTGTTTTCACCACAGTATTGGAACTCCATTTCAAGAAGTTAATATTAAGCCTACCAGTTATATATAGATAAAATAAGTATGATTTGGAATTGGTTCTGTTTTCTGTTTTAGTTTAACTATATAGTATATACTTGTGCTGATTTCTTCTATATTTAACCACCTTGGTTTAATGCAAAAGCTTACCCTTTGAAAGGAAAGTTATGACCACCTAGACACTATATTAAAAAGCAGAGACATTACTTTGCCAACAAAGGTCCATCTAGTCAAGGCTATGGTTTTTCCAGTTGTCATGTATAGATGTGAGAGTTGGACTATAAAGAAAGCTGAGAACTGAAGAATTGATGCTTTTGAACTGTGGTGTTGCAGAAGACTCTTGCAAGTCCCTTAGACTGCAAGGAGATCCAACAAACCCATCCTAAATGAGATCAGCCAGAATGTTCATTGGAAGGACTGATGCTGAAGCTGAAACTCCAGTATTTTGGCCACCTGGTGTAAAGTGCTGACTTATTTGAAAAGACCCTGATGACTGGAAAGATTGAAGGCAGGAGGAAAAAGGGACAACAGAGGATGAGATGGTTGGATGGCATCACCGAGTCAATGGACATGAGTTTGAGTAAACTTTGGAAGTTGGTGATGGACGAGGAGGTCTGGTGTGCTGCAGTCCATGGGGTCACAAAGAGTCAGACATGACTGAGCGAATGAACTAAACTGAACTGAAACCACCTTGGTTTAATGCAAAAGCAGGAAGTCAAGAGATACCTGGAGTAACAGGCAAATTTGTCCTTCAAGTACAGAATGAAGCAGGGTAAAGGCTAATAGAGTTTTTGAAAAGAGAATGCACTAGTTATAGCAAACACCCTCTTCCAACAACACAAGAGAAGACTATGCATGGACATCACCAAATGGTTAATACTTAAATCAGATTGATTATATTCTCTGCAGCAAAAGATGGAGAAGCTCTATACAGTCAGGAAAAACAAGACTGGGAGCTAACTGTGGCTCAGATCCTGACCTCTTTATTGCCAAATTCAGATTTAAATTGAAGAAAGTAGAGAAACTACTAGACAATTCAGGTATGACCTAAATCAAATCCTTGTGATTATACAGTGGAAGTAGAAATAGATTCAAGGGATTAGATCTGATAGACAGAATGCCTGAAGAACAATGGATGGAGGTTCATGACATTGTAGAGGAGGCAGGGATTAAGACCACCAACAAGAAAAAGAAATGCACAAAGGCAAACTGGCTGTCTGAGAAGGACTTACAAATAGTTGTGAAAAGAAGAGAAACTAAATGCAAAGGAAAAAAGGAAAGATATACTCGTTTGAATGCAGAGTTCCAAAGAATAGCAAGGAGTGAGAAGAAAGCCTTCCTCAGTGATCAGTGCAAAGAAATATAGGAGAACAATAGAATGGGAAAGACTAGAGATCTCTTCAAGAAAATTAGATATACCAGTGAACTTTTCATGCAAAGATGGGCTCAATAAAGGACAGAAATGGTATGGACCTAACAGAAGCAGAAGATATTAAGAAGCTGCTGCTGCTGCTATATTGCATCAGTCCTGTCTAACCCTGCATGACCCCATAGATGGCAGCCCACCAGGCTCCCCTGTCCTTAGGATTCTCCAGGCAAGAACACTGGAGTGGGTTTCCATTTCCTTCTCCAATGCATGAAAGTGAAAAGTGAAAGTGAAGTCACTCACTTGTGTCCGACTCTTAGCGACACCATGGACTGCAGCCTACCAGGCTCCTCCATCCATGCGATTTTCCAGGCAAGAGTACTGGAGTGGGTCACCAGTGCATTCTCCGATATTAAGAAGAGGTGGCAAGAATACACAGAAGAACTATACAGAAACAATCTTCATGAGCCAGATAACCACAATGGTGTGACCACTCACCTAGAGCCAGACATCCTGGAATGCAAAGTCAAGTGGGCCTTAGGAAGCATTGCTATGAACAAATCTAGTGGAAGTGATGGAATTCCAGTTGAGTTATTTCAAATCCTAAAATAAGACGTTGTGAAAGTGCTGCAGTCAATATACCAGCAAATTTGGAAAATTCAGCAGTGGCCACAGGATGGGACAATGTCAGTTTTTATTATATCCCAAAGAAAGACAATGCCAAAGAATGCTCCAGCTACCACACAATTGCGCTCTTCTCACACACTAGCAAAATGATGCTCAAAATTCTCCAAGCCAGGCTTCAACAGTATATAAACCATGAACTTCCAGATGCTCAAACTGGTTTTAGAAAAGGCAGAGGAAATGTAGATCAAATTGCCAACATCTGTTGCATCAAAAAAGCAAGAGAGTTTCAGGAAAATATCTACTTCTGCTTTATTGACTATGTCAAAGCCTTTGACTGTGTCAGTTCAGTTCACTTCAGTCACTCAGTTGTGTCTGACACTTTGTGACCCCATGAATCACAGCACACCAGGCCTCCCTATCCATCTGCAATTCCCAGAGTTTACTCAAACTCATGTCTATCAAGTCAGTGATGCCATCCAGCCATCTCATCCTCTGTCGTCCTCTTCTCCTCTTGGCACCAATCCTTCCCAGCATCAGGTTCTTTTCCAATGAGTCAACACTTCTCATGAGGTGGCCAAAGTATTGGAGTTTCAGCTTCAGCATCAGTCCTTCCAATGATCACCCAGGACTGATCTCCTTTAGGAAGGACTGGTTGGATCTCCTTGCAGTCCAAGGGAATCTCAAGAGTCTTCTCCAACACCACAGTTCAAAAACATCAATTCTTCAGCACTCAGTTTTCTTCACAGTCCAACTCTCACATCCATACATGACCACAGGAAAAACCACAGCTTTGACAAGATGGACCTTAGTTGGCAAAGTAATGTTTCTGCTTTTGAATATGCTATCTAGGTTGGTCATGACTTTCCTTCCAAGGAGTAAGTGTATTTTAATTTCATGGCTGCAGTCACCATCTGCAGTGATTTTGGAGCCCCCACAAAAGAAAGTCTGACACTGTTTCCACTGTTTCCTCATCTATTTCCCATGAAACAATGGGACGAGATGCCATGATCTTCATTTTCTGAATGTTGAGCTTTAAGCCAACTTTTTCACTCTCTTCTTTCACTTTCATCAAGAGCCTTTTTAGTTCCTCTTTACTTTCTGCCATAAGGGTGGTGTCATCTGCATATCTGAGGTTATTGATATTTCTCCTGGCAATCTTGATTCCAGCTTGTGTTTCTTCCAGTCCAGTGTTTCTCATGATGTACTCTGCATAGAAGTTAAATAAGCAGGGTGACAATATACAGCCTTGACATACTCCTTTTCCTATTTGGAACCAGTCTGGTGTTCCATGTCCAGTTCTAACTGTTGCTTCCTGACCTGCTTATAGGTTTCTCAAGAGGCAGGTCAGGTGGTCTGATATTCCCATCTCTTGAAGAATTTTCCACAGTTTATTGTGATCCACACAGTTAAAGGCTTTGGCATAGTCAATAAAGCAGAAATAGATGTTTTTCTGGAACTCTCTTGCTTTTTCCATGATCTAATGGGTGTTGGCAATTGATTTCTGGTTCCTCTGCCTTTTCTAAAACCAGCTTGAACATCTGGAAGTTCACAGTTCACATATTGCTGAAGCCTGGCTTGGAGAATTTTGACTGTGTGGATCTGTGTGGAAAATTCTTCAAGAGATGGGAATATCAACCTACCTGACCTGCCCCCTGAGAAATCTGTATGTAGGTCAGGAAGCAACAGTTAGAACTGGACATGGAACAACAGACTGGTTCCAAATAGGAAAAGGAATATGTCAAGGCTGTATATTGTCACCCTGCTTTTTTAACTTATATGTAGAGTACATCATGAGAAACGCTGGACTGGAAGAAGCACAAGCTGGAATCAAGATTGCCAGGAGAAATATCAATAATCTCATATATGCAGATGACACCATCCTTATGGCAGAAAGTGAAGAAGAACTAAAAAGCCTCTTGATGAAAGTGAAAAAGGAGAGTGAAAAAGTTGGCGTAAAGCTCAACATTCATAAAACTAAGATCATGGCATCTGGTCCCATCACTTCATGGGAAATAGATGGGGAAACAGTGGAAACAGTGAGAGACTTTATTTTTTGGAGCTCCAAAATTACTGTAGATGGTGACTGCAGCCATGAAATTAAAAGACGATTATTCCTTGGAAGAAAAGTTAATACCAACCAAAAGCTCAAACTCCCTGAGTTGAGTCAGTGATGCCATTTAACCATTTCATTCCCTGTTGTCCCCTTCTCTTCTTGCCCTCAATCTTTCTAAGCATCAGGGTATTTTCCAATAAATTGGCTGTTCACATCAAGTGGCTAAAGTATTGCAGCTTCAAGTTTAGTATCAGTCCTTCCAGTGACTATTCTGGGTTGATTTCCTTTTAGATTGACTGTTTTGATCTCCTTGCTGTCCAAGGGATTCTCAAGAGTCTTTTAGCACCACAGTTAGAAAGAATTAATTATTTGGCACTCTGCCTTCTTTATGGTCCTATTTTCACATCATACATGACTTCTGGAAAAACCATAGCTTTGACTATGCAGAAATTTGTTTGCAAAATGATACCTCTGCTTTTAAATATGCTGTGCTGGTTTGTCATGGCTTTTCTTCCAAGGAGCAAGGGCCTTTTAATTTCATGGCTTCAGTCACCATCTGCATTGATTTTGGAGCCAAAGAAAATGAAATCTGACACTATTTCCACTTTTCCCCCATCTATTCACAATGAAGTGATGGGACTGGATGTCATGATCTTCACTTTTTGAATGTAATATGGGGATTCAAATAGTTGATATGATTAAAGTGCTTAAATAGTATCAGCCACATAGTATATATATTAAATTATATCTATTACTGCTCTACCTTTGGTATTACTATTATATTATTAGGTTTGATTGTGAAAAAATCTGTTTATATCTTAAGAGACACAATCACTTATAACCTTAATTTTTTGTGTTGTAGAAGTAACAGTTCCAGTGAAAGTATTGAAAATACCATGAAAAATATATGAAATTTAAATTATTGAAATGTGAACAACAAACTAATTCCTTTAAGTTTGGAGATATTACCAAATTCTATGAGATTATCTAACCAAAAGCAGCATTGTAAAACTTCCAAAGAATTAAACAATGTGGAAAGATGTTCAAGCATTTTAGAGAATTGTTAACACTCTAATTGGATAAAAATGCTAATACTTTAGAATAGTCATTTATAATGTTTTATTTACTTGTAAAGCTTATATTTGCTGGAATAATCTCAAAATAAATTTGTCCTACCCACTGACAAAATGGCTTAAATAATAAGCAGGGACAAGCAAAGGAACTGTTTGAATGCTTCTGTCAAATTATAGAGTTCATTGCAAAATTACAGATTTGGCTAAGAACGTAAGGCACCGAATATTATCATGACTGTAATAAAATCTGTTTTATTTCATTGTACATGGATAAGTCCTCTGGTGTTGTGATTTTAGTTAACATTTGGAGCTAAACACTGAGACCATGGAGAGCTTTAGTTCTACCAGTTTTGGCCAAATAACACCACTGTGATAGAGGTTTTAAAACTTATTAGTAAGTTCATGACATAGTCTGAAAGCAATTTATTGGGATAAGCAATAAGAGCACTAAAGTCACAGTTGGTACAAAATATGAACTTGTTCCACGTAATCAAACTGTGTCACAGGAAGTAGTGTCCCATGTTTTCCACCCTTATCCTCCACCCCACACCACCCCAAAAGTGTGGAAGACTTAAGAGGCATATATAAAGTTGTAGAAAAAAATATATCAAACATTGAAAAGAGAGGCCACTGAACTCTTGAAATGTTTTCTAATATTTGTCTAGAATCAAGAAATTACAACAAAATTAAGGATTTTTTTAAAACCTAAAATTTGTTTTATTTTTTATGTTGAAACTGTCCCTTTTCTGTTGAGGCAAAAAGACAACATTAGTGTATTCTTTAAGGTTAAAACGTTGAATATGTGACAGTGTATTCAGTAATAATGACTGTTTTCTCCTATTAGAATATTTCATAGGTCTATTAGCCTAACAGGACAGTCTTATTTTTACAAAATCCATTTATGTCAGTGTTACATATGCAAGAAAGACTAAATTTATTGATAGCAAAAGTGAAGTATCAACCATCAAGCCTTGATAATGGTATGTTAGATTATTTGATGTGATAGTATGCATTAGTTATAAATTCAAGTACTTGTTGGAAAATATTTTGAATATTATAACAATGCTGTAGATTGAGAACAAAAGTAAATGGTCATTATAACCTCCTACATTGAACATAATGTTTGTATTGCTATGAAATGACTGAAGCAATTTAGCACACACACAATACAAACATTATCAGATTACCCGACACCTTCAGAAGAATAGAATTTGAAGAACACCTCAGATGGTTTCTTGAAACAAAAATTTGTTGTTTAAAGCTGCTCATCTTATTTTGATTAACAATGAATTCTAAGTTTCAGAATTTATCACAGAAAGTAACAAAATAATTTTTTAGTTTCCAAACATATATGTTTCAGTTTAGGTGCTTGAGATTGGTCAATATAAAAAGCAATGAGTTTTTCCTGTTAAATTATGCTTCATTTTAATGTTTAATTTAGTTTCAAGGATCAAAAACTTGATTGCTGAACAATGATAGATATTTCCATTCAACTTTTGGAAAAATTTTTAATCACGTGATTGTTTTATTGATTACATTGATGGCTATTTTTTGTTGACTTAAAAATTTTAACATTTAATAATATTTTGCTATAATGGTATTAATTATTACAATAGTGATAAAGCATATATAATATTGTTGCTATTGTTCAGTCACCCAGTTGGTCCGACTCTTTGTGACCTCATGGACTGCAGCTCGCCAGGCCTCCCTGTCCTTTACCATCTCTTGAAGTCTGCTCAAGTTCATATCCATTACAATGAGTCAGCTGTTTGCATCAGAAACCCAGAATACTGGAGCTTCAGCTTCAGCTTCAGCATCAGTCCTTCCAAGGAGTATTCAGGTTTGATTTCCCTTAAGATTTACTGATTTAATCTCCTTGCTGTCCGAGGGACTTTCAGGACTCTTCTCCAGCACCGCAGTTCAAAGGCATCAGTTCTTTGGCGCTCTGCTTCTTTACAGTCTAACTTTCACAACAATAGGTAACCACTCGGAAGACCATAGCCTTGACTATATGAACCTTTGTTGGCTGAGTAATATCTCTGCTTTTCAACACACTGTTTAGGTTTGTCTTATCTTTCCTGCTGAGAAGCAATGTCTTCTGACTTCATAGCTGCAGTCACCATCAGCCATGATTTTAGAGCCCAAGAAGAGGAAGTCTATCACTGCTTCCACCTTTTCCCTTCTATTTGCCATGAAGCAATGGGGCCAGATGCCATGATCTTAGATTTTTTGAAATATACTTTGGGGCAAAAATAATACCAAATACTAAGTAATAACAATAAACTGGTAAACACAGCAGAAAAATAGAGATTTCATGTAAATCACTTAATTTTGAGAAATACTAACTTCAACAAAAAAAGTCTTAATGAGATACAGAAGAGTAAATCTTTCTTGACTTTTAATCCACTGGAAGATATGACTGAGTGTCCTTGATGAAACTCTGGTATAACATCTATCAAATAGATAAAAATCCTGGATAATTAAGTTTATATAGGTTTATTCTAAAGTTTGTCATCAGATCCACAGAATCTTTTGTGAGAAAGATCAGTTTTCTGGATCAAATTGTAGGTTCATGAATTTTTGATTCTCATTTGTTAGAAAATTTATTAATCTGCAAAGAAATTATCAGCATTGTGGTTAGTGTAGTAAATTTACAGCTATTGTTGTAAAAATATGTGCAAAGCTTTAAAAGTGAATTTTATTTGTAATTCTCATGCCATTTTGGGGGGGTTGTAGTCTTTGGAAAGAATATATGTATCTATATATAGTCTTTAAATATATATATATACATATATATATATGTTCATATATATATATGTATATATATATGTTCAAGAACCTAACAGAATTTCCTTAGAAACTTAGAAATATTTCCAGTTCTTAGAAACAATTGTTCCAAGGTTTTGAGACTAAAAAACAAGTTACTATTGTTACATTTGGTTTGGTTACTGGACAGATTTCATTAGTCAACCTACACACTCAAACTACATGCCACATTTGGCATCCAATGTCAGCACAGACTGTGACAATGAAAGTGACACTCCAGAGCGCAGCCACTTCTTGGCACTGTAATCATGATCTTGGTGCTTCAGTAAAAAGACAACACTTAAATCACTCAAATTTCCTTGGGAAGAGAATACTACCCAGAGAAGGAGTTAGAGCTAAAAATGAATATGAAGAAATATATTTCAATATCTGAAAGAAGAGAAATATGTACAGAACCAAGTGGTCAATCTCTCTTTGCTACAATATCTACCATTATCTGATCATCGGTTATGGGAAGAGAGTGACCCCAGTCATTCAAGATTATTTCACCTCCTTTCCTCTAAATAAACTCTCAGGCAGCATCTCATATCTCAAGCATTTGTCTCAAAGATAGATTGGCTTTGCAGACTTCACTGGCTCTCTGAATTGTAAGACATTCATAAGGACAAAAAGAAATGATTCTGGCTTTCTAGCTGAGGAAATTCAGATACCCAAGCAGCTAAGTGCTCCGAAATCTGATCACACATTAGTTTCTCTTCACTGACACTACAATCTCAAGATAATTAAGTCTCATCACATTCATTGCTTGGATATCAGTGATTTAACACTATCTGCTATTATTTATTTTGGTGGGATTTACCTGCCTATGACTCACAGAGTATAAACATCCAGAAGCCCGGAATATTAAAGCCAAAAAGGACTTCATGAATTATTGATTTCAATTTTAGGACAGTGAAATTACAACTTAAAAATGTTAAGTACTTTTTCTGATATTTAGTATCATTGGTAGCTCTAAAACCCAGGTCTGCTAATTACCCAATGCTTACCCACTCCCAAAGGGTTTTCTATATTCACAAATTTAGTTTTTATTTATACCAGAAACCTGGCCATATATTTTATTACATAACTATTTAGGGCTATAACGTTATGTTTATTAAAGACTGAACATTAGCAAAAGAGGCAATTAAGGGCTTGGTGTTTGAGAAGATGCAGACTGCATATGCATTTTGAAAGCTAATTGCCAGTATTCTGGTCTTTGTGCTGGGCTAGGTCACTACAGTTGTGTCCAACTCTGTGCGACCCCATGGATTGTAGCCCACCAGGTTCCTCGGTTCATGGGATTCTCCAGGCAAGAATCCTGGAGTGGGCTGCCATGCCCTCCTTCAGGGGATTTTCCCAACCCAGGGACTTAACCTAAATCTCTCTCCTGTATTGGCAAGTGGGTTCTTTACCACTAGTGCCACCTGGGAAGCCCATTCTGGTGTTTACTATGTATGAAACATGGTGATAAGTGATAGACATATGACAGCTTAAAGAGTAGCTGATGGAAGTGACACAAAGGGAGGAGTGTGCAATGAATAATCAGTATGTGCCAGATGTTATGTATTCCCAGAACTCAGTTTATAAGGTCAACACTGCTAAAAATAAAAGCTACCATATTTTGGAGTGAATTGTACTAAATGTTAGTCAGTTTAAAAACAAGGTCACCTGATTTCCATAAACTTCCCTGGTTTCATTCCCAGAAATACATTATATATGTGAAAAATAAGACTGGAAGTTTTAACACTGGCCTGCTGTCCACGCTGAGTTCCTCAGTAATATCCCACACACGTGCCATATACTCTCAATGTACATTTATTTTCATGGCTGTAAAGCTCATTTTCTTATTCTCTTTAAAATATTTCAGCACATCAGTTTCTCTGTACCTGAAATGTCATTCTAGACATCTTTCCCAGTTTCCCACCATCTCTTTCTCCCACTAGACTAAGAACACAATGAATTTGGAATTCTCTTTCACATCCATGTTAGAATTTAGCATAGTGTTAAACATAGATGAAGTACTCTCAATATTTTTCTAATAACAATTAACATTCTTTCACTTTTGGGGCTGATGAATACTCTGGTGAATAATAACAAATATCAATCAGGATACTTCTATTTACACTCAGCTGGGTCTAGTTATTCAGGAAGAATTTTTTCACAGAAAATTAATATTGGTATTACCAAATCAGCCCATATGTATTTTGTACCTTGTACACCAGTTAGCTTTGACCGTATTTATAGAAGTAGAATTATACCTTGAAAAGTTCTGTATTAGTCAGGGTTCTTCAGAAAAAAAGGACCAATGAGTTATGTGTATATTTACATGAATAATTGTATTTTAAGGACTTGACTCACATGATTGCCTGTTGAAAAAAGATAAGAGGTGATGTTGCAGTCTTAAGTTTAAAAGTCCATAGGCAATTTAGAAGACTGAAAAATTAGACAAGCTTTACAGTCTTGAGGGAAAATTCTGTTTCCTTTGGGAAATCTCAAGTGAAGTGAAAGTTGCTCAGTCATGTCCAACTCTTTGCAACCCCATGGACTATATAGTCCATGGAATTCTCCAGGCCAGGATACTGGAGTGGGCAGCCTTTCCCTTCTCCAAGGGATCTTCTCAACCCAGGGATTGAACCCAGGTCTTCACATTGCAGGTGGATTCTATACAAACTAAGGTATCAGGGAAGCCTGGGAAATCACAACTTTGCTCTTAAAATCTTCAACTTATTAGATGAGGCTCACCCACATTATGGAGTATCACCCTTTTTAACTCTAATTATAGATGTTAACCACATCTACAAAATATCTTTGCAACAGCATCTAGACTAGTGTTGGACCAATAACTGGACCCCATAATCTAGCCAAGTTGACACATAAAATGTATTATTCATAATCACTGTAAGTAATAGCCCCAAAGCACATGTGTATGTGAAGGACCTTGCAGATATGAGGCTTCCAGAATATTTTTCCATGCATTGTGTAAGCCCTCACTGACTGAGTACAGATGGTTGAAGATGTCTTAAGGTAGTATAAAAACCCCTATCCACTAGTAATCCAGCAGAGCTGATATCTTTGTGTGAACAGGGTACACTCTGAGCTGTAATAAACTTGGTAAATCTTACCACTAATCTCTATCAACAATCAGCTTCAGAGGGTACATAGAAGTCAAAATCATAACCAGAACCTAAGTATTTGGTTAAGATATAAAGTGTCATGATAAGATACTGGGTACGTTTCCATGTCAAAATAACTGACAAAACCCATGTGCTTTCTTAAATTGATGTTTGAAATGAGAAAGGAAAATTCCTTTGAGAAATCTAACTACATTCAGGAAGTTGTCACCTAGAATTGCTGAGTAAAATTAATATAGCTTTCAGTGTGTTCTTGATCTTTATAAAAGTAGTTGCCTTTGTTGAGTTATGTCCAAGAGCTAAGGGTCTGGTATATTTCTAATTCTGTTTTCAATTTTAAGCACATTTCTTAGGACATGAAGCATAGTGCTTAAACAGTGATTTCTTGTGAATAAATTGTCGATTTTCCACACAAAAGACATTTATGATGATACATTATCTATTGTTAAGAAATTCACTGTGATTTACAAAAGAAGTCATTCTTTACAGGCAGAAAACTCAGGTTTAAATGTGCCCTTTTGCTGACCATCCTCTGCCTATCTACTTTCAAAACAAGCCAAAGTGAATCATGAGTAATCACTCAGGTTGATAAGCCTGTTTCATACAAGTCTATTACCCAGACTGGCAATGGATGGGCTGTAAAAGCTGAAATTGGCACCAGCATAAGTTATGGACTTTTATTGAAGTATCCATTGAAAATTTCCAGAGAAAAACTACATATACATTGATATACCATAAAAAAGAATTAAGGATAGCATAGGATCGTACACACACAAAAAAAGGTTACAAAGTGATTGGCACAGGAAGAAGTATGGTTATAAATAGGCAACTGGAAAATTTGTCCATCTTAACAAAGTAATTCTGACTTAATATTAATTCTTATTTAGAAAACACTTGCTATCTCAATTCAAACCAGTATTTTTTTTCACTATGAAAACTAATGCAGTAAGTCAAATGCAATAGAAATACGCAAGAACAATTTCTTTTTACTGCCACATAGAAAAGATGATTTAAAAGTCAATAGCTCTTTGACATTCTCAGTATTATTTTTATTTTGGCAGATAAGAACTTACTAAATGTCTGTTTTAAGTAAGATTGCAGGTAGAAACCAAGTTTCTTATGTATGTTTTCAATATAGAATGAAAACAGCATATGATTTTTAACCGAACAAAGGATGGACATATTTTTTCAAAATGCTCTATGAATTATTTTTACTCACAAGGCCAATTCAAATTTTAGAAAATAAATCATTATCAGTCTTAATCAGGAGCACAGGCTACAGCCTGTGACACATTTCTGCCCCTTTCTTGATTTTCAAGAAGGTTAGAAAGAGCTTATATGTAGTTTCATTAAAAGATCCCAAACTTGAAGAAATCTCCTCTTTTACCCATGCCACAGCTGATTTGATGGGACGCTTAACCCAGAATTTTGCATGAATAAAAATTATCTTACTGAAAGGCTAATTATTGCTTAAATTTTTATTTTGTCATTACTTTTGGAAACTTTCAGTTATTTCCTTCTTTTTTTTTTTTTCATAAAGATCTGATTAGCAAGAAGAGTGACCCTGTCTTCCAGTTTAGAATGTATTCTTTTTCTTGCTTTTCCTTGGAAGGGAGGATAATGGAGGCTTAGTGTGCATGTTTTCTTTGAATTCCCCTTATACACATTTTTAACCTTGCAGTGAAAATGAACAGCACACAGACAACACCGAGCCTGTCTTTTTTTGCATTTTCAGGTTACCAATTTGAATTACACATGTTGAGCTTGCCAGCATTGGACACTTGCCTCAGGGAATTATTGTTGAAAGACAATTTAAAACATTGACTCTGAAGAGTCACATTAGGGTAACAAACATTTCATACAACAAATTCGAATCATTTTGAATTTTAGAGAATTATAACAATTCTAAGACCAAGATTTCTTAAAAACATACTGATGTTTAACTCATGAATGGCTATTTGTTCTGTGTGATCTGTATGGAGGAAACAGATTGCTTCTTTTTTTCATTTTATTGTGTACTTGTTAACCTATTTCTAAAGGTATTATGCTAATTATAACACAACTCTTCACATTCAGAATCAGAATTGCTCATTTTCAAGTTTTTCTTTTTTTCAAATTGTAATCTGTTAATTACTTGTTTAATGGAGTGTGTAATTACCTACTTTAAGTTAGGAAACTGTTTCCAATTTCAAAGATGGAAATCTACTTTAGAAATGAAAGAATATAAATGCAATCCGTTCTGATACAGAATATAACTCTTTACTTTCCTTAATGGATGTAAGTGAAAAAGATTAGATGGAAAAACACTCTTATTTTCTCTCTGTTTTTGTGTATACCATATCAAACATAGGTGAAATTTACAATAATGGAAATAGGTTACCATTCAGCTACACTTTGCAGAGTAATTTTACTCTCCATTTGTGGCATAAATGACACAAATGAATACAGCAAATGAAAATTACTAATCTCCAGGACAGTAGGAAAACCAAGTTATTAATGTGATGTATTTTTGAAAGTGTTTTCTTTTTCAAATACTTGGCCAAAAGAGAACACTTAGTCAAAAAATAGATTAAGTGTGGAAACAAGACAGAAGAGAACTGGAACAATTTAGGAAATATAACAATAATCTATAAGATTAATTGAGTTTGGAATTTATATAGGAGTTATATGGTTTATATGGATGATTTAATTCTATTTAAAGCAACAACAAATAGCTCAGACCATAAAGAATCCACCTGTAATGCAGGAGACCCAGGTTTGATCTCTGAATCAGGAAGATCCCCTGGAGAAGGGAATAGGTACCCACTCCAGTATTCTTGTCTGGAGAATTCCATGGATAGAAGAGCCTTGCAGGCTACAATCCATGCAGTCATGAAGAGTTGGCCTTAACTGAGCAACTAACACTTTCAATACACTGAGCTAATTGCTGGACCCAGGAGTTTGACTCTTTTTAACCTGATTCTATCAAGGGAGTGAGATAGATGCATGCCTTGCACAGACCGATTCAGTATAAAGATTCCACACACAGAGGCAGTTGTTGGCTGAGCATCTGTTGTGAAACCAGAGTAAAACAAAGAAGAAAGAATGGGTAGGTACTAGAAACTTTAAGCAGTCATTACTGAAAGACTGAGTCAAAATTCAAGGGCTCTCCTTGAAGCTAACTGTTCAGGGCACAGAAGGGAGCAAGCCGGCGAAGGGGAGGTGGTGAGCTGGAGGGAAGTTCCTTGGTTTTGCAGGAAGAGGGGGAGAGAGAGGAGGGTCATCAAGGTATGTTGAGGTGTGTACCTGTTAACATGAATGTGCTGCTACTGCTGCTAAGTCGCTTCAGTTGTGTCCGACTCTGTGAGACTCCATAGATGGCAGCCAATTAGGCTCCTCTGTCCCTGGGATTCTCCAGGCAAGAATACTGGAGTGGGTTGCCATTTTCTTCTCCAATGCATGAAAGTGAAAAGTGAAAGTGAAGTCGCTCAGTCATGCCCCACTCTTAGCGACCGCATGGACTGCAGCCTACCAGGTTCCTCTGTCCATGGGATTTTCCAGGCAAGAGCACTGGAGTGGGGAGCCATTGCCTTCTCCGGATAACAGGAATACAATGTATTGTTTCCCCTTCCACAGATCTTATCACAATGAATCACAAGGGCCTGCACTCACCCTTGCCAACACCACAAAAGGACAATTTTCCAATAAGGAAAGAACTTCAAACTTACCTAATGAATGAAGGCTCTGCACACATACACCGTGCATAATAACTGTTCAATATCCTTGGGTCCTCTGCAGTCAGGGTCTGAGCCCATACAATGCTGAGCATTTCTTTGTATTTGTGTGTGAGCATATGCACAATAAACCTTCCTCAGCTCTGTGGAACAGCCTTCCTGTCCATCCAAGAGCTTTTCAAGCTAGAGACATCTCTTCATATCCGGAATCCTTAAAATATCTGCAACATCCTTCGCCCTATACCCCACACCTCACAACATACATATATTTCAAAATCTGTGCTCCAATTTTCAAATTAGAATTTTAGAACAAGTTCTGTGTGCTAGATGACTCTGGAAATAGTAAATAATTTTAACGTATTGTAATTATTATATATTATTCACCAACTCATTTCACACATTGTGTTTCAATATTTTAATGTTTGCTGAATCTGTGATTGTGCAAGTTGCCTCTATGTAAGCCACATATTAATTACATTTTGTTTGGCAAAAAAAAATAAATAAATAAAAATAAAAGCAACAGCAAATATAAAAAAATAGTCAGAATAGTCTTGTGTCGCACATGAGGAGACCATTGTAGATACTAAGTGAATTTTGTTATTTCCCCTCAAGTAGAAGTATAGGTTTCACTGTCCAAACAAATGTCTCCAAAAAAGTTCTAGCTATCTTAATGGAAATAATTAGATTTATATATTCTTAGGGAATAAAGAAGATCCACTTACTCATAATTTTTTAATGAACATTTACTCTCTTAATGATCTTTCATGATAGGGGTTGAAAATTGATCATAAGAATTTTTGGCAGCAAAATCTCTGTGCTGAATGGGTAAAGAAGCAATATACCAGGGCTTTTCTTTTGTTGAAGTGTCTGTAACGTGGGCACAACTGGCAGGTAACCTAAGAAAATGCTTTAAAAAAATCAGTGGCTAGATGGACTTATGTCAACAAAAAGAAACAAATTAAGGAACTCTAAAACTTCTGTCCTCATAAAAGCAAGGATGACACTGGCAAAATATTGTTTGTATCAACTCTTCTAGGTCAATAGAAATTAACCAAAGGTTTGCAAGAGGACTGAGGAGGGTTTAGTTATTTTTTTTTTTAAGTCTCAGTATGAATAATGAGGTTTTGGGATTTTAACTTGAACTGTTCTTAACTTCTCTCCCATTCTCGCTTTTCAGTAGTTTGAACCACCCTGTAAACGCTTAACAAATAGCTTACAATTATTTTGAAATCTAGTATCCTTGTGTTCAGCAGAAGGATAAAAAGGTTGAAGCTCCTCAAAATGTTGCTCCCAGAGAATCATTGTTGTCTAGAGATTCCGTGGAAGATACTACTTTCAGGGATGTCTTTATGTTAACTGAATTGAAGCTTATATGAGAAATGGTTTCTTTAGAGGTGTATATTGAAATGATAGTTTAGAGATCATTGTTTACCCTACAAAGTTGTCTGAGACAGTGGATAATAGTTGAAGCCAACAATGAGATAGCCAAAATACTTGAAATGAAAAGCTAGGGAATGAGATGTCCATAGGATTCATTGTTACTCTAGCAGGACACATATGCTCAGAAATATTTTAAGAAGGTTTTATGTTTTCAATTCTAGCTGACCTTGAAGCTCTGAAGAAGCATGAAGTAAAGACTAAGTGTCAACTGCCTCTTGAAGGCATGCCCAAACATGCACAGAAAGTTTTATCAGTCAAACTAGGAGACTTATTAAGCAAATATATGTCCATTTGATGAAAAATTAGCAGAACAGTAGGCTAACCAAAGACTTCAGTAGACATATACAATAAAGAATATAGACGTTAAATAAAATGATTACTTCAAGAGTGTTAAGAAAAAAAGAAAGAACAAAAGCAGCCACAAACAATAATAACAACCACCCTGGAGAAGTGAGAAAAACTAATTTTCAGAGTTGTCACATTATATTATTTAAAATGTCCAGTTTGTAACAAGAATATTATGAGGCATGCAAAGACACAGGAAAGCATGACCCATACACACACACACACACACACACACACACACACACACACACAAGCTAATGATAGAAATCATCTCTGAAGAAGCCTGCATGTTGGAGTTACTAGATAGACTTCAAATTAACTTTTAAAAATATGTTATGAGAACTAAAGGAAACCATGTCTAAAGACAAAAAGAAAAGTATAAGAATGACATCTCACCAAAAGAGAATATTGAAGTGGAATAGATACTATTGGAATATAAATTTTAAAGTTGAAAATATAGTATAATAACTAAAATAAAAAAATCAACGCAATGTGTCAATAATAGATTTGAGCAGGCAGAAGAAAAAATCTGTAAATTTGAGATTTCAATTAGATTATTCAGTCTGAGGAATAGAGAAAAAAGAGGCAAAAAGTGAAAAGATTCTCAGATATCTGAGCACATCATCAAATATATTAGCATGTTCATAATGTGAGTCTAAAAGGAGAGAAGAAAGAGAAAGTAGTGGAAAAATATTTCAAAAACTAATAAAAGCTTCTTAAATTTAATTAAAAATTAGTCAACAGATCCAAGAAGCTCATCATACATCAAGTAGTTTAAACTCAAAGATCCACACCTTGATACTTTTTAATCAAATTGCTGAAAGCAAAGAGAGAGTATGAAGATGAAGGTACAATATACTGAAATTTATGAGCTGCATGAAAGTTAGTTCTCAGTATGAAATTTATAACTACAAATTACTTCATTAAATATTTTTTTCTCAAATCAATTTCACCTTAAGAAATTAGAACCTACAAACTAAACTAAACCTAGAAGCTAATGAAGAACATAGAGCAGAAATATATTAAATAGAAAATAGAAAACCAATAGTGAAAATTCAAAACAAATAAATTTGTGTTTTGAAAAAGATTAACAAAATTGACTAATATTTAGCTATATTTAGCTATACTAATTATAAGAAAAAGAACTTAAATTATGAAAATCAGAAATGAAATAAGAAACATTACTACTGACCTGACAGAAATAGATATACACCAGAAGATTATGATCATATTGAATAAACTTTAAAAAATAGACAAATTGCTAGAAAACAGAAATTATTGCAACTAATTCTATGTGAAATGGATAAACTGAAAATTCCCATAACAAATAAAGAGGTTAACTTAATCAGAAAATAGTCACATAGAAAGGTTCGGGAGCAGATTGACTCACTGTTGAACTGTACCAAACATTTAAAGAAGAGTTAATACTTATCTTCCACAAACTCCTCCAAAATATAGAACTTGAGGGAACAATTACCCAATCATTCTATGAGGTCAGTTTTAACTTCACAGAAAAGCCATATTTAAAAATTCATAAGAAAAAACTATAAGCCAATATCCCTTTGAATACAAATACAAAAGTTTCCAGTATTCTTAAAAAAAAAAAAAAACTAGCAAAAAAGAAAAAAATCCACTAACATATAAAAAGGATTACATACCATATAATATTTATGGCATTAATTCAATGTTGGTTGAGCACATGAAAACTAATCATTTTAATGTACCATAACAATACAATAAAGGACAAAATACACTCAGTCATATTATATATGTTCAGATGCTCAGTCATGTCTGAGCATTTGCAACCCCATGGGCTGTAGCCCACCAGACTCCTCTGTCCATGGGATTTCCTAGGCAAGAATACTAGAGTGAGTTGCCAAGATTTTGAACTGTGGTGTTGAAGAAGACTCTTGAGAGTGCCTTGGACTGCAAGGAGATCAAACCAGTCAACCCTAAAGGAGACTCAATTCTGAATATTCATTGGAAGGATTGATACTGAAGCTGAAGCTCGAATACTTTGGCCACATGATGCAAAGAGCCAATTTATTAGAAAAGACCTTGATGCTGCAAAAGATTGAAGGCAGGAGGAAAAGGAGATGACAAAGGATAAGATGTTTGGGATTGCATCACCAACTCAATGAACATTTGAGCAAGCCCCAGGAGATTGTGCAGGACAGGAAAGCCAGGTGTGCAGTCCATGGGATTCATGTCAGTCAGACATGACTGAGTGACTGAACAACAATGACAGCCTCCAGGAAATCTTCCTAACCCAAGGATCGAACCTGCATCTGTTAGTTATCTTGCATTAGCAGGCAGATTCTTTACCACCAGCACCACCTGTCTGCTAATAACATGCATAAAAACATTTGACAACAATTTGTACCTTTTGATGTTAAAAATACTTAAACACAAAAGAAATGGGAAATTCCTTAACCTGATAATGTACATCTGCCAAAAAAAAAAAAAATCAACATATAAAAAGCAATTGCAGAGATTGGTTCAAGATTGCAGAATAGAAGGATATGTGCTCATCTCCAAGCATTTCACACTACCAATCAACAATCTGAAAATTAAGAAAACTTCAAGTTACAATACTGTCAAAAACAACTAAATATTTAGAAACAAATTTAACAAAAGGAGTACAACACATGTACTAAAAAGTACTAAATATCATTTAAACATAAGATATAAATGAATGGAAATATATCCAACTTTCTTGGATTGAAGGACCTAATACTCCCTAACTGACCTGCAGATTCAATTCAATTCCTACAAAAAATTCTGCTAAGCTCTTTTAGAAATTGAGAGGCTGATATGTAAATTTTATATGTAAATTGAATATACCTAAAATAGAGACAAGAATCTTTAAAAAACAATAAAGTTGAAATACTTTGCCAAATCCCCAAAACATACTACAAAGCTATACTAATCAAGACAGTGTGGTAATGGCATAGGAGAAACATATAAGTCTGTTCCCAGAAAAATCACTGGCAATTGTCTGAATTGCAGGCTGAATTAGTTTCTTTTTTAAAATGAAATACCATTTGTAATTTAAAGAATGATTTATTGACATAGGATTTTCATAGAAATAGGTATTTAATGAGTATTTTCTCAAAATTAAATGATGGATATTAAACTGTCACTTCGTGGAAAATGAGTGATAGCAGTTTTTGCCAATATTAATATTTGAGTATTCAAAGTGAAAATTAGACTTTTGGAAAACTTGAATACACCCACATGAATTGCACAGCTTCTCAATACTTAAGAACATTTCTGATAAGATTGGAATTGTTATTTATAAATGTGACTTTTTGATATTATAAAATGAGATATGTAAACCTTTGTAGTATTTTAACAGTTCAGTGAACCAGTGTCTTCCACATGACCAATGTATAATGTCATAACATCATGCAAAGTTAAAATATATTTTCATAGGTTATGGTGGGTCCATGTGGTTATAATGTAATATGGAAATTTATTAACTTAGTTTCAGGGTCTACTTTGCAACTGTCTTTAAAATAGCCACTGTTTCACAAATTGTGGTGTAGTATAAAAAAGAATATCAAAAATTTTCTAAAAGGCAACTAAACTCCAGTGTATATTTGTATGAGTCTGAATTTTCTTCAGAGACTTCAAGAAAAATAACATATTACAACAGATCAAATGGAGATGTAGATATGAAAATTCAACTGTTTTCTATTAAGCTAGATATTAAAGAGACTTGCAAGACTGAAAAACAATATTATTCTTCTTGCTAATTTATTATTTATTTTTAAAAATTGGTTATTTTTCATGAAATATTCTAGTTATGTTTCTGTAATAAGTCTATCAGTATTGTTAATATTACTAAATATATATTAAAATATTTCAATGGTAACTTTTAATATAGTGGTATTGATAGTGACAACCTACATAATCTAGTCTTTTTTCATTTTTAAGTAATGTTCATAAATGCAAAGGAATTTTGAGACTAAAATGTCTGATAGCTGCTGAAGTTAATATTTCCATGGGGGGATAATTTAAAGAAAACCTGATAGCCTTTTATTGTTGAAATGTCAATACTTCTATTAGCTCTAAGCACATTCCCTTTAGAATTTATTTGAATTATAAGAAGTTATATTCTCTAATTCATTTTTTCATTCAGTCAGGAAATACTGCACTATTCTAGAAGAAGAAGATATAGGAGAGGAAAACAAATAAACAGCCAACTAAGAAATACTCTGCTTTCACTGAGACTATGCACTGGTAGGATGGATAAAAGTATATAAATAAAAAACCTGCAAAATATAATATCCTATATAATATCCTATATTATGAATATACTTCAAGTCAATCATAAAGATCCTGAATTTGAGTAATTATAACACAGGCCACATAAATTTTAAACCAACAATAATGAGAGTAGATTTCATGAACTCTTTGGCATGGGTTAGCTTCTAATTTGAATCAGCTATATTGGCTCCCCTCTATATGAATATTTAAAAGCAAATTAGACAAAATGATGCAAAAACAAGTCATTTGGACTACGTAAAATCTACTCCACATGGCCCATTTGGCTACTGACTTAGCTGATTTTATTTCATAGGCATTCTGGGCTTGACCATGTTCACATATCCTTCCTTTTCCAGGTTAAGGTATTGAATAATCTATTTGGATCACAGTGTAACTATGATATCTATCAGGCTGATAGAAGAAAATGAAATTTGGCTAACTTTAGGAACTAAGTAGGACCAGTTTTCCACCATCTTATCTTCTTCTTTGTGTTTTTCCCACTTATATTCTGAGCTACAATTATCTCTTTTGGTTTGGAACCATGAGATTCATAGCACTGTATAGAAGACAGTGACCAAAACCAAGTCAAAGTAAAAGAAATGCAAGAAGGCAAAGAGGTAGTATGAGGAGGCCTTACAAAATAGCTAAGAAAAGAAGAGAAGTGAAAGGCGAAAATATGCTCAACTGAATGAAGAGTTCTAAAGAATAGCAAGGAGAGAAAAGAAAGCCTTAACTGAGCAATGCAAAATAGTAGAGAAAAAGAGTAGAATGGGAAAGACTAGAGAGCTCTTTGAGAAAATTGGAGATACCAAGGGACTATTTCATGCAAAAATGGGCACAATAAAGGACAGAAAAGGCAAGGAACTAACAGAAGCAATAGGGATTAAGAAGAGGTGGCAAGAATTCACAGAACTATACAAAAAAGATCTTAACGACCCGGATAACCATGATAATGTAGTAACTCACCTAGAGCCAGACATCCTGGAGTGTGAAATCAAGTGGACCTTAGGAAGCATTATTACAAATAAACCTAGTGAGGTGATGGAATTCCAGCTAAGCTGTTTCAAATCCTAAAAGATGATATTGTTAAAGTGCTACACTCAATATGCCACCAAATTTGGAAAACTCAGCAGGACTGGAAAAGGTCAGTTTTAATGCCAATCCCAAAGAAAGGCAATGCCAAAGAATGTTCAAACTACCATCCAATTGTGCTCATTTCACATGCTGGCCAAGTAATGTTAAAAACTCTTCAAGTTAGTCCTCAGCAGCACGTGAACTAAGAACTTCCAGACACACAAGCTGGATTTAGAAAAGGCATAGGCACCAGAGATCAAATGGCCAACATTCATTGGATCATAGAAAAAGTAAGAGAATTTCCCTCCTCTCCCCTAAAAAATCTGTTTTTGCTTCATTGCTACAATAAAGCCTTTGACTGTGTGGATCATGACAAACTGGAAACTTCTTAAAGAGATGGGAATATCAGACCACCTTACTCGCCTCCTGAGAAACCTGTATGCAGGTCAATAAGCAACAGTTAGAACTGGACATGGAACAATGGATTGACTCAAAATTGGGAAAATAAAAGAATATGTCAAAGCTGTATATTGTCTTGCTGCTTACTTAACTTATGTGCAGAGTAAATCATGTGAAATGCTAGGCTAGAGGAATCACAAGGTGGAATCCAGATCACCAAGAGAAATATCAACAACCTCAGATATGCAGATGACACCACCCTTATGGCAGAAAGTGAAGAGGAACTATAGAGCCTCTTGATGAGGGTGGAAGAAGAGAATGAAAAAGCTGACTTAAAACTCAAGATCATGGCATCTGGTCCTATCACTTCATGCCAAATAGATAGGGAAAAATTGGAAACAGTGACAGATTTTATTTTGGGGGGCTCCAAAATCACTGTGAATGGTGACTGCAGACATGGACCTTACAAGATGCTTGCTCCTTGTAAGGAAAGCTTTGACATACCTATACAGCATATTAAAAAGCAGAGACCCTTCACACTTTGCTGACAAAGGTCCCCCTAGAAAACTATGGTTTTTCCAGTAGTCATGTATGGATGTGAGAGTTGGATCATAAAGAAGACTGAGCATTGAAGAACTGATGTTTTCAAATTGTGATGCTGGAGAAAATTTTTCAGAGTCCCTTGGACTGCACAGAAATCAATCCTGTCAATCCTAAAGGACATTAACCCTGAATATTCATTGGAAGCACTGATGCTAAAGCTGAAGCTTCAATACATTGGCCACCTGATATGAAGAGTCCACTAATTGGGACAGACCCTGCTGGGAAATATGAGGGCAAGGAAAGGGGGCAAAGACAGAGGATGAGATGGTTGGATGGCCTCATGGACTCAACAGACATGAATTTAAGCAAATTCTGGGAGATAGTGAAAGATGGGGAAGCCTGAAGTGCTGCAGCCCAGGAGGTTGCAAAATGTTGGATACAACTTAGTGAGTGAACAACAAATCTTCCAATTTCCATATCAGTTATTCAAATTTTATATTTCTATATCTAGTCTTTTTGAAGTTGGGAATATTTTGGTATCCTCACAAAAATGGCAGGATGTAGAATTATCAAGTCAACTATTTTTGCAAATGATACAGAATTGGAATATTTTTAAATCTATTTATAAGGGATCAATTTTCACCAATTACTAGCTTAGGCTGGGTCAGGAAAATAAAATTCCCTATAGATATTTTAAAGAGAAGTATTTATAAAGAAACTAACAGACACATATACACTGAAAAATTTGGACACATGAAGGTCAGAGCTACTTCTAAAATTTACAAAAGCAAGAAATGTCAAAACTCACAATGGTTAATATAGGTTGTCTGCAGCACCAGGTGGGTGATTTTTCAGATGAGACAGGAGCTACAGAAAAATCTACTGCTGAAAATCATGAGATGTTTATTGTTGCTATAGGAACAATATTAACCTTTGCTACTCTTTTGCTTATAAATCACATATAAATTCTTCTCACTAGTGGAATTTAATTCATAACTCTGCATGCAAGTGTTTCTGGGAAATGTAGTTCTTGGGCTTCTACATTATAATGGAGAGTGTAGAAGAATTTGGGAATGAGGTTAGTTATTGGAAAATAAAAGCAATAGTCATTACATCAAGAGAGCAAATATGACAAGATAAATGCTCTTCAGTAAAAATCTGAAAATAGAAAAGCAATAACATATTCTTTATGTAGCGTTTTATAATTAAATAACTAATTAAATAACACCTTATAAAAATCTTTGTGAGGTGATTTAATAGGTTAAAGGTCTTAGAGAAAATACAAAATTTATAGTAAGGGAGAGAGAATATTAAGTCACAAAAGGATAGTGCCTCACAACATATTAAAAGTCATAATGGAGTAATCTATTTTGTTTGCTCAACCCTACAAAATGGATTTGGGTGCCCATTGAGGATCTGTTCTCAGAGATGTCCCTATACCACTAAGTTGAACTTTCTGTGAACTGTACCAAATTCAAGCATATTATCAGCCATTTAAAAAGAAATATCAGCTAGCTGAGACCTTGGTGGTAACCTTGTAACTATACAATAATTTTAGATTGCAACTAATCCTGGCTTAACAAGCACCTTCACTTCTGGCCTGCTCCAATTATAGTTATTAAGGAACAACTCATGTAACTAACTGTGATCTTGAGGTTCTTGCCTTTATAAGCTCCTTCTCTTGTAGCTGTGCATGTGTGTATGCTGATTCGTTTCAGTGATGTCTGACTCTTGGACCCCGTGGGCTATATTAGCCTGCCAGGCTCCTCTGTCCATGGGATTCTCCAGAAAAGAATACTGGAGTGGGTTGCCATGCCCTTCCTCAGCGGATCTTCCCAACCCAGAGATCCAACCCATGTCTCCTGGGTCTCCTGCAGTGACAGGCAGATTCTTTACCACTAGCACCACTTGAGAAGCCCATTTTGTAGTTGCTGCTGCTGCTGCTTCTAAGTCACTTCAGTTGTGTCCGACTCTGTGTGACCCCATTGACGGCAGCCCACCAGGCTCCCCCATCCCTGGGATTCTCCAGGCGAAAACACTGGAGTGGGTTGCCATTTCCTTCTCCAATGCATGAAAGTGAAAAGTGAAAGTGAAGTTGCTCAGTCATGTCTCTTAGCGACCCCATGGACTGCAGCCTACCAGGCTCCTCCGTCCATGGGATTTTCCAGGCAAGAGTACTGGAGTAGGGTGTCATTGCCTTCTCCATTTTGTAGTTGAGTGGAATAAAATTCAAGTGCTTCTTTAATTTGTGTCTTCTGGGCTACAGTCCTAACAAATCCCAGATAAACACTTGTTATTTCAATCAGGTCTCCATTTCTGAAATTTTAGTTAACACAGCTGTCATAGTTAGCAGAATTTGGACCAGCCACCCTCAGCAGTCTGGGACTCCTTTAGATTCAGTCTACAGTACTTACAGGGCTTTCCAAGTGGTGCTTGTGGTAAAGAACCCATCAACCAATGGAGGAGACACAGGAGACCAAGTTTTATCCCTGAGTGGGAAGAACCCCTGGAGGAGTGCATGGCAACACATTCCATTATTCTTGTCTGGAGAGTCCCATGGACAGAGGAGCCTGGCAGGCTATACTCCCTGGGGTCAAAGAGTCAGACATGAATGAAGTGACTTAGCATGCACACACTAACCCATTGCATGCAGTTGTCTCTTCAATGGCTTGGAGGCTATGAAGTGAGGACTACTAGATCCCATTTGATTGAGGATTGTGACTATTTGGGTGTTTCTAAGTATCAACACTAGTTCCCCTCTCTTTTGGAGAGTAAGGAGGAATCTTTCTTCAGATTTGGGTTTCACAGTAAAAAAAAAATTTTTTTTCTTATGAGTACTCAAAATAATAGGAAGCTCTTATAGAAACAATTGAAAGAAAGATAAACCCCATCGTCAGTTTTATGCTTAACACTTGTGGACACTTACCCTTTAACAATCTATCTAAATGGGTCCATTTATCTGGGATGATTTAAAATTGCACTGGCCAAATTGAGGAACTTTCCAAATTCCCAAATTAGTCTGTCTTTGTGCTTGACTGAAAAATGTACTGACCAGACAAAATAAGTGGGAAACATTTCAACTGGCATCTAGAGGTCTCCAAAGATAACACTGAGAAAATTGCCTCCTTCATGCTGTTAATGAAAAGATGGCTCAGAGTGTCTCTAAACTTGAAAAATCAGATGAACTTTCTTACCCTTCTTCTATCCCCCTTCCAAATTCTGCACCCTCTCCTCCATCCCTTTATTTGCCTTATTTGAACTTCCCTTTCAAGTAACTGACTTGCTTCTCCTCCTCTCCATCAGTTGACACCCCAGAGCCCAGAGGAACTCTTGACACCCTGTTCTGACAGCTCCTTTAAAAAAAACAAAAAAACAGAAACTAAGCCCACCAGATGAAGGTAAAAACTGGCCCATCTTCTCAGCAGTTCCCCAGGCCTTCCTATAAGCAATCACCTGAGATAAAGCCCAGATTACTCAGTAATTAGAACTTGAAACAAACAAACAAACAAACAAGCAAAATGAGGGTAAGAACAAACTGCTACTAAAAGGACTCTCTTGTCCAAGTAGCCTCCTTAAAATTACTTGTCAAAGGAAAATATAGATCTTAAAAATCTTCTCCACAAATAATAAAATATTTTTAGTCATCTGAGTGAGTAATTTTACTTATTTAATCATTATTCATAAACTAGTGATTTTTGTATTATAACTGATTCATGACTAAAATTTTGAAATGAAAACTATGATATGTCTGATTATGTTTGTTTATATGTCTAAGTTATAAATATTCCAGCAAACTTGCTAAACTCAGCAGTGGCCACAGGACTGGAAAAGGTCAGTTTTCATTCCAATCCCACAGAAAGGCAATGCCAAAGAATGCTCAAACTACCACACAATTGCACTCATCTCACATGCTAGTAAAGTAATGCTCAAAATTCTCCAAGCCAGGCTTCAGCAATACGTGAACCGTGAACTTCCTGATGTTCAAGCTGGTTTTAGAAAAGGCAGAGGAACCAGAGATCCAATAGCCAACATCCTCTGGATCATGGAAAAAGCAACAGAGTTCCAGAAAAAAACATCTATTTCTGCTTTATTGACTATGCCAAAGCCTTTGACTGTGTGGATCACAATAAACTGTGGGAAATTCTGAAAGAGATGGGAATACCAGACCACCTGACCTGCCTCTTGAGAAATCTGTATTCAGGTCAGGAAGCAACAGTTAGACCTGGACATGGAACAACAGAATGGTTTCAAATAGGAAAAGGAGTATATCAAGGCTGTATATTGTCACCCTGCTTATTTAACTTCTATACAGAGTACATCATGAGAAATGCTGGGCTGGAAGAAACACAAGCTGGAATCAAGATTGCTGGGAGAAATATCAACAACCTCAGATATGCAGATGACACCACCCTAATGGCAGAAAATGAAGAGGAACTACAAAGCCTCTTGATGAAAGTGAAAGAGGAGAGCAAAAAAGTTGGTTTAAAGCTCAACATTCAGAAAACGAAGATCAAGGCATCTGGTCCCATCAGTTCATGGGAAATAAATGAGAAACAGAGGAAACAGTGTCAGACTTTCTTTTCGGGGGCTCCAAAATCACTGCAGATGGTGATTGCAGCCATGAAATTAAAAGACGCTTACTCCTTGGAAGAAAAGTTATGACCAACCTAGACAGCATATTCAAAAGCAGAGACATTACTTTGTCAACAAATGTTCGTCTAGTCAAGGCTATGGTTTTTCCAGTGGTCACGTATGGATGTGAGAGTTGGACTGTGAAGAAGGCTGAGCGCCAAAGAATTGATACTTTTGAACTGTGGTGTTGGAGAAGACTCTTGAGAGTCCCTTGGACTGCAAAGGAGATCCAACCAGTCCATTCTGAAGGAGATCAGCCCTGGGATTTCTTTGGAAGGAATGATGCTAAAGCCGAAATTATATCTAAATTATGATGCTAAAACCACAAAAAATATAGCAAAATATTAATTTTTTAAAGATCTCTATTTAATTTGCTTAAGCAAATGATAAATTATATAAAGGTTCTCAAAAATATAGTAAAATCTAAGACAAATATTTTTCAAATTCATGTGATCCTTACTTGGAGAATCCCATGGACGGAGGAGCCTGGTAGTTTACAGTTCATGGGGTCACAGAGTCAGACATGGCTGAGCAACTAAGCATGCACACATAAGATAACTTTAAGTAAACAAAAGTTAATTTTAAGCATGTTTATTTAATTAATAAATAACTTGTTTTTCTATCTGGGTTTGCTAGTCAGGTAGGCTAATGTCTCAATTGCAAATTTGTCAGCAAAGGAAAAAAATTAAGATAATAACTAACTGCTTTAATATCTCATGAAATTTTCATGAGTAATTCAAGTATGATTGTTAAGAACAAATGAATTAAATAGATGTAAATGAGATGATTTTTTTTTGGTTAACATTTTAACAATAATTATTTTATGATATATCTACTTAATTGTTTCCTAAACCTCTTTGATGATTTACACCCTTAGAATTTTGCTAAGTTGATTTAAATAATGGAAATTCATTGACTATCTAGATTATTTCCAAATAAGATAAAATACTAGACATTAATTGCTAAGCAAATGCTGGTTTATGTATTTTTGATCCCTTATTACAGAGATACTAAGTATGTTTGGGGTCTGTTCATAAATATATTTTATGCTTTACTAAAAGATTATACTATGAAGTAAGATATATTTCTAGAAATTGTAAAATGTATTTATAATTTCACCAAGGCACAAAATGTTGATACAGTTCATGATTGTTTGCTTCTTCATTTTCACCAAAAATTTAAGGTTTCAAAAGATTAAGAAGTCTAATTAATATATATGATTAAAGCTACTAGATATAATAATAGAACTAGGATGTGTTTGGGGGTAAGAAATGTGTAAGTTATGGAGACATGGTTGTTAAAAAAAAAAAGAAAATGATTTTGTTCTAAAGTTGGCTATTTCTAAATGAGAAATAAAACAAAGGGTAAGCTAAAATGGATATATAAAGTTGTAAAATGTTTGCAAAAAAAGGAATCTTTAGAAATAAATTTTATTTGTGGTCATGACTGGATAATATTAGAATGAATTTGATTAAGTAAATGAGGTTTAATATTAAAATAATATTCTTAATATTAAAATATTATTTTAATATTAAAAATAACAGGTACAAAATTAAAATTTGCTTTTCCCTCTGTTAAAAGAACAACTCTTTTTCTATTGGTCTGCTTTTGATAATAAAAGGCTATGAAAAATTTTTATTTACATTTATTCTTCCTCAAAAATATTACAAAAACAAAGATCTTATGACTTGTCAAAATAATCACCTATAATCTATCAGGTCTTTGATTACTTCAGTGAACCTAGTCCTCAGCATTAAGAGCTAACTTTTTCTCAAAATTATGTGTATATGTGTGTGTGTGTGTGTGTGTGTGTGTGCTCAGTCATGTTCAACTCTTCACAACACTGTGGACTATAGCCTGCCAGACTCCTCTGTCTATGGGATTCTCCAGGCAATAATACTAGAGTGGGTTGCCATTTCCTCCTCTGGGGATCTTCCTGACCCAAGAATCAAACCTGCATCTCCTACATTGGCAGGAGGATTCTTTATCAAATAGCCAACCAGGAAGCCCTCAAAACTAGATAACTTTCTATATTTGCCTGCTGCTACTGCTAAGTTGCTTCAGTCGTGTCTGACTCTGCGCGACCCCATAAACGGCAGCCCACCAGGCTCTCCCATCCGTGGGATTCTCCAGGCAAGAACACCGGAGTGGGCTGCCATTTCCTTTTCCGATGTATGAAAATGAAAACTGAAAGTGAAGTTGCTCAGTCGTGTCCAACTCTTAGCGACCCCATGGACTGCAGCCCACCAGGCTCCTCCGTCCATGGGATTCTCCAGGCAAGAGCACTGGAGTGAGGTGCCATTGCTTTCTCCTCTGCATTTGCCTATGACATCTTTAATAAGTATTTAAGTTTAAAAGTCACAGTCGTTTCTCTTTGCGACCCCATGGACTATACAGTTCATGGAATTCTTCAGGCCAGAACACTGGAGTGGGTAGAATTTCCCTTCTCCAGGGGAGCTTCCTAACCCAGGGATTGAACCCAGGTCTCCATCATTGCAGGGGATTCTTTACCAGTTGAGGCACTAGGGAAGCTGAAGTATACAGGAGTGGGTAGCCTATCCCTTCTCCAGCTGATTTTCCTGACCCAGGAATTGAACTGAGTTTCCTGAATTACAGGTGCATTCTTTGCCAACTACGCTATCAGGGAAGTCCTATTTAGGTTAAACAGATAACTAAACATTGTGTTACAGAGCCCAATTTGATCAAGTGTTTTAAAACCTTTCTGATATTTTTTACAAACTTACCCAAAATCAAATTCAAAAGGTTTTTTTTTTGTTGTTGTTGTTGTTCTAGAACTAATTTTGAGATATTTTCTTTTCTTATAAAAAGAGAAACAATAAGTTAGGCATATTTGACATGTTAAATTACAAAGGAAGCATTGGCAAATAAGTAATATACCTTCTTCATGTTGTATCTATATAGATATAAGTGTTCTAGAAATTGTATGAAACTCTTGGAAGTTTTATAAATCTTGGCATAAATGTTATCTCACACTAAAAGGCCTGAACCTAAGTATCAGGGAAATGCCTAACTGATATTCATGCAAAGGCATGAATCTATAAAGATTATGCCATGAGAGTAAAATCCATTCCATTACTGAAAAAACAAAGACAAAACAAGAACAAAAAACCCTGACTTATCTTTCCCATACTTTTGCCATCCTGCTGTTCTTATAAAATGTAATAGCTTAATTTAAATCAGATAAATTAAGATGGGTCAATATTAGCTGTAAGTTAAATAAATAGACCTTTGGGAAACCCAGCATGGCCACTTGGTTTTTCCCATCTACTGGCAAAACTCATTTTCTGTTTGATGGGTTGAAGCCTTTCCTTGCTGTCAGGTTGATGCACTTACAATGGCAAAACAAAACAAAACAAAAAATTTTGGAGTTTAACTTCCATGATCTCCAGTGATCAAGACACCCCACTTCACTCAGTAATTCATACTAGCCTTTAACAAAAACCTTGCAAAGTTCTTGAAATTTCCCCATCTCTAACAACCTCAGTCATTAGGCAAGGTCAATAGAACAAATGGAAAAACTGGACGCAGGCAAACAAGAATTGTGTGGGATTGAATTAATTGATGAAAACGATTATATTTTTATGACTTCTTTGTTTAAAATATTTTTAATCTTTCATCTTTCCAAACACAAGGAAATCTTTTTTTTTCTAGGACTTATAGAAATTTGGTAAGTTATACTTTTGTAAGCAGAACTGAAACATTTATCTTTTTCTCACTACCTGATCCCTCTGGAATTCAGAAATTCTCAAACTAAAACTGTCTTTTTCCTAAAGACCTACCAACACACACAAGCACAAACTGAAGGTAGACAACTTAATATAAACTTCAAAGAAAATGACTTATCAGCTCATATTTAGATGATTCTCAGGCCTATTTCTAGTATTAGTCATTCAGAAAATTTACCTAACTCCTGAAGACATCATCAGAGACATTTCAAACTACGAAACATGTTTTAACCCTGAAATCTAGAAATTTTCTTAACTGACTGTCCTGTGGGCTGAAAAATTAGTCTATAATTTAGTTTAAAGATTAAGTAGCCTTTGTTTTTCTTTTGTTTCCATAGAAGTGCCTCTTGGGCTTCCTTGATATCTCAGCTGATCAAGAATCCATCTTCAATGTAGGAGATATGGGTTCAAGCCTCAGGTTGGAAGATCCCTTGGGAGAGGAAATGGTAATTCACTTCAGTATTTTTGTCTGAAAAATCCAATGGACAGAGGAGCCTGGTGGGCTACAGCCCAAAGGGGCGCAAAGAGTCAGACATGATTGAGTGACTAAGTATGCACACATGCATCTTATTAAATACCTGATTGCTTGCAGCAGAGACCAACAACCCAGAGCCCATCTGCATCACCATCTCTTGAAATGAGATACAATGGTTTAACTGAATTGACTTGTTCTCGGAATAAAGAAAACTGAGAAATATTACACGTATTCATTACTTTCTTCAAGAAATAATGATTGTGCTGGCACTGGTGTAGACTATGGGAATATAACAATCATAATCATGACATATTCCCTGCTCACAGCCCTGAGCGCCAATATACTGGCTGGCCAAAGTTACTCCAAAAGCACTGACATCTCATAACTTATCACTGGACACTTCATTGCACTCCAGAGAGAAGAAATCCAGCTCCACCCACTGACACAAGCTTGCCTAAACAAGAAACCTTGACAAGCCACCTGAACATCCCCATCCAGTGAGGAAACTCCACAATAAAGAGAACTCCACAAACTGCCAGAATACAGAAAGTCCACCCCAAACTCAGCAATATAAACAAGATGAAGGGATAGAGGAATACCCAGCAGGTAAAGGAACAGGATAAATGTCCACCCAACCAAACAAAAAAGGAAGAGATCGTGAATCTACCTGATAAAGAATTCTGAATAATGATAGTGAAAATGATTCAAAATCTTGAAATCAAAATGGAAACACATATAAATAGCCTGGAGACAAGGATTGAGAAGATGCAAGACAGGTTTAACAAGGACATAGAAGAAATAAAAAACAGTCATATATAATGAATAATGCAATAAATGAGATAAAAAACACTCTGGAGGCAACAAATAGTAAAATAACAGAGGCAGAAGATAGGATTACTGAAATAGAAGATAGAATGGTAGAAATAAATGAAGCAGAGAGGAAAAAAGAAAAACAAATTAAAAGAAATGAGGACAATCTCAGAGACCTCCAGGACATTGTTAAACACCCCAACATTTGAATCATAGGAGTCGCAGAAGAAGAAGACAAAAAGAAAGACCATGAGAAAATACTTGAGGAGATAATAGTTGAAAACTTCCCTAAAATGGGGAAGGAAATAATCACCCAAGTCCAAGAAAACCAGAGAGTCCCAAACAGGATAAACCCAAGGCAAAACACCCCAAGACACATATTAATCAAATTAACAAAGATCAAACACAAAGAACAAATATTAAAAGCAGCAAAGGAAAAACAACCAATAACACAAAAAGGGATTCCCATAAGGATAACAGATGATCTTTCAATAGAAACTCTTCAGGCCAGGAGGGAATGGCAAGACATACTTAAAGTGATGAAAGAAAATAACCTATAGCCCAGATTACTGTACCCAGCAAGGATCTTATTCAAATATGAAGGAGAAATCAAAAAGTTTACAGACAAGCAAAAGCTGAGAGAATTCAGCACCACCAAACCAGCTCTCCAACAAATGCTAAAGGATCTTCTCTAGGCAGGAAACACAAAAAGGGTATATAAACTCTAACCCAAAACAATAAAGTAAACGGCAATGGGAATGTACTTATCAATAATTACCTTAAACATAAATGGGTTGAATGCCCCAACCAAAAGACAAAGACTGGATGAATGGATACAGAAACAAGACCCCTATATATGTTGTCTACAAGAGACCCACCTCAAAATAGGGGACACATACAGACTGAAAGTGAAGGGCTGGAAAAAGATATTCCACACAAATAGAGACCAAAAGAAAGCAGGAGTAGCAATACATATCACATAAAATGGACTATAAAACAAAGGCTGTGAACAGAGACAAAGAAGGACACTACATAATGATCAAAGGATCAATCCAAGAAGATATAACAATTATAAATATATATGCACCCAACAAAGGAGCACCACAATATGTAAGACAAATTCTAACAAATGTGAAAGGGGAAATTAACAATAACCCAATTAATAGTGGGAGACTTTAATACCCCACTCACACCTATGGGTAGATCAACTAAAGTAAACAAGGAAACACAAACTTTAAATGATACAAAGGACCAGTTATACCTAATTGATATCGATAAGACATTTCACCCCAAAACAATGAATTTCACCTTTTTCTCAAGTGCACACACAACCTTCTCTAGGATAGACCACATCTTGGGCCATAAACCTAGCTTTGGTAAATTAAAAAAAAACTGAAATCATTCCAAGCATCTTTTCTGACCACATTGCAATAAGATTAGATCTCAATTACAGGAGAAAAACTATTAAAAATTCCAACATATGGAGGCTAAACAACATGCTGCTGAATAACCAACAAATTGCAGAAGAAATAAAAAAAGAAATCAAAATATGCATAGAAACGAATGAAAATGAAAACACAACAACCCAAAACCTATGGGACACTGTAAAAGCAGTGCTAAAGGGAAAGTTCATAGCAATACAGGCATACCTCAAGAAACAAGAAAAAAGTCAAATAAATAACCTAACTCGACACCTAAAGCATTAGAAAAGGAAGAAATGAAGAACCCCAGGGTTTGTAGAAGGAAATAAATCTTAAAAATTAGCAGAAATAAATGCAAAAGAAACAAAAGAGGGCATAGCAAAAATCAACAGAGCCAAAAGCTGGTTCTTTGAAAGGATAAATAAAATTGACAAACCATTAGCCAGACTCATCAAGAAACAAAGAGAGAAAAATCAAATCAATAAAATTAGAAATGAAAATGGAGAGATCACAACAGACAACACAGAAATACAAAGGATCATGAGACTACTATTAGCAATTATATGCCAATAAAATGGACCACATGGAAGAAATGGACAAATTCTACGAAAAGTAGAACTTTCCAAAACTGAACCAGGAAGAAATAGAAAATCTTAACAGACCCATCACAAACACAGAAATTGAAACTGTAATCAGAAATCTTCCAGCAAAAAAATTAAAAAAGCCCAGGTCTAGATGGCTTCCCAGCTGAATTCTACCAAAAATTTAGAGAAGAGCTAATACCTATCCTACTCAAACTCTTTCAGAAAATTGCAGAGGAAGGTAAACATCCAAATTCATTCTATGAGGCCACCATCACCCTAATGCCAAAACCTGACAAAGATGCCATAAAAACAGAAAATTACAGGCCAATATCACTGATGAACATAGATGCTAAAATTCTTAACAAAATTCTAGCAATCAGAATCCAACAACACATTTAAAAGATCATACACCATGACCAAGTGGGCTTTATCCCAGGGATGCAAGGATTCTTCAATATCCACAAATCAATCAATGTAATACACTACATTAATAAACAGAAAAATAAAAGCCATATGATTATCTCAATAGATGCAGAGAAGGCCTTTGACAAAATTCAACATCCATTTATGATAAAAACTCTCCAGAAAGCAGGAATAGAAGGAACATACCTCAACATAATAAAAGCTATATATGACAAACCCACAGCAAACGTTAGCCTCAATGGTGAAAAATTGAAAGCATTTCCGCTAAAGTCAGGGACAAGACAAGGGTGCCCACTTTCACCACTACTATTTAACATAGTTTTGGTAGTTTTGGCCACAGCAATCAGAGCAGAAAAAGAAATAAAAGGAATCCAAATTGGAAAAGAAGAAATAAAACTCTCACTGTTTGTAGATGACATGATCCTCTACATAGAAAACCCTAAAGACTCCACCAGAAAATTACTAGAACTAATCAATGAATATAGTAAAGCTACAGGACATAAAATCAACACACAGAAATCCCTTTTGGCATTTTTATACACTATTAATGAGAAAATAGAAAGAGAAATTAAGGAAAGAATTCCATTCACCATTGCAAAGAAAATAATAAAATACTTAGAAATATATCTACCTAAAGAAACTAAAGAATATATAGAATATATATAGAAATATATATATAGAATATATATATATAGAAACCTATAAAGCACTGATGAAATAAATCAAAGAGGACACTAATAGATGGAGAAATAGACCATCCTCATGGATCAGAAGCATCAGTATAGTGAAAATGAGTATACGACCCAAAGCAATCTATAGATTCAATGCAATCCCTATCAA
Source organism: Ovis canadensis (assembly GCF_042477335.2). Classification (NCBI taxonomy): domain Eukaryota; kingdom Metazoa; phylum Chordata; class Mammalia; order Artiodactyla; family Bovidae; genus Ovis; species Ovis canadensis. Next base: position 66,932,367 of record NC_091250.1, read on the forward strand.
GCTACCAACGGTATTTCTCACAGAGCTAGAACAAATAATTTCACAATTTGCATGGAAATACAAACAAATCTCGAATAGCCAAAGCAATCTTGAGAAAGAAGAATGGAACTGGAGGAATCTACCTGCCCGACTTAAGGCGCTACTACAAAGCCACAGTCTTCAAGACAGTATGGTACTGGCACAGAGACAGAAATATAGATCAATGGAACAAAATAGAAAGCCCAGAGATAAATCCATGCACAAAGGAGGGAAGAATATAAAATGGATTAAAGACAATCCCTTTAACAAGTGGTGCCGGGAAAAAACTGGTCAACCACTTGTAAGAGAATGAAACTAGAACACTTTCTAACACCATACACAAAAATAAACTCAAAATGGATTAAAGATCTAAACGTAAGGCCAGAAACTATAAAACTCCTAGAGGAGAACATAGGCAAAACACTCTCCGACACAAATCACAGCAGGATCCTCTATGACCCACCTCCCAGAATATTGGAAATAAAAACAAAAATAAACAAATGGGACCCAATTAAACTTACAAGCTTCTGCACAACAAAGGAAAGCAAGGTGAAGCGATAGCCTTCTGAATGGAAGAAAATAATAGCAAATGAAGCAACTGACAACTAATCTCAAAAATAGCAAAAAGGAAACTCCTGCAGCTCAATTCCGGAAAAATAAATGACCCAATCAAAAAATGAGCCAAAGAACTAATTAGACATTTCTCCATGAAGCCATACAGATGGCTAACAAACACAGGAAAAGATGCTCAACATCACTCATTATCAGAGAAATGCAAATCAAAACTACGAAGAGGTACCATTTCACGCCATTCAGAATGGCTGTGATCCAAAACTCTACAAGCAATAAATACTGGAGGGGGTGTGGAGTAAAGAGAACCCTCTTACAGTGTTGGTGGGAATGCAAACTAGTACAGCCACTATGGAGAACAGTGTGGAGATTCCTTAAAAAACTGGAATTAGTTCTACTGCCTTATAACCCAGCAATCCCACTGCCGTGCATACACACTGAGGAAACCAGAATTGAAATTGAGACATGTGTACCCTAATGTTCATTGCAGCACTGTTTATAATAGCCAGGACATGGAAGCAACCTAGATGTCCATCAGCAGATGAATGGATAAGAAAGCTGTGGTACATATACATAATGGAGCATTACTCAGCCATTAAAAAGAATACATTTGAATCAGTTCTAATGAGGTAGATGAAACTAGAGCCTATTTTACAGAGTGAAGTAAGCCAGAAAGAAAAACACCAATACAGTATACTAACACATATATATGGAATTTAGAAAGATGGTAATGATAACCCTGTATGTGAGACAGCAAAAGAGACACAGATGTATAGAACAATCTTTTGGACTCTGTGGGAGAGGAGAGGGTGGGATGATTTGGAAAAATGGCATTGAAACATGTATAATATCATATATGAAACGAATTGCCAGACCCGCTTGATGTATGATACTGGATGCTTGGGGCTGGTGCACTGGGACAACCCAGAGGGATGGTACGAGGAGGGAGGTGGGACGGGGGTTCAGGTTGGGGAACACGTGTATACCTGTGGTGGATTCATGTTGATGTATGGCCAAACCAATAGAATATTGTAAAGTAATTAACCTCCAATTAAAATAAATAAATTTATTTAAAAAAAAGAAACTTGCTTCTTCAGAGGAGATAGATAACAAAACAAATAAATAAGCAAACAAATCAGTCTTACTTATGGGTAAATTATCAGTTATTCAATAGGAACTGACAGGAAATATGGTTTAGATAGAGCGATAACGAAAAAGTTCTCTGAACATGTGACATTTGAGTTGTGGTTTGGAATTTGTAAAGAAAGGGGCAAAGATGGTTTAATGCAGAAAGCATAATAAGCCTCAGGCACTGAGAGGCAAATCTTCATATGGCCAGGAAATAGAACAGAGGTCAGAGTGGCTGGAATATACTGAGTAGGGTGGAGAACAGAATTAAATTATATTAGAGATGTACACAAGAAGCAGGTCGGTCCTAACATGCAGTGGAGCTGAAGCTAGATAATTATTATTAGTGAATTTGATGAACAAAGAGAATGGCAGATTATGAAGATAACCATAGGCAATTTGATCTCAGAAAAGCACCTGACATCCTCACACACAGTTAGATATCTTTTTAACACATATGAGAGGCCACTGAAGGATTTTAAGTATTGATGCAGAGATGGGTATCATCTGATTAAAGATCTATTTAAATTTGGAAAGGACAATTTTTAAAATTAAACAGAAACAAGAACTTTTAGATTTCATGGACAAGAATGTTAGGGGAAAAATTAAGCAATTATGAAGATTTTTTTAAAAAGCAAGAAATAAATAGAAAGTTCACTATTTTTTTGAGAATTTAACTACACTTTCAATGAAACAAATAGAAAATGAAGTTTAACTAAAATCTCACTTGCCCTTTACTTAATTCAAGGTGTCACTTTTGATGAATTGCTTACCATTATATTTAGATTTCTTTTTCATGGATTTTAACATTATATTATGCTTGCATGTTGTTTTTGGTAACTGATTGTATTCCTTTTGTAATCATTTCTAATTCAATTTTTGCTATATTACATAATTTTATTGCTCTTTTGGTCGCCAATTTTATATAAATACTACTGCTTTGTTCATTGCTTAGGTGAATTTTTTTCCATGTGGTATCTAAAAGAAAATAATAATTTTAAATGTTGGAAATAGAAATTGTAAACTATAAATTTGTCTGCACAAATCCTCTGAGGAAGAAACAAAAGGATCATATTGTATATAGAATAAAGATTTAGGTCAAAATTTTAAAGAGAATAGTCCTTGCATATACTTAAAGAACATACAGTGTACTAGAATCATGAAGTAATTAGTTTATAAGACTTTGTATTCTAGAGTAAACTTACTATATTTTTCAGTCTTGCTATTGGAGGTAGTCATCATCACTTTAAATTATGACCTACTTTGGGTTGGTCAGTGTATCGAGCACTAGAAACAAAAAAGATATTTTTTCTGAAATAAGGTTTAGAAGAAAACTTTCCTCTGGTGCTGTAAACTACATTTACTTTGCAGGGTTTTACCATCAGGATTTTCAATTCAAAATATGAAAAGATAGATCTAAATTAAATCTGGATTGAGGACACATATAAATAGACATTAGAGGAGGCTCAGAGTATAGATAAACTTTGTATTAAGTGTTTTTTAATATCACATGCAGGAGGCTGAGATATTCTTTTTTTTAGAAAAAAAAAGGGTAGTAATACCTTGTGTTTACATAGTGTTTTACAGATCAAAGCCTTTATACTTATAATATTTCATATGGTTATCAGAATAATTCTTGAAGTAAACTTTCTCAACTGTGTGAATATAAAAAGAGCCTAGTAGATGAGAGATTTGCATATATCTTGTATGTGATTTGAGTGAACTTAGATCTTCACCTTCTATTCTCTTCAAAGATCTTTCTGCTATGCTGTTCAGTTTTGTTTTTATTTTCTGTCAAGGAAAACCTAAGTTAAACTGTCTGGACTATTAAGAGAAATTAATTGTGAGCCTTATGTTTAAATATAAAATAAAATTCACCAGTGTTTTTTGGTGATATTGAGAAAAGACACAGAATTTGCTTTGTGAAAATAGTTAGAAAACATGATATGATAGATATTATCATTTATTGTGTGCAAACTATGAATCTGTTTCCCCAGGCATATTATTATTTTCATTTTAGTAATAAGAAATGTCCCTTCTATATCAGTCGGGACAATTAGCTTTAATTCACAGAAACAACTCAGGCTAATTTAAGGACTTTATTTAAGTATATGAGTAATTTTCCAACTCTCAGAGAGGGCCTGGAAATCAAGCTTAGATTAGATCTAATAGCCAGGACCTATGCCTGACCTCGGGCAAATGGCAACACACTCCAGTATTCTTGCCTGGAAAATCCCATGGACGGAGGAGCTTGGTAGGCTACAGTCCATGGGTCGCAAAGAATCAGACACGACTGAGCAACTTCACTTTCACTTTCACTTATGCCTGACCTCGGGCACACTTCAGAGACCTTACAGTAAGTTTTAAAATCTCTTTTTGTCTGGCATTATTTAGATATTAGTATTTAATTGCATCATGTTATTATTAGCATCCAATAACCTAAATGTATCTCTAAGCTCTCTTCCATTAGATTCTGTCATATCTGAGGTCATGCTGAGACCAATAGATCTCACATTGTTAAAGCTGAAAGGAACTTTTAAGTTAATGTATATTAAATGCTTAATAGGATGCCTTGAAAGGAGTAATTAGGCCATACACATTAGTTAGTATTATTATTGTCATTTCTATTATATTAAACCCTTGCAATTTAAAGATGAGAAAACTGAGGTATCTACATAAATATTCCTAGCAATATGTTCCATAACGTCAGCAAACATTCTCCTATTTAAGAAATATTTTCAGTTGCCTCCTGTAATCACATATTGGAGAAGGGAATGGTAACCCACATATTCTTGCCTTGAGAATTCCATGAACAGGGAAGCCTGGCAGGCTACAGTTCATGGACTTGCAAAGAGTCGGGCACAACTAAGTGACTAACATGTACACACATAGTCACGAATAGAAAATATAGATGAGAAAGAGTTCCTGTGTTCCGTTTACTGATGATTTGTTGGAATCTGTGCCTGTACATATGTAAAGAAGTGTTTTAAGCTCCAACTTGACATCAGGCTGGGTCCATCCTTGGCTGGATCTTGTCTGAATCCATGTTCTGATAGGAGTATATTATGTACTAGAAAAGGGAAGAAGGGGCACAACTGAATTGCTCTGTACAGTGAAGCAGTGAGGATTTTAAGGCCCCCTGTAGAAAATCTGGGAAAGAGAAAGGGAGGTTAACAGGAAGGGAAGGGAAGATGAAGAAAAAGATGAGAGAGAAAGGAAGAGGGAAGAGAGGAGGAAGGAAGAAGCTAAGAAAGCTGAGTGCTTCTTGGAACACGGTGGCTAGAGAAAATACAGGATACCCAAAAAAATCTTTTTGTACAATGATGTCCCAAATGGTGCAAGGGTATATATACAATCTTGTTAGCTGAAATCCAAATTTAGCTGAGTGATCTGTATCTATAATTCTAAGTCTCACCACACTACCTTGGGAGAGCAGACATAAAGGAAAAAAATGTATACAAATTAGGCATAGATATTATGAGACATGAAAGGTTAATACTTCCTCTGTCTTCTCTATAGATGTTATAGATCTCCTTTTATGTGACTGCTTTTCTTTCTTCTTTACTGGATCAGTCTCATCTTTGCTTGAAAATCTCAAAGGTATCTCAAGCAGAATGTTATCTAAAACCAAACTCATGGCATTACTCTTCTGGTCTCTTCTAAGAGTCATCCTCAGAGCAATCTGTGAATCCCCTTTTTATAATGGCTTCATTGCCTCCCCCATCACTCTCTATTTCATTATGTTGTTTCATTTACTCTGTAAAATATATAGCTTACACTATCTTAACTATTTGTTTGCACACTTTTTTTGTGATCTGGCTTCTCGCACTAAAATAGGAGCTCTATGGATGTAGGGAACTTGTAGATTTGGTTTACATTAACAGTTTATTACCTAGAACAACAGTGTTTCACAAATTAATATTGAGTAAATGTTGAATAAATTAGTGCATAAATGAACTACTGCCTAAACCAAGTTTTCTTATACTATTTTCTGTCTCAAAGAATGGCATTACCAAGTATCTAATTTTGCAGGTGTCATGAATTTGATCTTTGAAATATTGTTTAGCCTGCAATGTCCACATCCAATTCAATTTTAAATGTTATCTATTGTTTTTTACATATTTGAAAATCAGCTTAATTCTCAACATTTCTACAACTACTATACAATCTCCAATGTTATAAACTCTACCTTAGACCCTTTTTACTTTCCTAAAAGGTGGGTACGTATCCTCTGAAGGGTCCTTCCAAAGAATTTTCCATAGCATGGTCAGAGTGATTTTTAAAGAAAAGAAAACTTGGTCATGACATACTTTCTGTCCCTCTCCCCCAAATAGAATTTAAAACAAATCTGAAAAATAAAATTAAAACAAACTTTACTTTTAAATAAATAAATAACAGATTAATAAGACTCATATAACCAATTCAAGATTCATGAACTGACCTCTAGGAAATGACCAGTCTCAACTAGCACCATATTGCTTCTCTACATCTTAAATTATTCCCTTTCTCACTCTCTTTCCTTCCCTCTCTCTTCACTACCCTCATTATTTTTGGATGTTGGATCTTAAATGAACACAATCGAACTTTTTTTTTTCAGAAGAGTATAATTTTATTTTTTCATTTACTTATTTATTTATTTATACTTTATTTTACTTTGCAATTCTGTATTGGTTTTGCCATACATTGACATGAATCCACCACGGGTGTACATGTGTTCCCAAACATGAACCCCCCTCCCACTTCCCTCCCCATAACATCCCTCTGGGTCATCCCCCGTGCACCAGCCCCAAGCATGCTGTATCCTGCATCGGACATAGACTGGCGATTCGATTCTTACATGATAGTATACATGTTTCAATGCCATTCTCCCAAATTATCTCACCCTCTCCCTCTCCCTCTGAGTCCAAAAGTCCGCTATACACATCTGTGTCTTTTTTTGCTGTCTTGCATTCATAGCATATGTTTTTTAATATATTATCAATTTTGGTCTGCAGATAGCTCTCTCTTTTTATCCTTTTTAATCTTTAATATGATAAGCTTGTTCTAATCCATCATTCAACTCAAGATCTAGAACACTAACACATCTTACATCTACTTATGTGCTCTTTCCCAATTCCACTTTTCTTTCAATTCTCTCAGCCTGAGGCAACTACTACTGTGAAACTAAGTGTACGTATCTGTGTGCATGTGTAGATTTTGGCTGCTGTCGAAAACTCATCTGAGGCCTGTTTTTGTGCAACCAGAAAGCTAATTATAATTTTCACATTTTAAAATAATGATAAAAAGACACAAATAAAAATATATGGAAACAATTTTTCCACAGAGTAATATATTACTAAAGTCCATTCGTATTCCTGCATATAGCTGTAGATCATTTGTGTTGGTTGCTATACTATAAGTCTACTTTTAGTTATCCACTCAAATTATTTGTTTGCTTTGCATGTATATCACCTCTTTCTTAAAATTAACTGTTTTAATAGTTCATTAAAAGACTTTTTCCTTCGATCCTAGCTAAATCTTCATTTGTTGGGAATCATTCTTTGCATTTCCTGTCCACATTCTCCATTGAAGTAATATTTTATTTATGGATTTTATTTCTTGGTTATTCTGTCTTTCTCTTCCATTGTAACCTTCATCAGCGGAAAGTTAATGACTTGTGTGTGTGTGTGTGTGTGTGTGTGTGTGTGTGTGTGTGTGTGTGATTATTTATCCCCAGAACCTAGCATAGTGCTTGGTAGAGAAAGAAAGAATAGTCATTTAGTCATGTCTGATTTTTGCAACTCCATGTACTGAGTTGCAAAAAGGAGCCTACCATGCTCCTCTGTCCATGTAATTCTCCAGGCAAGATTATTAGAGTGGGTAGCCATTCCATTCTCCAGGGGATCTTCCCTATCTAGGGATTGAACCTGGGTCTCCCACATTGCAGACAGATAGTTTACCATCTGAGGCAACAGAGAAGCCCACAATGTTTGGTTTGTAGTACATATTTGTTAATTGAATGGATATAGTGACTATTTCTCACTAATATTTTTGTTTGTGTGAATAAATTCACCTGGCAATACAAAGTATTGCCAAAATATATCTAGGTACAAATGGTTACAAAGACAGGTGGAACAGATGAAGGAACATGAAGATATGACTAACATCTGGATTATTTTGAGAATCAACCATAACAAAACACTCACAAAGACTATATAGTGACTAATAGGGACATGAACAGAAGAGTAGTTAATTCACTTTAGGTTTGCAAAGCCTCATACATTTGATCTGGGTCAAATGTTGAGAACTGAAAAAAATTGTGTATAATTTAATACCCTCAATTTTTTTTTAATTTGTAAAATGAGAGAGCTGGATTAAATAATGTCTAAAGTGTTTTCTACAGCTTCCATTTTAGGTATTTGTGTTTTGCACAAACATTAAATAATTAATTTATAATCCTGCTTTCCATCTTAACAAGTACTTTCTCATGGGCAACATAGTTCTATCAGTGAACATATACTTTGTATTACTGTGAACCAGAAACCCTAATAACTGTTGTCTTAACTCTGTTTTGCTAGAAGAGAGATACTAACATAATATTGTCTCATTCTTGTACTGTTTCCTGAAGCACTTTATCAACATCATTACTTCAGATGAAGAGTAAAGCTTTCTGCCTCAAAAAGAAAAAAATCTGCTCTTTTTTTTCTGACTGTATTCATTTAAAAATTTTTTCTTTTAAAACTTTATAGTATCAATGGCCACATAAGTTATGGATTATCCTATGGACATTCTATCTGATCAGGTTGACTATAGATTTCTCATAAAACAATAGAACACTGTTGACTTAGTCCAGTTAGCAAAAGGCATTGATTTTGATTAACTGTTTTATAATCTAGTTCTATGCTCCAGCTTTGCCATCAGTTTGTTCTGCTTATAGCCCATCTGTGTTCTGTCTCTTCACAGTCTGGCCACAGAGAGAGCGAGAACACTCTCTTCATCTACTTCTAGAGAAAGAGTTGTTCTGTGTTTAAGACTAAACAAATAAAAAAGCAATTTTATAGATATCCTTATTTCAAAAGGTGTTTGAAAATATAAGTTATCAGCATTAAAGGAATTAAATATCTTCCAAAATTTTTATAAAGTTGGTGCAAAAGTAATTGTGGTTTTGCATTATTTAAATTTGCCATTTGATATTGGAATATGTTCTTAAATAAATGTAGTTATGTTATATATCATTTGAATGCATATTTCTTGCTTTTTTTTGCTAATGACTAATTACTTGCTATTTATTTTATATTTACTTTAAACTATGGAAATGAGGTTAGACAAAGAGCAAATTCGAATGATTTTCTTATCCAAGTTCAAAATGGGTCGTAAAGCAGTGGAGACAAATTGCAGCATCAACCACGCATTTGTGCCAGGAACTGCTAATAAACATAAAGTGCAGTGGTGGTTCAAGAAGTTTTACAAAGGGGATGAGAGCCTTGAAAATGAGGAGCATAGTGACCAGTCATAGGAAGTTGACAATGACCAACTGAGAACAATCATGGAAACTGAACCTCTAACAACTATATGAGAAGTTGCCAAAGAACTCAACATTAACCATTCTACGGTCATTTGGCGTTTGATGCAAACTGGAAAGGTGAACAAGCTTAATAAGAGGATGTCTCATGAGAGGACCCAAAATGAAAATGTACTATCATTTTGAAGTGCTGTCTTCTCTTATTTTATACAGCAACAATGGTCCATTTCTTGACTGGATTGTGATAGGCGATGAAAAGTGGATTGTATACAACAAACAGTGATGACCAGCTTAGTGGGTGGACTTAAAAGAAGCCTCAAAGCCAAACTTTCACCCCCCAAAAAGATAATGGTCACTGTTTGGTGGTCTGCTGCTGGTCTGATCCACTACAGCTTTCTGAATCCCAATGAAATCATTACATCTGAGAAGTATGCTCAGTACATCAATTAGATGCACTGAAAACTGCAACACCTGCAGCCAGGACTGATCAACAGAAAGGGCCCAATTCTCCATGATAATGCCTGACCACATGCCACACAACCAGCACTTTAAAAGATGAACGAATTGGGCTACAAAATTTTGCCTCATCTGCCATGTTCACCTGATCTCTTGCCAACCAACTACCACTTCCTTAAACACCTCAACACTTTCACAACAAGCAGGAGGCAGAAAATGCTTTCCAATAGCTTGTGGAATCGACTCATGGATTTTTACACTATAGGAATAAACAAACATTTCTCATTGCAAAAATGCTGATTGCAATGGCTCTATTTTGATTAATGAAGATGTGCTTGAGCCTAGTAATAATGATTAAAACTCAAGGTCCGAAATTGCAATTACATTTGCATCAACCTAATACTTTCAAACTCTCTTATAAAGTTTATTACTGTGTCTCTTTAAACAATGTACTAAGATCTTGTATCAGTCATTCTGTCTTGAACGGGAAGAGGAACTACGAACATTCTATTCAGAGTTTACTTGCAATCACCTGGACATACCACTAGATGGTGGTAAAACTGGTAAGGCACTCAATGTGCTTGGATTTAGAATGCGCAAAAAGAAGTGAAATTTGGGGGTTTATTGGCTTGACATAATAAATAAGTTAGGAAAATATGAGAACAGGAAATTCCTGAACTCAGAATGATGACAGATTTTCTCATTTCTGTTCCTTAATTCTCAACTGAACTGCAATAGTTGGTAAATATTCTCCTTTTCAAACTTAATTGCCAATTGAGGTTTCAGAAAATAGACTAAAGTGATACTTAATTTTTCTCTTCTCTTTGATTTGTATAACTGTGCCATTATTTTTGAAAAACAGTTTCTAGAAGATGGGCTTTGTGGGTTATGTTTTTTAACTGCTTACTTTTACTTTTATTGTTCAACTGCTAAGTCATGTCCAACTCTCTGAGACTTCAGCATGCCAGGTGTTGCTGTCCTTCATTATCTACTGGAGTTTGCTCAAAATCACATCCACCGAGTCAATCATGCTACTGCCCCCTTCTCCTCCTGCCCTCAATCATTCTCAGCATCAGCTGTGCTTAGTTGCTCAGTTGTGTCCAGCTCTTTGCAACTCCATGGACTATAACCAGCCAGGCACTTCAGTCTATTCTCCAGGCAAGAATACTGGAGTAGGTTGTCATGCCCTCCTCTAGGGGATCTTCCCAACCCAGGGATTGAACCCAGGTCTCCCACACTGCAGGAGGATTCTTTACTGTCTGAGCCACATCAGGTTTTTTTCCAATGAGTTGGCACTTCACATCAGTTGGCCAAAGTATTGAGGCTTCAGCTTGAGCATCAGTCCTTCCAATGAATTTTCAGGGTTGATTTCCTTTAGGATTGACTAGTTTGATCTCTTTGCAGTCCAAGAGAGTCTCAAGAGTCTTCTCTAACACCACAATTTGGAAGCATTATTCTTTGCTGTTCAGTCTTCCTGGGCTTCCCTGACAGTTCAATTGGTAAAGAATCCACCTGCAATGCAGGATACCTTGCTTCAATCCCTGGGTGAAGAAGATCCCCTGGAGAAGGAACTGTCAACACCCTCCAGTATTCCTGCATGGGCAATCCCATGGACAGAGGAGCCTGGCAGATTACAATCCATGGGGTCACAAAGGGTCAGATTTTAGTGACTAAATCACCTTTTTTATAGTGCAACTCTCACATCTGTACATGACTACTGGAAAATCCATAGCTTTAACTATACTGACCTTTATTTGCAAGGTTATGTCTTGGCTTTTTAATACACTGTATAGGTTTGTCATAGCTTTCCTTCCAAGGAGCAAGTGTCTTAATTTCATGGCTGTAGTCACTGTCCACAGTGATTTTGCAGCCCAAGAAAACAAAATTTGTCACTGCTTCCACTTTTCCCCCTTCTATTTGCCATGAAGTGATGGGACCGGATGCCATGATCTTAGATTTTTGAATGTTAAGTTTTAAGTCAGTTTTTTCAGTCTCCTCTTTCACCATCAGCAAAAGCCTCTTTAGCTCCTCTTTACTTTCTGCCATTATGGTGGTATCATCTGCATATCTGAGGTTGTTGATATTTCTCCCAGAAATCTTGATTTTAGCTTGTACTTCATCCAGCCCATCATTTCTCATGATGTACTTTGCATATAAATTAAATAAGCAGGGTGACAATATATAGCCTGTTGTACTCCTTTCTCAATTTTAAGCCAGCCATTTGTTCCACGTCCAGTTCTAACTGTTGTTTCTTGACCTGCACACAGGTTTCTAAGGAGACAGGTAAGGTGGTCAGGTATTCCCATATCTTTAAGAATTTTCCAGTTTGTTGTGATTCACACAATCAAAGGCTTTCATGTAGCTAATGAAGTTCAGTTCAGTTCAGTTCAGTCGCTCAGTTGTGTCTGACTCTTTGTGACTCCATGAATCGCAGCATGCCAGGCCTCCCTGTCCATCACCAACTCCTGGAGTTCACTCAGACTCACGTCCATCAGGTCCGTGATTCCATCCAGCCATCTCATCCTCGGTCATCTCCTTCTCCTCCTGCCCCCAGCCCCTCCCAGCAACAGACTCTTTTCCAATGAGTCAACTCTTTGCATAAGGTGGCCAAAGTACTGGAATTTCAGCTTTAGCATAATTCCTTCTAAAGCAATCCCAGGGCTGATCTCCTTCAGAATGGACTAGTTGGATCTCCTTGTAGTCCAAGGGACTCTCAAGAGTCTTCTCCAACACCACAGTTCAAAAGCATCAATTCTTCGGCACTCAGCCTTCTTCACAGTCCAACTCTCACATCCATACATGACCACAGGAAAAACCATAGCCTCGACTAGACAGACCTTAGTCGGCAAAGTAATGTCTCTGCTTTTGAATATACTATCTAGGTTGATCATAACTTTTTTTCCAAGGAGTAAACGTCTTTTAATTTCATGGCTGCAGTCACCATCTGCAGTGATGTTGGAGCCCAAAAGAAAGTCTAACACTGTTTCCACTGTTTCCCCATCTATTTCCCATGAAGTGATGGGACCAGATGCCATGATATTCGTTTTCTGAATGTTGAGCTTTAAACCAACTTTTTTGCTCTCCTCTTTCACTTTCATCAAGAGGGTTTTTAGCTCCTCTTCACTTTCTGCCATAAGGGTGGTATCATCTGCATATCTGAGGTTATTGATATTTCTCCTGGCAATCTTGATTCCAGCTTGTGTTTCTTCCAGTCCAGCGTTTCTCATGATGTGCTCTGCATAGAAGTTAAATAAGCACGGTGACAATATACAGGCTTGACATACTCCTTTTCCTATTTGGAACCAGTGTGTTGTTTCATGTCCAGTTCTAACTGTTGCTTCCTGACCTGCATACAGATTTCTCAAGAGGCAGGTCAGGTGGTCTGGTCTTCCCATCTCTTTCAGAATTTCCCACAGTTTATTGTGATCCACACACTCAAAGGCTTTGGCATAGTCAGTAAAGCAGAAATAGGTGTTTTTCTGGAACTCCTTTGCTTTTTCCATGATCCAGCGGATGTTGGCAATTTGATCTCTGGTTCCTCTGCCTTTTCTCAAACCAGCTTGAACATCAGGGAGTAGATGTAGATTTTTTTCTGGAATTCTCTTGGTTTCTCTATGATTCAATGAATGTTGGAAATTTAATTTCTAGCTCCTCTTCCTTTTCTAAATCCAGCTCGTGCATCTGGAAATTCTCAGTTCATGTACTGCCAAAGCCTCGTTTGAAGGATTTAAAGCATATCCACCTGCAATGCGGGAGACCTGAGTTTGATCCCTGGGATGGGAAGATACCCTGGAGAAGGGAAAGGCTACCCACTTCAGTATTCTGGCCTGGAGAATTCCACAGACAATACAGTCCATGGGGTCACAAAGAGTCAGACATGACTGAAAGACTTTCACTCTCACTTCCACTTTCAAGCGTAACTTTATCAGCATGTGTATAATGTCAGCCATTGTGACATGTGGCTTCTCAGGTGACTCAGGTAAAGACTCCTCCTTCCAAGCAGAAACTGAGTGTTCAGTCCTTGAATCAGGAAGATCCCCTGGAGAGGAAAATGACAACCCTCTCCAGTGCTCTTGCTTGGGAAATCCCTTGGACAGAGGAGCCTGGGATTGCAAAGAGTCATACACAACTAAATAGCAACAATATCTGTTTATCTATCTAGCAAGATCATCTACCTCATCTATCCATATCTTATATCCCAAGTTTAAAGATTTCAGAAATTAAAGTATTTACCTTCTCTTTAATCCTCCACAGAAATGCTCACTGAAATGTAAACATAGCCAGTTATATTAGTCAGAATTCTTCAAAGAAATGGAACCAGTAGGATATATACAGATAAATACAAAGAAATTTATTATAAGAGACTGAGCCACATAATTATGGAGGCTGAGCTGTCTGCAAGCTGGGTGCCTAGGAAGCCAGTGGTATGGTGACAGTCCAAACCCAAAGCTCCAGGAATCAGGACGACTGATCTTCAAGGGCAGGAGAAGATGGATGTTCCAACTCAAGCAAAAAAAGAGCAAATTTACTTTTTTTTTTTTTTGTTCTGTTGAGCCTTCAACAAACTATATGTGGCTCACTAACATTGGTAAGGTCAATACTGTTTACTCAATCTACCTTTTCAAATGCTCATCTTTTCTAGAAATGCTCTCACAGACACGCTTATAAAAGATTTTTACTAGCTACCTGAGTATCATTCAGACCAGTTATGTTGACACACAAAATAAATCATCACAGCAACAGTCCATAAATGCTTGTTGAAAGACATGCTACTCCGACTCCCAGTTCATATCTTCAGCCAGTTATGTAATTTATTTTTAAAGTTCATCTGACCCTAGGGTCTTTGAACTATTGTCCCCAGGAAATGTACAGGCAACGGCCTCTAAGAATATTAGCAAGGCCAAATCTCAGAAGTGAAGACTTCGTTATCTCCCCAACTTAGAATCTTCAGGTTAGACATCCTATAACTCATTAAGCAGAGTATGTCTGCTGCTCCTCCCTGTTACTGTCATCCCATTTCTACGTTTCGTTGTTGGTTGTTCAGTTTTGCAGCTTTGCTACTTTTCAATAGAGGGCTTTGCCTTTCTGTGGTGTGTGTCCTTAGCTGAGTATAATTACAGACTCTCCCACACATTCTTTCATCATGTCTTCTGATATATTTCTAACATAAGTTGTTAAAGAAAGTAGGAGGTGAGTGGGTGAGTTCTTAATGAATATCATCTGTAGCCCTATATGTTCCAGAATAACATGCAAAAAAAAAAAAAAAAAGACAGATCTTTCCAGCAGCCAAATATTTAACAAAATAGCGACCTGCACTATGATAAGCCACTCTTCACCCAGGAAGCAGGAGAAAAATGTTTTGCTTGTACATTTTATTCCTTTGATCAACTCTTCCACTTTTACAGTTCTGTAACACAGTAGCCAAAACAATGAAACACATATATATATCTTTCTTCATGAGACTCTAAATTCCCAAACACAGAAACTTTAAAATTTTTATTCCTATCATTTAGATCAGGAGTCCAGAGTAAAATCTTATGTGGCTAATTTGGCCTGTCACTTGTTTTTATCAGTAAAGGTTTATTGGCACAAACCACAGCTTCTCATTCATGTTTGCCTTTGATTTCTTCTTGAACTGCAATGGCAGAAGTGAGTAGCTGTGACAGAGACCATGTAGCTTTTAAATCTTAATATATTTACTTTTTTGCCTTTACAGAGAAAGCTTGCCGACCTAGATTCAATTTTTACAAAATTTGTTGCATAAGTGAATTAATGCAGATTATCATTATATTGATGTAATTCTTGACTATAAATAAAAATACTGTCAGTTAAAATTGCATGTTTTCTTAAAATGAGTCAAGAAATAATTAGTAATTTATCTACAGAGAATACAAGATGATATACTTTACTCGATTTAATCAGCTTACCAAATTGACTGGCTACCATATTTTTTGTCTATTTGTGGGTTGTTTTGGAAACCAAAATTTCTGACAGTGTTAATTACCTTAACAAATTGTGATTCTTTTTTGTATCATATGGACTAAGTGCTACTGAAATGTGTTATTAAGGCTATTAGTTCCATAAAAAAATATTAATAATTTCTTGGCATACAAACCATGCAATCAAGTGAGATAAAAGGTTATTTTTTAATATAGATTTTATTTTATTTTTTTTACATCAATTTTAGGTTCACAGCAAAATTGAGTAGAGGGTACAGAGATTTCCCATGTACCTCCTACCCCCACATAGCACCACCTCTTCCACTCTCAACATCTCCCTCATTCCCTGGTGGTATATTTGTTACAACAGATGAACCTACAATGACATATCACCCAAAGTCCCTAGGTAACATTAGGGCTCCCTCTTGGTGTTGCATATTCTGTAGGTTTTGATAACTGTATAATGACATATGTCTACCATTATTGTTCATACAGAGTAGTGTCACTGCCCTAAAAAGTCCTCTGTGTTCTCTTTATCCCATCATTCCCCCTAACTCCTGGAAACCACTGTGTTTTTGTTTTTTTTTTTTCAACTGTCTTAATAGCTTTGTCTTTTACAGAATGTTATACAGTTGAAATCATACAGTATGTAGCCTTTTCATATTGGCTTCTTCCACTTAGTAATATACACTTTTGACTCCATGTCTTTTTATAATTTGATAGCTCATTTCTTTTCAGCCCTTTGAAAAATGTTTTGTTGTCTGGATGTACCATGGTATATTTATCCATTCACCTACTGAATGATATCTTGGTTGCTTTCAAGTTTGGGCACTCCATGAATAAAGCTGCTATAAACATGCATGTGCAGGTTTTTGTGTGGACATAAGTTTTCAATTCATTTGGACAAATGTCAAGAAAAGCGATTGTGGGTTGTATGGTAAAACTATGTTTAGTTTTATAAGAAACTGCCAAATAGTCTGTCAAAATGACTGTACCACTTTGCATTTCCACCGGTAATGAATACTAGTTCAGCATTTGGTGAACTATCAGTTCAAATCTAGTTCGAACTATCTAGTTTGAACTATCAGTTCATACATTCAGTGTTTGAGATGTTCATCATTATAATAGGTGTGGTTTTGTTTTTTAACAATATTTTGAAATGCTTTCAAAGATTTAAAAATAAATTCTGAATATCTGGGGTGTGATAGAACATATATTTCTTAAAGTAAATTAATCATTAAAATGTATTGTTGTAGAATAGTTTATAAAATGAATGTTCTAGGCAACTGCTGATAGCCTTTTTGTGTCTCAGTGCCTAGCATTTTGCCTGGCTCATATCTGTGAATATTTGTTGAACAAATGAACCTGAATTGGAACTCAAGGATCTGGACTGGCTGATGTTTAAATGAATCCAGATATGGTGGGATAATCTTCGGCCTGCTTGCTGAAAAGGAAGCCAGCACTCACATGCAAGAAATTCCCAAGGCTTAAGCTGAAGCTGTTATACAAATTTCTATTTTTAAAAAAAGGTCAATTAAATGGTTAATTTTAACATTAAAATAGAAATAGAAATATGAGATGAATTGATTGTTTTATTTTTGAGAGCTTAACAAGTTGACCAATAGTTCATAATAGTGCAGTTTTCCTTGGCAGTCAGTAAGTTGCTGATGGCAGTTTTCTTTGTCAGAACTATTATCAAACTGTGCTATTAAGTGAGATTTACTTGGTGAGATCTGAGTGGATCTGTAACAGACAAGCACAGTCCAAGCTGTTGTCTATAATACAGGAATTTGGAGAGAATTTTCTTTATCCTCTTCGTGTAAGCCACATTTTATCATATTTTGAATATGATCTAGGTAAGCCTTCCCAAATGCATCTCATAAAATGACATATTTAAGTTAGCATTTTATTTGAAAAGTTTTATATAACTTTGTACTTGGCTTCATATATTCATTTAATATGGGACTTTTGTTGTCTTAAGCACTTCCTCCAGTTCTTATTCTAAATAGCAAATTTATGTTATTCCATTTTACAAATGGGAAGGCTAAATTCTGCAGCAGGTTTCAATGCTATTTTAACACTAAGATTATAAATAGAGTGGTATTTAAGTCTTTAAATGTTCATCTACCTTCTAAGCTAGATTTGTGTTCAATTTTATGTTTTTTAATTTTATATGTGGGTGGGTTTTTTTTTTTTTTTTTTTTTTGTTACTCTAGGGCAGCAAACATGTTATAATTACTTTCCCTATCAGTGTCAGTGTTCAAAAAATCTGAAATGATTTACCTTTTGTTGTTTCTTGGTCGACTTGTTAAGAGAGTTGTGGAAGTACTTACAGTTGTCCCTTGGTAACTGTGGGGAATTGGTTCCAGGATTTCTGTGGATATAAAAATTCTTGGCTGCTCAAGTCCATCATATAAAATGATGTAGTATTAGTATTTGCATATAACCCATACACATTCTCTACAAACTTTAAGTCATCTCTAGCTTACTTATAATACTTAATGCAATGTAAAGGCTATGTAAATAGTTGTAAATACAATGTAAATGCTATGTAAATAGTTGCTGGTATGTGGCAAATTCGTTTTCTTTTTGGAACTTTCTGAATTTTTTTTTTTTTTTCCTGATCCTTGGTTGGTGGAATCTTCAAATGTGGAATCCTCAGATATAGAAGGCCAACTATATCTCTACTTTGAAAAACTTTACAAGAACACCAAGCATGATAAAAAAAAGTAAACTTCTTAAATTTTACAACTGCTGCTGGAATATAAGTTTTGATGGATATAATTTTAATTCTAATAATTCTTTTCACATAATACAAAATATTAAGACATAATTTTCAAAAGGTGTTTTTTTTTATTAGGGAAGAATTCTGGTTAGGTACACAGAGGCTATAAAATGTGTTAGAATTCTTAAACACAAAATATATAGTGATATAAATTAGAGTTTAAAAATACTTCTACAAACAAATTTTAGTAGAAGTGATTTGCAGATAACCTTTTTAGAATATTTGGTTGATTTTCTCAAGGGGACAATGCTATGAGTAATTGTTCTGGATTGAACTAGTCCCAAAGGCTTATACACAACATAATAAATAACACATTGCCAGGAGAACTCTGTCTGGGGATAAAGCTCAGGAAGAAGTAAGCTTATTGGTGAGGGGTTTTGTGTGCTATGATAAAATGTGAGAAATGGACTCTGGAAAATGGGAATCACTAAAGACTGTCTGGAGAACTGAACTAGTTTGACTTGAGTTTTAAAAATATGTCTGTTTGGAGAGTGTGGCATGTAGGTTAAGTCTAGATTTAGAGATGACAAATTAGGAATCTATTACAAAGTTCCAAAAATCTTATGAGAACCTAAAAGCTATCATAAATCAAGGTACAGATAATGCTGAGGGAATTTCCAAATGTTTAGTGAGGAAACAAAAATAAAAAGCAATAGGAAAGGAAGAATAGTTTCAAAAAAAGAAGGTAGTGTTAGAATGTGAATAATCAAAGAACCTGGACTGTAGGTAGCCAAAACAGGAAAATGGATATGGGAAGGAAAACTGAGGCAGCACACATCTGTCAGGTCCACTAAAGAAGGTTGCAGGGAAGACACTGAATCAAGACATTCTCTCTTTAAAGGCACATACCAGATTCTTATATAAACGAAAAGTTATCTGCAAATTTTGATGTACACTTGTTATCTCTATGATTGTAAACCAGATATTTGAGTTTCAACTAGTGGCTGTTCAAATGCCTTCCTGTTAAGGAGATTTTAAGGTGATTCAGACAATTGTTGATTTAATATCCAACACATGAAGTGAGTATAATTATTGGAAAAAAATATGAAATTCTCTTTAGAAGTTCTTTTAGTTCTTGCTATATGACCTTTCTAAATGACTTAATTGTATGCTTTTCATTTATGAAAATCTTATCTATGAAAATAATTAATATATCAAGATAACTTTAGACTCTCTCAGAAATATGACTCCATGACTAATTTAGGACCTACTATGGCAACATGGCACTGTTAATAAGATACTACATGTTGGGATTTGAATTGCCTCACAATTAGCTTTATATTGATAGTCTCATATTTGGATCTTGTCCAGTTAGCTTTTACTTAGCTGGGCTCATGTGTTAGAGAAATATGGGGAAATAATCAAAGGTAACTTATACAGTGATTCATATAGTAAGTATTTTATCTGATCTAGCCAAGACCCTATTTGAAACTATGTGTATAATATATTTTCTGATGCATGAACTTAATTGAAAAATAAAATTGAGACACACCTTGATAATAGATTCATAGATGAATTGATTGTGTACTTTCATTGGCAACTGTTTACTCACTGGCTCAGCTAATGTTAGTTTTACATTCTCTAATGTCAGGCTAACTGGGACTCTAAGCCTACTATATCTACAACATATTTAAGAATAATTTATATGGAGCATTCTGTTGTTTTGATACCTAGTAATGGTATAAAACCAAACAGTAATGATTATTATTAGTTGTTGTTCAGTTGCTAAGTTGTGTCTGACTCTTTGCTGCCACATGGACTGCAGCATGCTAGGCTTCCTGGTCTTCACTGTCTTTCTGAATTCTGCTCAAATTCATGTCTTTGAGTCAGTGATACTATCTAACTGTCTCATCCTCTACCATCCTCTTCTCCTTTTGCATTCAATCATTTCCACCATCAGGGTCTTTTCCAATAAGTCAGCTCTTTGTATCAGGTGGCCTAAATATTGGAGCTTCAGCTTCAGCATCAGCCCTTCCCATGAATATTTAGGGTTGATTTCCTTTAGGACTGACTGGTTTATCTCCTTGCAGTCCAAGGGACTCTCAAGAGTCTTCTCCAGCAACACAATTTGAAATCATTGATTCTTCTGTGCTCAGCCTTCTTTATGTGCCTCTCATATCCTTTCATGACAGCTGGAAAAACTATAGGCTCAACTATATGAATTTTTGTAGACAAAGTAATATCTTTGCTTTTTAAAACACTGTCTAGGTTTGTCACAGTTTTTCGTCCAAGGAGCAAGTATCTTTTAATTTCATGGATGCAGTCATGTTCCACAGTGATTTTGGAGCCCAACAAAATAAAATGTCAATGTTTTGAATTTTTCCCTTGTGTTTGCTATGAAGTGATGGGACTGGATGTCATGACCCTTTAGTAAGCCACCTTTTTCACTCTTCTCTTTCACACTCATCAAGAAGCTCTTTACTTCCTCTTCACTTACTGCCATTAGAGTGATATCATCTGCATATCTGAGACTGTTGCTATCTCTCTCAGCAATCTTTATTCCAGCTTTATTTATTTATTTATTTACTCCAATGAGTTATCCAGTCAAGCATTTTGCATGATGTGCTCTGCATATAAGTTAAATAATCAGGGTGACAATATACAGCCTTGTCCTACTGTTTTCCCAATTTTGAACCAGTCATTTGTTCCATGTAAGATTTTAACTGCTGTTTCTTGACCTGTGTACAGATTTATCAGGAGACAGGTGAGGTGGTCTGGTATTCCCATCTCTTTAAGAACTTTCCACAGCTTGTTGTGATCCACGCAGTCGAAGGCTTTTGGGTAGTCAACGAAGGAAAAGTTGATGTTTTATTGGAATTCTCTTGTTTTACCTATGATCCAATGAAATTTGGCAATTTGATCTCTGGTTCCTCTGCCTTTTTCTAAATCTAGGTTGTACTTCTGAAAATTCTTGGTTCACGTATTGCTGAAGCTTATATTGAAGGATATTGAGTATAACCTTATTATAGTGAAGTCACTCAGTCATGTCTGACTCTTTGCAACCCCATGGACTGTAGTATACCAGGTTCCTCCGTCCATGGGATTTTCCAGGCCATAGTCCTGGAGTGGCTTGCCATTTCCTTCTCCAGGGGATCTTCCCAACCCAGGGATCGAATCTGGGTCTCCCTCATTGTAGACAGACACTTTACTGTCTGAGCCACCAGGGAACTACCTTATTAGCATGCAATTATTTGGTAGTTTGAACATTATTTGGCACAGTGCTTCTTTGGCATTGGAATGAAAACTCAACTTTTCCAATCCTGTGACCACTGTTGAGTTTTCCAAATTTGTGTACACATTGAA
Organism: Ovis canadensis; assembly: GCF_042477335.2. Lineage (NCBI taxonomy): Eukaryota > Metazoa > Chordata > Mammalia > Artiodactyla > Bovidae > Ovis > Ovis canadensis. The sequence continues at coordinate 66,954,067 of NC_091250.1, forward strand.
TGCAATATTTTAATAGGATCATCTTTTAGGATTTTAAGTAGCTCAGCTGGAATTCTATCACCTCCTTTAGCTTGTTTCATCATAATGCTTCCTAAGGCCCACTTGACTTCACGCTCCGAGGTGTCTGGCTCTAGACAAGTAACCACAGCATCATAGTTATCCTGGTCACTATGGTCTTTTTTGTATAGTTCTTCTGTTTATCCTTGTGACCTCTTAATTTCTTCTACCTCTGTTAGGTATTTACTCTTTCAGTCCTTTATAGTGTTCATCCTTGCATTAATATGCCCTTGATACCTCCAATTTTCTTGAAGAAATCTCTGGTCTTTCCCATTCTATTGTTTTGATCTACTTCTTTGCATTTTCACTGAAAAAGGCCTTCTTATCTCTCATTGCTATTCTCTGGAACTGTGAATTCTGTTGGATATGATTTCCCATTCTTCCTTATTTTCCTTCTCTTCTTTCCTCAGCTATTTGTGAAGCCTCTTTGACAAACAGACAAATTTGCCTTCTTGCATTTTTTTTTCCCTTTGGGATGGTTTTAGTTACTGCCTCCTGTACAATGTTATGAAATCCATAGTTGCTCAGGCACTCTGTCTCCTAGATTTAATCCCTTGAATCTATTGTTCACCTCCACTGTATAATCATATGGGATTTGATTTAGGTCATACCTAAATGGCCTATTGGTTTTCCCTGCATTCTACAGCCTGAATTTTGCTATAAGGTACTGATGATCTGAGCTACAGTCAGCTTTAGGTTTTATTTTTGCTGACTGTATAGAGCTTCTCCATCTTCGACTACAAAAAATATAATCGATCTGATTCTAGTATTGACCATCTTGTGATGCCCATGTGTAGAGTTGTCTCTTGCGGTGGTGGAAAAGGGTGTTTGTTATGACCAGTATTTTCTCTTGACAAGACTTAGCCTTTTCCCATCCTCATTTTGTACTCCTAGGTCAAGTTCAGTTCAGTGCAGTTCAGTTGCTCAGTTATGTCCGACTCTTTGCAACCCCATGAATCACAGCATGCCAGGCCTCCCTGTCCATCACCAACTACCAGAGTTCACTCTAACCCATGTCCATTGAGTAGGTGATGCCATCCAGCCATCTCATCCTCTGTCATCCTCTTCTCCTCCTGCCCCCAATTCCTTCCAGCATCAGGGTCTTTTCCAGTGAGTCAATTCTTCCCAAGAGGTGGCCAAAGTATTGGAGTTTCAGCCTCAGCATCAGTCGTTCCAGTGAACACCCAGGACTGATCTGCTTTAGGATGGACTGGTTGGATCTCCTTACAGTCCAAGGGACTTTCAGGAGTCTTCTCCAACAACACAGTTTAAAAGCATTAATTCTTCGGCGCTCAGCTTTCTTCACAGTCCAACTCTCACATCCATACATGACCACTGGGAAAACCATAGCCTTGACTAGACGGACCTTTGATGGCAAAGTAATATCTCTGCTTTTCAATATACTATCTAGGTGGGTCATAACTTTTCTTCCAAGGAGTAAGCGTCTTTTAATTTCATGGCTGCAATCACCAACTGCAGTGATTTTGGAGCCCCCCAAAATAAAGTCTGACACTGTTTCCACTGTTTCCCCATCTATTTGCCAGGAAGTGATGGGACCAGATGCCATGATCTTCGTTTTCTGAATGTTGAGCTTTAAGCCAGCTTTTTCACTCTCCTCTTTCACTTTCATGAAGAAGGCTTTTTAGTTCCTCTTCACTTTCTGCCATATACGTGGTGTCATCTTCATATCTGAGGTTACTGATATTGCTCCCAGCAATCTTGATTCCAGCTTGTGCTACTTCCAGCCTAGCGTTTCTCATGATGTACTCCTAGGCTAAACTTGCCTGCTATTCCAGGCATCTCTTGAATTCTTATTTTTTCATTCCATTTCCCTATGATGAAAACGACATCTTTTTTGGTGTTGGTTCTAGAAAGTCTTGTAGGTCTTCATAGAACTGGTCAACTTCAGCTTCTTCTGTATCAGTGATTGGGGCATAGACTTGGATTACTGTGATATTGGCTATTTTGCCTTGGAAATGAACCAAGATCATTCTGTTGTTTTTGAGACTGCATCCAAATACTTCATTTCAGACTCTTTTGTTGACTGAGCACTACTCCATTTCTTTTTAGGGATGCTTGTGCACAGTAGTAGATATAATGGTCATCTAAATATAATTCACTCATTTACATCCACTTTAATCATCGATTCTTAAAAATGTCGATGTTCACTCTTGCCGTCTCCTGCTTGGCCACATCCAGTTTGTCCATTTGTGGTCCTAACATTCCAGGTTCCTAAGCAGTACTGTTCTTATAGCATCAGACTTTACTTTCACCACTAGACACGTCCACAACTGAGGGTCATTTCCCGCTTTGGCCCAATGACTTCATTCTTTTTGTAGATATTAGTAATTGTTTCCCTTCTCCCCAGTAGCATGCTGGACACCTACCCACCTAAGGGGATCTCATCTACCAGTGTGATATCTTTTTGTCTTTTCATGTTCATGGGGTTCTCATAGCAAGAATACTGGAGTGGTTTGCCATTTCCTCCTCCCTTGGACCATGTTTTAGCAACATGCATTAACATATCTCTTGTAGGGTAGCATGCAATTTTTTAAAATACTACTTCACATTTTTTCTCTGGGCTTTCCTAAATTAAAACAGTCCCTCCTCATTTTATTTAGCCCCCAAACTCTCCAATTTCTGAATAAGATAAACTTTTTCCTTGCTTCCATGTTTCCTTTGCAGAGGAAATGACTCCAGAAGGCAGGTGATACCTTCAGAACTCCACAAGCTCTCTGAGTGAAAAAGGCAACCCTGAGATCTCCTTGGTTTATGTGACTCCAGCCTTCCATTATCCTCCAAACCTCCAATATAGATATAGAAGTCAGAAAGTGGGGAGTGGCAAAGTTCTGGGTATTAGAAGCATCATTAACCACTAACAGGTGGAGGGCAGGGAATCAGGGATTTTCATGTTTCTGCCAAGACTTAGAGATCTTCTCCCTGACTCGTTGACTCTTGCTATAATCTGACTTGAATCCGCTAGGATTAATCCAAACATGCCATTTATCCCCATGTATTTTAGTAACTCCTATAAGCCCAGGATCTGATGTGATCTATTTCTCATGACTTGGACATGTAGGCCTTAGTAATTTTCTTAATTCCATAACACTCCTTGATATCTAAAGCTTCCCACATGGCCTCTAGTTTTCATTGTCAGTCACCTACAAAATCCCCTATTGCTTCAAACTCTTCTCTAAATATTTATTTTATTATGTTCTGACAGTACTCTGAATGAGTAGATAAAAGAATGACTGAGCAGCACAGAAATTGAGACAATTTGGTGTGCAAGGTTTTCTTCTTCCTTTATTTTTTTCCTGTATAATCTTTGTTTAAGTAAAGTGATACTCTTATCATGTACTCCTATATATTTGAAAAAGTCTAAAGTGTTGGTTGAAGCAGCGCGGATAATCTTGTTTGAACACCTTGGGTTCCTTTAACATGTTTTGAAAGCCAATAGTATAAGCAAATTGGCCTAATAAGGAAAAGTTTAAGGAAGATTCTAGCCTACAAATGTTAATCTTTAGGGAACGACTTAACAATGATACTCAATTCTTTGAAGTGGTATCTCTTTGAGGATGCTAAATTATGTTTCCATATTTTCACGATGGTGATGGGGACTCAATTTAAATTAGAAGACCATAAGTTTAAGCTTTTTATTAAGAAATCCCCAAACTACACAGAAAGCAATTGGAACCTGCAGAATATTAAAAATACAACAAGATCAATTACTGTATACAAAACCTAAACAAAACTATTCTACATGACTGATAAAATTTAGACTGTTAAATCCTACTCTTTGAGTACTTGGAGCTGAGAGTGTTTAGAACATTGATTTGCAAGCATGTTGAGAAATTTGTAAAAACAAAAACAAAACACTTCTCTTAAGGGAAAACCAAAAGCATTCCTGAAGAATTCTCCAGGCAAGCAATAATTTAAAAATCTGAAATAATATCTACCTGAGAGCAGAAAGTCATGTGTGTAATTGGCCATCCATCCAATGGAATCGAAAGAGTCCTTAAGCAAATCATTCCTTGAAGCAATGAGGATTGCACAGTCCACAATATGATAGACAGAACACAGCAAGGGTCCACTTTTGTTCTGTAAAAGAGTCTGCCAAGGTGGTCGACACAGGCAAGAGGGCTATTTTATTGGTGACATTATCTTGCAAAAAATCATCAGTGTGTTCTCACATGAGCTGGAAGCCTTTGTAAGCCTTCTTGGGGAATGTAAATCTTAGCCAATTGAGAGGTTGACATTCACTCCAGCAGCATGAATTAGAAGGAGGAAAGATGAGTCAGACCAGTGCCTTCAGCAAATTTAAGCTAACTACTCAGTTATAATTAGTATTTTGGAATCTTCTTCCATGTTTGACTCTGACAAGGAAAGGTTTCAATGATTTTTCTTTAAAAACAAAAAAGTATCTTCTTCTTCTTTTTTCTTTTTTCTTTTTTTTTGCTGCAGTAATAAAATGTGTGCAAAAATCCTGTCACTCATGAAATGTCTGCATCTGACTGTCAGAGGACTTCAGGTATTTTCAGACTGTTAATGAATAGGCATCCAAATCCGTGGCTTGCACCTGAAGTCAGATGTCACAGTTAATGGGCACTGAAGATTACAGTATGTTCCAACAGAGCATACAAGACACTCCAATAGCAGCACCCCTGGTTCCTTCAGAAGCAATAAGTATCAAGGACCGGAAGTAGTTCCTACGTGATTCCATCTCAACTGACTAGGAAGAATAGAAATTGGGATATAGTGCCAAGCAACATCACTCAACTATTTTCATTTTCAATCAATTTTCTATCATTTATGCATCTGTTAGATATATGTATGTGCATGTGTGCTCAGTCACTTCAGTCATGTCCCTCTTTGCGACCCTATGGATGGCAGCCTGCCAGACTCCTCTGTGCATAGGATTCTCCAAGCAAGAATATTGGAGTAGGTTGCCATCCCCTCCTCCAGATCTTCCCAACCCAGGGATCAAACCCATGTCTCTTATGTCTTCTGCATTGGCAGACTCTTTACTGCTAGTGCCACCTAGGAAGCCAATGTATGTGTGTGTATATATACATGAGCATAGTCACTCACTTGTGTCCAACTTTTTGTGACCCCATGGACTATAGCCTGCCAGACTCCACTGTCCATGGGATTCTCCAGGTAAGAATACTGGAGTGGGTTGCCATTTCCTTCTCCAGTATGTGGAGAAGGAAATTTTCTCAGACTTAATGCTATTATTTTAATGCCAGAATCCAAAAGATTTAGTTTCTGTCTTTGAGGTAAGAATATGTTATATATAAAGATAATTTCACAAGTTTATCTTTATGATCAGTAACAACTGTTATGGAAGAGGGAAATAAACTCTTACACAGTACACTATTTTACCTATAGATGAAACGTCCATCCCTGTGATGGTTACTTTTATGTGTTAACTTGGCTGGATTATGGTGCCCAGATATATAGTTAAACATTATTCTGGATATTTCTATGGAAGTGGGTTTTGAATGAGATCAACATTTATATAGTTGGACTTTGAGTAAAGCAAGATACCTTCCATAATGTGGGTGAATCTTATTGAAAGTCTCAGTAAAATGCAGACTTACCTCCCCTAAGCAAGCAGGAATTCTGCCAGCAGACCACCTTTGGATTCAAATGGCATCTCTTCCTTGGGTCTTCAGGTAGCCTATAGGCCTACACTGAAGATTTTGGACCTCCTATCACAATAATGTTAGCCAATTCCATAAAATAAATAAAATCTCTCTCTTTATATATATGTGTACACATACACACATTATTGATTCTGTTTCTCTGGAGAACATAAATTAGAATATATAGTTTTTGAGTATTTGAAAATATGGCTGTGTTTGCCAATTCTTATGCAGTGTAACTGGTGTTCATACCACTATAAACTTGGTGAAGTGCAAGTGTTAGTCACTCAGTCATGTTTGACTCTGTGCAACCCTACAGACTGTAGCCTGCCAGGCTTCTCTCTCCATGAGATTCTCCAGCCAAGAATACTGGAGTGGGTTGCCATGACCTCCTCCAGGGGTATGGGCCACCAGGGAGGCACAAAATCAATGAGGTGCTTATGAACAATGCAGCTCTTGCCCTAACTTGAGTTAGAATTGAGGTTTCTATGGCCACAATGCAGAGTACTAACTACTATAGGATCACAGCAAGCCATCAGGAAACACCTTGCAGTCTGAGTCACCAGAGATGCCCACCATAAACTTAAGCTAACAATAAAATTGCATTTATAAAAAATGGCTCTAGGGTTTAGATTAAATGAGTGGAGGAGAAACATAAATTGAAATAATTATAAGCTAGATGTTTATAAGGAACACAGATAAAGAGTAATAACCTTAATATTCAGTGGTTCAGTGGAAGGAGAAAAAAAAAAGGAAGAGAAATGAGAAAGAAAGAGAGGATTTGAACTTATCTCAGTTATTCAAGATTGAATTTAGAACAAGATACAGTTTTATTTGAACTGGGGACAGTGCCCTAAGACTCAGAAACGCATATGCTGTTCTTGGTATCCTAACTGAATTAAAAAAAAATTTTAATAAGATAGAATAGGGACTTTCTTAGTGGTCCTGCACTCCCAGTGCAGGGGGTCTGTGTTCTGTCTCTGGTGAGTGAACTAGATCCCACATGCCACAACTGAGTTCACATGCTGCAGCTAGAGATCCTGCACGCCACAACTAATACCTAGCACAGACAAATAAATAAATAAAAATAGATATTGAAAAAGATAGAATAATATGATTCACACATACCTCACCAGGTAATATTCTGATTTGGAAAGAGAAAACACTGGGACATCTTTGACTTCATGTAAACTTTCTATATTGATAAATGAGTACTTGAATATAGATATTTAATAAACCACATAATATACATTTTCTTCCTTCTTTATTGATATGGATACATAACAGCACTAAGAAAAATAAATTCTACTTAAACAAAAATTTGAAAAATAAGCACTAAATTTTGCAGAAATCAGCCAGGGCCAGATGACCCACTTGTTCTTAATATTGACTCTTTTGAAAATATCAAGTTATTCAAATATGTACATAATTATGTTACTATATACTTTAAAAAATTCAGCTTTATTGATGTACTATGAACATATAAAATTATAAGATATTTAAAGTGTATGTCATGGTGATTTGATATATCTTATGCTTTATAAAGAGATTCCCTGGTGGGTCAGATAGCAAAAAATCTTCCTGCAATGCAGGAGACACAGTTTGATCCCTGGATTGGGAAGATCCCCTGGAGGAGGAAATTACAACCCATCTCAGTATTCTTGCCTGGAGAATTCCATGGACAGAGGAGCCTGGTAGGCTATACAGTCCATGGGGTTGCATAGAGTTAGACATGACTGAGTGACTTACACACACACACACACCTTATAAAAGGATTATATTTCCCTAAATGAGTTTGCCAACTGACAGGTTAACTCAGTTGGTTAGAGCATGTCTAGTTAATTAACACATCCATCATTTTATATATTTATCTTTTAATTTTATTTTTGTAAGAACATTTAAATTCTAGTCTCTTACCAAAGTTCAATAACACTATACAGTATAAACAATGATAGCACACTATACATTATCATTTTATAGCTGAAATTTTGTGCCCTTTTACCAACCTACTTCTCAAACTCTAGCAACCACATTTCTACTCTCTGTTTCTATAACATTTGATTCCATGTATAAATGATACCATACAGTATTTGTCTTTCTCTAACTAGCTTATTTCATTTAACATAGTGCTTTCAAAATCCATCCATGTTGTTATAAAAGATAGGATTTCCTTCCTTCTCATGGCTGAATAATATTTCAGTATATATGCTATTCAGCCATGGGCTTCAAAAATCATTTTACTATTTGTCTTTGACCAATTAAGTTTCTCTTCCCATGTTTTAGTATTAATTAAAAAAAAATAAAGACAGGTTGTTTCCTGGATTTCATCCGTTAATTTACTTATTCAAACTTGTATCATGACATTTTTCAACAAAACACCATGATTCCTTGCAGAGTTGTTGTTGTTTTTTTTTTGTGTGTGTGAAAGTGCCTTAGGTGTTAATCATGTATCTTTGAAAGAGTTTATCTTATAACAGGTTTCTTTTATTATTTTCATTTGTTTATGCAATAATTAACTGTATAAGCCAAGTAAACTGCTCTTGTTAAGGCCAAATAATGACTTAAAGATAAAATTTTATAGCATAGTTCTAGTTTCCCTAAGAAGGACTTCTTAATAATCATTTTCTCTTTGACCAATTATCTTTACCCCTTCTCCTACATTGTTATCAAATTAATCAGATATTATCATTATCATTAGCAAACATAGAATTCTTATCAAAATGATTGGCTTTCTGTAAAAATAAATAGAAGACAGTTTGGTCCAGAGTTTAATGTAACCAATCCCAGTCACTTGCAAGATGGCAATCCTCACTTTTAGATTGTAGGCAAGTGCTGCACAACAATTAATTTCTGTTTTGAAGCCACATCCTACAGTTATAACACAAGGTTTTGATTTATCCTGCCCCAGGAAGGATTGGTGCTTTCATCTACTGAGAAGATTGGGCTGGTTGATTCTTTTTCATGTCATAATTCTATAGTATGCTAGTCATATCAGGTGACCTAATCAAGGCATTACTCTTTTCACCATGAATTTCCCCTTAGTAGTGCTGCTCCAGTGGGTCTGGGTATGTGTTGTTTGCCCTACTTGCTCTTGTTTAAAAGACATATTTTTAAATATTTGTTTAGTTCACAGTGCTATTAATTTCTTCAGTATATCTATATTTATGGGTCAGATTTGCATAAGTTATCTAATTTTTTTTTTGGTATCTTTTGGGTCTTTTTAGGATTATATTCTGAGAAGGCAATGGCACCCCACTCCAGTACTCTTGCCTGGAAAATCCCATGGAAGGAGGAGCCTGGTGGGCTGCAGTCCATGGGGTTGCTGAGAGTTGGACACGACTCAGTGACTTCACGTTCACTTTTCACTTTCATGCATTGAAGAAGGAAATGGCAACCCACTCCAGTGTTCTTGCCTGGAGAATCCCAGGGACAGCGGAGCCTGGTGGGCTGCTGTCTATGGGGTCGCACAGAGTCGGACACGACTGAAGCGACTTAGCAGCAGCAGCAGCAGGATTATATTAGCCTAAAAATGCATAAAAAGCACACAAAATGTCTAAATACATAGGAGATAATTTAATTTATTATACGTAATGGATTTCCTATGGATTGTGACTGGTATTCTTGTGGTCAATGGACTGGAAGAGGTACCTGAAGTTTAAATTTGTTTGACATTAATATATATACACCAGATTTTTTGTCATTTCTTTAGTTGGTGTGATTTTTTTTTAAATTTTACTCTTAGTCTTTATTTATCTTTACATTTAACAGTGTCTCTGGTGGCAAGTTTCCTATTTTGTCTGTTTTAAAATGCACTTATTTAATATTCATTTTTGAAGGATACTTTGTGGATAGAGTTATATGCTGGATGTTTAGTTTTCCAGAAGGCAAAAACTCTTAATTTTCATTATTTCTATGGAAAGATACTGTTTTTCATTTAATTGATTTCCTTTGAAAATAATATAATTTTCATCTGGCTGTTTTAAGTATTTCTTCCTTTATGTGTGTGTGTGTGTTTTAAAATCAGCTTTAAATTATAGGTCTAGTTGTGTTTTCTATTGTTCTCTTGTGTATTTGTTTTATTCTGATTGATATTTGCTGTTTCCTCAATAAATGGCTTAAATGCCAATTTTGGAATATTCACTAAATCTTTAAATAATCCTTTTGCCTGATGCTTCCTCTCCTCTCATTCTAAAACTTCAATTGTAAGTATACTAGAACTTCTTACTATTCTATAGATTTGTTATACTCTCTTTTGTTTCTCTGTGTATTATTTTTCATTCTATGCTACACTGTAGGTATTTTCTTTTGACCTATGTCTCAATTCAATGATTCTCTCTTCAAAAGCCATAAAATGCATTTTGAAATCCAATCATTAATTTGTAATTCTACAATTTCCACTTTTTCAATACTCGACTTTTCTGTTTAAATTTTTGAGCATATATTCTATTTCCTTAAAAATATTTAGCATGGTTAGTTAAAAATAAATTTCTGATAACTCCAATTTCTGACACCCTTATGTATCTATTCTAGTTGTCATTTGTGACTCTGAGTTTTCAATAACAGTGTCTTGCCTTATTGCATGCCTACTTTTGTTTTTTGGAGATTATATTTTAAGAAAAAGGTAAGAATACTTAGATAACCTTAGATTCTTCACAGATGTTTACAATTTGATCTTCTAGATGAAGTAGGTGTCTTTGGAAAATTTAGTTCACTTTAAACCCCTGAAATGACCTGAAGATGGGCTTCTTTCCCTAGAAGAGCTGGCTATTGCTTGTTCACAGTTATTGCTATGGTAATCCCTTTATAATTTTCTTCCCAACTGTGGAGGGTTTATCAGCTCCCTCCTCTCCTTGGTAGATGTTAAGCTTAATGTTTTATTACCCTAACCCTGTAAAAAATTTAACAATTCTGATTACCTTCTCTACTTCTAGATTATAAGAGGGAGGAAAATTAAGTTGCTTCAAATGTGAAGTTCAGTATTTTGGTATTTATTTCAGTTACTGGTCCCACAATTCTTCACCAAGTTCCCCTGTACCTTAAAAATCTCTCAGTCTCTCCTTGTCTCCTGCCCCCACTTCTTATTTTCCTGGTATTATAATTGCTGTCAGTTTTAAGATTAGATTGAATTTCCTTTTCTGAAGTTACTGAAACTGATAATTCTATATTTACATGAAAATAATGTTCACCTTTAAGACGTGGATTTATACAACATCCTGGTATTTTAGGTTTATATTAATAAATAAATTTGCCTAAATTTAACAATTAAATAAAACTCCTAGGTAGCTAAATGGATTCACAAGTAATAATAATAGTTAATAGCTCTTGTTCTTTTACTTGTGCCAACCCTGTTTTAAGGTCTTGAGAAACAAATTCTTGAATATTCTTTGCTAACTTGTTAGTTATATTCTGTTATTATTCTCATTTTACTGAAGAAAGCTGTAACCCAGAGAAGCAAAACTAGCATTTGAACACAGCATTTTGGTTGACAATTGTCATATATTGAGGAATACTCACAATTTCTGAAAATTATTGATACAAACATAGGTGCATAGATGTATGTTACACACACACAGCACAAACACTGCTATAGTCAAACTCTAGTAGAGAGGCAGACTATCTCATAATTGAACAAGTCTCTTTTGATTAGTCCAAAGTCAGTTCCTCTAAATTCTTCATTGGTGGGAAGGATTGGCTGAATGAAAAAGAATTAGTAACTTCTAACTCTATCTCCTTAAATGATACCATATTGAGGTTCATTCACATGCAATACTTCTATCATGATCCTCTTTTGGCCCCTGGGTTGGTTACATGACTTTCCCTTAAAAATGTTAGAATTTGAGTCTCTTTGTGAAAACATGTTATTTTTCTTTTCTCCCCCATAAGACATCAAGGCAAGCTTGCATTTTTCAAAAGAAGTTTTGCTTAATACATAGGAAGAACAAAAAGAGATGAATAATGTACAAGATGCATTAAAAACTACACAGGCTTAGAATAATCCAGGTTTCTGTTTCTGCAACATTTAAGTAATTTACCAGACTAAAAGCGCCTGTTCTATTACCCAGGAATGTTACACTTTAGCCTCAAATGACTGGAGCCACTTTGCAGGCAATTTACTTGTCTACAGGCTCTTTTGCCTCCCTGATTCTTTCCATAGGGTGAGAGCTATCTTTTCAGCAGGGAGATGGTCAATTGCCCAGCTTGTTCTCTCCATGATAACAGAAAAATGAAACATTCCAAACCTGCTGCTGGCCTATGATGCTCCCACTCACTTCTACTTTCTTAGTGATTGGCAGGCCTACAGTCTTCAGGAAGGGAGCCAGGCAGAGAAAGCAGTAAGAGGCTTGATCTCTCATGGTTTTCCAAGTGGATGATGGGGGATGGGCAATAACCAGACAGTTGACATTGAGTCTCTGCCTCAGCTTCCTAGCTACAAGAGAGAAAAACTCAATTCACCAAGAATCACTAGGTCCTGAGGAACTGATATAATTGCTTTAATTTCATGAAAGACTAATTTACAAGCCTTAATGCCAATTGCATAATTTTCACTGAGAAAAATAACTGTGATCAAAATAACCTTGCTGCCATGCTGTTCTCATCAGCAACACGTTAAAAAATCATCACCAAAAAAGTGACACCTCTTTACCATGTCCTTGGATTTTCAGAATATACACAGTTTGAAGCTTCTGACCTTCCTGTATGGACAAAATCAACATACCCTTATAATTCCCAGACATTCATTATATCATTCTATAGAACTAATACTTGTAATACATGATCACATTTACACTATTTCTATTTCCTTTCTAGGTAACAAAACACATTATGGGGTCTCTAATTGATTTTCAGGAAGCCATATATACCTTTTTTTTTTTTTTCAATTAGCACTATGATAGACAGGGTAGCCACTGATTCAACTATTACAAATCTATTGGCTGCTGGCTGGTAAAAAAGACATTTTTCAGCTATCCAACTAATTATCTCAATATATGACAGCCAAACCAAATAACCCTAGTCCCCCAGTAGACATTCTGAACTGAATTGTCTAGATAACTACCCATGCATTATCATTATAAATTTAGAGGATTAATTCATTAATGCATATACATCCAAAGTGTTCATCCTGGGCTTCCGAAATAATGATCACAATAAAAAATCATAAGAGCTACCATTTATCAGCTGTTTAATATGAGCCAGGTAGTGTGATAAGTGCTTTCTATTCATTCTCTTTTCATTTTACAAGTCCATTAAGTAGGCACTAGTATACCTAGCATAAAACAGAGCCTGCATATCCAAATGACTCTTTAATTTTATCTATGTACACAGCTTTACGGGGCTTCCCTGGTGGCTCAGAGGATAAAGGATCTGCCTGCAATGCAGGAAACCTGGGTTTGATCCCTGGGTTGGGAAGATCCCCTGGAGAAGGAAATGGCAACTCACTCCAGTATTCTTGCCTGGAGAATCCCATGGACAGAGGAGCCTGGAGGGCTACAGTCCACAGGGTTGCAAAGAGTCGGACATGACTGAGCGACTCCACTTCACTAAACAGCTTCACACATGTATTACTCAAATAAAATTTCCTGTGTGCAATAGGTACCTGGGTTCTTTTGGACTCAGTGGTTTTCCTTTTTCCCCAAAACAAATGAGTTTTCTTTTAGTAATATTTTTGGCATTCTCTTTTCTGATTCTCATATTCTTTCCTTTACTCTGATTGCTGTCTTGAGTACAATACTTGTCCCTGATGTTGAATAATGCTGAGAATCATAAATTTATACATGTTATTCAGAATATTACATAAAATTTTATTCCTTTATTTTTCATGGAAATTGACATTTCTGTTAATATTTAATAAATAAAACACCAAGTTATCATAATAATATTTAGGTGTGATGGATTCTGAATATCTGGATAAATAAGGGTTTGGGGCACATTGAATGTCTGGCAGGCAGTAGTTACTTATTTAATTTGGTATCAACTGTTGGCTAGGAATGAGCCACTGAGGAGTAAAGTTTCCCTGCAAGTTAAAAGACATCTAGGTACAGAGAATCCCAATTTATTAAAAAATTAATGAGAAGCAGATGCTTATTAAATGCCCAAACACCTTAATAGGACACTTTTAAAAATGATGTACTGAAAGTTGCAAACGTTCTTTAGCCTGCTGAAAAGTGGTCATCTTTAAGGTGTTCTTTAGTTTAATGGAAAGTCATAAAATACTGGAAAATACAGAGTTTAAAGTAAGACAATCTTGAATTCAAGTCCCAGTTTTAATGATTATTGGCTCTGGAGAAAAATACGTAATTCTAACTGCAAAAGTAAGATAATTTGATGCAATACAGGAGGCCCTGATTTGATCCCTGGGTTGGGAAGATCTCCAGGATAAGGGAATGGCAATTCACTTCCAAATTCTTGCCTGGAGAATCCCATGTACAGAGGAAGCTAGTGGGCTACAGTCCCTGGGGTTGCAGTCAGACACGACTAAGCAGCTAACACTTTAAGAAAATAGTTTAACCTCTGCTTAACATCTTTAATTTGTTTCAAAGAAACAGGGTTTTGCTGCTAGTATGTTCATGGGGAACACTTTTTCCCTCTTCCTTGGGTACTTCATTGCTTAATCTCTCTCTCTCACATTCTATCCTAAGTAAAATGTTTCTACAAAAGCAAATAATAAAGTAAATTATATAACAGAATGAAAATATCTTAGGTTTTCACTTTGGTTGGGGAAGCAGAAGGAAGAGTGGTGGCAGTCCAACAGGAGTACTCTTCACTTATTTAGAACATCACCTTCTAAGGACACTAACCTTTTGTTTCCATTGAGTATTATCATTATTCAAGTGAATAGGTAAATGAAAAAGTGAAAGTGTTAGTTAGTCAGGCATGTCCAACTCTTTGTAATCCCATGGACTGTAGCTTCTGTCCATGGAATTATCCAGGCAAGAATGCTGGAGTGGATAGTCATTCCATTCTCCAGGGAATCTTCCTACCCAAGAATCCAACATAGGTTTCCTGCATTGAAGGCATGTTCTTAACCATCAGAGCTACCAGGGGAGCCCCAAATAGGCAGATGTCTTAATGCAAATACTGATTCTATGAGTTTTTAACTAAACCTGTAAGGAGGATAAGAAACCAAAGGATGTAGAACCTAAGAACTGGGAAATCTAAAATTGTCTAGACTATCAAAAAGTGTACTCCAAAGAGAATTGTTATGAAATCCTAAGTCAAATGAGTGTAATAACTAGGAATCTGAAAATATACTCAAATGCACAGACTCACTTTCCATTCAGTGAAAGCTAAATTAATATAAATCCAAGTACGTATTCAGTTCAGTTCAGTTCAGTTCAGTTCATTTGCTCAGTCGTGTCCGACTCTTTGGGACCCCATGAATCGCAGCATGCCAGGCTTCCCTGTCCATCACCATCTCCTGGAGTTCACTCAGACTCATGTCCATGGAGTCCGTGATGCCATCAAGCCATCTCATCCTTGGTAGTCCCCTTTTCCTTCTGCCCCCAATCCCTCACAGCATCAGAGTCTTTTCCAATGAGTCAACTCTTCGCATAAGGTGGCCAAAGTACTGCAGCTTCAGCTTTAGCATCATTCCTTCCAAAGAAATCCCAGGGTTGATCTCCTTCAGAATGGACTGGTTGGATCTCCTTGCAGTCCAAGGGACTCTCAAGAGTCTTCTCCAACACCACAGTTCAAAAGCATCAATTCTTCGGCGCTCAGCCTTCTTCACAGTCCAACTCTCACATCCATACATGACCACAGGAAAAACCATAGCCTTGACTAGACTGGCCTTAGTCAGCAAAGTAATGTCTCTGCTTTCGAATATACTATCTAGGTTGGTCATAACTTTTCTTCCAAGGAGTAAGCGTCTTTTAATTTCATGGCTGCAATCACCATCTGCAGTGATTTTGAAGCCCCCCAAAATAAAGTCTGACACTGTTTCTACTGTTTCCTCATCTATTTCACATGAAGTGATGGGACCAGATGCCATGATCTTCGTTTTCTGAATGTTGAGCTTTAAGCCAACTTTTTTGCTCTCCTCTTTCACTTTCATCAAGAGGCTTTTTAGCTCCTCTTCACTTTCTGCCATAAGGGTGGTGTCATCTGCATATCTGAGGTTATTGATATTTCTGCCGGCAATCTTGATTCCAGCTTGTGTTTCTTCCAGTCCAGCATTTCTTATGATGTACTCTGCATATAAGTTAAGTAAGCAGGGTGACAATATACAGCCTTGATGTACTTCTTCTCCTGTTTGGAACCAGTCTGTTGTTCCATGTGCAGTTGTTACTGTTGCTTCCTGACCTGCATACAGATTTCTCAAGAGGCAGGTTGGGTGGTCTAGTATTCCCATCTCTCTCAGAATTTTCCACAGTTTATTGTGATCCACACCGTCAAAGGCTTAGCAGGATTATTATGTATTAGCAGGATTATTTTTAATGCCCTCAGAAGTCATTTGATTACCAGGAACTGTTGATTTTACTACATATCTCAATATTTGAATTTTATTTTTGTGTATAACAGACTAAATAGTATCTTTTTCTTTTTTTTACTTTACATTACTGTATTGGTTTTGCCATATCAACATGAATCTGGCACAGATGTACACGTGTTCCCCATCCTAAACCTGTCTTCCACCTCCCTTACCATCCCATCCCTCTGGGTTGTCCCAGTGCACCAGCCTTGAGCATCCTGTATCATGCACCGAACCTGCACTGGTTTTTATTTCATATATGATATTACACATGTTTCAGTGCCATTCTCCCAAATCATCCCACCCTCTCCCTCTCTGCAAAGTCCAAAACACAGTTCTATACATCTGTGTCTCTTTTGCTGTCTCGCATATAGAGTTATCATTACCAACTTTCTAAATTTCATATATATGCATTAGTATACTGCATTGGTGGTTTTTTTTTTCTGGCTTACTTCACTCGGTATAATAGGCTCCAGATTCATCCACCTCATTAGAACTGTTTCAAATGTATTCTTTTTAATGGCTGAGTAATACTCCATTGTGTATATCTACCATCGTTTTCTTATCTATTTTTCTGCTGATGGACATATAGGTTTCCTTCATGTCCTGGCTGTTATAAACAGTGCCGTGATGAACATTGGGGTACATGTGCCTCTTTCAATTCTGGTTTCCTCAGTGTGTATGTCCAGCAGTTGGATTTCTGGGTTGTATGGCAGTTCTATTTCCAGTTTTTTAAGGAATCTCCACACTGTTCTCCATAGTGGCTGTACTAGTTTGCATTCCCACCAACAGTGTAAGAGGGTTCCTTTTTTCCACACCCTCTACAGCATTTATTGCTTGTAGACTTTTGAATAGCAGCCATTCTGACTAGCATGAAATGGTACCTCATTGTGGTTTTGATTTGCATTTCTCTGATAATGAGTGATGTTGAGCATCTTTTCATGTGTTTGTTAGCCATCTGTATGTCTTCTTAGGAGAAATGTCTAATTAGTTCTTGGCCCATTTTTTGATTGGGTTATTTATTTTTCTGAAATTGAGCTGCAGGAGTTGCTTGTATATTTTTGAGATTAGTTGTTTGTCAGTTGCTTCATTTGCTATTATTTTCTCCCATTCAGAAGGCTGTCTTTTCATCTTGCTTATAGTTTCCTTTGTTGTGCAGAAGCTTTTAAGTTTAATTAGATCCCATTTGTTTATTTTTGCTTTTATTTCCAATATTCTCTGAGGCGGGTCATAGAGGATCCTGCTGTGATGTATGTCGGAGAGTGTTTTGCCTATGTTCTCCTCTAGGAGTTTTATAGTTTCTGGTCTTACATTTAGATCTTTAATCCATTTTGAGTTTATTTTTGTGTATGGTGTTAGAAAGTGTTCTAGTTTCATTCTTTTACAAGTGGTTGACCAATTTTCCCAGCACCACTTGTTAAAGGGATTGTCTTTAATCCATTTTATATTCTTGCCTTCTTTGTCAAAGATACGGTGTCCATAAGTGCGTGGACTTATCTCTGGGCCTTCTATTTCATTCCATTGATCTATATTTATCTCTTTGTGCCAGTACCATATTGTCTTGATGACTGTGGCTTTGTAATAGAACATGAAGTCGGGCAGGTTGATTCCTCCAGTTCCGTTCTTCTTTCTCAAGATTGCTTTGGCTATTCGAGGTTTTTTGTATTTCCATACAAATTGTGAAATTATTTGTTCTAGCTCTGTGAGAAATACCATTGGTAGCTTGATAGGGATTGCATTGAATCTATAGTTTGCTTTGGGTGGTATACTCATTTTCACTATATTGATGCTTCTGATCCATGAACATAGTCTATTTCTCCATCTATTAGTGTCCTCTTTGATTTCTTTCACCAGTGCTTAATAGTTTTCTGCATATAGGTCTTTAGTTTCTTTAGGTAGATATATTCCTAAGTCTTTTATTCTTTTCATTGCAATGGTGAATGGAATTGTTTCCTTATTTTCTCTTTCTATTTTCTCATTAATAATGTATAGGAATGCAAGAGATTTTGGTGTGTTGATTTTATATCCTGCAGCTTTACTATATTCATTGATTAGCACTAGCAATTTTCTGGTGTAGTCTTTAGGGTTTTCTATGTAGAGGATCATGTCATCTGCAAACAGTGAGAGTTTTACTTCTACTTTTCTGATTTGGATTCCTTTTATTTCTTTTTCTGCTCTGATTGCTGTGGCCAAAACTTCCAAAACTATATTGAATAGTAGTGGTGAAAGTGGGCATCCTTGTCTTGTTCTTGACTTTAGCGGAAATGCTTTCAATTTTTCACCGTTGAGGCTAATGTTTGCTGTGGGTTTGTCATATATAGCTTTTATTATATTGAGATATGTTCCTTCTATTCCTGCTTTCTGGAGAGTTTTTTTTTTTTTTTAATCATAAATGGATGTTGAATTTTGCCCAAGGCTTTATCTGCATCTACTGAGATAATCATATGGCTTTTATTTTTCAATTTGTTAATGTGGTGTATTACATTGATTGATTATCGGATATTGAAGAATCCTTGCATCTCTGGGATAAAGCCCACTTGGTTATGATGTATGATATTTTTAATGTGTTGTTGGATTCTGATTGCTAGAATTTTGTTAAGGATTTTTTGCGTCTATGTTCATCAATGATATTGGCTTGTAGTTTTCTTTTTTTGTGGCATCTGTGTCAGGTTTTGGTATTAGGGTGATGGTGGCTTCATAGAATGAGGTTGGAAATTTACCTTCCTCTAAAATTTTCTGGAAGAGTTTGAGTAGGATAGGTATTAGTTCTTCTCTAAATTTTCGGTAGAATTCAGCTGTGAAGCCGTCTGGACCTGGGCTTTTGTTTGCTGGATGATTTCTGATTACAGTTTCAATTTCCATATTTGTGATGGGTCTGTTAAGATTTTCTGTTTCTTTCCGGTTCAGTTTTGGAAAGTTGTACTTTTTGAAGAATTTGTCCAATTTTTCCACGTTGTCCATTTTATTGGCATATAAT
This sequence comes from Ovis canadensis, assembly GCF_042477335.2. Lineage (NCBI taxonomy): Eukaryota > Metazoa > Chordata > Mammalia > Artiodactyla > Bovidae > Ovis > Ovis canadensis. Next base: position 66,973,214 of record NC_091250.1, read on the forward strand.
TACTGATAATGGTCTCTTATGATCCTTTGTATTTCTGTGTTATCTGTTGTGATCGCTCCATTTTCATTTCTAATTTTATTGATTTGATTTTTCTCCCTTTGTTTCTTGATGAGGCTGGCTAATGGTTTGTCTATTTATTTATCCTTTCAAATAACCAGCTTTTGGCTCTGTTGATTTTTGCTATGGTATCTTTTGTTTCTTTTGCATTTATTTCTGTCCTAATTTTTAAGATTTCTTTCCTTCTACGAACTCTGGGGTTCTTCACTTCTTCCATTTTTAGTTGCTTTAGGTGTAGAGTTAGGTTATTTATTTGTTCTTGTTTCTTGAGGTATGCCTGTATTGCTATGAACCTTCCCCTTACCACTGCTTTTACAGTGTCCCACAGGTTTTGGGTTGTTGTGTTTTCATTTTCATTCATTTCTAAGCGTATTTTGATTTCTTTTTTGATTTCTTCTGTGATTTGTTGGTTATTCAGCAGCATGTTGTTTAGCCTCCATATGTTGGAATTTTTAATAGTTTTTCTCCTGTAATTGAGATGTAATCTTACTGCATTGTGGTCAGCAAAGATACTTGGAGTGATATAAATTTTTTTTAAATTTACCAAGGGTAGATTTATGGCCCAGAATGTGATCTATCCTGGAGATGGTTCCATGTGCACTTGAGAAAAAGGTGAAATTCATTGTTTTGGGGTGAAATGTCTTATTGATATCAATTAGGTCTAACTGGTCTATTGTATCATTTAATGTGTGTGTTTTCTTGTTAATTTTCTGTTTAGTTGATCTATCCATTGGTGTGAGTGGGGGTATTAAAGTTTCCCACTATTATTGTGTTATTGTTAATTTCCCCTTTCATACTTGTTAGCATTTGTCTTACATATTGTGGTACTCCTATGTTGGGTGCATATATATTTATAGTAGTTATGTCTTCTTCTTGGATTGATCCTTTGATCATTAGGTAGTGTCCTTCTTTGTGTCTTTTCACAGCCTTTGTTTCAAAGTCTATTTTATGTGATATGGGTATTGCTACTGCTGCTTTCTTTTGGTCTCTATTTGCGTGGAATATCTTTTCCAGCCCTTCACTTTCAGTCTGTATGTGTCCCTCGTTTTGAGGTGTTTCTCTTATAGACAACATATATAGGGGTCTTGTTTTTGTATCCATATAGCCAGTCTTTGTCTTTTGGTTGGAGCATTCAACCCATTTACATTTAAGGTAATTATTGATAAGTATGATCCCATTATTTACTTTATTGTTTTGGGTTCGAGTTTATACATCTTTTTTGTGTTTCTTGTCTAGAGAATATCTTTTAGTATTTGTTGGAGAGCTGGTTTGTTGGTGCTGAATTCTCTAAGCTTTTGCTTGTCTGTAAAGCTTTTGATTTCTCTTTCATATATCAGTGAGATCCTTGCTGGGTAGAGTAATCTGGGCTGTAAGTTATTTTCTTTCATCACTTTAAGTATGTCCTGCCATTCCCTCCTGGCCTGAAGAGTTTCTATTGAAAGGTCAGCTGTTATCCTTATGGAAATCCCCTTGTGTGTTATTTGTTGTTTTCCCTTGATGCTTTTAATATTCCTTTTTTTGTGTTTGATCTTTGTTAATTTGATTAATATGTATCTTGAGGTGTTTCGCCTTGGGTTTATTCTGTTTGGGACTCTCGGGTTTTTTGGACTTGGGTGATTATTTCCTTCCCCACTTTAGGGAAGTTTTCAACTATTATCTCCTCAAGTATTTCCTCATGGTCTTTCTTTTCGTCTTCTTGTGCGACTCCTATGATTCGAATGTTGGGGCATTTAACATTGTCCCAGAGGTCTCTGAGTTTGTCCTCATTTCTTTTAATTCATTTTTCTTTTTTCCTCTCTGCTTCATTTATTTCTACCATTCTATCTTCTGCCCCACCAATCCTATCTTCTGCCTCCATTATTCTACTATTTGTTCTCTTCAGAGTGTTTTTGACATCATTTATTGCATTATTCATTATATATTGACTCTTTTTTAATTTATTCTAACTCTTTGTTAAACCTTTCTTGAATCTTCTTAATCCTTGTCTCCAGGCTATTTATCTGTGATTCCATTTTGTTTTCAAGATTTTGGATCATTTTCACTATCATTATTCGGAATTTTTATCAGGTAGATTCCCCATCTCTTCCTCTTTTGTTTGGTTTGGTGGGCATTTATCCTGTTCCTTTACCTGCTAGATATTCCTCTGTCTCTTCATCTTCTTTATATTACTGTGTTTGGGGTGGCCTTTCTGTATTCTGGCAGTTTGTGGAGTTCTCTTTATTGTGGAGTTTGCTTGCTGTGGGTGGGGTTGTATGGGTGGCTTGTCAAGGTTTCCTGGTTAAGGAAGCTTGTGTCAGTGTTCTGGTGGGTGGAGCTGGATTTCTTCTCTCTGGAGTGCAATGAAATGTCCAGTAATGAGTTATGAGATGTTAATGTGTTTGGAGTGACTTTGGGCAGCCTGTATATTGAAGCTCAGGGCTATGTTCCTTGTTGCTGGAGAATTTGCATGGTATGTCTTGCTCTGAAACTTGTTGGCCCTCGGGTGGTGCTTGGTTTCAGTGTAGGTATGGGGGCATTTGATGAGCTCCTGTTGATTAACTTTCCCTGGAGTCAGGAATTCTCTGGTATTCTCAGGATTTGGTCTTAAGCCTCCTGCTTCTAGTTTTCAGTCTTATTTTTACAGTAGCCTCAAGACTTCTCCATCTATACAGCACCAATGATAAAACATTTAGTTTAAAGATGAAAAGTTTCTCCATAGTGAGGGACACCCAGAGAGGTTCACAGAGTTACAAGGAGAAGAGAAGAGGAAGGAGGTAGATAGAGGTGACCAGGATGAGATGAGGTAGAATCAATAGAGGAGAGAGCAAGGCAGCTCTCACTTCGTTATGTGCACTCCGCAGTCTGGACTGCTCAGATATGTTCACAGAGTTATACACAGAAGAGAAGAAGGAGGAAGGAGACAGAGGTGGCCAGGAGGATAAAGGGGTGAATCAAAATTAGAGAGACAGATCCAGTCAATAATCAGTTCTCTAAGTGTTCTCCACTGTCCAGAACACACAAAGAGATTCACAGAGTTGAGTAGAGAAGAGATGGGGGAGGGAGGAGATAGAGGCGACCTGATGGAGAAAAAGCAGAGTCCAAAGGGGGAGAGAGCAGTCAAGCCAGTAATCTTGCTCCCAAGTAAAAATGTGTACTGAAGATTGGGTTCTTAAATGTACGAAATTGATAACAAATGCCAAAAAGCAAAGATTAAAAATCTGGAGTAAAGGTTGGATTTTCAAAAATAAAATTTTAAAGGAAAAAAGAAAATAAAAAACAAAGTCACAAAAATTATAATATATATATATGAAGTTTGCTTTAAAAAATAGGGTCGCTTTTTTTTGTTTTGCAAAGTAATAGTAGGTTATAAAAATGCAAATTAAAGGAGTATAGAGGACTTAAAAATAAAAAAGTTATTGAAGAATGATAGTAAAAATAGTAAAAATATATCTAGGACTTTGGTGTTGTTGTGGGCAGTGTGGGGTCAGTTCATTTTCGGATAGTTCCTTGATCCAGCTTATATTTCTCAAGATCTATAGTCCCCTTCCTATGTAGTTGGTACTAACTACAGGGTTTTAATCTATTGCACCTGTCACTTCCTATGAGGTTTTCTCTGTTTTAGCTTCTTCTGTTTGCTGGTCTCTTCAGTGTCTAATTTCCACCCTGACACAAGGTGGTGGTGGTGGACACTTTTTTAGGCTCACTTGTTCAGACGTGCTGTGGGGAGGGAGGGACATTGCAAACAAATAACACTGGCGTGTGCTCGCAGTGTCTTGCCCACACTGCGTTTGCCTCCACACACGGTGTGTGTGCTTTCCCTGTCTACACTGCTAAGGCTCTAGGTTGCTCTGCTGGTAACTGTCTGAGGCCGGCCCTGGGTGTATGCACTTCCCAGGTCTAAGACATTCAGGTTCAGGTATTCAGCTAGTCATTAGAGGTGCAGACTTGGTTGGGCCTGCGGTTTTTGCTCTCCCCAGGTCCGAGCAGCTCAGGTGACCACGTGTTTGGCGAACACGGTTGCTGCGACTTATCGCCTCCCCCATCCCTGCCACTCGGTTTTCTGGGTATAAAACCGGCGCACCTTCTCAGGTGGATGTTGATCATCCAGAATCCCAAGAGGTCTTGGTTAGCAACAAAGGCTGCTTGAAGTTTGGTAGATAATGCCTCTCTGGGGCTGTGATTGCTCCCTTCCAGCTCTGGCTGCCCTTGTCTGCCTGTCACCAGAGGGGGATGGGCCGGTCTGTAGCCAGCTAGCTCTGCTCAGGCCTTTGTTCTGTGAGTGGGCCTGGCGGTGGCTTAGGTTAGGGCTTTTTGCGTGGTAGCTATCCCACAGTCTGGTTTGCTATCCCAAGTTAGTTCCTTCAGATTGCCCTTGGGGCATTCAGGCCTTTTTCTTACTCTAAGCAATGCAGCCTGCACCTCCCTGCCCAGCCCCTGCTTGCTAGTGGTGGGTGCAGGCATCTGTGGTGCTTCTCCACTGGGGAAGTTACCGTTGGGCACGTAATCTGTGGGTTTTAATTATTTATTTATTTTTCCTCCCAGTTATGTTGCCCTCTGTTGTTCCAAGGCTCGCCACAGATTCAGCAGTGAGAGTGTTTCCTGGTGTTTGGAAACTTCTCTCTTTTTTAAGACTCCCTTCCCAGGATGGAGCTCCATCCCTACCTTTTTTGTCTCTCTTTTTATCTTTTATATTTTTTCCTACCTCCTTTTGAAGACAATGGGCTGCTTTTCGGGGTGCCTGATGTCCTCTGCTGTCATTCAGAAGTTGTTTTGTGGAATTTACTCAGCTTTCAAATGTTCTTTTGATGAATTTGTGGGGGAGAAAGTGGTCTCCCCGTCCTATTCCTCTGCCATCTTAGGCTACATCTAAATAGTATCTTTAAGGCTTTTGATTTGAGGTGAGAAGGAATGGGAGGGATTAAGGTATTTTTCATTTTCAGGAAATATATTCAAGGAAAATTGAGGAGTCTAGATTTGTTTAATTAACTATTAACTAAAGAAATAGTCCATTTAATAGTTACAAAAAATAAACTTTTCAAGTAAAACATGGAACTGAGAGAAATAACTAAATTTTTTGAATAAGATGATATTTCTCAGCATCATAATATTTTCCTTTCTTTCTTTTTATATCTGTATCTAAATTTATCTCACTCAGATTAAAGCCAGGTGAAGATTGAATGCAAAAATTTATTTTTATAATAAACCAAAATCTGATAAATATATGAAAAAATAAATAAGTTTCAGCTTCAGCTTCTTTCTGAAATAAATTCTTTTGGTATGTAACTAGACACAATCATTTTTGAACTTATAAAACCAAAAAGTTTATAAGATACTCAGTCTCCATAGACCCAATTTTGAGGTCATGGAAAGCCAAAAAGAAGGACAAATACTAATCATATTATTGCATTTTCTATTTATCCATTATAAAAATGTTTGTCAAGGACCTAAAATACAGCATACTCTATGTCAGGTGAGCAGTAGTGACTGAGGCAATGAACAGAACAATTACTGTCATGTATTACAAATTTTTGTCTCATGAAAGTATCAAGATCAAATTATAATGAGAATAAATTATAAAGTATTAAAAATGAGGAAGCAAGAATACCCAATTTATTTTAATAATGATAAAAGACAATTAAAATTCTGGGTAAAACAGTAGTAAAAGAATTTGTGTAACGTGAATATGAAGCAAACTGTAATATTGTTTGATTTCAGAACATTAGGGAATTGAGACAGAATTTGTCATGTAGTAAGTGTTCAATAACTATTTGAGGAATGAAAGAATCAACTCATATTATAAAAATGTACATGAGCAGCATAGGAATTATAAAATTAGATCCATGAGAAATGATGTGCACCCAATTTTATAGCAATTGGTCCTGCAGTAACAATATTTACTCAGTAAAAGGAATGTAATAATGAACCATTTCTATGAACAGAGCTAGTGGAGGTGATGGAATTCCAGCTAATCTATTTCAAATCCTAAAAGGTGATGCTGTTAAAGTGCTGCACTCACTATGTCAGCAAATTTAGAAAACTCAGCTTTGGCCACAGGACTGGAAGAGGTCAATTTTCATTTCAATCCCAAAGAAAGGTCATGCTAAAGAATGTTCAAACTACTGTACAATTGTAGCAAATTAATGATCAAAATCCTTCATGCTAGATTTCAATATTATGTGACCTGAGAATTTTTGGACGTACAAGCTGGACTTAGAAAAGGCACAGGAACCAGAGATCAAATTGCTAATATCTGTTGGATCATAGAAAAAGCAAGGGCATTCAAAAAAAAAATCTACTTTTGCTTCATTGATTTTGCTAAAGTCTTTGACTGTGAGGATCCCAACAAACTGTGAAAAATTCTTAAAGAAAGGGTAATACCAGATCATCTTACCTGCTTCTTAAGAAACCTGTGTGCAGGTTAAGAAGCCACAGCTAGAACTGGACATGGAACAATGTGTGCTTAGTTGATCAGTTGTGTCTAACTCTTTGAGACCCCGTGGACTCTAGCCCACCAGGCTCCTCTGTGCATGGGGATACTCCAGGCAAGAAAACTAGAGTGGGTTGCTATATCCTCCTCCAGGGTATCTTCCCAAACCAGGGATCAAACCCAGGTCTCCCACAATGTTGGTAGATTCTTTACTGTCTGAGCTGTGGACTGGTTCAAAATTGGGAAAGGAGTACAACAAGGCTGCACATTGTCACCCTACTTATTTAGCTTATATGCAGAGTACATCACGTGAAATGCTGGGCTGGATGAAGCACAAGCTGGAATCAAGATTTCTGGGAGAAATATCAACAGCTTCAGATATGCAGATGATGCCACTCTAATGGCAGAAAGTGAAGAAGCACTGAAGAGCCTCTTAATCAGGGTGAAAGAGGAGAGTGAAAAAGCTGGCTTAAAATTCAAAGTGATCATGGCATCCAGTCTCACTACTTCAAGGCAAGGGCTCCAAAATCACTGCAGATGGTGACTGTAGCCATAAAATTAAAGGACACTTTTTCCTTGGATAATAAGCTATGACAAGCCTAGACAGCAGATTAAAAAGTAAAGACATCAGTTTGCCAACAAAGATCCATATAGTCAAAGCTATGTTTTTCCAGAACTAATGTATTGATATGAGAGGTGGACCATTAAGAAGGCTGAGTTCTGAAGAACTGATGCTTTTGAATTTGTGGTGCTGGAGAAGATACTTGAGAGTCTCTTGGACTACAAGAAGATCAAACCAGTCAATCCTAAAGGAAATCAACCCTGAATACTCATTGGAAGGGCTAATGATGAAGCTGAAGCTTCAATACTTTGGCCACTTTTTGTGAATAGCTGACTCACTGGAAAAGATTCTGATGCTGGGAAATATTGAAGCCAGGAGGCAAAGTGGGTGACAGAGGATGAGGTGGTTGGATGGCATCACCAACTCAATGAACGTGAGTTTGAGCAAAGTCCAGGAGATAGTGAAGGTAAGGGAATCCTAGCATGACATCCATGGAGTTGGAAAGATCAGACACAACTGAACAACAACAACAAAAACAATGTAAATATTATTCAATGAAAAAGACTTTTGAATAAATCTCTGCAAATAGAATGAAAGAGAAATTTCAGTTCCTGGGTAGAATACATAGGTGATCTGTTTTGTAAATACACTTTCTAACCCCATCTCCTCCCTTGTAGCTCAGTCGGTAAAGAATTTGCCTGCAGTGCAGGAGACCGGGGTTCGATCCCTGGGTTGGGAAGATCCTCTGGAGAAGGAAATGGCAACCCACTCCAGTATCCTTGCCTGGAGTATCTCATGGACAGAGGAACCTAGTGGATTGTAGTCCATGGGGTCGCAAAGAGTCAGGCATGACTGAGCGACTAACAGACAGAAAAAAACTTAATTGCTCTCCCAACTACTTGTTCAGTTCACTTCAGTTGCTCAGTCGTGTCCAACTCTTTGCGACCCCATGAATCGCAGCACGCCAGGACTCCCTGTCCATCACCAACTCCCGGAGTTCACTCAGACTCACGTCCATCCAGTCAGTGATGCCATCCAGCCATCTCATCCTCTGTTTCCTCTTCTCCTGCTGCCCCCAATCCCTCCCAGCATCAGAGTCTTTTCCAATGAGTCAACTATTTCTATGAGGTGGCCAAAGTACTGGAGTTTCAGCTTTAGCTTCATTCCTTCCAAAGAAATCCCAGGGCTGATCTCCTTCAGAATGGACTGGTTGGATCTCCTTGAAGTCCAAGGGACTCTCAAGAGTCTTCTCCAACACCACAGTTCAAAAGCATCAATTCTTTGGCTCTCAGCTTTCTTCACAGTCCAACTCTTACATCCATACATGACCACTGGAAAAACCATAGTCTCGTCTAGATGAACCTTTGTCTAGGTTGGTCATAACTTTCCTTCTAAGGAGTAAGTGTCTTTTAATTTCATGACTGCAATCACCATCTGCAGTGATTTTGGAGTCCCCCAAAATAAAGTCTGACACTGTTTCCCCATCTACTTCCCATGAAATGATGGGACCAGATGCCATGATCTTCATTTTCTGAATGTTGAGCTTTAAGCCAACTTTTTCACTCTCCTCTTTCACTTTCATCAAGAGGCTTTTGAGTTCCTCTTCACTTTCTGCCATAAGGGTGGTGTCATCTGCATATCTGAGGTTATTGGATATCTGGTTATCTCCCAGCAATCTTGATTCCAGCTTGTGCTTCTTCTAGCCCAGCATTTCTCATGATGTACTCTGCATGTAAGTTAAATAAGGAGGGTGACAATATACCACCTTGACATACTCCTTTTTGTATTTGGAACCAGTGTGTTGTTCCATGTCCAATTCTAACTGTTGTTTCCTGACCTGTACATAGGTTTCTCAACTACTTGTTATGTATATGTAAATGCATATTTGACAGATATTTAGAATCAGAAGTAGGAAGACAAAGAACTGTAAGAAATGAAGCAACCACAGAATATTTAATTTACAGAACTCTTAATTTACAAAAATTCAACATTCATAGACATAAGAACTAACTATAATTTATAGAATTAAATGTAATCTTTTAGCAATTCACTTTATATTACATGAGTATTTTATCGACAATGTATTGATTTTAAAATACAAAATTCAGAAAATGTATATAAATTTTTTTTTAAATCACTTTGCAATCCCATAAATCAAAGATTATTATTGCTAACCTTTGGCTTTGTTTTCTAGCAGTTAAATGTATAAACATATCTTGGTTTTCCACACTCGTAATGATACTGGGATATTTTTCTCAGTGTCAAAATTATATCAAATATTAGCCTAAAATATTGTTCTCCTTTTCTGATGCTTTGTACTTTAATTATAACTTAATATTAGTTTATAAAAATATATTTTTTCTATTGTTCTTTTCAACACTGAGGCTTTGGAATAATAATTACTTTATCATTCATTTCACAGAAGTCAGCTTTACTGGTGCCCAGGGTTGTTTTCTGTAGTTAAAATTATATAAAGTTACTTTTTACACACAATGTAATTTACGGCAGGTAAAGCCCTCTCAATGTCAGACTATTTTTTTGGGCTCCAAAATCACTGCAGATGGTGACTGCAGCCATGAAATTAAAAGACGCTTACTCCTTGGAAGAAAAGTTATGACCAACCTAGATAGTATATTCAAAAGCAGAGACATTACTTTGCCGACTAAGGTCTGTCTAGTCAAGGCTATGGTTTTTCCAGTGGTCATGTATGGATGTGAGAGTTGGACTGTGAAGAAGGCTGAGAGCTGAAGAATTGATGCTTTTGAACTGTGGTGTTGGAGAAGACTCTGGAGAGTCCCTTGGACTTCAAGGAGATCCAACCAGTCCATTCTGAAGGAGATCAACCCTGGGATTTCTTTGGAAGGAATGATGCTAATGCTGAAGATCCAGTACTTTGGCCACCTCATGGAAATAGTTGACTCATTGGAAAAGACTCTGATGCTGGGAGGGATTGAGGGCAGGAGGAAAAGGGGACGACAGAGGATGAGACAGCTGGATGGCATCACCGACTCGATGGAACTGAGTCTGAGTGAACTCCAGGAGGTGGTGATGGACAGGGAGGCCTGGCGTGCTGCAATTTATGGGGTCGCAAAGAGTCGGACACGACTGAACGACTTAACTGAACTGAGCATGGCTTGAGTTCTTGCCAAAATTTCTCTATCTGAAAGACTCACTTTTCTTTAAATATATATCATTCAACTCACACAAACACAAATACTCATACATTTAAGAAACATCCTAGCAATGAAGACTTCCACAATGATTTTGGCCCAAGTAAATTAAATAGTTATTTAATAGCTACACTATTCTTTCAGACTACTAGATGGTTACATGTGTAAAATTTAAATATTGCAGTATCATGGAAATGCTATACATTGTATGGACAGAGAATACACTTCCCACGTGAGAGGAGTATATTTCTACAACCAGTCAGTGTCCTCTTTGAAAACTGTGACACATAAATTCCACTCATGTTGGATTATACTATTACAATTTATCATCAGATATTCTTTTGTTTTGGTACATAAGTCATAGCCCTTACAGACAATATTATGGTTTATATAATTTACTTTTTCATGGATCCCTCCCACAATGTCTATCTTTGTCTGTCTGGGATATAAAAGAGAGGGAGAGGGAGAGGGTGGGATGATTTGGGAGAATGGCATTCTAACATGTATACTATCATGTAAGAATCGAATCGCCAGTCTATGTCTGACGCAGGATACAGCATGCTTGGGGCTGGTGCATGGGGATGACCCAGAGAGATGTTATGGGGAGGGAGGTGGGAGGGGGGTTCTTGTTTGGGAACACATGTAAGAATTAAAGATTTTAAAATTATAAAAAAAAAAAATTAAAAAAAAAAAAAGCACTGGTGGCTTCAAATGAGAGTTTTGCCATGAGCAGGGAGCAATTGTCTCACATCTGAGACAAGGAATGCTTACTTTTTCACCCATTCTATTATTTTCTAAAGAATTTAAGTGGTTTAACTGTTTGGTTTAAAAAACAATAAAAATGGAGTAAAACTCTTTGATATTAGAAGTATCCTGTTTTACAGTTAATTAAAAGGTCAGGGGTGCCTTTTGCTTTAAACAAGCCTCATCAGGGTAGTTCATTAATGCAATTAGACAAAACACATTCTGTTCAACTATCTATTCATTTTAAGGCACTTTCTGCCTTGCTTAATCAAATTTAGCATGGGAGACTTTTCCTGGCTATATAATCAACATGTAAATTAAAATGCACAGGGATCTCCAAAGAATAAAAAGTTAATTATTTAATCGTTTTTCCCCCTATGCAATGAGTTAAGAATGTTTAATTAAAAAGAGAGAAAAAGAAAGTAAATATATCTTTAAGATTTGTTTATTTCTCTTGTATGAAAATGTGACTGTGATTAATGTTAAAAAGACAATATGGAATAGTGAATTTTCTGCTCAATTCTAATAATAGGGATTTTGAATAATCAAAGATTGTCATTTTAATCAGAAAACTTAATTGATGGTGACATGCCATGTTTTCATAAAAAATGGAAATTGTTTTAAATATTTTCTTTTTGTATAAACGTGATCCTGCATTCATTACTGGTTTGCCTTTGTGAAAACTGAAAATATTGCTGAAGACCAAAGAGACAACATAAGAATTCATTTGACACTTTATTTTAAAAGCTCAGAAGCAGTTCATTTGAAATTTACTTGCCATACATTGAAGGTTATAGAAATAACAGGGAGAGAACACAGCCCCACTCATCAACAGAAAATTCGATTAAAGATTTCCTGAGCATGGCCCCACCCATCAGAATAAGACCCAGTTTCCCCTTCAGTCAGTCTGCCCCATCAAGAAGCTTTCATAAGCCTCCTATCCTTCTCCATCAGAGGGCAGACAGACTGAAAACCACAATCACAGAAAACTAATCAGTCTGATCTCAGGGACCACAGCCTTGTCTAACTCAGTGAAACTGTGAGCCATGCCTTGTAGGGTCCTCCAACAGATGGTTCATGGTGGAGAGTTCTGACAAAATGTGGTCCACTGGAGAAGGAATGGCAAACCACTTCAGTATTCTTGCCTTGAGAATCCCATGAACAGTATGAAAAGGCAAAAAGATAGGACACTGAGAGATGAACTCCCCAGTACGTGCCCAATATGCTACTGGAGATCAGTGGAGAAATAACTCCAGAAAGGATGAAGACAGAGCCAAAGCAAATCCAACACCGAGTTGTGGATGTGACTGGTGTGGAAAGTAAAGTCCAATGTTGTAAAGAGCAATATTGCATAGGCACCTGGAATATTAGATCCATGAATTAAGGTGAATTGGAAGTAGTTAAACAGGATATGGCAAGAGTGAACATTGATGTTTTAGGAATCAGCACTGAAATGGACTGGAATGGGTGAATTTAACTCTGATGACCCTTACATCTGCTATTGTGGGCAAGAATCCCTTAGAAGAAATGGAGTAGCCATCAGAGTAAACAGTCTGAAATGCAGTACTTGGATGCAATCTCAAAAATAACAGAATGATCTCTGTTCATTTCCATGGCAAACTATTCAATATCACAGTAATTGAAGTCTATGCCCCAACCAATATGCTGAGGAAGCTGAAGTTGAATGATTCTATGAAGACCTACAGAATGAGTTTGGAAGTTTACCTTCCTCTGCAATTTTCTGGAAGAGTTTGAGTAGGATAGGTGTTACCTCTTCTCTAAATTTATGGTAGAATTCAGCTGTGAAGCCTTCTGGACCTGGGATTTTGTTTGCTGGAAGATTTCTGATTACAGTCTCAATTTCTGTGCTTGTGATGGGTCTGTTAAGATATTCTAATTCTTCCTGGTTCAGTTTTAGAAAGTTGTACTTTTCGAAGAATTTGCCCAATTTTTCCACGTTGTCCATCCTTTGTATTTCTGTGTTGTCTGTTGTGATCTCCCCATTTTCATTTCTAATTTTATTGATTTGATTTTTCTCCCTTTGTTTCTTGATGAGGCTGGCTAATGGTTTGTTAATTTTATTTATCCTTTCAAAGAACCAGCTTTCGGCTTTGTTGATTTTTGCTATGGTCCCTTTGTTTCTTTTGCATTTATTTCTGCCCTAATTTTTAAGATTTTTTCCTTCTACAAACCCTGGGGTTCTTCACTTTTTCTGTTTCTAGTTTCTTTAGGTGTAGAGTTAGATTATTTATTTGACTATTTTCTTGTTTCTTGAGGAATGCCTGAATTGCTATGAACCTTCCCCTTACTGCTGCTTTTACAGTGTCCCAGAGCTTTAGGGTTGTTGCATTTATTTTCCTTCATTTTTAAGCATATGTTGATTTCTTTTTCGATTTCATCTGTGATTTGTTGGTTATTCAGCAGCGTGTTGTTCAGCCTCCATATGTTGGAATTTTTAATAGTTTTTCTCCTGTATTGAGATGTAATCTTACTGCATTGTGGTCAGCAAAGATACTTGGAATGATATCAATTATTTTTAAATTTACCAATGGTAGATTTATGGCCCAGGATGTGATCTATCTTGGAGAAGGTTCTGTGTGCGCTTGAGAAAAAGGTGAAATTCATATCACTGATGAACATAGATACAAAAATCCTTAACAAAATTCTAGCAATCAGGATCCAACAACACATTAAAAAGATCATGCATCATAACCAAGTGGGCTTTATCCCAGAGATGCAAGGATTCTTCAACATCTGAAAATCAATCAATGTAATACACCACATTAACAAATTGAAAAATATTATCTCAGTAGATGCAGAGAAAACCTTTTGCAAAATTCAACATCCATTTATGATAAAAACTCTCCAGAAAGCAGGAATAGAAGGAACATATCTCAACATAATAAAAGCTATATATGACAAACCCACAGCAAACATTATCCTCAATGGTAAAAAATTGAAAGCATTTCCGCTAAAGTCAGGAACAAGGCAAGGATGCCCACTTTCACCACTATTATTCAATATAGTTTTGGAAGTTTTGGCCACAGCAATCAGAGCAGAAAAAAAATAAAAGGAATTCAAATCAGAAAAGAAGAAGTAAAATTCTCACTGGTTGCAGATGACATGATCCTCTACATAGAAAACCCTAAAGACTACACCAGAAAATTACTAGCGCTAATCAATGAATATAGTAAAGCTGCAGGATATAAAATCAACACATCGAAATCTCTTGCATTCCTATACATTATTAATGAGAAAATAGAAAGAGAAAATAAGGAAACAATTCCATTCACCATTGCAATGAAAAGAATAAAAGACTTAAGAATATATCTACCTAAAGAAACTAAAGACCTATATGTAGAAAACTATTAAACACTGGTGAAAGAAGTCAAAGAGGACACTAATAGATGGAGAAATAGACTATGTTCATGGATCAGAAGCATCAATATAGTGAAAATGAGTATACCACCCAAAGCAATCTATAGATTCAATGCAATCCCTATCAAGCTACCAACGGTATTTCTCACAGAGCTAGAACAAATAATTTCACAATTTGTATGGAAATACAAAACCTTGAATAGCAAAAGCAATCTTCAGAAAGAAGAATGGAACTGGAGGAATCAATCCGCCTGACTTCAGGCTCTACTACAAAGCCACAGTCATCAAGACAGTATGGTACTGGCACAGAGAGAAATATAGATCAATGGAATGAAATAGAATACCCAGAGATAAATCCACACACCTATGGACACCTTATCTTTGACAAAGTAAGCAAGAATATAAAATGGATTAAAGACAATCTCTTTAGCAAGTGGTGCTGGGAAAATTGGTCAACCACTTGTAAAAGAATGAAACTAGAACACTTTCTAACACCATACACAAAAATAAACTCAAAATGGATTAAAGATCTAAATGTAAGACCAGAAAGTCTAAAATTCCTAGAGGAGAACATAGGCAAAACACTCTCTGACATAAATCACAGCAAGACCCTCTATGACTCACCTCCCAGAATACTGGAAATAAAAGCAAAAATAAACAAATGGGACCTGATTAAACTTAAAAGCTTCTGCACAACAAAGGAAACTATAAGCAAGGTGAAAAGACAGCCTTCTGAATGGGAGAAAATAATAGCAAATGAAGCAACTGACAAACAACTAATCTCAAAAATATACAAGCAACTTATGCAGCTCAAGTCCAGAAAAATAAATGACCCAATCAAAAAATGGGCCAAAGAACTTAACAGACATTTCTCCTAAGAAGACATACAGATGGCTAACAAACACATGAAAACATGCTCAACATCACTCATTATCAGATAAATGCAAATCAAAACCACAATGAGGTATCATTTCAAACCAGTCAGAATGGCTGCTATCCAAAAGTCTACAGGCAATAAATGCTGGAGAGGGTGTGGAGAAAAAGGAACCCTCTTACACTGTTGGTGGGAATGCAAACTAGTACAGTCACTATGGAGAACAGTGTGGAGATTCCTTAAAAAACTGGAAATAGAACTGCCTTATGACCAAGCAATCCCACTGCTGTGCATACACACCGAGGATACCAGAATTGAAAGAGACACATGTACCCCAATGTTCATCGCAGCACTGTTTATAATAGCCAGGACATGGAAGAAACCTAGATATCCATCAGCAGATAAATGGATAAGAAAGCGATGGTACATCTACACAATAAGAAGTATTACTCAGACATTAAAAAGAATGCATTTGATCAGTTCTAATGAGGTGAATGAACCTGGAGCCTATTATACCGAGTGAATTAAGCCAGAAAGAAAAGCACCAATACAGTATACTAATGCATGGCACCCCACTCCAGTACTCTTGCCTGGAAAATTCTATGGATGGAGGAGCCTGGTAGGCTGCAGTCCATCGGGTCGCTAAGAGTCGGACACGACTGAGCAACTTCACTTTCACTTTTCACTTTCATGCATTGGAGAAGGAAATGGCAACCCACTCCAGTGTTCTTGCCTGGAGAACCCCAGGGATGGTGGAGCCTGATGGGCTGCCATCTATGGGGTTGCACATAGTCGGACACAACTGAAGCGACTTAGCAGCAGCAGCAGCAGCAGCAGCAGCAATGCATATATATGGAATTTAGAAAGATGGTAACTATAACCTGTATGCGAGACAGCAAAAGAGAAACAGATGTATAGGAAAGTCTTTTGGACTCTGTGGGAGAGGTAGAGGGTGGGATGATTTGGGAGAATGGCATTGAAACATGTATAATATCATATATGAAACGAATCACCAGTCCAGGTTCGATGCATGATACTGGATGCTTGGGGCTGGTGCACTGGCACGACCCAGAGGGATGATATGGGGAGGGAGGAGGGAACAGGGCTCAGGATAGGGAACACATGTATACCTGTGGCGGATTCATGTTGATGTATGGGAAAACCAATAGAATATTGAAAAGTAATTAACCTCCAAGTAAAATAAATAAACTTACACTAAAAAAAATTCTATAAGACCTTCTAGAACTAACACCCAAAAAAAGATATCCTTTTCATTATATGGGACTGGAATGCAAAAGTAAGAAGTCTAGAAATATGTGAAGTAACAGGTAAATTTGCCCTTGGAGTATGGAATGAAACAGGGAAAAGAATAACAGAGTTGCCCAGAGAACACTCTGGTCATAGCAAACACCTTTTTCCAACAACACAGGAGACAACTCTACACATGGACATCACCAGGTGGTCAATACCAAAATCAGACTGATTATATTCTTTGCAGCCAACGATGGAGAGCTCTATACAGTCAGCAAAAACAAGATTGAGAGCTGACTGTGGCTCAGTTCCTGAACTCCTTATTGCCAAATTCAGACTTAAGTAGAAGAAGGTAAGGACATCATTTAGACCATTCAGGTATGACCTCAATCAAATCCTTATGACTATAGAGTGAAGTGACGTTGCTCAGTTGTGTCTGACTCTTTGTGACCCCATGGACTGTAGCCTACCAGGCTCCCCTGTTCATGGGATTTTCCAGGCAATAGTACTGGAGTGGATTGCCATTTCCTTCTCTAGTGGATCTTCCCGACCCAGGGATTGAACCCGAGTCTCCCACATTGTAGACAGACACTTTACTGTCTGAGCCACGAGGGAAGTCCTATGACTATAGAGTAAAAGTGACAAATAGATTCAAGGGATTAGATCTGATAGACAGAGTCCCTGAAGAATACAGATGGAGGTTCCTGATATTGTACAGGAGGCAGAGATCAAGACCATCTCAAGAAAAAGAAATTCAAAAAGGCAAAGTGGTTGTCTAGGAGGCCTTACGAATAGCTGAGAAAAGAAGAGAAATTAAAAGCAAAGGAGAAAAAGAAAATATACCCATTTAAATGCAGAATTTCAAAGAGCAAGGAGATATAAGAAAAGCTTCCTCCGTGATCAATGCAAAGAAATAGAGGAAAACAATAGAATGTTAAAGACTACAGATATCTTCAAGAAAATTAGAGATACCAAGGGAGCATTTCATGCAAAGATGGACACAATAAAGGACAGAAATTTTATGGAGATGTGAGTCTGAGTGAACTCTGGGAGTTGGTGATGGACAGGGAGGCCTGGCGTGCTGCGATTCATAGGGTCGCAAAGAGTCGGACATGACTGAACTGAACTGAACTGACAGAAGCAGAAGATATTAGAAAGAGGTGGCAAGAATACATAGAAGAATTATACAGAAAAGATCTTCATGACCCAGATAATTATGATGGTGTGATAGCTCACCTAGAACCACACATCCTGGAATGTGAAGTCACATGGGCCTTAAGAATCATCACTAAAACAAAGCTAGTGGAGGTGATGGAATTCCAGTTGAGCTAATTCAAATCCTAAAAGATGATGATGAGAAAATGCTGCACTCAATATGCCAGCAAATTTGGAAAACTCAGCAGTGGCCACAGGACTGGAAAAGTCAGTTTTCATTCCAATCCCAAAGAAAGGCAATGCCAAAGCATGTTCCAACTATCAGAAAATTGCACTCATCTCACACATTAGTAAAGTAATGCTCAAAATTCTCCGAGTCAGGCTTCAACAGTATGTGAACTGTGAACTTCCAGATGTTCAAGAAGGATTTAGAAAAGACAGGGGAACAAGAGATCCAATTGCCAACATCTGTTGGATCATGGGAAAAGGAAGAGAGTTCCAGAAAAACATCTATTTTTGCTTTATTGACTATGCCAAAGCCTTTGACTGTTTGGATCACAACAAATTGTGGAAAATTCTTCAACAGATGGGAATACCAGACCACCTGACCTACCTCTTGAGAAATATGCATGCAGGTTAGGAAGCAACAGTTAAAACTGGACATGGAGCAATAGACTGGTTCAAATAGGAAAAAGAGTACATCAAGGCTGTATATTGTCACCCTGCTTATTTAACTTATATGCAGAGTTCATCATGAGAAACGCTGGGCTGAATGAAGCACAAGCTGGAATCAGATTGCCTGAAGAAATATCAATAATCTCAGATATGAAGATGACACTACCCTTATGGCAGAAAGTGAAGAAAAGCTAAAAAGCCTCTTGATGAAAGAAGAGAATGAAAAAGTTGACTTAAAGCTGAATGTTCAGAAAATTAAGATTATGGTATCTGGTCCCTTCACTTCATGACAAATTAGGGAAACAGAAATAGTGACAGACTTTATTTATTTGGACTCCAAAATCACTGCAGAAGGTGACTGCAGCCATGAAATTTAAAGATGCTTGCTCATTGCAAGAAAAGTTATGATCAACCTAGATAGCATATTGAAAAGCAGAGACATTACTTTGTCAGCAAACGTCTGCCAAGTCAAGGCTATGGTTTTTCCACCGGTCATGTATGGATATGAGAGTTGGACTACAAAGAAAGATGAGAGCCAAAGAATTGACGCTTTTGAACTGTGGTGTTGGAGAAGACTCTTGAGAGTCCCTTGGATTGCAAGATCTAACCAGTCCATCCTAAAGGAAATCAGTCCTGAATATTCATTGGAAGTACTGATGCTGAAGCTGAAACTCCAATATTTTGGCCACCTGATACAAAGAACTAACTCATTTGAAAGACCCTGATGCTGGGAGAGATTGAAGGCGGGAGGAGAAGGGGACGACAAAGGGTGAGATGGCTGGATGGCATCACCGACTCAATGGACATGAGTTTGTGTAAACTCTGGCAGTTGGTGATGGACAGGGAGGCCTGGCATGCTGCTCTCCATGGGGTTGCAAAGAGTGGAACACCAGCTGAGTGACTGAACTGACTAACTGAAAGTTATTTTGGAGAGAGTGCAAAGCTTGGCTATTGATTTTCTTTCCATGCAATTTCTATCTGCACAAGCTTGTTGTGACTACATTCATTTTCTTTCTGATTTTTTTCATGTTTTTTGCATCTTCTCAAAATGTTAAAATGTTGAGTTCATACAAATGCTAGTAATCTTGGTTTCCTTTTTTAGTTTACATAATCTTGCATAATGAGAAGCTCTTAGGTCAATGATTTCCCTCTTGAGTGTGATGGCTGTGATTCAAATCCGTGAAAATTCACTTAATATTGTGTTCAGTTACTCACTATGATTCAGTCAACTACCCCTTACTCTTAGAGATAAAGTTCTTAACTTCAGAGGTGTCAATTGGTAAGAACTACCTATTAACATATTTTATCCAAGTTTTTTGTAAACAAGTCTTATCCTGATGAATCAGATATATTTTCAAAGATATCTAGGTTTTTGTACTATAACAATGCCCTTTCCATTACTTATCAGAAGATATATATATATATTTATACATAGAAAGTTTAATTTTCTACATATATATATATGTATATATATTGCCAATGGAACAGTCTAAGTGCTCTTCAATATTAAAAAATAAGGGTCCTATGCAAAATTTATTCAATGACCACTTAAAAATGTTGTGTGACTTTCTGTTCTGGAAAAAAATGCATAAATGTAAATGAGATCTGATCTTGCCCTTGTATAACATAATTAAGAGAGAGGAACAAAATCAGGCTTCCACAAGGGGATGCCTTTTGGGATAGTGGAGATTGAAAAAGCTTCAGAGCTTATTGAAATTCAGCAATATTGGTTACTAAGGAAAATGTTGACATGACATGCACATTTTAGGCCATGAGGTTCCCGAAAGATAAAATAACCCAACTACATATATTTAAATGCATATATGCATTTGTATTCCCACCTCTCCTTATGTATATAAAATTATAATTTTGTTTGTGCTTAATACAAATGATAAGGACAAAATTTTAGCTGTAGATATTCTTAAAAGATATACATATATATATACACACATATCAGTTCACTTCAGTTCAGTAGCTCAGTCATGTCTAACTCTGCAACTCCATGAATCGCAGCATGCCAGACCTCCCTGTCCATCACCAACTCCCAGAGTTCACTCAGACTCACTTCCATCCAGTCAGTGATGCCATCCAGCCATCTCATCCTCTGTTGTCCCCTTCTCCTCCTGCCCCCAATCCCTCCCAGCATCAAAGTCTTTTCCGATGAGTCAACTCTTCGTATGAGGTGGCCAAAGTACTGGAGTTTCAGCTTTAGCATCATTCCTTCCAAAGAAATCCTAGGGCTGATCTCCTTCAGAATGGACTAGTTGGATCTCCTTGCAATCCAAGGGAATGATTGCTGCCATGAAATTAAAAGATGCTTACTCCTTGGAAGAAAAGCTATGACCAACCTAGACAGCATATTAAAAAACAGAAACATTACTTTGTCAGCAAAGGTCAGTCTAGTCAAGGCTATGATTTTTCCAGTAGTCATGTATGGATATGAGAGTTAGACTATAAAGAAAGCTGAGTGCCAAAGAATTGATGCTTTTGAACTGTGGTGTTGGAGAAGACTCTTGAGAGTCCCTTGGACTGCAAAGAAATCCAACCAGTCTATCCTAAAGGAGATCTGTCCTAGGTGTTCATTGGAAGGACTGATGTTAAAGCTGAAATTTCAATATTTTGGCCACCTGTATTGAAGAGCTGACTCATTGGAAAAGACCCTGGTGTTGGGAAAGATTGAAGGCAGGAGGAGAAGGGGATGACAGAGGGTGAGATGGTCAAATGGCATCACCGACTCACTGGACATAAGTTTGGGTAAACTCCAGGAGTTGGTAACGGACAGGGTAGCCTGGTGTGCTGCAGTTCATGGGGTCACAAAGAGTTGGACATGACTGAGCAACTGAACTGAACTGAACTGACTTCTGTTATTTTCCCAATAACAGCTCTAAGATCTATGTTTGATTTTCACTTTCACCATACAGATAATAAAGCAGAAGTACAATGAGTTAGTTTACTTGCACAGTCATCCAGTTAATACATGAAGAACTGGTATTTAAACCCCAGAAATCTGGAAACAAGTGGAAGAGTTTTATGTGACAGACTAGGGAACTTTCCGGGTGGCTCAGTAGGTAAAGAAT
This sequence comes from Ovis canadensis, assembly GCF_042477335.2. Lineage (NCBI taxonomy): Eukaryota > Metazoa > Chordata > Mammalia > Artiodactyla > Bovidae > Ovis > Ovis canadensis. The sequence goes on from NC_091250.1 coordinate 66,994,563, forward strand.
CCACCTGCAGGAGACACAGGAGATTCACTTTCTATCTCTGGGTTGAGAAGATCCCCTGGAGGAAGGCATGGCAACCCATTCCAGTATTCTTGCCTGGACAATCCCATGGACAGAAGAGCCTGGAGGGTACAGTTCATAGGGTCACAAAAAGTCCCATAAAACTGAAGCAACTGAGAATGCTCACACACTCATGAAGGAGCTAAAACCCTATTTTGCAGTAGAGGTATGCCATTAACTGCTTCCAAGCACAGATGTGATAAGCACCAATGGGTGGCTCAGACCTTAAGGGCAACTGTGCTATAGAAAGATGGATTTCTTCAGTTATGTATATAAAATATAGTTACAAGGCCTCATTTAATTATTTTTACTTAGGGAGTGGTTTTTGGAGTAGGAAATCAATTTTTACTAAAAAGCACCAAGAAAGGCAAAGACTACAAAAGAAACAGCCTTGAAATGACTATTGGTTTTGAGAGCAACCAGAGCTATTGTGAATGTTTCTGAAAGAATGTTAAGCAGGCAAGCAAACACCCTAGAAAATATTGTGAAATTTCAGGTTACTGTTGAAGCATTGTGGCTTTTTGTTGTTCATTTATGCTTACAAATATTCATGAATTTCTCCAATTACATTCAGAGCTAGTCAGTGCCATGGGAAAAAAAACTTTTTACTGGTTGCTGATGGATCAGTTTGTACAGTGCTAAAGTAGAGAGACCAGGCATTTCTCAATGGGTTGTTTGTACAATCCATGCTATCAGATATATCTATGAAATATAGTGACATACAGAACTTTCCTTTTGTTCTTTTCATTTTTAACAGTTAATTTTGGAGAAGGGAGCCTGCTGTCTGATGGTAAGCTGGACCTTTAAAATTTCACATCCACCCTCTGAAGAGTAAATTACTGAAACTTTCCAGTTGTACAGGAATAATATAAAAGCCATGGCTTGGTATTATTTACCCAAGTAAACAATGTTCAGAAGAAAACAGGCAGTTTTACTAATAAAAAATGTAAATTCCAGTTTCATGTGTTATTCATGAAAGCTCTGATATTACAATTGTTATTTTTAAGTGTTTAGCTACTGTGCAAAGCATCTTCTACAAAGATGTTGGAGGTTGACTGCTGAATGTCAGAAATAATGATCTAGCTGCACTGTAATCTTTGCTGAATGAGGTCTATTATGCATCATATTTAGAAGAATATTTGTGTTGTTGAGTGATTTTAAACTAATTATCTAGCACTGCTTGTATTCCATAAAATATAATGATAACAAAATAAAAACCTTACTATTAATACTGTTAAGTCCAATTGTATGCATCATTTTGAGAAGTAAACTAAAATTGACATATTTATCAGAATCCAAATACATTGTTATTGGAATACGGGCACACTATATAAATGTTTTCCTTGCCTTCAGAAGAACTCAATCTGGATTTACTAGTAATAGTATTCATTTTTTTTTTTTTACTGTTACAATGATTATGTTATTTTCATATGACAAACTTCAGTGTAGACACTATGAAATGGCAAGGGTTTCTTCAGAGCATCTTGGCTACTCCACTGCTTCTCTCTGCCAGGCCAACTGGTCTATTTACATTGTGATCCATTTCAGACACAGGTTCACCAAACAAGCTGTCAGCTTGATCTAAGACTTTGTAAAACTTATTACATTTGCTTAGCCTTGTTTGACATGAGAGATGCATGTATCAAAATAAAGACAATTCTAACTCTAGTAAAAATAAACTCATTATATTGCCCTCATAAGTTTTTGAGATTTCATTGATTTTTAATATTCACTACTTTCTTTTTTCTGTCTGTGTGTGTTTGTCTGTTATTGTTGTTGTTTAGCCACTAGGTTGTGTCTGACTTTGCAACCCCATGGACTGTAGCCCACCAAGCTCCTCTGTTCATTGCATTTCCCAGGTGAGACTTTTGGTGTGGGTTGCCATTTCCTTCTCCAGGGAATTTTCCAACCCAGGGATCAAACCTGCATCTCCTGCATTGGCCAGACTGATTCCTTACCACTAAGGCACTAGGGAAGCTTTTTTATTGTGATTCTTCTTTTTTTTTTTTTTTTTGCTTCAAAAAATGTTGAAATAAAAAAGGAAAGAATTTAAGTGTTGGAACATGCTTATTTTGAAAGAGAGAACACAGTTGGTTGTGAAAATTTTCTTTTTCTTTCATCTTCCTATAAAGCTGGCATATAGTATTAACTGAGGAAAAAATAGCATCAGTTAAAAGGGAAAATTGTGTCATGTTGTCTTATGAGAATTAGAGAGGTAAATATAAGAAAGATGCAAAGGTTTTGGCTTAGATTTATCCAATTTGAAATTGTGCATTGATGATGATAAAAAGAAGGCTGCGAAATACAAGAAGAATTTCCTCCATTCCAGGAACTGTCTCTGAAAGTGGAAGTGCTACACAGTGGTCTTCTCTCAGTGGAGTCTCTGCTGCCTCTTTGGAAAATGTCTTTCAATTACCTCAGAGAATCCAAAAGTAATACTGTAGGTTATCACAAATCAAACCATGGCAGTGTTACTTGATTCTTTCCTTCCACAACTGCTAAAGTCTACTCTCTCAAGTGTAACAAAACTTGAAGCAATCTCAATATTGAAAGTGATTAACAAGAGAAAGGCAAAGTCCATGGCAAGTGCTCCAACTCTGGACACATGAGAATGCTCCCAGTAATACCTAACTGGAAAATATGGATGATGAAAAGTATCACATACAATACAGATCTGGAGAGAGGGAGAGTTACTTGACTTCAGACATTATTGAGTGAACTGCTATGGCAGACTTTCTTGTGTAGGAGACTCATAAATTCTCCTTTTCATGGTATTATCAGTTTTAGTCTTCTAAATTATGAACAGAGATAAACAAATAGTGGTAAGCATGAGAGAGACAACAAGAGAGAGAAGACAAAAAAAGAGAGAGAGAGAGAGACAAAAAGAGATGGACACAGGTAGAGTAAGGAACATAGACAGATAGACATAAGCAATGATTGAAAGGGTGTGTGTTTGTGTATGTGGTGGGTGGTTAAAGGAAAAGTGGAATCCATAAAAAGTAAGGTAATGTGTTATATATTTCAGTAATACCTTAACATAGTTCCTGAATCAGTCATCAAAAGTTTTCACTTTCTAGATCATTTTGATATCTGGGAGAGGGTATCATAAGAAGTCTATTAATAAAAGTAAAGAGAACCAGATAATGGTACATATTTAATGTACAGACAATACTGAAATTATACCCATTGCCAGATGTATAGACATTTAACAAATTGGTGTACTAGTGCACTTCTGAGGCCAAGTTATCCACTTTGAATTATCCCATGAATTATGACTATATATACTGTATTTTTAATTTTAGAAAGAAACATGAACATAAATACTTCAGTAAGCCACAGATTTCCCTAACACACATACACACACAGACTTTCTTATTTACCAGCTACAGTCAGTCAGTTCAGTCAGACAGTTCAGTCTCTCAGTCGTGTCCGACTCTTTGCAACCCCATGAATCGCAGCACACCAGGTCTCCCTGTCCATCACCAACTCCAGGAGTTCACTCAGACTCACGTCCATCGAGTCCGTGATGCCATCCAGCCATCTCATCCTCGGTCGTCCCTTCCTTCTCCTGCCCCCAATCCCCCCCAGCATCAGAGCCTTTTCCAATGAGTCAACTCTTCGCATAAGGTGGCCAAAGTACTGGAGCTTCAGCTTTAGCATCATTCCTTCCAAATAAATCCCAGGGTTAATCTCCTTCAGAATGGACTGATTGGATCTCCTTGCAGTCCAAGGGACTCTCAAGAGTCTTCTCCAACAAATAATTCCCCTCAGTACTACTTTGACAACTTTTGATTACTAATCTGCATTTAATACAAAAAATAGTCTATTTATAATTCAAATTATGCTTGTCTGTATATTCTATAAGGCAACTCTGGTGGCTCAGTTGGTAAAGAATTCATCCGAAATGCAAAGGCCTAGCTTTGATCCCTGGGTCCAGAAGATCCCCTGGAGAAGGGAATGGCAATCCACTTCAGTACTCTTGCCTGGAGAATTCTATAGACACAGGAGTCTGGTGGGTTACAGTCCACGGGATTGCAAAGAGTCGGACATGATTGAGGGACTAACACACTACTATATATTCTATAAATACAATAATTATATTTGTTGACCCATGCATACACTCTAACACAAGCATCATAAATAAAATCTGTACATTCACAGTTAGTTACAACTGTCACTCAATAATATCAATAGAAAATAGACATAGTGAAATGAATAATTCTAGAACCCTTCTTCTAAGACAGGATCGATGTAGGAGCATTCAAATAACACTATTCTTACCAGTTATTCTTTAAAAATTCATGCTAATATATGACCATCATTTAACCCTAAGATATCAGCTCTCTATCTATAAAATAACAAAGTTTTTGCTTCTAACAGTGAAGTCAGGTATTTACCTGTGTTTACATGTAGACAACAGACAGTTGATTTGACCAAATTCTTCATTTTCAATCAGATGGTTTGTATCTTGGAAAAAGTCATGAAATCTTAAAACTAGTCTTTAGTTTATGTAACAGTGTAACTTTTAAGAAGTTTCTGGATACTTAATCTGTTATGTTATATAAGACAACTAACATATCTGAAGATAATACTTATAAAAATAGTTTTCACTAAACTTTTACTGCTGAATGAAATCTCTTATGAAATATCAAAAACAAATTTTCATTGTCACTTTATATCTTTTGGAAATAGCAGAGCTTCTACCCAATAGTCTGTGATAACCTATATGAGAAAAGAATCTAAAACATAATAATATACATGCATATATATATATGTACATATATAACTGAATCACTTTGCTGTGTACCTTAGACTAACACAATAGTGTAAATCAACTATATTTCAATAAAAATAAAATGTTTAAAATAGAAATAGCAGGGCTTGGCTGATTAAAGCAGAAAGGTAAAGAAATAAAATCTTATCTTATTTTGCCCTTGAATTTCACTCCCTTAGATATTTCCCATAGATACAATAGATTGCAGCTTTTATATCTAAAATAAAAATTGCCACATTCAAAATTGTTCTTATCAAATTATAATGAATAATAAGCTTATTCTGGAAATACTTTATGGGTGCTATTGCTATTGACAGTTCAGTTCAGTCACTCAGTCATGTCTGACTCTTTTTGACCCCATGGACTGTAGCACACCAGACTTCCCTTCCCATCAACAACTCCTGGAGTTTACTCAAACTCATGTCCATCGATTCAGTGATGCCATCCAACCAACTCATCTTCTGTCATCCCCTTCTGCTCCCATCTTCAACCTTCCCCAGCATCAGAGTCTTTTCAAATGAGTTAGTTCTTTGCATAACGTGGCCAAAGTATTGGAGTTTCAGCTTCAGCAACATTCCTTCCAACAAATATTCAGGACTGATTTTCTTTAAGATGGACTGATTGGATCTCCTTCCAGTCCAAGGGACTCTTAAGAGTCTTGTCCAACACCACAGTTCAAAAGCATCAACTTTTCGGCACTCAGCTTTCTTTGTACTCCAACTCTCACATCCATACATAACTACTGGAAAAACCATAGCTTTGACTAGATGGAGCTTTTTGGCAAAGTAATGTCTCTGCTTTTGAATATGCTATCTAGGTTGGTCATAGCTCTTCTTCCAAGAAGTAAGGATCTTTTAAGTTCATGGCTGCAATCATCATCTACAGTGATTTAGAAGCTCAAAAAATGAAGCCTGTCACTGTTTCCACTGTTTCCCCATCTATTTGCCATGAAGTGCTTGGACCAGAGGCTGTGATCTTAGCTTTTGAATGCTGAATTTTAAGCCAACTTTTTCACTCTCCTCTTTCACTTTCATCGAGGCTCTTTAGTTCTTTTTCACTTTCTGCCATAAGGGTGATGTCATCTTCATATCTGAGGTTGTTGATATTTCTTCTGGCAATCTTGATTCCAGCTTGTGCTTCATCCAGCCCAGCGTTTCTCATGATGTCCTCTGCATATAAGTTAAATAAGCAGGGTGACAATATACAGGCTTGACATACTCTTTTTCCTATTTGGAACCAGTGTGTTGTTCCATGTCCAGTTCTAACTGTTGCTTCCTGACCTGCATACAGGTTTCTCAAGAGGCAGGGCATGTGGTCTGGTATTCCCATCTCTTTCAGAATTTTCCACAATTTGTTGTGATCCACACAGTCTAAAGCTTTGGCAGAATCAATAAAGCAGAAATAGATGTTTTTCGGGAACTCTCTTGCTTTTTTGGTGATCCAATGGATGTTAGCAATTCGATCTCTGGTTCCTCTGCCTTTTCTAAAACCAACTTGAACATTTGGAAGTTCACGGTTCATGTACTGTTGAAGCCTGACTTGGAGAATTTTGAGCATTACTTTAGTAGTGTATGAGATGAGTGCAATTGTTCGGTAGTTTGAGCATTCTTTGGCATTGCCCTTCTTTGAGATTGGAATGAGAACTGACCTTTCCCAGTTCTGTGGCCACTGCTGAGTTTTCCAAATTTGCTGGTATATTGAGTATAGCACTTTAACAGCATCATCTGTTAAGATTTAATAGCTCAACTGTAATTCCATCACCTCCACTAGCTTTGTTCATAATGATACTTCTTAAGCCCACTTGGCTTTGCATTCTAGGATGTATGGCTCTAATCTGGTAATCACAGCATTGTGACTATTTGGGTCGTGAAGATCTTTTTTGTATAGTTCTTCTGTGTATTCTTGCCACATCGTCTTAATATCTTCTGCTTCTCTTAGGTTCATACCATTTTTGTCCTTTATTGTGCCCATCTTTGCATGAAATATTCCCTTGATATCTCTAATTTTCTTGAAGAGATCTCTGGACTTTCTCATTTTATTGTTTTCCTCCGTTTCTTTGCATTGATCTCTGAGGAAGCCTTTCTTGTCTCTCCTTGCCCCACATCCAAGGGAAGAGAAGCCCCAGCAGAATGGTAGGCGCTGGAGCAGAGCTGTGAGGAGATACCTCATGTCTAAGAACAAAGGAGAAGTCCCAGCAAGACAGTAGAGGGGCTAAATCACATTTAGAATCAAACCCCATTCCCACCAGAAATGCTCAGAGGGCTCAAAGAAACCTTGTGCACACCAGAACCCAGAAACCCCACAGAGACTGAGAAAGAACTGTGTTTGAGTGTCTCCTGTGGAGGTGTGGGTCAACAATGGACTGCCACAGGGGCAGGGGCTCTGGGTGCAGCAGACCTGGTTATGGCATAAGCCCTCATGGAGGAGGTCGGCCTTAACCGCACCACAGACCTGCCAGACTTACATAGGACTGTGAAACACACTCTTGGCAGGCACAAACAGAACCTTGTGCACACCAGGACCCAGAAGAAAGGAGCAATGACCCCATAAGAGACCTATCCAGACTTGCCTATAAGTGAAAGTAAGTAAGTGAAGTCTCTCAGTCGTGTCCGACTCTTTGTGACCCCGTGGACTGTAGCCTTCCAGGCTCCTCTGTCCTTGGGATTTTCCAGGCAATAGTACTGGAGTGGATTGCCATTTCCTTCTCCAGAGGATCTTCCCAACTCAGGGATCAAACCTGGGTCTCCCACATTATAGACAGACGCTTTACCATCTGAGCTATCCCAGCTAGCCATAAAGCAACCCACAGGCTGAGGATGAGTTGGTTAGACAACATCACCAACTTAATGGACAAGAACTTGAGCCAATGGAAGACAGTGGATGACAGAGGAACCTAGGGAGGCAGTCCCAGACAGGACCTATTCTTTTACCCTCTTGGCATTGAATCTGAATATTTGTTTGTGCCACAGCCCACCAAGTTAAAAAAATTCCGTTATACCTGACCCCAGTGGCTTCTAAACAAGGTATTCCACCTCCCCATCTTGTAAAATTCCCTATTTATGGCTGCACTGAAGATACAGACTCTACCTTCTAGATGGCTCCCCAATAGTCCCCATCCTTCAGGGTCTCATGACTTTCCCATAATGCTGCAGCCTGTAAAAGGGCTTGACAAAGTTCTATTGTGACTTAAGCACACCTTTTTGACAAAGGAGCAGACCTCTCAAGACCTGTAAATTTAGAAAAGTATAAATCTATAAAACTTATAGACAGGTTATCTTAAATACTGTGTGCTTCCCAGGTGGTGCGGTGGTAAAGAATCTGCTTGCCGATGTAGGAGACACAAGAGACATGGGTTCTATCCTTGGGTTAAGATCCACTGCAATAGGAAATGGTAACCTGTTTTCCTGCCTGGATAACTCCATGGGCTGAGGGGCCCAGAAGGCTACTGTCCATGGGGTAGTGAAGAGTCCACAACTTAGTGACAGACCATCACCTTTGAATTCTCAACCCAGTGGAAAAAAAAGACCAACTCAAGCTTTTATCGAGGTCCACATTGCCAAAGCCAGTTTTTCCAGTATTCACGTAAACCATAAAAAAGTTGATGCCTTCAAACTGTGGTCCTGAAGATGAGATGGAGAGTCCCTTGGCCAGCAAGATCAAACCAGTCAATGTTACAGGTTATCAACTCTGAATATTCATTTGAAAGACTGATGCTGAAGCTCCAATACAGTAGCCAGATGGAAAAAAAAAAACCCTGAGTGTCCAGAAGTCTGCAGAGAGGAATGGGTTGGCAGGGGCCTGCTGCAGGGCTGGGGGCACTGAGTGTATCAGTGCATGCATGGGACCTTTTGAAGGAAGTAGCTATTATCTTCATTACCTCCGCCATAGTTTGGCCCCAGGTAAAAAACTGGGAGGGAATGCAGCCCCACCCATTCACAGACAATTGGATTAAAGATTCACTGAACATGGCTCTGCCCATCAGAACAAGACCCAATTTCCTCCTCAGTCTGTCTGTCCCATCATGAAGTTATCATAAGCCTCTTACCCTTCTCCATCAGAGGGCAGACAGACTGAAAACCACAATTGCAGAAAACTAACCAATCTGATCACATGGACCACAGCCTTGTCTAAGTCAATGAAACTATGAGCCATGCCATGTAGGGCCACTCAAGCCAGATGGGTCATGGTGGAGAGTTCTGACAAAATGTGGTCCACTGGAGAAGGGAATGGCAAACCACTTCAGTATTCTTGCCTTGAGAACCTCATGAACAGTATGAAAAGGCAAAAAGAAAAGATAGGACACTGAAAGATGAACTCCCCAGGTTAGTAGGTGCCCAATATGCTACTGGAGATCAGTGAAGAAATAACCAGGAAAGAATGAAGAGACAGAGTCAAAGCAAAAACAACATCCAGATGTGGATGTGACTGGTGATGTGAGTAAAGTCCAATATTGTTGACAGGGGAATATGTTAAAATCAAAGGATAAAACATACTTTTGTCTCAATGAAAGGACCAGAACTAAGAATAAGACCCTTTTTTTTGTTGTTTTTTTTCTTGACAGAAAAGTGCATGGGCTCAGAGGATCACATATAAAATTTACAGTTAAAAAACACTTGTCTATCTATCATGCATGAGAATAATAAAAGAAGGAAAACTTTAATACAATAACTATCCAATTTTATGTAGAGAAGAATGTGTGTTTGTCAGAAATTTCTGTTAAAAGCCCAAAGTTCCAAGAGCTAGCTTTTCATCTAGCTCTGTAAAGCATATGATGACTGCATCAAAGAATGAATACACTGGTCCACATTTACAGAAAATAAATTCAGCTAAATTCAATAGTACACTATTAAAAGTGGAGTGTGTTCACACATGCATACATGCACCCACACTCATACCGCAGCATTAAATATGAGTTGTTCATTCGCTAATTCAATTCAAATACATTTTGGGCATCTACTGTATACCAGAAATTCTTCTGTGTCCAAGAAATAGATAGGACTAAGTATTTTTCCCTACCCTGAAGTAACTCCCACTGGAGTCAGAAAGAAAAGCTCAGAACCAACTATTACATAATGTATTGGGATTTTGAGTAGATTTAATTACAGACCACTATGGGAACACAGGAGCATGATCAACTAATTGTGTCTGGTCCTTGTCTTCACCCATAAGTGTATCACTTCGAGAGTTTATATTTCACAGATCACAATAGCACCAGCATGTCAAAAATTTATACCTTTTTACCCAAATAACTCTTGAAATACTTTGTCTATGAATTCATTGACGTATCCCTTGACTCTTCTATTGTTCTCTTAAGAACTGTTCCATCTTCACAGTGTTCTCTAAAAAAATCATTACCTCATTACTATTGATTCTTTGCATTATTTTTTGCAGAAATCACATGGGAAAAATTCTACTCTGGCTCCATCCAGCTCTTTAGTTTGTTGACTGGAGATAATGGAGAACTATCAAAGAAACAGACTCAGTTCAGTTCAGTTCAGTCACTCAGTCGTGTCTGACTGTTTGTAACCCAATGAACTGCAGCACACCAGGCTTCCCTGTCCTTCATCAGCTCCCAGAGCTTGTGATGACATCCAACCATCTCATCCTCTGTCATCCCCTTCTCCTCCTGCCTTCATTCTTTCCCAACATCTGGGTCTTTTCCCATGAGTCAGTTTTTCGAATCAGGTGGCCAAATTATTGAAGTTTCAGCTTCACCATCAATCCTTCTAATGAATATTCAGGACTGGTGCAGCATAAATCCATGATCTATAAATGTAGCCCTCAATGTAACCTTCAATATTTTATCCACATGGCTTCCCAGATGACTCAATGGTAAAGAATCCACCTGCCAATGCAGGAGATGTGAATCCAATCCCTGGGATGGGACGAACCCTGGGAAGGAAATGACAATCCATTCCGGTATTCTTGCCTGAAAAATCACATGGACAGAGGAATCTGGCAGGCTATAGTCCAAGGGATTGCAAAAGAGTTGGACACAACTTAGTAACAAAACAACAACATTTTATCCATTCCAATTCTTTAATTGTTCTTTACATGTTTATAATTCTCAAAGCTCTATTTCCAAATAAGATTGACTAATTGATCATCTGATTGATGAGTTTTGGCCTTTGCTTACTTACCTTCATCTCTACTTTGATCTTTCACAGCCCCCCTGCATAGCAACATATTTAAGACAGCATTCTTTATTCAACTTATCAATTGTCACTTGTCAGATAAGTAAAGCCAGCATGATTACTGACGACTTAGACTTATTTTTTACATTAAGACTTCTATAAGATAGCACATGTGAAGATGTTAACTCTGGAGGCTTGGGTTCCAAGCCTAACATTCCAGATTGGAAAATAAATTCCATATAAAACAAAGGTAGTTTTGATTTGCAATTTATGGAATATTTACCTTTAAAATTTTCAGGATCCTTTTATTTGAGTCTTGAGAAAATTCAAATTCAAATATTATTAAAGAAATATTCTTTAGGTTAAGATTATCCTATCAATCAAACGATCACCCATTAATTAGTAGATGGGACAGGAAAAAATTTGGTTGACTTGACTGAGAAATCTTGGCCTTTATGTGGTAATGATTTGAATATCACTGCTAGTAGTTAATTTTTTGATTTGACATTATTTAAAATAAAACTCTGAATTCATCCAAACCATATGTAAGAATCTGAGTATTGTGAATGTACAGTAATTAACAAGAATCACAAACATCTGTTCCAACTGGTGAACTGATAAAAGTTTGAAAAGCAACTGTGAACAAAATGTTGATGGATTGTGGTCATTATCCTCATACTGATTAATCTTATTCATCAGCCTGTCAGAGTATTAGGTCATGAAAAAACATGATCTATTAATAGTGACATAAAAACATAATTGTATATATTTTCAAAAACTTCTTTGTGTTCTTAATTTCTCTAAAACTGCAGTGGCAATTAACATGCTTAATTTCCTGCATTGGTTCCCTGCATTCATTTTATATAATTTTCAAGGTAATAGATAATCTGCAGATGTAACACATGAAAGATAATCCCTATTCTGGAAAAATCACACTGTTATCACCACAGGGAAAAAAATTCATGTCAATATTTAGGTCTTATTTGAGTTGTCTAAACTTAATATGCAAAGATGATACAAGAGACACTCTGTTAACTTTGTCTTTGAAAAATATTTTATGTCATTATTTACAGAAAAAACTCTATTGTTTAATATTATACCTATAGTATGGTTTTTGCCTTGGCCCTGCTCAAGTTAAGTAGCAGCTTTGCCCCTCATAGTGGAGTTTATACATAGTTTATTAGGTGTATTACTATGTGAGAAAAGATGTCTTTAGAAAAATCTAATTACATGTGTTTTAGGTTGAGGGTTCTTTAAGACAAAGGCACAATTCTTCAATATTTAATATGAATCCAGGATAAATGCAGTTTGACCCACCATTGGTGGAGTATGAAGTCCTTTATGTAAGCAATGAGAAAGCCTTCTAATATAGCCAAAACCAAAGCCACAAGTAAATTATAAACCTCTTAGCTCTCAAATGAAATCAATTACAACATACCTACAAACTCACATCACATATTTAGTTTATCCCAGAGAAACAACAAAAAGGGTTTGTTTTTTTTTTCCTCCCCCACTTCATAATGGCTAGGGAGAATTGTTTGTTTGTACTGGTTTCATTGCTTATCAGTTATTTGTCATCTTTCAGTTAATCTGAAAATTGCTATGAAAAGCTCTTTCTACACTATTCCCTGTATACTTTGCAAAAATATTAAAATTGAAAACAGCATAAAATTCTGTGCATTACCTATTTTGCCCATCTTTGAGCTTACTTACAGATTTAAAGGATCTAATATTCAGTGGTTTTTAGGAAATAGGTGACATATTTCAATCTTTTTTCCAGTAAAAAATCCATATTGCTTAGATAATACTTTACTCAAAATGTGAAAATCAAACCAAACCAACCAACAAACAAAATATAAAATAATCTCTGAAAATGAATAGTTCAAAATAAAAATATTAATTTATTTTTTAAACTCTCCAGAATGTCATGAACCATTAAGAGATAGCAATTTTGTATTTTCCACTGTAACTTGAGGACCTAGAACAGTGTCAGGTACATCTTAGATAGCAATATATATATTTTTTAAAGACTGGATAAGTGTCCAAATCATGTGAATAAACTCTTTAAATTAAATGAAATTGTGAATTTAAAATGTATTTGATATTAACAATCAGCAAGTGGCCTGAAATCACTCCTCAATAAGGGTAAAAATCTGAGCAGAAAAAAATAAATGATACCAATATTATGGACAATAGCTTGAAACTCTATTGGTTATTAAAATAGGGAAGGAGATCAAAATTAATACATTCTCCTGGGGATTATAGAGTCCTCAATACTCACCAGAGGTTTTTTTTTTTTTTTTAAGTTCTTCAGACTATAATATGAATAAAAAATACTTAAATCATGATTTCAAGTTCTTTATTAAAACAGGTATTTAATGCAGGACAAAAATCCAAGTCATAAATGTGACTACAGGGAAACAATCATTAAAAATGTTGGGAGACTGAATCGTATTTGTGTAGATCATAAAAGTCTTAGAACTGGAGTTAAACAGGAAGTTAGAGGTCATTTACTCTAATCTTATATCTGAGGAAATGATTCTTTTTTCAATTACAATATACACAATTACAGTACATTTTCATTTATCTGAGTTCTGACTTACTAGAAAGCTCAGCTCACTAATTTATTTTCCCACTTGACTTTTATGAAAAAGAAAGAAATTATAAATAGGAAAGATAATTAATACACTTAAAGATAACTCTGGGATACTTCAAAACCCTGAAGTGTCTTTTGAGACATCAGGAAAAGATACAATTATCTTCAGTATTATTTTAGTGTTAACTCTTTGACTTCATACCCAGGTGTGGAAACTCTACCTTATATGGATATTGTGCACTGTAGGATTTGCCTTGGAATACATGAGTATTAGATAAATAAGGCAAGACACAAGATTCAAATGATGCTGAAGAAAGAAAAGAAAGGACAGTAAGCAGAAACAGTATAAATTGTAAGAAATCTAGAAAGAAACAAAAAAGGAAAAAAAATTAAAATGAAGATACAGATATAGCAAGAGATAAAAGAAGGGACTGGCAAATTCTTGATTCTGGGGTTATAACATAACACATCACTCATCTCAGATTCTTTTTTCATACCCTGAAAAAACATTATTCAACAACTGAGACACTTTCCTCCTAATGCTTCCTTACAAAACACCTCAAGGTAATCTCAGAAGGGTCTCTGTGGCTCACAATCAGACTCTCCTAATAAAAATATTCAAGTATAACAGAATTCTTAGAGAAAATCACTTGGTCTGATATTTGCAACATTCCTAACATGAAATGGCTGCTTTTGCTTTAATTACTTCAGTAATAGGAGTGCCTCCATGATCCCCAAATTCCTTTAAAAGTGCTCATAGTGATTTGTTTTCTTCAAAGTATTAATAGATTTAGAACCTTTCTCGTCTCTTTTTTCCCATCCTTTGTCTTCATTTTACCTGTGCCCACCTGTCTCATCCAACTAGCAACGCTTCCTGCTTATCCTCGTGTTCTTCCTGTTTATCTTTTCCTCCTTGTCTGTCTCCTTGCCGCTCTCTGCTCTCCTTCCCCTCTCCTGCTTTCTGAATTTATAAATTCTTTAAATACAGTGCTAAAGTGTATACTAGAATAAACTGAGCCAGTGTCTTAAATGTTAGTTGTAGAAGCTCCTGGTGTGTTGCAATAATTATTCAGTACATGTAGTTAATGCAGTCTTAGACAGTAATCATTACTACTTGCTAAGAACAGGTAAAGCTATTAAGAGGGTCTCAAAACAGAATAACCTTTAACTCATCTGAGCAATAAAGTAATTTTTAGTACAATTTATGAGGTTTCAAATCCCAAACCCTCACTTTGATAAAAGAGCCTTTGGGTGGTATTTTCTACCCTCGAAGGATCAACTATAGCTACTTCTCTATTTCACTGTTATTTGAAAGCTCTGCTATAAAATGGTTTTCTTCAAATGAATGCGAGTATCTCAGGCAATATGTTCTCTAAATTTTCTTGGCCTAAATCATGTTGATGAGCCAAATCACTTCCTCTAAGTCATTTCTAAACATTATGTGGTTAAAAACCATGTGAGCTTTGATTGCTACTCAAACTCTCTTTCAAAACCCGATGTTGTTGCCACGTACTATCTTGTGACCTTGACTTCACCTCCTTGACTATAATTCCCTCACTTGTAAAACTGGAGCAAGAAAACTGATTTTGCAGGACTATAGGTAGGAGATATTGAGGCATTTGAAATGTCTCTCAAATAATTGAATATATTGCATACATAGGTATAATTTATTTATACATATTGTATCACCTATTATATAATATTTATAGATATATTTATACACTATGTAATATATATAAAATACAGTGACCATGCATTTAAACACAAATGCAAACAGCTGTCACTGTTAACTTATTAAAATATATCTTTTCGTGTTTATTGCTTAAATACATTTTAATTTAAAGTTTACCCATATGCATGGCCCCGATTTTCTCCTGTGTCAGATTCCACCAATTTTATTGAGTCAATAAAAAGAATTTTCCTTGACATCATTGATGTCTATTCATTTACCTTTCCAAACACTGGTCCATTTTGACACTGAATACCATTATATTTGTATCTGTGTATTACATTTTTGCAAGACAGATATATTGGGATCATGGAGGCATAAACATAAACACATAAAAAGTATTGGATAGCAAGATTTATTTATTGGTTAAGACGTTTTTCAGTCATTCATTTAAACAACATTTATTGGCTTGTTGTTATTGTTCAGTCACTGAGTCATGTCCAACTCTTTGCAACTCTATGGGGTACAACCCAACAGGCTCCTCTGTCCATGGAATTTTCCAGGCAAGAATACTAGTGTGGGTTGCCATGTCCTACTCCAGGGGATCTTCTCAATCCAGGGATTGGACCCATGTTTCTTGCATTGGCAGGGGATTCTTTACCACTGAGACACGTGGGAAGTCCCATTTATTGGCTACTTATGACAAAAAAAAAAAAAAAAAGAGGGGGACTTCCCTGGTGGCTCAGATGGTAACGAATCTACATGCAATGTGGTAGACCTGGCTTCAATCCCTGAGTCAAGAAGATCCCCTGGAGAAGGGCTTGGCAACCCACTCCAGTAATCTTGCCTAGAGAATTCCATGGACAGAAGAGGCTGGCAGGCTACAGTCCATGATTACAAAGAGCGGGACATGACTGAGTGACTAACACTATGATAAAAATATATTGGGTGATACATAAAAGAGATATTTCCTACTCCCAAAGAGTTGAAATTAAATTATTTGACTTTAAAATGTGTTTCTTGAAGGACCAGTGCATACAAGGAAATACATTGAATGTTGTAGAAGATACAAAAATTAAGACAGTAGGATGCTTGTTAGAGTGTGTATGATTAATATGTCATTATTATATGAAGTACATATGAGAATCAGTACATATTAATAACATTAATAGTAATTTCTAACATTAAAGAACACATGTCAAAAATTACTGCATAATTCTAATGTTACAGGTGAGAAAACTGAAGTGCAGAAGTCATTTTATTCCAGATCATGTGGCTACTAACTTAGACTTGAGTGTGTGTGATTGAACTCCAGTTCCCAACATAACCACTGTGATACATTGTCTCTTTTAACTGATAAAAGCAAAAAAAAAAAAAGAAAGAAAGAAATCTAATATCTATGACATACCTAACACAATTAGAACAAGTTGTAGGTTCATAATAGTTTATTTTTTTTCTGAGATGGCATATGGGTTGAACTTTGAATGATAATCATAATTTTGCTGGATTAGATAGAAGGTGCAGTTAGCAGATGGAAAGGTTTTAGTCTGAAGTAGAAGTCTGACCAGTGGTATCTAAAATGCCACAGGGGGTGATCTATAAGCAGTGAAATTTGGATAGAGACAAGGCCATGGACTTGACCCTGGAACAATTCAGGTCTGAACAGCATGAGTCCACTTACACACTGATTTTTTTCAATATTTATAGTATGTACATTTTGTTTTATGGATCTTTAAATTAATTATGTAGGAAAGTTTATGTTTTATTAGAAATCAAAATATGTGGCATCTAAAGAACTTGGGTATATAAATGTATGTATAACTGAATCACTTTTTTGTACACCTGAAACTAACACAATGCTATAAATCAACTGTACATCAATAAAAATAAATACATTTTAAAAAAAGAAAAAAAGAGTTGGAGATTATAAAGCAAAAATCAAACAAGCAAAAAAAACAAAGCAATAACAAAACTCCATTAAAAACAGTTAGGGTTTATGTCCTGATGCTGTCCAAACTACTTTCATACCAATGGGTGAGTCATTTATCAATTACTTTGTTTTTGAGGCAGAGATAGCAGTACATGGATTTTTGACAGTGTGGGGTCAGTGCTCCTACCCCCATATTGTTTAAGGCTCAACTGTGTAGAGGGGAAAAGTGAACATTACGGCTGAAAAGACATGAATGAAATTCTACAGCCATAAGAGCACGTTAAATCTTTTCAAAAGACAAACCGTTGGATGTGTAGACCACCTGACAAGGTGTGACAGCCTAATCTTCTTGAGGCGTTTGAAGAGGTCACCAGAGCTGTCTGAACCTGAAGAACTGTGACTCTGCTGATCCTGAAACAATCCTGTTACATTTCAAGTAACCCAGGAAGGTTCTGCTTAAACGACTGCATGAAATCATCCTTAACATATGGGGCTCTAAAATAATGCTGTGTGTTGTCAGATACACCAGTTTTAACTGTCTCCAAGAGCAAAGGTAACGACGTTAAATACACCACATATCATGGCTTCTTTCTAGTTCTGTCACCGTCTAGATCCATCCAGAAGCTACTGAATAAAATGGTTGACTTGAGCATCTTCATCCTTGGGAAGGTGAAGCAAAGGATAAAAATATTTTCTCAAAGTGTGAGAAAAGGAGAGGTAAATTTGGAGTTTTCAATTATACAAGACAAATTTCAGGCTCTTTTGAGAGAGCTGCAATCCACTATCATATAAAACTGACACACCTTTAGTAGTTAAAAAGGAAAATGATAATTTTTAAAAAGAAACTCCCAGGATCCCCAGGTGGCTCAATGGTAAAATAATCCCCCTGCCAATGTGAGACACAGGAGACATGAGCTCGATCCCTGGGTCAGAAAGATCCCCTAGAGGAGAGAAGGGCAACCCACTCCAGTAGTCTTGCCTAAAATTCCCATGGACTGAGGAGCCTGGCAGTCTACAGTCCATGCGGTCATAAAAGTCACACACTACTGAGCAACTGAGCACTCAACAAAAAGAAAAACAATCTCAAAAGTTGGGCAGAATTAGGTCCTTGGCTTTGAGATAAACTCGGAAGCCAGGACAGGAGTCCTCTGTGTTCCCCTGTTCTTTCCTTCCTTCTGCTCTGTATTATTACTTGCTAAATCAATTGCAGCTGCTTGCCTCTGGCCTGTGCATTTAAGCCCTTTCTTAGGGTTTTGATAGTACCCTGTGAGAATTTCACCCATAACTCCTTACCAGTTCCCTACACTGTCTTGACCTCTACCAGAAAATTGTTATTATATTGATAACAGCATTCTGAGAATATTTCACCAAGCTGCTAACAAAACTCTGTTTTATACAACCAGTGAATTATGCCTTCAATGTCTTTTTATCTCTGCGTGATGTCCTAGATTAATGCACTATATAATGTTTGTAAATACAACTATGTTTTTTCTTTAAAAGTCACTAAGAAGATTTTAATAAACATTGAAATGATCAATGTGTTAATTGGTTCCAGATAATTTTTATCAAATATTTAGGAAGAGAAAATAGAGTACTGTATGGCAAATAATCAAGGAAGTCATTTTATTGGAAGAGGTTTGCTTAAATAGGGATAGAATTTCAACACTAAGAGCTGTTTTAAATACAAATGGGAAAAGAGGTAAGAATTAGCTTAAGTAAAAGTTAATGCAACATTAGGTTTGCAAATTCAGTTGAACAAAGTTAGAAAATTTGTATTTTGTGTTACAAGATACATTGAAATTATGTCCTTTGGTTGTGTGTGATAGACAACATGGATTTTAATTTTATTAATGTTATTTATCAACATAATGTTCTACAATGCAAAACCGGTGACCTAAATAATGATTTCTCCTGATTCTGAATATGAGGGGCTGTTTGATCATTTGGGAAAAAAAGTCATACAAAACAGATCAAATTATCTATCTATCTACACATATTTTTTTGTCCCTTTTGCACTATCTAGCAGATGGAATTCAAACTGTTATTGAAAATTTAAATTTCAAGTAATAAAAAAATTAATGGATAAAAGTGTGATAACTTACTATCTAAAAGCGTGATAACATTTCTAATGTTAATGAGAACTCTTGGGCTCCCAAGGGAGCAGCAAACTCTTCCCAGAGTCTCCACGTGCTTCATGGCAAACAGCCATTCGAGTTTACAAGAGAAACTTGACTCTTGGACATTCATTTCCAACTTTGCGTTATTTTCTTTCTTATAGCCAAATGGAGACAAATAATTAGAATTTCCTGACTTGGAACCTAAAGTTGGTCCACTGCATTTACATGTTATCTCTGCCTATACTTTACAGGGCAATTGAAAGTGAAAATGTTAGTCCCTCGGTCCTGTCCTACTCTTTGCAACTCTGTGGGCTGTAGCCCGCCAGGCTTTTCTGTCTAAGGAATTCTCCAGGCAAGGATACTGGAGTGGGTTGCAATTTCCTTCTCCAAGGGATCTTCCTGACCCAGGGATCAGACACAGGGCTCCTGCTTTGCAGGTGTATTCTTTACTGTGTGAGCCACCAGGGAAGTCCCACAGGGCAATTAAATTGACATTAAACCATTAAACCCAACAAGGATGTTCCACAAAACTTAGAATGGGGATTTTTTTCCAGCAGGTTTATTGTCATTGGAGAATTTAAGATTAAAACAACATGGACAGCAGGATTTGCACTGGGAAAAATAAATGAGGAAAGTCATGATTTTTTTTTTTTTCTAAATATGTCCTTAACAGAGGAATCACATAAAGAGGAATTCTACATTTTAAGACTTGAAGATATATGCAATTTAAAAAAATGTTCTGAGTGATGCAGTGAGAGGAAAATGTCAGTAAGTCAGATGTAGATATGACAAGAGTCCTATATTTCATTATAAAAATCCTTACCAAGTTTTCTGTTACTTCCCTCAGTATAAGAAATAGTTTGTCAGATATACATGTTATGAAAGAAGATATACTTGAAAATGCAATGTTTAGGTCACATAAATATGTGAGTTTTCTTTTAAATAAAAATATTATTCAAGATTATATTTAATTTTCAACATCATTGTACATTTTAATATAAAAATAATTTATTTTGCATATTAAAGCTTGCGACTGAACTTATTCTTTGAGTCATGGGTAGTTCAATGCCAAAAATATTTGAGTTGTTCTTTGTGTTTACTGCTTATTTTGTACCAAAATTACTCCTAAGCAATACTTTGCTTCTCAAATCTATTATAATTATTTATGCTGTATTATAGCTTCCACAAGATAAAGGATTTAAGAATATCTCACCTTTATCAGAAAGGTATCTATTTGTGCAGTTATGTCATATTTAATGCTAAAAATATGATAGCATTACATAGTGTTTTCATCATAAAATGAGGTGAGGTATGACATCATTCTGAAAGAGATGGGAATACCAGACCACCTGACTTGCCTCTTGAGAAACCTATATGCAGATTAGGAAAAAATAGTTAGAACTGGACATGGAAAAACAGACTGGTTCCAAATAGGAAAAGGTGTGTGTCAAGGCTGTATATTGTCACCTTGCTTATTTAACTTCTATGCAGAGTACATCATGAGAAATGCTGGGCTGGAAGAATCACAAGCTGGAATCAAGATTGCCGAGAGAAATAGAAATAACCTGAGATATGCAGATGACACCACCCTATAGCCGAAAGTGAAGAAGAACTAGAAAGCCTCTTGATGAAAGCGAAAGAGGAGAGTGAAAAAGTTGGCTTAGAGCTCAACATTCAGAAAACAAAGATCATGGCATCTGGTCTCATCACTTCATGGGAAATAGAAGGGGAAACAGTGGAAACAGTATCAGACTTTTTGTTGGGGGGGGGGGGGGGGTCCAAAATCACTGCAGATGGTGATTGCAGCCAAGAAATTAAAAGATGCTTACTCCTTGGAAGGAAATTTATGACCAACCTAGATAGCATATTCAAAAGCAGAGACATTACTTTGCCAACAAAGGTCCATCTAGTCAAGGCTATGGTTTTTCCTGTGGTCATGTATGGATGTGAGAGTTGGACTGTGAAGAAAGCTGAGAGCCAAAGAATTGATGCTTTTGAACTGTGGTGTTGGAGAAGACTCTTGAGAGTCCCCTGGACTGCAAGAAGATCCAACCAGTCCATTCTAAAGGAGATCAGTCCTGGGTGTTCTTTGGAAGGACTGATGCTAAAGTTGAAACATCAGTACTTTGGCCACCTCATGCGAAGAGTTGACTCACTGGAAAAGACCCTGATGCTGGGAGGGATTGGGGGCAGAAGGAGAAGGGGACAACAGAGGATGAGATGGCTGGATGGCATCACAGACTCGATGGACATGAGTGGGTGAACTTCAGGAGTTGGTGATGGACAGGGAGGTCTGGCGTGCTACAGTTCATGGGGTCACAAAGAGTCAGACAGGACTGAGTGACTGAATTGAATGGAACTGATGACATCATTTCTTCCCTCAAGGAGAAAAATCTTCTGGGCCTCTTACTTCTCAAACAGGAGAGTGAAGGAAATTAGCTGGCAAAAGTTCTTTGAAAGATGTCTTTATCACTATGTCCTGAAAGCCAAGGCCACATTAGAAAGTTAAAAAGATAAAGGACAAGGTAAATATTTAGCTGAAGAGTGTATCAAAACAGTAACCTTAGTTGAAGAGATTTGTGCCAGTTATTTAAACATTCTGAGCCTTCAGTTCCTTCATTTTCAAAGTAGTGTTGATGATAGTTATTTGTAAAAATTATGAGGCAACCCATCTAAGGAGGTTATTTCAGTGTCTGAAACTTAGTAAGTACTCAATGAACATTACATTTTATCTGATGTTAGGATCTTTCATTTGAACTGAAATAGTATGCTTTTCTCTACTGTGTGGGTATATGCATCTGTGTATATGTATATATATATATTTGTTTATTATGCATTTTTATTTATATTACTATATCCCAGGTGGTGCTAGTGGTAAAGAACACACCTGCCAAAGCAGGAGATGTAAAAGATGTGGGTTCAATCCCTGAGTCAGAAAGATCCCCTGGAGAAGGGCATGGCAATCTACTCCAGCATTCTTGCCTGGAGAATCCCATGGACAGAGGAGCCTGGTGGACTATAGTCCATAGGGTTGCAAAGAGTAGAACATGATCAAAGTGACTTAACACACACATATACACACACATACAGACACACACCCATACTTAAGATATATGTAGTATATCTTATTTAAGAGAGCACCAAAATGACTGTAGGGTTTAGCTTCGTTCTTTGTTTTTATAAAGGCCAAGAGGAGAATAAACCTATTCTAATATGTCCCTGCCTGTAAAGAATTTGCTAAATTTACCTCAGTTGTAACCAAAGAGGTTCTTTCTTTTCATACAGGCTGTCATTCAAGCTCAGAATCACAATGATGACTGTAAGACAACTTTAAATTCCATAAGAAGATGCATTTCAATATTTAGAATAGAAACTAATGGTATTTTAAAAATTGCTAAGGACATAGTACATCATGCATTCTTCACAACTGTCAATAAATAATTGGTTAAATTCAAACAGAACTGAAATTCCAGCTGAGTTATTTTTAAACCTAAAAGATGATACTGTTGAAATGCTGCACTCAATATGCGAGCAAATTTGGAAACTCACCAGTGGTCAAAGGACTGGAAAAGGTCAGTTTTCATTCCAATCCCAAAGAAGGGCAATGCCAAAGAATATTCAAAGTGTTGTACAATTGTAATCATTTCACATGCTAGCAAGATAATGCTCAAAATCTTTCAAGCTAGGCTTCAACAGTACATGAACTGAGAACTTCCAGAAGTACAAGATGGATTTAGAAAAAGCAGAGGAACCAGAGACCAAATTGCCAACATGTGTTGGATCATAGGAAAAACAAAAGAATTCCAGAAAAACATCTGCTTCCTGTTTCACTGACTATACTAAAGCCTTTGACTGTATGGATCAAACTGTGGAAGTTTTTTAAAGAAATGGGAATATCAGACCACCTCACCTGCCTCCTGAGAAACCTGTAATGCAGGCCAAGAAGCAACAGTTAGAACTGGACATGGAACAATGGACCAGTTCTAAATTGGGAAAGGAGTATGTCAAGGCTGTATATTTTCACCCTGCTTGTTTAATTTATATGCAAAGTTGGGCTGGATGACTCACAAACTGGAATCAAGATTTCCAGGAGAAATATCAACAACCTCAGATATACAGATAATACCACCCTTACGGCAGAAAGTGAAAAAGAACTAAGGAGCCTTTTGATAAGCATGAAAGAGGAGAGTTAAAAAGCTGGGTTAAAATCAAAAAATGAATATCATGGCATCCAGTCCCATCACTTCATGGCAAATTGATGGGGAAAAAAGTGGAAGAGTGACAGAGGAGGCTTTTCTTGTCCTCCAAAATCACTGTGGATGATGACTGCAGCCATGAAATTAAAAGATGCTTGTTCCTGGAAGGAAAGCTATGACAAACCTGGACAGTGTATTAAACAGCAAAGACATAACTTTCCTGACAAAGGTCCTTCCAGTCAAAGCCATGGTTTTTACAGTAATCATGTACAAACGTGAGGGCTGGACCATAAAGAAGGCTGAGCACAGAATAATTGATATTTTTCAATTTGTGGTGCTCAAGAAGACTCTTGAGAGTCCCTTGGACTGGAAGGAGATCAAACTAGTCAATCTTAAAGGAAAACAACCTTGCTTATTGATTGATGCTGAAGTTGAATTTCCAATACTTTGGCCATCTGATGTGAAGAACCAACCCATTGGAAAAGCCTGATGCAGAGAAAGGTTGAGAGCAGGATAAGGAAGGGGCAACAGAGGAAGAGGTGGCTGGATAGCATCACCGACTCCATGGATATGAGTTTGAGCAAACTCTGGGAGATGGTAAAGGACAGGGAGGCCTGGAGTGCTGCAGTCCATGGGATTGCAAAGAGTCAGATAGGACTTAGTGACTGAATAACAACAAAAACAGAACTGGCTCAGTAAGGACTGGAACCAAGTTTTAAGTGTCTGTTTTGCTTCTAATTAGTGATTATACAGTGGAAGTGAGAAATAGATTTAAGGGACTAGATCTGATAGAGTGCCTGATGAACTATGGATGGAGGTTTGTGACATTGTATAGGAGACAGGGATCAGGACCATCCTCATGGAAAAGAAATGCAAAAAAACAAAATGGCTGTCTGAGGAGGCCTTACAAATAGCTGTGGAAAAAAGAGAAGTGAAAAGCAAAGGAGAAAAGGAAAGATATAAGTATCTGAATGTAGAGTTCCAAAGAATATCAAGAAGAGATAAGAAAGTCTTCTTCAGCGATCAATGCAAAGAAATATAGGAAAACAACAGAATGGGAAAAACTAGAGATCTCTTCAAGAAAATTAAAGCTATCGAGGGACCATTTCATGCAAAGATGGGCTCGATAAAGGACAGAAATGGTCTGGACCTAACAGAAGCAGAAGATATTAAGAAGAAGTAGCAAGAATACACAGAACTATACCAAAAAGATCTTAACAACGAAGATAATCACGATGGTGTGATCACTCACCTCGAGCCAGATATCCTGGAATGTGAAGTCAAGTGGACCTTAGAAAGCATCACTATACGAACAAAGATAGTGGAGGTGATAGAATTCCAGTTGAGCTGTTTCAAATCCTGAAAGATGATGCTGTGAAAGTGCTGCACTCAATATGGTAGCAAATTTGGAAAACTCAGAAGCTGTCACAGGACTAGAAAAGGTCAGTTTTCATTCAAATCCTAAAGAAAGGCAATGCCAAAAAATGTTCAAACCACACAATTGCACTCATCTCATACACTACTAAAGTAATGCTCAAAATTCTCCAAGCCAGGCTTCAGCAATACATGAACCGTGAACTTCCAGATGTTCAAGCTGGTTTTAGAAAAGGCAGAGGAACCAGAGGTCAAATTGCCAACATCCGCTGGATCATGGAAAAAGCAAAAGAGTTCCAGAAAAACATCTATATCTGCTTTATTGACTATGCCAAAGCCTTTGACTGTGTGGATCACAATCGCTGTGGAAAATTCTGAAAGAGATGGGAATACTAGACCACCTGACCTGCCTCTTGAGAAACCTATATGCAGGTCAAGAAGCAAC
The DNA here is from genome assembly GCF_042477335.2 of Ovis canadensis. NCBI lineage: Eukaryota > Metazoa > Chordata > Mammalia > Artiodactyla > Bovidae > Ovis > Ovis canadensis. The sequence continues at coordinate 67,019,855 of NC_091250.1, forward strand.
AGTTAGAACTGGACATGGAACAACAGACTGGTTCCAAATAGGAAAAGGAGTACGTCAAGGCTGTATATTGTCACCCTGCTTATTTAACTTATATGCAGAATATATCATGAGAAATGCTGGGTTGGAAGAAGCACAAGCTGGAATCAAGATTGGCGGGAGAAATATCAATAATCTCAGATATGCAGATGACACCACCCTTATGGCAGAAAGTGAAGAGGAACTAAAAAGCCTCTTGATGAAAGTGAAAGAGGAGAGTGAAAAAGTTGACTTAAAGCTCAACATTCAGAAAACAAAGATCATGGCATCTGGTCTCATTACTTCATGGGAAATAGATGGGGAAACAGTGGAAACAGTGTCAGACTTTATTTTTGGGGGCTCCAAAATCACTGCAGATGGTGACTGCAGCCATGAAATTAAAAGACACTCACTCCTTGGAAGGAAAGTTATGACCAACCTAGATAGCATGTTGAAAAGCAGAGACTACTTTGCCAGCAAAGGTCCATCTAGTCAAGGCTATGGTTTTTCCTGTGGTCATGTATGGATGTGAGAGTTGGACTGTGAAGAAAGCTGAGTGCCGAAGAATTGATGCTTTTGAACTGTAGTGTTGGAGAAGACTCTTTAGAGGCCCTTGGACTGCAAGGAGATCCAACTAGTCCATTCTGAGGAGATCAGCCCTGGGATTTCTTTGGAAGGAATGATGCTAAAGCTGAAACTCCAGTACTTTGGCCACCTCATGTGAAGAGTTGACTCATTGGAAAAGACTTTGATGCTGGGAGGGATTGGGGGCAGGAGGAGAAGGGGACGACATGGCTAGATGGCATCACTGACTCGATGGACGTGAGTCTGAGTGAACTCCGGGAGATGGTGATGGACAGGTAGTCCTGGCGTGCTGCGATTCATGGGGTGGCAAAGAGTCAGTCAGGACTGAGTGACTGAACTGAACTGAACTGAATCCTCACTGCTCCAGATTGCTAAGTCTCACTAACAAGTATGTCTCGTGTAAAGGAAATGACAGTGGCATGATTGTCTCTGTGATATGCCTATATGTATGTAGAAACAACTGACTCACCTATCAGAAAAGCAAATATCCCTGGTAACCCTTGATCTTAAAGCTGACAGATCAGAATAAAAGGTGGATTGTGGCACAGGTGACGTGTTCAATTTTATGATTCAAGTCTACTGGGAGATGATTGTCAATTTGGAATGTATAAAATGTAAGTTTTATTTCATATCCTAGAGATTTGCATTAATTTAGCAGATACTTTTAATTAAATATCTTTGTCAAAAAACATTGCTTCCTGGATTTTAAAAATTTAGATGGTTTCTTATCAGGGACATCAGAACTCTCAGGGAATGAAGTCTTTAAGAGCATTTTGGTTGTGTTTTTAATTTTCCACTTCCACACACAGCAGGATGCCAGATGCAGTTTGTTTGGTTTTTGCATCATTTTTTTTGGTTATTTTAAAATAATGAGCTGGATTTAGATAATTCTTTGGAAACCACTAGCTTTGTTCATAGTCATGCTTCCTAAGGCCCACTTGACTTCACATTCCAGGATGTCTATATCTAGGTGAGTGATCACACCATCGTAATTATCTGGGTCATGAAGATCTTTTTTGTACAGTTCTGTATATTCTTGCCACCTCTTCTTAATATCTTCTGCTTCTGTTAGGTCCTTGCCATTTCTGTCCTTTATTGAGCCCATTTTTGTATAAAATGTTCCCTTGGTATCTCTGATTTTCTTGAAGAGATCCCTAGTCTTTCCCATTCTATTGTTCTCTTCTATTTCTTTACATTGATTGCTGAGGAAGGCTTTCTTATCTCTCCTTGCTATTGTTTGGAACTCTGCATTCAAACGGTTATATCTTTCTTTTCACCTTTGATTTTTGATTCCCTTCTTTTCACAGCTATTTGTAAGGCCTCCTCAGAGAGCCATAGTGTTTTTTGCATTTCTTTTCCATGGGGATGGTCTTGATTCCTGTCTCCTGTACAATGTCACAAACCTCCATCTATAGTTCACCAGGCACTCTGTCTATCAGATCTAGTCCCTTAAATCTATTTCTCACTCCCACTGTATAGTCATAAGGGATTTGATTTAGGTCATACCTGAATGGTCTAGTGGTTTTCCCCCACTTTCTTCAATTTCAGTCTGAATTTGACAATAAGGAGTTCATGATCTGAGGCACAGTCAGCTCCAAGTCTTGTTTTTGTTGACTGTATAGAGCTTCTTTATCTTTGGCTGCAAAGAATATAATCAATCTGATTTCGATGTTGAACATCTGGTGAAATCCATGTGTAGAGGCTTCACTTGTGTTGTTGGAAGATCACTATGAACAAAGCTAGTGGATATGATGGAATTCCAGTTGAGCTATTTCAAATTTTGAAAGGTGATGCTGTGAAAGTGCTGTACTCAATATGCCAGCAAATTTGGAAAACTCAGCAGTGGCCACAGGACTGGAAAAAGTCAGTTTTCATTCAAATCCCAAAGAAAGGCACTGCCGAAGAATGCTCAAACTACCACACAATTACACTCATCTCGCATGCTAGTAAAGTAATGCTCAGAATTCTCCAAGCCAGGCTTCAACAGTACGTGAACAGTGAACTTCCAGATGTTCAAGCTGGTTTTAGAAAAGACAGAGGAACCAGAGATCAAGTTGCCAACATCTGCTGGATCATCAAAAAAACAAGGGAGTTCCAGAAAAACATCTATTTCTGCTTTATTGACTATGCCAAAGCCTTTGACTGTGTGGATCACAATAAACTGGAAAATTCTGAAAGAGATGGGAATACCAGACCACCTGACCTGCCTCCTGAGAAATCTGTATGCAGGTCAGGAAGCAATTATTAGAACTGGACATGGAACAACAAACTGGTTCCAAATAGGAAAAGGAGTACGTCAAGGCTGTATATTGTCACCCTGCTTATTTAACTTATATGCAGAGTACCTCTTGAGAAACGCTGGGTTGGATGAACCACAAGCTGGAATCCAGATTACTGGGAGAAATATCAATAACCTCAGATATGAAGATGACACCACCCTTATGGTAGAAAGTGAAGAAGAACTAAAGAGCCTCTTTATGAAAGTGAAAGAGGAGAGTGAAAAAGTTGGCTTAATGCTCAACATTTGGAAAACGAAGATCGTGTCATCTGGTCCCATCACTTAATGGGAAATAGATGAGGAAACAGTGGAAACAGTGTCAGACTTTTTTTTTCTGGGCTCCAACATCACTGCAGTTTGTGATTTCAGCCATGAAATTAAAAGATGCTTACTCCTTGGAAGGAAAGTTATGACCAACATAGACAGCATATTAAAAGCAGAGACATTACTTTGCCAACAAAGGTCCATCTAGTCAAGGCTATGGTTTTTCCAGTGGTCATGTATGGATGTGAGAGTTGTATTATAAAGAAAGCTGAGCACTGAAGAATTAATGCTTTTGAACTGTAGTGTTGGAGAAGACTCTTGAGAGTCCTTTGGACTGCAAAGAAATCCAACCAGTCCATCCTAAAGGAGATCAGTCCTGGGTGTTCATTGGAAGGACTGATGTTGAAGCTGAAACTCCAATACTTTGGCCACCTGATGCAAAGAACTGACTCATTGGAAAAGATCCTGATGCTGGGAAAGATCGAGGGCCTGAGGAAAAGGGGACAACGGAGGATGAGATAATTGGATGGCATCACCAACTGGATGCACATGGGTTTGGGTTGACTCCAGGAGTTGGTGATGCATATGGAGGCCTGACGTTCCACGGTTCATGAGGTCACAAAGAGTCAGACACGATTGAGTGACTGAACTGAAGTGAACTTGGAAACCACTAAAATATCTTGTGAATAGTAGGTACATTTACCTTGGAAATAATAAATACATTTACACAATGACACTTCTTTTGTTTCATACTCTGATTCTTAAGCATTTATTTTTGCCTCTGACCTTTCACCTGGCTGTCTTACATACTTCAATTCAGTCTATAATTTTAGGCCTGTTAACAGGCACTCTGAAATATAGTAGAACAATTTTTAGTTTAATTACAAATTGATGCAGTTTTATAACTAATTCATTTATGTTTTCTTTTTAAATGCACTTTAGTTTTTAGAGCAGTTTTAAATTCACAACAAAATTGAGCAGAATGTATAGAGTTACAATATACTATTGTCTGCCATATATAAAGTTTTCCCAACTAGCAACATCCCATATTAAAATGGTATACTTGTTACTATCTATATTCTACCTTGATACATCATTATCATGCAAATTTCACAGCATATATTAGAGTTCACTCACATATTAAGGTTAAGGATTGGCTGAATTCCTTTAATAAACACAGGCCTATGATAACTGTATATTTTTTATTGTTTGAGTTTCAGCAGATTATCTTTCAAGGAATTAACCCACTTTATCTAGGTTATCAAATTTGTGAGCATAACGTTTTTCATAGTATATATATGTATATTATTTTTCAGCCTTTCATTGTCTATGGGATCTGTAATGATGTTCTCAATTTTCTTTCTGATATTAACTTGCACATTCTTCCCCCTCCTCCTCTTTTTTTTTTCCCCCTTAGTTAGCCTCACTAGAAACACTTATTTTAGAAATCTATTCAAAAAGCCAGCTTTTTATTTCATTTTTAAAATTAATTTCCTAATTTTAATTTCATTAATGCTCAAATTTTTATTACTTATTTTCTTCTGTTTACTTTGGATTTAATTTGTTTTTTTACAAATTTCTTGAGGTGGAAGCTTAGATTACTGTAGATTATTTAGTAGATTTATTATGTAGGTTATTTAGATTATCTTTATTACTTTGCCTGGAAAATCCCATGGACTTAATAGCCTGGTAGGCTATAGTCCATGGGGTCACAAAGAGTCGGACACAACCGAGTGACTTCTTTTACTTTCATTTTGATTACTTTGATTATTTAGTAACGTTAGTAATTTTAGTCTCTTTTCTCATATTCAGTGCTATATATTTCCCTACAGGCACTGTTTTCATTTACATCCTATGAACTTTAACAAGTTGTCTTTCATTTTCACTTAGATGAAAAGATTTTTAAATTTCCTTTGAGATTTCTTATTTGACCTATGTTTTATTTAGATTTGTCTTGTAATTTCTAAGTACTAGAGATTTGTTATTGTTAAAAATACATTACTTAATTTCCCTTTCCTGATAAAGATAGGGATAGTGTATGACTTTATTTCATAGTCTTGGCTAGCAGATGGTTTATGAGTTATATATCTTTTTAGGAAGAAAACTGCACTGCACATTGAAATAATTATGGATCTTATAGGGAAATTTAACATTTAGTGCTACAAATTCTTAACTTTTCCCCTTTGTTAGGTCTGGAAATACCATATAGGGTAGATATTATTCACTTCATAAAGATACTCACAGAAATAATATTTTCAGTGTAGAACAATTTTAGGTGAAAAAAGTCAAGACTTAAACCTTCATTTTAAAACTTGCATTTTGCTCGCTACCTAGGAAAGCAAACAAGTAAGTAACAAAGCAAACAGAACAGGTCTGTTCACACACCTGTGAACAGACACCTTCAATACTCTATAAACTAAAATAAGTCGTTAAATAGTGAGAAAATATTTGAATGTTTTTGTTCCTGTTTTTAATCTTTGAGTAGAACTATAGGCTGCCAAGACAGTGGCCTAAGTTTTGTACTGATCTTATCTGCTCTAGATTGATGCTAATAGAAAGAAAAGGTGTGCAATGTATATAATTTTATATTTTATAATTATTTTTATAAGTAAAAAACAAATGAATTCAATTTAATTAAGATACAGTATATAATCTGATATATCCTAAACATTATTTCAAAATAAATGATTATAAAATACTGACATTGTATAGTCTTATTTTTGGACTGTCTAAAAACCAGTGTACTTTATACTTAAAAATATCACAATATATTTAGATTCCATGAAATTTTCAGTTGAATATACAAAGTTAGACATCCAAATTCTTCCAAATATGTACTTATCCAATAAAATAAAAATTTAAATAATTTTCTTTTAATATTTTCATTTATTTGATAAAATTGATTTATCTTTTTATGAATAATTGATTTGAAGCAAAAACAGTCATTCAAAAATTATACTTAAGTAGTTATATAATAACTTTTTTTCCCTAGGAAACTTGTTTTATTAACATTGAATTCAAAGCAATACTGTTTAAATTAAAAAGCAACTCAATATATCAACAGAATACTCCTCTAATTTTTCTTATAGTTTTGCAGGCAATTTATATAATGCTGTTGGTTATAATTGAAATTCTTTGTCTTTGATTCATGTCAGAAAATTATGTAAAATCATTACTAGTATATGAAAAGCTGAGATTTCATCATAAATTGTCATACTTTCTAGGTAACACAAAGATCTTCCGCGACATGAAAAAATGTGATCTCCCTTCACATTCAGTATATTTATATTCGTTTGATATTGATGAGAAAATGTAAAGCACAGTGCCATTTTTAAATTGCTTTTCATTGTTGACTATTTAACAAGAGTTCTTTTTTCTTTTTTTTTTTTTTTCAAGAAAATCTTGAGTTGGAGTTAACAATATGGTGAATCTTTATAAAACTTTCCCCCTAAACAGTAAATCTTGCCAAAATACATACCATCATTATCTTCTATTTCTTTCAACAGTTCCATAAACCGGTGATGGTTCAAAATGCTTGCACATATATATGGAACAATTTTAACCACTACGCTTGTGATGATTTTCATAGAGTCTGCTTCTTTTCAGTGAATATAAATATTTTCCATATGCATTAAAAAATAGAGGGAAGCACTAAGGAAAACTTGAGTCTCTTATATACTTGGGGTTTCTTTTGTCATGAGAGAAATGTTTTTTCCCTGAAATTTTTCTTTGAAGATGTGAAAGTATTAAAAATATCTATTTCATGAATTTCTTTTATAGGCCTTATTGATATTTCTTCATAAATTTTAAAGTCCTTTAAGATAAAACAGCTCATCTAAAGCAAAGGAAAAGTAATCACTATTTACAACATTTTGAATCAACTAATTTTTGAAATTATTAAAGATCTTGTTTATCAATTTTTTTTTCTATTGAGAGGAAATATCTGAAGAAATTTACCTTTTTGGTGAAAAAAAATTGTTGCTATTGTATACCTGATAGTTTTTAATATTATTTTACCCAGCAGATAGAAAATTTTTCACTTTATTCTGCCATAGCCAATTGTAGTTGCCACTAATTATGACATTTGCAGTCAACCTTCTAGGTCAATTCTAGATGGTCCTATTTTATTTCACAAACTTGGTGTTTTTGTGTGTGTACTCAGCTATGTCTGACTCTTTGCTGCCAGGCTCCTCTGTTCCTGGAATTTTCCAGGTAAGAATACTGGAGTGGGTTGCTGTTTCCTACTCCATGGGATCTTCCCAACCCAGGGATCGAACATCCATCTCCAGTGTCTCCTGCATTGGGAAACAAATTCTTTACCACTGAGTCACCTCGGAAGCCCTACAAACTTGATGATGTCAGTGCAACATAGAAGCTGCTAAAATGTCAAAAATACTCAAATGTATTTGTTGTACATATAGGTTTAATTCAACTGTTATTGCTACTCTCAAATGAAGAAACTATAGAATCATGGTTTGCTTAAAATCTTCAAGCAAATGAAAAATTTTAATTGCTTCCCCCCTTATTTGTGTCTTTCATTTTTATTTTATTTTTACACAGTTGATGTTAATTTTATGCATTCTAAAATCCATTGTTCTTTTTGCTTTCTCTTCTCTTTTGTAAGTTTTAATTGAATTCCTCTTTTCATTTTTTTGTGTCACTGCCCTTCCTTTTTTTTTCCTTTCTTTTTCTTCCTTAATTGTTTGAAAACTGCAGACACTTGGGGATTTGAATGACATCTATTTAAGTGGAGCATCTTAACTAAAATGTCTTATCCAGAATGATTAAAAAGTACTACAACATGACATGCATCCACAGGAATCTCTTAACATCCTTAGAGGACTTCTCCTTTGTCGTTGAAATGTGAATTCTGCATAAGGACATCATAGAAGACTAAAAGGTCAGAAGTGAAATATATCACTTTCCAGATGAAACACTGCAAGGTGTATTCTGATTCTAATTAGCACTCTAAATAAGGATATTTTAGAATGCCACAAAAATATGTTCTATTATGCTCTTTTGAAATCTTTCATTAGATTTGTGGGGTAGAAATGCTAAAAGTGATTAAATCTTTTGCCTTCTTTTCTGTAGATACAATGTAAATGATTCTATGTTAAAAGATCTTAAAATGGTCTTTTAATTGCACTTTAGTGTAGACATTTTTTCTATGTTCAGTTTAAGCCATATCAAATAATTCTCTATGGAAAATAAAAAATAAAAATCACATAACTACCAATTCTTTGAAATTTTTTCCTTCATCTGTTATGTTAATATGATACTCAGTTATTTCTGTTAAAAATCATAAGCTATTTTTGTCTATAAAAGAGAAATGGCAAGGAGGCAAAGAAAAGAACAAAAATCTAGAATCAAATGAATCAGTTAAAATGTGTAATTGAATGTACAATAATGACTGCATTTTCATATGATAGTCCAATCAGGTAATTTTCTCATTTACAGGAATTTCATTTCTCTTTAAGAGAAGTGAATTCTCTTCTTTAAGAAGACCCGGTGAATGAGTTCTGTTCTTTTGAACTCATTATCCCAGCAATAGAGTTCATTTTTTCCATCTCACCCATTGTATCTACTCTGTGTAGGATGTGGACATCTTCATTTCAAGAACACACATCAAGGGCAAGCAAATGACAGCCTTATGGCCAAATCTGGTTGTTGGTCTTTATGATCCACTTCTAACTAAGAAAATTTAAAAATGTTAAGGGTTTTTTAAAGAAATAAAAAAGGAAACAAATTAGTATGGGCCAGAGACAAGTGGCCTGAAAAGCCTAAATTATTTACAGTCTGGCCCTCTACAGAAAAAAAAGTGCCAATCCCCAATTTTGGGGGAAAAAAATCCTTCTAAATTGACAATACTATTCTTAGATACAGTGTCTCATGTGGAGCCACTTTTGTAAATGTACTTTTTGATCATTACTTTCTAAAATTTTGAATGAAAAAATGATAAGATAGGGTTTTTCCTGATGATCCTTTGGTTAAGAATCTGTCTGCCAGTATGGGGGACACAGTTTGACCTTGGTCCAGAGAGATCCCAAATGCTGTGGGGCAGCTAAGCCAGCAAGCTACAACTACTGAAGCCCCTACTCTAGAGCCCTGATCCACAACAAGATAAGCCATTGGTAGTAAAGGACACGACTGACCAACTGAACTGAACCTGAGGCCCTGCTGCCACAGCTAGAGAAAGCCTGCACCCACAACAAAGACCCAGCACAGACAAAAATAAGTATATAAATAAATTTAAAAAAAAATCTAGTAGGTTTTTCTCTGTTTATTTTGTAAAACTCACCAGTTTGTTGTGTGTACCATTTAGTATAGCTACTTTGCTATTGCTCAATTTTTCAGTAATTTCATGCTCCATTAATACTGATTTTAGCCAAAATGCCAGTAGATTTTACACTTATTAAATCTACTAAAATAATACATTTTTGCTCACATAGCATCCCTGTTTGTACATAATTCCTCAGAATACAATTAGCAGATATATCTGTTAAAAAATTTTTTTCTATGTAGCCACTTTCCTTTTAGTATTTAATGTATTGCTTTCATTGTGAGTTACCACCTTAGACAGGACCAGTCTATCTGTGACCTCTAGGAGGTCACATCTTGGTTTTTAACTGCTTAATCAAAATGAGGAAAATGTCTGATTCTTTAAAGAAGGCAAATTGGTTCTTAAAGTGTTAACTTACTGTCTGAATGTACAGGATCCTTTATTTTTTTATCACTGACCTGCATTACCATCTGATCTTTAAGAAAGTTACATTATATGAAATGACAGACTTCATCTCAAAATCTGTCTTCATTTGTTCATGTCACAATGTTCTTAAACCAAAAGGACATTTCATGTTTAATATATTTCATTTTTAACATATAAGACAACAATTTGAAATAAATATGTTCACTTTCTGTATATCACATTTTAAAACTCTGTATATACAAAAGTTCTGTTTTAATAAACTATGAAATGCAACATTATTATTCCTTTCACGTAGCAGTTCAGCTCAGTCATGTACTACTCTGCAACCCCATGGGTTGCAGCATGCCAAGCTTTCCTGTCCCTCACATCTCTTGGAGTATGCTCAGACTCATGTCCATTGAGTTGGTGATGCCATCCAACCACCTCATCCTCTGTTCTCCCCTTCTCCTCCTGACTTCAGTCTTTCCCTGGTGGCTCAGATGGTAAAACATCTGCCTGAAGTGTGGTAGACCTGGGTTTGATCCCTGGGTTGGGAAGATCCCCTGGAGAAAGAAATGGCAACTCACTCCAGTACTCTTGCCTAGAAAATCCTATGGACCGAGGAACTAGTAGGCTACAATTCATGAGCTTGCAAAGCGTAGGAAATGACTGATTGACTTTACTTTTTTGCTAGCATGTTAGATGATTGCAACTGGGCAGTAGTTTGAACATTCTTTGGCATTGCCTTTCTTTGGGATTGGAATGAAAACTGACCTTTTCCAGTCCTGTGGCCACTGCTGAGTTTTCCAAATTTGTTGGTATATTGAATGCAGCACTTTCACAGCATTATTTTTTAGGATTTGATATAGCTCAACTGGAATTCCATCACCTCCACTAGCTTTGTCTGTAGTGATGCTTCCTAAGGCCCACTTGATTTCACATTCCAGGATGTCTGGCTCTAGGCGAGTGATCACAGCATTATAGTTATATGGATCTTTTTTTGTATAGTTCTTCTGTGTATTTTTGCTACCTCTTTTTAATATCTTCAGCTGCTGTTAAGTCCATACCATTTCTGTCCTTTAATGTGTTTATCTTTGCATGAAATGTTTCCTTAGTATGTCTAATTTTCTTGAAGAGATCTCTAGTCTTTCCCATTCTGTTCTTTTCCTCTATTTCTTTGCACTGATCACTGAGGAAGGCTGTCTTATCTCTCTTTGCTAATCTTTGGAACTCTGTATTCAGATGGGTTTATCTTTCCTTTCCTCTTTGCCTTTTGCTTCTCTTTTCTCATCTATTAGTAAGGCCTCTTCAGACAACCATTTTGCCTTCTTGCATTTCTTTTTATTGGGGATATTCTTGATCACTGCCTCTTGTACAGTGTCAGGAACCTCCATCCATAGTTTTTCAGGCACTGTCTGTTAGATCTAATCCCTTGAATCTATTTGTCACTTCCACTGTATGATCCTAAGGGATTTGATTTAGTTCATACCTGAAAGGTCTAGAGGTTTTACCTACTTTCATGTAGTAGAGAGTGTTACAAATCAACATCTTTCTCAAATACCTGTATTCTCTTTTGATTCTGTTTTCACTATATTTAAACATTATAGAGATTTTTAATTTCAATATGCCTATTTTCTCTCCTTTTAGTTGGGTCATTTATCCTAAACTTAGGACACAGCACAAATTACCTTAAATACCCTGAATGGGGTAATTTAGAAATAGGGAGATCACTTTTATAATTTAAGTGCAAGCCACAAACACTATTAAAGTTTAAATTTCCAAATTTAAGATTCCATGGTTCTTAGGGATCCTACTGATACTTCTGCTAAGATTATCATTCTTTCCTATTAAACAGTGACAGATGAAATCCCTGAGAGCAGGTTAGAACTTCAGCCATCCAAGGTTTTCTGTAAAATTTTAGCTTTGTAGAGGAAATTCTATGAGATCTTGTCAAGCGTCAATCTTCTCTATTCAAATTGACTTTTGCCCAGTACCAGAGAGAAATATAAAAATTCCATTTCAGCCCTCATTCCATTAAGTATTCAAAATGAATTTCCTGAAGATTTCTTATTTTTTACTTATTACTTATTACTTATAATTTTACCACTTAATAGATATTTGCTATGTGATGAAATCTTCCTCTGCATAGTAACTGCATATGAGATAACTGTTGATATTTTTTATTTTACAAAATAGAAAATTAACACTTGAAATGGTAGTCTAAAATTACATGACTAGTATTCTACAGAATTGATATTTTATTCCAAATGTTTTCAACTTAAGTAGCCATGAAATTGTTCACTACTTTACATTAAAATTCATTTGTGAGCATGATGCTTGGCAAAGAGATTACATATTTGATATTCTTCTGTCAGTTTGGGTCTTTTAAGAAGCAAACACCATATGGATTAAATATGGAAAAGATTGATTGGGCAAAATACTGGGGAAGAAGCCAGGTGAGCATTCTAGTTTGAAACAAACCTGACATCTCTGAAGAAGAAAAGCAAAGAAGGCAAATCAAGTATTAAGAATTTTGGACTACAGTAAAGTTCCAAGAGGTTCAAGGTTCATGGAGGCAGAGATGAGTGTGTACTTGTGTCAGCCTTGCCTCACACTGCAAGAATGGGCCCATTGGGCTGCGAAGAGCTTGAAGAAACATAGTCTCAGTTTGAAAGTGATGGAGATGTCAATTACACTGATGGCAGAAGGAGATTTAAGGGGTGTATTTTGATGGCTGACAAAATCCTCAAAGAATGAAAGATCATATTTTTCATATAAAAATTCAGGATGATGTGATATCTATGAACATGTGAATTATGTTCTATTCATTTCCTTAACTGGTGCATGTAGATGTGTGGGTGACAGCAGGAGGCAAAGACTAGAGTTCAAAAGGGGAATGCTGATGCAGGTAATCTCAAAAGAGGGTCTGCAAGAGCGAACGTCTCATGTTCAGATCTGTAAGTACTAGTTCTGGTCAAATATAAAGATGCAGAAGTAATTTCAAAGGAGAGCTTAGTTAAGGAAAATACAGTGGAATCCAAAATACACTTAAAAAAAAAAATCACAAGAGGCCTGAGCCAGCAGCAAATTTGCAAGACAGAGAGATTGAAATGAGAATGTTTCAGATCCAAGAACGATGTGTCCACTGGGCAAATGAGACAACACTGGTGGGCTTGGTATGGTTGGGTGTTAAAAAATAAAAAAAAGCTTGTATAAGTAAATTGCATGTAAAAGGACAAGGACACAATGAAGATGCTATTTAAATTCAGATTTTTTCCTGGAAAAATCTGTTATGAATGATGTGTATAACATCTTCAGCGTTTGTGATAGGTGTTGAAAATCTGAGGTTACTTCTAACATGTTTAATAATATCTAAATATAAGCTCATATGTAAATATACATCTATTTTTAGATACATATTTCAAATAGTAACTCCTCACAGATTATCTCACTCTGTCTTACTTTTGTGTCTTCATAAATTCATTTATTTTTATAAGACTTTAGATCCCTCAGCCTAACTCTTTGCTAAGTATTTTGACAGGAATTTATTATGAACTAAAGTTAGAGATGATGAACAATGCTTCTTGTTGATCTTCCTCCCAAGGGATGGGAGAAAGTCTGTTTTTGACATCTCAAAACAGTCTTTTAAGATCCAAAGGGAAGACTCTCAAATGAGCAAATGACCTGTAATTAGCATCTAGTGTAAATAATGTCAGACTGAGTTGTGACCTTGGGAACTGATGCTTACTTGTGCTATTATCTTGCTTTAAGTATTTTAGGGGAAAAAAGTTAACTTGTAAAGAGACTTTGAACCACATATGGCTAAGTAAAAGTAAACACGTTAAAATTCAATATTAAAACTTAAACAATTCAGATAAGAAATGCTGCTGTTACAGATACACGTTTTATCTGATTTTGACCTAGTTTCTTAGTTTGAAAGTCACTCAGTCTGCTTATTTGTCTCCACAGCGTTTTTGATGTGCACTGCTTTACAATTGCATACGCTCATTTGCATTCCTCCACGTCTAGAGTACAGTTCAGCTAATCTTTTACTGTCACAGTTGTTTTCTTCTCTTAAACAATTGTCTAAATGTCAGGCATCATAGGAGCACTTTTAAAAAATTAAATTCACAACTTCTAAATCCTAGGGCAAAAATATTAAAAGGCTTCAGGATGTGATTTATCTCAATTATCTTCCAGTTTTGTTTTCCATTTCTAACTGCTGGCTACAGTTTAAAGGAGTCAGTAGGCATTTTAAACCATTTCTCTTTTTATAGCCTTGCCCCTCCCCAATTCTAACTAGTTCTCAAGTTAACAGGCCAGGGCATCCCTCCCCTCCCTCAAAAAAAAAAAAAAAAACCCTCCCCTTTTAAATTGCAATTTGGGAAAGAAGAGGAAAAAATCAGGCTTAAAAATACTTATTTCTTAAAATGACCTTTATATAGCGACAAGGGTATGTGCCATTTCTTTCACGCTGTAAATCAAATTTAAATGTGAGCAAGGAGACCAAATGACATTGAAAATTAGAGTTTTTGCAGCACTTGAGTAACCTACAAAATTTCCCTGCCACTGAGTATAAAGTCAGGTATGTTTCGCTGGCTGATTGATCTAGATCTCATTTTTCATCAGTCAGATTCCTGTATAAATGATCAACTCTCCAAATGTGTTGAGTGATTAGATATAATCATAAGATGATGCATTTTAATCTTAAATATGTTTTGTTGTGTGAGCACTTCATTTAATCAATCTGTACGTTCAATTTTGTAACTAGATCATTTTACCTTTTTAGCTCTTCATTTTTCCCAGTTACATAAAGTTTAAAATACATATATCTTTATCAGTCTACTTAGCCCATGATACATTCTATCTTGATTTGCTCTCTCTCATGTAACAGTAAGTATAAGCTAAACTTGGATATCCTAGTATAATATTGAGTCATATATTCCAAAAGATGTATCGTGTTGTTATAAAGGAATGTCCCCTTCAAAATTTCAACATGGCCTTAGAGAGGACAGACAGGACACAGCCGCATTAACTAGTCAGTTGAGAATAAATATGTCTCCCTGTATTCTACATAGTGTGCATTTTTCAGTCATGCACTCATCTACCAGAACTTATGGCTCTGAATTATGTTAACAATTTTGGTTTAGGTCAGTGCACACAATTTAGACACCTACACAATAGCCTGCCTTTTCCTTCCCCTATTGAAAGGCTTTCTTCAGCAGGATAGATACATTTAGAAAGCTAAAGAGAAGTAAGTCTGTGGGCAGTTTTCCGAAGTTATTTTCATTTGAACTCACATACTGTCTGACCTTTTCTACTTATGTTGCTGAAACATTTTAGAAATCCTTTTAAATCTTGAAAGACAATTACAAAGAATATTACATACACACACACACACGTATAAAATAAACAAATGGCTGAAGTGTCAAGTATCATATATTTTTGGCTAATTTCTGAAGTAGAGGCACACACACATAAAAAATCTATTGGCAACCCTAAAAAAATATCAAGGACTCCTTAGCTATAAAAAGTAAAATATGGTGTATGGAATGCACTGAGTCGATTCATTACTTTTCAAGGGAACATTCCTATTTAGACCTTTGAATAAATCAGCTAGTGTCCTAAAAGCTAAAATTGATTGTCATTTCCTTATCTTAAATATAAATATAAATATTGTAGAAATGATCAAACTAAATATTCCTTAGGTGCAGGGACTTCTATAGGTTGATGCTATGTGAATAAATATATCTACATACTTTTGAAATAAACTAAATTACTTTAAAAATAAAGTATTATCCTAAAAAGGATAGTATACTTCCTAAAAAGGAAGTATTTAAACATTTGCTGCTTTTCTAGAGAAATCACCACCTTCTCATTTTATATTTATAGGAGGTATTGTTATTAAATGTATAGTCCTCTGTGTTATATTTGAATGTATTCAGTAGGGGGGGGGGTGGATATTTTTGCTGCCACAAATAATGCCAAGTGAATGACCCACAGTAAGCTTAATAATATTTTGCATTAAAAAATAATTATTTTGCCATTTTAAGCTCCAACACATAAAAAGCTTGGAAGTTGTAATTCCTTTAATTAAACAGCAACAAAAAAGTTGGACAGATAATCACTGATTTTTCTTGTATCCATTAGAGAACCAAGGTTGCAAGGTAAACTGCCACCTTGAATCTGGAGCCACTGACCCATCCACTGAAAGAGCTTGAATCAGCTAACCTGGATCAGAAGTTACAAGAGACCTATCCCAATCAAAATTCTTAAATGATAATTATGCCTCTTTGCTGCAGGCTTAGTGTGGACGGGCTAGAAAATGAGAAAATGTTGGAAGCTGTAGTCGTACTTGTATGTGTTTTACTTCCAGGAACCACATCATATTTTTACAAAGAATATCTGAGAAAGATACCACTATGCCTCTAGCAGAAAAAAGAAGAGTGATTATTGTGTTCAGCTCAGTTCAGTTGCTGAGTCCTGTCCTACTCTTTGCGACCCCATGGACTGCAGCACGCCAGGCCTCCCTGTCCCTCACAAACTCCTGGAGTTTACTCAAACTCATGTCCATCGAGTTGGTGATGCCATCCAACCAACTCATCCTCTGCTGTCCCCTTTTCCTCCCACCTTCAATCTTTCCCAGCATCGGGGTCTTTTTAAATGAGTCAGTTCTTTGTATCAGGTGGCTAAAGTATTGGAGTTTCAGCTTCAGCATCAATCCTTCTAGTGTATATTCAGGACTGATTTCTTTTAGGATTGACTGGTTGGATTTCCTTGAAGTCCAAGGGACTCTCAAGAGTCTTCTCCAACACCACAGTTCAAAAATGTCAATTCTTTGGCTATAAGCTTTCTTTATAATTCAACTCTCACATCCATACATGACTAGGGGAAAGCCATAGCCTTGACTAGATGGACCTTTGTCGGCAAAGTAAAATCTCCATTTTTCAATATACTGTTTAGGTTGGTCATAACTTTTCTTCAAAGGAGCGAGCATCTTTTAATTTCATGGCTGCAGTCACCATCTGCAGTGATTTTGGAACCCTCAAAAGTAAAGTTTCTCACTGTTTCCATTGTTTCCCCATCTATTTGCCATGAAGTGATGGGACCAGATGCCAGGCTGTTTGTTTTCTGAATGTTTTCTGAAAGTTTTAAGCCAACTTTTTCACTCTCTTTCACTTTCATCAAGAAGCTCTTTAGTTCTTCACTTTCTGCCATAAGAGCGATCTCATCTGCATATCTGAGGTTATTGATATTTCTCCCAGAAATCTTGATTCCAGCTTGTGCTTCATCCACCCCAGTGTTTCTCATGATGTACTCTGCATATAAGTTAAATAAGCAGGGTGACAATATACAGCCTTGACGTACTCCTTTTCCTATTTGGAATTAGTCTGTTATTCCATGTCCAGTTCTAACTGTTGCTTCCTGACCTGCATACAGATTTCTCAAGAGGCAAGTCAGGTGGTCTGATATTCCCATCTCTTTCAGAATTTTGAAGTTTTTTGTGATCCACACAGTCAAAAGCTTTGGCATAGTCAATAAAGCAGAAATATATGTTTTTCTGGAAATCTTTTGCTTTTTCAATGATCCAACAGATGTTAGAAATTTGATCTCAGCTTCCTTTTCTAAATCCAGCTTAAATATCTGGAAGTTCACAGTTCACGTACTGTTGAAGCCTGGATAGGAGAATTTTGAGCATTACTTTACTAGCGTGTGAAATGAGTGCAATTGTGTGGTAGTTTGAGCATTCTTTGCCATTGCGTTTCTTTGGGATTGAAATGAAAACTGATATTTTCCCATCCTGTGGCCACGGCTGAGTTTTCCAAATTTGCTGGCATATTGAATGTAGCACTTTCACAGCATCATATTTTAGGATTTGAAAAAGCTCAACTGAAATTCCATCACCTCCACTAGCTTTTTTCATAGTGTTACTTCCTAAGGCCCAGTTGACTTCACATTCCAGTACGTCTGGCTCTAGGTGAGTGATCACACCATCATGATTATCTGGGTCATGACGATCTTTTTTTGTACAGTTCTTCTGTGTATTCTTGCCACCTCTTCTTAATATCTTCTGCTTCTGTTAGGTCCTTTATTTCTGTCCTTCACTGACCCCATCTTTGCATGAAATGTTCCCTTGGTATCTCTAATTTTCTTGAAGAGATCACTAGTCTTTCCCATTCTATTGTTTTCTCTATTTCTGTGCATTGATCACTGAGGAAGTCTTTCTTATTTCTCCTTGCTAATCTTTGGAACTCTGCATTCATATGGGTGTATCTTTGCATCTTTCCTTTTCTCCTTTGCTTTTCACTTCTCTTCTTTTCACAGCTATTTGTAAGGCCTCCTCAGACAACCATTTTGCTTTTTTGCATTTCTTTTTCTTGAGAATGGTCTTGATCCCTGTCTCCTGTACAATGTCAGGAACCTCCATCCATAGTGCATTAGGCACTCTGTCTATCAGATCTAGTCCCTTAAATCTCTTTCTCACTCACACTGTATAATCATAAGGGATTTTATTTAGATCATTGTGAACTTTGCCCCAAACCTTCTCAATTACAGGAAACCTTCTCCAAAGAAATAGACTTTGCCTAGAGAAGGCAATGGCACCCCACTCCAGTACTCTTGCCTGGAATATCCCATGGACAGAGGAGCCAGGTGGGCTGCAGTCCATGGGGTCACGAAGAGTCGGACATGACTGAGCGACTTCACTTTCACTTTTCACTTTCATGCATTGGATAAGGAAATGGCAACCCACTCCAGTGTTCTTGCCTGGAGAATCCCAGGGATGGGGGAGCCTGGTGGGCTGCCATCTATGGGGTCACACAGAGTTGAACACGACTGAGGAGACTTAGCAGCAGCAGCAGCAGCAGACCTTATTCCCACTGTGGGAAGCAAATTCCTCTCACTTCAATCAACTCAACTTCCTGTCTCATTTAAAAAGAAACCACCTCTCAAAATAAAACAAAAAACAGCAACAATAAGATGTATTCAACAGGATAAAACTTCAAGGAAATAGATTGAGAATGCTTACGAATCTACACCCAGGGAAGAGAATAGGGAACAGGAGGAAAAAGCTATTCTACTGGAGAAATCCTTGTAGAGGTCAGAGCCCAAGGACACTGGGTCAGTGAAAGACTGAGATGTTATCCAGTGATAGAACGGAGCTCTCTCCACACACCCCATACCTCACTGCCACATCAACAGTACTTTAATAACAGCAAGTTATATTTGGTAAGGCTGCAAAGTATAGACTCTCTCTGAGTAAGAGTACTTAGGGAAACTCAAAGTAAGCAACATCCACAAAACAGGAACATTAAAGGAATGTGAATCCTCTGAACCTATAGCGACAGTAAATACCAAATACTCCTCAACTCCTAGTCAGACTGACATGAAATCTCACTAAAAAAGATCTAAATACCTCAGTTCCTATTTCCTAGTATATGTCTATCTTTTAGTAAAATAATTACAAGGCATGGAAAAAGCATAAAAGACAAAGTATGAAAAGAAAAAGGAATCATCATAACCAAACCCAGAAACAGCACATGTTGGAGTTATCACAGAGGGAATTTAAAATAACAATGATGAACGTGTTAAGGGAACTATTGCAAAAAGTAACATGCATGCAAGAATAGATGGGTATTATAAGCAGAGGTATGGAAAATGCTAGAAATCAAAAATACTGTAAGAAAAATGAAGAATACCTTTGATGGACTCATCAGTAGGTATGGTGTTGCTGAAGAGAAAATCAGTAAGTTTAATGATAGGTTAATTGTAATGGAAAGAATAATAATAATAATAAACAGAATAATAAAGAATGGTGAGAAAATTTCAAGATATGAAAAATGCACAAAATTGGAATAGCAAAGGCAGAAGAGAGAACAAACTGAAGTGATGATGGCAGAAAATTTTCCAAAGTGAATGCCAGATACCAAAACAAAGAAAATTCTGAAAGGAGCCAGAGGACAAAAGGCCTTACCTATTGAAGAAAAAGGATAAGAATTATAATTTATTTCTTTTCAAATGCCACAAGCACGAGCATATAGTGAAGTATTTAAATTTGCAGGAAAAAGCACCAAACATGAATTCTATAGCCAGTAAAATTAAATAAGTTCCATAAGAAAAGGTGGGCATGCATACTAATTTGCTTCAGTCATGTCTTTGTGACCCTATGGACTGAACCTGCCAAGTGCCTCTGTCCATGGGTTTCTCCAGGCAAGAATACTAGAGTGGGTTGCTATGCCCTCCTCCAGGGGGTCTACCCAACCCAGGAATCAAACCCATGTCTCCTGCAGCTCCTGTATTGCAGATGGATTCCTTACCACTGAGCCACCAGGAAAGCCCAAGGAAAGGTATGCTGCTGCTGCTGCTGGTAAGTCACTTCAGTTTTGTCCGACTCTTTCCGACCCCATGGACTGCAGCACGCCAGGCCTCCCTATCCATCACCAACTCCCTGAGTTGACTCAAACTCATGCCCATTGAGTCAGTGATGCCATCCAACCATCTCATCCTCTGTTGTTCCCTTCTCTTCCCTCCTTCAATCTTTCCCAGCATCAGGGTCTTTTCAAATGAGTCAGTTCTTCGTATCAGGTGGCCAAACTATTGGAGTTTCAGCTTCAGCATCAGTCCTTCCAATGAATATTCAGGACTGAATTCCTTTAGGATGGACTGGATGGATCTCCTTGCAGTCCAAAAAACTCTCAAAAGTCTTTCCAACACCACAGTTCAAAAGCATCAATTCTTTGGTGCTCAGCTGTCTTTATAGTCCAACTCTCACATCCATACATGATTATTGGAAAAACCAGAGCTTACCTCATGCATGCTAAATTTGCTTCAGTCATGTGGACTTTTTGAGACCATATGGACTGTAGCCTGCCAGGCTCTTCTGTCCATGGGGTTCTCCAGGCAAGAATGGTGGAGTGGGTTGTCATACCCTTCTCCAGGAGATCTTCCCAACCCAAGGATCAAACCCACATCTCTTATGTCTCCTGCATTGGTAACCAGGTTCTTTGCCACTAGTGACACCTGGGAAGCCCCAACTTCATGTGGTAAGGTATTTTTAACAAAAACACCTAGATATGTCTCCAGCAATCTGTGTATATATCTAGTATGTTTTCTTTTAATTGTAATCAATTTAGAATTGATTGTGGCCCCTTCATCTTTCAAAAGTGAACTTGGAATGAACTGGGTAAAGGAAATATTTTCTTAAATGTTGTCATATTTTTGGCAATGAGTATGTCACTTAGAACTCTGCAAACCTCTAAATGTTTGTGTATTCTGCTTTTAGGTGCTCCTGATGATTTTGAGGTTGAAATGTAACTGTAAAATATGATGTTATTTCCAGGAAGGTCACCTTTAAATAAGAATATTCTGTGTGTATGTCTTTTTCATGTGCTATATATTTGCTCAGATCTGTTTTCATACTCTACTTAACACATTTTATTTTAGAAAAAACAACACTGTCTCCTCAGCTTCATTTGGTTTCATTTTCTTTTTTCTTTCTCATTTCCTTAAATTTTAGAGACAGAGAGATTGAGAAAGTTTAAAATAGAAGTGATATAAATTGTTGCTCTCCCTGAATTTTCAGATATGTAAAATAAGGAAAAGTCAGGGGAAACTAGTACTAGGTGCTCTGTAAGATACCTTGGAGAAGGAAATGGCAACCAGCTCCAGTATTCTTGAATGGAAAATTACATGGACAGAGGAGCCTGGCAGGTTACAGTACATGCACTCGCAAAGAGCTGGGAACACACACATACACACACAATCATGCATGGCTAACATGCTTTGCTAAGTTATAAAAATTGAGAATAATAGTAATAATCAACTTAAAATGATACCAGATACCATTCTAGGTGCTTTGTCTATATGAGACCAGAAAAACGACCCTATGATTTTTTAAAAAGTTTCACAACAATCCAATGAGGTAGATAAATTCATTACACTCATTATATGAACGAGGAAGTAGAAGCACACTGAGGTTAAAAGTTTTACCTAAGGTTATACACAAGACTTTTACCCACTATGAAAGCACATAAACTGTAACAATGGAAAAATGTAGACAAGGAGACCAAAACAGAGGCCATTGCCCCTCTTGGATTGCATTGCTATGTTCCCTCCTTGTTCCTCTGGGTCTTCAGGAAAATTAACTCTCCTGCCTGCTGCTGCTGCTAAGTCTCTTCAGTCATGTCCAACTCTGTGCCACCCCGTAGACGGCAGCCCACCAGGCCCTGCTGTCCATGGGATTCTCCAGACAAGAGTACTGGAGTGGGATGCTATTGCCTTCTCTGAACTCTCCTTCCTATCTGAGTATAAATCCAAGCTGATCTCCATGTTCTGGCTACAGTGTCAGGCTCTTTTATATTTTCCTTGCTCTCTGTCTTAGCTGATGTTTTAAAGCAAAAATATTAAGTGAGAAAATCTGGCTGCCTCTGTTTTTCCATCAATTTAAAACATTCTCAGTTTGCCAATTCTACATTCATTTGGATTTTACTTGAGGCATATGTAAACTTACAGTATTGTAATGTAATCCATTGATTTTCATAGGACTCAGTTCATTTGGAAAAATAAAATTCTCCCATTTTTCTTTTTCTAGTTCCATACAATACCCCATTTCTTCCTCCAGATATGTACTTACTGCTTATTTTTAGGCAAACTCCTACATATGACTTCTATTGGCTGAGAAAAGGAAAAGTGTGAAAATGCCTCAGGCAGATACCAGAATTAATTTGATAGGACAGGCAGACCAATTATCAGGGCTTGATGATAGATACACATATACTCCCCAGCCCACCCCGCCACCGCCCCAGTAGGGAAAACCAAAATAACAAGTTGCAAGATGTCTGGTCCTCAGAAAGTCTTTGCCTATCAAAGTAAATAGTGGAAGAAAGATGTTTTTACTGTTTAGTTGTTACATAAAACCAAATATGTAAATTGTTTTGCTAACATTTTTGGCCAGTTTACATACACACCTTTTGAAGAAAGATAGTTTCCTAGTTTCATTTTAAGCTAGGATTGGGAACACGTGTACAATCGTGGTGGATTCATGGTGTACACTCGTGGTGGATTCATGTTGATGTATGGCAAAACCAATGCAATATTGTAAAGTAATTAGCCTCCAAGTAAAATAAATAAATTTAAATTAAAAAAAAAGCTAGTAAATCAGATAAAATTAAACCATAATACTCTTTTGTCTTAGAAGAGCTAACACACATTCCAATAAACAGACAGTCCTGGGTTGGAAAGATCCTCTGGAGAAGGAAATGGCAACCAGCTCCAGTATTCTTGTCTGAAAAATTCCATGGACAGAGGAGCCTGGCAGGCTCTAATCCATGGGGTCATAGAGAATCTGACAGTGGAGAAAAAATATGTGCATATATTGATACTTTTTTTTGTTAGGACTCCTTTTTAAGTTATTGCAAAATCTTTTACTCTTCCTGAACTTATGTTGCAATTTGAGACATGAGTGGAGTTTTGGTGACTGTATGTGAATCTCTTAACTATCCAATATCATTCATACATTTTAGCCATTAATTAATTAGAAACGTTTTTTGTCAGACATTATATTGGAACTATATGACAAAGAACAAGTTAAAGTTACATCTTCATGGTTCTTATATGAGGAAAATAAAGTAAATCTTTGATAAAGCTTGAGATTAATTCATAATTTCAATGGTGATTAAAGGTGCTTAGGAAGTCAGAAAGGCAACCCGATAATAATGGAGCCAGAAGTGTTTGTACAGTCTTAAGGAGCATGGAGGATAAGAGAGTGAGGGCAAATACATCTGAACAACTAAGGAGCATGCTTCAGAAGATGAAGAAAAGTCAGAGATTTGATTAAGAGTGGAGGAAAGCTGTCTGGTTATCTGGGGGTAGAGTATTTCAGATAGAAGAGGAAACACTCCCTTTGAAGCATCCTAAGAAGAAAAGTGAAACGCAAAGGAGAAAAGGAAAGATATAAGTATCTGAAAGTAGAGTTCCAAAGAATAGCAAGGAGAGATAAGAAAGCTTTCCTCAGCAATCAATGCAAAGAAATAGAGGGAAACAACACAAGGGGAAAGACTAGAGATCTCTTCAAGAAAATTAGAGCTATCAAGGGAATATTTCATGCAAAAATGGGCTTGATAAAGGACAGAAATGGTCTGGACCTAACAGAAGCAGAAGATATTAAGAAGAGGTGGCAAGAATACACAGAAGAACTGTATAAAAAAGATCTTCATGACCAAGATAATCACGATGGTGTGATCACTCACTTAGAGCCAGACATCCTGGAATGTGAAGTCAAGTGGGCCTTAGAAAGCATCACTATGAACAAAGCTAGTGGAGGTGATGGAATTCCAGTTAAGCTATTTCAAATCCTGAAAGATGATGCTGTGGAAGTGCTGCGCTCAATATGACAGCAAATTTAGAAAACTCAGCAGTGGCCAATCCCAAAGAAAGGCAATGCCAAAGAATGCTCAAACTACCGCACAATTGCACTCATCTCACATGCTAGTAAAGTAATGCTCAAAATTCTCCAAACCAGGCTTCAGCAATATGTGAACTGTGAACTTCCTGATGTTCAAGCTGGTTTTAGAAAAGGCAGAGAAACCAGAGATCAAATTGCCAACATCCACTGGATCATGGAAAAAGGAAGAGAGTTTCAGAAAAAACATCTATTTCTGCTTTATTGACTATGCCAAAGCCTTTGACTGTGTGGATCACAATAAACTGTGGAAAATTCTGAAAGAAATGGGAATACCAGACCACCTGACTTGCCTCTTGAGAAACCTATATGCAGGTCAGGAAGCAACAGTTAGAACTGGACATGGAACAACAAACTGGTTCCTAATAGGAAAAGGAGTTATGTCAAGGCTGTATATTGTCACCCTGCTTATTTAACTTATATGCAGAGCACATCATATGAAACGCTGGGCTGGATGAAGCACAAGCTGGAATCAAGATTGCAGGCAGAAATATCAATAACCTCAGATATTGGAAGAAACTGGAGAAGAACTAAAGAGCCTCTTGATGAAAGTGAAAGAGGAGAGTGAAAAAGTTGGCTTAAAGCTCAACATTCAGAAAACTAAGATCATGGCTTCCCGTCCCATCGCTTCATGGCAAATAGATGGGGAAACAGTGGAAACAGTGAGAGACTTTATTTTTCTGGGCTCTAAAATCACTACAGATGGTGATTGCAGCCAGGGAATAAAAAGATGCTTACTCCTTGGGAGGAAAGTTATAATAAACCTAGACAGCATATTAAAAAGCAGAGACATTACTTTGTCAACAAAGGTCTGTCTGGTCAAGGCTATGGTTTTTCCAGTGGTCATGTATGGATGTGAGATTTGGACTATAAAGAAAGCTGAGTGCTGAAGAACTTATGCTTTTGAACTGTGGTGTTGGAGAAGACTCTTGAGAGTCCCTTGGACTGCAAGGAGATCCAATCAGTCCATTCTAAAGATCAGTCCTGGCTGTTCACTGGAAGGACTGATGTTGAACCTGAAACTCCAGTACTTTGGTCATGTGATGTGAAGAGCTGACTCATTGGAAAAAAACCTGATGCTGGGAAAGATTGAGGGCAGGAGGAGAAGGGGATGACAGAGGGTAAGATGGTTGGATGACATCACCGACTCAATGGACCTGGGTTTGGGTGGACCCTGGGAGTTGGTGATGGACAGGGAGGCTTGGGATGCTGTGGTTCATGGGGTTGCAGAGTCGGATGAAACTGAGTGACTGAACTGAAGGCTAGATGGCTTTCCCACATGCTTCCATTCTCACTTTTGGTCATTTTTACTCCCTAACTACCTAGGCTCCTATATTTTCCCTCTCCACTCCCTCATCATCCCTTAAAAACATTCAGTCACCTCTGCACAAATTGGAGTGACTCTTATTAAGCTCTTTATCTAATGTTAATAGTTAACTGAATAAATCTTGTTTCCACCACTTGAACTGATATCTGGCTCTGATTATCTTTGATGTAGGAGGACACTTCCTGGTGATTTTACACTCTGCTCAAATATCTGTCACATTTTTAAGTGATGATGATGTATTTCCAAAACAATTATTCTGTGGAAGAGGAGATAGCATTAGCTAGTTATCAAAATCAGATATAAGTTATACATATCCCACTTGATTTTTTCCATGTCATTCAGAAGTGATTAGTGTTGAAAATACACAAATTCAGTGGACTAATGGGCAGATAATGAAAGGACAACGTTCTTTAGACTTCTTGTATATAAGATGTCTTTTTCTCTTCCAAAGAAATAACTGCTTATTTTTTTTCCTAGACATTAAGAGAAATACGAAGAGACATTCTGTGTTTTCAGAAAATATCTTTATATGAATAACAAACTCAGTAAACCCAGTTGTATTACCCACTGGAAGTTATGTTTCTAGTCTTGTGGTTACAGCTGTAGAAAGTATAGCAAATAACTAGAGTGCCTGGAACTTTCGCAAGAGACAGTTTATGTCAAAAAAAAAAAAAAAACAAAAAAACAAAAAAACAAACCAACTTTAATTATTTGTAGTGGGTGTCATAAACTTCATCCTGCTGCTGCTGCTAAGTCGTTTCAGTCGTGTCCAACTCTGTGCGACCCCATAGATGGCAGCCCACCAAGCTCCTCTTTCCCTGGCATTCTCCAGGCAAGAATACTGTGGGTTGCCATTTCCTTCTCCAATGCATGCATGCTAGGTCACTTCAGTCGTGTCTCACTCTGTGCAACCCTATGGACAGCATCATCCTAAATTTTATTAGATAGCACATACTTATGATTCTTTTCCAGGCACTCTGAATAATTACAGATTTTCTTTTATCCATCCACCCATCTAATATTACCAAGAAGATTGAAGATTTGCTTAATGTATTTTTCATCTTTCCAGTGGAAAAGTTACATATGTGAAACTCAAGTAGGAAATGGTTTGATATAGCATGCTCTATTTATATTTGAATAATTGAAAAACTATTATTTTTATGATGAAGAATACAGAAAGGAAATGCAAAAAATATGTTTTAAATGCTTAGATGAAATTTTAAGAATTCATACTAACCGAGAAGTTTCTTCAGGGAAGTTAATGTGTGAAAGTGTGTGATTTTTATGCTTACCCTGAAAGCAGAGATTTCTAAGGATTTTATCTGCTTAACAGATGGACCTGAGATTAAATCCTGTTTCTATCATTTACAAATTGATCACATTAAGCGTGATATATAACTTCTCTAAAACTCAGCTTCCTCAACTCTGAAATGGGTTTAATAAATTAATTTCATGAGATCCTTGTAAGAATTTAATGTGATGACACAATAGAGTGCTTTCCAAATTTCACTGAAAGGTGTAACTCAGTAAATGTAAATATGGATTTTTTTTTTTTTTTACTTAGGCAGTTCACTATCTAGTATGTTTAACAAGAGAATGAATGTTTTTCTAATAGATACATTACTGCAGTTACTGTCCAATCTTTGCTTACTTTAAAAACAGCCCTCCATCTACATTTCATGATAGATGCAAAACTCAGTGAAATGACAACAAGGAAAAAAGTAAAACAAACAAAAAAATTAACATATTTATTTATAAAAATGAATTGCATTTCTTCCTTTGAGTTTCAGGCACTGGGCTGGTTGCTAGAGAGGTGATATATAGATGTAAACATACTTTCCCCATAGCTGTCAAGAATAGTTTTGGGAGAACATTTTTAGCAGCATAGTAGTATTTCTTTTTACGACTTGTGTCCTTCTATATGTTTCTTTAGAGCACTACCAAGAGGGGATGGGAAAGATTAATAGCATTTTGAAGCACTTATCAGTCTTTCTAAACCACATTTACTGGTCTTCATAAGATTGATTTCCATCACTCCAAGCTTACTTGTGGTCTAATGGGACCATAGATACACAGATAAATCTGCTTCCCCCAAATTTATGGACATAGATTGTGACATGGCTGGCTCTAAATTCACTTGGAGGGGAGACATAGGATTTGTATGAGCAATTCCAACTCTCTGAAAGTAGATTACCCTCTGATGTTAGCTGAAGTTTTTAACTTTTTAGTGGAATTCTATTATTAAATGTTTGTGCAGTTAAAATTCCTCTTATTGCATCTGATAAATTCTCCATTTTTCGACTGGGCTTGAGATTCAGCACCTGAGGACTGCCTCTTCCCTGACTTTGTAGCCAATCAGCCTCCTTGATTTTTTCACTTGGGTCTTGGCCCCTTCAATGATAAAGTAGAGCACTGGGAGGAGGGACATGACAAAGCTCTCCAGGACAGTAGGTTGTCATTGAAATCCTTTCCGCTAATTATTGTTGCTTCTCCTGACTAACACTGAATGGTGTTCTCTATATTTATATAATAGTCGATCATACTCTAACTCCCCTAAGGTCAAGGAGACTCTCTGCTTGCCAAGTCCCTAGTCTTGCTTCCCTACCTTAAGCAACCACTTGCAGAGGTCCACTCCCAATCTCTCACTGCTGGAGGAAACCGGCCAGCATTTTCAGGTAGAGAAAATATAGTGCATGTTTGATGTTCCAACCATACCCAATTACCAGGGAGCTGATACATTCACCTTCAGCTCCTGAAAAGGTTAACAATTAAAAACCCACAGTGTCAAAATTTCCTTGGCCAAATCAGAACTGTCTCATCATAGACAGTATGAACCATCTTTTCCCATGTTCCTCTCTGCCAAGTGGTGGGGACAGATCTCAGCCAATGACTAACATCAGTGAGGTCTAAAGAGTCAACTCCTTCTGTTGTTAGTGGTTGTAGTTTAGTTGCTAAGTTGTATCTGATTCTTGTGACACCATGGACTGTAGCCTTGCCAGGCTCCTCTGTCCATGGGATTCTCCACGTAAGAATATCGGAATGGGTTGCTATTTCTTTCTCCAGGGGATCTTCCCGACCCAGGAAGTGAACCTAGGTCTTCTGCATTGCAGGCAGATTCTTAACCGACTGAGCTACAAGGGAAGCCCACTCAATCTTGTGGCCCTTTTGTGCTTCAGAGTTTGCCTGGATCAGATCAAACTGAGTCTTCAACTAGGATCATGTTGCTTCTTATTTTTAAATCCAGTACACTATCCTGTTTCTTTCACTCTTCTTTTCCTGAAAAATACACCTGAAATACATCCACTAAACAAGAATCTATGGCATTGCCTTTCTTTGGGATTGGAATGAAAACTGACATTTTTCCAGTCCTGTGGCCACTGCTGAGTTTTCCAAATTTGCTGGCATATTGAGTGCAGCACTTTCACAGCATCATCATTCAGGATTTGAAATAGATCAATTGGAGTTCCATCACCTCCACTAGCTTTGCTCGTAGTGATGCTTTCTAAGGCCCACTTGACTTCACATTCCAGGATGTCTGGCTCTAGGTGAGTGATCACACTATCATGATTATCTTGGTCGTGAAGATCATTTTTATACAGTTTTCTGTGTATTCTTGCCATCTCTTCTTAATATCTTCTGCTTCTGTTATAACCAACCTAGATAGTATATTAAAAAACAGAGACATTACTTTGCCAACAAAGGTCCATCTAGTCAAGGCTATGATTTTTCCAGTGGTCATGTATAGATGTGAGAGCTGAACTGTGAAGAAAACTGAGTGCCGAATAATTGATGCTTTTGAACTGTGGTGTTAGAGAAGACTCTTGAAAGTCCCTTGGACTGCAAGGAGATCCAACCAGTCCATCCTAAAGGAGGAGATCAGTCCTGAGTGTTCATTGGAAGGACTAATGCTAAGGCTGAAACTCCAGTACTTTGGCCACTTCATGAGAAGAGTTGACTCATTAGAAAAGACCTTGACACTGGGAGGGATTGGGGGCAGGAGGAGAAAGGGATGACAGAGGACGAGATGGCTGGACGGCATCACCGACTCGATGGACATGAGTTTGCGTAAACTCTGGAAGTTGGTGATGGACAGGGATGCCTGGCATGCTGTGATTCATGGGGTCGCAAAGAGTCGGACACGGCTGAGCAACTGAACTGAATTGAAACAAGAATCTTGCCCAAGGCTCTGCTACTGGGGAATCCAATCTAAGACAATAAACAATGTGATTGGAGCCTGACTGATTTTTGTGATGTCTAACATGTGGGAAGCCCATGCATTTCAATAATAATAGAGCATGTCTTCTCCAGTTTTCCAGTGTCCTACTGCTCTGTACTGTCTTAAAGTCAGTCTAACATATATTAAGAAGCATATGTGAAACATCTCTGAGGGATCTTAGAAATGATTAAGTCTGAATAAGCTCAGAACTGATACTATTCTACATTACTTATGATTTCATAGGAAACGAAAATCTGTAATTTCAATCATGTACTATTTGACTCAAATTTTATTTGAGAAAATTCTAGATAAGCCTAAACTGGCTGCATTACTATAGCTCAGAGAAGGTTAAATCATTCCTGATTAGATAACATTGTTGGATTCCACAAGTAACAATTATTGATGCATATTGTGAAATGCAAGTCTTAGAGTTTTGACTGATATCCTCCTTGGCTTATACACAGCCAGAAAGCATAGATAACATTTTCCTATATTTTAGTTTTCACATCCTATTTATTTTAACCTAGGTATCTTTCCTCAAAGAAGGCAATGGTGCCCCACTCCAGCACTCTTGCCTGGAAAATCCCATGGGTGGAGGGGACCCTGGTAGGCTGCAGTCCATGGGGTCGCTAAGAGTCAGACACGACTGAACGACTTCACTTTCAGTTTTCACTTTCATTCATTGGAGAAGTTAATGGCAATCCACTCCAGTATTCTTGCCTGGAGAATCCCAGGGACGGGGGAGCCTGGTGGGCTGCCGTCTATGGGGTCGCACAGAGTAGGACACAACTGAAGCAACTTAGCATTAGCAGCAGCAGGGATTTTTCTCACAACTTTCTTTTACTCAGCCTCTCAAATTAGAAATACGAAGACTCATGTATAGTCATGAGATAAGAACTATCACGGGATCGATGATTTTAAGTATTTCCAGAACCACTCCCTTGCTTTTTGCATAACCCTCTCCTTTTGTTTCACATTTGCTGTCTTTATTTTCCTGTGGATAAACACATATTTAGAAAGCATTTTTAATTCTGCTGTTTCTCAGTTAGAAAAATAAACCCTCTATTGTATTTACTCCCAATTCTAAATAGCTCATCACAAACTGGGAAAATTTAGGTTGAACAAAAGAGATCTTAATGACCCATATAACCACGATGATGTAATTGCTCATCTAGAGCCAGACATCCTGGAATTCAAAGTCAAGTGGGCCTTAGGAAGCATCACTACAAACAAAACTAGATGAAACTGGAAAATTCTTACAGAGCTGGGAATACCAGACAACCTTACCTGCCCCCTGAGAAAACGGTACGCAGATCAAGAAGCAACAGTTAGAACCGGGTATGGAACAATGAACTGGTTCCAAATTGGGAAAGGAATACTTAAAGGATGTATATTGTCACACTGCTTACTTAAATTATGCAGAGCACATCATGGGAGAAATATCAGTAACCTCAGATACACAGATGATACCACCCTTATGGAAGAAAGCAAAGAGGAACCAAAGAGCCTCTTGATGAAAGTGAAAGAAGAGAGTGAAAAAGTTGAATTATAGCTCAACTTTCAGAAAACTAAGATCATGACATCTAGTCCCATCACTTCATGGCAAACAGATAAGGGAACGATGGAAACAGTGATAGGATTTAACTTCTTGGGCTCCCAAATCACTGCAGATGGTCACTGCAACCTTGAAATTAAAAGATGCTTGCTCCTTGGGAGAAAAGCTATGACCAGTCTAGACAGCATATTAAAAAGCAGAGATATCACTTTGCCAACAAAAGTCTGTCTAGTCAAAGCTATGGTTTTTCCAGGAGTCATGTATGGATATGAGAGTTGGACTGCAAAGAAAACTGAGTGCTGAAGAATTGATGCTTTTGAACTGTGGTGTTGGAGAAGTCTCTTGAGAGTCCCTTGGACGACAAGGAGATCAAACCAGTCATTCCTAAAGGAAATAAACCCTGAATAATCATTGGAAGGACTGATACTGAACCTAAAACTCTAATACTTTGGCCACCTGTTTTGAAGAACTGACTCATTGGAAAAGACCCTGATGCTGGAAAAGGTTGAAGGCGGGAGGATAAGGGGACGAAAGACGATGAGATGGGTGGATGGCATCACCGACTCGATGGACATGAGTTTAATCAGCTCTGGGAGTTCATGATGGACAGGGAAGCCCCTGGCGTGCTGCAGTCCATGGGGTCACAAAGAGTCAGATGTGACTGACCGACTGAACTGAAACTGGAAGCTTGAACTTGATAAAATACACAAATGGAAATGATTCAAGGAAAAGATCAGTTTTATGGGAATAAAACCAGGGTATTTTTTGAAATAAAAAGAAGGAATTAACAATTAAACACCTGGAAGTCAAGGTTGGATTCTAGAATGCAAATATTTTTCTTTCATTTTTTCTCTATGAAGATGTTTATGTTTTTTTCACATGTCATTAAATATAGTTGGTGATAGCTCCTAAATATTACATTTTACAATATCCATGGCAATAAAAAGAATGCTGAGATTCTCTTTGGGGTCTAGTGATCACTGGGAAAAATTTCGTTGGTCAGGTTGGCTCAGGCACTTACTCTAAGACTAATCAACGGTGGACAATGGGTAAGATAATATTGTGCTTAATGGAGGATCCCATGATAATCCTGTGAAATTAGTAGGAGAGAGTGGACATTACTGTAGAGAGGTACAGTTCATTAGGAGAAAGATCAGATAAGCCGATGCCAACCAGTGTATACCCTGCACTAGTGCTGACCTCTGGGGTATGCAAGTTAGTGCACGAATCTAAACAAAAATTAGAGGCCACTATTTCCATTACATGAAAATGAAAGTGTTTGTCACTCAGTCGTGTCTGGCTCTTTGTAAGCCCACCAGGTTCCTCTACCCAATGGAATTCTCCAGGGAAAAATACTGGAGTGGGTTGCCATTCCCTTTTCCAGGGGATCTTCCCAACCCGGGGATTGTCATTGCATGCAGATTCTTTACCATCTGAGCTACCAGGGACCCATAAGAGTTTCCCAAGATTAAGAAGCTTGAAGATGGAAGCTATCAAATTACTAAGCGACTGTGAAATTATACTTTTTCTCCTAAATTGGATTTTTTAAAAATTTGCCTGGCCTATGGAGCATATGAAAGACAGTTCTTTACATTTATTAACCAAATAGTGTCCATCTTTAATGTCTTCCTTCCTTCTGCATACTTTTGTCTTGTTTGTTCTGGAGAATCATATGCTACAGTCCCTCATTCATTAAGCTCGAAAGTTTTATCAAATTTTCCATTTTTACTAGAGTCATAAATGCTAGCAGGAAAATTAGAAAAAATGTGTTCCTAATGGCTTTTGTCTATTGCTAGGCATTTTCATAACAGATATTAGCATTCACAGATGTTTGTTACAGAGAATATTTTAAAATTTAGACTTGCACAGTTATGGCTTCTCTACAGATATAGACAATTCTTAATTGTACTGGAGAATTAGGCCTTTATGGAGAGCTCATAGATTACTGTAAGAGTAAGCTATGTGTACAGGGATTAAAGATGGAAAATATCACAAAAGAAACATAAGAATGCAAAGAATTTTGGTGGAACTAAAAATACTTGTCTAATTTATGGTTTTATAGTAGTAGGCTATACTATCAAACAAACATTACAATTTTTCTTCCAGCTTTATTTTTCTCTCTAGGCTCATATGTACTTGATACACAACAATAATTTTTATCTGCCACACGTACAATATAAATGTCGTCACTTGGAAATAATCTCATGATTATACTTAAAACTTCAGTTGCAAGTTGTATTAAAACTTTGAAACAAGTTTTAACATTTTTACTGAAAACATAAAATTATGCTAAAATGTCTTTCATATTTTATATTCTACTAGAATAATTTGTCAATAGATCTGTGACTTTAAGAGGTACTTCATGTCTAAAGCATATATGTCATTATTCATTAGTGATAGATTTTTATTTTATGAGTAAAAGAAGTGAATGGGAACCCTCATTCAGCTCTACCATGTTATTGTTATGTGAAAGAATTCTGCCACATAAAACTTAGCTTTGAGCAATTTTTTAGAGTGTTTTTTTTTAATTAAATATGCTTTTCAATACATAGGGCTTCCCAAGTGGGATTGGGGTAAATAACCTGCTTGCAATGCAGGAGACCTGGGTTCAATACCTGGATTTGATTCCTGGGTTGGGAAGATACCCTGGAGAAGGAAATGGCAACCCATTCCAATGTTCTAGCTGGAGAATTCCATGGACAGAGGAGCTTGATGGGCCACAGTCCATGGGGTCACAAAGAGTGGAACACAATTGAGCGATAAATATTTTCACATTTCATCACAATACATAAAATTGACAGACTCCTTTTTTCTTAAAAAAATGGAAAATATTTATAGTGTTAGATCATCAAAAAAATTGTGTCATTTGATACATAAAAGTGAAAAATATCTCTTTGGAAACTTTTGGTTCAACAGAGGTTAAGGACAGAGCTAGAACAAGTGCCACGTAAGAGATCTTAATTAAAACTCAGCCTAGGATTTTATTCTTGTTTATGAAGATGAATAAGAATAAGAATGGCAGTTCAATAGTTTTTGCTTGCTCTGGAAGTTTGTTACCAGATGCCTTAGTAAAAAATCTGAGTTATAAACCTTCTGTTGGTGGAAATGATACACAAACATTTTCTTTTGTTTGTTTGTTTGTTTTTTTTTTTTGCTTAGTGAAATAAAATGAAAGATAGCTATAAAAGATTATTCAACCAATTCATCATCAGAAGCATTTGGGTGACACTAATCTACAACAGATTGGTTCCAAATAGGAAAAGGAGTACGTCAAGGCTGTATATTGTCACCCTGCTTATTTAACATCTATGCAGACTACATCATGAGAAACGCTGGACTGGAAGAAACACAAGCTGGAATCAAGATTGCTCCGAGAAATATCAATAACCTCAGATACGCAGATGACACCACCCTTATGGCAGAAAGTGAAGAGGAACTAAAAAGCCTCTTAAAAAAAGTTAAAGTGGAGAATGAAAAAGCTGGCTTAAAGCTCAACATTCAGAAAACAAAGATCATGGCATCTGGTGCCATCACTTCATGGGAAATAGATGGGGAAACAGTGGAAACATTGTCAGACTTTATTTTTTGGGGATCCCAAAATCAGTGCATATGGTGAATGCAGTCATGAAATTAAAAGACATTTACTCCTTGGAATAAAAGTCGTGACCAACCTAGATAGCATATTCAAAAGCAGAGACATTACTTTGCCGACTAAGGTCTGTCTAGTCAAGGCTATGGTTTTTCCAGTAGTCATGTATAGATGTGAGAGTTGGACTGTGAAGAAGGCTGAGTGTTGAAGAATTGATGCTTTTGAACTGTGGTGTTGGAGAAGACTCTTGAGAGTCCCTTGGACTGCAAGGAGATTCAACCAGTCCATTCTGAAGGAGATCAGTCCTATGGTTTCTTTGGAAGGAATGATGCTAAAGCTGAAACTCCAGTACTTTGGCCACCTCATGCGAAGAGTTGACTCATTGGGAAAGACTTTGATGCTAGGAGGGATTGGGGGGAGGAGGAGAAGGGGACAACAGAGGATGAGATGGCTGGATGGCATCACTGATTCAATGGATGTGAGTCTGAGTGAACTCCGGGAGTTGGTGATGGACAGGGAGTCCTGTCGTGCTGCAATTCATGGGGTCGCAAAGAGTCAGACATGACTGAGCAACTGAACTGAACTGAACTGAATCTATGTAGAGGGGATCCTATTATTAACTCCTAATTATGGACTTGGAAAATAAAGCCACAGATAGGAGCAAAATGTATGCACACTGAAAATAATTATGAATCAACAAAATTTGCATACCTTAAATCAATAGTATGGCAATAACTTCTTAATATTGAGAAAAATATAAATTCTTCACTCAGGTTCCTCTGTCCATGGGATTTCCCAGGTAAGAATAATGGAATGGGTTGCCTTTTCCTCCTCCAGATGATCTTCCTGCTCCCGGAGAAGATGTTGGGAATGCAAGATCAAACCCACATCCCCAGCATTTCCTACTTGGCAGGCAGATTCTTTACCACTGAAACAGCTGGGGAAACTCAAGTGTATGTATGTATGTGTATATATATATATGTGTGTGTGTGTGTGTGTGTGTGTATGGAGGTAATCGTAAAATAGTTCAGAGAAGGGAATCCAGTCTGGGAATGAATTTAGGCTCCTGCCTTTACTGTGTGATCTTGATACTGGTCAACTTATTTAATTTTTAGCATATCAATTTCATTAGTTCTAAAATGGAGGGGGGGTTAATACCTGCCTTTTAGATTGTGGACATTAAATTTAAATGCCAAGAATACAGTAAACACTATATACAATTTTAAAGTACTATATATAGTATTCATATTTTTAGTTTTCTATTTTTTAAAAACCCTTGTAGATGTTACAAGAAATACAGCATATGTATGTTGACTCCGAGACTTGTGGTCTCTCTTCTGGTCTCACTTTCCACTTAGTGCAGCTGAGCCTCAGGAAAGGAAAAAAAAAAAAAAAAAACTAAAAAATACAATTGAAGTTTGTGATTTTTCATGTTCATTGGCACTTAAAGAGCTAAGGCACAGAAGGAAAGTTTACAGCTTGATATTTCAGCCATGTCCATCTCAGATGAGCAGGGCTTTATTTAATTAGTGATTGCCTTCCCAGAGCTGCAATGATATTCTGCTGAGCTTTTACATGAAGAGCATGAAGTCAGAGGCTACAATCTTGAACAGAGCTAAATTTTGTTATCTTCACTTGTAGTTTTCACAATATTCTCCATCCAGAACACAGAACATAGGAAGATCATAAAAGTTTTCTAACTCTGGGCTCTCTGTGCATGCTGTCACTTTAGCCATGTCTGGTTCTTTGCAACCCCATGGACTGTAGCCCACTAGGCTCCTCTGTCCATAGGATTTTCCAGGCAAGAATACTGGAATGGGTTGCTATGCCCTCCTCCATGGGATCTTCCCAATCTAGAGATCAAACCTATGTCTCTTTTGTCTCCTGCATTAGCAGGTGGGTTCTTAATCTCTAGGGCCACCCAGGAAGCCCATTTTTCACCCTATCACTAACCTGGTGTGCTATGCTTAGTTGCTGACCCATGTCTGACTCTTTGCGATCCCAAGGACTGAAGCCCACCTGGCTCCTCTGTCCCTGGGGATTCTCCAGGCAAGAATACTGGAATGATTTGCCATGCCCTCCTCCAGCAGATCTTCCTAATTCAGGGATCGAACTCAGGTCTCCCACATTGTAAGTGGATTCTTTACTGTCTGAGACACCAGGAAAGCCCCACTAACTGGGTGAACTACTCCAATTCACTAAGTCCTCTTAGGTTTACATTTCTTTGCATTTATTTTATAAAGTTGGAATGTTAAAGTATTCTATACAAATGAATATTAGATTTGCTGTATCATTAATTCTCTTAGCTTGCTATAATCATGATTTTCTTCTTGCCCAATTGTTTGTCCTTATCTCTTTGTCACTTAATAGTTGATTCAATTGTGTTTGCCCTGGTTTGGAGGATGTACCATCTCTGTTTTTATCACACAGGTTGTCCACTGTTCTGGGATTGTATGATGTTTGCTTAGAGACTGAGATGGATAAATATTGTATGTCCATGGAATAAACTACAGATCCAACACATTAATGGAGAACTCTTTTTCATATTTGCTGAAAACTGAAATGACTGAAAATGAAACATAAACAGTGAAGTTCTCTTGTAGGAAAGGGAAGACTTCTTAAAATTTGTTAAACATGTAGAATATGCCAGGTACTGTGTAGGACATTTTCCATCCATTGTTTCATCTGATTCTGATAACAACGTTGGGTAAGACTGAGTAACCCAATTTTAAAATTCCTAGCTCAAAAATTATGCTCAGTGGAACAGAGATAAACTTGCTCTTGACTTCACTTCTCTATGGCTAAGGTGCAAGGTTTGGATGCTATCAGTGAAATATGCTTGGGATGGGTTGGGCCATGGATGAAGAATTTT
This sequence comes from Ovis canadensis, assembly GCF_042477335.2. Lineage (NCBI taxonomy): Eukaryota > Metazoa > Chordata > Mammalia > Artiodactyla > Bovidae > Ovis > Ovis canadensis. The sequence continues at coordinate 67,057,699 of NC_091250.1, forward strand.
TTAATCATGGAGAATGGGATTTCACTGTCTTTGGGAGTCCTCTGAGGGAGGTGGTAGACATTTTGGAGGTGGCAATGTTAGATTTCAAAATTTTGGAAATAAATAATGAATTAGCTAATAATGGGAGTGTTCTTTAAACAATGCTAGCTTACTTGTGGGAGAAGGAAATGGCAACCCACTCCAGTGTTCTTGCCTGGAGAATCCCAGGGATAGGGGAGCCTGGTGGGCTGCCGTCTATGGGGTCGCACAGAGTCAGACACGACTGAAGTGACTTAGCAGAAGCAGCAGCAGCAGCTTACTTGTGAAATGTGAATTTATAACAGGAGAACGGTAGCACCTATACTAAAGCATAATTTACACCCATAAAATCTACCCATTGTATGTGTACAATTCAGTGATTCTTAGTAAGTCCACACAATTTTGTGGCACTCACCATAATGCAGCTTTTTAACATTATTATTCAAAAAATTTCTTCATGCTCACTTTTAGTCAATCCCCTCTGCCCTAAGAATCAGGCAACCCTTGATATGATTTTAGTCTCTAAAGTTTTTAACATTTCTATGAATTTATCATAATAGTACAATCTATAGCCTTGTATGTCTGGAGTTTTTAACTACGACAATGTGTTTGAGCTTCATTTCTTGTTGCATCATGTATCAAGTTTGTTTCTTTCCCTTAATGAACAGTATTCCATTGTATGGATTTACTGCGTTTTGTTTGCTCATTCACCAGCTGAACTTTTTGATTGTTTTCAGTTTTGAGTTATTATGAACAACACTGCTAAAAACATTTAGGAAATGGCTTTTCTGTGACGTTATATTTTCATCTTTCAGATAGAATCCTAGTTGGAAAAGTTGCATGTCACATATGAAGTTTAACTCTTTTTAAGAACTGCTTTCCTAAGAGGCTGTACCATTATGGTAAGCAAAAGAGTATCTACTCCCCAAAGATGTCTGTGTTCTAATCTCTGGAACCTGTGACTAAACTGTATCACATGGGAAAAGGAAATTAAGGTAGTAAGGGAAAAATACCTGGGCTTATCCGTGTGTACCCAGTGTTAACAAGGATCCTCATGAATGGAAGGAAAGAGGAAGAAACAGGAAGTAGAGATATGGCAACATGAGCTTCCAGTTCTTTTTTGCTGGTTTTGAGATGTAGGGTTGAGGGGAACTATGTGCAAGAATTGAAGAGACTTCTAGAATGTAAGGATTCCCACCTTCCCACCCCAGTCTCCCACCCCCAATCCTGCCCTGCCCCAGCTGACAGCCAGCAGAAAACAAAGGCCTCAGTGCTACAATGGCTTGGGACTGAATTTTGCCAACATTTGAATGAGCAAGGAAATATATTCTCCCTAAAAGTCCATGAAAGAAGCCCAGCCCTGCCAAAACTTTAGTCTAAGCCTAGTGAAACCCATATTGAACATCTGACATAAAGAACTGAAAAATAATAAGTATGTGTTGTCGATCTATTTTTGGTAATTTGCTACATTTGTAATAAACCAATACAACCATTTTACATTTCCACCAGCAATGTGTGAAGGTTGGTTTCTCAACATCCTTGTCAACACTTGTTGTCTGTCAAATTATAACTACTCTAGTGGGCTGTAGTGGTATGTTACCGTGTATCTAATTTTCATTTTCCTAATGAATAATGACTTTAAACATTTTTTATGTGCTTATTTGCCATTTGTATAATTTCTTTGGTGATTTCTTTTGGCAAAGTATCTATTTGAATTTGTTATTAATTTTTAAATTATTTTGTTATCTTATTACTGAGTTTTTAAGTGTTCTTCACATAACCTGGAAACAAGTCTATTAACTAAATAACTTATGCATATAATGTGAGGTATTCAAGTGTCCCTTATTGAAAATAATTGCCTCAGCATCTTTGTCAAAAATAAATTGAAGATGCATCCAATATAAAATAAAAAGTTTTTAAAAAGTAAACTGAAGATACAAAAAAGCTTCACATCGGGACTCTGAATTCTATTACATAGATTTATATAATCTATATGACAACTCTTACACCAAGACCATATTGTTTTTATTGTTATGTTGCTGCTACTGCTGCTAAGTTGCTTAAGTCATGTCTGACTCTTCGCAAGCCCATGGACTGCAGCCTACAAGCCTCCTCATTCCATGGGATTTTCCAGGCAAGAATACTGGAGTGGGTGGCCATTGCCTTCTCCTTTTATTGTTATAGACTGGTACAGTCATATAAATTTTAGTTTTCCAAAATTATTTTGGTTGTGTCTGATCCTTTGACTTTCATATATATTTTAGGATTCACTTGTCAATTTTTATGAAAACAAAAACAAACAAAAAAAAACTAACTTTGACAGAGATAGATATATCAACTTAGGGAGTATTGCCATTTTGAATCTTCTTGTCCCATTAGCATGGTTCAATTTAGTTCAGTCGCTTAGTCATGTCTGACTCTTTGCAACACCATGGACTGCAGCATGCCACACCTCCCTGTCCATCCCAACTCCTGGAGTTTACTTAAACTCATGTTCATTGAGTCAGTGATGCCATCCAACCATCTCACCCTGTCTGATCCCCTTCTCTTCCTACCTTCAATCTTTCCCAGCATTAGGGCCTTTTCAAATGAGTCAGTTCTTTGAGTAAGGTGGCCACAGTATTGGAGTTTCAGCTTCAGCATCAGTCGTTCCAATGAATATTCAGGACTGACTTCCTTTAGGATGGACTGGTTGGATCTCCTTTCAGTCCAGTGGATTCTCAAGAGTCTTCTCCAACACCACAGTTCAAAAGAATCAATTCTTTGGTTCTCAGCTTTCTTTATAGTCCAACTCTCGCATCCACACATGACTACTGGAAAAACCAAAGCTTTGATTAGACGGACCTTTGTTGGCAAAGTAATGTCTCTGCTTTTTAATAAGCTGTCTAGTTTGGTCATAGCTTTTCTTTCAAGGAGCTAGAGTCTTTTGGAGAAGGCAATGAAAACCCACTCCAGTACTCCTGCCTGGAAAATCCCATGATCAGAGGAGCCTGGTAGGCTGCAGCCCATGGGTTCGCTAAGAGTTGAATACGACTGAGCAACTTCACTTTCACTTTTCTCTTTCATGCATTGGAGAAGGAAATGGCAACCCACTCCAGTGTTCTTGCCTGGAGAATCCCGGGAACGGAGAGCCTGGTGGGCTGCCGTCTATGGGGTCACACAGAGTTGGACACGACTGAAGTGACTTAGCAGCAGCAGCGTCTTTTAATTTCAAAAAATAAGGTCTGTCACTGTTTCCATTGTTTCCCCATCTATTTGCCATAAAGTGATAGGACCAGATGCCATGATCTTAGTTTTCTGAATGAGCATGGTATGTCTCTCAGTTTGTCTAGATTTTTATTTTTCTCAGAAATGTTTTATAGTTTTAATTTTATAAGTTATGTACTGCTTTTACTATTTTTTTCTTAAATATTTTCTTCTTTTTTGTCCTTTATATATGGAATTGGATGCTTAACTTTAGTTTTGGATTATTTATTTCTAGATTATAGATACAATTGACTTTTAAAAAAATATTGATATTTTTCTTAATTTTCTTAGACTCCTAGGATAAATAATTTTTAAAATGGTGGCTTAGAACAACAGAATTTAATTCACTCAGTGTCTGGATGCCAGAATTTTGAAATCAGGGTGTTGCCACCTTAGAATTTGGCTGTCCCAAATTCTTTGGTATTGTTTGGTTTCTGTAATCATTCCAATCACTAACTCCATCTGAAATTTCTCCTTTGTATTGTTTTTGTTCAGTTGCTAAGTCATGTTCAGCTTTTTGCAACCCCATGCACTGTAACCTGCCAGGCTCCTCTCTCCACGGTATCCCAGGCAAGAATACTGGAGTGGGTTGCCAATTCCTTCCCCCTGGGGATCTTCCCAACCCAGAGATGGAACCATTGTCTCCTGCATTGGCAGGCTCATTCTTCACCACTGAGCAACCTAGGAAGCCCTTTCCTCTGTATATAACTTTTCTTTTTTTCCATGTATTCAGGAGATTTGTCCTCAACTTCAATAGATTTACATGAATAAATACTTATTAGTTTGCTGTATATCTTTTGTCCATTTCCAGAGCCCTGAGTTTATTTTTGACGATTGTGTCCAGTTTCATGATTACTTTATAGAGAGGTTATTTGTCAAATTTTTAATCTCACTCTACCAGAAAAATGCCCAACTTGTAAAATTTTATGTTTGAGTTTCACCTAAAGGTAGATAATAGGAGAAAACAATAATTTTAAAAATAAAAACCAAATGTCTCCTCATTTATCTAAATGATACTTTTCCTAATAGACAGCATGTAGTTAGAAAACCAGGAATTAATGCAACTAAATTCCAGCATAATTACATATTAATCATGTAATTTAGAAAAGTTTACTTAAATATTCTAAGTTTCTTCCTGAATTAAAATAGAATAGGAGAATAAAGATACTTATACACTACGTTTGTTGAAGTATTTAATTACAGAATATACAAATGCACTATGGGACTACTCTCTATATATTCATAAACCTGAATATTCATTGAAAAGACTGATGCTGAGGCTGAAGCTTTGGCCACCTGATGTGAGGAGCTGGAAAGATTGAGGGCAGGAGGAGAAGGAGGTGACAGAGGGTGAGGTGGTTAGATAACATCACCTAATCAATGGACATGAGTTTGAGGCAACTCCAGCAGATAGTGAAGGACAGGGAAGACTGGCATGCTGCAGTCCATGAAGTCACAAAGAGTCAGATATGACTTAGTAACTGAATAATAACAACATACACACATATGTGTAAATATATAGATATTCAAAGCATATACATAAAATCATTTCTTTCTTATATATAAACTAAAATAATTATAACACCAACCATTCTCTACTCTTCATTTCCTTTTCAAAAGAAAGTTAGATATACTAGCACCGCAGCATCTTTATTTTTATTATGAAGTTATTCTATGTTCCTTTAAAGGAAAGGTGCATTAAAGTGAATGTTAGAAGTTGTTAGGGCTGGTTACAAATATGCCCTCTTCTCTTCCTGACAGATAGCAAAACTGTACTTCCCCAACCACTTTGAGATGACTTGCTATCCCCATGATTTCCTTAGGGGAAGGAAACAAGAAGGAAATGAAATATGATATTTTGAGACTAAAACCTTAAAAGACAGATATGAGTTGCTACATCTCAACTCCTCTATGTTGAAGTACAAGTCCAGCTGAAACAAACTCTCCTGCCAACCCGCAATAAGCATAAGTTATAAGTGAGAAATAAGCTTATATTTCTCAAAACGATTATGATTTTGTGAATACTAGTTAATGCAGCATAGTTTAGCTTGATCTGACTAATAGAGTTTTTCAAAAGGTAAGATTTAATGGTTTATATCCTTTAACATAAGTAATGCCTAGTAATGTGCTTTAAGAATTCACATACTTAGAGTAGGGTTTTAACTAAAATCCAAAAGTATGCAAAAGTTTTATAAAAAATTTTTGGGAGCTCAGTTAAATAATTTATACATTGCAGGTGAATTCTACAGTTACAAAATAATGGTAAATATAAACTGGTAGCTGAAAATAACCAAGGCAAAATCATTAAACTAGAAAAAGCACTTGAAAATGAATATAGACTCAGATAAATGCATATATTTAATCAAACATTTTTGAAGGTACTTTCTCTAACTGGGAAATTCAGAAGCATGGAAATAAATGCAAGTAATTTGAGTGCTCGGCACTGGCATTTAAATACAAGAGAAAAAAATGTTAATAGGATAAGTACCAAAAAGGATTAAGTGATGCTAAACACCAAAGAGGATTAGTTATTATCCTGCCTTTACAGGCACCCAAATTTCATGTGGCCAAGTAGATAGGAAATAGAAAACCAATGCTACAAAATGGGACTTTTTTCTTCTGTTTGCAATAAGCTTATATTAAAATCAGTTTTATTATGGCACACAAATAAACAAGTAACACAATACTTAAGCTTTCCTCTGGATAATCTAAAATATGGTATACTTTTCAGTGTATTTTAGAAAAATTTAAAATTTTCCCATCTAAAGATTACATTAAATAAGCACATGAATTTGCAATTAAACAACAGAACTTGTCCTTCTGAAACTAATCATTCAATACTGTACACTGAGGTAAAACTTTCTGCATTAGTCACACTAATAGTAACTGAAGAAATTCATGCTATTTTATTTTTTTACTGTATACATTTCATTGCAATAAGATATAAAGTATATACATGCATATATGCACATATATATCAACTACATATATATTTATGAATATAAAGGAAACACATTCATTTACATAAACACATTTAGATATCTCTGAAACTGAGATGTATTTTACTTTGGTGAAAGATTTAAAGCTTCTTTGAGAAAGGAATAAGAGCCCTGGCTGTGGTACGAAAACCTTAAATTCCTCAGTAGAACCAGAATTATGCACTAGCTGGTGCAAAAATGCACCAGCATTAAAAATGTATAAAATAGGCATCTGTGATTTGGAAGTAAATTATGGAACATTCTTATGACATGCTGTATCATCAATATCTTGACAACACAGTGACCAGTTTTGTATGTTGTGATTCAGCGATTATTATGAATCAAAAATAAATTCAGAAAAATCACCTTTGGACACACAGCAGATTTATGAACATATGAACCAACTTATTTTGCTCATATTGTATATAAAAACAGGAATTATGCACAATTGAAAGAACTATCTCAGTAATTCTAAAAAAAAACTCTTGATAAGAGTTAAACTGAAAAAAAAAAGTAAGTAATGGTTTACACATCAGCACTTTTTCTTTCTTAATGTTCATAATATATGATGCAGCTTATAGTTGACATCTGCAGATCATGAAATATGGAACTTTATTAACTGGGGTTTCTTACATTTTGATATGGAAGACAAGTGCTGTTGGCATCACTATTGTGAATGGTATTCTATTCGTTCAGACCACTGAACGAATAGAATACCAAGTTCTATTTAATTCATATTCAGACCATATCCATGTAATTTCTAACTTTACGTTATTTTTCTCCACACTGCCTTGTTTACTGAGGGTGAAAAAGGACAAAAGACACAAAATTTAGTTGAAGCTCAGGCTATTTTCCAATTATAGTCAGGTGGCTAGAATTATTTACTTAGTTCAGTTACAGTTCACTTATCATATGAAATAGATATACACAAATACCGGAGTTACTGAATTTTATACCCTCATTCAGTATTAATTATTTGCAGAGTTCCTAATATGTGCCAGAAATTGTTTTAAGATTGTTATTTTACAATCATATTTTGTAGAATAGCATGTGACTATTTGAAAAAATATGACTTTGATAAAGAAAATTTCAAGAGAGAAGACTATTTATTTAATAGCATTATGAACGAACCACTCCAAAGATGTACATTAGTGAATTCTCTTCAGTGAGAGTGGACACCAGGCATGTGTTGGTCAATGATACATACCCAGAATCTGGCCCAATCCTGACAATTACAGTATATGTTATCAAATAATTGCTGCATACATGTTATCTTTACCCCTAATATCAATAGCACAGACCATCTTAGAAAAACTCTAATTCTTAAGCAGATTAAAAAAAGAAGGAAAAATAAAAATGTATAAACAGTTTTAAATTACATCAGGCTAGGAAACCACAGAGCAAGAGAGAGACAGAGAGCTGTTAAGGTATCCAATGGTGGCCTGTTATGTGGCTACGATCAGTACCTGAAGAAATAGGAGACTGTTTTTTTTCTTAATATGAAAATTAAACTGGTAAACAGCAATCAGTAGGTAAGATACACAAAAAAAATGTGCTGCAAAAATAAAATTTAAAATGACTAATGACAGAGTTACAATGAAAACATCATGGTACTCTGCATAGAATGACAACATATCCCAATGTATATGGGTCACTTTCAGGTTATGCCTGTTGTACCAGCATAATTACTAGAAGGTATCACGGTTCACTATCCAGAATTGTCCTCATTTGTCTAAAAAGTTTTATGATTGTCTGGATTGTATATAATAGTAAAATACTTGCAGAATGATTTTTCTATTATTACTCAAAACAACCCTTTTTTGACAATTAAATATTTGTTCTACTTTGATCACCAGATATCTATTTGCTTAGAAGGAAAAAGTGGCATAATTATATTTTCTGTAATATTAAATCCCATGAACCTCCTTATAGTTTTATCAGATGCTTGCTGGTATACGGAAAGTGTTCATACTGAGTAGATAAATTAACTTATAATTCTTCAGGTGAAACTCGATTTTTCTTAGAGATTAGCCAAGAATATTAATTTTACAGAATGGCTTCAGTTTTAAGTTTCTTTGTGAAGACAAATATCTATGAGTGGAAATAAGTAAAAATTTGTGTACATCAACACATGTACAAGAAGAAAAATATAAGTACAAAGTATATAAGAATTTTCATCATACATCTATGGGCAAGTAAACACATAGGATAAAATAAAGGCATACTCTTAAGGCTAACAGAGAGAAGTTCAGACTGTCTACAGAGACAGTTTCCAAGCATTCTCATTAATTTCGTTTTTTTACCACCACTTTAAAAACATAGATTATATCAGATAATTTTACTTTTCCTTAAGAATATTAGAGTTATTATTAGAACTTTATATTTTAAAACATTTTACCCTCTCCCTAATTCATCACAATCTCCTACCAGAAAAAGATGCTTTAAAAATTACCTTGGTTTGAATTTTAAATACAAATGCATAAAATTTGTTTCCACTTTTAGCTTTAACTTGTGAAGAACTTGGGTGTCAGCAATCCTCTTCTCTCTCTCTCTCTCTTTTTTTTTTCTTTTTTGCCTGCTCTGCATAGCTTGTGCGATCTTAGCTTCCCAACCAGGGGTTGAACCTGGTGCAGTGAAAGTGCCACTGGACCACCAGGGAATTCCTTCAATTATTTTTTTAAAACAAGAAAATTCTGAGTAAACTGAAGAGCAACACCATTTCTTGTATCCATTAAAACACCGAGTTTACAGAATAAACTGCCATCTTGCACTGCAGGCAGATTCTTTGCCTTCTGAGCCACCAGGAAAGCCGCCAGAAATCTGGAGAAACAGCAAATCCAGAGAGTCATAGTCTAGATCTGCCAGAATTGATAAGTTTGAGTTTATCAAAATTAGAAGTTTCTGCTTTTTGAAAGATGTTAAGAGACTCAAAAGACAAATTAAATGAAGACTGGGAGAAATTATTTGAAAAACACCTATGTAATAAAAATATGTATCCAAAATATACAACAGAAATTCAACAGAACAAAAATAAAACAAGTCAATTAAGAAATGGGCAAAAAATATGAAGAAACACTTTACCAAAGATATACAGATGTTATATAATCATATAAAAAAGCTTAATATCATTTGTTATTGGATAATTGCAAATTAATAAGACAATGAGAACTACTATACAACTATTAGAATGGTGATAATCTGAAATCTGGAAATATAAACAACCCTTGAGTAGGAGCAACAGATATTTAGTAATTGCTGGTGGAAGTGTGAAATTATACAGCCACTTTGGAAGGTAATTTTGCAGTTCCTTACTAAACAAAATATCCAGCAACTGTGATCCAAGATTTTACTCATATTTTTGAAAACTTATTTCCACACAAAAACCTGCACATAAATTTTGAAAATAATGTTATTCAAAATCATCAAAAACTGAAACAACCCATGATGTCTTTCAATAGGTGAATGATAAACCATGGTACACAAATACATTGCTATATTCTTCAGCAACAAATATAATTCAGTTATCAATCTAGAAAAAGATATGGATGAATCTTAAGTGTGGATTATCAAGAGAAGACTAAGAGAAAGGAAACTGTCTGAAAATGCTATAGACTTTACAACTCCAAATATATAATATTGTGGAAAAGGCAAATTATACCAATGGTATGGAAATCAGAGATGATGGAAGTTTACAGCAGAAGTTGGATGGAGGAGACTGAATAGATGAAGCACAGACTGTTCCCAAAACGTTGAAGTGGTTCTGTATGATAGAATGATATATTCAAGGTATTAAATATCTTTCAAAATCCATAGAACTTCACCATACAAAAAGTAAACCTTAATGTATGCAAATTAAAGCAAACCTGAGAAGTCAGAGAATCCCAGTTTAAAATGCAGATGTGACAAAAGAAATCACATATATTTTAAAAGTAATGAAACCCTCTCACTGAAGTAGATGAGGCTGGTGGAAGGTGCTGATAAGTAACTTTGGAAATGAGTGGACTGTATAAGACTAAGGATTAACAGAATTATAAATAATCACTATATCTTATTTGATAAATTTGTGTCCCAAGGAGACAGAGGTTAACATTTCTGATACTTTTATAACTGTAGATTGAAACAGGAAAAGCATATAAATGCGTAAGTGGATGGTGAATAATGGGAGCCAGATTTTTCTCTGTTGTAGGGGGAGGTCAAAGATAGGCAAGAAAGGGTTTCCTTCATGGTTCAGTGGTTAAGACTCTATGTTTCCATTTCAGGGAATATTGATTTGATCCCTGGATGTGGAACTAAGATCCCACAAGCTGTGTAGCAAAGAAAAAAAAGACAAGAAATGGGAGGTTAGAATATGGTATCAGGGTTAGAGTTAGAGACATTAGTAAGAACTTATGTTTAAATTAATATGGATATAATTTTCATATATGAAATATATATGTATACATCAAGTGAATGATTAAACTATACCTCAGTAACAATGAGTAAACCTAGCCAAACGAGAATGCTCCCAATAGCTAAAACTGGAAAAATTTGAGCAAGAAAACAAAGAAGAACTGGATTATAACCCAAAGAATAAAAATTCTTGAATCTATACTGACATAAACATATTGCTGCTGCTGCTGCTAAGTCGCTTCAGTCGTTTCCGACCCTGTGCAACCCCATAGACAGCAGCCCACCAGGCTCTCCCGTCCCTGGGATTCTCCAGGCAAGAATACTGGAGTGGGTTGCCATTTCCTTCTCCAATGCATGAAAGTGAAAAGTGAAACTGAAGTCACTCAGTCGTGTCTGACTCTTAGCGACCCCATGGATTGCAGCCTACCAGGCTCCTCCGTCCATGGGATTTTCCAGGCAAGAGAACTGGAGTGGGTTGCCATTGCCTTCTCCGCATAAACACATTATTGAATAAATAAATGAGAATAGACAAATCTCTGATGTAGAAGAATTCCAAATAATTTCTGTACATATGCTATTCTTAAAGAATTGGAACATAATTCTCAACTCCTTAAATACAGCCTGCAGACAGTTGTTTTCTTCCGAAGAATACAGTATGGAAAAGGAGAAAAAAAAAAAAAAGAGTAACTTCACATTGGAAATACCTGACAAATGCTAGCTCAAGCCAGGAAGATCAAGGTTAACATCAAGAACAAGTGCATGCCAAATCGCTTCAGTCGTGTCCAACTCTGTGTGATCCTACAGACTGTAGCCTGCCAGGCTCCTTTGTCCATAGGATTCTCTAGACAAAATTACTCGAGTGGCTTGCCTGTATCCTTCTTGAGGGGATCTTCCCAACTCAGGGATCCAACTTTCATTTCTTATCACTCCTGCAATGGCAGGAGGGTGTTTTCATCACTAGGGCCACCTTGGAAGCCCCAGCATCAACAGTGGAAAGTGAAAGTGAAAGTCGCATAGTCACTTCTGAGTCACTTGTGACTCAATGGACTATACAGTCCACGGAATTCTCTAGGCCAATATGGGAGTGGGTAGCCTTTCCCTTCTTCAGGGGATCTTCCCAACCCAGGGATCGAACCCAGGTATCCCTTATTGCAGGCGAATTCTTTACCAGTTGAGCTACAGGGGAAGCCCAGCATCAACCATGAGTCATGTTAATTGTATCTACCCTTAATATATGATGAGAATGACCTCTGTGATCTTTCTCTCAAAAAGCACATTATTCCAGTATAATCCTGATTAATTAAAACATGATTACACACAAATCCCAAATGAAAGACAAAAAAAAAAAAAAAAAAACTATCCAGTAATCCTTGAAAATATCAATGTGACCAAGAACAAGGAAAATCTGAGAAAACATCCCAGTCATGAGGAATGCTTAAAGAGACATATGAGTAAATGTAATGAAATAATTTTAATGATACTGTAGGACAGAAGAGAGACATTAGGGGAAAACTGATGAAAGCTGAATAAGGTATGAGTTTTTGTATATCAATAAACTATCAATCCTGATTCATTATGACAACTTTCAATCTATTATTATTTTTTTTAAATTCTGTTCTCTTTCCTTTCTTCCTCCCTTCCTCTTCCTTTTTCCCCTCCCATCTTTCTTTTCCTCTGTTTTCTTTCTTTTCTCCCTCTCCTCACTGTTTCCCTTCCTTCCTTCCTTTCCATTCATTTACCTTCTTGGAAAAAGTTTGATATAATTGAGAATATTTCTTGTTTAACTACATGGAAGGAAATTAATTAAAAGCTACTTACAGTATTATAGAACTTGAAAACTGGTAGGCAAACTTTTAGTTTCCGAGTACGGTAAAATCTCAGAAATTTAATAGGTCTTGACATCCATGTTATCTCATCATCTTTTTCTGAAGGACCCAACTTTTCCCTAAGCCTTCATCTAGCCAAACTCTCAGCTGAATGCAGCTGCATGACTTCAACTATAGCTTAGGGAACAAAGGATTCTCTAGCTTAGTCCAGTTACCTATGTGACCCAGAGAAATCAATTGTTGTTTTCAATTACTGAGTTTTAGAGTGGTTTACCATAGAGCAATAGAAACTAGAACAGGAATAAAACTTAGGAAGAACTTGTAAATCAATACAAACATTAATGGCAATATATAAATAAGACACATGAACAAAGTATTCATATAAGAGGATACCTAGTAGAGGATAAACATGGAAATATGTCTAAATTTATGATTAAAAAGAGGTTAAAAATAAAGAGAATGAAGTATGACTTCTTACCCATGAAATTTACAAAATTCAAAGTGTTTATGAGTATGAAGCAACAATAGAAAAATATCCAGTGTTTTTAATAGAAAAATTTAAAATAATCAGAATTCCTTACACAAGGTAACATATAAAATAAAGTGATAAAAACTTGGTGAAATCAAATTTAGAGCTACATGTATCAGCCTCATGAAACTGTAGATATATAATGTGAAAACACCAAATTATTAAAAGGATATTTACAATATAGTATCATTTACCTACAATTTTTGAATAATGCAAAAAACTATATATTATTTAGTGAACATGAATAGGGCATAATATGGTAAAAATATACACAAAAATGATCATCCTTGGTGAAAAGGAAAAGTACATTGAAGAAGTCCTCCAAGTCCAGCTGAAATCATATTCATCTTTTTTCCTGAGACATTATGAAGAAACTATGATAACAATGTTTAATTTCATACAGTTATTCTTAAAAAAATACCAAGAATATTCATGTTTTTAGGGTAAGAAATGAAGAGTGTTAAGTTATTTCTGAATCATACCATGTTTTTTCCCCTCCCAAAAAACTACTGATTTGCATGGACAAGTATTTTTTGGTATCTTCTTGGGAGTTTTGTCCTTAGCCTGAAATGCCCTTGTAATTAGATAGAGAGTATATAAAGTTTAACTTCTTTCTGGACTGATTTGGGATGCCAGCTTCCTTATGCATAGTCCCAAGTTGGATAGTGGACAGTCCCTTATGGGTAGTCAAATGAATCCATTTTCTTTACCTTCCCTTGCACCTGAATTACTTGTAGTGTTTGGTTGTGTGTATATTTCCTCCTTAGCATTTCTTCTTCATTAGAATGACTTCAAAATAATTGGAAATATTTAACTTCCATCTTTCCAATCCAGGCATTTGGTGGCAAGCGTGACTGAATTAGCTTCAAAAAGATCTTCTGCTTCACATTATGAGACCAGGTCACAATTGTATGATGTCAGTCATGAAAAATACTTATTCTATCAGTTCTCTGATTTTCTCAAGGGATCCCTCAGTCTGAACATCAACTTATTAAGTTTACTAAGACTGACTAACATGAATAGAATAGAAGTTTCTCAGTAGCATTCTACTAACATATGAAGATGTAAACCATATTCCTCACAGTTCAGGGAAACATTGTTTCATAACTGCCTAAGTCACATTTAACAACATTTTCAAATTCTGAAAAAAAACGTACCCTGAGTATTTGTATCTTGTAGTTTGCTTCACCCAAGTTAAGCCTTATTTCTTCATCTATTACTCGACTCTCAAAAATTGCTACCTATTCTCTGCAGATGTAATTTCATTTTGTATTCAGCTGGTTCTTTAGACTTCACACATCCTGCAATATCATTTGTAACAACTCAGACAATTTCTATCACTAGCTCTGTGTTCTCTCATCCTGTCATTAGCCTAGTCTATTCAGTAGACAGGAAAACAGCATTACTTCCTTCTTTATGAGTCAGGGAAACTGGATATTTGCTGATGTGTCCTCATTAAGCACTTTTGTGGTCTTAGCAATGTCGCTAAGACTTCTGGTGGCTCAGTTTCCTCATCTGTATAGTAAACAAATTTGGTGGCACTTAAAATTCTTTCAGTTCCACATTTCTGTAGCTTGACTTCAAATACCACTTCAAAATAAAGTTTATAAATGAGAACTATTGTAATTGCTTGCTTCTTTCAAAATAAGTAATACACTGACAAGGAAAAACACAATTTATTTATCTGTAATTATTTATCTTTATCTGAGGTCTAAATAACAATTCCTTGTAAAAAAAATCTGCAGGACATTTTTCTTTCTGAAGCAAAGTTATCCTTTTTGGCATTTCTAAGTTTAATTTCTGAGAAGGAAAATGAAGTTCTTATTGAAATCTATCTTAAAATTAGAATCTCCCCTCTCACTTCCCCTCTCAGACTTATTTTTTTTTGCCTTAGCATGCTTTTTTAAAAAAATGGTATATGTTTGCTTTACAATGTTGTGTTAGTTTCTATTGTACAATGAAGTGAATTAGCTATATGCACATTTCTGAGTATAATTATAACTTTCTCATCCGTGGTTTTGAATATCAGGTTTGAAGTATATATACTTGTAAATGCTTTTTGAATTCTAGTTTTACTTCTGCATTGTGAAAAGGAATGCATTGATTTGACAAGGCTCAATTGCTTTATAAAACTAAGTTATTAATTCACCAGTAAGAGGCATCCCCAGATTAGAGAATTCTGGATAGTTTAAGTATGTTTTACAAAGAAACCATAAAATTCAAAAAGATACTATTACAGAGTGGAAAAGTCTAGGGAGATGTGATGACTAAATGCAATGTGGTGTACTGGATTGAATAGTGGAATAGAAACTACATTAGTAGCAAAACTACTGAAGCTTAGATCAAATCTGCATTCTATTTAATGGATATACTAGGGCAAGTTTACCACAGTTATGTAAGATGATAACCTTTGAGGAAATAGTGCCGGAATATGGAGACTACTTGTGCCATCTTTAAAGGTTTTGTGAACCTAAAAACATTTCAAGATAAAAGTTTATTTTTAAATTGTTGTACCAGTAATTCATCTTTTTCATGTGATTTTGGAATGGTTTTCTATACTAAGAAGTCTGTGCAGTGACTCAACTCTCTTGGCTCATAGAACCTACTATCAATAGTATATTTTCACAAAATATTATAGTGCAATAACGGGAGAATATTTCTAGAGACAGGCATCAACCTACATAATTCAATTTAACCCAATCTGAGTAAGGAAGAGTGTAAAGACAAAAACCAAAATCATCCTCTATTTTGTCCATGTGAAAGTTGTTTTAGACAAAACCAGTCCCTTTAAATCCTAAAAATCAAACATATTCTGATATAACTGATTTTTATTTACTTAAAAGATTAAATCTATTTGCATATACATGTAATTCCTCTGTAAAAAACTAATGTTTCTACAATTTTTTTAAAGTTTTCAAATTAGTGATAAAAAATTGACAAACATCAAAATTGATTAAACTATATTAGAATTGTAACATTATCTAAGAGGTGGACAAATCTGTCAAAATTACCTAATATATTATTTTTAAAAAATCCAACTAGAAAACTTATTGAATATATGGTATTAATATTTTGATATATAATTACACACTTTATTTTAAAAAAACATTTTACTCAGGTTGCATTTTGGTAATTTTTATAACTTGAGAAAAGCACAAACCAGTGTAGTAGTGACGAGATTATCTGAGTTGTTAAATGCTGAACCAAATTGTGTTGTCAATTCTGAGCCTAATGGTATAACAAAAACAATCCAAATATCACTGATAAATCAATTGTTATCTTTGCAATGTCAAAATCTAACAGTTGGATAAAAATACAGATGTTTTGAACATGTCTCAACTTAGGGCATTCACTAGATTCCTTTGAAGTGAAGGTAAGGTTTTAAGTAAGGTCTCTTTTTGAAAAAAAAAATAAGATAAATGTCATGGAGAAAATATTTTTGAAAACAAGTATTTAGAAATATTTCTATCATTATATAATTTTGCTCCAGAAATATTATCATCTGTAGAAACTTTTCTTTGCCCAGTAAAACACAAAAAGAGATTTCTAGCCTGTTTAAAAAATTTTCCAATTAAGACATTCATTGAGTTTGAATGCACTTGATAAAAATATTAAAATGTAGCAGAATAGAATTTTGGTTGATGATTGAGGAAGTTGGGACTCCAACCCTCTGTGCAGTAGAAAATCCCCAATGTAACTTAATGGTCTGCCCTCCATGTCAGTGACTTATATCGACAGATTAAACCAACAGATTATGTAGTATCACAGTACTTACTCAGTGAATAAAATCTGTCTATAAGTGGACAAGTGCAGTTTAAACTCATGTTGTTTAAGGTTAAACTATAGCATGAAAAACTAACAAATGGATACTAAGAATGTTAAAAAGTATTAGCTGAATTTTAAGTAAAAATTTCAAATGATTGAAATGGAGAATGGAGAAATCTTGTGTCAACAAAAGTAAAAATAAACTACATTAAAAGTAAAACACATGCATCAAAGGACACAGTCAACCTATAGAATGAGAGAACAAATTTTCAAACTACATGTTTAATAAGTGGTTAATATTCAGAACACATAGAGAACTCCCACAGCTCAACAACCAAAAAACTGATCAAAATCATGAGCAAAAGACTTGAATAGAAGTTTCTTCAAAGGAGATATGTAAATAAGTAATAAGAACATGAAAAACTGCTAATAGCTATGATCATTAAGGAAATGAAAACAAAAACCACAGTGAGATGCCACCACATGAAAATTAAAAAGATTATTTATCATTAAAAAAAAAAAAACAGTGTTAAGAAGGATGTGGAAAACTAAGTGCCCTTGAGCACTGTTGGTTGGAATGTAAAATGGTGCAGCTGCTATGGAAAATAGTATGGCAGCTCCTCAAAAACTTAAAAATAGAATTACCATATGATCCAGTAGTTCTACTTTTGATATATACTGAAAAGAATTGAACCCAAGGTCTCAAATATTTGTATTCTCAAGGTCATAGCCGCAGTATGTCAAAGATTCACAATAGTCAAAAGATTGGAAGTAAAGCAAATGTCCATCAAGGAATGGATGGGTAAGAAAAGTGAGGTAAATACAGGCAATGGAATATTATTCAGCCTTAAAAAGATGAGAATTGTGACACATGGCATGACAAGGATGATCCTTGAGGACATATGCTCAGTGAAACAAACTGGTGGCAAAAATAAAAATATTTATCTGAGGTTCTGGATCAGTCAAATCAGAGACACAAAATAAAATAATCATTGCCAGGGGATGAGGGATGGGAAATTGGGAATTGCATAATAGGAACAAAGTTTCAGCTTTGCAAGATATAAAGGATTTCTGCAGATTGATTGCACAGCAATGTGAATGGACTTTACACTCTTGAATTAAACACTGAAAACTGGTCAAGGTGGTCAATTTTATATCCTGTTCACATAACTAAAAAAGACTACATTTTGTAATATTTAAATTTAAATATTGTAATATTTATGTAATCAAAAAGAATTATTTGAGATTATTCCATTTATAAGTATTTAATGTTCTGAGGTGTCTTTTTCAGCTCTCAGAGTCAATGTCATCAAATATAAAAGAAAACATAATTAACTTAGAATTCCAAATTGTCTTATGATTGTATATTTTTTAAATGAAGTATAATTGATTTACAATATTATAATTTCAGGTATGCAACATTAGTTCAGTTTAGTCACTCAGTTGTGTCCAACGCTTTGTGACCCCATGGACAGCAGCATGCCAGGCCTCCCTGTCCATCACCAACTCTTGGAGTTTACCCAAACTCAAGCCCATTGAGTCAGTGATGACAGACATCTCATCCTCTGTCATCCCTTTCTCCTCACAGTTTCAATCTTTCCCAGCATCAGAGTCTTTACAAATGAGTCAGCATTTCATATCACATGGCCAAAGTATTGGAGTTTCAGCTTCAACATCAGTCCTTCCAATGAACACTCAGGACTGATCTCCTTTAGGATGGACTGGTTGGACCTCCTTGCAGTCCAAGGGACTCTCAAGAGTCTTCTCCAACACCACAGTGTAAAAGCATCAATTCTTCAGCGCTCAGCTTTCTTTATAGTCCAACTCTCATATCCATACATGACAAGCAGAAAAACCATAGCTTTGACTAGCTGGACCTTTGTTGGCAAAGTAATGTCTACCTTTTAATATGCTATCTAGGTTGGTCATAAATTTCCTTCCAAGGAGTAAGCCTCTTTTAATTTCATGGCTGCAGTCACCATCTGCAGTGATCTTGGAGCCCTCCAAAATAAAGTCTGTCACTGTTTCCTCTGTTTCCCCATCTATTTGCCATGGGACCGGATGCCATGTTCTTAGTTTTCTGAGTGTTGAGCTTTAAGCCAACTTTTTCACTCTCCTCTTTCACTTTCATCAAGAGGCCCTTTAGTTTTTCCTCACTTTCGGCCATAAGGTGTCATCTACAAATCTGAGGTGACTGATATTTCTCTTGGCAATCTTGATTCCAGCTTGTGCTTCATCCAGCCCAGCATTTCTCCTGATGTACTCTGCATATAAGTTAAATAAGCAGGGTGACAATATACAGACTTGACATACTCATTTTCATATTTGGAATCAGTTTGTTGTTCCATGTCCAGTTCCAACCGTTGCTTTTTGACCTGCACACAGATTTCTCAAGAGGCAGGTCAGGTGGTCTGGTATTCCCATCTCTTTCAGAATTTCCCACAGTTTATTGTGATCCACACAGTCAAAGGCTTTGACATAGTCAATAAAGCAGAAATAGATTTTTTTCTGAAACTTTTCTGCTTTTTTGATGATTCAACAAATGTTGGCAATTTGATCTCTGGTTCCTCTGCCTTTTTAAAACCAGCTTGAACATCTAGAATTTCATGGTTCACGTCACGTATTGCTGAAGCCAGGCTTGGAGAATTAGCATTACTTTACTAGCATGTGCTGCTGCTGCTGCTGCTGCTAAGTCGTTTCAGTCGTGTCTGATTCTGTGCGACCCCATAGATGGCAGCCCACCAGGCTCCGCCATCCCTGGGATTCTCTAGGCAATAACACTGCAGTGGGTTGCCATTTCCTTCTCATATGCATGAAAGTGAAAAGTGAAAGTGAAGTTACTCAGTAGTGTCCGACTCTTCGCAACCACCTGAATTGCAGCATACTAGGCTCCTCCGTCCATGGGATTTTCCAGGCAAGAGTACTGGAGTGGTTGCCATTGCCTTCTTCTACTAGCATGTGAGATGAGAGCAATTGTGCGGTAGATTGAGCATTCTTTTGCATTGTCGCTCTTTGGGATTGGAATGAATACTGACCTTTTCCAGTCCTGTGGTCACTGCTGAATTTTCGAAATTGCTGGCATACTGAGTGCAGCACTTTCACAGCATCATCTGTTAGGATTGAAATAGCTTAACTGGAATTTCATCACCTCCTAGCTTTCTTTGTAGTGATGCTTCCTAAGGCCTAGTTGACTTCACATCCCAGGATGTCTGGCTCTAGGTGAGTGATCACAACATCATGATTATCTGGGTCATGAAGATCTTTAGGTATAGTTCTTCTGTGTATTTTTGCCACCTCTTCTTAATATCTTCTGCTTCTCTTAGGTCCATATCATTTCTGTCTTTTATTGAGCCCATATTTGCATGAAATATTCCCTTGGTATCTCTAATTTTCTTGAAGAGATCTTGAGTCTTTCCTATTCTATTGTTATCTCCTATTTCTTTTCACTGATCACTGAAGAAGGCTGTCATATCTCTTCTTGCTGTTCTTTGGAATTCTGCTTTCAAATAGGCATATCTTTCCTTTTCTCATTTGCTTTTCACTTTTCATCTTTTCAGAGCTATTTGTAAGCCCTCTTAGACAGCCATTTTGTGTTTTGCATTTCTTTTTCTTGGGGATGGTTTTGATCCCTGTCTCCTGTATAGCATAATGATTCAATATTTTTTTGTATTTTATGCTCCACTTAAGTTTATAATAAAATACTGGCTATATTCCCTGTGCTATGCAATATTTTCTTGTACTGATTATATTGGAAATTTTTAAAAGTAATGAAATGACTACACTTATCATTAATATAGTAATAGTATCTTATAGTGAAAATTCAGTGTTATTAATATATGCAATAAAATAGGTATGAAATTAATTATATCTTACCTTTTAAATTCATAGTTTTGTTATAAAGTATAATAAATTAGCACATTTATATCTTAATATATAATATATAGATAACATAAGTAAATGTTCATCTATTGAAATTACTGTTAAAATGTTATTATAGAGGCAAAGTATCAAAAATATTTGGCTTCCATTACATAGAACACATAAGATAATTCCAAACTGGAGTTTGTTACATAGGTGCTTATTTCTTGCAAGTAAAACTCAAAAAGTGATTGTTTTGAAGCACTTAGAATGAATGTGAAATTTGGCTGCACACATGGAACTTTTTGGTGAGTGAGCTGGTTTGAATGACTGACAATTCAATTATCATAATATGAAGGTATAATTCATTTATCTTAATTTATTTTTACTTTTTCTTTTCAAATGTATACAAATTATATAGGTAAGGTTAATAGTTTCATATTAAAATTATGAGTAATGATCTTCAGTTCAGTTCAGGTCAGTCGCTCAGTCATATCCTACTCTTTGTGACCCCATGAATCGCAACATGCCAGGCCTCCCTGTCCATCACCAACTCCCGGAGTTTACCCAAACTCATGTCCATCAAGTCTGTGATGCCATTCAGCCATTTCATCCTCTGTCATCCCCTTCTCCTCTTGCCCCCAATCCCTCCCAGCATCAGAGTCTTTTCCAATGAGTCAACTATTTCCATGAGGTGGCCAAAGTACTGGAGTTTCAGCTTTAGCTTCATTCCTTCCAAAGAAATCCCAGGGCTGATCTCCTTCAGAATGGACTGGTTGGATCTCCTTGCAGTCCAAGGGACTCTCAAGAGACTTCTCCAACACCACAGTTCAAACGCATCAGTTCTTCAGCTCTCAGCTTTCTTCACAGTCCAACTCTCACATCCGTACATGACCACTGGAAAAACCATAGCCTTTACTAGACGGACATTTGTTGGCAAAGTAATGTCTCTGCTTTTGAATATGCTATCTAGGTTGGTCATAACTTTTCTTCCAAGGAGTAAGCGTCTTTCAATTTCATGGCCGCATCACCATCTGCAGTGATTTTGGAGCCTCCCAAAATAAAGTCTGACACTGTTTCCACTGTTTCCCCATCTACATCCCAGTTGGTCCCAAATCCTGCCCAATAATTAGATTAACTTTTTTAACTACTTATTCTTTCACTCTGTGAGAGAATTCTTTTATATCTTTTCCTCACTTAAAACTCCTTGATGTCTCCTTTCATTATCATGCTCAAAAATCTTCCTCTTTCCCCCAGAAAATACAACCAATCAAGAGAGATTTTATACAAGCCCACAGCATCATCACATATACTAGTGTAGTTATACCTGGACTTAATTATTCTATCTTTTCTTCTATTACTATGCAAAAACATAAGTTCTTCTAAAAAAGCCAGCTCCATGATTATTTTTTCCCTTATCTCTTAGATCAATCTTGTTAACACACACATATTCTACAAAAAAATGCCCTCTATATTCACATTCCTCTCCATCTAACATCATTATATAAAGTGAGTGTTTATACACATTATCTCCTACCCGTCTCCTTTATTTTGTTTTGAACTCACTGCAATTAGACTTCCTCCTCTGAAACTCTAGCGAAATAGCTCAGGTCAAAATCATCAACAATTTCTCCATTGCTCAATGAGCAGTTTTCAGTTCTCATCTTCACTCAGCCAAGAGTGTTTGATCACTTCTTCCTTGAAATGTTATTTTCATTTGGCTTCAAGGAAAATATATTCTTTTAAGTTTCTTTTCTTAATATCCTTTACTAACTCCTGTTTTTTCCTGACCCCAGTTTTTACTAATTCCCTTGGTTATTTCATCTAGTCTTACTGCATTGCATTTGATTTATATACTGAGAATTTCCAAATTTGTATCTTCAACCCAGGATATGGTACTAACATTCAGGTTTCTATATCCAATGGCTTACTCAACATCTTCACCTACATACCTCGTAGGCAGCTCAAAGTTTCATTTCCAGAATCAAACACTAATTCTCTGCAGTCTTATTTTTCTCAACATGTATTTTCACCATACTTGGAGGCACTCTTTGTTTCTTTTTGTCCCTCTCACCACATCCAATCTGCTAGACAAGTCTTTTGTTTCTATCATGGAAATATATCCAGGGTCTGTCCACTACTTGTTTCTAGGTGTCAAGATTAACACCTATAATGATCAAATTACATTCCAGGGTAGCTTATATCTGTTGCCTGGTATTTTGCAGTTGGCTCAGAACTGATTTAGCACTACTGCCTTTTATCTGCCCTCTGCCGTCAATTCATTAGACAAGAGCCAGCTGTTTCTTTTAAAATGTTACACCATGCTAGTCACCTCTTTGGAATCCTCTGATATGTCACTATATCAAACAGATTAAAAACCAAAGTCCCAGAATGTGCTTCCAGCCCTTACCTCCTTGTTGATCTTTTCTTCTCAGGTATTTGACATCATCTCCCACAAATCCCTTACTTACTCCTTGTCAGCCACACTGCCACTTTAACTGGTTTTTGTCTTGGAATCTTCCCCCAGAGTTTCTTGGCTTATTCTTCACCTCCTTCAGATCTGTGCTCAAATGTCACTTCATAAATAGTGCCTTCCCTTACTACCATTCTTTAACTAGCACTCTCGAATGCATCCCTCCCTCTCTCTCCTTTCTTCCTCCTCTTCCCTTATTATTTTCCTCCTTAGCACTTGTTGCTGCTTGACTTTTGTCTTCTTTTTCTACATCTCTCCCTCAAAAATATAAACATATCATTAGGGTAGGTATTTTTTTCTGTGTGTGTGTGTTTCATTGTTTCAATTGTGTCCAACTCTTTGGGACAGTATGGACTGTAGCTCACCAGACTCCTCTGTACATGGGATTCTCCAGGCAAGAATACTGGAGTGGGTTGCCATGCCCTTCTCCAGGAGATCTTCTGAATCC
This sequence comes from Ovis canadensis, assembly GCF_042477335.2. Classification (NCBI taxonomy): domain Eukaryota; kingdom Metazoa; phylum Chordata; class Mammalia; order Artiodactyla; family Bovidae; genus Ovis; species Ovis canadensis. The sequence continues at coordinate 67,081,229 of NC_091250.1, forward strand.
AGGGATGGAATGATATCTCCTACATCTCCTGCATCTCCGCCAAGAAGAGCTATCCCATGTCCGAGGTCAGGGGCAGCAGCCAAGAGGAGCTACCCCACATTAGAGGTCAGGGGCAGTGGCCAAGAGGAGCTACCCTGCATCAGAGGTCAGGGGCGGTGGCCAAGAGTGCCAGGCTGCAATAGAGCAGGAGCAGCCGGGAGGAGCTACCCCGTGCCTGAGGCCAGGGGCGGTGGCCAGGAGGAGCTACCCCAGGTCCAAGGAGCGGTGGCTGCGCAGGGGTAGGAGGGCTGAGAGGAGCTACTCCACATTCAAGGTCAGGAGGGGTGGCAGTGAGGAGATACCCCGTGTCCAAGGTAAGGAGCAGTGACTGCACTTTGCTGGAGCAGCTGTGAAGAGATACCCCACATCCAAGGTAAGAAAAATCCAAGTAAGACGGTAGGTGTTGCAAGAGGGCAGCAGAGGGCAGATGCACTGAAACCATACTCACAGAAAACTAGTCAATCTAATCACACTAGGACCACAGCCAGTTCAGTTCAGTTCAGTCGCTCAGTCGTGTCTGACTCTTTGCGACCCCATGAATCACAGCACACCAGGCCTCCCTGTCCATCACCACCCCCGGAGATCACCCAGTCTCATGTCCATCGAATCAGTGATGCCATCCAGCCATCTCATCCTCTGTCGTCCCCTTCTCCTGCCTACAATCCCTCCCGGCATCAGAGTCTTTTCCAATGAGTCAACTCTTTGCATGAGGTGGCCAAAGTACTGGAGTTTCAGCTTTAGCATCATTGCTTCCAAAGAAATCCCAGGGCTGGTCTCCTTCAGAATGGACTGGTTGGATCTCCTTGCAGTCCAAGGGACTCTCAAGAGACTTCTCCAACACCACAGTTCAAACGCATCAGTTCTTCAGCTCTCAGCTTTCTTCACAGTCCAACTCTCACATCCATGTATGACCACTGGAAAAACCATAGTCTTGACTAGACGGACCTTGGTTGGCAAAGTAATGTCTCTGCTTTTGAATATGCTATCTAGGTTGGTCATAACATTTCTTCCAAGGAGTAAGCGTCTTTTAATTTCATGGCTGCAGTCACAATCTGCAGTGATTTTGGAGTCCCCCAAAATAAAGTCTGACACTGTTTCCACTGTTTCCCCATCTATTTCCCATGAAGTGATGGGACCAGATACCGTGATCTTAGTTTTCTGAATGTTGAGCTTTAAGCCAGCTTTTTCATTCTCCACTTTCACTTTCATCAAGAGGCTTCTTAGTTCCTCTCCTCTTTCTGCCATAAGGGTGGTGTCATCTGCATATCTGAGATTATTGATATTTCTCCCAGCAATCTGGATTCCAGATTGTGCTTCTTCCAGCCCAGCATTTCTCATGATGTACTCTGTATAGAAGTTAAATAATCAGGGTGACAAGTTACAGCCTTGACGTACTCCTTTTCCTAGTTGGAACCAGTCTGTTTTTCCATGTCCAGTTCTAACTGTTGCTTCCTGACCTGCATACAAATTTCTCAAGAGGCAGGTCAGGTGGTCTGGTATTCCTATCTCTTTCAGAATTTTCCACAGTTTATTGTGATCCACACATTCAAAGGCTTTGGCATAGTCAATAATGCAGAAACAGATGTTTTTCGGGAACTCTCTTGCTTTTTTGATGACCCAGCAGCTGTTGGCAATTTGATCTCTGGTTCCTCTGCCTGTTCTAAAACCAACTTGAACATCTGGAAGTTCACGGTTCATGTATTGCTGAAGCCTGGCTTTGAGAATTTTGAGCATTATTTTGCCTGGCGTGCTGCTATTCATGGGTTGCAAAGAGTCGGACATGACTGAGCGACTGAACTGAACAACTCCTGCATTGCAGGCGGACTCTTTACCATTGAGCCACTTGGGTAGAGTTCGCTGCTATATTCTTAGTGCCCAGCACAGTTCTTTATGCATAGTAGTTATCCAATAAATATTTTTCAAATAAATTGAGAAAAGCATTGAAACTGAGAATATGTGTTCTACTTCTTTAAAATTTTTTTGTATTATCATTTTTAAATTAATTTTTATTTGAGTAGAGTTGATTTACAATGTGGTATTAGTTTCTGTTGCACAGCAACATAAATCAATTATATAATTACCTATTCTTTTTTAGATTCTGTTTTCCTATATAGGTCATTATAGAGCATTGAGTAGAATTCCCTGTGCTATACAGAAGGTTCTTATTAGTTATCTTTTTTATATATACATAGTGTATGTAGTGAGTATATGTAAATTCTGATCCCTCCATTTATCTTTCCTGTCCCCTGTTCTGTTTCTTGGTATACTAAAATATGTTACTATTTTTTTTCTTTAGTAGAGTGTTTTCAGATGAGAAATTGTACATTGTCTCCTCCCTTGCTTAATATAAAGAAGTTGGATCAATAGGAAGTAGTGAGGGTATCTTTAATTTGTAAAATTTTCTATAACTAAAAATTCAAAATTGCCAACTAGTCTGATCACTGGAGAAGAAAATAGCCAGACAGATAAGCAGTATTTTTTATATTATTAAGTATAATTTTAAAATGTAAAGATTAGCAACTTCTATAATTGTAGTAACAATAATACACTCATAAATTTGAAGTTGTAATGCTCAAAAATACATGTGTATTTTAATTTCAAGCTGCTTTTATTTCATACTGTACATAACATAAAAGCCCTTTTAAATAAGATGATGTCAGAAGGCTATAGAGTTTGAAAAAGGAAGAGAAAATAAAAAATTCCTTTTGTAGACCTTTTAACTATTAGCTGAAGTTATTAGATATCTATGATTATAATTATGACTAAGGTATTATGGCTCATTATAAAAAAAAATCATGGTCCTACTATACCTATTGATGTGGTAACACTGATACTATCATAGCAATGACTGAATTTTCACAAGCCAAGATGTCTGACTTCCATGTAACCGAAGTATGAATAGCAGATGGTTGTGAGGGAGCAAATTTTGGATAATTAGTAAGAGGAAACTTTTATATGACTTTCTAATTAAAGTTTTCATCTAGATTGAATTGCAAAGTCATACCATGATTTATGTAACTTGCTTTATTAGCATATACACAGACGACATTTACAAAGATTATATATACAGTGATAAGAATAAGCACTTCTAAAGCACACTTCTAACTGAATAATGAGACTTTGTAACCATGAAGTCACTGAAATTCAATTTTCTTGAATATTAGGGTCCTTATGCTAAAAGTTACTAGAAGAAATAATCCCTTCGACTTGGAATGCAGTCAATGCAGTGTCAAGTTTTGACTCTGGCACTACCTCAATGACTTACTGTGGACAAGTTACTTAACTTCCTGAGCTTTGGTTTTGTCATCCAAAAATGGGACAATAATATCTCTTTCAGTGAGTTGTTGAGGTATTTAAATTAAACTGTTAGTCACTCAGTCGTGTCCAAATCTGTGGCCCCATGGACTGTAAGCTTCCAGGCTCTTCTGTCATGGAATTTTCCAAGCAAGATGGTGGAATGGGTGTCATTCCCTTCTCCAGGGTCCCTTATTGACCCAAGGATTGAACCTGGGTCTCCTACATTGACAGGCAGATTCTTTACAATCTAAGTTACCTGGGAAGCCAAGTTTAGGTAGTGTAGTAATATCAAATCTTTTTTTTAACTACATAAATGTGTATTTTATTTATTCCCTTCTAAATAACCCTCCAAAGAGTTTTTGTAATATCATTTGGAGTAACTCCTTTTTTTAAAAGAAAAAAAAAATTACCTCATTGAAATAATAGCTCGATCTTTTTTCATTTGTTTGTTTTTGTTAAGTTTTTGTTGTTATTCTTCATTGCTCTTATTAGCATCTGTAAGACCCATTGAGAAGGCCTGAATGAGGCTTCCCAAACTTTTTTTTTTAATTCAAAAATTTCTTAGGTTAATTTGACTTTTGTTTTATAGGTAGAACAAAACTCTTGTTTACAGTGAAAGCACTCTAGATTTAATAATTTGTTAATTTCTCTAATTTTAAAAGGATCCATCCTTTGGCCACCAATTAAGAAGGAAAAAAGACTTCTTGTAAGCCCCATATGAAGAAATAAACACACAATAGAACAGCCTAGAAAAATCAGATAGGAAATTTACATCTCAAAGACAGAGAAATCTGAACGTCCCCTTAGAAGGCCTTGTTTAAGGTTTTACCAAACCAGCTTTAATTTTTAACTGCTTACACATTGTGAAGTGAAGTGAACTCACTCAGTCCTATCCGACTCTTTGCAACTCCATGGACTGTAGCCTACCAGGCTCCTCTGTCCATGGGATTTTCCAGGCAGTAGTTCTGGAGTGGGTTGCCATTTCCTTCTCCAGAAGATCTTCCCAACCCAGGGATCAAACCCAGGTCTCCCACATTGTAGATAGACACTTTACCGTCTGAGCCACCAGGGAAGCTTACCTAAGAGCCCCTTTAATATTTAGGGTGAGATTTAATTTCTCTGATTAGCTAGATCAAACCAGTCAATCCTAAAGGAAATCAGTCCTGAATATTCATTGGAAGGGCTGAAACTCCAATACCTTGGCCACTTGATGTGAGGAACTGACTCACTGGAAAAGATCCTCATGCTGGGAAAGATTGAACGCAGGAGAAAGGGAGAACAGAGAATGAGATGGTTGGATGGCATCACTGACTCAATGGACATGAGTTTGAGCAAGCTCCGGGAATTTGTGATGGACCTGAAAGCCTGATATGCTGCAGTCCACGGGGTCGCAAAGAGTTGGACACGACTGAACTGAACTGAATTGAGTTAACTAGGTACTTGTAAGTATGAGCTCCATTCCTTATGTCTTTCTACAATGGAGCCACCTTGATGTCTTTCAGCTGAACCCTGGATATTTCTCAGTAAAACCGAGAATGCCCCTACTGGTGCTTTCCCATGGGTAAGTATTTTCTCAGTATGTTTCAGTGGAGCCCTTGGGTGTCCTTAATGGATTCCAATTCTCTAGGTATATTCCAACCAAGCCCCACCCAGTATCTAGACCCTGGATGGGTATTTCCCAGTGTCTTCCCACTCCATTCTTCCCTAGTACCTTACTGAGAGGGAGCAGGTAGGTACCTGCTATACCCAATCCAAGTGAAAATTCAGGATCTCAACCAATATGGGAGATCTGAGGGCTAGGAGAGACTGACTTTCTAGAAAGCAGATAGGCACAATGGTCCTCTGCTGGATTTAAATTAAACACTGTGGCCAAAGTTCTTAGCATAACAGTGTGACTAAAGTTCTTACCATACTGACAGCTTTTACTAAGAATACAATAAAATCTAGCTGTTTTCATCATAAATTTTGTTGTTGTTCAGCTGCTCAATCTTTCCCAGCAGCAGGGTATTTATTTTCTAATGAGTCGGCTCTTCGTAAATTGGGCAACAAATATATTGTCGAGGAAATATGTGCCTTCCATTATCTAGATAGTTCTCTTCATTTTTAGTTACTTTTATATTCTATTTATTTAAAAATATATGTATTAAATGCATAGGTTAATATGATTTAGGCATTTATTTAATAAATTTTTATTTTCTACGTTTCCCTACATCCCCATCTATCTCATGATCATATTGTCCATAGTATTGCTTTTCATGGTGCCTTGATCTTGCACAGAAAGACAGTCCTTCTGAATTCCCAACTACCCAGATCTTGGCTGTATTGAAGAGTCAGTAGGCTGAGTCTCAATATGCCAAATTATCCTTCTCTAATAGTTGAGTTTCTCTTCTCTCCTAGCTCTTAGATATTTATTCTTAATCCTAAAGTGGTCAGCGTTTAGTTTCTTTTTCTTTTTTTTTAAATTATAAAGAAAAATGTACTAGATTCATGGATGGAATGTGTGGACACAATCTTATCACTTATATAAAGCAGTCAAGATGCGGGTGGATTCTTTTCTACAAAGCAGTGATACTACTACCTCTCTAAATACTTTATGAGTACCTGTCAATTGAAAAGCAAAAGAAATTGCATTATTACTGTAACTATGTTAGTTTTTGATCCTTGTAAATTTGAATGACAATGTCCCAGATTTCTAAATTCTTGTCACATTTTTTATCAATACACAAATAAATCTTTTAAATTTGTAAAAATATATATATATATAGAAATAAAGAAGTTTTTTTTCTAATTTTCTTTTGCAAAGAAAAGCATTATTACTATTTTGATGTATATCATTTTCTTATTTATGCATTTGTATATGAATGCACATATATACTTTCAGCAACCAAAAATAATATACCTAATGCACTGCACTTTAAATAGGTAATGTTCAGCACATAAGAGACCAGGTTGAGACTAAAAACAAATTAATAGATATTCATTGCTGATGAGGGGATGTGTGGTAAAAACGGTAAACAGTGCAGAGCTGCTACAGGCTCTGATGTACCATCCCTATATTCATGAAAGCTCATTATTAATGAGTCTTGAAATGGTGTCAAAGCAAATTAAGTTTTCAGATAGACTTCATGAAATTAGGGTGGGCACATGCAAGCAGCATCTCACAAATTACATGTTAAAAGTCATATAACTTTATAGTATAAGTTTCTTTATAAGACACAAAATTTACAAGTATATAGGTGAAAATGAATCCATCAGTTCAAAATTTCAAAAGAAAGATTCTTTATACTTTGTTATCTCTAAGGTAAATAGAACTGGGTGGTATTGTACCCTTCTAATGAAGAGGAAAGACTGTATCTAATTGGGGATAAACCATTGCAGAACCATTAAATGATTAATTCTTAAAAAGATAAATCCTCATCTTCATGAACATATGCCTGTAACCTAGTGGGCACTGGAAAGATTACCACCATATAATGATAAAATTTTATATGTTAATTAGCTTGACTAGTAATCATATCAGTATAAATTTGTGTATCAAATCATGTCATATATTTTAAATATATATAATCTTTATTAAAAATAAAAATATTTTTGTATTTTTACTTTAAGTAAACCAATACATGAATAAATTAATGTATAATTATTTCAACAGATGATCTTTAAATCTTAGCAACATCAAAATCAGTTGGAGCCTATTATACAGAGTGAAGTAAGCCAGAAAGAAAAACACCAATACAGTATACTAACGCATATATATGGAATTTAGAAAGATGGTAACGATAACCCTGTATGCGAGACAGCAAAAGAGACACAGATGTATAGAACAGTCTTTTGGACTCTGTGGGAGAGGGAAAGGGTGGGATGATTTGGGAGAATGGCATTGAAACAGGCATTATAAACAGAAGTTATATCATATATGAAATGAATTGCCAGTCCAGGTTTGATGCATGATACAGGATGCTTGGGGCTGGTGCACTGGGATGACCCAGAGGGATGGTACGGGGAGGGAGGAGGGAGGGGGGTTCAGAATGGGAAACAACATATACACCCGTGGTGGATTAATGTCGATGTATGGCGAAACTAATACAATATTGTAAAGCAATTAGCTTCCAATTAAAATAGATGCATTTATATTGAAAAAAAACAGCTCTCTTGACTCCTAGATACTATTTTAAAATAATGAAATTATAAGCAAGGGGAAGACATTGACTGATATTTTTCAATCTACATATGATTGCTATGAAATTGTAAGCACAATACCATTCTCAGTAGCCAATTTCTTCCACTCAAACTTTTTTTCAGGACTAAAAACTGAATGATGATAGCCCTCATCATGTTTCGTTTTATTTTCTTAAGTAAAACAATTTTACTTTAAACATGTTCTCAAAGATAAGGAACTATGTTATATCAGAAAGAATGCTAAGTGTGAAGTTGCCACAGTGGGTTTTGTTTTTGTTAGGTTTTTAATATTAGTTTTATCATCTGATAGTTATAAGACTCCAGAAAAAGTGACTTTATTGTCCTCTACAGTAAAATGAAGGGAGAGGACAGGAGAGGTAAATATTTTATTTACTCCTCATTCCAGCCATTTGACTTGGTGCTATGAAGGACAGTATGGTGCAGGAATTAACAGTCCAGGCTCTGTTCTAAGGTAGCCCTGTATCACCAATAAGTGCCAATCAATGACAGAGTCCAAGAGTCAAGGCTATAAGCCTGAAAAGCACATGTCTGTCCCACTCTAACTTTCAGTGACCTAATCAAAGGATGACTATGAGAACTAATGAAACAGCATTGGAAAACTAAGAAAAATATCCATCCTTTAAAACTGCTAATATTTTGCTTATCAATGATCCTGTGAAACTGTGACTTCTGTTTTTCCCAAAACTGCCTTGTGTAGAATTTGGAATTTTTTTCATTTGCTTGGTGGATGATTCTGGAGTGCTGTCTATGAATAATGAATATTTCCAGCAAGAAGTATGTTTCTCTCACATCAGTTCAATTTACCCTTATCAGAAAAAGTCAGATAAAGGGTACTATTCAATAATGAGAAACATATGTAGCTTAGAGTCATACAAATATAAGCCATTTCTGGGTGATTTACAGGAATAGTAGGGAAATCAGTTTTAAAACAGATATAGCAGTATGAAAATAAGAAAAATATGTTTCCTCCTGAAAAATATTTAGACTTTTTAAAAGAATCTCTTACAGACAAATGATGCATATACATACACATAGGTAAGCACATAGGTATGTATATACACACACACATATACACATTTAAAGGAAATCATCATTGTTGTATGGTCACTTTTCTTCTTTGAAATAGACATCTTTCTCCTTGGGAGAGAAGTTAATAGGAGATTATCTTTTTTTTTTTTTTCCAGTAAAACATTTACATAGAAGTGTGAGCAACTGGATAACAAATACAAAATATTAATCTCAAACACTTCCAAATATTTCTGGTTGTGTTGTACCCAGCTTGGATAGATATTTGCATCAAATTCTGGCAAATATCTTGCTATCAGCTAATTCCAACACTTCTAATCTCTGTCATCATTCACTACATTGAGAAGCTAAATCTGTTTAGCAACCTGTTCTCTTTGAAATTGTACCTATAATTCCACTAACTTAGGCACCCACTTCTGTCCTCTCTGCTGCCAAATTTGTGCTTTTTTTTTTCTTTAACTTGTTATCTTATGTCACTATAAATCAACAATAATGAATATTATTTTGTTTATTCTTTCCTTTTCTGAAACAAACTAGTCTCTGTAAAATCAATGCCATCCCCTATGATCCCTTCAAATTCATGTTGATAACCTTCTAGCCATCACACATTGATGACAGCAACGAGGCTATCAAGAACAGGAATCCAGATGTTTTCTTATGATAGTTATTATTCCAAGCCCTTAATCTTTCATTCTTGAGTAAAACTGTTGAATTCACATCATCTGGTCATAATACTGTCTTTCATTCTTTATTATCGCTATTACTCAGTGACGATGAAGTGCCTGGGCTTATGGATATAGTAAAGTCCCATCTTTATCCTAGGAAATAACTATCTTTGTTGATTGATATTTAATCTACACATTTTATCATTGCTCCTATTCCTCAGCATCATTGACTCTAAGCTTCATGCCACACACATCTTCAGATACCTTTTGGCAACAACCTAAAACATAGTCATAATTCAGAAATATCCTGTTAATATTTTAGATTACAAAATTTAATTGTCTGATCTCATACTTTTCTAGTTCTAGTCTTTTAAAAATATCTTCATTTTAACTTCAGAGTCATTTTTTTTTAATACCAATGAGTTTCCTACTAATCCATTAACTATATCATAGCTTTTCTGTCTTCTTCATTCAGGATTCCATGGCATGTCAATTGCTTTTGTAATTGTTCTTATTGCTGATTTTTTCATGTGTACCTTACAAACTTTGTCACCTGATTCATACTTAGATAAAGTAAAAATGATACAAAATTATGACATGCAATCCTACTTCAGTCGTGTCTGACTCTTTGTGACCCCATGAATCACAGCATGCCAGGCCTCCCTGTCCATCGTCAACCCCCAGAGTTCATCCAAACTCATGTACATTGACTTGGTGATGCCATCCAGCCATCTCATCCTCTGTCATCCCCTTCTCCTCCTGCCCCCAATCCCTCCCAGCATCAGAGTCTTTTCCAGTGAGTCAGCTCTTCGCATGTGGTGGCCAAAGTACTGGAGTTTCAGCCTCAGCATCAGTCCTTCCAATGAACACCCAGGACTGGTTTCCTTTAGGGTGGACTTGTTGGATCTCCTTGCAGTCCAAGGGACTTGCAACAGTCTTCTCCAGCGCCACAGTTCAAAAGCATCAATTCTTTGGCACTCAGCTTTCTTCACGGTCCAACTCTCACATCCATATATGACCACTAGAAAAACCATAGCTTTGACTAGACAGACCTTTGTTGGCAAAGTAATGTCTCTGCTTTTGAATATGCTATCTAGGTTGTTCATAACTTTCCTTCCAAGGAGTAAGCGTCTTTTAATTTCATGGCTGTAGATGGTACCATTTAAAACTTGTATAACAAAGTGTGTTTTCAAGAATGCAGAGTTTTAAAATAAACTTAATTTTTAGAGCAGTTTAAGGTTTACAACAAATTGAGAGAAAATTACACAACTTTTTCATATGCTATCTGTTGTCACACATGCAGTCTCTCCCATCATCATTTTTCACCAGAATGGTACTTTAAAAAAAAAAAAAAAAAACTAAGGATGAGTCTACATTGACAAGCCATTTTGATCCAAAGTCTATAATTTATATTGCAGTTCACCTTTGGTGTTGTATATTCTGTGGATTTGGATGGATATATAGTGACATATCGGCTTCCCTTGTAGCTCAGCAGGTAAAGAATCTGCTTGCAGTGCATGAAACCCCAGTTAGATCCAGGAGATCTTCCCCTGGAGAAGGGATAGGCTATCCACTGCAATATTCTTGGGCCTCCCTGGTGTCTCAGATGGTAAAGAATCTGCCTACAATGCGGGAGACCTGGGTTCAATCCCTGGGTTGAGAAGATCCCCTGGAGGAGGGCATGGCAAACCACTCCAGTATTTTTGCCTGGAGAATACCATGGACGGAGGGACCTGGCAGGTTACAGTCCATGGGTTGCAAACAGTCGGACATGACTGAGTGACTAACACAGCACATAGTGACATATGTCCATTATTGTGATATCAAATAGTATTTTCAGTGCCATAAAAAGCTTCTGTTGGTTCATCTATTCATCTCTCCCCCTTACCTGGCCTGTCCCTTACAATCACTGATATTTGTCTCTCTAGATTTACCTTTTCTGAAATGTCATATCATTCAAATCATATGGTATGTAGTCTTTTCAGATTGGCTTCTTCCACTTAACAATATGCATTTAAGATTTTTCCATATTTTTTCATGTCTTGACAGTTCACTCACTGCTTTTTAGTGCTGAATACTATTCCATTGTGTGTTTTTTCTACAGTTCATTTATGTATTCACCTACTGAAGGACATCTTGTGTGTGTATGTCACTCGCTCAGTTTTGTATGACTCTTTGAGAACCCATGGGCTACTCTTTAGTTGTGGTTCATGGGCTTCTCATTGCCGTGGCTTCCGTTGTGGAGCACAGGCTCTAGAGCACAGGCTCAATAGCTGTGGCCCACAGGTTCAGGGCTTCCCAGGTGGTACTAGTGGTAAGGAACTTGCCTACCAACGCAGGAGAGGTAAGAGACACAGGTTCGATCTCTTGGTTGGGAAAATCCACTGGAGAAGAGCATGGAAACCCACTCCATATTCTTACCTGGAGAATCCCATGGATAGAGGAGCCTAGCAGGCTACAGTGTGTGAGGTTGCAAAGAGTTGGACAGGGCTGAAGCGACTTACACACACACACACACACACACACACACACATACTCGGAAGGACATCTTGTGTGTGTATGTTTATTGTTCAGTCTTGCCTGACTCTTTGTGAACCCACGACTGTAATCCACCAGGCTCCTCTGTCATGGGTATTCTCCAGGCAAGAAAACTGGAGAGGATAGCCATTACCTTCTCCAGGGGATCTTCCTGATCCAAGGACTGAACCCAAGTTTTCCACATTGCAGGCAGATTCTATACCATCTGAGCCACCAGGGAAACACAAAGGACATCTTAGTTGTTTCCAAATTTTAACAATTCTAAATAAAGCTGCTCTCAACATGTGTGTTTAGGTTTTTCTGTGGATCTATGTTTTTAACTTCTTGGGGTAAAAGAAAGAAGTAGGATTGATGGATCATATAGTAAGAGTATGTTTTGTAAGAAATTGCCCAACTGTTTCCCAAAGGAGTAGTGCCATTTTACATTCCCATCAACACATACAGAAACTAATAGCTTAAATTAAATATATTTATGCTATCTAATAAGTATTTTTCCAGATTCAACTATTCTCTCGCAATTACACTGACTTAAATAAATGGAAGATCATCAACTTTCTGTAATACTTACCAGAGACCTCTCCTATTTTTGACTGTTTATAGTTTTTTTGCTTCCTTCATGCCAGATTTATTATAAGCAGCACTCAATATGATTTTTAGGATGTACATACATAAAATCATATTGGTTCTACAGTTTGCTGCTTGATGAGAACTGATATTTGTATACAAGTTAACTTTTCATTACTGTTGTTCAGTCGCTGAGTAGTGTCCAACTCTTTGCGACCCCATGAACTGGAGCACACTAGTCTTCACTGTCCTTCACTATCTCCTGTACTTTGCTCAAACTCATGTCCATTACATCAATGATTCCATCCAACCATCTCATCCTCTGTTGTCCCCTTCTCCTGCCCTCAATCATTCCCAGCTTCAAGATCTTTTTCAATGTGTCAGCTCTTCATGTCAAGAGCCAAAGTATTGGAGCTTCAGCATCAGTCATTCCAATGAATATTCAAGGTTGATTTTCTTTAGTATTGATTGGTTTGATCTTCTTGCTGCCTGAGAGACTCTCAAGAGTCTTCTCCAACACCACAGTTCAAAACCATCAATTCTTAGTTGTTCAGCCTTCTTTGTGACCTAACTTTGTCATCCATACATGACTACTGGAAAAACCATAGTTTGATTATCGAGGTCTTTGTTGGCAAAGTAATGTCTCTCCTATTTAATATGCTGTCTAGGTTTGTTATAACTTTTCTTCCAAGGAGCAAGCCTCTTTTAATTTCATGGCTGCAGTCTCTGTGCACAGTGATTTTGGAGCCAATAAGTAAAGTCTGTCATTGTTTCCAGTGTTTCCCCATCTATTTGCCATGAAGTGATGGGACCAGATGCCATGATCTTAGTTTTTTGAATGTTGAATTTTAAGCCAGGTTTTTCACTCTCCTCTTTCACTTTCAAAGGAGGCTCTTTAGGTACTCTTCCTTTTCTGCCATTAGAGTGGTGCTATTTGAATATCTGAGGTTACTGATATTTCTTCTGGCAATCTTGATCCCACTTGTGATTCATCCAGCCAGGCAATTCACATGATGTACTCTGATATAAGTTAAATATGTTAATATATTTTCCTAATGCAGTATTAATACAGAAGTATGTTAAATAATTTTGGACTTTGAATTTCAATTATATATAAAACCAGTAGACTGATATCTATTCTGTTATATATACATGATATAAGGATGATTGTATGTATGTATTGAATAATGATTGGAAGAATCCCAGCTCAATCACTACTCAAAGCCAAAAATGACTAATCATTCATGATCTCTGTTTTTCCCATTTGGTAGACGAAGAGCAAACTCTCTGCTTTAACTAATGCAAGAGAAATTAATTATGTTCAAGTAGAAAAATACATTGTCTGATACTCATCTATAGTCTACAGTGTGCATTCTGAAACATTATATAGATGTAAGATTTATAATTTATTAACTTTCTAAAATGGTATGGTCTTATATAATATAGATATTAAATTTTGCACTAGTGTTGAGCATATTTTAATATTTGCCTTACATATATTAAGAAAATTGTAAGTCTCATACCTAAAAATAATGGAAGCTACCATTTATAAGTATTTGCTAAGTACCAAACCTGTTACTAATAGTTTTATATATCAATGTTATTTAAATATCAAACAACCCTATAAACTAGACTTTTAATTTTACAGAAGAAACTGAATTTCAATAAGGTTAAAATGACAGCTGCTTTATGTCAGAGATAGAATATAACATCAATTCTACTTGACACCTAAGTCTGCTTGGCTCATCTTAGTAAAAAATGGGTGAAAGGCATTATAAAGCAGTTAATAATTGAGTTTCTAGAGTGAGAGACACCTGGATTTGAGTCTTCCTCTACTACACAGGGTGTGACTTTGGGCAAGTTCCTCTGTGTGTGTGTGTGTGTGTGTGTGTGTGTGTGTGTGCGCGCGCGTATGTGTTTTTCTTCACTGACAAAAGGAAGTAAAAGTTGAACTCACCTCATGGAGATGTTCTTAAGTTTGGATGAGACCATGTTTATTGCTGGAGCTTCCCAGGTGGTTCAGATGATAAAGAATCTGCGTGCAATGTAGGAGACCTAAGTTTGATCCCTGGTTGGGGAAGAACCCCTTGAGGAGGGTATGGCATCCCACTCCAGTATTCTTGCCTGGAGAATTCCCATAGACAGAGGAGCCTGGCAGGCTACATTCCATGGGGTCACAAAGAGTCAGATGTGACTGAGTGATTAACACACAGCTTGTTTATTGTGCCACACAACTAGTATAATAGCTATCACACCATACTTACATAGTGCATATTTATTAATATTTAGTCTTCTTAAAATTCCTGATTTTAAAAGTATGGGTAAAACTAGAACTTAACCGAGAAGGATGTTGCAAAGATTAAATGAGATCAAATAAAAAGGTACTGGGTATATAAGTACTCAATAAATGGTAGCTATTATCATTATCATTCCAAAGATTGATTGATTAATAGATTTTATTAATTTTATTTATTTATTTAGCAAAACTGCTTGCTAAATTTTCTAGATACATTTAAGCAAGAAGAAATCTTTATACCGGATTAGTTTCATTCTTGTTTTTCCTGTTTGTCAGTGGAAAACAGAGAAATCCATACAAGTCTTCTGAAATATGATTTGTTCAGCCTAGTTCTTTTGAAAGTCTATCAAATGCAAAATTATACACACACACACACACACACATATATATATATACACTTATACATATATATATATATATATACACTTATACATATATATATATTATTTAATTCATGCTGGTTGTAGATATTCATTATTTCTTAAATTACACCAAGAGAGGCCCTGTGACTAACGAATTGCCTAGCATTCTGCTTCTGGGGCTTATTTATACAGGTGGCAGTACTGGTAAAGAATTTGCCTGCTAATGCAGGAGATGTAAAAGATGTCATTTCGATCCCTGTGTTGGGAAGATCCCCTGGAGGAGAGCATGGCAGTCCACTCCAGTATTTTACCTGGAGAATCCCATGGACAGAAGAGCATGGATAGGGTTGCAACACAACTAAAGTGACTTAACAAGCCTGTGCATACCTTAACA
This sequence comes from Ovis canadensis, assembly GCF_042477335.2. Classification (NCBI taxonomy): domain Eukaryota; kingdom Metazoa; phylum Chordata; class Mammalia; order Artiodactyla; family Bovidae; genus Ovis; species Ovis canadensis. The sequence continues at coordinate 67,096,610 of NC_091250.1, forward strand.
GTATAAGGAGAGAATATTTTTTTTGTATTCCTTTCTCAAATAAACCAACAACAAAAACGTCAACATTTGAGAGCAGGAACTTTGCATTAAATTTTTATGTATGACATTCTAACTCTAAGTGAACGTCCTTAAAATAGGCATTTATAACAATTCCTTAGTCAAATGCAATGAAAATAGATCTGGAATGGATAATGGTGTGATATCAAGAGACAAAGACCAAAATGTACAAGATATATATAGGGAAATATGCAGTCCATTTTTGGAACTTTTCTTTAAGGCTAAAATTGATGTACTTTAATATAAAGTTGGAATTAAATTAGGAAAAGTCTGGAATTCTACAGAGTATAAATTTTTCCATCAGCAAGTGAACAAAATGAAGCATATTTTCTTGGTTCTTAGTTTGTAATGGTGTGATCATGAACTATACAAAGATCAAATTGGAAGGGATTAGAGAAGGGGGGCAAGCAAAATGTAAAAGTAAGTAATTATCAGGGAAATGAAAATTAAAGCCACAATAAACCATCATCTCTTAACTGTAGAATGGTGATTATCAAAAAGGACAAAAATAGTATATGCTGGTGATGTGAAGAAGAGGAAACACTCATTATACTGTTGGTGGGAATGTAAATTGGTATAGTCACTATAGGAAAGACTGTGAACTTTCCTTGGAAAATTAAAAATAGAACTAATATAAAATCTAGCAATTCCCCTTCTGGGTTTTCATCTAAAGAAAATGAAAACACTAATTAAAAATGTATCTACACCCCAATGATCACCAAAACATTATTAAATATAGCCAAGGTATGTAAGCAACCTGTGTCCACTGAGGAATTGAAGAATGGATAAAGAAAATGACCAACCTAGACAGCATATTAAAAAGTAGAGAGATTACTTTTCTTACAAATATCCTTCTAATCAAAGATGTGGTTTTCCCAGTAATCATATATGGATGTGAGAGTTGGACTATAAAGAAAGCCGAAGAATTGTTGCTTCTGAGTTTTGTGTTGGAGAAGACTCTTGAGGGTCCCTTGGACTGCAAGGAGATCCAACCAATCCATCTTAAAGGAAATCAGTCCTGAATATTCATTGGAAGGACTGATGCTGAAGCTGAAACTCCAAAACTTTGGCCACCTGATGGGAAGAGCTGATTCATTGGAAAAAAACCTGTTCCTGGGAAAGATTGAAGGCAGGAGGAGAAGGGGATGACAGAAGATGAGATAGTTGGATGGTATCACCAACACGATGGACATGAGTTTGAGCAAGCTCTGGGAGATGGTGATGGACAGGGAAGCCTGGAATGCTGCAGTCCATGGGGTCACAGAGAGTCGGACACAACTGAGCAATTGATCTGAACTGATATATACATACATATATAATGGAATACTAGTCAACCATAAAAGAAGGCGATCTTACCATTCGCAACATGGGTGGATCTTGAGGGTATTATGCTATGTGAAATAAAGAGGTACCACACAATCTTATTTACCTGTGAAATCTTAAAAAAAAATTAAAAGAACAAAGCAGAAACAGAGTTTGCCAGAGGAAGGGGAAATTGGGAGATTATGCAAAATGTGAGAAATATTAGGAGATTAAGAGATATCACTTCCAGTTATAAAATAACTAAGTGATAGGAAGCAAAGTCAATAATATTGTAATTACTTTGTATGACAACAGATGGTACTAGATATTATGAAGATCATTTCAAATGTATATAAATATGGCATAACTATATGTACACCTGAAACTAATATGACATTGTATATCAATTTTATTTTAATTAAAAATAAATGCAATTGTACTACCACAAGAAAGTACTCATTAAAATTTAACAGGCATTCCAAAGACAGTTTAATTACATAGTCTTAAGTAATATGAAGAAAAGTTTAAATTTTTCTTTAGTCTTCAAAACTGTCAACCAACTTTACTTCTGTAAATGGGAAAAAAAAAGAGCGCAACCTCAAAGTTGATAACTGTTTGATCTTGTGGACAAAATAAGGGCTTAAACCTAGGATACATCCTCTCAGACAGCTCTGGAGGAACTGCTTCTACGAGATAAAGAAGAAGCCAGGATATACAGAAATCTTTTGCAACAAATATCAGGTAGTACGAAATTCAGAAATTACTATTAAAGAAAATCAGACATCTAAAGTTAACGAATTTAGTGTTTTTCTACCTATAGGAAGATGCAAGAGTCTGGGCTCATTGAACTCATTCCTTTGATATGGACTTAGTTGTCTAGGGCTAGTAACGTGTTCTTTCCTATTCTGAGTTCCCTCAGGGTGCCTCAATGGGGATGGCTGCCATGGCTTGATATTTGCAACACCATTTCCTTACTGATATGACAAGTAACATTTTTCTTTCACAGTCTTTTTCATCTGAAAAATACAAAACAACCATAACTTCCCCTTGGTTAGGGGGGTGTGTGGGGGTGTGTGTGTGTGACATATGCACATATACACATAAGTGCTTCTTTAATGTTTGCCATAGTTTTACCCTCAATGAATTAATTTATTCAACAATGTGTTTTTTGTTTTTTGTTTTGTTTTTTTTTTTTTTGCTGTTTATTTCCCCCCCACTGAGTTCTTGCATATCCAGGCATTGTTCTAGGCATTTGGCAGACATTACTAAATAAAACAGAAAAAAGTTATTTTCCAGTACTCTACCAGGGGAAGGCAAAAATAACTGGTATGAGGGGATGAAGGGATGAATTGGGAGATTAGAATTGACAAATACACATTAATGATACTATGTGTAAAACAGATAACTAATAAGAACCTACTGTTTAGCTCAGGGAATTCTGTTCAGTGCTCTGTAGTGACATAAATGGGAAGGAAACCCAAAAGCAGGCGGGGATGTATGTATACATACAGCTGATTCACTTTGAGGTACAGTAGAAACTGACACAACCTTGTAAAGTAACTATAATAAAAATTAATTTTAAAAATTTAAAAATGAAAACATGGGATCGTTATAGCCAAACGCTCCAGGAAGCAAACTCACTCAGGACAGCACGGATAGTGGAGTGCAGTTTATTACATTGGCGGGTCCAAGATGCAGCTTCCTCTTTAGCCAGGAACTCCAACTAACTATTGTGAAAACCTTATATACCTTAGCTGTACGTGTCCAAGCCCCCATCCCCAAATTCTTTAAACCTAGCCTGGAAAATGTTAAAGGGAAATGTAATCAGGTTACAGCCATGATTCAAAATCAGAAGGGTCAGCTGGTTATACATTGTAGCCTACACCAATGGGTGCCATAAAGATTACAAAGGTGATTGACTACATAGGGGATTATTCCATTCTTTCTGGAGATGGGAAATCTTGGTATGGAATCTGGTGTTTATCAATCCAGGGGGCCTGTTCAGCCATAGGTATGTTATTTCCATGGCTACCAGGCACATAGTCCAAAGTTCACTGGGAATGTAAAATGGAGTTTCCCTCTTTTTCAAGGTGGAGTCAGCTTGGCCTGTTCTTTTCCTCTTTCATTCCCCACTTTTGGTGCTCTCAACTTCCTGTCTGAGCATCACTCATTGGGATGTACTTCATTTTAGATTTCCTGGTATATATTTGGGTAAATGAAGTCAGCCTCTATGATACAAGTTAACAACACACTGAAGAATACAAGGTCCACATAACAGAATCAACAGAACTATAACAGTGGTTAATATAGTTTTCCACCAATCGCCCTTTACCCATGGTAGACCAGAAGTCCAAAAAGGAAGATTATCATCATACATAGATTTTACTTGATCTTTCATGCCATCTAGAGCTGCTGATATATTTCCAGAATAATCAGGAATATATACACAACATTCAGCTTTGATTATAGCACAGGTCACTCCTTGAGTGGGTATGTCTAAAGTCATTCTGCTTTGAATTACTGCTATTCTCATTTGTATTTGTTCAGCATTTAGTGCTTGAATAGCTCATAGGCTGTCATTTAGGGCTCTTTGGGTGAAATTAGTTAGAGCTTCAACTCTAATCATTATGTCCATAGTGCCTGCCCAATGAGGGAACAAATAGAACAGCCAAATAATCATACCAATGGAAAACTGATTGTGACCATCTGGCTCATAGGGATGGTAAATTTAAAGGCTTTGGTATTGTTGACCTGATGTTTCCACGGGCAAAGGCCAGACCTGAAATACACCTCCCTATCTATCCTGGGGGCCGCCAAGGCCATAAGTTAGTCCCACATAACCAGTGTGTGCCATGAGGAGCAATCCACCTGATTCTGCGGTTGAATCCCCAGTCTGTCCCGGGTCATTGGTGGATTGACTGGGATCTTAAGTGACTTTATAGGTCTTATAGTGCTGTTCTGTCCAAAGAAAGCCCATTGGTTTTAAATTATTTTTATCTATCATTTGGTTATTATATCTAATAGTGCGTACATCTTGTTCCCAGTTATCCTAACAAGTTGTCCCTTTTCTGGAGTAATACACATATATTCATCCCATGTCTGGTAAAATTGGTCAAAATATCAGTCAATTTCTGATTTTTTTGACTTATTGGCTGTCACAGAATATTGATATGCATTTTCTGAGCTAAGAATATAATTAAAATGTGTCCCATGGCCATTTGTCAGATCGTCGGCCTTTTTATCACACTAATGGGTAGTGGCTGTTGTGATTACAGTTTCTATACTTGATTTTTGTTGTTTAGCTTGATGCAAAAAATCATATAAGCTAGGCATATCACCGCTCTGTAGAGGTGATACCCACCACGGGAATCCATCCATGATAGACATGAGCATGACTCCACACACTCAGCAGTTAGATTTTTTTATGGAAGTCAGCATAAGAATGTGCCCATGAAATGAAAACGTTGTCTTGTGTTGAAACTATAGCTAGTCTTAAAAGAATACTTGCAAGTCCTTGAAGCAGCAGTTGATTGTAGAGCTTCATCTCTTCTTCTTTAAGATGATCTTGGTTTTACAGGGATCAGTGGGGTCCTTTTGTGTAGTCCATTCGGTGTCCTCTGGGTCTGCAAGGTATGCTCTTGCAGCCTGGCATGCTGTGGTTCATGGGGTCACAAAGAGTCAGACACGACCGAGTGACTGAAATGAACTGATATGCCTTATGTAATTTCCACTTGATTTTAGAGCTTTACATACCTGTTGAATTAAGTCAGCTACAAATGCAAGGCTGTTGTCTGATCCTATACTTGTTGGGAACCTGAATCTGGGGACTATTTCTCAAAGCAGACACCGAGCCAGTTCATTTGCTTTTTCCATTCAGGTGGAGAAGGCCTCCACCCATCCTGAGAAGGTACATACAATGACAGGTAAATAACAATAGTGTTGGCAGGGTTTCATCTCAGAAAAGTCCACTTCTAAATGTTCAAAGGGTGGAGTGCCTTTTAACTGTATTCCTGGAGGTTTTTCTTTATCCCTGCTCACTAACCTGTGAGCAAGCAGAACAGTTCCAGGATTCCATTCTACATAAAGAATAAAGTCGTGGAATTAGGAAATATTTTTGAATTAATTTTTCCATTTTGTCATGTCCCAAGTGAGTTGCCTGGTGAACCTGAGACACCAGTGTGGGGGCTAATGCCTCGGGTACCAGTAACCTGCCACCCATCAGTTCCCACCAACCTTTTTCATTTTTTGTGGGCCTTTCTGCTTCAGCCAACTAGTCTTGGGCTGGGGTATACCATGGGAGAGTCAAAGTTAACTCAGACATTTTTGAGAGTACAAAGGTTCTGATAGATCCCCCACCACCGCCCCCAAATTTCTCAGCTGCACTTTTTGTGGCTTTAGTCAGTTTCCCGGTGCTCGTGGGGTGTCTTCCTTTTGGTGATCCCAACAGCTCAGTACCGCTACCTTTTCAGGTTCCCATACAACATCTTATAGAGTCAAGATTTCTTCCTTGTTTTCAATGTCCTTTCTGTTGGCTGTCAGAAGACCTCTCTCTTTATATAAAGCCCTATATACATGAAAGTATCAAAAGCATACTTGGAGTCTGTGTAAATATTTGTCTTCTCACCTTTTGACAGCTGGAGGGCCCGGATTAGAGCCATATAGTTCAGCCCATTGAGTAGACCAGTGTGATGGCAGAAAGCTAGCCTTAACAATGGTTTCTTCCATGACTACTGCATATCCTGACAGTCGTTTCCTTGTTTCAGCAGGCTAGTGCCATCTGTGTTCAGGATCCAGTCTGGGTCTGAGATTGGCTGGTCTCTCAAGCCAGGTTTGCTGGCAAAAACTTCTAGGATGTCCTTGCAATCATGTGAGGGACCACCTTCTCCCACAGGAAGGAGAGTGACTGGATTCAGGGCTTGACAAGGTTCAATAGTAACACAGGGGTTCTCACATAACAGTCTTTGGTATTGAGTAATCCGGGATGTTGACAGCCATTTATGGGGTCCCCTCATGGAAGAGTGTTGACTGCATGAGGGACTTTTATGATCAAATCTTGGCCCAAAGTCAGCTCGGTTGCCTCCTGGATAGGTAAGGGAACTGCAGCAACTGTCCATAAGCATCCTGGCCACCCGGTGGCAACATTGTCTAGCAGTTTCAAGAAATAAGCCACAGGTCTGTCCCATGTCCCCATAGTCTGGGTCAACACTCCCATAGCCACCATGTCCTTTTCAGTTACATAAAGAGTAAATGGCTTAGCAAGGTCTGGCAGGCCCAAGGCAAGTGCTGACATTATTGCCAGCTTTAGTTCCTCAAAGGCCTGTTGCTGTCTCTCAGTCCAATTTAGTGAATCTCCTTCTGGTCCAGTTAGGAGTGCATATAATGGCTGCACCATCTGGGAGTAGCCCAGAATCCAAATCCTACAAAACCCAGTGGCATCCAAGAACTCTTGGGCCTGTCATCTGGTTCTTGGTTGTGGGATTCTCAAAATGACCTCTTTTCTAGACTGGTCTAATAGCATCATGCCTCCTCTCAGAACAAACCCCAAATATCTTACCTCCTCTTTGCAGATCTGTGCCTTCTTTTTCGAGACACAGTAGCTGGACATCATCAACAGCTCTAGTAAAGCCTTAGTCTCTTTCCAGCAGTCTTCTCCATTTTCAGCAGCCAAAACCGAGTCGTCCACATATTGTAGCAACCAGCAGCTGAACTTCCCTGGCTGGAATGAGTTCAGGTCAGAAGCTTCCCCAAAGATGGTTGTGGAATTCTTAAATCCTTGTGGAAGTTGAGTCCAGGTGAGCTGTTGTTTGGTGCCCTTTGCTGGGTCTTCCCATTCAAAAGCAAAAATGGGTTGAGACACCAGGACCAGGCCTTCTGTATAAGAAGAAGACATCCTTGGGATCTAAACAAGTATAGACCTTAGCACTCAGTGGGAGGAGGCTAAGTAAAGTATAGGGGTTAGGAATGGTGGGATGTAGAGTCATGGTGGCCTGATTGACCAGTCTGAGGTCCTGTACAAGTCTATAGCCCTGTCCCCCTTCTTTCTTGATTGGTAGGATTGGTGTGCTCCAGGCTGACTGGCAGTCAATCAGGATGCCCAGCTGTTTCAGTCTGTTTATGTGTGGCCAAATGCCAACTCAAACCTCTAGTGGCAGTGGGTACTGACGTTTTCTGACTGGGGTGGCACCGGGTTTAAGTTCTATTACCACTGGGCCTTGATGTTTTGCAAGCCGGGTGGGGGGCTGGGGGGGCGGTCAATTTTCTTCCACTCAGACCTCAGGGAATCGTTTGGCTTTCCTTCTGGGAGATCGTGCAACCTCCACTCATGTTGAGGTGTTACTGAGAGGGAGAATAAATAGGTGGTGAGCCCAATTGAAGAGTGGCTCTTTCGTGAGGGGAAAAGGTCACTTGTGCCTCCAATTTAGCAAGTGTCTTCCCAACAAAGGTATTGGGCATTCAGGGATGTATAGAAATTCATGAGTCACTTGGTGTCCCCCTATCTGACATTTTCAGGGTAGGCAGAATGGCCAAATCAGCTCTTCCCTAGTTACTCCTACTATAACAGTGGCCTTTTCTGAGATGGATACCACCGGTTTAGTCACCACTGACAATTTCCACTCCAGTGTCTACTATAAAGTCAATAATTTCATCCCTCACTTTTAATTTTATCATGGGCTCTTGGGGACCTTGTGTCTTTGAGCCCCGTCACCCCTATTCAGTCTCTAGTTGGGCCAGCCCTAAAACAGCCAATGCTAAATCCTTTCCCCTGATATTTCGGGGGCATTAATTTTTCCAGTGGTGGAAGCCCTGGCATCAGGTGCATTGATTTGGTTGTAGCACAGCTCTGGTCCTTCTTGGAAAAGGCCTGCTGGTAGGCTGGCTCTCGTTCAGAGGGGCTGGGAAGATCTCGGGAGGGACCTTCCCAGGTCTGTGGCCAGTACTGGGACCCTCTGGTCTGCCCTCTTATTATCTTCTCTCCACCCTTTCTAGACTTCCTTTTTGTCTCCGTGTCACTATTCCTGAGTACCTTATCAGTGATCTCAATTATCTGTGAGCTAGTCATAGCCAATACCCTGTCCACCTTTTGAAGCTTGCATCTGATATCAGGGTAGGCTTGAGACACAAAATCTGCATTTATCACCATCTGTGATCCAGCAGTCTCTGAATCTATTGGTGTCTATAGGCCTCGCACAGTCTTTCGTAGAACTCAGAGGGTGATTCGGTCTCCCTTTGAATCACTTCAGAGGGTTTTGTCATATTCATAGGTTTTCGGGTCCCCTCTTGAGGCCTTGTAAAATAGGTGCCTGATATCTCTCCAGGTGGCTCCTCCCTTCCTCTGTGAAATATTCCCAATTGGGCCTCTCATTGGAGGTGGCTACTTCTGCCCACCACTGCGGCTTTGCGGTACTCTCAGGTTCCATTTCTCTTAATCATTTTCTGGCCTTAGTTAGGATCCTGTGTCTTTCCTCTGCTGAAAAGGGAGACTAGTAGTTGGATTATGTCATCCCATGTAGGGCGGTGGGTTCAAAAAATAGTCTCCATTAGCCTAATCATGGGTTGTGGCTCCCCAAATATGGTGGAGTGTATCTCTGCCAGTTTAATATATCCATAGAGGAAAATGGTTGGTAATAATAGGAAGCTGGTGGTAGAGTCCAACTGTGTCCTGAATTGGGGGCTGTTGTGCCTCTCTGAGGGGCATCTGCAGTGGGTTTTTTATTCCTTAGCAGGGCACAGTCTCTGTCTAATTCCTGTGTTTCCTTCCCCCTTTTCATCTGTACTCACCAGGAGGGGTGGGTACAGCCCAGAAGATCCAGCTGTGGCTGAATCCTGGGAGTGTTGACCAGAGGTCTCCATCTCTGGGATTGGAGCCTACTGAAATTGCAGTTATAGGATCTCCAGGAGAGTCAGTGGAGGAGCAGTGGCTGCTGCAGGAACTTCACCTGGCCCTGGATCTGACATTAAGGCGGCCTCCGGTCCTGGTGAAACATTGCACAGTGGGTGCATCATCACCCAGTATGGGAGAGGGAGTAGGTCGTCCTCATTCAAATCCTGCATAATTTCTTTTTTTTATAATTAGTCAACTTTTGTGCCATTAATAATGTTCCTTTCCCTTTCTTGATATAGAATCTCACCCAGGAAAGGGAGTCTTAAGCTAACTCTAGCCATGAATCAATATATGGAAATTGATCTGGATGTCCCAGCTCTCCTATGACTACTGTATAGATTGCTTCCACTATTTTTAAGTTCTTGGTGCTTTCTGGGGCCCATTCTACTCCCACAGAGGGCCATTCGACCTCACAAAGTATTTAGAGGTGGTTAGGCATCATCTTCACTTCATAGGCTCCTCCAAATCAAGCACTCCAGTACAGTTGCCTTAGATTCACTTCCCCCCATCTTGCTTACCTTCTTGGACCTTCTTCTTTCTTTCCTTTTCATTCTGTCTACAAAATTCTTGGTACCCTATGTACTTCTGATATTTCCATTCAATGAAACACTTAAATTGCCATTCCGCTTCCTTCCTAATTGGAGTGCGAAGAGTCTTACCTGCCAGATCCCAGAGGGAGAAGGGGAATCGATGTGTTTTCATCTGCTAGTCAACATGACTGAATCAGAAAACCACACGGCCCAATGCTGCTTCTCCGTTGACTTTTAAGGTCTGTTCTGCTTGGTGGGCTGATCAGGTGCAGATGAAAAGACAGAGGGGCTAAATATCCCATGTCCCAGGCGGTCTCTGGAAAAGCCAATTCTTACTCATTTGTGTATCCCCCTCCTTCTAGCCTGGAAGTTTTGAGGGGACCAAGAATTTCACAGCAGATAGGACACCTCCTTGGTGAGGGCAAACTACAGGCACGCAAAGACCAAGTTTCTTCCCCTAGAATCACCTTTGCGATTGCCTGGTAATAGTTTACCCCCAGGTAACGTGGACACCACTTCCTCTGTGACATTCATAGCCCTGCTTTCCCTAGAACTTTCTCACGTTTGTCCAGTAGCAATCTATCCCAGAACAATGTGGATAACACCTCTTTGTGCACTCTGGTCTGAGTGCTCCCTATTCCCTTCCAGAGAGTTGATCAGGTCCCCTCCTCCACTCTGCTGGGTAGAAACCTGCTGCCTGCTGCCATCCAATATCCACCAACGTGAAAGTTCTGGGCATCAAGGAGTGGAACCTTTCCAGAAGGATGAGGTGCCTTCCCCACTTTAGAAGATCCAAGCTGCAAGGCCTCAGAGTAGGCCCAAGCAGGACTTGTCTCCTCAAAATGAGGAATTTCCCTGCCAATGCACCAAATGTTATAGTCAGATGCTCTGGGAAGCAAACTCACTCAGAAAGACAGCATGGATAGTGGAGTGAGTGTAGTTTTTAACAATGGTGGGTCCGAGATAGAGCTTCCTCTTTAGCCAGGGACCCCGACTAACTTTTGTGAAAATCTCACATAACTTAAGTGTACGTGCTCAAGCTCCCATTCCCAAATTCTTTAAACCTAGCCTGGAAAATGTTAAAGGGAAATGTAATCAGGTTACACCCATGATTCATAATCAGAAGGGTCAGCTGGTTATACATTGTAGCCTACACAAATGGGCACCATAAAGATTACAAAGCTGATTGACTACATAGGGGATTACTCCATTCTTTCTGGAGATGGGAAATCTTGGTATGGAATCTGGTGTTTATCAATCTAGGAGGTCTGTTCGGCAATAGGTATGTTATTTCCATGGCTACCAGGCACATAGTCCAAAGTTCACTGGGAATGTAAAATGGAGTTTCCTTCTTTTTCAAGATGGAGTCAGCTCAGCCTGTTCCTTTCCTCCTCCAGGATGAGAAGAAAAAAAACTGATATCATAAAATTAATAACCATAATTATATTGTCAAGTTATTAATAATCAGCCGTCTTCTAGAATTATACATTATCTCAATTACCATAGGGTTGCTCCCCCTCTGTTTGATTTCTTATCTCTGAAAAAGGTATATAAATGTATTTGAATGATCAGCATCTTGGAAAAGGCAATATCCCATTATCCTAAATAGGTGCAAAAAGGAGATTTTTGGTGTTTCAAGCCTCCTTTAAATTTCCAATTTAATATGAATTAAAATAAGTAAAACTCGTCATAAATGTGTGTTCAGCAAGCAAGGGGGCATATTTCTGGATGTGAAAATTTTTAAAGACATAAGAAAACACTCATTCAGGCCATGTGGACGCCTGCAGCCCTGAAGACTTATGTCCATATAGATACTCAAGTACCCTTGTGAACACTACATACTTTTATTTTAGTAGAGTTTATTTATATATCTTGTTTCTGCTTAAGCCTGTGAATGCCTCATGAATAGAAACCTTGTGATTCATCATCAAACAGGCTAACAGCCACGACCACATGAGAGTGTCTCTGAGATATAAGAAATTAACTCTATGAGAACAAACTCATAATTTTTAATGCAGTTGAGTATTTTCTCTATCGTTCCTGTATTAATATCTTTAAGCAGTGTTAAATCAATTTTTTATTTTACCTATTCTTGTTATGGATTTTTTCCCCCTCCTGTTTGTTGGGATATTCCTTCCCATTCATCACAAGTTTTCATCTACCCTGGAGAACTGACTCCTAGAGAATTCCTCAGTCTCTCTCATTGGTTTCTCTAATATTGTACCTGCCTTTGCATTATTATCATTGAAGTTTGTATCAGGTGGCAAGTTTGCTCCAGGAAAAGAGGTGACCAAATCATGTGTGCAGTTAGTAAGTCACATCCAACTCTTTGCTACCCTATGAAATGTAGCCCACCAGGCTCCTCTGTCCATAGGATTTCCCAGGCAAGAATACTGGAGACGGTTGCCATTTCCTTCTCCTGGGGATCGTCCCAAACTGCACCTCCTACATCTCCTGCATCGACAGGTGGATTCTTTACCACTGCACCACCTGGGAAGCCTATGAGTTAAACCCTATTGTAGCAAAGAAAACCTTGCCATACTTCCTCTTGACGGTTCTCCTAGGAATGCTTTTCTATCGTGCTTTGCTATTTTATAAAAAAATAAATGTACAAATATTTCCTCAAATCCTTATGCAGTACATAAGATTCAATTAATCATTTTAAAGTTGAGGATTTTTGAAATCTGAATTTAAACAGTCTATTATAGATCTTTAATTTGAAGAGAAGTAAAGTAAAACTTAAAATAACTTGAGTTAAAAGATATTTTATTGGTACCTGTAGTAACAGTCTGAGATTAGGGAGGCTTTCAGTAATGATTGGATTTAAGGTTAAGGATAAAATTGTTTTACCTCATTTCTCAGAAATATCAACATTTCTTATACTTTGTTTCATTCCCAGACATGGAGCTGTATCCTCAACTGGCTTTAAACATACATCCTGCGGTAGGAGGGGGTTGGCTGTTGTCTCTCCAAACAGAAAGTTATCATGAAGGTAAATGCAAGTTTCAGTAATGTCTATAAAATTCCTGAGTGTAATTCTGATTTGAAAGGCTTGTATAGCATGCCCAGTCCTGAACCAGCTGCTGGGTATAGAGGTTTGCTGTGAGTCAGGGGATGATGCGTGAAAAATAGTTCAGGGAGGAAGACTCTCAATTTGACCACATGAACTAAGTATCCTCACTTCATAAATAAGTGGATAACCAAATAAAAATTGGGACTGATGCTCAAGGAGGAAAGGATGCTGGAGATGTCAACTGAAACATCTGCTTCTGAAGATGAACAGTTAAAGGTGTAGGATGTAGACAGCAACAGAATACAGGCACTCCACATACATAGAGAAAAATGATTTTTCACATTAGAGACTAGGAAAAATAGATATGTGCAAGTGTGAAGTGACTAGAAAATTGAAAGAAAAAAATAGTTGTAAAGACTTGAGTAATGAAAATTTCTTGAGTCATAGTAAATGAGCCCTGAAAAACTCCATGAGAGGCATAACTTAAAGAATTACACAGGCTTCCATTGGATTTTCTATTTGATATGTAAAATTCTAACTGAAGGTATGACCAAATGAATTCCATAGATCATGCTTCACGGACAGACATATCCAGGGAAATTATTTTTCTATTCAATGCATTTTTGGCTGCCTCATTTCACCAGACTACATGCATTAACAGATTTAAACACTATTAAACAGTGATAGAGATATGCACTCATCTTTGAAACACGAGCATAGCTAGTGATATTTCCTACTGATAGCTATCAGTTCTGTAGCCCTAATTTACAGCCTATAAGTGTAGGACTGGCTTCTCAGCAATTACACATTCCTTTCAGATCAGAAGGAAAGCAATCTTATATATTTATAGCCAATTCTATTAGGTATTCAATGATTATTTGTTGATTCATGCATTGATTTTTTTTTTAAATGCAGGATGTTGTTATTTGAAGGCATTTACTCATGGGAAAAGATCTAATTGGACTGATTATATAAGCAGCATGGCCTTCATAAATAACTGATGTGTGCTATCTGTTGGCATTTGCAAATGTAGATTAGAGTGAAAGGAAGGAGTGAAGAGAGAGAATAGGACTAACAATACAGTTTGTTAGCTTAGTTTATTAATAATTTGCAGCCTTGATTAAAGTTCAGATCAAGATATGCTTATTTACTTCTTTTAAACAATATGTTGATATGAAGAATAAAAAAAGCTGAAGCTAATGTGGTTACTTAAAGAAATGAATCATACTGACAGCAGCCAATCCAAACTATTGCATATAAAAATTGGCTATGCATAATTAAAATACTAAGGTTTTTTTGTTGAAGTCAACTTGGTGGCCATGTAACTTTGTAATTATATTGGAAGTATATAATAAAGGTAAGTTACAGTATGGTTCTGAAAATTTAGTAATACAATAGGATTATTTGTTAAATATTGGCCTGAAGAATTTTACAGGGTTATTTTGCAAACATGACCACAAATCCTAGTGGTCCTATTAACCTCATTTGTGTTTGTCTGTTTCTTAAGATGTAGAAACATGAAAGCATTTAAAAACATAAGTCAAATCTTTTGAATGCATATTCTATCATCACTTCTTTTGGCCCTCGGATGAGTGAGAATCTTTTTCATGCTTCTACACAGTCATTTGCATATAAAGAGATTATTTTAATTTGATAGGATAAAATGCCTAAATGTTTTAATCAATAAAGACTACTAGCAATGTGACTATCCAGGACACAAGCTCTAGGCAAAAGAAGCTTAGAAATGCAGAACTGCAGAATGGGTTAAGAGGACAAATTCTATCATCATTTTCTTCTCTACTTTATTCTAGGGTGAGTTTTTGGTGCTATGAGTGAGGTTAAAAATAAAGAAAAAAAGAAAACACTTTGTATTGGGAAAACTGGACAGCCTCATGTGGATCAATGAAGAGAGAAGACATCTTCACATCATACACCAAAATAAACTCAAAGTGGCTTAAAGACTTACATTTAATAAAAGACAACACCATAAAATTGTTAGAAGAGAGCATAGGCAAAACATTCTCTGACATAAATCATACCAATGTTTTCTTAGGTCAGCCTCCCAAGGCAATAGAAGTAAAATAAAAAATAAACAAATAGGACCTAACCAAACTTACCCGATTTTGTGATGAATAAATGAAATTTTGCCATTTGTAACTACATAGTTGTACATTGAGGACATTATGATAAGTAAAATAAGTCAGACAGAAAGACAAATACCATATAATCTCACTTGTATGTGAAATAGTAAAAATAAAAAAAAAATTAAAAACTGAACTGAGAACAGATAGTGGTTGCAAGAGACAAGGGGTAGGTAGGAAATTGGCAAAATAGATGAAGGGAGCAAAAATATACAAATTTTCAGTTATAAGTCATGGGAAGGCAATGCAAGATATAATGACTGTACTTAGTATATCCTTGTATATTGGAAATGTGCAAGATTTTATTCTTTGTAGTTGAATAATATTCAATTTTGTATGTATATATATATTGAATTTTCTTTAATCATTCATCCGTAAATTGACAGATTATTTACATATCTTAGCTAGCTATTGTAAATAATGCTGAAATGAACCTGGGGGTGTGGATATCTTTTCTAATTAGTGTTTCTGTTTTCTTCGGATAAATACACAGAAGTGGAATTGCTGTATCAAATGAAATTCTTAAAAGTCCTGAACACAAGAAAAAAGTTTGTAACTTTGTATGGTGCCGGGGTCCAGCCCCGGTGGATCCAGGGTGATTCGAAGGTGGGGACGGAGTCGGCGTCTTTGGAAAAATACATATTTAATCACAGATATAGAGAGATTAGAAATGGATAGTGTAGTAGGAAGATTAGTGGAGAAAAAGAGGCTGAATAACTTGGATTACGTGGAATAGCATCCATGCTCCAGATGGGAATTAGCCAGAAAAACGGGAGCAAGAAAGAAGCGACATGAGGAAATCAGTCTTTCCGGAAACTGATCCGATGTCTTTATTTTTGGGTTATATATCTTTTGTTACACATAGGGATGAATACAGAGTCACGCGGGGGTCAGCAGTCCTGACCTTTATCAAAATCAGGTGCTTCACATAAATGTAGAAAAAAAAGGTCTTAGGGATATTACATCATCTTCTGGCCATGAGTGAGACCTACTGACATTTTATGATCCTTTCTTTCTGATAACCAAAAGACTTATTTCTTCCAAGGGTGTTTTTTCTTAAACCAGGCACCACCCTCCAAATAAAGTTACATTCCTATAGGGTGAGGGTGTAGTGAGTTACAATCAAGAAAGGAATTTATTTAACCCAAGTTTAACATGATTAGTCTTAAAGGTTAATACTTATTTCTTCCTATATGCTTAAAGGTTAATACTTATTTCTCCTATATGCTAGTTATATTCATTATAAGGGTAGGGAACATGGAGATTTAGCAGCAAACATCAGCCTAACAAATGAAAATCCTTTCACCAATGCTCCCCTTAAGATCTGTTTAGTCTTAAGATATGATAAAGTTACATTTTTACATAGCAAGGACACAGTGATTTATAACAAAGTACAGTGATCAACTACAAAAGAGAAAATCCATTAACTCAAAAAGTCTAGTATTGCTAACATCAAAAACTACTGTATTTCCTTTTCTATATTCCAAATACATTGATTAATATATTCCCAAGTGCCTAAGGATATAAAGGCCTGGCAGCAATCATTGCCTCAACAAGAAGAAAAAGCCCTATGCTAAGACTCTCAAAATACTCCAAAACTCTGTGCTGTTTATGGTTGAGAGGTAGTAAACAATCATGTGACAGGAGTATGGATAATCCTGTCACACAAGCTAGTCTGTCAGCAGAGAGGTTTGACCTGAGACATCCTTGTCCCACCCAGAGCAGGGAATTAGCAGCAATTATTGACACAACAAATGAAAAAACCCTTCACCAATATAATTCCTAACCAACACACTCTACTAATAATTTCTAACTCCCCAAAAGAATTTGCCTTTAGTAAGTCTAAAACATCTCATGCCTCTCAGGTTCGGGGGCTATAAACAATCACATGCGGCTGGACGAACCTATACAGGCGGGCTAGATAACCTTCAGAGGACTCCGTAAGCTGAAACACTCTTGTCACGCCTAAAAATTTTTATTGCCTTGGAGCTGCAAGTTTACTCCTTCTCCGAGAGAAACGGTTATGGGGGAGAGCCCCCCGTAAAGTCAGAGGTGCAGGTGAGAGCATAAAACAGACTCTGGGTTTGGGGTTAGATGCTCGGGAACAGGGGGTTTCCTGAGGCTTGATCATGCCTTTGCGTATGCCAAGCCTCCTTCCTCATGACCTTTGCCATGGGCGGAATTCCTCACGCTGGCCCCCGGCAGTATGGTGATGGATCTAACTAGACTTATTGTGGTAATTTTTTCACAGTATATACATATATGAAATCATTGTGCTGTACATCTACAGCTGTTATATGTTAATTATACCATGTTTTCTCTTTGTTTAGCATATCAGTTACACTTACTTAAAAAATAAAATGCTTAGCTATTGTCCTAGATTTGGCAATATAGGTTTTTAACTAATCTAAATCTAATTTCAGATAAGCAGACCATATCACTTAGTATATAATGTAAGTATCTTATAATAATTTTCCCAATTTCCTCCTGTCCCTTCTGAGGTTGCTAATAATTCATTTAATTTATCTGTATGCTATAATCATCAATATGTTGTTATATTAATGTGATCAATTCTCAGGTTAACAATGAGAATATTTCAAATTATATTTACTTCACATATTCTTCTTTCGATGATCTTCCTTTCTGCATTAACCTTGGTTGGTGGCTCAGAAGGTAAAGAATCTGCCTGCAGTGGAAGAGATCTGGGTTCAATCCCTGAGTTGGGAAGATCGCTTGGAGAAGGAAATGGCAACCCACTCCAATATTCTTGCCTGGAAAATCTCATGGAAAGAGGAGCCTGGTGGGAGGAGCCTCGTGGGCTACAGTCCATGGGATTGCAAAGAGTTGGACCAGACTGAGTAACACTTTCCTCATGTAGATATGAGTTATTGACCCAGATAATTTTCCACTGGCTCTCTTCACATATTAATATTAACTGCTTACAATTCCCTGTTGGAATTCCAACATCTATATCATATTTGGATCTTGTTGTGATGAATACTTTGTCTCTTCAAAATGTGTTTTCCTTGCCTTTTGGCATGCCTAAACTAACTTTTTGGGTAACTTTTTGTTGATACCAAACCATGTATCAGGTAACAGAAACTGCATTATACACACCTTTAGTGTGAAGATTTTTATTATTTTTCCTTGAAGTAGTGCTGTGTTTAATATTTGTTATAGCTGTATATTGGAGAAGGAAATGGTAACCCTGTTCATTAAGTGTTCTTGCCTGGGAAATCCCATGGACAGAAGAGGAGCCTGGCAGGTTACAGTCCATGGGGTTGCAAAGAGTCAGGCATGACTGAGTGAGATACTTTTTTTTTTTTTATAGTGGTATATATGTCAATGAATAAAAATTCCTCGCCTGTTCTTGTTTTATCTCCACCATTGTCTTAGGCTTTTCTAGTAATTCCTTCTCAGTGTGAGTCTCTATCTAGCAGCTTTTTTATTTAAAATTCACTGCTAGTACACTGGAATCCTATTGATGTGGTGATTAAACGAAGAGGAAATAAATTGTTGTATAATGTTATAATTAAATCTGAGCATTTTAGTGGGCTAATGTCCTTGGGCATGACATTCACATATATCTTAACTTTTTGTTCCCGGTTATGTGAGACAGGAAGGCTAGGGGGATGGAGTTGAGAAGTGATTTCCCCCAAATGGGCTAGCACTATTATGTCTTTGCTTCCTACAGACTAGACCTTTGTTTTGAGCAAAACTTAAGTATATTTTACCAAGGTTACTTTTACCTTCCCACTACTAGAGCCATGAGTGTATCTTTATTGGTTCCTCACAGTGAGAAACTATTGGATTTCTGCAGATAAAACCCAGAGAAATGAGGGAGGGGAGTCCTGCCAGTCAACCCCAAAGAAATGGGAGGCCCCACTTAACACTACAGTTTACAGGAGTTTATCACTTTCTGACTGAGTCTAATTTATAATAAATCTTTGGCACTCAAAGCTACCTACTCCTATCTGTTTACATCCCTAGCCACTTCTGCTCCAGATAAATAGATCTTGTCAGTAAATTTTAGAATCAACTGTCTTTCCATAGTTCAGGCTGTCAAACTGCTATGACCTTAGTTCCCTGATGAGTCTAAGAAAGGTTATCAATTTTTAATTTAATGATTTGTAAGAAAAAAAAAAAAACCTAGAAAAAACTGGGATGATGGTTTCTGAACTTTTTATCTATTGGAACTAAAACCACAAAAATGAATACTTTTTCACATTGATTTACTTATTTGGCTATGCCATGTCTTAGTTTTGGCATATGGCATCTTTATTTGCAGGCTGCATATTCTTAGTTGCTGCAGGTGGGATCTAGTTCCCTGAGCATAGATCAAACTCAGGCCTTATCCTCTGGATTGGGAACATGAAATCTTAGCCACTAGACCACAGGGCACATCTCCCAAAATGATGTTTCTTGAATGAAAAAAGAGCAGATTAAAATTGAGTACATCACATTTAGTAAAAGGAAGAAATATTTCAATTTTACATGTATGCAAGTAATGGACCAAAACTAATCAAACTTTAAAAAATCTGACAAATACTGATCTAGAGCACTGGTCTAGTTTTGCTTTTTTTGTGACAGGAAGCATTTATATGCTTGATGCACCCATTTTTTAAAATTAAATTAGCATTAAACCATAAGATAAAATACATTTTGAGTTCCATATAATCACAGTGTACTGGCTATAATGCCTTAGCTTTTCTCAGAACCAGAATTTTGCATCATTCCCTAGAGAAATGCTCCTGTAGAAATTAATTCACTTTTGACAACACTGACCAGTAAAAATACATTAATTTTAAAGAACTTCAGAAAAAAATTGAGCAAGGTAAAGAAAAAAATACTACAGGAAAAACCCCAGTACCTCCAACTCATACTGAAGTTTTTAAATTTCTCAAATTAGTTTTCTATTATTTCATTATTCTGTTCTCACTGGGGAATAATAACCTTATTCACACTAGTTAATTTACACATACTTGAAAGTTAACATTTTCTAGTTAAAACAAAATTGATGTGTCATTTAAAAATGTGTCTAATTTAAACATGAGGTGTTAGATTGGAAGACTTTGTATAGATCACTTCTCAGTATCAGTTACCTTATCTTGAGCTATCCATCACTGAGGCTGTATCCTGTTTGGGGTATTAGTCTCTCTTAAAAGCCCTTGTTTCAAAATTCTTCCTGGAGTGGGCCTCAAAGCTCTTATTTCCAGAAACAGGCACTCTCTCTCTGACATCTAGACTAAGATCAACCACAACTGCTGACAAATCCAAGGGAAAGAAGTCCTATGATTCTCATCTTTGCACGTGACCTACTATTGACGCTTTTGCTACTGTTCCTTCTACTCTTGTTATTCAATCACCTAGTCATGTCCACGTCTTTGTGACCCCATGGACTGCATCATTTCTGTCCTTCACTATCTCCTGGAGTTTGTTCAAACTCATGTCCACTGAGTGGGTGATGCAATCCAACTATCTCATCATTTGTCCCCCCACTCCTTCTCTTCCTGTCCTCAATCTTTCCCAGCATCAGTGTCTTTTCCAAGGAATCAGCTCTTCACATCAGGTGATCAAAGCATTGGAGTTTTAGTATCAGTCCTTCCAATGAATATTCTGAGTTGATTTCCTTCATTATTGACTGGTTGGACCTCCTTGCTGTCCAGGGAACTCTCAAGAGCCTTATATGCAACATCAATGTGATACAATGCATTAAAAAATGAAGAATACAATTCTCAACAAACTGGGCATAAAGAAAACAAATTTCATTAAAATAAAGGTCTTACATGACAGGTGAAAAAGTGAAAGTGACTCAGTCATGACCAAATCTTTGCAACCCCATGGACTGGGGGCCACCAGGCTCCTCTGTCCATGGAATTCTCCAGTCAAGAATATTCAAGTGGGTTTCCTTTCACTTCTCCAGGTGATTTTCCCTACTCACGGTCAGACCTGGGTCTTCTGCATTGCAGGCAGATTCTTTACTAACTAAGCCACCAGGGAAACCCACAGCCCACTCTTGAATCGTAATCAACAGAAAAAGATTGAAAAATCAGAAACAAGACCAAGATGTCCAATCTCACCACTTTTATTCACCATAGTAATTAAAATTATCAACAGAGAAATTAGGCAAGAAAAAGAAATAGAAGTCATCAAAATATGAAAAAAAGGAAAGAAATTGTTCCTATTTAGAGATAATATGGTGTTATATGTAGAAAACACTTAAAAACTCCACCCCAAAACTATTAGAAATAATAGATTAATTCAATAAGGTTGCAAAATATAAGGTTAAAAATAAATCAGCCACATTTCTTGTGTGTGTGTGTGTGTTTTCAGTTGCATTTCTATACACTATAATCAAGCTGTAAGAAGGATATTAATGAAATATCCCATATATAATTTCATCAAGAAAGAATACTTAGGAATAAATTTAACTGAGAATAAAAGTATCTGTACACTGAAAACTAATTTCTTTCTGATGAAAGAAATTAAAGTGTTTACAAATAAGTTGAAAGATATTCCCTGCTAAAGGAATATTAGATTAAAAGAATATTGTTGAAATGTTCATACCATCCAAAGCAATCTATATATTTAATACAATCTCTATCAGAATTTCAATAGTGTTTTTTACAGAAATAGATATTTGTGTGGAACCACAAACGACCCCAGATAGCAGGAAAAACATTGGTAAAGAACAAAGCTGGAGATAAGACATTTCCTGATGTCAAACTATATTACAAAGGTATTGTTATTAAAATAGTATGACATTAGCATAAAAACTGACATAGATCAGTTAAACAGAATAGAGATACCAGAAATGAATTCATATATAATATATGCTCAGTTAATTTACAGACAAGGGAGAGGATTAGTCACTCAGTCATGTCCAACTCTTTGCAACCCCATAAACAGTGGCCTGCCAGGCTTTTCCCTCCATGGAATTCTCCAGGCAAGAATACTACAGTGGGATGCTGTTCCCTTCTCCAGGGGATCTTCTTGACCCAGGGATTGAACTCGTGTCCCCCATATTACAGGCAGATTCTTTACCAACTGAGCCACCAGGGAGGCCCAAGGAGTCAAGTATATACACTGGAGAAAAGACAGTCTCTCCAATAATGTTTGTAAAAATGCACAGCCACATTCAAAAAATGAAGTCAAACCCTTATTTTGCACCACACAGAAAAACCAACTCAAAATGGATTAAAACCTTAAATTTAAGACCTGAAATCATAATACTCCTAAAAGTAACACGCAGTAATCTCCTTGACATCATTGTTGGTGATGATTTTTTCTTGGACTTGACAACACAAGGAAAGGCAATAGAGGCAAAATATAAACAGTTGGGACAGCATCAAGTTAAAAAGTTCTGCAAAATAAACTATCAATAAAATGAAAAGCAAACTTACTGAACAAAAGATGATAAGTAGTTGCAAATCATATCCGATGAGGAGTTAATATCCAAAATAGTTAAATAACTCACAGAACTCTATAGGAAAAAAACAGAAAAACAAACCATCCATTTAACAAATGGGCAGATGATCTGAACAGATATTTTTTCCAAAGAAGAAATATAAATCGCCATGAGGTACATAAAAGGGGATCAACATTATTAGTTATCAGGTAAAGGTAAGTCAAAACAATGATGAGTTACCTCATATCCTTTAGAATGGCTACAAAAAGGCAAAGAATGACAATTGTTTATGAGGATGTCAAAAAAAGAGAACTTTTGTGTACTACTGCTGGAAATTTAAGTTGGTACTGTGGCTATGGAAAGCAGTATAGAGGTTCTTTAAAATATTAAAAATTAGAACAACATGATCCAGGATTCCCACTTTGGAGTATATATCCAAAGGAAATGAAAAGAGAATGTTGAAGAGGTACCTTCATTCCCATATTCATTACAGCCTTATTCACAATAGCAAAGGCATGAAAACAATCTCAGTGTTCATCAACTGATGAATGAATAAAGAAGTTGTGGTATATGTTTCTTCTATGGAATATTATTCAGCCGGGGAAAAGAAGGAAATCCTTTCCATTTCAACAACATGGATGGATCTTTAGGACATTATGCTAAGTGAAATAAGCAAGATAGAAAATCAAATACTGAGTGATATCTCTTATACATGAAATCCAAATTAAAAAGTCAAACTCCTAGAATCAAAAAGTAAACAAAGTGTTTGGCCATGACTGGAGCTGTAGAAAATAAGAAGAGACTGATGAAAGTAGAAAAGCTTTCATCAATAAGATGAATAAGCTATTATCTAAAGTGTAACATGGTGACTGTAACTAACTACACTGTATTGTGCTAAGACAGTAGACTTGAAGTGTCACAAACAGACACAAAAGATAAATATGACAAGTGATAGATGTGTTAAAAATGTATCAAGAGTTGATCTCAGATAAAAAGTGTTAAAATGACAAAAATTCTGTACTTGTCTATGTTATAGTCTTAAACATTAAGGGAAAGACTACTTTCTAAGTAAAGCATAAGTTAATCTGGCACATGCCAATAAACCTTAGCTGCAAATTCCCTGATGAACTCAGGGATAAACATTGAATGAACAAATGCCTACATATATTAACATATAGTCAACTTATGTACACATTACTTTGAAAAAGTATGAATTCTGATTATCTAACTTCTATGCTACTTAAATTGAAAATTAAATCTCTTGAACATTATATCTTTAAGCTAGGACTTAAAATCGTTGTCATATAACAGATGGAACATTTCTAATATGCTATGTAAACTGGCTAGAAATTAAATATAATTGTGTCTAAGTTTGGTTACTCTTTCTTACAAATTCTATATACCCCTATTTAAATGACTAAGAACCAACTGCTCACGTCCACAGAATTTCTGATGTAAATAGACATGTTTTCAAGAAAAAAATATATCATTAAATGTGCAAAAAATGTAAAATAGTAAAAATTATTCTCTTAAATAAACCAAAACTGAAAGTAAAAAGTCAGAATAAAACCTTATGTCATAGTGAATGTGATTTTTGGCATTAAGTTGTGCACATATGAACACTGAAAAAATTTAAAGCATTCTCAATACTATGATTTACAGGTTAAAGTTTGATAATTTCTCTTACAAAGACTGATTAATCTACTGAGTCAAGTATAAAAATATACATTAATAGCATTGTTACCTTAAGATCTTCGACCATCTGATTTTGACTCCATTTTGTCAATTTTTAATAAATAATTGCCTATACTTATTACTTCAATAAAAGATGAAAAATTTACCTCTAAGTATCATTTGAGAATGTTAGAAATTCTTTCCAGAAGAAATAATATGATTTTCATCACATAATACCTACATTATGATTTTAAGTGAAAATATATTTCCATTACACCTTATTTTTCTTTAGGAAAGGAGAACATTCAACTGATGAAATTATCCCAAGTGTGGAACCCTATCTCTTCTTTTAGTTTTAACACATTCAGATATTAATTAACTCTGGCTCACATTAGAACTATATTTTTAGAAAATAACTTAAGTGGGGCTGCTATTTAGATTCAATGCAACTGTAAAATTTTCTGAGAATCAAATAATCTTCTCTAATACAGTCAACAGAAAGTTATAACCAGAAAAAAAAAAAAAACATAGTGCTAAGAAAATAAAAATAAAATATTTATGCTTTTTTATTTAACTAGAAATTATTATGCTTACAGAATGTTTGAGAAAATATACCACAGTTTGTAAGAAATTGAAAAGAACTGGTGTTTGGCTAAAGGAAAATAAGAGACCATTGTTTCAGCAATTGATTCCCACCCAAGACATCACTGCGTGGAGTGGGCTTTTGATGATTTGAATACAAGTGGTTAGTATAGTCTTTATAAATTAATATTATGACCACAGTATAAATTTAATTTTGAAAATCAAAATTTATATTGACTTTTTAGTTTAACCAAGTGCCAAAGGAGGAGAGACACTGAATATGACATTCAATACAGAGCTGAAAATTTAACTAAACTGGCATTTAACAATTACAATACCAGATAAACATAATACTGAATTGTTCTAATATTCCATAACTTCTCTCCATAAATGATTTATGTATTTTTTTCCAGGTGAAATAAAAAATATCAAGAAGATATAATACAAGTAGCTAATATATGATTTTTCTTTTGAAACTAAAATTGCTTGGGTTGTGTTATAGAAATATCACTACAATTGCTACTGTGGGCCTTACTGAAGCAAAAATATAGAATTCCCACTTGGTCAAGGACAGTATCATCATCATACCTGATGAGTGATTACAATAAAATATAATTTGGATTGAATATGTTAACAGGGAAAATAAATTATAATAATTCACTGAGAAATTGAAATAGTCATGATTGTAATAGTTTTCTTTAGGGAACTTATATCATGGGCCAGGTACTATGCTAAGTACTTACATGATGCTATTAATAGCTAATATATTAAATAGTCACTATTTGTCAGATTCTGTGCTAAATACATTTTCTTCACAGCAGACAAAATTCCAATACTGTCCTCAAGATCCCCCTATCTTGCTTTACATAATCACTTTACTTATGTTTGGGTAAGATGTCCTACCATGATGGGGTATTGCTACAATGATTAAATTATATTATAAGGCAGACATGAAGGGTTTTTGCAGCTGTGATTGAGAACCAAGATCTTTTGGAGTAGAAAAGGAAATATTTCTGTGTTGGCCTCCTTAATAATGTGAAAACTCTTAAAAGATAGCCTGGGCCATTTCTAAAGAGAAATTCTCTTGCTAACTTTAAAGAAGCAACATTTCTTACAATGAAAGGGCTCATGTGAGCATCCCCTAGCTAAGAGATAGAAAGAAAACAGATGTCAGTCAGTCCTATGATCATTGAAAGATGATTAGATGAAGTCTTCCAACAACTGCATGAATGTGGAAGAAGATTACAAGTTCCAGAAATAACCAGGTTGGCAAATACTTAGAGTGTAGCCTTACGAAATCCTGAGTGGAGGGCCAGGTAGCTCTGCTCAAACTCTTGACTCTCAGACTCTGAGATAATGAGTGGATATTGTTTGAAGCCACTAAGTATATGTTGTTGCATTATCAAATAGAAATGAGTATAACTGTTGCTTGATCTTTATAAAATTCTCATAGTTTGTTTAGGCTACTATAACAGAATACAGTGGTGGCTTTTCAACAAGTTTACTTCTCACAGTTCAAGGTTTGGAATTCCAAGATCAAGGCACTGGCAAATTCAGTGTCTGGTGAGGATATGCTTTCTGTCTCATACATGGTTTTCTTTTCCCTGTTTCCCTACATGGTGAAATGGGCAAAGGAGATCCTTGGATCTCTTTTATAAGAACTCTAATTACTTCCTAAATGTACTAAGTCACTTCAATCATGTGCAGCTCTTTGTGACCCTGGACTGTAGCCCACCAGGCTCCTGTGTCCATGGGATTCTCAAGGCATGAATACTGGAGTGGGTTGCCATGTCCTTCTCTAGGGGATCTTCATGACTCAGAAATCAGAACTGTATCTCTTTTGTCTCCTGCAATGGCAGGTGTGTGCTTTACGACTAGAGCCACCTGTGATGCCCCTTCCAAAGGTCACACCTCTAAATATCATCATATTGAGAGAATGGGTTTCAACATATGAATCTGAGGGACAAACCTTCAGTCAATAGTAGAACATAGTTTACTATTGATGGAGACAGAATAATCAGAGTTCAAATTCAGCCTCTCTAATTCTAGCGTTAATGTGTGTTAGCCGCTCAGTCATGTCCGATTCTTTGCGACCACATGGACTGTAGCCCACCAGGGTCCTCTGTCCATGGGATTTTCCAGGCAGGAATACTGGAGTGGGTTACCATTTCCTTCTCCAGGGGATCTTCCCAACCTACGAACTGAGTCCAGGTCTCCTGCATTACAGGCAGATTATTTATTCTCTGAACCTCAACGGATTAGCCATGTTCTTAAAAATTCAAACAGTGAATTCTGCTCATTTCAATCCTTTCAATAATCCTATGAAATTGGTATTATCATGCTTATTCTATAAAAGGGGATATTGTTCTAAGGATATTAAATAAATTTTCCAAAGCTACATGAACACATTATGGAAATGAAATTTAAACACAGGATGAAGTGGCTACAAACTATCCTAAGCAGCATATTATACATGAGAGTTACCTGTTTAAAAGGTGAAATGAAGGCAATCTGGGAATCCATTTTCCTATCCACTTAAGCCTCAATTTTCTATTCTATGAAGAGTTACCATTGCCCTTTGGGACCCAAAGATTTTTGTCTCCCTGCTCTTTTAAAGTTGATGTTTCTACAATTCTCATTCTTTTGTTGTTGTTGTTGTTTT
Source organism: Ovis canadensis (assembly GCF_042477335.2). Classification (NCBI taxonomy): domain Eukaryota; kingdom Metazoa; phylum Chordata; class Mammalia; order Artiodactyla; family Bovidae; genus Ovis; species Ovis canadensis. The sequence continues at coordinate 67,123,861 of NC_091250.1, forward strand.
CTTATTAAACACTCACATTTTCTCAACAAAGCATGAATGCCATGTGGTAATCTGATACACCACATATCAGTTTAAATTTCAAGTTTAACAATTTTACAGTAAAGTTGTTGCTTTGGAATAGTTAGCCAGGGAATAAAGCACCATTAAAATAACATGATTGACAGTAGGGACTAAGATCTTTCAGTTTATTTCCTGATAACCTGAGATGCATATAAAAAATAGACTGATATATCAACAAGAAAACTTTTAAAATAAGGATCAATAAAAACTTTGAAAAAATCAAATATGTTTCCATTTTTGTCTTCATAACTCTGCTTTTTTTTAAATGATATCATTAACTATTGTTTTTTGTTAGTGTTGAGAGCCATGTTGAAAACCATGTCACAGAGCTACTGCTAGCAATATGTCATATTTTTTTAAATCCTTTTGTTTTACATTGTTCACTTCTTTCCTGTCATGACTATTAGAACATAATAAAAATATTAAGATCAGAGAGGTCATATTGCCATCAAATCTCAACAATGAAACTGTGAGAAGCAAAAGATTCAAGGAAGAAATACAAATGAAAAGGAGAAAAAATAAGTATCTTATTTGCTATTATATTCAACACTAACAATTTTAGAGTGCTAAAATCAAAATATGTTTGTAAAATCTCCCAAAATCAGAGTTAGGGAGTAAGTGGAAAGTAAGTGGAAAGATAAAACAAGGGATGAAAATGCTTTAAATACATGGTGTATAGTTCCCTTAAAACATAGTCTAGAACATGTGCTCGGTCAACTCTGTGACCCTTTAGATCTGTAGCCCACCACACTTCTTTGTCCATGGGGGTTTTCAGGCAAGAACACTGGAGTGATTTCCTCCTCCAAGGGACCTTCCTGATCCAGGGAAGATCTCTGCATTTCCCATGTCTCCCACATTGGCAGGGGAATTTTTTACGCACTGAGCCATCAGGGAAGCCCCACACTAAAACTCTAAGCTTTCTTAGATTAATAGGCACTACTTATGCCAAGAACCATGGTTTAGTTTAACTTGTTACTAAAAGTCACAGTGGAAATAGTGACAGACTTTATTTTGGGGGGCTCCAAAAATCACTGCAGATGGTGACTGCAGCCATGAAATTAAAAGACACTTGCTTCTTGGAAGAAAAGCTATGAGCAACCTAGAGAGCATTTTAAAAAGCAAAGACATTACTTTGCCAACCAAGGTAAATCTAGTCAAAGCTATGATTTTTCCAGTAGTCATGTATGGATGTAAGAGTTGGACTATAAAGAAAGCTGGGCACTGAAGGATTGATGCTTTCGAACTGTGGTGTTGGAGAAGACTCTTGTGAGTCCCTTGGACTGCAAAGAGATCCAACCAGTCCATCCTAAAGGAAATCAGTCCTGATATTCATTGGAAGGACTGATGCTGAAACTGAAACTCCAATAGCTTGGCCACCTGATGCAAAGAACTGACTCATTTGAAAAGACCCTGATGCTGGGAAAGATTGAATGGGGGAAGAGAAGGGGACAACAGATGATGAGATGGTTGGATGGCATCACTGATTCAATGGACATGAGTCTGAGTAAACTCCAGGAGTCAGTGATTGACAGGGAGGCCTGGCGTGCTGTGGTCCATGGGGTTGCAAAGAGTCGGACGCAACTGAGCAACTGAACTGAACTTATTTGAAAAGTCTCAACAGACAAAATATTGCACTTCTGCTGTCTAAATTTCATTAGGAGAAGTATTTTATGATTCCTAACTCTCATCGACAATCTCTGAAACTATTACTGCTCTCTGCCAAAATACCTAGATTTGTCATCTCCTTGCTAAGGCACACATGACACTATAAGCCTTCAGAATTTGCCTTCAATACAGAAGAAATCCTTCGGAGAAAATCACTTTGTTAAATATTTCATATTTGTACATGCTTTTTCCAAATAATTTTTATACTCAGAACAGCTTAGAAAAATTATATTTCCTCTGTACAAACCACCTGGAAGAAATATCATAATACATTGTAATATCCTTTAAAGAGTTTTAATTCCTTATGGTTATAAAATCATTTTTCTTTTCATAGTATTATTGGGTTATCTTGAGAAGTCACAATGAAATGGTGAAGAGTGCAATTGAAATTTATCTTTAGACATTAAAAAATTAATATTGATAAATCTCTATCCTGGGTTATATTGGACTTCTTAATATCTCAGGATTTTCTGCATACCATATTTAGCCTTTAACTTTTAAAAGTGAGGATGTTTCTCCCCCAAAGGTAACAAATAACAAGAACTCTTATTTTTGCTATTCAGGCAAACAGCGGTAAGATGGTGTAAGAATCTCAGAGAAGATTAAAAAGCATGAGAGCTCCTGAACAAAATTAAATGTTTGACATTTAAATATATACTCACTTCCACAAACATAGGGGCATACATCCAATTTCTGCATCCTTATGAATTTTTAACCAATTACTAGGCTTATATGATGGCAAGTCCTCTATAGAAAAATTACATTCTTCTATTTAAATTCTGTTTCAATAGCTCAGAATTCATGTTTAGCATAGTGATTTCTAGGTTTTAAAGACAAAAGTTTCAATGGAAATATACGGGGAAAAGAGAACTGGTTATACTCCCCTGAAAGTAAAATAAATGAAATATAATCTGACAGTTTAAATTTAATCAGTATGTCACCATTTTGTCTTAATAGAGCAAATCACCCTAGGTTGAGTACTTAATTTACTCTCAGCAGCTAGAGGTGGGTAATGAAAGCAAGAGTCACTCAATAGTTGGATATAGAAAGTAGTGCAATTAAGGCTGCTCATAACAATTCAAATTAGATCTGAATCGTGGATGGGATTGCTAATTTAGACAAGTATAACTTTGGAAAGCTTCATAGCTTCAGCATATCAAGTATGCATGGCAGGTATTTCTTGATTCCTTGACATTTCAAATCAATAGTTTTAAGGTGTTAGTAATGTTAGTTTGCAAAGCACAAGGGTTTGTAATAAAATACTTACACCATGTGTATGTACAAATAAGGTTTCTTTCTTTTATTCCTCCTGTGACTATACTTTCAAGCACCGAAAAGGGCAAGAGGGGAGCAAACAATTAGCAGAGAATGTTATATGTAAAATTATCAATTTTGTCTACTTACCAAGGGAATAGAGTTAGACTAAAGGATTAGGCAAACAATCTGAGATCATTTAGATTCTATCATGGGATTTGCTGCAAAATGAAACGTTCATAAGGAAGTTACTTTATGATGTGTTCATTTGCCCTTTGTAGGGTCATTAGAAAATTTATTTCTAGTACATAAGGAGATGAAATTTGTTCATTTCAGCGCTCAGTGGTAAATCTGGATTAAAAAAATACACTTGTTAGATGAATAAATGATAGCAAAATAAGTTACTTCATCTCATATGGCTTTCTCTGACGCTGTTTTACAACCTGGAAGTGAATAAGGTTACATTAAATTAGTGAGTTGGTGCTGCTAAATTTTCTAATAAATACTAAATTTTCCAGAGTTTCCTAATTATTGAGAGTCAGAGAAATAAACCTACTTGTTTGGGAAGATTGGTAAATTTTTTTAATTGTAATTAACCAGGAGAGGTCAATTGTTCAAACTCTTGTGCAAAGTTTAGATGTGCAGGTCAGAAAGTGTGATTTTCTATGCCAACTTCCAGTTAGTGTGGAATTATGGATTTTGCATAACAGGGTAAAGATATTTTCCCTATCCTTACAGCTGTTACTCAGAAGAATAAATGGTTATCAGAACCCAGGTACAATGGCACAAAACTTAGGTAAGCTGTTAGAATGTTGATTTGCAGAAACAAAATTCTTGGTAAGATAGCAGCAGAGAACAGCATGTAGTGTTGAAGAGAAATTAAGAAGAGAGAAAACCAAGTGTTAATCCAGAAGGTGTTTCCAAACTAAAGATGTAGATATCCTGTTTGATTTGAGAAACACAAGAACATATCAACTGATTTTCTATATTTAGTCTCACATCTACTTAAAAGATAAAATCTCTAAATCTTTCTTCATTTCAGTGGCACTTGTAGCTTTTTTTTCCTTTGGTACCTATGCTAATGTAGTGAGTTAAACATTTTTAATTTTCATGATGGCTAATTATAATATATACCCCTTTTTATTGCTTACTATATGACTGCTATTCAAGCACTGATAATTAAAATGATTCAAGTATTTATTAAATATATTTGTGTTTAATAAAGTGAATCCATCGCATTCAACAAATATGTATTAAAAATCTATTGTGCACATATCATGCTCTTGGGACACAATGGGGAAAAAGATATAAACCCCTGCCTCCATAAAGCTTATAGTCAAACAAGGGGAAATTAATAACCAATGAAGATATGTATCTATCTTGTAGGTAGTATTCCCTTATGGCTCAGATGGTAAAGAGTCTGCCTGCAACATGAGAGACTCTGGTTCGATCCCTGGCTTGGGAAGGTCTCCTGGAGAAGGAAATGGTAACCTACTCCAGTATCCTTGCCTGGAAAATCCCATGGACAGAGAAGCCTGGCAGGCTACCGTCCATGGGGCAGCAAAGAGTCAGACACGACTGAAGCAATTTCACTTTCTTTTTCATAGGTAGCATAAGGGGTTAAGTGATAGGACAATAAAAGAAACAGGAGTATATCAGGAGTATATGTGTATATATTGTCTGTGGGGTTTATTGTTGTTATTCAGTCGCTAAGTCATGACTGACTCTGTGACCCCCATGGACTGCAGTACACCAGGTTTCCCTGTCCTTCCCAATCTCCTGTAGTTTGCTCAAACTCATATTTAATAAATCAGTGATGCCATCCAACCATCTCATCCTCTGTCACTCCCTTCTCCTGCCCTCAATCTTTCCAAATATCAGGGTCTTTTCTAATGGGATGGCTCTTGGCATCATAGGTGGCCAAAGTATTGAAGCTTCCGTTTCAGCATCAGTCCTTCCAATGAATATTCAAGGACTGATTTCCTTTAGAATTGACTGATTTGATCTTCTTGCAGTTCAAGGGACTCTCATGAGTTTTCTCCAACACCACAGTTCAAAAGCATCAATTCTTTGGTTCTCAGCTCTCTTTATAGTTCAACTTTCACATCCATACATGTCTACTGGAAAAACCATACCTTTGACTATATGGACCTTTGTCTACAAGTAATGTCTCTGCTTTTTAATACACTTTCTAGATTTGTCATAACTTTCTTCCAACGAGTGAGTGTCTTAATTTCATGGCTGCATTCACCATATGCACTGATTTTGGAGCCCAGGAATATAAAGTATGACACTGTTTCCATTGTTTCCCCATCTATTTGCCATGAAGTGATGGGACCAGATGCCATGATCTTAGTTTTTTGAATGTTGAGCTTTAAGCCAGGTTTTTGACTCTCCTCTTTCACCTTTAAGAGGCTTTTTAGTTCCTCTTCACTTTCTGCCATAAGGGTGATGTCATCTTCATATCTGAGTTTATTGATATTTCTCCCAGCAATCTTGATTCCTTCTTGTGCTTCATCCAGCCTCGCATTTCGCATGATGTACTTTGCATATCACTTAAGTAAGCAGGGTGACAATATACACCCTTGACATACTCCTTTCCCAATTTTGAACCAGTCCATTGTTCTATGTCTGGTTCTAACTGTTGCTTCTTGACCTGAGTATAGATTTCTCAGGAGGCAGGTAAGGCAGTCTGTTATTTCCATCTCTTTAAGGACCGTTGTTTGGAGAGTGCAGTTTTAAACATGGTGGTCAATACAGACCCCCGTGGAGAAGCCCACATACAAACACTAATTTGAAGGAAAAGAAGAGATTAGTTATTCAGATATCTGGAGCAAATATTGCTTCTAGAAGAAAGAACATCAGGAGTAATCATCCTCAGTCAGAGGCATTCCTGAGATCCTAGACCCCGTGGGAATGGCCTGGGAGAAAATTAATGAGATTTGATGGAAAGGGAGGAGGGGAACTGTGCAAACAGAAAGTACAAACCTTCTCTGTGGACCATAGCAATACATTTGTAAGACTGTTAGCTGACACAGGAGGTTTTGAACACTTTTCTATTGGTCCTTCTTATCTTCATTGCCTGTCATGCCTGAGGCCTGCAGTATATCACTTAAGATTTAAAATAAAAAATATAGACAGGGGAGAAAGGCTACCCCAAACAAAAACTCACCTTAAAGGTTTCAAATCTGTCTTAGCTTAAATAAATAGTTAGGATCCTTCCAAAGACAAATATATGTTGTGTACCTCTCAATAAGTATTAAGTATTAAGAGTAATGCAAATGCTAAATGTTATGAATGAGTGAACTTATAGAAGAAACAAAGCACTTAAGCCATTGAATATCTCTCACACATATACCCCTCTGAGAATCTTATGTCTTGATCAAAGAAGAAAGGCCTATCTTGATATTTGAAGATGGAATGAGCAAAGGAGTTTTTTTCTTATCTTTTGCCATATAGTTCTAACATATATAATAGTGTATAGTATTGTCAGTGATCATATTTATACAATGTAACTCAAGAACCTAGTTTCTGTTAATGTTTCATTATTTTCATTGACAACCTAAAATATATTAAATTATCAACCAGAGACTATATTACCTTGACAAAGAAAGTATGATTTCCTATCAAGTATATCCTAATGAATTAGGCTTTTTTTTCTTTCAAAGTCTAAAAGTTGATCCATTATTTCTGAAGATCTGAGAGACATTGAAAGTGAAGTGAAAGTGTGCTCAGTCGTGTCCAACTCTTTGTGACCCCATGGACCAGAGCTTACCAGGCTCCTCTGTCCATGGGATTTTCCAGGCAACAGTACTGGAGTGGTTTGCCATTTCCTTCTCCAGGGGATCTTCCCGACCCAAGGATCAAACCCAGGTCTTCTGCGTTGTAGACAGACACTTTACCACCTGAGCCACCAGGGAATTTAAGCATATATAATTAATTTCACCATTTTAATAGGTGAACTTTTTAAAAATACTGTTTTTATTTATTTATTTTAATTGGAGTCTAATTACTTTACAATATTGTAATGGTTTTTGCTGTACATTGACATGAATCAGCCATGGGTATACATGTGCTCCCCATCTTGAACCCCCCTCCCACCTCCCTCCCCATCCCATCCCTCTGGGTCATCCCAGTGCACCAGCCCAGAGCACCTTGTCTCATGCATTGAACTTGGACTGGCAATCTGTTTCACATATGGTAATATACATGTTTCAATGCTATTCTCTCAAATCATCCCACCCTCACCTTCTCCCACAGAGTCCAAAAGTCTGTTTTTTACATCTGTGTCTCTTTTTCTATCTCGCATATAGGATCATCATTACCATCTTTTAAAATTCCATATATATGCATTCAGTTCAGTTCAGTTCAGTCACTCAGTCGTGTCCGACTCTTTAGGACCCCATGAATCACAGCATGTCATTAGTACATTGTATGGTGTTTTTCTTTCTGACTTACTTTAGTTTGTATAATACGCTCCAGTTTCATCCACCTCATTAGAACTGATTCAAACACATTCTTTTTAATGGCTGAGTAATATTCCATTGTGTATATGTACGACAACTTTCTTATCCATTCATCTGCCGATGGACATCTAGGTTGCTTCCATGTCCTGGCTATTTGCCTGCCTCTCTGCCTCTGGTGCGGGGAGGGGCCAGTCCATACCTGGCTAGCTCTCCTCTGGTATTTGCTCAGTCCTTTGTTCTGTGAGAGGGCCAGGCTGTGCCTCAGAGCTTTTCACGAAAAAGTTCTATCTTTTTTTCTCTCTGGCTATCTCACAGTTTAAGCTAAAGCTGAAGCTCCAGTACTTTGCACCTCATGCGAAGAGTTGACTCATTGGAAAAGACTCCGATGGGAGGGATTGGGGGCAGGAGGAGGAGTGGATGACTGAGGATGAGATGGCTGGATGGCATCACGGACTTGATGGACATGAGTCTGAGTGAACTCTAGGAGTTGGTGATGGACAGGGAGGCCTGGCGTGCTGCGATTCATGGGGTCACAAAGAGTCGGACACAACTGAGAGACTGAACTGAACTGAATTGATCTCATAGTTTTGGTTGCTATCTCAGGTTAGCTCCCTCAGATTTTCCTCAGGGCATTCAGGCCCAGTCCCCACCCTATGCATGCAGCCCACGCCTCCCTGTTCAGCTCCTGCTCAATGCTGGTGGATACAAGCCTCTGGATTACCTCGCTGCTGGGAGTCGAGGCTAGATGCATAATCTGTGGGTTCTTTTTTTTCCCTCCCATTTATGTTGCCCTCCAAGATTCCAAAACTTCCCACAGACCCGCCAGTGAGAGAGTTTCCTGGTCTTTGGAAACTTCTCCTCTTTCACGACTCCCTACCCTGGATGGGTCTCTGTCCCTAACTCTTCTCTCTCTCTTTTTATCTTTTATATTTTGCCCTACCTCCTTTTGAAGAGAATGGGATGACTTTCTGGGTGCCTGATATCCTCCATCAGCATTCAGAAGTTGTTTTGTGGAACTTGCTCAGCGTTCAGATGATCTTTTGATGAATTTGTGGGGGAGAAAGTGGTCTCCCCATCCTATTCTTCTGCCATCTTCCATAAATGAACTTTTTAAGGTCATATTCTTACTTATGTTTTTAAGGTCACTTCACTGGATATACTTAGGAAAAATAAAACTTAGTTTCTTTCCCATACATGTGTTATTTTGCTTTTCAGGATGAATATTTATATTTCGAAGAAAATCCAATTAAATGAACTCAACTTTTTTAACTTTTTTAAACTTTTTCTAGTTAACTTTTATTTTTATCTGTATGACTACAAATGCTTTCTAATTTCCCATCTTTTGTGAGTGAAGTGAAAGTTGCTCAGTCATGTCCAACTCTTTGCAACCCCATGGACTATACAGTCCATGGAATTCTCCAGGCAAGAATACTGGAGTGGCTAGCCTTTCCCTTCTCCAGGGGATCTTCCCAACCCAGGGATCAAACACAGGTCTCCCACATTGCAGGTGGATTCTTTACCAGCTGAGTCACAAAGGAAGCCCTTAGTAACTAAAATATGTGTTAAAACTAGTACACAACTAAATCAAATAAAACTATGTTAAAGAAATAATTTGGAGGGTTAAACAAACTATTACCTATTTTAGACCTATATAGCTAAAATAACCATAAGTGTACAATCACCTGTTTTAATGTAACACTGTACAAACTACATGCAAACACTATCTTAATATACATACTTTCTCTCTATGGGTTTTCCTCCTTGACAAAGTTGAGAACACAAAGAATTCCCTACAGTTGCTGCCAAATAACCCACTGAAGGTGCACGTGGTATCTCACCTTAACTGATGGACTTAAATTTGATCCACTGGCTTGCATCCCAGACTTCAAAAGGTGAATTGTTCCAAGAGATGTGATAGCCGAGTTCGTCCAAATGTGGTTCAGAATCAGTGGTAAAAGTCTCTAATTCCTGAGTGTGTGTATGTGTGTGTGTTACTCACTCAGTTGTGTCTGATTCTGTGCGGTCCCAAGTACTGTAGCCCGCCAGTCTCCTCTGTCCATGGAATTCTCCAGGCAAGAATACTGGAGTGGGTAGCCATTCCCTTCTGTGGGGGATCTTTCTGACCCAGAGACTGAACCCAGATTTTTTGCATGGAAGGCAGATTCCTTACCATCTGTGAAGTGAGTGAGTCTCTCAGTCATGTCTAACTCTTTGCGACCTCACAGACTATACATTTGATGGAATTCTTCAGGCCAGAATACTGGAGTGGATAGCTTTTTCTTTCTCCAAGGGATCTTCCCAACCCAGGGATGGAATCCAGGTCTCCTGTATTGCAGCCGATTCTTTACCATCTGAGCCACCAGCTAATAGTTATGTGTGCCCAAGATATTATTTAAAAAACACGAGTGATTGCATCTTTATAAGATAGACATATATTTAATTGAGCTCATAGTGACTCAAATCAAGTCTGGGTTTTCAAACTTCAGGTCAGTAAATCTTGTCTGCAAATGAAACTGCAAGTACCTTGTGTAAACTTCCATTGAGTAAAGTGATTAAATAACAAATTTCAGTGAGTTCAGAAGTACAATTCCTCTTGTTTCCATTCTACCTAAGATGGCCTGATCATCTTCTAGTTCACATCACAACAAATTGAAGCAGCTCGTCTCAGGGACTGACATTTGTTCAAATTTCTTGCAATAGGGAATAGGGTACTTTACTTGAGTTTTATTATAAGTGCTTCCTTGTCTGCTGAAATACCAAAGGTGTTGACTTGGGACTCTCCAATTCTGATTCTAGTACACCTATCTAAGTGACAAGAAAGGACAAGGGCTCAGAGAAAATATATTAAGGGAGAAAGGGGATATAAGGTATTCAAACAGAAAAATAGAGAAAGGAATAGAGAGGAAAAAAAAATAAGTTAATACCTTATGGACACTACACATCACCCTCATATTCATTTTGTGAAATTGCCAGGTACAGTATATGCCTGCAGCAGCTGTACTTTTTTTTTTTTTTTCCTAGACTCTCAGACAGCAGGAAAAGTGACTCCCTGCTCAGAAGGAGTAGCTGATGTGACTGGGGAAGTTGTGAAGCTAAGATTGGGAAAGACACCTGGCACTGAATCTAAGAGACTGTTTTGATTCCTAAAGATTGCTCTGTTTATTACAAACTTTGAAGATTCTTTTCTGTTTTTTTCTGGCTAAAGTGTGAAAATATCCATTACTGACCTTCCCTGCCTATATAAAAATCCTCAATCAGGAAGAGTTTTCAGAAGACTGAGCACTATTCAAAAAGAGACAAAAAGAGAAAAAATTAAGGTGAGAACAGCAGTGAAAACATCAAGAGGAACTAGTTCTTAGATGAGCTAAAAATGTTCTCACTTTCTCAATCCCCTTTAGTTTCTTTTCCTTTCATATCTACTCTGAAATTCTTATATGAATATCTTATAGATGAAATTATATAGAACAAAAGTTATCATTTGGACTGAAAATTATAGCAACAACTAAAACTTTTGGAGTTTCCTTTGTTTTAATATCTTTCTCAAAGATAATGGCTATGAATAGATATAAAAGTAATTAGGTCTTCTATAAACATGATTTAGATTTCATGTCAGATCCATCCAAAAGATTTTGATAAAAGAGTCAGAACTGATATCCAATTGTTTCATTTCTCCCACTTTCGAAGTTAAAGAAGTACTATGACATACTCTTACTCAAGTACAGTAACAAGGGTGTTATAAACTGAAATCTGCCCCCACACCCCAATTAATATCTTGAGACACTAATCCCCAATGTGATCCTATAGGTCCTATATTTGGATATAACATCTAAAGGAGGTAATTAAGGTTAAATTAAATCATGAGTGGGGCCCTAATGCAGTAGGATTGGTGCCCTTGTAAGAGAGAGTAGAGCACACTTTCTTTTTCAGGACAAACACAGAGGAGAGTTAGAAAGTCACTATCTACAAACCAGGAAGAGAACTCTCAGCATGATCATGAACTTCCAGTCTCCAAAACTGTCAGAAAATAGAGGTCTAGTATTTAAGCTACCCAGTCTGTGATGTTTTGCTGTGGCAGCCCTAGAAGACTGAAAGCAGCAATCTGTGACGTCAGTTGTGATGTCACATCATCATATTTGTCACACGCATCATATTTGCTCACATTGCAAATGGGTTCAGACAAAAACTGACTTTCAGTGTAGGTCTGTGAACTGTAGCAGGTCATTGGGTTTCTCAACTTAATTTTATGCACAACATTAATTGACTACTTCCTATCATTTGCAAGGTTTTTTTGCTTGCAAATATCTAGAGATCTATAATCAAACATATAACTTATTTTTCTACTCTTTGAACAGAATTTTGACCAAAAGAATATATGAAATGGGAATCAATAGGATTTGAAACCTTCATTGTAACATTTTCTAGCTTTGGTTTAGATCAGTAATATAAATAATCAAATTATAAAAATAGGGAACACACCAAGCATATTGTTTCCTACTATGTTAGTCACTCAGTCATGTCCAACTCTTTGTGACTCCACGGGCTGTCCAACCAAGCTCCTCTGTCCATAAAATTCTCCAGGAAAGAATACTAGAGTGGGTAGTCATTCCCTTCTCCAGGGTATTTTCCTGACCCAGGGATTGAACCCAAGGCTCCTGCATTTCAGGAAGTTTCTTTATCATCTGAGCTACCTTGGGCTTCTGCAAATATTATCACAAATATGGTGACTTAACAGTCATTTATTCTCACACTGTTTTGAAGATCAAAAGTCCAAAGATCAAGGTTTGGAATGACCATGCTCCCTCCAAAGGACCTAAAGGAGAATCTTTTACTTCTTTCAACTTTTGGTGGCTCTAGGCATTCCTTGGCTTGAAACTGTACTTCTACTATGTCTGTCTCCATCTCCAAGTGGCCTTCTCTAGAGTCTTTTCCCTGGGTATCTCTTATAAGGGTATTTGTCATTTGATTTAGGGCCAACTCTGACAATTTACTATGATATCACCTACTATGATATCAGCCAGAGATTATTAGTTACACATGCAAAGGCTTTTTTTCCAATTAAGGTTACATTCACAATTTTCAGGATATGACCTTATCTGTGGGGTGGACGAAGGGCACCATTCAACCCACTATGTTAGCAAAAAACCTTCCTCATAGAAAGAATGAAAATTTTTAAATAAACATTCATTTTTTATTCTTTATGGCAACATTTTAAGCCATATTCAATTTCATTATTTTTTTTTATTATTATTACTAGCTAGTATGTGCATGCTTGCCAAGTTGCTTCAGTTGTGTCTGACTCTTTGAGACCCCATGACTGTAGCCTGCCAGGCTCTTCTGTCCATGGGATTGTCCGGGCTAGAGTACTGGAGTGAGTTGGCATTTCCTAATCTAGGGGATCTTCCCAACCCAGGGATTTAACATGGATTTCCTGTGCTACAGGCAGGTTCTTTACCACTTGAAACACTAGGGAAGTCCACTAGCTAGTAAAGTGGCAATCTTTGGCTTGATTTTTCGTAAAGATCAAACTTAAAAAGTGAAGTTTTAGGTAAGTGAAATTCCGATGAGGGGCTTTCAAAAATTTACAAGAATGCCTTTGATATTAAAGGCAATTGAAATCTTAAAAAGTAAAAACAGATTATTTTGATATAATATTTTTCTCTAAGTCCAAGACTATCTCTTTTCAGAATTTGCATATAAAACATTTGAGGCTACAAATATACTTCTTGCATTAGCAGTTTTGAGACAATTTTTGCCTTAAATCTTAAATAGTAAAGGACAGAGAATTTGCAGTTTCCCAAATAAGATCAAAGGGGCTCATTAGCTAGCAAATTGAGATGCTTGTTATGAAACATTTGTGTAGGGGAGAAGATTGATATACACTCCAAAAATGGGACTAAGTAAAAAATTATATTATTAAAATTCTACTTTTTTGATGTATATACGAATACTTATTTTATCCTTGTTTCTTTCACTTGAAAACACATTATGAATTCTCTTACATATATAATTAATCTTCACAAACATATTTTAAAGCCCATTTAGGAATATATGGAAATAAATATATTGGAAGTTAGAGAACAGATACTGCAGGTTGTCTGATTTAGGTAAAGATTAAAGTAATGGTTTTGTATTCTAGTCTAACCATGATCAGGTGGAGAAAAGGAACTTCTCTGTGTCCCCTCTCCCTCTAAAACACACAACACTCCTTGTTATCCATTTCACAAATCTTGGAATACTACTATACATGAGTTCTCTTTGATCTATTTTCTTTTAAAATTTTTAAAACATATATAGTTAATAATATACTATCTATGGCTTTGTCCTCTTGGAATCCATATTAGTTCTTAAAAATATTTCTGAGAAATGCTATAATAGTTTTCTTCTTTCTCATCATTTTGGTAACTGCAAGTCTTATAACAACCCACATTTTTTTTTCATTAGATTTCTCTCAAATGCCACATTCAAATCATATGCTTATATATAATCTTTACATTTAAGTTAAATGTCATTGATCCAGTGGGCAAAACTGGTTTTAGAAAATCTAGCTACAGAGTAGAATTTAAGCTATCAGTTCAGCTCTGATACACATTTTAAAAATATAAGACAAGAATATTTTGTTGACTATAGTCTTTCCTCTCTTTCCTTCCTCACATTGATAATAATTCTCCAGTTAAAAAAGAACGTTGTCGGTTTGTTGAATGTCTTAGTCTTCTTGGCGGCCATAACAAAAACCATAGACTGGATGGTTTGAATAGAAATATATTTTCTCACAGTTAGGGAGGCTGGGAAATCCAAGATGAAGGTACTGGTAGATTTGGTTCCTGAAGAGAACACTCTTCCTTGTTTGCAGAGGGTCATCTGCCTTTTTATTACAATCCAGAAGAACAAGTGAGCCCGTATCTCTTCTTCTACTTATAAAGACACCAGTCTTATTGATAAGGGGCCCACCCCATGACCTCAATTAGCCTGTATTACCTTCTGATAGAATCTGTTTCCAAATATATGTACACTGGAGATTAGGTTCTCAACATGAATTTTGGTGAGGGTGAGGGTTGGGGGGTAGAAAACACAGTCCACACCATTGTATTGTATAGACCAAGTGAGGAATCCAAATAACATTTTCAAAATCTTGTCATTGTCTTCAAAGAATACATGAATTAGTGGGGTAATTAATAAGGAAAATAAAAATGAGTTCAAGTGAGTAAAATCATTACATAATAGCATTTAAAAATTAAGAAAATAAACTGTTTAAAATAAAATATGACCTTTATATGAGTCACGATTGTATCTGTACTTGCTTATATGGGTCAGTATTCTTAGTTTGGTAGGAGAAGGCAATGGCATCCCACTCCAGTACTCTTGCCTGGAAAACCCCATGGATGGAGGAGCCTAGTAGGCTGCAGTCCATCAGGTCGCTAAGAGTCGGACACGACTGAGCAACTTCACTTTCACTTTTCACTTTCATGCATTGGAGAAGGAAATGGCAACCCACTCCAGTGTTCTTGCCTAGAGAATCCTGAGGATGGGGAGCCTGGTGGGCTGCCATCTATGGGGTCTCACAGAGTTGGACATGACTCAAGTGACTTAGCAGCAGCAGCAGCAGTTAAAACATACAGTATTGTTAACAATGATAAAAGACCAAAACTATACAATCATTATTTGTTAGTTTGAGTAGTTTATTTTAGGATAGCAAAGGCAAGATAAAATAGTAGAAACTCATCATCATGCAATTCTAAAGACTGGGGAAAGTTTCTAAAGATTTTCACAGTCTCTTCATTCATAAAATAGGAATCAAAATATTTGCTCTAGCCACCAGGTGTTGTGACAAACAAAGATGCTTTAAGTGGAAAATTAAAAACAAAAAACAAAAAACACTATCTGTCTATGCAAATATAAAGTGATATACTAAAGTTCCTAAATGGTGAGGCTATGCTCAATTAATTTTTACTGAAACTATTTCAGAGTACCATAAAGTTTTACAACTGAGTTTAAAATTTCTGATTATCTGTCAAAAGAAAGCATTGAGAAATTCTGTGAGTACTTCTAGTGCTGTGCAGCAGGATAATGAGATTAGAACTCAGGAAACAGACTGGCCACACACACACATGCAAGGTTCACCCACAACAATAATAGGTGAGAGTAGAGATTTCCTGAGAGCTAATCTAAATGAGAGAGGAAAAGGAAGGGGTACGTGTGAAGATTAAAAATTCTAAGTGGAAACCCTGGACCTGTCTACATTTAAAGTGTGACAAATGTAGAAAAAAAACAGAGAAAGTCACAATCCTAGGAAAACATGAAGAGTGAGTCAGGAGACAAGGTATACAAGACTTGAGCTACGTTCCCTGAAGCTTTTATCAAAAAAAAAAGAAGAGTCTATGAAAACTGAGTAAAGGGTAAAAAGTTTTTTATTGATCAAGCCAAATCAATTTAAGATGATTTAAATGAATATGAAAGAAGACTAGTCAGATTTGAAACTCTTACCGTTTGAAACCATTGTTTCTAATTAGACTTTCAACTCTCAGAACATGTTATATATTCTCCATATTTATTTTTCTATGTATATCATTGTTTCATTAATTAAGCTTCATTGCTCAAACAGTAAAGAATCTGCCGCAATGCGGGAGACCAGGGTTTGATCCCTGGGTTGGGAAGTTCCTCTGGAGAAGGGAATGGCAACCCACTCCAGTATTCTTGCCTAGAGAATCCCATGGACAGAGAAGCCTCGCGGACTACAGTCTGTGGGATCGCAAAGAGTCGGACATGACTGAGCGACTAATGCAAGTGTGCAAGGACACAAAGAGAAAGAAAATAAGTTGATGAGAACTTGGACTGAAATGACAGTGGAAATGACAGGTAGACAAAATTAGAGGCATGGTTTTAGAGGGGAAAAAAATGTAGCAACATTGACGACAAATGACATAACATGGGGAAAGTGAAAATCTCAGAGTTGTGTCTGACTTTGGGACCCACAGACTGTAGCCTGCCAGGCTCCTTTGTCTGTGAAATTCTCCAGTCAAGAATACAGGAGTGGTAGCTGTTCCCTTCTCCAGGAAATCTCCCCAACCCAGGAATTGAATCCAGGTCTCCTACATTGCAGGTGGATTCTTCACCATCTGAGCCAAGAAAGAATAAAAAATGACCAAGAATCACACCTGAGAAAGTTACTGGTACAGAAAGGGATGGGAAATTTCAGAGGGAAAGAATAGAAAGGCCATTTGATGAGCTAATTTTGGACATGTTAAATGATATTTGGACATCTTACTCTTTGAAAATAGTGAAAAAAAAAAGTCAGTCTGGAGGTGACTTGTCTAACATGTGATGTGAAAAGAAGAAAAGAGGATTGAGGATAGATTTATTTGTTAAAGTAGAAGAGGCTTTCTTATGCATAACAATGCTATAATAGAATAACATTTTAACTTATATGATGGCCTGGTAAATTGATTGCCTAATTATGAGACAACTTACTTAACATAAGTTTCAACCTAAGCAAATTAAAATATTTGCCACTGATTTAAGACTTGCTATTATCTCTATTTTACAAATGAGAAGAAATTGAGGTGTATCTCCTTATGTAATCTCCCAAGGTCAAAGTCCTGTCATTGGCAAAGTTAAAATCAAAGCCAAGATCTTCTTGACACTAAAGCGCATGGTCCTTCCACTGGCCAAAAAGTCGACAGTCTACTTCAGTAGACTAAGAAGTTGAAGCTCTGAAACTACTTCTTCGTGGTGAGGGGGATACAGTTTTTTTTCTTTTTTTTGAATTTTGTTATTTATGTAAATGAAAATCTCTGTTCCTTTATTGTAGAAAATTCTTTATTGTAAATTCACCTTGCATAGATCATTTTTGTGAAAAATTCATCACGAAAGATAACTTCCTCTTATTATGAAATGTATATTGTATCTTTGCCCCCAAACAATAAATACACCTAGGACTATGTTTAAGCTAATCTTGCTCAAGGATTTAAGGCATCATAAAGAGAGGGTGTACTTAATAGTCACATACTGGCTTTTATCAGAAATTCTCAGGTTTTTCTCAACACAACTTTCTCCAAGTTATGTTGGTTTAGTAGAAAATCAGAAAAATAATAAAAACCATCATGAAACTATCAAAATAGATTTCCATACCTCTACCTATTAATTTGTAGACCTAATTTTGTTAATCTCATAGGACATTCTTGACAACTATGTGCATTAAGCCTTAAGAGTCAGGCATGATTGAGAGGCCAAACTGAACTGAACTTGGTATGCATAAAAGCATTCCTTGAGACAAATCTAACAGCATTATGTGAATCATGCATTTTTTCCCTCTGGCAAATACATAGGCTTGATTTTGTAAAAATCAATAAAGGTCAGCATTAACCTAGTTTTGTCTTAGTCACTTAATTAATAGTCGAATTCAGTGATCAGTGAAAACACTGACTCTTCAGGACACACCAGGATACACAGACTCCCTCTGCTCCTTTTAGATCAGCGGTTGTCTTTATAGATCAATGATGCTCAAACTTTGCTGCCCATTTGAATTATCTGAGGGTGATTAAACTTTTGCTTCCTAGGTTCCAGATCCAGAGATTCTAATTTAATGGATCTGGAGTTTGGGCCTGGATATCAGGAGTTTCAGATCTCCAAGTAATTCTAGGGGCTTCTTAGGTGGCGCTAGTTATAAAGAATCTACCTATCAATGCCGAAGATGCGGATTTGATCCCTGGGTTGGGAAGATCCCCTGGAGTAGGAAATGGCAACCTACTTCAGTATTCTTGCCTGGAGAATCCCCTGGACAGAGGAGCCTGGTGGGCCACAGTCCACAGGGTCGCAAAGAGTTGGACACGACTGGGCGTGCACACACACATACACGCACACGCACGATTTTAAAGTACAAATTTGAGAACTTTGCTGTTCTGTTGTTTCCCTCTCAAATCCTTTCAAAAACCTAGTGAACTAATAAATACTGATGTACTCTACTCCAGAAGAGCAATTCTTTTGGTTGACTGGGATAACCTTGTTGTTGTTGTTTGGTGGCTAAGTCATGTCCGACTCTTTGCTACCACACCAGACTTTAGCGCATCAGGCTTATCTGTCCATGGAATTTCTCAGGCAATAATACTGGAGTGGATGCCATTTCCTGCTCCAGGGGGTCTTCCCGACCTAAGGATCGAACCTGTATTTGTCTCCTGCATTGGAAGGTGGATTCTTTACTGCTGAGCCACCAGGGAATCTTCAGATAGGCTATCTTAATCAGCTAAGAGACAGGACAGCCTACCTGAAGGAAAATGAAGTCATTGTTCCATTCTTTGACAGGTTTCATGGCTGCTTATGTGCACTGTAGTGTTTATCACACCAGAGAGCAATTCCTTGTTTCTTTCTCCCTTGCAGGAAACTGGTAGCATGTGGAAGTTCTGCCCTCTGCTTTTTATAATTTTGTTTTCTACTACAGTGTTATTTAGAAGCTACTTTACAAGTGCTTGATCCACAAATTGTTAAGACTAACTGAGGTTGGTAATCTTATAGTTGAGTGTATATCATAATAAATTATTACTTCTATAGGATTATGTTCAGTTCAGTTCAGTTGCTCAGTCATGTCCAACTCTTTGGGACCCCATGGATTGCAGCATGCCAGGCTTCCCTGTCTGTCACCAACTTCCAGGGTTTACTCATACTCATGCCCTTGAGTCAGTGATGCCATCCAACCATCTCATCCTCTGTCGTGCACTTCTCCTGCCTTCAATCTTTTCAGGCATCAGAATCTTTTCACATGAGTCAGCTCTTTGCATCACGTGGCCAAAGTATTGGAGTTTTAGCTTCAACATCAGTCCTTCCGATGAATATTCTGGATTGATTTATTTTAGGATGGACTGGTTGGATCTCCTTGTAGTCCAAGGGACTCTCAAGAGTCTTCTCCAACACCACAGTTCAAAAGCATCAATTCCTCAGTACTCAGCTTTCTTTATAGTCCAAGTCTCACATCCATTCATGACTACTGGAAAAACCATAGCCTTGACTAGACGGACCTTTGTTGACAAAGTAATGTCCTTGCTTTTGAATATGCTATCTAGGTTGGTCATAACTTTTCTTCCAAGGAGTAAGTGTGTTTTTATTTCATGGCTGCAGTAACCACCTGCAGTGATTTTGGAGCCCCCCAAAATAAAGTCTGACACTGTTTCCCCATCTATTTGCCATGAAGTGATGGGGCCGGATGCCATGATCTTCATTTTCTGAATGCTGAGCTTTAAGCCAACTTTTTCACTCTCTTCTTTCACTTTCATCAAGAGACTCTTTAGTTCTTCACTTTTTGCCATAAGGGTGGTGTCATCTGCATATCTGAGGTTGTTGATATTTCTCCTGGCAATCTTGATTCCAGCTTGTGCTTCATCCAGTCCAGCATTTCTCATGATGTATCCTTCCATGAAATTAAATAAACACAGTGGCAATATACAGCCTTGTCATATTCCTTTTCCTATTTGGAACCAGTATGTTGTTCCATGTCCAATTCTAACTGTTGCTTCCTGACCTGCATACAGCTTTCTTGAGAGGCAGGTCAGGTGGTCTGGTATTCCCATCTCTTTCAGAATTTTCCACAGTTTATTGTGGAGTTATGCTAGAGGAAGGATTATGTTAAAGGAAGGCAAAAATCACTCTCTGACTGCGCAGTACAGAACTTTTCATTCAGGATAATTCAAACTGTTTCCAATCACATGGCAAAACCTTAAAATGCAAGCTGCAATATAAAGTAAGTGGGAAAATTAAAGTTTTCTATGAACTCTATTAGCAGTTAGAATGTATTACATGTACAGCATTTAGGAAGTTCAGTGAAGTGTTTGGGAGGCAAATGACTGAAATTTACTGAATTTTTTTTTTTTTTATCCTTGCCAACTTGGAACTGGTTTAATATTTTGAACATGACATGAATATAGGTGGCTTTCTTCTGAAAGATATTTGAAATTCCTTGGTACACAAAATACCAGCTGCAATGAAGTACTATGCTTACCAACATCTTAAAACAAGGGAAGTGGGGGATCTCACTGAATATTTTTTATTCTTGTTTTTATATCCTTACTTTTCTTTCCAAAACAAATTTTTAGAATAGACTATAAGGACAAATATGTATTATTTATAAATTTCTATATTCTTGAGAATTATTTTACTATGTATTTACTCCATCATGTGACTCTTTTTGAATATATATTATGTTTAATTATGCTGGATGATTTGAATTTTAAAATTTATTCTCACAATAATCTTATAAGCCATCTATCATTAAGTCCATTTTACTGATGGAAGAAAAGTTGGAAACAAAAAAGCTAAAACAAAAAACTTGCCTGAAACTATATAACTAATAGGTGTTCAGAAAGATTTAACCAAAGTATTTCTTTCTCTGAAATTCATGGTCTTTCTATATCACCACAAACATAATTATTAGCATTTAACAACTGTTGAGTGTTTTTAAAGTGTTAGTTACTCAGTTATGTCTCTTTGAGACCCCATGGGCTATATAGCCCACCAGGCTCCTCTGTCCATGAGATTTCCAGGCAAGAATACTGAAGTGGGTTGCATTTCCTTTTCCAGGTGGTCTTCCTGACCCAGGGACTGAATTCAAGTCTCCTGCACTGCAGGTAGATTCTTTACCATCTGAGCCACCACACCAAGTCTTTTCATTCTTTTTTGTTTTGGTTGTGCCATGTACCACCAGGCATGTGGGAATCTTAGTTCCTCCACCAGGGATAGAATTCATGGCCCATACAGTAGAAAAACTGGTCTTAATCACCGGGCCACCAGTGAAGTCTCTAAATCTTTTCATTCTTACTTTCTGTAAGATTCTTTTCATATGGTAAGTAAAATTTGGACTTCTCAGTTGTGTTGAGGGCAAACTAAAGCACATTAGGGAACACAGTGTATATAGAGGCCTCTGTTTTAGTTCAATCCTGCTTCAAGGGCACTGGTGCCACCTTTCTCCTGGCATACATGCCTATAACTGATTTTGTAAAACACAGCATCACAGCAATATGTCATACATAAGGGCAGACAATGAGATTTGCAGTGGTGTGACTCATTTAAAACTGACAGCTATGAGTTTCTTCTTGTCCTTTACCAGCTATTTAGTTAGAAAATCAACCTTTCGTAACTGATACCCACCTGCAGATTTAATAGATTAATTCCTGATTATGAACTGATATCTTTAAACAAAAAATTGTTTTTAATTATGACAATCAAATTTATTGATATGATATCAATGTAATTCAAATTGAATGATATAATTAAAAACATACAGTATATTAATTTTTGTGGATTAAATTTTCGAAGTTTTCTAGATCAATAGCTGACAACCAGAGGATATTTTGCCTCTTGGAGGACACTGAGCAATATTTGTAAACATTTTTGATTGTCGCACTTGGGGACAGGGTGCTACTATAGCTTATTAAACAAACAAATCTAGTGGGTATACTGAGGTAGCCAGGGCACTGCAAACCATCCTACAATACACAGGATAACTTCCTACATGTGACTGTAAAAAGTGTCAATGGCTGCAAATTGGGAAACTTTATTTTAGATGTGTTTGTATGATCAAAACCAAAGTCATATTCCAAATATTTGCTATCTTCTCTCATCGACTGTACCTGGTAAAAAGGAAGGAAACTTTATGGAGCTTACAAACTTGACAGACAACATGAATTAAAATATTGAAGAAAGGGCATCTGTATTAGTGTTTTCTTAAATGTTGAAATTAGAAAATTATGCATGAAAAGAGATAGCCAAATTCTAACAGTGTGCTAATGGAAATTCCTAGAAGTTTGCTCTTAAAGGGTAAAAGATGGCCTTTCATTCTTCCATCAGCATTTCCTGGAAACTGACCTAATGAAGGAAGAATCTTTATGTATTTTATTTGCTGGCTAGCCAGAAGAACTGCCTATTCTAACCAGAACTGATGTGACTGGTCACAAATAACCATTGCTCCACAGAAAAAAAGCAAAATTTAAACTTTTCTAACTGGTGACTGCTATAACCTGGATATATAAGTACTTCACATTTGCTCTTTTAATCGTCATTTCACTGAAGTGACAGAGGCTTTAATGCTCTTTTTAAGTCAAAAGAGATGTTTTCCACAGCAGGTACTCTCCATTTATGTGAAGTTAACGTGTTTGTGCCCTGACAGTTAAAAAAAGGGAAAAAGACCTGTAGAAAGCAAAAATCACTTGCTGCTGCTTACCACCTAGGGGAATAAAACGATCCTGTCCTTTCTGTTATCCAGAGTAAAAATAGCATAAGTAAATTCACTTTAAACTTTGACCTTAGCATTTTGACCAACTATCTCTGTCTCTTAAGAATACACTAAGATAATATTTCTGATACATCAGAAGACTAAAGTTGAAAATAACTGATGCAGAAGTATTAATCTCCTCTTTATAAAATTCTCAGTTTCAAATCCCTGATTCGATATTCAAACTTAAATCTTCTCTTTTGAAACCTTTAAACCTTTATCTTTAAGCCAATTTCAGTGGTCTATGAAAAAAATTTCGTGCTTTACCACCACTTCTTTTAATACTCTCAATAATTTATTTAACTAAAGCATTCTTGAGGTAGGTAACAATCTAAATTGTAGAAACCCAAGAGGAGAAAAAAATCAAAATGCTTGAAGATTAATAATACCAAAGATAAGCATTATAAGTACTTTCATGAATATCCTTCTGGAATGTGATATGTAAAACATTTGAAGTTTCATATCATCAATTTCACTTAAATACGTTGTCAACAGATAGTTAAATCAATGGATATGCCCAATGTCATTTTAATGACATCTAGCATTTTTTTCATAACTAAAATTATTCAATTAATCCTATATTTCTGAATGTTGAAATCATTTCCAATATTTTAAGTAATGTTTTAATGAGTATTCTCCTTTTATACATTTTCATATATTTCCTGAAAACAATCCCAACAAAATGGAATTGTTGGGTAAAACTTGGCATTTTTGTTGATATTAATGGATTACTTACAACAAAATTTACATAAAGTTCTAGCCCTTCCACTTGGGAATTTTTGAGCTGCTGCTTATTAAAATTTCACTACAACTTAGTGATGCTAGTGGTAAAGAACCCACCTGACAATGCAGGAGACATAAGAAACATGAATTTGATTATTGGGTCTGGAAGATCCCCTGGTGGAGGGCAGGGCAACCCACTCCAATATTCTTGCCTAGAGATTATCATGAACAGAGGATCCTGGCAGTTTACACAGTTCATGAGGTCACAAAGAGGCAGATACAACTGAAGAGACAGCACACACACAGGCACCACCTTGTAGTATCTGATGATCAATTCCATTTATTTTCTTTCTTCCCAGCATAATCTGAATGCACAATGGGCTTACGTGTCATTTGCAGCATGCTGGAAAACATTTAATACCTGAGTCTTGAGAGGAAAGTAGGGAAAAGGCCCCGATTGTCTGGGTTTCCAAGTTCATGGTATAAATGCTTTCCTGGTGGCCAATTTTGAGCTTCCAATGTACCATTACTGAATGCAGAGAAGGAAAGAGGTACCCATGATTGGCTCTAACGAGCTGGTTTGTGCCAACTCCAGTATATCTCTGTTTATAGTTCTGAATCCAGGAATGTTTGTGGTTGAGTACTTCTGTCCTCATTGGCCTACATGAAGGTCAAGCTTGCACTACTTGATGCTGAGAATTGGCTTTTGTCTTCATCATTAAAGATAGTGTTTTATCTAATTGTCTGGAACAGGCAAGGCATTGTGACTCTTCTGGAAATTACACAATTATCTCTCTGGATGACTCTGCCCCCGACTTGGTTCCTGAACTCTTTATAGCTACTACCATGGAACCCAAAATTCCCACAACAATTTCATGGCAGCTAGGTGAGCATTTAGCTCTCTTGGAGACTTGGATCCCAGAAATTTGGGGATATTATCTCTGCCCAGGTAAGCTGAGGAAGATTTGAAGGGTAGAGTATCTATATTGGACTCTCATTGACATTTCTACTCAACTTCAGCTACATTGGCTTAGCTTTTTCTGCATTTATGTATCCACATGGGGCTTCCCTGGTGGCACAGTGGTAAAGAATCCTCCTGCCAGTGCAGGAACTGTAAGAGACTTGAGTTTGATCCCTGAGTTGGAAGACCCCGTGGAGGAGAGCATGGCAGCCCACTCCAACATTCTTGCCTGGAAAACTCCATGGACAGAAGAGCTTGGCAGTCCTTGGGGTTGTGAAGATTCTGACATGACTGAGGATGTATGGATCAAGAG
Source organism: Ovis canadensis (assembly GCF_042477335.2). Taxonomy (NCBI): domain Eukaryota; kingdom Metazoa; phylum Chordata; class Mammalia; order Artiodactyla; family Bovidae; genus Ovis; species Ovis canadensis. The sequence goes on from NC_091250.1 coordinate 67,148,553, forward strand.
TTCTATATGATGAGTAGCCCAAAAGTCCCCAATTGTTTCAGATTCCAAACCTAACTATTGACTTCAAGAGATTCCATGCCCCATACCATGCCTGGGTTTGGTGTTTGGGGGATAGATAAGAATTCAGTGTGTACACTGGAATCTAAACTGTATTCTGTTTTACTAATCCTTTTCAAGCCTCCAGCCCCAGCAGAGATTTGTTTTGTCCTTGCTTTCAGAAGAGCTCTAATTTAATTGCCACATTTCTTTTTTTTTTTTTTTAATTTTAAAATCTTTAATTCTTACATGCATTCCCAAACATGAACCCCCCTCCCACCTCCCTCCCCATAACATCTTTCTGGGTCATCCCCATGCACCAGCCCCAAGCATGCTGCATCCTGCGTCAGACATAGACTGGCGATTCAATTCACATGATAGTATACATGTTAGAATGTCATTCTCCCAAATCATCCCACCCTCTCCCTCTCCCTCTGAGTCCAAAAGTCCGTTATACACATCTGTGTCTCTTTCCCTGTCTTGCATACAGGGTCGTCATTGCCATCTTCCTAAATTCCATATATATGTGTTAGTATACTGTATTGGTGTTTTTCTTTCTGGCTTACTTCACTTCTGTATAATCGGCTCCAGTTTCATCCATCTCATCAGAACTGATTCAAATGAATTCTTTTTAACGGCTGAGTAATACTCCATTGTGTATATGTACCACAGCTTTCTTATCCATTCATCTGCTGATGGACATCTAGGTTGTTTCCATGTCCTGGCTATTATAAACAGTGCTGCGATGAACATTGGGGTACATGCGTCTCTTTCAATTCTGGTTTCCTCAGTGTGTATGCCCAGAAGTGGGATTGCTGGGTCATAAGGTAGTTCTATTTGTAATTGCCACATTTCTAATCCAGTAGGTCATGTGTATAAACTCTAACTCTTAGGCTTCTCAGGTTTAGCTTATGATGAAGAAATTATGGTCTCTAGAATTCCATTTTAAGACAAAATATTCTCTCTCAATTGCCTCACTATTAAGAATCTTCTTGCAATGCAGGAGAGCCATGGTCAAGAAGATTCCACGAAGAAGGGAATGGCAACCCATTCCAGTATTCTTGCATGGAAAATCCCATGGACAGAGGAGCCTGGCGGGCTATAGTCCATGGGATTGCAAAGAGTCAGACATGACTGAATGACAAACACTCTCACTCATTTTGAGAACCAAAAGCACATTGGATATCACATTTCTGGGCTGAATGGCATCACAGACTCGATGGATGTGAGTCTGAGTGAACTCTGGGAGATGGTGATGGACAGGGATACCTGACGTGCTGCGGTTCATGGGGTCGCAAAGAGTCAGACACGACTGAGCGACTGAGCTGAACTGAACTGAACTGAATGTATAAACATTTGTAAATCAGAGTTGAGTGATACATATATTTGCCTTACTTTTTTTTTTTTTTACACTTCTGAGGCAATGCATGTCACTACATCATTGAAATGTGAGATTTTAAAAAAGAAAAGCAGGTTAAATCCTATATATCATGCTAAAATAGGTTATTAGCAATGCTAGTTAAGTACTGGGGATATTGTGATGGCCAAAGCAGGCATGCTGTCTTTATAAAAGTTAGAGTCAAATTAGGATATGGACCCACTTAACAAATTTATAGTATTCTAAGTGGAAGTATAAGAGAAGTGCTAGGTGCTATGTGAGTTCATGAGTATCACCCCTAACCTAGCTTGTATAGTCAGTAAAAAATTCTATTGAAAACAAAAATGAAGGACTCTGACTAGTAAATTGTCTCAGGATAGTGTGTGTTACAGATTGTCTGATTTTTTTCCTTTGCTCCATTGAGAAATAATTGATGTACAGTGCTGTGTAAGTTTAAACTATACAGTAAAAAGACTTAAGTTACATGTATCTTAAAATGATTACCATAAGAAATGAGCATCTGTCATCTCATATAGATACAAAATAAAAAACAAATCCAAAAAGTATACAAGGTAAAAAAATATTGTTTCCTCCTGATCAAAATTCAACTTTCATATGTGACATTGAACAGTATTAACTATATTGACCATGTTGTTCATTATATTACTAGTACTTGTTTATGCCATAACTGGAAGTTTGTACCTTTGTTCACCTTTCATCCAGTTCCCTTTCTCCCTAAGGCCCACATCTTGTAACCACAATTCTGACATCACTTTGCACCATCAGCATAAATGTCAAAACTAAAAATGGCAAAATTGTGTTATTGTGAGGATATTTTGGACCTAGCCTTACCTTTAGAAGTTGTACTGGGTGCTCACTCTACCTACATCAGTCTTTCAAGATATCCAAAGGGCTCACTTCTCAATGTCTAACACCAGACTCAACCACTTTTCAAACACTGCCTTACCAATGCGACTACTCTGACCAAGCTATTTAAGACCACAACTGATTTGACTTTTCCTGTTTTATATTTTCTTCATATCATTTGTGACATTTATTGTCAAATTTGTTACAATGTTTATTTTCTATCTCCCCTATCAAAATAGCAATTGCATAATTGGATAAATTTTTACATTTTGTTTATTGCTGTATCTCAAACACCTAAATGGAGTCTTAAGCATCAGTTCAGTTCAGTTCAGTCGCTCAGTCATGTCCGACTCTTTGAGACCCCATGAATCACAGCAAGCCAGGCTTCCCTGTCCATCACCAACTCCCAGAGTTCACTTAGACTCGCGTCCATCGAGCCAGTGATGCCATCCAGCCATCTCATCCTCGGTCGTCCCCTTCTTCTCCTGCCCCCAATCCCTCCCAGCATCAAAGTTTTTTCCAATGAGTCAACTCTTTGCATGAGGTGGCCAAAGTACTGGAGTTTCAGCTTTAGCATCATTCCCTTCAAAGAAATCCCAGGGCTGATCTCCTTCAGAATGGACGGGTTGGATCTCCTTGCAGTCCAAGGGACTCTCAAGAGTCTTCTCCAACACCACAGTTCAAACACATCAATTCTTCAGCGCTCAGCCTTCTTCACAGTCCAACTCTCACATCCATACATGACTACTGGAAAAACCATAGCCTTGACTAGATGGACCTTAGTCGGCAAAGTAGTGCCTCTGCTATTGAATATGCTATCATGTCATCTGGTCCCATCACTTCATGGGAAATAGATGGGGAAACAGTGGAAACAGTGTCAGACTTTATTTTTTTGGGCTCCAAAATCACCGCAGATGGTGACTGCAGCCATGAAATTAAAAGACGCTTACTCCTTGGAAGAAAAGTTATGACCAACCTAGATAGCATATGCAAAAGCAGGGACATTACTTTGCCGACTAAGGTCCGTCTAGTCAAGGCTATGGTTTTTTCTGTGGTCATGTATGGATGTGAGAATTGAACTGTGAAGAAGGCTGAGTGCCGAAGTATTGATGCGTTTGAACTGTGGTGTTGGAGAAGACTCTTGAGAGTCCCTTGGACTGCAAGGAGATCCAACCAGTCCATTCTGAAGGAGATCAACCCTGGGATTTCTTTGGAGGGAATGGTGCTGAAGCTGAAACTCCAGTACTTTGGCCACCTCATGCAAAGAGTTGACTCACTGGAAAAGACTCTGATGCTGGGAGGGATTGAGGGCAGTAGGAGAAGGGGATGACCAAGGATGGGATGGCTGTAGAGTCTGAGTGATCTCTGGGAGATGGTGATGGACAGGGAGGCCTGGCGTGCTGCGATTCATGGGGTCTCAAAGAGTCAGACATGACTGAGCAACTGAACTGAACTGATCTAGGTTGCTCAAAAGTTTTCTTCCAAGGAGTAAGCGTCTTTTAATTTCATGGCTGCAATCACCATCTGCAGTGATTTTGGAGCCCAAAAAACTAAAGTCTGACACTGTTTCCTCTGTTTCCCCATCTGTTTCCCATGAAGTGATGGGACCAGATGCCATGATCCTCGTTTTCTGAATGTTGAGCTTTAAGCCAAATTTTTCACTCTCCCCTTTCGCTTTCATCAAGAGACTTTTTAGTTCCTCTTCACTTTCTGCCATAAGGGTGTCAAATATTTGTTGCTGGAAAGGATCAGTGATTCCAGTTGTATATCTGCTTGTTTAGTGAATAATTTTTTAATTTCTATTTCAGAGAATATAAATATTGATATTTATTCATAATTAAGTGCACAGAAATTTTAAACTATAATTTTTTTTTTTGCTTCTAAATTCCTTACTCTTGTTTTCTTTTGTTTTTCATATTAGAGATTTCTCAAATATCTAATGAGTTTTTTCTCAGCAACATTACTCAAGAGCTGCTGCTGCTGCTGCTGCTAAGTCGCTTCAGTAGTGTCTGACTCTGTGTGACCCCATAGACGGCAGCCCACCAGGCTGCCCCATCCCTGGGATTCTCCAGGCAAGAACACTGGAGCAAGGTACTATAAAGCTTGTTAGAGACTCTAAATGCATGTTTACATGGTAGGACTTCACTTTAGATTGATCAGGTAGAGATGGAATGGTCTGTCTGTGATGCCACAGGTAGCAGTTACAAGTAGTTCTCTCTTAGATAGTTAGTATCTTCAGAGAGAAATTTTCTAGTTGTAACTTGGATAGTAAACATATTTCTACATTTGGTTAATATACATTTGAATATCTAATTGGGAAAGATTGCTAACAATATTATTCTTAAATGTATGGACTTTAAGTTGATTCAAAGGTCAGCAAACTACTGCCTGTGGGCCAAATCTAGCCTGTTATTATAAAACTTTATTAAAACACAGCAATGCCTACTTATTTAAGTAATATATATAACTTTCATCATGCTGTGCTGTATTGGTTGCTCAGTTGTGCCCAACTGTTTGCAATCCTATGGACTGTAGCCCACCAGGCTGCTCTGTGTATGGAATTCTCCAGGCAAGAATACTAGAATGGATTGCAATTTCCTTCCCCATGGCATCTTCCCTACCTAGGGATTGAATCTGGGTCTTTTCACATGGCAGGCAGATTCTTTACCATCTGAGCCATCATGCTACAACTTCACAATTTATTGCAACCAACCACAGAACTGCAAAACCTAAAGTATTAGCTATTTGAATTCTTACAAAAAAATATGCCCACCCTGATTGTGATATGGGTGCTCTCAGCCATTAGGCTTGTTTTTTGTGTGTCTCTGTGTGCTATAAACTCTGATTCAATTTCATATAAGGAACATTCACTCCCCTGCTGAGTGGTAGGAGGTAGATTTTGTCCTTACTGGATAGATGGAGATTTATGAGTTTACCTGCTCCAATACAATAATCTTACTTTTTCAGTTTCACCTCTCACTTTTGCCTTATCAGACAACAAAATTTGTCCCTTCCTTCATCTTTCCAGGAAAAAGCAGCAAAACTTAATTTTTATGCCCATTGGTCCTAAAGACACTTTGATATCATCTTGTTTTTTTTTTGATAAAAGACTTACTGTCTTGTTTACTTTTGTTATCTCGAGATAACATCTTTGGTTGCTTGATTGACTTTTTTATTTTTTGCTGTGAATTTTAAGTTTTTGTAAAACTCTTGTTTTCTGGAAGAAATATAGATTAAAAATCACATCCAATCCATTGTGCTTAATTTGAAGTCACTGGCACTATTTTTAATTTCCTATGCTTAAGATGTAATTGGATTTTTAACCTAATTAATATAAATTTAAACAACTTTATGAGAGTTTAGTGTTCCACTTTTTAAAAAAGTGAAACCGTGACATAAATATTGTGTTTGGGAGAGTATGTGAGCTTAATTGGCTAAAGACTGAGAAGGGTATGTAAGTTTGCTTAATATTTTTACCAGTTTTATTTTATGTGTCTCAATGGTATGCAATTTAATAAATAAAAATTCATAACATTTTTAACTGGTCTGTACTTCAACAATAAAAACTGGTTCCTGGGGCCCATTTAATGCTTAAAAATTTATTGTGCATAAAAGGAAAATATTTCCAAAGTATTTTAACCACAAAAGTACAAAATAAAGTGTTCTTTCCTGTTGCTTCAACTCATTTAATAATTATTTTTGATATTTATGTCCATATATATCTTACATATTGTATATAATTATTTCATTATTTTGTTATACTCATGAAAGTGAAAGTGAATTTGCTCAATCGTTTCTGACTCTTTGCGACCCATGGACTGTAGCCTACCAGGCTCCTCCATCCGTGGGATTTTCCAGGTAAGAATACTGAAGTGGCTTGCCATTGTCTTCTCTAGGAGACCTTCCCCACCCAGGGATTGAACCCGGGTCTCCAGCTTTGCAGGCAGATGCTTTACCTTCTGAGCCACCAGGAAAGTCATACTCATAAATATGCATGAATATCCATTGGGGTAGCATAATGATCACCCCTCCCCAAATAGTCTATGTCATAATATGTCTACGTACATGCCCTTAGGTACATCGCAGATATGTTGAAAAATAAGAACTTTAACATAAGGATATTATCCTGAGACTATGAAACAACTATTTTTAAAAATTATTATTGGGGTATAAATACTTTGCAATGTTGTGTTAGTTTCTACTGTACAACAAAGTGAATCAGCTTTACATATACATATATAAATATATTCCCTCACTTTTGGATTTTCTTCCCATTTAAGTCACCACAGAGCTTTGAGTCATATCTGACTGACTGAGACCCCATGGACAGTAAGTAGCCTGTCAGGCTCCTTTGTCCATGACAAGGAATATTGGAGTGGATTACCATTTCCTATTTCAGGGGATCTTCCTGACCCAGTGATAAAACCTGTGTCTCCTGCATTGGCAGGCAAATTCTTTACCACTGAGCCACCTGGGAAATTATACATAGTATCTATAGTGTATATATGTCAATCTCCCAATTCATCCCATCCATTTTCTCCACCCTTGGTATCCGTATGCTTCTTCTCTATCTCTGTGTCTCTGTTTTTGTTTTCTAAATAAAATCATCTATATCATTTTCCAACTTCCAGATATGTGCATTTATATACAGTATTTGTTTTTCTCTTTGACTTACTTTACCCCATATGACAGTCTCTAGGTCCAACCACATCGCTACAAATGACCTAATTTCATTCTTTTTATAGCTGAGCAATATTACACTGAAAATACATACTACATCTTCTCTATCCATCCCTCTGTTGATTGACATTTAGATTGCTTCTACTTCTTGGCTAAATCTTAAAGGAATCAGTCCTGAATATTCATTGGAAGGACTGATGCTGAAGCTGAAACTCCAGTACTTTGGATACCTGATGTGAAGTACTGACTTATTGGAAAAGACCCTGATGCTGGGTAAGATTGAAGGCAGGAGGAGAAGGGGATGAAAGAGAAGGAGGTGATTGGATGGCATCACTGACTCAATGGACATGAGTTTGAGAAAGCTCCGGGAGTTGGTGATAGAAAAACCTGGCATGCTGCAGTCCATGGTGTCACAAAAAGTTAGACACAACTAAGCAACTGAACTTACTGGCTTGGCTACTGTAAATAGTGTTGTATTGAGCATCGGGATTCATGTGTCATTTTGAATTATGGTTTTCTCTGGGTATAGGCTAAGTAGTGGGATTGCTGGGTCATATAGTAGTTCTATTTTTAGTTTTTAAAGGAAACTCCATACTGTTCTCCATAATGGGTATATCAATTTACATTCCCACCTGCAGTGCAAGAAGGTTACTCCACATCCTCTGGAGCATTTGTTGTTTGTAGATCTTTTTAATGATGACCATTGTGACAGATGTGGGGTGATACCTCATAATAGTTGTGATCTTATTGTAGTTTTGTTCTGCATTTCTCTAATAATTAATGATGTTGAGGAAATTTTCATTTGTTTGGTGGCCATCTGTATGTCTTTTTTGGAGAAATATCTATTTAGGTTTTCTGCCCAATTTTTGATTGGGTTATGTGTTTTTCTATATTGAGCTGCATGAGCTGTTTGTATATTTCAGAGATTAATTCTTTATCAAGTGCTTATGAAACAGCTATATGTTTAGAACAAAACAAGAATATAGTTACAACATTTATATAGGAAAATCTTTGTCAGTCGCTTATGAAACAACTATATGTTTGAAAGGAAACAGAAGAATATTAAAACATTTATAAGAAAACTTTACTTAACCTGAATATTTTTTAAAAACCCACTAACCTGAAGGAAAAAATTTATTTATTAAAAAAGTTAAAGGAAAGCCACTGTTTGGGACAGGATAATTCTAAACATATATAATAAATAAAGGTCTCAGAATATTTAACAGAATCTTATAAATGATTAAGAAAAAAAGAATTTATAAACAGGCAAAAGGCTCTTTCAAACACTACCCATACTCGAACATATGAAATTTTTTAAACATGTGCTTCATTACAAAATAAATAAATGTGAAACAAGCAATGTAATATCACTTCACATCTACCAGAATGATGAAAATGAGAGAAACAGACACAAAAAAGGCCAAGCCAGCTTCAGGAACAACTGCAACTGGCAACAGCAACCTATGGCATTAGAAGGCAGGAAGGTGATTACATTTGCTTGAGGGTAAAGCCCAGAGGAAGAGAAGCAGATGAGGGCTTTCGGGGTGTTAGTTTCTATATCTTGAGCAGTGAGCAGGTTACACTGGTATTTTAGTTTCTGACAGTTCATCAAACTGTATTCTTGCCAGGTGTAAGTGCACTTACCTGTACCCATACATTTCAATAGAAAGCTTCCTATAAAACTCCTCCCTGCAACATCCGCCGCCAGTTTACCAGTGAATTATACCAAATGTTTAATACTATTCAAAAACAACAGAACCCTACCATATTTTCCTCTTAGAAAATTAAGGTTGAATCCTGCAATCAAGTGTCTATTAAGCACTTTATTATATGCACAATTACATAATGTGATAGTGAATGCTAGATAAACCTATATATTTAATATATCCTGTCTATTCCCAACTGCTCCCTTTCCCATCATTAGAAGATGCACAAGGAAATTACCCCTGCGAGTCAATAAAAGGAACCTATGAGAATATTTTTTACAACTTGAGAATGTATATCCCAATAAAGAAATATCAATTTGTGAATTAAATACTATCATAGAGTTCAAATTTCTCAAGTGGGCTTCCCTAGTGGCTCAGATGGGAAAGAATCTGCCTGCAATGCAGGAGACCTGAGTTTAGTCTCTAGGTTAAGGAAATCCCCTGGAGAAGGGAATGGCTATCCACTAGAGTGTTCTTACTTTGAGAATCCCATGGACAGAAGGGCTTAGTGTATAGACCATGGGATTGCAAAAGAGTCAGACAGGACAGAGTGATTAACACTTTCACTTTTCACAAAGAGCTCAAATAGTAAATGTGGACATGAAACAACTTTCCCTCTGTGATATATTTAGAACACAATGCCGGTTGAGTCATTATTTACTATTAGGTAAAATAAATTACTGATAAATCATCATTTTTAATGCAAGTTAAGGCATCACATTTCTAATAGAGTAAAATTTTAATGTTACAATTTCTTATCATTTAAAGTCTTCCTGGGCATTTTTCACATAAACATAAGTGATGAAACCTTGCATGAGGCTTATGATTTTTTGGGTCTACTTCTCCCAAGCACAATAAAGTTTTAAAGCTACTCAGCTGAGAAATGCCTGTTACATTTGTAGCCCTTTGCTTCTGTATCAAAGCACCACAAATTAAGTGAGTTTAAACAATCGAAGTGTATACCTTACAGTTCTGGAAGTAAGAAGTCCAAATTAAGCATTGCTGGGCTAAAATCAAGATAGCAGTAGAGCTTCCCTCCTTTCTGGGTGCTCAAAGAGAGAGTTCTTGCCCTCACCGTTTTTTTAGCCACTAGAGGCAGCTTCTCGGATTTCTGGTACCCTCCTTACTTATGAGGATGCTCATGATGACATTGGGACCACCTGGATATTACAGGACTCCCTCTCCATTTCAAAGTTAGCTAAGGAGACATTTTACTTTCATTTATTAATTCAATTCTTTGCTATGTAATAAAATGTATTCACAGATTTCAGGATCTAAGACACAGTCATTGAAGGGGAATCATTATTTTACCTACCACACCTGTCAATACCATCACTCAATGATGCTTTATCTTTTGTTATGTATATGTGTCAATATTGTAGAAAATACACACAAAAAAATACGCCAGTGTTGTGAAAATTCAGACATGATCATAATTTCCATCAGCTCAGTTCAGTTCAGTCTCTTAGTCATATCTGACTCTTTGAGACCCCATGAACTGCAACATGCCAGACTTCCCTGTCCATCGCCAACACCTGGAGCCTACTCAAACTCATGTCCATGGAAACAGTGATGCAATCCAAACACCTCATTCTCTGCCGTGCCCTTCTTCTCCCACCTTCAGTCTTTCCCAGCATCACGGTCTTTTCCGATGACTCAGTTCTTTGCATCAGATCACTAAAGTATTGGAGTTTCAGCTTCAGCATCAGTCCTTCCAATGAATATTCAGGATTTCCTTTAGGATGGACTGTTTTGATCTCCTTGCAGTCCAAGGGTTTCTCGAGAGTCTTCTCCAGCACCACAGTTCAAAGCATCAGTTCTTTGGTGCTCAGCTTTCTTTCTTTATTTTTATTTTTCTCTCTCTTTTTAAAAAAATTTTACTTTACAATACTGTATTGGTTTTGCCATACATCAACGTGAATCTGCCACGGGTGTACATGAGCTCCCAATCCTGAGCCCCCCTCCCACCTCCCTCCCTATACCATCTCTCTGGGTCATCCCAGTGCTCTAGCCCCAGACATCCTGTATCCATCGAACCTAGACTGCCGATTCATTTCTTACATGATATTATACATGTTTCAATGCCATTCTCCCAAATCATCCCACCCTCTCCCTCTCCCACAGGGTCCAAAAGTCTGTTCTGTACATCTGTGTCTCTTTTGCTTTCTCACATACAGGGTTATCATTACCATCTTTCTAAATGCCATATATATGCATTAGTATACTCTATTGGTGTTTTTCTTTCTGGCTTACTTCACTCTGTATAATTGGCTCCAGTTTCATCCACCTCATTAGAACTGATTCAAATGTATTCTTTTTAATGGCTGAGTAATACTCCGTTGTGTATATGTACTACCACTTTCTTATCCATTCCTCTGCTGATGGACATCTAGGTTGCTTCCATGTCCTGGCTATTATAAACAGTGCTGCGATGAACATTGGGGTAAACGTGTCTCTTTCAATTCTGGTTTCCTCAGTGTGTATGCCCAGCAGTGGGATTACTGGCTTATAAGGCAGTTTTATTTCCAGTTTTTTAAGGAATCTCCACACTGTTGTCCATAATGGCTGTACTAGTTTGCATTCCTACCAACAGTGTAAGGGGGTTCCCTGTTCTCCACACCCTCTCCAGCATTTATTCCTTATAGACTTTTGGATAGCAGCCATTCAGACTGGCGTGAAATGGTACCTCATTGTGGTCTTGATTTGCATTTCTCTGATAATGAGTGATATTGAGCATCTTTTCATGTATTTGTTAGCCATCTGTATGTCTTCTTTGGAGAAATGTCTGTTTAGTTCTTTGGCCCATTTTTTGATTGGGTCATTTATTTTTCTGGAATTGAGCTGCATGTGTTGCTTGTATATTTTTGAGATTAGTTGTTTATCAGTTGCTTTATTTGCTATTATTTTCTCCCATTCCGAAGGCTGTCTTTTCACCTTGCTTATGGTTTCCTTTGTTGTGCAGAAGCTTTTAATTTTAATTAGATTCCATTTGTTTATTTCTGCTTTTATTTCTAATATTCTGGGAGGTGGGTCATAGAGGATCCTGCTGTGATGTATGTCAGAGAGTGTTTTGCCTATGTTCTCCTCTAGGAGTTTTATAGTTTCTGGTCTTACATTTAGATCATTAATCCATTTTGAGTTTATTTTTGTGTATGGTGTTAGAAAGTGTTCTAGTTTCATTCTTTTACAAGTGGTTGACCAGGTTTCCCATTAATGTTAAAGACATTGTCTTTAATCCATTTTATATTCTTGCCTCCTTTGTCAAAGATAAGGTGTCCATAGGTGTGTGGATTTATCTCTGGGCTTTCTATTTTTTTCCATTGATCTATATTTCTGTCTTTTTTCTAGTACCATACTCAGCTTTCTTTATAGTCCAACTCTCACGTGCATTCATAACTACTGGAAAAACCATAGCATTGACTAATGGACTTTTGTTGGCAAAGTAATGTCTCTGCATTTTAATATGCTGTCTAGGTTTGTCATGGCTTTTCTTCCAAGGAGCAAACATCTTTTAATTTCATGGCTGCATTCACCATCTGCAGTGATTTAGGAGCCCAAAAATAGAGTCTCTCACTGTTTCCACTATTTCCCCATCTATTTGCCACGAAGTGATGGGAGCAGATGCCATAATGTTCAGTCCAGTTCAGTTCAGTCACTTAGTCATGTCCAACTCTTTGCAATGCCATGGAACGCATCATGCAAGGCCTCCCTGCCCATCACCAACTCCCAGGGTGTACTCAAATTCATATCCATTGAGTCAATGATGCCATCCAACCATCTCATCCTCAGTCGTCTCTTTCTCCTTCTGCCTTCAATCTTTCCCAGCATCAGGGTCTTTTCAAATGAGGTAGTTCTTTGCATCAGGTGGCCAAACTATTGGAATTTCAGCTTCAGCATCTTTCCTTTCAATGAATATTCAGGATTGATTTCCTTTAGGATGGACTGGTTGAATCTCTTTGCAGTCATAGGGACTCTCAAGAGTCTTTTCTAATACCACAATTCAAAAGCATCAACTTTTTGGTGCTCAGCTTTCTTTATAGTCCAACTCTCACATGCATACATGACTACCAGAAAAACCATAGCTTTGACTAGAAGGATTTTGTCAGTAAAGCAATGTCTCCACTTTTTAACATGCTGTCTAGGTTGATCATAACTTTTTTTCCAAGAGCAAGCATCTTTTAATGTCATGGCTGCAGTCACCATCTGTAGTGATTTTGGAGCCCAAAATGTTAGTTTTCTTAATGTTGAGCTTTGAGCCAACTTTTTTCACTCTTCTCTTCTCCTTTCAACAAGAGGCTCTTTAGGTCTTTGCTTTCTGCCATAAGGCTGGTGTCATCTGTGTATCTGAGGTTACTGATATTTCTCCTGGCATTCTTGATTGCAGCTTGTGCTTCATTCAGCCCAGCATTTCTCATGATATACTCTCTGTTCAATTCAGTTCATTTCAGTTCAGTCGCTCAGTCATGTCCAACTCTTTGCAACCCCATGAATCGCAGCACACCATGCCTCCCTGTCCATCACCAACTCCCAGAGCATATAAGTTAAATAAGCAGGGTGACAACATACAGCCTTTGATATACTCCTTTCCTGATTTGGAAGCTGTCTTTTGTTCCACATCTGATTCTAACTGTTGCTACTTAACTTGCACACAGATTTCTCAGGAGGCAGGTCAGGTGATCTGGTTATTCCATGTCTTTAAGAATTTTCCACAGTTTGTTGTGATCCACACAGTCAAAGATTTGGTGTAGTCAATAAAACAGAAGTAGATGTTTTTGTCGAACTCTCTTGCTTTCTCAATGATCCAGCAGGTGTTGGCAATTTGATCTCTGGTTCCTCTGCCTTTTCTTAAACCAGCTTGAACATCTGGAAGGTCTCAGTTCATGTACTTTTGAAGCCTGGCTTGGAGAGTTTTGAGCATTACTTTGCTAGTGTGTGAGTTAAGTGCAATTCTGAGGCAGTTTGAGCATTCTTTGGCATTGCCTTTCTTTGGGATTGGAGTGAAAACTGACCTTTACCAGTTCTGTGGCCACTGCTAAGTTTTCCAGATTTGCTTGCATATTGAGTGAAGAACTTTCACAGCATCATCTTTTAGGATTTGAAACAGCTCAACTGGAATTCTATCACCTCCACTATCTTTGTTAGTAGTGATGATTCCAAGACCTACTTGATTTTGCATTCCAGGATGTCTGCTTCTAGTCTAGTGATCACACCATCGTGGTTATCTGGATCATGAAGATCTTTTTGATTTTTGTCAATGATAATTGCCATGATCATTTGAAAAAAAAAATTTGATGTTCTATTTCTCTTCTTATTTTGATATAATTGATCGAACCCAGGTTTGATCCTTGAGTTGGGAAGATCTCCCTTGAAAAGGGAATTGCAGCCCACTCCAGTATTCTTACCTAGAGAATTCCATGAACAGTGGAGCCTGGCAGGCTACAGTCTCTGGAGTCTCAAGAGTTGGACATAACTGAGAAGCTAACACATGTTTGTACATATAACTGATATAGTACTATATTAGTTCGGGTGCACAACTGGTGACTTGATATTTGTGATTGTTTTATTTTTGATGGATATGTTTCAAAACACTGTAGGAAGGACATGAAAGAAATTTCATCTTATGAAAGAACAAAACTGAAGACGAGGTCAAATTTTAAAAGAAATTATGACCCATATATATGTATTATAATTATTCAGAGCATTAATTCTCATTTTTATTGAAATTCAGTTCTACATATTTCTATTGAAGATAATCTTGTATATATTCTTATCTGAATGGTACATTTTATGTATCATTGTATGGACTGAATGGATGTATAAATATGATATTCAATTGGAAAATATAAAATCGATGGTTTATTTCATTTCTAATGTAATATAAAATTAAAAGTAAAAGATATTTGTAAACAGAGTTGAACATATGATATAAATAATGTATATAATTATAATACATATAAATGTATACTATATGTATAAATACAAAAATGGTAATATAAATGTATTAGTATGTTCATGTACACATAGCCACATATATAAGCAATATTAGATAATTTACTATTTTGTTTGTCTTATTCTGCTTATATATGTGTATAAATATGTAAACTTGACAATATATAGTACAAAATCATAATATATTATACAATTCATTCAAATCTCTACCCAATGCATCTTTTTCTGCTTGTGTATATCGGCATGAGATTTTTAATACTGGCCAATATTCAAATACATAAACTGAAATAGAAAATACATGATTTCTTTCAAGTTATTAAAACCCCCAAAACAAATATGCAAAATCTACTAACGCATTCATGGGATGTTTTAAAACCCAGAAGAAATGGAATAAGGATTAAACTTGAACCGTTCTGTAAAGGGTAAGGATTTACTATGTGAATAGCTAGGAGTGCTTCAATTCAAGCAAAACATTAAATGATAGTGTCAAGTGCTTAGCCTGGAGCTTATTTATCATCAAATTTCTTTTCTTGGTCGTAGCATTAAGGATGTATTAATAAAAGGATAAAGTACATTTAATGCTATAGGAAGAAAAAGTTAATGGCCCTAAAAGATGATCATAGCTGCTTGTCCTTGAATATTAAAAATAATTTTTCTCACTTAGAAAGTTACAAAAATGTTTCTAAAATATTATTGGATTTCATATGAAATGTAAATCCTTTAATTTCCTAAGAGCATTAAGTGGGCGAACTCTCAAACCAGATTTACCTTTTATTGTCCTGTCTGTTTGATGACTGACATCACTTACTTTTTTAGAGTTTTTAAGATCGATGTTGAGGGAGGCATTTATTTCTTCTGAAGAATTTTGCCTGCATTGACAGTAACCTACAGCAAGGTGTGATTAGACAGTCATGGCCCAAACTCCTTTTTTTTCCCCTATGAGCTCGTTAAACTGAGAAACAGAATTTATATATTTTCTCCCTCAATGATTTCTTTTAAGAAAAATATAGTGTTTTTTACTGAAACAACAAGCTATTTTTTTAACCAGTTGATTGAGGTATCATTGACTTACAAAAAACTGCACATATTTAATATATACAATTTGATGAATTCAGACATATGCATGCAACAAGTAAGGTTAATTTTAACAATTTTACTTTATACTTATTGATAAATGATGATAGTCTTTTTGGCTAATAGGAGTATAATTTCTAATACCACTTTTCGAATTTTAAAGAAAGAAACAATTAGTCTTGATTGTTTACCCTGGCATTTCATGTCTCTCAAATGAAATTTCTCATTGAGAAACCATTTCCCAAATGAAAACAGACACAGTGAAATTTGTGTTTTATATTCCCATGTATTAGTCTTAGCCTTATTAGACCTGGAATATATCAAGTACCCTTGATCTCAGACCATCTATATTCCTAAAAGCCTTGCATTCCAAAAGATAAAATGACATTTTTGAACTATTTACATGCTGAAATAATTTTATTTATTTTTTGCTTAATTATTTAATTGTTTTTATATTGGTGTCACTTATCTCTTTTTCTTTACATCCTTTCCTCCCTCCCTCCCTTCCTTCCTTCCTTTCTTCCTTCCTCTCTCTTTCCTTCTCCTTCAAATTATCAAACATTATGAATCTCTTAAATGTTTTTTACAAAATTGATCACAAAGCTGTTCAACCAAAATTTGACTATTATATAATAATTCATATTATATATATGCACACATGCTTTCTTTACTTTGTGAGCTCATTGTTATTCACAGCAGAATTTCTTTTCACTAGGTTTTATTATTGCAAATAAAATGCCATTCAGCACTCAAAAATTGTCTATGAGCTTCTCTTTAACAGTTTGCCAGAGAACCTATCAAGAGATTTACTGGAGGGGATTGAACTTGGTTATACAAGAAATACATCTCATGAGTACCTAATATGATAAATTTTAGAAATATGGTATAAATCTCACATTGTGACTAAAGCATCTTATATGGAAAACTTTATTTAAAAAATTTGCTTGTCCAATCAATTTGCTAATTACTTAATTATATCACTATTATTTTCAGAAGCTGGAGTTATGAGAATGTAAATTTGTGTTCATATAAGTTGAATTACATTATAGCGAGTATCTTTATAAGTTGTCATTTTGAATCTCAGAAGGTACTACAAGTCAACTGGAAACAATTAACTTCACAAAGGTAAAAACATAAAACTGTTTCTCTCTCCCTCTCTCTCCCTCTCTTACTCCCTTTCTATGCCACTCACCAGCAGCAAGGGCCAGCTATTCAGAAACTTGAACTCTCTTTTAGTATAATATGTTTTAATTCCAAATAAACAAAACTCTGGCCTCAAATGACATTTTATTTGACAAAACTCTCTCTCTTTTTATAAACTTTCTGGTAGGGAAAATGTATATTTGAGTCTCATGACTTCAACACATGGACAGTTGAAGGAATTGTTTCCCAATGTGTTTCTGAAAAAATTTTGTCTAAGGTTCTAGTGCTATTTTCTCTGAAATCCACTCTAACTTTCCCAGCTCTACAGAATTTGGCTTCAGCGGCTATGCTGTTCCCTGTGTTATTCTTCCTGCCAGAGTAGACAGGGATTATGTCAGCTTCCCCAGGCATTGCTCTGTCTAGAATGCAGTGGGTCATCAAAAATATTTTCTGAACACATACATGAATAGAAAATATGGACTGGTTTATATTATGGCTCAAACACCAATCATTTCATGTGAGAGAGATGCTCCCCTTGATGACCAGAGGAGGTAAAATGGGATGAGCAAGATTTTACATAGTAGATCATTTTATCTTTGTTTGTGTAATATGATGATTATAATTATAGGTCGTTTATGGGTCCAACCCCTTTTAATCAGATTTTTGAATATTCCCATCTTGACACAATTTTTTTTGTGCTTGTATTCAAACACTTATGGACATAATAAATTGGCTACTTGGTATATCTGGTAGAAAATTATCCACAAGAATTCTCTTTCTATGTGTTATTAGGAAATAACTATCACTATCTGACCCAACACTCTTTTGGAACTTACAACTTGGTTAATCCTTTTGCATTGTGACAGATAGGAGTAGTATTTTTCTTTTTACTATTATTAAGTAGTTTGAGTGAAGGGAGGAAAACTCTTGGGGCAAAGTAATTATGTTGAATTGCATGGTTATACTAAACAGAATTTATTTCAGTTCAATTAAGCTTAATGCTCAAAATTATCATTTAGTTTTTTTCAATAACAACAAATAACAATTGAAATACAAATGTGTGATTATTTTGCATTGACAAAAATGGATTAGGAATTACTTTCAGAAATCAAATGTGACTAAAAGATATGAGGATTACAGTACATTCAGCCTTCTGAGAGTTACCAAGTAGTATATTTGGACTTCAAAAATTTTGATATCATGTAAATTGACCTTAAGGAATTCTGGTGGCTCACCAGTAAATAATATGCCTCCAATACAGGAGACCCGGTTTTGATCCCTGGGTCAGGAAGATCCCCTGGAGGAGGAAATGGCAACCCACTTCAATATTCTTGCCTGGGAAATCCCATGGACAGAGAAACTTGGCAGACTGTAGTTGATGGGGCTGCAAGAGTCGGATACAACTTAGAGACTAAACCATCACCACCAAACTGATCTAAGGAAAAGGACTGACATGAATTGTGAGGTATGCTAAATTTATCTGCCTGTGTTAAGATGAAGCTGTGCTGCACACATATTTTGTATTCATAAGCTCATTCAGTCTAGAAAATGGTCCTAAAAATGGTATTAAAAGTTACCTGTGGGGAACTGTGACAGGTTCTCCACAGTTCCTCTGCCATTAAAAACTGTTAAATTGTACAAAATGTATGCTGCAACTGTTTTCAGGCAGAAGAGAAGAGGAAAATGTACATTACGAGCTTTGTATTTGGCCCAGATCTCTATCTGTGGATAATTGCCTGGCTGTGACACAAGGAAGCATCCCACAGAGGTCCTGTTAAAGGGAGAGAGCTCAGAGACTGGGGCTGCTGACAGAAACTCTGGAGCCTGGCACTGGAGAAGAAGAAGCAGGTGAGTATTCAATTTTGATCAGGGGTTTTCTTTAAGAACTTGGATAAAGACTGGGCTCTGGAACTCTAAGAAATACCAAGGGAATGCAAATGAACAAGGTAGATAGGGTCTCTTCCATTATAGAACTTACAGTTTGGTGGCAAAAGTAGACACTGAACAGAAAATCACATTACTGATTAATTACAATTGTGGTAACCAATAACATAGCAGAGTGAGATCCAGTCTGAAGGGCCACATATGAACGCATCAGCCACATAAATGTTTATAAAATGCTTGGAAAGCTTCTAAACTTACATAAATTATTTTTTGCAAAAGTCTTCATAGAAAATAATTTTTATATTTAATTACATTAAATGAAGTTAGTAAAAATAATTATTTTATTTAATTTTTAGCATTTGCCTTTCTAAAACATAAAGGCTATGGTAAGCTAAATATAGGTAAACACAACTGAGAGAGAGAATTAACTAGGTAGTCACAATATATCCACGGAATTTTTTGTTTTGTGTTGGGGCAATAGTAAGTAGTAAACAGATAGTAAATCGTATAACTTATGTTTTCAGGGAAATAACTGTTAAAAACAAAAAGAAAGTTTATATACTGGTATTATGTTAAGCTTGACGTCATTCTCCTTTTTCTTCTCAACTTCTCTTTCCTTCTGTCACTTTATCTTTCTATAATCTCATTTAATTCAAACAGTAACACAATATGTAAGCAGTATAATTTCTCTTGTTTGAATAAACTAAAATTTAGAGATTTTTAAGCAATTTCTTCAGAGAAACAAATTAAGTGGCATAGGGTGAAATTCCAATGTAATTTTCTCTGATAAAAATCCTGTACTCTTACTTGATTGGTTGTGTTTTGCAAAACATTTATTAAATGCTTCAGTTCAGTTCAGTTCATTTCATTTCGGTCACTCAGCCGTGTCTGACTCTTTGAGACCCCATGAACCGCAGCATGCCAGGCCTCCCTGTCCATCACCAACTCCCGGAGTCCACCCAAACCCATGTCTATTGAGTCGGTGATGCCATCCAACCATCTTATCTTCTGTTGTCCCCTTCTCCTCCTGCCCTCAATCTTTCTCAACATCAGGGTCTTTTCCAATGAGTCAGTTCTTTGCATCAGGTGGCCAAAGTATTGAAGTTTCAGCTTCAACATCAGTCCTTCCAATGAACACCCAGGACTGATCTGCTTTAGGATGGACTGGTTGGATCTCCTTGCAGTCCAAAGGACTCTCAAGAGTCTTCTTCAAATGCTTACCTTGGACTAAAGTTTATTCTAGGCAAGAGAGAAATAAAGATGAGTTGGATATGAGTCTTGATTGCAGGGTAGTATCCTAGATACACATAAAATAATGGAGAACAATAATTTTTTTTTAAGAAAGAAAAAGCAGAAATGCCAAATACCTACAGGTTAGAGGGTTCAAGAGGTCTTCACAGAAGAGACACCCTTAAGCTAAATCTTAAAGAAAAGTCAGAATTTACCCTGTAGAAATTGAATGTGAAAGGATATTGCAAGCAGGAAAATAACATATAGTAAAATCAAGGACTCAAAAGGCACTTTTATACAACTAGAGTATAGTAGGCATTATTAAACATGTTTCTGAAAAAAGAAAAAAAAAAGAGTGAACTAGAGAGCCAATGTCTTCACAAGCAGTGAGAGTTTTAATTAAATGGCTTATTGATTCTCAATATGAGAAAGAATTTCATATATTCTTAGTTTTTATTTTAAAGAAGTATGCTGTCTTAATTTTTTCTTAATGTGCAGTTTATCTAAGCCTCAATTTGGAAAAAAATTCTCTCAGTTGAGTAGAAAAGTACATCTGTTTCATGAAAAGAGTAATAGACGGCTCAAAGCAATCAATTACACAAATTGTAGTTTCAAGTTTTGTTTTTCTATTTATTTATTAAATGTCTTTGAGGGAATTTGTTTGACATGAAATCAAAAGAGGTTTGTGGAAATTGTATTATCTATTTCATGACAATGCATAATAAGCTACCGAATGAAGGATTAGTTACCTTTGTCATTGAACAGTTAAAGGGAACGTAAGTTTATTTTCTTGTCAGCAGAATACATTAACTTGGTTGTTCTTTGCATACTTTGACATTCCAAAAGAGATTTTTTTTTTGCAGTAAATAATATCTAAATGCTATATCAAAAGCCAAGAATGCTTTTCATCTTTCCAGTTTGGCATGTATGTTTATTCAAAAACATTCCCATTTATACCAAAATCCTGTTTGAGCGATTGCAATCGTCATTTGCTCTTCCTTGTACTCTCATCAGAACTTAAATCATCAACTCTTGTTAGTGAGCCAGTTATTTCCAAAGCCAGAAAGAAAAACACCCATGTAGTATACTAACACATATATATGGAATTTAGAAAGATGGTAATGATAACCCTGTATGTGATACAACAAAAGAGACACAGACGTATAGAATAGTCTTTTGGACTCTGGGGGGGGGAGGGGGATGATTTGGGAGAATGGCATTGAAACATATATAATATCATATATGAAATGAATCACCAGTCCAGTTTCGATGCATGAGACAGGATGCTTGGGGCTGGTGCACTGGGATGACCCAGAGGGATGGTATGAAGAGGGAGGTGGGAGGGGGGTTCAGGATGGGGAACATGTATACACCTGTGGTGGATTCATGCTGATGTATGGCAAAACCAATACAATATTGTAAAGTAATTAGCCTCCAATTGAAATAAATAAATTTATATTTTTTAAAAAGTAATTAAAAAATAGAAAAAAAAAACAAAACAAAGGGAGCTTTATTCTCCTTTTCCTAAAGATGAAAACAACAGGAATGATTAAATGCTACATGTAAATGGCAGATTGCAATTTAATGCTGTAATGGACTCAGATGTGTCATTCCTCCTCCCTCCCAAAAAAAAGTCCTGTGTTGAAACGCTAGTCTCCCATGGGATTGTATGCAGAGACTTTAATGAAGTAGTAAAGGTTAAATGAGGTCATAAAGTTGAACTTCTAACATGATAGGACATTTGTCTTCAAGAAAAAGAGAGAGGAGACAACTCTTTTTTCCTGTGTACAGAGGAATGACCATGTGAGATCACAGTGAGAAGGCAGCCGTCTGCAAGCAAGGAAGAGAGTCTCACCAGAAACCAACTCTGCTGGCCCCTTGGTCTTGGACTTCCAGCCTCCAGACTGCCATTATAAATTTCTTTTCTTTAAGCCACCCCAATAGTGGTATGGTAACCTATCATGGCAGCCCTAGGAGAATAATACAAATGGTAACTTGGTATTTTCTAAGATACAGGAATGAGAACAACTTACCACCCACCTCCCCTCTCCCCATCCCGCACACACATACTTAAAGAGCTTCAATGGAAATAACTCTGGCAGACTTTGAAGATGGGCTTATAACACATAGAATCTGTAAAGTAGATTTAACTCTACAGAACTTTGTGTAGCTTCAATAAATTCTAGAGTTGTGCTGCTCCAGACTGACAATGGGTGTTCACTCTTTAAATCTAACTTACATTTGCCTCTTGCCAATGAATCAGCAGCAAATGAATCCTAGGTGCAACTTATACAAGTTGCCAAAGATTTGGAAGAGGGACTAAATTTTTTACTGGTTCAAAAAATACTGTTGTTTATGTCAAATAATATCTACTCTTATTAGTCTGACAGACTATTTAATGTTATTAATTGAAAAAAATATAGTCAAATACTTGATTACCACTTTCAGTTGGTCTTCGAGAAAGTAATTCAGGAGAAATCTATTTATCAAAAAGAATTTAAAAAAATAACAATTACTACCTGGATTTTGCGATGGTTAAATAAGAAGACCACCATCAGATATTAAGTATCTGATACATAAGAGCTCCATCAATGCTTAAAATGAATTATTAAGAAAAATGTACTGTGACATATCTTTTGAGGTGTGTAGGAACACATTATTGTGTTTTCTTCCATTATGATTATACTTCTCTAGTTCTATGTGTGTGTGTGTATTTTTTTTAAGAAGTCCATATGAACTTAATCGTGTCTGACTCTGTGATCCTTTATGACTATAGCCCACCAGGCTCCTCTATCCTTAGGAATTTTTATACAAGAATGCTGGAGTAGGTTGCCATTTCCTTCTCCAGGGAATCTTCCCAACCTAGGTATCAAACCATCATATCCTGTGTCTTCTGCATTGCAGGTGTATTCTTTACCTGTTAAACCAATGGGGAAGCCCTTTATAAGAAGAATTTTTACTTAATTCAAATTTTCTTAATGTTAAACTCCTATTCACCTTATTCAAATACGACATAAGTAAAGCACTCCTCTGGAAAATGAATGATTGACACAGTTAGAAAAAAATAAAAACACTAAAATCTTAGGGAGTTTTAATTTGGTTTAAAGGAGCTAACCAAAATTACCGTGGCATTGAATCATATCTTACCAAACCCTATAGCTTCAGTTCCTGAGATATTACTAAACATAATTATCTTCATATTAAATTAAAATCTTAGACTCAAATTCTATCAGTTTGGCACTGATGAATTTTCTTCCCCATAGAGAGTATTAGTACAGCCAGAAGAGCCTTCAAATACTTAATATTCATTTTGTTCTTAGATCAAACTTATAATGGAAAGAGTTATTTCCATTTAAAAAGTGAAGGACCTAAAGCTAGTAGTCAAGCTTGCTATGATTAAGAGATGAAACCGAGGCATATCAAATTTCCAAGAATTTCTTTGAGTAAAATTGATTCAAATGAAGCAACATACAATCTAGCAGATAGAAGGGAGGTCTGTGGAGCTCCCCCAAAATGAAAAAAAACTTTTATGAGTAGAAGGGAACAGGAATAAGATATGAGGCCAAAAAAAAGCGGAGGGGGGGTGGTGGTGGTGGGCGATTATTGCAAAATTAGTTTCCCTTAGGAGATGGCAGGAGTCTATCAGGCAGATTACTTAACTAAGGCTAATCAGACAATTGATTGTCTGGTTGAAGATTCTATTTATGAGAGAGCCAAAACTGTAGTTAAGTCTTGGTTTGGTGACCTGTGCTTAGCACAAGCCATTCCATTTTGGACCTCTTGTCTTGTTTTTAACACTAAGCATCAAGGGCTTCCCTTGTAGCTCAGTTGGTAAAGAATCTGCCTGCAGTGCCGGAGACCCAGGTTTGATCCCTGGGTTGGGACGATCCCCTGGAGAAGGAAATGGCAACCCATTCCAGTATCCTTGCCTGGAAAATCTCATGGACAGAGGAGCCTGGTGGGCTGCAGTCCATGGGGTCGCAAAGAGTCGGGCACAACTGAGCAACTAACACCATCAAGGTTGAAAGAATTTTGAACTTTCTCATCCCAATGTTTGTGATCTTTTTACTGCTGCTAAAAATTTAGATTTCATAAATCATTTTTCACACGCAATTCTTTTTCCATTTTTTAAATATTTTGATTCCATGTATTATAACTGACATTGCATTGCCTGTAAACAGTTCCAATTAATAATATAATCTGGAAAGGAAAAAAAATATAGTGATGTTAGCTCCTAGGAAAGTGCAAAATTCTAGTGTATTAATGTCAATATCAACATCATTTGTAATATATGAGTCTTTAAAAAATATAAAATAAGTTATAACTGAGAAATCTTATTTTTAAGAAAATGTTGTTGTTTAGTCACTAAGTCATGTCCGGCTCTTTGAGATCCCTTGGACTATAGCCTGCCAGGCTCCTCTGTCTATGGAATTTTTGAGGCAGGAATACTGGAGTGGGTTGCCATTTCCTTCTCCAGGGGATTTTCTGACCTAGGGATTGAACTTGCATCTCTTGCATTGGCAGGCAGCTTCTTTACCACTGAGTCACAAGGGAAGCCCCTTTAAGAGAATGGATCTGGGTAAAAAAAAAAAAAAAAAAAAAATATATATATATATATATATATATATATATATATATATATATATATATATAGTTAGTATCTGCAGCTCAGATAAAGTTAATACTTCTAGCATATGAAATTGCATGTTATACCTAAGTCCAAGTGACCCTTACCTGGGATTATGGAAAAAAAAAACAAGAATTGTAAAGAAAATTCAGAGAGGCTAATTTACTAAAGATAAAAAAGAATTTTTAGCAGAAATTTTCTGTTGGATGATTACTTAACTATAATGTCAAAGATTCCAGATTTTACAAACTGAGATAATTAAAGTAGGTGATACTAATACCATTAAACTGGGTTCTTTGGTGATTAGATATAAAAGTATTCCAAGAGATTCTCTTGTTTTAATCAATGGAAGTGCCCACAAAAGGTGAATTAAGTATGGTATTATTTTACTTAGTTTACATGTGATTAACCTTTAAGGAGGAAAAGATACAGGCTCAAATATTTGCTTTCAAATTAATAGGCATTCATTTTTAAATCAAAGGAATTTCCTTGTTAGCCATATGAAAAAATATCTACTTCAAATAAATTTTTTTCTAAGGCTTTTATAACTACCGTCAAAAATAGATGCTAAAGATACAGAAAATAAATGAAAATACATGACATTGTAGATTAGGTGACAATTTCAGGATTCCTATAGAGTAGTCACATATAATAAAAGACACACAGCTATATTTGAATTTCAGAAAAACAGCCGATATTTGTTTAGTATATGTCACGAGCTAAACTGTGTTCCCTCCAAATTCATGCACTGAAGTTCTATCCCCCTCTGCATCTTTTGACTGTATTTGGTGATGTGCGTGTGTGCTCAGTCGCTTAGTCATGTGGGGCTTGATCGACCCCATGGACCGTAGCCCACCAGCCTCCTCTGTCCATGGGGTTCTCAAGGCAAAAATACTGCAGTGGGATACCATTCCCTTCTCCAAGGGATCTTCCTGACCCTTTTTATCGAACCCATGTCTCTTGTGTCTCCTGCATTGGCAAGCAAATTCTATACTACTGTGCCACCTGGGGTACTCTTGCCTGGAAAATCCCATGGACGGAGGAGCCTGGAAAGCTGCAGTCCATGGGGTCGCTGAGGGTAGGACATGACTGAGCGACTTCACTTTCACTTTTCACTTTCACGCATTGGAGAAGGAAATGGCAACCCACTCATTGGTCTTGCCTGAAGAATCCCAGTGAGGGAGGAGCCTGGTAAGCTGCCGTCTATGGGGTCTCACAGAGTCGAACACGACTGAAGTGACAGCACCAGCAGCAGCAGTGCCACCTGGGAAG
The DNA here is from genome assembly GCF_042477335.2 of Ovis canadensis. Lineage (NCBI taxonomy): Eukaryota > Metazoa > Chordata > Mammalia > Artiodactyla > Bovidae > Ovis > Ovis canadensis. The sequence goes on from NC_091250.1 coordinate 67,174,399, forward strand.
CCCGTTTTAAAAGATAGATACTACACATCTGTGTCTCTTTCCCTGTCTTGCATACAGGGTCGTCATTGCCATCTTCCTAAATTCCATATATATGTGTTAGTATACTGTATTGGTGTTTTTCTTTCTGGCTTACTTCACTCTGTATAATCGGCTCCAGTTTCATCCATCTCATCAGAACTGACATGTGAATTGAATCGCCAGTCTATGTCTGACGCAGGATGCAGCATGCTTGGGGCTGGTGCATGGGGATGACCCAGAAAGATGTTATGGGGAGGGAGGTGGGAGGGGGGTTCATGTTTGGGAATGCATGTAAGAATTAAAGATTTTAAAATTTAAAAAATAAAAAACTAAAAATAAAAAAAAAAAGATAGATACTATAAAAAAGTAATTAAGTTAAAATGATGTTATTAAGATAGGCCAGTATCACTGGTGTTCTTATAAGAAGAGGACATTTGGACATTGACATGTACAGAAGGAAGACGTACAAACACCGGGAAAAGATGGCCACTGACGAGCCAAGGAGAGAGACCCCAGAAAAACACAACCCTGCCAACCTTGCCTCAGAGCTCCGGCTCCCAAAGTATGAGAAAATAAATTTCAGTCATTTAATCAACACAATCTGTGATAGTTTGTTTTGAAAGCCCTTACAAGTGAATATAGTATACTTTATTCACTCAAGGCAATTATAATTATGAAAAGTTGTAATTTGATACAGTGAAGGCAATGCTTTCAAAGAACTAGGTAAGAATATTAACTATTAATTTTTTGTCATTAACATTCATGCTTGTATCCAGATTCTAACCACCTTTCATGAAGGGGAGAACTCAGTGTTTTAATTTACTTACATTTTGTATTTGCAATTACATTAATGATAGTTCCATGGACAAAATTCAACGAAAGTTCCTATTTTCAATACTTAATATAATTCCATACTTTCTGAATGTAAGATACAATCTTTTAAGACCTCTGCAACCTCAAATTTCTGGGATTTTATAGTATGGACCTAAAGGGGAAAAAACACACTCACTTTATTCATTTCTTTATTTGTCACATTATTCCCTATTCTTTTAAATTCACTCTTTTCCTATTCATAATATGGCTATGTTAGTCTCAGTTGGGTCCAACTCTGCAATTCCATGGACTATAGCCCACCAGGCTACTCTGTCCATGGAACTCTCCAGGCAAGAATACTGGAGTGGTTATCCATTCCCTTCTCCAGGGGATCTTCCTGACACAGGATCAAATCCTGGTCTTCCACTTTATAAGCAGATTCTTAACTGTCTGAGACACTAAGGAGGCCCTTTGTTCATAATAGGCTTTAGTTTTTTAAGGAAATGTATAATATGTAAGAGAAGAAAGTAGAAAATAAAAATTATTATTTCCACCACCTGAAAATAACAATTTTAACATGTTTTTGATCATTTCCTTCTCTTAATTTCATTGTATTCAATGAATTTTAAGTGGTCTGTGTGTATATCTGTGTGTATGCATGTATAGGTGAGTATACATCCCCTTTGAACACCTCCTACACATAAACTCCTATTATGTGGAACCATCTATAATGAGAGTATAAAACATTTAACAGTTTTGTCTTTTGTAGTGGCCAAGAGAATTAACTTTTAAGATTTCCAACTGCAGGGAGAAAAGTCACTATGCACCCCAGGAAGTGGGCTTTTAATTCCATCACGTGATTGGCGTCAAGGCTGTGCTTCCTTCTGGCTGCTCTTAGCTGATAATTAAGCATGGGACTGCTGTGAAGGCAAGCCAATTTCTGGGGGTCATGACCCTTTCATGGGCAACTTTGGTGCAAACACTCCCCAGTGGCCTTGCTGAATATTCCTTAGACTTGCACTATAGCTAAGATGCTTCTGTCCAATTTATTTTCTTCCTTTCTTCCCCTCTCCTTTCCTGTTTCCCTTCTTTTCTTCTTTTTCCCTCCCTGCTTTCCTTCCTACTCTCTTTCTTTTAGTGTCCTGTTTTCCACAGGCATCAAATATCACAGAGGTCACTGCCAAACCACTTCAGGGGTATAAACTTATTACTGGAAACACAAAGGTGAAGAAGGCAGACAAGGTCCTCATAAAACAGTTCATATTCTAATTAGAAGAAATAGACAATAAATGCATAAGTACATATAAATATGTCAAAATGCTAGATAACTAAATGCTATGGTAATATTATGGTAATTGACAAGGAATCAATTATAGATTGGGTAGGTAAGGGAAAAGTCTCAATAAATGGCAGTTAAGGGAGATTTTCCTAACTGGAAGTGGCCCTAGTAAGCAGCCTTGTGAAGGTCAAGGGAAAATCTTCCAACTCAAAGATAAGGGAAAAATTTAGGTTGACAAGATAAAGATAAGAAATGAAGTCAATAAGAATTGAGGTTAGAGACATGATAAGGAACAGGATCAAAGAAACCTTTAAAAAACAATGTATTATATTTGGACATAAACCAGGATAATATGTCTGTATATGTGATGAGAATCACTGGAGGATTTTAAGAAAAGGAATTTTAGGATATGATTTATATTTTAAAAGACCATGCTATTTGAAGAGAGATAATCAGAGGTAATAATAATATAAAAATATTAGAAACCTATTCTACTATTCTAATAGTTCAGAAAAGAAATAGTGATGATTTCACCTGTAGCAACAGGAAAAAAAAAAAACAAAAAGTGAAAGTTAGTTACACAGTTGTGTCTGACTCTTCATGATCCCATGGACTGTAGCCTGCCCAGCTCCTCTGTCCATGGAATTCTCCAGGCATGAGTACTGGAGTGGGTTGCCATTTCCTTCTCCAGGGGATCTTCCTGAATCAAGGATTGAACCCAGCTCTCCTTCATGCAGGCAGATTCTTCTACCAACTGAGACACTAAGATGGTCTAATTTAGGATGAACTTTGGAATAAACTTGCTGATGGACTGGATACAAGAAATGGAGGAAGCGCTATCATGGACAATATCAATATACGGTGTTTACAAACTGGGTGAATAGGCTTACAGTGGTCTTGGTAACAGCGACTGAGGTGAATAATATGTGTGTATGTATTGGATACATTTTCCACCCTTGATACACAAAAAGATATGTACTTGTGCCCAGGCACATGCTTTGAGGCAGAGGGAGACTGCTGCCCAGGTAGAAGGTAAAGATCAGTGAAAGGGTCCCATAACAAGAGAGGTGGTGTGTGTCATAGCAGAATGGAGACAACATGAAAGCTGCCCAGTGTCCTTTGGCCCCAGGAGCAGCTTCGGAACTCAAGAATATACTGCTAGATTGGTAGATGGCTGGCATTGAAGTACATCTGTTGAAATTGGCTTTACTGACAAGAGATGCTCCTGTTTGTATAGCTTGTTCTGCCCCACCAGTGTAGTTCAGTTCAGTTCAGTTGCTCAGAAGTGGCTGAATCTTTGCGACCCTATGGACTGCCGCACATCAAGCTTCCCTGTCCATCACCAATTCCTGGAGCTTACTCAAACTCATGTCCATTGAGTTGATGAAGCCATCCAACCATCTCATCCTCTTTCATCCCCTTCTCCTCACACCTTTGATCTTACCCAGTATAATGGTCTTTTCCAGTGAGTCAGTTTTTTGAATCAGGTATTGGAGCTTCAGCTTCAGCATCAGTCCTTCCAATGAATACTCAGAACTGATTTTCTTTAGGATTGACTGGCTTGATCTCCTTGCACTATAGGGGACTCTCAAGAGCCTTCTCCAACGCCACAATTCAAAAGCATCAATTCTTCTGCACTCAGATTTCTTTCTAGTCCAACTCTCACATCCATACATGACTACTGGAAAAACCATAGCTTTGACTACACGTACTTTTGTGGGCAATGTAATGTCTCTGCTTTTGAATATGCTATCTAGGTCGGTCATAACTTTTCTTCCAAGGAGCAATCATCTTTTAATTTCATGGCTGCACCATCTGCACTGCACCATCTGCAGTGATTTTGGAGCCCCCCAAAATAAAGTCTCTCACTGATTCCATTATTTCCCCATCTATTTGCCATGAAGTGATGGGACCAGATGCCATGATCTTGATTTTCTGAATGTTGAATTTTAAGCCAGCTTTTTCACTCTCCTCTTTCTCTTTCATCAAGAGGCTCTTTAGTTCTTCATTTCTGCCATAAGTGTCGTGTCATCTGCGTATATGAGGTTATTGATATTTCTCCCAGCAATCTTGATTTCAGCTTGTGGTTCATCCAGCCCAGCCTTTTCTCATGATGTACTCTGCATATAATTTATTTTTTTTAATTTTTATTTATTTTTTTAAAGATGCCAATTGTCAGGTTTATTTATTTTTTTTAAGTTTTTTATTTTTTAAATTTAAAAATCTTTAATTCTTACATGCGTTCCCAAACATGAACCCCCCTCCCACCTCCCTCCCCATAACATCTCTCTGGGTCATCCCCATGCACCAGCCCCAAGCATGCTGTATCCTGCGTCAGACATAGACTGGCGATTCAATTCTTACATGATAGTATACATGTTAGAATGCCATTCTCCCAAATCATCCCACCCTCTCCCTCTCCCTCTGAGTCCAAAAGTCCGTTATACACATCTGTGTCTTTTTTCCTGTCTTGCATACAGGGTCGTCATTGCCATCTTCCTAAATTCCATATATATGTGTTAGTATACTGTATTGGTGTTTTTCTTTCTGGCTTACTTCACTCTGTATAATCGGCTCCAGTTTCATCCATCTCATCAGAACTGATTCAAATGAATTCTTTTTAACGGCTGAGTAATACTCCATTGTGTATATGTACCACAGCTTTCTTATCCATTCATCTGCTGATGGACATCTAGGTTGTTTCCATGTCCTGGCTATTATAAACAGTGCTGCGATGAACATTGGGGTACATGTGTCTCTTTCCATTCTGGTTTCCTCGGTGTGTATGCCCAGCGGTGGGATTGCTGGGTCACAGTCATCAAGACAGTATGGTACTGGCACAAAGACAGACATATAGATCAATGGAACAAAATAGAAAGCCCAGAGATAAATCCACACACGTATGGACACCTTATCTTTGACAAAGGAGGCAAGAATATACAATGGAGTAAAGACAATCTCTTTAACAAGTGGTGCTGGGAAAACTGGTCAACCACTTGTACAAGAATGAAACTAGATCACTTTCTAACACTGCACACAAAAATAAACTCAAAATGGATTAAAGATCTAAATGTAAGACCAGAAACTATAAAACTCCTAGAGGAGAACATTGGCAAAACACTCTCAGACATAAATCACAGCAGGATCCTCTATGATCCACCTCCCAGAATTCTGGAAATAAAAGCAAAAATAAACAAATGGGATCTAATTAAAATTAAAAGCTTCTGCACAACAAAGAAAAATATAAGCAAGGTGAAAAGACAGCCTTCTGAATGGGAGAAAATAATAGCAAATGAAGCAACTGACAAACAACTAATCTCAAAAATATACAAGCAACTTATGCAGCTCAATTCCAGAAAAATAAACGACCCAATCAAAAAATGGGCCAAAGAACTAAATAGATATTTCTCCAAAGAAGACATATGAATGGCTAACAAACACATGAAAAGATGCTCAACATCACTCATTATTAGAGAAATGCAAATCAAAACCACAATGAGGTACCACTTCACACCAGTCAGAATGTCTGCGATCCAAAAATCTGCAAGCAATAAATGCTGGAGAGGGTGTGGAGAAAAGGGAACCCTCCTACACTGTTGGTGGGAATGCAAACTAGTACAGCCACTATGGAGAACAGTGTGGAGATTCCTTAAAAAATTGCATATAATTTAAATAAGCAGGGTGACAATATTTAGCCTTGACTACTCCTCTCCCAATTTGGAACCAGTCTTTTGTTCCATGTCCGGTTCTAACTGTCGCTTCTTGACCTGCACATAGATTTCTCAGGAGGCAGGTTAAAAGAAAAATAAATGCAGAAAGGCAAAATGTTTGTCTGGGGAAGTGTTACAAATAGTTAAGAAAAGAAGGGAAGCTAAATGTGAAGGAGAAAAGGAAAGATACACCCACCAGTGTAAGCCATCAGCAAATCTTTCAACCGCAGGAGAAGGAAAATCAACATGGAAGAACTGACTGATTGGAAGGAAGGGGACCACATTACTCATCACAGCATCTCTAAACATAACATACAATATATAGTCAACAGTTTGCAATAAATATAGCATTAAATAAAGTATTAGATATGATAGATCACAAACCACCTTCTACCACTAATATATTTATAAAATCAGAACTCTTATTATAGTCAGGTTAAAATAATCTCATCAATTGTTAATCAGAAAGTAACTGATGATGTACTATTAATAGTTATGAAATGTCATGGGCAAAATCAGTCATATATATATGTATGCCCATATATATGTACTCAGTGATTAGCTGCCTTGGATTGTTTGCATTGCTATCACCACATATACTTTTTTAATTTAAATTAGTAAAACACAATGTTGTTTTAAATGTTTTCCAAAAGTCACAGCATGGTGCAGTATTGCAAGAAGTATAAACTTGGAGAAGATTGCAACTAAAGCTTGAAGGTATTTTTAAATCTTTTTAAAGCAGGTCTTCACTGATAGCTCAGTTGGTAAAGAATCTGCCTGTAACATAGGAGACCCCGATTAGATTCCTGGGTCAGGAAGATCTGCTAGAGAAGGGATAGGCTACTCACTCCAGGATTCTTGGGCTTCCCTTGTGGCTCAGCTGGAAAAGAATTCACCTGCAATCTGGGAGACCTGGGTTTGATCCCATGGTTGGGAAGATCCCCTGGAGAAGGGAAAGGCTAACCCCTCCAGTATCCTGTCCTGGATAATTCTATGGATCATACAGTCCATGAGGTAGCAAAGAATCAGACACAACTGAGCAACTTTCACTTTATAGTAAATCCCAGAAAAATAATGGCTAGAAGGCTGTGTCTAGCAAAAGCATAGTTTTTATACTGAATATCCGTCAAAAGTCTCTGGATGACTCTCAACACAGATATTTAACTTTTAAGAATATGTAACTCAATTAATGGAATAAAGTAAAACTCTCTTTCACCACAGGAAATGCAAACAAAATCCTAGAATTGATCACCTGCTTTGAAGATATGTTTTGCATTATAAAGAAACTAAGAAAGCTGTGGTACATATACACATATTACTCAGCCATTAAAAAGAATACATTTGAATCAGTTCTAATTAGATGGATGAAACTGGAGCCAATTATACAGAGTGAAGTAAGCCAGAAAGAAAAACACCAATACAGTATACTGACACATATATATGGAATTTAGAAAGATGGCAATGATGACCCTGTATGCGAGACAGCAAAAGAGACACAGATGTATAGAGCGGACTTTTGGACTCAGAGGGAGAGGGAGAGGGTAGGATGATTTGGGAGAATGGCATTGAAACATGTATACTATCATGTAAGAAACGAATCGCCAGTCTATGTCCGATGCAGGATACAGCATGCTTGGGGCTGGTGCACGGGGATGACCCAGAGAGATGTTATGGGGAGGGAGGTGCTGGGGGGGGGGGGGTCATGTTTGGGAATACATGTTCATCCGTGGTGGATTCATGTCAATGTATGGCAAAACCAATACAGTATTGTAAAGTAAAATAAAGTAACAATAAAAATTAAAAGGAAAAAAAAGAAACTAAAGTATTCAAGGTGGTGAACATGGTATAGAAAATAAAAGCCTTCACTGTGAAATCTCAGGTAATTCAGACAATTATAAAAACTTAAGAACTGAATAAAGCTTAGACTTAATTTTATCATGATACTTATGAGAGACATTTTATACAATAGTAGATAAAGAGTTATTGTTTAGTTGCTAAGTCATATCTGCCTCTTTGTGATCCCATGGACTGTAGCCCACTAGTCTCTTTGTCCATGGGATTATCCAGGCAAGACTGCTGGAGTGGGTTGCCATTTCCTTCTCCAGGGGATATTCTCAATCCAGGGATTGAACTCTCATCTCTGCATTTTCAGGCGGATTCTTTACCACTGGATCACCAGGGAGCCCAGTAGATAAAGATAGCTTACTGTTATTTGTGAAATTTAGGATGAAGTTAGGGATATTACATATAATATTTCTATTTGATAGAATAAGAACTACTTACATAAAATAAAGATATTACTATTTATACAAAATTAAAATATTATTTAAATATAACAGGTTCTACAATACCTAGGATTTAAACAATGATGATTCTTGACCTAGCAAAACTACTATGAAATCCTTATGTGATTGAGGGCAATGGACTTCATCTTTCGGAACTAAGTTCTTCATTTATACCTTCTAGATGGCTTATTCCACAGATTGATAATGAAATTAATGAATTTTAACACTAAACACACTTGCAGAAAAGAGTAATTATTTAAACATTTCTGGTTATTAATCCTATGGTAGCATCTAGAATGTAGTGTAATTGTCTTCTTAATATTGATTTATTTAATAAAGTAATCCAAACTTTAATAAAAAAATGTTCTTCATTAAATATAATAAAGTCATTTCTTTTAAAATCAAAAACAGACTGTAAACTTTATTTTTCCTGATATAGCACTTTGAATAAATAGTTTATTTCCTGTTTATACTGCTTTTCTCATTGTATATATTTCTGGCACTTCCACTCTCTCATGAACATTAAGAACATAATTATAAAGGTTGCATAGTACTGTTTATATAGATGAGAAAACATGTGTAAATAATGTCTTGCTGTTAGATATAGATATTGCTTTTAATATTTACTCTTAATAATACTACTATAGTGAATGTTGATACAAACAAATGTGTGTGTATGTGTGTGTGTTCAATTCCTTCGGAAAATCAACAAGAATGTTATTATTGTGTCAAAATACATGAGCATTTATGACTTTTGATACACACTACCTCATTCTCACAGAAAGTCTGCTGGAGTTTACAGTGCCACCTGTAGTACGGGGGACGGGGCAGTGTGGGGTGGGGGTTTCTTTTGGTGTATCCTCATTGTGCCACTGTTATTACCTGTGTTACCTTGGTGTACCTTCATTGTGCCACTGTTATTACCTGTGTTACCTTGGAGATACATTACATTCTCTAATTTCCTTGTTTGTAAAAGAAAATAAGTACCTCTTACTCCAACCCAGTCATCATGGTCACCATATGAAATTATGTGGTAATAAATCCCACCCCTCTGCTCTTTCTGCTATATGCCCCTTCTCTTTTAGAAATCCAATCTATTTTACTGGCTTTGCACACATCACCTTTTTCACTATGCTGCTAGCTTTCAAGTGTCTCACTGAAATTCTTCTCTGTTTGAAATTGTTTCCTGGATATGTACTTTTGAATACTTTGTGGTCAGATGAAATCCTAAAACCCAATTGCTTCATCTGTTCATCTTAGTTTTGTTTTCTCTTTCCATATAGCAGTTAAATTCCCAGGAAGTAACACAAATAATAAAGTTATCTTTAACTCATCCTCTGATTATATCTAATGCATATTCTTTTTCTTACTAAATATTCATGATATGTGTTTTCTGAAATATCTCTCATATATGCTTGTAGAGTCCCTGTGTCACCAGTGTTATCCAGGGTTTCATGGTCTCATGTTTGAATGTGGCAGCTCTTTTCTAAGTGAGCAATCATAATTGATTCTCATTCCATATATTTATAGCTTTCATTTATTTATACATTGCCAATTCAAAAAAGATGTGTATTATTTTATCTCTTAGAAAAAATAAAACTGAAAAAGATAAGTAAGGACAAGTGTGGAATAATGAATACTTTCGGGTGTTACACATGATTTTTTTTTTTTTTCCAAAAAATCTAGGCTAAAAGTGAAACTTTTAGATCTGAGGACAACATTTAGCTTTGAGTTATCTCCCAGACTCAAATATCTTCCAATTCACTCTGCACATAGCTTCAGGACAGAAAACTACCAGAAATGTGGCAAGTAATATTTCTTTTAACTATTGCTTCCTTTGTGTCACTCCCAGGGTAAAAATCTTCAATGACTCCCTTGTTCTATCACAGGGGTCTAAACTGTCTAATGTTAAAACTGTTCATGATTTTTTTGATACAATATATCTAATTAATTGCCTACACATGACCATTATATATTATTCTTGTCAATGTCCCTTTTTATCAAATGAGAGTACCATACAATTTCTCGTTTTCATTTACTTAATTTGTCACTCACACTAGAATTCCTTTCATTTCCACTTTTTTTTAACTCTTTACATTTCAACATCTTTCTCAGTTCCTCCTAGCTTCATTACCTCTTAAAAAAATGCTAAGATTATTCAAGCTTCCATTGATTCCTTTCTCCAATTGTTGATTCATTATATATGTATTTAAGATCTATTTATTATAATTTAACTCCTGATACATAATAGCAGCAAGTCAAATGACTTTTGCAAATAACATTCTATTGAATATATGAATTGTGCATACATATTACATAATAGGATATATAAAAAAGCAAGATACAGGAAAACATTCATATAAATACGTTCAAAAATTTAAAAATACAAAAATATTCAAAATATATAAACTTATAAGACATAATTTAAACCTGAAATTAAGAATACAGGTACTATGATAGCTTAGAATATAGATAACTGTTCTTAGAGACGAGATAAAAGTTTCTAAATGCTCTGTGTTTTTTTCTTCCCCCACACCACTGGTTTTTGAGCTGAAGTTTATCAAAACTTCTGTGTCTTGTGGTATTTAGGCACAATTCAAAGTACAACATAGGTGCTTAATATGTTTACAGTTTGGTTATATTATGAAAGTAAAAAAATGCATATATTTCTGTTTTAATTTACTTAGAAGCTAAAATTACTTTCAGAACCACATTTAAGATAATAGTGGTATTGATACTACTCAAAAGGTTAGCTTCTGTGGAGTTAAATTTGTGAGACCTATGCATTCAAAACGATTCCAAGAGGAGCTTATTGTACAAAAGAAGAATTACACTTTATAGGGGAGGCCTGGCCTGATTCTCTGGAAGGACTTGAGTGCATTTGATTGGAAATGTAGAGTACACATCTCAGTTTAATTTGGATCTATTAAGATACTAGAAGAATGATAAACATTATATTTGTGAAAACAGAAGCTTGAGCTGATTAACAGATGACCAGAATGCTTAATATGTTAGAAAAAGAACATCTCTCTTAGTTGGGAAAAAAAAAAAAGTTTGAAATTGCACAGTTATTGGACAGAGATGAGATAGAGATGATAAAAATGAACTAGGAAAGTAGGGGAGTGTAGAGTCCCAAGGTGTGACAATACCAATAAACAGAGAACCAAAATGATTAAAGAATACTCAGTTCAGTTCAGTCACTTAGTCGTGTCCGACTCTTTGAGACCCCATGAATCGCAGCACACCAGGCCTCCCTGTCCATCACCAACTCCCAGAGTTCACTCAGACTCATGTCCATCGAGTCAGTGATGCCATCCAGCCATCTCATCCTCTGTCATCCCCATCTCCTCCTGCCCCCAATCCCTCCCAACATCAGAGTCTTTTCCAGTGAGTCAACTCTTTGCATGAGGTGGCCAAAGTACTGGAGTTTCAGCTTTAGCATCATTCCTTCCAAAGAAATCCCACCCTAAAGTATACTAGCCTGAATTAAAAGAAAATAGAGATGTTAGTAAATTTATAATACCTTATATAATATGGTGTACTCTGTTAAGACATACCTTTGTTTAATTTAAGTGAGAAAGAAGTATAATTAGGATATATGAATTATAGGATTAGGATTATTATTATATATTATTATAATTAGGATTATTTTTTTAAAATGATTGGTGTTCAGCTTTTGAAGAAGTTGCCATACTTAATATGTTTATTGTGAAATATTGGCTCTATTAGAACCATGTACTAAAAGTATTCCCAATTAACTCTGAGACAGCCATATATGAAAAATGGAAAGAAAAGTAGTTGTTGATAAGAAAAATGAGAAAAGTAACAAATTCTATACATTTCCAGAAAAGACTAATCAGTCAAGATGTATTGATTTTAATGTGTTTGAATCAGAATGCAAATTATAGGAGAAATTTTGCCATGTTGTCACAAAAGTAAAGATCACGCTTATCTAGGGTTCAATTTTAAATTAATTTTTAGTGTTTGAGAATTTGAAAATAATGTTTAGGGTGTGTGCCTTTATCTAACATATGCAAAAATGACATATTAAAATTCAATAATTAAAGTAACTCAATAAGGGGAACTTCCCAGGTGGTGCTAGTGGTAAAAAACCTGCCTGCCAGTGAAGGAGACAAAAGAGATGTGGGTTTGATCCTTGGGTCAGGAAGATTCCCTGGAGGAGGGCATGTGAACTCACTCCAGTTTCTTGCCTGAAGAATCCCCATGGATAGAGTAGCTTGGTGGGCTACAGTTCATAGGGTCACAAAGAGTTGGAGATGACTGAAGCAACTTAGCACACATGCACTCAACTCAATGAAAAATGAACAAAGTATCTAAATAGACATTTCTCTAAAGAAGATAAATCAATGGCTAAAAAGCAAGTGAAGAGAAGTTCAATGTCATTAGCCATCAGGGAAATGCAAATCAAAACCACAATAAGATAGCACTTCCTAGCCACTCTGAAAGTTAGAAAAGATTGATAATCATATGTGTTGGCAATGATGTGGAGAAACTGAATCTCTCATAAACTACTGGTAGGAATGTAAAATGCCTCAGCCATGTTGAAAAACATCCTGGCAGTTCCTCACATGGTTAAACTATTTGACTGAGGAATTTCACTGCTAGATTCAGAGACCCAAGAGAACAGAAAACATATATTATAGCAAAAATGTCCTCATGAAGAGTCATATTATTCAGAGTAGCCAAAAAGTGGGGGGAAAAAGGAGCCCATTAACCAATGAAATGATAAATAAAATATGGTATGCCTACATAACAGAATATTGTTTGGCAATAAAAACACAAAGTACTGATACATGCTACAACATGGATGAACCTTGAAAATATTATTTTTAGTGAAAAAAATCCAGCCATAAAGAACCACAAGTTGTGCAATTCCACATGTGAAATGTACAGAATAGGAAAAATCTGCAGACAGAAAGTAGGTTAGTGGTTGCCTATGACTGCAATGCAAAGAATGCTCAAACTACTGCACAATTGCACTCTTCTCACATGCTAGTAAAGTAATGCTCAAAATTCTACAAGCCAGGCTTCAGCAATATGTGAACCATGAACTTCCTGATGTTCAAGCTGGTTTTAGAAAAGGCAGAGGAACCAGAGATCAAATTGCCAACATCCGCTGGATCATGGAAAAAGCAAAAGAATTCCAGAAAAACATCTATTTATGCTTTATCGACTATGCCAAAGCCTTTGACTGTATGGATCACAATGAACTGTGGAAAATTCTGAAAGAGATGGGAATACCAGACCACCTGACCTGCCTCATGAGAAACCTGTATGCAGGTCAGAAAGAAACAGTTAGAACTGGAGATGGAACAACAGACTAGTTTCAAATAGGAAAAGGAGTACATCAAGGCTGTATATTGTCACCCTGCTTATTTAACTTCTATGCTGAGTACATCATGAGAAACGCTGGACTGGGAGATACAGAAGCTGGAATCAAGATTGGCGGGAGAAATATCAATAACCTCATATATGCAGATGACACCACCCTTATGGCAGAAAGTGAAGAGGAACTAAAAAGCCTTTTGATGAAAGTGAAAGAGGAGAGTGAAAAATTTGGCTTAAAGCTCAACATTCAGAAAATGAAGATCATGGCACCCGGTCCCATCACTTCATGGGAAATAGATGGGGAAACAGTGGAAACAGTGTCAGACTTTATTTTTGAGGGGTCCAAAATCACTGAAGATGGTGACTGCAGTCATGAAATTAAAAGACGCTTACTCCTTGGAAGAAAAGTTATGATCAACCTAGATAGCATATTCAAAAGCAGAGACATTACTTTGCTGACTAAGGTCCATTTAGTCAAAGCTGTGGTTTTTCCAGTGGTCATGTATGGATGTGAGAGTTGGACTGTGAAGAAGGCTGAGTGCTGAAGAATTGATGCTTTTGAACTGTGGTGTTGGAGAAGACGCTTGAGAGTCCCTTGGACAGCAAGGAGATCCAACCAGTCCATTCTGAAGATCAGCCCTGGGTGTTCTTTGGAAGGAATGATGCTAAAGCTGAAACTCCAATACTTGGCCACCTCATGGGAAGAGTTGACTCATTGGAAAAGACTCTGATGCTGGGAGGGGTTGGGGGCAGGAGGAGAAGGGAACGACAGAGAATGAGATGGCTGGATGGCATCACTGACTCGATGGACATGAATCTGAGTGAACTCGGGGAGTTGGTGATGGACATGGAGGCCTAGCATGCTGTGATTCATGGGGTGGTAAAGAGTCATACACGACTGAGTGACAGAACTAAACTGATGACTGGGGAAGGTGAGGAGTTGTGGAGAGATAGCTAGGGAGAGCTGGGAATTTGGGGGGACTGGTAAAAAAAAAATGCTCTAAATTGATTGTGGTGATGTATGCACAACTGTACTAAAGTCATTGAAACTTATACTTTAAATGGATGTTTGTATAGTATTTCAAATATCTATACATTATTAAAAGTTGTTTGCATAAATAAAAGAAATTACATAAAAATCATTATATCCTATCAGATTTGACATCAGCATTATAATTTAGAGTACACAGTTTACATAATATCAGAGAAAATGGTAATCACTGAAGAACCAGGGATCCTGTCACTCTAAACAGTAATAATATTATTAAAATGGCTCTGCAGTATTCCAATTAGTTTAATCATAAGCAAAACAAGAAATGTCAATAGCTGTCCATAAAAGTATGTATTTACCATGTTTTCTTTTTTCTTTTCTCCTATACTTTATGGCTGATTAGAAGTTCTAGTTTCTATATCTGTTTTTCATAGAGTTCGGTTATATTTTTAATATGCAACTGTTCATTACTTAAAACATATTAAAATTAAACAGATTTGGTATTCTTTCACTTAGATATAAAAGATTTTGAGTAATTTCATATCTCACTGGCCTTCATCAATACACATTTATGTCAGTTGCAAATTTATTCAGTTCAGTTCAGTTCAGTTCAGTCGCTCAGTCGTGTCCGACTCTTTGCAACCCCATGAATCGCAGCACACCAGGCCTCCCTGTCCATCACCAACTCCCGGAGTTCACTCAGACTCACGTCCATCGAGTCAGTGATGCCATCCAACCATCTCATTCTCTGTTGTCCCCTTCTCCTCCTGCCCCAAATCCCTCCCAGCATCAGAGTCTTTTCCAATGAGTCAACTCTTCCCATGAGGTGGCCAAAGTGCTGGAGTTTCAGCTTTAGCATCATTCCTTCCAAAGAACACCCAGGGCTGATCGTCAGAATGGACTGGTTGGATCTCCTTGCTGTCCAAGGGACTCTCAAGCATCTTCTCCAACACCACAGTTCAAAAGTATCAATTCTTCAGCACTCAGCCTTCTTCACAGTCCAACTCTCACATCCATGCATGACCACTGGAAAAATCAAAGCCTTGACTAGATGGATCTTTGTTGGCAAAGTAATGACTCTGCTTTTCATTGTGCTATCTAGGTTGATCATAACTTTCCTTCCAAGGAGTAAGTGTCTTTTAATTTCATGGCTGCAGTCACCACTGCAATGGTTTTGGAGCCCTCAAAATAAAGCCTGACACTGTTTCCACTGTTTCCCCATCTATTTCCCATGAAGTGATGGGACCGGGTGCCATGATCTTCGTTTTCTGAATGTTGAGCTTTAAGCCAAATTTTTCGCTCTCCACTCTCATTTTCATCAAGAGGCTTTTTAGTTCCTCCTCACTTTCTGCCATAAGGGTGGTGTCATCTGCATATCTGAGGTTATTGATATTTGCTCCTGGCAATCTTGATTCCAGATTGTGCTTCTTCCAGCCCAGCGTTTCTCATGATGTACTCGGCATATAAGTTAAATAAGCAGGGTGACAATATGCAGCCTTGATGTACTCCTTTTCCTATTTGAAACTAGTCTGTTGTTCCATGTCCACTTCTAACTGTTGCTTCCTGACCTGCATACAGGTTTCTCAAGAGACAGGTCAGGTGGTCTGGTATTCCCATCTCTTTCAGAATTTTCCACAGTTTATTGTGATTCACGCAGTCAAAGGCTTTGGCATAGTCAATAAAGCAGAAATAGATGTTTTTCTGGCATTCTCTTGCTTTTTCCATGATCCAGCAGATGTTGGCAATTTGATCTCTGGTTCCTCTGCCTTTTCTAAAACCAGCTTGAACATCAGGAAGCTCACGGTTCACGTATTGCTGAAGCCTGGCTTGTAGAATTTTGAGCATTACTTTACTAGCATGTGAAATGAGTGCAATTGTGTGGTAGTTTGATCATTCTTTGACATTGCCTTTCTTTGGGATTGGAATTAAAACTGACCTTTTCCAGTCCTGTGGCCACTGCTGAGTTTTCCAAATTTGCTGGCATATTGAGCGCAGCACTTTCACAGCATCATTTTCCAGGATTTGCAATAGCTCAACTGGAATTCCATCACTCCACTAGCTTTGTTCCTGGTGATGCTTTCTAAAGCCCACTTGACTTCACATTTCAGGATGTCTGGCTCTAGATGAGTCATCACACCATCGTGATTATCTGGATCTTGAAGATGATTTTGAACAGTTCTTCTGTGTATTCTTGCCACCTCTTCTTAATATCTTCTGCTGCTGTTAGGTCCATACCATTTCTGTCCCTTATCAAGCCCATCTTTGCATGAAGTGTTCCCTTGGTATCTAATTTTCTTGAAGAGATCTCTAGTCTTTCCCATTCTGTTGTTTTCCTCTATTTCTTTGCATTGATCACTGAGGAAAGCTTTATTTTCTATCCTTGCTAATCTTTGGAACTCTGCATTCAGATGCATATATCTTTCCTTTTCTCCTTTGCTTTTCACTTCTCTTCTTTTCACAGCTATTTGAAAGGCCTTCCAGGACAGCCATTTTGCTTTTTTGCATTTCTTTTCCATGGGGATGGTCTTGATCCCTGTCTCCTGTACAATGTTATGAACCTCCATCCATAGTTCATCGGACACTCTGTCTATCAGATCTAGTCCCTTAAATCTATTTCTCACTTCCACTGTATAATCATAAGGGATTTGATTTAGGTCATACCTGAATGGTCTAGTGGTTTTCCCTACTTTCTTCCATTTAAGTCTGAATTTGCCAATAAGCAGTTCATGATCTGAGCCATAGTCAGCTCCTGGTCTTGTTTTTGCTGACTGTATTGAATATCTCCATCTTTGGCTGCAAAGAATATAATCAGTCTGATTTCAGTGTTGACCATCTGGTGATGTCCATGTGTAGAGTCTTCTCTTGTGTTGTTGGAAGAGGGTGTTTGCTATGACCAGTGCATTTTCTTGGCAAAACTCTATTAGTCTTTGCCCTGCTTCATTCCAAGGCCAAATTTGTCTGTTAGTCCAGGTGTTTCTTGACTTCCTACTTTTGCATTCCAGTCCCCTATAATGAAAAGGACATCTTTTTTGGGTGTTAGTTTTAAAAGGTCTTGAAGATCTTCATAGAACCATTCAACTTCAGCTTCTTCAGCATTACTGGTTGGGGCATAGACTTGGATTACTGTGATATTGAATGGTTTACCTTGGAAACGAACAGAGATCATTCTGTCATTTTTGAGATTACATCCAAGTACTGCATTTCAGACTCTTTTGTTGACCATTATGGATACTCCATTTCTTCTAAGGGATTCCTGCCAGCAGTAGTAGATATAATGGTCATCTGAGTTAAATTCACCCATTCCAGTCCATTTTAATTCGCTGATTCCTAGACTGTTGACATTCACTCTTGCCATCTCCTGTTCCACCACTTCCAACTGCCTTGATTCATGGACCTAACATTCCAGGTTTCTATGCAATATTGCTTTTTATAGCATCGGACCTTGCATCTATCACCAGTCATATCCACAACTGGGTATTGTTTTTGCTTTGGCTCCATCCCTTCATTCTTTATGGAGTTATTTCTCCACTGATCTCCAGTAGCATTTTGGGCACCCACCGACCTGGAGAGTTCCTCTTTCATTATTCTATCATTTTCCCTTTTCATACTGTTCATGGGGTTTTCAAGGCAAGAATACTGAAGAATTTTCCATTCCCTTCTCCAGTGGACCACATTTTGTCAGGCCTCTCCACCATGACCCACCCATCTTGGGTGGCCCCACAAGGCATGGCCTCATTTCATTGAGTTAGACAAGGCTGTGATCCTAATGTGATTAGATTGACTAGTTTTCTGTGATTATGATTTCAGTGTGTCTGCCCTCTGATGCCCTCTTGCAGCACCTACCATCTTACTTGGGATTCTCTTACCTTGGACATGGGTATGAAAAGGCAAAATGATAGGATACTGAAAGAGAACTCCCCAGGTCGGTAGGTGCCCAATATGCTACTGGAGATCAGTGGAGAAATAACTCCAGAAAGAATGAAGGGATGGAGCCAAAGCAAAAACAGTACTCAGCTGTGGATGTGACTGGTGACAGAAGCAAGGTCCGATGCTGTAAAAAGCAATATTGCATAAGAACCTGGAATGTTAGGTCCATGAATCAAGGCAAATTAGATGTGGTCAAACAGGAGATGGCAAAAGTGAACGTCGACATTCTAGAAATCAGCAAACTAAAATGGACTGGAATGGGTGAATTTAACTCAGATGACCGTTATATCTACTACTGCTGGCAGGAATCCCTTAGAAGAAATGGAGTATCCATCATGGTCAACAAAAAGTATTACTCAGCCGTTAAAAAGAATTCATTTGAATCAGTTCTGATGAGATGGATGAAACTGGAGCCAATTATACAAAGTGAAGTAAGCCAGAAAGAAAAACACCAATACAGTATACTAACACATATATATGGAATTTAGGAAGATGGCAATGACGACCCTGTATGCAAGACAGGAAAAAAGACACAGATGTGTATAACGGACTTTTGGACTCAGAGGGAGAGGGAGAGGGTGGGATGATTTGGGAGAATGGGAATTCTAACATGTATACTATCATGTAAGAATTGAATTGCCAGTCCATGTCTGACGTAGGGTGCAGCATGCTTGGGGCTGGTGCATGGGGATGACCCAGAGAGATGTTGTGGGGAGGGAGGTGGGAGGGGGGGTCATGTTTGGAAACGCATGTAAGAATTAAAGATTTTAAAATTTAAAAAAATAAATTAAAAAGAAAAAAAGAAAAAAAAAAGAGTCTGAAATGCAGTACTTGGATGCAATTTCAAAAACGACAGAATGATCTCTGTTTGTTTCCAAGGCAAACCATTCAATATCACAGTAATTCAATCTATGCCCCAAGCAGTAATGCTGAAGGAGCTGAAGCTGAACGGTTCTATGAAGACCTACAAGACCTCTCTGAACTAACACCCCAAAATTCATTAATAATTAATAATCATTAATAAATAAATTATATATTTAACATATATGTATTTGTTGTATATTTAATATGTATGTATATTATGCATTAATAATAAATTCAGTTTATTATTAACATTTAGACTTAGAATGTATCTTAACTTCATTTTATGTCACACTTTGACAATATTTTCTCATTTTTCCTCTATTAAATATTGCTGATAAAAACATAATACTTCTTATTTTCAGGCTTCCTAGTTTACTCTAGTCATAAAGAGTCTGCCTGCCAGTGTAGGAGATGCCAGAAATGCAGGTTTGATCTCTGGGTTGGAAAGATCCCTGGAGGAAGAAATGACAACCCAGTCCAGTATTCTTGCCTGGAAAATTGCATGGCCAGAGGAGCCTGGCAGCCTACCATCTATGGGGTCACAGAGAGTCTGACATGACTATGCCCACACCCTCACAGAAATCACTACTCATTCTCATTTCATTCTTGGTAATTTGTCTTTACATTATGTTATGTCAGGAATCTTATTATTAGTCTCAACATTTATGAGATTCAATGCAGTGTGTCAGTATGTGTTTTTCTTTTTCCCTTTTTTCTTCTTTTCAATTACTTAGGCAGTACTTAGCAAGTTTTCTTGTATGAGAAATCTCACTTTTTCAGTTCTAGAAAATTCTTAACTGTCTTTCTTCCAACCATTTTTGCTTTTTTTTCTGAAAGTGAAAGTGAAGTCGCTCAGTGGTCTGACTCTGCGACCCCATGGACTGTAGCCTACCAGGCTCCTCTGTCCATGGGATTCTCCTGGCAAGAATACTGGAGTGGATTGCCATTTCCTTCTCCAGGGGAATCTTCCTGACCCAGGGATCGAACCCAGGTCTCCCACATTGCAGGCAGACGCTTTAACCTCTGAGCCACCAGGGAATCAAAAGTCTTATAACTATTGATACTCTGACTCATTGGACATCACTTGATTTAGTCTGTACATATATTTGTATTGCATTCTGGGATAATGCCTCAGTTTGCTCATTGGTCACTAACTGTCTCATTGGTGTGGTCTATTCAGCTAATTTGCCTCATAGTTTTAATTTCAAAAGCTATACCTTATTTTTAAGAATTATTTATAGTTTATTATACTGTTCCTTTTTTGTCATATTTTTCTTTTATATCATAATCTGCATTTATTGCTTCAAGAAAATAATTCCACTCTTTGTCTTTCTGAATTTTTATTTGAAAATCTGTTCATATTGTTGTAGTATTTTTCTTTGAGTGTACATTCTCCCATTTCTTTAAATTTATTTTTATTGAAGTATATTTGATTTATAATGTTGTATTAGTTTCTAGTATACAACAAAGTGAATCTGTTATATGTAAATCTTTTCATATTGTTTAAAATATAGTTTATTGTGAGATGTTGAATATAATTCCCTGTGCTATACAGTAAGATCTTGTCATCTATCCATTCTGTATAAAATATTTTGCATCTGCTAATCCAAATTCCTGATTCATCCACCCCTCTCTCCTTTGGCAATCACAAGTCTGTTCTCTATGTCTGAGTCTATTTCTGCTTATATAAACAAGTTCATTTATGCCATATTTTATATTCACCATGTAAATGATATAATATGGATATTTGTCTTTCTTTTTCTGACTTACTTCACTTATGATAATCTCTAGGTCTATCCATGTTGCTGTAAATGATATTATTTCATTCTTTTTATGGTTGTGTAGTATTCCATTGTTTATATGTGCCAGATTTTCTTAATCCATTTTTCTGTCAATAGACATTTAGGTTAGTAACATACTTGGCTATTGTAAATAGACTTACTTGAAACATAGGGGTACATGTATTCATTTGTTGAAATATTTTTTCCTTTCTTTCATCGTTGATCTTCCTCAAGTTCTTCTCTTTTGCAACATAATTGCACTTGAACTTGAAATTTTGGCAGTTTCAAACTCCTATTTAATTGTGAATAGAAGTGTCTTCCTTAATTTCTGATGAAGACTGATTGATCATAGCACCATAATATTTGAATATCTTCCACAGTGTCTTCACCAAATAGATTTAAATCTGCTTATGAAGAAGGCAATGGCAACCCACTCTAATACTCTTGCCTGGAAAATCCCATATTCGGAGGAGCCTGGTAGGCTGCAGTTCAAGAGGTTCAAAGAGTCAGACACAACTGAACGACTTCACTTTCACTTTTCACTATCATGCATTGGAGAAGGAAATGGCAACCCATTCCAGTGTTCTTGCCTGGAGAATCCCAGGGATGGGGAAGCCTGGTGGGCTGCGTCTATGGGGTTGCACAGAGTCGGACACGACTGAAGTGACGTAGCAGCATGGGTACAGAAGACCTTTGTGAGAAAAGAAAATAAGATTTATCACTTTCTTGGAGACTTCCGAAAATAATCAGGACATGAAGAGAAATAACTCTGCCAACAAAGCACCAATATCCAGAATGTATTGATTACATTCTGTTTGAATGTTTTATTTTTGTTTAAACTAAAGAACAAGAATGCAAAGAGTGTCTTGCCTTAAAAAACATTTACATTCAGATATTAACCATTTTATATTTGCTCCACACTGATCTACGGGTAGAGTTTTGGATGTGCTGTAATCTACCTACAAATTCTTTACATGCCAAAAACAATGGTATAAAACTGAAAGGTTTACTGTGAAATCCTTGCACTTTTTTTTCTTGTCAGAAGAAAATAAAGATAAATGAAAACGGCTACATACTGGATGATACAGTATAAAGTGTAAATCTTTCATTTTTCAAGACAAAAGTTGAAAGATTTAGGATGTATTGAACAGCCATGGTTTACATTAAAAAGAAAGAAAAATCAGGAAACAGAGAGCACTTTAAGGTTTATAGCACTTTTTAGGACATGTGGTGTCCTGATCCTCCAACCCAAAATTTAGAGTGTGGGGAGAAAAATGCTTCTTCAAATAAGCTGAAACCCAGTAAATAGTTATTGGGTTTTAATTTGATAACCAGTAGCAAATAAAAACTTTATAGATGAAATCAAGACATAGCATCAATCAATGTATAAATGAAACCACACAAATATTATGATGTGACTGCCCTTTGGCATCACGTGGGAGGAAAATAATTATTTTGTCAATATAGTTCAAAAAATTAAAATTTCAATATACTTTTAGGATTGTTAGAATATTTGTCACTATCAAAAAATACATACGTTATTATATCCAGGAAAGACATAATGACAAAAAAGGGAAAGAAAGGAAAGTTGGCAAACCGCAGGCTGAAAGATTGAATTAATATAAAATGTTTACCGAACAAACTGAAGCCCAAATTATACTAATAAAGGCAACTTTTCCTCAAAATTATCAGCTTCATATATAACATAACAATACAAGGAATTTTACTTTTCATTTCTCTTCAATAATACATACAAAAATATTAACAAAGTAGGAAAATAATTAAAAAGAAAAAATATAATAATCCATTTTTAAAAAGAGTATGCTGCTGCTGCTAAGTCGCTTCAGTCATATCTGACTCTGTGTGACCCCATAGATGGCAGCCCACCAGGCTCCCCCATCCCTGAGATTCTCCAGGCAAGAACACTGGAGTGGATTGCCATTTCCTCCTCCAATGCATAAAAGAGAAATGTGAAAGTGAAATCGCTCAGTCGTGTCTGACTCTAACACTAAAATCAGCTTGTATATACATCTCTATTTTTCCACTTCAGCATTAGCCATTAATTGAATGTGAGATTTATCATTTTAACTTAATTTTTACAGTTTTACTATATCTACTGTTATAGATGTATATCACTAGAAAATCTATATAATTTTGGAAGCTTGGGGAACTTCATAGATGTGGAATCATTTGCCCTTTTCTTTCAATGTTGACTTTTATGTTCACCCATGTAGTTGAATGTAGCATTTATTGATTTAGTTTTACAGATATTGAGAATTCCTTAATTAACTATATCATTATTTGCTTATCCATTGTATTCATGATGGTTATTTCCAGATTATTTTCATCCAGCCAGTGGGATTGGATATTTTTATACATGTTTGGGGATTCATGCACGTAGGAACTAAGCTTCTCTAAGTTTAAACTTAGGTGTGACTTTCCTTTGTGAAGTATATTTACACATTCCACTTTATGAATTAATGCTGACTTGTTTTCTAAAATGGTTACCCCAACTGATACTCACAAATATATGTCATTAGAAAGCAGTGTCATTGCTTTGTATCCTTTATAGTCCATTATTATTTAAGCTTAATATTTATTGCCAATCTGGTGTTTATAAAATAATGCCCATTCTGGATTATTATTTAAAATTATTGATCATTTGACTCTCCCTTTTATTTTGTTTTTCCCTTCCTTGCCTTTTTTGGGTGTTTGGTGTGACTGATTAATTTTTAAAAATGTTCTTCTATTTCATTTTTCACCCTTTACTCCTTTCTTTTAATGATTTTGCTAATTAATTATTTCTATTATTTTATAAACTTTCAACATATTATTATATTATTTAATTAATTGTGTTATTCATATGCTTGCCTTTTTCTTTATTTACCACACTATTTTTAATAAACCTTCACTGAAATTAATGTGATTTGCATAATTTATTTATTTACAATAATTATTCTTAATTACTAAATTACATTGGCCTAAAAAGTCTATCCCATAGAATCACCATGGTCTTCCCTTGTGGCTCAGTCAGTAAAGAATTTGTCTGCAATGCAGGACACCAGGGTTCAATCCCTGGGTTGGGAAGACCCCGTGGAGAAGGAAATGGCAACCCACTCAAGTATTCTTTCCTGGAAAATCCGATGGAAAGAGGCATCTGGTGAGCTACAATCCAAGAGGTCACAAAAGGTCAGACATAATTGAGCAACTAACACTTCCACTTCATAGAACTTCCTGTTGAAAACTAAATCTGTTCCTGGCAACTCTTGAGTTTATGTCTAAAAATCTCTGTTATTCTCATTTTTCTCCTTATATTGAAAGTGCTGTTTTGTAATTTTTTTCTTTTTCTTTTTTTTTTTTTTTGCTAGTTATAAAATTTTGAGTTGACAGTCTGTTCCTGGGTTGAGAGCTCATATTCACTGGAATTTTACTACTGAGAATTATTTTAGACCTGGTTGTGAAGTAGTTTTATCTACTTCTCAAGGTGATTTATATTTCTTACTAACAGAATTGTTGACCACCTACAACAATTTTAAGACAAATATTGCAGTATCTTTTCCTTCTAATCATCTATCTATTGTGAATTTAATGTCCAGTCTTGCTTATAGTTATATTTCACAGAAAAATGCTTTTCTATTTATTCATTTTTTCCCTTCTACCACTAGCATAAGTACCCAAGAAAGACACATTCCCAGCTTCTTACCCACTGCTACAGGAATGTGGGAGTTGTAAGTTTCATTCTTAGTCTAACAATAAATCACCTTGCGGG
The DNA here is from genome assembly GCF_042477335.2 of Ovis canadensis. Lineage (NCBI taxonomy): Eukaryota > Metazoa > Chordata > Mammalia > Artiodactyla > Bovidae > Ovis > Ovis canadensis. The sequence continues at coordinate 67,199,185 of NC_091250.1, forward strand.
GTTCTTGACTGGGACAAGCCTAGGCTTTGCCACCTGTGTCTTTTCCCCCGAAAGGAGGTTAAAACTAAAGAGCACAACTGGGCAAATAGCCTCAAGGTGAAAGCAGAATTTATCGTTTACTTACCTCTGTGAGTTCACTTATATTTTGATTTAAGATTTCAATATCTTGACCATTGATAAAATGAAAAGATTTTTAAATGTTTAATAATCAAGAAACTCAGTAGAAAAGTTAACCAATTGCTCATTGGTTATAGTCAGCTATAATTCTGGAAATAAAGTTATTGTCAAAATTTTTATGCTTCAGTAATAGTTCTTATCTTCCAAGCCTTAGTGGTATCAAAATAGGGAGAGTTGGTGTTAGAAAATGTTCTAGTTTCATTCTTTTACAAGTGGTTGACCAGTTTTCCCAGCACCACTTGTTAAAGAGATTGTCTTTAATTGTATATTCTTGCCTCCTTTGTAGAAGACAAGGTGTCCATAGGTGTGTGGATTTATCTCTGGGCTTACAATTTTGTTCCATTGATCTATATTTCTGTCTCTGTGCCAGTACCATACTGTCTTGATAACTGCGGCTTTGTAGTAGAGCCTGAAGTCAGGCAGTTTGATTCCTCCAGTTCCATTCTTCTTTCTCAAGATTGCCTTGGCTATTTGAGGTTTTTTGTATTTCCATACAAATTGTGAAATTATTTGTTCTAGCTCTGTGAAAATACCGTTGGTAGCTTGATAGGGATTGCATTGAATCTATAGATTGCTTGGGTAGTATACTCCTTTTCACTATACTGATTCTTCCAATTCATGAACATGGTATATTTCTCCATCTATTAGTGTCCTCTTTGATTTCTTTCACCAGTGTTTTATAGTTTTCTATATATAGGTCTTTAGTTTCTTTAGGTAGATATATTCCTAAGTATTTTACTCTTTTCGTTACAATGGTGAATAGAATTGTTTCCTTAATTTCTTTTTCTATGTTTTCATTATTAGTGTATAGGAATGCTAGCACCATACACAAAAATAAACTCAAAATGGATTAAAGATCTAAACGTAAGACCAGAAACTATAAAACTTTAGAGGAGAACATAGGCAAAACACTCTCCGACATAAATCACAGCAGGATCCTCTATAAACCACCTCTCAGAATATTGAAAATAAAAGCAAAAATAAACAAATGGGATCTAATTAAACTTAAAAGCTTCTGAACAACAAAGGAAACTATAAGCAAGGTGAAAAGACAGCCTTCTGAATGGGAGAAAATAATAGCAAATGAAGCAACTGACAAGCAACTAATCTCAAAAATATACAAGCAACTCATCTGCAGCTCAATTCCAGAAAAATAAATGACCCAATCAAAAAATGGGCCAAAGAACTAAATAGACATTTCTCCAAAGAAGACATACAGATGGCTAACAAACACATGAAAAGATGCTCAACATCACTCATTATCAGAGAAATGCAAATCAAAACCACAATGAGGTACCATTTCACACCAGTCTGAATGGCTGCAGTCCAAAAGTCTACAAGCAATAAATGCTGGAGAGGGTGTGGAGAAAAGGGAACCCTCTCACACTGTTGGTTGGGAATGCAAACTAGTACAGCCACTACGGAGAACAGTGTGGTGATTCCTTAAAAAACTGGAAATAGAACTGCCTTATGAGCCAGCAATCCCCCTGCTGAGCATACACACTGAGGAAACCAGAATTGAAAGAGACACATGTACCCCAATGTTCATCGCAGCACTGTTTATAATAGCCAGGACATGGAAGCAACCTAGATGTCCATCAGCAGATGAATGGATAAGAAAGCAGTGGTATGTATATACAATGGAGTATTACTCAGCCATTAAAAACAATACATTTGAATCAGTTCTAATGAGTTGGATGAAACTGGAGCCAATTATATAGAGTGAAGTAAGCCAGAAAGAAAAACACCAATACAGTATACTAACACATATATATGGAATTTAGAAAGATGGTAACGATAACCCTGTATGCGAGACAGCAAAAGAGACACAAATGTGTAGAACAGTCTTTTGGATTCTGTGGGAGAGGGAGAGGGTGGGATGATTTGGGAGAATGGCATTGAAACATGTATAATATCATTTAAGAAACGAATCGCCAGTCTAGGTTCGATGCAGGATACAGGATGCTTGGGGCTGCTGCACTGGGATGACCCAGAGAGATGGTATGGGGAGGGAGGTACGAGGAGGGTTCAGGATTTGGAACACGTGTACACCCGTGGCAGATTCGTGTTGATGTATGGCAAAACCAATACAATATTGTAAAGTCAATTAAAAAAAATAAACAAAATAGGGAGAGTTGGAACGAAATCATTACAAAAATGTCAACTTGTTGGATTCAGCTTTGTTTTATATTAAGAAGAGTGAAATATAGGCAAGAGAAGACTGAGAAACAGATTTAAAAATCTAATATATATGATTTTTATTTTAGATAGCTTTTTAAAAAATCATAATGAAAATAGGAAAAAAGAAAGAATGTATAGTCATTTCACAAAAATGTTCCCCAACTAAGATGTGCCAGTAGGTCAGCATGATGTGCCAATGGGTCAGCTTTCGAAAATAAAGGAGACTATGTAAATTGGAATCTGGAACAAAAACTGCTGAGAAAATAAGGATTTACCTGTGGAAAACCTGGAGCAGTCAAGAATGGTGCAGCACATATGACTGAACAGAATTATGGATGACCAGAGCCAGGAGGGCTCACAGGTTTATTTTCTTTTATTACAGTGTTGATGACACTAGTTATTGTGGCAGTAAAAGTGGCAGATCAGCAGAGAAATTAATCACCAGTTGACTGACCTCATTTATGTTTCTGGTTTTTCCACCATAACTTTGACTCACAGTTTGGGTTGAGTAAAGTATTAGTGTTCTTGAGCTTCATCTAAAAATCTAGATGTACAGTGTAAACCATCCCAGAAGATTTTTTTAAAAAAAGGTATTTCTGAGACAAATGAGGTGTTTTATTTTAATATTACGGGACTGAAAGCAATGTTTTTGTGTCCTTAATTGGAATGAAGGAAAAAGAGAAAAAAAGAATAAAGATAAAAAATAATGCATTTATGGTAATTTAATGACGGCTTTATAGCAGTGTGTATATACAAAGCAAAATGCCTTCAGTCAGGGTTATTGTTACCACAACTCTGTATATGTGAATAACCAATTTGCTAAGGTTTTGTTTTTTCTTTTTTTTCTTTTTTTCTTTTTTTTTTTTTTTTTTGCAGAACATCTGTGGCTCTATTTTTCTCCAATTATCCTTAAGATACTTGCTATATTGATTTTGGTGTTGCATATCTAGTTGAATAAGTGTAAAATGCCTTTGAAATTCTACCTTTATTATCTTCTTTTTAAGAAAATAGTGAGAAAAGCAATAGCAAAAACTGGGAGCAAAAATAGCTGTTGTGAAATATCTCTGAATTTGAAGGCCTTGATCTGATGAACTTTAGGGAAATTTCAATGCTAGAGAATTTATATTGATAAGAAGATTTTTCTTTTGACAATCAGCACTATTAACAGTTGAGCTTTTAGCTCTTTTGAAACACTGGAGAAATATTGGGCAGTTTACATATTTTTCATTTTCAAAGAGAAATCAGTTAAATAACAGCCTTTCAGGGACAGCGCTCTGTCAGTGTGGTACAGGAAAAAAAAAATAGCAGTAATGCTTTAGATATGTATTTTTAAAAATACACTGGTTCAATTTTTAGACTAATGGGTTAGTTTCAAAAAATCAAGCAGAGTGAAAATAATTATAAGCCTCATCCTTAAAGTGCTCTGACTGCCTTTCTAAATTCAATGTGACAACTCTGTTCTTTGTATGCCATTTTTTATGGCCTATACTGATATGGTATAGAAATATAAGGCATTAATAATTGGTATATTTAAGTTAAATTTATTTGTGGTATTGATATTTTGTTGTTTAGTTACTATGTTATGTTCAGCTATTTTGCAACCCCATGAACTGTAGCCTACAAGGTTCCTCTGTCCATGGAATTTTCCAGGCAAGAATATTGCAGTGGGCTTCCACTTTCTCCTCCAGGGCATCTTCCCAACCCAGTGATTGAATCCTGGGTTTAACAGGTAGCTCAATGGTAAAGAATCTGCCTGCCAATGTAAGAGACATAGGAGATGCAGGCTCAATCCCTCATTCAGGAAGATCCTCTGAAGGACAAAGCAACCCACTTCAGGATTCTTGCCTTGAAAATCTCAACAGTGGAGTCTGGTGGACTACAGTCCATGAGGTCACAAACAGATGGACACAACTGAGCTATTAAGCATGTACATAATTGATATTGTATTAAAATATCAATTGTAAAATTCATATGTTACAGAGAGTAGTGTATTAGTTTGATATAAATATACATTTTCCTTCTTCATATCAAGTCATTAAAATAGTTTTTTCATGCATAGAATCTATTTTTAGTTCTTTCTGGAAAAATATACATATGTATCAAAAAAACAAATTATACTATTGATTTGGGAAAGGTCAATCAGCATAGGCTGCATTACTCTATAGTAACAAACACCTTCCAAAAATCACAGTGACTTTAAAACTGCAGAATCATGTTTCTTGCTGTCAGTTATTTCCACTGAGGCTTGCTCAACCACTCTACTCCTCATAGTCAACTATGATATTTAGATACCAGAGTGACACTGGTCCAGAGTCAAAGAAGGTTACAGTTAAGCCCCTCCACTCACAACTCAAAAGCTATATCCAGTTTCTTGACTTTATTCACTTATAAGTGGGTTAAAATGTATATCCTACCAAGTCCTGAAAAGAGGAATAACCAGAAAAATGAGCTGAACAGCACTTACAACTACTACATCTTTCTGCTCATCGAATAGCTGATTTGCTCTCCTTTCTGCATATAATGTATACTTGATTCTCAAAGTAAACAACTCCTAAATACTAACTCATCACAATATTAACCTAAAAGCTAAGGATCTTTGGGTGATGCATGTAGGTCTTTGCAAGTGATATGTGAAATTAGCTTTAAATCAGAAATGACTCACCTTCATCCAGATATATACAACCCAGTATGTAATGGTCCAAAAAGTATTGGAAAGCTGCAATCAATACTTATATTTAAATAAAAGGCAGATGTGAGGCACAGCATGTAGTAATCTATAGCAATTCTGAAATTACCAGTGGGCGAACTTTTTGAGGTATTACTACCCTAGCAGTAAGGACTGTTTTTGTAATATTCCTTGATTCTGCTTTGTGGAATGAGTCCGTTAGTGTCTTGTTTTTGATGCCTTTTGCAGCTCTTTCAGAGATTTTACCCTTTGTTATATTCTTGGCCACATCTGAAGTTCAGTTTGGAAAATCCTGTTCTTCTGGGGGCTGAGTAGCATTATTAGATGGGTCTCTTTCTAGAGAAAATCATTTTAAGTCTCAGACAGTAACAGTCTTTTGTAGTCTGGGTTGTGGTTCTTCTGGCACTCTAGCTCTTTCAATAACAACGTTTTTAACAACTGAAGTCAGTTTCATGTGCCAATAACTACAATCATAGTTCTGCTTGGAACATCTTTTTTTCTCTCCACTTAATTGCAAATAATTTGAGTTTACCAGCTTTAGTGGGTATGTTATACCACTAAATCTTTTCCTAAATCATTTTCTCAATAAAAGAGATTTTTCTAAGAACAGTATTACTTGCTAGGTTTTTAGTGTAATGATTCTCCAACTGATGTGATCTTTCTGCAAGGTATACTTAATTGATATTTTTGCTTGTAATATTTCTCATTTTATTATTCATCTTCTTAGAGTTAAGAAGTTACAGCCACTTCCTACTTAAAACTGTTTCTATACATGTAAAGGGCCTACTTATTTACTGAGGGCATTTATTAATTTCAATTATCTTGTCAAATAGACCTAACAACATCTAACATTGACTGTAATCATTCTAACTGTCCAATCATTTTTTTCTGAACACTACATTACATACATTAACTGTATACATACATTATCTGTATACATACATTAACTGTATAATCTGAATTTCAATCTAATCTCAGGTGACCAATTAGCCAAATGTATTGGTCTATAATACATGAATTTCCATTTCTCAGTTTCTTTATCTTAGATGAACCATCCTTAAGATACTGCATGTGTTCAGGTTTGTTTTCTTCAAGAGCATCTGTTTTCTGGTTTTGATTTCTCTGTCATGCAGGATAGACTAGGTTACACTATGGCAAAAGTCAATTCTCAAATTTTGGTGACTCAAGCATCAAATATTTACAGTTGCTTATTCTACATGATCATAGATGAACAATTTTAATTATGTCACTCTGACACCATGACTGTCAGAAGAGCAAACACCAAATATTGCCAGTGATCTTGCCTGATTGAAAATGTAGCTCTGAAGTATTTCACCCTGATACATAAATGTTTTACCTAGAAGTAGTTACAAGGTGTCACCCACCCTCAAATAGGGAAGGGAGTGGAATCTTATTCTGAGGCAAGAAATGAGGAAAGAGGAAAAATCTAATGAACTACACTAATGTTGACTATGTATGTACTCTGTACTGGTCATGGATACAAAAATCACAGGTATGATTTTTGAAATGACAGTGAAATATGGACAAGATAGATACCAGTTGCAAACATTTGTTTGAAACTGAAAGTTCTCCAACATCAAAAGCATAAACTGGTAAAGTACTAGAGAATGACATAGTTACCACATCCATAAAACATTTGCAGTTAGATGATAAGCTGAAAGGTTCCTGTGGAGATAAAAGTCAGTGCTCCAATACAGTAGAAGGCATTTTCACATTTAGATAATTCAGAAAACCTTGTGTGTGTGTGTGTGTGTGTGTGTGTGTGTATGTGTGTGTGTGTGCTCAGTAGTATCTGACTCTTTGTGACTCCATGGAATGTAAGCTGCAGGCTTCTCTGTCCATGGAGTTTTTCAGGCAAGAATACTGGAGTGGGTTGCCATTTCCTACTCCAGGGACATCTTCTCGACCCAGAAATAGAATCTGTGTCTCTTGCATCTTCTGCTTTGGCAGGCAGATTCTTTGCCACTGTGCCACCTGGGAAGCCCTCAGAAAACCTTGCCAGTAGCTAAACAGGGATGTATTCAACAGAATTAATACTTTTATATCATTGATGAACAAAAATGCTGAAAGAATATTTGTCAAGATGGATACTACCAGCCTGATGGTGGTCCAGTTGAGCCCATTAAAATTGGCTTAGATACAGCCAATTAAAAGATTAGATACAGTTGTAAGTCAGAGACTATTCAGGTCTTTGTAGCACTATATTTCAAGGCTTTATTGATTCCCTGGGCATAAGAGCTCACCCCTTTGTTTCAATGAATACTGAAGGCATTCAATTCAATAGATACACTATTCTGCATTTCAGTGTTTTTGGTCTGGTGGCTACACAACATCAAACTATACAGATAAGTAAGATACTCAAGAAACTCAAAGACTAGTTGAAAAGGGGGAGAAACACTAAGTGATATTAATACATAGTATGTGAATGGTTCAAAATGGTCTGGGTATTCAGCAGTAAGGAATAATTTGAAAGAATCTGAAAGTGATTTCTTCAGGATATATATTTTGATACAGTAAATGAGAAATGGATATATGAGCCCTAGTGTGGGATAGAGAAGAAAAGGCAAGGGGAAAAGAAGCATTCCAGAGGTTGGGGAAATAGTAGGTAGGTTAGCTGGGCTGTAAACAAGAGTAAATGTATGGAAGCACTGGTTCCAAAAAAAATGTTTAAAATTATTTGCAGGCTAGTTCTTTTCCTTGCTTAATATCTGAATATATTTTCTATCCTGGCTGACTTTTTCCACTACCTAAATCTATACTGATCTCTTGATCACTGTATCTACATCATTTAATTTATAATATAATATAATTATGAATGGTATTGGTTTGTACATGTGTATATGAATTTTTGCCCTCCTGATAGCTAGAACTCTCTGTAGATTTCCTTATATGCTTATGTTATACAGCAAAGTATAGACTATTGATTGAATTTTAAAATGTTAAAATTGATGTTTAAAATATAATTCAGGACCTGCTGCCTATTATTTAAAACAAAATTTTATTAGAACATACTCACATTCATTTATATACTGTCTATGACCCCTTTCATAGTAAATAGGAGAACTGAGTGGTTGAGACGAAGACCACCTGATCTGTAGAGCATAAAATATTCACTATCTGGCTCATAATAGAAAAAATTAACCAAGCCTCTCTTATCAGTACATTTATAAGTGTGATGAATGTATAGAAAGTATTTTTATGTACATTTAACTCCTGATAACCAACAGTTATTATTTTCATTCTATAACTTTTGAAACAAAGAGAGAATATACAATTTATTACAAACTGCTTTTTAAAATAAGTCTTTTTATTACACAGGTTTTTAGGTCATTAGTGTCAAAGGCTAAGAAACTATGGGTCTAATAATTATTTAATAAAATAATTAATATATATTGAAGATTTAGTTATCTAATTGGAAGAGATTAGAATAACCAAGTATTAAATGCTAAAACAATTGATGTGTTGCTAAGAAACTAAAGATTTGCTAAAACAATAGGAATTTAAGGTTCTATCTAGCCAACATACTAACACATCTACTTGTTTTTCCTCTGAGGAAAGAAAATATACTTGCAGAAAAAGGCAGAAAACCTTTTGTTTTACTAACAAAACTATTCTTACTGAATTCAGCACAGCAATGGTAAAGATAAGCTGCTGGCCTTAAAACTTCTGTGGAAAATAGTCATTGTTTAAGACTTTCACAAATGCTCAGTAGATCTTAAAACTACAGTGTTTGGGGAAAGAGAGATCTAATCAACACACAAGAAACATTAGAGCATTTACTAATGGGAGATTTCATGCACAGGCTATGACTAATACTTGTATTTATTTCAATTTTACTCTACATTAAAATGTATGTTATAATAAAATATCATATTAATTGCACTTAGTTTCATACTTAATTTTTTGTAAATATGTAAGCTAAATATAAAAATATAATGCTGATACAAAAAGTATAATTGTAAGAAATAATGTGCAAATATCTAGGGCTTCCCATGTAGCTCTAGTGGTAAAGAATCTATCTCCCAATGCAGGAGACAAGGAGATGCGTGTTTGATCCTTGGATCGGATAAGTGCCCTGGACGAGAAATGGCAATCCACTCCAGTGGTCTTGCTTGGAAAATTCCATGCACAGAGGAGTCTGGCAAGCTAAAATCCATTGGGTTACAAAGAGTCAGACATGACTGAGCACATACACACACACTAATACTTGTATTCATTTCAATTTTACTCCACATTGTAATGTGTATTATACTAAAATATTATATTAATTGAATTTAAAACATTAATACTTTTTTTGGTAAGTATGTAAGCTAAATAAATCTAATGCTGATACAAAAAGGTATAATTGAAAGAAATAATGTTCTAATATCTATTCATAGTTAATTATCATCCAGAAAACCTGAACTTTTAGAAAGTAAAAACAAGTAATATAGTGAAAAATTAAATGGATAGATTGTAAAATCAGATAACCCGATAACCCTAACCTAACATACTGGTTCCTTCTCCTTTTAGCTATGTGGCTTTGATCAATTTAGAAATGTTCTAAGCCTCAGTTTCTTCATGTAGAAAATAAATTTAATAGTAAGACCTAGCTCATTGGCTTGTTATTGTTGTTTAGTCACAATGCCATGTCTGACCAACTTTTTGTGACCTTGTGGACTGCAGCACACTCCTCCACTGTCTCCTGAAGTTTGCTCAAATTCATGTCTATTGATTCAATGATGCCATCTAACCATGTCATTTTCTCTTGTCCCCTTCTCCTTTTTCCTTCAATCTTTCCCAGCATTAGAGTCTTTTCCAATGAGTTGGTCCTTCACATCAAGTGGCCAAAATGTTGGAGCTTCAGCTTCAACATCAATCCTTCCAATGAATATTCAGGGTTGACTTCGTTAAGGATTGTTTGGTTTAATCTTCTTACAGTACAAGGGACCTTCAAGTGTCTTCTCCAGCATCAAGAATTGAAAAAGTCAATTATCTGGTGCTCAGTCTTCTTTATAATCCAACTTTCACATCTGTACATGACTACTGGAAAAACCACAGCTTTAACTATATAGACCTTTGTCAGGAAAGTGATATCACTAATTTTTAATATACTATCTAGGTTTGTCAGCTTTCCTTCCAAGGAACAAGAATCTTTTAATTTCGTGGATGCAGTCACAATCTGCAGTGATTTTGAAGCCCAAGCAGTAACATTTTATTTACTGCTTCCACTTTTTCTCTTCTCTTTGCCATGAAGTGATGGCACCAACTAGATGCCATGATCTTAGCTTTTTTAATGCTGAGTTTCAAGCCAGCTTTTTCATTCTCCTCTTTCACCCTCATCAAGAGGCTCTATAGTTCCTCTTCACCTTCTGCCATTAGAGTGGTATCATCTGCACATCTGAGGTTGTTGATATTTATCCCATCAATCTTGATGCCAGTTGCTGCTTCATCCATCCCAGCATTTTGCATGATATACTTTACATATAAGTTAAATAAGCAGGGTGACAATATATAGCCTTGATGTACCTCTATCGCAATTTTGAAACAGTCCATTGTTCCATGTCCAGTTCTAACTGTTGCTTCTTGACCTGCATATAGGTTTCTCAAGAGACAGGTAAAGTGGTCTAGTATTCCCATCTTTTTAAGAATTTTCCAAAATCTATTGTGATTCACAAAGTCAAAAGCTTTAGCATAGTCAATGAAACAGAAATAGATGTTTTTCTGGAGTTCCCTTGCTTTCTCCATAATCCAATAAATGTTGGCAATTTGATCTCTGGTTCCTCTGCCTTATCTAAACCCAGCTTGAACATCTGGATGTTTTCAATTCATGTACTTCTGAAGCCTAGCTTGAAGGATTTTGAATATAACCTTACTAACATGTGGAATGAGGCAATTGTGTGGCTGTTTGAAAATTCTTTGGCATTGCTTTTCTTTGAGATTGGAATGAAACTGACCTTTTCCAGCCCTGTGGCCACTGCTGAGTTTTCCAAGTTTGGTGACATATTGAGCACAGCAGCTCAACAGCATCTTTTAGGACTTTAAATAGTTCAACTGGAATTCTGTCACTTCCACTATCTTTGTTCATAGTAATGCTTCTTTAGCCCCACTTGAGTTCAAACTTTTGGCTTATAATTAGGTTTAAATGACATAATGAACACTTGGAAAGAATCAGCACTAAATTAATGCCTCATTGTTGTTGTTTACTTTGTTATAGTCTCTATCTATATTGTGGAAGATTATATTAATTGGTTTTGTTATTACTAAAAAGAAGTGAAGTGGTTGGTTCAAAATAATACTAAAAAACAGAACAAAACAAAACACACAGCATGGCAACACACAGCATAGCTCTGTACAGTTGGTGAGAGAAAATCCTTATAAGTAAGGAATCTTACTTTAAGTTTGTTTTCATTTTTATGTTTAATCCACTCACAATTTACTATTATATTATTTTCAAATTTTGTCACTAATTGAACTATTATTTTTAACTCTAAATTAAACTTAAAAAAATACTCAGTAATAAACATCTGATTGTAATCATGGAAGTCTGTGAAATGTGCTTGCACCAAGGATATAGAAAAACAAAATCTATCCTTTTAATTTTAAATGAGATTAATTTCTCCACAAAGGAACACATTAAAATACATTAGTTTTAATAATTACATATAATGAGACTAGCATTATCTACTCTTTTGACCAAACAATGAATGTACTAATATCGGTACATTTCCAAAAATGAAAAGAAGTTAAATAAAAAATGATAAGTACCAAGTTGACTGATTATAGTTTTTTTTACGTAGTGCCTTTTGAAGATTTTGCACAGAAGTCATGTGTCTGTATTACTTGAAACTGAAAAGCATAAAACACCAAGCCTTTCTCATATTGCATTACACTAAGTTTTAGCTTTCTAATCTCTATGAAAAGAACATGATTACATGAAAAACTTATGAATAAAAGGGATAAGTAGTTCAATACAGAGCAATTTATTCTTACACTAAATGGACAAAACAGACACACACATCAAATTGGGAACATGCCTTTATGTAGTTCTCTTCTTTTCAACTGCTGGAAAATTAACTGATTGGAAGCATTTAGAAGATTAATTGGTGAATGTTCACAGTTCATCAGAGAAACATTTAAATATGCTCATGGTACTTTTGAACTTGGTGTCAATTCAATTTCGTTTCTAAGAATCACTAAATGCCAAACTACATTACAATAATCTCAAATCCTAGGTTAACCTTTATTGGTTGGTTTTAGAATGCATTAATCTCAAATTAATGAAGAAGCAAGCTAGCAAAGGTATCCTTGTTACACAAGGAGTGAAAATAACTAAATTGCAACCATCAGAATAAATCTGTGTATGGCTGTGTGTACTTGAGTGAGTGTGGAGGAGGATATGGAGAAAGTATCTATGTATCCGATTTAAGAGTTAAACGTGCATTTTTTCAGTTATAAACTAAATAAAAGTCCATTTTGCTTTCTCTATAGACTCAGAGTTCTTCCAAATTAAGGGTAAAAGGCCTATTTTGGGCTAGAATATTATCAAGAAGATATAAAATATCTGGAATGTACAACTGACAAAGAGTCACTCTACAGTCACTTCTATGGCTATTGCTGCTGCTGCTGCTGCTAAGTCGCTTCAGTCGTGTCTGACTCTGTGCGACCCCATAGACTGCAGCCCACCAGGCTCCCCCGTCCCTGGGATTCTTCAGGCAAGAATACTGGAGTGGGTTGCCATTTCCTTCTCCAATGGAGGAAAGTGAAAAGTGAAAGTGAAGTCGCTCAGTCCTGTCTGACTTTTAGCAACCCCATGGACTGAGGCCTACAAGGCTCCTCCGTCCATGGGATTTTTCAGGCAAGAGTACTGGAGTGGGGTGCCACTGCCTTTGCTACTAGCATGGTTGAATATGATGGCATCATTTATGTCAGGCTATGGAAGAGATGACTGCAAAATAACTATAGGTTATTATTTTGATACAAGCAACATCTCCCCAATGGCAAAAAAGCAAACCAAAACACTGAGTAGGTAGTTTTCTATACAATATGTTTGATGCTGTTCAGTCACTCAATTGTGTCAGACTCTTTGAGACCCTATGGACTGCAGCACACCAGGCTTCCATGTCCATCAACATTTCCCAGACCTTGCTCAAACACATGTCCCTTAAGCCGGTGATGTCATCCAACCATCTCATACTCTGTTGCCCCCTTATCCTTCTGCCTTTAATCTTTCCCAACATCAGGATCTTTTCTAATAACTCAGTTCTTTGCATCAGGTGGCCAAAGTACTGGAGCTTCAACTTCAGCATCAGTTCTTCCAATGAATATTCAGGATTGATTTCCTTTAGGATTGACTGATTTGATCTCTTTGCAGTCCAAGGGACTCTCAAAAGTCTTCTCCAACACCACAGTTCAAAGGCACCAATTTGTCAGCGCTCAGCCTTCTTTATGGTTCAACTCTAACATTCATATATGACTACTGGAAAAAAATCACCATTTTGACTATTTAGGCTTTTGATGGTAAAGTAATGTCTCTGCTTTTTAATATGCTGTCTAGGTTGGTCATAGTTTTGTTTTTTTTTTTTTTTTTCTCCAAACGGCAAGCATTTTTTAATTTCATGGCTGCAGTTAGCATCTGCAGTAATTTTGGAGTTCAAGAAAACAAATTCTCTCACTGTTTGCACTGTTCCCCTGTCTATTTGCCATGAAGTGATGAGACCGGATGCCATCATCTTAGTGTTTTGAATGTTGAGCTTTAAGCCAACATTTTCATCATTGTCTTTCACTTTCATCAAGTGGCTCTTTGGTTCCACTTCGCTTTCTGCCATAAGCATGGTGTTATATGCATATCTGAGGTTATTGATATTCCTCCCTGCAGTCTTGATTCTAGCTTGTGCTTCATCCAGCCCAGAACTTCTGATGATGTACTCAGCATATAAATTAAATAAGCAAGGTGTCAATATAAAGCCTTGTTGTATTCCTTTCCCAAATTGTAATCAGCCTGTTGTTCCATGTCTGGTTCTAACTGTTGCTTCTTGACCAGCATACAGGTTTCTCAGGAGGCAGGTAAGGTGGTCTGGTACTCCCATCGCCTTAAGAATTTTCCACAGTTATTGTGATCCACAAAAGGCTTTGGCGTAGTCAATAAAGCAGAAGCAGCTGGTTTGTTTCTGGAATTCTCTTGTTTCTTCTGTGATCCAATGCATGTTGGCAACTTAATCTCTGGTTGCTCTGCCTTTTATAAACCCAACTTAAACATCTGGAATTTCTTGGTTTACATACTGTTTAAGTCTATCTTGGAGAATTCTGAGCATTACTTTCCTAGCTTGTGAAATGTGTGCTATTGTGTGGTACTTTGAACATTCTTTGGCATTGTCTTTCTTTATGATTGGAATGAAAACTGACCTTTTCCAGTTCTGTGGTCGCCGCTGAGTTTTCCAAATTTTATGACATATTGAATGCAGCACATTCACAGCATTATCTTTTAGGATTTGAAATAGCTCAGCTGGACTTCCATCACCTCCACTAGCTTTGTCTGTAGTGATGCTTCCTAAGGCCCACTTGACTTTGCACTCCAGGATGTCTGATTCTAGGTGAGTGATTGCACCATCGTGGTTTTCTGGGTCATTAAGATCTTCTTTATAGTTCTGTGTATTCTTGCCACCTCTTCTTAATATCTTTTACTTCTGTTAGTTCCGTACCATTTCTGCTTTTTATTGTTCCCATCTTTGCATGAAACGTTCCCTTGGTATCTCTAATTTTCTTGAAGAGATCTCTAGTCTTTTTCATTCTATTGTTCTCCTCTGTTTCTTTTCATTGATCATTTAGAAAGGCTTTCTTATCTCTCCTTGCTATTCTTTGGAACTCTGCATTCAGATGAATATATCGTTCCTTTTGTCCTTTGCCTCTTGCTTCTCTTCTTTTCTCAGCTATTTGTAAGGACTCCTCAGATAACCATTTTGCCTTTTTTGCATTTCCTTTCTTGGGGATTGTTTGATACTGTGTCCTGTACAATGCCACAAACCTCCAGTCATAGTTCTTCAGGCACTTTGTCTATCAGGTCTAATCCCTTGAATTTATTTGTTATATCCACTGTGTAATTGTAAGGGCTTTTATTTTGGTCATATCTGAATGGTCTAGTGGTTTTTCCTACTTTCTTCAATTTAAGTCTGAATTTTGCAATAAGAAGTTCACGATCTGAGCCATAGTTAGCTCCTGGTCTTGTTTTCCTGACTGTACAGAGCTTCTCCATCTTCAGCTGCAAATATAATCAGTCTGATTTCAGTATATAATATGTTTGCACTGGTATTAAACAATGTTTATAGAACAAAGGTATTGGTCATTCATTTGAACTATGAGCTTTTTTTTAACATTTTATTAAGATAATGTTCTTTCAGAGCAATTTTAGGTTCAAAGCAAAGTGAGAGGATAGTATGAAGATTTCCCATATGCTGTCTGACCCCACACATGTATGCGTGTGTGCATGGTCTTCAGCTTCAGTCATTTTCATCTCTTTACAACCCCATGGACTGTTGCTCACCAGGTTCCTCTGTCCATGGATTCTCCAGGCAAGAATACTGGAGTAGGTTGCCATGATTTCCTCCAGGGAATCTTCCCACCTCAGGGATTGAATCTACATCTCTTGTGACTCCTGCATCACAGGCAGATTCTTTACCAAGGGAGCTGCCTGGGAAGCCCCACATATATAGCTAAACATTGTTATCAACATCCCCTACCAGAGTGATGCATTTGTTGCAATTGATGAACAAAAGGAACACAATCACTCAAAGTCCATAAGAGATCAAACCCTCATCTCTTCCATCTGCAGCACATTCTTTACCACTGCACCATCAGAGAAGTTCCAAATCATACAGTATATAGCCCTTTTGGATTCTTTCACTTAGTAATAAGTATTTAAATTTCATCCATGTCTTTTCATAGCTTAATGGATGTTATTTTCAGCACTGAATAATATTTCATTATCTAGTGTGCCACAGTTTATGTGTTCTTCTACTAAAGGCCTTCTTGGTTATTTCTAACTTTTGACGATTACAAATAAAGCTCCTAAAAACTTTCCTTTGCAGGTTTTTGTATAGATACGCAGGTTCTACTTGCTTGGATAAATGCCACAGTAAGTTTTGTAAGAAATTTTCAAACAGTCTTCCAAAGTGACTGGACCATTTTCTATTCTGAACAGCAATCATTGAAATTTTCTGTAACTCCTCATCCTTGCCATGCTTTTTATGTTGGCATTGTTCCAAATTTTGGCCATTCTAATAAGTGTGACCTAGTACATCATTGTTATTTTAATTTAGTTTCTCAACTGACATGACTTGGAACATCTTTTCGTGTGTTTATTTGTTATCTATACATCTTCGTAGCTAAGGTGTTCATTATTTATCCTCCCCTTTTTTATCAGGCTGTTTTCTTAATGTTGAATTTGTCTATTACAGATTACTCTCCTTTATAAATGTGTCTTTTGCAAACATTTTCTCCTAATCTCTGGATTGTCTTCTCATTCTCTTGACCTTTCTTTCAGAATAGATTTTAATTTTAATGAAGTGCAGCTTATTAATTATTTCTTTCATCTATCATGGTTTTGGTGTTGTATCAAAAAAAAGCATTGCCATACTCAAGGTAATATAAGTTTCTCCTATGCCATCTTCTAGGAGTTTCATAGTTTTATGCTTTTCATTTTGATCTTCAATCCATTTTGAGTTAATTTTTGTGAAGGTATAAAGTCTGTATCTAAATTCATTTTTATATGTGGATATCGAGTTGTACTGGTCATGTTAATATTTGTTGAAAATATTATATTTGCTCCCTTGTATTGCCTTCAGTTCCTTTTCAAAGATCAGTTAGCTATACTTACAAGGGTTTATTTTAGTATTTTCTATTCTGTTGTTTTGTTGCTGTTTAGTTGCTAAGTCATGTTGGCCTCTTTTGCAACCCCATGGAGTGTGGAGCCACCAGGCTCTTCTGTCCATGACATTCTCCAGTCAAGAATATCGGAGTGGGTTGCCATTTCCTTCTCCAGGGGATCTTTCCAACCTGAGGACCTAAACCACATTTCCTGCATTGGCTGGCAGATTCTTTACCACTGAGCCACCAGGGAAGCCTGTCATTAAATAATGTCTGTTTATTAAAATGTAGACCACAAAATAGCTGCTAAGAACTCATAATGAAAATAATTCACTTTTTATTCACACTCTTTACTGTGCATTAGACAATATTCTAAACCATGAACAAAAATTATTTCACTAACCTCTTATTACAAAACCATGATAAATAATTTTCTATCATCATCAACCATCTTATAGATGAAAAGTTTTATTTAGGTAAATTAATTTCTTTGAGGTTATAAATAAAAATATGTACACATAATTTAAATTAAGTGGTATTGCCAGCATTAATACTTTATTTGGACTCTAAAGTTCTTAAAACTGTGGAGCAATTTTCTATTGTGTTTGTTCCCTACATTAATATTTCATATCGCTCATGGTATTTTACTATATATACACAATGCAATTCAACAATGACCTGCTAATTAGCTGTTAGAAATACACAACTTTATTTGAATTTAAAATCTATAAAAACAATCACAGTAATAATTGTAAAGTTTTTACTTTTGTTATAATAGATGGGAAGTTTTGAGATGTAACTTATTACTTAAAATAAAGTGCATTTTTTTTTTGTTTTCATTGGAATGGCATGCTAGCTATAATGTTTAAGGAAGCATTGGTTTATATTTGCCCAAGTTGATGTTTCATCACTTCTTATGTATCCCACAGGGACAGTGATTTCACATATCCATGCATAGCTTGACGCATGTGGCTGTATATTGGAAACTAGAAGTTTAGGAAGTCATTCTCATATCCACAAGCATTGAGAAGTAGAAATCTTCTCTATTTTCTTTTTTCTTGACTGCAGCAGTAACACTCTGCTTAACAAACATGAACTCAAGTAGGAACAAGATAGATGAAGACTAAATGACCAAAAAACAACTATAACATTTTAATGAAATATTTGAATAATTACTAAAAGTAAAAAATTTTATTTATCAAAATTATTTTATATAAACTGACTTTAATAAAATAATATATTCATTATTTAAGTATTAATGATGTTCTTCCCTTTACATTTCTTTTTCCATTCAAAAGGACATTGAGAATAAAATGAATATTTTATAATTTTTTCAACTAATTATGACAATTCTTCACCATATGAATATTTTATTGTGAAAAACAATAATGTTGCTGCTTAATAAATAGGATAATCACAGATATTCTTAGGCAACTTAAGCCATTTGTGACAGTTCATACTTCAATGCAATAGCTGTGAAAATATATATAACTTCATTATATTTTAGTCAAAGTTTTTAGAAAGATTCTTCTCATTGACTCTTAGATTAACACACTATGCATTATTTTGAGTTAGTTTTCTTAAAATCATGTGGTAAACACAAAGGCACATTGAATGTTATGAATAATTAGTTGGCTTTGCCTGGAATACTTGTCCTTCCTCTCATATACTAAAAATCTAACCCACTCACCCTCAAACTGGGTGCTATAGAACCATTTTTCATGTAAACACTAATGATAATGAATAAGGCTTAAAATTGTGCTGTGCCCATTATATACTTATTTTATTTCCTCCTTGCAGCAGCCCTATGACATGGCTATTATCTCTCTTTTACAAATGAAGAAATTCTGAGAATGAGGACATCAGTAAGCAGCTGAGCCTGCATTTGAGCTCAATCTGACTGATTTCAAAGCTTATGTCAAACCCTCTGCATCTCTGCCTTGCAACAAAATTAATTTTAGCTTATCCACTAATTTTACTCCCTCAATCCAAATAGAATAGAAAAATAATGACAATGTGAAAACATCTTTTAAAATATTCATGATCATAATGCCTCATGTATCTTATGTGCTATTTATTTGTGTAAATGTATATCTGTATGGGCTTTTTTTTCACACCTGTATATAATGTCAATTACAACTTTTTGATTAATCACTTTTTTAAAAATTTTTTTAAATTTATTTTTTGATTAATCACTTTTAATGGTTGGCAATTGTGGCTCAGATGGTAATGAATCTGCCTGCAATAGGAGAGACCCAGGTTGGTCTCTGGGTCAAGAAGATCTCATGGAGAAAGGAATGTCTTCCCACTCAAAAATTCTTGCCTGGAGAATCCCATGGACAGAGAAACCTGGCGGGCTGCAGTCCATTGGGTTGCAAAGAGTCAGACAAAACTGAATGACTAACACTTTCACTGTTTCAATTGTATGTATGCTTTTCCTCAATTTGCCTATATGATTTTTCTCAAAACTTCATAGCTGCTTTTGAAGATAGTAAAAATAAGCTATAATAATTATAATAGCTACATAAGATATTTATCAACATTATATTCCATCACTATGTTAAATACAAAGATTAGATTCATATATGCCCCGTCTTTAAAAACTTTCTTAAGAATGCAATGGTCAGAAGGATTTAATCTAGATCTCACAGTCACCCTGTCCCCAGGCTTTTTAATCTCTCATCCTCATTGTTTTATAGGAATTTGTACCCCAGAGAAGTGACAATAAAGGGACTTAGTGACAGACTCAGATACTGAATCAAGACTACTGAATTCATTGTTTATCCTTTTGCATTCTTATGCTGTTCCTAAGCATTTTGAAAAAAAAAATAACTATTTGCCCTGTATTTTTTTCTAACGTCTAGAAAATGAATTTGTAATTTTTAACACTGGTATATTTTTAATGTTAAAATTATTTCATCAAAAGTCCACTTAAATTTGGTAGCTATATTTGTCTAGCTATTTTTTTGTTGTTGTTGTTAATTTTGGTGATAAGTCAATAAATAGAAGAATGGATTTAAGCTAAAATGAACTTTGTAGAACAAGTGCTTGTAAGTGAATTGTTACCTTAGATGAAAGATAGCACAATTCTTAGAAGAAGAAGGTTAAATTATGTGAAGAAGTATGCAAGTGACAAAGTTGGTGATGGCACAGTAAATATCACTTGGCAATATTAATAATTATCTGTCCAGATACTTTTGTAAAAATATTACTTAAGCTGTCAATAAATAAAATAGCTTTTTCAAAAAGAGAGCCACAAACATATTGAATTATAACTTTCTCTTGGTTATATGCACACCTCTTAAGGAAAAATAATGGGTGGAAATTTTTGTATTCTATAAATAGAAATGTTGAACAATGAAACTGCAGGAAGGCTACAAACCAGGTTGTCCCCAGGTGCTATGCAGTAGAAGTGTGTATCCTCTTCTGCTCTGGGGCACTCTCATTTGGAATCAACACAAGTTTAATGTATGTGTCTTTTGGTTCATGTTTCAAATTATTAATGGAGATAGAATCTGATTGGCCTAACTTACTCCAGGAGTTTTTATTCAGTTACCCATCACTAGCAGACTGGATGACAAACAGTCACTTGAGGAAACATGAGCCAAGCACTTATGCTAAAATTGTGATGCACAAAGCGCTTGATGACTAAGTACTTGGCCAGCAATATATAAACAATAAGTATGATTCCAACACGAAGATGTGTAGTTTAGTAGAAAGGCAGATGCAAGCAGGCCTGGAGTATGGAGAGAGTACAGGCTGGAGCCTGAAAGGCCAGCTTGACAGGCATCCTGTAGGTACTACTAAGAAGGTAACTACACTCTTTCTATCTCTCGCTTTTCCATCTGGAAATTGAAGATAATAACAGTACCCTGTAGTTTTGTCACAGGCTGTTTTGTGACTTAATGAAATGTCTCTAAAGGCCTTTTCACTCACTAACATAAAGGTATTATTTTCTCAAAAATGCTGAATCTATTATAGAGGGAAAAAAAAAGAGAGTTCAGGATTAGCATTCCTACTTACTGCCTAATTTTGAAATAGGCAAGCAATAGGTATTAAAATTAGGGAGAAGGAATGTCAGGAGAATTGCAGGAAATGCCTTGAAATCATGATTATTCATATAAGCTTAAGCCTACTATCTTTGGGTCTATGAAACCAGAGTTGAGGAAAGCAGTTTTTCTCTCTGTCCTTGTATCTCTTTCATAAGTTTTGATAAAGGCAGTAATTTCTTTGGAAACAGGAATATATTTATAAAGATTATAAGTTACTCATGACAGTATACCAGTATCTAGGTCAACAGTATGTCTAACAAATATAGTAAGGTAGAGTAACTGAAGTACAGATGGCTTTTACATAATTGTGACCGTATATACTTGAGCCTTTGCAATTCCAGTCTTGAAAATTATTCCCCAAAACACTTTGTATGAATGTGTACCAACATTTACTATGCAGTAGCCTTCTTTAATTTGCCATCTCCTTCCTTCCTTCCTTCACTTATAACTAGGTTGAAGGAATGCATGAAATTTCCCTCAATTAGTCACACTAGGAGACCTCAGAGGGTATCAGGTCAGTCTAGTCAAATAGGTCATGTTATTGATCAAAGAATAACATTCTTCTGGAGTAAGTTTAAATTCTTTGATGTTATTAAACTCATGGGCAAAAGCTATGTTTTTATGAATCTCAATAATGTTCTCTCTTCCCCCATGTCTCTTTCCCTCTCATTTCTCTCTCATGTCATATTTGGAGCAATTGGCATTTTTCTGTGAAATGTTTCATGATAAATCAGAGAAACTGAGTACAGTTTGTTGTGCAGAATTTAATTTAGTTCTTACATTAGGAACCAGGGTCCAATACCTAATTAATACATTCCTAACTCTCCTTCAAACCACTCTTACTAATTTTATATTCAAAAATGTATGATAAGAGAAGATCTGGAACAACTCAGAGCCACCATGGGCCAGTGAGTCAGAGAGGCCCTGAAAGAAAGTAAGTGCTGGGCCTGGCTCGCACGGAGAAGGCATTCTGTGGCTGAAAGCACACCCAGAATTCTCAGGGCACAAGACAAAGGTGCAATGCAGAGTGAGGTCTCTCTAAATCATCAGATTTGCTCATCAGGTAGACAGAAGGAGCTAAGTCTTTGAAACCATTGCTTCTAGTTGTCAGATGCCCCAACAAATATTGTTAGGAAGCCAGGAGATATTGTTTCTGGAACTGTCTACCTGTATCACTCCATTTTTTTTTTCTTTTGTATTTAAGTCTAGTTATCTTTGTTTCTTCTTAAAACATAGCATTGATTTATAATATAAAATTTGAATATATAAATTTATATTTTCAATATAAAATACACTTTAAATGGGCTTCCCAGGTGGTGCTAGTGGTAAAGAACCTGCCTGCCAGTGCAGGAGACATGAGAGATGCAGGTTCCATCCCTGGATTGGGAAGATCCCATGGAGGAGGGCACGGCAACCCACTTCATTATTCTTGCCTGGAGAATCCCCTGGACAGAGGAGCCTGGTGGGCTATAGTTTATAGGGCTGCAAAGAGTTGGACATGACTGAAGCGACTTAGCATGCATGAATACCCTATAAATATGTCAGAGCAAATGTATACAATGAAGCTCAAAAATCCTTATGAGAAACTAGTCATATTTCTTTGTCTGAATAAATAAATGAAAGCAATTTTCTCTCCTCCAGGAGGATGTGCCATGTCTTTCAATCCATCCCAGGGCCATTATGACTTGTTCTGAGGTATGATTTTGCCAGTGTTTGAAAGATGTCCTTCTCTGAAACCGAGTCAGTTTAGTCTGCTAATATTTTCAGCAATCCCACCGCTTATAGACACACAACACAAACATCACATGTGAAATTAAAATATTGACCACTCAGTGACAGGGACCTTATTCTATACACCTTGAGACACAGAGAACTAAAAAGAGTCCTTAGGAAGGAATGCAATTCTAAGAGCTGCTTTCTCTGTATATAAAACATTAAAGTCAGTTCATTTGTTAATATTTCTTTTCTCAAAGGACTGCATGAGATCCAGCTATGCTGAGGAAATAGCAGTTAATGAAGGGATGAAAATGAAATGGATTTAATTTTGTAGCCAGGTATTTTGAAGTAGGGCAGGCTGATGACAGGGTTGTTTGAATGGTCAGAAAACAATAAGGGGAAATGAAGAGCTGGGAGGAATGTACTTTATCTTTATAACAGGAGATGAAGAATTTTGAAGAGTAAGTGAAGCAAGTAGTCAGAAAGATGGATATTTTTCTCTGTGATTTTATAAAGCCACCACACCAGCTGTGCTTTCCTTTATGGTTCTACTGAGCTTTCAAACTGAGTCTATGTGGAGTTAGTTGTTGTTGCTTATGTCATCTAATATGTGATACTCCTTCAAACCTGATCGCACAGTTAAAGCAATCCAATGGAAATATTCTCACTGGTGACTATAGTATACATTCACAGTATGGGCCTTAATCTCAGCAAAGAAATATAACACTCTAAGCTGGTAATTCCTTATTAGTCTTGTTTAGTTGTGGTTTTGTCTACCTATCATTGGCCTCGCTTTTCTTGTGAATGTAAATCTTATTATACAAAATTTTTTAATTGGGAGAATGCTGATTTGTTATAAAAAAAAGAAACAGAAAGCGCCTTGAATTTATAGTCCCCATCTGAATTCTCAGAGCCCACCCACAAGCCCCAGTACACTCAACCACACGTGCTTCATTAAATGAAGCAATACCACAGAAGCCTCTCACATACTTGGGGTTTTATCTGCATTAGATGAAGCTTGCCCTAACAATAGCATGATGCTCTCTATACAGTCAAAGCCAAATTCATGATTCTGGATTTTACAAGTTAGTGAGGAAGCAGAATGATAACTGTAACAGTGTCATCACAGAGCTGAGCATAAGACAGAGTCATATGGAAGAAACACATGTATAGATTCAGAAATAGAGTCTAACCATGTCTTTCCCTAGTTCCTTTGATCCCATCTATTTCTATTAGAATATGAAAAAATTTCATGACCTAAAATTACCAAGAAATAAGTCCCTATGATCTATTTGCAAAAACTTCAAAGTTATTGAAATACCAAAGATTCAAAGTAAACAACGTAAAGCATCATTTCAATTCTGCCTTAAAATTAAAAAAAAAAAATTTAGAAGTTGTAAATTTACATGCCTCCATCATTTAAGGGACATGGTGCTTCTGAGTTTAAAGACAAACAGAAAGAACTTCACACACACACACAAACTGCATCATAGGCTGACTGAAGAGTTGTACCAGGAATCCAGACTCCACATGTTCAAGTTGTGCCTGGTGTGACAGGAAAGCAGAATCAGCGAAAGTCTGATCTTCCATTAGGCTGTAGTAAATAATTAAGACTATGGTTCACTGTTCTAGAGTCAGAATGCATTACGTTTTTTGATTGGCTCTCAAACTTCATAGGCTGAGACTTCCTGTGCTAAGCAGAAATATGTAAGACTAAATTGACTTATAAAGTATATGAACAAACTCTGAGAGGCAGTGAAGGACAGGGAAGCCTCTCATGCTGCAGTCCACAGGGTCGCAAAGAGTCAGACACAACTTAGCGATTGAACAGAAATCACTCCAAAAGGAGACACAGTAAAATCTAGTTAGAAGGACCTCTCTTAGTCTTTTAAGAAGGAAAAGTTCTATACTTAGGAATGCCGTTGCTTACTTTGCTCTATGATGGTTCTGTCTTCCCTGGGAATGCTGACCATCTGTGACCACCCCTGTGCCAGCACCCACATCCACAGTTTGTCAGTTGTAGCCTGTTAATCATCTGATTCTGGGGAGGGTGGAGAGCCTGTGGCTAGAAACCCAGCAGAGTTCAGGGCAGTTAGTCCATACATCACTCTGTCAGTTTCCCAAGTCCTCCCTCTGACCACTCCCTTCTTCCCTGCAGGCCTGCCCTGCTGGCCTCCTGCAAATATTTCATGGATTTTCTACACCATTTATCTGATCCCATCTGCTTTCAGCCTCTAAGAATTTCTCAAAAAAATTTGGCCTATGGATGGTAATAGTTATTTTCTGGCACTGCTCTTGATATATATTTTGAAAGAAAAATATTCTCCACCATTTTGAAACTGCTAAGATAGATGCAGAGATGACATATTTGCTAGGCCTGCAATCTTTGTCCTAATCTCCAGCTGGTCTTTCTTTAATTCAGTCAAAGTCAGGTCATTAAGTTCCTAGGACATCAGGAGGTTATGGCCTCTTGGGGTTCATGTAAATAATCACACCACACGCTCTACTGTCTCTGGTGGGATGCCAGCACACATTTAAACAGGTGAGGTTCATGCTTCTTAGTATTTCTTAAAGACAGATTATGAATGCCTGGTTTAATATTAGGTTAAAAACGTGTGTTTTCCCCCATGTTACACACAAATGTATATTTGAGGAAGAAGAGAATTCCCATTTAATTTCACCTAGCCCCTTGTATGGACTGGTTTTGCTTGCCAATGGCTATCATCTATTAAGGGGAGCTTGTCCTGTCATTTCTTGAGAACATCTACATGATTTTATTTTATGCTTTAGGATGCATGAACACAATTAAAATAGAACAAGCTGGTCAAAATTATGAGAGTCTGATGGTGTTGGATCCATCAGTCTCTTTGAGATTCTTAAAGACTAAGTCTGATCAATTCTATGTGAACTTTTTATCAAACTCACTAACAAGAGAAATGTTGTTAGACAGACACCACACAGACTGGCAAACTGTTAAAAATGACCAGAAATTAAGAGGATAAACAAATATTTATATATTTTTAACACAGATATTTAAATTATGCATTTGTCTTAATTTGAAAGATGTGTGCCTGCTTTAAAATACGGGAACATAAAATATGTTAAAATAAGTACCTTTTTAAAACATTTCTCTAGTAATTTTCTTGAATTTTAAAATATGCATAAATCTCCAGGATTGATTTCTAATACTGATTTGCTAGTATGTTAGATTCACTTCCTTGGTTTCTTGAACTTCTTAAATGATTTATATCAAAGCATCCAATATGGTACTGGGGAAGAACAGAGAAATAGCTTCAGAAAAAAATGAAGAGGCTAGGCCACAGAGGAAACTATGCTCAATTGTGGATGTGTCTGGTGGTGAAAGTAAAGTCTGATGCTGTAAAGAACAATATTGCATAGGAACATGGAATGTTCAAGCAGGAGATGGCAAGAGTGAACATCGATATTCAGGAAATCAGCGAACTAAAGTGAACAGAATGAAGGAATTAAATTCAGACAACCATTATATCTACTACTGTGGGCGAGAACCCCCTAGAAGAAATGGAGTAGTCCTCATAGTTAGCAAAAGAGTCTCAAATGCAGAACTTGGGTGCAATCTCAAAAATGACAGAATGATCCCAGTTCATTTCCAAGGCAAACCATTTAGTATCACAGTAATCCAAGTCTATGACCCAGCTACTAATGTCAAAGAAGCTGAAGTTGAATGGTTCTACGAAGACCTGTAAGACCTTGTAGAGCTAACACACACACACACACACACACACACACACACACACACACACACCCCAAATAGATTCAGGGGATTAGATCTGGTAGACAGAGTGCCTGAAAACTATGGATGAAGGTTCATAACATTGTACAGGAGGCAGTGATCAAACCATTCCAAAGAAAAAGAAATGCAAGAAGGTGAAGAAAGTGGATGTCTGAGGCAGCCTTACAAATAGCTGAGAAAAGAAGAGAAGTGAAAGGCAAAGGAGAAAGGGAAAGATATATCCAACTAAACGCAGAGTTCCAGAGAATAGCAAGGAGACATAAGAAAGTTTTCTTAAATGAATAATGCAAAGATATAGAGGAAAGCAATATAATGGAAAGACTAGAAATCTCTTCTGTATATTGTCACCCTGCTTATTTAACTTATATGCAGAGTACATCATGAGAAATGCTGAGGTAGAAGAAACACAAGCTGGAATCAAGATTGT
This sequence comes from Ovis canadensis, assembly GCF_042477335.2. Taxonomy (NCBI): domain Eukaryota; kingdom Metazoa; phylum Chordata; class Mammalia; order Artiodactyla; family Bovidae; genus Ovis; species Ovis canadensis. Next base: position 67,226,058 of record NC_091250.1, read on the forward strand.
CAGGAGATATATCAATAACCTCAGATATGCGGATGACACCACCCTTATGGCAGAAAGTGAAGAGGGACTAAAAAGCCTCTTGATGAAAGTGAAAGTGGAGAGTGAAAAAGTTGGCTTAAAGCTCAACATTCAGAAAACAAAGATCATGACATTTGGTCCCATCACTTCATGGGAAATAGATAGGGAAACAGTGGAAACTGCCAAATTTATTTTTGGGGGGCTCCAAAACCACTGCAGATGGTGACTACAGCCATGAAATTAAAAGACGCTTACTCCTTGGAAGGAAACTTATGACCAACCTAGATAACATATTGAAAAGCAGAGACATTGCTTTGCCAACAAAGGTCCGTCTAGTCAAGGCTATGATTTTTCCAGTAGTCATGTATGGATGTTAGAATCGGACTATGAACAAAGCTGAGTGCTGAAGAATTGATGCTTTTGAACTGTGGTGTTGGAGAAGACTCTTGAGAGTCCCTTGGACTGCAAGGAGATCCAACCAGTCCATTCTAAAGGAGATCAGTCCTGGGTGTTCTTTGGAAGGAATGATGCTAAAGCTGAAACTCCAGTACTTTGGCTACCTCATGCGAAGAGTTGACTCATTGGAAAAGACTCTGTTGCTGGGAGGGATCAGGGGCAGGAGGAGAAGGGGATGGCAGAGGATGAGATGGCTGTATGTCATCACCAAATCAAGGGACGTTAGGTTGAATGAACTCCGGGAGGTGGTGATGGACAGGGAGGCCTGGTGTGCTGCAATTCATGGGGTCGCAAAGAGTCAGACACGACTGAGCGACTGAACTGAACTGAACTGAACTGAACTGAACTGAAGGAAATATTTCTTGCAAAGATGGACACAATAAAGGATAGAAACTGCAAGGACCTAAGAAAAGCAGAAGAGATTAATAAGTGGTAGCAAGAATATGTAGAAAAATATACAAAAAAGTTCTTTTTTTTTTTAACTTTATTTTACAATACTGTGTTGGTTTTGCCATACATTGACATGAATCCACCACGGGTGTACATGCGTTCCCAAACATGAACACCCCTCCCACCTCCCTCCCCATAACATCTCTCTGGGTCATCCCCGTGCACCAGCCCCAAGCATGCTGTATCCTGCGTCGGACATAGACTAGCGATTCGATTCTTACATGATAGTATACATGTTACAATGCCATTCTCCCAAATCATCCCACCCTCTCCCTCTGAGTTCAAAAGTCCATTATACACATCTGTGTCTTTTTTGCTGTCTTGTATACAGAGCCGTCATTGCCATCTTTCTAAATTCCATATATATGTGTTAGTATACTGTATTGGTGTTTTTCTTTCTGGCTTACTTCACTCTGTATATCGGCTCTAGTTTCATCTATCTCATCAGAACTGATTCAAATGAATTCTGTTTAACGGCTGAGTAATACTCCATTGTGTATATGTACCACGGCTTGCTTATCCATTCATCTGCTGATGGACATCTAGGTTGTTTCCATGTCCTGGCTATTATAAATAGTGCTGCGATGAACATTGGGGTACATGTGTCTCTTTCAATTCTGGTTTCCTCGATGTGTATGCCCAGCAGTGGGATTGCTTGGTCATAAGGTAGTTCTATTTGCAATTTTTAAAGGAATCTCCACACTGTTCTCCAAAGTGGCTGTACTAGTTTGCATTCCCACCAACAGTGTAGGAGGGTTCCCTTTTCTCCACACCCTCTCCAGCATTTATTGCTTGCAGATTTTTGGTGTTTTTTTTTTTTTTTTAGTTTTTTATTTTTTAAATTTTAAAATCTTTAATTCTTACATGCATTCCCAAACATGAACCCCCCTCCCACCTCCCTCCCCATAACATCTCTCTGGGTCATCCCCATGCACCAGCCCCAAGCATGCTGCATCCTGCGTCAGACATAGATTGGCGATTCAATTCTTACATGATAGTATACATGTTACAATGTCATTCTCCCAAATCATCCCACCCTCTCCCTCTCCCTCTGAGTCCTGTTATACACATCTGTGTCTCTTTCCCTGTCTTGCATACAGGGTCGTCATTGCCATCTTCCTAAATTCTATATATATGTGTTAGTATACTGTATTGGTGTTTTTCTTTCTGGCTTACTTCACTCTGTATAATCGGCTCCAGTTTCATCCATCTCATCAGAACTGATTCAAATGAATTCTTCTTAACGGCTGAGTAATACTCCATTGTGTATATGTACCATCGCTTTCTTATCCATTCATCTGCTGATGGACATCTAGGTTGTTTCCATGTCCTGGCTATTATAAACAGTGCTGCGATGAACATTGGGGTACATGTGTCTCTTTCAATTCTGGTTTCCTCGGTGTGTATGCCCAGAAGTGGGATTGCAGATTTGCATTTCTCTAATAATGAGTGATGTTGAGCATCTTTTCATGTGTTTGTTAGCCATCTGTATGTCTTCTTTGGAGAAATGTCTATTTAGTTCTTTGGCCCATTTTTTGATTGGGTCATTTATTTTTCTGGAATTGAGCTGCATAAGTTGCTTGTATATTCTTGAGATTAGTTGTTTGTCAGTTTCTTCATTTGCTATTATTTTCTCCCATTCAGAAGGCTGTCTTTTCATTTTGCTTATATTTTCCTTTGTTGTGCAGAAGCTTTTAATTTTAATTAGATCCCATTTGTTTATTTTTGCTTTTATTTCCAGAATTCTGGGAGGTGGTTCATAGAGGATCCTGCTGTGATTTATGTCAAAGAGTGTTTTGCCTATATTTTCCTCTAGGAGTTTTATAGTTTCTGATCGTACATTAAGATCTTTAATCCATTTTGAGTTTATTTTTGTGTGTGGTGTTAGAAAGTGATCTAGTTTCATTCTTGTACAAGTGGTTGACCAGTTTTCCCAGCACCACTTGTTAAAGAGATTGTCTTTAATCCATTGTATATTCTTGCCTCCTTTGTCAAAGATAAGGTGTCCATAGGTGTGTGGATTTATCTCTGGGCTTTCTATTTTGTTCCATTGATCTATATGTCTGTCTTTGTGCCAGTACCATACTGTCTTGATGACTGTGGCTTTGTAGTAGAGCCTGAAGTCAGGCAAGTTGATTCCTCCAGTTCCATTCTGCTTTCTCAAGATTGCTTTGGCTATTCAAAGTTTTTTGTATTTCCATACAAATCTTGAAATGATTCGTTCTAGTTCTGTGAAAAATATGGCTGGTAGCTTGATAGGGATTGCATTGAATTTGTAAATTGCTTTGGGTAGTATACTCATTTTCACTATATTGATTCTTCCGATCCATGAACATGGTATATTTCTCCATCTATTAGTGTCCTCTTTGATTTCTTTCATCAGTGTTTTATAGTTTTCTATATATAGGTCTTTAGTTTCTTTAGGTAGATATATTCCTAAGTATTTTATTCTTTTCATTGCAATGGTGAATGGAATTATTTCCTTAATTTCTTTTTCTACTTTCTCATTATTAGTGTATAGGAATGCAAGTGATTTCTGTGTGTTGATTTTATATCCTGCAACTTTACTATATTCATTGATTAGCTCTAGTAATTTTCTGGTGGAGTCTTGAGGGTTTTCTTTGTAGAGGATCATGTCATCTGCAAACAGTGAGAGTTTTACTTCTTCTTTTCCAATTTGGATTCCTTTTATTTCTTTTTCAGCTCTGATTGCTGTGGCCAAAACTTCCAGAACTATGTTGAATAGTAGTGGTGAAAGTGGGCACCCTTGTCTTGTTCCTGACTTTAGGGGAAATGCTTTCAGTTTTTCACCATTGAGGATGTTTGCTGTGGGTTTGTCATATATAGCTTTTATTATGTTGAGGTATGTTCCTTCTATTCCTGCTTTCTGGAGAGTTTTTATCATAAATGGATGTTGAATTTTGTCAAAGGCCTTCTCTGCATCTATTGAGATAATCATATGGTTTTTATTTTTCAATTTGTTAATGTGGTGAATTACATTGATTGATTTGTGGATATCGAAGAATCCTTGCATCCCTGGGATAAAGCCCACTTGGTCATGGTGTATGATCTTTTTAATGTGTTGTTGGATTCTGATTGCTAGAATTTTGTTGAGGATTTTTGCATCTATGTTCATCAGTGATATTGGCCTGTAGTTTTCTTTTTTTCTTTTTTTTTTTTTTTTGGTAGTATCTTCGTCAGGTTTTGGTATTAGGGTGATGGTGGCCTCATAGAATGAATTTGGAAGTTTACCTTCCTCTGCAATTTTCTGGAAGAGTTTGAGGAGGATAGGTGTTAGCTCTTCTCGAAATTTTTGGTGGAATTCAGCTGTGAAGCCGTCTGGACCTGGGCTTTTGTTTGCTGGAAGATTTCTGATTACAGTTTCAATTTCCGTGCTTGTGATGGGTCTGTTAAGATTTTCTGTTTCTTCCTGTTTCAGTTTTGGAAAGTTGTACTTTTCTAAGAATTTGTCCATTTCTTCCACGTTGTCCATTTTATTGGCATATAACTGCTGATAGTAGTCTCTTATGATCCTTTGTATTTCTGTGTTGTCTGTTGTGATCTCTCCATTTTCATTTCTAATTTTATTGATTTGATTTTTCTCTCTTTGCTTCTTGATGAGTCTGGCTAATGGTTTGTCAATTTTATTTATCCTTTCAAAGAATCAGCTTTTGGCTTTGTTGATTTTTGCCATGGTCTGTTTCTTTTGCATTTACTTCTGCCCTAATTTTTAAGATTTCTTTCCTTCTACTAACTCTGGGGTTCTCCAATTCTTCCTTTTCTAGTTGCTTTAGGTATAGAATTAGGTTATTTATTTGCCTTTTTTCTTGTTTCTTGAGATATGCCTGTATTGCTATGAACTTTCCTTTTAGCACTGCTTTTATAGTGTCCCACAGGTTTTGGGTGGTTGTGTTTTCATTTTCATTAGTTTCTATGCATATTTTGATTTCTTTTTTGATTTCTTCTGTGATTTGTTGGTTATTCAGAAGTGTGTTGTTCAACCTCCATATGTTGGAATTTGTACTAGTTTTTCTCCTGTAATTGAGATCTAATCTTAATGCATTATGGTCAGAAAAGATGCTTGGAATGATTTCGATTTTTTTGAATTTATCAAGTTTATATTTTTGGCCCAGGATGTGATCTATCCTGGAGAATTTTCCATGAGCACTTGAGAAAAAGGTGAAATTCATTGTTTTGGGGTGAAATGTCCTATAGATATCAATTAGGTCTAACTGGTCTAATGTATCATTTAAAGTTTGCGTTTCTTTGTTGATTTTCTGTTTAGTTGATCTGTCCATAGGTGTGAGTGGGGTATTAAAGTCTCCCACTATTATTGTGTTATTGTTGATTTCCCCTTTCATACTTGTTAGCATTTGTCTTACATATTGCGGTGCTCCTATATTGGGTTCATATACATTTATAATTGTTATATCTTCTTCTTGGATTGATCCTTTGATAATTATGTAGTGGCCTTCTTTGTCTCTTTTCACAGCCTTTGTTTTAAAGTCTATTTTGTCGGATATGAGTATTGCCACTCCTGCTTTCTTTCAAAAAAGTTCTTAATAACGATGATAACCATGGTGCTATGGTCACTCACCTAGAACCAGACATTCTGGAGTGGGAAGTCAACTAGGTCTTAGGAAGCATTATTATAAACAAAGCTTTTGGAGATGAGAGAATTCCAGCTTTGTTATTTCAAATCCTAAAAGATGATCCTGTTAAAGTTCTTCACTCAATATGCTAGCAAATTTGGAAAGTTCAGCAGTGGCCACAGGACTGGAAAATGTCACTTTTCATCCCAATTCCAAAGAAAAGCAATGCCAAAGAATATTCAAACTACAATACAGTTGCATTTATTTCACATTGGAGCGAGGTCATGCTCAAAATCCTTTAAGCTAGGCATCATCAGTATGTGAACTGAGAAGTTCCAGATGTACAAGCTGGATTTAGAAAAGGCAGAAGAACCAGAGATCATATTGCCAACATTCATTGGATCATAGAAAAAGCAAGGATATTCCAGAAAAACATCTATTTCTGTTTCATTGATTATGCTAGAGGCTCTGACTGTGTGTATCACAATAAACTGTGAAATATTTCTTAAAGAGATTGGAATACAGGACCACCTTATCTGCCTCCTACAAAACCTATATACAGGTCAAGAAGAAACAGTTAGAACTGGACATGAAACAACAGACTGATTCAAAATTGGGAAAGGAGTACATCAGGACTGTATATTGACACCCTGCTTATCTAGCTTATATGCAGAATACATCATGAGAAGTCCCAGGTGAATCTAGAAGTACTAGATAAAGGGCTAGCTGAATCACAGGCTGGAATCAAGATTGCCAAGAGAAATATCAACAACCTCAGATATGCACGTGATACCACTGTAATGGTAGAAAGCAGAAAGGAACTAAAGTGCCTCTTGATGAAGGTGAAAGATGAGAATGAAAAAGCTGACTTGAAACAACATTCAAAGAAGTAAGATCGTGGCATCTGTTCATATCATTTCATGGCAAATAGATGGGGGAAAATTGGAAACAGTGACATATTTTATTTTCTTGGGCTCCAAAATCATTGTAGATTATGACTGCAGCCACAAAACTAAAAAACACTTGCTCCTTGGAAGAAAAGCTATGACAAACCTAGGCACTGTATTAAATAGCAGAGACATCACTTTGCCCTCAAAGGTCCATATAGCCAAAGCTGTAAACTTCAGGAGACAATGAAGCACAGGAAAAGACTTATGTTGCTGCAGTTCATGGGGTCCCGAAGAGTTGTAGATGACTTATTGATTGAACAACAACTTCCATATATCTTAGAAGAAAAGAATTGTGCTTGTTGAATCTCACAGTGTTAAAACATTGTGTCTCTGCACAGGTTGAAATATTTTTTTTTCCTAATTTTAGGTTGATTTCTACATTAGAATATTATTAATAGTCATTTTGTTTTCAATGGTTTTATGCCACGTCATTAGATAATAAATTTTTCCCATTGTGAAAATATTGTAAAGAATTGTCTCATACCATGATACCACCGATCTCACACAAAATTCTGGTATGTTTCCTAGGAATGAGGGTGACAGTGTTTTAGGTTTATGTCCCTTTGTGGCATAAACCTCTTTTTTAGTACTAGTGATATTTCAGTCAAATCAAATGTGTGCTTAGGGAACTCACATTACATAGCCATGAAAACCAAATGGAACTATGTGCTATTGGATGTTTTCAAAGACTCATGGATGGTGTCAAAGTGGAAAAAAAAATAAAACACTAGGTATTATGTTGCTTCCCAGTGTCTTACAATAAAATATCATTTTTATCTTAAATTATCATTGCCTGTCTATCATGTCCATAATCTCTTCAATGTCTTGGACCTCTAAATGTAATCATCCAGACATGCCTCTCAGAGGGGTGAGCTCACATTTTCTCTGATGGCCAGAGACTGAGACACAGTCCCAGGAGAAAAGCTGATTATGCTGTTGGGTAAGGTAACTTCCTCAGGAAGCAAGGAGATTAGAGCCCTATAAGACAACTGGTGAATCCTACCTGTTCACTTTCAAAAGAAAGGTGCTTGCCCAGCAGATGGGAGAAAGAACTGGAAGACAAGAAATGTGGGATCAGGAATCACAAATGATATGGATATAGCCTAAGATATTCTCCAAACTGAAAAATCATCTGTTGTCAAATAAGATATGTAAACTGTAGCCAGACGGACAACTATAGCACAGAAGTTAAAGACAAACCAGACTGCTGAAATCCCAATCCCCATCTGCAATGTGCTAGCTGTGAGAACCAATCATTTAGCTTCTTTAGCTTCACTTCTTCATCTGTGAAAAGGGAATAGTAATACCTGTTTCATGGAATTTTAGGAGAGACTGAGTCAATAGTTATGTAAAACGCTTTGGTGTGGTTTGTAATACATCCACAGAATCTTTGACATGCCCTGCAAAAAGTGGAGCGTAAGTCCCTTTGACTCGATGTGAGCTATATTTGTTCAGTCTCTAAGTCGTGTCTTACTCTGAGATCCCATGGACTGCAGTACTCCAGGTTACTACACTTAGGAACACACTTGCAACAATTAGAATAAGGGGGAAGTGACAGGTGTGACTTTAGAGATGTGATCACCAAAGGCAGTGTGGTTTCCTACTGGCTCTTTCTCTTGTATCACTGATTGTGGGAGAAGTCAGATCTCTTTGGAGAGGATTCAAGCAGTCTTCTGGAGTGGGCCACCTGATGTGAAACTGAGGCATCTTGCCAGCATCCCAGGAGAAACTGAGGCCCCCTAAAAATAGCCATGTGAATGAGCCCTCTTGGAAGTAACTCCTTCTGCTCCCAACACATCTTCATATGACTGCAACCCCAGCCTTTGTTTTGTGTGCCCCCTCCTCACAGTCTCTAAGTCAAAACCTGAAGCTAAGCCTCTTCCATAGTCCTGACCCATGGATGTTTTGAGTGAATGAAAGTTGATTGTTTTAAATCATTGAGTTTTGTTTGTAATTTGTTACCTGGAAATAGATAATTAATACACCCTTTAAGGGTTGCCTGCCTTATCATGAGTGTTACATAATTATTAACCACATTCTTATTATAGGTAATTGGCTGAGAGTTTGTGAACAGAATAATAAACCAGTAGTAATTTCCCATCATTTTCTCTCTGTGAATCTTCGAGGGTATTTTGTTTTTAAATCTTATGTGGTTGACTCTTCACTGATGTGCTAGTACTTGCATGGACTTTTGAATAGTATTTTCTTGGAGGAATAATGAAAATGATGATGGATTAAAGGAGATACAGGTGAGAAGTGGCAAAGAAGGGCAAAGTTAAGGATGGAGGAGAAATGGACTTCGATAGTAAGTGAAAGAAGAGGAAGAAGTGTAAGTAGTTTACTTGCATTTTTTCATCAGTAGTTGAAGAATGGAAAACTCAATAAACCAAAAGAAAATTAACAAATAGGTCATGCTGACATAAGCCTCGTAAATAATATGTCTAAAATTGATTGTGAGAGATCAAAAATAAAGAGTATTCTCATCTGAATATTATATTAATTATAATACATTTCTTGCCATTTCCTATTGATCTTTGAATTAGGCACCTTCTTCAGTTCAGTTCAGTTCAGTCGCTCAGTCGTGTCTGACTCTTTGTGACCCCATGAACTGCAGCACGCCAGGCCTCTGTCCATCACCAACACCCGGAGTTCACTCAGACTCATGTCCATGATGCCATCCAGCCATCTCATTCTCTGTTGTCCCCTTCTCCTCCTGCCCCAATCCCCCCCAGCATCAAAATCTTTTCCAATGAGTCAACTCTTCGCATGAGGTGGCCAAAGTACTGGAGCTTCAGCTTTAGCATCATTCCTTCCAAAGAAATCCCAGGGTTGATTTCCTTCAGAATGGACCGGTTGAATCTCCTTGCAGTCCAAGGGACTCTCAAGAGTCTTCTCCAACACCACAGTTCAAAAGCATCAATTCTTCAGCACTCAGCCTTCTTCACAGTCCAACTCTCACATCCATACATGACCATAGGAAAAACCATAGCCTTGACTACACGGAACTTAGTCGGCAAAGTAATGTCTCTGCTTTTGAATATACTGTCTAGGTTGGTCATAACTTTTCTTCCAAGGAGTAAGCGTCTTTTAATTTCATGGCTGCAGTCACCATCTGCAGTGATTTTGGAGCCCAAAAAGATAAAGTATGACACTGTTGCCACTGTTTCCCCATCTATTTCCCATGAAGTGATGGGACCGGATGCCATGATCTTCCTTTTCTAAATGTTGAGCCAACATTTTCACTCTCCTCTTTCACTTTTATCAAGAGGCTTTTAGTTCCTCTTCACTTTCTGCCATAAGGGTGGTGTCATCTGAATATCTGAGGTTATTGATATTTCTCCCGGCAATCGTGATTCCAGCTTGTGTTTCTTCCAGTCCAGCGTTTCTCATGAGGTACTCTGCATAGAAGTTAAATAAGCAGGGTGACAATATACAGCCTTGATAGACTCCTTTTCCTATTTGGAACCAATCTGTTGTTCCATGTCCAGTTCTAACTGTTGCTTCCTGGCCTGCATACAGATTTCTCAAGAGGCAGGTCATGTGGTCTGGTATTCCCATCTCTTCCATAATTTTCCATAATTGATTGTGATCCACGCAGTCAAAGGCTTTGGCATGGTCAATAAAGCAGAAATAGATGTTTTTCTGGAACTCTCTTGCTTTTTCCATGATCCAGCAGATGTTGGCAATTTGATCTCTTGTTCCTCTGCCTTTTCTAAAACCAGCTTGAACATCAGGGAGTTCATGGTTCATGTATTGCTGAAGCCTGGCTTGGAGAATTTTGAGCATTACTTTACTAGCATGTGAGATGAGTGCAATTGTGCTGTAATTTGAGAATTCCTTGGCATTGCCTTTCTTTGGAATTGGAATGAAAACTGTCCTTTTCCAGTCCTGTGGCCACTGCTGAGTTTTCCAAATTTGCACCTTCTTAAACATCTTCAATTCAGAAGAAAATGAAAACCAACCAAATAAGAAAAGCCAAGGCAATTTATTCTGTATTTGCTCTAATAAGGGGCTAGCCACTATCCCCTGTATTTTGACAGAGACTCAAAGACATACAGAGGCAAGAGGAAATTTTATAGTAAAAGGAAAGGAAGCTTTGAGGTGTGGAAAGAAGACTTGGTAAAGAAGTTGTAGGTAAGCTAACTAGAAGCAGGATATCTTATGTGATAGGTGAGGAAAGCATAGTGGCTCAGACAGTAAATAATTTGCCTGCAATGCGGGAGACCCAGGTTCAATCCCTGGGTCAGGGAGATCCCCTGGACAAGGGCATAGTAACCCCCTCCAGTATTCTTGCCTGGAAAATCCTATGGGCCCAGGAGCCTGTCAGACTACAGTCCATAGGCCCACAAAGAATCGGATGTGACTGAGTGACTAATAATTTCACTTTCACTTTGAGGGGAATAGAATAAGTTTTCTCTCAGCTCAGTTCAGCCTCTCAGTCATGTCTGACTCTTTGCAACCCCATGGACTGCAGCACACCAGGCTTCCCTGTCCATCACCAACTCCCAGAGCTTGCTCAAACTCATGTCTACTGAGTCGGTGATGCCATCCAACTATCTTATCCTCTGTCATCCCCTTCTCCTCCTGCATCTTTCCCAGCATCAGGGTCTCTTCCAGTGAGTCAGTTCTTCACATCAGGTGGCCAAAGGGGAGCTTCAGCTTCAACATCAGTCCTTCCAATGAATATTCAGGACTAATTTCCTTTAGGTTTGACTGGTTTGATCTCTTGCAGTCCAAGGGACTCTCAAGAGTCTTCTCCGATGCCTCAGTTCAAAAGCATCAATTCTTCAGGGCTCAGCTTTCTTTATGATCCAACTCACATCCCTATATGACTACTTTAAAAACCATAGTTTTGACTATATGGAGATTTGTAGGTAAAGTAATGTCTTTGCTTTTTAATATGCTGTCTAGGTTTGTCATAGCTTTTATTCCAAGGAGCAAGTGATTTTAATTTGATCCTAATTTGGAAGTGGCTCAAAAATTAAGAAAGTTGTTGGTTATTAATCAAGCACTGGGCATTTTGGGCCCCTTGTTACAATTATTGTTTAACTTCTTGGATTGTCCCTATAGATAGCAATCTGGCTTACTGCAAATCTGATTTACAGCTGGCTTGTCTCCTGCATTGTTTATTACAGATAAAATGTTGGCTTCCTGGGCAGATTGCTGCAGGTTGTGAGTCCAACGTCCATTTTTACGTATGGTCTGGCTGTGGTCCATTTGTATATTCAGCTTCTCATCAACAACACACTATTTTTTACACTGGTACATTGATTGCAATTCCATCTCCTTTGTCTCCAGTTCCTAGCACTGTTCTATCCCATTTCCAGATTAAATTGATGATAGCATTTCCATAAACATTCTCTGGTTTCATGAAGAACTTTAATGTCTGAATATGAATTTATAAAAAGAAGAAGGATTATATCTTGGCAGAAAGTTTTTTTCTGTTCTAACAAACATTGGACCTGAGCGGAGAAGAAGAAAATGGAACAATAAACAAACACATTGTTTAAAAGTCAGTCTCTTTAGAGGGAAAGAAAAATTGATGAAACTGATAGATGAGATACCACAGGCACATTTTTCATGCTTCCATTGCATTGTTTCACGTGTATCAATAGTATTTGATGATTTTTTCTGCTAATATCTTTTAAGTCTATAAATGATTATATATCTTTTAATATAGTTTTTTAATTTTTTACACTGCAGTTATTTTATTTTTATTTTTTTAAATTTAAATTTATGTATTTTAATTGGAGGCTAATTAATTTACAATATTGTATTGGTTTTGCCATACATCAATAGTTATTTTAAATTAAATGCATAATATTGTGACTGGCTATGTTGGGTCAATGATCACTATTGGTGCAAACTTTTTGGGCCAGAGCAAAAAAACTATTCATTAATATTAAAGTGAAAGGCAGAAAAAAGTTATATATTTGGAATTCTTGAATTCCATCATTCTTACATTGACCCATGAGGTCATTAATTGTTTCCTTCATATTCATCATGAATAAACTGAGTAATGAAGAACCTATACAGTACATCCCTGACATTGATTCAAATATTCTAATATGTACTGTGGCTTAGGCAAGTAATTAAAACTAGGTAGAAGGTGAAATTTATTCCATTAATTGAACCCATTATTTACTTAAAATCTACTTTATGCCAAGAACCCTTCTAGGTACTGAAATTGAGTTTGTACCAATTTTCTTGAGAACGATATTCCCCCCTTGGTCTATATTTAGTGTTTACACATTTGATAGAACCGTGATTACAGAGAAATGTCTCCTTTCTATGAATATAACAATAGTAAGCCTGATGATAAATGATAATGAATCCCATAGTGGTGTCCAAAATTCCATTGAAGGTGGTAAGGATTTTGATGCACTATGTTATCTAATGACAACAGCCTGTTGTTGACACTAGGAAATATGTGAAGTGAGGGCTGTCAGAACATCTTGTATTATTTTCATAGTTTAGGTCATTTTTATTATATTTGCTATGCTAAGAAATTTAATGGAGTATAGTTAATTTACAATGTTGTATTAGTTTCAAGTGTACAGCAAAGTGAATCAGTTATATATATATGCATACATATATCCACTCTTTTTTAGATGTTTTTCCCATATAGGTCTTTACATAGTATTAGATAGAATTCCCTGTACTATACAGTGAAAGTGAAAACTGCTCAGTCATGTCCAACTCTTTGCAACCCCATGGACTACATATGAAATTCTCCAGGCCAGAATACTGGAATGGGTAGCCTTTTCCTTCTCCACGGGATCTTCCCAACCCAGGGATCAAACCCAGGTCTTCCACATTGCAGGCAAATTCTTTACCAGCTAAGCAACAAATACAGTAGGTCTTTATTATTTATTTTATGTATAGTAGTATGCATATGTCAATCCCAATCTCCCAATTTATCCCTCCCCTCCCACTTTCCCCCTGTAACCATAACTTTGTTTTCTACATCTGTGACTCTATTTCTGTTTTGTAAATAAGTTTATTTGAGAAGACAGAACTCCAGGCTTACTTTTAAGTAAGTTCACCAAATTTGTTTTGTACTATCTTTTAAAGAAATAATGAGATTGAAATGTCCAGACCAATCCATTTTATTGCTGGACAGTTTATAACATTTGATTTTGGTAGAATTAATTTAATTATGTCCCAAAATGTATACAATGCAGAGCACAAGCTGTTTAATTGGTCTAAGGCTATTAGCTGGCACTGATGGCTATGCTAAGTCTAATAGATGAGTTGAGATATAATCTTACATATATGGACCTTGTCATAAATTGTTTGCTTCTGTTTATTTCCTAACTCTCTGGGTACTCTTCATTTGTGGGATATTTTCCTACTCTAGTTCTCTGTGTTTGATGCTTCCCATTTTTTCAAATCTTTTGCACTTATGCTCTACCTTTTCTATTTCTGTTATTAATTCATGTATTTTATTAAGACCTTTAGTGATTCCCATTTACACATTGAACACAAGGAAAATTGCTCCAAAGTGCTTTATAATCAAAGCCCAACCAGATTTTCCAAGTTTTTCTTCATTTTCAAATTAAGATATAATTGACATATGACATTGTATTAGTTTGAGTTGTGCAAAGTTTTGAGTTAATACATTTATATATTGCAATATTATTATTATCATAACATCAGTTAACATCTCCATTATGCCACAAAATTATCATTTCATGTTTTGGCGAAAATATGTAAGACCTAGCGTCTTAGTAATTTTCAAATACATAATACAGCATCGTTGACTATAATCACAATGCTGTGCATGAGATCTTCAGAACTTATTCAGAACTGGGTATTTGTACCCTTTGACTAATATCTCTCCAAATTCCCCACCCACTGGGAACCATAACTGTACTTTCTGCTTCAATGAATTCTACATTTTTAAGTTTCACATATAAGTGATATCATACAGTATTTGTCTTTGCTGACTGACTTGTCTCACACTTAGCATAATGCTCCTAAGTTTCATCCATGTTGTCATAAATGGCAAGATTTCCTTCTTTCTCATAACTGAATAATATTCCACTATGAGTGTATATAGTATATATATATACACTCTGCGTATAAATTATTGACATTTTTTATCAATCTTGATTTCAGCTTGTGCTTCATCCAGTCCTGCATTTTGCATGGTATATTCTGCATCATCAAGTTAAATAAGCAGGGTGGCAATACACAGCCTTGACATACTTCTTTCCCTATTTGCATCCAGTCTGTTTTTCCATGTATGGTTCTATCTGTTGCTTCTTGACCCACATACAAACTATGTGGTAAGGTGGTCTGGTCTACAAACACACACACACAAGCACACACACATACATATATACGCATGTATAATATTTTTATATATACTCAGTTTGTATTAAATTTTATGCACTTGTGCAACTCCTTTAGTTATCCAGAACTTATCAACTGGTATGCTCTGCAGCTTTTCATTCTGTCTTTGTTTACACAAATCTCTTTACCTAGAAAGCACTCTCCTAAAGTATTTGTCAAAGTTTGAACTGTTTTCACTGGTATTTTGACTTTTTACTGTAACATGACTGCTTTTTCCAGATTCCTCAGTTTGAGATAAAACTATCCATTTCTGTTTTTTTTTTCAAGTTATTAGAGTAATTTTTATAGGGAAATAATTCTGCTATTTAAGTTCATTGATAGCAATCTATCACTCTAGATTCAGTTTAGTGATGGCTATATGTGGATTGTTGTATAAAAATTAACTACTAATTTCTCATAATAGACTTTCATTCATGGTCGCTTACATGAATTTTAATTAATATGATCCCCAATGTTGAGGGCTTCCCTGCTGGCTTACTGGCAAAGAATCTGTCTGCAATTCAGGAAACACATGCAGGAAGTGCAGACTCAATCCTTAGGTCAAGAAGATCCCCTGAAGAAGGAAATGGCAATTCACTCCAGCATTCTTGCCTGGATAATTGCACGTACAGAAGAGCTGGGCAGGCTACAGTCCATGGGGTCGAAAAACAGAGCCAGACAAGATCCAATGACTAAACAACAACAACAAATGTTGAAATGAATGCTCCATTATGGATATACATCATTTTTGAAAAAAAAAAAAAAAAGACCTGTAACTGAAACATTGAGAGAAAAAGTAGGCTATGAGAAATAGTGAAGATATTTGAAATTTGCTCATAAAATAGCATATTTATTGCTCCCTCCTCTGTGTTGTCACAATTAATTTTTATAATATTATTTTAAAACTTATCTCAATATAATTATATGTTTATATTTCTGTCTCATCCACTAGACTATGATTTACATGATAATAAGTATTATGTTTTATTCAATTCTACATTGAAGAATGTTGCACAGTGCTTGACCCATTGTGTGTATTCAGAAAATGCTTATTAAATGATGAATGCATAAATGTACAAACAAAGGACTCAAATCTGGAATTTGGGATGCTTGCATCTCTCAGAGGAAACCTAACAATACTGCGGTGGTGCTTAAATTTGTGGCTTAAAAATATATAATTGTTGTATTCCTATTATTCTTTTGATACTGAAAATTATGGAATAATTACCAAGATAATTGCCCACATTTTCCTGAATATCATCTTCACTTACTATTAAGAGACCTCTAAATCTTTGTTCCATAAATTATTTTTCTCTGAATTATTCCAGAAGGTCTTCTGAGGATTCAATTTGTCATATGAGCAAGTCTTTCAGCTACCATGAGACTCTCTAACTATTCTTTATGTCTGTGAAGCTGATGTCTGCACAGCTGGGTGAGGGTGTCTTATCCATATCTGTTTCCACAGTTGAGCTCAGGAAGGCTAGCCAGGGAGAGCAATCCTAGGGAAAACACTTTGAATGACTTAGAATTTCCTCAGGTCAAATCAGGGGAATGTACTTCTTCTTAGGGGGAAGTGCATTTAAAATATTTTAGGAGTTCATTGAGCCCAGGCTTAGAGAGAATAATAGACAAACTTTTAAATTCTGTCTGCACTTGTACAATTAGAGTCACAAATACCCTTAAATTTTAATCTAAAAGCCACCACAATATATACTAAACATGATTTTAATGACTGAAATTAAATCTGACAACCTTTCATGTTCTCTTAAAGCAGAGACCCTATAGCATACTCATTTGTGCATTCATTCATTCACTCATTAATATGATAAAGTTTTTCTAAGTGACTAAAATGGTTTGATGTAAGAAAGTGCTAAGGATGAATTCAAAAATAAAGAAGAGTGGAAAAAGTGAGTCACTTTATCTTCACTTTGAAACATAAAATTTAATATTTGAAAAAACTTAATTAACCTGTTTGATACTTGTATATTTTCTGTAAAGTGAGAATAGCAGTGATCTTATATTTTAGAAAAAGAAAATAAAAATTAAAAGATTTGGCCTAAGCAGTTGGAAAAGAATCAAGTGTCACAGGTTATGCGAGCAAAGGGAGAAGAGAGTTAATGTTGCATCTAATATGCTAGAGAATAAAAGAAGTATGTCAGAATAAAAGGCAAATACAGGAGAAAATGGCAGCCAAAGAAATTAATGAATTCCATTATTTATGTAATAAATATTTATTGATTTATTTTATTTTGTTCCAGTCACTGTAGCAGGCATTGACAATACAAAGACTCAGGCAAAATACTTTCTTCCTTAAAGAAACCACTTGCACTTTAGAAGGCTTTGAAGTCACCTAGGCTGCTTCACCTCTCATCCCATATAGTTTTATTTTTTTTTATTTTTTATTTTTTTTTTTAGTTTTTTATTTTTTACATTTTAAAATCTTTAATTCTTACATGCATTCCCAAACATGAACCCCCCTCCCACCTCCCTCCCCATAACATCTTTCTGGGTCATCCCCATGCACCAGCCCCAAGCATGCTGCATCCTGCGTCAGACATAGACTGGCGATTCAATTCACATGATAGTATACATGTTAGAATGTCATTCTCCCAAATCATCCCACCCTCTCCCTCTCCCTCTGAGTCCAAAAGTCCGTTATACACATCTGTGTCTCTTTCCCTGTCTTGCATACAGGGTCGTCATTGCCATCTTCCTAAATTCCATATATATGTGTTAGTATACTGTATTGGTGTTTTTCTTTCTGGCTTACTTCACTCTGTATAATCGGCTCCAGTTTCATCCATCTCATCAGAACTGATTCAAATGAATTCTTTTTAACGGCTGAGTAATACTCCATTGTGTATATGTACCACAGCTTTCTTATCCATTCATCTGCTGATGGACATCTAGGTTGTTTCCATGCAAATCAAAACCACAATGAGGTACCACTTCACACCAGTCAGAATGGCTGCGATCCAAAAATCTGCAAGCAATAAATGCTGGAGAGGGTGTGGAGAAAAGGGAACCCTCCTACACTGTTGGTGGGAATGCAAACTAGTACAGCCACTATGGAGAACAGTGTGGAGATTCCTTAAAAAATTGCAAATAGAACTACCTTATGACCCAGCAATCCCACTTCTGGGCATACACACCGAGGAAACCAGAATTGAAAGAGACACATGTACCCCAATGTTCATCGCAGCACTGTTTATAATAGCCAGGACATGGAAACAACCCATATAGTTTTAGATTTAGTGTGAGCTATTGTCCAAAAAGTATTTTTTTAAACCAGCAACATATATGATTATGAGTGAGGAATTGGTGGACTGCACTTTGAAATAAGACAGCTTTGGTGAATATGCATAGAATTTTGTATAAAATAAAGAATAGCTATAAATAGAGTCTTAAAGATGAAGTTGTTTCTTTAATTTTTTAAAAATTTATCTTTAGTTGGGGAAAAAATTGCTTTACAGTGCTGTGCTGGTTACCAAGCTTAAAATTGTCTCTTAATCTAAAAAATTTATTTCAGATATTTTGATCAAATTTTAAATTAAATTTACTTGAATTTCTTTAATGCATCATCATGTCTTCCAATTCATTGTTCAAGATCCTGAATATCAACTGTTAACTTGGTATTTGGGAAAAATTTAAGGAGATAATTTTTTGTTATCTTGAAAAGTGGAAAATAAAGTTAAATCACTATATTCATTACAGGCAAAGAATTTATGGAAGACATAAACTGATACAAGAAAATCGCAAAGATAGTTAGTGAAAAGGAGGGTAAAGTTTAGGTAAAACCTAAAAGAAGAATTTTTGGCTATAAATACAATCCAGGAACAGGAAAATTTATGAAGAGTGGTGGTTGATAAGCTCTGTTCCTGTGTGTGATGAAGGTAGAAGAAATAGCTCTTCACCATTGTTAGTTTAAGCACTGAGCACTTGATATCAGAGCTTGACAGAGCTTGACTGTAAGTAAGACATCATGGATTCTAAAGGAGTTTCTCAATAGGATTTTCATGCAACCAACAACAGGAAGAAAATACCTACAGAAAGGACAGTTTCATGAATCTGACACCCTAGGCATTAATTTGTATATGTCAAGTGATCTCAGCTACATCACTTGGGTTCAGAGAAGTCTAAGCATGTCTTGCCAGCTGCGGCAGGAGCCAAAATTTGTATGAGGGTTTGTGGTAAAGGGAATAATAAAATGGCCACACATAATGAATCTGTCCCTAAAAGGTTTTCTACAAGCTACAGTGTGTGTCTGGTATATTGGGCCTTGGCTGGAATTCCTTGATTCTTAATGAAACCCCAGATAATAAGATGGGCAAGCTGAAAAAGTTATATTTACTGAGACTTTAATTACAAATCAAGAATCTGGACAATATGGCTTTTAGGTTTAGGTATGGTTTTTCCAGTGGTCATGTATGGATGTGAGAGTTGGACTGTGAAGAAAGCTGAGCACCAAAGAATTGATGCTTTTGAACTGTGGTGTTGGAGTAGACTCTTGAGAATCCCTTGGACTGCAAGGAGATCCAAGCATTCCATTCTAAAGGAGATCAGTCCTGGTTGTTCATTGGAAGGACTGATGTTGAAGCTGAAACTCCAGTACTTTGGCCACCTCATGTGAAGAGTTAACTCATTGGAAGAGACTGTGATGCTGGGAGGGATTGAGGGCAGGAGGAGAATGGGACGACAGAGGATGAGATGGCTGGATGGCATCACCGACTCAATGGAAATGAGTTTGAGTGAACTCTGGGAGTTTGTGATGGACAGGGAGGCCTGGTGTGCTGCAATTCATGAGGTCACAAAGAGTCAAACACAACTGAGTGACTGAACTGAACTGAAGAAAGTGGATTAAAAATCAGAGACAGTCTCTTCAGTGTGGCATGGTTTTGGTTAACAGAAGATGACTCCAGTGCATGTACTATTTCTGTTGGAATTTTTAGTACATTGACAGTGAGAAAGCAGACAGAACAGATTTGTGCTGCACCCTATGTTTGGTTTGTCAAGACTTCAGCACTGAAGGTGATTGGTGTAAGTGAGAGAATACCATTGGGCTGAGAAAAGAGAAAGGTAATTCTTGAAAACATATATGACACATATCAGTAAATCTGGGAAACTGTAGAATAAGATACATCAAGGTGGTCACAATCCCACATTACTATTTGGGAAGAAGGGAGGTAGAGGAAGCTTAAGTCACACAGGACGCTGTGAAGACAAGAGCGTCAGTTCAGTTCAGTTCAGTTCAGTCACTCAGTTGTGACTCCTTGCAACCCATGGACTGCAGCACATCAGGCCTGCCTGTCTATCACCAGCTCCTGGAGTTTACTCAAACTCATGTCCATTGAGTTGGTGATGCCATCCAACCACCTCATCCTCTGTCATCCCCTTCTCCTCCCACCTTCAATCTTTCCCAGCATCAGGGTCTTTCCCAATGAGTCAACTCTTCGCATGAGGTGGCCAAAGTATTGGAGTTTCAGATTCAGCATCAGTCTTTCCAATGAATATTCAGGACTGATCTCCTTTAGGATGGACTGATTGGATCTCCTTGCTGTCCAAGAGACTCTTAAGAATCTTCTCCAAAACCATAGTTCAAAACCATCATTTCTTCAGCTCTCAGCTTTCTTTATAGTCCAACTCTCATATGCATACATGACTACTGGAAAAACCAAAGCTTTGACTAGACTAAACTTTGTTGGCAAAGTAATATCTCTGCTTTTTAATATGATATCCAGGTTGGTCATAACTTTTCTTCCAAGGAGTAAGTGTCTTTTAATTTCATGGCTCCAGTTGCCATCTGCAGTGATTTTGGACAAGAGCATCACCTTGGAATAAAAGTATGATCTATGTTCATACAACCTGAGTGTGTATGTGTGAAGAATGATTGTCTACAGGGATAGTGCCATGTAGACTATGTTGAACAGTACACTACCTAGGAAAACCATCTGAAATCCAGTGGGGCATATTCATTCTTGTACAATTAAGTTTTCATCAGTTTATATTATAATTATAGCAAAGAGAAAAATCATAAATTAATCTCATCAATTGGATATGCAGACTTTGTCAGTCAGCATCCCAGAAAGAAATAGAATTCATCCCAGATGGCTAAAATTTAGGAACTACAGAGTTTGGAGAAAGTTAAAAAAAAAAAAAAAAGTAAATGAGAAACAGTGAGGATCTCTGAGGCTATCAACATTGGGGAAGCATTACTTTCAATGGGCTTGAAGTAACCAGGAAAGGAAATGGTATTCCAAAGATGAGTCATATTAGGAGAGGTTACCTGCTAATATTCTAAAGGAATGCAACTGTTGCCAAAAGTAAGGAATCAGTGCTGAGAAGATGGGGGTAATAAACCTCTGTCTTCTTCTAATTATCTCCTGCTTTTGCCTACACAAGCCAGAGGCCAACTAGCTAGAGAACATGGATGATGTAGTCCACAGGAGTCAACCAAACTTCATCTTCACCTCAAGCATAGGACAGAAAAAAAAAAAATGTACGCTGTGGGGTGGGGGAGAAATTGAGAATAAAATAGTAGTTGTTTAGACAGGATGATTGAAAACTTTGTTATCAATTGCTGGATAATTTCTAAGTTATTCCCTTTGCACTGGCTGTAATGAGAGTATAATTTTAATGCAACCAAATTAGACACACAGTAATTATGCCTTTCCTATGCAATTTCATAGAAGTGAAGATTTATTTCTTTAGGGAAGAGTGTGCTGCTACTGCTGCTAAGTCGCTTCAGTCGTGTTCGACTCTGTGTGACCCTATGGACAGCAGCCCTCCAGGCTCCTCTGTCCACAGGATTCTCCAGGCAAGAATACTGGAGTGGGTTGCCATTTCCTTCGCCCATCTACTTGAATGTATATTATATTTTCCTAACTTGAATTGATTAATGAAACAAGTATCTTTTAAAGTAAGAATATTATTTAAGGGTCGGGTATAATGTAAGTAGCATAAAGTATAAAAGAAAGAAAAGTCTTTTTAGGCAAGTGCTTTACAATGCCCTTTAATCCTATATGTATTAATAAATACATCTGTATTCATGTTCTAAGTGTAGACACTATTTTGCATATGCAGTGTCTTGATCTGTGCTATGGATGACACCATGGTTGAATTTACATTCATCTATTTTGCTCAGTTAGTGTCTATTTAAATAGTTAAGTAAACCTCTTTTCTAAAAACACAAAAATAGCATCCTGTGAAACATTTAGATCAAAAATAGTCTATGTGAAACTCAAAAACCTGTAAATAGAATCTTTACAACTCTTCCAACCTAAAACACATAGAAACAGCTTCAGTGTGTGTGTGGGGTGACACATTCATCACTGTCTTATTGATTTAAGGTCACCCTTTATGTTTTATCTGTTGGTTACTTAACACACACACACCTGTCCCTTGGTCTGTAGTGCAAAAGATGTATAAGTTAATATTTGATTCAACTCTCTCTAGCTTGCACCCCAGAAGTGAAGTTTGAGGATGAAGTGTGGAGTTCATGTGAGTGTTGGAGATCAGTTATGTGAACAGTTAATGAATATTAGCTTAGTTGTTCTCACCAAAGCAAATCTTCTCTTAAATCATATCCATTTCTAATGTGAACAACAAGATGTGGTTTTCTGAGCCCCCTGAGATCAAAATACACTTGGAACTGACTCCTATGGAGACAGATGTTTCTTTTGTTCTTTTGTAGGGTCATAGATTTCCTCTTACTCTCCACTATAAGAGTCATCAGGTGAAGTCAGTGCAAGCTGCTCACTCATGTCCAACTCTTTGTGATGCTATGGATTGTAGCTCACCATACTCCTCTGTCCATGGGATTTCTCAGGCAAGAATACTGAAGTGGGTAGCCATTCTCATCTCCATGTGATTTTTCTGACATGGGGTCAAACCTGAATCTCTTGCATTACAGGCAGATTCTTTACCCTCTGAATCACCTTGGATGGAGTCACCAAGGGCACATTCATAATCACAAGGTCTATGTTGAAATCTTGTTCTTCAGTTACACAGTGAGTGTACAAAGAAGAGGTTTGTAAGGAAGGAAAAAGTTGGAAGATTGATCTTATACTAGCAGCTATCATTTACTATGGAATCTGTGACAGACTTTCTTATTATTATTTGCTCCCAAATCACTGCAGATGGTGACTGAAGCCATGAAACTAAAAGACACTTGCTCCTTGGAAGAACAGTTATGACCAACCTAGACAACATGTTAAAAAGCAGAAACATTACTTTTCCAATAAAGTTCTGTACAGTCAAAACTATAGTTTTTTTCAGTAGTCATGTATGGATGTGAGAGCTGGACCATAAAGAAGGGTGAGTGCCAAAGAATTGGTGGTTTTGAACTATGGTGTTAGAGAAAACTCCTGAGAGTCCCTTGGACAGCAAAGAGATCCAAACAGTCAATCCTAAAGCAAATCCATTCTGAATATTCATTGGAAGGACCAATACTGAAACTGAAACTCCAATACTTTGGTCACCTAATATGAAGAGCTGACTCATTAGAAAAGACCCTGATGCTGGGAAAGATGCAGGAGGAGAAGGGGATAACAGAGGACAAGATGGTTGGATGGTATCACCAACACTTAGACATGAGTTTGAACAAGATCTAGGAGATGGTGAAGAACAGGGAAAACTGGCTTGCTGCAGTCCATGGGGTCCCAAAGAGTCGGACATGACTGAGCGACTGTACAATAACATCCTTTTCCCATTTTTAGAATGCTGCATTATTGGTAAGTCTCAGTGCATGCTGGGGAAAAATTGTGTAGGTGATATTCCCATTCTATCATCTATTATTTATGTAACTTTGATCAAGTTATTAAAACTCCAAAATTCAGCTTCTTTTGGAAAGTGCAAAATGGATTGGCTATTTTCATTACAAAATCAGCAGTTTTTATGTATAATCTCTAATCTTCAAAGCTATCCTCATAGGCAAATAATTATAGTTTCCCACTCTAGTTTTCATTTTTTAAATTTGACTTTTTAAATTTCAGAAACATAGTTCTTTATTTTGGAAATAAATAAATAATTGTTCAAGCATCTATTTGTTTTTATTGTCTTCAATTTATCTCATCAGCATCTTATAGATTTTGGAGCATAGGTCTTTTGTCTCCTTTAGTAGATTTATTTCTAGATATTTTGCTTTTTATGATGTGATGATAAATGGGATTGTTTCTTTAATTTCTCCTTCTTATCTTTCACTGTTGGTGTAAAGAAATCCAGCATATTTCTGTGTATTAATTTTGTAACTTTACTGAATTCACTGATGAGTTCTGGTAGTATCTTTAGGATTTTCTATTATAATATTATGTCATCTTCAATGACAGCTTTTTTTTTCTTCTTCTTTTCTAATTTAGATTCCTTTTATTTCTTTTTCATCCCTGATTGCTGTAGCTAGGCCTTCTAAAATTAAGCTGAATAAAAGTGGTGGGAATTAATATCCTTGTTTTCTTCCTGATCTTAGAGAAAATGTTTTCAGCGTTTCACTTTTGAGTATGATGTTAGCTGTAAGTTTGTCATCTATGGCTTTTATCGTGTTGAGGTATATTCCCTCTATGCCCATCTTCTGGAGAATTTTTTTTTTAATCATAAATGGGTGTTGAATTTTTTCAAAAGCTTTTGTCAAAATCTATTGAGATGATCATATGGTTTTTATTCTTCTTTTTGTTCATGTGCTATCATACTGGTTTGTGGATATTGAAAAATCACTGCATCTCTGGAATAAATTCCACTTGATTATGGTGCACGATCCTTTTAGTGTACTGTTTGATTCAGATTGTTAATAATTTGCTGAGGATTTTTGTCTCTACATTCATCAGTGATATTGGCCTATGATTTTCTTTTTGTTGTTGTTGTATATTGGTATTTGCGTGATATCAAAACTCATGGAAAGAGTTTCTTCTGCAACTTTTTAGAATAGTTTCAGGATAGGTGTTAACTCGTCTCTAAATGTTTGATAGAATTCACCTGTGAAGGCGTCTGGTCCTGGACTTTTGTTTGTTGGGAGCTTTTAAATCACAACTTCAAATTCAGTTCTTGGGATAGGTCTGTTGTATTTTCTATTTCCTCCTGATTCACTCTTGGGAGATCATACCTTTCTAAGAATTTGTCCATTTCTTTCAGGTTGTCCATATTATTGTCATACAGTTACTTGCAATAGTCTTTATAATTCTTTGTATACTTGCCTAGTTTTGCTTAGTTCAGTTATCATTCTTATTACCATTGCATTAAACACCTTATCTGCCAAGTTTTCCTTTTTGTTTCATTAGTTGTTTTTTAGTTGTTTTCTCTTGTTCTTAGGGTGTACTTGTATGAAAATGTCCTTATGCCATCTACCTCTGCCCAGTGCTTCTGTGGGAGACCTGGATTGAAGTGAGCATGAATCATACATACTTCAGGGAGTCCTGTTTGCCATCACCTTGGTGGCAGGTGGGGCTGAAGATTAATTATCTAGAGTTGGAACCAGGTGGGAGTCAGGGATGCTCATAGCCAACACTGCCCTCTTGGGGACACTGTGCAGTCCTAAAGTGCTGGCAGGGTCTGAGCTGGTTCCAGTCCTTTCAAGTGTCCCTCTCCAATCCACTCCAGTATTCTTGCTTTGAAAATCCCATGGACGAAGGAGCCTTCCAAGGCTATAGTCTATGGGTTCTCAAAGAGTCAGACATGACTTAGTGACTGAGCAGGCAGGTCCGCTCTCTCTACTCCCAGATCAGCACCCTGAGTCCTGATATTGAACTGAATTGAACCAAAGTGGGCAACACTGAAGCAAGATGGGCCAGAGCTGGCCCCAGTGCAGGTTGCAGCATGTGCTGGGCTGGTGCTGGCACACTAGTCAGAGTTCCAAACCCACTAGTATTCTGCTGTTTTACGAGCACCACTAATGGCCACTCTTGCTCTGTTCAGGGCCAGTGCCAGGTCTACTCTGCCTCTGTCCCTCTCAACTCCAAAATCTAGTTGTTAAGAGCAATCTTCTCCCTGCTGCTGCTGCTGCTAAGTCGTTTCAGTCGTGTTCAACTCTGTGCGACCCCATAGACGGCAGCCCACCAGGCTTCACTATCCCTGGGATTCTCCAGGCAAGAACACTGGAGTGGGTTGCCATTTCCTTCTCCAATGCATGAAAGTGAAAAGTGAAAGTGAAGTCGCTCAGTTGTGTCCAACTCTTAGCGACCCTATGGACTGCAGCCTACTAGGCTCCTCCGTCCATGGGATTTTCCAGGCAAGAATACTGGAGTGGAGTGCCATCGCCTTCTCCGAACCTTTTCCCTAGTGGGAAGCTAATGAGAGCTAGAGGACCCAGAGCAGCACTCCATGTGAGTTTGGGCAGATGCTGCTACAGTCACAGGAAACTGCCCCTGTAGAAGTTTCAATCTACTGTGTCCTCTGACTTGTTTTGGGAGTAAGCAAGGGTGTGCACAGTGTGTTTACGAATGAATATACATACATATCTCCTCGTTTTCTCCACAAGCACTTGATTTTCTTAATCATCATTGTTGACTTTTTTATTTTGCTGCCTCTCATGTTTCTGCTTTCTATAAGATCTGCTTTTCTTTTTCTTTTCTTTTTCTTTTTTTTTTTGACACCTATGACTTAGATCCCTTGCAGAAGGGAATGGCAACCCACTCCACGATTCTTGCCTGGAGAATCCTATGGACTGAGGAGCCTGGCGGGCTAGAGTCCCTGGGGTTGCAAAGAGTCAGACACGACTTAGCGACTTAGCATGCATGCATGACTTATATCTTGAACTTCTAATCGACTTCCACTTCCTGGTTGATGATATCTCATTTTCACCTCATATCTAGAGAAGTATTACATTTGGCAGGTTTGCCTTGATGAGCTGAGATTTTGCTAGTGGCAATTACTTGCCATTATTCCTCTTTCATTATATACCAAGATAAATTCCCTCTCAGCTTCTGTCTTTAGTCTATCTAGTGGTCCTAGCACCTGTTTTGTATATGAGTAAGAAATTAACCATGAATTGAAAAATCTAATATTGAATAGTTGATGCTTTTTATTCTAAAACTAAAGGAAAATATTTCTATAAAATTAAAATGAAAAGGGAAAAAATAGGTTTTATTTTTCTTTTTTATTTCTTTTTTAAAGTTTACTCCCAGTTATTTCTCATGAGTAGTTCTATCAGAAAGAACTTTATAGACATTATATGTGATCCTCCCTCAGCTAATACTGATTTGGTAAATAACTATGAATTTAAGTTCAGTTATGCTTTAGGACAAATGTGACACATAGTACAATTACATACTCATATTTCATAAGAGAATGCATATGATATCACACAAATGTACAGGAAATCTAATTTCAGCCTAATTCAGATGGGTTTAATATGTCCATTAATTTTCCATCTATATATTTGTCAAATATATGGAGAATATATAAAAAGTATATGATTTTTCCATTAGTGTTTTCAGCCATGAAATAGAATTGAATATTTTAAAATTCATTCTTTCTAAGAAATTTCTCCAGAAATGTGCATAATAGGAAATGAAGCTCTGTGTAACAGTTTGTATCATAGCAAGCATAATGTGTTGGATGTAAAAGAAATTGTACTTCTTCAACGGTGCCTGTTGTGGACACGTACGCACATGGAGGAAAAAAAATTGAGATTGAGTAGGTGTTCTGCTATATGATAAATACTGTCAAAATGCCAAGGTTTCTAAGAGTCATTTTCCTTAATTATAGCTTGATGGAAAACAAAAGAATTTTGGAAGCAATTAGTTAGCCTGTTACGTTGGGTATCAGATAACATGTTACATTTGTCTTATTCTGCTGACTTGAACTTATCAAGACTTGTGTGTACCTTTTTTAAATTTTTTTTTCCTGAAGCTCTGCTACACAACAGATGGGATGTCTAACATCATTTTCTATTTAAAACATGCAAGTTCTAATCAACAGGAGGGTTTTAGAATGTTAAACCAGCCAGCCATAAGAAATGTGTCATGCAGTTTCCTGTCATTCTAATTAATTAGATAGCATTCTTTGCTGTTGTCCCCAATGAACCTAAATGAGCTTAATGCTGGGATATTAGCTTCATTCTTACCAAAGGTTTGTTTTCATATTATTTGCATAGATTGAGCAAAAAATCAAATATTCCAAGATTATCCCAAATGCATGAGTACTATGATTTATATATGAGACCTACATGTTTAACCTTCTTTAAAGATCACATAAACATTTTAACATTTTAGAATACTTTTGTTTGGAAATTATATTTTCTTTAATATCATTTCATTTTCAAAATGTATTATAATAATTTTATGGCAAGATTTCCCCACTCTATTATAGTTTTCAATTATATTTATTGAGACAGTAATTTCCCAATAATATACATAGCCTCTTATTGTATGTTGTTGTTCTTGAACTACTGACTAAAATAAATGTTATGTAAATTGTTAATTTGTATGGAAATCATAAATAAAACATAATTTATGGAATTTCTGCCTTAATTACTGGGAAATGAACACAAAGTTGTGAATTTTAGAAGACAATTTAGGAGACAATCTAAGTTAAAATATTTAATTTTACTCTGAAGACTATCATGTGAGATTATAAATTATAAGATGTTTAAGTTAAAGAATAATGTCAATAGATAATTAAGCAAAAGTGAGAATACTAATTTTAATATATGATTCCTGCAAAAATGTTTGGACCCTTGACCATTATGAATATTTACCTATTATTATCACTCTTAAAATGTCTATACATCTGAAACAACTAATTATATATTTTCTTCTCTCCCCAATAATTGTGTTTTGATATTTTCTATGTATTTATTAAACACTTCATTTAGACTAATTAAACTTATATTTAGGAAGTCCAACGGCATATACCTTGTAAAAAGCTTTATTTGTTAACATAAATCCTTATTTCTGTAAGTAAAAATGTTAATGTTTCTAATGGTGGAGATAAACTCTAATAGTAAATAAGATCTAGTGTGCATTTGATGTGGCTGTAAGAAATTGATGTAATCACATTAACAACATCTAAAAGTAACTGGAGCCTGTAAAACATCTTAAAAGTTACCACAAAACTCATTTTATTATTACCTGGAAAAAATCTTCTATTACTGGGCCATAATTTGGAGTGCATTTGATGGAGATATTTGCCTTGTCTTTGATAGCACTTCAAAACTATCAGCAACCAGTGATCTCTTCATCTCAGTTCTTTCAGGTGAAAGCCTACTTGTTTTTCAGAGTTCACATAAATTGTGCTCACAGAATCTTCTTCCATACCTACAGTTTTAATTAAACTCTACCTTGCATAACATTTTCAAGCCCATATTTAACTTTGTGCTCATTCTTATATTTCAGTGCTGTAGTATCTACTAAGCAAGGGATTGTCATACATTTTCTCTAAATGATCAGACAGTGATTATTAGGTTTTTCAGGCAATTCAATTTCTGCTACAACTATTGAACTCTGGCACTGTGGTGTGCACACACAACCACAGAAAATACGTAACATAAGTAGCATGACTGAAATTGAATTAAAACATTAATTTACAAAAATAGATAGTGAAATGGCAACCCACTCTTTTATTCTTGCTTGGAGAATCCCATGGGCAGGGGAGCCTGGTGGGCTACAGTCCATGGGGGATGCAGAGTCAGACATGACTGAAGCAAATTTACACGTCTGCACAGGTGGTGAACCAAATTTGGCCCACAGATTCCATATTAGACTATGAGCTCCTTGAAGGAGACAATGCCTTCTTTATCTTCTTTACCACAGCAGGTCTGTCACAGTAATTTGCACATTTTTTAGAGCCTTGAAAATCCATTATTGATTAATGAAAGGACAAACCTGTGACTACAGTACAAAGACTGTACAATCATTTGCATAAGGGTAGAGGAGTAGAGAACATGAAAGACAGAAATGTGAAAAAGAGAAAGAGAAATCAGAATTTAAAAAAAGAAAGAAAGAAAGAAAAATCACCTATTAGCCATTCTAAGCTATCTTTCTTGTTCGGAAATAACATCACAAGCCCATCATTAATTCGACAATAATTATGGTGTAATTCACTATGTTAGTGAGAATTCAGATTCTTTTCAAAAGGAACACACGATAGGGCTGGGTAGAAAGACAAAATGAATTGTTATCCTAAACGAATTAAATGGTTAGCACAGATCCATCATAACACAACACAAAATGGAATACTTCTCCTGAGTTTCAAAGAGAATTTGACACATGCTCCAGTTCTAAGTAAAGATCAGAACAGTTAGCCTTCAGGAATATAGGATTATAGAAAGTAGGTTTCTAACTTTAAAAAACATGATATTGAAATAACTGCTGTTTCTGACTTCACTCTCTAAATTCATTTTTTAAAACAGAATAGATACAATTGTGAAAACGGAGGAAGTCCTTACATTTCCCTCAAATATTGCTGGTAGTTAAGTCATGAACAATATTGTACTTCCTCAGAAACTGACTCCAGAGCTGAATTTCTGACCAAGATTTCTGCTTTAAATAAGGCAAAGATTTGTATATTTAAACAAACATACAACTGCAAAGGGCTTATTCACTCACAATGGTACACCAAGTTCCATAAAATGTGAATATATAGTTTTGAAAACTTCAATTCTAAAATCAAGATTTTGAAATAAGGAAAAACAAACAACTGGAGATATAAGAAAAAAATGATCAGGAAGCTGGGTGTGAGGTCAGGGTAAAAAATATTGATTTGGTTGTCTTGGACAAAGAGAACTTTTTGAAAGTCATTGGAATGAATAGATTCTGAGGAAGAATATGGAAAGAGGGCTTTGATTTCTCTGAAATGGATTTGGTTGAAAGTCAACTTGACACAAATATACACATATATATGTAATTTTTGAATAGTTATTGATGCTATGAACTTATTCTCTGTCTTGAAACAAAGAGTGAGAGAAGTAAATTAGAAGACCTTCAGGTTCTTTTCAGCTGTAATGTTATTCATTTATTCATGAGGCTTAGTTCAACTTAAACGTGCACATGTCACTTAAAATGTCAGAATTGAGCTTAAATTCATATTTCTACCACAATAAACCATAATAGAATATTTAATTAATACTTACTGCGTTTTCCCCTGCAGAATTTATATGGGCTTCATGAAGGTTTTAAGTCCCTTAAGAAAGAAATTCAACCAGTTAAGCTTGTTCAGCTTTGTTCATTTGTGTTTTCTATAAGAAAACTTGCTCCAGGGCATCTTCTTAATTGAGATGCTTCAAATTTTGCAATAATTACAATATAAATATTGCCAATAGTGTTGATACTGCTGGTTTTCCTGCTGGAAAGCAGGCTTGCTAATAACTCATAATCAACTTTATAACTTATCAGAGTAAATTGGACTATAATATTATTTTCATACAGATCTATCTATGCTTTTGTATCATTGATAATAATTTTCATCTAATTGTTATAAGGAAGTATGAGATATTTGAACTTAATTATTTCTTAGTTCTTAAAGATTGATTAATCTCTTGTATTTTAGAGAATATTAGCTGCTTTGACATACTCTGTAGAAAACAAAAATTAAAAGGGAATTAGTAAAGAACAGCATCAGCATATGTCATACCAAAACTACTAATTAGACAAAGTGATTCCTACGAATTCACTTGAAAACAAAATTTGATCAGACTATGCCAGTTAAAGCTATCCCTCTGATGATAAAGAATTTATATATTTTCTAATTTTCTTGTCATTTAATAAGGAACAAATATAAGTCAATGATAAGGAAAGAAGACTGGAAAACCTCAGATTTGTAGACAAAGGTAAATTTAGACCATTGCTAAAGGTAGCATAGATTTTCTGGGATAAGTGACAAACTGAGATTTTATTTTATAGTATCCTTGCCAACACTGACATAACAATATTCTCACCATAGGATTATATAGGGAGAGATAAAGACATAGCCAGGAAATATTGAAAAGCATTTGATACTTGTCTTAAATTTTTTTCAAACAGTTTTTCTATTAAAATAGTTATGTTCTACCACTTTTGACTATTTTTGACACCAACTATGAATTGATTCACTGACAGTAAAACAACTCAGACTGTTCGTTGTACCTTTAGAGCCTGGCATTAAGATCAGCATGTAGAAATACAAAGTGGGTAGAGTTCCTTCATACTGGTAGCAAACAGGAGATGAATTAGTTTTATATTGCTGCATAACAAATGATCACAAACTGAACTACTGTAAGTCCCCTACATATGAACATTCAAGTTTCAAACGTTCAAAGAAGTGACTATGCATTTGAATGTCCAGTCACATGAGTTAGTTCATGTTTCTGGTGTACATTGTTGTCACATACATGCATCCTCTACAAGTGGTTGTGTTTTGTGTACTTTACTATAGAGTACTGTATAAAGCCCAATAATACAATATCTCTATTTCAAGCCTGTGATATGAGTGAAATTGCAGTTTCCCCTCCATCTCCTGTTAATGACAACCCTTCAGCCCTACTATCTCTCAACTCCTCACCCTCCTCCAGTCTGTAACTCTTCTTGCCTGTTCACTGATGCCTGTCACTATATGCCAGCTGTTGTACTGTGCTACTGTACTTTTCAATATCCTGTATTGTAAAATTAAAAAAGTCTTTTTTTATTTTGTGAATATGTTTCTTTAATGTATTATTTGTATGAAAAGTATTATAAATCTGTTACAATACAGTGTTGTATAGCTCCATTGTGTTAGTTGGGTTCTAGGCTAACTCTGTTGGACTTAATGAACAAATTCAACTTACGAATGCCCTCTCAGAAAGGAACTCATTTATATGCTGGGAATATACTGAACAGTCATTTATTAGCTCACAATTCTGTAATCTGGGGTCATGTGGCTTAGATTTCTGATCAGAGTATTACACAGTGAACCAGACTATGTGAATCACAGTAAGCTGTGGAAAATTCTTAAAGAGATGGAATACTAGACCACCTTATCTGCCTCTTGAGAAATCTGTATGCAGGTCAGGAAGCCACAGTTAGAACTGGACATGGAACAACAAACTGGTTCCAAATTAGGAAAGGAGTACGTCAAGGATATATATTGTCACCCTGCTTATTTAACTTATATGCAGAGTACATCATGAGAAACACTGGGCTGGATGAAGCAAAAGCTGGAATCAAGATTGCTGGGAGAATTATCAAACCTCAGATATGCAATTGATGCTGCTGCTGCTGCTGCTGCTGCTGCTAAGTCGCTTCAGTCATGGCCGACTCTGTGTGACCCTATAGACGGCAGCCCACCAGGCTCTGCTGTCCCTGGGACCCTCCAGGCAAGAGTACTGGTGTGGGTTGCCATTGCCTTCTCCGGATATGCAGTTGACACCATCCTTATGGCAGAAAGCAAAGACGAACTAAAGAGCTTTTTTTTTTTTTTAAAATTTTTATTTTTACTTTATTTTGCTTTACAAAACTGTATTGGTTTTGCCATACATTGACATGAATCCTCCATGGGTATACATGTGTTCCCAATCCCTCCCACCTCCCACCCCATATCAGCTCTCTGGATCATCCCCGTGCACCAGCCCCAAGCATCCTATATCGAACATAGACTGGCTATTCATTTCTTACATGATAGTATACATGTTTCAATGCCATTCTCCCAAATCATCCCATCCTCTCCCTCTCCCTCAGAGTCCAAAACTCTCTTCTATACATCTGTGTCTCTTTTGCTGTCTTGCATACAGGGTTATCATCACCATCTTTTAAATTCCATATATATGTGTTAGTATACTGCATTGGTGTTTTCCTTTCTGGCTTACTTCACTTTGTATAATTGGCTCCAGTTTCATCCATCTCATTAGAACTGATTCAAATGTATTCTTTTCAATGGCTGAGTAATACTCCATTGTGTATATGTACCACAGCTTTCTTATCCATTTATCTGTTGATGGACATCTAGGTTGCTTCCATGTCCTGGCTATTATAAACAGTGCTGCGATGAACATTGGGGTATATGTGTCTCTTTCAATTCTGGTTTCCTTGGTGTGTATGCTCAGCAGTGGGATTGCTTGGTCATAAGGCAGTTTTATTTGCAATTTTTTAAGGAATCGCCACACTGTTCTCCGTAGTGGCTGTACTAGTTTGCATTCCACCAACAGTGTAAAAGGGTTCCCTTTTCTCCACACCCTCTCCAGCATTTATTGCTTGTAGACTTTTGGATTGCTGCCATTCTGACTGGTGTGAAATGGTACCTCATTGTGGTTTTGATTTGCATTTCTCTAATAATGACTGATGTTGAGTATCTTTTCATGTGTTTGTTAGCCATCTGTATGTCTTCTTTGGAGAAATGTCTGTTTAGTTCTTTGGCCCATTTTTTGATTGGGTGGTTTATTTTCCTGGAATTGAGCTACATAAGTTGCTTGTATATTTTTGAGATTAGTTGCTTGTCAGTTGCTTCATTTGCTATTATTTTCTCCCATTCAGAAGGCTATCATTTCACCTTGCTTATAGTTTCCTTTGTTGTGCAGAAGCTTTTAATTTTAATTAGATCCCATTTGCTTATTTTTGCTTTTATTTCCAGTATTCTGGGAGGTGGATCATAGAGGATCCTGCTGTGATTTATGTTGGAGAGTGTTTGCCCATTTTCTCCTCTAGGAGTTTTATCGTTTCTGGTCTTACGTTTAGATCTTTAATCTATTTTGAGTTTATTTTTGTGTTTGGTGTTAGAAAGTGTTCTAGTTTCATTCTTTTACAAGTGGTTGACCAATTTTCCCAGCACCACTTGTTAAAGAGATTGTCTTTAATCCATTGTATAGTCTTGCCTCCTTTGTTGAAGATAAGGTGTCCATAGGTGTATAGATTTATCTCTGGGCTTTCTATTTTGTTCCATTGATCTATATTTTTGTCTTTTGATGAAAGTGAAAGAGAATAGTGACAAAGTTGGCTTAAAAATCAACATTCAGAAAACTAAGATCACAGCATTCAGTCCCATTGCCTCATGTCAAATAGATGGGGAAACAGTGGAAACAGGGAAATACTTTATTTTGGGGGGCTCCAAAATGACTGCAGATGGTGACTGCAGCCACAAAATTAAGACACTTGCTCCTGGGAAGAAAAGTTATGACCAATCTAGGCAACATATTAAAAAGCAGAGATTTTACTTTGCCAGCTAAGGTCTGTCTAGTCAAAGCTATGTTTGTTTGTTTGTTTGTTTTTCCGGTAGTTATGTATGGATGTGAGAGTTGGACTATAAAGAAAGCTGAGGCCAAAGAATTGATGCTTTTGAACTGTGGTGTGGGAGACGACTCTTGAGAGCCCCTTGTACTACAAACAGATCTAACCAGTCCATCCTAAAGGAAATAAGTCCTGAACATTCATTGGAAAGACTGATGCTGAAGCTGAAACTTCAATACTTTGGCCACCTGATGCAGAGAGCTGCCTCTTTTGAAAAGACCCTGATGCTGGGAAAGATTGAGGGCAGGAGGAGAAGAGGGTGACAGAAGATGAACCTGTTGGATGGCATCACTGACTGAATGGACATGAATTTGAGTAAACTCCGGGAGTTGGTGGTGTACAGGGAGGCTTAGTGTGCTGCAGTCCATGGGGTCCCAAAGAGTCAGACACGACTGAGCAACTGGACTGACTTACTGACAGGATATCACAAGCCTAAACTTGAGATGGTGTCCAGGCTGTTCTTGTTTATGAGGCTCTGGTGGAAAATCCACTTCCAAGTTCATTCATAGTAAGCGCAAATCAGTTTCTTGTAGTTGTAGAACTGAGGTCTCCAATTCTTTAACAGCTCTTGGATGAGGACTGCTCTTAGCTATTAGTAGCTGCCTGTCTTCATTACAATTCAAAACTGGGGTTTCTGCTTTCTTCTAGAGTAGATCAAGTTCATCTTTCTAATTTCTTATCTGTGGTCAGTTGGCAGCAACCCTGCTTTCAAGGGTTCATGTGAATAAGTCAGGTCCATCCAGATAATCTTCCTAGTTGAAAGTCAATTGGGTTTTATATAACTTAATCACAGGAGCAAAATCCATCAAATTCACAGTCCCAGAAGTAGTGCAGGATGTCATTCCAGATGCTGTTTGTCACAGAGAGAAGTAAAGAACTTTAGGGTGAAGCACTGGTCTTTACATCTCAGCTCGGATGATTTCTAATCAGATGATGTGGAGAAAGTCATTTGATTTATTCTTTGTTTGGCCTCATTATTACTAAAATTGGTAAAATACTGTTGCAGCCATGAGTTATTACTGTATTAACTTCTCAATACTTGGTTACTTTTACTAATTTGTAAGAATATTTAGACATGTTGGAGAAGAGGTAGTGTATTTCAGTTCCCGCGACTCTACCTTCCCATAGTGGCTATATCTTATAGACTTGCTGTGCTGTGTTTAGCCAGTCAGTCCTGTCTGACTCTTTGCTACCACATGGACTGTAGTCCACCAGGCTCCTATGACCATGGGATTCTCCATGTAAGAATACTGGAGTGGGTTGCCATCCCCTCATCCAGGGGATCTTCTCAACCCAGGAATCGAGCACAGGTTTCCTGCATTGCAGGTGGATTATTTACCTACTGAGCCAACAGGGAAGCCCATCTTATAGCCTTTAACATATTACAATTAAAAATATGCATCTGTTGGTACAATTTAGCATCTAAATGTCATCAAGGTTAATGTTTCACCTAATATATCTGGAGAAACAATGCTTTTTCATAGTAGTGGTTGAAAACTGGCTATTAGATTTACTGAGGAATAGCACATTCATCCCCACAGGTTAAAAAAAGAGAGAGAGGAGGAGTATTCTAAAGGTAATAGTAAATTTATCTGAAATGTATGATTAAATTTATATAATAGTGCCTGAATAAGATGTAATTTCACTTATAAATCCAAATTGATTCATCTATACAAACCAAAACTGAGCAGTTAAATAGCTGAATTATTTTGACCGCATAAAAATACATTTCTACATCAACTACTGCAGTTATCAGTTGTCTTTCCAATATTCCTTGCAGAATCAACCCTTACAGGAGACATAAGAGACACAGATTTGATCCTAAAACTGGCTGCTGTCTGGTTAAAACATGTGCACTTTTTTTGGTATCTAGTTATCAGCTTTCTTCAAGGAAAACATTTACCCTATCTATGGAAGTTCTGCTTTATTCTCTGTGATCCCTGTTCCCTGCTGTGGTTATAGATTGTGGGAATTTAAAGAGCATACGATTTGCAACTAGAAACCCTGCAGTTTGGAATGCAGTTATGTCCAAGTTCCACATAGGAACTCCCCTTTCTTTGTTGCAGCATCAGAGCCTTGATTTGATTAGCTGGTCAATTGTCCTAGGATCTGGAAATTTGTGGACTGTTGATAGTTAACCCTGATTCCTGGCAAGCATGCATGCTAAGTCGATTCAGTTGTGTCCTACCCTTTGTGATCCCATGGTCTATAGTCCTCCAGCCTCCTGTTTTCATGAGATTCTCCAGGCAAGAATACTGGAGTGGGTTGCCATGCCCTCCTCCAGAGGATCTTCCCAACTTAAGGATCAAATCTGTGTCTCTTATGTCTCCTGTATTGGCAGGAGTGTTCTTAACCACTAGTGCCACCTGGGAAGCCCAATGTTGATTTAATAATAAAAACTTGGATAAAGAGTAACTGATCTTGCATCTCCAGTTCCTAAACTCTGTTTAACTGCTAGAGTAACTTTTTCCTACCTATTATAAGTTTATATTTTCTAGGGTACCAATTCCTCAGTGGCAGATTAGATTTCTCCAATTTGTTTCAGTCAAGTACCTTGCCCTATCCCAGTGGTAGATTTGCCATTATCTTTCAGCCCTGCTAGGCTCTTTAGTCTATGCTTATTATAGAAGTTGTGTCTATCTTTGCTAGAGAAGTGTCAACAAATGTAGGCCAATTGTTGTTATTTTTGTTTAGTTGCTCAGTCTTGTCAGACTCTTTTGCAACCCCATGAACTGTAACTCCCCAGGCTCCTCTAATGGCATTTCCCAGGCAAGAATACTGGAGCTGGCTGCCATTTCCTTCTCTAGGGGATCTTCCCAGACCGGGGATCGAACCTCTGTGTTCTGCATTAGCAGGCAGATTCTTTACCACAGAGCCGTCAGGGAAGCTCATAGCCTAACTGCACACTATTAAATTAGGGAGCAACAATAATGACAGGAGATAAAACTATATTCTGCATTATTCTTGTTCATTGGAGAAACACTAAAATATTTTGTTTTGTTTATTAGAGGAGCTATTAAATACAATTTTCAAAATGATTATTGAAAACCTAAATTCTGTTAAGGTGGACTAGAACCTTGTATAGATTGTATTTCCAGTACTGTTGGTTTTGCCCTAAAGACATGACTAAGGAAATCATCAGTCATCGATGTGATTTACATTAAAATCAAGAGGGTCTCTGTGTAGGCACAGAAGTTCTTGCCTATATTTCTCAAAATATTCTTCACAGACTACTTGTGGTAATGAACACCTAGGATTTTTACCTAGAGTGTTTATTAACATTTTAATGCAAATGTAAATGCTCAGGTCCAACTGTATTCATACTGAATCATAGATTTGGATTTGGCTAGATCATTAGGTTATTAAACTACACATTGCTTAGGACTCTACTGGAAAAAATTCAACAGTCCTGTAATATTGGGAAAAAATTCTGTACTTTTTTCTGACTGCAAGTCAGTTAATGTATTACTGCAAACTGTAGGAAATAAAATATAAGGTGCAAATTACAGTCATTAAAGATATTAGGTAGTTAGGATAGAAAAAGCGTCCAAAATGGTGGTGGCTAAAAGACAGGAAAAGGCAAGGGAAAAAGCCCTTGAAAAAGGGAACAAAGGGGAAAAATCCAGCGATAGGAGTGGGAACCTCTGATAGATGGTGGGTCCTAGATTTGTCCTATTTTGCATAAGACAGGCCCCAGGGGAGGAGACAGAAAGTATAAAAAGGGGAAATCAAGACAGGCTGAGACTCAATAGGGGGGTGGCCCACTCCACCTTTGGGTATACTATCTGCTGTCTGCTTAATAAAATGTTGAGCTGTAACCACCATAAAATGTTGAGCTCTAACACTGGTCTATGATTTCAAGTCTTTGTTGCAATGAGACAAAACAGAGGGAAAAAAAAAATTCTGACAAATAGATTCTAAATTTTTAGGAAATTCTACTTTATTCAGGATAGTTATCTCTCTTTTATTATTATTCATATGTCACTCACACAATATAGAAAGTTTTTATATAGATTGCTTGGAAAGGAAATGAAAACATTTAGATATGGCTTGGGTCATGACACAAAACTTTCTGGGATCATCAAAGTTCAAATAATCATATCCACTGAAAAATGACTGCCATCAGCAGTCTGCATCACTCTGTGATTTCTTTTGCTTAATTTAAAAATCATGCATAAATGCATGTCCTGAAGCTCAGGGTAGAGGTGAACATGTCTGTGAGCATTAAGTCTCTCTAGCCAAAGGCAGAACCATGATGTGAAGATTGCATCTCATTAAAGGATTCAGAAAAGATATGATAGGACTGTATGGCATTGTTACAGGTTAGTTTGCACAAAGGCACAAGAACATACACAGAGCAAATTGTGCAGTTACATAAATCATGCAGATCTAACAAGCTTAAAACAATTGAAAGGCAGGCCCTTATCTTGTCTCCAAAGACTTTCTCTGCTTTGGGTTGAAGCCTTCTTCCCAGGTGGAGTAGACATCAGACTTCTCTCCAACATTAATCTCCAATCAGTTCAGTTCAGTTCAGTCACTCATTCGTGTCCAGCTCTTTGCAACCCCATGAACTGCAGAACACCAAGCCTCCCTGTCCATCACCAACTCCTGGAGTTTACCCAAACTCATGTCCATTGAGTCAGTGATGACATCCAACTATCTCATCCTCTGTCATCACCTTCTCCTCTTGCCTTCAATTTTTCCCAGTGTCAGGGTCTTTTCCAATAACTCAGTTTTTTTGCATCAGGTGGCCAAAGTATTGGAGTTTCAGCTTTAACATCAGTCCTTCCAATGAACACTCAGGACTGATCACCTTTAGGATGGACTGGTTGGATCTCCTTGCAGTTCAAGGGACTCTCAAGAGTCTTCTCCAACACCACAGTTCAAAAGCATCAGTTCTTCGGCCTCAGCTTTTTGTATAGTCCAACTCTCACATCGATACATGACTACTAGAAAAATCATAGCCTTGACTAGATGGACCTTTATTGGCAAAGTGTCTCTGTTTTAGTTAGGTAAAAAAAAATGTACTCTTAATAAAGAGGTTACTATCTTCCTGGGGAATTGGAGGGTGAGCTGCAAAGCCTATGTAGCAAAGCTGAGCAAAACAGAAATAAAAAAGATAAACAATCACTGGACACATTTTTCCCCCACAAACACATTCTTGTCAAACTGCAGCAGCCACAGGATCCCAAAGGAGGAACTGGCAAGAAAAACACAAATGAAACAATAAAACCTATTTACAATTTCAGTGTTTGTTGAGACAAAGTAATTACAAAGCCATCAGGACCAATTACAAAGAACACGGAGTCAATTGTCATAAAATATTTAGAAAGCAAAGTGGAGAATCCATCTGACCGGTGTCCTTCTATTCAGTGCAACCCAGCTCAGGGGCCTCTCACTTCTTGTTTGTAAAAGTCAGGCAAAATACTCTAATTGCACTGTTTGTTCACCTGGCCCTTAAACATTTACCACAGAGAAACAATTTCTCCAGGAGATCTTCTCTTGCTACTCAGAAAACACTGATTATTTGTCCCATTCCGATTTCAGTGATTTCCCTGTTCTTTTGTAAACCTACTCCTCTCTTTCTCTTAACATTTTGGTCTATGTAACATAAATACCAATCTAAAATTGCTTCAAGAATTTGCAACAACTAAATACACCATTTGAAATATC
Organism: Ovis canadensis; assembly: GCF_042477335.2. NCBI lineage: Eukaryota > Metazoa > Chordata > Mammalia > Artiodactyla > Bovidae > Ovis > Ovis canadensis. Next base: position 67,266,687 of record NC_091250.1, read on the forward strand.
TTGTGCATTCAGCAATTGAAAGTGGTGTTAGAAGATAAATTTCAAAATTCTAACTTCAATCCATGCCTAAAATATGTACATGTAATATAAAGTGTATAATTTTATAAAATAAGAAATGGTTACTAGTATAAAATATATATGTTTGCTTTTGTTCAATCCCTCAGTCATATCCAACTCTTTGCGACCCCATGGACTCCAGGACCTCAGGCTTCACTGTCCTTCACCATCGCCCACAGTTTGCTCAAACTCATATCTGTTGCAGTTCACAAAGTTGCAAAAAGTTGGATATGACTGAGCAATTGAACAACAGCAGCAACATGTCCATTGAGTTGGTGATGCCATCCTACAATATTATCCTCTGTCATCCACTTCTCCTCCTGCCTTCAATTTTTCCCAACATCAGGGTCTTTTCTAATGTGTCAGATTGTCCCATCAGGTAGACAAAGTCCTGGAGCTTCAGCTTCAGCATCAGTCCTTCCAGTGAATATTCATAGTTGATTTCCTTTAGGATTGACTAATTTGATCTCCTTGCTGTCCAAGGGGCTCTCAAGAGTCTTCAACATCATAGTTTGAAGGCATCAGTTCTTCAATGCTCAGTCTTTTGTCATGGTCTAACTCTTGCAACTGTACATGACTACTGGAAAAACCATAGCTCTGACTCTGCCATTTAATATGTTGTCTAGATTTGTCATTGCTTTTCTGCCAAGGAGAAAGAGGCTTTTAATTTCATGGCTGCAGTCATAATCTAACAGTGATTTTGGAGCTCAAGAAAATAAAGTCTGTCACGGTTTCCATTGCTTCCCCCTCTATGTGCCCTGAAGTGATGGAACCAGATGCCATGATCTTTGTTTTTCGAAGGTTGTTTTAAGCCAGCTTTTCAACTTTCCTCTTTCATCTTCCTTCAAGAGACTCTTTAATTCTTCTTCTTTTTCTGCCATAAGGGTGGTATCATCTGCATTTCTGAGGTTACTGATTTTTCTCCCAACAATCTTGATTCCAGCTTATGCTTCATTCAGCCTGGCATTTTGCATGATGTACTCTGCATGTAAGTTAAATGAGCAGGGTGACAATAGACAGCCTTGACATATTCCTTTCCCAATTTGGAATCAGTCCATTGTTCCATGTCTGGTTTTAGCTGTTGTTCCTTGATCTGCATACAGATTTCTCAGGAGGCAGGTAAGGTGGTATGGTATTCCCACATTTTCAAGAATTTTTTCAGTTTTTTGTGATCCACTCAGTGTCTTTAGCATAATGAAGCAGAAGTAGATGTTTTCCTGGAAATCTCTTGTTATTTTCTATGATCTAATAAATGTTGGAAAATTGACCTCTGGCTCCTCTGCTTTTTCTAAACCCAGCTTGTACATCTGGAAGTTCTCAGTTCACATATTGTTGAAGCCCAGCTTTAAGGCTTTTGAGTGTTACTTTGCTAGCATGTGAAATGAATGTGACTGTTGGGGTAGTTTGAACATTCTTTGGCATTGCCTTTCTTTGGGACTGGAAATGAAAACTGACTTTTTCCAGTCCTGTGGTCACTGCTGAGTTTTCCAAATTTACTGGCAAATTGAGTGCAGCACTTTCACAGCATCATCTTTTAGGATTTGAAATAGCTCAGCCGGAATTCCTTCACCACCAATAGCTTTGTTTATACTGATGCTTCTTAAGGTTCACTTGACTTCACACTCCAGGATATCTGGTTCTAGGTAAGTGATCACACCATCATGGTTATTTAGGTCATTAAGACTTTTGTTTTGTATAGTTCTTCTGTGTATTCTTCCCATCTCTCCTTAATATCTTCTGCTTCTGTTAGGTCGATACCATTTCTGTCCATTATTGTGCCTATTTCTTCATGAAATTTTTCCTTGGTATGTCTAATTTTCTTGAAGAGACCTCTAGTCTTTCCCATTCTGTTCTTTTCTTCTATTTCTTTGCCTTGTTCAGTTAAAAAGGCTTTCACATCTCTCCTTGTTATTCTCTGGAACTCTGCATTCAAATGGGTATATTTTTCCTTTTCTCCCTTGCCTTTCACTTTTCTTCTTTTCTCAACTATTTGTAAGGACTCCTCAGACAAACATTTTGCCTTTTTGCATTTCTTTTTCTTGGGGATAGTTTTGATAACCATCTCCTCTACAATGCTGAACCCCTGTCCATAGTTTTTCAGGCACTCTGTCTATCAAATCTGATCCCTTGAATCTATTTTTCACTTCTATTATATAATCATAAGGGATTTTATTAAGAATGAACTAAATATGCTTATAATATAAATATTACAGATAAAGTATACACACACAGAGTCATACATATATATATATATATATCTTAAGTTCCTTCAGTCATGTCCAACTTTTTAGAGCCCTTTGGACGTACTGTAGCTTACCAGGCTCCTCTATCCATGGGATTCTCCAGGCATGAATACTTGAGTCAGTTGTTATGCCCTCCTCCAGGGGATATTCCTGATCCAGGGATCAAACCCAGTCTCTTATATTTCCTGCATTGGCAGGCAGGTTTTTTACCACAGGCTTCACTTGGGATGTATCAATATATATAAATTACACTGAAATCTAGTTTTTACAGGTTCCATCTATTCTGGAATGTAACCTCTAAATAACCTGCTGCTGCTGCTGCTGCTGCTGCTGCTGCTGCTGCTGCTGCTAAGTTGCTTCAGTGGTGTCTGACTCTGTGCGACCTCAGAGACGGCAGCCCATCAGCCTTCCCCGTCCCTGGGATTCTCCAGGCAAGTACACTGGAGTGGGTTGTCATTTCTTTCTCCACTAAATAAATTGGTAATGGTTAAAAGAAATATAATGACATATTGCTTGCAGTCATTTATTAGTGCAGTACCTATGTATTGACATATAGTTTTCTCATGGCTTTTTAAATATTGCTTCAATGAACCACATTATTTCAAATTGTATATATTTATCTGGATAACAAGTAGGTTAAGTTCTGCCTCTCTGTTACATTTTTAAAATTTACTAATTTATTTAGTTGAATAATAATTGCTTTATAGAATTATATTGATTTATGCCAAATATCAATATGAATCTACCATAGGTATACATAAGTCCCTTTCCTCTTGAACCTCCCTCCCACCTTCCTTTCTTCATTGTTTCTTATTTTTCAGCATTTCTTTAGTATTTTGTGTTCTTTCTGCATTTCAATCAAACCAGTTAATCCGAAAGGAAATCAACCCCGAATATTTGTTGAAAGGACTGATGCTAAAGTTGAAGTTCCAATACTTTGACCGCTTGATGAGAAGAGCCAATTCATTGGAAAATACCCTGATGCTGGGAAAGATTGAGGGCACTAGGAGAAGAGTGCAGCAGAGGAAAAGATGGTTAGATAACATCACTGACTTAACAGACATGAGTTTGAACACTCTGGGAGATAGTAAAGAACTGGGAAGCCTGACATGCTGGAGTTTATGGAGTCACAGAGTCAGACATGACTTAATGACTGAAAAACAACAATTTTGCACTCTTTCTAGATTTCTGCATAATTTTGTTTCAATTTTTTACTACAAATTCCTGTCTACATTTTTACTAAAATTGCCCTGAATTCTACATATATTACTTAACTAACTAGGAAGGAATTTAATTCTGCCCACAAAAGAACATAAGGAGTCATCAAAATTAATTTAGGTCTTCTTTTATAAGCTTAAATAAAATGTTTTGCTTTACTCACTTTTTTTGGTCTTGATATATTGTTCTTATTTTTAATATACATTGCCAGGGAAAGTTTGCTAGTAATTTATTTATTAACTTTGTATCAATGTTAAGAAAGGAAATTGGCCTATAATTTTGGTTTCTCAAGAAGTTTTCTCATTCCATTTTGCTCTTAAAAGTTTTAGTAGTCTAATAAAATGTTTTCTTGTTTTCGTAAGACAGGACTCATCTCTTTACGGTTTGATAAAAGTTTCTAGAAGCAGAATTTGAGAAGGAGATTTAACTTCTATTTTAGTTATTTAAATAAATATTGATTATTCAAACAATATTTTTATTGAGTCATTTTTGCTAGTTCATAATTGTTTTAAAAATTGTGTTTTTAATTTTAGCTTAATTTTTTGGCCATAAGTCTCTATTTTATATTTCATTCCATATGTTTCGTCCTCTGACAATGTACATGTATGTGTGTATCTCAATTTTGTTTATGATAAGTTTTGTCAAACACTTGTGCATTTTATCAATCTTTTCTAAGAATGAGGTTTTCATTTAGAATATCATTTTTAAAAAACAAGAACATAAAATAAAATTTCACTTTTATTAATGTTTGTTTTTACCTGTATTCTACTTTCTTTTACATTATTTGTTCCCTAATCTGTGGTTCTAGCTTTATATATTTGGTAGCTTGTTTTTAAATAAATGTTATTTTTACAAAGTTTCCATACGTACTTGAAAAATAAGTACTTTCTAATTTTCAGGTGCACTGTTATTCTGGATGCTTATTACAACCATTTTAATCCTATAATAATTTACATTTATCATAGCTTCTATCTTTTAATGTGCCTGATCTCTCCATTTATGAGATGAGCATGCCAAAAAATTTATTTGCACAGTTGTTTTCTCACTCATTCAGTTACTATCTACGGAGCAACTTCAAGCTGTCATTTGGAGTAGAATAGTTGGGAAATCCACTCTTTTGTTTGCTCTTGCTTGAGAAATACTTGAAGTCATCTACATGTGTCCAATTCAACAGAAAATGCCAAATTCCTTCAATGACCTGCAAGGCTATAACTGAAATGAGGAGCTTTTGCAGTTTGGTATGGGGGGAAACAAAGCTGACTTTATTTGGAGAAGATCATCATCAGTTATTATGGAAACCATTTAGGAGGCTGTTGAAGTGATTCAGATGAGAAATGCTGGTGAGTTGGTTCAGGGAATTGAGAAACAATTGTATTCTGTTTGCATTTAGAAGTGTGAACAGCATTTTCTTTTGGGCTGGATATATATCAATGATGCCTTTTAAGCTTTATACACCTGTAAATTGGAAGGGTAGATTTGCTAGAAATTATATTATATTATTGTATGGTAATCTATCACAATATATGTAAACTACCCTCATTATTTTCAAAAGTTTCTGTGACATTATATTTTAAGTGTTTCTTATTGAAACACATATCTATATTGTTTTTAAGAGAAGACTACAATCTAATAGCATGTGTTTTACTTTGTGTTATATTTGGACTTGCTTATGCTTTGCATACTATTCTTTCTGTTCTTTTCTCTGGGACTTATATTCAGTCAACAGTTTCTTCTTATTTTCCTTTCTGCTGACTCTGTACTCTATTTTTCTAAGTTTAGATAGTGTGTTTATTTACTATGTTTACTTACTGCATTTCCACACTAAATTAAGGCTTACACATATTAATTCCAAGATGAAAGTATGGCCTAAAGTTGAAATATATTTTTCCCTAAGCCAAATAGAGGTGCTATTACTAGAAGTGGTAGTGGAAGAAAGTTGAGCAGGAATATGTAGTCTTTTTTTTTTTTTTTCTAATCTCAAGAAAATAATCTCTTAAGTTATCCACATATCAGATTTAACTGTAAAATTCCATTTTGATTCTGTGTATTGAACAATCACGATTGCTGTATTAAAATGGGGATTGTTGTTTATGTTGCTCAGTCACTCTCTGACTCTTTGCAACTCCGTGGACTGCAGCAAGCCAGGATTCCCTGTCCTTCACGGTCTCCTGGAGTTTTCATGGAGAGCAAATATTGAGAATCTTTTCCTTGTCACACAATGTCAGCTAATTAAAGTTCTTGTAAAAGATTTTGAAATTGACCAAAAGGTGTCTTTCCATTGAAAATAAAATATAGAATCTGTGCCTTTCATTGTCTGAGTTACTTTAGTTATTTTACTACTTTGTAAGATATAGACAATTAATGACAATGCAAATTATCTTTTTCTAACAGAAATAAATATAAATTAATCTGTTGAAGGTGTAACTTTTACGATCCTCTTCCCTCAACAAATTTGGTTCCTCAGGTGGCTCAGTGGTAAGGAATCCACCTGCCAATGCAGAAGACCCAGGTTTGATCCCTGGGTTGGGAATATCCCCTGGAGGAAGAAATGGTGACCCACTCCAGATTCTTGCCTGGAAAATCCCATGAACAGAGGAGCCTGGGAGGCCATTGTCCATAGGGTCAGAAAGAGTTGGGCATGATTGAGCGACTGATCATGCACCCAGAAAATTTAGTTATACATTTATAAAGCAATATATTTTTTTTCAGATTCCTGATTGCCTATACATGTATCTGCTTTTTTGGAATCACAGTGAAGCAATTTTTCCACTTTACTGGCTTCATTAACTTTTATTTAGGCAAATTAATATCTGCAATTTGTTAAATTTATATTTGTACTGGAATTACAATTTTAACTGTAGAATTCATTATTTAATAACTGATACTTAAAATAGAGGGCTGTGTATAAAATTAAAAGGTTTTAAATTTTGCACTGTTTATTCTTCCCAGGGGATGCTAGTGGTAAAGAACCTGTCTGCCAATGAAGGTAGACATAACAGACACAGATTCGACCCCTGGATTGGAAAAATCTCCTGTAGAGGAAGTGGTAACTCCAGTATTCTTGCCTAGCTCAGATGGTAAAGCATCTGCCTGCAATGTGGGAGACCCAGGTTCAATCCCCGGGTCGGGAAGATCCCCTGGAGAAGGAAAAGGCAACTCACTCCAGTACTCTTGCCTAGAAAATTCCATGGATGGAGGAGCCTGGTGGGCTACAGTCCATGGGGTTGCAAAGAGTCAGACACAACTGAGCAACTTCGCTAAGGTCCATGGAGTCACAAAAAATAGGACAGGAGCGAACTGACTTAGCACATAAAGCACATCCTAAATTTAAGGTTCAGTTCAGTCACTCAGCCGTGTCCAACTCTTTGCGACCCCATGAATTGCAGGACACCAGGCCTCCCTGTATCATCAACTCCCAGAGTTCACTCAGACCCATGTCCATCGAGGCAGTGATGCCATCCAGCCATCTCATCCTCTGTTGTCCCTTTCTCCTCCTGCCCCTAATCCCTCCCAGCATCAGGGATTTTTCCAAAGAGTCGACACTTCGCATGAGATGGCCAAAGTATTGGAGTTTCAGCTTCAGAATTAGTCCTTCCAATGAACACCCAGGACTGATCTCTTTTAGGATGGACTAGTGCGATCTCCTTGCAGTCCAAGGGACTCTCAAGAGTCTTCTCCAACACCACAGTTCAAAAGCATCAATTCTTCGGTGCTCAGCTTTCTTCACAGTCCAACTCTCACATCCATACATGACCACTGGAAAAACCATAGCCTTGACTAGATGGACCTTTGTTGGAAAAGTAATGTCTCTGCTTTTTAATCTAGGTTGGTCACAACTTCCTTCCAAGGAGTAAGCGTCCTTTAATTTCATGGCTGCAATCACAATCCGCAGTGATTTTACAGCCCCTAGAAATGAAGTCTGACACTGTTTCTCTATCTATTCCCCATGAAGTGATGGGACCAGATGCCATGATCTTCCATTTCTGAATGTTGAGCTTTAAGCCAACTTTTTCACTCTCCTCTTTCACTTTCATCAAGAGGCTTTTTAGCTCCTCTTCACTTTCTGCCATAAGGGTGGTGTCATCTGCATATATGAGGTTATTGATATTTCTCCTGTCAATCTTGATTCCAACTTGTGCTTCTTCCAGCCCAGTATTTCTCATGATGTACTCTGCATATAAGTTAAATAAGCAGGATGACAATACAACATTGACGTACTCCTTTTCCTAATTGGAACCAGTCTGTTGTTCCATGCCCAGTTCTGTTACTTCCTGACCTGCATATAGGTTTCTCAAAAGACAGGTCAGGTGGTCTGGTATTCCCGTCTCTTTCAGAATTTTCCACAGTTTATTTGATCCAAACAGTCAAAGGCTTTGGCACAGTCAATGAAGCAGAAATAGATGTTTTTCTGAAACTCTCTTGTTTTTTTGATGATCCAGTGGATGTTGGCAAGTTGATCTCTCGTTCCTCTGCCTTTTCTAAAACCAGCTTGTACATCTGGAAGTTCATGTTTCACATACTGCTGAAGCTTGGCTTGGAGAATTTTGAGCATTACTTTACTAGTATGTGAGATGAGTGCAATTGTGCTATAGTTTGAGTATTCTTTGGCATTGCCTTTCTTTGGGATTGGAATTAAAACTGACCTTTTCCAGCCCTGTGGCCACTGCTGAGTTTTCCAAGTTTGCTGGCATATTGAGTGCAGCACTTTCACAGCATCATCTTTCAGGATTTGAATCCTGGAATTCCATCATATCCACTAGATTTGTTCGTAGTGATGCTTCCTAAGGCCCACTTAACTTCACATTCCAGGATGTCTGGCTCTAGGTTAGTGATCACACCATGGTGATTATCTGGGTCTTGAAGATCTTTCTGGACAGTTCTTCTGTGTATTCTTGCCACCTTTTAATATCTTCTGCTTCTGTTAGGTCCATGCCATTTCTGTCCTTTATCGAGCCCAGCTTTGCATGAAATGTTTCCTTATTATCTCTAATTTTCTTGAAGAGATCTTTAGTCTTTCCCATTCTGTTGTTCTTCTCTTTTTCTTTGCATTGATCACTGAGGAAAGCTTTCTTATATATCCTTGCTATTCTCTGGAACTCTGAATTCAAATGGGAATATCTTTCCTTTTCTCCTTTGCTTTTCGTGTCTCTTCTTTTCACAGCTATTTGTAAGGCCTCCTCAGACAGCCATTTTGCTTTTTTGCATTTCTATTCCATGGAGATGGTCTTGATCCCTGTCTCCTGTACAATGTCATGAACCTCTGTCCATAGTTCATCAGTCACTCTATATATCAGATCTAGTTCCTTAAATCTATTTTTCACTTCCACTGTATAATCATATGGATTTGATTTAGGTCATACCTGAATGGTCTAGTGGTCTTCCCCACTTTCTTCAATTTAAGTCTGAATTTGGCAATAAGGAGTTCATGATCTGAGCCACAGTCAGCTCCTGGTCTTGTTTTTGCTGACTGTATAGCACTTCTCCATCTTTGGCTGCAAAGAATATAATCAATCTGATTTCGGTGTCGACTGTCTGGTGATGTCCATGTGTAGAGTCTTCTCTTGTGTTATTGAAAGAGGCTCTTTGCTATGACCAGTGTATACTGATCTGTTATTTTTGATCAGCCAGTGTCATGGTTGAAAATTATGTTGGGATCTTTATTCTTCATACATAAGTTTTATATTTTCGGGGAAGCTTTTATCATTTCATGATGTATAGGTTGAGTTTGTCAATTACAATCTCTTCTTTCCAGCACAATGTTGGTTCTTTCTTTTCTTTTTTTTTTTAGTTTTTTAAAAATTTTTATTTTTACTTTATTTTACTTTACAATACTGTATTGGTTTTGCCATACATTGACATGAATCTGCCACGGGTGTACATGAGTTCCCAATCATGAACCTTCCTCCCACCTCCCACCCTATATCATTTCTCTTGATCATCCCCGTGCACCAGCCCCAAGCATCCTGTATCCTGTATCGATCATAGACTGGTGATTTGTTTCTTACATGATAGGATACATGTTTCAATGCCATTCTCCCAAATCATCCCACCCTCTCCCTCTCCCTCAGAGTCCAAAAGTCCATTCTACACATCTGTGTCTCTTTTGCTGTCTTGCATACAAGGTCATCATTACGATCTTTCTAAATTCCGTATATATGTGTTAGTATACTGTATTGGTGTTTTTCTTTCTGGCTTACTTCACTCTGTATAATTGGCTCCAGTTTCATCCATCTCATTAGAACTGATTCAAATGTATTCTTTCTTTCTTATCTGAAGTCTCAGTTTTTCCAACAAGCCACAGAATTATTTAGCACTTTTTTGCTTCTTACTTTGTTTTATTTTCTACATACCTTCAACTATATAAATTCTCTTTCATATTTCTAAGCATGTGTTTTCTTTATGTGGTTTGTTTAGATTTCTACCAGGCTTAGCGATATTTGATCATCTGTCCAAGCTCACAAATGGTGAAAAGTGACAGAACTGAAATTTAGAATCCAGAACCTCCTCTCTTAGTATCAAAATTTTTAGGTTAAATCCTAAATTGTCTTATAGAGCCAGAACTATAGATTGGACACTTATAGTGGTTAATGGAGTTGAAAGTCAAGGATCTATCCTGTTTTTGTCAAAAATATAGAAATAAAAAAATCTGAGAAAAATGGAATTTCTGCACCCATCCAACTAAGTCTACATTTTCACATTTTCTCATTTTATTTTCTGGAAAAACAAATCTCATATAGGCCTTAGTTAACTACATCAAAATTGAACCAATAAACTTGATTGCCTAAATAGAGGATTATTTAAACAGAGATTCAAAATTGTCTATCTATTGCACAGAAAATTGCTGATGTTTAAAAACATTTAACCCTTGAAGAAAACACAAATTCAGACACTGAAGTCTCCAATTAGAGAGAAAGTACAGGTGGCTCAGGCATGACTATAGCATATTGGAGCGAATTAAGTATTTCTTAGAAATCAATAAAAAACCTCTTTATTAAAAGCTATTATCTTCACAAGTATACAAACAAAACTAAACCAGGGTAATTTGAGTGCTGAAGCAATAAGCCCAGAGAAAATTTAGGCCACAATATTTGGGAAATAAGGAAAATACTATCAACCAGATAAGAACTATGTCCTTAGCTATTCCAGTTATTGCTAGACGTTTAGTGAGAGCAAAACTAGAATCTGAAATGAGAATCTTGTGTACATCCTTTATATTTTGTATGTAAAAGTATGTCAATTACACTTGACATCATTTCTCTTATAAAAGCCGGTCCAGTCATTCCTTCCTTTCGTAGTCCTTGAAAAGCTCTTCATAAGGAAACAAAGGAAAAAGTAAACCAAGACTACTAATTTAACATTAGAATTGTATAGTTCTCTGTTTATACCTGAGTGAGTTAGCCCTCATGTGACACCCAAGCAGACAAAAGCAGGAAAGCAAGAGTGGAATAATCTTAGAGAATTTTCTCTAACAAATTTTTATTAATGTATTACATATTTCTATTTCTGCAATTATTACATGGACATAGAACAAATTCTAAATGTAACTATTATCCTTTTGATTGTCAATTGGTAAAGAATATGTGATTTACCTTTATGTATGACCACCAGCAACATTTTCCATCTCTTTACCTTACAGAAAACATCTGTAACATGGGGCTTTTGACAGCATCAACTAAGAGAGATTTTGCTAAAAGTAAAGGAAAATAAAAGGAAATTTAAAGGCAGTATGAAGGATTATAGTGAACTCACTAAAATTTTATATAATAAGTCTGGCATACTTTTCCAGTGGGTGTCTAGTTTTCACACATGAGTTTGAAATTATCTATGCTGAAGGTTATTGAAAACTTTGAATTGTTGATATTTGTCCATTTCGTTCTCAAATTTGGATTTTTCTAAGCCTTTCCTTTTCCTCTGCCTTTTTCTTTTCCTTAAATCTGTTAGCTTCTCAAGGACTGAAGCATTCAGGAGGTGAATGTTCTATCTTGGTTTAACTAGCCCCTCAGGAGTGCTTCAGAGGTAGGAAAAAAAAAAAAAGACTCAGTGAAGGACAAAGGGAAAAAGAACTACATGTGGTGAAAATCAACTTATGATCCCTGGTCCCTTGTGACACATTACAACACACTTTACTGAAGACTAATAGGAAATGTTCTGAAAGTTTCAATGTCTATGTTCTTACTAATCTGAAATTCAGTAAAGATATTATTAATATGTCGTGTAGAAAACATACAGTCCTTCCATAATTATGGCACTTTTTGGGATGTGGTTTATTACTTTCTGTTGGTTAGTATTTAGTTAGTCTTTTAGAAGTGGTCTGTGTTTTAAAAGTTTTAGAATCTGGTAATAGAAAGATACAGGATTTGCAGTAGCAGATTTAGTTTAGAAATTCAGACAACTATCCAAAATTTTCTTTAGTTTAATAGGGAATTTCATTAAAAATCTTCACTATAAATGTGGACAGGTAATAATATTTAGCAAATGTATTTGAATTAATTAAAATGTTTGTTTGTCAGGTATTTATGTCTACCATGTATTATGGGGATAAAATTAATCATTTTCATTTGATGTCCATAACCTAGTAGAACTCTTTCATTCTCTGTCTCTCTCTGTCTCTCTCTCTCTCTCACATGCATAAACACACATAACTGTTTTGCAAGGTCAAATGAGAAAAATCCCATAAGATACTTTTTAACATAGTTTGAATTTGGTGATCTTGAATTGAAAGGTCAAAGTTATTGTTGAGAACAAAACCCTTCATTTCCATAGAAATCTGGGGAACAATTAAAGAAAAAGCCTTTCAAATCTTTAAACAAGCAGAATAGGAAATCTACCTCTGTTTCAGGGATTAAATAAAAATTTGTATGCTACTTTTAAGAAAAGAAACTTGGAAAAAGATTTCTAGTATAAAATATTCAAACACATTAAATGATAGTAAGCTTTTTATATAGCAACTTTACAATGATCATTTCTTTAATGGTACTTCATCTCCAATATTAATTTATTATGATTTTCAATAGCTGTTAATAAGTCTATTAGAATTTTCTATAAGAGGAGGAAAATATCAGTCATAGGCATTTTCAACTACTTGTTCCAAGTTTAAAATAAACTAATAAAAATGTACATGGCATTTTATCCAGGTAATTACATTAATACCATTAAACCTTGCAATATTACGTTGGAACATTGAATCAAACTTCCCCTAGTGTGTGGATGGAGGTTACATGACATGCAAAATCCTTAGGTAATTGGTTACATGATAGATCCTCAAATAATTTTTCCCAAATCTTAACCTATTACAATTCTCAGTAAGAGAACTGGGACACCACAAGGGGGAAAAAAAAAATTCTTTTTTAAAGGTCTCTGTTGATAAACTTAAAAAAAGACAGACAAGTGTGTGGAAATTACTCTTTATATCACATTTGATTTGGTTATTAAAAAGGACTTAATGAATTTAAAAGTCAAATCATTTTCTTCCAAAGAAAAGTGGTAATTTTGAATTACTGATTATTTTTGTCTTTTTAAAAATAGAAACGCCTTCAAGTGACCTAAAAGTATATGAAATATAATCATCCTCCTAAAGCTTTTGAAATATAAGAACTCAAGACAAAATAAAATTACACAGAGATACAAAATTTATTATTAATTCATTAAAATAAGTTCATAGGTATAAATATAAAACAATTAAAACTCATGCTTATATGAATCTGTTAGCAGTTGGAATCATTAAAGGAGGAAAAACAAACTCCATGTCTCAAGGTTTTGGTTGGAGGGAAGGAGCACATAAGCCCTGGAATGACCTTACTCTTGGATTAATTAGTACCTTCATCGTTTTCTAGTCTTGTGTTCTTGGGCATTTTTTAGGTTTCAAGTCATTCATCTGAAAAGTAGATAACATTTAAGCATAATTATTGAGAATATTATAAATATTCCCTATGAAGATTTTGGCACGATGCTTGGCTCATGTTAAACACAGTAAATGATACTTATTTAGGGGTTCATCAGATTCAATTATTGAAACACTTTAGGATGTGAAAAGTGTGTGGAAGACTAATCTCTAGACACTACAGTCAGCAGGTCTGCAAAACAAGAAATTAGCAGAGACTGAAAGGTAAAATTACCCTTGTGGAAAGTAATCTCATACATAAAATCCATATCCTTAGAAGATCATAGAAACAAGTGAAGCTTATTATGATAATGACTAAGTGTGCTCACCTTTTATTAAAGAAAGAGATCTGTTGAATTTTAGACAAGATATTTGTATCCTCTCATTTATTGATTTTGACCAGCTTCCTACTATATTGCACATTGATTTTCACCCTTACCCAACTGCTGCAGCTATTCTGCTGTAGTATGAGTAAACTTTCTAATTACCAAAGCAATGGACCATTTTCAGTACTGATCTAAGAGTATTTGCATGAAGTGATAACTATCTTGCTTTAATTTCTCCCATCTCAGACACTACTTATCCTATCAGTATGTCAAGTTTTCTTATGTGTAAAAAATGAAGTAAAAAAAACCTACATGAAGATATCTTTAATTATTAAAGGAGTTAAAAGACTTCCCTGGTGGCTCAGACGGTAAAGCGTCTGTCTACAGTGCGGGAGACCCAGGTTCGATCCCTGGGTCAGGAAGATCCACTGGAGAAGGAAATGACAATCCACTCCATTACTATTGCCTGGAAAATCCCATGGATAGAGGAGCCTGGTAGGCTACAGTCCATGGGGTCGCAAAGAGTCAGACACGACTGAGCGACTTCACTCACTCACTCAAAGGAGTTAATGCTTATACAGTACTTAACCACAAGGAATATTAGTAATCACTCAATAAATGTTGCTGTTAATGATTTACTATTGAATTACCAACTTGATTCTCCTCATATCTTCTTGGCCATTTACACTCTGAAAGACTTTCATCCATAGGACAAGAAAAAGGTAGTGAACCTGAGGTTATGTTCGTATTCTATTCTGTTCTTATTTGCGATTCTCTCCCTAAGTGAACTGGTTTATTACCAGTGCTTCTGTTGTATTCCATATATTGTTGGTTGCCATGGATCCAACCTCTTCTCAGTCTACATACCCAAGCCTCTCATTTGAACTCTTAATCTCTATTTCCATCTGCTTTCTGCACACATAACCCTGTATATTAATGGAAATCTCATACTCAATATGTTAAAAATTAAGTCATTGTCTTCTTGATCAAAATCCACTTTTTCATTTTATCAATTTATCATTTAATCATGGAGCCATTTAATTTATAATATTCAATAATTTTTGTTTAAAGATATCACACTGACAATAATTATAACTAATATAAATTGTGGAGAAGGAAATGGCAACCCACTCCAGTATTCTTACCTAGAGAATCCCAGGGATGGGGGAGCCTGGTGGGCTGCCGTCTATGGGGTTGCACAGAGTCGGACACGACTGAAGCAGCTTAGCAGCAGCAGCAGCAATATAAATTGAGTGTGAGCTCTAAGGCTAAGCACTGGGCTTAATACTCATATGATCCTAGGAATTATACATTACACATACCAACTTAATACTCACATGATCCCAGGAGTTACACATTATACATACCAAGCTAAACATATCTAGCTTCTAAGTTACCTACTAATAATCTCTGTCACCATTATTTTCTGCCATCAACTCTTCTTTCAAACCTTTCTCTCAAATCCATTTTATGCACTTACTAAATTTGTTTCTGAAGTGTACATTAGGCCATATCATTCCACTACATGAAATTCTTCAGTAATTTCACCCCATAGCTTACACCATAACATTAATATGTCCAGTAAGTAGCTCTTCACCTTTACTCCCTGGTTATCTTTCTATTTCATCTTTTCCGTTCTTTACTGCTCCTCAAGCTCCTGCCAACCAAGTAATTTATATTTACCTGAGTGTATTATAAACTTTTTTATTTTTTTGTATCTGTGCTTCCCCTGCAAGGTTTCTGCTGCACAGGAAATCTTTCTCTTTCTCACATAGTAGTCCTCATCATTATAGACAACATTTATCAACAGCTTATAATGAGTCACACTGTTCTAAGCTCATTACACTGATTAATGCATTTGTCCTAAAAACAATATAATAAGGTAGGAGCTATAGTTAGATCTATTTTATAGCTGAGGAAACTTAGGCTCAGAAAGATTAGATGAATTTCCAAAGTTAAAGAGTTTTTATGTGACAGAATCCATACTCTTAATCACCCTATGCTTGGATATTGCTTCAGTTTTACTTCCATGATACTGTAAGCTCTAAGCTCCTTTACCTATGGTCTAACTATAGTGTTTAGGATATATGGCTAGTAAACCTGCTATTGTATTTATGTAATGTGTCTACCTTAGCCTTTAAACTCTTAACAACCTGAAGTGGTAAAATATGTTTTTTAAATGTCTCAGATAAATGAATTGAATGAATATTCTTTTATCCAAACTGTGGTTTTCCTGGAGAGACTGAAGAAAAAAGGAACTATAGTTTGTATTAGAGAGAATACAAAGACAATAAACTGGACATATATCTGTCTATAAATGCCTGATAATAGAACAAGAAAACAAACATTTTCAAGTAGTACACGTTTATTAATGAAAGTTCAAGAATAGAAGATTGTCTACCTCTTTTTTATACTTGAAAGGGAAAATGATGTATAATGGCCATATTGACTGGGCAGAAGAAATAGATTGTATAGGAGTGGTGTTAATCAAAGCAGGAAGCATCTCATTTTAGACATGGCAATTTATTTCCTCTATTGAATTTAACATGAAATAATTATGATATCAAGTGATAACATCTTATCTATTAGGGAAAAAAACAAAATGGCATATTTTATTGTTTTATGAAAGCTCTATGTGTATATATTCATAAAATCAGTTAGAAGAGTCAGGTGGAATATTTTAAATAAGTCACAAAGATTAAACAGTAATAAGTGAGAAATGATAATATACAGCAATTTACATGATAATATACAGCAATTTAAAAGAACACAATTGGGCTTCCCTGGTGGCTCAGTGGTAAAGAATCTTCCTACCAATGCAGGAGACGGGAGTTCAATCATTGATCTGGGAAGATGCAGAGCAACTAAGCTCATGTGCTACAACTATTGAGCCTGTACTCTAGAGCCTGGGAGCTGCAGCTACTGAGCCATGTGTCACAATCACTGAAGCCTGGGTGTCCTGGAGCCCGTGCTCCACAAGAAGAGAAGCCATCACAGTGAGTAGCCTGTGCACTGCAACTAAAGTAACTCTCACTTCCTGAAACTAGAGAAAAGCTTGTGTAGCAATGAAGACTCAACACAGACAAAAGATAAAGAATACAATTACTTAAAAACTAAGAGAACAGAATCATGACTTTTTTAATGAAAAATTTTTGCACAATTATTGTTAAAATAATGCAAAAACATTAAACTCACTGCCTAGCAGTTATACTCCTTTAAACATTAAAATAAAAGAGTCCAGGATCTTAGTTTAACTTACAATTAGCATTTAAATTTAAGAGCACAATTCTGGCATTTTCTATACACAGTTGCTAAATAATTACAAGATATAAAGAAAATGATGATGAAATAAAATGAAAAAGGAAGGAAGGATAATGAGAAAGAAAAGAAAAAAAATAGATCATTTTTTAAATTATTTAAGACTTTTATTTAGTGCAATAAATAAAAGTTTATTTATGATTTGCTATTTCAAAGCCACCCTTAAAAATGAGAAAGCAGCAAAGATTAAGCATATATGGTTTTTATAATGTTACAGTATAATTCCATATTACTGAAAATGAAAAGAAAAATTAACAAAAGTAAACACTTAGCTTCATAAAAGGTGAAAACACATATTTGTGCTGTGCTGTGCTTAGTTGCTCAGTCTTGTCTGACTTTTTGTGACTCTATGGACTGTAGCCTTATGAAAAGCTCAAAAACAAAAGTGTTGCTTAAGCTTGTTCTTAAAGGTAAATATTTCAGTGAAAGGAAATGTCAGGATGAATCATAAGGTGGACTGTGGAAGTGAATTTCTAGAGCGCAGATAACTATGTTAACATATTGGTGCTAAAATTCAGTTAAAAGAGTTTGGGCTTTCCTGGTAGCTCAGCTGATAAAGAATCCGCCTGCAATGCAGGAGATCCTGGTTTGGTCACTGGGTTTGGGAGACCCCCTGGAGGAGGGCATGGCAAAAACATTATTCCAGCAGTATTATTCCAGTATTATTCCACTCCAGTATTCCTGCCTGAATAATCCCCCACAGACAGAGGAGCCGGGGCTACAGGCTATGAGGCTATAGGACATGGGCTACAGTCCATGGGGTCACAAAAAGTCAGACATGACTGAGCTACTAAACACGCACAGACTGAGTTTAGGTAAATTTGGATTCTATCCTAAAGGAGTAAATAGCTACCAGTTTGCAAAGAAAATCGCATCCTTTTACTTGATATAAACTATCAGGACATCTTTCTGCCCCATAAAGAGTAGGTTGACATAGCATGTATGAGAGGGTAGTTTTGGGGAGAATGAATAAATGAATTTTATGATTGAGTTCCTCTGAAGTCCAGTGAAACTGTCACAACATTGTTAATTTGCTATACTCCAATATAAAATAAAAGGTTTAAAAAATAAAACAAGAATTCTTAGATCCTCCATCTCTCCTTTAATTTCCCCTGAGGAAATGCAAATTTGAATTTTCTCTTTATTTTTTTCCCACTTTATATCTAACCATGTTGGTTTTAAATAAGTGATATATTACATAGTTTTGCATGGTTTGAACTTTGTACAAGTGGAAACATACTGGAGACTTTCTATTTCCTCACAGTATTATAGTTTTGCCTTGTACGTTTAAGTCTTAATTAATACGAATTTCATTTTTTTATATATACATGTGGGGTAAGATAGGTTTCCAAACTCATCTTTTCACATTCAGATATTGAATTGTCCCAATGCCACTTATACTTATTGAACAGTTTATCTTAACAAATGTGCAGTGTCAAAGTCATCTCAGTCACAGATACAATTTTTATTTTTGGTTAAAAAAATACTGCTGGTGTGTTTGTGAGTATTTTTGACAATTTTTGCATGCATGTTCACAAATAAAATTTTATAATAACTAAAAAATATTGTTTTGGAATAATGATGAAACCAATGACCAAATTGTGAATAAACACCATCTAGGATAGTAAAATAATATAAAAATTGTATCAGGATTATAAGCCTGGTGATGATCCTTAAAATCCAGTTTGATAGGAAAAGACTAAAGTACTGAAGACTAGATAAGAAGGTTGTTTAAACAATTCAGGCATGAGGTAACAAGGACCTAAATCACAGAATTGAGATTGTGACTGAAAGAAAGGAAGACTATGAGAAATAGTGTAAAGAAGAAAATGTTCAAATGTGTACTAGGTCATGTGGTTTTAGCATATCATGTAAGACCCTTCATAACATTATTTCTAGTGCCTTGTCTGTCTTTATTTACTTTCCCTAATGATTCATATACTATGAACATTGTGTGTGGTTTCCTTTGTTGCTGTTTAGTATTTTTAATTATTTTTTAGACATGCAAAAATTTATCATTTCTAAAAGCAAATATACATGCTTTATATATATATAACATTATGCACTGTATTTTATATTTATAATGTATATAATCTTAATTCTTGCCTAGCAGGAAACATTATCTGATGTCCTAAACTTTTTAAGTTAATTTTTTGTGTGTTTATTTCTACTTCTTTATTTAAAGTCAATGATAAAGACACAACTGTAAAATAAATGCTTTTAAAAATACAAAAGATACATTTCACCAATAAAAAAATAGGCAATGATCATGAAAATCTATCATTTGCTTTGCCAAAGTCAACAAAATGAAAGACAATATGAAAAAGTCTCCTTCAAATACATCCTTAACAAAAAATTTCCCATGAATAGAAAACCATTATTTAAGAATATCTATGTTTACAAATCTGGACACCAGCTCTAAGAACAAAAGTGGGTAAGAGTACTAGATTTAAATATGTAGACACAAGGTCCTCAAAATTAAACTTCTAAAACTAGCATTTAGTTCAGAATAAATGAACTTTATTACCAAGTGACAATTGTATGAAATGATTTTTTTTCCTTGATAGAAATGAGATGTGGCAGCTTTCTTGACAGGTTGGTAATCATCTAAGAATAATTGCGGAAATTCCCCCAACCTCTGATCCCCAATTCTAAGCCCTAGTCACTGGTATAAAATAAATATCTTCCTTGAAATTATCTTTCACATCATTAAGTGTCCTTACTTATTTGGACTTCTTCACACTTAGAATATTTCACACACCTGTTTTCAGATGTGTGGAATTACCAGACCTGAAATTTTGAAACCATTTGTGTATTACAAACTGTTGGATCATTGCAGAGTGATGATAATCTTTTACTATATATTAATTGTATATAATGCAGATGGTGACTGCAGCCATGAAATTAAAAGACGCTTACTCCTTGGAAGAAAAGTTATGACCAACCTAGATAGCATATTCAAAAGCAGAGACATTACTTTGCCAACAAAGGTCCGTCTAGTCAAGGCTATGGTTTTTCCAGTGGTCATGTATGGATGTGAGAGTTGGACTGTGAAGAAAGCTGAGCACCAAAGAATTGATGCTTTTGAACTGTGGTGTTGGAGAAGACCCTTGAGAGTCCCTTGGACTGCAAGGAGATCCAACCAGTCCATTCTGAAGGAGATCAGTCCTGGGTGTTCTTTGGAAGGAATGATGCTAAAGCTGAAACTCCAGTACTTTGGCCACCTCATGTGAAGAGTTGACTCATTGGAAAAGACTCTGATGCTGGGAGGGATTAAGGGAAGGAGGAGAAGGGGACGACAGAGGATGAGATGGCTGGATGGCATCACTGACTTGATGGACGTGGGTCTGAGTGAACTCCGGGAGTTGGTGATGGACAGGGAGGCCTGGCCTGCTGCGATTCATGGGGTCGCAAAGATTCGGACATGAATGAGCAACTGAACTGAACTGAACTGAAGCATATTTGATCAACTACTGTAACAGTGATTCTGGTGCTAATAAGTGGTACTCCCAAGCTTTTCTTCTTAAAAATATGTATAATCCTTGTAACACTAAGTAGTAAATGTTTTATTGTCATACTTTCTTAATAAAGGATAACTGTTTTCTGGCCCAGTTTGGAGAAAAGAAACAAACTAACAATGGCATTAACTACCTGTTTTATTAGTGGCAGTCTACCACTAACTTTAAATGATAGTTAATGTAATGTTAAGTGAAAAAATGAAAATTACTATAATTCTATTAAAAGAGACAAAAAAGTGGAAATAATTTTTAAATGAGTACAGCATAGCTACCAAAGATTACACTATGAGTCTGGATTTTCAAAGCGAAAGGCATCTATGTATAATGTCTGTGAATATTTCCTAGATTATATACAGGAACTTCAAAGCAAATGTAGGCTCCTTACCCCTAACTTTACAAAGGTAAATATGCAGATGAACCACAAGTCCCCTTTGCTAAAGTATACCTCTTGACCAAAGCCAGCTTTGGCCCAGCCCTGAGCTTTTCCCAAGAAAGTGCCAACCACTCATGATTATTCATTCACTGTCTATGCAATCAACAGTCACAGAGAACAATTTTTTTTTAAGCCATATAGTTTACAGAGTGAACTATTGGGAAACAAACCTAAATATACTCTTTCTACAATTCCAGAGAGTAAAATAACTTTATTATTTTTAAATACTAAAAATATAAAGGGTCCATATGAATGAAGAGTTGTAGCAAGTATGTGCTTTTTACTTTACTATTCATTTGATGTGCTCTTAAAATCGCTATGAGATAAGCAGTTATCTTCCATAAGTCTTTGGGCAATAGATTCAAAAGCAAGAGTAGCAATACTATTGAATTCCATGAAACTTTCTTTAAGATTAAATTGTTCAACATCTGTATTATTATTATCCTCATATATTCATCTGTCAGAACTCAGTGACTGAAACAAAAGTAAGGGGAAGTGGGATTAAAAAGTATTTTGTTTCCTTATTAGATAAGAATCAAGATTGCTGGGAGAAATATCAATAACCTCAGATTTGCAAATAACATCATCCTTATGGCAGGAAGCAAAGAGGAAATAAAGAGCCTCTGATGAAAGTGAAAGAGAAGAGTGAAAAAAACTGGCTTAAAACTCAACATTCAGAAGGATGAAGATCATGGTATCTGGTCCCATCACTTCATGGCAAATTAATGGGGAAGCAATGGAAACAGTAACAGACTGTATTTTCTTGGGCTCCAAAAATCACTGCAGATGGTGACTACAGCCATGGAATTAAAAGTCACTTGCTCCTTGGAAGAAAAACGAAACTAAACAGCATATTGAAAAGCAGAGACATTTCTTTGGTGACAAAGATCCATCTAGTCAAAGCTATAGTTTTTCCAGTAGTCATGTATGGATGTGAAAGTTGGGCTATAAAGAAAGCTGAGCACTGAAGAATTGATGCTTTTGAACTGTGGTGCTGAAGAATACTCTTAAGAGACTGCAAGGAGATCCAACCAGTCCATCCTAAAGGAAATCAGTCCTGAATATTCATTGGAAGGACTAATGTTGAAGCTGAAACTCCAATACCTTGGCCACCTAATTTGAAGAACTGAGTCATTGGAAAAGACCCTGATGCTGGGAAAGATGAAGGCAGGAGAAGGGGACAACAGAGGATGGGATGGTTGGATGGCATCACCAACTCAATGGACATAAATTTGAGCAAGCTCCAGGATTTGGTGATAGACAGGGAGGTCTGGTGTCCTGCAGTCCATGGGGTCACAAAGAGTCGGACATGAATTGAGGGACTGAACTGAAATTTTTAATGGAGGAAGTGCAAGCACCTGCAATTCAAACCAGATTATATATGATTAACAGTTATGCAACCTTGTATAAAATTAAGTCTAACTCTTACCGAAGAGGATTTATATTACACAAAGTCTGGGCTCTTGTTGCATTCAACTCTTAAAGTCATTCTGAGTTAAAACAGCCATTTTCCCCAAGACTTAAATGGAAATATATTTTATAAAAGGGATTATTTTTAATCTCTGAATGCATAATTTAAAATACTAAAACAGAAACAAGATACATTTTCTTCACCATAAATTCACTCTGATTAAAGAAAGAATTCTCTGTCTTAAACTCCTCACAAATGCCACATTCTAAAGACTAGAGGAATTATAGGTAGGCATTCTTTTCTTTCTGCTCTAAGCTATTTTTCTCTAAAATATGTGAAGTAAATTCTTAAAGATTCAGAGAAGTGGGGTTTCATATCTTTTTTTTTTTCAGTAAATTCTGAGATGACTCTTAACTTCTTTGTGGTCTTCCTCTTCCTTTTCTTTCTCTTCTATTTTTCTCATCCTCCTCACTGTCTAGAGGCTGAGGAATAAGCTGATTACCGACAAATTCGTAAGTGTTAATTCTCTGTTTAACATTCTTTCTTTAGGTTGGAGCCCTTTAAGGAACCCCCTTGGCCTATATCTCGTTATGTATGAAATATATGTGTTCATTAATATAAATATGAGCAAGTGCTATGGATTCTTGATAGCATTGATGGGTGGGCTGGGAGGAGTGCCCCATAAACTCTGATTGGCCAATATCTTCTTATTTGATTGCACAGGTAAGTGGAACAGATGCAACAAGGTTATTTTTACTTTTCCAAATGTATTTTACAGTGCTCATAGCATGTGTTAACTGATCTACTACCGGCATGACTACAATGCCTCCTGGTTTTAGGAATACTTTCATGTAGTTCTCATAGTATTTCTGGACTCCAGCTCCACAATAATCTTAAAAAACTGATGACCATTAGATGCTTTCCAGGGGCAATTACCAACCACAAATGCAGGCTTACAGAACTCAAATCCTAGCAGTACTTCTCTTTATAGGTGCATGTAGGAATATCTTCCTCTTGAGACAGACAAATGATTTACTTCACAGAAGAAACTGTGCTAACTTGCTCATATAATTATTCTGATAAACTGCTAGATCATCAGGCTGACCTAGCCATGCCTTGCAACTTTCCTTTCAGAGGGATAATACAGGATTAGAAGCTAATTATCAAAGCTATCACTATTTTTGATCAAGCTCCCCAGGTTTTCCTTGTCACATTTCACCACGTATGAATGAAGCTCAATCCCATAATTTGTTGTCCACAAATCTTTTCTACACGAAAGCCAGCTCATGTTTGAGCGACTGAATTTGTTTCAGCTGAACTCATGAAATTTGTTTACTCTGAAAAATACTGCACTGCACTGCGGCGCGGCCATCAGTCGACCAGCCGCAAGGGGGCGAAGGTGGGACGCTAGGCTCGGTCGATGCGTGGCAGCCACCGCCTCCGCCACTGAAGGTTGATATTTTTATACTTCGCTGCTAAAAAATGGGTCATGTGCATTCATGTTTTGAACCATATTCATCTTATTGACGTGTAATATCAAGAATAGGGTAAATTCAGATTAGAAAATGATAAATGAATATTTTTAAAAGTAATAAATAATGATAGTGTTCTTTAGAACACCCATTTGGTTTAGTGTGTGTAAAAAACCAAGGCTAAGAAAATTAAAAACCTACTAGAGCTTTATCTACAAATTGAAAACATTTAAAACCATTTTAAAAAATTGAAAAAAATTAAATCATATTGTCTGTAATTAACGGACAACACCCCCTTATCAACCCCTCTGCAGCTAGGAGAGTTTCCCAATCATAACTGACTGTAATGGGACATAAGCTGACTTGGTCTGAACAGGAGCAATCCAAAGCAATACAGGGAAAATTATACAGTCAAGTCCCCTGTGCTGTTAGAAAGAGCTATCATTATAATAAAGTAGAATACTACATTTTTAACATACCCAAAGGCTTTCTCCTACCAAGTGTTAGTGTTCTCATTATTTTCCATATTAAAAAAAAAACAGAAAACAACCTCCAAAATATGGTATGAAGAACTAACAGTAAGAAGGACAGGGGGCATTGGAATAAATTATGAAGTCTGTGGTCAAGTTTTTTACTCTTTAAATGTTCATTTTCTTTCTCAAACTCTCCCTGTATCTCTTTCACTCTCTTTCATTTTCATGAACTTGATTTGAATGTTTCTGTCTGTAAAAGGAGAGGAAAAAAAATCAGCTTTCAATTACACCAAAGCCTGAAGACAGCTATTAAACTGCTCTACCTGTGTCCATTATAAATTCAGTCTCTCCCTTCAGCAGATTTCAGTCAATCTTTTATATACTTTATTAAGTGGTGATTTATTAAGAAGATGGTATATATCATTTCTTATCCATAGTATCTATTTTCCAGATATTATTCAAAATCTCTAGTTCTCTTCTTCATTAAAGACTCATATCCATGTCAGTTATCATTTTTCTTCTTCATTTATCAACACAAATGGTAAGTAACATAGTCCTACTTGCCCCACTCTCCTAAACCAAAATCTTCCATCAAACTCTGTTGCCCTCTTGAACTACTTTTCTATTTCTTTTTCTTCTTTCATTATCAGGGTTTCTAATAAAAATGTGCTTCAATAAACTAATAGCTAACATTTACTTGAGTACTTATGAACCTGGAATTATGCTAAGAACTTTTATACATATCATTTGATTTAGTCCTCATTATCAGCTTTAAAATTGCAATTATAGATATTCTACATATCAGAAACCAAGGCACAGAGGATGTAAATAATCATCTTAAAGTTTCACTTTTAGTTGATGCTGATACTGGGATTCTAACCAAACTCTGATTCTGGAGACTGACTTATGGATCAATTTTCAAATTTAGTTTTACTGCACATTCTATGGTTAATGAATTTTCATTCCTTTTTTAATAGACACCCAATGGAAAGCAACGTTTCTAAAATTCCAGTGTAGAGAAAGAAAAATAATTTTCCTTAAATCCTTTGAAGTCTTATCTGAGACCCTGTAATAAAATTCCTATTATCAAAAGAAAAAACAAGCTCATTATTACATATACCCCATGTATATATGAAAGTTTCCAAGGGAAAAATGAGTAACTCCTTGAGGTAGCTTAGAACTCAGAATTATATATCACCATAAGAAGGAAGAGGAGAGGAGCTGTAGACTATTTGTCTGGGTAGGATGTACACTTCTTTTCTCCTCTTCTATGAAAAATCTAATCTTGACTGGTTAAGGAAACTTCCAGGGAGAGGGGAATGACATTTGAATTGCTGTTTTGCATCAATTTATAAGCAGATAAGGTCATCCTAAGGTTAAGCTTCTCTCTGTATTTACTGTTTTTTTCAAGTGCCTATATCTCAAAAAAAAAAAATCAATATGTCAAAGCCACATGTCTAAGGGTAGCATGATCTGAACACCTAAAATCATAGGTGTTTTGGGGTCACATAATCTGCCGCCTTTAACCAGTAAATGTCTTCAAGATGAATTCAGTAAAATTTTGCCATTATGCATCCTAGCTCAAATTTTTTGTATCCTTGACCAAGTTTTTCCTTCTTGGCATTTCGTGTTTCTGATAATTCTTCTAACATTAAGTGTGCTGATACTAAGTATCCTTAAATAAGGATTGTTTCCTTCCCCTCAGGTTCCTTTCTCTTTCTACTTATTTCTCTTCTTCAGACTACACTTAAAAAAAAAAAATCCCCATTTTTCTCTATGCATTTGAGCTTGTGATTTCATTGGCATTTCTGATTCAAAATTACTTACATGTGCTAATCCTCAAAATTATTTGTCAAGCTCTTATAGATTTTCTGAGCCTTAATATGCTATTAGTTTAGCTTTGTTGAACATTTGTAACACAGAGTAAGTCCACTGCTCTTCAGTTGCTGAGTTATATCTGACTCTTTGTGACTGCTTGGACTGCAGCACACCAGGCCCCTCTGTACTCCAAAGTACAGAGTTTGCAGAGTTTGCTTCTAATTCATGTCCATTGAGTTGATGATGCTAACTAACCATCTCATCCTCTGGTGTCCCCTTCTCCTTTTGCCTCAAGATTTTCCAGTATCATGGTCTTTTGCAATGAGTCAGCTCTTCTTATCATGTGGCCCAAGTATTGGAACATCAGCATCAGTCCTTCCAATGATTATTCAAGGCTGATTTCCTTTAGGATTGACTAATGTCTCTGCACTTTAATACACTGCCTAGCTTTGTTACAGCTTTCCTTCCAAGGAGCAAGTGTCTTTTAATTTCATGGCTGTGGTCACTGTCCATAGTAATTTTGGAACCCAAGAAAATACAATGTCACTGCTTCCACTTTTTATCCTTCTATTTGCCATAAAGAAATGGAACTGGATGCCATGATCTTAGTTTTTTGGTTTATTTTTTTGACATTGAGTTTCAAGTCAGCTTTGTCACTCTCCTCTCTCATCCTCATCAAGAGGCTATTTAGTTCTTCTTCACTTTCTGCCATTAGAGTGATATGATCTGCATATCTGAGGTTATTAATATTTCCCCCAGCAATCTTGATTCCAGTTTGTGATTTATCCAGCCTAACATTTAACATGATATACTCTACATATAAACTAAATAAGCAAGGTGACAATAGATAGCCTTGATGTACTCCTTACCCAGTTTTGAACCAGTTCATTGTTCCATGTCCAGTTCTAACTGTTGTTTGTTGACCTGAATACGGGTTTCCAAAAAGATAGGTAAGGTGGTCTGGTACTCTCATCTCTTTAAGAATTTTCCAGTTTGTTGCGATCCATATAGTCAAAGGTGTTAGTGTAGTCGGTGAAGCAGAAGTAGATGTTTTTCTGGAATCCCCTTTCTTTTTCTATGATCCAATGAATGTTGATTATTTGATTTCTGGTTCCTCTGCCTTTTCTAAACCTTGCTTATACACCTGAAAATTCTCAGTTCACATACTACTGAAGCCTAGCTTGAAGGATTTTGAGCATTATCTTGCTAGCATGTGAAGTAAAACAATTATACAATGGTTTCAACATTCTTTGGCATTGCCCTTCTTTGTTCTTGAAATGAAAAAATGACCTTATCCAGTCCTGTGGCCACTGCTGTAGGTCTGAGAGTTTCCTAGATGCACCATGGTCAATCTTGTCTACTTGCCTTTTCCCTTGCCTCAATCAACTCTGCTTTCCTGGCTAATTTCAAATTATTTTCAAGAATCAACTTTAAATGAATGTCTATCATTAGGCATTCTTTCATGCCTAACTCTCTGTGTCAAGGCCTCTTTCGGTCCAACAATATTTCCCCTTGATTCTTACTAATAAAAGCCCTGTTTTTCTGTGTGCAAATACCTCCCAGAATAGAGTAGATTCCCCTAGATCCTTTCAATTCAGGGGAGCTCATTTGCTGCTGATGCTACTGCTAAGTTGCTTCAGTCGTGTCCAACTCTGTGAGACCCCATAGACGGCAGGCCACTAGGCTCCTCTGTCCCTGGGATTCTCCAGGCAAGAATACTGGAGTGGGTTGCCATTTCCTTCTCCAATGCACGAAAGTGAAAAGTGAAAATGAAGTCGCTCAGTCGTGTCCTACTCTTAGCGACCCCATGGACTGCAGCCTACCAGGCTCCTCCGTCCATGGGATTTTCCAGGCAAGAGTACTGGAGTGGGTTGCCATTGCATCTGATGCTATTTGAATTAAAAATATGCAAGCAGTCGTGTGAGTTCTTCAAAATATCTTTCAGTGTACTCTTCACAAATCTTTAAATTTGGACTAGTCCCTCTTAGTAAATTTATCCTTATTTTTGGCTAAAAAGCAGTCATGAAGTCTAGAAACTGAACAGCCATGGGTCATGAGGCAGCAGCCAAAATGACAGACAAGCGAACCTTGCATCACATTCTCTCCATCATCTTACAGGCTTTATTTCCTTGATTTGTAACACTGTCTAACAGATTGAATCAGCTAGGGTAAGCCTATGATGCCACGGAGTGATCCAAGAGTAGTCAAGGCTATGGTTTTTCCAATGGTCATGTATGGATGTGAGAATTGGACTGTGAAGAAGGCTGAGTGCTGAAGAATTGATGCTTTTGAACTGTGGTGTTGGAGAAGACTCTTGAGAATCCCTTGGACTGCAAGGAGATCCAACCAGTCCATTCTGAAAGAGATCAGCCCTGGGATTTCTTTGGAAGGAATGATGCTAAAGCTGAAACTCCAGTACTTTGGCCACCTCATGCGACGAGTTGACTCATTGGAAAAGACTCTGTTGCTGGGAGGGATCGGGGGCAGGAGGAGAAGGGGACGACAGAGGATGAGATGGCTGAATGGTATCACTGACTCGATGGACATGAGTCTGAGTGATCTCTGGGAGTTGGTGATGGACAGGGAGGCCTGGCGTGCTGCTATTCATGGGGTCACACAGAGTTAGACACGACTGAGTGACTGAACTGAACTGAACTGAAACAACTTAGAAATTTATTTTGCACCCCTCACATAATTCACAATGGCAGTTCAGATCCAGGGCAAACACTGCCTTCAGTGGGTTGTAGCATGTAACCTTGAGTAAAATCTAGAATATAACACTATGTGCCATTGCGCATATTTGACCAGTGCAGTCACACCATGCCCATTACCAGGTTTTTCTGCTGCTGCTAAAGCACTTCAGTTGTGTCCGACTCTGTGTGACCCCAAAGATGGCAGCCCACCAGGCTCCCCCGTCCCTGGGATTCTCCAGGCAAGAACACTGGAGTGGGTTGCCATTTCCTTCTCCAATGGAGGAAAGTGAAAAGTGAAAGTGAAGTCGCTCAGTCATGTCCGACTCTTAACGACCCTATGGACTGCAGCCCACCAGGCTCCTCCGTCCATGGGATTTTCCAGACAAGAGTAACGGAGTGGTGACAAGGACTAATCTCTTCTTTAGCATAATACAAATGCGTCAGATGGCTCTACCTAATTCTAAATAAAATTTAAAAATTCAGGTCCATGTATCCTAAGGAAGAAAGAGGATGGATTTAGGAACCTAGCTAGTGCTGTATGGATTGTGTGATGTATCCTTTGTCTTATTTACAATTTTATTTTTATCTCACTCTAAATATGATTGAGAACTTCATAAAGGCAGACATTTTTTAAAAGTAGTGTACCTCGTGGCTAGAATACTGCCACAAACATAGTATTTAAACAATTGATATCTGCTACATAAATTGATCAATAAATTAATTAATACATTGTCTGCTGCTGCTGCTAAGTCACTTCAGTCACGTCTGACTCAATGCGACCCCCTGGACAGCAGCACACCAGGCTTCTCTGTCCACGGGATTCTCTAGGCAGGAATACTGGAGTGGGTTGCCATTTCCTTCTCCAATACATTGTCTAGCTTTGTCGATGTTTCAGACATCTACATACTGGAATTTAGATGTAGTAAGTTCCGGTTTTAGAGTCTTAAGACAATGGGTGGACTAATAAAAGTCACTTTAGACATCTTAGAGATGTTTTTGTGTTATGAGCTCTCTTTTGGTTGATGCCATATGAAATTAATTGTCTTCTTAGAACATCCTGAAAAACTTTTGATGGCATTAAAATTCAGTTATTTTGATATATCCATTAGAAACATCCTTTTAAATTGCATTATAATCTGGAAACATATTTTAATTAAATGAAAAATGTTTCATTGTGTTCTTAATTTAAACTATCCAGAAAAAAATGCTTAGACATTAAACTGCTAATGCTTTGTTTCCCAGAATTGCTATTATTATTTATTATTAGAGTAGACCGTCAGTAATTTACACTAATAACTGAGAGACTCACCAGAGATTACTGAATTTGGTAAATTAGTTAGTGAAAAAATAAATATGAAAAACATCAACACTGCAGTACCGCAAAATGTGCTTTATTCATTATTTTGATAAGTGTAGTTTAATTATAATTAGCTATGGTAATGTTTCACAGTATGCTAATAAACACATTGCCATATTTTATGAAATTAATGAAATCTTAGAAGAAAAAATGTTTGCTAAACTAGTACCAGTTTTTGGAGAAAAGTATAAATCTGTGATTTAGTATATTTTGTATTATTTTTAGTCCAGAAAAAAAATATATCTTATATGTGATGTTGTTTTGGTCATTCCGACTGCTTGCCATCTGTATCCTTTACTAGAAAATGAAGTTCATGGGAGTAGAGCTGCTTTGATTCATACACATTGAACATGTTATGCACAGATATGTATTAAGTATATATTGTATATGTATTTAAATTTATAAATGGAAAGATTTCACTGCAAATTTGGTAGCCCTAATAACTTTTAATATACATTCTGATCTTTGATCACCTGTACTTTTAGAAGTCATAGGGGAAACTTAAATGTTTATTTCCATTATTTGTGATCTCTGCTTATTTTTTAATGTCAAGACACATATTTAAAAATACTAAAATATTTGACTTTATACAAAATATAAATGAAATAAAATAAGTATCAAGTAAAAATGATAAAATAAGCAATGAAATCTTTGTAACATATGTAGCAATGAATTGATGTAGAATGTAATGATCTCCTGCAATCAAAGAGAAAGATAATGAAAAAGAAAAAAAAATTCCCAAAATATTAACAATAAATGCACAGAAATATTAGTGGAAAGTTAACTAAGTTTTTTCATATTGTAGCTTTAAATGTTTTCAATATAAAACAAAAATAATTACCTTTATCCCCCAAAATAGCAAAAATAAAACAAAATGAAAACAATAGTATTAGAAAAGATAAGGAGAAATGAGAATTTTTATCTGTTTGGGAAATTCATTAATTTTAGGATACTTTAGAATATCTATTTATAATTTAATATACATATACTTTTGATTAGTAGTTTTGCTTTTAAAAATGATACTGCCAAACTTTAGTGTTTATGCCTAAAACCTATTCATACAAAGGTGTTTATATTGTGTATTAGAGCAAAATAATGAAAACAATTTAGATGCTCATCAGTTAGTACATGTTTTTAAACTATTTTTCTAGTTTTATTGAGATTTAATTAAAATATGATATTGTGTAAGGTTAAAGTGTACAACAAAGTGTTGATTAATCTGTTGCAAAATGATTACTACCATAGTATTACCTATCACCTCCTCTTGTCACAGAGTTACCATTTGTGTGTGTTTGTGTGTGTTGGGAACATTTAAGATCTACTCTCTTAGCAAGTAAATGTTTAATTATGGCATATCCAACATTACAATGTATGGTGCACTGTGCCTATTCAATAAGAGTCGGTGATTACTATTAATCAGTAAAATGTTCCAATTTAGTCTAACATAAGCTATCAAATTTTTTTGTTTGCTATTTATAAACATGAGGTTGTATGAAAGTTCAAAATCTTACTTTCTCTATTGAAACAATTCCTGAGTAGATTTATACATTAAATGTGAACACAAAATTCTACAAGGCTTTTTTTTAAAAAATTGGCAAGCTGATTCTGAAATCTGTATAGAAATGAAAATTACTGAAATAGCCCAACAACTTTGAAAAGGGATCAAGGTTAGAAGGATTTATATTACCCAATTTTAGCACTTATTATAAAACGATAATATTGAAGCACAGTGACAGACAAATAAATGGAAGTGATTCTAAAAATAGATTTACATGTAGATAGTCATTTGATTGTTGACAAAAGTTCAAAAGCAATTGAATGGATAAAGGATCGTCTTCAAAAATGATACTAAAACAATTGAATAGTCATATACTGCCAAAAAAGAAATCTTCAATCTATACTTCATATTATATAAACATTAAATGTTAGGCTATCCCTCAATAAATTGAAAACATTTATTATGTAAAAGCCCTAATGTGGAATCTTTATTATTATTTTGTTACTGAGGTGTTCCAATTGATACACTGGGGAAAAAGAAAGTCAAAATTCTCCACAATTTTATTTTCCTTTTATTATTATTATTACTGAAGCCTGAGAGAAGAATAGTTTCAGAAATTGAGAGCTAGGGCCCTGATCACTGCAGAACTGGCAGGGAGAAAACAAACAATTTCAATTGCATTCAGTTCAGTTCAGTCATTCAGTCATGTCCAACTCTTTGTGACTCCATGAACCACAGCACGCCAGGCCTCCCTGTCCATCACCAACTCCCGGAGTTCACCCAAACTCTTGTCAGTCGAGTCGGTGATGCCATCCAGCCATCTCATCCATTCTTGACACGTTTTCCTCCTGCCCCCAATCCCTCCCAGCATCAGAGTCTTTTCCAATGAGTCAACTCTTTGCGTGAGGTGGCCAAAGTATTGGAGTTTCAGCTTTAGCATCAGTCCTTCTAAAGAACACTCAGGATTGATCTCCTTTAGAATGGATTGGTTGGATCTCCTTGCAGTCCAAGGGACTCTCAAGGGTCTTCTCCAACACCACAGTTCAAAAGCATCAATTCTTCAGCACTCAGCTTTCTTCACAGTCCAACTCTCACATCCATACATGACCACAGGAAAAACCATAGCCTTGACTAGACGGACCTTTGTTGGCAAAGTAATGTCTCTGGCTTTTGAATATGCTATCTAGATTAGTCATAACTTTTCTTCCAAGGAGTAAGCATCTTTTAATTTCATGGCTGCAGTCACCATCTGCAGTGATTTTGGAGACCCAAAAAATAAAGTCTGACACTGTTTCCACTGTTTCCCTATCTATTTCCCATGAAGTGATGGGACTAGATGCCATGATCTTCATTTTCTGAATGTTGAGCTTTAAGCCAACTTTTTCACTCTCCTCTTTCACTTTCATCAAAAGGCTCTTTAGTTCCTCTTCACTTTCTGCCATAAGGGTGGTGTCATCTGCATTTCTGAGGTTATTGATATTTCTCCTGTCAATCTTGATTCTAGCTTGTGCTTCTGCCACCCCAGCATTTCTCATGATGTCCTCTGCATATAAGTAATAGCAGGGTGACAATATACAGCCTTGACATACTCCTTTTCCTGTTTGGAACCAGTCTGTTGCATTAGCCATACCAAAGATTACTAAAGGACTCTTTGAACTTGTAAAAGTGATTGTTTGAACATCAAACACTGTTCTCAGTTATAACTAAGACACAGTAGGGAACATAGCTGACTGTTTACATGGCCACATAGTGGGAACTCTTCTGTTATAAGAACCTAGTTATAAAAACTGACAGAAACTTTTTTTTTAACTGCAGAAGATGCAGCTAATTTAGAAATGGCAGTCAAGTTCCAAAATAAAAGTACACTCTTGTTGAAGAATGCAAGTCAGCAGCTTGAACTCAAAATTTACAAGAGGTGGCAACTGAAAGCAACTCTGTGAGATGACAAGATATGTAAACAGGTGTGAACTGTGTCACAAGTCTCCATACTTCTCTAGCAAAAGCATGTTTCTGTGAGACCGTGCAGTTTTACCACCGGGACTGAAAGAGGTTACAGGTGTCAGTTAAAGAAAAAGACAGACTTTGACACTTCTGAAAATAATTCCAAGGAAGTATACTGCACAGATTTTCTCCTCTCATTCCCCATTGCTTCTTGCCTCTGAAAGTGAAATAAAATTATACATTATGAAGATGTTTATGTAACATAGCTAAAGATGCTTATGTAACGTAGCTAAAGATGCTTGAATCTGTAGCCCAGATTTAAAATATTTAGTTATTGGTTTATTTTCTATTTACTGAGTGTTAGGAGGAACTAATATTTGTATGTTTACACTTTGAAATAGAAAAGACTCTTTCTTGGACCTCCATACTGTGTAGGCTTCAAAAGTCTAGGAAAGCTAACATTTTTTGATTCCCTATATACATTAAAAACTCAGAAAGTACCTCTATTTTATTCACATTTTACCACTTCATCTACACTCCTTTTTCACATTAGCAACATTTCAGCAATATTGTCATTCTATTGAAGAACAGTTCATAAAACATAAATATAAACATAATAAACAGAAAAAATAATATTTCCTGAAGTTTAAAACATTCAAACATAAAATAATCTGTATTTCAAAACCAATTTATTTGAAATGCTCTTTCAAAGATAAAAATTTCAGCAATATAATAAACATCCTTTGAGGTTAAAATAATGCTTGATTGCAAATTTTCACCATTCCTGGCCACTGTTTTCTACCAGTCAGAAAGTCGCTTAATGTTTTCTTAAAATTCTTTGGTACCTGGCTTTATGGTCTTTCCCATTACCTCAATTCTTACCATCACCCGTGACAACAATTAAGGGTTTTTCTGTTAACCTATCTTCATCTATCTTACCTTTTAAAATGGAAATTTGGACATCATAGTTAATGATGAAAATCTTTCATTTTTCTCTTTGCTTCATGTGTTACTCCTAGCCCAGTGTATCTTTGGCATAAGCAGAAATTTCTTTACCTGACTTCTCTTTATTATTTTTTTATTATTATTATGTTTTACTTTATCCTTTTTGTGACTTCTTTCTGGCTTTCATTTGGTCTCTATTAATCCTGGATGCTTTGGTCACTCCCTTACATATTCTTCGAGTCTTTTTTCATTGTTTCTCAATCACTGTTAGTCCACAGAAATTTTGTTTGGAATTCTTTTTCCTGCATTCTTTCCTCCCGCATTTGACATCCTGATACAGCCAGCAAAAAATAAACACACAATCTTGAATACCACCATTAGAAGCAATTCATTGTTTCCTAGCTTTAAATCCATCGTTTCTAAGCCTTAAAATCTTTCATGGATTTATTTCATGTTCTCCCACTCAACTACCTCTCTTAGTCTTCACAGAAGAGTTGTATACCTTCCCCACTCTCCTCAAATTCCTTTTCCCACTGAACTGTGCTCAATCTCAGTATAAAATCTCTACAATTTCCTAGTACTCAATGTGTTGAACAATCTACTAAGCCCTCTATAAATATCACCTCGTTTCATCCTCTCAATAGTCTGCTGAAGAGGCTTTATTATTATCACTGTACTGAGAGTAAACTGAAGATGAGAATGATAGAGTAATGTTAAGCTTCTATAATGAATGATAGTTGAAGCTTGTATTTGAACTTGCAACCTCTTGATCTTAAATGCCTCCTTCAGCAGAAAAAATAAACTTGCCCTGTTCCTTACTGAGAATTGAGAATCCATTAGATGAGAATTGTCTTCTGCATTTCCATTTTAAATGCATTTGGTGGTTTATATTTTCCACTTTCTCACTTTGATATTGTCAAACTCTTCTACTTTTTGAGTTAATGAGAACCTAACATTACCCTCTTCTGCCTATATAAAAGATGCTTCTTTTTTGTATAATCCACTTTCTCATCTATGGCTTCAGTGATAGGAATCATTTTTTTTTCTATTTAATTCCATAACATCTATTGTGAATGTTGAGTTTTGCTTTTACACACACATGTACAAGTTCATATACACCCAAAGATCTACTGAATCTGCCTTAAGTAATATAATGCTTGTGTCTAACTACCCAGTTAATCAGTAAATTCTCACCCTTTTATTTATCGTTCACACTGCAATTTCAACTTTTGAAAATACTGTCAAGACAGTGTATTTGAGCTATACTGAAGCACCAGGATTCTTTGAGGCTCTCTCTTAATCTTCATATTCACATCATCCAAGCCAGGATTGTCCTATAGAGATTTCTCTATTGATAGTTATGTTCTATGTCTGTGTTATTTAAATATGGTAAGTATTAACTGCATATAGATATTGAGCTCTTGGAATGTGGTTAATGTGTCTGAGGCACTGAATTTTTAATTTGTTTGATTTTAATTAATTTAAGATTAAACAGCCACACATCACTAGTAGTTACATATTGGACAGTACACAGCTCAGCTTCTAAGCATCAGACTTCTTAGGGCTGGAAATCACTAGAACTTGAGTTACTATAATTTGATTCAACTGAACTATAATTAAAAATACATTTATCAATCCTCCTTTGAATATTCAGCATTGTGCTTGCAGCTGCAAAACAAAGATGAAAGCATGGAAAAATTTAACTCTACCTTTAAGGAACTGGGACTATAGTTTGTGGCGAAATCCAGTCTGTCACCTCATCATGCAAATAAAATATTGCTGGAAAATACACACACCATTCCTTACTTATAGTTTGTGGATGCTTTTGTGCTACAATAGAAGATTTAAGTAGCTGCAACTTAGACAGTATGGCCATGTAAACCAAAAATATTTGCCATCTGACTTCACAGAGGAAGTTTGTAAGGCATGATCTAATGGGTCGCAGCTATGAAAACAAATATTTAAAATAAGGTGAAATAAATTTAACAATAGAAATGGACATAAAGTGCAGAGGCATTAAGGCAGTGCATGATTGATTCTGGCTGAGTGGTTCAGGAAAGGAATTAGGGATAAATGACGGCAGAGTTAATTTTGATTGATGAATAAATTTTTCAGAACAGAGGGCAAAGGCAGTGTTTCATGTATCTCTTTATATTTAGTAAATGGAGAATGAAATAATTCTACCATTGCATGGATATATAGATAGATAGATAGATAGATGCATATATATGTATATATGTCTAAATATTCATTTTTCCTCACTACTGCTATTTAACTTTATGTTGACTTTTTATAATTTGAAAGTTTTGCACACAAAATATTCCTGGGGGAAAGCAGGAAGTAAATAAGCAGGTCCAGATAGTCTGCTGGATTTCATTTAACATGTAATAGTGCCACATCTACCCAGAACTTAAGTTGACTTTTTAAAAAAAATTCTATATTGGAAAGTGCATAATTCTCTTAAGACTTGCATATTTACAGTGACTATCAGTAATTGAAACAGCAAAATATTTTATATTCATCTATATATTTACTTGAGTTAAAATTGAGTGTTAGTTTTTAACACTTAATATTCAAAATGGAAGTGCTTTTGAATAGCAAACTGTAACTGTTCTTTTATGGCATGTGAAGTGCATGAATGTAGGTACTTCATGGAAAATATATATTTTATATCATTCCCTAAAATTTGGAGAGGACTCATGGGGAGATATAACATTTATAAGTGGGCAGAATAAAGGGTATTATAACTTCTAGAACTGGGACTACACAGAATTTTCTAGCCTAAAACAAATATATTGAGCTTAATTTGAAGCTTGAAGGAATCCAACATCAACATTGGAATAGATATTTAAATAACACCACAGGTTAGATTCCATGCAACTTCTTTTAAAGAAAATTAAATTTCTCATAATCAGAATCATTACCTTATATTTTTCTGATCCTGTACAAGGGCTTCACTTTTCTCTGCAGCAGTCATCTTTTATTTCAACCATCAGGTGGTAGCCTGAGGTTTGGGTAAAACAGTGAAGATGATTGCATTCCCTTTTCCATGGCCATTGGCTCAGGTAATTTCAATTTAGTCTTATCTGTATGTGACATTACCTGAAGGTAGATACCCCCGAAGGGTGGTTCTGTCAGTGAAAACCTCAGAATGGTTTTTAATGGTTGTGACTGAAAGCAATTTCTCTTCTTATCAAATGCACGAAGAATCATAACAACATTTGGTGAATGTGAGAGAAGAGAGCTATCATCAAGAAAATCCACAAACTAAAAAATGCTGGAGAGGGTGTGGACAGAAGGAAACCCTCCTATATTGTGGGTGGTAATGTAAATTGATGCAGCCACTATGGAGAACAGTATGGAGGTGCCTTAAAAATCTAAAAATAGAGCTACCATCTGACCCAGGAATTCTACTCCTAGGCATATATGCAGAGAAAACCAGAATTAGAAAGGATGTATGCACCCAGTTTTCATTGCAGCACTATTTACAATAGCAACCTAACGTCCATTGACAGAGGAATAGATGAAGATGTGGCTCACATATATATACAATGGAATATTACTCAGCCATAAAAAAGAACAAAATAGTTCCATCTGCAGACATGTGGATGAACCTAGAGATTGTCATATGGAGTGAATTCCATATCACTTATGTGTGAAATTATAAAAATGGTACAGATGAACTTATTTGGAAAGCAGAAATAGAATCACAGATGTGGAGAACAAACTTATGGTTGCATAAGGTGGGAAAAAGATTTGAGATTAATTGAGAGACTGAGATTGACATATATAGACTACTATGTATAAAATAGATAATTTATGAGAACCTACTTCATAGCACAGGGAATTCTACTCAATGCTCTGTGGTGCCCTAAATTGGAAGGAAATCAAAAAAAGATTGGATATAATGTATACATGTAACTGATTCACTTTGCTGCATAGCAGAAACTAACACAACACTGTAAAGCAATAATAATCCAAAAAAATTAATAAAGGAATAACAAGAATATAGCTAACATTTATTTTTAATTTTTTATCCTATATATATAACATCAGTGTGTCATTAAAGAAATGCAACACACATTGGCAACTTTAACACTTTCTCTGTATAACAGTCAGACATTAAAGAAAAGGCAGTTATCAGCATTCTTGAAACTGGTAAAAGCAAATATTTTATTTATTGCTATCAAGAGGGCAATTGTGAGAGAAAACTTCTGTGCATATCATGGATGACTCTTATCTTTACTGTTAAGTTAGCTATATTTTTAATAATTCCATTTAGAATAATTACCTCTGTATTTGCATGTGATATTATAAACACTGTTTCAAAATGATTTTTGTGGATTGATGACTACACCAAGCTCACTGTACAAAAGCTGTTCATGTAAATATTTTTTAAAATTATAAATGTTTTGTTCTTGAGTTTTGGGCTTCCCAGGTGCAATGGTGGTAAACAATCAGCCTGCCAACGCAGGAAATGCAGGAGACACGGGTTAGACGTCTGGGTTGGGAAAATTCCCTAGGGGAAGAAATGACAAACCTCTCTAGCATTCTTCCCTGGAAAATATCATAGGACGAGCCTGGTGGGCTGAAGTCCACTGAATTGCAAAGAGTCAGACATGATTTAACTACTGAAATCTCACACATATATTCTTGAATTCCACAACACATTGGCATGTTCTCGTAAGTACTGCAGTAAAGGAAACTATTCAACCTCTTTGCAATATTCAGTTCAGTTCAGTCACTCAGTCATGTCCAACTTTGTGACCCCATGGACTGCAGCACACCAGACTTCCCTGTCCATCACCAACTCCCAGGAACCTCTTCAAACTCACGTCTGTCACACTGGCGATGCCATCCAACCATCTCATCTGCTGTCGTCCCCTTCTTCTCTTGCCTTCAACCTTTCTCAGCATCAGGATCTTTACAAATGGTCAGTTCTTCACATCAGGTGGCCAAAGTATTGGAGTTCAGCTTCAACATCAGTCCTTCCAATGAACACTTAGGACTGATTTCCTTTAGAATGGACTGGTTGGATCTCCTTGCAGTCCAAGGGAATCTCAAGAGTTTTCTCCAATACCACAGTTCAAAAGCATCAATTCTTCAGTGGTCAGCTTTCTTTATAGCCCAACTCTCACATCCATTTATGACTACTGGAAAAAACATAACTTTGACTAGACAGATATTAATTGCCAAAGTATTCTCTCTGCTTTTTAATATGCTGTCTATGTTGGTCATAGCTTTTCTTCAAAGGAGCAAACATCATTTAATTTCATAGCTGCAGTCATCATTTGTAGTGATTTTGGAGCCCGCCCCCTACACACACCAAAAAAAAAAAAAAAAAAAGTCTCTCACTGTTTCCATTGTTTCCCCACCTATTTGCAATGAAGTGATGGGACTGGAGCCATGACCTTGAATGTTGAGTTTTAAGCCAACATTTTCAATCTCCTCTTTCAATTTCATCAAGAGGCCCTTTAGTTCTTCAGTTTCTGCCATAAGGGTGGTGTCATCTGCATATCTGAGGTTATTGATATTTTTCCTGGCAATCTTGATTCCAGCTTGTATTTCATCCAGCCCACATTTCTTATGATATAC
This sequence comes from Ovis canadensis, assembly GCF_042477335.2. Taxonomy (NCBI): domain Eukaryota; kingdom Metazoa; phylum Chordata; class Mammalia; order Artiodactyla; family Bovidae; genus Ovis; species Ovis canadensis. The sequence goes on from NC_091250.1 coordinate 67,306,883, forward strand.
TCTGCATATAAGTTAAATAGTCAGGGTGACAATATATAGCCTTGACATACTCTTTTCCCGATTCGGAACCAGTCTGTTGTCCATGTCCAGTCTATTTCTTGACCTGCATACAGATTTCTCAGAAGACAGGTCAGGTGTTCCGGTATTCTTATCTCTTTAAGAATTTTCCACAGTTTGTTGTGATCCATACAGTCAAAGGCTTTGGCATAGTCAATAAAGCAAAAGTAGATATTTTTATGGAACTCTATTGCTTTTTCGATGATCCAATAGATGTTAGCAATTTGATCTTTGGTTCCTCAGCCTTTTTAAAATCCAGTTTGAACATCTGGAAGTTCAAGGTTCATGTACTGTTGAAGCCTGGCTTGGAGAATCTTGAGCATTACTTTTTTAGCATGTAGATGAATGCAATTGTGTGGTAGTTTGAACATTTGTTGGCATTGCCTTTCTTTGGGATTAGAAATAAAACTGATGTTTTCCAGTCCTGTGGCCACTGCTGAGTCTTCCAAATTTGCTGGCACATTGAGTGCAGCACTTTCACAGCATCATCTTTTAAGATTTCAAATAGCTCAGCTGGAATTCCATCACCTCCACTAGCTTTGTTCATAGTGATGCTTCCTAGGCCCACTTGACTTCACACTCCAGGATGTCTGGCTCTAGGGGAGTGATCACACCATCATGATTATCTGGGTCATGAAGATATTTTTTGTACAGTTCTTCTGTGTATTCTTGTCATGTCTTCTTAATATATTTTGCTTTTGATTAGGCCAAACCATTTCTGTCCTTTACTGGGCCCATCTTTGCCTGAAATGTTCCCTTAGTATTTCTAATTTTCTTGAAGAGATCTCTAGTCTTTCCAATTCTATTGTTTTTCTCTATTTCTTTGCATTGATAACTAAGGAAGGCTTTCTTATCTTTCCTTGCTATTCTTAGGAACTCTGCATTCAAATGGGTATATCTTTCCTTTTGTCCTTTGCCGTTAGCTTCTCTTCTTTTCTCAGCTATTTATAAGGCCTCCTTATACAACCATTTTGCCTTTTTGCATTCATTTTTCTTGGGGATGGTCTTGATCACTTCCTCTTGTACCATGTCAGGAGCCTCTTCAGTCATTCTATCAGATCAAATCCCTTTAATCTATTTGTCACTTCCACTGTATAATTGTAAGGGATTTGATTTAGGTCATACCTGAATGGTCTAGTGGTTTTCCCTACTTTTTAAATTCTGAATTTGGCAATAAGGAGTTCATGAGCCACATTCAGCTCCTAGTCTTGTTTTTGCTGACTGTATAGAGCTTCTCCATCTTTGGCTGCAAAGAGCATAATCAATCTGATTTCAATGCTTACCATCTGGTGATATCCATGTGTAGAGTTTTCTCTTGTGTTGTTGGAAAAGCGCATTTGCTATGACCAGCATGTTCTCTTGGCAAAACTCTGTTAGCCTTTGACCTGCTTCGTTTTGTATTCCAAGGCAAAGTTTCCCTGTTACTTCAGATAGCTCTTGACTTCTACTTTTCCATTTTAGTCCCCCATAATGAAAAGGACATCTTTTGGGGGGTGTTAGTTCTAGAAGGTCTTGTATGTCTTCATAGAACCATTCAACTTCAGCTTCTTCAGCATTACTCGTCGGGGCATAGACTTGAATTACTGTGATACTGAATGGTTTCCCTTGTAAACAAACAGAGATCATTCTGTTGTTTTTGAGATTGCCTCCAAGTACTGCCTTTGGACTCTTGTCAACTCTGATGGCTACTCCATTTCTTCTAAGGGATTCTTGCTCGCAGTAGTAGATACAATGGTCATCTGAGTTTTGTCTCCTAAATAACACTATATAACTTGAAACAATTATTTCAAAAAGTAGAATTTGGGACACACTTTCCTCATGTTTGTTTGGTTGTTTCAGCCACTTCATTTTGGATAAAAAATGTTTTCAATCCCTTGGTTGATTTTTCTTTTGATGCCCATTACCACAATTAGTTTCACCATAAATACACATTTTCTTAATCTTAGACTCAATGTTAAGTTTGCTTTCCTCAGCTTAATATATACACTACTGCTTTAAACAAAGGTTTCTTTTTTTTTTTTTAAGTAAAAATGCCCCCTGAATTCCTAGACAGGTATCAAATATTTTCAAAAACTGAGAGTACACTTGATCAATCCTTTTGATTTTCATTAAAATTTGCATATGGGTTTTGCTTAAGTAGATTTTCCCAATATATTATAGCTTGTATTATAATGTTTATAAAGGGTGGGTATTTAAATACATATATGAATATATATAAACATATACTATATATATATTTAAAATATTCCAGAGTCTCTCTTCCCTGATGGCTCAGATGATAAAGAATCTGCCTGCTATGTGGGAGGTCAGGAAGATCCTCTGGAGAAAAGAATAGCTACTGACTCCAATATTCAGACAAGTGAGCCTGGCAGGCTATAATCCATGGAGCTGCAGAGTCAAACACTACTGAGCAATGAACAGAGTTTTTCCAAACAATATTACCAATGGAAATTTCTTATATAATGTTTCTTGTTCACCTGAATTCCATCCAATTCGTGCTAGTCCAAAATAAATACTGAGATAAGAAGGGGTATTTCCGTGTAGGTCAGATTGGATAAATTTAAATAATTTGAGAATGTAATGCTGAATGTTAGAGTTTGATTGTACCAAAGTCTTGACATTCTAAAGCATGGTTTCTTCACTAAGATGGTGTCAGTGTAATGAATATCATATTACAGTCTTCATTCTGCAGCTACACATGATAAAATATTTTCATTCATAAAATGTCACGGACATTTAGACAGAAGACTGTTAAATTCCATGACATGAAATCTTTTTGGAAAACAAGACTCAAGAGCTGCCTAGATCCTCACTGCAGAGTGAAATGGTCTGCATGTTGGGAAGAAAAACAAAACAACAAAACACTATCTGACATGCTGTAATATAAATACATATGAGTAAATAACTAACAACATATGCTGTAGTTCTATTCAATAATCCCAGTTTAATAAAAATTACATATACGTGCCAGAGATGCAGGAGACACAGATTCTTTCCGTGGGTCTGGAAGATGCCCTAGAGGAGGAAATTACAACCTGTTTCAGTATTCTTGCCTGGAAAATTACATGGACAGATGATCTTTGTTGACTACAGTCCATGGGGTGGCATATATGTATGTATATATACAAATATGCATGTTTTCTCAGTCACTCAGTTGTGTCTAACTCTTTGCCACCCCATGGACTGTATAAATATATATATTTCTTACTAACATTCTTCTTTAGTCATTGCCCTTGAATTCCACTTTACAGAGTATAAACATTTGTGTAGTGGCAAACACTGTAGAAGTAGATGATCAAAGAAAAGTATTAACTTCTGGACTTTCAGCTCTTGTGAGGATTAAGAAAAATGTTAATACATCAAGGTTGGGCATAATGCTAAGCTCATTTTCCTCTTTTTCTTTCCTTCTTTGCTATTGGTTCATCCATTTAAGCCTAGAGTTCTTTTTATATTGGCAACAATGGTTTATACAAAACTCTAGGAAACTTGCAAACTCATGTCCATCCCATTCCTTCTTCAGTTATTCTGCTGCACAGTAAAATATAGTGTTCAGTCTATTTTCCATATACCATAAAACAAAGATTTGATTTGAGATATTTTATTGACTGCATCAGAAAAAATGTTAATAATATTATATAGAAATCACATATCTACAGTGATAGTCTAAAAGTAGTTTAAAATATCTAAAATATAGTTTTAATTTTTAAAAATATTTAAAAAATAAGCCTATCATTATGCTTTATGTTATGAATACATTCTATATACATCTTTTTCTTTCTCATTAGGTTCACCTAGATTCTGTGATACATTCTTTAATCAAGATGAGAGGCTGTGTGTTCAGTCATGTCCAACTTTTTGTGACCACATGAACTATAGCCAGCCAGGTTCCTCTGTCCATGGAATTTTCCAGGTGGGAATACTGGCGTGGGTTGCCATTTCCTTCTCCAGGAAATGTTCCTGACCCAGGGTTTGAACCCATGTCTCTTGCATCCTCCTGCGTTGGAAGGAACATTCTTTACCAGTTGAGTCACCAGGGAAGACCTATTAAGATAGAGCTTACCTCAACCTGACCATTTGGTGCTTACTCACATTTTAATGTTCATCACATTTTCCAATCATGAAGTGTTAGATATTTGAAAATGTATTTTATGATATCAGTTACCAACTTAATGGATCATAAATATTTCATATACTACATGGTGAGAACACTGATCGATATAAAGCTGGTGTGTGACTATTGAAATTCTACAATGGATTTTTTTAAATCACATTAACTGAGCTGAAAATCAAAATAAACACAACTTTAAGTAAAAGAAAGAGCACATTATATGGTACACCTGTTATTAGTTACAAATGTAATATTAAAGATTTATATTATGGCAATTATACTAGCAGAAAGGAGGGTTTTTTTTTTTTTAAATTTAGACTTCAGTTTAGAGCATTTGGAGAGGAAATCTGGAACAGTTATATAACTGAAGTCTGTCCAAAATTTCTTGACTTCTGTTTAAGACTTTTAATGAATAATTGAATATTTCCACAATTTTATCTCCTAGGAACTAGTGATTTTTTTCAATTCCATTTCCAGAGTGACACCCAATTGTCGGTGAAAAATTTTAGTCTTAATTTGTTGTTTACTAAACTACTGAACTGGAAAAGGTCAGCTTTCATTCCAATCCCAAAGAAAGGTAATGCCAAAGAATGCTCAAACTACCGCACAATTGCACTCATCTCACATGCTAGTAAGGTAATGCTCAAAATTCTCCAAGCCAGGCTTCAGCAATACGTGAACCATGAACTCCCTGATGTTCAAGCTGGCTTTAGAAAAGTCAGAGGAAAGAGAGATCAAATTGCCAACATCTGCTGGATCATGGAAAAAGCAGGAGAGTTCCAGGAAAACATCTATTTCTGCTTTATTGACCATGCCAAACCCTTTGACTGTGTGGATCACAATAAACCGTGGAAAATTCTGAAAGAGATGGGAATACCAGACCACCTAACCTGCCTCTTGAGAATTCTGTATGCAGGTCAGAAAGCAACAGTTAGAACTGGACATGGAACAACAGATTGGTTGCAAATAGGAAAAGGAGTCTATCAAGGCTGTATATTGTCACCCTGCCTGTTTAACTTCTATGCAGAGAACATCATGAGAAACGCTGGGCTGGAAGAAGCACAAGCTGGAATCAAGATTGCCAGGAGAAATATCAATAACCTCAGAAATGCAGATGACACTACCCTTACGGCAGAAAGTGAAGAGGAACTAAAAAGCCTCTTGATGAAAGTGAAAGAGGAGAGTGAAAAAGGTGGCTTAAAGCTCAACATTAAGAAAAGGAAGATCATGGCATCTGGTCCCATCACTTCATGGGAAATAGATGGGGAAACAGTGGAAACAGTGTCAGACTTTATTTTTTTGGGCTCCAAAACCGCTGCAGATGGTGACTGAAGGCATGAAATTAAAAGACACTTACTCCTTGAAAGAAAATTTATAACCAACCTAGATAGCATATTGAAAAGCAGAGACATTACTTTGCCAACAAAGGTCCGTCTAGTCAAAGCCATGGTTTTTCTAGTGGTCATGTATGGATGTGAGATTTGGACTGTGAAGAAAGCTGAGTGCCAAAGAATTGATGCTTTTGAACTGTGGTGTTGGAGAAGACTTTTGAGAGTCCCTTGAACAGCAAGGAGATCCAACCAATCCATTCTAAAGGAGATCAGCCCTGGATGTTCTTTGGAAGGAATGATGCTAAAGCTGAAACTCCAGTACTTTGACCACCTCATGCAAAGAGTTGACTCATTGGAAAAAACTGTGATGCTGGGAGGGATAGGGGCAGGAGGAGAAGGGGATGAGAGAAGATGAACTGGCTGGATGGCATCATCGAGCCGATGGACTTGAGTTTGAGTGAACTCCAGTAGATGGTGATGGACAGGGAGGCCTGATGTGGGGTCACAAAGAGTCAGACACAACTGAGTGACTGAACTGAACTGAAACTGCTGAACTTATATTTGGTGGTGATTTAGTCGCTAAGTGGTGTCTGACTCTTGTGACCCCCTGGACAGTAGCCTGCCAGTCTCCTCTCTCCATGGGATTCTCCAGGCAAGAATACTGAAGTGGGTTGCCATTTCCTTCTCCAAAACTTACATTTAGTAGACTGGTTGGAAAATTGGTAGTATTAATTGATGGTTGAAGCTTAATCCATTATCTAAAGAATACTTGACTCTGTTCAAATAGGATATTAGAAGTGCATTCACTTGAATATATCTAACATGAACTCTTTGTTTTACTGACTAAGCAACAAAACTAAGAAAAAATTTAGTAAATAAATAATAGTGGAAATTATCCTTTTCTTTATTTTCAATTTAATGTCTTTCTTGTGTAGTTATTTAGTGTTAACAGTTTATATTTTTGAAGTTTCAAATTTTTGAACAGCATTTTTTATCATCATGAATGGCTCTTCTAAGAAGTCAAAGTTATATAAGCCGTAGAGCAAAGCAACAATACAGTGAACATTTCTGATGTGCCTTAGAAATGATGACTCATTTCTACTTAGAAATCTCAAATTTTCATATTTGTCAGTGATGCTACATTAACAATATTTGAGTGCTTATAGCCACTATGTTTTGCTTCCCTACTGGCTCAGATGGTAAAGAGTCTGCCCACAATGCAGGAGACCTGGGTTCAGTCCCTGGGTCAGGAAGATCTCTTGGAGAAGGGAATGACAACTGACTCCAATATTCTTTCTTAGGAAATGCAATAGACAGAGGAGCCTGGTGGGCTATAGTCCATGAGGTCACAAAGAGTCAGACACAACTAAGTGACTAACACACACAAATACAGCTACTAATTTAGAGCAGAAAACATAAATATTTGTAAAAAGCAATGCTATTGCAGTACAACTATTTTCCAATTATCCTCTCTTACAATTTTCTTATGAGATTGTGTAATTTTTTAATTTTTAATTGCACAACAGAAATAGCCAGAAATCTTGAGAAATTTTAACCTAGTATGAGTTAAGATTCACATTCTAATTATGTGAAAGAATTGTGATAGAATTTCTATGTTTATTTGAAAAGTATAGAAAGAACTCTGCTTCTTAAAATTTCTAGGTAAATAACACATCTTGGAGATGAGATGTGGAACCAAACTACAATAAATATGTGTATGTGTGTGTGTGTGTGTGTGTGTATATATATATATATATATATACACTTACATTTACATACATACTTATATATATGAAAATAGTAGTCAGACTCCTTTAATTTATTTGATCTGGGCAATATTTATGACATCTAATTTCATTATTAGCAAAACTAAACTAAATATTCTCACCAAAAGAAATTATTATGGATATTGGGATACTTTTTACATAAATAAATTTTATACACTTATAAAATAAACTTGTTTAATGTTGACCAATATCAGGCAATACGACTCTTTTAAGGGATATACCCCATGCTTTAGCATGTGAACCATTCTCTCTGTTTCTAATCAGTAATGGTCAACAATTTATTCCCCCTGTGACATGCATCACTGAGCCATGAAGTAACAAAATATATTCAATGATCCTTGTATGGTTGGCTACTAGCTATAGTACTATCCTGCTGAATAATGAATGATTATTCAGAATTTTTATAAGGCTTACTAATCTACCCTAAAGTTTACTGTAACTTCTATCATAACTTTAAAAAAATGATCTATATTTTAACAAGTAAAATATTGATATTTTAAAATCATGCCTTACTTATCTTTGTGTCTCCAAAATCACCACAGAGCTTGGCACATAATAGATGGCAAACTATTTTTAACTTAATTGTTAAACTAGATAATGTCAGAAATTCTTTATAAGAAAAAATATGTATAAAAATAATAAGGAATAATCAAGTCTGTGCTTTAAAAAATCTTAATATTTTTATATATTATTGATCCATGCTAAAGGGCAATATTAAATAACAAAATTTACATTTTATGATGTTATAAATTCCTTCTCATTTTCATATCTAAGATGGATTTCTGTTATACTGAATTTCAAGCTGCAATATGTTGTGATGTATAGTAGGAGACAAGGATCTCATGGATTTTATATAGTATCTTAACAGATTTTGTGACAATTATCATTAGTGGTCACATGTCAAAAATTTCCAGAATTTGTCCTCTATGGTATTTTCAGAATGTTGTAAAAATATTGTAACTTTAAAGTCCTTTACATAGAAAATTTAATAGTAAGTTCTATATCAATAATTTTAAAATATGGGGAATAGGAGAATGGACCATAAAAATCTTAAAATTTAAACATAATACCCAGCATGCATCATTTTTTATCTTTGTATACACTTACCTTCCATGGACGAAGGCATGGCAACCCACTTCAGTATTCTTGCCTGGAGAATACCCATGGACAGAGGAGCCAGGTGGACTACAGTCCATTGGGTCGCAAAGAGTTGGACATGACCAACCTACTAAGCACAGCCCACTTCTCTTATTGTGAAATAAAATCTGTAACTTGTTTAGCAGAAGAGAAAGTAATCCAACATCAATTGATAAAATATTGTAAATTAATTAAAGGCAAGTTGACATTCCAGCTGGATAAAACTTTAAGAGAAACATATTATGAAACTGGAACAAAGCCAAAACCCTTGGACTAAATAGCTCTATATCATTTTTGTGTTTGTTTTTGTGAATATTGCCTGAACTTCTGTAGTTGTTCCTGTATCACATTGAAATGTGACTCCATTCCTGACTCAGATGAAGCAAAATATTCAAAGTTATGCAATGAATTATGCAGTAAATGCAAAAAAGTTTCTCTAAGATTTAACAAAGTTACTCTATTTTATTTACTTATATGAATAAAAAAAGACTCAGTGTATCTCACTGGATTGTCCCAAATATTAATACAATGGAGAAGTTTTTGGAATTTTTGAGGCAAAAAAAACGAAGGTTACTTTATTTTATTTACTAAGAACTGAAATCTACCCCAAAAGATTGTACTTTGAATCACCAACTATGGCAACAGTTTCACTTTAGTGCTATTAGAATCAACATGTAAATTATTAATATATAGATAGAGAGCTGAAGAATTGATGCTTTTGAACTGTGGTGTTAGAGAAGACTCTTGAGAGTCCCTTGGATTGCAAAGAAATCCAACCAGTCAATCCTAAAGAAAATCAGTCCTGAATATTAATTGGAAGGGCTGACTGAAGCTGAAACTCCAATACTTTGGCTATCTGATGTGAAAAATTGACTCATTGGAAAATACCCTGATGATGGGAAATATTGAAGGCAGGAGGATGGGACGACAGGGGAAAAGATGGTTGGACGACTTCACTGACTCAATGGACATGTGTTTGAGTAAGCTCTGGGAGTTGGTTATGGACAGGGAAGCCTGGCATGCTGTAGTCCATGGGGTCGCAAAGAGTCAGACACGACTGAGCAACTGAACTGACTGACTGACACGGCAGTTCATTTAGGATTTTTTTTTTTTTTTTGCTTATTGCTTATATCAAACATATACAAGGAAAAGGAGCGAGAGAGAGAGGAAAAAAAGAAACAATCATAGAATCTGTAAAGTGGAGTAAGAGCCACAAGGTATACATGCATAAATTATTGAGAGACTATCCTAGAGTTATGCACGATCAAGGAAGCAATAGAGTAGTGCCTACTTTCAGCATAGCATGAATATAAATTATTGACCTACAAGCAATGCTATGAAAAACTGAGTGATAAATTAAAGGCTGATTGTTGCTTATATCTGGTTGACTAGTTCATTCAGGTTAAGAGAACTCTATTTGGAAACTTAGCCTTTCTTTCTCTTTCTTTACAAAATTGACATTTCTAAAACATTGCAGCATCCTCATCAGATACATGCCAAACAGGCTGGCAGTCACATTCGTTAGCTTATCTTTAATGAACGCCTCCATATAGCAGTGTGATGAAGAGTATGTGTCAGATGTACCTGGACTGGACCTCACCTTGGACTCTTCCATTTCCTGGCCTTATGCCTTTCTTTAGCAATTATTTGACTGCTGGAAGCCTCTGTTTCTATCCAAAATGGAGGACTTTTGGACATATTGTCCAAAACAAGCACAATATGTATGTCCTTGACTTGCAACCTGTTTTAAATAATAAATTTTTTAGAAAAGATGCTGTTCAGTTCACCTCAGTTCAGTTCGGTCGCTCAGTCGTGTCCAACTCTTTGCGACTCCATGAATCGCAGCACGCCAGGCTTCCCTGTCCATCACCAACTCCCGGAGTTCACTCAGACTCACATCCATCGAGTCCGTGATGCCATCCAGCCATCTCATCCTCGGTTGTCCCCTTCTCCTCCTGGCCCCAATCCCTCCCAGCATCAAAGTCTTTTCAAATGAGTCAACTCTTCACATGAGGTGGCCAAAGTACTGGAGTTTCAGCTTTAGCATCATTCCTTCCAAAGAACATCCAGGGCTAATCTCCTTTAGAATGGACTGGTTGGATCTCCTTGCAGTCCAAGGGACTCTCAAAAGTCTTCTCCAACACCACAGATCAAAGGCATCAATTCTTCGGCGCTCAGCCTTCTTCACAGTCCAACTCTCACATCCATACATGACCACTGGAAAAACCATAGCCTTGACTAGATGGACCTTTGTGGCAAAGTAATGTCTCTGCTTTTGAATATACTATCTGGGTTGGTCATAATTTTTCTTCCAAGGAGTAAGCGTCTTTTAATTTCATGGCTGCAGTCACCAGTACAAATTAAGTGGTCAGTATATTGCTTCATCATGCTTATTGCTGGTTGCTGTTTTTGTTTTTATTGCTTCTTTTTTTCCCCTAGCTGATACTATTTTTTAAAACATAAGCAAAGATCTTTCTGATTAGATCTTCTAGGCTAAAGTACTATTACTGTGGGTCTTGCAATTTACTCTGCAACTGACAGTCTCTTTAATTGCTACAATGCTTGTATATCAAGTGTATATCAATAGGTTGCCTGGCTTCTTGTTGCCATAAATCCCATCCCATTTACATTCAAAAATTTATTTAAAATAATCCTAGTTTATCCTACTCAAGAAAGAACAGTATTTACTTAATCTCCACATTTCCTCTACTATTTTGTGGCTTTGGACCACAACAAAGGTGAGTTAGCACTGACTCAATGGAAACAAGCTCCCTTAAATCCTAATAGAAGAGCATTAGGAAATTCAAAATTAAGAATATTATTCTGCATAAGATCACTTAAAGTATTTTTAATTTATTAAACTTTGCATTATTGTACCCATTAACTTTTTTATATAAAGAGGGAATATCATTCACTTTTATTCTTTGCAACTCATTTCAAGAAAATTATTTTTTGCATTCTATTAATGCATTGCCTTGACTGCTTGTCTCTTGTGGAACTGATGTGTGTGTGTGTGTGTACACAAGAGTGGATCTCTTATTATCAAAAGGCCAGCAGCACTATAGGATTGAATTTGTGACCTGAAGGTTAAATTCCACTTAGCAGTAATCACTAAACTGTGCTCCATTATAGTTGCATTAAAGAAAAATTGAGACAGCTGACATCTGGTACCTCCCCATCTAAAACCTTTTAAACAACTTGGGGACAAAAAAGGGCTTTTATTTAGGAAGTGAACAAAACTCTAGGTATGTGTCACTTAAAGATCTGGAAATTTTCTGTAAGATGCACTGTTCAAAAATGGTCAGAATATACCTTTATTGGAATAAAATGTTAAACCACCTTTTTTTCACTTTTACAAATCTTTCCTTGATCTATATAAAGAATATAAAGAGTGCATGTGCAGAACAACCAAGTTTCACTCTATTTTGAAAATTCCTTCATAAAATTAACATATTTTGCTTTCATTGGCAACATCTCAAATCAAACTAACAAAATTATTGTAAAATAAAGTATATTAATTTATTTACATACATTTAGAGCTTTCCTGGTGGTTCAGTGGTAAAGAATCTGCCTGCCACACAAGAGTCACAGGAGACACAGGTTTGATCCCGGGGTTAGGAAGATCCTCTGGAGGAGGGCGTGGCAACCCATTTCAGTCTTCTTGTCTGGAGAATTCCATGGACAGAGCAGCCTGGCAGGTTGCCATCCATAGGGTCACAGAGAGCTGGACATGACTGAGGTGACTTAGCATGCACACACACATATGTAAATTATAAACAGTGACTCTCTTGTTATATGTATAAGTAAGTGTTAGTCTCTGAGTCATGCCTGACTCTTTGCAACCCCATGGACTGCAGCCTACCAAGTTCCTCTGTCCATGAGATTTTGCAGGCAAGGATACTGGAGTGGGTTGCCATTTCCTTCTCCAGGAGATCTTTCCAACCCAGGGATTGAGCCCAGGTCTCCTGCACTGCAGGCAGATTTTTTACCTACTGAGCTACAAGCTAAGCCCATATACATATGTCATATGTATAAATAGTTAAATAAGTTTTCCTGATATTTTATGTAGTTAATTTCAAAAGTGTTTTACTAAGAATATATTTATTAAGTAGATTTGCAAACACTAGGATTTTCATCAGAAAACAATAAAGAATCATTCATGAAAATTCACAATGCATTTCTTAGTTTAAGATAAAGAAGCATTTTATTAAAAATTAATTTAGTATGTCACCAGTAATAGCCTACAATATTATAAAGGTGTTTCTTTTTAGAAAATTTAACAAACATTTTGGAAATTTATAGTGACAGAACTATAGTTCTGGTTATAAATTTCCTCCAGAACACACACCTAATTTTTCAGCTTTCAAAGGCTATTCTTCTATTTCCCCAAGAGAGGATAATGATATACATATACTTTCACTCTTGTTTTGTGAAATAACAGAATAGATGCCAAAACTACCTAATAAACAATAATGAAAAGCTCCTTCTTGCCCTTGATACAAAGACTTTACAGGCAAAAAATACACATACATAAATAACCTAGGACTACTTACAGAAGCAAATAATGGACAAATGCCAAGCAGAGTTCAGTAAAAGAAGGAAATAAATCCAGCTATCTGCTATCTGTGAGAGATATATTCAAATGACATGTGTAGGTTGGATCTTATTCATTTCTTTACTCATTTAATTTTTATTGAATGCAGGTTTGAAAGTTGGGAGAATGGAAGTGTGAGTAGTCCACAGAAAAACCAGTTTACTCTTGAAGAGTTTTCATCAAAGAATTATAGAAAGTTATGCTGCTAAAATATCAGAGTTTGATTATTGGTTTTTCTACTTACCAATTTTGGAATCTAAGCAAATTGACAAATCCTCTGATCTAGAACTAATAAAATCAGTGTAATACTCCCCTCCTCATGGAGTTGCTATAGAATGTGTGTGTGTGTGTGTGTGTGTGTGTGTGTGTGTATGTACACATACAGTCTTCTTGTCTGGAGAATTCCATGGACATAGCAGCCTGGCAGGTTGCCGTCCACAGGGTCACAGAGAGCTGGACATGACTGAGGTGACTTAGCATGCACACACACATATGTAAATTATAAGCAGTGACTCTCTTGTTATATGTATAAATGCAGGGATTCTGTGTACTTAAGAGCTATTATTGTTTTTAACATGACTTATTACATTAGAACGTAAGGCATATTTTAAAAGAGATGTAGTAAAAGTGAACTAAAGAAATTTTCAGAATGACAAACACTTTCCCATCAAAAATGAAAAGTAAATTCTCTGTAGAGGAGCATTTGAACTGTGCCCTGAAGGATTTCTATTTACATTTAGCTTCAGAGAATGAGCACCATTAGAAAGATTAGTTTAGAAGAAATTTATTCAAATGGAATTTTGAATGAGATCAGGAATTACAGCTTATTTTGTAAAAGGAGTACAAAATTAGGTTTGATTTAATATAATGTTCAAAGGGTCTAGAGAATATACCAAATCTGGGGAAGGGAATAACATATAAATGTTCAAGATTGGATATAAAGGAGCCATATACATTTCTAAATAGATTGAGACTGAAAAATAACCTACGAATTTGCTCAAATGACTTTAGAGGAAGTTTCTTTTTTTTTTTTTCTTTCCATTTTTCTCTATGGGACAATTTGACGAAGAATTTGGAGAAATCAGAGGTAATCATAGAGTAAAATAGAGTAAAATATAATTGTCATCATTTGCCTCCTTAGAAATTTTCAGGAGTCTAAGCATTGCTAGAAAATATATTTTATAGGTAAAATGAATAAAGAAATTCTTGAATTCTATGTACTATGTTCATGATAAAGAGAAGAGCAAAAGTCAAATGAGAAATAAAGGAACTAGGGATCATTTAAACAGTGATCATAACACAACTAAACATATACCTTTGAATTTATTTTTCTCATGAATCAATAGATGATTGTTGTGTTATCCGTTTACTTGGTCAGTTCATAACAATTCTTCCTCATGCTTCATTCTTATTAAATTTATTCACTGGCTAGGACAGAATGGTGTGATAGTTCATTTCCCTAAGCACAATTAGACACTTGGGTCCATTTCAGTATCATTTTTGTATTAATATTCATCTCATGCAAACTTAATTTATTTACAACTGCCACTTCCTCAATAGAGAAATGGTCCTATTTTGTACCTTATTAGCAGTGATTTTGGAGTCCAAGAAAATAAACCTGTATGATGACAGCTAACTGAACTCCACTGCTGAAAAGCAAGGTCTTTTCTGAAAGGAGATTAAGCTGCACAACTTCATGATTACACAGAAATTGGACACAAAATGGATCTAGATCTAATAAGATACAGTGAAGTGGAAGTCGCTCAGTCATGTCCAATTCTCCAGGCCAATGGAGTGGGTAGCCTTTCCCTTCTCCAGGGAATCTTCCCAACCAAGGGATCGAACCCAGGTCTAAATTTATAACATTGTAAATGTTAGGTTATTATTAAATTATGAAAATCTAAGAAATGATAGAGCAGAGTATGAAAAGATGAGAAAAAACTTAGATATAACTTCAGAATGACACTCAAGGTACTCAGGGCTGGATTGAACTTAGTATTTAATAATCATTTATTTAACAGCTAGGGCTTCTCTGATAGCTCAGTTGGTAAAGAATCCACCCTCAATGCAGGAGACCCCAGTTTGATTCCTGGGTTGGGAAGAGCCACTAGAGAAGGGATAGGCTGCCCACTCCAGTATTCTGAGGCTTCCTTTGTGCCTCAGCTGGTAAAGAATTCGCCTGCAATACAGGAGACCTAGGTTGGATCCCCGGGTTAGGAAGATCCCCTGGGGAAGGGAAAGGCTACTCACTCCAGTATTCTGACCTGGAGAATGCCATGGACTATTGAGTGCATGGGGTCGCAAAGAGTCCGACACGACTGAGCAACCTTCACTTCACCTTACCTTATTAGATGTAGAACTGTTTCGTCTCCAGTTCCTCTCTGCAGTAGTTATGAAGTTGTGCAGCTCAGTCTCCTTTCAGAAAAGAACTTGCCTTTCAGCAGTAAGAAGTTCAGTTAGAGGACACCAGAAAGTTTTAGTTTCTTGGGCTCCAAAAGCACTGCTGCTGCTGGTGGTAGCCATGAAATTAAAGGATGTTAACTCCTTGGAAGAAAAGCTATTACAAAGCTAGATGGTATATTAAAAAGCAGAGACATCACTTCACTGACAAATGTCCAGACAGTCAAATCTATGGTTTTTCCAGTAGTCATGTATGAATGTGAGAGTTGGAACACAAAGAATACTGAACACCAAAGAACTGATACTTTCAAATTGTGGTGATGGAGAAGACTTGAGAGTCCCTTGGACTGCAAGATCAAACCAACCAATCCTAGAGGAAATCAACCCTCACTACTCGTTTAAAGACCTGATGCTGAAGCTCCATGACTTTTGCCACTTGATGTGAAGAACTGATCCACTGGAAAAGACCCTGAAGCTGGGGAAAAAATGAAGGCAAAAGTGAAGGGGGAAACAGAAGATGAAACAGTTAGATAGCATCCTTGACTCAGTGGACATGAATCTGAGCAAACTCTGGGAGATAGTGAAGGACAGAGGAGCCTGGATTCTGCAGTCCATCAGGTTGCAAAGAGATATGACAGATATGACTTAGCCACTGAACAACAGCATATAATTTCTAGTTTTTAAGACCCACTCAAGTACTTAAACTAAGGCCATCTACACTTTCTCAGGCAACCTTCAGGCAGACTGAGCACAATGGGGATAGCAGGATCAGTTCATTTCTGTCCTCCATGATTCTATCGGAAATCTTTTTATTAAAGCTCTTATTGGAATTGTTGAGAATCTCTCAGAGTAGCTTCACAGAGTAGCTTCTCAGAATAGCTTCTTTATTCCTCCTCTCTTTGCACAGATGTCATATTGCACCATGCTAAAAGCTTTTCCTTCCTACTACTGTCCCTCTCCTGTCCTTCACAGGCACTTTCCCTCAATACATTTCTTGCAATTCTAATTCCATCTAGACATGTGAAGACCCAACTGACATACTTTCAGAATTCCTAATATGAGGAAGTTACTTAAAATTACTTGTGGAATAAATGGATGGATGGATAGACTAGGAAGAAGTGTAAAGTTTTGTTGTTGTTAATTTCAGTTGTATAACATAAATCAACATATGTATATATTTTGGAATTATCACAATAAGTCTAAGTTAACATCCATCACCACACATCACAGTTACAAGATTTTTTCTCTTGTGATGAGAACTTTTAAGATTTACTCTCTTAGTAACTTTCAAATATATAATATATATAATATATTGCTATCAACTATAATCACCATGCTGTATATACAGCTCCAGGACTTATTTATTTCATAACTGGAAGTTTATACATTTGACCACCTTAACCTCTTTCATCCAGCCTCTCATCACCACCTCTGGCAATCACCTATCTGTTTTCTACATTTTTTTAAAAGATTTCATGTATAAGTGAGTTCATATGATATTTGTCTTCTCTGCTTCATTGAGTAAAATTTTATACATGAAAAATAAATAAAAAGTCAACTCTATTTTTTAAACTGGAGTAATAATTGTTCCATCTATTAAAAATACCCATTCGCTGTCACTAACATATTACCATCTATTCTTGACAGAAAGGTGGGAAATAATTCATAACATAAAATACCATAAAGAAAATATTATATATATTATAATTTCCCCACACCTTTTGTAATTTTTAGCATACATACTTATGTGCCTTATAATATGAGATATAATATAATCCACATGATACATCTGGAAAGAAGCTGAAACTCAAAATGCTTAAATAAGCCAAAAGTGATACAGGTAGCTAGTGATAATAACGGAATTTTTCTCTTCTTGTCTTTGATCCCTAAGATTCAAGGAGAAGTCTCTTAGCAAGGCACATTTTGTTGCTTTATGGTTTAGGTTAGGAATTAGCCACAGAAGAGAAAATTAGGTTTAATTATAACTTCATGTGTTCACTTTCATTCATTAGACTTATAGAGACATTCATCTGTTAAACAGAGTTGTAAGAAAAAATGATGTTATTTTCTTGCTCTGCTCCTAGTAACACTTCAGAGCCACTGTCATTTAGTGGAATTTTTAAAAAATTTCCCCTACTCATCCTTCTTCTATAATGTGAAAAATGTTGATCATCACATTTTTCATTTCAAATACCCCAAGATATAATTTTTTAAAGAAATACCTCACATTAGCTTTGGAATATTCCATCATCCAAACAAACACTGAGGAATTAGAGAATGATGTGATGGATGATATTTGTCTCTAAGTAAAAGAGTCTTCGAGCTAATGTAATTACACAAATGCTCATTTTATTATAACCTGTATCCTGGATTTTTGAGCAGGTGCAATAAATGGTCAATTACTTCAATGATTGGTAACATAAAGAAGCAACTAGAATCAAATATGGACCTTCTTTTCCTAAACAGACCTCTGCCTCCAAGCTGAAAATAAAAGCAAGTTTGCCCTAGCTACCATTTTCAATTAATTATATGCTAATTGACTTAGTAGGAAACGTGTTGGCTGTCTAACTCACTTTGAATTATCTTGCCAGAGCTGCCAGTGAAACCAGAAAACTCTTCCCCATCACACACATGCTTGATAAATCAATAAGTCAGTAAAACATAGCCTTGCTTATGACATAAATGTGTCAATTTTTTCCATGTTGTTTTAGACAGACACTTAAAATCTGAGGAGATAAATTGGTTTAAAAACACAGGAGACTGGTGCATTTATTTTCAGAAGCAATTCTTTTTTCTTCCTCTGATTGTATTTGACTTTAAAATAGCAAAAATCTATTGAATGCATGATAATGAAGGGATGTTTGCTGATTACAAACAAGAGATATCTATTTTGTCTTTGCTTTGTGAGTAGCACAGTGCTATTTATCTCCACATGCCCCTCCTTAAATCTGAGAGTTTTCTATTTCTCCAAAATAGTCACAGATGGTGGCAGGCAATTACATGATGCTGGATTTTCTTGAGCAAAGTCTTGGAATGCCAAACCTTACCCAATGACTTGCTGAGTGATTCACCTTAAAGGACCATTTTCTTTGATGTTCTGCAACCCAGAGCTTGATATGGTTATAATTCCCAGAGTCTCACGGCACTAGGAATCTGTCATTCATGGCAGCAGTAGGCTGTCTTGTGCTGTATTAAGTCTTTTTTCCCCCCTCTCTTTCTCTCTCTCATTATTTTTGAGGGGTAAAATATAATTGAGCTCAGAAAAAAGGTAATTTCAAGTCAAAGTTTTATCTAGCTATGACATTTATATATTTTTAAGAAAGTTATCTGAGAGCACATGATTAAAATCAATGTTAACATAATTTATTATAAGCTAGCTAACTTGAATAAAGGATGAATAATATCAAAACTGATAACATACATAAATGTGCTATGCTTTAATGTTTCTATATGGAGTGTGCATGCAAAGCTCTGCTCACTAGAGGTGACTTTGTTACAACAACAGATTCATTTACATATATATTTACAAAGAGGTATTCAGGATTTTACAGTTGTGGAATAAATTGAATAACCAAAAGAAAAATAGGAGTACTTTTTACGATATAGTTAAACACTTCCTAACATAATTTATGACAAGTGAATTTTAAAGGAATAAATAAATTATTTAATTAACTTAATTGAGTGCTATATTTTCTGCTAAGGGTATAATGGCAATACTGTAAATAATGCTTTTAGTCATTCTGAAATACATAATCTATTTGAAGAAAAAAATACATACATGCAATTGAAAGAAACAAATATAAAATTAATTCAGTTAACCTTATAGAGTTCATTCTATACTGAGTTGGTCAAAGAAGGTTTTGAAGAGAGAGTTGATGATGGATAGAAAATATAAAATAGAAACAATCCACTAGTAACCCACAAGAATAGTCTGGCATGAAGACTGTACGATATATACATTTCCTAATATGTAAAGTTTTACTAATAATTTTAAAACATTGCATACTAAACGTTTGTGTCTCTGTGCGTGCATACAGATATATATATATATACATGCATAAAAATTAGTGGACACCAGATGTAAGATATAAAAGTACTATGGAAAAAAAATTCCAAACTTGGATCACCCTATAATAGAGCAGTACCAATACTAACAAATACTGAGTATTTTTTGTATTAATGTTTTTTCCTTTGGAGAAGGATATAAGTTATATTTGATTTACAGTGTTGTATTAGTTTCACATGTACAGCAAAGTGATTCAGTTATACATCTATACATATTCTTCTTCAGATTTTTTCACTATATATGTTATTACAAAATACTGAGTATAGCTCCCTGTGCTATTGAGCAGGTCCTATCTATTTTATAGTGGTGTGTATATGTTACCCCAAATTCCTATTTTTTTCCTTCCCTCTCACCTTTCCCCTTTGGTAACTATACATTCAAACACTGAGTTTTTAAATGACACAGCCAGTCAAGCCAGCTCTCATCTGCAGCTCACTATTGTAGTCATCTTTATTTGTATGATTTTTTTTTTCACTTTATAGTTAAAACAATTTAATAAAAAATAATACTATTAAAATTAGCTTGAAGAAAACCTTGGCTTCCGATTTTGGAAAGCCTGGTTTATAAAAGATACCAACTCTTCCGCTGTAAAATCTATATAAAGAGTGAACACTACTTTCAGCTTGGTATAGAGCCATAGCATGCACAGTGAGAAAGGGAGTAGACTTGGGAGCCGACAGCTTGGGTGCAAACCTCAGTTCTACCTCATCCTAGATTTGTGATCTTCAAAAAAATGTTTTAATTTCTCATTCCCTCTTATATACAATGAGATAATAATGGTAGCTCTCATAGCTTTGTTCTACAAGTTTAAATGGATTAATCTGCTAAAGGGAGAGTGTCTAGATCAAACACATATCAGGCTCTCTATGTCCTAATAAAATAAAATAAAATAAAATAAAATAAAATAAAATAAAAAATTAAGAGAAAAAAAAACAAAAAACAACTCTTTGCACAATAAAGTCTAGCAAATTGTTAACAAATGAAAAAAAAAATACATCTCAGAACCGTTCTCCAACAATGGAATGGAGTGTGCACTATTTTTAAACTTAGTTGTCCATGTAGTATACTTTTGGATTACTAGATTATGAATCACTGATGTTCTATTGTATAAATTGGAAATACTGGAAAGGGGATAACAATTAAGATTGTTTCTCAGTTTGCTTCCAAAATTTCTTCTAAAAAATCTGTGAAAGTGAAAGTTAGTCACACAGTTATGTCTGACTCTTTGCGATCCCATGGACTATAGCCTGCCCAGTTCTTCTGTCCATGGAATTCTCCAGGCAAGGGTACTGAAGTAGGTTGCCTTTTCGTTCTCCAGGGGATCTTCCCTACCCAGGGATTGAAACTGGGTCTAAATCTGTGAGATGATCACAAAAGTAGCAAAGGTGACATCACTAACCGAAGTGATAAAATGTCAAAGAAACTGGGACAGAGGGTACTAGATGCTTATAACTTTAAGCACTGGTAACTATGTTTCTCTTTTTTTTTTTTCATTTTATTATTTTTTTTTAATTTTAAAATCTTTAATTCTTACATGCGTTCCCAAACATGAACCCCCCTCCCACCACCCTCCCCATAACATCTCTCTGGGTCATCCCCATGCACCAGCTCCAAGCATGCTGTATCCTGCGTCAGACATAGACTGGCTATCATGTAAGAATTGAATCGCCAGTCTATGTTTCTCTTTTTTTATAATTTGTATTATTTTTATTTAATTAAGAACTCATAACTCTAAGATTCTTATAGCTGATCTACTTATCAAGGTCTCATGATCAGAATATCAAATAGGACATTATCTCAAACAAGGTATAGCTTATTAGGTTACCACATACAGTCTCTGCAGTGGTCCTGTCTTTCCCTTGCATGTTCCCTAAGCACAAAGAATTCCAAAGCCTAGGTGTCCAAAGAATGGTTAGTATTTAGTTATAAAGCTCACTGTGGACATACCATATATGTTGGCATACCAATAAAAGAGAAATCATTGAGGGACATAAATAATATAAACCATGAGGCACATCTTAAAGGTGCATGTTTCATGAGTTCCTTATAGGGTAAGTTGATTGAGAAGCACTATTCTGGCATCTTGGGGCTTCCCAGGTGCCACTAGTGGTAAAGAGAATTCTCCTGCCAATGCAGGAGATGTAAGAGAAGCAGTTCTATCCCTGAGTAGGGAAGAGGCCCTGGAGAAGGAAATGGCAACCTGCTCCAGTATTCTTGCTTGAAAAGTTCCATGGACAGGGGAGCCTGGTGGGCTATAGTGCATGGAGCTGCAAAGAATTGGACATGACTGAGCAATTGAGCACACACACATTCTGGCATCTTGGTTTTAAAAGACAGGAATGGCTTAGTGGATAATTTCGGTGAGCTGAATTTTGATTAAAAAAAAAAGTATGATTGAGGTAGGCAGGATGTAGAAGAGAATTGCATGCTCTGAAGAGAACTGAATTATAAAGGTGAGAAAAATAAAAGGTTTGGGAAAGTATCAACAGACAACCAGTTCACAAGTGGATTGTTAATATAGGATTGTAGATAAATTCGGGGTTATTTGGTCAGAGCACAGGTTCAGCATCAGTATTTGTTTGTTCTCTAAATTTTTACAGTTTTGAATCCCTGTTACATGTAAAACACTACTGGAAATTTTTTAAAACCTAACATTAAGTGTTGTAAGTGCAAGAACACACAGAAATTCACAGCAAATTTACCTTGATTTGGGAGAATCAGATTCATTATTATTATAGTATTCTAGATTATTACTCCCTTATGCTCTGCGTAGGTTTGATTTATGAATGCAGGTGAGAAGCACTCCAATAGAAAAAATAAAAAAAGTAGCTGAAGTTGGTCATGTATTTCAGTTAGACAATATCTGGTCAAGGTTTCAGTGACATATAACATTTGCTCTTCATCAATGTCAGCTTCATTGTCTTCCTGCTCTTTGGTGACAACAGTCATATTTCATTGTTACACTGACCTTTGGAACATTGTTGGTTCACTGGGCATTACTCTAAAAGTGAGACTGTCTCACCTCCTGAGACTGGAACCAATGTCACAATTTGTTGACTACTTTTTCATAGAGTGTCAAGAAGCTTAAAAGGTTAGAAAAGGTAAAGAGTTCTTTCATGAGTTAACCTTGGTTTACTTTGCTCTTTTTCATCTGTTGCTAGTTATTTTGATGCTATTGGAAACATTGTCATTATTCCAGTTTGGGTCATGGAATTCAAGGGTAATTCAGATTATTTATTTTTAGAATTTCAGTTGTTTTAGCAGATAAACTTTGTTTCTGTGCTTCATGTTTTGGCCAAGTTTGTTGAGTAACCACGTGCATACATGCTAAGTCAGTTCAGAAGTGCCCAACTCTGCAACGCTATGGACTGCAGCCCGCCAGGCTCCTTCTGTCCATGAGATTATCCAGGCAAGAATAATGAAATGGGTTGTCATGCCCTCCTCCAGAGGATCTTCCCAACCCAGTGATTGAATGCCTGTCTCTTATATCTCCTGCATTGACAGGTGGGTTCTTTACCACTAGCGCCACCTAGGGAGCCCAAAGAGACAGTTTTGTTTCTCTGGCCTGTAAGGACATACAGGCAAGAATACTGGAGCTGGGGGTTGCCATGCCCTTCTCCAGGGGATCTTCCCCACCCAGGGATTGAACCTACATTATCATTCAAAATATTCAATCAAGATTTTGTTTTGGGCCACATACACAAGGAGAAAAGGTATATCTCTCCTTCCTCTGATAATTTGAAAGGCATATTTTTAGACCCAATGGGAACATGAACCTCAACGTATTAGAACAGGGAGATTTCATACTGATTAAAGATATAATGTGCTTATCTTTGAGAGTGACATGCAGAGAAAAAATGTAAAAAAAAATAAAAGCTAATTTTTATATTGGTAAAGGATACACATCAGATTCTATTATTAATAGTAAATTGGCACACCTTGATTTCTCCTAAACACCAGTTTATAACTTTTACTGCCATTAAAGATGGCCAAAGTAGTGATTACTTTATTTGACAGTTACGGGTCTACTGAGCCTGGCTCTGCTATCTATGGTGGCTGAGCAGTCACAAACAGACATTGTCTCTTGGGTTTCACTCAAAGACATTGTCCCTTAGGTTATTAAAATATATGTTTTTCTAGTATATTTTCAGTGTAATATTGAGAGTTACTGGCTTACATGAACCATCCTTCATTTCTACATCTAATGTAAAAACTGGAACGATTTTGAGTACCAATAAGAAAATGCACTGGATTAAGAGTCAATGAATTTTATATTAACCTAACACCCATCTTGGGTGGCCCCACAGGGCATGGCTTAGTTTCATTGAGTTAGTTAGACAAGGCTGTGGTCCTAGTGTGATTAGATTGACTAGTTTTCTGTGATTATGGTTTCAGTGTGTCTGCCCTCTGCTGCCCTCTTGCAACACCTACCGTCTTACTTGGGTTTCTCTTACCTGGACGTGGGGTATCTCTTCACGGCTGCTCCAGCAAAGTGCGGCCACTGCTCCTTACCTTGGATGAGGGGTATCTCCTCAACGCTGCCCTTCCCGGCCTTGAATGTGGAATAGCTCCTCTAGGTCCTCCTGTGCCCTCGCAGCCACCGCTCCTTGTACGTGGGGTCGCTCCTCCCAGCCACCGCCCCTGGCCTTGGGTGGAGGGGTAGCTCCTCTTGGCTGCTCCTGGGCTGTTGCAGCCTGGTACTCTCGGCCGCCGCCCCTAACCTCGGACGTGGGTTAGCTCCTCTCGGATGCTGACCCTGGAGAATGGGGTCCTGCTGGCTTCTGCCCCTGACCTCGGACATGGGGTAACTCCTCTCGGCCATGCTCTGCGCACTGCCACAGACGACCGCGCTCTGGCATATTGAGTTTTCATTTCAATCATAAAGAAAGGCAATGCCAAAGAATGCTCAAACTATCGCACAATTGCACTCATCTCACACACTAGTAAAGTAATGCTCAAAATTCTTCAAGCCAGGCTTCAGCAATACGTGAACCATGAAATTCCAGATGTACAAGCTAGTTATAGAAAAGGCAGAGGAACCAGAGATCAAATTGCCAACATCCACTGGATCATCAAAAGAGCAAGAGAATTCCAGAAAAACATCTATTTCTGCTTTATTGACTATGCCAAAGCCTTTGACTGTGTGGATCTCAATAAACTGTGGAAAATTCTGAAAGAGATGGGAATACCAGACCACCTGACCTGCCTCTTGAGAAACTTATATGCAGGTCAGGAAGCAACAGTAAGAACTGGACATGGAAAAACAGACTGGTTCCAAATAGGAAAAGGAGTACGTCAAGGCTGTACATCGTCACCCTGCTTATTTAACTTCTATGCACAGTACCTCATGAGAAACGCTGGGCTGGAAGAAGCACAAGGTGGAATCAAGATTGCTGGGAGAAATATCAATAATCTCAGATATGCAGGTAACACCACCCTTATGGCAGAAAGTGAAGAGGAACTTAAAAGCCTCTTGATGAAAGTGAAAGAGGAGAGTGAAAAAGTTGACTTAACGCTGAGCATGCATGTAAGAATTAAAGATTTTAAAATTTAAAAAAAAATAAATGCAGATTAGGGCATATTAATTATTAAAGTGAATAATATAAAAAAAAAAAGAAAATGAAGATCATGGCATCTGGTCCCATCACTTCCTGGGAAATAGATGGGGAAACAGTGGAAACAGTGTCAGGCTTTATTTTTTGGGGCTCCAAAATCACTGCAGATGGTGATTGCAGCCATGAAATTAAAAGACACTTACTCCTTGGAAGAAACGTTATGACCAACCTAGATAGCGTATTCAAAAGCAGAGATATTACTTTGCCAACAAAGGTCCGTCTAGTCAAGACTATGGTTTTTCCAGTGGTCATGTATGGGGATGTGAGAGTTGGACTGTGAAGAAAGCTGAGCACCGAAGAATTGATGCTTTTGAAATGTGGTGTTGGAGAAGACTCTTGAGAATCCCTTGGACTGCAAGGAGATCCAACCAGTCCATCATAAAGGAGATCAGCCCTGGGATTTCTTTGGAAGGAATGATGCTAAAGCTGAAACTCCAGTACTTTGGCCACCTCATGCGATGAGTTGACTCATTGGAAAAGACTCTGATGCTGGGAGGGATTGGGGGCAGGAGGTGAAGGGGACGACTGAGGATGAGATGGCTGGATGGCATCACTGACTCGATGGACGTGAGTCTGAGTGAACTCCAGGAGCTGGTGATAGACAGGGAGGCCTGGCGTGCTGCGATTCATGGGGTCCCAGAGTTGGACACGACTGAGTGACTGAACTGAACTGAACTGAAACTTTGACCAAATTTGTGACCTTGGTTGTATATTTTAACCACACTGGATTTCTGTGTCCTTATTTATAAAGAAATTGCAAAAAATATAATATTTAAATCTAAAATTACATGCTATATCTTTTATAAGCTTAACTGGAACTGACAAACCAACCAAGGTAACATAATTTGGGGTTTAGAGAAACATATGAGCTCCTATAGTCCCATGGGTTACCTGTAATTGAATTGGTGTGCAGCATTTGGCATATAATTAAAGGCAAAGACAACCATCCTAAGGTTTCAATCTCTCATCCTGGGATCATTGGACTCCCAGAGTTGTCCTCAAGCGTGCTATTGCCTGGTGTGCTCTTTAGAGAGTATATTAGTTTCAGAATAGAGCAAAATGCAGGTTTGGAAATGATCTATAAGACAGTTGAGAATTTATTTTCTCTTGGAATTCCCATTTTCTAAGGCACACAGAAATAATATAAATTTATAATTCTTTTTCAGAGAACTATACACAAGAGTTAAGTGAAAATTAAAGCATCATATGGTTATCTTCTTTTAAAAAAAATCCATCTACAATAAACTTCTATCTTATAGAGAGTGATTCTATTCTTACCTGTTATAATAACCAAGCATGGAACTCAAACAGAATGGAAGAAAAGAAAGGGAGAAGAGGAGGAAGGAAGGGTAGAAGGAAAGAAGGAGGTGGACTAATGGAGAGAGGGAAGAAGGGAAGGAGGAGGGTGGCAGGCAAGGAGAGAAGGGGAGAGAAAGAGCACTGTCCATCTGCTTAAAATAAATTCTTACCTGTTGTATTAATGTGAGAAAGTGGATCTCTCCTTTTACCAATACTAAAATTACATTTTATTTTTTACATATAGATAATTAAGGAAGAAATAAAATCATGTTTTACTTTCTGGTAAATAATTGCTTAAGTAAAGTATATCCATTAAGCTATATTTACTGAATATATTGTATTCAGAACACTTTAAAAGGCAGAGTGTTATAATGTTTAAAGATTATTGTTGTGTGTTGCATTTTGCAATCCCAAGATAGTATTTTTTTTCCCCACAAATGCCCTTATTAAGTACAGCATGTACTCTGAGGGCCTCTATAAGAATTTAAATGAGAATTCTTCAGAAGAAATACTGTTGCAGAGTATTAACATTTAAACTGCTATTAATCCCTGAATAGCACCAAATACCTTTTCTTCTGAATCAGGATACTGTATTTTGCTCAAGGAAAGCAAAAATGAGCAAGTAACTTGGATGGCATAAATATAAAGCATTTGTGTAATTATAGATTTCTGGTCATGTCACCACAATAAAAGTTAGAACAGCTGTGGGATTTTCATTATAAACTTTGATTTTCTTATGGCATGTAACCTGAAAACTACTTTATTTTCAACTAAGATGAAAATTTTCATGAAAAGCTTAACTAATAAAAAATGTTTCATTAATATCTACTCTTTTTGTGGCAGGTAGGGGACTAATTTTTGGTCATTTTATGTTACAAAAGATTTACTGCTTTGTGGTGTTCATCTTACAACAAACTTGGAAATATTTTTCTTGAAATGGTGCAAAATATAAACTTTTAATGGTTTTATGAAATTCACTAGGAAATTCTTATGTTTTAGCACATATAAATATATAAAATATTTAGATTGTAAAATAATTTTAATAGAAGCTATTCAGAATATGGCTTAAATGCAGATTTTTCTTTCCCTCACTTAATATACTACAGTGCAGAGAGAACTTTCACTCATCAATAATTTAATTTCTTTTTTTGTTGTTGTTGCTGGTGTACCTTGAGATTTGATGACATAGCAAAAAACATTACACATATTTATGTTTCATTTGTTTTAATGTCATCATATTTGATATGCAACTGACAAGGGATAATGCCAGTATGCAGAAATATACAACTTCATGTAATCATAATGTGGTAGGGACAGAAAATATATGTTGCAATATCTCTGCTAGTTCTCCATTCAGCAACAACACCATCATTGAAATAAAATTCAAAGTGAATGCTGTAAGCAGAATTGAAATTTTTACAATACTTCCTGAAATAAATGTCACAAAATTTGATATATACAACACATAGTACTCATATGTAAATTACCATATGGAGAGTGTATGTGAATCACTGTTTCTGACATTTATTTCATGATGCTTTGTAAAATCTTTCAACTCTGCTTATTGTTCTTTTTTATTTCCTTCAAATGAACAAATCTTTCTCAATTATAGGGAAAAGTTCACATTAAAAATAATGACACATGTGATATCTCATTTATTTGAAGTGGTTTTAAAAGAATGTCCTAGTTTCATTTGAAAAAGTTCTGTCTCTATTTAAATAATTTTAACTTTTGACTAATTTTCATTTTTAGTTTTCTTTGTTGTTTGAATATACAATACTGTGTCAGTTTTGACTTTACTCCTTATAACCCTCCATTCTAATCAAAATTCCGTTATAAAAAGAAGTACTTATTTGTTTTGTCCTTAAAATTAATCTTATTATTTTCTGTACACAGATCGCTTGTATTTTGTTCAATTAGTTTTTGGAGGGCTTCCCTGGTGGCTCAGACAGTAAAGAATCTGCCTGCAATGCTGGAGCCCTGGGTTCAGTCCCTGGGTTAGGAAGTTCCCCTGGAAAAGTAAATGGCAATACATCAGGATTTTTACCTGGGAATTTCATGGACAGAAGAGCCTGGCAGGCTACATCCATGGGGTTGCAAAGAGTTGGAAATGAGTGAGTGACTAATACAACACCACACCACATATTCAAAAAAGCATTTTGACTGACTTCTTTCTAGAAGACCTTATGTTATGGAACAGAAAATGCTTATGTAGAAAGGCAAGACACCCCATTCTCTCAAGGCTCTTGAGATCTCGTCCCTGAAATTTGAAAAAAAAAACAAACAGAAAACAGGAAAGATCTTATTCTCTTACAAGTATCACAGTGAACTGAGCAATCTGGAATGTGGTTATTACAGAAGAATTTGAAAAATAAATAGCATTTCGATTATGTGTTACTTTTTCCTAAAATATAAGAAACATCATTATGGTAGTGACATTCTGGGGACAAAAAAAAAAAAAAAAACAAAACCCTGTAAATAAAGAAATAAAATGGGCTTCCCTGTGGCTCATCTGGTAAGGAATCCACTTGCAATGAGGGAAATCCAGGTTAGATTCCTGGGTTGGGAAGATCCCCTGAGAAGAGAAAGGCTACTCAACCAGTATTCTGGCCTGGAAGAATAAATATGGAGTGATACATAATACACTATTTTTTTCTGATTTTGTTCACCATAACTTTCAGTTTTGGCCATTTCCAGTGAGTGAAACTTCAGAAATAGGGAAAAAAATTGTTCTAAGTGAAATAAACATAACAAATATTTAGAATGCCAAAAATGTGTTTAGAAAAAAGTTAGGCTAACTTGTGCAAATTGAGGCATGGTACGATAGTAACAGAGAGGAAATTAGGGTCATATTTTGGAAAATCTTATGTATAATACATGTTTGAGGATTCTTTGGCATTGGTTTTCTTTGGGATTGGAATGAAAACTGACCTTTTCCAGTCCTGTGGCCACTGCTGAGTTTTCCAAATTTGCTGGCATATTGAATGCAGCACTTTCACAGCATCATCTTTCAGGATTTGAAATAGGTCTACTGGAATTCCATCACCTCCACTAGCTTTGTTCGTAGTGATGCTTTCTAAGACCTACTTGACTTCACATTCCAGGATGTCTGGCTCTAGATGAGTGATCACACCATCATGATTTTCTGGGTCGTGAAGATCCTTTTTGTACAGTTCTTCTGTGTATTCTTGCCATCTCTTCTTAATTTCTTCTGCTTCTGTTAGGTCCAGACCATTTCCGTCCTTTATCGAGCCCATCTTTGCGTGAAATGTTCCTTGGTATCTCTAATTTTCTTGAAGAGATCTCTAGTCTTTCCCATTCTGTTGTTTTCCTCTATTTCTTTGCATTGATCGCTGAAGTAGGCTTTCTTATGTCTTCCTGCTATTCTTTGAAACTCTGCATTCAGATGCTTATATCTTTCCTTTTCTCCTTGGCTTTTTGCTTCTCTTCTTTTCACAGCTATTTGTAAGGCTTCCCCAGACAGCCATTTTGCTTTTTTGCATTTCTTTTCCATGGGGATGGTTTTGATCCCTGTCTCCTGTGCAATGTCATGAACCTCATTCCATAGTTCATCAGGCACTCTATCTATCAGATCTGGGCCCTTAAATCTATTTCTCACTTCCACTGTATAATCATAAGGAATTTGATTGAGGTCATACCTGAAAGGTCTCGCGGTTTTTCCTGTTTTCTTCAATTTCAGTCTGAATTTGGCAATAAGGAGTTCATGATCTGAGCCACAGTCAGCTCTTGGTCTTGTTTTTGTTGACTGTATAGAGCTTCTCCATTTTTTGCTGCAGAGAATATAATCAATCTGATTTCAGTGTTGACCATCTGGTGATGTCCATGTGTAGAGTCTTCTCTTGTGTTGTTGGAAGAGGGTGTTTGCTATGACCAGTGCATTTTCTTGGCAAAACTCTATTAGTCTTTGTCCTGCTTCATTCCATATTCCAAGGCCAAATTTTCCTGTTACTCCAGGTGTTTCTTGACTTCCTCCTTTTGCATTCCAGTCCCCTATAATGAAAAGGACATCTTTTTTAGGTGTTAGTTCTAAAAAGTCTTGTAGGTCTTCATAGAACCGTTCAACTTCAGCTTTTTCAGTGTTACTGGTTGGGGTATAGACTTGGATTACTGTGATATTGAATGGTTTGCCTTGGAAACGAACATAGATCATTCTGTTGTTTTTGAGATTGCATCCAAGTACTGCATTTCGGACTCTTCTGTTGACCATGATGGCTACTCCATTTCTTCTAAGGGATTCTTGCCCGCAGTAGTAGATATAATGGTCATCTGAGTTAAATTCACCCATTCCACTCCATTTTAGTTCACTGATTCCTAGAATGTCGACATTCACTCTTGCCATCTCCTGTTTGACCA
Organism: Ovis canadensis; assembly: GCF_042477335.2. Lineage (NCBI taxonomy): Eukaryota > Metazoa > Chordata > Mammalia > Artiodactyla > Bovidae > Ovis > Ovis canadensis. The sequence goes on from NC_091250.1 coordinate 67,337,651, forward strand.
CTTCCAATTTGCCTTGATTCATGGAAATGACATTCCAGGTTCCTATGCAATATTGCTCTTTACAGCATCGGACCTTGTGTCTATCACCAGTCACATCCAAAGCTGGGTATTATTTTTGCTTTGTCTCCAACCCTTCATTCTTTCTGGAGTTATTTCTCCACTGACCTCCAGAAGCATATTGGGCACCTACTGACCTGGGGAGTACCTCATTCAGTATCCTACCATTTTGCCTTTTCATACTGTTCATGGGGTTCTCAAGGCAAGAATACTGAAGTGGTTTGCCATTCCCTTCTCCAGTGGACCACAATCTGTCAGACCTCTCCACCATGACCCACCCGTCTTGGGTTGCCCCACGGGCATGGCTTAGTTTCATTGAGTTAGACAAGGCTGTGGTCCTAGAGTGATTAGATTGACTAGATTTCTGTGAGTATGGTTTCAGTGTGTCTGCCCTCTGATGCCCTCTTGCAACACCAACCATCTTACTTGAATTTCTCTTACCTTTGGCGTGTGGTATCTCTTCACGGCTGCTCCAGCAAAGCACAGCTGCTGCTTCTTACGTTGGATGAGGGGTATCTCCTCCCACCACCCTTCCTGACCTTCAGTGTGGGATGGCTCCTCTAGGCCCTTCTGTGCCCGCACAGCCACCACTCCTTGGAATGGGGTTGCCCCTCTGCTGGATCATGGAAAAAGCAAGAGAGTTCCAGAAAAACATCTATTTCTGCTTTATGGACTATGCCAAAGCCTTTGACTGTGTGGATCACAATAAACTGTGGAAAATTCTGAAAGAGATGGGAATACCAGACCACCACACCTGCCTCTTGAGAAATCTGTATGCAGGTCAGGAAGCAACAGTTAGAAGTGGACATGCAACAACAGATTGCTTCCAAATAGGAAAAGGAGTATGTCAAGGCTGTATATTGTCACCCTGCTTATTTAACTTCTATGCAGAGTACATCATGAGAGATGCTCGACTGGAAGAAACACAAGCTGAAATCAAGATTGCTGGGAGAAATATCAATAACCTCAGATATGCAGATGATACCACCCTTATGGCAGAAAGTGAAGAGGAACTAAAAAGCCTCTTGATGAAAGTGAAAGAGGAGAGGGAAAAATTTGGCTTAAAGCTCAACATTGAGAAAACGAAGATCATGGCATCCGGTCCCATCACTCCATGGGAAATAGATGGGGGAACAGTGGAAACAGTGTCAGGCTTTATTTTTTGGGGCTCCAGAATCACTGCAGATGGTGAATACAGCCATGAAATTAAAAGACACTTACTCCTTGGAAGAAAAGTTATGACCAACCTAGATAGCATATTCAAAAGCAGAGACATTACTTTGCCTACTAAGGTCCATCTAGTCAAGGCTATGGTTTTTCCTGTGGTCATTTATGGATGTGAGAGTTGGACTGTGAAGAAGGCTGAGCGCTGAAGAATTGATGCCTTTGAATTGTGGTGTTGGAGACGATTCTTGAGCGTCCCTTGGACTGCAAGGAGATCCAACCAGTCCATTCTAAAGGAGATCAACCCGGGAATTTCTTTGGAAGGAATGATGCTGAGGCTGAAACTCCAGTACTTTGGCCACCTCATGCTAAGAGGTGACTCATTGGAGAAGACTTTGATGCTGGGAGGGATTGAGGGCAGGAGGAGAAGGGGACGACCAAGGATGAGATGGCTGGATGGCATCACTGACTCGATGGACGTGAGTCTGAGTGAACTCCTGGAGTTGGTGATGGACAGGGAGGCCTGGCGTGCTGCAATTCATGGGGTCGCAAAGAGTCGAACATGACTGAGCAACTGAACTGAACTGATTATACATGTGGAAATGGAGAGAAAGTGAAAGATTTTAAGTGGATCGTAATATTAGGAAAATAAACATAATTTTGGAAATTTAACGTGGCAATGGTTTTTAGAATGTGTTTGTTCACCTAAGAAGTATGAGAGCTGTTAGGCAGCTATTGAAAGTACAGAAAAGAAGCCTGGAAGATGATCTCAACTTTGTGTTTGGGTCACAAGTGATGGAGAAATGAATTGGTTCACCCTTTGTAACAAGGGAATTATAATAGTATCTACTTTAGTTTTTACAATGATATAAGATATTTTTAGAGAATGTTTAAGAAGTTGAATACCTATTACATGGAAAATAAAAGGCAAAGCTTTCCTTCATTTTTTAAAAAAAGTTTTTGTTCTTGTTTTAATAATTATGATAAAGAAGATAAGGCTGATTTTAGGAGTAGAAGAAGACAAAGTAACATTTTTGTTCAAAATTTGGAAAGTTAATAAAAATGGGTTTCAAGGCTGTGTGAGTGATTGAAAGAAAATGCCATTAACAAATAATGAAGACAGAAATGGACCTTGTTTAAATATAGAGTTCAAACATTAAATTTTAAATTTATGCTAAGTTTTAGATGACATATTTTTATAGAAATAGACCTTTTTTTCCGTTATTTTAATTTTAATTTTTACTTTATTTTACTTTACAAAATTGTATTGGTTTTGCCATACATTGACATGAATCCACCATGGGTGTACATGTGATCCCAAACATGAACCCCCCTCCATCTCCCTCCCCACAACATCCTTCTGGGTCATCCCTGTGCACCAGCCCCAAGCATGCTGTATCCTGCATCAGACATAGACTGGTGATTCGATTCTTACATGATAGTATACATGTTTCAATGCCATTCTCCCAAATCATCCCACCCTCTCCCTCTCCCCCTGAGTCCCAAAGTCCGCTATACACATCTGTGTCTTTTTTGCTGTCTTGCATACAGGGTCATCATTGCCATCTTTCTAAATTCCATATATATGTGTTAGTATGCTGTATTGATGCTTTTCTTTCTGGCTTACTTCACTCTGTATAATCGGCTCCAGTTTCATCCATCTCATCAGAACTGATTCAAATGTATTCTTTTTAATGGCTGAGTAATACTCCATTGTGTATATGTACCACAGCTTTCTTATCCATTCATCTGCTGATGGGCATCTAGGTTGTTTCCATGTCCTGGCTATTATAAACAGTGCTGCTATGAACATTGGGGTACATGTGTCTCTTTCAATTCTGGTTTCCTCGGTGTGTATGCCCAGCAATGGGATTGCTGGGTCATATGGCAGTTCTATTTGCAATTTTTTTAAGGAATCTCCACACTGTTCTCCATAGTGGCTGTACTAGTTTGCATTCCCACCAACAGTGTAGGAGGGTTCCCTTTTCTCCACACCCTCTCCAGCATTTATTGCTTGCAGATTTTTGGATGGCAGACATTCTGACTGGTGTGAAGTGATACCTCATTGTGGTTTTGATTTGCATTTCTCTAATAATGAGTGATGTTGAGCATCTTTTCATGTGGTTGTTAGCCATCCATATGTTTTCTTTGGAGAAATGTCTATTTAGTTCTTTGCCCCATTTTTTTATTGGGTCGTTTATTTTTCTGGAATTGAGCTGCAGAAGTTGCTTGTATATTTTTGAGATTAGTTGTTTTTCAGTTGTTTCATTTGCTATTATTTTCTCCCATTCAGAAGGCTGTCTTTTCACCTTGCTTAAGCTTTTAACTAGAAATGTGGATCTGGTAGACACTATCACCTTCCATAAGAATTCAGAGATCCTCCAGAAAATATTTATACATCCTAGCCTTGCTGAATACAGGCATGATGTCCTTTGGGCTATGGACTTTGTGTAGAAAATGAAAATGTTAGTTGCTCAGTCGTGTCTGACTCTTTGTGATTCCACAAGACTGTAGCCTATGAGGCTCCTCTGTCCATGGAATTCTCCAGGTAAGAATATTGCAGTGCATAGTTATTCTCTTCTCTAGAGGATCTTCCAAACTCAGGGATCTCCTGAGTTGCAGGTAGATTCTTTACTATTGGTCCACCAGGAAAGCTATAGACTTTGTGTAGACATGACATATAATACCCTTAAGTGTATGCTTCAAGAATCAGCATACACTTTTCCACTTTCTCTATTCCAGATGAAGGATGTTCTGCCAACTCTAGTTACTGAATAAGGTTCAAATCAGAACCTTATTCATCAGTAACCTTAAAACTGAACCAGACAGATATATAGTAAAGTAGAAATCAATTGGTGTTGCAACACAGTGAGATATTAGACTTTTTATTACTGCAACATAACTCAGCCTGTTCTAACTGGGATATGTACTCAGGAAGAGGTAGGTAAGACATAAGAATTGCAAGAAAGAAATTATCACATTATCAAAGGTTATATACTCAAAAAGGATGAGTTTAGAGAAATATATTTAACATGTACAGGATGCCAATCACCTGATGTTTACTAGTCACAGAGTGAGATTGCAAGTGATAATGAATGAAGATACTGTCCTTCCTCATTTCATTGTTACTACTTAGTATGCAGATGCCATTCTGAGACTTGGTTCTTGTCTTGCTTCCTTTTGTTTTTCCTTACTCTGAAACTCTAAAGAGGTTCTTTTAATCATCAGTATTCATAAATTTCATAATATGGTTTGTTTTTGGTATATTCCTAATATTCAGACCTAATCCTCTAAACTTTTTTAAAATAATATTTTATGTTATCTTTTGTACTTCTTTTCCATTTGTGCTCTATTTTCAGTTAGTCTTTCCTCAGTTGTATCTTCTCACTTATCTGCTGAATTATTTTTCACTTGTGCTATAATCTTAGTTATATATAGTCTTTTTCTTAATTCTCTGAAAGATGTATATATGATTCTTCTTTCTTCAGTTCAGTTCAGTTCAGTTGCTCAGTCGTGTCTGACTCTTTGCGACCCCAAGAATCGCAGCACGCCAGGCCTCCCCGTCCATCACCAACTCCCGGAGTTCACTCAGACTCATGTCCATCGAGTCAGTGATGCCATCCAGCCATCCCATCCTCTGTTGTCCCCTTCTCCTCCTGCCTCCAATCCCTCCCAGCATCAGTCTTTTCCAATGAGTCAACTCTTCGCATGAGGTGGCCAAAGTACTGGAGTTTCAGCTTTAGCATCATTCCTTCCAAAGAACACCCAGGACTGATCTCCTTTATGATGGACTGGTTGGATCTCCTTGCAGTCCAAGGGACTCACAAGAGTCTTCTCCAACACCACAGTTCAAAAGCATCAATTCTTCAGCACTCAGCTTTCTTCACAGTCCAACTCTCATATCCATACATGACCAGTGGAAAGACCATAGCCTTGACTAGACGGACCTTAGTTGGCAAAGTAATGTCTCTGCTTTTGAATATGCTATCTAGGTTAGTCATAACTTTCCTTCCAAGGAGTAAGTGTCTTTTAATTTCATGGCTGCAGTCACCATCTGCAGTGATTCTGGAGCCCCCCAAAATAAAGTCTGACACTGTTTCCACTGTTTCCCCATCTATTTCCCATGGAGTGATGGGACCAGATGCCATGATCTTAGTTTTCTCAATGTTGAGCTTTAAGCCAAATTTTTCCCTCTCCTCTTTCACTTTCATCAAGAGGCTTTTTAGTTCCTCTTCACTTTCTGCCATAAGGGTGGTGTCATCTGCATATCTGAGGTTATTGATATTTCTCCTGGCAATCTTGATTCCAGCTTGTGCTTCTTCCAGCCCAGCGTTTCTCATGATGTACTCTGCATAGAAGTTAAACAAGCAGGGTGACAATATACAGCCTTGGCACACTCCTTTTCCTATTTGGAAGAAATCTGTTGTTCCATGTCCAGTTCTAACTATTGCTTCCTGACCTGCATACAGATTTCTCAAGAAGCAGGTCAGGTGGTCTGGTATTCCCATCTCTTTCAGAATTTTCCACAGTTGATTGTGATCCACACAGTCAAAGGCTTTGGCATAGTCATTCAAGCAGAAATAGATCTTTTTTCTGGAACTCTCTTGCTTTTTTGATATCCAGCAGATGTTGGTAGTTTGATCTCTAGTTCCTCTGCTTTTTCTAAAACCAGCTTGAACATCTGGAATTTCACGGTTCCAGTATTGCTGAAGCCTGGCTTGTAGAATTTTGAGCATTACTTTACCAGTGTGTGAGAAGAGTGCAATAGTTCAGTAGTTTGAGCATTCTTTGGCATTGGTTTTCTTTGGGATTGGAATGAAAACTGACCTTTTCCAATCACGGGGCCACTGCTGAGTTTTCCATATTTGCTCGCATATTGAGTGCAGCACTTTCACAGCATCATCTTTCAGGATTTGAAATAGCTCAACTGTAATTCTATCACCTCCACTAGCTTTGTTCGTAGTCATGCTTTATATTTAAGATTCCTCAGAAACTTAATGACAGTTTTTGCGAAATTGTCTGTTTTGAGATATCATCTTGAAAATATTAGTTTAGAAATCTGAGTACAGTCTAATGAGCTACATTTTGGCCCTATTTCTTTCATTTGAATTAGTTTCCACCTGTCTCCAGGATCATGAGTGGAGCAATTTTCCAACAGTTATTGGGGCCACAGGTTCCTGGGTCAATAAGATCTGCTTGAGATGGAAATGGCAATCCACTCCACTCCAGTGTTCTTGCATGGAGAATCTCAGGGATGGGAGAGCCTGGTGGGCTGCCATCTAAGAGGTTGCATAGAGTCGGACACGACTGAAGTGACTTAGCAGCAGCAGCAGTGACAAAACAACAAGCAAAATGTTGGTTAGCCATTAAAATTCCCTGTGTTCAAATAAAGATATATACCTCTTTATATAAAATGACTCATGCTAACAGATTGAGTTCATTTCAGTTCAGCCACTCAGTCATTTCCAACTCTTTGCAACCCCATAAACTGCTACTACTACTCAGTAATGTCTGGCTCTTTGCGACCTCATAGACCCAGCATGCCAGGCCTCCCTGTCCATCACCAATTTCCAGAGTTTACTCAAACTCATGTCCATTGAGTTGGTAATGTCATCCAACCATTCATCTTTTGTCATCCCCTTCTCCTCCTTCCCAAATCTTTCCCAGCATCATGGTCTTTTCAAATGAGTCAGCTGTTCTCATCAGGTGGCCAAAGTATTGGAGTTTCAGCTTCAACATCAGTCCTTCCAATGAACACCCAGAACTAATCTCCTTTAGGATGGACTGGCTGGATCTCCTTGCAGTCCAAGGGACTCTCAAGAGCCTTCTCCAACACCACAGTTAAAAAACATCAATTTTTGGATGCTAAGCTTTCTTTACAGTCCAACTCTCGCATCCATACATGACTACTGTAAAAGCCACAGCCTTGACTAGATGGACCTTTGTTGGCAAAGTAATGTCTCTGCTTTTATTACGCTGTCTATGTCAGTCGTAACTTTCCTTCCAAGGAGTAAGCGTCTTTTAATTTCATTGCTGCAGTCACCATCTGCAGTAATTTTGGAGCCCAGAAAAATAAATTCAGCCACTGTTTCCACTATTTCCCCATCTATTTGCCATGAAGTGATAGGACTGGACGCCATGATCTTAGTTTTATTGAGCTTTAAGCCAACCTTTTCACTGTCCTCTTTCACTTTCTTCAAGAAGCTTTTTAGTTCTTCTTAACTTTCTGCCATAAGGGTGGTGTCATCTTCATATCTGAGGTTATTGATATTTCTCCCAGCAGATTCAATTACCCTTAATAACTCTGTGTATTTTATTAGCCATGCCTTATAGTGAAAAAACCAGTCCATCCTAAAGGAGATCGGTCCTGAGTGTTCACTGGACGGACTGATGTTGAAGCTGAAACTCCAGTACTTTGGACATCTGATGTGAAGAGCTGACTCATTTGAAAAGACCCTGATGCTAAGGAGAATGGGACGACAGAGGATGGAGATGGTTTGATGGCATCACTGACTCAATGGACATGACTTTGGGTAAACTCTGGGAGTTGGTGATGGACAGGGATGCCTGGCATGCTGGGTCTCTGAGGTCGCAAAGAGCCAGACATTACTGAGTACTGAGTGACTGAACTGAACTGATAGCATGCATGCCTCCCATAGTTTTGGTGTCACTAGCTGACTTTCAGTTGGATAACGTAGGCTTAAATTTAGCTGATAATGTTGTCTGCTTAATATCATGATTCATATGTTGTGTTGCAACCTTCCCTCCCCACTATTTTATACACTGTGTATGTGAAAGTCACTCAGTTGTGTCCAACTCAGGTAACTCCATGGACTGTAGCCCACCAGGCTCCTCTATCCATGGAATTATCTAGGCAAGAATACTGGAGTGTGTTGCTATTTTCTATTATAATTTTATACACTATAACATACTATATGGAACCCTAAACTTGGAAAATTAACTATAGTCAAGTCTCTATCTTCTTTATAGTATGAAGAGTATACATAAAGTTCTTGGAAAAATGATGATGAAACAAATTTATGCTTTTGTGACTGAATTTAATTAAATTTTAATGAATTAGAAAAGAAATTCAAAAGAGGCTGGTTTATCCATCTTGCATGCCCTGGATACTTGGGTTATGGCAATCATGTATGCCACAGTCAGAAGAAGGCTTTATGATAAGATTTTCTATACTCTTTCAAAGAAAGGAATCTTGAGATTAAAAATAAAAAAGTGATTTATTTGGAAAGCTTGTTTGTAGGGAAGCATGTGGATAAAAACATAATATTTACTGCTCTATGAAAATGTATATTTTAAGAACTTAAAATGGAAAGATAAAAAGTGTTTTACTAAAGATGCTAGAATAGATTAGCAATAAATTAGTGTAGTGTACCGTATCAAAATGTTTAATAGGCAAGTATACATTAAATTCTGGTGTGTATGATTTTCTCTGAACAGTTCTCTTTCTCCAAATATCTCTAATTTATATTTGCTTATATTGTTAATTTAAAAGTGAAGGAGAAAATATGCCTTTTGTAAAATCTGCTTGCTGCTTGCTTTGTGACTTACTATTTAACAAATTTAAAGAAAACAATATTTATAATCACCTATTAATTGTAGAGTGCAATGTAGATACCACATTATTTCTATTTAATGAAAATGTGTAAAATATACAGCTCTGAACATATATTTATTATTACCAAAATGCAGACTAATTTTATTAAGAGATATTCCTACTAGTTTTAAAAGGATGATCAAGCATGGTCTGAGTCCCATAAAGAAAATAGATAGCCTTCAAAATTCATTATTCTTCAACTCCATTCCAAATTTTTACATGCTTATTTTTTGACTACTAGCTGTATTTCTGATGTGCAGCTTCTGGAAATTCTATCAAGAGTCACATCTGTGTAGTCATAATATATGTTCATTGGAGGAAGAGATATTTAGGAGATTCATGAATTTAGCACAAAAGTGTCCCTGATGGTAGAAATGCTCTTTTCATAAATGAGTGCTATGAGTGAATGAAGCAGTCCATCACAGCAGATCAATAACCAATGTAATGTACTGTCTCATGGTAAACTTTCTCTTCTGAGGTGCAACATACAATAGATCAATAGGAAAATAATTTCAAGAAAAGAGTTACTGACAAATAATTATACTTGAATTATTTCCGTTGATATTTTCCCTCTGGTATTTTAGTTCAGTTTATACACCCGGGGTGGTGGTGGGGTGTGTGTGTGTGGAAACAGAGCAATACAATTTAATCAGGGAATGGAGAATTTGAAATATACTTGACCTACTTTCCATGAAAATATTAACTTGTCAGTTATTGTGTTTAGGATAGCCACCCCCACTTCTGATAATTTTGTTTTATTAGTCAGTACCAAATATAGACCAAGAACAACAATGCAGTGGAATACAATTTCCTTCAAATTCTAGTCAGTTATGTGATGAGAATTTAGAGAGGTGTGCCTCCTGTTTCAGATTGAGTGTGAAGTGCTAAGAATACAAATAAAAAGGAGATAGCATGACTGTTTACAAGTAATGGGTACTCTATGGGTAGATACACTTCTAGACAGTGCAGCTAGTTGGTTTCTAAGCATTAACAATGACTTTGGAAAAGAGACAAAGTCTAAAGTGGTATTTGAAGAAGGAATGAAAAGCTAATGCCAGATATGTCCCAAGAACAATGCAGGATAGAGGGACCAGCAAGGAAAAAGGCTCATGGTGGCAGACAACTAGCTATGTTACAGAATACTCTCCATGTTGTTAATGGTAGAGGTTCACCAGAACTAAAATACTGTCTTCTTAATAAAGATCAGAGAGGAGCCAATGAGGTCTCATATTTGTCATAACCAGATACTAGCATATTTGCCATATTTCAGCCCTTAGAAGAGGATTGTAATTGGACATAATTTTATTAATTGTACTGGAGTTAGAAAACTGTCATATGATTGGCCACCCAGTTCTGGTTTTTGCATTATTGAAATTTGTCCTTTGATATTGGAATGCATTCTAAATAATGTGGTTATGTTATAAATAAATCATTTAAATACACAATTCTCACTTCTTTTTTTTGCTAATAACTTGTTACTTGCTATTTATTTTATATTTATTTTGGACTATGGAAATTATGTTAGACAAAAAGCAAATCTGAGCGATTTTCTTATTCAAGTTCAAAATGGGTTTTAGAGCAGCAGAGACAACTTTCAACATCAGCAATGCATTTGACCCAGGAACAGTTAATGAATGTACAGTCACGGTTCAAGAAGTTTTGCAAGGAGTCAAGGGTCTTAAAGATGAAGAGCATAGTGGCTGGCCATCAGAAGGTGACAATATCAATTGAGAGCCATCATCAAAGCTGATCCTCTACTACCACATGAGCATTTGCCCAAGAACTCAATGTCAACCACTGTATAGGCATTTGGCATTTGAAGCAAATTGAAAGGTGATAAAAGTTGATAAAGGGATGCCTCGTGAGCTGACCAGAAATCAAACAAAACGAAACAGAACATCATTTTGAATTGTCATCTTCTCTTATTCTATGCAACAACCAGGAGCGATTTCTCAATTGAATCATGACTTGTGATGAAAAGTAGATTTTCTAGGACAACTGACAATGACCAGCTCAATGGTTGGACCAAGAAACTCCAAAGTACTTCCTGAAACTAAGCTTGTACAGAAAAAGGACATAGTCACTGCTTGGTGGTCTGCTGCCCATTTGATTCACTACAGTTTTACAAATTCCAGTGAAACCATTACATCTATTAAGTATGCTCAAGAAATCGATGCAATTAACTGAAAACTACAATACCTGCAGCCAGAAAGGGCCCAATTTTTCCCCATGACTACACTTGACTGCATGAAGCACAAGTAACACTCAAAAAGTTGAATGAATTGGGCCAGGAAGTTTGCCTCATCTGCCATATTCACCTGAACTCTTGCTAACAGACTAACACTTGTACAAGCATCACCTTTTTGCAGGGAAAAGTCTTCTATGACCAGAAGGATGCAGAAAATTCTTTCCAAGAGTTCATCTAATCTTGAAGCACGGATTTTTATGCTACAGGAATAACAAACTTACTTGTCATTGGCAAAATGTGTTGATTGTAATGATTTCTATTTTGATTAATAAGATATATTTGAGCCTAGTTATAATGACTTAATGGAGAAGGCAATGGCACCCCACTCCAGTACTCTTGCCTGGAAAATCCCATGGACAGGGGAGCCTGGTGGGCTGCAGTCCATGGGGTCGCTAAGAGTCGGACACGACTGATCAACTTCATTTTCACTTTTCACTTTCATGCATTGGAGAAGGAAATGGCAACCCACTCCAGTGTTCTTGCCTGGAGAATCCCAGGGATAGGAGAGCCTGGTGGGCTGCCATCTATGGGGTCGCACAGAGTCGGGCACAACTGAAGTAACTTAGCAGCAGCAGCAGCACCAGGATAATGACTTAAAATTCATGGTCTGAAACTGCGATTACTTTTGTATCAACCTAATAAATCATACCATCATTTTATTTGTAAATTTCCCCCACTTTTGGAGGAGCAGAAGTCATATGTCTTGATAGCAGCTCCCTCAGCCAAGTCTTCACCTTTGATGCAAGCATATGAAATGACTCAGCCAATCAGATACTCCCAGTCAACCTGTTTATTTAATAGCTAATGATACAAGAACAAAGATGTTGGACAATTCATTGTAGTGGTAGGTGTGAAAGTGATATTAAAATTATCAAGAGTTCCTTGCAAAATAGTGCTGTCAAGTACAGGCAGCATCTACAGTGTAAGCTGTGATATGTGGTACCCAGCAGTGACAATGGTGATTCTCAGCACATGGTTCTCCCTGGGCTGATTTGTGCTGGAGGGTTACCTTCCTAGCAATGTTCTACCTCTACCCAATTTCCCTAGTCTGGGTTTCTACCATTTCTATTAATGTTCTAAACTACCATAAATCCTTCTAAAAATAATTTCTTTTTAATGATCAAAGATGAATACTTAAACCTAATAATCTGACTGATGTCACTCTCACAGTGTGACTGCTGACACAAAGTGCTTAATGTGCAATTTGATTGACTTGTAGCATAGATCTCACACAGAGTTTATACAAATGCTTAATCCCATTCAAAATTTCCTATCTGGCCCTCTTCATACTGATTCTCATATGATATAACATGTGATAGTGATACATAAAGGCATCCCCATTTATATCATTTACTTTGTGGTATCACTGGGGGAAGAGTCAAGTACACAATGGAGATTGTGCAGGTAAGAAAGTTGAATGAAAGCCATCACAAATAAAAAAGTCAATTGGATCTTCAACCTGACAGATCAGAGTGCTTAAAGAACACAACATGTAATGGTAAATCACTGGAGATAAGGTTGGCAAAGGGATTAGCAAGGGTTAGATCAGGAGGAAGAGTTCATTAGACTATGAAATTTGGATTTAACCCTGTTGACCAATGCTTCTTAAAACGTAATTGCCCATAAATCTTCAACAACTATAAAACAATTTTTTTAATAAAAAGTCATTAAATCTCAATTCTGGTGATTAAGATTTAATTACAATTATGGGCAGAAATATGCATTTAAATTAAGCACCTTGAATAATTTGAAATAACTAGTGTAGTAACACTTTTTGAGAAACATCACTTAATTTTTATGAAAAATCACTGAATCCATTCATTTATTCAGTTATTCAACAAACTTTATTAAAATCCTAGTATGATTCTAAGCATTGGGGATATGGTGGTTAATGTCTTAGGCAGATATCAACTCTTGAATGGCTTACATTATTGTATGCTATGTGTAATGGCAGTTGAAGGAGGAGAGAAACAATAAATAAATTAAAATGCTAGATGTTTATACTTTATATAATATTAAAGCAAAGTATGTGAATTCAGATGGTGGACTTAACATTTAATGGTTATTCAGTAAAGAGTATCTTTATCAGAAGATATTTGAGAAAGGATAGTAAGTGCAGATGGAGGGAAATCACAATATGTTGTAGAGAAGAGCAACTATGAGTGCCAGGAATTTGGAAAATATTGGTGCATTTGAAGAATGGCAAAAAAACACAAAAAAACAAACAAAGCGGTATGGCTACAGGGGAGACAAAAACATTTGCCATCCTGGCATGAGATCTGTCAGCATTCCTTGGGACTACTGGGGCATTTTACCTTTTTCTAATTGAGATGTGAAATTATTGGAAGATCTCAAACCCAGACTTGACCCTACTGTCATGACAAGAGATCAGGGACACTCCCTACATATGCCATATGATGCTCAAACGAAGGGTGTGATTTGAGGGAATGAACACAGTCTTTCAGGGTATGAGAGAGAAGGAGAATTTATGGATACAGAAAAGTGGGTTGATAGAATTAATGAGATCACATGGAAATGTTCTCCTGAATGCTTCCCTTTTTTGAGTAAAATAGAAAACAGCATTACTACTATCTCAAATTTTAATTGAGAGGGACAAATGAGTACATGGATTAGGAGCATGCAGTCAACTTGGGAAACACGAAGGAGAGTTTGGCATTTGAAATCACGAATGTCAGATGGGACCAGGTAGCAAGCTTGTGAATCTCCCCTGCAAACTCAAATTCTGCTCTACAGGAACAGAATAAGCAAAGATCTCAATTTTACCAGAATGTTTTTTTCAGGTGAGGTAAATGATGGGAGAAAGGTACAAGGGAGCTGGAAAGACATAAAAATTACTGAATTTAATAAGTCATTAAATCTTTTAAACTAAGTGTACAAGAAAGTAAGGGCGTTATAGGCTGAGTGATAGAGAAAATAAAACAGTATCTACATACTGTAAATTATTGTTCAGTCACTAAGTTGTGTCCTACTCTTCCTGACTACATGGACTGCAGCATGCCAGGCTCCTCTGTCTTTCACTGTCTCCCAGAGTTTGCTCAAACGGATGTCCATTGATGCTACTTAACGATCTCATCCTCTGTCATCACCTTCTCCTCCTGCCCTCAGTCTTTCATAGCAATACAGTCTTTTCCAATGAATCAGCTCTTTGTATCAAGAGGCCAAACTCTGGGAGCTTCAACTTCAGCATCAGTCCTTTCAGTGAATATTCAGAGTTGATTTCCTTTAGGACTGACTGGTTTGTTCTCCTTGTAGTCCAAGGGACTCTCAAGAGTCTTCTCCAACACCACAATTCAAGAGAATCAGTTAGTGCTCAGCCTTCTTTATGGTCCGATGTAAATTGTACATGACTCTTAGAAAAATCATAGCTTTAATGAACCTTTGTTGGCAAAGTGATGCCTCTGCTTTTCAATATAATGTCGAGGTTTGTCTTCCAAGAAACAGGTGCCTTTTAATTTCATAGTTGTAGTCTCCCTTCATAGTGATTTTGGAGTCTGAGAAAATCCCAATGTCCAATCCTGCCATCTCTTGCTTGAATACATCCAATTTACGTTGATTCATGGACCTAACATTCCAGATTCCTATACAATATTGTCCTTTACAGCACCAGACTTTATTTTCACCACCAGATACATCCACAACCAAGCATCATTTCCACTTTGGCCTAAGAGCTTCATTTTTTCTGGAGTGTAACTGCCCTCTGCTCTTACCTAGCAGCATATTGGACACCTTCTGACCTGGAGGTCTCATTTTAGGGTGTCATATCTTTTCACTTTTTCATACTGTTCCTGAGGTTCTAACAGCAAGAGTACTGGAGTGGTTTGCTATTTCCTTCTCCAATGGATCATGTTTTGTCAAAAGACTTCACTATGACCAATGAATCTTGGGTTGCCCTGCATGGCATGGCTTATACCTTCATTGAGTTATGAAAACCCCTTTGTCACAACAAGGCTGTGATTCATGAATGGATACTGTCAGGACAGGTGAATAAAATCATTGTAGAATTTATGATTCTAGAAATATCAAACTGAAAGTTTTGATGTGTTGGCTTAAGATCCTAATGCTAAATATTAAATTGTGAATGTATTTCAGTTACTATGAATGTAAAAGACTAAGATATGACTATAGAAATTTGGGAGAGATATAGAGTAGAGACAGAATCATAGGAGGGAGATGACAAGTTAGGGAATGGCCAGGGCAATTGTGAAATGATCTATGTGAGTAATGCAATCACCAAGAATTACCAAGAATAATGACAGGTTTAATATTCAAGAATGAGACATTGAGTCAGAAACAAAATCTTCAAGGAATGAGGCAGAATGATCCAAGTCAGTCAGTTCAGTTCAGTGCAGTTGCTCAATTATGCCTGACTCTGTAATTCTATGGACTGCAGCACACTAGGCCTTCCTGTCCATTACCAACTACCAGAGATTACTCAAACTCATGTCCATAGAGTCGGTGATGCCATTCAACTATCTCATCCTCTGTCATCCCCTTACGCTTTCAATCTTTCCCAGCGTTGGGGTCTTTTCCAGTGAGTCAGTTCTTTGCTTCAGGTGGCCAAAGTATTGAGCTTCACCTTCAGTATCAGTCCTTCGAATGAATATTCAGAACTGATTTCCTTTAGGATTGACTGGTTTGATCTCCTTGCTGTCCAAGGAATGCTCAAGAGTCTTCTCTACCACCACAGTTCAAAAGCATCAATTCTTCAGCACTCAGCTTTCTTGATGGTCCAATTCTCATATCCATACATGACTACTGGAAAAAACATAGCTTTGACTAGATGGACCTTTGTTGGCAAAGCAATGTCTCTGCTTTTTAATATGCTGTCTAGGTTTGTCATAGCTTTTCTTCCAAGGAGCAAGCATCTTTTAATTTCATGACTGCAATGACCATCTGCAGTGATTTTGGAGCCCAAGAAAATAAATACTGTCACTGTTTTCTTTGTTTCCCCATCTATTTGCCAAGAAGTGATGAAACCGCAGGCTATGATCTACTTTTTTTTGAATATTGAATTTTAAGCCAGCTTTTTCACTTTCATCAAGAGGTTCTTTAGTTCTTCTTCACTTTCTGCCATAACAGTGGTATCGTCTGCATTGTCTGAGGTTATTGAAATTTCTCCTGGCAATTTGGATTCCAGCTTGTGCTTCATCCAGCCAGCATTTTGTGCAAAGTACTCTGTGTATAAGTTAAATAAGTGGGGTGACAATATATGGCATTGATATATTCCTTTCCCAATTTGGAATCAGTCCATTGTTCCATGTCTGTTTCTAACTGTTGCTTCTTGAGCTGCATACAGATTTCTCAGGAGGCAGGTAAGGTGGTTTGGTATTCCCATCTCTGTAAGAATTTATTTTTTTGTGATCCACGCAGTCAAAGGTTTTGGCATAGTCAGTGAAGCAGAAATAGATATTTTTCTGGAATTCTCTTGCTTTTTCTATGACCCAATGGATGTTGACAATTTGATCTCTGCTTCTACTGCCTTTTCTAAATCCATCTTGAACACCTGGACGTTCTCGATTCTCATACAGATCAAAGTCTGCAGACAATAGCAATATGGAAATATCCATATTGCAAAGGAAATAACCTATGCAAGCTTCATATAATCCTATTATTTTTTTAATTATAAAATGTTACTGCTTTTGAACATGAAGAATTAAATGCCTTCCAAAAATTTGTTCTGGCTTCTAAAGTGAGAACAGAAAATATTTTTATCTAGGGGTGGGTTTGGTACCACATTCATAAGGGAAGGGTAAGAGTTGAATACTTTATGGGAAATAGATGAGGAAACAGTGGAAACAGTGTCAGACTTTATTGTTTGGGGCTCCAAAATCACTGCATATGCTGATTGCAGCCATGAAATTAAAAGAGGCATACTCCTTGAAAGAAAAGTTATGACCAACCAAGATATCATATTCAAAAGCAGAGACATTACTTTGCCAACAAAGGTCCATCTAGTCAAGGCTATGATTTATCCAGTGATCATGTATACATGTGAGAGTTGGACTGTGAAGAAAGCTGAGCACTGAAGAATTGATGCTTTTGAACTATGGTGTTGGAGAAGACTCTTGAGAGTCCCTTGGACTGCAAGGAGATCCAACCAGTCCATTCTGAAGGAGATCAGCCCTGCGTGTTCTTTGGAAGGAATGATGCTAAAGCTGAAATTCCAGTACTTTGGTCACCTCATGTGAAGACTTGACTCATTGGAAAAGATTCTAATGATGGGAGGGATTGGGGCCAGGAGGAGAAGGGGACAACAGAGGATGAGATAGCTGGATGGCATCACTGACTTTATGGTCGTGAGTTTGAGTGAACTCCGGGAATTGGTGATGGACAAGGAGGGCTGGCGTGCTGCAATTCATGGGATTGCAAAGAGTTGGACACGACTAAGCGACTGAACTGAACTGAACTGAAGAGTTGAACATGTTAATAGTCTTTAGAATTTAATGGAAGCAACTGCTTATGGGATAATTTCTACACTTATGGCTTGATTTTCCTTGAAGAAATTTATCACTATTGTTTCTCTAAGGATTAAGAGTTTCAGTAGAGATAGGCATTTAGCTGGAAAGTTAATAGAGAGGGAAAAGAGAAAGGAAATGGTGGACAAATAGAGAATGAGGGAAAAAAGAATGATTATAAAGATAATTAAAAGAAAGAGGAACTAAAGAAGTAGGAAGGAAGAGAAGAGAAAGAAACATGGTGAAGGTAGATGAGTAAGCCCTGCAGAGTATGAAGGAAATGGAAGAGATATTTCCCACAGGTTATTAAGCAAAAATTGAAATAAAAGACAGAGGGAAGAGAAAAAGGGTTAATTATTATTCAATACTTTAGAAAAATAATTTTCTGAGGTGGAATTATCTGAACTGTAAGCAGTAAGAAACAGAAGAAAAGTGGTGCTCAGCATGTGTATGATGCCAGGACAGGCACACCGTGGGAAAGGATCATTCAGTTGACAGCTTCCCACTCCTGGCATCAGATTGCACAGCCAGCCTAGGACAGTTTAATTGACACTGTTTATGCCAGGATGTGGCAAAGTGACACTGCACTAAGCTAAGAGAGGGAGACCATTGAGATTTGATTGTGAGGGATTGCCACAAATCAGGCATTTATAACTTTATGAAATGGTTCATGTGGCTTAAATCTTAATGTTCTTTTTCATTAGCATCAATAAGAGTTTAAAATGGAACAAAATTAAAAGCACATATATGACAAAAATTTCTCTAAAGCCATGTATTCTCTAACATTTTCAGAGTTTCTACTTTACCACAATCTGTCATTGAAAACACAGCATGATTCTTTTTAAAATTCAGTATGATATATGACAAAAATTTTACAAAGCAGTATCATACTTGTTTATGACTTTGTGTTTTAAATATATATTAAATTTTTTGACGTCTTTCACATGTGTAAGGTTTACATGCATGAATCACATAAACAGAGGGGAAATGCATTGAAAACTCATGCTAAATATGCAAGAAATAATGGTTATAATTTTTGGGTAAATGATCCCTAACATGATTAAGCCTAAAATACTTTAGAAAAAGAACAATTGAACCACAGAAGAATCACTTAAGAAACTTACCAACCAGGATATTTGTATGCAAGCTCTGAAAAAACAACTTCAGCTTACCCAAGCGAAAAAGAGGATTGGGGCAGTTAACAGAACACAGAACCAAAAGACGGAAAAGTATATGCTTTGGGTGGCCTGCATTATATACCCTGGGCTAGTCTGTGAATGTGTCACAGCTGTGCATGACAGTGTCCCACCTGAAGCTAGTACTCCACAAGTGTCTTTATTTTTTCTGTCTCAAGGCTTTCTCTGAAGCCTCTGGAGCCTGTTCTGCCTGCAGGTGTAGCCTAAGTGGGCAGGGAAATAAATGGCCTTCCGGGCAGCCCTCATACAATAGGGAATCATTGCAGAGGGTGACCATCCAAGCCTTCAGACATACCTGTGTCTAAGGTATCCTCCATGCTTCCCTAGCACCCATGCCTACGCCTAATTCAGAAGCATAGATTAATCTTACTTTTTCATCCCTGCTGTATGCATTCATTCAAATTATCATTTCAAGCTCTGCTTTTGGAGGAGCCCCAAATTAAGATAATAGGAAATAGGAAAGTGCTGATGTCTCTAGAAGTAAGGTGTGTTCTTCAGAATATTATCACAGATTCAACTATTGTCATCCTTGAGTCACCATTCTAATTGTCCAAGGAGTATCATTTTGCTTTAGCTTGATGCATGGATCTACTGACTGACTGGCAGAGGGCTGTATTACTTTCTCATTGCCACTGTAACAAATTACCATAATCTAGTGGCTTAAAACAAGCCATGTTTATTACCTTATACTTTTGGAGGTCAGAAGTTGGAAATGAGGTTTACAGAGTTAAAATCAAGGTGAGAATAAGGCTGCATTCATTCTGTAGATTCCAGAAGAGAATTATTTCTTAGCCTTTTCTAGTTTCTAGAGACCAACTGTGTTCATGAACCCCACTTTCACTTTCAAAGCATGTCTGTAACTTCTGCTTCCATCATGATATCACCTTTTCTGATTCTGACCCTTTTAAGTTCATACATGGTTACATTGGCTGATTCAAATAAATGATGACTTCCCCATCACCAAATTCTTAATCATATCTATCAGGTATCATTGCTAAGCAAAGTGACATGTGTTTGGGTCCTGGTGTTGTAACCAAGGACATCTTTGAGAGGTATATTATTTTGTGTACAAGAGTTCAGCACCCCAACAGTGACAACAGATATGAGGAAGATATCTCTCCCAGAATAAATGCGTTGTTGTTCGGTCACTCAGTTATGTCCAACTCTTTGCGACCCCATAGACTTCAGTATACCAAGCTTCCTTAGTCCTTTACTATGTCCTGGAATTTGCTGAAACTCATGTCCACTGAATCAATGATGCTATCCAACCATAGGGTGCTGACAAAAGGGTAGCAGAAATCACAAGTAATAAATACCACTTCAAGAAAAATTACCATTTATATGTGATTAATTTTCCCCAACCATTATTTTGAAATCACTAAGTAATAGTTTACCGTGTCTCAGATAGTCAGCTGGGCGCTAGATTACTCCCTCCCTCTAAATATATTTTAGCATATGTGTTAAAAAAAATAGAAAAAGATCAAGTTTCAAAAACGCATCATTTTTGTCTAATGGTACACTGGAGTTTGTACTGGATAACTTTAGTAGAAATCCCAGCATCCAGATATAGCTTTCTTCTCAAATTTAACAAATCCTAAGCACACAAGACCCCTGCAAACAGCACTCACATGGTAGTATACACACACACACACATTCTTCTATATGTGAGTATCTGAAAGCAATCAGCTTTCGACTGAGAATTATTGAAAAGTATTCTCTAGAAGAAATATCTGTCATGAGTGTTGAACTGCCTCCTTTTGTAACATCTTACATTGTTTCTTCTGCAACTTCAGAAACCCTTTCAGTAGAATATATCTACTGTATTTGTTATGGACTGAATATCTGTGTCTCTCCTCCAAATTCAAATGTTGAAACTCTAATCCCAATATGAAGGTCTTAAGAGGTGGGGCTTTGGGGAGGTAATTAGATTTTGGTGGAGCCTTCATGAATGGGATTAGGGCCCTTATAAACAGGATTCCAAATGGTTTCCTTGCTCTCTTTTCACCAGGTAGGATAACAAGCAAACAACCCAAAGGAGGGTCCACTCCAGAAACCCAAGCTGGTACCCAGCCCCAGAGCTGGGAGAAATGAATGTCTATTATTTATTATTTATAAGCCACCTACTCTATGATACTTTGTTATAGCAGTTTGAACTAGCAAAGACAGTAGTCAGCCTAACCAGCAAGAAAATTCTATTCTATTTATCCTACTATAACAGTGTGCTGTCTCCCACCTCCAGCCCCAGCCCGCCACAGACACCTTTAGCTGAAAGGCCATTTTCTGTCCCTACCTCCTTTCACATTTGCTTGGTAAGGATATTTTACTTTTTAAATATATAATTTATAAATGTGGCCTCCTATTTGGCTTATTGCTTGTCTCCACAAAGAAAATAAGTATTCTATCTTCACATAACCCACATGATATAATTAATCACATGCATATGTTTATTGCATATTACAACCCTTTTTAAACACATACAACTTTTACTGATGAGTTCTCTGAGATTAAGATCTAAAACACTGGCAAAATATAGCTGTAATAATGATTTTAATAGATTTTACTGATATGAATTTAATTCAAGTGAAAGATAAAATGTAGTCAGATTATAGAACATTTAGGAATTAGCTTTTTCTAAGTGGCAAAGAGTGATTGGAGAGAGTTATAATTCCAAAAATATTAGCCTGCAAGTGGTATAAATTGAGGAAAAAATAAAAACTTGACTTTGAAGTAAGAATCTAGTATAAGTTAGGTGAAGAGACGTAAGAGAATTAGCACTATGGCTCTGAGAATGAGATATTGCTAACTTTGAAATCATCTTTCCAATTAAACTTTTATGAACTGTAATTATTTTGAAAATATTTGCTTAGGTCAACTTGTTCAAGAAAAGTTGTGTTCCAACATATGGGCGAAGAGAAAAATGTTCTCCAGATGTTACTCTGCACAGCAGCAACAAAAGAATCTATCTGCTGTTACTATGTTTAATTTTTCTTCCTAGGACTCCAATTACATCTCAAGTTGTTTAATTTAGTCTAATCTTATGAATTTACTTTAAAGTTTATTTTGAGAGTTCTCTAGGTGGTCTCATGCAGCCTTTTGTAGCTAATGAGTGATAACAAATCATTTGTTTTTATAGAAGACAGGAGAGTTTTTCCATATATCATTAGTCTGGTGAAGGTATCAGATTTTGATTATTGGATTCTACTTGATCCTTGTCTTTGTTACCATGGAGATAGGAAAAATATTTTGATTGGCTAGAGAAGTATGTGGGAGTAGAACATAGTCTCTTTCCAATTTTGGCCTTCAGCCTAAAAATAATAGGAATAGTTCTTAGCTATTCTGTCATATCTCATTTTTAATACTCTTCACTAAAATAAATGAATTCCTTTTTACACCATCTCTGGTGCATTTCCTGTATTTCAAAAATCACATTTGTTTTATTTATCTCTACTATATATGTGTATAATTTAATGAACTATTGACTAAAGTAGTGGTAGAGAAGAAAATGTATGCCTTAAGTTTAAACTTAGAAACAATGCTCTTCCTAAAACTAAGATGGATTGTATTTTGAAATTTATATAAATTACTACTGTTATGACTGAGTTTTTTTAATGGATATGTGTTTTCCACAATTTTGGCAATACATTTGTTTGTTAGTTTGATTAACTCCTGCTAATTTCTCTCACATGAAACATGAATTAGTAAATATAGAAGATACCATGCAATTTGTAAAATCACCATTTCACAAAACCTACAAAAAATTGGTTGATGACAGAATCATGAATTGATATGAAACATTGAACTGAAGATTACTGAACAGATTATTTACATAACTTCAAGTTATCATCTCATAGATTATTCATTCATTGCAAAGGGAAATTGTATATTTTTACAATATAACAATCAGGCAGATACAACTTTAATTAAGTGATGAAACAACATCACCAACAATGAAACAAATTAACATTGCATGCCTCAGGGTGTGATACCCTGAGAATAACACAACATCACCTATAAGATATTCTTGTAAAAACAAAATTAAGAACCTGAATCTAATCAAAAGGAAAAAATCAAGCAAACCTAACTGAAGGGTGTTCTGTAAAACAAATGATGTGGAACTTCAAAAAAATATGGCAATGCTATGAAAGAAATTAAATAAACAAATAAATCAAGCTGGTAAACTATTGTAGTTTAAAGATATTTAAAAGATGTGGCCCAAAGAAACATGGTGAAAAAACATTATGTGGCTAACTGGGGTCTTAGAATTTTGACTTAAGAGGATAACTACATTGGTTCAATTTTCTATTTTTTAAGCATAGCCAGTCTGGTCAGAAATGAGTGTGGAAATTATGATAAATGCAAATGGACCTTCTCTTCGCCTTACATGTATTTTTAGTGACTAACTTACCTTTCACTTCTTTTCAAATTCTACATGAATTATATAGATAATTATAACCTAATATCTTCCTTTCATTTTCCAACACACTGAAGTTTAGTTTCCAATGCTACCACTTCATGAAACTTCTCCTGCCATTCATCATAAATAACATGGAATTATTTCAGTGGTTCTCATTTCCTTCTTCAACATTTAACTGTTAAGTCACTTCAGTCGTGTCTGACTCTGTGCGACCCCATAGACCGCAGCCCACCAGGCTTCCCCGTCCCTGGGATTCTCCAGGCAAGAATACTGGAGTGGGTTGCCATTTCCTTCTCCAATGCATGAAAGTGAAAAGTTTAACATTTAACACTTCCCTGAAATTTCTTTTGTTCTTAATGTTTGGGATGCTATCATCTCCTTTTCTTTCTGCCTCTTAGTTGTTTTTGCTATTTTTCTGCTGGATTCTCCTAGTCCATTTCATAAAAGTAGATATTCCCAGTGCTATTTATCTTCATTCCATATTTCTTCCCACTTTATGTGGTCTCTGTGGCATGCTTTTATTGAGATGCAACATTTCTACTCTCATTTTTGTAGAAATGGCCTGCATCACTAACTTAAACCTGCTTCTAGATCTCTACATTTAAATATTTGCCAGCACTTTCTACTTAGATATTCCAAGAATCCCTCTAGCTTAAAAAGGTACAACATTGAACTCATTATTTTCTTTACATGTCTACATAATTTTTTTCTGATTTATACAAATATCTTCCTTATTCCCTATTAAAAATCTTTGGATTTATCATAGTTATATTGTATTTCTTCATCAATATTCATTAGGCAACAAAACCCTACCAGATTCTCCCAACTCACTTTTCATTCACTTTGAGTTAATCTCTAAATCTTGCAATTACAGCTTTAGAATTATACAAAAAATCTGCTTTCTCTTGCCCATCACTATTGACATTGGTTAAGTCAAATAATCCTCTGCTCTCTTTGGATACAGGTAATACTTTTCTTGTATCTAGACCAACCTGCTTCTTCAGAGTCCTCAGTCTACATAAGGGTGATCTCTATTCATTATGTATCTTATTTGTCACCACCATCATTGATATTCCTCATTTACTCCCATAATCTTCAGAACACATTTTAAGCTTCTGCATGTAATATACAGCAGGATTCTTCACCTTCCTTGTGAATACTAACCCAGACTCATCTCCATTGCTCTATAATTCTGTACACTTGAATAGTAATTGCATTTTTTTGAACAAGGTATGCTTTCTTGTTTCCCAAGCTTTCACATTTATACTTATTTTTACCTGGAAGTTCTTTCCTAGAGTGTTCAACAGGTAAACTCTCCCTCAAATTTAGTTTCAGATGCTACTTCCTCTGAGAAACCTATCCTGAGTACCTTGGGCATATCCAACATTAACTCAAACACCATTTTCACATGTCTTGTCTACTTTAAAGCAGCTTATCAGTGATTTAATCAGTCATAACAATAGTAGTTACTAGCTAGTATGAACTGATTGGTGTCTCCTGGAGACACACAATGAATTTAAGGTGATGAAGAGAATGTATACTATAATATGTGTTGATAGTGTGATATACATTTATATGAGCACAAAATAATTCATTGGGTATTACTCAATCTGTTTTATTCATTTTGTTGATCAGATATTGTCAGTCTTGGTTTAGATACAGAATCAAAAGAACAAAATAAAGTTTTGCCATGTCATGAGTTACCTTTAGTCATTTAGATTCAGAACACATATCAGTATAGCTAAGGGAATAAAGCATTATACTTTAATTTAGTATGCCTATAAATTTCCATAATTTCCCATATCTTCTGTATAAGCAATTTATAAAGATAGGTTCTACTGGTAATTCTGACAATATACTTAATTTTTTAATTGCATGAATGGTGCTATCACAGTAAAGTTTATTTTTATGGTGATAGTAATTAATATCCAGTTCAGAAAATTTGCTAAATTATTTTCACATAAGAACATTGCCTAAAAGGTAACTCTAAAATTTTGGTAGAGTTTCCCAGGGTTTTTTTTTTTTTTCAACATCTTGTATTGCAATGGCAAAGCAAATGGGCTTTGTAGTCAAAAACTGGATTTTAATTTTAGAGCCAGCTGCACGACATTGGGCAAGATGTATAGCAACACCATGACTTGGGTTACTCATCTGTAAAATGGTGATAAGGATATTTATACCATAGGTATATTTTTGAAAATTAAACAAAACTATGCATGCAATTTATTCAGACAGAGTCTGGAATTGTGTACACGATTAATAGATATTGGCAATTTTGGCACATTTTTTTCATTTTGTGCTGATCGTGTAATTCATTATTTTATACTGTAATTTACTCATTTTATATAATAAGTTTTTTTCATTTGCCATGAGAATTTTCCAGAGGTGGAAATACATTTAAAGATATATATATATAGATATATATAGATATATATATATAATGTGTATATATCTTATCAGAAATAGCATAAAGCTTCCCTTCTTCCTGAAATACTCTCCATTTATAGCCATTAAAATTTAAATTTCACAAATAAATATTTTACCTGTATAAAGAAATATAAAATCTATTTTTAAAAGTTGAGACTCTTTGGGATAAAGACAGAAACACTGCAGACATTTCAGAACACCCAAATTGTGTACTGAAAGAAAACTTTCATTGTAGCTTAAAAATTTACATTTTACATAGACACTTGGTGAAAAATATAGTAATCAGAATCAGTGATGCTGCTGCTGCTGCTAAGCCGCTTCAGTCGTGTCCGACTCTGTGCGACCCCATAGACAGCAGCCCACCAGGCTCCTCTGTCCCTGCGATTCTCCAAGCAAGAACACTGGAGTGGGTTTCCATTTCCTTCTCCAATGCATGAAAGTGAAAAGTGAAAAGTCAGACTCTCAGTCGTGTCTGACTCTTAGGGACCCCATGGACTGGAGCCCACCAGGATCCTCCATCCATGGGATTTTCCAGGTAAGAGTACTGGAGTGGGTTGCCATTGCCTTTTCTGCAGAATCAGTGATAGTGAATTATTTATTTTGTCTTTTTCACCACTGCAAAAATCACCTTAGCATTCCATATTACCAAAAAGTGAAATGCATTGATCTGTAATAGGCTTTTTGGATGACACAAACTATGCTTTTATAGTTTTACGGTTAGACTGCAGTTGCATAGGGCTTCCTCCATGGCTCTGCCGTACATAATCTGCCTGTGATGCAGAAGTCACAGGAGACATGGGTTCAGATCCCTGGGTTGAGAAGTTCCCCTGGAGGAGGAAATGGCAACCCTCTCCATTATTCTTTCCTGGAGAATCCCATGAACTGAGCAGCCTGTCAGGCTACAGTTCATAGGGTTGCAAAGAGTCAAACCAGCTAAAACCACTGAGCAGACACGCACACAGTTGTATAATATAATTAACCACAACCTTATCTGACATTACAAAAATTCAATGAAGTAAAAGTCTATTTTTAAAATGGACCAATTATAATTTATACAGATAATTGCATGTACTCATTTTACTGTCAGTGGCTGTCTGACTCCTGATCAAGATCTTTCTGTGTTTGCCTTAGCGGTTTGAAGATAAACCTAGTTCTAATCTTTTTATTTAAATCCAGAGATCAATTTAGAGTATATATTTGGTAATATGTTCTATAGCCATGATCCTACAGGTTCTGCTGTTTGATAAATGCTTATTTGAAGAGAAACTTCAGTGCATGAATTATGAATCTCTTTCGTATGTCACCTGAAATTTCTTGTTCTCTGTTTTTCTGATTTTTAACAGCCCAAATACACACACCTCCTCTCTGTCTTTCACACAAACACACACATACTACTTCCAAATGTTCGTGTACATATTGTGCATTCCAAATAGGGTGTAGCATGTTCAGTGATATGAAGATGAATTTAAAGTCTCTGCCATCAAAAATGTTTAGAATTTAGTGTAAACGTATATTAACAAAAGGAGCAGCAACAACAAAAACTATATATATTTTCTAAACATTTTAGCTGTGTCTGACTCTTTGCAGCCCCATGGACTGTAGTCCACCAGTTCCTCTATTTATGGGATTCTCCAGGCAAGAATATGGGAATGGGTTGCCATTCCCTCCTCCAGGGGCACTTCCCAACCCAGGGATTGAACCTGGGTCTCCTGTGTTGCAGGCAGATTCCTTACCATCTGAGGCATCTGGGAAGCCCCGTAGATTTCATTAGATCTTTATGTATATAGCTAATTTCACAAATTAAACTCCTTTTGGAGTTGGTATTATTATTTTTATTTTACTAAGTAAAGAATAAAAATAAGAAAACAATAAAATATCTTTCCATAGTTGTACACCTTAGAAATCTTTTACATCTGACACCAAATGCTATCAGGTTAGCTCTCTTTTGGAAAATTGAGAGGAGACCAATAACAGAGGTATCATTCAGTTGCCAGGGAACTCTGAGGTGGGAGCCATGGTGAAGGAAATTAGGAAGTCTTCATTTTTGTTATAGCATTTGTGGTGATACTTAACAAAAGCACTGTAACTAGCTAGGACTAAAATACCAGTAAAGGTATTCCAGGAAAATTCCGGCTTACTCCTCAAGTTTCGAGAATTGTTATACCAGATCAATTTACCTGTCTCCTGAGAAATCTGTTTGCAGGTCAACAGTTAGAACTGAACATGGAACAATAGACTGGTTCCAAGAGAAAGGAGTACATCAAGGCTGTAGATTGTCACCTGGTTTATTTAATTTATATATGAAATTCTGGGCTGGATGAAGCACAAGCTGGAATCAATATTGCAGGGAGTAATGTCAATCACCTCAGATATGCAGATGACACAACACTTATGGCAGAAAGCTAAGAGGAACTGAAGAGCCTCTTGAAAATGAAAAAGAGTGAAAAATCTGGCTTAAAATTCAACATTCAAAAAATGAAGATCATGGCATCTGGTCCCATCACTTCATGGCAAACAGATAGGGAAACAATGGAAATGGCAAGAGACTTTATTTTTGGTGAAGGTGAAGTTGCTCAGCCGTGTCCGACTCTTTGCGACCCGTGGACTGTAGCCCACCAGTCTCCTCTGTCCATGGGATCCTCCAGGCAAGAATACTGGAGTGGGTTGCCATTTCCTTCCAAAATCACTGCAGATGGTGACTACAGTCATGAAATTAAAAGAGCTTACTCTTTGGAAGAAAAGCTATGACCAAAGTAGACAGCATATTAAAAAGCAGAGACATTACTTTTCTGACAAAGTTGTGTCTGATCCAAGCTATGGTTTTTCCAGTAGTCGTGTATGGATGTGAAAGAGACACAGATGTATAGAACAGTCTTTGGGGCTCTGTGGGAGAGGGAGAGGGTGGGATGATTTGGGGGAATGGCATTGAAACATGTATAATATCATATATGAAATGAATCGACAGTCCAGGTTTGATGCATGATACTGGATGCTTGGGGCTGGTGCACTGGGACGACCCAGAGGGATGGTATGGGGAGGGAGGAGGGAAGGGGGTTCAGGATGGGGATCACGTGTATACCTGTGGAGGATTCATGTTGATGTATGGCAAAACAATTGCACTCATCTCATATGCTAGTAAAGTAATGCTAAAAATTCTCCAAGCCAGGCTTCAGCCATACGTGAACCACGAACTTCCAGATGTTCAAGCTGGTTTTAGAAAAGGCAGAAGAACCAGAGATCAAATTACCAACATCCCCTGCATCATGGAAAAAGCAAGACAGTTCCATAAAAACATCTATTTCTGCTTTATTGACTATGCCAAAGCCTTTGACTGTGTGGATCACAATAAACTGTGGAAAATTCTGAAAGAGATGGGAATACCAGACCACCTGACCTGCCTCTTGAGAAGTCTGTATGCAGGTAAGGAAGCAACAGTTAGACTGGACATGGAAAAACAGACGGGTTCCAAATAGGAGAAGGAGTACGTCAAGGCTATATATTGTCACCTTGCTTATTTAACTTATATGCAGAGTACATCCTGAGAAACGCTGGACTGGAAGAGACACAAGCTGGAATCAAGATTGCTGGGAGAAATATCAATAACCTCAGATATGCAGATGACACCACCCTTATGGCAGAAAGTGAAGAGGAACTAAAAAGCCTCTTGATGAAAGTGAAAGTGGAGAGTGAAAAAGTTGGCTTAAAGCTGAACATTCAGAAAACGAAGATCATGGCATCCGGTCCCATCACTTCATGGGAAATAGATGGGGAAACAGTGGAAAAAGTGTCAGACTTTATTTTTTTGGGCTCCATAATCACTTCAGTTGGTGATTGCAGCCATGAAATTAAAAGATGCTTACTCCTTGGAAGAAAAGTTATGACCAACCTAGAGAGTATATTCAAAAGCAGAGACATTACTTTGCCAACAAAGGTCCGTCTAGTCAAGGCTATGGTTTTTCCTGTGGTCATGTAGACATGTGAGAGTTGGGCTGTGAAGAAGGCTGAGCACCGAAGAATTGATGCTTTTGAACTGTGGTGTTGAAGACTCTTGAGAGTCCCTTGGACTGCAAGGAGATCCAACCAGTCCATTCTGAAGGAGATCAGCCCTGGGATTTCTTTGGAGGGAATGGTGCTATAGCTGAAACTCCAGTACTTTGGCTACCTCATGCAAAGAGTTGACTCATTGGAAAGGACTCTGATGCTGGGAGGGAATGGGGGCAGGAGGAGAAGGGGATGATGGAGGATGAAATGGCTGGATGGCATCACTGACTCAATGGACGTGAGTCTGAGTGAACTCCGGGAGATGGTGATGGACAGGGAGGCCTGGTGTGCTGCGATTCATGGGGTTGCAAATAGTCAGATACTACTGAGCGACTGAACTGAACTGACTGATGGCAAAACCAATACAATATTGTAAAGTAATTAACCTCCAATTAAAATAAATAAATTTATAGTTAAAAATTTTAAAAAAGAGAAAGCTGAACGCCAAAGAATTGATGCTTTTGAAATGTGGTGTTGAAGAAGACTCTTGAGAGTCCCTTGGACTGCAAGATCAAACCAGTCAATTTTAAAGGAAGTCAGTCCTGAATATTCATTGGAAAGACTAATGCTGAAGCTCCAATACTTTGGCCACCTGACGTGAAAAAATGACCAATTAGAAGCCCTATTTTGGGGAAAAGTTGAAGGCAGGAGGAGAAGAGCAGAACAGAGGATGAGATAGTTGGATGGTATCACCGACTCAATGGACATGAATTTGATTAAGCTCCAGGAGTAAGTGATGGACAGGGAAGCCTGGCATGCTGCAGTCCATGGGTTCTCAAAGATTTGGGTACCACTGAGTGACTGAACTGAACTAAACTGATATATGTTACTCTAGTTTCCTAAGAAAGTATTTGGTAAACAGCACAAAGAATCTTCTGGTAATCTAAATCCAAGTTTGTGTGAAAGTGTGTCCTACTCTATGCAACCCCATGGACTGTACAGTCCATGGAATTCTCCAGGCCAGAATTCTGGAGTGGGTAGCCTTTCCCTTCTCCAGGGGATCTTCCCAACCCAGAGATCGAATGCGGGTCTCCCACACTGCAGGCAGATTCTTTACCATCTGAGCTATCCTCATATGGAATTTCAAACATTTTACTAATGTGATACATGAAAACACAGGTTGTATCTAAACAAGGTCAAGTGTAAATCCAAGACAATTGGAGAAATCAAGCAAAATCATATCCATATTTACCTACCCTCTGATTTCACTGGCCTTGATAATTATGTATCTATTTAACTTGCATCTTCTTATTTATGCATGACTTGCCCTAAATGAATGGAACTCTTATGGGAAATGAGGGATTCACATTTCTATATTTGATTCTTTCAACAGAGTAATGAAACTATGTATAAAATATGTTGCACCTGATATTTAGAGAGGAAATTTGTTTAACATAAACATTTTCCTGGACCAGTTTGGCATGTTAAATTAGTGATCACACATGTTTTATTGCCAAGTTGGTGTAATAAATCTCTCAGATGCCAATACCATCTGGCCATGCATGCCCACTTGTGAATTTCATATGGCATTTTGTACTTGCCATAGTTCTACACTCACACTGCTCAGCATCTGCCCTAACTTAAATGCTTCCTTTACAAATCACAATTAATGGGAACATCCTGAGTTGTGAGTAGAGAATTTGTGAAAAAAAAAGTTGTCACACATCCCAAAATATAGCCTGAGATGTCATTGAACAGATGTTGAACTAAAATAATTGTGATAATATAAAGACACCAAAATACTGTATTTTGCTAATTTGACTAGGTTGCATTTATTTCTATTCTTTCTATGGTAATTCTTTAAGAATTTTTGCCTAATGAATTTTAGGAAATAACTGGTATAACAAATGTAAGTAGCCATACAAAAGTGTAATTAAAATACAAGCACACTTACTTTCTAAATTACATAAGAAAAATAATTCAGAACTGTGGCTTATACAGTTCTTGTTGTTTGCTTTGGAAGCCTATTGAGATATTTTTGTGGGCTCTCTAAAAAAGTGAAATAGAGGGTGGGATGATTTGGGAGAATGGCACTCTAACATGTATACTATCATGTAAGAATTGAATCGCCAGTCTATGTCTGAGGCAGGATACAGCATGCTTGGGGCTGGTGCATGGGGATGACCCAGAGAGATGTTATGGGGAGGGAGGTGGGAGGGGGGTTCATGTTTGGGAACGCATGTAAGAATTAAAGATTTTAAAATTTAAAAAAATTAAAAAATAAAATAGTTTTATTACCATTTTTAGTATATTATCACCTTTTATATTAATAAATACTTATTTTAGTCTCAAAAAAAATTGAAATATTTTTGCAAGATTCTAAAGCTGGGTATTTCCATTTTTAACTCGTTAGTCAGGTAGCCATTTGGCATTCAGAATTAATCAGTATACCCTGTGTACAAATTATCTTCAAGCAAATTTCCAAAAGTTGTAAAATATACACTGTACATCTTTAGGAGCTTGGGAAATACCAGCATACATACTGGAAAGTTAAGACTCATTAAGTACAAATTATATGGTATCTATGTGACTTCTGACATAAGACTCCAAGTAGAACTACAAAGTAAGATTAATGCTCAGAGTACATGATAGCAAATTAAGCTGTCAGTCACATGTTTTATTTTGTTTTGTTTTAAAGGCCAATGGAAACCTGCTGATAAAAACAGCTAAACATTTGTAATTTCAGAAAGTATAGTTAAGATATGCAGTTCAGTTCAGCTCAATCACTCAGTCATGTCTGACCCTTTGTGATCCCATGAACCACAGCACGCCAGGCCTTCTTGTCGATCATCAACTCCCAGAGTTTACCCAAACTCATGTCCATTGAGTTGGTGATGCCATCCAACCATCTCATCCTCTGTCATTCCCTTCTCCTCCTGCCCTCAATCTTTCCCAGCATCAGGGTCTTTTCAAATAAGTCAGCTCTCCGCATCAGGTGCCCAATGTATTGGAGTTACAGCTTCAGCATCAGTCCTTCCAATGGACACCCAGGACTGATCTTCTTTAGGATGGACTGATCGAATCTCCTTGCAGTCCAAGGGACTCTCAAGAGTCTTACCCAACACCACAGTTCCAAAGCCACAATTCTTTGGCACTCAGTTTTCTTTATAGTCCAACTCTCACATGCATACATGACCATTGGAAAAACCATAGCCTTCATTGGACAGACCTGCTGTTGGCAAAGTATGTCTCTGCTTTTCAGTATGCTGTCTGTTGGTCATAACTTTCCTTCCAAGGTATAAGTGTCTTTTAATTTCACGGCTGCAATCACCATCTGCAGTGATTTTGGAGCCCAGAAAAAAAAAGTCAGCCACTGTTTCCCCAGTTCCCCCATCTATTTGCCAGGAAGTGATGGGACCAGATCCCATGATCTTAGTTTTCTGAATGTTCAGCTTTAAGCCAACTTTTTTACTCTCTTCTTTCACTTTCATCAAGAGGCTCTTTAGTTCCTCTTTACTTTCTGCCATAAAAGTGGTGTCATTTGCATATCTGAGGTTACTGATATTTCTCCTGGCAATCTTAATTCCAGTTTGTATGTCCTCCAGCCTAGCATTTCTCATGATGTACTCTGCATATAAGTTAAATAAGCAGGGTGACAATATACAGCCTTGACATACTCCTTTTCTTATTTGGAACAAGTCTGTTGTTCCAGGTCCAGTTCTAACTGTTGCTTCCTGATTTGCATAGAGGCAGGTCAGGTGGTCTGGTATTCCTATCTCTTTCAGAATTTTCCACAGTTTATTGTGATCCCACACAATAATACTGTTAAGATATTAGCTGTACTTATTGTCTTCTTAATTCTCCTGTAAAAAGATAAGCGGTGTGTGTCAGGTTTCTCCATAGAAATGTGTCATATGCTTCTAGATGTGCTGCACCTATAAAGGCATGATTGTGTTATTCTAGCAGGAAATGTGGTTAATCAAAAGGAAATAACATGTAAAACCATACTGAGGAACATTTAACAAAGTAACTGGCCAATGCATTTCAAGTGTGTCGAGGTCATATAAAAAATATTAAAGGACACTAAAGTGTCCAATTCCAAAGAAAGGCAATGCCAAAGAATGCTCACACTACTGCACAATTGCACTCATCTCACACGCTAGTAAAGTAATGCTCAAAATTCTCCAAGCCAGGCTTTAGCAATATGTGAACTGTGAACTTTCAGATGTTCAAGCTTGTTTTAGAAAAGGCAGAGGAACCAGAGATCAAATTGCCAACATCTGCTGGATCATGGAAAAAGCAAGAGAGTTCCAGAAAAACATCTATTTCTGCTTTATTGACTACGCCAAAGCCTTTGACTGTGTGGATCACAATAAACTGTGGAAAATTCTGAAAGAGATGGGAATACAAAAACACTTGACCTGCCTCTTGAGAAACCTATATACAGGTCAGGATGCAAGAGTTAGAACTGGACATGGAACAACAGAGTGGTTCCAAATAAAAAAAGGAGTATGTCAAGGCTGTATATTGTCACCCTGCTTATTTAACTTATATGCAGAGTACATCATGAGAAACGCTGGACTGGAAGTAACACAAGCTGGAATCAAGATTGCCAGGAGAAATATCAATAACCTCAGATATACAGATGACACCACCCTTATGGCAGAAAGTGAAGAGGAACTAAAAAGCCTCTTGATGAAAGTGAAAGACGAGAGTGAAAAAGTTGGCTTAAAGCTCAACATTCAGAAAACAAAGATCATGGCATCCAGTTCCATCACTCCATGAGAAATAGATGGGGAAACAGTGGAAACAGGGTCAGACTTTATTTTTGGGGTGTCAAAAATCACTGCATATGGTGACTGCAGCCATGAAATTAAAAGACGCTTACTCCTTGGAGGAAAAGTTATGACCAACCTAGATAGCATATTCAAAAGCAGAGACATTACTTTGCCAACAAAGGTCCATCTAATCAAGGCTATGGTTTTTCCTGTGGTCATGTATGGATGTGAAAGTTGGACTGTGAAGAAGGCTGAGCCCCAAAGAATTGATGCTTTTGAACTGTGGTGTTGGAGAAGACTCTTGAGAGTCCCTTGGACTGCAAGGAGATCCAACCAGTCCATTCTGAAGGAGATCAACCCTGGGATTTCTTTGAAGGGAATGATGCTAAAGCTGAAACTCCAGTACTTTGGCCACCTCATGCAAAGAGTTGTGTCATTGGAAAAACCTCTGATGCTGGGAGGGATTGGGGGCAGGAGGAGAAGAGGACGACCGAGGATGAGATGGCTGGATGGCACCATGGACTCGATGGACGTGAGGCTGAGTGAACTCTGGGAGATGGTGATGAACAGGGAAGCCTGGTGTGCTGCGATTCATGGGGTCTCAAAGAGTCGGACACGACTGAGCGACTGAACTGAACTCAACTGATGTATGTGTGTATGTATGTATGCGTGTATGGGCTTCTCTGAAGGCTCAGATAGAAAAGAATCTACCTGTAATGCTGTAACCCGGGATTCGATCCCTCAGTCAAGAAGATCCCCTGGAAAAGGGAATGGCAACCCACTGCAATATTCTTGCCTGGATTTTTCCATGGACAGAGGAGCCTGACAGGCTATGGTCCATGGGATCACAAAGAGTCGGACACCACTGAGCAACTAACACTTTCAGAGAGATAAATGGTCTTCCCAGGTGGCTCAGTGGTAAAAAAAATCCTCCTCATAATGCAGGAGCCACAGAAGACTCAGTTTAGAACAGACCCATGCAAAGAGACAAATACCTTTCTAACTATTATTCTACTTTTGTTGGGCTTTAAGCTGAATTTATGAAAGTTTGGATTATATTTTATGATCTTGCATCATAATTTCTCCATAACTGAATATTATTTTAAATTATATATTTTTAATATGTAAAGCTTGTATTGTTTTAATTTTCATATTTTGATTATTAGCTAATTAGAAT
Source organism: Ovis canadensis (assembly GCF_042477335.2). Lineage (NCBI taxonomy): Eukaryota > Metazoa > Chordata > Mammalia > Artiodactyla > Bovidae > Ovis > Ovis canadensis. The sequence continues at coordinate 67,373,184 of NC_091250.1, forward strand.
GTTCTTTGGAATGGTTATTTACAATTATATTCTTTTTTTCATATTTTTATGTGTCCTTTAGATCTTTTGTGTTTTAGTTTAGTTCAACATTTCCAATTTTAGTTCTGACACTTTCGAATACACTTCTGTTTTAAGAAATAACATGTTACCTTCTTTCTCTTATTTTAAGATACCAATGTATATATAACTTTCTCTGAATTTTTGGTTATATATACTGGTGTGGATTGCTATGCCCTCCTCCAGGGGATCTTCACAACCCAGGTTTCAAATCCAAGTATCTTACGTTTCCTGCATTGGCAGGCAGGTTCCTTATGACTACTGACACCTGGGTTATACAGGTTATACAGGTTATCCCATCCTTTGGTTATACATAGTTTTCCAAAATGTTATAGAATATGTGTATCTATGTGTGCATTGCAAGCATGTGTTTATGTGTGTAACTGTATCTTTCTATAAGATTTAGTAAAATTTATATTTTAGTAAAATTTTAGTGAAATTACCTGATCCTCTTAGCTTTTATTTCAGCAGATAATTTTAAAATTACTAATTAAAAAAAAAGATTTCTCTCAAAAGTCCCTGAGTGGCTCCCATTGAACATTTTTCAGATACTGAACATGTGACTGTTTCTCGGGGCTCTCTTAATTTGGCTAAGTGTTTTTTTTTTTTTTTTTTCTTCATGGGCACTCATTACATATATATATATATATATAGATACAGATAGATAAATAGATAGATAGATAGATAGATGACTGTTGCACTTAGCACTGAGTGACTAGCCAATAAGTTTTACATATTATTAGTCATCTTTCTCAGAATCATACAGTTGAATATTTAAATTCTTTCTGCTAGCATTTAAAACAGCAAGTCCATTGAAGTGGTTATTGCATCCTCTCTAAAACATTTGTCTTATAAGCAATTGAGCTTTTTATTTAAATTTTTGACTCATTTTGTTACAAAATTTAAGCCCTCAATATAAAATAATTCAAATATTACTACAATTTACTAAGTGGCTACATGAAGAAAATAATCTGAGAAAAATTACAAAATACTTTCTAAACAAATTCCTTAAAAGGAATTTTTCAAGTACTACCCTAGCATGATGATTTTGTTTAAGTTTGTTTTATGAGTTATATCCTCTTAATACTTTCAGTTTACATTAATAATCTAAATTTTGTAGTAATGTTTACATAACACATCTGGACTTCTCTCTTTGTCTAACCATTCCCAAGACTTGGTAATATTGCTACAAGTTATATTAATTTATGCTTACAACATACCTGGTCCTGTACTAGTGTTACATGATTTTTTTTTCCTTTATTTTTTCGGGATACAAAGTACGGGCTATTATTACCCCCACTCTACTTGAATCAGAGTTTAAAGAACTCATCCAAGTCTGCAAAGCCATTATTTAACAGAGCCAGACATTTATATCAAGTCAATGTGACCCATGAACTCTTAAACACTGTGTTAAGCTTGCTAGTTTTTTAAACCCTGGATCCTCCATTCATTAAAAAAAAAAAAAAAAAAAGTTTCCCTACATGAGTTTCTCAAACTTTATTCATCTCCTTCCAGAGTAGTACTTTTTCAGGTAATAATGCCAGGAAGAGTAAATGGGCAACACATCTTGTGAACCCTTTTATATTTGATAATGGCTTCCCTGGTGGCTCAGCCCTAAAGAATCTGTCTTCAATGCAGGAGATGCAGGAGAGGCAGTTCGATCTCTGGGTTGGGAAGACCCTTAGAGAAGGGTATGGCAACCCACTCCAGTATTCTCACCAGGAAAATCCATGCAGAGAGGAGGCTGGCAGGCTACAGTCCAAGGGGTGGCAGAGGCAAGCTATGCTGAAGCAACTGAGGACTCACACAGGCATGTTTGATAATATTGTTCTATGGCTTTTCCATCTAAATATATACTTGATTATTATTACAATAATACTGAGAGTGAATCCTATTAGTATAATGGCAGTTAGTTGACCTGTCTTAAATCAGTGTTTCATCTACAAACAACAGAACTAGCATGTATCCAACTCATAGGGTTGTTTTGAAGCTTTAATTGTATATCATTCATAAAGGAGACACATAAGCAAATATAGATTGCGCTAATTATTTTTCTGATGTATTATTATCATCTTTATCTATAAAAGTAACACGGTTGTTGCTCTTATCATTATTTTTATTAATATCTTAGTAGAGAATTCTTTAGTTATACCTTAACTCTCAAAAGCTTCTGCATATGCCTCAGTTCGTTCAGTTTAGCCACTCAGTAGTGTCCAACTCTTCGCAACCCCATGGACTGCAGCAGGCCAGGCTTCCCTGTCCAAATCTCCAACTCTGTCCACCAGTTCTCAGACTTTGCTCAAACTCATGTCCATCAAGTCGATGATGCTAACCAGCCATCTCATCCTATGTCATCCTCTTCTCCTGCCTTCAGTCTTTCCCAGCATCAGGGTCTTTTCCAATGCACATGCTTCAGGTAGTTTAAATAGAGAAATCTGAATCTATCCTCATTTTGGTTTTTTAAATGCACCTTTATCAGTTCATTCTGCTGTCTGGATACTAACTCTAGATGTTATTTTTGTTTATGGGTTTTTTTTCTAACGTGATGTATTTAAGTATGGGTGGTTTACATGTTTTGTATAGAATCTCTTTGTAGTACATATTAAGCATTATTACTTTTACTTAAAGACACTATTTTCTGTTATAAATATTGTGGTCACTTCTATTTTATTTGATATAGATGTCTTTTATAAAATTCTTCATAGACTGAGAAATTTAAAATTTCTCACTTGAATATCTGGCATCTACGTATACAACTATGTCTTCATCACTTTCATAATTTTGGGAATTCTTCACAAATATTATTTTTGCAACAATGATGAAAGCATCTAAACAATTTCATATTTTGATGCATTTATAATTCATATGTTATTTCCTTTTTGTAGTTTATCTGTGTCTTTTTTAAAAATTATTTGTTTATTCATTTTTTAGAGGCTAATAGCTTTACAATATTGTAATGATTTTGCCATACATTAACATGAAGCCACCATGGGTGTTCATGTGTTCCCCATCCTGAATCCCTCTCCCACCTTCCATCCCTCTGGGTCTTCCCAGTACACCTGCCCCAAGCGTCCTGTATCATGCATTGAACTTGGACTGGTGATCCATTTCACATATGATAATATTCATGTTTCAATGCCATTCTCCCAAACCATTCCACCCTTGCCTTCTCTCACAGAGTCCAAAAGACTGTTTTTCACATCTGTGTCTCTTTTACTGTCTCGCATACAGGATTATCATTACCATCTTTCTAAATTTCATATATATGCGTTAGTATACTGTATTGGTGCATTTCTTTCTGGCTTACTTTACTCTGTATGCTGCTGCTAAGTCGCTTCAGTCGTGTCTGACCCTGTGCAACCACATAGATGGCAACCCATCAGGCTCCCCCATCCCTGGGATTCTCCAGGCAAGAACACTGGAGTAGGTTGCCATTTCCTTCTCCAATGCATGAAAGTGAAAAGTGAAGTCACTCAGTCGTGTCTGACTCTTATTGACCCCATGGACTGCAGCCTACCAGGCTCCTCTGTCCATGGGATTTTCCAGGCAAGAGTACTGGAGTGGGTTGCCATTACTCTGTATAATAGGCTCCAGTTTCATCCACCTCATTAGAACTGATTCAAATTTATTCTTTTTAAAGGCTGAGTAATATTCCACTGTGTATACGTACCACTGCTTTCTTATCCATTCTTCTGATGATGGACATCTAGGTTGCTTCCATGTCCTGGCTATTATAAACAGTGATGCAGTGAGCATTGGGGTACACATGTCTCTTTCAATTCTGGTTTCCTCGGTGTGTATGCCCATCAATGATATTGGTTGGTTGTATGGCAGTTCTATTTCCAGTTTTTTTTTTTTTTTTTTTTTTAAGGAATCTCCACACTGTTCTCCATAGTGGCTGTACTAGTTTGCATTCCCACCAACAGTGTAAGAGGGTTCCCTTTCCTCCACACCCTCTCCAGCATTTACTGCTTGTAAACGTTTGGATAGCAGCCATTCTGACTGGCATGAAGTGGTACCTCATTGAGGTTTTGATTTTGATTTCTCTGATAATGACTGATGTTGAGCATCTTTTCATGTGTTTGTTAGCCATCTGTATGTCTTCTTTGGAGAAATGTCGTTTAGTTCTTTGGCCCATTTTTTTGATTGGGTCATTTATTTTTCCAGAATTGAGCTGCAGGAGTTGCCTGTATATTTTTGAGATTATTTGTCAGTTGCTTCATTTGCTATTATTTTCTCCCATTCTGAAGCCTGTCTTTTCACCTTGCTTATAGTTTCCTTTGTTGTGCAGAAGCTTTTAATTTTAATTAGATTCCATTTGTTTATTTTTGCTTTTATTTCCAATATTCTGGGAGGTGGGTCATAGAGGATCCTGCTGTGATTTATGTCGGAGAGTGTTTTTCCTATGTTCTCCTCTAGGAGTTTTGTAGTTTCTGGTCTTACGTTTAGATCTTTAATCCATTTTGAGTTTATTTTTGTGTATAGTGTTAGAAAGTGTTCTAGTTTCATTTTTTTACAAGTGGTTGACCAGTTTTCCCAGCACCACTTGTTAAAGAGATTGTCATTATATATTTCTTCATTATATATTTTTGCCTCCTTTGTCAAAGATAAGGTGTCCATAGGTGTGTGGATTTATCTCTGGGCTTTCTATTTTGTTCCATTGATCTATATTTCTGTCCTTGTGCCAGTACCATACTGTCTTGATGACTGTGGCTTTGTACTAGAGCCTGAAATCAGGCAGGTTGATTCCTCCAGTTCCATTCTTCTTTCTCAAGATTGTTTTGGCTATTTGAGTTTTTTTTTTATTTCCATACGAATTGTGAAATTATTTGTTCTAGTTCTGTGAAAAATACCATTGGTAGCTTGATAGGGATTGCATTGAACCTATAGATTACTTTGGGTTCAGTTCAGTTCAGTCAGTCAGTCGTGTCCAGCTCTTTGTGACCCCATAAATTATAGCATGCCAGGCCTCCCTGTCCATCACCAACTCCTGGAGTTTACTCAAACTCATGTCCATTGAGTCGGTGATGCCATCCAGCCATCTCATCGTCTGTCGTCCCCTTCTCCTCCTGCCCACAATCCCTCCCAGCATCAGAGTCTTTTCCAATGAGTCAACTCTTCGCATGAGGTAGCCAAAGTATTGGAGTTTCAGCTTTAGCATCAGTCCTTCCAATGAATACCCAGGACTGGTCTTCTTTAGAATGGACTGGTTGGATCTCCTCGCAGTCCAAGGGACTCTCAAGAGTCTTCTCTAACACCAGAGTTCAAACGCATCAATTCTTTGGTTCTCAGCTTTATTCACAGTCCAGCTCTCACATCCATACATGACTACTGGAAAAACCATAGCCTTGACTAGATAGACCTTTGTTGGCAAAGTAATGTCTCTGCTTTTCAATATGCTATCTACATTGGTCATAAGTTTCCTTCCAAGGAGTAAGCGTCTTTTAATTTCATGGCTGCAATCACCATCTGCTGTGATTTTGGAACCTAAAAAAATAAAGTCTGACACTGTTTCCATTGTTTCCCCATCTATTTCCCATGAAGTGATGGGACCAAGTAGTATGCTCATTTTCACTATATTGTTTCTTTGGATCCATGAACACGGTATATTTCTCCATCTTTTGTGTCCTCTTTGATTTTTTTCACCAGTGTTTCATAGTTTTCTATATATAGGTCTTTTGTTTCCTTAGGTTGATATATTCCTAAGTCTTTTATTCTGTTCATTACAATGGTGAGTGGAATTGTTTCCTTAATTTCTCTTTCTGTTTTCTCATTATTAGTGTGTAGGAATGCAAGGGATTTCTGTGTGTTGATTTATATCCTGCAGCTTTACTCTATTCAGAGATTAGCTTTAGTAATTTTCTGGTGGAGTCTTTAGGGTTTTCTATGTAGAGGATCATGTCATCTGCAAACAGTGAGAGTTTTACTCCTTTTCCAATCTGGATTCCTTTTATTACTTTTTCTGCTCTGATTGCTGTGGCCAAAACTTTCAAATCTATGTTGAATAGTAGTGGTGGAGTGGGCACACTTGTCTTGTCCCTGACTTTAGGGGAAATGCTTTCAATTTTTCACCATTGAGGATAATGTTTGCTATGGATTTCTTATATACAGCTTTTATTATGTTGAGTTATGTTCCTTCTATTCCTGCTTTCTGGAGGGTTTTTATCAGAATGGATGTTGAATTTTGTCAAAGGCTTTCTCTGTATCTATTGAGATAATCACATGGTGTTTATTTTTCAGTTTGTTAATGTGGTGCATTACATTGATTAATTTGCGGATATTGAAGAATTCTTGTATCACTGGGATAAAGCCCACTTGGTCATGATGCATGATCTTTTTAATATGTTGTTGGATTCTGTTTGCTAGGATTTTGTTAAGGATTTTTGGATTTATGTTGATCAGTGATATTGACCTGTAGTTTCCTTTTTTTGTGGGATCTTTGTCATGTTTTGGTATTAGGGTCATGGTGGGCTCATAGAATGAGTTTGGAAGTTTATCTTCCTCTGCAATTTTCTGGAAGAGTTTGAGTAGGATAGGTGTTAGCTCTTCTCTAAATTTTTTCATAGAATTCAGCTGTGAAGCCATCTGGTCCTGGGCTTTTGTTTCCTGGAAGACTTCTGATTACATTTTCAATTTCCATGTTTATGATGGGCCTGTTAAGATTTTCCATTTCCTCATGATTCAGTTTTGGAAAGTTGGACTTTTCTAAGAATTTTTCCATTTCTTCCAAGTTGTCCATTTTATTGGCATATAGTTGCTGATAGTAGTCTCTTAGGATTCTTTGTATTTCTGTGTTGTCTATTGTGATCTCTCCATTTTCATTTCTAATTTTATTGATTTGATTTTTCTCCCTTTGTTTTTTGATGAGTCTAGCTAATGGTTTGTCAATTTTTTTTAACTTCTCAAAGAACCAGCTTTTGGCTTTGTTGATTTTTACTACGTTCCCTTTTGTTTCTTTTGCATTTATTTCTGCCCTAATTTTTAAGATTTATTTCCTTGTACTAACCCTGGGTTCTTCATTTCTTCCTTTTCTAGTTACTTTAGGTGTAGAGTTAGGTTATTTATTTGACTTTCTTGTCTCTTGAGGTAAGCCTGTATTGCTATGAACCTTCCCGTTACCACGGCTTTTACAGTGTTCTATAGGTTTGGGGTTGTTGTGTTTTCATTTTCATTCGTTTCTATGCATATTTTGATTTCTTTTTTCATTTCTTCTGTGATTTGTTGGTTATTCAGCAGCGTGTTGTTCAGCCTCCATATGTTGGAATTGTTAATAGTTTTTCTCCTGTAATTGAGATCTAATCTTATTGCATTGTGGTCAGAAAAGATGATTGGAATGATTTCAATTGTTTTGAATTTACCAAGGCTAGATTTATGGCCCAAGATGTGATCTATCCTGGAGAAGGCTCCATGTGCACTTGAGAAAAAGGTGACATTCATTGTTTTGTGGTGAAATGTCTTGTAGATATCAATTAGGTTTAACTGGTCTATTGTATCATTTAAAGTTTGTGTTTCCTTGTTAATTTTCTGTTTAGTTGATCTATCCGTAGGTGTGAGTAGGGTATTAAAGTCTCCCACTGTTATTGTGTTATTATTAATTTCCCCTTTCATACTTGTTAGCATTTGTCTTACATATTGCAATGCTCTTATGTTGGGTGCATATATATTTATAATAGTTATGTCTTCTTCTTGGACTGATCCTTTGATCATTATGTAGTGTCTTTCTTTGTCTCTTTTCAGAGCCTTTGTTTTAAAGTCTATTTTATCTAATATAAGTACTGCTACTCTTGCTTTGTTTGGTCTCTATTTGCGTGGAATATTTTTCCACCCCTTCACTTTCAGTCTGTATGTGTCCTTTGTTTCAAGGTGGGTCTCTTTTAGACAACATATATAGGGGTCTAGTTTTTGTATCCATTCAGCCAGTCTTTGTCTTTTGGTTGGGGCATTCAACCCATTTACATTTAAGGTAATTATTGATAAGTATTATCCCATTGCCATTTATTTTATTGTTTTGAGTTCGAGTTTATACACCCTTTCTGTGTTTCCTGTCTAGAAAAGATCCTTTAGTATTTGTTAGAGAGCTAGTTTAATGGTGCTGAATTCTCTCAGCTTTTGCTTGTCTGTAAAGCTTTTGGTTTCTCCTTCATATTTGAATTAGATCCTTGCTGTAATGAGATCCTTGCAGTAATCTGGGCTGTAGTTTATTTTCTTTCATCACTGTAAGTATATCTTGCCATTCCCTTCTGGCCTGAAGAGTTTCTATTGAAAGGTCAGCTGTTATCCTTATGGGAATCCCCTTGTGTGTTATTTGTTGATTTCCCTTGCTGCTTTTAATATTTGTTCTTTGTGTTTGATCTTTGTTAATTTGATTAATATGTGTCTTGGGGTGTTTTGCCTTGGGTTTTTCCTGTTTGGGACTGTCTGGGTTTCTTGGACTTGGGTGATTATTTCCTTCCCCATTTTAGGGAAGTTTTCAACTATTATCTCCTCAAGTATTTTCTCATGGTCTTTCTTTTTGTCTTCTTCTGGGACTCCTATGATTTGAATGTTGGGACATTTAACATTGTCCCAGAGGCCTCTGAGGTTGTCCTCATTTCTTTTAATTCTTTTTTTCTTTTTTCCTCTCTGTTTCATTTATTTCTACCATTCTATCTTCTATCTCACTAATCCTATCTTCTGCCTCTGTTATTCTACTGTTGGTTCCCTCCAGAGTGTTTTTGATCTCATGTATTGCATTATTCATTATATGCTAACTCTTTTTTATTTCTTCTAGGTCCTTGTGAAACATTTCTTGCATCTTCTCGATCTTTGTCTCCAGGCTTTTTATCTGTAACTCCGTTTTTGTTTTCAAGATTTTGCATCATTTTCACTGTCATTATTCAGAATTCTTTATGAGGTAGATTCCCTATCTCTTCCTCTTTTGTTTGGTTTTGTGGGTATTTATCCTATTGCTTTACCTGCTGGATATTTCTCTGCCTTTTCTTCTTGTTTATATCGCTGTGTTTGGAGTGGCCTTTCCATATTCTGGCAGTTTGTGGTTCCTCTTTATTGTGCAGGTTCCTCGCTGTGGGTGGGGTTGGACGGGTGGCTTGTCAATGTTTCCTGGTTAGGGAAGCTTGTGTCAGTGTTCTGGTGGGTGGAGCTGGATTTCTTCTCTCTGGAGTGCACCGAAGTGTCCAGTAATTAGTTTTAAGATGTCAGTAGGTTTGGTGTGACTTTGGGCAGCCTTTATATTGAAGCTCAGGTCTATGTTCCTGTGTTGCTGGCGAATTTGCATGATATGTCTTTCTCTGGAATTTGGCCCTTGGGTAGTGCTTGGTTTCAGTGTAGGTATGGAGGCATTTGATGAGCTCCTATCAATTAATCCGGAGTTCTCTGGTGTACTCATGATTTGGACTTAAGCCTCCCGCCTCTGGTTTTCACTCATGGTCTTACAGTAGCCTCAAGACTTCTCCATCTATACAGCACCTATGATAAAACATCTAGCTTAATGTTGTAAAGTTTCTTCACAGTGAGGGACATCTGGAGAGGTACACAGAGTTACATGGAGAAGAGAAGAGGAAGGAGGGAGATAGAGGTAACCAGGAGGAGAAGAGGGGGAATCAAAAGGAGCAAGACAGATCCAGCCAGTACTGTTCCCTAAGTGTTTCACACAGCCCAGAACACACAAAGAGATTCACAGTGTTGGGTAGAGAAGAGAAAAGGAAGGGAGGAGATAGAGGCGACCTGGTGGAGAAAAAGGAGAGTCCAAAGGGGGAGAGAGAAATCCAGTTGATAATCTTGCTCTTAAGTAAAAATGGGTACTGAAGATTGGGTTCTTAAAAGTACAAAACTGATAACAAATACTAAAAAGCAAAGATTAAAAATCTAGAGTAGAGGTTAGAGTCTCAAAAATACAATATTAAAGAAAAAAACAAATTATAAAATATATATATGCATATGTTAAGTTTTCTTTAAAAATAGTCTTTTTTTGCAAAGTAATAGTAGGTTATAAAAATGAAAATTAAAGGAGTAATAGAGGACTTAAAATTTAAAATATATATATATATATTATTTTTTTAATTAAAAAAATGATAATAGTAAAAATATACCTAGAAATTTTTCTGGTGTTGTTGTGAACAGTGTGGGGGTCAGTTCATTTTCAGATAGTTCCTTGATCCGGCTTACACTTCTCAAGATCTTTAGGCCCATTCCTATGTAGTTGGTTGGAGAAGGCAATGGCAACCCACTCCAGTACTCTTGCCTGGAAAATCCCATGAACGGAGGTGCTTGGTAGGCTACAGTCTATGGGGTCACGGAGAGTCGGACATGACTGAGCGACTTCACTTTCACTTTTCACTTTCATGCACTGGAGAAAGAAATGGCAACCCACTCCACTATTCTTGCCTGGAGAATCCCAGGGATGGAGGAGTCTGGTAGGCTGCCGTCTGTGGGGTTTCACAGAGTTGGACATGACTGACGCGACTTAGTAGCATGTAGTTGGTGCTAACTGCAGGGTTTTAATCTATTGAAACTGTCACTTCCAAAGCGGTTCCCTCTGTTTATTTTAACTTCTGTTTGCTGGCCTATTTAGTGTCTAATTTCCACCCTGACAAAAGGGGGCTGTGGTGGTCACTTTTTTGAGGCTCACTTGTTCAGTCATGCTGTGGGGAGGGAGGTGATATTTGTACTGCAAACAAATACATTGGCATCTGTAGGGAGTGTTCTCAGTGTCTCAGTCACACTGGGTTTACCCCTACTAACTGTGTGTGTGCCATCCCAGTCTACACTGTTCAGGCTCTAGGCTGCTCTGCCAGGAACTGTCTGAGGCCAGTCCTGGGTTGAGTGCATTTCCCAGGACAAAGCCACTCAGGTTCAGGTTCTCGGGTACTCCACAGAGGTGCAGACTTGATTGGGCTTGCGTTTTGTGCGCTTCCCCGGTCCAAGTAGCTCAAGTGACCAGGTGCTTGGTGAGCTGTGATACCACCTCCTCTGTCCCAGCCTCTTGGTTTTCTGGGTGTACAATGGGTGCACCTTATCAGGTGTGCCATGTGTCTCCTCTGGGGAGCTGATATCTGGCTGTGACCCTCCCAGCTGATGTTGACCATCCAGAATCCCAAGGAGTCTTGGTTAGCAACGAAGCCTGCTTGCAGTTGTGTAGATGATGCCTCTCTGAGGTAGTGATTGCCCCCTTCTGGCTCTGGCTTCCCTCGCCTGCCTGTCTCTGGGGGGGGATGTGCTGGTCCCCAGCTGGCTAGCTCTGCTCAGTTCTTTGCTCAGTGAGCGGGCCTGGCATTTTTTTCAGTCAGTCAGTTTAGTTGCTCAGGTATGTCCAACTCTTTGTGACCCAATGAGTCACAGCACGCTAGGCCTCACTATCCATCACCAACTCCTAGAGTTTACTCAAATTCATGTCCATTGAATCAATGATGCCACCCAGCCATTTCATCCTCTGTCATCCCTTTATCCTCCTGGCCCCAATGACTCCAAGCATCAGAGTCTTTTCCAATGAGTCAACACTTCGCATGAGGTGGCCAAACTATTGCAGTTTCACCTTTAGTATCAGTCCTTCCAATGAACACCCAGGACCGATCTCCTTTAGAATGGACTTGTTGGATCTCCTTACAGTCCAAGGGACTCTCAAGAGTCTTCTCCAACACCACAGTTCAAAAGTATCCATTCTTTGGTGCTCAGCCTTCTTCACAGTCCAACTCTCACATCCATACATGACCATTGGAAAAACCATAGCCTTGACTAGATGGACCATTGTTGGCAATGTAATGTCTTTGCTTTTGAATATGCCATCTAGGGTGGTCATAACTTTCCTTCCAAGGAGTAAGTGTCTTTTAATTTCATGGCTGCAATCACCATTTGCAGTGATTTTGAAGCCCCAAAAAATAAAGTCTGACACTATTTCCACTGTTTCCTCATCTATTTCCCATGAAGTGATGTAACCAGATGCCATGATCTTCATTTTCTGAATGTTCAGCTTTAAGCCAACTTTTTCACTCTCCTCTTTCACTTTCATGAAGAGGCTTTTTAGCTCCTCTTCACTTTCTGCCATAAGGGTGGTATCATCTGCACATCTGAGGTTATTGATATTTCTCCCAGCAATCTTGATTCCAGCTTGTACTTCATCCAGCCCAGCTTTTCTCATGATGTACTCTGCATATAGGTTAAATAAGCAGGGTGACAATATACAGCCTTGACATACTCCTTTTTCTATTTGGAACCAGTCTGTTGTTCCATGTCCAGTTCTAACTGTTGCTTCCTTACCTGCATACAGATTTCTCAAGAGACAGGTCAGGTGGTCTGGTATTCCCATTTTTCTTTTTCAGAATTTTCCACAGTTGATTGTGATCCACACAGTCAAAGGCTTTGGCATAGTCAATAAAGCAGAAATAGATGTGTTTCTGGAACTCTCTGTCTTTTTCCATGATCCAGGGACTTTGGCATTTTGATCTCTGGTTCCTCTGCCTTTTCCAAAACCAGCTTGAACATCAGGGAGTTCATGGTTCATGTATTGCTGAAGTCTGGCTTGTAGAATTTTGGGCATTACTTTACTAGCATGTGAGATGAGTGCCATTGTGCAGTAGTTTGAGCATTCTTTGTCATTTCCTTTATTTGGGATTGGAATGAAAACTGGCCTTTTCCAGTCCTGTGGCCACGGCTGAGTTTTCCAAATTTGCTGGCATATTGAGTGCAGCACTTTCACAGCATCATCTTTCAGGATTTAAAATAGCTCCACTGGAATTCCATCACCTCCACTAGCTTTGGTCATAGTGATGCTCTAAGGCCCACTTGACTTCACATTCCAGCATATCTCGCTCTAGGTGAGTGATCACACCATTGTGATATTCTGGATCATGAAGATCTTTTTTGTACTGTTCTTCTGTGTATTCTTGCCACCTCTTCTTAATATCTTCTGCTTCTGTTAGGTCCATACCATTTCTGTCCATTATCGAGCCCATCTTTGCATGAAATGTTCCCTTGGTATCTCTAATTTTCTTTAAGAGATCTCTAGTCTTTCCCATTCTGTTGTTTTCCTCTTTTTCTTTGCATTGATCGCTGAAGAAGGCTTTCTTATCTGTCCTTGCTATTCTTTGGATCTCTGCATTCAGATGCTTATATCTTTCCTTTTCTCCTTTGCTTTTATCTTCTCTTCTTTTCACAGCTATTTGTAAGGCCTCCCCAGACAGCCATTTTGCCTTTCTGCATTTCTTTTCCATGGGGATGGTCTTGATCCCTGTCTCCTGTACAATGTCACAAACCTCTGTGCATAGTATACCAGGCATTTGTCTATCAGATCTAGTCCCTTAAATCTATTTCTCACTTCCACTGTATAATCATAAGGAATTTGATTTAGGTCATACATGAATGGTCTAGTGGTTTTCCCTACTTTCTTCAATTTAAGTCTGAATTTGGCAATAAGGAGTTCATGATCTGAGCCATAGACAGCTCCTGGTCTTGTTTCTGTGGATTGTATAGAGCTTCTCCATCTTTGGCTGCAAAGAATATAATCAGTCTGATTTCAGTGTTGACCATCTGGTGATGTCCATGTGTAGAGTCTTCTCTTGTGTTGTTGGAAGGGGGTGTTTCTCATGACCAGTGTGTTCTCTTGACAAAACTCTATTAGCCTTTGCCCTGCTTCATTCCATATTCCAAGGCCAAATTTGCCTGTTACTTCCAAGTGTTTCTTGACTTCCTACTTTTGCATTCCAGTTCCCTATAATGAAAAGGACATCTTTTTTGGGTGTTAGTTCTAAAAGGTCTTGTGGGTCTTCATAGTGCCATTCAACTTCAGCTGCTTCAGCGTTGCTAGTTGGGGCATAAACTTAGATCACCGTGATATTGAATGGTTTGCCTTGGAAGTGAACAGAGATCATTTTGTTGTTTTTTGAGACTGCAATCCAAGTACTCCATTTTGGACTCTTTTGTTGACCATGATGGCTAATCCATTTCTTCTAATGGATTCCTGCCCACTCTCTATTATAGTAAATATAATGGTCATCTGAGTTAAATTCACCCATTCCAGTCCATTTTAGTTCGCTGATTCCTAGAATGTCGATGTTCACTCTTGCCATCTCCTTTTTGACCACTTCCAATTTGCCTTGATTCAGGGACCTAAAGTTGACTCATTGGAAAAGACTCTGATGCTGGGACAGATTGGGGGCAGGAGGAGAAGGGGACGACCCAGGATGAGATGGCTGGATGGCATCACGGACTCGATGGATGTCAGTCTGAGTGAACTCCTGAAGTTGGTGATGGACAGGGAAGCCTGGCATGCTGCGATTCATGGGATAGCAAAGAGTCAGACATGACTGAGCGACTGAACTGAACTGAACTGAACATTCCAGGTTCCTTTGCAATATTGTTCTTTACAGCATTGGATCTTGCTTCTATCACCAGTCACATCCACAACTGGGTATTCTTTTTGCTTTGGCTCCATCCCTTCATTCTTTCTGGGGTTATTTCTCCACTGATCTCCAGTAGCATATTTGGCAACTACCGACCTGGGGAGTTCATCATTCATTATTTTATCATTTTGCCTTTTCGTACTGTTTATGGGGTTCTCAAGGTAAGAATACTGAAGTGGTTTTCCATTCCCTTCTCCAGTGGACCACATTCTGTCAGACCTCTCCACCATGACCCGTCCATCTTGGGTGGCCCAACACGGCATGGCTTAGTTTCATTGAGTTAGACAAGGCTGTGGTCCATGTGATCAGCACACCAGCTTGATGGACCATGCAGAAGCATGGCCGAGAAGATCTATCCCTCACCCGAGGTCAGGGGTGGTGGCTGAGAAGAGCTACCCTATGCCCGAGGTCAGGGGCAGTGGCTAGAGGATCTACCCCACGCCTGAGGTCAAGGGCCATGGTGTAGAGGAGCTACCCCACATCCAAGGGGTGGTGGCTACGCGGGTGCAGGAGGGCCGAGAGGAGCTACTCCATGTTCAAGGTCAGGAGGGGAGGCCGTGAGGAGATACCCCTCGTACAAGGTAAGAAGAAGTGGCTGTGCTTTGCTGGAGCAGCTGTGAAGAGATAACCCACGTCCAAGGTAAGAGAAACCTAAATAAGACAGTAGGTATTGCAAGAGGGCATCAGAGGGTGGACACACTGAAAACATAATCACAGAAAACTATTCAGTCTGATCACATGGACCACAGCCTTGTCTAACTCAATGAAACTAAGCCATGCCGTGTGGGGCAGTGTTTTAGGTTAGGGCTTTTAGTGGGAGAGCTATACCACAGTTTGGTTTGCTGTCTCAAGTTAGTTCCCTCAGATTGCCCTCAAGGCAGTTAAGGCCTGGTCCTTACTCTAAGCAATTCAGCCCCGGCCTCCCTGCCCAGGCCCCTCTTGCTAGTGGTGGATGCAAGCATCTGTGCTGCTTCTCTGCTGGGAGTTGCCTTAGGCATGTTATCTGTGGGTTTTAATTATTTATTTATTTTTCCTCCTGGTTATGTTGCCCTCTGAGGTTCCAAGGCTTGCCACAGATTCACCTGTGAGAGTGTTTCCTAATGTGTGGAAACTTGTCTCTTTTTCAAGACTCCCTTCCCAGGATGGATCTCTATCCCTCCCTCTTTTGTCTCTCTTTTTATCTTGTATATTTTTTTCCTACCTCCTTCGAAGACAATGGGCTGCCTTTCTGGGTGCCTGACATCTTCTGCCAGCATTCAGAAGTTGTTTTGTGGAATTTGATCAGCGTTCAAATGTTCTTTCTATGAATTTGTGGGGGAGAATGTGGTCTCCCCATCCTATTCCTCCGCCATCTTAGGACCACCCATTATCTGCGTCTTTATGTTATTTCATTTTGGAACATTTGACGTATTCATGTATCTCACTACTCCATTCCTTGAAAATGATGTACTTTAAGCTTATTTTATTTGTTTTTGATGTATTTTTACTTAATTTTCACTTTCACTATTAACATTTTAGTTTTAATTGTGAAATTTATGATTATTAATAATTTTAACTACATTTATTGAGTTCTTCTATGTTCCAGGTACTCTGCTAAATAATTTATATATTTTCTTGTTATTTCCAGTACCATATATTATATTTTACAATTTTTAAGATAATTTCTTATAGTGTCTTTTGACATATGTCTTTGTGTATTTTGTACCTACCATTTATGAATAACCTAATACATTGTAGGCAATATTATAGATAGTTTTACATGTATTATTTGAATACATCTTATTGTATCCTTATAATTTATATAATATTATTTCAATTTTACAGAAAAGAAAATATTATTCAATCAATTTTCAAAATTTGTCCCAAACTATTAAATAAAAAACCTGGAATTTTAGCTCAGGTTAGTCTGATTTAATATACTTTAATCATGTCTCTGTAGTATACTTTTTATGAAAGTATACAATGATCAATTTGATATGAGCTATGCTTTTTTTTCCCCCTAGAAAATAACCCAGCTAATTCCTAAAATCAGTTCATCAGAGTCTAATCCCAATGAAAGTACGGCCTGAGTTTGTTTTTGTTCTTAACATCCCTGGTGCCTAGAATATTATCTGATGCATACTAATAGCTCATTAAACATATTTAAAATAAATTTTGAAAGATAAACTGAAATGTGCTTCTTCTTACTGTATGAAAGGGTTTCCAGCAGTTTGCTTTTCATTTTGAATATCTAAGAAAACAGCCTTTACTACCGAAGTGGAGATATTTTTAAGTGGTGTGTTTTTACTTTTATTGTTTCTTTAGCAATTAAAATCATTGCTACCACTTATACGATACCTATTACATGTCAGGCAGTATTCTAAGTGTTTTGTTTCTATAAACCAATTTTATCATCTAGCAAAATATAATAGAAGAAAATCTTGTGTTTATCAGTATACCTGGTACATGAAATGCTCTTGTCCCATTTCAGTGTCCACTTTACTTCTGATAAAACATGATATTATGTAGACTTCATTGTCAGAAGATAAGTAGTAGACTATACTTATTGTTGAGGTTTGTATGTACTGATTTGGACTTCATTCTCCCCTTGAAAATTGATTCACTCATGAAAAATAGAGAATTTATCTACTTATTTCTTTTTTAAACTTTTTAGTTTGAGTGAATTTTAGGCACAGACAAGTTGCAAACACAGTACAGCAATTTTTTGTATACATTTCTTCTTAAGTTCCCCTAAGATCAGAACTTTACATAACCTTACTAAAACGATCAAGATCATAAAATAACATTGGTTCGATATAGTTACCTACAGACCTTATGAAATGGTATCAGTGTTTTCACTAGCAATCCTTTTTTTTTTCTGTTTAATTATCTTAAGTGTAATTCCAGACTATATTTAGTTGATTGACCTTGGTGTCCTTCTATCAGTCTGTGCTTGTCTTTAATGATCTTGATATTCTTGAAAAGTGGTCACATGTTTTGTTGAATGTCCCTGAATTTGTGTTTTTCTGATCTTTTCATGTGATTTGAATGAAGTTGTTCATTTTTGTCAAGGATACCATTGAAATTATATAGTATTCTCAGTTTCTCATATGCTCATATTAAGGGGCTCATAGTGACATTATTCTTTTATTAATTGTTATACAAGCCTTTATTATTTGGTTACAGTGGCATCTATTACTTGAGAATTTATGGGATGGGGAGGAATTATTCAAAAACAGAACTAGGAAACTCCTTCACTGCCCCTTTGTTCTGTCTTGCCTCACTTCCAGAGTGGGAATGATTCAAGAAGCAACATATAAAGCTACTTCTACTCCAATCATCTCCATCGTAGAGCAGTCCCCACTTATCCTTCTCACACTTTATGCTGTATTCATTCTGAAACCAAAGTCATATTTTCAGAGTTTGATGACAGAGTGCTTTTGTTTTATCATGGAGGCACAGAATGGACAAATATATGTTAACAGTACACAAATTATGTCATGTTGTAGAATTTTTTCACCCAAAGTCCCTAGCACATTGTGTGGATATCTGAATTTGTTTCATCTGGTTCCAGATCTGAAAGCTCCTCCTTTGTATGAAACTCTGACAGCTTTAGATCAAATACCAGCCTTGTGTGGCAAATGGAAGAATAATAATGAGAGACTTCTGGTTTCCTGGCTGGCACAAATCCTTTACTTTAAAAATAATGTCAAAAGGTTGCATGTGCCTGAAAGAGTTAGAAGATGTTTCTTTGGAACTTTATTTCCTTGATATTGGCGCTAATGTTCCCCCCCCCCCCATTATTCTTAATAGAGAACTTAATTGGTAACCTTCATATGGTTGGCTTTTATTTTACTGACCAAAAGGGCAGCATAAATGATGAAGCAATGCTGTTAGTCAAGATACAAATCTTCTTGGGTTGAGGGGAGGGGAGGGGGAAGGAGAGAACTTGATTAAAGCCCATATAAGTCATTTGCCATTTCTAAAGATGGCAAAAACAAATCCTTTCATGAGTGACAGATTTTTATATTCTGAATTTGAGTTGACTAAGTATGATAAGTAATGATCTGAAATCTCACTATAGCAATATAGAATCCTCTCAGCTAAAACAAAGTACAGCTTCTCAAATCTGGATCAGGAATTCTATTTGTCTAGATCATTTGAGGGACTAACTTTTTAAACTGAATCAGAAAGACAAATTTGTGAGGTACAGTTTTTCAAATTGTGAGAGTTCAGTAACATATTTCTGAGAATGAGGATAGAATGTAGATTTATTAAAATATGTGATATGATTTTAGAGTGAATAATGTTATTATTTTTCTCACACACATATATACTTCCATTAAATATTTCAAAATAAATTTTTCCTTAATTCTCAGTAACTTGGAAATTGAAATATGCAATCAATCAAAGAAATAATTGCAATTTATGTTTTTATTTATATAATAGAATTTCAAAGTATTCAGTGTTCTGTAGTTCAGTAATTTAACATACATTACAAATATTTTTATCAAGTGAATTACTGAAGGATGTAAATAATGGCAAGTTCCATGTGTGCATGCTCAGTCATGTCTGACTATTTGCAACCCCATGGACTGTAACCTGCCAGGTTCTTCTGCCCATGGGATTCTCTGAGCAAGAATACTGGATTGAGTTGCTATTTCCTCCTCCAGGGGGTCTTCCTGATCCCAGGATCAAACCCATGTCTCCTGAGTCTCTGCATTGGCACACAAATTATCTACCATTGAGTCACCTGAGAAGTCCTGGATGTAAATATCAACAAACAAGAGCAATTACAAGAACACTGTTTCTTTCTATAGTTTATGGAGAGCAGCAGTACATACAACTCAGATTTTCCTTCTGTACCTGCCAATTATTTTTGAACATCTATTTCCAAAACTGTTATTATATTTACAGGTTTCTTCCTTTCTTGTGAACTAGGTAGCCTCATTTTTTTTTTAACATCTCTTTTGAGCATACACTTGGTGTAGAATCACATCTAGGGTTTTTTTTAAACAAACTTTTTTTTTTTTTTTGCGGGGGCACACCTCACTGCATGTGGGACCCTAGTTCCCCAACCAAGGATCAAACCTGTGCCCACTGCATTAAAAGGCAGAGTTTACTCACTGGGCCACTGGAGAAGCCCCTACATTTATGTTTAAAATATTAAAAATGATTTTAATGAAAGCTATTATTCTTTGATATATTACAGTATGTCAAGTTCATCTGTCCTCCCTTTATTATATTGTTCTCCCACCATTCTAACCCTTGTGAAATATCTTCCATAATATCAATATAAGAATTATCTTGCCAACTCAAATATGCTTAAGAATCACTGGATTCCTAACTAGCTTCATTTTTATTGTCTAATCACTAACAAATTTTTGTGTCATTTGTTTTAGTTTGTCTCCGAACTATCACTAGATTTTGGTGATTAGTCTAACTAAAGTCTTCTCTTTCCGTAATGAAAAATCCTGGAAGATTTAGTGGAGCATATGTATTTTCTAAAGCCTTAATCTTGACACCAGAGTTTGAATTCTGATTTTATGTCTCTCTTAGTGGAAAATCAGTAAAGTATAGGAAGAATGTTTTGATTCCAATAATATGTGTTTGGATCATAACATAATCACTTGTTGCTGTGTGATTTGTTGCCAAAGACTGACTTCTCTCCCCACTTTTTTTTTTTTACCATTAAAAGACTTATGATAATTATTGAGGTAACAAAAGTAAAATGTAGCATAACACCTCGGCCATAGTAAGTGCTCAGTAGGTGTTAATCATTCACCAGATCATTTCAGCTCCTAATTAAAGAGCTAAAAGTCAAGTTCTGTGGACATGCTGGGTACAATGATCTGCACTGAAAAACAAGTCAGAGCAACAAATACAATGCTCAGTCATAATAGCAAGCAAGGAAGCAAGGTCCACAAACAGTTCAAAACTGTGTGCAAACCTTCAAAGGTATGCTGAGGAGTTCTGGAAATGTGGCAGTCACCTGTGCAAACCCAGAGAAGCAGGCAGCTTTGCTAAAATAAAAGGAAAAAAATCTTAAAGAAACAATAAACTCCAAAATATAAAACAACATTTTTACATAATAAGCTCTTTAGACCTATAAGAAAATATGAAGTATAATCCGTAAATTAGATCAACTTACTTCAAAAAACTCTGATGCTGGGAAAGATTAAGGGCAGAAGGAGAAGGGGGCAACAGAAGATGAGACGATTAAATGGCATCATTGACTCAATGGACATGAGTTTGAGCAAACCCTGGGAGATAGTGAAGGACAAGGAAGGCTGGCATGTTGTAGTCCGTGGGGTCACAAAAAGTCAAATACAGCTGAGCAACAACTTCAAATAATTGAACTCAACAGTATTATAAAACTCTTACAATATAAAATACACCATTAAATAAGAAATCTGGAAACTGATTCAAGATCAGAAAAATCCTTATATAAGCCACACTGAATTTATCACCTGTCACTCTCCTCCAAGAAATTTAGGTTTTGTTTTTCATTTTGCCTTTCTTGTTATATGTCACATATTTGTTTACCTTTGATTGCTTTTGCTTAAGTTCTTTGCTTTGCCTTTCTCATCATTTGTGTTGGAAGAGATCCAGTGATCCTTTAAATTCCAACTCAAATATTTCTTTCCACAACTGGAGATCTCATAACGTTCTGGACAGAATAAATTTCTTAGTCCATTGTATCCTTCCTGAACTTCTCACATATCTCACCTTGCTATGACAGGTCCCCACTAAGGTAGAGTGTCTTCTAAAACATAGAGAGTCTTTTAAGAGCAGCAAAAAGCTTACTGCTTCTCACCCTCAGTACCCCAATACAGGGTGCTGAATAAGGCCTAATCATAGAAGACACAATGTAACATGCCCAAGATGGTGAATAATGCTCTTTTTCAGCAATTGTTTTCTATGTTGTAATTAATGATGGAGTGAAACAAAGGGTTTCAGTTGGATTTTACTTAGATATAAACACTACTATATCTTCATCCAAAGCGTACCTTCTCTCCTTTTTCCCTTTTTTGTTATCTTTTCCTTCTTCACTTTCCTCCATATTTTCCACTTTTTTCTATCATGTAAAAATTATGATAGGCTTTTATATAACCACGTGGTGGCAGAAAGAACAGTTTATAATCCAAGAGAGACTGATTTTTATTGCATTTGTACGAACAGAACGAATGTTCAAACTACGCAGCTCTGATGTCCTTCTGTTTCTATAGATATCAGCAAATGGACCAAATGCATGGAAAACAAAGAATTTGAAAGCAGGAGCCAACAAAAAAGAGCACCTAAATGTGTGTGTGTGCGTGTTTCTGTAGATATGTTTTGGTATGTAATAGGAAGATCCCCTAGAGTAAGAAATGGCAACCCACTCCAGTATTTTTGCCTGGAAAATTCCATGGACAGAGGAGCTTGGCAGGCTAGAGTCCATGGGATCACAAAAATTCAGACACTACTGAGCGACTAAACACACACACACACACAGACACACTCACTTGTGATAGGAACACAGAAGTGGGAAAATACAAAGCAAGTACCATTGGTGATAAAAAAGGAAATATAGAAGTGATTACTTCACATTGAAATTAATGCCAAATTAAAACATATGTGTAATATTTTTTGCTTTAGTTTCTTAGTGTGTGGAAAAATAATAGAGCTTAACATTTATAGAAATATTTATTCTTACTCTAAATAAGTAATTTTCTAAATCTTTGTTTTCAATATTTCTTTCACGTCTGCCACTATCTTATGATGGTATTATTACTGACCTCATTTTACAAATTATTGAACTATGCCACCAAGAGGTAAGAGAACACAGTAAGATGTCTATTTTGTCAAAAAAATTGTAAAGTAAAATAAGCGTAGCACATATGCGATATTCTCAGTCATGTGCTGTACTGTAATAAATAGCAATTTTTTGGTGACCAAATATTTTTTAAAAAAAAGCAATAGGTTATTTTTCAGTCTTTATATTTTCTTTAAAGAGCATTAGTTACTTACATTTATTTTTTTTTTTATTTGATATGTTAAGTTCTGAAACAATATACTTTAAACATTCATAGAAACTGGTTGGGATTCGAAGGTAACAGAGGCAGCAAAAGGACTTATGATGGGCCTAGTGTGTACAGGTAAAGTTCCAGTTATCTTTACCTGTCTTTTTTATTCTCATCCATCCATACTTTATGGGTAATATTAACCTAATTATTAGGCAAGGAATCTTAAAACTAGAGATGTTGAATAACATATCCAAAACCAAACTTCTAATTAATGAACCATTCTGCAACTGTGCCAATGTCTATGTAACTCCAAACACTTTTTACAGTTGTCAATATCACTTCATGATAAAACTTATTTACGTTTTAATTTTCAGCTCAAGTGAAATTGATACCAAAGATCATGTTGTAAAGCACCACATATGAAGCCAGAATTCATTGAACACACAAAAATAAATATGCTATGGTCCACCCTAAAGGATATCAGAAATCTAATAGAAGAGATAGGAAAGATGAAACGTGCATGCATAAACAGTTCTATAAGGTCCAAGTAACAAAATCTTTAATAATTACACAGATATAGTGATAGTTATATTTTCATTCTCACTCAGATCATTGAATTATAAATGCTGGGAATAATGATACACAATAAATCATGTGTGTGTATATATATATATATAAATTCTTTCTTTCACCCTTTATATATCTCTAAATTCTTTCTTCCTCAATAGATTTACTTAACCTATGAATCTCTGTGCTTTAAAAAATACTGCTTTATGAAGTTATAAATACATTTTAAGAGGAAGGCTTAAAGTTGGAGCAGAAGTAGCATTCTCACTTTACAGATATCATGTAGACACAAACCTCAAATGTGCATAATTTATATATAGTTACTGAGATCCCAGCATCATAAGGTTATTTTACAATTGGAGAACAGTGGTTATATTGAAGACTGAAAACAAACAAAGCAACACAATAACAAATACAATTAGATTATATATAAGGAAAAAACTGATCCTATCATGGTTAGAATACCAAGTTATATGAATTATTTTTCTCTAATTTGGTGAATTTACTTTGCATTAGGAAGGTTAAATAGAACATTGAAATATATGGACATGCCAGAAAGTAATCAATTAATAGAAGTAAAAGTAGGAGGAAAGCAAAGAAGTAGGAGAAGTAGAAGTAGAAGTGGAATGGGTAAAGAAAGGTGAAGAAAGGAAAAACCAAAATTAGA
The DNA here is from genome assembly GCF_042477335.2 of Ovis canadensis. NCBI lineage: Eukaryota > Metazoa > Chordata > Mammalia > Artiodactyla > Bovidae > Ovis > Ovis canadensis. The sequence goes on from NC_091250.1 coordinate 67,396,853, forward strand.
GTGCGAAAAAACAAATACATTAATTCACTTTGGACATTTAATATCAATCTGAACAAAGATGCTAGATAGCCCAGGAAGGAGAAAAGGGAATATATAGAAGCAATTTTAATGGTACAAAGTCAAGTTAATAGTTAATATAAATAAAATGATTACCACTTGTTTCCACAGCTTATAATTCTTTGGAAAATATAATAAAATATCTTAATCATATCTTTAACTTAAAAATAAAATTATGCTATTTACTGACTGTCATATAAAATTATGAATACATTTTCTATATATTTAGTATTAATATTTTTATATCCCTACCAAGATCATGATCTATGAGAGAGATATGGAGTTGTAATTACTATTTTCTCTTACACATCAATGGTAAGCAGGAGTTCAATTATGCTGACATCAGTCCATGGACAAGCAATTCCTAAGGATGGCATATCATCATGCTATTATAATATATTAGTTTATGTACAATTAAAAAACAAACCATATTTTTTGAAAATTCTACAATAGCCCACTGAGGAAATAAAATTTAGTGACAAACATAATGTAGGTTGTTTGGTGTTTTATGGTTTCTTCTCTCATCTTTAATGTGTGCCAAATTTTACAACAGATATATTTTTAAGAGTTTATTTTATATTCAAATGTAAGAATTCATTTTATGTTGAATTTTCAGTTATTTTGAATAAATTATTAATACCACAAAATGATCAAAATCTTATTAAACCACTATCGTCTTACAGAATAGCCTAACATTATTTGCTAATACCAGTATTTCTAGCTAAGATACTAGACGTGCATGTTTTTTCTCTCTCCTCCACATCTGTTAAATGAATGTGTGGCCAAGACAAAATTTAGGCATAGTTGTTTTTCTTCAGAATAAGTGTTCCTAATATTAATAATATATTGTCTTCTACTCTCTATATATTCTGCAATAGACATAACTGTTTATCTCTTGCCACACCAGTCAATGCCATTTAATCTTGAAAATTGGCGGAAAAAAAATAGTAGAAGCTACTGCATACCTGAAACTCTGTTAACCAAACAGAGCCACAATCTACAGGTATACTTTTCAATACATGTGTCACTGGTTACAGATCTAGTTCATCCAGGGAAACTGTCTTACTAAACAAGCATCCAAAATTTGCTCAAAATCTCTTCACTTGCACCTAGCTACCCTTTTCCTTGGGCTAGTTTTACTAGTATTTCCATAGTATTACACAGGAGCAATCTGGGAATATCTTTGATTTTTGGCAATCGTTTGTATTTTTTTAAAGCTTTGATTCATTTTTGATGAGTCTTTCTATGCTGGTACCTCAGGCTGCCTAGGTTGATATGTCGTGTTCAAATATTGTAGAGCACAGTACCGTACTCTATTCTGGCCAATCTTGTTTCTCCAGCACCCTTCAATATATGACACTGTATTACTGAGAGATGCAGCAAGAGAATTCTGAATTCCAGAAATTAAAGGTAAAAAGTAAACAGTTCAGGGAAGAATCTTACGTTAAGTTCAAGGCTAATCATGATTCCGGATAGCCTAAAATAACACACACACACACACACACACACACACACACACACACACATATATATATATATATATATATACATGTATACACATATATAATATTGAGCATGTGTGGAATTGTTTCAGGGACCTCAAATTAATTAATTACATACTCAATGGAATTATTCTGATTAGAGAAGTGGAAATTTAGACATCAATTAAAGAAAGGAAATAAATGTGAAGATGGAAAAGAAAACTGTTGACTTTGATTTAAACATATAAGTGGCAAGTCATAAGCTTACAAATTAAAAACTTGGCAGTTTACGATTTTGAAGTAACACTTAAATCACAGCCCAGCAACTAATTAATCAGTAAAACATCCCAATATAATTGGAGACCATTGAGTAGGTTAGATCTTACAGCTCTGGGCAGAAAAACTGGATTGAATATGGTTTTTCAATAATATTCCACCTAAAATCATTTTTCAAAGTCTTTCAAATGATGTAAAAATGCTCACCATTTTAAAATATTTTATAGTAAAAATATTTTTAAATAGTGAATATTAATTAAATAGGAACTGATTTAAATATGTGGTATTTCCAAAGCTTACACAAAAATTTTAGCTAATTTCTCAATTTACTAAAAGTACTTTGATATCAATGTTTTTTTTCACATTCAAGTTCAAAATGTAATTACAGATAACAGTGCAAATATGTGTTCAAGGAAATACATACACAGCTTCTAAGGCTTTCCTTTTAATTTTGAATTTGCATCTACAACTTTCCTTTCCTTTTACTTGTCATCTTTGGGATGTCTCTTCTTAGCGCTGTCATCCTCTATTCTCTCATTGAATCAGGTCAAATGAACCAAGGTTCCATGGATTTTTTGGAGTATTTTAGTCATGAGACTATCTGAAAGGTTATCAATCTTTCCTCGACTCTCTGACTTTTTAACTGACATGCTTAATCAACAATGCTGACTGTTTTGGGAATGGCAACTTCAAATTCTCCAAAGGAAAGACATCTCTCCATTCAATTCATCCCATGCTAACCCATGCTAAAGGAGCTAATCTTGCCTATCACAGTGAATTCTTTAGGTTACTAAGCTCATAATTAAAAGTCTTCACTAATGACATGGTAATTGCTTTAATGGATTTCCAATGAAGTGTGAAGTTCCCTGCTGATATGTCAACAAAATATGAAGCATTGTGAGAAAATGATGTAAAGCTTCATAGAATTTAGAGTTAGAGGAGACCTTGAAATTATCCAGGGTAACATTCTCATATTAGTAAAGAAAAAACCAGACCCAAAGAGGTGAAGTGTGTTGTTGAAGGTCATTACACTGAGTGGAAACTATAAATGTCCTAACTCTTAGCACAGGGATTTGTTTCCAACTCACTGCTTATTAATTTTGACCTGATTTTTATTTACATTTTCTATGTATCAAGAAAAACTTCCCTTTATATTTTTATATTTTACCAATGGAAATATGTTTATTCTGTCAATAAAAGTGTATATATGAGAGCACATTTTGCCCCATTAATTTTATTGGAGAGTAGAAAAGATGACTTTGGGGATGAAAATCTACAGATCTGAGAATTTCATGGTAGGGTACATCTAGAATAAACATCTTTAGAAGTCAATGAATGAAGAGAGTTTTGAGGAAATCTTGGATCAATCTCATAATTAAAAGTTTGGTGTATGAAATTACTGGCTTTTTCTGATAGCTCAGCAGTAAAGAATCCATTTGTAATGCAAGAGACCCAGGTTTTATCCCTGGGTAGGGAAGATCTCTGGAGAAGGAAATGGCAACCTACTCTAGTATTCTTACCAGAGAAATCCCATAACAGAGGAGCATGGTGGACTACAGTCCATGGAGTTGCAAGAGTCAAACATGATTTAGCAACTAAACCACCACCACCATATGAAATATCTAAATTTTGTTTATATTTGTGTAACATTAAAATGTTTAAAAATATTTCCAGTTATTATAGTCTTATAATTGTGAAAGGAGATAGAATATATATGAGAAGTTTTCAGAGCATGAAACTCAGAGAACAGTAAAGAAACTTATGGTGAAAATTCAAAATTCCTCACTCTAAAGGTAAGGCATGCAAAATAAATAGGCACAGAATTTTGCAGAAGCCATTTAATACCCAGTTTCAGTGCATAATCCTTAGTGAAGGAATAAGAAAGAATTTCTTCAGTGTGAAATCATATTACATTCCTTAGAAATCTAAGCAAAGACTATAAGAGTTTGCTTTTATTTTGCTTTGGCTCAAGTTGCCAAAGAGTACTGTCCATTTTTGACTCAGAAATGCCCCCACAACATGAAGTCGGTTGAGAAGTCCTTACAAACCTTTTATGAATTCAAGTTACAGGTTGTATATTCATCTGCTTCAAAAATAAGCTAAAACATAATCTCAAGTATTGAGAGATACTTGTCAGAAATAACAAGTAGTTCCTACCAACTCTAGAAACTAAAAACACTAGAGAATAAAAGCTGATAAACATGTTAGTTCTCTTAACCTAGTGTGAGTTTCATTTTAGACGAGGATAATATTCTTCTTACCTACCTTCATTTAAGAAGCATTTTAAGAATGATAATTGTCATTTTACAAAGTTTTTCCACAAAGTAAGTCACCATTTAAATGCAAATACTCTTATTTTCACTGTGTCAGTACCTTAGCTCATGTATAGAGTAAGCAATGTTACTGCTTCCTCACTTATATCTAGCTTTAGATGGTGTCTCATGCTGTTAAGCTAACTGTTAGGCTGTTTCATTTTCCCACTTGATGAGGGAAAGTGATGTTAATTTTAATTGGATTGCTGTATTTCATTACTTTGTTAATTCGTCTCTTTATATTTCTTTTGTGATGGATTTCATCAGAAATCAGCTCCAAAATAGAGTCTATAGTGGAGATTCTTCTATAATTTGACAATGGCACCCCACTCCAGTACTCTTGCCTAGAAAACCCCATGGACAGAGGAGCCTGGGAGGCTGCAGTCCATGGGGTCGCGAAGAGTCAGACACGACTGAGCGACTTCAATTTCACTTTTCACTTTCATGCATTGGAGAAGGAAATGGCAACCCACTCCAGTGTTCTTGCCTGGAGAATCCCAGGGATGGTGGAGCCTGGTGGGCTGCTGTTTATGGGGTCGCACAGAGTCGGACACGACTGAAGCGACTTAGCAGCAGCAGCAAACATTCACTTACAAGCTTAAAGGCTCTGTTGAAATCCTTGAATGTTATTATGTATTATGTTTGATTGAATTATGCAACCTAATAAATTATACTTTCTCCATAAAGCAAAAATCCCATGTTCTTCCTTTTTCCTCTATGTACATTCTTCCTTTTGGCCTTAAAACAATCAAGGCATCATGGCACATTCTGGCTAACTATCTGTACTTGGTCTTATCTTAGTTCACCTTTCCTTAATTCTTTATCTTCATTGGAATTACCACTTTTGAAGGGTGAGTCTATTAAATGTGGATGAGGAAATAACCCACATAGCTCATTAGTTTCATAAAACAAATATGAAATATAATGCAAATAAATAACCATGCCACCTGGGTATATTATATTACTAGGAGGTATCACTCAAATTCATGGATGTAGACCTTCATCTTCCAAAACAATATAACCCTTCTCAAAGAGGGGCATATGGGCCTGTGACATTATGCATATGCCTCATATGCAGAACAGCTGAAATAGAGCTCAGTCATTACACTGAGCTTGGGTATTTCTGCTGGTTGATCCGCTCATGTACGAAGCCAGCAGTTAACAGTGGTCCAATCTATCCCTTTGCCAAACACACACACATACATGCATACATGCATGCATGCACACACACACACAGAGGCACACAAACACACATACAGAAAGCTCCTCTATATGACCTCTGACTTTCATTTGTGGAACAATGGCCTGCTCCTAAATTTTGTTTCAGCTTAGTCATAGCTGCCTGGATCTGCCAACAGATGATCGGATCATGCTGGGTGATTCTGCTCCTTCCTTTCTGAACCCTGAAGGTCTTTGTAAGCCTAGATTTGATTCTCCTAGAATAATCAAAGCCCTTTTTAAAACCAATAAAGAATAAATCTCACCAGTAAACATGGCTTTCATGAACTGTGAAAAATTTTCATAAGTTTTCACTGTTTTCCATAAACTTCTGCAAAAACAATAAAATACTGACATTCTAAAATATATTTTCATTTAACATTTTTCCCTGATTAAAAACTTTAACACATACACTGAAAAACAGAAGGAGAGGATAAAAATGATGGTGGTATAATGAGGAAATTACTACAATTATTTGGAGCCTATTTCTGCAGCCCAGGAATTTGAATTGGCTTTGTGTTCAGCTTTGCCAATAGTAATGTGATGGAATTACTGTTGCATCAGATCTAAATCTAAGCTGGTAAAGCATTCAGGTATGTCTGTTCTCACTCTTGGCAATCTGAAAAGATAGCCATATGGAGGACAGGCTAGCCTGCTAGAGGATCAGAAGGCCAGCTGGCAACTGATTTGTAGTTAATTGCAGCTTCATGCATGAGCCCCACCATGATCAGCTAATCCAGTTTGGTTCATCCAAATATCCATCTAAGCCCAGCCCCATTTTCCAAGCCATAGAATAGTAAACTAAAGTTTAGTTGCTGTTTTATGGCACTAAATTTTGGGTGAGTTGATGTACAGCAAAACATAATTCACATAATAAGTTCAACCTTCCTAAAACTGGTATAGTATAATTAGCCAGATTTCTCAAAGATTTCTAATATAAGCAGAGCACAGGGTAAAAATTGTTGCCTTCATCATGTCAAAACACATAAGGGTAAGTGATAGGTACTTTCATAAACAACATTTTAAAAATAACAATAAAACGATTGAGAATGTGTTGGTTACATGTTGATGCGAATATCCCAGATTCCTGAGAGTTTAATCAATTTAAGTTCATGGAGTCATATCACTGAACAATGATGCAAAGCAAAGATCTTCACTATTGTATTGAAATTGCATAATTTTATCATATAGAACATAATACAAAGTATAAGGTCTTTATACCAACATAAAACAGGAAGTCTAAAAAAATTCAGTTGAAAGTGTAGGGAAAAGTTGGATATGCAGACCATTATTACATAAACTGGAAATTACCTGAAGCAATAGTTTAACAACTCTGCTCATATCAATGATCTCAGGGGATATTTAACAATGACAAGTGTTCAGATCTCAAGTTTTGTATTTCCTCAGAACAATGCTCTCTCACTCTATCTAGCTCCTTGATGGGTAATATCAATAACTGCTTGAGTCTTTTGTAGTACCCAACTATCAATGGGCAAATTTTCCCACTAAAATGAAAGCCAGGCACAAATAACAATTCTCAGCACTGTTACAGTACTTAGTTTTCATTCATTTGATAGAAATCTTTTAGAAAATGTGGCTTGAAATTATTTGTTCTAGTTCTGTGAAAAATGTGGCTGGTAGCTTGATTTGGGAGAATGACATTCTAACATGTATACTATCATGTGAATTGAATCGCCAGTCTATGTCTGACGCAGGATGCAGCATGCTTGGGGCTGGTGCATGGGGATGACCCAGAAAGTTGTTATGGGGAGGGAGGTGGGAGGGGGGTTCATGTTTGGGAATGCATGTAAGAATTAAAGATTTTAAAATTTAAAAAATAAAAAACTAAAATTAGAAAAAAAAAAAAAGAAAATGTGGCTTAAAGGAAAAGCCAAGTATAACATTTTATAATTAACTTAAGAGGTAGAGGAGAAAAAGCATTCCCAGTTGTCATTTAAAGATCTCTTGAATAAATGAAAGTGCACCAGGAAACTTTCTAAATGACCATCCATTCAGTTTATAAATTCATAACAAAACTTTACTGAGAAAAGACTGCTTTGTCATTAAATAAATTATTGATCAAGATAATTATATATAAATGTCAGTATTTTAAAACTTTGGAATTGACTTCACTATCTTAATAACAAATTAAAAGCTGTTAAATTCAATTATTCTTGGATTTACAAGAGTGTGAAGGACACAAGCAGACTTACTATACAACTACAGTAATTGAGTCAGTATGATTTCAGTGAAAGAATAAACAGATGAATGCAACAGAATAAGGAACTTCAAAACAGACCCACATAATTTAACTAACTAATCTTTGACATAGAGTAAAGGCAATGTAAATGAGCAACGATAGCCTATAGAACAAATGGCGGAGACCACAGGACACCTGCAGGCACACACACACATGCACAAAAGGAATTTAGACCCAAACCTTATCAAAATGGATTAGAGACCTAAATCCAAAGTATAAAACTAGAAGATAACTAGAAGAAAACCTAGACGACTATGGATATAACAATGACTTTTTAGATATCACACCAAAATCATGATATATGAAATAATGGAAAACCTAGACTTAACTAAAATGAAAAGCTTCTGCTTTGTAAAAGACAATGTCACAAGTGGGATAGAAAAATCCATAGACTCAAAGAGAATAACTATGAAAGACATATCTGATAAAGGACTGTTACCCAAGACATGCAAAGAACTCTTAACATTCAACATTAAGAAAACAAGCAAGCCAATTAAGGAAAAAACTCAAAGACATATCTTTAAAGAAGATATTCAGATAGCAAATAAGCATGTGAAAAGATGCATCATAAGTCATCAGGGAAGTGCAAAATTAAAACAATGAGATTCCACTACACACCTATTAAATAGGCAAAATCTAAAACCTTGACAAAAAACAAATCCTGGTGAGGCTGGAGAGCTATAGGAACTCTCATACATTGCTAGTAGGAATATACAATGATACAATTACTTGGAAAATTGTTTGGCTATTTCATTTTTTACAATTTTATTTGTTTATTGGCTGAATCAGCTCTTAGTTTTGGCATGTAGAATCTTTAGTTTCATCCTGCAAACTATTACTTTTTGGCATGTGAAATCTAGTTCCCTGATAAGGATCAAACCTAGACCCCTTGCATTGGGAGTACAGAGTCTTAGCCACTGGACCTCCAGGGAAGTAGAGGTTTGGCTATTTCTTACAAAACTAATCATATGCTTACCTTAAAATCTAGTATTCACATTCCTTGGTAGTTGCCTCCATAGTTAAAACTTTATGTCTACACAAAACCTGCACATGAATGTTTATAGTAGTTTTATGCATAGTTGTCAAAACTTGAAAGCAACTAAAATGTCCTTTAGTAGATAAATGGATAAAGAAAATGTGGTCTATTCAGACAATAGCATGTTATTTAGAGCTAAAAAGAAATGAGATGTTAAGCCATGAAAAGACATGAACAAAATTTAAATACTTATTACTAAGTGAAAGAAGCCAATCTGTAAAGGCTATATACTATAAAATTCCAGCAATATGATATTCTATAAAAGACAAAGCAATGGAGAGAGTGAAAAGATAAGTGGTTGCCAAAAGTTGTATGTCCAGGGAAAATGAATAGACAGGGCACAGGGGATTTTTATGGCAGTAAAAAATGCTGCACGATACTATAATAATGTATACATATCATCATAAATTTGTCCAAACCCATAAAATGTACAACACTGAGAGTGAACGGTAATATAAACTACAGACTTTGGATGACTTTGAAGTGTCAGTGTAGGTTCATCAATTGTCAGAAGTGCACCACTCTTGTGGAGATGTTGATAAGTGTGGAGGCTATGCATGTGAGGGCAGAAGACATATAGGAAACCTCCTCTGCTCAATTTTGCGGTGAATCTTATGCTGTTCTAAAGCCAAAACCAAACAACAACAACAGCAAAAACAAAATCTGTTTCTGCTTATTGTGCTATAGTTCCTGTTTTAGGCTTATTCCAAAGCAGGAGTGGCCTTATTTTCTGGCCTAAGCTTAATCTTGATTATTTTTTAAAAGCAATGAGGTAAACAATTTCTCAGAAAAGTATACAACCTGAAATTATCTTTTCACTTCATGTCAAAACAAATATTAAGACAAACCAACCAAAAAACCAGTCCCTTTTGTTTCAAGTTTTTTATGGCATTTCTTCCTCCCTTCTCTTTCCTATATTCCCATATTCCTTTCTTCTTTCCTTTATCCCTCCCTCCTTTCCTTCCTTCTTTCCTTCTTCCTTCCTTCCTTTCTGCCTTCTTCAAGTTCTGGATCCTTGCACTCAAGAAGGTCTACATTTATGCTCAATTGCTCAGTTGTATCATGACCCCATGGACTGTAGCCTGCCAGACCCCTCGGTCCATGGGGTTTCCCAGACAAGAATACTGGAGTGAGTTGCCATTTTCTTCCCCAGGGCATCTTTCCAACCCATGGATCAAACCCGCGTCTCCTGAGACTCCTGCATTGGCATGCTGATTTCTTACCACTGAGCCACCTGGGAAGCCCCAAGAAGGCCTCATACATATACTAAACAATTGAAGGAAAATATTGGTAGAGTTTTCAAACTCTGATAACTTATCTTATGGATAGTACTTTGGTGCACAGTCATTTGCTTCTTTTAATAGAATTATGAACAAAAAGTGAACATGCCATGAAGAGCCACCCAAGACAGAATGGTCATGGTGGAGAGTTCTGAAAAAATGTGATTCACTGGAGAAAGGAATGGCAAACCACTTCAGTATTCTTGCCTTGAGAACCCCATGAACAGTATGAAAAGGCAAATAGTTAGGACACTGAAAGATGAACTCCCTAAGTTTGTAGGTGCCCAACAAGCTACAGGAGCTCAGTGGAAAAATAACTCCAGAAAAAATGAAGAGACTGAGCCAAAGCCAAAACAAAACACCCGGTTGTGGATGTGATTGGTGATAGAAGCAAAGTCTGAAGCTGCAAAGAGCAACCTGCATAGGAACCTGGAACATTAGGTCCGTGAATCAAGGCAAATTGAAAGTGGTCAAACAGAAGATGGCAAGAGTGAAAATCGACACTTTGGGAATCAGAGAACTAAAATGGACTGGAATGGGTGAATTTAACTCAGATGACCATTATACCTACTACTGTGTGCAAGAATCCCTTAGAAGAAATGTAGTAGCCATCATAGTCAAAAAAACATTCTGAAATGCAGTAATTAGATGCAATCTCAAAAACAACAGGATGATCTCTGTTCATTTCCAATGCAAATCATTCAATATCGCAGTAATCCAAGTCTATGCCCCAACCAGTAATGCTGAAGAAGCTGAAGTTAAATGGTTCTATGAAGACATACAAGACCTTCCACCCGTAAAAGATGTCCTTTTCATTATAGGGGACTGGAATGCAAAAGTAGGAAGTCAAGAAACACCTGGAGTAATAGGTAAATTTGGCCTTGAGCACTGAATGAAGGAGGGCAAAGGTTAACAGAGTTTTGCCAAGAGAATGCACTGATCACAGCAAACACCTTCTTCCAACAACAGAAGACAAGACTCTACACATGGACATCACCAGATAGCCAATACTGAAATCAGATTGATTATATTCTTTCTAGCCAAAGATGGAGAAGCTCTATACAGTAAGCAAAAAAGAAAAATGGAGCTCACTGTGGCCCCAAATCAAACTTAAATAGAAGAAAGTAGGGAAAAGCACTAGATCATTCAGGCATGACCTAAATAAAATCCCTTATGATTATACAGTGGAAGTGACAAATAGATTCAAGGAATTAGATTTGATAGAATGCCTGATGAACTATGAACTGAGGTTTGTGACATTGTACAGGAGACAGGGATCAAGACCATCCTCAAGGAAGAGTAAAGCAAAAAAGTGAAATGGCTGGCTGAGGAGCCTTACAAATCACTGTAAAAAGAAAAGTGAAAAGCAACGGAGAAAAGGAAAGATATACCTATTTGAAGGCAGAGTTTCAAAGAATACCAAGAAGAGATAGGAAAGGCTTCCTCACTGATCAGTGCAAAGAAATAGAGGAAAACAATAGAATGGGAAATACTAGAGATATCTTCAGGAAAATTAGAGATACCATTTCATGAAAAAGATGGGCACAATAAAAGACAGAAATGGTATAGACCTAACAAAAGCAGAAGAATTGAGAAGATGTGGCAAGAATACACCAAAGAACTGTACAAAAAAGATCTTCATGACCCAAATGTATGACCACTCACTTAGAGCCAGACATCCTGGAGTCTGAAGTCAAGTGGGCCTTAGAAAGCATCACTACAAACAAAGCTATTGGAGGTGAAGGAATTCCAGCTGAGCTATTTCAGATCCTAAAGATGATGCTTTTAAAGTGCTGCACTCAATATGCCAGCAAATTTGGAAAGCTCAGCAGTGGCCACAGGATTGGAAAAAGTCAGTATTCATTCCAATCCCAAAGAAAGGTAATGCCAAAGAATGTTTAAACTATGCACAGTTGCACTCATTTCACACGCTAGTAAAGTAATGCTCAAAATTCTCCAAGCCAGACTTCAACAGCATGCAAACCATGAAATTCCGGATGTTCAAGCTGGTTTTAGAAAAGGCAGAGGAATCAGAGATCAAATTGCCAACATCTGTTGGATTATTGAAAAAGCAAGAGAGTTCCATAAAAACATCTATTTCTGCCTTATTGGCCGTGCCAAAGCCTTTGACTATGTGGATGACAATAAAGTGTGGAAAATTCTACAAGAGATGGGAATACCAGACAACCTGACCTGCCTCTTGAGAAATCTGTATGCAGGTCAGGAAGCAACAGTTAGAACTGGACATGGAACAACAGACTGGTTCCAAATAGGAAGAGGAGTACATCAAGGCTGTATATTGTCACCCTGCTTATTTAACTTATATGCAGAGTACATCATTTGAAATGCTGGGCTGGATGAAGCACAAGCAAGAATCAACTTTGCTGGGAGAAATATCAGTAACCTCAGATGTGCAGATGACACCACCCTTATGGCAGAAAGGGAAGAGGAACTAAAAAGCCTCTTGATGAAAGTGAAAGAGGAGAGTGAAAAAGTTGGCTTAAAGCTCAACATTCAGAAAACTAAGATCATGGCATCTGGTCCCGTCACTTCATGGGAAATAGATGGGGAAACAGTGGAAACAGTGTCAGACTTTATTTTTTGGGGCTCCAAAATCACTGCAGATGGTTACTGCAGCCGTGAAATTAAAAGACATTTACTCCTTGGAAGAAAAGTTATGGCCAGCCTAGATAGCATATTGAAAAGCAGAGACATCACTTTGCCAAAAAAGGTCCATCTAGTCAAGGCTATCATTTTTCCAGTAGTCATATATGGATGTGAGAGTTGGACCATAACAAAGCTGAGCACGGAAGAATTGATGCTTTTGTACTATGGTGTTGGAGAAGATTCTTGAGAGTCCCTTGGACTTCAAGGAGATCGAACCAACCCATTCTAAAGGAAGTCAGTCCTGAATATTCAGTGGGAACTGATGTTGAGGCTGAAACTCCAATAATTTGGCCTCCTGATGTGAAGAACTGACTCATTTGAAAAGGTGCTGATGCTGGGAAAGATTGCAGGTGGGAGAAGAAGGGGATGACAGAAGATGAGGTGATTGAATGGCATCAATGACTCAATAGATATGAGTTTGAGTTAACTCTGGGCATTGGTGATGGACAGGGAGGCATTGTGTTCTGTAGTCCATGGGGTCGCAAAGAGTCAGACATGAGTTAGCAACTGAACTGAACAGAATGAAGTGAAGCTGAATTAAAGATGTATAGATAATCGATAAGCATCATTCTGTTTGTTGCAATATCTGAAATATATTGCTTTATGACATGATCAAATTTTTTGCTTTTCCTCTTCAAAAGAGAAAATATATATATCTATATGCTTCCCCAAGAGATTTTTTTGGGAGCTTGGTGTTTTGGCCTATTAAAAGGTGTATATGAGAACATTCAGAAAGGGCAGCATTCTCTTCTGTAACTTTTCCATTTGAAAGATGGCTTCAAATCAAAATATAATTATCTGAGCTGGTTCACTGGATCTGCCATGAGTTCTGCTCAGTAACACAGAGACAAACATTTAATTGTCTAGTGCCATCTCTTGTAATTCACCAGGTTTTAAGTGAGGAAGAAGAGATTCAAATTCAGCTCAAAAAATAATAATGGTGAGGTAGAAAAATATTAGGTAGTCAGTGTAGTGTTAAAGCCTCAGTTTCTTCTTTTAAAACTTCAATTCTAATTTCTACTTATTCATTCATATAAATTTCTTTCTCCGGTAACCCATAATCATACTCTTTGTTGCAGTTTTCTTGACATTCAGAGGAATGCTTCCCTGGCTTGGAGGTCATAGAACACTCAAACCCCTGACAGGATAATCAATAACTGATGTCCAATTTATCAAGAAAAAAAAATACCAGTAAACCACCAATATTAAGACATACATCTGGTCCTTAAACAATGGCTTGAGGTCATGAGAAAAGGTCAGGGGATGGACTCAATGTCTTAGGAAAACTCATGGACTGAGAGATCAAAAAAGGCCATAAAATTGAGAAATTATGCATGATGACTTTTAAACTGTTTGGTCAGGATTGCACATGTCGGGACCCCTGTGTGTGTGTCTGTTAGTCAACTAACACTTAAGGTTTTATAGACTTATTTCTTTTGTATTACATGCCTTATCTTCTTCCTGGTGAAAGTGTTAGTCACTCAGTGACCCCGTGGACCATAGCCCACCAGGCTCCTCTGTCCGTGAGATTCTCCAGGCTAGAATACTGGAGTGGGTTGCCATGCATTCCTCCAGGGGATCTTCCTGACCCAGAGATTGAACACAGGTCTGTTGCTTTATAGGCAGATTCTTTACCTTTCTGAACTACCAGGAAGGCCATCAGGACCCCTAAGCCAAGCAAAAACAAACAAGTCAATAATAAACTGTTGTGATTCACACTGTTTGGGGGCACTTTTCCCCCTCTTAGTGTCTCTGCTGAGAGTTTTGTACTTCTACTCTCTGAAATAAAACTCTGCCTGTGTGAGTATCTGTGTGTCCGTGGATTCCATTCTTTGGTTTCATGGACAAGAGCTCAGATTCCCATTTCAATGGAAAGCATGCCTATTGTTCCTAACTGGCAAAACTAGAATCATCTGAAAAGGAGAAAGATCACTAACTCAGTATGGGTTAATCAAACCACTAAGAAAAAAAAAAAAAAAGTTTCAATGAAACTGCTTATTTCATGTGAGGAATATTTTTCACAGGTGGGAAGATCGAAAAAAAAAAAAAAAACAAACTAGTCACTTGCATGAAATCTCATTCTTGAAGGGCTTATTCTTGTTGAGTCCAAGAAGTTTAGAAGAAAATATGAATAGTCATGTGGCCCAACTCTGAGGAATTGCTCAATGTATCAGGAGATAAGAAAAGGTCAAAGAGGTGAAACTCCTTCCACTGGAGAATGTTAGAGGTTTTCTCCTGAAAGACTGTGAGGCAAAGTTTCTAAAGACTTGGAAAGTGAGTGGGTGGTAAGATACCCAAGAAAACAAAGGTCAGGATTGTGTACCTAACTGAGAATTCAGTTGTTGGCAAAGAGTAATACTGGGGATCCCCTTTTATTCTGCAAAATAATGGAATTGTTTGCACTATCAAGTTTTCTAAGCATTGTTTCTAATAAATACTTTTGTTATGACCTTGACCTGTTAAACCTCATATTAATAATATGTATTCAACATAACCTGGACAATAAAATCTCATGAAAGTTGTTGGGACAAGAAGTGAGCAATAAACTAATAACTCTAATTTTCAGGAAATTGTTGATGGTAAAAAAGGAAATAAAAAACCTTTGTCTCTTTTTATCAAATGTAAGTCAGCATAATCCAGTGTTACTAAGAATGACAGAGGAACTGACTGTCTGTAGATGCTCATAAAATCAAGCACTTCAATTCAGTTCAGTCACTCAGTCACGTCCGACTCTTTTCAACCCCGTGAACCGCAGCATGCCGGGCGTCCCTGTCCATCACCAACTTGCGGAGTCCACCCAAACCCATGTCCATTTAGTTGGTGTTGCCATCCAACCATCTTATCCTCTGTCATCCTCTTCTCCTCCTACCTTCAGTCTTTCCCAGCATCAGAGTGGTTTCCAATGAGTCAGCTGTTCACATCAAGTGGCCAAAGTATGGAAGTTTCAGCTTCCACATTAGTCCCTCCAATGAACACCCAGGACTGATCTCCTCTAGAATGGAATGGTTGGATCTCCTTGCAGTCCAAAGGACTCTCAAGAATCTTCTCCAATACCACAGTTCAAAAGCATCAATTCTTCTGCGCTCAGCTTTCTTTATAGTCCAACTCCAACATCCATACATGACCACTGGAAAAATCATAGCCTTGACTAAATGGACCTTTGTTGGCAAAGTAATGTCTCTGCTTTTTTATATGCTGTCTAGGTTGGTCATAACTTTCCTTCCAAGGAGTAAGCATCTTTTAGTTTCATGGCTGCAATCACCATCTTAAGAGTCTGTAGATAGATTGATAGGTACATTCTCACCTATTTCAAAATTAATAATGAATACAAAAAGTGACTGACTTTGTACAATCAGATTAGAATAATCATCAGTCATATTTTTAGGGAAATAGACACTATTCTTCTCTATCCAGTTGTCCTGTCCTCTCCTCCACCAACAAATCCATCCTAAGTTGGAAACATTGGAAAGCAATAAGATCAATTTTATTTTTTTAGCTCTAGAAAAACAACTCTTGCCCATAGATATAAGAAATATAAAATTATTATAAACATTCTACCATTTACTTCTTAAAACTATGTATTTTAGCATCACTCTAATGAGTTTTAAGACTGCCAGTGGACAAGCTGTTTCTCAGATTTGAGGATTTACCATGTTAAATTAATTTAATAATTCAATTTTAACATTATTATATTTCACACAGAAATAGTATCATCATATACAACTTTATAATAAAATGAAGATGTTCATAACAAGTTAAGCTAAATAATATGTACTGTAATTGAATGCATTTTACCCCCATGAGAGGTATTATTTGCCATTACTGTCAATTGCAGAACAGTGCTCATCAAGAAAATTTACAAGTTAAAAAAAAATGTTTTCACTATGGGAATATCGAAAAACGATGAATTGTGTCCATAGTAATGTTGATCTTGTTGATGATCTTTATTCTCTAGCTCTTCCTTCAAATCCAATAACTCTTAGGTGTCTTGCTACTCTTTGTTTTCTTTGGTTGCCTTTACCCCACTGGAGGGTTATGCAATGCTTCAACAATGAAGGGAACAAAGGCTCAGCATGGCATGGGCTACTGTGATCAGAGGTCATTTTTTCTTCAGCACTGAGATGAGTGGAAGGGGCAGGGGAATTGGTTCCATGGGGCCTGGAATCAAGCCAAGGCCTAGAGCCTTGTAATCCCAGTTAAATATTTTGCTTGTCATCCAATAAGTAATGAAAAGCCATTTTAGGATTTTGTTTCAAACATAAAAGTCTCATGATGAGTTTTCAATTTAAAAAGGACATTTCTGGGAGGGAGTTTCAGAGGGAAGGGACACATGTATTCCTATGGCTGATTCACATTGATGTTTGACAGTGAAAGTGAAAGTTACTCAGTCCTGTCTGACTCTTTTTGACCCCTTGGACTGTCCATAGCATTCTCCAGGCCATATTACTGGAGTGGGTAGCATTTCCCTTTTCCAGGGGATCTTCCTGACTCAGGGATGGAACCAGGGTCTCCTGCATTACAGGCAGATTCTTTGCCAGCTGAGATATCAGAGAATTTTGACAGAAACCAACACAATACTGAAAAGAATTTATTCTTCAATTAAAAAAAATATTTAAAGCGGACATTTCTGTGTACAATGGAGTGAGTGATTTGAAGGGGAGCAGGGCTGGATTTAAGAAGACCAGTTAGGAAGCAGTAATGTGGTTAAGAAGTAATACTGGCTTCTGAGGTTGGTTTTAATGGCAAATAAGATAAATATAAGAGATACTTAAGGATTAAAAACTGTTGTTCTTGAAATATTATGATCAGGGTTAATGTAATATATTAAGGATAAATCCTAATGTTTATTTTAACATGGAGTATGTTCTTATCTGAGGTCAGGAACTCAGAATACCTTCAGGAAAAAAAAAAACAGTATGAATTTTGTACAGACTTGTTGAGTTTGAGGTATCTTAAGTACAGAAGGTAGGGTGGAGGTTGAATGTATGGATGTGGAGATGAGATATTTGGATTGAAGTGAGAAAAACATTGAGAAAGGTGTATATAGTCAGAGACCTACCTGTGAAATGAAAGGGTCTCATTTCTTAAATGAGTTTGCATAAATTTAATTATTAGTGAGATTGACTTTACAAAATGTTTGCCTATCTTTAATGATAACTGCCTCTCTATATCTCAGTTATTTTTATTGATTATAATTTTGTTGATATGCAACAGAATAGAGCAACAATGTTTGACATTAGATGCTAATTTTCTAAATTAACATAAATTAATGAATTATTTTTTATAACTGACTTTGTATTTTATAACTGAGTATGTATTTATAATGTTTCTCATATTTATTTTTAAAACTTTCTAAAAAATTTAAATTTATTTATTTTTTGATTGAAGGATAATTGCTTTACAAAATTGTATTGGTTTCTGTCAAACACCAACATGAATCAGCCAAGGTATACATATGCACCTTCCTCTGAACCTCCTTCTTATCTCCCTCCCCATCCTACTCCTCTAGGTTGTTACAGAGCCCTGGTTGAGTTTCCTGAGTCATATAGCAAATTGTAATTTATTTGTACCATGAATATTGGCTGTTTGAGGTAAATGTTTGTAAAACTCTCTGGGCTTAGCACTTTCACTCAATTTGCTCTTTCTTCAGTGGTTTTGTTCTATACAGGTTTTTATTTGAAATCTTCATATCAATTAATTTTAGTGTTTTGGATTCCAAATGTATCAATAATTACTTCAAAAATTTAAGATGAATGAAAATAATTTATGCATAACATTCGTTAAAATGTTATTTTCTCTTTAATATTGAGATTAAATACATCTACTCATTGCTTCTGAAACTAATTTTGTTTATGTGTATGTTTTTTTCCTTAAAGATCCAGCTCATACTTTTATTAATTGTACAGTTTTTATTTTTAGGTTCTTCCTCCAGATTACATATTTTATGCATTTATCTTCATTTTTCTATCTCATACTTAGTAAGTTATGAAATTCACTAATATTTTAATGCTTTCAATATTAATTCTGTTAACCTTGACTTAATAATTCCATTTTTAAAGCTATAAAGTTCATTTGAATAGAGCTTTGGCTATGCATCATGGGCTTTTATATGCAATATTTTAACTTTCATTAATGTCTAATAAACTGTGGAAAATTCTTCAAGAGATGGGAATATCAGACCACCTGACCTGCCTCTTGAGAAACCTATATGCAGATCAGGAAGCAACAGTTAGAACTGGACATGGAACAACAGACTGGTTCCAAATAGAAAAAGGAGTACATCAAAGCTGTATATTGTCACCCTGCTTATTTAACTTATATGCAGGGTACATCATGAGAAATGCTGGGCTGGAAGGAGCACAAGCTGGAATCAAGATTGCCAGGAGAAATATCAATAACCTCAGATATGCAGATGACACCATCCTTATGGCAGAAAGCAAAAAGGAACTAAAAAGCCTCTTGAAACTGAAAGAGGAGAGTGAAAAGTTTGGCTTAAAGCTCAACATTCAGAAAACGAAGATCATGGTATCCGGTCCCATCATTCCATGGGAAATAGATGGGGAAACAGTGGAAACAATGTCAGACTTTATTTTGGGGCATTCCAAAATCACTGCAGATGATCACTGGAGCCATGAAATTAAAAGACGCTTATTCCTTGGAAGAAAAGTTATGGCCAACCTAGACAGCATATTGAAAAGCAGAGACATTACTTTGCCAACAAAGGTCCATCTAGTCAAGGCTATGGTTTTTCCAGTTGGCATGTATGGATGTGAGAGTTGGACTGTGAACAGAGCTGAGCACCGAAGAACTGATGCTTTTGAACTGTGGTGTTGGAGAAGACTCTTAAGAGTCCCTTGGACTGCAAGGTGATCCAACCAATCCATTCTAAAGGAGATCAGCCCTGAATGTTCTTTGGAAGGAATGAGGCTAAAGCTGAAACTCCAGTACATTGACCACCTCATGAGAAGAGCTGACTCACTGGAAAAGACTCTGATGCTGGGAGGGATTGAGGGCAGGAGGAGAAGGGAACGACAGAGGATGAGATGGCTGGATGGCATCGCCAACTCGATGGACGTGAGTTTGAGTGAACTGTGGGAGTTGGTGATGGACAGGGAGGCCTGGCGTGCTACAATTCATGGGGTTGCAAAGAGTTGGACACGACTGAGAGACTGAACTGAACTAACTGAATGTCTAAACTACCCCAAAATTAATTTTTTATTTCCTGTACAGCTTAAATGATATTTAGATGATTATTAAAATGTTTTCAAGTTTTTATATTTCTTATGATTATTGATTTGTATTGATTTTTGTTTTTAACACTTTTTTTTTGTGAAAGAGCACTGTGTGTAATAGTTATACTTTTTGGCATTTAAAAGTTTATTTTGGAATTTCTGTCATTGTACTGTGGATAAGAATCTGCCTTCCTATTCAGAAGACATGGATTCAAACTTTGGTCTAGGCAGGTTCTACATGCCACTGAGCAACTACAGCCCCTGCAACACAACTACTGAGCCTGCTCTCGAGTCTGCAATTTGCAACTACTGAGCCTGTGAGCTACAGCTATTGAAGCCAGCATGTCCTAGAGCCTGTAATCCGAAACAAGAGAAAACACTGCACTGAGAAGCCCATGCACCAAAAGGAAGTGGAGCTCCCACTCACTGCAACTAGAGAAAGGCTGTGCATGGCAACAAAGATTACCACAACCAAACATAAATAAATAAAAGTAAAAAGTTTATTTTGTTAGATAATATATGCCAGTGCTTGTAAATATTTATATATTACTAGAATAACAATGTTTTATGTATGTTCACTTTTGTCTTATTTATCATCAGGCCTAGAAAAGACTCAGAAAATAAAATGAGCATTTAATCAGTGACATTCTTGAGGGAAAAAAATGAATAACTTATCTATACTCTTCATTTTTCCTCTTTTACTAAGAACTGAATTTAGCAAACAAAGGTGAGAATGGATTGATAAACTAAACAATAACTGACAAATATAAGTATGTTTGATAATGTTACAGTAACTTAGGTAGAGAGCCTGTGTAATTAACAAGTCATTTGGAAATAGTTGCTGGCATTGATTCAGTATCTTTGCATCTCTTGTTCTTATCAGTCATGTGATTGCCACAGATCCAGGAATAATTGACTTTCAAGGCATAAAGAAAATTGGAATCTCCCCCTTTTATTCATTAGGGAGGCTAAAGTTTTCCTACCATGCCCAGAGTGATTCCACTTAGATTTCTTTGGCCAGACTCATGGTACATACGCATCTTAAAATATTTTACTTTCAGACTCTAAATTAAAATTGTTGAGGTAGAGTTAAGAATGGAAATCATCTAACCAATGAACTGTGGGATAGGAGATTTTTAAAATGTGTGTTGCTCAGAACCAAATTAAATTGATATTCAAGTTACATGTGTTTCTTAAGCCTATTATAACTTTGAAGAAATAAGGACAAAATTGAGAAGGAGAAACTGTGATTTCAGCACAATTTAGTAAAAACACATTTTGCATCTACTATGCACTATGTGCTATAAAAATATTTGAATATCTGTGGGCACAACAACAGATAAAAGGAGTTAACTTAGTTCAGTTCCCCTAAATGTTTTTTTTTCCAAATTATTTCTTATGAGACTTTTTGTAATAAGTGAGAATAAAGAATAAACAAAAATAAAGTTTCTTTACTCCATTTTGTCTTTATTTCTCTGAAGTGCATTAGCAAAATAGAGTTTATAATATAGTCATTTTACTGTAATTGGAAGATGTGTAATATAAATACAATATAAGTACTTACCTTCATTTTGACTAGAACATTATAAATTCATATAGCAACTTTTGTCTCAATGGTATTTAGAAAGTCTAGAAAAATACTTAATACTCTTCACAGTCTGACAGCTTAGTATAACACATTTACAAACACTTATACACTGATTCACCAGCAAATGAAAAAGTAAGTTGAAGAGAAGATGTTAGAGGATGTTTTAAAAAATACTTCTAGATCAAGGGTACATATCAGATCTCTCCTGTTCTCCAGTTTAGCATCCTAGTGAGTTGCTATAATTATGCATTCAGGGATACACCCAAGAATAGTGGATTAATTATGCTTTGTATGACTGTGCATGTGTGTGTAATAGTTTTGCTTGGTTCATTTGAGAAGCATTACTTGAATATCTTTTAATCTTCTGAAATTATGAAACTATCTAGGATACAAAGATGAGTAAGGCATTGACACCCTTCCCAGGGACTGACAATATCTGGAAAATTTAGAGTTTAAAATTAAGGGACTAGTTTGATAAGGATAATCCCAGCTGATTATTTGAGACATGGTTTAATAAGTGTCTAAAGAGCATTACTCAGTAATTAAATGACTTGAAGGCAGTTTTGTACATTCTGAAATGAGATATATTTACAGGCAGTACAAAGGATCTAGTGTTTTAATTTTATCATTTTAGCCCCTTTTTTCTTCATGCATGCTTAGGTTGTTTGAAATTCACAGAGAAGATTTAAGTGATATGATTTCTTCATTGTTGGTAGATGTATATTTTTAATATCAAAGGATGTTTCAGTAATGCTATTAAATTACAAGTTCTTATTTATCAAAAACTTTTATGTCTCTTTAAACCATATTCTAGACTATCCATTACACATGTTGTGTTATGAAGTCTATTATGTTATAAAGTCTGTAGTCAGTGTCACTGACTAGAAGTTCAGTTATTGCTGAAATGGGAATTGGGTAAAAACATTGAGCTGGAGTTACTTATTGACATCTGTGGATTTAAATTATTTTTAACAAAGAAAATCTATCTGGTAAATACAAAGTCAGTATTCATTCTTAGTTTATTATAAAGGATAAAAAGCTACAAAATGCCAAACAGTATCTGACAGACTGGGATTTGAAGAGTTTCCTCAAAAGGGTAACCGAATATTGATTTTCACATCATTTTACTTAGCAACATAAAAAGAACAAGACATGTCTTCTAATTATCTCCACACATTCTGGTCCTAAAATTATGCATCTCCTTCTTCAATTCAAGACATCTTGGGATAGACACATGCTTTCTTTCCACAGAAATAACTATTCAAATAAACGTGTTTAAACCAATGTATTCACTTAAATTAAAAAATTGTTTCCACCTGACAAAAGCGATTGTTCTAGCTGATATGAGTGATTGTTCTCATGTAGGCAATTACACATCCTGCCAATACAGAAGATGTAAGAGATGGGTTTGATCACTGGGTCAGGAAGATCCCCTGGAGAAGGAAATGGCAACACATTTCAGTATTCTTGCCTGGAGAATCCCATGGACAGAGGAGCCTGGCAGACCCAATAGTCTATAGGGTCTCAAAGAGTCGGACAAGTGACTTCGCATGCACATATATATGTATATATATATATATATATATATATATATATATGTCACACACATACACAAGCAAGAAGCTACATTTTGTACCTTCACTTAAGGTTTTCTGACTTTACCATGAAGATCTAAATGAATTGTGAAAGTTTAAGATGAACAAGATATGAAAAACAGTTTTTTCCCCAAAAATTTTATTTATAATTGTCCACTGCATTAGTAAAAATAGAATATACTAGATAGAGTTTGCTGGAGTTTTGTTCTATTGTTTATTATACTTTGAGGTTGATATTTCACAAGCTATAACAAGAGAGATTATAAAAGACAGAAGTTATTGGTATTTCTCAGTACATAATTTGCAATTTGAATTTCTGAAAAAATTTCCTCTACACATGTGGTATTAAATTATTCATGTTATTTTTCAGAAGAAGAAAATACTGTCTTGTATTCTTAATTATATTATAAGTAGCTATACTTTTGGATTTCTACCATGTATTTTTATTGTTGTTCTAAGGTGATGGAATTCCAGTTGAGCTATTTCAAATACTGAAAGATGATGCTGTGAAAGTGCTGCACTCAATATGCCAGGAAATTTGGAAAACTCAGCAGTGGCCACAGGACTGGAAAAGTCAGTTTTCATTCCAATCTCAAAAAAAGG
The DNA here is from genome assembly GCF_042477335.2 of Ovis canadensis. NCBI lineage: Eukaryota > Metazoa > Chordata > Mammalia > Artiodactyla > Bovidae > Ovis > Ovis canadensis. The sequence goes on from NC_091250.1 coordinate 67,420,458, forward strand.
CAATGCCAAAGAATGCTCAAACTACTGCACAATTGCACTCATCTCACATGCTAGTCAAGTAATGCTGAAAATTCTCCAAGCCAGGCTTCAGCAATACGCAAACCGTGAACTCCCAGACGTTCAAGCTGATTTTAGAAAAAGCAAAGGAACCAGGGATCAAACTGCCAACATTCACTGGATCATCAAAAAAGCAAGAGTTCCAGAAAAAAATATATATATATTTCTGCTTTATTGACTATGCCAAAGCCTTTGACTGTGTGGATCACAATCAACTGTGGAAAATTCTGAAAGAGATGGGAATACCAGACCACCTGACCTGCCTCTTGAGAAACCTGTATGCAGGTCAGGAAGCAACAGTTAGAACTGGACATAGAAAGACAGACTGGTTCCAAATAGGAAAAGGAGTATGTCAAGGCTGTATATTGTCACCCTGTTTATTTAACTTACATGCAGAGTACATCATGAGAAATGCTGGGCTGGAAGAAGCACAAGCTGGAATCAAGAGTGCCGGGAGAAATATCAATAACCTCAGATATGCAGATGATACCACCCTTATGGCAGAAAGTGAAGAGGAACTAGAAAGCCTCTTGATGAAAGTGAAAGAGGAGAGTGAAAAAGTTGGCTGAAAGCTCAACATTCAGAAAAGGAAGACCATGGCATTTGGTCCCATCACTTCATGGGAAATAGATGGGGAAACAGTGGAAACAGTACCAGACTTTATTTTGGGGGGCTCCAAAATCACTGCAGATGATGATTGCAGCCATGAAATTAAAAGACGTTTACTCCTTGGAAGGAAAGTTATGACCAACCTAGATAGCGTATTGAAAAGCAGAGACATTACTTTGCTAACAAAGGTCCATCTAGTCCAGGGTATGGTTTTTCAAGTTGTCATGTATGGATGTGAGAGTTGGACTGTTAACAAAGCTGAGCACCGAAGAATTGATGCTTTTGAACCATGGTGTTGGAGAAGACTTTTGAGAGTCCCTTGGACTGTAAGGAGAGCCAACCAGTCCATTCTAAAGGAGCTCGGTCCTGGGTGTCCTTTGGAAGGAATGATGCTAAAGCTGAAACTCCAGTACTTTGGTCACCTCATGAGAAAAGTTGACTCATTAGAAAAGAACCTGATGCTGGGAGGGATTGGGGGCAGGAGGAGAAGGCGACGATAGGGGATGAGATGGCTGGATAGCATCACCAACTCGATGGATGTGAGTTTGAGTGAACTCTGGTAGCTGGTGAATACAGGGAGGCCTGGTGTGCTGCAGTTCATGGGGTAGCAAAGAGTCAGACACGACTGAGTGAATGAACTGAACTGAACTGAATTGAAGAGTTGAACATGTTAATGCTGAACTGAATGTGATGTCTGTGTTTTAATGAGATAATAATTTGCATTCTTTTGTATATACTAGTATTTCCTGTATTTAATTATTGAAGGAATTCCCATATCAATGATTATAAAAGGTGAAAAAAATAAAGGAGGCAGAGAAATCAATTTCACATTTTAGATATTGAGTTTTTATTAAAAATGAATATAAAAATCTTCATTTCTTCAAACATTAATCAATATAGCTGTGATTAACAGTGATAATGATAAATTGCCTTTGTTTACAAATGACTGAAATAAAGATGGTTTTAAAAGTGTAACCAGCTTGCTTTGTAGAGAAGAGTGTTATTTGAGGGGTAGGTTGTGATTGCCCTTCTGTAATGCAGTTAGAAACATTGTTTAAAGAAAAAAAAAAACACATTCTGAAATTATGTGTACTGAATGCAAGCTATTTGGACAGTATCATTTCATGAGGTGGATAGGATCGCTATTCTATAATACATCTAGAGAAGTATTTTAAAAATCTGGAAAATTATAATAATAGTAGTACTACATATATTCTAAATAAAGAATTAGCAAAGGTGAAAGAGTATTGCTAAAGTATTAAATATATAGCTAAATAAATTTATTTTCAGCCCATCACCTAACTTATATTATTAGAATGAAAATTAGTTATTATCAACATCACTTTGAAATTGAATTTTCATCTGATTAAAAAATAATCATTAAAGGAGAGGACAATTGTGATGAAATTTTGCCGCATCTCTTGTGTTAGGAAAGTCATTTACATAGTTCTGCAAATTTTTCTTAATTTCTATGTTGGAAAATAGGACCCAAAAATTGACACTGAAGAACAGAATGAAGAAAATTTCATATTTTCCAAAACTAATTAATTGTAAGGTTAGCAAAATATAATATATAACTTGAAATGTCATAGATGACTGAAACTATAATAAGCCATCAAATCCAGGAGCTAAAGTTTCTCACAAAGGTTAAAAGATAGAACCTTCAGCATGTTCTGAAGGCACATTATGTCTGGCCATATATGAAACCATCAAAGTGAAGAGGAGCTACATGTGTCAGCTTAAATTAGTTGTCCATGCCACTTTTTGGAGTTGTTGCTCATCCCAGTCTGACATTTTCCATCATTTGCAACTGACAGTAAAAAAAGCAGAAATGACCTCAATATGTTGGGTTGTTGAACCATAGACCATAAAAATTCCAGCTGGTGCTGATCTGAACCAATGGATGCAACAGAACTAAGGGCTTCTGTTACAATTTTAATGGGATTCTTTGATTATATGCAGAAGAAACAGTTTTAAATTTTTCAACAAAAGCTAGAGGGTGAAATATGGATCTAGAAAGGTGATGTTTCCAAGAAAATCACATTTCATATACAGCCTTTGTCAGCAGTTTCCATGTAGTATGCATCACTTGATGATACTACCATACGTGTTTTGGAGTGTGCTTTCAAAGGGGGGATTTTATAATAGAAAATAGCAGAACTAGCAACACTCATTTAATAAGGCTGAAGAAAACAAATGGTTACCCCCACTGTTACAAAGATCTACAATTCATTCCTGATTATTCATACACATTTCAGAAAATTTCTTAAAGATACCTTGTTCTCGCATCTTCCAATAATGTGTTTTTGTCATTGTTTATTCATGAAGTCATGTTGACTCTGAGACCCCATGACCTGTAGCCCACCAGGCTCCTCTGTGCATGGAATTTCCCAGGCAAGAATACTGGAGTGTGTTGTTGTTTCCTTTTCCAGGGGATCTTCTTGACTTAGGGATCAAACACAAATCTTCTGTTGGGCAGGCGAATTGTTTACCCCTGAGTACGCTTGCCTGGAAAACCCCATGGGCAGAGGAGCCTGGTAGGCTGCAGTCCATGGGGTCGCTATGAGTAGGACATGACTGAGTGACTTCACTTTCACTTTTCACTTTCATGCATTGGAGAAGGAAATGGCAACCCACTCCAGTGTTCTTGCCTGGAGAATCCCAGGGATGGAGGAGCCTGGTGGGCTGCCATCTATTGGGTTGCACAGAGTCAGGCACGACTGAAGCGACTTAGCTACAGCAGCAGCAGCAGACCCACCTGGAAAGTCCCTCTTAGGAACAAAGACAGAGAGCAGCATTGTGCAAGATATACCTAACATGATAATTATTGATGGTTCAATTGAGATCAGTTTCCATATGCTGTAAATTCTACACCAGGAGTTTGATATTGAACATGTTGCTGCTCTTCAAAAATATGCCAGTATAAGCTCCATAGGAAGTTAGCAAAAAAGCACAATTTCTCTGTCTACAGTTAACAATAAGAAATTCATTTGGGTTTTAAAAAGAAGGACATTTAAATGTATCTATCCACTTACCACCATAAAACTTTGAATTATAGAAATTCTCTCCCAATTTTCACCACATATAATTCTTACAAACATTTATTTTTATATATTAACTAATGCTGTAACTAATCCACAGTTACTATGTTAATCCATAGAACATTATGATTTTGATTCATGAATTTTAGTGCTACATTAATATTATCATGTCTGACTTGAAGTTTTAATCTATTACTCATCTTTATAACTAGAAATATCTTGGCATATATTGTTTCAACTTTGACCTCAATTTTCTGGTAGGACATTATTTTATAGTTTATTTTTGAAGATTAAAATATATTCCTGGAGTTATTTAGGCAACACATTACTGTCACTTTAAAGCTTTTTAAAGTTTCAACAATTCATAAATCTACACATGGCTCCCTGTGGTATGGAAGTTACAGCTTCCTAAGGAATTCAGGTATATGGTAGTAAAATATGGCCTGTCATACTGCCATTGTATTATAGATTAAGGGGAAAAGGTTTTTGACAACTTTCTATGGAAATTTAGTATGATACTCAATAAGAAAGAAAAAAACCCTATGAAAGTCCTTCAATTTATTAAAAAAAAAAATCTCTGTTTCAAAAAAATGCCTCTTTTTGGTCAACTGCTGTATTAAGAACTCTAAATGACACATCCCCATTTTTTTTGGCCTGTCCTAATTCTCTATTAATATCCAAATAACACATTTTTTTTCTCCCATGGGATGTAGATCAATCAACAATAAGACATAAAAAACAAAGAACTGAAAACAATATTAGTACTGTGTCTGCCAAATCTGAATTTGAGTATTTACTCCCTAATCTTCCAGTTCTAAGAGGACAGGCTAACTATTTCATAGCTATGAGTCTGTTTCCTCATTTTGAATAGGGGTAAAAATCACAGCTAGGTATCCTGTTGTAATAATTGATGCATATAATAATTATATGTCAACAAAAAATTACCTAAATAGGTAGCAGTGGATTAATATGACTACAAAATCCATTGTGCCATGAGTGTCACACACAGGAAATATGTCTGTCAACTTCCTCGCTCCAAGTGTAGGACACATCATTAATGTCAAAGTGGTCTTTTCTGATGAGCTTTGATGTAATGCTGCATCCTTTCCTTTAACTGTGGATTAGAATCGTCACAAGAAACAAAAGCAAGAAAAACATGGGTAATATCTCCACTATGCCATGCCAATTTTCTCCAAAGTTTCCTCCTCACTTACTAAATAAAATGTTTTCAATGGAAATATGTTAAACATAAGATAAACTTTCATTAATACTTCAATCATTCCCTACTCTTCTAAATAAGTTTCTAATTTCCTAAACTCCAAGAGTCTTTATTATCACATGATATGTGCTCATTGGTATGCATTAGTCAGAACTCTATGTAGAAGGTCAAAATGCATTTCTGACTAGCTTAAGAAGAGAAAAATGAATGTATTTTCTGAGGATATAATTACAGAGTATGTGTTGTGAAGGTAGTTTCATACAACAGTCATTCCAGGGTTTGAAACACTCATTAGGATTCTTTCTGTCCCTCTCTTGCCACTTCCCACTTGTTTCCCTCTGGGTGTTCTTCCTCTGATGTGCATTCTCCCTCAGCAGCCAAGGTGTTCCCAGAGAATCCCAGGCTTTTATAATTTTTATCATTGTTAAGCTCTATGATGTCAATAATAGATGCTCATTTTATCTAGAATCTTTATAAGTGGCTATAAATGGATATTGACTCTCTTCAAGTCATAAACCCACTCCTGAAACAATCCCTCTGTTCAGCAAGATAATGTCTTCCAGGACTGCCAACTATGCCTGTGGCTGACCCTTGAGAACAGGTAGGAAGCTTACCACACCCCTCCAAAACAAGAAGTTCAGAGAAACAAAGCAAAAGGGAAAGATTGCCACTCCTCCGTCTTTACTTAAAGATTTCACTATTATTTAACTTTTCATAAAACAATGAATAATTTGTATTATTTAAAGCAATGCAAAAACATTAGGAAAATAGTACTTTCTAAACCATTAATTTTGTCAGTTTATCTGTGACTATTTTCTTTTTCAAAGTGTGGACATCTCCATAGTGGAACTCTCTTTCTTTCAAGATATATATACCCTTCTCTGCATCTCTGATAAACCTAGACTGTAATATCACTGAATCTAATATCTATACTTAAGTATACTAGGTAACTTTTCCACATAAAGACACAATATCCTTGTCAATATAGGAGTACAAACATGAACACACACACACAAACATACAAAATACTCTTCTGCTTATTTGAAAGGCTGAGTATACATAGCTAACACTGTGTTTAGCTATAACCTCCTCTGAGTCAGAAAAATCCCCTGGAGAACGACATAGCAACCCACCAGATATTTTTGCCTGGAAAATCCCATGGGCAGAGGAGCCTGGAGGGCTACAGTCCATGGAGTCACAGAGAGTTAGACATGACTTAGCAACTGTGTGTGTGCGCGCGCGTGCACACACACACACACACACACACACACACACACACTTGAGATTTTGGAGTTCTCATACATAAAAATCCTGTGTAGTCCTCCAAAGCTGAGAATTAAATTAAAGGTAAAAATGTCAAGAAATTGAAATATCTCTACTACTGAGAAAGGGTCTTGATAATGCACTTTAGGTCTATAGGCAAATGGGCCTATGATAAATACACTTGATTCCCTTGTCCCAGCAGCATTGGTCAACTACAGACCTTCACCTGCAGGAGAAGAATCTGTTCTGACCATTGTGATGAAAGTCGGAGAAAACATGATGTCTCCACAATCAAATACCCTCACGGCCAATGGCCAGTTCCTTCTCCCTAACACAACAGTCAATTAAGCTGCGATCCAAAAATCTGCAAGCAATAAATGCTGGAGAGGGTGTGGAGAAAAGGGAACCCTCCTACACTGTTGGTGGGAATGCAAACTAGTACAGCCACTATGGAGAACGGTGTGGAGATTCCTTAAAAAATTGCAAATAGAACTACCTTATGACCCAGCAATCCCACTTCTGGGCATACACACCGAGGAAACCAGAATTGAAAGAGACACATGTACCCCAATGTTCATCGCAGCACTGTTTATAATAGCCAGGACATGGAAACAACCTAGATGTCCATCAGCAGATGAATGGATAAGAAAGCTGTGGTACATATACACAATGGAGTATTACTCAGCGGTTAAAAAGAATTCATTTGAATCAGTTCTGATGAGATGGATGAAACTGGAGCCGATTATACAGAGTGAAGTAAGCCAGAAAGAAAAACACCAATACAGTATACTAACACATATATATGGAATTTAGGAAGATGGCAATGACGACCCTGTATGCAAGACAGGGAAAGAGACACAGATGTGTATAACGGACTTTTGGACTCAGAGGGAGAGGGAGAGGGTGGGATGATTTGGGAGAATGACATTCTAACATGTATACTATCATGTGAATTGAATCGCCAGTCTATGTCTGACGCAGGATGCAGCATGCTTGGGGCTGGTGCATGGGGATGACCCAGAAAGATGTTATGGGGAGGGAGGTGGGAGGGGGGTTCATGTTTGGGAATGCATGTAAGAATTAAAGATTTTAAAATGTAAAAAATAAAAAACTAAAAAAAAAAAAAAAAATATTACCTCCTTGTCTAAAGAGAAATAAGCCAGGGATATTACTCCAGCACAGATTCTACAATTTGAAAACATGATGCCAATAGAAATTAGCTTACTTCCAAACATTACCATTTACAGAGCTGAAGAATTATAAATTTGAAAGGTCTATATTTCCTTTTGGTTCAAAACTGTCATTCTGTAGCTTAAATTCAGAAGCCCAGAGAAGATTAGGGGTGAAGTTTGAACTAACAAAGACAATAAGGGTCTTGAACTAAGATTTGAGGTTTTCCCCACAACTTTTAGTCATATGTTTATTTATCAAAAACTACATATATTAGGAAATCAAACTGAACTCCACAGATTGCTTGGTCAAGATGGCATCTTAGCATCACAAATCTTATAATCCAGAGGAACTTTGTTTTTCAGTTGCTCAGTCGTGTCTGACTCTTTGTGACCCCATGGGCTATAGCATGCCAGTCTTCCCTATCCTTCTATATCTCCTGGAGTTTGCTTAAACTCATGTTTATTGAGTAGATGATTCCATCCAACCATCTCATCCTCTCTTGTCCCCCTCTCCTCCTGCCTTCAATCTTCCCCAGCATTAAGGTCTTTTCCGGTAAGTCAGTTCTTCATATCAGGTGGCCAAAGTATTAGAGATTTTGCTTCAGTATCAATCCTTCCAATGAATACTCAAAATTGATTTCCTTTAGGATTGACTGGCTTGACCTTACAGTACAAGGGACTCTCAAGAATCTTCTCCGAAGCCTTCTCCAGTGCTACAGTTCAAAGTACCAATTCTTCTGCATTCAGCCTTCCTTATGGTCCAACTCTCAGATCCATATGTGACTACTGGAAATACCATAGTTTTGAAACTAAAGACATTTTTTGGCAAAGTAATATCTCTGCTTTTTAATACAGTATCTAGCTTTGTCATAGCTTTTCTTCCAAGGAGCAAGTGTCTTTTAATTTTATAGCTACAGTCACCATCTACAGTGATTTTGAAACCCCAGAAAATAACATCTGTCACTCTTTCCATTGTTTCCCCATCTGTATGCCATGAAGTGATGGGACCAGATGCCATGATATTCATTTTTCAATGCTGAGTTTTAAGCCAGCTTTTTCACTCTCCTCTTTCACTTTTAGCAAGATGCTCTTTAGTTCTACTTCACTTTCTGCCATTAAGGTTATGTTATCTGCATATCTGAGGTTGTTGATATTTCTCATGGCAATCTTGGTTCGAGCTTGTGATTCACCCAGCTTGACATTTTGCATGACATACTCTACATATAAGTTAAATAACCATGTTAGAATTCCCATTCTCCCAAATCATCCCACCCTCTCCCTCTCCCTCTGAGTCCAAAGGTCCGTTATACACATCTGTGTCTTTTTTCCTGTCTTGCATACAGGGTCGTCATGACCCAGAGAGATGTTGTGGGGAGGGAGGTGGGAGGGGGGGTCATGGTTGGGAACGCATGTAAGAATTAAAGATTTTAAAATTAAAAATTAAAAAAATTAAAAAATTAAAAATAAAAAAATAAAAAAAATAAAATAAAATGGAATAACAAAAATAAATAAATAAATAAATAAATAACCAGGGTGACAATATACAGCCTTGACATTCCCAATTTGGAACCAGTCCATTGTTCCATGTCTGATTCTAACTATTGCTTCTTGACCTGCATACAGGTTTCTCAAGAGACAAGTCAGGTGGTCTGGTACTCCCATCTCTAAAAATTTTCCACAGTTTGTGGAGATCCATACAAAGGCTTTAGCTAGTCAATGAAGCAGAAATAGGATTTTTTCTGGAATTCTCTTGCTTTTTCTGTGATCCAACAGATGTTGGCAATTTGATCTCTGGTTCTTCGGCCTTTTCTAAATCCAGCTTGGGCATCTAGAAGTTCACAGTTCACGTACTGTTGAAGCCTGACTTGGAGAATTTTGAGCATTACTTTGCTAGAGTGTAAATGATTGCAATTGTGCAGTAGTTTGAACATTCTTTGGCATTGCCTTTCCTTGGGATTGGAATGAAAACTGACCTTTTCCAGTCCTGTGGGCACTGCTGAGTTTTCCAAATTTGCTGGAATATTGAGTGTAACACTTTCACAGCATCATCTTTTAGGATTTGAAATAGTTCAACTGGAATTCCATCACCCCCACTAGCTATGTTCATAGCGATGCTTCCTAAGGCCCACTTGACTTCGCACTCCATGATGTCTGGCTCTAGGTAAATGATCTCACCATGTGATCACCTGGGTCATGAAGATCTATTTTGTATAGTTCTTCTGGGTATTCTTGCCACCTCTTCTTAATATCTTCTGCTTCTGTTAGGTCCATAATATATATGTCCTTTATTGTCCACATCTTTGCATGAAATGTTCCCTTAGTATCTCTAATTTTCTTGAAGAGATCTCTACTCTTTCTCATTCTATTGTTTTCCTCTATTTCTTTGCATTGTTCACTTAGGAAAGCTTTCTTATATGTCCTTGCTATTCTTTGGAAGTCTGCATTCAAATGGGTATATCTTTCCTTTTCTCCCATGTCTTTCACTTTTCTCAACTATTTTTAAGGCCTCCTCAAACAAACATTTTGCATTTATTTTTCTTGAAGATGTTTTTCGTCACCACCTCCTGTACAATGTCACAAACCTCCATCCATAGTTCTTCTGATACTCTATCAGATCTGTTGCATTGAATCTATTTGTCACTTCTACTGCATAATTGTAAGGGACTTGATTTAGGTCATACTATAAAGAGGAACATACTGTAAATCAAATAGGCAAACATTTTCTTTTAATGTTGTGATAATGTTCATTGTAATTAACGAACACAAAACTGGCTCCAGGGAGCACTTCTGAAATAGTTTACACTAAGAATAAACTAAGTAAGCAAACCAAAATGTGGAGGGATTTGGTGCTGTTGACAGTGGCAACAGAAGGCACCAATTGGAAGGCTGGAATAAAATTTGTCATTAATAGAAACAGGAAGTAGATAATAAAGGACAAGAAATTGGAGAAGTAAAAACATTATTACCACTCATTAACTATTGAGCATTTTAGATTTGCCTTTTTGAAGAACTGTTATTGGAAACATGAAATAACAATATCAATTAGGACATAGGAACACAATCTGAAAATTCATGAAATTTGGTCTAAGTGGATAGGAGCAAAAAGCACATTGATAGAAACATTCATATAGGAATGATGAAGTTTTTTTTCTTTTTGTCGGTAAAACAAATGGGTACCAAGACAATGAGAAAAGGAAATAATGAGTGAAAGAGATAAAGAAAGAAAGAGAGATCAATATGCATTTATAACCCACAGAAGCTCTCAGCTAATTGGCAATAATAGTTTTAAAGAAAATTTCTGACATTAATATTTCCTTTAAGTCTCTCCTTTCTATATGGCCCAAACTAACAATAAATTCCAAACATTATTTCTTGGGAGAAGCTGTCATTTTTATTTTTATTTGAATGGGAGGTCAGTCTTTCAATATTTTATTGTTTAATAATCAAGAGGGTAAATGAAAACTCACTTTGATTAATGGGTTTTAACAACACGATAATTATGTTGTCTAACTTGAAACTTTATTCCATCATTCAGCCAGGTATTGTGGTTCACACTTCTGAAATAGAATTTGAAGGTTGGAATAGGTTAGATGAAGGACAGTGAGAAATAGATTTATATCTCCTTCCAGAATTTGATGTCAGTTCTGATTAATGATAACTAAAGCCAAATTCTAAAGATTACAAAGTGGCATATGATTCCTAATTCTTAGCCTGAGACACAGTGTCCTTTATGGTCTGAATAAAGTGTGTATTTCCAATGTCAACTTTTATATTTACAGATGCAATAGAACTCTGAAATTTGCCTTTAGGCTCCTTTTCAGCATAGCTCCTCCTGCTTCTTCTGCCTACCTGAGACCCAATTGACCATATTCTTTTAAAATCATCCCTAACACCTCCAGGCAGTTTGATGTTTCTTCCTTCCTGTTACTATGGCATACAGAATATAAACCCTTTAATCATTCTTAATGCTCATACATCTGGTTACTTGAAAAATACACTATTATATGCAACTCATTAAGTTTGAGTAGTTTGGTCCACTATATATTTGTATTCTTAGCAATCCAACTTGGAATGTTTAGAAATTATCATGTAGCAAGAGGTTTATTCCTGTGGTTTCAGTAAATGAATAAAGAAACCAATGAATAAAAAATCAAAGAAATATGCCATGAGAGCTTAAAGTATCACATTGTAAACTGAAGACTATAAAGTGAGGGGATATTCACAGACTGGCATTTCTGCCTGTCTCTGTTACATGTAACATTACAGTCTTGGAGATCTGTGGTTCACAGAAAGCTGAGTTGAAGGTAATTAGAGTGATAAAAGTCAATTATTTGTGAGGTTAAGATATGTTTATGGATATTTAACTCCCACTGGATACGGTAGCCCTTCCCTTCTCCAAGGTATCTTCCCAACCCAGGGATCAAAGCCAGGTCAGGTCTCCTCCATTGCAGGAGGATTCTTTACCATCCAAGCCACCAGGGAAGCCCTTCTTGATAATAGGAATTATAAATTTGAGGAAAGTGGAGAGCCAGATTTTATTTTCCTCTTGTTAGTTATACAGAAAGCAAATAAAATAATTTAGGAAAGTCAATATTAAGAAACATAGTTTCAGATTTCCTCACTTAAAGAACTGTATTATTTCAAAGAATCAGTTCAGTTCAGTTGCTCTGTCACGTCCAACTCTTTGCCACCCCATGAATTGCAGCAAGCCAGACCTCCCTGTTCATCATCAACTCCCGGAGTTTACCCAAACTCATGTCCATCGAGTTGGTGATGCCACCCAGCCATCTCGTCCTCTGCCATCCCCTTCTCCTTCTGCCCCCAATCGCCCCTAGCATCACGGTCTTTCCAAATGAGTCAGTTCTTTGCATCAGGTGGCCAAAGTATTGGAGTTTCAGTTTTAGCATCAGTCCTTCCAATGAACACCCCGGACTGATCTCCTTTAGAATGGACTGGTTGGATCTCCTTGCAGTCCAAGGGACTCTCAAGAGTCTTCTCCAACACCACAGTTCAAAAGCATCAATTCTTCTACTCTCAGCTTTCTTCACAGTCCAACTCTCACATCCATACATGACCACTCTAAAAAACATAGCCTTGACTAGATGGACCTTTGTTGGCAAAGTAATGTCTCTGCTTTTGAATATGCTATCTAGGTTGGTCAAAACTTTCCTTCCAAGGAGTAAGCGTCTTTTAATTTCATGGCTGCAGTCACCATCTGCAGTGATTTTGGAGCCCAAAAAATAAAGTCTGACACTGTTTCCACTGTTTCCCCATCTATTTCCCATGAAGTGATGGGACCGGATGCCATGATCTTCGTTTTCTGAATGTTCAGCTTTAAGCCAACTTGTTCACTCTCCTCTTTCACTTTCATCAAGAGGCTTTTTAGTTCCTTTTCACTTTCTGCCATAAGGGTGGTGTCATCTGCATATCTGAGGTTATTGATATTTCTCCTGACAATCTTAATTCCAGCTTGTGCTTCTTCCAGCCCAGCATCTCTCATGATGTACTCTGCATAGAAGTTAAATAAGCAGAGTGACAATATACAGCCTTGACGTACTCCTCTTCCTATTTGGAACCAGTCTGTTGTTCCATGTCCAGTTCTAACTGTTGCTTCCTGACCTGCATATAGGTTTCTCAAGAGGCAGGTTAGGTGGTCTTGTATTCCCATCTCTTTCAGAAATTTCCACAGTATATTGTGATCCACTCAGTCAAAGGCTTTGGCATAGTCCATAAAGCATAGGACACTCAAATATATGTTTATCTTTCCTTCAGCATACAGTCTCCCCCACAGGTTGCTAATCAATACACAGGTACAGAATCCCTTTATAGAATTTACACAGGAACACAGCTTAGCTTAATAACCAACTGACATTTTGGAATCCTGCTAGGGATTTAATGTCAGATGCTTTGGATCCATTTTTCCTTGTAATATAAAAATTATTCAAGTCTACAACTAGGCAGATAAAGCTAAAATACTAAATCTTTCTCACATGCTGTTCTATAAACATGTTCCTTTGCATTTTTGTCTGAACAGAACAGATGTGCTAGGAGGGCAGGGTCAATATAAAACCTTAATTTATGAACTAATGCTTGAAATTTGAGTCACAAATATTGCTTGTAGCACATTTAACACAGACTTTTCTGACTTTGCCTAGGATGAAATATGATTTAGCACTTCCCTGGTGGCTCAGATGGTAAAACATCTGCCTACAATGAGGGAGACCCAGGTTCGATCCCTGGGTTGGGAAGATCCTCTGGAGAAGGAAATGGCACCCCACTCCAGTACTCTTGCCTGGAAAATCTCATGGATGGAGGAGCGTTGTAGGCTACAGTCCATGGGGTCGCAAAGAGTCGGACACAACTGTGCAATTTCGCTTTTGCTTGGCATTTTTGTCTGAACAGAACAGATGTTCTAGGAGGGCAGGGTCAATATAAAACCCTAATTTATGGACTAATGCTTGAAATTTGAGTCACAAATATTGCTTGTAGCACATTTAACACAGACTTTTCTGACTTTGCCTAGGATGAAATATGATTTAGATAGTGGACTGAACATTCCTGCAGGGCTTTGGCTGTTACTTTATTAACCAGAAAGAAGAATTCTAAATAATTGACTCAAGATTTTTAATGAATTCATGAATTACGCTTTCCCTGTTCTAAAATATATACAGTTTTTTACTAAAAAGTTTTGAAAATTCATCAATATTTGCCATCTTGAAAGATGACTTCAATATCCTTATAGATTATTACAAGATATTGAGGATAGTTACCTGTGCTATAACGTAGGTCCTTATTGTTTGTCAATTTTTAAAATGTAGTGTGCATATGTTAATCCCAAACTCTTAATTTGTCTCTCCTTACCTCTTTAGTAACCGTACGTTTGTTTTTTTTTTTCCTATGTCTGTTAGTCTTTTTCTGTTTTGTAAATGAGTTCATTTGTATCACTTATTTAGAGTCCACAGGTAAATGATACCTTTTAATATTTGTCTTTTCTTGTTTATCTTATATCACTTAATGCCATCTTCTCTTGGGTCCATCCTTGTGACTGCAAATGTCATTGTTGCATTTTTCGTGACTGAGCAATATTTCATTGTACGTGTTGAGCACGCATATTCACTCACTCAGTCCAACCTCCCCATCTCTCCTGGAACCCCCTGGACCAAAGCCCACCAGGTTCCTCTGTCCATGGGATTTCCCAGGCAAGTGTATCAGAGTAGGTTGTCATTTCCTTCTTCAGGGAATCTTTCTAACTTAGGGACTGAACCCAAATCTCCTGCATTCACAGGCAGATTCACCGCCTCCCCTCTGCCCGCCCCCACCGAGCCACCAGGGAAGCTCTTGTCATGCAGCAAATATGAAAAAAAAGTAAATATAATTAGTAACACATTCATGTACTTAAAGTCTTGGTTTTGTAGTAAGAATTAAAAAAAGGGAGATATTGAAAGGTTTGAGGTAATACCTCATTGTAGTTTTGATTTGCATTTCTCTAGGAATTACTGATGTTGAGCATCATTTCATGTACCTCTTATCTCCTTTTTAGATTTAACACAGGTGCCGTTCCACTTGGAAATGATTAAACACACACACACACACTACCACTACCACTAGTACACTTGCTATTTGAGAATTCCTTCTAATCAAGTTTATATTTATAGTTATTTTGATGCATTATATGTGCTATTTTACTTCCCTGTCTTTAAGACTGGTTTTTGAACTCCTTGAGAGAAAAATTATGTCTTGCTGATGCTTTGATTTCCATACACTGGCATAAAGCCTGACATACAATAGGCAAACAACAACAAAATGTTTGATCAATAAGTAATCTTTATTAATTTAATATATTTCTTTGTCACATTTTTCTTTCTAGTATCTATAATTGCCCATCTATTCTCTCCCTTTTCCATGTAAGTTTTCCAAGGGTTATTAATTTTATTTAGGAATTCTCTACTATTCAATGTTACAATTATTCCAAGAATTATTAACCTCTTTCCTCTTTCTTTTCTCCAACAGTTTTAATATTCATATGTATTACATGTGTCTCGATTATGTTTTTGAAATATGATTTCCTATTACTCCCACTGCCCTTTTGCTATTAAATCATCTACACCATTCTATGCTAGTTTTCCTCAAGGAAAATATGTCATAGAATAGAGCATAGAATATGGGAGTCTATTCCTGGATTACAATTTTTTAAATTCTAGTCACCTAAAGGAATGTAAAGGAGTCAGAGCAGAGACAAAATATTTATCAGGATACAAAATAAGCAAAAACTATACTTTCCTCCCAGTTCTGCCTTGAGATAGAAAAAAATAAATAAATAAATAAATTCCAGGCTTGAGAAAGCAAGGGAATTCAGTGGGAAAGCAAAAAAGAATGGAACCCAGGAAAGGAGGATCTTCTTTTCATAAGATTGGGGAATTGAAATAAAGACAATTTTACATGACTGTCTTGGCAAAATCAAAAGTTAAAGGGATGGCAACACTTCAACAGAGAACTTCTTGCATGTTGTATATGGATAGGCTGAGCCCTAAAAAGCATTTTGTTAGCCTAGCATGGGAGGGAAATTATTCAAATACAGTCAAAAGGGGCAAGGCAGTGGTTGAGGTATCCACAAAAACTAGTAAGAGTGAAAAAAATGGGAATGGAAAGGGTCTCCATATCATTTTATATGGACTATTGACTAAAGATAATTGTAAATATATTGATAGTAATGCTATAATATGGTCATTTGACTTAAAGAATACGTTTTACTAAGCACCCATTTGCTGTTTCTATGACACAGTCTAAATACCCAGAACTAAGGCTAAAAGAAAAGATTGACTTCAAATTAAAATTTTGCTTCCACAGTAGCAACATAATGAAGATGAAAAATGAGTTTTGAAGCAGGATTTTTATTCAACACATATGTTAATTATTTCTTTGCAACTTAATGAAATGAAGTATCAAGATGAAAGAACATTTATGGATTTTTTCATTTTAGCATAAATACATAAAACCACATTTTCAAAACAAAGATAAAGGAGGCTCTTGAGAATGGTATGGTTGGCAGTCTGTATTTAAATTTGAAATGTTAGGCATCACTTCATATATTATAGTCATAATAATTGCTAAAAATTGCTTACTTAAGACCAAATTTTCTCATCATAAGACAGGCATTGTAGAACAACTGGAAAGGAAGAAAAAATAATTCTGCAGCAACAGGGAATTCTGAAGGAATTCTGTATTTCAGTTAAATAATTATTGACAGTAAGATCATGAAAGATGGCAGATTTTCTAAGAAAAATCCTGTCCTACTATGTGATTTTAAAGATACTATCATTTTTGTTCAAATCTAACTAACCCACATAAAATTGTTATATATACATTTGGCACAAATGTATATTGGCAAACATACAGCAAAAATGCAAATTAATTGATTATATTAATTCTAAGACTTTGCTTGCTTTGTTATTCCTTTGTATGACTGAAAGAAGTTAGAGTTTTTTATTCAGTTACTTTTATCTCTAAGAGATAGTCTTACATGCTCTCTTACTGTGCTGTGCTGTGCTGTGCTGTGCTGTGCTCAGTCGTCTCCAACTCTTTGCAACCCATGGACTGTATCCCACCAGGCTCCTCTGTCCATGGAATTTTCCAGGCAAGAATACTGGAGTGGGTTGCCATTTCCTGCTCCAGGGGTTCTTCCCAACCCAGGTATCAAACCATTTCTCCTACATTTTTAGGCATATGCTTTACCACTGAGCCACCTGGGAAGCCCACATGCTCTCTTAAATCCATTTAAATTGTCCCCTGAAACCACTTTCATTGTTAAGCTCTGGCAAACAGAAGTATCATTGTAACAGCTGTTGTTATTCTGTTGACTAAAAATAACTCATATTTCTTGCCCTTGCTTTTACTAACATTGGGGGCTTCCCTGGTGGCCCAGAGAGTAAAGAATCTGCCAACAGTGTAGGAGATCTGAGTTCAGTGTCTCTGTTGGGAAGGTCCCCTGAAGAATGGAATGGCAACCTACTGTATTATTTTTGCTTGGCGAATTCCATGGTCAGAGGAGCCTAGCAGGTTACAGTCCATGGAGTCACAGAGTTGAACATGACTGAGTGGTTAGTACTTTGCTAAAATTAGGCTCTGCTCTGTCCTGGTGTCAGCTAACACCCTGGCCCCTCATTTGAGGTTACTCACAAGAACATGATTTTGCCATATTATCCCATAATTCAACCCCTATTATCATATCCTTTTATATATATGGGCACACTTTTCAGACTGATTTAAATTATTTTCTGTGGAGGATGTTTAGCTACTATGCACTTCAATTGATACAAATGTATACAGTAAGGGTGAAGAGGAAATAACAATCAACATAACATGGATAATTATGAATCCCAGCTCTAGCCAAGCTAACTAACCCTGGTGCTTGATTTAACGGTCCTGTGATAATTTTAGTACAACTATAAACTGTCATTATATATAATCCATTCAAATTTCAACATATTTCACCTCTACTAGAAACAAGTTGGAGAAGGCAATGGCAACGCACTCCAGTACTCTTGCCTGGAAAATCCCATAGGTGGAGGAGCCTGGTAGGCTGCAGTCTATGGGGTCGCTAAGAGTCAGACATGACTGAGTGACTTCACTTTCACTTTTCACTTTCATGAATTGGAGAAGGAAATGGTAACCCACTCCAATGTTCTTGCCTGGAGAATCTGAGGGATGGAGGAGCCTGGTGGGCTGCCATCTGTGGGGCTGCACAGAGTCGGACACGACTGAAGCGACTTAGCAGCAGCAGTAGCAGCAGTAGCAGAAACAAGTAGTCAAACAATATATCATTAAAACTGATAGGTGAAAGTTTAAGAACACAGAGAATGAGAGTAGATACATATCATGTATGTAATTTTTAAAAACTGAAAATGAATTCATCTCTGCATCTCTGAGATGTTCACTAACCTAAGCAATCTACAAATTTGGACGTTGTATATGTTTGAAACCTACAAGAAAAATTTCTTAAGTGAATAACTTACAGTAAATCAACAGAATGAAAACATACTGTTTATGGATGACCATTTACATGAATTTTAAGAGTATATAGGTATCATATATATGTATATATATATATATACACGTACATATGATATATGTAATATCTCAAGTGTGTCTTCAAAAATCAGTTGACAAATTTCAGATGCTTTGGTTCATTCTCTGGCATTTAGGTTACAAATTTATTTCAAGTTAGTGTTGGTTAAGAAGAAACAGATTTGAATTTCCTTAACATTAATGTATCCTAGTTCTACAGTTCATTCTAGATGGTGGCAACTTTTAATGTTTGCTTTGTTATTCCTTCTGTAACTTTTTCCAAAATTTACTTTGTTTTAGCTGTTTTCCCTGACCTTATCTTCACCTTATAACCTAAATCTGACCCTGATTGCTACTAAAAAACCTGTGTTCCAATAGCTTTGATTATATAGAACTGCATATTAGTGAATTTTGTATTTGAAAACTACAAAAGACAAAATTTAAAAACTACCCTGCAAAACTGTATTCTTCTAGAATGATGGTGGTGATTTAATTGCTAAGTCATGTCAGATTCTTGAAACGCCATGGACTGTAGCAAGCCAGGCTCCTCTGTCCATGGGTTTTCCCAAGCAAGAATACTGGATGCTGTCATTTCCTTCTCCAGAGGATCTTTCTGACCCAGAGACTGAACCCAGGGGTTGACCCTGTGTGTCCTGCCTTGCAGGTAGTCTCCAGCATTGAAGTAGATTATTTTCTACTGAGCCACCAGGAACTTTTTATTCTTTTATTATCTTTTAATTCTAGGATAATAGTAATGCAGTAATCATACAGATAAATTATATACAAGCAGTTTGAATTCAAGACATTCATTTATTTATATAATAATGCATGTTATGCATTTTATTATTATTGTATTTTAAGTTGTCTATATACTACAACTTCAACATTCAGTATTATTGCTTATTGTGCTTCCTGAAATCACATACTTTTAATTTTAGCTAATTTAAAAAATTATATTGATTTATATTACAACTCAATTTTAAAATATTATAAGTTACTCTGCTATTCAGTATAGTCTTTTTCTTACTAAAAAATCAATGGTGGTTCTTGCTTGTCTCTTAATTTGTACCTCAACCTCAAAGATTTGAACCTCTTCCAGGTCATAAATATGCTGAGTTAATCCCTGGAACCAGGAGAAAAAAGTGGCTCTCTACCCCTTGCCCCAACTTTTAGCAGACCTTCACTAAAGGGCACTGCCTTGAAGAATTATTTTGTCCTGTTGCTGGCATATAGATCCTGCACACTGACTTTACTTTTAAAGTCAGTGATTTGGCCTTTAAAGGACCTCATAAGTAATTTTTTTGTCACAGAGTACAACACTACAAATGTAAGTTATAATTATCAATTTTAAAATGCATTCATCTTGATAGCAATAGATAGTGTTGCACTCTGGTCATATATCAGAATTTGCCATTGGCTCTCCTCAAAAGCAGACTAACAGTTATCTTTGTGATGTCATCAGCACTAAGAAATTTTAAAAAATATTTTCCCACTGAAGATTTTGAAAGATTCAAAGACTCAAAGTGCAATATATTCTTTATGGGTAAGAGCTAGATTATTTTATATTTCAAATGCAACAAATAACATGAGATTTCTTAGGTTCTAAATGAGAAAACTATCCTGTACCAATTTTCTTTTACATTTATATGAAGTACAACATACAAATAAGCATCTGAATTCAGAACATTTGTTTTTTCTTTTTGTTTGTTTATTTTATAACATTCTGTATTTTCTTTCTAATTTGAATTTATACTTTGGGCACACAGAATTATCTTAAAACAGAACGAATAAGACCATTTCTATGGAGTAAACTAAAGATAAATGATAAGTGGGTCAGCTTCAAGAACAACTGAATTGTTCCATTAATCACAGACTCAGATTCACTTTGTCATATGCTCACAGGCTTTATTATCTTTCTCTCAGGTTAACAAAGATCAGTCAGTTGAATTCGTAAGTAGAATTCTCATCCACATCATTGCAAATGCACTGTCAAAGAATATTTACAATTATAGTCTTTAGTAAAGCAATACATATAACCAATGAGGCATCTGCTGTTCTTTTCAAAATTCAATTTATCATCTTTTTTTTTTTTTGCTTGCTGTGTTGTAGCATTAAATCAGAAGCCATACTCATTGAGTTATTTTCAGTTCAGTTCAGTTGCTCAGTCGTGTCCCACTCTTTGCGACCCCATGAATCACAGCACGCCAGGCCTTCCTGTCCATCACCAACTCCCAGAGTTCACTCAGACTCACGTCCATCGAGTCAGTGATGCCATCCAGACATCTTATCCTGGGTCGTCCCCTTGTTCTCCTGCCCCCAATCTCTCCCAGCATCAGAGTGTTTTCCAATGAGTCAACTCTTAGTGTGAGGTGGAAAAAGTACTGGAGTTTCAGCTTTAGCTTCATTCCTTCCAAAGAAATCCCAGGGCTGATCTCCTTCAGAATGGACTGGTTGGATCTCCTTGCAGTCCAAGGGACCCTCAAGAGTGTTCTCCAACACCACAGTTCAGAAGCATCGATTCTTCGGCACTCAGCCTTCTTCACAGTCCAACTCTCACATCCGTACATGACCACAGGAAAAACCATAGCCTTGACTAGACGCACCTTAGTCGGCAAAGTAATGTCTCTGCTTTTCAATACACTATCTAGGTTGGTCATAACTTTTCTTCCAAGGAGTAAGCGTCTTTTAATTTCATGGCTGCAATCATCATCTGCAGTGATTTTGGAGCCCCCCAAAATAAAGTCTGATACTGTTTCTACTGTTTCCCCATCTATTTCCCATGAAGTGATGGGACCAGATGCCATGATCTTCATTTTCTGAATGTTGAGCTTTAAGCCAACTTTTTCACTCTCCTCTTCTACTTTCATCAAGAGAGTTTTTAGTTCCTCTTCACTTTCTGCCGTACGGGTGGTGTCATCTGCATATCTGAGGTTATTGATGTTTCTCCTGGAAATCTTGATTCCAGCTTGTGCTTCATCCAGCCCAGCATTTCTCATGATGTACTCTGCATAGAAGTTAAATAAGCAGGGTGACAATATACAGCCTTGACATACTCCTTTTCCTATTTAGAACCAATCTGTTGTTCCATGTCCAGTTCTGTTGCTTCCTGACCTGCATACAGATTTCTCAAGAGGCAGGTTAGGTGGTCTGGTATTCCCATCTCTTTCAGAATTTTCCACAGTTAATTGTGATCCACACAGTCAAAGGCTTTGGTGTAGTCAATAAAGCAGAAATAGATGTTTTTTCTGGATCTCTCTTGCTTTTTCCATGATCCAGCAGATGTTGGTAATTTGATCTTTGGTTCCTCTGCCTTTTCTGAAACGAGCTTGAACATTAGGGAGTTCACTGTTCACATATTGCTGAAGTCTGGCTTGGAGAACTTTAAGCATTACTTTACTAGCATGTGAGGTGAGTGCAACTGTGCGGTAGTTTGAGCATTCTTTTGCATTGCCTTTCTTTGAAATTGGAATGAAAACTGACCTTTTCCAGTCCTGTGGCCTTTAGCAATTGTGAAATATAGATATTAAGATCTAGATTCAGTTATATTTAATATCTCCTCAGAATTTTTTATTTATGATCTAATTTTAGTCATAACTTGTTTTTGATCTGTCAAGTAAAAACATACTCTGATGTTAATGACACACCAATTTATAGATCTCAGAAAATATTACATTTCAATATGGAATGGCTGGTAGAGCATTAAAAGCTAATTTTAAATTTTGTGTAGACAACACTTAATATTAGTATCAAGGCTTATTTCTATGCTGACAAAATGGTATAATTATTTTAAGTATATGCATTACATAAGAGAAAATTGTCACTAATTTGTCAGTGATGTTGACCTAGATTTAACTTAAATATAGTGACACAAAGAAAACTATTTGCCAAAAATTAATAAATGTGTTAACCAATAAAAAAAGTTCCTAGTGTATTATTCAATAATTCACTTAATGTTTATGATGAGGATAATAATCTAATCTACTGCAGTAGAATATAATAATGGAAAAAATAAAAATAAAACAAGCCATGACATTAAGGCAAAATAAATAGATATGTTGATACATAATGATTTAATTTGCTGGAGAAAGATATACTAACCATAATTTCAGGACATATGTTCAGTGTTAGGACATAATTTTAAAATCCTTATTTTACATTATTTTCAAATTTTATTTCATTCTTATAATAAAATTATACATATACACATAAATATTCTATTATAGTATGGTACTGTATAGTACAGATTATAGTAGAATGTCACAGAATATATGAAAGTAAGGACAAACCTAGATAGCATATTAAAAAGGAGAGACATCACTTTGCCAACAAAGGTCCCAATATTCAAAGGTATGATTTTTCCAGTAGTCATGTAAGGATGTGAGATTTGGACCATAAAGAAGACTGAGTGTCAAAGAATTGATGCTTTTAAACTGTGGTGCTAGAGAAGACTCTTGAGAGTCCTTTGGACTGCAAAGAGATCAAACAAGTCAATACTAAAGGAAATCAACCCTGAATAATCATTGGAAGGACTGATGCTGAAGATGAAGCTGCAATACTTTGGCTACCTGATGCAAAGAGCTGACTCATTGGAAAAGACCTTGATGTGGGGAAAGACTGAGGGCTGGAGGATAAGGGGACTGAGGAAGAGATGATTGGATGGCATCATTTATTCAATGGATATGAGTTTGAGCATACTCTGGGGGATGGTGAAGAACAGGGAAGACCGGTGTGCTTCAGTCCATGGGGTAGCAAAATGTTGGACATGACTGAGTGACTGAACAGCAACAAAATATATGAAATATGCACACATATGTTTGCATGTGTCATGTGTGCATCTGTTAAAATGTTCAGGTTTAACATAATAAGACTAGGGGTTAATATATGTACAGATGGTGTATTTAGGGAGCAAATAGACAAATATGCATTACATTATGCAGAACTAAGAAAAATAATTATTCATATTTTAAATAGTAATCGAAGTGCTTTAGTATATGAATTTCCTTATCCTAGATCTATTATCATTTCAAGCAATATTTTTTCCTTTTGTCATTTTAATTTAACTTCAAGGATACACAAATATTTAAGTTCTTCTTAGTATTTAAGCAAATCAATATTTTACAAATGATAGATAAAACTAGTTAATATGTAACAATTTATATTTCACTACATTATTGTAGGGGCTTCCCAGGTCACTCTAGTGCTAAAGAAAATTTCTGCCAATGCAGATGATATAAGAAATGCAAATTTGATTCCTGGGTCAGGAAGATCCCTGGAGGAGGGCAAGGCAACACACTTCAGTATTCTTGCCCAGAGAATCTCAGGGACAGAGGAGGCTGGTGGGTTACAGTCCATAGGGTCGCACAGAGTTGGACACGACTATCGCAACAGCACACACATACAATTTTAAGTTTCTTCTTTGTTCTATAAAAATATCCTAAATTTAAGTAAGTCTTTAAAATTAGCAGGCATGGACTCAGGCAACTGAACCAGTACTATAGATTACATTTGCTTCTTTTGTCTTCTCATGTGTAAATAATAAAGAGCACTAGTAAAAGACACAAAAATGAAAATCTTGAGAGAAGCTAATAGATCATTCAGTCATTTCATCTATAAACAAAGGTTAATCAGACACAAAATTATGATAGTCTCAAGATTCAATAATTTTTTTGTGTTTATGGAAAACAGAAATATATCCCTTCTTCAATTTTTCTTTCTAGATTTTCTCCACCATCTCTGAAGCATCAAATATAGAAAACAGAAATGAACTCTCATTTGTAATTATGCTAAAAATATATGTTGACAGCAATATAAGAAGTTAGTTGAAATGAATAAACTTTAAGGAACATAACTTTAAAAAAGATACATTTTTAGTTTTATATAATTTACCAAGTAATTCCTATCATTTTTGTTTTATGTATTCCAATATGGGACCTCAATTTATAAATAATAGCACTGATTATGCTAGATATGAAATTTTAAATTCATTCTCCATCCTACACAAAATGATAGACTCCTTGTGAAGAGCAATTTTGTCATTTTCAGTTTTATATCCTCAGTACCTAATACTCTGTTCCCTGGAAGGTAGTCAATTACATGTAGTTGAACAGATATACAAAAATAGCAAGTTCTGACTATTACAGATATTATCAACAGATGTAAAGAGCTAAGAAGACCTGGAACTATATTACACTGTTAATAAATTTATAAACAAGTGGCCATAATTCAATTTCTAATACAGTGTCATGTTAGAGGGCTTCCCAGGTGGTGTTAGTGGTAAGGAATCCACATGCCAATGCAGGAGACATAAGAGACAAGGATTGGATCCCTGCATTGGGAAAATTCCCTGGAGGGAGTCAGCAACATCCTTCCTTGGAGGAAGGCACAGCAACTCACTCCAGTATTCTTGCCTGGAGAATCACATGGACAGAGGAGCCTGGTGGGCTACAGTCCATAGGGTCACAAAGAGTTGGACATGACTGAAGTGACTTAGCATGCACACATGTCACGTTAGAGTCCCTGAGAAAATCTCCCATTTCTGCTGTCCTCCCCTCACTTTCATGTTATGTATGAAATTTCAGGAATCTTATAATTTATATTATCTTTAATACAGATTAAGGTCAAAATAACTTGTAATAACCATGAGAAGAGAAATAATGCAATCCCTATGCTTTAACTGTCAATGTATAGGATGGTGACTGACAAATGCCAATATTTGTTGAACAAATGAATGAATGAATGAATGAATGAAAGACTTTATATTCACTATTTTGTCACATTTAGTAGTGGACTTCCCTGGTGGCTCAGTTGGTAAAGAATCTGCCTGAAATGCAGATGACTGCATAGAATACAGGACACCTGGATTCGAGCCCTAAGTAAGAAGATCGCCTGGAGAAGGAAATAGCAACTCACTCTAATATTATTGCCTGGGGAATTCCATGGACAGAGGAGGCTGGTGGGCTACAGTCCATGGGGTTGCAAGAGTTGGATACGACTTAGCGACTAAACCAACCAATGAATTAAACTTTTAAGTATGAGAAAACTATGCATTTATTGAAAGTGACAGTTAACACTGATAGGGAAATACAATACAAAGACGTTGAGTGCAGGTTACTTTTAAGTATGATGATGCTACTACAAGGATTAAAAGAAAAAAAAATTATCCTTATTCAGTAATGACTAAGTACATGATATAGTTCTTGATATCTTAAAAAAGGAAAAAAAAAAAAAACACCTGCTACAACATTATGTAGTAAATGATACTACTTCTATGTTACAGATAAGAAATCTCTAACAAAGTCAGGATATCAATCACTTCCGTGAGACAAAGGACTTTGTTAAAATACATTTTCAAGTCTACATATTTTAAATATTATAAATTAGTATTCTTTGAGAAACAATTGTTGTTGCTTTCCTCACAGTCATTATAGAATGCCTAGAAAGGTTTTCTTGTAGTTTTACTTTTTTCTTTTATCTACCAGATGGACCATTACTAAATCAAATCCATCCTTCTTATCTGAAAGACTTTATATTGCAACTGTTATTTCATATTCTATTTCAATTTTATTGTTGCTCAAAACTGTTCTGTAGATTTACTTAAGAAGGCTCATCAATTATTCAATCTGTAGAAAACCGATTGTAAGATGTTAATATCAAAAAAAAATACCTTCTGTTTGGAGAATTAAATATTATTTTTAAGTAAGCTACTAGGAAAATCAATTAGTATTTTTAAAATACCTATCATATACAATAAAAATTGAATTAAAATACAACTATTTATAATTAGAGAACAGCCATTTTTAATTGAGTTTAAAATTAATAAATATTTTCAAGGGCCTCTCTTGTGGCTCAGATGGTAAAGAATTTGCCTGCAATGCAGGAGACCAGCTTCAATCCTTGGGCCAGGAAGACCCCCAGAGAAAAGACTGCTCCCCACTCCAGTATTCTTACTTGGAGAATTCTATGGACAGAGGAGTCTGAAACTAACCTGTGGCACCAGGTTACAGTCCATAGGGCACAAAGAGTTGGACACAACTAGTTTTGTCTTATGTTTGTTTTTGTCTTTTTTTGTCTTAAATATGTTTATCAGTATCAGGGGAAAATTACTATTTAAATTAAACACCATCTGTTTTCTGAACAGAAGAAATGAAGAAAAGCCCTACTGGAAATGATGTAGCATTGAAGTAAATATTAAACATCAGTAAGATTAATGCAAATAGTAATTGGTTTAATTATACCATTCAATATCATTTTAAGTCTCTCATATAATATAAAATCATCAAAAAAATTAGCCATATGCAGTTGCAAAGGTTAGGTATCCCTAGGTTAATTCTAATTTTTAGAGCTGAAATTACAAATTTCATTTTATGGTTGTTGCAGAGTAAGAAGAATAAATTTAGAGACATACAAGTCTTCTTTTGAATTGAATAGAATAGATATTACTTTAGAAAGAAAGACCAAATCTGAAGATTAGGGGGAAAAAACACCTTAAAATACAATTTCAGGAGATTTGGGGAAATATTTTTGCAAATAAAAAAATGTCTGGACACACAGACCACCTAAAAAGAGTAAAAAATTGGTTAAAATCAATTTACTTGCATGTAAGTGATAAGTGGCATGTGTATTCAGTACTAAGCTATTCACCTAAAGAGATTATAGACAGAAATCACAAATGGAAAAAGTTATGAAAATCTGGGAAACATGAATGTGGCTGTTACAGTAAATCTTGGTAGCTCAAAATCCTAGAAAATTTGTCAGTTTTAAATACAGCATCTTGTCTAGAGAATATCTTTTAGCATTTGTTGGAGAGCTGGTTTGGTGGTGCTGAATTTTCTCAGTTTTTGCTTGTCTGTAAAGCTTTTGATTTCACCTTCATATTTGAATGAGATCCTTGCTGGGTACAGTAATCTGGGCTGTAGTTTATTTTCCTTCATCACTTTAAGTATGTCCTGCCATTCCCTCCTGGCCTGAAGAGTTTCTATTGAAAGGTCAGCTGTTATCCTTAAGGGAATCCGCTTGTGTGTTATTTGTTGTTTTTCCCTTGCTGCTTTTAATATTTGTTCTTTGTGTTTGATCTTTAATTTGATTAATATGTGTCTTGGGGTGTTTCACCTTGGGTTTATCCTGTTTGGGACTCTCTGGGTTTCTTGAACTTGGGTAATTATTTCCTTCCCCATTTTAGGGAAGTTTTCAACTATTATCTCCTCAAGTATTTTCTCATGGTCTTTCTTTTTGTCTTCTTCTTTGAATGTTGGGGCATTTAACACTGTCCTGGAGGTCTCTGAGATGGCCCTCATTTCTTTTAATGTGTTTTTATTTTTTCCACTCTGATTCATTTATTTCTACCATTCTACCTTTAATTCACTAATCCTATTTTCTGTCTCTGTTATTCTACTATTGGTTGCCTCCAGAGTGTTTTTGACCTCATTTATTGCATTATTCATTATAAATTGACTCTTTTTTATTTCTTCTAGGTCCTTGTTAAACCTTTCTTGCATCTTCGCAATCCTTGTCTCCAGGCTATTTATCTGTGATTCCATTTTGATTTCAAGATTTTGGATCATTTTCACTATCATTATTCTGAATTCTTTATCAGGTAGATTCCCTATCTCTTCCTATTTTGTTTGGTTTGGTGGACATTTATCCTGTTCCTTTACCTGCTGGGTATTCTTCTGTCTCTTCATTTGTTTATATTGCTGAGTTTGGGGTGTCCTTTACAAAAAGAGTGTATAAACTGAAACCCAAAACAATAAAGTAAATGGCAATGGGATCATACTTATCAATAATTACCTTAAATGCAAATGGGTTGAATGCCCCAACCAAAAGACAAAGACTGGCTGACTGGATACCAAAAAAAAAAAAAAAAAAGGCCTATATATGTTGTCTACAAGAAACCCACCTCAAATCAGAGGACTCATGCAGACTGAAAGTGAAGGACTGGAAAAGGATATTCCATGCAAATAGAGACCAAAAGAAAGCAGGAGTAGCAATACTCATATCAGATAAAATAGACTTTAAAACAAAGGCTGTGAAAAGAGACAAAGAAAGACGCTACATAATGATCAAAGGATCAATCCAAGAGGATATAAATATATATGCACCTAACATAGGAGCATTGCAATATGTAAGACAAATGCTAACAAGTATGAAAGGGAAAATTAACAATAACACAATAACAGTGGGAGACTTTAATACCATACTCACACCTATGGATAGATCAACTAAACAGAAAATTAACAAGGAAACACAAACTTCAAATGATGCAATAGACCAGTTAGACCTAATTGACATCTATAGGACATTTCACCCCAAAACAATGAATTTCACCTTTTTCTCAAGCACACATGGAACCTTCTCCAGGATAGATCACATCTTGGGCCATAAATCTAGCCTTGGTAAATTCAAAAAAATTGAAATCATTCCAAGCATCTTTTCTGACCACAATGCAGTAAGATTAGATCTCAATTACAGGAGAAAAAACTATTAAATATTCCAGTATATGGAGGCTGAACAACACGCTGCTGAATAACCAACAAATCACAGAATAAATCAAAATATGCATAGAAATGAATGAAAATGAAAACACAACAACCCAAAACGTGTGGGACACTGTAAAAGAGGTGCCAACGGGAAAATTCATAGCAATACAGGCATACCTCAAGAAACAAGAACAAATAAATAACCTAACTCTACACCTAAAACAACTAGAAAAGGAAGAAATGAAGAGCCCCAGGGTTAATAGAAGGAAATAAATCTTAAAAATTAGGGCAGAAATAAATGCAAAAGAAACAAAAGAGACCATAGCAAAAATCAACAAAGCCAAAAGCTGGTTCTTTGAAAGGATAAATAAAATTGACAAGCCATTAGCCAGACTCATCAAGAAACAACGGGAGAAAAATCAAATCAATAAAATTGGAAATGAAAATGGAGAGATCACACTGACAACACAGAAATACAAAGGATCATAAGAGACTACTATCAGCAATTATATGCCAATAAAATGAACAGCATGGAAGAAATGGACAAATTCTTAGAAAACTACAACTTTCCAAAACTTAGCCAGGAAGAAATAGAAAAATCTTAACAGTCCCATCACAAATACAGAAATTGAAACTGTAATCAGAAATCTTCCAGCAAACAAAAGCCCAGGTCCAGATGGCTTCACAGCTGAATTCTACCAAAAATTTAGAGAAGAGCTAACACCTATCCTACTCAAACTCTTCCAGAAAATTGCAGAGGAAGGTAAACTTCCAAACTCATTCTATGAGGCCACCAACACCCTAAAACAAAAACCTGACAAAGATGCCACAAAAAAAGAAAACTACAGGCCAATATCACTGATGAACATAGATGCAAATATCCTCAACAAAATTCTAGCAATCATAATCCAAAAACACATTAAAAAGATCATACACCATGACCAAGTGGGCTTTGTCCCAGGGATGCAAGGATTCTTCAATATCCACAAATCAATCAATGTAATACACCACATTAACAAATTGAAAAATAAAAGCCACATGATTATCTCAATAGATGCAAAGAAGGCCTTTGACAAAATTCAACATTCATTTATGATAAAAACTCTCCAGAAAGTAGGAAGAGAAGGAACATACCTCAACATAATAAAAGCTATATATGACAAACCCACAGCAAACATTATCCTCAATGGTGAACAATTGAAAGCATTTCCCCTAAAGTCGGGAACAAGACAAGAGTGTCCACTTTCACCACTACTATTCACCATAGTTCTGGAAGTTTTGGCCACAGCAATCAGAGCAGAAAAAGAAATAAAAGGAATCCAAATTGGAAAAGAGGAAGTAAAACTCTCACTGTTTGCAGATGACATGATCCTCTACATAGAAAACCCTAAAGACTCCACCAGAAAATGACTAGAGCTAATCAATGAATATAGTAAAATTGCAGGATATAAAATCAACACACAGAAATCCCTTGTATTCCTATATACTAATAATGAGAAAATAGAGAAATTAAGGAAACAATTCCATTCGCCATTGCAATGAAAAGAACAAAAGACTTAGGAATATATCTGCCTAAAGAAACTAAAGACCTATATATAGAAAATTATAAAACATGGTGAAAGAAATCAAAGAGGACACTAATAGATGGAGAAATATACCATGCTCATGGATCGGAAGAATCAATATAGTGAAATGAGTACACTACCCAAAGCAATCTATAGATTCAATGCAATCCCTATCAAGCTACCAACAGTATTTTTCATAGAGTTAGGAACAAATAATTTCGCAACTTGTATGGAAACACCAAAAACTTCGAATAGCCCAAGCAATCTTGAGAAAGAAGAATGGAACTGGAGGAATCAACCTGCCTGATTTCAGGCTCTAGTACAAAGCCACAGTCATCAAGACAGTATGGTACTGGTACAAGGACAGAAATATAGATCAGTGGTACAAAATAGAAAGCCCAGAGATAAATCCATGCACCTATGGACACCTTATCTTTGACAAAGGAGGCAAGAATATACAATGGATTAAAGAAAATCTCTTTAACAAGTGGTGCTGTGAAAACTGGTCAACCATTTGTAAAAGAATGAAACTAGAACACTTTCTAACACCATACACAAAAATAAACTCAAAATGGATTAAAGATCTAAACGTAAGACCAGAAACTATAAAACTCCTAGAGGAGAACATAGGAAAAACATTCTCCAACATAAATCACAGGAGGATCCTCTATGACCCACCTCCCAGAATATTGGAAATAAAAGCAAAAACAAACAAACAAAAAAAGAGACCTAATTAAACATAAAAGCTTCTGCACAACAAAGTAAACTATAAGCAAGGTGAAAAGACAGCCTTCAGAATGGGAGAAAATAATAGCAAATGAAGCAACTGACAAACAACTAATCTCAAAAATATACAGGCAACTTCTGCAGCTCAATTCCAGAAAAATAAATGACCCAATCAAAAAATGGGCCAAAGAACTAAACAGACATTTCTCCAAAGAAGACGTACAGATGGCTAACAAACACATGAAAAGATGCTCAACATCACTCATTGTCAGAGAAATGTAAATAAAAATCACAGTGAGGAACGATTTCATGCCCGTCAGAAGGGCTGCGATCCAAAAATCTACAAGCAATAAATGCTGGAGAGGGTGTAGAGAAAAGGGAACCCTCTTACATTGTTGACGGGAATGCAAACTAGTACAGCCACTATGGAGAACAGTGTGGAGATTCCTTAAAAACTGGAAATAGAACTGTTTCATGACCCAGCAATCCCACTGCTGGGCATACACACTGAGGAAACCAGAATTGAAAGAGACACCTGTACCCCACTGTTCACTGCATCACTGTTTATAATAGCCGGGACATGGAAGCAACCTAGATGTCCATCAGCAGGTGAATGGCTAAGAAAGCAGTGGTACATATACACAATGGAGTATTACTCAGCCATTAAAAAGAGTACATTTGAATCAGTTTTAATGAAGTGTATGAAACTGGAGCCTATTATACAGAGTGAAGTAAGCCAGAAAGAAAAACACCAATATAGTATACTAACAGACTGGTTCCAAACAGGGAAAGGAGTAGGTCAAGGCTGTATATTGTCACCCTGCTTGTTTAACTTATATGCAGAGTACATCATGAGAAATGCTGGGCTGGAAGAAACACAAGCTGGAATCAAGATTTCTGGGAGAAATATCAATAACTTCAGATATGCAGACGACACCACCTTTATTGCAGAAAGTGAAGAGGAAATAAAAAGCCTCTTGATGAAAGTGAAAGAGGAGAGTGAAAAAGTTGGCTTAAAGCTCAACATTCAGAAAACGAAGATCATGGCATGCGGTCCCATCACTCCATGGGAAATAAATGGAGAAACAGTGTAAACAGTGTCAGACTTTATTTGGGGGGGCTCTAAAATCACTGCAGATGGTGACTGCAGCCATGAAATTAAAAGACGCTTACTCCTTGGAAGAAAAGTTATGACCAACCTAGATAGCATATTCAAAAGCAGAGACATTACTTTGCTGACTAAGGTCCGTCTAGTCAAGGCTATGATTTTTCCAGTAGTCATGTATGGATGTGAGAGTTGGACTGTGAAGAAGGCTGAGTGCTGAAGAATTGATGCTTTTGAATATTGGTGTTGGAGAAGACCCTTGAGAGTCCCTTGGACTGCAAG
The DNA here is from genome assembly GCF_042477335.2 of Ovis canadensis. Lineage (NCBI taxonomy): Eukaryota > Metazoa > Chordata > Mammalia > Artiodactyla > Bovidae > Ovis > Ovis canadensis. Next base: position 67,453,036 of record NC_091250.1, read on the forward strand.
GAGATCCAACCATTCCATTCTGAAGGAGATCAGTCCTGGTTGTTCTTTGGAAGGAATGATGCTAAATCTGAAACTCCAGTACTTTGGCTACCTCATGCGAAGAGTTGACTCATTGGAAAAGACTCTGATGCTGGGAGGGATTGGGGGCAGGAGGAGAAGGGGATGAACAAGGATGAGATGGCTGGATGGCATCACTGACTCGATGGATGTAAGTCTGAGTGAACCCCGAGAGTTGGTGATGGACAGGGAGGCCTGGCGTGCTCCGATTCATGGAGTCACAAAGAGTTGGAAACGACTGAGCCACTGAACTGAACTGAACTGAGCACATATATATGGAATTTAGAAAGATGGTAATGATAACCCTGTATGTGAGACAGCAAAAGAGATGCAGATGTATAGAACAGTTTTTTGGACTCTGTGGGAGAGGGCGAGGGTGGGATGGTTTCTGATAATAGCATTGAAATATGTATAATATCATATATGAAACAAATTGCCATTCCAGGTTAGATGCATGATACTGGATGCTTGGGGCTGGTGCACTTAGACGACCCAGAGGGATGGTATGAGGAGGGAGGAGGGAGGGTGTTTCAGGATGGGGAACACGTGTATACCTGTAGCGGATTCATGCTGATGTATGGCAAAACCAATACAATATTGTAAAGTAATTAACCTCCAATTAAATAAAAAAATTTATATTAAAATAAATAAATATAACATATTAATTTATAAAATTCTTAGAAATAAAACTAATATTTGTAATGTGATCTAAATTATTATTTTGTGTGTTTAGCTCAAATTCAATTCAATAACTCAAGTCATGTATTAGTTTAAGTGAAAGTATCAGTCAGTCAGTCATGTCCGACTCTTTGCAACTCTAGACTATAGCCTGCCAGGCTCGTCTCTCCATGGGATTCTCCAGTCAAGAACACTGGAGTGGGTTGCATTCCTGGATCTCCAGCATTGTGCACAGATTCTTTACCATCTGCACCACCACAGGATAATACTCAGGTTTCTTAGGTACTTACATGAAGACTTTTTTTTAAAGGAATATCTATTTTTTTCATTAAAAAGATATTAAAAATTACTCTGGGAAATTTTTTTTTCATTTAAAGGTCAATCATTGTTCTGTTCAGAAGCCAGCAATATTCAATTATTAGCCATATATTTTATTTCATATTAACAAAAAAATAAACATGAGATATTTAGGAACTATAGCATGTAGAGAAAATAAAAATTTGCTAAATTTTACCATCTAGAAAAAATTATTGGTAACTTTTGGTGGACATTATATCTCTCAATGTGTATTCACAGAAAGAAATAAATAGATAAGTCAGACAAAGAGACAGAGAGCTTCAAATAAATTTTAAAAATGATGCAATATCATACATAACTATATAATACAAAGTAATTTATTTAATTTTAAGTATAATCAAGAATGAACAAAAGTTAATGTAAAGATGTTGGTAATCTTCAAATAAATAATCATAAAATATATTATTCCTAAAATATCTTCTATTTTAAAATCTGCTTTGTTTTTTTGTTAGTTTTGTCTTTTTAATTCTAGAGACTCTAAGTCACAAATTATAAGTTATTTTTTTGTCTCTCTTTCATCTCCTTACTTTGCTCTATTATCAACTTTACAACATCAAATTGTCTAATAACAACATTTTAAAACTATAATTCTAGTATTCTTCAATTTTGTACTTGCACACAAATTCATTGAATTAAAATTTCACTCTCCTTATGACTTCTCCATCAATGAAATTTTGGTTTTATACATCTTTCAGTTCTCAGAATGATATAATCAAATTTTATTTTTCCCCTCAAACATGGCTCATTGTTACAGTTTTATTTCTTAAATAAAGAATTCTTATTTCTATAAGAATAGTACCAACAAACTATTTATAAATCTCTGGTAACAATATTTTCCCTTGAGAATTTTGTAAAATTGTTCCACTCTTTTGAAACTGAATATTATACTAAGAAAATAATAATAATCTAAATGCAAGTTTCCTTCTCTTAGTGCTTCCCCCATGGCTCAGCAGTAAAATATCTGCCTGCAATACAAGAGACCTGGGTTCAATCCCTGAGTCTGGAATATCCCCAGGGGGAGGACATGGCAACCCGTTCCAGTGTTCTTGCTTGGAGAATCCCATGGAAGAGGAGCCTGGAGGGCTATAGTCTATGGGGTCGCAAAGAGTTGGAAATCACTGAAGCAACTGAACACATGCACATACACATTGTACTGAAAAAATAATCTAAATCTAAGTTCCTTTCTTTAAATGATTACCCACATCCTGAAAATGTCATAATTTCCCCAAGATATATCTTAGAACCTTATTTTTTTCCCTTGCATAAGATAGGCCCTACTGTTTATAAATTCATGCCTGTGTTTGTTGAAAATATTTTTCTTTATGCATTATTTCTTGGGAAAACCTAATGCTTTTGAATTAAATTCTTATCATCTATGTTGCATAGAAATTATTTTATTTATAATCATTTTTAAACCATTGGATTTCTTACAGTTTGAAGGAGTGGTTGGTTTTGTAAAAATGCCCATTATGCTCTTCAATTTTTTAATGTTTAGTCTAATGTTATTGCTCAATAAATAAATTACATATTTCTCCTCCAATTCTTTTCTAAACTCCATATTACATTTAAATATACAGAACTAAAAAAAAAAAATAAATAAAAAAAAAAATAAAAAAAAAAAAATAAAAAAAAAACAAAAAAAAACAAAAAAAAACAAAAAAATAAATATACAGAACTGATTCCAAGGAAGGAAGAGCTCATTTTAAAACTAATCATCATGAGAAAGTAATTAATATGGACCTCATTACCTTATAGATCATACTAAAATAAGCACAAAAATATATCGCTTTATCCACTTAAAAAGACTTATTGAGCTGATCTAACACATAGATGCAGAATGATAGACACCAAAATATATTCTGGGTGTAAGAGTTACGGACTTGCTTTCAAGAAAGTCATGAATTATTAATGAAATAAGATTTTCACTCATTATAATCATCAAATATCTCAACACATAGTAACTAACACATACAATCTAGAAAGTGACTTTTAGTCTTTAGTCTTTTCTGTGACTTCAGTTGTGTCAAACTCTGTGTGATCCCATCTTCTGTAGCCCACAGGACTCCTCTGTCCATAAGAATTTCCAGGCAAGAATAGTGGAGTGGATTGCCATTTCCTACTCCAAGGATCGCCTCCACCCAGGGATTGAACCTGTGCCCCTTAAATGTCCTGAATTAGTAGGCAGGTTCTTTACCACTGGCACTACCTGGGAAGCTTGATACTTCAGCAGTCAAATTTTAAGTTATATTTCCATTTCAACTATGAAATATGTAGTTATAAGGTATTCACCAATAACTAATTTTGACCTTCATATCACTTAGAAATGTGACTTAGGACAAGGTAGAAGGCAATGGAACCCCACTCCAGTACTCTTGCCTGGAAAATCCCATGCACGAAGGATCCTGGTAGACTGCAGTCCGTGGGGTAGCTAAGAGTCAGACACGACTGAGGGACTTCATTTCCACTTTTCACTTTCATGAATTGGAGAAGGAAATGGCAACCCACTCCAGTGTTCTTGCTTGGATAATCCCAGGGACAGAGGAGCCTGGTGGGCTGCCGTCTATGGGGTCACACAGAGTCGGACATGACTGAAGCAACTTAGCACCAGGAGCAGTTAGTTTCTTTAAGCTTCAACTTCTTCTTTTACAAATAATAACAATGTCAACTTTTCTAAAGTGCTTAGTATGTGACAGGAATTCTGCTAAGCATTGGATCATGTAATTATCTTAACAAGATAACTGAGTGTATGTCTCTCTGTGCGTGTAAACTAAAACACAGAATAGGTTAAATAACAAGATGTCATATCTGAAAAGTGATAGAGTTGAAATTTGGGTGTATTCTTGTCTACATTCAATATTTATGATCACAATAACTCTATTAATTGTTTCCAATGAAAAGGTTTATTACTGATCAATGAAAGAACAAAAATAAAGTTCTTAGCTTGCATATTTACAGTGTCTAGCATGTAGAAAAAGGTCAGTAGATATTAGCTTCCCTTATGATTATATTTATTATTTATATATATATTTATAAATATGGAAAGGCAGTGATACTTGAACATATTGTTTTTATTTTTTTGAACATATTGTTTTTAAAGGCTTTCTCTAGACTGGTATAAATATTTAACAGCAATACTACCATGACAACCCCAGCAATCCAGACAAAATGCCTATAACAGACTTCTAGTTAAGTGTTGAAAAAATAACCAAAGAAGCATTCAAACAAATCATTAAAATACAAAGAATTAGACAACTTTGGGGTCCCAGGACTTGAAATGATAGGGGAAGGCTGAGGTATAGAAATAGTTGATGTCGGAGACCATATTCATTAAACAAATGTAGAAATTAAGTGTGCAAATATAACTGTGTTGAAGATAATTAAGCCAAGCTTTTCTCTGCCAGAAATAGGAATTAAACTAGAACACTTTCTAACACCATACACAAAAATAAACTCAAAATGGATTAAAGATAAATGTAAGGCCAGAAACTATAAAACTCCTAGAGGAAAACATAGGTAAAACACTCTCCGACAAAGATCACAGCAGGATCCTCTATGACCCACCTCCCAGAATATTGGAAATAAAAGCAAAAATAAACAAATGGGATCTAATTAAAATTAAAAGCTTTTGAACAACAAAGAAAACTATAAGCAAGGTGATAAGACAACCTTCAGAATGGGAGAAAATAATAGCAAATGAAGCAACTGACAAAGAATTAATCTCAAAAATATACAGGCAACACCTGCAGCTCAATTCTGGAAAAATAAATAACCCAATCAAAAATGGGCCAAAGAATTAAACAGACATTTCTCCAAAGAAGACATACAGATGGCTAACAAACACATGAAAAGATGCTCAACATCACTCATTATTAGAGAAATGCAAATCAAAACCACAATGAGGTACCATTTCATACCAGTCAGGATGGCTGCTATCCAAAAGTTTACAAGCAGAAAATGCTGGAGAGGGTGTGGAAAAAAGGGAACCCTCTTACACTGTTTATGGGAATGCAAACTAGTACAGCCACTATGGAGAACAGTGTGGAGATTCCTTAAAAAGTTGCAAATAGAACTGCCATATGACACAGCAATTCCACTGCTGGGCATACACACTGAGGAAACCAGAATTGAAAGAGACACCTGTACCCCAAGATTCATTGCATCACTGTTTATAATAGCCAGGACATGGAAGCAACCTAGATGTCCATCAGCAGATGAATGGATAAGAAAGCAGTGGTACATATACACAATGGAGTATTACTCAGCCATTAAAAAGAATACATTTGAATCAGTTTTAATGAGGTGGATGAAACTGGAGCCTATTATACAGAGTGAAGTAAGCCAGAAAGAAAAATACCAATACAGCATACTAATGCATATATATGGAATTTAGAAAGATGGTAATGATAACCCTGTATGCGAGACAGCAAGAGACACAGATGTATGGAACAGTCTTTTGGACTCAGAGGAGAGGGAGAGGGTGGGATGGTTTGGGAGAATGGCATTGAAACATGAATATTATCCTATGTGGAATGAATAGCCAGTCCAGGTTTGATGCATGATATAGAGTGCTCGGGGCTGGTGCACTGGGATGACCCAGAGGAATGGGATGGGGAGGGAGGTGGGAGGGGGGTTCAAGATGGGGAACACATGTACACATGTGGCGGATTCATGTCAATGTAGGATAAAACCAATACAATATTGTAAAGTAATTAGCCTCCAATAAATAAATAAATAAAGTGAAAAAAAATTAAAAATAAAACATGACAAGAAGAAAGTTAGAATAAACCCTAAAGTGTTGAATTAAAGCTGTTTCATTTCCTTATAGATGCATAAAAAGGAGAGAAATTAATACAGACATTTATAAGTTTAAGTATATACATGATCATGTTTTCTAGATCTGTCCACTGAGTCTAGAAGTTCCCATAACACTCCCATATCAATAAGCATAATTGAGAGTCCTGATCTTGACTTTAAAATGGCATCTTCTACTAAATAGGACCAATGTTAAAGGTTAAATGGTTAATTATAGAGCTGGATGAAGAAAAGTATAAGATAAGCGTGGAAAATTTTTTTGTACTTAAAAGTAGAAAAATGCTCTATTGTTGTTGTTTAGTCTCTGCTTGACATATCAAAAAGATACAGGCTTTCCAGCCTACAATATATAAGTTCTTGGGCACTGCTTTGCACTGGGCTTCCACAGGGGCTCAGTGGTAAAGAATCTGCCTACCAGTGCAGGAGATGAGAGTTCAATGCTTGGGTTGAGGAGAAGGAAATGGCAGCCCACTTCTGGGGAAATCTCATGGAGAGAGAAGCTTAGTGGGCTACAAAGAAGTCTCAAAGAGTCCACATGACCGAGTATGCATGCACTCTGGACTAATAGGTTCTTCCATATCTCATGCACAATTCCTGCAGTTTATTTTATTTTCAGCATCATATTCTCTTCTGACAGATCACAGAACATAACCATAGTTTAAACCAAAAGAACTTCATTTGCCTTTCATTTAAATATCTAATATCAATATTTTGATAACCAAAACTGGCATACTGCTCCATAGTGTCAGGACCAGGATTTTGCAAACCTATTACTGTGCTCTGCGAAGTCACTTCATGTTCTAAGATATTCAGTCATTGTATCTCTAGGTCACTCAGCAAAAAAGGGAAGAGAAAGGCTTGTGAAGTGAAAGTTGCTCAGTCACGTCTGACTCCTTGTGACCACATGGAATATACAGTGCGTGAAATTCTCCAGGCCAGAATAGTGGAGTGGGCAGCCTTCCCCTTCTCCAGGGGATCTTCCCAACCCAGGGATCAAACTCAGGTCTTCCTCATGGCAGGCTGATTCTTTACCAGCTGAGCTACAAGGGAAGCCCAAGAAAGGCTTACCCCTCTTTGTAAAGGCATTTCCACAAGTCACACTTAGATCTATATGAACCTTATTTGCAGCCGTTTGCCTACATGGCCACATATAACTGATAGTAAGAATAGGAAATGCATATATTTTTATGTAATTGTATGTTGAACAAACAATTTTATAACTCTAGGATAATGATGAAACTTGATTTTGGAAGATGTGCGAATAACCATATCTGCTCCTATAACTGTTCTTAATTCACTCACATATTTTTCTGCCTCTACTAGATAAATCACTTTCAGTGTATTCAAATCCTTAAAGGTGGCACTACATTTCCTTTGCATGTAAGTAGCTCTGCTATCCAATCTGCTCTGAGTTTCTAATTGGGTTCTTCTGTGTACCTATTGCACAGATTCTTTTCTGGGATATTCAAACCTTATTATCCTATTTATTTTATTTGATCAGGTTGGAGGTTTCACTGGGAAATATCTGTTGTCTATATTATCACCAGCTTTTCTCATGGGCTAATCAAATCCCTAAGAGAAATAACATCCATTTTCTTAATTATCTTTGAAATGTTCCTTTATTCTTATCGAGACTTATGTTTACTTTCTTAGGCTTTTTAAGGAATAAATCTTGCTTTCTGTCATTGTGATGGTGGCACAGAATGATTGAATATTTGTTTAAACTCTCTTTGAAACAGATCTTCAACAAATGCTCTTCCCCCACCCCAGCAATACTCTTCAATTTTACTTCTTTACAATCAAAATGCCATTAATTCTTGAGCCAAATAAGGGTTCTGTGATGAATATTGGATTCCTTCTCAGTTTTCATCATTTTGGGCTTAGAATTTAATTTTTCCAAGGTTCCTAAATCAGTAATACTTATACTGTCTTCCACTTTCCAAAAGATCACTGCCATTATTTTCTCTGTTATTACAGTTTTCCTTGGAGATGTAACTTTAACATCATTTCTTTCTTTTACTTTGGTAGGGTTTAGGAAATAAATGAAGATAAATGTTTCTTCATATCTACCATTTCTAACCTGAAGTTATTTTTCCTTTTTTTTTAAACTAAGAATACAAAATAAACAAACTTTATTTATATTTAATATACATATTAACACAAGGACCCTCATTTGGTCTGAATGTCACAGCTATATATCATAATACATACACTGCATATATTTCAGTAATACATGTATTTCAGTCAATCATCTGAGTGAAAAATTTGTTCTAGTTACATGAAGTATGAAAAAAGAGAAACTATTTTACTCCAGAAATTGTAATATACTGCTGTTTACTCATGTCCCATTAAATCAATGACAAATTCTATTATCATAGATGGAAAATATATTACTAAATTGTAAATTTCATGAGATGGAGAATGATCAAGACTCTTTTTCAGTCATCTTAAGATTTATTAACAATCTCCCTGCAATCCCATGTTAAAAAGATGATGATGAGTCTTGACAGTTGTCCTTTATAAAAAGACAAGGAAGCCAAATGTAGTGATCATCTCTATGATGACAAGTGTCCCTGAGCAGTACATTTCTCCATTAGTTAGAAATTCTTTTGACTCCAAGGCAATAAAATCAGACTTAGAGTGATATAAATAAAATAGGGCTTGTTGGAGGAATGGATGTGTATGCCATGCTTTGACAGCTTCATGTGGTCATCCATGACACAAACACTTTATATTTGTCTTATTTCTCTGCTATGAATGTGAAGATTTGTGTCCTCTTTCTCCTGCTGAGGCATCACAACTGATTCCAAGCAGAAAGAATGAGTAAAAACAAAAATTCCTTTCTGCTGGAAACTTTGATTTAATTACTTTACCTATTGATAACTTTCTATCATCTATTTAACTATATTTTCTATGCATTTCTTTACTATTTTTGAATCAAGTAGAGGCAAACAAAATGCTTGCTATTGTAAGTCAGGGTAAGAGTCAAAATTAGTCACATATCTAACAAAGAAGAGTGAAAATCAAAAGAAATAAGATTTCCAAAAGTGTTTCTGAAAGTCATGGCTTTTCCACTGTAGAACATGAGTATACTCCTTAAAATCAATTAGTAAACTCCACTCACTCTCATCCTAAAAGATGATGCTGTTAAAGTGCTGCACTCAAAAAGTGAAAGTGAAAGTGAAGTCGCTCAGTCCCGTCCGACTCTTGGATTGTAGACTACCAGGCTCCTTCGTCCATGGGATTTTCCAGGCAAGAGTACCAGAGTGGGTTGTCATTTCCTTCTCCAGGGGATCTTCTTGACCCAGGGATTGAACTCTGGTCTCCTGCATTGCAATTGCAGGTATAAGCTTTACCGTCTGAGTCACGAGAGAAGTCAGTATGAGAGCAAATTTGGAAAACTCACCAGTGGCCACAGGACTGGAATGGTGTTTTCATTCCAGTCTGAAAGAACAGCAATGCCAAAGAATGTTCAAAGTACCACACAATTGTACTCATCTCACAGGCTAGTAGAGTAGTGCTCAATATTCTCCAAGCCAGTGAACAGTATGTGAACTGTAAACTTCCAGATGTTCAGGCTGGATTTAGAAAAGGCAGAGGAACCAAAGATCAAATTGCCAATATCCATTGGATCATCGAGAAAGAAAGAGAGCTCCAAAAAAGCATCTACTTCTGCTTTATTGATATGCCAAAGCCTTTGACTGTGTGGACCACAACAAACTCTGGAAAATTCTTAAAGAATTTGGAATGACAGACCACCTGATCTGCCCCCTGAGAAATCTATTTGCAGGTCAAGAAGCAGCTGTTAGAACTGCACATGGAACAACATACTGGCTCCAAATCAAGAAAGGAGTATGTCAAGGCTGCATATTGTCACCCTGCTTATTTAACTTATATGCAGTGTACATCATGAGAAATGCTAGGCTGGATGAAGCATAAGCTGGAATCAAGATTGCCAAGGGAAATACCAATAACTTCAGACATGCAGATGACACTACCCCTATGGCAAAAGGGAAGAAGAACCAAAGAGCCTCTTGATAAAGGTGAAAGAGGAGAGTGAAAATGTTGGCTTGAAACACAACCTTCAGAAAACTAAGATCATCTGGTCATATCACTTCATGGTAAATAGATGGGGAGACAATGGAAACAGTGAGAGGCTTTCTTTTGTGGGGCACCAAAATCACTGCAGGTGGTGACTGCAGCAAAGAAATTAAAAGACGCTTGCTCCTTGGAGGAAAATCTATAACCAACCTTTATAGCATATTAAATGGCAGAGACATTACTTTGCCAACAAAGGCCCATCTAATCAAACTATGGTTTTTCCAGAAGTTATGTGTGGATATGAGAGTTGAACTATAAGGAAAGTTGAGCACTGAATAATTGATGCTTTTGAACTGTAGTGTTGGAGAAGACTCTTGAAAGTCCCTTGGACTGCAAGGAGATCCAACTAGTCTATCCTAAAGGAAATCAGTCTTAAATATACATTGGAAGGACTGATGCTAAAGCTGAAACTCCAATACTTTGGCAACCTGATGCAAAGAATTGACTTATTTAAAGACCAGATGCTGGGAAAGATTGAAGGTGAGATGAGAAGGGGACAACAGAGGATGAGATGTTTGGATGTCATTAGTGACTCAATGGACATGGGTTTGAGGTGGTGATGGACAGGGAAGCCTTGTATACTGCAATCCATGGGTTTGCAAAGAGTCAGACTTGACTGAGTGACTAAAATGAACTGCGCTTCCCTAGTGGCTCAAACATAAAGAATCCTCCTGCAATGCGGGAGTCAAGTTTGATCCCTGGGATGGGAAGGAGGGCATGGCAACCCACTCCAGTATTCTAGCCTGGAGGCTCCCCATGGAAAAGGAGCCTGATGGGCTACAGCCCATGGGGTCCCAAAGAGTAGGATATGACTGAGTGACTAAGCACAGCATATATATCTTTATGAATTATATTTTTCAATTGTGATACCTGTTAACCCAAATATTGTAGTAAATTGAGCTTAGATTTTGAGTTATGTATCCCAAAGCATTAAAATAAGATAATAATGAGACCTATTCAACCAAAATCATGCTCTAGAATGTGTCAAGATAGAATTAAGTAAACTATCAATTAATTCTTAATAATAATATTGAGTACATAATATTATGAATATAAAGGATTTTATTTCACTTAAAATATTATAAAGTAGTATTTACTTGATTGTAGAAAAAACACATGGCATGGCTCATATTATTATTTTCAACTTTGGCTAAAAGAAAAATAAAGTGTATCTGAAGCAAAAAGCATCTTGAAGGCTTAAAGTTTAAAAATTAAAGTTGAAAGAAGAAACAGTAGTTGATAAAAGTGCTTGGGAAAGACAACAACAACAACTATACATTATATACTACTAACATTATAAGCAAAATTCTTCCCTTTACATTTGAGGAAGGCTTTTTCTTATTTGGTTAAGAAAAACAAAAAAGCTTAAAAAATATGAATGATTGTTAATGACTGATTTTTCTATTAACTTATTCAGTTCAGTTTGGTCACTCCGTCATGTCCAACTCTTTGTGACCCCGTGGACTGCAGCAAGCCAGCCCTCCCTGTCCATCACCAACTCCTAGAGCTTACTCAAACTCCTGTCCATTAAGTTAGTGAGGCCGTCCAACCATCTCATCCTCTGTCTCCCCTTCTCTTCCCCTCTTCAATCTTTCCCAGCATCAGGGTCTTTTCAAATGAGTCAGTTCATCACATCAGGTGTCCAGAGTGTTGGAGTTTCAGCTTCAACATCAGTCCTTCCAATGCATATTCAGGATTGATTTCCTTTAGGATAGACTGGTTGGTTTCCTTGCAGTCCAAGAGACTCTCAAGAGTTTTCTCCAACACCACAGTTCAAAATCATCAATTCTTTGCTGCTCAGCTTTCTTTATAGTTCAAATCTCACATCCATATATGACTACTGGAAAAAGCATAACTTTGATTACATGGACATTTGTTGGCAAAGTAATGTCTCTGCTTTTTAATATGCTGTCTAGGTTGGTCATAATTTTCCTTCCATTAAAACATCCTTTAATTTCATGGCTGCAGTCATTGTCTGTAGTGATTTTGGAGACGAAAAAGTAAAGTATCTCATTGTTTCTATGTTTCCCCATCTATTTGCCATGAAGTGATGGGACCGGATGCCATGATCTTAGTTTTCTGAAAGTTGAGTTTTAAGCCAACTTTTTCACTCCCCTGTTTCACTTTCATCAAGCGGCTTTTGGTTCTTTTTCGCTTTTGGCCATAAGGGTGGTGTCATCTGCATGGCTGAGGTTTTGATGTTTCTCCTGGCAATCTTAATTCCAGCTTGTGCTTCTTGCAGCCCAGCATTTCAAATGATGTACTCTGAATAGAAGTTAAATAAGCACAATGACAATATAGAGCCTTGACACTGCTTTCCTAATTTGGAACCAGTCTGTTCCATTTTCAGTTCTAACTGCTGCTTCTTGACCTGCAGATAGGTTTCTCAGGAGGCAGGTTAGGTGTTCTGGTATTCCCATCTCTGTTAGAATTATCCAGTTTGTTGTTGTCCACAGAGTCAAAGGTTTTGTTGTAGTCAATAACGCAGAATAGTTTTTGTTTTTGTTTTCTAGAACTCTCTTGCTTTTTTGATAATCCAATCGATTTTGGCAATTTGATCTCTGGTTCCTCTGCCTTTTCTAAATCCAGCTTGAACATCTAGAAGTTCATGGTTCACACACTGTTGAAGCCTGGTTTGGAGAATTTTGAGCATTATTTTGCTAGCCTGTGAGATGAGTACAATTGAGTGGTAGTTTGCACATTCTTTGACATTGCTTTTCTTTCTGATTTGAAATGAAAACGAACATTTTCCAGTCCTGTGTCCACTGCTGAGTTTTCCAAATTTGCTGGCATATTGAGTATAGCACTTTCACAGCATCCTCTTTTAAGACTGAAAATTCAACTGGAATTCCATCACTTCCACTAGCTTTGTTCGTAGTGATGTTTCATGAGGCCCACTTGACTTTGCCTTCCAGGATGTCTGGCCTCTAGGCGAGTGATCACACCATTTTGGTTATCTGGATTATGAAGATCTTTTTTGTATAGTTCTTCTGTATAGTCTTGCCATCTTTTCTTAATATCTTCTGCTTCTGTTTGGTTGATAAAATTTCTGTCCTTTATTGTGCTCATTTTTGCATGAAATATTCCCTTGGTATTTCATTTTCTTGAAGAGATCTCTAGTCTTCCCCATTCTATTGTTTTCCTCTATTTCTTTTCATTGATCAGTGAGGAAGAGCTCCTTGCTATTCTTTGGAGCTCTGCTTTCAGTGGGTATATCTTTCCTTTTCTCCTTTGCCTTTAGCTTATCTTCTTTTCTCAACTATTTATAAGGCCTCTTCAGGCAACCATTGTGCCTTTTTACATTTCTCTTTCTTGGGGATGGTCTTGATAACTGCATCCTGTGCAATGTGATAAATCTCTGTCCTTAGTTCTTCAGGCACTCTGTCTATCAGATCTAATCCCCTAATCCCTTGAATCTATTTGTCACTTCCACTGTATACTTGTAAGGGATTTGATTTAGGTCATATCTGAATGCCCTGGTAGTTTTCCCTACTTTCTTCACTTTAACTCTGAATTTGGCAATAAGTAGATCATGATTTGAGCCACCGTCAGTTCCTGGTCTTGTTTTTGTTGCACCTATAGAGTGTCTCCATCTTTTATTGCAAAGATTATAATCAATCTGATTTCAGTATTGATCATCTGGTGATGTCCATGTGTAGAGTCTTCTCTTGTGTTGTTGGAAGAGGGTGTTTGCTATGGCCAGTGTGTTCTCTTGGCAAAACTCTGTTAGCATTTGCCCTACTTAATTTTGTATTCCAAGGCCAAATTTGCCTGTTAATCCAGGTATCTCTTGATTTCTTACTTTTGCATTCTAGTACCCTGAGTCTAAAATGAATCTTAAAATAAAATTCTCTTAAGAAAATTACTTTATGAGACATTCATTTAAATTATAACCCAAGAAATATTTTTTACTAATGAACTATGGGTTCATTTACTTATTGTTAATGAATTCTATTAACATTAAAACAACTATTCCAAACCTAGTAGATTAATTTTAAAATATAGAATCTCAACTTAATGCATAATATGTTATCCATTTATTATTTATCTAAAATTTTTAATAATATATTGGCACAATAAGACATACAAATATTTCTATTTAAGTATATTTGAGACAACTGATTTTTTTCTGATGATACATACATACATATATATATATAATATATATATATATATATATATCTACACACATATATATAACAAAATTCTCAGTTAAAGCTAGCAACCAGAAAAAGGAATCCTTCATTTAGTAAAATACAAGCAAACAAAAAGGAGATCTAACTGTAAATCATATACATACTAAACACTGGATTTGATGACTTTTCAATGTGGTTCTCAATTTCCAGCCCTGGGGAAAAGGGTTTATTTCTTCAAGAAAAGAAAAAAAAAAAAAGCATGGATGAAGATTACCCCCATATTACCTTTCTGTAAGCAAGCTAATAACTAAATTTCCAGTGAGCATGTTTGTGCATGTGTGCTCAGTTGTGTGCTACTTGTTCCAACCCCATGAACTATAGCCCACCAGCCTACTCTCTCCATGGGATTTTCCTGACAGGAATACTGGAGTGAGTTGTCATTTCCTCCTGCAGAGGATCCTCCCAACCCAAGGTTTGAACCCACATCGCCTGCATGTCCTACATTGGCAGGTGGAGTTGTGTTTTTTTTTCCCCCCACTGAGCCATCTTGGAAGCCCCAAACATTCAGAAATAAGCTAATTATAATTTGTTTATTACAGTAGATATTCTCTAATTAGTTTTATGACTTTATCTAATCAATTGAGAAGGTCCACAGTGTCAAAAAAGTTTTTATAAAAATAATAAGGCATTATTTGTCTTTCTTGTTATGTTGACATTTGCACTTCTGATGTACAAATAATGTTGGTTAAATTAGCAACATCTCAATATGAATAAGAGATTCCCAGGTGGCTCAGTGGTTAAGAATCTTCCTGCCAGTGAAAGGAGACACAAGAGATGCAGTTTCGATCCCTGGATGGGGACGTTTCCCTGGAGGAGGAAATGATAACCCACTCCATTATTCTTGCCAAGATGATCTCAGAGAAGCCTGATGGGCTGAAGTCCATAGCATCACATATAGTTGGACATGACTGAGCACACAAACAGCATGAATAAATTCAGTGTTATCAAACACTTAGTAGTCACTCTATTTTACATTGCTATGAATGGAGATGGAAAATAAAACCAGGCATATTTAAGAATGTCTTTGTTGAATCCAATGATTGGTTTTTATAAGTCAACTTGGCTAGCTGATGGTGCTGAAAGCATAGAACGTAGTTGAACACTTTTCTCTAGGTTAATGTGAAGATATTCTATAGTTGTGGTTAGCCTTTATAATCATCAATTTTGAATAAATAAGATTATCCTCAACCCTTTAAGTTGACCTCATTCAATCAGATGAGGGACTTATGAACAAAAACTGCTTCCCAGAGAAGAAGGAACATTACATCAAGACTGTAACAGAAATCTTGCTTGTTTCTTTACACTTGTTAGCCCCTCAAGATGTGTGAGTCTATTTCTATACAAAAGTGAATAAATAAAGTTCCTTTTGGTTTTGTTTCCCTAAAGAGGGCACCGATAATTCATGATTTGATGTTGCTATAAGAGAACACATATTATCACTGTTACATGCTCCTAAATAAATATTTATGAGACAAGTTTCTGAGTATGAATTTGCTATCTTAGACTACTTTTTTTTTTTTTTTTTTGGTCAAGTTAATGACTGTAATGAGATGGATTGGTTGCTCCTAACTGCTGGCTGTCCAAGTACAAGGGACAAAAAGGATGAACTCAGGGCTTCAAATTCCATGCATGAATAACCTGAAAATTTCTGTGTCTGCCCTGAATGAAACTCTCATCTCTTATGTCCATGGAGATAAAATATCTATAATAAAATCCCTTTTGTAAGCAGTTGAAGTACAACACAAATTGAATTCCCAACTGCAGAGAGTGCCTGCTGTTAGTGACTGTACTGATTGAAAAGGGATGGGTATCTGAAAATTGGAATAGAGACATATGAGTAATTCCTGGTGTAGCTGGGGACACTTCAAGTGAATGTTCTTCCAAGTTCTTGTCTGAGGAGGTTAATACCCCTTGATTGAGGAACTTGCAATGTCTTACTTTTATGTAGCTAATTTGCAGTAACCTGCTGATTTTTGTCAGTATCCATTCTTATTACTCCTTGCTTCTAGAGCCATAAAGAGACTCAAGTACCAGTAGGACCCACAAGATGAGGTAGAAAGTGTAACTCGAGGTGTTGTACTAACTCGCCAAAGAACTACATGAATTTTCCAGTTAGTGTAGACAGAAATCTTAGGAATAGATGTGAAAGTGAAAAGTGAAAGTTAAGTCGCTCAGTTGTGTCCGACTCTTTGCGACCCCGTGGACTGTAGCCTACCATGGACTGTAGCCTACCATGGACTGTAGCCTACCATGGACTGTAGCCTCCTGCATCCATGGGATTTTCCAGGCAAGAGTACTGGAGTGGGTTGCCAGATGTAGGGGTAGATATTAAGAGTGTAGGGTGATAGTGGAAGGAACATAAATTTGAATTTAAACAAATTTGTTGATATAAGCATGCATATTAAGCAGATTCTGGATTCATCATTACAGCTTGAAATGTTAAAAGATCTTTAACAGTGTGTGCCTTTGCTAGCTGAAATATACACCAAAAAGTGGCATACATTAAATTATGCTGAAATGACTTAAGTCCCTTGGTACACTGTAAAAGATGGTACCCCAAAGTTTGAGGAGGTTGGAATGTTAGAGTGGATTTATCACACAAAACCTGTTTATCCACCTGAGAGAAAGAATTTTTTAATACACCTGTGAGAAATGCATATGTGAGGTGAGCTCTGGCATTCTACGGGTCAAAAATTATAGTGAAAACTGCTGCCTTTGAACTGAGATCCTTAAATGAAATGAAAATAATTAGATGTTAAGGTAGAAGGGATCAAGTGGTAACAGCACTTAGCTGCAAAAGAGCAAGTAGACGTGACTGTTGTCATGAACAATGGAGTCAAAGCGTTAATCAGAATACTCTGATTCACTGAAACTTATGGCGCTGGCTGGTTGGTCATGGTGTCCCTAGGAGAAAAATCAATGGGCAGTCACATAAATTTCTACTTTATCTATAAAAGTGGAAGAGTTCTAGGCCATGTAGGCAGAAGTTTAACTTGAATTACCAGTCATCAATCAATTAATTTCCTGACTTCAGCCAGTTGAAGACCCATAACCCCTTGAATAAAGGAGAGGCTGGACCTCAGTACATTGCCAAAAATTTATACTGCTAATCTTTCTTTCAACCTTTCCCAAAGGGACCTTTATCTTTTTGTCAAGGTGACTGTGCTTTGGGAAAAAGAAAATAATCAGTCTTTCTTGGAATTTCTGGGCACATGCTCTGTTTTGCTTAGTTGCTCAATCATGTCTTACTCTTTGCAACCCCATAGACTGTAGCCTACCAGGCTCCTTACTCCATGGGGTTTTCTAGACAAGAATACTGAAGCAAGTTTGTCATTTCCTTCTCCAGGGGATCTTCATGACTCAGGGATTGAACCTGTGTCTCTTATGTCTCTTGTGTTGGCAGGTGGGTTCTATACCACTGAGCCGCCAGGGAAGCCCCATATTCTCTGAACAGACACTTACTCTAGGAGACCCAAAATATCACTGTAATGCACAGTCAGAGAAAGGGTTTTTGGAAATCAGGTCATTAATAAAGTTTTATCCCAGGTTCACCTCATATTAAGTTCACTTGGTTCCCAAACCTATCTGTTAGTTGTGTCCCCAGTTCTAAACTGTATAATTGCAATAGAGATCCTCAGCAACTGCCAGAATCACAGCATTGCTTTCCTAATCTATGAAGTGAGGGCTTCTATGCTGGGAAATGCCAAGTGGAAGCACTAGAAGAGCCTTTACCTAGGAAATAGTACACCAAAACAAATACCACATTGCTGGAGGGATTGAAAATTAGTGCCACCATCAAGGACCTGAAGGATGCAGGGGTAGAGATTCCCATCATATAGCCATTCAGTGTAAGTATTTGGCTTATGCAATAGATAGTCTTGTAAAGGGAGAGAAGGAAATGGAGTAGAAGAGGTTTGTTGGGCAAATACTCTGAAAGTGTAACATATTCATTCTCTCACACTTCTCATGCATCAGGATTCTAGTATATTTTCATTGGGCCCTCTGTTCAAGGACTCTCCATGTGTAAGCCAGGGCTGTGATCTCAGCTTTGTGATTCTCGTTAGTTATTGGCAGAAATCAATTACTTTTGATTATAAAACTGACATTTGCATTTTCTTGTTAGCTGTTGGCAAGGGTTGTTTGACATCATAGAAACCTCCAACCAATTCTGTCATCTCCACTCCACAACCAATCCTCTCCACTGAGAGGATCTCTTGCTCCTTCACTTTTTTCTGATCTTTTTTAAGAGCTCACCCATGATAATATCCTTAAAACAAATTAAGAAGAAAATATTTCAAGGTATAATATTGAATGTTGAATAAGAGAATAAACTTCAATTCTATTGATAATATGCAGTGCTCTTTATCATATGATTTAGCTGGTTCTTTCAGTTATTATCATAGAATCCTTACATTTAACACAAAAACTTGTAAAAAATTTTATATTTAATTTTGAATCTTTTTATTACCACAATTAACAGTGAGATGTTGGAACTAAAAAGTTTATATTTTTCAACATAAGAATATTTTGTGCATCATTGAGAGTAAAGCATTCAAATCATTGTGTAAAGTCTGTGGGCACCACAGATGTTAGCAGGTGAATTTTTAATGATTTGTATTTGCATGTGAACAACTCCATACAAAAACATAAGTGTCTCATTAACATTTATTGTTTCTTCAAGGTCAAATGGAGAACATAGTCAACTCTAATTATAGCTATTGTGGACTAGAAGTATTATGTTATCAAAAAAGTAATGTTTTCAATTTTATTTTCACAGTTTAGATTTGAAATTTTAAAAATATTGCTATCTTCTAAAGTATCAGATTTATAAAATTTGAAATGTCAGTAGTTGGCATTCATTTTAAACACACATGAGAATTTTTTCTTGTCATAAAAATTATCTTACTATGATTATTGTTCATGTTGCTATTGAATTAAATAAACAAAAAATATTTTGTGATAGATTCCAGAAAATCAATCTTTCTCATGAGAGTTTTGGGAAATCCACTTTTTAAATATTTGGGAAATACATGATTTAATGTAGTTGTATATAAGGGATCTCTGAGAGAATTCCTTCAGTTCAGTTCAGTTCAGTTCAGTCGCTCAGTTGTGTCCGACTCTTTGCGACCCCATGAATCACAGCACGCTAGGCTTCCCTGTCCATCACCAACACCTGGAGTTCACTCAAACTCATGTGCATTGAGTAGGGATGTCATCCAGCCATTTCATCCTTTGTAGTCCCTTTATCCTCCTGCCCCCAATCCCTCCCAGCATCAGAGTCTTTTCCAATTAGTCAATTCTTTGCATGAGGTGGCCAAAGTATTGGACTTTCGTCTTCAACATCAGTCCTTCCAGTGAATACCCAGGACTGATATCCTTCAGGATGGACTGGTTGGATCTCCTTGCAGTCCAAGGGACTCTCAAGAGTCTTCTCCAACACCACAGTTCAAAAGCATCAATTCTTCTGTGCTCAACTTTCTTCACAGTCCAACTCCCACATCCATACATAACCACTGGAAAAAACATAGCCTTGACTAGACGGACCTTTGTTGGCAACGTAATGTCTCTGCTTTTCAATATGCTATCTATGTTGGTCATAACTTTCCTTCCAAGGAGTAAGCGTCTTTAAATTTCATGGCTGCAGTCAACATCTGCAGTGATGTTGGAGCCCAAAAAAATAAAGTCTGACACTGTTTCCACTGTTTTCCCATCTATTTCCCATGAAGTGATGGGACCAGATGCCATGATCTTCATTTTCTGAATGTTGAACTTTAAGCCAACTTTTTCACTCTCCTCTTTCACTTTCATCAAGAAGCTTTTTATTTCCTCTTCACTTTCTGCCATAAGGGTGGTGTCATCTGCATATCTGAGGTTATTGATATTTCTCCTGGCAACCTTGATTCCAGCTTGTGCTTCTTCCAGCCCGGTGTTTCTCATGACGTACTCTGCATATAAGTTAAATAAGCAGGGTGACAATATACAGCCTTGAAGTACTCCTTTTCCTATTTGGAACCAGTTTGTTGTTCCATGTCCAGTTCTAAGAGTTGCTTCCATGGTTTAACGTAGTTGTATATAGGGGATCTCTTAGAGAATTCCTTAGGGATTCAAAAATAAAAATAACCAATAATCAAAAGGACAAGAACTAAAATAGTTCTGTTGTTGATTAGTTGCTAAGTCATATCCAACTCTTTTGTGAGCTCATGGACTCTAGTCCACCTGGCTTCTCTGTACATGTAATTTTCCAGGCAAGAATACTGGAGCAGGTTGCCATTTACTTCTCCAGATATCTTTCCAAGCCAGAGATCAAGCCTGAATCTCCTGCATTGGCAAATGTATTCTTTACCATTGGGCCAACAGGGGAGCTCTAGAGATGGGTTAGTCTTATACGCTTCTTTTCTCTTTCCTCTCTTTTCCTGTTTCCATCAATTCTTTTTTTCCTTTTCTTTCATATTCTCTTATCTCTTTTCTTCTCTTCCTCCTTCTCTCTCTACTTCTAACTTCTATAATTCGTACAAACACAATCTCTTAACTTTAACCTGAATCCTCATAGCTTCATTTTGCACATATACTTCCCTTAAACACATTCATTTGTTTACTACTTTTTTATGCTTATTTTTACATTTGTCACTATTGGACGGTTTACTCTAAATCAATGCAGAAAGGACAGATTACTGATTTTCTGCATCTTATGACACAGTGGTAGAGAATCTGCCTTCCAAGCAGGAGATGCAGGTTGGATTCCTGGGGTTGGGATCCCCTGGAAAAGGAAGTGGCAACTCAATCCAGTATTCTTGCCTGGGAAATCCCATGGACAGAGAAGTCTGGTGGGCTACAGTCCATGAGGTCACAAAAGAGTCAAACATGACTTAGTGACTAAACAAAACAACAGCAAATATTACAATGAGAGACAGACAATAAACAATGAAGAGTAAACTATATACTATGCAAGGAAATCATGAACATTATGAAAAATGCTAGAGAATAAAGATAGAGTGACTCAGAAATAGGCTTGGTAGTAAATTTCAATTTTAAGTCAAATAATCAGGGAAATTATATCTCATTGTCAACTTTTTGTGTGTTCCTCAAGTACAGTTTTCAGAGTGAAAATATGATTGATCTAACTCAGGTTACTATAAATTTTCATTTTATATTCAGGCAGTTGAATAGTTTATGTGGCATTTGCTAAGTAGTCATACTCTTCAATAAATCTGTATATAGTGATTTATTTGTCATAAAAATACTAAACCAGAAATATCCTAATAAAAGTATTCCTTTGGTGAAGACTTTTATATCAAAGATTATTAGTCTATTTATCAAGAGCTCAGTTTTCAGTATACATACAAGGAGATTATACTTGATCACTTGCATTCTTTTTTCCCAGAGTCTTTTCCTGTATGTAAATCACTGGATAGATAGGGGCTTAATTTGTCCCCATTCAGAAATAAAGAGCCTGCTGTTCACCATCCTCCACCCTATCTAATTCACTGGTAAATATTGCCCCTAGGCCAAGTGAAAGATTCCCAGAATGATAAACAGAACTTGAAACCATGACTAGTAGTTAGCTTCCCCAAAGGTGAATCATTAGCATATACTGTTTCATTTCATTTGTTTATATTATACGACTGGAAGATTTGAGGGGCAGTTCAAAGCCTGACAGGATTCGGAGTTACTTTCTTCAAATACTTCAATATGAATGTTTCTTCTGAAACCAGTCAAGCTAATGACTTTTCCTGAATTTTGTGCTCTAAGGAAGGAACTATCATAATATCATCAATATAGTGCTATTACTCATATTAATGGATAACAAATCCAAGTCTTGCCTCCATAGATTATGGCAACAGGCTGATGAACAATGTATAATGACTTTCATTTGTGAAAATGCAATATCTATCTAGTTATTCTGAGAGACAGAGGTTTCAAAGATGGCAATGGATCCCAGTTTCTGATATCTGACATTATTTGGATTATAATTTCAATATACCTTCTGTTGAAGAGTAGATTTTTCCAGAGAAGAACCAAGATTCAGAGTATATCTCTTATGAAAATGGAAAAGCCAAGCAAAAGTATCTACATAAATTTTAAAAAGAAAAATCATTCCATAAAAGGGTAAATCTGAAGAATGTTTAAAGAACACATATACCTTTAATGAAAAATGATTTCTTATAAATTTCTGAAAGCTTAGAGCCTAGCACAGTATCTTGAATATATTCAGTACTTATGAAATATCTTTTTATTGCTTGAATAAAAATAATAATTTCAACAAGTTAATTTTGGAATTACCATTGATGGGAGCGGGGATGGAGAGAAAGAAAACACAAAATGTTATTCCACTTTACCAGTCTACATTTAATAGGATCTTTCTGCTTAACTACTCCACCTCTCATGAATACCTAAGCATGGCTCCTTCTGTTCTGAGCAATAACAGTGGTTGATGTCCTAATAAAGATGTGCTAAGCTCTCTCAAACCCAAGTTGAGTTGTCAAACTGAAGAGCACATGCCAACTGCTGTCTCCTGTGTACTCAGGATTTAAACTATGTTCTGTCCATAGCAAAACAGTCTTCAAAAGGAATATACTACCATACTAGAGCAATATTGCATTTTGGGCATATCGTGGCATTTCACTCTTGAGACAAAAAGCCTCTAAGTTCGTTTTTTTTTTTTTAAATTAAAAAAAATCATATTCTAAAGGGCACTGAAGCAAACAGTTCAGTTCTGCAGAAATTTTTGAAACTGTCATCTCTAAACTTGGCAGAAAACCATTGTTTATGGCTATCATAAAGCCAATGGTAATTTATGTGAATTTATTAATGGTGTCCTAGAAATAATAGCTCTCATACCTCAGTTGGTAAAGAATCTGCCTCCAATTCTGGAGACCCTGATTCGATTCCTGGGTCAGGAAGATCCCCTGGAGAAGGGATAGGCTACCCACTCCAGCATTCTTGGTCCTCCCTTGTAGCTCAGCTGGTAAATAATCTGCCTGCAATACAGGAGACCTGGGTTCAATCCCTGGGTTGGAAAGATCCCCTGGAGAAGGGAAAGGCTACCCATTCCAGTGTTCTGGCCTGGAGAATTCCATGGACATAGTCCATGGGGTCTCATAGAGTCAGACACGACTAAGCAACTTTCAGAAAAAAAAAAAAATGATAAATGATGTTTATTCTATGTTATATCAAATTTAAATTGTACTCAATATTCTTACCTCTATTAATGTATGTGAATACTGCAGTGGGTAGTCTATACCTTCTCCAGCCAATCTTTATGATCCAGGAATCAAACTGGGGTCCTCTGCATTGCAGGCAGATTCTGTGCCAACTGAGCTATCAGGGAAGCCCAAATATATATGCAGTGTGTATTTATTGCAAATAAATATCTATGTATTAATATATTTGCATATATAGTTATATATATATATGGATGTATTTACTCATATGGAGATTATGTGTAATATATATATAACTATAGCTACACATTTTTATATCAGTTCAGTTCAGTTTAGTCACTCAGTCATGTCTGACTCTTTGCAACCCCATGAACCCCAGCACGACAGGCCTCTCTGTCCATCACCAACTCCCTGAGTCCACCCAAACCCATGTCCATTGAGTTGGTGATACCATCCAGCCATCTCATCCTCTGTCATTCCCTTCTCCTCCTGCCCTCAATCTTTCCCAGCATCAGGGTCTTTTCAAATGAGTCAGCTCTTCGCATGAGGTGGCCAAAGTATTGGACTTTCAGCTTCAACATCAGTCCTTCCAATGAACACCCAGGACTGATTTCCTTCTGGATGGACTGGTTGGATCTCCTTGCAGTCCAAGGGACTCTCAAGAGTCTTCTCCAACACCACAGTTCAAAAGCATTAATTCTTCAGCACTCAGCTTTCTTTATAGTGCAACTCCCACATCCATACATGACCACTGGAAAAACCATAGCCTGACTAGATGGACCTTTGTTGACAAAGTAATGTGTCTGCTTTTGAATGTGCTGTCTAGGTTGGTCAAAGCTTTCCTTCCAAGGAGTAAGCGTCTTTTAATTTCATGGCTGAAGTCACGATCTGCAGTGATTTTGGAGCCCAGAAAAATAAAGTCAGCCACTGTTTCTACTGTTTCCCCATCAATTTGCAATGAAGTGATGGGACCAGATGCCATGATCTTCGTTTGCTGAATGTTGAACTTTAAGCCAACTTTTTCACTCTCCTCTTTCATTTTTGTATATATTTAAATAAATATATTTACATTTTGCCCAGTAAGGTAATAGTGCTAATTCTTATTCTTTTAATTTAATCTAGGTGGAGTACTTTTAAGATTTATTTTTATCAAAGACAGTGAAATCTTAGTTTGAAGAGGCAAGGTGACATCATCATAAAAATTTGACTGATAATGGATGAAACCACACAGATGAAAGAAAGAAGTTATTGTTGTTCAGTTGCTAAACAGTGTTTGACTCTGCAACCCCATGGACTGAGAACACATCAGGCTTACCTGTCCTTCACTCTCTACTCTTCACATCAGGTGGCCAAAGTATTGGAGTATTGGAACTTCAGCATCACTTTTTTCAGTGAATATTCAGGGTAGGTTTCCTTTAAGATTGCTTGGTTTAATCTGCTTGCAGTCCAAGAGATTCTCAAGATTGTTCTCCAGTACCACAATTCTAAAGCATCAGTTTTTCTGCGCTCAGCCTTCTTTATGGTCCAGCTGTCACATCTGTGGATGACTACTGGAAAAAACAAAATTTTGACTATAGGTCAGCTGAGTGATGTCTCTGTTTTTTAATATGATGCCTATGTTTGTCATAGCTTTTCTTCCAAGGACCAAGAGTCTTTTAACTTCATTGCTGCAGTCATCATCTGCAGTGATTTTGGAGCCCAAGAAAAGAAAATTTGTTGCTGTTTCCACTTATTTCCCATCTATTAC
Source organism: Ovis canadensis (assembly GCF_042477335.2). Taxonomy (NCBI): domain Eukaryota; kingdom Metazoa; phylum Chordata; class Mammalia; order Artiodactyla; family Bovidae; genus Ovis; species Ovis canadensis. Next base: position 67,478,145 of record NC_091250.1, read on the forward strand.
TATGAAGTGATGGGACTGGATACCATGATTTTTGTTTTTTGAATGTTGAGTTTTAAGCCAGCATTTTCACCCTCCTCTTTCACCAACATCAAGAAGCTCTTTAGTTCCTCTTTGCTTTCTGCCATTAGAATGAGAACCCCATGAACAGTATGAAAAGATAAAAAGAAAGGAGAGGCAGGTGTAAAGTCTAAAGCTTTCTTTTGCTTTCTCTTAAGTTGACTCCCCAATAGTAGATCCTGAAATAGAGATTCTTGTGCAAGGTATGACTGAGGGAATGTCCTCTGGTGAAAACTGAACAGAAGTGATGATAGGAATAGGACCAAAGCTGGGGAGGGGAAGAAGCTTGGAATTGATTTGGGAAATTTAGCTTTGCTATTAAAATTGCCTGTAAGTTTTATGTATTTTTATTTTTAAATTATTTTAATTGACTTTTTAATGGTTTTAATGTATAAATAATCATAAGACAGTATAGTTTTCATGTCTCTCATACCCAATTTCTCCCATTATTAATACCTTATATTAGCATGATATATTTATTACAGCCAATGAGCCTATATGGATAGATTATTATTAATTAAAGTCCATACCTTATTGAGATTTCCTTGATTTTAATACATAACCTCTTTTTCCCTCATGATAAAATCATGTCTCCTTAAAGACATTTTTAATGTCTCTTTAGGCTTCACTTACCTGTGACAGTTTCTCAAACTTTTCTTTGTTTTTCTTCTTTGTTTTGGCTCTTTTTGAGGAGTATTGTTCAGTTGTTGATCTTTTAGTTGTTTTGTTTTATAAGATGGCCCTAAAAAATTAGAATTTTTATGATGCTTTTGTCATGATTAGACTGAGGTTATGAGTTTTGGAGATGGAATCACAAAGGTAAAGTGGCAGTTTAATCACATTATGTAAAGGCTAAATGCTGTCAACTTGATTTAGCTCATTTGATGTTGACCTTGATCCCTTTACTGATGTAGTTTTGCTAACTTTCTCCACTGGAAAGCTATTATATTTTCCTACACTGTACTACTTGGAAGAAGTTACTATGCACAGCCCACACTAAGGAGAATGTTAGGCTATCTTTCTTTTGTGTGCATGCTATGTCACTTCAGTTGTGTTGGATTCTTTGCAGGCCTATGAACCATAGTCTGCCAGGCTTATCTGTCTAGGCCATTCTGCAGGCAAGAATACTGGAATGGATTGCCATGCCTACTCAAGGAGATCTTCCTGACCAGGGGTTGAACCTGGGTCTCTTCCGTTCTTGCATGAGGGCATAGATTCTTTACCACTAGTGACACATGGAAGCCCAGCCTTTCCTTCAGTTCAGTTCAGTTCAGTCACTCAGTCGTTTTCGACTCTTTGCGACCCTATGAATTGCAGCACGCCAGACCTCCCTGTCCATCATCATCTCCCGGAGTTCACTCAGACTCACGTCCATCAAATCCGTGATGCCATCCAGCCATCTCATCCTCAGTCGTCCCCTTCTCCTCCTGCCCCTAATCACTCCCAGCATCAGAGTCTTTTCCAGTGAGTCAACTCTTCGCATCAGGTGGCCAAAGTACTGGAGTTTCAACTCTAGCATCATTCCTTCCAAAGAAATCCCAGGGCTGATCTCCTTCAGAGTGGACTGGTTGGATCTCCTTGCAGTCCAAGGAACTCTCAAGAGTCTTCTCCAACACCACAGTTCAAAAGCATCAATTCTTCGGCACTCAGCCTTCTTCACAGTCCAACTCTCACATCCATACATGACCACAGGAAAAACCATAGCCTTGACTAGACAGACCTTAGTCAGCAAAGTAATGTCTCTGCTTTTGAATATGCTGTCCGATTGGTCATAATTTTTCTTCCAAGGAGTAAGTGTCTTTTAATTTCATGGCTGCAGTCACCATCTGCAGTGATTTTGGAGCCCCCCCTAAAAAAGTCTGACACTGTTTCTACTGTTTCCCCATCTATTTCCCATGAAGTGATGGGACCAGATGCCATGATGTTCGTTTTCTGAATGTTGAGTTTCCTTAGGATAGAGTATTTGCATAAATGATTTATAATGCTTTGCATGGGGGATTTTTTTTATTTTCAGTTTTTTATTCAGTCATCATTTATATCAATATAGACATACAAATATTTACTTTATGTTTTGGCTTATAATCCAGTACTACTTTACACTACTTTACATATTTTCCTCACTTTTTTCTAGTTTTTTTTTTTAATTTCTTATGGTGTATAGTTGATTAACAGTGTTGTATTAGTTTTAGGTATGTAGCACAGTGATTCATTTACACATACTATGTATCAATTCTTTTTTAGATTGTTTTCCCATTTAGGTTGTAACATAATATTGATCACGGTTCCCTCTAAAATACAGTAGGTCCTAATTGGTTATCCATTCTAAATGTAGCAGTGGGTACTTGTCAGTCCCAAACTCCCTATCTAGTCCCATTTTACTTTTTGGGAATTCTTTCATTTGGCTCCATCTATATGGTGTCTGTCTTCTTTCTTTGCTTTCTTCCTCTCCTCTCCTAGAACTTCTATGCTTTTGAACACTACAAAATGCTCCAGGCTCATCTTGCACATTGTATTACCCAGTCCTGAATCATCCAAGTCTTCAAGGAACTCTGACTCCTTTTATGGAAGAATGCTATTAGAAATCAGCATCTGAGTGCTGCTTGTGTTATTGCTTTCAGAGATTCTCAGCTGGCAGAGCAAAACAATATATGTGTGTAAATTAAAATGTGGCTCTCTCTCTCTCTCTCTATATATATATATATATATACATATTTCAACCCAACCATCTGTGCCTATATTAAGCTAAATACTGTTTATGCTGATAATTCTAACTCTAATTTATTACCACATGAATCTCTGTAGCTTTCTTCTTACTTATCCATGAATTTCCCTCTAATAGTGAGAAACCTGGTTACCACTTTCCATTTCCTTAAATTTTCAATTCCCTGGTAGCTCAGCTGTTAAATAATCTGCCTGCAATGCAGGAGACCCCGGTTCAATTCCTGGGTCAGGAAGACCCACTGCAGAAAGGATAGACTACTCACTCCAGGATTCTTGGGCTTCCCTGGTGTCTCAGCTGGTAAAGAATCCACCTGCAATGTGGAAGACCTGGGTTTGATTCCTGGGTTGAAAAGACCCCCTGGAGAAGGGAAACGCTACCAACTCCAGATTCTGGCCTGGAGAATTCCATGGATTATATAGTCTATGGGATGGCAGAGTCAGACAAGACTGAGTGACTTTCACTTTCACATATTTATAGCAGTATTAGAATTATTAACCTTTATTCCCATGAGGGAAATGTTATCAATTAGAATACAGTGTTTATGTGCATATCATTTTGCATTTAGTATTACAGACCCCAAACACTTCTATAATTATATATGTTAGCACCATTTCTCTCCATCTGCTTCAACAAACTTGTTGCATACATTTATAATACAGTTATTTCTTGTCACATTCTGCATTTCTTCCTACATTCCCCAAAATCCTAAATATTTTTTAATTAACATATACTAAAGTTCACTTCTTGTGCCATACAGTTCTTTGAGTTTTGACAATACATAATGCTGGTTTTTCATCATGCCACTATTATATGGAATAGTTTCCCAAACCAAAATAAATAAACGAATAACCTGCACTTCCTTTGTATCACCTTATCTATGGCCCCGGTGTCCCTGATAACTGACCACTGATTTGGTTATTGTGTTTATAGCTTTGACTTTTCCAAAATATCATATAGTTGAAATTTGATTGGCATTTTTCATTTACCAATATTTGTGAAATGACCACTCTTTTGCATTCATATTTTAATAGCTCTCTTCTTTTTACAATTAAAATATTATATTGTATAAATGTATGATAGTTTTTTATACTTTCATTTATTTGGTGATATCTTGGTTGCATCCATTCACATGCAGGGTTTTTTGTGACCCATGGATTTTATATCAGTTTGGTAGATTACCAGAAGCACTATTTTTGGATCATATGGTAAGGCTATGTTTGGGTTTGTAAAAAGTTACCAAATTATCTTCCAAAGTGAGCTATATAATTTTCATCCCCACCAGCAATGAATGAGAATTATTTTTCTTCTTCATCCTTGCTAGTAGTTGGTTTTGTAATTTTTTTAAAAAAATTTTATCATGCCGACAGATTTACAGTGACATTTCATCATGCTGTGACTAGATCTCCCTGGAGCTTTTAACTTTCAGAATTTTCCAGACAAAGCCTCTAGCAATTTATGAATTACAGTTCAGGTTTTCCTATCCCTGGCACTGGTTCCCACAGCAGTTTCCGCTTGTGACTGTTTTTCCTCCTCTGTTTCTCTAATCTTGGGGTAGTGGTTTGCCCTGTATCCTCATCTTAAATATCCAAGAGGAGTTGGTTTCTTAAATTGTTCAGCTTCTTAAATGTTGTTCAAAGATATTGACAACTTCTAAGCTTACATGTGGAGCATGAAGTATGAATAGTAGGAGGTTGTGATGAGGTGAACTGTCTTATTTAAAATAAACTAACAAAATATGTTAAAAGATTTTCAATTTTATAAAAAAAAACAGAGATCTTTGTGTCAAAATATTTTTCCATATAATTGGAAAAGATATAACATACAAAAATTATGGCAGAAGGGAGAGACTGCCAATTTTACAAACCTTATTTGCAAAAGTAAATGGACTAGCATAACATAAAGGCTAGTGTTATATTATCATAATAGATACAAGGTTTTTATAATCTATTATCAAAATTTTGACAGAAGAGAGAAATTATATATACATATATCAGTTCAATTCAGTCACTCTGTCATGTCCAACTCTTTGCAACCCCATGAACCGCAGCACACCAGGCCTCCGTGTCCATCACCAACTCCCGGAGTTTACCCAAACCCATGTCCATCAAGTCGGTGAAGACATCCAACCATTTCATCCTCTGTCGTCCTCTTCTCCTCCTGCCCTCAATCTTTCCCAGCATCAGGGTCTTTTCCAATGAGTCAGCTCTTCACATCTGGTGGCCAAAATATTGCACTTTCAGCTTCAACATCAGTCCTTCCAATGGACACCCAGGACTGATCTCCTTTAGGATGGACTGATTGGATCTCCTTGTCTTTTGAAGGACTCTCAAGAGTCTTCTCCAACACCACAGTTCAAAATTCTGAACCACAATTCAGAACCACAGTTCAATTTTCCAGCTCTCAGCTTTCTTTATAGTCCAACTCTCACATCCATACATGACCACTGGAAAAACCATAGCCTTGACTAGATGGACGTTTGCTGGCAAAGTAATGTCTCTGCTTTTGAATATGCTATCTAGGTTGGTCATAACTTTCCTTCCAAGGAGTAAGCGTCTTTTAATTTCATGGCTGCAATCACTACCTGCAGTGATTTTGGAGCCCAGAAAAATAAAGTCAGCCACTGTTTCCACTGTTTTCCCATCTATTTGCCACGAAGTGATGGGACTGGATGCCATGATCTTAATTTTCTGAATGTTGAACTTTAAGCCTACTTTTTCTCTCCCCTCTTTCACCTTCATCAAGAAGCTCTTTAGTTCTTCACTTTCTGCCATAAGGCTGGTGTCATCTGCATATCTGAGGTTATTGATATTTCTCCTGGCAATCTTAATTCCAGCTTATGCTTTCTCCAGCCCAGCATTCCTCATGATGTACATACTCTGCATATAAGTTAAATAAGCAGGGTGACAATATACAGCCTTGATATACTCCTTTTCCTATTTGGAACCAGTCTATTGTTCCATGTCCAGTTCTAACTGTTGCTTCCTGACCTGCATACAGGTTTCTCAAGAAGCAGGTCAGGTGGTCTGGTATTCCCATCTCTTTCAGAATTTTCCGCAGTTTATTGTGATCCACACAGTCAAAGGCTTTGGCATAGTCAATAAAGCAGAAATAGATGTGTTTCTGGAACTCTCTTGCTTTTTTATGATCCAGAGAATGTTAGCAATTTGATCTCTGGTTCTTCTGCCTTTTCTAAAACCAGCTTCAACATCTGGAAATTCACTGCTTACAAATTGCTGAAGTGTGGCTTGGAGAATTTTAAGCATTACTTTACTAGTGTTGAGATGAGTGCAGTTGTGTGGAAGTTTGAACATTATTTGGCATTGCCTTTCTTAGGAATTGGAATGAAAATCGACCTTTTCCAGTCCTGTGACCAATGCTGAGTTGTCCAAATTTGCTGGCATATTAAGTGCAGCACTTTCACAGCATCATCTTTCAGGATTTGAAATTGCTCAACTGATATTCCATCACATCCACTAGCTTTGTTTGTAGTGATGCTTCTTAAGACCCACCTGACTTCACATTCCAGGATGTCTGGCTCTAGGTGAGTGATCACACCTTGTGATTATCTGGGTTGTGAAGATCTTTTTTGTACAATTCTCTATATATATGCAAATTTAAAAGCAATTTAATCTAGGTATAATAAACTGTTGGGTAAGGGGAAATGAGAATGTAAATGTCCACTCAGGCACTGTCTTATATTTCTGGGCCTCTGTAGAAAAGGGACTTGCCAGGGTCCAGCCTCGGTGGATCCAGCGTAATTTGAAAGGGAGACAGAATTGGTGTCCTAGGAAAAAACGTATTTAATTACAGATATAGAGAGAGATTAGAAATGGATAGTGTAGTAGGAAATATTAGTGGAGAAAAAGAGGCTGAATAACTTGGTTTACGTGGGATACCAATAAAGCTTCGAGACAAGAAGCGTGCACCACCTACATAGTCTGCCGGCGCCCGCTTGAATATCGGAGGGTGCCTTTCCTTGGGCTCCCTCTCACGTGGAACTTAAATGCCAGGGCAAAATTAGCAGGCTTGGTGAGTACGCACACTCCAGATGGGAATTCAGGCAGAAAAACGGAGAACAAGAAAGAACGACACGGGGGAATCAGTCTTTCCAGAAACTGATTCAATCTCTTTATTTTTAGGTTTGCTTATATACCTTTTGTTACACATAGAGACAAATGGAAATTTTAAAGTCACGCGGGGGTCGGCAGTCCTGACCTTTATCAAAATCAGGTGCTTCATAAAAATGTATACAAAAAGGTCTTAGGGGTTTTACATCATCTTCTGGCCATAAGGCCCACTAACATTTTATGATCCTTTCTTTCTGATAACGGTCAGTCAACCAAAAGTCTTATTTTCCGGGGGTGATTTTTCTTAAACCAGGCACCACGTTCCGAAGGTATCAGATAAAGTTGCATTCCTATAGGGTGAGGGTGTAGTGGGTTACAATTAAGAAAGTAATTTACTTAGCCTAAAGTTAACATGATTAATCTAAAGGTTAATACTTATTTCTCCTATATGCTAGTTATATATTTATTAATATGTATAAGGGCAGGGGATTTAGCAGCAAACATTGGCCCAATAAATGAAAAAAACCCTTCGCCAATATAATTCTTAATCAACCCACTATACTAATAATTTCTAACTTCCTAAAAGAATCTGCCTTTAGTACGTCTAAAACATCTCATGCCTCTCATGGGTGGGAGGCTGTAAACAATCACACGTGGCTGGACAAACCTGTACAGGCAGGCTAGGTAACCTTCAGAGGAGTTCGTAAGTCGAAACACTCTTGTCACACCCAGGGATTTTTATTAACTGGAACTGTAGGTTAACTCCTTCTCCAAGAGAGGTGGTGGGGGAACAGCGCCCCATAAAGTCAGAGGTATAAGTGTGAGCATAAAACAGTAAAGGAGGCACCCTGGTTTTGGGGGTAGATGCTCGGGAACAGGGGGTCTCCTGAGATTCGATCTTGCCTTTGCGTAATGCCAAGCCTCCTTTCTCATGACCTTTGCCGAGGGCGGAGTTCCTCACGCTGGCTCCCGGCAGGGACTGAACTGTTCACTGTACACAAAGAGAAGAATACAACATTTAATATATGTATACAAATAGATATCAAAGATATTTCATAAATTGGTGAGCCATACAGGTTTTTTTTTTCCTCAAATTCATGAATTTTTTTGAGCAATAAGTGAGATGATAGAGATTTTCATGCAGAAAAACATGCTGCTAGGGAAAAAACAAGGCATCCCCAAAGAGTGAAAAACCATAGGGTGAAACCTGCCGTAAGTCATAATTAGGCCTTTCCTGGTGGCTCAGCGGTAAAAAATCTGCCTGTCAATGGAGGAGACACAGGTTCCATTCCTGGTCTGGGAGTATCCCACATGGAGCAGAGCACATAAACCTGTGTGCACAAGTACTGAACTTGTGTTCTGGAGCCTAAGAGGCACAACTACTGAGGTCCATGTGCCCTCTAGTGCATGCTCTACAGTAGGAAAAACCACGGCGATGATAAGCCCATGCACTACAACTAGAGAGTAGCCTCAACTTGCCCCAGTGAGAGAAAGCTCACGAGCAGTGAACACCCAGCACAGCAAAATAAATAAATAAATAAACAATTCTTCATTAAAAAAATCATAATTAAAGTTAAGGAAAACTATTATATCCATATTATCATAATATACAGTAAAACAATGCACAGTAAAAATTCGGGACACTAAATAAAACCTGCAGTTTGAATTTAGCATTGTAAATATACATGTATAAACAAATTACTAATAAGTTACTAATCATAAATAACAAATAACTTTAAAGAAATATTGATAATGCGTTGATGAAATTATTAATAAAGAATTTATTAATAAGAAAATTATTGATAAATACCTAAGAATTAAAAGTTTATTAATAAGGAATTTATTGATAAATACCTAACAACAATTATTATTTTTCATTTGTATATGAATTGACTTTTGCTTGCTTCTTTAGATTTTAATTATTTAAAAATAAATATATATATGTATTTGAAAGATCAGCAAAATTCTGGATAGCCTATTAAAATAATATACATAAAATTCACCTGCTTCTTTTACTTTACTTATTTTTCTCTGAGATGTTTCTGTGCTTATGTGACTGTTTTAATTAATAATTTTATTTTGTTCATATTGTAGTGTGATTATTTATTTTTTCATGCAGAGTTTCTATTTACATTTTGCCAACTGTTTAACCAAAATCACAATGAGTCTTTGAAAGAAAGTTAGTTCTTGATAGGGAAATATAGGAGAATTCCCTAAAAGTGTAAACTCCAGTGCATCATCAAAGAAGGTATAGTTAAGTGGCTCTTGTAAAAGTTCATTAAAATCCTGAATAATCTTTCTAATTCTAGTAAATACAGCACAAACAAACAAACAAACAAAAAAACCAAACAAGCAAAAGACCTCAAATGTATATAAAAGTAAGGCAGATTGCAGCTTTAATTTTCTAGATAATTGAGGATTGTGAGAAATTGTTATAGAAGAACTAGCAAAACTGCCAGGACACTTCAATGTGAAAGGACAAAAGTAAAAAAGAACTAACTGAATGTGAATAGAAGCTATCTCAGCAAGGTGATCTTGGATTAAACCTCTGATCAATCCAAAGCAAGCTCAGAAAAACTAAATTTGTCATCACCACAGATCTCAGTATTTTGTGATGTAGAATCATGTTATACCAAGATAACATCTAAGCTCTCATCCACTTTTCACTCTATTTCTGGCATTTCAGCACATCCTAGAAAAGCAAAGCATTCTCTCTCTCTCTCTCATTCTCTGTCCTTTTTGCCTTGTATAGCTTGTGACAGTTAGAATCCTTCAACAAATCTAGGTGATGCAATATGAATATTCACATATTAATTTAACACATTTCAGACAACTAGAAGAGACTTCTGAAGCTTGAGAAAGACATACTCACAAATGAAAAATGATGTTCCCAACAAGAAAATTAGTTTAAAGAAAGAATTATTTTCTTCTTGTATAATAGATATGTAAGTTAATTTTGGGGGAAAAAACGTAATACTGTTGTCCCTTGAACAACACAGGTTTGAACTGTGTAGGTCTATTTACATGTGGATTTTTCTCTTCAGACATTTTTCAATAGTCAATACTACAGCACTGGAAACTTGTCAGTGTTTCAATACAGAGCCACAGTTACAGAAGAGCTGCATATTCGAAGGGCAAACATTATTTATGCACAAATTTCCCAGCACTGAATGTCAGCATCCCTAACTCTCAAGTTGTTCCAAAGTTCAGCTGTAATGTATTGACAAGACTTAAAAGTAATGTCAAGGAAGTTATCTCTAATGTTCAACAACATATTCATTAACACATAAGCTAGCATCCAACCAACACTTGGCATACATTTTTTGATAGATCATAATCTAAATACTGGATATATATCCCTTAGCTTTAGACAGTTTGTTGTTTAGATGATATTAACCTGAAGACTCTCAGAGATGGCATTTTGTCTCATCTCCAAATGATCTTGAATTATATGAAATGTAGTCTTAAATTATCAAACAAACTTTTGAAAAAATATGTATTTCATAATATCGGTAGTTGCACAATACCCTGGGTAAAATATTCCTTTGCCAAGCCATGCGAAAAACTGTTTTTAAATTAAGTTAACAAACGTTGTGAAGACCAAAATAAATAATAAGGACTTTGTCATTATAAGTGTTAAAAATTACGTTGACAATAATCATGAAATATTTTCTGATGATTCAATAAAGGGATACATGCAATAATAAATGATTCCTCAAGGAAATGGTATATTCATAATGAAATATTAAGAAATAAAGCTAAGTAAGTATAACAAGAAAAGATGAAAAAATGCAAAAAGGAAGTAAATACTCTCCTATTCTCTCATATTTTAAAAAATTTTATCTTTCTTCTTTCACTTAACATTTTTGTCCTATGAGTATTTTAACATGTAATGTGAGACCTCTGAATATGCCACATTTTTTCTGTTTATATCTCAACTAAGGCTAGATAAGTAGTAAATGTACACAGTTTATTGATGATGTTGAACAGAATGATTATAATTTTAGTCTATTTTTATATCATTTTTAGTTTACATGCTCCATTCACTATATACCTTTATTTTCTCTTTTGATAAGTAATATCAGTAACTAATCTAAACTCTTTGGTAATAAATATAATCCTAACACTAAAATATTCATGAATTTATTTATTAAAATGTAAAGAATTTAAGGAAGCATATTGCAGGGGGCAAAAACCATACTTACAAGATTGTTTAGAAATTCTGTCTATGCTGAAAACAGATACTTTGAAACTTTAACAAAATTAACAAACTTGTAGTTTAGTTTTTGAGTCATAAATATGATTATAAGAGGATAGAGAAAGAGACAGAGCAAGATAATAAACCATATGTATGTTTTAAATTTAAATAACTTTCACCATCAAACTGCTTTCAAAATATTTCAACTTACTTAACATTACTTTATGTAAATGTTTAAATATTCAAAATCTGTACATTTCCTAGATACGCTAGCATCTGATAAGGTGCTAGCATATGTTGGGATTATAATTATTTAAGATGTCTAGAATAAAAATTTCACTCTCTATGAAAACAATGAAAACATGATAGAACAAAAAATATACCATTTTCAGTGTTTTACTTTTTTAAATATATTAAAATAATCACTTGCGGTTTAATTATAGAAACATTTAACTAACAGCACATTTTAATTATTCTTAATTATTCAAGGACTGTACATTTGTTATGCTGCTGTTGTTGTTGTTCAGTCAGTCAGTTGTATCCGACTCTTTGCGACTCCATGGACTGCAGCACACCAAGCTTCCCTGTCCTTCTCTATCTCCCAGAGTTTGCTCAAACTCACGTTCATTGAGTCAATGATGCCCTCTAATCATCTCATCCTCTGTCACCCCCTTCTCCTCTTGCCCTCCATCTTTCCCAGCATCAGAGTCTTTTCTAATAAGCTAGCACTTCACATCAGGCAGGCAAAATATTGGAGATTTAGCTTCCGTATCAGTCTTTCTGAGGGATATTCAGGGTTAATTTTGTTTAGGATTGACTGATTTGATCTCCTTGCTGTCCAAGGGACTCTCAAGAATCTTCTCCAGCAGTTCAAAGGCATCAATTCTACAGTGCTCAGCTTTCTTTATGAACCAACTCTCACATCCATAAGTGACTACTGAAAAACAAAACAAAACAAAACAAAACATAGTTTTGACTATATGGACTTTACTAGCAAATTGATGATATGGACTTTATCAGCAAATTGATGTCTCTGATTTTTAATATGCTGGCTAGGTTTGACATAGCTTTACTTGCAAGGAGCAAGAGTCTTTTAATTTCATGGTTACTGTCCACAATGATTTTGGAGACCAAGAAAATAAAGTCTCTCACTGTTTCCATTGTTTCCCCGTCTATTTACCATGAAATGATGGGACCAGATGCCGTGATCTTATTTTTTTTAATATTGAGTTTTAAGCCAGCTTTTTCACTCTTCTCTTTCAACTTCACCAAGAGTTTCTTTATTCCCTTTTGCTTTATGCCATCAGGATGGTGTCATTAGCATATCTGAGGTATTTGATATTTCTGCCAAGCAATCTTGATTCCAGCTTAAACTTCATCCAGTCCCACAGCCTTACAGCTCTATATAGACATATTTTTTTCCTCAAAAAATCTTTGATTTCAGTGGATAGAAATACTAATATTTTAAGTAATTTAGGGGAAGGTAAATAAATATTAGGAAATACTAGTCTCAGAGAAAAACTCATGGCAGATATTATTTAGTCTCTTTTTAAATTTGTAGAGGAGGAACAGTGATTTATATATATTTACACAAGATTTGTAGTTAGAGAAAATCTAAATCATAATTTTAAAAACAATTTATTTCAAGGGAATATGTTGAAATAAGTTATCTGACAAGGGTGAAGGTGTTTCCCTGAGTTATGACATGAAAGATGAAAAGATATCATTTCTTGTGACACTGGTAATACCAGCAAAGACAATTTTTTTTTATGATTTTCAAATGATTGCAAAAGTGGTACCTATAAGTGATACATTCATTTTTTTAAATCACCTGAATCTGTTACTTCAGAGTCAAGCTATCATGAATTTTAATGTTCAGAATAAGATTTCTTACAAAGAAACTGGTAAGAAGTAACTTCTTACCAACAAATCACTGGATTGCTTAGAAACTGACACTTTCTGAACATTTTATTTTCTTCATATTTTAGACAAAGAAATGTTACAAGGCATATTAAGAACCCTGTCCAAACTCTTCAGCAGGACAGGAAGAAATACTTCCACAAGTCAATTGCAGCCAAAGACTGCATTAGGAAGCATCCAGTTGTGGGAGCACCTTAGCTAAAATGTTCACTTTTCTCACTTTGGCCTATGATGAACATGCTTATTGATTTAGCATCAGCCGGGCTAGATACAGAACACCTCAGTGTGACATCTCATCAAAACTGCTGGATCAATTTCATCTGAATATACGAAATGATTCAATACCACCAAATACCTGCTACCAATATTTAACTGAGCATTAAATTCTATTAATTTAGGGGAAGGGAGGCAATTGCATGTGGAAATTGATATATCAGTAAAGTTAACTGTAATTATTAATAAATTGTTCATACAGGTTCTGACAGTTTGGGCAATATGGGAAGGAATTAGAAGTGCAAAAATAATTGAGGGGGGGCCCTTCCCTGACTGGTGAAGGAGAGGGTGTACAGGAATGGGCAGAGAAAGACATTAGTGTGTGACACATGAAGTAAAGCTACCAACTGAGTGGAAGAAAAGAAGATTCAGTACAAAGAGGCTCAGACAGAATTTCTCAGCCAGGTTAGTGGAGAATCTCAAGGGAAAAACTGCTCATTACAGGATCCTACACCCTACTTGTGTGACAATTACCTGGAATCCAATGCCCCTGCCATGTATGCTTTGTCAATGAACATCTCAAATACTGAGGCTTGTCATGAATGCTACTGTTTGAGGCTATCAGTAGCTACATGGTCCTCAGAAAATTATTTCTCAAAGACAGAGGTGACACACTACTACAACTGCTGCAGATATTCTGGTTGAAATACAAAATTATCATTTATCTTGACATTATGAAATTATTAACATTATTTTACATATGATGATTTATGCTTATTATTTAAAATTGTAAGTCATAATTTTCTAACATTGTTATTCTGATCATTGATCAGTCTTCAGATTAATTTTAACTCTAGCCTAACACATGTTAGCAGTTAAGGGCCTTCCCACCTACCATGAGTCTTCCAATAATGTGATTCAAGGATTTTATATGAACAATGATTCCGCAGGTTCATAATTAAATTTGAATGATGGTATACTTATTATGATTATTTTCATAGCACCTGAACTGAGGGAAACAAAGGTAAATGCTGCCAGTTGTAATACAAGAGAAGAAAATCAATTAGATGTGCCTTCTTTTTGCCCTCTTTGTCACCCTTGTCTTTTGTACATCAGCATTCTTACAGTTTTAGGTTGAGTTCTCCTGAAGCAGAATTTAAGATGAGAAATGAAGTAAGACTGATTATTAGAAGAATGTTTCCAGGAAAAATCTGAAAGAGCAGTGAAGAAATGGGGCAGAAAAGCAAAAGAGATCAAGTGCATAGACACAATCAAGCAAAATTCCACAAAGGGTCATTTCGCTTTAATCCCATGTGAAGGGGAGCACTGGAGATGCTCTGCCTCATGCCTCAGTGTTGATTGACTAGGAAGGGAGAGATCTTGCCTGCATGTCCTCCCCCTAAAGAATATGAGTACAATTCATGCACATTGTAAGGAGTTGAAGGGGTGGAGCACTGAAGATGTCTGCCATGGGCTTTCCCTTTGGGATGGAATCATGGAAGTGTTGGCTTTATTTTCCACCCCCAGTTGTTGATACTCATAACTGAGCAACTGACCAAAATGAAAAGATTATGGAAAGACAGAAAGAATGGCTCCAATTTTTATGTAACAGTGGTATCATACACCTGGAAACTAAACAGTTTACTATAGTAAGCAGTGAATATACACGTTTATTAAAAGGAGAATGAATAAGGGGTTAATAAATACTGTGATATTCCAACTTTCTCTCATATGCAAATAATTTGCATGCAAATTATTTTAAGAGTCTAGTGAATCTATATGTCTACCAAAAATAGTTTCTGGACTAAATGAATATTATCTCTAGTGAAAATGTTATAAATATGATATAATCTATTTTGATTAATAAAGTGCACATCAAATATTAATGTTTTAATAGCTCCTCTTATTTATTTCTCTGTTTTATAAATGCTGCAGACAGTTTTATCAGCTGAGAGCCTGATATTTTATTTCAGATTTTATTTATAAAATAGGTACTTAAATATGAAAAATATGGAAATCACTTGTACCATAGACCACAAGATGACATTAAAGTACACAAAGGGTAAATATTAACAGATAAGAAAGCCTTCTTCAGTGATCAATGCAAAGAAATAGAGGAAAAGAACAGAATGGGAAAGACTAGAGATCTCTTTAAGAAAATTAGAGATACCAAGGGAACATTTCATGCAAAGATGGGCTCGATGAAGGACAGAAATGGTCTGGACCTAACAGAAGCAGAAGATACTAAGAAGAGGTGGCAAGAATACACAGAAGAACTGTACAAAAAAGATCTTCACAACCCAGATAATCATGATGGTGTGATCACTAATCTAGAGCCAGACATCCTGAAATGTGAAGTCAAGTGGTCTTGGAAAGCATCACTACGAACAAAGCTAGAGGAGGTGATGGAATTCCAGTTGGGCTGTTTCAAATCCTGAAAGATGATGCTGTGAAAGTGCTGCACTCAATATGCCAGCAAATTTGGAAAACTCAGCAGTGGCCACAGGACTGGAAAAGGTCCGTTTTCATTCCAAATCCAAAGAAAGGCAACGCCAAAGAATGCTCAAACTACCACACAATTTTGCTCATCTCACATGCTGGTAAAGTAATGCTCATAATTCTCTAAGCCAGGCTTCAGCAATATGTGAACCGTGAACTTCCTGATGTTCAAGCTGGTTTTAGAAAAGGCAGAGGAACCAGAGATCAAATTGCCAACATCCGCTGGATCATGGAAAAAGCAAGAGAGTTCCAGAAACACATCTATTTCTGCTTTATTGACTATGCCAAAGCCTTTGACTGTGCGGATCACAATAAACTGTGGAAAATTCTGAAAGATATGAGAATGCCAGACCACCTGACCTGCCTCTTGAAAAATCTGCATGCAGGTTAGGAGGCAGCAGTTAGAACTGGACATGGAGCAACAGACTGGTTCCAAATAGGAAAAGGAGTACATCAAGATTGTATATTTTCAACCTGCTTATTTAACTTCTATGCAGAGTACATCATGAGAAACGCTGGACTGGAAGAAACACAAGCTGGAATCAAGATTGCCAGGAGAAATATCAATAACCTCAGATATGCAGATGACACCACCCTTATGGCAGAAAGTGAAGAGAAACTAAAAAGCCTATTGATGAAAGTGAAAGAGGAGAGTGAAATAGTTGGCCTAAAGCTCAACATTCAGAAAACGAAGATCATGGCATCCGGTCCCATCACTTCATGGGAAATAGATGGGTAAACAGTGGAAACAGTGTCAGACTGTATTTTGGTGGGCTCCAAAATCACTGCAGATGGTGACTGCAGCCATGAAATTAAAAGACACTAACTCCTTGGAAGAAAAGTTATGACCAACCTACATAGTATATTCAAAAGCAGAGACATTACTTTGCCGACTAAGGTCCATCTAGTCAAGGCTATGATTTTTCCTGTGGTCATGTATGGATGTTAGAGTTGGACTGTGAAGAAGGCTGAGTGCCGAAGAATTGATGCTTTTGAACTGTGGTGTTGGAGAAGATTCTTGAGAGTCCCTTGCTCTGCAAGGAGATCCAACCAGTCCATCTTAAGGGAAATCAGTCCTGGGTGTTCATTGGAAGGACTAATGCTGAAGCTGAAACTCCAACACTTTGGCCACCTCATGCGAAGAATTGACTCATTGAAAAAGACTCTGATGCTGGGAGGGATTGGGGGCAGGAGGTGAAGGGGACGACAAATGATGAGATGGCTGGATGGTATCACGGACTCAATGGACGTGAGTTTGAGTGAACTCCAGGAATTGGTGATGGACAGGGAGTCCTGGCATGCTGGGATTCATGGGGTTGCATAGCAGCAGACACGACTGAGCGACTGAACTGAATTGAACTTATTATTTGAATCTCATGGTCATATGAGATTCTCTTTATGACCCACAATTGGAGAAATCTTAATTTAAAGCAGCATTTCTTTTTGACTGAAATGTTACCAGTAAAAAAAGCACCTACAAGTCAAGTAGGTGTTCAAAAGTGTTTTTTTTTTTTTTTAAGATGAGATTATTTAGACTACCACATTTAAACACTGATTAATCTCTTCCCCCAACAACAATTTTAGCTGCATCTTAAGCAAGTCTAAACTCATGACTTGGAATATGAAAGAAATTAATATGCTCTGCTTTTGCCATGATAAGTATATAAAAATATCTAAATTATTTTTAAATTCTTAATAAAGTTTGGAACCAGTCATAAGTTAATTTGAGTGGAGGATTAAAGGACAACATTACTTTTAATTGGAAGTGGTTAGCCTTTCATGTACATAGCCTAAAGAATAATTAATAATCTTATAAACACATATTTCTATTAGATTAAAGTCTGATATTGGATGCTACAAAATGTTCTTGGAATATTTAAGGTTCAATTCAGTTCAGTTGCTCAGTCGTGTCTGACTCTTTGCGACCCCATGAACTGCAGCACACCAGGCCTCCTGGTCTATCACCAGCTCCTGGAGTTTTCCCAAACTCATGTCCATTGAGTCAGTGCTGCCTTCCAACCTTCTTGTCCTCGGCTGTCTCCTTCTCCTCCTGCCCCTTCAATCTTTTATAGCATCAGGGTGTTTTCCAATGAGTCAGCCCTTTGCATCAGGTGGCCAAAGTACTGGAGTTTCAGCTTCAACATCAGTCCTTCCAATGGACACCCAGGACTGATCTCCTTCTGGATGGACTGGTTGGATCTCCTTGCAGTCCAAGGGACTCTCAAGAGTCTTCTGCAACACCACAGTTCAAAAGCATCAATTCTCCGGTACTCAGCTTCTTCACAGTCCAACTCTCACATCCATACATGACCACTGGGAAAACCATAGCCTTGACTAGATGGACCTTTGATGGCAAAGTAATGTCTCTGCTTTTGAATATATTATGTAGGTTGGTCATAACTTTTCTTCCAAGGAGTTAGTGTCTTTTAATTTCATGGCTGCAGTCACCATCTGCAGTGATTTTGGAGCCCCCCAAAATACAGTCAGCCACTGTTTCCCCATCTATTTGCCATGAAGTGATGGGACCGGATGCCATGATCTTAGTTTTCTGAATCTTGAGCTTTAAGCCAAATTTTCCCTCTCTCTTTCACTTTCATCAATAGGCTCTTTAGCTCTTCTTCACTTTCTGCTATAAGGGTGGTGTCATCTACATATCTGAGGTTATTGATATTTCTCCCAGCAATCCAGATTCCAGCTTCTGCTTCTTCCAGCCCAGCATTTCTCATGATGTACACCGCATATAAGTTAAATAAGTAGGGTGACAATAAACAGCCTTGACATACTCCTTTTCCTATTTGGATACAGTCTGTTGTTCCATGTCCAGATCTAATTGTTGCTTCCTGACCTTTACCAGTTTTTACTGAAAGTAAATATAAAAGGGTAATCCAAAGGGAAAAAAAAAAGTTTTAAATAGAATTGACAGTAAAGTCAGCAATTTTTAGATTAGGTGATGGATCTAAAGGTGTTTTATATTGTCTGTGCCATAGCTGTTCTAAGTCGCTTCAGTCATGTCTGATTCTTTGAGACCCTATGGGTTTTAGCCAGTACAGTTCCTCTGTCCATGGGATTCTCCAGGCAAGAATACTGGAGTGAATTGCCGTGCCCTCCTCCAGGAGATCTTCCCAATCTGGGGATCAAACATCCAACTATTATGTCCCTTCCATTGGCAGGTGGGTTCTTTACAACTAATGCCACCTAGGAAGCCCTATTTTCCCTGTACATTCTTCCAAATATTTTCAATATCTTCATGGGATATGATACTCCAAATGTGCTAAAGGCTTTATCATTCTTTATTATATGAAATTTTTAGTCTCTTCAGTTCAGTTCAGTTCAGTTCAGTCACTCAGTCTTGTCCAACTCTTTGCGACCCCATGAATCGCAGCACGCCAGGCCTCCCTGTCCATCACCAACTCCCGGAGTTCACTGACTCATGTCCATCGAGTCAGTGATGCCATCCAGCCATCTCATCCTCTGTCGTCCCCTTCTCCTCCTGCCCCCAATCCCTCCCAGCATCAGAGTCTTTTCCAATGAGTCAACTCTTTGCATGAGGTGGCCAAAGTACTGGAGCTTCAGCTTTAGCATCATTCCTTCCAAAGAAATCCCAGGGTTGATCTCCTTCAGAATGGACTGGTTGGATCTCCTTGCAGTCCAAGGGACTCTCAAGAGTCGTCTCCAACACTACTTAAAGCATTTGAATTTGTGACTCTTGTACAAAATCTGCCTTGTTTAAATCATAGTAAGAAATAAGATTAAAATTATTTCATCTGCTTTCACTCATGTAACTTTTTTTTTTCAAAGTTTGAAAGGGTATTCATTGTAGTAATAATATCAAAATCTGGGTAAGTAAAGGTTACATTTTTTAAGTATGTGCTATGCTGTGCTGTGCTTAGTCACTCAATCGTGTCCAAGTCTTGTAACCCCATAGAATGTAGCCTGTCAGGTTCCTCTGTCCATGAGATTCTCCAGGGAAGAATACTGGAATAGATTACCATTTCCTTCTCCAAGGGATTGTCCCAATCCAGGAATCAAACTTGGGTCTCCTGCATTGCACGCAGATTCTTTACCAACTGAGCTATGACTATATATTAAATCTGAAGAAGTCACACTCAAATCCACTGAGAGAACTACTGAGAGAATATATCTGGTGAGCTAACACTTATTAAGAAGCAAGAAAGGGACATTATCAACTCCTGACAAAATTTCCAATAGAAGAGAGTCTTCTATAGTTTCTGCTATTGAGATACTTCAAAATGGATAAGGATAATGGAATGCAGCTGGAGAAATTTCTAAAACTTAATAATGCAGACAGATAATATACAAATGATAAATTTATTAATCAAAATAAGTGAATGAGTCAAAAATTTCCTCCTGCAGACATTTTATCCTTGGAATCGATATGCTAGAAATTGCCTTTGTTATTATCTCAAACATGAAGCTGACATCCAAAGAAATCTATTTTAACACAATGTTATTGAAATATGTTGTTTATGAAAGTGTTTAATGTGAAAATATTGAATACCTTTCTCTGAATCCATCTTAAAATGGGTTATATTTTCTTGGTTTCACCCACAGATTGTAATGCCTCACGGATCAGAAGCACCCATGACAGAAGATGGACCAGGGAATTATCATGACACCTATACTTTTGATATATAGAGATGTTTTTATTATCAGTCCGTTTTTTTACTTCTATAGCATATTCTAAACTAACATTGAGATATTAGAATTTTGTCCTTAACTGTAATTGTTGCTGTCTCTTGACCACAAAGAAGATGCCTCCAGGTGCTGTCTCAGCCTTGTTTGTCCTCCTGAGGCCTGAATATCTCTATATTTCAAGTGTCAGCTTGCCTTCTGATTCATCTTTTACAGCTTGCTGCTGACTGTAACCATTAACTTAGGGATTTATTGTCCACCTAGTGATTTATCCATAGGAACTCATGACTCAAGTTTGAAAATTCAGCATAAGTGATTTCCAGCTAAGATGTTCATAAATTTTCTTTCTTCAACACACCCTTTCTATTATAAATACATAACAATTATAGATAAAATGTGAAACAGAAAGCCAAATAGTTAACGTGATGCTCAGAACAAATGCAGATATATTTGTGAACTGAAAATGGAAAAACACTATAAAAGAAGACCAGTTGTGGAACTGCCAAGTTCAGTCAAGGAATATGCAGTGGTATCTCAAAATTCTGGCATTTGCAAGATCAAAGAACTAAAACTCTTTCAGAGCTAGAAGAGAGCCAGAAATGTGTTTACAGAGTCTGACTATGTGTTTCATTGTGAAAAAGAAGTCTGAAGAAAAACAAAAACAAATCAGCTGTTTCCAGTTACCTAATACTAAAGCTGTTGGCCAGTTGAAGCTGGAGAACTCATGCATAGTTACCCTGAGGAAGTGAACCAAGCTGCCCACTGGTTTTTTAACTGGGTCTATATTACCCCCAATGTCACTGTAGGCAGGAGCTGTCAAGTATCATCTGGATGACAGGGAGGATCACAGTGATGGGAGCATTGACAAAACTATTGCCATGAAAGGCAATTACAAATGGAGAAAAAGAAACACACACACAAACAAATAATTTATTAAAAGCAAAACTGAAAGTATTGCCGAGAATTCAGTCAATTTTTGATCTTTGAAATAGTGAATATGTAGATGGAACTACTATGTGGCTAGGATGTTTAAAAAGGGGTCAGACATAAGAAGGGTGGCCAGATTAAATGATGTTTGCTCTTAAAATAACAATGGAAATGATCCTAGAAAGTGATTCCAACATGAAAAATTATACTATTTAAAAAAAATAATCAACAATCTTAATTTGAACATAAAATCATTCATGATGAACTTAAATTTATTAGAAACTTTCAAATTTTTCAGAATAAATATATTTTAAATATTCAATAAAAAATGCTCAATGAGAATAATTTCACTAATAAAAAGGGCAGCAAATTATAAAACTAAGTGAGAAGAAATTTAAAAAAAAAAACAAAATCAATTAGACTAAGAGACACAATCTTTGGATAAAAGTTCACTTGGAAGGAATTTGTCTAGAACAATACAAAATAAAAGAACTTGTGACAAAATATTGCTAATGAATTTACCAAGAAATCAATACGTAGGAAAGAGAAAAAATATAAATGAGTACTTATAATCATGATGTACTCTGCATATAAGTTGAATAAGCAGGGTGACAATATACAGCCTTGACCTATTCCTTTTCCTATTTGGAACCAGTCTGTTGTTCTGTGTCCAGTTCTAACTGTTGATACCTGACCTGCATATAGGTTTCTCAAAAGACAAGTCAGGTGGTCTGCTATTCCCATCTCTCTCAGAATTTTCCACAGTTTATTGTGACCCACACAATCAAAGGCTTTTGCATAATCAATAAAGCAGAAATAGATGTTTTTCTGGAACTCTCTTGCATTTTTGATGATCCAGTGGATGTTGGCAATTTGATCTCTGGTTCCTCTGCCTTTTCTAACACCAGCTTGAATACCTGGAAATTCACAGTTCATGTATTGCTGAAGTCTGCCTTGGAGAATTTTGAGCATTAATTTACTAGCATGTGAGATGAGTGCAATTGTGTGGTAGTTTGAGCACTCTTTGGCATTGCCTTTTTTAGGTATTGAAATGAAACTGAACTTTTCTAGGCCTGTGGCCACTGTTGAGTTTTCCAAATTTGCTGGCATATTGAGTGCAGCACTTTCACAGCATGATTTTTTAGGATTTGAAATAGCTCAACTGGAATTCCATCATCTCCACTAGCTTTCTTCATAGTGATGCTTTCTAAGGCCCACTTGACTTCACATTCCAGGATGTCTGTCTCTAGGTGAGTGATCATACCATTGTAATTATCTGGGTCATGAAGATCTTTTTTGTACAGTTCTCTGTATTCTTGACACTCTGTCCTTTATTGAGGCCATCTTTGCATGAAATGTTCCCTTAGTTTTTCTAATTTTCTTGAAGAGATCTCTAGTCTTTGCCATTCTATTGTTTTCCTCTATTTCTTTGCATTGATCTCTGAGGAAGGCTTTCGTATTTCTTCTTGCTATTCTTTGGAACTCTGCATTCAGATATTTATATCTTTCCTTTTCACCTGTGCATTTCACTTCTCTTCTTTTCACAGCTATTTGTAAGCCCTCCTCATACAGCCATATTACCTTTTTGCATTTCTTTTTCTTGGGGATGGTCTTAATCCCTGTCACCTGTACAATGTCATGAACCTCTGTCCATAGTTCATCAAGCACTCTGTCTATCAGATCTAGTCCCTTAAATCTATTTCTCACTTCCACTGTATAATCATAAGGGATTTGATTTTGGTCATACCTGAATGGTCTAGTGGTTTTTCCCTACTTTCTTCAATTTAAGTCTAAATTTGGCAACAAGGAGTTCATGATCTGAGCCATAGTTAGCTCCAGGTCTTGTTTTTGCTCTTATAGAGTTCTTATAGAGCTTCTCCATCCTTAGCTGCAAATAATATAATCAATCTGATTTCGGTGTTCATCATGAGATGAATGATTTTGGAGTACATCATGAGAAATGCTGGGCTGGAAGAAGTACAAGCTGGAATCAAGATTGCCAGGAGAAATATCAATAACCTCAGATATGCAGATGACACCACCCTTATGGCAGAAAGTAAAGAGGAACTAAAAAGACTTTTGATGAAAGTGAAAGAGCAGAGTGAAAAACTTGGCTTAAAGCTCAACATTCAGAAAACTAAGATCATAGAATCTGGTCCCATCACTTCATGGCAAATTGATGGGAAAACAGTAGAAACAGTGTCAGACTTTATTTTGGGGGGCTCCAAAATCACTGCAAATGGTGACTGAAGTCATGAAATTAAAAGACGCTTACTCCTTGGAAGGAAAGTTATGACCAACCTATACAGTATATTGAAAAGCAGAGATATTACTTTGCCATCAAAGGTCCGTTTAGTCAAGGCTATGGTTTTTCCAGTGGTCATATATGGATGTGAGGGTTGGGTTGTGAGGAAAGCTGAGCACCGAAGAATTGATGCTTTTGAACTGTGGTGTTGGAGAAGACTCTTGAGAGTCCCTTGGGCTGCAAGGAGATCCAACCAGTCCATCCTAAGGGAAATCAGTCCTGGGTGTTCATTGGAAGGACTAATGCTGAAGCTGAATCTCCAATACTTTGGCCACCTCATGCGAAGAGTTGACTCACTGGAAAAGACTCTGATGCTGGGAGGGATTGGGGGCAGGAGGAGAGGGGACTACAGAGGATGAGATGGCTGGATGGCATCACTGACTCAATGGACCTGAGTTTGAGTGGACTCCGGGAGTTGGTGATGAACAGGGAATCCTGGCATGCTGTGATTCATGGGGTCACAAAGAGTCGGACACGACTGAAGGACTGAACTGAACTGAACTGGCAACATCTATACTGAAAACAGAAATCATCTGAGAGTTTCTTTGTGTGTAGCTGGCAATTTGTTAGTTGCTTATTCAGTGAATTTTAGTAAGAGCCATTCAATTTATTTTCTCTCTTTTCGCCAAATTTATCCACTTTATACAGAGCCTAAATGGGTGTGCAAGTCCCTGAAAAATTTACATATGCTGCAACTCTCCAGGCAAGAGTACTCCCTCCAGGGGGTTTCCCTCTAGGGAGTATCCCCCTCCAGGGCATTTTCCCAGCCCAGGAGTCAAACCCAGGTATTCTGCACTGTAGGCAGATTCTTTATTCTGAGCTATTACAACATCCCTAAGATTTAGTTCGAAGGAATGGTATTTCTTGAAAACTCAACATTTCTTTGGTTTCATATATTTTGCTTTTTGCTCTTCTTTCTTGGTTAACTTGAGTTTCTTCAAATATTTGGGGAGATGCCAAGTAAAAACATCAAATCGACTTGTTTAGCCTAAAGGGATGTAAGTCACTGGGAGATAAATAATTGCTCAGAAAAAAAAAAAAAATCTGAATATATTATTTAGGATTTAGTGAGTTTCTCATCATTAAAATGTTATAAATATGAAGATAAAAATATTTTGTGCCTAGGAGGTTTAGAAAGGATCCCAAACATCAAAGGAATGGTCAGATTAAATTATTTTTCCTCTTAAAGGTACTTCTAAAGGAGAGACTTTTAAATGTTATCCATTTAAATATTCCAAGAGGTTTCTCTCAATTTTCCATTAAATTACCTACTCAGTGTTAAAAAAAAAAAAATAAAAAGCTATACCATTATTGTAAATGACCTAAATATCTCTGAAATCAAGTGTCAGTCACCATAATAAACCTAACAACAAAAACAAAATTAGTCTCTGGCCTGTAGATTAGAAATGTTTTAGACAAACAAAATGGATGGTTATTCATACTTCAGCTGTGTAAGTGATATTTCTGGTATCTGGTTTTTTGTTTTTGTTTTTTTTTTTTTTTTAATCCTGCATTGACAACCCCTATCAAAAAATCAATATCATTTTTTCTGTACAAAATCACACATTGAAACCCAAAATGAAATAACATAAAATAGGCTGAACTAGTTGTTTATATATTGCACAGAAATAAACATATCCCCAAATAACAACAACAACAAAAAAAAACCACTCATGTCTTAGTATAATACACAGTATTATGTCATCATGTGCTTTCTTGGTGAACTTATAAATTTTAGAAGTGTCAAAATTCAGACAATGGATAGAGGAGAGGATATCACTAAATTGACCAAGTCACAGTAAGTACATACATATACAAATAAGTTCTCTGACAATAAATCTGGAAACAGAATTTGTCCAGATCTCAAAGAAAATTTGAATAAAGCCATATACATTTAATATATCCTATATACTATTCATTATAGAGGTGTTGCAACAATAATCTTATTCAAAACATGGTAAACACATTTTTGAAAATTATCACAGATCTGTAAAAAATAGAAATGAGAATGCCATCCTAAATTAAATATCCACATATATGTAAAAGCATGAGTACATTCCTTATATTTAAATTAGTTGGCTCTCTGTGGCAGTGCCCTTCAAAAAAACAGAGATCACTCTCCATGTTTCAAACAGAGGAAATTGAGTACAGGGATTGATTATACATATCTGGAAATGTTGAGAAAACAAAAAGAGATGCAATCTATAGATCATCTACAGGTTAGACTTTAGAGAAAGACATCTTGCTGCATCCAGACCTTTTCCTTCTATGGTATTAGTGTAGTACCATATATCAAAGACTTTCTTCAGATGATTTAGACAGGTACTCTACTTTCTGACTCTGCATTTCCACAAATGTTTTCCTTCTGACCTGAAAGAGAATGATTTCTTGGCTGTTTATAGAATTCTTAGGTCACACAGCGACCTGGAGCAGTACAAATGACGATGGGTTTGAAAATGCAGCCACTATTTTGGAGACAAAATTTTGATCAAAATTCTGTCTTCTCTGTTGGATAATATGACCACTAACCTTTCCTCCTGTTCTTCTGTCATTCTTTTGTCAAAAACCTGGGAAAGTGTAATTGTTTTGCTGAGCTGTGCTCATGGACCCAACTGCTGTCTGTCTTCCACTGAAAAAAGGAAGGGCATGGACCCTTTAGCATCCATAGTGAAAAGAGACGATTTACAGAGAAAGCAGAATTGGAAACAGGAAGCTATCCACATAGAGCAGAGTATTCAGAGAAGACAAAAGAATTACAAATGTTGACCACAAAGAAAAAGAATGCGGTAACAACACACTTACACATAGATCTTTAACATGGATTTCAGGATAGAAAACTGAAATATGAATGGAAAGACAAAGAAGCAGAGTATAAGCAGACTGCCTTATCTTGTAGCAAAGGTAACCAGAGAGAAATGTCTGGTGATTCTGTTACTGATAAGAGAATACAATAATGAGATTTCTATTTGGAGAGTTTTCTTATTTTTAATATTTTTTATATCATCTATATTTTGAGTATTTTCTGAGTTTAGATTCTATTCTTGTTTTGGTTGTTTTGAGGGTGTAATGAATTAAGGGAGATATGTGATCACTGCAAGAAAGGAGGACAGCAAACTCAAGAAGAGAAAATATTTCCTAAACTGGACAAATTCAACTGAAGTAACTTGGAGTCAGAAGTAGCCTGAAAAAAATATTAAGCAAAATTCCTATCCCATGTATTCTTCTTTACCAAAACAAATTCTGATATATTAGGAGAGCTTGTGTCTCTTAATTTGTTTTGTATTGGAATTCAGTTTTGTTCAAATTTCACTTGATTTTTAAAAGGCAGTGGAATCTGTGTTACATATATAGATGGTTATCTGCAACTATCTAAATTTATATCCATTTCTTTAGAAAAGAAGCATCTATCCTGATTTTTTTTGGCATTTAGGGACATAAATATCAACAATATCTTTGAAATATTTGAAACAAATATCAATGACTAAATTCATTTAAATCAAGAATAGTAAATAGAAATTATAATAATAATTTTAGGTATATTCAAAATTTTTTTAAGATTCATATAGATTGTAGAAAATTAATTTTGGTGTTCCTAAGAACATAGCTGAAGAACAAGAACACAGCTAGCCAATGTATATGGATTCCCCTTATAGGAACTAATGATTAGTTTTCAATTCTGTTCATAGATTTTATTTTGCATGATGTGTTAAGCTATTGTCTCAGTCAACATGACAATAGCTTGAATTTAGTAAAGAGAAGAAACAAAAAAAAAAGACTTCTGTTTTTCCAGTAGTCATGTATGGATAAAAGAGTTGGACTACAAAGTAAGCTGAACACTGAAGAATTGAAGCTTTTGAACTGTGGAGTTGGAGAAGATGATGCTTGAGAGTCCCTTGGACTGCAAGGAGATCCAACCAGTCCACCCTAAAGGAGATCAGTCCTGGGTGTTCACTGGATGATGTTGAAGCTGAAACTCCAATACTTTGCCCACCTGATGTGAAGGGCTGACTCATTTGAAAAGACCCTGACACTGGGAAAGATTGGGGGCAGGAGAAGAAGGGGATGACAGAGGATGAAATGGTTGGATGGCATCACCGACTCAATGGACATGAGTTTGGGTAAACTCCGGGAGTTGGTGATGGACAGGGAGGCCTGGCATGCTGCAGCTCATGGGGTTGCAAAGAGTTGGACAGGACTGAGCGACTGAACTGAACTGAACCAAACTTTATGAAAGAGATTAGGCATCTACATACTCTATTTGTCTACTTTGTACCTATTTTGTGCATAACATAGAGAGCAGAAACCTTAGGAACTATTGAAACAGAGTCCTTTGAAGAATATCTAATAGTCTAAGAGAATGATAATCCCAGGAATGTTTATTTTTATGTGAAGGAATAAGTTATGTTACATCTTCTCAGCTCTCAGCAACTTTGGAAAACAAAGGTAAACCTTTTTAGACACATCTCAGTCTATTTTCATACTAATTATGTATTACCCTCTGAAAAACATCAAAGGATGTCATTACTTGGAAATAAGTAGAAATACAAAAGAGTCTAAAAAATTTCTTTGGTTAAAAAAAAGATCCATTTGGGGAGTGTGAGGAGGATAAATACATAAAAGATTAAGTGAACTTCTTATAAACAATTAGTCGAATACTATTTGAGTTATCATATTCAAATGCAAAGAAGTTATTATATGAGGGACAAAATGCATGAGCCCGTTATGAGGATTAATTTCATATTCAAAGTTGTTAGTGAAGTTATGTTGAATCTAAGCTGAAAAGAGTTCTTTAAAGTCTGGAAAAATCACTTGGTTGCCTTGGAGATGAAAGGACATTTGAGAAGATGACTCTGTGGGAGATGACTTATGGCACACTCTTCAGGATTACAAAAATGCAAAACTGATCATACTCTTCATTCCTATGCATACAGAGAGCCAGAGAATTTTTCACGTACATGTCCCTTTATAAATGATTCTAACCATAAAATTGTGATTCTTTTGAAGCTCTTTTTCAGAGTAAGCCATATTCACCACTGTGACCCCCGTATTTTGGTTGAATGAATGCCTTTCTGGAAGGAGTGGTTTCAGAAAAATGTTAACAAAGGCAAACAAAAAGTTGTTTGTTTTGTGACTGAGTATATTAAGCAGATAAAGAAAGAGGTTAGAGGATATTAAATTTGTGAAGCAATTCTGGAGGAAAAACCAAGCAAGGTGAATATTTTTAAGCATAGCCTGATGGCATCATTATCCACATACTTATTAACTGACTCTGTATTGTTCATTCAGCAAAGGCTTAGTGAGCATTTAATATGTGCTGGAAATTTAGTGTCACTCAGCAAATATTTTCCAAAGTTGAATTTATAAACAAAATGGTGACAACCAAGTTTTTGGAGATCTGGGTTCTAATCTCGAGTATGAAATGATGTGGGTAAGTCATCAAATAGGACTTCTCAGGTGGCTCTAGTGGTAAAGAATCTGCTTGCCAAAGCAGCAGACAGAAGAAACATGGATTTGACTCCTGGGTCAGGAAGATCTCTTGGAAGGAGGGCACGGCAATCCACTTCAGTATTCTTGTCTGAAGAATCCCACAAACAGAGGAGCCTGGTGGGCTACAGTCCCTGGGGTCTCAAAGAGTTGGACACGACTGAAGGGACTTAGCTTGAACACAAGTGATAGAATATCACCTTTAATTTGTGTCTTCATTGATGCATACACACAAAAATGCTCTAATAAATGAAAGTATTAAAAGATAACTTTTTGTACAAAATATTAGGATACTCTAGAATAAATTTGAGGAAATACCTACCTATACATTTACCATTCTAAAAGTAAACTAATAATTATTAATATTAATAATATTATTACATACTTTGAAATAACTATTTTTAACATGACCATAATTTTTAAATGAAGTAAAGCATACATCTATCTTCATGTGTAAATAATTTTGAAAGTACACTGTCTTAGAACAGATTTCCAGAAGCAAAGCATTTGATATATTTTTGGTAGGGGGAGAAGGAGGGAAGCTGCAGAAATGGAGACTAATTTAAGTCTAGGAGGAACCCTAGAGCACACATTGTGCAGTAAATTTGGCCTCACCTTGAGGCAAGGGAACTAGCTCCCTCCTTCACTTGTCCAACCAGGTTCTTATGAGGAAAGTGTATGGTACAGTGTTTGTGGCACAGGTGGAGATGAAAGGGAGGGTGGGAGATGGTTATCTTTCTCTATGAAGCACATCTCTTTGTCCAGAGGCACCAATGATATCCACCACTATCACAAATACATAATGAGAATTAATCTCATTTGGGGCTCTAAGGAGTAAAACAGATCTCTGCATCCCCTTTCAGTTCTAAACTACCCTGAAGGTGAGGCTCCAGGCAACATCAACAGTGTTGCTACTATGTGGGCAGTGCTTAGTTGCTCATTCCTGTCTGACTCTCTGGGACCCCATGGATAATAGCCCATCAGGCTCCTCTGTCCATGGAGATTCTCCAGCCAAGAATACTGGAGTGGGTTGCAATGCCCCTTCCAGGGAATATTTCTAACTCAGGAATTGAACCCAGGTCTCCAGTATTGCAGGCAGATTTTTTTACAGTATGAGCCACCAGGGAAGCCCAAGAATATTGGAGTGGGTAGCCTATCCCTTCTCCAGGGGATCTTTTCAACCCAGGAATTGAACCAGGGTCTTCTGCATTGCAGGTAGATTCTTAACAAGCTGAGCTAGGAGGGAAGTCCCATTCTGGCCTAAGAAAAAAAAGTGGAATGTGCAGAAATAAGCTCACCTGCCATAAACAGGATTTACTTTTTAAGAAAAAAAGTCCACTCAAAGTAAATAATCTGTCAAACGGATTCAAAGCACATCCTGGTGAATCTCATATAATTCAAGAGAAATAATCATAATATTTTAAATTATTTTGGTGATTGATACATCCTGCACAAATGTATTAACTGTTGCTGTTGTGTAGTTACTAAGTCATGTCAGACTCTTTTGGGACCCCATGGACTATAGCCTGCGAGGTTCGTCTGTCCATGGAATTCTCCAGGCAAGAATAGTAGAGTGCATTGCCATTTCCTTCTCCAGGGCATCTTCTAGATCCCAGGATCTGAACCCATGTCTCTCGTGTCTCCTGCATTGGCAGGTGGATTCCTTACTGCTGAGCCACCAGGGGAAACCCATTATTATGTCTAAATGATAGAAAATGATTATTAGATAAAACTGGTATAATAGAAAAAGTCCTAAACTGAACCCAGAGAAAATCATGGATATATCTAGTTCTAGATGTTTCATTATATTAGAATGAAACCATGCTAATTTATTGAAATGTGCAAGCCTAGTTCATCCCAGTGGGATGAAAGCTTTGGACTCAATCTTTCAAAGAAGATGGTGGCAACGGGTGATATGGTTAGGTAGCATCACTGACTCAGTGGACATGAATTTAAACTCTGGGAGAGAGTGAAGGACAGGGAAGACTGGCTTGCTGCAGTTGATGGTGTCGCAAAATATCAGGCATGTCTTAGCAACTGAACAACAACAATCTTGCAAAAAACTATTTTTCAAACTTAATATATAAATTACTTATCTGAGAAATTTTGCATAATTTTATATTACATGGTATATAACATTGACCCATGAGATCTAGCCTTTGCATATAAAACACATAAAATGGAAAAGAGAAACAATTTCAGAATAATTGAAGATATTTTTGCATATATTTTCTTCTCCACAAGAAAGCTCTGTGGATATCTTACTCTACCTGACTTTTCTTTCCTCTTTCCTTAGGGTAGATACATCTGAGCCTCTCTTTCTACAAAATCCTCCAGCCACTTAGCCTATTTTATCTTTGATGACTCATATCTTCCGTTTTGAAAACAGAGTCCTGTGGGATTCTTGGGCACAGAAGGCCTGAGTTTCAAAGGGGAGGTTCAAACAGTTGCTAATCAGGAAAGGGAGGGGGTGCAGAAACAAGCAAGGGACAGTCAGAAAAAAAGTGTAACTTTGGGGCAGGGTCCTGGTCACCTCAAATTACAAATATATCAATGTCTTTAAGGTCTTCTGTGTAAGTAAAAGACCAACCAAATGGAAGAAGATTCAGAGAGACTTCAAAGCTCATCCGTAGGACCATCTGAGGCCAGATTAAAGGAGTGCAGACCTTGCACACACCCTGATCCTTTTCAGCAACCCTGCCCTTGAAGCACTGCTATAAAACCCCTCATCAAATTCCTCCTGGTTGGGATTCACAGTTTTTGTGCCCATTTGCCTGGCAAGGGTATCCCTGGTGGCTCAGAGGTTAAAGCGTCTGCTTGCAATGCAGGAGACCTGGGTTCCATCCCTGGGTCAGGAAGATCCCCTGGAGAAGGAAATGGCAACCCACTCCAGTATTCTTGCCTGGAGAATCCCATGGACAGAGGAGCCTGGTGGGCTACAGTCCACAGGGTCGCAAAGAGTTGGACATGACTGAGTGACTTCATTTTCTTTCTTTCTTTGCCTGGCAAAGCAGTGAAGATATTCTCTTCTATTTCACCCAAAACTTTGCTTCCAAGATTGAATTGAATAAAAGTGCAAAGAGGCTGAGCTTTCAACATCATTACTACTTTTTCTTCTTTCATTCTCTCTTTACTCTCTGTTTTATGTTAGAAACTTTAAGGTAATTTTTATTCTGACAATATAAAAATCTCCAAAGAAAAAAAGACCATTAGTAGTGGGTAGATTTGGGGAATATTGAGCATTCTATAATAGAATCTCCACTTAAAGATGAGGGAGAGAAATGCCAGGAGCAATCATAGCTTATTAATATATGTTCCAGACAAATTAGATATTTTAAAATTAAGAATAAGTAAAGCAGAACATTTTGGCTAAGACTAATCGTGAAAATAATTGAAACAATGTTAGAAGATGTTATTTAAAATAACCAATAATTTCTATCCATAAAAAATTAAATCTTACACTTTTTTTTTACCATATATTTTCATTTATTCAAGGAAGAAGAAGTGTAAGGAAATCCCACATACATATCTTTAGAAATACAGAAATAGCCTAATATATAACTGAAAAGCAATTTATAAATTATGATGTATGTCTATATACACATAGGTGTAGGATTTTAAAATTATTTTTTAATATTGGAGGTATTGGGAATAGAGAATTGGACTTTCTTCATTCTATGTAAATTTATATTTCAGTCTGCTTAAAATTATTGCCTATTTTTAAATATATTTATTTGGTGGGTCTGAGTTTTAGTTGTGGTACACAGTATTTTTGATAGTCATTGCAGCATGTGACGTTTTTAGTTGCACCTTAAAGCCTTGCCATTTTGTTCACAAATTGGATATTTCAAAATTTACTGATGTTAGTTTCTTGCATTGTAATTTAATTTTCCTCTTTTATCTATAGGGTATAAGACATCATTGAGGATGGTGGTTAAAGGGAATGGAGTCTTTTAAGAAGAAGCCTGTCCTGAGAGAGGAAATTAGCTTAGTAAAGTCTACCCTAAAATACAGCAAATAGGCAATAATTTATCCCCTGGAATGTCTGATAATTTGGCTTAAATAGAAATCTACACATTTTTCACCCTCCTAGTGGTGGACCTAAGCAGGTGGTCCACCTATGAAAAGATTCAACCAGACTTGGACATAATACACTGGACCTTTAGGTTTTGAAGATGGAAAATTCTAGATATTCAGTTATAATTCCAGTTATTATGCAAGAATATTCAGTAAAATCTGTTGAAAGCTGCAGCTTACTCTCTAATATGTTATGGAGGCATAGGGTAAGAAACCTCTCCGTGCTATTGGTGGAACAGAAAAGAATGTGGAGAGAAGTGGGGCCAACTAGGAAGCAGCAGCAGCAGCCTAAGAAATCCATCAATCACATGCAAGAGGTGATCACTAGAGTAGGATACAGATATCACAGAAACTAGGACATGTAGCCAGACACCAAGCAAGAAAAGTCTGCCCTCTGTGGAACTGTTACTAAAACATGCAGAAAGATAACCATGCGGTACACAGAACGGTCTAAGAGATGGTGCTAAGAAAGCTGTCAGTCTGTAAAGAGCTCAAAAGTATCTTAGATAATGTCTGTCTGTTTTGTCCATCACTGTAATTAAGTAAATATAGCTATATCTGATGTGTAAGACAGGCTAAATCCATATTTGTAAATTAATTCTCAAGGGAATAAAAAATAATTGAGCTGTGAATAGCAAGTTCAGCTGTATACTGCTGAGAGGTAATAGACATAATTTCTATATAAGAAAATGGCAGTTGTCATAAGGTTCTTTGTTTCCTCTGCAGTTGAAGTCAATTCTAAATGAATAATATTGAATTCTGCCAAAGATTGCTTCAGTTGTATAAACAGATAATGTAGTCAGTTGGAGATATTGACTAAAAAACAGAGTCATTTCTATTTTATTGGAAATATCGTCTTCCACCACGGTGAAGTCTGTTGTTACACATTTTGTGAAGGTATGCTGTTATTCTAGATTTAAATATTATGACATATTTCAGCAGATTTACATTAATATTTTGGTCTAAACTTAAGTCTTATGACCTTTTGAAAGTGTCCCATTGTAGAGTAAATAATTGTATTTCTCTTTTGTAGTGACGAAAGTGCCAAAATTCACCTCTAGTCACAGAAGGGGTCCAACACAGATGAGAAAATGTAGGGTTCCCCAAAAACAAGTTGACAGTTATGCAAGGAATCCAAATGACCTCAGGGGGTGGGGGGAAACAATAGCAAAATGTTTTGTGCAACATGGTCTTCCCTTATGGCTCAGCTGGTAAAAAATCTGCTTGCAATGCGGGAGGCCTGGGTTCAGTCCCTGGGTTGGGAAGATCCCTTGGAGAAGGGAAAGGTGACACACTCCAGTATTCTGGTCTGGAGAATTCCATGGACTGTATAGTTTATGGGGTTGCAAAGAACTGGACATGACTGAGTGACTTTCACTTCACTTCACTTTATGCTACATAGTTTTAAAATATAAACTGACCTCTTGTTCAAGATTTGATCTCAAAAAAAGATTGTGTCAGATTTCTGTTATGTAATTTCATTTCTTCGTTTATGACTGTGCTGGGTCTTCCTCACTGCATGGGCTTTTCTTTAGTTGCAGTGAGTAAAGGCTAATCTCTAGTTGCAGTAAACAACTTTGGTGGCTTCTCTTGCTGCAGAGCACAAGTCTTAGGGTGCATGGGCTTCAACAGCTATGGCACATGGGCTCAGTAGTTGTGGCTGACAGGCTTAGTTGCTCCACGGCATGGGGGAATCTTCCTGGACAAGAGATTGAACCCATGTCTCCCACATTAGTAGGTGGATTTTTTTTATAATTCTGGAGAATTGCTTGAGTCTTGGCTTTAGACTGAAACTATGGGTCAATAGTCAATTGCAGTGTTATTCTGTACTCTGAATCAAACTTTCTTCTTATGGTGTGGAACAGAAAGAATAATCCCTTTTGGACCATAAAAAGTCCATGGAATTTGTAAATATATGAGATTGCTGGAATTCAAGAAAGATATCCTTCTTTCTAATAAGGAATATGAGGTTTTGGGTATTTATTTTGAATATGTTCTCTTTGTTCAAAAATTTCCTTACATTTATTGAAAAGTTTGGGCATGATTACTAAAAGTAAAATTCTCTTCAATTTAAATGTAAAAAAATTATGTTAAATAAATAATAAGATCCTATTTGCGATATTAATCTTATCCAAACATACAAGATATTTTATGCCTCACAAAATTCACTCAAAAGCTTTTTTTAGAATAAAATATATTTGATAATTAGATAAGTAGATGAGCTAAACAGTAAATTACAATATACTATCTTATATTGAAAAGCAGAGATATTACTTTGCCAACAAAGGTCCATCTAGTCAAGGCTATGGTTTTTCCAGTGGTCATGTATGGATGTGAGAGTTGGACCGTGAAGAAAGCTGAGCACCGAAGAGTTGATGCTTTTGAACTGTGGTGTTGGAGAAGATTCTTGAGAGTCCCTTGGACTTCAAGGAGATCCAATCAGTGCATCCTAAAGGAGATCAGTCCTGGGTGTTCACTGGAAGGACTGATGCTGAAGCTGAAACTCCAACACTTTGGCTACCTCATGAGAAGAGCTGACTCATTGGAAAAGACCCTGACGCTTGAAGGGATTAGAGGAAAGAGAAGAAGGGGATGACAGAGGATGAGATGGCTGGATGGCATCACTGACTCAATGCACATGAGTCTGAGTGAACTCCGGGAGTTGGTGATGCTGGTGTGCTGTGGTTCATGGGGTTGCAAAGAGTTGGACTCGACTGAGAGACTGAACTGAACTGAACTGAACTGAACTGATCTTTTGTGAAAGTGGGGAAAAAATCACAAAACTGAATTAAAAATTACATGTTTGTTTTTACAGTGTCAGAGAGATTTAGCAAGCATGCAATATGTTCAGTATGAATAATTAATGTAATATCAGCTAAAAATATACTTCACTATTGCTTCTATAATTATCCCAAAAAATAAAGTTAAAAAGATAGGCAGTTTCCTCATGCATGGATTAGATACATTTAGGTATATTAATAATTTCAGGTGATTGTAGTACTATAACCTGTCAATGCAGCCTATCATAATAATTATCATAAAGATTTGAAATATAGTTCTCAAAAACTCATCTTCATAGATTAGCAACCTAGTACATATTTATGTTGCATCTGATGTTATCTCTCAATTAGGAAGGTCAGTCATTTCTGTCATTTATCCAGCAACCTCTTGCCTGCAAGTCCAAGATACACTGTTAGATGTGTATCCCCTTTTAAGTGTCAGGGGGTCTTCTTCTTTAGTTCATCATTTAATCTGTTAAACTGTAATAAGAATCTTTTCTCTATCTTCCTTTATGTGAAAAGATCTGAGATCATGGGACTTTAGGGTCCATTTGAAGCATTAGTCTCTACCATACTAGAAGTAAACCATTTTAGAAGAATGCATTTATAGACATGATAGGCATAACAGGAAATAATTTTTTTCATAGAGTTTTCAGAGACAGACCTACCTTAATTTAAGTTCCTAATTGATCCTTTCTATTGCTTTTTTTGGACTTCAAAGTCTAATGTACATATGTAGCAGCTAGTGTTGTAGTTTAAGCAAGTGGGGATTTTGCCATTGTTGAGAAGTCTATTTTCTTTCTGTATCATAATCATGTGGTACTTGAGCTTTTCATCAAAATTCAGGAAAGTGTAAAACAGTCTTTGCCCTTAATGGGAAATATTTGTTGACAAGGAAAAGACTGCTCCTGTGGATTCTTCTTTTTTTTGCATCCCTTCTCTCTTTGCTGACTTGATATCTCAAACCTAAGTGTTTAGTTTTTAACTTTGATTAAATCAAAATAAGTCCCTCCATAAAAATTATAGAGGGCTTAAAGTGGTGCCACTTGTACACTCTCTTAGCTTATGACAACATATAAAATTATATATTGAAATAAACCACAATGTATTGAAATCCAATAGAAAATCCTATAAATTATAAATGTCCTTTAAAATATTAAAGAAAAGTATAAAGAGTAGTTAGTGCATATGCAGTAAGTATAATGGAGAATAGAGGAATAGACTTACAAACGTATGGTGGATAATGATTGATCCTATTAGATACAAGGAAAAAGGTAACAGAATAAAAGTTAAAAAATATTGAGTACAGTTTAATTTTGCTTTTCACCATTATTTTTCAGAATCTCATATACACAGAAAACTTCTCACATAAGTATTTGTTAAAGGTCTAGTTTCGAAATAAATTTTCAAAAACTCACTACCGTTTATTCTTAGTCACCTCTTTGTAATTAGACAACTCAAGGGTTGTAATTTCCACTAGTGTGTGTGTATGTGTTTGTGGGGGGGTGTGGGTAGGTGTATGTGCATCAGTTAAAAAGTATAATCTGGCTACTTACTGTCTTTCAAAGCTTTCTACTCCTGGCAAGAATCATCACCTTATTTTTAAAAAGTTATTAGAAAGCAGAGTTTTTATATGAAATGTTTGAAAAGCATTTGCACCATATTAATACAAAAATCGGAGAAGGCAAGGGCATCCCACTCTAGTACTCTTGCCTGGAAAATCCCATGGATAGAGCAGCCTAGTAGGCTGCAGTCCTTTGGGGCACTAGGAGTCGGACACAACTGAGCGACTTCCCTTTCACTTTCCACTTTCATGCATTGGAGAAGAAAATGGCAACCCACTCCAGTGTTCTTGCCTGGAGAATCCCAGGGATGGAGTAGCCTGGTGGGCTGCCATCTATGGGGTCACACAGAGTTGGACACAACTGACATGACTTAGCATTTAGCAATACAAAAATCATGTTTTTTTTAGTTATTTTTTTCACTCTAAGACAAACATTCTTGTTCTATCAAGGGATAAGTAAGGTGTTGCCCAAGAAATACAAGAAGATGAGCTAAATTATAAATTATTATAAAATAACATTTATAACAGTACAAAACAGTAGTTATAGTGAAATATAATTAATAACTATTGAAATATGTTTTTAAAAATACAGATATTTAAGTAGTCTTGATAGTCACTGTCTGAAATCCCATAACATTTGGTAATGTGTTATATGTTTAGTAAATTTGTATAGAAAAATTAAATTCATAGTTGTAAGTTTGAAACATTAGTGAAATATTGTCCCTAATCATTAAAGCTTTTCTAATGTGAATAATATTTTTAAGAAATGCTCACATCTATAATCCCAACACTTAAAAAAATTGATAAATCAAAGTGTGAGTTCTCAGGACTTGAAAATAGTAAAACTGTCAATGATATTTCTATGACATTTCCCCATGAGTCTGTATAAATTAGGTTTTATAAAAAAGCAACCGAAATGGAGTTTTAAATACCCATCCCTCAACTGTGTTTCCATAGTTGGTGTAATTCAGGCTTTGAAATAGATCCAAGAAATTCCAAGAATGAAATTATGCCAGAATTATAAAGATACCAGGGTCTTAATAACAGTGTAGTTTTTAGCAACTGGATAAATTGATACATCAAAAAATAATTATAGAAATGTTAGGCTATAACTTTTAGGATTCACTTTTAACATTCATTGTTAAGGCTACCTTTATGCAGACTTAAATTCCAATCTGAAGAAAAATTGTAATACTAAAAATGAATTAATATTTAGATAGAAGTAATTTTACTCTGGGGATTGAAGAAATAATCTGTTCATAAATTAGTTTACCTGTTTAGAGGGAGACAAATGTTTGTATAATACCATTAAAAGTTGGTAACAAATAACCAGACTGTGCATCAAACATGTTATTCAACCATTCGATGCATAATTTTGTTAAAAGTCATGACATGCAGTAAATAAATCAGTGAACTCATATTGAGAATTTTTGTTTCACAACAGTGTGCTAGGATCTGTGTTGTTAAATTAATTGTTATATTGTTATATATTTGTTATATAATTGTTATATATTGTTATATTAATAGTAACAATAAAGGGGATGAGGAGTAAGTGGAGGAGGAGGAAGAAGAAGAGAAATATAGACTACTATCATCCTTGAGAATTATATAGTTGTTTACTATTGCTTTTATATATTTATTATTTTTATTCCAAGAGATAATTTCTTAAAGCAGCTCTATTTCAGAATTTTACTGCAAACTTTAAAGCAGAGGAACCTACATGAGATAATTCATACTAAAAGTAAATTCCATTAGAATTTTATTTTTCTAAATTCATTTCATTATCACAGCATGAGCTGAAAATATTACTTAATTAATTCAATATTCTGCTCCCCAAAAGGTATCATACAATATACATATGATAATAGTACAATTGCATAATTATTAGTTCTCCTTAACTAAAGCCATTCATGTAACTAATCTGAACTTCCTCCCAGCTTCTGCAGTTGATAGAAATCCTTGGATTCTTGGATTGTGGAGGATAAAGATCCTCAGATTTTTGCCTCTGTTGTCTCCTGACCTTCCCTGTGTCTGTGTCAAAATTTCCTTCTTATTAAAAAAAAAAAAATGCCAGCACTGGATCTGGACCCATTCCAATGGGGTATAATGTCATTTTAATCCAATTATGTTTGTAAAAACCTTATTTTCAAATATTATCTGATTCACAGGTACTAGAAATTTGAACTCCAACAGGTCTGTTTTTGTACACATTTCTACCCAGTGTACTGTCTTTTAAGTATAAAAACCATATAAATACTATACATCATTAACCGATTAGTAGAGTAACATGGTAAAAAAGTTGAACAAATTCAATCTTTTTGGAACAAAGTTGGAGAAGTAGCTCAGAAGGGATATCTCTTACCTTCTTGTATATACTTGCATTAACTCCTCATGTTGTTACTGTTGTGTTCCCATACTTCTCCTCCTGAAGTCCAGAGTCCTTTAGTTCTCCCTCTGTAGAGAAAAATTCACTTTAATCAGTTTATTACCCCAAAATCAGCCTGCATATTATCAATATTCTTGATACAAAGTCCATGTTCTACAGAAGTTAAAGACCACCTCAGCCTCAATATTACCTATGTTTTTAGCAACTAGAAATACCTTTTGATAATTTTCCTTTTATAGCTAGGGTTGTAACTTACGGCAAGTTGCTAAAGATTGTGGTATTTTAACGAACTCATATGTTGTGTGTTTGTGTATCCTCCATATAAACTTTCTTCTTTCCTTTTGCCTTGTCTTTGTGGCATCTTGAGAAAGCACTTCTGAGCAATTTTAAAATGATAAGAAATAAAACTTATTTCAGGGAGTGTACAAACAACCTTCACACAGTATACTCACAAAGTTAGCTACATATATGAGTAAACTGATGAAATTGAATCTATATTGAAATATTTTATTTATATTTATATTCTAGCATATCACTAGTCTAACTTCCTTCCTGTGTGAGAACATATTTCCATTGAGGGTTTTCTCTTTTGGTTAGTAAAGCACTGAAATATATTAAGCATATTATATGTTATTTGCTTCTTTAGTATTTTGCTATTCTGTAAATAAAACTAATATTATTTCAGAGTATAAACAAGGATGTTTTCTCAAAACTCAAAAAAATTTCTATCAAGTCCTCACTACATTTAGTAAAAGTTAAAGTGTAATAGTGGGCTTCCCTGGTGGCTCAGAGGTTAAAACGTCTACCTGCAATGAAGGAGACCTGGGTTCGATCCCTGGGTCAGGAAGATCCCCTGGAGAAGGAAATGGCAACCCACTCCAGTATTCTTGCCTGGAAAATCCCATGGACGGAGGAGCCTGGTGGGCTACAGTCCACGGGGTCGCAATGAGTCAGATACAACTGAGTGACTTCACTTTCAAAGTGTAATAGCATACTAAAGTGTGCTTTATCCCATTTTCTCAAAGAATGTTCTTGAAACTCTAAAAACGGAAGCCAAAATGATATATCAAAGATACATAAGATACTAATGAATGCTCTTACAAGACTAACCAATATATCACAAGGTAAAATATTTTCTTAATTATTTCCTAAACACTTTCTTGATATTGATAATAGTGAATTTGAATTCCACTAAGATTAATGCCAGAATTTAATTTATATTAATCTATGTTATGCAGCAATTCATTTTGAAGAGATTAACAATTATTAAGAGATGCAGCAATTTATGTTTTATGTCTTTGAAGCTGTAGAATTCACTCACCATATATTGTGAATCATTTTTCTGAGTATGAGAATATTTTACTCAGCTGTTACTAAATGCTATAATAAACTATATAAAGTGTACCTTTGAGTTTCATTGTGTTAAAATGAAAATGCATTTGTCTATCAAATGTTCAAGAATAATTCTTAGTGCATACATACAGGTAAAAGAAAATCCTCATACCATGTCTGAAGTGTAACATGATTAACAATTTGGGAGTAAATTATGACAACATATATTCAAATCTTTATAAATTAAACATATGTTTATATTATTTTGTACATTACTTCCTTGACTAAGAACGAGTATACATTTACTTAGAAAAGTATTCTGAATTATTATTTATAATATTGAAAAAATAGGTAGTCCAAAAGTCTACTAATTTACTTCTGAGGAAACAAATATTTATGATAGCAATAAATTCAATCTATAGCTATTAAAAAAACTATTTTTGAAATAAATATAAGAATATTTAAGGTATATGGAAAAGAAAATTATTGAATTTATGGAGTAATGTATATTTTAACAAAATATTAAAAAATAGATAAACATCATGTTGTAAAAGTGTTTCTGAGTATCATTTAAAGTTTTATTTCAAATTTTTTTGTTTAGGCTGCATGGCATGTGTGTATGCCCAGTCTGTCCAACTCTTTGCTACCCCATGGAATGTAGCCCACTGGGCTCCTCTATCCATAGAATAATCCAGGCGAGAATATGGGGTGAGTTGCCACATCCTATTCCAAGGGATCTTCTCAACCCAGGGATCTAACCTGCATTTCTTGCACCTTCTGTATTGCACGTGGAAGCCCTTCACAGCATGTGGGACCTTAGTTCTCAGAAGACAGATTGAGATCATGCCCCCTGCAGTGGAAGCACAGAGTCCTAACCACTGGACTGCCAGAGAGTTCCCTAAAAGTTTCTTACTTAAAATTGGATGCTTCTGTACAAATCAGATGTTCCATGATGCTTACAATACAAAGGCAATTTAAATCATGTTCAAATTTAACTTTGATTATTACGGCTTATTATTGATGGTGAAAAAGTAGAAGCAGTGACAGATTTTATTT
The DNA here is from genome assembly GCF_042477335.2 of Ovis canadensis. Lineage (NCBI taxonomy): Eukaryota > Metazoa > Chordata > Mammalia > Artiodactyla > Bovidae > Ovis > Ovis canadensis. Next base: position 67,520,385 of record NC_091250.1, read on the forward strand.
TCTTGGGCTCCAAAATCACTGTGGATCAACCATGAAATTAAAAGATGCTTTATCCTTGGAACAAAAGCTATGACCAACTTAGTATATTAAAAAGCAGAAGTATCACTTTGCCAACAAAGGTCCTTACAGTCAAAGCTAGAGTTTTTCCAGTAGTCATGTATATATGTGAGAGTTGGACCATGAAGAAGGTCGGATGCTTTCAAACGTGGTGCTGTGTTAAGATTCTTGAGAGTCCCTTGGACAGCAAGGTGATCAAATCAGTCAATTCTAAAGGAAATTAACCCTGAATGTTCATTGCAAGGACTAATGGTGCAGCCAAAGCTCCAATAGTCTAGCTACCTGACGTAAAGGGCTGACTTATTGGAAAAGACCCGACTCATTGGAAAAGACCCTGGTGATGGGAAAGATTGAAGGCAAAATGAGAGATGGCAACAATGAGATGGTTAGATGGCATCACTGGCTCAATAGACATGAATTTGAGGAAACTTGGAAGATAGTGAATGACAGGGAACCTGGATATGCTACAGGCCATGTGGTCCAAAGAGTCGGACATGATTTAGTGATTGAATAACAATGACATTTATTGTTAATTCACTGTGAACAACTTTATTAATAAATTTTTCAAATTGGATCATTAATCTTTACAATAATCCCATGACAGATGTCATTCTCTTATACCTCTTTTTTTTAACAAATGAGAAATTTGAGGCTTAAAGATACTAATTGCTTAAGTACATCTGACTATAAAGATCATTAGCTTCATTTCACAAACTATGTTCACAAATACATGTTCATAGCAGTGGATATACTTTAACAAGTTTAAATTTTATGTAAGAATAAAGCTAAATTGCTCTAGTAAACCAAACAAAAAATTTCAATGATGTTCACAAAATTGTTTATTTTTCTTTCATGTAAAATTTCATATATGTGGTTTATAAAGATCTATGGGGTCTTGGCTACTTCTTTTTCCTTCTTTGGGAATATCTGTGTGTGATCCTTGTTCCCATAGTTGAAGATGTTCACATTCTAGCCAGAAGACGGAAAATGCAGTAGAGTGTCCACATTCTGATGCAATACAAATCTAACAAGCACTATACCCCTTTATATGCTATTGGCAGGGTCTTAGTAAAATGGTAAAACTTCTCAAAAGTTTGGATATTAATTTTTATAAGGCCTGAACATATTCACAATGAAGATCTAAGGTTGAACTACATTCATGAAAGTGGGAATAAATATGGGAGGACAAAAGCAATCTCTGCCACACCAGCCAGATTTGGAAAAGTTAATTTCCTTTTAGAGGTTCTGATTTGTTTCTATTTTTATTTTACATATAATTAGATAAATTTGAAAGTTTAAATGTATACTCTTGCTATCATCTAATTATTATTTATATTTGTTTGTTATATTTTTCTGTACTAAGCATATCAGTTAATTTTAAAATATTAATCCTTTACCTTGCAAAGTATTATATATATAATCAGAATGGACATTCTTACTGAAAAGGTGCTTCTGGATTTGATTATAAATTTGTTCACATTACAAATAGATTATTTCTATATATGGTTCAAAATTTGAAATTTCACAAAAAGAGAGTGTTTTCCAGATGACGGTAAAAACTGATATCAGATTGTAAGATAAATTTATGAAATCACAAACAATTTTTTCTTGCACTAAAATAAGAATAAAACAATATTATCTATTATAATATACAGTAAACATACATTTTATGTGTATTATACTTCAGTTGGATAAATCTTTCTCCTGTTTCCCTCCCTTCATTCTTGTGTGCATATGTGTGTATAGAACAAATGATTCTTGTTGACCCTTCTTATGTTTAATCCTAATTTTTGTTAAAGTGCAGTTCCAAAATAAGCATAAGCAATCACTTTAAATCTTCAATTATTCTTTCTTCTTATGCATCTAACTTGTATCTTGAGCCATTCTAATTTCAATATGTAAATTTCTTGGAAGTCTATTTCTGTCTGCTAACTTTTGTTCATGGTAGTTTCCTTTTTGTTTATTGTCTATTTTTAGATTCTAAGCCATAATTTGCCAGTCTTTCTAAAAATATTGAGGTGTCTATATGAAGGGTTGTATTAATAAAAGGGCATATGGATAATTATTATCTTTTATTAAAAATATGACTCAAGTTATTAAGTAAAAGTCTAACAGCACAAAGAAACGAGGGGTGCATTCAGGGAGATATCAGTGTTCTTTACCTTGATTTTAAAAACATTGGGTTCTTTTTGATTCATTGTTACAACCTAGGACTTTTATATCTCCACCCTCAATTTACATTCCCAGAAGTTGCTTTGGGTTTCACAAATGAGAGAGATTTTTGGACATACAAGTAAACAAACTTTTTAAATTATTTTAAACCATGGAGAATAAATTTATACATCTGAAAGTAAATGCATAGTTTGCAAAGAAAATGAGTTATACTATCTGTTCAAAAAGTTAAGGTAATATGACCAGGATGGGATAAAATGTTAAATTTTGTTTGCTTATTTTCAATTGAGCTTATTAATTTTAAACACACAAACATTTTTCTGTTAGAAAAGGTATTGGTTTTCCTCAACATTCCTTACATGTGTGTATGTAAATATCCAAACATTTACAACTATCTATATAAGACCATGGTGATGCCTGTCTGAGGACTGTTATTATCCACCACCACTAGAAGAGATATCTAAAGGAGACAAAAAAGATGATTGATAATGAAAGCAAATCTTTCTACCACATAACAGAAAACTGCCATCCTAAGTAATGCAAAGAAAAAACCATGCTGCTATTAGCGCCATCCCAGTGACTTCTTGGCTCCTAAAACTAATCCTGAAGATGTGCATGTGCATCTCCATGTTGTTTTTTTCCAGACTGTGTTGTAGTTTTAATCAGTCAGTTGCAAATTCTATGAGGTATTCCTCTTTTCTTCCCAGGTGGTTCTAGTGGTAAAGAAGCAGCCTGCAGTGCAGTAGATGGAGACAAGCGTTGGATCCTTGGGTGAGGAAGATCCCCTGCAGGAGGTCGCTGACAATACGTTCCAGTATTCTTGCCTGCAAAATCCCATGGACAGAAGAGCCTGGAGGCTATTTCCATAGGGTCACAAAGAGTCTACCCGACTGAAGCAATTTAGCACACACACATCCCTTTTTTATTTTCTAGTTTAGCTGTGAGAGAGCTATGAAAACATCATTTCTTTAAGGCTTTCAGGGATTAACGTGCACTCTGTGATTTGCTGAGGCAGGCTTACCTTGTTTTGATGACAGTGTTGATGTGTCTGTTCCAGGCAGTTCTTTCTCCATGATTGTTTTATATAAACTAATTTCCTCCAGTGTTGGCAGCCTGGCAGCTCATATTTAAGGGACTGTTTGAAGAATAGAGAACTGTGATCTTGTGTATTGGGTGGTAATGGTCTGAAAAGGGGTTTAGCTAATTGTGGGGATTGTCTCTCTTTATCTTTGTATCTGCAGCCTATATTTATTGTGACAATTAGAGAGGCTTTTAGTTAAATGAGAATGTGGCCTTCTTTCTCATTTCTTTTTTGGTAATTGCCTTTATCTACTACTAATAGGAAATCTGCTGATATCCTATTTGTGTAGAAGATGGGATTTCTTGAATCTTATATTTTGTTGTTATTTTTGATTATCTAATTTCAATAGGTGAATGATGACTACCTTAGACAATTTTCTTGAAGTCAAGTTATAAACAGTACCTAATTCTTTATCTAATAAACTATTGTTTACTTGCCCACATGGGTTAGTTCATAAGTCTTTCTCTTTCTAACTCTAGAACTTGATGAGGTTCTAAGGAAAAAAAAAATTAAAGCACTAGGATCAGTGAAATATTAATTTTTTTTACTATTAGCATCAAATAACTCAAAATTATATCAAATTGAAGTTTTGACATTTTTGATTGATTTGAGATTGCCACATTTTGGGTCATTCTAGTAACAATTTCTTAATTCAAGAAATGGCTGGTTTAATTATATTTAGTTTCTCTCTTCTTTGATAGAGTAAATGAGCTTAGGATACTGGAATTATTAAACAACTTATCAGAAACACATTCTTTTAAAAGATTTTCTTAACTTGTTTGGGTATTTATATACTTATGCTTTTTCAGATTTATTGTACCTCAGTCAACCTCTCCCAGCAGTCTTCTTTGGGTGTTCAGATTATCTCATTTGGCCAGTGCAAACTCCCTTTTTAGTGACTCCTGTGTCCTTCCAACATGACTCCATTAACCTTTGAAAGCTTCATTGCTTTATGGTGCCACAAAGTGTTACGGGCTCATCTCACCTTTTGAACGTAGAGACTGAATTAGACGTCTTTTACTTCAAAGAACTCTGGTTCCTTTGGGTGGAAAAATAGGATTGGAGACCAGAAGTTATGCATTAGGGTGCACTGTATGGATTTACTACCAGGAGATTTCTGTGGAGAGAGATAGCAAATGTATAATTTTAATTGACAGGTTTTATAACTGCCTGTATTCATAATGATATTTCCAATCTAATTCTAATAGTACTATTATCTATATGTAAAAACCCTTACATATAAATGGGATTTTTTTTGCTCCATATTGACAATTTAGCTTTCTAAAAAAAGGAATATAATTACTTTTTTCTCATAAATCAAAATAGTAAAATATACTGTGTGTCAGGGTTCTGATAAACATTGTCTTTCTTTCTTTCTTTAGGGTTTTCAGTAATTGTAAGTTCCCTATGTGACCTAGTGAAGGGCTCAGGAACTGGAACTCTTCTAAGGGTATTAGGGTTTTAACTTTTTTTTTTTTCCCAAGGCATTGGGGATGGTTTTTTCCCTAAGTATTTATTTTTCTCTTTCAGAATACTTAATGTCATGTTATATCCTTATCTGAGTATACTTACAGAAGGCAATTAAGAAGTTTATCCCTTTTGAAGTCTTAGCTTTCCACAGTACAAAAAACTTTATTTTTCTCCCCAAGTTTTCTCTTAGATAATTCAGAATATTTCTCTTAGATAATCTTGGATACCTTCATCAACCAACTGGTTTCGAACCATCTCTAGAATACAAAATAAATATAGCATAATGTTTTACTCTAAGTTCAGGGACTACAGTAGATTAACATAAAACCGAGTGTGGATTGGTTCTTACTCTCCTAACCTTTGCACTGAGAAGTAGGCATAGAAAACAGTATAAATATGTAAATCAGGTATGCAGGAAAAAAAATAAGAAAATGCAACTTTTTTGTTTTGAGTGGGAGAGCTAAGAGAACCTGGACACTGAAACTGCAAGTATAGTCCTGAAATGAAAACTGAAGAAATGAAAGTGAAAAGCTTTGAAAAAATGGAAATGGTTCAGTGTTGAATTTGCTATGGAATTCCTTTTCAGTGTAGAAGAGAAAAAGAGCAGTGAGAATTTGAATGTACAAATGGACATTGTTCAGAAGATTTATGAAAATACTACTCTGACTACAAACTCCACAGCAACCAGTTGGGGAAACCAAATTACCACATTGGTAGAAACAGGCCCAGAATAGTCAGAATGCAGTCAATATTTGTCAGCTTTCTTATTGCCTGACACCGCTTGCAACTCAGGACCCAATCAGAGAAAGACAAATCTGTTTCTCAAACCTGTTGTAGAAGATTCCCCAGTTCTAATTAGTCCAAATCTAGCTTCCCCTTGCCAATGGTTTACAAGCAGAACCCACCTGAAGCCGTCCTTTTTGTTCCCTATAAAGCTTTCCACTCTCCTGACAGTATTTAAGTCTCATCCGAATGCAAATGACAGGGGTTGACTCCCTTGCTATAGCCTGGTTTGAATAAATAGCCTGTTCTAGTCCTGGTGATCTCAATATATTCCCACAGAAGGAACTAAAAGTAAGACATCTAGGGACTTCGTGCAAACCTCATCCTTGTTCTGTAACACACTCCATTATGTTTTATATTCCTGTTGCTCCAAATTTTATTAAAATGGCACCAAATTTGAGGGGAAATGATATCACACTCTTCAAACTTTTAGAAATATAATCCTCACCATTACTAAAAATTCTTCATACAAGAAAAAATAAGGAAAAAAAATGACCAGATAAAAGTCAGGTGGCTACTCTACCGTAGACTTTACATCAGACTTTGAGATTCTCCATTATATATGAGTATAATCCATGATCATATGCTTCATCACCTTTCCAGAATTGCTTTTGTAATCCACAAGAAAGGGAACTTTTGTAATATGAAGGAAACCAATAATACACCTTTGAAAATAATTTCAATTTGACATTGTTACTACAATGGAACTGCTATTACTCATAGAACAGAGGTTGACAATCTTTTTGTGCAAAGGGACAGCTAGTGGATTTTTTTAGACTATGTATGCCATATGGTCTATGTGGCAACTACTAAATTGTTGAAAGCTGTCTCTCTAAGTATTACCAACACAATCTGTTGATAAGGCAAAGCTGAGTTTATTGCTTACCACAGTGAGAGAGAACACCACCTCCGCAAAGCTTTGGCAGCATTTCAGATGGTCTGAATTTGTTGATAAATGGAAATTTGAGTATGGATAGGTCTTTCACTGTGAGACCTTGATTACAACAGAACTGGGCAAGGATAAAGGTCGCTGATTAGGGAAAACAAGCAGGGTGAGGAAGTTAAAGAACTCAAAGACTCTCAGGGTGCACACTTTGCTGATGCTTTCTCTTGAAAAGTAGATGGATTTTTTTAGATCCCATAATGGCCAACCCATTTGCCTGGGCAGAAAAGTATTTTGGAAAAAGCAAAATTATGCTAATGAAAAAAGTGGATGAGAAAACTCACGTCAATGTAGAAATAAAGTTTCATTTACATTCACCTGTGTAGGCTAGGTGTGGGGTAGACAGTTTTGATTCTCAGACTTTGGTGTTGTAGCACAAAAACAGTCACAAGCAATAAATACACCAGCAAATGAGAGGAGATGCATGCTAATAAAACATTATACATAAATACTTAAATGAATTTCATATAATTTTCAAGTCACAAAATATTATTCTTCCTTTGATCATTTTAAAACATTTAAAAAACATAAAGACTTATTAGCTTGCAGACTGTACAGCAGGAAACAAGGATGCAAGGCTTCAGTTTGCCAAAATCTAATTTAGCGGGCCAAAGGGAGTAGCATATATATGCAGTAGAACATTAAGAAGTAATTATTTGTTAAGTTTAATCTTACTTTTGGAAACTATAACATAAATTTTTTTCTGATTTGAGAGAAGAATTTGCTCATCTTTTGATTAGTGGGGAGGAGGGAGTCGTATTTTTCCAGAGATTACTTTTGCTTTGTTTACTCATTTCCAGTCACCATAAACGTGAGGCCACTTAAAGATTATTGCTCATTTGGGTGTTTCTTAGACCACTCATGGAGTGTAAATTTGCATCTGTGAGAAGAGGCTTCTGATGATAAATTTCTAAAAGGGTTATTTGTTTTACAAACTGGAATAACTCCTGAGACCAGGTGCCTCTCCCACATTTATGTCAAGAGTTAGAGAAAAAAATGTTAACTCTATGGCCTGCAGTTTAATTTTCTCTTCCACCCCACAGCTGTGTTCTATACAAACAAGGACCCTGCACACCATCAAATAGTTAACAAAACTTTGTAACACATATGTCTCCAGCCCATAAACTCCATGCCGCTTCCAAGGCTGGCAAACAGCTGGCATCTCCTTGGCTAAGCCTGAAGCCTACATAGTATGTTCTGACTTGAGAGGATGGGACTTGAGAAGAGGCTCATGGAAAGCCCTGAATGCGACCTTATAGCTGGTGGGCAGGGAATTCCAGGCTCCTGATACCCAGAATCTGATCTTTTGACCATATGATCAGTTTACAGGGTTGTCTCATTTTGCTGTCAGGCAGCTTTCGTGTAGCCTGCCTACACACCCAGGGTATAAACTTTGAGGGTACTGTTTCTTTGTAGTAGCACAATTCTCCTCCTTAATGGAACCTATGCATTTCTCCTCTCTTCAACATCTACATTTAACCTCAGGTATCAAGATTTCTGATATTGGCAAATGTACTTGGATTGTGAATACTCAGTTAACACTAGTTTCAAACACTTCTAAATTTTTGCATTCTGGGAATTTCCTCGCACTTTTTCTTTTTTTAGTTTAGCTATACATACATTTAGTACAACATTTGTCACAATGTATTCAGAATATATTTCAGACAAATTTTAAAATTTATTTTTTTTTTCAAAATAGCAAGTCCATTTGAAATCTTAAAGTGAAATTCCCAGTTTCCTGATCAAACCACTTTTTTATTTTATTTTATTTTTAAATTTATGACAAGATATTCTTGTCATAAAATGTATAGAATCTTTCCTTTGTTGCATGCTTACTTTACTTTTCTCTTTCCCATCTGATTTTCAGCCCTGGAGATATATTTTGGAGGCAAGTAATAACAGCTTCTAACTCAACATTTTCATCTTTATTTGGCAGGAGATTATTTTTAATGTTGATTATGTTTCTAAATAATTAAATACAATGTTATTTTCAAAACTTCCATGTCTGGTTTTAGTTTAATAATATTTATCTTCGGTGTCTTCACCCTAGTTATGTCTTCCTACTAGAATAAATTGGATTATAGTATATTTTTATGAGTAAAATTGGCTTTATTATTTACAAATATTCATGTTTCATTTTACTTCTCTCATAAAGATTAAAATTCTAAGTTTGTCTGGTTAATGTAGCAAAGGTAATTATGCCAAGAATATATTGCTTAGAAGAAAAGAGCTTTTTGATAACTCTTGGTTAACAGATTTTTGTGTCTCTATTTCACAGCAAGTAATTCTTTTTATTTTAGGGTTTGTAGTGGCTATGCGAAAACCCGTGAATAACAGTGGCATAAAGAATTAATTCCTATGTGTATTGAAAAATAGACATACTTTATAAACAGCTGGAAATATACAGCTATATATAGACACAGGAACTGTTTGCAGGGACCTATATTCTTAAAGTGTACACATATTTTAAGAACTGAACAAAAGACAAAGAAATTTTAAATCCAAATGAAAATATAGAGAATTTTTTATCTTGAAAATTAGTTTGAAATTGTGGATATGAAATTTAAAATAAAGTGAACCATGGTATTTTAGAAGTGAATATTTATATTATTGAATCATTGGTTACACTGACATCTAAATAAAAGACTTTGTAGCAAGAACAAGGGAGACCTTTTAGTTTTAAAAAGACTTGTGCTCTCATTTATTTTATGACCTTACATTACTTAAAAAATAAATTAGTACTTAAAAATTAAGATACTGCAAGAAAATCCTAAGCAGGATACCTTATTATGGAACTGCCTTTCTATGACTCACAGTTAGGTGAATTCCCATAAATAACTGTGGTTTGACATTTAATTTATTTGAATCTCTGTTTGTGGAATCTATTTTGATGTTGCTCTAATAATATAGTAATTGAGTGATATTTGTTCAATCAATAGGGATATACTTATAAACTCTTTTTATTTTTAGAACCATCAATGATGCAGTTTTGTTCTACTTCTGCCTCATCATCTCTGGCTCAGTTTAGGATCTAATAATACAAAAATTTGCACATTCTGTTTGGTTTCTTGCGTATGTACTGTTGCTCTTATCGTCTTATTTGCCCATATTACAAGCCCTGTATCCTTCTGATTCCCCATTTTCACATCATTTTCTCTGCTGTCAATGAGACATTTTAATTGTACCACTTAATATATTAAAATCAGCTACCATTTCAGGGAGAGATGACATTTATTTCAATGATTTTTGGTTGTGGATGGAGGGACAGTGGTTGCATGAGTTTTGGTGATTGTGATAATGGAAATGTGCCTTCCTCTTCCTGATCTCCCAAGCTTCCAAATATGTCAGCTAATCACTGGACTCAGAGTACAGGAGTAAGGCAGGAAAAAAAATAGAGAAAAACAGCAAGAATTCAGATGTAACTTTCTAAAATAGCATGAAAGGGCTGTGATTTATTGGAGCTATTTTACCTATTCAAGAGGTTATTTGACAACTAAAACTTGCAATCATTATTTGCCACTGTAATGTAATTTTAGTATATAATAATGAATTATAGCCTTTAATAGAATAAATTAAATATAATACATCCATGTTCTGTTCTTAGTCACTCAGTCATGTCCAACTCTGTGATCCCACGGTTTTTAGCCCACTAGGCTCCTCTATCTATGGGGATTCTCCAGCCAAGAGTACTGGAATGGATCGCCATGCCCTCCTACAGGGGATCTTCCAATCCCAGGGATCGAACCCAGATCTCCTGCACTGGGGCCAGAATCTTTACCTTCTGAGCCACTAGGGAATCTAAGAGAATACTGGAGTGGGTAGCCCTTCTCCAGAGGATCTTCTCCAGATCCCTTCTCCAGAGGCTCTTCCCAACCCGGGAATTGAACGGGGGTCTCCTGCATTGCAGGTGGATTCTTAACTAACTGAGCTGCCAAGGAAGCCCATAATACATTCATACTTACCCAGGAGAGGATGTATCAAGATGATTCCAAGTTATAATTGTTATTTCATTATTCAGTAGCCTAGGAATTTAAAAATAGCCATTTTAAATTTATTTCAAGCCATTTTAAAAGCGACACCATAAGGAAGAAAGAGGCAGAGAAAAGTATCAGCACTAACAATTTTCTGAAACTTCTGTCTCAAATAATAGTTATTCTGTCACCTACTTCTGATCTCATTTCCAAAATTCTTTTTGATCACTGAGAAGAGAAGAATGGAGTAATGGGAAAAGAACCTAGTGTACAAAGCAGGAAAACACTGGAATATGATGCAGTCTCTAAAAGTACAAAGTGTACTCATTACCTTGCTTTTGTTGGCTTTAGCCTTTTTTATTTTGCTAGTTTAGTGGTACCAGGTAAATGCATCATAATTTTGAAATAATTCTTTTTAAAGTTTCTGTTTAGTGGATGATGATTGGTGAGCACAAGTATAATCAGATTTTCTGGTAAATACTTTTTTAATCAAATTAATAAATAATTCATATTAATTCTATCAAATTTGTATATGTGGATATATATATTGAACCTTATATATATGTGTGCATAAATCTAAATATATACACATTAAAAAGTTTAATGATTTAATTATTAATATGATCACTAACATGAAATATTAAATATTTATCAATACATGTATATCACTATGTCTAATATTAATAGATGTTCAAACTGGTTTTAGAAAAGGCAGAGGAACCAGAGATCAAATTGCCAACATCCACTGGATCATGGAAAAAGCAAGAGAGTTCCAGAAAAACATCTATTTCTGCTTTACTGACTATGCCAAAGCCTTTGACTGTGTGGATCACAATCAACTGTGGAAAATTCTGAAAGAGATGGGAATACCAGACCGCCTGACCTGCCTCTTGAGAAATCTGTATGCAGGTCAGGAAGCAACAGTTAGAACTGGACATGGAACAAGAGACTGGTTCCAAATCGGAAAAGGAGTACGTCAAGGCTGTATATTGTCACCCTGCTTATTTAGCTTATATGCAGAGTACATCATGAGAAACGCTGGAAACACAAGCTGGAATCAAGATTGCTGGGAGAAATATCAATAATCTCAGATATGCAGATGACACCACCCTTATGGCAGAAAGTGAAGAGGAGCTAAAAAGCCTCTTGATGAAAGTGAAAGAGGAGAGAGAAAAAGTTGGCTTAAAGCTCAACATTCAGAAAACGAAGATCATGGCATCCGGTCCCATCACTTCATGGGAAATAGATGGGGGAACAGTGGAAACAGTGTCAGATTTTATTTTGGGGGGGGCTCCAAAATCACTGCAGATGGTGACTGCAGCCATGAAATTAAGAGATGCTTACTCCTTGGAAGAAAAGTTATGACCAACCTAGAGAATATATTCAAAAGCAGAGACATTACTTTGCCGACTAAGGTCCGTCTAGTCAAGGCTATGGTGTTTCCTGTGGTCATGTATGGATGTGAGAGTTTGACTCTGAAGAAGGCCGAGTGCCGAAGAACTGATGCTTTTGAACTGTGGTGTTGGAGAAGACTCTTGAGAGTCCCTTGGACTGCAAGGAGATCCAACCAGTCCATTCTAAAGGAGAGCAACTCTGGGATTACTTTGGAAGGAATGATGCTAAAGCTGAAGCTCCAGTACTTTGGCCACCTCATGCGAAGAGGTAACTCATTGGAAAAGACTCTGATGCTGGGAGGGATTGGGGGCAGGAGGAGAAGGGGATGATCGAGGATGAGATGTCTGGATGGCATCACTGACTCAATGGACGTGAGTCTGAATGAACTCTGGGAGATGGTGATGGACAGGGAGGCCTGGCGTGCTGCGATTCATGGGGTCACAAAGAGTGGGACACGACTGAGCGACTGAACTGAACTGAATATTAATAGAGATGAAGCAATGACATAGAAAAATGTTTTACGAAATAATTTTAGCAATCTAGCTTTTTGCAATAATCATTGTAACTATACGGATTTCATTATAAAGTTAATAATAAGAATTTAGGAATTATTTCATACTAGATTAGTAATTTCAGACATTAGTTCAATTTAAATTTTTAGGGCAGAAAATGGAAATTTATAATTTCAAATGCAATGGTATTTTAAATGAAACTTCAAATTTAATAAATGTCTTTACATAAAATAAAACAACTACAAGAATACACTACACTCAGGCACATAAGTATTTTTTAACAGAATTACTGTTCAACAAACATTTTCATGATATGAGTTAATTAACTATATATATCCATTATCTTAATATATTTCAGCACATTTTACCTGCACCAACTTTTTTAACATAGATTATTTTTCAAAAACTTCTGTAGAGGAAAATGAACTAGAGAAGCATAAAGAAATTAATGTGACAAAAGCTTTCTTTGAATAAAAAAATCATATTTGAGGTAAACATACAAATAATAATAACCCTCTATACATTAAAAGGGAACTTATAACATTGCTAGTATTAGAAGGCAAAAATTTAATAATAACTAGAAAAGTTGAAATGATATTCATTTTATGATCTCAAGTTTACATATACAAGAGAAGTAAATATTTGGGTCTTCCACTGGAAAATATTTTTTAGCTTAATTCTGTTTTTTTTCTTGGATCTTGAAAAATACAGTTTAAACTTTGCAGTAGGTTATGTTTCCTTGGTATATTAACTTGCTTATTTATGTTTCACATTTCTTTCCGAATATTTTTGGCACAATTTTTTACTCTAAGTTACCTTATTCCTATGGGGAAGTTTATGCTCATGGAATCTTGCTTCAGGAAAAAAATAAATAAATAAAAGATTACCATTTTATTTTTTAATGCTCTGCTGCTGCTGCTAAGTCGCTTCAGTCATGTTTGACTCTGTGTGACCCCATAGATGGCAGCCCACCAGGCTCCCCCTGTCCCTGAGATTCTCCAGGCGAGAACACTACAGTGGGTTGCTATTTCCTTCTCCAATGTATGAAAAGTGAAAAGTGAAAGTGAAGTCTCTCAGTCGTGTCTGACTCTTTGCCACTCCGTGGACTGTAACCCGCCAGGCTCCCCTATACATGGGATTCTCTAGGCAAGAATACTGGACTGAGTTGTCATTTCTACCTCCAGGAGATCTTCTGGACACAGGGATCAAATCTCCGCAACTCCTGCCTTGACAAGTGGATCGTTTACCACTAGCACCGTATGCTAGTGGTATATGGCAGCTCAGTATAGACTAAAATAGTTTACAGAAGATTATACTGGGTGATAAACCAGAGTTAATACTTCTTCATTAAATCACTTTATCTATCTATATCTATCTATGTACCTTTTTATACTTATCATTTATGATTTCAACAGATAATTCCATATATGCATGGAATGTATTGATACTATAAAATTTTAACTGATATGAGTGGTAGAAGTGTATCTAATAGGAATTTTAGGGATAACAAGATGGCATTGTTGTTGTTACTTGAGAAATTATTCACATAAGTGAAATGCTCTGTGATTTTTGCCAATTGTATTATACTCATTGGTGTTTCCCTGGTGGTTCAGGTGCAAAGAATCCACCTGCAATGCAGGAGACACGGATTTGATCCCTGAGTTGGGAGGAACCCTTCGAGAAGGAAATGGCAAACCACTCCAGTATTCTTGCCTGGAAAATCCCATGAAGAGAGGAGCCTGGCAGGCTACAGTTCACAGGGTCACAGGAGACGAGAGTTGGACACAGTTAACAACTAATCCATCACCTCCACCACCATACACCCATACGTTTCTCAACTCAGTTAAGATAAAGAACAATTTCATTAGATGTCAAAAATGATCATTCAAGAGACTTGCCAAAAAATTATACTCACTTTCCCAGCTCCCTCAAAAGAGCCACCACTGCTTTAATTTCTTTAAGCATGGGATTTTCTCTATTATTATTATTCTAGAACTTCAAATGAGTGAAATCAAACAGTGTGTACTCCTTTGGTGTTCTGAAACTAGTTCAGTGTGTGTGGAGGTGTGTCCACATGCCAGTGATAAATAATTTTGGGGATATCAACAGAATGTCCTACAATTTAATTCAATTTGGACACCATCTACTCAAAAATGGGACCAGATTCCACAGATCGAGAACTAAGTCCTACAAGGCTGTCCAGCCTAACCATTTCCAACTCTAGCTACAAGCCTGTGTTGTAATCTGTGCTTCTGAGTCAACAACTGGATATAGATCAGAGGTTCCCATGACTCCCTCCTTGGGTTTGATCAATTTGCTGGGTGGATCATTGAACTCAGGAAATGCATCACTAGATCCCTGGTTTATTATGAAAATATATAACTCAGGAACAGCCAGATGGAAGAGATGCAAAGGTCAAGGTATGGGGAAAGGATTCTCTCCAGTCAAATCACATGCCCTGTATCTCCATGTGTTCATCAACCTGGAAGCACTCTGAGCTCCTTCTTTTGTGTTTATTTATTTATTTTTTATGGAGCTTTTATTCATAGGCATGGATGATTAAATCATTGCCCACTGAGATTGAACTCAATCTCTAGCTCCTCTCTCCTCCTTAGCAGGTCAGTGGGTGGAACTGGAAGCTCAAACCCTCGACCCAGAGGGTTGGCTTTCACTGAAACCTGCCCTCATCCTTAGGTGCTTTCTAAATGCTATGTCATTAACATAAAAAAATAAGCTTTCATAGTTTTCATCACTCAAGAAATTCCAAGAATTCTAGAAGTTTTGTGCCAGAAGCAAGGAAAAGACCAAATATATATTTCTCATTATAAATCACAATATCACATATTATTTTTTATCTAGTTACTTTCACTCAGCAAGTTTTTGATACATGCTGTGTAGATAAATAAATTTTTACTGTTGAATTATCCACACTCTCTCTCTCTCTCTCTCTCTCTCTATATATATATATATATATATATATATATATATATATATATATATATACACACACACACACACACACACACACACATTTTTTTCTCCATTCTCATTTTGGTAGACATTTGTGTTGTCTCCAGTGCTAGCTATTATGAATAAAGTTGATATGCTCATCCTTGTGCAAGAATTTTTTTGTGTGAAAATATGTGTTTTCATTTCTTGTGGGTAAAATTCTAGAAGATAAATTGTTGTGTCATAAGGCAGGTGTATGTGCAACTTTACAGAAAAATTGTCAGAATGATTTTGAAAGAAATTGTACATTTGTTTATTTCCACTAGAATTGCATGAGAATTCCAGTTGTGCTTTACAGGAGCCAACATGTGGTATTGTTAATCTTTTCAATTTTAACAATTTTAGCAGGTATTTCATGTGGCTTTAACATGCACTTGCTGATGATATGGGATACTGAATACTTTTTCATGTACAATGACTATTTAACTCCTTTGTCCATTTTTAAATTAGGTTGTCTGAGTAGTATTGCCTTTTAAATATTGTTCATATATTGTGAATAGAAATACCTTGTCAAATATATATATATATATATAGGGGCTTCCCTGATGGCTCAGGGGTAAAGAATACATCTGCCAATGCAGGAGATGCAAGTTCAATCCTTGGGTCAACAAGATCTCCTGGAGAAGGAAATGGCAATCTGCTCCACTAGTCTTGCTTTGAGAAGTCCTTAGATAGAGGAGACTGGCAGGCTACAGTCCATGGAGATTGCAAGGAATCAGACAGGACTTAGTGACTAAAGCAGCAACACATAACAACAATACAAATATTACACATATTTTCCTACGTTTATGGCTTGCTCATTTATTCTTTTATTGGAGTCTTGAGGAACAGAAAGAAAGTCCATTTTGTAAACTTAACCTCTTTGCTTTGACTTGTTTGATTGAAATTAACTAATGTTAAAATATGGTTTATTACTACCAATTGACTTTCATTGATTTGTCTTATCATTACACTAAAGGAATACTATCTTCATTAATATAATTTTAATAACTCTTGGGTTTACAATTTTATCAAATTTGGGAAATTCAGACCTTATCAATAAATATTTTTCTGCTCTAATCTTCCTCCATGCTTGGTTAAGCACTTCACCTATAATTAAGTTAATGTTTGATACTATGTACATGGAACAACAGACTGGTTCCAAATAGGAAAAGGAGTATGTCAAGGCTGCATATTGTCACCCTGCTGATTTAACTTATATGCAGAGTACATCATGAGAAACACTGGGTTGGAAGAAGCACAAGCTGGAATCAAGATTGCAGGGAGAAATATCAATAACCTCAGATATGCAGATGACACCACTCTTATGGCAGAAAGTGAAGAGGAACTAAGCCTCTTGATGAAAGTGAAAGTGGAGAGTGAAAAACTTGGCTTAAAGCTCAACATTTAGAAAATTCGTTAGCATCTGGTCCCATCACTTCATGGCAAATAGATGGGGAAACAGTGAAAACAGTGTCAGAATTTATTTTTGGGGAGCTCCAAAATCACTGTAGACGGTGATTGCAGCCATGAAATTAAAAGACACTTACTCCTTGGAAGAAAAGTTATGACCAACCTAGATAGCGTATTGAAAAGCAGAGATATTACTTTGCCAACAAATGTCCATCTAGTCAAGGCTGTGGTTTTTACAGGGGTCATGTATGGATGTGAGAGTTGGACTGTGGAGAAAGCCAAAGAATTGATGCTTTTGAACTGTGATGTTGGAGAAGACTCTTGAGAGTCCCTTGGACTGCAAGGAGATCCAACCAGTCCAATCTGAAGGAGATCAGTCCTGGGTGTTCTTTGGAAGGAATGTTGCTAAAACTGAAACTCCAGTAGTTTGGCTATGTCATGCAAAGGGTTGACTCATTGGAAAAGACTCTGATGCTGGGAAGGATTGGAGGCAGGAGGAGAAGGGGATGACAGAGGATGAGATGGCTGGATGGCATCACTGACTCGATGGATGTGAGTCTGAGTGAACTCCGGGAGATGGTGATGGACAGGGAGGCCTGGCGTGCTGCGATTCATGGGGTCGCAAAGAGTCAGACAAGACTGAGCAAGTGAACAAAACTGAACTGAACATTACACTGTGTTTCTCTTCATATTTCTCTGCCTTTCATTCTCTATGTTCTTTGTTTTGGGTAGAGTCTACTTTGGAGAATCTGCATGGTATAATCTACTTAGATACATTCTATCTTTAAGCTCAGTATTTTATTTTTGCAAGAGAGACAACTACTGTTGTCTTTGTTTTTTTTTTTCATTTCCAATATTGTATTTCTGAGTACTAGGTATTTCATTTTGTTACTTCCACATCTTCCATTTCTATCACTGATTTTTTAATTTCTTTTAACTATTTGAATATATATGTTATAGCTGTTTTAAACAATAATTTCATTATCTCTGCAATTTCATTATTTGTTTTAACTGACTGATTTTTTTCCCAACCATGGGTCACATTTTTTTCCTTTTTTGCCTATCTAGCCATTTTTCATTAGATAGTGAATATACTGTATTATTTATTGTCATAAATAATGAGGGATATTGTCATCATTTTAATGATATTGGGCTTTGTTCAAGGAAGTACTTAATGTATACCTTTGTCAAGTTAACTCTTTTGAGATTATTTTTAAGATTTTTAAGATTTTAAGATTTTTAAGATTTTAAGTAGACCAACTTTTTCTGCATTTCTATGATCACTACTGAATGCTTGGGTTAATCAATCATCAGACAATGCAGTATGTGCGAGCTCAGTCATCTCTGACTTTTTGTGACCCTGCAGACTGTAGCCTGCCAGGCTCCTCTATTCATTGGATTTCCTGGGCAAGAATCCTGGAGTGGGCTGCCATTTCTTTCTCTAGGGGATCTTCCTGACCCAGAGATTGTATTCACTTCTCTTGCATCTTCTGCATCAGTAGGCAGATTCTTTACTACCTGGGAAGCCCAAACATATGTTCATTATAGCATAAGATGAACATTCTGCTATAATAAATAAACAAATCCTTCACAGCCCTGTGAAACTATTAGTTATTCAGATCATAGTTTCCTGTTTTTCTTTAATGGCAGCTGTCCTTTACATATCTGTGGCTTCTTATCTTGCATATGTACAGCTTAGTATTGAAACAAGATTCAGGAAAACCATTTAAAGAGCTCCATCTCTGCACAGCTTTGTTTTCTTTATTTCACTGCTATGAAATTTTTAACCACCTTAGCAGACTACCACCACAGTTCAGCAAATCTAGGTTTTCTTGGACTTTCCCTATCTACACAGCAGTCCCAAGACAGACTCTAGTCAGAAAAGTATGTTGTTTACTTGTTCAAAAGTCCATCCTTTTGAACAAGTAAACAAAGATTTATTTATTTTGTAAGTTGTATAGTTACAAACATGGCTGGGCTAGTCTAGTACCAGTTATGTCATCAAGATTATGATTAGATAGCTCTGTACTATTTAACGTTATTTTTGAGCTTCAATTTTCTGTTGAAGACAGCATCCCAGAAAACTGTGAAATAATAATTTTATGTGAAATGCTCATATGTTTCTTTTGAATATATATATTATATAATTTTCTCACTTATGAGTAAAATTTCTTTAAGCCAGAGTATCATACAGTTTCTTTTACTCCAGACAAACAGATGAAACATAGTGGTGAACTACTCCCTTTTCTATAAAAATGCTCTCCATGCAAGTTCAACTTACAAGACTGTCTTTATAAAGCATTCAAGCTCTGCAATTTCTAGAAATTCATTGTGAGTCCTATACCCCTGTTATGTTTTACAGCTTTATGTTCATAATAGCTTTCTTTTAATCTATATCTTATCTATTTCTATGTTTTGAAGGCTTTTTAAAGCAGCAATTCTGAAATATTAATATCAAAGAATAAAAATATATGTATAAATAAAAAGACATGCCACACTTTCATCTAAGACAGACTACATAATTAAAACCCTTACAAAGGTAAAAGAAGAAAAAATTGTAGCTGCAACTTGTTTAAAAATCTAGTAAGCGATTAAGTCTTTCAACCAGATGCATTTTCTACATGTTTGACCAGAAGGGGGGAGCCAAGAGATGCAAGTTATACAAAAGCCATATTTAAATAAATGTATTTCCTATATTATTATTTTCAATAATAGATATGAATACAAATATCATGATGTAAATGGAGCTGAAAGGAAAGTAGAAGCCAAAACACAATTTTCTTTTTTAATTTGAGGTTTAAGTACATAATATCCATTCTCTACAGAAGAAATACTCATAACTTTTTAAACAGAAAGTTATGCTTAAGTAAGAAGCTGTGGATTGTTTTTAAAAATCCAATAAATGTCACAACTGAAGTTTGAATAAATTTGACAGTTTAGAAGAAGCAAAGGAATATAAAGTTCAGTTTACTTGTTAAGGCTAATAATTTATTCACTTCATGTGGCCCATTGGTCACTGAAAACATCATTGGAATAAATTATACTTTTCTCCATTCTACTCACCTAACCAAAAAAATAAATAAATAAAAGTTCATAGGTTGAGGCCTACCTAACCTCCAATGTGACTGTATTTGTAGATTGTGCCTTTAAGGAGGTAATTGAAGTTAAGTGGGGTCATAAGGGTGGGGCTCTAATTCAACAGGTCCAGTCTCTTTATAAGAAAACGAAGAGAGACCAAGAGTCAGTGAGATCCCATTGAGGAAAAGCCAGGTGAGGACATGAGGAGAAGGTTGCCATCTGCAAACCGTGAAAGCAGTTTCACTAGCAACCAGCCCTGCCAGTTTCTTGATTTTGGACTTCCAGGCTCCAGAACTGTGAACAAATATTTTTTCTGTTATTTAAGCCACCTTGCCTGTGCTATTCTGTTTTGGCAGCCTGAAGAAGCTTGTATACCAACTAATATTGGTTCTTCGATTTGCACAGTTGGCCCCTTGGAGAAGTAGGCAGTAGCTTCCAATGGCTCCTTGACTCTTGACATTGTTTACTTTCCTCTGACTTCATATCTAGTTTCTAGTACATGCAGCTCTACATTAAAAATAACCACCTTTTATCTGCACAAAATATATTATAACTAAGCTTTATGTTTATCAGTTAAAAGTAATCATTTTTGTCCTAGTCTTGAAATCAGTGACAGTTTTCTTAAAGTAATCCTACTCTTTAACATTGCTTTATTCAATAAATGTTTGTAAACTAAATAGATAATATTTTTTTATCTGAAAGAATTTGAAAAGACCACAGTGTATAATACCTTTATTTCTTAATTATTTAAAAATTATTGTGTTTAAATTATCTGGGTAAAAATGCTTGACTTTTGAAGGAAATTAATCTGTCTGCTTAAATGCAAATGTCTCTACAGTGGTTACAGGTCATTTTTTTTTTTTTTTTTTGTCTTTTGCAACTATTAAACTTTGCTTTTTACAAGAAGCAATTAAAATCATTTACCAATGATTTTCCATATGCTTTTTTCATTCATTGACAATAGCAAATTTAATAAGGTATGTTTCAGTACTATATTGCTGTCTAGAGACATCGAACCCCAAGTTTCATAACTGCTAGCAGGATTTGTTCTTAATATTACTTCCTCAACATAAGGTCATATAGTTGTTTGACTTTGGTGCCCAACTGCCTTATTCTCCAGAGCATTGAAATGAAAATGAGTCTTTCTCTTTTTAGTTCACTGGCCTCTGAATCAAAGTCACTGAATTAATCCTGCTGTTTCTGGAATTCATAGCCAAGGAAGTTCTTAGAAAACATTTTCTGTAACTGAAGACATACTGATAACTGTACATTTTTCTTCCAAAATACCCAATAAAAGCTTCTCCCAAGTGTGCAGTTTTTCCATAGGGACCATATATCAACTATGTTTTCTTAAAAACTTGGCATATCATTCACTCTTCAGTGTACCTGGACATATTATCACCACTGATCCTTTAAGAAAGTAGTAGAAGTAACTTGCACATAGACTACTAATATTCTTCTCAGTTAAAGGACCTTAAAATGGTATAGAGAAAATTAGTATGACATTTGAGTTCTAGTATTTGAAATGGTTGCATATTTTAAATTTATATACTTAGATTGCAATTGAACTAGGAAGGCATAAATCAAACTGTAACAAGATAAAATTAGGTATTTTAATTAACACTTTTAAAAAGCACATGTTTTAAAATCACAAAAGTTGAAGGTCAAATGTAATTAAATATTTACAATAAGGATACTTATTAAAAATTAAGTTGCAAATTAACCTTGCCTTCTAGTATGATTCAATCTTCTCTAATTCCTAATGTATTATAAGGAGAATATATTAAGAAAAATATAGATCTGAAATTACTGAATTAATGAATTTGGATACTAATTTGAAGGGGTAGTAACCTCTACATTCAACACTTTAGTAGATGAGGGCTATGTGAAAGCTCCCCAGTGCAACTGAATATCAGCTCTTCTTTCACTTTGTTCCGTTGTTGCTCATCTGTTAAGAACGGCTGACTTGACAGTTGCAGTTCCTGTTTATTCCTCATAACTGAGCTAGGAAACCTCCCCTTCCAAATAGTATTCTCAGACTCTGTGACTTCCTTTCCCTTATTTTTATATTTTTGCTGCAGTTCTACTCAAGCATTCAATATTTGTCTCTTCACAACAAGCTTTATGTACAACAAACTTTAAAAATGCATATATATATATATATATGTTTGATTGATACTAAAACTCATTAGATCATTATCTGGCATCTCTATACCAAGTCAGTATGAGTATTATTTTTCTAAGATTGGCAATGACCTACATTGTACAAATTTCAAATAATGCACTTTCATAATAAACTTTCTAGAACTCTTGGGAGCATATGACATAGTTAATGATCCTCAAAACATCTTGAGACACTTTTATCCTGGAGTTTCTGGGGCACTGAATATTCCAGACATTCCCTCTGGCAGGCTGAGTTTTCCTTTGTTGAATCCACTCAAGGACAGTTTTCACTTCTCTTCTTTCTCTTATTCTCTCCTTTGGTGATCTCATCTATTTCTATTGCTTTACATATAATTTAAATATTGACTCACAAATGTATCTCATGTGCAATTGAATTTCTCCTATAGTCTACAGACACACTGATCTAACAGCCCTCTTCTCAATTCTAATCTTAATACCTTCCACTTGATTCTCTATAGAGTAATACCCTAATTGTTAAAAGTATTCATCACATATTATAATACCAGTCCTTTAAAACCTTCAGGAACTTCTCACTAAAACCCAAATAAAGCCCAATTTTAAAGATGACTTTTCTGACTCTCTTCTTGTTTTCTCTCTAAATTCATTACTTATAAGCCCCCTTCTCTCCTTCACCATGTCCACCCAGACCACTTTTATCTCAGTTTATTGAAGATAACCAGTTCTTTCCCATGCCAAATTTTTCTTATATGCTGTCCCTAACTTTTCTATCACTCTTATTGTATAAAAGTCAATTTTTAAGATAAGTTGTTCTTTATCTCTCTAAAGTAGTTTTTTTTCCTGTTCACAATCTGTCCATAGCCTTTATTTGACATATCACAACTTTTAATTGTATAAATTATATTTACATGTCCAGGTATTAATTCCTGATTTCTCCAATAGACCGCAATTGAAAGTTTAAGAAAGCAAGCACTGTGTCTACATCTTTGTTCTCAAATGCTGTCTCAGTGCCTGAGATATAATGAGTAGACAATCAGTGTTAATACAGTGAGTGAAACCACTAAAAAGACTTGAAAATAAAAGGTTAAAACAAAATTATTTTGCTGGGCAACTATATGGAACTATACCAACTGATATTTTTAATCAATATCTTCACAGTTAGAGACCTTGGATAAGGATTAGATATTTAAGGGAAGGCTAAATACTATCATAATTCAATTATTGATTTATTCTCAGATATTTATAGAGCATCTACTCTGATGTATTGGATGGTATTACTACAAACAGAACAAAGGTCCTGCCCTCAATTTAATATAAAATGCACTAAAGTTAGCATTTATTTAAGTAGTACATTATAAAGTTGATACTGAAGATGTTTTTATAAGCCCACTGAGAATCACATACATTTGTATGATTAAAATAGATAAAAGAATTCCATAAAGGATATTTAAAAGAAACAGTAACTGTATTGCTGATGAAATAGAGAAAGACTTTTTACATGAAAAAATTAGATCTAGAAAGGCCAAGAAACGTGAAAAATCAAGGACAATGTGGAAGTGAGAAATAGATTCAAGGGCCTAGGTCTGATAGACAGAGTGCCTGATGAACTATGGAATGAGGTTTGTGACATTGTACAGGAGCCAGGAATCGAGACCATCCCCAAGGAAAAGAAATGCAAAAAAGTAAAATGACTGTCTGGGGAGGCCTTACAAATAGCTGTGAAAAGAAGAGAGGTGAAAAGCAAAGGAGAAAAGGAAAGATATAAGCATCTGAATGCAGAGTTCCAAAGAATAGCAAGAAGAGATAAGAAAGCCTTCTTCAGAGATCAGTGCAAAGAAATAGAGGAAAAGAACAGAATGCGAAAGACGAGAGATCTCTTCAAGAAAATTAGAGAAACTAAGGGAACATTTCATGCAAAGATGGGCTCGATAAAGGACAGAAATGATATGGACCTAACAGAAGCAGAAGATACTAAGAAGAGGTGGCAAGAATACACGGAAGAACTGTACAAAAAAAGATCTTCACGACTCAGATAATCATGATGATGTGATCACTAATCTAGAGCCAGACATCTTGGAAAGTGAAGTCAAGGGGGCCTTAGAAAGCATCATTACGAACAAAGCTAGTGGAGGTGATGGAATTCCAGTGGAGCTGTTTCAAATCCTGAAAGATGATGCTGTGAAAGTGCTGCACTCAATATGCCAGTAAATTTGGAAAACTCAGCAGTGGCCACAGGACTGGAAAAGGTCAGATTTCATTCCAATCCCAAAGAAAGGAAATGCAAAAGAATGCTCAAACTACTGCACAATTGCACTCATTTCACATGCTAGTAAAGTAATGCTCAAAATTCTCCAAGCCAGGCTTCAGCAATACATGAACCATAAACTCCCTGATGTTCGAGCTGGTTTTAGAAAAGGCAGAGGAACCAGAGATCAAATTGCCAGTATCCGCTGGATCATGGAAAAAGCAAGAGAGTTCCAGAAAAACATCTATTTCTACTTTATTGACTATGTCAAAGCCTTTGCCTGTGTGGATCACAATAAACTGTGGAAAATTCTGAAAGAGATGGGAATACCAGACCACCTAACCTGCCTCTTGAGAAATCTGTATGCAGATCAGGAAACAACAGTAGGAACTGGACATGGAACAACAGACTGGTTCCAAATAGGAAAAGGAGTATGTCAAGGCTGTACATTGCCACCCTGCTTATTTAACTTCTATGTAGAGTACATCAGGACAAACGCTGGACTGAAAAAAAACACAAGCTTGAATCAAGATTGCTGGGAGAAATATCAATAACCTCAGATATGCAGATGACACTAACTTTATGGCAGAAAGTGAAGAGGAGCTAAAAAGCCTCTTGATGAAATTGAAAGAGGAGAGCGAAAAAGTTGGCTTAAAGCTCCACATTCAGAAAACGAAGATCATGGCATCTGGTCCCATCACTTCATGGGAAATAGATGGGGAAACAGTGAAAACAGTGTCAGACTTTATTTTTTGGGGCTTCAAAATCACTGCAGATGGTGACTGAAGCCATGAAATTGAAAGACGCTTACTCCTTGGAGGAAAAGTTATGACCAACCTGTATAGTATATTCAAAAGCAGAGACATTACTTTGCCGACTAAGGTCCGTCTAGTCAAGGCTATGGTTTTTCCTGTGGTCATGTATGGATGTGAGAGTTGGACTGTGAAGAAGGCTGAGCGCCGAAGATTTGATGCTTTTGAACTGTGGTGTTGGCGAAGACTCTTGAGAGTCCCTTGGACTGCAAGGAGATCCAACCAGTCCATTCTGAAGGAGATCAGCCCTGGGATTTCTTTGGGAAGGAATGATGCTAAAGCTGAAGCTCCAGTATTTTGGTCACCTCATGTGAAGGGTTGTCTCATTGGAAAAGATTCTGATGCTGGGAGGGATTAGGGTCAGGAGGAGAAGGGGACGACCGAGGATGAGATGGCTGGATGGCATCACTGACTCGATGGATGTGAGTCTGAGTGAACTCTGGGAGTTGTTGATGGACAGGGAGGCCTGGCGTGCTGCGATTCATGGAGTCGCAAAGAGTCAGACACGACTGAATGACTGAACTGAACTGATGCAAATATTGAGTTATTTTGTTTGACTTAGGTTTTTGTATGCATGTGTATGAGTAGAGCATGTGCGTTTGTGTGTGCGTATGTGTGTGTTGAACTGGTGGTTGATAGTGACATGAAATGTATCCTGGGGATCCTGAATGGTTTATGAGCCATAGTATAATCCTTGGACTTTGCTTCATGGACAACAGCAAGGGATATAGTCATTATAAATCTGCTCAGCCGCAGGATACAGCATGCTTGGGGCTGGTGCATGGGGATGACCCAGAAAGATGTTATGGGGAGGGAGGTGGGAGGGGGGGTTCATGTTTGGGAAAGCATGTAAGAATTAAATATTTTAAAATTTAAAAAATAAATAAATAAATAAATGAATTGGAGTAAAAAAAAATCTGCTCAGCTTAATGTTGTGTAATCATTAAAAGCAAATAAATAAGCAAAAACTAATACTACACATAGGCTTTCATATATAAAATAACCTCCAGATAGTGTGCTAATTAAGAAAAACTTACCTGAGATTCTCCCCCAAAGAAGAGACTGAATGAAAGCCTAGTTTATTAGGAGAGCTAATTCCTGTAGTAAAAATGAGAGGCCAAAATTAAAAATAAATAAAAAGCTGAGAGGGCAAAAAAAGGAAATGAGATGCCAAAGAACCAAAACACCATATGCAAGAAATTATTGAGCCGGCCACCTGCAGATGCCCACGGCTCAATTTCTCACAAAGGTCTGATAATCATTATATATCTCCAAACTGTTGTTCAGGGTTCAGTGATGGGAAGCATTTATCCACTAGCTTCTTTCCTTCATGCATCAAGGGTTAATACTGCAGCACTTTTGGCTGCAGGTGTTCAAACACTGAAGGATTTCTGTAGATGTTCCACATAGCAGCATCTGAGCAACTGCCCAGGACAGCAGACCGGAGGGACTGGGTGCAAGCCTTACAAAGAGACAGTCAAGTCTCAGCTACATGCAACAGCTCCAAGCTGTTAGAACTGGTTGCTAGAGCAATGGGTCAGTAAGAGGTCTCCTGTACTCCCATATACTGAGAGTCACCTTAAAAGATAATTTTAAAGATCATCTCTTTATTGCCATGCTAGCTGGAGGTCTGGTCCCAATTACACAGATAATACAATTCATGACCAAATGGTTCACTTTTCCATCAATTGCTGATGCAGCCTCACAAACACACACATTCTGTCTTGTAAGCAAACCGTGTCACAGCAATTTGAGTACAGATTGCAACTGGCTGGCAAGGTGAATAAGATTCATGCTGTCTTTCCCCAGCTCAGGACTAACCTTGGCTGCACTGAAGGGTTTTGGCTGAAAAATACTTGGGTCCCTGAAGCATGTTTCCGGCTTCGACTTTATCAGAACAGAGGTGCTTCTGTTAGGACCTGAACACTTCTGTTTCTTTCGTCTCTCCTCTAATGCATTTTCATTTTAATCTTTTCTGCTCGAATCATCAACTTGTCTGCCAGTCTGTTTAAGAAAATGTTTGTCAAAATCTCTAGAGTTGTTATCACAATTTATTTCTTTGTTTCTGCTCAGAAGAAAAACAATTATTTGGAATATGAAAACACAGAGGATTCATGTGGAAGGGTCATTCCTGTGAGGGCTGATGAGGCTAACCTTCCTTGAATGCTCTTGACTTTTTATAACAAGGATTGAAGCCATTCTCTTTAAAAAATTTTTTTTTTAATTGAAATAACCTGTTCAGTTGAATGCCAATTTAGATACCTGTAACTTTTTTGATTTTCAAGCTTCTAGCAAACACCATTTGTTCTTTGAAATATTCTTTCTTCATTGCATGTTAGAGAGAGAGAGAGAAACACTCCAACACAGATTTAGTAAAAGTAAAGTAAGTTTACTTGCATTGTTTACGGATTGAAAATAAAATTGAGCAGTAAGTGGTCTAATTATATATTTTTATTTTCAGTACCAACAACAATATCTAGATATGCAATGTTGCCACAACTACAGAAAATATAATAACAGTAGTAAAAAAAATAATAACTGTCATTTGCCTGCTGTCTGGAAAGCTTACCAAATCAGAGGACAGTTGCTGGAATTTAGCTTACTTTAAGAGTACTTTACTTGTTAAAGAAATTCATAAAATTGGTTACATCCAACGCACTGAATGCTACACTGCTTATGTTATTTAGGAAATTGTGCAAAAAAATAGCAAGCACATTTCACACTTGACTACCATTTAACTACTGTCAAGCCATCAGTTGTGTGTTATTTATATCTTCTAATGCAATAGACTGAATGCAGTGCAATCCCAGTTATTTCTGGAGCTCATACCATATTTGGTAAAACACTATTTTCTTTTCTCCCTCCCTTTTTCTCTTCCTCAGAAAGGATCAAAAGCACAACAGGTATATTCAAAGAAGAGCTTTTTGAATGTCTCACCTTAAAACCTTGTTACTCCCACAGTGGATAACCTCCGATTTCACTTCACTGCCATGGTAGCAAAGATTGAGTCTTTTTACATTCTTCAAAGGAATTCTAACAGCCTTCCTTTTAGCTTTGATTCTTTGTGTTCCTACTTGGTTTTACAGTAAAGGAAGAACAGAAATCCTCTCATATTCTGCAGAAAGCCCATACTAGAGACTGTAAGAAAATTTAATAAGTTTAATACTATATTTTGATGAGTAAAAGGGATTGCATTATTTCTTTCAAGTAGAAAACATCATTTTATACAAAAATTTAAAAATCTTATATCTTCTTGAGAATTCATCTATAAAATTTTTAAAATTAAATATTGAGTATATTAAGTGCCATAAAATTTTTCTAAACTGCAGGTCTATGCAACCATCACCACAGGTCACACAAGCATATGATATCCAGGCAAATGACTGACTTTGCCTACTCTAAGCCATCAAGTCTATTTTTTGATGCTTCCATTTGCTAGCTCAATTTCCTTGAGAATGCTACTTAAATTCCCTGAATCTGTTCATTTGCAAAATGTAGATGTGGGAGTATATGTCTGATACTATCTTCACAGTTTAGTTTCCTAGTAGGTGAATGAATGGATTTATTGTAAAATGCTTGCTACTAAGCAAGCAGTTAATAATTGGACGCTACTGCTAATATTTCCACTCATCATTTCATTTACTTATTCACTATTTTAATATGATATAATCTTCAACTCAAAAAATGTTACCTTTTTGCTGATCTCATATTTTTAAATATAGATATATAATTGTTTAATATTTATAATTTGAGTGAAAAATCATGCACATTTTCTCAGTGGTTATTTGATGGCAGTGTTTTAATACTCTGTTTAAACAGTTTCCTGCTAGTGCATATGATATCTCCTACTATTATCTCCTGCTTTCTAGCATGTCATTCCCTTTATACACTTAGTTCTTCAATGCCTTCTAGTACTTTTTATTCCTGCTCACTGCTTGAGTTCATCACACTTAAGTTAACCATATAGTCAGTTGCACAAGAAGTCATCTTATTTCTTCTGTTTATTTCTGACAACCACTTTAAGTGCAAGTGTCATTTTTATGCCAGAAGAGATTTGTATTCTAGAATTCAAGTTTGAACATTCAAACAAAAATTATAATATTGACCAGTTTTTATGTAATTGTAATAGGTGCTTCTTCAGGATGTCACTCAGTTTTGTTAGAATCACCTGAGTCTCAGAGTTTCACCATATCTTAAAATATTCAAAATATTTAAGCTTGCCAGATATTTTATTTATTAAAAAAATTAAAAAGTGAATCCTGTTAACATAGCAGGAATATTTTGAGTAAGATTGTTGTTGTAATATATTTTGGGATTGGATAAATAATTGTTTTCTCCACTAACAAAAAAGAGCTGGAGGCAGAAGAAAACATAGCTTTATAAAATTTCAGGGCTAAAAACTTCTATGGAAACTTATTTAAACTGGACTAGAGATTGGAGGCTAGCTTTTATGCAGAGATAGCACAGGTGTGTAAACCTGAGCGTTTATATGGACTCTGTCATTAATGCTGTTTCAACAACTTTAACATGGAAAAGTATCATCTACTTATTTGTTGATTGTCAAATTTCATGTACAAAATATGCATACAAGCAATAAATAGATTTTTGCTGTTTGACATTTGAACGTTTTAAGCTGCAAATTTATAGAGTAGCACAACATTTTAGTCACTTAATTAATTAGTTTTATGTGGTAAACTACTTAATTTTATTTCTTTTAGCTGCATTGCTATGGTTATTGCTATAAGTTATTTATTTTTTAAGCTTAACATTTCATAGATCGATATCTTTCTTTTTCATAATTTGAATGTTTTATTTTTGTGCTAAAAGTCAAGCAAAAACTTAACGTTAAGCTAAAATTCATTGCCCTTATGGATGCATCAGATTGACTTTTAGCCCTCAATCAATTTGAATGTTAGTTCAAACTGATGAATGAGCTTATGAAATCCTTAGAAAGACTCTTAAAATCTTGATATTCCATGTTTGAAAAATTTATGGTATTTCCCACAAGGAATAATTAAAACACTTCAATATTTTGCCTTATAATTTTAGGACTGTAAGTTTGAACTAAACAATTTCTCTTCTAGAAGAGTTATTCTTTGACTGCAGAAAAAGAGGTGCTAAAATAAGCTTACAATAGGAAGTGGAATGGAATAAGAATTTTTATTGATATTCTAACAAAAAATACACTGAGAATTAAGAGAAAAGAGGTGGGTTATTTTGCCGAAAGAAAATGATGTTAAGTTGAAAACAAAGATGGGAAACACTCAAAGGGTAACAATAAGAAAACAGTGAATAAGATTCACAGTATAGTGGGAATGAAAAGTATCCAGTTGTGTTAAGAGTTTCCTAAGTCATACAGATATTCTTGGGCTTTCATTGTAGCTCAGTTGGTAAAGAATCTGCCTGCAATGTAGGAGACCCAGGTTCAATCCCTGGGTAGGCAAGATTCCCTGGAGAAGCATATGGCAACCCACTCCAGTATTCTTGCCTGGAAAATCCCATGGGCAGAGGAGCCTGGTGGGCTGTAATCCATGAGGTCCCAAGGAGTTGGACTCAACTTAGTGACTAAATCACCATTAAACCACTACAGCTATTCTTACCTGTTGAAGCTGGATTGTAATAAAAACTTGTTCAGACTTTTCTTGCAGACCTGAGATTACACCAAAAAAAAAAAATCAATATTTGTGTAGAAGAGCAATATTGTTGGTATTATGTTTATACGTTAGATGAAACAGGTAATAAAAAATAACATGAAGAGAAACAGAAAGAAAAAGGGAACAATGAAGGTACTGTTTAATAAGTAATAATTATTTTTCAAAATAATTTAAAGTATGGAAGAAAGATGGATGCTACTAGCATTCTGAGAACAAGTTTAACTAGTAACAATTAGATTGTATCATACAGAAAGTAGTTTGCTAATTAACTTTTTTCTTTCTTTTGATTTCCTTTAAAGGTAATTCACATTTGATGTTGTGGAAGACACTTAATCCATACATATCAGTCACATCAGTGTGCCCAACTAAGATGACAACCCTTAGAAACCCATATTTCATCTTTAGGATTCATATTTCAGTGTCTTATGTTTGTGCCCATCTGTTTCCATGGCATCCTGCCTACTCAAAGGTTGGTAGGACCTTTGGCAACAGAGGCAACAGCTCTAGGTGTCAGATAATACTAAGTTTAAGGCAGGAAATTCTGCATCTTGCAGAATTTTCCTTATGACATCTGTGAAATTGGAAGTGCAGGGAAGTCTTGTGACAGACTTGCATCTTGGCTTTACATGTCCCTGTAAATTTTGTGACACCTGTTCATGCTGGTGTGCCAAAAGATTAAAAAAAAAAAAAAACCGGAAAAAAAGGTAATTCTTCTTAATTTATGGTTCTGGCCTCATATCCAAATATACTCATCAGTGCTAGAATCTTCTGGTGAATCAAACAGTTCACATAAATTACATACTTTCTGTAATATATATATATATATATATATCATATGTGTGTGTGCATGTATATGGACAGATCTCAAAAACTTTCTATTTATCTTGCATCTTATATGAATTACATACACTAACCCATGGCAAAAAATGTAAGACAAAAAAAATCTGAGATGCCAAAGGATTCTCAATTTCCAGAGGATATTCTCATAGAAAATTGATGAGAATGAATAAATAAGAATGAATTTCCCATAAGGAAATATTATAAAGGCCATGTAGATAATGGTTTACTTCTTTTTTTCAAGACTATCATATGCCTCTTCTTCAATCTGAATATTTTTCTATCAGCAAAAAATAAGACAGAGACTAAGAATGAAATAAGCCAATTTCTTTATCATCATCATCATCATTGTTATTATATCTTATTTTGGGCAATATGGTCATAGCACTCCCTTGGAAAATATTTGCTCCTGCCTTTGTCTTTATGTTTACATTAATATATATATATATATATATATATATATAAACGTTTACATTACTTTAGGGGCTTCCCTCGGAGAAGGCAATGGCACCCCACCCCAGTACTGTTGCCTGGAAAATCCCATGGATGGAGGAGCCTAGTAGGCTGCAGTCCATGGGTCACTGAGGTTCGGACACGACTGAGCGACTTCACTTTCACTTTTCACTTTCATGCACTGGAGAAGGAAATGGTAACTATTCCAGTGTTCTTGCCTGGAGAATCCCAGGGATGCAGGAGCCTGGTGGGCTACCTTCTATGGGGTCGCACAGAGTCGGACACGACTGAAGTGACTTAGCAGCAGCAACAGCAGCATCAGGGGCTTCCCTGGTGATTCAGTGGTAAACAATGGAGACACAGGTGACTCTTGTTCAATCCTTAGGTCAGGAAGATCCCCTGGAGAAGAAAACAGTGATCCACCCCAGTATTCTTGTCTGTGAAATCCCATAGACAGAGGAGACTGGTGGGCTACAGTCCATGGAATCACAAAGAGTCAGGCACCACTGAGCACACACCCAAAAATTATATGGCTTTACCAAAGTTGTTACTGTTGAATGGTTCACTAAATATTTAAGAAAATAAATCAATAAATGGGCAGATGTTAGTTGGTTTTTTTTTTCCTCTTTGCAATTAAAGCAAGTTTTCTTAGAAATTTCTGACTCATTTTCTCATTAAATTTTATGTATTTTCTTGAAGTTTAGCCGTATTGTTTTATATTTTAATCCATAGGTGACAATCAAATGCAAAATGATGAATTGCATAACTTTTGATAGATATATAACATTTTTCTTTTTAAAATACAGTAGATAGATGATAAACTCAATTTAACATTTATTTTTCACCTTAATTTTAATTTGCTTGTCTAAAGATGGAAAAGAAGTTATAGGCAATAATAGTTAAAAATTATTAAATTTATAAAATATATTAAAAGTCCCTTGTCACCTTTTCACTGTTTAACTTTTTAATTTAAATTACTTTATATTTTCAAAATATGTCTTGTTTAACTAAATACAAGTTTAACTTATAGTCTGTATTGAAATACTTTCAAGTCGTGCTTGAGGGTATTGCTTCAGGATATTAAACAACTGATCCAATTTGTACCAAATTTATACTTTCTTATAGATTATTCACCTCAAAAATACTTTTGTTTTGCATTATGTGTTTCATTCACAAGCATTTTTGTTATTTTATCTAGTTAATTTCATCACTGGTCTCCTTTTCTTTCATTACATATCATCACCTTAACTGGTAACCATACAAAATAGTTGAGGTTAGTGTACTTTGAGTGAAGTGTTTTGGCATAAATCAGTCTTGCTTCAATGGAAACACAAATTTTTTCATGAAATAGAAAACACTTTGTTTTATAACCAAATGCCTGCTCAATGATACCTTCCATTGAACACTTTTTAACTGTAATTTATTTTATTTGAACCATTTCCTCACAGACAAGCCTACAGACCAAAGTGCTTAAACCCCCTAATATTCATGTCATAATTCCTCAATCTGCACTTCAAACTTACTTTGCAGTATCTCTCTTCTTAAGAAAATGATAACCACAGTCTTGGTACGATGTTGACAGATACTAATTCACATCAAATTTGTAATTATCTATCTGAACTTATTTAAAACTGTCTGCTTTCGGTAAGGGATTTCTAATTTGGAGCACAGTTTGCTCTCAGTGATGAAAATGAGAACTTGTATTATCTTTGCTTGATGTCAGACTCAAGACCCATCATGGAAAATTATGGTGTCCTAATAGGGACTTGAAATTTCATGTTTTCCAATGTTGGTGCAGGAGAGTAAGCATCTTGACTGTCTAAGCAAAATCTATTTAGATTATGCACGAACATACCCTCCATTTCAGATGTTGGAGACTGAGTTTCAGACTGCCCATTTTGAAGTGGGGTGCTAGTTAAGTGCCTCCAAGAACCACACAATTATCAGAGGGCATAGTTAGCTTTATTAATTTAATACTTTTTTAACATTATTTTTGTATTAACCATTTCCACACAGTATTCAGTGAGCTTTCTAATCAGTGAGATTTCTAATTTTTTAACACATTTATGAGTTCTATTATCTATACATCTTGTTTTTCAAATAACATTTATCATTTTTGTCCTAGGGAGCCAAGCAGATACTGGAAAGAAAGAGAGACCATAAGATATTAGTTCTAAGGCATATCTTCTGTTTTAATGAAAATAAAATGTATACGACTTCAGTACACGTGTTTTAGCCATCATACTTCAGAAATATAGAACATAGGCAATCCTGTGCTCAGCTGTATTTTAGTCTAACAAACATATATAGTCTTCAGAAAAAAATTCATTTGTTTTTCATAGATTGTTAGGTAAAATAGAGAAAGGAATTAAAGATAAATCATATATAACATCTAATATGAAACGTTTGAGTACCCTTTAAAACTTAACGAAATTTAAATATATTGGCATTTTGTATTTGCTGAAAACATCCAAATGTTATCTGAGAGGTTTTTAAACTTCACAGAAAAAAAGAAACCTATACATCAAGAAACTCTTAATTGTTACATCATTTGTGTTAGTTTAAACTGCTATGTCTATGAAAAGGATAAAGTACTACAAAAAGGAAAAAAATGGGGGTAAATAGAAAAGGGGTTTTGCTAATTTCAAACTATTTTTTAAAAATATTTTAGTGTTATTCTTATAATTGAAATTCTAAACTGTAATTTAAAATATGTTACATATCAAATTAAGTAGAATTAACATCGTATTTAAACTGTATAATTTAATTTGTTTCTACATATTTTGCATTGATTTGAATATATTCTATTAAGTGATTTCCAAACCAAAATATGAAATAGTCTTTATATGTCCCTTTTCATAATGATAAGTATATGTAATTACTGATGCATAATAAGTATTCGAAAGGTGTTCTGAGGAACAGAGAGTTAAGTAAACACTAGTGAAATAAACAGAATATTCTAAATTTTCTAAAAGAATTTTACCATATCTACTCATTAAAAAAATAGTATTCTGGAAATCTTAATAGTGTCAATTAAAAGAATAAACCTACACAACATTATCTTTCCAAATATAGTGAGGAAATGCTAGATTAAGCCTTGGGGAACAAAATATATTACAGACATGAAAATGTTTCATTTCTGATGCTCTTTTCAAATGACAGCATAATATGTTATGGATCATTTGATTTTTTTGTATGAAAATGCTATTCAGCACCCAAAAAGGCATATGCTGCTAACGGCATGTGTTGCAGTCCTTTTTATGACAGCTGGCAAGAAGAAAATGCCAGTCAAAACACAAAATGTCAAGCAGAAATTTTCCCAATAAAAGTAGTAGTCTGTAAAAAGCATTCTTAAATGAACTTCATTAAATAGCTTTCATTAATTCCAAACATCATTAATCAAAAGCATTCTTAAATAATTTGAAAATTATAAAAAACTAACAACAATTTCCTTTTTCTTTTTTACAGGACTAGGTTTTCTCCTCATCAGTTCTCAGAAGTTGACATATAAAAGCCCTATTTTAAATATGTTAAATGGTAAGAATTCAATCCTTTGAGAACTTTTTGGCAAACACAGATGAACATTTACAGCTATACATCTTGTTTGTTTTTTCTGTGTTCTCAAAAAAAGGTGGTTTTAAGCTTACTTTTCCAGCCGTATAGATATTTTTGAAGTAAGTATGTATTTACTTTTTTATTTTTGCTAAATTGTTTGACTTTATTAAGACAAGTTTCTATTTTACTTCACACAGTGGGCTCCCTTAATTTATGAAGATTCATGGTTGCTTTGCAGTTTTATAATTTATTAGAGCTAAAACTACAGAGAATTCCACCCAGAAGATTATTGCCACTTTTTACTTCTACTTCAGCACCAGTTTTGTTTTTTTTTTTTTCCTGCAACTCATTTAATTAAAACAAGCAGGGGAGTTGAAAAGGAAAACACTAAAATGAGCCAAGAAATAATAATACAATATTTAGCTAAACAAGAAAGCACATTTCCTAGCATCATTATCTTCTCCAGTGAGGGAAAAATATGTCTTTATAGATTTTGAGCCTCTTTTGAAAATGGAGCTAAATATAGCTTGTGGGATAAGATGACCTCATCCTGGTGGCCTTGAATTCTTTACAGAGCTTATGTGTTTGAATTGGTTAAAAATAGATTTATTTTCTCCATGTCTCTCTACTTAAATACATGTGTATGCTCTAATTTATATAGACAAATAATTTTTCATAAATTTTAAAATTTATATATTATTTATATATTTTATATATAGACATTTATATATTTTAAAATTATATCATATAGTATGTAATCATTATAATATGTTTACATTGTAAATACCATTTATATATTATTTTATATATAAATATATTTTCTTTATATATATTTAAATGATTTGGAGCAAATATCAGAGACAGCAAAGGCTAAGACAGGCAGCATCAACTGGGTTTTCTTAAAATGTACTTATGATTAAGTATGCAGTATATAAAACAGAAAATAACATTTAGATATAAATAGACCGCTGTGAAAAATGAAAAAGCAACCAAAATGACATTGAATAAAAACGTGACAGCTTTGGGTGTTAATATTTGGCCATGCTGGTGTTACTTTGTTGAAACATGGCGACTTTCACAGCATTTTAGTTTTCTCTAACAATGTGGTTCTTGATGAAGCTATGTGTCCTCTTGAGGCCTAGCTTCTGAACTGGCATGCAATTTCTTCTGACACTGTATCAACCAAGGCAACTTACAAAAGTCAGTCTAGATTCAAGAGATGGGGAAATAGACTTAGCTTTTTAAGTAAGGAAAGCATGCTGTCAGAATGCAAAGAAGATCCAAGGAGTGAAGAATTACAACCATATTTGCAATATACCACAGAAGATTAATTTTCCCTGCTATTGGCTTTTATATAATACTGCAGGATATTCTCTAAAGCCAAAACTGAATGAAAAAGAGTCAGAATACTACATAAAACATTTCTTTTTCTTTTCTTTTTTTTTTTTTGGTAGAAAAAGAGACTTTTGAAATTAATTCTATCAGTTTTTCAAACATGAAAATTTTAAGAATGTGAAACAGTTCTAAAATAAACTTTTTTTTCCCTAGCTACATAGCAGTTGTGAATGTTTTCTACCTTAATTGAAGTGGTTTTTCATATAAAAGTAAATGTTATGAAATATAGATTAAAATGTTATTATGAATCTATGACAAATTAAATAAATATGCACCTAATATTTATGTGAAACATCAATTCTAAATATTTATTATATGTTAGTGGAGTACAATAAAATGCACAACAAATTGAGCATTATTTTTTTAATCTAAATTGCATCATAAATGCACATGACATTGCAATGATCAGTTCAATTCAGTTACTCAGTCGTGTCTGACTCTGCCAAACCATGAATTGCAGCACGCCAGGCCTCCCTGTCCATCACCAACTCCCGGAGTTCACTCCTACTCATGTCCATTGAGTAGGTGATGCCATCCAAACATCTTGTTCTCTGTCGTCCGTTTTTCCTCCTGCCCCCAGTCCCTCCCAGCATCTGAGTCTTTTCCATTGAGTCAACTCAGCATGACATAGCCAAAGTACTGAAGTTTCAGCTTTAGCATCATTCCTTCCAAGGAACACCCAGGACTGATCTTCAGAATGGAATGGTTGGATCTCCTTGCAGTCCAAGGGACTCTCAAGAGTCTTCTTCAACACCATAGTTCAAATGCATCAATTCTTCGGTGCTCAGCTTTCTTCACAGTCCACTTCTCACATCCATACATGACTACTGGAAAAACCATAGCCTTGACTAGACGGACCTTTGTTGGCAAAGTAATGTCTCTGCTTTTTAATATGCTGTCTAGGTTGGTCATAACTTTTCTTCCAAGGAATATGCATCTTTTAATTTCATGGCTGCAGTCACCATCTGCAGTGATTTTGGAGTTCCCCAAAATAAAGTCAGCCACTGTTTCCACTGTTTCCCCATCTATTTCCCATGAAGTGTGGGACCAGATGCCATGATCTTCGTTTTCTGAATGTTGAGCTTTAAGCCAACTTTTTCACTCTCCTCTTTCACTTTCAATAGGCTTTTTAGTTCCTCTTCACTTTCTGCCTTAAGGGTGGTGTCATCTGCATATCTGAGGTTACTGATATTTCTCCCGGCAATCTTGATTCCAGCTTGTGCTTCTTCCAGCCCAGCGTTTCTCATGATATACTCTGCAGATAAGCTAAATAAGCAGGGTGACAATATACAGCTTTGATGTACTCCTTTTCCTATTTGGAACCAGTCTGTTGTTCCATGTGCAGTTCTAACTGTTGCTTCCTGACCTGCATATAGGTTTCTCAAAAGTGTTACACAAATAACCACTTTCTTTTCATAAAAATTATGAGTATATAAATATCCCTGATGGTGAAGAAGAAAACATGTTTTAATAAAGGTATATGACCCTGAATTTTCATAAGACTCCTAAAGTTTGCAAAGTTGGAAATATTATGAATCACAATGAATATATTGTGCATTGCTATAAATAGATAACTTACATGTTTATGTATTTCCAGCATTTTATTATGAAAAACATAAATTCTACAGAAAATGAGAGGATAGAGTAATTTCTATGTGCAATACTGTCACTTGAGATTCATTCATTGTTATCATTTGCCACATAGCTTTACCTCTTCCACCCTTCTTTTCTCCCTGCAATCCTTTATTTCCCTCTCTTTCCCCTCTATCTGATCACTTTTTTTTAATCCAAACATTTGAAAATCTTTGGTACCCAACTCCTAAGAATAAGGGCAATCTGTTACATAATGACAGTAGCATTATACACATGTACATATTCAGTCACTCAATTATGTCCCACTCTTTGTGACCTCATCTCATGGACTGCAGCCCACCAGGCTTCTCTGTCCATGGAATTATCCAGGCAAAATGCTGGAAGGATTGCCAGTTCCTCCTCCAGGGGATCTTCCTGACCCAGGGATCGACCCAGTGTCTCCAGCATTGTCAGGCAGATTCTTTATCACTGAGCTACCTGGCAAGTCCAAGCACATAAAGAAATTAATAAATGTTGACATCATATATTAATATTAATAATACTGACCTTATAATATTATCTAACAGTTCATTTCCCAGTTGTCCCCAAAGTATCCTTATCCATTTTTTCTCACAATTCAGGGTTCTATCAAGGATCACACATTGCATTTGATCATCATTTATCTTCAGTCTTCTTCTTCTAGAAGAGTT
The DNA here is from genome assembly GCF_042477335.2 of Ovis canadensis. NCBI lineage: Eukaryota > Metazoa > Chordata > Mammalia > Artiodactyla > Bovidae > Ovis > Ovis canadensis. The sequence goes on from NC_091250.1 coordinate 67,559,623, forward strand.
GCATATTATTTCTTTTACAATATTGACACTAAACATTGAGGCCAGTTGGGTTATGGAGTTTCCAACAATCCAGCTGTGCTTGACTGTTGTGGTTGAACAGATTTATATTAAAATCTGATGGAAATATTACAAAGAAGATCTTAACATTTGATTCAGCATGCTCATTATCACATCAAAATTGTAGGTGGTTATTTTTTCTTATATTGATTGACAGTTTAGGTTATCACTTCTCTCTAAGAGAATCCTTTATTTCCTTTTGTTAATATTGTATATTATACACTCTAAGGTGGCACTTCAGGCGGTATGAATATCATTCTTCCAAACTTTTGCATATATTGATTTTATATGCTTAAATCTTTCAATACATTAAGGAATGTAAAAGAATTATTTTTGTCTTTTTTTTTTTTCATTAAAAAAGCATTTCTTCCTAGTTTGTGAACTTCTTGGTATTTTTGTTTCAATATGATTATGGTCATTATTATTCCTTTGGATGCTCAATTTGCACAGAATGCAGCCATGGTGACTTTTACATGTTGCACTTTACACGTTTACACAGACAGGCTATATCCTTCTGACATATCCTTAGTCTTGTTGTAGCACTTCCTTGTTTTCTGGTTTAGCAAAATATTTTTGGTTATATTTTTTACTATCCTCCTCTCCTGGCATATACATTAGCCATTTCTGCATCAGTCCATTTTAGGGGACTAGGGATAGTTAAATATCACGAGTCCTCTGCTTTTCACAGCTACATGTGCAAGCATACACACACACAATTGCACCTATATTGATTTTCAAGAAGACCCTATGGTGTCAAAGTACCCAGTAATCTGCTTGAGAAACTCTTCCATTGTACATCTTTTTGATAAGCTTTTTATATCCCTATTATCTGTGGAGGTGGCAAAAAAGAAGAGAGGTATTGTCACATCATACATTGTGTTAAATCTGATTAGAAAATTTGACAATTTTTCTACAAAATAATATGATATTAAGAGACATTTCAGTTCACTCAAGGTAAAAATATGCTTCTAACTTCACACTTGATCTAAAGCACATTTCTAATAATATCTTTTGAAGCATATTTTCTTTCATTGATTTTCCATGGATCTAATTTATAAATATTCAACAATTTTATTCTATTTTTTCACTTTTAAAAATGTTTCCATTTGAAATGATCTTACACTTAGAGAAAAGAGAAAACTAAAGAGTCTGTCCCTGAAAGTTTTGAAGTTGCTGATAATGTTACAATACCTCAAATAATTAAATGCATTTCCTATGAGAAAGAATGTTATTTTACACAACAACAAAACACTCTTCTTTGTCAAGAATTTAACACTGATACATTACTTCCATTGAAATTCAATTTTAGTCAGTTGTCCTAATAATGTACTTTATAAGGTATGTACACTGTCTCGAATGTGTTTCATTTAGTTGGAATCCCTATTTATTTTAATCTAGAACTAGCATTCAGTCTCTTCTTGATTGACAATTTTGAATACTAAAGGCCAATTACGTTGATGAATGACACTCAACTTTGGTCTGCCCGGTATCCATTCATATTAGCAAAAATATGTCAGATAAAAGTTCTTCTTGCATTTGAACAACTGGCTTACAATTTTAATTTCTCATAGTACCAATACTTTTAACTTAGATTCCTTGATTTAGGTGGGGTCATACAGAAGTCTTATCTGTTACAAAGCTACTCTTTCATTTGCCTTACAATTAAAAAGTAATCTATATAAATGTACTTTGAGATTCCAGGTGTGAGCTCCTCCCACCGTATTCCACACAGATGCCCTTCAATCCTGCTTTATCTCTGGCTAGCCCATAGCCACCAACCTCTCATCACATCCTGATATGTTTGAACCCTGCCTTTAGGTTTTTTGTTTGCTTGTTTATTTGTTCAAGTCTACCTCCGCATTAACTCTTAGATGTTTCTCTTACTTTTACCTATTCATAAGGTTAATGTTGATAATTTTGGGGGAATAGTCAAGTTCCTTCTATTCCTAAAATACAACATATAGTAGAGCATAAAGATTTATAAGAATTTGACCCAAACTGAGTAAATAGGAGGGAGGAGTAAGCAATTCAGTCGTTATTTATTGCATATGTTATTTGTGTCAGATGTGGTTGAATGTGTCAAAAGTTAAAAGACATAGATATTCTCTTTAAGATGTATAGAATCTAATGTAGGTCGATTCATAGAGGATGCTTTGAAGGAGAGAATTTAGCCCAAACTTAAGCCCAATGTAGGACTTAAAGCAGAAATAGTTGAGGTTTATCTGAATTTTTAATATTTTAGAATCAATTTCTGGTATTATGTATTCTGTTTAGACGTAGTAGCATCTTTATTTGCTTTCACGTAACACATACCATATCACTGAAGCTCAGTCCCTTCATCCCATCCTAAGATGTAAAGCTTTCTTAGGTTCTTGGTGCTAAGATGTCAGCAGTCTGGGCATTTAAAATGTGTTAAATGTATATTCAACAATATAAAACAATAAGGAGTACATTTACTTAACAAAATAGAAAACATTTTTTAAATGATTGTGAATCACCTTTCTTTATGTGTTCTTAACTGTCTGCGGTAAAAATCCTTATATTTGGGGAGAAACAGCTCACAATAGACTAAATGTTAACTATCTCTGCTCATACACATGCAGACAAGTTACAGAATATGTAACATTTTAATGAAGTAAATTTTTAACTTTGCTGAGCCAGAATTTCATCCCTATTAAAAACCTAGATTTTTGCCTACACAAAATATATTTTGTGAACAATTTTGCTAAATCTTTGAGGCTGCTGCTTACTTGCTTGCTAAGTTGCATCAGTCATGTCTGACTCCTTGCAGCCTTATGGATTGTAGCCTACCAGGCTCTTCTGTCTGTGGGATTCTCCAGGCAAGAATCCTAGAATGTGTAGCCACCCCTTCCTTCAGGGGATCTTCCTGACCCAGGGATCGAACCCAAGTCTTTTATGTCTCCTGTATTTGCCGGCAGGTTCTTTACCATTAGCACCACCTGGGCAGTCCTTTTGAGGCTGTATTGTGTTTCAAATAACCAAAAATAGTCTGTAACTCTTAAATTCTCCATATTCACAGTCAGTTTTTCAGATAGCTGTGAGGAATTTATAGCCCAATCAGTCAGAACCATTTCCAAATTCCACAAACACATATTATTTTATCTAAAGTGATGTCAACTTGTCACAGGTGAGACTCAATGGCATTCATTTATTGACCATCAATTTATATATCCGTCACTTGCATTCTTTGTACTGAAACAATTTTTTTCCAGAAGATGTACAAAAAATTAAAACTAACATTATCATTGCAAACTGTGAATGCTGCATTACTTAATATATAAAATATGGAAGATGTTCCTTGAAAATATCAAATGTGCCTACCTGCACTTCAGCATTTATAGTATGGTCATAGTATAAGATGAACTGTATATTTATAAATAAGAACATTGAAACACTTTAGAAAATTAGGATCAGAAAATTATCAATCCTCTTGAGATGAAGAAAAAGAAAACATAACCACCAGTTCTCCAGATGAGTGAGTAGTCCATCTGCTGAAGTTGACAGAAGACTTGTTAAGAATTTCTAGTTTCTAGATATGCAATAGTCTCCTTAAATATCCTCTGATTGCATAAGTAGAGAAGACTTCCAGAAGAAATGCTTTTTCTTCACTTTTTGAGCATGTTTTCAACTTCTAAAGATAGACCAGTCAGTTCTGAGAATAATTTAACATTTACTTTTCATGATAAGCAGATAATCCATTGGCCTATAGATATCTGTTTTTTAATTAGATATGGTCATTCTTTCCACAATTTTAACAGCATTTATTACTATATAGATGAAAATATACCTGCAGGCCATATCTTTTGCCTTTAGTTCTTCATAACAGTAATCACTGAAGCCATGAAATTAAAAGACACTTGCTTCTTGGAAGAAAAGCTATGACAAACCTAGACAGTATATTAAAAAACAGAGACATCACTTTGCTGAAAACATTTGTCAAAGCTATGGTTTTTCCAGTAGTCATGTAAAGATGTGCAAGTTGAACCATAAAGAAGGCTGGGCGTGAAGAGTTAGTTTTTGACTGTGTTGCTGGATAAGACTCTTGAGAGTTCCTTGGACAGCAAGGAGGTCAAACCAGTCAATCCTAAAGGAAATCAACCCTGAATATCCATTGGAAGGATTGATACCTAAGGTGGAGCTCTAATACTTTGGCCATCTGATGCAAAGAGCCTAAGCTGGGAAAGATTGAGGGCAGGAGGAGAAGGGGATGACAGAGGGTGAGATGGCACCACTGACTCAATGTACATAAGTTTGAGCAAACTCTGGGAGATAGTGAAGGACAGGGAAGCCTGGCATGCTACAGCTCGTGGGGTACGAACAGTTGGACATAACTTTGTGACTGAACAAAAACAGTAATAATTTTGTTTAAATATTAAATATAAAAGTACAGAAATGGAGTTGAACATGATACTTGAAAATATTCAACTAAATTCTAAAAAGAGATAAATCAGATATTCATAATTATATAATACTTGATCTCCCAAAGAGAAGTTTTCCAGAATAATTAGGCTGAACTAACTTTCACTTTGAGTTTTATTAAGCCTAAGGTGAAAACGCCTTTCTTCTAAATGCTGTATAAGCAATTTCCAACTAACTTGTTCAACTAACAAGTTCAACAAATCAAAAACAAATCACCTACTAGCTTGAGCAGTGATCTGCAAAGCTAAAGCAAATGCAGACGATTCCCAGTTACAAAATTCATTTTTAACCTCAGTTTATTGACACTGTTTAGGGAATTCGTTTTAGTATTTTATCACTCTTGAAATTTCTTAAAGGGTATATTATTCATATATAAAGGCCTTGAGCAAAAAATTGTACTCATAAATGTAGAGATCATAAGCATAAGACTTATTCAACCATAAAAAAAGTATAGCTACACAGAAGCTTTGCTCAAACAGGTCTTAATTGCCTAAAATGGGGCTAAGGAACTCACTCTGGAGTCATATTTCAATAGGAAGCATCATCTGACCTACAATTGTGTCTGAAAAATAACAATCAGACCAACAAAACAACAACATTATGTCAGATAGAGTTAAACAGGCAAGGAAGATTTTATTCAAGACTATTGCAACAGTGGTCTAGGCTATGGCAATTGGGTAGAGAGACTAAATTCAATGCTTCTCAAACAAAAAGCAGGGGAGGTTTTAAACACTGAGGTGACCTCTCAGAAAAGTACTGGAGAACATCACTGAGGAGTTTGGTCAATATGATTAGATCGTCTGTGTTTACTAATGGACTCTTGTGGAAGTTAGGCTTCTACCCTCCCACAGACACTGGGAGAATAGAGCACTATCTTTCTTAATGTTTACTTTTCAAAGAGATGGTTCCCTGATCCTTGAAAGAGATCTTCCTGAGTTGTAGAACTGGCCAGAGGCTTTTAAAAGAATTAATATCTCAAAAGTGCAGAAAAAAAAATTTTACCTTAGCAAGTTTTTCACGGTAAATTTTCCAGGAAAAGGGGAGTCAAGGGTCTATAGTTACTAAGAAACCTGTCTGAAGTTCACTTAAACTAAATAAAGCAATAATGTCATCTTGGTTAATTATGAATATTTTTCTTTACTGCTTCCATTTTGTTTATGAATCTGAACTTCTGAATATCAACCTTACTTCCAAAGAAGATCTAGTTGTATTCTGAGAAAAAGAAAAAAAAAGAGAGAGAGAGAGAAAAAAAAAGTGTGTAACCAGTTTTTAAATGTTCTTGAAACACCGTAGTTGCAAAATCCCCACTGAAGTATAAAATAAGCTTAGCTACCAATTAAAACATTACAAGTTGGTACTAAATCTAACCAACAATTTGAAACCTTCAGTAACACAAAAGTTGTCACTGTTTTTTAAAAGGTGGTAGACAAAGCCTCACTAAAAAAGAAATTTTTAAATCTAACTACCCTAAGAGCAAAAGAATTCAAAGATAGAAACAATGAAGAAATAAAGAGTGCTGAATTAAAATGTGTTGTTAGCATCTTCATTTATTCAATAAAACATTAAAAGAAAGAGGGAGAGAGATTTTAGATGTATTAAAAATTATGATTCCTTTAAGTGTATGATAATTATCCCTTAATTATGATGACAGAAAAATGTTAAAGTAAAATAATGTTAGTTTAGAAAATTCCTATTTTGTGACAAATATTAATTACACTGTCATATAATTCAACTTAAAGTTCTTCAGATGCTCCTGATATTTATTGAATTTCAGAAGTCTAAAATAATATTTTACAAGGGAATCATATGAAGTTTCTATACTTACCTAGATGTTTTCTGTGCCGCCAGGATGTTCCCATCAGTACAATTATTAAATATCACTTCCTAACAATGCCACAGAGAAGGCAATGGCACCCCACTCCAGTCCTCTTGCCTGGAAAATCTCATGGATGGAGGAGCATGGTAGGCTTCAGTCCATGGGGTCCCTGAGGGTCAGACACGACTGAGCGACTTCACTTTTCACTTTCATGCATTGGAGAAGGAAATGGCAACCCACTCCAGTGTTCTTGCCTGGAGAATCCCAGGGACAGCGGAGCCTGGTGGGTTGCCATCTAGGGGTCTCACAGAGTCGGATACGACTGAAGTGACTTAGCAGCAGTAGCAGCAGCAACAATGCCAATGCCCAAGCTGAAAGTTGAACTTCTTCCATGGCCTTATGATTTCAGTATCAAATGTGGAGTTTTATCATCCAAGGGGTTTTGGGACTATTCCAAACTCCCAAATATAATGGATTTATTAGGGTTTTGGCAATTTTCTACTTAAAAAAATATACGCTTATAGTTAGTGGCCTCCTAACTCCATCTTCTTTTTCATGAAATACCTTCAATAATAATTATGATCAACCAGAAAAAGCCAATAATAATTATAATTAGGGTATTTCATGATGAGAGCTTGACATGAATCTTTATCCTTAATAAATTGGGGGAAAGTTACCCTTCTTCTGTTATAAGATACATAGATATATTTTCCTCTCTTCAATTTTTACCATTTACAGAGCATGCTTATCTTTAAATGTGAAAACTTTGCTGGTACATTTTATCTGTGCTGCTTCTATATGTTGAGGATTTATCACAGTGAAAGCAGCACCTTCTGCTTAGAAATGAGTATTTCTGAGTGGTTTACACATGTTGAATAGAGGCTACTGAGTGCATGTGATTCAAATAAAGCATTTCTCTAAATAAAAATAATCTCTATTCCAGCTTTCTTAAAAACAGTGGCCTCATTTTTTTCCCAATCACTGACAGTAAAATAGATCTAAGTCTTTTAAAAGTGTCAATTTTTTTGTTTGTTTTGTGTTTATTTTTTTTCCCGTAAAACATAGTCAACGTGGTTGGTGCACAATGAGAAAGAGGACAACACATGAAATGAGAATGAAGTAAGGCAAAAACTGATTATATTAGAATTTACAGATCAAAATAAAGAGTCTTACGTATGGCAGCCCACTCCGGTGTTCTTGCCTGGAGAATCCCAGGGACAGCAGAGCGTGGTGGGCTGCTGTCTATGGGGTCATACAGAGTCGGACACAACTGAAGCGACTTAGCAGCAGCAGCAGCAGCAGCAGCAATGAGGACCTTTATATTACTATAAAGCTTAGAATGATATTATCTGATTTAAACCCTCAAGAATTCTTTCTGTCTTCTATGCAGTGACTGATTCAAGTTAAAACAGAATGAGCGGAGCTTGTTAGGAGACCATTTGACTAAATCACAGAAGGATGGTGTCTTAAACTATAAGAATGTCAGTGAAAGCAGAAGGACTTTTAAGCAGTCTGGACAGGATTTCTATAAAGTTAGGATGAGAAGAGGAGAACAAGGAAAAGAGAAAAATGAAGTATACTGGTTATTGACTGGAGTAATTTGTGCATACTGGCTTTACATAGGAAAATAGGAAACTGCAAAGGTGGAGTATGAAAGAGATAGGTTAATAATCAAAATGTTATATGGATATATGAGACCGGACCTGTTATTAGAGATTCTTGTGGTGTACGTAGGAAGCCGTGGAATTTAGAAGTGTTAAAGTCTGTAATTTGAGGGGATGTCTGAATAGGAAGAATTTTCATATCACTGATCAAAGGTAAAGCTTAATACACTGAGGAGTACCTCACAAGTTAGTGCAAGAGCTTGACCTTTTTCCTGAGTAATAAAAAAAAGCATTATCAAATTTCAAACATAGGAGTAATATGAACTGAACTGTTTTTGACCCATGTCAACAACTGAAAGAAGTTGGGACAAATATGAAAGTGGGGAAATTAGTCAAGAGAAAAGGTGGCAAACTTGATGCCTGACAGATGTAACACGTGTGCTTTTAAGAGAGAGAGAAGTCAAGAGGAGGACTCTAGTTGTGAGTCTGAGCCACCTGCAAGACTAAAGGTATTTTATGAGAGGGAGAGTATCGCAGGAAGCACTCAGTTCCTCACATGGTAAGTTTGAGGAGATGACTAGATATTCAAATGAAATATCAATGAGACAGTAGGATATGAGCCTTAAACACAAAAGTAGTGCCCATGGTTTATCTTTCTAGTTTGCTCCTTGACATTTTCTTACATTTTGTGACAAACATCCTGAACTATTTTGTGCTTTCCTAAATGTACCAGACTCCAATTTTTGTGCTTTTGCATATACAATCCCTGTTATATAGAATTATTTCACTGCCTACCCATTTTTCAAGATTTTTTCCAATGTCAACTACATAATGAAGAGTTACTTGGAATTTATAGGCAAAGTTAGATTCTCTCCAAATACCCTATATTGCTAATGATAAGTTTTGAATGGTTATAAAATATTTTGTTTGTATCAATTTCCTTGACTCAAAATCCTCCAGGGAAAATAAAATCTTATTTTACCCTCAGATTCACCAAACATGGAATCAGGTATACAGTAAGCATTGCGTAAATCTTAAGGAAGGAAGGAAATAAGAGAAGGGGGAGCTGTGGAGGAAAAGAAAGTAACTCTCTTTGAATGTTTCTAATTCGCCTGAACTAAATCAAAATTTAAAATAAATTTGTGATCTCATATTTACTAGACTTCCATCTGCAATGAAGATTGTTATATACTATGATTCTTTTATGACTAGATATTGAATGCTAAGGGATGCTAAGTTGCTTGTAATTTCTTTTAAAATACATCAGTATGTTTTTGTGTGTGTATATCTGTGGTTATGTGTGTATATATACTGCCACAACCATCATTTGCTCTAATCAGAAATTTATACACTTTCTGGGAAGTCAGCTTGTCCTCAGAAAGACAGGTCACACTTCTGAGAGCAGTATTACACATGTTTCAACTATTTTTAGCATCAAAGCTTTGTTAATTTTTATAGTAGAGTTTAGAAATTGGTTTTTATTTGTGTTACATGAAGTTTATAAATTATTATAACAGATTTTAGAAACAGGTGTTCATGGTGTTCAGGACATGTGGATTAGGGCTTCCCTGGTGGTGCAGCGGTAAAGAATCTGCTTACAGTGCAGGAGGCATAAGAGACACAGGTTCGATTCCGGGGTTAGGAAGATCCTCTGGCGTAGGAAAAGGCAACCCACTCCAGTATTCTCGTCTGGATAATTCCATGGACAGAGGAGCCTGGTGGGCTACACTACATGCAGTTGCAAAGAGACAGATGGGACTGAGCACAGCACAGCACAGTACCATATGGATTAGTCATTTATTTATATTTATAGAGACATATTTATTTATTTATAGAGACACCCTTCAGTCTTACATTTACAGCAAGCCTAAAGGTGCAATGCCTAGAGATGATGCAAAGGATTTATCCAAACATGAGTCTCAATCTAGCTATTGATTCACAGGATTCTAGTTTCCTCATTTTGTTAACTAAATCCTGCTACCAAAATATTATAGTGTCTGACAAAATAAACTTTTTCATTGAAAGTGTAGTGAGAGAACCTGAAAAACAAAAAGATTGAATTTCATCATCTTTATTAAACAAGCTATAATGATATTTTTCATAGTAAATATTTGTTTAATTAATATTTTATACAAAGCAGAATTTATTTTGCAAAATTTTAGGAAAGGAATTGACTTTTACTCAGCTTTCCTTTGGTGACCACCATTATTAAGGGTTGTCAAAATTAAATTGGCTTGAGTCAGCCCAAATCACTGGGCATGTCTGAAAGTTTTTGAACAATAGCTCTGTGTAATATGGTGCAGAAAAAGCAGAAAGAGAGATGACAGAACTTGGAGACAAAGCACTAGATTGTTGCTGCCTCTGTTGATGAAGACAAGTGTGCTTGCCAAAGTTCCTTACAGATGTGCTGAGGCATTCCACAGCAGACAATCATAACTTCTGTAAGGTTAAGCAACATAGAAAACCCTTCAACATAATGAAAATGAATCTGTTCTATCTGATGAAGTTCTATACCCCCTTCTCTCTTTTAACAGACCATAAAGAAAAAGTGTTCAAATAAACACAAGCTTGAGCATAAAAAAGATGCTGCTGATGCTGCTGCTAAGTCACGTCAGTCATGTTCGACTCTGTGTGACCCCATAGATGGCAGCCCACCAGGCTCTCCCGTCCCTGGGATTCTCCAGGCAAGAACACTGGAGTGGGTTTCCATTTCCTTCTCCAATGCATGAAAGTGAAAAGTGAAAGTGAAGTCGCTCAGCCTACCAGGCTCCTGCGTCCATGGGATTTTCCAGGGAAGAGTACTGGAGTGGAGTGCCATTGTCTTTTCCGATAAAAAGATGAATTATCCCTAATTTAAATCTTTCCCTTCTCTCAAATTTAAAGTAATTATTGCCTGTAATCAATAAATATTTATCTCAATTGTTTATTTGATGTGAACTTATCTCTGAAAGGCATTGAAAGTTCCTCAAATCAGGGGCTTAGGAGATGTGCTGCCAAAGTGAGCACAAGTTCAGGGGCTTAGGGAACTGAGAGAACACCTGACAGGGGGTGAAATTAGAGAATAAAATAATAAACTGAACTTTCCTCTCTCAGTGCGTACAGAAAAGGAATCTTTTGAGAAAACAAGAAATGCCATAGTCTTCTAAGAAAGTTCTGTCTCACATAGGATTTCCTCATTTGTCTATGCTGGTTCTGTGATGAAAGTTAGCCTGTTCCTTGATGTACTGGTGTCCTTAGGCTTACTGTAATTCACTGATCTTCAGGTCACAGGCCCCTTAGCATCACTCTTTGTGCGATGGGTGTGGTCTACCATAAGAATTCTTCACTTCTTCCTACTTAGACACTATTGCTGCTGCTGCTGCTGCTAAGTTGCTTCAGTAGTGTCCGACTCTGTGCGACCCCATAGACAGCAGCCCACCAGGCTACCCTGTCCCTGGGATTCTCCAGGCAAGAATATTGGAGTGAATTGCCATTTCCTTCTATGAGTCTCTCCAAAAAGAAACCTCAAAATCTTCATTAATTATGACATAAGAGAATGACTAGTGAGATTGAATATTATGACCATCACCTAAAGCAGTTATTGATGTTCTGGTTTTCCCCACGTAGATATTGATGCTTCTTGTCATTAACATAGCATCACAGTCAGTTTTCATCACTTTTTGAATTATATTAATAAAACCACAAGATTAACATACAAGTGCCCATGACTTGATCACATAAATCAATGGGAATCACTACGTAGGAATATTCTCACCCATGGAAATGCAAGTTCCATAGAAGTAGAACAATATCTCCATTATTACAGTAAACAGAATAAGGCACCCCTCTCTACACATTCTAATTCCTGGAATGTGGGAATATTTTACCTTAAATGGATAAAGGGAATTTGCAGATTTGATTAAGGTTAATGGCATTGAGATGGGAGATTATCCAAAAGGGCTGATTCTAATCACATGAGTCCTTAAAGGTGGAGAAATTTTGCAGGCTGTATTCAGAGAAAGAGAGATGTTTCTATCAAGGAAAGGCCAGAAGTATATGCTCTTTCTGGGCTTAAAGATGGAGTAAGGGGCCAAGAGCCAAGAAATGCTTCTACAAGCTAGAAAAAAGCTAAATAAATGGATTCTTCCCCAAAGTCTCCTGTCTGAGCCAGGAAAGTAAAGTCTCCATAAAGAAATTCAGACACTGACACCTTAATTTTAGTTTGGTGAGACCTCTCTTAGACTTCTGACATGCAGAACTGTCTGATAATAAATTTGTATTGTTTTCAGAGATCACTTGCAGTCATTTATCTGTTATAGCAGTAAAAAAAAAAAGTTGCAATAGATTTGCTTAGCATAATGTGAAAAATCAGTATTTTTTATGAAATGAATGAGTGAATGAATCTATCATACAGTTATGTAAAGCACAATATAAATTCTAGTGTACTAAAAAGGCTTTATTGAAATTCTTTAATACATTATATGTAATTGTGGTTATTTCTTACAGTTATCCAATATTTTAAGTATAATTTTATTTAATATATTTTCTATTCTTCAGTGAAAATTCTATCGTATTTTGATTTGAATCAGAAATTAGTTCTTCCAAGCACAGAACAAGTCTTACATGGGTATTTGAAAATATTATGTTCTTATATTTCTATCAGGGCACAGTATTGAACACATCAAAAGGGATCACTAAGTGCTTCTTCAGAACTGATTAAAAATCATATTTAAATTCCATAGTCAGTCATTTCAGTCACTCCTTTCTCTATGAAATTAACTCCATGGAGTCTCTCAAACTTTACTGTATTCCTACCACCAAACTCCAGCTCTGTTTAACTGTTCATCTAAGCTCCCTGATGCATGTATACATCTGGTCTTGCTTTATACTCTTGTTCTTTTATCTCAAATGTGCTCTTACCATTGAGGAGTAAGTGTGCTCTTGTTTCTTACTGAATTCACTCCCCCCATTTCTTAGACATTTATTTCTTGATTTCTCTCCTTCCCCAACTATTTACCATCTCATTCCTTTTCTTCATCTCACCTAGTAGTTGTACTTCCTAGTTTAATGAGAAAAGTAAAATAAATAGAAAATAATTTTTGCCTACTTGCACTTGTGCTCAGCCTTGTCGTGCCTAGTCGTATCTGACTCTCTGCAAACCCCTGGGCTGTAGCCCATCAGGCTCCACTGTCCACAGAATTTTCCAGAGTTGGGGGGAAACAGGAATGGGTTCCCATTTCCTACTCCAAGGGATCTTCCTGACCCAGGAATCAAACCTGTATATCCTGCATCTCCTACGTTGGCAAGTGAATTCTTTACCACTGCACCACTGGGAAGTCCTCTTGTTCCAACACTTGTATAAATGCTGTTCTGTTCTTATGGATGAAAATCTACCTAGGCCCAAACTTTTAATGTGAACTGTTAAAAGATAAACTAAGTCGTATTACAAATATTCCAAGTTTATTTAAATAAAAATTGATTCAGATCAGGCAGTAGACCATCTAACAAATAGAAAGAAGCTCTGCGAAACTGTATAAAATGGAGAGTTTTTATAGGCAGATGGGAATGGAAGCAAGGAAGCTATATTAGGGAGAAGGTAGATTGGATATTGGAAGTTTACTCTCCTTTAAGGGATTCCAGGTATTATTCAGGCAGATGACCTAACTAGTGCTGATCAAGGGATTCCTGATTGACAGTGTTAGGTAGTTATAATAGGAAAAAGGAGTCCAGAATGGTGGTGGCTAAAAGATAAGGAAGGGAAAAGCCAGCAAAAATAGAATAAAGGAAGGTCTGAGGACTCGAGTGAAGACTTCAGGTAAAACAAACAGCACTCCTGGCTATCCCGACTTATACGGTGGGCCCAGGGGAAGGAGAAAAAACATGTTAAAATAGGAGCCAAAATTGGCCCGGGGGCTCTCTTCTCTTCACTTCTTTTGGATTAGCATACCCTCACACCTTGAGAATGTATTTTCCTTTATTTCCTAAATAAAACTGAGCTGTAATACAGAGCTGAAACACTGGTCTGTCTGAGGGCTGTAATGCTGGTCCATCCATTGCCTCAAATTTTTGTTACGAGACAGAATCAAGGAAATTACACACTCCCCTGACAACAGGTTTAAGATTTTATTTCTGGGAGAGTCAAATGGTAAAGTCAAGTCTCTATTGGTGACCTGTGCCTATGCTAAGTTGCCTCAGTCATGTCTGCCTCTTGTGATCCAATGGACTATAGACTGCCAGGCTCCTCTGTTCTTGGGATTATCCAGGCAAGAATGCTGGAGTGGGTTGCCATGACTTCCTCCAGGGGATCTTCCTGACCTAGAGATCAAACCCACATCTTTTACTTCTCCTGCATTGGCAGGTGGGTTCTTTACCACTGGAAACACCTGAAAAGCACTTGACAGTCACAACTGAGTGTTAATATTGGTGACCTGAGGTTTAGCAAAGCAACTCCACTTTGAAGGTGTGTTGTCATACTTTTAACAGTACATTAAACCTCATCATCTCCCAGAGCCTCTAAACATTTCCCCAGACATGTTCATCCTCTTTCCTCTGCATTACTAACTTTCCTTTCAGAAGAGTACATACGTTTACTTAGTGTGTGTGTGTTGGTTGCTCTTTGTGTACAACTTTTGTGGCCTCATGGACTGTAGTCTGACAGGTTCCTCTATCCATCTATTTAAATGCTTGATAACATCTCACTTTTAATAATATCAAAATTGAGTTCCTGATCTTTGACCTCAATCCTGTACCCTCCTCTCAATAAATGGCAACATCATTCTTTCTGATGAGCAGTTTCCAAACCCTAAAATTGGTCTTTGCCTCCTTTTATCTCTCCCTTGATCTAAGCTATCAAAAACCTTGCTCTCCTTTCATTTCCAACTATATACATAATTCAGCTTGATTCCTGTGACCATCAGTACTTATCTTAGTGCTTGCATTAACCTCCAGACTGTCTTCCTGTTTCTCTTCTCTTGCTTCCTGCTGCGTGCCAACTGGACTCTATATACGAGATTGCAACTGCAATGATCTGTTTTACTTAGATTTATGCTAGAAATTTGCTTAGATTATGCTACAAATTCACTTAAAGTCTTGCATCCTTTTCAAATTTCACTTAGTAAAAATCAGAATATGACAAAATATGGTCAACTGGAGAACAGAATGGCAAGCCATTTCAGTATTCTTGTCTTGAGAACCGCATGAACAGTATGAAAAGGAAAAATGATAGGATACCAAAAGAGGAACTCTCCATGTCATTAGGTGCCCAATATGCTACTGGAGATCAGTGGAGAAATAACTCCAGAAAGAATGAAGGGATGGAGCCAGGGCAAAAACAATATCCAGCTGTGGATGTGACTGGTGATAGAAGTAAGGTCCTATGCTGTAAAGAGCAATATTGCATAGGAACCTGGAATGTCAGGTCCATGAATCAAGGCAAATTGGAAGTGGTCAAACAAGAGATGGCAAGGGTGAACATCAACATTCTAGGAATCAGCGAACTAAAATGGACTGGACTGGGTGAATTTAACTAAGATGTCCATTATATCTACTACTGTGGGCAGGAATCCCTCAGAAGAAATGGAGTAGCCATCATGGTCAAAAAAGAGTCCAAAATGCAGTACTTGGATGCAATCTCAAAAATGACAGAATGATCTCTGTTCATCTCGAAGGCAAACTATTCAATATCACAGTTATCCAAGTCTATGCCCCAACCAGTAATGCTGAAGAAACTGAAGTTGAACGGTTTTATGAAGACCTACAAGACCTTTTAGAACTAACACCCCCAAAAGATGTTATTTTCATTATAGGGGACTGGAATGCAAAAGTAGGAAGTCAAGAAACACCTGGAGTAACAGGCAAATTTGGCCTTGGAATGTGGAATGAAGCAGGGCAAAACTAATAGAATTTTGCTAAGAAAATGCACTGGTCATAGCAAACATCCTCTTCCAAAAACACAAGAGAAGACCCTACACATGGACAGCACCAGATGGTCAACACTGATATCAGATTGTTATATCTTTGCAGCCAAAGATGGAGAAGCTGTATACAGTCAACAAAAACAAGACCAGGAGCAGACTGTGGCTCAGATCATTAACTCCTTATTACCAAATTCAGAATCAAATTGAAGAAAGTAAGGAAAACCGCTAGACCATTCAGGTATGGACTAAATCAAATTCCTTATGATTATACGGTAGAAGTGAGAAATAGTTTTAAGGGCCTAGATCTGATAGATAGAGTGCCTGATGAACTATGGAATGAGGTTTGTGACATTGTACAGGAGACAAGGATCAAGACCATCCCCATGGAAAAGAAATGCAAAAAAAGCAAAATGGCTGTCTAGGGAGGCCTTACAAATAGTTATGAAAAGAAGAGAGGTGAAAAGCAAAGGAGAAAAGGAAAGATATAAGCATCTGAATGCAGAGATCCAAAGAATAGCAAGAAGAGATAAGAAAGCCTTCTTCAGAGATCAGTGCAAAGAAATAGAGGAAAAGAACAGAATGGGAAAGACTAGCGATCTCTTCAAGAAAATTAGAGATACCAAGGAACATTTCATGCAAAGATGGGCTTGATAAAGGACAGAAATGGTATGGACCTAACAGAAGCAGAAGATATTAAGAAGAGGTGGCAAGAATACACAGAAGAACTGTACGAAAAAGATCTTCACGACCCAGATAATCATGATGATGTCATCACTAATCTAGAGCCAGACATCTTGGAATGTGAAGTCAAGTGGGCCTTAGAAAGCATCACTACGAACAAAGCTAGTGGAGGTGATGGAATTCCAGTGGAGCTGTTTCAAATCCTGAAAGTTGATGCTGTGAAAGTGCTGCACTCAATATGCCAGCAAATTTGGAAAACTCAGCAGTGGCCACAGGACTGGAAAAGGTCAGTTTTCATTCCAATTCCAAAGAAAGGCAATGCCAAACAATGCTCAAACTGCCACACAATTGCACTCCTCTCACATGCTAGTAAAGTAATGCTCAAAATTCTCCAAGTCAGGCTTCAGCAATACGTGAACCATGAACTCCCTGATGTTTGAGCTGGTTTTAGAAAAGGCAGAGGAACCAGAGATCAAATTGCCAACATCTGCTGGATCATTGAAAAAGCAAGAGAGTTCCAAAAAAACATCTATTTCTGCTTTATTGACTATGCCAAAGCCTTTGACTGTGTGGATCACAATAAACTGTGGAAAATTCTGAAAGAGATGGGAATACCAGACCACCTAACCTGCCTCTTGGGAAATCTGTATACAGGTCAGGAAGCAACAGTTAGAACTGGACATGGAACAACAGACTGGTTCCAAAAAGGAAAAGGAGTCCATCAAGGCTGTATATTGTCACCCTGTTTATTTAACTTCTATGCAGAGTACATCATGAGAAACACTGGACTGGAAGGAAAACAAGCTGGAATCAAGATTGCCAGGAGAAATATTAATAACCTCAGATATGCAGATGACACCACCCTTATGGCAGAAAGTGAAGAGGATCTAAAAAGCCTCTTGATGAAATTGAAAGAGGAGAGCGAAAAAGTTGGCTTAAAGCTCAACATTCAGAAAAGGAAGACCATGGCATTTGGTCCCATCACTTCATGGGAAATAGATAGGGAAACAGTAGAAACAGTGTCAGACTTTATTTTTCTGGGCTCCAAAATCGCTGCAGATGGTGACTGCAGCCATGAAATTAAAAAACGCTTACTACTTGGAAGAAAAGTTATGACCAACCTAGAGAGTATATTCAAAAGCAGAGACATTACTTTGCTGACTAAAGTCCGTCTAGTCAAGGCTATGGTTTTTCCTGTGGTCATGTATGGATGTGAGAGTTGGACTGTGAAGAAGGCTGAACATTGAAGAATGGATGCTTTTGATCTGTGGTGTTGGAGAAGACTCTTGAGAGTCCCTTGTACTGCAAGGAGATCCAGCCATTCCATTCTGAAGGAGATCAACCCTGGGATTTCTTTGGAAGGAATGATGCTGAAGCTGAAACTCCAGTATTTTGGCCACCTCATGCGAAGAGGTGACTCATTGGAAAGACTCTGATGCTGGGAGTGATTGGGGGCAGCAGAAGAAGGGGACGACAGAGGATGAGATGCCTGGATGGCATCACGGACTCGATGGACGTTAGTCTGAGTGAACTCCAGGAGATGGTGATGGACAGGGAGGCCTGGCATGCTGCTATTCATGGGGTCACAAGGAGTTGGACACAACTGAGAGACTGGACTGAACTGAACTGAAAAATCAAAAACCTCCAAAGCTGAACAACATTTGTGCCCTCAATCCTCATCTGTTAACTTTCTAAAGACATCTCATTTTTTTTTCCCTCTTGTTCACTTTTCTTCTCTCCCAGTCTGCTTAGCTGTTTCTTAAGAGCATCCAGTACAGCAGGCACCTACTTCTGGGTCACTGCATTTGCAGTTACCTCTACATGCAGTATTCCTAGTCTGTCTCTCACTTCTTGTAGATCCCAAATGTTGTCATCTTGATCAGGGAATCTTATCCAAATCTTTCTTTCTTTCTTTTTCTTTTTTTGATAAGTTGCAGTCACCCTGGAAAAATTCTGCTCACTTTTTCTGCTTTAGTATTTATTTTATTTTTTCTGCTTCTTAAGTATCTCTATGCAATTTACTAAACATTTATTTGACTTTTCATCTATGCCCTGCTCTCCTCACTATTGGCTTTCAGAAGGCAGGGATTTTTGTTACTGTTGCTCTCTTTTGTTGATTTTTGATATTAAAAATTTTGGGTCTCAATGAATCTCAGAAGAAAAAAAATGAATAAATAACCCTAAATAAAAATGTCATGTTAACTCTCTTAAACATTTCCCATTATTTAGCTGAATAAATGGTCTTCCCTGATAGCTCAGTTAGTAAATAATCTACATGCAATGCAGGAGACCCCTGTTGGATTTCTGGGTCAGGAAGATCTGATGGAGAAGGGATAGGCTACCCACTTCAACATTTTTGTGGCTCAGCTGGTAAATAATCTGCCTGGCAAGCGGAGACCTGGATTTGATTCCTGGGTTGGGACATTCTCCTGGAGAAAGGAAAGGCTACCCACTCCAGTATTCTGGCCTGGATAATTCCATGGACTGGATTATTATTCTGGCCTGAATAATTCCACGGGGTCATAAAGAGTTGGACATGACTGAGCGAATTTCACTTCACTTCAGCTGAATAAGGCTCTAGAACAAATAATATAGTCCCAATTCTCTAATGATGTCAAAAACATAAATAGATCTAATACTTCAAAGAGGAGGCTGAACGTCTCTTAGTCTTAGTAATTAAAATAGGGAATATTGTATCTCTCCTACATTCCCTTTATTTGAATACAATCCATGGAGGGGAAAATATTTTATTACCAAAAACGTATGGAAATTTAAAAGATATGACTTAATCTTCTTGATAACCCAATTAAACCATTAGGTTTGCTCTTTCTATTTGAAGCAAAAAAATAAAGCCTTACAAATTGAGACACAGAGAATAAATATGAATGTCACCATGTATGGAATATTTCTGTGAAAGATACTAGGAAGAGCCCAGTATATTTAACATAAGAGATACGTACATTTCCAGTACTAGGTAGTAGCAGAGTGAGTTTGGAAGTCTGCTGTTCTCATGACAGCAGTGTACCTTTCGATTCCACCATGTCTACCACATGCAGAGGGGAGCTCAGAGGCAAAGATGAGATACTTCCTTTACTGTTAATCTGTGGAGAGTTTTCCTGACCCTCAGTGTTTTGTTTTAAATAAAATTCTCTTCTCCATTCAATTGTGTTCAGAAACAATCTAACGGCCAAGTGCCACTTGCAAAGTGACTATAGTTGCAAAATCAGACCTTTGTCCTGCAGATTTTAAGCAGAGTTGGCAAAGGAAACTCAGAATCGCTTTTCACATGACCTTTGTACCTAGCTTCTGTTCTCATCACACCTGCCTCTGCATCAGTTTCCTTCAAAATCTGTGAAAACTTCAGAACAGGTGTTGAATCCTTTTCTTTCTTGTTTTTCAGTATTTGGAAAAATGCCTGGAACAAAATAGGCATTGATTCATGCCTGCTGAATGGATGAATAAGTGTTCCCTGCATCTGAGTTACATGCATCACAATTTCAAGAGGGCAAACAGAGCTGAATATCTATATATTAATATCCCATAATTCCATATATTGCTTCAAAACTCCACAAGATTTTCAGTTTACATTCTTTTCATTCTACAAACTGCATTAACTTCTGTAACTAAAGCAAAAACTTAAAAATAAAAATGACCTTTTTAATTTAATAATGTAAACATCTTAATGTTCTCTATGAATAAACTATAATTATAATGAGTGGTACTTCATGCAAATATGATGCTTGAACCGAAGGGCATTCATTTTCCTCAATGTGATGAATATTAATTTAAATATTGTTTTGGAATATGGCTACAAATTCTACACATATTTGTATATCCAGATAACATTTATAAGTAGTAACAGAAAGAATTATACTTTGTGATAAATGTCTAGTTCCCAATAAAAGAAACTATTTTTGAGAAATAATGAAATTAAACAAATTAAGTATCTATAAAGCATGCTGAGAGATTTGGCTCTGAGATACCTCCCATTTATTTTCTATTTTAATTATTTTAAAAATGAGCATTTTTTGGCTATGCTGAGTCTTTATTGCTGCATGTGGGCTTTCTCTAGTTGAGCGAGTGGGGTTCCTGTTTGTTGTCATGCACAGGATTTTCATTGCCATGGCTTCTCTTTGTTGCAGACCCCAGGCTCTAGGGTGCACAGACTTCAGTAGGTGCAGCACACAGGCTCAGTAGTTGTGACCTTTGGGCTTGTTGCCCTATGGTATGTGGGATCTTCCCAGACCAGGGATCAAACCTGTATCCCCCTGCATTGGCAGGTAGATTCTCAACCACTGGATCATGAGGGAAGTTTCATCTCTCAACATGGAGTAATGTTGGAAAACATCAACTTTTTTGAGCCCATCTCAAAATAAGAAGCCTGTTTTAAATCCTCATGAAAACTTAATCTGCCTGCCAAAGCAGGTTCAGTCCCTCAGTCAGGAAGATGCCCTGGAGAAGGAAGTGGCAACCTGCTCCAGTATTCTAGGATGGGGAACCCCATGGAGAGAGGAGCCTGGTGGGCTACAGTCCATAGGATCACAGTCAGATATGACTTGGTGACTAAAAAACAACAAAAGTTATGTATCTGTGAACAAAAATTCGTAGATATGTAAAATAATTATGCCTATTTTTCTCACAAGAAAACAGATTCAAGGAGTTATTATTTTTTTCTCTTTAAAGTTGTGTCCTGCTCTAGTGTGATGAATACAAGATTGAAACCCTTGCTCACTCAACTGTAACCAAACTAAACCATTATAACATCGTGCCTGCTCAAACCTTAGGGAGTGCTTACCACAAAGCAATCAATTTCAGTCTGTCTTCCTTTGTCATTTGTCTCACTCTCTCTCCCTCTCTCTCTCACACACATGCACATACACAAACATACACCAAACATATAATCTCATGAGATGGATATAACTGCCAAATAAATGATTAAATAAAAGATTAACTAGGCTAAATGATTGTTCAGCATCATTTTCATAGTAAGAGATAAGAAGTTATGATTCAAATTATCTTATTCATAATCCTGTATATTTAATCACAGTATGTTAAAATATCATGCAAGTTATTTTGATTTAAAAATTCCCTAAAAACATGCTTCTGATTACATTTTATGGCTCTGGGCTTTCTGGGAGTATTGTTTTCTTTTCAAACTTGTATTATTTGAATGCTACATTAAATTATCTGAACGTTCAATTCCAATTTTGTCTTAAAACCAGAAGAGAAATTGTTTTAGGACCAAGGTGATTTGGTCATTGTAAATTGTGAGAGAAAAATACATTTAGATATACTTAATATGTATAAAAACCTTAGTTCTCATGAAAATATAGATCACCAGGTTATCAATTAGGTCATCAGAGTGAGATTAAAGGCAGTATATAATATTAGAATGTATGTTGTAAGGTTCTTAATAAATTGCATTTCAGAATTAGGATTAGCAATGAATTAGTATAGAAAATTCTAAACTTAAAAATGATATACATTCATGTATTCATACCATATTCAAAATTTCAGCCCTGTCATTTACTAGATATCTGAATTTTCAAGATGCATTTTTTTTCTCAAGGTTTTGTTTTTTCATTTGCTTGTTTCTATTTACCTATTTGTTTTTCATCTGTATAATGAAAGTCTAGGGTCAATGATCTCTGTTTCTTTTTTCCTACAATCCCTGGCATCACACTGTTGTACTGAAAACATTCTGCTAGGTCAATATTAGTGAAGCAGAAGGAATAAAAATATTCTGTTCATTCTCATGCACACTTTGGAAATCATAAGTAATGAATACTAAAATCACATTTCTTATTTATGTATTTCTTGATCTCATTTTGTGGATATTCCCCTTGCAGTAGCCTTGGGGCACATTTACAGGATTTAATAAGAAGAGAGACGATATCTGCAATCTTAATTGTATAGCAGAATGATAAACTCACAGATGTAAATCTTGTCTTGTAAATTTAATTTTCCCTAAGCTTGTTAGAAAAAATATAACAGAGAATATAACAGCTTTCATTTCAAGCCATTATATTACATGAACTTTTCAATTCCTATGTCAACTAGTACTAGTACACTTAAAGGCACTTTGCCTATTTTAGGAGAGATATGATATATATTTTAGTTTGATTTAAGATAATTCTGTGTGGTTTATATCCACCATAAAACTATTTGAGCTATCTGTATTAAATATATTTTAATAAATTTAGCTTAGATAATGTCTCATGTCCATTACTATTCACATTCCTGAGGTCTTGATAGATAATTCAATTTCCTATTACTCTTGAGAGTCCCTTGGACTGCAAGGAGATCCAACCAGTCCATCCTAAAAGAGATCAGTCCAAGGTGTTCATTGGAACGACTGATGCTGAAGCTGAAACTCCAATACTTTGGCCACCTCATGTGAAGAGTTGACTCATTGGAAAAGACCCTGATGCTGGGAGGGATTGAGGGCAGGAGGAGAAGGGGACAACAGAGGATGAGATGGCATCACAAACTCGATGCACATGAGTTTGAGTGAACTCCAGGAGTTGGTGATGGACAGGGAGCCTTGGCGTGCTGCAATTGATGGGGTCACAAAGAGTCAGACATAACTGAGCAACTGAACTGAACTGAGAGACATCACCTTGTCCTTCTCCCATAACTAAGTTTACTGTAGGTAAACAAACAAACAAACAAACAAACAAAAACCATAAAACCAACCCAACAAACAAAAAAAGACTTTAGACATTGTAATTGCTGCTTAATCTCAGTATGCAGAGTTATATTTTAATTTTATTTAAAGTTATTTTGTCCATATTTTTCACAAAATATTTCACTATTGCAATAATTTTCTGGCCACTTTCTTTACACAATAGAGTAGTATACCAACATAAGAGTAAAAACAAAGTTGTATTAACAACATCAATATTTCATGTACTTGTAGAATTCCAGGAAAGGCAAAAGAGATATGATAATAATATCATTATAAGGACAGAATTATAAAGATTGATAAGCATTTAACATGATGAGAGCATGCTTTGCTGTATTTCAGTTCAGTTCAGCCACTCAGTCATGTCCAACTCGTTGTGACCCCACAGACAGCAGTATGCCAGGCCTCCGTGTCCATTGTCAACTCCTGAGGTTTACTCAAACTCACATCCATAGAGTTGGTGATGCCATCCAGTCATCTCATTCTCTGTCGTATCCTTCTCCTCCTGCCTTCAATCTTTCCCAGCACCAGGGTCTTTTCAAATTAGTCATTTCTTTCCATCAGGTGGCCAAAGTATTGGAGTTTCAGCTTCAGCATCAGTCCTTCCAATGAATATTCAGTACTGATTTCCTTTAGGATAGACTGGTTGGATCTCCTTGCTGTCCAAGGAACTCTCAAGATTCTTTTCTAACACCACAGTTCAAAAGCATCAATTCTTCAGTGCTCAGCTTTCTTCACAGTCCAACTCTCACATCCATACATGACTACTGGAAAAACCAAAGCTTTGACTAGACAAACCTTTGTTGGCAAAGTAGTCTCTGCTTTTTAATATGTTGGCTACGTTGGTCATAGCTTGTCAAACAAGGAACAAGTGTCTTTTAATTTCATGGCTGCTATCACCATCCACAGAGATTTTGGAGTCCAAGAAAATAAAATCTCTCACTGTTTCCAATATATTTTTTCCCCATATATTTGCCATGAAGTGATGGGACCAGACACCATGATCTTCGTTTCCTGAATGTTGAGTTTTAAGCCAACTTTTTCAGTCTTCTCTTTCACTTTCAGCAAGAGGCTCTTTAATTCTTTGCTTTTTGCCATAAGAGTGGTGTCATCTGCATATCTGCGGTTATTGATATTTCTCCTGGCAATCTTGATTTTAACTTGTGCTTCATCCAGCCCAACATTTCTCATGATGTACTCTGCATATAAGTTAAGCAAGCAGAGTGACAATGTACAGCTTTGACGTACTCCTTTCCCTATTTGAAATCAGTCTGTATTTCCATGTCCAATTCTAACTGTTGCTTCCTGACCTGCATAGAGATTTCTAAAGAGCAGGTCAGGTGTTCTGGTATTCCCATCTCTTTCAGAATTTTCCACAGTTTGTTGTGGTCCACACAGTCAAAGATTTTGGCATTGTCAATAAATCAGAAATAGATGCTTTTCTGGAACTCTGGAATTCCATCACCTCTGCTAGCTTTGTTTGTAGTAATGCTTAATAAGGCCCACTTGACTTCACATTCCAGGTTGTCTGGCTCTAGGTTGGTATGATCAACCTAGAGCTAGACAAAGTATGTCATGATATACTTTCATGAAACACTTACATTTAATTTTTACCATAATTTCATGTAGCAAATCTATTATATTATTTTCATTAATTAAGCAATTAAAATCTGAAAAATGAAGTTTCTTTCTGCCCTTTTTGTTTTTTACGAATCAGTTTTTTTATTATTTGTACACTAATAGTGAAGTCGCTCAGTCGTGTCCGACTCTTTGCGACCCCGTGGACTGTAGCCCACCAGGCTCCTCTGTCCATGGGATTCTCCAGGCAAGAATACTGGAGTGGGTTGCCATTTCCTTCTCCAGGGGAATCTTCCCAATCCAGGGATCGAACCTGGGTCTCCCACATTGCAGGCAGACGCTTTAACCCCTGAGCTACCGGGGATAGGGATAAATATTCATCTAAAACTTAACTCACTGTGCAGGCTACTTTATTTATTTACAACACCTATCCCAATATTAGCTGTTGCTAAATTTCACCTTAATAAAAGAGTAAAGACAAACGCTCATTTTCTTAGCAAGACTGAAACTAAAATTAAGACATAAATTCACAGGAGACCTTTAGTTTATTGAAAGCAATTCTTTCAATTATCAATCCAAGAATCAATGTTAAAAGCTAGTTAGCCTATGAAGATGCTAACTGACACTGTGTTTTGTTTTTTTTTTTTAAGCCACATATTCTTTCGTTTGTCTTCTGTGAGAGACAGAGTCCGTGTCCTTCCGCTTGAATCTGGGCTCTGCAACTTTGACTTCTTGACCAGTAAAAGAGACGCTCTGTTAGTTTCTAGGCCTAGATCTCAAGAGATTGGCCATGCTTATTTCCTGCTATTAGAGCACTTATTCTTGGATACCAGAGCCACCATTTAAACTTCCAATTGCCTTGTTGGAGAGGCCCTTTGAGAGCCCCGAGATCTAAGAGGAATAGACATCTAACTTATCCTGCCTTCCTTCTATCTCTGCAAAGAATTAAGCAAGTGTGAGCATCATAAAATCCACAGAACATCTCAGTCTTTGGCCGTGTAACACTGTTACCCCAATGCCATGTGGAACAGAAGAATCGCTTTGCTGAACTCTGCCTTAATCCCTGGCTTTCCAAAATCTGAGCTAAAATAAAGTAGTTGTTTTAAATCACTAAATAAAGGGCAGTTTGTTAAGCAGATAGAGTTGCATAGAACTGACATCAGAACCATGTTCATTCCAGTATAAAACTGCTATCTATGAAAGAACAAAAGTGAAAATATGCTTTACTAATTGAAAAAAAAGTTAATGGAAACTATTTCCCTTTACATAATTAGAAAAATATCAATAGAATATAAAATTCACAAAATTCCAAATTATAAAAGAGTGCTATTTCATGCTAAGAAAATATAAAATACATCTTAAAATGATATTACTAAACACATGGGAAACAAAAAATTGGAAATGAATACTTTCTATATTTTGTGGATCATGATTTAAAGCTGCAGATGTTCAATGGCAAGTTAAGTAATTTAAAAGCAACATAGTGGGAAGCTACTATACTATCCTAATAGATCTTAGCATAGCTCTTACATATTGCTATCTGTATTTATGTCATAAAACACAGTATATCATATTTTTAAAGTAATTGAATAATTCTCTCAGCTCTTATATTCATATTTTTCCTATTTTGCATCTATAGGATTTCATTACATCTCTTATACTATGTATAATATGAGGACAGCATACATAGATTGATATTAATAGGAAGATGAATAGATAGATAACAAATAGATGGATAGATAGAGATGACCAGAGAGAATAATGACAAATTTGGAAGGTGTAAAAATGGTAAACATATTGAAAAGGACAAGGAAACCTGGCATGCTGCAGTCCATGGGTTGCAAAGAGTCAGACACGACTGAACAGCAGCAATTGAAATATTCTTCAAACTGGACATTCTAAACAAAATATTAAGTTCAGTTCAGTTCAGTCCCTCAGTCGTGACCAACTCTTTGCGATCCCATGAATCACAGCACGCCAGGCCTCCATGTCCATCACCAACTCACGGAGTTCACTCAAACTCATATGCATCGAGTCGGTGACGCCATCCAGCCATCTCATCTTCTGTTGTCCCCTTCTCACCCTGCCCCCAATCCCTCCCAGCATCAGAGTCTTTTCCAATGAGTCAACTCTTCACGTGAGGTGGCCAAAGTACTGGAGATTCAGCTTTAACATCAGTCCTTACAATAAACACCCAGGAATGATCTCCTTTAGAATGGACTGGTTGGATCTCCTTGCAGTCCAAGAGACTCTCAAGAGTCTTCTCCAACACCACAGTTCAAAAGCATCAATTCTTCAATGCTCAGCTTTCCTCACAGTCCAACTCTCACATCCGTATATGACTACTGGGAAAATCGTAGCCCTGACTAGACGGACCTTTGTTGGCAAAGTAATGTCTCTGCTTTTGAATATGCCATCAAGGGTGATCATAACCTTTCTTCCAAGGAGTAAGCATCTTTTAATTTCATGGCTGCAATCACCATCTGCAGTGATTTTGGAGCCCCAAAAAATAAAGTCTGACACTGTTTCCACTGTTTCCCCATCTATTTCTCATGAAGCAATGGGACCAGATGCCATGATCTTCGTTTTCTGAATGTTGAGCTTTAAGCCAACCTTTTCACTCTCCTCTTTCACTTTCATCAAGAGGTT
This sequence comes from Ovis canadensis, assembly GCF_042477335.2. Taxonomy (NCBI): domain Eukaryota; kingdom Metazoa; phylum Chordata; class Mammalia; order Artiodactyla; family Bovidae; genus Ovis; species Ovis canadensis. The sequence goes on from NC_091250.1 coordinate 67,587,028, forward strand.
TTTTAGTTCCTCTTCACTTTCTGCCATAACGGTGGTGTCATCTGCATATCTGAGGTTATTGATATTTCTCCTGGCAATCTTGATTCCAGCTTGTGTTTCTTCCAGCCCAGCGTTTCTCATGATGTACTCTGCATATAAGTTAAATAAGCAGGGTAACAGTATACAGCCTTGACGTACTCCTTTTTCTATTTCAAATCAGTCTGTTGTTCCATGTCTAGTTCTAACTGTTGCTTCCTGACCTGCATATAGGTTTCCCAAGAGGCAGGTCAGGGATTCTGGTATTCCCATCTCTTTCAGAATTTTCCACAGTTTATTGTGATCCACACAGTCAAAGGCTTTGGCATAGTCAATAAAGCAGAAATAGATGTTTTTCTGGAACTCTCCTGCTTTTTCGACGATCCAGCGGATGTTGGCAATTTGATCTGATTCCTCTGCCTTTCCTAAAACCAGCTTGAACATCTATCTGGTTGTTTACAATTCACGTATTGCTGAAGACTGCCTTGGAGAATTTTGAACATTCCTTTACTAGTGTGTGAGATGAGTGCAATTGTGCGGTAGTTTGAGCATTCTTTCGTATTGCCTTTCTTTGAGATTGGAATGTAACCTGACCTTTTTGCAGTCCTGCGGCCACTGCTGAGTTTTCCAAATTTACCAGCATATTGAGTGCAGCACTTTCACAGCATCATCTTTCAGGATTTAAAATAGCTCCACTGGAATTCCATCACCTCCATTAACTTTGTTCATAGTGATGCTTTCTAAGGCCCATTTGACTTCACATTCCAGGATATCTGGCTCTAGGTGAGTGATCACACCATCGTGATTATCTTGCTGGTGGAGATCTTTTTTGTACAGTTCTTCTGTGTATTCTTGCCACTTCTTCTTAGTATCTTCTGCTTCTGTTAGGTCCATACCATTTCTGTCCTTTATCGAACCCATCTTTGCATGAAATGTTCCCTTGATATCTCTAATTTTCTTGAAGAGATCTCTAGTCTTTCCCATTCTGTTGTTTTCCTCTATTTCTTTGCATTGATCACTGAGAAAGGGTTTCTTATCTTGCTATTCTTTGAAACTCTGCATTCAGATGTTTATATCTTTCCTTTTCTCCTTTTCTCTTTGCTTCTCTTCTTTTCACAACTATTTGTAAGTCTTCCTCAGACAGCCATTTTGCTTTTTTTGCATTTCTTTTCCATGGGGATGGTCTTGATCCCTGTCTCCTGTACAATGTCATGTACCTCCGTCCATAGTTTATCAGGCACTCTATCTATCAGATCTAGTCCTTTAAATCTATTTCTCACTTCCACTGTATAATCATAAGGGATTTAATTTAGGTCATACCTGAATTATCTAGTGGTTTTCCCTACTTTCTTCAATTTAAGTCTGAATTTGGCAATAAGGATTTCATGATCTGAGCCACAGTCATATTAGCCCTATGTAAATGCCTATGGAGTAGGAAATCACAACCCACTTCAGTATTTTTGCCTAGGAAATTCCATGGATAATGGAGACTGGTGGGCTCTAGTCCATGAGGTTGCAAAGAGATGGACACGACTGAGTGACTGAGCACACAGATCCTTATATGTTTAAATATTGAAATAGAAAGAAAACTTCTAGAGATGAATATATGAATATACAAGCATATACACATATATATAAATAAAATATACATATAAATCTATTTTATATATAGATTTTTTTTCCCTTAATCCAAATATATACCATGATGATGTTTGTCATTCACTAACTGATGACCAGGATCAAACCATTTTATTTTGATGAGTTTCAGTTTTATCAACTGTATAATGAAGAAATGTATATAGTTAACTTCCTTTTTTATGATCCTTAAAATTATGTCACTGGTATAGACTATCTTCTAACTGATAATTAACTAAACCAAAAGGAATTTTAACTCTTCTTGTCATAAAATTCTTGGTTGATGAGTAGTAGTTTTTCAAAACATTTCACTTAATCTCCATAAGGACACTCAATTCCCATTTTTGTGTCTCTCAAAAGAAAAACTGAACTATTTATTTTTTATGTCCTTTTAGCTATACAGGAAAAATAAATTCTGGAATGTTTTTGCTTTCTGCATAGCAGATATAAGTAGAGAAGTAAAAAACAAAAGCAAGGACTTCCCTGGTGGTCCAGTGGGTGAGACTCTGCACTCAGGGTCTCACAGGGAGCTCAGGTTCAATCCCTGATCCAGTAACTCGATCCTACATGCATACTGCAACTGAGTTCACATGCCACAACTAAGACCAGAACAATCACATTAAATAATAATAATTATTTTTTTAAAGCAAAAGCACACACATAAACTTGATAAATCTGGGGGAACTATCCCATTGGTTGTTTGACTAAATGTATAAATTTCTTTTATTGCAGCTGATTTTCTCCCCCTCCCAACCCCAGTGGGTTACTTAACTAGACTTGAAATTCCTTCCATGACTGGAAGTTGAGACACAGAACAACTCCAAGAACCTCAAGAAAATGATGTTACAATTTTCTTTGAGTTTTCTAGTCCAAACTTTTTTTCCTTGAGGTTCCTGGAGTTATTATTCGTGTTTCCACTAAACTTATATCCCCTTTTCTTTTCATGAAAGTCCATTTATATTCAGGATGATTTTATTGAATTTTGGTAACTAGTAACGAAGCATTGTGACTAACATAAGGATTAACAAACATCCTGTTCGTTTTGACAAATTTGTCTAGTTTCTATGTTTGCTCTATTATGAATTATTTACATAACATAAACTCTTTAATTTAAAATCTTCAGTTTACAAAGGCATGATTCATGCGTTTGTTGATTGAAATCTTTTTGCAGATATTTTATATGGATTTATGATACAGAAGTAATAATGCACAGAATATACAGAAGAATAATATACAGAAGTTATAATTATATGTGATCGTATTCTGCACTACCAAAAATAAATAAATATGTAATTTGCCTTTGTAGAGTTATGTACAATTCCTAGATAGCATATTCAAAAGCAGAGACATTACTCTGCCGACTAAGGTCTGCCTAGTCAAGGCTATGGTTTTTCCTGTGGTCATGTATGGATGTGAGAGTTGGACTGTGAAGAAGGCTGAGCTCCGAAGAATGGATGCTTTTGAACTGTGGTTTTGGAGAAGACTCTTGAGAGTCCCTTGGACTGCAAGGAGATCCAACCAGTCCATTCTGAAGGAGCTCAGCCTTGGGATTTCTTTGGAGGGAATGATGCTAAAGCTGAAACTCCAGTATTTTGGCCACCACATGCAAACAGTTGACTCATTGGAAAAGACTTTGATGCTGGGAGGAATTGGGGGCAGGAGGAGAAGGGGACGACCCAGGATGAGATGGCTGGATGGCATCACTGACTTAATGGACGTGAGTCTGAGTGAACCCCGGGAGTTTGGTGATGGAAAGGGAGGCTTGGAGTGCTGCAATTCATGGGATCAAAAAGAGTTAGACACGACTGAACGACTGAACTGAACTGAACTGTACAATTCGTAATACAGCACAAAATCTAATGTATAATTTATCATAAAACATATAATTTTTATAACATGTTAAAGCACACTATGTTTAGATGTTGCTCACTCAATTTTTTAAAACCTCAAAGCATAATGCCAAATACGGTCAAATTTTATTAAGTTTTACCTAAAAATCCTCAATTAAAATAAACCTTCTTTTAGTTTTGTGTCATGGCTATAATGAAGATTCTAGATTTTGCATCATTACAAGTGAACATGACATACTTGAATCTTGATGTAATCACTGTACATGGTTTTGCAGTTTCTCTGAGAGCAAACATTGTTTTCCCCTAAGTAATCAAAGTATGATTCCATTTTGGTTGCAAATATAAACAAAGTAAAATATTAAATTTATTTAGTATTCTGAAAAACTATATTTATATTAATATCATTTTTAAAATTTAAAAATTAATTCAATAAAATCACTGACAGGTGACTCAATTTATCAAATACATTTTTGTTGACTTACATTTTAGTACTGATACCAATTATACTTCACTGTGCTATTAATTATTTTACTTTCTGCTGGATGATAATATACTTGGGTCAAATGAATCAGAACAATATTATATCATTTGGCAAGTCATCAGGAACCTGATCTGTCCTTGTTCTTTGTCAAATTAGTTATTCTTAATAAAACATGATTTATGCACATATATATCACTTAGCAAAGTACCTGGTATAAACTATTTTTAATAAAGCATGATAATGTATTAAATACTAATTAAAAAATTTAGAACAACAAAAGAAAACTCAAAGAAGTCAATGTATGTTAAGGACAACAAACAACTTTCATTTAGCCTATGGTACAATACTTCTATCAGAGGCTGACTATAAAATCCTTATCCATTCATTTATTCATTTAAAATAAAATAATAATAGCTCTCCTTATACACTGCCATGATACACAGTACTGTGTCAAGTTCAGCACATAAAAATATGAATAAGGAATTCTAAAGAAGTTCTTGGTTTATCTGCTAACAGACATGTAAATTTTAAAGTACATTAGATTTTCATTTTCACAAGTAACTTGTCTCCCAAAGGAGCATTCAGTTCAATTCAGTAGCTCAGTCATGTCCAACTCTTTGAAACCCCATGGACTGCAGCACGCTAGGCTTCTTTGTCCATCACCAATTCCCTGGACCAGCTCAAATTCATGTCTATGGAGTCAGTGATGCCATTCAGCCATCCCATCCTCTGTCGTCCCCTTCTCCTCCCACCATCAATCTTTCCCAGCATCAGGGTCTTTCCAATGAGTCAGATGGCCAAAGTACTGGAGTTTTATCTTCAGCATCAGTCCTTCCAAGAAATATTCAGTACTGATTTCTTTAGGATAGATTGGATGTATCTCTTTGCTGTCCAAGGGACTCTCAAGAGTCTTCTCCAACACCACAGTTCAAAAACATCAATTCTTAGGTGCTCGGCTTTCTTTATTGTCCAGTTCTCACATCCATACATGACTACTGGAAAAGTCATAGCTTTGACTAGATGGACCTTTTTTGGAAAAGTAATGTCTCTGCTTTTTAATATGGTGTCTAGATTGGTCATAGCTTTTCTTCCAAGGAGCAAGTGTCTTTTAATTTCATGGCTGAAGTCACCATCTTCAGTGATTTTGGAGTCCATGAAAATAAAGTCTGTCACTGTTTCCATTTTTTTTTTTTCCCTTCAATTTGCCATGATGTGATGGAACCAGATGCCATGATCTTAATTTTCTGAAAGCTGAGTTTTAAGCCAACTTTTCCACTCTCCTCTTTCACTTTCATCAAGAGGCTCTTTAGTTCTTTGCTTTCTGCCATAAGAGTGGTGTCATCTGTGTATCTGAGGTTGTTGATATTTCTCCTGGCAATCTTAATTATACCTGTGCTTCATCCACCCAGCATTTTGCATGATGTGCTCTGCATATAAGTTAAATAAGCAGGGTGACACTGTGCAGCCTTGACATACTCCTTTCCTGATTTGGAACCAGTCTGTTGTTCTATGTCCAGTTTTAACTGTTGCTTTTTGACCTGCATACAGATTTTTTCAGGAGTTATGTCAGGTGATCTGGTAGTCCCATCTCTTGAAGAATTTTCCACAGCTTGTTGAGATCCACAGAGTCAGTGTTTGGCCTAGTCAATAAAGCAGAAGTGATTTTTTTCTCAGGAACTCTCTTTCTTTTATGACAATCCAAAGGATGTTGGAAATTTCATCTTGGGTTCCTCTGTCTTCTCTAAATCCAACTTGAACATCTGGAAGATCACAGTTCACATACTGTTGAAGCCTGGCTTGGAGAATTTTGAGCATTACTTTGCTAGCGTGTGAGATTAGTGTAATTGTGCGGTAGTCATAACATTCTTTAGCATTGTCTTTTTTGGGGATTGGACTGAAAACTGGCATTTTCCAGTTCTATGGACACTGGTGAGTTTTCCAAGTTTGCTGGCATGAGTGCAGCACTTTCACAGTATTATCTTCTAAGGTTTGAAATAGCTCAACTGGAATTCCATCACTTCCACGAGCATTGTCTGTAGTGCTGTCTCTTAAAGCCCACTTGACTTCACATTTCAGGATGTCTGGCTCTAGGTGAGTGATCACACCATCATAGTTATCTGGATCATGAAGATCTTTTCTGTATAGTTCTGTTTAATCTTGCCACCTCTTCTTAATATCTTCTGCTTCTGTTAGGTCCATACCATTTCTGTCCTTTATGGAGCCCATCTTTGCATGAAATGTTCCCTTGATATCTCTAATTTTCTTGAAGAGATCTCTAGTCTTTCTCATTCCACTGTTTGTGTCTATTTCTTTGCATTGATCACTGAGGAAGTTTTTTTTTTTTTTTATCTCTCCTTGCTATTCTTTGGAACTCTGCATTCAGATGCTTCTATCTTCCCTTTTCCCCTTTGCCTTTCACTTTTTTCTTTACTCAGCTCAGAGAAAGGCCTCCTCAGACTGGTATTTTGCCTTTTTGCATTTCTTTTTCTTGGGGCTAGTCTTGATCCCTGTCTCCTGTACAGTGTCATGAGCCGCTGTTCATAGTTTTTCAGGCATGCTGTCTATCAGATCTAAATCCTTGAATCTATTTGCAACTTCCACTGTATAATTATGAGGAATTTGATTTAGGTAATATCTGAATGATCCAGTGGTTTTCCCTACTTTAATTTAAGTCTGAATTTGGCAATAAGGGGTCATGATCTGAGCCACAGTTAGCTCCCAGTCTTGTTTTGGTGGACTGTATAGAGCTTCTCCATCTTTGGCTGCAAAGAATGTAATCAATCTGATTTTGGTATTGGCCACCAACCTAAGCCTCCTCCAGAGATTCCTGGACACTCACGGGCAAGTCTGGGGCAGTCTATTGTGGGGTCACTGATCCTTTCTCCTGGGTCCTGAGTCATACAAGTTTTTGTTTGTCCCCTACAAGAGTCTGTTCCCCCCGTCCTGTGAAAGTTCTTATGGTTCTGTGGTGGAGTGAATGGCTACCTCCTCCACGAGGGCTTATGCCATACCCAAGTCTGCTGCACCCAGAGCCACCGCGGCAGGCCACTGCTGACTTGCACCTCCACAGGAGACATTCAAACATAGTTCTGGCTCAGTCTTTGTGGCGGACTCTGGGTCCTGATGGTCCTCAAGGTTAGTCTGAGCCCTCCAAAGATCTTTGGCAGGTATGGAGTTTGGGTCTCAACATGATTTTGCCCCTCCTACCATCTTTCTGGGGCTCCTCCTTTGCCCTTGGATGTGAGGTATCTTTTTTGGTGGGATCCAACATTCTCCTGTCAATGGTTGTTCAGCAGCGAATTGTAATTTTGGAGTTCTTGCAGGAGCTCTGATTAAAATCTGGGGTGACCAGCTGTATCTTCACTGCAACATGGAGCAAGGTCATGCTTCAGCCACAGTCACCATCTGTACTGAGCTGACACCACCACCAGCACACCATTTATTCTCCACTGCCCTGCAGCAGTTCCCAGGAGCCATGCATGGTGTTCCACCAAGAGAGGCCGGTTAGCTCTCTCTAAATGGAGCCTTAGGTTTTCTTCATTCTGTATTCACCTTGTGAAAGTAACCCTTAGCAAGTAATCTATTCTTGCTAAGATTAGATGACTAAAAAAAAATATTGGAAAAAGTCATGCTCAGAATTAGAGATTCTGTTGAAATGTCATGGGATTCATGAAAAAATATTTTGTGTATACCGTATGAAAACACAGTATTGAAGATAGGTGTTTAGATAGACACATAGACAGACAGGTAAATAATCTCTGTTCTTTTCTCAAGAGATTCTCTGGCCACCAGATACATCACTACATTACCTTTTATCTTTCCCTTTCCCTGTCCACAAATAGCATCTAAAGTTGCTCTTCCTTCCTAAATAATTCAGTGCTATCTTTCAGATTGCATATGCCTTGAAGCAAAACAAAAGTTGTCTAGTTACTTGCAAACCCAGTGTTCTAGGAATGCTTTCAATTGATTATGTATTGTTTCCTGAATATCTCAAGGGTGGTATTACCTCCAAACATATTCTTTTATTCTGGGGGTGAAGATGAAGAGTAGTTGCAAATTTCAATGCTAAGGAAAACGAGATTTTTCTCTTTATGTATACTCAGTACATCACATTTTCTGAAGTAGTTTGAATTGGATACATTATACAATTGTATATAGGTTGTGAGGGGAGCACATTTAGCTGCTTGTGGGGTTGAGATAGTTTCCAACAAAGGATGTGACAATTGGATTGCAAGTCAGTGTTTTACCTCTTCTACTGGGTTATGTAAAGATTTTAAGGTATTTTGCATGTTTCATTCTTTTGTGTATCATATACTATCATAGCACTTGCAAAAAGAAACAATACAACATTTGTGGTAAAAGAAAGAAAATGACAGAAATAACTACTCTTCAGGGACTCTTTTCAGGTGTCTGTTTGAATTTGATAGTTTGCTATTTAATTAGGAAAGTTGTTTAATTTATAAGGAAACCCCAGTGGCTCAGATGGTAAAGAATCTTCTTGTAATGCAGGAGATCTGGGTACAATCCCAGGGTCAGGAAGATCCCCCTGGAGAAGGGAATGGCAACTCACCCCAGTATTCTTGCTTTGAGAATTCTTTGGACAAAGGAGCCTGGTGGTCTGCAGTCCATGCGGTAGCAAAGAGTTGAACGTGCCTGAGTGACTAACACTTTCACTTTCTTTAATTTGTAAGATGTACAGTTGAGAGCATCTTAGTGCAGAATTAGAAGATGACTCTTCATAGAGTCATCTGGCACTTCATCTGGTGCTTCTTCATGTCTAATGGAAAAGGCATTGTATTAGTCATCGCTTGTTCTGTGTAATCAATTTTCATAGATTTTGCAGTTAAAAAAAATACATATATTATTGCTAATATTTTGTGGGTCAGAAGTCCAGGCACAGTCTACCTGAGTCCCCTGCTCAGAGTTTCACAAGTCTGCTATCAAGGTATCAGCCAGGTCACTTTCTTGCAGTTTCAGCTGGGGAAGAATCTATTTCAGAGCATATTCATGTTGCTGTCTGATTTCATTTTCCTATAGCTGTATAAATGAGGGCCCTGGCTTCTTTGGGGATGTAGGTTAGAAGCTCTCCTCATATCCTAGGGGACCTCGAGTTATTTGGCACATGTTTTTCTCTGTCATCTGTAACATGATTATTTGTTTCTTCAAGACAGGCAGAAAAGTTTTTCTCTGGAGTATATTATCAAGATGGAGTCATAAACATAATATGTCATGTATCATATAGCATAAACCATACCATAATATATAATATAATATAATATAATATAATATAATATAATATAATATAATGGGCTGGGGAAGAGGCTAGAGTAGATAAATTTTTTTATGTTTAAATTTTCTTGTCTTTTTATAAAATATGAATTTTACTTCACAAGTTGTTTGAGTTCTTTATATATTTTGGATATTAACCACTTATCAGATATGTGATTCACAAATACTATTTCCCATTCAGTAAGTTGCCTTTTTATTTTGTTGATGGTTTCTTTGCTAGACAGAAGCATTTTAGTTTGATGTAATCCCACTTTGTTATTTTTTATTTTGTTGCTTTGTTTTTGGGAGAGATTAAAAAAATATTGTCAAGACCAATGTCAAAGAGCTTATTGCCTATGTTTTCTTCTAGGAGCTTTATGGTTTCAATGTAAAACAACACTGAAATTCTGATAGGTATTTCATTGACTCTAGATTGTTTTGGGAGGTATGAACATTTTAAAATAACAATATAATTTAAAATATGTTTTTAAATATGACCCTTTAAAAAGATACTTGAATAGCAAGCAGCCTTGAAAGATAGACTCATATCTCTCTCAAGGACAGTGGACAGATTTATTTCCCAAACAAGATAATAAAGACAGTTCATCCCTCCATGGCAATGATTAGGCAGAATTGCTTTAACTTCTGCAAAGATTGTAATCTCTTAAAGGTAGTGCTCCTTAGCTGTGATATAGATTCACTCTATGCACAATATGATTTGGGCCACTCTACATTTTAGCCACGGGATTGCACTCATATATCAGGGTTCAAGAAGGCAATCCTTGTCCTTAGTGATTTTTTAAGACTCACAGAACTTAAAAGTTGCTATAATGATGATTATAGTTTATTGTAATTAAAGGAGGAGAAGGGGATGACAGAGGATGAGAGGGCTGGATGGCATCACCATCTCAACAGACAGGAGTTTTAGCAAACTCTGGGAGATAGCGAAGGACAGGGGAGCCTGGAGTGCTGCAGTCCATGAGGTTGCAAAGAGTTGGACATAACTTAGCGACTGAACAAAAACAAGAATTAAAGTTTGCAGACTAGAAACAACAAAAGGAAAACGCACAAAGGGCAAAGCCTAAAGGGAGCCAGGAGTAACCTTACAGACTCAAGGTCAAGAGGAAAACAGGCTTGCCCCTCCAAGAGAAGTTGCAGAGAACACCCAATTCTCCAGCAATTATGAATAAGAAAAGAGTGCATACAAAGTGCAGCCAACCAGAGATGCTTACCTGAGCTTGAATGTGGAGAGTTTAAGCTAGGGGTTAGTCACTGGGGTGTACAGTACTTAGGTGACTGCCTCAAGCTCCAGGCTCTTGGATAAAAAGCATGTGCTCATGTAAATCATATTGTCAAGCACGAACTATCTGGACAGACTAGTAGAGAATGGTGCCGTGGTCAAGAACTCTCCTGCCAGTGCAGGATATAAAAGAGACCTATCCTTGTTTGATCCCTGGGTTGGGAAGACCTTCTGGAGGAGAGCACGGCAACTCACTCCAAAATTCTTGCCTAGAGAATCCCATGGACAGAGAAGCCTGGAGGGTTACTGTCCATAGGGTCGCAAAGAGTCAAACACGACTCAAGTGATTCAGCACAGTACAGAATTTCTTAAGTTTTCAAGTGTACAAAAGTATTCATCAGATCATACCAACAGTTGAATTTTCCCTTAAGTCAGTCAAATATCCTGAAAGTAGTCTTTTCTTCCCCCCCATGGGAATGTACAGGATTTGAACAATCTACGACTGGTAAATTACTCCTTTCCTGCACAAGGGGCAAACGAAGCAAATACTAACATGAACCTCCCAGTGCCTGTTATGCCATGATTAAGAGAGTTCTTTGCCTCAGAGCCAGGAGTCTAACACTTACTATATTAACTGTAAATAAAAATATTTATATATGAGAATATATCAACACATGTTACTTTAATAGATATATCTTAATTAAATACCTTTTTGAATGAATACTTTTTCAGTTAACTTACATTTTTGAGTGATGGTTCAATTCATGAAGGAAAACTACTTGAGTAAAAAGGTCAAATCTGCACACCAGATGGATAGATTTGAGTCTTCCTGCTACACTGTAGCTGCTACAGTCTGATCTGTTATTTTCCAAGAAAGGAAAAAGTTAGGACCCTCTAAGGTTCTTGATGTTCAATTGTACAATCCTGAGTTCAGTGTAGCTTCTATTGCATAATGGATTGCCAGGAGAAATATCAATAACCTCATATATGCAGATGACACCACCCTTATGGCAGAAAGTGAAGAGGAACTAAAGAGCCTGTTGATGAAAGTGAAAGAGAGTGAAAAAGTTGGCTTAAAGCTCAACATTCAGAAAACTAAGATCATGGCATCCAATCCCATCACTTCATGGCAGATAGATGGGGAAACAGTAGAAACAGTGGGTGACTTTATTTTTCTGGGTTCCAAAATTACTGCAGATGGTGATTGCCAAAATGAAATTAAGACGCTTACTCCTTGGAAGGAAAGTTATGACCAACCTAGATAGCATATTAAGAGAAGGCAATGGCACCCAACTCCAGTACTCTTGCCTGGAAAATCCCATGGACAGAGGAGCCTGGAAGGCTGCAGTCCATGTGGTCGCTGAGGGTCGGACACGACTGAGCGACTTCACTTTCACGTTTCACTTTCACGCATTGGAGAAGGAAATGGCAACCCACTCCAGTGTTCTTGCCTGGAGAATCCCAGGGACGAGGGAGCCTGGTGGGCTGCTGTCAATGGGGTCGCACAGAGACAGACACTACTGAAGTGACTTAGCAGCAGCAGCAGCAGTAGACAGCATATTAAAAAACAGAGACATTACTTTGCCAACAAAGGTCTATCTAGTCAAACTATGGTTTTTCCAGTGGTCATGTATGGATGTGAGAGTTGGACTGTGAAGAAAGCTGAGCGCTGAAGAATTGATGCTTTTGAACTGTGGTGTTGGAGAAGACTCTTGAGAGTCCCTTGGATCCAACCAGTCCATCCTAAAGGAGATTAGTTCTGGGTATCCAATGGAAGGAATAATGTTGAAGCTGAAACTCCAATACTTGGCCACCTGATGTGAACATCTAACTCATTGGAAAAGACCCTGATGCTGGGGAAGATTGAGGGCAGAAGTGGACAACAGAGGATGAAATGGTTGGATGGCATCATGGACTCGATGGACATGGGTTTGGGTGGACTCCAGGGGTTGGTGATGGACAGAGAGGCCTGGCATGCTGCAGTTCATGGGGTCACAAAGAGTCAGACATGACTAAGCGACTAAACTGAACTGAATTGTATCTAGCTATTCTGTAGCTATTTTTGTAGATGTTTGTATTGTAAATAACCTACAAAAGTATAATGAGATCCTCCAGAGCACAATGCAAACACACTCATTGACCATTTGAAACATTCCAACCCCCTAAACTCAGCATCTTCTTCCTCTAAAAAACCGATGGAATGTGTGACTGTCTGCTGGTCCTCTTGTGTCACTCTGTAGAAATTAGAAATTGGTTGAGGTGAAAGTGAAAGTGAAGTTGCTCAGTCGTGTCCAACTCTTTGCGACCCCATGGGCTGTAGCCTACCAGGCTTCTCAGTCCATGGGATTTTCCAGGCAAGAGTACTAGAGTGGGTTGCCATTTCCTTCTCCAGGGGATCTTCCCGACCCTGGGATCGAACCGAGGTGTCCCACATTGTAGGCAGATGCTTTACCCTCTGAGCCACCAGGGAATTAGAAATTGGTTGAGGTACCAGTGGATAAAAATGTTCTGATGCTTGGACTGCTGCTTTTGCTTTTAAAAATAAATTTTCCTTAATCTCCAACCCAGGAATTCTGTATATTCTTCAGCATCCTTAAAACTGATTCAGGTTAACTTGTTAGATTCCATGTAGATAATATCTCATACACTTCACAGTATATAGGTGGGCTTCCAAACAAGTAGCCTATCTCAACACATGAAGAATCTCAGCAGTTAACAGTGGCATTCAAATTTCATAAAGCAGAATGACTTTTTACTTAAGCCTAACTGAATATATTTACATATTTAAAGGTGGAAAATATTAGTCTTAAGAGGTGGGGAGTGAAAGTTTATCAGAAGTAAAACATTTTAAAAAACCACTTTGGGCGATCAGTGAGCTACATCCAAACAGACATGAAGAGGAGATTAGAATCATTAAAACTGGTTTTTAGGCTATTTTATTTCATGGACTGGCTGACACAGTCTTTCCAATGGCTACCTAAAGCCTTCACAGCTATCTTCCCCTTACTTTGCTCCTGTAAAGAGCCTGCACATCTTGCAGACAGGTGTCATCCTGTCATATAATCAGAACAATGATATACACATGGACTTTTATAATAAAGGGATCCTTTATTGTAAATATATATATATATATAATCTCATTAAAAAGTATTTTACTGTTAATACTTCCTTGATTTTTGTATATATAGAAAAAGAAATGAATCATATTATAATGATTTGAGGATTTACATATCTAGGGTGAAAGGGTAGGGAAACAAAGGCCTATTTCGCTGTTGCTACCTTTGAGCATCTCTTACAGAAGAAAATAAGATCCAAAGGAAACCATGATACACACACAAAAAAATAAACTAAATAATGGAAACAGAAAGTTTTTCTATTTTTATTTTGCCATTTAGAAAATCTACCATAACCCATTTTTAGACAAATTCAAACTCAAGTCCACAGAAAGTACACACTAAATAAAACACCAAAACAATATTAAACAGTTATTTGAGTAAACTTAGTAAGAAACTATGTTCTAAGATCTTTAAAATTTTCACTTCTCCAGAGATTATTACTAGCTTGCATTACTGGACCTCGATTTGTGAGTCCCAAACTGGGCTCTCCTGGTGTGCAAATCTTTTTTTTTTTTTTTTTTTTTTTAGTATACATGTTAGAATGTCATTCTCCCAAATCATCCCACCCTCTCCCTCTCCCTCTGAGTCCAAAAGTCCATTATACACATCTGTGTCTCTTTCCCTGTCTTGCATACAGGGTCATCATTGCCATCTTCCTAAATTCCATATATATGTGTTAGTATACTGTATTGGTGTTTTTCTTTCTGGCTTACTTCACTCTGTATAATCGGCTCCAGTTTCATCCATCTCATCAGAACTGATTCAAATGAATTCTTTTTAATGGCTGAGTAATACTCCATTGTGTATATGTACCACAGCTTTCTTATCCATTCATCTGCTGATGGACATCTAGGTTGTTTCCATGTCCTGGCTATTATAAACAGTGCTGCGATGAACATTGGGGTACATGTGTCTCTTTCAATTCTGGTTTCCTCGGTGTGTATGCCCAGAAGTGGGATTGCTGGGTCATAAGGTAGTTCTATTTGCAATTTTTAAAGGAATCTCCACACTGTTCTCCATAGTGGCTGTACTAGTTTGCATTCCCACCAACAGTGTAGGAGGGTTCCCTTTTCTCCACACCCTCTCCAGCATTTATTGCTTGCAGATTTTTGGATCGCAGCCATTCTGACTGGTGTGAAGTGGTACCTCATTGTGGTTTTGATTTGCATTTCTCTAATAATGAGTGATGTAGAGCATCTTTTCATGTGTTTGTTAGCCATCCGTATGTCTTCTTTGGAGAAATGTCTATTTAGTTCTTTGGCCCATTTTTTGATTGGGTCGTTTATTTTTCTGGAGTTGAGCTGCAGAAGTTGCTTGTATATTTTTGAGATTAGTTGTTTGTCAGTTGCTTCATTTGCTATTATTTTCTCCCATTCAGATGGCTGTCTTTTCACCTTGCTTATATTTTCCTTTGTTGTGCAGAAGCTTTTAATTTTAATTAGATCCCATTTGTTTATTTTTGCTTTTATTTCCAGAATTCTGGGAGGTGGATCATAGAGGATCCTGCTGTGATTTATGTCTGAGAGTGTTTTGCCTATGTTCTCCTCTAGGAGTTTTATAGTTTCTGATCTTACATTTAGATCTTTAATCCATTTTGAGTTTATTTTTGTGTGCGGTGTTAGAAAGTGATCTAGTTTCATTCTTTTACAAGTGGTTGACCAGTTTTCCCAGCACCACTTGTTAAAGAGATTGTCTTTACTCCATTGTATATTCTTGCCTCCTTTGTCAAAGATAAGGTGTCCATATGTGTGTGGATTTATCTCTAGGCTTTCTATTTTGTTCCATTGATCTATATGTCTGTCTTTGTGCCAGTACCATACTGTCTTGATGACTGTGGCTTTGTAGTAGAGCCTGAAGTCAGGCAAGTTGATTCCTCCAGCTCCATTCTTCTTTCTCAAGATTGCTTTGGCTATTCGAGGTTTTTTGTATTTCCATACAAAGCTTGAAATTATTTGTTCTAGTTCTGTGAAAAATGTGGCTGGTAGCTTGATAGGGATTGCATTGAATTTGTAAATTGCTTTGGGTAGTATACTCATTTTCACTATATTGATTCTTCCAATCCATGAACATGGTATATTTCTCCATCTATTAGTGTCCTCTTTGATTTCTTTCATCAGTGTTTTATAGTTTTCTATATATAGGTCTTTAGTTTCTTTAGGTAGATATATTCCTAAGTATTTTATTCTTTTCGTTGCAATGGTGAATGGAATTGTTTCCTTAATTTCTTTTTCTACTTTCTCATTATTCGTGTATAGGAATGCAAGGGATTTCTGTGTGTTGATTTTATATCCTGCAACTTTACTATAGTCATTGATGAGCTCTAGTAATTTTCTGGTGGAGTCTTTAGGGTTTTCCATGTAGAGGATCATGTCATCTGCAAACAGTGAGAGTTTTACTTCTTCTTTTCCAATTTGGATTCCTTTTATTTCTTTTTCTGCTCTGATTGCTGTGGCCAAAACTTCCAGAACTATGTTGAATAGTAGCGGTGAAAGTGGACACCCTTGTCTTGTTCCTGACTTTAGGGGAAATGCTTTCAATTTTTCACCATTGAGGATAATGTTTGCTGTGGGTTTGTCATAGATAGCTTTTATTATGTTGAGATATGTTCCTTCTATTCCTGCTTTCTGGAGAGTTTTTATCATAAATGGATGTTGAATTTTGTCAAAGGCCTTCTCTGCATCTATTGAGATAATCATATGGTTTTTATTTTTCAATTTGTTAATGTGGTGAATTACATTGATTGATTTGCGGATATTGAAGAATCCTTGCATCCCTGGGATAAAGCCCACTTGGTCATGATGTATGATCTTTTTAATGTGTTGTTGGATTCTGATTGCTAGAATTTTGTTGAGGATTTTTGCATCTATGTTCATCAGAGATATTGGCCTGTAGTTTTCTTTTTTTTTGTGACATCTTTGTCAGGTTTTGGTATTAGGGTGATGGTGTGCAAATCTTAATTATTTAACCATATAACCAGGAGTCTTTTACTTGCCTTCTTACCTGTGTAAGTTTCTCTTGTGGAAAAAAGTGTTGGTCAGATAATATACTATCTGGTCCATTTCACATTTTTATATATTATTTTGTAATAATTAACACATGTATTATTTTTCTAGCATTGCATAATAAAGTAGCACAGATTAGGTGGCTTAAACAATGAAAATTTATTTTCTCACCATCCGAAGGCTAGAAGCTCAAGATGTCCACAGTTTTGGTTTCCTCTGCGGTCTCTTTTCTTGGCTTGCAGATGGCCACTTTCTTGCTGTTTCCTCACATGAAAATTTTCTGTGCATAAGTGCCCTGAAGTCTTTTCTCCTTATAAGAAAGCCAGTGATATTAGATTAGTTCCCATCCTAATAACCTCACTCTAACTTAATCACCTGGTTAAAGACTGTCTCTTAATACAGTCATACTCTGAGTTATGAGGAATTGGGGTTTCAAGATATGAACTTGAGGGGATAAATTTTGGGCTAAAACTTCATCTTTTACTCTAATTCAAACTCATATAGAGATAGTTGCTGTTTCATTTTCCTTAGGTCTTATCAACTCTGAATAAATGAAAAGGTGACATAATGCCCAAAAAGTTGAAGTCCAAAACACAAAGTATGATGAATTCATCAAGATGCTACTCATATTGTGAGTCTTTGGTGTTTAATCAGCAAGCCAGAATGTCCTTAAAAGCACCCAAATTGCTCTACTCCTTCTATTAAAACTCCAATATACAGATTTTTAAAAAGCATATAAAAGTTCCAAGTTATGGTGTGCCTTTGAGCAAGAAGTCCTATTCCAATCACCCTATACAAACAAAGCAATTAACTCTCCACAATTCTGTTTCTCCTAGTTTCAAATTAGGTTCATTTACATTTTGTGTTCCACTAATGTGCATTTATTTCAGTCCTTTGCATAGTTCAGCAGCAATGGATAGAAGCAGTACAGTAATATATAAACTAGCTTATACAATCATTTTTTATTTTTGTAGGACATGGTGTGACCACTAAATGAGACATAGTTGGTAGTTAGACTTCATCAGGCAATATTTATTTCTTTTGTCTGCTTGAATACTCCATTTTATCTGACATAAATAAGCATTCTATACATAAAACCCCTTTCTCTGACAATCCTATAGGTCACATGAAATCTGAAGAGAAAAAAAAAATAAGCATTCAATAAAAATTTACTGTAAAGGTAGCTCAATCCTGAAGGTATTAAAAAAAATACTGAATTTACAACTATAGATACCCAGTTTAAATTGTAGAAAACATCACAGAAGGAGGTTGCTTTTCTTAAGGTCTTAATACCAGGTAAAGGAATTTTAGATGAAAAAATGTAGAGCTATGGATTGAATTTTTGAAGTCTCTTAGTAGTTAGTCAAGATGTTAAAAAATGAGTTATGAACTTATGACTTTGTATATGGCTTCAGTTTTATTTCTAAGATTTAGGTATAAATTCAGCAACCTTGAGAATATGTTGACCCATTTGCATACAATTAAAGAAGCACACACATAAATACTATGAAAATATTGGATGTAAATCTGTTTGAAAAAGATCCCAAACAAAGTGAGTTAACCCTGAACTCCTTTTTATTACCTTCTAGTCACTTGGCGTGAATACTGGATTACTACACCTACAACTGTGATTCCCTGGTGGCTCAGATGGTAAAGAACCCACCTGTATGCAGGACACCTGGGTTCAATCCCTGGGTTGGAAGCTCACCTGAAGGAGGGCATGCAACCCACTCCAGTATTCTTTCCTGGAGAATCCCATGGACAGAGGAATCTAGTGGTCTACAGTCCATGGGGTCACAAAGAGTCATACAAGACTGAATGACTAAGTACACTCAGCCATATCTAGTGCAAGACGTTTCTGTTGTCTCATGAAGAAGCAGGAGATCCTTAAACATAAAAACATTACATACAGACCTTGAACTAAGAACCAAAAACAATAGTTTTACTCCTATTTCTGTCATTTACCTAGTCTGAGACCTTTATCAAATGAAAAAATTAATAGCAACAACAACAAAAGGGAGAAATAAATCAAAGAATCTGGATCTTAATTACCTCACTTGTGAAGTGAATAATATACTAAGATCTTATTCCAAACATCCCTTTCTAATTCAAAATCTGCAATCATAATAGAGATACAACAAGTACTCACTTATCATTTCCATATCCAATTATTATAATCCCTGTGTGACAGGAAGGGGACAGGGTACAGCCTTTAGAAGAATGATATAGCCTAAGGACAAGACATAAACTAATTAGAACCACATAGGTCTAATTTGAATCAATTCCTGTTATAACACATCAGCACACTAAATGACACAACTGGTGCCATGACAGTTCCAAGGCTGAGCATAAAGGTCAAAAAGTGGACAGTGGCCCAATTACTGGAAATTCCCATTCTTTTTTTAAAATAGCTAGAATATTCCTCACATTGATTAACCTATGAAATTCCTAGCCCTAATAGAAACTGACAACCCCTTGTGTCTCTCTTGTCTTCCAAGATGGCACATATTCTGTCTATGGGGTTATTTACTCCCTGAAAAAAAACCTACTTTCACTTTACTATGGCTTACTCTTGAATACTTCCCTGCACAAAACCAAGAACCCACATTTGGCAGTTGTCCCAGGGACTTGGGAGTGACCTCTCATGCCCTGCTCTCTTTCCTGCAACACCTTCTTCAAATAAACACTAAAGAACTTTAGTTTGTCATACATATATGAAGTCCCACTGTGCTGACAGGCTTCCACTCATATGGTTCCAGATTTTCAATGGAAGGGATATTTACAAAGTGTCAGCAGTACTAATGGAACCAGTGGTGGACGGTGAAGTGCTGGGGCCTGATAGTTGTAGAAAGGATTTGACAGTTTTCATACTGAAGCAAGAAGATCTCATGGCTCTTCCACTGAGAACTATAACAATGACAAACACTATTCCTGTCAGAAAAGCCTTCCAGGGACTTGCCTGGTGGTCCAGTGGCTAAGACTCTGAGCTCCCTATGTAAGAGCTGGTTGGATCCCTGGTCAGGAAACTATATCCCACATGCCTCAACTAAAGGTCCAACATACCGCAAGGAATATTGAAGATCCTGTGTGCTACAACTAAGACCCAGCACAGCCAGAATAAAGAAATAAACAAAAATAACAAAAAACCTTCTGGAGGGGAGAAGACATAGAAAGAAATAAGCTGAATTATTTTATTTTCCTACTCTCCAGGCTTGTCCCAGAGCATTTCATTGGTTGAACTTCAATTTGAAGTAAGTTGCAAACAGTGCCCTGGTGGTGCCATTTATAGGGATTAATCGCTCAGTGTGAAGTCAGAGTTTGAAATGTAAATAATACATCTGGGTGGGAGAAAATGAGTGAGGCAAATGAGGAAACACTTGTGTGCTTGACACAGTCACAGTCCTTGTAAATCCCACTCTGTCTATTTCACACCTACATCATGCATCTTAATTTGGCTGGTGGTAATCCTAAAAACCCAGAGAAGGGAATGGCACCCCACTCCAGTACTCTTGCCTGGAAAATCCCATGGATGGAGAAGCCTGGTAGGCTACAGTCCATGGGGTCGCTGAGTCGGACATGACTGAGCGACTTCACCTTCATTTTTCACTTTCATGTATTGGAGTAGGAAATGGCAACCCACTCCAGTGTTCTTGCCTGGAGAATCCCAGGGATGCGGGAGCTTAGTAGCCTGCCGTATATGGGGTCACACAGAGTCAGACACAACTGAAGCGACTTAGCAGCAGCAGCAGCGATCCTAAAAACCACAGTAAACAGAAGCATTTAAAGTATGACAACCAACTTCAAGTCAACATTTATTGCTGAAGTAAATCATACCGTATGTTTTTAATCCATCAATTCTTCTGTACTCCTAGGAGTCTTTCCATATTTTCATTCTTTTTGAATGGTCAGTACCTCATCTCTCATCCTCACTCTTATCTGATGACTTTGCTTCAAACTTCAGTGAAAAAGGTAATAGTAATCAGAACAGAATTTCTACAGACTTCTACCACATCATTCTATCTTCCAGTATTTTTATCCACATACTTCATCTTTCATCAGAACTTGAGTAAACCAACATATAGCCAGTTGGTTGTTCTTCATAGGGATCAGATCCCATCTGATTTTATATACTCAGAAACATTGCTCCTGAGTTTCTTCCCTCTTTCTTAAACATTGTCAACATTTACTTCCCAGAAAAGCATTGCCATCGACTTACAAAATGTTGTATTTCTTCAATAATTATGTGACCTTTCAGTAACATTTGCTATACTCATTCATTCTTTGTGTAGAAAATAATTGGAACTTGTCCAAAAAGATGTCTGACTTTTGACCTTTGCTCCTGAGAAATAGATCTAAAGGATTTAAATTTCCTGAGAACAATGTCTTTGTTATTTTGATGGGCCTCTGGGACCACACCTGATAATTTATGCTAACAAGGTGATTACTGGTGGGCCCATGATATCAGCTCAATCTCCAGGGAATGGGAGTCTGGAGACTAAGATCAACCATGTGGAAAATAAAACAATCAATCATTCCTACTACAGTGATTCCCCAATAAAAAAGCCTTGGACACTGAAGATTAACATCCTTAATGAACTTCCTCAGTTGGAAATACAGATTGTCAGACATCTATGCTAGAAGAGTAATATGTCCTGAGGACCACAGACCACAGAAATTTCATATTTGGAACCCTTTTGGAAACTGTCCATTTGTTTCTTCTCTTAGCTAATTTTTATAAATGTGAGTGAAATTCAATGAGTCCTGTGAATCTTTCCAGTGAATTATCATATCTGAGGGTGCTTTTTGGAACCCCCTGAACTTACAGTTAGTGTCAGTCTTGAGGACAGTCTTTGATGACTGTTCCCTCAGGCCCTGGGTATATGTTTTTGACAATATGTTCTTTACTTTACATCCAGGACACTGTAATTTAATGATTTTCTTCCTACTTCCATTGCTAATATTGTCACAGTCTCTTTTTCAGCTTTTTTCTCCTCTCCCTTTTACTTTGATATAGTAGTGCTCTAGGACTAAATTTTCCTCTTTCTTATATTTAATCTATAGTAACTTTATTCTGCTCTGATCTAGTTTCAAAACCTTTAATACTATCACTTTGCCAAGGTACCAAATATATGTCTGTTTTCTATCCTCTCTCCTCAACCTAGACTAATACATCCAATGCTTAGCTAACACATCCACCTAGACATCTGGTAGATATCTGAAACCTACCCTGTCCATATGAACACCAGATTTCTTCTTCTCTACCTATGCTTCAGCCCCTCAGTGAGATTGTGTGCCTCTGACTGGGACTTGAATCCACATACTAGGACTGGAACTCAGCCTAAACCCAGATTGGGACTTGAGTCCAAGGTCTTTCAATTAGAGTCAGTCTAACAAGATGTGTCTGGACTTACTGAGGCTCATGTTCTTTATGTCTCAGCGCAGAAGGGATTTAGCAAGAGGGAAAGTGCTAGTCAAGAAATAGATTTATATTAATATAGGAAGCTTGAAATGGACACAAGCAGGCAGACAAGGGTGCTTTGCCACAAGAAATAAGTAGGCTAAATTTTTATAATCAAAGGAAAGTTGGAAAGGGAGGAAAGATGGATTTTTTCCTCATTCTTTGAGTAGACATCAGGTTTACAACACAAGGTCCTCCTTCATATTGGGCAAGAGAGTATTTGACCCTGTGATGTCAAACTAGGACTGTTCTGGTCATTATGCAAATTAGCAGAAATGTAGTAATGAATACTAGAATATGTTGAATCATCTCAGGTTTCCATATAATGAGGGTCTCCTACTTTAGAATGTCACCTTTCCCTTACATTTCTGTCCTTTGTTCTAAGGATCATTATCTTGCTGAACTCAATCAGCAGAATGCAGATGTCATTCTTTTTCTTTCACATAATGACCTGGGTATATCTCATGTTTTTGTTTATGGCTTTGTAGTTAAGTAAGCCTGCTTTGTTCCATGATGTTCCAGTATCTTTCTTGAGCTATCATTAATTTACAGTGGTCTCCTAAAGTTCCAGAGATTTTCCTCTCTATCTGTAATTCCCTACTGGAACTTCTACAACTACCTGTAGAGCTACCCTTTTCTATCCCTATCATCAAAATATTTACCTGTGATCTTCATCTAAGTGAATGGTAAGTCAACTTTTGAGTTACTCCAGGCAAATATATGGGGTATGGACTTATACTCAAATTTTCTCATTATTTCCTGTGAAAACTATCAGGGAAGACTTTAGCTTCAAATTATATTAAGGATTGAGGTGGTTTTGTTTGTTAGTTTGTTTGTTTAACTACTTTCTATACTACAAATTCACCATTTATCTCCTTCAGTAAAGTTCAGTTCAGTTCAGTCGCTCAGTCGTGTCTGACTCTTTGCGACCCCATGAATCGCAGCATGCCAGGCCTCCCTGTCCATCACCAACTCCCGGAGTTCACTCAGACTCACGTCCATCGAGTCTGTGATGCCATCCAGCCATCTCATCCTCTGTCATCCCCTTCTCCTCCTGCCCACAATCCCTCCCAGCATCAAAGTCTTTTCCAATGAGTAAACTCTTCACTTGAGGTGGCCAAAGTATTGGAGTTTCAGCTTTAGTATCATTCCTTCCAAAGAAATCCCAGGGTTGACCTCCTTTAGAATGGACTGGTTAGATCTCCTTGCAGTCCAAGGGACTCTCAAGAGTCTTCTCCAACGCCACAGTCCAAAAGCATCAGTTGTTCAGCGCTCAGCTTTCTTCACAGTCCAACTCTCACATCCATACATGACCACTGGAAAAACCATAGCCTCGACTAAATGGACTTTTGTTGGCAAAGTAATGTCTCTGCTTTTCAATATGCTATTTAGGTTGGCCATAACTTGCCTTCCAAGGAGTAAGCATCTTTCATTTTCATGGCTGCAGTCACCATCTGCAGTGATTTTGGAGCCCAGAAAAATAAAGTCTGACACTGTTTCCACTGTTTCCCCATCTATTTCCCATGAAGTGACAGGACCAGATGCCATGATCTTCGTTTTCTGAATGTTGAGCTTTAAGCCAACTTTTTTGCTCTCCTCTTTCACTTTCATCATGAGGCTTTTTAGTTCCTCTTCACTTTCTGCCATAAGGGTGGTGTCAACTGCATATCTGAGGTTATTGATGTTTCTCCTGGCAATCTTGATTCCAGCTTGTGCTTTTCCAGCCCAGTCTTTCTCATGATGTACTCTGCATATAAGTTAAATAAGCAGGGTGACAATATACAGCCTTGACACACTCCTTTTCCTATTTGGAACCAGTCTGTTGTTCCAGGTCCAGTTCTAACTGTTGCTTCCTGACCTGCATATAGATTTCTCAAGAGGCAAATTACTGTAAAAATATTCTATTTCCCCTGATACTTTCCTTGAATACATATAGTCTAAGCTCATGACTAGAGCCACATTCTCTTAAAGGACAAATCAGACCATGTCCCTCCTTTGCTCAAAACTCACCAATACCCTCCCATTTTATCTAGGGAAAAATTGAAGTCCTTTCAAAGACCAACAAGCTGCTGCAAGGTGTGCTTCAATATTTGCTCTCGGATCTCATAAGCAAGTAACACTTTCAGCCATGCTGTCCACCATGTTGTAGTACATATTGAACACAGTGGGTATACTTTTGCTTTAGCTGCTACACATTGCCAAGACATCCTTCACCCTGATGTTTAGAAGTTTTACTCATTGTTTGCTTTTAGTTTTTTCCTCAAATGTCAACTTTTTTTTGTAAATGTTTAAACTTTACAATCTATTTTAAAATTTGCCTTACCTCAATGCTACTAATATTCCCTTATCATTGGCCACATTTTCAGCTTTTTCTTTCATAAAGTACTTATCTTTGAAAATATTATAAAATTTATTTATATTTATAGTTTATTCTATGTACTGATGGCTCAGATGAAAAGAATCTGACTACATGTAGGTAAAGAATCTGACTACATGTAGGAGATCGAAAAGTGGTCATGTATGGATGTGAGAGTTGGACTACAAAGAAATCTGAGCACAGAAGAAATGATGCTTTTGAACTGTGGTGTTGGAAAAGACTCTTGAGAATCCCTTGGACTGCAAGGAGATCCAACCAGTCCATCCTAAAGGAGATCAGTCCTGGGTGTTCACTGGAGGGACTGATACTGAAGCTGAAACTCCAATACTTTGGCCACCTGATGCGAAGAGCTGAGTCATTGGAAAAGACCCTGATGCTGGGAAAGATTGAGGGCAGGAAGAGAAGGAGATGACAGAGGATGAGATGGTTGGATGGCATCATCGACTCAATGGACATGGGTGTGGGTGGACTCCAGGAGTTGGTGATGGACAGAGAGGCCTGGCATGCTGCAGTTCATGGGGTCGCAGAGTTGGACACGACTGAGCGACTGAACTGAACTGAAATGAAGGAGACCCAGGTTCAATTCTTGGGTTGGGAAGGCCTCTTGGAGAAGGGAATAGCAACTCACTCCAATATTCTTGCCTGGGAATTTCCATGGAAAAAGGGGCCTTTACAGTCCATGGTGTAGCTAAGTGTCAGATACGACTGAACAACTAATACACATATAGTTTATTCTGTGTATCTCCCATTAGAATTCTACCTCAAGAAGTCAGTAACCTTCTCTAGTTAGCTTTTGCTCAATTCCATGTATAAATATGGCTTTCCAAGGTGGCACTAGAGGTAAAGAACCCAACTGTGAATGCAGAAGACTTAAGAGATGCAGGTTTGATCCCTGGCATGGGAAGATACCCTGGAGGATGTAATGGCAACCTTCTCCAGTGTTCTTCCCTGGGATAATCCCACTGGACAGAAGAGCCTGGCAAGCAACAGTCCATAGGGTCGCAAAAAGTTGGACACCACTGAAGAAACTTAGCATGTATAAATATAACTAAAGTCAATGTTCTACTTTTTCATGGCCACAGGCATGGAAATTCAAGACTATTACTCACTGGCCTCTATCTTAGAATATCTGCTTGCCCCAACTCAATGCAAGGTTTAGTGTGAAGGTTAATGTATCATAACTATTCAATTTCTGACCTCAGGTTTTTGGCTTTTTTCTTTCCTTTCTCTTTCTTTCTTCTTCTTTTTTAACATCCCGTTAAAGTTCCAAATTATGAGAATAAATCTGTACTCCAAAATGGAAGAATACCTTTTTTAGAAAGTCTAAATTTGTTTCCATTTATTTCTGCTCACAGATATATTTTAGCCTAATTTTATCACTCTCTCTTGAGAATTTACTTTTAAAAAGCAAGAAGAAAATAGAAAATTCCAACATGCTGAATTTTTCCTAACATTTGCCTAATTTTGTATGCTAGTAGATATGGCACAATTCACAGGTGTTTACCAATATTTATGCTATCTTTCCTTCCCAGTTTGTATAGAATGATTGCATATCCCATCTGTAGATATTAAACATAGTCATGTGATTCTCCATTTTAATGAAAACTAAGTGGATTTTATTTAAGTCACCTAATGGTATGAGAGCCATTGAATAATATTCTTGTCTCCTCTCCTACACTGAGTTAAGATGACATTACCCCCAATTTATGCAGTATGAAATGTGAATAAAGCTGCTTAGAACCACATGTGAAATTTGCTACAGTGATAAATGTTTATTCTGTTGAGCCACTAAGATTTTGACTTTTTTATTTATTTTTTTTTTGTAGCATAATTTAGCTTAACCTTATTTAAACAGTTGGGAACAATTTAATGATATATTTTTGCCAAGACTTAAAAAACTTTCCCAGCTCTCCAGACTACAGTAGCTATGTCTTCACTCACATAATTTTAGACAAAAGACAATGAAAATATTTTAGATTCTTTCTTAAGTAGCACAGAGTATTTACTTCAGATGCTGTCCTACCTAAGAATACGGTCTGTCACATGTAACAGAAACTTCAAA
This sequence comes from Ovis canadensis, assembly GCF_042477335.2. Taxonomy (NCBI): domain Eukaryota; kingdom Metazoa; phylum Chordata; class Mammalia; order Artiodactyla; family Bovidae; genus Ovis; species Ovis canadensis. The sequence continues at coordinate 67,613,532 of NC_091250.1, forward strand.
AAATAGTTTTAAAAGATTGCAAAGTATGATGCTTTCATAGAAGATATGCTTACAAGATAATTGAAATCTTGTATCAGGGCTTCCTGATACCCTGTATAGAAGTTTTAACAACATTGTGTGCCTCCACACTCCTCCTTACCAGGATTCTTCTTAAAAGCCCAAGTTTAGAGTATCATTATATATTGGTTTTCCCAGTGCCTTTATATTTACAACTTTTGTTTTGTATTAATTAATAAAAATGCCTCCTTTTATTGCTAATATTCCAGGTTGAACAATAAATTGTATGACTGCTTGCCCATTTGTTGTTCAGTCACTCAGTCATGTCTGACTCTTGGCAATTGCATGGCCTGTGACATGCCAAGATTCCCTGTCCTTTACCATCTCCTGGAATTTTTTCAAACTCATGTCCAGTGAGTTGATGATGCCATCCAACCATCTCACCCTCTGTTGCTCCCTTTGCTCCTGCCCTCAATCTTTACCAGCATCATGGTCTTTTCCAATGAACCAGCTCTTTCCATCAGCTGGCCAAAGAATTGGAGCTTCACCTTTAACATCATTCTTTCCAATAAATATTAAGGATTGGTTTCCTTTAGGATTGACCGGTTTGATCTCCTTGCAGTCCAAGGAACTCTCAAGAGTCTTCTCCAGCACCACTCTTCAAAAGCATCAGTTCTTCAGCACTCAGGCTTCTTTATTGTCCAATTCTCACATCTGTACATGGCTGCTGGAAAAACCATAAATTTGACTATATGGATCTTTGTTGGCAAGGTAATGGCTCTGTTTTTTAATATGCTGTCTAGGTTTGTCATAGCCTTTCTTCCAATAAGCAAGCATCTTTTAATTTCATGGCTGCAGTCACCAGTAATTTTGGAGTCCAAGAAGATAAAGTCTCTCACTGTTTCCATTGTTTCCCCACCTATATGCCATGAAGTGACGGGACTGAATGCCATAATATTAGCTTTTTGAATGCTATTTTAAGCCAGCTTTTTCATTCTCTTTTTCAACTTTATCAAGAAGCTCTTTAGTTCCTTCACTTTTTGCAATTAAGGTCATGTTATCTGCATATCTGAGGTTATTGATATTGATCCCAGCAATCTTGACTCTAGCTTGAGCTTCATCCAGCCCATAATAGCAGATAAAAATGTTGCCACTTTGAATTCCACCCAAAGGGAATAAGAAAAACAGAAGGAAGAAAAAAAAAATGCCCCAACTCCCTTAAAGCTATTTTCTGAAAGTTAAACAGTAGACCTTGGATGATATCCTATTGCCAAAATCTGTCACATTAGCCTAGCAAGATTCAAAATGAGCTAGGAAACATACTGTTTTATTCCTATTGAATACATGCTTAGGTCTAAATCATTAGGGTTCTATTGATAGATAATAATGAGAGAAGAGAGGGAATTCCTTGGTTGTCCAGTGCTTAGAATTATTACTTTCATTGCAGTAGCTTGGGGGTCAATCCTTTTTTCGGGAACTAAAATCCCACAAGTTGTGAAGCCAAAAATAAATAAATAAGAATGGGAGAAGAGAAATTGACAGTAACCAATATACTTCTCAACTTCAGAAATCAATAGACCAAATTTGTTGACCAGTTTTAAAATCTGATTTATAGATGTATTACTTATGTCTCAAACTCACTGGAATATGGTTGTTGTCTTTAAGCATGTAATACAGAAGATGCCTTTGCTTAGACTTAGTGTTCCTTCAGGGCAGGGAACACATTCTTTACTCCTGTATGTTTGTACATGTCTTAGAACAAGTTTGGGTAGATTTGTTGATTAAGATAAAAATATGAATGTAGGCATTGTACCAAGACATTAACCATAAAATTTAAATTCAGTGCAACAGATATTTTTGAGAATCGAATCTAACTGCAAAATATCTTTATAAAACTGGGAAATATAACAGAAAAACTGTTATGCCTTGTTTATGCTTTCTATTTCCCCCTTTTTAGAAAAGCTTTTAATATGTGGAAATGTAAATGTATGGGAAAGGCCAAAATCTGTACAGTGTAAAAATGCTATTAGAATGAGTTGTAGCCAACATTTTCCCTCCCAATATATACATCTGGTGCTACTGATAAAGAACCCTCTTGGCAAATTGAAGATAGATCATAGACCTAAATGTAAAACCTAAAGCCATAAAGCTCCTAGAAGAAAGCACAGGAAAAAATATCCCTCACTGTGGAGTAGGTAAAGCTTTCTTGAGTGGGGCACAAAAAGCATAAACCATTAAAGAAAAACTGCAGAAATGTACAATGGTACAAACACTTCTGAGAACTGTTTGGAATTTCACAGAAAACCCTGGTGGCTCAGTGGTAAAGCATCCTCATGCAATGCAGGAGATTCAAGAGACAAAGTTTTGATCCCTGGGTTAGAAAAATCTCCTTGAGGAGGGCATGGCAACGCACTCCGATATTCCTGCCTGGAGAATCCAATGGAAAGAGGACCCTGGCAGGCTACATTGCATAGGGTTGCAAAGAGTCAGACCCAATTGTAGTGACTTAGTATTGTTAGGTTGTTCAAATAGGAAAAAGGAGTCCAGAATGGTGGTGGCTAAAAGACAAGGAAGGGAAGGGAAAAGCCCACTAATTTTTTTTTTTTTTAAAGGAAGGTCCAAGGACACGAGTGAGGACCTCAGGTAAAACAAAAAGCACTTCTGGCTGGCCCAATTTACGTAGAGCAGGCCCAGTGGGAGGAAAAAACATAAAAAGAGGAGCCAAAGGGCTGGGGCTCTCTCTCTCATGCACACGAGCCCACACTCTCTCTTTCTTTCTCTCTCTCTCTTCTCTTTGCGTCTTTTGGGTCATCATGCCCTCGTGACTCAAGGATGTATTTTCCTTTATTTTCTAGATAAAACTGAACTGTAATACAGAGCTGTGACACGGTCTGTCTGAGGGATTTAACGTTCATTGCTTCAAACTTTTGTTGTGATGAGACAGAACCGAGGAAATGACACACTCCCCCAACAGTATACACACACATATTGCACAATTTAGTTAAGATTTTAATGAGAAATGCACAATAAATGCCTAATTCTCAAAAAATACCTACGGGTATTTGTATTTCTAGGATGGTCTTTACTTTTGTTTGATCTAAACTCAATAATTTGTATTAGCAAAAGAAATATCTTGTTTTGTAAGAGAACCTTTTAATTCAACAATCTCCCAGATCCATCCTGTATTTGCAACTTAATCCCCTAAAATTACTATAATTTGTGAAAGCAAGAGAGAAATGTGCTGTCAGAAATTCTTACCTCAAACTATGATTAAGAAAAAAATAAACCTTATGATGCATACTTTCAAGCAATTTGAGCTAAGGAAAGAGGTACTGTAGTTCTAGAGTAGGAGGCAGATATTATGACAAGAAATTTGAAGTGCTCAAGCACAGCCGTGTTGGATTGATATAGACCACTTGTTACCATTTCTAAATCTATTCTGGGTGACCTTGTCCACAGAGTGACTTTAACTGTATCACCTCTCTAAAATTTAGCTTTCCTTCTTGATTGAGAAAGGATCATTCATTGGTAATGAAAAGATAAAAGAGTTAATGTACATAAGAATTCAGCATGAAGTCTTTGGTAAATGCCTGCTATTATTATTATTGTATCAACAACGGAGACAATGATCATTATAATTAATGCAAATTATATTAGGAAGCATGGATAAGCTCTTGAACATTTATATGCAAACTCACTGAAATAGCTTTGTCCTACTAAGCAGTCATATGAGAGCACTCACTTATGCAAGCAATAGCAATTAACCAAGCACTCCAATTCTATTATACAGTCTCGAATCCTTCATCAGAAATACTGGAGGAGGATACGCTATCTTGGTTTCTGAAAAAAGACATCCATTCCATGCTTACATCAGTGAATTGACTGGGTGTGAATGCTTCGTTTCCTTTAGAAGAGATCAAATTAGCAATTAACTAATTCACTGGTAGAAACATCCTGAGCATAGTGAAAGCTTTATAAGGTTTTACTTGGTGAAAAATTACTGATTGCCACAATAATAGATGAACTTAAATAAAGAGATTGCTCTGGATCAGGAAAAACTGAGTATAAATACATATTTTTAAATAGGAATTAGGATAGACTTGTTGTTTTGTAAGTTTTAAGATAGCATTTGAAAGCACATTGGCTTCTAATTGTAAACTATAATTAAACACATGTGGAAAGGAAATTGTCATTGTAGCTTATTAGTGCTGAAAGAAATAGTAACTGTTATTGTCATGTGATAAGAAAATTACATTGTAAGTTTCAATATCAGTCCAAACAACTCACAAGTTTAAAAAGAAAAAAAAATAGACAAAGAGAGCAAGAGAAGAGAAAAGAAGAAAATAGGAAAAGAAAGTTTCTAAAGTTGACAAGAACTAAAAATGAGTGAATTGCTCTTTGATGAAAATTGAAGACAAAACTGCCCACAGCTGATTGTTGATACTGAAATTATAATGTGGACAAAGTGTAATTTTGGTTATGAAGCCAAATCAGACCTCTGTACCCTGATACCAAATCAATTTTTGGAGACAGAGTTTTGAGTGAAGTAGAAAAGAATGGCTTTATAAGGCTTTGTCAGGCAAACAGGGACACTGGGCTAAAGTAGGCTTGTTGCAGGAAGGCGGACCCCTTCCAGGGAATGAAACTGGGCTCCTGTGTAACACTCAGAAATGAATTGTCTGAGGAGACACATGTGTGACAAAGCAAGAGATTTTATTGGGAAAGGGCACCCGGGGGGAGAGCAGTAGGGTAAGGGAACCCAGGAGAACAGCTCTGCCACGTGGCTTGCACAGTCTTGGGTTTTATAGTGATGGGACTAGTTTCCAGGTTGTCTTTAGCCAGTCATTCTGACTCAGAGTCCTTCCTGGTGGTTCATGCCTTGTTCAGCCAAGATGGATGCCAGAGAGAAGGATTCTGGAAGATGGTCAGACATGTGGTGTTTCCTTTTGACCTTTCCTGAATTCTTCTGGTTGGTGGTGGTTTATTAGTTCCATGTTCCTTACCAGGACCTCCTGTCATAAAACAACTCATGCAAATGGTTACTATGGTGCCTGGCCAGGGTGGGTTGTTTCAGTCAGTGTGCTTCCCCTAACAAGCTGAGTTCAGTTCCGTTCCCTCAGTTATGTCCAACTCTTTGTGACCCCATGGACTGCAGCATGCTAAGCTTCCCTGTCCATCACCAACTCCTAGAGCTTGCTCAAACGCATGTCCATCGACTTGGTGATGCCATCCAACTATCTCATCCACTGTCATCCCCTTATCTTGCCTTCAATCTTTCCCAGCATCAGGGTCTTTTCAAATGAGTCAGTTTTTCACACCAGGTGGCCAAAGTATTGGAGTTTCAGCTTCAACATCAGTGCTTCTAATGAATATTCAGGAATGATTTCCTTTAGAATGGGCTGGTTGGATCTCCTTGCGGTCCAAGGGACCCTCAAGAGTCTTCTCCAATACCACAGTTCAAAAGCATCAATTCTTCAGCACTCCGCTTTCTTTATGGTCCAGCTCTCACATCTATACGTGACTACTGGTAAAACCATAGCTTTGACTAGATGGATCATTATTGGCAAAGTAATCTCTCTGCTTTTTAATATGCTATCTAGGTTTGTCATAGCTTTTCTTTCAAGGAGCAAAGAAAAAAAAAATCACTGAAAGGAAAGTCCAAGAAGATCAACTCTCTCACTGTTTTTATTGTTTCCCTATCTATCTGCCATGAAGTGATGGGACCAGATGCCATGATCTTAGTTTTCTGAATGTTGAGCTTTAAGCCAACTTTTTCATTCTCTTCTTTCATCAAGAGGTTCTTTAGTTCTTCTGAGCTTTCTGTCATAAGTGTGGTGTTATTTGCATATCTGAGGTTATTGTTATTTCTCCTGGCAATCTTGATTGCAGCTTGTGCTTTACCCAATCCAGCATTTTGCACAACATAATCTGCATATAAGTTAAATAAGCAGGGTGACAATATACAACCTTGATGCACTCTTTTTCCAAATTGGAACCAGTCCATTGTTCCATGTCTCATTCTAACTGTTGCTTCTGGACCTGCATACAGATTTCTCAGGAAGCAGGTAAGGTAGTCTGGTATTCCCATCTCTTTTAGAATTGCCCTCAAAACTGTGTATCCCATCTTGGAGGGGGTAGTGAGAAGTTTTATAGTAACGATTCAAAGAGAGCATGATCAGCTCATAGATATTCTTCTGATTGGTTGGTAGTGAGGTAAGTGGGAGTCAGCATCATCCACCTTATTCCAACTAGCCTGGGGTCTAGATCCTTGTGGGCAGAATATGTTCATTTCTTCCACCTGGTAGGGGTTTCAGTATCTGCAAAACAGTGGTAATATATTTCTATATGTATCTCTGCTATATGGGAAAAGGAAAGATACCTTTTCCCAAGGCTATATTATTGTTTTACTGGACTGTCCCTCACTTGTCTCTCTATCCTCTCCCTTTCCTAATTGGTAACTGTTTGAACCTCCTCCTTGGAATGGAGGGAAGGTCATAAATGAAGCCTATTCCTACAATTTAGAAATTGGGGACACAGAAATGTAGGGTCTTTCACTCTATCAGTTAAATTCAGAACACATCATTTGATATGTATTTATAAAATAATTCTTTGAATTTAAAATACTCCAAAAAAGTAAAGAAAATACTCAAGCTGCTTTTTGTAATAATTTATTTAACTTTTATTTATCATCAGCATCCCATATTTACTGTCCCATCATGAACTAAATTTTGTATCATTCCAAAATTCAAACACAGAAATTCTACCTTTAATATGTTGGTATTAGGAAATTGGTCTTTGGCAGGTTATTAGGGACAGATGAGGTCATGTGGGTGGAGTTTTCAAGAACAGAACCCAATTAGTGCCCTTATAAGAGTCACAGGAGAGTTTGCTTCTGAAATAGAAGGGAAAGGGACAGAGCACAACTTTTGAAAGAATGACATAGCCAAAGGATATAACATAAACTAATTAAAATCAAATGGGTCCAAGATGGCAGACAAGTCAACTTTGACTAGACCTTGATCCTCAGTCAGTAAGCTAAATGACACTACCAGAGATGCCATGACATTTCCAAGGCACCATCAAAAGACCAAAAAAGTGGGAAATGGTCCAACTCCTAGAAATCTCCAGCCCTCCCCCAAAATAGTTGTGTTAGGTATTTAGAATAGGAAGCAGGAGTGCAAAATGGTGGTGGCTAAAAAAACAAGGAAGGCAAAGGAATATAGAACAAATGAAGGTCAAAGGAAGGTCTGAGGACCAGGATGCGGACCTCAGGTAGAACAAACAGCACTCCTGGCTAGCCCAATTTACATAGGGCAGGCACAGGGGGAGGAAAAAACATATAAAAAGAGGAGCCAAAGAGCTGGAGGTCTCTCTCTCCTGCATACTGGCATGTTCCCCGACTCTCTTCTCTTTGCATCTTTGGGTTGGCATGCCATCAGCCTTGAGGATGGATTTTCTTGCTATTTTCTAAATAAAATAGAGCTGTAACATGGAGCCATAACACTGATCTGTCTAAGACCTATAACACAGTCTGTCCAAGACCTGAGAGCTGTGACACCCCGAGGGCTTTAACGTCCTTCGCTCCAAATCTTTGTTGCAGTGAGACAGAACTGAGTAGAATACACTGGCCTGACAGGTGAAATAATCCTCCCTCTCATTAGCCCATAAAATTACCCAGCCCTTTTATGGGCTAACCGTGCCACAGTTTGAGGCAGCCAGACCTGATCTCTGTGATGGCTCATACTCTGCTGTGGAGCGTGCTTCTCTCTAAATAAATCCATTTCTTACCTATCACTTCATCTCTCAGTGAATTATTTTTGAGATAAAACATCAAGAATCTGAGCCTCATTAAGCTCTGAAAGCAGGTACTGTGGGTTTTGGCTGGATTCAAGTCTCAGCCATGTGGGTTAGAGTCCCAGAAAAGGGTTTTTGGCCAGGTTTCAGTCCTGGCCATGTAGGTTCCAGTCCCAGTCTAAGGTAAGCAGACTTACCTCCTGTCTCTGCTCTCTACCATGGGAGAATCCAAGATGTTGCCAGCCTGAAACTAGGAATCCAAGATGTTGCCAGCCTGAAACTAGGAAGCAGACTTACTTCCTGTCTCTGCTCTCTACCACGGGAGAATCCAAGATGTTGCCAGCCTGAAACTAGGAAACTAGGAAGCAGACTCACTTCCTGTCTCTGCTCTCTACCACGGGAGAATCCAAGATGTTGCCAGCCTGAAACTAGGAAACTAGGAAGCAGACTCACTTCCTGTCTCTGCTCTCTACCACGGGAGAATCCAAGATGTTGCCAGCCTGAAACTAGGAATCCAAGATGTTGCCAGCCTGAAACTAGGAAACTAGGAAGCAGACTTACTTCCTGTCTCTGCTCTCTACCACGGGAGAATCCAAGACGTTGCCAGCCTGAAACTAGGAAACTAGGAAGCAGACTTACTTCCTGTCTCCGCTCTCTACCACGGGAGAATCCAAGACGTTGCCAGCCTGAAACTAGGAAACTAGGAAGCAGACTTACTTCCTGTCTCCGCTCTCTACCACGGGAGAATCCAAGACGTTGCCAGCCTGAAACTAGGAAACTAGGAAGCAGACTTACTTCCTGTCTCCGCTCTCTACCACGGGAGAATCCAAGATGTTGCCAGCCTGAAACTAGATTTCTCACCAGAATCTGACCATGCTGGCACTCTGATGTCAGACTCCAACCTCCAGAACTGTGAGAAATAAATAGTTTTTTTTTTTCTTTCTTTTTTTCTCCAGGGTATCTTCAAAACCCAGGGATCAAACCCACATCTCCTGCTTGGCAGGCAGATTGTTTTACCACTGAGACACTTGGGAAGCCCCTATAAGCCATCCAGCCTTCATAGTTTGTAACAGCAGCTTGAACTAAGAAGATATTCTTTTAACAAGTTTACTTCGTTTGTCATAATCCCCACTGAGTGAAGTCAGTCCAGTCAATTAAATTTCTAACCACATTTCTTGCCCAAAAGAAATTCCCTCATTCTCCCACATACTTGGAATAGTTTTTTTTGTTTACTTTTGTGTTGTAAGTCTTCCAATTTCTTTTCTTCTTAGTGTTTTTATTGTGGGGTTAATTACACTATTCTAATGAAGCCTCTCTGATTTTTTTTAAGCCTTCTAAGTCTGCTACTTGATATAAAGCTATAAAGCCAAACAACTTCCTGCTGGCCTCTGGGTATCCATTTCTATAGGCTGAATAATGTTCTCAGTGGGATAAAAAAGGTAAGCATTCAAGTAGGTCAGGGATTTCCTTACAAATAGCATTGCCACTCTATTGCTCCATTATAGAAAATAACAAGAGCGTGTTTTTATCTGATTGTGAAGCCTTTGGCATCTTCTGTACACTTTCAAGGCTGTAGGCCACAGTGGAATAGGTTGAATTAATCTCTTTAGGTTTAAGCTTATTTATCAAAAAGGAAGAAGGCTGTATGCTAAAGTCTTAGGTCAAGCCCTCTGCTTTCACAACTCCCTTCCACCTTCCTACAACTGAGATGTGACTTAATAACGTCTTTACACATTGAATAATACTTCACAGCTGCCTTATGATGGCAGAGCACAGTAAGACATTGTGTAAATGTTGAGAGAGATAATATCATTATTCCAGGTATGAATCCAGGAGTAAAAAAGCAGAAAGATTTAACCATCTTTTGGGAATTTAATGAAAAATAAGGTATACATTTTGTTCACTATTTTTAAAATATATGTGCAGATATATTATATATATTGATATGTGTGTATATTACATATAGAGAGAGAAAATTCAAAATTCTTAGAGTAGACATAAGATACAGTATGATCAAAATATTTCTTGAAAAAATATTAAATGTTAAATTATATGTTATCTCTTAAGTCCTTTAATGAATTTTAATCTAGTCTCTTGTAATGTTGATTTAATTACTAAGTCATGTCTAATTTTTGCGATCCCATGGGCTACAGACTGCCAGGCTCCTCTGTCCATGGGATTTCCCAGGCAAGAATACTGGAGTGGGTTGTCATTTCCTTCTCCAGAGGATCTTCCTAACCCTGGGATGGAACTCTGATCTCTTGCATTGCAGGTGGTCTCCTGCATTGCAGGCAGATTCTTAACCAACTGAACCACCAGAGAAGTGCCATCTATTCTTTTAGGTAGTTCAGTTCAGATTATCCAAGTGTAGGAAGTGGGAATTAATGGCATACCTGTCAGATGCCAGGCTGTAAATGCTAATCAACCAGGCCTGGTTGCCAGTGCTAAGCCAAGTTTATGAGATTTCTTCCTATCAAACTGATATCTTTTAAGACTCTCTCAGTCAGGGCATCCTTCTTTCTTGTTCCTAAGGCCAAATCCAAGTTATCTATCTCCCTATTCCTCTCATTTACTTCCTTTTCCCCATCTGTGTCTTTCTGCAAACATTAAATATGCTGGGCATAGTTTCTACATATAAAAATGATGAATAAAATACTACTCTTACCTAGAAAACCTGTGGCTAATAAGGTACATATTCAATGTGAACAACATCTTATTGATTTTTAAGTACTAAGTGCTTTTGGACACTAGAAAAGTGAATAACCAAATCTAAAATGGTATGTGAACATTAGAAATTACTTATAAAGAGAACCAGTTATAGAAATCATTTGGAATTAACTATAAAGCTTGTTAAAATGCAAATTTCTGGGCCTAATCTCAAAGATTTTGTAAGAGTAGAGGGAACTCAGTAATCTGCATGTTTTACAGGTCATCTATAAAAAATAATAATAATAACTAACTCATGATTGAACATTATTAATAATAAATGGCAGTCTAAATAATCTATTGACCACAATTTGAAAGACACTGATCTAAGTTCTGTCATATTTTTGACAGAAAAATATGCTACCTATTCGATAGAAGAACTACTCTGTAGAAATACAGGGAAGAACAAGTAGAAAAGTATCTCATCAGCAGAATATTGTCACAATAATATTAATTAAGCACCACCCCTAATCTGTGATTCATAGTAAGAGCGATTTATTCTCCGAGATCTATGTTGGTTTCAACTGGCCTGCTCTACTTTGGGCTGCAGTGATTAGGGTGCTATAAGTCTATATTTTGGGGCTAGACTTAAGAGCCAACAGCTACCTAATGAAAGCTAAAGTTTAAGTGTTAGTCACTCAGTCATATCTGACTGTGACCCTATGGACTGTAGTCCGCCAAGCTCCTCTGTCCATGAAATTCTCTAGGCAAGAATACTGGAGAAGATAGCCATTTTCTCCTCTAGGGCTCCTGTAGGGGAAATTAGATTTGGATGTCTCAAGTCCAAGGGAGCCCTCCAGGGCATGTTCATTATCAGAGTGTTCCTCTCCTTTATAAAGTGCTTCTGCTTGCCAGGTTGTTTAATTGTGAACCATTCAGTGGCCATTGCCCTTCTGATCTTAACATACATATCTAATATGCACCCCAAAGATCTTTCCTTCAGGATAGAGAAAATATTTCCCAGTTTTATAAGCTTTATAACACCAAAACACAACAGAAGCAGACTAATTCCAACAAAAATGGCACAGATTCCAGCACTGATGCATGCAGATAAACTGATTCCCCGACAGGGTAAATAAATTTACCCTATAAAACAAACAAACTAATTCCAACTAGGCTACCTACCCCCACAGAAACTAGCTCCCAAATGAACCAGTTCCAACTGGACCAGTTCCCAAATCAGGTAAATAAATTTACCCTATGAATGAGCTAGGGTGGACTTCCCCCAAAACAAAGAGTTCCCAATGAAGCGGTTCAGGGTAGAGTCCTAAACAACACCTCCTCTCTGCAAATGGGTACCCAACCAGATTGGCTTGTCCCATAAAGGAAAAGCCCAAGTTGAGGGGAAGAAATGTCCCCAATGTGCACACTGGAGCAACTTATCCCCCAAAATCGAGCTTGTCAGCTCTGGACACAAAGGACACACAAAACAAGTGAACTTGCTGAACCAAGTTATTGCTACCAGTTATCGAACTGGGTAAAATTGCCCTACAAATGAAACTGAGTTCATCAGCTCTTGAAGTTTACTGTTCCCTTGTCTCAACTGCCAAGCTCTGGGAGCAGTAGTTGGCAATTCAGGGAATCTTGAAGGAAAGAACTTCAGGACAACACAGTCCTGGCAGCTGCTAGGTTCTTGCCCCAATATTCCCTGATAGGGGCCAGTTTGCCACAAGCAGCAAGTCTTCTAGGTGGCTAAGCCAAATTGTTACTGAATACAAAGTTCCTCTGCTCACCACACAACAGGCCAATGAATCTGAGAGACAAGATGTTGAGGTAAGGAAGAAACTTTAATCAGGGAGCCAGCAGACCAAGAAGATTTCAGGTTAGCACCTCAAAATAATCATGTTAGGCTCTTCTACTAATTGTCTGAGGCTCAAGGGACAAACATAATTACAGTTTTACCAGGTGAGCTACCATCACATTGGCTGCTGCTGCTACTGCTAAGTCACTTCAATCGTGTCTGACTCTGTGCGACCCCATAGATGGCAGTCCAGCAGGCTGCCCCCATCCCTGGGATTCTCCAAGCAAGAGTACTGGAGTGGGTTGCCATTTCCTTCTCCAATGCATGAAAGTGAAAAGTGAAAGTGAAAAGTGAAAGTGAAGTCGTTCAGTTGTGTCTGACCCTCAGTGACCCCATGGACCGCAGCCTTCCAGGCTCCTCCGTCCAGGGGTTTTCCAGGCAAGAGTACTGGAGTGGGGTGCCATTGCCTTATTCATCACATTGGCTAAGGCAAGTCAAATAGACAAGGTAAACATTAGTAGGGTGATGTATGTGTCATATTCAGTCAAGAGTCAGAATCCACATTAATTATTAAAAGATAATTTAATAAAGACTTAATAGAATAGGATAGAATAAAGTCACTCAGTTGTGTCTGACTCATTGCAACCCCATGGAATATACAGTCCATGGAATTCTCTAGGCCAGAATACTGGAGCAGGTAGCCGTTCTTATTCCAGGGAATCTTCCCAACCAAGGAATTGAACACAGGTCTCCCACATTGCAGGCAGATTCTTTACCAGCTGAGCCACAAGGGAAGACTGCTGGAGTGAGTAGCCTATCCCTTCTTCAGTGGATATTCCCAACCCAGGAATAAAACTGGGGTCTCCTGCATTGCAAGTGTATTCTTTACCAACTGAGCTATCAGGGATAATGGATAAAGATTCTAACCTGATAACAGAAAACTTTCCCACTTCGGCCTAAGAGAACAAAGAGAAGAGTTTCAAATAATTAAAATCTATAAATATAGATAAGGAGCCCTGTTTTAGACTGAATTGTGTTCTCACCAAATGCATTGGATGAAGCCTAACCCTCAATGTGACTACATATGGAGATATGGCCTTCAAGTATGTAATCATGGTAAGATGAATTTGTAAGGATGGGGTTGTAATTCTGTAAGCCTGGTGTCCTTATAAGAGGTCAAGGAGACACCAGAAATACATCTATGAACAGGAAAGATAATGTGAGGACACAGAGAGAAGGTCTGCAAGACAAGGAAAGAAGTCTAAAGAGAAACCCACCAGTTTTAGTCCCTTGATATTGAACTTCTAGTGTCCAGAACTGTGAGCAAATTACAACTGTGTTAAAGTCACCCAGTTAATGATATGTTGTTATAGTCTGGTAGACTAATAGACTCCCTGTGGAGCTGAAATTTAGACTTCTGAGGAGGAGGTCTTGCCCATATAAATTCTGAGAAGCCATTGCTTGGGCATGTGATACACTATTTCTGAGGGTGGGTAAAAACTTAATAACAAAAAATTATATTTTATAGAGTCATGTAGCATTAAATTACTCTGAAATATTGATTTTTGAACTTGTACTAGCAAGAGTTCCTTTGAAAATATGGATTTATTTTAAAATTACATTAATTATTTTATTAAGAAATAGATACTGCATTTTTGCTTTGCCCAAAGAAACTAAATTAACATAAAAAAACAATAAATAAGAGAATAAAGAATGAAGAAAAATAATAATATTAGCAAATATTTTTATGTAGAAATATTTAATACTTCAAATATTGTTAAAACTACAACAATAATTGGATATAACCCTCTTAATAAGTCAAATTGCAATAAAATAAGGATGCAAATTAAGTGGAATGGGATGCTAAATGCATTAAAATTATAAGCAACAAAATTTACTGGTGATGAATACATTTAGGCTAATGTAATAACAGGACCCAGTGGGATGATTAAAGGACTTTCCAGGTGGTGCCAGTGGTGAAGAACCTGCCTGCCAATGCAAGAGACATAAGAGACAGGGGTTTGATCTCAGGGTCAGAAAGATCCCCTGGAAGAAGGCACAACAACCCACTCCTGTACTCTTGCCTGGAGAATCCCAGGGATAGGGGAGCCTGGTGGTTTACAGTCCATAGGGTCACACAGAGCAGGATCACTTAAAGAAAGTCAGTAGGACACACACTTGTTCTCTGGTAGTGGAATCCTGCCATCATACTGATAAAATAAACAATAGTTTATTTAGCATCTAAGAACTATACAAAAGAAGTTAAAATACATTGTCCAAATATAATGTGAGCAATTGTAAATTTCTGAACACTTGTAAAAATATGGTTTTAAAATTGTCATCACTTTAAAAATTGTACAAACCATTAGCTACAGTACATTTTTAGGAATTTTAGGAAAACTTTATCCCCACTTACATAGCAAATGATTCCAAGAGTTGTAAATCAATCGGAGTGAATTGTAAAGTGTTTAAATATTTTATACAAAATCATTTTTTAAAAATCAGCAATCTTGTTTATGCAACTCTTCTGCTAACAACATTTACTGTGAAGTTAATTTTTTGTCTCCCAGCCACCAACACTTCGCTGGTTCCTCTCCTGACTTTCCCTAAACTCCTTTTCTGTTATTTCTCTCTTACCTCATTTTCACATGGAGAAACACAGATATTTTTGACTTTGTTTTCCCTACAAAGACTTTGGATACTCTTTTTTGTCTCTTTGGTAATTGCCTACACCTAAATTACAAAGTAAATTATCACCAGGTATTTTACAAAAGGCACAATCTTCTTGCTTAAAAAAAATGATGTTGCTAGACAGTGCTGTGCTAGAACCAGATCGCACTGATTTCATGTATGTTTTCCCAACTGGTCAGTGAAGTCACTTTGAGAGCTTTAAATCAGTACTTGAGGAGAGGGGAAAAGAGGAGCATTTCAATCATGAAAATGAGAGAATTGACTTTTTATTTCCCCTGATACACCAGCATTGCCCTGGAAATATTTGATGTTATTAAGTGATATGGACGTGTCGGTAGTATTACTTAGCATTAAAAGGCTTACGATAGTCTAAGTATGTTATCATTTTTATCTTTAGTCAATTAGTACCCAGAACAATCATCTGGAGTAGGAAGTAGAATTATCCTTCTTATGATCCTCCTGTCAGAGATGTTAGATCTCATTCAAGATAATTGTTCTACAGATAATTCATCAGAGTTAAAAGTATTTGAAAACAAATAGATAAAGGTATCTATATAACTGAATCACTTTGCTATACACCTGAAACTAACACAACATTGTAAATCAACTACAGTCCAATATAAAATAAAAACTTTAAAAAAGATAATCTTATTAAATGCTGAGGGAGCAATATGAAATTTTGCCTCACCCAAAATAAGAACATGAGCTTAGGGCATTGGAGCGGACATGTCTGGGAGTCATAAGTGCAGCTGTAGGATTCCTAAAATTCCTGATGAATTCATTTTTAATTATTTTATTTTCAGAAAAAGAAAAAATGTCTATTTGAGAGTTAGGGATGCCCTTCACAAAGAATCCAGAACATTCATAAACCTGTGAAACATATGTTAAGGCATTTGTCTCAAGTCTTAAATTACTGGGCAGTATCAAGAGTAGAATCCAGGTTTCTTGATTTCAAGTTCATTATCTTTCAATGGCCCTAGTGTATTTAAATAAACCATGTGAGCCAATATTAATTTAGTTGTTAATATACTCAGTTTGTGCTTCCTTGGTCGCTCAGATGGTAAAAAATCTGCCTGCAATGCAAGAGACCTGGGTTCAATCCCTGGGTTGGGAAGATCCCCTGGAGAAGAGAAAAGCTACCCACTCCAGTATTCTGGCCTAGAGAAGTCCATGGATAGAGAAGTCTGGTGGGCCTGGAGTCCATGGTGTCACAAAGAGTCAGATTTGACTGAGTGACTTTCACTTATTCTCAGTTTACCTCCACTTTTGATATGGTCTTGTCTGAGAGTTTGTGAGTATGGCCACAGAGACAATGAAAGTTACTATTAATCCCATTGAAAAAATCCATGAACTTGTTCTTTTGCTTTTTTCTCTTCTGTCACTGAATACATGACTCAAACTTCAGCTTAAAAAAGTATTATAGATGTGCTGATTAAAAGAACTACATTAAGTTAAAGAAATTCATTGGAAGGAAGAAGATGCAGTAAACTCTGATGCTAATGAGAGAAAATATTTTTTAAAACAGATATACCAGAAAGATAAATAAATCAATGCCTAGTTGTAACATGGTCTAAAAGAATGAAGTATTTTGATCTCATTATGTAACTAAGGATTTAATGCATTTGTCACACTGGTAATAGAGTGAAGTTTAAAAATTAAAAGTGTAGGTTAAAAGTGACCTAGTAAAGATATCTTTGGAATATTACCTTAAAACCATGAAAAATTATTCAAAAAATAGTGATTAATAGGAAAAAATATTTCTTATGACTAAGTATAAAATAAACCCAAACCCCAGATTGTGAACTAAATATTACAAGATATAGGGCTCATGTACAATGAAGGATACAGAGACCTTATAGTCATTTTTTTAGATTTTGTATAACACACATGTATTTCTATAAAAGCAAATTATGTAGTCTTGAAAAAATCGTAAAATAAACTAGTAATGGAGGAAAATGAATTTAATGACATGGAAGATGAGGAAGAATGCCTTACTATTCTAAATTCTTCACTTTGAATATGCAACAGAGTTTACATATATATGTGTATATGTGTTTATTATATATATAAACATAATACTTTTTGCTACATCATTTACAATAGAGAGGACAGAGTACATATCTCCATCTCTAAAGCAGTTTGAATTTGGCTATGAGGCTTGCTTTAAACTGAGATGCTAGAAAGGTGACAGTAGCAGACACTTTAGATATGGTTTGGTTTTGTCTTTGTTCTTGTCATAGTTGCTTCCTGTCCTTCTCGACAGAGGCCCTTTTATTCAACTCAGGCTTGGGCACACCTGCACCAAACCTCCTTATCCCACATCCGACTTTGGACATCCTTCTCACTCAGCCAGGTCCCAAAACCCCCCATGCAACCCTAATATCAAACTGCCTACCTTCCCCCATACTGTGCTTCCTAACTCTACTCATGGTGAAACATTCCTCATCAGCCGACTAGTCTGCCACTTTGTAGACTGTTCCCATTTAGTCTCTAATGCCATCATCAGGGCCACCATAGAATCCCATCTTACACTTGGGTGGAAAACAAGACTGCTGGGTCTGGACCCCTACATGATGACTTTTGTATTTCAGTTTTCTAGAAGAAAAGGAAAATGGACAAAAGACTAAATGGAAAGAAAAGGCTGAAGGTCAGGGAGAGGAATAGACATGGTAATGGTAAAGTTTGGAGCAAGATTTTGACATGATCTCTCATTTTCAAAGATGACATTAGCCATGCAGTGGAGAGAATGGCCTTCACAAGGGAAATGCTGCCCTCTAAAAGAAGCAAGATGGTGCCTTAGATAGAACGAATGAGAGAAAAGCAAGTAGAGCCTGGCTTCTAGCTACTGTTTGAAGGTTGAGCCAACAGGACGAGCTGATGGATTTTGAAAGCAAGAGAGCAGTTAAAGATGACAAAATGCATTTTTACCACCTTAAAAACATGGGAGTTTAGAATTGTTATTTACTGACATAGCAGTTAGTAAGGTAAATTAGTTTTGGGGAAAATATCAAGAGATTGGTTTTGAACTTATTAAGTCATTCAGGTGTGCTAAACACTCAAGAGAAGCCACTGATTGTGCAAAGGAATATGTAAGGTTGAAGTTTAGGAGGTATATCAGACCTTATGTGTATGTGTTAATCACTCAGTTGTGTCTGACTCCTTATGATCCCATGGACTGTAGCCCACCAAGATCCTCTTCTTATGGAATTTTCTAGGCGAGAATACTGGAGTGGGTTACCATGCATTTCTTCAGATGATCTTCCCAACCCAGGAACTGAACCATGGTCTCCCTCATCGCAGGGAGATTGTTTACCTTCTGAGCCACCACTGAAGCCTTATCAGAGATTAGGTTATACATTAAACATAGAATGGTATATACTTAACCTTGTTTGAACACATGAAGGTATTCATGTAATTAAAGAAAATTACTAAGCAAGATATGGAAAACTTTGAATAAATAGAACTGCCTTATGACCCAGCAATCCCACTGCTGGGCATACACATCAAGGAAACTAGAATTGAAAGAGACACATGTAACCCAATGTTCATCACAGCACTGTTTATAATAGCCATGCCATGGAAGCAACCTAGATGTCCATCAGCAGATGAATGGAAAAGAAAGCTGTGGTATGTATACACAATGGAGTATTACTCAGACAATAAGAGCAATACATTTGAATCAGTTCTAATGAGGTAGATGAAACTGGAGCTTATTATACAGGGTGAAGTTAGCCAGAAGGAAAACACCAATACAGTATACTAACACATATATATATGGAACTTAGAATGATGGTAATGATAACCCTGTATGCGAGACATCAAAAGAGACACAGATGTATAGAACAGTCTTTTGGACTCTGTGGGAGAGGGAGAGGATGGGATGATTTGGGAGAATGGCATTGAAACATGCATAATATCATATATGAAATGAATCACCAGTCCAGGTTCGATGCATGATACAGAATGCTTGGGGCTGGTGCACTGGGACGACCTAGAGGGATGGTATGGGGAGGGAGGAGGGAGGGGGATTCAGGATGGGGAACCTATGTATACCTGTGGCAGATTCATGTTGATGCATGGCAAAACCAATACAATATTGCAAAGTAGTTAACCTCCAATTAAAATAAATAAATTTATATTAAAAAAAGAAAAATTGAGAAAAATATAACCTTTTCTAGGAAAATGTTTCAGGCTGGACTTTCTAGGTAAATTTTATAATGAATCAATAAGGAAATAATTCTTATGCTATTGAAAATATTCCAGAGCACAGAAACATCAAGAGAGAGTCTAATTAATTTTTGGACTTATATAAATCCTCAAATTTATAAAAGTAGCAGAAATAGTAGAAGAGGAAAAAGTGTAACCAGTGACAAATTTTATTTTCTTGGACTCAAACTCACTATGATGGTGATTGCAGCTATGAAATTAAAAGAAACTTGCTTCTTGGAAGGAAAGCTATGACAAACCTAGACAGCATATTATAAAACAGATACATCAATTTGCTGACAAATGTCTGTATAGTCAAAGCTATGGTTTTTCTAGTAGTCATGTATGGATGTGAAAGCTGGGCCATAAAGAAGGCTGAGATGTGAAGAATTGATCCTTTTTAAACCAAACCTGAAAGAGACACGTGCACCCCAATGTTCATCACGGTACTGTTTACATTAGCCAGGACATAGAAGCAACCTAGATGTCCATCAGCAGATGAATGGATAAGAAAGCTGTGGTACATATACATAGTGGACTATTACTCAGCTATTAAAAATAATACATTTCAATCAGTTCTAATGAGATGGATGAAACTGAAGCCTATTATATAGAGTGAAGTAAGTCAGAAAGAAAAATAGCAATACAGTATATTAATGCATATATATGGAATTTAGAAAAATGGTAATGATGACTCTACATGCGAGACAGCAAAACAGACACAGATGTACGAGAAGACTAGGGTGGGATGATTTGAGAGAATAGCACTGAAGCATGTATACTATCAGTTCAGTTCAGTTCAGTTCAGTTGCTCAGTCGTGTCAGACTTTGCGACCCCATGAATCGCAGCACGCCAGGCCTCCCTGTCCATCACCAACACCCGGAGTTCACTCAGACTCACATCCATCAAGTCAGTGATGCCATCCATTCATCTCATCCTCTGTTGTCCCCTTCTCCTCCTGTCCCCAATCCCTCCCAGCATCAGAGTCTTTTCCAATGAGTCAGCTCTTCGCATGAGGTGGCCAAAGTACTGGAGTTTCAGCTTTAGCATCATTCCTTCCAATCATATGTGAAATAGATCACCAGTTCAGGTTCAATGCATGAAACAGGATAATCAGGGCTGATGCACTGGGATCACCTGAGAGATGGGATTTGGAAAGAGATGGGAGGAGGTGTTCAGGATGGGGAACACATGTACACCCATGGCTAATTCATGTCAATATATGGCAAGAAACCACTACAATATTGTAATTAGCCTCCAATTAAAATAGATTAATTAATTAAAAAAAGAATTGATCCTTTTTAATTGTGCAGCTGGTAGAGATTCTTGAGAGTCCCTTGGACTCCAAGAAGATCAAACCAGTCAATCTTAGAGGAAATTAACTGTGGATATTCATTACAAGGACTGATACTGAATCTCCAATACTTTGGCCACCTGATGTGAGAATAAACTCATTGGAAAAGACTCTGATGCTTTCCTGACATTGGGAAAGATTGAAGACAGTAGGAGAAGGGGGCAGCAGAGGATGAGATGGTTAGATATCATCACTGATTCAATGAACATGAATTTGAGTAAACTCTGGGAGACTAGTAGAGGACAGAGGAGTCTGGCATGCTATAGTCCATGGGTTTGCAAAGAGTCGACACAACTTAGTTATGGAACAACAACAACAGCACAATTAAAACACAAAAAGTAGCATTATAAAATCACTAATAAATATAACACAAAAGTCTTACTAAAAGTTTGGCAATTTTAATCCAAAATATGTGTGTGTATATACATATATATGTTAACAGTTATGTTAGGAATGCATGTGTATCATAAAGAAAATAAATAAAAAATAAAATAAAAAATGAAGAAATTAAAAAATAAAAAAATCAATGAACTCCATAAATGATAAAAAGTTTTTGATGTTTAATTAGGAATCAATGCTGACTTTCATTTAATGAAACAAGAACAGATGGATTCTTATTTAGTACATGGATATACATAGATATATTATATGGATATAGATGTATAAATATTCAAAAGTCAGCTGCATTCTAAATGGAGAATCACTAAGCTCTTCCTATTGAAGTCTAGGACAGCACAAGGATATATCTGCTGATCTTTATTACTTTACTTTGAAAGTACTAGCAGGGCATTTTGATGTGAAAAGTAAATATGGTAATAAATATTGTACAGAAAATGTAAAATTAGCATTTTTCATATGTTAAGATTGAATAACTGAAAAATTGAAGATAATCAATGAGAAAGTTTTTTAAATATGCAAATTCAGTGAACATTTGAGTAAAAATGTTATTATATAAAATCAATAGTTTTAATAGCTTTAAACCATATAAACCCTGGAAAAGTTTTTTAAAAAAAACAATTTTTTTACAAAAAGCATATAGCACTTAGGAATAAATTTATGAAAATATGTATTGGATATAAATGGAGATAAATTTAACACTTTACTAAAAGACAGGAAAAAAAAATTCAGAAGTCATAAGGAGCAAGATTATTAAATTTGTATAAAATATGTTCTTCTTAGAAAAGTGGATTAGGTGTTCCAAAAAGTGAATTGTAATTGGCAATGTATTTTGAGGTCATATGACAAAGTGCTAATTTGGCCACACAAAGTGTTTCTATGTTTAATAAAAATAGAAAAAATAGGAAAAAATAAGTATGACAGTTTTTAAAATACAATATGCAATAGACCACTAAGCATAAAAAACAATGTACAGCATTACTTAAGGAAATGAAAGATAATAAAACAATAAACTGCTCCTTTTACTTAGCTTGGCAAAGTTTAATACTACAATATTTTGAAGAGCGTTTGACTGCTGGAATTATAAAATCCATATAATTTTTATACAGTGTTTTGTCAGTATTTTTGAAAAGTAAAAATACTAAAGCAAAAAATCTCTTCAATCAGTTTTGCAGATACTCTCATATAAATTCACAATGATATATGCTATTTAGATATATTTAACTACAACATTGTAATAGCAAAAACAGCAAGATGTAACATTTCTATCATAACATTGTTTAACTAAACTATGGTAGACTAATAAACTGTATAAAATGTTCTAGTTAAAAAGAGTTATATGCATATATGGTATGAATTGTAATCTAGTTTGTAGCATTGTGGCAATGAAGACTTTGTGGGTTTGAACATATATTTGTTCAAATAATGGTCGTGTATGATGCTTTCACTGGAAAAAGCTGAGTGAAATATACACTAAAACTCTACGTAGTACATTTGTATCCTGTAAGTGTACAATAATGTGAAATTAAAATTTTTTTTTAAATTCTGCATGGTCTGATATGGAAAAAGAACAATATGTTAGAATGCAAATATAATCTCTATTCTATATATGCATGCATTCTAAGTCGCTTCAGTCATGTCTGATTCTGTGACCCTATGGACTATAGCCTGCCAGGATTGTATGTCTATAGGATTCTCCAGGCATATACTGGAGTGGATCTCTCTTCCTTTCTCCAAGGAATCTTCCCTGACCCAGGGATTGAGCCCCCATCTGCTATGTTTCGTGCACTGGAAGGTGGATTCTTTACCACTAGTGCCACCTGGGAAGCCCATATTCTCTATATAAATATGCCATATATCATAAGCATAAATACACATGCATATACTGTATTTATTTTCTGGTCAAGAGCAGCAGTAAATCCTCTTTGGATGATACCTACATTTCAAATTTTGTTTGCAATTCTGGCATTTATGAAAATTTACCAAGAATTACAAGGGAAAATAAATGCATGTTTGAAAACCAGGATACCAAGAGAAGACAATAGAGACACACTCACTGCAATTTTCTAACATATTTAATATGTACATGAGGAGAATACAAATAAATGAAACTATATGTGGATAATCATATTATGATAATTGAAAGTGCCTTAGCAGATTAAGAACTTAATAAATTGGTTTAATGACAGATTAATCATAACTGAATAGATGATAAGTAAACTGGATGACAGATCAGAAAAATATATGAAGACCAAAGCATGCTGAACAAATAATGAAACATTTAAAAATTAACATGTGACATATGGCACATAGTGAAGAAATAAAACTTCTGAGAAATATGAGCACTATGTATTTTCAGCAATAAAGAGATAGTAGCAGAGAAAGAGAGAGAGTTGGAAGCAATATTTTAAGCCATGTATTAAAGAATGAATTAAGCCATGTAGATGGGCTTGATAAAGGACAGAAATGGTATGGACCTAACAGAAGCAGAAGATATTAAGAAGAGGTGGCAAGAATACACAGAAGAACTATATAAAAAAGATCTTCACGACCCAGATGATCATGATGGTGTGATCACTAATCTAGAGCCAGACATCTTGGAAAGTGAAGTCAAGTGGGCCTTAGAAAGCATCACTACGAACAAAGCTAGTGGAGGTGAGGGAATTCCAGGTGAGCTGTTTCAAATCCTGAAAGATGATGCTGTGAAAGTGCTGCACTCAATATGCCAGCATATTTGGAAAACTCAGCAGTGGCCACAGGACTGGAAAAGGTCAGTTTTCATTCCAATCCCAAAGAAAGGAAATGCCAAAGAATGCTCAAATTACCGCACAATTGCACTCATCTCACATGCTAGTAAAGTAATGCTCAAAATTCTCCAAGCCAGGCTTCAGCAATACATGAACCGTGAACTCCCTGATGTTCAAGCTGGTTTTAGAAAAGGCAGAGAAACCAGAGATCAAATTGCCCATCCACTGGATCATGGAAAAAGCAAGAGAGTTCCAGGAAAACATCTATTTCTGCTTTATTGACTAGGCCAAAGCCATTGACTGTGTGGATCACAATAAACTATGGAAAATTCTGAGAGATATGGGAATACCAGACCACCTAACCTGTCTCTTGAGAAATCTGTTTGCAGGCCAGGAAGCAACAGTTTGAACTGGACATGGAACAACAGACTAGTTCCAAATAGGAAAAGGAGTACATCAGGGCTGTGTATTGTCACCCTGCTTATTTAACTTCTATGCAGAGTACATCATGAGAAACACTGGGCTGGAAGAAGCACAAGCTGGAATCAAGATTGCTGGGAGAAATATCAATCACCTCAGATATGCAGATGATACCACCCTTATGGCAGAAAGTGAAGAGGAACTAAAAAGCTTCATGATGAATGTGAGAGAGGAGAGCAAAAAAGTTGGCTTAAAGCTCAACATTCAGAAAACGAAGATCATGGCATCCGGTCCCATCACTTCATGGGAAATAGATGGGGAAACAGTGGAAACAGTGTCAGACTTTATTTTTTTGGGCTCCAAAATCACTGCAGATGGTGACTGCAGCCATGAAATTAAAAGACGCTTACTCCTTGGAAGGAAAGTTATGACCAACCTAGACAGTATATTCAAAAGCAGAGACATTACTTTGCAGACTAAGGTCCGTCTAGTCAAGGCTATGGTTTTTCCTTGGATGTGAGGATGTATGGATGTGAGAGTTGGACTGTGAAGAAAGCTGACTGCTGAACAATTGATGCTTTTGAACTGTGGTGTTGGAGAAGACTCTTGAGAGTCCCTTGGACTGCAAGGAGATCCAACCAGTCCATTCTGAAGGAGATCAACCCTGGGATTTCTTTGGAAGGAATGATGCTAAAGCTGAAGCTCCAGTACTTTGGCCACCTCATGCGAAGAGGTGACTCATTGGAAAAGACTCTGATACTGGGAGTGATTGGGGGCAGGAAGAGAAGGGGACAACCGAAGTTGAGATGGCTGGATGGCATCACGGACTTGATGGACGTGAGTCTGAGTGAACTCCAGGAGATGGTGATGGACAGGGAGGCCTGGCGTGCTGCAATTGATGGGGTCGCAAAGAGTCGGACACGACTGAGCAACTGAACTAAGCCATGTATTAAAAGAATTCTAAAAACCTAAGCAATGAAAATACACAAAAAAGTACACTCAGGGAAAAAATGGTAAAAATTGCTGAAAATTAAAAAACAAAAAGAAAACAACAATAACAACAAAAGACAAGAAAATGACACACTAGATTCAACAAATCAGGCGTCAAACTGACAACTCAATGAAACAGAATTAATGAAAAAGTTCGATTAAATTAACTTTTTTTGCAGTTCTAAAAAATACCTGCTGAACTAGATTTCTATAGCCAGAAAAAAGTATATACAAATTGAAAGTAAAATAGTTATTTCTGTAAACATTGAAAGAAATTATCATTAAACACTTAAAATAATAATAAAATGAATTCCTCAAGAATAATGATTATAATGATCTTGAGTAGAAGTATGGAAATGCAGGAAGGAATAAAGTGCAATATGGAGTGTCAAATAATAAATAAATCTAAGTAAATATTGATGTGACAATATAACTTACAGAGTTTAAACGTATCTGCAGTCTAAAGACAGGAGAACAATAGCATGGAAGGTAAGAAGTTAAAAGTTTTACATTCTTCAAATCATCTTGAAAGTTGTAAAAAGAATAATTACAAGTATGCCTGAATTAATCAAGACTCATAATTAATCAAGCCTCTATTAGGGTAGGTGCAAGTAGAATAGTACACTTTATAATTATATATCAAGGAAATTCCCTGGCAGTCCACGGACTAAGACTCAGTGCTTTCATTGCCATGTGTCAGGGAGCCAGGTTTTAACACCTGGTCAGGGAACTACGATTACACAAGCCATGCAGTTTGGACCAAAAAAAAAAAAAAAAAAAAAAGGCATATGGATGTAAAGAATTAGTAGAGTACAACTAATAGAGTAAAAATTGATGAAGTGAAAAAAATGTAATTAAATCTAAGGTGAGTCAGTTCAGAAGAGAGCAAGAAATGATAGAGGAGATTTAAACAGAATTGAAATTTTTAAATTATATAATATAAACTAAACCAGATTCTTCGATTGAACAATAGAATATTCAGATTGGAAGGTAGGGGAGATAATGTACAGCCAAGGAGAGATACGTTTAAATTAAAAATATAGAAAGGATGACCTGTAAATATTGGAAGAATTATGTCATATAAATACTAATCATATAAATACTAATCAAAAGAAGGCTGTTGTAGTTGCATATGTATCAAAGGAGATTTGAAAAGTAAAATGTCACCAGAAAAAAGGAATGATTAGTTCAGAATAATCTTTTAAAAATTACCAGTCTATCAAGAGGATATAACACTTTTTTTTTGGTCTGTATGAATCTAATATCTATTCACACTAAATTTCTAGAAAAATGGAGATAAAATAGAGCTTCAGTAATATGAAAAGCTGTATTTATAAAATCTATAGGAGCCTTCACACATAATGGCTCACTACTGGAAATTTTTTTTCAGAATTTTAAATGAATCAGGGATGTATACTTTTTAAAACATTTGGTTCAATGTTTTAATGAAAAGTGAAAATGAAAGTCGCTCAGTCTTGTCCGGCTCTTTTTGACCCCATGGACTATACAGTCCATGGAATTCTCCAGGCCAGAATACTGGAGTGGGTATCCTTTCCCTTCTCCAGGGGATTTTCCCAAATTAGGGATCAAACCCAGGTCTCCTGCATTGCAGACGGATTCTTTATCAGCTGAGTCACGAGGGAAGCCCAGACAGTTTTACTTATTTCCTACTTAACACTGAAAAAATGGTCAGTTACAGGCAGATTATAGAAATAAATATGAAAGGTAAAGCAATAAATCTTCCAAAAGAGTACATTGGAGAATAACTTCATGAACTTGGGAACAGAGACGATTTCCTAGGTCACATAAGGCACTAACCATAAATTAAGATATTGATTACTTGGTTTACAGCAGAATTAGAAGTTTCTGTCTATCAGAAGACATAATTATTAAGATAATGAAAAGATAAACCACCCAGTAGAAGATATTTGCATAATATGAAAAAAGTACCATAAATATTTTTTAAAAAAGACAGCAACTCTATAAACAATATGTACAAAAGACAAGCACATCACAAAAGGGTGCAATGGCCTGATTATGTAATATAAGATATCCAGTAAAGATAAGAGATGTTTTCCTATATGTGCAAAGATATTTTGGGTCAAAAATGTGATTATTTTGCTTTGACTACATTTTTTTCTTGGTGATATTCCATAGGATGATGACATGCATTTGATGGCAGTTAAGATTATTTGTCAGGATGTACATAGCTTCCTTTAACAGGCAGTAATGTTGATTTAACATTGTGGCAGTAATGTTGATTTTTTTATTTTTCATTTTTTAGCTCTAAAAATGGTACCAAGAGCATTTCACTCACATTTTTGGGTGGTCTCAATCAGCATTCAAAAAACAAAGATTATGGCATCTGTTCCCACCACTTCATGGCAAATCGATGGGGGAGCAATGGAAACAGTGAAAGACTTCATTTTCTTGGGCTCCAAAGTCACTGCAGATGGTGACTATAGCTATGAAATTAAAAGACGCTTGTCCCTTGGAAGAAAAGCAGTGACAGACATAGCATTTTAGAAAGCAGAGACATTACTTTGCCAACAAAGATCTGTATAGTCAAAGCTATGGTTTTTCCTGTAATCATGTGAGTTGAACCATAAAGAAGTCTGAGTGTTAAAGAACTGATGCTTTTGAGATGGAGAAGACTCTTTAGAGTCCATTGGACTGCAAGGGGATCAAATCAGTCAATCCTAAAGGAAATCTATCCTGAATATTCACTGGAAGGACTGAAGTTAAAGCTGCAATACTTTCACCACCTGATATGAAGAACTGACTCATTGAAAAAGACCCCAATGATGGGAAAGATTGAAGGCAGGATGAGAAAGGAATGACGGGATGAAATGGTTGGATGGCATCACCTACCCAGTTGACATGAGTGAGCAAGCTCTGGGAGATGGTGAAGGACAGGGAAGCCTGGTGTATTGTAGCCCATGGGGTCTCAAAGAGTCAGACATAACTGAGAGACTGAACAAGAACAGAAACCTTTGCACTTTTTGCTAATGATGATTAAGTTTCCTCTCATCTAAAAAGGGGGCATATAGGAAGATATGCATTACTTCCTATATGCAGTAAAGAATCTGTCATTACTTCCTATATGCAGTAAAGTAACTGTCAGCAAAGCAGGAGTTGTAGGAGATGCAGGTTCTATCCCTGTGTTGAGAAGATACCCTGGAGGAGGGCATGACAACCGCCTACAATATTCTTTCCTGGAGAATCCTTTTGATAGAGAAGCTTGGCAGGCTCAGTCCATAGGGTCACAAAGAGTCAGACATGAATGAAGTGATTTAGCACTCACAGTTGATTTATATTATGTTAGTTTCAGGTGTGCAGCAAAGTGATTTCAATACACACACACACTCACACACACTTGTATTATATATGTGTATGTACTTTTCAGATTCTTTTCCATGATAGGTTATAACAAGATATTGAATATAGTACCTGTGCTATACAATAAATTCTTGTTGTTTATATATTCTTTATTCTTGAAAGTACTGACACAACTACCTCTCCTGAAAAATGAGGATATTTGGACTGCCAATGCATTATTTTCCCTTTAAAATAACCTAAATATTGATCAACTATAGCAGCAGTGAAACTGTTAGTCCCTCTGCCAGAATTCCTGCATTACTATGTCTGTGATAGAAGTATAGACATTTGGCTGCACCAAGTCATCTGTGAATTTTCCTTAGTAAGACTTCACAGTAGCACAAGATGGTAACCAGGATAACTGACACTAGTATATTTTGAATAGCTTTTGTTGAATTTAAGTACATATCTATTTTAAATTTTTGCATTTTTTAATGTTTGTATATCCATCAGCTGGGGCTAGCCTATCCCATAGTATAATTGAATTTTATTTTAATTGTATTAAAATTAAATTTAATTTAGTATTGCATTTTCATGTGTCAATTTAAAACTATTTTTTAAAGAAGAACTACAGCAGAATTAATTTTAAATAAAGGCATTTTATATTTTTATCTTTTATACTTAAATATTAACAGTAGACAAGAAATATTCAATGAGCTATGAGTAGTATCCAGTATATTAAAGGTGCTTATACATATTTCAAAAATAACTGAATTACATCCAGCTGATTCTCATAAAGGGAAAATCAATTAGTAAAATAACTATTGAGTTACTATTGGACTTCTCTAAGGCTGGATAATTTTGCTAGTTACACAAAGAATGTCCTTGAATTTTAGAAGTCTGAATTTATTACCAGGGAACTCAGCTAAGCAAACACATTTTTATCTGTTGACATTTAATCAAGCCAGTAGTTTTTATTTATACAAAGTATTACATACATTGGGAATGTTTTTCTCTTTAGATGAAATTAACCACAGTGTGTTTTTCAGGCATAATATGATTAGGCAGGCATACAGACATTTCAGATATGTAAAATGAAGGGGAAAGATGAAAGAGGGAAAGTGTCCTAGTATTAATAGGATATTTAATATGTGGCCTTGACTGAGTTAGGTATGTATGCAGTTTTTAAGACAATATTTAAACATAAGACTGGAGACTATAAAATTCCTAGGATGAAACAGAGGGAAAAGCTCCTCGACATTGGTCCTGGCAACAGTTATCCATTTTTCTTTTTTTTGCACATGACACTTAAGGACAAGCAAAACACACACACACACACACACACACACACACACACACACACACACACAAACAAGAGGGACCATACCAAACTAAGATGCTTCTATACAGCAAAAGAGACAATCAACAAATGAAAAGGCAACCTATGGAATAAGAGAAAATATTTGCAAATCGTATGTCTGATAAGGGATTAATAATATGCAAAGAAGTCAAATAACTCAATAGTAAAAAATAGGTACAGGAGCTAAATAGATATTTCTCCAAAGAAGACATACAAATGGCTAACAGTTAAATGAAAAGATGCTCAGTGACACTGATAATCAGGAAAATGTAAATCAAAATCACAAAGAGGTATCACCTCACATTGGTTAGAATGGATATTCATCAAGAAGATAAGAGGTAACAAATGTTAGTGAAAATGTGTGACGTCATGGAAGCGTTAGTTAATGCCATGGCAGGAATTATATTTTAATATTTAAATGTATCACATTAACAGGGTCCTAAATTAACATAATGTTATATGCCAATTATATCTCAATAAGAAAATATTGGAATGACTTCACAAAATATTTGTCAGTTTTTAGGAAATTAACAGGAAAGAGTTAAAAAATCCAAAAGCTTTTTTAACTTGCTGAAAGTTACACAGTTAATATGCAGGACAGTGGATTTTCACTTTTTTTCTTCATTCATCCTCTAAACTATCTTCTGTAAATCTGTGTATTGACAAATAGTTCATAGATATGCATTACCCTAATTATGGAATATCTTTCTGAATTATTTTCTACTTAAAGGCATAACAATGAAATTGAAAACCATTAATTTTTATTCATTACTTTAAAAATGTTTCCATTGATTGCCATTTCTACTTTGAATGGATTCATTAAAAAAATTTCGGTTAAATCAGTGTCAACAAATACTGAGTTTGTTCACAAATTTTTAGTAATAATTTCTAAATGAATGCTGTTAATTTCTGAAAAGATCCAGTTTTTATACAAAAGGATTCTTTTTATTTATTTATTTACTTTTTATTGAAATACAGTTGATTTACAATTTTGTGCCAA
Source organism: Ovis canadensis (assembly GCF_042477335.2). NCBI lineage: Eukaryota > Metazoa > Chordata > Mammalia > Artiodactyla > Bovidae > Ovis > Ovis canadensis. The sequence continues at coordinate 67,644,253 of NC_091250.1, forward strand.
TCTCTGCTGTACAGCAAAGTGACTCAGTTTAACACACATATATATTCTTTTAAAATATTCTTTTCCATTATGGTTTATCCCAGAATACTGGATATATTTCCCTGTGCTATGTAGTAGGACCCTGTTTATCCATTCCAAATGTTATAGTTTGTACCTACCCACCCCAAATTCCCAGTCTATCCCTCTGCTTCTCTTCTGCCTTGGCAAACACAATTCTGATCCCTATGAGTCTTTTTCTGTTTTGTATGTAGGTTCATTTGTGCCATATGTTAGACTCCACATGTAAGTGAAAACCATATGGTTTGTATTTTTCTGACTTAACTTCACTTAGTATGATAATCTGTAGTTGAATATATGTTGCTGCAGATGATCTTATTTTGTTCTTTTTTATGAGGGGGTAATATTCCATTGTATACATGCACCACATTTTCTTTGTGCTTACCAGGTGGTGGTAGTGGTAAAGAACTTGGCTGCCAGTGCAGGAGAAACAAGAGACATGGGTTTGATCCCTGGGTGGGGAAGATGCCCTGGAGGAGGGCATGGCACCCCACTCTAGTGTTCTTGCCTGGAGAATCCTATGGATGGAGGAGCTTGGTGGGCTATGTCCATAGAGTCACAAAGAGTCAGACAAGACTGAAATGATTTAACATACACGAACAACATCTTTATCCATTCATCTGTCAATGAACATTTAGGTTGTTTCCATGTTTTGGATATTGTGAATACTGCTGCTATGAACATAGGGGTGCATGTATCTTTTCAAATTATGGTTTTCTCCATATATATGTCCAGGAGTGGGATTGCTGGATCATATGGTAATTCTGCTTTAGTTTTCTGAAAAAACTCCTTACTGTTTTCCATAGTAGCTGCTCCAAACTACATTCCCACCCATGGTATAGGATTCCCTTTTCTCCACACCCTCTCCAGCATTTATTTGTAGACTTTTAAATGATGGTCATTCTGACTGGTGTGAGGTGGAAACTCTGCAAATTTGATTTGCATTTCACTAATAATTAGTGATGTTGAACATCTTTTCATGGGTCTACTGGCCATCAGTATGTCTTTAATGGGATTCTTTCAAAGAGATATTTTATAAGGCTAAGAAAACATTCCTTTTTTTGTATTTTTTATATAGCATGGTATGTAAGTGAATAGGTAAGCTTTCACAAAGTTGACACTATTAATATACCTACTGTGCACAGAATATCTTACAAAGTAGTTTGTGTCTCCAAAATCAAGGCAGTTAACTCTGTCCACAGCACAGCTTATGAGAGAAGATATATCAACAGATGCATTCATGATGATATAAAGTGGAAATATTTGTATTGAAAATGAAGTATATGAAGCATGATCATATTTCAGAATAGAGAAATATAACATCATAAAAGAAATGATGATTAGCTGATAAGAGCATGCATAGAGTTTCATTGTAAAAGCTTGAATCAAAGAGGATGAGAAATCGTATAAGCTGAAGGATCAACATTCAGGTTCTGTATAAATATTTGTAATGAATTCAGCAAGGCTATATACTGAAGATAGAAATTGGAAAATAAGATAGAAAACATATCAAAGTGGACTGTTATACATAACTATCTCTCTCATTTATTTTAGCTGAATATAGAAAGCATAATTATAATATGATTTAACAGAAAAAAACATTTAAATCTCTTGTTACAACTTTCTAAAATTGTAGTTTTCTTTCAATCTCTGAAGAAACATTTATGGAAACATTTTTAAACAAAGCAAGGCAATATTTTTCAGTGAGATCTTTTAGAGTATTTAATAATGAACATGAGACTTATCAAATGACCTCTATAATCAGTCAACTGACAAATAACTTACTTGTATAAACATGAGGTTATGATTTTATGAGCCTCATTTTAACTTGAAGGTGGGCATTGTCCATGCTCTGAATCTTTTTCACAGAGCACTTGAAAGTGAATATTATCACACAAATGAGAAGCCCAAATTTGTCAAGAGCATAGATAGAGAGGTTTCTGGAAAGTATCAGTTCAGTTCAGGCACTCAGTCTTGTCCGACTCTTTGCGACCCCATGAATCACAGCACGCCAGGCCTCCCTGTCCATCACCATCTCCCAGAGTTCACCCAGACTCACGTCCATCGAGTCCGTGATGCCATCCAGCCATCTCATCCTCGGTCGTCCCCTTCTCCTCCTGCCCTCAATCCCTCCAGCATCAGAGGGATGAGTCAACTGTTCCAATGAGTCAACTGTTCGCATGAGGTGGACAAAGTACTGGAGTTTCAGCTTTAGCATCATTCCTTCCAAAGAACACCCAGAGTTGATCTCCTTTAGAATGGACTGGTTGGATCTCCTTGCAGTCCAAGGGACTCTCAAGAGTCTTCTCCAACACCACAGTTCAAAAGCATCAGTTCTTCGGCACTCAGCCTTCTTCACAGTCCAATTCTCACATCCATACGTGACCACTGGAAAAACCATAGCCTTGACTAGATGGACCTTTGTTGGCAAAGTAATGTCTCTGCTTTTCAATATGCTATCTAGGTTGGTCATAACTTTTCTTCCAAGGAATAAGCGTCTTTTAATTTCTTGGCTGCAATCACCATCTGCAGTGATTTTGGAGCCCAAAAAGATAAAGACTGACACTGTTTCCAATGTTTCCTCATCTCTTTCCCATGAAGTGATAGAACCGAATACCATGATCTTCGTGTTCTGAATGTTGAGCTTTAAGCCAACTTTTTCACTCTCCTCTTTCACTTTCATCAAGATGCTCTTTAGTTCTTCACTTTCTAGCAAAAGGGTGGTGTCATCTGTATATCTGAGGTTATTCATATTTCTCCTGGCAATCTTGATTCCAGCTTGTGCTTCTTCCAGCCCAGCATTTCTCATGATGTATTCTCCATGTAAGTTAAATAAGCAGGGTGACAATATACAGCCTTGATGTACTCCTTTTCCTATTTGGAACCAGTGTGTTGTTCCATGTCCAGTTCTGACTGTTGCTTCCTGACCTGCATACAGACTTCTCAAGAGGCAGGTAGGGTGGTCTTGTATTCCCATCTCTTTCAAAATTTTCCAGTTTATTGTGATCCACACAGTCAAAGGCTTTGTCATAGTTGGTGCAAAGCATGAATTGCAATCAGCTTTACATTGTGCTTATTTAAAATCTACATAGCTACTTAATTTGCACATTGTTCTATTAAAGTTATCATTTGAAAAAATAGGCTTAATTTGCATGTATTGAATAAAGTCTTCCCAAAGAATTTATTCCAAGTGTTTTTATTTTCAATGATATAGCTAAGAAAAATATATTTATTAAGCATCATCGATTCAGGCTTAGTTAATCTGGCTTTCATTAAATAGCCAGAATAATATTAAATTTATTTTTAAAACAAGATACTATTTTTAATTTGATAAGGTTGATTTATTTATAAAAACTGGCTGATTTAAGAACAAATGTAATGTGATATGGCATCAAGTTCCCATCATTAGAACTTAACTGGCTGAAGAAAGAAAAGCCTTCCAAGATGTGTAAGAAAATTGATGAAGGAGGAATATTGAACCATGTTTAAAAGAAATAGAATGATGATATCCTTTTAGTGAATTTTAGTTCAAAAGATAATTTTAATAGAACAAAGTGTGAATTAACTAGCTATGTAGATTTGAAAGAAGCATAGTTTCTGCCTTCCCTGGTGGCTCAGACAGTAAAGCATCTGTCTGCAGTGCAGGAGACCCGAGTTTGATCCCTGGTTTGGGAAGATCCCCAGGAGAAGGAAATGGTAGCCCACTCCAGTATTCTTGCCTAGAAAATCCCATGGACAGTGGAGGCTGGTAGGCTACCGTCCATGGGGTCACAAAGAGTCAGACACGACTGAGAGACTTTATTTTCAAAGTTAATTACAACTCATGCATTGCACATTACTAGTTAGGTACAAGTTAAACTAGTACAAGTTTTAAAAAAAAATCATGTATTAAATACATTAACTTTGTGCCAGTACCATAATGTCTTGATGACTGTGGCTTTGTAGTAGAGCATGAAGTCACGCAGGTTGATTCCTCCAGTTCCATTCTTCTTTCTCAAGATTGCTTTGGCTATTTGAGTTTTTTTGTATTTCCATACAAATTGTAAAATTATTTGTTCTAGCTCTGTGAAAAATACTGCTGATAGCTTGATAGGGATTGCATTGAATCTGTAGATTGCTTTGGGTCGTATACTCCTTTTCACTATATTGATACTTCTGATCCATGAACATGGTATATTTCTCCATCTATTAGCATCCTCTTTGATTTCTTTCATCAGTGTTTTATAGTTTTCTATATACAGATCTTTAGTTTCTTTAAGTAGATACATTCCCAAATATTTTATTCTTTTCATTGCAATGGTGAATGGAATTGTTTCCTTAATATAAATCAATGGAAGAAAATAGAAAGCCCAGAGATCAATCCACACACCTATGGACACCTTATCTTCAATGAAGGAGGCAAGAATATACAATGGAGTAAAGACAATCTCTTTAACAAGTGGTGCTTGGAAAACTGGTCAACCACTTGTAAAAGAATGAAACTAGGACATTTTCTAACACCATTCACAAAAATAAACTCAAAATGGATTCAAGATCTAAATGTAAGACCAGAAACTATAAAACTCAACATAGGCAAAACACTCTCCGACATAAATCACAGCAGGATCCTCTATGATCCACCTCCCAGAATACTGGAAATAAAAACAAAAATAAACAAATGGGATCTAATTAAAATTAAAAGCTTCTGCACAACAAAGGAAACTATAAGCAAGGTTGAAAAGACAGCCTTCAGAATGGGAGAAAATAATAGCAAATGAAGCAACTGACAAACAACTAATCTCAAAAATATACAAGCAACATATGTAGCTCAATTCCAGGAAAATAAATGACCCAATCAAAAAAGGGGCCAAAGAACTAAATAGACATTTCTCCAAAGAAGACATACGGATGGCTAACAAACACACGAAAAGATGCTCAACATCACCCATTATCAGAGAAATGCAAATCAAGACCACAATGAGGTACCATTTCACACCAGTCAGAATGGCTGTGATCCAAAAGTCCACCAGCAATAAATGCTGGAGAGGGTGTGGAGAAAAGGGAACCGTCTTACACTGTTGGTGGGAATGCAAACTAGTACAGCCACTATGGAGAACAGTGTGGAGATTTTTTTAAAAAACTGGAACTAGAACTGCCTTATGACTCAGCAATCCCACTGCTGGGCATACACACCGAGGAAACCAGAGTTGAAAGAGACACGTGTACCCCAATGTTCATCACAGCACTTTTTATAATAGCCAGGACATGGAAGAAACCTAGATGTCCATCAGCAGATGAATGGATAAGAAAGCTGTGGTACATATACACAATGGAGTATTACTCAGCCATTAAAAAGAATACCTTTGAATCAGTTCTAATGAGGTGAATGAAACTGGACCCTATTATACAGAGTGAAGTAAGCCAGAAAGAAAAACACCAATACAGGATCAGTTCAGTTCAGTTCAGTCACTCAGTCGTGTCTGACTCTTTGTGACCCCATGAATCTAACACGCCAGGCCTCCCTGTCCATCACCATCTCCCAGAGTTCACTCAGACTCACGTCCATCGAGTCCGTGATGCCATCCAGCCATTTCATCCTCGGTCGTCCCCTTCCCTCCTGCCCCCAATCCCTCCAGCATCAGAATCTTTTCCAATGAGTCAACTCTTCGCATGAGGTGGCCAAAGTACTGGAACTTCAGCTTTAGCATTATTCCTTCCAAAAAAATCCCAGGGCTGATCTCCTTCAGAATGGACTGGTTAGATCTCCTTGCAGTCCAAGGGACTCTCAAGAGTCTTCTCCAACACCACAGTTCAAAAGCATCAATTCTTTGGCGCCCAGCCTTCTTCACAGTCCAACTCTCACATCCATACACGACGACGGAAAACCATAGCCTTGACTATATGGACCTTAGTCGGCAAAGTAATGTCTCTGCTTTTGAATATACTATCTAGGTTGGTCATAACTTTTCTTCCAAGGAGTAAGCGTCTTTTAATTTCATGGCTGCAGTCACCATCTGCAGTGATTTTGGAGCCCAATACAGTATACTCACACATATATGTGGAATTTAGAAAGATGGTAATGATAACCCTGTATGTGAGACAGCAAAAGAGTCACAGATGTAAAGAACAGACTTTGGACTCTGTGGGAGAGGGAGAGGGTGGGATGATTTGTGAGAATGACATTGAAACATATATACTATCATGTAAGAAATGAATCACTAGTCTAGGTTTGATACAGGATACAGGATGCTTGGGGCTGGTTCACTGGGATGACCCAGAGAGATGGTATGGGGAGGGTGGTGGGAGGGGGTTTCAGGGTTGGGAACTCATGTACACCTGTGGTAGATTCATGTCAATGTATGGCAAAACCAATACAGTATTGTAAAGTTAAAAAAAATACACTAACTTTATTCTTGATAGCTACTTTTTAAGTTATTTTTTTAAATGTATTTGTTTATTGCTGTACTGGTTCTTCATTGCCACATGCAAGCTTTTTCTCTAGTTGTATTGAGCAGGGGCTACTCTAGTTGTGATGCATGGGCTGCTCATTGAAATGGCTTCTCTTGAGGAGCACAAATTCCAGGAACACATAGGCTTCAGTGGTTGTGGCACATGGGCTCAGTACTTGCAGTTCTCAGACTCTGTAGTACTGACTCCAGTTGTGGTGCACAGACTTAGTCGCTCCTAGGCATGTCAGATCTTCCCGATCAGGGATTGAACTCATGTCTCCTGTAATAGCAGGCAGAGTCTTTACCGCTGAACCACCGGGGAAGCCCTTGCTAGCTATTTTTATTCTTAACCTACAAATCATACCAGAATGTAAAGGCAACTTTAAGAAAGCAACAAGATCTAGAAAACATGTTAAATAAAGCTAAAGTTTATTTGCTTATTGACCATTGACTTTCAGAAATGCTGGAAATTACTTTCTATGTTTTACAAATTAAGTAACAACTCTATCTGGCATGACTCTATCTAATCTGCTCCCTCCTCATTCTGCTTCTGGGAGGAAGTATAGGAAGGTATTGAAGAGATTTCAAGGGTGTCCAGAGTCCTGACAATATTGTGAGGTTTATGTACCTTTTTTTCCTGTTACTGCTAATGAATTTTTGCTTATGCCAGTTCTTTTACTGGTTTAATTTTTTTGTATTGTATTATATTCCATATTACCTCTAGGATATAATATGCTGCCTCTTATCTTAAGAATCCTTTTCCTCATCTTTCTCTCTCTCTCTTTTTTTTTAAGGCACTGTTTATTTTTGAGGCCCTATCTCTAGTTTCACATTTCTGCAACATGTTTAAAACCACAGAGTCTTGTGGGGATCCCGAGAATGGAGGACTTTTTGTTTTCCCACTTCTTGTAGGCAAGGGTCCAGCCTTCATGACCTTCCCTGATTTCCAAAGAGAAGGTTTGAACATTGCTAATGAAGGGAGGAGCAGCCACAAAATCATCTGAGGCAAGATTAAAAGGATCAGAGAATCTCAAGATTAGGAGTTTCAACCACCTGAGGGGCTGTCCAGCTAATGCAAGTGGTAAAGAACCCCTCTGCCAATGCAGAAGATCTAAGAGACAAAGGTTTAACCCCTGAGTCAGGAAGATCCTATGGAGGAGGACATGGCAACCCACTTCAGTACTCTTGCCTGGAGAATCTCATGGACAGAGAAGTCTGGTGGGCTACAGTCCATAGGGTTACAGAGAGGTGAACACAACTGAAGCGACTTAACACACAAGCAACCACCTGAGACACTACACACACTCTAATCCTGTCAACAACCCACCCTTTTGAAACTTTGCAGAAGAAAGAATATCAGACTGTTAATGCCTTGATCCTTATCACATACCCCTGCCTACCTATATGCTGCCAAGTCACTTCAGTCGTGTCCAACTCAATGTGACCCCATAGATGGCAGCCCACCAGTCTCCCCTGTCCCTGGGATTCTCCAGGCAAGAACACTGGAGTGGGTTGCCATTTCCTTCTCCAATGCAGGAAAGTGAAAAGTAAAAGTGATGTCGCTCAGTTGTGTCCAACCCTCAGCGACCCCATGGACTGCAGCCTTCCGGGCTCCTTCGTCCATGGGATTTTCCAGGCAAGAGTACTGGAGTGGGGTGCCATTGCCTTCTCCAGCCTGACTATATAACCTCTCTCAATTTACCAGGAAGCCAGGCACAGTTCTTGAGGTGCTAGCCTATTGTGTTCCCTTTTTGCCTGGCAAAGAAATAAAGCCACTCTTTCTTTCTCCTCCATAACTCTGTCTCCATTTTTCTGTTCAGCAATAGTGCATGAAAGAGTTGATTTTAGCATCACTTTGAATATTACTTAATAAGTTTTTTGAAAGAAAGTCTAAATTTGTATTTCTTGCCTTCTTTATTACCATCCTTATATTCTTAATTTTTTTGAGTGTGTGTGTGTGTGTGTGTGTTTGTGTTTGCTCAATTGTTCAGTTGTGTCTGAACAACTTTGCGACCTCTAGCTTGCCAGGCTCCTCTGTCCATGGAATTTTCCAGGCAAGAATGTAGAAGTGGGTTGCCATTTCTTATTCCAGGGGATCTTCCAAACCCAGGGATCAAACCCACTCTCTTGCATCTCCTGCACTGGCAGGCATGTTCTTTGCTACTGCACCACCTAGGAAGCCCCTTAATTTTTCTACTAAGATGTAATTGACGTATGACATCATATTAGTTTTAAGAGTATAACATAATGATTTGTGTATGTATCACAAAATGATTACCATAAAACATTTATTAACACCCATCACCACACATAATTACACCACACATTTTTTTCTCTTGTGGTAGTAACTTGTGGAACCCTACTCACTTAGCAACTTTCAAATATGCCATAAGAGTATTGTGAGCTATAGTCACCTTGCTGTAAATTATAATCCCAGGATGTAATGATCATATAACTAAAAGTTTGTACCATTTGATCACCTTCAACTCCCCCAACCATCTCCCACATCTGACCACAAATCTGTCTCAAAATCCTAATAGTGCCTTCTCAAATAAAGAAAATCCCCTTGCCATTTCCTGCATTGTGAAGCTCTTTGGTTCTTTTACTTCTTCCTCTTGACTCTCTTCATCCTTTCTGTGGACGTCCAACTCCATCAGACTTTCATTAGTAAGCCCCTTGTGTTACACAGCAAGGAGTTCAAAGAAGTTGCCCTCTTGCAGATCAAGCTCCAGCTAGACTTTGTACACAAAAGCACAATCACTTGTAGAGGATGCACACATGTGATAATATATGCTAGACACTTGAACTACTTTACAAGATTGGACATGTGAACACATGTTTGTGTCTTGAAAGTTCATTACTTGAAGGTTTGTATGTAAGAGACTTACTCTAATGCCATTTGCAGCAACATGGAAGGACCTAGAGACTGTCATACTGAGTGAATAAGTCAGAAAGAGAAAGACAAATATTATGATATTGCATACATGTGGAATCTAAAAACAAGTAAGGTACAAATGAATTTATCTACAAAACATAAATAAGTTACATGTGCAGAAAACAAATTTATGTTTAACCAGGAGTGAAGAGGGAGGAATAAATTGAGAGAGTGAAATTGACATATATACACTACTATAGATAAATAGATAACTAATAAAGACCTACTACATAACACAGGAAATTTTATTTGATACTCTATAATGGCCTATATGGGGAAAGGCTCTATAAAAGAGAGTAGATGTATGCATGTTGTTGTTTTAATCACTAAGTCATGTCCAACTCTTTTGTGACCCCACAGACTATAGCCTGCCAGGATCCTCTATCTATGGGATTTCCCAGGCAAGAATACTGGAGTGGATTGTCATTTCCATCTCCAGGGGATCTTCTCAACCCAATGATCAAACCCATGTCTTCTATGGTGGCAGGCAGATTCTCTACCACTGAGTCACCAGGGAAGCCCAAGTCGCTCAGTCCTGTCAGACTTTTTGTGATCCCATGGACTGTAGCCTGGCAGGCTTCTCTGTCCATGGAATTCCTCCAGGCAAGAATACTGAAGTGGGCAGCCATTTCTTCTTTCCAGCAGGTCTTCCTGACCCAAGGATTGAACCCAGATCTCCTGCATTACAGGCAGATTCTTTACCACTGAGCCACCAGGGAAGCCCCAGATGTATGTATATGTATAACTAGTTCACTTTGCTGTACACCTATAACCAACGCAACATTGTAAGTCAACTATACTCCAATAATTTTTTTAAATAGCCACCAATTTATGCATGCATAGTCAGGTTACTTACTTTTGTTTTTATTGTTATAATCACTTACAGAATAAACCTGGTTACTATACTGAACAATACATCTGTACTTGTATTCAAATTCAAAAAAAGGGTATCAGTTAATCAGTGCTCCAAAATGTATTATTTTTAGAGATCAAATGGATGTAATAAAAGGATTATAAAATACTAGCATGTCCTTATATAGTATACTACTCTTTTCCTTTTGATATTTTTGTTTTTTTCAGGGGCCTAATTGCATTATCACTATTATTTTGTCACTCTTTTCTCTGTTTTCCTTAAAAATAGAGTCATAACACAATCATAGTAATAGGTTTTATTTGCTTCACTGACTGTCACTAAGAGAGCTTTATTTAACTCATATGTTTCCATTTATATCAAAGCCTAGCCTTCACCACATCATTTTCTTACATATTTACAGTGAACATTTGTAAGTAAAGGTGATTTTATTTTCAGTGCATTTGAAATATACTCTGAAAATAATGTGATTATAAGCCCCAACTCTGTTTTATTGCACTAGTAAAAAACCAAGACTTTATTAAATGTATGATTTCCACTTGCATCCCAAGAGGAATGAATTGTTTGTTGTGAATTTATTATACATATATTCAGCTCACACCAATCTTTATAACTACAAAATTAAATCAGAAAAATGCTGTAAAATTAAATATTTAAATAAAAAAATCCTAATTGTTTAATGTCAATGAACCTAGAAAAAAAGATTTAGTGAATTTCTTGAGTGTATTACTTATCATAAGTCTAAGATCACAGCAATCCTGTTGTTGCCAGAAACTTCTTGTTCATAATAAACAAAATAGGAAGCCATCCTTTTTGTCATTAATTAAAATGCCATCTAATACAATTCTTAGTGCTGAAAAAAACTAGATGAGGGAAAAAAAGAAAAGAAATATGCCATCCAAACAGTTTGTATCTTGAAAGTCTTAGTCACTCAGTCAAGTCTGACTCTGTGATACCATGGACTGTAGCCTGCCAGTCTCCTCTGTTCATGAGGATTCTCTAGGCAAGAATACTAGAGTGGGTTGCCATTTCCTTCTCCAAGGGATCTTCCTGACCCAGGGATCCATGCATGGCAGGCAGACTCCTTACTGTCTGAGCCACCCAGGGAAGTCTGTATCTTAGGGAGCAACAATAATTATCTGATCAGCGGACTATTTTTTAAGTAACTACCTATTCATAAGTAATTCTATTGATAATCCAGAAGGATTATGATAATCTAGGTTAGTTAGTTCAGTCACTCAGTCGTGTCCGACTGTTTGTGACCCCATGTATCGCAGCATGTCAGGCCTCCCTGTCCATCACCATCTCCCAGAGTTCACTCAGACTCACGTCCATCGAGTCAGTGATGCCATCCAGCCATCTCATCCTCTGTCATCCCCTTCTCCTCCTGCCCACAATCCCTCCAGCATCAGAGTCTTTTCCAATGAGTCAACTCTTCTCATGAGGTGGCCAAAGTACTGGAGCTTCAGCTTTAGCATCATTCCTTCCAAAGAAATCCCAGGGTTGATCTCCTTCAGAATGGACTGGTTGGATCTCTTTGCAGTCCAAGGGACTCTCAAGAGTCTTCTCCAACACCACAGTTCAAAAGCATCAATCCTTCAGCGCTCAGCCTTCTTCACAGTCCAAGTCTCACATCCATACATGACCACAGGAAAAATCACAGCCTTGACTAGATGGACCTTAGTCAGCAAAGTAATGTCTCTGCTTTTGAATATACTGTCTAGGTTGGTCATAACTTTTCTTCCAAGAAGTAAGCGTCTTTTAATTTCATGGCTTCAGTCACCATCTGCAGTGATTTTGGAGGCCCCCAAAATAAAGTCTGACACTGTTTCCACTTTTTCCCCATCTATTTCCCATGAAGTAGTGTTTCATTTATTTCGTTCATTAAGTAAATATTTATTATTTAATGTGTGCTAGGTACTTTTCTGAATTCAATGATAGTGAACAAAACAAACAAAATAGTTGACCTTCCACTATTGTCCACTGCAAAATGAGGCTCTTATGAGGCACAAATAAGCAGAGATTGGTGTGTGTAAAGCAAGCAAACACCTTTACAACAAAGTAGCAGTGCCTGATTTGTGGGATTGGAGGGTGAGAATTGTTTGGAGACTTGTGTTTTAAATTAAATATTAAAGGATTAAAATTAAAAGTAACTATTATGAAAACATAGTGTATTATAAAACAATGACAGTACAATAGAATCAGTTGAAGACACTAGTAAGATTCTACTAGTGATAATGTTTTAAATTATATAATTCATGATAGTAATTGAAAGGGGAACAAAAGCTCATGCTTATTAGCCAGCAAGTATATACTAATGACTGAATTGAATCCAGTGATATATGGAGCTGTGGAATAAGGATCATTGTAACTTGATGGATGTGGATGTGAAGGTGTATGATGTGGAAGAAGAAACAATTTTATATGATTGGAGTTAAGTTGCATCATATAGAAAGTGGCTTGGAAAGATGTGATAAAGCCAAGTTATTAAAATATTCCAGAGTGAAGTTTGTGGAAAACACAAGACAACTGGAATAAAAAGATTAAAAATCACAAAGCATCCTTCAATGTGGCTTTAAATTCCAGTTTTTACCTTTTTAAGAGACAAGTCCTTAGTTTGCTATTAAAATATTAGTGAATGGAAGTACATTTTCATATGTGAATTTAAAATAAAATCTTTTAATATATTTTTATCACTGACTAGGATTTCTAACTTTGTGCTATTTTTTTTTTCAGGAGCAGATAATAAAACTTTAATAGTGTATTGAATAAGACTGAACTTATCTTCCAGATAATACAAATCTGTTAACCAGAACATGTCATAAATAATTGGATAAATGTGCTGCCAACAGCTTAATGGCCTGTGGAAACAAATAGATTCTCACTAGATAATCTATATATCTTTTTTTTTACCCTATTTATTTTATCTTTTTTTTTCATTTTAAAATCTTTAATTCTTACATGCATTCCCATACATGAACCCCCCTCCCACCTCCCTCCCCATAATATCTCTCTGGGTCATCCCCATGCACCAGCCCCAAGCATGCTGTATCCTGCGTCAGACATAGACTGGCGATTCGATTCTTACATGATACTATACATGTTAGAATGCCATTCTCCCAAATCATTTCACCCTCTCCGTCTCCCTCTGAGTCCAAAAGTCCGTTATACACATCTGTGTCTTTTTTGCTGTCTTGCATACAGGGTCGTCTTTGTCATCTTTCTAAATTCCATATATATGTTTTAGTATACTGTATTGGTTTTCTTTCTGGCTTACTTCACTCTGTATAATCGGCTCCAGTTTCATCCATCTCATCAGAACTGATTCAAATGAATTCTTTTTAATGGCTGAGTAATACTCCATTGTGTATGTGCTATTTTTTAACCGACATTTTGTTAGGCACAAAATATTTATGAGGAATTTTCCTAACCACCCGAAAACCATATTAGTAATTATGTATTCTTAATCCTGGGGATAGTGTTATTACACGTGTTTAGTTTTGTTTTCTGCTGTCTCCATCAATTCTTAACAAAAATTTAGTTATTTGAATACAGAAAGTAGACATTTATCTGAATGAACATATTTTACAAGAAGTAAAACTTTGTTATAACTTTTATTAAATAAAAGCTATATGATAATAACTAAAAGTGAAAGTGGCTCAATCTTGTCAACTCTTTGAGACTCCATGGACTGTAGAATTCTCCAGGCCAGAATTCTGACGTGGATAGCCTTTCCCTTCTCCAGGGGATCTTCCCAACCCAGGGATCAAACCCAAGTCTCCAACACTGCAGGCAGACTCTTTACCAGCTGAGCCACAAGGGAGGCCTAAGTATACTGGAGTGGGTAGCCTATCCTTTCTCTAGCTGCTGCTGCTGATAAGTCACTTCAGTTGTGTCTGACTCTGTGAGACCCAATAGATGGCAGCCCACCAGGCTCCCCCATCCCTGGGATTCTCCAGGCAAGAACACTGGAGTGGATTGACATTTCCTTCTCCAATGCATGAAAGTGAAAAGCGAAAGTGAAGTCACTCAGTCGTGTCAGACTCTTTGCAACCCTATGGACCGCAGCCTACCAGGCTCCTCCATCCATGGGATTTTCCAGGCAAGAGTACTGGAGTGGGGTGCCATTGCCTTCTCCTATCCTTTCTCTAGCAGACCTTCCCAACTCATGAATGGAACCTGGGTCTCCTGCATTGCAAGCAGATTCTTGACCAACTGAACTATGATGACTAAAAGTATGCTTATTTAATATTTGCTGAGTTATTTTTTATTCCTTCTTCACGATTATCATTACCTCAGCTCTATGTTTAGTTTGACTTTTGCATATTGAATAGAAGTTCAATATGCAAAGATACATATATCAACAGTAAATACATATAAAAGAATGTAAAGCAATAGTACATGGTAACCACATCTATTGATTAAAGTGTATATTGAGGTAAGAGGTAGCACAATAGTTACTGTAGGGTGTATTTTAAAAGACTACAGTATAATTGAACTGCCCTAATAGTTACAGTATTATAATCATAGACATATTAAAAAGATTACACCACTTCAATATACATTCAAAAATAAGAAATTTAACTTTATATAATCTATATTTAAATGCCATTTTATTTACAATCATACCCATTTTCAAAATTACCCAGCAAGTTATAAACAACAATTCTAAAAATATGAACCTCTGTGATGGGTTGGGAAAAAAACACATTATTTTTTTCCCTATGAATATATCCTTTTATTCTTCCAGATGATCAACCAACAGCTGCTGTTGTATCAGCTGTCCTTTATTTTGATAAATGTTGATAAATGAAATACTTTTGATTGAAAAAATCTGCCATTATTATGCATATACTGACAAATTGGGAAGGAAAAACTTTTAAAGTTCTCTTATCTTGGATCTCTTTGGTAGGTGAAAAAATTATACATTTTAGGCATTTTGACAATTGTAACAGTAAGAAAGTTACATCACTTCATTTTTTTAATCACTCTTCATTTTTAAAAGTTATTTTAAATTTAAATAAAATGACCATTTGTTAAGTTAGCACCGACGATGATGACGAAGATTTCCTTCTTAGAATGAGTGAATAATTTACCAATTACTGAGAACTCTATCAAATATTTTTATTTGCACTCATCATAATGTTATTTGCTTTTAATCTTAAACTTCGTGCTCATTTGAGTACTCTCAAGTAATTAAATATTAACTGATCATTTGCAAAGACTAACATTCTCCATGTAGTTTATTGGTTTAGTTGCTAAATTGGGTCTGACTCTTGAGATCCCATGGACTGTAGCCTGGCAGGTTCCTCTGTCCACGGGATTCTCTAGGCAAAAATACTGGAGTGGGTGGCCATTTCCTTCTCCAGAGGATATTCCTGACCCAGAAATTGAACCTGAATGTCCTGCATTGCAGGCAGATTCTTTACCAACTGAGCCATGAGGAAAACCCTAAATATTCTCCATGGCATTCAGTTATTTTCGTTGTACTTACAATGAGCTGAATTGTTCCACAAAGGACTATTTGTTTTGTTGTCATATCCCACCTCATAATTTTTTTTTTATTACTACAGTTTTAGAAGATACAAAATCTTGGTCAAGTCTGTATTTAGCCATTCAGTTGATGGGAATGTCCCTGGGTGAAGATATTTTGATAAATACTTCATGTATTCTAAAATTTCAAAGAGGAACTTCTTTTATGCATTCATCTCTGTAACCTACCTCCTTTTTCATTTGTTTGTACACTTTTCCATTGCAAGTTCTCTCAGTAAATAATCACATTTTAATTATAGAAGATTTTAATCTTTGTAAAATTTATTTTTGGTGTATATAAAAAATATTTGATAACTATCATTAACTCTGGGCATTTTAAATCGAATATTTTACTTATGCCCACTTGACACTTCTATCTCTTGAGCTCTATTACAAAAATATATAAGGAAATTAAAATTTTTGCTCTAAATATAGGTTTATAAGAAATAAAATTTAATTGAACAAAATTGTAGTGACCAAATACTTGCAATTTGTTGAACATGATATGTATTTATATAATAGGTTATTTTCCTCAAAAAAACCCCAAAATTTTCCAATATATTTTGTAAGTGTGATCACACAGCAGAGGATTTATTTATTTGCTATCTTTCAGAAATTCATCATTAGACCATAGGAAATATATATCCATCTTTTCATTAAAAACTCAAAACCTAGCATAACATTGTTATTAAAACACATTTTCTGGCGGAGAATAAACTTGAAAATTAAACAAATATCAATAATATTTCATTTTCTTTAGATTTCAGTACTGTTGTTTAAAAATAGAACACCATGATAAAATACACATTTAGATAATAGCAACTTGCCAAAGGAACTGATCATACATGTATCAAAGTCTCTGAGCTTTCTGTTTTATTTCTCTTGTCTATAATTTATTTAGAACTTTCTATCACCTCTCTATTGATATCCAGTGGAAAAATAACATTGTGATTAAAAAAAATATTACTATATAAACATATTTAGAGAACAGTGTGGTTGACACATAACTGCTAAAGCAATAAAAACACAAACCATTCACATTTCTAAGAAGGTTCTATGTTTCTTAGCACACACACTCACTCACACACACACACATATGTATATATACAAACATTTAAACTACTGGCAAAAAATTGTGTTGTAGTATCATACTTTATCTGTTGTGAACATTATGTTTTAGGCTGGTTGTCATACTTTCATGCTTCTTTTAATGACTCAGATCTGATTACTGAGTGATCATTTTTCCTTTGCTTCACAAACAGATGTGTGTCCAGCAAGTATTAGAAATATGTAATAATATTTTTTTGGGGATTGGTGGAACAGAGTCATTTTTTCCCTGGATGTGAAAACAAAGGCTAGATTTGTGAGAAGCTACCATCTAAAGCTCAGACTTTAAACTAACCTGAAAGTAAGATTCATGTAATTGATACTCTGAAGTTAGCTATAGAAGAAAAAAAAAAAAAAAACTAAAAACTTGGCAAGCTAATTTTTAAGTGAAGGTTAGTAGCTATCAATGTATTTCCTAATAAAAATAATAATAAAGATTACTTTCTAAATAACCAAGAAATTTAAAAATATATTTATTTTAAATAAATATTATTCAGATCATACTTGGGATAATCACTCAAAGCAGTTAAAAACTCAGGGTTTAGAACACTGTTTGCTGGTGAAACACTTTAATGACAAATATTGAGCTTTCCTTTTTCTTTTGTTCTTCAGTCTATTACACAGCTATTAACAAACAGGTCTTAGGTGAATATTAAAAAAGGTGTGTTTGAATTATGAGTCATTTTCCCAGAAGATTCAAAGACTGGATTTTCATATTGGATACATTCTTGACCAATGAACAGTACTCTTACAGCGGGAATGATACAGAGGCCCACTCATATAAATGGTGGAACTCATATACATGGAGATGCAATTAACTTGCCTTCAGTTCAGGATTATTATCCCCAGTGGTTAGTCATCAGAACTGAACTTTCTCCGCTAGAAAATCTTAATTTTGGCTTAAAGCATTGCTTCTTTTGGAGATCTGATCCACTCATATTTTAGGACAGTTATATATCAAACTCCCTACTGGGTATCTCCAGTAAGTTTCTAATAAATATCTAACAAAACTCTTTTTCTCTTAACAGAGTCTTAAACTTCACCTATTATAAGGAATGAGGAGAATGTGTCCAAATCCTGCTACATTGCTTGGAAACCTAAGTTAGTAAAGCAATATCAAGTAGCAAGAATGAAAAAAAAAAAAAAAGGAAAGAAAAGTTGTTTGAAGGATGAAGTGCTAAATAAAGACAAAGGAGATGGACAGGTGTATTGAAGCTGGAACACGTTCATTTACATAGTTTTATTCCTTATCTGCTCCTTCTTCACCACATGAAATAATATTCTAAAGATATTGACTGAAATTTACATTTTGTGGCTCAAAACAAATCTGTTGGGTAGAGTGACCTCTAAGACACAATCTGCAGAGGTGACTAGTACATGCGAAGTGTCTATTGTACCCCTGGTGTGTTATATCATTTAATGTTTCCTTTTATAATAGTAACATTTCCCCCCTATTCAAATTGGAAACCAAGATCCAGAGAAACAGAATTGGAATATAGTTATGAAAGAAGACTAGATATTCTATCTGTCCAGTCTGATCAAACCTATGCTTCTCTTTTTTTAAAAAAAATGTATATGAAATAAAAATCACTGCATTGGGTCAATCAGCAGATAACACCTGTGCTAATTCCTCATAACAGCTGTATGAAAACAGTGTTACATGTGGGCAAAGCAGTCCCAAGTTAAACCTAGCAGATGACCTTCCAGGTTAGGTCAGAGAGCATCTTATGCAGTTAGTTGCCTCAAAAGGAAAGAGAGAAACTTACCTTGTGAACTGCATATAAAAAAAAAACCTAGATATTTGACAGTTAATATAAATGGAGATACAGAATTGTAAAAGCATATGATTATTCCATTAGCTCATATGAACAACAAAAGGAAAAACAACAAACAGATATAAACTACTTTAAAGATACTGAAGTAACAGTATTCTCAAAATGCTTAATGGCACAGGAATATTTTGAAAGTTGTTTCTGGGAGAAAGTAGAATTAATATTTTATGTTATTTTAGCAGATACATTTAAATCCTTTAAGATTATTCCAAGTGGACAATATGGTTATTGGTTTAAACTGCTTAAAGCATTTGAGGACAAGTTTTCTCTCTAGAACTTTCCAATGTGTCTGTTTGAATCAGTGTCCCCTAGAAATTCTACTTTTAGATGCCTTAGCATGCTTCCCAACCCTAAATTTAAAGTTAAAACAGCTAAAATATTATATTTATATCTTCTCATTATTTCAAGCCCTGTCACATCACTTATGGCATATTACTTAATGATAAATAGTGTCATAAATGAAATTGCATACTATAAAATATCATAATAGAATAAATAAAACAGAGAATTCAGTGGGCTCATTTTATTTTCCTTGAGCCATTAACCAAGCATTGCTGTTATCTTCAGTGACAGAAACTGGTGATGAGAAAGGTTTGCATTTTCTGCTGCTGAGTTGAAAACACAGATTAAGAAACAGTTAGAATTTTTTATAATTTTAAGTTGTGTAAATAATCATTCTGCTATTTTGAGGTGTGAATAGAGCCATTTTGATATCTAGCAAGGCAAAAAATATACATAATTTGCTTTCAAGGTAAAAGGTAAATGAATCTCA
This sequence comes from Ovis canadensis, assembly GCF_042477335.2. NCBI lineage: Eukaryota > Metazoa > Chordata > Mammalia > Artiodactyla > Bovidae > Ovis > Ovis canadensis. Next base: position 67,663,787 of record NC_091250.1, read on the forward strand.
GAAAGTTATTTAATCTTGCTCTTTTTCTTTCACCAGGGATAAACCTAGAAACAGCAAAAAGAGATGAATCAAGATCTGAGGTGAAAGTCAAGTTACTCATTCAGTCATCATTCATTCACTCATTCATCAACTCAACAGATACAAATTAATTGAGTGTTTCCTAGGTGCTGAGTACTGGAGATGCAGGGTCATTATTCTAAAGCTTTGCCATCAAGAAACCTGCAAAAACTTTGAAATGGGGGGAAAAAAGAAGATGGTAAACAGAGTCCTGAATGATGAAAGATGGTTGTCCAGGAGGAGAGAAGCATAAAAGTATCGCAAACCAAAGAAAAATGTGTTCATAGTTTGGAGAAGAAAGACATATGGCGCATTTGAAATAATAGGTGGTGAGGAGGCTGAAGCGGCAGGGGAAAAGAAAGATAAATTTATCTTGACATCATCATTCTGCTATTGAAAAGCTTTAAACTGGGGAGTGATAGATTAACATCTATATTTTAGGGATACTATTGTCATTGTAAAAGGGGGAAATGCCTGGGTGATTGGAAGTGAGAAGACCATTTATAACCTTCTATTGAAAAGAAATTAAGCTACACATTATGGGTTGTGGATAGTGGATATGGAATGCATTACACAATAAAAATTGTTTTCAGATAGTACTCTTTGTTAAACAACGTGTATATCTTTCATTCCTCTTTCAGAGATTTTATCCCATGCCTTTGGCTGTAATGTCAGGTGAAAGAGAATTTAGCATTTTAGACTACTTGTGTGTGTGCTCAGTGGGACTTGCATATTGAGGGAACATGGTGACTGCTATTCATAAGGAAAGTCTGCGCAAAGAATGGACAGAGAAAAAATCCTATGGTGTTATTGGAGCCACCAGGCCCAGACCACCCTGAACTCTATCATATGAAATTCCCTGTTTCAAGGGTCAATAAAACTATTTTATCAATTCTTTCATTTGCCTTCCTTCCTCCTGTCTTATCTCTCTTTTTCTCTCCCCCTCTCTGTCTCTATCTCTCTCATTTGACTTAAGTTATTTTGAACTGGATCTATGTTACTTGCAACCAAAATGTCCTAAATACTAATTTATTAATCTGGCTAATATTTAATTTTTTCTCACATTATGTGAGACTTTCTGAGAATAGTATCCAGGAAATAAATATTGCTGAATAATAAAATGAATTTGCTCAGAATACAATAAAGTCTTAGTCACCTGCATGCATTTCTTTGCTCTGAATGTGACTTTGCATATCTCTATTTTGATCTGAAACTCAGAAGCCCAGCTTAGTCTTATTATTACCAAGTTCTTCAGGGGAGAGTCACTATAAACAACAATTTGATAATGATTAAATAATTCATATGTGCTTCAATGTAATATTTATTACAAAACTTTATAAGCACAAGGCCCTATGCTTGTCATTGAAGATAAAAACTTTCAGACTTTGACCTAAATGCTTTTGCCTGTATTCCATTAAGAGGTTTTTGTGTTTGTTTTTAATGAAATTGTTAGAAAGTAGAGTGATACAGACTGATGTGTGGTGTGTACTCACTTGCTCAGTTGTTTGACTCTTTGTGATCCCACGGATCCCTGTAGCCTGACAGGTGCCTCTGTCCGTGGGCTTCTCCAGGCAAGAATACTGAAGTGAGTTGCCATGCCCTCCTCCAGGGAATCTTCCCAGCTCAGGGATCAAACCTGCGTCTTTTTCCCAAAAAGAGCACTTTCTTTCTTAAAGACCTGATAGGAAAGTCCTATGCAAATACTGGTTTAGTCACAAGTCTGAATCTATTGCGGTGACCAGGCATGATGTCTACTTAAAACCTGATCATTAGAAGATAATGTGTTAGTCTCAACATGTTAACCTGGAAGTGAGAAGTTCTCAAAGGCAAATTTGGAAGTGTCCATTCACTGGCAAGACTGATTGGTCTTCTTTCTTGTTGAAATGGACACATCTAATTATAATCAAAGTCTTAAATGTTCTTATAGTATAGCTCATGATACAGTGCACAGATTCTTCTCTTAGAAATTCCTGAATTTTGATCTTTTCTCTGTCACTAACTTCCAGAATGAACTTGAGTAGTTTATTATTTCACTTCCTTTTCATGAGATTTAGAAATCTTCATCCCTTTACCTAATATGATTATTAATATATTAATATACAATATCACCTATGGATTAGAATGCAAAGACTATCTTGCCCAAAATATTGCATGTTTTAAAGGTAACAGAATGGAAGAAGAGAAGCAGTATATTGTATTATTAAAAAAAAAAAACACTATCATAATTAGACTAATTTAGGAAAACTATGTCTGTTTTCCTAAGCCAAGTGATCTCTTCTGGTTTTTTAAGGTGTCATTCTCTAAAAAATCATGCCTTCTAATTTCCTAGGATTATTTCAACTTCTTTACCAGGAAAACTGCTAAAAGCCACCCTGTTCTAGTTGATGTTTTTAAAGCACATTAAGAATGTTTTTTTTGGTCTCAGGGCCTTTGCACTTACTATTTCAGTTGCTGGAAGTCTATGTATTGGACTTTCTTTGTCTTGGCCCCTCACTCCCTTTAGATGTTAACTCAAATATCATCAACTTAGAGTGTCTCTCCACACCTTTCCATCTGAAATTTTCACTGTTCTCTGCCTCTCTACACAGGCTATTCTATTTGAAATCATCACCTCATGGGAAATAGATGGGGAAACAGTGGAAACAGTTATTTTCTGGGGCTCCAAAATCACTGCAGATGGTGACTGCAGCCATGAAATTAAAAGACACTTACTCCTTGGAAGGAATGTTATGACCAACCTAGACAGCATATTCAAAAGCAGAGACATTACTTTGCCAACTAAGGTCCATCTAATCAAGGCTATGGTTTTTCCAGTAGTCATATATGGATGTGAGAGTTGAACTGTGAAGAAGGCTGGGCGCCGAAGAATTGATGCTTTTGAACTGTGGTGTTGGAGAAAACTCTTGAGAGTCCCTTGGACTGCAAGGAGATTCAACCAGTCCATTCTGAAGGAGATCAGCCCTGGGATTTTTTGGAAGGAATGATGCTAAAGCTGAAACTCCAGTACTTTGGCCACCTCATGCGAAGAATTGACTCATTGGAAAAGACTCTGATGCTGGGAGGGATTTGGGGCAGGAGGAGAAGGGGATAACAGAGGATGAGATAGCTGGATGGCATCACTGACTTGATGGACATGAATCTGAGTGAACTCCGGGAGTTGGTGATGGACAGGGAGGCCTGGAGTGCTGCGATTCATGGGGTTGCAAAGAGTCGGACACGACTGAGTAATTGAACTGAACTGAACTGAAGAGTTAAGCATTATTTATTAATAATGTTGTATTAAATATTCATAAAGACTCCTAGAGACATTAAACAATTTGTGATATATGCACACAAAGAATGAGATACAGTGTTGCTATAAAAAATATGAAAGGTATCTATATGTTAAAATAGAATAATTTCCATGATATACTGCTACCTTATTTTAGAATGCTCCCATTTGTGTATAAACCTATAAATATAAACACACATGCATATGCATGCACATTTAAAAAGACATGTTATTCTGAAAGGATATATGGTTGCTTTGGAAAAAGGCGGACTTTCGTAATGACATATGAATTATTGTTCCAATAAAAGATCATTTAAAAAACAAGAGAGAAATTTGTCCACTAATTACAAATTATTTATTGAATAAGTATTATGTACCATGTACTGTGAAAATTGAGATACCAGGGTTCAAAGTGTGGGTTGCAAGCTGATAATTCAGATGAGTCCTAGATAGAAATTATAATATTTTGGATGTAATATTATCTGGAGATATACCGTGGACTCACTATGCTTGTCTAAAAGAGATCATCCTAGAAGGAGGAGATTTAATACATAAGTGAAATATATGATGTAAGTGTTTGAAATTTACAGAGGTAGAGAACAGAGTGAATTTAAATAGAATTGCTAGGAAGGACTCTGAGTTGGGAAAATTTGAATCAGGATGTGAACAAAGTGAGAGACTAACACATAAAGGGGGCAGATGGGTAGGGAACAGCAAATACAAAGATGCTCAGGCAGAAACAAGCCTACACATTGAGGACGTGGTAAAGGAATGGCACAACTACTGACAGTTCTCCTGAGAAAAATGTTAAAACATTTTTAGGAAATCATATAGCACTTGTCTGGGCAAACAGCTTGCTCTGTTACTGAGCTGGTTAGATTACTTGCTTGCGTGTTCAGCTGCTTCAATCATTTCTGACTCTTTGCAAACCACAGACTGTAGCATGTGAGGCTCCTCTATTCTCTACTACCTCCTGGAGTTTACTCAAATTCATGTCCATTGAGTTAATGACACTATCTTACCATCTTATCCTCTGCTGCCCCTTTTCCTTTAGCCTTCAGTGTTTCAGGGTCTTTTCCAATGAGTCACTTCTTCATATCAGGTGGCCAAATTTGGAGCTTCAGCTTCAGCATCAATCCTTCCAATGCATATTCAGGGTTGATTTTCATTAGGATTGACTGGTTTGATTTCCTTGCTGTCCAAGGGATTCTAAAGAGTCTCCTCTAGCATCATAAATTTAAAGCATCAGTCCTTCAGTGCTCAGCCTTCTTTATGGTCCAATTCTCAAATTCATACATGACTACTGGAAAAATCATAGCTTTGACTATAAAGACCTTTAATGGCAAAGTGATGTCTCTGCTTTTTAATATACTGTCTAGGTTTGTCATAGTTTTCATGGGGAATTTTTTTTTTTTGAGATAGAGTTCCCTAGATCTTTGGAATAATTTCATCCTAATGATAATGTAAAAATTTTCATAAGATAGTTGATAAGATGTACAATTGCAATTTTAATACTTTTTTTGAGTTGCACAAAAACTTTCTTTGATTTAATATTGAGTATCAACTGCAATAGTATTGATTATGAGGTTAATGTAGGTTTGCTAAATTGATACAGAATTTATATCATTTTGAACATGCTTAGCATATCAGAAAAGAATTAAACTTACATATTAGGTTCTAAAAGAGTCATTGTAAAAGAAAATGAGTTTAAAAAAGGGAAATTCTTTATGAATGTTAAATGCTTGATTTAATTTGTTGTTAAAATTTTTTCCACACTTAGATATAAATAAATATATTCATACTCAAGAATCCTATGTGTTTGTCAATGTTAAATGGCAACCCACTCAAGTATTCTTGCCTGGCTAATTCCATGGACAGAGGAGTCTGGTGGGCTTCCATGGTGTTGCAACAAGTTGGACATGACTGAGAGATTAATGCACGCATGCACACACACACACACACACACACACACACACACACTAGCCATGTGCTGTCAACAAAAATGTTATTGATAATCTTCAACATTTTTATCAAACCTTGCTAACTAATACAGAAACATGACAAGATTTTTAAACAAGATGTCTTTGTGAGAAACAACAAAAAAAAAGGTTGAACTTTTAAATTTTATAAGTGAACAAACTATAAACTTATTAATATGTCAAATTTTCTCTCAAACTAAACAGTTTTATTAGGTACACTTATTAAATTAGAATGCTATTGAAAATTTTCAAGAATAAGAAAACACATTTGATTCTGCTTTGAGAATATGCAATGTTTTGAAATAAAATAGAAAGAGGGCAACTTTAAATGTGAATTCATCGAGAACCTCAAACTTTATTAATAAAGATGGTAAATTTCCCATAAGACTTTTTTAAAGTCTTGGAGGGGATCACAGGATCATGTGTACTCTGTATTGGGAAATGACATGGGTGGGTGAGAAGTATCAACCCCAGAATATGAAAAGAAGCTGATTGCCACAGGGATTCTGAAAGGGCATAATGGAAGTTGAATAGTCATTCTGTGCCCTGGAATAAAGGCATCTCTGAGGGACTATGTATCTCAAATCCAAAGGAAGCACCAACCACACAATATGTACTGTCAGTTTAGATAGAGGTAAGCATGGCCAGCTTGGTAGGCTACAGTCCATAGGATTGCAAAGAGTCAGACATGACTGAAGCGACTTAGCATGCATGCAAGCACAGAATTAAATTCTCTTAGGTGGAAATTTAGCTGAGTGTCCTCACAACAGATAAAGGTTAAAAAAATTGGTTCAATAGACCTTACACTTGTCAACAATATTTGATTTTTATACACTTTTGGGGATGGTAAAGAAGAGGATATTACATTGTGGAATATGAAGTACAGGCTTTAGTGAAGATTTCCCAAAGAAAATGGAAATGAGAAAAATGGCTGTAAAACTGACATTTTCATATCAATACATAATAAATCATAGGAGAACTATGCAAATTTTTCTTGCACATATTGAATGAATTTGTTGTATCCAAGAGTATTTCCTTAGAGGCTCTATTTCTCATCATAAATTAATCAGTTTCCTTTTAAATTTTCTTCCCAGTCTGATGAATTTTATCAATGTGAGTCTACCCTTGGCAAATAGACATCTCTCAGCCCTGAAATACAGATGGTCACATCTCAGGCTATGGTATAGTCACTCAGGTTTCTGGGGGTACAACCAGTAGGACTTTCTCAAAAGATATTTCCTCAGATACTGACTTTAGCTATCCAAGAGATTTTCACCAATTTGCATTTACAACATATTTAAGAACAAATTCCCTAGTTGACCCTTTAAAAATTAATAATAAGCAAATGGAATATTTAAAACACCAAGTCTTTGAAGTCATAGACATAAAGAAAAAATGAATTTTCTTTTCTTACTTTTTTATATTAAATTGGCTTACACTTACACTGTTATTTGAAATAAGAGGATATCTTAATTCTTTCACTTTTGTAAAGTGTAAAGAGACTCCTTCATTTGGTAAATATTTGTACATATTTGGTGAGCTGAATCAACTCTACTATTGATGATTATTCCTAGTTTAATCATTCTCCAAATCTTCGGTGTTTGTGAAATTTTTAGATACTGGACTGAGTTGCACATTGAAGCACAAAAGACCTGAATATTACATTTATATTTAGTTAAATTAGATATGTTTGTATTAAAGAAAGATCATAATCGTTGTCTTGCTGAACATCCAGGGAGTCAAATCAACATGTCATATTTAATATAAACTCTTTCTACAACACTGAAGTAACAGCACCATCAACCAAACAAGACTGCAGTAAATACTCCCAGAAAATGTTAGATGCTTTAGAAATATAACTGAATTTTTTTTAAAGGGGAGATCTTGTAGATTTAAAGATAAAGGGTCAGGATTCACTTAGAATAATGTATTTGATAAATTAGTAGATTTCAAAATATGTTAGATTCAAGTCTAATACACATATAATGTCAAATCTACTATGTACATTTACAACATAAACAAATCCAATATGAACAAATCTAAAGCTAAAAGTTCAGGTCAGTTCAGTTGTCACTCAGTTGTGTCTGACTCTTTGTGACCCCATGAGTCACAGCACACCAGACCTCCCTGTCCATCACCAACTCCCAGAGTTCACCCAAACTCATGTCCATCAAGTCGGTGATGCCATCCAGCCATCTCATCCTCTGTCATCCCCTTCTCTTCCTGCCCCCAATCCTTTAGCATCAGGGTCTTTTTTCCAGTGAGCCAACTCTTTGCATGAGGTGGCCAAAGTATTGGAGTTTCAGCTTCAGTGTGTGCCTAATATGTATTAGCACATTTCTAGCTTTGCCCTCAAAAAGCAATGTTGTGTCTCTTTTGCTGTGTCTCTTTTGCTGTTTCACATACAGGGTTATCATTACCATCTTTCTAAATTCCATATATATGCATTAGTATACTGTATTAGTGTTTTTCTTTCTGGCTCACTTCACTCTGTATAATCAGCTCCAGTTTCATCCACCTCATTAGAACTGATTCAAATGCATTCTTTGTAATGGCTGAGTAGTACTCCATTGTGTATACGTACCACAGCTTTCTTATCCATTCATCTGCTGATGGACATGTAGGTTGCTTCCATGTCCTCGCTATTATAAACAGTGCTGCGATGAACTCTGTGGGAGAGGGAGAGGGTAGGATGATTTGGGTGAATGGCACTGAAACATGTATAATATCATATAAGAAACGAATCACCAGTCTAGGTTTGATGCAAGATACAAGATGCTTAGGGCTGGTGCACTGGGATGACCCAGAGGGATGGTATGGGGAAGGAGGTGGGAGGAGGGTTCAGGATTGGGAACACGTGTACACCAGTGGCAGATTCATGTTGATGTATGGCAAAACCAATACAATGTTGTAAAGTAATTAGCCTCCAATTAAAATAAATAATTTAAATTTTAAAAATCATGGAAACAATGCATTGTTTAAGAATTGTGTTATATTTTTGAAATATTAAAGAAGCATATAAAACAAAAACCAAAACCAATGTTGTTAATTCTGGCCACAGGAACTCTGATGTGACCTCTGGCCGGTCTGAGTGGGGTTCCATTGTGACAGACAGTGGAGACAGTGCCAGAGCCATCCAGACCAGAACCACCTCTCTCATGCTCTGTATTCTGGGTGGGTCTCCAGACTCTTACAATCCTATTTCCTGATATGTGAGAAAGGGATGGTATCAATCATACAGTTCATGGGGTGGGCAGGAAAGATGACTGGAAAACCCATAGCTGAGGGCCTGGCATCGATTCAGCACCTCTAAAATGATGAGGAGGTTTTATTATTCTCATTATTCTAGAAATGTCTCTGTAAATTGTTTGCTTTAGTAAAATCTTGATTTAAAAAAGGCCCGCACCCACAAAAAAAGCAATGTTCTTGTTTTTCAGCTGCTAAGTCATGTCAAACTCTTAGAGACTCCATTGACTGCAACATGCTGGCTTCCTTGTCCTTCACTATCTCTTGGAGTTTACTCAAAGTTAGTGTTATTTACTTCTATTTTTTTTTCCAAATTTGAAGAAATATTATTTTATAATAAATAATGTTTTATATTTTTATTAAAAATAGATTTCATTGTCATTCTAAGTTTAAGGAAATTAAAATTTGATAAGCATATATTCATTTCACAAAATGCATGTTTTTGACAGTGTCCAAAGCATGAATAGAATGCATTGCAGTCTTAGAAATGGCACATGTATACAGTAATAAGTGAGGGTGACCTACTTTGCTAGAATTCACAAGAGAACTAAGCTTAAATTTGTATGAGATATCAGTTCACTTCAATCGCTCAGTCGTGTCCGACTCTTTTCAACCCCAGGAATTGCAGCACGCCAGGCCTCCTGTCCATCATCAACTCCCAGAGCCTGAACAAACCCATGTCAATTGAGTCGGTGATACCATCCAGCCATCTCATCCTATGTCGTCCCCTTTTCCTCCTGCCCCCAATCCTTCCCAGCATTAGGGTCTTTTCCAGTGAGTCAAATATTTGCATGAGGCGACCAAAGTATTGGAGTTTCAGCTTCAGCATCAGCCCTTTCAATGAAAACTCAGGACTGAAATCCTGTAGAATGGACTGGTTGGATCTCCTTGCAGTCCAAGGGCTCTTAAGAGTCTTCTCCAACACCACAGTTCAAAAGCATCAATTCTTCGGAGCTCAGCTTTCTTCACAGTCCAACTCTCACATCCATACATGACCACTGGGAAAACCATAGTCTTGACTAGATGGACATTTGTTGGCAAAGTAATGTCTCTGCTTTGCAATATGGTGTCTAGATTGGTCATAACTTTCTTTCCAAGGAGTAAGCATCTTTTAATTTCATGGCTGTAATCACCATCTGCAGTGATTTGGGGGCCCAAAAACATAAAGTTTGACCTGTTTCCACCGTTTCCCCATCTATTTCCCATGAAGTGATGGGACCAGATACCATGATCTTCGTTTTCTGAATATTGAGCTTTAAGCCAACTTCACTCTCCTCTTTCACTTTCATCAAGAGGCTTTTTAGTTCCTGTTCACTTTCTACCATAATGGTGGTGCTGTCTGTGTATCTGAGGTTATTGATATTTCTCCTGACAATTTTGATTCCACCTTGTGCTTCTTCCAGCCTAGTGTTTCTCATATAGTACTCTCATAGAAGTTAAATAAGCAGGGTGACAATATACAGCCATGACATACTCCTTTTCCAATTTGGAACCAGTCTGTTGTTCCATGTCCAGGTCTAACTGTTGCTTCCTGACCTGCATATAGGTTTCTCAAGAGGCAGGTCAGGTGGTCTGGTATTCTCATCTCTTTCAGAATTTTCCACAATTTATTGTGATCCACACAAAGGCTTTGGCATAGTCAATAAAGCAGAAATAGATGTTTTTCTGGAACTTTCTTCCTTTTTCCATGATCCAGTGGATGTTGGCAATTTGATCTCTGGTTCTTCTGCCTTTTCTAAAACCAGCTTGAACATCAGGAATTTCACGGTTCACGTATTGCTGAGGCCTGGCTTAGAGAATTTTGAGCGTTACTTTTTTAGCGTGTGAGATTGTGCAGTAGTTCAAGCATTCTTTGGCATTGCCTTTCTTTGGGATTGGAATGAAAACTGACCTTTTTCAGTCCTGTGGCCACTGCTGAGGGTTCCAAATTTGCTAGCATATTGAGTGCAGTACTTTCACAGCATCTTCTTTCAGGATTTGAAATAGCTCAACTAGAATTCTCTCATTTCCACTAGCTTTGTTCATAGTGATGCTTTCTAAGGCCCACTTGACTTTACATTCCAGGATGTCTGGCTCTAGGTAAGTGATCACACCATCGTGATTATCTTGGTCATGAAGATCTTTTTTGTACAGTTCTTCCGTGTATTCTTGCCAACTCTATTAGTATCTTCTGCTTCTGTCAGATCCATACCATTTCTGTCCTTTATCGAGCCTATCTCTTCATGAAATGTTCCCTTGGTATCTCTAATTTTCTTGAAGAGATCTCTAGTCTTTCCCATTCTGTTGTTTTCCTCTATTTCTTTGCGTTGATAGCTGAGGAAGGCTTTCTTATCACTACTTACTCTTCTTTGGAACTCTGCATTCAGATGCTTATATCTTTCCTTTTTTCCTTTGCTTTTTGCTTCTCTTCTTTTCACAGCTATTTGTAAGGCCTCCTCAGACAACCATTTTGCTTTTTTTCATTTATTTTACATGGGGATGGTATTAATCTCTGTCTTCTCTACAATGTCATGAACCTCCGTCCACAGTTCATCAGGCACTCTATCTATCAGATCTAGTCTCTTAAATCTATTTCTCACTTCCACTGTATAATCATAAGGTATTTGATTTAGGTCACACCTGAATGGTCCAGTGGTTTTTCCTACTGTATTCAATTTAAGTCTGAATTTGGCAATAAGGAGTTCATAATCTGAGCCACAGTCAGCTCCCATTCTTGTTTTTGCTGACTGTATACAGCTTCTCCATCTTTGGCTGCAAAGAATATAGTCAATCTGATTTCAGTGTTGACCATCTGGTGATGTCCATGTGTAGAGTCTTGTGTTGTGTTGTTGGAAGGGTGTCTTAGCTGTGACCAGTGTGTTCTCTTGGCAAAACTCTATTAGCCTTTGCCCTGCTTCAGTCCGTACTCCAAGGCAAAATTTGCCTGTTACTCTAGGTGTTTCTTGACTTCCTACTTTTGCATTCCAATCCCCTATAATGAAAATGACAACTTTTTTTGTCTGTTAGTTCTAAAAGATCTTGTACGTCTTCATAGAACCATTCAATCTTAGCTCCTTCAGCGTTACTGAAGATATCAGTATGAGATATCAAGCCTTAAGTAAAAATAAAACCTTAGCATTGCCTTTTTACCATATCTTAAATACTAGACTTTTAAATATAAAGAAAGCTGAATGCTTAGGAACTGATGCTTTGGAACTATGGTGTTGGAGAAGACTCTTGAGCGTCCCTCGGACTGCAAGCATTTAAAACCAGTCAATTGTAAAGGAAATCATTTATTTTTCTGGAATTGAGCTGCAGGAGTTGCTTATATATTTTTGAGATTAGTTTTTTGTCAGTTGCTTAATTTGCTATTATTTTCTCTCATTCTGAAGGCTGTCTTTCACCTTGCTTATAGTTTCCTTTGTTGTGCAGAAGCTTTTAAGTTTAATTAGATCCCATTTCTTTATTTTTGCTTTTATTTCCAGTATTCTGGGAGGTGGATCATAGAGGATCCTGCTGTGATTTATGTCAGAGAGTTTTTTGCCTGTGTTCTCCACTAGGAGTTTTATAGTTTCTGGTCTTACATTTAGATCTCGAATCCATTTCGAGTTTATTTTTGTGAATGGTGTTAGAAGTGTTCTACTTTCATTCTTTTACAAGTGGTTGACCGGTTTTCCCAGCACCACTTGTTAAAGAGATTGTCTTTAATCCATGATATATTCTTGCCTCCTTTGTCAAAGATAAGGTGTCCATAGGTGTGTGGATTTATCTCTGGGCTTTCTATTTTGTTCCATTGATCTATATTTCTGTCTTTGTGCCAGTACCATACTGTCTTGATGACTGTGGCTTTGTAGTAGAGCCTGAAGTCAGGCAGGTTGATTCCTCCAGTTCCATTGTTCTTTCTCAAGATTGCTTTGGCTATTCGAGGTTTTTTGTATTTCCATACAAATTGTGAAATTATTTGTTCTAGCTCTGTGAAAAATACTGCTGATAACTTGATAGGGATTGCATTGAATCTATAGATTGCTTTGGGTAGCATACTCATGTTCACTATATTGATTCTTCCGATCCATGAACATTGTATATTTCTCCATCTATTAGTGTCCTCTTTGATTTCTTTCACCAGTGTTTTATAGTTTTCTCTACATAAGTCTTTAGTTTCTTTAGGTAGATATATTCCAAAGTATTTTATTCTTTTCATTGCAATGGTGAATGGAATTGTTTCCTTAATTTCTTTTTCTACTTTCTAATTATTAGTGTATAGGAATGCAAGGGATTTCTGTGTGTTGATTTTATATCCTGCAACTTTACTATATTCATTGTTTAGCTCTAATAATTTTCTGGTGGAGTCTTTAGGGTTTTCCATGTAGAGGATCATGTCATCTGCAAACAGTGAGAGTTTTACTTCTTCTTTTCCAATTTGGATTTCTTTTATTTCTTTTTCTGCTCTGATTGCTGTGGCCAAAACTTCCAGAACTATGTTGAATAGTAGCGGTGAAAGTGGGCACCCTTGTCTTGTTCCTGACTTTAGGGGAAATGCTTTCAATTTTTCACCGTTGATGATAATGTTTGCTGTGGGTTTGTCATATATATCTTTTATTATGTTGAGGTATGTTCCTTCTATTCCTTTCTGGAGAGTGTCATAAATGGATGTTGAATTTTGTCAAAGGCCTTCTCTGCATCTGTTGAGATAATCATATGGCTTTTATTTTTCAGTTTGTTAATGTGGTGAATTACATTGATTTATTTGTGGATATTGAAGAACCCTTGCATCCCTGGGATAAAGCCCACTTGATCATAGTGTATGATCTTTATAATGCGCTGTTGGATTCTGATTGCTAGAATTTTGTTAAGGATTTTTACATCTGTGTTCATCAATGATATTGGCCTGTCCTGAATATTCATTGAAAGGATTGATGCTGAAGCTCTAATACTTTGGCTAGCTCATGCGAAGCACCTACTCATTGGAAAAGACCCTCATGCTGGGAAAGATTGAAGGCAGCAGTGGAAGGGGATGACAGATGATGAGATGGTTGTATGGCAACACCGACTTGACGGGGATGCGTTTAAGCAAGCTCCAGTGGTTGGTGATGGACAGGGAAGCCTGGCGTGCTGCAGTCCTGGGGTTGCAAAGAGTTGGACACGACTAAGTGACTTAACTGATATAATTTAGTTTCACATAAAATACATACATATGCTTTTATTCACCAGCATTTAAATACAAAAACAAGTGTTTTCTCTTTCCTATTTTAACCTGCTGATAACAGTTTTGCAAAAAAAAAATTAAGCCCCAAATGCATCCTTACCATTTCTAGTTAAAGTGTCTTTTCAGCAACATTAGGACCCAGACATTTTAAAGCAATCTGAAAGCAGAAACTTTCCAACTGGCTTTTTCTAACCTTTTACAGTTCCCCCCTATCGACTAAAACAGTATAATCACAACCTGAAAGTAGAGTTATTTTATTTGATGGGAATGCTTAAGACTCTGAGCCTGGGAGACAGTATCTCAGTAGCTCTGAGAAAACTGCTCCAAGGAGGCAGGGGGTAAATCAGGCTATATATAGGTTTGCAACAAAGGGAGCAGGCAGTCTGAACATCAAAGATCAGGTATCAAGTTAAGAAATTTAGCATTCTAGATTGCCAGGAGAAATATCAATGACCTCAGATATGCGGATGACATCACCCTTATGGCAGAAAGTGAAGAACTAAAGAGCTTCTTGATGAAAGTCAAAGAAGAAAGTGACGAAGTTGGCTTAAAGCTCAGCACTCAGAAAACTAACATTATGGCATCTGGTCCCATCACTTCATAGCAAATAGACCCTGATGGTAAGAAAGATTGGAGGAATCACTGACTTGATGGGCATGAGTTTGAACATGCTCCAGAAGTTGGCGACGGACAGGAAAGCCTGGATTGCTGCAGTCCACAGAGTCACAAAGACTCAGACACGACTGAGTGACTGAACTGATGTATGGGAAGATCGTAGTTTCTGAACTCACTGAATTCATTCTTTTCATATGCACTTCAGCTATCTGGGGCCAATCCTGTTTCCTTGCTCACCTTGCTTCTTGCATTCCTCTAGCTTCTCAGGAATCACCATGGGGGGTGGCAGCATTGCTGGGTTGCAGTTGGGGAGCTCATATTCACATCTGGAGGCCAGAAATCAGTGATGGCTGTGACATTTCTTGTTTATTAATATGGAATGAGATATTTTAATTTTATAACCTCATAAAAAGTCATTGGCAAACCGATTTAGTCTTTGTCAAGACTGACAAAACCTTTCAGCAACAAAACAGCTTTGTTTCGTGGAGAACAAAATCATCCTCATTTCATATTTTTGCACAATTTTAATAAGTTGCTTCATCACAATAACAAATGTAGCTGGCTTAAACACATTTGGAAACAAAAAGTTGGCTCTTTAGGCATCTGACAGTGAGCATTTACAGGAGATTTGAGACCAATAACAGGAGTAGGGTAAATGGAAGTTAGTTATCACACCTTCTCTCCCTTCTCTCCCTATTTTTTCCTGTTGCAATTTAGACCTGAGAAAGAGTATAAATTTTACTTTGCTTATTCAATTAAATGTAAGATTTTTTTTTAAAATATTTTATTTGAAAAGATCTCTCATAAGGTCTTTCTTTCAAGGATAATCAAAAATTATCCCATTCACTTCTATACTTAATGAAGTTACTATTGAGTTCCAAATATTAGATGAATTTGTACAGACATCTATCAATTAAGTATACTAAATTGTTGTGCTAAGAAGAAATAGTGTAGTATGTGTTTGGAGCTATTTTTTACAGATTCAATTCTTTTGATTTTTATCCTTGTTTACAAACAAAGCATTTGGCTTTCAAAAATAACAACGTAAGCCAAAAGCTTTTGATATTTTCTAAAGGATTGCTTTTGAAAAAGTTTTCTATTTGCTATAGCACAAAGTATAAAGAAATATAACTGAAAAGTACACAACAATCTGAGAATAAAGAACAAATAGATAAGACATAATAAAAGTGATTTTTATCTCATTGTTTCTATTATAACTACTTGAATTTTTGATGACTTTGCAACTCAAAAAACATACAGTGAATTTAATATGCATATTTGTATATTTGATTTTAAGAAATATTGAGATAAAATGCCATCACATTCTACACACCGGTTCTACATTTGTGCCTTCATCTTTCAATACATCAAAATTATTTTTGGAATCTGGTCATTTTGATGTTCACTTCCAAATATTGCCCGAATATTTAGAACTCACTAGTAACAATGTTCTTAATTATATAAAAGGGGAATAACTATTCCCTGTACCTACTAGGAATTCTTTGAGAAGAATAAATAAATTAAAGATATAAAATTATATTAAAATACTAACACAACACTTTTAATATAAATAAACAAATAAATCTTTTAATGATTTAGGAACTGTATATTTCTTTTAGTTGTTGATACATTTCTAATGTATAGATAATTATACATTATCTCATGTATAGATAATTATACATCTCTTTTGATGCGTGCATAGCACTGAATTTTTTTTTTTTTTTAGAAAGAGATCAAGCTCCTTCCATGATTAAAGCCAAATAGCCATCATATTGCTTTCTTTATGGGAAAGGAGCAACATTAGTAACATCCAGTGTCCAAAGGGAGGAGTGGGTTTGTGTCTTCATAGAGTTCCCAGCACAAGATTTTGGTTTCACTCCAGATGTTAGCTACCATGATTCCTAGACATTTTCTGAGCATCATACACCAGTCTTACTGATGATTTTCAGAGTAATCATTTAAATTCCTTCTTTTTGTTTAATAATTACTTTTTGACCAAATTCCTCTCCTACATATAATTTGTGCTCAATGACTTCAAAATCAAGAAAATTATAAATGCCTGCATAGTACAGAAGAAAAGAAAATATCCCTAGAGAATAGGAGACTGATTGTCAGGTCCAAGAGATACCATTAATTTGTCCCGTGACCTCGTGAACACCCCCCAGACAACTCAATATGTGAAATAAAAAATTGTGTATAACACACCATCTATAAGTATTACAATAGATGGGATAGTTCCCACCTTAGTTTACACTCTGGAGTTTCCTGATAAAATGGAAGGCAATAAAAATCTGAAATAAAATTTATCATAAGAAATAAATAGAGAACAGAATACCTATTGTGATGTTATTAAAAAAAAAAAAGTATTGCTTAAGAAGAAAAGAGAGAAGAGGAAGAACGGAAGGAGAGAGGGTAAGAAGGAAAAGAGAAAAAGAGAGAAAAACTGATTCCCTCAAGCACATTAGTACGACTAATATCAGGAAATCTAAATATTACTACTCTGTATTGTAACTGTAAAGACAGAAGAGTCTGGCAATTTATATGGAATTAATCTTTCTGTGAGTAGCACCAAGTTACCACCATGACAGAATAAAATCCAAAACTTTGTTTTTTATTTTTCTGATATTAGTATATGTATAATCAGAAATTGTTGCTGTTTTATTTGTTTTAATTTCCATAACACTGTTGCGCATAAAACGACATGTGATGAACTAAAGTTTCAGGTGAAAAATAATATATATATATATGTATATATATATACTTTTTTTTCTTTAGAAAATTAAATTATTTATTTCAGAGATTTCTTACCTACTTGGGTTCATCCAAGAACACAGACACTTTATTTCAACAAAAAAAAGTGAGACTTTACACTAACAGAGAGGGTGGGGCTAGGGGAGTGTTACTCACCTCTAGGAACTCAGGGCTGATTGTTGAAGGGAGAGGTGAAGGTGTTAATCAGTAAACAAGGTACAGGATGAAATAAATCAACGCCATTCCAGTTTTCTCTCTCTGCCTTTAAGAAAGTCACGTTTCCTCCTTGAGTCTTTTTTTTTTTTCCATCTGGGGAGTGAGAATGAGAACACTGTTTATGTTTAATTCCAGCATTTACTTGAGGTTCAAACAAGCTATGTGAATTATTTTGTAAACTCCACTGTGCTAGGTAAAAAAAAAAAAAAAGGATTTAAAACATGTTTCTTTGCCTCTCCTTCTCAAATGTGCCAAGATATTAACATTTAGTTACTTTAAAAAGGACAAATAATTATTAGACATTCCATTTTTCAGTGAAGAGACAATCTAATCTTCAAATTGATTTTTTTTCCCCCTCAGAATACTCTCCATATGTGTAGGGCTGTTTTTATGGTATCATTAAGTAGTATAACAAAAATTCACATAATAAGAAGTTTATCTCCCAGGAGCATAGACTTTGTCTCTGATTCTTATATAGGTGGTCCTCTGTGTATTTTCTAAGGTACATGGTGGTAGGTATTAATAAATATTTCAGATTATAAAAAATACACTTAAATTGCCTGGTAATACACTTTTCAGCATAGTAAAAGTGCTAGAAAGTCCAATATACTGTTTAAAGAACAAAGAAAACCACAGTTAAATTTTAAAATGTCAGAGATCCCTTCAGGCAATTATCCCTAGAAAATTCGTGATAGACATTTTGATGTGTGCCTAAAATCTAAGAAGCTTACTACATTATACTTAGATGGAAAAAGTAAAAAGATACCAAAAACAATTCTCAGGCTGTTCTTCCTCCACTGTGTGCAAGAATCCCTAAGTGGTATATAAATGATTTCACAGCCAAGGTTCTCACAGTAAATAATTTACCTTCCCACCATATTCTTTATGGGTGCTATATACACTGTTTATAAGATAGCAATAAAATTCAGTAGGTTTCTCTATTTGACCTCTTTTGTTCATTCATATGAATGAACAATACATATACCCTTAGCTCCTTCTATAACAATTTTCTGTTTTATCTGTGAACAGTCTTTCTTTTAATTCTAGTCTTATGTTTAATGAAGTTATCATATGTATGATACATGAACCAGTAATTTTCTAAACTTACAATAAAATAAAATCAATGTGAAAACCATGGTGAGAATTATTTCATTGCCATGATAACACAGAAGTCATTTTTACCATCTCACAACATATTAAAGTCTTCATTAAGTTTATCACTCTTTTTACTGAAAGATGTGAAGAAATGATCATTAATGGCAAGTTCTGACTGAAGAACTGGTGAGTAAAACAGCTTTTTTAGTACTTGCACATTCATGAAAACATCATTTTCATTCAAATGTGATATCCCCACTACTTCTTTATATATCCCCTACTTTTTATTTCCCTGACTACCCCAGGGCCAAGGATTATGTAGACTTGAGAGAAAGGACTATCAGCCGAGTTCAGTGTGATGATGAAAATAATTCCAACCCAGTTAATGTCAATTTGAATTTGCAGGACTGCATAGCCACTATAAAGAAAATTATAGTGCACCGAAGAATTAATGCTTTCGAACTATTGTGTTGGAGAAGATTCTTGAGAGTCCCTTGGACTGCAAGGAGATCAAACCAGTCCAACCTAAAGGAAATCAGTCCTGAATATTCATTGGAAGGACTGATGCTGAAGCTGAAACTCCAATACTTTGGCCACCTGATGAGAATTGACTCATTAGAAAAGACCTTGATGCTGGGAAAGATTGAAGGCAGGAGGAGAAGGGGTGGACAGAGGATGAGATGGTTGGATGGCATCACTGACTCAATGGACCCGAGTTTGAGTAAACTCTGGTAGTTGGTGATGGACAGTGAGGCCTGGCATGCTGCAGTCCATGGGGTCATAAACAGTTGGACATGACTGAGTGACTGAACTGAACTAAAATGATAGCCCCTTTATTTTGTATCACAGAAGGAAACTAAATAAACCTATGCTTTCTTTCTTTCTTTCTTTCTTTTTAATGAGTAAAGTTAAAGGTTCCCCTGGTGGCTAAGACAGTAAAGTGTCTGTCCACAGTGCAGGAGACACAGTTTGATCCCTGGGTGGAGAAGAAATGGCAACCCACTCCAATACTTTTGCCTGGAAAATTCCATGAATGGAGGATCCTGGTGGGCTACAGTCCATGGGGTCACAAAGAGTCAGACACAATTGAGTGACTTCACTTTCACTTTCTTTAAAGGACATGCTACAACTCATTATAGAAAGATGCCAAGAACCCACAGTCTCCATATGTGGCTGGTAACCCGTGCCCCCACACAAAAAAAGAAAACACACACACAATAATTTTAGGAAGTAAGGTATATCAAAAAAGCATAGAATTTGGTATTCAAAAATATCTCTTCAAATCTTTGTTTTGCACTAACTCTGTGGCTTTGGGTAAGTTACTTAGCTTCTCTGAAGGTTGTAGTGGGGTGTAAATAAGAGAACACATATAATGAGTTTTACTTGCTTTTTCTACTCAAACTGTAATAACTATACTCAAATACTGTTCAGAAACCTTTTGTGCCCCGCATAATTCTTTGTCCATATTGTCCTCCAGGTATTGAGAGAGTGCCATGCCTCTAAGCAGCACTGTGGATATCTCATTTTTTAAAATTTCACTGAAGTGAAGTTACTCAATCATATCCGACTCTTTGCAACCCCATGGACTGTAGCCTACCAGGCTCCTCTGTCCATGGGATTTTCCAGGCAATACTACTGGAGTGGATTGCCATTTCCTTCTCCAGGGTTTCTTCCCAACCCAGGGATTGAACCTGGGTCTCCAGCATTGTAGACAGATGGTTTACCTTCTGAGCCACCAGGAAAGTAGAAAATCTACATATTAATGCCAGAATGACCTAGGGATGTGAAGGAGTTATAGCCTAAGGGGAAGGCCTTGAACAATGAAGGTCGGATGTTGGGTGGAAAAACTCCCCTCTTCTTTTTCCTTGGCAAATACTTGGGAGGCTCATGGTGCTTGTCTCCTGTGAGGTTCTGATTGAGTCAAACCTCAGTTGGATCAAATAGGAAGTTGTCATTTTTTTTTTCCTGCTTCCTGTTTGTCTTTCCAGTTCTCCTCCTGCTTCCTTGATATATTTTCCAATTAAAATAGTGCACACAAATTTTTGTCTCATTCTTTACTTTCCTGGGCAGAGTACTCCATGCCAAAACAAAATGATCAACATTTAGATCATGTCTAGGAACAATGGATTGGGACTAATGCACCATGACTTTGCAGTGCTTCACATCAACACAAAGTCCATAACACTTGCTTTGAGAATAGACAGTAGTAAATATGATTTCAAGTGGATTAGAGAAGAAACTTCATAGTAAGGCTTCCTTTCTCTTTCTGCTCCTGGAAGCACTATAGCCATCTCCACATCAAGGAGCTTAGGCTAATTTCCTAGATGGTGGGAGATGCCTGGCCAACCCATCCTTGTCACTCATTTAATATCAGTTCACATCCAGAAGTGAATAAGCCAGCCATCAAGTCTTGGCTGAGCCATCAGCTGACTACAAAGATCAGCAAACCTTGTTCAGACCGAAAATAGTGCATAATCTTGTCAGAAGAATTGTGAAAAATAGTAAATGTTATTTAAAATATTCACTTTAGGGGTAGTTTGTTATGCACCAAAATCTCACTGATGCAAGTGGGGTCCATTGGGATTATTTTTGCTTTTCTCACATCCAATAAGACTCTGGGAATCAACTTATTTTTCTAAAAATAAGAATATTAGAATTTTATTGTACTTGAAAGGCCAACCTTCATTGTTTCCTTCATCTTTTCTTGCATTTCATTATTGTTGTTTAATCTTAACTATTAGAGATTCACTTCATAGATTTTCAGATGCCATTTCCCTCACACATTGCACCAAAGAAAAGGTGACCAATAGAATATGGCAAATGTGATAGTATGTTAATTTTTGAGATTAGGTTACAAAGATAGCAGATGCTCTCTTGACTTTACTCCTCTCATTCTCTTCATACCTATACCTACATCTAAATCAACATCTATATTTATACATCTTCACTCATTACTCACTCTGAAAGAAGCTACACACTAAGTCATAAGGATACAAAAGCCAACTAAGGAAAAGTCTTGTTGAGCAACCAAGGTCTATCTTCAACGTCTAGTGAGAAACTAAGGTCTGCCACACTATATGGAGTGAACTCACAAGTGGATTATCCCACAGTTGAACCTTCTTATGATACTTTGTGACTTTACCTTATGACTCATCTTGATTCATTATTATCCAACCAAGCTTATCCTCAATTCTTTATCAACAAAAACTGTGAGACAGTAATTGTTGTGTTTATCTGCTAAATTTCTGGGGCCATTTGTTATAAAACAAGAAATATTACAATGCCCAACCTTGATGGGTGATACAGTGTAGATTAGGTACTGGCCACACCTCTCCTTATGAATCTTAATTTGTCCAGTTAATTTTCAGTCCTAGATTTTTTCAGCATCTTCTCTTTGAAGCAAGGGAAATCAGGCTCAAAAAAATCTAATCAATTAACCAATCATCAGTGCACATACTCATCTGAATTGGAAGATAATCCTTACCATCATGAAAATGTTTTTGTAAATTTCATTTTAGAAAAATCAAGGGAAAAATATTTGTTGAATATATTAATAGAGTCTTCACTGGCAATCATAGGCATTTGGTCACAGTCTTTCAGAACTAACCCCTGCAGTCAAAATGCATTGGCACTATTTATTGCTAAGCACACATGCACATGTATACACACAGGGCACCATCAACCCTTCAGTATGTATTAGTATTTTTCAAATCAGGAAACCTTTTTTTTTTTCACTCAGCTCATTTCTTGTAGACAGATTATCTGTGTCTTCGCTTGCACTGGCTTTGATGCATCCTCTGAGCCTACTATTTCTGGAAAAGTTCCCTTGCTTTAGGAATAGTCCAGTCTTGCCACCGTAGAAATCTGACATTACCTAAGTTTCAATCTCCTTTCATCCTTGCCTTTGCTACCTAAAGTTATAGCCAGCCAGTTTTCATCCATCCAGTTATTCATATACCAATTCCTGGATTTACTCTAATTCATGTATCATGTAATTTATTGGTGAGTGAAGTGTTTCTAGAAAAGTGTTACCTAGTAAAGCAAGTCCACTCCAATAAAAATTAATTTCAAAAATAGCAGAGCAAAGAAAATAAAAGTGCAACCTCCTAAAATACGAGGTTTTTCATATATACCTACATATCTTCTTATGAAGAAGATTTTATTCTAGATTAGAATCTAGATTCAATTATTCAAAGAAATGAATTTTAGCAGCAGCAAAAATCAGGATTTCTCTTTGAGGGAAAGTAAAACCACCAAGAAATAATCCACAACAGCTCAGTTCACTTCAGTCTCTCAGTCGTGTCTGACTCTTTGCAACCCCATTAATCGCAGCATGCCAGGCCTCCCTGTCCATCACCAACTCCGGGAGTTCACTCAGACTCACGTCCATCGAGTCAGTGATGTCATCCAGCCATCTCATCCTCGGTCGTCCAATTCTCCTCTTGCCCCTAATCACTCCCAGCATTACAGTCTTTTCAGATGAGTCAACTCTTCACATGAGGTGGCCAAAGTACCAGAGTTTCACCTTTAGCACCGTTCTTTCCAAGAAATCCCAGGGCTGATCTCCTTCAGAATGGACTGGTTGGATCTCCTTGCAGTCCAAGGGACTCTCAAGAGTCTTCTCCAACACCACAGTTCAAAAGCATCAATTCTTCGGCGCTCTGCTTTCTTCATAGTCCAACTCTCACATCCATACATGACTACTGGAAAAACCATAGCCTTGACTAGACGGACCTTACTCAACAAAGTAATGTCTCTGCTTTTAAATATACTCTCTAGGTTGGTCATAACTTTTCTTCCAAGGAGTAAGCATCTTTTCATTTCATGGCTGCAATCACCATCTGCAGTGATTTTGGAGCCCCCAAAAATAAAGTCTGACGCTGTTTCCACTGTTTCCCCATCTATTTCCCATGAAGTGATGGGACCGGATGCCATGATCTTCATTTTCTGAATGTTGAGCTTTAAGCCAAATTTTTCACTCTCCACTTTCACTTTCATCACGAGACTTTTTAGTTCCTCTTCAATTTCTGCCATAAGGGTGGTGTCATCTGTATATCCGAGGTTGTTGATAGTTCTCCCGGCAATCTTGATTCCAGCTTGTGTTTCTTCTAGCCCAGTGTTTCTCATGATGTACTCTGCATAGAAGTTAAATAAGCAGGGTGACAATATACAGCCTTGACGTACTCCTTTTCCAATTTGGAACCAGTCTGTTTCTCCATGTCCAGTTCTAACTGCTGCTTCCTGACCTGCATACAGATTTTTCAAGAGGCAGGTCAGGTGGTCTGGTATTCCCATCTCTTTCAGAATTTTCCACAGTTTATTGTGATCCACACAGTCAAAGGCTTTGGCATAGTCATAAAGCAGAAACAGATGTTTTTCTGGAACTCTCTTGCTTTTTCCATGATCTAATGGATGTTGGCATTTTGATCTCTGGTTCCTCTGCCTTTTCTAAAACAGGCTTGAACATCTGGAAGTTTACAGTTCACATATTGCTGAAGCCTGGCCTAGATAATTTTGAGCATTACTTTACTAGCATGTGAGATGAGTGCAATTGTGTGGTAGTTTGAGCATTCTTTGGCATTGCCTTTCTTTGGGGTTGGAAAGAAAACTGACCTTTTCCAGTCCTGTGGCCACTGCTGAGCTTTCCAGATTAGCTGGCATATTGAGTGCAGCACTTTCACAGCATCATCTTTCAGGATATGAAATAGCTCAACTGGAATTCCATCACCTCCATGAGCTTTGTTCATAGTGATGCTTTCTAAGGCCCACTTGACTTCACATTCCATGGTGTCTGGCTCTAGATTACTGATCACACCATCATGATTATCTGGGTCATGAAGATCTTTTTTGTACCATTCTTCTGTGTATTCTTGCCACCTCCTCTTAATATCTTCTGCTTCTGTTCGGTCCATACCATTTCTGCCCTTTATTGAGCCCATCTTTGCATGAAATGTTCCCTTGGTATCTCTAATTTTCTTGAAGAGATCTCTAGTCTTTCCCATTCTGTTCTTTTCCTCTATTTCTTTGCATTGATCGCTGAAGAAGGCTTCCTTATCTCTTCTTGCTATTCTTTGGAACTCTGCATTCAGATGCTTATATCTTTCCTTTTCTCCTTTGCTTTTCACCTCTCTTCTTTTCACAGCTATTTGTTTGGCCTCCCCAGACAGCCATTTTGCTTTTTTTGCATTTCTTTTCCATGGGGATGGTCTTGAATCCTTGTCTCCTTTACAATGTCATGAACCTCATTCCATAGTTCATCAGGCACTCTATCTATCAGATCTAGGCCCTTAAATCTATTTCTCACTTCCACTGTATAATCATGAGGGGTTTGATTTAGGTCATATCTGAATGGTGTAGCAGTTTTCCCTACTTTCTTCAATTTGAGTCTGAATTTGGTAATAAGGAGTTCATGATTGGAGCCAAAGTCAGCTCCTTGTCTTGTTTTTGTTGACTGTATAGAGCTTCTCCATCTTTGGCTGCAAAGAATATAATCAATCTGACTTCAGTGTTGACCATCTGGTGATGTCCATGTGTAGAGTCTTCTCTTGTGTTGTTGGAAGAGGGTGTTTGCTATGACCAGTGCATTTTCTTGGCAAAATTCCATTTGTCTTTGCCCTGCTTCATTCCACATTCCAAGGCCAAATATGCCTGTTACTCCAGGTGTTTCTTGACTTCCTACTTTTGCATTCCAGTCCCCTATAACGAAAAGGACATCTTTTTTGGGTGTTAGTTCTAAAAGGTCTTGTAGGTTTTCATAAAATCCTTCAACTTCAGCTTCTTCAGCATTACTGGTTGGGGCATAGACTTGGATAACTGTGATATTGAATGGTTTGGGCGTGAATAATAGAAAAATGCATGATCCTGGCTGAGAACAGAACTGAGCTGTTCGCACCATTTCTCAGACAAGCACGCTCATGGATTCAGCTCACACAGAGAGCGCACAGAAATATCTACAACTCCTTAAAATATCAAGTAGAAAGCTTAAAATGTAAACTTTTGAATACTTTTCCATTTACGTCTACTTTGGCCTTGTCTTCCTCTCACTTCAAGAATGTACCCCAAGCAGATTAAATCTCAAAGATAAAGAATTCATTTCCAGAGTACATTTCCTTGGTACATTAAAATCAGCTTTTAAAATTCTATTTTCTGGTAACGTGTCATTTTCCCCTTATCATCCAACAACTGTAATATTAAGGAAATTTATTGTGTAGCCCAGGGCCTTGGAAGGATAAGACCAAAACGTTATATAACTGTAGATTTGGGAATGCTTTTTTTTTTTTTTTTTTTTTTTTATTTTAGTTTTTTATTTTTTAAATTTTAAAATCTTTAATTCTTACATGCATTCCCAAACATGAACCCCCCTCCCACCTCCCTCCCCATAACATCTTTCTGGGTCATCCCCATGCACCAGCCCCAAGCATGCCAAATACTGCTCACTAAGGTACCGTTTACTCCTTCAACTCCACGGAGTAGAGAAAATGTTTATGTTTAATTAAAACTACAGTTGAGAATCCATCCACACCCTAGAGGCATTACATTCATGCCTAAACAGTTTATTGATAAGTGTTTGTGACTGTTTTTCTGCAGCTTCTCTTTACTGCTTGCAGGCAGAATCAGTGTCTTCTCTTTTCTTATAACACTTAACAATGCTTCATGAAAACACTTATTCTATTATAGAATAGTTAATTTTTCTATGGCTTCTTCCTCCTGGGCAGTGAATATCCTGGAGGCAAGGTCAGTGAGTATCCTGAACGTAAGGACCATGTCTTTGGCTTTTGGTGCCTAAGACAATATTACAGCTCAAGAGTTTATTAGACACTCCAAATTATTTGCAAAAGGTTAACTACTACTTAAAATGATTTTAATTCAGGACCAGAAGAGAAAATATCTGAATACTGGATTTCTTCATGGATGGTTAACTATCTTCTATTCCTTCTATTGTTTTGAGGGGTACCTCTGGGAGGTGTTGGGGAGATCAGAAATGAAAGGATGGAATGGGAACATATCAGGAAATAGTGACTGGAGGATGTAGGAGAGTGCTTAGGTTTAATGTTGGGGCATAAGAGATGCTTTGCAGTATGATATGTAGATGTATCCATAGAGGTTGGCCATTAATACTATTATATGGTTCACTTTTGACAGGGCTATGCAACAGGATCCAGGTAAGAAAAATATACTGTCCTCCCTAAAACTGTTCAGTTTGGCTATGGCTTTGACCACACAGGCTCCCTTGTTTCTACTCATTTTCTGACCCTTTTTTGACAGGCTTCTTAGAGTGACTCTGGTTAAATAGGCCTCTTAGAGTGTCATGGCAATTCCCATCTACTCCTTAAAAAATAAAAGTATTCTCTACTTAAATGAGTTAGAGTTAGTTGATACTGATTGTAACTAAGAATCTTACTTGAACAGGCATGATAAGGTTTTTAGGCACTACTAAACTGCTTCAATTGCACTCCACTCCAGTACTCTTGCCTGGAAAATCCCATGGATGGAGGAGCCTGGTAGGCTGCAGTCCATGGGGTTGCTAAGAGTTGGACACGACTGGACGACTTCACTTTGACTTTTCACTTTCACGCATTGGAGAAGGAAATGGCAACCCACTCCAGTACTCTTGCCTAGAGAATCCCAGGGATGGGGGAGCCTGGGAAGCTGCTGTCTATTGGGTTGCACAGAGTCAGACATGACTGAAGTGACTTAGCAGCAGCAGCAGCAAACTGTTTCAATGACTAGACCTGAGGTATGGTGCAAGGATTTTCACAAGAAATGAGGTATAAACTTTGTTTCTTCATTGTTGGTTAATAAACAATACCTAGAGAAAGGCACTGCCACACATTTGTTGATAAACAGTTTTATAGATACACTTCTGGGTGAAGAAATGAATAAATGAACTGCCACAGGGAAAAGTTGAAGTGTGTTCCATGCCACTCAGCTAAATCAGATTACAGTTAAATCCTCGTCAAACTATGATACAAGTCCACAGAGTACAGAAAGCAATGAAGAAACATTCAGGAGCTTTTTAGACAGGGAATATTTAGTTTACTAACTAACTGAATCCAGCCTACTTATCGTCTCTTGGGCAACAAGAAACGAAGTACCATACTTGCCAAGCTGGATGAAGTGTGACTTTACTTTTTTCAGACTGAATCTAAAGTTAAGGTCTAAGAAATAGGAAAACATTAGCATTTAGAAGAAAACATTATTTGTGACTGAAAACGCTCTCAATTTGTACAGAATGTCATTATTAATATTACCTAGACTTACATGCACCCCTCTCTATCCAAGACTGATTTTTTTTTTTTTAGAAAATGTGAAGGTTTTGAGACTCTGTTTTGCTCACAAGCTCACAAATGAGTTTGCTATAGTTTCATATCCACAAAAGGCTTGATTTCAACATGTTTTCTAATCTCTAATCTCCTTTATCCTATTGGATGTTTTCCACTTGGATATTTTAAGACTAGATCGAATTAAATGTAGTTCAAATCAACCTGATTCTCCCATCTATAAAACAACTTCTTCTGATGTATTTGTTCCTCCTTCTAGCACCATAATTCAGATCGTTATTTAGGCTTAAAACACTGGGAATTCTTTGGGTGTGTTTCTTTTCTTTGACTATTTTATGTGA
This sequence comes from Ovis canadensis, assembly GCF_042477335.2. Taxonomy (NCBI): domain Eukaryota; kingdom Metazoa; phylum Chordata; class Mammalia; order Artiodactyla; family Bovidae; genus Ovis; species Ovis canadensis. The sequence continues at coordinate 67,691,824 of NC_091250.1, forward strand.
ACACTGGATTTTGCCTGCCAGATATCTCTGACCAGGATTCACAGTAATGATTCCACTCCAGGAGTTCCATCATAAAGCTTTCCCAAAATGTTGCTTTCAATATCATTTTTCCTATTTAACTGGCTCTCTCTAGCCCCAGGATGAATTCTTTCTTTAAAAAAAATAAAATTTTGGCTGTACTGCATCTTCATCGCTATGCATGAACTTTTTCTACTTGCAGAGAGTGAGAGCCTCTCATTGTGGTGGCTTCTCTTGGTTTGGAGCACAGATTCTAGGGAACATGGACAACATGCTTGAATTCCGATGAGGTGGTTTTAACCAAGACAAATATTGGGATTGTGTGATATTGAACAATGTGTGTACTATCTCTGTGCCTCAGTTACTCCATGTACAACTCTGAAATGCTTTTATGACTGTAATGGGTATTGAATAAGATACAAAATAAAACTGTTTGCTATGTTCCTGGTACATATGCAGCACTAAAAACTTACTTTCCAGTACTATCATTGAAGTCACATTTCATGGTGGGAGAGTAATAACGTAGAAAACACTTGGCCTTCTAGAAGTTGTGGCGTTAGCCCTGAATTTATTTCTTCTGTACTTAATTTCTATGAATGGGGGGGGGCGGGGGAAACACTTTAGTCAAAAAAATATTACTTGCTGCTCTTATTTATTTATTTATTTTTTTGTTTTTGGTCACTCTCAACATAATTGTAATCAATAAATTTAGTGAATTTAAATTTAAAAGAGCAGTCATTATGTTTCTAACAAATAAGAGCTAAAAAAAACAAACAAGGAAATCATTCAGGATTTAGAACTTCATAATGTTTATAAATTATGTAACATTTTCTACATGGAAGATACATTATTTAAAATCAGTAGGCTATGCCAACTTTATAAGGTAAATCCTTTTTTAAGTTAGAAATGTGAAAATTGAGACTTAGAAAGGTAAAATAACTAACCCAAGAAAGCCAGTTAATGAGAGACAGAACTGGATATCCAACCCAGAACACTGAACCTCACAGTCCAATCTTGGCTTCTCATTGACACATGCTCTATCATATTTCTGACTGAAAGAGTGGGATCAAAAAATTTTATGAATGTAGCCTCAAGGAGGCAACAAAGCCATCTGTGCAAAAACACAAACATAATGGGCTAGTCCTCTCTAGAGTTGAGCCTGGGGCAGCTATTAGTGCTGTGATTTTGGACATCTTTGGTGAGTTGTGCAATCACATTATAAGCTATTATTGTAGGGGGAGTCTTAACAGCTGAGGTTTCTTTGTAGGTGGTTACGCTTGTATTCCAGTGGTGACATACTGGAATAAACATTTTTTTTTTCCATCATTCCTTTATACAAATGATTCCCAAAATTATTTTTCTGTCAATATATCACTTTCAGATGTTGAGGATGAAACAGTGAGAAGGTTTTGTGACTAGTTGCAATTTTTCTTTTTCAAGATCTTCAGTTTATAAAAGAAGTACTTACTTTTATGCTGCTCTACTTACATTTACCTAAAAATGATTTTTTTAGAAAACTACCAATTCCTTCAGAGCTTCAGTTTACAATATATAAATTTAACAATTAAAAGTTAGCAATAATCTGGTTCAACCTTAAGAATAGAAAAAAAAAAAGACAAAAAATGGTGAAGAACTTAGAGAAATTCTTCAAAGATAGTCAGCTAATGTAGGTTAAGGACATGTCCCACACACATGTGCACCACCCCTGCACACACATGCACACACGTGAGTAGCTTGCTTTTGGACCACTTTGCCTGCATGTTGCTTGGGAGGACAAGGAGGATCTGCTGGTACCCAGGACTATTCTGTTGGAAGTGCTGAGAGCCATACAGCCATAAGCCCTTCAAATAAATGTAAGAGACAGACTCCTCAGTTCCTAGAGAAAATGATCTAGAAAATAAATTATTTATCATTGATAATTCAAGGCTCTTTTTGCTTCTAGTGCCCTTTGGGAACTAAAAGACAGAAGAAAAAAACTGAAGTAGTTAATTCAAAGAAGAAATTACACAGTGATATCAGGGAGCTTAGATGAGAGAGACATTTCAGGACCACTGATGAGTAGTTCATTTCCATACCAGTGTGTGAGAGGAGAAACCAAGAAAAGATGGATATTATTACATCTTAAATGATGATATTTAAGTGAAAGACAACACTGTCATATTGCCAAAGGGAGAGAATATTAATACAGAGAAAAACCTCAAATGTGACTTTTCTTGGATCAAATTTCCCTTTATCTCAAAGGTTTAGTGTATCCTGAGTCTGCTATTTGTAAAATATGTAGATTGTGTTTCTGATAGAGTAGATTTTTAATTAACAAAATGAACTCACAGTTGAGACTGATTCATAATAGAAACTATGTCAGAGCAGCACAATAATTGGAATAATTTCTACCTTTGATGCCCTCGAAACTTTACATTCTTTTCTAATAGATACTTTTATCTTTGAGTATGATAGAAAGAATGAGAGAAAAGTGCTTGTAGAAAGAGACGTCGAAGGGGCAACACAGAATGTTTGAAATTGTGTTTCAGAATATATTTTCTTAAGTGAGAGAGTGGAATGGTCAAATCTTTCCACCCCACTCCACATCTTTCAAATTGAACAGTGCTTTTTCTTTTTAAACAGTTTCACTTTTTATTCATAAAACAGCTTCACTTTTTATTCATAAAACAGCTTCATTTTCATCCCCTAGAAATGCACAAGTATGTAAACTATTTTAGTAGTTCCCTGGCCAGGGATTGACCCAACCTCTCCCGCCAACCCCCCACCCCCACCCCCCATGCCCTGCATTGAAAGGCAGATTCCTAACCACTGGACCACCAGAGAAGTCCCCTAAAGGTATGAATTTGACAGGTCACCCAGAATAAAGGTTCTTCAGTCCAGGTAGAAGGCCAAACCCTGCAATTGTCACCAAGAAAGCTCTCTTTTCCCATTGGCTTTATTTCTCATCGGTTTGATTTCAGCTATTGAAATATTGTTTTTAATTTAAACTTTTAAAAGAGAATAAATATAATAAGATATATTCTTTCACATACTTCTCTGATTTCTTTTTACATCTTAAAGATATGTCCAATAATTAGTTAAGAATCTATTATCGGGGTATTTCTAAGGAAAAAGAAAAGAAAACATGGCTTGTTTCTTTTACTTCCTTAAAATATACACTATCATTAGTGCTTTAGACTTTATTTTCTGACTTTCTGCTATTTTCTTTCATTCTTTTCTTACTTTCTCTTATCTTCACCCTCTTTTGCTTAACTATCAACACACCAACAGTTTCAAAAGAAAGAAACAATAACTCAATGATTTATTTTCTCATTCTGGTTGCCAGGTTATCTGAGAAGAACTCTGAAGATAGGTTATTAATTAAGGACAAGATAATGCAATAAAATTGAAAATAAAGTGGCTTTGCTGAAACTTGTGTGATGGTAGGGAACTTACATATCTGAGCTATAATTTTCTCATGTATTGAATGAAGATAACAATATCTAATCTACATAGTTTTTAGTAGATTTAAGCAAGGCAACTTTCATACTGCCAAAGTACAGTCAGGGAATACTTGGCTAGTCATCAGTAGCTTTCTAAGATTTATTGAGCCCTTGTTCTGTGACAGACTTTCTGCTATGTATGATCTTCAAACATGGTATGCCATTTTTGTTCTTCACAAAAACTCTAAATTATTGAAACTGATATTGTCAGCATTATTGCAGATGAAAAAGCTGAAGTCCTGAGAATTTTCATCACTTGCCCAAGGTCATTAAAAATATAGGGCATCTGTCTCTAGGACTCATTAGAAAATTCTATACTATACTATCATGTTAGATAACATAATACAACTTATCTGCAATCATGCTGTTAATCATGTAGTCTAAAGAGCGTGTACTGCTGTTAAAGTAATTTAAATCCCATCTTTCAGGAAATTTCTCCTTAAAAACTCCTTTGTACAAATACAAAAAGAAAATCAAAGAACTAATATAAAACAGATTTACATAAAGCAGGGGCTACCATGCTATATGGTCTCTTTGGAGTTTGGACTAGAATTGAAAGTGTTGGTTTAGTCACCAACAATCCATTTCTTGGCTGGATTTCATAGTGCCTTGAGCACAACAACATTGTATTCTAGAGTCATTTATCAGTACTTGTTATGAGGAAAAAATGTTTAAGATTTCTGTAAACAAGTTTATTTTAATCTTGTTTTTGAGGAATAGTAAGATTCAGCTCACAGTACACACACCACACATGTACACACACACACACACACACACATACATCTATATATTTGTTTTTTCAAAGAACTTATCTTCACCATACACTCATTCAATAAATATTTTAAAACCCCATTTTGTGGCACTTCTGTATTAGATGACAGGGTTGTGAGGTGAAAATACACAGTTATGAGACTTATATTGTGTGTTTGGGGAGAACAATGCACTATTGAATAAATTGATAAATAAGATGATTATAGATTGTGAAAAGTTCAGTAAAGAAAAGCAACACCTAGGTTGATGTGACTGAGTAAATGAGCACAATATGGCTTTGGATTGGATGCTTAAAGAAGACAGGCCTCTTTCTGGAGATGGTATATGGGACAGCTGAAGGAGGCAGAGGAACCAAGTAAGTAAAGAAGCATAAGTGAGATAAATATAGATAAACCCTGCAGAACTTTTGAGGAAGGAAAGAGATGAGCATGTTCTGGGAATAGAGAGGGAGAACAACTTGCCTGGACCTGAGCAAATGGTTTGGAGATTGAATTGAGATGATGTTGGAGAATTTTACAGAATCATAATCATTTAGGAGCCACAGATCATGGTATAGAAATGGTATTAAATTAGCAAAAATACATTTTTCTCTAAGAATTCCATTAATTTAATCATGCAAGTCAATAGAATATATGTGTAATAGTCTTATATAGTTTCATTATTCCAATCAAATCAGTTAATAAAATGTAGTTTTTTAAAGTTTATATAGTCAGTTTTATTTTCTGTGTTATCATTCATCTTGCTAGATAGTGAAGAAGAGTACAGGTACAGTGTTGTTGGTGGAGTGGGAAGCTAATCTCTTTCAAACTCAGTGTCTTTTTGACAAGTCATAAGTGTGGCAGACAAACAACTTATTTTTTTTTTTTCTTCCAGGGTAATAGAGTATTAGTAGAAATATAGAAACCAAAATTAGGAGCAAGATTTCGTGACTTCTTTACAATTTCGATTTTCCACTGAGTCGTGTATAGACTGATGTGTGCAACTTTTTTCATCACTTTCTTTAATGGAAATTGACTACAAATTCCTTATTTCCCCTCCATTTGAGATAGAGAGCATCATGGTTTGAGAGCTTGCTTTAAACATGTGAATGAAGAAAATACCCTAGTGCTTAGGGGAAGAAGGAGCTGCAAGACAGAAGTACCAGGGCTCCTGAAAAATTCTATATAACACATCTTCCACACTAGTCAAGATCTCTAACTTATGTAGCATTACATGCACAAGGACGGATGAATAGTATGTAGGGTTGGGTATATTTGAGATTTCATGTCTGGGCAAAGATGAGGTTTCAGGTTCTTAGGCATGGGGAAATGGGATCACAAGTCTGTTATTACGGGTGAGAGCAGCTAAATAATATCTTCTGGATCTTTTCCCTGGGAGATGTCTCCAATTTAACTAATCACTGATGGCTCTACCTCAGTTCACTTTTGAAGTGTGGAGGGATTATCGTGGGTCAGTTAAAGCATAGAAGAGTTGTTAGCATAGTCAAAACTTTAGCTCTGCATGGTACCACACTCTTGTGAATCACACCTGCATTCTCTAACTAGGACTTTGTTTGAGCTGTTCTAGCTACTGGTAAGCCTGTTGGCTCTTGCCCAAGTCAGTCTCCAAGGCACTGACTCTCATATGAACACCCTTGATGTATGTCACAAATCATTTGTGATTTAACTACATGGCATAGTAGCTGGAGGAAGCACTTGAGAATAGCTGAGGCTTTTTCTGTGCCTAATCACTTCATGCTTATTTTAGAGACAGCTTCTCCATGGCAATAGGCTTTCTCAAGAATACTAAAAGGGCAAAGGGGTTTACTTTTAAATTTCTTCCACCTCCATTTGTTTTATAATCTCCCAATCTTGTGTGTGTGCATGAAAAGAAAGACAGAGAACAGAGAACCAGAATACTCACATTTAGCTACTTTATTCCCTCACCTCTTCTTTCTGTGTTCTCCCAGTTTCTTATATAGAAGATATTTTCTTTTATTTGTTTTTCCAAGTAGGCAGGACTTTCTTTATATCATTACCTCATTTTTCATAAAGAAGATTTTGCCCTTGACTCCTAGAACTGCTGTTGCTGTTGCTGCTACTAAGTCGCTTCAGTCGTGTCCAACTCTGTGCGGCCCCACAGACGGCAGCCCACCAGGCTCCCCGGTCCCTGGGATTCTCCAGGCAAGAACACTGGAGTGGGTTGCCATTTCCTTCTCCAGGGCATGAAAGTGAAAAGTAAAAGTGAAGTCTCTCAGTCATGTCCGACTCTTAGCGAACCCATGGACTGCAGCCTACCAGGTGCCTCCATCCAAGGGATTTTCCAGGCAAGGGTATTGGAGTGGGTCGCCATTGCCTTCTCTGACTCCTTGCACTAGCTGTAATATTTGATGGCTTTAGAAGGATCTGATTTATTGTTGAAGAAATGGAAAAATATCAGCATATATTCACTCTTTTTAAGATTCCTTTCCTGTGTAGATCATTACAGAATATTTTTTTAGTTTAGTTTTAATTGGATAATAATTACTTTACAATATTGTGATGGTTTCTGCCATGCTTCAGCATGAAACAGTCATAGGGGGCATACATATGTCCCCTCCCTCTTAAAACTCCCTCTTACCCTCCCCTCTCCCTATCTCACCCCTCCAGGTTGTCATAGAACACCACCTTTGGGTTCCCTGCATCATACAGCCAATTCCCACTGGTTAAGAGTAGTAATGAAATCAACATTTAAGACCATCTTCACAGGACTTTTTGTTCTAACGTTTTGCCAGAGCTAATCTAAAAGTTCACTTACTAACTTGAAGATAATTGTGTGCTCTGTGGCAATAATATTTAGAATATAGGTAGAATCTTACATGCTTAAATAATCTTAATTTCTACACAAGGTGATTGCCCAGTTTGAAATTCCTAATTATGGAATCTTGACAATAAAACTTTGACTAATTTTTTTTCCACAAATCGGTGTACTTAGGCAAGGTATCTTGTTCGTTCAGTACATTTTGTGTTTAATCAGTAATTAGGCTTGTTTTTTAAACTGAGAAATTTAGCCTCTAAAACACTGTATAGTGACTTCACTTCCTCTTCTTCAAACTCTCAGAAGAAAATGGAAATGCTGCATTCAAAACACAAGATGAATCTTCCAAAGAACATTTGGTACATCAAAAATTCATTATAGGTGCCAGGATAAATTTGGTAGTATACAACATTCTTGAACCAATAAAGTTTTAAAGACATTTCTGATATATTTTCTATAACACATTTGAAAATACATTTTGAAAAATATAGAAATCATTATTTAATTTTTAAGAAAAGTAATTGTTTCTTTCTCACTCAAACTTGAATAAATAAATAGATAAAGAGATGTAGAGGCATATGAAGCTTAAGAGAGAGACTTGAGGATACAAATATAAACTACTTTTAAGAAAGAAGCACTTGTTTAAGTGCCCAAAAACCTAGGTTTTCTTTCCATAAAATAATTTTAAGTCATATTATTACATAATAGGATATTAAGCATAAAAATATATGAACATTAAATTTGTTAACTATGTACTCGGTTAAATCTCTTTATTAAACATTGTTCTTATACAAATCTCAATTATAATTATTTTTTTGAATTCTTCTTATCCTTAGGAAAGATAAGAGACTTTCAGGAGGATGAGAAAAATATACAAAAATACCTAATGTTTCATATTTGTTTTCTTAGCACATGTCTCATAATATGGGTAGCAATTATTTTCTCAAATGAAAAGCATATTTTTGGAAATCATATTTTTGGCTTGAAAACTCATAATCAGGTTCATAATAGAATAGTTAAAATAAAGAATAACACAAAGAAATAACTCTAAGACATTATATTATGTAAAGGTGTAAAATAGTTAATAGAATGATATAGATAAATTCATCTATTATGGTATGCAGTTATCGTTTATATTGCTCTGTAAATCATGCTTAGTATTTTTATACATAAGACTACTTTCAAAATACTTGACCAGAAACTTTACACTTTCTATTAAAAAAATTCTAATTCAACTCAACATATATCTGAAGTTTATAAAACTGCATAGCACAAAATTCTAAATATTATACAGTGCACACTACAAAGATTAATAAGGCACAGCCCTGGCTTCAAAGGATTTTAGATTCCCAAAGGAATCTCAAAAATATTTTCAGAAAATCATTATATATGTATAAAATAATCAGCAATTTGATTATCTGGGGCATCAAGAAAAGCATATTGGAGACAAATACTGAAATGAATAGGGAAGAGTGGATAGCTTTTCTACCAGTAGCTAAAAGTTCAACGGTGGCATTCTCAGACAGGAGATTACCTTGAGAAAAGGCACAGAAGCCATAAAATAAAAGAATATATTTATAATAGGATACAGAAAACGTTGTTATATAGTAAGTTATCTGGGAAGAAGGGTTAAGTGTAGACATGAGCATACCATTATTTTAGGACCTCTGTCAACACTGTTCATTCACATGCCACCTTATTTTTAAATATGTTTAAAATATTTTTTTACTAACTAAATGCTCCAGCAGGCAATCCAGGTTATACAGTGACAACTAACAGGGCTTTATCATCAGCATCATTGGTTGGAGGTGCTGAAGCACCTGTCTGGACATTTGGATATTTACAACTGGAACGTTTCAAATCCAGCTGCCAAGAACCCAACGCAAAGATGCAAAAGGCACGAAGCTGGAACTGAAATCTCTGAAAGTCTTCAAAGTTTCCTGGAGAACACAGGAACCACAGATAGATAAACTCTTAGAGGGTGTCTTCACCCTTCTCAGCATCTGCAGAGTTTTGTATCGACCTTGGAGCTCAAGAAACTTGCACTCCCCCTGCCAGCTGGGAATCTTTCCAAAGACCCAGAAAGCGTGGTTTTACTAAACCTCTCATATGAATAATAAATTTTATTATTTTAATGCTAACAATAATATGTTAGGGCCATCGTCATCTTCTAACATTTCAAACCCAAAATGGCACTATACTTAAGCCAGTCAAACATGAATAACCAATAAAGCCCATTTTTATATTGGGTATTTTTTCTATGTGTTTATCTTTTGTCCTTAGGTTTCAGGGGGAAAAAAAAAAAAACAGAAACTTTTTAAGGTAAAATTTTCCTGTGCCTATTTCTTTCTAACTAATTATTCTACCGGAGAAGGCAATGGCAACCCACTTCAGTACTCTTGCCTGGGAAATCCCATGGATGGAGGAGCCTGGTAGGCTTCAGCCCATGGGGTCACGAAGAGTTGGACAGGACTGAGTAACTTCGCTTTCACTTTTCACTTTCACTTTTCACTTTCATGCACTGGAGAAGGAAATGGCAACCCACTCCAGTATGCTTGCCTGGAGAATCCCAGGGACAGGAGCCTGGTGGGCTGCCATCTATGGGGTCGCACAGAGTCGGACACGACTGAAGCGACTTAGCAGTAGCAATTATTCTACAGCCTGTCTTTGTCAAATTTTGGTATAACAAATGGATTCAGTAACTATAGTTGACTGAGTGTGAATTACTAAAATATTGATTAAATCACTGAAAGCTGCCAACTCTGGGGGAAGTTGACATTTTTTTAGGCATCCTTTCATGGTTAAACAAGGAAAAAATCCATAAAATTTGTTTATGTTAAAACAACTAAACAACATGAAGAGTATTTTGTGTTTGTGTGTGTATTCTATGTGTGGACTCTGAAGTAATTTTTAATCACATGCTAAGATAAAGCTTTTCATTTTGAAATCAATGCACACATGCTAAGTCTCTTCAGTCTTGTCTGACTCTTTGCTGCCCTATGGACTATAGGCCACTAGACTCTTCTGTCCATGGCATTCTCCAGGTAAGAGTATTGAAGTGGGTTGCCATGCTCTCCTCTACCCATATCTCTTATGTCTCCTACATTGTCAGGTGGGTTCTTTACCACTAGCACCACCTGGGAAGCCCTAAATACCATTGATATCAATGGACAACTGGTATTTAGAGATTGGTAAATTTTAAGATGTTCTCCTATTTTACAGTGTCTTTAAAAATGCATTCACTAATTTACCATTATAGATGCTATAATAAAAACAGGACATAAAGCTTTGTTTCTTGTCAATGGTTACATATATACAACATTCAAAATACAATGTTAATCTTTTTCAAGAAAATTTTATTGGAATATAATTGATTTATAATGCTGTGTTAGTTTCAGGTATATAGAAAAGTGGGTTCCTGCTGCTGCTGCTAAGTCGCTTCAGTCGTGTCCGACTCCGTGTGACCCCATAGATGGCAGCCCACCAGGCTCCCCTGTCCCTGGGATTCTCCAGGCAAGAACGCTGGAGTGGGTTGCCATTTCCTTCTCCAATGCATGAACGTGAAAAGGGAAAGTGAAGTCACTCAGTCGTGTCCGACTCTTTGCGACCCATGGACTCCAGCCTATCAGGCTTGTTAGTTATATGCTATACAGTAGGTTCGTATTGTGGTTGTTGTTCAGTCACTAAGTTATGTCCGACTCTTTGCAACCCCATGGACTGCAGCACACTGGGTTCCCCGTCCTTCACTATTTCCTGGAGTATGCTCAGACTCCTATCCATTGAGTCCATGATGACATCTAACCATCTCATCCTCTGTCATCCCCTTCTCCTCCTGCCTTTAGTCTTTTCTAGCATCAGGACCTTTTCCACTAAGTCAGCTCTTTGCATCAGGTGGCCAAAGTATTGGAACTTCAGCTTCAGCTTCAGCACCAGTCCTTCCAATTAATATTAAGGGTTGATTTCTTTTAGGATTGACCACTTTCAGCTCCCTGGTGTCCAAGGGACTTGTAAAAATTATTTATTTTATAGATAGTGGTGGTATGTGTCTATCCCAGTCTCCCAATTTATCCTTCCCTTCCTTTCCCCTTAAAAAGCATAAATTTGTTTTCTACATCTGTGACTCTACTTTTGCTTTGTAAATAAGTTTGTCTAAGAACGGTGTTGATGTGTTCGAATTTTAATAGGTCTACTAATTTATTTGAACAAAACCACTGTTTTAGAGGGAAACAATAAGATGTGCATGTACTATACCTGTTAAAGCTCATTTTCTAATGTTTTCACTTGTCTATGATATCAATGAACAAAAATTTATTAGAAAAATGATAAATAATAATTAAATTTCTTTATTATGTGCTCTGCACTCTTAAGATCTGTATGTCTATCAACTCATAAACCCTTTCTTTGGCGCTCAGACTTCTTCACAGTCCAACTCTCGCATCCATACACGACCACAGGAAAAACCATAGCCTTGACTAGACAGACCTTAGTCGGCAAAGTGAAAGTGAAGTTGTTCAGTCGTGTCCAACTCTTTGCGACCCCGTGGACTGTAGCCCTCCTGGCTCCTCCATCCATGGGATTCTCCAGGAAAGAATACTGGAGTGGTTGCCATTTCCTTCTCCAGGGGATCTTCCCGACCCAGGGATTGAACCCAGGTCTCCCACATTGCAGGCAGACGTTTTAACCTCTGAGCCACCAGGGAAGAGTAATCATAATTGATGAGGCTTGGACCCGGCACACTAAGAGCAGGCAGCTGTGACCTGGTGCTCTAAGCGTGGCAGAGAGGAGTTACCCCACATCCGAGGTTAAGGGGAACGGCCTAGAGTGCCAGGCTGCGACGGCGCAGGAACAGCCGAGAGGAGCTACCCAAGTCGGAGGTCAGGGGCGGCGGCCAGGAGGAGCTTCCCCGCCTCTGAGGTCAGTGGCGGCCGGGAGGAGCCACCCCACATCCGAGGTTGGGGCAGCGGCCAAGAGGAGCTATCCTGTGTCTGAGGCCAGGGGCAGCTTGGAGAAGCCACCTCACGCCTGAGGCCAGGGGCAGTGGCGCTAAGGAGCCTCCCCATGCCCAAGGCCAGGGACGGCAGCTGGGAGGAGCAACCCAAGGAGCAGTGGCTGTGCTGGAGCAGGAGGGCCTAGAGGAGCCATCCTACATTGAAGGTCAGGAAGAGCAGCAGCTGTGAAGAGATACACCATGCCCAAGGTAAGAGAAACCCAAGTAAGATGGTAGGTGTTGCAAGAGGGCATCAGAAGGCAGACACACTGAAACCATACTCACAGATAACTAGTCAGTCTAATCACACGAGGACCACACCCTTGTCTAACTCAATGAAACCAAGCCATGCTCACAGGGCAACACAAGACAGGCGGATCATGGTGGAGAGGTTTGACAGAATGTGGTCCACTGGAGAAGGGAATGGCAAACCACTTCAGTATTCTTGCCTTGAGAACCCCATGAACAGTATGAAAAGGCAAAATGATAGTATACTGAAAGAGGAACTCCCAGGTCAGTAGGTGCCCAATATGCTGCTGGAGATCAGTGGAGAAATAACTCCAGAAAGAATGAAGGGATGGAGCCAGGGCAAAAACAATACCCAGCTGTGGATGTGACTGGTGATAGAAGTAAGGTCCAATGCTGTAAAGAGCAATATTGTATAGGAACCTGGAATGTCAGGTCCATGAATCAAGGCAAATTGGAAGTGGTCAAACAAGAGATGGCAAAGGTGATCATCAACATTCTAGGAATCAGCAGACTAAAATGGACTGGAATGGGTGAATTTAACTCAGATGACCATTATATCTACTACTGTGGGCAGGAATATCTCAGAAGAAGTGGAGTAGCCATCATGGTCAACAAAAGAGTCCAAAGTGTAGTAGTAGGATGCAATCTCAAAAACAACACAATGATCTCTGTTCATCTCCAAGGCAAACCATTCAATATCACAGTTATCCAAGTCTATGCCCCAACCAGTAACATTGAAGAAGCTGAAGTTGAACGGTTTTATGAAGACCTCCAAGACCTTTTAGAACTAACACCTAAAAAAGATGTCCTTTTCATTATAAGGGACTGGAATGCAAAAGTAGGTAGTCAAGAAACACCTGGAGTAACAGGCATATTTGGGCTTGGATTGTGGAATGAAGCAGGGCAAAGACTAATAGAGTTTTTCCAACAAAATGCACTGGTCATAGCAAACACCCTCCTCTTCCAACAACACAAGAGAAGACTCTACACATGGACATCACCAGATAGTCAACACTGAAATCAGACTGATTATATTCTTTGCAGCCAAAGATGGAGAAGCTCTATACAGTCAACAAAAACAAGACCAGGAGCTGACTGTGGCTTAGATCAAGAACTCCTTATTACCAAATTCAGACTCAAATTGAAGAAAGTAGGGAAAACTGCTACACCATTCAGGTATGACCTAAATCAAACCCCTTATGATTATACAGTGGAAGTGAGAAATAGATTTAAGGGCCTAGATCTGATAGATAGAGTGCCCGATGAACTATGGAATGAGGTTCATGACATTGTAAAGGAGACAGGGATCAAGACCATCCCCATGGAAAAGAAATGCAAAAAAGCAAAATGTCTGTCTGGGGTGGCCTTACAAATAGCTGTGAAAAGAAGAGAGGCAAAAAGCAAAGGAAAAAAGGAAAGATATAAGCATCTGAATGCAGAGTTCCAAAGAATAGCAAGAAGAGATAAGGAAGCCTTCTTCAGCGATCAATGCAAAGAAATAGAGGAAAAGAACAGAATGGGAAAGACTAGAGATCTCTTCAAGAAAATTAGAGATACCAAGGGAACATTTCATGCAAAGATGGGCTCGATAAAGGACAGAAATGGTATGGACCTAACAGAAGCAGAAGATATTAAGAAGAGGTGGCAAGAATACACAGAAGAACTGTACAAAAAAGATCTTCATGACCCAGATAATCATGATGGTGTGATCAGTAATCTAGAGCCAGACACCATGGAATGTGAAGTCAAGTGGGCCTTAGAAAGCATCACCAAGAACAAAGCTCGTGGAGATGGTGGAATTCCAGTTGAGTTGTTTCAATCCTGAAAGATGATGCTGTGAAAGTGCTGCACTCAATATGCCAGCTAATCTGGAAAGCTCAGCAGTGGCCACAGGACTGGAAAAGGTCAGTTTTCTTTCCAATCCCAAAGAAAGGTAATGCCAAAGAATGCTCAAACTACCACACAATTGCACTCATCTCACATGCTAGTAAAGTAATGCTCAAAATTATCTAGGCCAGGCTTCAGCAATATGTGAACTGTAAACTTCCAGATGTTCAAGCCTGTTTCAGAAAAGGCAGAGAAACCAGAGATCAAATTAGCAACATCCATTAGATCATGGAAAAAGCAAGAGAATTCCAGAAAAACATCTATTTCTGCTTTAGTGACTATGCCAAAGCCTTTGACTGTGTGGATCACAATAAACTGTGGAAAATTCTGAAAGAGATGGGAATACCAGACCACCTGACCTGCCTCTTGAGAAGTCTGTATGCAGGTCAGGAAGCAGCAGTTAGAACTGGGCATGGAGCAACAGACTGGTTCCAAATAGGAAAAGGAGTATGTCAGGGCTGTATATTGTCACTGTGCTTATTAAACTTATATGTAGAGTACATCATGAGAAATGCTGGACTGAAAGAAACACAAGCTGTAGTCAAGATTGCCAGGAGAACCATCAATAACCTCAGATATGCAGATGACACCACCCTTATGGCAGAAAGTGAAGAGGAACTAAAAAGCCTCTTGATGAAAATGAAAGAGGAGAGTGAAAAATTTGGCTTAAAGCTCAACATTCAGAAAATGAAGATCATGGCATCCAGTCCCATCACTTCATGGGAAATAGTGGGGAAACAGTGGAAACAGTGTCGGACTTTATTTTTCTGGGCTCCAAAATCACTGCAGATTGTGACTGCAGCCATGAAATTAAAAGATGCTTACTCCTTGGAAGAAAAGTTATGACCAACCTAGGTAGTATATTCAAAAGCAGAGACATTACTTTGCCGACTAAGTTCCATCTAGTCAAGGCTATGGTTTTTCCAGTGGTCATGTATGAATGTGAAAGTTGGACTGTGAAGAAGGCAGAGCACCAAGGAATTGATGCTGTTGAACTGTGGTGTTGGAGAAGACTCTTGTGAGTCCCTTGGATTGCAAGGAGATCCAACCAGTCCTTTCTGAAGATCATTCCTGGGTGTTCTTTGGAAGGACTGATGCTAAAGCTGAAACTCCAGTACTCTGGCCATCTCATGTGAAGAGTTGACTCATTGGAAAAGACTCTGATGCTGGGAGGGATTGCGGGCAGGAGGAGAAGGGGACGACAGAGGATGAGATGGCTGGATGGCATCACTGACTCGATGGACATGAGTCTGAGTAAACTCCGGGAGTTGCTGATGGAGAGGGAGGCCTGGCGTGCTGCGATTCATGGGGTCACAAATAGTTTGACACAACTGAGCGACTGAACTGAACTGATAATTATCTTCATTTACAAATGAAGAAGTTGAGGCACAGCAGCAGCTGATAAGGCTAAGAGTTGAGATACAAACACAGGCGATCTTGCTGTATAATTGTTAATAATAGCACAGGTGAGGAACAATACACACTATAAAATATACATATTCACAGAGCCAATATAAGATATAATAGGATTAGACAAATTTTGTGGAAAATTAAAATTTCTTGGCAATATATATTTATATCTATATTGATAGTTAAATGTTGGTTTGATTACCGATGAGTCCTTATCATTGAATAATGCAGTGAGCCACCGTTGTCTTCCCATTAGTCAGTTTTCTAAAACACACTCTATTCTTTCACTTTTATTTCACATTTGCCTCTTATATGCCATCTTATTTTGTGTGCACATTTATGTGTGCATGTGTGGGTGTCTGTGTTGGTGGGGGCAGGGTAGTATGCAGGGAGAGAGAGTTGTAGCTCTCAGATGTGATGGTTTAACACAATCTTTTTTTCTTGATTCTAGGTCTGGGGTATATTTGGGGATTTTAGGGTTTAGACTGCCGCCAAGAAGGCTGCTACTGTTATCATACTGAACAGATGCTGCCAGCTCTTAAGCCCTAGATATCTCAGTAGAAGCTCTTTTAACTCTTTTAAGAGTTTGCTCAGAAAAGCAAAAGGTAGGATCAGGCTACAGCAAAGCTGCCTGTGGTATTTTATCCTGCAAGGTGACAGGTTTCCTTAAGATGAAACTTTTCAAGGCACAAGCCAGTTCAAAAGGAGTTCTTAATTGTTTCTTCCTAAACTTTGTTCACACCAACTTTTAATTCATTTTGCTTAAATGGAATTTTATTGAGTCTGTCAGGAGCAGACTGCATGCTGGGAGTTGTATGAAACCAAAAACATTATCCCAGACTAAGTAACAGCTGGAAAGAAACTATGGGACCTCCCACATATCCTCCACTGAGATCTAGACAATGGGTGAGTTATTTGACACAGTAATAGCAACAGCTGCCAGGTAGGCTGATTTTAAAAACTCAACTTTGAAACTTTCAAAATGGAAATGCATGGGCTTTGGGGAGCATGTTGGGGGTGAAAAAATAAATTTAAGGCTACCTCCTTGCAATTGAAACCTGTTATTACTAGAAGGGTGATGGGCCTTGCTTTATATACTTATAATTAGTTTGGAAATGCTTCAACTGAAATGAATATTATCTTAACCCATTAATCTAATATCAGTGCCTAATAGCACAAGCTAGTAATTGGCAATTACCTCAGAAGTCAAATAGTATATATCACCAACATTTATCACCCAAAATATCTTATTGTCCTTTCCTAATAACATATCATAAAAGAATAAAAGCACACATCTGAGAATATACCCCATTCTTAAGGTTTTAATTGATGCATATAATATTTCCAAATTAAAATGATCATTTTTGTTTAAAGTATATTTTCAATAAGAAGATAGAATATGGTAAAGCATGCAGAGTAATCGCTTCTCTTTAATCTTTAACTATTACAGTGTCACATCACTTAGCAAATTGTTGGTGTTACTCCCCCTCAGGGATTTATTAAATGGAAGGAAGTTCTCATTATCACAAATGGTGGTCAAATCCCTACGCTTTAAGTGCCACAAATAAAACATAGAAATAAAATATTTAAGAAAAGTACAATCCAAGGCAATCTTGTGAAATCAGAGATAAAAGATTAACTAACTCATATTGCATTTTCTTGTTTAACATACTTTCTTGCTTGTCTCCCCACTTAGTAGGCACTGTCAGTGAAGTAAATTAAAGCAATATTATTTGTAATATGCCCAGCGATTATGGTCAACTGGAGTGACTCAACTGAGTGAATAGATTTTTAAAGCCATAACAAAGGTTAAAACCTGAATCTGTTTCTTTACACAGGAAATGAACAATCTCATACCTAAAATGGTGAACATAATATATACAGAAAGCACATAATACTCTCCATTTATTTTGCATGGATTATGGTTTTATAAAAGAACATAACAGGAATTAGTTTCTTTTTTCTATTTTATGTCAATAGTGGAGTTCAGCTGCAAATTCTCAGAGAGATCCAAACCATGGTCTCAACCCACTTGGTTCACTGTGTGAAAACTAACCTGAAGAGGAAAGAGGATCCTCATATTATGTTTCTGCCTTATTATTTAGTTATAACTTTGGAGAGTTGCTTTACTTTTAAGGTACACTTATCTGTGGTTTGAGATCATGCTTTGTAAAAGCAGATCCTATTGTATAAGTTCCTGTTCTGTTGAAATAGATGATTCTGTAAGATGAGAGATGTTGGTGCTCTGAAAGTTATATGATCTTTCCCTTTAACCACATAGATAAGAAAGGCTCCCTGAGAGAGAGTGTTTTGAGATACAAGAATATAGCCTAATGGATGAACAGGTAAGGGCATTTGAAGCAGACGTTCAATCTTTGATACCGCCAGCAGGAACCTCGAGAGGCTAAATTTTTGTTGTGCAGTTTTTGGAAGAACAGGAATGAACTGTATATTCATAAAAGTCAGTTGTTTTAAGAGCAGTCCAAACAAGTTGAAACTTGAAACAAATGTGAAATGAGTGGAAATAATACCCAGAAATAAACTCTTTTCAATTCTCTGTGTTATCTTGACTTTAATGGGTAATTATTTTCACAAAAGTGCATTCTGAGTAATCTACTGAGCTCTGAACTTGTTAGAGAGTAGCAACACAAAAATAACAGGTCTTAAGTCAGAGTTCTGCTCTTCAAATCACCAGGAGCTCAGATTTCAATATTTTGAAAAGATTTGATAACAGCAGACTCTTTGAAAACAAGTTTCACAGTACTGCTCACAGTTGGCTTCAAGGGGATTAACTGCTTAAGAGTAGCCAGTTTTTCCCATTTCTAATTAGCAAAGTTTTAGTAGTACCCTCATGAGACTTGTTGATTTTGATTTGGTAGATTCCTTGGAATGAGCATTTTACCCTTGAGAAATTACACAGATGATCCTGAAAACAAAATGGCTAAAAAAATCAGTCACATATCAGTAACTCCAAAGTTCCTCTTCAATAAAGTTCCTAACTCTCTACTCCACTATCTTCCTTCCAACACCTTTGTTTCACTTATTCGGCATAAGTCTGCTGCTAAGTCACTTCAGTGTGTCCAACTCTGTGCGACCCCGTAGATGGCAGCCCACCAGGCTGCCCCATCCCTGGGATTCTCCAGGCAAGAACACTGGAGTGGGCTGACATTTCCTTCTCCAATGCATGAAAGTGAAAATTGAAAGTGAAGTCGCTCAGTTGTGTCTGACCCTCAGTGACCCCATGGGCTGAAGCCTTCTAGCCTCCTCCATCAATGGGATTTTCCAGGCAAGAGTACTGGAGTGGAGGTGTCATTGCCTTCTCCACTATATAAATCTATTTTAAGGCAAAAACCACACTTGTCTTCACCCTCCTAATAGTTACCTCTTTCTTTTTATCTTCTATATTTTAATCTAAAGCATAACAACCTACCCTATACTCAAACCTAAAACCTAGAATTCATTCCTGATCCCTCATTATCTCTGAAATTCCATTAACTCCACTAATCATTAATTGGTCTTCAAAAATCTCTTTCTAATCCATGTATTTCCTTCCATTTCTATTCTGCTATGGTGACTGCAGCCATGAAATTAAAAGACACTTACTCCTCAGAAGAAAAGTTATGACCAACCTAATAGTATATTGAAAAGCAGAGACATTACTGGATCATGGCATCCAGTCCCTTCACTTCATGGCAAATAGATGGGGAAACAGTGGCTGACTTTATTTTGGGGGGCTCCAAAATCACTGCAGGTGGTGATTGCAGCCATGAAATTAAAGACACTTAATCCTTGGACGGAAAGTTATGACCAACCTAGACAGCATATTAAAAAGCAGAGACATTACTTTGTCAACAAAGGTCCATCTAATCAAGGCTATGGTTTTTCCAGTGGTCATGTATGGATGTGAGAGTTGGACTGTGAAGAAAGCTGAGCACCGAAGAATTGATGCTTTTGAACTGTGGTGTTGGAGAAGACCCTTGAGAAGACCCTGGAGAAGACCCTCTCCTTGGACTGCAAGGAGATCCAACCAGTCCATTCTGAAGGAGACCAGCCCTGGGATTTCTTTGGAGGGAATGATGCTGAAGCTGAAACTCCAGTACTTTGGCCACCTCATGCAAAGAGTTGACTCATTGGAAAAGACTCTGATGCTGGGAGGGATTGGGGGCAGGAGGAGAAGGGGATGACAGAGGATGAGATGGCTGGTTGGCATCATGGACTCGATGAACATGAGTCTGAATGAACTCCGGGATTTGGTGATGGACAAGGAGGCCTGGTGTGCTGTGATTCATGGGGTCTCAAAAAGTTGGACACGACTGAGCAACTGAACTGAACTGAAATGAATTGATGCTAGCCCAGGGACTTATCATTTATAGCTTGTATTAAACATCTTTTGTATATTAATATCTTCCAAAAATCCACTGGACCTCACCCCTTCCCCCTCAGATACATACAACCTTCCTTATAATTCAAACTTTAATGCACGTCTATCATGATGCTTTAAATATAGGTAGAAATTGTTCACATATTTGTTTAAATCATCTTCAGGCCTTTTCTTTGCAGTTAGAAATATACCAACTTTATGAAAACAGGGACCACTTCTCAATGTACAGATAGCAACTATCACAATACTTTGCCAAAAGGATTCTATAAATAGTTTTTCATTAATGAGCAATCTTATTTTTGATATTATACAGTTAATTCTACTTAGCGAGAGATAGCTCTTCTCTATTACATATTCTATTGTACAGTCTTTGTATTTTCTTAATCTTTAACTTTTTTTTCTGTTGCTGAACAAAGTGCATTTAGACATTTGGACTGCAAACTTATTTAACTGAAAAGAGGAAAATATTTTGATTATATGCAGAACATTATTTTTGAAAGTGTGATAAGCTCTTAAACTGTATTTGTTTATTATTTTTGCTTCATTTAATAATCTAAAATATAGATGCCTTTTCTAGAGATAAAGAATTGCCTAATAATTGTTTCCTTTTTCCAGAGAGGATTACTCTCACATATTATAGTATAATGGAATTCTAAGGACAAATGATGGTTAAGAATGCACTTTTCTCAAAGGAGAATTCATATTGGCACCACCTGCTAGCATGATCATCAGATTATCATTCTTTCTCTAATGGGCATCATTTTTCATACACTTTTACTAGGTGTTAAAGATTAAGTATGGCTTTTAGAACTTCCAAAGAGTTTTAAGTACTAAAAAGGAAAACCAGAGAGCACACATGCACACACACACACACTCTTTGTGGTTTCTATATTGTAATAAATTGTACCAACTCAGAAAAACTGATATCTATCAAATTTATGCTATCCAGTGTCATATTTTAAAATATATATTTAAATAAATTTATTTTCAGTTTCTTTCATTAGCTTAATCTAAATTTCAAAATCAAATAAAAATTAAATGACAACTGACATGTCTCTTGTTTGCTAACTAAAGTTATAGCACTATTTTAATGTTAAAAAAAGACTCTGAGTTTCCCTGGTGGCTCAGTGGTAAAGAATCCACCTACTAATGCAGGAAACATGGGTTTAATCCCTGATCTGGGAAGATCTCACATGTTGTGGAGCAAGTAAGCCCACGTGTCACAACTATTAAGCCTGTGCTCTAGAGCCTGGGAGCCACAACTACTGAATCCTGCATGCCCTATAGCCCGTGCGCCACAGGAGAAGCCACCTTAGTGAGAAGCCCTCTCACCACAGCTAGAGAGTAGCTCCCACTCTCTACAACTAGGGAAAGACCATGCAGCAATGAAGACCCAGCACAGACAAAAATAAATAAATAAATAAAGACACTGTCAAATTGTGTTTCTAAATGAGTAGAGAAATTTTGTAGCTTTATAGGCAAAGGCTAAAAGAAACTACCATGTGAATCTATAAACAGTTCCTTATTTCCCATTTCAACACACATGAATCAGGTTTCTTTTCAGATGTTAGCTCCTGAGAAAGTCCTTCCTGGAGGACCCACTCAGTTATAGTCTACCTCTTTATCTCACTTCATTTCCCTTCCTAGTATTCATCATATCTGGTACCATGTTATATATCCAATTGCATATCTGCTTATTATATTAACATACTGTTCTGCATAGAATACAAAGTCTATTCAGGCAGGTACTTTCTGTTTCAGAGTCACTGATATATCCCAAGGATCTAGTAGTTGCTTAGTAAATATGTCTGGAATGAAACTATAAATGATACTCAACCCTCAAAAGGAAAAGTTAAAGGATAATATTATCAGCATGCTTGACTATGTTCAGTGCTTACATTTCTCAAAACTCTTCTCCTGCCTTATAATCTTAAGTAATTTCGATTAGTAATTAGTAATCCTAATTCTAATTTGATTCAAATTTTCTTTGTTGCTTAAAACTATTTTAATATCATTTTTTAAAGGACAAAAAGAAAGAAAGTCCTGTCCTCAAATTTTTGTTTTTTTAATTAGCATTTTTGACAAACATTAATTATATAATATGAATGTTCAAAATGTATTTGATTTGTATAGATAGGTATATGTGCAAAAGCCTATATTTACCAGTCTTGATTGAATTTATTGCCATATTACTGTAAAATTATATGATATAAAATATATATAATTAACAAAAAAAAGAAAATATGTGATATGCTATTTCATGAGTTACTAGAAACATGATATAAATGAACAAAATGAGCCATCATTAATAAATTATATCATATAAAAATCATTTGGAGGCATAATACAATCTACACAGTCATTATCAGTTAAGCTAGGCTGTGCTTAGTCACTCAGTTGTGTCTAACACAGGTACTGCAGAGCCTGGTGGCCTGCCATCTATGGGGTCACACAGAGTCGGACATGACTGAAGCTATTTAGCAGCAGCAGCAGCATGATTACATTTAATCTCACCCTCCTACCTTTCCATTTTATGCCTGTAAAAAATCCTCAAATCAGACCCCATCCACCAGCTTTTATAAGTCACCCATCAGGATTTCTGGGTAGTTTTAAAATATATATAAACTTTAAGGCTGCTGCCACTAAATTCATGGTCAACAGCTGGCATCAGTTTCACCTGCTGGTCTTCCTGTATTTCCGTAATTATCTTTCCATTCTTTAAAAAACTCATTTGCAGTTATCTCTATTCTATAGTCCTTTACCTTTAATGTCGTTAGCTGGGTTTAACAACTTGGTCATTTCCAAAAGATGCTACATCTCATCTTCCCCCTCCTGGGAATAAGGCCATTTTCTTCACCTGTCCCTCTAATGTATTGTTCTTCAAACTTGGCACTATTGTCATATTGTTACCAGTGACTGTCCTTCCATTTTAAGTTGTTTAGCAGCATCCCTGGCCTCTGCTGATTAAATGCCAGGAGCATACCCCCTCTAGCTGTGACAACCAGAAGTGTTTCGAGATATGGGGGCAGATATATTTCCCTGTTGAGAATCAATACTCTAATGGATACCATTTTCAACCCATGCAATTCCGATTCCTCGTCTTATCAATTATTAACTTTTGAATAGCTTCTTTATCTCCTTAGCTTCTTTTCAGTGACATGTAAGTATGCCCAATTATTTTCTTCTTTAAAACCAAATTCTTTCAACCCTGTATTTTTTGTTTCTTTTCCTGATTCTAATTTATCTCTGATTTCACTTTGGAAAATTCCTTTCTCCATAAACTATTTGAGTTGTTCAAAAACTGGCTTTTATTCCATTTCTTTCCCAACTATGTCCTTATATCCATTCAATATGTCCTTATAAAATAACCTGTTTGTTGCTTTAACCAATGAATACTTTTCTTTTTCAGTTGAAGGATTGGGACGATCCTTTGGAGTAGATAATGGTAACTCACTCCAATATTCTTGCCTGGAAAATTCCTTGGACAGAGGAGCCTGGCCAGCTACAGTCTATGGGGGTGCAAAGAGTTGAACACAATTGAGCGTGCGTGTGTGTGTGCACTCCATGCAAGCACACACACACAGAGTTAATTTATAATGTTGTGTTAGTTTCAGGTGTGCAAAACAGTGATTCAGTTTAGTTGCTTGGTCGTGTCTGATTCTTTGTAGCCTGCCAGGCTCCTCTGTCCGTGAGATTCTCCAGGCAAAAATACTACAGTGGTTTGCCATACCCTTGAATGGCAAATCTCCTCAAATGGCAAATCAAATCCACATTTCCGGCATTGGCAGGCAGAGTCTTTATGGCTGTGCTACCAGGGAAGCCCCTCTTTCTTTTATACATTATTACAAAATATTGAGTTCCTTGTGCTATACAGCAGATACTTGTTAGTTGTTTATTTTCTATATAAAATAGTGTGTATTTCTGTTTTGTTCATTTGTACCATTGTTTTTAGGTTCCACATGTAAGTGATATTGTATATTTGTTTTACTCTTTCTGACTTTCTTCACTTAGTAAGATGATCTCTAGGTCCATTCATGTTGCCACGAATGGCGTTATTTCATTCTTTTATTGAGGATGAGTATTATTCCATTGTGTGTATGCATACACCACATCTTCTTTATCCATTCACCTGTCAGTGAACATTTAGGCTGTTTCCATGCCTTCAGTATTATATACAGTGTTTCTATAAACTTAGAGGTACAAATTATAGCTTTGTCCTGGGTATGCCCAGGAGTGTGATTACTGGATCTTATAGCAACTCTATTATTACTTTTCTGAGAAACTTCCATACTGTTCTCCAATGAACAATTATTAAACCTTAGCATTAAACATACAGAACATATTTATTACTCAGTTATTCTTAAAGAGCTCTTTCCTTAACACCATCATCTTCTCACTCTCATGTTCAGAGTCTTTATTCTTTATCTTTCCAAAAATATTGGTGCTGTTATTGTCTCCAGATAGATCCTGTTTTGTTTTTTGTTTTCTTTTCAACACTACAAATTTAACCTAGTTTAACCAAGTTTAGTTTAAGCTCTTACACTCTTTAGCACGGAACTCTCTTCTGGCATCAAGACATCTCTCTCTAACATATTCTGACTGTCAAATAACTTTAGCATGAACTGCATTCTCTATAAAGTTTTAAAAACATATTTATTGTACTCAATGGAATATCTCAATGATATATTGCATGTAAAGCACAAATTTTGGCACACAATTCACCCCAGATAAATGTTAATATCATCACTATCATCATTACCACCTCAACATCATAAACACAGACATCATGATAACAAATCTTCTGCTTACATAGCTTAAATACATATTTTTAAACATGTTTTTAAAGTTTTTTAAATTTTTTAAAAAAACTTTTTGTTGTGGACTATTTTTTTAAAAGGTCTTTATTGAATTTGCTATAATATTATTTCTATTTTATGTTTTGCTTTTTTGGCTGCAGGGCATGTGGGATCTTAGATCCCTCACCAAGGATCAAACTAAAACTCCTTGTATTGGCAGGTGAAGTCTTAAGCACTGAACTGCCCGGGAAGTCCCTACATATTTAACATAAAACTCTTTATCTCCTCTGCTATTTCCTCAAGCATCCTCCTCCTCTTACTTGAGTCTAAAGTAGAGTCTATAATCTCCCTTATTCCTTACAGTCAACCATTTATTGGATCCTAGTTTCTTTTTTGAATACTCATATTCAGCAGTTCTGCCACCATTGCAAATGTATCTTGTCTCAATATTTGTAGGTAGTGTCTAAACCTCAAATTCTGTGTTGTCCACATTCCTTTCCTGTCTAATCTGTGTGACTTGCCGAAACATAAACCAATCAGTCCTCTACTTTAAATTCTACTTTGTCATTCCTTATTACTTCCTATTTCTTATTACTTAATATTCAGACTTCTTAACCTGACTCAGAGGGTCCCCTCCATGTCTCCCACATGTTGTTTCTTCTGCCTGGGTTTTCCCAGGGTTCTCTGTTCTACTTCTGCCTCCTTTTGATTGATGACTGCAGTTAAACATGATGGTTTAAATCTTGGTCCAATTTCTCACTAGTGCAAAGACTAGAACATGTGAAGAGTTCAAAACCTTGAGTTTTATAGTACTATTATTGCCAATAACTTGTTAATAAAGGGAAGCTCAATAGGTCTCAGCTTAAATTTTATTTCTAGAGTTACTTTTCTTATCCCTGACTAGGTTATTTAATCTTACCAAGAATATTTTTTCCTTTTACTTTCCCATTTTCTTTAAAAGTTTAATGTCTGTCTTCTTCTCTACCTTCCAATGATTCTGGCAGACATTATGCCCATTTTATTTAACCTGTATTCCCAGCCTATAAAAATGTTGGGCACAAAGTATTATTTGATCAGATGTATTTTTGAACAAATGAGTCAGCAGGTGAGTGGACTGGATGAATAAATAAAGGAATGATACTTAGAAAATTTCTTAACTATTCCAATCTTGACTCTAAGGCTCATTTACAAAAATGTATATTAAAACACTTTATCTTGAACATAACATTTATTTTTTATGTATAAAATGGAAAGTGTTTTATTTACTTGATAATAATTCATTTAGCAAACAATATGACAATGAGAGTATGACAAATTTTATATTTAATAATAGTAACTAGTATTTATTGAATAATTATCATGTTTCAGAACTTGTGTTTGACCATAGTGACTGTATACTTCAATTCTTATTATAACTTTACAAGAAATTTATCACCACATTTTCTGCAAATAAAAACTGGAGCACAGATAATTTGTGCAAAAGACCTAAGATCAACAATTAATACATGACAGAGTCAGTATTAGGACTGGTAAATAAGGCTCCAGACACATGTTTTTCACTGCTATGTTCCTGAATGTATAGATAGCTTTTTCATTCTAGGTTACTGTCTGTGACTTTTAAAGCACATATTAAGTACTATGTCAAAGTAAAAAATTAATTATGATGTTTTTGTTTAGACTGTGGATTGAAGGATAAAATCATTATGGTAATGAACAGTCAGAACCTTAATGAGAAAAGCTCACATATTCAAGGGGATCTCCATTATAATTTTTTCTTTTCTAATAATATCCTATTTTCAGACAGCCAAAAGCAAATGTAAAATTATGAGTGTACATTTAAGAAGGATAATAATAGACAATACTTTCTTAATAATATGAGTAGTTTGCACATTTAATGTTTTAATAAATAAGATAGTTTTATCATAAACTTTTGCACAACAAAGGTAATCATAAACAAAACAAAAAGACATCCCATAGACTGGGAGAAAATATAAGCAAATGATTTGACCTAAAATAATTTAATTTCCAAAATAAAAAACTCATACAATTCAATAACAAAATGCAAACAACTCAACTGAAAAATGGGCAGAAGATATAAATATGCATTTCTGCAGAAAA
This sequence comes from Ovis canadensis, assembly GCF_042477335.2. Lineage (NCBI taxonomy): Eukaryota > Metazoa > Chordata > Mammalia > Artiodactyla > Bovidae > Ovis > Ovis canadensis. Next base: position 67,718,698 of record NC_091250.1, read on the forward strand.
GATCATAGAGACAGCAAGGGAATTGTAGGAAAACATCTACTGTTGCTTCATTGACTACACTGAAGCATTTGGCTTTGTGAATCAAGACAGACTGGGAAATTCATAAAGAGATGGGAATACCAGACCACTTTACCTGTTTTCTGAGAAGTCTGTATATATACAGGTCAAGAAGCAACAGTTATAATCAGACATGGAACAACTGAATGGATCAATATTGGGAAGGGAATATGTCAGGGCTGTATATTGTCACCCTGCTTATTTAATTTATATACAAAGTACATCATGTGACATGCTGGGCTAGATGAATTATGAGGTGAAATCAAGATTTCTTGGAGAAATATCAAAACCTTAGATATGAAGATGCTACCATTCTAATGGAAGAAATTGAAGAGGAACCGAAGAGCCTATTGATGCAGGTGAAAGAGGAGAGTGAAGAAGCTGACTTAAAACTCAATATTCAAGAAACTAAGATCATGGCATCCAGTCCCATCACTTCATGGCAAATTTAAGGGGGAAAAGTGGACACTGACAGGTTTTATTTTCTTGGGCTTTAAAATCACTGTGAATGGTGACTGCAGTCATAAAATTAAAAGACACTTGATCCTTGGAAGAAAAACTATGACACATTTAGTGTATCAAAAAACAGAGGCATCTGCTTTCCTGACAAAGATCCATATAACCAAAGTTATGTTTGTTTTTTTTTCCAGTATTCATGTACAAATGTGAGAGTTGGACTATAAAGAAGGCTGAGCACCAAAGAATTGATGCTTTTGAACTGTGGTGTTGGAGAAGACTCTTGAGAGTTCCTTGGACTACAAGGAGACCAAATTAGTGGATCCTATAGGAAATCAACCCTGAATATTCATTGGATGGACTGATGCTGAAGCTCTAGTACTTTGGTTACCTGATGCAAAGAGATGACTCTGATTCTAGGAAAGACTGAGGGTAGGAGGAGAAATGAGAGACGGAGGATGAGATGGTTGGATGACATCACTGACTCAATGAATATGAGATTGAGCAAACTCTGGGAGATAGTGAAGGACAGAAAAGACTGGTATGCTGCAGTCTGTGGAGTCACAAAGAGTGAGGCATGATTTAGTGACTGAAAAACAACAACGAATAATAACAATAAGAGAAGATACACAGGTGCCAATAAGCATATGAAAAGATGCTCATCATCACCAATTATTAGAAAAATGCAAGTCAAAACTACAATGAGGTACTGCTTCACACCAATTAGAATGGTCATCACTAAAAGTCTATGAGTAATAAAGGCTTCCCTGGTGGCTCAGTAGGTAGAGAATCTGCCTGCAATGACAGAAACCAGCTGCAATGCAGGAGACCTGAATTTGATCTTTGCATTGGGAAGATCCCCTGGAGAAGGAAATGGCAACTCACTCCAATATTTTTGCTTGGGAAATCCCATGGACAGGGGAACTTGCCAGACTACAATCCATGTGATTACAAGCAACTAAACCAAGACCACCAAGTATTAATAGTAAATGCCGGAGAGGGTGTGAAGAAAAAGGATTTTTCTTGCCCTGTTGATGCAACTGTAAATTGGTTCAACCAGTATGGAAAATAGGTGTGGGTTCTTCAAAAAGTAAAAATAGAGATGCCATATAACGCGACAATCCCACTCCTGGGGATATACCCAGACAAAACTATAATGCAAAAAGAACATACGCCACTTGTTTATAACAGCACTATTTACAGCAGCCAAATGTCCACTGACAGATAAATGGAAAAATATGTTTTATAAAACATATTTAAAACATATGTAAAATATATTTAAAAGATATCTTTTATAAAACGTATCTTTGTCCATTTATCTGTCAGTGACATTTGGCTGTTGTAAATAGTGCTGCTATAAACAGCACTATATATATATATATATATATATACACACACACACTGGAATATTACTCAGCCATTTAAAGAATGAAATAATGTTATTTGCAGCAACAGGGATAGGCCTAGAGATTATCATACTAAGTGAGGTAAGTCACAATGAGAAATACAAATATCATATGATACCACTTATATACAGAATCCAAAATAAAGTAGAAATGAATATATCTATTAAATAAAAAACACATTTACAGATATATAGAACAGACTTGTGGTTGCCAAGGGAATGATAGGGGAGAGAAGAACTGAGAGTTTGGGATTAGTTAATGCCAACTGTTATATATAAGAATGTATAACAACAAGGTCCTACATTATTGCACAGGTAACTACATTCTATATCCTGTGATAAACTGTAATGAAAAAGAGTATGAAAATTGTAACTAGGTCACTTTGCTATACAACAGAAATTTAAAATAACATTGTATATCAACTATATTGAAATAAAATTTAAAAAGACAGTTTTAAGTTACTTCCTAAAATAAATATAAAACATTTACAAATACCAAAATATCTTTATATAGTCTCTGATATATTGCATTCAAGATTTTGTATTTATTTATGGGATACATATTGATACAACAGTTAATGTAGTCATTGGGATCACAAAACAAACACTAATTCATTAGTTTACTCATATATGCATATTTCAGAGAATCATACTTCTGCATAGAAAACTTCATCATTGTTTTTTAATCATAGTACTTTTATTGAAACTAGTATTTTGAGCTTATTGGTTCATTTTCTTCATCACATATGTTGAATACTTTCTTTCTACTGAGCACATTAAGAGAACTGAAGTCCATAATATTTAGTTGTATTCCAAAGTCAAGAAACCAGTGAGTAAATGCAGAGGTAGTACTTCACAGGCATGAAGCTTCTAGCTCATTGCTTAGCTCACTTATCTAGACTTTTTTACCTTTTTAAATATGTAGAGATAAGCCCTTTAATATGATACTAGGCTTTATTTTGATGGATCTAATGAATTAGACTCAGCCTATCCTCCCTTCCCAAAAATCCAATAATGTGCATAATGAATTCTTCTCATTCTCTGTGCACCTGTTCTCCCTCATTATATCTGAAAATTTGGGATTGTTCCAAAGTGCTCTGTAATGAATTTTTGTAAGCAAGACAAGTAAAAGAAATTCTTCAAGGGCAGAATGAATTGGCTTTAAAACTGTGCTAAATAAGTAGGAGGGAAGTGATAACAACAGACAGACATGAAGCAGGCATCATTTGGAGGTAGGAAGATTTCATGGAATAAAGAATCATTCTGCCAGCAACAAAAGGTAAAAAAGTCAAAATAGTCTCAGTATTTTGAGCATCAACTCATATTTCCAATGACCAGATTTTTCCTGTATTTATTTTTGGAAAATATTTAAGCAATATAATATTTTATGTCTTTGAATATATATATATATGTGTGTGTATATATATATATATATATATATATAAAGATATTTGTCTTATGTTTGTAGCTACTGTGTTTCTGTAAGTATTACATAGATTTATTTCACTTGCATTACAATTATTTCTATTATCTAATCACTTATCTTTGTCTATATTTCAATGTGTTTTGAATTCTGGAGGTTGACATAGAATAATTTCTCATTTACAAATTGATTCATCAATGGAGACTAAAGTTATACATGAGGAAACCCTAGCAAAGCCTTCTATTTAAAAGTAAAAAAAAAAAAAGTTTTATATGTGAAAAAATAAAATAAAGTAAAATAGAGGGTACCAGCTGAGCTTTAAATAGTTACTTTGACTCTTATCATTAACTTTTGAAGTATGTAGATTAGTCCTTTATTTTTTGTCCTTTTTTTTGATGGATCAAGTAACATAATGCAAATTATTTCATATTAAAAATCTATAAAATTTCAATAGTTCATATTTCTGTCAGGAGTTCTGGCTGAATTAAAGTAGAAAAAGGTGCATATAGAATTTAAGCCTGTTGTAATTGATCTAAATCCTCCTCAGAAGACTACTAGAAAAAAAAGTTAGCAGAAAAATTCAGCTGTTAAATCAGTAGGAGTCTCAGAAAATACATTTTGGAGTGGTGGAACTTTTTTCCCTTCCTCTCTTCCTTTCTGCTTCCTTCTTCCTTTCCAAAGGAGCACTATTGATCTACTTTATGATAATGCCATTCCAAAAATATTGTCAGTCTGTGAGTTAATGAACCAAATTTCAGGGCATTAATTGCATATTATTTATAATACTCAGCAGGCTTCACCCATTAATGAAAGTGATTCCAGTTTGTGATGGCCTACAATATTGGTTACATAAAGAGCTTCAGAATATCTTTGGCTTAATCCAAGCTTCATTTTCTGCTGTTATGTTTCTTCTATTTATTTATTGTGGCATATTATTATATGGTACTAATATACCATTAGTAATCATAAAACTCTAAAGGAGTTGGCTTTCAACAGAGCTAATATATGCCACAATAAGGGCTAATAAAATAATAATTGCTAATATTCACTGAGTGTTTGTTTACTTTATGCTCAACACTGTCCTAAGTATGGAAAATATAATATTTCCTTAACCACTTAAACCAGTGTTTTAAAGGAAAAGAAAACAATGAATGAAAGCAGAGACAATGTTTTGATGATAATAGAAGCAAATGTAGCCAATGGTTTTATTCACCTTTATTTTGAATTTTCTGAGTCTGTGTTTTCACTTGTCCTTAACCCTAGTATTAGGTACTACGCATTTCTTTACTTCTAACTGAATACTATGGACTGAAAATAATTTCTACACTTTGATAGAAAAATGTTCCATGGAATATTTAAATAGTTCTCTTTGTAAATTGGCTCCCTTTGTTAAAAGTCAGCATTTTGTGAGGCTGCTCATTTTAACAATGACAAGAATTTTAGGAAGAAAAGAGCCTCAAAGAAATAATAAGTTATTGAACTCACACTCAACAAGTCTAAGTCTGTCTCAATTTTTTAAATAAGAAAAAAATAATTCCTATGATATTTTCAAGTTTATACATGTCAGAATTTGAAGATTTAATTTAGGTACTTTTTCAGATGGTTGTGCTGTTTGGTAGAGGGTTGGAGATGGTCAAGTGCAGGTGGAGGTCACCAGAATTTGTTTCCTGGAGGTGAATTACAGGTGTGTGGGCTCAGATTATAAAGGCCTGTGATCAAATTAAGGCTTCACAACTGATACATTTTGAAGGTTTAGGCAATTTTCTCCAAGCCCTTTGAGCCTCAGCTTCTACAATGATAACTAAAGTGAAAGTAATAATGTTTTCCTCAGAGTGGGTGGTAGGAAAAGTACTTTGTATACATGTGTCCTGGATAAACTTGGTGATAAACTTCTTCCTATCACCTGTGTAACTTCAGCAAGTCACTTAAAACCTTCCAACAAATAGGGACAATAATGGTATATTTGAGTGAAAGCAGGATCATGGACTTGATATTTATTTTGAAAATTATTTTATTTTGTCAAACCATAGAAAGAAGTTATTCAACTCAAATTGCAGTCCTGGCTTCATAGGTGTGAATGGGCCCAGCTACATGTAATAACTTCGGAAACCTGACCTGTGATATTGACATTCAGACTTCAGAGAAAATAAACTCTACTAAAAAACTTATCACACAAAATGTGATATAGTTTACTCCCTGCTTTATGATATTTCATGTGTTTGATCTATAAATTTTCTGAAAGCAAAAACTTTGTGTTGCCATGGAAACATTCTTAGAATCATTGAATGCCTTCATTTGTTTTTTACATCAAGTGCCCTGACGTTCTGGAGTAAAAAATTTAGTACATATTGAAATTTACTGACTTCATAATCTTATCTGTTAACTCTAATTCTCATTCTTTTCACCTACAAAATGGAGGTTAATAGTGAGATATCATTTAATACCTTCAACTGAGGTATTGCATGAAGTCTTTAACATAGATTTGTAGACAGTAAATAATATAGTTCCAATTACTTGAGATAGGTGCTAGCCTTGTTATTTGATAAATATGGAATACTTTTTGAGACATAAACCTGAAATAGTGATCATATAAAAGAATATAAAAAGATATTTCCTCACATCAAATTCTTTTTCACAACTTTACTGAGCTATTTTTAAGGTCGATAACTTGATGGTTTTTACATACCTGGATGCATTGTGGATGGATCTCCAAAACAAGTTAAATAACTTATCCATCACCATTACAGTTACCTTTGTGTGTGTGAGTGATAAGATTTATTAGCTATCTTAGAAAATTTCAAGTTATGGAGCCCAGTATTTCTGATGATTATTGTTATGCTATTCCTTAGATCTCCAGCACTTGGCCTTTCCTGGTAGCTCAGAGGTTAAAGCATCTGCCGGCAATGCGGGAGACCCGGGTTCAATCCCGGGGTTGGGAAGATTCCCCTGGAGAAGGAAATGGCAACCCACTCCAGTATTCTTGCCTGGAGAATCCCATGGACAGAGGAGCCTGATGGGCTACAGTCCATGGGGTCACAAAGAGTCGGACACGACTGAGCGACTTCACTTTCACTTTCACACTTTTGCTAACAAAGGTCTGTTTAGTCAAAGCTATGGTTTTTCCAGTAGTCATTTATGGATGTGAGAGCTGGACTATAAAGAAAGCTTAGAGCCTAAGAATTGATGCTTTTGAACTGTGGTGTTGGAAAAGACTCTTGAGAATCTCTTGGACCACAAGGAAATCAAACCAGTCCATCCTAAAGGAAATCAGTCCTGAATATTCATTAGAATGGCTGATGCTGAAGCTAAAATTCCAATACTTTGGCCACATCATGCAAAACACAGACTGATTGGAAAAGACCCTGATGCTGGGACGGATTGAAGGCAGGAGGAAAGGGGACTGCAGAGGATGAGATGATTGGATGACAACACCGACTCAATGGACATGAGCTTGAGCAAGCTCCAGAAGTTGGTGAAGGACAGGGAAGCTTGGCTTGCTGCAGTCCATGGGATTGCAAAGAGTTGAGCCTGATTGAGCGACTGAACTGAAACTTTTCTACCCTTTGACCAACGCTTCCCCATTTTCTACACCCCATGGCCCCTGGAAATTATCATTCCACTCTCTACTTTTATGAGTTTGACTTTTTTAGACTCCACATGTAAGTGAGAGCATTCAGTTTTTGTTTTCCTATGTCTGGTGTATTTCACTTAGCCTAATGTCCTCTAGATTCAACCATGTTATAGTAAGTGGCAGAATTTTTTTTTTTAAAGGCTGAATTATATTTGATCCTATATATATGTATATATCATATACATGTATTTCTATCATATATTTACACCTGTTGACAAACATTTAGGTTATTCTATATTGGGCAATTATAAATAATGCTATAAATAAATGTTTCATGTTGTATTCTAAAATACAACTTAAAAATGACCAGTAGGTATATCAAGGGATTCTCAGCATCAGTTATCTTTAGAGAAATGTAAATCTAAACCACAAACCGATATCATCTCAATCTTCTTAGAATGACTGTTACCAAAAAGGTAAAATATGTAAATGTTAGTGAGGATTTGGTGAAAAGAGAACACTTATACATTATTGGGAATGTAAATTTGTACAACCACTATGGAAAATAGTATAGAGGTTCCTCAAAAATTAAAATAATCCAGCAATCCCACTTCTGGGTATATTGCCAAAGGAAATAAAATCAGCATCACACTTTCTAAAAGTTGAAACACCAATATTCCTGTAGACTATGTATAACAACCAGGATTCTTACTTGTTTTAAATGATATACCTATCTTTACTAAAAAGCTTTAGAAGCACAAAGAATCAGATACAGAAAATACATAAAAATTATTCTACGAAGGTAGAAGGACAATAGCAGGTCAGTATGCAGTCATAGCTATTGCCACTGACCACTGATAATACTTCCAAACTTCAGTACCTCTAACACAATTGTAAATCGTAATTTCTCTACAGAGTCAATGATTTATCAAACACCTGTAGTTGTTATTTCCTTGTATTTCAAAGTCCTGAGATATGAAACATTGGGCATCTATGTAGATTTATGAGCAAAGAAAGTGAATCTAGAATCTTGTTTCCATAACTGGAATATAGATCCTGCCTCCTGGATTTAAGGATTCATATAATAGTAGATTACTACAAAGTATGAAGTGTGGTTTTTGTGACAAAGTAAAAGCTTCATATGCTTCTAGAGCATATTAATGTATTCAAGTAAAAAACCACTCAACCTCCATAATACTTTGTTATTTAGTCACAAAGTCTTGTCTGACTCTTTTGCAATGTCAGGGACTTTAGTCCAATCTCATGGACTTCTGTCCATAGGATTTCCCAGGTAAGATTATTGAAGTGGATTTCCATTTTCTTCTCTAGGGGATCTTCTTGACCCAGGGATTGAATCTGCATCTCCTGCATTGCAGGTTTATTCTTTACTATAATACTTTAGGCACTGGTAAAATAATAAAAAAGAAAGCAAACCTCCTGGCCTCATGGAGATTATATACTAGGGTAGATTTAATAGATTGGAGAAGGCAATGGCACCCCACTCCAGTACTCTTGCCTGGAAAATCCCATGGATGGAGGAGCCTGGAAGTCTTCAGCCCATGTGGTCGCTGAGGGTCAGACACGACTGAGCGACTTCACTTTCACTTTTCACTTTCATGCATTAGAGAAGGAAATGGCAACCCACTCCAGTGTCCTTGCCTGGAGAATCCTAGGGATGGAGGAGCCTGGTGGGCTGCAGTCTATGGGGTCGCACAGAGTCGGACATGACTGAAGCGACTTAGCAGCAGCAGCAGCAAATTCAATAGATAGTACATCCATAAGTCAATAAATATATAATTAAGCTGGTAATAACAAGTACACTGATATATATAGACCAGAAAGAAAAAAAAGTTGTGAAAGAGAGTGAAAACAGAATAATTTAAGGCTGTATAATATATATCGAGGAATAAAAATGATGAAAACACACCTGATAAATTTTGGCTGAGTAAAATAAATCAGTGATGTTAGCTTTCATTGAGATAGAGAACACTTAGAGAAAATTGATTTGGTGAGTGAAAAATAATACTTTGGTTGTAAAATTGAGATAAATGTTATCAGTAAATGAAAATAAATACATGTATCCAGATTTAAGAGAAAATCTTTGGGCTAAAAATCTAACTATGGAGAATCACCCACAGTCAAATGGAATTTAGAGTTAAAATATTGAATAATATTAACTGAGACTGAATGTAAATAAACAAGTCAAATAGTCTATTGTCTGAGCCCCTGAGCTTCTTAGGCTTGCCTGGTGGTTCAGTGGTTAAGAACCTGATGGCCAGTGCAGGAGATGCGGGTTCTATTCCTGGGTCTGGAAGATGCCCTGGAGAAGGAAATGGCAACCCACTCCAATATTCTTAAGTGGAAAATCCCATAGACAGAGGAGCCTGGTAGGCTACAGTCCATGGGATCACAAAGGGTTGGATACAACTGAGTGACTAAGATTCTTAATATTCAGAGGTAAGGAACAAATATAATCAAGTAAACTGAAAGTCACTCAGTTGTGTCTGACTCTGTGACCTAATGGACTGTACCCTGCCAGGCTCCTCTGTCCATGGAAATCTCCAGGCAAGAATACTGGAGTGGGTAGCCTTCTCTTCTCCAGGGGATTTTCCTGATCAGGGATCAAACCCAGGTCTCCTGCACTGCAGGCAGATTCTTTACCATATGAAGCACCAGGGAAGCCCAGTATAATCAAAGAAGACTGGAAAAGACTCTTTAAGGACTGAAAAAGACTCTCAAATGACTGAAAATGTACAGAGTGTGGACTCTTATAAGCTATGAGAAGAGAGTGCATCAGGAGGGGATCGAACTACAGCTGCCAATCATAGGTGCTAAAATCTTATGTGTACCACTACCCTTTTTTACCTAGTTTCATTTCCACTTATCCCACTGAATATGTTCTCTTTTTAAAAGTCCTCCATTGTAAAGATTTTATTTCAGAATCAATCCATACCTTTAGCTATCCCTACTCACAAACCATCAGTTATTTTTTGGATTATTATCTCTTGGTTCTTAATATTGCCTTTCCTGAAGATGCTATTCATCAATAGATAGACAAACCGACTTTGGCACAGTTAAGCAACTATTTACAACTCCCCAAATCCCAGATCAAGTGAGAGGTCTGGGTATTTTCTTTCCCTGAAACAATAAAGAATTATTTATTACTAAAAATCATTCTAATTTTTTATCTTTTTATTCCTCATATATAAAAAGATAGGAAAATTAATATCTGAAAATATATTTTTGCATTAAACATTTTTGTATACATATATGGGCTTCCCTGGAGCTCAGTGGTAAAGAATCCATCTGCAATGCAGGAGCCACAGGAGACTGGGTTCAATCCCTGGGTTGGGAAGATCCCCTGGAGAAAAAAATGGCAATCCACTCCAGTATCCTTGCCTGGAAAATCTCATGGACAGAGGAGCCTGGTGGACTACAGTCCACAGGGTTGCAGAGAGTCAGACACAACTGCAGGACTAAACAACAACATATAAAATCGTATAAGAAAGGAAAATACTATCCAGATTTCTATATCTCACTTCCATTATCCCATGTATTTCCAAACATTTCTTTTTAAGCAACTCATGGGGATTTCTTCACACCATATTCCTCTTATCAAGAGTTTGATCTGATAATAAAAACAAGAAGAAAATAAAAACATTCAGACCATGCCATGGAAATACATGTTCACCGAATCTATAATTCTATATATAGTATAATGATTGCAATCAAGAGTTCTGAAAGGGTCAGGAGACAGCAGTGGTAAATAAAATTTATGTAGCTTAAATACTCATCAAAGGAATACCACCTCAGTTAGAAAATTGCCACTGAATCAACAGTTCCTTTATTAGATTGCACTAAGATATTGTACAATGTAGAACTTCACACATATTTATTATTTTGCAATTTAGTCACATTATCTCCCTTGACCTTCAATTCATAATTCATTCTTCTTTTTTAAATTTACTTCAGCTTACAAGAGTGCCATGTCAGAAGTCGATAACATCATATGCAAACATTAAAAAAAAAATACATTGAAAGGATCTTGTGGATTGAGAAATAATTTCTTGGTTCAGTTCAGTTCAGTTCAGTTCATTTCAGTCATTCAGTCGTGTTGGACTCTTTGCAACCCCATGAACTGCAGCACACCAGGCCTCCCTGTCCATCACCAACTTCAGGAGTTCACCCAAACCCATGTCCATCGAGTTGGTGATGCCATCCAATGATCTCATCCTCTGTCGTCTCCTTCTCCTCCTGCCCTCAATCTATCCCAGCACCAGGGTCTTTTCAAATGAGTCAGCTCTTTGCATCAGGTGGCCAAAGTTTTGGAATTTCAGCTTCAACATAAATCCTTCCAATGAAAACCCAGGATTGATCTCCTTTAGGATGGACTGATTGGATCTCCTTGTAGTCCAAGGGACTCTCAAGAGTCTTCTCCAACACCACAGTTCAAGAGCATCAATTCTTCAGCACTCAGCTTTCTTTACAGTCCAACTCTCACATCCATACATGACCACTGGAAAAACCATAGCCTTGACTAGATGGACCTTTGTTGACAAAGTAATCTCTCTGCTTCTTAATATGCTATCTAGGTTGGTCATAACTTTCCTTCCAAGGAGTAAATGTCTTTTAATTTCATGGCTGCAATTACCATTTGCAGTGATTTTGGAGCCCAAAAAATAAAGTCTGACACTGTTTCCCCTTTTATTTGCCATGAAGTGATAGGACCAGATACCATGATCTTAGTTTTTTGAATGTTGAACTTTAAGCTAACATTTCTACTCTCCTCTTTCACTTTCATCAAGAGGCTCTTTAGTTCTTCTTCACTTTCTGCCATAAGGGTGATGTCATTTGCATATCTGAGGTTATTGATATATCTCTTGGCAATCTTGATTCCAGCTTGTGCTTCTTCCAGCCCAGCGTTTCTTATGATGTACTCTGCATGTAAGTTAAATAAGCAGGGTGAAAATATACAGCCTTGACGTACTCCTTTTCCTATTTGGAGCCAGTCTGTTGTTCCATGTCCAGTTCTAACTGTTGCTTCCGGACTGCATACAGGTTTCTCAAGAGGCAGGTGGTCTGGTATTCCCTTTTTTTTTTTTTTCAGAATTTTCCACAGTTTATTGTGATCCACACAGTCAAAGGCTTTGGCATAGTCAATAAAGCAGAAATAGATGTTTCTCTGGAACTCTCTTGCTTTGTCAATGATCCAGCAGATGTTGGCAATTTGATCTCTGGTTCCTCTGCCTTTCCTAAAACCAGCTTGAACATCTGGAAGTTCATGGTTCATGTATTACTGAAGTTTGGCTTGGAGAATTTTAAGCATTACTTTACTAGCATGTGAGGTGAGTGAAATTGTGCGATAGTTTGAGCATTCTTTGGCATTGCCTTTCTTTGGGGTTGGAATGGAAACTGACCTTTTCCCGTCCTGTGGCCATTGCTGAGTTTTCCAAATTTGCTGGCATATTGAGTGCAGCACTTTCACAGCATCATCGTTCAGGATTTGAAATAGCTCAACTGAAATTGTAGTGATGCTTTCTAAGGCCCACTTGACTTCACATTCCAGCATGTCTGGCTCTAGGTGAGTGATCACAGCATCATGATTATCTGGGTCATAAAGATCTTTTTTGTACAGTTCCTCTGTGAATTCTTGCCACCTCTTCTTAATATCTTCTGCTTCTGTTAGGTCCATACCATTTCTGTCCTTTATCGAGCCCATCTTTGCATGAAATGTTCCCTTGGTATCTCTAGTTTTCTTGATGCAATCTCTAGTCTTCCCCATTCTGTTGTTTTCCTCTATTGCTTTGCATTGATCGCTGAGGAAAGCTTTCTTATCTCTCCTTGCTATTCTTTGGAACTCTGTATTCAAATGGGTATATCTTTCCTTTTCTCTTTTGCTTTTCACTTCCATTCTTTTCACAGCTATTTGTAAGGCCTCCTCAGACAGTCATTTTGCTTTTTTGCCTTTCTTTTTCTTGGGATGATCTTGATCCCTGTCTCTTATACAATGTCACTAACCTATGTCCATAGTTCATCAAGCACTCTGTCTATCAGATCTAGTCCCTTAAATCTATTTCTCACTTTCACTGTATAGTCATAAAGGATTTGATTTAGGTCATACCTGAATGGTCTACTGGTTTTCTCCACTTTCTTCAATTTCTTGGTTAGTACTTTAAATTGATACTTATGGAATGCATATAAATTTAATGTAGAAAAGTTTATATTCTGCCAATCCCAAATGTAACAGGAATTTTAGCTGAACATAGGTCATTATTTGCACATTAATTCTGCATTGGCAGAAACTTGGAAATTGTCATCCTGGATCAGACTCAGGATGAATTAAGGAGTAGCTTCTCTTTATAAAACTGAGCTGTTCATTCAGCAAACATTTCTTGGCATTTATAAAATTTCAGAATCAGTTTTCAGTAATAAGGAAAGAGAAGTGAACAAAGTGAAGAGCACCTGGATTCATGGACTTATACTCAGTACTAATATTGAAATTAAATATATCCTTGTTATTTTCATACTGAATAATTACTGTATGCACATATATAACTGTATGTTGCTCTTCAGTTGCTAACTCATGTTTGACAGGCTTCTCTCTCCTTCACTATCTCTTGGAGTTTGCTCAAACTCATGTCCATTGAGTCAATGATATAATTGTATGTTATTAAATTATTACATAGTAATATTGAGTTGTGGTTCTGGAGAAGACTCTTGAGAGTCTCTTGGACTGCAAGATCAAACCAGCCAATTCTAAAATAAGTCAGTCCTGAATATTCATTGGAAGAATTGATCCTTAAGGTTAAGCTCCAATACTTTGACCACCTGATGCAAAGAGCCAACTCACTGGAAAAGACTCTGATGCTAGGAAAGTTTGAAGGCAAAAAAGAGAAGAGGGGGTCAGAGGATGAGATGGTTGGATACCATCATTGACTCAATGGACATGACTTTGAGCAAACTCCAGGAGATAGTGAACGACAGGGAAGCAAAGCAAGCTGTGGTCTACGGAGTTGCAGAATCGAGCATGACTAGTGACTGAACAACAACAGTCATAGGAAATGGTGGCGCTTTTTGCAATAATTATTAGATTAGAATAGTATGGCTATATTCTTGAACTGGTTTATTTTAAACTTACATCACTGAAATTACACCAATTGTCCTACCCCTGGAGTATATTTATTTGGTGAGTATGTATCAATACATAATACAATATTAATACCAAGTTTGATTTATGACTGTGTTTAAGATTTTCTGAAGAATACCAAAGCATCCCAAGTTTTGTCCAACATCCCTTTACAACTTTTGCTTTGCAAATCATACACATCATTGAAGTTAAGCAACATGCTAAACTATTAATAATACTGTGAGAGAAAACCCTTCTGTGTTCCCATATAACTTGCTTAAATTGTAGCCTATACATTTGAACCCCTGGCCCTTTATATTTGTTGGTTCCAGGTCCATGAATGTGAAGGGTTGACTGTATTCTATTCATTGCACCATGCCATTTTATATAAGGAACTTGAGCATCTGAAATCCACAGAGGCTCCTAGAACCAATCCCCCATGGATATCAAGAAATGACTGTGACTGTGAAAACTTCATTTCATATATGTATGCTGGTATAAAATGCTACAGTTAAGCTAGAGGTATAGATGCTCTCTCTACAGTTTTCTGATTTAATTTAATATGTTTTATTTCTCAATGCAACATGAGCTCTCATTCCTCTATGCCTTTGCCCATGATGTTTCCTCTGCCCAAAAGGCTTTTTCTTTTTTTTTTTTAAATCTTTTGCTCAATTTTCTTCATCCTTCAAGATTCAGTTCAGTGGTTTTCTCTTCCAGAAAATAGGTTCTGATTTTGCATTCTAAATCCCAGTCCCTGTGAAAAACATATTAAACTTTCACCGTTTCATTTCATAATAAATTTTGTTATCCCTGTTATACAGATGAAACATAGAAGCTCATAGGAATTTTTTAACTTCCCCAAAGGCAAACAGGTTGTTAAGCTAGGAACTGACACCAAGCCATCTGGCTACAGAGTGATTTTGCATACTGTCCTGCAAATGTATTGAATTTTCATTTTGAATATTTTTAAATAGTTATATCTTCCATTAAACTATAAGTTCAGGTAGGTGAGAACTACCCACATTTCTCATCACACCTATCTATCAATTGACATCCCATAAATATTAATCAATATAGAAATAAATGTATACCTAAATGACTAAAATTTTATTGCATTCCATGGAACTAAATATTATTTTAAACAACTTTTCTATTGAAAATATATTACTTATGTGAAATTGAAATTGACTTCCTCTTAGCTTTCCACTTTCACGTTAGTTAAATCCCTTGGTAACCCTTATCACTTTAATTCATTCCCTTCCAAGGTTTATAAACAACTCTTATTTCAAGGCAAATCTTCCCATTTCCTTTGTTGCTATTCACATGCAATAACTTCAATGTATGGTCCTGGCCATTCCCCTTTATTAAAATTGGATTCAATTCAACAAAATCCCAAAACTATTTGATGATCACAAGCTCAGTTTTTTTTCTTTACTGATCTAATTGTGATTAGTAGATTTCCATATTGCAACACAAAATTGATTTGACTTGGGAAAAGCAGGTCTGTTTCATTCATTCAAGAGGCCCTGTCTTCATTATGGCATCTAAATATTCTATTTCCCTTTATCTCATACAGTATTTGTTTTCCTCCTCTTTCTCTTTGCTTCCTTCCTTCCCTTCCTTCACCATTCTTTCTCTTCCTCCTTCTTTCTTTTAAAATTAATTTATTTTAATCAGAGGCTAATTACTTTGCAATAATGTAGTGGTTTTTGCAATACATTGATATGAATCAGCCATGGGTGTACGTGTATCCTCCTCCTGCTTTTTAAAGACTCTTATTGTTATATTCTTATAGGTGAGCATATATTCTCTTTTGCACAAACAGTCTGAGGTCACACTGGTAGTCAAATACAGAAGTTGTTCTGGATTTTTCCCTTATTATGAAAGTATTATTACAAACAGTTGCATTAAATTAGTCCTAATGGATATTGCTGATTTTTACTAGGTAGTTCTGGTTTCTGCCACTGTCTCTTCTAGCAACATAGGAAAACCTTATGCAGAGAACACTATTCTCACTGATCAAACGTATCAGTCTGAAAGATTGACTCGTACATATTTCTAAAGCTCTGTCTTTTTACGATTGTCTTTTCTCCAGTACTTTGGCTTGCAAATTCAAGCTGCTTCAGCTCCCTGAATCCTAGTCTTTCTTCTCTGTTGAGCAAGATAATTTTCTTTGCTTTATTTTCCTTTCCTTGCACAGCAGTCCAGAAACTACATCTATAAAACAAGTCAAGGTATTTCTAATGCTTTCTTCATTTATGTTTTATACATATTTGTTTCAGGTATCTAGTTGTTAGATATTTAGAGTGAGCCTTATCAATGTGTTACCCCATAATGGATGCAAATAAATAGTTCACATTCACTTTTTAAAAATTGTATATAAAATCTTGAAAATTAAGAAAACTTAATCAGATACTAAACAAAATGCACTTATTTAGGTCTGTTGTGATACAAGAAAGTATACCTATTGATTCCCCAGTGTTTGACCCCAAGTAGGTTGCAATTTATTTGAAGAGAAGCACACAAGCACTTATAAATATAGCATAAATATAATTCTGTATTGAAAACTTTTAACTGAATAGAAGTGTACATAGCCATGTCATTGTGATCAATAGACAAATTCAAGTAGGAGACAGTATGGTTCTGGGTCCAAGTATAGATATGATTTCTGAGGTATAGGGAAATAAGGGAAAAGTTTAAATGGTAATTTTTTTTTTCTGTAGTACACATGGAAAACACAAGCATGAAGGGCAGACAGAACAGTCTGAATTGAGTGAAACCCTTAGGAGGAGAAAATTAGCTGGTAGGACAGCCACTGGATAATCTCTTCCACTGACTTCATGTTTGAAGCATGAAATTAGTACATATGTGTAATGCAATAGTGAGATAAGAATATTAATCAACAGCATCAATTAGTTTAAATGGAGTGTAAAAGAGGAAAAAATGACAAACTAAGTGTACTGAAAGATGGAGTGGTATTAAATTGAATAAGTAACTCTTGCTATGAGGATGTGAAGAGAAACCCAGCTTTAACTTGAAAATTGAAGTTTGAGTATTACTTAGTGCCTGGATGGTTGAGAGAGGGAGAGAAGACTGCTCCAGGCCAAATGAACAGCAAATATGAAGACTCAAAAGCAAAGTTAGTTAGTTGTGGATAGTTAAACTCTAGTTAGTTGTGAAACTACAAGTGGGACTGCAGTATAAAGTCCAAAAAGATAGAATTTGGACTTAAGAGTCAGCAAGCTGCTTTTTTGTTACTGTCATTTTCAGACAGTTTGTTTCTTTTTTGTTTGTTTTGCTGATTTTCTTTTTGTGTGTGTGTGTGTGGTAAGATGAACACAGTGGTATAGAATGTGGTTTAGAAAGGAGATAAGGAGTTGGTTTGAGTCATTGAAGTGTGATGCTCTGAATTAGAGTGAAGCGAGTGTGACAAGGATGAAAGTGATGGGTTCAAGTCACTATGAAGGATTTATCGATAGAAAATATTTACAAAAACATTTAATTCCTACTTATTAATATACAAAAATTATTTTTGCTTTTCTTTACTGATAAAGTCATTTGCTTCTTTATTTACCTGTAACTTGCCTTGCTTCAAAGAGTGTTTAATATGGAGAGAATCTAATGCTGCAGGTATGTTCCACAGGAAGAAAAAAGTCACAATGGATGGAAGATGATGGGCAAGATGTGCTGCAATTAGGTGACAGTAAAGAATTCTGGTAAGAATCAGTAGCTGACATTTTGACATAATGGTCAGGGAAGAGATATACGTCCTAATGCCCAAGTTGTATATATATATAGATATATGTATACATATATAATATGTAATATATAATATATATAGAATAAATTTGAAGCCATAAAAATGAATAAGTTTCTAAAAGTATTTAGTGTAAGAAAAACTAGTCGAAGCTTGAATCTCGGTGAATATAAACACTCATGATTTAAAAAAATCTTTCCCCAAAGCTCTGAGTTTTATCAAATAAGAATTACAGCGCTTTTTCATTCACTTTTTTTAACCATATATTTCATCCTTGGAAGGTTAAACCATATTCATATCTTTCAATAATCATATATTTTTTCATAAAAATACAACTTTTATCAAAGCAGTAGGCAATTTCTACAATTTCAAATAAAAATATATTTTCTAGCTTTCAGAATCATGCATTTTTAAAAGATAATGCAATTTTAAGAAGCTACAAAAGACCATTTCATTTATCTCACTGTGTGTGCGTGTAGCTTTATAAGCTCATTTCTTGTAAACATTTCATTTGTCTACCTTATGTTGTAGCTCATGCTCCTGGGCTACTTAGGTGAATATTAGTCTGAATCATAGCGGATGTTGAGAATATAATTGCATTTTTTAAAAAGGTGAAAGTAAAAAATTATTAGATGCCATTATGTTTGCTTTAAAGAGCTCATCAGGATGGTGTGTTATATATAATTAAAACTATCTTTATAGTTAGATTTGGTATTTTTACGATGTAAACACTTTTAAGTATTTGACAGCTCATTGTAAAGAGTTATAATGCCTTTCCATATGCGTTATACACTGCCCTAGGGTTCCCATCAAGAGACACTACTTCTCCACAGCATCCATTACCAAGTGAGAAATTACTTTATGGAAACCAACACACAAATTTAGAGAAAGCAAATTATCAGTTTATACCAATTGAGAATGAATAAAATATCAACTTTAGCTAAAATTGCAAAACTAAGATGGGAATAAACCTTTAAGTAGGAGCATGCCCCAGCCTGATTCTGACTGTTCTCCAGTGTACTACAAGTTAGAGGAAACTTCCAGACCTCTATTCAGTAATGCTTTCTATCAGTTTCTTTCAGGCAGTGATGTCTACTGTAGAAATGATTTCCTTGTCTGCTGCTATTTTTCTCCTGCTATTTACCTGAAGAGTTGTTGCTATTCAGTTGCTAAGCCAACTCTTTTGCAACCCCATGGACTGCAGCATGTCGGGCTTCCCCTTCACTATCCCCTGGAGTTTACTCAGATTCATGTCCATTGAGTCAGTGATGCCATCCAACCATCTCATCCTCTGTCAGCCCCTTCTGTTCTTGCCTTCAGTCTTTCCCAATATCAAGTTCTTTCCTAATGAGTCGGCTCTTCACATCAGGTGGCCAAACTATTGGAGCTTCAGCATCAGTCCTTCCAATAAATACTCAGGGTTGCTTTCCTAGGATTGACTAGTTTGATCTCCTTGCTGCCCAAGGGACTTTCAGGAGTCTTCTCCAACACCACAGTTCTTTGATGCTCAGCCTTCTTTATGGTCAAGTGCTCACATGCATACATGACTACTGGAAAAACCATAGCTTTAACTATATGAACCATTGTCAGCAAAGTGTCAACAAGGCAATCTGAAGAGTTGCTTAGCACTATTTCATTGCACCTCTACTGAATTTTTTCTGGTAAACTGCATCAAAAAATCTTTGCCCACCTTATACCACCATGTGTCATACTTTGGGAACTGCTGAGTAAATAATCCCCTTATTTTATTTTCCCTAAACAGAAAATAGGATCATCAATTTCCTGATTTGAAATGAAACTCACATTTCCTAATTTGAGACACTGAGTGTCCCATTCTCTCCTTGAATCCACCTTCAGTTTTCCCTTTAGCAAATATTCACTAATAGCCTTCAGTCTGTCAAGAATGCTGTCAGGCTCTTGGAAAAAACTGGAGTAAAGAAGAAAGAGATGATAACCCCTGTCCTGAAGGAGTTTTTACTCTATTAAGAAAAATAAATATTAAATAGGACAGACCTAGTTCTGATCTCGTAGAGTTTATATTCTGCCAGAGAACCCATTAGAGGATAACTTATGTGATTTATTATTTAAACATATGTTTCATACTGAGAACTATGAAAATTCATGTCAGAGGTATCTATTTAGTCTAGAGCCACATTTTTATCAAACATGATGGGCCTGTAACAGGTCAAATAAACTTGTTTTATTTTGCTTTATTTAAAATTTCATTATTGATTTAATATTTAAAGACTGAATGGTGTTTAATTTCACAAAATATAAGCCTCAGTGACAGATAGGAATGAATAGAAGACAAAGCATGCCCAAGTATTCTCAAAAAGGAAGGAGCATGTGAGAAATGTAAACTCCACTGTGTAGATTCTGCAAGGAGAGAGGGGTAGGAGATAAGGATGGTAATGTAGGGAGATTCCAAATCCTGCAAGAAGTTAAAGGTGTGGGGCTGTTGTGGCTTAGTCACTCAATTGTGCACAACTCTTTGCAACACTTTGATGAACTGTAACCAACCAGGCTCTTCTGTCCATGGAATTTTTCAGACAAGAATACTGAATTGGGTCACCACTTACTCCTCCTGGGGATCTTCCCAACCCAGGGATCAAACCTATGTCTCCTGTGTCTCCTGCATTACAGGTGGATTCTTTACTTGCTGAGCTATCATGATAACCTGAGAATATATTTATTGCAGCATTTTTAAGAACTGAAGGAGATATGAATAATTATACCAGAACCACACATAAGATTGGGCAGAATTTAGATTATTATCTTAAGAGTAACAAGGGGCTCTGAAAGGTTTGGATGAGGGGAGAGAGTTAAGATAATTTGTAGGTCAGAAAAAAGGAGTTTGAGAAAGTGATGAGTAGATAAGGGAGACTAGATAGGACAGAATTTCAGTGTTCTAGATGACAGATGATGATACGCATACCTAGGAAGCCAGCAGGGAAAAAATATATTAAATACAGTACTTTATGGGCTCAAGGTGTTGAGACATTCCATTGGCTTATTGTCAAAGATATAATAAAATCATTGTCAGTTTTACACTTGGGAGGCATATATATTAAACGAATCTGGAGAGAAGATCATTCTATACAAGTATATAAGGTAGCTGCAGTGTGATCTGTCTATTCATAGTTCATTAACATCTGAACATTATTAACATAGTTTATTCATAGTTTTTTAACATTTTATCCTCAAAATCCAGAGTCAGCTATAAATTACTAAAAACAAATCTAAGAACACCATTTCTAGATTTTAAACCTGACTATGGAAGTATGTCAAGGCTGTATATTGTCACCCTGCTTATTTATCTTATATGCAGAGTACTTCATGAGAAACGATGGGCTGGAAGAAGCACAAGCTGGAATCAAGATTACCAGGAGAAATATCAATAACCTCAGATATGCAGATGACACCACTCTTATGGCAGAAAGTGAAGAGGAACTAAAAAGCCTCTTGATGAAAGTGAAAGAGGAGAGTGAAAAAGTTGGCTTAAAGCTCAGCATTCAGAAAACGAAGATCATGGCATATGGTCCCATCACTTCATGGAAAATAGATGGGGAAACTGTGGAAACAGTGTCAGATTTTATTTTTCTGGGCTCCAAAACCACTGCAGATGGTGATTGCAGCCATGAAATTAAGAGACGCTTACTCCTTGGAAGAAAATTTATGACCAACCTAGATAGCATATTCAAAAGCAGAGACATTACGTTGCCAGCAAAGGTCCGTCTGGTCAAGGCTATGGTTTTTCCAGTGGTCATATATGGATGCGAGAGTTGAACTGTGAAAAAAGCTGAGCACCAAAGAACTGATGCCTTTGAACTGTGGTGTTGGAGAAGACTCTTGAGAGTCTCTTGGACTGCAAGGTGATCCAACCAGTCCATTCTGAAGGAGATCAGTCCTGGGATTTCTTTGGAATTAATGATGCTAAAGCTGAAACTCCAGTACTTTGGCCACCTCATGCGAAGAGTTGACTCATTGGAAAAGACTCTGATGCTGGGAGGGATTGGAGGCAGGAGGAGAAGAAGACGACAGAGGATGAGATGGTTGGATGGCATCACTGACTCGATGAACGTGAGCCTGAGTGAACTCCGGGAGTTGGTGATGGACAGGGAGGCCTGGTGTGCCGTAATTCATCAGGTCACAAAGAGTCGGACACGAGAGCGAATGAACTGAACTGAACTGAAATGAACTGATGTAACTTATCTTAGGCTTCATTTTTTATTCATGATACAGATAAAATATCTTAAATGGGACATATATATTAAAGAAGTTTGGGGAGTGCTATTCAGATTACTTTGTTAGCATCACGTTTCCCTACATATCCTTTTGTCTTTTTAATGCCATTTCTCTATCTTTTGTCAAAATCCAGCATCCTGATAATGTCCCACCTCAGAATCTTCTATATCAACTGAATACAGTGAATGTACAGCCATTTTCACAAACCAGAAATATAGAAACCATCTTTTCCTATCCTCATATTTGTCATCTGTCATCAGGTTCTGTCTATTTTATATCCCAAATAATTTTCAGGACTATCCAATTCCCTAGATTTCACCTGCCCTCACTTGTCAAAAAAAAAAAAAATATATATATATATATATATACATATATATATATAAACTTTTTCTGGGCTATAGAATTAATCTCTTAACATCCTCCTCAACAAAGTGATTATTTCCAAACACAGTGCTAATGATGTCAATCCCCACTTCCGGCCCTACACCTGTCTCTAACTACCCCATTCAGTGTCTTTTTATTGCCTTTAGTGTAAATGTGTGTGTGTATATGTGTGAGTCTGTGTTCAGGCGTGTCCAACTCTTTATGAACCCATGGATTGTAGCCTGCCAATCTCCTCTGTCCATGGGGTTTCCCAGGCAAGGTACTGGAGTGGGTTACCATTCCTTCCTCCAGGGGATCTTCCTGACCCAGGAATCGAACTTACATCTCCTGCATTTCAGGCAGATTTTTATAGAAAGATTTAGACATCTTCCAAAGAAACTTTCAGATGTGTCCCTTCCTTATTTCTCAAGCCTTATCTTGTCCTCTGCTTCCACTCCTCTCTTAATGTCTATACTAGCTTTTTTTTTTTCACTTTCTTAAATGTGCCTTGATCTCTCTTACTACATGATTTTCCCTCATGTGCTAGAGTGAAAAGCACTCTAGAGTGCTCTTTTCCTTTATTTCTAATGCATTCTTTGAATTTGTCCTGTACATTTCAACTCAAATGTTGCTTTCTGTACGAGGTATTATCTTAATCAATTAACTGAAACTCTCAGATAACCTCATGACAAAGGTAATATTCTTTTCATAGAAATTACCATATTTTTTCTTTTGCTTATTTGATTAGTATTTTATCTGCTCAAAGGCATAAGCTACCTGGAGCACAAACAATAATCGTGGTTTTTGTTTTTGTTTGAATCCATAGCTCTGAACAAATAAGTGTTCCATAAATACAGACTGAATGGATTTAAATCACCCCACATAGACTCAGAATTGAATTTTTCATAAAACAAAAGCTAAAATTTGTGAATTTCTGCACTTGGATAAAATTCAACCATTTGAATAGTATAATGGCACCCCACTCCAGTACTCTTGCCTGGAGAATCTCATGGACGAATGAGCCTGGTGGGCTGAAGTCCATGGGGTGGCTAAGAATCAGACATGACTGAGTGACTTCACTTTCACTTTTCACTTTCATGCATTGAAGGAAATGGCAACTCCAGCGTTCTTGCCTGGAGAATCCCAGGGATGGGAGAGCCTGGTGGGCTGCTGTCTATGGGGTCACACAGAGTCAGACATGACTGAAGCGACTTAGCAGCAGCGGGAATATCTTCTTCAAAGTTCTGTTCCTGTTTATTCCTATACACAGTCTCTTGTACATTTTCTTTCTGTAAAATACTTTTGACTTCCTGAGTTCTAAGTCCATAGAACATTTTGATTCTTTGAATTCCCCATGGATTTCTGTAAAAGCAGAAAACCTTAATTTCTGATTAAAGGTAAGACAAACTGGAATAAGACATGCCTGTTTAGACTTAATATCATGACAGATACAGAACCAAGTATAGATCTCTGATCAATAGACCTTCCTCCTGTCACCAGGCTGCAAAGTCCCTCCTGGATGCATGATGCGTGCCTGCCTTGGCTCACAGACCCCAGGGCTGGCCATGAGATTTCACAACTCATGCTGTATAGTCAGTCAACTGACTTCCTCACAGAAATGGCAGCTATGATGCCTTGGAGCAATGTTATTTCATGAGACCATTGCTAGAATGTCTTTTTATTTTGTACTTGTAAAAGTGTAATAACTGTCTTAACTGTATTACAGCATTTTTAAAAGTAGTCAAACTTTTCAGATAAATATGGTATATACCTTACTTTTTGCCACAATTTCCAATATATAGGTGATAAAAGAAAGATTGGATTGTAGTAACCTCCCATCCCAGGAAGGGATACATTTACCAATTCTCTTATGCCCATCATAAAACATAGATGATAGAAAAAAAAAAAAAGGTTCTGAACTTGAGTTTCTATGGAATATGACCCAGTTTAAGTTTTCCAACACTGTACATTCATACCAGTTAAGTGAGTAGAGAGGTAAGGGCAAAAAGGAGAACTATAAAAGAGACCAGTTATTTTAAGGCTATTAGAAAGAACAAGAATATAAATTTGTAATAAACTTCTCAAAAATCCCTTAGCTATGCAACCAAAGCTTTCTCTTTGATTTAATAAGAGAAATGGTCATTTTGTTCTGCATAGGGTCACTTGAATCATAATATAGAAACCAAGGTAAATAAAGAAAAAATATGGCACAGTGTGTACTGGGGATGGATGAACCATGCTTTGACCCTCTTCTGGCTAGTCAAGGAGTGGCATAAAACTTAACTGCTAAACAGGCAGGTAATGCAAAATATAATTTGAAAAAGAAAGAGCAAGTTTTTTGAAGGTGAAGGAGTCAGCTCTGAAGGAGAAAGAAAATGAAGACAATTTTTAAGCAGACATCAAGATTCTTCTCACCTCAGCATTTTTATTTTTGTGAGATGACTTCTTGATCACTCTTTTCTCTGTCTCTGACAGGATCCAATGAGAGATATTCTTAAAATTCAGATTCAAGGTATTAACTGGGCTTTCCTTGTGGCTCAGCTGGTAAAGAATTTGCCTGCAATGTGGGAGACCTGGGTCGAGAAGATCCGCTGGAGAAGGGAAAGGCAACCCACTCCAGTATTCTTGCGTGAAAAATTCCATGGACTGTATAGTCCATGGGGTTGCAAAGAGTTGGCCATGACTGAGTGACTTTCACTTTCACTTCCAGTTTCACATATTAACTTGAAGATGCAGCTAATGGGAATTGGTCATATTGCTCACAGGGTTCACTTATAGTTAACTATTGGGCCTAATTAAAATGCTAGATGAGAGAACTCGAGGTAATCCACGCTCTAACTCAAGTTTTTCAGGCAGAATTAAAACATACACACAATGCATATGACTATTTTTATGCCCTTACATATTTAATTTCAAATATATTAAACGATTCTTAATTTGTCAAATGACGTTGGCAAACTCTGTCTTACTCTCTTCCAAGGATTCAGGCTAAAAAGAGTCAAGTGGTTCTGATATTCAAGTTTATCAGACTGTGAGAATCATTGAACAGATGTATTTAAAAGTAGAATTATAATGTTTCCTGATTAGAACAGATTTGTATAATAAGGTACAGCTCAGTTATAGTATAGATGTTCTTTTCTGATTATTTCCCCTTGGAATTTTCTATACTTCTCAGAGTTTAAAATAGTTACCAGTGGCAGAATTTTTAAAACTTATTTGTTAGCTATAACAAGTGAAGTTTAATTTTTGTGCTTCTTCAAAATATAAAGACTTACCAAGATTCTTTTTTTTTTTTTCCCCCAATTTTTCTTTGTAATATCCTCTGTCTTCAGTGATAGGTGAGGTAAGACGCAGTGGAAAACTCCAAAGTTTTTCAGTCTTTGTATTTTTGAGTATTTCTCTGATGTCAGGAACATTCAAGTCACTAAAAGAAGGTATAAGCCTCAAATAGGTGCAGATGCAACTTCTGGATGGAAAATGGGGAATAAGTGAATTCAGTTCAGTTCAGTCGCTCAGTCGTGTCCGACTCTTTGCAACCCATGAATCGCAGCGCACCAGGCCTCCCTATCCATCACTAACTCCCGGAGTTCACTCAGACTTACGTCCATTGAGTTAATGATGCCATCCAGTCATCTCATCTTCTGTCGTCCCCTTCTCCTCCTGCCCCCAATCCCTCCCAGCATCAGAGTCTTTTCCAATGAGTCAACTCTCCCACATGAGGTGGCCAAAGTACTGGAGTTTCAGCTTCAGCATCATTCCTTCCAAAGACGTCCCAGGGCTAATCTCCTTCAGAATGGACTAGTTGGATCTCCTTGCAGTCCAAGGGACTCTCAAGAGTCTTCTCCAACACCGCAGTTCAAAGGCATCAATTCTTCGGTGCTCAGCTTTCTTCACAGTCCCAACTCTCACATCCATATATGACCACTGGCAAAACCATAGCCTTGACTAGATGGACTTTTGTTGGCAAAGTAATGTCTCTGATTTTCAACATGTTACCTAGGTTGGTCTTAACTTATCTGACTTATCTCATCCAATGTATTATTTATTTAAGACTGGTGTTTACTTATTAATTTTATGTTTTGATGATGTATCCATTGGTGTGGGTGGCATGTTGAAATCTCCTACTATTATTATGTTACTGTCAATTTCTCCTTTTTTGTCTGTTAGTGTTTGTTTTATGTATTGAGGTGCTCCTATATTGGGTGCATAGATGTTTACAATTGTTATGTATTCCTCTTGAATTGATCCCTTGATCATTATGTAGTGTCCTTCCTTTTCTCTTGTAATCTTCCTTATTTTAAGGTCTATTTTGTCTGATATGAGGATTGCTACTCCAGATTTCTTTTGCTTCCCATTTGCATGGAATATATTTTTCTACCCTCTCACTTTCAGCCTATATGTGTATTTAAGTCTGAAGGGCGTTTCTTATAGACAGCATATATAGGGGTCTTGTTTTTGTATCCATGATTCAGCCAGTCTATGTGT
Source organism: Ovis canadensis (assembly GCF_042477335.2). NCBI lineage: Eukaryota > Metazoa > Chordata > Mammalia > Artiodactyla > Bovidae > Ovis > Ovis canadensis. The sequence goes on from NC_091250.1 coordinate 67,745,586, forward strand.
TTGGGTTGGAGATTTAATCCATTTACATTTGAAGTCACTATTGATATATATGTTCCTATTGCCATTTTCCTAATTATTTGGGGTTGATTTTGTAGCTCTTTTTTCTTCTCTTGTATTTCTTGACTATATAAGTCCCTTTAACATTTGTTGTAAAGTTGGTTTGGTGGTACTGAATTCTCTTAACTTTTTCTTGTTTGAAAAGTTTTTTTTTATTTTTCCATCAATGTTGAATGAGATCCTTGTTGGGTACTGTAATCTTGGTTGTAGATTTTTCCCTTTCAGTACTTTAAATATATCTTGCCATTACCTTCTGGCCTGCAGAGTTTTTGCTGAAAGATCAGCTGTTAAGCCTATGGGGTTTCCCTTGTATGTTACTGCTTGCTTCTCTCTTGCTGATTTTAATATTTTCTCTTTGTGTTTACTCTTTGTTAGCTTGATTAGTAAGTGTCTTGGCATGTTTTTCCTTGGGTTTATCTTGTATGGGACTCTTTGTGCCTCTTGGGCTTGATTGACTATTTCCTTTTATGTGTTGGGGAAGTTTTCAACTATAACCTCTTCAAAAATTTTCTCATACTCTTTCTTTTTCTCTTCTTCTTCTGGGACCCCTATAATTCAAATGTTGGTGCATTTGATATTATCCCTGAGGTCTCTGAGACTATCCTCAGTTCTTTTCATTCTTTTTTACTTTATTCTGTTTTTCAGAAGTTATTTCCACCATCTTATCTTCCAGCTCACTGATTCGTTCTTCTACTTCAGGTTTCTGCTATAGATTCCTTCTAAAGTGTTTTTAATTTCAGTAATTGTGTTGTTTGTCTATGTTTATTCTTTAATTCTTCTATGTCTTTGTTCATTGATTCTTGCATTTTCTCCATTTTGTTTTCAAGGTTTTTGGTCATCTTTATCATCATCATTCTGAATTTTTTTTTTTTCAGGTAGTTTGCCTATTTCCTCTTCATTTATTTGGACTTCCTTATTTCTAGTTTGCCCCTTCATTAACTTATTGTGTTTGAGGTCTCCTTTTCCCAGGCTTCAAAGTTGAATTATCTCTTCCTTTTGGTTTTCATCCTCTTAAGGTTTGTCGAGTGTTTTCTGTAAGCTTCAAATAGGGTGAGATTTGTGCTGAGATTTTGTTTGTTTGTTTGTTTTCCCTCTGATGGGCAAGGCTGAGTGAGGCGGTAATCTTGTCTGCCGATGATTGGGTTTGTATTTTTGTTTTCTTTGTTGTTTAGATGGAACTCCTGCAGAGGCTGCTACTGGTGGTTGGATGATGCAGAGTCTTGTATTCAAGTGGTTTCCTTTGTGTAAGTTCTCACTATCTGATACTCCCTAGGATTAGCTCTCTGGTAGTCTAGGGACTTGGAGTCAGTGCTCCCATTCCAAAAGCTCAGGGCTTGATCTTTGGTCAGAAACGAAGATTCCACAAGTGGTTTCTTATAGCATAAATGAGATTAAAACGAATATCCAAAAAGAAACCAAAGATGAACCCAAATAAAAATGACAGTTACAAAATCAGGAAAATAACAATTAAAATAATTGAATATACACACATACATACACAACCATGATCAAAGTCAAAACAGTCTAACAAATAAAGTACAGTAGATTGTCCCGGTGAACAAAGGAAATCAAAATTATATTTAGCAGTTAAGAACAAAACTAACTAAAGCACAAACTGGAAAACAAAACTAAAGCAAGGTGTCAAGTGGGGAATAAAGGAATGAAAACAAAACTAACAAATATGTTGAGAGGAAAGAAAAAAAAGAAAGGAAGAATAGATAAGCAAAGTTAAATAAAGGTAGATAAATATTTATATACATTAAAGTTTAACTGCAAGGGGAAAAGAACAGTAGGAAAAGCAAAAAAAGCATAAATGTAGAAAAATAACAATAGGCTTAAAAAATTTAAATTGAAAAAAAAAAGGGAAAACTCCACAGAACTACAAAAGCCTAATGTAGAACCAGAGATTTATAACAACAATAAAACAATGTGAATAATAAAAAAAAAAATTAAAAAGCTCAAAATCTTAATTAGATTTCATAGAACCAATATAATCAACAAGTGCAACAAAGGGGGGAAAAATCCAAAAGAATCTACAGAACAAGCCATGGTCCCCGCAAGCTTAAAAAATAAATATAATAAATGCTTTTTCTTGAGTCACTGCTATCAGAGTCTTTTCCCTCACTGGCAGTCACAGTCCACTTCACCTCCCTAGGATGCCCTCCAACACTGTGCTGATCTCTGGACCTGCTGTGGGGGCAGCTCAGATTTTAATCTGGTCCTGTTCCTATGTGTTCTTGCCTCTAATGTCCACGGCTATCAGAAATAGTGTTTTCTTTTATGGTAGCTCTCAATGACCTTTTATATATTCCATGGACAAAGAGTCTGCCTAGTTGATTGTGTGGATTAAATCCGTAGCATGCACACCTGGTGGGAAGGTTTTGGGTCTTCATCCTAAGCCTCATTGCCCCTGGGTTTCAATTGTGGTTTTATTTCCACCTCTGAATATTGGTTGTCCACTGAGGCTTCTCCTGAGGTTGCCCTGGAGGACTTGCGTTTGCCCCTGTGAGGGCTAGGTGTGGATGTGGTTCAGCTACTTGGGTCGCAGGGGTTCTAGCAGCAGCAGGTACTCAGGGGAGTTAGCAGCTAGGGCAGCAGGAAATACAGTGCTCTAGAAGTGTATGGCAACCAGTATCGGCCAAAACACTCCAGTATTCTTGCCTGGAGAACCACTCTCCCTGACAGAGAAGCCTGGTGGGCCACAGTCTACAGGGTCACAAAAAGTCGGACACTACTGAAGTGACCCTGCACTCATAGACACAAGACTCCTTTTGTCTGTAACAGCTCTGTCTCAGTGAGAGTTGAGCATGAAGGTGGTACAGCTGCTTGGCTTTCAGGGACCATGGCGGCACCAAGTGTACAGGGACTCAGACTGCCTATACCACAGGAGTTATGGCCCTATCAGAGTCTTTTCTTTGAATCTCTTGTAGCTGGTGATCAGAAGGCCTCTTTGGCCAGTCTTTCTCTGTAGCTCTGCCTGTTCAGGCACTTAGAAGGCTCCCTTGCCTGGGGTTCTTCTCTGTTGTTTGGTGCATCAAGTACAAAGAGGGGCCCCCTGGCTAGGGTCCTACTCTGTAGTTCAGTGCATCAGGTGTTTGATGGGCCAGCCTCTCTATTGTTCAGCTGCTGATGCTGGTGTGTGGCGAAAGAGAGAGAGACTATAGTGATGGTTCTACTCTCTATATGTGACCCGGCTTTCCTCCACAGGCATTTTCCACCACAATCTCCTCCCTCACTTCCCCTCAAACAATTCTCTGCAATCAACAGCAGCTCTCATCCTGGAATTGCTCTGCAATCCCTAAACTCCAGCTGCTGTGCCTTCCAGGAGACCTGTGTCCGTGTCTAGGATATGTATGGCTGTGGCGAGCACTGTCTGATTCTCATTCCATTGAGGATGCCACAAATCAACTGTTTCTCTCTCAGCCTTAATGTTCCTCCTCTGACTCAGACAATTGCCCCAGTGAGGGGATCAGACCCCTGCTTCATTTCCTCCACCCGCCAAGGGCAGGTCCAGTCCTACTAACACTCCTTTTTTTCCCCCTAGTTTTTCCTTACTGAGTTCTGAGTTTTGCATGGCTCTCTATATTCTTTCCCTCTGGTCAGGTACTCCTGTCCACTCTCAGCTGGTATTCTGCATGCACTTCTGTGTCTGAGGGCATATTGCTGATGCATCCTTTGACAGAAATGTACTCCACATCCACCTACTCCTCTGCCAACTTGTTCCCTCCCTCCAATCCATTTATCTTTAAAATGTAAATGCTCTCCTCTTCTTTCGACTTTTTTTTTCTAAAATCTAAGAGCAATACTTTCTCCCTCTCCTTCAATATCCTCCAAGCAAGAAATAAGCCCATGACTCTATGAGATATAGGAAGCAATACAGCCTGTTTCTCACCTTCCTCCCACTTAGATCTCCGACTTAGAGCTACTTGTATTTCTGTTAATGATTAAGAGCTGAACAAGCTTAAAGGCTATAAAAGGTTTTGCCTTTGTATAGACACATGCTTTTATTTGTATTGATTGACTTTCTATCAAGTTCAGGATGTAAGTAATCTAAGGGATATAAGATGACTCAGGAATGACTCATTTCCTGGAGTAATGAGTAGCCTGTCAGAGAGTCTGAGAAATTTTGTTTGTAGAGTGCAGAGTTCTGCAAACCACCAACCTGAGGCCAAATCTAGCCTTGAGAACTTCTTTTTGTAAATCAAATTTTCTCAGAATACAACTGGCTGCATTCCACTAATCAAGAAAAGGACTAGGGTGGGCAAGCAAGGCCCCAAATATGCAAGATTTACACAGGTGCTTACTTCCAGACTCTGGCATGCAAATAACCCTATGAATGAGTGCCTTCTTAAACAGTATGTTCCAGGTTCCTCAACTTTAATTCAACCCCACGTCTGTACTATTTTTCTTCTACAATGGCAGAATTGAGTAATTTCCACAGACACTGTGTGGGGGGGGGGGGGGGGGAACTGAAATTGTTAGTCACTCAATGGAATCCAACTTTTTACGATCCCGTGGACTGTAGCACACCAGGATCCTCTGTCCATGGGATTCTCCAGATAAGAATACTGGAATGGGTAGCCATTTCCTTCTCCAGAGAATCTTCTGGACCCAGTGACTGAACCCATGTCTCTTGCATTGCAAGCAATTTGTTTACCATTTGAGCCATCAGGGAAGGCCTACAGAGACTGTATAGCCTGCATATTGTAAAATATTTGCCATCTGGTCATTCACATAAACTTTTTTGCTAACTGCTGATTTAGAGTAATTCTTACCTGCATCTGATTCAGTCATAAACTTTTAGAGGTCTGGACAAAAGAGAGACTATCATTAGTGATGTGTCTATTTGAAGTTTCTGACTTCTTAGAATGATAACCAGTGGAATAAATACTGATAATGAAGATGGACTTAGTAATATTAATTTAGCAGAAGAAAAAAATCCATTCTGAGTGTAGCGATGGGTATTCCAATCTGTTCCCAATTCATCCCCCTCTTTTCTTAAAGACTTCAGGCTCTGGAGTCAGACAACCTGGATTCAAACCTTGGCACTGACACTTTGAAAGAATGGACCTGAGGGAAGCTGCTTTGCTTTTCTGAGGCTCATTTTCTCCATGTATAAAAGGGGGCAGGGAGTGACAATACTAGTGCCTACATCAAAGGATATGGATTTGGAGTAAATAAGATAATCCATGGAAAGAATTTAGAACAGTGTTTGGTACAAAGTAAGCAAGTTCAGAAGAACTGTACAAAAAAGATCTTCATGACCAAGATAAGCACAATGGTGTGATCACTCACCCAGAGCAAGACATCCTGGAATGTGAAGTCAAGTGGGTCTTAGAAAGCATCACTACGAACAAAGCTAGTGAAGGTGATGAAATTCCAGTTGAGCTATTTCAAATCCTGGAAGATGATGTTGTGAAAGAGCTGCACTCAATATGCCAACAAATTTGGAAAACACAGCAGTGGCCACAGGACTGGAAAAGGTCAGTTTTCATTCCAATCCCAAAGAAAGGCAATGCCAAACAATGCTCAAACTACCGCACAATTGCGCTCATTTCACATACTAGTAAAGTAATGCTTAAAATTCTCCAAGCAGGCTTTAGCAATATGTGAAGGGTGAACTTCCAGATGTTCAAGCTGCATTTAGAAAAGGCAGAGGAACTGAAGATCAAATTGTCAACATCCGCTGGATTATGGAAAAAGACAGAGAGTTCCAGAAAAACATCTATTTCTGCTTTATTGACTATGATAAAGCCTTTGACTGTGTGAATCACAATCAACTGTGGAAAGTTCTGAAAGAGACGGGAATACCAGACCACCTGACCTGCCTCTTGAGAAATCTGTATGCAGGTCAGGAAGCAACAGTTAGAACTGGACATGGAGCAACAGACTGGTTCCAAATAGGGAAAGGAGTACGTCAAGGCTGAATATTGTCACCTGCTTATTTAACCTAAATGCAGAGTACATCATGAGAAACGCTGGGCTGGAATAAACATAAGCTGGAATCAAGATTGCCGGGAGAAATATCAATAACCTCAGATATGCAGATGACACCACCCTTATGGCAGAAAGTGAAGAGGAACTAAAAAGCCTCTTGATGAATGTGAAAGAAGACAGTGAAAAAGCTGTATTAAAGCTCAGCATTCAGAAAACGAAGATCATGGAATCTGGTCCCATCACTTCATGGGAAATAGATGGGGAAACAGTGGAAACAGTGTCTGACTTTATTTTTCTGGGCTTCAAAATCACTCTAGATGGTGATTGCAGCCATGAAATTATGACCAACCTAGATAGCATATTCAAAAGCAGAGACATTACTTTGCTGACTAAGGTCCGTCTAGTCAAGGCTATGGTTTTTCCAGTGGCCATGTATGAATATGAAAGTTGGACTATGAAGAAAGCTGAGCACCGAAGAATTGATGCTTTTGAACTGTGGTCTTGGAGAAGACTCTTGAGAGTCCTTTGGACTGCAAGGAGATCCAAGCAGTCCATTCTAAAGGAGATCAGTCTTGGGTGTTCTTTGGAAAGATTGATGCTAAAGCTGAAACTCCAATACTTTGGCCACCTCATGTGAAGAGTTGACTCATTGGAAAAGACTCTGATCCTGGGAGGGATTGGGGGCAGGAGGAGAAGGGGATGACAGAGGATGAGATGGCTGGATGGCATCACTGACTTGATGTACATGAGTTTGGGTGAACTCCGGGAGTTGGTGATGGACAGTGAGGCCTGGCCTGCTGCAATTCATGGGGTCGCAAAAAGTCGGACAAGACTGAGCATCTGAACTGAACTGAAGCAAGTTCTCATTCAATATTACTAATTAGTATTGTTGCTGAGGCTGTGAGGGTGAGGTAGCTATCAATAAAAGTTGAAGCAACAACTTTTGATAAACTTTGTAATAAATTAAGGAAATGCAAAACTATATTATGACGGCTCTTTCTATAATATGGGACAAGAAGACACTCACCATTGCTTGCCTGCTACAGACAGCTAATCTTTTTGGCACCACAGTGACTCAGAACTGAAGACTTCAAAAGTACTTCAGGGCCTTGTTGGGAGAAAGATGAGGCTCATTAGTTTTCATGATAGGGTAGCGTGACAATTCAATTTGAGTTAACTTCTGCCTCATTCCTAGCAAAGGTTATTTGGACCAGTGGCATCCTGGTTCCAAACAGCATTACAAAAATCTTTAGAGTATAATGAAAGGCATTGAGAAACCCATGGATACAGTGCAACAAGAATTTAGATAAGGGAAAGATTACTTTCATCAGAGTATTACATCAGGAACAACAGAATGACTAGATCTTTTAATCAGGCCTTGCTCAGAAGGATCCATAATTTCGCACCGAACTGATATGAATACTTAAAAGGGACAAGAGAAAACTTGAAAATTCCACAAGAACATGATTCAAGACATTGGATGGGCCTACATGACTCTATCACATGGAATAACTGATGCTCCACATGTTATTCTTTTGGACCACATGATAAAATAAATGACTCAATCCTGATTCATGCCTTGGCTATTTCTGTTTGCCCTGATTAACATTAAAAATATCATCATTTGCTCAACAGATTTTGGCTTTATCCTCCTGCTTTATATTGTTCTGTTAATCCCTTAAACCTATTTCATCATTCATATCACTAAAGAGTCAAGCATATGTGCTACTCTTAAAGTCTAATTACATTTTAATACATTTGTTGGGGTTTTTCCACTTCTCTTTTGTTACAATTAGCGGATGTTTGTCTAAAGCAAAGTTTAGAGAGATGTTTCTAATTTAGGCTGTGATGGAAGTATATAAAGTATGCCATAAATTTAAGTGATTATTTGAATAAACATGCTAAAATAGTTAAAAGTTAAAAGCATTTTTAAAATTCTCCTTAAACTTCTGTTTTATCCTTAAAATATTTGACTATATAATTTTAAATTTTATCTGTTTGGAGAACAGCTCCAATTTGTAATTAATAAGATCTCAATTATCACCCAAAGTATTTTGGTCAATTATAGCAGTGATGTATAAATTTTAAGACACAATATGACTGGCAGTTTTCGAAATGATTTGAACATACTGAGCTAATCAGCGAAACAACTGTTGTACTTTGTGCCATATTATAAAATTCTTAAATGTGCACTAACCAAAACATGGACTGTTTAAGAATCTTGTCCAAAGTCATGAAACCAGGAAATTACAGAGTTGGGATTAGGCTGTATTATGGGTCCAGGATCCAGTGGCTTATTCACTGACAGTATCACTATTAAATATATTTAAATTATTGTAAAAATATTGCTCTGGCCTACTTTTGGAACACTATATATTGATTTCCATGAAAAATTTTCTCTAATTTTTATTCTGCAACAACTGGTTTAAGAAAACAAAATAAGAATCCATTTCATTACCTGGACCAACAGACTAAAGGAATTGATGTCCTTTGTTTTACTCCTGTCCACCTCAGCACTTTCAGTCTTCAGGGCATGCTGTTGGTCTTAATCATAAATTGAAAATGAGAAGCAAGAATAATTAAACACCAAACTGTAATTATGAGCAAGATCTAAAGGGAGCAAAACTAGCATTGAGTATAGGCCTTGTTTTCTATTAGTGGATTTAGGATTAGCTGTAAACAACCTTGTTAAACCCAATTAAATAGTTCATCTGAAGGATTTTTGTTATTAGCACAGGCTGAGTGATGACGTTTAGAACTATGTTAATTGTTATGCACAAGCATTTTTCCAACATTGACTTTGTCTTATCACAGTGCCAATTAAGCATCTTTCTTCAGAGATACTATTTGGCATATAAAAGTTTTGGATGATAGTCTTAGAAAAATCCTCTGTTCTGAGGATATATAGAGGTATTTCAAAAGATTGAAATGTTAGAAGTACTTCCAAGCTGATATCACATACTTTGGTTTGAGCTGTAATAAAATGCAGACACCTTAGATACCCAACAAAAGTACTATTCATAGCCAGATGGAACTGATTTGTTTAGAGTATATTAGGTACAACACAGGCACCTTTTGTAAGTTCCTTTGAGAGCAATACAATGCCAAGTCTGTACAGTCTCTGTTTTAAATCTCCCCCCCCTTTGTTTTTTACAGGGCAAGATAATAAAATTATTTGAACTGGTCCCCCCACTCACTACATATAATAAAACTAGAAATAGCTCATTTTCAACATCTGCTGAAACAGATGGAGAACATTTTGGTAAATGTGTTATCACATGTTACTATGGCATAGCATTTCAAATCACTCTGAATGGAAATTTGAAAGTTCCAGGCTGCTGTATGCTACATCTGTATCTGTGTACAGATTTCACAGGTTCTATGCTGGGCTGTCAATGAAACGTTATGGTAAATATTGTTATCTGATACTGGCAATATTTTATTTATTTGAACAACTCATGGACGTTATTTTACTTTAATTGTTTCAAATTTGTTGAAAATATTCCTCAATCACTATGTTTTTAGTATATTATAATGTAAAAGCTGTTTTTCTTACATAGTATATGTATGTATGATAAGTCGTTTCAGTTGTGTCCAACTCTTTGAGATGCTATGGGCTTCTCTGTCCATGGGATTCTCCAGGCAAGAAAACCGGAGTGGGTTGCCATTTCCTTCTTCAGGGGATCTTCCTGCACCTAAGGATCATACCTGCATCTCTTATGTCTCCTGTATTGGCAAGCAGGTTCTTTACCAATAGTGCCATCTGGGAAGACCCTACAGAGTACAGATATATTGAATTTTATAGCATAGAGATATTCATTGGATATTTGAGTTTAAAGTACAAGGTTAAAGTGAAGTTTCTGCATTTGCACAGGAAATAAATTGAGTGACTGCAACTACCAGTGAGACAAATTTTAGACTTTTTTTCAATTTCACACATTCTAATGTAGTAGAGGCCAATTACTACATTTTCTGTTTCACTGATAATTCCAATTGTCTACCCCATGTACACACTGTTTTTTAAGAACTGATTAAAGAAATGAAAAATTTCTGAGTGTATAAGCTAGCATGTTAGTAAAGCGAAACTTAAATTAACAAAGCAGAAGATACTGCTTAATATAAAAAAAGAGCCCTTGTATACAATGCATTCTAGTTGATCAAATAATTTATGATATCTTAATTTCTCCAATAATATGGAAATTTTAGCATTCTGTCTCCTTTATCAATAAAAATATTCTTAATAAAAAGTACTATGAGAAAATCTCAAATTTGACAAAATGAGTTTAAATGGTCTTTTTTTGTTTGCTTGTTTTTGGTAAGGGCACTATTACACTCAGATTTTGTCAGTTTACATATTTATACTTTGTGCACACATGCTAGATTTCCCCTGTGCCAAAAAGTTCAACCCACCAAATATCTATGAATCTCAATTAAAATGCACAGTTATTACTATCTAAATATTCTTGATCATTTGCTTGTGGCTAGTAGGCTCTTCCTGATGTTCAAGCCGGTTATAGAAAAGGCAGAGGAACCAGAGATCAAATTGCCAACATCTTCTGGATCATGGAAAAAGCAAGGGAGTTCCAGATAAACATCTATTTCTGCTTTATTGACTATGACAAAGCCTTTGACTGTGTGAATCACAATCAACTGTGGAAAATTCTGAAAGAGATGGGAATACCAGACCACCTGACCTGCCTCTTGAGAAATCTGTATGCAGGTCAGGAAGCAGCAGTTAGAACTGGACATGGAACAACAGACTGGTTCCAAATAGGAAAAAGAGTACATCAAGGCTGTATATTGTCACCCTGCTTATTTAACTTATATGCAGAGTACATGATGAGAAACGCTGGGCTGGAAGAAACATAAGCTGGAATCAAGATTGCCGGGAGAAATATCAATAACCTCAGATATGCAGATGACACCACCCTTATGGCAGAAAGTGAAGAGGAACTAAAAAGCCTCTTGATGAATGTGAAAGAAGAGAGTGAAAAAGCTGTATTAAAGCTCAACATTCAGAAAACGAAGATCATGGCATCTGGTCCCATCACTTCATGGGAAACAGATGGGGAAACAGTATAAACAGTGTCAGACTTTATTTTTTTGGGCTCCAAAATCACTGCAGATGGTGACTGCAACCATGAAATTAAAAGACACTTACTCCTTGGAAGAAAAGTTATGACCAACTGAGATAGCATATGCAAAAGCAGAGACATTAGCTTGCTGACTAAGGTCCGTCTAGTCAAGGCTATAGTTTTTCCTGTGGTCATGTATGGATGTGAGAGTTGGGCTGTGAAGAAGGCTGAGTGCCGAAGAATTAACACTTTTGAACTGTGGTGTTGAAGACTCTTGAAAGTCCCTAGGACTGCAAGGAGATCCAACCAGTCCATTCTGAAGGAGGTCAGCCCTGGGATTTCTTTGGAAGGACTGATGCTAAAGCTGAAACTCCAGTACTTTGGCCACCTCATGTGAAGAGTTGACTCATTGGAAAAGACTCTGATGCTGGAAGGGATTGGGTGAAGGAGGAGAAGGGACGACAGAGGATGAGATGGCTGGATGGCATCACTGACTCGATGGATGTGAGTCTGAGTGAACTCCAGGAGTTGGTGATGGACAGGGAGGCCTGGCGTGCTGCGATTCATGGGTTGCAAAGAGTCGGACACGACTGAGCGACTGAAGTGAAGTGAAGTGAAATGAAGTGAAGTAGGCTCTTTTCTAAATTCCAGCTAACTCAGTTCACAGGGGATAAGCATTCAAGCATAAAGCAAAGATAATAGAATAATTGTTGTATTTATTCACTCAGTCCAGGCTTCCCTGGTGGCTCAGATGGTAAAGCGTCTGCCTACAATGGGGGAGACCTGGGTTCGATCCCTGGGTAGGGAAGATCCTCTGGAGAAGGAAATGGCAATCCACTCCAGTACTCTTGCCTGGAAAATCCCATGGACAGAGGAGCCTGGTAGGCTACCGTCTATGGGGTCACAAAGAGTCAGACACGACTAAGCGACTTCATTCACTCAGTCCAACTCTTTGCAACCCCACGGTCTTTAGCCTGCCAAACACCTCTGTACATGTGATTTCCCAAGCAAGAATACTGGAGTGGGTTGCCATTTCCTTCTCCAGGGGATCTTCCCCGTCCAGGGATGGAACCCAGGTCTCCTGTGACTCCTCCATTGCAGGTGGATTCTTTAGTGCTAAGGCCTGGGAGGCCCAACAAAACACTTAGCAGAATATTATTCTTGGTGTTTCAAGTTAGTTTTTTAATGTGTATCTTAACATTGAATTTGATAGCATTTTCCTGAACTTCATAAGACATTTAACTTTAATGAATACAATTTTCAGAAGATAACCTTTGGAACAATATTATATGATACTATTTTTATACTATATCACAATAGACAAACACCTATATTTTATTAGCTCCATGTTATAATCTGTAAAAATAATAGTATTATTACTAAAAATGACAGTCTGGTTATTGCTAAAACTTGCAAATTTTCTGCATATTTATCACTTTCAGAGTTAGTGCCTATAACTAACTTTTGAATGAATATTTGCAACAAATTGCTTGTAAAGTACAGTGTGGGAGTTTTGCAGAGGAAAATTTATCTCAAGCCTTATTTTAAACTGTTTCATTTATTTTTCTCAAAAATATATATTACAGTTAATATTTTCCATTCCTAGTTCCAGGCCAGAGGTGATTAGCTTCCAAAACCATAAATTAATGCCACTCAGAATTTTCCAGTTAGGAAACAGGAGGAAGTATATGTTTTCATTTTTGTCCATGGACCACAAAAATTCTAATGTGGGTGAATTTCAAAAATTCAAACTTTGCCTGTAGCAACTCTTCAGTGAGGAAAAGTTGTTAATAAATATTTTAGTGTGAAGATAAATACTTTTTATAAAAAAAATATTTTTATACTCATAATAAAACACCAAGCTATGTACATTGTTATAAAATCATTATACAAGGTAACTGTAAACAGCCTCTTAGCAAACAGCCTCAACCCCATTTCTATCTATTTTATACAAATGATTGACTTTAAAAATATTTGTTTTCCCACTTTCATTAAACAGAGGCTTGGCTAAATTGTATGTACTCTTCTGTTTGATTTGGTAGAGATGACTTGAGTACTTCTGAAAATGCAAAATAATGAACTTAATGGTCTATTAGTTTAGAAACATTTCTGTTTTGAACTGTCTGAGTTGAACTGTCATTAGATAAAATTGTATTTTAAACACTTTATTTCAATTAAAGCAGATGGAAATTATTTTAGAGAATCAATCTGCCATTTTCTTAGTTCTAGTTTTTTGTTAATTTAATATAAATGTTCCAAATGGGACTAAAATTCCATAATCTACACAAGAGACACGTTTTCCTTTTTAAATTTTTTTCATCAAAACATATGAATCTGAAAGTTCACTCTCAAACTGGATGTGTGATCACGATGAACTTTAGATCATAGAACTTTAGAGAATATCTACAATTATATCCTAAATGATGAACTCTGTCTTATGTAGGAGAAGGAAGTAATACATTTTAGATATAGTTATTCAGAAATTATTTCTGTAGGGGTCTTGTATGCACAGAAAATTTATAAGAAATCAGCTTTTGTGACTCATGCTATCTTTAGTTTTGAATGAGGTTTTCTAAATTAGAAAACATTTTAGAAATCAATGAACTGATCACTATTTTATTCACTTACAGGATCTCAGAATGGTATAAGAACACATGAAGACATAAATGCCACACACATGGTAAATCAAAGTGTAAAGATTCACAGGTTTAATTAAAAGTGACACAAGAAATCTGGTATTCCAATAGCACTCAATCAATAGTTTCAATCAAAGTTCAAGTTTCAATGGATGCATAGTTTTGAATCAAAAGCATTAACTAACTTGCAAGAATCATAGTTCATGAAACAATGCCAAATTTATATACTGGCCACAAAGCTATTATTTAATAAATTATTAAAATATATACAGCACATAAGAAAGTCAGATATTTCTCCCATTGAGAACTCTTTATCTTGGAACTGTTAATTAAGTCTGATGACACCTTTTTCCAGCATTGTCTCTAATTTCTCTCATATGATATTCATTATTCATAGTTTTGGTCTTGACTTGTGGATAATTACGGTCCGAGTCCTAATTCTGAAGTGTTCCTTAATCACTTAATTTTTCCTCTTATAAACTATACTTTACATAAGAGACCATTGAGTACCAATTCATTTTGATCTGAAAGGTCAGTTTTATCTAAAAATAACAAACTGTGTCTTGTTTAATTTTCTGGTAAGAAGAATGTAAGACCTTCTAAAATTATAAATGTGAGATAATACTTATGTTTCCAGGAATTTTTCAGGCTATCAGACAGAATCTTTTCAGAGGTTATATTATGGTGACAAAATTAAGTATGTGCTTTCATGTGGGCAAAACGATATCCCTCCTTCTCAGATTCATATGTTGAAGGCTTCATCCCCAAACTGTATTTGGGGATAGAGCCTTTGGGAGGAAATTAGCGATAAATAAGATCGTATGATGGGGTCTTAATTAGACAGAATAAGTAGCCTTATAAGAGTAGAAAGTGAGCTCTCTCTCCATGTGCAGGCATTGAGGAAAGGCCATTTCAGCACATAGCAAAAAAAGCAGCCATCTGTAAGCTAAGGAGAAAGCTCCTACCAGAAAATAAATCACCTGTTACCTTAATCTTAACTGTTCCAGACTCTAGAACTGGGAGAAATAACTTTCTGCTGTTTAAGTCACCCAATATGGTATTTTGTTATGGCAGCCTGAGCTGACTAAGACACGCCTATATTTTAAGTAATTAAAACAAATCATTTTTAAAACTTTATGTTTAAATTTCCTCTTTTTTTTTTTTTTTTCAAATAGAAACTAAAGTCTTTGCTTGTACCAACACTCAAACACTGGAACATACAGATCGGTACTGGAAATCTTACTCTGGTGCATACAAGCTCTGTAGTTTAGGTAATTTAGTTAATTTCTGTGAATTGACAAAAGGTTTTATTATTAACACAAACTGAAAAAAAAATACATTAGATTATCTATAAGATATTTATGATACTTGTTTATAATCTTTGATTGTTCAGACTCACATGGCTACTAGATGCAGTGTAATGCATAACTTTTTCCCATGACACTGGAACTGTAGATTCCACCCCCCACCCCCCACCCCCCGCCCCCTGCCCCAGAATAGTTGAGAATTTATTTTATTTTTTCCGTGGTTGATTAATACAATTTTTTTAATTAAAAGTTTACAAAAATTTCTTTCAGTTTCACTACTCATTATTAGTAATATCATGTAAGTTTTTAACATTTGGAAATTTTTTATTATTTATTTATTTAGTACAAGTTTATTTATTTTAATTGGAGGCTAATTACCCAGGCTTCCGTGGTAGTGCAGAGGTTAAAGTGCTGCCTGCAATGTGGGAGACCTGGGTTCGATCCCTGGGTCAGGAAGATCCCCTGGAGAAGGAAATGGCAACCCACTCCAGTATTCTTGCCTAGAGAATCCCATGGACGGAGGAGCCTGGCGGGCTACAGTCCACGGGTCGCAGAGTCGGACACGACTGAGCAACTTCACTTTCATTTTCACTTTCATTGTATTGGTTTTGCCATACATCAACATGAATCCACCACGGGTGTACGTATGTTCCCCATCCTGAACCCCCTTCCCACCTCCCTCCCCATACCATCCCTCTGGGTCATCCCAGTGCATCAGCCCTGAGCATCCTGTATCATGCATCGAACTTGGTCTGGCGATTCATTTCACATATGCTAATATACATGTTTCAATGCCATTCTCCCAAA
Organism: Ovis canadensis; assembly: GCF_042477335.2. Taxonomy (NCBI): domain Eukaryota; kingdom Metazoa; phylum Chordata; class Mammalia; order Artiodactyla; family Bovidae; genus Ovis; species Ovis canadensis. The sequence goes on from NC_091250.1 coordinate 67,761,405, forward strand.
TCACCCACCCTCTCCCTCTCCCAGAGAGTCCAAAAGACTGTTCTATATATCTGTGTCTCTTTTGCTGTCTCGCATACAGGTTTATCGTTACCATCTTTCTAAATTCCATATATATGTGTCAGTATACTGTATTGGTGTTTTTATTTTTGGCTTACTTCATTCTGTATAATAAGCTCCAGTTTGATCCACCTCATTAGAACTGATTCAAATGTATTCTTTTTAACGGCTGAGTAATCCTCCATCGTGTATATGTACCACAGCTTTCTTGTCCATTCATCTGCTGATGGACATCTAGGTTGCTTCCATGTCCTGGCTATTATAAACAGTGCTGTGATGAACTTTGGGGTACATGTGTATCTTTCAATTCTGATGTTTGTTTTAAACAACATTAGAACTACTGGTATATTTTAAATAATGTTTGCTTTTCCCACTATGCTTATGAAAAGAAAGTGAAAGTCACTGAGTCACATCTGACTCTTTGTGACCCCATGGACTATGCTGCTGCTGCTGCTAAGTCACTTCAGTCATGTCCGACTCTGTGAGACCCCATAGACAGTCTCCCACCAGGCTCCCCGGTCCCTGGGATTCTCCAGGCAAGAAGAGTGGAGTGGATTGTCATTTCCTCCTCCAATGCATGAAACTGAAAAGTGAAAGTGAAGTCGACCAGTCAAGCCCAACTCTTGGTGCCCTCATGGACTACAGCCTACGAGGTTCCTCCATCCATGGGATTTTCCAGGCAAGAGTACTGGAGTGGGGTGCCATTGCCTTCATGGAATTCTCCAGGCCAGATTACTGTAGTGGGCAGCCTTTTCCCTTCTCCAGGGAATCTTCCCAACCCAGGGATCAAACCCAGGTCTCCCTCATTGCAGGCGGATTCTTTACCAGCTGAGCCACAAGGGAAGCCCACTATGGTTATGAATATAATTAATTATTTATTTTGTAGTTATTTACTTAAATTTTATAAATATAGTTAAAAGTAGATCTTTCACATGTGTTTGTATTATTAATAAGATTATAAACTTTTATAACTTGTAATGATTTTGCTTCAGGGAGCATCTTTATATCAAAAATAAATCTTCTTTCTAAATATATATTTTTTGCATCTTCACAGTGCAAGAGCAAACTACATAAATTCAACTGAATAGGAATTTTAAAGGGTTTAAATAAGTTTCAAACATTTAGTATGATTATTAAATATTTTATTTTATAGTCTCTCCAATAATCTGGACTATGATCTCTTTGAGAAAATTATTTCTTATCATTACTGTGGTTAATCCTTCTAATATAAAGCTTTACCATTTTCTTTAAGAATATGTATACTTTGTTATAAAATGTTTCCATATAGTTATGGACCCAATTGAATTAACCCTATTCTTCAAATGATTGTATTTTGTGCAATTGTAAATATTGGAAAACACTTGCAGGATTGACCTTTCAATCTTGGCTAATATTCTTAAATGTTACCACACAAAACTAGGATTAGTTAAGAGCATGAATATATACTTGTTTCAGGTCTTTTTCCGTTTCTTTGCATATTGTCATTCTCATAATCTATTGACCTCAAATTCCCAACTCTATTTTATGATGCTTTTAAAAATAATTATAAATCACATTCTTCGTGATCTATATGATAACTCACCTTCACAAAACAATTGATATTTTACATTAATTATATAATTTGACTGTAATAATAACACTTTTATGAAGAAGTTGAAGTTTTAATACATACCCTACCTCAGAACTCTTCAAGGATACTCTTAGAACAGTAATTTATTTTTAAGGGGGGAATCAAGTCAAGGTTTTATATTCTTAAACTCAGAGGGAAGTAATAGCAAAATAATGTCTCAGAAGAACACACAAATGCTAATATATACACTATTATATATTAGCTGGTTTCTCAGGTGGCTCAGTGGTAAAGAATCCACCTGTGATGCAGGAGACTCAGGAAACGGGTTTAATCCCTGGATGGGGAAGATTCCCCTAGAGGAGGTAATGGCAACCCACTCCAGTATTCTTGCCTGGTAAATCCCACGAAGAGAGGAGCCTGAAGGGCTAGAGTCCATGGAGTCAACAAAGAGTCAGACACAACTGAGCATGCATGCACACATATATTAGCTAGAGAAATATGGAAATATATTGAGCATGCAAAGTAATAACTCATACTATCTAGTTTCTAATGATGTTTGGAAATGCATAAGGTATGGAATTATGGCTTAGTTTCACTGAATTACAAAATGATTATGAAACTATTTGACTTTCTTGAGAACTTACTTTGTTTTTTTTTTTGTTTTTGTTTTTTTTTTTAATTTTAGTTTTTTATTTTTTAAATTTTAAAATCTTTAAAACTTACTTTGAACAGGGGTGTTTGATTAGCTCTGAGTGAGTGAGAGTGAAATGCAAAAATAAATGAACTGTCTTTTCTGCTTCTAAGGATTGTCAAAGTGAAAGAAAACAGTTAAATTACTCAAACAGAGGTTGAAGGTTTTGATCAGCTGATGCACTTCAGAGAGAATCTGAACTCAGGTAACTCAGGGAGCAAGGTGGGACTGGAGTTGTACACTGTGACAGAAGAGAAGGCTTTGTGAATTGGAGTTTTTCACAGGTCGCTGTTTTCTTTAACTGCTGCAAAAGATGTGGTTGGTACAGTTGGGAGTTGATTTGTTTTTTGTTTTTGCTTAGAATCTTTGGTACAATCTTATTTTGCAGTTGTCAGAATAGTTACTTTGAGAAATATCTTTGTAAGACTTGTAGGTTGTCTGTAAACTTTCTAATGTCAGTTAAGTTTCAGGAAAGTGGAACCTGAAGGGGAACAAAGGAAGAGAGACAAAAGGAAAAACTAAAAAAATAAAAAAAAATTAAAAAACAGGAAAAGAAAGGAAAGGAGGCAAAGAATGAAGTAAGAAAACTGGGCTCTGTTTTAATTCCTTCATAGAAGTTTATGAGTTAAAAAAAAGATAAAGGTTTAAATCCTATGCACTCTACTTACTTTATTTGTGTATCTAAGAAAAAATATTAAAATCTTGATCATCAATGTTATCATCTGTAAAGCAAAAATAAAACATATTGTTAAAATCTTATACTGTAATATATTTCAAAGTGTTCTATAAACTATCCTTGTATAACTATAGAGTGAGAAGGATATATTATTGACATTGACATTCAGACAGTTTAATCTATAGATTTAAAGGAAGAAAACAAGTTTTTATTTGATATAAAACTGAATGGTCAAAGTAACTGTTGAACTGTTATATACTCATGAATTCCCCAAAAGACAACTCATTTCTGATGGTGAATAGATAGGGTGGCTGGAGATAATATTCTATTGGAAAGTTAATAGTGTTCCTAAAAGAAAATCAATGGCATCGCAAGTGCTAACCTTAGTTTTGAAGTAGAGTAATATAGAAGATATCCAGATAGTTATCTACAACTAAGAAATTCCTGACAAAGAAAAAAATTCATTGATAACAAGGGAGGAATTATTAAAATTGCTTTATGGTACTTCAGTATATTGTTCTGACATCAGTCTTATTCAAGTTTCATTTTATGGTGCATAAACATTGACTTTTAAAAATCTTATTTGAAATTTCTATCCATCTTGTATTGTAGGTGGACCAGGTACAAGGCCATTATTTTGGACTGAGAAAAAATGACAACATGGGACTTCAAAAACCTTTGCAAAATTCTTCATCTAGTCTCTCCTGACAATGGAATCGCTATCTATTCTAACATTTAGCCCAGCAATTTTTTTTTCACTTTCAGATTTATGTGATAGGTAGATACAGCTAATACAGTAGATATGGCTGTCTTTGTATTTATCTAACAATTAATAATTGAACCTATCTCATGTCAGATATAATACAAGACACTGGATGCAGAGGTGAATTAAGATCATCTGGTGATTACACTCATAAAGCTTACATTCCCTTGGAAGAAAACTGACAATAAACAGATTAAAAAGTTAAATAGTCCTCTGAAGTATAATGAAGGAAATGTTGTGATTGCTAAGGTCAGAATGAACTGATTGAGATGGGATGGTGAAAGAAAACCTGTCTAATTTGATAAATTCATGTTGGGATTGAACAATTCCAAAGAAACAATAACATAAAGGGTAAAAATATTTGAGAACAGAGAAGACAGTGTGTAATGAAATATGAGTATGGAAAAAATACGCAATTGTTGGTAGATTCTCAGAGATGTACAGTGACCAGTGTGGCTAGAGAAAATGGGTAATGGTTAGGTAACCTAGAGATGATCTGCTGCTTGTCTCCATAAATTTTCCTTTTCTGGGCATTTCATATAAATATAATCACACAGTATATGGTCTTTTGTGACTGGTTGTTTAAACTTAAAATACTGTTTTCCAAGTTCACATGTTGTAGCATAGACTATGTAATTCACTCATTTTTATTGCTGAATAGTATTCAATTGTATATCTATGCTGCATTTGGTTGTTCATGCATCAGTTGATGGACATTTGGGGCCATCAGTTGGTTATTATTAATAATGCTGCATCCTTGTTAACACTTCTTAGCTTGTCTGGCTTTTTTTATTATACCCATACTAGTGAACATGCTAAATCAGTTGTGTCTGACTCTTTGTAGCCCCATGGACTGTAGTGCACCAGGCTCCTCTCCCCATGGAATTTTCCAGGCAAGAATTCTGGAGTGCATGACCATTTCCTTCTCCAGTGGATCTTCCTGAACCAGGGGTTGAACCCTCATTTCCTGTATCTCTTACATTGACAGGAGGATTCTTCACCTCTAGTGCTACCTGGGAAGCCTCATACCAGTGAATATGATGCATTAGCTCATTATGGGTTTGATTTTTATTTTCCCAATGATTTATGATGTTGACATTTATGCTTAATAAACCCGTTTCATGTGCTTACAGATCATTTACATAACTGGAGAAATACCTATTAAAATCCTTCTGTTTATTGAAAAGAAATTTATGTTATACTATTGAGTTGTATTCTTTATGTATTCTGGATACAATTTCTTTATAAGCATGTGATTTTCACATGGTGTTCTTATCATCTGTAGGTCTATTTTTCACTGTTTTAAGGGTATTCTTTGAAGCACAATCATTTTTAATTAAAAAACCTAAAGGGGTCCAATTTCATTCTCTTGTGGATATCCAGTTATCTTAGCATTGTTGGTTGAAAAGCTAATCTTTCCCTATTTGTTGTGGCACTCTTGGTGAAAATCAATTGACCATAATTTGTTTCTGGAGTCAATTCTATTCTATTGACATACAGTCCTAGCCTTATGCCGGTAGCTTTTTGCGTATTGCCTTGAAGCTTTTTGCAAATCTTGAAATCAAGAACTTTATGTCCAACTTGGTTCTTTTTTCAGGGTTTTTTTTTTTTTTTTTAGCTATTCTGAGTTTCTTGCATTTCCAGAGGAATTTTATGAAAGTGTGTCAATTTTTGTGCAAAAAAACAACTAGAATTTTGATAAGGAGAGTCAGTTCATTCAAGATACATTGAATAATTGTCTTTGCCTAAATTCACCTGCCAATACAGGAGACGTAAGTGATGCAGTTCTGATTCCTGGGTCGGGAAGATCCCCTGGAGGAGCAAATGGCAACCCACTCCAGTATTCTTGCCTGGAGAATCTAATGTATAGAGGAGCCTGGGCAGCTATAGTCCATAGGATCACAAAGAGTCAGACAAGGTTGAAGTGACTTAGCAAGCAAGCAAACAAATTTGATCAATTCAATAATGTTTCCCCCAGCACCTCACCTTTTACTCTAGAAATCCTGTCCTCAGTTTTTCATTGGGGAATAATGTGCTCTGATTTACATTTTCAAAAGTTCTAAACATTTTTTTTTGGAAAACAAATTATAGCAAATGAAATTTGAAAGTAAAGATTTCTGTTCAAGAAAGTCTATCGCTGACCTAGTGAGAGACATTTGTAGCAACAGTTGAGATGGAGGAAAATGGGTGAAATCAAGACATACTTTAAAATGTAATAGGACATGGTATATAATTAAATTTTTGTATTTGGGAACAGGACTTAATTTAGATATTGTCCTGATGATTACATAATTTAATGGTATGAAAAAAGGCAGATAAATATGTTTCAACAATTTGAGTCAATAATTCAGATAGGGATTCATTACTTTTGAGGTGATTCTAAGATAAAACACTTGTGGAGGTAGACTGGTAGTTGCCGAGTTCAGAAAATAGGATAGAACTTATCAACAAAGAGTACATAAATGAATGAACAGATGCATTCTAAAGAAGAGTGAAGTCAAACAAATAAATGCATGATTAAAACCTTAGCAGTTTCTTTATAGGAATGATAATGTTTGAAATTTGAACAATGAAAATGGTTAAGGAATGGCCTCTGAAATAAAGAGAACTGAGAAAATTTGTCAAGAATAAGTGAACGGCTTTCTGTCAATTGTTGAATGACTGAGTTAGGCATGTAAATAAGTATGTCCATCATATTTGGGACCACTGAGCCTGTTGGTAATTTTGGAAATGACAATCAATGGGAATTGTGAGAGCAAGGGAGCAAGATAGTATGTTGAAAAATTAACTAAGATATTAGAAAAATATAAGCAACTAACTACTTGAATGTTTGCCTATAAATAAGTAGTAGAAAAATAAAGAACTAGAATTATCTATGTCATGACTATTTCTGTGTATTCACTATGTCCAAACTATAGTTCATAAAGTAATAGATAATAGCATTTTTTTTCTACTCCCTTTTACTTAAATGTGATTCAAGGAGTTAGTTTCCTTTGTTTCTGCATGACAACTTTACCTGGACCCAAGGCTTTACTGTTAGATCTTTCTTAATGTTAGGTAGTTAGAGTAGGAAGCAGGAGTTCAGGATGGCTGTGGCTAAAAGAAAGGGAAAATTCCGCGAAAATGGAACAAAGGAAGGTCCGAGGATCGGAGTCAGGGCCTCAGGTACAACAAACAGCACTCTTGGCTAGCCCAATTTATATAAGGCAGGCCCGGAGGGAGGAAAATAACATATAAAAAGAGGAGCCAAAGGGCCAGGGCACCTCTCTATTCGCGTCTTTGTGTCGGCATGCCCTCATGCCTCAAGGATGTATTTTCCTGCTATTTTCTAAACAAAATTGAGCTGTAACACAGAGTAGTAACACTGACCTGTCTAAGAGCTATAACATGGTCTGAGATCTGAGAGCTATAACACCATCTATCCAAGACCCGAGAGCTATAACCCTGTCTGTCTGAGAGCTATGACACACCGAGGACTCTAACACCCATCGCTTCAAATTTGTGAATACAGAACCAAGGAGAATACACTCACCTGACATTAAAAAATATACTGTCTTAACGATACTTTCAGATAAGCACAGAGGGACTTCCTTCCCTGGTGGTCCAGTGATTAGGACTCCACGCTTTCACTGCAAGAGGCATGGGTTCCCCGGGTCAGGGTTCTAAGATCCCACAGGCTGTGTGAGTGGCCCAAACACAAAAGAAACAGAAATAAAACACATCTCTCTGGGTCATCCCCATGCACCAGCCCCAAGCATGCTGTATCCTGCGTCAGACATAGATTGGCGATTCAATTCTTACATGATAGTATACATGTTAGAATGCCATTCTCCCAAATCATCCCACCCTCTCCCTCTCCCTCTGAGTCCAAAAGTCCGTTATACACATCTGTGTCTTTTTTGCTGTCTTGCATACAGGGTCGTCATTGCCATCTTTCTAAAGATGTTTGGGAACGCATGTAAGAATTAAAGAGTTGAAAATTTAAAAAATAAAAAAAAAGAAAGAAAACACAGAAATCTTGATTCAGAAAATAGAATGTCTAGTTCTATATCATAAACACAAGTCCAGATTTTATACACCTACAGCTGGACTGTAAAACGGCGGGGCTGTTCTTACTCAAATAGGAAATTCCCTAAGCTGGCTTTGTTGTGTTGGAATCTAACAGTTGCTTACACATAATCCTTTCTCCCCAGGAAGCTTCTGCCTTTTCTTGGCTTTACCAAGGTGTCTGGCTTCTCTTTACTACAACTATCTTGAGGGGAAGCATCCTTATTCCAAGTGATGGATAGTGAATTCTTCTTTAGCCCTGGTATCTAGTGATATACCTCTGGCCTCTTTCTGTTCCTGTTTTCTTGTCCCATTAGACAGCCATATACACTGTCTTTTTATAAGACAAAAGACCTATGTCTGACCCATGAGAACACCCATGCGTATTTAGTTTATCAAGGTCTGAGAGAACACTCTGTTCCTAGCACACACTGTTCTCTGTTCACAATCACTGATGCAGTTAGCACTATCTTCCACTCTGTATTTCAGCGGTGGGGGATTGGACCTTCAGTCACAGTCCTCTTTATTTTTCACAGATGCAAAAGAGATTCCAGCCTCTATGTCTCTCACCTAAGGGAACTATTTCAAAACTTGCTAAGTGCTCTTTGTGAAACCTCTTTCAGCAGGTTTGGCATTAGATTAGCATAATCCTCCTCATTTCCCAAAGGGAAGATGGAGATTCACACACACGTGGCATGACAACTGTTTTCTTTGTTTCTTCCCTTCTGATTGCCTGGTATGTATGTCATATATCTGATTTATCAACACATTGTGGAAGAAATTCTTTCTTGTTTCTATTCTTTAAAGGAGAAGTTTTACCCCACACTCATTTTGAAATCCTATTCTAAGGCCCTACAGTCAATGGAATCCAGGAGAATCTCATTCCAACAGTTTCCATTTGTTTCTAGAAGAGGAGTTTGTAAAGTACAAGAGGAATTATTTATCCCAGATAAACTGCTACAGCTATGATCTTGTAATTGGAATATTAAAAGTATATATGAAGAATAATTTCCAATCTAAATGTTGATGAAGAGAGAAATATAAGCCAAAATAACTACAGAAAGAGGAATGTTCCAGATAGAGTGCAGAATACAGTTGTAGAAGGAGATTGTGAAGAGTATTACATTACATCAATGAGAACTCAGGGCAGGAAATAAATCCACTCAACTATTTAAAGCAAGAAGAATTTTAATAAAGAAATTAAGTGCCTTTGAGATAACAGAAAGGATTGAAGAAACAAATTCTAGATTGATATCTTGGAATTATTTCCATAATATTCTCAAGTTGATGCATTAAAGATGATGTCCTATTTGAAGCTAAGCCTGGATTTAGGTCAGGAATAAGAAGTCATTGCCTCTACAATTGTCAGGAAATTGGAGAATGGGAATATATAGATTATTTAAGTCTTATTAAGAATCCAGGAATACATATAATAAATATTGGAAAAATCAACACCCCAAGAAAACCCATCATATATATGAACTTTCATACAAGATAAAAAGGGCTTCCCTAGTAATTCAGTTGGTGAAGAATCTGCCTCTAATGCAGGAGATCCAGGTTCAATCCCTTGGTCAGGAAGATCCCCTGGAGAAGGAAATGGCAAACCACTTCAGTATTTTTGCCTGGAGAATTCCATGGACTGAGGAAGCTGGTGGGCTACAGTCCATAGGGTCACAAGAACTGGACATGGCTTGGTGACTAAACCACCACCACAAGATGAAAACAACCAAAGCCTGTACCACTACACTTCTATTTTCAAGGTCTCACAGGAGCATATCTAATAAAAGGTATGCTTCTAATATCTAGAAACCAATTACAAGGTGTTCTGAGAAATGTAATTTTACAGAGATTAAAGAAATTGCAGGGCAAATTTAGGGATCTATTGAAGAGAAACATTTTGTTTTGGTCTTGTTTTGCTTTGTGTTGTAGGCAAGATGGTGTCTCCCTAAAACTGATGTTCCCAATGGCCAGTAATTCAGAATGTATGCATATTGGAGACAAAGTCTTTAGAGGAGTGATTAAGCTAAAAAAAAAAAAAAAGCCCTTAAGGAAGGACCTTACATCAATGCCACTGGTGACCTTATAAGAAGAAGAAGAGATAGCAGGGACATGTATGTACAGAGGGATGATCATATGAAGATGTAGCAAGAGGGCAGCCATTTGAAAGGCAAGGAAAGATACCTCAGAGGAAACCAACCCTGCTGGCCTCTTGGACTTTAGTTTACAGAACTATGAAAAAAAAAAAAAAATGACTGTATGCAGTTTAAGCTACAGACTCTATAGCATTTTGTTATAGCACCTCTAGCAAAGTAATACTGTATGTTGAGTTGTTTAGATTGGGTGTTTCACTGTATAAGACATTCACCAAAAGTTTAAATATTCTTGAAACAAATAGGCTTTCAGGTTAAGGCAACTATACCAGTAAAAATAGCTATACTTGACAATCTATGTACAACTAATTCTTCATGGCTATGTCCAGCATATATTCTACAGTGAGTGTAAATCAATTCAGTGGTTTTATTATAATGCAGATTTCATTTTCTTTTAAAAATTTTCTTTGATGTGTAAGAATGAGAAGTAGAGATATTAATATGTAAGAGAAGTATTTGCAATATATTTAGCCATGTGTAGCTAAACTTGACTTCCAGGCTTATTATATATAGTTCTACATTAAAACATAGCAGGCACAGCCAGTAGATATTGCTATATGGGAGAGAATCAGTTACGAGAATGGAATATTCCTTGTAAGTAATTTCCTTATCTGATTATCGTTTGCTTGAATGTGCTGAATTTCACTTTCTTTTATTAGAGTCATAGGCTGGTTAATTATTTATAATTTTCCCCTGAAAAATTGTGATTAAGTCATTTTATCTAATTCCATTCGTAAAGTGGCCAATATGCAATTAATTGTGATTAGTGATGGATAAATCCATTTTGTTTTCCTGTGAGTCCTATCTACTCTGTGGCTGAAATTAAAAAGAACCAGACCGGCACTTAGAGGATGTGAAACATAGATTTACATATTCTATTTGTATGACAATGTGAATTCAAATACTATTATTATGGTATAAATCAAATAAATGTTTTGTAATCATGAGACTTGATTGTGAATGGTATATATGTGTTTCTCTAACCCAAAAATGTTACTGAGTTCCCTAAGAAACAAGCCCCGGGCAGTTATCTGAGTGATGAGTATATAGGTTTAAGCCTACATGTAGGTTCAAGAATGGAATGTCAGTCCAGATAGGAAAAACACAATGTTACAGTCAATAAAACATGGTAGGCGTTCACCACATAAAAATGAATACAGAATTATATAGCTAAATGGTTCAAGCCAAGTATAAGATGAATTTCATTCAAGAAAACAGAGAATAAGTATTTCATGGGATATGCAGATGATACCACCCTTATGGCAGAAAGTGAAGAAGAGCTAAAAAGCCTCTTGATGAAAGTAAAAGAGGAGAGAGAAAAAGTTGGCTTAAAGCTCAACATTCAGAAAATGAAGATCATGGCATCCGGTCCCATCACTTCGTGGGAAATAGATGGGTAAACAGTAGAAACAGTGTCAGACTTTATTTTTTGGGGCTCCAAGATCACTGCAGATGGTGGCTGCAGCCATGAAATTAAAACACGCTTACTCCTTGGAAGAAAAGTTATGACCAACCTAGACAGCATATTCAAAAGCAGGGATATTACTTTGCCGACTAAGGTCCGCCTAGTCAAGGCTATAGTTTTTCCTGTGGTCATGTATGGATGTGAGAGTTGGACTGTGAAGAAGGCTGAGCGCCGAAGAATTGATGCTTTTGAACTGTGGTGTTGGAGAAGACTCTTGAGAGTCCCTTGGACTGCAAGGAGATCCAACCAGTCCATTCTGAAGGAGATCAACCCTGGGATTTCTTTGGAATTAATGATGCTAAAGCTGAAGCTCCAGTACTTTGGCCACCTCATGAGAAGAGTTGACTCATTGGAAAAGACTCTGATGCTGGGAGGGACTGGGGGCAGGAGGAGAAGGGGATGACAGAGGATGAGATGGCTGGATGGCATCACGGACTCGATGGATGTGAGTCTGAGTGAACTCCGGGAGATGGTGATGGACCGGGAGGCCTAGTGTGCTGCTATTCATGGGGTCACAAGGAGTCGGACATGACTGAGCAACTGAACTGAACTGAACTGAACTGGGGTAGCTATTAGTAGTGTCCAGTTTGACAGAATTTTATTCACAGGATACTCAAGAACTCAAATAAGTTGTTCTTGCAACAAAAATGAATTACACATTTAGAATCCAATGCTTTGAAATTATGCTATAAAGCAAACATACAGCAATTGGGGAACTAACTGGAAAAGTACCAGGGCAGGATCATCTATAAGACCCACTTAATGCACACATTGAAAAGGCCTTGCTTAGGTTGAGAATTGATTTCAACAATAAAAGTTATGAGTACACAGTTAATGAAATAGAAATGTTTCTACAAAATTTGAATTAATTCTACTTGACATGGGTTATTTTCATTAACTCTAAGCAAGAATTATGATGAAAAAGGAGTTTGTAACATTTTTCCTCTACAAGATGGACATATAGCATTCATTCCTTGAATAACTCATTTGATTCAGAAAAATCCTCAATGGGCTTCCATCTGGATTTTGGTTATTTTTTACTCCAAGGCACAAGAGAAACTTTTTCTTTAAAACACTAAATGTAGGTATATTTTAAAATTCTTGTTTATATTCAGGTCTTTCAATATTTTGCTTTAACCTTTAGCTACAAAGGATATGAATGAGAATTTAATCTATGCAATAGTATGAATTGGTGACAGTTGTCCTATATTTTCTCCCTTTGCTTTATTTTTTTTTTCTTCTTCAATGCCACAGTTTATTTTTTATTTATTTATTTATTTATTTACTTACTTACTTATTTTTAGTTTTTTATTTTTTAAATTTTAAAATCTTTAATTCTTACATGCATTCCCAAACATGAACCCCCCTCCCACCTCCCTCCCCACAACATCCCTCTGGGTCATCCCCATGCACCAGCCCCAAGCATGCTGCATCCTGCGTCAGACATAGACTGGCGATTCAATTCACATGATAGTATACATGTTAGAATGTCATTCTCCCAAATCATCCCACCCTCTCCCTCTCCCTCTGAGTCCAAAAGTCCGTTATACACATCTGTGTCTCTTTCCCTGTCTTGCATACAGGGTCGTCATTGCCATCTTCCTAAATTCCATATATATGTCTTAGTATTCTGTATTGGTGTTTTTCTTTCTGGCTTACTTCACTCTGTATAATCGGCTCCAGTTTCATCCATCTCATCAGAACTGATTCAAATGAATTCTTTTTAACGGCTGAGTAATACTCCATTGTGTATATGTACCACAGCTTTCTTATCCATTCATCTGTTGATGGACATCTAGGTTGTTTCCATGTCCTGGCTATTATAAACAGTGCTGCGATGAACATTGGGGTACATGTGTCTCTTTCAATTCTGGTTTCCTCTGTGTGTATGCCCAGCAGTGGGATTGCTGGGTCATAAGGTAGTTCTATTTGCAATTTTTTAAGGAATCTCCACACTGTTCTCCATAGTGGCTGTACTAGTTTGCATTCCCACCAACAGTGTAGGAGGGTTCCCTTTTCTCCACACCCTCTCCAGCATTTATTGCTTGCAGATTTTTGGATCGCAGCCATTCTGACTGGTGTGAAGTGGTACCTCATTGTGGTTTTGATTTGCATTTCTCTAATAATGAGTGATGTTGAGCATCTTTTCATGTGTTTGTTAGCCATCCGTATGTCTTCTTTGGAGAAATGTCTATTTAGTTCTTTGGCCCATTTTTTGATTGGGTCGTTTATTTTTCTGGAGTTGAGCTGCAGAAGTTGCTTGTATATTTTTGAGATTAGTTGTTTGTCAGTTGCTTCATTTGCTATTATTTTCTCCCATTCAGAAGGCTGTCGTTTCACCTTGCTTATATTTTCCTTTGTTGTGCAGAAGCTTTTAACTTTAATTAGATCCCATTTGTTTATTTTTGCTTTTATTTCCAGAATTCTGGGAGGTGGATCATAGAGGATCCTGCTGTGATTTATGTCTGAGAGTGTTTTGCCTATGTTCTCCTCTAGGAGTTTTATAGTTTCTGATCTTACATTTAGATCTTTAATCCATTTTGAGTTTATTTTTGTGTGCGGTGTTAGAAAGTGATCTAGTTTCATTCTTTTACAAGTGGTTGACCAGTTTTCCCAGCACCACTTGTTAAAGAGATTGTCTTTACTCCATTGTATATTCTTGCCTCCTTTGTCAAAGATAAGGTGTCCATATGTGTGTGGATTTATCTCTGGGCTTTCTATTTTGTTCCATTGATCTATATGTCTGTCTTTGTGCCAGTACCATACTGTCTTGATGACTGTGGCTTTGTAGTAGAGCCTGAAGTCAGGCAAGTTGATTCCTCCAGTTCCATTCTTCTTTCTCAAGATTGCTTTGGCTATTCGAGGTTTTTTGTATTTCCATACAAATCTTGAAATGATTTGTTCTAGTTCTGTGAAAAATGTGGCTGGTAGCTTGATAGGGATTGCATTGAATTTGTAAATTGCTTTGGGTAGTATACTCATTTTCACTATATTGATTCTTCCAATCCATGAACATGGTATATTTCTCCATCTATTAGTGTCCTCTTTGATTTCTTTCATCAGTGTTTTATAGTTTTCTATATATAGGTCTTTAGTTTCTTTAGGTAGATATATTCCTAAGTATTTTATTCTTTTCGTTGCAATGGTGAATGGAATTGTTTCCTTAATTTCTTTTTCTACTTTCTCATTATTCGTGTATAGGAATGCAAGGGATTTCTGTGTGTTGATTTTATATCCTGCAACTTTACTATATTCATTGATTAGCTCTAGTAATTTTCTGGTGGAGTCTTTAGGGTTTTCCATGTAGAGGATCATGTCATCTGCAAACAGTGAGAGTTTTACTTCTTCTTTTCCAATTTGGATTCCTTTTATTTCTTTTTCTGCTCTGATTGCTGTGGCCAAAACTTCCAGAACTATGTTGAATAGTAGCGGTGAAAGTGGACACCCTTGTCTTGTTCCTGACTTTAGGGGAAATGCTTTCAATTTTTCACCATTGAGGATAATGTTTGCTGTGGGTTTGTCATAGATAGCTTTTATTATGTTGAGGTATGTTCCTTCTATTCCTGCTTTCTGGAGAGTTTTTATCATAAATGGATGTTGAATTTTGTCAAAGGCCTTCTCTGCATCTATTGAGGTAATCATATGGTTTTTATTTTTCAATTTGTTAATGTGGTGAATTACATTGATTGATTTGCGGATATTGAAGAATCCTTGCATCCCTGGGATAAAGCCCACTTGGTCATGGTGTATGATCTTTTTAATGTGTTGTTGGATTCTGATTGCTAGAATTTTGTTGAGGATTTTTGCATCTATGTTCATCAGAGATATTGGCCTGTAGTTTTCTTTTTTTGTGACATCTTTGTCAGGTTTTGGTATTAGGGTGATGGTGGCCTCATAGAATGAGTTTGGAAGTTTACCTTCCTCTGCAATTTTCTGGAAGAGTTTGAGTAGGATAGGTGTTAGCTCTTCTCGAAATTTTTGGTAGAATTCAGCTGTGAAGCCATCTGGACCTGGGCTTTTGTTTGCTGGAAGATTTCTGATTACAGTATCAATTTCCATGCTTGTGATGGGTCTGTTAAGATTTTCTATTTCTTCCTGGTTCAGTTTTGGAAAATTGTACTTTTCTAAGAATTTGTCCATTTCTTCCACGTTGTCCATTTTATTGGCATACAACTGCTGATAGTAGTCTCTTATGATCCTTTGTATTTCTGTGTTGTCTGTTGTGATCTCTCCATTTTCATTTCTAATTTTATTGATTTGATTTTTCTCTCTTTGCTTCTTGATGAGTCTGGCTAATGGTTTGTCAATTTTATTTATCCTTTCAAAGAACCAGCTTTTGGCTTTGTTGATTTTTGCTATGGTCTCTTTTGTTTCTTTTGCATTTATTTCTGCCCTAATTTTTAAGATTTCTTTCCTTCTACTAACTCTGGGGTTCTCCAACTCTTCCTTTTCTAGTTGCTTTAGTTGTAGAGTTAGGTTATTTATTTGACTTTTTTCTTGTTTCTTGAGGTATGCCTGTATTGCTATGAACTTTCCTCTTAGCACTGCTTTTATAGTGTCCCACAGGTTTTGGATTGTTGTGTTTTCATTTTCATTAGTTTCTATGCATATTTTGATTTCTTTTTTGATTTCTTCTGTGATTTGTTGGTTATTCAGAAGTGTGTTGTTTAACCTCCATATGTTGGAATTTTTAATAGTTTTTCTCCT
The DNA here is from genome assembly GCF_042477335.2 of Ovis canadensis. Classification (NCBI taxonomy): domain Eukaryota; kingdom Metazoa; phylum Chordata; class Mammalia; order Artiodactyla; family Bovidae; genus Ovis; species Ovis canadensis. Next base: position 67,777,531 of record NC_091250.1, read on the forward strand.
GTAATTGAGATCTAATCTTAATGCATTATGGTCAGAAAAGATGCTTGGAATGATTTCGATTTTTTTGAATTTATCAAGTTTAGATTTATGGCCCAGGATGTGATCTATCCTGGAGAAGGTTCCATGAGCACTTGAAAAAAAGGCGAAATTCGTTGTTTTGGGGTGAAATGTTCTATAGATATCAATTAGGTCTAACTGATCTAATGTATCATTTAAAGTTTGCGTTTCTTTGTTAATTTTCTGTTTAGTTGATCTGTCCATAGGTGTGAGTGAGGTATTAAAGTCTCCCACTATTATTGTGTTATTGTTGATTTCCCCTTTCATACTTGTTAGCATTTGTCTTACATATTGTGGTGCTCCTATATTGGGTGCATATATATTTATAATTGTTATATCTTCTTCTTGGATTGTTCCTTTGATCATTATGTAGTGGCCTTCTTTGTCTCTTTTCACAGCCTTTGTTTTAAAGTCTATTTTATCGGATATGAGTATTGCCACTCCTGCTTTCTTTTGGTCTCTATTCGCGTGGTATATCTTTTTCCAGCCCTTCACTTTCAGTCTGTATGTGTCCCTTGTTTTGAGGTGGGTCTCTTGTAAGCAGCATATAGAGGGGTCTTGTTTTTGTATCCATTCGGCCAGTCTTTGTCTTTTGGTTGGGGCGTTCAACCCATTTACGTTTAAGGTAATTATTGATAAGTATGATCCCGTTGCCATTTACTTTATTGTTTTGGGTTCGGGTTTATACACCCTTTTCGTGTTTCCTGTCTAGAGGATATCCTTTAGAATTTGTTGGAGAGCTGGTTTGGTGGTGCTGAATTCTCTCAGCTTTTGCTTGTCTGTAAAGCTTTTGATTTCTCCTTCGTATTTGAATGAGATCCTTGCTGGGTACAGTAATCTGGGCTGTAGGTTATTGTCTTTCATCACTTTAAGTATGTCTTGCCATTCCCTCCTGGCCTGAAGAGTTTCTATTGACAGATCAGCTGTTATCCTTATGGGAATCCCCTTGTGTGTTATTTGTTGTTTTTCCCTTGCTGCTTTTAATATTTGTTCTTTGTGTTTGATCTTTGTTAATTTGATTAATATGTGTCTTGGGGTGTTTCGCCTTGGGTTTATCCTATTTGGGACTCTCTGTGTTTCTTGGACTTGGGTGATTATTTCCTTCCCCATTTTAGGGAAGTTTTCAACTATTATCTCCTCAAGGATTTTCTCATGATCTTTCTTTCTGTCTTCTTCTTCTGGGACTCCTATAATTCGAATGTTGGAGCGTTTCATATTGTCCTGGAGGTCTCTGAGATTGTCCTCGTTTCTTTTAATTTGTTTTTCTTGTTTCCTCTCTGATTCATTTATTTCTACCATTCTATCTTCTATTTCACTAATCCTATCTTCTGCCTCCGTTATTCTACTATTGGTTGCCTCCAGAGTGTTTCTGATCTCATTTATTGTGTTATTCATTATATTTTGACTCTTTTTTATTTCTTCTAGGTCCTTGTTAAACCTTTCTTGCATCTTCTCAATCCTTGTCTCTAGGCTATTTATCTGTGTTTCCATTTTGATTTCAAGATTTTGGATCATTTTCACTATCAATATTCGGAATTCCTTCTCCGGTAGATTCCCTACTTCTTCCTCTTTTGTTTGGTTTGGTGGGCAACTCTCCTGTTCCTTTACCTGCTGAGTATTCCTCTGTCTCTTCATCTTGGTTATATTGCTGCGTTTGGGGTGGCCTTTTTATATTCTGATAATTTGTGGAGTTCTCTTTATTATGGAGCTTCCTCACTTTGGGTGGGGTTCTATCAGTGGCTTGTTAAGGTTTCCTGGTTAGGGAGGCTTGTGTTGGAGTTTTGGTGGGTGGAGCTGGGTTTCTTCTCTCTGGAGTGCAGTGGAGTGACCCGTAATGGGTTATGAGACATCAAAGGTTTTGGGATAATTTTGAGCTGCCTGTATATTGAGGCTCAGGGGAGTGTTCCTGTGTTGCTGGAGAATTTGCGTGGTATGTCTTGTTTTGGATCTTGTTGGCCCTTGGGTGGAGCTTGGTTTCAGTGTAGGTATGAAGGCATTTGATGAGCTCCTATTGCTTAATGTTCCCTGAATTCAAGAGTTCTCTAATGTTTTCAGGCTTTGGGTTTAAGCTTCTTGCTTCTGGTTTTCAGTTTTATTTTTACAGTAGCCTCTAGACTTCTCCATCTATACAGCACCGATGATAAAACATCTAGGTTAAAGATGAAAAGTTTCTCCACCTTGAGGGACACTCAGAGAGGTTCACTGAGTTACAAGGAGAAGAGAAGATGGAGGGGGTAGTTAGAGGTAACTGGAATGAGATGCGGTGAGATCAAGAGAGGAGAGAGCAAGCTAGCCAGTAGTCACTTCCTTATGTGCGCTCTATAGTCTGGACCGCTCAGAGGTATTTACAGAGTTATACGGGGAAGAGGAGAGGGAGGAAGTAGACAGAGGTCACCAGGAGGATAAGAGAGAGGAATGAGTAGGAGAGAGACAAATCCTGCCAGTAACCAGTTCCTTAGGTGTTCTCTACCGTCTGGAACACACAGAGATTCACAGAGTTGGACAGAGAAGAGATGGGGGAGAAAAGAGACAGAGGCCACCTGGTGGAGAAAAAGGAGAGGCCAGAGGAGGAGAGAGTGGACAAGCCAGTAATCTCGCTCTCAGGTAAACTTGGGTAGTGAAGTTTGGGTTTTTAAATGTACAAAATTGACAACAAAGATTAAAAATCTGGAGTAGAGGTTGGATTTTCAAAGATACAATATTAAAGAAAAGCAGAAGGAAAAAGGAAGAAAGAAAAAAAAAGAATTATTAAAAAACAAACAAACAAAAAAAAAAACAAAACAAAACACCAACAACCATCCAAAGAGTATATATGGTGTTTGCCTTAAAAAAAAAAAAAAGTCTTTTTTTAAAAAAAATAGTAATACTAGGTTATAGAAATAAAAATTAGAGGAGAAATAGAAGACTTAACAATTAAAAAAAAGCTCGGAAAAAAAAGAAAAAAAAAGCAAAAGGCAAAAAAAAAAAAGAATGATTTTAAAAATATTAAAAAATTAAAAATATATCTGGCTCTTCTCTGATGTTATGGGCCGTGTGGGCTCACTTCCAAGGTGGTTCCCTCTGTTTAACTTCTTCTGTTTGCTGGTTTTTAGGCTCACTAGTTCAGTCGCGCTGTGGGGAGGGGGGATGCTGCAAACAAATAGCACTGTCGTGTGTACACAGTATCTCTGCCCCGCTTGACCTGTCCTTTCTCGCGGCGCACAAACCGCTCCGGCTCTACGATGCTCAGCCGGGAACCGTCTGGGGCCGGCCCTAGGCTGCGTGCACTTCCCCGGTCCAAGCCGCTCAGGTTCGGCCCTCAGGCAGCCCTCAGAGGCACAAATGCGGCTGGGACTGAGCTTTGTGCCCTTCCCAGGTCCGAGTAGCTCAGGAGTTTGGCAAGCGCAATCGCCGCGGCTTGTCACCTTTTCCGCCGCTGCCGCTCAGCTCTCTGGGTGGACCGCTGGCGCACCCCGTGAGGCAGACTATGACTGTCCAGCACCCCCAGAAGTCTTAGCAAAGAAGCCTGCTTGCAGTTAGGTAAGTAAAGTCTCTCCGGGTCTGCAATTGCCCCTTTCCAGTCCTTACGGCTCTGGCTGCCTGTCCCCGGCGGGGAATGGTCTGCAGCCGGCTTTTTCCGCTCCGTCCTTTGTTCTGTGCTCAGTCCTGGCGGTGTCTTATGTTCGAGCTTTTCGCGTGGTAGCTATCCCACAGTCTGGTTTGCTAGCCCAAGTTAGATCGTTCTGGTTGCACGTGGGGCGTTCCTGCCCGATTCTTACAAAGCTCTGCAGCCCGCGCTTCCCGCGCGTCCCTGCCCTGCCCCCACTTCCCAATGGCGGATGCAGGCGTCTGTGCTGCTTTTCCGCTGGGGGAGTTACTGGTGGGCTTGTAATCTGTTGGTTTTAATTATTTATCTATTTTTCCTTCCTGTTATGTTGACCTCTGTGTTTCCAAGGCTCGCCACAGACTCGTCAGGGAGAGTGTTTCCTGGTGTTTGGAAACCTCTCTTCTTAAAATTCCCTTCCCGGGACGGGCTTCCCTTCCCGGGACGGAGCTCCCTCCCCACCTCCTTTGTCTCCTTTTTTGTCTTTTATATTTTTCCCTACCTGTTTTTGAAGACAATGGTCTGCTTTTCTGGTTGCCTGATGTCCTCTGCCAGCCTACAGAAGTTGTTTTGTGGAGTTTGCTCGGCGTTGAAATGTTCTTTTGAGGAATTTGTGAGGGAGAACGTGATCTTCCCGTCCTATTCCTCCACCATCTTTCCCTCCCTCTCTCTCCCTTTGCTTTAGAAAGTAATATACTTTACAAATTTTCTAGCACAGAAGGAAACATTAGAGTGAATCACATACTATTTATTTGTATTTCATAATGTCCCTCCAATTTTAGTGACTGATAGCTTAAAGCAAGATATATGTAATTAACCTGGGTAGAAAAGTCCCTACACAGCTTCTGGGTTTGCTTTCGTCAGTGGCATCTGCTTTCCAATCACTTTCTGAACACCATGAGTGAGTAGTGTGGCTACCTACCATTTATTGTTGCATAAAACTTTTCATAGGGATTTTCCTTTGATCCTTCCATAACAGCTAAGGATTCTTTTAAGTGGGTTCGTTGCACTACATGCCTTTATCACAGTAACTCTCATGATATTAAAAAAATAAAATAAATAAGTGGCCCAGCTCTTTTCCCTCATCTTCTTAGATCGTATTGGTTAAATCCATTGCATGCTCAGTTGCTTCAGTTGTTTCTGATTCTTTACGACCCTATGGATTGTAGTTCATCAGTCTCCTTTGTTCATGGGAATCTCCAGGCAAGAATACTGGAGTGGATTGCCATGCCCTCCTACAGGGGATTTTCCTGTCCCAGGGATCTAACCTGCATGTCTTGTCTGCTACATTGCAAGCAGGTTTTTACTACTAGCACCACCTGAGAAGCCCAAAATAAATCCACTGGTATATGCCAATTTCTGAGTGTAGATTTATACACATTGTTTCAGATAATTTCCAAAAGACTTTAATATTTATGCTGTTGTCATCATATTTCTAATGATGATGATATAAAGATTTTAAATAACTTATCCAAGTTACAGGAGTTTTTGTAGAAGAGGATGTTAACTAATGTAGCTTTTTTGTAGCTTTGAAATTCCTAGCTGTACCTATGAAATTCCTATGTCTCTTTCCTTTAACAGTAGACAACTACTATAAGTTGAATTCAGTAAATGTTTTATAAATATTAGTGAAAGAAACAAAAAAGAATACTAATTTTAGATGTCTAGTCTCATTAGTGACAATAAATTCACTGTATGCCATTACTTAATAAATCTATCTAAATCCATTGCATATTTGTCTAAAATATTGAAATTTAAGCAAGTTGAAAAATATATTAGAGTGTTTTGAGTCAACTATTTATCCAGTGTCAAGAGATTTACCTAACTTGATCTTTTTCCACATGGAGATATTAGTTCACATTGTCACTTCTGTGTAAAGTATATTTCTAAACACTCTTATGGCTTTCCAATATTTTCTTATCTATTTTTTGATTATTTGTTTTATTGCTATTTATGTATGGTTACTTTTATCAGAGTGAAATACCCATGATATTAAAGATCAGTTCTACTGAGTAACTCAAGACTTAAATAATGCCTATAACTATAGGTACTTAATATCTGTTAATGAGTTAATTGAGAAGGGTTCCCTTAATTGTATGTTGATAAAAATATTTGAAAAAGAAACAGGTATTATTACTATTATGTTATCTCATTCATTGTATAATAATAAAATTACATTTTATTATATCATTATTGACATGTAAAATAATGATAGTAATAATAATATTGAATGCCTACTATATGTAAGTTTTTACACAGACTTGGTTATAGATGGATATTATGTATATATAATGTAATCCTGTAAGTATTAGTTTGTAGATTTTAGAATAAGGAAACCAATTTTCAGAGTATGATTAACTAGCACAAGGCACATGGACATCCATGATTTATACTTTACCGACTTTGCTACCTTCCTACAGTGTAAATGACCCAGGTTCAATCCCTGGGTCAGGAAGATCTCCTGGAGAAGGAAATGGTAACCCACTCCAGTATTCTTGGCTGGAAAATCCCATGGATCCAGAAGCCTGGTAAGCTACAGGCCATGGGGTCGTAAAGAGTCAGACATGACTGAGCGACTTAATTTTTACTTTCAATTTACAATATAAACAAATCCATGTGGAATCTTTTCATTTTCTTTATGTATTTTAGATCATTTAAGTAAATCTTAATTAGTTTCTTGGCCATGTAATCCTGTTGCCTAATTCCATCCCTTAACTCCATTTTGGCTGAAGTTATTTATTTGCATATAGAAGACTCTTTTACTTCTACATTTGAGTCAACCAGAAGAGTTATACTTAGAAATTAATGTTAAGAGTTTCATATTGACTTTTGTAATGACTTCAGTAGTGTAATTTTTCCTAACATTTGACCTAGTCATGGATGGGAATCCATGAGTATTTGGATAGAGTCTATTGATATGTTGCTGTTGTTGTTCAATCATTCAGTTGTGTTTGACTCTTTATGATTCCATAGACTGCAGCATGCCAGGCTTCCCTGTCCTTCACCATCTCCCAGAGCTTGGTCAAAGTCATGTCCATTGACTTAGTGATGGCATACAAACATCTCATCCACTGTCATCTCCTTCTTCTCCTGCCTTTAATCTTTACCAGCATCAGGGTCTTTCCCATTAAGTCAGCTCTTTGCATCAGGTAGCCAAAGTATTGGAGCTTCAGCATCAGTCCTTTCAATGAATATTCAGGGCTGATTTCCTTTAGGATTGACTGGTTTGATCTCCTTGCTGTCCAAGTGACACTCAAGAGTCTTATTTTGCACCACCATTTGAAAGCATCAAGTCTTCAGTGCTCAGCCCTCTTTATGGTACAGCTCTCACATCTACACATGACTACTGGGAAAACCATAACTTTGACTATACGTACCTTGATAGCAAAGTAGTGTCTCTGCTTTTTAATCTGCTGTCTAGGTTTGTTACAGTTTTTCTTCCAAGGAGTAAGCATCTTTTAATTATATGGCTGCGGTCACCATCTGCAGTGATTTTGGAGTCCAAGAAAACAAAGTCTCTCACTGTTCCCCTTGTTTCCCCATCTGTTTGTCATGAAGTGATGGGACCCAATACCATGATCTTAGTTTTTTGAATGTTTAGTCTATTGATACAAGGCAAATAAAATACAAGTGGGGATTTTAGATGTATGAAAGTCAGGAGACCAAATAGAAGTAAAGCTTGGTCAGAATGTGAGGAAAAAGAATAGAATGTGAAAAAAAAAAAAATTCGTGCTGGATTGGATCGCCTAGTTACCACAGGATAAAATTGGCCTCAAATTCTGCAACATAATCAGCTGCATAGACCCCATTCAGTGAAGCCTCACTGGGAGTGTCAGAGAGGTTTGGGAATAAGAGTCATTCAAGAGCTCACCAAAATCATTCTTGTGTACATAAATAACAAATTTGGACATAATTTTTAAAAGGGCTTTATATTTTTTAAGAATGAAATTTTTTTGTTACTATTCATTGATAATTTTGCCTTCAAATGGAAATCATTCCAGCTTATCATAATTAGACATCGTCTCCATTCAGTTGTGGAGAAGGCAATGGCACCCCACTCCAGTACTCTTGCCTGGAAAATCCCATAGATGGGGGAGCCTGGTAGGCTGCAGTCCATGGGGTCACTAGGAGTTGGACATGACTGAGCAACTTCGCTTTCATTTTTCACTTTCATGCATTGGAGAAGGAAATGACAACCCACTCCAGTGTTCTTGCCTGGAGAATCCCAGGGACAGGAGAGCCTGATGGGTTGCCATCTATGGAGTCGGATATGACTGAAGCAACTTAGCAGCAGGAGCAGCCAGTACTCTTGCCTGGAAAATGCCATGGATGGAGGAGCCTCATGGGCTGCCATCTATGGGGTCCCACAGAGTTGGGCATGACTAAAGCAACTTATTTGCAGCAACAGCAGCAGCCATTCAGTGGAACGAAATGTGTTAACTCCAAGAGTTAAACAGGGTGGTGTTATCTCTGATCCTAATGCATTAGGTGAGACCATGCACAGATAGACAGGATTTTCTTGGTTTTGTTTACAATATCCTTCTTTTACATAGCTTCTATAAAAAGGAAAGTCTATCATCTATCTATCTATCTCAGTGTCATCTAAGGCTTTAAAATGTGGACAGACCAACCTGAATTTTAATCTTAGTTTTAGAAAATATTGTTTAGTTGCTAAGTCATGTCTGACTCTTTTATAACCCCATGGACTATAGCCTGCTAGGCTCCTCCGTCCATATGATTTTCCAGAAGAGAAGACAAGAATACTAGAGTCGGCTGCCATTTCCTTGTTCAGGGGATCTTCCCAACCAAGGGATCAAACCTGCATCTTCTGGTTGGCAGGTGGATTTTTTTTTTACCACTGAGCTACCTGGGATCAAATGACTCGATTTTTCTTAGCCTCATTTTTTTTTAATGAATTTTTATAAATGCTACTTTAGAAAAAAATTTAAGGGGTTGAAATAAGATGATGCATATAAAAAGCAGCCCAGTGACTAGAACTATTTTATACTCAATAATGGTATCCATTATAGAAACTATAAATTAAAGAGGGAAATTTACAGCAATTATGCATTTAAATTGTAATAATAATTTTTAACTTTTTACTGAACACTTTACTATATGCCTGATTTTAATCTAAAACTGCTTTACACACAATAATGTATTTATCTTCACAATAACCCTAAAATGTAGATACTTCTGTTACTTCCATGATTCAAATGAATACACCTAAGCACAGAAGTGTGACAAGACCTCACATCTAGTAAGTGGTGAAGACAGGTAAAAAAGGAGGCTGTTTAGCTCCAGAGCTTATAGACCAGTGTACGAGAAAGCAAATTCTTACACTGTACATTGAAGTTGGTAGTGAAATTTGTAAAATGGGAGAAAGTGAACTTGTTTGCAGGAAACAGAAAGCTGCTTCAGTATTCTCACCTGGAAGATTCCATAGACAGAGGAACCTGGTAGCCTACAGTCCAGAAGGTTGAAAAGAGCAACACAATTGAGCAACTGAACATGCATATACACCTTGAATTTGGTAGTGAAACTTGCAAAAAGGGAGAAAGTGAGCTTATAAACACAAATACATGAGAAAATTTAAGTGCAGGGGTGACTTTGGTCTGGTTATAAAGAAAGTGGAGATAAGGCTATAAAATATTTAAGACATCACATTATAAGTGCTATGCATCAAGGGTACACATGGATGATATATGTAGGGGACAAAAAAATCACACCATAGATAAATTTACATCCAGACCTCTCCTGGTTATGACGACTACAATTTGTTTTTTTAATGTGTAGATGTAGAAGTTACATGACAATGGAATTTTTATTAAATAACTTTTATATTACACTATCTGTTTGTACTCATTCCCACATCCCAAGTATATGGATATCTTCCAAAAAATATAAATAGACATGTGAATAACTTTAATGCAATACATTTCAAGATAGCTAACTTCACCAAATATTCTTTCTTAAATTTGATCTGCCCAAGTATAGTCATGACACTGGCTGAATCTTCTTCATTTCAGTTCAGTTCAGCTGCTAAGTCGTGTCTGACTCTTTGCGACCCCATGAACAGCAGCATGCCAGGCCTCCCTGTCCATCACCAACTCCCGGACTTTACCCAAACTCATGTCCATCAAGTTGGTGATGCCATTCAGCCATCTCATCCTCTGTCATCCCCTTCTCCTGCCCCCAATCCCTTCCAGCATCAGAGTCTTTTCCAATGAGTCAGCTCTTCTCATGAGGTGTCCAAAGTGCTGGAGTTTCAGCTTCAGCATAATTCCCTCCAAAGAAATCCCATTCTGATCTCTTTCAGAATGGACAGGTTGGATCTCCTTGCAGTCCAAGCGACTCTCAAGAGTCTTCTCCAACACCACAGTTGCATCAACACAAAAGCATCAATTCTTCAGTGCTCAGCTTTCTTCACAGTCCAACTCTTACATCCATACCTGACCACTGGAAAAATCATAGTCTTGATTAAATGGACTGTTGTTGGTAAATAATGTCTCTGCTTTTCAATATGCTATCTAGGTTGGTCATAACTTTTCTTCCAAGGAGTAAGTGGCTTTTAATTTCATGGCTGCCAAAGAATTGATGCTTTTGAAGCGTAGTGTTGGAGAAGACTCTTGAGACTCCCTTGGACTGCAAGGAGATCCAACCAGTCCATTCTGAAGGAGATCAACCCTGGGATTTCTTTGGAAGGAATGATGCTGAAGCTGAAACTCCAGTACTTTGGCCACCTCATGAGAAGAGTTGACTCATTGGAAAATACTCTGTTGCTGGGAGGGACTGTGGGCAGGAGGAGAAGGGGACGACCGAGGATGAGATGACTGGATGGCATCATGGACTCGAAGGACGTGAGTCTGAGTGAACTCCCGGAGATGGTGATGAACAGGGAGGCCTGGCGTGCCGCAATTCATGGGGTCGCAAACAGTCGGACACGACTGAGGGAATGAACTGAACTGAACTGAACTGAATCACCATCTGCAGTGATTTTGGAGCCCAAAAAATAAAGTCTGACACTGTTTTCACTGTTTCCCCATCTATTTCCCATGAAGTGATGGGACCAGATGCCATGATCTTTGTTTTCTGAATGTTGAGCTTTAAGCCAACTTTTTCACTCTCTACTTTCACTTTCATCAAGAGGCTTTTTAGTTCCTCTTCACTTTCTGCCATAAGGGTGGTGTCATCTGCATATCTGAGGTTATTGATGTTTCTCCTGGCAATCTTCATTCCAGCTTGTGCTTCTTCCAGCCCAGCCTTTCTCATGATGTACTCTGCATATAAGTTAAATAAGCAGAGTGACAACAGACAGCCTTGATGTCCTCCTTTTCCAATTTGGAACCAGTCTGTTGTTCCATATCCAGTTCTAACTGTTCCATGTCCAGTTCTAACTTTTTCACTTACTCTTATACAATTATTCTTCTAACACCATTCCTAATCTTACTGTGGTTTATTTTTTCTCTGTGAAAAAAATCACATTGGGGTATCAAAGTAATGAAGGATTATAAATGTTGGTATTGTTCTCATAAAAACGAATGAGCCTATAGACAAGGTAACAAATCCTTTAGTAACTCAAATGTTTACAGTTCTTTGCTTTCAAAAAATTGAAGGGGAATCTAATCAGTTTATCAGCTGATGTGTCATAAAGTGATGCCTAATGATAAATCACTATGTGATTTTCACCTGTAACTCTAAAAAGAATTCAAAGTCTGTATTATTTGGCAAAAGCCAAATATTTTTATTTTATATTTACTTCATTTTTTTTCTAAGATCCCTTTCTCACAAAATGTGATAGATCCAACAATTGAAATTTTATTCTGGAGCCAGATAGTTTGGGTTTGAATTCTAGCTTTACCAATTACCAGATGTGTGATTTTGTGTAAAAATTGTATATTACACTTTACCCCTCTATGCCTTACTTTCCGGAGAAGGCAATGGCGACCCACTCTGGTATTCTTGCCTGGAAAATCCCATGGATGGAGGAGTCTGGTAGGCTGCAGTCCATGGGGTCCAGAAGAGTTGGACACGACTTAGTGATTTCACTCTCACTTTCACTTTCATACATTGGAGAAGGAAATGGCAACCCCCTCCAGTGTTCTTGCCTCTAGAGTCCCAGGGACAGGGGAGCCCGGTGGGCTGCCATCTATGGGGTCACACAGAGTTGGACACAACTGAAGTGACTTAGCAGCAGCAGCCTTACTTTTCTCTGAAAAAGAGATAATAACAGTACTCATCTTGTGGATGTGTTTTGAAAAAGAACTAAGTTTACATATCTAGAATATGCAGATTACTCTTTGGGACATACTAAGACCCAAATGCTTTTCCAGTAGTCATGTACGGATGTGAGAGTTGGACTGTGAAGAAAGCTGAGCACCAAAGAATTGATGCTTTTGAACTGTGGTGTTGGAGAAGACTCTTGAGAGTCCCTTGGACTGCAAGAAAATCCAACCAGTCCATTCTAAAGATAAGTCCTGGGTATTCTCTGGAAGGACTGATTCTAAAGCTGAAACTCCAATACTCTGGCCACCTCATGTGAAGATTTGACTCACTGGAAAAGACTCTGATGCTGGGAGGGATTATGGGCAGGAGGAGAAGGGGATGACAGAGGATGAGATGGCTGGATGGCATTACTGACTCGATGGACGTGAGTCTGAGTGAACTCCTGACGTCCTGCAATTCGTGGGGTCGCAAAGAGTTGGACACGACTGAGTGACTGTACTGAACTGAACTGAAGATCTAAATGCAGCTTTCCAGGTAGCTCAGCTGGTAAAGAATCTGCCTGCAATGCAGGAGACCCTGGTTTGATTTCTGGATGGGGAAGTTCCACTGGAGATGGGATAGGCTACCCACTCCAGTATTCTTGGGTTTCCCTGCTGGCTTAGACTGTAAAGAATCTGCCTGCAATGTGGGAGGCCTGGGTTTGATCCCTAGTTTGGGAAGATACCCTAGAGGAGAGCATGGCAACCCATTCTAGTATTTTTGCCTGGAGGATCCCCACAGACAGAGGAACCTGGCAGGCTACAGTCTATAAGGTCACAAAGAGATGGATACGACTGAGTGACTAAGCACAACACAGCACACCAAGACCTAAATAAGGGTTAGCTACTTTTATTATCATTGTAATTATCACTATAATTATTTGTATATGTCAGGTTTATAAAGCTCTTTGCTTTGCAGAATAGCCTGAGAATGATTTTGCTGGTCTTTGCATTAATTTCATTCCCGTTGGGAATTAGGTCACCTACACAATAACCTTCTTAAGGCATGGTCCTCTACGAATTTCAGTTATGTAACTTAGATTTCTAAGTAGGAAAACAATTGTACGTAATAGCTATTAAACTAACTATAAAAGCCAGTGAATACTCAGATAATTTTAATGTAATTTTCTTCAAAATCCTATTCTTTATTTACTTAAACTTTCATCTAGGTGAAAACAAGTGTTCCATCATTAAGGTATTTTGAAGGCTGAATTTAATAATATGGAAAGAAGATTCTTTAGGAAAGAACTGTTGGATACATCCATACTCTTCAATGTATGTATTTAACCAATTAAACTTACACTGAAGAGTATGGATGTATCCAAAGTCTTAGAAATGGAATAACAAAAGGAGTATAATTGAGAAAGAATATGTAAAGTGCTTGCATGTCACAACTTAAAGATACAGCATGCCTCAAGGAAGATGGAAGACCCTGAGTGCTGCAAGACATGGCACAGCCGAATAAATAAAAACATTTTTTTAATCTAAGAAAAAGAAATAATTTGAAATTAATAAATAATTAGCTATTCATCAGGTCAGTCATGGATGTTGGCAACTGATGAAATACATTATAGAACAAAACAAAGGATATTTTTGTATTCGTGGTTCACTTAGCCTCTCTAATCCAACAGAGTTCACATTTATGTGATCATGAAGTCTCTGAAGGCATCAGGGATTGATTACAAAGGGAATCTTGAGCTCACCAAGGTACTTAGAAGGTTCTTATGAGTTATTTCCCTCCTTTTGTCCTTCATGATCCATGAATGACATGTCTAATAAATCATCTTGAATAACTGTAATTACATTATACAACAGGTTTCAAATAAATTTAATCTTGAATAAAAATAAATACATATACTTTGGTCTTCATTCTGGACTCAGTGATTCTAAAGGATAATGCCTGAAAATGTTATCCTTTGAATACCATTTCTTGGTCCTTAAGACTAAACAGAATGTGCTGTATGTGTCAGACTGTTTGCAGTGTTCAAAAAGCATGTCACACACACACACACACACCCTCCACATGTGTACATGCATGCCCTTTTTTCCTTGAATATACTTTTGTCATTAGATACAATTTTAATTAAAAATAAAATCCTTTCCCTCAAGCTGGTCAGTTGCTTCAGTTCAGTCACTCAGTTGTGTCCAACTCTTTGCAACCCCATGAATTGCAGCACATCAGGCCTCCCTGTCCATCACCAACTCCCAGAGTTCACTCAAACTCACGTCCATTGAGTCGGTGATGCCATCCAGCTATCTCATCTTCTGTTGTCCCCTTCTCCTCCTGCCTCCAACCCCTTCCAGCATCAGAGTCTTTTTCAATGAGTCAACTCTTCACATGAGGTGGCCAAAGTACTGGAGTTTCAGCTTCAGCATCATTCTTTCCAAAGACCACCCAGGACTGCTCTGCTTTAGAGTGGACTGGTTGGATCTCCTTGCAGTCCAAGGGACTCTCAAGAGTCTTCTCCAATACCACAGTTCAAAAGCATCAATTCTTTGGTGCTCAGCTTTCTCCACAGTTCAACTCTCACATTCATACATGACTACTGGAAAAATTATAGCCTTGACTAGACAGACCTTTGTTGGCAAAGTAACGTCTTTGCTTTTGAATATGCCGTGTAGGTTGGTCATAACTTTCCTTCTAAGGAGTAAGTGCCTTTTAATTTTATGGTCAGTTGCTTAGAAATTGTTAATTTTTCTAGTGAATATTCACCGTGCTCATTGTTAATTTTATTTAACTATATGGTAAGGATATTTTGGGCTTCCCTGGTGGCTCAGACAGTAAAGAATCCACCTGCAATGCAGGAAACCTGGGTTAGATCCTTGGGTTGAGATAATTCCCTGGAGGAGGGAACAGCAACCCACTCCAGCATTCTTGCCTGGAGGCTCCCCATGGACAATGGAGGCTGGTGTTCTATAGTCCATGGGGTCCCAAAGAGTCAGACATGATTAAGCAACTAAGCTCACAGCACAAGGAGGTGAATATTTGGATCCCCTTTAAAATGGCATTCTGCCTCATTGAAGAACATTAGAAGCCATAAAACTTTTTGTTTCCTCTGAATCTACAAAAAAGATTTTTGCTTGGATTAATATCAATTTCACTGAAATGTTTAGTGTTAAGTGATGAGATTTTTCAATAGTTAGAGTCATGAAAGCACAATTTAATGAAATGCTGAACAATTCCTGCATGATTACTAAGGGTTTGTAATGGACCATACTGGATCAATCTCCACTTGGACATTAGCAGTAATTTATCTATAGAATTCACATACACTATTAACTGTAAAAGAAACCTGAGTGAAGATTCATAACACTTTCACAGAAAGTAATCTCCAAAGAAAATATGATCAAATACTAGAGTTGGTATTTTGTTTGTGGAGCCTGAAATAGAAATATTTAAATGAAACTTTTAACAGAGCTAGGGGCTCACCATTCTTTCTTATTTCTTTTCTTGATCCAGAACCCACATTTCTTTTAATATACAATCTGGCCCTAGGCTATTATGAGCCTTCTATTCAAAACCACACAACTCTGGAACCAAAACAAATAGTTTTTCTCCTTATGTAATGAATTACCTGGAGCATTTGCTAAAATACATATTCTTAAGAATTATGAGCAGATAATACATTTCATTTGACCTCAGGTGCAATTCAGAAATCATCAGTTGTGTGTGTGTGTGTGTGTGTGTGTGTGTGTGTGTGTGTGTGTGTGTGTGACTGTGCTGTGTGGCAGGATGCAAGATCTCAGCTCCCAGACCAGGGATTGAACTCTTGTCCTCTGCAGAGGAAGCATGGAATCTTAACAATTGGACCACTAGGGAAGTCTCCAGAAAGCATTTTAAAATTATTGCATCATGAGATGCTGAAATAGATGGTCCATGGAACATTTTTGATAAAATATTCTTCCAAACTAGATAGTATGATTAAGACACTCATGCTACTTAGAGCTACTTAATAAAGAGCATGATGTATAAAACTTTCTAAGTATTTGTTGATCTAATGAATGGATTTATTCACATCTTATATTTAAAAATGCTATGGTTCCCAAGTTAATTAGAGAATGTAAATTCTAATACTTTTATAAAACCTTTAAGTTGGTCTTGGAAAAAACTATCAACAATTCTCTTCATAGTATTCTCCTTAAACACAAACATCACTTGTAACTCTTAATGAAGAATAAAATTGGGCTTGCTTATAACTTCAGAAAGCCTGGCAATATGTACACAGGCTTCAGATGATGGGGGGCAGGTAAGAAAAATTCTGTCATAACAATCTCAAGAATAGAAGAAAATCAATAGAGAAGTTCCATTCAGTTCAGTTCAGTAGCTCAGTCGTGTCCGACTGTTTGCGACCCCATGGGTCGCAGCACGCCAGGCCTCCCTGTCCATCACCATCTCCCGGAGTTCACTCAGACTCACATCCATCGAGTCAGTGATGCCATCCAGTCATCTCATCCTCGGTCATCCCCTTCTCCTCCTGCCCCCAATCCCTCCCAGCATCAGAGTCTTTTCCAATGAGTCAACTCTTCTCATGAGGTGTCCAAAGTACTGGAGCTTCAGCTTTAGCATCATTCCTTCCAAAGAAATCTCAGGGTTGATCTCCTTCAGAATGGACTGGTTGGATCTCCTTGCAGTCCAAAGGACTCTCAAGAGTCTTCACCAACACCACAGTTCAAAAGCACCAATTCTTCAGCGCTCAGCCTTCTTCACAGTCCAACCTTCACATCCATACATGACCACTGGAAAAACCATAGCCTTGACTAGATGGACCTTAGTCGGCAATGTAATGCCTCTGCTTTGAATATACTATCTAGGTTGGTCATAACTTTTCTTCCAAGGAGTAAGCATCTTTTAATTTCATGGCTGCAATCACCATCTGCAGTGATTTGGGAGCCCCAAAAAATAAAGTCTGACACTGTTTCCACTGTTTCCCCTTAGGAAGCTTATATTTATATAAACTGAAATGTTTTGTCAACATTTTTGCAGCCAGAGATTTTTAAATGTCAAATAGCCATTCAAATGTATGATGAGATGATCTAGGTGACAAATTTTAATATTTTCTATCCTCCAAGGGTATCATTTTCCAGATTAATTCTTTTTCTTCCACCAATGGCCTAAAAGATTTTAGCAATGAATTCTTAACTACAAAAAAATGATTTTGTCTCTGAGAGATTAAAATGTCATAGCAAGAAAGTAAGATATAAAAGGTACTGGGGAAAAAAATGCTCTGCTGTTCAAGTTCATCCATCTGGAATGCACTTCACATTTCAGTGACTGGATGAAATTGGATTTCTTTGACCACATGTATAAAACCAAGACTTGAGAGAGAGATGCCCTGCCTGTATCATATGACCTACTCAATAAAGAGGTCATTAAGGACTTAAAGGAAAACTGTACATACTGCCTTCAACACAATGAGCTTTAACCTCATAAGGTAAACACATTGAGGTTACCACTTCATTACAGTAATTAAATAAAAAGCACTAATTTGTTGGAAAAGAGGAGTTATGGAGTCAAATTAATACGTTCAGTATTACTTCAAAAATATACTAATAATACACTTTTTTTGTTTGTTTTTTGAACAGATGATGGAAGTAAAACACTAAAAATATTCATCCCAATCTTTCAGATTTATACATGAAATGGAGGATATTTTACCTGAATAAATCTTAAATTTTTTCAACCAAATCAACAATTACTGTAACAAACAACTTTCTTTATTTCACTCAATTTATTTCACTCTCAGGTGTCTATAGCTCTTGCACTTATTTTGTAGCCTAATTCCATCTACTCTATAATAGAGGTCAGTGTTAAAAAATAATTATTAATTATCACAATTTTCAAAAATCAATGATCAGCATAGCTGTCACATTCTTTGTATTTTTGCCAGACCTTGACCAGATAAATAATTGCAAATATGTATATAAAAACTTGTTAAAACCAAACAACTTAACATAGGCTACTTACATAATTAAAACTTAAAATATAGTCCAAATAGCAACAAACATTCTAAATCTCTAGCATTAATCAGCATGTTAGTCTTCCCTGATAAGTCAGTTGCTAAAGAATCCACCAGCAAGGCAGGAAACCCAGGCTTGATTCCTGGATCAAGAAGATCTACTGAGGAATGGATAGGCTACTCACTCCAGTATTCTTGGGCTTCCCTTGTGGTAAATATTCCCCCTGCAATGCTGGAGACCTGGGTTCGATTCCTGGGTTAGGAAGATCCCCTGGAGAAAAGAAAGGCAAACCACATTAGTATTCTGTCCTGAAGAATTCCATGCACTGTATAATCCATGGGGGTCACAAAGAGTCGGATATGAAGGAGCTACTTTCACTTTCAGTCAGTGTGTTATGCCCCTAAAAGTGCTAACTAAAGTATAAAAAACTCTTAGGACAATGACTTTTTATTTATCTCATTAGGGACCGATTTCATACAATATAGTGTACACTTTTTATTTGGGGTGGATGAGTTCATTTTCTTATTCTCTTTTAAAATCATGTGTTTTAATATTTCAGCTATGTTTGTGCCACTTCCCAATTATTAACTTAAAAAATGTATATCAATTTTGGAATATACCTGGACAAACATGAACTAACTATATTGTTTGTGTTAAAAAACTCTTTCACAATAAATCAATTCCTATTTAAAGAAGTCCTCAACTTTCTAAATGTTGCATTATTCCTCCCTTTGCATGTCACAACTGAGCATGTATGCACAAGGAGGAGTAATGCAACATTTAGAGAGTTGAGGATTTCTTTAAATAGGAACTGATTTACTGTGAAAGATTTCCAATTAAAATTAATAAGAAGAATCAGCAGTAAGGATATTCTAAACATTGTGCACATGCTTCCAAACTACAGTACAAATCGCAAACTAGAAATATTTCACACTATCCTTGTCCTAAAAATTAGAGTTTTACATTATTTCATTTCATCTTTTTAGTTATAATTCCAGCAGGAACTATAGCCTGTGCTGAATATGGTCTTTCAATTCAGCCAGGCTCTGCTGGATTCACTCTTGGTAACCTGTGAGAAACTAGCACTTCATACAAATAAAAGAAATTAAATTTTCATTTAAACTCCCTTGTGTGCACAGAAACCACTTCCACCCTCCCCCCCACCCATTAAGCAAAAATTGTGAGCTGACGGGTGTATCACCCAGAACCTCAGATTCTTCAAAGACTGAGCTCACAAATTAAGGGACATTTAAAAAATTGTCATCTGAATATCAGAATGTCTGATTTCATCAATGTTTGGCCATATAATTTAATGTAAATATCCTGGAGTGTCTATTCTGCTGTTGAAAACAACAAAATTACAAATTACAAAAAATTAAATCTGAACTACAGAATATATATGAGTTGTCATTAATTAAAAAAAAAACATACAAATTTTGGATAAGTGAAAAACAAATTAAAAAATATTAAAAATAGCATTTTAGTGGTTGACTTTACATTATCACTAAAATTAAATTTATAGTATATTAATATCCAAAAAATTGATGCTTTTGAACTGTGATGTTGGAGAAGACTCTTGAGAGTCCCTTGAACAGCAAAGAGATCTAACCAGTCCATCCTAAAGGAAATCAATTCTGAATATTCAGAAGGAGTGATGTTGAAGCTGAAGTTCCAATACTTTGGCCACCTGATGTGAAGAGCTAACTCATTGGAAAAGGCCTTGATGCTGGGAAAAATTTAAGGAGGGAGGTGAAGGGGGTGACAGAGGATGAGATGGTTGGATGGCAGCACCAATGGATATGAGTTTGAGTTAACTCCAGGAATTGGTGATGGACAGGGAGGCCTGGCTTGCTGCAGTCCATGAGGTCTCAAAGAGTCAGACATGACTGAGCAACTGAACTGAACTGAACTATTATAGAGATGGTGTATGTGTGCTAAGTCGCTTCAGTCATGTATGACTCTTTGTGACCCTATGGATTGTAGCCCACTGGGCTCCTCTGTCCATGGAATTCTCCAGGCAAGAATACTAGAGTGGGTTGCCACTCCTCCAAGAGATTTACCTGACCCAGAGACAGTACCTGTATTAAGTCCCCTGTTTTTGCAGATGGGTTCTTTACTGTTAGCACCACCTGGGATGCTCCTGTAGAGATGGTAGGATATTGAAAATTTGAAGAGCCTATACAGAAAACTCCCTCTGATAGCTGCTCATTAGAATTATCTGGGAAATTTCTAGAGCCATTCTACTACTTCTAACAGACATTTTATTCTGTAGCTTCTGGTAGACATTCTATTGATATCTGGTCTTCATCTTCAGAAATTCTGATTTGATTGGCCTAAGGGAACTGAGTATTCATGGATTTAAAAAACTCCCAGGTTAAAGGGTAGAAAGTTTTATTTATACAAGAAGAATAAATTCTGGGGATCTAATATGCAGCATGGTGCCTACAGTTAACAATACCGTACTATAAATTTAAAATCTGCTAAGAGGATAGGTCTTAAGTGTTCTCACAACAGCTTAAAAAGAAATAAAGTGGTAACTGTGTGAGATGACAGGGATGTTAATTGTTTGAATGTGGTGATCATTTCACAATGTATGCAAATATCAAAATAATGAGTTGTATACCTTAATTATATATAATTCCGGTTTGTCAATTAAGCCTCAATAAAGCTTAAAAAGGAGTGAAAATCTACCAGGTGATTTTAATTTATAGTCAGTGTTGACAGCTGCAGTTTGACATTAAACCAACTAAAACAAAGTATTCTAATAGTCATTCTTTTCAAACTGTATCACATTTCCACTTAAAAGAATTATCATGCTTTGTTTTCTGACTGGAAACTTCCATAAAATATATTTTGGTTGCTTCTTTAAATATTATTACTATTACATTGATTATAAAATTATTTCAGTTTACAAAGAAGAAAAACACCTGAAAATTCCAAATATATCGAGGTATATATGCAGCTAAATATTTTTTAAATTATTGTGCATTGTTATTAAGCTTCTAAATGTGTATGCCCTATATTAAGATTTTCTGTATTGAAAATAAAACTGTGAAACAGAGCTGAAATTTGCAAATATAGTCAATAAACAATAGTCAATCAGAACTGTATTTATTATTAAGCACAATTGTAACAAGAATTCCCCCCTTGAATTCAGTAATATAACTGTTTATGCAGCCTACATTTACTACATTTACTAGATAACACAAAATTCCTATTTCACTCTGTATGTTAAATGTTACCAAAAAAAGTAGTTTTAGATAACAATACTTGAAGCAAAGAGGCAAAATATATTTTTATAACTTTTTTCCCAATTACATGTTCAGTTCATTTACATTTTCATTCCTAATAGTCCTGTATTCTGAATATGAAGACTGAATGCCTGTTACTTGAATATATTTAGTTCAATATCTTATCGTGGTGCATTTTACATTGAAATATCGTGATAATTAAAGTTTCAATGGATGATTTCTTAAATTTATTAACTATGTTAACATTTTATGTACACTTTAATTTACAACTGAAATTAGTAGCTTGTACCACTGTCGTTAAGAAAAATAGAAAAAAATAGTAGCAATTATAAACAGTATGAGTTGATGTAAGCATTTTTGTTAGCCCTGGAGCAGTTCTGATAGT
This sequence comes from Ovis canadensis, assembly GCF_042477335.2. NCBI lineage: Eukaryota > Metazoa > Chordata > Mammalia > Artiodactyla > Bovidae > Ovis > Ovis canadensis. Next base: position 67,799,029 of record NC_091250.1, read on the forward strand.
TTTATTGTCTTAATCAACTTAGTCAACTCTGTTTATTGCTCTTTGGAGGTGGCAGTTTTGAACACATGCTGGGGTGTTAGCTCACTGCTGCCAAATTAAAAATGATAATTCTCATGCGTGAAATAACTGTATGGACTAATGACCAAATATCTTTATAATGAGAGCCAGTGTTGCAGTAGGTGGCCAAACAATTATACACCATAGCAAAATATATCCCTAAAGTAAAGAAAAAAGAAAAAGATACTCATGTTATAATTAAAGCAAAGACATTTGGAATATAGGAAAAAATATTGATATGTATGTACCTATTGATATCTATACATCAATAATTATATACACTGAAAATTTAATATTTTATTATAAATATTAAAAATAAGACCACTACCCTAAATGTTTAATTTCACATGTGTTCATGGAATATGTATTTATTAGGCATGGAATATATATACATATAAATATATATTTCATTTTCTCATAAAAAATGAAAATATGATTAGAGATCATGATCTTGTAGTATTGATAATCATATTTCAGGAGATTTGTTTCTGGATAGCATCCTACTGAGAGCTTACAGTGTCAGATTTGTGATCTCGGAAATAGACGGGAAACAGTAGAAACAATGTCAGACTTTATTTTTTGGGCTCCAAAATCACTGCAGATGGTGACTGCAGCCATGAAGTAGGGTGTGGAGAAAAGGGAACCCTCCTACACTGTTGGTGGGAATGCAAACTAGTAAAGCCACTATGGAGAACAGTGTGGAGATTCCTTTAAAAATTGCAAATAGAACTGCCTTATTACCTAGCAATCCCACTGCTGGGCATACACACCGAGGAAACCAGAACTGAAAGAGACATATGTACCCCAATGTTCATTGCAGCACTGTTTATAATAGCCAGGACATGGAAACAATGTAGATGTCCATCAGCAGATGAATGGATAAGAAAGCTGTGGTACATATACACAATGGAGAATTACTCAGCCGTTAAAAAGAATACATTTTAATCAGTTCTGATGAGATGGATGAAACTGGAGTTGATTATACAGAGTGAAGTAAGCCAGAAAGAAAAACACCAATACAGTATATTAACACATATGTATGGAATTTAGAAAGATGGCAATGATGACCCTGTATGCAAGACAGCAAAAAAGACACAGATATGTATAGTGGACTTTTGGACTCAGAGGGAGAGGGAGAGGGTGGGATGATTTGGGAGAATGGCATTGAAACATGTATACTATCATGTAAGAATCGAATCGCCAGTCTACGTCTGATGCAGGATACAGCATGCTTGGGGCTGGTGCACGGGGATGACCCAGAGAGATGCTATGGGGAGGGAGGTGGGAGGGGGGTTCATGTTTGGGATGGCATGTACACCCGTGGTGGATTCATGTCAATGTATGGCAAAACCAATACAGTATTGTAAAGTAAAATAAAGTAAAAATAAAAATTAAAAAAAAAAAAGACTCTTACTCCTTGGAAGAAAATTTATGACCAACCTAGACAGTATATTCAAAAGCAGAGACATTACTTTGCTGACTAAGGTCTGTCTAGTTAAGGCTATGGTTTTTCCTGTGGTCATGTATGAATGTGAGAGTCAGACAAAGAAAGCCCAAAGAAAATAGACTCAACCATCAAGGGATAATAATACTCTTTATGGACTAGCAGTTTTGTTTGGGGTGACCTTGGAGAATAAAAAATCCTCCGAGCGATTTTAAAGACTAGACTCACAAGTCAAACCAAACTATCGCTTATTGATCCAAAAACTTGATCAAGTTACCCTACGGATAACAGCACAATCCTATTCAAGTGTCCATATTGACAATAGGGTTTACGACCTCGATGTTGGATCAGGACACCCCCATGGTGCAACCGCTATCAAAGGTTCCTTTGTTCAACGATTAAAGTCCTACGTGATCTGAGTTCAGACCGGAGCAATCCAGGTTGGTTTCTATGTGTTATGTATTTCTCCCAGTACGAAAGGACAAGAGAAATAAGGCCAACTTCAATAAAGCGCCTTAAAGTAATTAATGACCTTATCTCAATTAACCTCACAAACAAACCCTGCCCTAGAAAAGGGCCTAGTTAAGGTGGCAGAGCCCGGTAATTGCATAAAACTTCAACCTTTATACTCAGAGATTCAAATCCTCTCCTTAACATAATGTTTATAGTCAATATTCTAATACTCATCATCCCTATTCTCCTAGTCATAGCCTTTCTCACACTAGTTGAACGAAAACTCCTAGGTACATACAATTCCGAAAGGGCCCAAATGTTGTAGGACCATATGGCCTGCTTCAACCCTTTGCTGATGCAACCAACTTTTCATTAAAGAAACTCTACGACCTGCCACATCTTCAATCTCAATATTCATTCTAGCACCTATTCTAGCCCTAAGCCTAGCCCTAACCATATGAATCCCCCTACCCATAGCCTACCCCTTCATCAACATAAACTTAGGAGTCCTCTTCATATTGGCTATATCAAGCTTAGCCGTATACTCAATCCTTTGATCAGGCTGGGCCTGCAACTCAAAATACGCACTCATCGGAGCCTTACGAGCAGTAGCACAAACAATCTCATATGACGTAATGCTAGCAGTTGACCAATTGACCAGTTGACCACTTTCAAATCCTGAAAGATGATGCTGTGAAAGTGCTGCACTCAATATGTGAACAAATTTTGACAATTCAGCAGTGGCCATAGGACTGGAAAAGGTCAATTTTCATTCCAATCCCTAAGAAAGGCAATTTCAAAGAATGCTCAAACAACTGCACAATTTCACTCATCTCACACTCTAGTAAAGGAATGCTCAAAATTCTCCAAGTCAGGCTCAAAAATACATGAAGTGTGAACTTCCAGACGTTCAAGCTGGATTTAGAAAAGGCAGAAGAACCAGAGATCAAATTGCCAACATCCACTAGATCACTGAAAAAACAAGAGAGTTCCAGAAAAACATCTACTTTTGCTTTATTGACTATGCCAAAGCCATTGACTGTGTGGATCACAATAAATTGTGGAAAATTCTGAAAGAGATGGGAATACCAGACCACCTGACCTGCCTCTTGAGAAACCTGTATGCAGGTCAGGAAGCAATAGTTAGAACTGTACATGGAACAACAGTTGGGTTTCAAATAGGAAAAGGAGTATGTCAAGGCTGTATATTGTCACCCTGCTTATTTAACTTATATGCAGAGTACATCATGAGAAACATTGTCCTGGAGGAAGCACAAGCTGGAATCAAGATTGCCAGGAGAAATATCAATAACCTCAGATATGCAGATGACATCACCCTTATGGCAGAAAGTGAAGAACTAAAGAGCCTCTTGATGAAACTGAATGAGGAGAATGCAAAATTTCGCTTAAAGCTCAATATTCAGAAAACTAAGATCATGGTCTCCAGTCCCATCACTTCACGGCAAATAGAAGGGGAAACAGTGGAAACAGTGTCAGACTTTATTTTGGGGGGCTCCAAAATCACTGCAGATGGTGACTGAAGTCATGAAATTAAAAGATGCTTACTCCTTGGGTGAAAAGTTATGACCAACACGACAACATATTAAAAAGTGAAGACGTTACTTTGCCACCAAAGGTCCATCTTGTCAAGGCTATATTTTTTCCAGTAGTCATGTATCATTATGAGAGTTGGACTATAAAGGAAGCTGAGCACCAAAGAATTGATGCTTTTGAACTGTGGTGTTGGAGAAGACTCTTGAGAATCCCTTAAACAGCAAAGAGATCCAGCCAGTCCATCCTAAAGGAAATCAGTCCTGATTCTATTCATTGGAAGGAGTGATGTTGAAGCTGAAACTCCAATACTCTGGCCACCTGATGCGAAGAGCCAACTCACTGGAAAAGACTCTGATTCTGGGAAAGATTGAAGGAAGTAGGAGAAGTGGACGACAGAGGATGAGATGGTTGGATGGCATTACCAACTCAGTGGACAAGAGTTTGAGTAAACTCTGGGAGTTGGTGTAGTCCAGAGGGTTGCAAAGAGTCAGACACGACTGAGAAACTGAACTGAACTGAATAGTCAAAAAATAAGCTATTAAAGTGACTTAGCATGTAAGCTTTACATTATATAGGGAAATTATTTTTGTAACATGATGGAAGGTATATTTAAAGTCAAGTGGATTGATCAGCAGTTTTCTGTAATAATCCAGATGAAGCTTTACTATAGGCAGTAATTAATAGCTGTGAATGGAGATTAGAGGGCAGATTCAACTAAAATATAGAAATTAAATATTCATGATTTTGTGACAAATCAGAGAAGGCATAAGAATAAAAAACCCTCTAGTTTAATCCTCTGAGTATTAGGTAGGACAGAAAGACAAATGTTGCTCTCATTAAGTGATCAAGTATTACAAGAAGTACAAGAAGAAGCTGTTACTGAGGATAAGACAAAAGTATAATTTAGAATTTTCCTTTTCAAAGAAAATTCTAAGGGCCAAAATCAAGAATTTTTAGAAATCCTAAATTTGGACTCCCTCAGCATCTATTAAATAAAAATCTATATTGAACATGTTTCCTAGGTAATCCAAGATCACGTATATGATATGTTGTGTTGTTCAGTTGTCAAGTCATATTCAACTCTTGCAATTCCATGGACTGCAGAACGCCAAGCTTGCTTCTCCTTCACTATCTCCTGAAGTTTGCTCAAACTCATGTCCAGCACTCCAGGGCTCCCTGTTCATCACCAGTCGCCGGAGTCTACCCAAACCCATGTCCATCAAGTCAGTGATGCCATCCAACCATCTCATCCTCTGTCATCCCCTTCTCCTCCTGCCCTCAATCTTTCCCAGCATCAGGGTCTTTTCCAATGAGTCAGCTCTTCACATCTGGTGGCCAAAGTGTTGGCGTTTCAGCTTCAGTATCAGTCCTTCCAATGAACACCCAGGACTGATCTCCTTTAGGATGGACTAGTTGGATCTCCTTGCAGTCCAAGGGACTCTCAAGAGTCTTCTCCAACATCACAGTTCAAAACATCAATTCTTTGGTGCTCAGCTTTCTTTATAGTCCAACTCTCATGTCCATACATGACCACTGGAAAAACCATAGCTTTGACTATATGATATAGAGCATGGTTAAATCGGAGCTGCTTATATAATACAGAGTAGATTAGTCACAAGGTAGGTGTAGAAATCAGAAATAAAACCATGCATACCAGTAGAGAGCATATGATGGAAATACAAATTTGAGAAACATCAGAAGAGATAGACATGGAATGAAAATCAAATTTTCCTGAAGAAAATGCACAGCAAAAAGAAATAGATTTGGCAAAGATCACCATTTGAAGATAAGTCAGAGGAAGGGACAATGAAGGAAGCTAAGAAGCAAGAGTCTAAAAGGAAATTGAGACTAGAATAACGTCATATCATTTGTTGCAAGAGGAAAGGAGAGAATCTTAATAAGATTAATCTTTTCACTGAGAGATAGTCTTAAAAAGGAACACTGGATTTGGCAACCAGAAAGTTATTGGTTCATACTTCCAGCAAAATAACAAAGTCAGAAGACAAATCCTGACAGACTGAGTGACTGGCAGGTGAGCAGAAACTTATTTTGTGTCTTTAAAGAGAGAAATAAGATCCTGGTTAGGCTGTAGTAGGCAATCTGTGAAATAGCTCCCAGAGATTCCCACCTTTCTTTAAAGCCCTCCTCCTGAGTTTAAGCTGGCTTTACTGACTGGCTTTTAATGAATAGAATATGGCTGAAAGAATGGGATGTCAATTACAAGAGCATATTACAAAGAGACTGTGGCTTCTGTTTTAAGGACTCTCCCCTGCTCTCTTGCTTTTCACTTCATGGCCATACACATGCCATTTTATAAGCAGCTGGTCAAATGATTGCACTTGGAAGCAAAATCTAGGAGAAAGAGCTCTTGAGGTACTTGCAACCCCAGCCAGTGGCTTAACTACAGACTCTTAAGATATCAGAGACAACTACTGAGCTAAACTTCACCCAGATTCCTGACCAACAGAAACACAAGCATCAGATGTTTGCTTGTTTAAAAGAGTAAGAGAGATAAAGTATCAAATGTTTGTTTATTTAAAAGAGTAAAATATATAAGTAACATAGATTCTGGTATTAGAATTAGGATACTTCCTTAACCTCTATGTAGAAGTGGCATGGGAACCAAGAAGTGGATATTGAGGGAATGCTTTTGCAGACTCAAAAGGAACAAAACACAACGTTCATAGAATTTAGGACATTGATGAGCCTGTGGATGAGTAAAGAAAATATTTCTGAAAACTGAAGAAAAGGCAATTATTGTTATACAGTGGGAGAAATCTAATAAACACTCATTTGCACTCATGCAGAAAGCAGAGCATGTGCCTAATGATCTAGACAAATGAGGAGATTTCAAAGCCCAGCATGGTAGGTGCTGTTTGGTTTATTCTTATTAGGGTAAACTGTGAAAGGAAAGAAATAAGTTGAGGGAAGACTACTCAAAAAAAGAAGTGCAATCTCAATGCTTTTTAGGGAAAAGTGCTAAAACTAAAAAAAAAAAAAAAAAAAAGACTCCAGCAAAGTTCAAATCCAGGGCACTACGAGGCACATTTGGTATTAAGGTGAAGCTAGAGGTGTGACTGTAAAATACTTTATTAGGATTTCAGAGAGATCAAAGGTGGCGCCTCAGAGTACTGTTCAGTCACATAAAAGGCCCTTTAAAGAGATGAAGGATGTGCTACAAAGACCTTCTCAATCAAACAATAGGGTCTTTATGAAGTCTAAGGGGGTTGCCCTTTGGCCTTCTCAACAGGAATCAAAGTAGAGATAGACTTCTATCTAAGAGATTTGTCTATTAGAGTGGACCCCAAGATTTATAAAAGACCAAATAGAGCTTTAAATCTTATTTATACACAGAAACATCACCACCCAATTAAACTGAAAAAGGGGTATTTGGGACCCCCAACATGCATATATTCAGAAAGTAGACTGGGAAAACTACACAACTTCAAATGCATCGTTTTATAAGCAAGGAAAAAGAGCTCAGAGAACAGAGCCAGCAACTCAGAAGCAGAGTGAGATTGGAGGCTAGTCTTCACTCGATTCAGCCTGAAGGTAACCATTTCCATTCCACCACAACCTCACAAGATACTCTGAGCAAGAGGCAGCTAATCAAGTAACAATAACTCATAAAAATCAAGACAATAAAAGTGTGTTGTTTTAAGTGTTTAAGTTTTGGAGGGATAGATAAATTATTGGTATAGAAGGAGAGATGGACAGTTAGCAACACATTTGTGTAGATTTGAGCTTATAGGAGAAACAACAGTATTGTTGGTCAGATTGGTCTTGGTTAAGAGATGTCATATTTGTTTCCTGAGATGAAAAGGAATGTAGATTATTATTAAATTTCAGGTAGTTTGAGAACATGCTTTGTTGATTATATTTTCTTGAGATAATAGTATACAAAGCCTTTCTGCTTAAACAATGAATTTGACATTGAGTGAAAGAAATTTGAAGGGAATTTGTGAATGATCAAACTAGAGTGAGAGAGAATTCTCAGGAAAGGCTGATGGCAAGAAATAAATTTGGGCTGATAGAGTTGTATTGCAAGACAGGTAAAATAAAGGTATAAGGATAAATGATTTAGAGCAAAAAGATGGTTTACTTGACCTATAGTCTGAGTAGAAGACTAAAGAAGAGGGGGCAAGATAATGCCAACAAATGTGGAAGTGGTGAATCACAGGACCTGCTATTAAAAAAAAAAAAAGCATAAAACCAATAGGGTTCATTAGGCTATGAGAAAATGGTGTGATCTAATATCTGATCTATTTGGATTCAGAGCATAAGAAAAATAATATAATTGGGAAAAGCAATTTGGAGTTTCAAGTGTTTAGAGTTTTCTAGGCATGGTCTAGGCAGTATAGTGTAAGATTATGAAGAAAGGAAGCACAATGCATAGATTAAGTGTTACACAAGGCATAGATTTTGTGGAGTTAAGGCAGGGATGATTAGAGATTAGAGAGATGTGCCAAAATTTTATGGAGGGATGACCAGTCCCAGAGTTTAAAAAAGATATAGATTAATAAATCGAAGATATTAGTCTTTCCTGTGAATTTACAGGGGAGAACTGTATTCCTAGGACAATGATTCTACATTTGTATAAAAAATAATGATGTAAAAATAATCATGTTTCATATACTCTATGCATCTAAAGAACTAATAATAAAAATTTGGGTGACACATGATAGTCATTTGTTATAAAATAAAAACAAAACATATTTCCATGATAGTATACACGTTAGAATTCCCATTCTCCCAAATCATCCCACCCTCTCCCTCTCCCTCTGAGTCCAAAAGTCTGTTATACACATCTGTGACTTTTTTCCTGTCTTGTATACTATCATGTAAGAATTGAATCGCCAGTCCATGTCTGACGCAGGATGCAGCATGCTTGGGGCTGGTGCAAGGGGATGACCCAGAGAGATGTTGTGGGGAGGGAGGTGGAAGGGGGGGTCATGTTTGGGAACGTATGTAAGAATTAAAGATTTTAAAATTAAAAAAATAAATAAATAAATAAATCAAAAAAAAAAACATATTTCCAGGTATCTTTTCTTATTCTTGTATATTTATTTTGAAACATAGTTTAACCTATTTTATCATTATAAAAGAAATAGAGATATAGAATTGGAAAATTAAAAATTGCAAAATGAAGGATTTAAATAAAATGATATATCTATTATCTCATTCACAGATAAAATTATCTTGATATTATGAAATATCTTCTTTAATTCTTTTATTCATTCACAAACTTACATATATATATATATATACACACACAAATTGCTATTATAAGTGTAGTTTGACATCCTTCTTTAAATATGGATCATAGTTCTGACAATTAAAATATTAAATTAATGATTTAATTAAATTATATCACTGATATTTTCCTACAACTTAGATGCTTCTTTTAATAATTTCTAAATATTTCATCACACAGGTTTATCCTGATTTACTTAACTATTTTCCTATTTTCTAAGAAATATAGATGTTTGAATATTTTTTTAACTGAGGGTAATGTAATAAGCATCCTACATTACACATCTTTGCATCTGTACTATCCTTTTAGCCTACATAGTGGAAATGTGTTAGATTTTAGGATACAATTTTTTTTTTTTTACATTCTTGGTGGCTCAGACAGTAAAGAATGGGCCTGCATTGTGGGAGACCTGGGTCTGATCCCTGGGAGGGGAAGATCCCTTGGAGAAGGAAATGGCAACCCTCTCCAGTATTCTTGCCTGGAAAATCCCATGGTCAGAGGATCTTGGCAGGCTACAGTCCATGGATTTGCAAAGAGTTGTACACAATATTTTAGGACTGTCAAATTGTTATAAAAGCATTTTTTAAAATAAAATTTGTACAGTCTTCAGGTTTATAATAGTAAAGCTTTTTTTTTTAACTTGACAATAACCATTATTGAGTATTAAAGTATATCTAAGAAGTCCTGTTATCTGGTACCATAATGTTGAGTGGTTTTCAGTTATATAGATAAAAAAAATAGTTAAAGTAGGAGTCACAGGTAAATAAATTGAATTTAAGTTATATTCATATTTGGAAACACAGCATACCAGTCGTCTTCCTGTCTAAACCTGGGGTTTGCCTTCTTCAAGGCAAGCTGTTGAAAAGGGAAGGTAAGTGTGAACAAGAGGAACCCTACAAGCATATGCAGGAACTCACGGAATGGTTGGAGGCCATGTCAGTTCTCACTATCTTTAATCTTGATGATGTGGGTGTCCTTCAGGAGAAGGTGGGATCCTTCATCTTGGCACTAACCCCACACTTATCCCAGGAATCAGAGACTGAAGGAGGATCAAAGAGCAGTTGGAGCAGCTATAACATCAGTTGTGACCCCATACCAACAAGGTAAGTCATCAAATGACTGACACTCTGAGTCAGCTACAGAAGTACCTGGTGACCCTGACTCGAACTTCTATGCATAAAAAATCAATATGGCCCCTGCTTTACTTCTATTCTCTAAATTTAACTCCCAGATATCTCATGGGACCTACCTTAACCAGAAAGGTAAAGAAAAGGGAACTCTGGGAAGCTGAGTGCAGCCTGGCACCCCACCGACACCTTACAAAGCCACCACATATGAAGTTTCTTCATAGATTAGTACTATGTTCTTAACACCATTGCTTTCTGAAATAAAGCATATCTTTTTTGACTTCCAATTTTGATGTAAAGGAAGTAAGTACTTACGAATCCTTAAAAAAATTTTGAATGCAGATTCTTGTTAGACTTTTACATACGCATATGTATCCCAAAATTTTATTTATTTCTTGCTTCCTTTCAAAGTGGCAGCAACTTTTTTTAAATTCAACATCATTAGGTTATATACAAATATTTAATTTCATTTTAGAGAAACAACAATAGTGTTTCTTTTCATTCACATTTTATAAGCATGTCTAGTTGTTAAATAAATAAAGCAATTATAAGAAAATGTGCCACCAGTCTAAACAGATTTGGGAATAATACAATAGAATCCTGTTAAGCACCCAACTGATTTGGTGGGAGGAGAAGTTCATGACCATAGTTGACAGTAACCAACTAATCACTAATTTCTAGGCTGTCTTGTGCAACCATGGTCAATATATTTTATGGATGAAAAGGAGACATTCTGTGTGTTGTGCCTACGACACAGAGAGCTCCAAATTTGTACCAACTCCCACAACATATATACAGACATTTTTTCTAAGAAATATACACATACATATATATGTAGCATGTGCATATATATATATAAATATATATGCATACATATATACATATATATGCATGTAAAGAGATGTGGATCACAAATCACTATGGAAAATTCTTAAACAGATGGGAATACCAGACTACCTGACCTGCCTCTTGAGAAATCTGTAGGCAGGTCAGGAAGCAGCAGTTAGAACTGGACATGGAACAACAAACTGCTTCCAAATAAGAAAAGGAGAACATCAAGACTGTATATTGTCACCCTACTTATTTAACTTATATGCAGAGTACACCATGAGAAACGCTCGGCTGGAGGAAGCACGAGCTGGAATCAAGGTTGCCAGGAGAAATATCAATAACCTCAGATATGCAGATGACACCACCCTCATGGCAGAAAGTGAAGAAGAACTAAAGAGCCTCTTGATGAAAGTGAAAGAGGAGAGTAAAAAGTTGGCTTAAAGCTCAACATACAGAAAACTAAGATCATGGCATCCAGTCCTATCACTTCAGGTAAATAGATGGGGAAACAGTAGAAACAGTGGCGGACTGCATTTTGGGGGGCTCCAAAATCACTGCGGATGATGATGCAGCTATGAAATTAAAAAACACTTACTCCTTGGAAGGAAAGTTGTGGCCAACCTAGACAGAGTATTAAAAAGTAGAGACATTACTTTGCCAACAAAGGTCCGTCTAGTCAAGGCTATGGTTTTTCCAGTGGTCATGTATGGATGTGAGAGTTGGACTATAAAGAAAGCTGAACACTGAAGAATTGACGCTTTTGAACTTTCATGTTGGGGAAGCCTCTTGAGAGTCACTTGGACTGCAAGGGGATCCAATCATTTCATCCTAAAGGAGGTCAGTCCTGGTTGTTCATTGGAAGGACTGATGTTGAAGCTGAAACTCCAATACTTTGACCACCTGACGTGAAGAGCTGACTCACTGGTAAAGACCCTGATGCTGGGAAAGATTTAGTATAGGAGGAGAAGGGGATGACAGAGAGGAGATGGTTGGATAGCATCACTGGCTCAATGGACATGGGTTTGGGTGGACTCCGGGAGTTGATGATGAACAGGGAGGCTTGGCGTCCTGCGGTTCATGGGGTCACAAAGAGTCAGACATGACTGAGCGACTGTACTGACTGAATTGAACTGAGAGAGACACAAAGATAAATACATTCATAGAAAATTTAAATAGCCTTGAAGTGTATAGTTATTTGTAGTTGTATGCTGCAGCTGGCTCATAATGGCTTACAAAAGTCAACTGTGTGCATCTTTTTCCATATCTGCATAAGTTTTGTTGGTGGCTTGTAATAAGGCATGGTGGAGTATATATACTATGAAATTGACAAACACTGTAAACAAGGCTTTGGAGTGGTCATTTCAGGAGAAAAGTTCTCAAACTTTTGCCAGCACATAACCTGTTTAAGGTGTATGTATGCATACATATACACACCACATGCACATGCCCAACTATTTTTGAACTACTGCATATAGATAAAACAATTCAATATTTTAAAATACACCCAGGTAAACTATATTTAACTCATATAGATTTTTATTAAAATTTTAATAGATTTTTCATGTTTTTATATCTCTGAAATTTATGTATGATCTATAATTTATTGTCTTTTATAATTGTAACTAGCTAGGTCTTCTTCAACCTCTGTGTTACAAACATAATGGTATGTGTTATGACTGGCAGCATCATACCTTGTGTATTTTCTATACAATGTGACACATATACAGCTAATCATTGTTTGTAGCTGAATTTTTACTTAGTTTCCAATTTTTCATAATTACCAATGATGCTATAATGATATGTTCTTAGTATACATTTCTTTTACAGTCTCCAGCTAGGGACCAATGGATGAGGCACAGATGGCAGCAGCTTCCCTGGTCAACTTGAGCATAAGCACCTCAGGGCCCCAGGCCCCACAATGAAGAATTCCATTCAGGGCTGGGTGAGAAAGGAACTTAGAGCTAAGCAGTTCTGAGTGCACCTGAGGCCCCAAGAATCATGGAAGTTGATGTTGTTTTTGAGTCATTCTCTTAACTAGTGTCTAGCTCTTTGTGACCCCATGGACAGCAGTACACCAGGCTTCCCTGTTCCTCACTATCTCCTGGAGCTTGCTCAAACTCATGTGCATTGATTTGGTGATACCATCCAATCATCTCATCCTCTACAGTCCCCGTCTCCTCCTGCCTTCAATCTTTCCCAGAGTCAGGGTCTTTTCCAAAGAGTTGGCTCTTTGTATCAGGTGGCTAAAGTATTGGAGCTTCAGCTTCGGTATTAGTCCTTTTAACCAATATTCAGGACTGATGTCCTTTAGGATTGACTGGTTTGATCTCCTTGGAGCCAAAGAACTCTCAAGAGTCTTCTACAGCACTACAATCAGAAGGCATAAATCCTTCAGGCTCAGCCTTTTTTTTTGTTCAGCTCTCACATCCCTACATGACTACTGGAAAAACCATAGCTTTGACTATACAGACCTTTGTTTGCAAAATAATGTCTCCACTTTTTAATACATTATGTAGGTTTGTCATTGCTTTTCTTCCAAGGAGCAAGTGTCTTTTAATTTCATGGCTACATAGTAATTAATTTCACTGTCTATAGTGATTTTGGAGCCCCAAAAAGTAAAGTCTGTCACTGTTTCCATTGTTTCTTCATCTATTTGCTTGAGCTCAAAGAAGGCTCCACCCATAGCTCTGCCTGGAGAGTACTTCACTTGTTCCTTCATCCGGGTCACTGTGAGGAAGGTCCAGAGGGATGCACACAACCAACTGATCGTTTTCTCTCCACTTTTTCACGGACCAATAATTGCCTCCATCATGAAGACCCACACACTCAACAGGGTAAAGCTGGGTGTGGACATCATCACCAAGTACCTGAACACTATCTTTCTGTATCCCGAGTAGAAGTATCATAAGATCCAGGTATAGAACAAGATGTTTCAGGAACATATTAACTGCCTGGAAGGGACACATATATTTTTGAGTTTCCAGGGGCTTCCAGGAGAAGATGCTTCCGATTTCCAACCAAGAGTGTCCCCAAAGAATTCTATGTATGAGAGAGGTCACCCTGATCCAGCCCCTTAGCATGGAGAGGCACCAGGAGCAGCTGCTGAGCGCAGAGCCCTGGGGGGACACTTGACCCACAGCTTTGGATCTTCTCAGGCTTGCCTGTAGCCTCCTAGTTTCCCCTTGCCAAGTCTTTTTCAACCTCACAGCAGAGAAGATCAAGCCAGAACAGAGCTCAGGTCTGAGGTCACGCAGGGGCTGAGCGTGGTATGAACCAAGGCTTGGCAGACAGAGGAGCTAGAGAGAGAGATGCAGGGCCTCCAAAGTTGCCACCAATTGGGAGCTCAAGGTACTGGAGTTCATCGTGGAGGCCTTGCAAAGCTGATGGCTGCACTTGAGCCACAGCTTTACAGAGGATAGAAGTTATTGGAGAAAGAGAACCTGGACTTGAAAGAGTGCGGCTCATGTCCTTAGTCCTCTTGGTTTCTCATTGGGTGGCCTTGCTAGAGGACATGAAGATCTGGGGAATGAGCAGAACTGTATCCTCCAAACTTAAACTCTTATTGGTCATGGAAAAACTCTTATTAAATAAAAGCAGAGTTGGCTCACACACACACAAAATTATGTATATTAAGTTTGAAACCATAACTGAAAAGAAGTAGAATTAGTAGTAGTTCAAGAACGTTTTCATTTCAAATCTTGTTAGAAAATGCTAGTTTTATAGTCTAAAGAAAAATTATCAGTGTTGCAACAATGGGTATACATTATATTTAATTTCTACCCAAAACTTCATCTTACTGAATACTTCTTAACATAGTAAGCATTGAGAAAAAATGACTGTTGAACAAGACAGAATTGAATTTATTACAGTGATGGAAAACATGCAAGCTGAATAAATAAGACTATATATCATGTTCAAAAAGAAAATAATTATAATAACGTCATACAATTTAGAGTGAAACAGTGGCTAACAAATTAATTGGCTCTTAAGGAGGAGCCAATGAAGCAAAGATCAGAGGAGGAATATTTTTTTATCTGAACTCACTAACATTTTGATGGATCCATGTTAAAGAAGTGATAAGAGGACCACTGCAGCTGAGACATAGTCAAAAAATGGGAGAATAATATAGTGCCACATGAGATCATACAGGCAAGTATGAAAAAATATAAGGATAACATGTCTGAATTTTATTCTAAGGGTAAGAAAGTCATTGGAAATGTTGTATTCAGTTCAGTTCAGTTGCTCAGTCGTGTCTGACTCTTTGCAACCCCAGCAGCAACCACAGCACTCCAGGCCTCCATGTACATCACTGATTGTCAGAGTCTACCCAAACCCATATCCATCATCAGTGATGCCATGCAACCATCTCATCCTCTGTCGTCCCCTTCTCCTCCTGCCCTCAATCTTTCTCAGCACCTGGGTCTTTACAAATGAGTCAGCTCTTCGCATCAGGTGGCCAAAGTATTAGAGTTTCATCTTCAACATCAGTCCTTCCAATGAACACCCAGGATTGATCTCCTTTAGGATGGACTGATTGGATCTCCTTGCAGTCCAAGGGACTCTCAAGAGTCTTCCCCAACACCACAGTTCAAAATTATCAATTCTTCAGTGCTCAGCTTTCTTTGTAGTCCAACTCTCATCCATACATGACTACTGGAAAAACTACAGCCTTGACTAGATGGATCTTTGTTGGCAAAGTAATGTCTCTGCTTTTTAATATGCTGTCTAAGTTGGTCATAACTTTCCTTCCAAAGAGTAAGTGTCTTTTAATTTCATGGCTGCAACCACCATCTACAGTGATTCTGAAGCCCAAAAAAATAGAGTCAGCCACTGTTTCTACTGTCTTCCCATTTATTTGCCATGAAGTGATGTGACCAGATGCCATGATTTTCATTTTCTGAATGTTAGGCTTTCAGCCAACTTCCATTCTTCTCTTTCATTTTCATCAAGAGGTTCTTCAGTTCTTCTTCACTTTCTTCCATAAGGACAAAGTCATCTGCATATCTGAGGTTATTGATGTTTCTTCCAGCAATCTTAATTCCAGCTTGTGCTTCCTCCAGTCCAGCATTTCTCATGATGTACTCTGCATGTAAGTTAAATAAGCAGAGTGACGATATACAACCTTGACATACTCCTTTTCTTATTTGGAACCAATCAGTTGTTTCATTTCCAGTTCTAACTGTTGCTTCCTGACCTGCATACAGGTTTCTCAAGAGGCAGGTCAGGCGGTCTGCTATTCCCATCTCCTTCAGAATTTTCCACAGTTTATTGTGATCCACACAGTCAATGGCTTTGGCATAGTCGATAAAGCAGAAGTAGATGTTTTTCTGGAACTCTCTTGCTTTTTCCATGATCCAGCAGATATTGGCAATTTGATCTCTGGTTCCTCTGCCTTTTCTAAAACCAGCTTGAACATCTGGAAGTTCACACATCACATATTGCTGAAGCCTGGCTTGGAGAATTTTGAGCATTCCTTTACTAGCATGTGAGATGAGTGCAATTGTGCAATAATTTGAGCCTTTTTTCACATTGCCTTTGTTAGGGATTGGAATGAAAACTGGCCTTTTCCAGTCCTGTGGCCACTGCTGAGTTTTCAAAATTTGTTTGCATATCGAGTGCAGCACTTTCACAGCATCATCTTTCAGGATTTTAAATAGCTCAACTGGAATTCCATCACCTCCACTTGCCTTTGTTTGTAGTGATGCTTCCTGAGGCCTGCTTGACTTCACATTGCAGGATGTCTGGCTCTAGGTGAGTGATTATCGTGATTATCTGGGTTGTGTAGATCTTTTTTGTGCAGTTCTTCTGTGTATTCTTGCCACCTCTTCTTAATATTTTCTGCTTCTGTTAGGTCCATACGACTGCTGTCCTTTATCGAGCCCATCTTTGCATGAAATGTTCCCTTGGTATCTCTAATTTTCTTGAAGAGATCTTTAGTCTCTCCCATTCTATTGTTTTCCTCTATTTCTTTGCATTGATCACTGAGAAAGGCTTTCTAATCTCTCCTTGCTCTTCTTTGGACCTCTGATTCAAATGGGTATATCTTTCTTTTTCTCCTTTGCTTTTCATTTGTCTTCTTTTCAAAGATATTTGTAAGTTCTCCTCAGACAGCCATTTTGCTTTTTTGTATTTCTTTTTCTTGGGGATGGTCTTGATTTCTGTCTCCTGTACAATGTATAAACCTCCATCCATAGTTCATCAGGCACTCTGTCTATCAGATCTAGTCCCTTAAATCTATTTCTCACTTCCAGTTTATAGTCATAAATGATTTGATTTAGGACATACCTGAATGGTCTAGTGGTTTTCCCCACTTTCTTCAAGGCATAATATAGGCATTTAAATTATTTCCCTGGCTGCTAAGCAAAGAAAGGTTAGTAGGAAATCAAAAGTGGAAAAAAAGTGAAGCCAGTTAGAGTGTTTTAGTCTCCTTGGGCTTCCATGATGAAATATCATAGATTGCATAGCTTAAACAACAAGAGATTTCTTTCTCAAAGTTCTAGGGTCTAGGAAACGCAAGATCAGGTATCACTATGATTGAGTTCTAATGAGAGCTCTCTCTCTGGCTTACATACAGACCCTTCTGGCTGTGTATTCATCTGGCTGAGAAAAGAAGAAAGAATAGTCTCTCTGGTATGTCCTCCTATGCAGGCACTAATCTTCTCTTGAGAATTTCACTCTCATGATCTCATCTAAAACAAATTATCTCCCAAAGAATTCACCACTAGGTACCATTGAGGGTTAAAACTTCAACATGCCACTGGTACAGGGTAGGGTTGGGGTAAGTTGAAGGTACCAAACAGAATTCAGTCTCACAGCATTGCAAAGAATTGTAAGAGTTTGGGTGAGAACAGATGGTGGCTCAGACCAAGGTCATATGAAAGGCAAACAGAAGTAGATTGTTTCTCTTTCAAAGTGGATTTATTCTAATGGTAGCTTTAAGAGCCACTAATGATAGAGTTAAAAAGAGACTGTAATGTGAGGAAATTAGATTATTCAAAAATAGTTCTGAAAGAGTCAAAACCTAAGTAGGTTGATAAGAAGTCTGGGTTCCCTGAAGAGGAGGAAGCTGTCTGGGGTGCTCAAGAAAGAAATAGGAGTCTTGAATTCTCAAGGAAGAGGAAAGGACAATTTTTCTTTCCTACATTGCTTTTTAGGATTATATAAAAATAATCATGATGGTGTGATCACTCACCTAGAGCCAGACATCCTGGGATGTGAAGTTAAATGGGCCTTAGAAAGCATCACTATGAAAAAAGCTAGTTTAGGTGACAGAAGCCCAGTTGAGCTATTTCAAATCCTGAAAGACGATGCTGTGAAAGTGCCACATTCAATATGCCAGCAAATTTGGAAAACTCAGCAGTGTCCACAGGACGGACAAAGGTGAGTTTTCATCCCAATCCCAAAGTAGGGAAATTATAAAGAATGCTGAAACTACTGCACAATTGTACTTATCTCACACACTAGTAAAGTAATGCTCAAAATTCTCCAAGCCAGGCTTCAACAGTATGTGAGTTATAAACTTCCAGATGGTCAAGCTAGTTTTAGAAAAAACAGAGGGGCATTCCTAAGATGGGTTAGAATAGGATGGGGAGATCACTTTCTCCCAGATAAATTCATCAAAAAATAATTTGAACTCTGAACAAATTCCACAAAACAACTTCTGAATGCTGATGGAGGATTTCAGGCACCCAGAAAGGCGGCTCTTTCTCTTTGAAAGGAGATAGGACGAAATATAAAAGATAAAAAGAGAGACCAAACAGTTAGAGATGGCGACCCACATGGAGATGGAGTTGTGAAGGAGAAGTTTCCAAACACCAGGAAACCCACTCAGCGGTGGATCTGTGGGGAGTTTTGGAATCTCAGAGGGCAACATAACTGGGAGGAAGGAAAAAAAAAAAAAGACACATACACAAATTACACGCCTAACCGCAACTCCCAGTGGAGTAGTAGCCCAGACACTCGGGTCCAGCAAGCAGGGGCTGAACAGGGAGGCGTGGGCTGCATGCTTAGGGTAAGGATCAGGCTTGAATGCCCTAAAAACAACCTGAGGGAGCTAAGGTGAGATAGCAACCCAAATTGTGGGATAGCTAGAGAAAGAAGTAAAAAAAAAAGAGAGAGATTGAGAGAGAGAGAGAGAACTTACCCAAGAAAAGCTCTAAGGCACAACCTGGTCCTCTCACAGAACACAGGACTGAGCAAATACCAGAGAAGAACTAGCCACCTGTGGACCGGCCCCTCCCCACTCCAGAGGCAGAGAGGCAGGTGGGTGACAGACAGAGCCAGAAGGCGAGGAGCAATCTCAGGCCCAGAGACAGCATCCTCCACCAAGCAGACTCCCAGGTACTAACCAAGTCTTCCTGGGATCCTGGACAGTTGACATCCACCAGGAGGGCCACAGTCAGAGATCAGCTCTCCAGAGGAGACACACAGAACACCTAAGATGGCACCCCCAATGCACACCCAGGAAACCCAAGGGCTGGGACAGAGGAGTTGTTAAGATGCACTGCCCAGCTGGCAGAGTGTACTCACAAAGCACCTGGTTGCCTGAGCTGCTCCAAGCTGGGAAGGGCACAAAACATAGGCCCAACTGAGTCTGTGCCTTTGTGGAGTACCTTAAAACCTAAACTTCAGTGGCTTAGACCTGGAAACTGCACACAACCCAGGGCCTCCTTTAGAAAGTTCCCCTGCAGAACAACCAGAATCCTGAGCAATGTAGACCAGGAAAGCACACATGCCATGAATGGGGGCAAACCCAGTGTGGCCCAGACACTGTGAGCACTCCCCACACAGGCCACTGATATTTGTTTGCAGTGCTTCTCCCTCCCCACAGCACAAATGAACAAGTAAGCCTAGATAAGTGACAACCTTTGCCCCCTTGTGTCAGGGCATAAATTAGACACTGAAGAGACTTGTAAACAGAGGAAGCCAAACTAAACAAAGAAGAGGGAACTGATCTGGAAGTGACAGGTGCAACAGAATAAAACCCTGTAGTTAGTACTGACTACATTGATTGGGCCTATAGACCTTGAGAAGTAAAAGCTGGAACAAGGAACTATCTGAAACTGAACTGACCCCACACTGCCCTTAACAGCTCCAGAGACATTTCTAGATATGTTTTACTATTATCATTTTTTAATTTTATTTTTTTTTATTTTTAAGTTCCTTATTACTCATTTAATTTTCATTTTTATAACCTATTATTACCTTGCAAAAAATATATTTTTAAATAAAATTTAATATATATATTTTTTATAATTTTGTGATTTTGTTTTGTTTTTTAATATTGTATTTTTGAGAGTCTAACATATACTTTAGATTTTTATCCTTGCTTATGGGTTTTGCTATCAATTTTGTACCTTTAAGAATCCAACCTTCAATACCCATTTTTACTTAGGAGTGTGATTACTGGCTTTATTGCTCCCTCCCCCTTTTGACTCTCCTTTTTCTCCACCAGGTCACCTCTATCTCCTCCCTCCCCCTTCTCTTCTCTACCCAACTCTGAATCTTTTGGGGCATTCTGGGCTGTAGAGAACACTTAGGGAACTGATTACTGGCTAGATTGTTCTCTCTCCTTTTGACTCCCCTTCTTCTCCTCCTGACTACCTCTATCTACTTCCTCCCTCTTCTCTTCTCCATGTAACTCTGAAACTCTCTGGGTGTCCCTCACAGTGGAGAATCTTTTCACCATTAACCTAGATGTTTTATCATCAGTGCTGTATGGGTGGAGAAGTCATGAGACTACTGTAAGAATAAGACTGAAAGCCAGAGGCAGTAGGCTTAAATCCAAAAGTTGAGAACTCCAGAAAACTCCTGACTGGAACATGAATCAATAGGAGATCATCCAAAAGCCTCCATACCTACACTGAAACCAAGTTCCACCCAAAGCCAACAAGTTTCAGGGCAAGACATACCAAGCTAATTCTCGAACAAAGCAAGTACATAACCCTGAGCATTAAAATATAGGTGGCCAAAAGTCACACCAATCACATAGACACCTCAAAACACACTAACAGACACTCCACTGCACACCAGAAAAAAGAGATCCAGCTCCACCCACCAGAACACCAACACAAGCTTCCATAAATAGGAAACATTGACAAGCCACTCGTCCAACCCCACCCACAGGGAAGAACCTCCAAAATAAAGAAGAACCACAAATTTCTAGCATCAGAAGGCCACCCAAAACACAACAATCTAAACAAGATGAAAGGCAGAGATATATTCAGCAGGTAAAGGAACATGATAAATACTCACCAAACCAAAAATAGAGGAGGAGATACGAAGTCTACCTGAAAAAGAATTAAGAACAATGATAGTAAAAATTATCCAAAGTATTGGAAAAAAATGGAGTTACAGATAAATAGTTTGAAGACAAAGATTGAGAAGGTGCAAGAAAAGTTTAACAAGGACCTAGAAAATTAAAAAAAAAGAGTCAATCAATAATGAATAATGCAATAACTGAGATCAAAAGCACTCTGGAGGGAAATAGCAGTAGAACAACTGAAGCAGAAGATAGGATAAGTGAGCTGGAAGATAGAATGGTGGAAATAAATGAAGCAGAGAGGAAAAAACAGAAAGGAATTAAAGGAAATGAAGACAATCTCAGAGACCTCTTGGACAATGTTAAATGCCCCAACATTTGAATCATAGGAGTCCCAGAAGAAGAAGACAGAAAGAAAGGCCATGAGAAAATACTTGAGTGTATAATTGAAAACTTCCCTAAAATGGGGAAGGAAATAGCCAACGAAGTCTAAGAAACCCAGAGAGTCCTAAACAGGATAAACACAAGGAAAAACACACCAAGACACATATTAATCAAATTAATGAAGATCAAACACAAAGAACAGATATTAAAAGCATCAAGGGAAAAACAAGAAACAACACACACGGGATCCCCATAACGATAACAACTGATCTTTCATTAGAAGCTCTTCAGGCCAGAAGGGAATGGGAGGTCACACTTAAAGTGATGAAAGAGAAAAATCTACAACCCAGATTACTGTACCCAGCAATTATCTCACTCAAATATGAAGGAGAAATCAAAAGCTTTACAGACAAGCAAAAGCTGAGAGAATTCATCACCATTAAACCAGCTCTTCAACAAATGCTAAGGGATTTTCTCTAGACGGAAAAAGGGTATATCAACTTGAACCCAAAACAACAAAGTAAATGGCAATGGGATCATAGTTATCAATAATTACCTTGAATGTAAACATTTTGAGTGCCCCAACCAAAAGACAAAGTCTGGCTGAACGGATAAAAAATAGGACCCTTATAGATGCTGTCTACAAGAGACCCACCTCAAAACAAGGGACACATACAAACTGAAAGTGAAGGGCTAGAAAAAGATATTTCATGAAAATGGAGACCAAAAGAAAGCAGAAGTAGCAATACTCATATCAGATAAAATAAACTTTAAAATAAAGGCTGTGAAAAGAGACAAAGGACACTACATAATGATCAAAGGATCAATCCAAGAAGAAGATAATTATAACTATATATGCACCCAAAATAGGAACACTGCAATATGTAAGGCAAATGCTAACAAGTATGAAAGAAATTAACAATAACATAATAATAGTGGGAGACTTTAATACCCCACTCACACCTATGGATAGATCAACTAAACAGAAAATTAACAAGGAAACACAAACTTTAAATGATACAATGGACCAGTTAGACCTAATTGATATCTATAGGACATTTCACCCCAAAACAATGAATTTCATCTTTTTCTCAAGCACACATGAAATCTTCTCCAGGGTAGATCACATCTTGGGCCATATATCTAGCTTTGGTAAATTCAAAAAATTGAAATCATTGCAAGCATCTTTTCTGACTACAATGCAGTAAGATTAGATGTCAATCACAAGGGAAAAAATTAAAATTCCAACATGTGGAGGCTAAACAACATGCTTCTGAATAACCAACAAATCACAGAAGAAATAAAAATATGCATATCAATGAGTAAAAATTAAAAAACTTCAACCCCAAACCTATAGGATTCAGCAAAAGCAGGGCTAAGGGGAAGGTTCATAGCAATACAAGCTTAACTCAAGAAAAAGGAGAAAAATCAAATAAATAACCTAACTCTACACCTAAAGCAATCTCAAAAAGAAGAAATGAAAAACCCCAGGGTTAGCAGAAGGAAAGAAATTACAAAAAAATAGGGCAGAAATAAATGAAAAAGAAACAAAGGAGACCATAGCAAAAATCAACAAAGCTAAAAGCTGGTTTCTTTGCAAAGATAAATAAAATAGACAAACCATTAGCCAGACTCATCAAAAGAAAAAGAGAGAGGAATCAATTCAACAAAATTAGAAATGAAAATGGAGAAATCACAACAGACAACACAGAAATACAAAGGATCATAAGAGACTACTATCAGCAACTATATGCCAATAAATTGGACAACTTGGAAGAAATGGACAAATTCTTACAAAAGTATAACCTTTCAAAAGTGAACCAGGAAGAAATAGAAAATCTTACCAGACCCATCACAAGCATGAAAATTAAAACTGTATCAGAAATCTTCCAACAAACAAAAGCCCAGGGCCTGATGACTTCACAGCTGAATTCTACCAAAAATTTAGAGAAGAGCTAACACCTATCCTACTCAAACTCTTCCAGAAAATTGCAGAGGAAGGTAATCTTAAAAACTCATTCTATGAAGCCACCATCATCCTAATACCAAAACCAGACAAAGATGCCACAAAAAAAGAAAACTACAGGCCAATATCACTGATGAACATATATCACCAATATCACTGAAGCAAAATTCCCCAACAAAATTCTAGCAAACAGAATCCAACGACATATTAAATAATATATTAAATATCCAACAACAAAAACATACCAACAACATATTAAAATGATCACATATCATGACCAAGTCTGTTTTATCCCAGGGATGCAAGGGGTCTTCAGCATTCGCAAATCAATCAATGTGATACACCACATTAACAAATTGAAAGGTAAAATCATATGATTATCTCAATAGATTCAGAGAAAGCCTTTGACAAAATTCAACATCCATTTATGATAAGAAAAAAAAAATCAGAAAGCAGGCATAGAAGGAACATACCTCAACATAATAAAAGCCATATATGATAAACAAACAGCAAACATTAATCTCAATGGTGAAAAATTGAAAGTATTTCCCCTAAAATCAGGAACAAGACAAGGGTGCCCACTCTCACTACTACTATTCAACATAGTTTTAAAAGTTTAAACCCAAGCAATCAGAGAAGAAAAAGAAATAAAAGGAATCCAGATTGGAAAAGAAGAAGTAAAACTCTTACTATTTGAAGATGACATGATCCTCTACATAGAAAACCCTAAAAACTCCACCAGAAAATAACTAGAGCTAATCAATGGATATGGTAAATTTGAAGGATATAGAATTAACATAGGATCTCTTGCATTTTTATACACTGAGAAAACAGAAAGAGAAATTAAGGAAGCAATTCCATTCACCATCACAACGAAAATAATAAACTACTTAGGAATAAATCTACCTAAAGAAACAAAAGATGTATATATACAAAACTAAAACACTGATGACAGAAATCAGAGAGGACACAAATAGATGGAGAAATATACGATGTTCATGGATCAGAAGAATCAATATAGTGAAAATAAATATACTACCCAAAGCAATCTATAGATTCAATGCAATCCCTATCAAGTTACCAACAGTATTTTTCAGAGAACTAGAACAAATAATTTCACAATTTGTATGGAAATACAAAAAACCTCGAATAGCCAAAGCAATCTTGAGAAAGAAGAATGGAACTGGAGGAATCAACCTACCTGAGTTCAGACTATACTACAAAGCTACAGCCATCAAGACAATATGGTTCTGGCACAAAAGCAGAAATATACATCATGGAACGAAGTAGAAAGCCAAGAGACAAATCCACGCACCTATGGACAACTTATCATTGACAAAGGAGGCAAGAATACACAAGGGAGAAACGACAATCTCTTTAACAAGTGGTGCTAGGAAAACTGGTCAATCACCTGTAAAAGAATGAAACTAGAACACTTTCTAACATCATACAAAAAAATAAAGGGTGGGATGATTTGGGAGAATGGCATTGAAATATGTATAATATAATATAAGAAACGAAAGCCAGTCCAGGTTTATGCAGGATACAGGATGCTTGGGGCTGGTGCACTGGGATGAACCAGAGGGATGGTACGGGGAGGGATGTGGGAGGGGGGTACAGGATGGGGAACACGTGTACACCCGTGGTGAATTCATGTTGATGTGTGGCAAAACCAATACAATATTGTAAAGTAATTAGCCTCCAATTAAAATAAATAAATTTAAAAAAAATTAAAAATAAAACAACAACAACAACAAAAACCTCAAAATGAATTAAAAATCTAAATGTAAGACCAGAAACTATACAACACCTAGAGGAAAATATAGGCAAAATACTCCCTGACATAAATCGTAGCAGGATACTCTATGACCCAGCTCCCAGAATAATAGAAATAAAAGCAAAAATAAACATGAACCATGAATTTTCAGATTTCAAGCTGGTTTTAGAAAGGGCAGATAAACCAGAGATTAAATTCCAAACATTTTCTGGATCATCAAAAAAGCAACAGAGTTCCAGAAAAACATCTATTTCTGCTTTATTGACTATGCCAAAGCCTTTGACTGTGTGATCACAATAAACTGTGGAAAATTCTGAAAGAGATGGGAATACCAGACCTGACCTGCCTCTTGAGAAACCTGTATGCAGGTCAGAAAGCAACAGTTAGAACTGGACATGGAACAACAGACTGGTTCCAAATAGGAAAAGGAGTACGTCAAGGCTGTATATTGTCACCCTGCTTATTTAACTTATATGCAAAGTATGTACGTCATTAGAATCGCTGGGTTGGAGAAAGCATAAACTGGAATTAAGATTGCCAGGAGAAACATCAATAACCTCAGATGTGCAGATGACACCACCCTTATGGCAGAAAGTGAAGAAGAACTACAGAGCTTCTTGATGAACGTGAAAGAGGAGAGTGAAAAAGTTGGCTTAAAGCTCAACATTCAGAAAACGAAGATCATGGCATCCGGTCCCATCACTTCATGTGAAATAGATAGGGAAACAGTGGAAACAGTGTCAGACTTTATTTTTCTGGGCTCCAAAATCACTGCAGATGGTGATTGCAGCCATGAAATTAAAAGACGCTTACTCTAAAGGAAAGTTATGATCAATCTAGACAGCATATTAAGAAGCAGAGACATTACTTTGTCAACAAAGGCCCGTCTAGTCAAGGCTATGGTTTTTCCAGTAGTCATGTATGGATGTGAGAGTTGGACTATAAAGAAATCTGAGCGCAGAAGAATTGATTCTTTTCAACTGTAGTGTTGGAAAAGACTCAAGAGTTCTTTAGACTGCAAGGAGATCCTACCAGTCCCTCCTAAAGGAGACCAGTCCTGGGTATTCATTGGGAGGACTGATGCTGAAGCTGAAACTCCAATACTTTGGCCACTTGATGCAAAGAGTTGACTCATTGGAAAAGATCCTGATTCTGGGAAAGACTGAGGGCAGGAGGAGAAGGTGACAACAGAGGATGAGATGGTTGGATGTCATCACTGACTCAATGGACATGGGTTTGGGTAGACTCCGGGAGTTGGTGATGGACAGGGAGGCCTAGTGTGCTGTGGTTCATACCATTGCAAAGAGTCGGACACTGCTGAGTGACTGAACAGAAAACAAATGGTACCTAATTAACCTTAAAAACTTTTGCATGATGAAGGAAACTATAAGCAAGGTGAATATATAGCCTTCAGAATGGGAGAACTAATAGCAAATAAAGCAACTGGCAAAGAATTAATCTCAAAAATATACAAGCAGCTCTTGTAGCTCAATTCCAGAAAAATAAACTACCCAATCATAAAATGGGCCAAAGAACTAAACCAACATTTCTCCAAAGAAGACAGACAGATGGCCAACAAACACCTGAATAGATGCTCAACATCATTCATTATCAGAGAAATGCAAATCAAAACCACAATGAAGTACCATCTCACACTGGACAGAATGGCTGCTATCAAAAAGTCTACAGACAACAAATGCTGGAAAGGGTGTGGAAAAAAACGAACCCTCTTATACTGTTGGTGGGAATGTAAACAAGTAGAGCCACTAAAGAGAACAGTGTGGACATTCCTTAAAAAGCTGGAAATACACCTGCATATGACCAAGCAATCCCATTCTGGGCATACACACCGAGGAAACCAGAATTGAAACAGACGTGTGTACCGCAATGTTCACCACAGCACTGTTTACAATAGCCAGGGTATGAAGAAATCTAGATGTCTATTGGCATATGAATGGATAACAAAGCTGTGGTACATATACACAATGGAATATTACTCAGCTATTGAAAATAATGCTTTTGAATCAGTTCTAATGAGGTGGATGAAAGTGGAGCCTATTGTGCAGAGTGAAGTAAGTCAGAAATAAAAACACAAATACAGTATATTAATGCATATATATGGAATTTAGAAAGTTGGTAATGATGATCCTATATGCGAGACAGCAAAAGAGACACAGATGTAAAACAGTCTTTGGACTCAGTAGGAGAAGCCGATGATAGGACGATTTGAGAGATTAGCATTGAAAAATGTACATTATCATATACAAAGTATCACTAGTCCAAGTTTGATGCATGAGACAGGGTGCTCAGGGCCGGTACACTGGGATTATCATGAAGGAAGGGATGTTTAGGGAGGTGGGAAGGGCTTCAGGATGGGGAACACATGTACACCCATGGCTGATTCATGTGAATGTATGGCAAAAACCACCACAATGCTGTAAAGTAATTTACCTCTAACTAAGGTCCGTCTACTCAAGGCTATAGTTTTTCCAGTAGTCATGTATGGATGTGAGAACTGGACTGTGAAGAAGGCTGAGCACTGAAAAATTGACGCTTTTGAACTGTGGTGTTGCAGAAGACTCTTGAGAGTTCCTTGGACTGCAAGGAGATCCAACCAGTCCATTCTGAAGGAGATCAGCCCTGGGATTTCTTTGGAATTAATGATGCTAAAGCTGAAACTCCAGTACTTTGGCTCACCTCATGCAAAGAGCTGACTCATTGGAGAAGACTCTGATGCTGGGAGGGATTGGGGGCAGGAGGAGAAGGGGATAACAGAGGATGAGATGGCTGGATGGCATCACGGACTTGATGGACGTGAGTCTGAGTGAACTCCAGGAGTTGGTGATGGACAGGGAGGCCTGCCGTGCTGATGG
Source organism: Ovis canadensis (assembly GCF_042477335.2). NCBI lineage: Eukaryota > Metazoa > Chordata > Mammalia > Artiodactyla > Bovidae > Ovis > Ovis canadensis. The sequence goes on from NC_091250.1 coordinate 67,827,010, forward strand.
GGTTGCAAAGAGTTGGACACGACAGAGCGACTGAACTGAACTGAACTGAAACCTAATAAATAGAGAGAGAGAGAGAAAAAAAGAGGAACCAGAGATCAACTGCCAAACATCTGTTGGATTATCGAAAAAGCAAGATAGTTCCAGAAAACATCTATTTCTGTTTTATTGACTATGCCAAAGCCATTGACTGTGTGCATCACAATAAACTGTGAAAATTCTGAAACAGATGGAAATACCAGACCACCTAACCTACCTCTTGAGAATCCTGTATGCAGGTCAGGAAGCAACAGCTAGAACTGGACATGGAAAACAGACTGGTTCCAAATAAAAAAAGGATTATGTCAAGGCTGTATATTGTCACCCTGCTTATTTCACTTATATGCAGAGTACATTATGAGAAAGGCTGGGCTGGAGGAAGCACAAGCTGTGATCAAGATTTCTGAGAGAAATATCAATAACCTCAAATGGCACCACCCTTATGTCAGAAAGTGAGGAAGAACTAAAGAGCCTCTTGATGAAAGTGAAAGAGGAGAGTGCAAAAGTTGGCTTAAGCTCAACTTTCAGAAAACGAAGATCATGGCATCTGGTCCCATTACTTCATGGGAAATAGATGGGGAAACAGTGGAAACAGTGGAAGACTTAATTTTGGGGGATCTAAAATCACTGCAGATGATGACTGAATCCATGAAATTAAAAGACTCTTACTCCCTGGAAGGAAAATTATGACCAACCTAGACAGCAGAGATATTAAAAAGCAGAGACATTATTTTGCCAACAAAGGTCTGTCTAGTCAAGGCTATGGTTTTTCCAATAGTCATGTATGGATGTGAGAGTTGGACTACAAAGAAAACTGAGCGTAGAAGAATTGCTGCTTTTAAACTGTGGTGTTGGAGAAGACTTTTGAGAGTCCCTTAGACTGCAAGGAATTCCAATCAGTCCATCCTAAAGGAGATCCATCCTGGGTGTTCATTGGAAGGACTGATGTTGAAGCTGAAAGTCCAGTATTTTGGCCACCTGATGGGAAGAACTGACTCTTTTGAAAAGACCCTGAGGGTGGGAAAGATTGAAGTTGGGAGGGGAAGCGATGACAGAGGATGATGGTTGGATGGCATCACTGACTCAATGGACATGAATTTGTGTAAACACTGGGAGTTGGTGAAGGATAAGTAGGCCTGGCATGCTGCAGTCCATGCGGTCGCAAAGAGTTGGACATGACTGAGCTACTGAACTGAACTGAACTGACGACTGAAAAATAATGCATCCTACTTGAGGGCATGTTCTTCTTCCTGAAAACATTAAGACTAATCCTGTTATCTTAAAGTGTATATTATTGGAGTGGGTCTAGTGAGATCTTTACAACCTTGAGGCAGTTTTTTGATTTATTGTAATAAGATTGCCAGTAGAAATATCAATAACTTCAGATATGCAGATGACACCACCCTTATGGCAGAAAGTGAAGAGGAACTAAAAAGCCTCTTGATGAAAGTGAAAGAAGACAGTGAAAAAGTTGGCCTAAAGCTCAACATTCAGAAAACTAAGATCATGGCATCTGGTCCCATCACTTCATGGCAAATAGATGGGGAAACAGTGGGGACAGTGGCAAACGTTATATTTTTGGGCTCCAAAATCATTGCAGCCATGAAATTAAAAGACGCTTACTCTTTGGAAGGAAATTTATGACCAACCTAGATAGCATATTGAAAGCAGAGACATTACTTTGCCAGCAAAGGTCCATCTAGTCTATGAATTTTCCAGTAGTCATGTATGGATGTGAGAGTTGGACTGTGAAGAAAGCTGAGCGCCAAAGAATTGATGCTTTTGAACTGTGGTGTTGGAGAAGACTCTTGAGAGTCCCTTGGACTGCAAGGAGATCCAACCAGTCCATTCTAAAGGAGATCAGTCTTTGGTTGTTCTTTGGAAGGAATGATGCTGAAGCTGAAACTCCAGTACATTGGCCACCTCATGCGAAGAGTTGACACACTGGATAAGACTCTGATGCTGGGAGGGAATTGGAGCAGGAGGAGAAGGGGACGACAGAAGATAAGATGGCTGGATGGCATCACTGACTCGATGGACATGAGTTTGAGTAAACTCTGGGAGTTGGTGATGAACAGGGAGGCCTGGTGTGCTGCAGTTCATGGGGTCGCCAAGAGTTGGACATGACTGAGTGACTGAACTGAACTAAATAACTTTTTAAAAATATATATAATTCTCTTACTAACACTAGCAAGGTGGGGGGCACTCTCTGTCCCCCTTCTGATGTCTATGTCAGAAGCTTTCTCTGTCCCTTTTCATACTTTAATAAAACCCTGCTACACAAAAGCTCTTGAGTGATCAAGCCTGGTCCCTGATTCCAATGCTAAATCTTCTTTCTTTGGAGATCATGAATCTGACATTGTTCACCATAAGCTAACATTTCCAAGATATTTGGCTTGAGAGATTAAAATTGTTGTCATTTATGAATATGCAAGACCTAGTAAGAGCAGATTCAGAGAGAATTATCAATATTTCTGCCTATGGCCAAGTTACCTTTAAGTTTCTGAACAGGGGTCCAAATTGCAATATCAAGTATGTAGTTAAATTTATGAGTAGGCATTTTTCTGGAAAAGCTGAGATTGGAGATATAGTCTAAGGAAACAGCGCTGAGATTGGAGATATAGTCTAAGGAAACAGCATATAGATGATATTTAATATTAGACAATTGGATTGAGTCACCTAGGTTAATGTTTGGATAAGTAGAAGGTTCAAGACTGAGCCAAGATCAAATAACAGTATTCAGTAGTTCAGCATGTCAGTAAGTACAAAAATAGATATAAAGGGAAAATGATGGGAGAGAGAAAGAAAAAGGAAAATAAGGAGTTAGGAAGTCAAGACAGGGCTTCCCTGGTAGCTCAGTGATAAAGAATCTGCCTGCCAGTGCAGGAGATGTAGGTTTGATCCCTAGGTGGGGAAGATCTCCTGGAAAAGGAAATGGCAATCCCCTCCAGTATTCTTGCCTGAGAAATTCCATGGAGAGAGGAGCCTGGCAGGCTATGGTCCATGTGATCACAAAAAAAATGGACATGGTTTAACAACTAAACAACAAATTAACAAAGCCAAGAAAAGAAAGTATGTAAAGGATAAAGCTGGGGTCTGTTGTCTGGACAGTTTAAATGGAGTATTCTCAGTGGAAGACTTTGGAATAAATCATAAACATGGGGAGGGGAAATGAAGACAACTGTTTAAATAACTTCAGCTAGGAAATGAAATGGGAAAAACAGGGCCATAGCTGAAGAGAAATGTAAGGCCAGAGATACTTTTACCTTAATTGGAGACTCTAGTACATATTTGTATGCTGATGGAAATTATGGCATGAAAAGGAAAAAATCAGGAGTGCATGAGAAGGAATAATCAGAGGGCATAAATTGAGAAGGCAAAAACAGATTTGATCCAGAGCTGAGGCAAGACGGATGTTGACAGGAGCAAGGGAATGAATCTATAGTGAAAAAACTGAAAGCAGAAGATATGTGTGTAAATGAAGGTAGGTTGGTAGTTTGGATGTGAGGATGATGAGGGATTTCCAAAAGGATATTCATATAGTACATTTCCATAATTGCAGAGAGTTTCATTCTGCAGCACTAATCTAGATAATTTTTACCATCTTAAAATTACAGAAACATATTCTTCCATTTTTTCTGAAAATGTACATTTTACATATTTTTCTATTTTAAATTTGAAAAGTATATTTATACTTGATGTACATTAAATATTTAATTTGATTTTTCCCAATAATTAGCCAATTATCTTTAAGACAAGCTGTGCTTCAATGTATGGGTCATATATTTTAGAAAAATCATATTGTTGGAATTTAATTGTATTTTGAATTCATTTGAAAATATTGCCTTCTTATAGTATGATATATCCCTTAATCTATTATGAACTTCCATTTGATTAAAATTTTTATGATAATTATTTTATTTATAAATCTACCATAGTTCATTCCTATTTTTAATAGTTGTTATATTAAATGTCATATGCTCCTTCATTAATTTTTTTTATTATATATTGGTTTTCCATGCAACTGACATACTACATGTATCATATTAGTAGTTTTCATAATGATCAATCTGGGGTTTTTAATATGAATAATCACATTATCTCCATAGAAACAACATACTGAAGTGATAAAAACAGTTACTGATAACCATATTGCATATCTTGTCTCTATTTCTTAGCTAAGATTTTTTCTTTCTTATGAATTAATGCTGTGGTATTTCTGTTCTTTTTATCCCCTTCATTTTTATCTAGGATAACTTATTAAGAGTGATTATTCATTGGAAATGATTATTATTTTAATATAATATTTGCGGGCACCTGGAAAAATCTTTGTAGTATTTTACATTTTGTATAATAATCAATTTTTAATTTCATAAATTATACAAAAGTATTTCTTGATGTGAAAATATCATTTAAAAATATTCCAAATCTTTATCTTTCTTAAATCAATTTTTCATTTTTATTACATCACAGTTAAGCATAATTATTTCAGAGTACATGGTAAATTTCGGAATCTTTGCCTGAATGCAATATATTTTGCCTTTTGAATTGAATGTTTGGTTTGTTTGACATAGAATTCTCTTTCAAAGAGAATATCTCTTGATATCAACTGATTATCTTTTATCACTTCATGACTAACAAAAAAGAAAGAGCTGGTACTAATCTAATTATTGATACATTTCAGACAATTTTCTTTTTTCTTTTTTTGTACTTGGTGTCTGCAAATTTACCCATCTAGGCCTCAGCAGTTCTAAGCATATATTATTATTATTTATTATTACATTGGATTCCTTCTCACCATTTTTTTTTCCTCTCCTGGAATTTTCTTTTAGATGTTTATGAGAGAAGCTAGTCTCTCTCTTTTTCATTACCTTTCTCTCAACCTTCACACTTTGGTTTTTGCACTTTCTTCTCAGAGAATGCCACAGCACAGATTCTCAGCACACAATATACTCATCAACTTTGTCCATCATTCTTTTTAATTCATATAGTTAGACTTTGGTATTTTTAATTTGCACTTACCCTGATTGTTACTTTTATTGCAGTTCAGCCGTATTGATTTCTTGGGTTTGGATTTTTTGCATCATAATATTTTATGCATATAAAATAAATATCTGTAATACAGCAATAAGCTATAAATCACAATAATAAAATGAACAAAGATAAAAACTAACACTAATGAAAACAGTCAAAGCTACCTATATTCTTTCTCCAAATCTCGTTCCTCTGCCTCCACACTTTGAATTTTTATACTTAGTCTTTTGTAACTTTTTTGAATTAAATTATCACTTATGTATATAATCTTAAGTATATTGTTTAAGACTAAAAAACATAAAAATAGTGTCACAACCCACTCCAGTATTCTTGCCTAGGAAATCCAATGGATAAAGGAACCTAATGGGTTATAGTCTGTGGGATTGCAAGAATCGAACACAACTTAGTGACTTAACCACCATAACAATACACATAACAGTCTACAGAAACTTATTTTTCACTAAGCTTTATATTTCTAAGATTCATGCATGTTGTTGTATTCAGCTTTTTTCAAGACTGTATAAAACTCTGCTGTACAAAGTCCACAGTTTTTTACCCTCTCCTCAGTTTATGAGTAAGTGGCTTGTGTTTCTGGGTTTTGTTTTGTTTTGTTCTTGTTTGCTATTTTAATCAGTGATGTGCATGTCTTCTCATGCATACATACAATAATTTTGTAGATGACATAACTAAAAACAGAACTTCCAGGGTATATATATCTTCAGCTTCACAAGATAATACTGGTTGTTTTCCAAAAGTGTTAAGATAATGTGTATCTAATCCTTGAATTATTATAACTCCATGATCCTGTATATTTTAACACAGTGAAAAACATTTCATTTATTTTCAAAAATTAATACAAGGTTTTTTTTGCATTCCTTTTCCCAATTATCATTATCATTTAATATTCTTTGTGAAGTTAATGTAATATGCAGGTAGAATGTCATTAATCTTTGCAATTAATCTTCACACATATTACTTGTAATGTTTCATCATGTATCCACATATTATTTTATGAGTATCAGGAAAATTTCATAGTTCTCAGTAGCTCATTCCTATGTATTTCCTTAATTCACTGATATTATATATCCACATTTCTTTCTCACTTGGCATTTTGCAAGGGCATTTCTCAGACTAAATCATTCAAATCGTATCACAGAATGCTGCATGTAAATTGTTGTTTGTTTATTTGCTTCTTTGAATAATCCAATCTCAATGCATCCCTTTAAAGGCTAAAGCTTCATCTCTGAGTATCCTCCACATTATCCTAACCTTATAGTATATCTCAAAGGCAGACCCAGCACAGAACAGAAACACTGTATTCCCTTGAGTTAGGCCCTTTCTACTTCTTCCCCAGTTCAGATGAGGGCCTAAGTCTGACTGAGTACAGAGTATGGGTTTAACCTGAAATGCAGTTGGGACAACATAGAATATAAATAATTGGGGGTAAAGGAATACATGTTAACCTGGATTTCAGCTGGGGTATCACTGTCAAAAAACGGATAAAATTGATCTGAAGCTATTCCATAGCATGAACATTATTTTATTTCCTTTCTATAACTTCATGTGGGACTTCTTGAGCTGGGTGTTTCTGGGTAATGTCCATCTTCATAGTTACCTCCTGACTATGATTTGCTGACTCTTATATCTTTTCATTCTCTGTTCAGTATCACTTGTTTCCTTCTTATTTTATATTCTATATATATATATATATATATATTTGCTGTTGTTGCTTGGTTGCTAAGTCACGTCTGACTCTTTATGACTCCATGGACTGCAGCATGACAGGTTCCTCTGTCTTTCAGTATACATATATGCTAAGTTGCTTCAGTCATGTCCAACTTTTTGCAACCCTATGGACTGTAAATTTCCAGGCTCTTCTGTCCATGTCCATGGGATACTCAAGTTAAGAATACTGAAGTGGGTTTCCATGCCCTCCTTCAGGGGATCTTCCCAATTTAGGAATTGAGAATGCATCTCTTACATCTCCTGCCTTCTTGGCAGTCAGGTTCTTTACCACTAGAAGTGCCATATATATATATATATATATATATATATATATATATATATATATATATATTTCCCTTACAGTATTCAATCAGGAATACCATATCCTTCTCATACATTGTTTCTAAGGATCAAGAAGAGGTTATTTGTGAAAGATGGAGGAGGACACAGTATTTTGTGTAGCAGAGAAATTTAAATATTTTAAAATATTAGTAACTTTTTATCACACCATAGTGGTGTTTGGATGCATGGTCTCTTTCACATTTCATCCCAAACCTCAGAATGGTACCCCATTCCTCAGAAGTAAACCCCCCAAATTCTCCCATGTTTGTATGCAGAGATATTTCCTTGCTATTTTTTTACTATATATCATCTAGTAAACTTATTTTCTTCTGCCATATCTGTGTTTAATCCATTGCTGCTTTTAACAGGCTTGATGAAATGCAAAAAAAAAAAAAAATGAGTAATGAAGAAAGTGTGGCAAGACTCTACTTTCAGTTTGGTGTGTAAGATGTTGATTGTGCAATAAAGAACTCAATGAACAAAACATTAACAAGAGATGACAGAATATGAAGGTAAGAAATATTTTCTGTGTTCTCAAAAAGCAGACATGTGGAATGATGCCTGTGGTTATTCTATTTCTAGCTATACTACATTTATTTACAACAAAATATCACTGAAAGCAAAACCAAAAACACTTCAGGTATACATGGCATTTTTTTTTTTATTAGATTGCTGAGTTTGAAGAGGAAAAGTCCCTTTTATTAGATCATGTTTCCCCAAAAGCAGTATAAAGAGAGGACTTGAGTTAAGTTAGTTAATTTCACTGACGTCCTAAGGATCATAGGTAAGGAATCAGGAAGGGAAATACAAAGAGTCATAAGGGTACATTGCAAAAGCAGCTGATCTATTGATTACTTAGTGTAACAGTATCAAGTTAAAGTAATATCCAACTAAAATATAATATGGAGGAGGAAACAAAAATGCCTTCAGTTCAGTCACTCAGTTGTGTCCGACTCTTTGTGACCCCATGAATTGCAGCATGCCAGGCCTCCCTGTCCATCACCAACTCCTGGAGTTCACTCAGACTCACGTCCATCAAGTCAGTGATACCATCCAGCCATCTCATCCTCTGTCGTCCCTTCTCCTCTTGCCCCCAATCCCTCCCAGCATCAGTCTTTTCCAGTGAGTCAACTCTTCACATGAGGTGGCCAGAGTACTGGAGTTTCAGCTTTAGCATCATTCCTTCCAAGAAATCCCAGGGCTGATCTCCTTCAGAATGGACTAGTTGGATCTCCTTGCAGTCCAAGGGACTCTCAAGAGTCTTCTCCAACAACACAGTTCAAAAGCATCAATTCTTTGGCGCTCAGCCTTCTTCACAGTCCAACTCTCAAATCCATACATGACTACGTGAAAAATCAGAACCTTGACTAGATGGATCTTTGTTGGCAAAGTAATGTCTCTGCATTTGAATATGCTATCTAGGTTGGTCATAACTTTTCTTCCAAGGAGTAAGCGTCTTTTTTTTTTTTTTGGATATCTCTAAATCAAAATCTTTAACTATAATCCAGGAAAATTCTAATGAGGGAAAAGGCTAAACAAAATATTCTCTAATTTTTTCCTGGAAAGAAAGAGCAATTCATATTCTTGGAAGATGATAATACACCTTCAAGAAGATCATGCAAACTCTTCTGAATTTTTATCTTCATAGTAAAATGAACATTCAGTTTTAAAGTCAATAAGCCTTACTTGACTGGCTTATATACATATGCTGCTGCTGCTGCTGCTAAGTCACTTCAGTCGTTTCCGACTCTGTGCGACCCCATAGATGGCAGCCCATCATGCTCCCCCGTCCCTGGGATTCTCCAGGCAAGAACACTGGAGTGGGTTGCCATTTCCTGCTCCAATGCATGAAAGTTAAAAGTGAAAGTGAAGTTGCTCAGTCATGTCCGACTCCTAGAGACCCCATGGATTGCAGCCTACCAGGCTCCTCCGTCCATGGGATTTGCCAGGAAAGAGTACTGGAGTTAGTTGCCATTGCCTTCTCCTATATACATATGAGTGATTCATTTTTTCCAGTTTCTCTTTTAGATGGAAATGGAAAGAAGCCATTTTAGAATTCAATGTCAAGGGAATGTGTCTCATAACTATGATAAGCTCCTTGTGATCTTCTTATTAAAAAAAAGAATGTTGCCCACCATTCAGTTCTACAAGAATCAAGTCATTAACTACTACAGTTGCCAACATACAACAAACCCTGAAAGAAATACAGGGTGGAGATCAAAATAAGACACTGTGCTCTGGAAACACAGGACAAATCTGAATAAATTGAATTCTTACACCCTCCCATACTTAGAAAAGCACTAAAATCATTCATTGAGATATCTGTTCCTTGTTACAAGCAGTAACTTTTTACCAAGAAGTACGCATGATTATTAATACAAGCAACTCTTTCCCAAAATCATACACATAATGACATCATCACATACCCTCTTGCCACTTCTTTCTCAGAGCTATCTGAGAGCCTGTCCCCTGGGCTATCATCCTCAGTAAGACACTAAACTCAACTCATAGCTCTTACATTGTGTTGTGTGTGTTTCTCAAGTCAACACTCCAATAAAATTTGTCTTCAAATTTCAAGTGTATCTCTTCCATTTGAAAAGGATCATTTATCAAAGTATTAACAAAGTATATGTCTCAAATGATTTTCCTCTTATGTCTCTTGGTCTAAATTTCCTCTGTTCAATAATTTTTAAATGGATTTTGAAAATAATGATAATTATTATTTCAATATGCCCTTACTTACTGAAAGCACTTACTAAAGTGCTTACCTACTTTAAGTCTATCTTCCAGAAATACAGGGTAAAAGTGGTTTACATATTGTTTTACATTTAAACAGCTGGGCAAGTGAATTCACTTGCTTTTTGCTTTATACAAAAACCATGAAATCGAATGTCTTAAGAAATTATTGCTCTTTAAAAAATCAGTCATATTTAGTATACTTTTGTATATATTAAATATGAAAATTATAAGGTACAGTTAATGCTTTTGTTCTCCAGTGGGGGAGATGACTTACAATTCTTTTATACTCCCTTAAGTCTTTCTGTCTCTCACACACACACACAGTTTTCAATGTGTATATTCTGCTTAGCTTAATTACTTCAAGCACTGTATTCTTTCATAATCATGCATTATTAATGCCAATTTAAAATGCAAGTAGCAAAACAACATCTGTTTAATAGCTTTATTTTAAATGCTATATGGATAACTTAAAAATCTTAAACAAATCTGCATGTGATATTTTCAGAACACTGGGCATGTATGACAGAGGTATTCCTCTGCTTACATTTTCACACAAATGTGGCAATGGGAGCCTGAGGCAATGTGAATAGCAGCTCTTCAAATTTCAAAGGATCTGTGAAGGATTCTTGCTCTGCTCTTGCCATCATGAATTGGCCTATGCTTGGGGAGCAATTAAAATTAAATAGCCTCCAAATAGCAAAAAGCAAACCTCTCTAGTTTTGAGTATGAGCATACTCTCTCACAGAAGTGGTAAAGGAGAAGTGCTAAGATAGAGCAAAATAATAGAGCAGAGAAGGACATAACCTTCTATTTTCAGAGTATATACTTTCTAGACAACATTTAATTGTAGGCATATTTCTTCATGTTTCCAATTCTGTTAGAATACATATGTGTGTGGTATGTTTATATGTATATACTGCTGCTGCTGCTAAGTCGCTTCAGTCGTGTCTGACTCTGCGCGACCCCACAGACAGCAGCCCACCAGGCTTCCCCATCCCTGGGATTCTCCAGGCAAGAACACTGGAGTGGGTTGCCATTTCCTTCTCCAATGCATGAAAGCAAAAAGTCAAAGTTAAGTCGTTCAGTTATGTTCGACTCCCCGCGACCCCATGGACTGCAGCCCACCAGGCTCTTCCGTCCATGGGATTTTCCAGGCAAGAGTACTGGAGTGGGGTGCCATACAAACATACACATTGTAATAATCATTAGGCACTGTTATGAGATCAGTGTATCCTTGCAAATTGATGCTTTGAGTATATTAAGCAGTTGTTTTACTTCCTAACTTCAGTACTGTAAAGAAATACCCTAGAATTAGTCACAAAGTTATATGATGCCTATTAAAATTTCAGTAAACCTTCGCTTTTTTTGACATGACATGCAACCATTTGCAAGAATGATGAACATGCTTTTAATCCACCAAATCTTTCTTTTTCATGTTATCATAAGTTGTACACTTTTAATTTTATATGGCTTAAGCTGAATTATAGGGAAAAGTCAATTTGAAATTCAGATTTAGCTGTTCACATTGAGGAAAAAAAAGGATCACACACACACAACACAAACACACACACAAGGCCTTATTAGTTACATGATTCGATTATCAGCGTGAATAGTACCACAGATGTCCTAGTCATATTTTGGGCTCCAAAATCACTACAGATGGTGACTGCAGCCACGAAATTAAAAGACACCTGCTCCTTTGAAGAAAAGCTATGACCAACCTAGACAGCATATTAAAAAGGAGAGACATTCCTTTGCTGATAAAAGTTCGTCTAGTCAAAGCTATGGTTTTTTCAGTAGTCATGTATGTATGTGAGAGTTGGACCATTAAGAAAGCTGAGCACCAAAGAATTGATGCCTCTGAACTATGGTGTTGGAGAAGACTCTTGAGAGTCCCTCAGACTGCAAAGAGATCCAACCAGTCAATCATAAAGGAAATCAGTCCTGAATATTCATTGGAATGACTGATGTTGAAACTGAAACTCCAATACTTTGGCCACCTGATGCAAAGAGCTGACTCAATTGAAAAGACCCTGATTATGGGAAGGATTGAAGGCAGAAGTAGGAAGGGATGAAAGAAGATGAGATGGTTGGATGGCATCACCAATTTAATGAACATGAGTTTGAGCATACTCCAGGAATTAGTGATGGACAGGGAGACCTGGTGTGCTGCAGTGTATGGGGTCGCAAAAAGTCAGACACGACTGAGTGAATAAACTGAACTGAACCGTACTAGTCCACTGTCTTCCTATATATATATGACATTTTTATTTTAGGGAACTCTTTACCAGGATAATGATAGTTGAAAATAACTTGTTAACTTAAGGGACTCCTGACAAGCCATTTAAGACTGCTCACCTTGTCAAGAGAGAGAATCAAATAATTGTTTATACATCAAGATGCTCCAAAATCCCTGCCCAAAACCTTGCTATATTCATCTATTCCTAAACTATTATATAATGACCCTTATCCAAAATCCATCAAGCCTTTGATTGAAAGATAGTTTATTAAGTCAAACCATCAAATACCATAAGTATGCAGACTCTGCCCTTTCCATTCTAGGATGCCATTAAGTCTGCATCAAAGTAAGCAATACTTCATCACAGTAAGAAATAAACTCAGCTCTACTCTATCAAGAGTTCAACAATCCCACTGCTAGGCATACACACCGAGGAAACCAGAATTGAAAGAGACACATGTATCCCAATGTTCATTGCAGCACTGTTTATAATAGCCAGGACATGGAAACAACCTAGATGTCCATCAGCAGATGAATGGATAAGAAAGCTGTGGTACATATACACAATGGAGTATTACTCAGCCATTAAAAAGAATACATTTGCATCAGTTCTAATGAGATGGATGAAACTGGAGCCGATTATACAGAGTGAAGTAAGCCAGAAAGAAAAACACCAATACAGTATACTGACGCATATATACAGAATTTAGAAAGACGGTAATGATGACCCTGTAGCGAGACAGCAAAAGAGACACAGATGTATAGAACGGACTTTTGGACTCTGAGGGAGAGAGAGAGGGTGGGATGATTTGGGAGAATGGCATTGAAACATGTATACTATCATGTAAAAAAAAAAAAAAAGAGTTCAGCATGGAGCCAGCTTGCTTTATCCTTGTGGTTGTTGTATATATAGATAATGAAAACATAAAGGCAATTGGGAGGAGCCAGGGTAGGAGAGGGGTCTCCCTTGTGGCTCAGTTCAACTCAGTTCAGTTGCTCAGGCATGTCATACACTTTGCAACCCCATGGACTACAGGATGCCAGGCCTCCCAGTCCATCACCAATTCCTAGAGTTTACCAAAACCCAAACTCTTAATGTCGACTAAGTTGGTGATGCCATCCAACCATCTCATCCTGTGTTGTCCCATTCTTCTTCTACCTTCAATCTTTAAAAGCATTAGGGTCTTCTCAAATGAATCAGCTCCTTCACATCAGGTGGCCAAAGTACTGGAGTTTCAGCTTCAACATCAGTCCTCCCAATGAACAGGACTGATCTCCTTTAGGATAGACTGGTTGGATTTTCCTGCATTCCAAGGGATTCTCAAGAGTCTTCTCCAACACCACAGTTCAAAAGCATCAATTCTTGTGTGCTCAGCTTTTTTTATAGTCCAACTCTCACATAGATACATGATCACTGGAAAAACCATATTATTGATGAGACAGACTTTTGTTGGCATTGTTGTCTCCGCTTTTTAATATGCTTTCTAGTTTGGTCATAACTTTCCTTACAAGGTGTAAGTGTCTTTTAATTTCATGACTGCAGTCACCATCTGCAGTGATTTTGGAGCCAAAAAAAAATAAAGTCTGACACTGTTTCCCCATCTATTTCCATGAAGTGATGGGACAGATGCCATGATCTTAGTTTTCTGATGCTGAGCTTTAAGGCAAATTTTGCACTCTCATCTTTCACTTTCATCAAGAGGCTTTTTAGTTCTTCTTTACTTTCTGCCATAAGGGTGGTATCATCTGCATATCTCAGGTTATTGATATTTCTCCCGGCAATCTTGATTCCAGTTTGTGCTTCATCCAGCCCAGGATTTTTCATAATGTACTCTGCATATGAGTTAAATAAGCAGGGTGACAATACACAGCCTTGATATACTCCTTTTCCAATTTGGAACCAATCTGTTGTTCCATGTCCAGTTCTAACTGTTGCTTCCTGACCTGCATATAGGTTTCTCAAGAGGCAGGTCAGGTGGTCTGGTATTCGCATCTCATTCAGAATTTTCCACAGTTTATTGTGATCCACACAGTCAAAGGCTTTTGTATAGTCAATAAAGCAGAAATAGATGTTTTTCTGGAACTCTCTTGCTTTTTCCATGATCCAGCAGGTGTTTGGAATTTGATCTCTGGTTCCTCTGTATTTTCTCAAGCCAGCTTGAACTTCTGGAATTTCATGATTCATGTATTGTTAAAGCCTTGCTTGGACAATTTTGAACATTGCTTTACTAGCGTGTGAGATGAGTGCAATTGTGCAGTAGTTTCAGCATTCTTTGAAATCGCTATTCTTAGGGATTAGAATGAAATTGACCTTTTCCAGTCCTGTGGCCACTGCTGAGTTTTCCAAATAGGCTGGTATATTGAGTGCAGCTCTTTCACAGCTTCGTCTTTTAGGATTTGAACTAGCTCAACTGGAATCCCATTACTTCCACTAGCTTTGTTTGTACTGATGCTTCCTGAGGCCTGCTTGACTTCGCATTCCAGGATGTCTGGCTCTAGGTGAGTGATCACACCATCATGATCATCTGGGTCATGAAAATCTTTTTTGTATAGTTCTTCTGCATATTCTTGCCACCTCTTCTTAATATCTTCTGCTTCCATTAGGTTCATACAATTTCTGTCCTGTATTGAGCCCATCTTTTCATGAAATGTTCCCTTGGTATCTCTAAGTTTCTTGAAGGTATCTATAGTATTTCCCATTCCATTGTTTTCCTATAATTCTTTGCCTTGATCACTGAGGAAGGCTTTCTAATCTTTCTTTGCTATTCCTTGGAACTCTGCATTCAAATGGGAATATCTTTCATTTTCTCCTTTTTTTTTTAAACTTCCCTTCTTTTCATAGCTATTTGTAAGGCATCTCAGACAGATATTTGCTTTTTTGCATTTATTTTTCTTGGAGATGATCTTGAACCCATTCTCCTATACAATGTCAGGAACCTCTGACCATAGTTCACCAGGCACTCTGTTTATCAGATCTAGTCCCTTAACACTATTTCTCACTGCCCCTGTATTATTGTAGGGGATTTGATTAAGGTCATACTTGAATGGTCTAGTGGTTTTCCCTACTTGCTTCCATTTAAGTCTGAATTTGGCAATAAAGATTTAATGATCTGAGCCACAGTCCACTCCTGGTCTTATTTCTGCTGTCTGTATAGAGCTTCTCCATCTTTGGCTGCAAAGAATATAATCAATCTGATTTGGTATTGACCATCTGGTGATATCCATGTGTAGAGTCTTCTCTTGTGTGTTGGAAGAGGGTGTTTGCTATGACCAGTGCCTTCTCTTGGCAGAACTCTATTAGCCTTTGCCCTGCTTCATTCTGTACTCCAAGGCCAAATTTGCCTGTTACTCCAGGTGTTTCTTGACTTCCTACTTTTGCATTCCAGTCCCCTATAATAAAAAGGACATCTTTTTTGGGGATGTTAGTACTAAAAGTTCTTGTAGGTCTTCATAGAACCATTCAATCTCAGCTTCTTCAGCATTATTGGTCAGGGTATTGCCTTGGATTACTGTGATATTGAATGGCTTGCCTTTAAAACAGAGATCATTCTGTGGTTTTTGAAACTGCATCCAAGTACTGCATTTTGGACTCTTTTGTTGAGTATGAGGGCTACTCCATTTCTTATAAGGGATTCTTGCACATAGTAGTAGATATAAAGGTCATCTGAGTTAAATTAACCCATTCCAGTCTGTTTTAGTTTGCTGATTCCTAAAATGTCAATGTTCACTCTTGTCATCTCCTGTTTGACCACTTCCAGTTTGCTTTGATTCATGGACTTAACATTTCATATCCCTATTCTATATTGGTCTTACAGCATTGGCTTTACTCCATCACCAGTCATATCCACAACTGGGTGTTGTTTTTGCTTTGGCTCCTTCTCTTTATTCTTTCTAGAGTTATTTTTCCACTGATCTCCAGTAGCATATTGGGAACCTACCAACCTGAGTAGATAATTTTTCTGTGTCCTCTCTTTTTGCCTTTCACACTGTTCATGGGCTTTTTAAGGCAAGAATACAGAAGTGGTTTGCCATTCTCTTCTCCAGTGGACCACATTTTATCAGAACTCTCCACCATGACCCATCTGTCTTGGGTGGTGCCACATGGCACGGCTTGTAGTTTCACTGAGTTAGACAAGGCAGCAATCCATGTGATTAGATTGGTTAGTGTTCTGTGATTGTGGTTTTCAGTCTGTCTGCCTTCTGATGGAGAAGGATAAGAGGATAAGAGTCTGGAGCAGTGAGTGGTGGCTGCACAGTGTTGGAGCGGGGAGCAGCTGAGAGGAGATACCCCACGTCCCAGGTCAGGAGCAGTAGCGGCACTTCACTGGACCGGCGGTAAGGAGATACCCCACATTCAAAGTCAGAGACACCCCAGTAAGGTGGTAGGAGGGGCAAATTCATGTTTAGAATCAAACCTTATGCCTACCATAGACTCTAAGAGGGTTCAAACAAACTTGGTGACCACCAGGACACAGGGAACCCACAGAGACTGAGACAGAACTGTGTTTGAGTGTCTCTTTTGGGGCTGCAGGTCAGCAGTGGACTGCCAAAGGGACAGGGGCTCTGGGTACAGCAGATTTGGTTATGACATAAGCCCTCTTGGAGAAGGTCCCCATTGATCCCACCATAGAGTTGTCAGAACTTACACAGGAATGGAAAATAGACTCTTGGAGGGCACAAACAGAACATTGTACACCAGGACCCAGAAGAAAGGAGCAGTGACTCCACAAAGTCTGACTCATACTTGCCTGTGAGTGTCTAGGAGTTTCCAGCAGACGCATGGGTTGGTGGTGGCCTGCTGCAGGATTGGGGACACTGAGTGTAGCAATACATGCATGGGATCTTTTAAAGGAGGTCACCATTATCTTCATTACCTCCACTATAGTTTGGCCCCAGGTAAATAGAAAGGATCAAGACCATCCCCATGGAAAAGATATGCAAAAAAGCAAAATGGCTGTCTGGGGAGGCCTTACTAATAGCTGTGAAAAGAAGATAAATGAAAAGCAAAGGAGAAAAGGAAAGATATTCCCATCTGAATGCAGAGTTCCAAAGAATACCAAGGAGATATAAGAAAGCCTTCCTCAGGAATCAATGCAGAGAAATAGAAGAAAACAACAAAATGGGAAAGTTGAGAGATCACTTCAAGAAAATTAGAGATACCAAGGGAACACTTCATAAAGATATGGGCTCGATAAAGAACAGAAATGGTATGAACCTAACAGAAGCAGAAGATATTAAGAAGAGGTGGCAAGAACACACAGAAAAACTGTACAAAAAAGATCTTCACAACCAAGATAATCATGATGGTGTGATCACTCACCCAGAGCCAGACATCCTGGAATATGAAGTCAAGCGGGCCTCAGGAAGCATCACTACAAACAAAGTTAGTGGAGGTAATGGGATTCCAGTTGAGCTATTTCAAATCCTAAAAGATGATGCTGTGAAAGTGTTGCATTCAATATGCCAGCAAATTTCGAAAACTCAGCAGTGGCAACAGGACTGGAAAAGGTCAGTTTTCATTCCAATCCCTGAAAAAGCAATTTCAAAGACTGTTCAATAAATGCTGGAGAGCGTGTGGAGAAAAGGGAACCCTCTTACACCATTGGTAGGAATGCAAACTAGTACAGTCACTATGGAGAACAGTGTGAAGATTTTTTAAAAAACTGGAAATAGAACTGCCTTATGACCCAGCAATCCCACTGCTGGGCATACACACCGAGGAAACCAGAATTGAAAGGGACACGTGTACCGCAATGTTAATCACAGCACTGTTTATAATAGCTAGGACATGGAAGTAACCTAGATGTCCATCAGCAGATGAATGGATAAGAAAGCTGTGGTACATATACACAATAGATTATTACTCAGCCATTAAAAATAATACAGATATATAGAACAGACTTTTGGATTCTGTGGGAGAGGGAGAGGGTGGGATGATTTGGGAGAATGACATTAAAACATGTATACTCTCATGTAAGAAACGAATCACCAGTCTAGGTTCAATACAGGATACAAGATGCTTGAGGCTGGTGCACTGGGATGACCCAGAGATATG
Source organism: Ovis canadensis (assembly GCF_042477335.2). Lineage (NCBI taxonomy): Eukaryota > Metazoa > Chordata > Mammalia > Artiodactyla > Bovidae > Ovis > Ovis canadensis. Next base: position 67,845,180 of record NC_091250.1, read on the forward strand.
ATCTGGGGAGGGTGGTGGGAGGGGGGTTCAGGATTGGGAACTAATGTACACCCATGGCAGATTCATGTCAATGTATGGCAAAACCAATACAGTATTATAAAGTAAATAATAATAATAATAATAATTAAAGAATGCTCAAACTACGGCACAATTGCACTCAGCTCACACGCTAGTAAAGTAATACTCAAAATTCTCCAAGCCAAGCTTCAGTAATATGTGAAATGTGAACTTCTGGATGTTCAAGCTGGTTTTAGAAAAGGCAGAGGAACCAGAGATCAAATTGCCAACATCCACTGGATCATCAGAAAAGCAAGAGAGTTCCAGAAAAACATCTATTTCTGCTTTATTGACAATGCCAAGGCCTTTGACTGTGTAGATCACAATAAACTATGGAAAATTCTGAAGGAGATGGGAATACCAGACCACCTGACCTGCCGCTTGAGAAACCTATATGCAGGTCAGGAAGCAACAGTTAGAACTAGACATGGAACAATAGACTGGTTGCAAATAGGAAAAGGAGTATGTCAAGGCTGTGTATTGTCACCCTGCTTATTTAACTTATATGCAGAGTACATCATGAGAAATCCTGGGCTGGAAGAAGCACAAGCTGGAATCAAGATTGCTGGGAGAAATATCAATAACCTCAGATATGCAGATGATTTTACCCTTATGGCAGAAAGTGAAGAAGAACTAAAGAGCCTCTTGATGAAAATGAAAGACGAGAGTGAAGTAGTTGGCTTAAAGCTCAACATTCAGAAAACTAAGATCATGGCATCCAGTCCCATCACTTCATGGCAAATAGATGGGGAAACAATGGAAACAGTGGCTGACTTTATTATTCTGGGCTCTAAAATCACTGCAGATAGTGATTGCAGCCATGAAATTAAAAGACGCTTACTGCTTGGAAGGAAAGTTATGACCAACCTAGATAGCATGTTCAAAAGCAGAGACATTACTTTGCCAACTAAGGTCCGTCTAGCCAAGGCTATGGTTTTTCCAGTGATTCTGTATGGATGTGAGGGTTGGACTGTGAAGAAAGCTGAGCACCAAAGAATTGATGCTTTTGAACTGTGGTGTTGGAGAAGACTCTTGCGAGTCCCTTGGACTGCAAGGAAATCTAACCAGTCTATCCTGAAGAAGATCAGTCCTGGTAGTTCATTGGAAGGACTGATGCTGAAGCTGAAACTCCAATATTTTGGCCACCTCATGTGAAGAGCTGACTCGTTGGAAAAAACCCTGATGCTGGGATGAATTGGGAGTAGGAGGAGAAGGGGATGACAGAGGATGAGATGGCTGGATGGCATCACCGACTCAATGGACATGAGTTTGGGTAAACTCTGGGAGTTGGTGATGGGCAGGGAGGCCTGGTGTCCTGTAATTCATGGGGTCGCAAAGAGTTGGACATGACTGAGGGACAGAACTGAACTGAACTGAAACAGCATGGAGGGAACACAGCTCCCCCCATTAACAGAAAATTGTGTTAAAGGTTACTGAACATAGCCCCGCCCATCAGAACAAGACCAGTTTCCCCCTCAGTCAGTCTCCCCCATCAGGAAGCTTCCATAAGCCCTTGTTGCTCAGCTCTTAAAAAATCTGACTTCATCCTTATCACCTGAATATGTCCCTTCCCTCAGCCCTGTGTTGTTTGATTGAACTGCGAATGAATTGTGGAAATTTGATGAGTTGTGTATAATGATTAGTAAAGTATCAGACACATAGCAATATTGAATGATATTGAATCATTCAATAGAGGTTGACATTACTGATAGTTTTGCATTTCTTTCTTTATAAGCGGGATTTTTTTCCTCTTAAGAACTTCTGTATTCAATGTAAAATGTTAGAAAACATTAAATATATAATTTAAAAAAATAATTATCCCACAGTCTAGTATAAACATTTAGTAAACACTGATATATTTCCTTCTTTAGATTATTTTTTCCAAAGGTAGATCTGTATATATTTACTTGATTCTGGAGGAATCAACTTGCCTGACTTCAGGCTCTACTACAAAGCCACAGTCATCAAGACAGTATGGTACTGGCACAAAGACAGACATATAGATCAATGGAACAAAATAGAAAGCCCAGAGATAAATCCACACACATATGGACACCTTATCTTTGACAAAGGAGGCAAGAATATACAATGGAGTAAAGACAATCTGTTTAACAAGTGGTGCTGGGAAAACTGGTCAACCACTTGTAAAAGAATGAAACTAGATCACTTTCTAACACCGCACACAAAAATAAACTCAAAATGGATTAAAGATCTAAATGTAAGATCAGAAACTATAAAACTCCTAGAGGAGAACATAGGCAAAACACTCTCAGACATAAATCACAGCAGGATCCTCTATGATCCACCTCCCAGAATTCTGGAAATAAAAGCAAAAATAAACAAATGGGATCTAATTAAAATTAAAAGCTTCTGCACAACAAAGGAAACTATAAGCAAGGTGAAAAGACAGCCTTCTGAATGGGAGAAAATAATAGCAAATGAAGCAACTGACAAACAACTCATCTCAAAAATATACAAGCAACTTATGCAGCTCAATTCCAGAAAAATAAACGACCCAATCAAAAAATGGGCCAAAGAACTAAATAGACATTTCTCCAAAGAAGACATACGGATGGCTAACAAACACATGAAAAGATGCTCAACATCACTCATTATTAGAGAAATGCAAATCAAAACCACAATGAGGTACCACTTCACACCAGTCAGAATGGCTGCGATCCAAAAATCTGCAAGCAATAAATGCTGGAGAGGGTGTGGAGAAAAGGGAACCCTCCTACACTGTTGGTGGGAATGCAAACTAGTACAGCCACTATGGAGAACGGTGTGGAGATTCCTTAAAAAATTGCAAATAGAACTACCTTATGACCCAGCAATCCCACTGCTGGGCATACACACCGAGGAAACCAGAAATAGCCAGGACATGGAAACAACCTCGATGTCCATCAGCAGATGAATGGATAAGAAAGCTGTGGTACATATACACAATGGAGTATTACTCAGCCGTTAAAAAGAATTCATTTGAATCAGTTCTGATGAGATGGATGAAACTGGAGCCGATTATACAGAGTGAAGTAAGCCAGAAAGAAAAACACCAATACAGTATACTAACACATATATATGGAATTTAGGAAGATGGCAATGACGACCCTGTATGCAAGACAGGGAAAGAGACACAGATGTGTATAATGGACTTTTGGACTCAGAGGGAGAGGGAGAGGGTGGGATGATTTGGGAGAATGACATTCTAACATGTATACTATCATGTGAATTGAATCGCCAGTCTATGTCTGACGCAGGATGCAGCACGCTTGGGGCTGGTGCATGGGGATGACCCAGAAAGTTGTTATGGGGAGGGAGGTGGGAGGGGGGTTCATGTTTGGGAATGCATGTAAGAATTAAAGATTTTAAAATTTAAAAAATAAAAAACTAAAATTAAAAAAAAACACAAAATTTAAATACATTGAATAGACATTTTTGTACTCTGTCATAGTTTATTTACTATTAATTTAGAATTTTTATGGTTTAAATACTTTTTCAAATGATCTTATACTTTATATAATTTGTGAATGCTTATAAACTACTAGTCCTTATATATTTCTATTAGATTAATATTAAGGCATGGATATTTTTTACTTTATTAAATTCTATAAAGAATTATGTTAAAAGCATCATAGCCCTACTAAATGTCCTTTTTATTAAAAAAATTCTTACATAATACTCTAGTCTTCAGCAAATGTTAATCTTGTGAGCTCTGACTTCATAGCGCCAGGGCTGAATCTATCTCACTTTGAATTTTTAACATTTGTGTTGTCCATCTTATCTAATTGGAAAAGACAGCTCACAAAAATATTGTGGAATTAAACAATATAGTTCATTCAAAGCATTTGCTGAATCACATAATTGATTATTTTTTTAAAAATCCACAAATTTGCCATATAAACAAATTGACTAAGAAAACAAAAACTATCATAAATGTTTGAAGTGTATTCTTTGGTTAATAGTAACGAGTTTTAGGAAAAAAAAAAATTAACATCAGTTCAGTTCAGTTCAGTTCAGTCGCTTAGTCTTGTCTGACTCTTTGTAACCCCATGAACTGCAACACACCAGGCCTCCATGTCCATCACCAATGATCAGAGTTCACTCAAACTCATGTGCATCGAGTGAGTGATGCCATCCAGCCATCTCATCCTCTGTCGTCCCCTTCTCCTCCTGCCCCCAATCTTTCCCAGCATTAGAGTCTTTTCCAATGAGTCAACTCTTCACATGAGGTGGCCAAAGTATTGGAGTTTCAGCTTTAGCATCAGTCCTTCCAAAGAACACCTAGGACTGATCTCCTTTAGAATGAACTGGTTGAATCTCCTTGCAATCTAAGGGAATCTCAAGAGTCTTCCCCAACACCACAGTTCAAAAGCATCAATTCTTCAGCGCTCAGCTTTCTTCTCAGTTCAACTCTCACATCCATAAATGGCCACTGGAAAAACCATAGCCTTGACTAGACGGACCTTTGTTGGCAAAGTAATGTCTCTGCTTTTGAATATGCTATCTAGGTTAACCGTAACTTTCCTTCCAAGGAGTAAGTGTCTTTTAATTTCATGGCTGCAATCACCATCTGCAGTGATTTTAGAGCCCCCAAAAATAAAGTCTGACACTGTTTCCCCATCTATTTGCCATGAAGTGATGGGACTGGATGCCATGATCTTAGTTTTCTGAATGTTGAGCTTTAAGCCAACCTTTTCACTCTCCTCTTTCACTTTCAACAAGAGGCTTTTTAATTCCTCTTCACTTTCTGCCATAAGGGTGGTGTCATCTGCATATTTCGGGTTATTGATATTTCTCCTGGCAATCTTGATTCCAGCTTGTGCTTCTTCCAGCCCAGTATCTCTCATGATGTACTCTGCATATAAGTTAAATAAGTAGGGTAACAATATCCAGCTTTGATGTACTCCTTTTCCTATTTGGAACCAGTCTGTTGTTCCATGTCTAGTTCTAACTGTTGCTTCCTGACCTGCATATAGGTTTCTAAAGAGGCAGGTCAGGTGGTCCGGTATTCCCATCTCTTTCAGAACTTTCCACAGTTTATTGTGATCCACACACTCAAAGGCTTTGGCATTGTTAATAAAGCAGAAATAGATGTTTTTATGAAACTCTATTGCTTTTTCCATGATCCAGCAGATGTTGGCACTTTGACATATTTATTTGCAAAATTTCTGAAACTTTCTATATGTATCTCCCCCATATGCTATAACTGTTCTCTAAATTTGTTGGTAATTCAGCCATGACACCTTATTTGAAAAGTATCATTTTCTCTTTCTGACTGTTATTTCACTCCTTCTCTATGTGTAACATATCAGTGAACATTCTCAATATTACTGAGAATGAACTTCAAATTCAGTTTGGGTTCCTACTCTACAAATTTAGTTGGTAGTCACTATAAGTGGAGAGGTTTATAAAATAGTTTCATTTATTCTGTTTCCAAAATAATCTCTACAGTTAAAAAGAGAAGAGTACTAAAATACAGACAGGTGTGTGCATGCGAGCACACACACACACACACACACACAGAGCACCAGAGGTATTGAAATTCTCATATGGTATAAATGCAGGCAAACATGAATAATGCAAAGTCACCATCTCTGGAGCAAAATGAGCATCAGAAGATGAGAAGTCAGTTACCCCTAAGGAACAATGAACCTGCAGATAGCCTCAAATATTTAAATTAAATCACATTCTAATATGCAATATACTCCCTGAGAGAAAAACTCAAGAGGAATTAGCTTTTCCAGTCCTCTAGGATACCATTGATTATGTACTTGAATTAACTAAAAAACATATTTATGGGATTATGTATCTTTACCTATATAGAGTATGCATATCAGCATGGATGTTTTAGTATGCTATTACTGTTGTAACAAATGACAACATGTTTAGTGGTTTATAAAACCCATAAATATATTATTTCACCGTTTTATCCATCAAAAGGACAGTAGTAACCTCAATGCTGTTTACAAAGTCTCTTTTGAGGTGGAAGATACATTTGCATGCATAACAAGAGGCAATTAGTGGCAGACAGAAAGATCTGACAGGCAAAATCTTACCTACCACAGCAAAAGAATCTTCATCTTTTACATGGATATTCAAAACATATGTTTAGAAGTGCAAATTGTATGACAGGAAACATGGTAAAGATTTTACTCTAAAGTATTTTATTTAATCTTCACAATGTGCCTGCTAAGTAAGTATGATTACAGAAATTTCAAGATGAGGATACATTAATTCAAAATGATTAACAAGCTTGTCCAGTAAAAGGAAACGTTTTTAGGATCAACCTGAATTTGAACCTAGAGATACCTAACACCAAAACAGACTTCCCACTACTCTGCTTTTTATTAGTGTAACAGTAGATACTCACAAGAAGACTCCTGAGGTTACTTCAGGCCCAAATATGAAGTAATGAATCAATTATTGAATTAACTTTTGAGTATGACAATAGATTTAACAATAAATTATGTTCTGGATGCCATGATCACAATTACACACACACACACACACACACACACACACACACTGTTGTTGCCAAAGGTTTTATTTAAGAAAAGAAATATTTGCAAAGGAACTATGTAAATTCATCAGTAAGTTGTTGCAATTAAATCTAATTTTTAAAGCTTCCCTCATGGCTCAGATGGTAAAGAATCTGTCTGCAATGCAGGAGACCAGGGTTCAATCACCAGGTTGAGAAGAAACTGTGGAGAAAGGAATGGCTACCCACTCCATTATTCTTGCCTGGATAATCCCATGGACAGAGAAGCCTGAGGAGGAGGAGGAGCCTGTAGGACAGAGGAGCCTACAGTCCATGGGGTTGCAAATAGTCAGACACAACTAAGCAGCTAACACACACTTCAAAGCTTTAACAAAGCAAGAATTCTTCTTGAACTTTATTTCTAATGAAGTGTAAAATTCAAAAAATCTTTGTGATTTTCTACTTTTTAAAATTTATTTTTTCATTCTCTCTACCTCTATTTTGTACCTCTATTTTTGAATCAGCACATGGAAATAATAAGTTTATTGTAGAAAATAGTACACTTATAGAACTTATGGAAACTGGTCTCCTAATTCATGGTTAGTGCATTTACAAAATCTTCCTTGTACTTTTAGGAGCAAGTCATTCTCTAATCGTCTAATATAGCCTATACATTTTAGAGAATACCCATTCATGATCACAGAAGCTTATGCATAAGCACTAGGAAAAAAGAGAGCTTTAAATAACTTATTCACTAAGATATTGTCATGCTGTTTGTCTCATTTGATTTTACTCACTTTTATCCTTGGAAGTAGCTGGGCAAATATACTCTCAATCTTGTCTACCTTTGCCCCACACTTTAAATATATAGTGCTGTTATGCCATCAGTTACACCTTGGTGTCCTTTCAAAACACATAGCAGACCCTTCAGCCTCACATATCTATGAATATATTCAATTCTGTCATTCTTTTTACTCACAAGACAATGATGTTGCTCAAAGAGGTGACAACATTGCTGCTCCTTGGTGGTTATCTGTCTGGAAGTAAGCCACTCATGGAGAAGAGTTATGTTGGATTCCATTGCTTGTCAGCTTTGTCACATCTTTTTCCTCTGACTATATATTTTGTGATTATGTTTTCATCATTTTTTGCTGATTATGTTACTAAGAGCTTTCTATACTGACAGTTCCTGTTTGTTATTGATTTTAGCCATGAATCTGAGTTTTGTAATAAGCAATGATCATTTGGAAGGTGGTACTACTGTTCCTCTCCAGTTGTGTATAAAAAATTTTTTTTTTCTTATAAATCAGAAGTGAATTGTATATTTCAAAATGACACCAAATTGTATACTGTGTTTATTTGGGAAGGTTTCAAAACTATGTATGTGTTTTTCAGTGAATTAGTGTTAAATAGATTTTATGAATGTATTTCTCCAATCAATTTTGGTATATAAAACTAATTTTCAGTTAGCTTGGTCTAGGTGTATGATACAGTACAGTAACAGAGAAGGAAATGGCAACTTACCCCAGTATTTTTGCCTGGAAAATCCCAGGAATAAAGGAGCCTGGTGGGCTTCTGTCTATGGGGTCGCACAGAGTTGGGCATGACTGACTAAACCGACTTAGCAGCAGCAGCAGCAGAGTACAGTAAACAGTCAGCTTACCAGCTTACAAGCAGTCAGATTGCTGAACTTGGCATTCCCATCCTATATGGCAATAATATTATACACTCCAGAAATTCTAATTCTTAGAAATTATATCATCATTCAAAGGGAAGATGCCAGAATTTCCAGTCCAATTCAGCTCAGTTCATTTCAGACACTCAGTCGTGTCCAACTCTTTGCGACCCCATGAATCGCAGCACGCCAGGCCTTCCTGTTCATCACCAACTCCCGGAGTTCACTCAGACTCGAGTCCATTGAGTCAGTGATGCCATCCAGCCATCTCATCCTCTGCCGTCCACTTCTCCTGCCCCCAACCCCTCCCAGCGTCAGAGTCTTTTCCAATGAGTCAACTCTTCGCATGAGGTGGCCAAAGTACTGGAGTTTCAGCTTTAGCATCATTCCTTCCAAAGAAATCCCAGGGTTGATCTACTTCAGAATGGACTAGTTGGATCTCCTTGAAGTCCAAGGGACTCTCAAGAGTCTTCTCCAACACTACAGTTCAAAAGCATCAATTCTTCGGTGCTCAGCCTTCTTCACAGTCCAACTCTCACATTCATACATGACTAATGGAAAAACCATAGGCTTGACTGGACAGATCTTAGTTGGCAAAGGAATGTCTCTGCTTTTGAATATACTGTCTACGTTGGTCATCACTTTTCTTCCAAGGAGTAAGTGTCTTTTAATTTCATGGCTGCAGTCACCATCTGCAGTGATTTTGGAGCCCAAAATTATAAAGTCTGACACTGTTTCCATTGTTTCTCCATCTATTTCCCATGGAGTGATAGGACCGGTGCCATGATCTTTGTTTTCTGAATGTTGCGCTTTAAGCCAACTTTTTCACTCTCCTCTTAAAGGCAATGCCAAAGAATGCTCAAACTACCACACAATTGCACTCATCTCACATGCTAATAAAGTAATGCTCAAAATTCTCCAAGCCAGGCTTCAGCAATATGTGAACTGTGAACTTCCTGATGTTCAAGCTGTTTTTCAAAAAGGCAGAGGAACCAGAGATCAAATTGCCAACATCTGCTGGATCTGCTGGATCATGGAAAAAAGCAAGAGAGTTCCAGAAAAACATCTATTTCTGCTTTATTGACTATACCAAAGCCTTTGACTGTGTGGATCACAAAATTTCCAGTTAAGAGCCTCTAAAAGCCAATAGATGATTTGAGGTTGATTCTGAATAAAATGGGTATTATTTTAGAATGTTTATATCATGACATATAATTCTTAAATATGGTGCTGAGAATTTGCACTGCTATTTTATAGTCATATAATATAAAAGATGCTTTTATAATCTGCATAAATCTTAAAAACACCATGTTCAAAAATAATAAAAGAATAGCAGAAGAAATGTCTTTTTCATGTGTCAGTGGCACCTATAATTCCTTCCCAGACATAGTACTAATGTCTGCCTTTTTTACTTACTTATTTACTAACTTTTTGGCTATCTTTTCCGCATGATCCTCTAGTCCTCAAACTGTAGGCATATTAAGTAGTGGGGTTTCATAGAAAGATGACACCTTAACATTTTTTTTCAGAGCTGGATCCCTTTTTAAAATTGATACATTTTTGTGAATCTTACGTATTTAAACTATTTCAGCATTGCTACTATGTACAAAGAGACCCTTATGGTTGTAAAACCTGAGGCCTTAAAATTCTTCACTCTATTTCATTTCAGTTTTTTTCTAGCAAAGTGAATAATTGCCATCTGAGTTGATCTATTTCATATTGTTTTCAGCAGTAAAAACCAGGCAATGCACACTAACACATTGGGTTTCCAATCACCACCAGAGACATTCTCAATAGGTTCTGCCTTCCAAACTAAAGAAGGAGACAGGTCTACATCATCCCAAGCAGGACCATCCATTTCTGACTGCCTATCTCCCAACTACCTAGCCAATGCCACTAACTTTAGACTATTGTTTTTGCAGATAACTTCCCTTAAAATGACCAATTTTATCTTAGTTATTGTAAACCTAGCTTCTGCAACGAAGAAAAATTTGGTGGAAAGTTATTTCTCTCTGATGTTCCTGGCCAGTAGTTGCTTTTCCCCACAAGACAACTGGGGGAAACAGACTCTTTCCATGTACTATCTACACCAGTCTCTTCCTTGCTTCAACTGGCCTAGTCCTCCTTTCTCTTTAAAACTCTGAACAGTGATTACTTCTTCCAGAAAACATTATTTAAAACCTGCTTACTTTCCACCTAATATTTGATTAAGTGCTTCTTATAGGTAAGCCTACCAGCATTTTGCATTGAAGTCTATTTAATGTGTTTATATGTCCAGCTATTCTTCCAGACTTTAAAATCCTTGAGGGGAATCATTTTATTTTTCTCATCTTTTAATCCACAGGATCAAAAATGGTACCAGGGATGTAAAGGAAGTTTAGTCAATATTTGTCTACTGCTGCTACTGCTGCTAAGTCACTTCAGTCGTGTCTGACTCTGTGTGACCGCACAGATGGCAGCCCACCAGGCTCCGCCATCCTTGAGAATCTCCAGGCAAGAACACTGGAGTGGGTTGCCATTTCCTTCTCCAATGCATGAAACTCATAGGTGAAACTGAAGTCATTCAGTCCTGTACGACTCTTAGCGACCCCATAGACTGCAGCCCACCTGGCTCCTCCATTCATGGGATTTTCCAGGAAAGAGTACTGGAGTGGGGTGCCATTGCCTTCTCCAATATTTGTCAAATGTTGATTCAAATCACAGTCAAACTGAAAAACCATTATTTAGCTCTGGCTACTGTTGCTGCTGAATTTGTTTGACTAATATACACAGAGATACAAAATTCCTCTGAAAAACTTACTGGCCTGTTGGTTTAAGGTTTAGCTCTGACATACAAAGAGTTAAAGTCTTGCTGGCCACTCTTTGTTGACTACATACTCTAGCAATTATTTGATCATTGATTCTAATACAAAAGGGCTTGCCAGGTGGCACTAGTGGTGAAGAACATGACCGCCAATGCAGGAGACACAAGAGATGCAGATTCAATTCCTGGAAGATTCCTTGGAGTAGGAAATGGCAACTTGCTCCAGTAATCTTGCCCGGAAAATTCCATGGACAGGGGAGCCTGACAGGCTACAGCACAAGGGGCCACAAAGAGTCAGACATGACTGAGTTACTGAGCACACTCACACTCTAATATAAAACTAAAAGTCTTGAATTGTGATTAATAGACCAGTGCTATATGAAATACGTACTTATATTAGACATTTTAATAGGTGTTAAAAATTTCCTTTAATTTTGCCACCATTAACTCAATAAGGAATGTCATTAATGGATTTAACAACACTGTTATTTGGTAAATTTTAAAAAATGTCAATCACTCCCTTAATACTTGTGACTTCTTATTACTCTGTTATCACTGTCTATACACTATCTGTTTCATTGTCTATACAATATTGCATTAGTTCTAAGTCACTTTGGTCATGTCTGACTTTTTGCAACCCTATAGACTGTGGCCCTCCAAGCTCCTCTGTCCATGGGATTCTCCAGGCAAGAATAGCGGATTGCCATGCCCTTCTCCAGGAGATGTTCCTGACCCAGTGATAGAACCCATGTCTCTTATGTCTCCTGCACTGGAAGGCAAGTTCCTTACCACTATCGCAGCAAACTTACATGAATTTAGTTAGGAATTCTTTTGTTAGTAAAATTATTTTAGAAGGAGAGATTTGATGATATATTTAAAAATTTTAAGGCTACCCTTTTAAAACAACTAATATTACTTCTTAGAATGTAGTCCACAGAACTCTTATCATAGTCTATATTTATGTATTTTTTAATTGCTAGTTTTTGTTTGCTTGATTCTTACTATAACACTTTCATCTGGTAACTATGCTGATTATTTGGTTCTTGCTTTGATTGTTTAAAAGTTTTTACTATCATATGTATATTAAGTTGTTTGCAAAAGAATACCCTTTACAACTGTTCATAATAGGAAAAAAAATAAAAGAAAATATCCTAAATACTAGCTAAAGGAAATTGATTAAATAAATCATTGCACATGAATATTATGAACTACTGTGTAGATATTTTAAGATATTTTAAGCTTTACTGTTAACACAATATCCAGGCACACCATGAGATAAGAAGACAGAGCTAAACACAGAATATGACCTCACTTTACATTAAAAGGCTAAATAAACATGCATAAATACATAATTTTAGGTACATTCATAATAAAAGTAAAAAAGGAAAGGAACAAAACTTCTCCACTTGGGAAAGGAGAATAGGGTGATTCTATATTATTAAAGAGCAAATTTTATGTTTTATATTTTTTATTTTATTTTAATCTTATCGAACAGCAACAGTATCAATAGCAAAATAGCTAACATTTAGTGGTGGCTTACTAAATGACAAATATTTCCAAGTTCCAAATGTTAACACATTTAATTTTCATAAAAATACTAACAGACATCTACTATTATGTCCCTTTAACATGTAAAGGAACCAAGGTACAGGGAGATTAAATAATGTTTCTGATTTCCAAAAAGCTAGTGTTTAAAAAGGATATGAACGCAACAGTTATGGGCTGGAATTTTCTTAACTACTACATTTCATGTGGTACTTGTATGATTATAATGCTTGAATACATTACAGAAATGTCAGGAAACAGCATTAATCTCACATTTTTAAAAGTAACACCGTATAATAGGGCTACACTCATGTGATTATTATTTGTTCCACTTGGTTTAAACATAACTTTGTGCCCATTCTTGACAATGATGGCATTTAATTGGAATTATTTTTAATTTAATTTCTTTTGGTCCTGTTAGCTAGCCTACTACTTATGCAAATGCCCTATTAATGCAAGTAAAAAATTGTTGCTATTTGGTTTCATAGTACTTTCTCTTCAAAATTACAGTATTTTAGATGTAGATTACCACAAGAATCACTTCTTCCAACGTATCTACTTTAAATAGTATGTTATCATGTTCCAAATGTGGTTGTTTAATAAGGCAATATCCATACAAATCTTTCTAAGATTTGGGAACTGTCTCCAAGTTCCCTCACTTTACTTTTTAAATTTTGTTTCCCCACTGTAGCCTCCCTGCTCCAGCAAGATTCACTTCACTGATTTTGCCTACACATCACTTGCTCATTTCCACCTGAATCTAATTTAACAAATAGATGGTATTTGTGAGTTAGTGCTAGACACAATTGTGCATGTGCTTTTTGCCCATTTGATATTATTCTCTTTCTTTAAGAGCCAGCTAGTTCCCTTCCAAATTTCTTCAAGATTTTTTGTTTGTTTTTAATCAGATGTTTCTAACTATCACACTCTGTTTCTTGTTGCCTCTGGCCTTCACGAGTGTGGTTTTCACCTTGTATATTTGCACTTGTTTGCACTCTGCTTTGTGAACATGTGCAGCAAGCTGAGAAGTTCATGATCTTTATGTACCACTAGTTCATACATTTGTAAAAAGTAAAGACTTTATCTTACATATTTCAAACATGACCTTTGCACATGGTTCCAAACACTGGACAATGAGTAAATTGTGGATGACTGAAATTGGGTAAATAAAAAATACAATGAGCAATAGAGGAAAATATACAAAAACCCAAGAAAGGGAAACAAAAAAACAATAACACTCAAAACAGAAAAATAGATTACAGGGCATGGATGATACAATCATGAAAATAAATTGTCCATACCCTTATCTAAGTTGGGTTAAGCATGAATTGTGAAGAGAGTTCCTCCCTGCATGATTATTAACCACAAAATTCTTAGAGATACTCCCTCTTATTTCACACAGATAACAAGTTACTTAAACTAACATTGATCCCAATTCCCAAGTTCTAGAAAATAGAAGTGGAATCCTACACATATTTTTTTTCATTATTCTCAAATAAATATGAAACCATTTAAATTGTACTTGAAAATACTTCTGAGCTGAATAAAATTATGTGGTGCCAAAGTTAAGCTAAGATACACTTAAAATTTAATTTAGAGGCTAATTTAATAACTCAGCACATCATCCTGAGTCTTACTGATTTACTTCATTATCAAAACCCCATAGGATGCTCTATAATCAAGTAAACAAATTTTAGGAATTATTTAAAACATCTAAGAAAACTAGAAGAATCTGTCATAACTAGATCAGTTCATTTTTGCTACAGTGTTTATACAAACTTTACTACTGCATGCTTTATTAATAAAGCAACAGATATAAGGCAAGCTGAAGATAGATTTATAGTACAATGATTCAACTTTGAATTAAAATACTGACAGAAACTGTATAATGTACAAAAAATAGATTGTTGAAAACCTAAGAACAGAGAACAGTTGGATAAATAAGCATTGCACATTTAAATGAATTTGATTTTTTATACCATCCTCAAGCTTCTTACTCAAGTTTACCTGGATATGCCACTACTACTGGATATGCTTTAATAACATCAAAACTAACATTTTGAAAACAAGCGATTATCTATTTAATTATAACATTGACCTCATCATGGATTTGCTATATATATATATATATATATACATACATATATATATATAAATATATATATATATACATATATATATATAATTTTTATTTTTACTTCATTTTACTTTACAATACTGTATTGGTTTTGCCATACATTGACATGAATCCACCACGGGTGAACATGAGTTCCCAATCCTGAGCCCCACTCCCACCTCCCACCCCATATCATCTCTCTGGATCATCCCCATTTACCAGCCCCAAGCATCCTGTATCCTGTATCAAATATAGACTGGCGATTCATTTCTTACATGATAGTATACATGTTTCAGTGCCATTCTCCCAAATCATCCCACCCTCACCCTCTCCCTCACAGTCCAAAAGTCCATTCTATACATCTGTGTCTCTTTTGCTGTCTCGCATGCAGGGTTATCATTACCATCTTTCTAAATTCCATACATATGTGTTAGTATACTGTATTGGTGTTTTTCTTTCTGGCTTACTTCACTCTGTATAATAGGCTCCAGTTTCATCCATCTCATTAGAACTGATTCAAATGTATTCTTTTTAATGGCTGAGAAATACTCCATTGTGTATACATACCACAGCTTTCTTATCCATTCATCTGCTGATGGACATCTAGGTTGTTTCCATGTCCTGGCTATTATAAACAGTGCTGCAATGAACATTGGGGTACATGTGTCTCTTTCAATTCTGGTTTCCTCAGTGTGTGTGCCCAGCACTGGGATTGCTGGGTCATAAGGCAGTGCTATTTGCAATTTTTTAAGGAATCTCCACACTGTTCTCCATAGTGGCTGTACTAGTTTGCATTCCCACCAACAGTGTAAGAGGGTTCCCTTTTCTCCACACCCTCTCCTGCATTTATGGCTTGCAGACTTTTGGATTGCAGGCATTCTGACTGGTGTGAAATGGTACTTCATTGTGGTCTTGATTTGCATTTCTCTGATAATGAGTGATTTTGAGCATCTTTTCATGTGTTAGCCATCCATGTCATTTTTGGAGAAATGTCTATTTAGTTCTTTGGCCCATTTTTTAAATTAATTTAATGATCATTCTTCCTTGCAGCCAAGCCATAAATCTAGAACTCATGAAAACCTTTACCATTATTATTCATTATAATTATTTTTCTTGTTTTCTTTTAGAGATTCTAAAGAATTTATTTTGAGCTCAGTTCAGTTCAGTCGCTCAGACATGTCTGACTCTTTGTGATCCCATGGACTACAGCATACCTGCTTCGCTGTCTATCACCAACTCCCGGAGCCTGCTCAATCTCATGTCCATCTAATCGATGATGCCATCCAGCCATCTCATCCTCTGTTTTCTCTGTCTCCACCTGCCTTCAATCTTTCCCAGCATCAGGGTCTTTTCCAATGAGTCAGTTCATCACATCAGGTGGCCAAAGTATTGGAGCTTCAGCTTCAGCTTCAGTCCTTCCAATGAATATTCAGGACTGATTTCCTTTAGGACTGACTGGTTTGATCTCCTTGTAGTCCAAGGGATTCTCAAGAGTCTTCTCCAACACCATAAGTCAAAAGCATTAACTCTTTGGCTCTTAGTTTTGTTTAGGGGCCAACTCTCACATAGTTCATCAGGCACTCTGTCTATCAGATCTAGTCTCTTAAATCTATTTCTCACTTCCACTTTATAGTCATAAGGGATTTGATTTAGGTCATACCTGAATGGTCTAGTGGTTTCCTCCATTTTCTTCAATTTGTCTGAATTTGGCGATACGGAGTCATGATTTGAGCCAAAGTCTGCTCCCGGTCTTGTTTTTGCTGACTATATAGAGCTTCTCCATCTTCGGCTGCAAAGAATATAATCAATCTGATTTCAGTGTCAGCCATCTGGTGATGTTCATGTGTAGAGTCTTCTCTTGTGTTGTTGGAAGAGGGTGTTTGCTATGACCAGTGCCTTCTCTTGGCAGAACTCTATTAGCCTTTGCCCTGCTTCATTCTGTACTCCAAGGCCAAATTTGCTTGTTACTCCAGGTGTTTCTTGATTTCCTACTTTTGCATCCCGTTCCCCTATAATGAAAAGGACATCTTTTGGGGGCGTTGGTTCTAGGTCTTGCAGCTCTTCATAGAACTGTTCAACTTCAGCTTCTTCAGTGTTACTAGTCTGGGGCATAGACTTGGATTACTGGGATATTGAACGGTTTGCCTTGGATGCAAACAGAGATCATTCCGTCATTTTTGAGATTGCATCCAAGTGCTGCATTTCAGACTCTTTTGTTGACCATGATGGCTACTCCATTTCTTCTAAGGGATTCCTGCCCACAGTAGTAGATATAATGGTCATCTGAGTTAAATTCACCTATTACAGTCCATCTTAGTTCACTGATTCCTAGAATGTTAATGTGTTCACTCTTGCCATCTCCTGTTTTGACCGCTTCCAATTTACCTTGATTCATGGACCTAACATTCCAGGTTTCTATGCAATATTGCTCTTTATAGCATTAAACCTTTCTTCTACCACCAGTCCCATCCACAACTGGGTATTGTTTTTGCTTTAGCTCCATCCCTTCATTCTTTCTGGAGTTATTTCTCCACTGGTCTCCAGTAGCATATTGGGCACCTACCGACCTGGGGAGTTCCTCATTCAGTATCCTTTTCATACTGTTCATGGGGTTCTCAAGGCAATAAGACTGAAGTGGTTTGCCGTTCCCTTCTCCAGGGGACCACATTCTGTCAGATGGACAGGGAGGCCTGGTGTGCTGAGATTCATAGAGTCACAAAGAGTTGGACACAACTGAGCAACTGAACTGACTGAACTCTCATATCCATACATGACTACTAGAAAAGCCATAGTTTTGACTATACAGACTTTTGTCAGCAAATTAATGTCTCTACTTTTTAATATGCTGTCTAGGTTGGTCATAGCTTTTCTTCCAAGAAGCAAGTGTCTTTTAATTTCATGGCTTCAGTCACCATCTGCAGTGATTTTGGAGCCCCCAAAATAAAGGCCATCACTGTTTCCATCTCCATCTATTTGCCATGAAGTGATGGGACCAGATCCCATGATCTTAGTTTTTTGAATATTGAGTTTTAAGCAAACTTCTTCACTCTTCTCTTTTACTTTCATCAAGAGGCTCTTTAATTCCTCTTCGCTTTCTGCCATATTGGTGGTGTTTTTTGCATATCTCTGGTTATTGATACGTCTCCTAAAATTCTAGATTTAGCTTATATTGAGTATTAAATCAGAAATTACAGCTTACAAAATGGACTATATTCTCAAACCCACTCTCATGAAAACTGAAAATTATACCAAACTAAGCCATGCTATCAGGGCCTTCCTGGTTGGCTCAGCAGTAAAGAATGCAGCTGTAATGCAGGAGATGAAGGTTTGATTCCCTAGTTGGGAAGATCCCCTAAAGGAGTGCAGGGCAACACACTCCAGTATTCTTGCCTAGAGAATCCCATGGATAGAGAAGCCAGGTGGGCTGCAGTTCATAGTGTCACAGAGAGTTGGGCATGACTAGTCACTTAGCATACACAAACCATGATATCACAGGCTATCTGAGGTTAAAATCCTTTTAGACCAGTTTGTTTAGAAATATATGTATAATGTTAGACCACAAACAACCTGAATTAATAGAAACCCAGTATAGATTTACATATTTTAATGTAAACATTTATTTTTCCTGAAATTTGCCTTGTTCATCAGTCCTGAGTAATCCCTGTTAAGACTAAAATACCCATATCTAAAATCCCTGGTGTATTTTCCCCAACTCTCCTCTTTGGAATAATTTTACAGTTCTTTTTTATTATAGTAACTTTGCTGAAGCAAATTGAAAGAATTAATCTTAATTATAACTGTGTTTATTTTAGTCTTTAATTAGTGCTGTTCCAGTTCTAGAATTTCTTTTTTTCTTTTTATAATTCTACTTTTATGATAAAATTATTTATCTGATCACATATTTCTGAGTCTACTAATCACAGTTGTTTTAAACTTAAACTGTATGTTTGATACTCTCAAAACCTGAATTATCTATGGATTTATTTTTATTTTCTGTGTTTTTATGTTTAGATCTTTATTCTTGGGACCCTTGGTAATTTTTTATTAGATGTAACAGATTTTGCATAAATCTGTAACAGAAAATTTTAGAAGTTTTGAATCTCTTCCAAGATTCAACCAAAAAGACACAGCAAGAAGGTAATTTAAACTTAATTAGATACCTAGATTTTTGTTTGTAGATTTTGAAAGACTGTATCTACTTTCATTTTATTCTTACTCTTAGAATGTATCCTTCCAGTCTTTCAACTGAGAACCTGGTGTTTAGCAATTACTCTCCTTTATAGCAGATCCATACCTCCATTTTTTTTTTTTTTGGTCTGAAAACGTGGGCAAACATCAGGAGATGGTGAGGGGCAGAGAGGTCTGGTGTTCTCCAGTCCGTGGGTTCACAAAGAGTTGGACATAACTGGGTGACTGAACAACAGCAATAATGTAGAATTTTACCCTGTTTCAAAGACATCCTTCTTAACATCTTTCTCTGAAGAGCTTCAGAAATCAGCAAATACTTGAGAAAGTCACTAGAACCAACACTGAGAAGCTCAAAATGAAGCACTAAAGCAGGTTGTTCTCAAATGCTCACCAGAAGCTGCAGCAATTCTCGGTTGTATTAAATGTCTTGAGTAGAAAATCACATCAAGAAGAAAAGGAAGTGAAGGAGTGAGAACAATGATCCAACCCATGAGAGAAATGGGTATGTAACTAGAGAAAAGGATATTATTAGAGAAAGCATATGCTATATCCTCATGTATCTCTAAGGTTAGTGGTTTCTGTTTTTCTAATCTTTGTGCCAAATGCAATCTCTTTAGTTTTTTTCCAGAAATGAGGAGGACTACATACTTTGATTAATAAGAATTTGAAATTACCCTACTTTATATTCACTTTTTGATGGAGTCTATATGTTAAATGTCAACTCACAGAATAAGAGGTCCAGATTCATGTAGTCTTCATGGATGTTTGTTCTTACACTAAGCTAATGGCCGAACTCAGGTCCATACCTGGGATCTCATTTTCCAAGGATGTATGCCTATTTTAGTGAATCAGAACAGACGAGTCTTTCCGAAGATCACTCATTAGCCTCCAATTCTTAATGAGATATACAGTTCAATAACCTTCCACAACTTTACACTCTTCTAGATTTTCTGCCTGACTAAAGAGAAAATCAAGATAGGTGTGCATCATGTCTTCAATTCACTGGATAATTTCCATAAATCCCTAATCTGATTCGTACACCATGGTAACATAATGAATTTCCTAGAATTAGTGTCAAACCATAGTCAGTGTTCAGTAGTCCTTGAAGAGTTTGATTATTTTATTTTACCACTGTATAGTCACCCTGGTAATAGGCTATAAGTCCCTTTATAGAAGTATAGGAGAAAGATTAACTGAGTAAAATTTTGGCAGTGTAGTGGGTCCTTCATTAAGAAACCTTTTATTAAAGGCTTCTCCTTTATTAACAGGAATTCTGTAAACTGGATCAAGTCTAGGAACTAATTAAATAGGCCATGATTCTCTGCTTTCATGATTCAAGTTGGACTTTTGTTCACTTGTTCTAGAATTTTTATGCTTATATAGATCGTGTAAGAATGCTAGGAACACTTTGATTAAATAGACAACACCACAGGTCTCTGCAAGTCAAACTATTCTGATTACTGGTTTAATTCTGCTATCCATTATGGCAACCTTGCCACCTTGCCTTTGGGACTAAGTGCTGACACTTGGCCCCTGACACCCAGGAATCCAATTATCCCCACTGTTTTCAGATTTACCAATTCAGTGACAATAGAGCACAACATTATTTCTTGCCTTTAGATAAGTGATCACAGAGCTTTTCAAGGATGCTGGAGCTCCCTCATAAAAGTATTCCTCATAGTCTTGATAAAACATGTGTCCTCTAGTCCCTCTCAGGATGTGTAACAGGTCTTAAATAGTCCTTTCTAACATTCCAATCTCTCTAAACCTTTGTATTTCTTCCACTATAGTATGTATATTGTGACACTTCTGATATTTAAAAATTGAGTCAATCAACTAAACAAGCTTTTAGATCCTTTTTTGATCACCCAATTTGTAACATTAAATCCAGAATCTTTGCTTAGTGGGGCCAAGTCAATAAATTCAGCCTAACTCAACCTTACGTTTCTTCTACTTAATATCTATTTCCATACATAGTCCAGAGCTTTTCATCCCTGTAAACTGGAGAACTCACATAGTGTTTTGTATTATAGCACGCTTCTTCATGCGTCACATGTTGTACCTTACCTTTAGGAAACCACTGGGACTCATGTAAGTCTAGATACAAAGAGGAGTGGGAAAATGGGTCCTGAAGAGAATCAACTATGTCTTGGAGGTCAATGACCTCAGGAGAGGCATTACACTTTATTCAGAAGAAGTAGAATGAATCTTCTCATTCAGAGGTAGTACAGCTGTCTCTGTTAATAAACATTCGTCAGAATTTGGGGTTTAATGTCCCCAGTACACCAGGATCTCCTAATATGTCCCCATTCCAATTTTCAGGATCTTGTTCTTTTCCAATCAATGTATTCAATTTGATAACAGACATCAATGAGGTTAGATACTAAATTTCAGTAGTAATTAAGCTATTTGATGAATGTGATTCTGGGTTTGAGTCTCAGCATCTTAGTTCTGAATGTTCTGGACATAATAATTTCTTTCTAGTAAGAAATACTAAAATGGCAGAACAGAGAGAAAAATTCGGGGAAAAACTGAGACACCAAAGAAGACTGATTTAGAAAACTCTTCTCCAGGTAACAACAACAACAACACAATGAGAGAGAGACAATAAGAGATTTATTGTCAAGGTACCATATTCTAGAGAAAAGGCCAAAAGTGTGACCATAAATCTTCTGCAGAAACTTCATAAGATCAAAAGTTTAAAGCCAGAATATTGAATCACACACAGGGTTCTTTATAAGATAAAAAGAGTAAACCTCTTTGAACCTATTAATCAAACCATGGGACTCTAGAAGTCTTGAGAGTACTATTACTGATTTATCTCAATAGAAGGACAAGGTAAATAAAGGATTATATTGAAACAATCGGTGGAAGTGACTTTCGTCTAATTGAATGAAAGCTAGTAAAATCCATGGAAGGTCCAAAATGCAGAAATACTGCCAATTCGGCTGAAAAGGACAGAAAGAGTCCAAGCTAAAAGACATCCAAAATTCTACTAACAAGAGAAAGTTGGTAAAATTATTCAGCAGCAAAACTCTAATATCTTTCATGAAAAAGAAAGAATGAATGAGAGAATAGGAACAAGATTCTAGAAACTGGATCCTAGGATCACTGTGAAATAGAAAATTAATCAAAAAAACCCCAACTTTTTTCAGGTTAGAGCTCAGAATTAGAGTTCAGAACTTCAATGACTCATGATATTTTTTACCTTCTATTTGTCCCCCTTTGAAATGGATTTAGAATGTTCTTTTCCTAGACTTGTTTCACCATTGTATGTCAGGTTTATTGAGGGGCAATCATTTTGCCTTTATAGTTTTACAGGTCACTGATGGAGAAACTTTGCTGCAGGATCAGTACTTGATAGATTACATCCTAAAGCCTCATCTGTACCTGTATCTGGTTTATATAATGAAATCATGCATATTGAGCAGATATTGAAATAGTATGAAACTTTGAGAAACTTCTGATAGGGTGACTAGTGGGAGGGATGTGCATCGCTGGGGATCAAAAGGAATATGGTGAAAGACTGATGATGAAACTGAGGCTCTGATACTTTGTACACCTGATGTAAAGAGCTGAGTCATTGGAAAAGACCTTGATTATGGAAAGATTGAAGGCAAAAGAACAGGACAGCAGAGGATGAGATAGCTGGATGGTCTCATAAATTCATGAATTCGAGTTAACACTAGGAGATAATGAAGGACAGGGAAACCTGGTGTGTGACAATCCACAGGGTGATACAGAGTAGCATATGATAGTGACTGAACATCAACGATGATCTCTTTGGTTATTCAGCATCGTTTTGCTATTTTTTTTAACTGAAATTTCATTATGTACCATGTTAATACATTTATTTATATAAAGTTTACAATATATAAGAACATATTTAAAATTTCTTGTAGAGTTTTCATGAAGGAAAATAATAATTTTTTTTAAACTTTCCAGGGAAAACTTATTTGTCCTCATCTTTCTTACATAACATTTTCTCAGAAGGTTAGTTTTGATTTTTGAATATGTAGAAGTATGACTGGCTATAAGGGTTATTTTACAGAAGTAATTGCTTACCATGAAGAAAAATAATAGTGATATCTAGAAAATCAAGTAAAATAATAAAAAATGGCAATGCAATAATTTACCAGCATTTTTTCTAAATTAGGTTATTGCTATCTTTGTTTTACACTCACTGGCAGTCAGTTACTGGAATGACGTTTAAAAACTGCATTTTTTGTGTGTGCAAATACTTGTATTGAGCCCAGGAAGTGTACATACCTAACCTGTTCCCATGAAAATTTCTTCAGGCTGTGATTTGATGAGCTTATGATTCTTTTAGCTGCCTTGTTCCAAATGCAACTTAGATTTATAAATACATTTTGCATTCATCTGTTAGATTCTTAACATTTCTCTCCTTTATCATGTCCATCCTTCAGAGCAATCTTCCCTTGATATCTCCAGTTTTCTTGAAGAGATCTCTAGTCTTTCCCATTCTTTTGTTTTCCTCTGCTTCTTTGCATTGTTCATTGAAGATGGCCTTCATGTCTCTCCTTGCTATTTTCTGGACCTCTCCATTCAGCTGATTATATCTTTCCCTTTCTCCCTCCTTTTTGCTTCTCTTCTTTCCTCAATTATTTGTAAAGGCTTCTCAGACAACAATTCTGCCTTCTTGCATTTCTATTTCTTTGGAATGGTCTTGATCCTTGTCTCCTGTACAGTGTCACAAACCTCCATCCATAGTTCTTCAGACACTCTGTCTACCAGATCTAATCCTTTGAATCTATTTCTCTCTTCCACTGCATAATTGTAAGAGATTTGATTTAGGTCATACCTGAATAGCTGAGTGATTTTCCCTAGTTTCTTTAATTTAAACCTGAATTTTGCAATAAGGAGCTCACGATCTGAGCCACAGTCAGTTCCCAGTCTTGTTTTTGCTGAGTGTATAGAGCTTCTCCAACTTCTGCTGCAAAGAATATAATCAATCTGATTTTGGTATTGACCATCTGGTGATGTCCATGTGTAGAGTCTTCTCTTATGTTGTTGAAAGAGAGTGTTTGCTATGGCCAGTGCGTTCTCTTGGCAAAATTCTATTAGCTTTTGCCCTGCTTCACTTTGTACTCTAAGGTCAAAATTGCCTGTTATTCCAGGTATCTCATGTCTTTCTACTTTTTTATTCCAATCCTCTCTGATAAAAAGATATCTTCTTTTGGTGTTAGTTTTTGAAGGTCTTGTATGTCTTTGCAGAACTATTTGACTTCAGCTGCTTTGGCATCAGTGGTTGGGGGCATAGACTTGGATTACTTTGATATTGAATGATTTGCCTTGGAAATGAACCAAGATCATTCTGTCATTTTTAAGATTGCACCCAAGTACTACATTTCAGACTCTTGTTGAGTTTGAGGGCTATTCCATTTCTTCAAATGGATTCTTGCCCCACAGTAGTAAACATAATGGTTATCTGAATTAAATTCACTCATTCTTTTCCATTTTATTTCAGTGTTCACTCTTGCCATCTCCTGTTTGACTACATCAAATGTACCTTTTTAATGGACTTGATATTCCAGGTTCCTATGCAATATTGCTCTTTATAGCATTAGATGTTACTTTTACCACCAGACACATCTACAACTGAGCATTATTTCCTTTTTGTCTAGCCACTTCATTCTTTCTGGAGCTATTAGTAATTGCTCTCTGCTATCTATTCCACAGTAGCAGATTATCCTGGGGGGATTATCTTCTGTTATCATATATATATATATATATATATATATATAGCCTTTTCATACTCTTCATATAGTTCTCATGGCAAGAACACTGGAGTGGTTTGCTATTCCCTTCTCTGGCGGACCATGTTTTGTTAGAACTCCCCACTATGACGCATCTGTCTTGGGTGGCCCTCTACAGCATGACACAACTTCATTGAGTTATGTAAGTTTCTTTGCCATGACAAGGCTGTGACTCATGACTGGGAAAGAGATCACAGTATCATAAAACGATAACAAAGAAACTCCCAAATTTTGATGTGGCATTATATATCTTAAAAAAATATCTTACACCAGCAATATTCACATATATTTAAACTTTTCTTTTTAACCTAAAAAAAAAAAAAAAAAGAAGTGGAAGACATGAAGTGATACTACTAAAAATTTTGGTGTCTTTAAGCACTGCTCCTTAATTGTAATACTGGCAATAATAGAATGAACATGTGATTTTAGAAGGACTCTGGATCATATGCTGAGTATATTCAAAGATTCCACAGAAACTACAGTCAATGTCTCAACTCTCCATGGACTCAAGTCTAAGTTCCAAGATTCTAAGTAGAATTTATGCTCAGTGCTATCTTCCAGAGGGAATAGGAACTCTATATCTAAAGGACATACACTATAGGAGATTTAAGTCTATATTGGATTACCTTCATGGGCAAGAAAAATTAAAACCAAACAGTAGATAATTACATAGGCTTCATTTATTACAAAATCTAGAAATGTATGCACTTCTTAATTAGGTAAAATATTCTAAAAATAAAATAAGCATGTTAAGAAAACAAATTAGTAAAAATTCACAAAAAATAGAAATTTTCAATAAAATATATTTGTAAATAGCTTGAAAATGAAAATTAATATATTGAACTTTGGAGGGAATCTAAGGTAAGAGTTATCTAAAATCCAAATTTTATGCATCTTAATATCCTCCTCAATAGTTCTCAAAGAGTGGATATTCAATTAAAATAAACTGGTTAGCTAAATAATCCTCTTCTTTTCATATTTTGGTATTATGTTTTGTTCTATTCCTTTATAATGCAACCAGGGGTGATTTTGTCCCCTAGTGGATATTTTGTCCCCTAGTGGATATTTTGTCCCTTAGTGGATATTTGGAAATGTCTGGAGACAGTTTTGAATGTTCTTACTGGACAAGAGCTACTGTTATTTAATAGAGACCAGGAATGCTGCAGGCAGAGGAACCAGAGATCAAATTGCCAACATCTGCTGGATCATCAAAAAAGCAAGAGAGTTCCAGAAAAAAAAAAAAAAATCTACTTCTGCTTTATTGACTAGGCTAAAGCTATTGACTGGGTGCATCACAATAAACTGTGGAAAATTCTGAAAGAGATGGGAATACCAGACCACCTGACCTGCCTCTTGGGAAATCTGTATGCAGGTCAAGAAGCAACAGTTAGAACTGAACATGGAACAACAGACTGGTTGGAAAAGGAATATGACAAGGCTGGATATTGTCACCCTGCTTATTTAACTTATATGCAGAGTACATCATGAGAAACGCTGGGCTGGATGAAGCACAACCTGGAATCAAGATTGCTGGGAGAAATATCAATAACCTGAGATACGCAGCTGACACCACCCTTATGGCAGAAAGTGAAGAACTAAAGAGCCTCTTGATGAAAGTGAAAGAGGAGAGTGAAAAATTTGGCTTAAAGCTCAACATTCAGAAAACTAAGATCATGGCACCTGGTCCCATCACTTCATGGCAGTGGAGAGAGTGGCTGACGTTATTTTTCAGGGCTCCAAAATCACTGCAGATGGTGACTGCAGCCATGAAATTAAAAAACGCAGTGTTTTATAGCTGTCTATATATAGATCTTTAGTTTCTTTAGGTAGATATATTCCGAAGTATTTCATTCTTGTCATTGCAATGGTGAATGGAATTGTTTCCTTAATTTCTCTTTCTATTTTCTCATTATTAGTGTATAAGAATGCAAGGGATTTATGTGTGCTGATTTTACATCCTGCAACTTTACTATATTCATTGATTAGCTCTAGTAATTTTATGGTGGAGTCTTTAGGGTTTTCTATGTAGAGGATCATGTCACCTGCAAACAGAGAGAGTTTTACTTCTTCTTTTCCAATTTGGATTCCGTTTATTTCTTTTTCTGCTCTTATTGCTGTGGCCAAAACTTCCAAAACTATGTTGATTCGTAGTGGTGAAAGTGGGCACCCTTGTCTTGTTCCTGACTTTAGGGGAAATGTTTCAATTTTTCACCATAGAGGATAATGCTTGCTATTGGTTTGTCATATATAGCTTTTATTAAGTTGAGGTATGTTCCTTCT
The DNA here is from genome assembly GCF_042477335.2 of Ovis canadensis. Lineage (NCBI taxonomy): Eukaryota > Metazoa > Chordata > Mammalia > Artiodactyla > Bovidae > Ovis > Ovis canadensis. The sequence continues at coordinate 67,872,099 of NC_091250.1, forward strand.
ATTCCTGCTTTCTGGGGAGGTTTTTTTTTTTTTTTTTTTAACCGTAAGTGAATGTTGAATTTTGTCAAAGGCTTTCTCTGCATCTATTGAGATATTCATATGGCTATTGAGATAATCATATGGCTTTTATTTTTCAATTTGTTAATGTGGTGAATTACATTGATTGATTTATGGATATTGAAGAATCCTTGCATTCCTGGGATAAAGCCCACTTGGTCATGGTGTATGATCTTTTTAATGTGTTGTTGGATTCTGATTGCTAGAATTTTGTTGAGGATTTTTGCATCTATGTTCATTAGTGATATTGGCCTGTAATTTTCTTTTTTTGTGGCATCTTTGTCAGGTATTAGGGTGATGGTGGCCTCATAGAATGAGTTTGGAAGTTTACCTTCCTCTGCAATTTTCCTGAAGAGTTTGAGTAGTATAGGTGTTAGCTCGTCTTTAAATTTTTTATAGAATTCAGCTGTGAAGCCATCTGGACCTGGGCTTCTGTTGGCTGGAAGATTTCTGATTACAGTTTTAATTTCTGTGCTTGTGATGGGTCTGTTAAGATTTTCTATTTCTTCCTGGTTCAGTTTTGGAAAGTTGTACTTTTCTAAGAATTTGTCCATTTCTTCCATGTTGTCCATTTTATTGGCATCTAATTGCTGATAGTAGTCTCTTATGATCCTTTGTATTTCTGTGTTGTCTGTTGTGATCTCTCCATTTTCATTTCCAATTTTATTGATTTGATTTTTCTCCCTTTGTTTCTTGATGAGGCTGGCTAATGGTTTGTCATTGTTTTTATCCTTTCAAAGAACCAGCTTTTGTCTTTGTTGATTTTTGCTACAGTCTCTTTTGTTTCTTTTGCATTTATTTCTGCCCTAATTTTTAAGATTTCTTTCCTTCTACTAACTTTGGGGTTCTCCAATTCTTCCATTTCTAGTTGCTTTAGGTGTAGAGTTAGGTTATTTATTTGACTTTTTCCTTGTTTTTTTGAGTTATGCCTGTATTGCTATGAACTTTCCCCTTAGCACTGCTTTTATAGTGTCCCACAGGTTTTGGATTGTTGTGATTTCATTTTCATTCATTTCTATGCATATTTTGATTTCTATCCAGCCCTGGGATTTCTTTGGAAGGAATGATGCTAAAGCTGAAACTCCAGTACTTTGGCCACCTCATGAGAAGAGTTGACTCGTTGGAAAATACTCTGATGCTGGGAGGGATTGGGGGCAGGAGGAGAAGGGGACGACTGAGGATGAGATGGCTGGATAGCATCACTGACTAGATGGACATGAGTCTGAGAGAACTCCAGGAGTTGGTGATGGACAGGGAAGCCTGGCGGGCTGCAATTCATGGGGTCACAACGAGTCGGACACGACTGAGCGACTGAACTGAACTGAAAGAAACTAAAGACCTATATAGAGAAAACTATAAAACACTGGTGAAAGAAATCAAAGAGGACACTAATAGATGGAGAAATATACCATATTCGTGGTTTAGAAGAATCAATATAGTGAAAATGAGTATACTACCCAAAGCAATCTATAGATTCAATGCAATCCGTATCAAGCTACTAGCGGTATTTTTCACAGAGCTAAAACAAATAATTTCACAATTTGTATGGAAATGCAAAAAAAACTTGAATAGCCAAAGCAATCTTGAGAATGAAGGATGAAACTGGAGCAATCAACCTGCCTGACTTCAGGCTCTACTACAAAGCCACCATCATCAAGACAGTATGGTACTGGCACAAAGACAGAGATATAGATCAATGGAACAAAATAGAAAGCCCAGAGATAAATCCATGCACCTATGGACACCTAATCTTTGAAAAAGGAGGCAAGAACATACAATGGAGAAAAGACAGTCTCTTTAACAAGTGGTGCTGGGAAAACTGGTCAACCACTTGTAAAAGAATGAAACTAGATCACTTTCTAACACCATACACAAAAATAAAGTCAAAATGGATTAAAGATGTAAATGCAAGACCAGAAACTATACAACTCCTAGAGGAAAACATAGGCAAAACACTCTCCGACATAAATCACAGCAGGATCCTCTACGACCCACCTCCCAGAATACTGGAAATAAAAGCAAAAATAAACATATGGGACCTAATTAAAAATTAAAAGCTTCTGCACAACAGAGGAAACTATAAGCAAGGTGAAAAGACAGCCTTCTGAATGGGAGAAAATAATAGCAACTGAAGAAACTGACAAACAACTAATCTCAATATACAAGCAACTCCTGCAGCTCAAGTCCAGAAAAATAAATGACCCAATCAAAACATGGACCAAAGAATTAAATAGACATTTCTCCAAAGAAGACATACAGATGGCTAACAAACACATGAAAAGATGCTCAGCATCACTGATTATCAGAGATATGTAAATTGAAACCACAATGAGGTACCATTTCATGCCAGTCAGAATGGCTGTGATCCAAAAGTCTATAAGCATTAAATGTTGGAGAGGGTGTGGAGAAAAGGGAACCCTCTTACACTGTTGGTGGGAATGCAAACTAGTATAGCCACTATGGAGAACAGTGTGGAGATTCCTTAAAAATCTGGAAATAGAACTTCCTTATAACCCAGCAATCCCACTACTGGGCATACACACTGAGGAAACCAGAATAGAAAGAGACACGTGTACCCCAATGCTCATCGCAGCACTGTTTATAATAGCTAGGAGGACATGGAAACAACCTAGATGTCCATCAGCAGAAAAATGGATAAGAAAGCTGTGGTACGTATACACAATGGAGTATTACTCAGCCATTAAAAATAATACATTTGAATCAGTTCTAAAGAGGTGGATGAAACTGGAGCCTATTATACAGAGTGAAGTAAGCCAGAAAGAAAAACACCAATACAGTATACTGACACATATATATGGAATTTAGAAAGATGGTAATGATAACCCTGTATACAAGAGAGTAAAAGACACACGGATGTATAGAACAATCTTTTGGATTCTGTGGGAGAGGAAGAGGGTGGGATGATTTGGGAGAATGGCATTGAAACATGTATAATATCATATAAGAAACGAGTCACCAGCCCAGGTTCATTGCAGGATATAGGATGCTTGGGGCTGGTGCACTGGGATGACCCAGAGGGATGGTATAGGGAGGGAGGTTGGAGGGGGGTTCAGGATGGGATCACGTGTACACCTGTGGTGGATTCATGTTGATGTATGGCAAGACCAATACAATATTGCAAAGTAGTTTGCCTCCAATTAAAATAAATAAATTTAAATTTAAGAAAAAAAAAAAAAAGACTCTTACTCCTTGGAAGGAAAGTTATGACCAACCTAGATAGTGTATTATAAAGCTGAGACATAACAAAGGTCCATCTAGTCAAAGCTATGGTTTTTCCAGTAGTCATGTATGGATATGAGAGTTGGACTATAAAAAAAGCTGAGCACTGAAGAATTGATGCTTTTAAACTGTGGCGTTGGAAGACTCTTGAGAGCCCCTTGGACTGCAAGGAGATCCAAACAGTCCATCCTAAAGGAGATCAGTCCTGGGTGTTCATTGGAAGGACTGATGTTGAACCTGAAACTCCAGTCCTTTGGCCACCTGATGCGAAGAGCTGACTCTTTGGAAAAGACCCTAATGCTGGGAAAGATTCAAGGCGGGAGGAGAAGGGGATGACGGAGTATGAGATGGTTGGATGGCATCACAGTCTCAAAGGACGTGGGTTTGGGAAGACTCTGGCTGTTGGTGTTGGACAGGGAGGCCTGGCGTGCTGAGATTCATGAAGTCGCAAAGAATCGGACACGACTGAGCGACTGATCTGAACTTAACTGAAGAAATGCTTTGACACATTCTACAAGTCATAGAATTCTCCTTTATCTCTAAATATTTTTGGTCACAAATGTAGTAGTGTTGTGATTGAGAACTTGTCTTAAAGAAAGCAAAGAGTGAAATCATTTAATTGTTTGTAAAACATAAGTGGAATTGATGCAAAATATTTATTAGATCATGATAAATGAGCATTTGGTTCATCGGAGATTCTTTCCTTGTATTAAACAGACAGATTCATATTAACAGTGCTTGATTTCCTCAACTGTTCCTGAATCTATTCTGTTGGAGACATAACATTTCCAAAAAAACTATTAAAAGTAAGGATGATGAAAATGTAGTGGAAATGGAGAACACATTGGTAAATCCTCTAATTCTAGAATGACAAAACAGTTCTGATTGCCTTGATGAGGGATTAATTGAAAATGATTTGAGTAGAAAAATCAGATAATTTATTGATATTAATATGGTAATATGAATAATTTGGTATTCACGGCAATAATTTGAGTGCTGTGGCTTTTATGCTGCAATTTTCCCATTAGAGTCTGAATCTAAAATTTAAAATGATTTATAATGTCATAAGAACTCAAGACTACAAGACACACGACTACAAAACTATTCTAAGGAGTTTTTTTAGCAATTCCAAATAAAATTAGACTCAGCAAGATCAAAGCAAGAGATTTTATTAGAACTATAAATAGCCTAACACAAACTCCTTTGCTTTGAAATAGTAGCATGGTGATATACATCCTTGAAACAGTTCTACTTTGTTACATTCATGATACATAAGAGAAGTCTCGATAGTAGTATGTGTGCTTCATTCATCTGAGGGCCAAATTCAAAATACAGATTTAAACAGCCATTTCTTTATACTTGTCATTTATTTCAATTTTGAAGAAAGAAACATTAAGAATATATATAGTTTTATTTCAGTCACAAGATAAGAAATGGATTATTAGATTGCTGACATTTAAATGTGAGATTAATTTATCATAAGTCAGATATTTGTCACTTATTACTTTAACCTCAGTTCTCAGCATAATGCCTGGCACAAATAATAGTGCTGAATAAATATTTAAATGAATGAAGATGGTCATACCCATTGGTATGCTGATTGTGATGACATCTGCAACTGGTTGTTTTACATGTAATATATTTAGAAGTTTTTTTTTTTTTTTTTAATTATCCACTATAGCTTAAGCAGCTTGTGCATTCCTCCTTGATTTAGTGTATGCCAAAGCTGGCATGTGATTATTTGGCTGGCTCATTTATTCCATGTTTGTTTTTTTTTTTTTTGCTATATGTGCAAGGTATGCCAAATTGTAATAGATACTGAACAATTGTATATATATATATATATACACACACACACACACACACATATATACACATACACACATACACAAACACACACATGCTGCTGTTTGACTCTTTGCAACCCCATGGACTGTAGCCCGCCAGGCTCCTCTGTGGAATTCTCCAGGCAAGAATACTGGAGTGGGTTGTCATTTCCTTCTCCAGGGGATCTTTGTGACCCAGAATCAAACCATGTTTGATTGACAGGTGGATTCTTTACTAAATGCACCACCTGGGAAGCCATATGTGTGTGTGCATATATTTTGGGATTAAATAATCATTTATTTTATATAATTTGTAGAACACGTGGAATGTTTCTAATACTCATGAACATGAATATGAGTAGAATAATTCTGACACAAAACAAGGCTCATTGGTGTAGCCAGTGTCAGAGTGTTTCAAGTGTTTTTACTATTTTATCTGTAAAATTTCACCCTATAGTTCTTGGGACCAAACATCCAAATTGAAAGTTTAAATATCCTAGGGTCTTATGAAGACTAACTTTTGGAGTGACTGACTGCTCTAGAAAGAAGACAGGAGAAAAAACATTATGACTGATAACCATACCATTTACTATAGACTTATCAGTATGTTTAAGATAAATGTGAAAGGGATAAAATGGCTGATACAGGCAGAAGGTTTGTGATTCTTCCTGCTATTATCTCCTAACGTTTGAGAAAGGGAGGAAATAGGGAAAATACACTGAGATTCCATGACTTTCTTTATTCCCTACTTTCAGGAAGGAACTTAGGCAATACTAAATCAGACTAGGATTTTGTTCGAAGAATATAATAATGATCTCTCTCCAGATCAGAGACTTCATTGATATTTGTTTCTAATATCTTAATTGGAATGGGAAAATAGTCAGCTGAAGACCATAACTGAGGAACAATTGAAATATTTGTGCATCACAAAGACATGGCATGGAGAGCATACATTGCAGTTTACAGGACACAAGAGATTAATTTTGCATGCCATGATATACCAAAGGAGAGATGGTTCATGGTGTTTCAATATCAGAATTAAAGATGAGCTGGTACTGTTTAGCCACCGGCCAAGATTGATACAAGAGATCTGCAACAGACATGTTCTATCATTGGTAGGGCTGAGGTGTCTGTAAGCTTTTCTGGAACCACAGACACAGATGAAATAGTTTGGTTAATTTTAAGTGTTTTGTAACTTGTTCCTCTTTTGATCTTGTCTTCCTATAAATAGTCTATTGTGTATTTAGAGGCAAAAGAAGCGATGGAGAGGAGAATTTCTTTATTTTCCAATGCCTAAGAAGAGACTCAAATTAATGGCAATAGGAAAGAAGATTGGGTAATTGTATTAATATTTTCATCATCCCCACACCCCTATCACAAATTATCATCTATATCTCTCATTCATGTTTCAAAAGTTCTTGGAAGTATTTTGACCCCTTGAAATCATGGGATAAAACTATGTTAATATCAACTTATAACAGATAAGTGTGATATTAAAATTGGCCAAGTTTGGAGATTCCATAAGGATCCTACTAACTCCTAGAATATGGATGTGTAAATGAAAGGGGATTCAAAGGTCACAATGAAAAAGAATGTTTTGCACAAGTTGAAAGGGCAGCTTCTCTCTTTAAGTTGGCCACAATGACTTGAAATCTGCGAGCAGCTACTTAGGTGAAACTTTTCCTATGCAAAAAAATAGAAAGAAAGAAACTAAGAAAAAGAGATATAAAGGGAGAGAAAACTCTTTTGAACTGGACTGGGCTTTGGGCCAGTGAAAAAGGCAGTTCAAGGAATTTTCTAGGCAGGTGAAAGAAAGTGAAGTCACTCAGTTGTGTCTGACTCTTTGCAACCCTGTGGACTGTAGCATACCAGACTCCTCCATCCATGTGATTCTCCAGGTAAGAATACTGGAGTGGGTTGCCTTTTCCTTCTTCAGAGGATCTTCCCGACCCAGGGATCGAACCTGGGTCTCCCACATTACAGGCAGATGCTTTAACCTCTGAGCCACCAGGGAAGTTTCTAGGCAAGAGACCCAGGCAAAGAGAAACAATTTTTATTAAGAATGTCAGGTGGCTTTAAGGAGTTTAGTTTTGACCTTGAAGTGTAGAAGATAGTCCCAGGAAGAATTCCAGAATGGCCTTTGTTTCATCAGTCACCAACAGAGAAAAAGGATGATGTTAACTTCAACTGGGGTTGGATACAAAGGTGAATTCATTAGATAAAAGTTGAAACCTCTGATCAGTGTGCAGTAGAGTCAAGTTAAAAAATGGAACATGATCATGCATTTGCAACTTCTTTGTACCTTCTAGTGTAGCAGAAGAGTTTTGCTCTCTGATCTACTTGTTTTTTTTCTAGAAACACTGCAAATGAAATATACTGAATATAGGTAATAATGAAAAGGCTCTAGTCCCATTTAAGGTTACTGCTTTGAAAAGATAGACTCCCAAGCTCCTGGGAAGTAACAGTAGACAACTAGTAGGGCTAAACCCACACAACCTTAATATATTGTTTATTATGATTCAAGCACTGTATTAAGTGCATTTTATGAATAATTTTATTTAATCATAACTCTACAGAGAAGTGTATATATCTATTTAATATATGAAAGAAATAAGGCATTAAGCAATGAAGTATACCAAAATATCAAATATTTTAATAACAAAGATCAAAATGAAAACTAAGTAAATCTCTTTCCAGAGTCCATATTCTTAGATTATATATTATATTGTATATTGGTTAACCATGCAATTTGTAAGTCACTCAGGTTTGTTTTGGTATAGAAACCACCAAGGGAATAGATGCACACCTTTGTGAATAACATTTAGTACATTTTGTGTACTTAGACACTCCACTTCACCCATAAGCTCTCAACAGAGAATCTGGAGAATAAAAATAAGCAGGAAGTAAATACAATGTTAGATTAAAAAATTAAAATCATTAATAAAGCAATGCAAGTATAGTATTGATAACTTGGTTTTAAAAATCATTATTAGTCGCATATATGTGAAAACATACAAAGTAGAGAAAAGATGTTTAAATGCAGACTCTCAAACCATTCCTTCCCTTTACTGGGTGACATTCCTGGGAAAAAAAAGAAAGGCAAGTAACCTCATGTAGACAGTCTCCTTGTAAATATGCTGAAGTCAGACCTTCTGGTGTTTTGCACTCAGGTCTTAACTTATAAACATGACGGAGTGATCTCGCAGAGAGATCAACTCCACTGAAAGATAAGTCTAATGTTACTTCTGTTTCCCATAGAAACAAGAGACACGGCTCACCGCACAGGTCCACAGGAGAAACCAGGTTTGGATCACAGGGCAAAAGCAGAAGTGAGGGAAAGACATGTCTTCATTGGGAAAGACAGAGCAAGACAGAGTAAACAGTTTAGGATCGAGCAGTTTGAATAATGTTGACTGGCTTTTGGCTATATGGGTGTTCTCTAGCTTCTAGTTCCCTGGGACCTGGCTCTGGGACAATTAAGGAGAAGGACCCTCCCTGCTGGGGTGTATAAACCAGCTGGAGGAGCGAGGGATTTGGATTTTTGGATTGGTTACTCTGCATATCAAAGGTTTGCTCCAGGCCAAATCCCTTGCTATCTCTAAGAACTGGCTAGCCCAGGAGGAATAGTCTTCCCAGACAGATTTTTTTTTTTTTTTAAAGATGTCAAAACACCATAATATACAGGTGGGAGATTACATATATATATATATGTACACACACACACATATATATGCAGTATACCAGGCAAATAAATAATATTTTCTAGCAGGGGAGTCCTTATCCAAGGCATGCTTTTAGCAGAATCTATCACATTTGTCTATGATTACCTATGCAGGGGTCAGCAAACCATGATCCATGAGTTAAAAATATTTTGACATTTCCTAAGAGCTTATGGGTGAAGTGGAGGGTCTAAGTACACAAAATGTACTAAATGCTATTCACAAAGGTGTGCATCTAGTCCCTTGGTGGTTTCTATACCAAAACAAACCTGAGTGACTTACAAATTGCATGGTTAACCAATATACAATATAATATATAATCTAAGAATATGGACTCTGGAAAAAGATTTACTTAGTTTTCATTTTGACCTTTGTTATTAAAATATTTGATATTTTGGTATACTTCATTGCTTAATGCCGGTTAAAGCGTCTTCCTGGAATACGGGAGACCTCGGTTCGATCCCTGGGTCGGGAAGATCCCCTGGAGAAGGATATGGCAACCCACTCCAGTACTCTTGCTTGGAGAATCCCATGGAGGGAGACGCCTGGTAGGCTACAGTCCATGGGGTCGCAAAGAGTCGGACATGACTGAGCGACTTTACTTACTTTACTAATTATTGTAAACGGACTTCCCTGGTGGCTCAGATGGTAAAGTGCCTGTATACAATGCGGGATATCCGAGTTCGATCCCTGGGTCGGGAAGATCCCCCGGAAAAGGAAATGGCAATCCACTCCAGTACTATTGCCTGGAAAATCCCATGGACAGAGGAGTCTGGTAGGCTACAGTCCATGGGGTCACAGAGTCGGACATGACAGAGTGACTTCACTTTCACTTTCAAGTATTATAAAAATAGAATACGAAGATTAACAGAGACTAAAAATGGCCCACAAAGCCTAAAATATTTACTGTCTGGCCCTTGGCAGAAAACAAAATTGCCAACCCAGACTTATTGTAACCAAATAACAAATCTATGGATTTACAGGAAAAAATATGTTTGCTAGAGACACTAATGTTAGGAAATAAAACTGTTCTGCTACATTAGGAGGCACAGAACCCTTAAAAATGCATGATTATGTTACATTTTTCAACTTAACTACACACACTGGTCAAGGCTTTCAAATTTTACTCATTAAATTCACCTATGGCTTAATGTGGAAAATGTCACCAAACCAATGTACCTATCAGAATATAAAATGGGGATATGTCATTACCGAAACAACTCCTTTCTGTGCAACTGATGCAAGGTCATACGGAGCTTAGTGACATTTTATGTTGATGTGAGCGACAGAATGCCCTAATGTGGCCAGGGGGAAAAAAAAAAAAAACAAACACACACACACAAAAACCTGGGATCTGAAGCTGCCCTCTGCTTTGTAGGTGTTTACAATTAATTTATCTTTGATATTGTTAGTAAAATATAGTGGGTAAGATCCTTGATTTGTTAATCCTCTAATGATCTGATCTTCAGTGTTAATTCACATATAGTTTCCGTTCAATCATTTTCATGTATAAAAATGTAATGTTGATGTTTTTATAGAACCACTAATGAGTGAAAAAGGAAACTGCAAACCTGTGTATTTAGGAGTATATTATGGACTGAATGTTCATGAACTCCTCAAATGTATATACCAAAACCCTAATCCCTATTGTGATTGTATTTGGAGGTGGGAACTTTGGGAGGTAATTAGGTATAGAAGAGGTCAGGAGAGTGAGACCGCACCCGACCATACATACAAAGGGATTCCTGAACTCATAACATGAGACATCAGAGGGAAACCTCTCTCTCTCCACTGTGTGAGGACACCTTAAAGAGATGGCTCTGCAACCTCAAAAGAGAGTTTTCACCAAAATCTGACCATGCTGAAACCCTGATCTTGGACTTTCAGCCTTCAGAACCTTAAGAAAATAAATTTATGTTGTTTAAGCCACAGGGTCTTCAGTATTTTATTATGACAGCCCAAGCTAAGACAGATTTCACCTAGAATAGTTTCGCTAGGATAAGGACATGGTAAAATTGCTAAGCCAGTGCTGATGCAAGGATATTACATGATGATGATGCTAACTAGAATTACATCTGCCAAATGAACATTGAACAGATGAATATAGATGCTGTACACATTGCAATAATTGGTATTATTTTTCCTGTGATTTCACATGGAAGGCAGCTGTTAGGTACTCAGTGTCTGATGTCAGTCTAACAGGCAGTGAGCCATCAGCTTTACGTGTCAAAGAATGAGATGTCATGGTTATGTCCGTTTCATCTTGAAAAATTTTTTGTGTGCAGACCGTGCTATTGAGGATTGTTCCTATTTTAAATATTGATGACAGATAACCACCATGTACTATAAGCTCCTTGTAATTTTCTTGAAACAGTATCAACTGGTCCTTAATACTGGCTGGCATTTCCTGTATGATTGTTCATAGTCTCCTATAAATATAATCTTTAAAGTATTTGTTTTAATCTCATTGTTAATTAATGTTCTACTCTAGTCATCTAGTAATCAGTCTCTTCTTTCAGGATGCTGATGAAGCAATCATAATCTATTATTCTGTCCACTTCTTTAAATTTTGTTTTTTCATCTTTATAAATTGTTCGATTCATTCAAACATTATTTATAAGGTTTTCACTAAAATTACTTAAATTGTTCAGATTTTTTTTTATTGTTTTTTAAAAATATAATGAGGCATTAACATAACACATTACTATATGGAAAAAAGGCAATCAATAAGGACCTATTGTATAGAACAAGGAACTCTTAATGCTCTGTAATAATCTATATGGGAAATGAATTTGAGAAAGAATAGATATATGCATATGTGTAATTGAATCACTTTGCTGAATATCTGAAAATAACACAGCATTTTAAATCAACTATTCTCCAATATAAAATAAAAAAAAAAAACTTTTAAATAAGTAAATGTAATGATGCAAGATCAGTATTTAAGGCCTGGCAGCATTCTATCTCTTTGATCCATATTGTAGTAATGTACAATCTGAAGAATATAACCCACAAATATGTGACTTTGAAACCTGAAAATAGACCTTGTTGGAGAATATTCAATGTGGACATGGTAATTTCTAATGAGATATGGGAAAAACTCATCAGTCTCATCATGTAAAAATTTTAGTTTCTGGGACCAAGAGCATCATATATGACTTGTGACATTTTAAATTGCAATCACTTCTTTTATTGGGTACTGACTGCTCTTCAGAATGAGACACCTGTGATGCTGATGTGGTTGTAAAGCTGGTATTTGTTGTTCTTGACCACCACAGTAGAAATACACATTTTTGGAATGGCAACATAATTTATTTTTCTTGCCTTTTATTATTTACGTATTTATTTTCCATGTATTACATGTAGTAATATTTGAGTAAGTCAAGTAATATAATTTTACAGCAAAATATACATGCTTTTCTTAAATTCATATTGCATGTTTTCAATAAAATTTTCAGTGATTTATTTTAAAGGAGTACTACATAATTGTTTATTTGTATCACAATGGATTTCCAAGTGTTCAGGTGGTTAAATGAGTTGCCTCTTGAGGAACAGTAGAAAAATGAAACAATGTTGTGCTGCTTCATTAGACTCTTAACCGAATAATGAAGGAAAAATATTTTGAAACAGTCAGAGTTTAGCTTATTAAAACTATGCAAGTCAACTTAAGACAAATGAATGCAATAAAAAAATAAATATCTGTAGCATTTTTCATCTTTGAGTATGGTTAGAGTTGCAAAGTCTGTTTGTTAAAAATGTTGATTTTCATTAAATACTTTTTGACTTTAGGGCAGGCAGTCCTAGGCTTAGTTTTAATTTCTAGCTTTTTCTTTTTTAATTTATTTAAAGTCCAATGCAAAGACATATTAATTATAAATTCACACTTTCACATTTTCAATATATATTTACTGAGAATTATTGTGAGTCAGGATATTTGGCTTGATAATCATATAAAAAACCGATATTAATAAACCACCTAAGATATGGTAAACCCTGTTGAAATATTTTACAGGTATTAACACATTAACTTTTTCCAACAGAGGTAAATGATACTATGAACACATTTAAAGATAAGGAAGCCGATTGTTGGAAAAGTTAAATTATTTCTCCAAGGACCCTGTGAGAAATTAGCAGAGATAAACCCATTCATGTTAGAATTTTGCTTTTGATCGATGAGCAAAACCCACTTATTTAAAGATGGCTCTTAGCAGAATACACAAGATATACTTACAAAACCCTGGTGCCTCAATCAACTCTGGTGAAGAGGGCTTTCAGAGAGGTCATAACTGAACAAAATGAATGATTAGAAGTTTGCCAAAGTAAGAAAGACACTGGAATATTCTAGACAGGAAAGATACAACATATGAAAATCAAAGGCCACATGAAATAACTGGGCTTAATTAGGAAAGGTGGGAATTATGTGGCAAAGTAGTGTGGCTAGTGTTGAGAGTGTGGGTGGGAGAAATCCAAAAGTTCAGTCATTTGTGTTAATAATGCAGTTGTGATCATATTTGCAATCTTTCTCATAAACTAAACTTTAAGGGTCTTGATGGCAGGGACTATTTGTGTATCATTTACTCTCCTCTCAGTATCTACCTCAATGTTTTCTGCTTCTCAAACAATACAATTTAATGGATGAATGACAGATGGAGACATGGCTTGATAGATGCATTGGATTTAGACTCCATAAGACCAAGAAGTTTCTTTGAGGTCCTTTTAAAGGTTCACTGTTTATAAAGAAGGGTGCAAGATTGCATTTTTTAATTTGCTTTTTTAGCAACAAAATTCTGGGAGTAGTTTTGAAGGAGTCTTTGGAAGTAGCCTCTCATGGAAATAAATGTTAATTCATATATAAATGTATACTTCTACAATGCTTTGTTCTGAGTGAATCTCGAGAACTCTGTTTCCTCCTCCATAAAATGATGGGATGATACCATTAGGTAACTCTGCTCAGCAACTGTGTATCTTGAGTTAGAGCCTGAAAACATGGATTTTACTCTGTTGAGATTTACACAATAGGCAAGACTTGCTTGGCAGAGCACGCATGGCTGGAGCCTGGGAACCACAGGGAGATCAATCAGGGACCATTTATGATAAAAAAAAAAGAAAAAAAACTACAAAAGAAATTTTAGAATGATAACACATGACTTATCCCAGGTTGGGTTCAGGGAAAGGACAACTTTAGCACTTGGGATAAGTCTTATCAAATAATTTTCCTGAGAAAAGTACCACTATCTAAAATATTCAAAAACAGTTTCCATACTCTGGGCCATAGGTCTCCTTAGTCTAGCAATTTATTGGTATATTGCATAAAAATCCTACTTTGTCCAGCTGGCAAATTTGGTCCATTCCAGCTCACAACTCTTTTAACAATTGCTAAAGAAACTAGGGTCTCTAAAAGGTGATAAACTAACAATGGGAGAAGAATTCCAAATGGTTTCAACTGAGTTTTAAGAATCATGTTTTTTTTTAAAGATTCAAAGCAAAAATTGTTTTCCAAAAATAAATTATTCTTTAATAAAGCAATGATTTAAAATAGTTAATTTCCTGCTATGCTTTATATGCAGAAACTAAAAATAAATGAAACAAATGAATTTATTTACAAAATAGAAACAGATTTATAGATGTAGAGAAAGAATTTAAGGTTATCGGGGGAAGGGTAGGGGTAAGAGATAGTTATGGAGTTTGGGATTGACACGTACACACTGGTACATTTAAAATAGCTAACCAATAAGGACCTGTTGTAAAGCCCATGGAACTCTGCTCAATGTTTATGTGGCAGCCTGGATGAAAGGGTAGTTTAGGAGAGAATGGATACATGTATATGTACGGTTGAGTCCCTTTGCTGTGCACCTGAAACTATCAAAACAATGTTGATCAGTTATACTCCAATATAAAATAAAAGGTTAAATAATAAAATAGTTAATTTTCTTCTTCTGAATATGTAACAAAAATAAATTAATGAGCAAAATTGATAATTCTAGAATAATAACTTATATTATCCACACAGACAACCTATAAATAGGCAGTCTTAAATTCCTCTTTTTATTTTGTAAAAGATGACACTGAAGGCGGCAGGAAGTTTTAAGTGATTTATCCCAAGCTACAAAATCCTAACACAGTTTGGAACTAAATATCCAATTTATCTCAAAGGACCAGATTTCTTTCTTTCTTTCTTTCTTCTTCTTCTTCTTTTTTTTTTTTTTGGTCTGTTTACTTTAACTTCTATTCCTCATCAATACCTGTTTTAAATTTTAGTTTTCTCCAGGCATTATGATACTTTGTATGTGAAGTCTTTGGCACTGCTCACAGAATCAAAAGCTGGCATTCTCTGGGCTTGATACATTTCAGCTATTGCTTTCAGAATAGTGAAGCCACACTCTTTCCCTCTCTACTTCTGTGCTTCTTGAGAATTCTTGATGTCATGCTATCTTTTCTGCAAAAGCTGCTATGCATCTTTTCATAAATAATGCATTTTTGGTAAGGCTTCAACTTCTTTTGTTTCTTTCTTTCCCCATTGACACCTGGTAGTGTTTTGTTTACTTCCATTTTGTTTTCCAAGAAGGTATCTTCACCTTGCTGATGAGAACATTATTACTTCCTCGTACCCATGCATTTCAAATTAGTGTATTTAGCACACCATTAGTTTTTCACTTGAAGTGAACAAACTGATTTATCTTCCCCTTATTTTTCCTTTCATGAACCTGTGCTAGTAAAGTGCTGTGGCCATATTTTCTCTGCAGTTTTTCCTCACGTAATTTGAAAACCAGACCAACTATTTAAAGACCAGAACACAACTTCCAAATGAGTTGTGCCATAATGGTGGCTTGGGTTAGCTGCTCTGAGTGTTCAGGGGGATAACTTGAACCTGGGGTGTGCAGGTACAGCACTGGAAAGGAACGTTTTAGATCAGTTTTTAATAAAATTATGGTTGTGCTATTCACTTAGAGAATAGTGGGGTGGTTAATAAGTTACAGAGTCTGAAAAAGTGATATTATTTTGGTTCCCCAGGACCTGAGGAATCTCTGATAGAGTGCTAAGATGCATTAAATGCACAATAAATATTTGCTGATTAGATGAATCTGCTAGTACAGTTTGATGTAGTTCTCTTTTAATGGAGCAGAAAATGTAATTGCTCTTTGGGGAACAATGGCTCAGATAAGACCACTGTTACTGAGTGATGGGAATGAAGATAGGAAAAAGTCATCTTTTAAAACAAAGGTTATGAAAGTTAGTGTATAATCAATGGAATATACTAACACAGAAACGCTTCTCCTTCAGGAATGATCTGTAATAAATAGTTAACTTCTTTTAGTCATTATTTTCTATTTGTTAGATATTGTGTCAAGTTTTTCATATGCATTTCCCCATTAATGTTCATAACAGATTTATATGGTACTGCCAGACACCCTAATCTACAAATGAAGGAAAGCAGGTGTAGTGAGGCAAAGACACACAAACTTGGTCTATGTCAGAAATGCATTCAAACTTCACTCTTTTAAAATAAAAAATTATTTTACTGTCTTTTTTTCATTATTTTTTAAAATGTTGTATTGGAGTATAGCTGAGTAACAACAATGTGATAGTTTCAGGTGGACAGCAAAGGGACTCAGCCGTACACATACGTGTATCCATTCTCCCTCAAACTCCACTCACATCCAGGCTGCCACAGGCTATTGAGAAGGGTTCCCTGTGCTATAAACTAGGTCCTTGACTCAATCTTCACTTTTAATCCCAGAAATACTACACTTTGAAGAAGATAGTGTCTGAAATATAGCAAGATAGAAACAACAATAAAATCTTCCTTATTTTTATTTTGTTCCTGCTCACCTGGAAAGCATCAAAGAGCCTGCATTTTCTGTTATTCAGTCATTCTATCGTGTGTGGTTCTTTGAGATCCCAGGGACTGCAGCATGCCAGGCTTCCCTGTCCTTAACGCTCTTTGCTCAAACTCATGTTCATTGAGTCAATGATGCCATCCAAAGATCTCATCCTCTGTCACCCCCTTTTCCTCTTGCCCTCATTCTTTCTCAGCATCAGAAATTTTTCCAATGAGTCAGCTGTTTGCATCAGATGGCCTAATTATTAGAAGTTTAGCTTCAGCATCAGTACTTCCAATTTATTCAGGGTAGATTTTCTTTAGCATTAACTGGTTTGATCTCCTTGCAGTCCAAGGGACTCTCAAGAGTCTTCTCCAACACCATAGTTCAAAAGCATCAATTGTTGGGCATTCAGCCTTCTTTATGGTCCAACTCTCACATCCATACATGACTACTGGCAAAACAATAGCTTTGACTATATGTACCTTTATCATCAAAGTGATGTCTCTGCTTTTTTTTTTTTTTAAATCTTTGAAATTTCTTTTTTTTTTAATTATTATTTTTACTTTATTTTACTTTACAATACTGTATTGGTTTTGCCATACATTGACATGATTCCACCACAGGTGTACATGCGTTCCCAAACATGAACCCCCCTCCCACCTCTGCTTTTTAATACATTGTCTACGTTTGTCATAGGTTTTCTTTCAAGGAATAAACATATTTTAATTTCATGGCTACAATCACCATCTGAGTGGTTTTAGAGCCCAAGAAAATAAAGCCTGTATTTAGCAGAGACAAACAATGGAAATTTGCAAGTAAAGTTCCTAAGAACATTTATTAAGGCAAGTGTGAAAGGGAAACCTTCTTTTGAGCTTAGAAATCCTGACCTAGTTTTGTCAGTGGGAATGTTTCCATTTTATTCAGGAGCATTTATTAATCTATGTCAACCTATGAAGCCCATAGATTAACAGAAAAATAATTTGAAATATCCTATCTCTTTTGCTTATTATAGCAAGGAGACATAAGAAAGCCTTCCTAAGTCATCAATGCAAAGAAATAAAGGAAAACAAAAGAATGAGAAAGATCTCTTTAAGAAAATTAGAGATACCAAAGGAACATTTCATGCAAAGATGGGCTCAATAAAGGACAGAAATGGTATGAACCTAGCAAAAACAGAAGATAGTGAGAAGAAGTGGCAAGAATACACAGAACTATACAAAAAAGATCTTAATAACCCAGATAACCACAAGTCAATCCTAAGGGAAATCAGTCCTGAATATTCCTTGGAAAGACTGATGCTTAGGCTGAAACTTCAATACTTTGGCCACCTGATGTGAAGAACTGACTCATTGGAAAAGACTCTGATTCTGGGAAAGATTGAAGGTGGGAGGAGAAGGGGACAGGGATGAGACAGTTGGATGGCATCACTGACTCGATGGACATGTGTTTGAGTAAACTCCAGGAGTTGGTTATCGACAGAGAAGCCTGGTGTGCTGCAGTCCATGGGGTCATAAAGAGTCATACTGAACTGTACTGAACCACGATATTGTGATCATTCACCTAGGGCCAGACATCTTGATGTGCTAAGTCAAGTGGGCTTTAGGAAGCATCCTTACAAACAAAGCTAGTGGAGGTGATGGAATTCCAGCTGAGCTATTTCAAATCCTAAAAGATGATACTGTAAAAGTGCTACAATCAATGTGACAGCAAATATGAATAACTCAGTAGTAATCACAGGGCTCTAAAAGATCAATTTTTACTCCAATCCCAAAGAAGGGCAGTGCCAAAGAATTTTTAGACTACCATACAACCACAGTCATTTCACATGCTAGCACAGTAATGCTCAAAAATTCTCCAAGCTAGGCTTCAACAATACATGAACTGAGAACTTCCAGATGTTCAAGCTGGATTTAGAAAAGGCCAATGATACGATTGCCAAAATCAGTTGGATCATGCCAAAAGGAAGAGAGTTCCAAAAAAACATCTACTTCTGCTTCATTGAATACGCCAAAGCCTTTGACTGTGTGAATCACAACAAACTGTGAAAAATCTTTGAAGAGAGGGGAATATCAGACCACCTCACCTGCCTCCTGAGAAATCTGTGTGTTAGTCAAGAAGCAACAGTTAGAACCGCACGTGGAACAATGAACTTGTTCAAAATTGGGAAAAGAGTATGTCAAGGTTGTATATTGTCATCTTGCTTATTTAACTTATACAGAGTGCATCATGTGAAATACCAGGCTGGATGAAGCACAAGCTGGAATCAAGATTTCTGGGAGAAATATCAATAATGTCTGAAATGCAAATGGCACCAACCTTATGGCAGAAAGCAAAGAGGAACTAAAAATGAAAAAGCTAGAATGAAAGCTTGCTTAAAACTCAACATTCAAAAAACTAAGATCATGGCATCCAGTCCCATCACTTCATGGCTAATAGATGGGAAAACAGTGAAAACAGTGACAGACTTTAGTTTTGGGGGCTCCAAAATCACTGCAGATGCTGACTGAAGCCATGAAATTAAAAGATGCTTGCTCCTTGGAAGAAAAGCTATGCCAAACCTAGACAACATTATTAAAAACAGGAGATACCACTTTGCTGACAAAGCTCCATATAGTTAAGTGTATGTTTTTTACAGTAGTCATGTATGGATGTGAAACTATAAACAGTTGACTATAAAGAAGCCAACTTGAGTACCAAAGAATTGTTGCTTTTGAACTGTGGTGTTTGAGAAGACTCTTGAGAGTCCTTTGGACTGCAAGGAGATCCAACCAGTTCATCCTAAAGGAGATCAATCCTGAGTGTTCATTGGAGGGACTGATGTTGAGGCTGAAACTCCAATACTTTGGCCTCCTGATGCAGAGAGCTGATTCATTTGAAAAGACCCTGATGCTGGGAAAGATTGAGGGCAGGAGGAGAAGGGGTAACAGAGGATGAGATGGTTGGATGGCATTACCAACTCAATGGACATGAGTTTGAGCAAGCTCTGGGAGATGGTGAAGGACAGGGAGGACTGACCTGCTGCATTTAATGGAGTTGCAAAGTCAGACATGACAGAGAGACTGAACAAGAACAATATTTTATTATCAGTAAACACTCATCTTGATAAGTTGATCACTACTGTGACTTTTAAATTCTACTCCTAAACACTTGTGATGACATTATCAGGTCATATGTTCAATTTTTATTTGAGTGGTAAGCACAAATTATATTTCTAATTGCATTTTTTTGCCATCAAAAATTTAGTTTTTTCAATCTTGGCTATTTGGGCTGCAGGCTATATGCCTAGACAGGGCTACAAAGGCACAATTTTTTTTTTTTTAATTTGTACTGTTGATCACCTTTGACCACATATATGTGTACGTGTGTGTGTGTGAAGTCACTCAGTCATGTCCGACTCTTTGCAACCCCATGGACTGTAGCCCGTCAGGTTCCTCTGTCCATGGGGTTCTCCAGGCAAGAATACTGGAGTGGGTTTCCATTTCCTTCTCCAGGAGATCTTCCCAACCCAGGGATCGAACCCAGGTCTCCTGCATTGCAGGCAGACACTTTATCCTCTGAGCCACCAGGGAAGCCAACTGCATATATATCATTTCTTAAATTTCTTTCAGCTACTTGAGATATTAAATGTTTCACAAAAAGAGTGATCATATATCCCAGGAATTAATTCCCAAGTCATTCATACTGCTCAGTATTTTGATTTTAAGTAAACTACAATAGAAATTTTCTATGAATATTTGAATTATTAACTACTGGTAACACATCACCTTTCTTTCTTCTTTTTTTTTTTTTTTTTGGTGAGGGAAACTAACCTAACATTAATTGAGCACCTACTTGTGTCTGGCTTCGACAAGGAGTTTTCATTGAGATTATTCCATTTCATCCCCATACCAACTTCATGAGGTCGGTATCATCCTCATTTTTGTCAGAAGAGGACTATGAAGCTCAGAAAGGTTACAGAGTGTGTCCAATTACACACTTAGTAACAGAGAGAGCAGGGGCTGAGTTTCACATTTAAGAAACCTCTGCAATCTCTTAAGAGGGATGAGAGAGCCAAAGCTGCTGCAGCCCTTCTTACTTTTCCTACCTGAGAACCAAGATGTTACTGACAGAAGGATCCTGTTCTTTCCCACAGATACCTCTCCACCTGGGAGGATGCAGCCTGTTGAAAATAGCAGGGAAAAGCCCTCCAGCAGTAAGGGTGCATGCTTTGGGAAGGTTATGCCTTGTTCACAGCTGCTGTCGGAGGAAGCTACTTGGGGTGGAGCAAACTGGGACAATGGCTAGAGTGGGTGGGCTAAACAGGCCCTTTCTGGGTGGAACAGATATGAGAACATAACGTTTGGAGCAGGCAGCAGTCACAGGCACAGTCACTCCCATTCTCCATCTGCTCATTGATGTTTGTGATCCAACAGGGATTCAAAATTGGGAGAGCAGATGAGTTTGCGCTTTGCATATCTCAAGACTGTCATCTCACTCATTCTATTGTCTCCAAAGCCCATGGCCACCAGTTCCTGCAGTAAAGAGCAGACTGTTCCCATCATCACATCCAGAGTGACTTTGCCCAGGACGTACTGCCCCTGCCCTGATGTGTGGGTGAGCGACTTATCACTGACGCTGTCAGGTCAGCTAGGGTACAAGCATTCTCTGGCAACCTGGCTTCCTGCTTTTCATCCTGCTTTATAACCACTGTCTGTCCATACTTATTCGGAACCTTCGTCTTGATGTCCTGAAGAGGCAGCTGGCTGAGGAGCCAGTCTGGCAGCTGCAGGAACAGCAACTCTTCCTCCTGCATGAGGCTTAGCTTCCTGAGCAGCCCTGAGGAAGATCCATCCTTTGGGAGGCTAAAGATCTTCCTGGCTACTCTAGGGGAGCCTTCATCTTGGTCTCCTTCTTCTCATCTCATGGCTTCTCTTTCATTTTTCCAGGAGGCACATCACCTCCAAGTCCTCTTCCTTAAAAAAGCCAGCTCAAGTGGGCCAGCTGCCATGGGCTTCCCTGGTGGCTCAGCTGGTAAAGAATCTGCCTGCAATGCAGCTTTGATCCCTGGTGGGAAGATTCCCTGGAGAAGAAAATAGCAACCCACTCC
Organism: Ovis canadensis; assembly: GCF_042477335.2. Taxonomy (NCBI): domain Eukaryota; kingdom Metazoa; phylum Chordata; class Mammalia; order Artiodactyla; family Bovidae; genus Ovis; species Ovis canadensis. Next base: position 67,893,850 of record NC_091250.1, read on the forward strand.
AGTATTCTTGCCTAGAAAATTTCAAAGACAGAGGAACCTGCCAGGCTATAGTCCCTTGGGTTGCAGAGTCAGACACAACTTAACAATTAAACTACCATCAAACAAATTTATGATAGCAGTAGGTAATAGCATTGAATCCATTATAGCAGCATATATTTCCAAAGATTATATTTATAAGTAAAAATCTCTTAACTTTATTAATTATATTAATAAGTACTAAGCAACAATAGGAATTATAGAAATAAAAATATTTATTAAAAAATAACACACAAAGCCAAAATGCTTAAAACAATAAGCTCTTTTAGGCTCACATGTGTATGGGTTGGCTAGGGGATCACTAGTGTCTAACGGCCCAGAGATACCCACTTGCACATCTGTATTTAGCAGCACGCAACTAGGTGGTTCTGTTTGTCCTGACTGGACTGTAAATTATGAGGGTTTATTTTTCTTTTTTTTTTATTGTCCAGCAGGTTGGCTCACATTTACTTGTTCTCAGAGTACAGATAGAGAAACAAAAGTGAGAACCCAGGCATTCAAGGACTCTTGATGTCTTGTTTGGAAATGGAATACTGGCATTTCTTTCATACTCTATTGACCACAGCAAATCACAAAGCCAGCCCATATTTAAAGGTTCATGAAATAAGGTCCAACTCTTCTAAACTTACAATGCCTTGTTATATGTTATCAAAGGAATAGTCACAAGTAAGTAAATAGGATCTGGGAAGTTTTCATAAAAATTGAAAAAATTTTCATTAATTTTTTTTTTGTGTGTGTGTGTGTGTGTTAATCTTTTTTCAATTTTTATTTTTACTTTATTTTGCTTTACAATACTGTATTGGTTTTGCCATACATTGACATGAATCAGCCACAGGAGTACATGAATTCCCAATCCTGAACCACCCTCCCACCTCCCACCCCATATCATCTCTCTGGATCATCCCTGTGCACCAGCCCCAAGCATCCTGTATCCTGTATCGAACACAGACTGGCAATTCTTTTCTTACCTGATAGTATACATGTTTCAAGGCCATTCTTCCAAATCATCCCACCCTCTCCCTCTACCACAGAGTCTAAAAGTTCGTTCTATACATCTGTGTCTCTTTTGCTGTCTTGCATAGAGGGTTATCATTACCATCTTTCTAAATTTCATATATATGTGTTAGTATACTGCATTGGTGTTTTCCTTTCTGGCTTACTTCACTCTGTATAATAGGCTCCAGTTTCATCCACCTTGCTAGAACTGATTCAAATGTATTCTTTTTAATGGCTGAGTAATACTCCATTGTGTATATGTACCACAGCTTTCTTAACCATTCATCTGCTGATGGACATCTAGGTTGTTTCCATGTCCTGGCTATTATAAACAGTGCTGTGATGAAAATCGGGGTAGACGTGTCTCTTTCAAGCCTGGTTTCCTTGGTGTGTATGCCCAGCAGTGGGATTGCTGGGTCATAAGGCAGTTCTATTTGCAATTTTTAAAGGAATCTCCACACTGTTCTCCATAGTGGCTGTACTACTTTGCATTCCCACCAACAGTGTAAGAGGGTTCCCTTTCCTCCACACCCTCTCCAGCATTTATTGCTTGTGGACATTTGGATCGCTGCCATTCTGACTTTTGTGAAATGGTACCTCATTGTGGTTTTCATTTGCATTTCTCTGATAATGAGTGATGTTGAACATTTTTCCATGTGTTTGTTAGCCACCCATATGTCTTCTTTGGAGAAATGCCTGTTTAGTTCGTTGGCCCATTTTTTGATTGGGTCATTTATTTTTCTGGACTTGAGCTGCATAAGTTGCTTGTATATTTTTGAGATCAGTTGTTTGTCAGTTGCCTCATTTGCTATTATTTTCTCCCATTCAGAAGGCTGTCTTTTCACCTTGCTTATAGTTTCCTTTGTTGTGCAGAAGCTTTTAATATTAATTAGATCCCATTTGCTTATTTTTGCTTTTATTTCCAGTATACTGGGAGGTGGGTCAAAAATGATCCTGCTGTGATTTATGTAAGAGAGTGTTTTGCCTATGTTCTCCTCTAGGAGTTTTATAGTTTCTGGTCTTACGTTTAGATCTTTAATCCATTTTGAGTTTATTTTTGTGTATGGTGTTAGAAAGTGATCTAGTTTCATTCTTTTACAAGTGGTTGACCAGTTATCCCAGCACCACTTGTTAAAGAGATTGTCTTTAATCCATTGCATATTCTTGCCTCCTTTCTTGAAGATAAGGTGTCCATAGGTGTATGGATTTATCTCTGGGTTTTCTATTTTGTTCCATTGATCTATATCTCTGTCTTTGTGCCAGTACAATACTGTCTTGATGACTGTGGCTTTGCAGTAGAGCCTGAAGTCAGGCAGGTTGATTGCTCCAGTTCCATTCTTCTATCTCAAGATTGCTTTGGCTATTCGAGGTTTTTTGTATTTCCATACAAATCTTGAAATTATTTGTTCTAGCTCCGTGAAAAATGCCGTTGGTAGCTTGATAGGGATTGCATTGAATCTGTAGATTGCTTTGGGTAGTATACTCATTTGCACTATATTGATTCTTCCGATCCATGAGCATGGTATATTTCTCCATCTATTAGTGTCCTCTTTGATTTCTTTCATCAGTGTTTTATAATTTTATATATATAGGTCTTTAGTTTCTTTAGGTAGATATATTTCTATGTATTTCATTATTTTCGTTGCAATGGTGAATGGAATTGTTTCCTTAATTTCTGTTTCTACTTTCTCATTATTAGTGTATAGGAATGCAAGGGATTTCTGTGTGTTGATTTTATATCCTGCAACTTTACTATATTCATTGATTAGCTCTAGTCATTTTCTGGTGGAGTCTTCAGGGTTTTCTATGTAGAGGATCATGTCATCTGCAAACAGTGAGAGTTTTACTTCTTCTTTTCCAATTTGGATTCCTTTTATTTCTTTTTCTGCTCTGATTGCTGTGGCCAAAACTTCCAGAACTATGTTGAATAGTAGTGGTGAAAGTAGGCACCCTTGTCTTGTTCCTGACTTTAGGGGAAATGCTCTCAACTTTTCACCATTGAGGATAATGTTTGCTGTGGGTTTGTCATAGATAGCTTTTATTATGTTGAGGTATGTTCCTTCTATTCCTGCTTTCTGGAGAGTTTTTATCATAAATGGATGTGGAATTTTGTCAAAGGCCTTCTCTGCATCTATTGAGATAATCATATGGCTTTTATTTTTCAATTTGTTAATGTGGTGAATTACATTGATTGATTTACAGATATTGAAGAATCCTTGCATCCCTGGGATAAAGCCCACTTGGTCATGGTGTATGATCTTTTTAATGTGTTGTTGGATTCTGATTGCTAGAATTTTGTTGAAGATTTTTGCATCTATGTTCATCAGTGATATTGGCCTGTAATTTTCTTTTTTTGTGGCATCTTTGTCAGGTTTTGGTATTAGGGTGATGGTGGCCTCATAGAATGAGTTTGGAAGTTTACCTTCCTCTGCAATTTTCCTGAAGAGTTTGAGTAGTATAGGTGTTAGCTCTTCTCTAATTTTTTCATAGAATTCAGCTGTGAAGCCGTCTGGACCTGGGCTTTTGTTTGCTGGAAGATTTCCGATTACAGTTTCAATTTCCATGCTTGTGATGGGTCTGTTAAGATTTTCTATTTCTTCCTGGTTCAGTTTTGGAAAGTTGTACTTTTCTAAGAATTTGTCCATTTCTTCCATGTTGTCCATTTTATTGGTATCTAATTGCTGATAGTAGTCTCTTATGATCCTTTGTATTTCTGTGTTGTCTGTTGTGATCTCTCCATTTTCATTTCTAATTTTATTGATTTGATTTTTCTCCCTTTGTTTCTTGATGAGTCTGGCTAATGGTTTGTCAATTGTATTTATCTTTTCAAAGAACCAGCTTTTGGCTTTGTTGATTTTTGCTATGGTCTCTTTTGTTTCTTTTGCATTTATTTCTGCCCTAATTTTTAAGATTTCTTTCCTTCTACTAACTCTGAGGTTCTCCAATTCTTCCTTTTCTAGTTGCTTTAGGTGTAGAGTTAGGTTATTTATTTGACTTTTTCCTTGTTTCTTGAGGTATGCCTGTATTGCTACGAACTTTCCTCTTAGCACTGCTTTTATAGTGTCCCACAGGTTTTGGGTTGTTGTGATTTCATTTTCATTCACTTCTATGTATATTTTGGTTTCTCTTTTGATTTCTTCTGTGATTTGTTGGTTATTCAGAATTGTGTTGTTCAGCCTCCATATATTGGAATTTTTAATAGTTTTTTTCTCCTGTAATTGAGATCTAATCTTAATGCATTATGGTCAGAAAAGATGCTTGGAATGACTTCAATTTTTTGAATTTATCAAGGTTAGATTTGTGGCCCAGGATGTTATCTATCCTGGAGAAGGTTCCGTGAGCACTTGAGAGAAAGGTGAAATTCATTGTTTTGGGGTGAAATGTCCTCTAGATATCAATTAGGTCTTACTGGTCTTTTGTATCATTTAAAGTTTTTTGTTTCTTTGTTAATTTGCTGTTTAGTTGATCTGTCCATAGATGTGAGTGGGGTATTAAAGTCCCCTGCTATTATTGTGTTATTGTTAATTTCCCCTTTCATACTTGTTAGCATTTGTCTTACATATTGTGGTGCTCCTATGCTGGGTGCATATATATTTATAATTGTTATATCTTCTTCTTTGATTGATCCTTTAACCATTATGTAGTGGCCTTATCTGTCTCTTTTCACAGCCTTTGTTTTAAAGTCTTTTTTATCGGATATGAGTATTGCCACTCCTGCTTTCTTTTGGTCTCTATTTGCTTGGAATATCTTTTTCCAGCCCTTCACTTTCAGTCTGTATGTGTCTGTTGTTTTGAGGTGGGTCTCTTGTAGGCATCATATATAGCTGTTTTGTTTTTGTATCCATTCAACCAGTCTTTGCCTTTTGGTTGGGGCATTCAACCCATTTATGTTTAAGGTAATTATTGATATGATCCCGTTGCCATTTAATTATTGTTTGGGGTTTGGGTTTATATGCCCTTTTTCTGTTTCCTGTCTAGAGAATATCCTTTAGTATTTGTTGGAGAGCTGGTTTGGTGGTGCTGAATTCTCTCAGCTTTTGCTTGTCTGTAAAGTTTTTGATTTCTCCTTCGTATCTGAATGAGATCCTTGCTGGGTACAGTAATCTGGGCTGTAGGTTATTTTCTTTTATCACTTTAAGTATGTCTTGCCTTTCCCTCCTGGCCTGAAGTGTTTCTATTGAAAGATCAGCTGTTATCCTTATGGGAATCCCCTTGTGTGTTATTTGTTGTTTTTCCCTTGCTGCTTTTAAAATTTGTTCTTTGTATTTGATCTTTGTTAATTTGATTAATATGTGTCTTGGGGTTTATAGCCTTGGGTTTATCCTGTTTGGGACTCTCTGGTTTTCTTGGACTTGGGTGATTATTTCCTTCCCCATTTTATGGAATTTTTCAACTATTATCTCCTCAAGTATTTTCTCATGGTCTTTCTTTTTGTCTTCTTCTTCTGGGACTCTTATAATTCGAATGTTGGAGCGTTTCATATTGTCCTGGAGGTCTCTGAGATTGTCCTATTTCTTTTAATTCATTTCTCTCTTTTCCTCTCTGATTCATTTATTTCTACCATTCTATCTTCTACTTCACTAAACCTATCTCTGTCTCTGATATTCTACTATTTGTTGCCTCTAGAGTGTTTCTGATCTCATTTATTGCATTATTCATTATATATTGATTCTTTTTTATTTCTTCTAGGTCCTTGTTAAACTTTTCTTGCATCTTCTCAATCCTTGTCTCCAGGCTATTTATCTGTGATTCCATTTTGAGTTCAAGATTGTGGATCATTTTCACTATCATTATTTGGAATTCTTTCTCAGGTAGATTCCCTATCTCTTCCTCTTTTGTTTGGTTTGCTGGGCTTTTCTGCTGTTTCTTTACTGCTGGGTATTCCTCTGTCTCCTCATCTTGGTTATATTGCTGCATTTTGGGTGGCCTTTCTGTATTCTGGGAATTTGTGGAGTTCTCTTTGTTATGGAGTTTCCTCACTGTGGGTAGGGTTGTATCAGTGGTTGTCAAGGTTTCTTGGTTAGGGAAGCTTGTGTCGGAGTTCTGGTGGGTAGAGCTGGATTTCTTCTCTCTGGAGTACAATGAATTGTCCAGTAATGAGTTATGAGACGTCTATGGTTTTGGAGTAACTTGAACTGCCTGTATGTTGAAGCTCAGGGCTGTGTTCCTGTGTTGCTGGAGAATTTGCGTGGTATGTCTTGCTCTGGAACTTGTTGGCCCTTAGGTGGTGCTTGGTTTTAGTGTAGGTATGGAGGCGTTTGATGAGCTCCTATTGATTAATGTTCCCTGGATTCAGGAGTTCTCTGATATTCTCAGGATTTGGACAGCACCAATGATAAAACAACTAGATTAAAGATGAAAAGTTTCTTCACATTGAAGGACACCCAGAGAGGTTTACTGAGTTACATGGAGAAGAGAAGAGGGAGGGGGTAGTTAGAGGTGACTGGAATGAGACGAGGTGGGATCAAAAGAGTAGAGAACAAGCTAGCCAGTAATCACTTCCTTATGTATGCTCTTTAGTCTGGACCGCTCAGAGATGTTCACGGAGTTATACAGGGAAGAGGAGAGGGAGGAAGTAGACAGAAGTGACCAGGAGGATAAAAGAGGGAAATGAAAAGGAGAGAGACAGATCCAGCCAGTAACCAGTTTCCATCGTCTGGAACACACAGAGATTCACAAAGTTGAGTTGAGAAGAGAAGGGGGAGGGAGGAGACAGAGACAACCTGGTGGAGAAAAAGGAGAGTCCAAATAAGGAGAGAGTGGTCAAGCCAGTAATCTCGCTCTCAGGTAAACTTGGGTACTGAAGATTGGGTTTTGAAAAGTACAAAATTGACAACAAATACCAAAAAGCAAAGATTAAAAATCTAGAGTAGAGCTTGGACTTTAAAAAATACAATATTAAAGAAAAGAAGAAGAAGAATAAGAAAAAAAATGTCATGAGAATTATTAAAATACAACAACAACCACACACACAAAATATATATGTCATTTGCTTTAAAAATAGGGTCTTTTTTTTTTGAAAAGTAATAGTAGGTTATAAAAATTAAAATTAAAGGAGAAATAGAGAACTTAAAAATTTAAAAAAAAGTTTAAAAAAGGAGAAGAAAAATAAAAAAAGAAAAAACAATCAAACAACAACATCAACAACAACAACAACAACAACAAAAGAGAATGGTCGTAAATATAGTAAAGATATTTCTGGGACTTTCTCTGGTGTTGTGGGCAGTGTGGGGTCACTTCCAAGGAGGTTCCCTGTTTAGCTTCTTCTGTTTGTTGGTCTCTTCAGTGTCTGATTTCCGCCCTCACACAAGGGAGGCGGTGGTGGACACCTTTTTTTTTTTAGACTCACTTTTTCAGTTGTACTGTGGGGAGGGAGGGATGCTGCAAACAAATAACACTGGCGTGTGCTCGCAGTGTCTCAGCCATGCTGGGCGTACCCCTGCACATGGTGCACACTGCTCAGGCTCTATGTTGCTCCTTCAGGAACCGTCTGAGGCTAGTCCTAGGCTGCATGCACTTCCCTGGTCTAAGCCGCTCAGGCTCGGCTCTCAGGTAACCCTCAGAGGTGCAGATTCAGTTGGGCCTGTGTTTTGTGCCCTTCCCAGGACCGAGTAGCTCAGGTGTTTGGCAAGCATGGTCACTGCGACTTATCGCCTTTCCCTGCTGCTCAGTTTTCTGGGTGTACTGCTGGTGCCCCTTGTCAGGCAGATGGTGACTGTCCAGAACCCCAAGAAGTCTTAGTTAGCAAAGAAGCCTGCTTGCAGTTTGATAGGTAAAGTCTCTCCAGGGCTGTGACTGCCCCCTTCCAGCCCTTACAGCTCTGGCTGCCTGTCACCGGCGGGGGATGGTCTGCAGTGGGCTATTTCTGTTCCATCCTTTGTTCTGTGAGCAGTCCCAGCAGTGTCTTATGTTAGAGCTTTTCGTGTGGCAGCTATCCCACAGTCTGGTATGCTAGCCCAAGTTAGTTTGCTCTAACATTAAGGGTTATATTTGGGGCATTCTGGCCCAATTCTTAAAAAGCACTGCAGCCCGCGCCTCCCTGCCCAGCCCCCACTTGCTAGTGGCGGATGCAGGCGTCTGCACTGCTTCTCCGCTGAGGGAGTTACCATTGGGCTTGTAATCTGTTGGTTTTAATTATTTATTTATTTTTCTTCCCTGTTATGTTGCCCTCTGTGCTTCCAAGGCTCGCCACAGACTCGGCAGTGAGAGTGTTTCCTGGTGTTTGGAAACTTCTCTCTTTTTAAGACTCCCTTCCCGGGATGGGACTCCCTTCCCAGCATGGAGCTCCCTCCCTACCTTCTTTGTCTCTTTTTTCATCTTTTATATTTTTCCTACCTGTTTTTGAAGACAATGATGTGCTTCTCTGGGTGCCTGATGTCCTCTGAAAGCATTCAGAAGTTGTTCTGTAGAATTTACTCAGCATTGAAATGTTCTTTTGATGAATTTGTGGGAGAGAAAGTGGTCTCCCATTCTATTCCCTCTCCATCTTCTGAATCCCTCCTGTGTGTGTTAATCTTTGAAGATAAAAAGTAAACTTGTCTCTGAAAATTTTAACAATTTTAGGTATGTATGGCTTTTATTTCTGTATTATTTTAAAAATTTTTATATAGTTTTTTGGGGATATTTTAGTAATAGTTTAGTAATAACAAAGGACTGTCTAGTCAAGGCTATAGTTTTTCCCGTGCTCATGTATGGATGTGAAAGTTGGACTATGAAGAAAGCTGAGCGCTGAAGAATTGATGCTTTTGAACTGTGGTGTTGAAGAAGACTCTTGAGAGTCCCTTAGACTGCAAGGAGATCCAACTACTCCATCCTAAAGGAGATCAGTCCTGGGTGTTCTTTGAAAGGACTGATGCTGAAATTGAAACTCCAATACTTTGGCCACCTCATGCGAAGAGTTGACTCATTGGAAAAGACCCTGATGCTGTGAGGGATTGGGGGCAGGAGGAGAAGGAGAAGACAGAGGATGAGCTGGCTGGATGGCATCATCGACTTGATGGACATGAGTTTGAGTGAACTCTGGGAGTTGGTGATGGACAAGGAAGCCTGGCATGCTATGATTCATGGGGTCACAAAGAGTCAGACACGACTGAGTGACTGAACTGAACTGAACTGAATAGTCAAGTTTGATGCTTATCTACTTGAAGTTTTAGTCTCTCAGTCATGTCCGACTCTTTGTTACTCAATGGACTGCAGCCTGCCAGGCTCATCTTTCCATGGAATTCTCTAGGCAACAATACTGGAGTGGGTAGTCATTCTCTTCTCCAGGGGATCTTCCTGACCCAGGGACTGAACCCAGCTCTCCCATGTTGCAGTCAGATTCTTTACTGTCTGAGTCATCATGGTCTACATAATTGGCTGCTATTATTATTTTCCTAAAAATTAGCATATTTATATTTTTATCTAATAATTTAGCTTCATCTCATAAGTTTTGAGAAGCTAAAACTTTTGTATATTTAAGGAAAAAAGATTTTCTAATTTAAAGTATGGGTTCTGTCATTTTTGATACAAATTATTTATTCAGTTCAGTTCACTTCAGTTCAGTTGCTCAGTTGTTCCGACTCTTTGCGACTTCATGAATTGCAGCACACAAGGCCTCCCTGTCCATCACCAACTCCCGGAGTTCACTCAAACTCACATCCATGGAGTCCGTGATGCCATCCAGCCATCTCAACCTCTATCGTTCCCTTCTCTTCCTGCCCCCAATCTCTCCCAACATCAGAGTCTTTTCCAGTGAGTCAACACTTTGCATGAGTTGGCCAAAGTACTGGAGTTTCAGCTTTAGCATCATTCCTTCCAAAGAACACCCAGGACTGATCTCCTTTAGGATGGACTGGTTGGATCTCCTTGCAGTCCAAGGGACTCTCAAGAGTCTTCTCCAACACCACAGTTCAAAAGCATCAATTTTTTGACGCTCAGCTTTCTCCACAGTCCAATTCTCACATCCATACATGACCACTGGAAAAAACAGCCTTGACTAGACGGACCTTTGTTGGCAAAGTAATGTCTCTGCTTTTCAATATGCTATCTAGGTTGGTCATAACTTTTCTTCCAAGGAGTAAGCATCTTCTAATTTCATGGCTGCAATCACCATCTGCAGTGATTTTGGAGCCCCCCAAAATGAAGTTTGACACTGTTTCCACTGTTTCCCCATCTATTTCCCATGAAGTGATAGGACCAGATGCCATGATCTTCGTTTTCTGAATGTTGAGCTTTAAGCCAACTTTTTCACTCTCCTCTTCACTTTCATCAAGAGGCTTTTTAATTCCTTTTCACTTTCTGCTATAAGAGTGGTGTCATCTGCATCTCTGAGGTTATTGATATTTCTCACAGCAATCTTGATTCCAGCCTGCGCTTCCTCCATCCCAGCTTTTCTCATGATGTACTCTGCATATAAGTTAAATAAGCAGGGTGATAATATAGAGGCTTGATGTACTCCTTTTCCTATTTGGAACCAGTCTGTTGTTCCATGTCCAGTTCTAACTGTTGCTTCCTGACCTGCATATAGGTTTCTCAAGAGGCAGGTCAGATGGTCTGGTATACCCATTGTTGGTTACTACGAGTGAAATGACACAGAACATACAAGACATACAAGACGCACACAAGAGACATACACTCTGGCCAGAGGGACAAGAACTGGGAAAACTAATTGCCGTTTATTATTATAAAGCCCTCTTTAGGCAGAATTCCAGACTGTAAGAATAAGCCTTTTCAGTACAGTGCAGGTGCATACATGTTATCGTACAGCAAAGGGGAGTGAAATCTTGTCTACTGAAGAGTTGGCACAAAGCCCTCATCTCCTTCTTATCTCAAGAAGGGAATGCTCCCTTGTTTGCAAGGGACCATTACACTCAAGGCTGTGTCCAGACTCTTTGGCAGAACGCCTCGTATGCAAGGACACTAAGCCTGAGCAGAGAGACCCGTTTGCAGGCAAATCTCTGCTACCCTATTAACCCTTCACCCATCTCTTTCAGAATTTCCCAAATTTATTGTGACCGACACAGTCAAAGGCTTTGGCATAGTCAATAAAGCAGAAAGAGATGTTTTTCTGGAACTCTCTTGCTTTTTCGATTATCTAGTGGATTTTGTCAATTTGATCTCTGGTTCTTCTGCCTTTTCTAAATCCAGCTTGCATAACTGGAAGTTCATGCTTCATGTATTGTTGATCCTGACTTGGAGAGTTTTGAGCATTACTTTACTAGCGTATGTGATGAGTGCAATTGTGTGGTAGTTTGAGCATTCTTTGGCATTGCCTTTCTTTGTGATTGGAAGGAAAACTGACCTTTTCCAGTCCTGTGGTCACTGCTGAATTTTCCAAATTTGCTAGCATTTTGAGTGTAGCACTTTCACAGCATCATCTTTTAGGATTTGAAATAGCTCAACTGGAATTCCATTACCTCCACTAGGTTTGCTTTGTTCATAGTGATGTTTTCTAAGGCCATACTTGACTTCACATTCTAGGATGTCTGGCTCTAGGTGAGTGACCACACCATCGTGATTATCTTGGTCATGAAGACTTTTTTTGTACGGTCCTTCTGTGTATTCTTGCCATCTTTTAAAATCTTCTGCTTCTATTAGGTCCATGTCATTTCTGTCCTTTATCAAGCCCATCTTTGAAATGTTCCCTTGGTCTCCAATTTTCTTGACGAGATCTCTTCTTTCCCATTCTATTGTTTTCCTCTATTTCTTTGCATTGATCACTGAGGAAGGCTTTCTTAGCTCTCCTTGCTATTCTTTGGAACTCTGCATTCAAATGGGTATATCTTTCCTTTTCTCCTTTGCTTTTCACTTCTCTTCTTTTCACAGCTATTTGAAAGGCCTCCCCAGACAGCCGTTTTGCTCTTTTTCATTTCTTTTCCATGGGGATGGTCTTGATCCCTGTCTCCTGTGCAATGTCATGAACCTCCATCCATAATTCATTAGGCACTCTATCTATGAGATCTAGGCCCTTAAATCTATTTCTCACTTCCACTGTATAATCATAAGGGATTTGATTTAGGTCATACATATATAGTCTAGTGGTTTTCCCTGTTTTCTTCAATTTTAGTCTGAATTTGGTAATAAGGAGTTCATGATCTGAGCCACAGTCAACTCCTAGTCTTGTTTTTGCTGACTGTATAGAGCTTCTCCATCTTTGGCTGCAAAGAATAAAATCAACCTGATTTCGGTGTTGACCATCTGGTGATGTCCATGTGTAGAGTCTTCTCTTGTGTTGTTGGAAGAGGATGTTTGCTATGACCAGTGCATTCTCTTGGCAAAACTGTATTAGATTTTGCCCTGCTTCATTCCGTATTTCAAGGGCAAATTTTCCTGTTACTCCAGGTATTTCTTGACTTCATACTTTTGCATTCTAGTCCCCTATAATGAAATGTATATCTTTTTTGGGTGTTAGTTCTAAAAGTTCTTGTAGGTCTTCATAGAACCATTCAACTTCAGCTTCTTCAGTGTTACTGGTTGAAGTATAGACTTGGATTTAGTGTGTTTTAAATTTTTTAAAATGTATTTGAAATATCTAAACTTCTAGATATATTTTCTAGCATAATAGCGTATTGTCCAGAGAATGTAAACTGAATCTTTATACAGATGATTCTCACTGCAGTCCATAAAGTCAGAAAGAGTACGACACATCTGAGCCACTGAACAACAGCAAATGTACTATAGAAGTAAGTCAGACAGGCACAAAATAATACATACTTATGCTTCCATTCATATATAAAATTCAAAACAAGCCAAACTATTGCTTATCCTTGGAGAGGATATAGTGACTAAGTGAAGGCATAATGGAGATTTTGACAAGGCTGGTGATATTTTCTTTCTTGAACAAGGTTCTACTTGCAATTGGTAATTTGTGAAAATTCATTAAGCTGTTTATACTTGTGATTTGTGCACATTTTAGTATACTTGTTATATTTCAGTTAGAAGTTGGAAATCTCAATGAACTTGTTTATAGCAGATTCGATAGAGCTGAAGAGAGGATTAGTAGGATAAATATGAATTTAAGGAGTTATGAGTTTACAGCATAGAGATTCAAAGAGATAAAATTATGAATAAGAGTTTACAAGATATGTAGAAGAAAATGAGAATGCTACAATTACACATTCATATTTCTAATAACATCTTTGTCACTCCTCTCATCAGAGCAAAGAGTCTAGTCCCTCAAGGCTTGAATCTGGTATGACCACCTTACCTGCCTCTTGAGAAATCTGTATGCAGGCCAGGAAGTAACATGGCCAGGAACTGGACATGGAACAACAGACTGGTTCCAAATAGGAAAAGGAGTATGTCAAGGCTGTATATTGTCACCCTGCTTATTTAACTTATATGCAGAGTACATCATGAGAAACGCTGGGCTGGAAGAAACACAAGCTGGAATCAAGATTGCCGGGAGAAATATCAATCACCTCAGATATGCAGACGACACCACCCTTATGGCAGAAAGTGAAGAGGAACTAAAAAGCCTCTTGATGAAAGTAAAAGAGGAGAGAGAAAAAGTTGGCTTAAAGCGTAACATTCAGAAAACAAAGATCATGACATCTGGTCCCATCACTTCATGGGAAATAGATGGAGAAACAGTGGAAACAGTGCCAAACTTTATTTTGGGGGGGCTCCAAAATCACTGCAGATGGTGACTGCAGCCATGAAATTAGAAGATGCTTACTCCTTGGAAAAAAAGTTATGAGCAACCTAGATAGCATATTCAAAAGCAGAGACATTACTTTGCCAACTAAGGTCCGCCTAGTCAAGGCTATGGTTTTTCCTGTGGTCATGTATGGATGAGAGAGTTGGACTGTGAAGAAGGCTGAGCACTGAAGAATTGATGCTTTTGAACTGTGGTGTTGGAGGAGACTCTTGAGAGTCCCTCGGACTGCAAGGAGATCCAACCAGTCCATCCTAAAGGAGATCAGTCTTGGGTGTTCTTTGGAAGGAATGATGCTAAAGCTGAAGCTGCAGTACTTTGGCCACCTCATGCGAAGAGTTGACTCATTGGAAACGACTTTGATGCTGGGAGGGATTGGGGGCAGGAGGAGAAGGGGACGACAGAGGATGAGATGGCTGGATGGCATCACTGACTCGATGGATGTGAGCCTGAGTGAACTCCGGGAGTTGGTGATGGACAGGGAGGCCTGGTGTGCTACAATTCATGGGGTCGCAAGAGTCGGACACGACTGAGCGACTGAACTGACCTGAACTGAACTGAACTGAACTATATATTTTAATTTTTTTTCTTTCATTATTATTTTGTGCCAATGAGAAGTGTCATTAAGATATACCTACTTATGCTGGTTAATAGTACCTACACTTATTTGATGTGGACCTGGTCAGTTCAACTGTGACTTTTGTTTCCTTTTGTTTGTGGTGGAATGAATCAGAATATCCAAATCTTATCATTATAGAGATTGTTCTTTCATTTATTCAACAACCATGCACTGTTCACAGTGAGTAAGTTACACCAGGTGAAAAATGAAGAGCTCAGAAGGCCCTCCTATGCCTTTATCTTCTTGCTTTCACTATACTTCCCTTCAGTCAATCAGTTCCTCCTATGTTAGCCTCCTTGCTGTCCTTCAGTGACAGAAGTTTGTCCCTTTTTCCTGGAAAGTTCTTTTTCAGCATAATTGTATGCCAGGCTTTCTTTTGTCTTTTTCAGCCCTTTGGTCAAATGTCATTCTATTAGCAACTCATTCCTTCACTAACTGCATCCCTCCCTATGACAATTTCATATTTTCCCCCACAGCACTTATCATCATTAACAGATAATTTTGAAAAACAGTATTATTTGCTACCCTTGTTCTCCCTTATCTTTCTTCCTGAAAGCAAACCTCAAAATGACATGTGTTTTTGTTTTCATTACTATAATGTTCTTAGTACTTGGAACAGTTTCTAATCATAGTAGGTACACAAATATGATTTTTGAATGAATGGATATATGAACTAACAGTGCGCAGTGAAATCAGCCTTTGATTTCAAAAAAAGGAAACCCCAGCACTGTGGTGGCTTATAATAAAGTTTTATTTATTGCATTGGCTAAATATCCCAATCTCATTCTAGGAATTGATGGAGCCTTCACCATCAGACACATTGCCTTTCAGGGATTAAGCCAACTTCTCACTGTTTCTTAAATTCTCCCACTCAAAAATGATAAATAGAAAGCTCAGTCACATTTCACTCTTCCCAGAATATAGTTTTTAGCTACCTGTGCCAAAGAAGGCAGGCTGTGATAATGGCAGAGATCATATTTGTATACAGTGGTTAGGAAAGACCTCCTAGAGAGAATAACAGTTGAACTGAGCTCAGATTTCTTTCTAGAGGCCATCAATTATGGTGTTCTAAGACATGATTTAGATCCAAGTTCTATGTTATCTGCCAAAAATTAATAGAGTTAACCTTATTTCTCAGTATTATGGCATTAAGTGAGATATTTCATATGCATAACTTAGCACAGGTTCTAGAAATTAATAAATACTAAAAAATGCTGTCTATTATTTAAATCATTATCACTGACATTTAAAGTCTTTTTGAATCAAACAGTGAGTCTTTCTTCAAACAGTGAAATATAAAAACATATCTAAAGGGAGTAGATCATACTGGGTGGATTTTTTTCATAAAGAGGACCATTCATGATTGTAGGACCCACTAAAAAGAGGTAAGCTTTGAATTATGTTTGGTTGAAACACTGGCTACACACTAATCTGTATGAAAGGTGGATAATGCTCTTGAAATCAGAGCAATGATGGGAGCACACATGAATATATTGAAACAAGTTATTTATCAAACACTGAGCAAATAAACCCTGCCAGAAATATAGGGTCAAATTTGTATTCAACATTTATGTTTTAAAACTCACCTACCACCAACAGTATCTGGAGATATTTGTAGAAATATATTGTTCAGTAATAACAGTTAATGCCAGAGATAGAGAAGATCAACAAAGCATTAATCTCAATTACTTTGAAGTAGAAGACAAGTTTTCAAAAAGGTAGTCATGCACAAGCATGTGCTATAAGCTAGAATACTTTTAAAAAGATTAATATGGTAATATCAATATGATGCTAAAATACTGACTACTAAGGAGGAAGAAAAATTACTGGTATTTTATTATGGGAGGAAAGCTCTGTGAAGATAGTTTGGAGGAAATTTTGACGTGATGTATTTAGACTGGAAGGGTGACAATGAATTCATACAGAAAAACAAATAAATAGAAGCACTTAAACTCCCTGTACTGTTCTGTACCTCCCATATTGTTTTATCCTCAATAATGAAAGTTTAAAATAATTAAGCATGTTGGTTAAACACATACTACTCATTAATAGAGTAATTACCATAGATTTCCACAGTAAGATAAGAGTGTATATCTTAATACTCGATTTATTATGCAAAAACATTATGTTCTTTAACTCCTTATTATAACTCGTGAGGATTGCTTATAGAGTTACTGGAAAGCCTACTTGAAGTTATGCTGTGCAAAAAAGAGTTAAGAAGATAGAGGAATACGATCAAATATGGTTGCTTATCATCATATGATACCAATTAGTATTTCACTAACACTGATTATTAAGGAGCACAGTGTGACTTACATTTCCATTTTCACTTAACACGTTTTCTTTAGGTGTTTAGTTGTTCACGGGTATGAGAATTTATTTTGCTATTCACTGAGATCTCAGTTGGAGCTCTGACATTCCTGACTTATCAGAGCTTTTTCCACTTCAAGAAAAAAAAAATACCATTTCTCAAGGCACTAAATTACTTTTAGTATTACAATTGCTAGTCCTTTGTCTCTCCTTGATCCTCTGACATTTTTTTCATGTCTCCTCTTGTAGTGCACTTGAGCAGAGCTATTTTGATTAAATAACTCCCCAGAGGACTGAGATTATAATACAATAGTCTTCCAAACAGGTTATTCTTGAGTACATATTGCCATTATGCAGTGCAGATATAGCATCAGTATTTCATAAATGCATGTTTCTATGAAATCTGCCAAGTAGATGAATATCTCTTTCATTGTTCCTGACATCATTGAATTATAAATAATAAAGTGAAGCTCAAATTGTTTATTTGCAATGGAAGAGCTCTGAGAAAAATTTCAGTTATCAATGATATAGTAACCTCTAGAAAAGACAGGAACTTTAAAATTACAGTGAACACTATCTGAAATAATTCCTCTTAAATTGGGCAATTGCTCAAAATTGCCATAAGTCAACTCTCCAAATCCCAAAGAGTGAAATGAATGGTGAGTACGTACTTATTCATACTTTTCTTTTTTTCCAGAATCAATCTGCTTCAGTGTTTTGAAGTTAAGATAGTATTAGATGGGTGAAGCGATTACTAACTAGCGTGGTTTGACCAAGGCAGACTCTTCACTACTAGTCAGATTCTTTATTCTTCTGAGAAAGTGGTTACAACAGTTCTGAGGAATAATATTCTTCCTTTCTTATGTCAAATGATCACTTTCATTGCACATGGAATGATTTAAACATTAAACAAAATATGAGACAATTTAATTGAATCTTAAGAATTCGAGTTCTTAAGTAAAATAAAGTCAAAAGTAGAATTTTCATCAGTGTGATTAATTATTCTCTTCCACCTTTTCATGTAGTTAGCATTTTAGTAGAAACCATTGTATGTTAAATCTTCAAGGCATTAAGTGAAAGGCCAATGAAGCCTGACTCAGTTTGAAAGTTCCCATTTCATATAGTTATCTTACTCCCAGACTCAGAAAAACTAAAATTCTTGACACGTTAAAAAGTAAGGAAAACTACAAAGCTTCAGTTATGTAAGAAGATGAATTGTGGAGATCTAATGGACAACAATGTGACTATATTAACAATGTTGTACTGTACCAATGAAATCTGCTAAGGGAGTAGATCAAAATTTTATCACTGCACACACAAAAAATAGAAAAATAGTAACTATGTGAACTTATGGGTATGTTAATTAGGTAAGTAGTGTGAATATTTTACAATATATATAGTATATCAAATCATCAAGTTGTACACTTAAATATATACAATGTTTGCTGCTGCTACTGCTAAATTGCTTCAGTAGTTTCCGACTCTGTGGGACCCCACAGATGGAGCTCACCAGGCTCCGCCGTCCCTGGGATTCTCCAGACAAGAATACTGGAGTGAGTTGCCATTTCCTTCTCCAATGCATGAAAGTGAAAAGTGAAAGTGAAGTCACTCAGTCGTCTCCAACTCAGCGACCCCATGGACTGTAGCCCACCAGGCCCCTCCATCCATGGGATTTTCCAGGCAAGAATACTGGAGTGGGGTGCCACTGCCTTCTCCAAGCATATATTGGATACATAAATTACATCTAAAATGTATAAAACTCATCAGCCACCATAGGACTAGTAAAGGTCAGTTTTCATTCCAATCCCAAAGAAAGGCAATGTCAAAGAATGTTCAAACTACTGCACAATTGCACTCATTTCACATGCTAGCAAAAAAGGCACAACATTCTCCAAGTTAGGCTTCGACAGTAAGTGAATCAAGAACTACCAGATGTTCAAGCTGAATTTAGAAAAGGCAGAGGAACCAGAGATCAAATTGCCAACATCTGTTGGACCATCAAAAAAGCAAGAACATCTACTTCTGCTTCACTGACTATGCTAAAGCCTTTAACTGTGTGGATCACGACAAACTGGAAAATTCTTAAAGAAATGGGAATGCCAGATTACCTTATTTGCCTCCTGAGAAACCTGTATGCAGGTCAAGAAGCAACACAACAGCAGTATGGTTCAAAATTCGGAAAGGAGTATGTCAAGGCTGTTTACTGTCACCCTGCTTATTTAACTTATATGCAGAGTACATCATGAGAAACGCTGGGCTGGAAGAAGCTCAAGCCAGAATCAAGATTGCCGGGAGAAATATCAATAACCTCAGATATGCAGATGACACCATGCTGATAGCAGAGATTGAAGAAAAACTAAAAACCTCTTGAAAATGAAAGAGGAGAGTGAAAAAGCTGGCTTAAAACTCAACATTCAAAAAACGAAGATCATGGCATCCAGTCCCATCACTTTGTGGCAAATAGTTGGGGAAAAGTGGAAACAGTGACAAAATTTATCTTCTTAGTTTCCAAAGCACTGCAGATGCTGACTGGAGCCATGACATTAAAAGATGCTTGCTACTTGGAAGAAAAGCTATGACAAACCTAGACAGCATATTAAAAAGCAGAGACATTACTTTGCCAACCAAGGTCTTTATAGTCAAAGCTATGTTTTTTTAGTAGTCTTTTATGGATGTGAGAGTTGGACCATAAAGAAGACTGAGCACCAAAGAATTGATGTTTTTAAACTCTGGTGTTGAAGAAGACTCTTGAGAGTCCCTTGGACTTCAAGGAAATCAAACCAGTCCATCCTAAAGGAAATCAACCCTGAATATTCATTGGAAGGACTGATGCTGAAGCTGCAACTCCAATACTTTGGACACCTGATGTGAAAAGCCATCTCTTCAGAAGAGACTCTGATGCTGGGGAAGACTGAAGATAGGAGGAGAAGGGGATGGCAGAGGACAAAACAAGTGGATGGCATCACCGACTCAACGGACATGAATTTGAGCAAGCTCTGGGAAAAGATGAAGGATAGGGAAGACTGGTATGCTCCATGGGGTTGCAAAGAATCCGATATAATTGAGTGACTGAACAAAGTAACAAAAATACTCAGTCTCAAAAAAACTCAATAAAATGACAAAATATTTAATGTTAATTTAATATTTACGCAGAATCCTTACCAAAGGAAGCCCCAACATGTATTGGTTAGAGTTTAATCAAAGAAGTAGTACACTATATTTAGGGAACTTCAGGTGGTTTGGGGATTCTCAGGTGGAGCTAGTGGTAAAGAACTTGTCAGCTAATGCAGAAGAGTTAAGAGATGTGGGTTCAATCCCTGGGTTGGGAAGATTCCTTTGAGGAGGAAATGGCAACCCATTTCAGTATTCTTGCCTGGAGAGTCCCATGGACAGAGGAGGCAAGTGGGCTACACTCTGCATATCCTAGAGTCGGATATGACTGAAGTGACTTAGCACACACACAGGAGGTCTTGATTTGTGTTTCTGTCATTTATATCTAAAATTTAAAAATATAATTTCACTTATTTCTTGTTGGCCTTTTAAAAGGAAAATGAGGCAAGTAAATTGATTTTAAAATAGCTTGGTTAAAAAAAAATCTAGCACATTAGTCAATAAGGGTTTACCAAATGTTTAATTTATATAAGATATATGTTCTTCTATTAGGCAGTTTTAGAGACCAGGGTTAGATGGGAAAAATAAAACAAAACTTGATTTTCTTGAAACACTACAATACCACATTTATATTTATTTATACAGCTTAATTAATCCCCTTTTAGTTTTACTGCCAACATAAGCAATTTATATTGCAGTGGCCAAACACAAAGCAAGATATTTGGAAAGCTACTAAGTAGGGAATATTTTCTGCTCAAAGCTGGATATTTGATCAAAAGCCCTTTAAATTAAATCAGATTTTTTAAAATTGCTATTGTTTCCTTTTTTCATCAATTTTGCTTAAATAAATTTTAGTCGTTTAGGAACACAAAATGCGGAATGGTTCCCAGTGTGTTATTTAGCACAGGCCTTAAGCTTTTGGGAGGAGTTTTATTTTCTTATTGCAGATATAATCATGTTGATGCTATTTGTCATGGACCAAAACTGGACAGCTTAGTGTTTTAAAGCCAGGCCTTTCTATCAATCTTTCTGAAAGAACAATGAGATTAGCACTACAGGCTTCACATTATTGATTATTCTTAAATTTATGACTCCAAAAATTCAATGTGATAACATAGCCCAATTTCACCAATCGAAAGGTTGAAGGAGAAAGGTTAACACTTTTATCAATTCACCAAATTTTGGCATAGCCCTAATACATATGTTAATTCTATATATTGTTTTTCAAACTTTCTAATATATTTTGGATTTGGAGAAGTATTAAAATATGACTTGTGTTTAGTTTTCTTTGTCTTTAGTTCAATTGTATTACTTCTCTCTTTATAACATAATGGTAAGAAAGAATATCATAATACTACTTTAGCTGGTATGAAAGTGAAAGTGAAAGTTGCTCAGGCATGTCTGACTCTATGCTATCCCAAGGAAGATACAGTCCATGGAATCCTCCAGGCAAGAATACTGGAGTGGGTAGCATTTTCCTTCTCCAGAGAATCTTCCCAATCCAGGGATCAAATCCAGGTATTCTGGCATTGCAGGCAGATTATTTAGCCGCTGAGCCACCAGGGAAGCCCAAGAATACTGGAGTCGGTAGCCTATCCCTTCTCCAGCACATCTTCCCAACCCATCAAACTGGGATCTGCTACACTGCAGGCAGATTCTTTACCAACTGAGCTATCAGGGAAGCCCCCAAAATGTAGTTAAAACCCCATCCAGATAAGCCTTCTCCCTGTTGCCCTCTGACAGATTCTGACTTGCACAGATGTCCATTGTAAAGTTATATTATGTGACTCGATTTAATTTGGTTTTCATTGAGTGGTTCCAGTTTCACAGAATTACCATCATCCCTCCTTATCCTTATCTGTAGTACTAATTCCATGATGCCAGGGGATATCAAAGTCCTCAAATACTTCATTTGGCCTTTTCTGTCCTATCTGCAGTTTCAACAGTCACAGATTCAACCAACCCCAGATCCTCGGTTGGTTGAATCTGTGCCTTGGAAGCCTTCAGATTGGAAATCCCTGGATAAGGAGGGGCTACTGATACTAAACTCCATGTTAGACCATCTGACACATTCTTTACATTTGTGTTATTTAGCATGTCTGGAGGTAAAAAAAGTATAAAACATGGAAACTCACTCCTCTAACAGCTAAAATATACATTGTGCACTGTATCATCTTTGTCTTTGACTCTATTTCTCATTCTGACTTTTAAATTTTGATTATAGTTACAAATAACACTTCCTGTTTTGCATTTATGAGAGCATCCATTGTGACTATAAGAAATACATCTGTGACTTTTCTACTTTGGAGCTGGAAGGAAGTTTATAAACATTATAAAATTATTTCTCACAATACTCAAACCAAAGTTTAATATTCTCATATTATAACCAGGGAAATGAGAATTGAATGCTAAAATTAGTTGTTAATTGCCTAATACATTAGGGAAAGTGGTGGTCAGGTCTAGGCTGAGCGCTTGTAGTATGATCCCAGATTTGTAGATACTGTAAATAAGCTAGATGTTGTTTAGTCTCTGTTTTGTCCAACTCTTTTGAAACCCCAAGAAATGCAGACCCACAAGACTCCTCTGTCCATTGGATTACGCAGGAAGAATACTAGAGGGGTGGACATTTCTTTCTCCAGGGGATCTTCCCCACCCAGGGATCAAACTTGTGTTTCCTGCATTGGCAGGTGGATGTTTTACC
Source organism: Ovis canadensis (assembly GCF_042477335.2). NCBI lineage: Eukaryota > Metazoa > Chordata > Mammalia > Artiodactyla > Bovidae > Ovis > Ovis canadensis. The sequence goes on from NC_091250.1 coordinate 67,916,260, forward strand.
ACTTACCACTGGAGAAGCCCAAACTAGATGATGAGGTGAAGTCACTCAGTCGTGTCTGACTCTTTGCAACTGTAACCTACTATTCTCCAGGCAAGAACACTGGAGTGTATTGCCATTTCCTTCTCCAGGGGATCTTCCCGACCCAGGGATTGAACCCCAATCTCCCGCATTGGAGGCAGACGCTTTAACCTCTGAGCCATCAGGGAAGCGGATTACAGAATATTATTTACAATTAATATGCTCAGAGTTCATGAAAGGATTATATCTTGTGCTTTGCATAAGCTTCTGAGTAACATGGTCTAATTTTTTGAAGGAATTGCAACAGTGATTACTTTTATTAATAATTAACACATATTACAAGATCATTTTATTTCATTCAATCCTTTCTTGCATTTTTTGGCATAAATATGTGATTTTTGAACTGAATTTTACATTTTACTGAATTCCACATTCCATGACTCATATTCTACTTTCACATTTACAGGAGTAACTTGAGTTACTTTGAATAAAGCTCATACAAGTGATAGAATTAAAAAAAAAATTATAGTATACCAATATTTGTGGGTGTTGTTGCTGTTCAGTTACCAAGTCATGTCCCACTCTTTGCGACACCAGGGACTGCAGCATGTGATTCAGTCAGTCAGTTCAGCTGCTCAGTTGTGTCCAACTCTTTGCGACCCCATGAATTGCAGCACACCAGGCCTCCCTGTCCATCACCAACTCCTGGAGTTCACTCACACTCACGTCCATCGAGTCAGTGATGCCATCCAGCCATCTCATCTTCTGTCGTCCCCCTCTCCTCCTGCCTCCAATCCCTCCCAGTGTCAGAGTCTTTTCCAATGAGTCAACTCTTCGCACGAGCTGGCCAAAGTACTGGAGTTTCAGCTTTAGCATCAGTATTTCCAATGAACACTCAGGACTGATCTCCTTTAAGATGGACTGTTTGGATCTCCATGCAGTCCAAGGGATTCTCAAGAGTCTTCTCCAACACCACAGTTCAAAAGCATCAATTCTTTGGCGCTCAGCTTTCTTCAAGAAACAAATTTCCTTATGAAACTGGTTTTCTTTCTACTCAATGTAGCTATGCTTGAGTGGGGAATTCTCTTAATAATGTGCAACTCATATAATAAAAAAGTTACTCCATGCTGACTTAAGCAGATGAAAGAGCTACTTTAAATGAGAGGCTAGTACAGCAGCCTGAAGCTTGGAAACATTTCTTTCTTATACTTCACATTGCTGATCAAGGATAGAAATTACATTAAAAAGAGCAAAATGAAGGGTAATAAAAGGAGTTTAACTTATAGGTAGCCTGTTTGCCTGAGTTTTCTCATATAAGATGAACCAAGCTTTTCGACTCCAAATTAAAAAAAAAAAACACAAAACTTATTTCTATTCCATTTCTGAATGGTCTTCTATTATTCTGATACATAAATATATGTCTTTCTGTTAATGACTCTAGTTATATTTAGATTATGATAATTAATCTATGTGCCAAGATTTAAGAACTGGTCTTTGCAGGTATTATCTGAGGTTTTGTAAACCTAAATAAGGACTCTTTTTCTTAGTTACAGTAAATATGTTTATATTAGTGAAAGCCTTTGGAGAAGGAAACAGCAACCCACTCCAGTATTCTTGTCTGGAAAATTCCATAGATTGGAGGAACCTGGTAGGCTACAGTCCATGGGGCTGTAAAGAGTCGGACACGACTGAGCAACTTCACTACCTCACTTTATTTGCTTTATTGTTTTCTGCTCAAATTTAGAACCCTTGCTACCATTTCCATTTAAAGAGTATTTGATTGGTTGGCTAGAGTTTTTTTTTATTTCCTCCATTGTTGATATTTTTTAAATTGTAAACTCCTACCACTTTGTTACATGAGGATGAATCTTAAAGTGCAGAGCAATAAAATTTCAAGTTGAAAGAAACAAAGTTTGAAAAAAGTTAGTTTCCCAAATCAGTTCATTAGATTTGCAAAGAAAAACACCTTAATTTGTATGTTGAATTTTGGTTGGACTTCTTGATAATCTTATAGGTGCATTCAAGTTCAGATATCTTAAAAATTGTACAATCTTTACAGTATATCTCTAATATAGTTATAATTTTTAAAAGTAAAAACACTTTTAAGATTATTGATATTCACAGTAAAAACTGATATTCCAAATCTTATTTCCAACCATAAATGTGAGCATAGCAAGAGAATGTGTATCATTTTATAACTTTATAATCTGAAGCCTATTTTTTTTTTTAACTTATGGAGCATCCAGTACATGTATGTCTATACTACCTATAATTTTAAATTAGATAAGTGGTCAAGTATGAAATTCATAAAAAGAGACAAACTCACTGTTGGATTTACTCTAAAATAACTAAATAGCAAAAAATATACTATCAAAAGATATGAAATATTTTCCAAAAGTACAACAATTCAAGTTATAATTTTCATAATTACTACTAAATTAAGAATTCAGGAACATATAAGGCATAATTAAGTACTTCAGTTCAGTTGCTCAGTCGTGTCTGACTCTTTGTGACCCCATGAATCGTAGCACGCCAGGCCTCCCTGTCCATCACCAACTCCTGAAGTTCACTCAGACTCGCATCCATCGAGTCAGTGATGCCATCCAGCCATCTCATCCTCTGTCATCCCCTTCTCCTCCTGCCCCCAATCCCTCCCAGCATCAAAGTCTTTTCCAATGAGTCAACCCTTCACATGAGGTGGCCAAAGTACTGGAGTTTCAGCTTTAGCATCATTCCTTCCAGAGAAATCCCAGGGCTGATCTCCTTCAGAATGGACTGGTTGGATTTCCTTGCAGTGCAAGCAGCTCTCAAGAGTCTTGTCCAGCACAACAGTTCAAAAGCATCAATTGTTCGGCGCTCATCCTTCTTCACAGTCCAACTCTCACATCCATACATGACTACTGGAAAAACCATAGGCTTGACTAAACAGACCTTAGTGGGCAAAGTAATGTCTCTGCTTTTGAATATGCTATCTAGGTTGCTCATAACTTTTCTTCCAAGGAGTAAGCGTCTTTTAATTTCATGGCTGCAGTCACCATCTGCAGTGATTTTGGAGCCCCCAAAATTAAGTCTGACACTGTTTCCACTGTTTCTCCATCTATTCCCCATGGAGTGATGGGACCGGATGCCATGATCTTCGTTTTATCATACAGTAAATAAATTTAACCATTTTGTGTGAAACCACACTTGAAATTTTATCTAATAATTTTAATTAGTACTCAAATACTGTTTTCCAATTCTACCTTAAATAACATTATAAAAAGCTACATAGAATAAAACAAGTTAAAATTCACATACCACATATAATTTTAGAGGTGACTAGTTTTCCTTTGTGGAGGGAGATGAAGGTATTAATTAATTAATCAGCAATTTAAATATCTTCCTTCTCTAAATTATTTCCTGAAAATTAACAAGCTACTTTTTATGGGATACATAGAAATAATACTTACTAACACACAATTTCTAATTTGAAAACGTTTACTGTAGTTAATTTAGTAAAATAATTCAGTTCAGTTCAGTTGCTCAATCATATCTGACTCTTTGCAATCCCATGGACTAGAGCACATAGGCTTCCCTGTCCATCACCAAATTTTGAGCTTGCTCAAAAGCATATCCATCAGTTCGGTGATGCAATCCTACCATCTCATCCTCTGTCATCCCCTTCTCCTACTGCCTTCGGTCTTTCCCAGTATCAGAGTCTTTTCCAATGAGTCAGTTCTTTACATCAGGTGGCCAAAATATTGGAGTTTCAACTTCAGCATCAGACCTTCCAATGAATATTCAGGACTGATTTCCTTCAGGGTTGACTGGTTGGATCTCCTTGCAGTCCAAGGGACTCTCAAGAGTCTTCTCCAACACCATAGCTCAAAAGTGTCAATTCTTCAACACTCAGCTTTCTTTATGGCCCAACTCTCACATCCATAACATGACTACTGGAAAAGAACATAGCTTTGACTAGATGGACCTTTGTCAGCAAAGTAATGTCTCTGCTTTTTAATATACTGTTTAGGTTGGTCATAGCTTTTTTTCCAAGGAGAAAGTGTCTTTTAATTTCATGGCTATAGTCCATTTTCAGTGATTTTGGAACCCAAGAAAATAAAGTGTCTCACTGTTTCCATTATTTCCCCATCTAACTGCCATGAAGTGATGAGACTGGATGCCATGATCTTTGTTTTCTGAATGCTGAGTTTTAAGTCAGTTTTTCACTCTCTTCTTTCACTTTCATCAAGGGCCTCATAGTTCTTCTTTGCTTTCTACCATTAGGGTGGTGTCATCTGCGTATCTGAGGTTATTGATATTTCTCCCGGCAATCTTGATTCCAGCTTGTACTTCATTCGGCATTTCGCATGATGTACTCTGTATATAAGTTAAATATACCATGTGACAATATACAGCTTTGACCTACTACTTTCCTGATTTGGAATCAGTCTGTTGTTCCATGTCTGGTTCTAACTGTTGCTTCTTGACCTGCATACAGATTCCTCACGAAGCAGACCAGGTGGTCTAGTATTCCTATATTTTTAAGAATTGTCCACAGTTTTGTGATCCACGCAGGCAAAGACTTTGGCATAGTCAATAAAGCTGAAGTAGGTATTTTTCTGAAACTCTCTTGCTTTTTCTATAATCCAACAGATGTTGGCAATTTGGTCTCTGGTTCCTCTGCCTTTACTGAATCTAGATTGAATATCTGGAAGCTCACAGTTCACATACTGTTGAAGGCTGGCTTGGATAATTTTGAGCATTACTTTGCTAGTGTGAGATGAGTGCAATTGTGAAGTTATTTGAATATTCTTTGCCATTGCCTTTTTTGGGTTGGCAAAAAAGAAAAAGAAAAGAAAAAAGAAAAAAGGCAACAGACAAGAAGCAGAAACAGGTAAGTTTGAAGTTTAGCCTTGGAGTACAAAATGAAGCAGGGTAAAGGCTAACAGAGTTTTACAAGGGAACATACTGGTCATAGCAAATACCCTCTTCCAACATGAGATGAATCCACACCTGAACATCACCAGATGGTCAATACCGAAATCAGATTGATTATATTCTTTGCATCCAAAGATGGAGAAGCTTTGTACTATTGGCAAAAAGAAGACCTGGAACTGACTGTGGCTGAGAACATGAACTCCTTATTGCCAAATTCAGCTTTAAATTGAAAAACGTAGGAAAACCCACTAGACTATTCAGGTATGATCTAAATCAAATCCCTTACATTATACAGTGGAAGTGAAAAATAGATTCAAGGATTAGTTCTGATAGAGAAAGTGCCTGAAAAACTATGGACGGAGAACTATGGATGATATTGTACTGGAAGCAGTGAACAAGACCATCCTCAAGAAAAAGAAATGCAAAAAGGCAAAGTGGTTGTCTAAGGAAGCCTTACGAATAGCTGAGAATAGAAGAGAAGCTAAAGGCAAAGGAGAAAAAGAAAGATATACCCATCTGAATGCAGAGTTCCAAAGAATGGCAAGGAGAGATAAAACTTTCTTCAGTGATGAATGCAAAGAAATAGTTGAAAACAATAGAACGGTAATGACAAGAGATCTCTTCAAGAAAATTAGAGATGCCAAGGGAATATTTTAAGCAAAGATGAGTCAGTAAAGGAGAGAAATGGTATAGACCTAACAGAAACAGAAGATATTAATAAGAGGTGGCAAGAATACACAGAAGAACTGGACAAAAAAGATCTTCATGACCCAGATAATCACGATGGTGTGATCACTTGCCTACAGCCAGACATCCTGGAGGGTGAAGTCAAGCGGGCCTTAGGAGCATCACTACAAACAAAGCTAGCTGAGTTGATGGATTTCCAGTTGAGCTATTTCAAATCCTAAAAGATGATTCTGTGAAAGCTACACTCAATATACCAGCAAATTTTGAAAACTCAGCAGTGGCCACAGGACTGGAAAAGGTCAGTTTTCATTCCAATCCCAAAGGAGGGAAATGTCAAAGAATGTCTACCACACAATTGCACTCATCTCACACACTAGCAAAGTAATGCTCAAAATGCTCCGAGTCAGGCTTCAACAGTACGTACACCAAGAACTTCCAGATGTCCAAGTCGATTTAGGAAAGGCAGAGGAAGCAAAGATCAAATTGCCAACATCCATTAGATGATAGAAAAAACAAGAGAATTCCAGAAAAAAATCTACTTCTGCTTTATTGATTATGCCAAAGTGTCAGGAAGCATTTAACAGGAGACTTCCTGTGTGCTGTTTTGGATCTGTCATGAATCCTCTGTCCTTTATTAATTCCTGAATATTCAGGAAATAAGCAGAGTAGCAAGCTACTCCTAGGGGCTTAAGAATGCATGTATTTCCTTTGTTAGTTTTTCCATATGGTGATAAATAACTATTTATGACCCTCTTCCATTTTATGAACCATATGGAAATGTGATTATTTACAACCCTCTCTCTTTCATATGGATGACCTCATGTTTCCTTGATAACTTGTAAGTTTTGATTTTATCTCTGTTGAAAATAGCTATCTTGTAAGACAGTATGAATACCCACACAATGTTGAATAAAACACCTTTGCTCCATCAGAGCTTGGGTCCCCGTGTCTTCTCTCTCTCTCTCAGGCTAATTCTCCAGAGCACAGAAGCCCTCTGTGTTTACTTTCCTGCTCAGGCTTCTAAGACCCTCTCAAGAAGGCATTCTGTGCCTTCACCCCATCGAGAGGGCTCCAGGTGCCTTCGTGAACAGCACAAGCCCCGTGTCAGGAGCTTTATTGTTTTTCTGCATAAACCAAGGAATATCAGCCTATTTCTCTCTCCTTTACTTCCTTATCATTGATTCTGGACCGCCAGGTTCCGGTCCATTAAAGGACCTCAACACCAAAGACTTTGACTGTGTGGATCACAACAAACTGTGGAAAATTTTTAGAGATGAAAATTCCAGACCACTTTACCTGCCTCTTGAGAAATCTCTATGCAGGTCAAGAAGCAACAGTTAAAACCGTACATGGAACAGACTGTAAATTGGGAAAGAAGTACATCAAGGCTGTATATTGTCACCCTGCTTGTTTAACTTATATGCAGAGTACATCATGAGAAACACTGGGCTGGATGAAGCACAAGCTGGAATCAAGATTGCCAGGAGAAATATCAATGACCTCAGTCATGTAGATGGCACTACACTTGTGGGAGAAAGTGAAGAACTGAAGAGTCTTTTGATGAAAGTGAAAGAAGAGAGTAAAAAAGTTGGCTTAAAACTCAATATTCAAAAAACTAAGATCATGGAATCTGGTCACATCACTTCATGGCAAACATATGGGCAAGAAATGGGAACAGTGAAACACTTTATTTTCTTGGGCTCCAAAATCACTGCAGATGGTCACTGCAGCCATTAAATTAAAAGATGCTTACTCCTTGGAAGGATAGCTATGACCAACCTAGACAGCATGTTAAAAAGCAGAGACATTACTTTGCCAACAAAGGTCCAGCTAGTCAAAGCTGTGGTTTTTTCCAGTAGTCATTCTTGTATATAAGAGTTGGATCTAAAGAAAGCTGAGTGTTGAAGAATTGATGCTTTTGAACTGTAATGTTGGAGAAGACTCTTGTGATTCCCCTGGACTGCAAGAAGATCCAACCAGTCCATCTTAAAGGCAATCAGTCCTGAACATTCACTGGAAGGTCTGATGCTGAAGATGAAACTCCATTACTTTGGACACTTGTTGTGAATAACTGACTCATTGGAAAAGACCCTGATGCTGGGAATGATTGAAGGCAGGAGGAGAAGAGACAATGGAGGATGAGATTATTGGACGGCATCACTGACTCAATGGACTTGAACTTGAGTAGTCTCCGGGTTTTGGTGATGGACAGGGAAGCTTGGCATGCTGCATTCCATGGGCTGGCAAAGAGTCAGACACGACTGAGTGACTGAACTGAAGCTGAATCAATATTTAATTGTTCAATTCATATGCTTCTTCCTCTAAAAATAGCCAGTTTATAAACTATGGTGGCTGGGGAGAGCAGAGGTTGATAATGGAGAAAGCCTTTTTAAGATCCTTTCCTCCTAAAATAAAAGGATAGTATTCTCAGACACACTGATTATATTTATATATAGATAATATTATGTGAGAGTAAATATAACCTGTTTTTATCCATCTAATTTAGTTATGCTTTCTCTCCATGACTAATCATAGGGGAACATATCTATTTCGAGGCTGATTTATATGAAGTATATATATATATATATATATATATATATATATATATATATATAACCTTCTAAGTCATACATTAAGTGGGCTCCATTAGTGACCTGTCATGAGCTCATGCCCATTAAAAATGTATAAAATATTTCCTATGTTCTATGATCTGACAAGACCATTATAAGTTAATTTAGTATGCAATATATTTTTAAATACATACAACTTTTATTATTTTCAGAAATTAAAAGTCATTCATAAAAGCGGTTTATATAAAACAACTTTAATTAAGTAATTTGTTCATTCCCCTGTGACAGTCTTCACACATGATTGAAGATGCAGGCTGAATAAGCATCACCATTTTTAATAATTGCAACATATTCTGTTAAATGCAAAGAAACATAGTCGTAATTAGGAAAGAAAAAAATAATAAAAGTATCTACTAAATATGTGTTATTGAAATATTTTATTAAAATGAAGTGCATACTTAATGAGTGATGCTGAGTAGTCACATTTGATACTGTAAAACCAGGGTCAACAAAAGAGCAAAATATTCATGGCAAGCATGGATTACTTCAGACTCCTGATAAAAGCTGCCGGATTTCAGAAGGCAATCATTATGGTCACACAGACAAATGCATGTTGGAGAAAAACCTTTACAAAGACAACTTTTTTAGTAATACCTTTGAATATTAAGCACTTGTTATCAAAGATTCTAAAGGGAACATATTAGCGCTATAGAATCCAGACAATCTAAATATTAAATAATTAAGATAAAATCATTATACGGTTGAAGTAGGTTAATGCATAGTAAAACAATTAAGTAGATAATGTAGACATCAGTACAAAAGCTCCTTCTAGTCTTCTACTACTTGTGGTTAGAGCCAGCAGTCTTCTATGTAACAATATTTTGGGAAGTGCCAAGAAGACTATTGAAGTTATATGATGTATTTTCCTCAACATTTTATCATTATTTTTTATAGTTTTGTCAGGAGTTTTACCTTTTCTTCCTAGAGAAGCGAATGACAACTTAGTCAAGTATTTGTGCCTAGAAAATCCCATTAGGAGTCACAAAGAGGTGGAAAAAACTGAGCTACTGAGCACACACATGCCTTTACTTTAAGTTTGGTATTCTAATGTATTTTAGCTAATATTTTAAAAAATAATTATATATAAATTCCAGAAAAAATATATTGAATGTGAATGAGTTTGTCAGTTTGATGGAAGAGAATGAAAAGAAACACAAAGGCACAAGGTCAATGCAAACTAAATTAACCAACTTGATGTTCCTTGTTGAGGCAAACTGGTTATTTGTGGCCTGCATTTTCAAATGTTAAATTTTCACTGCACTTAGCAACTTTGTTTATAGAAAATCAATGATTACACTATGTTCTCTGAAAAATACAACTTTTAGTAATGAAAATACTCTTTTAGTATAATAATATGTAGTCTTGCTGTAAGGCACAGGATTCAAAACTCCCTCTAGACAATGGAAGATTTTAGATGAATGAAATAATTGGAAAAAATGATACTATAGTGAAGTGATTTTTATGAATAGTAATGAAAACCATTGAGTAAGGCCTTCTACATATCACACATTGGGCAAAACTTTATATATATATTATCTCTTTTAATTTTAATTGAAATTAATTTTAATAATTAATTAACACATGACAGAAGAAGTTTTATCACCATTCTCTATATTTGGAGTCTGAGTCAAAAGGACCACATTGGTCAAAGTCATACAATTAGTAAATTAAAAAGTAGAGCTTTGTTCTTCGGCCTAATAACCTTAAGCATCAATGTTTTAAAGCATCTTTTGAGCATAAACTTTCTTTCATGTTTCACCAGACCCAAACTGCTGTAGTTTCATGACCTAAGTTTCTTTATTAAATTAGTTCAGAAAATTAAGTGTTGTAATATCATGTGTCTATTCAATTTATATATATGACTGAACGACTAAGTACACACATATTTATATGGATATAGCTCAACATGTTATTGTTGTTGTTTAGTCACTAAGTCATCTGACTTGTTTGAGACCCCATGGGCTATAGATGTCTCCTCTGTCCATGAGATTTCCCAGGCAAGAGTACTGGAGTAGACTGCCATTCCCTTGTCTGGGGAATCTTCCTAACCCAGGGATTGGACCCACGTCTCCTCAACTGGCACAAAGAAACACAAGCTGGAATCAAGATTGCTGGGAGAAATATCAATAACCTCAGATATGCAGATGAAACCACCCTTATGCCAGAAAGTGAAGAGGAACTAAAAAATCTCTTGATGAAAGTGAAAGAGGAGAGTGAAAAAGTTAGCTTAAAGCTCAACATTCAAAAAACAAAGATCATGGCATCCGGTCCCATCACTTCATGGGAAATAGATGGGGAAACAGTGGAAACAGTGTCAGGCTTTATTTTCTGGGGCTCCAAAGTCACTGCAGATGGTGACTGCGGCCATGAAATTAAAAGACGCTTACTCCTTGGAAGAAAAGTTATGACCAACTGAGATAGCATATTCAAAAGCAGAGACATTACTTTGCCAACTAAGGTCCATCTAGCCAAGGCTATGGTTTTTCCAGTGGTCATGTATGGATGTGAGAGTTGGACTGTGAAGAAGGCTGAGCACTGAAGAATTGATGCTTTTGAACTGTGGTGTTGGAGAAGACTCTTGAGAGCTGCTTGGACTGCAAGGAGATTGAACCAGTCCATTCTGAAGGAGATCAGCCCTGGGATTTCTTTGGAAGGAATGATGCTAAAGCTGAAGCTCCGGTACTTTGGCCACCTCATGCGAAGAGGTGACTCATTGGAAAAGACTCTGATGCTGGGAGGGATTGGGGGCAGGAGGAGAAGGGGACGACCGAGGGTGAGATGGCTGGATGGCATCACTGACTCGATGGACGTTGAGTGTGAGTGAAGTCCAGGAGTTGGTGATGGACAGGGAGGCCTGGCGTGCTGCGATTCATGGGGTCGCAAAGAGTTGGACATGACTTAGCAACTGAACTGAAATGAACTGAACTGAACTCAACGTATCATACCCCATATTCTGAATCTCATTTTGATAATAAAATGTGCTGTCATGAAGGAAAGAGAAACTTAAATGACATCTTTCAAGTATAATAGGAAATGTAAATAACAGATCCATTACAACATATCAGATACTGAAGTTATGAAAAATTATCTAAGACAGAGTATATTTCCATCAAGTTACTTCACAAGCAATGTTGACACAGGACAAGTAAGGAACAAAGGTGACTGATTCTAATCACATAGTTGATATAATTATGTGTATTAACATAAAGTCATTAATAGAATAAATGAACAACTGTGTGTTTCCATTCAACATAATATTGCATATTCATAAGTCTCTTCAAATCTGGTTTTCTCCCTACTAATTATTTTTCTTTCTCCCCTAAACTTCGGACATTATTTCCCATATACCACAATTGACATGATCTATTCTCATATCTCCCCTGTTTGATTTAAAATTAGAATGTGTGTGTGTATAGCATGTTTGAAATTCCTTTTCTCCATTTTGTCATTTAAGCTTCACTCTTCCATTGAGCTGCAATTTAAATCCATTTTTTTAAGACTGTGCAGTAGTAATCATTTGAATGCTTGCATAATACGGCAATAATAATTTTTTAGTGTATGGCTTGGCTTTAAAATTATTTTTGAAGTGACTAAAATATTCCAGACATTTTATGGAGCATGGAAGCTACCAAGATGAAAATGACAAATATAGTCCCTGAAGTATAGATATAGCTGGGCCAATAATCAAGAATATAAATATTTTAAGTGAATGCTAACTGCTTTTGAGAAGATAGAATATTGAGACAAATATTATTTGGAGACAGAATGTTAAATTGGCTAGCATCCTTAAGATTGGGTCATAGAGAAATGCTCTTTTAAAGGCATGATTAGTTTTAGACTCCACACAATAGCTACTGGAACTCAATAAATAAATTCCTCAAGGTAGCAGGATAGAAGATTAAACCACAGAAATCAATTGCATTTCTTTATACTACCAATGAAATATCAGATATAAAAAGAAAAAAAATCATTTTGAAATTTACATTAAAAAAATAGAATACTAAGGAGGGACTTCCCTGGTTATCTGATGGTTAAGAATCTACCTTTCAATGCAGGGGCCATGGGTTTGATCCCTTGTTGGGCAACTAAGATCCCAGATGCCATGGACTAGGCAATTAACCCCACATGTGGCAACCACTGGGTTTGCTCACTACAACAAAGATCCTGTGTGCCACAGCTAAAACCCAATGCAGGCATTTATATATATATGTATATATATATATATATATATATATATATTTATATATATGCAGGCATTTATATATATATATATATATATATATATATATATAGAGAGAGAGAGAGAGAGAGAATAGGCAAGTATTAGATTGGGAGAAATGTTTATAACATACATGTGGATCCCAAAATATTTAAGTTTAAACAAAATAACTCTGATGTTAAAGATACAAACCAGAAAATGAACAACAATTACAATTTCATGAAGAAAGATTTTATGGAGGAAAATGGCAAATAAGTAAACTAGCATATGAAAAAATATTCAATATCTTTAATGAAATATAATTAAATCCATAATGAGACAGAGCCTCACATCCAACTGAACGATGGTAAGGAATGTAACAACCAGAACTCTACATTGCTTGAGGGAGTGTAAAACAATCATTTTAGCAAACAATATGGTAACATTATACAGTTAAAAATATACCTTTTCTATAGCTCAACATTTTTACCGCTAAGCATATATCCAGGAGAAATAAAATCAAATGCCAATATAAAGAATTTTACAATAATATTTCTGGAAACTCTATTCATAATCAAACATAAAGCAGAAGACAACCTAAATGTCTCTTATCTGGTATAAATGTATATATTCATACAATGTACTACAAATATGGACTTAAAAAGGACAAATTACTGATTCATATAACATTATAATATGCAGCCTTATCATACTCCTTTCTTTTATATTTCAGAAATATCGAATGATAAAATATGAACTCTTCTGCTATTGTGAAATTTAATGCTATGGGATTTATAATGTTATCTGTGCATTGCTCAGTCATGTCCAACTCTAATATACAGGTTACCTAGTGGCTCAGATAGTAAAGAATCTGCCTTCAATGCTGCAGACCTGGGTTTGATCCCTGGGTCAGACGATCCCCTGGAGAAAGAAATGGCAACCCACTCGAGTATTCTTGCCTGGAGAATTCCATTAATAGAGGAGCAAGGCAGGCTACAGACCAAGGATTTGCAAAGAGTTGGACATGACTGAGTGACTAACACACACACAACATTATAAATCCGCAGCATTAAAATTCACAAAAGCAGAGGACTTCATAGTTTATCATTCCATATTTCTGAAATTTAAAAGAAAGTAGTATGGCAGGCTGCATATTGTCATCTTGCTTACTTAACGTATATGCAGATTACATTATGTGAAATGCTGCGCTGGATGAATCACAAGCTGGAATCAAGACTGCTGGGAGAAATATCACAATCTCTGATATGCAGATGATACCACTTTAATGGCAGAAGAACTAAAGAGCCTTTTGATGAAGGTGAAAGAGGAGAGTGTAAAAGCTGGCTTAAAACTCAACATTAAGAAACTAAGATAATGATATCCAGTCCCATCTCTTCTTGGCAAATATATGGGGAAAAAGTGGAAACAGTGACAGATTTTATTTTCTTGGGCTCCAAAATCACTGCAGACAGTGACTGCAGCCATGAAATTAAAAGAAGCTTACTTTTTAGAAGGAGAGCTATGACAAAATTAGATAACATATTAAAAATCAGAGACATCATTTTGCTTACGAAGGTCCCTATTGTCAAAGCTATGGTTTGTTCAATAGTCATGTACAGATGTGAGATATGGACCATAAAGAAAGCTGAGTGTTGAAGAACTGATGCTTCTGAAATGTGGTGCTGGAGAAGACTCTTGAGAGTCCCTTAGACAGAAAGGTGATCAAATCAATCAATCCTAAAGTAAATCAACCCTGAATATTCATTGGAAGGACTGATGTTGAAGTTGAAGCTCCAGTACTTGGTTACCTGATGCAAAGAATCAACTCTTTGGAAAAGACACTGATAGTGGGAAGGATTGAAGGCCAAAGGAAAAGAGCCAGCAGAGGATGAGATGGTTAAAGAGCATCATTGAGTCAATGGACATGAATTTGAGCAAATTTAGGTAGATAGTGAAGGACTGAGAAACCTAGCCTGCTATGGTCCACAGGATCACAAAGAGTTGGACACAACTTAGCAACTGAACAACATATTTCTGAAATTTAAACCTGTCAAAACTATTATATGGTGAAAGAAAGCAGAAGAGAATTTTCTACCAATGATTTAGTCAAAATGAAGACAGTATTGATTGGAAACTGAGATAAAGGGAGTTATATCTATATTTCAATAAAAGCACACTCTACATGGATGTATCCATTTACCAAAGCATATAGTACTTATATTTAATACCTATTCTTTTTAAAGTATCCAACATATACCTCAACAAAGCAAAGCATTGGGAAGATATTTCAATAAGGACATTCTAAGAAAAGTGCTCCAGAAAGATCAATTAAGATGAAAACACAGCCCCTTACTGTGTTTCTGTGCATTTCATCAAGTCCAAAACTTGATATTTTATACATTACATTCCATCTATACTTTCCTCCACAGTGATATTTCTCAGGCAACATTCCCATCTCTCTTCTGATCCATTCTCCCCCCTCCACCCTTTTTAACTGAATGCTTATCCTCAGCATGAAGCAGGCTTCAATTTCTAAGAAAAATCTACCTCCCCCAACTTCATATCATTCTTGTTTTCTCATTTCCCACACTGAAATCTCAAGTCTCCCTATAAATCCAATCCCCTTATAGGACTGAAAATGAGAATACTGTATTCTTCATTGATAACAATGAAATCTTTGAATTATCCTAAATTCATTTTCTCATACTCTATGTCAATTTCTTCAGCAAATCTTGTCGACTCAACCCTGGAAATACTTCCAATTTTTATCAGCAATTTACTGCTCTCATCCACCACAAACACTAGGACCAAAGGCAATGTTATCTAGATCGTTGGTTATTCTCACGGCCTAAGTGGTTTCCCGGCTTCCAGTCATCAACTTTTCTGTCTGTTGACAGCTCCAGCACCATAGCCAGGATAGTCTCCTTACCATGCATGTGTGCCCAGTCACTTCAGTTGTGTCCAGCTCTTTGCAACCCCATAGACTGTAGCCCACCAGGCTCCTCAGTCCATGACATTCTCCAGGAAAGTATGCTGGAATGGGTTGCCATTTCCTTCTTTACAGGATCTTCCTGAACCAGGGATGAAACCCACGTCACTGATTCTTCACTGATGGAGCCATCAGGAAAGCCCATATCCTTACCCTATCCCTGCTCTATTTCAAATTCTCTAAGGGCAGTGTAGAGCTGACCTTATCATCATGACCTACAATCCTTCCTCCATCTGAGATCTTTTCCATTCTGAGCATGTCTTCTACTACACTGAGCCTTACTGGCTCCTTTGTTTTTCTTGGGCCACAGTTTTGAGTAGTTTTTCTCTGTTTCCTCCTTTAAGACTTCAATCAAATGTCTCCATCTCAGTGATCTTGACAAGGACAGTTTTGGTGGAATATTAGGTGTAAAATGCTGATTAAAGTGGGCTGAAAAGAAAAGTGGTAAAGAAGAATTTGAGACCAAAGGTAGACTATCCCTTGAGGAACTTGACCAAAGTAAGAAACAGAAAGATAGTTTTTCGTTGCTTTGTTTAAGTGGTGGGGTTAAAGAAAAACTTATTTTGATGTCTGTTAAAAAAGTAAGACCTATCACCATAGGTGTCAAGAGTATCACAGTAGGTGAGAGCTATCAGGCTCAACTTTAAATACAGAAAAAAAAAAAAATAGGGGTTAATAGCCAAGGAGAATTTGGTGTGTGTGTGGTGGGGGGGAGGAAGGGGGAGGTGATTTGTTAGATGGGAAATTACTGAGAGGAAGCATAAAGAGTAGAGAGATTCACTGTAAACTGATCTAACAAAATTCTTCCTTGAAGGTATGTCATGGTGGTCAGATATCACCTATGAGATGATGTGGGATAGAAGAATTTAATTAAGATGTTGAGGATGAACTGATAACAGAGGTTGGAGAATTCTCTCCAAATTGCATTAGCAGGATTCTTGCCAAAATTGCCACTGCTTTGATTACAGTTTTTGGTACAGTTACCATTTTTCACTATTTGGTAAATAAAACTACATTTACTTCTAAAGTATTTGTTTTTCTCATTTATCAATGGAATTAAATATTTATAAAAGGTTAAATCTTTGTGTTTATTATTTTCAGAATAGAATTTTAACAATAATTCTTATATAAGTAAAGGACAGAATACAAAGAAAGTTTCTTCCTTTGCAACAAAGATTATAACCACATCAGAATATGGTAAGGATCCTTCAGGTCTCTCTTGTGTCTGTCTTGTAAAATAATTTCCCAAGACAACATGATTTTCTTTAAGTGACTCTTCAGTTTTACTTACATGTCAAGGGCACAGAAATGTAAATAACTTTGCAAACAGAACAAGTTCTGGAGACTGAGACTCTTAAACTAACTTTACTTAGCTGTTAACTTTACTTAACTTTACTTAGCTCTTAAATTCTTTGAGATACCTGAAGCAAAATTATGAGTGATAGTTGTCCTTCACTCAGAATTCTAGGTTAAGAGGCACCTAAGGCATGGAGGAGTTATAGTGAATAGCACAAGTTCTGCTGGGCTATGATTCAGCATGTGTTCCCGGCTATTTCTTTGTTGTCAATTACAGAAAATGATATGCATTTGTTACATACTGATGTTGATGCTCTCCAGAGATTCTGACAGAGATGAAGAAATAAATAATTTGAGGTGAGTATATTAAAAGTGACTCTCATGTTGACATAACCATTTTATGGTTTTAACAGAGAACTATCTATATCTGGTTAATAATATCATTTTCATGTTGAGTTTCCTGCATTCTTGAACTAAAATACAAACAGCCTTTCAGAACAAAAGTTTTGACTGTGCCTTTTATGTGAGTAGAGCTTACTCTGGTAGGTTGGGAATTCATTAGGTGAATTGACACTGCAATTGGTTGTCTTCAATTGGAAAAAAAGAAAACATGAAAATTCTGTGAAATATTGATGTTCTTTTTTGAAACCTTTTTTAAAGAAAAACTGTGAAGCAGCATAAATTAAAGGTGACTCTTCCTCCCTTTATGGAATCCCTTGATTTTGCTTTCAGTCAACTGAACATTTCCTGGCAAATTTAAATAGAAAGGGATTTATTAGCCAGTATTAGGGCTTCCCTGATATCTCAGTTGGTAAAGAATCCTCCTGCAATACAGGAGACCAGGGGTTGATTCCTGGATCTGGAAGAACCCCTGGAGAAGGGATAGGCTTCCCAATCCAGTATCCTTGGGCTTTCCTTGTGGTTCAGCTGGTAAGGAATCTGCCTGCAAAGCTAGGAGACCTGGGTTTGATCCCTGGGTTGGGAAGATCACTTGGAGGAGGGAAAGGCTACCCACTCCAGGATTCGGGCCTGGAGAATTCCATGGACTGTATAGTCCATGGGGTTGCAAAGCGTCGGGCGCAACTGAACAGCTTTCACTTCACTTTGGTCATTAGGAGGATAAAAAATCATTGGAAGTATATTAAAATAAATGTTCTGGCCACATTTCCAGGAATGATTTCACTTCCAAATAAAACTGCCTCTACCATGATTATAAGCTCCACTGTAGAAAAAAAAAAAAAAAATCAAAAATCTTAGAATCATAAAGCAGAGTTGACCTAACTGCACTTTTTTATTTTTATTTTTTCCTCAGCTGTGTCAGTACAAGGGACGTCTCAACTCCTTCCTCCCTGTTCCAGTAATTCAAATTTAAATTTATACTATTTGAGTAACCAAAGTATATCCAGAAAATTAGCTGCAAAGGCATTTGAGAAATAATTTTAGATCCTCAGCGTCTTCTGGAAATGAATTTGGGCTTCCCAGGTGACTCAGTAGTAAAGAATCTACCTGTTAATACAGGAGCCACAAGAGATTCAGTTTCCATTCCTGGGTCGAGAAGAGCTCCTGGAAGAAGAAACAGCAACCCACTCAAGTATTCTTGCCTGGATAATCCCCACAAACAGAGGAACCTGGTGGGCTACAGTTCATGGGACTGCAATGAGTCGGACATGACTGAGCGACTAAGCATGCAGGTATACGAATGAATGTTAAAAGAAAATTCAACTACATCTTAAGCATCAATACATATTACATACCTGTCATATTTTTAACCATACTTTTTAAAGTTGACTATAAATCAAAATTAGACATGAGACCCTGATTTCACTTACTTAAATTATATGATTAAAGATGAGTTTTTGTGAATAATAAAAAAAGATCATATCAAATTGTAAACTATAAGAGGCAGATAGACTCTGTAGCCCTAATTTCCTTAATGTTTCTATTTTTGAGTAAATATGACCATCTTTGTTGTTTATATAACAAACAGAACTAGGAAAATTCATTGACCTAATTTTCTGTTATTGCTAATTCTATTTTGACCGGTGCTAAAACTTTCATGGCAACTGTAACTGGAGTCTAGGACTTTTATTAAACAAGATGTATTTTCCTACAATAATATTTTTTCTTATCTATATCAGGGTCCCAAGACCCATCTCAGCCTTCATAATTTTCTTGAAGACTTTACTAGTCATAATAAATCTGTTATTACCATGGTTACAGTTTATAACATAACATAGGACACAGTTCAAAATCAGCAAAGTGAAAAGGCACATGGGGGGAAGGCAAGAGAAACCAGGTACAAGCTTTCAGGTGTCCCTGACCAGTGGAGTCATAAAGGCATAGATTTAATTCTCCCAGCAGCAGTTATAGTACACATGAAGTACTGACACGTGACTGACGTCAGTTTCTCAGACTGCATTCAAACTTCATCCCAAAGAAAAACTAAGCATTCACCACAAATCACATCATTAGGATAAATTTATCTGGCCAGGCTGGTAAGGCTTGGTCCAAGGCCTCAGGAATGAAAAAAACTAATAATAATCTTACCAAGCAGAGCATCCTAAGAGATCAGAGGGTAGGTTCAGAGCCAGCCAAGGGCTCATTCTGAAGACAGACTTTTCACCACAATCAGGAATGTGTTGGATTTTTATAACCCAGGTCTGCTGAGTTGCCTCTTTCCAGGTCGTCATCCTTGATTAGTTCACTTTTTCCCAACAGATTTAATGAGATGTTCCTATTTAAGAAGATAAATAATTTCTTTGAATCCACAGAACTCAAAAACATTGTTTCCTTTATTTAAAGAAATAATCCATTTAATCATATAAATTTATTTTTTTCTTTTAAAGTTTCATTTTACTTTGATTACACACACTCCCCCCCGCCCCCCCCCCCCCCCCCCCCCCCCCCCCCCCCGCCAAACACACACTGGAGGGAGGCTTGCAGCTCGTTTTCCCTAAAAAGACTCTTCAGCTCACATTTCCTAGTCTTAGAGACACATCCAACACCATTTGGTACAGTGTTATAGGAGGTTCATGGAAAGACTACAGTTACCTGGCTCAAGTGTGCCAGGATCTTCAGGTCAACACCAGTAAATATATGTATACACACATATAGCTAATTCAGGCTTCCCTCATGGCACAGATAGTAAAGAATCTGCCTCAATTCAGGAAACCTGGATTCAATCCCTGAGTGGGGAAGAATGGCAACCTACTCCAGTATTCTTGCCTGGAGAATTCCATGGACAGAGGAGCCAGATGGGCTACAGTCCATGGGGCTGTAAAGAGTCAGACATGACTGAGTGACTAACTATAGCTGATTCATTTTGCTGTACAGCAGAAACCTGTAAAGCAACTATATTCTAATAATTTTTTTTAATAGAAGGAGCAAGGAAAACCAGTCTCTTTTAGGAGTGCAATCTAGTGCTAGGTAAATCCTCCAGAATCAGTTAAAGGAAGTTCTAAGCAGGAGGAAGTATTAGCCACTCGATCAAAGCAGAAATAACATAGTCAGAATTAACATAAAAGAAATCCATGGCTCTCTAACAGTCAAATGAACCATTTGAAATGACAATGGAAGAAAACCTCTGTGTAAAATAGCCCCTGAAAAAAAAAAAAAAAAGACTAAATAGACTGAAGTGACTCAGAAATGTACAAGATGAGATGAAATTTGTCAGCCTTCCTGAGCTGATCAATATAATTAATAAAAATCTCCCTAAATTAGATAAGCAATGAGGACTTACTCTTTAGCACATGTAACTATATTTAATGCCTTATCATAACCTATAATAGAAAAGAATCTGAAATAGAACACATAAATATATGTGTAAAAAGCAGTGTTTTCTGTACACCTGAAACTGACAGCACTGTAAATCAACTATACTTCAAATAAAAAACAAAAATTTTAACTCCCTTCAAAAAAAGCAGCAGAAGACACTTATTTCTTCAGTAATGAACTCTTTATACATGAACCAATGCTGGCTGAATTTGAATAACTTACTTGAAGAAACAGTGTTCGTATCTGATCACAGGAAAAAAAAAAAAAAAAAAAAAGATTTGCTCTTACTACTGCCTTATCCTGGATTTGGTGATTAGTACCAAATAAGTGATCCTTGAGAAAATAAAATATAAGCTTGACAATCTGAAATAAGATAAGTGTATAGAAATGTTTAAATCTAAATGGTAGGAATAATTAAAGAAAAGTTATATCAAAGTGGCACACACAAAGAAAAAGAATTAGAGAATATCAGAACAGCAAGTGAGTTCTATGTACCTAAAAGAAGCATCAATAAAGAAGTGCTAAAAACAAAAGATAGATTTACCCAGAATTAATGTTCTTCCTGTTTTTAATTTCTATAGTTATTTGGTAATCCAAGCTTCTGAGTAAAACATGTCTGTGAATTTGACTGAAAGTGGGATACATTTCCTGATTCATATATACATTCCAAAATATGAAATATTTGTAGATTGACATTATATTCATTGAAATACCATGAATGTCACACATGAAAAACCTTAAATATCTTCTAGGGCAGTTTTGGTTTCCTATTGAAGGAGGAACCAGACAGAACAGGCTCCATCTTGAAAGCAGAACTCCATCTTGAGCTGGACTGTGGACTTTGAGCTATATGCCCAGTATCTAGGAAACGACATACCAAATGGAAAACCAGGCCCCAGGGATGGAAGAACCCCAGGACTCATACCTAGACTCTCCATTGCCTAAAAGAATACCCTAATTATCTGTGTAACCAAATAGAATCATAAATTCTATTATGCTTATTGGGGTATGACCACAGGCCTATTGACAATTGTCCACTGTTAACTACCTAGGCTTAAGGCATATGAATCACGGGTTAACTTTGATTGTATCTTTCTCTTCCTTTGTTCAGACTAGTTTCAGGGAATTTGGGGAGGTGGGTTTGGGCACGTACACTTAGGGTATATAAGGTTTTCACAAAAACTGGTTGGGGTTCTTGGCTAAGAGGAGACTGCCTTGGGCCCACAGGTGTAATAAACTACACTTCACTATCTGCATTGTCCTTCTGAGTGAGTTTGTTTCCTGGAACACATGGCTACAACATTTGTTGCGTTAGCTGGGAAACTCCTCACTTTGAAGAGATAGGCCTCATTTGAGGCCACCCCGAGGCTCTGTGGCTAGAATCTCCTAGGGAGGGAAGGCGCCTCACCTCTTTGGAAGTATTCAGCCTTTCAATGCCTTGTTTCTTCGCTTTGGCAGGTAGTGAACAGCAGCAAGGGAACTGGGTGCTCAGGTGAGGAGGAACCCATCTGTCAGGGTGGAAGAGGGGGCCTGATCACCCACCTGGGAGGGACTAGAAGGAGTGGGGACCCACAGGAGCCTGGAATAGACAGGTGGCAGTTGCTTGGTACACAGGTAGACAAGCGTGTTAGGGCTTAGGAAGGAAATTTTTGAAGGTCATTTAGGAGGTGGTGTCCACGCCATCTTGGGGAAAATTATTACTAAGCAATTGCCAGGGGATTTTTAGGGGAAGAAACTTGGTCCTTGTGTGCTCATATTCTACCCTCCCCCAGGAGGTGTCCCATCTGCTGTGAAATTCTTGACCTCCTCGGAACTGTCAGGCTAGAAGGAGAGGGATACATATGTGAGTACGAATTGGCTTT
Organism: Ovis canadensis; assembly: GCF_042477335.2. Classification (NCBI taxonomy): domain Eukaryota; kingdom Metazoa; phylum Chordata; class Mammalia; order Artiodactyla; family Bovidae; genus Ovis; species Ovis canadensis. Next base: position 67,938,631 of record NC_091250.1, read on the forward strand.
TCCAGAGATGGCCTAAGACGTGGAATAATTAACCCATCTGTGTTTTCATCTGCACCTGATCAAGTCCACAAAAGCAGAATGGATTTTGAAAGTTAAGGGAGAAACAACCATGGACCATGTGGTGTTCTGGTTTGGCTGTGCTGACCGGCAGGTGAAGACACACCGATCCCCCTTCTCACTCTAGGATCTAGCAGGTAAGGCTCTTCTCACCCCAGTTAGGAAGGAGGTGGAATGGCAATTTAAGTGTTTCATTGAGTAGAAATATTAGAAGTAAATAGGGTACCAAGAACTTCATAGACAGAATGAAAAGGAAAAGTAGAAGAAAGTCCGAGAAGGTAAGCAAGATGGGGGGAAGTGAATGTAAGGCAACTGTATTGAAGCACATGATTAAAAAGTTAAAAAGGTGGAGCCTGGTGGGCCGCAGTCCATGGGGTTGTGAAGAGTCGGACACGACTGAGCGATTTCACTTTCAATTTTCACTTTCCACTTTCATGCATTGGAGAAGGAAATGGCAACCCACTCCAGTGTTCTTGCCTGGAGAATCCCAGGGACGGGAGAGCCTGGTGGGCTGCCATCTATGGGGTCGCACAGAGTTGGACACGACTGAAGTGACTTAGCAGCAGCAGCAGCCTCAGCCATATCATCTGTAAAATGAGAACAGTTTAAAGTATGCATCATACAACAAAGGATCAGATAAGAGAAAAGAGAGCAAGAATGGAAAAAAGAGAAAAGATCAGCAGATATCTGAGTGTAAAATATTTTAAAAATTGTCTTGCTGAATTTACTATGTAATAAAAATTTTGCCACAGTATTTCCATGAGCTAAAGAGATTATTTCTCTTGCAAATTCATATTTGAAAGTATGAAAAGAAAGAGAGAATTAACAAGTATTAATTATTAGTTGGGCTTCCAATTAATTACTCAAACGGTAAAGAGTTTCTGAAGTTCAGGAGATTTGGGTTTAATCCCTGGGTTGGGAAGATCCCCTGAAGAAAGGAAAGGCAATCCCCTCCAGTTTTCCTGCCTGGATAATTCCAGGTCACACAAAGTTGGACACAGCTCAGCAACTAATAAACACAATTATTAATTAGGGATAACCTGGTGGCTCAGTCGAAATAACTCACCTACCAGTGCAGGAGATGTAGGCTCTATCCCTGGGTGAGGAAGATCCCCTGAAAAAGGAAATGAAACAGTAACTCACTCCATTATTCTTGACTGTAAAATCCCATGGACATAGAGCCTGTCAGGCTATAGTTTGCAGGGTCATAAAGAGTCAGAAAAAATGACTAAACAACTTCACCAATTGTAACTAAGCAGAGCATAAAATCTTAGGGTTGATTAAACAATAGTTAACAGTTGCAAATTGACAAGAAACCATTGATTGGTGGTCTCTAGAGTAGGAACCATTTCACCCCTTTGGCTAGAGAAGAAAATTTTAGAAATTCTATTCACATTAACATATTTAGTGTTATAGGTACTTAGTTTAAAATTTAAAATAATTAATCAACTTTATGTACATTTATCATCTGATTTTTAAATGAGCTTTAATAAAACAGAGAAGTTTATAATAGAATAAAAATGCAAGAGTGAAAGTATCTCTAGTGTAAATATATTCTATTAGTTTTCTTTTATATAGCCCTTGTACAAATAAAACAACTGGTAATAGATTATAAGATTATTCTTGGGTTCTATTTTTCTTGGTTTATGATAAAGGAGTAATATATCATTTACATGGAATAACATTAAAGAAAATGATAGGAATTAAATGATTTCTTAAAAACTCAAACTATGTGTTTGTATCACTATAGGTAATATACTATCCTACTGTATAGGAGTCTACATCAGCTTATGGAACAATGAATAGTTTAAATTGTGTCTTGAGGGATGGAGTAAAAGAGAAAATAAAAATTCTTAAAACAATGGATTCTTTGCTACCTATGAACTATAGCAAACTAAGGAAACTGTCATCAACAATATGCTCTAGAGATAACCTTTAATCATTTCAGGATCACATGAACTTTGAAAATGTCAAGGAACAAGTACTATAGCCTTTTCAGAATGGAATTTGGGTGCCTGTAGTCATCCCAGGAAGAGTTTTAAAGAAATCATTGTCGCGTTTTTCAACAAATGCAGTTAGAATACGAAACTGGATTTTTCTATCAGATAGGTATACAATCAAAAGACCTTTGTAGTCAATCTATTAAACTTTCTATTTATCATATGAGATTTAGGAAAGTATAGTATTTAAGTATTGTGCATAATATAATGAATTTTAATTATCTTGAAAAAGCAATGGTACATTGAAAAGTAATTTAAAATTAATTCTCAGTTGTAACTTGGTTGATTCAAGGAGAAAAAGAGATCTCTTTTTCTCTGAACATCTTTATATAACAAAATGGCTGTTGCTGTACTACGTTTTCATCTCCTTTTCAAATATTTATAAGTAAACACAAATAAAACATGGAATGAATGTTTGATAATATTTGTTTTGCTTGATTGAACTGTTCTTAAGGTCCAAGTAAATGAAAGATTAGTAGGAGGAGGTGGAGGAAGAGGATGGGGAATGGAAACTGTTTTGCGTTTTTGAATAATGACATTAAGAAAAAAAAAAACAGTATACTATTGCTACATCAATTCTTTCTTAGTAGAGTTATGTCTTAGAGTAGTTACAACATAAAGTACTTTTGGTCTGAAATTATTTATAGCAATAGCCTAATCATTAGGGTCTACCATACCCCCTTTATATAATTTTTAAGATCCAAATTCTAAATGTACTATAATGCATATAACTACATGCTTATAAGACAACTTTTGATTCATTGACAATGGCTTTGAGTTAATGATTTCATAAATATAAATTGATACATAATTTTGCAATGATGTTTATTATTCCTGGTATCATACAAAGGTTGTTATGGCTTGAATATTTGTATACTCTTAACATTTATATGTTTAAATTTTAATGCCCAATGTATTATTATTAGGAGGTGAGTCTTCTGGGAGGTGCTTAGGTTATGAAGGTCAAGTCCTGATTGATGGGATAGTTGTTATTTTGTTTAGTTGTTCAGTCATGTCCAACTTTTTGAGACCTTGTGGACCATACCCTGCCAGGCTTTTTTGTCTAAGGAATTTTCTGGGCAAGAATACTCAAAGGGATGGCCATTTCCTCCTCCAGGTGATCTTACCAAGCCAGGGATTAAATCTGTCATCTGCTTTGGCAGGAGGATTCTTTACCACTGAGCCACCAAGAAAGCCTTCATGAGTGGGATAATTACCCTTTAAAAAACACCACAGAATTTTCTTGCCCTTTCCACAAAGTGAGGAAACAGTGAGGAGTTTGAAGTCTACAACCTACAAAAGTGTCTTCACTACAACCTAACCATATCAGTACACCTTGGACTTCCCTGACTCCAGAATTATGGCAAATAAATTCCTGTTGTTTATAAGTTACCTTTCCTATGGTATTCTGTTATAGAAGTCTGACTAGACTAAGACAAGTATGTTCCTGGGTTAAAATTTCAGCTAAGATAGAATCTAGTGACCATATTCACTTTTGGCACCAGGGATTCTCAAAGTAGACAAGCTTATTCTCCAGAGGTTCTTATTAATTTATTCATCCAGTATTCACTAAACATACTTAGAAATAAACAAAAATGTTTGTTGTATACAAAAGAATTTTTCGCATATGTATAGATAAGAGTGGGGCTCAAAGAATGAGTAATACAGTGACAATGTAACTGCTAATAGAAATAATAGAAGCTGGTATTTAGGGAAGGAATTTGCTATGACCTCAATATAACATTCTGGTAAGAATCTTTTAGATCAATGATTTTCAATGTCACACTTTGAGTGACAACTTTTGTTCCCAAATTACCTGACTGTAGAGGAATTAGAAAGAGTTTCTAGTATGCTAAGTAAGAGGCCAGTGTCTGTCTCAGAGAGAGCAGACTGTCAGTTGTTAAAGGACAGCCAACACCCAAGATCTTTTTTCCATTTTGTGAATATACTGCTGGCCACATTCCCTCATCAGTATTCAAGGGAGATGAAGGTGGAAATTGGCCTATTTTCTAAAGGAAATTACCCTACAAGTTGTATCAGAATTGGCACCTTGGAGATTCTGCTTCAGGCAAAAAGCTTTGGAAAGGAATAGCCCGACTAACTTTATTTTCCAGAGTTTTGTTATACATACACAGACAAGTGGCACCACAGAAAGTATGAACTAACAGATCATATTTGTGCAATGAAAGGGTGCTTTATAATTTATACAATTAAAGTGTATTGAAATGCGTTTTTAGTAAACCTGATGTAGTCAGCATCCAACATTAGAATTCACCCATTACAGATATATTTAAAGGCTTATATATTCCTTTCCTGAATAAATTCTCCTGTCTGGAAAGAAATATGTGCTTAGTGTCTCAGCTGTGTCTGACTCTTTGTGATCCTTTAAACTGTAACCCGTCAGGCTCCTCTGTCCATGGGGATTCTCTAAACAAGAATACTGGTATGGGTTGCCATTTCCTTCTCCAGGGGATCTTCCCAACCCAGGGATGGAATTCGTGCCTCCTGTGTCTCCTACATTGAAGGTGACTCTTTACTGCTGAGCCATCCAAGAAGCAAGAAATAGTGATTACCCTTATTCCAATGCATTTTCATGCATATCTTCATATTTTATTACATTTAAATTCATCCCTAATGAATTTAAAATATCCTTGATTAATATGCACTGTTTACATTTTTTATCTAAGTTCATTATATCTCTATTTTAAACTTTCTTCACTCTTAATTTGTTATTTTTTTTTTTTACCAGTAGGTACAGCTATAATTTGTTTTTATTTTGACTTCAGTCTACTATTCTACTGCATAAATATTCTACAGTATGCTTATCTATTCCACTGGTGTGAACTTAGTCTCCCTTCCCTCACTTTTTCACTCCTATAACTTTTTATTATAAACCTCCATGTTTCTCTGAGTTTATGTAATTACATAACCTGTAACAGGGTTATAGGATATGCATATCTCTACTTTCACTGAATATTTTAATAATACACTCTGAAAGCACTCCAGTGAGTACTCTTGGGAGAAGTCTTAGAATTGATGTGTGTATGTGTGTGCATGTGCACGCATGCGTGCGGGTGTTCAGTCACTCAATTGTGTCTGTCTCTTTGTGACTCATGGACTGTAGCCCACAAGGCTCCTCTGTCCAAGAATACTGAAATAGGTTACCATTTCCTACTCCAGGGGACTGGACTGGAAAAGGTCAGTTTTCATTCCAATCCCAAAGAAAGGCAATGCCAAAGAATGCGCAAACTACCGTACAATTGAACTCATCTCACATGCTAGTAAAGGAATGGTCAAAATTCTCCAAGCCAGGCTTCAGCAATATGTGAACCATGAACTTCCTGATGCTCAAGTTGGTTTTAGAAAAGGCAGAGAAACCAGAGATCAAATTGCCAGCATCCGCTGGATCATGGAAAAAGCAAGAGAGTTATAGAAACACATCTATTTCTGCTTTATTAACTATGCCAAAGCATTTGACTGTGTGGATCACAATAAACTGGAAAGTTCTGAAAGAGATGGGAATACCAGACTACCTGACCTGCCTCTTGAGAAAGCTGTATACAGGTCAGGAAGCAGCAGTTAGAACTGGACAAGGAACAACAGACTGATTCTAAATAGGAAAAGGAGTACGTCAAGCCTGTATATTGTCACCCTGCTTATTTAACCTATATGCAGAGTTCATCATGAGAAACGCTGGACTGGAAGAAACACAAGCTGGAATCAAAATTGCAGGGAGAAATATCAATAACCTCAGATATGCAGATGACACCACCCTTATGGCAGAGAGTGAACAGGAACTAAAAAGCGTCTTCATGAAAGTGAAAGTGGAGAGTGAAAAAGTTGGCCTAAAGCTCAACATTCAGAAAACGAAGATCATGGCATCCGGTCCCATCACTTCATGGGAAATAGATGGGGAAACAGTGGAAACAGTGTCAGACTTTATTTTTTGGGGCTCCAAAATCACTGCAGATGGTGACTGCAGCCATGAAATTAAAAGACTCTTACTCCTTGGAAGAAAAGTTATGACCAACCTAGAAAGTATATTGAAAAGCAGAGACATTACTTTGCCGACTAAGGTCCATCTAGTCAAGGCTATGGTTTTTCCAGTGGTCATGTATGGATGTTAGAGTTGGACTGTGAAGAAGGCTGAGTGCCGAAGAATTGATGCTTTTGAACTGTGGTGTTGGAGAAGACTCTTGAGAGTCCCTTGGACTGCAAGGAGATCCAACCAGTCCATTCTGAAGGAGATCAGCCCTGGATTTCTTTGGAAGGAATGATGCTAAAGATGAAACTCCAGTACTTTGGCCACCTCATGAGAAGAGTTGACTCATTGGAAAAGACTCTGATGCTGGGAGGGATTGGGGGCAGGAGGAGAAAGGGACGACAGAGGATGAGTTGGCTGGATGGCATCACTGACTCAATGCACATGAGAGTGAGTGAACTCCAGGAGTTGGTGATGGACAGGGAGGCCTGGTGTGCTGCAGTTCATGGGGTCGCAAAGAGTTGGACATGACTGAGCGACTGAACTGAACCGAACTCTAGGGATCTTCCTAACCCTGGGATTGAACCCGTGTCTCCTGTGTCTCCGGCATTGCAGGCAGATTCTTTACCATTTAACTGTGAACCCCTTGATTTGACGAGTATCCTATTAAATATTTAAGCCATAGATGAGGGTATTTTTGGAAACAGACATGCAAATCTATGACTAAACTGGCAGTAAATAAGCTTCCTAAAATATACTGTCTTTAAACACATTTATCTTTCAAAGTAATTGTTCACAACATACAGAAAACATAATTTCTGATTAAAATCAGGTACCATTTATTTCTATCACCAATGTACTTGCTGATCCACTAATACTGTTAATTTAGTCAAATTTAAATAATATTAGCAGCAACTATATTTGCATGTATTAGTTTCATTTAATGTGTCTTTGAATATTTAATTACCCAATTATTGGAAAGAATTTTACTCAGGTGTGAATAAAAACCTTACATTTTAAAAATTGTTAGTGAGTAAGGAAATATTTCCGATATAATTTTTTCACTATATCCTACACATTTGTGATTGCATTTACATTTAAAAATATTTCCTCTGCCATAGCCCCAATGGACTTAATTGATTACAAGCATCCAATTCTAGAAAACTAATATGTCTATTAAAAATATTGAGATTGTACATCTAGACATTTAACTTGTGAATTTATACCTCTTAAAATAATATTAAAATTATATGGAAAATGTATCACTAAGCACTTTTCTTCTGTACATGTCATGACAAATATTAGCATTGTGTGCCTTCAGCATAAATGGAGTTGACAAATTGTCAGAACTCATAAATGAATAGGGTTAAAGAAGTTTCTTGAAATTTAATCCCCTCCTTCCTTGTAGAGGATTTTCTTCTTGAATTACTAACCAACACAATAAAACTGAAGTGTTAATAGTCAAGATTAACAAAAATAATGCTGATCAGATGTTTTTATTGTTTTCACTTCCAAGACTATCACAAATTTGATGTCTTCAGGATTTCATCATTAGTCAAATATCTTAGAACAAATCAAGCAATTACAAATATAATGAGTTTGATCTTTCATTTAAATCATATGTCTATAGTAACAATTGTGCTAAGAAATGAACAATCATATTTCACTGATTTCCACACAATTAAACTCTCCCAAGGAATTAAAAGATCTGACTTTAAAAGACCATGCTATTTTGTGAATTTCAAATCTTTATTTATTTATCTATTTACTTTTTGTATCTCAGCACTGGAGAGCATATTTTTTAGTTTTAAAATAGAAAGGGCAAATTTCAAAGCAGTTTTTCAACATGTGAGGTTGTGTGAAAAGGAAAATAACTTTCTCTTGTACATGGAATTTGTGTTGCTAATAATCTGACCTTAAAATTGGGAGATTATCCTGAAATATTTCAGTGGGCCCAGTATAACCCTAAATGATTCTTAAAAGTAGAAGAGATAAGAAGAAGAGGAAAACCAGAGAGATTACCACATGAGCAGGACTTGGCCAAACATTGTTGGCTTTGAAAATGGAGGGAGAAGATGGGTCATGAACCAAGGAATGTGGGCAACCTCAAGAAACTAGAAAAGATGAAGATTTTCTCCTAGGCCCTAGAAGGAACATAGACCTGCCCACACCTTGATTTTAAACTAGAGATACATTATTAACATCTGACCTTCAGAATTTGAGATAGTAAATTTGTATTGTGTAAGCCACTAATTTTATGATAACTTTTTTACACAAGAAATAGTGTTGTAGTCATGCATTCTGGGAAATAAACTCACTCAGAAGGACAATGCAGATAGTGAAGTTCAGTTTATTACACTGGCAGGCCCAAGGCAGAGTCTCCTTTTAGCCAAAGACCTTAACTAGTTTTTGTGAAAACCTTATATACCCTACGGAGAAGTCAATGGCACCCCACTACAGTACTCTTGCCTGGAAAGTCCCATGGATGGAGGAGCCTGGAGGGCTGCAGTCTGTGTGGTCGCTGAGGGTCAGACACAACTGAGTGACTTCACTTTCATGTGTTGGAAAAGGAAATGGCAACCCACTTCAGTGTTCTTGCCTGGAGAATCCCAGGGGTGGGGGAGCCTGGTGGGCTGGCATCTATGGGGTTGCACAGAGTCGGACACAACTGAAGTGACTTAGAAGCAGCAGTATGTACCCTAAGCGTATGTGCCCAAACCCACCTCCCCAAATTCCCTGAAACTAGTCTGAACAAAAGAAGAGAAAGATACAATCAAAGTTAACCCATGATTCATATGCCTTAAGCCTAGGTAGTTAACAGTGGACAATTATCAATAGGCTTGTGGTCATACCCCAATAAGTATAATAGCATTTATGATTCTATTTGGTTATACAGATAGTTAGGGTATTCTTTTAGGCAATGAAGAATCTAGGTATCAGCCCTGGGGTTCTTCCACCCAGAGGCCCTGGTTTTCCAGTTGGTATGTTGTTTCCATAGATACTGGGCATATAGCTCAAAGTCCACAGTCCGGATCAAGGTGGAGTCCTGCTTTCAAGTTGGAGACTGTTCTGTTTCTTCCTTCATTCCCCCCTCTTGATGCTCTTAACTCATAGTATGAGCATCACTCATAGAGATACATTGCACCCAGGCTCTCTGACTGCCAATTTGGGAGAACGATACCAACCTCTGTGTTACAAAGTTCATAACACATTGTAAAATGCAGGATCCACAAAGCAGAACTATCAAGGTAACTATAACAATGGTAAACATAGTTTTCCACCAATCACCCTTCACCCAAAATAGGACCGAAGTCCAAAAAGAAAGTATCATCAGACACAGCTTTTACCTGACCTTTCATGTCACCTAGGTTGGCTGATACATTGCCAGATAAATCAGGAATATATAGACAATATTCAACATTAATTATAGCACAGGCCCCTCTTTGTGCTGAAACTATGGTTAGTTTCAAGATGATACTGGCAAGTCCTTGTAGCAGCAGTTGATTGTAGAGCTTCACCTCTTCTTCTTTAAGATGATCTTGGTTTCACAGGGATCAGTGTGGTCCTTTTGTATAGTCCACTTGGCATCCTCTAGGTCTGTGTAGTATGCTCTCTTCATCCTCATATGGAGGAACCAGGGAGTGATACCTGCAACTTTAACTGCAGTAGGGCTGGTTAAAACAACAGTAAATGGACCCTTCCAATATGGGGCCAAGGAGTCGTGTTTCCAGTCCATGACCCACACCTGATCCACAGGCACAAATTTGTGAATCTGTTCCCCAAGGGGGAACGGTACCCTTTCTTGTACAAACTTAGTTACCTGGTTTATTACCTTACACAGTTCTAGCTGCTGTGAAATCCCATCTCCCCTTACCTGAGGCAAATTTGTTGACATCTGTTTTATTATGGGAGGGGGCCTCCCATACACAATTTCGTATGGAGAATAGCATTGGGACCATGGGGTCATCCTGAGTCTGAGCAGAGCCATTGGCAGCAAGTCCACCCAGGAGCAGTCAGTCTCTATGATCCACTTGGAGAGTCTCTTTAAGTGTCCAGTTGGTGCATTCCACCATCTCAGAACTCTGGGCCTATATGCAGTGTTCATTTTCTATTTGATGTCTAAAGTTTAGCTTAGTTGTACTAAATCAGCTATGAAAGCCAGGCCGTTGTCTGGTCCAATGCTTGTAGGAAATCCAAATCTGGGAACTATTTCCTTAAGCAGGCACTGGGCTACTTTTGATGCTCTTTCAGTCCAGGTAGGAGAAGCTTTTACCCATCCCGAGAACGTACATACCATGACCAGCATGTAATGGTGCTGTCGGTGAGGTTTCATTTCAGCGAAGTCCACTCCCAGGTGTTCAAAGGGCAGCGTGCCTTTCAGCTAAAAACCCAGATGTTTTTGTCTGAATACCTGAGAGGCAGCATTAACCTGTGAGCAGGCAGTATGGCCTAGGTGGGTCTCTTGGTGTGTTTGGCTTAGCAGAGTGTGTGCCAGCTCCTCCAATACCAATAATTCTGCTTTGGCTAACCTGACAGCCATTGTCTTTTTTTATCGGGCTAGTGCCATCAGTATATAGGACCCAATTGGGGTCTGGAACCTTGTGTCCTTCTTTCAAACAAACCCCAGATACGTTACCTCCTCCTCGCAGATCTGTGCCTTCTTCTTCAACACCCGGTAACCTGCTTCTGTCAGCAGCTGGAGCAGTGTTTTTTTCCCTTCCCAGCATTTTTTCTTGGTCTTGGGAGACAGCAGCAGGTCATCCACATATTGTAGGAGCCAACATCTGTACTTTTCATGGGTGGAATGAGTCCAGGTCATAAGCCAAGGCTTCCCCAAAGATGGTTGGGGAATTCTTAAACCCTTATGGGAGGGTCCAGGTGAGCTGCTGTTTGGTGCCCCTGCCTGGATCTTCCTATTCAAAGACAAAGATGGGCTGTGACACTGGGGCGAGACATATGCAGAAGAAGGCATCCTTGAGATCTAGGCAAGTACAAACTTTAGTCCTTGGTGAGAGGAGACTAAGTAAGGTATAGGGGTTTGGAACAGTGGGGTGTAAAGTCACAGTAGCCTGGTTGACTAGCTTGAGATCCTGTACAGGCCTATAGTCCTGTCCTCCTTTTTAACTGGCAGGATTGGTGTATTCCAAGCTGACTAGCACTCTACCAGAATGCTCACTTGTTTCAATCTATTGATGTGGGGGAGTATGTCGGCCTGGGCCTCTATTTAGCCAGCCTGGTTGAGGCGGGGGTTCGGAGGGTGGGGTGTTGTTTTCTGTCCAGTCCTCAGGGAATAATTGAGTTAGCTCTCTTTCATGCTCTTCTGGCCCACCTAGTTCTTCTTTTGGAGGCCCATGCAACCTCCACTCATCTTGAGGGTGTATTGGGAGAGAGCAAATAAGTCATAGAATCCATCCGGATGGTGGGCCTCTCCTCTGAGAAGAAAGTCACTTATGCTCCTAGTATGGAGAACAAGTGTCTTCCCAACAGGGGTACTGGGCACTCAAGAATGTTTGGCCCCCCTACTTTTAAGGTTACCATGGGTTCTTGGGGACCTAATATCTCTGAGCCCCAGCAGCCCTATTTAATTTCCAAGTCAGCAAGCCCCACAACTGTGGGAGCTCCCTTCTCCTTCCTTGCCTTAGAGCATTCATTCTTTCAGTTGCCAAAACCTTGGCACCGAGCACACTGGTTTGGCTGTAATGGGGTCGGGGCCTCCTTTGGGACCGTTTGAAGGACTGTCCTGTCCCTGGGGCAGAGGAGGTTTTCTGGAGGGCCCAAGATAGATTTTCCCAGAGCAGCAGCTAGCATTGTAAATCTCTTGTCTGTTCTCTTTAGCTCCCTCCGGCGCTCCGGCAGAGCGCAGTCTATGCTTACTTCTGATGTCTCCTTCCACTTCTTGCGAGTACTCACTGGGAGAGGCGGGTATAGTTTGGGCTGTTCGGCTGGAGCCGGATCCTGGAAGTGTTGGCCAGAGGGTTCTGTCACCAGGATTGGAGCCTGCTGAGGTGGCAGCTCTACGACCTCCAGGAGAGCTGGCAGAGAAGCAGCGGCTGCTAGAAGATTTCACCTGGCCCTGGATCAGGCATTAAGGCGGCCTCCAGTTCTGGTGGAGCACTGGGCGGTGGGCGCATTATTATTCAGTATGGAGGAGGGGGAAGGTCATCCCCATCCAAATCCTGTAGAATTTCCTTTTTTATCATCAATCAATTTTTGTACCATTAATATTTTTCCCTTTCCCTTCTGGATACAAAACCTTGTCCAAGTAAGAGGGTCTTGAGCTAACCCTAACCATGAATCAATATACGGATTTTGATCCAGGTGTTCTGGCTTTCCTGTGACTACTGTATAGATTGCTTCCATTATTTTTAAGTTCATGTTGTTGTCTGGTTGCCATCCTACTCCCACAGGGGGCCATTCGACCTCACAGAATATGGGGAGGCTGTTAGGCGTCATCTTAAACCCATGCTGCTGCTGCTGCTGCTGCTAAGTTGCTTCAGTCGTGTCTGATTCTGTGAGACCTCATAGATGGCAGCTCACCAGGCTCCTCCATCCCTGGGATTCTCCAGGCAAGAACACTGGAGTGGGTTGCCATTTCCTTCTCCAATGCAGGAAAATGAAAAGTGAAAATGAAGTTGCTCAGTTGTGTCTGACTCTTCGCCACCCCATGAACTGCAGCCTACCAGGCTCCTTCGTCCATGGGATTTTTCAGGCAAGAGTACTAGAGTGGGGTGCCATTGCTTTCTCTGATGGCTGAGGTGGAGTGAAGTAAATTGACTTTCCCAATCTTGCACAGCCAACAAGTGGCAGAAGCACAATGTATGAACAACTGTTATTGATAACAGGCATAAAAAGTTGGGCAAATTGTAGTTTCTTTTGTTAAATAATTTAATGACTACTTTGTGATACTGGTGTCTACACATGACACCAGTAGAATTCAATACAGAAAAAGTAGAATTCAATAGAATAGAATAGAAAAAGTAGAATGCAATAAAAGTAGAATTCAGTACAGAAAAATTGCAATTATAAAATCGTTTTGAAATAGTGCAATAACCAGTCATCAGAGAGATAATAAATTCATTGCTGAAGCTAATTTAGTGACACACCAGAGATACAGCTTATTCAATCTAGTCTATTATTTATTTAACTGTCACATGTAATTTTAATTTTAAATGATTTTATTTTATATTTCTAGGGAACTAAAATTTGCCCCCCTGAGCTGAAAACAGTCAAGACTCAAAAGACTGAGAAAGAAAATTTAACCTTCCCTCAAACTGGGTAAAATAATTTAGATGGAGGATCTGTTCCTGAAATAGAGCCATTAGTAGAGATATCTGCAAAAAATATGGGCTAGGTGTGGTGGGAAAAACTTGGCAGGGCTTAAAAATCAGAGTCCACTTTGTACCCCATTGCTCCTGCATGGCTCAACAAACTTTCATTTACCAAACATTTGTTTTATCATATAAATTTCCTTCCTCACCTTTGAGATCCAAAACCATTATCCCCAACATATTTTGTCTTTTGCCAAAGATAATTTTAAGGTAATTGCTTCAGGCATTTTGGTGAATTACTCAATTTTGGAGGGTCACTTCCATGTACACCTATACTAAACATTTGTTTGATTTTTCCTTTGATCTGTTTCATGTCAAGTTAATTATCAGACGAGCCAGAAAAATCTAAAAAGGGGAGAGGAAAATTGATCCTGAAATTGATTGAACAATTGCATTAAAAATTTTGTTAAGATCATCCTGAATTACAATATTACATGAAATAATAGAGGCTGACTGAAAGCCTAGTGTTGGGTCAACTTCATTATCTATATTCAGACTAGTTTTACAATATTTAAAACACTTTCCCTTTTATTTTCATAACTGGAGGCCTTAAAAAGCAAAAGAAGAGCTTCTTTTAAATTACAATTTGTAATTATATTCTCTGAAATCTTCCTAAGATTGGTAACAATTTATATCGGGATTATATAATTACTTGTTGCTCTCAAAAAAAGAAAACTGCATGAAATTTTGAAAGTATTGAAAAGATTTATAATGGAGAGAAACAGAGGATATAAGTGAGATTATAAACCATTTTATACCCCCAAGCTGCTATGATCTGAACTAGAAAGGAAGGCTACAAGTTGCCTGAATATCTGTACTATGCCAAATGTTGTAATAGACACCACGTCCTTCCAAATAGCAAACCATTTTTAACACAAAACCACAAATGATGTTTCAGCAATAGCAAAATAAAATAGATCTTATTACAGCATAGCAACTCAAACATATATTTCTAGAATCAATTAGAGAAGAAGCACTTCTCTTGTCCCTGTGGATAAATGGTTAATGCACTGAAGTGTGATATTTAATTACCTCTTTTTACTTTACCCATCATTATTTTAACTTTCATAGCTACACATGTTACACCAGCCATAAAATTATATAGTCCATTTTAAGGGGCAGTTATAGTATTTTTCTGATTTCCTGATACAGAGTATTTTGCCAGTGGTCACCACACCATGGGAAGGTTTTCCTCCAATCAGTTCCAAATTTATAAGCCCTTAAATTTTACCAGTGTCATGTCATTAAACAGAGAAATCTATGTGCCTACAATCAATTAGAAGCCTTTTCTGAGTTCTGCCCTCTTCCATTTGACCAATATACTTGCCAAGATGAAGATATTAATTCTGAATTGCCAGTCTTATCATACAAAATATCCTCAACATTGTACAAAATCCTACTATAATCAGATTTTTTTCAAGAAGAGAACATTCATCAATTTGTAGGGAAATACAAAAGAGCTAACCTATGCAGGAGACACTGATTCAATTCCTGGGTCAGGAGGCTCTCCTGGAGAAGGGATAGGCTACACACTCCAACATTCTTGGGCTTCCCTGGTGGTTCAGATGGTAAAGAACCCACCTGTAATGTGGGAGACCTGGATTCAATCCTGGGTTGGGAAGATTCCCTGGAGGAGGGCATGGCAACCCACTCCAGTATTCTTGCCTGGAGAAACGTCATGGACAGATGAGCTTGGCAGGCTACAGCCATGGGGTCACAAAGAGTTGGACATGACTGACCAACTAAGCACAGTACACATAGCTTAGCCTAGCCTACCTACAATATGCTCAGAACATGTTTATATTAGTCTACAATTGGGGCAAAATAATCAAACTGCCATCTATTTTATAGTGTTGAATATCTCATGTAATTTATTGAATACTGTATTGAAAGTAAAAACTAGAATTGTTGTCTGGGTAGAGAAAGGTTGTTATGTGTATTGGTTATTCATGTTCATAATAATAGAACCGATTGCAAGCTGAGACTCTGGTATCTTAGTACATATTGTTAACCCAGGGAAGAGATCAAAGTTCAAATTCAAAGTGGAGTTTCTACTAAATGTTTATCACTTTCAAAATATCATAAAGTTGACAAGTCTTAAGTGGAGACATCGTAAGTTGGGAACTATCTGTAATATTAATAAAAATGCTGTGTCATTATTGGTATAATCCTCAAATACATTGAACAGTTTCCTATCAATGCTCTATTTGAAAACCTACATGAAGACCTCAGCTGCTAACTGGAAAAATATATTTCTTTGATTCTACTATTCAAGATCAGTCAATTCATGATAGTTCTCATTTCTATTAGCCTTTGGTACTATGCTATATCAAATGCAATTAAGTAGTCATGTTTCCTATCTCAAGCTTCCATTCTTATAATTTTCATCTCTCCTCCCATTTTATTTTTTTGTGAGTTTGTGTCTCTCCTGACCCAATTCACTGTGCTTTAAAAGCAAAACTCTCATCAGAACTGATTCAAATGAATTCTTTTTTACGGCTGAGTAATACTCCATTGTGTATATGTACCACGGCTTTCTTATCCATTCATCTGCTGATGGACATCTAGGTTGTTTCCATGTCCTGGCTATTATAAACAGTGCTGCGATGAACATTGGGGTACATGTGTCTCTTTCAATTCTGGTTTCCTCGGTGTGTATGCCCAGAAGTGGGATTGCTGGGTCATAAGGTAGTTCTATTTGCAATTTTTTAAGGAATCTCCACACTGTTCTCCATAGTGGCTGTACTAGTTTGCATTCCCACCAACAGTGTAGGAGGGTCCCCTTTTCTCCACACCCTCTCCAGCATTTATTGCTTGCAGATTTTTGGATCGCATGAGATGGATGAAACTGGAGCCGATTATACAGAGTGAAGTAAGCCAGAAAGAAAAACATCAATACAGTATACTAACACATATATATGGAATTTAGGAAGATGGCAATGACGACCCTGTATGCAAGACAGGGAAAGAGACACAGATGTGTATAACGGACTTTTGGACTCAGAGGGAGAGGGAGAGGGTGGGATGATTTGGGAGAATGACATTCTAACATGTATACTATCATGTAAGAATAGAATCGCCAGTCTATGTCTGACGCAGGATACAGCATGCTTGGGGCTGGTGCATGGGGATGACCCAGAGAGATGTTATGGGGAGGGAGGTGGGAGGGGGGTTCATGTTGGAACGCATGTAAGAATTAAAGATTTTAAAATTTAAAAAATAAAAAACTAAAAAAAAAATAAATAAATAAAAAATAAAAGCAAAACTCTCTTTTTAAAGTGAAAGTGAAAGTCACTCAGTCACATCCGACTCTTTGCGAACCCATGGACTATATGGTCCTTGGAGTTCTCCAGGTCAGAATACTGGAGTGGGTAGTCTTTCCCTTCTCCAGGGGGTCTTCCCAACCCAGAGAACTAACCTGAGTCTCCCTCTTTGCAGGTGGATTCTTTACCAGCTGAACCACAAGGGAAGACCAAGAATACTGGAGTGGGTAGCTTATCCCTTCTCCAGGGGATCTTCCTGACCCAGGTTCTCTTGGATTGCAGGCAGATTCTTTACCAACTGAGCTATCGGTGAAGCCCCAACAGTAAAATTAAAAAAAAAAAAAAATCTTCACAGAACACCCATTCCAACTTCTTCCCTATGTGAAATCTGACTGCCCTTTCAGGGACCTCCTCTTTTCCTGCTTGGTGGATTTGTGGTGCATGATTTGAACATCTCTTGGTAACTTTAGAGTGGTTTACTCATTCTACTATTGTATTCGTTTCTTAACAATTTTGTCCAAAATCTGGCAGAAATCCATTTTTCTGATGCTAATGCCATCTGTTTGTCAATAAAATCTTGAGATATTAACTGTTTACTTATGTCATTTTTTTTTAACATAAGAACCCTCCCTTAATACATTAAAGGTAAATTAGAAAGGAGATTGCACTTAATAGAGAAAATAATAAAGTGAAATTCTTGTGTTGAGGGTTGTAAGCTCTTGATATTCATAACAATAAAAATAACTGTCCTGTCTCTCTGAAAGTGCTGTGATTCTCCATGGAGGAAATGGGGGAAATGGTCTCAATAGGTTAATTGTTAAATAATTTAGTGTACGGTTTAGCTGTAGAAGCTTGTTTGGGGCAAGGAGCTAATGAAATGTTGGCTCAGAAAATGAAGGCAGTTTCCACACATGCAGTTAGGAAAATTTTAAATATATATATTACATGCATGTTGCTGCTGCTGCTAAGTCACTCAGTCGTGTCCAACTCTGTTTGACCCCATAGACGGCAGCCCACCAAGCTCCCCCGTCCCTGGGATTCTCCAGGCAAGAACACTGGAGCGGGTTGCCATTTCCTTCTCCAATGCATTAAAGTGAAATGTGAAAGTAAAGTCGTTCAGTCGTGCCCGACTCTTAGCGACCCCATGGACTGCAGCCTACCAGGCTCCTTCGTCCATGGGATTTTCCAGGCAAGAGTACTGGAGTGGGTTGCCATTGCCTTCTTTGATTATATACATGTTACATATATATTAACTGAAGTTTCTAGGGATTTCTGAGCTGTGGACACTAAAAACCACCTTTCCTATGGCAGACATGACTTGAACAGATACATTTATGACTATTGCAATTCACACTTCTTTGAAAGTCCAGACTGTTTAATATGATGTGACATAAACCCTTGCACTTTCTTGTGGACTGAGGATCTCGCCATGAAGAGGTGCATGTGTCTATGCTGGGAAACTGTTGATAGGCACTCATACACTAAAGATTTCACAGGTAAAAATGAACCTGCTTGTTTCACATAACAGGTTGCTTCAGTTACCTGGAGAGTCTCATTCTCTTCTCTCTTGATTATCGCAACAAACTGTGAGCTTGTCATTAATCCTTCATAATTCTAAGCCAACCTACGTTTAATTTTCCAATAGCAGCTAGAATAATCCTCTTAAATACAGGTCTGATGAAATTAATTCTACATCAAGTTTTCAGAGTTAAAGATATTCTTGATCTCTTTATACAGACAGACATGTTCCTACCCATTTGATTTATTTCTTAATCCCCATGTTTACCACCGACAATACTATCATCTATTTCCTGTATCCTAATATAGAGGTTTTCTATAATTTATTTCCCAAAATTTGTCTTTTGTGCCATTCCATCTCAGTTTCACTGCACAAAATCTTCATTTACCTGAACATGCTTTGCAAGCATACATAGCCACATATGTACATATACACACAACCATACACATAGGTATGCATGGGATATTTGTATTTTTTTCCAGAACCTCAGTTTAAAAGACACCGTCTTCAGCAAGCAAATGTCATCCCTAGTGGATAATGAGCACCTCTTTGGTGTATTATCTTGCCCTTCACAATATATTTTTAATACATACTATTTAATGGTGTTGGGCTTCCTAGGTGATGCTAGTGATAAAGAATCTGCCAGCCAAAGCAGAAGATGCAAGAAGTGCAGTTCGATCCCTGGGTCAGGAGGATCACCTGAAATAAGAAATGGCATCCCACTCCAGTAATCTTGTTTGGAAAGTTCCATGGACAGAGGAGCGTGGCAGGCTACTGTCCATGGGCCTGCAAAGAGTTGGACACAACTGAAGAAACTTAGCACAATTAATGGTCTATTAACAACACTTACTCTCTTATTATGTACCATATGTCTCCAAAGTAAGAACCATATTATTAATGTATCATCAACACCTATCATAGTGCCTTGCCCATAGTAGATAATCAGAATTTTTAATGAATAACAAATAATAATTGATTTACATTTTTATAATGAGAATTGATGGAGACAAAATAATGCTACTTCATACCTTAAAGCTGTCCACATTCTTATCCCTGGAACCTATGAAAATGTTTCAGAACACCGAAAAAGAGAATTAAGGTCACAGAATCAAATCAGTGTTGTTAATCTACTGATCCTAGGGTAAAGAAACTATTTAAAATTATCTGAATGGACCTTAATCTGGGAAGAGAGGCAGAAGAATCAGAAACAGAGCTGACACTGTGAGAAAACCTCCAATGGTCATTGCTGGTTTGAAGCTGAAGGAAGGAGGAAGGAGCTAAGGAATGCTTTCCAGAAGCTGTTAAAGGAGAGAAATGAATTCAACATTAATGGCTTCAGAAAGAAATTTAGCCCTGTGAGTTCCATTCTGACTTCTGATTTTCACAACATAAAGTAACAAATTTATGTTGTTTCAAGCCATGTTGTGGTAATTGCTATAGAGAAAATATGAAACTAAAAGAATATTATATTTTATTGTCCTCAGCAAAACGATTTAAAATTATTTTTAAAAATTAACTACAGAAGAGATACAATTATGATTTAGTTTTCCAAATCTATTTTAATAAAGATTTTGAGAGTGTATTGTGTACTTATAAAGAAATTAGTACTTAAAATTTCAGGAAAAAGTTAAGTAAACATTTCAGAAAAGAGATCAATAATTAAATGTGTGAAGAGAGAGATACTTTATTAGCTAACTATTATTATTTTTTCTTTACCAGACATGAATGTATCATATTTGATACTTAATTACAGACTACCAGCATTCTAATTGTTTATTATAACAGCTAAATTAAATGATTTATATGTAAAATATGTGCTAAATTTGCCTATAGTACAGATTTCTCACAATTCTCCTTTAATGCTAACACATATATGGCTTTATTCCCTTTGATGTTGATGAAAATCTACACTGAAAGCCAGTTTTCTTTCAGAAAATTCTTAAAGATGTAGCCTATTATTCACAGACTCTGGACTTGAAACAAATTCAAATAGATTCAGCATTCAAGTCAGTTTTAGAATATTTATTTCAGGTGATAACATTTTATTAAATTTTTTTCCTTATAGAATCCAGAAAGGAATTATGCTTGAAGAATAAAAACAATACATATGAATCAGTAAAAAAGAATAAAATAAATCAATAAAAATAAAGTTGATGGTACATTTTGTGACTTGGAAATGATTCATTTTCATAATAACTTTCTAAATTTATTCAGTGTTTTTCATGTTTGTTATGTAACCTTAATATATATCAACTTTTTCTTTTTATTGATTTTCATATAAGGTAAACATTGTGTAGTCCCTGGAGAAGGAAATTGCAATCTACTCCACTATTTTTGCCTGGAGAATCCCATGGATAGAGGGGTGGGCATGCTGCAGAAGCATGGCAGAGAGGAGCTACCCCATGTCCAAGGTCAGGAGCAGCAGCCGAGAGGAGCTACTACCACAAGTATAAGATAAGGAGCGGTGGCTATGCTTAGCTGGAGCAGCCGTGAAGTGATACCCGACATCCAAGGTAAGAGAAACCCAAGTCAGACAGTAGGCACTGAAAGAGGGCATCAGAGGGCAGACAGACTGAAACCACAATCACAGACAACTAGCCAGTCTGATCACAGCCTTGTCTAACTCATGAGACTAAGCCATGCCATGAGGGAACACTCAAGACTGATGGGTCATGGTGGAGAGGTCTGACAGAATGTGGTCCACTGGAGAAGGGAATGGCAAACCACTTCAGTATTCCTACCTTGAGAACCCCATGAACAGTATGAAAAGACAAAAAGAGAGGATACTGAAAGAGAAACTCCTCAGTTTGGTAGGTACCCAATATGCTACTGGTATTCAGTGGAGAAATAACTCCAGAAAGAATGAAAGAGCCAGAGCCAGAGCAAAAATAAAACCCAGTTGTGGATGGGACTGGTGATAGAAGCAAGGATCGATGCTGTAAAGAGCAATATTACATAGAAACCTGGAATGTTAGGTTCATGAATCAAGGCAAATTGGAAGTGGTCAAACAAGAGATGGCAAGAGTGAACGTCAACATTCTAGGAATCAGCGAACTAAGGTGGACTGGAATGGGTGAATTTAACTCAGATAACCATTATACCTACGACTGTGGGCAGGAATCCCTTAGAAGAAATGGAGGAGCCATCGTGGTCAACAAAAGAGTCCAAAATGCAGTACTTGTATGCAGTCTCAAAAACAACAGAATGATCTCTGTTCGTTTCCAAGACAAACCATTCAATAAATGGTAATCCAAGTCTATGCCTTGACCAGTAACACTGAAGAAGGTGAAGTTGAACAGTTCTATGAAGACCTATGAAAACTTCTAGAACTAACATCCAAAAAAGATGTCCTTTTCAATATAAGGGACTGGAATACTAAAGTAGGAAGGCAAGAAACACCTGGAATAACAGGCAGATTTGGCCTTGGAGTACAGAATGAAGCAGCACAAGGGCTAATAGAGTTCTGCCAAGAGAACGCACTGGTCATAGCAAACACCCTCTTCCAACAACACAAGAACAGACTCTACACATGAACATCACCAGATGGTCAACACCAAAATCAGATTGATTATATTCTTTGCAGCCACAGATGGAGAAGTTCTATATAGTCACCAAAAACAAGACTGGGAGTGGACTGTGGCTCAGATCATGAACTCCTTATTGCCAAATTCAGACTGAAATTTAAGTAAGTGGAGAAAACCTCTAGATCATTCAGGTATGACCTAAATCAAATCCCTTATGACTACACAGTGGAAGTGAGAAATAGATTTAGGGACTAGATCTGATAGACAGAGTGCCTGATGAACTATGGATGTAGGTTCACGACATTGTACAGGAGACAGGAATCAAGATGATCCCTGAAAAATAAATGCATAAAAGCAAAATGGCTGTCTGAGGAGGCCTTACAAATAGCTGTGAGAAGAAGAGAAGTGAAAAGCAAAGGAAAAAAAGAAAGATATACCCATATGAATGCAGAGTTCCAAAGAATAGCAAGGAGAGTTAAGAAAGCCTTCCTCAGTGATCAATGCAAAGAAATAGAGGAAAACAATAGAATGAGAAAGACTAGAGATCTCTTCAAGATAATTAGAGATACCAAGGGAAAATTTCATGCAAAAATGGGCTCAATAAAGGACAGAAATGGTATGGACCTAACAGAAGCAGAAGATATTAAGAAGAGGTGGCAAGAATACACAGGAGAACTGTACAAAAAAGATCTCCACAACCCAGATAATCACGATGGTATGATCACTCACCTAGAGCCAGACATCCTGGAATGTGAAGTCAAGTGGGCTTTTAGGAAGCATCACTATGAACAAAGCTAGTGGAGGTGATGGAATTCCAGTTGAGCTATTTCAAATCCTGAAAGATGATGCTGTGAAAGTGCTGCACTCAATATGCCAGCAAATTTGGAAAAGTCAGCAGTGGCCACAGGGCTGGAAAAGTCAGTTTTCATTCTAACCCCAAAGAAAGGCAATGCCAAAGAATGCTTAAACTACCACACAATTGCACTCATCTCACTCACTAGAAAAGAAATATTTAAAATTCTCCAAGCCAGGCTTAAGCAATAAGTGAACAGCGAACTTCCAGATATTCAAATGGTTTTAGAAAAGTCAGAGGAACAAGAGATCAAGTTGCCAACATCGGCTGGATCGTCGAAAAAGCAAGAGAATTCCAGAAAACCATCTATTTTTGCTCTATTGCCTATGCCAAAGCCTTTGACTGTGTGGATCACAGTAAACTGTGGAAAATTTTGAAAGAGATATGAATACCAGACCACCCGACCTGCCTCTTCAGAAACCTGTATGCAGGTCAGGAAGCAACAGTTACAACTGGGCATGAAACAACAGACTGGTTCCAAATCGGAAAAAGAGTACGTCAAGGCTGTATATTGTCACCCTGCTTATTTAACTTATATGCAGAGTACATCATGGGAAACGCTGGGCTGGAGGAAGCACAAGCTGGAATGAAGATTGCCAGGAGAAATATCAATAACCTCAGATATGCAGATGACACCACCTTTATGGCAGAAAGTGAAGAAGAACTAAAGAGCCTCTTGATGAAGGTGAAAGAGGAGAGTGAAAAAGTTGGCCTAAAGCTCAACATTCAGAAAACAAAGATCATGGCATCTGGTCCCATCACTTCATGGCAAACAAATGGGGAAACAATGGCTGATTTTATTTTTCTGGGGTCTAAATTCACTACAGTTGGTGATTGCAGCCATGAAATTAAAAGACCCTTATTCCTCGGAAGGAAAGTTATGGCCAACCTAGACAGCATATTAAAAAGCAGAGACATTACTTTGCCGACAAATGTCCATCTAGCCAAGGCTATGGTTTTTCCAGTGGTCATGTATGGATGTGAGAGTTGGACTATAAAGAAAGCTGAGTGATGAAGAATTGATGCTTTTGAACTGTGGAGTGGAGACAACTCTTGAGAGTCCCTTTGACTGCTAAGAGATCCAACCAGTCTATCCTTAAGGAGATCATTCATGGGTGTTCATTGGCAGGAATGATTTTGAAGCTGAAACTCCAATACTTTGGCCACCTGATGTGAACAGCTGACTCATTTGAAAAGATCCTGATCCTGGGAAAGATTGAGGGCAGGAGAAGAAGGGGATGACAGAGGATGAGATGGTTTGATGACATCATCGACTCGATGAACATGGATTTGGGTGATCTCTGGGGATTGGTGATGGGCAGGGGGGCTTGGGGTGCTGCGGTTCATGGGGTCACAAAGAGTCAGACACGATTGAGTGAATGAACTGAACTGAACTAATATGTATGTGTTTTCTAACTTATTAATTTTTTCTGTATTATTTATTGCATAAATTTATTTAATAATAAAACATTTTAGTCTTTGACAGAACTTCACTGGAAAAAAACTAAAATAACCCTTGATGGTGTCTTCTATAGGGTCCATGTTCGATCTTCTGGTTTCAATATTTGCAGTAATTCTTACATTTATCACTCTATGAATTTTACCTTTTAAAAATCTTTGATTATTAAGATGAATAATATATCTTTATCTCAGATTGTTTGCTTTCAGTTAAAATTTTACTACCAGAATGTTGCAATCTTTAAATACCGATCAGGATGAAATGTTTAGGAATGAGCAATTTACATTGTATATAATGTGAGGACCTTTACAATGATTATCCATATCTGGAACTCCAGGTAACTTAGAAATTTCAAGATTTGATGCATCGCTACTTCCCTAGACGGTGGATTAAGAAGCAGAGGCATTAAGTCGTGAACAAAGGTCCATATAGTCAAAGGTATGGTTTTTCTCTTAGTCATGTATGGATGTGAGTTTTGAACCATAACCAAGGCTGAATCCAGAAGAATTGATGCTTTTGAACTGTGATATTGGGGTAAACTTTTGAGAGTCCATCGGATTGCAAGAAGATCAAACCAGTCAATCCTAGAGGAAATCAATCCTGAGTATTCATTAGAAGGAGTGTTGCTGGAACTCCAATACTTTGGCCATTTGATGAAATGAGTCAAATCATGAGAAAAGTCCTTGATGCTGGGAAAGATTGAAGGCAGGACAAGAAGAGGACAACGGAAGATGAGATGGTTGGATGACATCATTGACTCAGTGTACATGATTCTGAGCAAGCTCCAGGAGATGGAAATGGACAAAGCCTGGCATGCTGCAGTCCATGGAGTTACAAAGACCTGGACGTGACTGAGCTACTGAACAACAGACATTTGATCCACTCCAAAACATCTATAAGACATTTGATCCATGGAATATTTGGTCAGTAGGGCATTTGGTCCATGCCAAAGGGTCCTTGATATCGGCAGGACAATTTACTTCTGCCTAAAACATCCTTGGATAATTCATCTATGTCAAAATATCCTTGATAATTTGCTCCTACTCAAAACCGTTAGGCATAGACCAAATATGCTCATGGTAGTTTTGAATAAGACCAAACTTAAAGGACATTTTTTGTCGATCAAATGTCTTGTATATTTTATACCCTGTTGTTAGAGTGTAAGCTGTATTTATAGCCAGAAATGTTCTTGACTAAGAGGATATTCATCATAATCTCAGTAGATCCTAATTTGGAAATGAAATTAGAACATATATATATATATGAGAGGAAGGATCAAGAGACTTTAATAACCTAATTATCTCTGTTGGGTTAGGTCACAGTACATTTTTATTTTTATAACTTTTAAAATTTTCTCAGTAAATTTAGAATTTAAATAAAAAGATATAAAATTAACAGAAATGTGAATGAATATTAGAAATTTAAAGTGAAGGAACCATTAAAGAAAAGTGGTAATTTGATGAAACCAAGAATGGATTAATTTCAGACTCTAGTAGTGTCATTTTATACCTATGATAACTGATCAATCCAGCTGGGACAAACTGTGTATAAAACAAAATCTAATGTAGTTGACTTATGTAAAAAATAATGAAACTAAGGAATCAAGGGTATAACAAAGAACCTAAAGCAAAAAGTGTAACTGTAGATTCAACTTCACCACCAACTGCCCATTACCTCCTTCTCTTTAACCTATTTTAACCCTTATAATTCCAGGATAGGGAGTTTGTGAAATGCAGTCCATTCAGCAAAAATATGACAGCAGATATAAAAGAAGTTTTCTGGACTAGGTAAGCAGCTTGATAAAGTCAGCTACTATGTCATTTTATTTTATGGCCTTTTAAAAAATTGTTATGTGAATTTTGTTCTTAGATAAATTATCTTACACTTCTTGTACATCTCAAAATCAATGAAAATCATTTTTCTGCTTACTTGCAGAGTCAAGAACTCTTCATATTATTTGTTCTCATGAATTTGGCATTTTATTCCCTGAGAGAATTTAGTGTCATCTATACTTTTTCATTTTTTCCCTAAATACAAGGCTAAAAGAAATTGAACACAAATTCCATGTGTCTCTATTAATTTGCATAAAGAGAATTTCATAAATAATCATCCCACTCCTATATTCAGATACTTTTTGCTACTTTTCTAAAATTTCAGACTTGAGAAATCTGAATCTCAAAAGGCAGCATATATTAATATAAATTACCATCTGCTTAATTATTATGTGAAGATTATTAATTTTCAATGAGAATTAGAGAGATCTTCTCTGTCCTCAATTCCACTTAGTCCATATCATATTTTATGTACTGTCACTTTAAAAGCATACTTTCAGAAAATAATTTCTATATTTATCAAAATTCTTCTGTTACCTGTGGCAAAATAATACAATGCAATTTAGACAACAAAATTAGGAGTTTGCCAGTTATGCCCAAGGAATGACTTCAGGAACAAATGCATCTGATGCCTTAGACGGTCATTTCGGAGCCTTTCACCAGTCTCTCCTTCCCTCTGCATACCGGTTTTGTCTTACAGCTATGTTTTCTCCTTGAAATCTGGCAATATAATGACAGAAGTTTAAGGTAAATTGTATTTAATGTTATTGTTGTCAAAGAGGAAGTTAGCATTTCTTTCCTACTGCGTTTACTTAAGATGTTTCAGGGAAGGATCTCATTGGTTTATCATGTGATAAAAAAATATCTGGGGGTCCAGTATGTGTTTTAAGTTCACATTTTTCAAAGGTAAGGCACTGTGATTGGTAATTTCATCTATATTGAGTATAAAGAAATTTCTTAAACCAATAAAACAACAGCCAATACCAAGACCAAGAGGGATGAAAAAAAGTATCTGGACAAGAAAAAATTATAAGCTAATATACCAACATCAGCTACAAACTAATCCTTCCTACAATTAGCTGTTACATATAGCAGTACAATTGTTGGTAACTATATTTCAATGATATGTTTTTTTGTGATATTACTATCATAAAGTCAACTAAGTTTATCATTATTTGACAAAAGAAAAAGAAATTTGCCGAGTAAACTAAATGGTACCTCCTACCCTCAGTTAAAAATGAAAAGCTGTCAGAGGCAGAAGGTCAAAGTGGAGAGAATTATGCCATGAAAATTATTTATATCTAAATTGAAATCTTGACTTAGTCATGTTTTATGATTTAAATAAATTCTAATTGTTAAGAGCTTATTTTGCAATGTGTGATTGGAAAAGCATAATATCCATTCACAGTATTGTGTATTTTGTTGAGATGTTTTTGTACTATCAGTAAATAATAGAAAATAGTTAATATTCAAGTCATTGAAAGAAAAACATTCTCTACAACATGCCAGCAAGTATTTTAAAACTTATAATCTGCAATGCCAAGTCACTTCAGTCGTGTTCGACTCTGTGCGACCCCATAGACGGTAGCCCACAAGGCTCCCCCATCCCTGGGATTCTCCAGGCAAGAACACTGGAGTGGGTTGCCATTTCCTTCTCCAATGCATGAATGTGAAAAGTGAAAGTGAAGCCGCTCAGTCGTGTCCGACCCTTAGCGACCCCAGGGATTGCAGCCTACCAGGCTCCTTCGTCCATGGGATTTTCCAGGCAAGAGTACTGGAGTGGGGTGCCATTGCCTTCTCCATAATCTGCAATACTCTGATTTAGTTACATTATTATATATTACGGCACAATTACATCCAGAACTACAAATCTGTGAATATTCTTCTTTTACCATTTTACTTTCTTTCTAGTACTCTAAAGTGGCATGGAAGAAGTGCTTAAAGTTCCAAAAAATTAATTGTAGGAGAGAAATATAAATTCACTTTGGTAAAGCAAGATTTTATTTTTCTGAAGACAAGAAAACACATGAAGAGAGAGAAATGTATCCCATTTTCAGAGGAAGAGAGAAAAACTATATGTCTAGGAGAGCAAGAGAGCTGGGTGAAGAAGCAAAGCATAAAAAGGGCTCAGTACTAAGTGATCTTAAATTCTATACCCTCTCTCTAGCCAATATCATGTTATCTTTAGAGCGGGAGACAATGTGGATAAGCCTTAATCCAATGGGCACAGAACTGAGCAAATCCTATTGATACTTCCCTTGGTGCTAGTGGTAAAGAATCTGCCTGCCAATGCAGGAGACACAAGAGACAGGGATTCAATCCCTAGGTCAGGAAGATTCCCAGGAGTAGGAAATGGCAACCTACTCAAGTACTCTTGCCTGGAAAATTCCATGGGCAAAGGAGTCTGGCAGTCTAGAGTCCATGAGACTGCAGAGAGTCAGACACTGCTGAGTGCACATGCACACACTATTAAGACACTGTGGGTCATTATACACTTGAGATTATTGTTTTCATTGTAAACTCCCTATTTTCACTGATTTCAACTGTTCATGACCTTATTAAAGTGTTAAAACTAAAGCAAATTCTTAATTAGCTTTTCTTCAACCACCACTAATATTGCATTTAAACCTTAATTTTATGTTCCAAAATTGACAGAACAAAATGATCAAGGCTTTTGGGATTTATGCTATGTTTTTACTCTATAAAATTACTCTGTCACTTCAGTAGAAAGTAAAATACTTGAT
This sequence comes from Ovis canadensis, assembly GCF_042477335.2. Taxonomy (NCBI): domain Eukaryota; kingdom Metazoa; phylum Chordata; class Mammalia; order Artiodactyla; family Bovidae; genus Ovis; species Ovis canadensis. Next base: position 67,967,192 of record NC_091250.1, read on the forward strand.
AAATGAAGGAAGAGATGTTTTACTAAGCAAAGTAAAATGGCAGCAGCATTTATAGTCCTCTGCATATTAAACTATAATGTTATATCACTAGTCTATAGATTACCTATTCTGAAACTGTCATGCACATATATTCATCTGCAAGATTTGAGCAAAAGAACATTTCCACTTGATCATGGCATATAAACCACAGACACATACAAAACACTACTGGGATGGAAATTTTAGTTCAGTAATCCACAATTAGGGCTTCCCAGGTGGCGCTAGTGATAAAGAACCCACCTGCTAATGCAGGAGTATAAGAGACGTGGGTTCAATTCCTGGGTTGGAAAGATCCCCTGGAGGAGGGCATGGCAACCTACTCCAGTATTCTCGACTGGAGAATTCCATGGACAGAGGAGCCTGATGGGCTACTGTCCATAGGGTCACAAAAAGTGGGCCATGACTGAGTCAACTTAGCACATATGTAGTCCACAATGCTTGAGGCTGGAACATCCTATATATGCTCTGTAGTGCATTAGTCATTATTATATATGATGGGCTTGAACTGTGGTGTTGGAGAAGACTCTTGAGAGTCCCTTGGACTGCAAGGAGATCCAACCAGTCCATTCTGAAGGAGATCAGCCCTGGGATTTCCTTGGAAGGAATGATGCTAAAGCTGAAACTCCAGTACTTTGGCCACCTCATGCGAAGAGTTGACTCATTGGAAAAGACTCTGATGCTGGGAGGGATTGGGGGCAGGAGGAGAAGGGGACGACAGAGGATGAGATGGCTGGATGGCATCACTGACTTGATGGACATGAGTTTGAATGAACCCCAGGTGTTGGTGATGGATAGGGAGGCCTGGCATGCTGCGATTCATGGGGTCGCAACAAGTCGGACACTACTGAGCGACTGAACTGAACTGAACTGGGCTTATGTTTGATGTATTTAGTTTGATGATTTCACAAATGTAATATGAATTTGAGAATCAGAGATTTGGAGAGTTCATAAAGTCTGTGTCTTTTTATAACAAGTATAGTAGGTTTAAAATGTTAACCTAAGAACTTTTTATGGAATACATACATACATATATTCAGAATTTACATATATAAACATATAATTTACACAATTTTTTATATATACATATAAATAAGGCAATTAGTAAAATACATTTTCCTATAAATCATAAGGGTCATTTTAAGTACTAAGTACATGAACTATGTGAAAAGAATGTAATGGTAATCCATGATTTCAAGAGAGCAGTTTGGAGTAATTAATAAAATATGATAGATTTATAAAAAGATGTATTACTTGAACTTAAAACCTCTCATAATTAAGAGATGACCATTTGAAACTTGTAATTACCCTTGCTGAAATTTTTCTTGCCCTTGCTGCCTTCTCAGAAAACCCTTAAGAATTTCTTTGAAAGTTCTTAGGTTTAATTTCCTTTATATAGTTTGCTACTGCTCACTGAACAAAACAAAACAAAAGGAGCAACTCCATATAGAACTCCTCAGACCATATAATACATTCATAAATGATACATTCATAACTAATTCAAAGGTTCACTATTTCCCATGATTACCCTTTAAGCTGATAATTTAAACAAGGAACTGAGGTCATGTTCTTTTAATGAAACACAACTCAGAAGACTCCACTGTTGTCATTTAAGAAAATATGTTATTAAATTAGTTTTTTTTTTTTAATTTTTAATCAATGAAATATACTTCAAAATTTAAAAGCAGTGGTCTAATTTTTCTTCACATTTCTTTATTATTTTAAAAATAACCATGTTTTAATTTGAGCATTGAACAAAAATAAGTGTTCTGAAGATGTTGATAGCTTGAGTATCTGGGATAAATTTTATAAATATCTAAATTTAATTAATTTATACTTCAACAATTTTTTTAAATGTATGCCTAAACAGATTATTTAAATTCCTAGCTTCTAAATATTGATACTGTCTCATATCTTGGGTAAGCAAATTGTTGATAAAGATTCATAGCGGGGCAGTGACAGTTTGGCTGCTAAATGAAAACTTAATTGGAGAAAATATTTAGGATAGAAGAGGATGAGGAGGAGAGGAAAAAGTAAAGGAGGAAACAATGGCCAAAAGCTAGCAAAACAATAACAATATTTAATTATATCATAAAAAGACTATTCCTATGGGGAGCTAAAAGAAAAAGAGCTGGAAAGAGCTAGCAGAATTAGAAAAAGTGTCCACAACCATTCACTTTAGAATTTCAAACAAATCTTCATTAGTGAACATATTTAATTCCTTATAAAACCACTGACAAGTTTGCTTTAACAGCATTTACAAATTAGACATTCGAACAGTGTGGGTTATTACATGTTTCCATTATATCTTTAGGCTGACATTCTTTCTGTGACACATTTTCAAACAGAAAAAAATATTGAAAACTTAATCCTAAATATAAATGTTTCCATTGTGTATTTAATAGTTTAAATAATAAGGTACAACACAAAAAGGACTACTATTATTACAGAGGTAGCATTCATTTGCCTTCTGCTCACCTGCTACTATTTTCCAAAAATGCCTCATTTATTTTTTTCTTATCTCTCATGATATTTTTTTTAAAAATTCATTGTCTTAGTCATTTCTCCTTTAAATGTAAATCTCTATTTTTTTATTTTACTTATTTTCTCTTCCTATAATCTTTGTATTATTCAACATAGTCTTATGTTTTACTTTCTTTTTCAACTAAGTATATCTTCTTATTTTTTTAGAAAAAACTTATTTACTAGTATTTTACATCAAAAAGTGCTTATTAAAGACAGTGTTAGGAATGTCTATGGAACTACTGGGAGGTATAAACTGTGTTTTTTACCTTTAAGAAGTTGATAGTCTAGGTTGAGATGCAAGTATCATTTAGAAGTGTTGAAACCAATACGAACTTGTTGAGTCTAGTTGATTAAGCTTAGAGTGTCAGAGGGAATTCAGTTATTCAGTTGAATTTCCAAGGTTATATATGTTTTCTGCTTGTTTATTTGTTTTTAACAAGAGGCCTGAATTCAAGAGGGAGTATTTGGGAATATTTTTTAAGCCAGTTAAACTTATGTAGAGTTTATCAATCAAAAGATATTATGCCACACTGATGAAACAAGTAAACTCTAAATCTCAGTGGACTGCAACAACTATTGGTTGTTTTGTTTGTTTTGTTTCCTTACTTATGCTAAGTATCCATCCATTAATGCCATTCTCCCACCAAGACCAACCTGAGGGGTCACCTCTGTCTACAACACTGACAGTCTCTTACAGAAAGGAAAAAGACATGACTAACTACAAGTTGGCTCTTAAATCTTCTGTCCAAATGACACACTGATGAAAGCAAGTAATACCGTCATTTCTTATGTGAATGGCACAGAGTAGAATAACCCTTCAAGAACTAGATATTTAACATTGTAAAAAAAAAGTAAACTATCACAAAGAACACTAACCTTTAGCTCGTAATGTTAATTAAAGCTCTCAAGGAAAAATTTTCTCACATCAACAACACTTGAAACACCTGTCTTACATACACGTTTTATTAGCCAAGAGAAGAAAGGTCGAAGGTAAATGTGGTTGTTTTTATTACCAGGTTTTAATGCAATGACTAAAACCCAGACTTAATTCATGACAACTGAACAAAGAAATAATCACAATTGGAACATCTGGTCACTGTGTGGTGGAATACTTTTACAAAACGTCTTCCAGTAATTATTTTCCCTAAGTGTCAATTTCTGTGTAGAACAGAATTCTTTATAAAGAAATCCAGACTCTTACCATTGCTCTTACATCAATTTACTATGGCATCCATAGATTATATCTATATAATCAAAGATGTAATTATTTTATTTGTATTGCTATTTCCTTGTATATTGCCTGGATCTTCTTCCGACTGAAAATTTCATCAAGGTAGAGAATCTTAGAGGGTTTGATAGGTAGAGGATGCTTAGTAAGTGCAGAACAGAGGTATTTCAGAAGCCTTAAAGAGGCTTTGAAATAATGTAGGTGACATTAGTTAATAGCCATTATATCCAAGGTCTTCTGGGTTTCAGTTGTGTAGATAACTATATTACTCAGTGATGGGAAAAAAAAAAAAAAAAGACAAAAAACCATGCAAGTAATTCTGGGTCCAGAAGGATAATGCTGTTATAGTGTGTAAAGTTATATGATGTCATTCTTGCAAGAATTTGTTATTTGGTAGGAAAAGAAATCACTGTCTTATAATCTGCTTCTTAAAGAGATTCTCAAAAGTTGTTTACTTCCTCTACTCCTTCCTCCAGGTGGGCCCAACTCTTCATGGTCATGATTAAGAGGAGAGTGGGCAAGCTAAGTAGTAACTGACAATCCTTAAAAGGCACAGGAAAATAAGTCATCTTAAATCATGGACCCTTCCAAATGGTAGCATTAAAAAAGAGAATAAATGAGGCATTGTGGATTTGTAACTATAAGATTCACACATGACTCAAGGGGGGCAATCCCAGGTAATGTAGCTTGCAATTCACCTTCTTTTTTAAAACAGAAGTAATATTCTTCCCTGGTGTGACATCATGCTTTGTCTTCACTTCCATCTGCTATCTGGTAGAACTAATTAAACAAAGTAAACATTTTTTTAAAATTTTCATTTACAGGTAATTTTCCTCATTATAACTCTGTGCGAGTTTGAAGTGAGTCCTATGGTAGTAAGTGACTTATCTGTGTTTAATCATATGAAGATCTTTATTTCTTTTCCTATTCTGCCTTGGGAGTTCTCCCTTTAGAGGTTAAAATTTTGTAAACTCTCCTTTGGTCTACCTGTTTTCTATCTCTGCTTTTAAGATCTCTCTTGCTCGCTCTTGCTCTCCCCATCCCCCACTCCCACTCCCCACTCCTTACACTCTCTGGATGATGAGTAATTCTTCTAAATTTACTAACTGAGTTATTTTTATTCTACTCTGTCATCTGGCTAGCTTCCCTCATTCTGTGCTAGAACTTCTATCCTCTGTATTCATGCTTTAACAATACCTGTGTTCAATCTCTGCTTTTATTTTAATAGGCCTTCCCTAGTTTTTGTTGTTGTTGTTTACCTCCTTTTATAAAAAGAACCCATTAATGATTTTTTTCTTGTCTTTGATAAAAGCCGATGAATAATATCCATTATTTTGAAAACATTATAAGTCAGTGTATAAATCTTATAGTTAGAGACTTTCAATGTATCAACTATCCTACCCTTTAACATGGCCATTTAGAAAAATCTATTCTGTAGGAAAGCATCATTCCCCTGCTGCTTTGTATAAGATTTTGGCTGCAGCTTAGGTGATCCTTTCTGTCCTTATTAGGAAAATTAGTTATAAAATATCAACAGCCACAATTTCATCTTGTAAAGAATAACTTTTTCTTTGTCAGGCCTAAAAGTATTATCTTTTGATCGTATTTTACAGCTTTGTCCTACTTCTTTGCCCTGTTGTTCTAAGTGTTGTCATGTTTCATTACCAAACTCCAAATTTATTAATAATTGGTAAGCCATCCTTTTTAAAGTATTTTCATCATTAACTACCAGACTCCCTGTGATCTGATAGGGTAAATTCTTGCATTTTTAATGCATTTGAAGTCACCATACAGTATCAAAATAAAATTATGATTAGGAGAAGAGTCTGTCATATTAACAAGAACAAAAGTACTTTGAAATTTATTGCTTGTCTAATTGAAATTTCCCATGGTTGTATAGTCTTGTGTGATCTTCTTTTTGCCATACCTCCAATTTAAATTCTATTAGGAATTAGGTCAGGAATTCTATTAGGTCAGAGTCACTTTAGTCTTCTCTCAAGTGGGAAGTCAAATGTGGAATAAGTTCATCCTAAAGGAATTAATTCTATACTCCACTAAAAAGCAGGATGCTTCCATGTGTCATTTTGCCTCTTGCATATATTTTCTCTTTTAGAGTAAATGGGGTTGTGCTATTTAGGAAACTACTCCAACTTAATTAGAGAAACTGCCTCTGGGGGATAACCCCACAGGGACTAGAATTATAATCACACATCTTGTATAGTTGAGCTCAGATTTTGATGGCTTCTTGTCTCAATTTTATAAAGCTTGGCTGAGGTTTACTGGATCCCAGAATTGTCTAATAAGATTTGATCCCTCACAGTCCTTAATCAGAGCTTCCCAGGTGGCACTAGTGGCAAAGGACCCACCTGCTAATGTAGGAGATGTAAGAGACACAGGTTTGATCCCTGGTTCGGGAAGATCCCCTGAAGAATGAAATGGCAACCTGCTCCAGTTGTCTTGCCTAGAAAATTTCATGAACAGAGGAGCCTAGCAGGCTATTGTCCATCTTATCTTATCCATGTGATATCGTGAAACAGAGCAGGATCCTAAGGACCTTGCTTCTCCCCATGCTTCACTCCATGTCCTCTGCCTGCCTTTCATCTGTGGAAAACTTTAGTCAAAGAGTAAGTTTAATCAGATAAATGAGAAATGCAGAAACAAAGAAAAACAGACAAAGGAGGTTGAATAATAATAATGTAGTTATTAAGCATAGTCAATGACCTTTAGTTCTTTCTCAAGGGCTATAGGTAATATTCTGAGCCACATCCTGTGAGCTGTCTTATAGGTACTAAAAAACCAGGGTGAAGAAGTTAATTACATGACCACCAGACTGTACCTGTGGCATAAGCTGCCACAGTACTGAGAATTAACTCAAAGAAATGGGAACAAATAGAACCTGGAGCTGAACATGAACTGTACCTCAAACAAATGAGATGACACTGGTCAGACCACTGATAACCAATTTGAAGATGACTGCCACTGCTGACAGTGCTGATTCCTGCATGTAGCCCCCTCCTTCGGTCTATAAAACCTCTTGCCCCATTGGTTGCCAGTGTGAAGAGAGTAGGTCTTTGGACAGATATCCACACCCCTTTCCCCCCCCCACCCCCAGTTGCTGGCATCTGAAATAAAGCAAACTTTCCTTTCCGCCAACCTGGCCTATTTATTGGCTTCTGAGCAGCAAGCAGTCGGACCCCTCCTCTGTCAGTAACAATCCTGCAGTATTTTCTAACTCTGTTCCATATGGGGGATCTCTAACAGTTTTTGTGTTTTGGGTAGACAATTTATATTTGGCCTCTTATGTTTCTGCCCTTATTATTTGCCCTATCCTATCTGTTGAAGGACGTTTGTGTACTGAACAGACTTGGAAGACAGAATCTTCCTTCAGATCAAAGTACAGACATGTTTTCTTCTCTTCTAATGCAACCCATACTGTTACAGATATTCTCTGCCTTTTTTCTGTGTCTTCATGTGGGAATTAGGGCTCAGAGAACTCTTTCTCTATCTCAAACACACACAAACACACACACACACACTGCTAGGACTCCAGCTGTTGCTGTTAATAAGAAATTGTCTTTTATTTCAAAATCAGGAGTCTGTGTCTTTTGTCAGCACCTGTGAAACCATGACTGACTCACTTTTTAGCTTGCAAGTAACTGAAAATAACTCTCAGACCCTTTACAGTTTGGGATAGTGTTATCAACCTCTAAACATATGACCAAACACAATTAAACTGGAGCTATGGTCACAGAGAGCTGCACCTGTGGAAGTACTGTGCATTCATCAGGTACAGACAAGATAAAGGGTCTGGTCTACATTTTTTTCTGTTGGACTCCATTCCAAATCTCATATCGTTGTTCAAAGCATTTTGAGACAAATGTCCATATCATTCAGGAAATTTCTGTTTAATGATTCAAAGTAAAACAAAGGAAGCTTAAAGGGGAGGAAAAGATGCTAGCCAAAAATACAAAACCATACCAGAATAGATAATTTTATCCATTAACTATTCTCTTGTTTATTTGTCCAGTAACGAATTCCAAAACTTTTTACTGAATTTTCTGTTATAAGGCAGAATATTGGCTAAAATCTGAATATTAAGTAATAAACAAAACAAGCTTCTTCTTTCCTTGAGGTTAAAATTTGTTTACATGTGTAACATTACACAGAAAAAGTGTATATACATACATACACGTGTGGGTGTGTGTGTATGCATGTGTATGTGCTCAGTCATGTCCAACTCTTTGCACCCCATGGACTGTGGTTCACCAGGCTCTTCTGTCCATGGGATTTCCCAGGCAAAATATTGAAGTGGGTATACCATTTGTTTCAAAAAATATGCAATGCATTCAGTTCTCTTAAATGGAACATTCAAGAAAATGTTCAACTCTTTTAGTGGATTTAAATTACTTGCCTCACAGAATGCTTATTTAAATGACTTTGCAGGCATACATGCTAAGTCACTTCAGTCCTGTTCTATTCTTTGTGACTTTGTAGATTATAGCCACCAGGCTCCTCTGTCCTTGGAATTATCCAGGCAAGAACACTGGAGTGGGTTGCCATTTCCTTCTCCAGGGGGCCTTTCTGACCCAAGGATCAAATCCACATCTGCATCAAACACCTAAGGTGCTCTGCTCTGCCATCTGAGTTACCAAAGGAGTTGTGGGTGTATGTATATATACATCTATGTCTACCTCTCCAATAACTGCACTAAGTTCTGTGAAGAAAACAAATGGAACATTCGGAAGAAAGAATTCTTTGTATATGTTGAGTAACCAACTTTACACTGAATGGTCTTGGGTTTAGATGCATTGGATGTGAATGAATTACTCCAATGAATCACTTAAGAGGAAAATTAAATTGCAATTTTTCTGCAGTTGAAAAAAAAATAGGATATTTAAAAGTAGAATTTTGTTTGTGTGTGTGTGTCTTGACCTCCTTATATGTGTATATGATTTAAATGTTTGTGTCTCCCCAAAATTCACATGTTGAAATTTTGAAATCTAACCCCCAAAGTACTAAAAAGAGAGACTTTGAGGGATGAGTAGGCCATGAAGATAGAGCCCTCATGGATGGGATCAGTGTCCTAAAGTAACCCCAGAGGGTTCCTACACTACTGCTGGATGAGGATATCATGAGAAGACAGCCATCTCTAAGGAAGTATGCTCTCACCAGAAACCAAATATACCTATACTTTGACCTTGGAATTGCTAATCTCAGTCTTGTGAGAAACATATTTCTGTGTTTCTAAGCCTCTTAATCTGTGATATTTCTATTATAGCAGGTTGAATTCACTAGAATAATATGGTTGAGAATGAAAGCAGTGAGGTTAAAATTTCAGTAAAGAGAATAGGCACAGTGTTTTTCTTGGAGAAAAGATGCTCCTTTGTCTATTAAACCTTAGTATAGTATATGTTTCTTGAAGCAAGAACCATGTCTGACTCCTCCTTGTGTTCTCCACAAAGCCCAGAACAGTACCTTACATAGAGAAGGTACTTTACATATCCTTTAGAGGATACATATTTCTTTCAAATCTTATATAAAGATTACTTAGATCCACTTTACCTTTTGCAGACTATTTGAAATGGGTTAAGAAAAGAGTATTTTCTCTGAATAAATTCAGTATTATATTAGTTCAATAATGATAAGCTCCCTGAGTCATTTGTTGATTAAGTGGGACTCATTGCGAGAACACTAAAGCTTGTAATATAATTGTTTTGAATAAATCACCAAACTAATGTATTATAACTTCTGGAAAAATAATTTTTCAAGTTGGTTTAATGCTGCTCTTAGGTTATGTTTATGATATTTTTATTAAATAAAGTAGACAAAATAAAAATTGTGAAGTATTGACTATTTTTATTATTTGCTTTGATGTTTCTCTATGGCACTGGCAAAATTGTTTTACAAGAAGATGTATTTTCTAGTTGCTAGGTTTATTACTTCTGTAAAAATTTTCAAAATATAAAAAATTGAATATTGGTTGACTATTAAACTACTGATCTACACATATAAAAATAAAATATTTAAAGAGTGTGAGCTGAGCATTTCTATCATTCACTTCTGCTTTGCCATGTCATATTTATTTTGCAATGTAATTAATAAAGATTCTATGTAAATTAATATCACAACCACTTCTACTTCATCAGTAGGTTCATTACAGATCACGAATGATTTCTGTTCATTGCTATATTGTGAGCAAAAATTGTCTGCCATAGTCCCATATGGATGCAGGTAGATGCTTAAACTACAGTTCTCTTGTTTATTTGATGGTGTCTAATCACTGTGTCTGAAAGATGGTATTTACTGCATCAGGCATGACTATTAAAAAGTTATTAATGTCTGATATACTGTGATGAAATGGGAGAGTTAATTGACAACTTGTTAATTAAATCAGAACAAAGACAGTCCCTTTGGATTTGTTCTTTATTAGGAATTTTAAAATAATAAAATCTTGAGATTGTTTTGTGTAATCTTTATCATATACCTCAACTCCTAAATTTTCAAGTAAAAAAGAATTACCAAAATGAGTTTAACACATAGTAATTTTAAGAAATATTTTTAGATCTACTATATTGTGTTAACTTGAGAAATATGGGAAGGTATTTTTCCTAGCATTTCCCACTTTCTACATGCACTTGCTGATGTCATATTTTTCCTACTATACCTATAATGATTGTTATATCCTTTATTATTAATAACAAACAATTAAACTTCACAATATTACTCCTCTTTGGGGAGTATATCATTTTATCAAGAATCCATAATTAGAAATATCAGCCATTGTTCTTTGGTAAGTGCAATATTAATGTCACTGAAATCTCAACACAATTAGTTTGTCTGTTATCTTAACGAATGCTGATATCTCTGAACTGAAGGTATATAATTCACTTTACAGTTTACTTTGAATTGAAAACAAGACCTTATTAAATTCTAGTCATTCCAATGTATTTTAGGTTTCCCATGTAATATAATTTATTTATAGAAACTATTGTATACTTAAACATCACTTTTTCTGTTGCATTTATGCTAAAGCTTCAATGATTCAAAGAAGTCAGATCTAAAAAGCAATACTTTTTTCAATTTCCTTTTCCTAGGATGAATGGATATCCAATTTTAGGAATATCATCCAACTATTCAAATAACAGCATCAATTTAAAACATAGTTATTACTCCTTAAAAATCAATTATTAAAATATACAAACAACAAAATCTTTGTCAAATTCTAAATGAAGTGAACCCACACAAACTGTTCTTGAAACTTTCTAATCTAAGGAATTTGATATCATCGCCTCAGGTTATTAGATTTAGTGACTGCAATATACTTCCTAGGAGAGAATCAGATAGAATCAGCCACTTTTTGCCTAAGGCTGACCTAATAATGCTCCTGGCATTTTCTTGTTTGTTTTTTAAAAACACTTCACTGGGTCTTATACAGAAATGAAGTTTGGAAATCTATAGAAATTAAGAATGATCTTTTGATAAATTTGTCTTTTGTTACATCAAATAAATCTAGCTGGACAGAATGTCATTAAATTAAAGACTATGTTAGGAATTATGTGAAGTAATGCTATTTAGAGTAGCTGAAATTTGAACCATGGGTTATTGGTCCAGAAGTAGGTAGGCACTTGAGATAAAACATAAATCATTGCTTCCTTTTTTTGAGAAAGTTTTGATATTAAAAAAATGTCAGCTGAAATACATGGTGTGTTTATAGCAAAGCAATTTACACTTTTGTACAAGCTCTTTATCTCCTTGTGAATATGACAAATATTTCATGAATCATTATTAATTTTCATATGTTGCTACATTACCATAAAGTACATTCAAGGATTGGCAGCTAAACCTCTCAGTTCTGATATACCATGCATTTTATTTTAATTTCCATTAGAATGGGCTTTCTAGGAAACTCAACAGTAAATATTTTGCTGGCCAGTACAGGAGGAGTACTCCTTTAACTATTTGGAACTGGTCTGCTGTTCCATGTGCAGTTCTAACTGTTGCTTCCTGACCTGCATATAGGTTTCTCAAGAGGCAGGTTAGGTGGTCTGGTATTCCCATCTCTTGAAGAATTTTTCACAGTTTATTGTAATCCACACACTCAAATGTTTTGGCATAGTCAATAAAGCAGAAATAGATGTTTTTCTGGAAGTCTCTTGCTTTTTCCATGATCCAGCAGATGTTGGCAATTTGATCTCTGGTTCCTCTGCCTTTTCTAAAACCAGCTTGAACATCTGGAAGTTCACGGTTCATGTATTGCTGAAGTCTGGCTTAGAGAATTTTGATCATTACTTTACTAGCGTGTGAGATAAATGTAATTGTGCAGTAGCTTGAGTATTCTTTGGCATTGCCTTTCTTTGGGATTGGAATGAAAACTGAGCTTTTCCAGCTTGAACTGGACATGGAACAACAGACTGCTTCCAAATAGGAAAAGGAGTACATCAAGGCTGTATATTGTCACCCTGCTTATTTAACTTCTATGCAGAGTATATCATGAGAAACGCTGGGCTGGAAGAAGCACAAGCTGGAATCAAGATTGCCGGGAGAAATATCAATAACCTCAGATATGCAGATGACACCACCCTTATGACAGAAAGTGAAGAGGAACTAAAAAGCCTCTTGATGAAAGTGAAAGAGGAGAGTGAAAAAGTTGGCTTAAAGCTCAACATTCAGAAAACGAAGATTATGGCATCTGGTCCCATCACTTCATGAGAAATAGATGTGGAAACAGTGTCAGACTTTATTTTTGGGGCCTCCAAAATCACTGCAAATGGTGACTGCAGCCATGAAACTAGAAGACGCTTACTCCTTGGAAGGAAAGTTATGACCAACCTAAATCTCATAGTCAAAAGAAGAGACATTACTTTGCCAACAAAGGTCCGTCTAGTCAAGGCTATGGTTTTTCCTGTGGTCATGTATGGATGTGAGAGTTGGACTGTGAAGAAGGCTGAGTGCCAAAGAATTGATGCTTCTGAACTGTGGTGTTGGAGAAGACTCTTGAGAGTCCCTTGGACTGCAAGGAGATCCAACCAGTCCATTCTGAAGGAGATCAGCCCTGGGATTTCTTTGGAAGGAATGATGCTAAAGCTGAAACTCCACTACTCTGGCCACCTCATGGAACAAGTTGACTCATTGGAAAAGACCCTGATGCTGGGAGGAACTGGGGGCAGGAGGAGAAGGGGATGACAGAGGATGAGATGGCTTGATGGCATCACCGACTTGGTGGGCCTGAGTCTGAGTGAACTCCAGAAGTTGGTGATGGACAGGGAGGCCTGGTGTGCTGCGATTCATGGGGTCACAAAGAGTCAGACACGACTGAGTGACTGAACTGACTGAACTGACAGGAGGAGTAAGAGATGTGTGTTGGAGTCCTAGGTGGGAAAATACCCTGGAGGAGAAAATGGCAACCTACTTCAGTGCTCTTGCCTGGAAAATTCCAGGGCTGAAGAGCTTGAAGGGCTACAGTCCATGAGGTAGAAGAGAGACAGGCACAACTGGGCACACATGCAAACATCCATTAGGATGAATATATGCAACTTAGTAAGACAGTGAAGAAGAAAAAGTAAACTTTGGTTATAAGTCCCTGTTTTAAAAAATTGCTTTCCAGTCAATCTAAATTATAGAACTTGATTGGTGATTGAATACTTTTTACATGAGCAACTTGCTGTGATGCTAATAGGATAACTTGTATAGAGATTAATTTTTTTAACTGATTCTTGATCATTTTGCCTAGCAATGCAGAGAAGACTGACTAATTTTAAGACTTTCATGATAATTTGCTGTTACAAATGTAAGGTTAATTTCCATAGTTATATACATATATTGATATTTAGATCGTTTAAAATGTTCTCAATCTAGTTAATGTATATTTATCATACAAATATATTTAATATATAAATTCTGTGTATGCATCACTTGAAAATTAAAATGACATTTTAGATGGTTACTAGATGCAACATTTCCCATTTCTGCTTACTATGCAAACTGTGTTGAATAACAAAATCCCCATTTATAAAAAATGTATTTTTTGTTGGAATGGATGGTAATGTTCTTCTTATTCCAAAATATGGAGTTAGTCTATGAGTGTACCTGAATATTTTTGCTAATTGGCTGCATGGTTTTGAACTAAAGGAACTCAGAACATTACACATACAAATAATGTGTAATGATGACTCACGATAGCAGGTTATACATACATTAACCAAAGTGGATTTGCAAACCCATCTTCAGAGTCAAATTTGTTTTTTAATGTTTTGGGCTACTTAGCAACTTTTAAGGAAATAAAGTGCTATCATTCTGTGTAAAACATTGAATCATTCAAATTATACTTCATGTTCAAAATCATTATACATACTTTGCTAAATTTTGCTGCTTGTTTAGTAAGTAATAATATATTTTATTCTAAAATTTTCCTCTTATAATTGTCAATATGAACTAGTAGTAGAATTTGAAATAAAGAGGTAAATTAAAATAAATGTAGGAAAATATTTCCTTTGTAATTTAAAATAAAGGTTGGAAACTATTTCCTTTTCCTAGTTCTCCAAGGCTTAGTTTCATTGAGTTAGACAAGGCTGTGGTCCGTGTGATCAGACTGGCTAGTTTTCTGTGATTATGGTTTCAGTGTGTCTGCCCTCTGATGCCCTCTCGTAACATCTACAGTCTTACTTGGGATTCTCTTACCTTGGATGAGGGGTATCTCCTCACAGCCACTCCTCCCGACCTTGAACTTGAGTAGCTCCTTTCAACCCTCCTCGCCCGGGCAGCTGCCACTCCTTGGATGTGGGGTTGCTCCTCTCGTCCATCATGGGAAATAGATGGAGAAACAGTGGAAACAGCAGCAGACTTTATTTTTTGGAGCTCCAAAATCACTGCAGATGGTGATTGCAATCATTAAATTAAAAGAGGCTTACTCCTTGGAAGGAAAGTTATGACCAACCTAGATAGCATATTCAAAAGCAGAGATATTACTTTGCCAACAAATGTCCGTCTAGGCAAGGCTATGGTTTTTCCAGAGGTCATGTATGGATGTGAGAGTTGGACTGTGAAGAAAGCTGAGCACCAAAGAATTGATGCTTTTGAACTGTGGTCTTGCAGAAGACTCTTGACAGTCCCCTGGACTGCAAGGAGATTCAACCAGTCCATTCTAAAGGAGATCAGTCCTGGGTGTTCATTGGAAGGACTGATGATGAAGCTGAAACTCCAATACTTTGGACACCTCATGCAAAGAGTTGACTCATTGGAAAAGACTCTGATGCTGGAAGGAATTAGGGCAGGAGGAGAAGGGGACAACAGAGGATGAGATGGCTGGATGACATCACCGACTCGATGGACATGAGTTTGAATGAACCCCAGGAGTTGGTGATGGACAGGGAGACCTGGTGTGCTGCGATTCATGGGGTCGCAAAGAGTCGGACATGACTGAGTGACTGAACTGAACTGAACTGAGTTCTCCATGACAAGAAATACATTATAGTACATTATCAGTTTTAAGTTGATAAATATAATATACTTTTGGCCATTTTTAAGAGACCAGTCTGTTTTATTTTTTTTAATATGGAGATGTACATTTTTATTTCACACAAGTGCCATTCCATTTCATAAAACATAAAATTCCAATAAATCACATTTTATTAAAATAAATCCATTTTAAAATCACATAGCAAAGTAAAAATACAAAAAATTAAATAACTAAACATGCAAACATACACACTACCCGCTCTGTTGCAAAAATGGCTAAAACAATAGGCCAGACTAACTTCATAGTTGTGTTCTCTTGAAATTTCAATTGACAACAAAGAGAGATCAGAATGTCCTGATTTTCTAGAATTCATGAAAAAAGTTGCATAGAATTTAATTAAAGACAAAGACAGACAAATACTTCTGAAATTTAAGCCATTCAGAATTTAAGGATTAAATTTTGCACTGCTTGCTATACTCATATTTCCTTCAAAATATGTGTGTCTCTTCTAGTAAATTGAGTTGTCCTCCAATTATTTTTTTCCAAAATGTGTGTCTCTGTGTGACAAATATTCCAAGACTGAACATCCGTCAGGGGATTTTTATTGTGCTCTCACATTAAATCAATAGTTTGGTTTGAAGGAAAATATTTAGTTTCAAATATCTTTTCCATCTATACATAAAAAAGCCTACACATCCTCAGCAGTCTTTTTTAAATGTAGTTGCTATCAAAAGTTTGATCACTGTGATTTTGTACTTTTCAGGTATCTGTTCTTTCTCTTGGACATAATTCACAATCTTCTCTTTTTGTCTTTGATATTCTTAAAACTCACCATAATATATCCATGTGTGTGTTTTATTCTCTCTCTTGTTTGCCATTCTTGCAATCAAGTATCTTTCATTTCTCTTTAATTCTCTAAAATATATTTCAATGCTTAATCAAATATGTTCTTCTTTATTTTTTTTTTCTCTTTTTCTGCTTCATTTTAGCAGAGGTCATTAATCTGCTTTCAACACATGTGTATATTTTACACTGACAATCATCTGACTATCCATTCTTTATTTTAATTCTTTATGTCAATAATTGTATCTTATGTTAACAGCATCTTTTTTTTTCTCCTTATATATATCATTATTTTGTATTACTTTTAAGGTTTTATTTTTCTTACCTGTTCCAATAATACCTCATTTTGTGTATGGGGACCAGTATATGGTGTTTTTTAGGGAAAAAAAAAATTGTGTTTTTTAGGGAAAAAAAGTTGTATTTTTCATATGCTTATTTATTTTGATATGTGAGTTTATTTCCTTTTAGTATTAGCAATCTATTGTCAAGTCAGGGTATGCTAGGCTTTCCTAAACAAGCAAAATACATGAATTCTTCGCAGATAATT
Organism: Ovis canadensis; assembly: GCF_042477335.2. Taxonomy (NCBI): domain Eukaryota; kingdom Metazoa; phylum Chordata; class Mammalia; order Artiodactyla; family Bovidae; genus Ovis; species Ovis canadensis. The sequence continues at coordinate 67,983,827 of NC_091250.1, forward strand.
ACAGTGAAGTTTTTTTTTTTTCTCATCAGTCAAGATTTATCACATACTGAACAGCTTCCTTCTTACAGTTACAGTGTGCAAAAAGCTTGACTTCTGATATTACTATGATAGAATATATTAAGTAGAGTTCTCTGGAGAGATGGGAAGAGAAGTCTAGAAGTCTAGAAGTGGCTAAGTATTTGTTCAAATCCTATTGGCCACAACTCAACCACATTCCCTAACTGAACTGTAAAGAACAGTGTGCATATTTCCACTATGACTACTCTACCTGGTAATGTGCATCAGTGAAAGACTGAAGGCCAGTAATCACTCTATGAGAGAACTGGGTAATGTAATGAGAAATGCACCAGTGAGGAAGGATTTAGAATCTCAAGTATTTCAGAACTTACCCTGACCACTCATGCTTGATGTTAACTCTGTATGGCAAATCTTACAGTCAAGGTTTCAATTTTCACCTCTTATGAATAATACCTGAGAGAGTTGGTCTCTCTAGAAAAATTATATCAAGTTCTTCCCTCTTCAGAGATTTTACACACTCTTGATATCATCTTATCATTTGGACTGGCATCTACAAATGAAGAGCCAGTTAAAATTTGTCCCAAAGGGAGAAATAGGACCTAAAATTTACCAGTGGAAGACAGTTTGAGTCTTCTCAGGATTCATTGGTGTTTCGTTGTTTATTATCTGTTAGTATCTAAAACATATTTTTACTTCCTAATTGTAAAATTTCTCCAGAATTGACTGTGAATGAGGGAATCAAAAATTCAAGTTATTTCAACATTTTGGCAATAACTATAATTTTAAAATATATAATTTTTTCAGTTCAGTTAGGTTCAGTTCAGTCACTCAGCCATTTCTGACTCTTTGCAAGTCCATGGACTGCAGCATGCCAGGCCTCCCTGTCCATCACCAACTCCCAGAGTTTACTCAAACTCATGCCCATTGAGTAAGTGATGCTACACAACCATCTTATCCTCTGTTGTCCCCTTCTCTTCCCACCCTAAGTCTTTCCCAGAATCAGGGTCTTTTCAAATGAGTCAGCTGTTCACATCAGGTGTCCAAAGTATTGGAGTTTCAGCTTCAACATCAGTCTTTCCCCATGAATATTCAGTACTGATTTCCTTTAGGATTCCTTTAGATCTCCTTGCAGTCCAAGGGATTCTCAAGAGTCTTCTCCAATACCACAGCTCAACAGTATCAATTCTTCAGCACTCAAATTTCTTTATAGTCCAACTCTCACATCCATACATGACCACTGGAAACCATAGCCTTGACTAGACAGACCTTTGTTGGCAAAGTAATGTTTCTACTTTTTAATATGCTGTCTAGGATGGTCATAACTTTCCTTCCAAGGAGTAAGCATCTTTGATTTCATGGCTTCAGTCACCATCTACAGTGATATTGGAGACACAAAAAATAAAGTCTGCCACTGTTTCCACCGTTTCTCCAATTTACCATGAAGTGATGGGACCGGATACCATGATTTTAGTTTTCTGAAAGTTGAGTTTTAAGCCAACATTTTCACTCCCCGTTTTCACTTTCATCAAGAGGCTCTTTAGTTCTTCATTTTCTGCCATGCAAGGTGGTGCCATCTGTGTGTCTGAGGTTATTGATATTTCTCCCATCAATCTTGATTCCAGCTTGTGCTTCCTCCAGCCCAGCGTTTCTCATGATGTACTCTTCATATAAGTTAAATAAGCAGGGTGACAATATACAGCCTTGACATACTCCTTTTCCTATTTAGAACCAGTCTCTTGTTCCACATTCAGTTCTAACTGTTGCTTCTTGACTTGCCTACAGATTTCTCAAGAGGCAGGTGAGGTGGTCTGGTATGCCCATCTCTTGAAGAATTTTCCACAGTTTATTGTGATTCACACAGTCAAAGGCTTTGGCAAAATCAATAAATCAGAAATAGATGTTTTTCTGGGACTCTATTGCTTTTTCAGTGATATAGAAGATTTGGCAATTTGATCTAATTTGTATCTAATTTGATAATTTTTTTTTAGCATTTATCAATTTCTATGAGTTGACACATCCCAATACAAATTAAACAATTAAGTATTCTTTATAAAAACCTTCTACAGTATTAAATATACATGCCAGTTACTTTCTTATTTTCTAACAAATATCATATTGTATGGATTGGTCAGATATCTAGTTTATAAAGTTACATTGAAAGTTCTTGAAAACAAATATTGGCGAATGCTTTCATTTAACTGTAGTTTTGAAAGAAATATTCTTTTCAAACACCACTTTTCCCATATTTTAAAAGTTTTGTTGGTAATGTAATATGTTTAGCTAGACTACGAATGTTAGATTAAAAAATGTTTAATAGATGTAGGCTCAAATTATCATGTTTTATTAAAATATCTTACTCCCAGATGAACATCTGTTTGGTAATATGTTGCATCCAGATATAGTAAATTAATGACATATATAAAATTATAGGAAATGATACCTTTAGTACCATTATAAGCAGAGCTTTTAAAATGCCATTTGTTACAACTTGTCATCCTGTCATTATATAGCATTATGTAGCATTTAAAAGTTGTATACCATTCATTTTGAAGATCTTTAGAAATTTAAAGTATAAATTTCTATGATTTCTGTTGCACTCTCCTTTATTGCCAATATGAATAAATCCTTATGTTTTGATTAAAACAGGCAGTACATTCCACCTATTTGGAAAAATGAATGTTTATTCTCACCTTCTCAGTCTTAGCAGGTGGTTTAATTTTAGTAAACGTCAGAGTTATAATTTCATGCTTATTAAAAACATTTATGATGATTACTAATGATATAATACCTAGCTGAACAAAACTTTTGCTTCGTTAAATTATTTACAAAAATGCTGTTTTTTAAAATAAATTCTTTCCTTTGAGAGATTATTTTAGGGTCTTTAGAGAGGATCTAGAAGTGTGGAATTAAATGGTTTTGGAGTAGTTCAATTCAGTTCAGTTCAGTCTCAGTCGTGTCCAACTCTTTGCGGCCCCATGAATTGCAGCATGCCAGGCCTCCCTGTCCATCACCAACTCCTGGAGTTCACTCATAACTCATGTCCATCGAGTCAGTGATGCCATCCAGTCATCTCATCCTCTGTCATCCCCTTTTCCTCCTGCCCCCAATCCCTCGCAACATCAGGGTCTTTTCCAATGAGTCAACTCTTCTCATGAGGTGGCCAAAGTACTGGAGTTTCAGCTTTAGCATCATTCCTTCCACAGAAATCCCAAGGTTGATCTCCTTCAGAATGGACTGGTTGGATCTCCTTGCAGTCCAAGGGACTCTCAAGAGTCTTCTCCAACACCACAGTTCAAAAGCATCAATTCTTCGTCACTCAGCTTTCTTCACAGTCCAACTCTCACATTCATACATGACCACTGGAAAAACCATAGCCTTGCATAGACGGAATTTTGTTGGCAAAATAATGTCTCTGCTTTTGAATATGCTATCTAGGTTGGTCATGACTTTCCTTTGAAGGAGTAAGCATCTTTTAATTTCATGGCGGCAATCACCATCTACAATGATTTTGGAGCCCCCCAAAATAAACTCTGCCACTGTTTCCACTGTTTCCCCATTTATTTCCCATGAAGTGATGGGACCAGATGCCATGATCTTAGTTTTCTGAATGTTAAGCTTTAAGCCAACTTTTTCACTCTCCTCCTTTACTTTCATCAAGAGGCATTTTAGTTCCTCTTAACTTTCTGCCATAAGTGTGGTGTCATCTGCATATCTGAGGTTATTGATATTTCTCTTGGTAAACTTCATTCCAGCTTATGCTTCTTCCTCCCCAGCATCTCTCATGATGTACTCTGCATATAATTTAAATAAGCAGGGTGACAATATACAGGCCTGACGTACTCCCTTTTCCTATTTGGAACCAGTCTGTTGTTCCATGTCCAGTTCTAACTGTTACTTCTTGACCTGCATACAGATTTCTCAAGAGGCAGGTCAGGTGGTCTCGTATTCCCATCCCTTTCAGAATTTTCCACCATTTATTGTGATCCACACAGTCAAAGGCTTTGACAAAGTCAATAAAGCAGAAATAGATGTTTTTCTGGAACTTTCTTGCTTTCTCCATGATCCAGCGGATGTTGGAAATTTAATCTATGGTTCCTCTGCCTTTTCTAAAACCAGCTTGAATATCTGGAATTTCATGGTTCACGTATTGCTGAAGCCTGTCTTGGAGAATTTTTAGCATTCTTTTACTAACATGTGAGATGAGTGAAATTGTGTGGTAGTTTGAGCATTCTTTGGCATTGCCTTTCTTTGGGATTGGAATGAAAACTGACCTTTTCCAGCCCTGTGCCACTGCTGGGTTTTCCAAATTTGTTGGCATATTGAGTGCAGCTCTTTCACAGCATCATCTTTCAGGATTTGAAACAGCTCAACTGGAATTCCATCACATCCACTAGCTTTGCTCGTAGTGATGCTTTCTAAGGTCCACTTGACTTCACATTCCAGGATGTCTGGCTGTAGGTGAGTGATCACAACGTCGTGATTATCTTGGCCATGAAGATCTTTTTTGTACAGTTATTCTTGCATTCTTGCCAACTCTTCTTAATATCTTCTGCTTCTGTTAGGTACATAACATTTTTGTCCTTTTCAAGCCCATCTTTGGAGTAGTTATGAACTGGTAATTTATGATTGTTTCTTTAAGTTCATATATATTATCTATTAAAAGATACAGAATATTTTTTGAAATAAATCTAAACTATAATGTTCATGAATTTAACTTAAAAATTCTGTCACTGAGTTATAAAACTATGCATTCTTTTAACATTAATTTATTCAGTAATTTACCAAGTCTCTATAGAGCATCCACTAAAGGGCAGATACTACTTTAGATTATGCTGGTGGACAAAACACTTGGCTTTGCATAGCTTTAATAGGGGATATAAATACATAAAAGCAAGAATTCTAAATAAGAAAATTAAGCATGTGTTGAAAGACGAGGAGTACAATGGGGAAAAAAATAGATTTGGGTGAGAAAAAGATTGGTAGCAGAGGATGGGGAGTTAAAATTTTAAGTAGGAAGCTCAGAGTAGTTATAGTGAAGGTGACATTTGAACAAATAAATGAAAAGGTGAGATAGTTTGCCAAGAACTGTCAGCAGTAAGGCTATTCTAGACAAAAGTATTGGCTACTGCAAAGGCTTAAAGTTGGATCATGCCTGGCATATCTGAGGAATATCAAGGAGGCCTCTGTGAGTGAGTGGGGAGTAGTAGGTATGAGGTCACAGAGGTTAAATGAGTGGCCAGTTCATGTAAAAGCTTAGATGTCATTGTAAAACTCTGTCTTTTATATGTGAAAACTTACTGCAGGACAGAATTTCTACTAATAACTGAGAGTTCAAATGTCTACAACTTCAAGGATACTTATTCTAGTAAGACAGAATAAGAAAAAGAGTACATGTTTCAATATGGTATGACAAATCCTACGAGATCCAAGTGTAAGCAGTTGCGGTGACACAGAAAAAGGCCATCAAAATCAGACTATATATTTGGTGACCTTCTGTTACTATACATTTGTTTATATTTTCTAAATTTTTACATACACCCTTTATTTACTGGTTTCTCTCATTTAACATAATTATTTTGAGAATCACCTAAGCTGTATATATCAATAGTTCATTTTATGCTTAAAAGTATTTATCATAACTTATCATTGCTGTGTTAATGGTTATAGGCATCATTTCCAAGGTTTTGCATGAACACAGGCTTTGTTTCTCTTGTGTAAGTTCCTAGGACAAGAATGTCTATATCATATAATCACAATATGCTCAACACTTTAAGAAAATTTCAAACTATTTTTCATATATAATATATCATGTTATATGCCATCAGCAGTTTATGGGATTTCTTGTTGCTTCATAACCTGCTCATACCAAGTATTATCAGTCTTTATAGTTTCAATTTTTTTAGTAGATTTGTAGGTTCATCTCACTGTGATTTTAATTTCTATTTTTTAATGTCTAAATGTTGAGCCTTTTTTCATGTGCATATAAGCCATCATGTACCATCGGTGAAGTACTTTTTCAAATACTTTCTTCATATATAAAATTGGGTGCCTATTCTGCTTAATGATTAGTGAGGTTAATTTTTACTTTTATTTTTTAATAATCTGAGTAGATATTAATTTTCAGGGATACAATTTGCAAGACCCTTCTCTAATTTGCTGGCTTCTTCTTTCGAAACAAATATTAACAATGTTTTCAAGAAGCAAAAGATTTTAATTCTTATTACACCAAATTAATATTTTTTTTTTCTTTCTTACCCTGATAGGTCAGTTGGTGATGAATCCACCTGCAATGCAGGAGACCCAGGTTCAATTCCTGGCTCAGGAAGATCCCCTGGAGAAGGGATTGGCTACCCACTCCACTATTTTGGGGCGTCCCTTGTGGCTCAGGTGGTAAGAATCCACCTGCAAGGTGGGAGATCTGGGAAGATCCGCTGGAGAATGGAGAAGCTATCCAATCCAGTATTCTGGCCTGGAGGATTCCATGGACTATACAGGGTCACAAAGAGATGGACACAACTGAGCAACATTAACACTTCACTTTTTCTTTCATGGATAATGCTTCTGGTGTTCTGAGAAATCTTTGCTAAACTGAGATAAAAATATTTTTATTTTGTGTTTTCTCATAAAGCTTTTATACTTCGAGCTTCTATATTTCAGTATATGATACATTTTGAGCTAATTTTTATATCTGATATGAGCTTTGTATCAACATTCCTTTTTTTTTTTCCTAACAAGGATATTTAATTATTCTAGCACCATATTTAGAAGACTATAAGATGCTTACTCCTTGGAAGAAAAACTATGACAAACCTAGACAGCATATTAAAAAGCAGAAACATTACATTACCAACAAAGTCCATATAGTCAAAGCTGTGTTTTTTCCCTTGGAGAATCCCTTGGACAGCAAGGAGACAAAACCAGTCAATCTCAATTGAAATCAGTCCTGAATATTCATCAGAAGGACAGATGTTGAAGCTAAAGTTCCAATAATTTGGCCACCTAATGTGAGGAACTGATTCATTGGGAAAGACCCTGATGCTGGGAAAGATTGAAGGCAGGAGGAGAAGGGGACAACAGAGGATGAGATGGTTGGATGGCATCACGGACTCGATGGACGATAGTTTGAGGAAGCTCTAGGAGTTGGTGATAGACAGGGAATCCTGTCATGCTGCAGTCCAAGGGGTTGCAAAGTGCGACACAACTGAGCGACTGAACTGAACTGATTTTTCTCCATTGAATGCTTGTGTACAGTTGTCAAAAATCAGTTGAGCAAAGACGCATGAATCTCTATTTTCTGTTACTTTGATTTGTCTATTATGACATCATTACATCTTTGTTTTTATTTTTGCAGTTTTATAAAAACAAAATCAGTATATATTCTCTACCCTTGTTTCTTTTAAAAATTTAATTTAGCTATTCTAAGCCCTTTTATTTTTATTTATATTTTAGAATTAGCTTGACAATTTCTCACAACAACAACAACAACAAATAGCCTGATGAAAGCTTTAATTGTGATGGCATTTTATCTATCAGGAAAATTGACATCTAACAACATAAGTGTTCAGATCCATGATTACTATATAGCTTTCAATCTATTTTTAAAAATTTTATCTTAGTAAAATATTTTTTTACTTAGTAAAATATTTTTTGGTCCTTCAGTGCAGAAGTCGTGTACTTTTTTTATCAGATTGTTCTTCAAGTAGTTTGTGTATCTTCAGCCAGTTCAGTTCAGTTCAGTTGCTCAGTCGTGTTTGAAGCTTTGTGACAACATGGACTGCAGCACACCAGGCCTCCTTGTCCATCACCAACTCCCAAAGTTTACTCAAACTCATGTCTGTTGAGTCAGTGATGCTATTCAACCATCTCATCCTTGTTGTCCCTTTCTCCTCCTGCCTTCAATATTTCCCAGCATCAGGGTCTTTTCCAAAGAGTCAGTTCTTCGTATCAGGTGGCCAAAGTATTGGAGTTTCAGCTTCATCAGTCCTTCCAATTAATTTTCAGAACTGATTTCCTTCAGGATGGAATGGTTGGATCTCCTTGCTGTCCAAGGGACTCTCAAGAGTCGTCTCCATTATCACAGTTCAAAAACATCAATTCTTCAGTGCTCAGCTTTCTTTATAGTCCAACTCTCACGTCCATACATGACTACTGGAAAAACCCTAGCTTTGACTAGACAGATCTTTGTTGGCAAAGTAATGTCTCTGCTTGTTAATATGCTGTCGAGGTTAATTGAAGAAAGTAGGGAAAACTGCTAGACCATTCAGGTATGACCTAAATCAAATCCCTTCTGATTATACAATGGAAGTGAGATATAGAATTAAGGGCCTAGATCTGATAGATAGGTGCCTGATGAAGTATGGAATAAGGTTCGTGATATTGTACAGGAGACAGGGATCAAGATCATACCTATGGAAAAGAAATGCAAAAAAGCAAAATGGCTGTCTGGAGAGGGCTTACATATAGCTGTGAAAAGAAGAGAAGTGAAAAGCAAAGGAAAAAAGGAAAGATATAAGCATTTGAATGCAGAGTTCCAAAGAATAGCAAGAAGAGATAAGAAAGCCTTCTTCAGTGATCAATGCAAAGAAATAGAGGAAAACAACAGAATGGGAAAGACTAGAGCTCTCTTCAAGAAAATTAGAGATACCAAGTGAACATTTCATGCAAAGATGGGCTTGATAAGGGACAGAAATGGTATGTACCTAAGAGAAGCAGAAGATATTAAGAAGAGGCAGCAATAATACACAGAAGAATTCTACAAAAAAAAGATCTTCACGACTCAGGTAATCACGATGGTGTGATCACTCATCTAGGGCCAGACATCCTGGAATGTGAAGCCAAGTGGGCCTTAGAAAGCATCAGTACAAACAAAGCTAGTGGAGGTGATGGAAATCCAGTTGAGCTATTTCAAATCCTAAAAGATGACAGTGTGAAAGTGCTGCACTCAATATGCCAGCAAATTTGGAAAACTCAGCAATGGCCACAGGACTGGAAAAGGTCAGTTTTCATTCCAATCCCAAAGAAAGGCAATGCCAAAGAATGCTCAAACTACCGTATAATTGCACTCATCTCACATGCTAGTAAAGGAATGCTCAAAATTCTCTAAGCCAGGCTTCAGCAATACATGAACCGTGAACTTCCAGATGTTTAAGCTGGTTTTAGAAAAGGCAGAGGAACCAGAGATCAAATTGCCAACATCCGCTGGATCATGGAAAAAGCAAGAGAGTTCCAGAAAAAACATCTATTTCTGCTTTATTTACTATGCCAAAGCCTTTGACTGTGTTGATCACAATAAACTGTGGAAAATTCTGAAAGGGATGGGAATACCAGACCACCTGACCTGCCTCTTGAGAAATCTGTATGCAGGTCAAGAAGTAACAGTTAGAACTGGACATGGAACAACAGACTTGTTCCAAATAAGAAAAGGAATATGTCAAGGCTTTATACTGTCACCCTACTTATTTAACTTATATGCAGAATACATCAAGAGAAACGCTGGGCTGGAGGAAGCACAAGCTGGAATCAAGATTGCCGGGAGAAATATCAATAACCTCAGATATGCAGATGACACCACCCTTATGGCAGAAAGTGAAGAGGAGCTAAAAAGCCTCTTGATGAAACTGAAAGAGGAGAGTGAAAAAGTTGGTTTAAAGCTTAACATTCAGAAAATGAACATTATGTCATCTGGTCCCATCACTTCATGGGAAATAGATCGAGAAACAGTGGAAACAGTGTCAGACTTTATATTGGGGGCTCCAAAATCACTGCAGATGGTGACTGCAACCATGAAATTAAAAGACGCTTACTCCTTGGAAGAAAAGTTTTGAGCAACCTAGATAGCATATTCAAAAGCAGAGACATTACTTTGCCAACAAAGGTCCATCTAGTCAAGGCTATGGTTTTTCCTGTGGTCATGTATGGATGTGAGAGTTGGACTGTGAAGAAGGCTGAGCTCCGAAGAATGGATGCTTTTGAACTGTGGTGTTGGAGAAGATTCTTAAAAGTCCCTTGAACTGCAAGGAGATCCAACCAGTCCATTCTGAAGGAGATCAGCCCTGGGATTTCTTTGGAAGGAATGATGCTAAAGCTGAAACTCCAGTACTCTGGCCACCTCATGCGAAGAGTTAACTCATTGGAAAAGACTGTGATGCTGAGAGGGATTGGAGGCAGGAGGAGAAGGGAACGACAGAGGATGAGATGGCTTGATGGCATCACCAACTTGATGGGTGTGAGTCTGAGTGAACTCTGGGGGTTGGTGATGGACAGGGAGGCCTGGCATACTGTGATTCATGGGGTCGTAAATAGTCGGACACGTTTGAGCAGCTGAACTGAACTGAACTGAACTGAACTAGGTTGGTCATAACTTTTCTTCCAACAAACGAGCATATATTTTATGCCACTGTAAATAGTACTTTTCATTTTGTTTATAGTTAGAATATAGAAATACATGATTGTTTACGATGTTGATATTTGCAACCTTGCCAGTCCCCATCAGAGATACAGTCGAGCCATTTGTGAATAAATTTTTATTCTCTCTTTTTAAGCAAGATTATTGCTTTTCTTTCTTGCCTTATTGCACTAGGTGAGATTTTATTTCAATGTTTAAAATAGTGAGAGAAGACATTCCTGCTCTTCTTCTATATTTTAGGAAGTAAATACTCAAGGTTTCACCATTAAATATGATGTTTGATAGCTTTTAAAAATTTTGTTCTTTTGTAGATGTTCTTTATCATAATGAGCTTTTTTTTTAAATTCATAGTTTGATGAGTTTTATCCATAGTGGATACTGAATTTTACCTAAAGATTTTTGTAAACCTATTAAATGTATCATATGGATGTCCTTTGGTAAGTTGTTATACTTTCAAATGTTAAACTAAACTAGCATTTCTGAAATAAACACTATTTGTCAACATATGTTAACCTTTTTATATTTTTTGTGTTCCTTTTAGTAAAACATCTGAAAGACATTTGAATCTATCCTTGTAAATGATACTGTGTTGCTTTCCTATAATTTTCTTTTTCTGATTTTGGTATCTGAGTAATGCTGGCCTTGAAGACTGAGTTAGCAAATATTCTTTTCCTCTTCAGTCTTCATTTATATATAATTTGTGCTGCTTCTTCCTGGACTTGCATTTGTGGGTATGATTTTAATATGAAATACATTTTCTGTAGGTCTGTTCATATTTACTGTTTTTTCTTGTGTTTCAATAGCTTGTGTCTTTCAAGAAATATGCTACTTCTCTCAATCCTGATAGCACTAAAAATTAGTAACTAGAAAATCAATGTTTACTTTCTCAAAAAAAGTAATTTATTAATATACCAGTATTTTCTTATTTCTATAATATCAATCGTTTATAATTTGTTGATGATTTTTTCAAGTCTTCTATATCTTCTGAATTTGCAGAGTACTTGCATAAATATTAAAAGAGGAATGTTTGAAATTATCTAAAATAGTTGCCAATTTTTTCATTTCTTCTTCAAGGTATAAGTTTTTGTTTAATGTGTACCAAAGATCTTTTATTAGTTATCTAAAAGTCAAGAATTGTTATATTCCTCTGATATATTGACCCTTTTGCTTGTTTATATTTTTAAAATCACTTCTTTATGTTTAGTAATGCATTTTGCTCTAAAATCCATCTTACATCATGTTATATAATCACCAAAATTTTCTTTTGATTAATGTTAGTATGACATATGTTTTTCTTTTAAAGATACTTTAATATTTAATTCTTAGTTAATAAATGAATAACTTTGTGAATTAAAAGTTAGTCAATAAAATTATTGAAAGGAGCAGTTTTTTTGGCTCTAGAAGCATCAGGCTATATTATCTTAAAATCTTTAAATCATAGGCTTTAAACCATAAAACTCCTGTTTTCTAGGTCTCTGTCAAAGGTACAGTTTTTCAATCTTTTTTATCTTTTTCCTAATTTTTATTGTCAGTGTGATCTCTTTTACTTCCAAGCCTTTCCCTTTGTCTTCTACATAACTTATTTCAAAGGAAATAATTATCTTGCCTATCAGAGAATTCTTTGCAAAAAATTTGTTGCATCTCTCTGCCTTAGTAAAAACTGATTCTTCCCTGAATCATTCAAGTTTTTTTTCCAAGTGGGGAAAAACATTCCAAATGCTGTTGTCCGTAGGATCAGGAGTACATATTGGTGTCATTTTTACTCTTTGATATTCAAGATGGCTGGATGGCATCACTAACTTGATGTACGTGAGTTTGAGTGAACTCCGGGAGATGATGATGGACAGGGAGGCCTGGCATGTTGCGATTCAAGGGGTCACAAAGAGTCAGACACGACTGAGCAACTGAACTGAACTGAACTGATTCTTTTCTCAAATCTCTGTACTTTTTAAAACCTCTTTTTTTTTTTTAATGTTTCTTATTGTTCTACTTTTCTACCTTCATTACATTTGATTATTTTAATAACACATGTCTGATTATACACTCTCCTTCACTGGGAACTGTAAGATTGGATTTATAGCAGTCTTCTTCATCCCAAGTGGCTTCACTCATATATTCCTTTACATAACGAGATTCAACACAATGCTTCCTTGATGACATCCATTCCCGATGTATTATGATCTTTTACCTCTTAAGCTTTGCACTTACTATTGCTGCTTATCATACAACTAGATCCCAATAATCATTGTGTTATTCAATCAGAAAAGACACCTCTACCCAAATTTCTCTTCATATCAGGAAATAAAGATTCTACCCCTCAGTTTCTGGAGATAAAATAAATGTTGACATACTCTGTCTTGCACATGCCCCATTCCATTCATCAGCAAATTATATTCATCAACTACCCAAATACATATAGAACGAGCCATGCCTGAACATTTCCATTACCACTGATTTGGTAAAAAAAAAAAAAATAATAATAAAAATAAAAAAATAAAAAACACACCATAATATGTTCTTGAATTATTGATCTGTTTGATTTCCTTACTTCCAAACTTGCTCCACTTCTCCCTCCTCCCCAGTCTGTTTTTGACAAGACAACTTTTCTGAAAAATAAAATCAGATGGTTTCTTTCTGCTGCTAGAAAAATAAAAATAAAACTTCAAAGCTTTTCTAAGTGCTAGATGTTCATCCACCACTATGTTCTTCCTCTGTCATCTCTATGACCTTAGTTGCCTCCTAGTTCTTCCTCAAATGCAACAGACAAGCTATTCACTCAATGTCTACATACTTGTAATTTCCTCTACATGGAAGATGTTTTTATTTATATTTGTATGACATCCTCCTTCATTTCCTGTGTTTTTCTGCTCAAATAACATTTCATAAGTGAAATATAACCGTTAAATATAAAATAGAATTAACCTCTACCCTGGCATTATCTATTGACTTTCACTTTCATTTAGTTTTTCTCTGTAATGCCTATCACCATCAGCCATATATTTATTATTCTACTATCTGTTTATTTTGCTATTACACTTAAATAGAATGCAAATTTTTACTCTCAGGTATTTCATACACTGTATACTGCGCTCAGTTGCTCAATCATGTCCCACTCTTTGTGACCCCATGGACTGGAGCCCTACAGGATCCTCTGTTCATGGGACTTTTTAAGGCAAGAATACTGGGACAGGTCGGTATTTCCTGCTCCATGGGATCTATGTCTTGTAGTTTTTGTATTCTTAGAAGGGTAGCTGGAAAATTATAAATGCTCAATGAATATTTGTTAAAGTTACTTTTATTGCTGTTGGACTCCTTTGTAGGTTCTACCACTTACTCTGAAAGTGAAAGTGAAGTCGCTCAGTCATGTCTGACTCTTTGCGACCCCAAGGACTGTAGCCTACCAGCCTCCTCTGTCCATGGGATTTTCCAGGCAAGAATACTGGAGTGGTTTGCCATTGTCTTCTCCAGGAGATCTTCCCCACCCAGGGATTGAACCCAGGTCTCCAGCACTGCAGGCAGATGCTTTACCGTCTGAGCCACCTGAGAAGTCACCACTTACTTTAGAAGTCTATATATGTGAGCATTAGAAATAAAATTATGTCACACATTTAAATGAGTATAATTTTGTATTAAATGGAAAATTTTGAAAGCTAGATGAATGGCCTAATACTAATATATGGAGGAAAAATAAGCATAATTTCTACAGTTTAGTAGTGGAATACTTCTACAGAATTTTTTTCTAGAATCCTACACTAACGTACTATAATGGCACTTGTCCATTACAATTATGCAAACACTTTTGGTAATTCATATCCTTTTTGTGATTTATTACTGCATCATTTAATTCCTTAGGAGCATTACAGCATTTCAAGTTTTCATGTTCAATAAACCTTTTGGGATTGCTACCTTTTCAAGTGGAAACACTTTCCTGTGTTTTCATCTAAAAGGTTTATCCCCCTCCTCTGCTCAGGAATAAATTACACTATGCTAGTTTCAGAGTTTTGATAAATTTGCAAATCTATCACTGATAAAAGCTTTTTCATACATAAATATTTTTACACAAAACACAAAAGTAAAAAAGCAATGTAACACGCCATTATGTTCATGTGTATGTTTCTATATTGCACAGTGATAGCATTCATCTTATTAACTCCATCTAAGGCAAATAATTGCCAGATGACTTCCTAATACCTTACATGGTTTAGAATCTAGCATGACTAAAAGTTTTTGGTTTACTAGTGTGTAAATTAGTTTATAAAAAATACATTTTGAATGAAATGTTCAGATCAGTTCAGTCACTCAGTCATGTCTGACTCTTTGTGACTCCATGAACCACAGCATGCCAAGCCTCCCTGTCCATCACCAACTCCCAGAATCCACCAAAACCCATGTCCATTGAGTCGGTGATGCCATCCAACCATCTCATCTTCTGTCATCTCGTTCTCCTCCTGTTTTCAATCTTTCCCAGCATCAAGGTCTTTTCAAATGAGTCAGCTCTTCACATCAGGTGGCCAAAGTATTGGAGGTTCAGCTTCAACATCAATCCTACCAATGAACACCCAGGACTGATCTCCTTTAGGATGGACTGGTTGGATCTCCTTATAGTCCAAGGGACTCTCGAGTCTTTTCCAACACCATAGTTCAAAAGCATCAATTCTTTGGTGCTCAGCTTTCTTTATAATCCAACTTTTCCCAGGTAGTTCAGATGGTAAAGTGTCTGCCTGCAATGAGGCAGACGTGGGTTCGATCCCTGGATTGGGAAGATCCCCTGGAGAAGGAAATGGTAACCCACTCCAGTACTCGTGCCTGGAAAATTCCATGGATGGAGGCTGGTAGGCTATATCCATGGGGTCACAAAGAATCAGACATGAGTGAGCAACTTCATTTTCACTTTTACTTTCACTCACATCCATACATGACCACTGGAAAAACCATAACCTTGACTAGATGGACCTTTGTTGACAAAGTAATGTCTCTGCTTTTGAACATGCTGTCTAGGTTGGTCATAATTTTCCTTCCAAAGAGTAAGCATTTTTTATTTCATGGCTGCAATCACCATCTGCAGTGATTTTGGAGTCCGAAAAAATAAAGCCTCTCACTGTTTCCACTGTTTCCCCATCTAATTGCCATGAAGTAATGGTACTGGATGCCATGATCTTAGTTTTCTGAATGTTGAGATTTAAGCCAACTTTTTCACTCTCCTCTTTCACTTTCATCAAGAGGCTTTTTAGTTCTTCACTTTCTGCCATAAGGGTGGTGTCATCTACATATCTGAGGTTATTGATATCTCTCCTGGCAACCTTGATTCCAGCTTGTGCTTCTTCCAGCCCAACCTTTCTCATGATGTACTCTGCATATAAGTTAAATAAGCAGGGTGGCAATATACAGCCTTGACATACTTCTTTTCCTATTTGGAACCAGTCTGTTGTTCCATGTCCAGTTCTAACTGTTACTTCCTGACCTGCATACAGATTTCTCAAGAGGCAGGTCAGGTGGTCTGTTATTCCCATCTCTTTCAGAATTTTCCACAGTGTATTGTGATCCACACAGTCAACGGCTTTGGTATAGTCAACAAAGCAGAAATAGATATTTTTCTGGAACTCTCTTGCTTTTTCATTGATCCAGCGAATGAAATAATAGGTTGGTACAAAAGTAATTGTGGTTTCTGAACATGAATTTTAAATCATTATAATTAGGTGCAAACACATCTTTATTAATTAAAATAGGAACCATTATAATCAACACATTTTTCCAATGAGAAATGTTTATTTATTCCTATAACTTAAAAATCCATGCTTCAGGATTCAATGAATTGGAAAGCAGTTTCTGCCTCCTGATGCTTGTCAAAGCATTCTCCCTGCAAAAGTTGTCCAGATGCTTGAAGAAGTAGTAGTTGGTTGTCAATAGGTCAGGTGAATAGGGCAGATGGAGTGAAACTTTGTAGCCAAGCTTGTTCAGCTTCTGCATTTCATTGATTTGCTGAGCATACTTCTCAGATGTAATGGTTTCACTAGGATTCAGAAAGCTGTAGTGGATCAGACTGGCAGCAGAATCAGATGGCAGTAGATCACCAAACAGTGACCATGATCTTATTTTGGTGCAAGTTTGGCTTTGGGAAACACTTTGGAGCTTCTTCTAGGTCCAACCACTCAGCTGGCTGTTGTCAGTTGTCATATAAAATCCACTTCTTGTCACATATCACGACACAATCCGATACAGAAATGGTTCACTGTTGTTGTAAACAAGAGAAGATGATAATTCAAAAGGATGTTTTTTAAATTTGCAGTCAGTTCCTGAAGCACCCACTTATTGAGCTTTTTTATCTTTCCAGTTAGCTTCCAATGCTGCGTGACCATAATATGGTCAGCAAGACTTCTTCTGCAACTTTTCCTGTAGCTGTAAGAGAATCAGCTTCAGTGATCTTCTCAGTTGGTCGTCGTCAATTTCCTATAGTTGGCCGTGGTGTTTTATATCTTTAAGACTCTGGTCTCCTTTGCAAAACTTCTTGCACCATCACTGCACTGTACCTTTGTAAGTACTTCCTAGCCCAAATGTGTTGTTGATGTTGTGATTTGTTTCTGCTGCTTTAGGACCCATTTTGAACTCAAATAAGAAAATAGCTCAAGTTTACCTTTTGTCTAACATAATTTTCCTAGTCTAAAATACATATAAAATAAACAGCAAGTAATAAATCATTAGCAAAAGCATAAAGTGAGAAATGTATATTAAAATGATGTATAACATTACCGCATTTAAGAATGTATTCCAATATCAAATGGCAAAGTTTAACAATGTAAAATTACAGTTACTTTTACAAAATCAAATGTAATGCTCTAAGAGTTATTCGCCAATCATAAATTTTGTGGCTTTATTTTGTCAATTTATATTTTCTAAAATTTCATTGAACCCTTCTGTAGTAAGAAACAAATTATAAAAAACTGATTCACTGTTTCTTCAAAATTATCATTATGACATATTAGTAAGATAATCACAGAAGCTGAACTGTATAAATATTGAACTGAACCTAAAATATTTGATTAGGTATTCTGCTGAGCAGTCATTGTTGAAGCAATACTATTATCAATAGGTTGGTACAGTCAAGGAGGGGTAAAATTTCCCTTCTACTCCTTTTGAATTATTATGGTTTGACTAATAATGCAATTATTAGAACTGGATATGGAACAACAGTCTGGTTCCAAATTGGGAAAGACTATGTCAAGGCTGTATATTGTCACCCTGCTTATTTAACTTATATGCAGAGTACACACACACACACACACACACACACAATTTTTTTCTGATTATTTTCCATTATTGGTTATTGAAACATTGGTTATTTCAAGATATTGAATATAGTTCCCAGTGCTAAACAGTAAATTCTTGTTGTTTATCCATTTTATACATGGTAGTATGTATGGTAGTATATAACTCAACGTTCAGAAAACTAAGATCATGGCATCTGGTCCCATCCAGTTCCACTTCAGTCGCTCAGTCATGTCTGAATTTTTGTGACCCCATGAACTGCAGAACACCAGGCCTCCCTGTCCATCACCAACTCCCAGAGTCCACCGAAACCCATGTCCATTGAGTCTGTGATGCCATCCTACCATCTCATCCTCTGTCATTCCTTTCTCCTCCCGCCCTCAGTCTTTCCCAGCATCAGGGTCTTGTCAAATGAATCAGCTCTTCACATCAGATGGCCAAAGTATTGGAGTTTCAGCTTCAACATCAGGCCTTCCAATGAATTTTCAGAACTGATTTCCTTTGGGATGGACTGGCTGAATCTCCTTGCAGTCCAAGGGACTCTCAAGAATCTTCTCCAACACCACAGTTCAAAAGCATCAATTCTTTGGTGCTCAGCTTTCTTTATAGTCCAACTGTCACATCTGGTCACATACTTCATGGAAAATAGATGGGGAAATGATGGAAACATAGACAGACTTTATTTCCTTGGGCTCCAAAGTCACTGCAGATGGTGACTGCAGCCATGAAATTAAAAGACACTCCTTGGAAGAAAAGCAATGACAAACCTAGAAAGCACATTAAAAAGCAAAGATATTACTTTACTGACAAAGGTCCATATAGTCACACCTATAGTGTTTCCAGTAGTTACATATGGATGTGAGAGTTGAACCATGAGAAAGGCTGAGCACCAAGGAAATGATGCTTTTGAACCAAAGTGTTGGAAAAGACCCTTGAGGGTCCCTTGGACTGCAAGGAGAACAAACCAGTCAATCCTAAAGGAAATCAATCCTGAATATTCACTGTAAGCTCTGATGCTGCAGCTGAAGCTCCAAAGTTTGGCCACCTGATGTGAAGAACTGACTCCTTTGAAAAAAAAACCCTGATCCTCAGAAAGATTGAAGGCAGGAGGAGAAGGGAACAACAGAGGATGAGATGAATGGATGGCATCCCTGACTCAATGGACATGAGTATGAGCAAGCTCCAGGAGTTGGTGATGGATAGGGCAGCCTGGTGTGATACAGAGTTTATATATATGAGTCTGATTCTGTTTTATAAATAAGCTACTTGTACTCTTTTTAGATTCCACATATAAGTGATATATATAGTTGTTATGTTATAATATCATATCATATTATTGTTCTTTGATTTACTTCACTTAGCATGATAATCTCTAGGTCCTCCCATGTTGCTGCAAATGGCATTATTTCATTTTTTATGGTTAGTAATATTCCATTATTATGGAATATTATAATATTATATGCCTTAGAAAGCATCACTATGAACAAAGCTAGTGGAGGTGATGGAATTCCAGTTGAGCTATTTCAAATCCTGAAAGATGATGCTGTGAAAGTGCTGCACTCAATGCAGCTGATTGCTGAAGCTGAAACTCCAATACTTTGGCCACCTGATGTGAAGAATTGACTCATTGGAATAATCCTGATGCTGGGAAAGATTGAAGGCAGGAGGAGAAGGGGACAACAGAGGAGATGGTTGGATGGCATCACTGACTCAATGGACATGAGTCTGAGCAAGCTCTGGGAGTTTGTGATGGACAGGGAAGCCTGGCATTCTGCAGTGCATAGGGTCCCAAAGAGTCAGACATGACTGAGTGGCTGAACTGAACTGAACTGAATATTTTATTGTATATATATCCTATACCTTCTTTATCCATTCATCCATTGATGGACACCTAGGTTGTTTCCATGTCTTGACTATTGTAAATAGTGCTGTTATGAACATGAGGGTGCATGTGTCTTTTTAAATTAGAGTTTTCATCTTTTCTGTATATATGCCTAGGAATGGGAAGTTTCAGTGTTTTCAGTGTATATTTCCTAAAATTCTATTTGCTTTAAATTAAAAAGAATTATATTCACGACTCCTTTTAAATAAAATTATTTGATTTTGGAATAAATCAATAAAATAAATCATTATTATTAATTATCATTTTTATTTTGGCTTCACTGCACAGTCTGTGGGATCTTAATTTCCCAACAAGAGATTGAACCCAGAGATTGTACTCCTCATGTACATGGAGTCCTAACCACTTGACCACTGGGGAGTTTCCCAGTATATATTTAGAAAACAGACATGCATTTTAAATTTTAAAATAACAGTGTCTAATCTGTCCAGCAAACATTAGCTATATTCCTTGCCATCAGCTAGTGCTACAGTTCTATCAAGTGACCAAGGTCAGGTATGAAACTGCTTAGAGCTCAGTGCAAGACAACTGTCCCCTTGACATCCACATTTGTTGCTGACAGGCTGTGCCATACCATTTAGATTCTCATATATTGTTTCATATGGATTTTCAAGGTGGCTCAGTGGTAAAGAATCTGCTTGTCAATGCAGGAGCCACAGGAGACACAGGGTCAATCCCAGGGTCAAGAGGTTACTGGAGAAGGAAATGGCGAACCACACCAGTATTCTTGCCAGGATAATCTTGTGGACAGAGGAGCCTCACAGGCTACAGTCCATAGGGTCACGAAGAGTTGAACATGACTGAAGTGACTGAGCACACACACACATATTGTCTTATATTATACAAAAGTTTTGTAGATGTTTGAGTGAGTGTGTTGGTGCCTAAACACTGATCTTTTAAGTATATTTTAAGTAGACAGAATCAGTTTAACATAGACAATAGTTCTCATGATCAAAAGAAGGGATGTTTGCCTTATTAATACAATTCAAAGATATGTATTACTTTTAAAACTTGCTTAAGCATGCCGACCAACCATTCATTTAAATAATAGTTCTTGAATGTAATACATGTTTATAAGGTGCCAACAACAACTTTAAGTTCGAAGAACACAGCTAATACACATTTATAACTCTCTTAGCTAGTTCTATATGTTGCTTAACCTTCATTTTTTCCCCTGATATCTTTATTAAATTCTTGGCATTAATTTATCTTTTAGAAGATATCATAAGTGTACACTACCATCCTTATCTTAGATTTTAAGGTGTGAGTATATAGAGGCTATCTGCATTGTTTTACTAATATTTAAACAGATTGATAATAAAAATACAACAATAATGATAAAACTTCCCATTTTCACCTTATTCAATAGTGTTTTGCTTGATCATTAAGGTTGTATGCACAAAATGCATCATGATTCTAGTATTCCATGACTCATGCTTTCTAAGGCACAAAAGAGTCTGATGATATGTGTAATATCCTTCAGTTCAGTTCAGTCACTCAGATGTGTCCATCTCTTTGTGACCCTGTCATCACCAACAGGCTTCCCTGTCCATCGTCAACTCCCAGGGCTCGCTCATACTCACATCCATCTAGTCAGTGAGGCCATCCAACCATCTCATCCTCTGTCATCCCCTTCTCTTCCTGCTTTCAATCTTTCCCAGCATCAAGGACTTTTCCAAGAAGTCAGTTCTTTGAATCAGGTGGCCAAAATATTAAGGTTTCAGCTTCAGCATCAGTCCTTCCAGTGAATATGCAGGACTGATTTCCTTTAAGATTGACTGGTTAGATCTCCTTGAAGTCCAAGGGACTTTCAAGAGTTTTCTCCAACATCACAGTTCAAAAGCATCAATTCTTTGGCGCTCAGCTTTCTTCACAGTCCAACTCTCACATCCATACATGTCTACTGGAAAAACCATAGCCTTGACTAGACAGTCCTTTGTTGGAAAGTAATGTTTCTGTTTTTTAATATGCTGTCTAGGTTGGTCATAGCTTTTCTTCCAAAGAGCAAGCATCTTTCAATTTCATAATTGCAGTCACTATCTGCAGTGATTTTATATACAAAAGTCTGTCACTGTTTCCATTGTTGCCTCATCTATTTGCTATGAAGTGTTAGGAACGGATTCTTTGATCTTTGTTTCTGAATGTTGTGTTTTAAGCTAACTTTTCCATTCTCCTCTTTCACTTTCATCAAGAGGCTCTTTATATATTCTTCATTTCTTCCATAAGGGTGGTGTCATCTGTGTATCTGAGGTTATTGATATTTCCCCCAGCAATCTTGATTCCAGCTTGTGCTTCATCCATCTGGCATTTCGCATGCTATACTCTGCATGAAAGTTAAATAAGCAGGATGACAATATACAGCCTTTCCCAATTTGGGAACAGTCAGCTGTTCCACATCAGGTTCTAACTGTTGCTTCTTGACCATAGTAAAATTAATTTCAAAAACTGAAGTTTTCAGAACTAAAACTTACACAAAACAATGTTATATTAACAATGAGACTAAAGTGAATTATTACATCATCAACTTGCTTTATGAAAACTTCAGTTTTTGACAATAAACACTTCAAAGGTAGTATGTAGGAGGGACTACTGCATCAATGACAGCAGAAAATAAAATTACCTAAATGGTTTTATTTTGCGTCACTCTCAATAGGCTATAGTCCTCTTGATTACACAGAACAGATGTCCAGTTGAAATATTAGAATGCACACTAGGCTTTTTCTGAAGAAAAAAAAAAAAAGAAAAAGAAAATAGCTCTGACTTTGCATGTAAAAGACAGCTAGCCACGGAACAAGATATAGTTTTCTTGGCATACTATTTTTTGGTAAATATTGGCCATCATTAATTCTTTTGTACCTTTAGAGATTAAGTTATTTGCTTTCCAATAAACAAGAAATCTGTTTCCTGCTTAAAACCAAATACTCATGAGGAAGCAACACATTGGCTTATTCATTATAGCTATGTTTTATAGTTTTTGCCCTAGAGTTTAAATACACATTTTAATTTGCCTCAGTATTATTTGAAATGATATTATATGATGACTTCTTTCCAGTAGACAACAAAAGTTCGAAATAATTTCCACTTATTATTTTTACTATTGTTGTCATCAATATCATAAATGTATAACATATCCTTACCAAAAGGGTTTATACTAGGATTACAAGGTTGATTCAACATTCAAAAGCCAATCATTAATTTATTATGTCAGCAGTTTAAAGAAGAAAATCATATCATCTTTTCAATAATGCATCAAAGAGTGTAATAAAGTACAACATCCACTTATAATAAAAAAAACCCATCAAACTAAAAAAGAACAATAAATAAAGACCTATAATTAATATCTTTCTTAATGGGGAAACACTAAATTATTTCTTCCTAATATAGAGAAAAACTGAAAAACCCACCTTTCTCACACTTTCTATGCAACACAGTACTCCTTACTATATTATAATATCTTCAACTATCCATTTAAGAACTTGGATTCCATTGGATTTTCCTGTTTACTTTTGTTCCCCTTTATCATGATTACATTCCAATAAAAATAATTTTTTTCTTTATCTGTAATTTTTCCTGGATTCCCACATTGATTTCCTCTCTGTAAATAAAATATGCATCCTAACAGAAAATTTTGTTTAAAATATGAATTTAGCTTAAATTTTCAGTATACTAATTGAGCCAGGTGCTTACAAAGGCTTATTTAATTTCTAGAAACGTTACCAAAGAATTTGTTTTTGAGAGAATATAGTCATTCTTCCAGTTCTTACTTAGATGTCAACTTCTCTTCAAGAGTTGACATCTAAGTAGAAATGTTTGTTTTTCTTCAGGAGTTGACACTGCTCTGGTCTCTGTCTTGGGGAGGGAGGACAAAAATAGTGGGAAGAATGTTTCTCAGGGAAACAAAACTTGTGGAAGACATAGAGCCCATGCTTTTGCTTAGTTGCTAAATTATATCCAACTGTTTTCGATCCCACGGACTATAGCCTGCCAGGCTCCTCTGCCCATTGGACTTTCCAGGCTAGAATATGGAAGTGGGTTGCCATTTCCTCCTCCAGGGTATCTCCCCAACTCAGGGATTAAAACTGCATCTTCTGCATTGGCAGACAGATATTTTTATTTATTTATTTATTTTTACCATTGAGGCATCTAAGAAAGAGCAGAAGACATAAAAGGTAGCAAGACTGTCCAGAGAAGTCAAGTTGCCTTGGTTCACATCATAGGAGATTATGGAGCTCAAATCCTGATTAGAATTGTAGTGCAATTGATCCAAAATGTCTGAGTGGTTCTACCCTTTATATTGTCTCATTTATGTAATATTCTGAAAAATTAAAATAATTGGGGTAGAAAAATCAGCAATTGCATGTGTCTTTTGAGTGGGACTGAGATAAGAGATTGACTATTAAGCCATCATAAATAACTATTTGTAGAAATCTCCTGTATCTTGATCATGTGATAGTTATAAAACTGTGTGTTTGCCAAATTAATGAAATTACATGTCTATGTAGTATTTGTTTCATGATATTTAATTAATAATATGGCAAAAAAGAAAATAGCAGAGCTAAATTACATTGACAAGTTTAAAATTAATAAACAAACATCTGGTCTGCCTAACAGATTAAAGAGAGACAACTTTCATATAAGACATTAGTAATCAATAAATATATATGAAATAGATTTTTAATCAAGTTATACACATGTGAAAAAATTTTAAAAATGTTGCCAATATGTGTCTGTGTCCATTTCTGTGAGTGTGTATGTGTGTATTACATCAGAAAAATACTATAATATACAAAATATAAAAATCTTATATAAGATAGAGGAGGAAAAAGAAAATATAAATAAATCAATAACAATGGATATATTAATAACAAAAGATGTGTATGTTGTAAATTATTCTGAAGTAAACTCCAAATCTCTTATAAACTGAAGACTGATGCATGATATGTAAAATTGTAGAAGTGCTGAAGAGATTTGCTTGAGCAAATTTTCCATGTTTACATCATCTTGGAAATGAAGGATTAACTTAAAAAAAAAAAAAGAAAGTTAAAAAGGGAAATCTACCACTGAGGATTACTCAAGAAAGTCTATAATCCAAAAGAAGAAAGAAAAGAAAAAAAAAATGATAACAAAAAATTAAGCTGAAAAAATCAAATCATGATTTTTTAAAACCTTTAGTCTGATAGCTTCAATGTATAGCATATAACCTTACACTTTATATGACATTGAAGAATGTGCACTTTACTAAAACAAAAACAAAACCCTGCATTTTAGCTCTTAGGTTCACTCACTTAAGTTTCAGGCATCAGTTATGGTGTCTTCAGAGTGACTGTGTTACAACTCTCTTCCCACATAACTTACATAAGAAAACTTACCTCTTGGGAGGCGGAGGTGGGGAGGGAATGTGTGTATATATTTATATGTACCTATTTTGTATCAATGAATCTGTGCAGTTTATCAAACCAATCTCTAAAGCTGAGTTTAACAAATATCACAGATATGGTTTTTGTTTAATTCTCCTCATATATTCAAAATCTCCATTTATGTGTTCAGTAATTCTATCTATATATGTCATGTCTAGAAAATCACAGATAATCAATAACATCAAAGATATCCTTGTCCACCTGGGATTGTGTTGATTTTATTCTATTTTTATCTTTTCATATATTACCTGATCTGTAATGTTCCAAAAACTGATATTAAAAGAAGGTAATACTTTATTTTCGTAATCAGAAAAGAAGATGAAACACTCTGTTTCTTTAGAGCTTAGGATAACGTATCAGCTATCTACTGCTATTTAAGAAATCATCCCAGAATTTAGCATCTTAAAAGTATGTATCTTTACCATTTTATACAGAGTTCCTTATGAGACTAAAATTAATATGTAGGCCAAAGCAGTTGTCTTCTTAAAGTTACTTGAGTCTACAGCCTGACTCCAAGAACACTCATTCAAATGCTTGACATATTAGTGCTGGCTGTTGACAGGAAGCCAAGAATTCCTTCTCACGTGAATTTTCCCATAAGATTGTTGGACCATGCTAGTGATATAAGATTTAGTTTCCCCCAGAGCTAGTGAACCAAGACACAGCAGGGTGAAAAAAATTATGTCTTCTACCAACTAGCCTTTGAAATCACAGGACATCATTTTAACAGTGTCTTCTTTAAAACAAAGGTGAGACTTAATCAGTTTGGTAGGGGGTGGCTCTAAGTGATACCAGGACTAATAAATCATCAAGGATATTTAGATTTGAGTAGCTCCTTTTGGCTGCCACCCCTGACCTCTGGCATAGGATAGCTCCTCTTGGCCGCCTCCCCTGATCTGCACATTCAAGGTCAGGAGGGGTGGCCATGAGGAGATACCTCTCATCTAAGGTAAGGAGCAGCAGCTGCGCTTTGCTGGAGCAGCCGTGAAGAGATACTCCACGTCCAAGGTAAGAGAAACCCAAGTAAGATGGTAGGTATTTCGAGAAGCATCAGAGGGCCGACACATTGAAACCATAATCACAGAAAGCTAGTTAATCTAATCACATGGACCACAGCCTCCTCTAATTCAATGAAACTAAGCCATGCCCTATGGGGCCACCCAAGAAAGGAGGGTCATGGTGGAGAGGTCTGACAGAATGTGGTCCACTGGAGAAGGGAATGGCAAATCACTTCAGTATTCTTGCCTTGAGAACACCATGAACAGTATGAAAAGGCAAAATCATAGGATACTGAAAGGGGAACTCCCTGGGTCGGTAAACGCCCAATATGCTACAGGAGATCAGTGGAGAAATAATTCCAGAAAGAATGAAGGGATGGAGCCAAAGCAAAACAATACCCCATTGTGGATGTGACTGATGATAGATGCAAGGTCCAATTCTGTAAAGAGTAATATTGCATAGAAACCTAGAATGTTAGGTCCGTGAATCAAGGCAAATTGAAAGTGGTCAAACAGGAGATAGCAAGAGTGAAAGTCAACATTCTAGGAAGAGCAAACTAAAACGGACTGGAACTGGTGAATTTAACTCAGATGACCATTATATCTACTACTGTAGGGAGGAATCCCTTAGAAGAAATGGAGTAGCCATTGGGTCAACAAAAGAGTTTGAAATACAGTATTTGGATGCAATCTCAAAAACGACAGAATGATCTCTGTTCATTTCCAAGGCAAACCATTCAATATCACAGTAATCCAAGTCTATGACCCAACCAGTAATGCTGAAGAAGCTGAAGTAGAATGGTTATATGAATACCCACAAGACCTTTTGGTACTAACACCCAAAAAAGATGTCCTTTTCATTATAGGGGACTGAAATGCAAAAGTAGGAAGTCAAGAAACACCTGGGGTAACAGGCAAATTTAGCCTTGGAATACAGAATGAAGCAGGGCAAAGGCTAATAGAGTTTTGCCAAGAGAACACACTGGTCACAGCAAACACCAACTTCCAACAACACAAGAGAAGACTCTACACATGGACATCACCATAGGATCAACACCAAAATCAGATTGATTATATTCTTTGCAGCCAAAGATGGAGAAGTTCTATACAGTCAGCAAAAACAATTCTGGATTCTGACTGTGGCTCAGATCATGAACTCCTTATTGCCAAATTCAGACTTATTGAAGAAAGTAGGGAAATCCACTAGACCTTCAGGTATGACTTAATCAAATCCCTTATGATTATACAGTGGAAGTGAGAAATAGATTAAGGGACTAGATCTGATAGAGAGAGTGCCTGATGAACTATGGACAGAGGTATGTGACATCGTACAGGAAACAGGGATCAAGACCATCCCCATGGAAAAGAAATGCCAAAAAGCAGAATGGCCATCTGGGGAGGCTTTACAAACAGCTGTGAAAAGAAGAGAAGTGAAAAACAAAAGAGAAAAGGAAAGATGTGATCATACGAATGCAGAGTTCCAAAGAATACCAGGAAGAGATAAGAAAACCTTCCTCAGTGATCAGTGCAAAGAAATGGAGGAAAACAACAGAATGGGAAAGACTAGAGACCTCTTCAAGAAAATTAGAGATAGCAAGGGAACATTTCATGCAAAGATGGGCTTGATAAAGGACAAAATTGGTATGAACCTAACAGAAGCAGAAGATATTAAGAAGAGGTGGCAACAATACACAGAAGAACTCTACAAAAAAGATCTTCACGACCCAGATAATCACGATGGTGTGATCACTCACCTAGAGCCAGACATCCTGGAATGCGAAGTCAAGTGGGCCTTAGAAAGCATCACTACGAACAAAGCTAGTGGAGATGATGCAATTCCAGTTGAGCTATTTCAAATCCTGAAAGATGATGTTATGAAAGTGCTGCACTCAATATGCCAGCAAATTTGGAAAGCTCAGCAGTGGCCACAGGACTGGAAAGGTCAGTTTTCATTCCAATCCCAGGAAAGGCAATGCCAAAAAATGCTCAAACTACCGTACAATTGCACTCATCTCACGCACTACTTAAGTAATGCTCAAAATTCTCTAAGCCAGGCTTCAGCAATACATGAACCATGAAATTTCAGATGTTCAAACTGGTTTTAGAAAAGGCAGAGGAACCAGAGATCAAGTTGCCAACACTGGTTGGATCATCGAAAAAGCAAGAGAGTTCCAGAAAAACATCTATTTCTTCTTTATTGACTATGCCAAAGCCTTTGACTGTGTGGATCACAATAAACTATAGAAAACTCTGAAAGAGATGGGAATACCATGCCATCTGACCTGCCTCTTGAAAAACCTGTAGGCAGGTCAGGAAGCAACAGTTAGAACTGGACATGGAACAATTGACTGGTTCCAAATAGGAAAAGGAGTACATCAAGGCTATATATTGTCACCCTGCTTATTTAACTTATATGCAGAGTACATCATGAGAGATGCTAGACTGGAGGAAGCAGAAGCTGGAATTAAGATTGCTGGGAGAAACATCTATAACCTCAGATATGTAGATGACACAGCCCTTATGGCAGAAAGTGAAGAGGAACTAAAAAGCCTCTTGATGAAACTGAAAGAGGAGAGTGAAAAAGTTGTCTTAAAGCTCAGCTTTCAGAAATCTAAGACCATGGCATCTGGTCCCATCACTTCATGGGAAATAGAAAGGAAAACAGTTGGAACAGTGTCAGACTTTATTTTGGGGGCACCAAAATCACTGCAGATGGTGATTGCAGCCATGAAATTAAAAGATGCTTACTCCTTGGAAAGAAAGTTATGACCAACCTAGATAGCATATTGAAAAGCGGAGACATTACTTTGCCAACAAAGGTGTGTCTAGTCAAGGCTATGGTTTTTCCAGTGGTCATGTATGGATGTGAGAGTTGGACTGTGAAGAAAGCTGAGCGCCAAAGAATTGATGCTTTTGAACTGTGGTGTTGGAGAAGACTCTTGAGAGTCCCTTGAACTGCAAGGAGATACAACCAGTCCATCCTAAAGGAGATCAGTCCTGGTTGTTCCTTGGAAGGACTGATGCTAAAGCTGAAACTCCAGTACTTTGGCCACCTCATGCGGAGAGTTGACTCATTGGAAAAGACTCTGATGCTGGGAGGGATTGGGGGCAGGCAGAGAAGGGGACGACAGAGGATAAGATGTTTGGATGGCATCACCGACTCAATGGACATGGGTTTGGGTAGAATCCGGGAGTTGGTGATGGACAGGTAGGCATGACATGCTGCAATACATTGGGTCTCAAAGAGTCAGACACGACTGAGCAACTGAACTGAAGTGATTTAGATTGGATTGGATTGAATTGACTCCTTCATGTGGTATTTATACTGGTTATAAAGCTTTAATCAATACACAGGTTTTTCACCTTTTTAAAAAATCTAGCTACATGAAAAATGTACATAGTTGAAACATCCATTTTCATAAAATGAAATGAATAAAAAACTTATTTGACTTTCAATTTCTGGAACTTTAGTTTTAGTCTTACCAGTATTTCATGATATAATATTTTGGTTTGTCTGTATGATATAATGCCATTAACTGTTTTCCCCACAGACATTTTTATTTGTTAATGTAATGTGCTAAATAGGTCAATGAAAATAGCTTAGTAAAACATTAAGGGAAATATTTAAAAAAAATGATTCTTTCTACTCTAAGTGGGAATATTTATTCGTAGGATATCTGATAAGTAATGACAAAGTCATAAACTTGGGAAATATATCATTAGATCATTGGCTAATTTTTTTTTCTGATGATAGCTATGAAACAGAATAATGTAAGTAAAGTATTAGTATGGAAATTAGAGTGAGAAATTGGGTATTTGAAAACTGCTTGCTGTAATAGAAAATTATTCCAATACATGAAAATTATAGCCATTTCAAAAGTCCACATTTTAAAAACTATGAAGTTCTCGTAAATTTTCAGAATTTTTTGCATAATTAAAAAATTACCTCAGATTTTTAGTTTAGAAAAAAGGAGGCAAGGATAGATTTAAGCAATATTTTTAAAAGATGATTTACAATTTATTTTTTGTCAGTTGAAATTAAATAAGACATTTAGCAGATCAACAAATAATATATAGCAGATCAACTCTACCTTAAATGCTCCGATTTCCCTCTGTGTTAAATTTATCAGTACTGAAGAAATATCCGTGAAATAAAGTTAAAATTTCCTTTGTTAGTGGTATCTTAAAAGAGAACAGAATTTCATCTGTTAGGAGTAGTTTAGATGTATCCAATTTTGAAGTCAGATGTTGGAGTTGCATGGCCTATCCAAGTTTCTACTCACCATACGATTTCATGAGAAAAGAAGGGTTTTCAGCTTTTGAGTTCCCATTCTAAAGCTTATTTAAAGCAAAGCAACAGATTTGAATGCAATCCAGGGTGATAAAATATTCTTATGGTTAACTTTAAGCACAATACTTTTTAATAATTTTGCTAATGAACCTCACTAGGGAATACAAATTCTGCTCATTAAGGCTATGTAAGATAATGGTTAAATCTTTTTTTAAAAATCTGAGGTTCTTATATTTAAAGTTCAGGAATAATGTGATTTCATATGTTGATAGTTTTAGGGCTATTATTCCCAAATTCTGACAGACCTCTAGCTTGAAACTATGCAGGATGTTAGTGGGTAAGGAAAGGGGAACAACTAAACTAATCTTTAAGAGACTACTTACCACTGTGTAGGGCATATTCTCTCAACCATATATATTTTTTCATGAAATCTGAATTAAATATAATATTATTTAAGTATTGACTGATTTCTATTGGTAAAAATGATAGTTTCTTTTTTTTAATTACTCACTAATTTAATTAGTGGTTTAACTTTTTTCTTTAAAAACGTTTTGGGTTTACAAAAGTAGATTTAAGTAAAATATTAAATAAAATTTGGAACAGTTCTATGTGACTATTGCACATAAAAAGCTTGAGTTCATAAACACAGCTTTAAGACTTAGCTTTTACAGTTCCTTTCAGAGGTTTTCCTTTGTACTTAGATATACTAACCCAAACATGGAACCATAGAAATTTAGGAAAATTTTAATTTATTCCATTTATTTAGCCCTATGAAGAAGGAAATGGCAACCCACTCCTGTACTCTTGCCTGGAAAATCCCACGGGCAAAGGAGCCTGGTAAGCTATAGTCCATGGGGTCGCAAAGAGTCAAACATGACTGAGCAACTTTACTATCACTTCACTTTCAATTAACCTAAATTCTTTCAATACAAGATCAAAGCCAGGAATGTGTAATGGGTCAGTTATAGAAATGAACTTCATCAGGACCCATTGTCAGCTATCAACATCTTCCCCTCTTCCTTGGATCAGTCTTGGTATTTGCTCATCAATGAGTTTTAATAGTTACATTCTGGCATTGGGATGGGGTTTGGGTAAAGTAGATTGGCTGTTAGAGCAAGTTCCATGAGCTGGCTTACATAAAATATGCCACATGGATAGCTCAGTTCTAGTCTTAGTACAATTTCTTGAAGAGAGGATTTAAACTTATCACTCTTCAAATGCCAAGTTAATTACAGGGTCAAAAAGACATTCTTAAGAGAGTGAGAAAATAAATAAAAGTGATTCTCCTTGTTGTGACCAAGAGTCCAGCTTGCTACTCTAACAGACTTTTGCACCTCAGATCCATTCATGAGCTTGTAGTCTTGCACTTCCTGAATTTATAAGATTCACAGTTATAGACAAGACACATGGAGGAATCATGTTGCAAGTTTCCACTCAAATTACATCATTGGAATCTGACACACAGCAATTCTCATTCATTCAAAAACATATTTGGTAAATGCACTGCTGTATTTCTGGCATTTTTCTAGAATTAAATTGAGGAAAAACTTGTCTTTGTGGAAATTTGGAATAATGATTAATACATAACTAAATAGAAAATTGCAATAAGGTTATCTGATGTCAAGATCTGGATAAACATAGTATAATATTGAAAGTTCAAAGAAGGTTACTGTAATTCATGTTTATTTTTTATTCAAAAATACTGGAAAGGACAGAAAAATCCATTGAATGATACAATAAACATTATCCTGAATCCTAAATTAACAAATCCTAGATAAGTGTTTTTTTTTTTTTTTAATGTCCTTAGATTGTGTTTTCTGTTTAAATTAAACAAATTAAACCATATGAATAAAACCAAAGTTCCCTTGGAACAGGAAAGCAGTATGCAAAACACTTGCACTAATTCAGCCTTCGGTGACGGGGGTGGAAACTATGACATGTCACCCAGCTCCACCAAGTAAGAAATGTGCATGCTGATGGGACTGACATTGTCAGCTGCTTCAGGGATTACCTCACCCTTGGACAGCCATGTGATTTTATACAAGGTCACTCTCCTCCCAGGCTCACCCAATGATGGAGGTGAACATAAAAATGGTGTGACATTTTGAACTAACACAGAACAATCTGATGGACCATTTTAGCTTCAGAACCCCTGCAGTCAGCCAAGGCAGCCATCAGGCCACCATCATGGACAGGCTTCTCTCTTAGTCCATCATGCTTTCTTTCTCTTCCTTCTAAAGGTATCAACACCAATTAAAACCTTAAGTAACATTCAGATCACTAAACCCCATTTCAGGGTCTGGGGAAGCCACTTATGACAATAACCAAAAAGAGTTTTCCTACAAAAATGTCACTTCTAAACAGAGACCTGAAAGATAATTATATGTTTATCACAAAAAGATATGTGGAATTATGTCTACCTAAACAGAACACATTCTTCAAATATTCTAGTTCAGAAGAAAATATGCATAAAATATGAATTTGTATTTTCAATGTGGTAATGAATTTTGTGGTTGCAGGAAGAAGAAAAAATGAAAATATGAGAGAAATTATGAATGAAGAAATAAAACTATTTCATATATAAAACAATAATGGGGGAAATGAAATAAAATCAAGATGATTCCAGGTTTACAAAATGTAGCAATGAGGGGGAGTCTTTCAGGAAAAGATGAATATAGTTTTTGACATGAAAAGTTTGGGGAAGTAACAATTAACAATATGCATCAATCTTCCAAACAACTGAAAATATAACTCTAGCTCATAAATTAAAAAAGCATTTAATTGGTTCATCCACTTATATTTTGAGAGTTTCTTTATTTGTTTCTGAGCATAGAGTGGGGAATAAATCTGGTATGGTCACTGTCTTCAGAGTGCTTATAGCATAGGATCAAAGACAGATATAACACACATAATCATACAAATAAACAGATAACAGAAAACTGTGAAATAATCCCTATGGACAAAAAATAGGGTATGAGGAAATGAAGTGGAGGGGACTTAATTGGTACTGTGGATATCAGAGAAGGCCTCTGAAGGCCATTTAACATGTTTATGTTAAAACTTGAAGGATGAATAGGCTTCAGCTTAGCAAAAAGCAGAATAAGAATTTTCTTACCAGAGGAAGCAGCATCTGTCAAGTGTTTAAATTCTGTGTTAAAAGATATGGTAGAACTTGGTTAAAACTGGTAGCCTTTCCCTTCTCCAAGGACTTCCCTAGTAGTTCAGCTGGTAAAGAATCTGCCTGTAATGCAGGAGACTCTGGTTAGATCTCTGGGTTGGGAAGATCCCCTGCAGAAGGGAAAGGCTACCCACTGCATTATTCTGGCCTGGAGAAGTCCATTAACTTTATAGTTCATGGGGTCACAAAGAGTCAGACACAACTGAGTGACTTTATTTTCACTTCCCTTCTCCAGGGGATCTTCTCAACCCAGGGATGGAACCCAGGTCTCCCACATTGCAGGCAGATTTCTTTTTTTAACCAGCTGAGCCATAAGAGAAGCCCAAGAATATTGGAGTCTGTAGTGTTTCTCTTCTCCAGCGGATCTTCCCAACCAAGGAATCAACTGGGGGCCTCCTGCCATTGCAGGTGGATTCTTTACCACTGAGATATGAGGGAAGCCCTGGGTAAAACTGGAATGCTAGCCTAAATGCCATCAGAGAGTCACTGAAAAGTTAAAGGCAAGAAAGTAACAGAGGCATGAAAATTTGAGAGTTTTCTGTGTCCAGGTTATAGCAGAAGCCAGGAAGCAAATGCTGGGGAAAAGAGTAGGCAAGGGAAAGAAGATAGGACAAAAGACAGAGCTGCGAACTCTTAGGAACAGAGATAGATATAAGAAAGTAGAAAAGGAATTACAAAACTCAGAGGGTCTTAAAAAGTTACAAACATACAGAACTGAAGTAGATGCAGTACTGTCAAATAATGAAAGGCTGACAGATTTTTTAAAATGACCAGTAGATTATGAATTCCAGTTTTAAAATGAAGTCACACTGACTTAATCTTACATTAAGAGAAGTACTGTAAAACTGAATAACAGGGTTTTAGCTTCTTGCAAGATTTCCTGAGCATCTCTATACTGTTGTAAACTATTCATTATACATATATTTCCTACTTTTTAAGGAAAAAAAAAAGTACTTATTTTCTTTTGGTAATTTCCCAAAGTGGTTGAGTTTTAAATTTGCTTTTAAATTGGGTTTTTAAATAGTTTCTACCAAGCATTTTAGAATTCAGTTCATAAAATTTGAGGCAGATTTTATAAGGTAGTTCAAATTTTCACTAACTTACCAGCTTCATTAAAAAGCAGAGACATTACTTTGCCAATAAAGGTCTGTCTAGTCAAGGCTATGGTTTTTCCAATAGTCATGTATGAATGTGGGAGTTGGACTATAAAGAAAGCTGAGTGCAGAAGAATTGATGCTTTTGAACTGTGGTGTTGGAGAAGACTCTTGAGAGTCCCTTGGATTGCCAAAAGATCCAACCAGTCCATCCTAAAGGAGATCAGTCTTGAGTGTTCATTGGAAGGACTGACGCTGAAGCTGAAATTCCAATACTTTGGCCACCTGATCAGAAGAACTAACTCATTTGAAAAGATCCTGATGCTGAGAAAGATTGAAGACAGAAGGAGAAGGGGACAACAGAGGATGAGACGGTTGGATGGCATCACCAACTCAATGGACCTGAGTTTGGGTAAACTCTGCAAGTTGGTGATGGACAGGGAGGCCTGGCATGCTGTGGTCCATGGAGTTTCAAAGAGCCGAACATGACTGAGTGACTGAACTGAACTGAAATCAGCTTCATTTAATTAATTTTATTAAACTAATTGATTTCAATTTAATAAAAATTAGAATTGAGCATTTTCTAATATTGTGGAGAAAAGATGTGTGTGTGTATATATATATATATATATATATAATTGTAAATAAAATGTAAAGAATAACATATAATATAGTTGCCCTGTACACATTATTGTCTGCCCTTTTAAAATGTACTTATTTCTGTTTCTGGCTTTCTGAAAAGTGATATTCTAGTTACTTCTTTCCATTTGTTTGTTCAAAGTGAATTATAAAACTGACTACCTATTCCACCATTAACAAATGATCTTAAAAGTATTTATATATATTTTAAATTGGCTTATTTTCTTGTATTACAGTGTAATACAGGGCAAAGAAAGACAAGAGAAATGAGGGAGAGAATAGGGTGGGAAAGGCGAAGGAAGGAAGGAAGAGAAACAACCTGGAGGCATTACAATTGCTTTGATCTCAGTTACAAACAACATATCATAAAATCAATAATAGCACTCATGGGCATGTACTAAGCTGAAACAACACCAATTCTTCTTTTTTAGGTCTCCCAGTGCCACTGAGTCTTGCTATCAAACTGCACTTTGTACCTTCTAGTTCACAATACTTAGTCAGTAATTTAAATTCCATGAGGGCCTCCAGGGACTTTCTGAAAACATGGATCTTTTTAAAGGCTATTATTATGTGACATGCAGCCACACTACATCAAATTATTAAATTGTTTGTATTCTTCTATTATTTTGAATAAGCCATCAATTTGATGATATGCTCAAAGATAAATGCTAAATAAAAATGACAAATTGTGTAGGTAGCAGGACTCTCTACAAATGAAATTCACTAGGAAATAGAGATATTCCCACTTCCACACCACATACAGTTCCAAAGAATCTGGAGTAATTGTTTCATCAAAACTTTAAACTCTTTTCCTCCTCCCTGTTCTTGACGTTTACAAATCTGTTCCAGAATCTTTTTTGGTCAGATGGAGATGAGGATAAAAATCAATCAAAAGTTAAACTTTAAATCCTTATATTTACTCCCTTTCAAAGCTTAATGTCTCAGAATGAACTAACAAGTGCTAATTCCTATTTCCTCACAATTATTCCCTTTTAATCCCTCTACATGATGGTTTGAAATCCAATAAATATTAAATGCTTAAAGCAAGAAAAAAATTTAATTTCAAGATTTACTGGCATCATATCTTTCCATTATGCATATTAATTATACTTCATTTGGTTTCTAACTCTGTGTTTCAACTTTCATGCTTTTCTTTGCTCTATTGATTTCTTCAGCTCTTTGTCTGTCATATAAAATTTCATTATATAGTTCAGTTCTCAAAATTCTCCCTCAGCTCAGGTAGTAACTATAATTTTGAAATGATTGAAATTATTTCATTAGTCAATCATCAAACTACTTCTGTACCTTAAGCATTACCTGCTAAGTCACTTCAGTCATGTCCGACTCTGTGTGACCCCATAGATGGCAGCCGACCAGGCTCCGCCGTCCCTGGGATTCTCCAGGCAAGAACACTGGGGTGGGTTGCCATTTCCTTCTCCAATGCATGAAAGTGAAAAGTGAAAGTGAAGTCGCTCAGTCGTGTCGGACTCTTTGCGACCCCATGAGCTGCAGCCCACTAGGCTCCTCTGTCCATGGGATTCTCTAGGCAAGAGTACTGGATTAGGGTGCCATTGCCTTCTCCAAAGCATTACCTACATCATCTAAATTTCAATTGTTGAAACTCTTCTACAATTTTTTATCTGAGAAGTTAAGACCTTGAGAATCTCATTGTCCATCTCTCCTCATTTTCTATACTTCTGTATGTCTCTTGCGTTCCACGATATGAATATCCTACTTTAAACTATTGCATTGTATTGCTACTGGTTAAATCCTTGTCTGCATTTTACCATGAATCTTTTTGTTAGTGAGACAAAATTATCAATTGTGGTTAACAACATTATCTTCTTGATCAAATGTTGACACAAACCTCCCAGTTTATAACACTTTCTAGTCATATTTAAGTACCTTGATCATTCTCTGCTGAAATTC
Source organism: Ovis canadensis (assembly GCF_042477335.2). Classification (NCBI taxonomy): domain Eukaryota; kingdom Metazoa; phylum Chordata; class Mammalia; order Artiodactyla; family Bovidae; genus Ovis; species Ovis canadensis. Next base: position 68,020,959 of record NC_091250.1, read on the forward strand.
ACAGATTTTAATGTTAACTATTTCAGTTAGAAAAATTATAAATGTTATAAAATATATAACAACAGAACAGTAAAATATAGTGTTCTATGGCCACCTATAGGCATCAACAAATAACATTTTGTCTATCTTATTTCATAAATACTTTCATTTATTTTACTGTGTTCATTTCTTTTGCTTTTGTTTGTAATTTTTTGGTTTAGTTTTTATTTTGTCTTTCCAGCAATATTTTAACAAAAATCCAGACAGTGTGTCACTACACATAAAATTACTTCAGCAAATATCAAATAAAGAGGTTTCATGTTTTAATGGTTACAGCAATTTATATTTCTTGTGTTCTATATTTTTTAGGTATCCCATTATTTTAAACATATATAAAATTTTACAGCTGATTTTATTCTTATGAGCCCATGCTGCTTATTTTATAATCTACTTTAAAATTATTATTTTATATTTACTTTACTTAAAATGAAAACTATAGCTATTTACATAATTTTCAGTTTCCTCTTCCACTTCTTCAAAAAATTTATATATATCCAAATGGTATAATTTATTAGCTGACTTTCAATATATACCACAAATACTAAGATACTTGTCTAAATGTGTCAAAGGCTTCTGATTGCAATTGAAATGGAATAACTGGGATTAGCATGACTCCCTTCCATGAAACAAAAATCTGGACAGAATACATTAGAAATGGATTTTAGTCTTTGGATGGCAGGCAACACAGGACAGAAATCCTAAGAAAGGAGAAGTCAAGAAGTTGAGCCCTAAGACAGTTCCAGCTTATAGACTGAATGGCACGAAAAAGACTTTAGGAAAGCTGATTATCCTGTGTGAGTTGAAAAGATGGTTTGGGAGTCTGGCAATGCCCCAAAGCTTAAGGATTGCAGGGTAGAATTCCACAGAGGGAGAGCTGCAGTAGGAAACTCCAGAGGTTTACAGGCTTCCCATACAATCTTTTGCTGAGGAGAAAGAAAAGAGATCAGTGTATATAATCCTCCAAACTTAGTGAAAAGTGTTAGTCACTCAGGAGTGTCTGACTCTTTGCAACCTCATGGACTGTAGCCCACCAGGCTCCTCTGTCCGTGGAATTCTCCAGGCAAGAATTTCACAGAGGCAAAATAATATGTGTTCCCCAAAGTATAATTAATAGTCCTAGTTTACTTGGGATGGTCTTGGGTTTAGAACTGAAGTCCCTGTATTCTTGGTAATGCATCCATACCAGGCAAATTGGGACAGCTGATCAACAGTGGTGGAAATCTTATCATTTGAAGTGTGCTGGGTTAGGAAATCAGGTGAGTCATGCTTTGGAGGTGAAAACTTAGTCCTAGACTAAAGGCAGTTCTGACCGTGCCTAATAAAACTTAATGAAAGTGAAAAAGTGAAAGTGAAAGCAGCTCAGTTGTGTCCAACTCTCTGCGACCCCATGGACTTTAGTGTCGTGTCTGTCATTTCTGTAGTATCTGCAGCTCATTCGTGTTTGATTCTTTGCAACCCCATGGGCTGTAGCCTGCCAGGCTCCTCTGTCCGTGGAACATGTCCAGTATTCTCCAGGCCAGAATAGTGGAGTGGGTAGGCTTTCCGTGCTCCAGGGAAATCTTCCCAATCCAGGGATTGAACACAGGTCTCTTGCATTGCAGGTATATTCTTTACCAGCTGAGGCACCAGGGAAGCCCATAAAACTTAACAGTCTCAAAGGATAAAAATGTTTTCAGGTAACTTAAAAGGTCAAATGTATTCAAAGGAATAAAAAAGAATCCAACCCCCAACTAGTTATTGTCCATAATGTCTGATATCTAACAAAAAAGTTGCAGGCACGCAAAGGAACAGGAAAATAGAATTCCTAATTAAAAAAAAAAAAAAAAGGAAGTCACTGGAAATAGACCTGATACTGATACAGATAATAGAAATGGATGCAAGAATTTTATAGAGATTGTTATAGCTGAAATATATACAAGGAGGCAGAGTAAAATTTATCTTGGTAAGTACAAACATGGAAGATTCCAAAAAAAATCCATTTCTAAAAATGAAAACTATAATATCAAAAAATTTCACTAAATAGGATTAAAAACAGACTAGATAAGTCTTCTGCCTATTTTTTAATCTGGATTTTCTTTGATGTTAAATTGTATGAGATGTTTATATAGTTTGGATATTACCCCCTGTCAGTCTTACCATTTGCAAATATTTTCTGCCATTCATGAATAGAGATTTTTCCAGAGATGAAAGGCAGGTGACCAATAGGCACACGAAAGGATGCTTAACATTGTAAATTGTAAGGGAAATGCAAATCAAAGCTACAGTGAGACATCACCTCACCTATTATCATGAGGTGGCTATTTGACTATCAGAATGGCTATCATCAAAGAGTACACATATAGAAAATGTTGGTGAGAATTTGGAGGAAAAGGAACTCTTGTAGAAATAGTACATTTCTTGTTGGCAGAAATGTAAATTGGTGCAGCCACTGTGAAACACACTATGGAACTTTTTCAAAAACTTTTTCAAAAAAGCTAATACTAGAACTACTATCAGTTCAATTCAGTCACTCAAACGTGTCCGTCTCTTTGCAACCCCATGAATCGCAGCATAACAGGCCTCCCTGTCCATCACCAACTCCCGGAGGTCACTCCTCCATCGAGTCAGTGATGCCATCCAGCCATCTCATCCTCAGTCGTCCCCTTCTTCTCCTGCCCCCAATCCCTCCCAGCATCAGAGTCTTTTCCAATGAGGCAACTCTCCGCATGAGGTGGCCAAAGTACTGGAGTTTGAGCTTTAGCATCATTCCTTCCAAAGAACACCCAGGACTGATCTCCTTCAGAATGGACGGGTTGGATCTCCTTGCAGTCCAAGGGACTCTCAAGAGTCTTCTCCAAACACCACAGTTCAAAAGCATCAATTCTTCGGTGCTCAGCCTTCTTCACAGTGCAACTCTCACATCCATACACGACTACTGGAAAAACAATGGGCTTGACTAAACGGACCTTAGTCAGCAAAGTAATGTCTCTGCTTTTGAATATGCTATCTAGGTTGGTCATAACTTTTCTTCCAAGGAGTAAGAGTCTTTTAATTTCATGGCTGCAGTCACCATCTGCAGTGATTTTAGAGCCCCCCCAAATAAAGTCTGACACTGTTTCCACTGTTTCCCCATCTATTTCCCATGAAATGATGGGACTGGATGCCATAATCTTCATTTTCTGAATGTTGAGCTTTAAGCCAACTTTTTCACTCTCCTCTTTTACTTTCATCAAGAAGCTTTTTAGCTCCTCTTCACTTTCTGCCGTAAGGGTGCTGTCATCTGCATATCTGAGGTTATTGATATTTCTCCCAGCAATCTTGATTCCAGCTTGTGTTTTTTTCTAGTCCAGCATTTCTTATGATGTACTCCGCATATAAGTTAAATAAGCAGGGTGACAGTATAAAGCCTTGACCTACCCATTTTCCTATTTGGAACCAGTCTGTTGTTCCATGTCCAGTTCTAACTGTTGCTTCCTGACCTGCATACAGATTTCTTAAGAGTCAGTTCAGGTGTTCTGGTATTCCCATCTCTTGAAGAATTTTCCACAGTTTACTGTGATCCACAAAGTCGAAGGCTTTGGCATAGCCAATAAAGCAGAAATAGATGTTTTTCTGGAATTATCTTGCTTTTTCCATGATCCAGCAGATGTTGGCAATTTGATCTCTTCTAAAACCAGCTTGAACATCAGGAAGTTCACGGTTCACATATTGCTGAACTAATATATCACCCAGCAATTCCACTACTGGGTATATCTCCAAGAAAAAAAACCCTAACACTAATTTGAAAAGATATTTACACCTCAATGTTTGTAGCAGCATTTTTTAAAAATTGCTAAGATATAGAAACAAATGTCCACCAACATGTGATATATATATCGCATCTTTTTTCATATATATATATATATATATATATATATATATATATATATATATAAATGGAATACTGCTGCTGCTGCTATTTAGTCCCTAAGTCATGTACACTTCTTAGTGATCCCATGCACTGTAGCCCACCAGGCTCTTCTGTCCATGAAATTTCCCAGCAAGAATACTGGAGTAGATTTCTATTTCCTTCTCCAGGGGATCTGCCCAACCCAGGGATCAAACCCACATCTCCTATTTGGAGGAAGATTCTTTACAACTGAACCATGTAAGTCAATGGAATACCACTCAGTCATAAAAACAATGAAAATTCTGCTATTTGCTCTAACATGAATGGACTTGGAGGGTATTATGCTAAATTAAATATCAGAAAAATACAATTACAGTATAATTCTTACATGTGGATTCTACAAAGTACAAGAAACTAGGAAATATAACAAAAAAAAAAAAAACCAGATACACAAATATAGAGGACAAGCAAGTGGTTAACAGTGGAGAGATGGAAGAGGTGCAGGGTAATACAGGGGTAAAGGAATAAGTACAAACTACTAAGTATGAAATAAGCCACAAGGATATATTGTACAACACAGAGAATATAGCTAATATTTTATAATAACTTAAGTCAAGTATAACCCTTAAAAAACATGTATCACTATATTGTATACCTGTAACATATAATATTATGCATCAATTACATGTTAATAAAATATAAATAAATGAAACAAGAAAGATTAGATGTTGCAGGTGAAAAGTTTAGTGAATTTAAAACACAGCGATAAAAATTATTCAGAGCCAAACAAACAAGAAGTAGAGATTGATAAAAAGTACACAACCCATCAGTGAATTAGGACAATTTTAGGCAATCTAATATTTGTGTAATTAGGAACCTTTTAATATTTAGGTAATTAGCTTCCCTGGTAGCTCAGTCAGTAGAGAATCAGCCTGCAATACAGGAGATCTGGGTTTGATCCCTGGGTCAGAAAGATCCCCTGGAGAAGGAAATGGCAACCCACTCCAGTATTCTTGCCTGGAGAATCTCATGAACTAAGAAGTCTGGTGGGCTACAATCTATAAGCTCATAGGAGTCAGACACAACTAGTGACTAATCCACCACCAGGATACCTGAAGGAGATCAGAGACAAGTCTTTGAATCCCTTATTCCCACAGAGGCTGTGAATATAATGAAGGGTAGCTTGTTTTTCAACACTGAGCATGCAGCAACAGAAGTTGCAAGAGTTGCTCATCTGTCACTGTCTCATGGATTTGAGAGATGAGTTAATGACAAATATAGAATTTGAAATATAATAGTGTACACGTGAAATATGTAATGTTTTAAACCAGTTACCTCAAATTAATAACCAAATAAATTTTAATAAAGAATAAATTGTGCTGGCATTTGATCACAAAGAACTGAAGCTAGAAACTGGGTTTGGCAGAGAGCAATACCTAGGTTGAAACTGAAGAGCATACTCCATGGTATGAATTTCTTAAAAAAAGACATGCACTTTTAACTCTACGCATGGATTTAAATGAATATGGAGTAATAGTGCATGTGCTGTGGTTCACACCAAAACCAGACACACAGGAAATTGGAACTGATTGTGAGCATCTTCCTATAAGTGTACTTGAACAGCAGTCTTGAGAGGTTTAAGCTTAAGGTGATAAACTAGGAAACAAGGAGATAGTACAACTTCTATTTTGATTTAGGTTTCATTTGTTCACATGTAGCTTCTATTGTTTGTGTATGTATTTTTATGTACTGATACATCATAATTACACTAGCACATGAATTTTAAACATATGAAAATTATAATACATGTTAAATAATTCATTTAATATATAATGCATAACATTTATCAAATATTAATACATATATATTACATAATAAAATATTATTGTGATTCATAATATATAAGTTCAGTTCAGTTCAGTCTGTCAGTCGTGTCTGACTCTTTGCAACCCCATGAACTACAGCACGCCAGACCCCTGTGTCCATCACCAACTCCTGGAGTCCACCCAAACCCATGTCCATCGAGTCAGTGATGACATCCAACCATCTCATCCTCTGTTGTCCCCTTCTGCTGCTGCCCTCAATATTTCCCAGCATCAGAGTCTTTTCATGAAGGTCAGCTCTTCACATAGGTGGCCAAAGTATTGGAGTTTCAGCTTCAACATCAGTCCTTCCAATGAACACCCAGGACTGAACTCCTTTAGGATGGACTAGTTGGAACTCCTTGCAGTCCACAGGACTCTCAAGAGTCTTCTCCAACACCACAGTTCAAACATCAATTCTTTGGTACTCAGCTTTATTTATACCCCAACTCTCACATTCATACATGACCACAAGAAAAAATATAGCCTTGACTAGACTGACCTTTGTTGGTAAAGCAATGTCTCTGCTTTTAATACGCTGTCTAGGTCAGTCATAACTTTCCTTCCAAGGAGTAAATGTCTTTTAATTTCATGGCTGCAATCATCACCTGCAGTGATTTCAGAGCCCCTGAAAATAAAGTTAGCCACTGTTTCTATTGGTTCCCCATCTATTTGCCATGTTGAGCTTTAAGACAACTTTTTCACTCTCCTCTTTCACTGTCATCAAGAAGCTTTTTAATTCTTCGTCACATTCTACCGTAAGGGTGGTGACCTCTCCATATCTGAGGTGACTGATATTTCTCCTGGCAGTCTTGATTCTAGCTTGTGCTTCCTCCAGCCCAGCATTTCTCATGATGTACTCTGCATATAGGTTAAATAAGCAAGGTGACAATATACAGCCTTGACATACTCCTTTTTCTATTTGTAACCAGTCTGTTGTTCCATGTCCAGTTCTAACTGCTGCTTCCTGACCTGCATATAGGTTTCTCAAAAGGCAGGTCAGGTCATCTGTTATTCCTATCTCTTTCAGAATTTTCCACAGTTATTGTGATCTACACAGTCAAAAAATTGGCTTAGAGCTCAACATTCAGAAAATGAAGATCATGGCATCTGTCCCATCACTTCATGGGAAATAGATGGGGAAAGAGTGGAAACAGTGTCAGACTTTATTTTGGGGGGCTCCAAAATCACTGCAGATGGTGATTGCAGCCATGAAATTAAAAGACACTTACTTGGCAGGAAAGGAAAGGAAGGAAAGTTATGAGCAATCTAGATAGCATATTCAAAATCAGAGACATTACTTTGCCAACAAAGGTCCTTCAAGTTAAAGCTATGGTTTTTCCAGTAGTCATGTATGGATGTGAGAGTTGGACTGTGAAGAAAACTGAGCACTGAAGAATTGATGCTTTTGAATTGTGGTGTTGGGGAAGACTCTTGAGAGTTCCTTGGACTGCAAGGAGATCCAACCAGTTCATTCTAAAGGAGATCAGTCCTGGGTGTTCTTTGGAAGGAATGATGCTAAAGCTGAAACTGCTTTGTTCACCTCATGCAAAGAGTTGACTCATTGGAAAAGACTCTGATGCTGGGAGGGATCGGGGGCAGGAAGAGAAGGGTGCGACAGAGGATGAGATGGCTGAATGGCATCACCGACTCCGTGGACATGAGTTTACGTGAACTCCGGAAGTTGGTGATGGCTAGGGAGGCCTGGAATGCTGCAATTCATGGGGTCGCAAAGAGTCAGACAGGACTGAGAGACTGAACTGAACTGAACACGGTCAAAGGCTTTGGCATAGTCCATAAAGCAGAAATAGATGTTTTTTCTGGAACTTTCTTGCTTTTTTGATGCTCCAGTGGATGTTGGCAATTTGATCTCTGGTTCCTCTGCCTTTGCTAAAGCCAGCTTGAACATCTGGAAGTTCACGGTTCACATATTGCTGAAGCCTGGCTTGGAGAATGTTAAGCATTATTTTACAGGTGTGTGAGATGAGTGCAATTATGTGGTAGTTTGAGCATTCTTTGGCATTGCCTTTCTTTGGGATAGGAATGAAAATTGACCTTTTCCAGTCCTGCGCCCACTGCTGAGTTTTCCAAATTTGCTGGCATAATGAATGTAGCACTTTCGCAGCATCATCTTTCAGGATTTGAAATAGCTCAACTGGAATTCCATTACCTCCACTAGCTTTGTTCATAGTGATGCTTCCTAAGGCCCACTTGACTTCACATTCCAGGATGTCTGGCTCTAGGTAAGTGATCCCAGCATCCTGATTATCCGGGTCATAAAGATATTTTTGTAGAGTTCTTCTGTGTATTCTTGCCACCTCTTCTTAATATCTTCTGCTTCTGTTAGGTCCATACCATTTATGTCCTTTATTGAGCCCCTTTGCATGAAATGTTCCCTGGTATCTCTAATTTTCTTGAAGAGATCTCTAGTCTTTCCCATTATATTGTTTTCCTCTGTTTCTTTGCATTGATCCCTGAGGAAGCTTTTCTTATCTCTTCTTGCTATTATTTGGAACTCTGCATTCAAATGGGTATATCTTTCCTTTTCTCCTTTGCTTTTCGCTTCCCTTCTTTTCACAGCCATTTGTAAGGCCTCCTCAGACAGCCATTGTGCTTTTTTGCATTTCTTTTTCTTGGGGATTGTCTTGATGCTTGTCTCCTGTATAATGTCATGAATCTCCATCCATAGTTCATCAGGCACTCTGTCTATCAAATCTAGTCCCTTAAAACTATTTCTCACTTCCACTGTATAGTCATAAGAGATTTGATTTAGGTCATACCTGAATGGTCTAGTAGTTTCTGCACTTTCTTCTGTTTCAGTTGGAATTTGACAATAAGGAGTTCATGATCCGAGCCACAGTCAGCTCCCAGTCTTGTTTTGCTGACTGTATAGAACTTCTCCATCTTTGGCTGCAAAGAATATAATCAATTTGATATTGGTGTCAACCATCTGGTGATGTCCATGTGTAGAATCTTCTCTTGTGTTGTTGGAGGAGGGTGTTTACTTTGACCAAAGTGTTCTCTTGGCAGAACTCTACTAGCCTTTGCCCTGCTTCGTTCTGTACTCCAATGTCAAATTTGCCTGTTACTCCAAGTGTTTCTTGACTTCCTGCTTTTGCATTCCAGTCCCCTATAATGAAAAGAATATCTTTTTTGGGTATTAGTTCTAGAAGGTCTTGTAGGTCTTTATAGAACTGTTCAACTTCAGATTCTTCAGCATTACTGGCACCTGTTATAATATTATCATATCTATGATTATTCTCCCTTCCTTCCCTCCCTTTTTTCTTTCTTCCTTCTCTCTCTATTTTTGCTTTCTTTCTTTCTCTTCCTTATCCTCTTACTCCTTTTTTTTTTCTGTCATTGATTGAGTTCTAATCCATCTCTCTCACAGAAACCACACCCATAATTCATATTTAAATTTCAGTTTCTTTCTATCTATGAAATATATTTATGAAGCAGTCTAATTTAAAACACTCAGCTTTTTTTTTTTTCTGAAATACTTACATATACCGTTATAAGTAATTTAGGAGAATACTGTAAATAATTCATTCTTAAAAGATCTTTGCAAATATTTAACTTAGTTTCCTTAGGAAATTCATCCATTTTACATCAGTGTTTAACAACTTTGATATTGGTAAATAAAACGAGGTAATTAGAATAACCTATAATTATATAAGCAAGCAGAATAGCAGCTACAATTGGCCTAAATATGCTTGGGAATAAATCCTGATCAATACTGATAAGTTTTTCACTCTCCTGTTGTGAGCAGACATGTTTTAAATATATGGAAGATTAACTAGTACTTGTTCTTAGTGGTTGGCAAGTCACAGTCTTTTTCAGGACAGTTTCCTTAGAAAATAGAAGGAATTTGTTTACTGATTACTTAATAGAGTTTGATGATATTAAAGTGTCAAATGGATGGTTGTACCAAATGTCCTTTAAAAGTCTTTCTTGTAACATAATTTATTTATCCACTCAAAGAAAATTCAATTTACTGTTCATCACTGTTCCACACAAGATGATATAAAATTATCAAAATGCTAAAATAACATAATATTGCTAATGTTTAATTGATAAGAATCAGAGATAAAACAAAGAAAAGCAATGAATAATTGCATAAAATGATTTGATTCAGTAGTTCATGATTTTTGAAGCTCTTTAGTTTCAAGGATGTGGCTATAAAATGCATGTTCAATGTCCATAAAAAGGTATTTTTCTCTGAATAAGAGAATGAATCAGTTTCCTGCTTCTGCTAATATTCTCGTTCTTTTTTTTTCTTACAAAATATTATCTAGTAAAACTCATTGTAAAATAGCCATCATTTTTAGTTTTGCAACCTTATTTTCTACATAATAATTGCAAATGAAGTAGTGACCCTTCAAATATATCTACTCTATAAAATAGGGGGATTATCCAAAAATGGAAGACTTACTTTTTAAAAAATAAAGAGATGTTATGTTACTAACTTTCAACAATAATATAGCTTAATATATTTATTTCCCCCATAATGTAAAAACTTCTAACAGGGGACTTTATGTTTGAAGTGATGGGGAGAAAAGAAGAGACAAAGAGAGATTCTATATACTAAAATAACATGTTTGGCAATATGCAATATTTTTAATGTCAATGACATAATCACACAGTTTTGGATTTGAAAGATAAATTAAAAATTTAACTCCTTTTTTATTTAAAAAAATGGGTCTGTGTATGATGAGTGATCAAGACCAGACTATGTATCATAAGTAACAAGGTTGGAATTTGAAGGTTAAAGCACTCTTTTATTCAGAAGGGACACATATTTCAAACAATGAATCATGCAAGAGATTGAAATGGACAACTGCTAATGGTCTAGAAGAAAGACAAGAACCCTTTCTTCCTTTACCCCAAATACTCACTGCCAGTCCTCTCTAGTTCAACTTTGTTCTGTTTTCTTTTTATTCCTTATAGTCCTAAAAATAAAAAAAGAGCAGAGGCAAAAACAAAAACAAAAAATAAAACCTCTCTTCAAAGTAATTTAAGATTGTCTAACTAATTACCTTGATCCAAGGATCTGAACAGTTAGACCTTAAAGATACTTCAATAAATGATTACAAATATGTGAAAACAAGTTTGCTTAGTATGTTTGAAACCAGAATAAAACTCTTCAGGAGCAGAATGCTTTTAGCTTCTATATGTGACCAGTTAGCATTTTATTTCTTTTGAGTTTGTACTCTTTATGTCTTCTTGAGAGAAGAATACTTCTTGGTAAATTCTCTTTTTCCTTTTTGTAGATCCATGCAAGAACTTGAAGTCTGATGCACACCTTCTCATTTGCTAGTGTAAATCTCATATTTAGAAAAAATTAATCTTCTTCACCCCATGTTCCTGTAGTAAAGAGTTTTTGTTTTTAATGGTATAACAACCTTGTATTTTCCCTTGTAATTGCTATCATGTTCTTAGTTTATGCAATCACTATGAGGGCTTGTCCATTTTGGTTATTATAACCTCAGTGCTTATTATACTGCCTATAACCTAGCAGGCATTCAGAGTTTGTTTGTAGATTAACTTACTGACTCTAACCCATTTTGCTAGAATTCCACATATTTCTCTTTCTTTTTCTCAGACTGGAAAAGAAATGATGCGTCTTTACATCTTCAGAGAATTAATTATATGAATATAAGAATGTACATATATATATATACACATATGTTTTCTATATATACATACATCAATTTATATATAATTGTATATGTATATACATATGTATATATTTTTCAGTTTGATATCAGGATAAATATGTCCAAGGACACAAACTTAAGCAATATTGCATGTTCAGTAAGTGGCAGAGCCATACCATAATCTGGTTAGTTAACATATTCTATCATATCATGGTCATGATGTCTTATGCCTTACCGTTTTCCTTTAAATTATGTTAAATTATGCTTAAATAATAAAGATTCTTATGGAGCTCATTACTTAACTTGATATACACACACACATACACATATCACAACATATCTACCCATCTATCTACCCACTTATCTATCTATCTATTTACTTAACAAATATACATTGTGCTTATATTTGTCAAAACATGTGTTTTGATTTTGGAGTGTACAATTAGGATAAAGATTTACACAAAACCATCCTTGAAGCTTACAGTTTTACAAAGAATCTTGGCAACAAACAAGTTTAAAATGTTATACAATGTGGAAAACAGTAAAAAGCTACACAGAGTTTCTTGAGAGAAGATATTGATTGGCAGTTCTGTCAGTAGCTACATAGACATAAATCTGTGGAAATGTGTATAAAGATGCAAATTGCAACACTGGAAACTGTAGAAAACTTCTATGATAAATAATGTATAAATAAATAGATATATTTTCCATTTTCATGGATGGAAAGGTTAAATACATCGTAAATTAATATATGTCAGTTCTCCACAAATTGCTTTATGGTATGAGTACAATCTCAATCAAATCCTAGCAGATCTGAAAATTTAATTAGAAAAAAATTTTAAAATAACTAAAATTTTGCAAAATGACTTGGAGAAATTAGCTTCCATTTTTAAATTTTATGTAAATCTGGACCAAATAATGGTGGACTCGTTACTAAGTCATTTCCGACTCTTGTGACCCCATAGTCATAGTCACTAAATCAGGTCGGACTCCTGCGACCCCATAGACTGTAGCCCACCAGGTTTCTCAGTCCATGGGATTCTCCAGGCAAGAATACTGGAGTGGACTGCCATTTCCTTCTCCAGGGAATCTTCCTGACCCAGGGGTTGAACCCGGGTCTCCTGTGTGCAGGCAGATTCTTCACCGACTGGGCTACTAGGGAAGCTCACTAAACCACCACCACCAAACCAAACAATATATAGCACCATAGGTACAAACATATGTAGGCTCACAGGATGGACTTTCCAGAAATAAATCCATGTATACCTATATGATTGGGCTTCCCTGGTGGCTCAGGCCATAAAGAATCCACCTGCAATGCAGGAGACAAAGATAAGATCCCTGGGTTGGGAAGATCCCTTGGCAGAGGGCATGGCAACCTACTCCAGTATTCTTGCCTGGAGAATTCCCAGGGATAGAGGAGACTGGTGGGCTACAGTCCATGTGGTAACAAAGAGTCGGACACAATCGAGCGACTAAGCACAATACCTATATGATTACTTCATTTAAGATAATTTTGCCTTTGCAATTCAGTGGAGAAGATGTTTACTTTGAATAAATTGCACTGAAATAGTTCGATATGGAAAACTACTTACTTTGATAAATACCTCACACTATATGCATAACTAATGCCTGTTACTTAAGTAGTGAGATAGCAGATATAATAGAAAATATGGCATTATGTATAATTACACATGCAAAAAATATACTTTAGTAAATGTAACTAGAAATATATAGGACTGGAGGAAGAATAATTTTAAAAATTGGAAGGGAAAAATTAGAATTGAACAAATGGAAAGACACACCTTTCTTGGATTTGAGGTCACAGTGAGTTAGAGATTTCAGTTCCTTTTAGTGTATAAGTTTAAAGCAAATCTGATTTTTAAAGCTCCAAGAATTTTTTTGAATAAGACAAAGTGATTCTAAAATGAATGTGGAAAAGCAGCATGTAAGAATAGTTAGAAAAACTAAAAACAAATAGAGCAATGCGAAGATATACTATTAATTTTTTAAAAGCATAAACTATTAATGCTAAAATAAATTTTGTTAATTTATTTATAAACATAATTGAATAAAATATGCTTCTCTAAAAATCAATAAGAATAGGGATTACCCATATTTAGATAATTAATATAATTCCCATACAAATAGATGTAGAGAGATAATGATATGATCAGTCTTTGTAGATTATTGAAAGGTTGTTGAAATAATGCAAACTTCTCCTTAATTATAAACATTTGGATAAAGATTAAATCCACAGGCATACCTTATATCAGAATAATTCCAATGTTCAAGAGACTTAAATTTTAAAACAGAGAGGACAAACAAAACATTAAGGAAATCTCAAATACAAAAGGAGTTGATATGCCTTTAAAATTATTTCACAAAGAAAAGGCAATAGAATTTTTAAAAATGGGTCACTTTAACTACGTTTAAGTATATAAAAAGTTTCATGACAAAAACTCCATAGAAAAATAAAATGGGATGAATATTTTCAACACATACCAACAAAAAAGGACTAATCATAAAATGTAAAGAAGTTTTAAAATTAACAAAAAAAAAGAAAAATTGAAAATAAAAACACGGCATAAAAGTAAAGAGATAGTTTATAGAAAAATATAGATGTAAATAAGCTAAAAATATACAATCATGCTCACAAGAAGAGTATAAATTTTACTACACTGAAATATGACTATCTAATGAACTAAAATGAATGCTCACTAAATTTAAAATATGTAAGCATTCTACATATTAACATTAAAAATCACACTCAAACACTGAAACAAAAATAAGTCAACACTATTGAATGTTGTAATTCGAAGAATAAACCATATTGGAAGAGAGTAATGCCAATATTTTTTTTATTATTTTGGCAAAATTAAAAACAGTTTAGTGTTGTGTAGCAAATAAAACATCAATAAGGTAAAAAACAAGGCATAGTCCAGGAAGCAATATTTAAAACATCGATGACCAAAAGCCAAGACTTTGTAAAACAGGAAGACAAACTGAAAAAGAATAACTCTTAATAATAAGCAAATACATGAGGAATAAAACCCTTCAAGTTAGTCAAGAATGATACAATTAGAAAAGGTATTCCACACATCATACTAACAAAAACCTAAAGTTCTCAAATATAAAGAACCATCAACAAAAAATTTCATGGGAAAAATGGTGAGTGAGTAAATTAGGAACAATATATGGAGAAAAATTGGAAAATATTTAGTACACTTTAAGGAACACTCTGTTACTTTTTAAAAATAAAACATGGACATATTATAAAGTGATTCAGTAAAAGTACAAGAGTGGCAAAAACTCAGTGCCTGTCAGTAAGGATATGGATGTATACGTTTTGGATACTCATATATTAGAATTATATTCTAATTATTCTATTATTGGGCACAATAAAGGACAGAAATGGTATGGACCTAAAAGGAGCAGAAGTTATTAAGAAGGGATGGCAAGAATAAACAGAACTGTACAAAAAAGATCTTCATGACCCAGATAACCACGATGGTGTGATAACTCACACAGAGCCAGACATCCTGGAGTGTGAAGTCAATTGGGCTTTAGGAAGGGTCACTGAAAACAAAGTTTGGGGAGATGATGGAATTCCAGCTGAGTTATTTCAAATCCTAAAATATGATGCTGTGGAAGTGCTGCATTCAATATGTCAGCAAATTTTGAAAATTCAGCAGTGGCCAGAGGACTGGAAAAGGTCACTTTTCATTACCATCCCCCAAAAAAAGCCAGTGTCAAAGAATGTTCAAACTATTGCATAATTGCACTTATCTTACACTTTGGCAAAAAAAAAAAAAAGTCAAAATTCTCCAAGAGAGGCTTCAACAGTATGTGAATCAAGAACTTCCAGATGTTCAAGCTGGATTTAGACAAGGTAGAAGAAAAACAGAGATCAAAATGCCAACATCTGTTGGATCATAGAAAAAGCAGGAGGATTCCGGCAAAAATATCTGCTTCACTGACAACGCTAAAAACTTTGACTGTGTGAATCACAACAAACTGAGGAAAATTCTTAAAGAAACAGGAATATTAGATCACTTTACCTGCATCTTGAGAAATCTGTATGCAAGTCAAGAAGCAACAGTTAGAACATGACATGGAACAATGGACTGGTTCAAATTTAGGAAAAGAGTGTGTCAAGGCAGTATATTGTCACCCTGCTTGCTTAACTTATATGCAGAGTACATAATGTGAAATGCCAGGCTGGATGAAGCACAAACTGTAATCAAGATTGCTTGGAAAATATCAATAACCTCAGATATGCAGATAACACCATCCTTATGGAAGAAAGTGAAGAGGAACTAAAGAGCCTCGTGAAAAAACTAAAAGAGGAGAGTGCAAAAGCTGACTTAAAACTCAACATTCAAAAAACAAAGATCATGGCATCCAGTGCCATCATTTCATGGTAAATAGATGGGGAAACAGTGGAAATAGTGAGAGACTATTTTCTTGGGCTACAAAATCACTTCAGATGATTCTGCAGCCATAAATTAAAAGACCCGTGTTTTTTGGAAGAAAAGCTATGACCAACCTAGATAGCATATTAAAAAGCAGAGATATTATTTAACGACAAGGGTCTGTCTGGTCAAAGCTATGGGTTTTCCAGTAGTCATGTATGGATGTGAGAGTTGTACCATCAAGAAAGCTTATTGCCAAAGAATTGATGCTTCTGAACTGTGTGTGGTGTTGGAGAAGCCTCTTGAGAGTTCCTTGGACTGCAAGGAGATTAAACCAGTCCATCCTAAAGGAAATCAGTCTTGAATATTCACTGGACAGACTGATGCTGAAGCTGAAGCTCCAATACTTTGGCCACCTGATGCAAAGAAATAACTCATTGGAAAGACCCTAATTCTGGGAAAGTCTGAAGGCAGGAGAAGAAGGGGACGACAGAGGATGAGATGGTTGGATCGCATCAATGACTCAGGGAACATCAGTTTGAGCAAGCTCTGGGTGGTGGTGATGGACAGGGAAGTCTGGCATGCTGTAGTCCATGGAGTCTCAGAGTTGGAATTGAGTAAGTGGCTCAAGTGATCTGACACTAGAATGCCATATGTGATGCATTAGAATAGC
The DNA here is from genome assembly GCF_042477335.2 of Ovis canadensis. Taxonomy (NCBI): domain Eukaryota; kingdom Metazoa; phylum Chordata; class Mammalia; order Artiodactyla; family Bovidae; genus Ovis; species Ovis canadensis. The sequence continues at coordinate 68,037,473 of NC_091250.1, forward strand.
TTGCCAGGTGGTAAAAGAACCCTCCTACCAATGCAGGAGACATGAGAGAAGTGGGTTCGATCCCTGGGTCGGGAAGATCTCCTGGAGGAGGAAATGGTAAACCACTCCAGTATTCTTTCCTGCAGAATCCATGGACAGAGGAATCTGGTGGGCTTCAGACCATAGGGTCGCAAAAAGTCAGACACAAGTGAAGTGACTTAACACAAACACACACACAAGCAGATCTATGTGTATTGATATTAAAAAATCTTAAAATACGCTATTGTAAAAGAAAGGAAGATGAATGATTTTGGGAGTGTAACACATATATGTAAATTAAAACGTAAAAACTATTCACAGATATGGAGCTATAATAACTCTAAAAACATGGGCAGCAAAAATAACCACTGCCTTCTAGTGAGAGAAGTGGAACAATTAGATAATGGAGTCATCTATGATATAAGGGTGACAAAAGCCTATCTTTAATCTTTTATTTAAGAAATCATAAAAAAGCATGGCAACAAATTAGTGGTTTAATATCTGCTTGGTATGCACATGTATGTTTGGTACTTTACACTGTTTTAAAAATGGTAATAAAAATAAAAACAACAGTGAAACTTCATGCACTTTTCTGGGAAGATTACTATGTGTTATATGGAGTTGCCTTTACTATGCAGATCCCATTAAACTTAAAGGGTGGGTCCCTGATTAATTATTAAAGGGAAAATCCTGACAAATGAAATGAATTTTAAATATTTGATGATACAATGCGATTTTGTTAGCTTGTGGTTCCAATCTCTTTGATGAGGTGTGAAAGCTGTTTCTTGTACTGATATGAAATATTTGATTATTTTTAAGTGATGATATTCCTGATCTGTAAACTTTTCTAAACTTCTTTAAGTATTTTTAGGTGTAAATAGCATCATGAAAAATAGTATAAATCATTGTTCTGAATCTTTGCAAGACGGTTAATTGGATTTTTGTCTATCTTCTTAAATATGACTATAATTTTTTAATAATAATACTCGATTGTTTTCTGATTGTTTTTTCAAGTCATTCTAAGTGATGAAATAAAACTTTTGGGTTATACATGTAATTTAAAACATATGAGTTTGAAAAAACTAATAAGATTAAGTAATCTTATTCCAGATTTAAAGTGTAATATTCTAATTTGTGATTCTAGGATTATCTTCAATCTATGGAAATAGTATTTTCTTCTGCATCTTAATAATCAGTTCTATACAGAAAATAACTTATGTAGCAAATAGTAATGACATATATTATGTAGAAAAAGATCCATTTAGTTAAAGCTATGGTTTTTCCAGCAGTCATATATGGATGTGAGAGTTGGACCATAAAGAAGGCTGAGCACCAAAGAATTGATGCTTTTGAACTGCAGTGTTGGAGAAGACTCTTGTGAATCCCTTGGACTGTGAGGAGATCAAACCAGTCAATCCTAAAGGTAAACAATTCTGAATATTCATTGGAAGGACTGCTCCTGAAGCTGAAACTCGAATACTTGGCCACCTGATTCAAAGGGCTGAGTCATTAGAAAAGACCCTGATGCTGGGAAAGATTGAAGTCAGGAGAAGGGGGCAAGAGAGGATGAGATGGTTGGATGGCATCACCAACTCAATGGACATGCATTTGTGCAAGCTCCAGGAGATAGTGAAGGACAGGGAAGCCTGGTGTGCTGCAGTCCACGGAATCACAGAGAGTCAGACACAACGGAGCTACTGAACCGCAAATGTAGAAAAATTTAACAAAATATTGCACAAAAATAGTATCAAGTTGTCATTCAAATAATAGTTCATCAAGTGATAGGATATCAGTAGATATTTTGAAAAGTATGCAAAGGGCAATCTTGTTCATTGTCTGGTAATCAGGAACAATGATGTAAAGGTGATTTCACATTGTAATTTATCATTTACATGAATGATTTTATTGTGTTTCAGTCAGATTTTAGAAAAAAATTTAAGTGCTCAGGGTGATGTATATTACACTTTTTTCCCATGTAGCATGTAAAAAACCTCAATTGAATTATTTTTCTGTGTGGAACATTTAATTTTCAAGATAGGATGCAAGATGTCTATTTATTTAGGATCATATTTTAGGACACTCCATTTTCATTTTATGGATTCAATTCATGTGTTGAAACACAATTTTTGTGGGCAGTTTTTGTTAGTGATAATTTTAAGCTGTTTATTACAGAGACTTCTAACTACATCCTGCAGGTCACCTTCTTCTTCTTCCTTTTTTCCCCCAGCAGAACTAGGTTATGTTTCTCTATCTTCCTATTATTTTTTTGCTAAATTGTAGCTAATGGGTTGTGGGTGGAAGTAACTGACACTATTTTCCCTAGTTTTCAGTGGCTGGAATTATACATCTCAGAATAAACTCCAGTGTAAACTTTAAAATTTTTGAATTGTGGAAAGAATGACACATGGGTTTGTAATTTAATTTGAAGGCTCTTGGTGGGATGTATTTAAAAATAAGACACACACACAAACACACATTCAATTTTTCAATCATTCTTTATAGAAGATTTGAGGAGTGTTTGTCTTTATCTACCATGAAAATGCTTTTTTCAGAAACACTGGGAATATAGCAAATACAATCACTAGTACAGACCTGAAGAGTATTGTGAAGAGTATGCTGATGTATTTAAGCCATATATCTTTGTGCATATTTATACATCAAATGTTTTATTTATCCATTTTTTAATTTACTAGATAGCCCTATAGTCAGTGGGCCCTCCAAATCTCATGTCTTTTACTGTGTGGTGATTCTGGCTTCATTGTTATTAATTTGAGAGACTTACAGTTTTATTATCCAGCTAGAGTGAATCTTTTGGTCACATCTAACTCCTTTAGAACTTAAAACACTCCATACCTTCAACACTACTTACCATTATGTATAATTTGTTCTAGGAAATGGTTTTGTGCATGACAGAGTTTTAGTACTAACTTTAAAGAGTTATTTTATTTGTCATTGCTATAGTTTTGTCACAGGATGTATAAAAGAGGTTGCAGATGCATAAGTCATAGTTTCTCACACCATCTGGATCCAAATACAACATTTATCTATGGAAATTAAACATTCCATGGTTCACCTTTCATTTTAGTAGAGATATAATAATTAAAATCAGTGATGAAACCTGGAAGCACTACATAATAAAATCCAATTGCTGTCTTGAAATATTTAAGGTCTTTCTTTTGATTATATTTTCACTAATTAAATCCAAAGCAATACAGTGTAGATGTTCTGTTACAAAATACCATCTTGTTCAGCAGATGTAAAGACTGTTTCTTTTCAAGGCTCTTGAAAAGTACAATCAAGGCATAATTTGGATAATGACTTAAGAGTGACAAGGCTACTAATCATATCTATTTTATATGTATCCAATCACTGCAATAATAGCTGTATAATTTGGTGTGCAGAATCCAAATAGTAGTTCTTGGCACGGTAATATACATTTTAATTTTTGATATTTAATCATATGTGTATAGGAATATAATCATTTAATGCTTTTATTGTGTATACGAATATCCAATTTCTTCACATTTTTACTCTTTTCCTGATCTGCACTTAAGAATATTTAATAGTCACTGCTGAAATTCCTTTACTTTGTATGGATTGCATTATATGCTTTAGGCACAAAGCAAGAGAAAATAATGGAGCTTTCAAATAGTTATGCTTCTTGTCTCCAATGAATGTAAGATAATTACATTAAGAAAGAAAAGGAAAATGTTGTGCTTTTACCAGCAGAAAATGGTTATCATTATCTAACAACGAATAAAATAAACTATGTAGATAAAGACTCTGTCTTTATCCAACATAAATCATGCACAACTAAAACGTTTATCCTAAATGTCTTTAAAAATGGATAATGGATTCAGTGTTTTAATAAAGAAGAACCAGAGATACGTTAAGCTGTACTGCAGTAAAAGTATCAAAATAAGAATATTTTGTTAAGAACACAAATTGTTATTAACATCTTTGAAACAAAAAAATATATATATAAATTATATTTATATATAATCGCCATGAGGGTGTAATATTTCTAAGAAAAATAATCACACATGGATAAAACATGCATTAACTAGGTAGTGATTACACACACACTTTTATTTATATTTATAAACACAAAAACATTATAGAAAAAAGCTTATTTATCCACAAAAATATTTCCAGATACATATTTATCCATAACGCACTATACTAATTTATGTTCACATATTATTTTTTAATTCTTATTATAATCCCACAAAGACAGACAAGCGTAATTTTATAGACAGCCCATGATTTAGGTAGTTTAAGTAACATACCCAAATTAGCTGATACAAGGCAAAGCAAGGAATCAAGTCAAGTTTGTCTGACCATTCAATACTTATGAACACTTCATGTAGCAGTCAGAATATGAGCCAAGAACAGATGAAAGCTTTCATAAATGCTTGCTATTAATACATGAAGGAAGGTCTGTCTTCTGAAAATTTGTTACAGTACAGTAGAAAACTGCTGTGATAAATGACATGATTCTCTTTTATGTATATTATCTAATAAAAACAAATATATATTTCAAATAACCTCTTTCATTCATGGAACCAATTTCTCCCTATTGAAATTTCTTAAACCTGCATTTTATAAATAAGACTCATTCAAAAATTGTTTTCACATAGTATCACATATTCATCAAAAAAACTCATTTAATGTTGATTTCAATTCTTTATAATAACATTTTAGAAAAACAGTATTGTATCTATTACTATAATTAGGACTATAATTGGAACTCAGAATATTATAATATTTCTATAAAAGGATACTTTACTCTTTTAGAAAAATGAGCAACAAATTAATATTTACTCCAAACTATCGTTTGGTATTTGCACACTTTTTTATACAACAGAAATTGATTTATCTTCTCCATGCCTCACAAAATCTTACAGACCAAGTATACAGTCTTGAACAGAAGTGCCTGTTTTCATAGAGTGGACATTTGGAAATAAAGTAGGGAAAAGATAAGTACAAATGGTTACAAAATGTACAGAACAATATTTTATGGGCTTATAAGTGCCTTGAAAAACTAAAGCATGACACAGAGGAAAGAGGGAGTCTATTTTACATATAGTGTTAAAAATCTGTTATATTTAAAGTTAATATAAAAGAGGGTAAGCAAATACTTGAATACAATTAATTATCTATTGCTAAACTTTTCCTCAATTTTTTAAGATTTAATGTTTCATACAATTTAAAATGGTCATATATTGTTCCATTTCTAAAACATGATATGATAGATCTGATTAATGTACATGTATTCTTTTACTGTTTTATCACAGGAAAGATCCTTGTCAGTTAAATCAAAGAAATCAAATTTGTAGGTGTGTCAAAATAAGAAGCAATTTCTTAAAAGAACTAGCATATCAAAAAATAATGTGATAACATTCTGGGATTTTCCTCCTTTAATATAGCGTCCTCTGTTCAAAGGTATAAAAAATGGAAAATGTTTAAATCTTTTATTAATAGGTATCTCTGGGATTTGGTACAGCTATTTGTAATGTAGCCTATGATACATCATTCCATTGCTTTCAAAACCAGAAGACTTAGTTATAATTTAGAAGAGCCAGGGGCTTCCCTGCCTGGTGTCTCAAGCAGTAGAAAATCTGTCTGCAATGCAGAAGACCTGGGTTGAATCCCTGGTTCAGGAAGATTCCCTGGAGAAGGGAATGGCTAGCCTTTCCAGTATTCTTGGCTGGAGAATCCCATGGATAGAGGAGACTGGTGAGCTACAGTCCATGGGGCTGCAAAGCGGCTTTTCCTTTTTTTCTTTTTTTCATTAGAAGAGCCAGAGGAACAATGTTTAGCTTTTATTTTGAGTAGATAAACTAAGTATAACATGCATTCTGGAATCTGTATAATATAAAATAAAGGTAGTCTTGTAAATTTACAGTGAACTTATCTATTAGAATGAAAACTGCTTTATTAACTTTTATCCCATTTTGACTAAATATGCAATAATTTTCTGAAGTACAATGGAAAATATTGTATGATATGCATAATATTAAAATGCATATGCCAGTTTTTCTCTATCTAGAAAAACAAAATAAAGAAATATATTCTTAGGCATAAAATATATATACATACATATATAACTATATTGTCACCCTGCTTATTTAACTTATATACAGATTACATCATGAGAAACGCTGGGCTGGAAGAAGTACAGGCTGGAATCAAGATTGCCGAGAGAAATATCAATAACCTCAGATATGCAAATAACACCACACTTATGGCAGAAAGTTAAGAGGAACTAAAAAGCCTCTTGATGAAAGTGAAAGAGGAGAGTGAAAAAATTGGCTTAAAGCTCAACATTCAGAAAACTAAGATCATGGCATCTGGTCCCATCACTTCATGGGAAATAGATGGGGAAACAGTGTCAGACTTTATTTTTGGGGCTCTAAAATCACTGCAGATGGTAACTGCAGCCATGAAATTAAAAGACACTTACTCCTTGGAAGGAAAGTTATGACCAACCTAGGTAGCATATTCAAAAGCAGAGACATTACTTTGCCGACTAAGGTCCGTTTAGTCAAGGCTTTGGTTTTTCCAGTAGTCATGTATGGATGTGAGAGTTGGGCTGTGAAGAAAGCTGAGCGCCGAAGAATTGATGCTTTTGAACTGTGGTGTTGGAGAAGACTCCTGAGAGTCCCTTGGACTGCAAGGAGATCCAACCAGTCCATTCTGAAGGAGATCAGTCCTGGGTCTCCATTGGAAGGAATGATGCTAAAGCTGAAACTCCAATACTTTGGCCACCTCATGCGAAGAGTTGACTCATTGGAAAAGACTCCGATGCTGGGAGGGATTGGAGGCAGGAGGAGAAGGCGACGACAGAGGATGAGATGGCTGGATGGCATCACTGACTCGATGGATGTGAGTCTGAGTGAACCCCGGGAGTTGGTGATGGACAGGGAGGCCTGGCGTACTGTGATTCATAGGGTCGCAAAGAGTCGGACATGACTGAGTGACTGAACTGAACTGAACTGATAGAAATATACACATTTATACTTGTATATTGACTGTTTTATGGTGAATGAATTCATTTCTCTGAAAATTGTTTTTCTGCTCTACCATCATCTTTGCATTACAACAATACAAATGTAAGAGATTTGGACAACTTATCTTTATGAGAAAACTTGTAGTTTCATGGCTACCAGCATAGATTTTGGAGTCAAATCAAATTGCTATGGACCTCAGAGGATGCAGTTAACTTTGTTCATCTTAATATCCTGTAAAATCACATGGTCTTGACTCCCTAATAGGGTTGTAGTGATGTTTTTCATAAAGAGTAGTTAATATAGGCTTAGCAAGGTACAGGACACAATAAGTAGCATTCTAATGGATCATTTACAGAATGGGTTCTGGAATTAGAAAGAAAGTGTACAAAGCTGTGTTACATTACACTCTAATACTCAGTTTCCATATTTATGAAATTGGGTTTTTTTTTGAATTCCCACTTCCTATGATCAATGACTACTAACTGGGGTATTCAATGAAGAGCCCTCAGCACCCTTAGTGATTCATTGTGCTTCATCCTTGTTACTCTTTCAAGTCACATTATTAATATCAGCTGAAGGAGGAATGAAGGGCTAGCAAATGCCTAAGGTGATCTAATGTTGATGAAAATGATTCATCTGATGAAAACAATGTCTAAATATTGAAAAATTTACCCCTCAAAATTGTTTGTGCTTTCCAATAAATATTTTATGACACATGCCTATTATTTTGCCTGCATAGACATAATAGAGATGTGTTTTTTTCAAACTTCATATTGATGAAATTGAGGGAAATAAAATTTCATTTTATTTAAATAAAACTTCCTATAGTTTGTGTGGTACTAGTTGAGAAAAAAAATAAATGTATAGTGTGCATATTAGATTTGCATATATATGAATATAATACAGAAATATATTTGTGTGTATAGAGATTTTATATATAATAGCAGTGAAGATTGGAAATTACCCAACAAAAAACAGATTACAGAATGACAGAAGTGTTCTATGTTTTTTACTTTATAAATCGGGTACTACAATTAAAAGTTTGAAATCCTCATTTCATGCTTCATTTGGTCATATCATGTATACATAAAATTATTTACTTTTCTACTTAAAAGGACTTGATTAAAATATAACTCAAGAGTTTTAGAAATTGAATAGTCTTAGAAAAACTATACCATTAAATCAACTAATTTATCTATTTTAGTTACTTCAGTGTATCCACTACTGAGAATACTTGGTAAATAGTATATATTGTCTATAAATATTTTCCAAATGCAAACGATGTTCCTCTAATTGTTCAATCAGTTTTCATTCTAACCCTAACCTTGCCTTCTTTTTAGGTTTAAACTCAAGGTCCATGTGTTCGCTGCTAATGTGTGTGCATTTTTGAAGATTTCTTAAAGGATTGCATTTTTAAGTCAAAGACTATACCCATTAAGATTTGCTAGGAAACCCTTGAGCAATCTTGGTCATTGAAGACCCTTTTCCCACTCTCTGTGGTTTATGATAAGCAGAGATTTTTTTTTTTAATAAGATGTCCTCAGGAAAACTCTTATAAGCATATCAAAATTCCATCTATAATTTTGTAAGTTGGTTCCAATGCTTTAGGTCAAGCTCATGGAGTTGTAATATTATCTAAAAATGTGTGAAGATTTGAGTATGCATAATTAGCAATGCTGCTAAGATCTAAGAAACAAACCATCTGTCTATTACCAAGTGCTTTGATTCTCTGTCAGTGTACTGGACATGAGTTTGAGGAAAGACTGGCTCAATCTGATCAGACATTTTACAATATGCTTGTTTTATTGTGGCAGTTAGAAGTATAAAGCTAATATTTATTCAGTGAATGTGACATGTATTTTGTGAGCAATAATTAGGCAGATAGTAATGCACTCAGTGAAACATTCCCAAAGAAATATATAACAAGGTCACTAATGGGCAGGGTTGAATTACATATTCTGATTTATTGTTGTGCTAACATACATCTTTAACCTCAAACAATGTACTTTCAAAGATCAGTTTCCAGTTGCTATAATGTTATCACAAATAATAGAAATCAAATTAAAAGTAATTTTTATTTTTAAGTGTCATTTAAAAGTCAGACTTTGCTCTAGATGCCTCAGTTCAGTTCAGCTGCTCAGTCGTGTCTGACTCTTTGTGACCCCATGAATAGCAGCACACCACACCTCCCTGTCCATCACCAACTTCAGGAGTTCACCCAAACCCATGTCCATCGAGTCAGTGATGCCATCCAATGATCTCATCCTCTGTCGTCCCCTTCTCCTCCTGCCCCCAATCCCTTCCAGCATCAGAGTCTCTCCCTAAATTTATGGAACTTACATTCTAGTGGAAGAGACAGAGAGTAAGCAATTGTATATAATTACAAAGTAAATTATATAGCACATTAGAAAGTGACACAAGCTACAATTATTATGAGAAGGATCGAGAGAAAGAGACCAAAGAAAGAAGGAACATGACTCTGTGGAAGTTACTGTGTCAGATATAATAGGCAATTTAATATTGAGTAGTCAGGTTATGTCTCATTGAGAACTTGACATTTGTGCAAATGCTTGGATGAGGTGAAGCAGTTAGACATGTTATGGAAAGCCATGTGTATATCTAAAGGAACCATGCTCTAGGAAGGGAGTGCTGCTGGTGAAAAGTCTATGAAGATGGAGAATATCTTTTCATGTTCAAGAAAACAGGTCAGTAAGTTTCAATGGGAGTTATGAAGGACAAGTAATAAAGGAAATCAGAAAGCTAATAAGGAATTTAGATTATGCAGGCACTTGATATCATAAAAGACCTTGGCTCTTAAACTGAATGACTTGGTGATCCCAGTGTTTTGAGGACTAACACAATTTCACTTTATTTAAACTGATTATTCTGATGGCTGGGTTGAATATCCACAGCAATGTTAACAAGTAGCACATAGATTGTAAACATTCTTTCACCTTTTTTCTGGAATCATTATTTCAAAATAATCACAAAGACTCAATTTGTGGAATACTGAGGGCTAAATTTTTTAGTTTATTCTAAATCCCCAGAGTATCTGGTGGTTTTGGAAATGTAGGTCAGCATTCAAGAAAAGCAAGATAGTTGACTATGCACCAAATCACTAATTCAACCAACAGATAGGTTTGAGAACTTCTGGCCCCTGCTGATTTGCTCTTGTGAAGTCTTTTGAGTAGCTTCCGGTACTTTTATCTTTGAGGATGGGGAAGAATATCCCATCCTCATCCTCATCAACCATCTTTGCTCCTTCCACTGTCCAGCTCCAGAAATCAGAGTAAAAGTAGTTCTGTAAGATGTGATTGAGTATCTGAAAATTCTACCACATAATTTAAGAATAACTTAAAGTTCTATAGACAATAAAGGGCTTGCATGTATTAGAAAACCAATCATTGAGTTCAATCTCATATGCAAAACTGACATATTAGTAAACTACCTCACTAAATAACTGAGAATTTTTAAAGACAAAGGTGTGATAGTACTTTGATTAACCTTAATATGAATTAAAATGATTATATGTATTACTTCAACCTCAAATGCAATTTAAGCTATGAAAATGTTGAATGTCCTATATTTTAAAGTAAGCTGCTTCTATGAACATAATTTATCAACCTTACCAACTTTAATGATGTTCAGAACAAACTGTATAGTAATGCATCTCAATCCACTTTTTAGAAACTGGACGTACTTCAACATTTCAGTATCAATAGCTTTTCCAAATTTTCTAAATAAAACTTCAACCTATTTTCATAATTATAATGCCCCACTCCAGTATTCTTGCCTGGAAAACCCCATGGTCAGAGGAGCCTGGTAGGCTGCAGTCCATGGGGTCGCTAAGAGTCGGACAGGACTGAGCGACTTCCCTTTCACTTTTCACTTTCATGCATTGGAGAAGGAAATGGCAACCCACTCCAGTGTTCTTACCTGGAGAATCCCAGGGACAGGGGAGCCTGGTGGGCTGCCGTCTATGGGGTCACACAGAATCAGACACGACTGAAGTGACTTAGCAGCAGCAGCAGCAGCAGCATATGTATATATTTATGTAAAATTGACTCAAAATACATTTTTAATAAACTGGCGTCAGTTCAGTTCAGTTCAGTCACTCAGTCCTGTCTGACTCTTTGCAATCCCACGAATCACAACCCGCCAAGGCCTCCCTGTCCATCACCACCTCCCGGAGTTCGCTCAAACTCAGGTTCATCGAGTCGGTGATGCCATCCAGGCATCTCATCCTCGGTCGTCCCCTTCTCCTCCTGCCCCCAATCCCTCCCAGCATCAGTCTTTTCCAATGAGTCAACTCTTCACATGAGGTGGCCAAAGTACTGGAGTTTTAGCTTTAACATCATTCCTTCCAAAGAACATCCAGGCTGATCTTTTTCAGAATGAACTGGTTGGATCTCCTTGCAGTCCAAGGAAGTCTCAGGAGTCTTCTCCAACACCACAGTTCAGAAGCATCAATTCTTCGGCTCTCAGCTTTCTTCACAGTCCAACTCTCACATCCATACATGAGCACTGGAAAAAGCATAGCCTTGACTAGACAGACCTTTGGCAAAGAATTTGGCATAAGGTAGATAAAGAAAACAAATGGATTTTATAATACTGTTTTATGGTAATTATGTCACCAAACAATTTCATTTTCTAGGATGCTAGATGATGACAGAGTTAGTATCAGATACCATTTAAGGATCCATCAATATACAGTACATCTGAAGGCAAAAAAGCATATTTCCGTGAACACTTAAAGTGTTTTAGGAAAGAGAAAATTGAATTAATAATTAACTAATTCTTTCTAAAAGGGCCTCATTTGGCAGGTTCAAAAAGCAGATGGCTCATCGAGACTGACAGAAGCTTATTAAGATCTGAAAAATGTATTTCTGTATTGCTTTTACAATGCCAGTACAGTTTAATCCATAAGAGAAGAGTAGTTTGTTGCAAAAGACAGGTGTGTTATTATTGATATGGAAATTAACTAGTTTCTTTTTATAAGAATATTATAAAACTACCTAAAAATTTTAATACAAAAAGCAAAATAATTGTTGCAAAGTGTAATACCCAACACCAAATGTGAATTCAGGCTATTTCTTGGCTTAAACCACCATGGAATCACTCCTTCCAGTGAATAATATTATACTTGCCTTGGTCCCATGAAAAACTGACTAAGAAGGTCAACATTTGATAGGACTTTTTGAATTTTGAGGAGATCACATCCAGTAATTACAGATATTAATTGGTTTTAAATACTAAATAATTGGCATAGAAGTCATGCAATGTTTTCTTTACCAAATTTTACTGAATAGAAGAGTTAAAAAACACTAGTGTTTTTAACTACACTAGGTATAAAATACATAGTTTTGTCAACATTAAAAAAAAATTGGTGATATAGTTCTTACTGTAGAACTTCTAAAGCAGACTCCACAAACGGAGGTCGTATACCTAAGAGCATGTTAAACTCTGTGGAAAGCACAACGTTCATGAAACACTTGAACAAATGACTATGGCTCTGAGGGTCATGCCCATCTTCTTCTGACACTTTGCCCCTGACATAATGCAATAAATATAATCAACAGAGACCTTGGTTAATAGACAAAAGTGCTAAAATGGCTAAAAACAATTTTGAAGAGCTATTGCTTAACATCCTGTCAATGGAAAACCAGCTCTCTGGATGTTGTGGCTAAGCATCTGCCACAAAAATTATCCAAAGAAGAATGCATTTTGACTCATCACTGATAGTCAAGTGGTTTTGGAGATAAGCACAGGGAAGCAAGGATACTGCAATATGGCGGCAGGAGTTGTGGAAATTACTCTGCTTCTAGACATTAAGCTCGTGGGGTACACAGATCACAGATGCCTCATAGCTAAGCTGGTAAAGAATCTGCCTGCAATGCAAGAGACCTGAGTTTGATCCTTGGGGTTGGGGTGATCCCCTGGAGTTGGAAATGGTAACCCACTCCAGGATTCTTGCCTGGAGAATCCCATGGACAGAGGAACCTGGCATGGGGTTACAAGAGTTGGACATGACTTAGCAACTAAACCACCACCACCAGATACTTTAAAGAGTTTCCCAGGTGGCTCAGTGATAAAGAATCTGCCTGCCAATGCAAGAGATGCAGGAGACACAGGTTTGATTGCTGGGTCAGGAAGATGCCCCTGGAAGAGGAAAAGGCAGTCCACTCCAGTATTCTTGCTTGAAAAATCCCATGGACAGAGGAGCCTGATGGGCTACAGTCTATGAGGTCACAAAGGGTCAGGCACAACTGAGCACACACACACACACACACACACATAGTTACTTTAAAAATGTGTTCCTAAAGTCAAGTTTGCTGGTGTGTGAAATACAGAGCTTATGGAATATAAGCTGTGGAGACAGAAAAATCAGATGTATGAGATGGGTAAGTATGGGAATTCAAATAGCACATAGGGGTGGGTTTATTTGAAATGACTGCCTTAACAATTAACAAAGTCTAGAAAAACATGAGTCCAAGACTCACCTATGCTATGGACTGAGAATATTAAGCAGTGAAATTTCTAGAGAAGAGCATCTTGAATTGTTGTAAGAAGCATTTTTCTTTTGTATTTACGTCCACAGCACCAGACAAGGTTAAAGGAGCAGTATAATCCAATAGCAAATTAAACATTAAGTTAAAAATTAAAAACAAACAAACAAACAGAACCTCTATATGGCTTTACTTTTATGGTTCCTACAAATTATTCAAGAAAGAGCTTAGAGCAAATATTTCGTTTGTTTGTTTTTTTAATCAATTTGGACCTCTTGCTTAGATCTCTGATCAAATAGTGCCTACACAGATTTGGTAGTGTAGAGAGGACAAAACACCATGTTTTGAGATATTCTTTTTCCACCCATTTTTACTCTCAGAGCAATAAGTGAAATAAGGATTGAACTGGGTAGACAAATCAGTTACTAGGTAAAATGAGTAGACTTTAGATGGAACATGAACGAGTGACTTCTAGATTAGAAAAAACAAACTGGAATTCTTTTTTTCTTAAATGCATCAAAACAGGCTGTGGGGAGGTGGGTGTATGTAATCTATACTCTGTAAGAGATTATATTCAAAAGAAACATGCCTGAGAAGTGATTTTTGAACTTCTGAATCATCTCAAATTTATCTTCAGTGCTTATCTTCTTATCTCAGTCCTGGCAAATCACTGAAGAAAAGAATGGGAGTTTGAAAGCTGGCATTCAGGGTGATTGCTGAGAACAGTTCCAAGAAACGTAGACAAAGAAAAGGGTCCATCCAAAAGCATAACACTTTTTCCCAAACCACATTATGAAACTTCACCAGTTGCCAAGAGTGTGGCTTAGAGTTCTACACACGATGTGTGTGCTACTATGAGTAGTTTCTTTATTACGAAGCATCATTCCTCCCTGGGCTTATACATAAGCACTAATTTTAAGTAGTTATGCTTCTCTTCATTTAAAAAATAATGTATCATAAATATAATGTTTTGCTTTTTTCTTTTTAAAAATGAAGACTTTATGAATTTTTGACTAAAGCTGAACAATTTTGCAGTATTATATGAAGGTTTTAGAATGATATTATGGAAATACCTTGCCTGGTCAATAATAATGTCTCACAAAAACTTACCAAATCACCTATAAATTATTTTTATAGTAGCCATTCCTCTTTGTTGTACTTTACCTAACATGTGATGAATTGATATTTGTGGGAAACAAAGGTTAAACAAGAAAGAAGAAATTGAACAGTTAAGTAGGACCAAAATCAAGTAGTAAACAAAATACAGACATACCTCATTTTACAGTGCTTCATTTCGTTTCAGTTTGCAGATATTGCGCTTTTTTTACAGATCGAAGTTTTGTAGCAACCCTGTTTTGTCAGATGATGGTTAGCATATTTTTTTAGCAATAGAGTATTTCTTTTTATTAAGGTACATACTTTGTTTTTTTAGACATAACATGATTGCACACTTATAAGACTACAGTATAGTGTAAACATAAATTTTACATGCACTGGGGAACACCTAAATTAGTGTGACTTACTTTATTGCAATATTTGCTTTACTGTGGTGATCTGGATTTATACCCACAAATATGTCTGAGGTATGCCTATAATTATCCAGCAAGTATGATTATACTAAAAATATGGTGATACAATGCACAAGCATTTATGAACTATGAATTTTCAGGAGAGACAGTAAATGTGTAGAAAACCTAGATGGTGATATACAAAATTATATAAAGCCCTTTTGTTGTGTTGGTTTAACAGTCTGATCTTAGAACAAACCTTTTAGAAACCAAGCTACATAATGAGTAGTTAATCATAGAGAAACATGACTGAAATGTATGATGAACCCTAAACATTTTCAATTTTTGTTTGTTTTTATTATTTAATGTCTATATTGTGTTCATAATGCCCCAAGTGCTTGTTGTTGTTAGAGTAAAATAAATTAGAAAATTTCCACAAGGAAAAAAAATTAATATCTATCTTTAAAAACAAAACCCCAAACTCAAGGTACCTTTCCTTTGATTGTTTGCTGCCCTTCCCTCACTGTTCAGTGCATTTTCATTAACACACACCACACACTCCACAGGCAGCCATCTGTGCTCCTGTCTTTAAGTTTTATCCTACAAGTCTTTTCCTCATGATACTGCTGCCTATTACATAAATCACAGGGACATTCAACCCCTTGGAATGGAATCAGAAACCCACAAAGCTGACTGCTGTCAGGACTCATAAGGAGTGCAATTAATAAATTTATTATTTAGGAGTAGAGCTGTTTTCATTCCAAAAATTCATGCAAAATTGGAGTGTTATCCAGAGCACATATCAAAGTAACTAAGCTAAAAGTGTCTTTTCATCTTCAAGTTCACCCATTTGACAGTCATTATATTTTCTGCTTCATCTCTGCTTCTGTAAGCTCTACTGGTGTCAGAACACATCATTCATTCATTCAATCAACAAAGATCTACTTAATGCCAGTTTTTTTGTATGTGCGATGAACAAGACAAATCCCTGCCATCATGGAGCATATGATCTAGATTTTAAAATTTATTTTTTGTACTTGAAACTACAAATGTAGCAGCATTTATAAAGCTGAAAAGAAAATAAATAATTACATTAAAGAGAAATAAAATGTTAAAAATTAAAAATAGTAAAACTGGCCTGCCAATTAACAGAAATACAATATGATATAGTTAAACATTGGCTAAAGCAAAGTTTCATAAGGATTTGTAAGGGTAGTGTGGTCACTAAGATATCAACATAGGTTGTTCCTGACTTCACTTCCTCTCACAAGAAGTGTATGTCTGCTCAGTCTTCTGACTCTTTGCAACCCCATGGACTGTAGCCTGCCAAGGCTCCTCTGTCCAAGGGATTTTCCAGGCAAGAATATTGGAGTGGGTTGCCATTTCCTCCTCCAGGGGATCTTCCTGACCCTGGGATTGAACCAGTGTCTCATGTTTTATGCATTAGCAGGCTGATTATTTTCTACTAGTGCCACTTGGGAAGCCCCTCACAAGTAGACCAACTAACAAAAACCAACAGACAAAATGCCATTATGGAAGTTCCAGAATGCAGGAATAAGGCTAAAGAAATGCCTTAGTAGAGAACATGAAATGACCACATTAAAAAGTTAAGAGAAACAGTTCCAATTTTACTGCACGGTTCTTTCATGGCTTCCCTGGTGGCTCAGATGGTTGAGTCTGCCTAAAATACAGAAGACCTGGATTCGACCCCTGGGTTGGGAAGATTCCCTGGAGAAGGGCATGGTAACCCATTCCAGTATTCTTGCCTGGAGAATCCCCATGGACAGAGGTACCTGGCAGGTTACAGCCTTACCTGATAGCTGAACACACCCTGCAGCCTTGCCCAGGCAGGGAGCTCAAGGATTGATCTTGTCTAATTGCAGAAAATAGCCTGTGGCCCAAGACAACCAGAAAGCCTAGACAGTTGACCCCACCTATGCTGAGCACTGTCTCCATTCCCATCCAACTGTGAGTATAGATTGAAGCCCTACCTGACAGTTGAGCCCAATCAGTAACCTCACCCAATAGCAGAGGAGAGCCAATAGATTTTCTGATCATAGAGCTTGCAGTTCCTTCCTATACTGAGTTACAGCCTGCAGGCCCAACTGGTTGCAAAGTACAGCCTGAAAACACATCTGAATATAAATCATAGCTTATGGTCCCACCTGAATGCTGAATTCAGCCAGCTGCATCACTAAAGGAGTACAACATGAGGCTTCACCCAACTGGTTGCAATAACAAAGTGTGTTCCATACCCCTCTTTATCATGGAATCTAGCCAGTGGCACCACCCTTCAGGAGAACACAGCTTGAGATCTGACCCAGTCAGAGGTGATTTTAGAGGCCAGCTAGTTGCCCCACTTGGCTTCAGAGCATAGTCAGAAGCCCTCCCTGATGAGGGAGTTCATCCATTGGCCCTGCTTAATCATATAGCCCAGTCAAGACAACTTCAGAACACAGGCAGTGGCCTTGCCCGACTAGAGAACCTAATATAAAGCTGCACTTGCCCATGACTGCTATGTGTGGACCAATGGAATATTTCCAAATAATCTGACTGGTGAAGACTATTCCCTGTTAAAACAGATCTGTAAAATTAGAAAGAGGAGACCACATACTCAAATACACAAATGCCAAAAAAAAAAAAAGATACAAAGATCATGAAAAATCAGGTAAATGTGACATTGTCAAAGGAAACAAAATGTCAATAGCTGATCCTAAAGAAAAGGAGATCTATGAACTCTCTGATGAAGAATAGAGAATAATCCTTTTAAAGAAGCTCAGCAAAATATGAGAATACAAACAACTAAACAAAATTAGGAAATCAATTGATGAATAAAATAAGTTTATTAAGTATAAAGAAACTATATTTAAAAAAGGAAATTCTAAAGAAGAAGAATACAATAACTAAACTAAGGAATTCAATGAACAACAGTAGACTTGAAAAAGCAGAAAAATCAATAAACTTGAAGACAAATTATTTGAGATTTTCCAGTCAGAGGAGTCAAAGGAAAGAACAAAAAGAATGAAGAAAGTCTAGGGTATTCATAAGAATTATCAGAAGAAATTACATACACATTATGGGAAATCCCATAAGAGGATGATAAAAAGAAACTTAGATATCTAATGAGGCTCAATAGATCTGAAATAGTTTAAACTCAAAGAGGATTACGCCCAGATACATTATAATTAAATTTTCAAAAGTTAAAAATAAAGAATTTTGAAAGCAGCAAAAGAAAAAATATTATTCATGTACAAGGGAATCCCCATAAGACTATCAGTGGCTTTCACAGCAGAAACTTTGAAGACAAGGAAAAAATGGAATAAAAATTAAAAAAATATTGAAAAACCAATTGCCAAATAGGAATACCATATCTAGTAAAGCTACTTCTCAGAAATGAGAAATAGTTTTCTAAACAAGTAACTGAGATTCATCAACACTGAATTTGTCTTACAAGAAAAAACTGAAGGGAACTATACAAGCTAAAATGAAAAGGTGATGCCACTGTGAAAATAAGTGAATCTGCAAAAGAGATAAGTAATGGTAATATATAGTCAAAGACATACTCTCTAATATTATAAAAGTACTGTCTAATATTTAATTATGTAAATAATTTATGATTTTGCTTTAAAAGTTAAAACTATTAAGATAACTATAACCACAATCCTTTATTATTGGATGCACAATATTAAAAAAAAATCTAAATTGTAGCATCAGTAACTTAATGTTATGGGGGAAGAAGTATAAAGTTTGTGTGTATTAAGAAAGTTACACTGTTATCAACTTAAAATAAGATGTTACAACTATGAGATATTTTATATAAGTTTCATGGTAAACACAAAAGAAAAATGGGTTGTAAATACAGAAAAGGTCTTGATAAGGGAGTTTTAGCATGCTGCTACAATAAGTCATTCAATCACAAATGAATACAACTAGAGAAGAAATAAGAAACAGAGAGTAGATTGGTTACCAGGATTAAGGATGGAATGGGTACAGATGGTCAAACAGGACAAAGAAACAGTTATAATATGAATAAGTTCTGGGATCTAATATACAGCTTGGTGACCATAGTCAACAATGTGATAGTATGATTGACAGTTGTTAGGTCATAGATATATTAACTAATATCATTATACATTACTTCAAAACATACTTATATCACATCATCACAGTGTACACCTTAACCTTACACAATGTTATATGCCAATTATTTCTCAATAAAGCTGGAAATACACTTTTTACTAGAATTAATGTCCTTTTTTCAAAAGGGAAGGAGAAAATAAAACCTGTAACTAACTGTGAAACAGCAGAATATAAAATCCATTTTAGGTATGCATATTGTGACTAAAATATTTCTTAGTTTAGACTGAAGCCATACTTACCAAGCATGAAGGACAGATTATAAAAAATATGGAAAGACCTTGGTTTTAAGATCTAAATTTGTCTTCTTTTAAAATACTAAATTGACCATCTGTATTTTTTAAGATAAATGTATTAACTGCATGAACTTTTTATACAGTTCTATAATCTAATTTCATAAGAAAATGCCATACACACTGAGGAAACCAGAATTGAAAGAGACACATGTACCCCAATGTTCATCGCAGCACTATTTATAATAGCCAGATCATGGAAACAACCTAGATGTCCATCAGCAGATGAATGGATAGGAAAGCTGTGGTACATATACGCAATGGAGTATTACTCAGCCATTAAAAAGAATTCATTTGAGTCAGTTCTGATGAGATGGATGAAACTGGAGCCGATTATACAGAGTGAAGTAAGCCAGAAAGAAAAACACCAATACAGTATATTAACACATATATATGAAATTTAGAAAGATGGCAATGATGACCCTGTATGCAAGATAGCAAAAAAGACACAGATGTGTATAGTGGACTTTTGGACTCAGAGGGAGAGGGAGAGGGTGGGATGATTTGGGAGAATGGCATTGAAACATGTACACTATCATGTAAGAATCGAATCGCCAGTCTATGTCTGACGCTGGATACAGCATGCTTGGGGCTGGTGCACGGGGATGACCCAGAGGGATGTTATGGGGAGGGAGGTGGGAGGGAGGTTCATGTTTGGGATCGCATGTACACCCATGGTGGATTCATGTCAATGTATGGCAAAACCAATACAGTATTTTAAAGTAAAATAAAGTAAAAATAAAAATTAAAAAAAAAAAGAATCTACTACTATATCCCTCAACAAAAAAAAAAAAAAGAAAGAAAATGCCATACAAATTTGTAACAGACAGACTTGTTTAAGCTTCTTTATGTTCAACAGTGAAAGATAGTGCCCCATAGACAAATAGAAGAAAAATCAGTTAGGATATTAATTATACCCATTATTATTTGTAATGTGACATATTGGATTATGGATTGAACATTATTAGAAAAGGTAAACAAGAATGAAAATATATTTTAGTAAATATATGCCTATGAATAATTAACACAGGACCCTGAAATATTAATTAATAGTATTCTGAACAATATAATTACTTTTTCTAGAATTATTAGTTAGATATATATATATATACACAATAGCTACCATTTTAGCCTCAGATATGAATCTGTCATATTATATGGTTCATTAAATCAACACAACAGCTCTGCATAAGTATCATCATCACTACTCCATGGGTGAGAAAACTGAGGCTAATAATATTTAGATAACTGGTTTATGATTACATGGGTAGTAAAGAAGCATTATAAAAATCTAGGATTTATGATTTCACCATTGTACCCTTTCCACTACACATTCTATTATTTTGTAAATCTTTGACATGTTTTCGTTTGGTGGTAGTTTAGTCACTAACTTGTGTTTGACTCTTGAGACCCCATGGACTGTAGCTTGCCAGGATGCATCATCCATGGAATTCTTCAGGCAAGAATACTAGAGGGGGTTGCCAGTTTCCTTCTCCACGGGGATCTTCCCGACCCAGGGAACAAGCCAGGTCTCCTGCATTGCAGGAAGATTCTTTACCAACTGAGCTACAAGAAAAGCCCTATTTTCATTTAGTTGTTTAATTATATTCATATGTTAATGTTTTAAAATTTCATTTTAAAGGAATCTTCCTACATGACAATTGTATACCAGATTCAGTGCTTGACTTCCCTAGCCTACATAGAAGACAAGCTAGGCTGGCTGTACCTACTTCTGCTTCTCCTTCTGCTTTGGGAATCACAACTTAAATCTGGATTGTGTCAAAGTCCGCTGACGTGCTTGCTGCTGGGTTTTGAATTTTCCTCTATTAATTTTTATTAATAAAATAAATTTATTTTATTTTTGGCTGTTTGTTTTGCTGTTTTGGCTGTTTCTGTTTTGGCTGTGTGTTTTAGCTGTTTCAAATGTTCTTATGGCCAAAAAAAAAGGCCTTTAGGGCATATATTTCTAGGTTCTCATTACATTCTGTAATTTGAGAAACCTGTATTCAGGTCAAGATGCAACAGGTAGAACTGGACATGGAACTGTGGACTGTTTCCAAATTGGGAAAGGAGTATGTCAAGGCTGTACATTGTCACCCTGTTTATTTAACTTATATGCAGAGTACATCATGTGAAATTCTGGGCTGGATGAACCACAAAGTGGAATAAAGATTATCCGGAGAAATATCAATAACCTCAGATATGCAGAAGATACCACCCTCATTGCAGAAAGTGAAGAGGAACTAAAGAGCCTCATGATAAAGGTGAAAGAGTAGAATGAAAAAGCTGGCTTAAAACTCAGCATTCAAAAACTAAGATCATGGCATCCTGACCCATCACTTCATGGGAAATAGATGGGGATACAATGGAAACAGTGACAAACTTTATTTTTGTGGGCTCCAAAATCACTGTGGATATTGACTTCAGCCATGAAATTAAAAGACACTTGTTCCTTGTAAGAAACGCTATGAAAAGCCTAGACAGAATATTAAAAAACAGAGACATTACTTTGCCGACAAAGGTCCGTATTGTCAAAACTATGGTTTTTCCAGCAGTCATGTATGGATGTAAGAGTTGGACTGAAAAGAAAGCTGAGTGCAAAGAAATGATGTTTTTGAACTGTGGTGTTGGAGAAGACTCTTGAGAGTCCCTTGGACTGCAAGGAGATCAAACTAGTCAATCCTAAGGTAAATCAATCCTGAATATTCACTGGAAGGACTGATGTGGAAGCTGAAGCTCCAATACTTTAGGCACCTGATATGAAGAACTGACTCACTGGAAAAGGCCGCGATCTGGGAAAGATTGAAGGCAGGAGGAGAAGGGTACAACAGAGGATGAGATGGTTGGATGGCATCACCAACTCAATAGGCATGAGTTTGAGAGAGCTCCAGGAGTTGATTATGGACAGGAAAGCCTGACATGCTGCAGTCCATGGCGTTGCAGAGTTGGACACAACTGAGTGACTGAACTGAGCTGACTTGAATTTAGATCACCATTCCTGGAAGCAGTAGCAAATAAACATCAAGTATTTTTCACACTGCTATGGCTTTACACCTTCTATAGCTGAATAGCATCCTTTTCCTTAAATAGTGAGGCTATTTGCCCTTGAAATAAGCAAACAAAAATTGCTTCATTTAAGAGATATTTGACTAATACTTTTTCTCACTCTTCTTACTAACCCTCCCCAATAATCTAAATTGATGGCATTTTGTTTATGGTCTGTCATTCCCTATGTATATCATTATCATCACAATCATGTTATATTGTAGTTTTTGTGAAGGTTAGTTGCATGTGTGTTTATTCATGAGTTTGTCTTGTGAAATGTGAAATTCTTGACTGCAGTGACTATAAACTAAGTCCTATTTACCCTTTATAGTTTTTATTAAGTATTAAATCCACAGGGAGTCCTTCCCTTTTCTCTCAAACCCCTGTTACTTCTGTTTGTTCTTAATTAGAACTTTCCTTCTTATAGAAACTTTCAACCTGTACAGTGACTTCAGAGATTTTACAATTTTTTTAATCCTGGAATAATCATCAATTCCTGAAATATCTGTGTGGTTTCTTATCTGCAATCATTCAGAAAACTGTTCAAAACTGACTTCTTCAGAGATCATTTTTGACCACTCAGTTAAGATCTTTTCTCTTCTCAATTACTGCTATTCCTTTAATCTGCTTTATTTCAAAATATGCATTGCTATTATACATACTCCTTATTACCAAATTCAGACTTAAAGAAATTAAGGAAAACCGCTAGACCATTCAGGTATGACGTAAAATCAAATCCCTTACAATTATACAATAGAGTTGACAAATAGATTGAAGGGATTAGATCTGATAGACAGAGTGCCTGAAGAACTATGAATGGAGGTTTATGACATTCTACAGGAAGCAGTGATCAATATCATCTCTAAGAAAAAGAAATGCAAAAAAGGCAAAATGGGTGTCTGAGGAGACCTTACAAATAGCTTTGAAAAGAAGAGAAGCTAAAAGCAAAGGAGAAAAGGAAAGATATATCCATTTAAATGCAGAGTTCCAAAGAATAGCTAGGAGAGATAAGAAAGTCTTTCTCAGCAATCAAAGCAAGAAATAGAAGAAAACAATAGAATGGGAAACACTAGAGATCTCTTCAAGAAAATTAGAGATACCAAAGGAACACGTTATGCAAAGTTGGGCACAATAAAGGACAGAAATGATACGGACCTAACAGAAGACATTAAGAAGAGGTGGCAAGAATACATAGAAGAACTATACAAAAAAGATCATTATGACCCTGATAACACGATGGTGTGGTCACTCACCAAGAGTCAGACATTCTGGAATGTGAAGTCCAGTGGGGCTTAAGGAGCATTACTACTAACAAAGCTGGTGAGGTGATGGAATTTCAGTTGAGCTATTTCAAATCCTAAAAGATGATGCTGTGAAAGTGCTGCACTCAATATACCAGCAAATTTGGAAAACTCAGCATGGTCAAGGACTGGAAAAGGTAAGTTTTCATTCCAATCCCAAAGAAAGACAAGGCCAAAAAATGCTCAAACTCCTGCACAATTGCACTCATTTCACATTCTAACAAAGTAATACATAAAATTCTCCAAGCCAGGCTTCAACAGTTCATCAGAACTGGGAACTTCCGATGTTCAAGTTGGATTTAGAAAAAGCAGAGAAACCAGAGATCAAAGTGCCAAAATCCACAGGATCATTGAAAAAGCATGTGAATTCCAGAAAAATATCTACTTCTCCTTTATTGACTACACCAAAGTCTTTGACTCTGTGGATCACAGTGAACAGCAGAAATTCTTAAATAGATGGGAATGCCAGACCACCTTACCTGCCTCCTGACAAATCTGTATGCAGGTCAAGAAGCATCAATTAGAACTGCACATGGAGCAACAGACTGATTCCAAATTGGGAAAGGATTATGCCAAGGCTGTATATTGTCTTGCTTACTTAACTTACATGCACAGTACATCATGTGAATGCCAGGCTGGATGAAGCACGAGCTGGAATCAAGATTGTCAGGAGTAATATTAATAACCTCAGATTCAAGAATGATGCAAGCCTTATGGCAGAAAGCAAAGAAGAATTGAAGAACCTCTTGATGAAAGTGAAAGAAGAGAGTGAAAAATTTGGCTTAAAATTCAACATTCAGAAAACCAAGATCATGGCTTCTGGTTCCATCACTTCATAGTAAAGATGGGGAAACAATAGAAACTGAAGACTTCAATTCTGGGGGGCTCCAAAATCACTGCAGATGGTGACTGCACCCATGAAATTAAAAGACACTTGTTCCTTGAAAGAAAAGCTATGAAAAACCTAAACAGCATATTAAAAAGAAGAGACAACGCTTTGCTGACAAATGTCCATATAGTCAAACCTATGGTTTTTCCAGTAGTCATGTATGGATGTGTGTTTGACCATAAAGAAAGCTGAGCGCATAAGAATTGATGCTTTTAAACTGTGGTGTTGGAGAAGACTCTTAAGAGTCTTTGGACTGCAAGGAGATCAAACAAATCAATCCTAAAGGAAATAAGTCTTGACTGTTCATCGGAAGGACTAATGCTGAAGCTGAAACTCCAATACTTTGGCCACCTGATGCAAAGAACTGGCTCATTTGAAAAGACCCTGATGCTGGGAAAGATTGAAGTCAGAAGGGGAAGACAGAAAATGAGATGGTTGGGTGGCATCACGGACTTGATGGACATGAGTTTGAGCAAGCTTCAGGAGTTGGTTTTGGGCAGGGAAACTGGCATGGGACAGGCCATGGGGTTTCAAAGAACTGGACAGAATTGAGGGACTGAACTGAACTGATTATACTTACACATACTGCAAGGTTTTAGTTGGTGTCTCCCTTTCTTCTGTAATTTGTCTGCCTCTTCCCCTAAAAGGATTCTCTACCAGGGCATAATTTTAGTTTGTCTCATCTTGGATTTTAGCCTCAATATCTAAAATTGTGATCAACTCATACCAGGAATAAAATAAATGGTTGCTAAATGAGTGAACTGTTTGACTCTTTCTTCTACTAGATTCTTAACTTTATGAGTAAAAAGCTTATATTTATTTGGTCCTTCTTTATCCTTGGTGTCTATTATTTCATAGTCATTCATCTTACAGATGACAAAAATAACAGAAACAAAGGATTAACTACAGAAAAACCATATAAGTTTTATTACACAACTTTCTCAAATTGGTGCTGCTCAGAAATTGAATGTTGACTGCAATTTTGATTTTTTAAATGATATTAGATTTTAATTGGAATTAAAAATCTATATAGTACAGAGATAGAAAATTATAAAAATAAATTTTCTTAAAATAAGAATTACAGAGGCATCTCTGCTAGAAGCAAAATTTTCAAAGACCAAACATCTAAAAACTTAGAAGTGGAAGTAAGAGTGTGAATTGACTTTCAATACTCTTTTATATTTGGCAAAATGGCTTCATTCACAGTTTTCCAATTTCCTAACTCTTTTGATAAAGACTTTAGAGAAACTATTGCTGATTACAACCATAACAGCATAATAGGAGAAATTTTATAACTTTTTCCGAATTGATAAGAATATTATGAGACTAATCTGGATTTAAAAGAGAAAAACAAGTAAATATAACACATAATAGTGGCATTTTAATAGTGGCTTTATAGTTCTTCAGATATATCAGTTTATGAAACATCACAACAAATAAAAGAGAACAACAAACAAACAAACACCGGGGGCTGAGAAGAGAAATATGTAATCTAAAAATAGCATATTCTTCCAGAATACCCATATCCCAAGTACAATCACAGCCTTCCAATAATAGAACAATGGTGAATGTACAATTCAGATTCTATCAGTCAAATCATAAGTGAACCTTAATCATAAATCCTTGTCTTTGGATCAAGCACATCATTGGGTGCAGCAGATATGTTATAGAACTGCTATGCCTGTCTTTTCTTTTTCCTTGGTAATAGGTTATTTACCCCACTGCTTTTCCTACACAGCTGTCAGATCCAAGCATTGATTTCTTGTAATAGCCTTTGCCTGACAGTTTTTAACATCACAGAAGTGAACGATTCTAATCACTCACATTCCATTGTGTTAAAATGTGGAGAAGTTGGCTCACCACTGCTGGAAATTTGCAGAAATACAAAAATCAAGTAGATGAACTTGCAATGTGTTTTGTTATTTCCAGGGATGTCTGGGTCAATGCATTTATATTTTAAGGAATGATAGCAGCACATTCTGACTTTTAGAGGGGAGCTGTAGGATGTGGCTACTGAATAATGTACTGAGATTAGGCACCAATGGTTCCTGTAGTGATGGTTAATTACTTCATCATTCCTTCCCTCTTATGGTACAAGGCCGGAGAAGGCAATGGCACCCCACTCCAGTATTCTTGCCTGGAAAATCCCATGGATGGAGGAGCCTGGTGGGCTGCGGTCCAAGGGATCGCTAAGAGTCGGACATGACTGAGCAACTTCACTTTCACTTTTCACTTTACTGCATTGGAGAAGGAAATGGCAACCCACTCCAGTGTTCTTGCCTGGAGAATCTCAGGGACGGGGAAGCCTGGTGGGCTGCTGTCTATGGGATCACACAGATTCGGACAGGACTGAAGCGACTTAGCAGCAGCAGCAGCATGGTACAAGGAGCAACCTTAGTGTCATAGCAAAATATACACTCTCAGGCATTCAAAATTGTTACTCACTTCTGGCTTCCTAAATCTCCTCACTTTGTTATTCACCTTGATTGCTCCCAGGAGTCAAAGTACCTAGAACCTCAATCAAGGCATTTCCTTGTCTTAATGAAGGGAATTACCCAGTAGTCTGATCATAGTACCTCCCAGTGTTTTTTCTTTTTCCCCCAGAGTTAAAGGCAAATGTTTAATATATTACATTAGAACACAAACTAATCAATGAAAAACTCTAAGTTCAAAGAGACTCAGATAAATCTTCATTCGTAAGAAACTGAATCAGTTTCTCATTCTGATGAGTATTTTCACATTATGTTTTGCTACCACAAAATAAGTAAATGGACATGTTTTAGTGTTAGTCTATCACTAAAAGATTCAAATTAGGAGACTGAAAGAAAACATTTTGTTTTTGTTTATTTTGAAAAAAATCTATCCATGTTGAGGAACAAGGTATTGGTTTCCTATGGAGAGAACATTCTCGCAGAGGTACTATATATAAGGTCAAGTCAGTCCACTTCATTTCTTGTTCTTTAGCAGATTTTGTGGTGCTGCCATTGTCCTGCTCAGGTTCAAGAAGCATATTCAGTGGTATGTAACACCTTCATGAGGCAGCTTAAATTCTTATGCTCATGATCCCAAATTTACTTTGCTTCCAGCTCAGTATACTATGATTTCAAACTGAAGGGAGTTCTCAGTAATGCCACATTCAGTACTCTGTTTTAAAGTTTCAAGTACTTGGAACTAGAGTGTGATAATAACATTTATTCTAATAAATCATCCTATATTTGTTTTCATCATATAAGATGTCAAGAAAGATCATTCAAATTCATCCATGTATTTACAACTTACAGATAAAGCCTGCATTAGTGGGTTTTTCTGTGCTCTAGGAGGTCATATTGCTAGTGAAAAGTAACAAGATTCATTGCAAGCTCACCCTCATGACCTCTAAGGAGCATAACTAACATCTTTACTAATATTAGGAAGAGATAAAGCAAGAGAAGGATAAAGACCAATGTAAGTATTAGTTTACATTGTTGTTACAAAGCGAATATTTCAAAGCAAAATTGTGCTGTAAATAGAAGTGAAGTGAAGTTGCTCAGTCGTGTCCGACTCTTTGCAACCCCATGGACTGTAGCCTATCAGGTTCCTCCATCCATGGGATTTTCCAGGCAAGAGTGCTGGAGTGGATTGCCATTTCCTTTTCCAGGGGATCTTTCTGACCCAGGAATTGAACCAGAGTCTCCCGCATTGCAGGCAGATGCTTTACCGTCTGAGCCACCGGGGAAACTAAAATGGTAAAATAATCATTTATTGGGGTTTCCCAGGTGGCTCAGTTGTAAAGAGTCCACCTGCCAATGCAGGAGATGCGGGTATGATCCTTAGGTTGGCAAGATCACTTGGAGAAGGAAATGGCAACCCAGTCCAGCACCCTTGCCTGGAAGATCCCACGTCCAGAGGCGCTTGGTGGGCTGTAGTCCATGGGGTTACAAAAGGGTCTGACATGATTTAGTGAATACACAGCAACAGCAACAATAATCTGTTTAGAGCTGACAATATAGATTATACTTAGGCTTTTGCATTCATCATCTTATTTAACTTGTATAATAATTCTCTGATTTAGAAACTGTCTTCTTTTTTATCAATGAAGATATGAGACAGAAAAGTTTAATAACTTGTAATAAATAGGAAGGCTCATAAGAGCTGGAGACAAATGTTGACACCAGAGACTGAATGCTTTAAAACAGTTACAAACTATTGTATTTACATTTATTTTAGAATGCATTTTAAATATCCTTTTGGCTAAATGATGAGAAAAACAGATATTCCTATTGCCCTATCTTCCTGAAAGTGAAATTTTAGTTCCCACTCTCCATGTAGCGTAACATTTTCTGCTAGTAAGCCTGCAAATCATACCATTTTCAAAGCAACTTATTTAAAAAGCTAAAAAAAAAAAAAAAAAGGTCAGCCAAAATATAAGTCAATGCTCTTGAATAAAGTGAAAGTGAAGTTACTCAGTCATGTCCAACTCTTTGCAACCCCATGGACTGTAGCCTACCAGGCTTCTCCATCCATGGGATTTTCCAGGATCCACCTGAGTGGATTGCCATTTCCCTCTCCCGGGGATCTTCCTGGCCCAGGGATAGAACCTGGGATGCTCTACCCTTCTGAGCCACCAGGGACTCTCGAATGGGTACATAGTAAATAAGGTGTATTTTTCTTTGAAACTGAGAAGAAGTTAAAAAATCAAACATACGCCAAGCGTAGAAAAAGAGGGCATGAATTTTCAATATTATAAATACATTCTAACCTAATTTAGAAATATAGTATCAAATTTTTATTAGTATTGTCAAGAATCAAAGCCCTAGAATTTTCTCTAGACTTTAGCATTACTGAAATTTTTTCTCAAAGATACATGTTGTCTCATTGTTTTTTACTTTAGGTGATGATGTTACAGTCACCGGTTGGTAGCACTGACATGTCACTTTCTGTTTATTTTTTGGTATATTTTAAAAGAATCTGAATTTATGGCAAACTTTAAAAAAACTAAATAGTAAGGAATATCATTATAAGTAATTTCAACTATCTGCCTCCGTGGTGATAGTATACCATTCTGTCCATGATATTGTCTGTGGGACTTAAAGAGAGGTAATTTTTTTCTAAATTTCAGACTTCTCATATGGAAAATGCTTATCATAGTCTAACAATAAAAACCATTCATATTTTTTATGAAAACTAATTTAATTGATACAGATAATGAAGTTAGAGAAATTCATGTTTCATGAGCAGCACCTCACTTAATTACATAGCATAACCATTATTAAAAATTAAGTATATTTATATGTATATATAGTTTAACATTTTA
This sequence comes from Ovis canadensis, assembly GCF_042477335.2. Classification (NCBI taxonomy): domain Eukaryota; kingdom Metazoa; phylum Chordata; class Mammalia; order Artiodactyla; family Bovidae; genus Ovis; species Ovis canadensis. The sequence goes on from NC_091250.1 coordinate 68,067,476, forward strand.
ACATGATTCCAATGCTTTGTTATATTTTCTCAGTCCCCCTTACCATTTTCATGTATGACATATTCAATTGTGCTTTTTCTACTAGTAGCCAGCTATTGTATTTTTTCATCAGAAGATTGCCCTCATGAATTATTTACAATATAGAGATGTTAACAGAAGCCTTGATGATGTTTAAAAAAAAACTGTTCTAACCAATTAAGGGTCTTAAGCATCAATATAATGAAGAGCTCTGGCAAATTAATCTGAGAAACTTTCACAGAATTAACAAATCAGTGAGCTAGCAGGTTGCTTATAGACTTAAAGGATAAACTGAAGGACTAGTTTTTGGAAATGCATAAGAATTATGAGAAAAAAATCCAATTCTTGGGCAAAAGAAATGCTAGGTTTCCTCTCCATGGCATCATAGGCAAAGCCTGGCAGAATCTCTGGTGGTTACTTGATTCTATACAAGTTGCACCATTTATTGGCTTGCCACTGACAAAATTATTTACAACTCTGTAGGGGAAAAAGATAAAATGTAGTAAATTGACAGTAATGCAGATGATTCCTATTAATAATAATGAAGTGAGTTATTTTCCACTGGAGAATATAATTTCTACAATTCAAATTCTCATATGAACTAGCTTTAACATCTAACTGGTTCTCTCATTACTTTATTTTTGAATAAAAATATTCACCTGGGTATTTTATATTTGCATAATAACTTTTTGGAAAATAAAATATACCTTAATGTAACCGAAAACAAGCAGTTGCAGCCATCCCCAAGTTAAGCGACATGAGAGAGCCTCGATAACAGACTTCTGCTAACAATTTGGAGGGAAGTGGTAGGAACAATGTAGAATATTAGGTATGTATTTGGTTTATGCTGCCACTTTTTTCACAATATAAAAAGAAACAATGCACTTGACCTAGAATTGACAAACATAGAAGAAAATAAAATAGTATTGCGCATTAAATAAGCTGGTCTTAAAAGTGTTACAGATCCATTATTGCTAATTTTTCAATAGCCTTAAAGCAACATGAGTAGGACACCAGGCTCTTAGGTTTCCTGAGAGGTAGGGGAGGAAGAATCATTTAAATTTTAAGTGTTCTGCCAGATAAAATAGCAAGCATTGATTGTTAGGACATGGAAATTAGCCAAGGATATAAAATGGAATTTTATTATTTTTGTAGAAATCAGAACCCCTTCCAACATAATTAAACACTACCAATGACAATAAAACCCAATAAGAAAATAAAGCAACTAGTGCCCCCAAACTCCTTTCAACAGTACTGTTTTTGTGAAATACAGTCCCCTCAAGGAAAGGCATCCTCTCTAATACATACTTCAGCTGTAGTATTCAAGTACGACAGGAAGAGTGAATCTCTTAGCAGTCAGAGCTAGGGTTGCTGAATATTCTGGTTAATGAGCAACAATTTCAATATGACTTGAAAACTACTATCAACCAGCAATTGATAGGAATTTCTGATGTTTACTTTTCTGAATAAATATTGTAATATTTTTCTTAGGTTTCTCCCATATTCATGCTGCTGTTTAGTTGCTATGTCATGTACAAATCTTTGTGACCCCATGGACTGTAGCCCACTAGGTTCCTCTGTCCATGGGATTTCCCAGGCTAGAATACAGTAGTAGGTTGCCATTTCCCTCTCCAGGGATTAAACCCAGGGATCGAACCCAAATCTACATGGCAGGCAAATTTTTCACCACTGACTGACCAGGAAGCCCTTCCCTAATCATACCTGGTTGTATAACTGGCAGGTAAATTAACTCTTACTTTATATCACAAGATCACAAGGAAGTACATTTTGTCCATATGAAGGCAATTCAAATTCACTGCAATTTTATCTTGGTACAATAAATTGAAATAATATGTGTATGTTGCGAATATGTTCTTTGTCTAAAATTTTTATTACAGATAGTTTACAATGCTGTGTTACTTTCTGCTGTAATCAGTTATACATATATATGTATGTGTGTGTGTGTGTGTTCAGTTAAGTTCAGTCGCTCAGTATTGTCTGACTATCTGTGACCCCATGAACTGCAGCATGCCAGGCCTTCCTGTCCATCACGACCTTCCAGAGTTTACACAAACTCATGTCCATCGAGTAGGTGATGCCATCTAACCATCAGATCATCTGTCATCTCCTTCTCCTCCTGCCCTCAATTTTTCCCAGCATTAGGGTACTTTCAAATGAGTCAGTTCTTCACATCAGGTGGCCAAAATATTGGAATTTCAGCTTCAGTATCAGTCCTTCCAAAGAACACCCAGGACTGCTTTCACGTAGGATGGACTGGTTGGATCTCGTGGCAGTCCAAGGGATTCTCAAGAGTCTTCTCCAACACCACAGTTCAAAAGCAGCAATTCTTCACTGCTCAGCTTTCTTCACAGTCCAACTCTCACATCCATACATGACCACTGGAAAAATCATAGCCTTGACTAGACGGACCTTTGTTGGCAAAGTAATGTCTCTGCTTTTCAATATGCTATCTAGGTTGGTCATAACTTTTCTTCCAAGGAGTAAGTGTCTTTTAATTTCACGGCTGCAATCACCATCCGCAGTGATTTTGGAGCCCAGAAAAATAAAGTCAGCCACTGTGTCCACTGTTTCCCCATCTATTTGCCACAAAGTGATGGGACTGGATGCCACAATCGTAGTTTTCTGAATGTTGAGCTTTAAGCCAGCTTTTTCACTCTCCTCTTTCACTTTCATCAAGAGGCATTTTAGTTCCTCTTCACTTTCTGCCATAAGGGTGGTGTCATCTGCATATCTGAGGTTATTGATATTTCTCCCAGCAACCTTGATTCCTGTTTGTGCTTCTTCCAGCCCAACGTTTCACATGGTGTATTTTGATATAAGGTAAATAAGCAGGGTGACAATATAGAGCCTTGCCATACTCCTTTTTCCTATTTGGAACCAGTCTGTTGTTCCATGTCCAGTTCTGACTGTTTCTTCCTGACCTGCATACAGATTTCTCAAGAGTCAGGTCAGGTGGTCTGATATACCCATCTCTTTCAGAATTTTCCACAGTTTATTGTGATCCACACAGTCAAAGACTTTGGCATAGTCAATAAAGCAGAAATAGATATTTTTCTGGAGCTCTCTTGCTTTTTCGATGATCCACCAGATGTTGGCAATTTGATCTCTGGTTCCTCTGACTTTGCTAAAATCAGCTTGAACATCTGAAAGTTCACAGTTCACGTATTGCTGAAGCCTAACTTGGAGAATTTAGAACATTACTTTACTAGCATGTGAGATGAGTGCAATTGTTTGGTAGTTTGAGCATTCTTTGGCATTGCCTTTCTTTGGGATTGGAATGAAAACTGACCTTTTCCAGTCCTGTGGCCACTGCTGAGTTTTCCAAATTTGCTGACATATTGAGTGTAGCACTTTCACAGCATCATCTTTCATGATTTGAAATAGCTCAGCTGGAATTCCATCACCTCCACTAGCTTTGCTCATAGTAATACTTCCTAGGGCCCACTTGACTTCACATTCCAGGATGTCTGGCTCTAGGTGAGTGATCACACCATCATGATTATCTGGGTTGTGAAGATCTTTTGTGTACAGTTTTGTGTATTCTTGCCACCTCTTCTTAATATCTTCTGTTACTGTTAGGTCCATACTATTTCTGTCCTTTATCGAGCCCATCTTTGCATGAAATGTTCCCTTGGTATCTCTAATTTTCTTGAAGAGATCTCTAGTCTTTCCCATTCTATTGTTTTCCTCTATTTCTTTGCATTGATCACTGACGAAGGCTTTCTTATCTCTCGTTGCTATTCTTTGGAACTCTGTATTCAAACGGATATAGCTTTCCTTTTCTCCTTTGCTTTTCACTTCCCTTCTTTTCACAGCTACTTGTAAGGCCTTCTCATACAATCATTGTGTTTTTTTGTATTTCTTTTTCTTGAGGATGGTCTTGATCCCTGTCTCCTGTACAATGTCATGAACCTCTGTCCATAGTTCATCAGGCACTCTTTCTATCGGATCTAATTCCTTATATCTATTTCTCAGTTCCACTGTATAATCATAAGGTATTTGATTTAGGTCATATCTGAATGGTCTAGTGGTTTTCTGCACTTTCTTCAATTTCAGTCCGAATTTGTCAATAAGGAGTTCATGATCTGAGCCACAGTCAGCTCCCGATATTGTTTTTGCTCACTGTATAGTTTGTGTGTACATATATATCTCCACTCTTTAAGCTTCCTTTTTCATATAAATCATTACAGAGTTGAGTAGAGGTTCCAAAGCTATACATATTTATTTATAGTAGTTATTTATAGTAGTTACTTATTTTATATATAGTAATCAGAGAAGAAAGCCATATTGATTCCTGTAATTACCACTGAACTATTTAGTCTGCTATAGGGTTATTATTATTAGTGTAATTTGGCAATTCTCTCTCATTTTATTAAGCACAATGATAAGTTCTCCACCTAATATCTCTCTGTACTGACTGACTAGCTGGAAATATTCATGGAAATATTCATTAGCCATACACATAAAATGGTGTATTATGGTGTTGTTGATACAATATATGCAACTTCCTGATCCGTTAGTTCTTTGAGGATTAGAGAATCAATTAATTATGTTTCCTGGATTCTCTCCAGTATAATTTTAAAATTTATTATACTCTTAGAGTCCATGAGCATTGTTATCTTTACCATGTAAAACCAGCAGTTGCACATTGATTTTTACAACAAAACTAAAAATAAATGCACAAGTGATTTTGGATCATTTCTCTCTTTGTCCAAATTCTAGAATCCTATTCTTTGGGTTAATGTGCATCAAAGTTTTGGAAGAAACAATAAACTATGTTGCACCTAGATACTTGATTTAGTATTCCCAGAGGAATATGAAATTTGTTTCTTACATTGTTACATTGGCTTGCACAGATCCATGCTTTATTATCTTCATATTTTTAAAATAATTTATATTATTAACTCTGAGTAAAAATCAAATATGAAATTTTCTCCTTTTTTTGTTTTTCCTCCTTTCATTTGGAGCTTATTCACAGGTTTCTGAAAAATAAAGGATCCTTTTGTGGGAATCTGGGCAGAAGTGGTTCTAAGAGCATGTTCAGACTTTGATATCTCTTTTGGCTCAGTTTTCCCAGACATCCAAAACCAAGACAAGGATTTGAGTGAAAAAGTGAAAGTGTTAGTCACTCAGTTTTGTCTGACTCTTTGTGATCCCATGGACTGTAGCCCACCAGGTTCCTCTGTTCATGGAATTCTCCAGGCAAGAATACTAGAGTGGGTAGCCATTTGCTTCTTCAGGGGATATTCCTGACCCAGGAATTGGACCCAGGTCTCCTGCATTGCAGGAGATTTCTTTACCATCTGAGTCACCAAGGAAGCCTGAGAAATAGTTTATTTGGCTGTCCAAAGAGAGACTGGCACGTGTATACAGTGGCAAAGCCAATATTTATCACCCTTTTTCTCTTAATATCAGAACCCACTGGGGATTGATAATATGCAAGGTTTTAAAACAATCAAAGGTTATTTCCTTCTTATGAAGGAGATAAACATAAGACAAACCATGATATGATACAGAATCAGAAAAGCCAGAAACTTGGGATGGGAGAAAAGTGACAGAGAATCACATAACCTGAGATGCAGGGAGTTAGGAAAAGACTGCTTGAAAAATTTTATGTAATGCAATTAAATATACCAATTTTTCTTCCTTAACTTATGCAAGGAATAGAGTATTCTTCCTCTTGCTCTCCTTTCTTTTTAGATTGTAGTCATATCACACAGCTTTAGTCAACGCAAAGTATGATGCTTCAATATTTTACCAGAAATGCAGGCTTAATAGTAGAAACTCCAGCAGCCATTTTTGCATCTACAAGTAAAAAGCTATGAAAATTTCCAATATTATATTTGACTTCTTTAAGCCACTGAATCAATATCAAAAATTATTCCCTCCAGTCTTCTTACTAAGTGGGAAAACTTGATTAAACTACTATGGTCTGTCTATGTTACATGCAGCAAAATTCAGATCCTAACTGAAATACTCTTCTCAACCGTGCTTGAGCCCTGAGTCCTAAGCTTTCCAGGCTTCCAGCCTGAAATAATAAACCTCTTGTTTTCTATAGGGCAGGAGGAAGAATATTTGATTCCCTGCATGAGTTAAGGAAGAAAAATCTGTGTATTTAATTGCACTACATGAAATTTATCAAGAAATCTTTTCCTAAATCCCTGTGCCTCAGTTTACCTGATTCACATCTCCTTTTTCCCATTCCATGTTTCTGGCTTTTCTGATGATGTATCATATCATGGTTTGTCTTATGTTTATATCCATCTTACGAACTAAGGTTTTGTTCTTTCTCTGTCTAAAAATTCTAAATACTGCGTAATTCATTTCTCATTTTCCTCTTATTTTCTCTCATACTATAAGACCTTGTATTTTTTCCTTTACTGAGATCATGTAATCAGATCTAATAGTTACTTAGAAAAAGTTTAAAATTCCTGCATAACCATCACAATTCTTTAGCAACTCTTTAAACATATTCAGGAATACCCTCATTAAAGAAAATCTCTAATGCATCCTGAATTTTTCTCTGATTCCTACCTCAATCTGAGTCCTACTTATGACAATTTGTTAAGTGATCATATGATTTCCTTAGCTACAAAAGATGGGCAAAGAGTATTGCAGTTTGACATTTTTCTAATTTTAAATACTAATTCAACTGATGAATTTTCTTCACATTTGCTATAAAATACTTGAATAAGATGTGTTTCATTATTACATTTATAGATTTTAACAAAAGTTTCATCACTTGAAATCTTGGAAAATTTTAAAAACAGTGAATAACTTAATTCTACCACAAATACATACGATGTCAAGTCCAAATATCTGAATTTAGTCCCACCTGTGGTGAACAGTTTCATAGAAAATTACACTGACAGCACTTTTTGTTCTATCTTTCATTTTAGAATTTCTTGAAGACAGCCAACATGAGTGTGCTCAGGCTGAATATAAGCACTGCTCCAAAATGCAGAGTAGTTACTATCCTTGGAAGACAGAGAGGAGGGCATATAAACCACTGATAAATGTGCTAACTTTCAGATATTCCTGGAGACAAGGTAGGGAGGTTTCTCATGAGCTTCCAGTGGAAAGAATCCTTCATCATCCATAGTAATAACATTAGCAGACATCTTAATAATGAATGTGCCTCTTCTTTCTCATCCTCTTGTTCTCTCACTTGTCGTACCTCAGATAATCATCCAAATAAACTCTCTCTCAGGCTTCCTTGGTGACTCAGATGGTAAAGAAATCTCCTGCAATGCAGGAGACCTGGGTCCAATTCCTGGGTCAGGAATATCCCCTGAAGAAGCAAATGGCTACCCACTCTAGTATTCTTGCCTGGAGAATTCCATGAACAGAGGAACCTGGTGGGCTACAGTCCATGGGATCACAAAGAGTCAGACAAAACTGAGTGACTAACACTTTCACTTTTTCACTCAAATCCTTGTCTTGGTTTTGGATGTCTGGGAAAACTGAGCCAAAAGAGATATCAAAGTCTGAACATGCTCTTAGAACCACTTCTGCCCAGATTCCCACAAAAGGATCCTTTATTTTTCAGAAACCTGTGAATAAGCTCCAAATGAAAGGAGGAAAAACAAAAAAAGGAGAAAATTTCATATTTGATTTTTACTCAGAGTTAATAATATAAATTATTTTAAAAATATGAAGATAATAAAGCATGGATCTGTGCAAGCCAATGTAACAATGTAAGAAACAAATTTCATATTCCTCTGGGAATACTAAATCAAGTATCTAGGTGCAACATAGTTTATTGTTTCTTCCAAAACTTTGATGCACATTAACCCAAAGAATAGGATTCTAGAATTTGGACAAAGAGAGAAATGATCCAAAATCACTTGTGCCTTTATTTTTAGTTTTGTTGTAAAAATCAATGTGCAACTGCTGGTTTTACATGGTAAAGATAACAATGCTCATGGACTCTAAGAGTATAATAAATTTTAAAATTATACTGGAGAGAATCCAGGAAACATAATTAATTGATTCTCTAATCCTCAAAGAACTAATGGATTAGGAAGTTGCGTATATTGTATCAACAACACCATAATACACCATTTTATGTGTATGGCTAATGAATATTTCCATGAGTATTTCCAGGTAGTCAGTCAGTACAGAGAGATATTAGGTGGAGAACTTACTCACAGTTATGCTTAATAAAATGAGAGAGAATTGTCAGATTACGCTAATAATAATAACCCTATAGCAGATTAAATAATTCAATAATAATTACAGGAATTAACGTAGCTTTCTTCTCTCATTACAAATCTCCCATGCTCTTATTATAATGAGGGAGGCAGATTGTCTACAATAAATTGTGAAAACCCAGTAGTGACTTAGGCAACAAAGGCCTACCATCAATTTTGATAGGTTAAAATAATTCTGGTTGGGTTTGAGTATATTTATCAACTTTTTTTTCCAAATGTAATTCAAAGAAAGAGAAATATAGTAAGTATGTACTGTTATTTCACAGAATAAAATCACACGTCGAAAGGAGACAATTGACAACTTAATTGTACTTAACTACATTCAAATGTTAGACTTGAAAATAAAATTCCAATATTTCACATAACTCTGCTTTTTTGATGGAAAGGAAACTATAATATGGCTTATATTTTAAGGCCTTTCTATTATGTAGCTATTTTGAATATGTCTATTATAATATATTTCTCTTTTTTTGTCTTCATAACCAACTGACTCATAGATCAACTTGAATTATAAACCATTTCATTTAATTAATTTTGTCTAGGTTTATAATTTAAAATAACTGAAAGAAGAAAAAAGTTTGTATCATAACATATTTATACCTGACATGACCAAAACATTTGTTTACTATAATACTGATTCCTAAATTATAGAAATAAATTTTGAAATGTTAATTATCATTCAGTATAAGACTAGCTAGACGTTGTTAAAATTATCACTGAATCTCTCTAGTGTGAAATGTGGTTTGACAATCTAGTCCAGTTTATTATGTCAGACTACCTGTATATTTTCATTACCATATTGATAGCATAACACGTCTTACATTCAAGACATTTTACAATAAAACTATACACAATATTCCAAAAGCATAGGCATACATGAAGGCATGATGTCAGAAAGGGGATGCAGTATAAACTTAACTAATAGATAATATCCAGAGTTTTGAATGAGGTCTATGAATGCTGTATAAGGCTAGGCTGATGCGTAGTTCCCATATGAATAACAGGTTCATAAATTAGAATTATAATCAATGAGTATAATGTAAATACAAATGACAGATGGGTTTTAGCTATCTTACTTCAATAAATAAACTGGAATAATTTTAATTTGGTCAGATCTTGATTTCTAACATTTTACAGTAGAGAACCACCTGCCCACACACTCACACACACCCAAAATAAGGGATTGGGAAGACATAACACCTTTAACATAAATTTTAAAGAAATTAGCTTGGCTTTGTAGACTAATTAGTGCATGTACTATTTTAAATGTTTCGTGACCATAATATGTAAACCATATCAAAACTACACATTTATATTAACACCAAAACCACACATGGTGGAAGTGAAGTCGCTCAGTCATGTCCAACTCTTTGCAACCCCATGGACTGTAGCCTACCAGGCTCCTCTGTCCATGGGATTTTCCAGGCAATAGTACTGGAGTGGATTGCCATTCCCTTGTCCAGAAAACTATACATATATATTTATAAATATATGACAATGTTACAGAATTATTTCATGCCATCATCATACACAATTTTAAAAGTTTATGACTTTGAAATATAATTTTTTTCCCCTAGATGAGAGATTCACAACCTCTAAGCCATGGACCAGTATCTTCTGTTAGATTAGCAGCCAAAGATGGAAAAGTTCTATAGAGTTAGCAAAAGCAAGACTGGGAACTGACTGTGGCTCAGATCATGAACACCTTATTGACAAATTCAGACTTAAAGTGAAGAGCGTGGAGGAAACCACTAGAACATTCAGGCATGACCTAAATAGATTCCCTTATGACTATACAGTGGAATTGAGAAATAGTTTTAAGGGATTAGATGTGATAGACAGAGTGCCTGATGAACTATGGATAGAGGTTCATGACATTTTGCAGGAGACAGGGATCAAGACCATCCTCAAGAAAGAGAAATACAAAAAAGGACAATGGCTGTCTGAGGAGGCCTTACAAATAGCTGTAAAAAGAAGGGACATGAAAAGCAAAGGAGAAAAGAAAAGATATACCCATTTGAATACAGAGTTCCAACGAATAGCAAGGAGAGATAAGAAAGCCTTTCTCAGAGATCAATTGAAAGAAACAGAGGAAACAATATAATGGGAAAGACTAGAGATCACTTCAAGAAGATTAGAGATACCAAGGGAACATTTCATGCAAAGATGGGCTCAGTAACGGACAGAAACAGTATGGACCTAACAGAAACAGAAGATACTAAGAAAAGATGGCAAGAATACACAGACTGTACAAAAAAAGATCTTCAAAACCCAGATAATCATGAAGGTGTGATCACTAACACTCACTTAGAGCTTGACATCCTAGAATGTGAAGTCAGGTGGGCCTTAAGAAGCATCACTATGAACAAAGCTAGGGGAGGTGATGGAATCCCAGTTGAGCTATTTCAAATCCTAAATATGATGCTGTGAAAGTACTGCACTCAGTATGTCAGCAAATTTGGAAAACTCGGCAGTGGCACAGGACTGGAAAAGGTCAATTTTCATTCCAATCCCAAAGAAAGGCAATGCCAAAAAATGCTCAAACTATCACACAATTGCACTCATCTCACATGCTAGTAAAGTAATGTTCTAAATTCTCCAAGACAGGCTTCAGCAATACATGAACCATGAACTTCCAAATGTTCAAGATGCTTTTAGAAAAGGCACTCCTGCTTTCTTTTGGTCTCTATTCGCGTGTAGAAAAGGCAGAGGAACCAGAGATCAAATTGCCATCTGCTAGACCATCAAAAAAGCAAGAAAGCTCCAAAAAAACCATCTATTTCTTCTTTATTGACTATGCCAAAGACTTTGACTGTGTGGATCACAATCACTGTGGAAAATTCTGAAAGAGATGGGAATACCAGACCACCTGACCTGCTTCTTCAGAAACCTGTATGCAGGTCAGGAAGCAACAGTTAGAACTGGACATGGAAAAACAGACTGGTTCCAAATAGGAAAAAGAGTATATCAAGGCTGTATATTGTCACCTGCTTATTTAATTTGCATGCAGAGTACATCATGAGAAACACTGGGCTGGAAGAAGCACAAGCTGGAATCAAGATTGCCAGGAGAAATATCAGTAACCTCAGATATGCAGATGACACCACCCTTATGGCAGAAAGTGAGGAAGAGTTAAAGAGCATCTTGATGAAAGTGAAAGAGGAGAGTGAAAAAGCTGACTTAAAGCTCAACATTCAGAAAACTAAGATCACGGTATCCAGTCCCATCACTTCGTGGCAAATAGATGGGAAAACAGTGTACACAGTGGGTGACTTTATTTTTCTGAGCTCCAAAATCAATGCAGATGGTGATCGCAGTCATAAAATTAAAAGATCCTTGCTCCTTGGAAGGAAAGGTATGACCAACCTAGACAGTATATTAAAATGCAGAGGCATTACTTTACCAACAAAGGTTCATGTAGTCAAGGGTATGATTTTTCCAGTAGTCATGTATGACTGTGAATGTTGGACTATAAAGAAAGCTGAGCACTGAGGAATTCATGCTTTTGAACTGTGTTGTTGGAGAAGACTCTTGAGAGTCCATTGGACAGCAAGGAGATACAACCAGTCCATCCTAAAGGGGATCAGTCCTGGGTATTTGTTTATTGGAGGGACTGATGTTGAAGCTGAAACTCCAATATTTTGGACACCTGAATGCAGAGAGCTGACTCGTTTGAAAAGTCCCTAATGCTGGGAAAGATTGAGGACAGGAGGAGAAGGGGGTGACAGAGGATGAGATGGTTGGATAGCATCATCAAAACAATGGAAATGGGTTTGGGTGGATTCCGGGAGTTGGTGATGGACAGGGAGGTCTGGCGTGCTGTGATTCGTGGGGTCGCAAAGAGTCAGACATGACTGAGTAATTGAACTGTACTGAACTGAAATAATTAGGAAAAAAATGAAAAGTGTTAGTGGCTCAGTTGTATCCAAATTTTTGCCACCCCACAGACTGTAGCTCTCCAGTCTCTTCTGTCCATGAACGTGTCCAGGCACCAATACTGTAGTGGGTTGCCATTTCCTTATCCAAAGGATCTTTCCAACCCAGGGATCAAACCTGTATCTCCTGCATTACAAGCAGGAGGTACCAGGTTAGAACCAAAGTACACAATAAATGTAATGTGTTTGAATCATCCCCAAACCATCCCCCGACTCCTTGGTCTATGAAAAAGTATCTTCATTGGGACTGGTCCCTAGTGCCAAAAGGTTGGGCACTGCTGCCCTAAATTACATGCTATATAGAAAACAGAATCTTGTACTTTGATGATAATTGCTACTAAATGTAGACTTTAGGATACATTCCCTAAACTTCAATCTTAACCCTGGATGTTAAAAAAAAGTAACTAAGCTAAGTATTTAAAATATCCTTACTTAAATGAAGAAAAGGGCTTTTAAAGATTGTGTCTGCAGGTGACTCTAATGATCATTGACTTTGTAAAGACAATGAAAAAAAATAGATACTGGGAAAAATTATTTTTCCAGCACACGTTTTTGATGCATTTCACACCCATTTTGCTCTTTGTGTCATGTATGCAAGCTCAGTCTCATGCTTTGCAACCCTTTGGACTCTAGCCCACCGGCCTCCTCTGTCCATGAAATTTCCCAGGCAAGAATACTGGAGTGGGTTGATTCCCTCCTCTATGGGATCTTCCCAATCCAAGGATCAAACCAACATCTCCTGTGGCTCCTATATCACATGTGGATTCTTTACCTACTGAGCCATCATGGAAGCCCTTTGTTCTTTTAATATCTTCCCTAACACACATAGAGAAAAAAGAAAAACATCCAGTCTTAATACAACTTAAGGAAACCAATGGTGGTTTGAAAAATTGTCATTTGGGAAATAGCTAAACTAATCAGCAGTTTGCTAAATATTATTATTTTATGTTCTTGCTTTGCCCCAGCCATTCTCTTGCCAAGATCAGCTTACCTGGTCCTAGGCTCAAATATAGATCAAGCTTGTTTTCTACTTTGTGAAAATAAGTAAAATAAGGTTAAATTAATCACATAATCAATATAAGTAAATTCATTAAGTAGTTAATGAATGGTTAATTAAAAGACAAAACAAAGAAGCCCTACCCCTACCAAATTAAATACAAGTTACTTAAGATATGGGCTACACCAAAATTTTCCAAACTTAAGACAGTACTTGTTGCTGTTCAACTGCTTATTTTTGTCCAACTCTTTGCAGCCCCATGGACTGAAACACCCCAGGCTTCCCTGTCCTTCACCATCTCCTAGAACTTGCTAAAACTTATATCCATTGAGTCAATGTGCCATCCAACCATCTCATCCCCTGCTGTCCCATTCTCCTGCCTTCAATCTTTCCCAGCATCAGGGTATTTTCTAAAGAGTCAGCCCTTCGCATCATGTGGCCAAAGTACTGGAGCCTCAGTTTCTGCATCAGTCCTTCAGTGAGTATTCAGGAATGATTTCCTTTAGAACTGACTGGCTTGATCTCCTTTCAGTCCAAGGGACTCTTAAGAGTCTTCTCCAACAGCACAGTTCAAAAGCAACAGTTCTTCAGTGCTAAGCCTTCTTAATTGTCCAATTCTCACATCCATACACGAATACTGGAAAAACTATAGCTTTGACTATATGGACCTCTGTCAGCAAAGTAATATCTCTGCTATTTAATATGCTGTCTAAGGTTGTCATATCTTTTCTTCCAAGGAACAAGTGTCTTTTAATTTCATGGCTGCAGTCACCGTCTGCAGTGATTTTGGAGCCCAGGAAAATAAAATTTCTCATTGTTTTCATTGTTTCCCCATTTGTTTGTCATGAAGTGATGGGACCAGATGCCATGATCTTCGTTCTTCTAAATGTTGAGTTTTAAGCCAGCTTTTTTATTTCCTTCTTTCACTTTCATTAAGAGGCTCTTTATCTCTTCTTCGCTTTCTGCCATAAGGGTGGAGTTACCTGTGTATCTGAGGTTATTTATATTTCACCTGGCAATCTTGATTCCAGCTTGTGCTTCATCCAGCCCAGCATTTCACATGATGTACTCTGCATACAAGTTAAATGAGCAAGGTGACAATATACAGCCCTGATGTACTCCTTTCCCAATTTGGAACCAGCCCATTGTTCCATATCCAGTTCTGTTTCTTCTTGACCTGCATACAGATTTCTCAGGATGCAGGTAAGGTGGTCTGGTATTCCCATCTATTTCAGAATTTTCCACAGTTTGTTGTGAACCACACTGTCAAAGACTTTAGTGTAGTCAGTGAAGTAGAAGCAGATGTTTTTCTGGAATTCTCTTGCTTTTTCAATGATCCAACAGATGTTGGCAATTTGATCTCTGGTTCCTTGCCTTTTCTAAATCCAGCTTGAACATCTGGAATTACTCAGTTCACATACTGTTGAAGCCTTGCTTGGAGAACTTTGAGCATTACTTTGCTAGTTTTTGAAATAAGTGCAATTGTGTGGTAGTTAGAACATTCCTTGGCATTGCCTTTCTTTGGGACTGGAATGAAAACCAACTTCCAGTCCTGTGACCACTGCTGAGATTTCCAAATTTGCTGGCATTTTGAGTGCAGCACTTTAGCAGCATCATCTTTTAGGATTTGAAATAGCTCAAATGGAATTTCATCACCTCCTCTAGCTTTATTTGTAGTGATGCTTCCTAAGGCCCACTTCACTTTTCTCTGCAAGATATCTGGCTCTAGGTGAATGACCACACCATGATCATTATCTCGGTCATTATGATCATTTTTTGTATAGTTCTTCTATGTATTCTTGCCACCTCTTCTTAATAGCTTCTGTTTCTGTTGGGTGCATACTCTTTCTGTTCTTTATTGAGCCCATCTTTGCATGAAACAGTCCCTTACTATGTAATTTTCTTAAAGAGATCTCTAATCTAGATCTTAAAGAAATCACAGTCTAGATGGTCCATATCTGCATTTACTATGTGCTACTTTTCCTTTTCTACCTACTCTTTTGCAAAATGAGTTCTCCTACTTTATAAATCAAAGGCATTTTTCTCACCTAACATCAGTCTTATTTTGGCATATCATTACTCCACATATAAAAAATTTCAAAACAAAAGTGCAACAGGAAATATTGTTTTTAAAGGGGATTTTTGTGTGTGTGTGTGATTAATCAAGGCACAGTTAATCTCTCTGGGACTTTTCTATATAATCATTTTGTTAAAATAAGGTATTTTGCCTCACTGGTATGTCGTTAAATTTGATCTTGCAGAGAAAATGGGCAGTGGGAGATTTTAGATCTTCCATTCCTAAGTGTCTTTGAGTAATACATGTCCCTTATGAGAGAGTGCTGTGAGAACAAAGCTAAGAAAGCACTGATTTTTAAAAAATCAAGTGGTATGTTTTCTCACAAATTTAAACAGCAGTTCTTAGCTACTCTTTTCTCAGTTATAATTGTTAAAAACAGAAAGTACTTCAAACAGCAAAAGAAATTCTATTGGCACTGACCCAAATAAATGTTTTCAAAACTATAATTTTTTTAGAGTTATATTGGATATGGGTCAACTTTAAAGATTTGTATACTTTCTTATATATATATATTATGTCTATTATTTACAAAAGTACTTCCAAACTATTTGCACAAATCATGAAATATTTACTCTATAATTTATTCTCACTTTATTTCTAAATGTTTAATATATTTTAACTTTTAATAACAAAAATATAAAATCAAATGATAGTTGCTAAAGCTATTCTTTTAAATAATATAAGCCTTTATCTTTCACTAACTTCACAAAATAATTTGATAGTGATGTCTAATGAAATTAATGGAGTTATAAGTGAATATTTACATGTGATCTTTAAATATTTATAAAGCAAGATAAAAAGCTTCAAAACACTCATGCTTAAAGTAATTATTGAAGTAATGACATTTTTGTATCGTAATTATTATTTCATAAATATTTTATAAATTTATCTGTGTATTACAATGATTTGGAAAATTTTGTAGGAAGAAATCATTTATTCATGTTAAAAAACTTATTATGTTTGGGCTGTGTCTACTATGATTTGACTGCTATTAGTAATAAAGCTTATAAAACATAATCTGCAATGTATTTTTCATTGTATTTTTAATGTTTTATGCCATGTATAAAAATAGTTCCATCTACTTCACAAATAAAGTCCCTCTTTGTTTGACAGAAAGTAAATCAAATTTGCCAATTTGGTACAGACTGATTATTGATTTGCGAAGGTGGTAGGAATGTGCTTTGTATATTCATTCCACACACTGGAAGAGATAAATATATACATATGATATTTTGACCAAAAAATCCAAGGAATATAAAAGCATTTTGTTCAAAAATGAAGTGTTGATGTAGATATACTGAAATTAACTTAAAAAGTATATTGACAACTCTTTCTAATTAAACTGGGCAAAAAAAGTTGCCATGAACTGAAACAAATATTACAGACATAATTATTACTCTTGCTAGAGACTTTATGATATAAACTTAACATAGTTCATAGTTCTGAACTGAGTAGATGCAAATTCTTTTGTAGATCAATTGAGTTTTAATTTACTGTTTTTAATAAATGAGAAAAATGAATAGTTTTCAGTTTTTATGTCAGTTTAATATGTTATAATTTTTGTCTGAATTATAATCTAGGAGGATTATAAAGAATTCAGCAACTTTTCTTTAATAAACCCCATGTACTTATAAAAATGAAAATCAGTATGCAATCATATTGATGACAAACCCAATACATTTTTATAAAATGGTAACAATTCATGGATTTTTTTTTTTTAAAATTGCTTACTAATCTCATTAAGAGATTGAGTTTTAATTAACTGTACTTATTTTCTAATAATTATCAGTAGTATACTTTCTTTCTTTATATTATTTATAATATTAATAATCTAATATAATTTTTTATGTTTTTACTATTTATGGCTTTATCTATAATCATAAGATTGTTGAAAATGTCAATATATAATGCCTATTTTCATTTCAAAGCTATGATTGTCATCAATAAAAGTCTATTTACACAAAAATATATTAAACTAGAAAAATTCTGTAGCATAAGTGAAATGGAGTTTTAATCATGTAAATGAAGAACATACCCCTGAGGACAACAGGGTAATTACAAGTAATCTTAATGCATAATTATATTATGAAGTAGAACCATTTCTTGGCCTTAGAATACTGAGGTACCTCTACACTATGAAAGAATAAATAAATTTCTATATTGTCTGAGTCACTACACTGATTTTCTTCTTTACAATAATGTAGCCTGTGACAGATTCCTTACAATTTATTACTGTAAGGAGACAAGCAAATCAGTTGTTGATTGAAAGACCAGGAGAATATTTCAATTTAGAATGAATGGGAAAAGTTCAGATTAATCAATGTGGAAAATTTAATAAGAAAATCTATGCATGTTGCATTGTAAAATTCAGCTTTGTGCCTCAGAAGAATCTGTATTCTTTCCATTTTTGTATGTATATTTTTGAGACAGAGTTGGAAACATGACATATTTATAAACTTTTCAGAAATAAAGTTACAGAGGCATTTCTCCAAGAGATATGACTTTTGTCATTGCTATTTCTCCGAGAAATTCTACATCATCAAAGCCTCATCATTTTGGTGATATACGATACTAATAAAGCACCATGATGACCATGATGATGTATATGTAAGTCATAATATATCATCACAATGGTATCTCTGAAATGATTTATCAGGATAGTACATCACTATAGTGACATTCCATTGATGTTGAAGTGCCAGAAAGAATACAGCCTTCAGACTTAAAACCTTTATTTTAATAATGTGTTTTATATTTTCAGAAGTTATTTTTATGAGACATGAACTATTAAACTATGTCAGGTTGGTGGAAAAAAACCCAAGAAAGTAAAAATATTAAATCTGTGTTTTTTACTACCATTTAAAAGGTACTGTTGCATAAAGATTTAAGTGCAGAAATTGTTTGAATTATTCAATTATTTCAAGCAATATTTTACTTCCATAAACCAATTAACTATAGCTAAAATTTTGTCCCAGATTTATGATGTTCTTTTTTTTTAACATGTTAGCACATTAAATTTAGTTTACAATAATCATGTGAAAAGAGATTTTATGTTCAAATTTCCTCTTGAAAACTGTTGAGAAAGTTGTATCTGAACATCAAAACATAAATGTCCAAATGAAATTATCAGCCCCAAGTCATAGGTGAATATATTTATTCTCCCAGTTCTCCGAGAGCTTAAAAACAAAAACAAAACAGAAATTCATGTGATTATTTATCTAAGGGCAGAGTCAATACCTCACTAAGATTTAAATTCGTGAAATTTATGAAGTTAAATAGAATGCTATATCATTGTGACTGCTGACCCTTTCATCTGTGGTGGACTGGGATGGAGGTGTAATAACTAGTGTAATGTTTCTGGCTTTTGAGTGACATGGAGGAAAAAGTAATTATAAGGATTGTTGCCATGTATCATTGCTAAGCCAATTAGGGGGAAACAGCAGGCCCAGATTGATAGGGGGAGAGTCTCCTTGACAGTATTTACAGAGATGTTTAACTCATGGGCTCTTCCCTGGTGGCTAAGAGGTTAAAGTGTCTGCCTCTAATGCGGGAGACCTGGGTTCGATCCCTGGGTTGGGAAGATCCCCTGGAGAAGGAAATGGCAACCCACTCCAGTATTCTTGCCTGGAGAATCCCATGGACAGAGGAGCCTGGTGGGCTACAGTCCATGGGGTCGCAAAGAGTCGGACACAACTGAGCGACTTAACTAACTTAACTCGTGGAACCAGGGGATGTACAGGAATCCCCCAGGGAAGAGCAGGCAGAGGATGTAGATCTCATATAGCTAAAATTGTCAGTCTCAAGTCTGGGAATGTATGATACATTCTGTCACATGTTTTGGTGACAGTAGCAACAATCCATTGTAAAATGGACATGGTACATATAACGTTGGGCTTGGGTAGATTCAGAAGGCACAAAGAAGCTACATGAACACTTTGGACTCTTGATTTTTTTCGGCTCACTTACAGCCTATAAAGTGCTCCCAATAACCAGCTGACATTGATAGAAAAAGGCCAAGATTGTTTTATGAATGGGTCAGGCAAGTATGCAGGAACAAGCTGAAAATATGTCTTCTACACTGCAGTCCCATTTAAGGGTAAGCCTGAATGACAATGGTGAGGGGAAATCTTCCTACTGGGCAGAACTTGCGTATAACTCCTGATCACTGGCTCTGCCTTGTGGGCAAAGAAACAATGCCTCAATTTACTTATTATACAGGAGCCTGAAAGGAGAACTGAGAAAAGGGAATTGAGGAGAAGACATGGGGAAAATGTGTGTTATAGATACACTGGATTGGGAACAAGTTGTAAGAACCATTTTATTGCACAATAATACTCACCAGAAGACATTCACTAAACAGAAGCACTAATATATATATATATATATATATATATATATATATATATATATTTCTAAGTCTGTTAGTGATTTCCA
This sequence comes from Ovis canadensis, assembly GCF_042477335.2. NCBI lineage: Eukaryota > Metazoa > Chordata > Mammalia > Artiodactyla > Bovidae > Ovis > Ovis canadensis. The sequence continues at coordinate 68,087,171 of NC_091250.1, forward strand.
AATGGAACGTTTGCAGTTACCTCAAGTGGTCCAAAAGCAAACACATCAGGAAACTTCTTAAAACTGACTTATTTTCATTGCTTATTAATATTAATTGATTTGTAACACTGTGTACTTAGATTTTTAGAAAGTTTTATGAGAACAAATGTCATTCTCCTTGTAAACCATCTGTAGATATTTGACAGAGTTTTTGAGAGTCATATAGATTTGTTTGTCAACAAAGAATTCAAAACAGCTATAAATATATTCAAAATCAATTTGCTGTAACTGATCTCAGTTATCTATCTGAGATAGGTAGATCTATCTATTTTCTCTATCATCTATGTAGAGCAGACATAAAAATAGATGCTTGGGAATGGAAACCATTTCATAATAGCAAAAGTTGAAGTTATCATGAAATCAAAGAAAATACTCAATTGAGAATTTTGTCTTCAGAATGGTTTCTAAAAGAATACAGGATGCTTGGGGCTAGTGCACTGGGATGACCCAGAGAGATGGTATGGAGAGGGAGGTGGGAGGGGGGTTTAGTATTGGGATTATTCTAACATGTATACTATCATGTAAGAATTGAATCGCCAGTCTATGTCTGACGCAGGATACAGCATGCTTGGGGCTGGTGCATGGGGATGACCCAGAGAGATGTTATGGGGAGGGAGGTGGGAGGGGGGTTCATGTTTGGGAACGCATGTAAGAATTAAAGATTTTAAAATTAAAAAAAAATTAAAAAATTAAAAAATAATAAAAAATAAATTAATTAATTAAAAAATAAAATAATACAGAGATATTCTCGAATTCTATATGGCTTTTCATGAACTCAAATAGATATCTGAAAGGCTTGTTTTTATTTATGCAGTTTTAACTAAAGCAGCTAAAAGTAGGGGAACTGAAAGGGAATATGTCTAAAGTATCCTTTATTGTGACAGGGTGTAGCATGTACCCAGGCACCCACTGGGTGATTAATGATGCCTCTTTTTTAAATATAAATTTATTTATTTTAATTGGAGGTTAATTACTTCACAATATTGTATTGGTTTTACCATACATCAACATGAATCCGCCACAGGTATACACGTGTTCCCCATACTGAACCCCCCTCCCTCCTCCTCTATACCATCCCTCTGGGTCATCTCAGTGCACCAGCCCCAAGCATACATTATCATGCATTGAACCTGGACTGGCGATTCATTTCATATATGATATTATACATGTTTCAATGCCATTCTCCCAAATCATCCCACCTTCACCCTCTCCCTCTCCCACAGAGTCCAAAAGACTGTGCTATACATCTGTGTCTCTTTTGCTGTCTCGCATACAGGGTTATCGTTACCATCTTTCTAAATTCCATATATATGCATTAGTATACTGTATTGGGGTTTTTCTTTCTGGCTTACTTCACTCCATTTAATCGGCTCTAGTTTCATCCACCTCATTATAACTGATTCAAATGTATTCTTTTTAATGGCTGAGTAATACTCCATTGTGTATATGTACCACAGCTTTCTTATCCATTCATCTGCTGATGGACATCTAGGTTGCTTCCTTGTCCTGGCTATTATAAACAGCACTATGATGAACATTGTGGTACACGTGTCTCTTTCAATTCTGGTTTCCTCGGTGTGCATGCCCAGCAGTGGGATTGCTGGGTCATAAGGCAGTTCTATTTCCAGTTTTTTAAAGAATCTCCACACTGTTCTCCATAGTGGCTGTACTAGTTTGCATTCCCACCAACAGTGTAAGAGGGTTCCCTTTTCTCCACCCCCTCTCTCTTGTAGACTTTTGGATTACAGCCATTCTGACTAGTGTGAAATGGTACCACATTGTGGTTTTGATTTGCATTTCTCTGATAATGGGTGATGTTGAGCATCTTTTCATGTGTTTCTTAGCCATCTGTATGTCTTCTTTGGAGAAATGTCTATTTAGTTCTTTGGCTCACCTTTTGATTGGGTCATTTGTTTTCCTGGAATTGAGCTGCAGGAGTTGCTTATATATTTTTAAGATTAGTTGTTTGTCAGTTGCTTCATTTGCTATTATTTTCTCCCATTCAGAAGGCTGTCTTTTGACCTTGCCTATAGTTTCCTTTGTTGTGCAGAAGCTTTTAAGTTTAATTAGGTCCTATTTGTTTATTTTTGCTTTTATTTCCAATATTCTGGGAGGTGGGTCATAGAGATCTTGCTGTGATTTATGTCTGAGAGTGTTTTGCCTATGTTCTCCTCTAGGAGTTTTATAGTTTCTGGTCTTACATTTAGATCTTTATCCATTTTGAGTTTATTTTTGTGTACGGTGTTAGAAAGTGTTCTAGTTTCATTCTTTTACAAGCGGTTGACCAGTTTTCCCAGCACCACTTGTTAAATAGATTGTCTTTAATCCATTGTATATTCTTGCCTCCTTTGTCAAAGATAAGGTGTCCATAGGTGTGTGGATTTATCTCTGGGCTTTATATTTTGTTCCATTGATCTATATTTCTGTCTTTGTGCCAGTGCCCTACTGTCTTGATGACTGTGGCTTTGTAGTAGAGCCTGAAGTCAGGCAATGATGCCTCATAACATATACTTGTCAAGCAGCTTGGTGTAGAAGACAAAGAACCTCAGGTTGAAGATATCTTGTATGAGTAGGTCATGTTAAATAGTTATGTAATACCCATTCATTTGATAATCAGTAATTGAATATCTTTGTTAATTAAGACTGAAATCTTGTTCTTGGGGAACTTTTAGGTTGGGATATTAAATTTAAGAAAATGTGAACTAAGAAGAAGTTCAGGAGAAGAATCTATTGGAATGACTGCTGAATTCAGATCAGATTTAAGGAAATTAATAAAAATAAATAAATCAGTAATTTAAATAAATTAAGGTAAAGTAAAAAAATGTGTAATTCCACTGGGAAATTGAATGAACTCATGAGTAAACTATTACTTTTAGCTTTTTCCTAAAGTTACAAACTACACAAACTGATTTAATTTATCTGTAAAATCATAATTGACAGTTGTTTGTGTCACTGCATACTTCATTTTGCTTTTTGTTTTGGGATCTCAGACATTTGCAGAATAATATATCATCAAAAATAATGATTAAAACTTAGGTACTGCTGGTTTTGAAAACATAAAATTGTATTTTTCTTCTTAGAATTCCTTCTTTAAATATATTTATTCTTACATAATTTCTTATTTTAGAATGAATTACAAATTTTATTGCTAGGCATTAACTTAAAAACTAACTGGTGTAACCTATTATTTTAATGGCTTCCATTATTTCAGTGATAGCTGATAATTCAGAAACATGTTATTAAACTTTAAGAAACTAAATTTTAATGTTATTTTTATTAGGATATGTCAAATTTAGTATTAAACTAACACTATGCTCTGGATCTGTTACAGAATTAATATAAAGAGAACAGATGAGAACCTCCAGGTCAAAAATCAGGTGTTAGTAAGAGAAGAGTTCTTCAAAGCTTTCTTAGCTCCATAGTTGAATCCCCAGATGTTCCAGAATTGTAAAGACAGTAGAAAGGGCAAAAAGAGGTTATTGCTTTCAGGGTTTATATATATTAAGGATCATTTTATTATTGATGCTATTTTTAGCTATATTTTATATGTCAAAGATAATGAATGACTTTTATTTACCTTTAATTTTACACTTTGTAAGTATATAAAACTATATGTTATGTATAAGTATAAACAAATATATAAATCTATAGTTTATGCATATATAGTTAAGCTTTTGTGAGTCGAATTTTACAAAACAAGAATTATTCATTTGAAACTAAATAATGGAGAATTAAATATTATGTATAAGAATATGAAGTCACATCCAGATATGGCTTATGGGAAAATATAAAAATAGTATTTCAAGCTGAGCATAGCATCACATTTGAATATCAAACAAATAAATTGACAGTGCTATACAAACTGCAGGGAATCTAAATTGCTCTACCAAGTACAGATGACACCGTCACCTGGGTAACATGATTGCAATTTATATATAAGGAATTCATATTAGATTTTAGAATCTTTATTTCCCTATATTCCCAGTTGCACAAAATAAAATAAAGTTAATTGTTATACTAAAACAAACCATTTTGGAATATCGCTTATGTGTGTCTGCGTGTCTTTGTGTAAACGTGTGACAATTTCTGCATTTTTAATCCAAGACAAAAATTTACAGCTATTTAAAAATGGTTTTGAAAAAGTGCTCAGCTCCTATAAGTTTCTTTCTCAGCACAGACAGTGATGATTTCCTAGGCACTAACTGAAACCTAGCAACCTATAACTTCCCTGGTGGCTCAGAGGTTAAAGCGTCTGCCTGGAATGCAGGAGACACGGGTTCGATCCCTGGGTCAGGAAGATCCCCTGGAGAAGGAAATGGCAACTCACTCCAGTACTCTTGCTTGGAAAATCCCATGGATGGAGAAGCCTGGAAGGCTACAGTCCATGGGGTTGCAGAGTCAGACACGACAGAGCAGCTTCACTCAGCAACGTATACTTTTGTTATTAAAGTCCTATATTCCCATTTTCCTTTTAGGAAGATGAAAAGATATAAAATGAGGTTAATTATTTAACTGTTATCAGAATATTTTGTTCTACTCTAGTTAAAACTTTGTTATAATACTGTTATGTTATATTTCCCTGTATTGCTGTTGTTTAGTCGCTAAGTTGTGTGTGGCTCTCCTGTGACCCCATGGTCTGTAGCTTACCAGGCTCTTCTGTCCATGGAATTTTCCAGGTAAGAATAGCAGAGTGAATTGGAATATCCTACTCCACCCCGGATCTTCCTGACCCAGGGGTTAAACCAATGTCTCTTGCATTGGCAGGCAGATTATTTACCACTGAGCTACCAGGGAAACCCAATATTTTCATCTACAGAGACTATAATTAATATTAAGTCCCTCAACCTATGCTGACTCATTAGAATAAAACCTGATGTTGGGAAAGACTGAAGGCAGGAGGAGAAGGGGCAATAGAGGACGAGATGGTTGGATGGCATCACTCACTCAATAGACATGAGTTTGAGTAAGCTCCAGTGACAGAGAAGCCTGGCATGCTGCAGTCCATGGAGTTGCAAAGAGTTGGACACAACTGAATGACTGAACAGCAACAAAACCTATGTCATTAAAATTTGAAGGGTTGTCATTTTATTTTCAAAATACTGAGTAGAGAGGGAATGTCAGTCTCCTCAAAAAAAAAAAAATTGCAATGGAAAGAGAATGAAGGAATGGAAAACAGAGAAATATAATTAAAAAATAAAATGAAATTAAGGTTCCTGTAGTATAAATGGTACCATATTTGAAGAAATTTCTAATTATTCATTAATGAATCCTTTTGTACTAGGAGAAAGAAATTTGATCAACAAAATTTCTTTAACATTTTTTACAATGGAAAATAATAAATAGGACCTAATAAAGAAGGCTGAGTGCCAAAGAATCAATGCTTTCAAAATGTGGTGCTGGGGAAGACTCAAGAGACACTTGGACAGAAAAGAGATCCAACCAGTCAATCCTAAAGGAAATCAACCCTGCGTATTCATTGGAAGGGCTGATGCTGAAGCTAAACCACCAATACTTTGGCCACCTGATGCAAAGAGATGACTCATTAGAAAAGACCTTGAATCTGTGAAAGAATGAGGGCAGAAGGAGAAGGGAGAGACCGAAGATGAGATGGCTTAATGGTATCACCAACTCAATGGACACGAGTTTGAGGAAATTCCAGGAGATAGTGAAGAACAGGGGAGCTTGGCATGCTACAATCTATGGGGGTCTCAAAGAGTTGGACATGACTTAGTGACTGAAAAACAACAACACATTCAATGTGACATGGAAAAAAAACAACCCACCATTATGTTGACATAATATTGCATTAAATTGCAAGTATTTATATTTTATTTCATATTAAAATCAATATGTTTTGTTATTTTAACACATAAATGAAATATTTGTTATTAGCACCTGAAATCCCAGCTTGGGTGAGCCCCCCCATAAAGTTAGGTTGGGAAGTGTGCTCAGTATGGATAATGCTTTGTTTCTAAATTCAGATTCACCCAAATGTGTTCTGCTAGAAAATGTAATATTAATAGTTTGGCAAAGAGAATTTTAGGTATTGTTAAAAGGTTGTTTTCACAAAAATCAGAGATCTGCTTGTAGGTTAACAAATGAAAATCATTCAGTATTTTTCACATGATACATATTAAAGTGATAAATGTCTCTAAGTCGCAAGATGAGCATTCATGCTGAATATATAATTTTGCTTCTTAAAATTTTCCATTAGAATATTTTATGTAGTAGCAACAAACATGTTTGTCTTATCCACAAGATGAAATCAAAACAGAAAATTATATATAAGCTCAGTTATTTGTTCAGATAACATCTTTGTTTCAGAAGAATGTTCTTGAAAAAGTCATGTAGTTTTGGAATATAATTGCAAATAAGGGATATACTGCCTAATTTTTTTTTCCTGAACTCCTTTTAAAAAAAGAGAGATACATGTCCTATAGTTAAAACATGTTTAAATCATGGTTTGATTTAAAGTGATTTGTAACAACAGTTTTCAGAAGATATATGTCTTCACTTTGGCATAATATTTCTGTTTCAATCCTTGGCTTTTTTTGTCCATGATTTCTGTGTCATGAATTTGAAAGGTTGTAGACAGTGATTAATAAAATCTGGAATCTAATTCCTCCTGGATAGTACTGTTTCTGCCTCATTGTATTAACTCTTCTTGGAAATATGTAGGTGATTATTTTCTTCCTAAAAAAGGAAGTCAAAGTCAAGGTCAATGAAAGCCTGATATATGTATGTATTTCATTTCAGAAATATACATTATCATAGTATAAAATTCTTGTTGCCAAATTCAGATTTAAATTAAAGAGAGTATGGAAAATCACTAGATCATTCAGGTATGACCTAAAGCAAATCCCTTATGATTATATAGTAGAAGTGACAAATTGATTCAAAGGATTAGATCTGATAGACGGAGTGCCTAAAAAACTATGGACCGTACATGGAACAATGGACTTGTTCCAAATCAGGAAAGGAGTACGTCAAGGCTGTATATTGTCACCCTGCTTATTTAACTTATATGCAGAGTACATTATGTAAAATGCCGGACTGGATGAAGCATAAACTGGAATTAAGATTGCCAGGAGAAATATTAATAACTCAGATATACAGATGACACCACCCTTATGGCAGAAAGTGGGGAAGAATTAAAGGGCCTCTTGATGAAAGTGAAAGAGGAGAGTGACAAAGTTGCCTTAAAGCTCAACACATCAGTATACGCAGAATGGTATATGTGATTCTATTCCTATAAAAAATACAGAAATAAAACTTATCTATGGCATTGAAAGTTAAAAAAAAAAAAAGAAAAAAGAAAACTATGATCATGGCATCCGTTCCCATCATTTCCATGGCAAATAGATGGGGAAACAGTGGCTGACTTTATTTTTTTGGGTGCCACAATCACTCCAGATGGTGACTGCAGCCATGAAATTAAGACACTTTCTTATTGGAAGAAAAGTTATGACCAACCTAGACAGCATATTAAAAAGCAGAGACAATACTTTGCCAACAAAGATCCATCTGGTCAAAGCTATGGTTTTTCCAGTAGTCATGTATCGTTATGAGAGTTGGACTATAAACAAAGCTGAGCACCAAAGAATTGATGCTTTTGAACTGTGGTTTTGGAGAAGACACTTGAGAGTCCCTTAGATAGCAAAGAGATCTAATCAGTCCATCTTAAAGGAAATCAGTCCTGATTATTCATTGGAAGGACTGATATTGAAGCTGAAACTCCAATACTTTGGCCACCTGATGAGAAGAACTGACTCGTTTGCAAAGACCCTCATGCTGAGAAAGACTGAGGTGGGAGAAGGGAATGACAGAGAATGAGATGGTTGGATGGCCTCACTGACCCGACGGACATGAGTTTGAGTAAACTTCAGGAGTTTTTACTCCTGAAGGGAGGCCTGGCGTGCTGCAGTCCATGGGGTTGCAAAGAGTCAGACATGACTGTGACTGAACTGACCTGACTGATAATATAAAACTTGTAGGATATATAGAGTGGATATGATACAAATTATCCATAGTAAATCCTTCAATTTTTAATAAAGAATAAGTAGCCTCAGACAGGCAGCCCTACACAATGGAGTATTACTCAGCCGTTAAAAAGAATTCATTTGAATCAGTTCTGATGAGATGGATGAAACTGGAGCCGATTATACAGAGTGAAGTAAGCCAGAAAGAAAAACACCAATACAGTATACTAACACATATATATGGAATTTAGGAAGATGGCAATGACGACCCTGTATGCAAGACAGGGAAAGAGACACAGATGTGTATAACGGACTTTTGGACTCAGAGGGAGAGGGAGAGGGTGGGATGATTTGGGAGAATGACATTCTAACATGTATACTATCATGTGAAATGAATCGCCAGTCTATGTCTGACGCAGGATGCAGCTTGCTTGGGGCTGGTGCATGGGGATGACCCAGAAAGATGTTATGGGGAGGGCGGTGGGAGGGGGGTTCATGTTTGGGAAAGCATGTAAGAATTAAAGATTTTAAAATTTAAAAAATAAAAAACTAAAAAAAAAAAAAAGAATAAGTAGCCTCAGACAGACAGGCAGCCCTGAATCCTTTATCTTTAAAAACATTTTATAGTTAATATGTCATCAAGCATTCAGAAACTCCAGGTTCATGCTTTTACCTTAATAGTTATTTCCTGCTCTCATATTTCAGAAGAGTTATAAAGGTAGAATAGGGCTTCCCTGGTGGCTTAGAGGGTAAAGCATCTGCTTGCAATGCAGAAGACCTGGGTTCAATATTAGAGTCGAGAAGATCCCCTGGAGAAGGAAATGGCACCCCACTCCAGTACTCTTACCTGGAAAGTCCCATGGACAGAGGAGCCTGGTAGGCTACAGTCCATGGGGTCACAAAGAGTTGGACACGACTGAGTGACACCACCTATGAAGGTAGAATAGGTTACTCTTATGATACAAGAGGGCAGTGAGAATACTTATAGTAAAGATCATTGTTTTCATAATGTAAGAGCTTAATTTAGCACACTTATCTTTAGAATTATTATGCAAAATATAGTTATATTCACTAGGTAAGTTTAAGCTATATAAAATCGTGTTTAGCTTGAATAAAAGACTCCTAAAAAAAAAAGACCACATTTAAAGCTTTATTGTATTTCACAAGACCTCTAATTAATAGAATGTTATCAGAGAGTTCATTGAATTATAATTGCTTACCACCAAAAATAATAATATCGAGCATGAATTAAGTACCATATATTGTACTGAATATTTTTAAAGTTATATTAATTAAATCTTCCAAACAAGAGCCCTGGTAAGGACTTGTTTTCCTTGTTTACTACATGAGGAAACAGGCTAAGTAACTTGTAAGTTCACACATCATCCTTGTACTTGACCACAACTCCATGCAGCCTGTGCTATAGCTGTTCATTGTTTGTAATAGTATAATCAATTCTTGACCAACAATGGCCGTAGGAAATAAACAGATAATGAATTTTATTCTCTCTTCCCATCTGAGATCTATTTAGCATATCCTTGCTGTTACTGCTGTTGTCATGGATCACTTGTTTCACTCCAGCAATATATGTGTCATTTGCTTGCTATTTGTCTGATTTCAGTCAGAGCTTATATTAACCTACATACTGGTTAGCCCACATTGTTGTTTATAGGAGTGTCCTTGATTGTATAGTGCCCAAAGTCCTGGTAGTTGACTAATACTTTGAATATTATTCTTAGTGCCAGTCACCAAAAGGAAAATCTTCATCTCCCTTTAGGTAGTCATGAAATAAGGTAAATTATAAAATAAAAAAACTATTCAAATAAAATATTAAAATTTAATTCAATATATCCTTTTATATATTTTTAAAGAAAAGTCTTATTCATTATTATTAGTCATTTTTATGGATATGTTTGTTAAAATGAATATCAATGATATAAAATTTTATTTTAACATATATATATGTATTTATTCATCTAATACATTTAATCTCCAAGACAAAATTAATTATACTGTGTGTATAATTAGTTACATAAAACAAGCTGATATAACTACACATGACAATTTCAGTCATTGTTAATTGATTAATTTAAGTTTTATTTTAAGAACTATTGTTAGTAGCATTAGTAATTAAGATATTTTGCATACTGGAATATTTTAGTTCAGTCACTCAGTCATGTCCAACTCTTTTCAACCCCATAGACTGTAGCTGGCTAGGCTTCCCTGTCCATCACCAACTTCTGGAGCTTGCTTAAACTCATGTCCATAGAGTCAGTGATGCCATCCAACCATCTCATCCTTTGTCACCCCCTTCTTCTCCTGCCTTCAATTTTTCCTAGCATCAGGGTCTTTTCCAATGAGTCAGTTCTTCACATCAGATGGCCAAAGTATTGGAGCTTCAGCATCAGTCCTTCCAATGAAAATTTAGGACTGATTTCCTTTAGGATTGACTGGTTTGATCTCCTTGCAGTCTTTTTCTTAGCTGTTTGCATCTTACATTTCTGTCCTATAAATACAATTCAGGGCCTTGGTGAATTGGTTGAATCTCAAAGAAGGTTTTGGTTTCAGGTTGAAATAACCTTTTAAGTATTGGGTTAGATTTTTTTCTTTAGGATTTAGAAATATCATTTTCCACAGTGTTTTTTTTTTTTAAATGAGTACAAATTTTAAATGCTTTGTTAGAAGATTTGTGTATGTGTTTGTGCCAAAAGATAGTCTAATAAAAGATATTTGAAACATGCCACAGCAAGAAGTACAACTGGGACTTGCTGTTTGAAAATGTATTTTTTTGAAAGTGAGGTTGTGTCAGAAAATTCAGGATATGTAGTCCACTAACTGAGGATTACAGAGACATGAAAGTAAGTTCAATATAAACCAGAGATGCTCATAGCACACATACACACACACACACACACACACACACACACGAGTTTCCTGAATATTTTTTCCTCTGGGCTATATATTTTTAAATATTTCTTTTATAATGCCATAATTCAAAAGTTGACTAGTTAATGTTGGTTTTCAGACTCTGACTTTCATATAGAATTTTATATATCCCCTCAAATTTCAAACTCCTGAGGAATATTTTTTGTGACATAAATTTGGAGCATATTTTTTCTAATTACAATTCATTATATAATCATACATTTCCAATGATTTCTCTTCTTTTTCTGTCTTGCTCAGAATTACAAGTAAACTCAGGCTTCACCATGGATGAAACATTTTATAATTAGCAAGATGGTGCTATGCATATTACTCTAGGTTCATGGGTATCTGAAAGTCCACAGAGGTTGCCCTGGAGTCCAAAAGTTCTGGACTATTTATTTTTAATTTTCTAATTAAAAATATATTACTTATTAAAGTACATGTGCTTCTCACATATATCACTGTATGTATCCCTGAACATCTAGCTGACTACCATCAAATATACAGAGGGTTTTCATTTCTATGTGTGTGTGTGCTTATATATGTATGTGCTTTTCTAATAACTTAAAAAATTATTTATTTTTCTTGGAGGACAATCTTTTTACAACACTGTGGTGGCCCCTGTCACACATCTACATGGATCAGTCACAGGTGCATATGTGCCCCCCATCCTGAAACTCCCTCCCACCACCCTCCCCACCCCATCCCTCTGTGTTGTCCCAGAGCACTAGCTTTGAGTGCTCTGCTTCATTCATTGAACTTGCACTGGTCATCTATTTTACATTTGGTAACACACATATTTCAATGCTATTCTCTCATATCATCCCAGCCTCATCTTCTCCCACATAGTCCAATAGTCTTTTCTTTGCATCTATGTCTCTTTTGCCTCTGTGTATGGGATCATTGTTACCGTCTTTCTAAATTCCATATATATGTGTTAATATACTATACTGGTGTATTGTAATTTGGGGGGGAGGCAAAAATCACTGCATATGAAATTAATTCATATAAATCATTCCATATGACTACAGCCATGAAATTAAAAGACACTTGCTCATTGGAAGAAAGTTATGACCATCCTAGACAGCATATTAAAAAGCAGAGACATTACTTTGCCAACAATGGTCTGTCTAGTCAAAGCTATCATTTTTCCAGTAGTCATGTATGGATGTGAGAGTTGGACTATAAAGAAGTTCAGCACCAAAGAATTGATGCTTTTGAACTGTGGTGTTGGAGAAGACTCTTGAGAGTCCCTTGGACAGCAAGGAGATCCAGCCAGTCCATCTTAAAGGAAATCATTCCTGAATATTCATTGGAAAGACTGATGCTGAAACTCTAATACTTTGGCCACTTGATGCAAAGAACTGACTCATTTGAAAAGACCCTGATGCTGGGAAAGATTGAAGGCGGGAGGAGAAGGGGATGACAGAGGATGAGATGGTTGGATGGCATAACCGACTCAATGGACATGAGTTTGAGTAAACTTCAGGAATTGGTGATGGATGGGGAGGCCTGGGGTGCTGCAGTCCATGGGGTGGCAAAGAGTCAGACACAGTTGAGTGACTGAACTGAACTGATTGGTGTTTCTCTTTCTGACTTACTTCACTCTGTGTATTAGGCTCCAGTTTCATCTACCTTTTTAGAACAGACTCAAATGTGCTTTTTTTTTTTTAATAGGTGAGTAATATTCCATTGGGCATATGTACCACAGTTTCCTTATTCATCTGTCTGCAGATGGACATCTAGTGTTTTCTTATTTTTTCCCCTAATCTCTTGCCAAGAAGTACTTCTTATATTATCATGAAATAATGAGGAAAAGTTACTAACTTTCTACCACACCAAAGGACCCCTGCAAGGTGAAAGTCAAACATTGTCTTGCAACTTTGGAGATTTTTTTTTTTTCACAATCTGAAGAAAAAAAATAATAAAAGAGAATAATTAAGTCAGCACTCTACACATAGCACTGTTAGCATAAGCATGCTAAATAAACCTGTGCCATAGAGATCATTACTGTGTCGTTATTTTGAGTAGTAATTCACTTTAGCAAAATGGTACATTAATAAAATAGTTTAAATATATATTTTATTGGTTTTATAGTGTTGTTTATTTTTATTTATTTATTTATTTATTTTATTTATTTATTTTCTGTTCACCCTTCCTTCTGTTCACCACTCCTCTAGCTTTGAGGAGTAAGTCATATTGAGGTAAAATATAACTGCTAATCACCACATTATAATCAGGAGGTTTGCATTCCCCTTTCAGAAACAAGAATAAAGAAAACTGCAAAAAGATTTAGACTATACTGCGAAAACTTCTTGTTTGATTTTTTGTTTGTGTTTTAAATTTATTTAACTGGAGGATAATTGTTTTTCAATATTGTGTTGGTTTCTGCCATATATGAACATAAATCAGCCATAGGTATATATATGTCCCTTTGCTTTTGAACCTCTCCCTCTCCTCCCACCCCATCCCAACCGCCTACGTTGTCACAGAGCATCAGATTTGTGCCCCTCATGTCAAACAGCAAGTTTCCACTGGCTATTTATCTTGTATATGGTAATGCATATGTTTCAATGCTACTCTCTCAATTTGTTCCACCCTCTCCTCCCTCACCCCATGTTGTAAATTTTTAATTTGAAAACTGCATTGGTTTCATTGACGAATACACGGTATAAGCATTAAAAGCTTGTTTGTACTTTTATGTTATACTTTCATATGCAATAAGTAATATTGCAATAAATCCTTCTATCTGAGAATCCAGGAAATGCATTTTGCTTTAAAAGTTATCAAACAGTAAGCAAATGTAGAAAATTACTTTATATATCAATAGGAAAGGGAAAAATTATAACATTTTAATATAATAGAAGCATTTGCTATGATGTATCTATGCTTAATATTAGGTATTTTATTAGGTTTCTACAAACATATAGAAATGACAGAGTTGGGAAATTTGTTGTAGATGGACTTTTCTATGTGTTAAATATACATTATTTATTCTATAATTCTTTCCTTTTCTTAAAATATTTGTGTTAATCACTTTTCGGTATACTCAGCATTCCTTTAAAATTATTGGTAAGTGTACAGAATAAAAGTATGTAAAGGATAGATCTAACTATAAAGGAATAAAAACATTTAAAAAGTGACCTTTGATTTATCCCATATTAAAATGATCAAATGTGGTATTAAAATTGAAGTTCTTATGAAATGTGAATGATGATGCTGAGCTTGGAGTTTAATTTCTTTATATATTATATTTAATTTCAGTAGTCTATTAAAAACTCAGAGGTAGAGAAGATGAACAATATTGAGATTCAAGTACAAATTATCCTGACTTCAGGCAAGTAGAGTTTATTTTGATGAAGTTAACTCAATAAAAATATAGTAGATGTTACCATTTTACTGGAAGACCTACAGAATTAACATGGTTTCCAAAGACTAAAAAATGAATTATAGATTGAACAGGCCTCCTAAATATCACATTATTACTGAATTAAATGTCACTGGAAAATACAAAGTGAAAGGTGGTCATCTATTAATGTAGATGATATGATTTTTAATATTTTAGAATAAATGCACCAGTCAAGCATCAGGGAAGGGGAAGGGTGAACAATAATTTTAAACAAATCTAAAGAATTACAGAAAACAAGAAAGGAAGTGAAAATATTGTCAATGTAAATAATGTTAAATAGCATGAAGATATAATGAAATCTATTTTTCCCCTGATATATAAGAAAGCCAAAATGTATCTTTCAGCCAATGAGACAGCAAGGACTCTCACACTTATTTAATACCTAATATATGCTGGGTGTGGCCCATGTGTTAATACACACAGAGTTCTTGTTGGGTTAAATGATCTAAAACAGTAAAGCCCTGGAACACATGTGCCTATTGTACAGCTAGTTCCCAGTAAGTTTCAGAACCTCCTCTTCATTCCTTCTCCTCCTCCAGCTCAATATTATGTCTGTTTCAGATAAGAGAATTCTTTCCATTGCACATGGCAAATTATTTCATCCAGTACCATTATACACAAAGAATATGAAAATTTTATGCAACATTATATTTTCCAAATACATAGATTTTGAAATTTATGAAACTGGATTACCTGAAAGCCCATACAAAAATGTAAGGCAGCAAGGGGAAAGATGCAATGAAAAAAAAAAAATGCTATGTAATGATTTATCCCTAGAAATTAAGATAATACTGTGACCACATTTTCCCCAAGAATGCTTTTCAAAGGACTGAGAGTAGTTTCTCAGAGAATTCTTGAATAACATGAAAACTTACACTCATCTGAGAGTGTAGCACACATACAAATTGTGCAAAAGTGGCAAATATATCAATGGTTTTTAAAAATCAATGGGAGAAGGCGATGGCAACCCACTCCAGTACTCTTGCCTGGAAAATCCCATGGATGGAGGAGCCTGGTAGGCTGCAGTCCATGGGGTCGCGAAGAGTCGGACACGACTGAGCGACTTCACTTTCACTTTTAAAAATCAATAGAGTTTTGACAGGAAGATCTTCTAACATGAATGAAGTTTATAAGCACCACAGTAAGACAGGAAAGTACTAGACATTAGAAATATAAGAAAAAGTACCTGATTATATGTCAAGACTAAAGATGTAAGTAGTAATAGATACTTTGTGGAGAATTGTGTGTTGATGATCTCATCTTTATTGTACTTCCTGGCTTTCTTCCCTTTCTTCATTAAGAATTTTTCCCTAATCTCCTATTTAGCTCATAGATCACCTATAATTTTGCAAGTTTTAGAATTCAGGAGAACTACACTAGGGTACAGAGCATAACACATAATAGAGTAAATGCATAGTTACAAAGCAATATAATAACTAGAGGTAAGAATGAAACACCTTGAGTGCCCAGGTGAAGTTTCTGGTTGATTTAAAAGGCAAGAAGATTGTACAGTTAAAATACAAAAAGAAATGCCAAATACAATTTCAACAAGGAAACATGAGCACATTCTTGGTTGCTAAATGTTAAAAAAATAAATAAATAAAAGAAAGAAAGGATAGAAAGGATGTTTGGAGAAATATAATGGAGAAATAAAGTTAAAGACACAGAAAGTAGGCCATGAAGATAAAAATTATATTGAAATTTTGCTCTAATGTGTTGAACATTTCCTGTGAACTACAGAGGAGAATAACTTTTTCTCTATTTTCTAATGCTCACACCATTTTATTACCTGCTTTTTTAGATTCTATATGCATGTTACCACCTCAGATGGAAAAGCTTAAAAACATCAATGATATTACTGATCAATGATAGTATTGATCATCGCTCAGTGATTCAATGGGCCATAAAACAGAGTGGGGTTGAACAGGGCACCTTTCACTTGGGGTCTCATGCAATTTTCATCACATGATAGCTAATCCTGCTTACACCAAATCTGGATTTGGCAGTCTTGCTTGGTAAGTAACTATGCTGCGTTTGTATCTTTCACTACTTCACAGTCTCTCACAAAAGCCTTTTTTTACATCTGTCTCATTCTCTTCACTGAGAGTTTCCAGAAATTTGGACTGGGTCTTAATTCATTTTTTAATGCTCAGAGACCTAACAAGAAATGATAGAATGCCTACCAAAGCAAGGTTTAAAAAAAGTTAGTAGCCCAGATACATAGTAATAGTGAATGGCATAGAGGTTGGTGCTGGAGAAAGTGTGAGTGTTTACTTTTCTGCACAGCATACTAGCACATAGTACTTGAGTGTCAAGGCATACAAGTATCTTGAGGGTGAATATGCTTAAAGTAAGCCTCTTTTGTGTCCATATTTGGGGAAAACAAATAAACATGTTTCAAAACTACTTCTGGAATATTTTCTTTGTTCTGTGAAAGTGAAAGTCTCTCAGTCATGTCCGACTGTTTGCAAACCCATGGACTATACAGTTCATGGAATTCTCCAGGCCAGAATACTTAAGTGGGTAGCCTTTCCCTTCTCTGGCAGATCTTCACAACCCAGGGATCTGTGTGAGAGATGCACAATATCCTAACACATAAAAAGAAATTAGTTAAAATAAATGAAACTATGGTTGTGAAAATGATCATTGGACTATCAAAGAAACATTTCTGTTTTTGTGGTAGAATGACAGTAAAGCATAAACATGATTGGTTAACAGACAGAACTGGTGCTCAGACATGGTGAAATCCTGTCCAGGTTGCCTAGTTGTTTCACTGCAACTGCAGTCACTGGGACTGAAAGCAGGAAGACCTGTGCACTCTGGAAAAGGGAGCACAAGTGAGCAGAAAATACCTGAAATTGAGCATTTCTATGTGCAAATTCATTATCAGCTTTATATTTTAAAAGTATTATATGCTAATAAACGAAGCAACAATATCAAGGATGATAGTTTTACTTTCCCATAGAGTGTGACAGGACATAGAGAAGAAAGGGAAATGATCAGCAGAAGGTCAAAGCTGTTTACAGGTAGAGAGATGCTATCATGAAAACAAACAAAGCTCTCCTGGTTTCCTTAGAGCAAACTTTGTGATTAACCCTAATTCCTTTCTTTCATGTGAAATATCTTAAAGGTATGGATATGTGTGCATGTAAAGATGATACAGGTAACAGTACATGTATGTGTACATATACTTACATATACATTAGAATATGGCCATAAGGCAGCTGTCTGTAGTATTTTGCCTAGCATACGATGAGTTCAAAATAATATGTCACTTGTTTAACACTGTTAATAAAAATGTACTTTGTCTTCACATATGCCAAATTCAATAATAAAGTGTAAATTCCAGTTTGGAAATATTTCATCCTTCCAGTCATCCTCTAGTGTAATATTTTTAGAATGCTGTATATCCTTTGTTCTAAGTTGAAATTAGAAAAACAATGATAAAATAGACATGAAAGACTAAAGGTCACATAACACCCTCTAATATGTGTACAGAGCTTTCACTGAATTATGAGAAAAGAAGTCTCTAGTGATACTACAAATGTCTTTTTTAAAGGTGACTGACACTGTCAGGTGTAGTAGTTGAGAAATCTATGTAATCTTGTTTGATGTTGAATCCAAGGGCAAAGTACAGATTTCATTGCCCAGAGCAGGACTGTTACATGAATAGGAGGTTTCTATTTTTAGATCTGTCTCATGAGGAACTTTTGAGGGAATGCTCATATATGATAAAAATAAAGCTACTTAAATGAAAAAAAGAGGATGCTTTCTAAGTAGTTTTTGATATGTTAAATTAAAATTCATTAGAAGAAAACATTTAATATTATGATCTGTAAATTAGCATTTACAAAACTGAAGCAGAGTTAAAGCATAAAAAAGTATTCTGGAAGTCAACTCAAAATCAAGACCTTAAGAGACTGATATGTGATTTCTTGTACATTTTATTGAAGATTGTGTAGAAAATGAGTTGTAAGAATCTGTCACTGGTTATTTGAGCATAAAGGTGAACTGGATCAAAATCTAAAAAGAAAACTAAATAAGACTGTGAAGAAATCAATGGGACTTTTAAGTATATGAATTAGTTCTGTTAATACATGCTATTATGCAATTCTTAAAGATATTTACATAAAATATAAAACAAAGCTATGCAATTTTATTTATCAAATTACAAGAAGAGCACTTCCAGGGATATAAAAAATGTAAAACAATCAGCATGTATATTTTTCTACAATATCTGCTACTACTATCAATCTCAAATTATTTTCTTTTTCTCATTCCTCAGTGTCTCGTCCATGAGGATATATCAATACCTAAAATATTTGCAAAACTTTAAAAAATACAATGAACTGGGGATATCATCAAACAACAAAGGCAAATGGTCAATGTAGACAAACATGAAAAAGCAGCAGGTTAAGAAAGTGAAAGTGAAGTCGCTCAGTCGTGTCCGACTCTTTGTGACCCGTGGTCTGTAGCCTACCAGGTTCCTCCATCCATGGGATTCTCAAGGCAAGAATACTGGAGTGGGTTGCCATTTCCTTCTCCAGGGGAATCTTCCCGACCCAGGGATCAAACCCAGGTCTCCTGCATTGCAGGCAGATGCTTTAACCTCTGAGTCACCAGGGAAGCCCACTACCGCACAATTGCACACATCTCACATGCTAGTAAAGAAATGCTCAAAATTCTCCAATCCAGGCTTCAGCAATATGTGAACCGTGAACTTCCAGATGTTCAAGCTGGTTTTAGAAAAGGCAGAGGAACCAGAGATCAAACTGCCAACATCTGCTGGATCATGGAAAAAGCAAGAGAGTTCCAGAAAAACATATATTTCTGCTTTACTGTCTATGCCAAAGCCTTTGACCGTGTGAATCACAATAAACTGTGGAAAATTCTGAAAGAGATGGGAATACAAAACCACCTGACCTTCCTCTTGAGAAACCTGCATGCAGGTCAGGAAGCAACAGTTAGAACTGGACATGGAACAACAGACTAGTTCCAAATAGGAAAAGGAGTATGTCAAGGCTGTATATTGTCACCCTGCTTATTTAACTTCTATGAAGAGTACATCATGAGAAATGCTGGGATGGAGGAAGCACAAGCTGGAATCAAGATTGCCAGGAGAAATATCAATCAGCTCAGATTTGCAGATGACATCACCCTTATGGCAGAAAGTGAACAAGAACTAAAAAGCCTCTTGATGAAAGTGAAAGAGGAGAGTGAAAAAGTTGGCTTAAAGTTCAACATTCAGAAAATGAAGATCATGGCATCTGGTCCTATCACTTCATGGGAAATAGATGCAGAAACAGTGGAAACAGTGTCAGACTTTATTTTTTTTGGGTCTCCAAAATCACTGCAGATGGTGACTGCCACCATGAAATTAAAAGACGCTTACTCCTTGGAAGGAAAGTTATGACCAACTTAGATAGCATATTGAAAAGCAGAGATATATCAGCAAAGGTCCATCTAGCCAAGGCTATGGTTTTTCCTGTGGTCATGTATGGATGTGAGTTGAACTGTGAAGAAGCCTGAATGCCAAAGAATTGATGGTTTTGAACTGTGGTATTGAAGACTCTTGAGAGTCCCTTGGGCTGCAAGGAGATCCAACTAGTCCATCCTAAAGGAGATCAGCCCTGGGTGTTCTTTGGAAGGACTGATGCTGAAGCTGAAACTCCAATACTTTGGCCACTGCATGCGAAAAGTTGACTCATTGGAAAAGACCCCGATGCTGGGAGGAATTGGGGGCAGGAGGAAAAGGGGACGACAGAGTATGAGATGGTTGGATGGCATCACCGACTAGATGGATGTGAGTCTGAGTGAGCTCCGGGAGTTGGTGATGGACAGGGAGGCCTGGAGTCCTGTGATTCATGGGGTTGCAAAGAGTCAGGCATGACTGAGCAACTGAACTGAACTGAATTGAAGAAAAGATTACTGTATATTTTACAGTGTCAAACATAGTTCAATAAGTAATTTCTTGAAAGTGAAATCTACAAGTCAAGTAGAGATGCAGGCTGGGGGTATTACAGACTCTCATTAGTGTAATTAAGAAATGAAAAAAAAAAAAACACTTCAGGACATAAGAAAGTACACTATCTTGTCCTGCCAACTATAAATATTAAATATAGGAAAAGAAAGGACAAACAAAACTAATAGAAGCATCGAGTCATTTTGCAAATTCATAAAGAACCAAAGAAAATCAAAGAATCATTATAGTGTCTAAATGGTTCTAAGGGTAATTTGTTGATAAAAGGAGTTGGCATCACTTCATAATTTACAAAAGGAGACAGAAGACAGATGTCAGAAGCAGATGTACATGTCCCAGAAAAGAGAAGAAAGAATGCTGAAGCAAATCAGGATCATTTGCAAAATAAAGATCAAATAAACTGAAAAAAAAAAAAAGACTGAAAAAAACACTGGTTTTACATACTTGGCTTAGATATCCTATCAAATTGATGCAAATCACCATTTATAACCTCTCAAATTTGGAAATGGCATCAACTGAATAGAAAAATTATTGCTACCTATTTCATGCATACTACTGTGCCAGGCCAGGAAGATACCTCAAGATGAAGAAGACATCTAGCTGCAGGGACCTCAAGAGAGGATTGTTTACAAGGTAGACAGGTACTCACATAAGTCAAAGCATGCTAAATGTTCTTCATGAAACAGTTGAAAAACAGTAATTCGCTATCCATCAATCAGTCACCAACTCAACCCTTCATCTACCATCCATTCATCTAATGTGAAGAACTGACTCATTGGAAAAGACCTTGATGCTGGGAAAGATTAAAGGCAGGAGAAGAAGGGGATGACAGACTATTAGATGGTTGGATGGCATTACTGACTTGATGGGCATGGGTTTGAGCAAGCTCTGGGAGTCGGTGATGGGCAGGGAAGCCTGGTATGCTGCAGTCCATGTGGTCGCAAAGACTCAGACACGACTGAGAGACTGAACTGAACTGAACAAATCATTGACAAACAAGTCTAATTTTAAAAGTCTCAGATACAATATTGTTGAGGGCATTCTAGAGGCCAAACAGATAAAAGTATAATTAATTTCAAGTAAGAGCTCTTTCTCGGATTTAAACAAACACTGTATCTGAGTTATTCTTCATTTAAATGCCTGAATGCAAATTCTACTTGTCAGATTATTTCCTGAGGACTTCAGGAAGTCCTCAGGTTACAGCAATTGTACCTTCTATTTGCCTGATTACCCCCTGTGTGTTTGTGTGTGTGTATGTTTGCATATATCTGCTCATGTATGTACTATATACATGCACACTTATGTATAATACAGATTTGTATACATGTGTACACACAAATGTCTATATGTATAATATATGCATGTGTATATGTCTGTAAGATACAAGTGAATTTTTATTTCTGGATTCAGCAATAGAATTGGTCATATATACATATATATGAAGATGACTTTCAGCTGAAAAAAGTATTTGAGACTCAGCAGTGGAACTGATCCCAGCTTAAACCTTTAAGTAACAAATATACATTTCTGTAGTTTGCTTTTGCATCCCTTGTATTCTATTACTTACTTATAGAAAGCAAATACTAAGACTGAAAAAATTGTTAACAACTGGTAATATTGATCACAAATACTGTCTCTCCTTCTAAATGACCCCAGTGATCCTTTACTTTTAAGACCAGCTGTTCAAGTCCACTCTATTTCACTTAGTTCTTCCTAGAAAGACAGGTTCAAACAGATCCCCTTACTCTTTTGAACTTGCAAATATTTAATGTCAATTTAGGCCTTGATAAACTAACATTATGAAAAAGCAATGTTGCTTAAAACAAAATAGTGCATTAAAAAAGGAGCTGTTGATTCTGTGTAGTCAATATGCTTTTAGTTTAGTGCCTAATTTATTACTTTTTGCAGAGGGAAATTTACTTGAGACAGATATCAAACCGTACTTAACAGAATCAAAAAAACTATGTAATAGTTTTATGTAACCTATGTAATAGGTTATTTACATAACCTATAAATATAAATGCTTTAAAATCTCTGGCTTTATTGGGCTACTACTACTTGAGGAATATTGAATTAGGCAGTGTAACTAATAACATGAACTCAGTGCTTACAAGTTATGAGTTACACTTTCATGGACTTTCTGTGGAATGACTAGATGACAAACCCACTATATACATATTGTTGATCCTTAAATAATTTTTCTTTCTTAAAAGAAAGGCTTAGCACAAATCCACATCAGTATATGGAAACTATGAAATGTGTGTGTATACACACATACATTTTGTTTTGCAAGAGACAGGACTGGTTTATGTGTAAAGTCTTAGTTTGATTATTAAAGTACCTTGTTCCATGCACACACACATATGCATATGTGTATGTATGTGTGTGTTAGTTGCTCAGTCATGTCCAACTTTTTGTGACCCCAAGGGCTGTAGCCCACAAGGCTGCTCTGTCCATGGAATTCTCCAAGCAAGAACACTGGAGTGGTTTGCCATTTCCTTCTCCATATATATATGAACAAATGAAATAGCTAACACATTTTATCACTTTCCTCTCTGATGCTACTCCTTTTCATGTGGATTCTTATTTTTATATGAAGCTATACACACATGCACGTGCATGCACGTACACACTGCTGCTGCTGCTAAGTCGCTTCAGTCGTGTCCGACTCTGTGCGACCACATAGATGGCAGCCCACCAGGCTCCCTCGTCCCTGGGATTCTCCAGGCAAGAACACTGGAGAGGGTTGCCATTTCCTTCTCCAATGCATGAAAGTGAAAGGTGAAAGGGAAGTCGCTCAGTCGTGTCCAACTCCTTGAGACCCCGTGGACCACAGCCTATCAGGCTCCTCTGTCCATGAGATTTTCCAAGCAAGAGTACTGGAGTGGGGTGCCATTGCCTCATTGGAAAAGACTCTGATGCTGGGAGGGATTGGGGGCAGGAGGAGAAGGGGACAACAGAGGATGAGATGGCTGGATGGTATCACTGACTCGATGGACGTGAGTCTGAGTGAACTCCGGGAGTTGGTGATGGACAGGGAGGCCTGGCGTGCTGTGATTCATGGGGTCGCAAAGAGTCAGACACACTGAGTGACTGCACTGAACGGATTTGAAGACCTATAGGTTGAAACCCTGCAATAAGAATGTTTCTGAGGCTGCTAAATAGAGCTAGAAGTCTACCTCCTTGTGAGAAGTAGAGGGTAACTTATTTATAAATGTGTTCTGTGTACCTCAAGTAAGATTTGACTTAAGCAAGAGCCTTAAAGTAATGCATTAAAAGAATGGTGTTAGAAAATCAATTAAAAAATGATTTTTAGACAAAGTCATTTTTTCCAGACACTTTAACGAGTTAGGCATCACTGGGTGCTATATCAGTAATCTGGGAGACTAAAAGGCAATAATTATTTGTGAAATATGTTGAGGACTGTTTCTTCCCCATTTTGAATCAAAGGGAGTAGTTTGAAAAACTTGTAAAGATCTAGGAAACTAGTTACTGTGAATAGAGTAACAACAACAAGTTTATTCTAAGCTCTAACTGATCTCCTAAAAATTATTTAGCATAGATGAACAACTGACATTGTATTCTTTTTTATCTACAACTATTTAAAATAATCAAACATGCATCCATTGTCCCACATGAATCAATTCAAGACTCCTGTTCTTCCCATCTGCTACTACCAATGCCATCAGCTTTCCTCTAAGTTTTTCATCTCTTCCTCTACTAGCTATTCTGTTTCCAGAAGTTTATAAAACAGAAAATTGCTATTTCTACTGCTTGAGAGGCAAGTTTGTGAGATAAAGAAGCAAATTGCATGATTGCTAACCCAAAATGAGAAGTGGCAAAGTGGGAGAGAATTGTGGTGATAAAGTTTGGGCATCAGAGTTCAACTATTTTAAATAATTTACTATCCATATTTATCACCATCAGTTTATGCTTTGTCTATATAATGGGTTTTGAATGTATTTGCTAGAAGGAATGAGAATCAAAACTTTATAAAAAGTTGGATTGTAGGACTGCTAACTTTGGAGAAAATATATATTAAATAGATACACAAAAGCAACAATAGAGAAATAAGAGTTGATGGTTAAGATAGTTCTGAAGGAGACATAAAGAATTTTGTGTATATATGTGTACACTGTTTTTTTTTTCATTAATGATACAATCAATTTAGAGATTTCCCTCCATCTGTCCCATATAGCATACTCTATATATAGAATATGATTTGAAAGGCACACCACAATGGGGGCAGTAGATATCCATGTTTGAAATCAAAGACTTTATCTATTGCTCAGTTCTGACCCTATGGCAAGATGTGTTCCAAATCCCTAACAATCAGCACACATATTCTTAAGATGGTCTTTGCTTACACTGCAAAATCAAAACAGAGTTAATGCTTCAATAATGTAGTTCCAAAGTGACAAATTATAAATGATAAAATGATTGCTCATATACATAATTCTTTAACATGATTTATTTGACATAAACACAGTGTGCCACAGGAATGACAAAATAATTGACAAGTTATTTTCAAAATGAGAATTATTATGTTAAGTTGGATACCGTTTAAAACTTGATTGTAAATTCAAAGGTTTAGTAGTGAAAATTACTTCAAGGATTTAAAAAGTCATTTCATTTCTGTGTGCATGAGCATATGTAAGTAACTATGTAACTTTTTATATGTTTGTTAATGGAAACTTTTGTATATTGTATTTTTGAAATGCTCAACAGATGTTACTGTTTGTTTCTTCGCAAGGTGAGAGAATTAAGTTCAGTTCAGTCTCACAGTCATGTCCGACTCTCTGCCACCCCATGAATTGCAGCATGCCAGGTCTCCCTGTCCATCACCAACTCCTAGAGTTCAGTCAAACTCAATTGCAAGGAGTTGGTGATGCCATCCAGACATCTCATCATCTGTTGTCCCTTTCTCCTCCTGCCTCCAATCCCTCCAAAAACCACAGTCTTTTCCAATGAGTCAATTCTTTGCATGAGGTGGCCAAAGTACAGGAGTTTCAGCTTTAGCATCATTTCTTTCAAAGAATACCCAGGACTGATCTCCTTTAGGATGGACTGGTTGGATCTCCTTGCACTCCAAGGGACTCTCAAGGGTCTTCTCCAACACCACGATTCAAAAGCATCAATTCTTTGGTGCTCAGCTTTCTTCACAGTCCAACTCTCAAATCCATACATGACTACTTGAAAAACCAGAGCCTTGGCTAGATGGACCTTTGTTGGCAAAGTAATGTCTCTGCTTTTGAATATGCTATCTAGGTTGGTCATAACTTTCCTTCCAAGGAGTAAATGTCTTTTAATTTCATGGCTGCAATCACCATCTGCAGTGATTTTGGAGCCCCCCCCCCAACCAAAAAAAAAAATAATAAAGTCTGACACTGTTTTCACTGTTTCCTCATCTATTTCTCATGGAGTGATGGGACTGGATACCATGATCTTCATTGTCTAAATGTTGAGCTTTAAGCCAACTTTTTAACTCTCCTCTTTCACTTTCATCAAGAGGCTTTTTAGTTCCTCTTCACTTTCTGCCATAAGCATGGTGTCTTCTGCATATCTGAGGTTCTTGATATTTCTCCTGGCAATCTTGATTCCAGCTTGTGCTTCTTCCAGTCCAGCGTTTCTCATGATGTACTCTTCATATAAGTTAAAATAAGCAGGGTGACAATATACAGCCTTGACATACTCCTTTTCTTATTTGGAATCAGTCTGTTGTTCCATGTTCAGCTCTAACTGTTGCTTCCTGACCTGCATATAGGTTTCTCAAGAGGCAGGTCAGGTGGTCTGGTATTCCCATCTCTTGAAGAATTTTCCAGTTTATTGTGATCCACACAGTTAAAGGTTTTGGCATAGTCAATAAAGCAGAAATAGATATTTTTCTGTAACTCTGTTGCTTATTCAATGATACAAAGGATATCGGCAATTTGATATCTGGTTCCCCTGCCTTTTCTAAAACCAACTTGAACATCTGGAAATTCACGGTTCACATATTGCTGAAGCCTGGCTTGGAGAATTTTGAGCATTACTTTCCTTGCTTGTGAGATGAGTGCCATTGTTTGGTAGTTTGAGTATTCTTTGGCATTGACTTTCTTTGGGATTCCAATGAAAACTCACCTTTTCCAGTCCTTTGGACACTGCTGGGTTTTCCAAATTTGCTGGCATATAGAGTGCAGTACTTTCACAGCATCATCTTTCAGGATTTGAAATAGCTCAACTGGAATTCCATCACCTCCACTAGCTTTGTTTGTAGTGACGCTTTCTAAGGCCCACTTGACTTCACATTCCCAGATGTCTGGCTCTAGGTAGTGATCATACCATCGTGATTATCTTGGTCGTGAAGATCTTTTTTGTATAGGATTTCTGTGTATTCTTGCCACCTCTTCTTAATACCTTCTGCTTCTGTTGGGTCCATACCATTTCTGTCCTTTATTGAGCCCCTTTGCATGAAATGTTCCCTGGTATCTCTAATTTTCTTGAAGAGATCTATAGTGGTTCTCATTCTGTTGTTTTCTTCTGTTTCTTTGGATTGATCACCAAGGAAGGCTTTCTTATCTCTTCTTGCTATTATTTGGAACTCTGCATTCAGATGCTTATATCTTTCTTTTTCTCCTTTGCTTTTCACTTCTCTTCTTTTCACAGCTATTTATAAAGTCTCCCCAGACAACCATTTTGCTTTTTTGCATTTCTTTTCCATGAAGTTGACAGTAAATTATCACTCTGTTTAGGAATAAAAAGTAAGTTTATTGCAAATAGTAACTTCCCAACAAATATTAGGTTATTTAAGAATAAATGAATTTTACACTTGTAAGACTTTTTTTTTTTTACTATTTTATCAGTTATACATCAAAATATATTTTGCTTCTTTGCTGTAAAACTAAACACATTCTCAAAAGGTCTGGGTTGTAATATGCTTACATTATAGATATTTGAAGAATAACTCTAAAAAGTCTTGCTATCGCTACATACAAAATCACTGCAGATGGTGACTGCACCCATGAAATTAAAAGATGCTTACTCCTTGGAAGGAAAGTTATGACCAACCTAGACAGCATATTAAAAAGCAGAGACATTACTTTGCCAACAAATGTCCATCTAGTCAAGGCTATGGTTTTTCCAGTGGTCATGTATGGATGTGAGAGTTGGCCTATAAAGAAAGCTGTGTGTCGAAGAAATGATGCTTTTGAATTGTGGTGTTGGAAAAGACTCTTGAGATTCCCTTGGACTGCAGGGAGATCCAACCAGTCCACCCTAAAGGATATCAGTCCTGGGTGTTCACTGGAAGGACTGATGTTGAAGCTGAAACTCTAATACTTTGGCCACCTGATGTGAAGACCTGACTCATTTGAAAAGACCCTGATGCTGGGAAAGTTTGAAGGCAGGAAGAGAAAGGGATGACAGAGGATGAGATAGTTGGATGGCATCACCGACTCAATGGACATGAGTTTGGGAAAACTCCAGGAGTTGGTGATAGACAGAGAGTTCTTGTGTGCTATGGTCCATGGGGTGGCAAAGACTCAGACATGACTGAGCAACTGAACTGAACTGAACTGAACATATAATAAAGAGACTGTTCCAGCACTCTGAGGACAATTGCAAATGAGAATTGCCAAATATTCTGAACATTACTGCACGATTATAAATTAGCATTTCAGCTCAGAGTCAAGAGATCTCATCCTATACTTTGTGTGTGACTCACCCAGAGAGTTGAAGGAAACCTGGATAATATACACATTTTTCCCCTTAATATTTTCAGTGAAATATCCAATATGTTGATACTAATCCTACAAAGTACGCTTAATTTATGCACATGGAATAAGACTTTAATTTCTGGTTTGGTAACATATTGCTTTCTCTTTAACATTCTCTAAGAGGGAAGAAAACAAAAACTATTGTAAAGAATATAATGCTTTTGAAATCTTTAATTTAGCTTTTCTATATGATTACCAGTTGTCTACTCAAATGAAATAACTCATTTCTCCTTTTATTAAATAAGCTTACTGAATTTAAATGATGGTAACAACCACAGTTGAATAAGTGGAATTTGGGAGATTTGATGTTTATTTTTTACTTTTCCTAATATATAATCACTGTAGTAATACTTAAAAGATTAAAAACTATAAAAAATGACAAATTTTGATTTTAGATTATGAAATATTTAATAGAGAAAAAGACAAAGGCTTGTTTAATATTATATAGTTTAAAGATTAAGCTATCATTCAATTTGAAAAAAATTTTGCTATAATCTGGGTCAGTCAGTTCAGTCACTCAGTCATGTCCTATTCTTTGCAACCCCATGAATTGCAGCACACCAGGCCTCCCTGTCCATCACCATCTCCTGGAGTTCACTTAAACTCATGTCCATTGAGTCAGGGATGCCATCCAGCCATCTCATCCTCTGTTGTCCCCTTCTCCTCCTGCCTCCAATCCCTCCAAGCACCACAGTCTTTTCCAGTGAGTCAACTCTTCACATGAGGTGGCCAAAGTACCTGAGTTTCAGCTTTAGCATCATTTCTTCCAAAAAACACCCAGGGCCAATCTCCTTCAGAATGGACTGGTTAGATCTCTTTGCAGTCCAAGAGACTCTGAAGAGTCTTCTCCAACACCACAGTTCAAAAGCATCAATTGTTCGGCACTCAACTTTCTTCATTGTCCAACTCTCTCATCCATTCATGACTACTGGAAAAACCAGAGCCTTGACTAGATGGACCTTTGTAGGGAATGTAATGTCTCTACTTTTGAATATGCTATCTAGGTTGGTCATAACTTTCCTTCCAAGGAGTAAGCATCCTTTAATTTCATAGCCACAATCACCATCTGCAGTGATTTTGGAGCCCCCCCCCCCCGCACCCAAATAAAGCCTGACACTGTTTCCACTGTTTCCCCATCTATTTGCCATGAAGTGATGGGACCAGATGCCATGATCTTCGTTTTCTGAATGTTGAGTTTTAAGCCAACTTTTGCACTATCCTCTTTCACTTTCATCAAGAGGCTTTTTAGTTCCACTTCAGTTTCTGCCATTAGGGTGGTGTCATCTGCATATCTGAGGTTATTTGTAATCTGGGTACGCATTATTAAAAAAAAAAATGAGAGCCCATTTCCTAATTGTGTCCTTGTTTCTTCTGTTTGGAAATCACTGTAGCTATTCTTGACATACTCATAAATTTCAAGACTATTTTGTCAATTTGTGATACTATTCCAGTTACTATGGGATTTCCATCATAATAATAATGACAGACTTGAAAATATACAGCTTTCCATGTATTTAGGTCCACTTGTACTTTCAAGAAAATGTCCTATTTTTCTCCAAAGTTTTACATATTTTGATATTTCTAGATGATTATTATTGGGTTTCAGCTGATTTTTTTTTTAATTTTTGTTTTCACATTCTCAATATCTTATTTCAAAAATTTTATTTATTATATATTTCTTTTTTTATTTTTTTTAATTTTATTTTTACTTTATTTTACTTTACAATACTGTATTGGTTTTTCCATACATTGACATGAATCCACCACGGGTGTACATGCGATCCCAAACATGAACCCCCTTCCCACCTCCCTCCCCCCAACATCCCTCTGTGTCATCCCTGTGCACCAGCCCCAAGCATGCTGTATCCTGCATCAGACATAGATTGGTGATTCGATACTTACATGATAGTATACATGTTTCAGTGCCATTCTCCCAAATCATCCCACCCTTTCCCTCTCCCTCTGAGTCCAAAAGTCCGCTATACACATCTGTGTCTTTTTTGCTGTCTTACATACAGGGTCATCATTGCCATCTTTCTAAATTCCATATATATGTGTTAGTATACTGTATTGGTGTATATATTTCTTAATTTTATTCCTTTTCTTCCTTGATTTTTATTGATCAACTATTTGCTAATCACTTTTTGAAAGATGTACATCTCTATAATACTATTTAATAGCTATGTTTGAATTTAATAAATGTATTCAATTTCACAAACTCCTAATGTAATCAATATCTCTTATCACCCTTGGAAAAAAATTCACAGGAATTTTAGAATACTTCAACACAATTTTCTTCCTTTCAGCTATGCTATTTGGAGTTTGAGATCCATTATGTTTTCAACTTTAAATAAGGCTTTATTTTTATTCAGTGAATGATTATATTTACCAAAATTTTCCTTTTTCCTTTTTTTTTTTTTTTTTGCTAAACTTGCTACATGCATCTCAACATTTCCTCCTGCCTTTATATATTGATATTTTTGTAATTCATTTGTTGGGAACACGTGAGTGCTACCTACTCTTTAAGATATCTGTATTACCCTCATTCATTTATGATAACTGATCTGGGTATAGAATTCTAGTTCAGAAAATATTTTCTTCCAGCTTTTGGTGAGAATACTGATGATAATGTAATTAGTATGTTTTGTAAATAATTTTGTTATCTCTAGTTACTGTGATCTATGTTTCTTTGATAATATATGATTATTTCTGTTTTTGATAATATGGATTTTATTTATTTTAATATCTTGCTTTAGACTCAGCATGTGCCTTCATATGAAGACTCCTATTTTTCTTCAGATCTAGATAATTTTTAAATATTTAGCACTTCTAATGCCTTTCTCTATTCTACTCTCTGGCACTCAATAAATCAATTCCTTAGAGGTTCTCAGTTTTATGCAAGGAGTTAAATTGGGATTCTGCCTTGATTATGGTTAAGATAATTTATCTTGACTTCACCATTGTGAAATATCAACTGTCAATTCAGATATTATGGTGCTAATGCATTGTTGTCGCTTGAATTTCTCCTGATATCGTTTTATTTTTAGAATTAAAATTATATTTGTCTCCATGGCATTTCTATATATTTTTGGTCAAAATAAGACCAAATCCAACAACTGCTTTTGCATCTGCCTGCAAGGCAGGAGACCCAGGTTTGATCCTTTGGTTGGAAAGACCCTCTGGAGAAGGAAATGGCAATCTACTTTAGTATTCTTTCCAGGGAAATTCCATGGACAGAGGAGCCCGGCAGGCTACAGTCCAAGGGGTCACAAAGAATAGGATAAGACAAAGTGAATAACACTTGGTTAAAAAAGAGCAAATAAAATCATCTTCTTTTGCCGTACAAAATATTTACTCACGTGATTTTCTAAAATACAAATTCTTAAAAGACAGAAAATGTTTCGATTTTTTTCAAATGAAAAAGTAAGCCCCAAAGCCAAAACATATCAAACTTCATAATTTATTACTTCTTGCCATACACCTTATTTTCAACTTAGTAAATTTAAAGATTTGTTGTCTTTTCTCCCTAGTTTTCCCAGCAGGTTGACTTTTTTTTTTTTTCTTTTTTAAATACCCTTTAACCCAACTGTTTAGGAAAGACAAGGCAACTTCTTAAAATTCTGCCTGTGTTCTCAGGAAATGTCACTCATTTGGCAGGGTTCCCAATGTGTAGCACAGCTTGATGCCCCTGAACAGTCCCCCAAACATCCAGGCTTGACACTAGAAGCTCTTTCAATGACAGGCATTCATTTATCTGAACTTACTTTGGACTTAGAGAATATGTTGTGTGAGTTTTTGTTTTATTTTGTTTAATGTACTCTGAGAGGTGCATTCTGACATCTCTCTGACCAGTCATTATTTCTTCTCTTTAAGTTGTTCTATGCAAGAGAATAATTTTATGGAAATTTCTTTTCTTTATATTTTAATGGCAGCTTTAAAATATTTGAATGAAAAAGGTACTTTAAAACATTTTTGGCTGTGTCCTTGCTTTAGAGTTGTCATTTGAATTTGTTTAACCAGTAGGTAGAAGGCAACGGCACCCCACTCCAGTACTCTTGCCTGGAAAACCCCTGGACAGAGGAGCCTGGAAGGCTGCAGTTCATGGGGTCGCTAAGTGTCGGACATGACTGAGCAACTTCACTTTCACTTTTCACTTTCATGCATTGGAGAAGGAAATGGCAACCCACTCCAGTACTCTTGCATGGAGGATCCCAGGGATGGGGAAGTCTGCTGGGCTGCCATCTATGGGGTCGCACAGAGTCGGACACGACTGAAGTGACTTAGCAGCTGAGCAGAGCTTAAAGTTCACTCTTATTTAAGCATGAGAGAGAAAAGAAGGACAAAGAACAAATTACATGGTGTAAATTTTAATATTGAAATTTTACATAGAAACATTCTGAGACCTTTTAAATGACTACATAAGAAGCTTCTTAAAACAAATCAAAATTTCACAATTCAGTTCAGTTCAGTTCAGTTCAGTCCCTCAGTCGTGTCCGACTCTTTGCGACCCCATGAATCGCAGTGTGCCAGGCCACCCTGTCCATCACCATCTCCCGGAGTTCACTCAGACTCAAGTCCATCGAGACCGTGATGCCATTCAGCAATCTCATACTGGGTCGTCCCCTTCTCCTCCTGTCCCCAATCCCTCCCAGCATCAGAGTCTTTTCCAATGAGTTAACTCTTCTCATGAGGTGGCCAAAGTACTGGAGCTTCAGCTTTAGCATCATTCCTTCCAAAGAAATCCCGGGGTTGATCTCCTTCAGAATGGACTGGTTGGATCTCCTCACAGTCCAAGGGACTTTCAAGAGTCTTCTCCAACACCACAGTTCAAACGTATCAATTCTTCGGCACTCAGCCTTCTTCACAGTCCAACTCTCACATCCATACATGACCACTGGAAAAACCATAGCCTTGACTAGACGGACCTTAGTTGGCAAAGTAATGTCTCTGCTTTTGAATATACTATCTAGGTTGGTGCCGGGAGCAAGCGTGAGGAACCCCACCCATGACAAGGTCATGAGGGAGGAAGCTGACATACGCAAGGACGTGATCATACTTCAGGAGTTCGCCCTGGCATTTCCTGAGCATGTACCCCCAAAACCAAAAATCTGCTGGCCTTTGTACTCTGCTTTTCCACTCTTCTGATATTCTCTGGAAAAAAAAGTCAACTCAGGGCTTTAGTCTTCTGCATTTGAAAGGGATGTTTCAGTTAAACCCCCTCTGATAGCTCTCTAGCTTGCCGAACAGGTTCCCTAGACCTCTTACAGCTTGTGAATTGCTTACAGTCCCCCAACCGCGAGAGGCACAAAGCTTAAAAGCATCTTATAGATACAGAGCCTTTTCTAAAGAGTTAAAACTTGTATTGGTAGAGGGTTTTCACTATTGACTCAATGATTGCTGCCAGACCTCCATATTCTTTATCTTTTAGGCACCTAGGAGGATGTTAATCAATTTAAATGGGATATGGAAAAAGATATATAGTAGTTTTGATGTTAGCAACACTAGACTTTTGAGTTCATTGCTTCTCTTTTGTTGTAAATCACTGTACTCCCTTTACTTGTTATAAGTTGCTGTATCTTTGCTATGAGAGAATGTAACTTTATTTTGTGCTTTCTGAGAGTGGCACCAGACTTTGGGAAGATCAACACAAATAAGTCTTCTGGTTGACAAACCCTTATCAGAAAAAAGGCTGTAAAATGTAAATTGGCCCTTTTTGGCCAGAAGATGATGTAAATCTCCTAAGACTTGTGTATAGAATTAGGTATGCAGAAAGAAAAGCCTGGTTTTGGTAAGAGTCTGGACTGCTAATGCTGCATAACTTTGTGTTACCCATTGATCTCCATGTTTTTTCCAAAGTATAAAGGGCCTTCTGAACAATAGAGGACAGAGCCAGTCGCTGGACTGGTTTCCCCCGTGTCTCTCTCTCTCTCTCCTTTTCTCCCTTTCCCTCCCTCTTCTCTTTACTTTAATTTCAGGCTGAATTCCCATCTGGGGCGCTGGAGGCTCGCCAAGTCTGCTTACTTGCCCTGGCTGTAAGATCCGCACGAAAGGGAGCCTAAGGTGAGGCACCCTTAGATATTCAAGCGAGTGCTGGTGGCCCAAAGTAGATGGTGCAAATTTCTTGTCTGGAATTTTATTGGTCTTCCACGTAATCCAAGTTATTCAGCCCTCTTTTTCCACTTAATTTTCCTACTACACTATTTCTTCCTAATCTAATCTTATATTAATAAATCAATAAGTTTTTCCTCATCGACTCCATCCACCCTTTGAATTCCCTGGATTCACCGGGGCTGGACCCCGGCAGGTTGGTCATAACTTTTCTTCTAAGGAGTAAGCGTCTTTTAATTTCATGGCTGCAGTCACCATTTGCAGTGATTCTGGAGCGCAAAAAAATAAAGTCTGACATTGTTTCCACATTTTCCCCATCTATTTCCCATGAAGTGATGGGACCGGATGCCATGATCTTCGTCTTCTGAATGTTGAGCTTTAAGTCAACATTTTCACTCTCCTCTTTCACTTTCATCGAGAGGCTTTTTAGCTCCTCTTCACTTTCTGCCATAAGGGTGGTGTCATCTGCCTATCTGAGGTTATTGATATTTCTCCCGGCAATCTTGATTCCAGCTTGTGTTTCTTCCACTATTATGGATTGTAAAAAGTTGTAGTGCACCTATGTTGACATGATATTATAAATTTAGTATGCTATACATTTTTATTTACTAACAAAATCTTGCTTTATGCAGAAAAAATTACTTTAGAAGCCAGAGCTCTAGATCAAAAATCTGGATCTCCTATTTACTGCTTGTGAAATATGAGCAAATGACAACCTCTGTGTGTCTCTTTATTGCCAATTTTATAATAAAGTTTAAGTAGTGTAGTAATGTTAGTCACTCAGTCATGTCTGATTCTTTGTAACCATAACACTTAATTCAGAGTAATTTGGTAGAATGAATTAATCCATGTACAATGTTTCAAATTGTGATTGGTGCCCAGTTAATACCCAGTGAGTATTTGTTAGCTCTTAGTTGGTATTAATGTTTCTAGGCTTCATTCATCCATGTCCATCAGTTGCAAACAACATTGCTTTTGTTGTTCTTTTTACATTTTTGTTGTTGTTGTTGTTTGTTTTGTTTTGAATACATAACAACATACATATGGCAGAGTTAGCAAAATAATATATCAAAATATATATGGAGAAAGCTTATTATTACCCCTCTATCCATGTGTCCTACTTTATCTCACCCCCTACCTTGGATAACTGTTTTTTTTTTTTCTTTTTAAAACTTTTATTTTGTATTTGGGTGTAGTTGATTAATAATGTTGTGATAGTTTCAGGTGAACAGCTGAAGAGACTCAGCCATACATAACAGTTCAGGTCAGTTCAGTGCCTCAGTCATGTCTGACTCTTTGTGACCTCATGAATTGCAGCATGCCAAGCCTTCCTGTCCATCACCAACTCCTGGAGTTTTCCTAAACTCATATTAGTTGAGTCGGTGATGCCATCCGTCTCATCCTCTGTTGTCCCCTTCTCTTCCTGCCCTCAATGTTTCCCAGCATCAGGGTCTTTTCAAATGAGTCAGCTTGGCCATCAGGTGGCCAAAGTATTGGAGTGTCAGCCATACATATACACGTACCCATTAATTCCCAAACTGTGCTCCCAACTAGGCTTCCATATACATATACCATCGAACAGAATTCCATGTGCTATACAGTAGGCTCTTGTTAGTTGTCCATTCTAAAAATAGCAGTGTGTACATGCCCATGCCAAACTCCCTAACTATCCCTTCCCCGCATCCTTCTCCCAGGCAACCAAAGCTCCTACTTTAACTCTATGAGTTTCTTTCTGTTTTGTAAATAAATTCATTTGTATCATTTCTTTTTAGATTCTACATATAAGGGATGTCATATAAGGGATTTCTCCTTCTCTGTCTTACTTCATTCATTATGACAATCTCCATCCATGTTGTGTAAATGTGACGGCTTTTATTAATTTTTTTAACATTTTATTTTATATTAGAATATATTTCATTAACAATGCTGGGATAGTTTCAGGTAGACAGCAGAGTGATTCTTTTATATATATACATATATATTATTTTTCAAATACTTTTTCCATAGTAGTATATTTGTGAACATTAACACAGCTTCCTGAGCATTGCAGTACATTCACTGATTTGTCTTATGACCCAGCATTAATAAAAGAGAAAGACTAATAACTGTCAACCAAACAGCTAAAAAAAAAAAAAAGCTGCAGCTTTTATAAACTCTAAGTATAATTTAAGTAAACTAAGCTGTTAAGGAGAAAATTAGCATTCTCTAACAACAAAATCAAATTTGAACCTCTGATGTTTACTCTTCTACTATATTTTGCAAGAACCACACTGCTGGGTTAACATTCTTTAAGCCATACATGAAAAAAATATTTTTAAAGATTTTATTAAAATTAAAAAAATACTAACCTTGGCAGGAAA
Organism: Ovis canadensis; assembly: GCF_042477335.2. Classification (NCBI taxonomy): domain Eukaryota; kingdom Metazoa; phylum Chordata; class Mammalia; order Artiodactyla; family Bovidae; genus Ovis; species Ovis canadensis. The sequence goes on from NC_091250.1 coordinate 68,123,725, forward strand.
TATCCACACCATAACTATGAAGTGCCAAGAGCTGTGCTGGATCCTACTTAGGATGATTTACATCTTCATAGAATGGATTTACAGGCCAGTCTTTGCAGAATCCAGCTCCTGGTTAAGAACCTATCTGATTTTTCAGGCTTGACTATAGGCCTGACAAAGATGTCCCCTGGAAAGTCTCATGGGGAAAATCTGCTCTCCCCATGCCAAATATGGTGCGCAGCCCAGGCACTACAGTCTCTGAGAGGAGTTGTGTTCAAGGACACAGAGTAGTCAGTCACACTCTTTCCAGTATTTGGGCTCCCATTCTAAGCACTTTTTCATTCCTAGGTCTCTTAACTAAGGTCTTGGCCAGAGATATTCTTCAGGTGCTTCTGCTGATGCTTCCTTAGAGACACAGAAAGGAGGCTTCATTGAAGAACGTTTCTTACCATTTTAACTCAGTATCTAGTACCTTGCCACTCCTGATCCTTTGTCTTCTATCTTCTCTCCACACCCAGGTCCATAAAACAACTGTAACATTTATCTTTGGATTTGCTCAACAGTGAGATGATCCTCCCTGCCTGTACTGATCCCCCTGATCCCCACCAGTGCCCTGTTGTATGGGGGAAAATGGAACAGAGAGAGTTGATCATTTTTCCAGTTTTATCCTCTGGCTTATACCACTGTAGTAAGTGTTAAAGACTTAACTTCATTTTGGATTTGTGGCTTTAATTAAATACTCTGACCCCTGGCAATTCAGCTCACACAAATACACTTCTTTTAGCTCAACTCAGTCCTAACATTGTATACCTCCTAATGTTATCAGTAACTACTCATTTTCTCTCAGGAGGATGTTGTAAGATTGAGAGCCCAATTTTGCCAGAACACAACATTGGCAGAATATCGGAAAATTTATTTGAAATACTCTGATTTAAGAACAAAGTACAAGCAGCATGGTACAGATCATATTTTTTAAAAGTGTACTGAATTTGGCAGTGTTTTGAACTCTTTTAACTAGGAGATAAAATGTAGTCATATTTTCCAAATAAATCCATTTATTAGTTGCAATTTGAGGATGCAAAAGATCTGTAGGTACACATGTTCCTATTTTTTGAGTACAATGTTGTTAGAATAAGCAGGTTGATTTGTCCTATTAATAAATTTAAGAAGATTCATTAGATAGGTTGAATCTAACAGAAGCAGAAGATATTAAGAAGAGATGGCAAAAATACACAGAACTATACAAAAGAGATCTTAATAACCCAGATAACCATGATGTGGTCATGAATGGTGTGATCATTCACCTAGAGCCAGACTTCCTGGAGTGTGAAGTCAAATGGGCCATAGGAAGCATCACTATGAACAAAGCTAGTGGAGCTCATGGAGTTTCAGCTGAGCTTTTTCAAATTCTAAGAGATGGTGCTGTGAAAATGCTGCACTCAATATGCCAGCAAATTTGGAAGACTCAGCAGGAGTCACAGGACTGTAAAATGTCAGTTTTCATTCCAATCCCAAAGAGAGGCAATGCCAAAGAATGTTCAAACTACTGTACAACTGCACTCATTTCACATGCTAAAAATGTAATGCTCAAAATTCTCCAAGCCAGGCTTCAACAGTACATAAACCATGAACTTCAGATGTTCAAGCTGGTTTTAGAATAGGCAGAGGAACCAGAGATCAAATTGCTAACATCCGTTGGATCATAGAGAAAAGAAGAATATTCCAGAAAAGCATCTTCTGCTTCCTTGACTCCAATAAAACCTTTGACTATGTGGATCAAAACAAACTGTTGAAAATTCTTACAGAGATGAGAATATCAGAACACCTTACCTGCCTCCTGAGAAACCTGTATGCAGGTCAAGAAGCAACAGTTAGAATGGGACATGGGACAATGGACTGTTTCCACACTGGGAAAGGAATACATCAAGGCTGTACATTGTCACCCTGCTTATTTTACTTATATGCAGAGTACATCATGAGAAATGCTGGGCTGGATGAAGCTGGAATCAAGATTGCTGGGAGAAATATCAATAACCTCAGATATGCAGATACCACCCTCAATCCTAAAAGAAATGAATCCTGAATATTCACTGGAAGGACTGATGCTGAAGCTGAAGCTCCAATACTTTGGCACATGATGTGAAAAGCCAACTCATTAGAAAAGACTCTGATGCTGGGAAAGATTGAAGGCAGGAGGAGAGATGGGCAACAGAGAATGAGATGGTTGGATGACATCACTGACTCAAAGGACATGAGTTTGAGCAAGCTCTGGGAGATGATGAAGGACAGGGAAACCTGGCGTGCTGCAGTCCATGGGGTTTCAAAGAGTCAGACATGACTGAGTGAGAAACAACAATCAGGTAAGTTGAACTAATGATAATGGCATCAAAAATACAAGAATTACTCTGTCTTATGAATATATTCATACTAACTTTTCAATCATAGCAATTTATTAGTATCTATTATGGTAAAAAATGAGAATAATTCATAAAATTAAAGATTTAATATTAAATTTTGAAGTTTTGCTATTTTATTGTTTTATGTTAATTTGTGCATGATTGCAAACTCCTGTAGATAAAAATTGGTCCTTTGTATGTGGAATCCACATTCATGGATTTAACCAACTGTGGATCAAAAAATATTCAGGGAATAAACATTCCAGAAAGTTCCAAAAAGCAGAATTTGAATTGGCCATGTGCCAGCAACTGTTTTTATAACATTTATGTTGTTTTGGGTATCATAAGTAACCTTAAAATGCTTTAAAGTATACAATACAGGATTAAGTACATAGGTTATATGCAAATACTATGACATTTTATATAATGGACTTGAGCACCTGTGAATTTTGGTATCAATGGGGGGTCTTAGAACCAATCCTTTGGATACGAAGGGAAGACTACAGTCATTGTAAACTGTTATGAAGATTCTCATCAGCTTAAGCTTGTGTGAAGGAAACCTATCTAGTAACTCTTCCTTTACAGGTACCAGGTGGCAGCTATAATTCAGCACGTGATGGTGGTTTAGTTGGTAATTTGTGTCCCACTCTTGCGACCCTATGTATTGTATCTTTCCAGGCTTCTCTCTCTAGGATTTCTCTCTCTAGGATTTCCCCAGCAAGAATACTGGAGTGGGTTGTCATTTCCTTCTCCAATAACTTACAATATATCTCTTGAACTAATCTTTTACAATTAAAATATTGAACACTTCTGGAAGACCTTAGAATTTCCATAGCATAAAAAAACATATTATTATTCATGTTGTGGTTTGACAGAAAAGAACAAAATTCTGTAAAGCAAGTATTCTTCAATTAAAAAATAAATTAATTAAAATATATTATTATTATTATTATTATTATTATTATGGGAAACCCCTTTCTATGTAGCTATTGACCTGTGGGTGTTACAGGAACAATATAAAAATGAGGAAAATTTAATTGTACACATCACCATTATTTGATACTTGGCATGACTAAGAGAACATATTTCCTCTCCAGAGTACAAAATAATCTTTCAAAATGTGTAACCACCTCTTCCGTAGTTGTCTTAAGTCCTTTCTCCAAATTTATAATTGAACTCTTAATGACTAGAATTCACAATCAAAGGTAAAATACCTTAAGGATAAGAGAGAAAAGAAATATTTTTGACTGGTAGAAATCAGAGGTAAGTTGAAAAATTAGATAAGGAGAATAGCAGGTCTGCATCTCAGCTTGGAAAACAACATGAAGCAGACAGTTAATGCTCTTTTTATTTGACTGACCTACTTCTCTCAGCTTCAGCCTGTAGAAGTGGTCATATCTCAAACTCTTTATGTCCTCACTTCCCAAATACATACATACATACATACATATATATATACATATACATACATATATATATATATGCATACTGAGATTTGTTATAGAAATTGACTTGAAGGGTTATAAAAGCCATAAATTCCCACAATCTGCCATCTGCAAGCTGGAAAACCAGAAAATCCAGTTTTATAATTCAGCTGGAGTTCAAAGGCATGAGAACAAGGAGGTCCAAGGTGCAAGGGCAGAAGATGGATGTCCCAACTCCAGAAGAGAGAATTCAGCTTTTGCCCCGCACAGATTGGATTCTACTCACCCATACTGGTAAAGGATTCAGACACTGGAAGTCTCTTTCTAGTTAAGTGAAGTTCACAAATAAAATTAACCACCTTAGTTTGTATTACTATAACCATAATTTTGTTTTCTACATGATTTAAGAAACTAAAACATTAAAGCAAACTGTTATTAGTCTAAAAGCTAGTTTTATGTACTTTGGTTTGTAAGTCTATGTTTTGTTTCCTATATAATTTAAGAGACTGATGCATTTAAAAGTGATTATTTGCTTATGTTTTGGAACACCCAATGTATAAAGATGTAATTTTGTGACATCAATAATCAAAAGAAAGGATGAGGACAGATCTGTAGAAAAGCAGAGATTTTTTATATTATTGACGTTAAGCTGGTTTAAGATCAAATTAGAGTGTTATAACTTTAGGATGTTAAATATAATCTCCATGGTAACCACAAAGAAAAGAGCTACACAATATATAGAAGAGGAAATGAGAAAGGAAGTTAAACATTTCACTACAAAAAAATTTAAAAAACCTAGTTACTTTTGGAGAGGGGTTCAGGATGGCTCTGTGGAAAGACCCTGAACTCACCTTCTCACACAGACATGTCAGATATACTTCAATAGATAGAACAGTTCCTCCTAGGGAAGAACTAAAGGATGACTAAACAGAAACTGTACAGCAAATGACAGAATAATGACAGAGACTGATAGAAGAGATGGAGAAACTGTAGGGATGGAAACGTCACCCATAGTGGGGATGATCTGCAGACATGTTCATGCAGGGCCATAGCAGAAAAACAGCAGCTTAAAGGGCACTAGACTATTTTATATATATATATATATATATATATATATATATATATATATATATTTGTATTTATATAAAGGAAATCCATGTACTAACCCTAGAGTCTCTGCCAAGTGGGTGAAGAACTGCTGGAATTCTCTCTAGGGACCAAAAGACATCAAAGAGCACCATTTCCCCCTTCCCTCTCTAACTCAACAGCATGGGCAGGACAAACCCAGGGAACTTGAGCCCTGAAGCCATGTTTCCTGGGCCTCCAGTGAATGCCTGCTCCATCTCTTCTGCGATCCTTCCAATGCAATACTAGCATGGCACACCTGGGCAACCCTAGTCGTGGGCCACTCTGGATTCAGTTGTCTGACCAAGGTGACCCCAATACAGTGCAAACGAAGGCTACCTGCTGATTTTTCAGCAGAAACTTTGCAGGCCAGAAAGGAGTGGAATGATATATTTAAAATAATGAATGTTAAAAAAAATCTTATAATCAAGAATACTCTACCTGACAAGGTTATCATTCATAATTGATGAGAGATAAAGAATTTCCCAAACAAGCAAAACTACTAAAGGGGTTTATCACCACTTCACTACTAAATTGGCCTTGTAAGAAATGTTAAAATTCTTCTTTAAGCAGAAAATACCATAAATTAGAAAATATATAGAGGAACAAAATCTCACTAATGAGCAAATATATAGCAAAGGCAGTAAATCAGTCACTTAAAAGGCTAATATAAAGGTTAAAAGACAAAAATAGTAAAATCAACCATAACCAGAGCAAGTAGTTAGGATGTGCACACAAAAAAATGATGCAAATCATGATGTCAAAAACCTAAGCCTTGGTGAGAGAAGGGGAATAAAAATGCAATGATTTTAGAAAACAGTCAAACTTAAGTGACTATCAGCTTACAAGAAACTAAGACACACATATATACATGTAATATTTAATATATATACATGGAATATGCATATGTGTGTGTTATTGACCTATATATAGGTCAATATTAATGAACCTAATTATAACCACAAACCAAAACCTACAATGCATATACAAAAGATAAAGAAAAAGGAATCCAAATGTAACACTAAAGAAATCCACTTCTCATTGTTAAATGAATGGATAAAGAAGATATGGTGCACACACACATTGGAATAGCACTTAGTCATAAAAAGAATGAGATCTTGCTATTTGGGATAACATGGATGAACCTAGAGGGGATTATTCAAAGTGAAATAAGTCAGAGAGAGAAAGATACTGTATGATTTTATTTTTATGTGGAATTCTAAAAACAAAAATGAACAAACATAGCAAAACAGAGTCATAGGTAGAGAACAAAGAGCTGCCAGAAGGAAGGTGGGGAGGATGAGTAAAATATTTGAAGGGGAATAAGAAATACAAACTCCCAGTAACAAAATAAGTCATGAGGATGTGAAATAGTATTGTAATAATTTTGTGTTATGATAGATAGTAACTAGACTTATGATGGCAACCATTTTGAAATTTGTAGAAAAATTGAATCACTATGTTGTACACCAGGAATTAACATAGTGTTGTGGGTCAATTATAGTTCAAAAACTAAACAAGCTCATAGTATAGTTTACAAGAGTTATTACTAAACAATCAAAACATATGTCTTATTTATTACATGTGAACCATTAAATTCTGGATCCAAGATTATGTAATAATATGATGCTTCACATTCACTCTAAGTCTGTGGAAGAATAATAATTTGGATGCTAGATATATAGGCTGTAGCATCTATCTTATTACAATGTATAATTTCAAAATAGTAATATGGAAGTAGGTAGAGACCAGTGATTTCCAGGGAAGCGAAATTACCCAGGGACATGTGAAGTTTTTCAAATAGATAAGTGTCTCCCTATTTCCCTTACCGTCTACATTTCTGGTAATTTGGAAGACAATACATTATTTTCACTTCTTAAGTTCTTCCTAATGTCTCATAACTTCAGAAGTCTCCACCTCAGACCTAGATATTCTTCTGAACCCATGCAAATCCATTTTTATAAAAGGAAAATATTGGTGCTATAAAATAATCATAAAAGAACAGCAAAAAATGATTCATCAGATAATTTGAACCAATTAAAAGGATCTTGTGTCTACAAAGTATTCCCATAATCCATAATTCAGAGTTTATATACTTAACATTTTCTGTCAGTCTTTCTAGGGAATAAACTAATTTTTTGAAGGGATACTAAAAAAATTGAGAGCAACTGTCCTTACAAAAAGTGAAATGTATGCCCAATATTATTTCTATGAAGATGATGACTGAAAGCAAGGACTCTGGCAACAGACTAGCTGAGTTCAAATCAGCATTTACTTTCTTGGCTGTGAAATGTAGAGTTACTGCACCTCTCTAAGACTCAGTTTCCTTACCTGTCATATTTGGGTAAGAAACACTTTATGTTAATACATGGTTAAACATTAGATAAGTTAATATATGCACAGAACTTTCTATATTGGGCACTATGTGTGTGCTAAGTTGCTTCAGTCCAGCTCTTTGAGAACCTATGGACAGTAGCCCAACTGGCTTCTCGGTCCATGGGACTCTCTAGGCAAGAATACTGGAGTGGACTGCCATGCTTTTCTCTAGAGGATCTATCCAACTCTGGGATCAAACCCACATCTCCTGCGTCTCCTGCATTGGCAGGCAGATTCTTAACCACTGAGCAACTTGGGCACTATACCAACATACATACATCCATCTTAGCTGCTCGGTTCAATAAGAAATTTGGAAGTGTTATTTAATTATGCCATCCTTCTGTGTAACTTGGTGTGCTAAGCCAAAGAATAGCCTGAGAAGTTCTGTAGTTCAGTTATTAAATCTGATAGCCTCACTTAAATCCTATCCAGATAACTTAGGGATCCTTTTGCACATTTTAGGAAGTCCATCAGTTCAGTCACTCAGTCGTGTTCGACTCTTTGTGACCCTATGAATCCCAGCATGCCAGGCCTCCCTGTCCATCACCAATCCCGGAGTACACTCAGACTCACGTCCATCGAGTAAGTGACGCCATCCAGCCATCTCATCCTCTGTCGTCCCCTTCTCCTTCTGCCCCCGATCATTCCCAATATCAGAATCTTTTCCAATGAGTCAACTCTTCTCATGAGGTGGACAAAGTACTGGAGTTTCAGCTTTAGCATCATTCCTTCCAAAGAAATCCCAGGGCTGATCTCCTTCAGAATGGACTGGTTGGATCTCCTCGCAGTTCAAAGAACTCTCAAGAGTCTTCTCCAACACCACAGTTCAAAAGCATCAATTCTACGGCACTCAGCCTTCTTCACAGTCCAACTCTCACATCCATACATGACCTCAGGAAAAACCATAGCCTTGATTAGATGGACCTTATTTGGCAAAGTAATGTCTCTGCTTTTGAATATGCTACCTAGGTTGGTTGTAACTTTTCTTCCAAGGAGTAAGCATCTTTTAATTTCATAGCTGCAGTCCCCATCTGCAGTGATTTTGGAGCCCAAAAAAAATAAAGTCTGACACTTTTTCCACTGTTTCCCCATCTATTTCCCATGAAGTGATGGGACGAGTTTCCACGATCTTCTTTCTCGGAATCTTGAGCTTTAAGACAACTTTTTCACTCTCCTCTTTCACTTTCATCAAGAGGCTTTTTAGTTCCTCTTCACTTTCTGCCATAAGGGTGGTGTCATCTGCATATCTGAGATTATTGATATTTTTCCTGGCAATCTTGATTCCAGCTTGTGTTTCTTCCAGTCCAGCGCTTCTCATGATTCAGCTTCAGCATCATTCCTTCCAAAGAAATCCCAGGGTTGATCTCCTTCATAATGGACTGGTTTGATCTCCTTGCAGTCCAAGGGACTATCAAGGGTCTTCTCGAACACCACAGCTCAAAAGCATCAATTCTTCACTGAACTGAACTGAACTCTGCATATAAGTTAAACAAGCAGGGTGACAATATACAGCCTTGACACACTCCTTTTCCTATTTGGAACCAGTCTGTTGTTCCATGTCCAGTTCTAACTGCTGCTTCCTGACCTGCATACAGATTTCTCAAGAGGCAGGTTAGGTGGTCTGGTATTCATATCTCTTTCAGAATTTTCCACAGTTTATTGTGATCCACACAGTCAAAGGCTTTAGCATAGTCAATAAAGCAGAAGTTGATGTTTTTCTGAAACTCTCTTGCTTTTCCCATGATCCAGTGGATGTTGGCAATTTGATCTCTTGTTCTTCTGCCTTTTCTAAAACCAGCTTGAACATCAGGGAGTTCATGGTTCACGTATTGCTGAAGCCTGGCTTGGAGAATTTTGAGCATTACTTTACTAGCATGTGAGATGAGTGAAATTGTGCGGTAGTTTGAGCATTCGTTGGCATTGACTTTCTTTGGGACTCCAATGAAAACTGACCTTTTCCCATCCTGTGGCCACTGCTGAGTTTTCCAAATTTGCTGGCATAGTGAGTGCAGCACTTTCACAACATCATCTTTCAGGATTTGAAACAGCTCAACTGGAATTACATCACCTCCACTAGCTTTGTTCATAGTAATACTTCCTAAGGCCCACTTAACTTCACATTCCAGGATATCTGGCTCTAGATGAGTGATCACACCATCATGATTATCTGGGTGGTGAAGATCTTTTTTGTACAGTTCTTCTGTGTATTCTTGCCACCTCTTCTTAATATCTTCTGCTTCTGTTAGGTCCATACTATTTCTGTCCTTTATTGAGCCCATCTTTGCATGAAATGTTCCCTTGGTATCTTTAATTTTCATGAAGAGTTCTCTAGTCTTTTCCATTCTGTTCTTTTCCTCTATTTATTTACATTGACCACTGAAGAAGTCTTTCTTATCTCTTCTTGATTATATTCTTTGCAGTCAAAAATGGAGAAGCTCTATATAGTCAACAAAAACAAGACCAGGAGCTGACTGTGGCTCAGATCATGAACCCCTCATTACCAAATTCAGACTCAAATTGAAGAAAGTAGGGAAAACCGCTAGACCATTCAGGTATGACCTAAATCAAATCCCTTATGATTATACAGTGGAAGTGAGAAATAGATTTAAGGGCCTAGATCTGATAGAGTGCCTGACGAACTATGGAATGAGGTTCTTGACATTGTACAGGTGATAGGGATCAAGACCATCTCCATGGAAAAGAAATGCAAAAAAGCAAAATGGCTGCCTGGGGAGGCCTTACAAATAGCTGTGAAAAGAAGAGAGGTGAAAAGCAAAGGAGAAAAGGAAATCTATAGATACCCTAAAATTTCAAGATCCATTTGTGTATAATGGCCTATATACATTTTTACAAGAAAAATCCATATCCCCCCATATCTATAAGCAATATTTTTTTTCATTTTATTTATTTTTTTCTTTTATTTATTTAAATTTTTTTTTTTTACTTTATTTTACTTTACAATACTGTATTGGTTTTGCCATACATTGACATGAGTCCACCATTTGCTAAGATTAAGCAATCATATTAGAATTTTTATTAACCTTTTTCCTCTGGACAAATTCTTTAACTTCTATAAGCATTTATAAAATAGAAGTAATTATAATTATTTTTTGTATTTCTAAAAATTGCTAATTTAAGATTACAAAAAATACATAAGTAACCTGAGATACCAAAAACTCAATTATTTTCTGATGGTAAATTAGACATTTCTGCAGCATATGCTATCATATTCAGGCCAATATAATTCTATGCAGTTGTCATTTATTGCCCACATCTTGGGCAATAAATTAATATAATAATTTAATAATATAATAAAAGTAAATTAATATACTTTCAAAATTTTCCAAACCTCTGCTCTCCAGGGAATATTTGACTCAATAGACATTTTTGACTAATAGAGTTCACCTTTTAAAATTTCATTTTATGACCTTAATATGTTGATTTTAGTCAGTGGTAGATATTAAGGAAGGGCAAGCTGTCACGATTAATAGAATCTTATGCTTTTGAAATTGTAGTTCCAATTTGTGGATTTTACATTTTGTCTTACATCATCTTTAATGAGTAGGCTGATAAGATAATAAAATAAGTATGCTTATTTCACATATGGTATACATTAATTGGTTTCAATATTTTAATATTGGTTACTGGAGCAAATGTTTATTTACTAAATAGCATATAAACTCAACCACAGAATGAAACTGACTGAAACTTCATATTGGGTGTGTTTTCTTCTTAAAATGTTAGGTTCTACAGTTGTGTGTTTAGTTTGTTTATCTGCTTATGGTTTTAATATTATGGCCCTGAAACTTTCTGGGTCTGATTGTTCATAAAGTTTCCGAAATAGAATATATGTAATATTAAAAAAATAAAAGGAAAATAGTCTAAAGTAGGTGATGATTTAAATCCATCTCTGTTTATATTCATGACATTGCCATATGTCTTTCAATATAAGAAAATGGGAAGATTTTTATTGCAGGAAATAAGGATGGGGTGGAATAGAGGAGAGTTAGAAGGATGTTGGGATAAAAAATAGCCAGTTATCTCTATATGTACTTTCAATCATATAAGGAGTAATTGCAAAACAAAGACCAAAACAATGGCCAAGTGGCATAAATTTTAAGAATATTAAAAAATAACAACACAGGAGGAACGTAGGTAAAAAGTAGGAAATATGAAAGTTTTTTAGCAGCAAATCTAGGAAAAAGCCAATATATCATTTCCTACTTCTAATAATGATTTATTCAAGAATTTGCCAGCTAGGATTAGTACTGTTTTTTCTGACAATGACCTTTGCACAAGTGTTTTTCCCTCCATTTTTAAGGACATTTGTTCTTTCCTAATTTTATGAGCCATACATGTTCATTGCAGATAACATAAAAGCATAAAGTAAAAAATATCAATCACTCATAATCCCCACCCACCAGAGATAACCATCATTAGCATTTTGATACATTTCCTCCCACTGTCTATGAAGTTTTAATTGAAGTATAATTGACTGTAAACACATTAGTTCCAGGTACACAACATAGTGATTTGATATTTTTATACATTGCAAAATGATTACTATTGTAAGTCTAGTTACTATCTGTCACCATACAAAGACATTATAGTATAATTAAACTATACCCCCTATGTTGTACATTAATCTGTGTGACTCACTTATCCTGTAACTAGTAGGTTGTATCTCTTAATCTTCCCACCTATTTCCTCATTCCCCCCTTACTACCCATCCCCCTGGCAAGCTATTTGTTCAAAACCTACAAACAATAAATGCTAGAGAGGGTGAGAAAAAAAGGGAATCCTCCTACACAGTTGGTGAGAATGTAAATTGCATAGCTACTATTGAGAATAATATGGAGATTCCTTTAAAAACTAAAAATAGAACTGCCATACAATTCAACAGTCCCACTTCTGGGCATATATCTGGAGAAAACAGTAATTTGAAAAGATATATGCATACCCATGTTCACTGAAGCACTATTTACAATAGCCAGTTATGGAAGCAACTTAAATGTCCATCAATAGAGAAATGTATAAGGATGTGTTATGTGACATAATGGAATAGTGTTGTTGTTGTTTAGTCACAAAGTCATGTCTGACTCTTTTGTGACCTGACCCCCCAGAACTGTATCTCACCAGGCTTCTCTGTCCATGGGAGTCTCCAGGCAAGAATACTGGAGTGGGTTGCCATTTCCTTCATCAGGGGATCTTTTCAAACCAGGGATCAAACTCATGTCTCTTGTTTGGTAGGCAGATTCTTTACCACTGTGCCACCTGAGAAGTAATGAAATTACTTCCATTACTGAGTAATGAGGGCCTTCTCAGGTGGCACAGTGATAAATAATTCATCTGCCAATGCAGGAGATGCAAAAGATATGGGTTCAACCCCTGGGTTAGGAAGATCTCTTAGAGAAGGAAATGACAACCTGCTCTACTGTTCTTTCCTGAAAAGGTCCATGGATAGAGGAGCCTGGCAGGCTACAGTTCACAGGGTTTCAAAGAGTCAGACACGACTGAGCCACTGAGCATGCAAGCACTAAGAAACAGAATAATGTGTGTGCATGTGTGTTAGTTGCTCAGTTGTCTCCAACTCTTTGTGACCCATGGACTGTAGCCCACCAGGCTCCTCTGTCCATGGGATTCTCCAGGCAAGAATACTGGAGTGGGTTGGCATGCCCTTCTCCTAGAGGGTACATTACTCAGTCATAAAGGAGAACAAACTAATGTCATTGGCAGCAACATGGATGGACCTAGAGATCGCCATAGTAAGTTAAGTCAGACAGAGAAAGACAAATAACATGTACTGAACCAAAAAAAAAAAAAAGAAAGAAAGGTACAAATGAACTTATTTACAAAACAGAAATTGAGTCACAGATGTAGAAAACAAACTTGGTTACCAGGGGATAAGGGACAGGAGGATAAATTGGGAGACTGAGATTGACATATACATACTACTATATATAAAATGGGCTTCCCTGGCGGCTCAGACAGTAAACAATATGTCTGCAATGCCCAAGACCCAGGTTCATAAAACAGGTAACTAATAAGGATCCTACTGTACAGCACAGGGACCTCTACTCAATATTCTGTAATGGCCTATATGGTCCCATATAGAGTGGATAAAAGTATTGAATATATGCATAACTTTGTTGTACACCTGAAACTAACACAACATTGTAAATAAACTACACACCAGTAATTTAAAAAGAAATGTTGAATATAACTTGAGGAAAAGTAGAAAAAAAAAGATGGAGGGCTGTGCCCTACAAGTAGGTTTCCATCTGAAGCAGGTTCTCAGAAGGTCTATGTTGCTATAATATATCTTAATTGATTAGAAAAAAAATGTTTAATGCCAACACAGAAAATGGAACAAAATATTTACAAATCTTTATATAATAAAAGTTATATTTAGAATATAAAGTACAAAATATAAATATCTCAAATAAAAGTTGAACGATCTGAATAAACATTTCTACAAAAGATACAAATAATCAGTAAGCATATTAAAAGATGTTCAACTTCCTTAGTCAATAATGTGATATAAATCATAAACACAATGAGATCCTGTTTGTACACACTAGGATGGCCATTTTTTTTAATTGAAAGAAATTATCTACAAATGTTTGTAAGGATATGGACAAATTGGAATCCTCATATAGTGCTGCAAATAAAATGGTAGATCTCTCTTGGAAAACAGTCTGGCATTTTCCCCAGAGTTTAAAAATATAGTTACCATATGTCCCAGCAATTTCATCCTATGTATATACCCAAGAGTAAACATAAATCCATACAAAGACTTCTACATTAATATTTATGACCTATTCATAATAGCTCCAGGAAGGAAACCACCTAAATATTGATCAGCTGATGAAATGATGAACAATATGTGGTATATCTATAAAATGGAATATTCTTCTTCAATAAACTGGAGTGATACAGGCTACAACATTGATGAACATTTGTACCATCATTCTAAATGAAATAAACCACTCAAAAAGCACCACATACACTCTTATTCCTTCCACATTTTACATGAACTTTCAATAACCAGAAGAGGAAAATGCATAGAGATAGAAAGAAGATTAATAATTGCTATGGTTTGGGGAGTTGGTGGTAAATGGCAAGTGACTGCTAATGGATATATATCTATGTATGGAGTAATGAACATGTACTAAAATTTACCGGTGTGATGGTTGCAATTCTGAAAAAATATATTTTATGGTAAAATTTAAATGATGAGTTGTATGGTATGTGAATTATATCTCAATACAATTTTACATGTTTTGTCAGAGAGTACACCTACCAGTGGAAAGAAAGACTAAATATTTATCTAAAATATAAAGTAATTAATATGTTTTTGCTATGAAATATTGACTGGTGGTTGCCAACGTGGAAGCTAAAATCATCTGGAATATTAGGGCAGTATTTTGTCTTATGAAAATGCATGTTTTGTTATTTGAATGCTTGAGTTATATTTTATTTTCTGTCTGAAGCATCCATACAAGTATTTCCAACTATATTTGTTTTACAAAATGCACCATCTTCTCTTAAAACAATTTAGGTCAATAAATGCACACAGATAAATGCAATATACTTTAAACATATGTTCTTTTTTTTTAACAACTGAGATTTCTATCTGAATAAGTTTTCAGACTATTTCAAATTCTCTTTAGCTTATTATTTAAATGTTCTAATGGATTTGTAAGCAACTATCTAATAATTTTTAATAACTATGTGATACTGTGGAAAATAAACATCTGTGAACACTACTTAATTTGTACAAATTATACTAGGAAGCTATATATACTCTTAGAATTAGCATCCCAGGAAAATCAATGAATAGAAAAAATAAATGAGCTGGAGTAAAAATAAAATCATCAAATTAGAAATATATTCATTGCATTATTTGAAGTTGAAAATAGAGCTATATATCTAAATATGTGATGTTTTCATAATTAATTAAAATATACATCATAATATTTATGGAAGTGGAAACATGAATTTTGATGCTAAGGATAATCTTCAGAGTAATCCCATAAGCAATTGCTTTGCAAATTTGTGTGGGACTATAAAAATGACTACAAAAGCTAAAAGTATGGAAAATGATTGAGTTAATTTGTGTGAAAGATTATAATTGTTCCATAATACATAAAAATTCAAAATATGTTAATATCTGTTATAAAGAGAAATAAAAATATAACTAATATGTATTTGATGCACTGTTATTTAAAACATTAAAGTGTTTCTATTTGTTTAAAAATGTATATCAAGAATTGTTTGAACAGTTCTTACCTTTTCAACATACAACTTTTAACATCAAGTGACCATCCTTACAATGACTTAGTTAGACTGTTTTAGTCATTTCTAAGTTTGGATTGGCTACCCCCATGATAATCCTTGATATTTTCAATATTGTGAAGTATCGCTAACAGTTCCTTTATTGTGAAATATTTTGCTGGTATAACTTTCTTCAATACATCTTTATTTATCTTTCACTGGCTCATTCCCTTTTAATAAGATCTAGGTTATTGATACTCAAGGTTTAGACTGAAAACGGAAAGGATAGACTTCACTTGGGAATTTATTAAGTATGCAGAGTATTAGATCCTACCTAGGATTTATTAAATCATATATATATATATAGTTTATATATATACACATATTATATATAACATATAAACTTCCCATGTGGCACAGTGGTAAAGAATTCACCTGCCAATGCAGGAAATGCAAAAGATGCAAGTTCATTCTCTGGGTCAGGAAAATCCCTGGAGAAGAAAATGGCAACCCACTCCAGTATTCTTGCCTGGAAAATTCCATGAACAGAGGAGCCTGGGGGGCTACAGTGCATGGAGTGGCAGAGTCAGACATGACTGAGCACAAACACACAAATAAGCTTTGGGAAGTAGGGGTCTAAATTACTAACTACAGTTCACTGATTTTTGATTCAAGTATTTTTTTTTTTAGCTAATAGAAAGTATCCATCTACAAATGAACTTACTAATTTTCTAGTAAAAAGTTTTATTTTTTTGCTAGAAAAAATTAGCACTATTCAAAAAGCCACAAGAGTCCTTATGATGCTTATCTCAAAGGTTACCTTATCTGGAAATTTTTATTTATTTCTTCATGGTTTTATTTATAAATTAAAAAATAAATGTTTCTAATCAAAATTATCCTTCAATTTTCTGTTTTCAAACTTTATACAATTGGAATCACACTGTTGATATTTTCATTCAATTGTCTGTTCATTCACCATTACGTTCCTGAAATTCAAACATATTAATTATATTGCTTTGCTTCACCTAATTTATTTTCACTGTGCAATAAAATTCAATGATAAAAATATGTGTGCTAATCATTAAGTCATGTGCGACTCTCTGCGACCTCACGAACTGTAGACCCCCAGGTTCTTCTGTTCATGGGGTTTCCCAGGCAAAAATACTGGAGTAGGTTGTCATTCCCTTTTCCAGGGGACCTTCTGGACCAAGGGATTGAACCTGGGTCTCCTGCATTGGGCTTCCCTGGTAGTTCAGCTGGTAGAAATCTGCCTGCAATGCAGGAGACTCTGGTTCAATTCCTGGATCAGGAAGATCCCCAGAGAAGGGAATGGCAACACACTCCAGTATCCTTGCCTGGAGAATCCAATGGACAGACGAGTCTGGCAGGCTCCATACAGTCCATGGGGTTGCACAGTCAGACAGGATGGAGTAACTAAGCACAGCACAGCACACTCCTGCACTGCAGGTGGATTCTTTACCATTTGAACCACTAGGGAAGATGCAATATATGAATATACCAAAATTTATTTATTAATTCAGTGGCTAATGCACACTAAAACAGGTTTCAGTTTGGAGCTAGAAAAATATTGCTGCTATGAAACTTCTTATATAAATCTCTGGAATATATATTTAGAAATTTGAATTACTATGTCATAAGTTATATATATTATATAGATACAAAGTTCCAAATTAACCTGGAATTATATATATTACATGAAATTGTATATTTTATAATATATAATTATGAATTATACATTATGTTTGGAATTATTTACATTACATGGTTACAAAAAGTTACTATCAATATATACACTAACTTCATAATGAACTAGTAACATTTATCAGTTCAGTTCAGTTTATTTCAGTCACTCAGTCGTGTCCAGCTCTTTGCGACCCCATGAATCACAGCATGCCAGGCCTCCCTGTCCATCACCAACTCCTGGGGTTCACACAGATTCACAGCCATCGAGTCAGTGATGCCATCCAGCCATCTCATCCTCTGTCGTCCCCTTCTCCTCCTGCCCCCAATCCCTCCCAGCATCAGGGTCTTTTTCAATGAGTCAACTCTTCCATGAGGTGGCCAAAGTACTGGAGTTTCAGCTTTAGCATCATTTCTTCCAAAGAAATCCCAAGGCTGATCTCCCTCAGAATGGACTGGTTGGGTCTCTTTGCAGTCCAAGGGACTCTCAAGAGTCTTCTCCAACACCACAGTTCAAAAGCATCAATTCTTTGGCGCTCAGCTTTCTTCACAGTCCAACACTCATATCCATACATGACCACAGGAAAAACCATAGGCTTGACTAGAAGGGACCTTTGTTGGCAAAGTAATGTCTCTGCTTTTCAATATGCTATCTAGGTTGGTCATAACTTTTCAATATAGAATAGCCCAAATCTTCACTCTCAATTTAAATAGTACTAACTTACTGTGATTCATGAGGTTACAAACCATCGGACACAACTGAGCGACTGAACTGAACTGAACTTCCACTGAATTGATCATATTGAACTCATGAGGAAAAGTGTAAACTTCAGTCAGTCATACCAGAAAAACATCCACTTCTGCTTTGTTAGTTACTCCAAAGCCTTTGACTGTGTAGATCACAACAATCTGTGGGAAATTCTTCAAGAGACTGGAATATCAGACCACCTTAACTGCCTCCTGAGAAACGTATATGCATGTTAAGGAGCAACAGTTAGAACCAGACATGGAAGAACAGACTGATTCCAAACTGGGAAAGGAATACATCAAGGCTGTATATTGTCACCCTACTTATTTAACATATGTGCAGAGTACATCATGCAAACTGCTGGGCTGGATGAAGCACAAACTGGAATCAAGATTGCCAGGAGAAACATCAATAACCTCAGATATGCAGATGACATTACCTTTATGGCAGAAATTGAAAAGGAACTAAAGAGTCTCTTGATGGAAATGAAAGAGGAGAGCGAACAAGCTGGCTTAAAACTCAACATTCAGAAAAGTAAGATTATGTCATCCGGTCCCATTACTTCATGGCAAATAGATGAGGAAACAATGGAAACAGTGTCAGACTTTATTTTGGGGGGCTCCAGAATCAATGCAGATGGTTATTGCAGCCATGAAATTAAAAGATGCTTGCTCCTTGGAAGAAAAGCTATGACCAACCTAGACAGCATATTAAAAAGCAAAGATATTACTTTGCCAACAAACACCTATCTAGTCAGAGCTCTTGTTTTTCCAGTAGTTATGTATGGATGTGAGAGTTGGACTATAAAGAAAGTTGAGCACTGAAGAATCAATGTTTTTGAACTGTGATATTGGAGAAGACTCTTTAGAGTCCCTTGGACTGCAAAGAGATCCAACGAGTCCATCCTAAAGGAAATCAGTCCTGAATATTTGAAGGACTGATTGTGAGGCTGAAACTTCAATATTTTGGCCACCTGATTCAAAGAGCCGACTCCTTGGAAAAGTCCTTGACGATGAGAAAGACTGAAGGCAGGAGGAGAAGGGGATGACAAAGGATGAAATTGTTGAATGGCGTCACTGACTCAATGGACGAGTTTGAGCAAGCTCTGGGAGTTGGTGATGGACAGAGAAGCCTGGCGTGCTTCAGTCCACAGTGTTGCAAAGAGTCCGACATGATTGAGTGACTGAAGTGAACTGTCAATCGTGTTCAATCAATGATTAAACAGTCAATCATAGATTTTTTACATTCTTTTATATATAATGTATGGGAACATTTTCCAGCCCAATAAAATGAGATAATGTATTCACAGTCTAGGTTGTTTCCACTTATTCATTTGTTATCTTACAAATTCAACGTTTTTCAGTTGCATGACTATTTTGTGTTATATAGTTTTCAATTTTGATCATGTGTGTGTATACATTTCTATATATGTATATATACATATATATATGCTTGTTATATGTACATATATCTACATATATTTGCCATATTAACAAAACACATGTATTAATAAAGCTCTTTTGTGTAGCAAACTGTAAAAGTGGGAGAATGTATTTTAGAAATGAGAAAGAAGGATACTGTTGTAAGTTGTTTAGTAACAGGTATCTCTCTAGAGGAAATTAAATTTAAATTATATGTTCTAAAATATGAAATAGATCCCTCTATAAAATTCATCTTGAAGTAAGAATTAAATCAATCAAAGGTGACTATATACTTTTAGTCAGATGTTTAATATAAAGTTTGAAATCTTTTCATATTTCAATAAATATGCCAAAACTTCAAATATATTAGCAATTGCTTTTAAAAAATGGTTTATAAAGGAAGTTTGCTCTGGAGTTCAAGTTGATGAAAAAGGGAAGAAATGCTCTCCTTACACCATAGCATCAGAAGAAAGTAATTCAGCATTGCTGAAGCTGGGTAATGTTATCTGATGACTAAATCAAAGGTTCTGAAGACTTTTAAACCCAAAATGAGTATTGGATAAACAGAACTTCAGATTTGTGTTAAAAAGATTAGTAATTATTTAGGGGCACATAATGCTCAATTTAGAAAATGTAATTTTATTTTAGGAAAGCTCTATTATTTTAGATAATTTGTACATAGATCATTATCTTTTGTTTGTTTGAAATAAATTTTCACACTATCATATAAAAATACATATATTTCCACTTATTCATTGCTGATAATTTTCTTTTCCAACAAAGAAAACAAGCAACTTCCTACCCCTCCAAAAATTAACTACATTAATTTCTTGATTGTTCAGAAAGGAAAAATGTCTTTCCTCAGATTTTCCATTTCCCCTTGGTCCTACCTGTATCTTCCTTCATAATAGGATTTTTAAAATGAATTTTCATATTTTTGATAAAGATTTTCTTTCTTTACATGTGGTGCATATATGAATTTTACTTACAATCAATAGTGATACTTATCAAACCCTTACACAGTTTATGTTTACACTTTGGTCTCTAAGGACCTTAAACTACAAAGACACAAAAATTACTCATCTTTTCTCCCCAAGAGAATCTTTAAGGATCTATTTGTCACTCATTCACTCCTTTAAGTAATTTTAATTATGGAAATGCTCCCTGAGGACTTATACTGTGTTATTTAGCTTAGATAGTATTTAGAAGTTATTGACAATATTCATGTTAATATGTCTTCTTAAATTTTCTAAAATAAGCTTGTCTCTCTAAGCATAGAAGAAGCTTTACCTATGGAAAGTACTATAGCTTTGAAGACAGGAACTCAAAATTTACTGAGGTATGTAATATTCATGGGAAATAGCCTAAATTATTTTAAAGTTGTATGAAATATATACATGAATAAATAAATTAATTTATTGAACAAGACTTACTGGTGTCTTCTTTGTGTCTTCGACAGTGCTATGAGCCATAGTTTTAGCAATAGACAAATAAGAAAAAAAAATTCCTGGCAGCATAGAGCAAACATTATTATGATTAAAAGACAAAATTAATTAGCAAACATATATTCAAGTGCCAGATATTAATCAGTAGGTAAGACTACACTGAGAAGGGAATATTTGAGAATACAGTCCAAAATTTTAAGAAAGCACATTTATAAAATGACATTCATACTATGAAGAAAAAAAAAATCAGTCAATAGGAAAGAACCAAAAACAGTCTGGATACTGTAATACATGGACAAGTTCTTAAAATTAAATGATAAATATTTAATGAATCATAATGAATTGGCAATAATGTTTGAAGGGATGACAAATTTTAGATGATACTGGAAAATTATAAATAACTAAACAAAACTCCAATAATTAATTCAATATCTGGATTTTTATAGGCATTGGATACAACTTGCAAAACATAATTGTAAAAGAGTAATCATATTCAAAACATCATTATCTAAACTGAAGCACTAAGAGAAAGGAAAATTGAAGAAAATGAACATGTTTTAATGACTTGTGAGACATTATGTAGTGACCTAAGTGAAGCACAACTGGAGTAAAATTGGATTTCCTGAAGAATAGAAAAGACAACATGAGTAGACACACACACATACAGAGAGAGAGAGAGAGAGATGAACACTGAAGTGAAAATCAAAACAAGTATGACCAAATTTCATTTGACAATGCCATCAAATTCCCTGATCAATAAATATAAAAAAATCATATTGTACCCTATCATTTATCCTGATGAAAACCATAAATAATAATTCAAAAATAGTAAAAGGCAAATGGAAGTTGAAATGGTAACTATTCATTACATAAAAGAGAATCTTGATAAGAATAAGTATAGACCTATCATCAGGAAAATGAAGAAGAATCTAGAATACATAGGAAAAACAGCTTAAATATTGGATGAGAAGGTGGGAGAAGGGAGTGATAACACAGAATTCTATATTCTGTAGAAACAGTTTAAAAATGAAGAAAATAGAAAATACTGAAAATTTTCAGATTTTATTTCCCTCCAAAATATCAAAAAACAAGCAAAGCCATTTACACATGTAGGAGGCTTAGTAGTTGACACTGTCCTAAACAGTAAAAAGTAAAACAGACTGAAAAGTTAATAACTCTTCTTGGATCTACAAGAAAAGAAAGAATGCGGGGCTAATTGTTGCCTCCAATATTAGAGAGACAGAGGCATTTACAGGGTTCTTGACTTATCAAGGCCAGAAACTGCCTTAGTGCTGGGGTGAGACAATCTGAGGAGTAAGAAGTGAATTGCTAAAGACTCAGTGTCAACAATTTCTGAGAGTTAAAAACTCAAGGGGAATCCAGCCAGAGGGGGAGCCCTCACAGTACTATGCACTATGTCTCTAGGAGTCTGACCATTTTCTGACAATAGATACTAAGAAAAATCCCATTATCTTCCATCAGGGGGAGGGAAAAGGAACCATTATGAAATAGATCAGAGCATTCTCTTCATAACAAGGTCTGTCAGGGGAAATTAGTTAACCAGAGCCTAAGCTGCCAGAGTGCCATCAAAGCCTAACTGCCCTAAGGAAGGAAAATATCCAAATACAGCTGTCTCTAGCCATCAAGTCTAATCTAAGGGGTAGAGATTGGCGGCTGCACTGAGAAACACATGTTAAATTCCCAGTTCAAGATATAGGTGCACAAAAGAACATAGACCTAATCAGAGAACTATAGAACAATTCCTATCCACCACCACCTAACTACCACATTGCTAAAAGCTGATTTACAGCAGGTCATTTTACCTGATGCATCATATCCAGTAATGGAGAAAAAATTATAAGGCACAGCTAAAGGCAAAAAACACAATTTTAAGGATACATTGAACATTTTCCAAGATAGATCACATTAGGCTCCTAAATGAGTCTCAATAAATTTGAAATACTTGAAATCATGAAAACTATCTTTTCTGAAGTTAATGGAAGGAAGCTACACGTTAATAAGAGAAAAAACCTGAAGAATTCACATATATGTAGAAATAGCTCACTCGTGTGTGTGTGTGCTAAATTGCTTCAGTCATGGCCAGTTCTTTGTGAAACTGTGTACTGTAGCCTTTCAGGCTCCTCCATCCGTGGGATTCTCCAGTCAAGAATACTGAAGTGGGTTGCTATTTCCTTCTGCAGGGAATCTTCCCAACCCAGGGATCAAAATTATGTCTTTTAAGTCTTCAGCATTGGCAGATGGGTTCTTTACCACTAGCATCACCTGAAAGCCACACTCTGAACAACCCAAAAGTCCAAAAAAAAAAAAAAAGTTACAGGGGAAATTAGAAAATACTTATAGATGAATAAAAATGCCAAACACAATATGCCAAAACTTAACGGAATTCAACAAAAGCAGTGATCAGAGAGAAATTTACAGCTGAAAATGCATCCATTAAAAAAGAGGAATGAATTCAATCCAAACCTTAATTTTACACCTTGAGTAACTAGAAACAGAACAGCATACTAAGCTCAAGATTAGTAAAAGAGAGAAAATACTAAATATTAGAGTGGAGGACTTCCCTGGTGGCTCAGATGGTAAAGAATCTGCTTGCAGTACAGGAACGTTGGATTCAGTCCCTGGGTTGGGAAGATCCCTTGGAGAAGGGAACTGCTACCCACTCCAGTTTTCTTGCCTGGAGAATTCCATGGACAGAGGAACCTGGGGTCGCAAAGAGGTGGACATGACTGAGCAACTAACTAGGTAAATAAAATAGAGGATATAAAACCAATAGAACTGACAAACTAAAAGGTGACTCTATTAAATGATTAATAAAATTAAAAAGCATTTTACTTTGATGATAAAGGAAAAGGAGAGGAGAAAACAAAATAACTGAAATCAAAAGTGAAAGAAGGGATATTACTGGTTTTCCCAGGTGGCACTAGTGATAAAGAACTTACCTGCCAATGCAGAGATTAAGACATGCAGGTTCATTCCCTGGGTCTGGAAGATCCCCTGGAGGAGGGCATGGAAACCCAACCAGTATTCTTGCCTGGGGAATCCCATGGACAGAGGAGCCTGACGGATCACAAAAGTCAGACAATACTGTAGTGATTTAGCATTTATGCAGGGATATTACTACCAATTTTACAAAAAGAAAAGCATTTGGAACGGGAGGAATCAACTTGCCTGACTTCAGGCTCTACTACAAAGCCACAGTCATCAAGACAGTATGGTACTGGCACAAAGACAGACATATAGATAAATGGAACAAAATAGAAAGCCCAGAGATAAATCCACACACATATGGACATCTTATCTTTGACAAAGGAGGCAAGAATATACAATGGAGTAAAGACAATCTCTTTAACAAGTGGTGCTGGGAAAACTGGTCAACCACTTGTAAAAGAATGAAACTAGATCACTTTCTAACACCGTACACAAAAATAAACTCAAAATGGATTAAAGATCTAAATGTAAGACCAGAAACTATAAAACTCCTAGAGGAGAATATAGGCAAAACACTCTCAGACATAAATCACAACAGGATCCTCTATGATCCACCTCCCAGAATTCTGGAAATAAAAGCAAAAATAAACAAATGGGATCTAATTAAAATTAAAAGCTTCTGCACAACAAAGGAAAATATAAGCAAGGTGAAAAGACAGCCTTCTGAATGGGAGAAAATAATAGCAAATGAAGCAACTGACAAACAACTAATCTCAAAAATATACAAGCAACTTATGCAGCTCAACTCCAGAAAAATAAACGACCCAATCAAAAAATGGGCCAAAGAACTAAATAGACATTTCTCCAAAGAAGACATACAGATGGCTAACAAACACATGAAAAGATGCTCAACATCACCCATTATTAGAGAAATGCAAATCAAAACCACAATGAGGTACCACTTCACACCAGTCAGAATGGCTGTGATCCAAAAATCTGCAAGCAATAAATGCTGGAGAGGGTGTGGAGAAAAGGGAACCCTCCTACACTGTTGGTGGACATGCAAACTAGTACAGCCACTATGGAGAACAGTGTGGAGATTCCTTAAAAAATTGCAAATAGAACTACCTTATGACCCAGCAATCCCACTGCTGGGCATACACACCGAGGAAACCAGAATTGAAAGAGACACATGTACCCCAATGTTCATCGCAGCACTGTTTATAATAGCCAGGACATGGAAACAACCTAGATGTCCATCAGCAGACGAATGGATAAGAAAGCTGTGGTACATATACACAATGGAGTATTACTCAGCCGTTAAAAAGAATTCATTTGAATCAGTTCTGATGAGATGGATGAAACTGGAGCCAATTATACAGAGTGAAGTAAGCCAGAAAGAAAAACACCAATACAGTGTACTAACACATATATATGGAATTTAGGAAGATGGCAATGACGACCCTGTATGCAAGACAGGAAAAAAAGACACAGATGTGTATAACGGAGTTTTGGACTCAGAGGGAGAAGGAGAGGGTGGGATGATTTGGGAGAATGGGAATTCTAACATGTATACTATCATGTAAGAATTGAATTGCCAGTTTACGTCTGACGCAGGATACAGCATGCTTGGGGCTGGTGCATGAGGATGACCCAGAGAGATGTTGTGGGGAGGGAGGTGGGAGGGGGGGTCATGTTTGGGAACGCATGTAAGAATTAAAGATTTTAAAATTAAAAAAAAAAAAAACACATCTGAAAAAAAATAAAAATAAATAAATCCTAAAATAAATAAATAAATAAATAAAATAAAATTAAAAAAAGAAATATATAAAATTTTGCTCTAACATATTAGATAATATAGCAAAATAGGCAATTCCTATAAACACACATTACCTAAGCTGGTTTAAGAATAAATAGAAAATATCAATATACTTATAAAACTAAAGATATTGAATCAGTAATCAAAAACTTTCCCCCAAATATAATTCAGATGACTTCAGTGATGAAGGCTATCAAATATTTAAAAAGTTAACTATAACTTCCAAATATATGGAAAAAAATAAAAGAGAATGGAACACTTCCAACTCATTCTATGAGTTTAGCATTATCCTGATACCAAAGACAGATAAAGAATCCAAAGGAAAAAAATTTTGATAAAAAATTTATAAATTATTTACAAATAACCAAGTGAAAGTTTTAACAACATACTAGTAAACTGAATCGAACAACATACGGCCAAGTGGGATTTATCACAGGAATAAAAAGTTGATTTAACATAAGCATGTCAATCAATAGATTATAACATTAATAGGGAGAGTTCAGTTCAGTTCAGTTTCTCATTCCTGCCTGAATCTTTGTGACCCCATGGACTGCAGCACACCAGGCCTCCCTGTCCATCACAAACTCCAGAAGTTTACTCAAACTTATGTCCATTGAGTCAGTGATGCCATCCATCTCATCCTTTCTCGTCCACTACTCCTCCTGCCTTCAATCTTTCCCAGCATCAGGGCTTTTTCAAATGACTCAGTTCTTCACATAAGATGGCCAAAGTATTGGAGCTTCAGCTTCAACATTCGTCCTTCCAATGAATACTCAGGACTGATTTCCTTTAGGATTGACTGGTTGGATCTCCATTCAGTCCAAGGGACTCTCAAGAGTCTTCTCCAACACCACAGTTCAAAAGCATCAATTCTTTGACACTCAGCTTTCTTTATAGTCCACCTCTCATATCCATACATGACCACTGGAAAATCCATAGTTTTGACTAGATGGACTTGGTTGGCAAAGTAATGTCACTGATTTTTAATATGCTATGTAGGTTGGTTATAACTTTTATTCTAAGGAGTAAGCATCTTTTAATTTCATCACTGCATTCACCATCTTCAGTGATTTTGGAGCCCCCCCCCCCCACCAAAAAAACAAAAAACAAAATTGTGTCACTGTTTCCACTATTTTCCCATCTACTTGACATGAAGTGATGGGACTGGAACCATGATCTTAGTTTTCTGAATGTTGAACTTTAAACCATCTTTTTCACTCTCCTCTTTCACTTTCATCAAGAGGTTCTTTAGTTCTTCTTTGCTTTCTGCCATAAGGGTGGTGTCATCCATTCTGATTGTTGCTTCCTGACCTGCATACAGATTTCTCAGGAGACAGGTAAGGTGGTCTGATATTTCCATCTCTTTCATAATTTTCCACAGTTTGTTGTGATCCACACGATCAAAGGCTGAAATAAATGTTTTTCTAGAACTCTCTTGCTTTTTCAATGATACAGCGGGTGCTGACAATTTGATCTCTGGCTCTTCTGCTTTTTCTAAAACCAGCTTGAATATCTGGAAGTTCACATTTCATATATTTCATGTATTGTTGAAGATGGCTTGGAGAATTTTGAGCATTACTTTACTAGCATGTGAGATGAGTGCAATTGTGTGGTAGTTTGAGCATTGTTTGGCATTTCCTTTCTTTAGGGCTGGAATTAAAACTGACCTTTTCCAATCCTGTGGACACTGCTACATTTTCCAAGTTTTCTGGCATATTGAGTCCAGCACTTTCACAGCATCATCTTTTAGGATTTGAAATAGCCCAACTGGAATTCCATTACCTCCACTGGCTTTGATCATAGTGATGCTTCCTAAGGCTGATTTGACTTCCCATTCCAGGATGTCTGGCTCTAGGTTAGTGATCACACCATTGTGATTATCTGGGTCATGAATTTCTTTTTTGTACAGTTCTTCTGTGTATTCTTGCCACCTTATCTTAATATTCTACTTCTGTTAGGTTCCATACAATTTCTGTCCTTAATTGACCCTATCTTTGCATGAAATTTTCCCTTGGTATCTCTAATTTTCTTAAAGAAATCTCTAGTCTTTCCCATTCTATTGTTCACCTCTATTTCTTTGCATTGATCACTGAGGAAGGTCTTCTTATCTCTCCTTGATATTCTTTGGAATTCTGCATTCAAATGGGTGTATCTTTCCTTTTCTCCTTTGCTTTTCACTTTTCTTCTTCTCAAAGCTATTTGTAAGGCCTCCTCAGACAGCTAATTTGCCTTTTTGCATTTCTTTTTCTTGAGGATAGTCTTGCTCCCTGTCTCCTGTACAATGTCATGAACCTCCGTTCATAGTTCATCAGGCACTCTATTAGATCTAGTCCCTTAAATCTATTTCTTACTTCCACTGTATAATCATAAGGGATTTGATTTAGGTTATACCTGAATGGTCTAGTGGTTTTCCTCACTTTCTTCAATTTCACTCTGAATTTGGCAATAAGGAGTTCATGATCTGAGCCACAGTCAGCTCCCAGTCTTGTTTTTGCTGACTATATAGAGCTTCTCTACCTTTGGCTGCAAAGAATATAATCAATCTGATTTTGGTGTTGACCATCTGGTGATATCCATATGTAGAGTATTCTCTTGTGTTGTTGGAAGACGGTGTTTGCTATGACCAGTGTGTTCTCTTGGCAGAACTCTATTAGCCTTTGCCCTGCTTCATTCTGTACTCCAAGGCCAAATTTGCCTGTTATTCCAGGTGTTTCTTGACTTTCTACTTGTGCGCTCCAGTCCCCTATAATGAGAAGGACATCATTTGGGGGTGTTAATTCTAGAAGGTCTCAACTTCAGCTTCTTCAGTGTTACTGGCTGGGGCATAAGTTTGGATTACTGTGATATTGAATGGTTTGCTTGGAAACAAACAGAGATCATTCTGTCGTTTTTGAGACTGTATTCAAGTACTGCATTTCAGACTCTTGTTGCTGATGATGGCGACTCTTGTTGCTGATGATGGCGACTCCATTTCTTCTAAGGGATTCTTGCCCACAGTAGTAGATATAATGGTCATCTGAGTTAGAGTCACCCATTCCAGTCCATTTTAATTTACTGATTCCTAAAATATCAATGTTCACTCTTGCCATCTCCTGTTTGACCACTTCCAATTTGCCTTGATTCATGGACCTAACATTCCAGGTTCCTATACAATATTGCTCTTTACAGCATTAAACCTTGCTTCTATCACCAGTCACATCCACAACTGGGTGTTGTTTTTTGCTTTGGCTCTATCTCTTCATTCTTTCTGGATTTATTTCTCCACTGATCTCCAGTAGCCTACTGGGCACCTACCAACCTGGGGAGTTCATCTTTTAATGTCTCATCTTTTTGCCTTTTCATACTGTTCATGGGGTTCTCAAGGCAAGAAGACAGAAGTGCTCTGCCATTCTTGTCTCCAGTGGACCACATTTTGTCAGAACTCTCCACCATGACCCATTCATCTTGGGTGGCCTTATATGGCATGGCTCATAGTTTCATTGAGTTAGACAAGGATGTGGTCCATGTGATTAGATTGGTTAGTTTTCTGTGATTGTGGTTTTCAGTCTGTCTTCCCTCTGATGGGGAATGATGGGTCTTATGGAAGCTTCCTGATTGGAGAGACTGACTGAGGTAAACTAGGTTTTGTTTTGATGGGTGGGGCCAGGCTCAGTAAAACTTTAATCCAATTTTCTGTTAAGAGGTGGGACTGTGACCCTCCCTGCTATTTACCTGGGACCAAATTATAAGGGGGTGTAGAAAAAAACTAAAAGGTATGATCATCTCATTTGATGCAAAACAGCATTTAATAAAATATAACACCTTTAAATGATTTAAAAAAAAAAGAAAAGCCTCAGGAAACTGGGAATAGGAATCCTGAATTGCCAAAATAACTCTAAGAAAAGAACATGTCCAGAAAATTCTTAACATCTGACTCCCGAAGTATCTAAAATGCTACAGTAATCAAAACAGTGTAATACTAACATAGGAATATACAGCATATGTATAAATCACTGGAATACAATTGAGAGTCAAGAAACAAAAGTATACATCTGTGGCAAATTGCTTTTTGGTGGGGGTGCCAAATCTATCAAATGGAGCAAAACAGTCTTCAGTAAACTCCATTGGTATGCTGAATTTACACAAGCAAAAAAAAAAAAAAAAGTTAGACCCCTACCTCATACTTATACATAAAATAATCCAAAATAGATCAAAGACCTAGATATAAGCATTAAAACTATAAAACTCTGAAAAAGTAAGGCTTCATGACCCTATATTTGGCAACGGATTTTAAAATATGACACCAAAATACAAGAAACAACAGAAAATAATCAATTAGACCTCACCAATTTTTGTAAGTGTATTAAAGTGCACTGCCAGAAAATGAAAAGACTACCTACAGCACAGAAAATAATATCTGTAGATCATGCATCTGAGAAGGGCTTAATATCCAGAATAAACATAGATATTTAAAACTCCTAAAACTCAACCACAAAAAGACAATCTAATTAAAAATGGCAGAACATATGAATAGAAATTTTAGCAAAGATACAGTGCTGCTGTTGTTGCTATTAAGTCGCTTCAGTCGTGTCTGACTCTGTGCGACCCTAGAGACAGCAGCCCACCAAGCTCCCTTGTCCCTGGGCTTCTCCAGGCAAGAATACTGGAGTGTGTTGCCATTTCCTTCTCCAATGCATGAAAGTGAAAAGTGAAAGTGAAGTTGCTCACTAATAGCAAATAAATACATGAAAAACTGTTCATTAATTATTGGGTAAATGTAAATCAAAACCACCACTTCCACTTCATATCTACTAAGTTGGCAATAGTCCAAAATATGCAAATCAATAAGTAGAAAAGCTATAAAGAAACAGGAGCTTCTCTGCCTGGTATTGTTACCATGGTGAAATTTCTATGGAAAATAATCTGGTAACGTGTTTAAAAGTTAAACAGAAAACTACCATAGGATCTATTAATACCACTCTTATGTATATACTCATAAAGGAATTGAAAACAAGGACTCAAAAAATAATTTTATACTAATGTTCATTATAGAAATACCCATAATTCAAAGGATGGAAACACCTTGTATTCTGAACAGATGAATGAATAAGCAAAATGTTATTAATACATAAAAATAGAATACTTTTCAGCCACTAAAAGGAATGAGGTTCTAATATATGATAAACATTGATGAACCTTGAAAATTTTATGCTAAGTGAAATAAACTAGACTCAAATGACACATATATATGATTAAATTTATTATATATGCAATATTTATATAGAGGGATAAGGTAGATTAGAGATTACCCAGGGTCTGAAGGAAAGAAGGAATGAGAATTACTAATTTTTATTGATTTTCTATTGGAAGTGATAAAAAATATTTGAACATAGAAGTGATGGTTGTGCAACATTATGAAAGCAATTAATGCCAGTGAACTGTACATTTAAATTTTTAATGACAAATTTTATATATTTTATTACATTAATTTTAAACAAAGAAAGCAAAATTTAAACATCTTTTGGTGAACAAAATAATCTCTTTTGATAATTACATATCATGTAGCCTCTGAAAAACTTCACTGCAATTCAGGATAAGGTAAGAGTTTAAAGATAGATAAGACGTTAGGACAGTGATACTCAACAGTAGAGAATTTGGCAGTATCTGGAGAAGTTTTTGTTAACTCACACAGGTAGTCGGAGAATTACTGGAATCTAGTGGGTAGAAGAAAGTGATACAATGATGCTACATAGCTTATGAAGCACAAGAAATACTCTACAACAATTACCCTGCCCAAAATGTCTAAACTGCTTAGTGAACCCTCTGATAAGTACTTGGGATCCTCACAGTTGAAGCTCAGTAGGCAATAGAAAAGTTTTATAATTTATGATTAAACCAACAGATAAAGTTATTTTTGCTTGAGAAAAGTCATGTTTATCATTTATCATAGACAACAGTATATGTTTTCATTTTCTAATTAATAAGGTAGTAACAAATTTTCAGAGACATTATTTTGCCAACAAAGGTCCATCTAGTCAAGGCTATGGTTTTTCCAGTGGTCATGTATGGATGTGAGAGTTGGACTGTGAAGAAAGCTGAGCACCGAAGAATTGATTCTTTTGAACTGTGGTGTTGGAGAAGACTCTTGAGAGTCCCTTGGACTGCAAGGAGATCCAACCAGTCAATTATAAAGGAAATCAGTCCTTGGTGTTCATTGGAAGGACTGATGCTGAAGCTGAAACTCCAATACTTTGGCCACTTCATGTGAAAAGTTGACTCATTGGAAAAGACCCTGATGCTGGGAGGGACTGGGGGCAGGAAGAGAAGGGGACAACAGAGGATGAGATGGCTGGATGGCATCACCGACTCAATGGACATGAGTTTGAGTGAATTCCTGGAGTTGGTGATGGACAACGAGGCCTGGTGTCATGCAATTCATGGGGTTGCAAAGAGTTGGACATGACTGAGCAACTGAACTGAACTAAGCAAATTTTCTGAAATTAAATCTTGAAATTGAATGATGTCACATTAGTATGTAAAGTAAACAGGAAATCTGTTATTTTACCATATGCTACATATAAACCTCAGGCATCTAATTCTCATTGGTCAACAAAAGCATGAACTAGACCAAACATGATTCCCTTCAATTCATCTTCAATTCTGTAAAGCAAAGCCCTGTTCAGGCTAGGCTACTACCTGTTCAGAGTATTTAGATAGGTGCCTATCTTTATCCCCCTGGCAGTAAAAACTCAGAGTAGCATGGTTTAGAAGCCTCATATAAGACCCTGCTGTTTATTTCGTGATACAAAAAGTACCCTGCTTACTTCCAACTTCTCACCAAGCAAAGCACAGCATGACTCCCCACAGAGTTTTACTTTTGTGTTGCAAAAGCAATTTCAAAGAAACCTTCTACAAAGCCAACAAGCACTGAGTCAGAGATCTTGGAAAAAGGCTCAGAGAGAATGGCAGCTTCTTAGGAGGGAAAGCACATCACTGGTTATATGTGAGCTGTCCAGATGTGGAGTTGATATTGCCAATCAGAAAGAGACTAGACAACTGGAGAACATGGAAAAAAAAGTCACAAGTTAACTTTACTTCTGGGAAGGTCTACTGAATTCACAGTGACAGTGGAATTCACCATTCTGTCACGGGTCCTCAATCCTTCTCACATACTTAGATGATAAAAGTACCCCTGAAACTCAGTATAGTTACTTAAATCAGACTATTCAACTATATGACGGCAAACACTGAAAATCTCTTTTAACCATGATGCAATGCTGTTCTATGACTTCATATTATGATATTATTATAGCTATAAAGCAGTCCTTGGAATTAGAATAGCATCACTTCCTTGAATATGTTACAAAATAGGTACTTCAAATACAGAATTATTTTAAAAAGTAACAGTGGCTACATAGTGAGCAGCTTCTTATTGGATAATGAGAAAGTCACTCAGTTGTGTCTGACTCTGTGACCCCAAGTGCTGCCAAATGATCTGGGACAAAGCAATGAGAATGAAGACAGAACATGAAATCTGGTGCAATGGGTCATGGGACCTGCACCCTCTAATGGGCTGAAGTGCAGAGTCTACTCTGAGTCCAGCTTTTACTCCTAATTGCAGACGACAAGACTTTCTCAGATCTTATCTTTCTCAAGACACAGGCTTGTGTTAATCATATACCCTTAAATATCATGGACTACACTGACATAGTCCAGATCTCCTTGTGTTTACCCCAGGCCTTTCCCTTCTGGGTTAGTCTTGGGAACAATTAGCAAGTGTGGGAACAATTCGCAAGTGCATAGGCAGTGTTCATGCCTGGTGCCAACCTGGTGTTTCCAAGGTCCATACTTTTCTGTTCCCAGTCATTCTCCCTTCTGGGTCTGGCACTGGGGTTTGTAAAAAGGCTATTATTCTAAGAAAGACATGAAAAATAATCATCAATAGTTTCTTAATATATGGTGTTTTTCCAGGTGCTGTTTCTGTCAAAGTTCTCAAGGCTGTGAAAGTACATTATTAGGAATTCCCACTACACCCATAGACTATACAGTCCATGGAATTCTCCAGGTCAGAATACTGTAGTGGATAGAGTTTCCCTTCTCCAGGGTATCTTCCCAGCTGGGGATCAAACCCAGGTCTCCCACATTGAAGGTGGATTCTTTACCAGATGAACCACACAAGGAAAGACCCCCTTACTGGCTAAGCACTTTACTAAATATTTTCCAAATAATATTCATGGAAACCTTACAACTTCATGAGGTAGTATTCTTACTGCTTTTTTATAGAGATGGAAATCAATGCTTGGAGTGTGGAGGAAATGAGATCACAAGCCTATTAGTAATATAACCTCAGTTAGGATCAAATTTCTTAAGCTCCAAAGTTCATTTTCAGTAATCGCTAAGTGATACCACCTCCTACATTGATATTATTATAATTTTATCTTTAAAGAAATGCCTACTTCATTGAAAATTATGTAGAGTTTTCCCAGAACTGATATTGGTTTGCCAGGTGGCACAGTGGTAAAGAATCTGACTGCAAATTTAGGAGATGTAGGAGATGTGGGTTTGATTCCTGGGTTGGGAAGATAACCTGGAGTAGGAAATGGAAACCCACTCTAGTACTCTTGACAGGAACATTTCATATACAGAGGAGTTTGGCAAGCTAGAGTCCATGGAATCTCAGGATTTAGACACAACTGAGGGACTGAGCATGCATGATTGCACGTGCATGGGTGCACACACACATACACACACATACTATGATGGACAGACAATCACAGACAGATTAAATGAATACACTGATAATGAGATGCAATAAATAATAAGAATAGAAAGATTTATCCAGACATTCAAACAATAATTTAATATTTTGGGAATAAAACATTATAGAAACTCAGAAATCAATACAAATAAATATAGTATGGTCAGTATATAGGTATCACTAATCAAATAACATGATGGCGTGATCATTCACATAGAGCCAGACATCCTGGAATGTAAAGCCACGTGGGCCTTAGCAAGCATCACTACAGACAAAGCTAGTGGAGGTGGGAATTCCAGCTGAGCTGTTTCAAATACTGAAAGATGATGCTGTGAAAGTGCTGCACTCAGTATGCCAGCAGACTTGGAAAACTCAGCAGTGGCCACAGGACTGGAAAAGGTCAGTTTTCATTCCAATCCCAAAGAAAGGCAATGCCAAAGAATGCCCAAACTACTGTACAATTGCACTCATCTCACATGACCAAAGTAATATAGAAAATTCTCCAAGCCAGGCTTCAACAATACATGAACAATGAACTTCCAGATGTTCAAGCTGGCATTAGAAAAGGCAGAGGAACCAGAGATCAAATTGCCAACATCTGCTGGATCATCAAAAAAGAGAGTTCCAGAAAAATATCTATTTCTGCTTTATTGACTATGCCAAAGCCTATGACTGTGTGGATCACAATAAACTGTGGAAAATTTTGAAAGAGATGGGAATATCAGACCACCTGACCAGCGTCTTGAGAAACCTATATGCAGATCAGGAAGCAACAGTTAGACCTGGACATGGAACAACTTGTTCCAAATAGGAAAAGGAGTATGTAAAGGCTGTATATTGTCACCCTGCTTATTTAACTTATATGCAGAGCACATCATGAGAAATGCTGGGCTGGAAAAAGCACGAGCTGGAATCAAGATTACCAGAAGAAATATCAATAACCTCAGATATGCAGATGACACCACCCTGATGGGAGAAAGTGAAGAGGAACTAAAAAGCCTCTTGATGAAAGTGAAAGTGGAGAGTGAAAAAGCTGGCTTAAAGCTCAACATTCAGAAAACGAAGATCATGGCATCTGGTCCTATCACTTTGTGGGAAATAGATGGGGAAACAGTGGAAACAGTGTCAGACTTTATTTTTTGGGGCTCCAAAATCACTGCAAATGGTGACTGAAGCCATGAAATTAAAAGACGCTTACTCCTTGGAAGGAAAGTTATGACCAACCTAGAGAGCATATTCAAAAGCAGAGACATTACTTTGCCAACAAAGGTCCATCTAGGTAAGGCTATGGTTTTTCCAGTGGTCATGTATGGGTGTGAGAGTTGGACTGTGAAGAAAGCTGAGGGCCAAAGTATTGATGCTTTTGAACTGCGGTGTTGGAGAAGACTCTTGAGAGTCCCTTGGACTGCAAGGAAGTCCAACCAGTTCATTCTAAAGGAGATCAGTCCTCGGTGTTCATTGGAAGGACTGATGCTGAAGCTGAAACTCCAATACTTTGGCCACCTCATGTGAAGAGTTGACTCATTGGAAAAGACCCTGATGCTGGGAGGGATTGGGGGCAGGAAGAGAAGGGGACAACAGAGGATGAGATGGTTGGATGGCATCACCAACTCAATGGACATGGGTTTGGGTGGAATCCGGGAGATGGTGATGAACAGGGAGGCCTGATGTGATGTGATTCATGGGTTTGCAAAGAGTTGAATATGACTGAGCGACTGAACTGAACTGAATCATTAGCTATATTCATTTAATTTCTTCTCTAACATGGGAAAAAATCATAAATAATAATCTATGAAGCACTGAAACAGAAGGAAAGTTCAGATAGCTATCTCTCATAATTCTTAGTCCAAATTTGGAAATTTTAGCAAATATAATAGATATACAGTTATATAAATGCATAGTTAACCAGAATTTATTTATTCTGAAACTTAATAACTTGGTCACTAGGCAAATAGTTGGGAAAACAATGGAAACAGTGACAGACATTATTTTGGGGGCCCTCAAATGAATGTAGATGGTTACTTCAGCCATGAAGTTAAAAGACAATTGCTCCCTGGAAGAAAAGCTATGACCAACCTAGACAGCATATTTAAAAAGCAGAAACATTACTTTGCCAACAAAGTTCCATCTAGTCAAAGCTATGGTTTTTCCAGTAGTCATGTATGGATGTGAGCTTGACTATAAAGAACGCTGAGCATATAAGAATTGATGCTCTTGAACTGTGGTTTTGGAGAAGACTCTTGAGAGTCCCTTGGACTGCAAGGAGATCCAACCAGTCCATCCTAAAGGAGATCAGTCCTGTGTGTTCATTGGAAGGACTGATTTGAAACTGAAACTCCAATACACCTGATGCAAAGAACTGACTCCTTGGAAAAGACCTTGATGCTGGGAAAGATTGATGGTGGAAGGAGAAGGGGATGGCAGAGAATGAGATGATTGGATGGCATCACTGACTCAAGAGATGAGTTTGAGTAAGCTCTGGGAGTTTTTGATGTACAGGGAAGCCTGGCATGCTGCACTCCATGGGGTCTCAAAGAGTCAGACATGACTGAGTGACTGAACTGAACTGAATAATTTGGTCAGTTATTAAATAACTGAATAACTTATTTTTACACAGATCTTGCATTCATAATTATGACCATGATTTGATTTTTTTTTGTTTTTTTATGCCACGTCTTGAGAAATCTTATATTTTCTTTCATCCTATTTCTCTCCTCATGAATAGCAGAGTAGGAACGAGTAAATATAAGTTAAAAATCAAATTGAAATCATGAGCATACTGAGATGTATCAGTGAAGATCATTGTTCCATCAAGCTGCAAACCACATTTTCTTGTCTGTTTCCTCTAAAACAATGTCGCCCCCCCACCTCCATCTTTTCTTTATTCTCTGTCAAATTTCTCAAAGCTTTCAAAATTCTTATTGATGTTCTAAATGCTATCCCAAATGTCAGCCTCTTCCTACTTAAAAAATAAAATTTCCTATTATGCACTATTTACCAATATACATTTTTCTATTATGGCATTTATCTTGCTCTATTTTGTGTGTCTCTCTCTCTTTGTGTGTATGTGTGTGTGTGTATATATATATATATATATATATATATATAATAAGAATAGAAATAATATCCTGGTAAAATATATGAACATTTTGGTTTTGTTTCTTCCATCATTTTTAATAAGTTGCAAATTATGGATTTTTTTTCTAGATGTCTTATATCTCTAGCAGCATGAAATAGAAAAGGAGTTGGGTATATGACAAGAAGAATGAAATTTAGTTGGGCATTAAAAGTTTAAAAAAGAAAATATTCATTTCTAGCTGATATATAATTATATAAAATAAATTATTCTCCAAAGTTTATATTGTAAAATGTCCCTTTTGAGTATTATTAACAACCTTGTAAACTTCCTTACATTAAAATAAAACAAAATACTCAGAGCTGATAATACACTGCTGTTAATGGGTTTGTCATATAGAGTGACTGTAACTCATTATTAACAGTAGTGACCGCTGTTAAAATGCATTTTTTATTCTAAGTATGTTGATTTACCCTTACCTGGTAAACAATGGTTTAAAGCTATCTAGTAGTAAAAATAGATTAGTTTTATATAAAACTATTAATAGTATTTATTCATCATCAATAATTCAAATTTGAATCTTATGACATTATACTACCTTATGGAAAATAAGAAATCATCCTAACACACTGAAGATTCAGGAAGGAAAAATTGACTCTTTGATAATTTGCAACGAAGAATGAGCTTGCCATTACATAAATGTAGAGTTCAAATTTATAAAACTATGTAAAAGTATAAATTACAAACTAAGAAATTAACTTAAAGTTGCACTAGGTTGATAGCTCTACCTCAGATTTAATAGGATCAAGTTCAAACTTTCTCCAGTAAAAAGAATTACCCACTATTTGTGACAACATGGATGAAACTTGAGGACGTTATGCTAAGTGAAATAAATCAGAGATTGACAAATAGTGTATTATCTCACTTATGTGCAAACTCTAAAAAAACTCATAAAAAAAGATCAAATTTGTGGTCATATGTAGAAAATGGTTGGGGAAATTGAAGGTGGTCATATTGTGCAAACCTCCAATTATAAGATAAATAAGTACTGGGATGTTATAACAGCATGAGGACAGTAGTTAACACTACTTTATAGATTATTTGAAAGCCAGCAAAATAATAGATACTCTTTAAATACTTAAAGTTCCCATCACAAGGGAAAAAAATATTTTTCCTTTTTTATACCTATATGAGATGATGGATGTTAACCAAACTTATTTTGATAATCATTTCACAATATCATAAAGCAAGTCATTATGCTATACACTTTAAATGTATACAGTGCTTTATGTCAATTATGTCTCAATAAGTCTGAAAGAGAAAAATCAACACCCAATTATATCTTCAGAATTCCACAGATAAAATAAAAATTTACTTTTAAAAAGTTGGCAACAAATGGAGTCAGTAAAGAAACAGAAAAATAAGGATCCTCAACAAAATCAATTCTTGGATTTTTCATATAGAGTTATAAAATACATACATATATTATTAATATTTTTTAAATTAAAACATAAAAATCAGCAGGAAATAAAACATCAACAAAAGGAATAAAGTAGCTTTTAAAAGTGCAAGTCACTACATTTATAAATAAAATGTTTTCTTATATTAACAACTTAATAGATCGAGTATTAGGCAAAACAGAAGAATTACTAAGCCAGACAACATAACTAAAGAAATAATGTGAATTTAATTCAGAAATATGAGATGGAAAATGGGAAGTAGATATTTACAGAAATGGTGAGTAGAATAATAAGCAATATACAGTTATTGTGATTATAGGAGTATAAAGAGATCCATTAAGCTAGAGAAAATATTTGAGAACATGATGATTTACATAAAATGCTATCTTTTAAAAAAGTATCTAGATCTCTCAGTAATGCATATAATTAGTATCAAATATTCATGTTACCTTTACATTTATCTCCTTATGTGTGTGTATATCTCTGTCTCTCTATGTATCTATTTATCCATTCACCTACAAAAGTGATTGACATGAATTGCATAATATTGCAAATCATGTACCTGTTGTTAATTCAATACCAATTCCTACATACTAAAGAATCAACTACTTAGAAAAATAAAAATGTTCAGAACTCTGGAAGATGTCAGTTCCTTCTAGAAGAACATGTGCTATTTATGCTATTGGAAATATTAGTCAAATTGTGTTTTCCCCCTTATTTAAGTGTTTCAATCATACAAGCTCTTCTCACCCTCAGAAGGAATGTCTATGTTCTATTTAAGTGGAAGCACATGACAGTCAGAGTATACACCTTTTTTCCCTCAAAGATTTAAAAAAAAAAAAAACGATGTGGAGGAGTATCCTTTAGCAACTTGAACAAAGCTAGTTACAGAAGTGGATGTTTAGAGTTATGGGTCATACTGTGCCATCACTGGGTACCGAGAGAAAAAGATACTTACTCTTAAAGAATGCATTATTTATGTTAATTGTAATAATGAAGCACTTTCTAAGTGTAGAACCCATGGAAAGGGCCTTTCCAGACTAGTCTAAGAGTAGTTTATAAAGTGCACCTTGGAAGAATAATAAAGATAGTACTGACATTAATATCAAGTTGATTTCTAGTAGAGAAAGAGTGTACACTTCATCTATATGGGTTCATAAGTTCACTAGGACTGCTACAACAGAATACTGTAGACTAGGAAGAAATATATATAAATTTATTACAGTCCTGGAGACTGGGAAGTCCAAGATCAAGGTGTCTGGTTAACTGTCTCCTCACTATAACCTCACATTGCAGAAGAAGGCAAGGAAACACGCCAAGGTCTATTTTAAGGACACTAATCCCATTCATGAGGATTCTGTCCTCAAGGCCTAATCATCTTCCTAAACTCCCACCTCCAAATACCTTCACACTGGGAATTAGATTTCAACATACAAATTGTGGGGGAAAAACATTCAATCTATAGCAATTGATAACATTCTCCTTCAAAAACTCTATAGTTTATTCACCGTGTTTCTTTTATCATTGTAATTTATAACTTCCAAAGATAATTGTTGGCTTAAATATCTCTTTTTCCAATCCCAATATCTTCCCATGGTCTTTTTAGTTTCAAATTAAAATCATAGAAGTTCTTTTATCTACATGCCACTTGCATTTTGCATAATAATGAATATTAAAATACTATTTATAGTGTAACTTTCACAGGATCATAACATCACATTACACAAAATGCTTTTAGTTACATGAATTCCTTCATCATCACTGAACACACTGTCACTCAGTCTCTCAGTGTTCATATCTATAAGTTAAATGTCATTATCAAGAGGAGCCGTCTGTTCAAAGTTAGATATCATGAATTGTGAGGCAACTCCTATAGCATATGTACCAAAACCTACTTGTCTCTTAGATTATTGATGCATTTTATTAAAAAAATGTTCCTTTTTTT
The DNA here is from genome assembly GCF_042477335.2 of Ovis canadensis. Classification (NCBI taxonomy): domain Eukaryota; kingdom Metazoa; phylum Chordata; class Mammalia; order Artiodactyla; family Bovidae; genus Ovis; species Ovis canadensis. Next base: position 68,164,603 of record NC_091250.1, read on the forward strand.
GCTCTCTAAAGTCACATGCAACAACTTAATTATCAAATAAACTGAATTATACTTATTACATATATTTAATTCTATTATAGATAATTAATTATAATAAGTATAAATATTAATTTTATTATTGTATGTGAACAATATAAAAATGTTCTAGTTGGATCCCTCTCTCATCACAAAACGTTTTATGATTGGTGTAAATTTCTAAAATTTGCTACTCTAGACTCAAACTATTATTCCAGAGATGAAAAAAATTATCTCAGAAAAATTTTGTATTTTTACAATGTAACAATCAAAAAAGTAGTAACTTTAATGGGATATTTCCATTCATCTTTATGTAAATAAATGGTAGACAGACAGACACCTCGAACAGCAAAAATGCCAATTATCAACCATGATGTACCAAGAATTGAGTAAAATAAGGATTATAGAATTTTAATGTGCTAAATTTTATTTTGGAGGTTTGATAAGACAGTCTTAAACTATAAATTCTCTTAAATAATTTCAAATTTAATATTACTTTCTCTCTTGCCTACATCTTATGTGCATTTAGACAATAGATCTTATTCGGTTCTTATGAATGTGCTTATTTTTTTAATGTTTTATTTCTTTAGCCTATACAATTTATTTTTTAATTCTGATATATATATATGTAAAAGAAAAAATAGGCCTTTTGTTAATTTCACTGTCTTTAATTAAATGCAATTTGAATATTTTATAATAAAGGAAATGATCACATTGTATTCAACTACTGTCTGCTTGGAAAGCTGATGCTTTCAGCATGAATGCTTATGAATGGCAAGACTACAAGAAAGGTATAAGTGGAATTCAGCATACATTTTTCTTATTTGATCAAATCACTGATAAAATTCAACCCAAGGTATATTATATGTAGACTGACATTTGGGGTCAAAATGATATTGTGCAGTTCAGAATATTATTATGTGAATTCTTATCTATATATTTAAATTTATATTGAGAAGATAATTTCTATTTGTGTGACTACAACTTTTCTAAGGCTTGACTTTACTCTCATGATATTGTATAAGTATAAAAAAAGAAGAGAAACAGTATGGACCTAACAGAAGCAGAAGATATTAAGAAGAGGTGGCAAGAATAGAGAAGAACTATACAAAAAAAGATCGTCATGACCCTGATAAACATGATGGTGTGATCATTCATCTAGACCCAGACATCGTGAAGTGCAAAGTCAAGTGAGCATTAGGAAGAATCATTACAACAAAGCCAGTGGAGGTGACGGAATTCCAGTTGAGCTATTTCAAATTCTAAAAGATGATGCTGTGAAAGTGCTGCACTCAATATGCCAGCAAGTTTAGAAAACTAAGTAGTGGCCACAGGACTGGAAAAGGTCAGTTTTCATTTAAACCCAAAGAATGTTCAAACTACTGCATAAGTGTACTCATCTCACTCACTATCAAAGTAATTATCAAAATTCTCCAAGCCAGGTTTCAACAGTACCTGAACCCTGAACTTCCTGATGTTCAAGCTGAATTTAGAAAAGGCAGAAGAACCAGAGATCAAATTGTCAAAATCTGTTGGATGATAGAAAAAGCAAGAGAGGTCCAGAAAAACAACTACTTCTACTTCATTTACTATCCTAAAGCCTTTGACTGTGTGAATCAAAACAAACTGTGGAAAATTCTTAAAGAGATGAGAATACCAGAACACCTTACCTGCCTCCTGAGAAACCTGTATGTAGGTCAAGAAGCAGCAGTTAGAACTGAACAAGGAATAGACTCTTTCTGAATAAGGAAAGGAGTACATCAAGGCTGTATGTTGTCACCTTGCTTATTTAACTTATAGGCACAGTACAAAATGAGAAATGCCAGGCTGGATGAACTACAAGCTGGAATCAATATTGCCAGGAGAAATATTAATAACCTCAGATATCCAGATGACACCACCCTTATGGTAGAAAGTGAAGAGGAACTAAACTGCCTCTTGATGAAAGTGAAAGAGGAGAGTGAAAATCTGGCTTAAAACTCAACATTCAAAAAATGAAGCTCGTGGCATCCAGTCCCATCACTTCATGGCAAATAGATGTGGAAACAATGGAAACAGTGACAGACTTTATTTTCTTGGGCTCCAAAATCACTGCAGATGGTGATGCAATCATTAAATTAAAAGACTTTAGCTCCTTGGGTGGAGAAGGCAATGGCAACCCACTCTAGTACTCTTGCCTGGAAAATCCCACGGAAGGAGGAGACTGGTAGGCTGCAGTCCATGGGGTTGTGAAGAGTTGGACACAACTGAGCGACTTCACTTTCACTTTTCACTTTCACACATTGGAGAAGGAAATGGCAACCCACTCCAGTGTTCTTGCCCGGAGAATCCAAGGGACAGGGGAGCCTGGTGGGCTGCTGTCTATGGGGTCGCACAGAGTCAGACACAACTGAAGCGACTTAGCAGCAGCTCCTTGGAAGAAAAGCTATGACTAATCCAGACAACATATTAAAAAGCAGATACATTACTTTGCTGACAAAAGTCCATTTGGTCAAAGCTATGATTTTCCCAATGGTCATGTATGGATATGAGAGTTGGGCCATAAGGAAAGCTGAGCGCTGAAGAACTGATGCTCTTGAACTGTGGTGTTAGAAAAGACTCTTGAGAGTCCCTTGAACTCCAAGGAGATCAAACCAGTCAAACCTAAAGGAAATCAATCCTGAATATTCATTAGGAGGGCGAAGGTCCAACTCATTAAAACCTAAAGCTGGAAAAGTTTGAAGGCAGGCAGAGAAGGGTATGACAGAGCGCGAGATGGTTGGATGACATCACTGACTCAATGAACATGATTTTGGGCAAGTTCTGGGAGATTATGCAGTACAGGAAAGCCTGGTGTGTTTCAGTCCAGAACACAACTGAGCCAGACACAACAGAGCAACTGAACAACAGCAACAGTAATAAATATGAATGGTTTAACAAGTTAAATTGTATTTTAATCTCCTGAATCATAATTGTTTTATTTAACTATAAGCATATTCTTACATTTTTTTTAAATAATGTGATTACTACTAAATGGTAAATTAAAACAAAAATTAATGTACAATTGAATGTGCTACATGCATTTGTATATGAAATATATGTCATCAATGCATGTCATGTGGAAATAAGTCTCTCTCTGTAACTGCTTCACATATAACAAACCAAATACAAGAATTTTCTATTTTCTAGATTAATGATGAGAGTTTCCTTTTTCTATCATAAAATAAATCTCCCATTCTAATATGGTTAAATATTAATTTATAGTTTATAAAATGTAAAATATAAATTTATAGTTTATAATTTATAAAGTACCTTCCTAATAATAATTAATCTTATAAGAATTTGTTCATTTATATTAAATCTATTGCCTTAGCTTTAGCTAGTATTTAAGATAATTTTGTAATAAAATTCACATTTGTGTAGGGTTCTAGCATTCAGAGTTATGGTCATCAGATATAGATTTATCATTCAGCAGTAGGGTGATCACTTATAGAACCCCGAACCCTTCTGTTCCTAACCATATTCATCCATAAAAACTGTGACTAACTAGGCTCCTCTGTCCATGGAATTCCTCAGGCAAGAATACTGGAGTAGACAGCCACTCCTTTATCCAGGGGATGTTCCCAACCAAAGGAATCTAACCCCAGTTTCCTGCACTGCAGGCAAATTCTATACAGTCTGAGCCACCAGGAAAGCAACAAGTACCTTCTATGATTAATGTGACTCTAAATCTCTTTGACTTTAATTAAATAACCTGGGTGTCTGAATACTTAAAAAGTATTTGGGCTTCCCTGGTAGCTTAGATGGTAAAGCATCTGCCTACAACGTGGGAGACCTGGGTTTGATCCCCGGGTTGGGGAGATCCCCTGCAGAAGGAAATGACAACCCACTTCAGTATTCATGCCTGGAAAATCCCATGGACCAAGGAACCTGGTGGGCTACAGTCCATGGGGTTGCAAAGAGTCGGACACGACTGAGCGACTTCACTAAAATTTAATTTGATTTTACTATTTCTACAAATATCATTTCAGATGTAAATAAGGCTGTCAAGATTTCATTTTACTAGGCTCCTAAAGCACATAGCCTTCGCTTAGTGCGCCAGCCAGTCACAGCCGCATTAAGTGCAGGCGGCTGCAACCGGCCGGTGCACTAAGCTCGGCAGAGAGGAGCTACCCCACATCTGAGGTCAGGGGCAGAAGCTGAGAGTGCCAGGCTGCAACGGCGCAGGAACAGCCGAGAGGAGCCACCCTGCATCTGAGGTCAGGTGTGACGTCCGGGAGGATCAACCCCACGCCCAAGGAGCTGTGGCTGTGGCTGTGGAAGGTCAGGAAGGGAAGTGGTGAGGAGTCAACCCTCATCCAAGGTAAGGAGCAGCGGCTGCGCTTTGCTGGATCAGCCATGAAGAGATACCCCATGCCCAAGGTAAGAGAAACCCAAGTAAGATGGTAGGTGTTGCAAGAGGGCATCAGAGGGCAGACATACTGAAACAATACTCACAGAAAACTAGTCAATCTAATCACACTAGGACCATAGCCTTCTCTAACTCAATGAAACTAAGCCATGCCCATGGGGTAACTCAAGACGGGGGAATCACGGTGGAGAGGTCTGACAGAATGTGGTCCACTGGAGAAGGGAATGGCAAATCACTTCAGTATTCTTGCCTTGAGAACCCCATGAACAGTATGAAAAGGCAAAATGATAGGATACTGAAAGAGGAAATCCCCAGGTCAGTGGGTGCCCAATATGCTACTGGAGATCAGTGGAGAAATAACTCTAGAAAGAATGAAGGGATGAAGCCAAAGCAAAAAAATACCCAGCTGTGGATGTAACTGGTGATAGAAGCAAGGTCCGATGCTGTAAAGAGCAATATTGCATAGGAACCTGGAATGTCAGGTCCATGAATCAAGGCAAATTGGAAGTGGTCAAACAGGAGATGGCAAGAGTGAACGTCAACATTCTAGGAATCAGTGAAGTAAAACGGGCTGGAACGGTTGATTTAACTCAGATGACCATTATATCTACTACTGTGGGCAGGAATCCCTCAGAAGAAATGGAGTAGCCATCATGTTCAACAAAAGAGTCTGAAATGCAGTACTTGGATGCAGTCTCAAAAATGACAGAATGATCTCTGTTCATCTCCAAGGCATGGAGACCATGGTAATCCAAGTCTATGCCCCAACCAGTAAGGCTAAAGTAGCTGAAATTAAGGTTCTATGAAGACCTACAAGACCTTTTAGAACTAACACACAAAAAAAGATGGCCTTTTCACTATAGGGGACTGGAATGCAAAAGTAGGAATTCAGGAAACACCTGGAGTAACAGAAAAATTTGGACTTGGAATGCAAAATGAAGCAGGGCAAAGACTAATAGAGTTTTGACAAGAAAATGCACTGGTCATAGCAAACACCCTCTTCCAACAACACAAGAGAAGACTCCACACATGGACATCACCAGATGGTCAACACCAAAATCAGATTGATTATATTCCTTGCAGACAAAGATGGAGAAGCTCCATACAGTCAATAAAAACAAGACCAGGAGCTGACTGTGGCCCAGATCATGAACTCCTTATTGTCAAATTCAGACTTAAATTTAAGAAAGTAGGGAAAACCACTAGACCATTCAGGTATGACCTAAATCAAATCCCTTATGATTATACAGTGTAAGTGAGAAATAGATTTAAGGAACTAGATCTGATAGATAGAGTGCCTGATGAACTATGGAATGAGGTTCGTGACATTGTGTAGGAGACACGGATCAAGACCACCCCCATGGAAAAGAAATGCAAAAAAGCAAAATGGCTGTTTGGGGAGGACTTACAAATAGCTGTGAAAAGAAGAGAAATGAAAAGCAAAGGAGAAAAGGAAAGATATAAGCACCTGAATGCAGAGTTCCAAAGATTAGCAAGAAGAGATAAGAGGGCCTTCTTCTGCTATCAATGCAAAGAAATAGAGGAAAGCAACAGAATGGGAAAGACTAGAGATCTCTTCAAGAAAATTAGAGATACCAAGGGAACATTTCATGCAAAGATGGGCTGAATAAAGAACAGAAATGGTATGGACCTGAGAGAAGCAGAAGATATTAAGAAGAGGTGGCAAGAATACAAAGAAGAACTGTACAAAAAAGATCTTCATGACCCGGATAATCACAATGGTGTGATTACTCTTCTAGAGCCAGACATCCTGGAATGTGAAGTCAAGTGGGCCTTAGATACCATCATCATTAGCAAAGCTAGCAGAGGTGATGGAATTCCACTTGAGCTGTTTCAAATCCTGGAAGATGATGCTGTGAAAGTGCTGCACTCAATATGCCAGCAAATTTGGAAAACTCAGCAGTGGCCACTGGACTGGAAAAGGTCAGTTTTCATTCCAATCCCAAAGAAAGGCAATGCCAAAGAATGCTCAAACTACCCCACAAGGGCTCTCAGCTCACATGCTAATAAAGTATTGCTCAAAATTATCCAAGCCAGGCTTCAGCAATACGTGAACCGTGAACTTCCTGATGTTCAAGCTGGTTTTTGAAAAGGCAGAGGAACCAGAGATTAAATTGCCAACATCTGCTAGATCACAGGAAAAGCAAGAGAGTTCTGGAAAAACATCTACTTCTGCTTTATTGACTATTCCAAAGCTTTTGACTGTGTGAATCACAATAAACTGTGGAAAATTCTGAGAGAGATGGGAATACCAGACCACCTGACCTGCCTCTTGAGAAATCTGTATGCAGGTCAGGAAGCAACAGTTAGAACTGGACATGGAACAACAGACTGGTTCCAAATAGGAAAAGGAGTACGTCAAGGCTGTATATTGTCACCCTGCTTATTTACCTTATATGAAGAGTACATCATGAAAAACGCTGGACTGGAAGAAACACAAGCTGGAATCAAGATTGCCGGGAGAAATATCAAAAACCTCAGATATGTAGTTGATACCACCCTTATGGCAGAAAGTCAAGAGGAACTAAATAAGCATCTTGATGAAAGTGAAAAAGGAGAGTGAAAAAGTTGGCTTAAAGTTCAACATTCAGAAAATGAAGATCATGGCATCTGGTCCCATCACTTTATGGCAAATAGATGGAGAAACAGAGGAAACAGTGTCAGACTTTATTTTGGGAGGCTCCAAAATCACTGCAGATGGTGCCTGCAGCTATGAAATTAAAAGATGCTTACTCCTTGGAAGAAAAGTTATGACCAACCTCGATAGCATATTCAAAAGCAGAGACATTACTTTTCCGATAAGGTCCATCTAGTCAAGGCTCTGGTTTTTCCAGTAGTCATGTATGGATGTGAGAGTTGGACTGTGAAGAAGGCTGAGCGCTGAAGAATTGATGCTTTTGAACTGTGGTGTTGGAGAAGATTCTTGAGAGTCCCTTGGACTGCAAGGAGATCCAACCAGTCCATCCTAAAGATCAGTCCTGGGTGTTCTTTGGAAGGAATGATGCTAAAGCTGAAGCTCCAGTACTTTGGCCATATCATGTGAAGGGTTGACTCATTGGAAAAGGCTCTGATGCTTGGAGGGATTGGAGGCAGGAGGAGAAGGGGATGACCGAGGATGAGATGGCTAGATGGCATCACTGACTCAATGGCCTTGAATCTGAGTGGACTCTTGGAGTTGATGATGGACAGGGAGGCCTGGAGTGCTGCGATTCATGGGGTCGCAAAGACTCGGACACGACTGAGTGACTGAACTGAACTGAACAGAAAGCACATAACAATGAACTAGAACTGCACTCTTTTCATAAACATAAGAGTAAATAGGGGGCAGTCCCAAGGTGGTGGAGTAATAGGACAGGGAGACTACTTTCTCCCCAACAGATTCCTCAAAAGATCATTTGAATGCTGAGCAACTTCCACAAAACAACTTCTGAATGCTGGCAGAGGACACCAGGCACCCAGAAAGGCAGCCTATTCTCTTCAGAAGGAGGTAAGGAAAAATATAAAAGATAGACAAAAGAGTTAAGGATGGAGATCCATCCTAAGGAGGGAGTCATGATGGAGAAGTTTTCAAATAGCAGGAAATTTTCCCACAGGCGGGTCTGTGGGGAGTTTTGTAATCTCAGAGAGCAACATAATTAGAAGGATTAAAAAACGAAACAAAACAAAACAAAACACAGAATAGACACCTAACTGCAACTGCCAGCAGATAAATAGCCCAGATGCTTGCATATGCTACCCATGAGCAGGGGCTGAACAGGGAGGTGCGGGTTGCATCATTGCTCCTTAGGATAAGGACTGGGCCTGAATACCCTGAGGACAATCTGAGGGAACAAGCATGAGAGAGCAACCCAAACTGTGGGATCTCCAGAGAGGGGGGAAAAATGAAGATAGAGAGAAAGAGAGAGAACTGTCCTGCAAAAGGCTCAAACTTGCAGCCTGGCCTGCTCAAATAACAAAGGGTTGAGTGAATACCAAAGGAGAGCTAGCCTGCTACATATAGTTCCCTCCACCCTGCTGGAGGCAGAGAGGCAAGCGTGCGACAGCCAGAGCTGGAAGGCAAGGGGCTGCTCCAATCTCAGCCCCAGAGACTGGCATCTTCCATCAAACTGTGAGAGGGCTCCCAACTGCTAACCAAGTCTCCCTGAGACAGTTGAAATCTGCCAGGAGGGTCACAGCCTGAGATCAGCTCCCCAGAGAAGACACACAGCACACCTGAGATGGCACGCTCAAGGTGCACCTGGGAAGACAACTGGCTGGTACCAGGGAGGTGATTAAGATTCACAGCCTACCTGGAACACTGCACTCATCAAGCACCTGATCGCCTGAGCTGCTTGGACCTGGGAAAGGCACAAAATGCATGCCCAAATGAGTCTGTGCCCTTCTGGAGTACCCAAGAACCTGATCCAGAGTGGCTTAGACCTGGGATGTGCACAAAACGCAGGGTCTGCTTTGGACAGTGTCCTGCATAGCACCCTGGAGTCTGAGCAGTGTAGACCTAGAAAGCACATGCCACTGTGAGCTGGGGCAAACCCAGTGTGGCCCATACACTGCAAGCACTGCCCCTACACATCAGTGATATTTGTTTGCAGTGTTCCTCCCTCCCCACAACACAACTGAGCAAATGACCCTGAATAAGTGACCACCTTCATCCCCTTCTGTCAGGGGAGAAATTAGACACCAAAGAGACTTGCAAACAGAGGAAGCCAAAACAAACAAAGAAGAGGGAACCATTCTGGAAGTGGCAGGTGCAACAGATTAAAACCCTGTAGTCAACATTGACTAAGCATTGGAGAGGCCGATAGATCTTGCAAACAAGTACAAGCTGAAATAAGAAACTATCTGAAACTTAGCTGACCCCACACTGCCCACAACAGCCCCAGAGAAATTCTGAGATATATTTTAACTATTATCACTTTTTAATTTCTTTTAATTTAAGTTCTTTATTACTCTTTTAATTTTTATTTTTATAACCTACTATTACCTTGCAAAAAGACCATATTTTTAAAGCAAATTTCATATATACATTTTTTATAATTTTTGTGATTGGTTTTTTTTTTTTTTTTGTATTTTTAATGTATTGTTGAGAGCCTAACTTTTACTCTAGAATTTTATTCTTTGCTTTTCAGTATGTTATCAATTTTGTACATTTAAGAATTTAATCTTCAGCATCCATTTTCACTTAGAGGTTTGATTACTGGCTTGATTGCTCTCTCCTCTTTTGTCTCTCTCTTTTCTCCCACAGGTTACCTCTATCTCCTCCCTCCCCTTTCTCTTCTCAACTTAACTCTGTGAATCTCTCTGGGTGTTCTAGACTGTGGAGAACACTTAGGGAACTGATTACTGGCTAGATTGGTCTCACCCCTTTGGACTTCTCCCTCTTCTCCTGGTCACCTCTATCTCTCTCCTCCCTCTTTTCTTCTCTATGTAACTGTGAATCTCTCTGGGTGTTCCACACTATGGAGAGCACACAGGGGCTTGATTACCAGCTAGACTGCTCTCTCACCTTCTAACTCCCCCTCCTTCTCCTAGTCACCTTTAACTCTCTCCTCTCTCTTCTCATCTCTGTGTAACTCTGTGAACCTCTCTGGGTGTCCCTTGCTGTGGAGAACTGTTTTACCATTAACCTAGATGTTTTATCATCTGTGCTGCATAGATGGAGAAGTTTTGAGGTTACTACAAGAATAGGACTGAAAGCCAGAGGCAGGAGACTTAACTCCAAAACTTGAGAACATCAGAGAACTCCTGATTCTAGGGAACATTAATAGACAAGAACTCATCCAAAAGCCTCCATACCTACACTGAAACCAAGCTCCACCCAAGACCCAACAAGATTTAGGGCAAGACAAACCATGCTAATTCTCCAGCAAAGCAGGAACACAACCCTAAACATTAAAAGACAGGCTGTCCAAAGCCATACCAAACACACAGACACTCAAAAACTCACTACTGGACATTTCATTGCACTCCAGAGAGAAGAGATGCAGCTCCACCCACCAGAACACATACACAAGTTCCCCTAACCTGGAAACCATGAAAAGTCCCAGGGAGCAGGCTCCACAATAAAGAGGAATCACAAACGGCCAACCTACAGAAAGGGCATCCCAAACACAACAGTCTAAACAAGATGAAAAGGCAGAGAAATACTCAGCAGGTAAAGTAACATGATAAAAGACCACCAAACCAAACAAAAGAGGAGATAGGAGGTTTACCTGAGAAAAGAAATCAGAATAATGATAGTAAAGATGATCCAAAATCTTGAAAACACAATGGAGTTACAGATAAATAGATTAGAGACAAGGATTGAGAAGATGTAAGACGTTTAATGAGGACCTAGAAGAAATAAAGAAGAGTCAATAAATAATGAATAATGCAGGAACTGAGATCAAAAGCAAAGTGGAGGGAACCAACAGTAGAATAAATGAGGCAGAAGATAGGATAAGTGAGGTGGAAGATAGAATGGTGGAAATAAATGTGGCAGAGAGAAAAAAGAAAAAAATAATTAAAAGAAATGGAGACAACCTCAGAGACCTCTGGGACAATGTTAAATTCCCCAACATTCGAATCATAGGAGCCTCAGAAGAAGACAAAAAGAAAGAGCAGGAGGAAATACTTGAGGAGATAATAGTTGAAAACTTCCCTAAAATGGGGAAAGAAATAGCCACCCAAGTCCAAGAAACCCAGAGAGTCCCAAACAGGATAGACCCAAGGCAAAACACCCAAAGACACATATTAATCAAATTAATGAAGATCAAACACAATGAGCAAATATTAAAAGCAGCAAGGGAAAAACAACAAATAACACACAAAGGGATTCCCATAACGATAACAGCTGACCTTTCAATAGAAACTCTTCAGGCCAGAAGGGAATGGCAGGACATAATTAAGGTGATGAAAGAGAGAAACCTACAACCCAGATTACTGTACCCAGCAAGGATCTCATTCAAATGTGAAGGAGAAATAAAAAGATTTACAAAAAAGCAAAAGCTGTGAGAATTCAACACCATCAAACCAGCTCTTCAACAAATGCTAAAGGACTGCTAGACTGGAAACACAGAAAAGGTTTATAAACTCGAACCCAAAACAATAAAGTAAATGCCAACGGGATCATACTTATGAATAATTGCCTTAAATGTAAATGGATTAAATGTCCCCGACCAAAAGACAAAGACTGGATGAATGGATACAAAAACAAGACCCCTATATATGCTGTCTACAAGAGACCCACCTCAAAACAAGGGACACATACAGACTGAAAGTGAAGGGCTGGAAAAAAATATTTCATGCAAATGGAGACCAAAAGAGAGCAGGAGTAGCAATACTCATATCAGATAAAATAGACTTTGAAATAAAGGCCATGAAAAGAGACAAAGAAAGACACTACATAATGATCAAAGGATCAATCCAAAAAGAAGATATAACAATTATAACTATATATGCACCCAACATAGGATCACCTCAATAAATAAGTCAAATGCTAACAAGTATGAAAGGGGAAGTTAACAGTAATATAATAATAGTGGCAGATGTTAATACCCCACTCAGACCTATGGATAGATCAACCAAACAGAAAATTAGCAAGGAAACACAAACTTTAAATGATAGAATGGACCAGTTAGATCTGATTGATATCTATAGGACATTTGACCCCAAAACAATCCATTTTGCCTTTTTCTCAAGGGCACATGGAACATTCTTCAGAATAGATCACATCCTGGACCATAAATATAGCCTTTCAAGCATCTTTTCTGATAACAATGTGGTAAATAGATGTCAACTACAGGGGAAAATCTATTAAAAATACAAACATATGGAGGCTGAATAACATGCTTCTGAATAACCAACAAATAATGGAAGAAATGAAAAGGAAATCAAAATACATAAAAACAAATGAAATTGAAACACAACAACTCAAAACCTACGCAATTCAGTAAAAACAAACAAACAAAAAACAAACAAAACAAAACAAAACAAAAAAAAAACAGTGCTTAGGGGAAGGTTCATAACAATACAGGCTTACTTCAAGAAATAATAGAAAAATAAAATAAATAGCCTAATTTCACAACTAAAGCAACTAGAAAAAGAGTAAATGAAGGACCCAAGGGTTAAAGGGAAAGAAATCATTAAAATTAAGGCAGAAATAAATGAAAAAGAAACAAAGGAGGCTATAGCAAAAATCAGCAATGCTAAAATATGGTTCTTTAAGAAGATAAATAAAATAGACAAACCATTAGCCAGACTCATCAAGAAAAAAGGGAGAAAAATCATATCAAGAAAATTGGAAATGAAAATGGAGAAATCACAACAGAAAACACAGAAATACAAAGGATCATAAGAGACTACTATCAGCAATTATATGCCAATAAAATGGACAACTTGGAAGAAATGGATAAATTCTTGGAAAAGTATAACCTTCTAAAACTGAACCAGCAAGAAATAGAAAATCTTAACAGACCCATCACAAGTATGGAAATAGAAACTGCAATCAAAAATCTTCCAACAAACAAAAGCATTTCACCTGGCTTCACAGGTGAATTCTACCAAAATATTTAGAGATGAGCTAAAACCTATCCTACTCAAAGTCTTCCGGAAAATTGCAGAGGAAGGTAAACTTCCAAACTCATTCTATGAGGCCAGCATCACCTCAATACCAAAGCCAGACAGATGCCACAAATAAAGAAAACTATAGGCCAATATCACTGATGAATATAAATGCAAAAATCCTCAACAAAATTCTAGCAAACAGAACCCAACAACATACTAAAAAGATCATACATAATGACCAAGTGGGCTTTATCTCAGGGATGCAAGGATTCTTCAATATTCACAAATCAATCAATATGATACACCACATTAACAAATTGAAAGATAAAAACCATATGATTATCTCAATAGATGCAGAGAAAGTCTTTGAGAAAATTCAACACCAATTTATGATAAAACCTTCCAGAAAGTAGGCATAGAAGGAATATATCTCAAGGTAATAAAAGCCATATGTGATAAACCCACAGCAAATATTATCCTCAATGGTGAAAAACTGAAGGCATTTCCCCCAAAGTCAGGAACAAGACAAGGGTGCCCACCCTCAACACTACTGTTCAAAATAGTTTTAGAAGTTTTAGCCACAGAAATCAGAGCAGAAAAATAAATAAAAGGAATCCAGATCGGAAAAGAAGAAGCAAAACTCTCACTGTTTGCAGATGACATGATCCTCTTCATAGAAAACCCTAAAGATACCAACAAAAAATTACTAGAGCCAATCAATGAATATAGTAGCATTGCAGGATGTAAAATTAATACACAGAAATCCCTTGTATGTCTATATACTAACAATGAGAAAACAGAAAGAAAAATTAAGGAAACAATCCCTTTCACCATTGTGGTGAAAGAATAAAATATTTAGGAATAAATCTACCTGAATAAACAAATGACCTATATAGAAAACTATAAAACCCCGCTGAAGGATATAAAAAATGACACAAATAGATGGAGAAATATACCATGCTCATGGATTGGAAGAATCAATATAGTGAAAAGGAGTATACTATCCAAAGTAATCTATAGATTCAGTGCAATCCCTATCAAGCTACCAAAGGTATTTTTCACAGAACTAGAACAAATAATTTCACAATTTCTATGGAAATACAAAAAGGTTCCAATAGTCAAAGCAATCTTGAGAAAGAAGAATGAAACTGGAGGTATCAACCTACCTGACTTCAGGATATACTACAAAGCTACGGTCATCAAAATAGTATGGTGTTGGCACAAAGTCATAAATATAGACAAATGGAACAAAATAGAAAACCCAGAGATAAATCCACGTGCCTATGGACACGTTATCTTTGACAAAGGAGGCAAAAATAAACAATAGAGAAAAGAAAATCTCTTTAACAAGTGGTACTCAGAAAACTGGTCAACCACTTGTAAAAGAATGAAACGAGAACTTTCTAACACCATACACAACAATAAACTCAAAATGGATTAAAGATCTAAATGTAAGACCAGAAACTAAAAATTCTAGAGGAAAACATAGGCAAAACACTCTCTGACATAAATCACAGCAAGATCCTCTATGACTCACCTCCCAGAGTAATGGAAATAAAAGCAAAAATAAACAAATGGAACCTAATTAAACTGGAAAGCTTTTGCACAACGAAGGAAACTGTAAAAAAAATTGAAAAGACAGATTTCAGAATGGGAAGAAAACAATAGCAAATGAAGCAACTGATAAAGAATCAGTCTCAAAAATATACAAACAGCTCATGCAGCTCAATATGAGAAAAATAAAAAACCCAATTAAAAAATGGGCCAAAGAACTAAACAGCCATGTCTCAAGAGAAGACATATAGATGGCTAACAAACACGAAAACACGCTCAACATCACTCATTATCAGAGAAATGCAGATCAAAACCACAATGAGGTACCATCTCATGCCGGTCTGAATGGCTACTATCCAAAAGTCTACAAACAACAAATGCTAGAGAGGGTGTGGGGAAAAGGTAACCCTCTTACACTGTTGGTGGGAATTCAAAATAGTACAGCCACTATGGAGAACAGTGTGGAGATTCCTAAAAAACTGGAAAAAGAACTGCCATATGACCCAGCAATCCCACTGCTGCACATACACACTGAGGAAACCAGAAGTGAGAGAGACACATGTACCCCAATGTTCATTACAGCACTGTTTACAATAGCTAGGGCATGCAAGCAACCTAGATGCCCATTTGCAGACAAATGGATAAGAAAGCTGTGGTACATATACACAGTGGAATATTACTCAGCTGTTAAAAAGAACACATTTGAATCAGTTCTAATAAGGTGGATGAAACTGGAGCCTTTTATACAGAGTGAAGTAAGTCAGAAAGAAAAACACCAATAGAGTATATTAACACATATATATGAAATTTGGAAAGACAGCAATGATGACCCTATATGTGAGACAACAAAAGAGACAGATATAAAGAACAGACTTTTGGACTTGGTTGGAGAAGGTGAGGGTGGGATGATTTGAGAGAATAATATTGAAACATGTATATTACCATATGTGAAATAAATAACCAGTCCAACTTCTATGCATGAAACAGGGCACTCAAAGCTAGTGCATTGGGAAAACCCAGAAGGATGGGATGCAGAGGGAGGTGGGAGGCAGGTTCAGGATGTGGAATACATGTACACCCATTGACTATTCATGTCAATGTATGGCAAAATCCACCACAATATTGTAAAGTAATTAGCTTCCAATTAAAATAAATTATTTTTTTAAAGAATAAATATTGTAAACAAAATTACTGAAAATAGAAAAATACATTGTTTGCAGTATTATTTTAAAGTAAGTTACATTTTGGATTTATGGAAAGATTACTTCAGGAAATAATTTACGTGAAGAGTAAAATTTATATCCATTAAAATTTGTTTAGGAATCAAAACTATTTACATATTCACTAATACATTTAAAGTTAATTTTAGAAGCTGTGTACCTTGTTTTAACACTTTTTCTGATGACTGCATTAAAATTAGGCTCACAAAATATAGATAATTATTGTTGTCTCCATCATGAACAATCCCAACTGTTAGCAGTTTCGTATGTGAACACTCTGTCCAATATAACACCTCTTTGCTTTTTTATCAGATCCAATAGATTTGGCAAAATGCATTTCATGGGAAAACAAGATCGTTTGGTGATGGCCTTGCAACAGCATTGTTATTTCACAGCTGAGTAACCTCAGACTCTGCTTTTTTGTGTTTCAGCTGGGTAGAAGAGGCTTAACGTGATCACATCTTTGAGTTAAAATTTTTATGTTTTTCTAGAACTAAGATTTTCTAAGCAGTGCTGTTAGCTGTCATGGAGTAAGTATATTCTTATCATGCTGTTCTATGAAGCATGACATCATGACTACAGATGAGAATCCTATACTGGATTGCAGACACCTGAGCTGAATTTTGATGGACTTTCTGTAGCATGCTATAATCTATGGGGACAGAAAACCATGCCCACTGACTTACCAAAGGACCCACTGATGTTCTAAAAAGAAAGGAGAATAATTTCCTGAAAGACAAATGTTAAAAATGTCTAACTTATTAATTAGTGAATTCAGTTTTAGCACATTGTTTGCTATAGTAAATGTTTTGTAAACTCAAAATAAGCCTTTAGAATTAAAATAATCACATTTTGTGTCATAATTACATAAGCAAAAATACTTGTATTGTCTTGCAGTTTTAAAATATCACTAATCAGGTTTTTATCAATAACTGTGTACTATAAAATTACACAGATTCTGAAGTCCCCTAATGTCACACAGCTAAAAGGTGGTCTTTAGCTAAATAATAATAATAATTTATACCTAATAGCCATATTTTTATGACTATGTAGCTGTAACATTTCAGAGAATATACAAACAGATTTAATGGCTTGCTATTGCATCATTAGCATTTAAATAAAAATTTGTCACTTTTTAAGAATGTTGCATTTTAGTGTTTCAAGGTACATTAGAGGGAAGCATACATGTTGAATTGTATAACACATGTTTTAAGTATGCCAAGAGATTCCTATGAGAATTTATCAGTGACAGATTAACCTAATAGGATAAGCTCTATGATTATAAAATATTCTGATTCCTGGTGTTAATCTAAACCTTCTTTGTATACTATAAAAACTTATAATAAATTATTTGATTGGAATGCTTTTTGTATATTTTCCAAGATCTCTTTATTAGAATGTTGAGGGGAATAAACTCAACTAATACAAGGTTGATATCATCACTTAAACATTACTGATAAAAAATGTTTTATTTGTTTGCTCTGTTTGTTACTATTTACTGGATACTATGTTATATGTTGGTTATAAAATAGTGAGGAAAAAAGAAACTGAACTCTTACTTGCAATTCACTAAAAGGGGCAGATATTAAACCAATAATTGCATAAATCAATCATTTCAACTTTGACAAATGTGACAAACCACATGTTGATTTGAGTACTAACAATGGGTAATCTAGTTTTGGGTTTAGATAACAATCTCTCTAGCTGAGTTCTGCAGAGAAAGCAATGGCAACCCATTCCAGTACTCTTGCTGTCCATGGGATTCTCCAGGCAAGAATACTGGAGTGTGTTGCCATTTCCTTCTCCAGGGGATCTTCCCAACCCAGGGATCAAACCCAGGTCTCCCACATTGCAGGCAGACGCTTTAACATCTGTGCCACATTTAAGCATCTTTTAAAAGCATGGTCAACTTAAACTTGAAATAGAAAGGATGTATTTTTGAAAACAGGTCACCACAGTTTACAATAACTTATTTAATTAAAATTGATTAACCCTTATTTATATTGCCATTTTACAGATGAGTTAACTAAGATCCTGGTATAAATGTAAATTCACCAAAGTAAATATATAACATACAGCAGAACAGGGACGTGAAAACCAGTTAGTTTGACTCCAAAGTTTCTACTCTTTCAAATATTATATCCAGTTTCTCATATGAAAAAGATAAACACTATAGAAAATAAGAATATTGTGAATCAGCTTATTCAAAAATAAGAAATTATATGATTTTGGAAGGTAGGATATATAATAGTGCTTCCATGAGCCGTGTTGAAGCCTGAGACAAAAGGAAAAATACCATTCTTACCTTTATGTATAGTTTGATATTTTTCTTACAAACTTATATGCACTAAATTTTTAAAAATTACATTAAAATGCCATTATCTTATTTATAAGCTTTCACAGCCACTTCACATGTTGGGCAGAAGGTAAATACCACAACCAAAGCCTCTGTTCCATACATATAGGAAGGAAAAAAGGAACAGTGGTTTGAGCCTATGTGTAAAGGAGTGGTAGTAGAATGAATCAGCTAGTAAAATGGCTGTAGAGGAAAATAAGTAGATAAAAGGAATACTAAAGCAGAAATGACAGGCAGTCAAAGCTAAGATACCTGGAGAAGTGACGTATATTTTGGAGAAGAGGTGGAGGAAGGAAAACTGGAAGATTAGGAAGTATTGTTTAGAGTTTAGACTACCTTTCTTTGGGATTGGAATGAAACTTGACCTTTTCCAGTCCTGTGGCCACCAAAGAATGTTCAAATTACCACTCAATTGCACTCATCTCACACGCTAGCAAAGTAACGCTCAAAATTCTCCAAGGCAAGTTTCAACAGTACATGAACTGTGAACTTCCAGATGTTCAAGCTGGATTTAGAAAAGACAGAAGATCCAATTGCCAACACCCACTGGATCGTCATAAAAGCAAGACAGTTCCCAAAAAAATCTTCTTTTGCATGGTTGACTATGCCAAAGTGTTAGACTGTGTGAATCACAACAAACAGTGGGCAATTCTTAAAGAGATGGGAATACCAGACCACCTCACCTGCCTCCTGAGAAATCTGTATGTAGGTCAAGTAACAACAGTTAGAACCGGACAAGGAATAACAAACTGGTTCCAAATCAGGAAAGGAGTATGTCAAGGCTGTATAATGTCATGCTGTTTATTTCACTTATTTGCAGAGTATATCATGCAAAATGCTGGGCTGGATGAAGCACAAGCTGGAATCAAGATTGCTGGGAGAAATATTAATAACCTCAAATATGCAGATGACACCACCCTTATGGCAGAAAGTAAAGAGGAACTAATGAGCCTCTTGATGAAAGTGAAAAAGGAGAGTGAAAAAGTTGGCTTGAAACTCAACATTCAGAAAACTAAGATCATGGCATCTGGTCCTGTCACTTCATGGCAAATATATAGGGAAACAATGGAAATGGTGAGAGACTTCATTTTTGGTGTGCCAAAATCACTGCAGATGGTGGCTGCAGCCATGAAATTAAAAGAGGCTTACTACTTTTTCCTTGGAAGAAAAGCTATGACCAACCTAGACAGCATATTATAAAGCAGAGACATTACTTTATCAACAAAAGTCCATCTAGTCAAAGCTATCATTCTTCCAGTAGTCATGTATGGATGTGAGAGTTGTACTATAACAAAA
The DNA here is from genome assembly GCF_042477335.2 of Ovis canadensis. NCBI lineage: Eukaryota > Metazoa > Chordata > Mammalia > Artiodactyla > Bovidae > Ovis > Ovis canadensis. The sequence continues at coordinate 68,183,996 of NC_091250.1, forward strand.
GTTGAGCACTGAAAAATCGATGCTTTTGAACTGTGTCATTGGAAAAGACTCTTGAGAGTCCCCTGGACAGCAAGGAGATCCAACCAGTCTATCCTAAAGGAAATCAGTCCTGAATATTCATTGGAAGTCCTGATGTTGAAGTTGAAATTCCAATACTTTGGTATCAGGTGCAAACAACCAACTCATTGGAAAAGACCCTAATGCTGGGAAAGATTGAAGGCGGGAAGAGAAGGGGACATCAGAGGATGAGACGATTAGATGGCATCACCAACACGATGGAAATGAGTTTGAGTAGACTCCAGGAATTGGTGATGGACAGGGTAGCCTGGCGTGCTGCAGTCCATGAGGTCACAAAGAATCAGACACACTGAGCAACTGAACTGAACTTAGATTTCCTGAGATCAAATTTTAGGGGAAAGTGAAGCTACTGGCAATAATAAAGAAAATGACTGAATAAAAATCTCCATGATGCCAATTAACTTACATTACCATTTGTAAAACTGATACCCAAAGGGAATTTGCTGTATGACTCAGGGAACTCAAACAGGGTCTCTGTATCAAACTAGAGGGATGGGATGGAGAGGGAGATAGGAAGGAGGTTAAAGAAGGAGGGGACATATGTATACCTATGACTCATTCATGTTGATGTTTGACAGAAAACAACAAAATTCAATAAAGCAATTATTCTTCAATTAAAACTTAAAAAAAAAACAGAAAATCTTTTATAAATATTGCTACAATTGTACTTTAGGCTAATTACCTGCCCCAATAAGTTTTACCATTGTTTATTTAAATAAAAAATAAGTTTATTTGTTGAAATAAAATATTTTAAGCCTACTTAAGTACTGTATGATATAGAATCATTGTATCATTTGTCAACTGCCAAAATATTTTTGTTGTATTTGATGCCAAAATTTAATAAAGTGGATGAAATAAGAACCAGGAAACGGTCCTTACACTCTGCATCTATGTTTGTTCTGAAAAGAACTCATTGCCATGTAATGAATATCTATAAACACTGATTTTTCAAACCTTAAAATATAATTATGAGATAATTTATAATTACTGTCCAGGCTTCTCCCACAGTATTTAACAGCTTCTATGATAAATGATTGTTATGTGCAATATGGTGTGTTAACAACTGAATTAAAACATTTTGGCCATATGTCTATCACTGCAGGCAAAGTCCAGAGGGATGATGTGAAGACAAAAACACAGGATAAATTCTCCTCACAATTACATGAAAATAGAAACTGACGGTTGACAGATAATAAATGAGATGTAAAATTATTGTTTAAAATGTTTGGAGATTAATAAATGGGAACAATAATGAAAATATATTCAATGCCCAGGAGTTAAGGCAAATTTCCATTCAGAAATATATGTACTTAACCAAAATTCTTCTTAATATGAGATCAAATACAAAATTCACTATTTCAAACACAAGAGCGTCAACCCATAAATCTGGGTGAGGTTACTCCTTTTTAAAACTGCAAATTGAAGTTAACAGATCAAAATCAATTAGGTCTGCTAATCTGTTCATAAAGGTGTAAATTCTTAATCAGAATTTATTACAAGGGTGACAATGTAATTTAACAGCAGTACTTAAGTCTTGATCAGACAATTCAACTTTCAGGCTCAATTCATTTTTTTTTTTTCTTTTGAAGGAAATAAAAAAGACTGTCTTAATGCCAACACCTTAAGGCAATTTTAACTTTAAGTAAATATAATATATACCGTGTGTTACACATAAATATAAGATATAATTTATATGTTAGAAATGATATCATTTAGTACTGTGCTGCAGTCCATGGGTCTGCAAAAAGTCGGACACAGCTTAGCAATGGAACAACAACAAATTAAGATTTGGGACTTTTTTTTTTTTTGAGAGCTGTCATTTATATTATGAACATTCTTTTATGTTGGAATGTATCAGGTGATAGTTTTCCCTAAAATTCCTGTTTTGAAACCATATCAAGTATGTTCTCAATTTTCTATTATAATGACTGATTCAGAGCAGTGTAGTGCCTTTTGAAATGAAGTCATCTGTACTATCCCCACAGCCATTGGTGACAAGAGATCCCATTAGCTTCAAATTGTTTAGCAAAATTGGCCCCCTTAGGTGTTTTGCAAACTATACAATACCTGATGCCTTCAGAAAATGACATATGGAATATCTGTGGTAGTTGATGCTGGAGATTAAACTTTTATTTTTTTGCTTTAACTGAATTGATGTATATTGAGAGTATTTTATAAGTATAAAACAAGTTATTTGGAGTGGATATTTATAAATACTATAGAGATATCAAGGGCTCACTTTGTTCTGGTAACTCAGTTCTGCCTTGGCTGACATAAGAGCACCTATCACTCTATGATGAAAATAAGATCATGGAAAGTTAACTGTGTTAAATTTCTGAAATCTAATTTTGAAAAATACTTTATAATAGACTTTGGTTACATGTGAATACAGGCATGCCTCAGAGAAATTGAAAGTTTTTTCCAGACTTCCACAGTAAACAAAATATAACAATAAAGCCATTCATGCAAATGTTTGGTTTTCTAATGCATATAAAAGTTATGTTTACAGTATATTGAAGTCTATTAAGTACACAATAGCATTATATCTGTTAAAAAACATACATACCTTAATTTTAAAATTTGTTGTTGTTCAGCCACTCACTTGTGTCCAACACTTTGTGACTACATGAACTGCAGCATGGCAGGCTTCCCTGTCCTTCACCATCTCCCGGAGTTTGCTCAAATTCATGTCCATTGAGTCCATGATGCCATCCAACCACGTCATCTTCTGTCACCCTCTTCCCTCTTGCTCTCAATCTTTCCCAGAATCAGGGTCTTTACAATGAGTCAGCTCTCCACATCAGGTGGCCAAAATATTGCAGCTTCAGCTTCAGCACCAGTGTTTCTGATGAATATTAAAGGTTGATTTCCTTTAGGACTGACTGGTTTGATCTCCTTGCTGTCCAAGGAGCAAGGAAATTTATTTTGTACATTTATTTTATGTACATAAAATAATGTATGCACCTCAATTTAAAAATACCTCATTGTTAAAAAATGCTAATGATTATCTAACCCTTCAGTAAATCCTATTTTTTTTCTGGTGGAGAGTTTTACCTAGAAGTTAATGGCCACTGATTGATCAAGGTGGTGGTTGCTGAAGGTTTAGGTGGCTATGGCAAGACAACAGTGAATTGTCCTGCATTGATTGATTCTTTCTTTCATGAGCTGTTGTTTTTTTTTTTTTTTTTGTAGCTTGTAATGTTCTTTGATACCATTTTACCCACAATAGAAATTCTTTCAAAATTGGAGTCAATCTTCTCAAACCTTGCTACTTCTTTATTGACTAAGCTTGTGTAATAAACATTTTGTTATCAATTCAACAATCCTCACACTATCTTTACCAGGAGTAAATTCTATTGCAAAAACAACTCACTTTGCTCATTCTTAAGAAATTATCATTTGATAAAGTGTTATCATTGAATGAGTGAGTGTTAGTTGCTCAGTCTTGTCTAACTCTTTGTGACGACATGGACTGTAGCCCACCAGGCTCCTCAATACAGGGAATTCTCCAGGCAAGAATACTGGAGTGTCTCCCACATTACAGGCAGATTCTTTACTACCTGAGTCCCACCACCAGGGAAGCCCCAAAATGTTGTCAAGAGCCTGTAGAAATTCAGTCAAGTCTTCAGGCTCCATTTCTAACTTTAGGTATTTTGCTGTTTCCACCACATCTCCAGTTTCTCCCTCCACTGAAGCCTTGAGTCCTCCAAAGTGCCATCCATGAGGATCAAAACTGAATTCTAAACTTCTGAGAACCAAAAGGCAAAAGAGGAAAGGAAAGATATATCCATCTGAATGCAGAGTTCTAAAGAATAACAAGGAGAGAGAAGAAAACCTTCCTAACTAATCTATGCAAAGAAATAGAGGAAAACAATAGGGTGAGAAAGATTAGAGATTGCTTCAAGAAAATTAGGGACACCAAGGAAGCATTTCATGTAAAGATGGGCACAATAAAGGACATAAACCGTATGGGCCAAACAGAAGCAGAAGATATTAAGAGGTGGCAAAAATACTCAGAAGAACTATACAAAAAAGATCTTCACGACCCAGATAACCATGATGGTGTGATCACTAACCTAGAGCCAGATATCCTGGAGTGCAAAGTGAAATGGGCCTTAGGAAGCATCACTACAAACAAAGCTAGTGGAGGTGATGGAATTCTAGCTGAGTTGTTTCAAATCCTAAAAGATTATGCTGTGAGAGTGCTGCACTTAATATGCCCACAAATCTGGAAAATTCAGGAATGGCCACAGGATTGGACAAGGTGAGTTTTCATCCCAATCCCAAAGAAAGGCAATGCCAAAGAATGTTCAAACTACCGCACAATGACACTCATTTCACATGCTAGCAAAGTAATGCTCAAAACTCTCCAACCTAGGCTTCAGCAATACATGAATTGAGAACTTTCAGATGTTACAGCTGGATTAGAAAAGACAGAGGAACCAGAGATCAAATTTCCAGCATCTCTTTTTAATAGCAACATCAGATTGCCAACAAAAGCAAGAGAATTCCAGAAAAATATCTATGTCTTTTTTATCAACTACATCAAAGTCTTTGACTATGTGGATCACAACAAACTGGAAAATTCTTCAAGAGATGGGAATACCGGTTCACCTTACCTGCCTCCTAAGAAATCTGTATGCAGGTCAAGTAGCAACAGTTAGAACCAGACATGGAACAACAATCTGGTCCAAAATTGGGAAAGGAATACATCAGGGCTGTATATTGTCACCCTGCTTATTTAACTTATATGCAGAATACATCATGGGAAATGCCAGGCTGAATGAAACACAAGCTGGAAACAAGATTGATGGGAGAAATATTAATAACCTCTGATATGCAGATGACACCATCCTTATGGCAGAAAGCAAAGAGGAACTGAAGAACCTCTTGATGAAAGTAAAAGAGGAGAGTGAAAAGGTTGTCTTAAAGCTCAACATTCAGAAAATTAGGATCATGTCATCTGGCCCCATCACCTCAGGGGAAATAGATGGGGAAACAGTGGAAACAGTGTCAGACTTTATTTTTGGGGGGCTCCAAAATCATTGCAGATGGTGATTGCAGCCATGAAAGTAAAAGATGCTTACTTACTCCTTGGAAGGAAAGTTATGACCAATCTAGATGGTATATTGAAAAGCAGAGACATTATTTTGCCAACAAAGGTCCGTCTAGTCAAGGATATGGTTTTTCCAGTGGTCATGTATGGATGTGAGAGTTGGACTGTGAAGAAAGCTGAGCACTGAAGAATTGATGCTTTTGAACTGTGGTGTTGGAAAAGACTATTGAGAGTCCCTTGGACTGCAAGGAGATCCAACCAGTCCATTCTAAAGGAGATCCGCCCTGGGATTTCTTTGGAAGGAATGATGCTAAAGCTGAAACTCCAGTACTTTGGCCACTTTATGTGAAGATTTGACTCACTGGAAAAGACTCTGATGTTGGGAGGGATTGGAGGCAGGAGAAGAAGGGGACGGCAGAGTATGAAATGGCTGGATGCCATCACTGACTCGATGGACATGAGTTTGAGTGAATTCTGGGAGTTGGTGATGGACAGGGAGGCCTGGCGTGCGATTCATGGGGTCGCAAATAGTCGGACATGACTGAGTGGCTGAACTGAACTGAGCGCGTTCCTCTGGGCTTCTCAGGTGGCTCAGTGGTAAAGAATCCGCCTGCCAGTGCAGAAGACATAGGAGACGTGGGTTTGATTCCTCAGTCAGGAAGATCCCCTAGAAGAGGGCATTGCAATCCATTCATTTTCTTGCGTGGAGAATCCAATGGACAGAAGAGTCTCATGCGTTATAGTCCATAAGGTCTCAAAGAGTTAGACAAGACTGAAGTGACTGAGAACAAGCATGAGGGCCTTCCTCTGGACTAGGCTTTGGCTTAAGGGAATGTTGTAGCTGATTTGATGTTTTATCTAGACGAGTAAAACTTTCTCGATAAGAATAAGACTGTCTCACTTTAAAAAAAAAAAAAGAAAGAAAATTCATGTGTTCAATGGAGTAGCAGTTTCCATCAAGAACTTTTTCTTTGCCTTTACAACTTGGCAAACTGGCTGGAACAAGAGGCTTACTTTTGGCCTATCTCTGCTTTCAACATGCCTTCCTCATTAAGCTTAATAATTTCTAGATTTTAATTAAAGTGAGAGATATGTAACTCTTCTTTTGACTTGTAAACTTAGAGGCCATGACAGGGTTATTAACTTGCTTAATTTTTTCATATTCTTGTGTCTCATTGAATAAAGTAGGTTCAAAGAGATGAAGAAAAATGTGGAAAGGCAGCCTGATGGAGTAAGTCAAAAAATACACAATATTTATTGATTAAGTGTGCCATCTTATTAATGTGTACCAAAAGTCACGAGATATCAAAGATCACTGACAAATATAATAGTCATGGAAAAGTTAGAAGTATTATGTGAATTATCAGAACATGGCACAGAGACACAAATGAGTAAATTTTGTTGGAAAAAGGCTTCTTTATGCAGCCTTGCTTTATTTAATTTGCAAAAGTTGCAATGTTTGCAAAGTACAATAGAACAAAGTGAAATAAAATGAGATATGCCTTGATTTATGATGACTTCCTAATATGAAAAAAATGATATATGCCTATAGATTTTTGTGTTTCTTAATTTCAGAAAATTTATACTCAAAACTGAATCAAACGTGCAAGAAAAATTGCACCATTTATATATTAACATTTATTGGGAGCCTACTTTTAATTATGGATTCTCAGGTATTGGTTAATATAGGCATGAATGAGAAAACTATAATACCTGCTTGGTAAAGTGAAGTGAAGTGAAGTCGCTCAGTCATGTCCGAATCCCAGGCACCCCATGGACTGCAGCCAACCAGGCTCCTCCATCCATGGGATTTGCCAGGCGAGAGTACTGGAGTGGGTTGCCATTGCTTGATAAAAAGTCCACCTAATTCATTATAGAAATAGCACAAATCTCAGAAATTTATTTTAGTATTATGAAGGTAATAAAAGCTAAATCATTGATTATTTGATGAAGAAACTGCAGCCCACAGACTTTGGATGGTTTGTTAAAGTTCATAACTAATTACTATCAGATTGATCTAAGACTCAAGTCTTCTAAATGTGCCCAATATGGCATAATTTTACCCATATGTTAAATTTCCAATTATTATTCACTCCTAGAATTATTGAAGATAAATGACTGACATACATTTTTGTTACTTTGAATTCTTTTTTCCTAAAAATATTGTGCTTATATATTTGCAGAGAGAGAGAGACCCTAAAAATATGACCTAAAATTTTTCAAAGAAAAAGTCACTGCTAATACTAACCTAACACTAATTAGAAATGTGAATTTCCAGGGAAAAACACAGTTTGGGAAAAACCTGCCATCGCATATTAATTTTCAGTATTCATTTTTTATGGCTGAGATGATAAAGGTTCACAATGTCAAAGAAGCATTATACAGACATCAGTTTTCTAATAGATGCCTGAACAGAAAATGTTTCAGTTAATCTGATTGATTTTCAAGCTATTTTGAAATCACTGGTGGACTTTAGAAAGCCTCCTAAAGAGGATTTGTTTTCAACAACTCCTCAGGTTAAAATGGTTAACAGCTGGATTAAGTGTTGTATGTTAAGTGACCTGAAAGAGGAAGGGAGAGAGCACAAATGAATAATTTGCAGAAATACACTTTATTTCCACTAAAAACACAAACAAATAAACAAAAAGAAAAGGTTGACTACTGAAATTTTGGAATTGGGAATGATCTTAGGTAAAATTGGGATAATTTCTATCTGCTAAGCATTTTGCTAAGTACATCATTCAGTTGAGTTCAGTCGCTCAGTCGTGTCTGACTCTTTGCGACCCCATGAATCACAGCACACCAGGCCTCCCTGTCCATCACCAACTCCCAGAGTTCACTCAAACTTATGTCCATTGAGTCAGTGATGCCATCCAGCCATCTCATCCTCTGTCGTCCCCTTTTCCTCCTGCCCCCAATCCCTCCCAGCATCAGAGTCTTTTCCAATGAGTCAACTCTTCACATGAGGTGGCCAAGTACTGGAGTTTCAGCTGTAGCATCATTCCTTCCAAAAAACACCTAGGGCTGATCTCCTTTAGAATGGACTGGTTGGATCTCCTTGCAGTCCAAGGGACTCTCGAGTCTTCTCCAACACCACAGTTCAAAAGCATCAATTCTTTGGCGCTTAGCTTTCTTCATTATTTAACTGTAATACTCACAATGCATTATAACTACAATAGTAATATCTTCATTGGCTGATGTAGAAATGAGAGCATCCTAATTTCATTTTCTTTTTCAAATAAGAGAACTAAAATTTGGAAAGAGACTTGACTTGCTCGACACATACAACAATCTCTCTTATATCCCTTAAATATTTCTAGACTTCTCTGGTGGCTCAGGTGGTAAAGAATCTGCCTGAAATACAGGAGATCATGTTTTGATCTCTGGATTAGGAAAATACCCTGGAGAAGGGAATGGCTACACACTCCAGCATTATTGCCTGGACAATTCCATGAACAGAGGAGCCTGACAGACTACAGCCATGGGATCACAAAGAGTTAAACAGGACTTAGTGATTAGCACTCACAACTATCTCAACAACAACAGACTTTAGCAGTTTAGTGAATTAGGACCTCTGACTCTCCTGATCTCCACTTCTGGTTTAGCATTTAATTACCTTCATAGGGCTTCTGTTGTGGTTCAGCTGGTAGAGAATTTGCCTGCAGTGCGGTAGACCTGGGTTCAGTCCTTGGGTTGGAAAGATCCAAGGGAGAAGGGAAAAGCTATCTACTTCAGTATTCTGGTCTGGAGAATTCGATGGACTGTTAGAACTGGACATGGAACAACAGACTGGCTCCAAATGGGGAAATGAGTACATCAAGGCTGTATATTGTCTCCCAGCTTATTTAACTTATATGCAGAGTACATCATGCGAAATGTCAGGCTGGATGAAGCACAAGCTGGAATCAAGATTGCTGGGGAAAATATTAATAACCTGTGATATGCAGATGACACCATCCTTATGGAATAAAGTGAAGAGGAACTAAAGATCCTCTTGATGAAAATGAAAAAGGAGAGTGAAAAAGTTGGCTTAAAACTCAACATTCACAAAACTAAGATCATGGCATCAGGTTCCATCATGCCATGGCAAACTGATGGAGAAATAATGGAAACAGTGACAGGCTTTATTTTCTTGGGCTCTGAAATAACTTCAGATGTTGACTGCAGCCATGAAATTAAAAGATGCTTGCTCCTTAGGGGAAAGCTATGATCAGCTTTGATAGCATATTAAAAAGCAGAGACATTACTTTGTTGACAGAGTCCACCTAGTCAACACTATGGTTTTTTCAGTAGTCATGTATGGATGTGAGAGTTGTAATATAAAGAAAACTGAGCAACTGAGCACAGAAGTATTGCTGCTTTTGAACTGTGGTGTTGGAAAAAACTCTTGAGAGTCCCTTGGACTGCAAGGAGATCAGCCAGTCAGTCCTAAAGGAAATCAGTCCTGAATAGTCACTGCAAGGACTGATGCTGAAGCTGAAGCTCCAATACTTTGGCCACCTGATATGAAGAATTGAGTCATTGGAAAAGACCTGATGCTGGGAAAGATTGAAGGTAGGAGGTGAAGGGGACCACAGAGAATGAGTTGGATTGATGGCATCGCCGACTGGATGGACTTTAGTTTGAGTAAGCTCTGTGGGTTGGTGATGGACAGGGAAGCCTGGTGTGCTGCAGTCCATGGGGTAACAAGTAGTTGGACAAGACTGAGAGACTGAACTGATCTACCTTCACAAATACCATATATATGTTTATGGAAATAGATGGCTAGGTAGGTAGATATTTGATAGATATATAAGATAGATATGAAAATATGTATCCTGAAAATATGAGGAGGAAATCTGTAGGATTCTAATAATACTTAATACTAAAGTTAACAATAATAAATTATATAAACATTCTTTGAAGATGTTCTGCAGTACAAATATTAACACTTAATTTTTTAATTTCAATAAAATAAGATTTACATAAAATTCCACTTAAAAAACAAAAGTCCATGTATTCTCTTATTCCTGTTTTAAGTATAAATATACATTTGTGCATGTGTGCTAAGTTGCTTCAGTCATGTCTGACTCTTTGTGACCCAATGAACTGTAGCTGGCAAAGTTCCTCTGTCCATGGGATTTTCCAGGCAAGAACATTAAAGTGGATTGCCATGACCTCATCCAGGGTGTCTTCCTGACCCAAGGATCAAACCTACATCTCTTATTTCTCCTGCATTGGCAGGCGGGTTCTTTATACAACTAGTACAAATATGGTCATATCCTATTATATAATGAATATTTTAAGACATATAATTAATGGTTCTGTTTGAATTGATTTTTATTTTTCATACACATTTAACTTTTACTTCAGGGAAAACTTTCATTATGTGCATACTGGTTTAAAAACACAGGAAATTCTCTTTATGTTATTTTCTATAATAAAAGATTTCTACATGTACGAAAGGAAGAAAAACACTTTTTGAATAATATTTGCGTCTATGTATGGGATTTTCCTTTCTATGTAAATAAAGATGAAATTAAAACAAGATAATCAACTTTTCACTTCTATATATAATAGTCATTTATGTTCAGCTTAGCAAAGACTAAAAAAATAAAGAAGACAAAAATAATCTGCAATTTATTCATTTAGCAATAATTATTTTGCCTGGTCTTTATTTTGCCTACAAAAGTGCATATGACTGTGTCTGTGTGAATGTGTATGTGTAAACATATGGTGTACTTACTTCCAGGATATGATTTTCCATATCATTATATGAAAAAGACTTCTGTGTGAATAAATTTTGTAGAAAAGTATAGATAATAATGATTATGATTATGATTACTTGATTTTATGAAGTAAAATTTAAACTAGGCTTAGTTCAAACTGAGAAATATTACTCACAGGTATCATTCTAAGTCTAAAAGACAGATGGAGAATGTTAATCTCCGCCATTATCTGTTTCACTAATATTTTATATAATAAATACCTTCCACATTTCATTTGTCTTGGTGCTTGTGATATAGAAAATTAGCCGTTTTTAACTCTGGGAGTTGGTGATGGACAGGGAGGCCTGGTGTGCTGTGGTTCATGGGGTGGCAAAGAGTCAGACACGACTGAGTGACTAAACTGAACTGAACTGAATATAAAGTTAAAACATTAGTTTAAAATGTTACATGCAAATGAACAACAACAAAAAATGAAATATGCTTGGGAAATGCATAATTTTTATTTCCTGCCTTATAAATTTTCCATCTTCCAAATTCTTTGGGGTCAACATACAGTATTTTTATAATCAGAAAAATAAACATTATGACATTTGAGAAGTTGACGAAATTTAGCTACATCATAAAACAAAGGATGAATTATTTGAATCGACTTTTTAGAGGATAAAAGTTATTTTAAAAAGTCAAATGACTCAGAGGATTTACAAGTTGTTTCATATAAAAAGTTTTCAATATCTAGCTTTTTAAATAAAATAAAAAGCAATATAAAGTAATTTGCCAGCTTCAGATTCAATATGACAGAAATTGACTGAGGTTGATCATATTAATAGGAACCAATAGTTTGTATATACATATTAAGGATATCTTGAAGAGGAGATGTACTAAAAAATGAAATTTTCATGAAGACTCATTACAAAAAGCATTCTACAGATTCAATGCAATCCCTATCAATCTACCAGCAGCATTTTTCACAGAAATAGAACAAATAATTTGAAGATTTGTATGAAATACAAAAAAACCTCGAATAGCCAAAGCAATCTTGATAAAGAAGAATGGAACTGGAGGAATCAACTTGCCTGACTTCAGGCTCTACTACAAAGCCACAGTCATTAAGACAGTATGGTACTGGCACAAAGACAGAAATATAGATCAATGGAACAAAATAGAAAGCCCAGAGATAAATCCACACACGTATGGACACTTTACCTTTGACAAAGGAGGCAAGAATATACAATGGATTAAAGACAATCTCTTTAACAATTAGTGCTGGGAAAACTGGTCAACCACTTGTAAAAGAATGAAACTAGATCACTTTCTAACATCACACACAAAAATAAACTCAAAACGGATTAAAGATCTAAACGTAAGACCAGAAACTATAAAACTCCTAGAGGAGAATATAGGCAAAACACTCTCCTGCATAAATCATAGCAGGATCCTCTATGATCCACCTCCCAGAACATGTATACTATCATGTAAGAATTGAATCGCCAGTCTATGTCTGACGCAGGGTGCAGCATGCTTGGGGCTGGTGTATGGGGATGACCCAGAGAGATGTTTTGGGGAGGGAGGGGGGAGGGGGGTTCATGTTTGGGAACGCATGTAAGAATTAAAGATTTTAAAATTAAAAAAATAAAAAACTAAAAAAAAAAAAAGCAAAAATAAACAAATGGGATCTAATTAAAATTGAAAGCTTCTGCACCACAAAGGAAACTATAAGCAAGGTGAAAAGATCGCCTTCAGAATGAGAGAAAATAATAGCAAATGAAGCAACTGACAAACAACTAATCTCAAAAATATACAAGCAACTTATGCAGCTCAACTCCAGAAAAATAAACGACCCAATCAAAAAATGGGCCAAAGAACTAAATAGACATTTCTCCAAAGAAGACATACAGATGGCTAACAAACACATGAAAAGGTGTTCATAATCACTCATTATCAGAGAAATGCAAATCAAGACCACAGTGAGGTATCATTTCACACCAGTCAGAATGTCTGCGATCCAAAAGTCTACAAGCAATAAATGCTGGAGAGGATGTGGAGAAAAGGGAACCCTCTTACACTATTGGTGGGAATGCAAACTAGTACAGCCACTATGGAGAACAGTGTGGAGACTCCTTAAAAAAATTGCAAATAGAACTGCCTTATGACCCAGCAATCCCACTGCTGGGCATACACACCAAGGAAACCAGAATTGAAAGAGACACATGTACCCCAATGTTCATTGCAGCACTGTTTATAATAGCCAGGACATGGAAACAACCTAGATGTCCATCAGCAGATGAGTGAATGAGAAAGCTGTGATACATATACACAATGGAGTATTACTCAGCCATTAAAAAGAATACATTTGAATCAGTTCTAATGAGATGGATGAAACTGGAGCCGATTATACAGAGTGAAGTAAGCCAGAAAGAAAAACACCAATACAGTATACTGACACATATATATGGAATTTAAAAAGATGGTAATGATGACTCTGTATGCAAGACAGCAAAAGAGACACAGATGTATAGAGCAGACTTTTGGACTCTGAGGGAGAGGGTGGGATGATTTGGGAGAATGGCATTGAAACGTGCATACTATCATGTAAGAAATGAAGTGCCAGTCTATGTTTGATACAAGATACAGGATGCTTGGGCCTGGTGCACGGGGATGATTCAGAGAGATAATATGGGTTGGGAGGTGGGAGGGGGATTCAGGATTGGGAGCTCGTATACACCCATGGCGAATTCATGTCAATGTATGGCAAAACCAATACAGTATTGTAAAGTAAAATAAAGTAAAAATAAAATTTAAAAAAAAGTGTCTTACAGTCAAAAAGAAAGAAAGGACCTCTAATTCTGAGTGCCAGTCACTAGACCAGTTCAGTTCAGTTGCTCAGTCGTGTCAAACTCTTTTCTACCCCATAGTCTGCAGCATGCCAGTCTTTCCTGTTCATCACCAACTCCTGTAACTTGATCAAACTCATATCCATTGAATCGGTGATGCCATTCAACCATCTCATCCTCTGTCATCCCCTTCTCCTCCTGCCTTCAATCTTTCACAGCATCAGGGTCTTTTCCAATGAATCAGTTATTTGCATCAGGTGGCCAAAATATTGGAGATTCAGCTTCAGCATCAGTTCTTACAGTGAATATTCAGGACTGCTTTCCTCTAGGATTGACTGGTTTAACTCCTTGCAGTCCAGGGAACTCTCAAGAGTCTTCTTCAACACCACAGCTCAAATGCATCAGTTCTTCTGCATTCAGCCTTCTTTATGGTCCAACTGTCACAACCATACATGACTACTAAAAAACCATAGCTTTGACCAGATGGACCTTTGTCAGTAAAGCAATGTCTCTGCTTTTCAATATGCTGTCTAGGTTGGTCATAGGTTTACTTCTAAGGAGCAGCATCTTTTAATTTCATGGCTCCATTATCATCTGCAGTGACTTTGCATCTCAAGAAAATAAAGTCTGTCATTGTTTCCATTGTTTCCCCATCTATTTGCCATGAAGTGATGGGACAGGATACCATGCTTTTCATTTCTTGAATGTTGAGTTTTAAGCCAGCTTTCCACTCTTCTCCTTCACTTTCATCAAGAGGCTCTTTAGTTCCTCTTTGCTTTGGGCCATAAATACTAGACCAGTGCCTGTCAAATTCTAATGAACTTGTGAATAACCTGGGGATTCTGTTGATATGTAGATTCTTAATCAACAGATCTTGAGTTGATGCCTAGAATCCTGAATTTCTCATAACATCCAAGTGATAGTCACAAAGACGATCTCTAGACCACTCTTTGAATGGCAGGATTCTAGTAACTTTATTAGTCTCTTTATGTATTGGCCTTTAGTTTATGACATTGTTGTTGTTCAGTTGCTAAGTCTTGTCTGACTCTTTGTGAACCCAAGGACTGCAACATTCCAGGCTTCCCTGTTCTTCACTATCTCCAGGAATTTGATCAAACTCATGTCCATTGAGTACACGATGGCATCAAAGCATCTCATCCTCTGTCACCCCTTTTTACTCCAGCCCTCATTGTTTCCCAGCATCAGGATCTATTCTAATGAATCAGCTCTTTGCATCAGGTGGTCAAAACTTCAACATCAGCATCAATTCTTCTAAAGAATATTCAGGGTTGATTTGCTTTAGGATTGCCAGGTTTTATCTCATTCCTCTCCAAGAGACAGTTTATCATATTTATGATGCTATTGAGCGCAGTTCAGGCTCTCAATTTGTCCAACTCTTTGCAACCAAATAGACTGCAGCACAACAGTCTTCCCTGCCCATCACCAAATCATAGAGCCTACTCAAATTCATGTCCATTGCATCAGAAATGCCATGCAACCATCTCATCCTCTGATGGCCCCTACTCCCACCTTCAATCTTTTGAGCATCAGGGTCTTTTCCAATGAGTCGTTTCTTTGCATCAGGTGGACAGAATATTGGAGCTTGAGCTTCAGCATCAGCCCTTCCAATGAATATTCAGGACTGATTTCCTCTACAATTGATTGGTTGGATCTCCTTGCAGTCCAAGAGACTCTCAAGAGTCTTCTCCAGCACCACTGTTCAAAACCATCAATTCTTCTGTGCTCAGCTTTCTTTATAGTTCAACTTTCATATCCATACATGACTACTGGAAAAACCAACGCTTTGACTAGATGGACCTTAGTCGGCAAAGTAATGTCTCTTTTGTTTAAAATGCTGTCTAGGTTGGTCACAGCTTTTGTTCTAAGGAGCAAGCATCTTTTAATTTCATGGCTGCAGTCACTATCTGCAGTGATTTTGGAGCCCCCCAAATTAAAGTCCATCGCTGTTTCCATTGTTTCCCCATCTATTTGCCATGAAATGATAGGACCAGATGCCATGATCTTAGTTTTCTGAAGATGGTTTTCTGGAAATCTCTTGATTTTTCAATGATCCTGTAAATGTTGGCAATTTGATCTCTGGTTCCTCTGCTTTTTCTAAATCCAGTTTTGAAAATCTGGAAATTTAGAGTTCAGGTACTGTTGAAAGAATTGAAGAATTGAAGGCTTGAAGAATTATGAGCATTTACTTCACTAGCATGTGAGATGAATGCAGTTGTGCTGGAGTTTCAACATTCTTTGGCATCATTGCCTTTCTTTGGGATTGGAATGAATACTAACCTTTTCCAATTATGTGGCCACTGCTGAGTTTTCCAGATTTGTTGGCATATTGAGTGCAGCACTTTCAAAGCATCATCTTTTAGCATTTGAAATAGCTCAGCTGGAATTCCATCACCTCCACTGGCTTTGTTCATAGTGATGCTTCCTAATGCCCACTTGACCTCGCATTCCAGAATGTCTGGCTCTAGGTAAATGATCACATCATCATGGTTATCTGGGTCATGAAGATCTTTTTTTGTATAGTTCTTCTGAGTATCCTTGCCACCTCTTCTTAATAACATCTGTTTCTATTAGGTACATAGCCATTTCTGTCCTTCATTGTGATCATCTTTGTGTGAAATATTCCCTGGGTATCTCTAATTTTCTTGAAGAGATCTCTAATTTTCTTGAAGAGCTCTCTAATCTTTCCCATTCTATTGTTTTCCTCTATTTCTTTGTGCTGATCACTGAGGAAAGCTTTCTTATCTCTCCTTGCTATTCTTTGGAACTCTGCATTCAGATGCTTATATCTTTCCTTTTCTCCTTTGCTTTTCACTTCTCTTCTTTTCTAAGCTATTTTTAAGGCCTCCTCAGACAACCATTTTGCCTTTTTGCATTTCTTTTTCTTGGGTATGGTCTTGATCACTGCCTCCTGTACAGTGTCATGAACCTCTCTCCATAGTTCTTCACACACTCTATCAGATCTAATCCCTTGAATCTATTTGATCTTCAACTGTATAATCATAAGGGATTTGATTTAGGTCATACCTGAGTGGTCTAGTGGTTTTCCCTACTTTCCTCAATTTAAGTCTGAATTTGGCAGTAAGGAGTTCATGATCTGTGCCACAGTCGGCTCCCAGTCTTGTTTTTGCTGACTATAGAGTTTCCCCATCTTTGGCTTCAAAAAAAAAAAAAAAAAATCTGATTTTGGTATTGACCATATGGTGTTGTCCATGTGTAGAGTCTTCTCTTGTGTTGTTGGAAAAGGGTAGTTGCCATGACCAATGCGTTCTCTTGGCAAAACTCTGTTAGCCTTTGACCTTCATTTTGTACTCTAAGGCCAAATTTGCCTGTTACTCCAGGTATCTCTTGACTTCTTACTTTTGCATTCCACTCCCCTATAATTAAGAGGACATTTTCTGGGGGGTATTAGTTCTAGAAGGTCTTATAGGTCTTCATCGAACCTTTCAACTTCAGCTTCCTCAGAGTTACTGGTCAGAGTATAGACTTAGATTACTGTGATACTGAATGGTTTGCCTTGGAAACAAAAAAGATCATTCTGTTGTTTTGAGATTGCATTCAAGTACTGAATTTCGGACTCTTTTGTTGACTATGATGACTACTCCATTTCTTCTAAGGGATTCTTGCCCACAGTAGGAGATATAATATTCATCTGAGTTAAATTCACCTATTCCAAAGTATACAGTCCATGGAATTCTCCAAGCTACCCACTCCAGCGGAGTGTGTAGCCTCTCCCTTCTCCAGGGGATCTTCCCAACTCTTGGATCAAACCCACATCTTCCACATTTCAGAAGGATTCTTTCTCTGCTGAGCCACCAGGGAAATCCAATACTGGAGTGGGTAGCCTATCCCTTCACCAAGCAATCTTTCACACCAGGAATCAAACCAGGGTCTCCTGCATTGCTGGTGGTCTTTACCACCAGAGTTACCAGGGAAGCCTCTAAATTTGGGGAAGGAAGCAGTTAAACAATTTCATGAAGCTCTCCTGGCAATTTGTTATTTTCCTATTGCTGCTCTAACAAATTACCACAAGTTCATTGGCTTAAGATAATAATATGAATTTAATATCTGTAAGTTCAATGGGTCAGATGTCTGAAATTGGATAAAATGAACACATTAGAAAGGAAAAATTCCTTTCAGAGACTCTAGGTTGTAACCTATTTCCTTGCCTTTTCCAGGTTTTACAAGCTTCCATCATTTGTTGGCTCTGGCTTCATTCCTGCATCTTGGAAGCCAGCAAAATATGCCTGAGTCCTTCCCATGTTGCTATTTCCCAAGTCCTCTGCTTCAGTTATCACATCTCCTTCTCCAGCTCTGACTCTTTTCTGCCTCATTCTTCTTTTAATCCCTAGTTGATTACATTGAAACCAATTGGATAATCCATCATTATCTCCCTGTTTTAAGGATGCCTGATTGAAGGTGAAGTCGCTCAGTCATGTCTGACTCTTTGCGACCCCGTGGACTGTAGCCTACCAGGCTCCTCCATACAGGGGATTCTCCAGGCAAGAATACTGGAGTGGGTTGCCATATCCTTCTCCAGGGGATCTTCCCAACCTAGGGATCGAACCCAGGTCTCCCTCATTGGAGGCAGATGCTTTAAACTCTGAGCCACCAGGGAAGCCCCAAGGATGATTAGCAACCTTAATTCCATCTATAATCTAATTCCCCTTTGACATGGGTTATGGATTGAATTTTGTTACCTCAAAAGATATGTTCAAGTCTTAGCACCTGGTATCTTCTAATGTGACCTTAGTTGGAAATAGTGTCTTTGTAGATATAATTAAGTTGAGGTCATCAGAGTTTTCTCTAATCTAATATGACTGCTGTTCTTATATGAAGAGGGAAATTTGGACACAGACATATAGAGAGAATGTGTAATAATTAAAGAAGGCAGATATTTGAGTAATGAAGCTGGAATCAAGATATGCCAACCAGAACTAGGAAGAGACAAGGCAGGATTCTACCCAGTTTCCTAGGTAGCATGACTGTGCTTATACCATAATTTTGGATGTTTAGCCTCCGAAACTATGAGAGAATAAATTTATGTTTTAACCTATGTGTTTGTACTATTCTGTTACCAGAATAAAAAAAAATTAATGTATATTCACTAATTTATTGGACTAGGAAATAAACATCTTTAGAGAGCTCTCTGACAGTCCTCTTACCACAGGTGGAAAGTGACTTCTGAAGTTGACTTAAATGTGGCAGTGTTCTGAATAATATTTGGAGGAAAATATACTGTCCTCAAGTCATCTTTGGTGGATATCCAAAAGCTTAGTTGGCATTAAGAAAATAATCTTAAATTCCTAGAGAAATTGTCCAAAATAGACTGTTAATGTATTACCCAAAGGTTTCCCATAAGCATGATTCATATAAGATTAATGATTAACACCAATTATTTAAGATATCTAAACTCCCTGGAATATGAGGTGGTGTAGCTCTTTCCACTCCTGATTACTTTTTGCATGAGGAAAAATCTCTAATGATGCATTCTGTTTTGC
The DNA here is from genome assembly GCF_042477335.2 of Ovis canadensis. NCBI lineage: Eukaryota > Metazoa > Chordata > Mammalia > Artiodactyla > Bovidae > Ovis > Ovis canadensis. Next base: position 68,203,188 of record NC_091250.1, read on the forward strand.
CTCATTTTGTATTCTTCATTACGTGTCATAAAGATGAATTTGGAAGAACAATTAAGTATCTGTAGCTCTCTGTGCCATTAGCTTAACAGTGAAGTCACCATGCAGGAAACCTCTAGTGCCCCATTACTGCCACGACTGTGTTATGAGTTATATGTTATGTTCCCCCAAAATTCATACATTGAAACCCTAGCCCCTGATGTGATGGTATTGGGAGGCAGAGCCTTTGAAAAGTTTTAAATTAGCTAATGAGAGTAGAACATTCATGATGGAATTAGTGCCCTTTTAAGAAGAAGAAGAGAGTAAAGGTCATGAGCATAGAGAGAGAAGCCAGTAGGCAAGCCAGGAAGTGAGTCTTCCACAGACACAGAATGTGCCAGCACCTTGATCTTGGACTTCTTAACCTCCAGAATTATGAGAAATAAATGTCTGTTGTTTAAACCATCCAGTTTGTGATATTTAAGGGCTTCCCTGGTGGAGCAGAGGTTAAAGTGTCTGCCTGCAATTTGGGAGACCTGGGTTCGATCCCTGGGTCGGGAAGATCCCCTGGAGAAGGAAACGGCAACTCACTCCAGTATTCTTGCCTGGAGAATCCCATGGACGGAGGAGCTTGGTGGGCTACAGTCCATGGGTCGCAAAAAGTCGGACACAACTGAGAAACTTCACTTTTTGTTATTGCAGCCAGAGAGGACAAAGATAGACCAGGTGAATCTATTTCACATTTCTAGTTTTCTGCAGAGGTAGGCCAGATTCTACAACACTATCTTTACTAGTAATAAATGTAACATCTAATTTATTTTGAGTGTTCTTTATTTTTTTATTCTTCAATACTTTTAAACCTCAGGAAAGTATAAGAAGTACTAGTTACTGCCCCCACGTCATCTCCTAACTACATTTACTAAAGGTTTTGTTACACGATTGTCTTTCTTCATCATCTTTCCTTTTCTATCACTTGCCTGCCTGAATGCAATGCCCATGTTGATGTAAAAATGAAAAGTTTTCCATTACATCTCAATTCCAATGACTAATTTTTAACTGTTGGCAACCTTTCCTCTGGCAACATCTTGAATCTCGTTTAATGTCACTTCTAATAGATCTTGTCATGAAGTTGCTAAAGCATCACTATTACCAGTAGATGAATAAAAAGGTAACACGTTACAATGGAAATTGAATGACTAGTTTTCACCTAAAATGTCCATCTTCCCATCTCCTTAATGTCCTCACTTCCATTTTACTTGCTTTCATGTCTCATGAACACTTAATTATTATTCAATTTCAGTGTGCATAAAACCCATCTGGGGAATATGTTAAATACATATGAATTTCACAGTTCTCTTAGGGATTTACTCTCATGTGGCTTGTAGTAATAACTCAAAATTACACACAAATACCACATAGAACAAACTGATATCCACATGAAAAACAATGATACTGTACTCTTTTCTTATACTATACAAAATTTAACTAAAAATTGATCGTAAATTTAAATATGGATCTTGAAACTTTAAAAATTCTTAGGAAAAAATACAATAGCAAATCTTTGATGTTTTCTTTGATATGACAACAAAAGCAGAAATGATAAAATTTTAAAAAATGTGTAAGTTGGAATTCATCAAAATTAAAAATACTTCTCTTGAGAATATTACCATGAAGAAAGTAAACACACAGTCCACAGAACCAGGGTGAAATAATGCATTCGTGTATTTGGTAAGGAATTGTATTCAAAATATATAAATAACTCTTGCAAGTCAGTAAAAAAGGTAAATCAAATAAAAATTCTGAATAGACATCTCCCCAAAGTAAACATATATCTTATATATGATGAAAAACTGTTCAATATAATTATCCATCAGGAAAATGAAAATCAAAACCACAATGAGATATATCACTTTATATCAATAGGATGGCTATGGACCTTCCTTTCTCTGATGATTTTTTAAAAATTTAATTCTTATTGTACTCTGTCATAAATTTATTTTTAAATTAACTTCTTTATCCTTATTCTCTTAACATACAATCATACTAATTTTTCCAGTGTTAACCTATAAAGGTGCTTATGTGCCTCCACCTATTGGCCCCCCAAAATAGAACCCTTGTTAAGGAACTAAGACGCCACATACCATGCATGGCATGGTTAAAAAATAAAAAAGGGTGAAAAGACAAGAGGAAAGTGATGAAGCCCATATCAAGTAAGCAGAAACAACTTCAGTGCTCTGATAAAGACCTTTATTTACACATCAAGAATATTCAGAATATCTTTCCATGACCACCTCTAAATAAAAGATTCTGTGAAGCAAAGAACTATTAGCTGGGAATATTACTGATACATTAGTTTGTGTTAGTCACTCAGTTGTGTCCAACACTTTGAGATCCCAAGAACTGTACCCCCCTCAACACCCCCGCCCGGGCTCCTCTGTCCATGGAATTCTTCAGGCAAGAATACTGGAGTGGGTAGCCATTCTCTTCTCCCAGAAGATCCTTTCATCCTCTTGATCCAGGAACTGAACCCAGGTCTCCGACATCACAGGCAGATTCTTTACCATTTGAGTTTACAATGCAGCAAGACAGATCTTCACAAATGCTGCATAAAAGATTTTCATTAAGTTAATGGCTTGAAACAATTATCTATTTATTAGATTATAGTTCTATATATCAGAATTTTGGGTTCTCTACTTAGGGTGTCACAAGGCCACCTCAGTGTATCAGTCAGGCTGGGCTTGTTATCTCTCATGGTTCTATGGAGAATTGCTTTCAAGCTCATTCAAAATGTTGGTAGAATACATTTCATTGAGTTGTAATTCAGGTCCCCAACTCCTTTCCACCAGTAGTGCCTCTTAGCTCCATAGGTCAACACACAGTCCTTTTCACAAGGCTCCCTTTATCTAAAATTAGCATTAGACCAAGTCCTTATCATACTTTGAATCTCTTTCAGTTATTTTGCTGCTACCAGTTGGAGATTATCTTTGCTATTAAAGGGCTCATATAGATAATCTCTATTTCAAGGTTGACTACTCCACATAGCATAATCACAATCAAGGGAAGAGTGCTTCATCAATTCTATCCTCAGTTATAGGAAAATGAATTATATAAGGTTATCCTTAAAATCTTTACACCACAGCTGCCCTGAACAAAATAAGGGTTTTGTTGTAAGAAGGTGAGAAGGGATACTGGATAAGACACAAAATATCCACCATAATCTTGAGCTCTACACTTAAATCACTGTTTTCTCATTCAGTCAACCTCTTGAAAATACCATGTACAATTGCTTACTTAATATCTTCAGTAATCTTTATTATTATCTTTATTATCTTCATGAACTACTCCAATCTCACTTCCTTCCCACCACACTAATTAATGGAAGTAGTCACTAAAGATTTTGAGCTAGGCAGCAGGAATAGGATGAAGGGGAGTTTTCTTTCAATTACAACAGAAGATATGACACCTTGGGTTAAAGAGATAAAAGTTGCTGTGCTATTTCAATGATCATGCAAAGATGAAAGTATCCCATTCACTAACATATTGTGATTCTCTTCCATTTAAATAGTAGGCAGCCAGCAGTTGCATAGATCCTGAACAAGCTCAGGCTGGTTGTGTAGATTGAATAGAAAAATTAACCAGAAAAGCTCAAAGACAAAGTAAGCATATAAGTAAGAATTACCAGATATTAGAAGAGAGCCAGCATTGTAAAAGAGTGAAAATAGAAAAGTTTCAGTAGATATGTTGAACAGGATGTTAAAGCAAGTAAAACTAATATCAACAGAGTGATTCAAAAATATACTGGATGAGTTAAAATACCATAAAAAATAAAAATTATTATGGGGAAATAACACTTAGGATGAACATGCAATAAGACAGTTAAGGAACACATTAATGAGCTTGTAGATAAAGCTGAGAAATATACTGGAGCATGTCACAAAGTCACATGGATATGTAATTAATGAAAAGTAAGTTAGAAATTAGAAAATAACTCAGGAGTTCAATGTTTGCCTAGCAGAAAAAGAGATGAGAAGAGTTTGAAGTCAATGCTCAAGATGATATGGGACTGGTGGAACATTAAAGAAAAAACTAGGCCCCTATAAAATTTTTTGATAATTTTCTACATTTAGGAAAAGAGAAAATCCTATATGTCTTCAAGGGGAGAGTTACAGTTAATCTACAGAGGCAAGAATAAAAATGAGATATGCATCTGTTTATCTATAGTTAATAATATTGATTGTAATATTAGAAGACAGTGTGACAGTAATCATGAGGAAAAATAATTTAAAAGGTCCATTTCAATAGGCAGCCAAAATATAATAACTGTATGAAAATTAAAGATATGTTCATATTTATAAGATCACTATCTGAAATAATTTTACAGGGTACACCCCAAACAGTAAAGAATAGCTATCCTAGAGATAGAAATATATTTTTCCCTGAAGAATATTTTTAGAATCTAAAGGTAAAAATTACTTTTCTATTTTGAACAATAATAATAGTAAAACATTTTTATTTACCTTATTACACATTCCTTTGAATAAAACAGATGCTTTTGACCATTTATCTAGTGAATACATAAAATATATGCCAGTATGAAATGCATAGTATGTTCAAACAATGTTAAAAATCTAAATGCTAAAATATTCAGAATTTTTAATATCTTCCTGCTTTTACAGCCTATATTACTAGATATAGTGTTGTTTCCAACATAATCTCAGTATTACCATTTAGTTCTAAGCATACAGTAATATACATATTTTGCTAGTGACTTTAGAGGTAAATTATTTCACCATAAAATTAAAAATCTGTAGGAATTTAAGAGACTCCAAAGAAAATGCAAAATGTATGACTATCATGTTGGCTGAACAGGCCTTATGAGCTATGAAGACAGAGATTAATCAAAATAGAATCAATATTCAATTATCTGTGAGAGATTGTATATGATTACTGGGATCTGTCACTGTGTGTACAACTGGATTCTAAGTCATATATAAACAGCTAAAAGAATTGCATATTTCCTGTTTTCTGTCTATTGCCCTTAGTACATTACAGGCTTAATAAAGGACTCATTTTGTTGAATTTTTTGAGTGCAAGTGACTCAACCAAATCAAGAGGGAATGTGTTCGCTCATCAAATGGGAATTTTAAAGGAAGAGATTTTAGGGTCATCTAGTCAAATATCAAAGGTCATCTAGTCAAACATCAAAGGTTACTTAGTCAAACAACAAAGGTCAATCTATTCAAAGCTATGGTTTTTCCAGTGGTTATGTATGGATGTGAGAGATGGACTATAAAGAAAGCTGAGTGCCTGTCTCTATGTGATTTTCTTTTGAAGATGAATATTTGGTAAAATTAGTGCATACAAATTATTCTGAAAATATATATGTAATTTTTGTGAGGAAATCTTATTGCATTGTTTATAAGACAAACAATGGAGGGATGTATATTTTAAAAATATTCAATTAAAATATTTTTTTAAATATCATTTGTAATAACTATACACAAAAGGTATATATTAAGTTTAAAACATTTGTATTGATTTCCTTTAATTTATATAGAAATCAGTTATCAGGGCTACAAAAAGGAATAAGCTGGAAATTTTAGATACTATTAGATCACTGAGGCATGTTTAATTTTCCTTTCAGTGAGTGACATTTATTCTGGCATTTAAACATAATTAACCACATTAGGAAGAGGTGGCAAGAATGCAGAGAAGAATTATACATAAAAGGTCTTAGTGACCTGGATAACCAAAATGGTGTGGCCACATACCTGCAGTCGAAGTAGGCCTTATGAAACGTTACTACAAACAAAGCTAGTGGAGGTGATGGAATTCCAGTTGAGATTTTTCAAATCCTAAAAGATGATGCTATGAAAGTGCTGCACTCAATATGGCAACAAATTTGAAAAACTCAGCAGTGGCCACAGGACTGGAAAAGGTCAGTTTAATCACAAATAGGTGGGGAAACAATGGGAATGCTAAGTCACTTCAGTCGTGTCTGACTCTGTGTGACCCCATAGATGGCAGCCCACCAGGCTCCCCCATCCCTGGGATTCTCCAGGCAAGAACATTGGAGTGGGTTGCCATTTCCTTCTCCAATGCATGAAAGTGAACATTGAAAGTGAAAGTGAAGCTGTGTCCGACTCTTAGTGACCCCGTAGACTGCAGCCCACCAGGCTCCTCCATCCATGGGATTTTCCAGGCAAGAGTACTGGAGTGGGGCATCATTGCATTCTCCACAATGGGAATAGCTAGAGTTTATTTTTGTGAGCTCCAGAATCACTGCAGATGGTGACTGCAGTCATGAAATTAAAAGACGCTTGCTCCTTGGAAGAAAAGCTATGACAAACCCAGGCAGCATATTAAAAAACATACACATCACTTTGCTACCAAAGGTCCATCTAGTCAAAGCTATGGTTTTTCCAGTAGTCATGCATGGATGTGAGAGTTGGACTATAAAGAAATTGGAGTGCCAAAGAATTCATGTTTTTGAACTGTGATGTTGTAGAAGACTCCTGAGAGTCCCTTGGACAGCAAGGAGTTCAAAGCAGTCAATCTTAAAGAAAATCGACTCTAAATATTCGTTGGAACGACTGACGTTGAAACTCCAATACTTTGGCCACCTGATGCGAAGAGCCAACTCATTGGAAAACACTGTGATGCTGGGCAAGATTGAGAGCAGGAGGAGAAGGAGGCGACAGGATGAGATGGTTGAATGGTATCACCGACTCAGTTGACATGAGTTTGAGCAAACTCCAGGAGATGAAGGACAGGGAATCCTGGTGCACTGCATTTCATGGATCCCAAAGAGTCAGACACAACTGAGCGACTGGAAAACAACAATTTAGGTTTCTCAATTTTTGGCCCATGTTTTAAGAGATCTACTTGGGTGAAAAGTTAATATATTTTGTTTCATATGTCGTGCTTGAATTCTGCCTCTTTCAAAATTTTTTAGTATTGCTAATATTAGCAAAATTTTCAAGTGTTTATTCTACCCTTACTATAGTAACCTTTATGAAGACTTTTATATTTGGTTATTTTCTATCCTATATGATTTTTGCTGGCGACGGAATGAAACATCAACACTGCAGAGTGGTTTGAATCTTTATATTTTAACACTTGCTTCTTACAGCTGCTTTATTTTATATCCCTTGCACAACAACCTACAGGGCAAGCTTCCAAGCACTATGATTCAAAGACTATACAGTGCGCAGGCGCAGGGCGAGATAACCTTTACCTTGACTTATTTACTGCAGCTAAGACTTTGTTTTGGGGAACTTCCTTACCAACTTAGAATCCATTTTGTCCCAGGGTCTGTTCCTTTTGAGGAATCAGAGAAACATCCTTGTATGCAAGAAATGTTCTTTTCCCATGGGAACAAACAGGATTGTTAGCTGAACATCTCTTTTGCAAGAATGTTCAGCTCAGGTTGAGAGTCTCGTTTGCAAGCACTTCTCAACCTTCCTTAAACCTAGTTCCCTACACTGGGCAGAACATCTCGTTTGCAAGAATGTTCAGCCCTGGTTGAGAGTCTCGTTTGCAAGCACTTCTCAACCTTCTTTATACCTTGCTCCTTACAATTTTTATTTCAGACGTATGAGAGGGCATGGGGTAATATCTCAAAAATTCAAATTTGGTAGAAAGGCATTGTCACATATGTGACAAAGAAATTACTAAGGTGATTTTATAATTCCCCACATATAGCAAATATCCCACCTATGTGTTTGTCTTGAGTGTATGTTGAGATATAAAAAATCAATGAAAATCAATGAGAGATAAATTAAAATGGGTAGAAGTCACTTTGGGAGAAGGCAATGGCACCCCACTCCAGTACTCTTGCCTGGAAAATCCCATGGATGGAGGAGCCTGGTGGGCTGCAGTCTATGGGGTCGCTGAGTCTGACACGACTGAGCGACTTCACTTTCACTTTTCACTTTCCTGCATTGGAGAAGGAAATGGCAACCCACTCCATTGTTCTTGCCTGGAGAGTCCCAGGGACAGAGGAGCCTGGTGGGCTGACATCTATGGCGTCACACAGAGTCAGACACAAATGAAGCAACTTAGCAGCAGCAACAGAAGTCACTTTAACAGTTCTTAACTTGGGTTGGCTATAGTCTCTTTTGTCATATTGAAATACCCTCTCTATTTGGATTTGTCTTACATCTCAGGCCCCAACTAATGTGTTTTTAATCAATATATTTTTTTTACCCTTTAATCTATAGTAGATACCTTCAGTTCTCTAAAGGTAATATTAGGATTCTCTCATTTTGCTTTTTTTTTACTTTTCGCTGATATAAGTACTGATATGAGAACTCAGTTTAGCAATGGTCCTCTGGCACTCATCATGGTCTAGGAAAACTGCTTAGCTCCAAGCCTGAGTATGCTCATATACTATTAATAGATGTCAGGACATTTGATAGTATGTTGAGGAACAATAACAGGGCTTAAATTTGGCAATTTTAAAAATGTAGAAAGAGGCTGAAGAATATGTAACAATTCCACAGACTGTATAGTACATGGGGTCTCAAAGAGTCAGACATGACCGAGCAACTTTCACATAGCTATGGAACAGCCTGCTACATAATGCTGTACCTAAGCTGAGACAGTCTGGTCTAATTGCATTATTCTTCACCTCTTTTATTTAAGGATTAGAGAGTGCCATTTTACATAAGTACTCTTACTTTTTGTTTTGTTTTGTTTTAAATAAACTCCCTACTGAAGTTTAGTAGCAAGAATACTGGAGTGTTTGCCATTCCCTCCTCCACTGATTCAATGGGCAAGAACTTGGGCAAATGCCAAGAGATGATGAGGTACAGGGAGGCCTGGCATCCTGTAGTCCATGGGGTCACAAAGAGTTGAACGTGATTTGGCAATTGAAATTTTACATATTCCTCAGCATCTTGATCATTGTTTTACAAATATACAAATTAAGAAGTTGCATTAAATAACTTGTTCTTAATGAAATATTTAGAAATCTCAGTTATCATGAACTCCATGAGCTTTCAAGCTAAATATTTTAAACATTTTTAAAGTTATCTACTAATATTGCTGTTAATAGTTTTAAATAATGGTGTAGAAATTTCCAGATAACATCAACCAGAAAAGCTAGAATATTTTGAAAGTAAAATTTCATACATATCAAAATAAATAAATATATTAAATAATTTGTTGTTTTTCTGTCTTTGGGGATCTCTCCTGCTATCTGTGAGTTTCAACCAAACACTTTGCTTCTCTGAACAAATTTTAGGTAATTGTTAATAACAAAGGAGAGGATAAAGGACAAAGTTAGGTAAACATCAGTGTCTTCCAAAAAGAAGCAAGATATATTCTATATAGACACAAATAAATGTCCTTCTAGGCAACCTAAGTTGCAATCCATTTTACTGTTGCATTTTTATTATGAACACCTTATCTTGAAATTTCTTTTGCTTTACCTACTCTATTTTACCAAAAAGTTGGGAGAAATTCTGCAATTCTGCTTCTTTTATTTCTCTTGAAAGTGAAAAAGAAAGCCTTTCAGTCCTGTCTGATTCATTTTTACCCCATGGACTATACAGTCAATGGAGTTTTCCAGGCCAGAATATTAGAGTGGGTGGCCATTCCTTTCTCCAAGGGATCTTCTCAACTCAGAGATCAAACACAGGTCTCCCACACTGCAGGTGGAGTCTTTAGCAACTGAGCTATACTAACTGAGTTTAATGCTTATTTCTCTTAACATTATATTACCTACTCGTATAGTAGCCCTGTCCATGTCTTATTCTTTCTGCCATTAATATTTTGCATCATACCTCAGCTCATTTTAAATATCAATGTTTCTGACATTATGGGACAGTTGTATTCCATGTATTGCAATGTCTCACTTATTCACTCCCCAGTTCCTGCTCAAAATTATTCTTGAAAGAAAAAAGTTTTCTTTAGGTAGAGGCAACCACTCACTTATTTATGTGTTTTTCCACCCATTTGACAAATATTTGCTAAATACCTACTGTGGACCAATCACTTCATTAAACAATAAAAAAAGAACACAGAATCAGAGGCATATTTTCAAGAAATTCATATTTCAAAAGAAGAAACATATTAAAATAAAATTATAAATTGGAAATCTTCTTTCATCTTTTTATTGAATGAAATAGTTTTAAAATTCTCTAGTGATTTATAATTTTTACAAGTTTCACACACATGATTTCATATAATCCCATAATAATCCTATCTCCCACTAACCTTAGATTGACCCTCCCTTTCCCTGTCTCCACTGGGAATCATTAAATTGTTCCCTATATCAGTGAGTCTGCTTCACTTTTGTTTTATTAACTAGTTTGTTGTATTTTTTTTAGGTTCTACATATAGGTATTTGTTTTTCTCTGTCTGATAATTTACTTTGCATAATGTTCTCCAAGTCTATCCATGTTGCTGCAAATGGCAAAATTACATTCTTGGAATGTATGCAATACAATTCCATTGTATAAAATGAAGTGAAAGTCTGTCTCAGTCGTGTCTGACTCTTTGCGACCCCATGGACTATACAGTCCATGGAATTCTCCAGGCCAGAATACTGGAGTGGGTAACCTTTCCCTTGTCTAGGGGAATCTTCCCTCCCCAGGGATCAAATACAGGTCTCCCTCACCGCAGGTTGATTCTTTACCAGATGAGCCACAAGGGAAGTACAAGAATACTGAAGTGGGTAGCCTATCCCTTCTCCAGTGGATCTTCCTGACCCAGGAATTGAACCAGGGTCTCCTGTAATGCATGCAGATTCTTTACCAACTGAGCTATCAAGGAAACTTCTTTCCATTGTATATATATACCAAATCTTCTTTACCCATTCATCTGTTATGAGTCCTTAGGTTGCTTTCATTAATAATGATTGTATGAACATTGGGATGCATGTATCCTTTTTGTGTGTTTGTGGAAATCTTTGTTTCCCTTTCCAGTGTGTACTTTAGGTATTTTTGATGTGTGTAATTTTTTCATTTCCTTTATTAGTTTAGCAGATCCTTTCTAATTCTGCCTACATCTGTGTCAATATAAGTCCTAAGAATCATTATAAATATTCAGTCAATTATATTAGTCACAGATAGCCAGTGAACAGATAATGAAAACAATTTTTGATCAGTGGTAGAAATTATTTATTTCAAATTAAGATTATTTCTATTTGAGATACTTAGAACTCATGAATATGTTTACTGTCATACTCACAGATGTGTGGACTGTGAAAGTAATCCACAGCTACTGTATGTTAACAGGAATATTTTAGCTGATATAAAAAATCTACTAATTTCCCTAATTTTCTTTTGTCTTCTTTCTTCAATAATGTCATAAACTTATTTTATTTATTCAGCAAGATTTTATTGTCCTTATCCTTATTACAATTGTTTTAAATTATTTTCTGTGTATTTATTATGTTGTAAACCTCTGAGAAGCCATCACACGTTGAAGGTGAAGAAGGGTGCTGGTGAGGAGATACCCCTCATCCAAGGTAAAGAACAGCAGCTGCACCTTGCTGGAGCAGCAATGAAGAGATACCCCACGCCCAAGTTAAGAGAAACCCAAGTAAGATGGTAGGTGTTACAAGAGGGCATCAGAGGGCAGACACACTGAAACCATACTCACAGAATACTAGTCAATCTAATTACACTAGGACACAGCCTTCTCTAACAATGAAATTAAGCCATGCCCGCGGGGCAACCCAAGATGGGCAGGTCATGGTGGAGACAGCTGACAGAATGTGGTCCACAGGAGAAGAGAATGGCAAACCACTTCAGTATTCTTGCCTGAGAACCCCATGAACAGTATGAAAAGGCAAAATGATAGGATACTGAAAGAGGAACTCCCCAGGTCAGTAGGTGCCCAATATGCTACTGGAGATCAGTGGAGAAATAACTCCAGAAAGAATGAAGGGATGGAGCCAAAGCAAAAACAATACCCAGCTGTGGATGTAACTGGTGATAGAAGCAAGAACCCAGTATCGGATGTAATTTCCAATGCTGTAAAGAGCAATATTGCATAGGAACCTGGAATGTCAGGTCCATGAATCAAGGCAAATTGGAAGTTGTCAAACAGGAGATGGCAAGAGTGAACGTCAACATTCTAGGAATCAGTGAAGTAAAACGGGCTGGAACGGTTGATTTAACTCAGATGACCATTATATCTACTACTGTGGGCAGGAATCCCTCAGAAGAAATGGAGTAGCCATCATGGTCAACAAAAGAGACCGAAATGCAGTACTTGGATGTAGTCTCAAAAACGACAGAATGATCTCAGTTCATCTCCAAGGCAAACCATTCAATACCATGGTAATCCAAGTCTATGCCCCAACCAGTAATGCTGAACAAGCTGAATTTGAACGGTTCTATGAAGACCTACAAGACCTTTTAGAACTAACACCCCAAAAAAGATGTCCTTTTCATTATAGGGCTTGGAATGCAAAAATAGGAAGTCAAGAAACACCCGGAGTAACAGGAAAATTTGGCCATGGAATGCGAAATGAAGCAGGGCAAAGAATAAAAGTTTTGCCAAGAAAATACACTGGTCATAGCAAACACCCTCTTCCAACAACACAAGAGAAGACCCTAAACATGGACATCACCAGATGGTCAACACCAAAATCAGAATGATTATATTCTTTGCAGCAAAAGATGGAGAAGCTCTATACAGTCAACTAAAACAGGACCAGGAGCTGACTGTGGCTCAGATCGTGAACTCCTTATCACCAAATTCAGACTTAAATTGAAGAAAGTAGGGACAACTGCTAGACCATTCAATATGACCTAAATTAAATCCCTTATGATTATACAGTGGAAGTGAGAAATAGATTTAAGTGCCTAGATCTGATAGATAGAGTGCCTGATGAACTATGGAATAAGGTTAGTGACAGTGTACAGGTGACAGGGATCAAGACCACACCTTGGAAAAGAAATGAAGAAAGCAAAATGGCTGTCAGGGGAGGCCTTACTAACAGCTGAGAAAAGAAGAGAAGTGAAAAGCAAAGGAGAAAAGGAACGATATAAGCAACTGAATGCAGAGTTCCAAAGAAAAGCAAGAAGAGATAAGAAAGCCTTCTTCAGCAATCAATGCAAAGAAATAGAGGAAAAGAACAGAATGGGAAAGACTAGAGATCTCTTCAAGAAAATTAGAGATACCAAGAGAACAATTTCATGCAAAAATGGGGTCGATAAAGACAGAAAGGGTATGGACCTAACAGAAGCAGAAGATATTAAGAAGAGGTGGCAAGAATGCACAGAAGAACTGTACAAAAAAGATCTTCACAACCTGGATAATCACGATGGTGTGATCAGTCATCTAGAGCCAGACATCCTGGAATGTGAAGTCAAATGGGCCTTAGAAAGCATCACTATGAACAAAGCTAGTGGAGGTGATGGAATTCCAGTGGAGCTATTTCAAATCCTGAAAGATGATGCTGTGAAAGTGCTGCACTCAATATGCCAGCACATTTGGAAAACTCAGCAGTGGCCAAAGGACTGGAAACAGTCAGCTTTCATTCCAATCCCAAAAAAGGCAATACCAAAGAATGCTCAAACTACTGTACATTTGTACTCATCTCACACGAGCAAAGTAATGTTCATATTTCTCCAAGCCAGGCTTTAGCAATATGTGAACCGTGAACTTCCAGATGTTCAAGTTGGTTTTAGAAAAGGTAGAGGAACCAGAGATCAAATTGCCAACATCTGCTGGATCATGGAAAAAGCAAGAGAGTTTCAGAAAAACATCTACTTCTGCTTTATTGACTATGCCAAAGCCTTTGACTGAGTGGATCACAAGAAACTGTGGAAGATTCTGGGAGTGATGGGAATACCAGACCACCTGACCTGACTCTTGAGAAATCTGTATGCAGGTCAGGAAGCTACAGTTAGAACTGGACATGGAACAATAAACTGGTTCCAAATAGGAACAGGAGTATATCAAGGCTGTATATTGTCACCCTGCTTATTTAACTTATATGCAGAGTACACCATGAGAAACGCTGGACTGGAAGAAACACAAGCTGGAATCAAGATTGCCAGGAGAAATATCAATAACCTCAGATATGCAGATGACACCACCCTTATGGCAGAAAGTGAAGAGGAACTAAAAAGCCTCTTGATGAAAGTGAAAGAGGAGAGTGAAAATGTTGGTTTAAAGCTCAACATTCAGAAAACAAAGATCATGGCATCTGGTCCCATCATTTCATGGGAAATAGATGGGGAAACAGTGGAATCAGTGTCAGACTTTATTTTTGGGGGCTCCAAAATCACTGTAGATGATGCCTGCAGCCATGAAATTAAAAGATGCTTACTCCTTGGAAGAAAAGTTATGACCAACCTAGATAGCATATTCAAAAGCAGAGACATTACTTTGCCGACTAAGTTCCATCTAGTCAAGGCTATGGTTTTTCAAGTGGTCGTATATAGATGTGAGAGTTGGACTGTGAAGAAGGCTGAGCACCGAAGAATTGATGCTTTTGAACTGTGGTGTTGGAGAAGACTCTTGAGAGTCCCTTGGACTGCAAGGAGATCCTACCAGTCCATTCTGAAGTAGATCAGCCCTGGGATTTCTTTGGAAGGAATGATGCTAAAGCTGAAACTCCAGTACTTTAGCCACCTCATGCGAAGAGTTGACTCATTGGAAAATACTTTGATGCTGGGAGGGATTGGGGGCAGGAGGAGAAGGGGACGACAGAGGATGAGATGGCTCGATGAACGTGAATCTGAGTGAACTCTGGGAGTTGGTGATGGACAGGGAAGCCTGGTGTGCTGCAATTGATGGTGTCGCAAAGAGTCAGACACGACTGAGCTACTGAACTGAACTGAAATTTCTGACCTGCCTCTTGAGAAATACCTATGCCGGTCATGGAACAACAGACTGGTTCCAAATAGGATAAGGAATACATCAAGGCTGTATATTTTCACCCTACTTATTTAACTTAAATGCAGAGTACATCATGAGAAACCCTGGGCTGGATGAAGCACAAGGTGGAATCAAGATTGCTGGGAGAAATATCAATAACCTCAGATATGCAGATGACACCACCCTTATTGCACAAAGTGAAGAAGGGCTAAAGAGGCTCTTGAAGAATGTGAAGAGAAGAGTGAAAAAGTTGATTTAAAGCTCAACATTCAGAAAATTAAGATCTTGCCATCTGGTCCCATCACTTCATGTCAAATAGATAAGGTAACAGTGGAAACAGTGGAAACATGGCTGACTTTATCTTTTAGGGCTCCAAAATCACTGCAGATGGTGACTGCAGCCACGAAATTAAAAGAGGCTTATTCCTTGGAAGGAAAGTTATGACCAACCTAGATAGCATATTAAAAAGTAGAGATATTACTTTGCCAACAAAGGTCTGTCTCTTCAAGGCTATGGTTTTTCCAACAGTCATGTATGGATGTGAGAGTTGGATTATAAAGAAAGCTGAGTGCCAAAGAATTGATGCTTTTGAATTGTGGTGTTGGAGAAGACTTTTGAGAGTCCCTTGGACTGCAGGGAGATCCAAAGTCCATCTTAAAGGAAATCAGTCCCAATTATTGATTGGAAGGACTGATGCTAAGCTGAAACTCCAATACTTTGGCCACCTGCTCTGAAGAGTTGACACATTTGAAAAGACCTTGATGCTGGGAAAGATTGAAGGTGGGAGGAGAAGGGGACATCAAAGGATGAGATTGTTGGATGGCATCACCAACTCTATTAACATGACTTTGAGGAGGCTCTGGGAGTTGGTGATGGACAGGGAGGCCTGTCATGCTGCAGTCTATTGGGCCAAAAAGAATCGGACAGGATTGAGTGACTGAACTGCCTGACTGACCAGCTGATAACCTTCTGAAATACCTCACTTAAAAAATGAAATAAATTGAAGTGCTTAATAAAAGGAGTCATTTACACAATGTGGAATCTTGAATAAGGTATGACAACAAATAATGTACTCTGGCATACATTTTTGTGAAATTTGAAAAAAAAATGATTTTGAAAAACTTCTGTATTTTAGTTAATGCTGTATCGCATGCTAATATCCTGTTTACTTTTTTATTTACAATATAGTATTTCTTTATATTTTTGGAAATGGATTAGAAGTTTTAAGCTTTAATTTTTTAAATTAAAACCACACATATTTAGTTACATTGAACAACCTCAGCTGAATGTAAAAAATTCTGATAAATTCCCTTTCCATATTTATTGTTACAAATATTTTCTAATTTTCCTTGTTATGACGTCTTAGATACCCACAGTTAAAAATGGACATTTAATTCCCAAATACATAGGGTTTAGAGTATCTTTGATATTATTTGATGTTATTTCTTATTTTGATATTAATTTTTCATTTAAATGCCTCCTTTCTGCAATCACCCTCTGTGTTTTTTCAGTGTTCTAACTTTATTGAGACTCTCAATGGCTAAGTCAAATATCTCTTTTGGTAAATGTCACATTGCACTTGAGAATATATGGATTATTTTCAAGTATCTTTTGATATTGATTTCTAACATAATTCCACAGTTATAAGAGAACTGGCTGTATAATTTCAATACCTTTAGACCATGAAAATTTAAATTTTGTTTTATGTCCTGGATATGTTTCAGTGTCTCCTAGTTAACATTCTATGGAAATATAATATGGAATATAATTTTATCTCACTATTGTGCAGAAATCCTATAAATCTTAATCATGATGAATTGGTTCATGGTGCTTTTCAGGTCTACTATATCCTTCTACTTTTCTGTATAGTCTTTCTATTAATTTTTGAGAGCTTGATATTAAAACTCCAACTAAGAATCATAATTTATCTATTTTTAAAAGATAATTGCAATATATAGTGAAACTAACTATACGTAACTTTGTTCTGTATTTTCCAAACTTATGTAAATGTGTTATTATCATACTTTCACAATTTAAAAAATATAATAAAGAAAAAGGAGTATTTTTATTATAAAATAAGTCAGGTAAGTATTTAGAAATGGTTTCAGATCCTTAATTTATTAAGATCCTTGATTTCAGTTCAGTTCATTTCAGTCGCTCAATCCTGTCCGACTTTTTGCGACCCATGAATTGCAGCACTCCAGACCTCCCTGACCATCGTCAGCTCCCGGAGTTCACTCAGATTCACGTTCATCGAGTCAGTGATGCCATCCAGCCATCTCATTCTCTGTTGTCCCCTTCTCCTCCTGCCCCCAATCCCTCCCAGCATCAGGGTCTTTTCCATTGAGTCATCTCTTCGCATGAGGTGGCCAAAGTACAAGAGTTTCAGCTTTGGCATCATTCCTTCCAAAGAAATCCCAGGGCTGGTCTTCTTCAGAATGGACTGGTTGGATCTCCTTGCAGTCCAAGGGACTCTCAAGAGTCTTCTCCAATACCACAATTCAAAAGCATCAATTCTTCGGTGCTCAGCCTTCTTCATAGTCCAACTTTCACATCCATACATGACTGCTGGAAAAACCAGAGCCTTGACTAAATGGACCTTAGTCGGCAAAGCAATGTCCTGCTTTTGAATATGCTATCTAGGTTGGTCATAACTTTCCTTCCAAGGAGTAAGCGTCTTTTAATTTCATGGCTGGAGTCACCATCTGCAGTGATTTTGGAGCCCCAAAAAATAAAGTCTGACACTGATTCCACTGTTTCCCCATCTATTTCCCATAAAGTGATGGGACCGGATGCCATGATCTTCGTTTTCTGAATGTTGAGCTTTAAGCCAACTTTTTCACTCTCCTCTTTCACTTTCATCAAGAGGCTTTTTAGTTCCTCTTCACTTTCTTCCATAAGTGTGGTGTCATCTGCATATCTGAGGTGATTGATATTTCTCCTGGCAATCTTGATTCCAGCTTGTTTCTTCCAGTCCAGGGTTTCTCTGCATATGTACTCTGCATATAAGTTAAATAAGCACGGTGACAATATACAGCCTTGATGTACTCCTTTGCCTATTTGGATCAAGTCTGTTTTTCCATGTCCAGTTCTAACTGTTACTTCCTGACCTGCATACAGATTTCTCAAGAGTCAGGTCAGGTGGTCTGGTATTCCCACCTCTCTCAGAATTTTCCATAGTTTATTGTGATCCACACAGTCAAAGGCTTTGGCATAATCAATAAAGCAGACATAGACGTTTTTCTGGAACTCTCTTGCTTTTCCCATGATCCAGCGGATGTTGGCAATTTGATCTCTGGTTCCTCTGCCTTTTCTAAAACATTTATTTATTATACACTAAAAATTCAGATGTAAGATTAAAATCTTTGATCACAAACACAAAAATTTTCAATTCCTATATCCTATTTTATTATCATGTGCTGAAACAAGAATAGCCTACTATTTGTAAAAAACAATTTTTATTTTACTATGGTACAAAGGTAAATATTTTGGAATTCTTAGATTTACAAAAACTCACTGAAAAACTGAGTTAATAATTCATGAGAAAGGTACAAAGGATTGGTGAAAAATAGAAAAATTTTTGTTAGGTTGTTCAATGGGTTTCTAAGTTATTCTTCATTAAAAAAAATCTGGAGCTCTAAATTATAATGATGCAGCATTATTTTAGTTTTTAATGTGTAAAAATCTTGGATAGTCAAGACACAAACCAAACTCTAACCTATGACCCAGAATTAAATAATAGTGACAAATTCATGGATTTGATTCATCATTCTTTATTATTCTTGGAAATTTCCCTTTTGAAAGTTCAGGGAAATCATAAAGCAAAGTATTATCTGCACCAGATCTGAAATGAGGAAAACAATCTGGAATTCTCTAAAATAGCAATAATAATATAACCAAATGAAATGCTTGAAACCATAGAAATAGGGTTCATGGGATGATGACAATGGTTTGTCCAAATATAGTTTGGCACAAAAATAACAGTGAGTATAAAGCATACATTATGAAGACTATTGTGGACTCTTGAACAACATGGATTTGAACTGGGTGGGTTTAGTTATATGCGATTTTTTTCACTAAATATGTACAATACTACTACGCCACACAATATTCAGTTGATTGAATCTGTGGATTTTGCACCACGTATTTGGAGAAGAATAGTGAAAGACAGGGAAGCCTGGGGTCACAAAGAATCAGACAAGATTTAGCAACTGTACAACAACAATTTGGAGGAGAGGGGCTGACTATAATGTTATAAGTGAATTTTCAACTGTACAGGTGCTCAGCATCCCTAATTCTTACATTGTTCAAGGATCAACTGTATGTCAGTTAGAAAAGATAGGTGAGTTGGAGTAACAAATAATCCCCAAATCTCATCAGTTTTCAACAACAAAAAGAGCAATTTTGTTGTCACTGTATATAGCCAATCTCATGGCAGTAATCATTGCCAATCCTGTGTCAGAATAAAGAAAACATAAGCGGTTCACATGCTGGCTCTTAAAACTTTTGCTTAGAAGTAAAATGATTCTTTCACTCATACCATTGGTTGAAATGTGTAAGAGTAACCTTAAGGTCAGTGAGGAAATGAAATAAAATGTTTCCACAGAAATGAATACAAATTAATTTGTAAATGACTGAGATATGTAGTATAATCTCTTCTATTTACAGATAATCTTTCACCATTGTTTCTGTTTGAAAGACGGTATACTCAATTTTGACCTGAAATGAGACAAATGAAAAGCCTGTTCAATAGAGACATCTTACTCAGAGACTTGGATCTCATAGTCATTTCTATATTAGGTTTAAATCTGTATTTTTTTGATACAGATATCTATGAATTTCAACAAAGTGTACTAGAGTAACAAATAATGACAAAAAATACTTTGTTTAAAGAGGTTTTTTTATAAGGAATAGAGAAACATAGAGGACAGGACTAAAGCATGAGGAAAATAGAAATAAGGAAATACAAATATTTAATGATAACATGGAAGATAGTCAAAGAGCCAACATATTCATTTTTGAAGTTTCAAATGAAGAAAAATGCACACTCTAGTAGACTGAAATTAAGGTATATTTCAAACACAAATTCTAAACTTAAATGTTTTGACTATCCCTGTTGAAATTGCCTATCCTTTACTTTCAAATGTAGAAACAAAATCAACAATACTAAAAGATATATCCTAGTAAAGTTGCTTTATTTCAAAGAAACACATGGACTTCACTGATTGGCAGTAAACCTAATTGGCAAAAAATAACACATTAAGAAAGATGGGATCTGTTTCCTGCTATTTCTTTGGCTATATAACCTCAGTTTTACCTTTTTGGATTTTCAGTTCTTTGAAGTTTACTAAAATAATAATAATAATACTTCATAAAAAACAATCTTTGCTAATTGAACTGTTGTGTGTTTTGTTTTCCTGACAGACACACTAGGCCAATTTCTAACTGATGTTAATTTATATTTTTCATAAAATAATATACATAGTACCTATACATAGTACCTTTTACTAAATATTTTTACAGATTTTGACATTTTGAGAATTTAATGGGTAAGTTCCAAAATACATGGCAAAATATAAATATTTATCATCATTTACCATTATTCACTATCCACAAGGGAAGCATTTTTTGTATGCAAGCTTCTAATTATTTTAATCTAACATATTTCAATGCATGATGTATAGTGTATACTCAAAAAATTATTGACTGAATAAATTTTTCAGGGTCCATTTAAAAAGTGTAAGTGCAAATGAAAGTAATAGTGAGAAAATATCCATGACTTTTAGAGGTAGAAATCTTAATATTGTATCATACAATATATGTTCTTTGTAGATAAGGAAACAGCTTTCTACATAGCAACATTTTTTCAGCTGAGTATTTGTACACAGCCATGTATTTTTCCTGAAGACAGTTTCATCCAGCTCTCAAATGGGTCTATCATTCATAAGTTTAAAAGTTAGTGCCATGGAAGTTAAGTGAATTCCTGCTGAGGACGAGACTATTAATGCAGAACCAAGAAGAGCTATCAAATCCTCAGACTCAAAACCCAAGTCTCTATTCCTTTACACAACATGGATATCCCGTTATCATATGAAACTGACTATTACACATTGAGTTTATCTCTTCTTCCCTTTTCTCCAACAAGATTTGTTGCCTGCCTCTTTTATAGGACTTACTGCATTGTATTATAACTTGCAAAAGTGATTCCCACACATGTATATATTAAAGTTTTTTATACCATTTTGAGACATATTGGGAGATCAAAATTTTCAGCTGAACAACTGAATTTTTAAAAAGTGAATGGGAAAAGATCTACCATTTGCCTTAACCAAAAGAAAATGAGGTAGTTGTTTTAATTTCAGACAGAAAAAAATTCAAAGTAAAATTATCATGAATAAAGAGGAACATTTCATTATGGTAGAGCATTTCAAGAAGACATAGTAATTTTCAGTGTGTGTATTTCTAACACAAAACACCAAAATATATGAGGCAAACTGACAGAAATATAAGAATAAAGTAATGAATTAATTACTATCATTGGAAGCTTCAATGTCCCTCTATTAAAAATAGATTCAACAAAGAAAAATCAGTAAGAGCATAAAGAAAGTTATAGCATTTTCTGCATATAGTAGAAAAGAAAAATAAAAAATCAATCACTTATGTGTCTACCTTAGGGAATTAAAAAAAAAGATGACCAAATTAAATTCAAAGTAAAAAGAAACAAATTATAAGAGCAGAAAGCAATAAAAATTAAAACCAGAAACTCAGTAGAGAAAATCAACTGTAACTATATGATGTATATAATATAGAAGAAAACCTAAGTGATACTGCATTTGGCTATGACTTTTTAGGTACAACACCAAAAATATGATTCTTGAAAGAAAAAAAATGATAACCTTGACATTATTTAAAAGGAAAGAAAGAAAGAAACAGAAAGAAAGAAAATGAAATGACAAAATGCAGACTGGGAGAAAATATTTGCAAAAAACTCATCTGAAAAAAGACTACTGTTCAAAACTTCCATTCATACAAAAACCAACACATGGATGTTTATAGCAGCTTTATGCATAACTGCCAAAACTTGGAAACACAACTAAAATGTCTTAGTAGATGAATGGATAAATAAACTGTGGTATAACCAGATAATAGAATATTATTGCATGCTAAAAATTATGAGCTATCAAACCATGAAAGACATGGAAGATTTAAATGCATATTATTAACGTTAAAAAAGTCAATCTGAAAAGGTTACATGCCATATGATTCCACCTTTTATGATATTCAGGAAAAGAAAAAAACCTATGGAGACAAAACAGTCAGTGGATTTCAAGAGTAAGGTGAAGAAAGAGCAAGAATAGTGCAGTTTTTCTCAGGCAGTCAAGTAACTCTGAATGATACACTAATGATGAATATATGTCATCATACATTTGTACATACCCACAGATTTTATACAATACTTAGAGAGTGAATAATAAACTATGGACTGGTGGCTCAGCTGGTAAAGAATTCCCCTGAATGTAGGAGACCTGGGCTCAATCCCTGGGTTGGGAAGATCCCCTGGAGAAAGGAAAGGCTACGCACTCCAGCATTCTGGCCAGGAGAATTCGCAAAGAGTCGGACATGACTGAGCGACTTTCACTTTGGTCTTCTTTGATGGCTAAGCTGGTAAAGAATCCACCTGCAATGTGGGAGATCTGGGTTTGATTCCTGGGGTGGGAAGATCCCCTGGAGAAGGGAATGGCTACCTACTCCAGTATTCTGGCCTGGAGAATTCCATGGACTGTATAGTCCACAGAATTGCAAAGAGTCAGACATGACTGAGTGACTTTCAGTTTCTTGAATAATAATGATGAACAATGTCAGTTCATCAGGTGTAACATATATATTGCTCTGGTAAGGGATGTTGTTAATAAAAGAGCCTATGCATGTGTGGGGGGAGAGAATATATGGGAAAACTTTGCACCTTGCTCTCATATTTTTCTATAACCTAAAACTGCTCTAAAAATAAAGTTTATTTATTAAAAGTTTTCATAGTAAATATGTTAGGGTGGGGACATATTTAAATTTAAAGGCATTTATTAAGTACAAAGGGAACTTGCATTAAACAGCTGCCTTTAAACTTAATGTCCATCAAGTCACACTCTTCTGAAATCTGTAAGAAGGAAATCATCTACTTAATAGTCCAGAGAGCCCTTCGTCCACTCAACAAATCTGTATTGAGCTTCCTTATATACCAGTTTATATACAATACGCTGTAGATTGTAGATATAGATTTTCAACAAAATAAGTGTGAGTCATGACCCCTTGGAGCTTTCCCATAAATTGAGTGTGATGTGACTTAAGTTAATCACACTAACACAAATGGGCAAAAATGGCAAATAGAAGTGTGGTAGTGACACAGAAAGGCACACTGTGCTACAAGAAATTAAAGTATTTATTCATGTAATAAAATACTTTTTGAGCATGTGACACTTACTAGGTTGTTGTTGTTCAGTCACCCAGTCATGTCTGACTCTTTATGGTCCCATGGACTGCAGTGGACCAGGCTTCCCTGTCCCTCACCATCTCCAGGAGTTCACCCAAGTTCATTTTCATTGCATCAGTGATGCAATCCAGTCATCTCTAACACACACTAGCACATGTGTGTTAGTGTGATTGTCTTAATAAGGCATATCACACTTTATATATGGGAATGCTCCAAGGGGGCATGACTCTTGCTTATTTTGTTGAAATATCTATATCTACAATCTCCGATATACATACGAGAAGTTTAATACAGATTTGTTGAGTGGATGAAAGGGCTCTCTGGACTATTCAAGGTGGGAACTTACAATGTTAATCACTAGAAATTAGCAGTTAACAAAAGACAAATTCTCTGCCCTATGGAGTTCATATTCCAGTGCTGGAAAGACAATAAACAAATAAGAAAACATATACTATATATATGGTGGTGAATAATACAAAGAAAAATAAGCAGAGAAAGATAGCTTAAGAGGCAGGTTGTTAGAATTTTTTTTTTTTTTACCAAAAGACCAATGTGCTTCACAAGCATATCCAGCTTGTGGTTGTTGTTGTTGTTGTTTAATTCAGGCAATCTTGAATAAGAATTCCAGTCAGAATCTGCTAATACAATCTTTGATATATCCTTTCAATACTAGACTTGGCTCCATTCTCTTTGCTTTTTTGCATTAAAATAATTTTATAAAGCCCTTTTAGTTTCAGCATGTCTGCACACTCTTTGATACAACTTCTATTTGTTTAAGTATTTATTTGAAGAAACATTACTCCTCAAGTACATTTATTGCAATGATAAAAATAGAACTGCTGAAACAATAAAACCCCAAAATACAAAAGCTAAAGAAAGTAGTTTATTTTCTTTGAATAGTTACAGTTCCAAATAGGTCACTAGACTCTGATTAGCATAGTGGACTGTCCTGCCACTTACAACACACAGTCGCCAAAGGTGATTATTGTTATTTACAATTGACATATATTCCTGTGATAAGAGGGAAAATGAATTAAATTGGACAAATTAATCTCCATCACAGTGAGGAGTTTAGAATTTAACCTTCCGTTTTCCTTTAGAGGAGGATGAAAATGGAATTTGACAGTGTTAAGACAAAATATCTGACCTCTCATTCTATGGGAGTGGGAGCAATGGAAATTGTATAATTATGACAAGAAGTTTAGGGATAGAGTCAACAAGCATTATAGAGGGATTGTATGTGGAGGCTGAGCAAACTCAAGAAATGTTTATATAAACTAACAGGTTAAAATTATGAGGGCAATGCTCTAACTGGCAGAGACTAGTCCAGGAAAGCTCAAACATTCTGGTCACAAGATCTCTATGTAGTCTTAAAAATTATTAAGGATCCCAAATAGCATTTGCTTAGTGGATTAGAGTAATTGGCATTTACTATACTGGACAGCAAAAATAAGAATCAAATCTATCAACTTAGAAACAGCAATAGTAAATACTTATCTTGTTCATGTAATTTAAAAATAAGTGCTCTTATCAAAACAAAAAGTAAGTAAGGAAAAAGGCAATGTTTTAAACTTTAACAAATCTTTTTGGTCTTACTTAACAGAAGATAACTACAGTTTTGTTTCTGCTTCTGCATCCAGTCTCTTAGACTATCACATGTTAGTAGCTCTGATTAACTCTATTGAACACTTGTGAGATTAAAAACTCTACTGCACAATTGTGAGATACGAAAGGGAATTAAAGTAAATCATATCTTGCTATTATTTTGAAAAAAAAATTTTTTAATCTAGCAGACCAACTTCTTCAAAACTTCTGAACAACACATTAAAAAACCACTGTTCTAGCCCAAATCTACTAATAGATTACTAGGAAAACTAAGGAACTGATTTTTTTTTCACTATTGCATTACTATATTCTCCTTTGAAGAGCAAGAGAGATCATTTTAAAAATGTAAATTCAATAATACCACTTTCTTGCCTAAATCCTTTCTATCGCCTTCCAATTCTCTTATGATAGGGACCAAAATATTTCCTTGACTCTGCCTCATAACTCTGAAACACACATGTTAGTGTGATAATTTAAAACATTATGTAAGAATTTTTGATTTGATAGGCCTTTAATAACTAATCAAGAATGACTACAGGTGTTCTGTTCATATTCCTCAATTTTTTATATTGGTACTTCACAAATTTACCTAACACTCAAGCCACAAAATATTTTAGTATAAACCACTCAGTGTTGCATTTCCAACAAGTTTAACCAGCATAAAAATTAACATTTTTATGTTATTAAAGAAATTTAAAAAATTGTCATTAAAACAATTGAAATACCACTCTAACCATAAATAGCAATAAGGAGTCACCGTTTTTTACATCAATGTGTTACTGTCACAGTTCCAAATTGAATAGTATTCCTCAACCACAAAATATAAACTACTAATATAGCAATACAAAGTGTTAGTGAGGTTAGCAGGAATGCTTTAAGAAAAGATGTCTAATGACTGGAAGGAAAAGAATGTAACTCATATAAGGATGAAAAGTGACAATTATACCTTGATGCCATAGTATACTTAAAAATAAAAGATCGGCATTAACAAATAACCATCTATTTGGTATAACTGCTAAAAGCCATTGATTTCAGCCTAAAGTAGTCAAGCTAACTGCCTTATCAAACAGAAGTGCCTAGGTATGTCCCCCACATTCCATTTGCAGAGTGTACTTTTACAGTGCTTGCTTGTATGCTGTCTCTTCAGTCATGTCTGACTCTTCCTGACCTTAAGAACAGTAGCCCATCAGGATTCTCTGTTCATGGGATTCTCCAGGCAAGAATACTGGAGCGGGTTGCTGTGCCCTCCTCCAGAGTATCTTCCCCATCCAGGGACTGAATCTGCATCTCTTATGTCTCCTACATTGGCAGGTGGGTTCTTTACTACTAATGCCACCACTGAAATAATATTTGAAAGCAAGTTGCTATGCCAAGGAAGTAAACATAAAATACTATTTCTATATTTGGTCATAAAGCTGCTTGGGAGTACTCAGGAATGTTTGGAAAAGAGAATGCATGTTCCAAATAAATGTGATTCCATAAAGCTAATTGTATTGCTAGTTTTGCAAAAATAATACGACAGTGGTCTCATATAATTTTAGTGTATACATATTTTTTGTTCTATATTTTTAGGTGAAATTTAACATAGTTCTCTAAAATTTGAAAGCATCATCATGAGAAATATGTTCCTTTGAACAAGTTAGAAATGTCCCCTATGATAATTAAGACCATGTAGCATATTTAAACCTACTCACTAGAAATCTTTATTCATGCAGCACAAGTTTATTGATCTCTTATATACCTAACAGCAATATGACACACTGTATAGAGACTGAACTAATGAACCAGCTTCTTCTTCTCCTTTTGGTCCAGCAGTATAAAAAATGCACCTTTTGTTATTGTAGTAATTGTCATGATTAACAACTTCTGTAAATAGTAGTGACAGTATTTTTTTTATATTTTATTAATTGAATTAAAGCAAGTTTTTTACATTTTTTGTAACATATGATAAGAAAATGAAGAATCATTGTTTTTCATAAGAAATGTTATTTAAATCATCCAAGTGACTATTCACAGTTATTAAGGAAAGAAGAGTAATTTAGCAAGTATAGTCTGTTGAATTATATAATAATTTGATTTATGAATATATAATTTGATACCAATAAATTATTCATTATAATGTCTATAGAATCTTTAATGACATTATCTCTATCATTCCTGATATTTAAAATTGTCTTTGTTGTTCTCTGTTAGGAAAGATCTTTATCAATTTTATTGTTCTTTAGGTAAAAATTTCTAATTTAACTGATTTTTGTTTGTTTTGTATTCAGTAATCTCTACTCTTTATTGTTTCCTTTTCCTTTTCATTTTAGTTTTAATTTGCCTTTTTTTTTTTGTCTTAAGATGGAAGCTTCAGTTACTGATTTAAGACCTTCTTTTCAAACATAAGGGTAAGCCATGAAGTTCCCTATTAACACTACTTTAGTAGTAACCCATAAATTTGGATGTCTCACATTGATGCTTAAAGTTAATTTTGTACAGATGCCAAATCAAATCTCAGAGACAGAGTTCTAGGTGAAGTAGAAAGGACTAGATTTATTGCTTTGCCAGGCAAGAGATGCTTTGCCAGGCAAGGGATGCTTTACTGCTCTCAACCAAGCATGCTCCTGTGCTCTCAAAAACGGTGTCCCAACCATGGAGGAATTGGTGAGTATTTATAGCAAATGTTCAAAGGTAAGATTGCTGCTAAGACTAAGGTATGTGCAGGGCTTGCAGCCTTTAATCTTGTCTTAGGTGGTCTCCTAATCTTAATGAGTTTTTCTGGTCCCTTTAATCTTACCTCAGTATATCTTGGCTGCTTCTACTTTGTGTATTCATCCCCTCCCTTCCCTGATTAGCAACTGTTTGAATCTGCCCTTTGGAACTGAAGGAAGGTCAGGAAAGCAAGAATCTGTTCACAACAAAGAACTGGACACAGAGAAAAGTTTCATTGAGAAACCCAGGGTACTGCTGGGTTTTAGTGCTGAAAATCTTTTCACTTAGTTTAAGATACAGTACTTTTTAATTTCACCAGATGATTTAATTTCTTTAAGAGTTATGCAGTTTATTTCTTAATGAATGACTTTTGGTAGTTTGCAGCTTTCAAGTAAATTGTCTCTTTTGTCTATGTTTAAAATGCATTGTCATATATTAGCTACTATCAGTGAATAGCAAATTCCCTCTATACTTAGCAACTGAAAAACAACAAATGTTCATTTTCTGTAAGAATTTCTAAGTATCAGGAATCAGCAGCAGCTTAACTGAGTTGTGTCTCAGGAGCTCATGTACTTGGAATCAAGGTGTCAGTTCAGTTCAGTGGCTCAGCCATGTATGACTCTTTGCGATCCCATGGACTGCAGCACACCAGCATTCCCTGTCCATCACCAACTCCCAGAGCTTGCTCAAACTCATGTCCATTGAGTCAGTGAGCCATCATCTCATCTTCTCTCATCCCCTTCTACTGCCTTCAATCTTTCTCAGCATCAAGGTCTTTTCCAATGAGTCAGTTCTTCCCATTAGGCGGCCAAAGTATTGGACTTTCAGCTTCAGCATCAGTCCTTCCAATAAATACTCAGGAGTGATTTCCTTTAGGATTGACTGGTTTGATCTTGCAGTCCAAGGGACTCTCAAGAGTGTTATCCAACACCACTGTTCAAAAGTGTCAATTCTTCCGCACTCAGCTTTCTTTATAATTCAACTCTCACATCCATACACGACTACTGTAAAAACCATAGATGTACTAGACAGACCTTTCTCAGCAAAGTAATGTCCATTTTTTTAATATGCTGTCTAGGTTAGTCATAGGTTTCTTCCAAGGAACAAGCATCTTTTAACTTCATGGCTTCAGTTACTGTCTGCAGTGATTTTGGAGCCCCTCAAAATAAAGTCTGTTAATGTTTCCATCACACAGGACTGGGAAATAGGCTCTTGGAGGGCACAACAGAACGTTGTGCACAAGGACCCAGGAGAAAGGAACAGTGATCCCACAGGATACTGTCCTGGACTTGCCTGTGGGTGTCTGGGAATCTCCTGCAAAGGCGTGGGTCAGAGGTGGCCTGCTACAAGGTTGGGGGCATGGGCTGTAGCAGTACATGCATGGGATCTTTTGAGGAAGTTCACCATTATCTTCATTACCTCCATCATAATTTGGCCCCAGGTAAATAGCAGGGGTGGGGAAGAAGCTCCACCCATCAACAGAAAATTGGATTAACAATTTACAGAGCATGGCCCATCAGAACAGGACCCATTTTCCCCATCAGTCTATCCCATAAGGAAGCTTTCATAAGCCTCTTATCCTTTTCCATTAGAGGGCAGACAGACTGAAAACCACAATCACAGGAAAATAGCCAATCTAATCACATGGACCACATCCTTGTCTAACTCAATGAAACTATGAGCCATGCCATGTAGGGCCAGCCAGAATGGACTGGTCATGGTGGAGAGTTGTGACAAAATGTGATACACTGGAGAAGGGAATGGCAAGCCACTTCAGTATTCCTGCCTTGAGACCCAATGAACAGTATGAAAAGGCAAACATAGAACACTGAAAGATGAACTCCCCAGGTCGGTAGGTGTCCAATATGCTACTGGACATCAGTGGAGAAAAAACTCCAGAGAGAATGAAAAGACAGAGCCAAAGCAAAAATAACACACAGTTGTGAATGTAACTGGTGATGGAAGTAAGGTTCTATGCTATAAAGAGCAATGTTACATAGGAACCCGGAATGTTAGGTCCATGAATAAAGGCAAATTGGAAGTGATGAAACAAGAGATGGCAAGAGTGAACATCAGCATAGGAATAAGCGAACTAAAATGGACTGGAATGGGTGAATTTAACTCAGATGACCATTATATCTACTACTGTGGGCAAGAATCCTTTAGAAGAAATGGAGTAGCTATCACAGTCAACAAGAGTCCAAAATGCAGTACTTGGATGCAGTCTCAAAAACCACAGAGAGATCGCTATTAATTCCCAAGTCATGCCATTCAATATCATGGTATCCAAGGCTATGCCCTGCCCAGTAATGCTGAAGAAGCTGAATTTGAATGGTTCTATGAAGACCTACAAGATCTTCTAGAATTAACACCCCCAAAAGATGTCCTTTTCATTATAGGGGACTGGAATGCAAAAGTAGGAAGTCAAGAAACACCTGGAGTTAACAGGCCAGTTTGGCCTTGGAGGACAGAATGAAGCAGGGCAAAGGCTAATAGAGTTCTTCCAAGAGAATGCACTGGTCATAGCAAACAAACTCTTCCAACAACATAAGAGAAGATTCTACACATGGACATCACCAGATGGTCAACACCGAAATGAGACTGATTATATTCTTTGCAGCCAAAGATGGAGAAACTATTACAGTCAGCAAAAACAAGATGGGGAGCTGACTATGGCTAGATAATGAAATACTTATTGCCAAATTCAGACTTAAATTGAAGAAAGTAGGGAAAACCACTAGACCATTCAGGTCTGACCTAAATCAAATCCCTAACAATTATACAGCGGAAGTGAAAAATAGATTAAAGGGATTAGATCGGACAGACAGGGTGGCTGATGAACAATGGATGGAGGTTCAGGACATTGTACAGAAGAGAGGGGTCAAGACCATCCTCAAGAAAAAGAAATGCAAAAAGGCAAAAAGGCTGTCTGAGGAGGTCTTACAAATAGCTGTGAAAGGAAGAGAACCCAAAAGCAAAGGAGAAAAGGAAAGATATACCCATCTGAATACAGAGTTCCAAAGAATAGCAAGGAGAGATAAGAAAGCCTTCCTCAGTGATCAGTTCAAAGAAATAGAGGAAAACAATAGATGGGAAAGACTAGAGATCTCTTCAAGAAAATTAGAGATACCAAGGGAACATTTAATGCACAGGTGGGCTCAATAAAGGACAGAAATGGTATGGACCTAACAGAAGCAGAAGATATTAAGAAGAGGTGGCAAGAATACACATAAGAAATGTACAAAAAATATCTTCATTAACCATGACAATTACAATGGTGTGATCACTCACCTAGAGCCAGACATCTTGGAATGTGAAGTCAAATGGGCCTTAGGAAGCATCACTACAAACAATGATAGTGGAGGAGATGGAATTCTAGTTGAGTTATTTCAAAGCCTAAAACATGTTGCTGTGAAAGTGCTGCACTCAATATGTCAGCAAATATGGAAAACTCAGTAGTGGCCGCAGGACTGGAAAAGGTCAACTTTCATTCCAATCCCAAAGAAAGGCAATGCCAAAGAGTGCTCAAACTACTGAACAATTGCACTCATCTAGCACGCTAGTAACGGAGAAGACAATGGCACCCCAATCCAGTACTCTTGCCTGGAAAGTCCCATGGATGGAGGAGCCTGGTGGGCGGCAGTCCATGGGTTCACAGAGTCAGACACGACTGAGCGACTTCATTTTCAAATTTCACTTTCATGCATTGGAGAAGGAAATGGCAACCCACTCCAGTGTTCTTGCCAGGAGAATCCCAGGGACAGGGGAGCCTGGTGGGCTGCCGTCCATGGGGTTGCCCAGAGTCAGACATGACTGAAGCAACTTAGCAGTAGCAGCAGCAACACGCTAGTAAAGTAATGCTCAAAATTCTCCACGCCAGGCTTCAACAATACTTGAACCGTGAACTTCCAGATGTTCAAGCTGGTTTTAGAAAAGGCAGAGGAATGAGAGATTAAATTGCCAACATCCTCTGGATCATGGAAAAAGCAAGAGAGTTTCAGAAAAAAACATCTATTTCTGCTTTATTGACTATGCCAAAGCCTTTGACTGTGTGGATCACAGTACACTGTGGAAAATTCTTCAAGAGATGGGAATAACAGACCACCTGACTTGCCTCTTGAGAAATCTGTATGCAGGTCAGGAAGCAACAGTTAGAATTGGACATGGAACAACAGTTCAGTTCAGTTCAGTTCAGTCGCTCAGTCATGTCCAACTATTTGTGATCCCATGAATCACAGCATGCCAGCCCTCCCTGTCCATCACCAACTCCCGGAGTTCAGTCAAACTCATGTCCATTGAGTCGGTGATGCCATCCAGCCATCTCATCCTCTGTCATCTCCTTCTCCTCCTGCCCCCAATCCCTCCCAGCATCAGGGTCTTTTCCAGTGAGTCAACTCTTCCCATGAGGTGGCCAAAGTATTGGAGTTTCAGCTTCAGCATCAGTCCTTCCAATGGACACCCAGGACTGATCTCCTTTAGGATGAATTGGTTGGATCTCCTTGCAGTCTAAGGGACTCTCAAGAGTCTTCTCCAACACCACAGTTCAAAAGCATCAATTCTTTGGCGTTCAGCTTTCTTCACAGTCTCACTCTCACATCCATTCATGACCACTGGAAAAACCATTGCCTTGACTAGATGGACCTTTGTTGGCAAAGTAATATCTCTGCTTTTGAATATGCTATCTAGGTTGGTCATAACTTTCCTTCCAAGGAGAAAATGTCTTTTAATTTCATGGCTGCAATCACCATCTGCAGTGATTTTGGAGCCCCAAAAAGATAAAGTCTGACACTGTTTCCACTGTTTCCCCATCTATTTCCCATGAAGTGGTGGGACCAGATGCCATGACAGACTGCTTCCAAACAAGAAAAGGAGTATATCATGGCTGTATATTATCACCCTGCTTATTTAACTTATATGCAGAGTACATCCTGAGAAATCTGGGCTGGATGAAGCACAAGCTGAATCAACATTGCTGGGAGAAATATCAATAACCTCAGATATGCAGATGACACCACCCTTATGGAAGAAAGTGAAGAAGAACTAAAGAGCCTCTTGGTGAACTTGAAAGAGGAGAGTGAAAAAGTTGGCTTAAAGCTCAACATTTAGAAAACAAAGATCATGGCATCCGGTTCCATCACTTCATGGCAAATAGATGGAGAAACAGTGGAAACAGTGGCAGACTATTTTGGGGGGCTCCAAAATCACTGCAGATGTTGACTGCAGCCTTGAAATACAAAGGCATTTACTCTTTGAAAGAAAAATTATGACCAACATAGACAACATTTTGAAAAGCAGAGACATTACTTTGCCAAAAAATATCTGTCTAGTCAAGGCTATGGTCTTTCCAATAGTCATGTATGGATATGAGAGTTGGACTATAAAGAAAGCTGAGCCCTGAAGAATTGATGCTTTTTAACTGTGGTATTGGAGAAGACTCTTGAGAGCCCCTTGGACTGCAAGGAGATCTAACCAATCCATCCTAAAGGAAATCAGTCCTGAATGTTCATTGGAATGACTGATATTGAAGCTGAAACTCCAACACTTTGGACACATGATGCCAAGAACTGACTCATTTGAAAAGACCCTGATGCTGGGAAAGATTGAGGGTTATAGAAGAAGGGGACAACAGAGGATGAGATGGTTGGATGGCATCACTGACTCAATGGACATGAGTTTGGGTAAACTCTGGGAGTTGGCGATGGACAGGGAGGCCTGGCCTATTGTAGTTCATGGGGTCACTAAGAGTCAGACACAACTGAGCGACCGAACTGAACTTAATGTTTCCATTCTTGCCCCACCTATTTGACATGAA
Organism: Ovis canadensis; assembly: GCF_042477335.2. Lineage (NCBI taxonomy): Eukaryota > Metazoa > Chordata > Mammalia > Artiodactyla > Bovidae > Ovis > Ovis canadensis. The sequence continues at coordinate 68,236,604 of NC_091250.1, forward strand.
GTGAAATGAACTTAATGTTTCCATTGTTTCCCCACCTATTTGACATGAAGTGATGGGGCTGTTGCCATGACCTTTGTTTTTTGAATGTTGAGCTTTAAGCCAGCTTTTTCCTTCTCCTCTTTCACTTTCATCAAGAGGCTCTTTAGTTCTTCTTCACTTTCTGCCATAAGGGTGGTGTCATCTGCACATCTGAGGTTATTGATATTTTCCTGGCAATCTTGATTCCAACTTGTGATTCATCCAGCCTGGCATTTCACATGATGTACTCAGCATACAAGTTAAATAAGCAGAGTCACAATACATAGCCTTGACATACTGCTTTCCCAATTCAGAACCAGTCTGCTCCATGTCCGGTTCTAACTGTTGCTTCTTGACTTGCATACAGATATCTCAAGCGGCAGGTAAGGTGGTTTGTTATTCCCATCTCTTGAAGAATTTTTCAGTTTGTTTTGATCTACACAGTCAAAAGCTATAGTGTAATAAAAACAGCAGAATTAGATATTTTTCTGAAGCTCTCTTGCTGTTTTGATGATCCAACAGATGTTGGCAATTTGATTCCTTGTTCTTCTGCCTTTTCTAAATCCAGCTTGAACATCTGGAAGTTCATAGTTCATGTACTTTTGAAGCCTTGCTTGGTGAGTTTTGAGCATTACTTTGCTAGCGTGTGAAATGAGTGGAATTGTACAGTAGTTTGAACATTCTTTTGCATTGCCTTTCTTAGGGATTGGAAGAACTTACCTTTTCAAGTCCTGTGACCACTGCTGAGTAGTGTCATCAAGGTGTCAGACAGGAATGCAATAACCAGAAGGTTTAAATGGGGTTGAATAATCTACTTTCAAGTTCAATTGTAAGACTGTTAGCAAACCTCAGTTTCTCACCGGCCAAAGATTTCTGTCAGTCAGAAGCCTAAGTCTCTCCAAAAGCTGCCTAAGTGTGCTGATTGGTCTCTCCCAGAAGATAGAGTTTGCAGGAGATAGATACCTCAAAAGATATAATCTGCATAGTTTTATAATCCATTCCTGGAAGTGATATAAGTCACTTCTGCAAGTTTACAAGATTAATCCTGGAATACAATATCAATAACTTACTAATATTGTTTAATATTAAATTTTCTTCACTTCATTTAAATTGGTAAATGGTAAGAACATACAACATTTTCCTTCAGACCGAAGACTTCATTTGTGTTTTTCTTTACATTAAGTCTAGATTTACTGGAGATGAATTCATTTTTGAATCATTGGGAAAAAAAAAGAAGAATGTGTTTGTTTTTCCCGCTCTTAAAAGAATATTCATGCTGGATAATGACTTCTAGATTAACTGCGATTTTGTTACTTTTTATTTTCCTTTTGCCAGTTTAAAAATGCCCCATCTATTCTGGACTCTGTTGTTTCTGAGTATACCTCATATCACTTGCATGTTTCTATCTTGGTGACTTTTTTCCCTTATACTTTAAAACTTCTCTCTTTATAACTGTTTTGTAAGGTATCAACAATATATGATTTTGTTTGTTTGTATCCTATGTTCACTCTCTTTATCCATCTTTTCATTAAGAACTTTGAATATATTTAAAATTCCTGATGGACAGGAAAGCCTGGAGTGCTGCAGTCCATGGGGTCACAAAGAGTCAGACATGACTGAGTGGCTGAATTGAACTGAACTCAAAGTTCCTGATCACTAACATGAACATCTAGATCATTGTATTGTCTGCATCAATTGAACTTGAAAAAAAAATCATTTATATTTCACACTTTTCACCATCTTCACATGACTTACAATTTTTTTTATGCTGTACATTTGCATGATACACTGAAAAGATCTATAATTTCATTTAACTGGTTTGAGTTTTGTTTTGGTAAGAAGCTAAATTTATGGCATACCATCTTGACCCTTTAAGACTTGATTTATTATTTGTTAGAGTTGATAGAGTTTCGATTTTACCTTAGTCCCAGAGTGTATTATTTACTCTAGAGTAATAATTCTTACTGTTTTTTTCCTGAGTTCTCAACTAAATAACTGAACTCCTCAATGAAATATACCCACCCTGATCAGGCCAGAATTCCAACAACTCCCAGTCCTGCTTACTGTGTAGTATCTCCTTTCTGCTCTCAATGCCACAGCAGCCACTCTCTGCCAGGTTTAATGAAAATTCATAAGCACAGTCCTCCCTTCTGACCAGCTCTTTCCTTTATACTCCATAAATTTAAGTAACATTCGAAACACAGAATTCTGATTTCTACTTTCCTTACTCAAACTACTACTTCTTGGTCCACTTGCTCCCCACTTTCATGTGCCACAGTCAAGTGTATGACTGTAGGCAGGAAGCCAAAGAAAATGCAGAACTGGCATTAAATGTTTCCTTTCTGTCAAGGACTGTAGTTTTTCACTGTCATTTGCTTAATCCCTAAAAATATTTGAAAATAGTTGCCTTTTATGTTTTTATTATAACTGTTTATGGTGAAGGGCTCATCCAATACTAATTATTTTGCCATGGCCTAAAGGATGTTTAAAGTATTCTTTGTCAAATGAATAAATTAATGAAAATTTAGGATTTACAAATGGATATAATACAACTTCACTGCATATCTATTGATTGAATGAACATATCAATCATATATTGGGCTAATCTATTGCTGAAATAGGGTACAAAGGTCCTGAAACAATTAGTTTAATGAACTTTTAGCCCACAACTTGACTATTTTTCCTACAGAATCTTCCTTCCCAAAGAGTTCACATAATCAAACTTATCTCCAAAGTTATTGAAATCTGGTAGCTATGGCATAAGTTTCAATCACAAAATGTAAGTTCTAAACATTAATTGTATCTTAAAACCCTAATGGAAGATGATATTTGTTTTAAAATATTATTAAAAAGCAAAATAAAACAAAGCCTATATAACTTCTTATAGTTTTTCTCATAAGAAATTTATGGAAAGTGAACAATAATTGCATTTAGACATTCCAGTCATTTTAAAAGCACCAAACTTCTGAAAACAATTTAATTTTGTGTTTCATTTTAAAAAATACCAAGTTTTAGTTTATCTAAGGCCACAAAAACTATAGTTCAACTAATTTAAAACAGCTGTTTCTTGGTAAACAAGACATAATTTGGTGACTTTATGATCAATTGATTTAATCACATTATTTGAAATTGATTGCTTTGTTTTTCCAATTAATTCTATTTTACCCTAGTAAACTTTATGTCATGATAACTGAGACCTAGGCAAATGCAGAAGAAACAACAAATGTTGAGCCCTAATTAATTATTAAGATACACCTGGGGAAACAGGACCAATTATTCTGACAGGCTTTATTACCTGCCTCCCAGATCACCTTGTCCTGTCACAAGAACCTTAGTCCCAGTGACTTTATTTCAAACATATTACTTTTGAAATAACAGCAGGGACCGCTGGGCTTCTCAGCATCTCTTGTTTACCATCTACTGTCACGCTTAATGATCAACATTAAAGTTATTGCTTCCAAATCACCTTAATTAGGGTTGCAAAAACTTTAAAAGTTTCCTTTCAAAAGCTCAGATCATCAAGTTTGATTGCTTCGATATACTGTGACTATATAAGATTCTTGTCGTGAAACATCATCATAACAGTTCCAGCCAGACATCTTGCAGTTCCTTTTTAAGGTAAATTTTCCTTCTTATAGTTCTTCCTGTAAGTACACTGTGTCCTCCACTTAGTTTATAGCTGACTGAACCAGAACAGGGCAACTGAACGAAGCACCATGATTCATAGGCTAGCCTATTCTTGGGTTTCCCTTGTTGCTCAGTTGGTAAAGAATCCTCCTTCAATGCAGGATACCTGGGTCCGATCCCTGTGTTCAGAAGATCCCCTGGAGAAGGGAAAGGCTATCCACTCCAGTATTCTGGGCTGGAGAATTCCACAGACTTTATACTCCATGAGGTCGCAAAGAGTTGGACATGACTAAGCAACTTTCACATAGCTATGGAACAGCCTGCTACATAACCCTGGGCCCAAACTGAGACAATCTGGTTTTGCATTCTCCTTCACCTCTTTTAATCAAGGATTAGAGAGTGCCATTTTGTATAAGTACTCATATTTTTTTTTTTTGTTTTAAATAAGCTCCCTACTAAAGTGTAGCGTATACAGAAAATGACATGAATCAGGTTTGCAGCTTGTTAAATTTTCAGAGTAAACCAACTTATGTTACCACCACCCAAATTATATAATGGAATATTCTCAACACCTAAGAAATTCCTTTATGATTTTTCCTAATCACTAATAACTCACTGAAGAAGCCATTATCCTTGCCTCTAATACCACTGATTATTTTTGTTTCTAAAGTTGTTTTTTAAATAAATGAAATCATGCATCATTATTCACCTTGACCTGATACCTTTTAATGTAGCATTTGTAAGAATCATCCATGTTGTTGAATGTATCAGTAGTATAGTTTTTATTTTTGACTTGTAGCATTTCATTTTATGCATATTCCTGAGTTAATACATGATTTCTTGATGGGCCTACAATGTATCTATAGTTTTTATATTTACATATTACTGATATAAAATTTATAACACATTTTTTGGTAAAATGTCTGGTGGATATATAAATGTGAGTAGACTTTCTAGTCCATAGGTTATATATATGTTCAGCAAGAGTTGCTGCTTGTTATTAGTTCCCTGTTGTGGTGGTAACAAGTTACTTTAAACCCAGTGGTATAAGATAACAAAAAAATTGTTCTTTTAGAGCTCTGGAAATCAAAACTCTAAAAATCAAGGCTGATTGACCTCTAAAGGCTTCAAGGAATAATTATGTCCTGATCTTTTCTAGCTTCTAGAGGCTGCCTGCATTCCCTGACTCATGATCCCTTCTTCATATTACAACAACTTCTTTTATCCATCACATCATAGTCTACCACTCACTTTGACCCCCTAACCAACTTCCCTCATATGAGAATGTTTTTGTTGACATTGGGCCTATGCAGATTAAGCCCTTAACCACATCTGCAAAGTCTCAGTTTCCACACAATAAACATATCAAAGTTCCTGGGGATTAGGATATGGACATTACTCTATCAACCACAACGAAAAGGAAAAGATGAATAGAAGCCTTAAGTTTTAGGTCAAAACTCAATGATTCTGACTGTTAGGATATGAGCATAATAAGCAACTACTTATTATGGCTTGGGCTGCCATTGCTCTTGTTTTGGAACATAAAAATGTAGGGATCTTTGTACTTTTCTAAGAATTTGTCCATTTCTTCCACATTGTCCATTTTATTGGCATATAATCGCTGATAGTAGTCTCTTATTATCCTTTGTATTTCTGTGTTGTCTGTTGTGAACTCTCCATTTTCATTTCTAATTTTATTGATTTGATTTTTCTCTCTTTGCTTCTTGATGAGTCTGGCTAATGGTTTGTCAATTTTATTTATCCTTTCAAAGAACCAGCTTTTGGCTTTGTTGATTTTTGCTATGGTCTCTTTTGTATCTTTTGCACTTATTTCTGCCCTAATTTTTAAGATTTCTTTCCTTCTACTAACCCTGGGGTTCTCCAATTCTTCCTTTTCTAGTTGCTTTAGGTGTAGGGTTAGGTTATTTATTTGACTTTTTTCTTGTTTCTTGAGGTATGCCTGTATTGCTATGAACTTTCCTCTTAGCACTGCTTTTATAGTGTCCCACAGGTTTTGGGTTGTTGTGTTTTCATTTTCATTAGTTTCTATACATATTTTGATTTCTTTTTTGATTTCTTCTGTGATTTGTTGGTTATTCAGAAGTGTGTTGTTCAACCTCCATATGTTGGAATTTTTAATAGTTTTTCTCCTGTAATTGAGATCTAATATTAATGCATTATGGTCAGAAAAGATGCTTGGAATGATTTCAATTTTTTTGAATTTACCAAGTTTAGATTTATGGTCCAATGTGATCTATCCTGGAGAAGGTTCCATGAGCACTTGACAAAAAGGTGAAATTAATTGTTTTGGGGTGAAATGTCCTATAGATATCAATTAGGTCTAACTGATCTAATGTATCATTTAAAGTTTGTATTTCTTTGTTAATTTTCTGTTTAGTTGATCTGTCCATAGGTGTGAGTGGGGTATTAAAGTCTCCCACTATTATTGTGTTATTGTTAATTTCCAAAACTGAACCAGGAAGAAATAGAAAATCTTAACAGACCCATCACAAGCACGGAAATTGAAACTGTAATCAAAAATCTTCCAGCAAACAAAAGCCCAGGTCCAGACAGCTTCACAGCTGAATTCTACCAAAAATTTAGAGAAGAGCTAACACCTATCCTACTCAAACTCTTCCAGAAAATTGCAGAGGAAGGGAAACTTCCAAACTCATTCTATGAGGCCACCATCACCCTAATACCAAAACCTGACAAAGATACTACAAAAAAAGAAAACTGCAGGCCAATACCACTGATGAACATAGATGCAAAAATCCTCAAAAAAATTCTAGCAATCAGAATCCAACAACACATTAAAAAGATCATACACCATGACCAAGTGGGCTTTATCCCAGGGATGCAAGGATTCTTCAATATCCACAAATCAATCAATGTAATTCACCACATTAACAAATTGAAAACAAAAGCCATATGATTATCTCAATAGATGCAGAGAAGGCCTTTGACAAAATTCAACATCCATTTATGATAAAAACTCTCCAGAAAGCAGGAATAGAAGGAACATACCTCAACATAATAAAAACTATATATGACAAACCCACAGCAAACATTATCCTCAATGGTGAAAAATTGAAAGCATTTCCCCTAAAGTCAGGAACAAGACAAGGGTGTCCACTTTCACCGCTACTATTCAACATAGTTCTAGAAGTTTTGGCCACAGCAATCAGAGCAGAAAAAGAAATAAAAGGAATCCAAATTGGAAAAGAAGAAGTAAAACTTTCACTGTTTGCAAATGACATGATCCTCTACATAGAAAACCCTAAAGACTCCACCAGAAAATTACTAGAGCTAATCAATGAATATAGTAAAGTTGCAAGATATAAAATCAACACTCAGAAATCCCTTGCATTCTTATACACTAATAATGAGAAAGTAGAAAAAGAAACTAAGGAAACAATTCCATTCACCATTGCAACAAAAAGATTAAAATACTTAGGAATATATCTACCTAAAGAAACTAAAGACCTATATATAGAAAACTATAAAACACTGATGAAAGAAATCAAAGAGGACACTAATAGACGGAGAAATATACCATGTTCATGGATCGGAAGAATCAATATAGTGAAAATGAGTATACTACCCAAAGCAATTTACAAATTCAGTGCAATCCCTATCAAGCTACCAGCGATACTTTCCACAGAACTAGAACAAATAATTTCAAGATTTGTATGGAAATACAAAAAACCTTGAATAACCAAAGCAATCTTGAGAAAGAAGAATGAAACTGGAGCAATCAACCTGCCTGACTTCAGACTCTACTACAAAGCCACAGTCATCAAGACAGTATGGTACTGGCACAAAGACAGAAATATAGATCAATGGAACAAAATAGAAAGCCCAGAGATAAATCCACACACCTATGGACACCTTATCTTTGAGAAAGGAGGCAAGACTATACAATAGAGTAAAAACAATCTCTTTAACAAGTGGTGCTGGGAAAACTGGTCAACCACTTGTAAAAGAATGAAACTAGATCACTTTCTAACACCGCACACAAAAATAAACTCAAAATGGATTAAAGATCTAAACGTAAGACCAGAAACTATAAAACTCCTAGAGGAGAACATAGGCAAAACACTCTCAGACATAAATCACAGCAGGATCCTCTATGATCCACCTCCCAGAATTCTGGAAATAAAAGCAAAAATAAACAAATGGGATCTAATTAAAATTAAAAGCTTCTGCACAACTAAGGAAAATATAAGCAAGGTGAAAAGACAGCCTTCGGAATGGGAGAAAATAATAGCAAATGAAGCAACTGACAAACAACTAATCTCAAAAATATACAAGCAACTTATGCAGCTCAATTCCAGAAAAATAAATGACCCAATCAAAAAATGGGCCAAAGAACTAAATAGACATTTCTCCAAAGAAGACATACGGATGGCTAACAAACACATGAAAAGATGCTCAACATCACTCATTATTAGAGAAATGCAAATCAAAACCACAATGAGGTACCACTTCACACCAGTCAGAATGGCTGCAATCCAAAAATCTGCAAGCAATAAATGCTGGAGAGGGTGTGGATAAAAGGGAACCCTCTTACACTGTTTATGGGAATGCAAACTGGTACAGCCACTATGGAGAACAGTGTGGAGATTCCTTAAAAAATTGCAAACAGAACTGCCTTATGACCCAGCAATCCCACTGCTGGGCATACACACCATGGAAACCAGAATTGAAAGAGACACATGTACCCCAATGTCCATTGCAGCACTGTTCATAATAGCCAGAACATGGAAACAACCTAGATGTCCATCAGCAGATGAATGGATAAGAAAGCTGTGGTACATATACACAATGGAGTATTACTCAGCCATTAAAAAGAATTCATTTGAATCAGTTCTGATGAGATGGGTGAAACTGGAGCTGATTATACAGAGTGGAGTAAGCCAGAAAGAAAAACACCAATACAGTATACTAACACATATATATGGAATTTAGAAAGATGGAAATGACGACCCTGTATGCAAGACAGCAAAACAGACACAGATGTGTATAGCAGACTTTTGGACTCAGAGGGAGAGGGGGAGGGAGAGGGAGAGGGTGGGATGATTTGGGAGAATGGCACTGAAACATGTATACTATCATGTAAGAATCGAATCGTCAGTCTATGTCCGATGCAGAATACAGCATGCTTGGGGCTGGTGCACAGTGATGACCCAGAGAAATGTTATGGGGAGGGAGGTGGGAGGGGGGTTCATGTTTGGGAACGCATGTACACCCATGGTGGATTCATGTCAATGTATGGCAAAACCAATACAGTATTTTAAAGTAAAATAAAGTAAAAATAAAAATTAAAAAAAAATGTAGGGATCATTGAGAAACATCTCAGAATTTTTCTGTGATTGTGTGTGTGTGTGTGTGTATGTGTGTGCATCAACAATATGCGTGTTAGTTATAGTGTTATAATTGTCTTAGGTAGGCCTCACAAATTTCTTAGGATAAATTTCTTAAGATGGCTGACTGACTTAATATCCCATGAACTAAAAGAGGTAAATTGAAGCCAAGTAGCATAGATAAGGACTATCACTTTTATTGTCACTTTCAGAAATAAAGTATTAGTAGATGATAAACTCCAGAGGCCTGGCTTGCTGTGACTTATGGGGTTGCAAAGAGTCAGACATGACTGAGTGACTGAACTGAACTGAAATTCCAAAATGTAAACATATCCGTTCATGGCTACATTTAATTGTTAGGTTGTGACTATATACTATAAAACACTCTTTTGTGACTAGTTTACAGCTACAATAAAATTATATTTCAAAACAACAATCAATACATGTTGATCCTGGAAAACCTGGGGAAAAAGAAGGTAATTTAAAATATAAGAAATCTTAAGTTTATTTTTTCAAACGCAAATTTGATCTCTGTAATTAAAAAGTATTCCTTTCCCTATAAATATGTTTGCTATGCTGTGTGTTTAGTCACTCAGTCATGTCCAACTCTTTGCAATCCCATGGATTGTAGCCCCCCAGGCTCCACTGTCCATGGGGATTCTCCAGGCAAGAATACTAGAGTGGGTTGCCATGCCCTCCTCCAGGGGATCTTTCCAACCCAGGTATCAAAGCCAGGTCTCCTACATTGTAGGCAGATTTGTTTTTACCATATGAGCTACCAGGGAAACCTATAAATATGTTTAATATCCTTAAAAACCTAACTTTTAGATTCAATAAATATTGAAATTCTCCATAGCAAATATATCATTTTACTTTGTCTCCCAATTTGATTTACTTTAGCTCTTTTCAGTGAATTGTATTCCCTATAAAGGGTATTCTATAGAGCTTGTAGTATAAACAAACAAAACAAATTTGTTTGTTTTCTCAGAACACACAAATTGAGGCAACTTTGAAGGTATTGCTATATTAAGTCACATGTATCACATTTTTAATAAGATGTTAATTTTCCTTTTAATATCAACTCATGGAATATTACTCCATGATTAACTTAATTTCCACAAAACAAATTCTTTATATATTTAAAAACTAGCAAAAAATTGTGATTATCTATTTAATAAGTTGTATTTGACTGAATAAAATTACTTGTTTCTGAGAAATTATTATGTCTTCAGGAAAATGTTCTCACTATTTCATTCCAGGAGGTGTCATGTTTGCTTTGAGCTCTGGCTTACTACCAGAAAGGTCTATTCATATTCTTTCAGTTCTAAATCTGCAGTAAAAGACATCAAAATGAGCTCTCAAGCAGTTACAAAGTAAAGTTATCTCATATTTTAGTACATTAATTACCACATTAAAATGTGGTATTGATCTAATATTTTAGATACTTGTACTTAGTGAATTGAATTAGAAAATTCAAGAAATATCTATCAGTTTTTAGATAAAAAAATTACTAGGCTTTATTCAGTCTCTATGGAGTACGAATGTATCAAATGTTTCTTTAATATCTATTTCTGTGCAAGTCACCAAATGTTAGTTAAGTGGAAAAAAAATACTTTATCTTGCAATTTATCTTAAATAGGAATGTCTACTGCTGTTCTTCTACTAAAAGATTTTGTGGTAAATAGAATCAAGTTTTGAAAGAATATCACCACTATTTAGTTTACAGCAATATTCAGTTTACCTTCCTTTCTGTGCACAAAGAAGTCTATACTGGTTTCCACTTTAAATGTGGCCAAATTCCTAAGAGGCCAAAAGTCTTGCAGATAACAACTATAAACTATGTGCAATGTACCACTAAACCACTTAAACATTTTGAAATCTAAACAAAAGTAGGCAGATTATGGAAGGAAGGAAAGTCTTGGATGACCAACAATGTGGAATGTAGCATACTCCACCACCAGCCCCCTTCGCCATCCATCTTTTTTTTTCCCTACCTCTGTAGGCTTGCTGTAGTCATCTTTTATTGGTTGGTTATAACTTTGACAGCTCACAATCTTTGGGGATTTAAAGGCAAGAGGACAAAGATTAGTGCAACTACTGCTGTGGAGAGCCAAAGAGGAGCCAAATTTTATATACATGTAGTGTACAAATCTCTTTCTGACCCCAGTGCCATTATACATAGGCAGACTATAAAAAACTCAGCACAAGGGAAAAAGCAGACTTAAATTAGATGTGAACTCTTGCACAACACAGGACTTTTAGTTTTGCACAACCAAGTTAATAGCCAGATAAAATCATAATAGGAACACCCATGGGAGACATTGAGTAGAATCAAAGCTTATACAAAACAGCATTTTGTATGCAATCCAGAGATATATGAAGAACTAGGTAAATTTACCCACTTAAGAGAAAATAAAATCAATATAAATCAATCCTGATATTTTAAATTATCAGAGAATGATTTGTAAAAGCAACTATTATAACTATGCTCATTGAGATGAAAGAAAATCTGCTTAAAGTGAATAAGAAATAGGAAACTATGGCACAAAAGCCACACTTAAAAATGAACAAGAAAGTATCTGGAACATAATGCTGAAAGTTAAACATTATTAGATAGGTTTAATAGCAGAATGGGGGCTTCCCTGGTGGTTCAGAAGGTAAAGTGTCTGCCTGCAATGCAGCAGACCCAGGTTTGATCCCTGGAGAAGGAAATGGCAACCCACTCCAGTATTCTTGCCTGGAGAATCCCGTGGACAGAGGAGCCTGGCCAGCTACAGTTCTAGGAATGCAAAGAGTCAGACATGACTGAGTGACTTCACTTTCACTCTCAGTAACAGAATGGAGTTGTCAGTAAAAAGAATCAGCAAACTTGAAGATAATTCAATATAAACTATTCCATGTGAAAATAGAGACAGAAAGATACTAAAAAAAATGAAAAGTCACAGCAATCTATTGTGACAATATTAATAAATCCAACATATGTGTAATTAGAGTTCTGTAGAGAGAAAGGGAGAAGGTAATGGCATCCCACTCCAGTACTCTTGCCTGGAAAATCCCATGGACAGAGGAGTCTGGTAGGCTGCAGTCCATGGGGTCATGAAAAGTCGGACATGACTGAGCGACTTCACTTTCATTTTTCACTTTCATGCATTGGAGAAGGAAATGGCAACCCACTCCAGTGTTCTTGCTTGGAGAATCCCAGGGATGGGGGAGCCTGGTGGGCTGCCGTCTATGGGGTCGCACAGAGTCAGACACAACTGAGCTGACTTAGCAGTAGCAGTAGAGAGAAAGGGAAAGATTAGTAAAGACTGAAGGCAGAGGGAGAAGGGGACAGCAGAGGATGAGATGGTTGGATGGAATCACCCACTCAACAAACATGAATTTGAGCAAACTCCAGGAGACAGTGTAGGACAGAGGAGCCTGGTGTGCTGCAGTCCATGGGGTCACAAAGAGTCACAACTTAGCAACTGAACAACAATAAGAGAGAAAAAGAGCATGTCAGAATTGATGACCCTAAATTGTCACAAGTTTGTGAAAGAAATAAATGTATATATTGAACAAGTTCAGCAGGTACCAAGAAAGGTAAATATAAAGAAAACTGTGTGTAGGCCCATCACAATCAAAATACTGGAAACCAAAGATAATGTCTTGAAATTAGTTGAGGGAAATAATTTTATATACTTGGAAACCACAACCCTAATTACCATTATTTCTCATCAATAACAAGAAAGGCCAGAAAACAAATAGCATCGTTCATGTTTGGGAACGCATGTAAGAATTAAAGATTTTAAAATTTAAAAAAAAAAAAAAACTAAAAAAAAAAATAATAAAAAAAAATAAAGTATTTAAAAAAAAAAAACACTGCAAATTCAAAATTTTATATCCGGCAAAAAAAAAAAAAAAATTCTTCAGGAATGGACAAATAAATAAATATATTTTCAGGTAAACAAAATAAAGAGGATGTGTAGCCAGGAGACCTACAATGCAAGAAACACTAAAGACAGTTTTTCAAATTGAAAGGAAATTATCCCAATGGTAGATTTTGATATTCATGAAGGAGTATCAGCTCTGACCAGTATCTGGTAAATTTTAAAATAAATTTTCCTCTGGATTTCATTATTACACCTATGATGCTACAAAACAAGAAAAGTTCTTTATTAAGTTTATTTTCATCATGTCTAAAGCATAAAGGATGAAATGGAGTGGGGTTGCTGCAGCTGCTAAGTCACTTCAGTCGTGTCCGACTCTGTGCAACCCCACAGACGACAGCCCACCAGGCTCCCCCATCCTTGGGATTCTCCAGGCAAGAACACTGGAGTGGGTTGCCATTTCCTTCTCCAATGCATGAAAGTGAAAGTGAAAGTGAAAGTGAAGTCGCTCAGTCGTGTCCAATCCTCAGCGACCCCATGGACTGAAGCCTTCCAGGCTCCTCCATCCATGGGATTTTCCAGGCAAGAGTACTGGAGTGGGGTGCCATTGGCTTCTCCGGGGGTGGGGTTAGGGATGTCAAATGGGCCTATGTGGTTTGAAATTTACTTACTGAATTCTAAGAAGACTGGGACAATTTAAGAATATAAAAACCTCTGAAAAATAATTTAAAGAGATACAGTTGTAAAGCCAATAAATGAGGTGTACCTTCAAAAAAAATTCAAAAAAAAAAAAAAGAAACAAGACAGGTAACAACTGAACTCATAGATATAAATCTAGCAATTTATGATTATATTAGTTTTATTAGACTCCACATTCTAATTGAAAACTAGTTTCCCAAAACAGATGAAAAAACAAAGTAGCTATATTTTCAGCCCTACTATAAGCTGTACAAAGTTATGGGAAATACTGACCAATAAAAGGTCACCAAATGTAGATCAGTGAAGGTGAGAAATGTAGATCATTGTGAGATAAGGCAGTAAAAGGCTCAATCATTCAGGTTTTTGCTTCTCCTGTCAAAAGTATTGTAAGGATACACAAGGAGGAAATCATGGAGTTGCTCTATTTGGGTTGCTGAGTCTTTGACTGAAGGATTTGCCCTAGAGAATTGCTTGGATCCAGGGAAGAATTTACAGCAGAGATAAATAACCATGTGTTTTGCGAAACATTATTTATGTTTGTTAGCATAGTTAGCATAGCTTATTCTAACCAGGAGAAACTTAAGGGTTCCCACTGCAAATAAATTAATAACATCCTTTAAATGATATATGAATATTTACCATCAGTTTGTCAACTAAGATAATTTGCATTATGGGATGAAAAGTTTTTTATACATGTACAATTTTGATAAGAGTAAAATCTCAAGAACATATATATCAAAAATATTAAAATATAATCATTGAATAGCTTTTAAAGTTTTGGTATATTGCAAAGAAAGAGAGACAACATGAAAAATTTTTCATCTGTTTTGCATATATTAATAGATTTTTATGTGCATTACTGGGTCAAGTCAATACAACTAAAATTATTTTAGACCTTAATTTTTACAGTTTAAAACTAGATGCATCTTTCTGAAGGATTTTTTTTTAATAATAAGTACATAAAAGGGTAATTTTAACTCAGTTAAAAAACTGGATTGTTGAAATCTTATGAAGTATTAGGATATATTCATTGTGGATTTATCTAAAAATGTAAGTATAAAGAATGGAAATTAATAGATTAAGTAAAACAAAATAGATAAATGTAAACTACATATCAGGTTAATTTCAAAAAGTACACCCTATATATTAATATTATTTTAAAAAATTTTTAAAGAATAGTGGAGAAAAATGGAATTAAATAAAAATATGTAGTATTCCTCCATAAAGAAATTAAATTGAAATATAGTAAAAACGAAAAAAAAACCTTAAGCTATAGTAATCTATTTACTATACAAATATAAATATCTCTGCATAAATGTCAAATAATTAAATGAAATGGAGCTATTAAAATTAAAACATGGAAATTAAATTTTTCTTTAATATTTTTGGACTTATTTTATCAGTTTCTTAAACAATGACTCATTGGAAAAGACCCTGATATTGGGAAGATGGAAAACAAAAGGAGAAGAGGGTGCCAGAGAATGAGAGGGCTAGATAGCATCACTGACTCAATAGACATGAATTTGAGCAAACTCCATGAGATAGTGAAGGACAGGAAAGCTTGGCATGCTGCAGTCCATGAGGCTGCAAAGAATCAGACACAACGTAGTGACTGAACATCAACAATATAAAATAAATAGCTAATTATAATTTCAGTAAAGCATTTTTAAACAAACTTCTCAAAATTGTTAATCCCTAAAACAGTTAAGACTGTTCATAAGTCTAGGTCTCAGTTCAGTTCAGTTCAGTCTCTCAGTCCTGTCCGACTCTTTGCGATCCCATGAATCGCAGCACTCCAGGCCTCCCTGACCATCACCAACACCCAGAGTTCACTCAGACTCACGTCCATCGAGTCCGTGATGCCATCCAGCCATCTCATCCTCGGTCGACCCCTTCTCCTCCTGCCCCAAATCCCTCCCAGCATCAGAGTCTTTTCTAATGAGTCAACTCTTCACATGAGGTGGCCAAAGTATTGGAGTTTCAGCTTTAGCATCATTCCTTCCAAAGAAATCCCAGGGTTTATCTCCTTCAGAATGGACTGGTTGGATCTCCTTGCAGTCTAAGGGACTCTCAAGAGCCTTTTCCAACACCACAGTTCAAAAGCATCAATCCTTCGGCGCTCAGCCTTCTTCACAGTCCAACTCTCACATCCATACGTGACCACAGGAAAAACCATAGCCTTGACTAGATGGACCTTAGTCGGCAAAATAATGTCTCTGCTTTTGAATATGCTGTCTAGGTTGGTCATAACTTTTCTTCCAAGGAGTAAGCATCTTTTAATTTCATGGCTGCAGTCACTATCTGCAGTGATTCTGGAGCGCCAAAAAATAAAGTCTGACTAGAACTGGAATAATAGCAAATATACTTTAATGTGAAAATTTTATGGCAAAAAAATATGAGTCTATGTCCTTTCTTTTTCTATTAATAAGTTATTTGCAAAGATTCTCTCATTTTACCATATCTGGTACTTTTGCTAATTAATATAATTCTGTTCTTTCCCTTAAAGTTCTATTTGTACTTTCCCCCTCTTCAATGTATGAGATTATCCTTGATAGCCTGAGACTTCACTGTCCAATGAACAAGTGACGTGTACCACAGGTACTTTGTGCTCATTTTAAGTGTCTAACCAAAAATGTTACTTAAGATTATCAGACACTAACCAGTTTTAAAACCAACTAATGCACAGTGTGTTTGTGATTAATTTACTACCCCTACATATCTGCTTGGCAAAAAGGGAAAAGATTTTGATGCTCAAAATATGCTAGTCTAGCATTTTAAACTTACTCTTCTTGGTTTCTGATGCTTCTTAGTATTCTCCTTCTCAATAATTCAGTTTTTATTGCATGATAATATGCTGAAGCTTCCAATAGTCCATGTCATTTATGTTGTTTGGTGTTCACAGTAAATGGTGACCTTGATCACTGCTTTTCTTTGTATATTTCCAATAAAATGGCTCAAGATACTTTAGTGACAGTGATATCTCCTTCTAAAATGGATCTGACATTGTCATTAGTCATTCGAAGAAGACTGAGATGTTAACCTACTTTGTCTTTTCACTAGACATCAAATGTTGAAATTTATAAGGAAAAATTTATTTTCCTCTCAATCAGATGTCTGCCTCCTATTTTAAAGAGCACTGGATACAGCACTGGAAATGTAATTCTGGAATAATTAGTCACATTCTTTTCTCTTCATTCCTTTACACTATTTAGTCTCTACAATTTGAAGAAATCCAAATTTTTTTTTAGGATTTTGATTACTTTTCTCTTATAAGATTATGTACAACTCAAAATGTTCAAAGAGCTAAAAGAAATTAAATAATGTTAAAGGCAACCAGTGTCTTTTCCTCAAGTGCTTTCTTATCCAATGCCAAAATATAACTACTGTTTCCTGTGCTGTCAGTTCATCATATTTCAATGTCAGAAATATTGCTGAATGAGATCAGACTTGCTTCTGGTCTGATTCTGATAAAGCTGCTGAATTTGTATTAATACAGTACAAGGATCTTAAAACTTAAAACTCATATACCCTAGCAGCTTAATGTAGAGTAGTCAGTGGGTTTGTGTTGTCTGACAGCTAAGGATGACTCTGATGGTTCCAGTGGCAAAATATTCTAGTATGGTGTACTCTGCTAACATGGAAATATAGAAACAAAAGCCTTAAAAACAAGAGTAATATACTTAAAGCCTAAAATACAGATTCATATTTGTTTATGAATATTGGTATATCACTCCAGTGCTTCACTGATTTAATCTTGAGAATAGGTCAATTAAGTCAAAGAGTTGTATCTTACTTTAGAAGGTGGTGATGCACTGGAACTCTCAAAGTAAAGTCTATATTGTAAAGAATGGTATTTAATAAGCCATTTCTATGGAAATGAAGAATAATAATGGTTAATGACTGGAGCAAACTATATTTTATTTTCTGAGTTCTGAGGGTGACCAGCCAAAAATCTTCCAGGTATCAGCTTTGAATCATTCTTCAAATAGTGTGAGAGAAGATAATGATAATTTGACGGATTTTCCTGGTTTGCAGTTAGTCTCTAGTGGTCTTTCTGAGTGGATTACATAGCAACAGCCATGAAGATTTTCTAAATAGACTTTCTGTTAAGCAGTGTGGTGATTTTTCTGAAGTTTATATCAAATTTTCCACCTTTAGTATGTATTGCTTTAGGAAAAGGCAGTTTTAGTCAGAAAGGTGGGAGAAATATTGGAAATGTTAGTTTGGAGAGTTGTAACTAAATATTTGAGAAAACTAGAAGAATTTAGGATCTAGCCTAGTTTACAAATAAAAACAATACTTCAAAGATAATTAACAGCACTAGAATCTGATATTTATAAAAGTGTATTAATGAAATGCAGTGCTTCCTCTATAATCACCCCCATGATTCCATGGGCAGAGGAGCCTGGTGGGTTACTGTCAATGGGGTCAGAATCAGACATGACTTAAATCTGTTTAATAAAATAAACCTTTGTAAACAAAGATAAAACATTTTTATCCTTCCATGGTCCCTCTAGAATTCGGAAAGTCCCAATGAATGTTTTTATTTTCATGGCAATATCTGTTTTCATGAGTTCAATAAGAGTCTGTTCTTATAAAGGACACAGGTGGTAATCATTGGTCATATTACCAAAGCTTTGACTGGAATGTCTTACTTGAGAAAGATATGTATAGACCCAGATATGATTAGACAGGGACAAAGATTGACTTTTTGGAAACAACAAAACTTCTTGAAGAAATATCCTACTACCTTGCTTATAGGGTTCCTGAAAACCTTACCAGGTGAGTAAGCAAAGTCATTTCCTGGAAGGTGCAAGAACCTCAGGAAATTTTAAGAACCTTAGAAAGAGAAAAATTTACCAAACTATATTGGTATTGCAAATGAAGTTTGATGAGAAGTACTTGGCTTAGCTTCCTAGCCTCAAGAGGCTTTAAAAACTCCAATTTATCATTTCTTATGAAAAGCTCCAGCAAAGAAGATTTGAAGATTCTGTATGGTCAGTCACTATTCTTGTTGCTCTTATGTAAACAATCAAGGCATGTTTATTGAAACTAAATTTTATTTTCAAACAAATCTTATTATGGTTATCTTTATATATATATATTTTATATATATATATAATTATCTTAATTCATCTTCCTTGTCTAGTCTTTGTTTCCTCTGTTTTGTTCTATTTCTATTATTTGGGACTATTCTTTACATTGAATACTGTCATGAAACATCAAAAATTATTTGCAACTGTTGGTTCATGATTTTAAGTAAATTTTGCAATCCCTAAACAAGGCACCCATCCACCTTCCATTTAATTAGATTTTTACTTAACCTCATGAATAGTTTACCATTTTCTCTGTAGAGGTCTTGCATGTGCTTTGTGTTAGTGACCCCACAGATGGTAAAACACCAGGCTCTTCTGTCCATGGAATTCTCCAGGCAAGAATACTGGAGTGGGAAGCCATTTCCTTCTCCAGGGGATCTTCCCAACCCAGAGTTCAAACCTGGGTTTCCTGCATTGCAAGCAGATTCTTAACCCTCTGAGCCACCGGAGAATTTTGGAGATATTTGGTGTTAACCTGCTTTAGAACATAGTATTATGTAAAAAGACTTTTTCTAATTGTTTCTGCAAGTGTATAAGAATATAATTTATGTATATTAACTCAACTTGGCACTTTAGAAAAAAGCGTAACTCTGAAAACAACACAGAATTCACTCAGACTCTTACCTATTTGCCTTTAGACATTTGCAGATAATGTTAAAAATAAAAAACAAAAAACAGGATGTTGGAAGTACAGTTGTCCTTCATGTAAGAAAAAGTACAAATTTAAATAATAATCACCCTAGACTTCTGATTTGAACTAAGTAAGGATTTATAGAACTCTAATGAAAAAAGCCAATGGCTTCATAGAACTTCTAACACAAAGTAAAAATAAACAAGAATTAATCATGGGACTAATATGAGGAGTATGATTATACTTTTAAGAGTTTTATTTGAAGCATTAGTGATATTTTAAACAAGTTTTGATTTTCTAGATTTAAGAAACTTTTTCTCTGAGTGTGTGTGTACACTGCAGCCATGAAACAAAATATATAAAAAAGGAAAATATCACAGCTTACCAGAGCCAAGATGCAAGAGCATGAACAGCTGCAGAAACCTGGAACTGGTGTGACTGGGAGTAAAAGACAAACCAAATTGGAAATGATTGATTCCTAGAGTAGAGATAACTCTGAGTGTACAGAACTCCAGGAGACCTAGTCAGGGAGAATTCCACATTTTTTTGGATTTTACCTCCAGGAGCTCAACCGCAAGATAATTGTAAATAATGGAGAAAAATCTCCTAGAGCTTCCAGCAAGCAGAGAGGAAAGGACACCATTTTGAAACCTGCCTCAACGCTCTGTTCTTAACAAGGTCTGGCCTCTGGAGAAACCAATTAACCAGATCCAAACCCTACTGTACTCAGAACATAATGGGGGAAAAGGAGGATACCTAACTCCAGTCACCGGTAGTCCATCTGTCCTTAAAAAAAGGAGAAAAAAAAAAAAAAAAAACCTGAGAAACTCTTGAAGTTTATAGACAAGATGCACAGGTTCATTACAAAGGAATATGTGAAAAATAGAAGAGAGACACTCTTGGGTACTAAAAAGGGTGGTAGAGGAAATAAAATGCCCAGTTGAAGGTTTAAATGATAAAGATGTAGAAAACTTCCAGAAGGTACAGCAAAAGACAACATAATATTACTAGAAATGAAATGAGAAAATAGTTAATTTGCCCATTAAAAACACATCCAAAAAAAGTTCCAAAAAGGCAGAACAAGTGAAAGAGAAGGAAGGAAATTGCCAAAGATATTTACTGGGGAGCAAATAAATGAAGTAACGAGGTTTGTTCATACAGCATTTTTGGCCATGAATTCCCTGTTTCTGGTGATAAGGACATTCCCTATAGCGGGAGAATTCCTGGTATAGGGAGGATGTCTTCACATGGAGATTTATTTTCTGCTTTGAGAGAGAGAGAGAGAATGATCACCAGCAGCTTCTTAAGTAATATTAAATCAAAATAATCAATATGTCAAAGTGGTATAAATTGAACTGAATCCTAACAACGTTCCACTGATGAAAACAGAAGTATGCAGAGAGAATTAAAGTACTCCAATTTTAGAGAGAGACATGATTTGGAACATGTTGCTCTGTCAAAAAAAAATCATATTTCCTTAATCTGCATTGTGGCTATAGTCAATGTTCAGTTCAGTTGATTTCAGTTCAGTTGCTCAGTCGTGTCAAACTCTTTGCAACCCCATGAATCACAGCATGCCAGGCCTCCCTGCCCATCACTAACTCCCAGAGTTCACTCAAACTCACTTCCATCGAGTCAGTGATTCCATCAAGCCATCTCATCCTCTGTTGACCCCTTCTCCTCCTGCCCCCAATCCCTCCCAGCATCAGACTCTTTTCCAATGAGTCAACTCTTCGCATGAGGTGGCCAAAGTACTGGAGTTTCTGCTTTAGCAGAAACTTCTTCCTTCCAAAGAACACCCAGGGATGATCTCCTTTAAAGGGACTGGTTGGGTCTCCTTGCAGTCTAAGGGACTCTCAAGAGCCTTCTCCAACACCACAGTTCAAAAGCATCAATTCTTCAGTGCTCAGCATTCTTCACAGTCCAACTCTCACATCCATACATGACCACTGGAAAAATCATAGCCTTGACTAGACAGACCTCTGTTGGCACAGTCATGTTTCTGCTTTTGAATATGCTGTCTAGGTTGGTCATAACTTTTCTTCCAAGGAGTAAGCGTCTTTTAATTTCATGGCTGCAGTCACCATCTGCAGTGATTTTGGAGCCCAAAAAAAGGAAGTCTGACACTGTTTCCACTGTTTCCCCATCTATTTCCCATGAAGTGATGGGACCAGATGCCATGATCTTTGTTTTCTGAATGTTGAGCTTTAAGCCAACTTCTTCACTCTCCTCTTTTAGTTTCATGAAGAGGCTTTTTAGTTCCTCTTCACTTTCTGCCATAAGGGTGGTGTCATCTGCATATCTGAGGTTATTGATATTTCTCCCGGCAATTTTGATTCATGCTTGTGCTTCTTCCTGCCCAGCGTTTCTCATGATGTACTCTGCATATAAGTTAAATAAGCAGGCTGTGTTAGATCTAAGCAAATACTTATAGCAAGATTATGATCCCTTGCTATTTTTCAATCACTCAGTTGTGTCCAAGTCTACAATGCCATGGACTGCAGAATGCCAGACTTCCCTGTCCCTCACTATCTCCCTGTGTCTGCTCAAATTCATGTCCATTATTGGTATTCAACATCAAATACTGTTGCAAGAGCAAAAAAGAAAAACAAACATTTTTTGGTACAGTTTCATGTTTCTACATTTCTCCTTCTATCTTTTTATACATTTCAATTAGAATGATTACAGACATTACACATAAAAATAAGAATAATATTAATACATGCACTAGAATTAACTGGAGACCATGCATCTTAGGTTATTTATAAAAATGACATGTAGGAATATTTTGTCCATTGTTACCATCAAACTGCTCGAAAATTAGAAACGTTGATTATCTCTCAAATAATTCTTCCACTTAAAAATCACCTAAAATATATAGGTAATTAATGCATCCTAATTTTGTTGACTGGAAGTAAAAGTTATTAAATACCCATTTAAATATGTAATTATATCTTGCCTCCCACGTTTAGGCAAATATCTCTACACTTTCTCCCTTTTAACTTCCATTATTATAGACTAAACTTCAGTTCAGTTCAGTTCAGTTCATTTCAGTCACTCAGTCATATCCGACTCTTTGCAACCCCATGAATTGCAGCATGCCAGGCCTCCCTGTCCATCACCAACTCCCAGAGTTCACTCAGACTCACGCCCATCGAGTCAGTGATGACATCCAGCCATCTAATTCTCTGTCGTTCCCTTCTCCTCCTGCCCCAAATCCCTCCCAGCATCAGAGTCTTTTCCAATGAGTCAACTCTTCACATGAGGTGGCCAAAGTATTGGAGTTTCAGCCTTAACATCATTCCTTCCAAAGAAATCCCAGGGTTGATCTCCTTCAGAATGGACTGGTTGGATCTCCTTGCAGCCCAAAGGACTCTCAAGAGTCTTCTCCAGCACCACAGTTCAAAGGCATCAATTCTTCGGGACTCAGCTTTCTTCACAGTCCAACTCTAACATCCATCTATGACCACTGGAAAAACCATAGCCTTGACTAGACAGACCTTTGTTGGCAAAGTAATGTCTCGGCTTTTCAATATGCTGTCTAGGTTGGTCATAACTTTTCTTCCAAGGAGTAAGCGTCTTTTAGTTTCATGGCTGTAATCACCATCTGCAGTGATTTTGGAGCCCCAAAAGATAAAGTCTGACACTGTTTCCACTGTTTCCCCATCTATTTCCCATGAAGTGATGGGACTGGATGCCATGATTTCCATTTTCTGAATGTTGAGCTTTACGCCAACTTTTTCACTCTCCACTTTCACTTTCATCAAGAGGCTTTTTAGTTCCTCTTCACTTTCTGCCATAAGGGTGATGTCATCTACTTATCTGAGGTTATTGATATTTCTCCTGGCAATCTTGATTCCAGCTTGTGCTTCTTCCAGTCCAGCATTTCTCATGATGTACCCTGCATAGAAGTTAAATAAGCAGGGTGACAATATACTGTCTTGACGTACTCCTTTTCCTATTTGGAACCAGTCTGTTTTTCTATGTCCAGTTCTAAGTGTTGCTTCCTGACTTGCATACAAATTTCTCAAGAGACAGGTCAGGTGGTCTGTTATTCCCATGACAGTATATTGTGATCCACATAGTCAAAGGCTTTGGCATATTCAATAAAGCAGAAATAGATGTTTGTCTGAAACTCTCTTGTTTTTTCCATGATCCAGAAGATCTTGGCAATTTGACCTCTGGTTCCTCTGCCTTTTCTAAAACCAGCTTGAACATCTGGAAGTTCACGGTTCACGTATTCCTGAAGTCTGGCTTGGAGAACTTTGAGCATTACTTTACTGAAATAAACTTACTCTGTATTAAAGCTGGTGTCAATTACTCTATGAGTAGTTACTGATTCTATTAGGACAGTGACAGAAGAAGTAAAGGGAACTTTGATCTATGTAAAAATTGTACACATAATTAGGAAGGGTACACATCCCCTAGAACAAAACCTGAAATAATCAGCAGTACTCAGTGAAGTTATACAATAGCAATAAATGGAATAATTCACTTCACTTAAATATTTATGGGAAACAAATATCATTAAAGTATATTATAGATAAGAAACAATGAAACTAGCTTTGCTTTTTAAAAGTCTCTTTGATTTACACTTTGGTTTTAAAATTTTGGAAGCCACCCAAATAGAAATATTTGGAAAGGGAAGAAGTTTGATGGTGTGTCAATAATGTCAAAAATAAAAAATAAACATTGGTCAATAGCGTCATCACTGTGGGTTCACATTGCTACATGGAAAATCTGGTGCTGAGTGATGGCTTCCCCATCATACTGAACATGTTCTCTTCCATTTTTCCGTCTCAGCCAAGTCTGATTCACTTACTTGTATGTCCTCCTTTGCACAGAGCCTCGGGGTTTGCTACTACTGGGCTAAACAGTGGAATTTCAAATAAATTTTGATCCTCAAAGGTCTAGAATAAAACAAGATTGACTTGCTCAGGAAAAATATACATATTTTTTCATACATATATATATATATATATATATGCTTTCTGAATCTTTGAGAATCAATATATATTCTATTTAGATATAAATATATATACACATATTTATTAAAAAACATTGGGCCTATCTTTGGAAATTAAAAAAGAGATGATCAAACAGAGCTTCTGAAAGAAGAAACTAGATTTTAACATCAGGATAGTAAGATAATTAGCCACAAGAAAATAGACATTAATGTGACTTGACTCTGAAGTCAAGTTTTAAATCTCTTTATGTTTCAAAATTCTTCAAAGAGAGAATTTTATCTGTCTACTCTGTGTCAACTGTCCAGGTCAGAGTCATTCTGTTATGCAATTTGCTGGGACACATGTAATAAAGAAACAACCACAAAGGGCTTCCTTCTTCATTGTAGGGCCTTTTCCAGAGAATGGACCTCCCTGGAAGTCAGGTATTCAACCAAGGAATATTTAGTGAAGATAATTTTTCCTGCCTGCTTTTTCACCCACACATATCCTGGAGAGTTTTGGGGGAGTGGAGACACAACAAAAGATCATTTTAAGATTATTTTCACTAAATGCTCAATAGAGTTAAATGGTAAGGCTTTATGCAATTGCTGTATTTTCAGTCTCAAAACTATGTCATACACTTAAAATACAAATGTGTTATCTGGAAAAATTTGACAATCAATTTTTCCCCCAAATTTCTACAAATGTTGAAATTTCAAATAAATGAAATTATTTATTCACTAAAATCAATATAAAATAAAGTCATGTCCTTCATTTATGCTGAATTCTTTTTATATAAACATGGAAAAAAGCTGAGTGTGGAAGTATGCATGGATGTGTAGGTGTGTGTGCGTGTGTACACAAGTGCATGTATGATATGTGTGTATTTGCAGCTGTTTAATGTAGTAGAGTGGTAACTTCAAGTTCTGATTTGCCATCTCAGTTATCAGCCAAAATTGACTGCCTTAAGTATCCAAACTTAACTGTTTTCATGGAGTACATTTTCTCCCCAAACGTGTCTGCTCTGACAGGCCAAATTTCTCCTGAAAATAATTAATTATCCCTCTCAGTTTTATTCATTCATTAAAAATGGTACATAGGTTATGACTTTTCCACCTTAAATCATGGAATTATTTCATAAACTAAATTTATTTCATGCCGTTCAATAAAATATTCTGTGATGATGAAAATACTTTTAAATTCACACTTTCTAATACAGTAGTCATGGGCCACATGTGGCTATTAAATATTTATGAAGTGGCTAGTGTGACTAAGGGCCTGAATTTTTCAATTTAATTTATTTTATTCATTTTAAATTAAGTAAGAAATGTGGCTCGTGGTTACACTATGGGACAATGCACATCTATTATTTACTTCCACAAAACTCTTTGACCTCCTCAAATCCAATTTCTTTGTTTCTTTTTCACATCAGCTACTACTTCAAAGGATTATGTCCTGGCTCTTAGGGCCAGATATAATGGTACCTCAGAAACCTTAGAGGAAGGTGGCAGGGTTTTCTAGCTGCCTTCTATCCATAATTTAAGATTGACATGCAAATAAGACATAGCTAAAATTACACACATTTATCTTTTCCCCAGAGTCAAGCTATAAGAAAACAGCACTGTAAGGACAACTTAAAATGTAAATTCAGAAGTATATTTAGTGTTATAATTGAAATATAAATCTAGAGTTTTGCTCTGTGAAGCCGAAAAGACAAAAATGTACCTTTGCTGTCCTAAACGTGTGTTGGAGTAAGAAAGGGGGGGCTCAGGATGGGGAACACGTATACACCTGTGGCAGATTCATGTTAATGTGTGGCAAAATCAATACAATATTGTAAAGTAAACAAACAAAAAAATAAAATTAGATGATAGAATAAAGAAAAAAAAGAAAGGTCTTTATTTCAAAACCATGAGACAAGGGACAGGGTATTCTATTCTCATTCCAGTTCTGAAGAAACCCAGAAGATTGACCCGGCTAATGTTTTCAATCCCAAGAATTGTGAAAGCTGAAGGAGATTCAGGTCTTCGGCCTTGGTGGTGATGTGTATGAGAAATGAGCGTTAGAAGTATATCCCACCAAAATCTCATTTTAATAGTCATTGGCCAGGACTTCCCTGGTGGTCCAGTGATTAAGAATCTGCCTTCCAATGCAGGGGATGTGGCTTTGACCTCTGGTTGAGGACTAATATCCTACATGCTTCGGGACAACTAAGCTCTTGTCCCCAACTACTAAGCCCATGGGCTCTGGAGCCCAAGTACTGCAACTGGAGAGAAGCCTGCACACCACAGTGAAGAGTCAGAGTGCTGCACTGAGACCTGACATAGCCAAATAAATGAATATATGTACTTTTTAATTAAAAAAAAAAGATGAACTATGATGACCTGAAATTAAAAAAATATATATATACCCTACTGCTAAGTTGCTTCAGTCGTGTCCAACTCTGTGCAACCTCATGGACTGTAGCCCATCATGCTCTTTCATCCTTGGGATTTTCCAGCCAAGAACACTGGGATGGGTTGCCATTGCCTTCTCCAATGCATGAAAGTGAAAATGAAGTCGCTTAGTCGTGTCCAGCTCTTAGCAACCCCATGGACTGTCGCCCACCAGGCTCTTCCACCTATGGGATTTTCCAGGCAAGAGTACTGGAATGGGGTGCCACTGCCGTCTCTGAAATATACTCTAATCTCCTTCCAAATAACCAACTGGTCTATGTGTTCTTCTAGGTAAGGAGTCCCACAACAAAGAATTCGTTTGGACCTCGAACTGCTGACATCAGCTTTATAGATAGGAGCTAGAGTAGTAACGCCAACTGTAAAGAACAAAGCTTTTTAAAATTTTGCCCTCTTCTCCCTGGCAGAAGAGGTAACTAACATGTTTGCTTCTCTGGATGCTTTGGACCTTTAGCAGTATGCTCAGGTCACTGCTCTAGATCTCTATATGCTGTATATTTTCACTTTGCATTTTGGTGAAATCTTTGCTTGTCCATCTTCTCCAATAAATTTTAAGTCATGAGTAGCTGTCCTGAGACAGATTTCCTAAAATAGTCTCAGAAACTGAGATTTGCAAGCAGAGATTTTACTGGAGAGTGTTTGCATAGAGGAAAACAACAAGACAAAAGCAAAGAAGAAACACCTAAGAAAATGAGGGAAGTAGAATAGGGCAGGAAGTTAAAGTTCTATAGCTTTTGCAGTCAGCTAAATTGATCCCCTGGAGTAGTTCTGAACCAGAATGCCTTTTGGAGAAATGTCAGATTGAGACAAGAAGTTTGGAATTTGTGTTCTAAAAGAAAGGACAAGTTGCCCAATGTGGGCTGCCCCTGAGGAGAAGCTATTATTTTGGGCAAGATATCTCCCTTCAGCTGAGGACCATATTGGGAATGAATTCACTGTCAGTAGGCAACACTCAACAGGTAGGAAATATGTGGCTCTTTCCTGAAGTGTGTATCTGGCATTTCACTGAAGCTTGCAAAGTTAACTCTTGGCACCGCTCAGATCAGCTTCTTCCTGTAATGATTTTATCCCATCTGAGCACAGCTCCATCCAACTTCCTGTGTTTTCTGCTCCCTTCCCCCTCCCCCTTTGGTAACTTAATTCACCTATTGATAAATGAATGAACTATAAACACTACCTTTGCAGTTGGTAGAGCCACAAATAAACCTGTCACATTGCTTCATTTCTAACCTTATCAAATCATTCTAGATTTTCCTCACACTCAACAAACACCTCTGATGGACTAAATGGCTTATCTCGTATGGTCACCCAGACCCTCATTTCTGAGTGGTCTGAACCATAGCTCATCACAGCCTTTTCATACCAGAGTTGATACATTTGTTGTTTTATCATCATAATTAATCAAAAGATGACAAAGAGATGTCCCAATAATCACCAGGGTGCAAAGGAATTATGTCTTGCCCCCAGTATACAACATCCTCAACTTAATGATCAGGATTAGTTACTACTGCCATGCTGGTCTCTTGCCAGTAAGAACACAAAATGATAAAGTGGCAGCTGGTGTCCTCTGGTGACAGCTTTTCTTTCTGAGAACATGAATATTTAGTTCTTTAGTACCCAGGGTTGTGGAGATAGGAAGTACAAATTTCCCAAGGGTATTACAGGGAGTAATGGTAGGTAGTCACTCCTACATTTACCCCTTGGTCCCAAGACCTATGTATTTTACCTTTTGGTTATCAGTTTATCAACAGAGAATGGTTATAAGTTTAGTTTGCCCTAAAGGATAGCACTTTATATTCACACAAAACATCTCTGAGTTATTGACTCTGGTATTCTTTGAAATGTCATTCCATCATTCTTTCCTGCTGAAAGCTTTTGGGTAGTGCAGTAAATAAAGTAATCAGTAGATCCTATGGTTTTGTGTCTCCTGATATACCAGATCCCATATCAATGGATCAAGTACTCTATAGGTCTATAGGTAAAAGTGATGACTGAGATTCTGCAAATAGACAATAAAACTAATACCTGAAACATACATGAGTACTGTCAAGACAGATAGCTGCCTCTTCTGGGACATACAGAAGTCATGTGAAACCAAATGGCTGGCTGGTCTCCAAGAGAGTTAAAATAACTATCCTGATGACGATTTAAAGATTAAGCTGGGGCAGAACCTAAATCTGTCTATGCTCATATGTATGTTGTGAGTGTCATGGATACCTCCATCTCTGACATCATGGCTACTCTATTCATATTAAACATGTGCCAGAAGGCTATGGCATCCCACTCCAGTGTTCTTGCCTGGTAAATCCCATGGACAGAGGAGCCTGGTAGGCTGCAGTCCATGGGGTTGCTAAGAGTTGGACATGACTGAGCGACTTCACTTTCACTTTTCACTTTCATGCATTGGAGAAGGAAATGGCAACCCACTCCAGTGTTCTTCTTGCTTGGAGAATCCCAGGGACAGGGGAGCATGGTGGGTTGCCATCTATAGGATCACACAGAGTTGGACATGACTGAAGTGACTTGGAAGAAAAGTTATGACCAACCTAGATAGCATATTCAAAAGCAGAGACATTACTTTGCCAACTAAGGTCCGTCTAGTCAAGGCTATGGTTTTTCCAGTAGTCACGTATGGATGTTAGAGTTGGACTGCAAAGAAAGCTGAGTGCTGAAGAATTGATGCTTTTGAACTGTGGTGTTGGAGAAGACTCTTGAGAGTCCCTTGGACTGCAAGGAGATCCAACCAGTCCATTCTGAAGAAGATCAGCCCTGGGATTTCTTTGGAAGGAATGATGCTAAGGCTGAAACTCCAATACTTTGGCCACCTCATGTGAAGAGTTGACTCATTGGAAAAGACTCTGATGCCGGGAGGGATTGGGGGCAGGAGAAGAAGGGGACGACAGAGGATGAGATGGCTGGATGTCATCACTGACTCGATGGGCGTGAGTCTGAGTGAACTCTGGGAGTTGGTGATGGACAGGGAGGCCTGGAGTGCTGTGATTCATGGGGTCGCAAAGAGTCGGACATGACTGAGTGACTGAACTGAACTGAACTGAACTGAACTGAAGTGACTTAGCAGTAGCAGCATTGCATGGCCATTGACATGATCTAATAATGTCAACTCACTACCATATTTGTTGTCTGTTTAGGGCCTCTGTAGCTGATGTTAATATACAAGAAGTAATCTCTATACATTGTATCTTTTTCTGTAGGTTATCCACATGCTTCTTCCCCTAGACTTTTTCACTGACTTTCCAGTCTGTTTTTTTCTAGGTTCCTCAACAACCGGTTACATCATTCAGTATTTCCTATGAACCTGTAAACAGTCTTACCTCAGACTACTTCTTTTTCACTCAGAAGGTAATGAGGAATACCACTTGGCGGTCTGCCTTTGGGTAGGATTTTTACCCAGTATTATCTTTCAGTACTACCTCTGAGTATGGGTTAGGTATGATTGAATTTTAGTTTTTAAAAAGTTCATTTTTTTTTTAGCCAAGATATAGAAACAACCATGGGCACACCAAAAAATGATTGGTTTAAGAAGATATATATGCATGTATATAGTGGAATATTACTCAGCTATAAAAAGTAATGAAATAATGTCATTTCGTAGCAATATGTATGGACCTAGAGAATATCACACTAAGTGAAGCAAGTTAAACAGAGAAAGACAATATTATATGGTATTACTTATACATGGAATCTGAAAAATAATACAAATGAATCTGTATACAACTGACTTATAGACATAGAAACCAAACGTATGACTACCAAAGGGGAAAGGAAAAGGGAAGGATAAATTAGGAGCACTGGATTAGCAGATAAAAACTACTGTACATAAAATAGAAAGTCAACAAGAATTTATGGTATAGCACAGGGAGCTATATTCAATATTTTATAATAGCTTTAATGGAAAATAATCTAGAAAAATATATACTAAAACATATAACTGAATCACTTTGCTGTACACCTGAAAATAACAATACTGTAAATCATGTGAACGTGAAGTCGCTCAGTCGTGTCCGACTCTTCACTACCCCATGAACTGTAGCCTACCAGGCTCCTCTGTCCATGGGATTTTCCAGGCAATAGTGCTGGAGTGGATTGCCATTTCAACTATACTTCAATTTTAAAAATGAATTCATTTTTGATCTTCCTAAATTTCCAAATTTACTCACATATGGGCCAACATTCATTTTCTTTCTCCCTCTTCTCCTCAACAGGAGAAGAACTCATAACTTTGAACAGAATTGTAAAAGCGTTGATGATATTAAAGTGGGATGATTTTTCATGCAGCTTACTTGTGTCCTTTCCACTGCTTGTGCCTAAATTTGAACATATTAATTCGAAACTTCTGATGAATTACTCCTGGTACCTTAGGTTTTGTCACATAATCACTGTCAAAAAGACAAGTTCTCCATCTTTATCACAGTCCAGTATAATGATAGGAGTATGTCTTCTAACTTTCTAAAATTCTCTGGCATACACAAACAATGCAAGGTTTTTCAGTCTTAAAAGGGAGTTAAATTTTGACTCATGCAACAGCATGGGTGAAACTTGAAGATATGTTAAGTGAAATAAGCCAGACACAAAAGGACAAATGTAGGATCCCACTTATATGAGGTTGTAGTAGGATGGTGGTTTTCAGGGATGGGAGGAAGTAATAATAGGAAATTATTTTCAGTTATAAAATAAGTTATGGGGATGGGGTGAACAGTATGGTGAAAATAATAAGTAAAACTAAAGTTCTCATTACAAAAAAATTTGTAAAAATTATATTACTCTATTGATGGGTTTGTAGCAAAGGAGAGGTGGGGCATGCTTGTTATTATACCACTGATTACTTCTATATATCATCCTTGCTATAATAGATTATAGGATGATACAGATTCATCATTTAAAATTAAACATTATTTGACCACGGATTCCCTGGTGGCTCAGATGGTAAAGAATCCACCTGAAGTATGGGAGACATGGGTTCAATCCCTGTATTACGAAGACCCCTGGAGGAGGACAGGGCAGCCCACTCCAATATTCTTGCCTGGAGAATCCCATGGACAGAGGAGCCTGGCAGGCTACAGTCCATAGGATCACAGAGAGCTGGACATGACTGAATGACTAAGCATAGCACATTATTTGGTTTACCATCCTCAAATGGAGAAACAGAGAAAGAAAGAGGAAGTGCTGCTTATATAGGGCTGCTCTTTTTATAAAGAATATGTGTACCCCATACCCAACTGAAAAAATAAACCAATACCATCACACAAGAAGTCACCCATGGGTCACTTTCCAGATCACAGTTTTTCTCCAAAAGTAATGACTAACCTGACTTTTAACACCATGTATTTATAACACTTGCTTTATCAACTTTATATACATGGAGTCATACAGTAGGTTTTTGCCTGTTTCTCCTTTTTTTTCATTCACCATTATGCAGGTTTAATTTTTTCTTTTCTGTGAATAATTTTCTAAACTTCCAGGACACTGATATATTTTGAAAAACAGAATAGCAATCTGTGACAGCCAAGCACTGCCCTATCCACCGGGGTTGCTACCAGCTATCTAGTCTCTCACAGCTAGGCCCAGGTATTTTGCTGAGGAGCATAAATTATTTCACATAATACCTTCAGACATGGTCTCTCAATAACATAATGGATCCACATAAAAACATGTCCATTCTTAATAACTGACAAACTCACATAAGGAAGAAACAGAACATCTACCAATTCACAAAAATGATCAAACTTCTTACTATTCTGGCTAATGCAAGTGACTTGCTGCTTCTTTATGAATTACAGCTTTATACTTGTCTCATTTCGCCCACTGTCTAGATAAGATCTATTAAGATGCCAAATTGTAGAATTATCTTCATATTCTGAAAGCATACAATTTAGAACAAAATCCCCAAATCCTCTAAGCATTTTTTATTGCTCTATTACTAAGACACTTTAGCTTTCCATCATGTGCTTTCTCCTCTGTTGCAACAAGTAGAAAACAAACCAACACAATTTTGTTCACCTAATGATCACAAGAAAGCACTGACCATTTCAAAATATTAAAATATAAAAATGTTAAAATATTTACAATGTAACAAATAAATGAGTTAAATTTGGTCATTTGGTTGCTACCAAAAACTGTGTGATATGGCCTTCTACCTCAACCTAAAGCTGTTTATGAATGTCTCATCATTAATAAAAGTGAGTCTTTCAAAAGTTTTAAAAATAGTGTCATTTTTATATCTTCCACTTATATGCTTATAGATGTTTTCATTCATTCATCAAAATCATTGAGTACTTTTATGTTTAGGGCTATCATGCCATCAATATTTGATTAAAAAAAAGATGTCATGAGCAAATTAATGCTTAGGTTATTAAGGAGAGATGAGGTCTATCATTTGTCTCTTTTTCTTAATTCTTTCAGAGCCCAGTAACACATGGAAGTGATTGGATAGTGACCTGAAAAGGCTTTTCTTTGTGCAAAGCTGCTGTCATGTGTCGTATTCAAACTCTTAAACTTCAGCATAATTAAAGCTTTTTCTAACCAATTTTACCAAGCTGATCTGGTGTGGATGATCTATTTTAAAGAGGATGTCACAATGAATTTACATTCAGAAGCCATAGCTCTAAATCCCTCCCTACCTTCACCTGGAAGACATGCCGTGTGACAGTCATCTACTCCGCGATTAGAGCTTCTGCATGCCTTGCCAGTCGGTAGAATGAGAAGATCTGTACCTAGACTTGGCACAAATAGATTTTGTGATGGGAGTCCTGAGGAACATTTATGATGCTTGTGCTATTGCAAATGCTGTTCTGAGTTTTCTTTTTCCTGTTTCAAAGACTGGCCATGACAGGGACAGAGACAGCCAATGATTTAAAAGTGAAGGATAGTGCTGCTGTTATAGTTGTGGTGTCTGTGATAAATGGAGGCATACCAAGCAAGAAGGAAAGAAGATGTGAAATAAGAGAAGAAGGACAGAAAATGACAGATTTAAAGTCACTCTCTAAAACATCTGCCAGTTTACCCTATGTGGTAAAATACCCAATTTTAATTTTAAGAGCTTTTATGGAATATCATGCTAAATTTGCTTGAATCGTGGCTTTAAATATAAATCATCATCTACATAATAATTACACTAGCCTGGGAGGAAATTCTATTTACTCTCTATTGTTGGACTTCTTGAAATTTTGATTTTTTACTGAAATGGTGCAGATAGCACTATTGTAAATAAAATGAAAGGTGAGATAGGAAAACATGTTAAATGTTAGCTTTATTGTTGAGTTAAATATTTTTGTACCATATTTTGCTCTCATTTGGAAAAACATTATAAAATGTTGATAAGATCACCATGAATTTTCTAAAATTTGATTATGTAAACAAACATTTACAAAGTACATTCTATGTTATCTCCACAGTGGTGGTTGCTGTAAGAAACGAGTAAACAAGAAGAAGGCTATGATACAGTTTCACTCTCTTAATACTTTAAGATATTGAATCAAATCTAATATTTGAATACACAAAATAATTATTGAATAAAATCAATATATAATATAAGCCAATAGGGAACATCCCTTTGAGATTTTGGTATAATTGGAAAGGGAACAATCAGTGTTAATTAGCTTTACCATTATGCTTTTATAAAACGTGGATCATCAGATGGCCCAAGTTTAAGGATTCCAATTTTTACTCTAGGCTGTGTTTACCTAGAATTTAGTCATCTCAAATCATATCTGTAGGATTGGTGGAATGAATTTCAGGGGATGCAGTTTGCATGAGATATGAAGAATTTCCTAAGAAGAAACTCATTCTAGGAAAAAAACCACAAGGCCCGCTCTAAAAGCACTACTACAGAATAGAGGAAAAGAGACTGTTAGGAAAAGAGCCAAGATACCGTGGATTTGTACTTGTCCATAAAAGAAGCAATCTCCCTGGAAAAAAATAATAAAGTCTATCATCAGAAAACTCTCTGTGATATACTAGGATTAAAAGCACTGCTGTTTGGGCTGAATGTAACAGGATGAATTGTTCCAAAAGGTTTGTGTAGGTGATTCTCTCTTGCTCCCTCAGAGAACATAGAGCATTAACTAAATCAGCAACTTGGACTACATCTGTTGTGTGGGTGTTCCAGAGTGAGCAGCTTCTGCACAGCATGAGGCTTTAGCAGGAGATGGTACCTAAGCCACTGCTGTGAGTGTGTCGCATCAACCCCCAGTGGTGTGCCAGCACACAGTTGCAGTGAGCTTGTGTACCTGCACAGTACTCATAAGTACTGGATGATAACAAGACAGTTAAGAACTTAAGTGGCTAAGGAAAGAGAAGGTGAATGGCATGTTGCAGCTGAAAGTGCTAGTTTTGGAAACATACATACCCCTCCCCCTTCACACACACATATGTTTTGGTGTAATTGCAGAAATAATTTGGGAGAAATATTAAAAGATCAGGGCATGGAAGTATCACACTGATAGATTTATTTATTTTTCTGGGCCACTATAACAAAATATCATAAGCTGGGGGGCTTATAAACAACAGATATTTATTTCTCACAGTTCTGAAAGCTGGCAAGTTTAAGATCACGGTGCTGGCAAGTTCAGTGCCTAGTGAAGGCCTTTTTCCTGGTTCAAAGATGACTGCCTTTTTTCCTGTGCTCTCACATGGCAGATAGGTTACCTGGGATTTCTTTTATAAGATTATTGAGTCCTCTTTATGAGGATTCTGCCCTCATGACTTAATCTGTTTCCAAAAGGCCTGATTTTCTAATACCATCACATTGGGTATTGTTTTAACATATGAATTTGGGGGTTGGGGAAAGGAAAACTATTCTGTCTATAGTACAAAATGGAAAAACAGAGAAATACTGTTTTAATTGTCATGGAGAGAGAATGGGACCTTGGAATCAAGTCCGCTGAAAGGCTGTTAAGGCAGAAGAGAGTCTTTTTTTTTTTTTTTTTTTTCGGATGGGTCAGGAAAACACTGTGCTTACTGTGTTGAGGAAAATATTGTAAATACAAAATCACAGAGACAGTACGTACACCAGTTATTATGAGTTCCATGAAAGATTCTTCTTTGTAATCCATACATTTAATTAAGTTTTTCCAGGAAATGTTGGTCTGCAGTTCATGGATTGCTAGTTCAAGGCATAATGTGTCCAGATATAATGCCACTTAATAACATTCCAAATTTTATCTTTAATTGTTCTGTTTCACATATGCAGTCTTGTGAAACAGGTGATGAGCTTGGTGAGAACAATAGATTGTTTAGTGCTAAAAAGAATGTACTTTAGAACTGAATCCTGGTTTTTCAACTTAAACACTATGTAACTTCAGAAAAATAGTTGATCTGTAAGAATCTCAGTTCCCATATGTAAAAAAAATGTAATAAATAATAACAGTAAGAGTAATAATAGCATTTATTTCATGTTGTTGCTAGAGGAGTAAATGTTTAATATTTATAAAGAACTTGGACGAGTGTTTCATTCTTATTAACTATTCACTAAATGCTGACTCCATTGATGTGCACTTGGAGCTGTTTGGTTTATATTTCTTGTTTATCTAACTTGATGACAGAGCAATTTTCAGTGTAACTCTACAACTTAACATCATTTATAATTAAAATTTACCCACAAGCAATATTTACATTTTAGTTCACTTAATGAAAATAACTTAAAAACAAATCTAATTAAAAAATAAAACATTTGTACATAATTGAGAAGTTCAATAGTACTAATGAGTCTCTACTCTGAAATTAAAAATGTCAAAAAATTTCATATATTATTTATTTAATGTATCAACATAAAAATAGCAGAAAATAAAGTACAATAAATCTCAACATAAGCTTTAAAACCCAAAGATATATGGTTTTGTTTGGAACAAAAAATCTTGACTACTCTAGGATTTTAGTCTGAAAATCTTTTTATGGATGTCAATTATTTACAAAAAAGATTATTCAGATATTCTTGGAATTCATCCAGGACCTGCCAGAAAATCTAAGAAGATAATTCCATATTTGATCATTTTTGCTACACATGTATATATATTGAAGGGATTTATAATTGTTGGGGTTAGTTCCTCAGTCACGTCCAACCTTTTGTGACATTGTGGACTGTAGCCTGCCAGGCTCCTCTGTCCATGGAATTCTCCTGGCAAGAATACTGGAGTGGGTTGCCATTTCCTTCTCCAGGGGATTTTCCTGACCCAGGGATCCAACCCAGGTCTCCTGCATTGCAGGCAGATTCTTTACCACTGAGCCACCAGGGAAGCCCAAATGGGCTTAATAATAATTGCTGAATAATACTTGGAGAAAAGCAAATGAGATTTCTCTTAAGGTAATTGAGTAAAGAAAAGCCTATATAAAATTAATACTATCAACGTAGAGAGCCATATTAGACAGCTTCTTTTGAAAACACTGGTACTTTAGCATTTATTATTCCAATAAATTAGTTAATTTTAATTTGATTACTATAGGCAAACTACTCTGGAAGGTGAAGTGGTATATATAAAGATCATACAATAGTTTTAGAAAAACCTAGAAGAAATTTATGATAGACTAAACTATGCCCCTCTGAAATTTATATGTTGAAACCCTAGACACCAGTATTTCAGGATACATATTTGGAGATAAGGTCTTTTAAATAGGTAATTGATGGAGCTAGTGATAAAGAACCCACCTGCCAATACAGGAGACATAAGAGACACAGGTTCAATCCACGGGTTGGCAAGATCCCCTGGAGGAGGGCATAGCAACCTACTCTAGTATACTTGCCTGGAGAATCCCATGGACAGAGGAGTCTGGCAGGCTACAGTCTATAGGGTCACAAACAGGTAGACACGACTGAAGTGATTTAGCACACTCGCACGCAGGTTAAAAATGATGCTATTACAGTGGACCTCAATTCAATCTGACTGGTTTCTTTATAAGACAGGAAAAGAAGACACCAGAGACATGTTTGCATTTAGCAAAGACCACAGGATAAGATGCAAGATAAGGACCTGTGTAAGGACACAGGGTAAGATGGCCATCTGCAAGCCAAGGAGAGAGGCCTCAAAAGAAACCAAACCTACCAACACCATGATCTTGGACTCCAAGTCTCCAAAACTGGGGGAAAATAAACTGTTGTTTAAGCAAACAAGTTCATGATATTTTGTTTCGGCAACCCTAGGAAACCAATACAAACCTTAAACTAATACAATCGCATACCACTTTCAAAAATGATTTGGGGACCAAAATAAACAGATTTTTCTCTTCATAGTTCTCATCAGAAACTACAGTTCATATGTTGTATTTTTAAGTGTTACACTTGTTTAATCCATTTTTCCATGTAGATTATAAACCACTCAAGAGAAAAATTCATGTATTATTTATTTATATATTTGATAAATATAGCATGGATTTATTGTAGGTAATAAACATCTGCTTGTTAAGTGAAGTTTGATTTGGTTTTAAAATTAACAAGTATTTTATTTGCCAGACCTGCCAAAGCCTTATGTAAATATTGTCCTTGAGCTGTTTGGCCCATTTTGCACAGTAGACATAAGAGCAATTGTGCTTTTTTTTTTTTTTTTTTTTAAGGAAAGAGGGATGCCAACCATCTAAAAAAGGAAGAGATTATTTAATGAGTCTGTAAGATAGAAGTAACTAAATAATATATAAAATAACTTTCCAATATGTATCAAGCTTCAAAGCGTTTTTGATGTTTTCTGCTAATTAAAAGGATGTGTTCCATCTACAGTTACAAAAAACATTTTAATATGGTCATATTAAACCTTTTGATGTTTTACCTTAATGCTTATATTTATTTATTTTATTTATTTTAATTTTTTTAAAGTTTTTTAAATTTTTTTAATTTTTTTAAATTTTTTTCAGTTTTTTATTTTTTAAATTTTAAAATCTTTAATTCTTACATGTGTTCCCAACCTCCCTCCCCATAACATCTCTCTGGGTCATCCCCATGCACCAGCCCCAAGCATGCTGCATCCTGTGTCAGACATAGACTGGCGATTCAATTCTTACATGATAGTATACATGTTAGAATGTCATTCTCCCAAATCATCCCACCCTCTCCCTCTCCCTCTGAGTCCAAAAGTCCGTTATACACATCTGTGTTTATTTTTACTTTATTTTACTTTACAATACTGTATTGGTTTTGGCATACATTGACATGAATCTGCCACGGGTGTACATGAGCTCCCAAACATGAACCCCCCTCCCACCTCCCACCCCACATCATCCCTCCGGA
This sequence comes from Ovis canadensis, assembly GCF_042477335.2. NCBI lineage: Eukaryota > Metazoa > Chordata > Mammalia > Artiodactyla > Bovidae > Ovis > Ovis canadensis. The sequence goes on from NC_091250.1 coordinate 68,275,538, forward strand.
TCATCCCTGTGCACCAGCCCCAAGCATCCTGCATCCTGCATCGAACATAGACTGGTGATTCGTTTCTTACATAATAGTATACATGTTTCAATGCCATTCTCCCAAATCATCACACTCTCTCCCTCTCCCTCAGAGTCCAAAAGTCTGCTCTACACATCAGTGTCTGTTTTGCTGTCTTGCATACAGGGTCATCATTATCATCTTTCTAAATTCCATACATATGTGTTAGTATACTGTATTGGTGTTTTTCTTTCTGGCTTACTTCACTCTATATAATCGGCTCCAGTCTCCAAGCAATAAATGCTGGAGAGGGTGTGGAGAAAAGGGAACCCTCCTACACTGTTGGTGGGAATGCAAACTAGTACAGCCACTATGGAGAACAGTGTGGCGATTCCTTTAAAAATTGCAAATAGAACTGCCTTATGACCCAGCAATCCCACCGCTGGGCCTACACACCGAGAAAACCAGATTTGAAAGAGACAGATGTACCTCAATGTTCATTGCAGCACTGTTTATAATAGCCAGGACCTGGAAACAACCTAGATGTCCATCAGCAGATGAATGGATAAGAAAGCTGTGGTACATATACACAATGGAGTATTACTCAGCTATTAAAAATACATTTGAATCACTTCTAATGAGATGGATGAAAATGCTTATCTTTAAAGTGATAATCATCTCTATGATGCTACTCTGAATCTGCTCCAAATTTACTATACTAATTTATTTTGTGATGCCTCAACTTTTAGCACAATGTTCTAAGCAATTCTGAGGGATGACTAATGTAATCACTTTCAATAACTTCTGAAGTGACAAAATTCTGCCACTTGCTTAAGAAAACTTCCAAAATAAGCTCAATTACATTTTGAGAAAAGTTTCTACTTAGTTAACTATGATTACAGTTGTTTCTTTATTTTTAATTTCACACTAACTTGGAACTAATTTAACCATCATTCATTTCCCATCTGTATTCCTATAAGGTTTTCTTTACCCCTTCATTATAGCAGTTGTCTCACTGTTGTGATTATTCTATCTTCTCCAAAAAGCTCTGCAAAGGGAAGGATTATTTTTTAATCTCAGTAACTATATTTAATAAGATTTCAATACATTTTTGTTTGAATAAATTTTACTCCAGTATAATAAATGGAAAATTAATTTTCAAAGATGCTAAGCAGCTTAAGTTGAAATACTGGTCAAAAGAAATCTATGGCCACCAGTTTTATTTCAATATTTCTGGGAAAAAGTGCTAAAATTTCCTCTGTCTAGATGGTGTGTAATTTTCAGAAATTATCTTGAATTTTAGGACACATATTGTATTAGATAAGATGAAGATATGCTACTAAAATATATATATATATATGGAGTTTTTATAGCATACATATCATACACATGTTTGATTCTTGAAATATCCATATATAAGAGGTAGGACTGGAAATACTATCTTTCTGTTTCAGAGTAGAAAAGTAAAAGACTAAAATCTTGTCTTTTTTTTTTTCCAAAAATTCCCAACTTCTAAAGACATTTGGATATTACCCAGGTTTACTAGCTCCAAGTTTGTAATCTTTCTACTAAATCATTATGCAAATTAAATAGGCAAAGAATTATCAAAGAAAAATATCTGTATTAAAGTATCCAATCATAGAGGATAAGGATAAAATTGTATATTAGAGTTTCTAAGGAGAATTTAAACATGAAGTGAAAGTTTAAAGGTGTCATTCCTAACAAGTCTGTAATACAGAATAAAATTCTACTTGTATCACTATGAATTAAAATTAAAGTAACTGATTACAAAATTAAAGTTATCTAAACCACAGAATATGAAAAGTATCCTAAATGTACAGTAATTAAATAAAAATCTATGCTCATTTTGTTTAAAATTATGACCAAGGGGGAAAAGGAAAACAGTAACAGAGTCTATGGCTATCAAATGCACACCTACTCTCTTTCAAGGTCTGAATCTTCTTTAGAACAAAATGCAATATAGAGGTCAAGCACTGAGGGGTCAAAAATAACAGAAAAGATAAACATCATTTATATCCCTATGAAGAAAATTTGTAGCTAAGCTGGTGATGCAATTCTTTTTTTTTTTTTTTTTACCTTCCTCCTCTTTATTTTTTTTTATTTTTTTATTTTTTTTTATTTTTTATTTTTTAAATTTTAAAATCTTTAATTCTTACATGCGTTCCCAAACATGAACCCCCCTCCCACCTCCCTCCCCACAACATCTCTTTGGGTCATCCCCATGCACCAGCCCCAAGCATGCTGCACCCTGCGTCAGACATAGACTGGTGATTCAATTCTTACATGATAGTATACATATTAGAATGCCATTCTCCCAAATCATCCCACCCTCTCCCTCTCCCTCTGAGTCCAAAAGTCCGTTATACACATCTGTGTCTTTTTTCCTGTCTTGCATACAGGGTCATCATTGTCATCTTCCTAAATTCCATATATATGTGTTAGTATACTGTATTGGTGTTGTTCTTTCTGGCTTACTTCACTCTGTATAAATGGCTCCAGTTTCATCCATCTCATCAGAACTGATTCAAATGAATTCTTTTTAACGGCTGAGTAATACTCCATTGTGTATATGTACCACAGCTTTCTTATCCATTCATCTGCTGATGGACATCTAGGTTGTTTCCATGTCCTGGCTATTATATTGCAGAGGAAGGTAAACTTCCAAACTCATTCTATGAGGCCACCATCACCCTAATACCAAAACCTGACAAAGATGTCAGAAAAAAAGAAAACTACAGGCCAATATCACTGATGAACATAGATGCAAAAATCCTCAACAAAATTCTAGCAATCAGAATCCAACAGCACATTAAAAAGATCATACACCATGACCAAGTGGGCTTTATCCCAGGGATGCAAGGATTCTTCAATATCTGCAAATCAATCAATGTAATTCACCACATTAACAAATTGAAAAATAAAAACCATATGATTATCTCAATAGATGCAGAGAAGGCCTTTGACAAAATTCAACATCCATTTATGATAAAAACTCTCCAGAAAGCAGGAATAGAAGGAACATACCTCAACATAATAAAAGCTATATATGACAAACCCACAGCAAACATTATCCTCAATGGTGAAAAATTGAAAGCATTTCCCCTGAAGTCAGGAACACGACAAGGGTGTCCACTTTCACCGCTACTATTCAACATAGTTCTGGAAGTTTTGGCCACAGCAATCAGAGCAGAAAAAGAAATAAAAGGAATCCAAATTGGAAAAGAAGAAGTAAAACTCTCACTGTTTGCAGCTGACATGATCCTCTACATGGAAAACCCTAAAGACTCCACCAGAAAATTACTAGAGCTAATCAATGAATATAGTAAAGTTGCAGGATATAAAATCAACACACAGAAATCCCTTGCATTCCTATACACGAATAATGAGAAAGTAGAAAAAGAAATTAAGGAAACAATTCCATTCACCATTGCAATTCTTATATTATGCTGACATACAGGTTCTTAAGACTTATGTTGAAAGCTGGGTACAGAAAATAATAATGCACAATTGTGCATAGTTGTAAAGGAAGGTGGTAGTATCCATGTTACATTGTCCTTGCTGACTAAATCACACTCGTTTATTGGAATCTACTTTAGGGGCAAAATTTTTGCAGAATCCTATAGTTCAATCTAAAGGATAAAGATTTTACATTGCCTTTGGAATGCTGTTCTACAGAGTCATCAGTTGAAGTCTCACATATGTATCAAATTAATGTCAAGGTTGTTTTCCAAAGTTCATGCTGTTCTGAAAAAATTCTGTTAACCAAAACCAGAGAATTTCTCTATAATCAACTTTCTTTTCCTCTTTCACTATCATTTTTCTCATATTAAAGTGACAAAATAAAATAGATGCATCTTTGTGTAAACAAAAAGGCTTTGATTCAGAAAAATTATACTTCAAATCTGAATATTTCTACTTATTAGCTAAATGTCCATAGGCAAGTTACTTATATTACTCTATTAGTTTCTAATTTTTTTCTTTTAAAATATTTTATTTAAGTATAGTTGATTCAGGTGCACAGTAAAGAATCTGCCTGCTGATGTAGAAAACACAAGAGAAAAGTGTTCAGTCCCTGTGTCGGGAAGATCCTATGGAGGAGGAAATGGCAGCCCACTCCAGTATCCTTGCCTGGAAAACTCTATAGATAGAGGAGCCTAGGAGGCTACAGTCCTTGGGGCCACAAAAGAATCAGACACAACTTAGCAACTAAACAATAACATTTATATACATCCTTTTCAGTTATAGTTATTACAAGATAGTGAGTACAATTCCCTGTGCTATACAGTAGGCCTTTACTAGTTTTATTAAAGAAGAAAAAAATATGAAACAAAAGCTACTACTTAGGATGAATATTAAATAATATAATACTTATCCAAGAATACAAAGCCATACCTTTTATATAGTAGGTACTGATTATATATTTGTGGAAGATTCTGCTACTTCTCCAAGAGTATACTTTCCTCCATACCATCAGAACCCTTGACGCTACATGAACTAGAATTGGAGCTGATTATCAGTTCCATCTCTTTGTAGCCCAGGATGATGCATTAAATGAGTCATATCAGAAGTTATTGTGCTTTCCTTATTATAGGACATATCCTTCTCCATTGGATATCATTTTCATTCAGCCTGGAAAACAGATGCAGTGACTGGCCAATGCAGCAGCCATCTTGGGACCAAAAGGATAGAATGCACCCTTAAGATATGAGAATGTCCACATGATAATTTAAAATGTTTGGTTCCTTGATGTCATCATGTTTTTGTCCCATTCTAAAATGCTATCTCTGGATATATTAGAGAACAGGAGAAAAGTAAACAATTATTTCATAAAGACATTCTATTAGGTACTTCATAGAATGTATATAAACACTATCCTCAATGAATTAAGGTTTGATGGATCTCATAGCGCATTTTCTTGGAGTCATTTCTCATAGGCAAGATCTTATCTCATGTGATGTTATGACAATTATATTTTAGTTAGATAAAGATAGTTCATTTAAAATTATTCTTGAAATGATTTATCAACTTTATAAGAAATAATAAAATAATATGGTAAAGAAAATAGAAACTATATTGGGTGCTCAATATGCTCAAGGTGCACTGTACTCTAAATCAATATTAACACAGTTTTACATAAACCTCAAAACACAAAGCAAAAATTTGATGCAGATTTACAAAAGATAAAGAAAAGAGAATTAAAATATACCAATACAGAAAATCACCACTTCACAAAGGAAGGCATCAAGAATATCAAAAATAAAATAGGACCCCCCCCAAAAAAAAAGCCAGGAAAAGTTAAAACATGACATTTATAAGATCTTCCGCCTGTGTGCACGTTAAGTAGCTTCAGGCATGTCTGATTCTTTGTGACCCTATGGACTGTAGCCCATCAGGATCTTCTGTTCATGGGATTCTCCAGGAAAGAATACTGGAGTGGATTGTTGTACCCTCCTCCATAGGATCTTCCTGACCCAGGTTTTGAATCTGCGTCTTCTGCGGTTCCTGCATTGCAGGTGTATTCTTTTCCTGCTGAGCCACCGGGGAAGCCCTAGTAAGAACTTACCTAGCAACAAATAACACAAATATACATGAATTGAAATTTCTAATAAAAAGTCATATAGAATGGCTAGATATATTGAATAAAAAACTCAACAATATGCTGTCTACAAGAGACTTTAGTTTTAATGACGCACAGGCTCAAAGTGGTGAAAAAAAATATTTCATACTAGAGGAATAAAAAAAGAGCAAGGGTAGCTTATATCAAATAAAATAGTCTTTAAGCAAAAAACAGTAACAAAGGACAATGAAGGTTATTATATGATGACAAAGTGCTCAATTAATCAGAAAATATAAATATATATATGCACACAACATTGGAACAGCTAAATGTATTAAACAAATACTAACAAATGTAAAGAGGAAAATAGACATCAATGCAAAAGTAAAGGACTTCAATACCCTATTTTCAGCAATGGATAGATTACCCAGACAGAAGATGAATAAAGAAACGCTGGACTTGAATCATACTTTAGAACAAATGGACCTAACAGACAATTATGGAACATCCCAACCAACAGCAGCAGAATACACATTCCTCTCAAGTACACACATAACATTCTTCAGAACACTTTATAGGATATGCTGCAAAGCAAATCTTAGGAAATTTAAGAAGATTGAAATCATACCAGTATCTATTCTGATCATAAAATGTAAAACTATAAATCAATAATGGAAGGAAAATTGGACAATTTACAAATATGTACAAATTAAACAACATACTCCTGGGTCAAATGGGTCAAAAAAGAAATAAAAAGGAAATCAAGGAATATCTTAAAGCAAATAAAAATGGATGAAAAAAAAACAGACCTTTAGGATTTTATAAAAGCAGTTCTAAGGTATATAGCATTATATCACTTTATTAAGAAAAAAAGAAGATTGCAAATAAACAACTTATCACTTTATACAACTAGGAAAAGAACAAAAAAATAAGCTTAAAGTCAGCAGAAGAAAGGAAATAACAAAAATCAATTCAGAAATATTTGAAATAGAGACTAGACAAACAATGGAAAAGATCAATAAAGCTAAAAGTTTATATTCTGAAAGAAAGCAAAATAGACAAACATTTAGCTAGATTGACTAAGTATAAATAGAGAAAACTCAGATAAATAAAATCAGAAATGAAATAGAGACACTCCAATTGATAACTACAGAAATACAAAGGATTATGATTACTATGAAAATTAGAATTTCAACAAACTTTATAATCTAGAGAAACTGGATAAATTCTTAGATCAGAGAACTCAACAAGGCTGAATCATGAAGAAATACAAAAATATAAAGAGACCAATAATGAATGCATGTATGCTAAGTCGCCCGAGTCATGTCTGACTCTTTGTGACAAGAATACTGGAGCGGGTTGCCCTGCTGTCCTAAGTGGAACCTTCCTGACCCAGGGATCAAACACATGTCTCTTATGTCTCCTGCAATTGCAGGAGGGTTCTTTACTACTAGCACCACCTGGGAAGTCCCCAATAATGAAAAAGGAGATTCAATTAGTAATCAAAAACCTCCCCAAAAGAAAAGCCCAGGACCACCATTGTTTTACTGGTAAAGTCTAACACACATTAAAAAAAGAATCATTGCCAAATCTTCTTAATATTTTCCAAAAACTGAAGACGAAGGAAAAGTCCCAAAGTCATTTTATGAGACCAGCATTATTCTGATATCAAAGACAGATAAGGAGACTACAGAAAAAAATACACGATAGACAAATACCCCTATGAGTATAGATGCAAAGATTCTCAATGTAATATTAACAAAACAAACTGAAAGGCACATTAAAGGATCATACTTCATGATCAAGTGTAATTTATCACTTGGATGCAAGGACAATTACCCAAATAAATAACTGTAATATACCAATGTAATGAAATAAAGGGTAAAGATTATATGATCATCTTAAAAGGTACAAAAAAAGCATTTAATAAAATACATTCATTCATGATTAAAAAAAAAAAAAACATTGTCAACAAATTGGATATACAGTTAACGTACCTCACTATATGACAAATTGTGTTAGCCACTCAGTCATGTCTGACTCTGTGCGACCCCATGGACTGTAGCCCGCCAGGCTCCTCTGTCAATGGAATTCTCCGGGCAAGAATACTGGAGTGGGTTGATATTTCCTACTCCAGCTAATATTCCTGACTAAGGGATCGAACTCAGGTCTCCTGCTTTGCAGTCAGATTCTTTACCATCTGAGCCACCAGCGAAGTAAACCCACAAACTCACAGCTAAACCAAACTCAGCCGTGAAAGGTTGAAAAATTTTCCTTTCAGGTCTGAAACAAGACAAAGGTGCCCACTCTCATCACTCTCAGTCAGCATAGTGCTGGAAGTGCCAACTATCAATAGAACAATCAGGAAGATGTAATATTGTATTTGGAGATGATATAACTTTATGTATAGAAAACTTTGAATACTCTGCCCGCAAATGCAGAATTAATCAACACATTTGAAAAAATTGTGGGACACAAATTAACATTGAGAAGTCAGCTGTGTTTCTAGACATAAGAAAAAAAATCTGAAAAAGATATAAAATAATCTCATTTACAATAGCATCAAAAGCAAAATACTTGGGAATGAATTTGACCAAGGAACTGAAACTCTTATATGTCAAAGTATAAGATATTGATGAAAGAAACTGAAGACAATACAAATGAAAATATATTTGTGTTCATTAATTGAAGAGTTAATATTGTTAAAATTTTCATGCCACTAAAAACCATCTATAGATTCAGTGAAATTTCTATCAAAATTCTAAAGGCATTTTCCATAGTAAAAGAAAAAAATCCTAAAATTTGTATGAAATTACAAAAGACCCTGAATATCCAAAGCCATGCTGAGAAAGAAAGAAGAAAAAGAAACTCTGAGGCGTCACACTTCAAACTACATTATAAAGATACAATAAGCAAAACATTACAGTAGTGGTATAAAAGCAGACACATAAACTAATACAACAGGACAGAAAACCAAGAAATAAAAACTTATATGTATATAGCCAACTAATATTTAAAACAGAAACCAAGAGTACTCAATGGGGAAAGGATTGTCTCCTCAGTAAATAGTGCTTGGAAAACTAGAAAAGCACATGCAGAAAAATAATGTTTAATCCTTATTTTACAACACTCAGAAAAATTAGCTTGAAATGGTTAAAAGACTTGAACATAATTGAAACTTTAAATTTCCTAGAAGAAAAAATAGGGGAAAGCCTCCTTGTCAATGGTTTTGACAACAATCTTTTGAATATGACACCAAAAGTACAAGCAATAAAAGCAAAAATCAATGAGGACTACATTGATTAAAAATCTTCTCCATAGCAAAAGAAACCATCAACAAAAAGTAAAGGTAATCTACAAAATAGGAGAAAATGTTTGCAAACCATATATCTGATATAGGGTTAGTATCAAATATATAAAAATAATTTATAAAACTCAATAACAGAAAATAAATAATCAAAAATAGGTGGAGGGACCGAATAAACATTTTTCTAAAGAAAACATAAAGATACTTAATAACACAAAAAGGTTTGCAACATTGCTGATCATATGGGGAATGAAAATCAAAATCGCTATGAGATATCATCTTACACATGTTAAAACAGCTTTCATCAAATCACAAGAGATAAAAAGTGTTCCCAAGGATTTGGAGAAAAGATAACTCATTCACTCTTGGTGTAAATATAAATTGATGGAGTCATTATGGAAAGCAATATAAAGTTTCATCAATAAATTAAAAATAAACTACCTTATGATGCAGCATTTCACACCAGCTTAAACATCTGAAAGAAATGAAAACAGAATACTGAAGAGATTTACACATTCCGATGTTGTTGCAGATGACTTCCCTGGTGGCTCAGATGGTAAAAGCATCTGCCTACAATGCAGGAGACCCAGGTTCCATCCCTGGGTCGGGAAGATCCTCTGGAGAAGGAAATGTCAACACACTCCAGTATTCTTGCTTGGATAATCCCATGAACGGACGGAGGAGCCTGGTAGGTAACAGTCCATGGAGTCGCAAAGAGTCAGACACGACTGAGCGACTTTACTTTCTTTCTATGTTGTTGCAACATTACTCACAATAGCCAAGACACAGAAACAAGCTAAGCTACAATCAATTAATGAATGGATAAAAAAGATGTCACCCATAAGTGAATCTAGATAGAAAAGGACTTTCATCACTGAGTGCTATTTTGAGTCATCTGAGGACTTTTTCTTTAGAATATTGATTTTCCAATTATATCATAATCTCTAGAGATTTAACATGAACAAGAGATATGATTTATTTTGAGAAACATTGCCCTTAGAGCTAGACACTTCTAATCAAATGTTAAATAGGGAAAATCCATACTGTTTCAAAGTGGAACTTACCAAAAATGTGGAGTTCAAATCTGCTAATTATAAGAATTTTTATATTTCTGTAAAACATAATGAAAATTTTATTTAATCTTCAAAATTTTCCAAAGCATTTTAATTCATTCAATGGATAATTACTTTATCTTGTTGATCTGTACTGCTAAAAATATTATTTCAATATCTGCTGATTTTTGGTTATTTGTTTCTATTAGAGGATGAATGTGTGCATATGTGTGGTGTATATATGAGTGTATGTTCTAGTAGTTTGCATCTATTGATTCTAATAAATATGAAATCTACTCTATATATCAACATAAGTCTGGCTAATGGCAACTGCTTTTGTGTTTCTGTTTTAAATGCTACATAACTTACATAGTACAAAATATCTTTTATTTAAGCTAAATAAACATAACCAGATAAATAAATTATGCAAGGAAAATTTCTACAAACTTAGAGTATTCCTTGGGCTTTCCTGGTGGCTCAGATGGTAAAGCATCTGCCTGCAATGTGGAAAACGTGGATTCGATCCCTGGGTTGGAAGGATCCCCTGAGAAGGAAACGGCAACCCACTCCAGTACTCTTGCCTGGAAAATCCCATGGACAGAGGACCTACTAGGCTCCACCACTTTGTGCAAAGAGTTGGACACGACTGAGTGACTTCACTTGACTTGAGAGTCTTCCTTAAACAAGTAGTGGGAAATGTTTTCAGGTTATATTTAACAGTTTCTATTTTTCAGTTTAGGCAAAACACAATATAATTAAGACAATAAAGGATTGATGGCTGATTCATGTTTTGGTTTGACAGAAAACAGCAAAATTCTGTAAAGCAATTATTCTTCAATAAAAAATAAATTAATTTTTAAAAAGGATTGCATGCAAAGTCTATGGGCTCTAAATCCTGTGCTTTTATACATCTCTATAGGTCTAATTTGATATTGGTACATCTAGGGGAAAAAAGCCCCATTTAATTTCTCTGAGAAGCAGCAAAAGTAAAAGAAGCTTAAGTGATCATCTGTTACACAGAGAATTTGAGTGTAGGTTTAAGAAAGGGTGTCAAGACTAGATTTTAAATTCCTTTTAATACCAGTCTAGGAGGTGTGTCTTTAGGATGTATTATATTACTGAAGGTTCTTTGAAGAATTTTGAAAAATGGAATGCCAGAGTGAAATCTGTATTTTAGCAACATTAATTTGGTAGTTTTATATTAAATGGATTGACAGAAATAACAGTTTAAGGACAAACATCAGTTAGGAAGCCATATCTGTGGTTTGAGTTAACTGTGGTGGTAAAGAGGGGAATAACAATAGAAATATTACAACTAAAGAAACACATAAGATTTCAATATAACTCAGCAACAAAACAGAGGCATCAAAGTTACTCAAGTTCTATTTCAATGTAGTCTAAAGCAGGGGTCCCCAACCTCTGAACTGTAGAGTGGTACCTCCTGTCAGATCAGCAGCAGCATAGATCAGAAATAAAGTAAATGTAAAACATTTGAATCATCTCAAAACCATCCTTCTGCCTCCAGGTCTGTGGAAAAACTGTCTTCCACAAAACTGGTCCCTGGTTCCAAAAAGGTTAAGGACTGCTGGTCTAAAGAATGTTGATGAATGTTAATAAAAAAAGAAACAGGAAAAATATAAAACATCTGAAGATACATCATAATATGAGTCACTGAATATGAATAGCAGAACTAGAATAAGCATGGAGCCTAGATATAAATTTTATGTAAACAATCCTAAATTCCTCCTTACAGACAGTGTTCAAAGGAAGATTGAACACTGATTGTCATTTGTTCATTGTTGTAAAGAGCCTTTCTTAGCTGGACTGAAACCATCTCCCCTGCTACACAATTTGCCAGGTTCAATTTGTTGCCTTTGTATCCAAGATAGGTCTTTTGATGCATCATCAGTGTCCTCTTACTAACCCCCTTCTGGCTCTCTTGTTAATCTGGGATGATGATCCAGTGCATCAAGAAATACTAAGAATTTTCTATAAACAGTGTCTTTCTTTGGGCCTGAAAAAATCCTTATATAAAAAAAGAAAAGGCTAGATAAATTCTCCCTCATTTCCCCCTGGTATTAACCTACATAGATTTGATGTTTCAGTGATATACTTTCTATATGATTACTTTCTACAAGTGTTTTTTTAATCTGTTCCTTACACTAAACTATTAAGTTTTTAAATGAATGGATGAGAGGAATTTAAAATATAAATGTGAATCATTCACTGCAGTTATTTTGGTTCAACAGTGTTGTAAAATCCAGACCTCTTGAATTCAGGAATTCCAAATATAATTATTCCAGTTTTAGATGAGTCTACTGATACACATACAAGTTAAATCGTTTACTCACAATTCCTAGACAGATTTCAGCAGAATTAGAACTAGATTCCAATAATTCAGTCTTCCCTTTCATTGTTCTTTCCCTTATTCCCAATGCCCTTCAACAGTTATTTTAATTATTGTTATAGACAAGAAACACTATGTTTTGGATTTATAATGTTAAGAGAGAATGATCAACATAAGGGATGTAAATTGAATAATAATGAAAAATTAGTCTTGTGTCCTTGGCAAGAAGAACCAAAAGCACACTGTAATTAATTGCAGCTGTTTTCACACTGCAATTGTGTAGTTTCCCTTTCTTCCCAGGAGTTGCTGATTCAGGCGATGCAGCAAAGTTGATGTATACCTTCTGTGGAAATGAGATGTTTTAGATGCACTGTTCTCAGATGCCAGGATGGATGACAGTGTGAGATATAATCCTTTCCCAGTTAATGCAACCCAAACCAATCTACATTCTAGAAGTCATTTGATTTCTCCCCTCTGTAGTGCTATCAGATAGCAACTAGCTCTCTGGGGACTCCATTCATGCTGAGATTGCACTAGCTAGTGATTAGACTGCTGAATCAGTCTGTAATCAATCTTGCATCCTACGGATCTTCTCTGGAGTTTTTCTTTTGATCACCAAGTAATGGGAAACACAGCATGCTAAAGAATAATATAGTTTCAGCTAATTGTAGCTCCATTGAAAAGGCCTCTGGGTACTCTTGTAGTCACCCTTCAATAAAAGTGTTCATAATGCAGTCAGTTTCTAAAGTCAAAACAGATAACTATTACAGAGTTGCTTGATTTATCTTGAGTATAAATGCATCATTTAAAAATGTATGCATTCTCAAAACAAATACAGTTTTCTAAGATTAAAAATGTGCTTTTCTTCTCTCTTTTTTTTTTTTCCTATTTTTGATCAATCCAGACACAGCCATTGAAACTTGGACAACTAGCCAGATGGTCTTTATAATTAGGAGATGCCCTCTCCAGCTTGTAGATATAAATAACAAGAATTTAAAGGACAATGAAATTTATTTTACTGTGCATAGTACATTTCCTAATATTCAGGGTGTGTGAGGAAAACATGATCAGAAATCTCAGTTTTCATTTGCTGCCAATATATGAATATATACACACACACGTGCATACATACATATATGAAGCAATAATCCAGAATACACAGAAACTGAAAAGATAGGTGTTGGAAAGAAGATGGAGGTAAATACAAGACAAGAATTTGTATTTTTACAATGTCACCAATATTCAAGAAGGCGAGTTGATTACGCCAAATTATCAAATTACTTATGTCTTTGTGTTCCACAGAAAACCAGAACCTGATAAGTGACTCAAGTACACAACTTTGCTATAAAGAGCTAGTTTGAAGACTAGAGAGCATGAAGAGTAAAACATGGAATGAAGAAAGAAAATATATTCAACAGCCATAAATCAATGTGATACAACTCTAACAAAATGAATAAAAACTATATGATTATCTCAGTAGTTGCAGAAAAAGCATTTGACAAGTTCAACATCCATTTATGACAAACTCTCAACAAAGTGAGTATACAGGAATATGCATAATAAAGGCCATATATGACACAAACACCACTACTCTCGAGGTGAATGCTAAAAGCTTTTCATCAGAGATCAGAAACAAGACATCTCTTGGCACTTACAGTCAACATATTGGAAATCCCAGCCAGAGTATTAGGCAAGGAAAATAAATAACATCCAAATTGGAAAGCAAGAAGTAAAACTGCCAATCTTTGTAAATGACATGATTTTATATATTTATATATATATGTATATATATATACACTCTTTGCAAATTACATGATTATTATAGATATACACACACAACCCTAAAACACATGCCATCTTTGTGCCAAATTTTAATAGTTTATCTTGTTAAACAGCAGTGAATTTTGATTGAAATATAGATAGTTTACAAACAGGCTAATAGCACAAACTTCTCTGCCGGTACTTGATCGATTGCCTGTGATCCTCTTCATAACCTTATTGTCATTGGAATGTCCCACAACTTTCAAAGATTCTTGTTTTATTACCTTTTACTTGGTTTCTGTGTTACTCGTATCCAGTTACCATGAGTTAATTAAGAAAGCAAATAGTTATTAAGTACCTATTTTGTGCCAGAGAAGTTCTGGGAAAGAATAGAATACTTTTTAGTCGTGACAGACCTTACTACTTTAATTCAAACATATGTACACTCAAGCAAGATTATTTTTCAGTTAAAAACCTCATTCTTTCAACTCTTCTTATAAAACATTGTCTTCAGCCAGCTCATAGGACTTTTTACTTTAAATTCTGTTCATCAAAATCTCTCTTTAAATGAGATAAGCATCACATCTTAACTTACAGAGACTGCACTGTTAGGACACTGAATTTGTTTTCAAACACTTTTATTTTTGTTTTGTTTAGCCTATATTTGAAGGGAGATTTTTTCAGAGAATTGTATTTTAAAAATGCGGATTTACAGTCAGTTTTCCTAGGTTTAATCCTATGTCTGGCATTTGCTAGTCCTGTAACCTTGGAAAGCTTACTTTACTGTTTGAGCAAGTATTTGGGGAACAGAACTCAGAGAGATAGAAAGGCAAAGAAACCAGTTATGATATTATGGCAAGAGTCTAAGTAGATAAGATGGGTGATTTAATGAATGTAATGCTTTATTAAGCAAATACTAATAGCCGCATTTTCTGCTAGGAGCCAATGACATAAAATTAGATAACTCATGGTCCTTGCATGCATGTAATTCACAGTCGATCGTAAAAGTTACATAGAAAAACTATACGCCAAGTTATTAATTGCCATTGTATAGGTGTAAGTTAAGTCTTAGAGAACACAAAATTAATTATATTATTCCATATGTGTCCTGACCAGCACAGTCCAATGGAGATATTATTTCTCATTATCTAGGCAATTAACTTCTATTATGCATCTTAAGATTGTATTACCTTTGTTCACTACACCCCACTGAAAGCTCAAATTAAACAAGAGGAAAGGAGTTGGTTGATTTGTGTTCTTTACATTTTTTACTATTTAATCTGATAGTATTTGATGATTCTTAATACTTTTGATAAACTTAGTTTTACACTATTTATCATAACTATACATTGTTTTATAATATATTATAGATTTTGTGAACTTTGGGATAGGTAGAAAATGTATTCTGATAATTTTTTTGCTTTCAATGTTATCTGCTATCCTGTAATAAAAATATTCCATGTGTAATTTCTTAATGACTTTTACTAATAGATGGTCTCGTGATCTGTGCTTTGATGTTAGGGTTAATTAAATGCTTAGAACACGTTTAAGAAAACATCCATGTTAATTCAGTATTTCTGAAAAATTCTGAGATTCTTTGGAATTCAATTATTCTGATAAAAATGTGGAACTTTTTAATATATTAATATAAGGTGAAAGAAGAAACAAGATTTGAAGTTGTATAACTATAAATTTGAATTTCTGTTCTGGTATTCATTATAAGATGGCAATAACTTACTTCTTAGGGTGTGGGTCTCTTCATGTACAGTGTGGGGTAATGCTTCCTTCATAAAGTTATCTGAAGATTAAATTGTGTAATTTAAAAATCTTGGTTTCTGGCTTTTGACAAATGATCAATACCTGTATATTATTAGTATCACTACCCTACTGTCATGTTATATACAGTATTATTTATTGATTCACAATTGGTTTTAATATAAAATTATACTACTATTATTCATTTTAAATTGTATGGTTTCCAATATTATAAAACTCAAATTTAAAAACAGAATATAAAACAAAACAGAGGACATTGGTCATATACCATAGAACATATTTAAAATGTAATTCCTCTCACTGAAAATTGGAAAAGGCTTTCTCATTTTCAGAAAGATAAATTTTGATTGGCAAATTTATAGAAAGATAAATATATTGTAAGTTCAATGTAAATTATTTTTGAAATTTTAAATTCAAAATTGTAACTATGAAGCAATTCTATAGGAAAAATTTGTATAAATAAAGATAAATGGCTTACCATTTGGCGGTTTTAGTTTCTTCATTTCATTGGTTAATGCCAGCTTACTTAATGGATCAAAATAAATTAATCATGTTAACTCTCTACAAATGTTAGTCATTATATCTGAACCCTTACTGTAGGGAAACTTAGAAAAAAGGAAATTAGTTCATGATGTAACTTACTCCTTAGTAATTCTTTGTTTTTTTTTTTAACTCAAATATCATATATTAAAGACCCATAAGTTATAGCATTTGCAGGGTATATTTCTTGTTTTATTCATCTCCTAGACCCCTCTAGAATCTGCACTATTAGTCCCATTATCCTGAAACTATCCACACAGCCAGCATCCACACAGTTATAAGGACTGTTTCCATTTTAGGACAATGGGACCACCACTCACAGTCGATTGATCAAGGCCAGAGTTTCTAGTGTAAATTTGCCCAGTGAAAGTAGATTCATAGTAATTATAAATGTAGAACAGTTATTTGGGAACTTAGTCATGTTATTGATGATATTCTCAAATGAGAATCCAACAACACCTTCTACTTAGCTTGTAATACTCCTCCTTGTATGCCATGATATAGTTCAGTATTCCATTAATAATTTTGCCTAATCTCACCTTATCCCCCACCTTTATTATCTGCTACACTATTTAAGCAAACTGGAATAAACTCCTGCTATTTAAAAACAAACAACTGAGGTGGATATATTGGCAGATCATCTTCTTTGGCTCCTCATTCCACGAGTAATGTTATTATCAGATGCGAGGACAGGTAGAATACATTGGAGTGAATTCCCTTTACAATCTCTATTTGTAGCAGAAGCTTCAAAAGTTTAAGTCGCCATCAAAGGCATGAAGTAGGCAGGTAGGTTGATTCCTATCAATATCCCCAATCAACCTTCAGTAGTGTCAAAAGACTGATCGATACTGAAGACTGATGAGTGATTGATGAGTCTAACTTTAATTAGACAGTAAGTTCAATGCTAGCTAACAATTATGTATGTGTTCCGTACCCTACTAGTATAATATACTGCATTGATTTGGTATACAAATACTTTAATCAACACATTTTTCTCAGCATCTATTACTCTACCAGATGCAGTTTGCCTTCACCCACAACTTTCATGTCCAAGGGATTTCTACTCTCAAGCTTATGGTACTATCTTATGTTACCTTCTTCTCACGGATTTACAGGAGTGTTTGCTATTGTGAGGGTGCACACATCTATGTAATCATGTCATAATGAACCTGTTCTTGCTTAAGTATCTCTTCAGAGTATAATTTTTATAAATCAAAAACTAATAAGAGTGATTGTGTCACCTCTAAAATTTCCCAAAGTGAGTTCACAAAACAAAGGCAAATTTTGACTGTGCCACAGTGGCTAATCTCTGTGTCAAGTCTCTCCCAAAATATTTATAAGGGCTAATATATGATATTAACTTTTATTTATTGAGCTTCAGGTATGTGAGAGGCATTATCCAAGGTGATTATTAATAACATATATCATTTTATTCAATCATAATAACATTTTTAATAGAAATAGTGTTCTTTCCATTTTACATTCATGGACAGTGCAGCATAGAGAAGCTAAGTCAATTTTCTCTGTTTCTCACATCTAATCAGTTGTTGAACATGGATTCAAGTTTAAATTTTACAGAATCTACAGTGTATAATTAGAATGTCTTTCCTGAAGAAGTAATATAAACTTCAAATAAAGCAGCTCAAAATACAGGAATTTTTTTAAAGAAAAACAAAGATGTTTAGAGTCTAGGGTAGTGCAAGGCCTACCAGCACCATCAGGGTCTGAAGTACTTTTCATACCTCTGCTCACTAACTTTTGAAAGCAGTTTAGTTAGAACATTAGAGCACAGATCTGGGATCAGATCTCTTAGGTTCATTTACAAAATTGCCATATGACCTTGGGCAACTTACTTAATCTCTTTGCTTTATTTTCCTCATCTCAATTATAAGTATAATAATGGTACCTAACTTATAAGATTTCTGTAAGAAATAGAATGCAGGACATTCTAAATAGAATAAGGACAGCCTATAGAAACAGGATGAACTCCTCAACCCCATATTTGTTTCTAATGTTGAGACTGATGTCATATATATATAAAGAAAATATGAAAATATTTTTTCCTCACATAACAGTTTTTTCTGGAAGAACAAAGAAGGCTCCAAAGCCAGTTCAAAGAGAGTTTGAGAGAGCAGGAAAAGGAGATGGCTTGGATTTGATTATAGTTAGGGTGTTGGACTGAGGTAAGAGTTTCTATGCACAAAGAGGTAACGGCTTGCATGTTTTGAACTTCTTGTCAGAGACAAGGGGACACTTGGCTTTCTTATCAGCTTTCCTAAGATATGAGACAGAAGGAGAAGAGGAATTTGTTAAGTTTGAAAGCTGTCATTAGTCAGATATCAAAAAAATGAAGTCAGATTCTTCATAACAACTCACTACTTATGTTTAGCTAAATACTGAAATATATGGTGTTTTATTTAATTGAATTGGGCTTCCCAGGTGGCGTTAGTGGCAAAAGAACCCACCTGACAATGCAGGAGACGTATGAGACATGAGTACCATCCCTGGGTCAGGAAGATCCTTTGGAGAAGAGCGTGGCAACCCACTCCAGTATTCTTGCCTGGAGAATTCCATAGACAGAGGAGCCTGGAGGCTACAGTCCGTGGGGTCACAAAGAGTAGGACAGGACTGAAGCAACTTAGCATGCATGCCTGCAAAGTCATTTAAGCAAGCACCTTGTGAAGCAAGTAACTTGAATCCACTAAAAGATGAAAATTCTCTTGAATGCTCTGTTCAAGAGAACTGCATGCATTGTATATTTTTTAAGGCAAAAAATATACAATATGCCTTGTTCACCATATATATGGCTGGATTTCTGAAGTCGACAATGTCTTGTTGAGATTTTGTAATATGTCTTTAGTGTACAGAGATATATACAACCTTAATTTATGACTTGAGTAGCTATTTATCCCAAAGCGGACAGCCTTCGATATATAATTGTTGCCACCATTGGCTAGATCAGACAACCAGACCAATGTCAATGTCCCAAGTCTAAAAATGTGCAGGTGGAGCTGATTGTTGGTGAAGGCATCCAGTGATAAAATGATGAGGCTGGCCCAGTTTTGTTGATCCTTGAGTCTTGTCACCACTCAGTGATACCTAGTTAAGGGATAAAAATCAGCAGCTCTCTGACAAGCTTCATTACATACCATGGTTGCTCTACTGACTGTAAAGCATAGTAACTCCTTTTGTTGTTCACTCACTTGATCTCATGAAGTTTCTCAGGTAGTCTAGTAGTCCAGGAGAAGTGTGACCTCCTCCAACAATGTGTTATCTAGTTAGGGACTGAGAACAGGGAAGGCCAATCCCTCCTGCAGGTAGGATATGCCAGGGGATCTGGTTTTGGCTCTATTCTGTAGATTCTATTTCTATCTTAGTAAGAAGACTTCGGTGGCTATGCCAAGCTTGAAAGTACTTCTGCTGTAAGCCAAGGCATAATAGGAAACTATGAAACAAGGGTCATGGATTCAGGACCAATGAGATACTTTATTTCCAGGAGAATCTAGTGTGCAGCCGGCAATCAATACAATGGTATGTAATGTGGTATGAAGGAGGACAGTTTCTTGTATCAGAAGTTCATGGGCATTTATTACTATCATGGGTACCTGAGAGACTCCAGAAAAAATGGTAGTAGGTTGTTAAAGTCTCTATTGTGAAAATCTCTGGGATCATTAATGGGAGTGCCTGTTGTACTGTGATTTGGACAGACTCTAGGGAATTTTGTCATTGTGGTCTCATCCAGGGTGTCTAATTTGCAAGTAACATCATAAAGTGCATGTTAAAGAACTTCAGTAGTGCCTGACTCTTTGTGACCCTATGAATGATATCCTGCCAGGCTCCTCTATCCTTGGGATTTTCCAGGCAAGAATACTGGAGTGTGTTGCCATACCCTTCTCCAGGGGATCTTCCTGGCCCAGGGATTAAACCTGGATCTCCAGCATGCAGGCAGATTCTTTACCATCTAAGCCATTCATAACAGCCTTAAGTAAAATTTAAAAGCAAGGAATATGTTACCCTTAGAACCCAAAGAGTCCTAAAATGTGTTGGCCTTGCTCTCATGTGGTGAGTACTGAGAAGGTCAATAGCTGTGTCTTTATAGTGTCAGAGATGCAGAGGTCCTCTCTGGAGCAAACAATTTTTACAAATTTAACTGGAGTGATGAGACCTTTTACCATGCAAACTGTGTATTGGACAATGACCCATTTCCTTTATGTGAATGCTTGTGAGTATCTGCATGTTCTTAATGAGTAAGTCAAGTGAATCTCCTTGGAGGAGGATATCATCAACATAATATTATACCAGTGGTCTAGGAGAAATTGGATGTAATTAAGATGTTGCCTGCAAATGTTATAGGCGATGCAGGACTATGGCGGTAACCTTGCCAAGTAAAGGCACACTGTGCTTTTTAAAAGATAAAGGCAAATGAAAGTTGAGAGGCTATTTAAATAGGCACTGAACATAATATATTCACTAAAACTATGACTGCAAAGGATTAATTTGCTGATTGGATGAAGGCAGTAATTTGAATAATATTGGGTATGAGGGCTCTAAAGGTTGGGGCCATAGCGTTAAGGTTGTAGCAATCTTTCTTTCCAGATTTATGAGCAAGTCAAACATACTTGTTAAAGGGAGAAGCGGTGTGTATAATCACCTCTTCTCTATATAGATCTTGTGTTAAAATCCCTGAATATTCTGTTTTAATTTATATTCAACTATATTAACCATCTTAATCAGGAATAGAGATTTATGAAAGAATTTTTTGTCAGGCTAATTGTAAGTACAAACAACATTAATGCTAATTTATTGTCCCTTGTGTAAGAGTAGTCATGCCTACTATGGGATATTTTAGGGTGATAGGCACTATGGTATGGAGAATTTAGATAAGGTGATAGTTCTCATGAATAAGGTAAAGCATACCTGTTTTTGTCCTATACTTTATGTCTGCTAAATCTCCTAAGAGTATAGGAAATAGCTAGTTTAAAATTTCCAAATGAAACAAGTAGCAAGTAAAAGCATTTGAAAAAGTTGTAATATTCTGACTGTGAAGTGGAAAAGTATATGTTTCACTTGGTTTGAAAGTAAATGAAAGTGCTCAGAAACAATGCAGATACAAGAAGTTACATATAAAACTGAACTTCAAGGGTACTCTATGTAACGAGTCATTTCTACTTAATAAAGCTTACCTATATGCAGTCTAAAAAAAATAAATAAAATAAATAAAATGGAATTCTCAAGCTTAACTCTGAATTGAGATTTAGTATTAATTAAGCCTATTAAAATTTCCTTATTGGTGCTTTTCAGCAAATGTTAAAGTTAATTTAGAGCCTATGTTCTACAGGTACAAGTCAACAACCCCACTTTTAATCTTTTTCAGAAATTATTTTTGCAAACATTTGGATTTCCAATTGGATCAACTTGTGCACCTCTGTTTCAGGGTTTGTTTCCGCCCCTATACCCATGCTTTTTGTTTGTTTGTTTGGTGGTTTATGGATATACCTCAAGGCCGTCCTTTCTATCATATTCATGTTTGTGAGTTTCTTCCTCTAGAGCACCTCAAATTGGTATCATTAAGATTTGGGGCCTCCTCTGGTGGGCTGCTGTCTATGGGGTCGCACAGAGTCGGACATGACTGACGTGACTTAGCAGCAGCAGCTATGACAACAGTCACTTTATAGGGTTTAAGTTATAGGCTTAAACTCTAGGCTTAAGCTTGGTTTGAATTAACCCATTGGCTGTGCTCTGGGAGTGCATTTTATTTTCCCCTAAAATTCTAAAAATCAGATATTTTTCATGACAAAGTTATAGGCAGCAGCAGATGAAGCATTTTGTAGGATCCTAGTGAGCCATCTGCTTTTAGTGACCATTCAATGGGCTTTTGTATCATACAGGCATTAGGCTTTTTCCTGCATTTGCTATAGATCAGGGCCAACACCTGGCCAAGACACAGAAGTCATTCATGGTCACCAGGTGGGAGCTGTTACCCTGTGCTTAGCATGCATGGTGGTTTTGGCTAGAATCAAGTCACATCTTTCAAACATACATAGATAAGTTGGGGAAGAGACACAAGACCTTAAAATACTTCATTGCTACTGCTGTTTATTCAGTAAGTTGTATCCAACTCTTTGTAACCCCATGGACTGTAGCCCACCAGGCTCCTCTGTCCACAGGATTCTCCAGGCAAGAATACTGGTGTGGGTTTCCATTTCATTCTCCAGGGGATCTTCCCAATCCAGGGACTGAATTTTCCTAGGCATGCTTTCCAGAAAGATGTTTAAAAAAATTACTATTAGGGTCAGTTAACTACCTGCCAATTTTCATTAACCACCTCTTTGTTAAGAGGATCCCTCACTGTGTTCCAAGTTACAAAAACTAATTTTCTCAGTTTTCCTTGTGGCAGACAGATTATTTACCACTAAGCTACCTGGGAAGCCCAAAGACACTTTAAGATGGCCTAACCCATACCTCTGTCCCTAAACATCTGTTATTAAAACCAACCTAACTCAGTTAAATCTACAACAGAGTTTCAGTAGAACCGAATAAATGCAGCACAGAGCAGTAAAAGCAGGATTTCCAGCAGGCAGCAGCTCAAAGCTCAAGTTGGCCAGCAGGTAGGAACACAGCTCAGAGAGCATGCTAGACAGTGTGCAGCAGAGAAAATTAGAAAGCTAAAGCAAGAGAAGAAAGACCCCTGGTGGTTGTGATCATCAATTGGATACCCTGCTCACAGTGCCAATGGTTAAGGTTTCCCCCTTCTAGAAGTGAAATGGATATCTCATCCAAAATTTGGACTGGGTTTTGAGACTGATGACATCTTACATGTGTCAAGAGGGTATATAAGGCTTTACAAGGCTTTCTGAGGACAGCAAGGCAGGCTCCCGGGTAATCTAGAGAGAGCAGTGCAATAGTGGATTGTATTTCTTACGGATGCAGAATGGGGCTAGAGTGAGATTTCCTGTGTATGCATGTGCTGTGGCCTAAGTACCTGAACTGCTCTTCAGTGACAAAGTGGGGGGCATTTGGGATTTCCTATCATCTTTCCCAGACTTAGGTTGAAGAGGAAGAAAGAACAAAGGGACACAAAAGCTATCAGTAATCAAATATTAGAGTCAGATCCTATTACACTAACTTTTGTTCACCAATTACATTTGAATTACATTCAACATAAGAATGTCTAAGAATGTTACATTCTTAGAGTTTTAAATTGCCTATCATACTTGTCACTCTGCAAGTATCGAAGGGGAAAGACTTAAGCTGGAATGCATTGCATCTACCACTTTCATCAAATAAGAATAAACTTTCCCCAAAACATATCATTTCCTTTTCCCTTATATATATTGAATCCTTCAGTGCCATGGCCATCCCTACCACAAGGAAAACTGAGAAAATTAGTTTTTGTAACTTGGAACACAGTGAGGGATCCTCTTAACAAAGAGGTGGTTAATGAAAATTGGCAGGTAGTTAACTGACCCTAGTAGTAATTTTTTTTTAAACATCTTTCTGGAAAGCATTTGCACAATAGTTACGAGCAGTTAAAAAATTCTGTGATTGTTTACTGCATCAACACACATGCTATCACCTGCCGTTAAAAGTTGACAACATCCATCACATACAAATAGCTAAAGAATCTGCACTGATTACTGCTTTGACAATATTGTTTCCTGTCTGAGACATAAGAAACAAAAGGAGGGGTCAGAAGAATCTCTCATTACACTGGAAACACTAACTTTTCTTACTATTCTGTTTGAATTAGTGATGAAGAAAATGTAATTTTTAGATCATTGTATGGTCACCTACGTAGCTTGTCTTTATAAAAAGATGGGAATGGAAAGGCTTGACCCTGAATGCTAAGTGTTACCTTATTTCTGACTCTATATTAGACATAAATTATCTTTCCCACCCATTCCTAAAGGTCAAACAATCAGTCATAGGAAATTTTTTTAAAAGTACATTTCCATTCAGTCACATAAGCAAATAATGAAAAGGGAAGAACAGTGTGTAAAGAACCAGAATAAAAGCTGTCCACATTTAGATATCACGATTGTGTATCTCAGGGCCTTTCCTTTCATACTTAGGAAACATAATGCCCCTGAAAAGGAAAAGAAGAAATTCAAGCTATTAAACACATGTTCTTTTCTCTGTGCATCTGCATTGATTAATGTCCTGAGCTCACGCAGCTGTAAAGTTATACTGATGTCCTCTTTAGACTGTGCCTCCCATGACTTTTCTCAGAAAAGAACCGAAAGGCTTGTCGAGTCAGAAGTAAATGAGATATCTCATTTGCATTGAAATATAGAGAGAACAGATAAAAGGGCTGTTTCTCCTTTACCAAGTGCATTTCTTTCTTCACAATATATAGATGATAACATGGAGCAGAATATGCCACAGTCATTTGCTTTTGCATTTGCTTTCTATAATGTCTTCTTATGCCTCATTTCAAAATACAAATGAAACACTGAATTCTTATCTACTCAGGAAGCTATTAGACCCCCATGCAATTTTCTTTCTGTATGCCAAGAACAGGATCTGGTTTCCTGTTTTACGTTATTTTATCCTGTTAGAGTAGCCACATGATTTAAAACAACCTTGTAAATAAAATACCCCAAATTTACTGTATGATAAAAAAGTTTTATAACCCATTCTCCTAACAGAAAGTACAGAAGTGGTCAAATACTTTATATCAGACATGCTTTATTACATTACTTAAAGCATTATTCACCAGAGGGTAGTGGTTGTGAACAATTATTTAAAATTTTTCTTGCTTTCCGACCATATGAAATAATCTGATGCTTTAAAAAAAAAGTGTTTGGTTTAGTTGAACGATTACTCATTATGAAAACTCATTATAATAACAGCTATGTTTGCCCTCATTTTTCCATTGTATTCTCACAAAAGAAACAGAAAACAAACCTTTAACCATACATTTCCCTGCTCAAGAAGAATGATATTATGTCACTTAATGACTAAATGCATGAAACTAACAGTTTTCTCAGTCAACTAGATACCTAATGAATGGCACCAAAGGGGATGTTGAATATTTCCAGAATCTGCAGAGAGCATTCCTTAGACCTGGTTACCATAAGCACAGCGCTCTAAGGAAAGCAGGCAGTATCCTTTCTCACCTGGTTCTCTGGCACTGTTGGATTCCCTCCTGCTTGCTGGGATTGGAGCAAGCTAATTCCCATCCTGCTGTTTCTAGGTCAGGCTAGTCTGCCCTTGCCTGGCTTCTACACACATAGACATTTCACCAGTTAATTACTTCTCCTCCTGAGTATTGTTCAAGAAGCTGCACCACTGCATGTCACACTAGTAGGTTACTATGATAAAAGAAGTGCTAATTTAATTTATTGTTGGAGGATATTGACTTAAACACAGAAATGTCATAAGGAAGAATCCTTTAGTGAGAAAGTCATTTAGATTTTAAGCTTTTAATTCAAGTCAACCCATAAACAACATTAACTACATGGGACTATTTGACCTTGGCATACAAAGTAACAACTTGTAATTTTTAAACATTTAAAATTAGGCTACAATTAATTTCCAACATTAACATTTTTTTAAACTTCTTACTGCTTGTTGAAATTTTCAAATAGCTTATTTACATATTTTATAGTGTATTTGATTTTATTCTTTTCCTTAGCTTGACTCATTCATGTACAAATTGCTTATCTTTAAATTCTGCATAAGTGAACTTTGTGAAAAACCATCTAAACTCACTACATTCTCTTCTTTAGCTTTTATTCCTTCCTTAATGTGGAACCACTCCTCTCTCAGTCTCACTAGCATCAACACTAATGGTGATAGAGAAACTATGAGCATAAAAGCCCGCATATGAAATACAAGAAAAAAAGATTTTTTCCTTAAATTTAAGGGATTAATAAATGACATCTCTTACATCTTTGGCTTCCCAGGTGGCTTAGTGGAAAAGAACCTGCCAGCCACTGCAGGAGACGTGGGTTCAATCCCTGGGAGGGGAAGATCCCCTGGAGGAGGAAATGACACTCCACTCCAGTATTTTTGCCTGGGAAAAATTCCATAGACAAAGGAACCTGGTGGACAACAGTCCATGGGGTTGTAAAGAGTTAGACATGACTGAAGCCACTGAGTATGCTGCACCTCTTACTCTAAGCTGAAAAAAAAAAATGTAGACAAATGAGTATTATTAAAAAACAAAACAAAAAACAAAAACAACTTCCTAGCTTTTCTATTGTTTAGTGAAGGTAGTTTTAACTATCTGGTCAAAATAGCTTTCTAACTTTCTGACAGTGAGTTGAAGAGGTTTACCTCATGTTAAGTAAAAAGGATTCTGCTTTGTGCGTCAGATCCTGCTTGGCTAAAACAAAAAACATATTAAGGAGCAGACCATGAAGAACGTTTTCTGCAGGCAGGATGATGAAGGGAAATAAACTGAACTGAACTTCCTCCCCAGATTCATTTTATTAGTTTCCCATCATCACTCTAAAATATTTCCACAAACTTTGTGACCTAAAACAGGACAAATTTATGATCTTCCAGATTAGTCGATAAGACATCTTCTCCAGGAGAAGTCAAGCTTCTCATTGTTGAGAAGATATCTTCTCATTGTAGAGAAGGAAATGGCAACCCACTCCAGTATTCTTGCCTGGAGAATCCCGTGGACAAAGGAGCCTGGAGGGCTACAGTCCATGGGGTTGCAAGAGTTGGATGTAACTTAGCAACTAAACCACCACCGCAGGTCTCACTGAGCCAAAATCAAACTGTTGGCAATGCTGTATGCTTTTCTGAAGACTCTGGAGAGAGGCAATCTCTTTGCCTTTTCCAGCTTCTCCAGGTTGCCTGCATTCACTGGCTCCTGGCTCCACTCTGTCTTCAAATCGAGCAGTGGCATGTTGAATCTTTTTCACAACAAATTATCTCTGAACTCCTCTTCAGTCTTCTTTCACTTTTAAGGATACATTTTTTTCTACCACAATAATCCAAAATAATATATTTTAAGGTTAGTCCATTAGCAAATTTAATTCTGCTGTAATTCCCCTAGCTATGAAAGGTATCATATTCACAGGTTCCAGGAATTAAAACATGAGTATCTTTGATGCACCATTATTCTGCCTGTCATAGTCAAAACTGATCATTACTCCTTCCACCTGAGAAAGGAGTTAGTAAAGACCTAAAGGAATCATTCCAGATAGCATCTCTCTATAGGAAGCTTGAGGAATGGTAAATGTCTTCCTCCTATGGTTAAGCTGATCACCAAGAAAAAGGAAAAGAAAAAAGTCCCAATTATTTCTTCCCTGAATAAACACCCATTACAATGTGTCTTTATAGCTCCACTTATCAAAAAGTAGAGTCCATTTCCCAACCCTTTGAATCCTGGTAGGCCTAGTGACTTGCTTTGACCAGCACAATGCAGCAAATGATACAGTGTAGTTAGCTACCTGAGCCTATGGACTTCCCTAGCGGCTCAGCTGGTAAAGAATTCACCAGCAATGTGGGAGACCTGTGTTCAATCCCTGGATTGGGAAGATCTCCTGGAGGAAGGCATGGGACCCACTCTGGTATTCTTGCCTGGAGAATCCCTATGGACAGAGAAGCCTGGTGAGCTATAGTCCCTGCGATCACAGAGTCATACGCGACTTAGTGACTTTCACTTTCACTTTCATTCCTCAAGAGGACTTGGATTTCCACATCTTCTTTCATGCTTCTCTGCTTTTGCCATGAGAGCATGTCCAGGGTAACGATGAAGCATAGAAGACACATGGGCCAGTCATACCCTCCCTTCAATCCAGCTAATAGCAAACAAGACAGTTGCCATGCATGCACATTCAAGGCCATAGAGTCACCCAGCCAACTCCATTGTAATTTGCCAAATCCAAAGCCAAAAATTTACATAAATAAGTTGGTTTTATTTTTTGGTTCATTATGCAGAATTGTCATACCTAAGATTACCAGTACACATCATATTGACAGTATTGTTTCTCTGGAAAAATGTTGCAGAAAAATTTCAACCAGACATGCCATCACCTCACTTAAGAAGAAACTCTTTCATTTATATTCCACTTGCAGTTTCCTATAAGTGAATCAGTTTCATTAGTCTAACCTCACTTCCTAGTTCTTCCTCTCTCTCTTATCAGTTCAGTTCAGTCACTCAGTCCTGTCCAACTCTTTGTGACCCCATGGGCTGCAGCATGCCAGGCTTCCCTGTCCATCACCAACACCTGGAGCTTGCTCCATCTCATGTCCATGAAGTCAGTGATGTTATCCAACCATCTCATCCTCTGTTGTCCCCTTCTCCTTTTGCCGTCAATGTTTCCCAGGATCAGGGTCTTTTCTAAGGAGTCAGTTCCTCACATCAGGTGGCCAAAAGTTAAAATGAAGCTCAGCATACTCCTTTTGCAAATGATGGACAATTATGGTCAAGTTTTTGTTTATAATTCCTTTTTAATTAATTCTAAAGAAAATATAGTCACTGTTTTATAATAATTTTAGCTATATTTGGTTCAATTTCACCACCCATGTTAAAATGTAATATTTGCTGACTTTTTAATCAATATATGAAACTCAAGTAATGTATAATACCGTATGAATACATAGTACATATTGATGAAGATATTTGAATGTTTAATAGAGAGTAATGTATTATATATTAGTATAAATAATTAAAGTATGAATTATTTCTTCTCACTATATGTATATTTGCATAAAAATAGTGTTTTGCTTAATGCATAATTGTTAGAAACATTTGGAGCATGGAGAAAGGCAGAACTGGACACCAATGAACTCAACACCGTACACTGTCCCGAGCTTCCTTACCTCTTTTCTTTTTCTTTCCTTCATACTACTTCTTCAAGTCTTTAAAAAATTCTCTACTTGTTAGCAATTATTCTTCAAAAATACAGGTCAAACTATTTCATTAAACAAAACAATATACAAATAAACAGAAATTATGGTGAATTTTCTCTATCTCCATGTATCTAAGAATTAAAGGAAAAACAGCTCTATATTATCTCAAATTCAAATATACAAAGGAAAATCATACAGAGCTTGAAAAAAGTTATTAAGATATTAATCATGACTCAAGGTGGATGCAATGTATATCTACAGGCAAAAGAATGAACTTCTCTTATTGTATACCACTCACAAAATTAGCGTGAAATAAACTAAAGACTTAAATGTAATACCTGAAACCATAAAACTTCTAGAAGAAAATATACCATAAAACTTCTTTGACATTGATCTTAGCAATGGTGTTTTGGATAGGAACCCAAAAACAAACAATAAAAGCAAAAATAAATGAGACAACATTTAACTAAAAAACTTCTCAGAGCAAAAAAATAAACAAGAGAATGAGAAGGCAGCCTATGGAAAGGGAGAAAATATTCACAGACCATATATCTGATAAGGCACAAAGAACTAAAATATATGGAAAACTCGTACAACTCAATAACAACAAAAAATTCCATTAAAAAATCAGCAAAGGGACTGAATAAACATTTTTCCCAAGAACAAATACAATGGCCAATAAATATATGAAAAGATGCTCAACATTACTAATCATAAGTTCAGTTCAGTTCAGTCGCTCGGTCATGTCCAACTATTTGTGACCCCATGAATCGCAGCACGCCAGGCCTCCCTAACCATCACCAACTCCCGGAGTTCACTCAGACTCACGTCCATCGAGTCAGTGATGCCATCCAGCCATCTCATCCTCTGTCGTCCCCTTCTCCTCCTGCCCCCAATCCCTCCCAGCATCAGAGTCTTTTCCAATGAGTCAACTCTTCACATGAGGTGGCCAAAGTACTGGAGTTTTAGCTTCAGCATCATTCCCTCCAAAGAAATCCCAGGGCTGATCTCCTTCAGAATGGACTGGTTGGATCTGCTTGCAGTTCAAGGGACTCTCAAGAGTCTTCTCCAACACCACAGTGCAAAAGCATCAATTCTTCAGTGCTCAGCTTTCTTCACAGTCTAACTCTCATACCCATACATGACCACTGGAAAAACCATAGCCTTGACTAGACATACCTTTGTTGGCAAAGTAATGTTTCTGCTTTTCAATATGCTATCTAGTTTGGTCATAACTTTTCTTCCAAGGAGTAAGTGTCTTTTAATTTCATGGCTGCAATCACCATCTACAGTGACTTTGGAGCCCCCAAAAATAAAGTCTGACACTGTTTCTACTGTTTCCCTATTTGCCATGAAGTGATGGGACCAGATGCCATGATCTTCATTTTCTAAATGTTGAGCTTTAAGCCAACTTGTTCACTCTCTTCTTTCACTTTCATCAAGAAGCTTTTTAGTTCCTCTTCACTTTCTGCCATAAGGGTGGTGTCATCTGCATATCTAAGGTTATTGATATTTCTCCTGACAATCTTGATTCCAGCTAGTGCTTCTTCCAGCGCAGCGTTTCTCATGAAGTACTCTCCACATAAGTTAAATAAGCAGGGTGACAATATACAGTCTTGACAGACTCCTTTTCCTATTTGGAACCAGTCTGTTGTTCCATGTCCAGTTCTAACTGTTACTTCCTGACCTGCATATAGGTTTCTCAAGAGGCAGGTCAGATGGTCTGGTATTCCAGGAAATTCAAATCAAAACTATAATGAAGTATCACATCACACTTGTTATAATGGCTATTATCAAAAGGACAAGAAGTAACAAGTGTTTGTTGAAGATGTAGACAAAAGGGAATCCTTGTGCACTGTTGGTAGGTATGTACATTGGCACAGTCTCTGTGGAAAACAATATGAAATATCTTTAAAAAAATTAGAGTTACTAAATAATCCTGCAATTCCACACCTGAGTAAATATCTGAAGAAAATAAAGTAATTATCTTAAACAGTTATCTGCCCACCAATGTTTATTGCAGTATTTTTCACAATAGTTAAGTTATGAAAACTACCTAAATGTCCATCAACAAATAAATGAATTAAGAAAATGTAGCCAGATATACACAGTGGAATATCATTCGGCCTTTAAAATAAGGAAAAACAGCCATTTGTGATAACTTGAACCTTGAGAGTAACATGCTAAGTGAAATGTCAAGTCAGAGAAAAGCAAATACTGTCAATTTCACTTATGTGCTGTGCTAAGTTACTTCAGTCATGTCAAACACTTTATGATTCTATGGACTATTGTCTGCCAGGCTCCTCTGTTAATGGAGATTCTCCAGCAAGATACTGCAGTGGGTTGCCTTGCCTCCTCCAAGGGATCTTCCTCACCCAGGGATGGAATCCAAGACTCCTGTGTCTCCAGCATTTGCAGATGGGTTCTTTATTCCATTAGCACCACCTCGGAAGCCCCACTTTCACTTAATTGTGTAATTAAAGGAAAAAAACACACATATAGAAACAGAGTAGAATGGTGTTTTCTAGTGACTGGTGGTTGAAGGAAATAGATGTTGATCAAAGGATACAAATTTCCAGGAATAAAATTAATAAATTCTGGGCATTTAATTCTCTGTGGACTGTAGTTAATAACACTGTATTATAGTCTTGAAAATTGCTGTGAGAATAGATCTCACCACATTAGTTCTTACTGCCCCCCCCCCCACATTTTAATTATGTGAGGTGATGCATGTGCTACTTTACCATGGTAATCATTTTAGGACAAATAAGTGTATCAAATCATCAGGTATCTACTTTAAACTTATGTAACATCATATGTCAGTTATATCTCAATAAAATTAAAGAGGAAATTGGATACCATGCAAGGTGGGCAACTATCTAAACATGGGAATAGAAATATCATGATTATAAAATTAGAAGTCTCTAATACATTCAACTCTATAGTCTTAAGTTTAAATCCAATATAGAATACCCATCTTTATTTGTATTATCTTTTCCCATTTCTCCGAATTTCTAAATTCTCTCTTTTTGCCCTTATATATAAAAATTGTCAACTATATAACCAATTCAAGTTAAAGTAATAAGGTAAAATCACAAAGGAGGAATAACATCTTAAAAGGAGAAAGATTAAAGGCAAAATAAAGATAGTCTCTCAAAGACTGCAAATGGTAAAGTTTAAATGACCTCTGAATTCCCAGGAAGCATTATTTTGAGGGAAATTTTGGTAAGAATAATTTGAAAGAAATTTATTATGTTATCTTGGACTATTTTTCTCCCTGGAAGGGGAAAATCAAAGTAAAATACTACACTTTTAAATCATTTTTCTCACCTTCAATGAAAATAAATCACTTACCTCATATTGGGTGAACTATTTCTAAATTTATAAAAGCCCAAGACAAAATTCTTGAAGATACATTGTTAAAAAAAATGCACACAGTGTTTCTGATGTGCTAAAATAACATTTATATTTGGAACTTACACACATAGAAGGGTATCTAAATGACAATAGTTATCTTGTGCTATGAATGTCTATGTCTTGTATTTGTTTGCTTCCTAATCATTCATTACAAATAGTTTTACTGAATTATATCAACAGAATTAAAGATGTCATAATTGCAGTCTCATTAAATAATATAAACTAAAGTAGACCTTGGCCAAAGTGTCCCCCAGCTAGAGTTTCCAGGTCATTTAAGAATTAAAAATAATTTCTCTCAGGACACTGGTAGCATAGAGAAGAGAACTTAGCAGGTAATTTCATGAGAAAGAAGATATCAGAAAAATGAGAAAATAAGGCATAGATACAATGAAATATCAGTACAAGAACAACATCATTACAGAAAGATAAATATCTTAAGAAAGACTTTCATTCTAAAAAAGAAATTTTCATTCTAAGATTCCATTATTTTATCATTAGCAAATTGAGTTACTAGGATTAAAGTTACACTCTCAAACCATGACTGTGAACCAAAGGTCAAGGTGAAGACAGGTAAATTGGTAGTGTCACACTAGACTGAGAATGAATAAATGACTGGCCCATGTGTTTATGCTCTCAGTAGTTTAAGTTCGGACTAGGAGCTGAATCGCTTGGAGAGTAGAAATAAGTTAGAGAGGTAGATAGACTGATAAATACACAGACAAATGTATTGATCTAGAAATATTTCCAAGTAGAGGGAACTAGGACTTATGAAATTGTCAAGGAAACCAGGTCAAATGGCAAGATAACTGAAATCAATGACATAGTATCCATTCATATTATTAGACGTGAAATAGCATCAATACCCATTTTGAACTAAGAATAATATAAGATAGCAGTGGGAATATTGACTCTGATTGGTTAAAGACAATGCAAACAGTTGAAGGCCTAGCAAACACTTTCGGATTATGGAAGCTACCTCAGCTGTTCCAGTCTTTCATCAAAAGGACACGGGTTTATAAAGCCTTAATAGTACTGATTATTCTGCACAGTGGAATACACCATCAGCTACTATCAGCATTTTCAGAACTTGGATATCACAGAACATTAATTGTCCTCACTCCCTATCTGCCGCTTTTCCTGTGGTGGTTACAGCTTTGTGAGTTACCCCAAGCAACTTGTGGTTGATCCTTTTGCACCTATGTGGTCTGAATTTTCTCAAAAAGCTTTCCAGATAGTCCTTTGGAAAAAACTATGAGTCAGAGGCTCATTTCTGCCCATAAAGCAAGTCAATCTAATATAAAATAACTCCTTGCAAATGAAAATGCAAAAAACTGCCAAGCGGTTGAACAGAAAGCGAAAAAGTGTTAGTCACTCAGTCATGGCCAACTCTTTGCGACCTCATAGACTGCATCCTGCCAAGCTCCTCTGTCCATGGAATTCTCCAAGCAAGAATACTGGAGTGGTTTGCCAGTCCCTTCTCCAGGGGATCTTCCCAACCCAGGGATCAGACCTGGGTCTTTAGCATTACAGGCAGATTCTTTACCATCTGAGCCATTGGGGAAGAAAAAAGTCACAAATGATTTACTATTCAACAGTTATCTATTGAGATTCAACTATTAATCAGAAATGGAGTGAAATGCTATGGACATGAAGTGAGCTAAATAGTCTCTTCCCTCAAGAATTTTATCACGGTGTAAACAGGCAAATATGACATAAATATGGAAGAACATCTAAGAGTGTTTATTTCAACTCAACAGAATGGGAAATTTTAGAGATGAAAGTGAGACATTTTAGAAATGAGTTTAAACCTTATTGATGCTCCTCAAGTCAAAATATATACAATCTGGCATGTTCCACTTGTATGTTTTAATAGCCATTTTGATATTTATGTAATATTTTTCAGTTTTCAATCTTTTGTTCATATAATTTTATCACTATACATAAATATACTTTTAATTAGTATGAATCTGTAGGAAATAGAAAATAAATGCTTGCTGATGGCTATTAAGTAAAAATCATACCTATAAAAAAGAAACTTGCTCTAGAGTTAAAATATTTCAGAGTTTATTCTAAATGGTTTTGCAATAGAACAGAACTTACACTGTTTTAGAAAATGATGAAATAATCATCACAGAGTTTTCTGAGGATGACTAACATTTAGAGGAGAATTGTCAGACATTGCTTAGTTGATTTCAGTTGGATTTCCTTTCAGGACGAGAAGTTATAATTAATCAGCACCAATCAGCAAACCTGATTATGGATGTCACCTACAGAGCCTAAAAAAAGCACCTGCATTCTGGACAAGTACTAGAAAGCTGTGAGCAAGGCTGGCAGTAAGTAGTCCAGCACTATCCCGAAAATCTCTTCATCTGGAGCCTATTTATTTAATGGCACCTGGATTATACCAAACACATTTGAAATCTAGGATTTAGAATATATATGTAATATATGTGACATATATATATATGTCACATATATTACATATTCTCCAAGCCATGATTCAGCAATATGTGAACCGCGAACTTTCAGATGTTCAAGCTGGTTTTAGAAAAGGCAGAGGAACCAGAGATCAAATTGCCAACATCCCCTGGATGTTGGAAAAAGCAAGAGAGTTCCAGAAACACATCTATTTCTGCTTTATTGACTATGCCAAAGCCTTTGACTGTGTGGATCACAATAAACTGTGGACAATTCTGAAAGAGATGGGAATCCCAGACCACCTGACCTGCCTCTTGAGAAACCTATATGCAGGTCAGGAAGCAACAGTTAGAACTGGACATGGAAGAACAGACTGGTTCCAAATAGGAAAAGGAGTATGTCAAGGCTGTATATTGTCACCCTGCTTATTTAACTTATATGCAGAGTACATCATGAGAAATGCTTGTCTGGAAGATGCACAAGCTGGGATCAAGATTGCCGGGAGAAATATCAATCACCTCAGATATGCAGATGACACCACCCTTATGGCAGAACGTGAAGAGGAACTAAAAAGCCTCTTGATGAAAGTGAAAGAGGAGGGTGAAAAAGTTGACTTAAAGCTCAACATTCAGAAAACGAAGATCATGGCATCTGATCCCATCACTTCATGGGAAATAGATGGGGAAACAGTGTCAGAATTTGGTGTTTTGGGCTCCAAAATCACTGTAGATGGTGATTGCAGCCATGAAATTAAAAGACGCTTACTCCTTGGAAGGAATGTTATTACCAACCTAGATAGCATATTGAAAAGCAGAGATATTTCTTTGCCAACAAAGGTCCGTCCAGTCAAGGCTATGGTTTTTCCAGTGGTCATGTATGGATGTAAGAGTTGGACTGTGAGGAAAGCTGAGCATTGAAGAATTGATGCTTTTGAACTGTGGTGTTGGAGAAGACTCTTGAGAGTCCCTTGGACTGCAAGGGGATCCAACCAATCCATCCTAAAAGAGATCAGTCTTGGGTGTTTATTGGAAGGACTGATGCTGAGGCTGAAACTCCAGTACTTTGGCCACCTCATGGGAAGGGTTGACTCGTAGGAAAAGTCCTTGATGCTGGGAGGGACTGGGGAGAGGAGGAGGGGGGGACGACAGAGGATGAGATGGCTGGATGGCATCCCCGACTTGATGGACATGAGTTTGAGTGAACTCCAGGAGCTGGTGATGGACAGGGAGGCCTAGCGTGCTGCGATTCCTGGGGTTGCAAAGAGTTGGACACTACTGAGTGACTGAACTGAACTGAACTGAACTGAATTATATATATGCAATTTAGAAGATATTTGTGTTGGTTTTGCCATACATCATTTCCTATTAACATAAACAAATTTATATTTAAAAAAGAACAATATATATATATATATATGAGAAGGTATTTGTGTTATATAAGAGAAAACAAAAGTGTTAGTTGCTCAATGTCTCCAACTTTTGCAACCCCATAGACTGTAGCCCACCAGGGCTAACTAGAGTTACCAGGGCTAACTGGAGTTACCAGGGCTAACTTCTCTGTCCATGGAATTCTCCATGCAAGGATACTAGAGTGGGTAGCCAGTCCCTTCTCCAGGGAATCCTTCTGATCCAGGGATTGAGGCTTGGTCTCCTGTATTACAGGCAGATTCTATACTGTCTGAGCCAACAAGGAAGTGTGATTATATATGTATATATATATACATATATAATCAATTAATCACATTTTTGACAGGGCTTTCATTTTAGTTCAAAACTGCAAGTTAGATATCCATGTGTATGTCTATATATGTTTTGGATAAGCTTTACTAAGTTTTACATTTATTTTATGATGTAATGCTATCTTCATTTCAAATATCCAATATATAATTTTTCAAAGGCATAAAATTACTAAAGTTCTTAATTCAGTCCAGACATTGCCACTGTCCTTCTCAAACATAACTAGATCTCATAATCAGATCTACTTGGCAGAGTCCTATGCCAAACCACCTGAGATACAACTGGGGTTTTGGGGGGTTCCAATTGTCTTTGTCAATTGTCTTTGGCTTTCATGTAAACTTTTTAGGAAATCTGTCCAGGAAGAAAAGTTAACTTACCAAAAAATGGGCCAAAACATGCATCATGACAGAGAAATCATTTTAGCTATATTTCTCTGGAAAAAGTAATGTAACAGAAACTTTAGGCAAGGCAATCTCTAGGTTAATACCTTTAAATAATTTTGTTACAGGAAAGGTTGATGTGTAATTGGATATCTTCTAAAAATCTCTCATTTTTAATATTTTGATATTATAAATGTGACATCTGTACTGAAATACAAACCTTTTTGAAAATTTTAACTTGCTAACAAATGCTTTTGCTGCAGGAGATATGGTAATTTTTTTCCAAAAAAAAATGTGTTCTCTTAACTCAAGGATGCTACTATTGACAAATTTTACCTTCAATGAATAAGCATGACCTCAAAGACCAACATAGTTATAAATATATAAAGAGTTTACAACAAAAACTGAAACAAAGCCAGATGTTTCAGTGAGGAGCATAAACTCTCAGTGTACAGATGAAGCATTGTGTTTTGTGTCATAAGCAAAACTTTCATGTTAAAACCTATTAATAAACTATTTTAAGGCTTGAAACCTTGGTTTTTTGGTCATCTGAATAACTCTGTTTTCTATTTTATTTCATGTCTTTATAACAGACTTCAGTATGAAGAGCCAAAATTCATATTTATATATATTGCCAATCCCAAATCCATGTTTCAACAAAAGATGAAGAAAATGAAGAGATTTAAGATAAATAGGAAGTGTTAGCAACAAGAAGATAAGAAGTGAAATGTGGAAGTCCTGAAATGACTAGACAACCAAAACAAGAGGTGAATATTAGTGAATGCTTCCAACTATCACAGTGACCTTCTGTGTCAAATAAATTATCAGTTTACTATGCTCTCCATTCACTTAAGATTTTTCTTAGAAAAACTGAACAAAGCTACCCGCCTTTGGAAACTATAGTAATAAGACCTTTAGTGATTTTAATGAAATCTGAGAGCAACTAAATAAACTTTAAATATTATGTCTATAATTGAAATTAATTAAAATATTCATAAATAAGTTTATTTTATTATTATAAACCTCTTAATCTCTGAGTAGAATAACTGAAAATGCCCCCCCCCCCTTTTAGCTACAAGGTACTAAATAAGTGATGTAAAATGTACATTCCATTGTATATGAAATATGTAGTAAATATCTTGTTTATATAATTTTAAAGGCATATTTTCCATGATCAGTTGCAGTGATATTTCCACACCATTCCAAAAGTGTCTACAGACACTTTTCTGTATAAAAATTATTTCCTCTAGGATATATATAAAATTATTTCCAACGTTTCACAGTAAATAATCAAGTTTTATCTGACATTTTGAAATGAGTTTAAATTCTAGACCAGCTAGGATAAGCAAAGAAGTAATAGAGCTGTGTATAAACTAGTTATAAAATTCAAGGACAGAATAAGTTTTAATGCTAACTATAACAATGTTCTTGTTCTCTTGGGTTGGGAAGATACCCTAAAGGAGACGGCAACCTACTCCAGTATTCTTGCCTGCAGAATCCCCATGGACAGAGGAGTCTGGCAGGCTGCAGTTTGCAGGGTCGCACAGAGTTGGACATGACTGAAGCGACTAAGCAGCAGCAGCAGTAACAGTCAATATACTAGTTGCCTAATAACTTACATTTTTTGCTGCTTCCATTCCTATGTGCTCTGGAGTTACTAGAACTAAGATGTAGATAACTGAAGCAAATTGTCTTATACATAAAAGATAATCAATAGCGATTAGTAAATGAATTTGTTTCAGCTATTTAGTTAGGTAAATAAACATAACTATACTTAAGTATCCTTGCAAATACTGTGTTCCTTTGAGAGTTCAATGAACTGTGTTTCATAGCAAGCTCATCTGCCACTTTTTAACTGTAACTAACATTAGCTACCAGAGAATTATTAATGTAAGGTATGAAAGAATTATTTTTATTTTTATAGTGTTATTATATTTTAAGTTGTTTATGTTTGTTTACTTGTTTTTAACTATTAAGGTGTCTTTGGAAATTAGAACAAAAATATATAGGATTAAAATATTGCCCCAAAATTTAAAAACCTAGAAGTAAACACTTAATAAATAAAAAACTATATTTGTTAAGCTAATTTTTAATTACTACAAAATATTCAGTTTATCCAGTGCTTAGAATAAACTTCTTAGTCTAAAATGATTCTCTTAATTTCTGTTCATGTGACTGGAAATACTGTTATAAAATATATGACTATGTAAATACTCTTCAAAAGATTTGCCACAGTGCTTTCCAGAAAATCCTATCTATAGACATAGTATAAAAAAAAATAGTAAGAATTTCCCTAAACACTAAGTATTATCACTTATGTCTTCCAAATTTCATGAGCAACAGACCCAGGTACAGTCTCTATACAAACTTAAGATTCTGGAAGATTCAGAGATCTACTTGTCTTTAGGTGCCTAAGACAAGTCTTGTAGGTATTAATAAATTCTCTTGCTGTTTAAACTTGACACTATCAGTATGGGGGTGGGCTGTCTCTTTGGTCTCTCCTTGCACTCTGTGTGCAAGGGCCAATTTACGAACCAATGGCACCAAGCTATTGAGAGGGTAACAGGCAAGAAGGCCAGGAGTCTCCAAAATGAGGAAATAGGCTTCAAGTGTTGGACATTTTTTAATCTCTCTCTTAAGTGGCAGGAGGAAACAAACTAGTGATATATATATATATATATATATATATATATATATATATATATATTTTTTTTTTTCCCTTCTCTATACAAATTTAAAAGGAGGTTTCTCTTAAAATACTGTGTTGCCATAATGACACCTAGTTCCATCTGAAGTTAACTATTAAACCTTGAGTTAACCAATGCATTTTTCTTATGGAAATGTTTGTCTTAAGCTATGTTAGTATATTATGCATTTACCCCAGACTGTGTCTTCAAGTTCTGCCTAATGGCTCAGAACTGACTTGAGAAACCAGTATATTATACTAAGACATTGTTCCCCTAGTCTATGTAAATAAAACTATGTGTATGGTAACCTGCCTTTATACAAGATTAAAGCCAACCATTTTATTGCCCAGGATGACTCCTCTGGTGCCAAGATTATCCCAAACTACATCT
Organism: Ovis canadensis; assembly: GCF_042477335.2. NCBI lineage: Eukaryota > Metazoa > Chordata > Mammalia > Artiodactyla > Bovidae > Ovis > Ovis canadensis. Next base: position 68,315,743 of record NC_091250.1, read on the forward strand.
TGCGGATGAGGGGGTTGGTGCCATTCTCGGAGTTTTAAGTCATTCCTTTCTTTCATTAACAGAGTGGTAGTAACTATACAATGTCCAGCTGAAAATTAGCAGGGGGGTATTCCTTATGCCCTCTTCTGATGCCTATGTCAGAAGCTTTCTCTATCTCTTTTATACTTTAATAAAACTTTATTACACAAAAGTTCTGAAAGATCAAGCCTCGTCTCTGGCCCCGGACTGAATTCTTCACTTCCAGAGGCCAAGAATCTTGGTGTCTTTTCGTGGTTCAGCAACAACCTTCCACTATGATAGTTATTATCATGGAGAAAGGAGGGCAGGTGAAATTTATATAGAAACTCACTGTACTATCTTTGCTACCATTCTATACATCTCAAATCATTTCAAAGTAAGAGTATAAAAGATCTGTATGCTGTGCAGTGCTTAGTCTCTCAGTAGTGATCGACTGTTTCCAATGAATTTTAGATCTCATTTTTGTTCTTGCTATTTGTTTGTTTGATTAATTACATAGGACAAGATATTTTTAAAGTTAATACTGAACTACTCAAATTCACCTAAGATGCATGTAAATTACTTCAATACCTGTGACTTGGGATCACTTTATCTTTTATTAATAGTAGTTCAGTAAATGAATTGTCCTCTCATTTTCTCTCTCTCTCTCTCTCTCTCTCTCTCCCTTTTCACTCTCCCTCCCTTCTCCCTCCACCGTCCTCTTTTTCTATCTCTCTCTCAAACACACACACATTTTCACTGAAATCTATGGCCCCTTTTCTCATTTAAGTTATATTTATAGTAATATTTGAACAACTTTGTACAGAAAAATAAGAATCCAGAAGTAAGATTTTCCTTTCAATGGTGTTGGAAATTTTAACTGAGAATATGGCTAGTCAAATAAAGTCTGCATTTGCTGGCTTCTGACTCAAAGACAATCTTAAAATGCATAACATTTCTACTTTATTACTGCTATGGAAAAAGAAAAAAAAAACAGCATTTTCTGCTGCATCCTCTCATCCACTGGCAGAAACGTTGAGATTATGTCTGGGTTAGAAATAACAGTTTAGCTGTGTGGGTAGAACACAGCCAAGAGTGGATGGTGTAAGGAATAATGGACAGTAACTGAATACTTAGACATCTTCCTTGGTGGCTCAAGTGGTAAAGAACCTGCCCACCAATGCAGGAGATGTAAGAAATGCCATTTTGACACCTGGGTTAGGAAGATTCTCTGGAGGAGGTTACAGCAACCCAATAGTACTCTTGCCTGGAAAATTCCCATGGACAGAGAAGCAGGCAGGCTATAGTCCATAGGGTCACAAAGAGTAGGCCACAACTGAAGTGATTTAGCATAAACACATAGATAACTCCAGACCTGTCACCAGAATAATATTAAATAGAATTTATTAGTATTAAAATTATACTTAAAGCTGTGTAAAATTAACATAAAATATAATCATATTTCCATCTAATAACTCAGGCTTACCTATGAAAATATGTATATTATATAAATATATGCCTGAAGTTCACTTCAGTTCAGTTCAGTTGCTCAGTCATGTCCAACTCTGCGACCCCATGAACTGCAGCATGCCAGGCCTCCATGTCCATCACCAGCTCCTGGAGTTCACTCAAAACTCACATCCATCGAGTTGGTGATGCCATCCAGCCATCTCATCCTCAGTCGTCCCCTTCTCCTCCTGCCCCCAATCCCTCCCAGCATCAGAGTCTTTTCCAATGAGTCAACTCTTTGCATGAGGTGGCCAAAGTACTGGAGTTTCAGCCTCAGCATCAGTCCTTCCAAAGAAATCCCAGGGCTTATCTCCTTTCGAATGGACTGGTTGGATCTCCTTGCAGTCCAAGAGACTCTCAAGAGTCTTCTCCAACACCACAGTTCAAAAGCATCAATTCTTCAGTGCTCAGCCTTCTTCACAGTCCGACTCTCACATCCATACCTGACCACTGGAAAAACCACAGCTTTAACTAGACGGACCTTTGTTGGCAAAGTAATGTCTCTGCTTTTCAATATGCTACCTAGGTTGGTAATAACATTCCTTCCAAGAGTAAGTGTCTTTTAATTTCACGGCTGCAATCACCATCAGCAGTGATTAAAATCTGACACTGTTTCCACTGTTTCCTCATCTATTTCCCATGAAGTGATGGGACCAGATGCCATGATCTTCGTTTTCTGAATGTTGAGCTTTAAGCCAACTTTTTCACTCTCCTCTTTCACTTTCATCAAGAGGCTTTTTAGTTCCTCTTCACGTTCTGCCATAAGGGTGGTTTCATCTGCATATCTGAGGTGATTGATATTTCTCCCAGCAATCTTGATTCCAGCTTGTGCATCTTCCAGTACAGCGTTTCTCATGATGTACTCTGCATAGAAGTTAAATAAGCAGGGTGACAATATACAGCCTTGACATACTCCTTTTCCTATTTGGAACCAGTCTGTTCCATGTTCAGTTCTAACTGTTGCTTCCTGACCTGCATATAGGTTTCTCAAGAGGCAGGTCAGGTGGTCTGGTATTCTCATCTCTTTCAGTAAAAAATAGGTTTATGATTGATCCTACTGCCTGTCTCATTTTTGCAGTAAATTGTAGTTATCTTCATATATAAAATATTAATCTCTAAAAATCCCTATCCAACTTATTAACACACATTTCCAAAGTTTTAATATTTTATGTCTAATAACTGCTGATCAAAATAGAAAACTTAAAAAAAAATTAAAAAAAGGATGTACTATTACTTTTACTGATTAAACTTGAGAATATATTTTTAATCATTATAACCTTATGGTCACAGAAAATTTTTTCAACTAGTTCATATTATGTTAGTTTTGTATTGTAGAGTTCAGTAAATACTTTCATGAATGAAATGCATGAAATAAATCAGGATGAACTTGTGAAAGTGAGTTGGAAATATAATGCTGTGGACATTAACTACTTTTGCAAGTCTTCAAACTTCTGGTGAAAAAGTTAGTTATCAAGTTTTAGAAAATTAAGGAAGGCTTATATATTATTATTTATAATTTGTTGTAGGGTGGCACAAACAGAAATTTGTGCTAATGCAACTCAATGCAATACAGCTTCTAAAAAATGTCCGTTGAGGGTGCAAGATGACAATATTATACTACTATTGCTTATATTTTTATTTTGCATCAAACATTAAGGCAAAATTTAAAGCTATATACTTTATATTTATAAAAATAATGCATGAATTTGGGTTAGATGGCTTATTTTTTTAACTAACCTTAAAAATCTGCAATTTATTTTAAAATTTGTCAAAATATAGAGCACAAATATTTTATTGAACATTAACTAGAAGTATTAAACATAATCTAAAATCCAACCATTATAAGTAATTTTCTAAGATCATCTGTTTCTTTACTTATTATATGTATTAAAAAACAGCCTTCCCTGGTGGCTTGGTGACAAAGAATCCAACTACATTTCAGGAAATCTGGGTTCAGTCCCTGATTTGGGAAGATCCCCTGGAAGAGGGCATGACAGCCCACTTCACTAGTCTTGCCTGGACAATCCCATGGACAGAAGAGCCTGGAAGCCTAAAGTCCATGTGCCAGCAGAGTTGGACATGACGCTGAAGCAATTGAGCAGCAGCAGCATTACAAAAACAGTGCCCAGTACCACAGAAAAAAATAAATAAAAATACCTGTGACTCTTCCAAGTGATGGAAATCCTTCCAAGTACAACCGTCTAAATAAATAGCATAGAATAGTGTTTATAAGCATAAGTTCTTCAATTCAAATTACGGATTTTTTTGAAAAATATTGTTCTATTATTTAACCACTTGTTTTCTCACCTGTAAAATTAACCTGTTAATAATACTTGCCTCACGGTTTTAGAAATGAGTTAATACTTGAATATGTGGACAGTCAGTTCAGTTCAGTCGCTCAGTCATGTCCGACTCTTTGCGACCCTATGAATTGCAGCATGCCAGGCCTCCCTGTCCATCACCAACTTCTGGATAGGAAAAGGAATGAGTCAAGGCTGTATATTGTCGCCTTGCTTTTTTTAACTTAAATGCAGAGAAATGTTGGGCTGGAAGATACACAAGCTGGAATCAAGATTGCCGGGAGAAACATAAATCACCTCAGATATGCAGATGACACCACCCTTATGGCAGAAAGTGAAGAGGAACTAAAAAGCCTCTTGATGAAAGTGAAAGAGGAGAGTGAAAAAGTTGGCTTAAAGCTCAACATTCAGAAAATGAATATCATGGCATCCGGTCCCATCACTTCATGGGAAATAGATGGGGAAACAGTGGAAACAGTGTCAGACTTTATTTTTTGGGGGGGGCCTCTAAAATCACTGCAGATGATGACTGCAGCCATGGAATTAAAAGACACTTACGCCTTGGAAGGAAAGTTATGACCAACCTAGATAGCATATTCAAAAGCAGGACGTTAGTTTGCCAACAATGGTCCGTCTAGTCAAGGCTATGGTTTTTCCAGTGATCAGGTATGGATGTGAGAATTGGACTGTGAAGAAAGCTAAGCACCAGAGAATTGATGCTTTTGAACTGTGGTGTTGGAGAAGACTATTGAGAGTCCCTTGGACTGCAAGGAGATCCAACAAGTCCATTCTGAAGGAGATCAGCCCTGGGATTTCTTTGGAAGGAATGATGCTAAAGCTGAAACTCCAGTACTTTAGCCACCTCATGTGAAGAGTTGACTCGTTGGAAAAGACTCTGATGCTGGGAGGAATTTGGGGCAGAAGGAGAAGGGGACAACAGAGGATGAAATGGCTGGATGGCATCACCGACTCGATGAATGTGGAAAAGTAGCTGACACATATTTGGCAATCAGTATTATTCTAATTTTTATGCACACATATTTGTATAATGTTTAAAGTGAAACAATGTGATGTATATTTCATGTAATTTAAAACATTGTACATATAGTTATAAATGATGTATGTGTATATATATATATATGTGTCTATATGTAAATATGTAGGTATGTGTACATGTAAAACATTTTAACACTTCTCAATCAATCACAAGTAAATTGCAGGAAAATTTGAGTAGAGGCTATATTTCTGGAAGATAATACATTAAGGCATACATCTAAATTTTTTTTTTACTTAAACACTTTAAACTCAGCTATTTAAATAATTTAGAATTAAACCAAATTTAATATTTGAGAAGAAAAAGTGAAATTATATATTAACAGGAGCCCTATACCAAGTACTCAGACCTAACAGAAATGTTTTTACCCATCTATTGAGTAAAGAATGTCATCCAAGGTAAAGAGAAAATGGAATTATTGGAAGCAAGAGACACTGACTCTATAACCCTAAGCTACCAGATCAGTTAAAAATAAGATATGACTACAGTTTCCATGGGCCTCCCAGGTGGCTCAATGTAAAGAATTTGCTTGCAATGCAGGAGATGCGGAGATGAAGATTTGTTCTTTGGATTGGGAAGATTCCCTGGAGTAGGAGATGGCAATCTGATCCAATATTCTTGCCTGGAAAATTCCACGAACAGAGGAGTGTCACAGGCCAAAGTTCATGGAGTTCCGAAGAGTCAGACACAACCGAGCATGCATGCAGCTCCTGTGGTTTAGATGCTTCATTTTCTTACATCTTTCCCCTTCCCATTACTACAATGGGCTATATTATTTATTATGACATATTTTTAATGTAGCGCTTATAACATCAAATTACGTAACATGTGTTTAATATCTTCTTCATGAATTATGTTTCTCCTCTAAAATATAAATTCCACTAGGTTGGAAATCTACCTCTTTAATTCCAATGCCTAGAATGATACCTGGTGAAAATACGACTTTCCAGTTTCTGAAGTTTGTTTTTTGTTGTTGTTGTTCAGTCACCAAGTCGTGCCTGACTTTTGGAAACCCTATGGGCTGCAGCATGCCAGGCTTCCCTGTCCTTCACCATCTCCTGGAGTTTCCTCAAACTCATGTCTGTTGAGTCAGTGATGTCATCCAGCCATCTCATACTCTGTTGCCCCGTCTTCTCCCGCCCTCAGTCTTTCCCAGTATCAGAGTCTTTTCCAATGTGTCCACTCTTCACATCAGGTGGCCAAAATATTGGAGCTTCAGCTTCAGCATCAGTCCTTTCAGTGAATATTCAGAACTGATTTCCTTGAAGATTGACTGGTTTGAACCCTTGCTGTCCAAGGGATTTGCAAATCTTTCCAGTACCACAATTAAAAAGCATCAATTCTTCAGCTTGCACAGAGTCGGACATGACTGAAGTGACTTAGCATCAGCCTTCTTTATGGTCCAATTCTTACATCAGTACATGACTACTGGAGAAGCCATAGCTTTGACTATGCAGGCCTTTGTCAGCAAAGTGATGTCTCTGCTTTTTAATATGCTGTCTAGGTTTGTCATAGCTGTTCTTCCAAGAGCAAGTATCTTTTGATTTTGTGACCTGCAGTTTGCAGTGATTTTGAAGCCCAAGAAATGAAAATCAGTCACAGTTTCCACTTTTCACCCATCTGTTTTCCTTGAAGTGATGGGACCAGATGCTATGATCTTTGGTTTTTTGAATGTTGAATTTTAAGCCTGCTTTTTCACTCTCCTCTTTCACCTTCATCAAGAGGCTCTGTAGTTTGTCTTCATTTTTTGCCATTAAAGTGGTATCATCTGCATATCTGAAGTTGTTGATATTTCTCCCAGCAGTCTTGATTCCAGCTTGTGAGTCACCCAGCCCATTTCACATGATGTACTCTGCATATAAGTTAAATAAACAGGATGACAATATACAGCCTTGACGTACCCTTTCCCAATTTTGAACCAGTCCATTGTTCTATGCCTGATACTAATTGTGGCTTCTTGCCCTGCATACAGGTTACTGTTGTTTGGTGCTTTTTTTTTTTTTTAAGTACTAAAATAATAATTTCTTTCTTTTTATTTTTTCCCCTTTTGCATCATTCTGACAAACATACTGTAAATATATATCTTTCCTTTAACCTATTTAGTAAATTATTTGAGACCAAACAATGTCTGATTATTTCACTAAAACAATTTTTCATAGAGTTATTTTTTTTCAAATATCATGTCAGTTAACTATCAGGATTCCAGTATGTAGTCAAAATGAACTTTAGACATACAGATATATTTAAAAAATGAGCTTAATCATTTTTAATGTGCTCAGTAATCTATTTGCAAAATTAACATGAAATTTCAAGACATGAGTTTTATGGGAGAAAGATTAATTAACTGAGCATTTTGACACATAAAATTCTGACCTACTATACTTCCAGGTGGCTCAGTAGTAAAGAATCCACCTGCAATTCAGGAGACACAAGAGTGCTGGGTTTGATCCCTGACTTGGGAAGATCCCCTGGAGAAAGAAATGGCAAATCACTCCAGTATTCTTGCCTGGGAAATCCCATGGACAGAGGAGCCTGATGAGTTACAGTCTTATAGCCCACAGGATCACAAAGAGTCAAACACGATTGAGAGATTGAGCCACTGTACAGGAAGCTATGTTCAATATTGTGTAATAGCCTATAAAAGAAAATAATCTGAAAATGAATATATCTGTATGTGTGTGTGTATATATATATATATATATATATATATATATATATATATATATATATCAGAGAAGGCAATGGCACCCCACTCCAGTACTCTTACCTGGAAAATCCCATGGACAGAGGAGCCTGGTGGGCTGTAGTCCATGAGGTCACTAAGAGTCGGACACAACTGAGCAACTTCCCTTTCACTTTTCACTTTCATGCATTGGAGAAGGAAATGGCAACCCACTCCAGTGTTCTTGCCTGGAGAATCCCAGGGATGGAGGAGCCTGGTAGGAGGCTGTCTATGGGGTTGCACAGAGTCAGACACAACTGAAACGACTTAGCAGCAGCAGCATATATATATAAACACATACATAAATACATATATTTATAGTCAGTAAAGAATCTGCCTACAGTATATGAGACCTGGGGGATTCGATCCCTGGTTTGGGAAGATTTCTTGGAGAAGGAAATTGCAACCCATTCCAATGTTCTTGCCTGGGAAATCCCATGGACAGAGGAGCCTGATGGGCTACAGTCCATGGGGTCACATGAATTGGACACAAGTTAGTGACTAAACCACCACCACCATGTATATAAAACTGAATCACTTTTCTGTGCATCTGAAAGATTGTAAATCAATTCTACTTAAATTTAAAATAATCAATTTGTTAATATGATGTATCACATTGACTGATTTGCATATAGTGAAGAATCCTTACATCTCTGGGATAAAACCCACTTGATCAAGACATATGATCCTTTTAATGTGTTGTTGGATTCTGGTAGAATTTTGTTGAGAATTTTGGCATCTTTGTTCATCAGTGATATTGGCCTATAATTTTTTTTTGTATGTGTGGCATTCTTTCATTTTGTATCATAATGACAGTGTCCTCCTAGAATGAGTTTGGGAGTTTTCTTTCCTCTGCAATTTTCTAAAAGAGTTTGAGCAGGATAAGTGTTAGCTCTTCTCAAACTTTGTGTAGAATTTGCGCATGAAACCACCTGGACCTGGGCTTTTGCTTGTCAGAAGATTTTTGATTACAGTTATGATGTCCATGCTTATGATTGGTCTGTTCATATTTTCTATTTTTTACTGTTTCAGTTTTGGAAGGTTACACTTTTATAAGAATTTATCCATTTCTTCCAGTTGTTCATTTTGTTGGCATATAGTTGCTCATAGTAGTCTCCTATGAGCCTTTGTGTTCCTGTGTTATCTGTTGTAACATCTCCTTTTCCTTTTCTAATTTTATTGATTTCAGTCTTCTTCCTATTTTTCTTGATGAAAGATAGGAGGGAGGTCCAAGAAGGAGTGGACATATGTATACCTATGACTGATTCATGTTGATGTATTGTAGAAACTAACAGTACAGTAAAGTAATTATCTTCCAATTTAAAATAAATTAATTTAAAAATAATTTTCAAAATATCAAAATTTCAGACTCCCTAGACCTCTGAGAAGGAAACTTTAATAGTTGGAAAAGCAAATCCAATATATTCACAGAGTGATATTTTATTTTTATTTCTACCATAGACCCACTTAGGGCTTTTCAGGTGGCTCAGTGGTATTTGCCTGACAGTGGAGGAGATGAAAGAGACATGGATTCAATCCCTGGGTCTGGAAGATCCCCTGGAATAGGAAATGGCAACCCATTCCAGTATCCTTGCCTGGAAAATTCAATTTACAGAGGAGCCTGGTGGACTACAGTCTATGCAGTCACAAAGACATAGACACTATGCATTACACATAAAGCCACTTGATATGAAGTACACACTATAGAAAAAAGAAACTGATATGCTTTTTCTTTCTATAAATAATAGAAAAATAAATCTGTGATAATTTGAACTAGACTTTCCTGAAATACTAGCCATGTATCACTAATATTTAGATGGATGCTCTACTGATGAATATTATTTTTTTCTGCTAGTGCATATCAGGAGTAACAACAAATAGAACTGATGAAAAATGTGAGCCTCAAATTATTTTTTTCTATGAATCTCATATTCTAGCAAATAGTGAGCCAAGAAATGATTTCAAAACATAATTTCTAAGGAACTATAGATCTTTATTAAAATTAAGTAATTATTTTAAAGCATTCTCTCTTTATATGCTGAATCATGTTTAAGAAGTTCTGAACCTTGTAAAAACTATGTTTTATAACATATTTTTAATTATTTAGAAATATTAGACATATAATTCCATACATGCCACCTTTAACAAACTAGCTAGGGAAAAACTGAGAAGAAAACAGATGATTAATTGGCTGCTAAAGTTATTAAGAAAATTTTATGTGATTTCAGAAATAGCAAAATAAACTAGACTGTTTATTAGAAGAAACTGTTTATTAGAGTAATTAAGAAGTTTATTTACATAGTTTCTGTTGGCGATTGTCAGTTTACAGATCAGGAATCATGTGTATATGAAAATATGTTCAGTTCAGTTCAGTTCAGTCACTCAGTCCTATCCGATTCTTTGCAGCCCCATGAATTGCAGCATCCAGGCCTCCCTGTCCACCACCAACTCCCAGAGTTCACTCCAACTCATGTCCATCGAGTTGGTGATGCCATCCACCCATTTCATCCTCTGTCATCCCCTTCTCCTCCTGGCCCAAATCCCTCCCAGCATCAGAGTCTTTTCCAATGAGTCCACTCTTCACATGAGGTGGCCAAAGTATTGGAGTTTCACCTTTACCATCAGTCATTCCAAAGAACACACAGGTCTGATCTCCTTTAGGATGAACTGGTTGGATATCCTTGCAGTCCAAGGGACTCTCAAGAAAATATGTTAGGTAGACAAAAATCAGGTAATCAGATTTAATCACTATCTATTTATAGAATTTGGGGCTAAATTCTAGAAAGGTAAATTGATATCTAAACTGGAAGAATTCATTACTGGCTCTTGAATTCTTTTTTGGTTCAAAAAATGATATTGTCACCACTATTATAAAGTTAATAAAAATAAAGATGTTATTTAAAAATTATATTTAAAAATGCCAGTTATCTAGCTATTCGCTTGTAAAAGCTTTCTTTTCATAAGTTCAAAATACAGTGTCAGAAAATTATAGCATTAAAATAAGGCAATATATTTTACTTAAAGAGTAAGCTGACAGTTTTCTTTTAATAATCATTGAAATTTATATTCACGATAAAAGTCTTCACTACTTGTATGATAGACATATATAATATTACCAACATAATGCTAAAAATTAGTTTTGCAGAAATTTGATAACAATAGTTTTCAATCAGCTCTTGCCATAATAAAGACCAGCTAGTTTGGTTAGTTGAATGATGTTTTTAAGTCAGTGATTGCATAATACAAGAACAGTCAGCAAATTTGTTCTGTAAACAGTTAGATTGTAAATATTTGGGGGTCTGTGGATTATAAAGTCTCTTTTCAACCAAGCATGAAAACCATAAACAAAAGAGCTAACTGTGCTCCAAAACCTTCATTTACAAAAATAAGCAGAAGCAAATTTTGGTCTATTGCTATTCTTCAAAAGTGGAACCAGACACTTTGGGGAAAATGGCTGTTGGGCCAAAACATCAAGAGATGCTGAACACACATATATACACACACTGTGATGGGACTATGTCAAAGGAACTCAAGAGCCAACTAAAGAGCTCCAAATGGCCAGAACTAGTACAATTTAGCAACAACACAAAGTGTTATTGGATTATACCTCGAAATATAAAATAAACACTGATGAAATTGTATTAATGTAAAAATACCAAATACATAAATAAACAAATGGTGAACAAATAACAAATTCCCCCTGCAGAATTCTAAAGATATATGTGGATATTCCAGTCTTAATGAGGGGGAGACTAGCTCCCCACTACTTTGTGTGAACTATACAGTGACCTTCCATTCCTTCATGTTCTTCTTAAATAGAAACTGAAAAAAAGATAGTAGCTAAAGAGGATTTTTAGCAATTTATGTATTTAAAAGTCCCTTTTTACTTTTTTAGAATAAGTATTGAGTCATTTAATCCTTACTTCAAAAATAAAATTAATGAAAATGAATAGTCTGTAAAAATTATATCTATTTTTAGTTGTTTCAAATAAAAATCAATTGTTGCTACTGTTAAATCTACATGTATGCTTTACTCTAATGTTTTTTAAATTTCTGCATTCATTTTTGGTTCCCTTAAATATCACTGGTTAAAAAAAAGATAAAATCATATTAAAATTTGTAGGTCATTGCCTTATAACATTTTATTTTATGCTGTGATTTACTAATGGGATCATAAATAGTATTATAAAATGTCCTAAGCATGATTTATTTGCATATTATTAAAAGATATGTTGATAATCCAGATTATCTTTATCCCCCAATGCTTTTTATTGTATTATAAACAGAATGAACAAGATTCACACACTATTTCCAGTTTTCATTTCAGTTTTACCATTTGAAACTTTTATTTTGGAATAAATTATATATTTATAGCTATATTAATGCTTTTCCATAAGGCAATCACAAATGATGTAATTTTAACACAATTTCATGGTATATATTTGGATTTATGTAATGACCTTTTGAATGTTATGCTGTCATTGTTGAAGTATTTTAGCTTTAATTCAATAATCTGGGATTATCTTTTCCAATTTAAGTCTAGTGAATAATAAGCATAATTGGAAAATTCATTTGTTAATGAAATGTCCTCATAGCATCAAATTATTTTTGTATTAATATCTTAATTAATTTTTAGTATTTTCCTAATACCTAAATTTTAACTTAAAATTCCAAATATATTTATTCCAGAAATACTCAAACAACTGCTAAATCACAATTGAAACAATTTCAGTATTAAAATAACATATGCATACTCATATTATTAAAATATATTAAAGTAAAAATTTAAAGTTCCTTACAAAAGAATAGCATGATTTACATTGTTGTTCAGTAGTTCAGTTGTGTACTCTTTACAACCCCATGGAGTTCAGCATGCCAGGTTTTCTTGTCCTTTACCATCTCCCAAAGTTTGCTCAAACTCATGTCCATTGAGTCAGTGATTCTATCCAACCATTTCATCCTCTGTTTTCCTCTTCTCCTGCCAGAAGTCTTTGCCAGCATCAGGATCTTTTCAAATGAGTCAGCTATTTGCATCATGTGGCCAAAGTACTGGAGCTTCTGCTTCAGCATCAGTCCTTCCAATGAATATTTAGGATTAATTTCCTTTAGGATTTACTGGTTTGGTCTCCTTGCAGTCCAAGGGACATTCAAGAGTCTTCTTCAACACCATATTTCAAAAGCATCAATTCTTCAGCACTCAGTCGTCTTTATGGTCCAACTCTTACATCCATATATGACTACTGGAAAAGTTTGATTAGAAGGACCTTTGCTGTTAAAGTCGTGTCTCTGCTTTTTAATATCCTGTCGAGGTTGGTCATAGCTTTTCTTCCAAGGAGCAAGCATCTTTTAATTTCATGGCTGCAGTCACCATTTGCAGTGATTTCAGAGCCCAAGAAAAGAAAGTCTGTCACTGTTTCCATTGTTTCCCCATCTATTGCTATGAAGTGATGGGACCGGATGCCATGATCTTAGTTTTTCGAATGTTAAGTTTTAAGGTAGCCTTTTCTCTCTCTTCTTTCACCTTCATTAAAAGACTGTTTAGTTCCTCTTTGCCTTCTGTCATAAAGGTGTTGTCATCTGCATAGCTGAGGTTATTAGTATTTCTCCCAGCAATCTTGATTTCAGCTTGAGCTTCATCCAGCCTAGCATTCACATAATGTACTTGCATTTAAGTTAAATAAGCAGGGTGATGATATACAGCCTTGATGTACACGTTTCCCAATTTTGAACCAGGCTGTTGTTCCATGTCCAGTTGTGACTATTGCTCCTTGACATGCATACAGATTTCTCAATAGCCTTCCAGGCTCTTCTGTCCGTGGGATTCTCCAGGCAACAATACTGGAGTGGGTTTTCATGCCTTTCTCCTACAGGTTTCTCAGGAGTCAAACAAGGTGGTCTCATATTCTCATCTGTTTAAGAATTTTCCACAGTTTGTTGTGATCCACACAGTCAAAGGCTTCAGTGTAGTGAATGAAGGAAAAGGAGATGTTCTCATGAAATTCTCTTGCTTTTTTTCTATGATCTATAAACTTATGCAGATTTATTTATTTGATATGCTACTTTCCACCAAAATGTTTATATTCTCTAATGATCAGTATTGCTGTATTTATTTACAAATTTATGCCTTTCCATGAGACTATGACCTTGACCAAGAATTTGTAACTAGTAGACTGCAAAAAATATGTTAATTTGAATTCACATACAACATAAAGCATGGTCATGGTCAAATAGTGTCACTGAATTTTTAAATGGACTTCCATTCTTGTGTTTGAAAGTGGAAATCCAGTCATAATAATGGAAGTCTATTTAAAAATTCAAAGCTACTGTCAACAAACACAAGGCAAATGAACTAATTCAATCACTTTGTTCAAATAAATAGCCATAAATAGATATGAAAAATCTGTTTAACAGTCTGGAAGCTTAAAAGGCTGAAAGGTTACAAATCTGCTGACCTAAGACTGAGGTCTATAGGTTATAACTTACTGTTATTGATGAATATAAATGACATTATATTTCATAAGCCCTTGTTTATTAAAATGTAAACTCAAATATTTAGGATTAAATTCCTTTTGCAACAGATAACCATCATTTCATCTAGTGCACTGCTATAAAAAAAGATGTAGTAAATAATCTGGAAAAATCTACTATCTTTTCAGTTCAGTTCAGTCACTCAGCTGTGTCCGAATCTTTGCAACACCATGAACTGCAGCCCGCCAGGCCTCCCTGTTCATCATCAACTCCCAGAGTTCACTCAAACTCATGTCCATCGAGTCGGTGATGCCATCCAGCCATCTTATCCTCTGTCTCATCCCCTTCTCCTCTTGCCCCCAATCCCTCCCAGCCTCAGAATCTTTTCCAATGAGTCAATTCTTCACATGAGGTGGCCAAAATACTAAAGTTTCAACTTTAGCATCATTCCTTCAAAGGAACAGCCAGACTGATCTCTCTTAGAATGGACTGGTTGTATCTCCTAGCATTTCAAGGGACTCTCAAGAGTCTTCTCCAACACCACAGTTCAAAAGCACCAATTCTTCGGAGCTCAGCTTTCTTCACAGTCCAACTCTCACATCCATACCTGACTACTGGAAAAACCATAGCCTTAGCTAGACGGACCTTTGTTGGCAAGGTACTGACTGTGCTTTTCAATATGCTATCTAGGTTGGTCATAACATTCCTTCCAAGGAATAAGTATCTTTAATTTCATGGCTGCAATACACCATCTGCTCCATTTTTTTGGAGCCCTCAAAAATAAAGTCTGACAGTGTTTCCACTGTTTCCCCATCTATTTCCCATGAAGTGATGGGACAAAGGCCATGATCTTTGTTTTCTGAATGTTGAGCTTTAAGTCAAAATTTTCACTCTCCTCTTTCACTTTTATCAAGAGACTCTTTAGTTCCTCTTCACTTTCTGCCAAAGAGTGGTGTCATCTGCATATCTGAGGTGATTTATATTTCTCCCGGCAATCTTGATTCCAGTTTGTGTTTCTTCCAGCCCAGCGTTTCTCATGATGTACTCTCCATATAAGTTAAATAGCAGGGTGACAATATACAGCCTTGACATACTCCTTTTCCTATTTGGAACCAGTCTGTTGTTCCATGTCCAGTTCTAACTGTTGCTTCCTGATCGGCATACAAACTTCTCAAGAGGCAGGTCAGGTGGTCTGGTATTCTCATCTCTTTCAGGATTTTCCACAGTTTATTGTGATCCACACAATGTCTTTGGTATACTCAATAAAGCAGAAATAGATGTTTTCCTGGAACTCCCTTGCTTTTTCCATGATCAAGTGGATGTTGGCAATTTGATCTCTGGTTGCTCTGCCTTTTCTAAAACAAGCTTGAACATCTGGAAGATCATGGCTCACGTATTGCTGAAGCCTGGCTTGGAAAATATTGAGCATTACTTTACTAGAGTATGAAATGAGTGTAATTGTGTGGTAGTTTGAGCATTCTCTGGCATTGCCTTTCTTTGGGATTGGAATGAAAACTGACCTTTTCCAGTCCTGTGGCCACTGCTGAGTTTTCCAAATTTGCCAGCATATTGAGTGCAGCACTTTCACAGCATCATCTTTCACGATTTGAAATAGCTCAACTGGAATTCCATCACCTTGTCTAGCTTTGTTCTTAGTGATGCTTTCTAAGGCCCACTTGACTTCACATTCCAGGATGTCTGGCTCTAGGTAAGTGATCACATCATCGTGATTATCTGGGTCATGAAGATCTTTTTTATACAGTTCTTCTGTGCATTCTTGCCATGTCTTCTTAATATCTTCTGCTTCTGTTAGATCCACACCATTTCTGTCTTTTATTGAGCTCATATTTGCATAAAATGTTCCTTTGGTATCTCTAATTTTCTTGAAGAGATCTCTAGTCTTTCCCATTCTGTTCTTTTCCTCTATTTCTTTGCATTGATCGCTGAGGAAGGCTTCTTATCTCTTCTTCCTGTTTTTTGGAACTCTACATTCAGATGCTTATATCTTTCCTTTTCTCCTTTGCTTTTTGCTTTGCTTCTTTTGACAGCTATTTGTAAGGCCTCCCCGAACAGCCATTTTACTTTTTTGCATTTCTTTTCCATGGGGATGGTCTTGATCCCTGTCTCCTTTACAATTTAGGAACCTCTGTCCATAGTTCCTCAGGCACTCTATCTATCAGATCTAGTCCCTTAAATCTATTTCTCACTTTCACTGTATAATCATAAGGGATTTGATTTAGGTCATACCTGAATGGTCTAGTGGTTTTCCCTACTTTCTTCAATTTAAGTCTGAATTTGGCAATAAGAAGTTCATGATCTGAGCCACAGTCAGCTCCCGGTCTTGTTTTTGCATACTGTATAGAGCTTCTCCATCTTTGGCTGCAAAGAATATAATTAATCTGATTTCGGTGTTGACCATCTGGTGATGTCCAGGTGTAGAGTCTTCTCTCGTGTTGTTGGAAGAGGGTGTTTGCTATGACCAGTGCATTTACTTGGCAAAACTCTATTAGCCTTTGCCCTGTTTCATTCTGTATTCCAAGACCAAATTTTCCTGTTACTTCGGGTGTTTCTTGACTTTCTACTTTTGCATTCCAGTCCCCTATAATGAAAAGTATATATGTTAGTTCTAAAAGGTCATGTAGGTCTTCATAGAACCATTCAATTTCAGCTTCTTCAGCGTTACTCTTTGGGGCATAGACTTGGATTACTGTGATATTGAATGGTTTGCCTTGGAAATGAACAGAGATCATTCTGTCGTTTTTGAGATTGCATCCAAGTACTGCCTTTGAGACTCTTTTGTTTACAATGATGGCTACTCCATTTCTTCTAAGGGATTCCTTCCCACAGTAGTAGATATAATGGTCATCTGAGTTAAATTCACCCATTACAGTCCACTTTAGTTTGCTGATTCCTAGAATGTCGATGTTCACTCTTGCCATTACCTGTTTGACCACTTCCAATTTTCCTTGTTTCATGGACCTGACATTCCAGGTTCTTATGCAATATTGCTCTTTACAGCACCAGACCTTGCTTCTATCACCAGTCCCATCCACAGCTGAGTGTTGTTTTTTCCTTGGCTCCATCCCTTCATTCTTTCTGGAGTTATTTCTCCACTGATCTCTAGTAGCATATTGAGCATTTACTGACCTAGGGAGTTCCTCTTTCAGTATCCTATTATTTTGCCTTCTCATAGTGTTCATGGGTTTCTCAAGGCAAGAATACTGAAGTGGTTTGCCATTCCCTTCTCTGGTTGCTAAACACTGGGTTCCAGTGAAACTAAACTTGGCAGTTGCACTCTTAAAATTCTTATCTTATCTATTTAGGAATAGAACTTCTGCAATATTGCCTGTAAATGACACAGTAGAAGCTAAGGGAATAGAGATCATATTGAGGCAGTTTAAATAATATTTCTCACATCTCAATACAATTGGAAAAAGGAATTAAAGGAGAACAGAAAATACCTCTAATTTTTAGAAGATTAAGTAGAATTAGATTTTGAAGGACATGCTTAACAGAAAGAGTACCATTTGTGTGCATATTGATGAAAGATAAACTGAGGTATATTACAAATTTTAAAAGTTTGAGCAAAAATCATTTGGTACCAGAAGTGATTAGGGGTACTCCACCTATAGGAGCTTGGGGAGAGACTTTTATGGAGAATAGATGAAAGCAGAGTAAGGAAATCATTGATTGGTTATAACTTACAGCCTAATTGGCTGTTTATGATCAGTTATCCTTATGTTTCAATTTTGTAATCTTGAGACATCTACAGGCTTAGATTTTGCTTGGCTTACTTAGTCTGTCATGGCATTAGAGCCACCTCACTGTAATGGCCTTTTTGCCTAATTAATTTGAAAAAGTTTCTGAGTTGCTAAAAAGCAAAATAATTGTTTTACACCATGTCCAGGTGGTGCTAGTGATAAAGAACCTGCCTGCTGCTGATGTAGGAGACTTAAGAGACAAAAGAGAAACAGATTCAACCCCTGGGTTGGGCATGGCAACATACTCCAGTATTCTTGCCTGCAAAATCCCATGGACAGAGGAGTCTGGTGGGCTACAGGCCATGGGGTCACAAAGAGTCAGATATGAATGAAGCAACTCAGCATGCACACATACAAAATTAGATCAGAATATATTTTCTAAACAAGGCTCTAGACCAACTGAGTATCAAAATAAAGTTAATAATATATTTTTGACATAGTTGCTAAAATCTGATCATAGAGTTATATAGTTTACCAACAAGACTTACTGGTAATTCTATTAGTAATGATGTCACCCTGGTTCTGTAAACAAACAAAATATAAAAATTAAGCATAATATTTTAGATGCCTACAGAGATGTGTGTATGATATGATACAATATCTTATATTTTTGCAAAGTAATACAGCAAAGGGAAAAAAGAAAGACAAAGCAATTAAAAAGGAAAAAAAAATGAAGTTAGGAGCAGAGTCAGAAGAAAGTTGGTCTAAAATACAGTGTGATCTCTTTTTTACCCACACTCTAGCAAGGCCTAAAGAAAATTAATGTTCATTTATCTGCAAGATATGGTACCAAGTTGAATCATTTTATGTTTATTTAAAATCTGAATATAATTAAGTTACCTTTGCAACTTGAATTCTTGATATTTTCACATTTTGCATCTAAAGATATTTACAAATAAGAGCATGCTTACTCACATATTATATCTTTATCTTTTGTTTTTCCAGTATTCACTCCTTTTTTTGTCATAGACAGTTCCTCTGAAACTTATATGGACATCTTTAGGTCAATACTTATTTAATCATGTTTTCTTTTGGCCATAGTTTTCTTTTCCATCCAAATTTTGAAATTAGGGAGTAATACTTTACTGGGACCTTCATTTGGTTTGTGTTTAGAGGCTTTCTTTGGGGTACTTTTATGTTTTATTCTAACAATTAATAACAAAAAAGATACTGTGGCTGGGTATAGAAAACATTATTTTAAAAATATGACTACCATGATAGTCCTGACAGTAAGTCTATTCTGCAGAATCAGTCTCTTACATGGCTAGCTGGCCCAGTGTTTTGTCTGGACTAATTCCTCCATTTCTCTCTATATACATATATATCATACATATATTGATACATATGTTTACGCATATATATAATGTAATACTTTTCATTTTTCACTCCATTTCATATTTATTTTTTCCATTTTAATAATATTTTACATTGTATTTTCCTATTATTCTGTAAATTCTCATTATTCTTATTCTTTGACTGCATTGAAAATTTTACATTATTTTTCTATGTTGTAGCTCTTCAGTCTAGCTTATGAATGATTGATGCATAATTATTATAGTAATGTCATTCACTTAAATGTTATTTACATCTAATTCACTCACTTTTTCTCTTCTTACTAGTTTTGCTTAAATTTATTAGAAATAGCCAGGAATAAACATGGAGAGTTTCTATAAATTTTGATGAACAATGTATGAGAATGTCCACTCAAACTATGTCTATTGTAAGCAACAACTTGTTCTAGGCAGAATGAAAAAGCTAATACAAGAAACAAAATGAGCATTTGGGGAGCCTTAGTGATTAGGTTTAAACAGTCTTGGTCAAGCCACTTACTAGACATGTGACT
The DNA here is from genome assembly GCF_042477335.2 of Ovis canadensis. Classification (NCBI taxonomy): domain Eukaryota; kingdom Metazoa; phylum Chordata; class Mammalia; order Artiodactyla; family Bovidae; genus Ovis; species Ovis canadensis. The sequence continues at coordinate 68,335,397 of NC_091250.1, forward strand.
TCAGTTAAATTCCTTATCCTATCAGAACATCAGTTTACTTATCTGTCAAATAATAATATTGATCTCAGATTGTGTTTGTGCTATTAAAGTTTCATAAGACTACGAAATAAAGCACTTAGAAAAATGAGTCCAAATGTGTATTGATATTTAAAAATGCTATTTCTTAACAATTTACTAGTTTCATTATTTGACAAATAAAGACACCAAAAATATAGAGGACAGTGCACTCAAATTCAGTATTAACTCTGCCCTTTCAAGCAGTCAATTTATCATGTTTGAGAAACATCACGGTTCTGGCCTCTGGATCTGCTGTTTAATATAAGGATGGAAAGAAACACACTTCTTGGTATTCCTACTTTCCCTGACTTCAGTTTTTCTTTTCATAAAACTAGGGATTTCAGTAGCATAAGTGTTCACCAGTTTAAAGGTCCATGTGGTTCAGTTCAGTTCAGTCACTCAGTCGTGTCTGACTCTTTGTGACCCCATGAACTGCAGCACGCCAGGCCTCCCTGTCCATCACCAACTCCGGGAGTCCACCCAAACCCATGTCCATCGAGTTAGTGATGCCATCCAGCCATCTCATCCTCTGTCTTCCCCTTCTCCTCCTGCCCTCAATCTTTCCCAGCATCAGGGTCTTTTCCAATGAATCAGCTCTTCTCAACAGGTGTAGTTTCAGCTTCAACACCGCTCCTTCCAAAGAACATCCAAGACTGATCTACTTTAGGATGGACTGGTTGCATCTCCTTGCAGTCCAAGGAACTCTCAAAAGTCTTCTCCAACACCACAGTTCAAAAGCACTAATTCTTCTGTGCTCAGCTTTCTTTATAGTCCAACTCTCACATCCATACGTGACTACTGGAAAAATCATAGCCTTGACTAGACAGACCTTTTTTGACAAAGTAATGTCTCTGCTTTTTAATATGCTGTCTAGGTTGGTCATAACTTTCCTTTGAAGGAGTAAGCCTCTTTTAATTTCATGGCTGCAATCAGAATCTACAGTGATTTTGAAGCCCAGAAAAATAAAGTCAGCCACTATTTCCACTGTTTCCCCATCTATTTCCCATGAAGTGATGGGACCGGATGCCATGATCTTAGTTTTCTGAATGTTGAGCTTTAAGCCAACTTTTTCACTCTCCTCTTTCACTTTCATGATGTACTCTGCATATAAGTTAAATAAGTCAGGTGGCAATATAGAGCCTTGACATACTCCTTTTCCTATTTAGCAATTATAAGGAAAGCTCTGCATGTGTAGACTGAAGGCAATTTGGGACAAACTGCAGGACACAGGAAGATTCCAAACAGACAGGGTGCACCTGTGCCCAAAGGGTTGATGCATAACATATACATTAGTTTGAAAACTGAGTCTGTCCTCTGTTACATGTGTATTCATAAGCAAGTTAGTTCTCTTTAATCTTCAGGTGATAATAATTATCCTACCTGATAAGACGGCAGTATAGATAAAAATAAACATTTGTGATGAGACTGAGAGTAAAAAATAGAAGTTCTATAAGTGATAGTGACTATGACAATGAAGACAACAGAGTGCTGCCAGTTTCATATTTCTAGTATAATTTATTAGGACAATGATCTTTATATAAATATATCCTCAGTTTTACCATTGACCACAAATTATAAATGTGGGGGAAGTAATCTGTTATAGCCAGTGGTCCACCAGTTTACAGCCTGCTTCTTAAATGATGTTGATGGCCTTTTAACTCAAATAGAAAGCTATGTTATTCACTTAGAATTGAAAACGTTTATTAGTAACATAGCAAATGAAAACTACTCAAGTCACTTAGGAAACACAATGAAAATAACTCTACCTCCTTTGAAAGAATAGCAAAATCAAGTTAATTTTTTCATATGATGTACATATTTGTTCAAGTCTAATATCATGGGTTAAGTGTACATGTCATTAATAGCTGCCCTAGGTTATTCCAGAGACGCTCTCAGGTCTTAATAATTCAGTCACATTTTTCTACAAATTTGCCAAAATTGTGTTACCCTAGTTGACCCAATTGTTATGTAAGAAACTTAGTATTTCTTAGGAAGTATTCTTATTATATGAAATTAAGGACCTTACTTATTTTTAAAATTCTTCTCCATATTACTTTTTCTCATCTGAATAATTAAATGTGGTTTCTTCATATTGGTGATGTTCCAGTGCCTGAATATTCTTTAAATGTATTCTGCATTACCATATGTGATAAATTTCATCCAGTCAAATATATGAGATAGATATATATATATAAAGGTATACTATATAGTATAGAAAACTCATATTGAAACATCTTTCTTTCATTAAAAGAATTCAACTAGAATAATAATAATGCTAAATTAAAGTATACTCAGATTTGACTGTTTATAGTCTGTGTTTCCACTAATTGCATCCATGAATGATCATCTGTTTGGGGCACCTACAATAAATTTTACTTTCCTATGTTGAAATTTTTAGCACTAAAGCATTACAGCAGATATTTACTATAATAATAAGGTTAGTCGGAGAAGGCAATGGCGCCCCATTCCAGTACTCTTGCCTGGAAAATCCCATGGATGGAGGAGCCTGGTGGGATGCAGTCCATGGGTCGCGAAGAGTCGGACACGACTGAGCAACTTCCCTTCACTTTTAACTTTCATGCATTGGAGAAGGAAATGGCAACCCACTCCAGTGTTCTTGCCAGGAGAATCTCAGGGACGGTGGAACCTGGTGGGCTGCCATCCATGGGGTCGCAGAGAGTCGGACACGACTGAAGTGACTTAGCAGCAGCAGCAATAAGGTCAGTTTATTGTAGCAAAAAATGCCAAAGTAAGATAATTCCTTTTAACATAGCAACATTGAAAGGAATAATGGATTTACATGCCAAATGAAAGTGTGTATGACAGTATTACAGACAGGTTGAAAATGGAGAGATTTTCATTATTATCATATTAGATTAATATCTTTGTGTGTATATGTGTTTGTGCAAATCATAATGCTCATATATCATATGGCATTTTTTTTAATCTGGCACAGAACAGGTTCTCAATAAATCTATGCATCTATGTATCTACATATATAATTTGAATAATTATTTAATAATTTAAAACCATAACTGTATTCAGAGCAGTTATGACAAAAACAGATTTCTTTTGTCTCAATTCACTTAATATTTTTTAACACTATTCAATCAGTACATATACAAGTTTATATGAGGGAGGCATCACTGTGGTTAGTGATTAAAAAGAAAAAAATTTAGAGAAGCAAAAGGTTTAAACTTATCTGTGGTGTAGTGTGCAAGAAAATAAATGGTCATATTTTTAAGAGGTGACAATTGTCTCAATGAAATCAAATAGATGGAAAGATTCGAGACTATTTTTTTAAAGAGAGTTAACAAATCAGTGTTTCTTTAGTGTGAAAGCAGTGAGAGATGTAAGACAGGCTCAAACAGTTTTGAAGAGTCATTAATCCACATTAAAGAGCTGAGACATTATTCCACATACAATGAAGAATCATTAGGGGGAAGGAAATGTTGACTTGAAAGCAATGTTCAAGCTGGTTGCCTGGTTGCATTATAGGGGTTTAAAACTGATGTGCTTCTAGTAAGCAAATTATTATAGAAATGGTAGGTGAAAGATAAAAGTCTAACTGTGGGGCTTAAACATATTTGTGTGTATGTTTTTCTGTGTGTGTATGTGGGTAACACAATTTTGGAAAATTTGTAGAAAAATGTGACTGAATTATTAAGACCTGAGAGAATCTCTGGAATAACCTAGGGCAGCTATTAATGACAGGTACACTTAACCCATGATATTAGACTTAAACAAATATGTTTGAATAAATATGTACATCATGTGGAAAAATTAACTTGATTTTGCTATTCTTTCAAAGGAGGTAGAGTTATTTTCATTGTGTTTCCTAAGTGACTTGAGTAGTTTTCATTTGCTATGTTACTAATAAACGTTTTCAATTCTAAGTGAATAACATAGCTTTCTATTTGAGTTAAAAGGCCATCAACATCATTTATGAAGCAGGCTGCAAACTGGCGGACCACTGGCTATAACAGATTACTATTGCCAATTCCATGAATTTGTGGCTTATGTGAGGGGAAAAAACGGGTCCTGCCCTAAATAGATGATGGATATAGCTATCTATGAAACAGTTTAGTGACATGAAGTGACTCATGCACAAGGGCACCATTTTTTCCTGTTGTGGTGGTATATTTTTTAATTTAAGTGTGGGGGAAGGGAGGTAAATTGGATGATTAATATCAACATGTATGTACTACTATATATAAAATAGATAATTAAGAGAACCTACTGTATAGCACAGGGAACTCTACTCAATACTCCATAATGGCCTATAAGGGAAAATAATCTAAAGATAGAGTGGATGCATGTATAACTGATTCACTTTGCTATATACCTGAAACTAACACAACACTGTAAATTAACTATATGCCAATAAAAATTAAAGAAATAGATGAATAAAAAGTTAAAACTGGCCTGCTTTCACATCTAGGTGGTGGGAATTACTTGCAGAGGGACAACAAGCAATACATCTTTACAATTACACATCCCCACTCATAATGGACATGGGTTTTGTAAACACAGATCTTGGTTTGAATACAAGTCATCCTACCAGAGCTAGAGAAAGTTATTCAACCTTGCTAAGAAAAACTTCTTCATCACTGCTCCTCGTGGTGATAAAATTATTGTAGTAACGATATATATGTCTGTTTTGAAGAATGCCTCAGTTCAGTTCAGTTCAGTTCAGTCGCTCAGTCGTGTCCGACTCTTTGCGACCCCATGAATCGCAGCATGCCAGACCTCCCTGTCCATCACCAACTCCTGGAGTTCACTCAGATTCACGCCCATCAAGTCAGTGATGCCATCCAGCCATCTCATCCTCTGTCGTCCCCTTCTCCTCCTGTCCCCAATCCCTCCCAGCATCAAAGTCTTTTCCAATGAGTCAACTCTTCGCATGAGGTGGCCAGAGTACTGGAGTTTCAGCTTTAGCATCATTCCTTCCAACAGACTATGGTAAATATACAGTTAAGAAGAAAGAATAATTGCTAGTAAAGTTGGCACGCTCAAATCCACAGCCAGAAGTGATTAATGAATTAGTCAGGCTATTTATGCAGGTTCTCCAGAGGAATTCATAATCATGAACACCTTGTTGGAAAAGTTTTTTCCAAGTAAGGAAAGTCACACGTATGGGAGCATGAATACTATGATTATATGGCAAGAATTAAAAGTAGTTTAGTACAGTTAGACCTTAAAAAACCTAAAAAGTGATAGACATGTAAGAAGTAAATCATAATGAAAATCATATACCACATAAGGAAGTTGTATTTTATTATGTGTCTACTGAGAAATTATTAACAGACAAGAGAGGTGATACACTTCAGTTCAGTTCAGTTCAGTCACTCAGTCTTGTCCAACTCTTTGTGATCCGATGAACTGCAGCACGCTAGGCCTCCCTGTCCATCACCAACTCCTGGAGTCCACCCAAACCCATGTCCATTGAGTCAGTGATGCCATCCAACCATCTCATCGTCTGTTGTTTCCTTCTCCTCTTGTCTTCAATCTTTCCCAGCCTCATCATCTTTTCCAATTAGTAAATTCTTTGCATCAGGGGGCCGAAGTATTGGAGTTTCAGATTTAGCATCAGTGCTTCCAATGAATATTCAGGACTGATTTTCTTTTAGGATGGACTGGTTGGATTTCCTTGCAGTCCAAGGGACACTCAAGAGTCTTCTCCATAGTTCAAAAGCACCAGTTCTTTGGTGCTCAAATTTCTTTATAGTCCAACTCTCAGATCCATACATGACTACTGGAAAAACCACTGCTTTGACTAGATGGACCTTTGTTGGCAAAGCAATGGCTCTACTTTTTAATAAGCTGCCTAGATTGGTCATAACTTTTCTTCCAAGGAGCAAGTTTCTTTTAATTTCATAGCTGCAGTCACCATCTGCAGTGATTTTGGAGCCCCAAAATATAAAGTCTGTCACTGTTTACCTATTTATTTCCCATGAAGTGATGGGACTGGATGACATGATCTTAGTTTTCTGAATGTTGAGGTTTTAGCCAACTTTATCACTCTCCTCTTTCACATTCATTAAGAGGCACTTTAGTTCTTTGCTTTCTGTCATAAAGGTGGTGTCATCTGCATATCTGAGGTTATTATATTTCTCCCAGAAATCTTGATTTCAGCTTGCGCTTCATCCAGCCTGGTATTTCACATGATATATTCTGCATATAAGTTAAATAAGCAGATGATAGTATACAGCCTTGCTGCACTCCTTTCCCGATTAGGAACCAGTCTGTTGTTCCATGTCCAGTTCTAACTGTTGCTTCTTGATCTGCATACAGATTTGTCAGGAGCCAGGTGAGGTGGTCTGGTATCCCCATCTTTTTAAGAACTATCCACAGTTTGTTGTGATCCACACAAAGGCTTTGACGTAGTTAGTAAAGCACAAGTAGATGTTTTTCTGGAACTCTCTTCCTTTTTTGATTATCCAGTGGACGTTGGCAATTTGATCTCTGGTTCCCCTGCCTTTTCTAAATCCAGCTTGAACATCTGGAAGTTCATGCTTCACATCTGTTGAAGCCAGGCTTGGAGATTTTGAGCATTACTTTGATAACATGTGAGATGGGTGCAATTGTGTAGTAGTTTGAACATTCTTTGGCATTGTCTTCCTTTGGGATTGGAATGAAAACTGACCTTTTCCCGTCCTGTGGCCACTGCTGAGTTTTCCAAATTTGCTGGCATATTTAGTGCAGCACTTTCACAGCATCATCTTTTAAGATTTGAAATAGCTCAACTGGAATTCCATCTCCTCCACTAGCTTTGTTCATAGTGATACTTCCTAAGGCCCACTTGATTTTGCATTCCAGGATGTCTGGCTCCAGGTGAGTGATCACACCATTGTGACTATCTGGGTCGTGAAGATTTTTTTTATAGTTCTTCTGTGTATTATATGTCTACTGAGAAATAATTAAATGTAAAGTAAAGAAGTGATACCTTTAGAAAATTATTACTGAAAACTATATAAGAAAGGGTGAGAAATAAAAAATATATACAAAATAAGCATATTTAAGGAGTTAGGAACCATGATATTTAAGGGTCCCTTAGATATGTAATCCAGGGAACATATTATAATCTAATTCTCCCTCAACCTCTCAACAATATCTGTTATAGTTCACAGTCTTTTCTTTTAGGAAAACTCACATATCTAGACTTCTAAGATGCTATACTCTTCTAAATTTTCTCCTTCTTTATGCAGTGTTTTGTGTTAAGTTTCTTTGTTGTCTACACTTATTTCTACTTTTAAATACTGGAATTTCAAGATTGGCTTCAAACTTCTTTTTTTCTCAACTTACTTTTCTTTGTATATTAAATAAATCATTTCCATGTCATTAACAGTTAACAGATAATTCATAAAAAGGAAGCTCAAGTTGCTAACAACTTTATTAAAGTTCTCATGGTAAAAAAAAGTCTGTCAATATAAATGAAAATAATTACATACCAATTCACACTCATTAGTATAAAAATAAATGGATATAAAATTTTGACAGTGCTAATATTAGTAAAGATAAAAAGAACTTGATACACTATCGATGCGTATAAATCAGCTCAATCAATGGATGTAAATTTCATGAAGTTGGAGATAATTTTCTTTTTTATTTACAGTTATATGTCTAGAACTATGACAATCCCCTCACCCATAGAAAGTGTACAATATATACTTGTTGAATAATACTTTAAAGTGTGAGCAATTTGGAAAGATCTAGTAAAATTAAAGTTATGTTCTTCTCACCTAGCAATCCAAATTCTATGTAAATTCCTGAAAGAATTCCATAGTCCTATGATCAAGGAGATAGGGGCTATTATATTCATTATAATGTGGTTATAAATTGCAAGAAGTGAGAGTAAAATGTATAGAAAAGTAATAAATATTTGATTTTAGAAGATAACCACTTCTGGTTAGAGATAAAGTAAATTGGGATGGAGAGAAAATACTTAAATATTTTAAATTGTATCTAAGTTATTTTAATCCAATAAATATAATCCAAAGAAGTATGACAAAATAGATGTAAGTAACAAGGAAAAATAAGAAAGTGTTCCTCAGTGATCAGTGCAAAGAAATAGAGGAAAACAACAGAATGGGAAAGACTAGAGATCTCCTCAAGAAAATTTGAGATACCAAGGGAACATTTCATGCAAAGATGGGTTCGATAAAGGACAGAAATGGTATGAATCTAACAGAAGCAGAAGATATTAAGAAAAGGTGGCAAGAATACACAGAAGAACTGTTAAAAAAGATCTTCGTGACCTAGATAATCACGATGTGTGATCACTCACTTTGAGCCAGACATCCTGGAATGTGAAGTCAAGTGGGCCTTAGGAAGCATCACTACAAACAAAACTAGTGGAGGAGATAGAATTTCAGCTAAGCTATTTCAAATCCTGAAAGATGATCCTATGAAAGTGCTGCACTCAATATGCCAGCAAATTTGGAAAACCCAGCAGTGGCCGCAGGATGGGAAAAGGTCAGTTTTCATTCCAATCCCAAAGAAAGGCAATGTCAAAGAATGCTCAAACTATCGCACAATTGCACTCATCTCACACACTAGTAAAGTAATGCTCAAAATTTTCCAAGCCAGGGTTCAACAATACATGAACCATGAATTCCAGACGTTCAACCTGGTTTTAGAAAAGGCAGAGGAACCAAAGATCAACTTGCCAACATCCCCTGGATCATCGAAAAACCAAGAGAGTTCCAGAAAAACATCTATTTCTGCTTCATGGACTATGACAAAGCCTTTGATCACCAGAAACTGTGGAAAATTCTGAAAGAAATAGGAATAGCAGACCACCTGACCTGCCTTTGAGAAACCTGTATGCAGCTCAGGAAGCAACAGTTAGAACTGGACATGGAACAACAGACTGGTTCCAAATGGGAAAAGGAGTATGTCAAGGCTGTATATTATCACCCTGCTTATTTAACTTATATGCAGAGTACATCATGAGAAACGCTGGGCTCCATGAAGCACAAGCTGGAATCAAGATTGCCAGGAGAAATATCAATAACCTCAGATATGCAAATGACACCACCCTTATGGCAGAAAGTGAAGAAGAACTAAAGAGCCTCCTGATGAATGTGAAGAGGAGAGTGAAAAAGTTGGCTTAAAGCTAAACATTCAAAAAACTAAGATCATGGCATCCAGTCCCATCACTTCATGGCAAATAAATGAGGGAACAGTGGAAACTGTGACTCAGTTTATCTTTCTGGGCTCCAAAATCACTGCAGATGGTGACTGCAGTCATGAAATTAAAAGACGCTTATTCCTTGAAGGAAAGTTATGACCAGCCTAGACAACATATTAAATATCAGAGCCATTATTTTGCCAACAATGGTCTGTGTCTTCAAGGCTATTGTTTTTCCAGTAGTCATGTATAGACATGAGAGTTGGACTATAAAGAAAGCTGAGCACAGAAGAATTGATCCTTTTGAATTGTGCTGTTAGAGAAGACTCTTGAGAGTCCCTTGGACTGCAAGGAGATCCAACCAGTCCATCCTAAAGATCAGCCCTGGGTGTTCATTGGAAGGACTGATGTTGAAGCTGAAACTCCAATACTTTGGCCACCTGATGCGAAGAGCTGACTCATTTGAAAAGACTCTGATGCTGGGAAAGATTGAAGGCAGGAGGAGAAGGGCATGACAAAGGATGAGATAGTTGAATGGCATCACTGACTCAACGGAGATGAATTTGAGTAAACTCTAGGAGTTGGCGATGGAGAGGGAGACCTGGTGTGCTGTGGTCCATGATGTCACAAAGAGTCAGATGTGACTGAGTGACTGAACTGAACTTCACTGAAGCTGGTTGGTGCTTTCATTACATCATTTCTTATAGTCCTATAGTTGATATGCATCATAATTTTAAAGATGAGAAGATATATTAGACCAAAAATCATGAGCCTCTATACCAGTATCTCTATTCTGCATTACAATAAAATTTCTGGGCAATTTATATAAAATGTTGATGGTATAAAATACTTCATACATTTAGTATAATTTTTAAGCAAGAAAAATTTGAGTGGTTTTAAATATTATTCATAATTCTCCATACATTTAGGAAAAGAAACAAGGTCCTTGTCTTCATTTCTTCTTTTCTTCATTTCTGTGCTTCATCTATAATTATTCTTACTTTTACCTGTCATATGTTCTTTCCTTTGTCCTTGCTTCTTTTCTTCTCTTTTTTGTAATTACATGTTATTGAATAAGAAAGCTAAAAATCTGTGAATTCTGTGAAGTAACTTATTCTTATAAAATAATAATAAATAATGATGGAAATATTAGAAAGTGGATATAAAAGTTATTTTCTCAAGTGCGCTGTCACAGTAAAAGTCACATAAAAAGGGAGATTCTTACCACGACTTCAAAGTGCAACTATAAGGTGAATTAGTAAGTGGCAACTGCTTAATAAATATTGGTTAGATTTATCAGAGAAGGGTTTAGTACAATTTACCAAGAAGCTATAATAATTTTAAATTTGTATATCTCAAAAGTACGTTTATTTTGCAATAATGTAGAGTAGGATTCAAGTTTACTTTATGTTTTCCCATGAAGATAATCAAGTACAATTTCTATTTCAGGGTATTGTGCTATCACCTTTAATTACCACTAAATACTTGGTTAAGGCTTCCCAGATGGCCTTAGTGGTGGCAAAAAAAAAAAGAAGAAAGAAAGATAGAAAGGAAAATCTGCCTGGCAATGCAGGAGACACAAGCGAATTAATTTCTATCCCTGAGTCAGGAAGATCCCCTGGAGAAGAAACTGCAACCCACTTGAGTATTGTTGGCCTGGAAAATCCCATGGACAGAGGAGCTGGCTACATTCCATGGGGTCACAAAGAATCATACACAACTGAACCATGCACATGTACATACACACAGACACACACACACACAAATGCTTGGTTAGAAATTGCTTCATATCTGTAGTGACAACAATATAGTGTGATGAAATGTATCAAAAAACTAGTCTGGACCTACTTATAATCTTAGTTTGCTTCCAGAAAGACTTGATTACTAAAAACACTATCCCTAATGAGACAGATATTATCAGAGACTCTGCAATTTATCACCTCTTAAAATTTGTTCCAATTCTGAAAAAAAGTCAGTTTACTTCTTAATGCTCATATATATTGAAACTTTATAGAAAGGAATAGCCTGACTTCTCATCCCTTACATCTCATCTCCTGTCTAATCAAAACATTTCCTAATTCAAATTACATTAAGTGGGTGCACATCAGATGAGTTCATCTAGTCATTGAATGAAGAAAGCATCCAACTGAGGCCTGAGCTGAGGAATCACTTAAAGCTTTTAACTATCAAGCTGCTTTCAACCTATTTATTTTTCATGAAATTGATTATCATTTTTCTAAGACCAGTTTCTCAATTGTTTCTTTTCCAGTGAGGTGGTATTAAAAAAATATAATCTCTCTCAGTTATGTAAATATCAATATCTAATGCCTATCACATTCCCAAACAACTATCCTACCTAAATTCACCAATACAATATTACAAAAAACAGTATTCCATTGCAAAGCAGTGCTTCCAAGTTTTACTTTGTTTATGAATAAAATGCTGGGAACTTACAGAGACAGGTACTATCTTAGAGTACCTGTAATTATTCACTGTCTGTTGTGACCACATTAATTCATTGAATGATTAGAAGACCAAACTCTTAGAACATGCTTGTATAATTCCTTGATATTGGACCATTTAGTAAACCTTTTTTCCTCTAATTGATAGGAGTAGCATAAAAAACAAATACTTATTTCTCAGGGATTTATTAAGAATAAGAGTTGCATTTAAATAAAATTTAATCCAATCTTGAATTAGAACAACGACTTCATGAACATTCACCCATTTCGCCAGATATTCACAGCTCAAAACTACATAACTTGTGCCAGGAATTCCTGAATTATATTTTAATTGGATAAATTACATTTTGGTTTCAACCAAACTTAAAATTTACAACTTTTTTTTTTTTTTAATGAGAAATCAATTCCTTGTCAGTAACCATGGTGGTAGATCTCAGGAACTTTTATGGAGTGAATATTGCTATCCTCTCAATGAAAGTATGAACAATAGATGAATATCTGAACAAGTCTTAAAAGACTAGTTATTCTCTCTTGAGGACATGGACTTGTGATGATGAGATTGAAAGATGGCTTCTACATGGAACTGGAGATGAAACATATAAATGTGTATTCAATCACTGATCATGAGGACTAGAGAGGCTGAGAAATTGACTCTGCTAGAGCAATGAAGGAGAAGGCAATGGCACCCCAATCCAGTATTTTTGCCTGGAAAATCCCATGGATGGAGGAGCCTGGTAGGCTGCAGTCCATGGGGTCGCTCAGAGTCGGACACGACTGAGCGACTTAGCAACAGCAGCAGCAGCAGCAGCAGAGCAATGACTAAAGCTGCTGTTTGCAAAGAAGCACAGACTGTCCTTTATTGAGCCCATCTTTGCATGAAATGTTCCCTTGGTATCTCTAATTTTCTTAAAGAGATCTCTAGTGTTTCCCATTCTGTTGTTTTCCTCTATGTTGGGAGCCAGCGTAAGGAACTCTGCCCATGGCAAAGGTCATGAGGAAGGAAGCTTGGCATACACAAAGGTGTGATCAAGCCTCAGGAAACCCCCTGTTCCCGAGCATCTACCCCGAAATCAGAGTACTTTACGGGGAGCTCTCCCACATAATCATTTCTCTCAGAGAAGGAGTTAACTTGAAGCTCCAGTTAATAAAAATTCCTGGGCGTGACAAGAGTGTTTCAACTTATGAACTCTGAAGGTTTTCTGGCCTGCCTGATCAGGCTCGTCCGGCCGCATGTGATTGTTTACAGCCTCCCAACTGTGAGAGGCATGGGATGTTTTAAAACTTTCTAAATACAGACTCTTTTGAGAAGTTAGAAGATCATTAGTATAGTATTAGTGGGTTGATTAGGAACTATATTGGTGAAGGGTTTTTTCTTCATTTGTCATGCCAATAATTACTGCTAATTTCCTGCCCTGGGTGTGACAAGGATGTCTCAGGTCAAACCTCTCTGCTGACAGACTAGCTTGTGTGACAACCTCTCAACCATAAACAGCACAGAGTTTGGAGTATTAGCATAGGGCTTTTTTCATTGATGCGTCAATGATTGCCATCAGGCTTCCATATCCTTAGGCACCTGGTAATATATTAATCATTGTATTTGGAATATAGAAAAGGAAATATAGTAGTTTTTGATGTTAGCAATACTAGACTTTTGAGTTAATGAATCTTCTCTTTTGTTATAGATCACTGTACTTTGTTATAAATCACTATGCTATGTAAAAATGTAACTCTATCACTATCTTAAGACTAAATAGATCTTAAGGGAAACATAGGTGAAGGGTTTACATTTGTTGAGCCAATATTTGCTGCTAAATCTCCATATTCCTGCCCTTATAATGAATATAACTAGCATATAGGAGAAATAAGTATTAACCTTTAAGATTAATCATGTTAAACCTTAGGTTAAGTAAATTCCTTTCTTGATTATAACTCACTACACCCTCACCCTATAGGAATGCAACTTTATTTGGAGGGTGGCACCTGATTTAAGAAAAAATCACCCCTGGAAAAATAAGTTTTCTGGTTAACTGACTGGTATCAGAAAGGGCCATAAAATGTCAGCAGACCTCATGGCCAAAAGATGATGAAACTCATAAGACCTTTGTATAATTTTATATGAAGCACCTGATTGTGACAAGGGTCAGGTCTGCTGACCCCCGTGTGACTCTGTATTTATCTGTATGTATAACAAAAAGGTATATAAACAAACCTGAAAAATAAAGAAATCGGATCAGTTTCTGGAAAGACTGATTTCCCCGTGTTGTTTCTTTCTTGCTCCCCACTTTCCTGGCTGAATTACCATCTGAAATGTGGGTACTTAGCAAGCCTGCTAATTCTGCCTGGGCTTCTGAGATCAGACTGGGGAGGCCTCAGTGCCTCCTCTCCTTTGGGAGAATGGAAAGACGCCTGCGGCCTACGTAGGTGGTGATTGGTATTCCATGTAAACCAGTTATTCAGCCTCTTTTCTCCACTAATTCTTCTACTACACTATCTGTTCCTAATCTCCCTCTATATATGTAATTAAATAAGTTTTTTCCAGGAAGCCGACTCTGTCCCCACCTTCGAATTACCCTGGATCCACTGGGGCTGGACACCGGCACCTCTATTTCTTTCCATTGATCACTGAAGAAGGCTTTCTTATCTCTTCTTGCTATTCTTTGGAACACAGCATTCAGATGCTTATATCTTTCCTTTTCTCCTTTGCTTTTCACTTCTCTTCTTTTCACAGCTATTTGTAAGGCCTCCTCAGACAGCCATTTTGCTTTTTTGCATTTCTTTTCCATGGAGATGGTCTTGATCCCTGTCTCTTGTACAGTGCCATGAACCTCCATCCATAGATCATCAGGCACTCTATCTATCAGATCTAGTTCCTTAAATTTATTTCTCACTTCCACTGTATAATCATAAGGGATTTGATTTAGGTCATACCTAAATGGTCTAGTGGTTTTCCCTACTTTGTTCAATTTAAGTCTGAATTTGGCAATAAGGAGTTCACGATGTAAGCCACAGTCAGCTCCTGGTCTTGTTTTTGTTGACTGTATAGAGCTTCTCCACCTTTGGCTGCAAAGAATATAATCAATCTGATTTCTGTGTTGACCATCTGGTGATGTCTGCGTGTAGACTCTTCTCTTGTGTTGTTGGAAGAGGATGTTTGCTATGATCAGTGCATTTTCTTGGCAAAACTCTATTAGTCTTTGCCTTGCTTCATTCTGTATTCCAAGGCCATTTTGCCTGTTACTCCAGATGTTTCTTGACTTCTTACTTTTGCATTCCAGTCCCCTATAATGAAAAGGACATACGTTAATTCTAAAAGTTCTTGTAGGTCTTCATAGAACCATTCAACTTCAGCTTCTTTGGCATTATTGGTTGGGGCATAGACTTGGATTACTGTGATATTGAATCGTTTGCTTTGGAAAAAAACAGAGATCACTCTGTCGTTTTTGAGATTGCATCCAAGTACTGCATTTCGGACTTTTTTGTTGACCATGATGACTGCTCCATTTCTTCTAAGGGATTCCTGCCCGTGATAGTAGATATAATGGTCATCTGAGTTAAATTCACCCATTGCGGTCCATTTTAGTTTGCTGATTCCTAGAATGTCGATGTTCACTCTTGCCATTACCTGTTTGACCACTTACAATTTGCCTTGATTCATGGACCTGACATTCCAGGTTCCTATGCAATATTGCTCTTTACAGCATTGGACCTTTCTTCTATCACCAGTCACATCCACAACTGAGTATTGTTTTTTCTTTGGCTCCATCCCTTCATTCTTTCTGGAGTTATTTCTCCACTGATCTCCAGTAGCATATTGGGCACCTACTGACTTGGGGAGTTCCTCTTTTAGTATCCTATCATTTTGCCTTTCATAGTGTTCGGGGTTTCTCAAGGCAAGAATACTGAAGTGGTTTGCCATTCTCTTCTCCAGTGGACCACATTCTGTCAGACCTTCCCACCAGGATCCTCCCATCTTGGGTTGTCCAGCAGGCATTTCTTAGTTTCATTGAGTTAGACAAGGCTGTGGTCCTGGTGTGATTAGATTGACTAGTTTTCTGTGAGTATGGTTTTAGTGTGTCATGCCCTCTTGCAACACCTACCATCTTACTTGGGTTTATCTTATGTTGGGCGTGGGGTATCTCTTCACAGCTGCTCCAGCAAAGCACAGCCACTGCTCCTTACCTTGGATGAGGAGTAGCTCCTCGTCACCACCCCTCCTGACCTTGAACATGGAATAGTTCCTCTAGGCCCTTCTGTGCCCACGCAGCTTACTGCTCCTTGGATGTGGGGTTGCTCCTCTCGGCCTCCGCCCCTGGCCTTGGGCATGGGGTAGCTCCTCTCTGCTGGGCCTAAGAGAAGCAGAAGATATTAAGAAGAGGTGGCAGAAATACACAGAATAACTGTACAAAAAAAGATCTTCACAACCAAGATAATGACGATGGTCTGATCACTCACCTAGAGCCAGACATCCTGGAAGTCAAGTGGGCCTTAGGAAGGTTCACTACGAACAAAGCTAGTGGAGGTGATGGAATTCTAGTTGAGCTATTTCAAATCCTGAAAGATGATGCTGTGAAAGTGCTGCACTCAATAGGCCAGCAAATTTGGAAAACACAGCAGTGGCCACAGGACAAGAAAAGGTCAACTTTCCTTTCAATCCCAAAGAAAGGCAATGCCAAAGAATGCTCAAACTACCACACAATTACACTCATCTCACACACTAGTAAAGTAATGCTCAAAATTCTCCAAGGCAGACTTCAGCAATACATGAACCGTGAACTTCCAGATGTTCAAGCTGGTTTCAGAAAAGGCAGAGGAACCAGAGATCAAAATGCCAACATCCACTGGATCATGGGAAAAGCAAGAGAGTTCCAGAAAAACATCTATTTCTGCTTTATTGACTATGCCAAAGCCTTTGACTGTGTGGATCACAATAAATGTGGAAAATTCTTCAAAAGATGGGAATACCAGACCACCTGACTTGCCTCTTGAGAAACCTGTATGCAGGTCAGGAAGCAACAGTTAGAACTGGGCATGGTACAACAGACTGGTTCCAAATAGGAAACAGAGTACATCAAGGCTGCATATTGTCACCCTGCTTATTTAACTTCTATGCAGAGTACATCATGAGAGACGCTGGGCTGGAGTAAGCACAAGCTGGAATCAAGATTGCCAAGAAAAATATTAATAACCTCAGATATGCAGATAACGCCATGCTTATGGCAGAAAGTGAAGAGGAACTAAAAAGCCTCTTGATGAAAGTGAAAGTGGAGAGTGAAAAAGTTGGCTTAAAGCTCAACTTTCAGAAAACGAAGATCTTGGCATCTGGTCCGATCACTTCATGAGACATAGATGGGGAAACACTGGAAACAGTGACAGACTTTATTTTGGGGGGCTCCAAAATCACTGCAGATGGTGATTGCAGCCATGAAATTAAAAGACTCTTGCTCCTTAGAAGGAAAGTTATGACCAACCTAGATAGCATATTGAAAAGCAGAGACATTACTTTGCCAACAAAGGTCCATTTAGTCAAGGGTATGGTTTTTCCAGTAGTCATGTATGGATGTGAGAGTTGGACTATGAAGAAGGTTGAGTGCTGAAGAATTGATGCTTTTGAACTGTGGTGTTGTAGAAGACTCTTGAGAGTTCCTTGGACTGCAAGGAGATCCAACCAGTCCATTCTGAAGGAGATCAGCCCTGGGATTTATTTGGAATGACTGATGCTAAAGCTGAAACTCCAGTACTTTGGCGACCTCATGTGAAGAGTTGACTCATTGGAAAAGACTCTGATTTTGGGAGGGATCGGGGGCAGAAAGAGAAGGGGGTGACAGAGGATGAGATGGCTGGATGGCATCACTGACTCTATGGACGTGAGTCTGAGTGAAATCTAGGAGTTGGTGATGGACAGGGAGGCCTATTGTGCTGCTATTCATGGGGTCGCAAAGAGTTGGATACAACTGAAGGAATGAATTGAACTGAACTGAACTTGCCGAGAAGCACAGACTAGAAATAATAATTCCTATTTATTGATAATATCCTGAATAATTCAGAGACCTTATCAGTGTAGCTCATATGGGAGAAAGCAATAGTTAAAATGCAAAGAATATCTGTATGTGTATGTGTAGCCTGTTTTAACCTTCCTCAATTGAGAAATCTAATAAAGTCACAAGTCTTTTCTCTTCAAGATCTTTGTATATTTAGTAAATCACAAAAATTGTTCTAGTGCTAACACCCACTTTCAGTGTATTAATACCTATCAGTGATTTTGGAAAAGAATTAAAGTTACATGAGGAAATAGGTGCAATACATTCTTTCAGGGATGGCTCAGATTAGAAGTTTTTCTCTCCTTAGAAATGTAAAAGTTGTTTTTAAAGGCTACCTTGACTACATCACTGGGGCTTCCCAGGTGTCCCAGTGGTAAAAGAACCCACCTGCCAATGCAGCAGATACAAGAGGCAAGAGTTGGATGCCTCGGTTGGGAAGACCCCCCATAGTAGGAAACGGCAACTTACTCCATTTGCCTGGAAAACTCTGTGGACAGAGAAGCCTGTCAGTCCACAGTTCATGGGGTCACAAAGGGTCAGACACAACTGAGCTACAGATCACACTACATCTTTGCAGAAAAAAAAAAATCTTTAAAGAGAAGCACACTTTCAGAACTTTATGAATTTTTTCAACAGAAAGCATGAATAGGATGATTTAGAACTAGTATTTATAGTTGACAAAGACTTTATTACTTCAAAGTCTGATGTTTGAGCAAATGTATAAAGAGAAAAATTACCTGGCAGAGCGTCATTATTATACAAAATATGCTTGAATACAAGGAAATATGCCATTTTTCATGATTTTGCTGAGAAAGTACACAATAGTGCTTTTGGAAAAATGTATACATTTGAATGATTTTTCCCTCTAAAGGAAACATCTAATGTAGATTGAAATAAGTTGTAACAAAAGATGCAGAGGATAGCTGAAAAGAGTTTCACATAATAGAGATAAAATGAACGATATAAAACATGAACAAATAAAACATGTTTAAAATAGTATAATTTATAATATAGGTCAACAAATAGAACATACTGCAAATTAGTATCATGTGATTGTACATAAATCTAGATGATATCAGTATCTGGGGTCAGTCAGTCAGTCAGTTCAGTCACTCAGTCATGTCCAACTCTTTACGACCCCATGGACTGCAGTATGCCAGGTCTCCGTGTCCATCACTGACTCCTGGACTTTACTCAAACTCATGTCTATTGAGTCAGTGATGCCATCCAACAATCTCATCCTCTATCCTCCTTTTTTCCTCCTACCTTCAACCTTTCCCAGCATCAATGTCTTTTCAAATGAGTTAGTTCTTCACATCAGGTGGCCAAAGTATTGGAGTTTCAGCTTCAACATCAGTCCTTCCAATGAATATTCAGGACTGATTTCCTTTAGGATGGACTGGTTGATCTCCTTGCGGTCAATAGGACTCTCAAGAATATCTGGGGTAAGAAATATCTACAGATAATATAATTTTGATTGTAGAAAACCAGAAGATAAACCTAAAACTCTGAACTCTGATTTCATTGTAGAATGTGAAACTATATGCAAAAACAAGACAATCCACAAGTATAATGATTTGCACAAGCAGCTGAAATGGAGAATGATAATGCATATCTTACAATTGAACCAGTGACCTAATGACTCTCAGTTTCTTTCCGATTATGAGGTATAATGAAATGGTGTTAGTTATTAATTGAATCATATTATGTTCAAGAGGAGCACAGTAACCACTATGAAAAACGAATAAGGATGTTCTGGCACGAGTTCTTTGTGAAATTTTATAAATTTTTTATAATGCTGTGTATACTGTATTGGTGTTTTTCTTTCTGACTTACTTCACTCTGTATAATAGACTTCAGTTTCATCCACCTCATTAGAACTGATTCAAATGTATTCTTTTTAATGGCTGAGTAATACTCCATTGTGTATATGTACTACAACTTTCTTATCCATTCATCTGCTGATGGACATCTAGGTTGCTTCCACGTCCTGGCTATTATAAACAATGCTGCAATTAACATTGGGGTACACGTGTCTCTTTCAATTCTGGTTTCCTCGGTGTGTATGCCCAGCAGTGGGATTGCTGGGTCAAATGATATATGGAATTTAGAAAGATGGTAATGATAACCCTGTATGTAAAACAGCAAAAGAGACACAGATGTATAGAACAGTCTTTTGGACTCTGTGGGAGAGGGCGAGGGTGGGATGACTTGGGAGAACGGCATTGAAATACGTATAATATCATATGTGAAACAAATCGCCAGACCAGGTTTGATGCATGATACAGGATGCTCAGGGCTGATTCACTGGGATGCCCCAGAGGGATGGGATGGGAAGGGAGGTGGGAGAGGGGTTCAGCATGGGGAACAAGACTACATCTGTGGTGGATTCATGTTGATATATGGCAAAACCAATACAACACTGAAGTAAAAAAAAAATAATAATAAATAAAATTATGAAAAACAAAAACAAACAAACAAAAAATAAAAACAAAAAACTCAAACCACAAAGAAATAATTAAGAGTTGTAACATGTGTGGGAAAACAAGAATGCTTTATCTTGTCACTGGGATTCTTGTAAATCCAATCACAATGCTGATAACAATACACCCATAAAGAAAGCATAAGCAACAATAGGAAATTTATTTAATTAAAAATTATATACCAATGATCTGTAATGTTAAAAATAACAGTATGGTCTTTGTTCATGACAATTTTGATGCACTTTTTATAACAGGGAAAGATGAATTACTGTACACATCAATAATTCAGTTCACTTTAGTTGCTCAGTCATGTCCTACTCTTTGAGACACCATGAATTGCAGCACCCCCAGCCTCCCTATCCATCACCAACTCCCGGCGTTCACTCAGACTCACGTCCACCGAGTTGGTATTGCCGTCCAGCCGTCTCACCCTCTGTCATCCCCTTCTTCTCCTGCCCCCAATCCCTGCCAGAATCAGAGTCTTTTCCAATGAGTCAACTCTTCACATGAGGTGGCCAAAGTACTGGAGTTTCAGCTTTAGCATCAGTCATTCCAAATAAATCCCAGGGCTGATCTCCTTCAGAATGGACTGGTTGGATCTCCTTGCAGTCCAAGTGATTCTCAAGAGTCTTCCCCAAACCACAGTTCAAAAGCATCAATTCTTCAGCACTCAGCCTTCTTCACAGTCCAACTCTCACATGCATACATGACCACAGGAAAAACCATAGCCTTGACTAGACGGACCTTAGTTGGCAAAGTAATGACTGCTTTTGAATATGCTATCTAGGTTGGTCATAACTTTCCTTCCAAGGAGTAAGCATCTTTTAATTTCATGGCTGCAAACACCATTTGCAGTGATTTTGGAGCCCCCCCCCCCCCCCCCCGCTAAAAAGCCTGACACTGTTTCCACTGTTTCCCCATCTATGTCTCATGAAGTGATGGGACCAAATGCCATGACCTTCGTTTTCTGAATGTTGAGCTTTAAGCCAACTTTTTCACTCTCCTCTTTCACTTTAATCAAGACGTTTTTTAGTTTCTCTTCACTTTCTGCCATAAGGATGGTGTCATCTGCATATCTGACGTTACTGATATTTCTCCCGGTAGTCTTGATTCCAGCTTGTGCTTATTCCAGTCCAGCATTTCTCATGATGTACTCTGCATAAAGTTAAATAAGCAGGGTGACAATATACAGCCTTGACATACCCCTTTTCCTATTTGGAACCAGTCTGTTGTTCCATGTCCAGTTCTAACTGTTGCTTCCTGACCTGCATACAGATTTCTCAAGAGGCAGGTTAGGTAGTCTGGTATTCCCATTTCTTTCAGAATTTTCCATGCTTATTGTGATCCACACAGTCAAAGGCTTTGGCATAGTCAATCAAGCAGAAATAGATGTTTTTCTGGAACTCTCTTGCTTTATCCATGATCCAGCAGATGTTGGCAATTTGATCTCTGGTTCTTCTGCCTTTTCTAAAACCAGCTTAAACATCTGGAAGTTCACGGCTCACGTATTGCTGAAGCCTGGCTTGGAAAACTTTGAGCATGACTTTACTAGCATGTGAGAGGAGTGCAATTTTGCAGTATTTGAACATTCTTTGGCATTGCCTTTCTTTGGGATTGGAATGAAAGCTGACCTTTTCCAGTCCTATGGCCACTGTTAAGTTTTCCAAATTTGCTAGCATATTGAGTACAGCACTTTCACAGCATCATCTTTCAGGATTTGAAATAGCTCAACTGGAATTCCATCACCTTGTCTAGCTTTGTTCTTAGTGATTCTTTCTAAGGCCCACTTGACTTCACATTCCAGGATATCTGGCTCCAGGTAAGTGATTACATCATTGTGATTATCTGGGTCATGAAGGTCTTTTTTGCATAGTTCTGTGTATTCTTGCCACCTTTTCTTGATATTTTCTGCTTCTGTTAGGTCCATACCATTTCTGTCCTTTATCAAACCCAACTTTATATGAAATTTTCTCTTGGTATCTCTAATTTTCTTGAAGATATCTCTAATCTTTCCCATTCTGTTCTTTTCCTCTATTTCTTTGCATTGATCACTGAAAAAGGCTTTCTTATCTCTTCTTGCTATTCGTTGTAACTCTGCATTCAGATGCTTATATCTGTCCTTTTCTCTTTCGTTGTTTGCCTCTCTTCTTTTCAGAGCTATTTGTAAGTCCTCCCCAGACAGCCACTTTGCTTTTTTGCATTTCTTTTCCATGGGGATGGTCTTGATCCCTGTCTTCTGTACAATGTCACAAACCTCATTCCATAGTTCATCAGGCACTCTATCTATCCGATCTAGGCCCTTAAATCTATTTCTCACTTCCACTGTATAATCATAAGGGATTTGATTGAGTCATACCTGAATGTTCTAGCGGTTTCCCTACTTTCTTCAATTTGAGTCTGAATTTGATAATAAGGAGTTCATGATCTGAGCCACAGTCAGCTCCTGGTCTTGTTTTTGTTGACTGTATAGAGCTTCTCCATCTTTGGCTGCAAAGAACATAAACAATCTGATTTCAGTGTTGACCATCTGGTGATGTCCAGGCGTAGAGTCTTCTCTCGTGTAGTTGGAAGATGGTGTTTGCTATGACCAGTGCATTTTCTTGGCAAAACTCTATTAGTCTTTGCCCTGCTTCATTCCATATTGCAAGGCCAAATTTTCCTGTTACTCCAGGTGTTTCTTGACTTCCTACTTTTGCATTCCAGTCCCCTATAATGAAAAGGACATCTTTTTTGGGTGTTAGTTCTAAAAGGTCATGTAGGTCTTCGTAGAAATGTTCAACTTCAGCTTCTTTGGCATTACTGGTTGGGGCATAGACTTGGATTACTGTGATACTGAATGGTTTGCCTTGGAAACGAACAGAGATCATTCTGTCGTTTTTGAGATTACATCCAAGTACTACATTTTGGACTCTTTTGTTGACCATGATGGCTACTGTATTTCTTCTGAGGGATTCCTGCCCGCCGTAGTAGATATAATGGTCATCTGAGTTAAATTCATCCATTGCAGTCCATTTTAGTTTGCTGATTCCTAGAATATCGATGTTCACTCTTGCCATCTCCTGTTTGACTGCTTCCAATTATCCTTGATTCATGGACCTGACATTCCAGGTTCCTATGCAATATTGCTCTTTACAGCATTGGACCTTGCTTCTATCACCAGTCACATCCACAGCTGTGTATTTTTTTTTTCCCCTTGGCGCCATCCCTTCATTCTTTCTGGAGTTATTTCTCCACTTATCTCTAGTAGCGTGTTAGGTGCCTACTGACCTGGGGAGTTCCTCTTTCAGTACCCTATCATTTTCCTATTCATACTGTTCATGGGTTTCTCAAGGCAAGAATACTGAAGTGGTTTGCCATTCTCTTTTCCAGTGGACCACATTCTGTCAGACCTCTCTAACATGACCCACCCATCTTGGGTTTCCCCATGGGCATGGCTTAGTTTCATTGAGTTAGATAAGGCTGTGGTCCTAGTGTGATTAGATTGACTAGTTTTCTGTGAGTATGGTTTCAGTGTGTCTACCCTCTGATGCCCTCTTGCAACACCAACCATCTTACTTGGGTTTCTCTTATATTGGGCGTGGGGTATCTCTTCACGGCTGCTCCAGCAAAGCATAGCTGCTGCTCCTTACCTTGGACAAAGGGTATCTCCTCACAGCCGCCCTTTCTGACCTTCAACATGGGATAGCTCCTCTAGGCCCTCCTGTGCCCGCGCAGCCACTGCTCCTTGGACGTGGGGTTGCTCCTCTCTGCCGCTGCCCCTGGCTTCGGTTGTGAGGTGGCTCCTCCCAGCTGCCCCTGACCTCCGATGCAGGGTAACTCCTTCGGCTGCCGACCCTGGCCTCAGACGTGGGGTAGCTCCTCTCAGCCGTTGCTGCACTCTCGGCCACTGCCCCTGACCTCAGACGTGGGGTAACTCCTCTTGGCCGCTGCCCTTCGGGCATGGGGTCCCCCTGGCTTCTGCCCCGGCTTCTGCCCCTGACCTCAGATGTGGGGTAACTTCTCTCGGCCACGCATATCTAATATTCACTCAAAGCACTTTTTTTCTAAATTAAAATTCATTTTGTGATTTTGGTGATGACTAGAAAAAATAAATAATACCTGCATGTCAATTCCTTTTCATCTCATTGAGAAAGAGCAGTGCATGTTAAAGGTAACTATGCAATTTTTCTATACCCTGGTAGCTAAGCTGGTAAAGAAGCCTTCTCCAATGCAGGAGACCCAGGCGCAGTTCCTGGATTGGGAAGATTCCCTGGAGAAGGAATAGATACCCACTCCAGTATTCATGGGCTCCCTGGTGGCTTAGATATATATTTTTAGGCTCCAAAATAACTGCAGATGGTGACTGCAGCCATGAAATTAGAAGATGCTTGCTCTTTGGAGGAAAAGTTATGACAAACCTAGACAGCATATTCAAGAGACATTACTTTGCCAACAAAGCTAGTCAAAGCTATGATTTTTCCAGAAGTCAGGTATGGATGTGAAATTTGGATGATAAAGAAGGTTGAGCATCGAAGAATTGATTCTTTTGACCTGTGGTGTTGGAGAAGACTCTTGAGTCCCTTGGACTGTAAGGAAATCAAACCAGTCAACCCTGAAGGAAATCAACCCTGAATATTCATTGGAAAGACTCATGCTGAAGCTGAAACTCCAATACTTGGGCCACCTGATGTGAAGAGCTGACTCTTAGAAAAGACCCTGATGCTGGGAAACTTTGAAGGCCAGAGAAAGGGATGAAATAGGATGAGGTGATTTGATGGTATTACTGACTCAATGGACATGAGTTTGAGCTAGCTCCAGGAAATGCAAGCTCCAGGTAAGCCTGGTGTGCTGCAGTCTTTGGGGTCACACAAGATTGGCACACAACTGAGCTACTGAACGGTAACAACAAATACAATTTTTACTCAGTATTGGAGTAAAATTTGTAAACTTTAATATAAATGAATTACATTGTGTAACTTTTCAACAACCAATGAGCAGAAATGTGTAGAAACTGCAAAAATATGCAATTTTATTCTAAATTTACCTGTATATGAAGGCAAAGTTGAGATAAAAGGATCTGATTCTGTGGGGTTTTTTTGTATATTTGTCTTAATTATGAATATGGAAAATGTTTCTTAATGAAACTGATAATGCAGAAAAGACCACCTCTATGATTATAAAAACTTAATTGAACACTAAGCAAATTTTTTCAATATTTTTCATAGCCTTAAATTATTAAGTGTAACATATTTTATATATAAGATAAATTTTTCCAAATAAATTTTAATGTTTAGGGTAAGATAATAGGATCTTTAGCAACAATAATATATTTGTATTGTAAAATATTTAGTTCTTCCAGGAAAAAATATGCATAAAATATATATGTGCTTTTTTAAGAATAAAATCACCACTGCACAAAATACCAAAGTTAAAAAATCGGTGAAATGACTTAGAAGACCCTGCCCAATTCCAATTTCCTTCAGGCCTTAAATATGCCACTATAATCTCTGGTTCATTAATCCTTGATTAGTTAGTATTATATAATCATTAGTAAAAGTCATCTATTATATTTTAATTCATCATTTTGTTTAGTATTTTTATTGTTTATAAATCCCTGTACATACTTGAGTTTTAAACATATTACTGTGTTCATTTTTATTATCTTTGTGTCTGTGCGTGTGTGTACAAGCTTCCATTTATACTTCTTTTTTATTATATATTTTTTCCATTTTCCTTTGAAATTTAATTTAGAAATTCTTCATGACCCTTAAGTAAAATTGGGTTCCTCCAAAGTAGCTTTGCCTTTCTATCTGCCAAACACCTAGAGGTACCTTGCAAGATTTCCAATTTGTGATTTTGTTTGTTTGTTTTGCTTCTTGACTTCATACAAATTGTGAATTTTGGCTACAGATTTGCATAATGAACTGTGTGAATATAAATTTTCAGTGTTCCTTTTTACATATTTTTGGTTATTGTTATTGTTGTTCCAGTTGGTAGGAACTTACAAGGATTAATTTTTCATATAATACTCAAAGAGTATATTTCAAAGCCCCGCTATTACAGATTCTGGCTTAGGTGTTCAGCAGCTCCTTTGCTGTCCTCCCCATGTATGGTCTAGTGTTGGGCCTTATCTGCTAACTATGATGCCTTAAAAAACTGAAGTCAAGCTCAAAGGGTTTGGGAGACCTCTGGTAAAATATTGCTGCAGGAAAACACTGTTATGCTTTGACTTCTTCTTCACTCAGGTCTCTAACATTCTTATTAGATAACTGAGGATTTTAAAGAGATATATTTTGTATTTTATCCAGAATTATTAGCTGCTTCAGCTCAGGGGTGATTCAGATAACCAGCCTGCCAGATTAATAGAAACGGACATCTGGGTTTTTGTTTGTCAGTTTCTTTATTTAATTTTAAAATTATAATCTTTCAAATGGTTTAATCAGTGAGACTTCCATTATTCCTTACCAGTTAATTGTTTTCTCTACTCCTTGTAGAAAGAAATTAAAGCCTATTCTTTGTAATGAGCACTGTTAAATTCATGCTCAAATTCTGAAATAAAAACTGACAAATATAGCTTAAAGACCAAGGAATCCAAGAGTATATTAGAAATTCACTCTATGGCAACCTGTCATGTTGAAGCATACAAACACCAAGTCATGAAATGTGTTATTCCTCTTGTCTCAATGTGTGATTTAACCTTAATCCTTAGGAAGAACTAAATTCATAATTCCTTACTGTAATTTCATCTCTTAAATCAAAGCAGTTTCTGCTATTCCTGGATATTTATAATTATTTGATAGGAATTTTTAATTTACTACAGATTAAAAAAATAGGAAATACTTAACTAATGATATATGTAACCTGATTTACAGCTTGAACTATTTACTGTGCATCAGGTCATTGATGCTTAGGTGGAAAATTACATATTTTGTCATTTTCTAACAGTGTTATTTAAAAACTCAGGTTTAAAATAATATATTTTATTTGTTATTAATATTTCTGAGTATTCAGTGATGTAATATACATTTGCTAGACCAATGTGCAGCACTGTTGATGCTGATAATTTGAAAACTTTCCCCTAAGACACTTATGTCCTCTTCCTAGGTGGATGAATGGCCACATGAGGAAACACATAATGGGCTTATGTGTTCAGTCTTATGTTGTATAATATTTCTTTCAAATGGCAACATTTGATACATTAATTTAACATTTTAGATGAATTTCAAGTCTGTGTGTGTATTTGAAATATATGATAAATTTTATTTATATAAAGGATGAACACTTTGCATTTTATATATTTTTAAAATCAGGGTGAACTAAATTTATAACTTAATAAAAGACTTACTTTCTTAGAAGCCTCTGATTTCTAGGAAGTTGACCAACTCACAACTTTATTAAACTGCTAATAATGTCAGGCTAATTTCTGAAATTCACTGTGAGTGGAAACTATTCAGAAAATAATGCAGGTTGGGTTTTGAAAAGTGTGACTTTTCCTAATGTACTCTTTCACCCATTTATTTTCTCTGTATTATCTGAGAGATGAAATTAGGCCTATTGTCAAGAGTTCATAATTAAAATGCCATTGTTATTCAGTGCTTGTATTATACCCAAAATAATGATCAAAGATTAACTAACAGTCAAAAGGCAGTGGTTTAGAAAACAAGCAAACACAAACACACACACACACATAACTGGCAATTAAAGTTAGAAGTACATAGTAAATGGCAAAATCCCTTCTTAGTGATGGAGTATATACTGCAACTGAATGTAAAAATATCAAAGGTGATAGTGACAGAAATTAATTTTGTTTATATCATGAACATTTACAGTAGACACGACACCCAAGCAAGTTCATAGAGTCATGAAAATTGAAAACACAAAAGACTTATTAAGGCCATCAAGTTCATCTCACACCCAGTGAAAGCTTGTTTAGAACACGAATGATATATGATTCTTATTCTTAGTTTTCTCTAGTTTGAAATATGTTGAGAAGTAAAGATTTGCTCTTCCTCATTTTAATTCAGTATAGTCCCAACCCGACACATCTCTCTTATCACAAACATGCTCCATGTGTGTACCTGGAGCTCTCAAAAAATATTGCCCTTTCTGAGGCATAGCCAATTTTATCTGTTCTGTGCCTTTTCATAGCTTTTCATACTGTTGAAATGGGCTCTCTGTTTTTTTCCATAAACATTTCCCCCAGTTTTTTTTTTTTTAAGTCATCACAAAGGCTATCACTTACATGAAGGATTTCCTTAGCACTTCAATTTTTTTTTTTTACTTTTACTTTTTAATTTCTTAACATTTTATTTTAAATTAATTTTAAACTTACAGAAAAGCTGCAAAGAGTAAAGAAATCCTATATTCTTTTTCCATTCTTCTCAGTGTTAATACATTATTAGTTGTAGTACAATTATTAAAAGTATGCAATTAATATTGTTAAAATACTGTTTAAAAATTATAGAATATTCAGTTGTTGCCAATTTTCCACTCTTGTCCTTATGTTGGAAACCTGCAGCTAGATATAAGAGAATGGAATTCATGGAACAAATTGTAGCCAGAGATCATTTATTTGGGAGTCATAAAAATATAAAGTATCTAAAGTCATGGTTTTTTAAAAGATTATCTAGGAAGTGACTGTAGCTTCGTTATCACTGGAAGCATCTATCATTCAGAATCTGGGAAGATGATAATTCAGCAAAGAGATAGAAAAGAACCATCTATGAGGGCTGAGGCTGACATCAACTATAAAGAGAATACTGATGGTGTAAGAAAAGATTATTAATTTTTTTTACAAAGCTAATTTTTAATACAAAAAGTATTTAAATAGGAAATATGGGATTTGATCCTATACATACAAAGCAAAAGTTTAAACGTTTGATAATTTTTAAAAAAGGAAAGACTGTTGATAGGTACAGACCCAGATATGTTCATAGATATTAGTATTGGTATATGTAAAAATTCTCTTCTGTTTAGCTTTTATTTTTTCACAGTGGAAAAAAAAAAAAATTACCAGCTGAGAGTGAGGCCTGGGAGGAGGTTGTGAAAATAAGGGTACTTAATGGAAGCGTTCTTTGGAAGGAATGATGCTAAAGCTGAAACTCCAGTACTTTGGCCACCTCCAGCGAAGAGTTGACTAATTGGAAAAGACTCTGATGCTGGGACAGATTGGGGGCAGGAGGAGAAGGGGACGACAGAAGATGAGATGGCTGGATGGCATCACTGACTTGGTGGGCGTGAGTTTGAACTCCGGGAGTTGGTGATGGACAGGTAGGCCTGGCGTGCTGCAATTCATGGGGTCTCAAAGAGTCGGACATGACTGAGCAACTGAACTGAACTGAATGGAAGCAAATTTAATGATCAAAGTTCAAATTTCAGAGCCTTAACAAAAGGACACAGGAAAGGGCTTCTTATCAGTTTGTCTGAATAATTTTCTTTTGTCTACGGAGTGGAATATTTCCAAGTCCACTTTGATCCAGCCTCTGTCCAAAGTTTGGCCCCCATAGACTTGCAACAAGAGGCTTTATCCAGATTGTAGAAGGGATAGGTAGGTGGAATGTAGAGAAAGAGTAAAAATTAGTACATTGATCCTCAAGTGACCCATAATTTGTACTCACATTTTAATGTTAAGAATGAATCACTTGGTTCCAGTTAACTGTGACAAGGCCAAGTACTAACACCAGGCATAGGAAATGGCTTTATTGAGCATCTGGATTATCTTTGCTAGAATAAGGTCAAAGATTTAAGGGGACATATTATTTTAAGTCATTAAGAAAATAAAGATTATTAGATATAGGAAAACTGCTGAGCAGAACGAAAGTCTCCCTTGAGATTCATAGATTTAAAGTGAGTATATTTAGCATAGTTTAATATTAGTTCTTAAAGTTATGGTCCTGGTTTTAAAGTTAGTATAATGTTTGGTTATGATGCTTCTGCCTGTGGGGAAATAGGATAAGAGTTGAACTTAAATATACTAGAGTTTTGTTGGGAAGTTTCGAATGAAGGAGGCAACAGAAATATGGGGATAAACAAAGGAGTGATTAGAGAATTGATAGGAATCCAAGCTCAATAGGGAATAATAGTAAATAAAGACAAAAACTGTGAGTAACAATGTAAAGATTATATGGTCAACAGACTGTGAGAAAAAGAAAAAAATATGTTGAGTCAGGGACCAGAGGGAATGAAGTAGAAATGCAGAAACTGTGGTCAGAGAGTAAAGGGCTTATAATCGGGTAGGACAATTAGAGATGGGGTAAAGGAAAGGATCATTAGAGGTGAAAACGTTGGAAGCATCCTCTATAAGAAAGTTGAAATAAGTATGAACTATTGACAGGAGAAATAGATCAGGAGCTAAATCTTCAAGTGATAAAGGATTAGACCCAGAGACTGTGGATGACTGTACGATTTTCAAGAGTTTTATAGACCACAGAGGGTCATTTGTAAATGACAAAGAAGGTGAGGAAGATGCCTATTCAATCTTTAGGTAGTGATACATTTGAGAGAAAAAGCAGCTATCATTAGAGAGCTGAAAAGAAAGTGAAGCTTCAGAGCACAGTAAGCATTTTATAACAAGGTAGTGAAGGAACTCTAGAAACAAGGAATTTTGCTGTTGAAAAAGCATTAATATATGGTCAAATACAGACAAGTACGGTCAAATAAAAGATTCATTATTGTCCAGAGAAGTCAGATTGAGTCAGATGAGGTATTTACAGAGTTATTTCAGGATGAGAGTCTTGTTAATGAGGGATGATATTAGGGAAGTAATTAATTTCATCAGTGTTGATCAGTTCATTGTTACTTTGTATCTTTTCCCAGCTCTCCCTGGAGCTCTATCCCTTTGTTCAGGTTACAGTTTAATCTCACAAAGCTACACACTTAGCTACATACACACACAAACAGAAAAGGAGATATAACCAGGAAGATAAATCACATGCATAATACTTGAGGCCAGAATGTAAATCTATAAAAATGTCCTATGCAACATAAAGAAATTGTTTCTGCAAGTATTAGAGGATTTTTGTGTTTTTTGGTCAATGGTCTTCTTGCGAAGGAAAGTAAATTATTATCTAAAATCAAGTGGACCATTTTCCTGTGACTAAAATCATCGGTATTTGGAAATACTGAGGGATCCTTGCAGTGATTTAAAGCTTAAAAAATTATAATATTTTGTTAAATTTATTAAGGGCTATTATAGTCCTAAAGAGAGACAACTATGGCAAATAAATGCAGGCTTAGCAACAAAAAAATGCCACCAGAGTTTTAATTAATGCATGTTCTTATTGATCTTTACTAATAGGAATGATGAAATGTTATATGATTATTAGATTAAAATATGAATAACAAAAATCTATCTTTTGTTAAGATTTAAACCACCCAATACTTAATATAATGGTTTTGTAGTCTCCATTGGTAGTAATCACAACCAGTTTTCTTTTATTTCAAGGTACAGTTGGTTGTACTAAAATACTTGCTTTGAAAATACAAATTGGCTCCAGTTTGGCTGATATACTAAAGAACTGTTTGAACAAAATGCAAATTTTGCTGTCTATGTGGTCGCACAGAGTCAGACACGACGGAAGCAGCTTAGCAGCAGCAGCAAACTTATCAAGAGAAACACTAGGTAAACACAGAAAACTAGCTAGCTGTATCAAGCCACTAGGGCTTATACAAATTGTACTCCTTCTAACATCTCTGCCAACTTCCTTGGTTCCCAACGTGTGTTAGAACTTCCCATTCTATTTCAGAGAACCCTCCTTCCACATTTTCCGATAAGCCCCAACATGTGATAATCCTAATACACACCTCTGCAAGCAACCATCAGATGTTTCTTTCTTAAAAGCTATGTGTCACTGATGAAGTTTTTGAGTGCTGGTAACTTAATCTTATTTTTTTATGTAAGTCTTATAGTTTTTGTTTCATGGCTTTATATAGCATGATAATTTTTAGGAAGAACTAACTGCACTGGAAATTTACACACCTCAGCCTCCCTTCAGTGAGGTAGACTAGATCGTGTAACTTATTTTGGCTAAATAGACTGTGAGCAGAAGTAACATGAAACTTGTGGGTCAAGGGCTAAGATCACACGCCCACAAAACTCCAACTCTCTCTTATTCTTTCTTATAACATGGGAGGAAATTGTTCCAGACAGTGCAGCAGCTGCAGGAAGGTAGAAACTCTGTCAATTAGATCATTTTCTCTGCATGAAGGACAGTTTCTTTCAAGAAAATCTGTAACAGTATCATGCTTTATATAAAAGAAAAATAAATATTTATAATCTTAAGCCACTGAGATTTTGAGGTTATCTCTTATTGGAATAGAACTAATAATATCTTGACTTGAAAAGAATTAATTGCTTGAATTTGGGGTATAGAGTGTTTCACCATAAACCTATTTTGGAGTTTTTAACATTCATCTTTATTAATTTACCTTAAAATTATATGAGGTGTAAGTAAGTGAAGTCGCTCAGTCATGTCCAACTCTTTGCGACCCCATGGATTGTAGCCTACGAGGCTCCTCTGTCCATGGGATTTTCCAGGCAAGAGTACTGGAGTGGTTGCCAATTTCCTTCTCCAGAGGATCTCCCCATCCAGGGATTGAGCCCGGGTCTCCCACATTGAAGGCAGATGCTTTACCGTCTGAGCCACCAGGGAAACCTCAGATTAAATGAGTCCAGGCCCGTACACATACCCTAGTCTTATCAGTATTTCCACTCTTAAACCTTAGTCATAAAACTCCTCACCAAACTCCACTGATTGGGACACACAGTTTTTGAGGGCAAGAGCCTGCTCTCTCCCCTTTGCCTGGTAAAGCAATAAGCTATTTTTTTCTACTTCACCCAGAAATCTGTCCCCAAGATTTGATCGGCTCTGGTGCAGAGGCCAAGCTCATGGCATCAGTTACACAGTATATATGTAGCTCCAATCTAATCTTTTTTTTTTTTTTTTTTTTTTTTTTTTTTTTAAATTTTTAGTTTTTTATTTTTTAAATTTTAAAATCTTTAATTCTTACATGCATTCCCAAACATGAACCCCCCTCCCACCTCCCTCCCCAGAACATCTTTCTGGGTCATCCCCATGCACCAGCCCCAAGCATGCTGCATCCTGCGTCAGACATAGACTGGCGATTCAATTCACATGATAGTATACATGTTAGAATGTCATTCTCCCAAATCATCCCACCCTCTCCCTCTCCCTCTGAGTCCAAAAGTCCGTTATACACATCTGTGTCTCTTTCCCTGTCTTGCATACAGGGTCGTCATTGCCATCTTCCTAAATTCCATATATATGTGTTAGTATACTGTATTGGTGTTTTTCTTTCTGGCTTACTTCACTCTGTATAATCGGCTCCAGTTTCATCCATCTCATCAGAACTGATTCAAATGAATTCTTTTTAACGGCTGAGTAATACTCCATTGTGTATATGTACCACAGCTTTCTTATCCATTCATCTGCTGATGGACATCTAGGTTGTTTCCATGTCCTGGCTATTATAAACAGTGCTGCAATGAACATTGGGGTACATGTGTCTCTTTCAATTCTGGTTTCCTCGGTGTGTATGCCCAGAAGTGGGATTGCTGGGTCATAAGGTAGTTCTATTTGCAATTTTTTAAGGAATCTCCACACTGTTCTCCATAGTGGCTGTACTAGTTTGCATTCCCACCAACAGTGTAGGAGGGTTCCCTTTTCTCCACACCCTCTCCAGCATTTATTGCTTGCAGATTTTTGGATCGCAGCCATTCTGACTGGTGTGAAGTGGTACCTCATTGTGGTTTTGATTTGCATTTCTCTAATAATGAGTGATGTTGAGCATCTTTTCATGTGTTTGTTAGCCATCCGTATGTCTTCTTTGGAGAAATGTCTATTTAGTTCTTTGGCCCAGTGTGAATCTCAGACTCCTTTCGGTGGCTCAGACAGTAAAGCCTCTGCCTGCAGTGCAGAAGACCCAGGTTTGATCCCTGGGTTGGGAAGATCCCCTGGAGAAGAAAATGGCAACCCACTCTAGTACTCTTGCCTGGAAAATTCCATGGACCGAGAGGTTCCTCAGAGCCTGGTAGGCTATAGTCCATTGGGTCACAAAGAGTTGGACATGACTGAGTGACTTCACTTTCTCTTTCACTTTTCTCCTGCTCTTAATATAATGAAGTACTGTGCACCAATCATGAGAAAATATAAATATACAGTAAAGAGATAGGGAGGACAGAAATAATTGTATTCATTTACATGTAAAGCAAATTTAAGAGTTAATGAAAAATATAAATATTCAGGCACATATTGTATATTGAAAAATAATTACAATGGAAAATGTAAGGGTTTATACTGAGATAATTGGCATGTCAAACAGTATAAATAAGAAAGAATTCACAGCTAAAAACAACAGAGACAAATTAAAAAAAATTAGACAAAGACAAAATTCTAAAAATCTTCTGAAGAGTGTAAGCTATAAATAATAAGAATTACACTGACATGCTTCTCAGTGAAAATACTGACTATAAAAAGACAATGGAGTAATATTTTCAAAATATCAAAAGAAAATAACTGGAATTTTGTATCCAGTAAAATAATTTGAATATCAGGAAAAATAAATTTATTAAGTATTAAGGGTCATATTAAGTTCAGAAATTTAACCAATCTTATTTTTGGAAATAAACTTGAAGAAATATCTGAACAAAGGGAAAAAAATTCATGAGGACATTATAAAATATGATTAGTGAGAGTGACTAAGAGGCTAACAAGATTTGCTACTTTAGTAATAAGCAGTCACAAAAAGGTAATATAGGTGTATTAGTGAGGGTTCTCCAGAGAAACAGAAGCTATAGGTTAATATTAATACATTATATAATTTTATATTAAATATATTATATATACATTGTATATATTCAATAGAATACAAACCCAACATATACTGGAATATTACTATTCCAATTTTCTATTAGAACAGTGAGGTTCTGGCTCAGCGAGGTAGCTATAAACTGGAGACACAAGAAAGAGCCTGAGAGTGGGGAGTCCAATGGACTCCAGAATGGGACTAAAGATTTGAGAATCTAAATTGCTGAGTGAAGAAGATGGATGTCACAATTCAAACTTCCAGGCAGAGCAGGTAAATTCTCTCTTCCTCCACTTTTTAGTTCCATGAATAGACCTGAAAGTCCTCAGTGGATTGGATGATGCCCACCCATGCTGGGGAAGGCAAATTGTTTGACTCAGTTTACTGATTCAAATTCCAAGCCCTTCTGGAAACACTAATACACAGACACATCCTAAAATACACAGAAATTCAAGCTTTTAAGTTGGCATGTAAAATTAACTATCACAGTAGGTATAAAAAATACTGAAGATAGATTTTATGTAATAGCAACATAATCGATTTTTAGATTTTCTTAGTCTGTTCAGGCTGCTATTAAAAAAAAAAAAAAACAAACTACAATTGTTATTGCTCAGAGTGCTGGAGGTCAGGCAGTTCAAGATTTTGGTGTGGGCAATCTGGTGTGGACTACAAGGAGATCCAACCAGTCCATTCTGAAGTAGATCAGCCCTGGGATTTCTTTGGAGGGAATGATGCTGAAGCTGAAACTCCAGTACTTTGGCCACTTCATGTGAAGTGTTGACTCATTGGAAAAGACTCTGATGCTGGAAGGGATTGGGGGCAGGAGAAGGGGACGACAGAGGATGAGATGGCTGGATGGCATCACTGACTCGGTGGACGTGAGTCTGAGTGAACTGCGGGAGTTGGTGATGGACAGGGAGGCCTGGCGTGCTCCGATTAACGGTGTCGCAAAGAGTCGGACACGACTGAGCGACTGAACTGAACTGAACTGAATCTGGTGTCTGGTGAAGTGCGTGTGCATGCTTTTCAGAAAGAAATGACCAATTTTTCCACCAGTAGAAGTTCTGCCAAGTGAAGTTCATCTGAAGTGCTATATTCTTCTAACTAGGGAACTCCAAATGATTTACCACATATGAGAACCTAAGAAACAGTGGTGATGTTTTTACTTTCAAGTCAGTCTGATTAATCACAATGGAAGAAATGGAGTAAAGGCTTTGGAATGAAGGCCACCCATGAGATATTTTCCAATAGTAAGTGTAATATATTATGTACGAAGGACAATCAAAATAACAAGAAATAATGCCAAAATACTTAAGAATGATATACAGCTCCTTCTAATCTTATAGTTAATTATTTAATACATTTGGTTCTGAAATGCCCAAGTATTAAATCACACATTTTTTTATTCAAAAGAGTTAATTTGTTGAAGACTTTAAACTCTCTCAAATGTGAATATATATAAAAATAACAGCTGGCAATATAAATTTTAATCTCAAGGAATTTGAGTATAGTATGGTGGTAGTGATTTAGTTGCTAAGTCATGTTCAACTCTTTTGACCTCATGGACTGTAAAATAAGTAGATAATTTTTTTTTTTTGTAAAAACATTGCTTTGCTTCTGCAATTTTAAAAACTGTTATTGTTTCTATGTGTGGTAGTAGATAGAATCCATGTTTCTTCCTTAGTTTTGACTTCTTTTCAACTTGGCTCCAGTTAACCTTTGCAACTTGTTCAATGAGAAACTCCAGTGAACTGTATCACCACACACAATTAATGGCTGAGTGGTCTATAATAAATGAAAATGCCACCACTGCTTAGCAATTAGCTTATGGATCATCTCCAACCACTTAGAACCTCTTCCATCAGCAGCATTTAAACATGCTGTATGATTTAAATTATACTTAAAGTGAACAGCAATATTCAATTACTAGTAGGTTCATTGTGCAGAATTGTCACCATTATGATTAACAGCCCTTATGAAAAACAATTAATTTGGTGTCTTGTTGCTAGGTCAATTATAAAAGTTAATTCCCTTGAGGAAAGAATTATGTTTATCAATACACACTTTTATAATGCTTTGATCTAAAATCTTAACATTATCAATTGAAGAAAAAGTTGCAGAATTTAAGTAAGAAAATAAATATATCTTTAACATTATCCCAGAAAAATAATGCAGTCCATTAAAAAAAAAAATTGCTAAAAGAACATAGTGACAGCTAAAAGGGGATTAAAAGCTTCAGTTTACACAGAAATCAGGTATATTTTCTCATATTTCAAATATATCTTTGGGACTCAAATTACTCACATTCGAGGGAGGAATGGCAGTTAGACAAAGATGTTTGACTTCTTATAAAAGAGTTCAAGTACCGAAGAGATATGTGTTATTTCAAACTCAGTAACATTAAATGCATAAAGCTATCTCATCTGACCAAACCACTGAGCTAAAAAGAAAACAAGAAACAGAACACAACCTTTTTTCTTAAGCAAATGTTTTCAATAGATATAAAAAATAACTGTTCTTGACTTATTCATGATACCTTGGATGAGATCAGAGAAAACACCACTCTGTTCTTATGAAAATCATTGTCAGTTCATATTTATTGTCTTCCCTGAAGGGGATAGGATTTAATATCATTCTACTCTATGAAGCTCTCAGAATAAAAGGGTCAACAAGTTAGATGATGATGCTGTTAATGGTGATTATATCTGTCATCTTTATATTCATATTTGTGACAACTATACCTATTTGTAGTCCCAGTGGGTCTATTTGGATGATGTCTTAACCTCTTTTCTAGCTTTCTTTCCCAAAATTTTCATCTAATCTTATTAATTAATCCTTTACAATATATCTCATTTATGATTAATTTGTCTTTTCCCATTGATCAAATTCTTTTCTTGGGCCTATACAGAAGTTTCTGACATCATAAATTGTTATTACTCTGAGTTTCTCATGTCTTGACCAAAAATTAAAAAACAAATTCAATTCATATAACTACAAGATTGAAAGGAAACTTGAAAATAAAGGGTTTAACTATTTATTCATTGTATAAAGACTGCCAAATACCAGTATTGAGACATTTAGTGATTGTAGTTTGACTGGCAGTTTGGTGTCTCTCTTGATCTTATTGAACAATCTAACCATGAAAACAGGACAGGGTCTTCTGTGTACCAACATCACCCTATATATGTATTCAATATTGAATATTTTGCCTTTTCACAATGCATTGTAATAATGCTTACAAATGACTCTGCATCCCATTATAACCTAATAATAGTAAACTGCATTATTCATCTTTCACCTATATTTATATAGTTTATGGCCTAAATATTTGCTAAATGGATAAATGATTGAAGTGAAAACTGGTTGCTATTCATTTTTCTCAGAAAATATATTAAGAAACTATTGAGAACAGAGAGTTGTGCTAGGAGATGTACACACAGTTGTAAACAAAATATGATTTGATACTACTGTCCAATAATACTTCCTACTGATAATATTGGGCAAGCCAAAATCCATATCAGTGTAATATGACCCAAGAGCCACAAATTTGCTCTTAGACCAATTAGTCTGGTCAAAATCCAAAAATAAACTCTCAGGAATTTGCCAGTGGATGCAAATCAATAAGGGATAGCTATAAGTAGATTATAGAAAAAATAAAACTAAAAGAAAAAGAAAACACTAACAGTATCCCTAATTTATATATAACTTTATGGGTTATAAACTTTATGGGTTATTTGAGAATGATAGCTTTTTGATGCTCAAAAGAATATTGTAAAAGTAGATTTGATTTTGTTATTCCCATTTTACAGTCAAGCAAAGTAAGTCTCAAAAATTTAAGGGACTTTCATAAAGAAGGTATAGAAAATTGAATCAAGAAAGTTTGGCAGTCTAATTTCTCAAAATATAGTCTTTAGATCAATAGCATGCCTTGGAAATGTAAAATCTTAGATCTCAGGCATACAGAATCACATTCTGCCTTTGAACACATTTCTCATGTGATACATATGCATGTATGATATAGCATTTGAAAAAAAAAATGAGTCTAGTTCTTTTTATACTATATCATACCTATGCAAACCTGCATTCATTCAGCCTGGTGAGCAGAGATCATGATATACATTTGAGAGTATTTGTTTTACTTATTTTACAGTGAAAGAAGTTTTGGGGTAAAATAAGAGACTTAAAATGAATGACAAAAAAACGCACGAAAAAGTCAAACTTCAGTGTTTTGGTCAGTTGAATGCTTGGTGAATTGAACTAGGTGAAAACCAAGACCAGAATTTTAAGTGTAGGTGATTTCTGTACTCTTTCAAGATGTTAAATAAGATTTTTTTTGTTTTTGTTTTTGTTTTTTTCCTGTCATCACTTTGCCTAACAACTCACTGCATTTGTTCGAAGAGAGTTTGCTAATTGTGACAATTAATTAAAAATACAAAAATGAAATAGTGTCAGAGAATATCATTCTATAACACGCATGAGAAATTGTAATGCACATGATTGTCAAATTACATTAGAATGTGTATCATCTAAATATAAAACAGACTAAAGTGCAAGACCATCTATGAAGCTCTGGGGATTTGTTCTTTCATTTTGTCATTTATGTTGACTATTTCTTATTTCTCATGTCAATTCTTTTTTTTTTTTTTTCTCTCTCTCTCTCTCTCTTTCCACATGGGTGATGTGTTCTGCCCTCTCCCCGACCAGATCAGCCCCTCTGAGCCCACCCCATGCCAATTCTTAATACCAACATTTCAAAATGTCTCAGAATATTTTACATGAGAAAATATGAATAAATATATAAACATTTACTTTTGTTGGAGTTGCCCTATTCTAAGGGTTTTCCAAAATAAGGCTGAAAAATGTTTGAAGGACAACAAATTTCCTATTTGAAATCAAACAGATGATGGAATTCTGTTGAAGATGGAAAAAAAAAAAAGACATCTTTGATTCCACTTGGGTGAAAAAAATTCAAAAGTCTTAAATGTTTGAATATATAGATAAGCAGTTCCTCCTTTGGCTGCAAGTTCAAAGTGAAGATTCCTCTGCCCCATAGAGATTCATTCATTCTTGATATTGATAGGTTGTACTAAAATCTCTCCTGAAAATTCAGTTCTCAAACAGAATACAGCTTCTCAAAAGATGAAATTTCATAGCACTTCAAATAATACTGAAGCTTTTCTGTTCTACTGTCACTAGTCTTTAATGGTCTAAGGTTGTAATGATGGGTTCACAAATATTTAAAGGGCCAAAAAATACTTGGTGCATAGCTTTAGAGGGGGGTTAGAAAGAAATGCATCATGAAACAACTGCTTCAAAAGAAAAATGGTATGCTATGGTAAATTTATTTCACAAGATTAGCTTTCATGTGTTCAGCGTGGAATGCTGGGAAATCTAGGAACAACCTAAGGTTTCTTTCTTTTTTTTTTTTAAAGAGGATAACACCACTTCTTCTTTTATCCACTGCTTTGAGAAATATTTACTGTATGAACAAGACAAACCAAGTCTTCAATTCAATAAGAGGGGTCAGTTTAATGGAACACAATCGAGCCACACTTTTATTTAATTCCTTCACAAATACATTACCATCTAGTAAAATGTGCTATGAAGGAATTAAATAAAAATAAAATAAAAAAGAGACTGAGATATTGCTGAAAATTATTCATGTATGAAAGCTAAGGAAGCCAACTCTGAGGAGGTAATGTTTAAATCAAGGAAGTAAAAGATGATAAAGAATTAATCACTAGAATAGCCAGGAAATAACAAAGTATATAAAATAACTCTTTTTAGGCTATGAAGACAATCACACACACACACACACACACACACACACACGTTAGGTGTTATTTATTGAATGTCAAGTTTTAAATCCTTACTTAGACATTTATATTTTACATGCACTGTTATCTCATATCTTTCTTAAAACAACCTTGAGAAATCTGCGTATTATTTCTATGCAACAGATGGAAATTTCATGGGAAAACAAAGTTAAAAAAATTAAATACTTAAATATAACCAGTTTTTCTCTGAACACCAGAGGCCTCTCTTTCCCTTACCAAACAAGTTTCAAATATGCATTGTATAAACTATAAATGTTATAGGGAGTGCAAGACAGTTTAATTCAAGACTTCCAAATATTCCTATAAATTTTGAAGTTTTATAAAATATTTCCCTTTAATCTGTATGAGTTATAAGTAGGATGTGTGTGTGTGAAGTCGCTCAGTCGTGTCCAACTTTTTGTGACCCCATTGACTGTAGCCTACCAGGTTCCTCCATCCATGGAATTTTCCAGGCAAGAATACTGGAGTGGGTTGCCATTTCCGTCTCCAGGAGATTTTCCTGACCCAGGGATTGAACCCGAGTCTCCCGCATTGTAGGCAGACACTTTACCGTCTGAGCCACCAGGGAAGCTCTCATAAGTAGGATACCATATATAAAATTAAAATAAGATTTGAATACTATTTTGTTGTTTGTTGTATGCAATTCCCCATTACAAATTATTAAATACAAAGGAAATTTTAAAATTATTATTTCTGTGTAAATAAAAAATAATTTAAATGCAAACATAGTTACAATATACTTTGAGATTTATTATGTATCACTTACAAATGAGAAAATTGTCAACTACTGTCTCAGTATTCATCATTTGAAAAAGATGACTGTCACTTAATCATAAGAAAGTATAGAAATGCCATGGTGTCTATCATAAAATATACATATATGGAGAACCAGTGCAGATGGATGAATGCCAGTAGGGTGTATACAAAAATCTGACTGATATTTAAAGTTGGTTATAGCTTAAGTACAATGTCACAAACCTCTGTCCATAATTTTTCAGCCACTCTGTCTATCAAATCTAATCCCTTGAATCTATTTCTCACTTCTACTGTATAATCATAAGGGATTTGATATAGGTCATACCTGAATGGTCTAGTGGTTTCCCTACTTTTTTCAATTTCATTCTGAATTTGGCCATTAGTTCATGATCTGAGCCACAGTCAGCTCCTGGTCTTGTTTTTGCTGACTGTATAGAGCTTCTCCATCTTTGGCTGAAAAGAATATAATTAATCTGATTTTGTTATTGACCATCTGGTGATGTCCATGTGTAGAGTTTTCTCTTTTGTTGTTGGAAGAGGGTGTTTGCTATGACTAGTTCGTTCTCTTGGCAAAACTCTATTAGCCTTTGCTCTGCTTCATTCCATACTCCAAAGACAAATTTGCCTGTTATTTCAGGTGTTTCTTGACTTCCTACTTTTTCATTCCAGTTCCCTATAA
The DNA here is from genome assembly GCF_042477335.2 of Ovis canadensis. Lineage (NCBI taxonomy): Eukaryota > Metazoa > Chordata > Mammalia > Artiodactyla > Bovidae > Ovis > Ovis canadensis. Next base: position 68,377,644 of record NC_091250.1, read on the forward strand.
TGAAAAGGTCATCTGAGTTAAATTCACCCATTCCAGTCCATTTTAGTGAGCTGATTTCTAAAACGTTGATGTTCATTCTTATCATTTCCTATTTGACCACTTCCAATTTGCCTTGATCATGGACCTAACATTCCAGCTTCCTATGCAATATTGCTCTTTACAACATCGTACTTTACTTCCATCACCAGTCACAGCCACAACTGGATGTTGTTGTTGCTTTGACTCCATCTCTTCATTCTTTCTGGAGTTATTTCTCCACAGATCTCCAGTAGCATATTGGATGGATGAGTAAATTCTGGGAGTTGGTGATGGACAGGGAGGACTGGAGTGCTACAGTTCATGGGGTATCAAAGAGTTGGGCATGACTGAGTGACTGACTTCACATTCCAGGATGTTTGGCTCTAGGTGAGTGATCACACCATCGTGATTCTCTGGGTCATGAAGATCTTTTTTTTTGTACAGTTCTTCTGTGTATTCTGGGCACCTGTTCTTAATATATTTTGCCTATGTAAGGTCCATATCATTTCTATCCTTTTTCGAGCCCATCTTCCCTTGATATCTCTAATATTCCTGAAGAGATCACTTGTCTTTCCCATTCTGTTGTTTTCCTCTATTTCTTTGCATTGATTGCTGAAGAAAGTTTTCTTATTTCTCCTTGATATTCTTTGGAACTCTGCATTCAGATGCTTATATCTTTCCTTTTCTTCTTTGCTTTTCACTTCTCTTCTTTTCACAGATATTTGTAAGGCCTCTTCAGACAGACATTTTGCTTTTTTTCACTTCTTTTCCATGGGGATGGTCTTGATCCCTGTCTCCTGTACAATGTCATGAACCTCTGTCCATAGTTCATCAGGTACTCTGTCTATCAGATCTATGCCAGCAAATATGGAAAACTGAGCAGTGGCCACAGGATTGGAAAAGGTCAGTTTTCATTCCAATCCCAAAAAGGCAATGTCAAAGAATTCTCAAAATACCACACAATTGCCTCATCTCACACTAATAATGTCATGCTCAAAATTCTCCAAGCCAGGCTTCAGCAATATGTGAACTGTGAACTTCCTGATGCTCAACTTGGTTTTAGAAAATGTAGAGGAACCAGGGATCAAATTGCCAACATTATCTGGATCATTGAAAAAGCAAAATAATTCCAGAAAAAAAACTTATATTTCTGCTTTATTGACTATGCCAAAGCTGTTGACTGTGTGGATCACAACAAACTGTGGAAAATTCTGAAATAGATGGGAATACCAGACCACCTGACCGGCCTCTTGAGAAACCTGTATGCAGGTCAGGAAAGCAACAGTTAGAAATGGACATGAAACAACAGATTGTTTCCTAGGAGTACGTCAAGACGACTGTATATTGTCACACTGCTTATTTAACTTATATGCAGAGTACATCATGAGAAATGCTTGGCTGGAAGAAGCACAAGCTGGAATCAAGATTGCCGGGAGACATATCAATAACCTCAGATATGCAGATGACACCACCCTTATGGCAGAAAGTGAAGAGGAACTAAAAAGCCTCTTAATGAAAGTGAAAGAGGAGAGTGAAAAGGTTGGCTTAAAGCTCAACATTCAGAAAACGAAGATCATGGCATCTGGTCCCATCACTTCATGGAAAATAGATGGGGAAACAGTGGAAACAGTGTCAGACTTTATTTTGGGGGGCTCCAAAATCACTGCAGATGGTGACTGCAGCCATGAAATTAAAAGACACTTACTTTTGGAAGGAAAGTTATGACCAACCTAGATAGCATATTGAAAAGCTGAGACATTACTTTGCCAACTAAGGTCCATCTAGTCAAGGCTATGGTTTTTCCAGTAGTCATGTATGGATGTGAGAGTTAGACTGTGAACAAAGCTGAGCACTGAAGAATTGATACTTTTGAACTGTGGTGTTGGAGAAGACTCTTGAGAGTCCCTTGAACTGCAAGGAGATCCAACCAGTCCCTTCTGAAGGAGATCAGCCCTGAGTGTTCTTTGGAAGGAATGATGCTAAAGCTGAAACTGCAATACTTTGGCCATCTCATTCAAAGAGTTGACTCATTGGAAAAAACCCTGATGCTGGGAGGGTTTGAGGGCAGGAAGAGAAGGGGATGACAGAAGATTAGATGGCTGGATGGCATCACTGACTTGATGGACATGAGTTTGAGTGAACTCTGGGAGATGGTGATGGACAGGGAGGCCTGGCGTGCTGTGATTCATGGGATCACAAAAAGTCGGACACAACTGAGAGACTGAACTGAACTGAGTGACTGAGCTGAACTGACTGATTGCTTAAGTGAAATTTATACTCTCAAACATGCAATATACATCAATGAAAAACAGTATATAATATTTTGAGTATATAAGTTTATAAATAGAGAAGGCAGAAGAAAGTTAGGCCTTTAACTAAATTTAAATTTAGTAGTGAAGTGAAAGTGTTAGTTGTTCAGTTCTGTCCAAGTCTGCAACACCATGCACTGTGGTCACTCGGCTCTTCTGTCTGGAATTTTCCTAGCAAGAATTAGTTCAATTCAGTTCAGTTCAGTCACTCAATTTTGTCTGACTCTTTGCAACCCCATGGACAGTAGCAGGCCAGGCTTCTCTATCCATCGCCAGCTCCTGGAGCTGCTCATGTCCATGACTCATGTCCATCAAATCAGTGATGCCATCCAGTCATCTCATCCTCTGTCATTCCCTTCTCCTCCTGCCTTCAATCTTTCCCAGCACTGAGGTCTTTTCCGTGAGTTAGATCTTTGCATCAAGTGGCCAAACTATTGGAGTTTCAGCGTCAGCATCAGTCCTTCCAATGAATATTCAGTACTGATTTCCTTTGGGATTGACTGGTAGATCTCCTTGCAGCCCAAGGGACTCTGAAAAGTTTTCTCCAATACCATGGTTCAAGAGCATCAATTATTTAGCACTCAGATTTCTTTATAGTCCAACTCTCACATCCATACATGACTACTGGAAAAACCATAACTTTGACTGCATAGACCCTAGTTGGCAAAGTCATATCTGTGTTTTTTAATATGCTGCCTAAAGTGGTCATAGCTTTTCCTCCAAGGAGCAAGTTTCTTTTAAGTTTATGGCTGCAGTCACCATCTGCAGTGATTTTGGTGCTCAAATAATAGTCTCTCACTATTTTCATTGTTTCCGCATCTTTGCCATAAAGTGATGAGACCGAATGAATTTTAAGCCAACTTTTTCGATCTCCTCTTTCACTTTCTTCAAGAGGCTCTTTAGTTCTTCTTTGCTTTCTGCCAAATGGGTGGTGTCATCTGCATATCTGAGATTATTGATATTTCTCCCAGCACTCTTGTTTCTAGCTGGTGCTTCATCCAGTCCAGCTGGTGTGAGTAGCCATTCTCTTCTCCAGGCAATCTTCCTGATCCAGATATTGAATTAGGTCTCCAGTGTTGTAGGTGGATTATTTACCATCTGAGCCACCAGGGAATCTCAGATTTAGTTGCAATCTTCACAAAAATAGATGCCTTCACTGATTTTATTAATTCACAATAGCAAGATGTCCAAATGCAAATGTGTGTTATAGCAGTATCAATTAGCTGTTAAATTATATTTATTTGCTTGGAAGAGATAACTAAGAGTATTTAATCTGTTTTCTTAATTCTAGAAAATTAAATATAAACTATCAAAATATATATCTATCAGTCAGTGATATTAAAGACCATTGTTGTTGTTCAGTTGCTAAGTTGAGTCTGACTCTTTTTTGGTCCCATGGACCCTAGCCCACCAGGCTCCTCTGTCCATGGGATTTCCCAGGTAAGAATGCTGAAGTGGTTCCTATTTCCTTCTCTAGGGAATCTTTCTCATCCACGGATCAAACATGTCTCCTGCATTGGCAGGTGGATTCTTTACCCATTGCGCTACCTGGGAAGCCCTTTACAGATCACAGAAATCCATACATTTTTATTGAACAATTATTTGCCTTTAAGGACCAAATGATTTAGTTAACTCTACAAAATAATTTACAGACTTCCCTATAGCTCAAATGGTAAAGAATCTGCCTGTGATGCAGAAGGTCAGGGTTCAATCCCTGGGTTAGGAAGTTCCCTTGGAGAAAAGAATGGCAATCCACTCCAGTATTCTCGCCTGGATAATTCCATGGACAGAGAAGCCTGGCAGGCTGCAGTCCATGGGGTCACAAAGAGTTGGACATGACTGAGCGACTAACACACACACATAACATAAAATAATTTAATATTATGGGTAAAATGTTAAGAAAATGAAGTATATTTGCTTCTAAGTCTTAATGTTTTGTGTCAACATTTTAAAATCTACATTTTTCTTCTGCAATATCATATTATATTGTGGAAAAAACTAAGGAGGTGCCAGAATTGACTATCACGTCTGAAAGGAAGCAATATAATGAAACAAAATACATTTCTACAAAGAAACCCAAAGGATCTGGAAATGCTCATATCTGCTTTGGGAGCATAAAAAGAAAGAGGAAACTATGGTTTGTAAGAGTGACTTATAAAAGTATGTATATAAAACTGGCAGTGAAGTTGTGTCTGTCTGAGGGGAAACTCAGTACAGCTAAAACTTATACCATAATCTATAATTCATAGGATTCTATAACCTATGTTTCCCTTTCTCTAAAGATATTCAGAAAAAATAAAGATGTCCATAATTTTAGATCTTCTTAGAGGGGTTAAGACCTAGATGGAGAATTCCCTAGTATTTTGGAGAAATTAAACCTATTATTATCTAAATAATATTTCTTTCTGTAGGCAGACCTTAACCACCTGTGTGTTTTTTTTTTTATTGTTGTCATTGTCTTTTATTGTTGTTGCTTGTTGTATTTTTTTTTAACCATGGTCAAATTATATTCTGTATCATTTAAAATGTGTTATTTTTCAATAATGGACTCCTGAAATTTTATTGTGATTTAAGACAGCAAGGTAGCATAGTTTATTGATTTTTACAACATGCAAAATACATATTTACACTCATTTCATTAACCTCTCAAAGACGTTTGACTTAATAAATACTTGGGAATGTTGGTTGCTGAATTTGCTATTAACAAATGAAACAAATAAAAAACAGCTATCATCCAGCGGCAGAACTCACAAAACCCAACTGATTGCTTGAAATGAGGCAGAATATAAATTGTAGTGTTTTATTTGGGAAGAAAAATGTGTCTATATTCTAGAATATATCTGTATTTACCAGGTTTTTTTTTCCCTCACTGATGCTTTAACATTTGGGGTCTTGCAGACCCTGGAAGAACTGCCCCTTCCAAGGTTAACAAATTCCTAGAGATAATAAAGATCAGTCCTGGGTGTTCAGTGGAAGAACTAACACTGAAGCTGAAACTCAGCTTTGGCCACCTCATGCGAAGAGTTGACTCATTGGCAAAGATCTGATGCTGGGAGGGATTGGAGGCAGGAGGAGAAGGGGACAACAAAGGATGAGATGGCTGGATGGCATCACCAACTCTATGGACGTGAGTTTAACTGAACTCCGGGAGTTAGTGATGGACAGGGAGGCCTGACTTCTGCGATTCATGGGGTCACAAAGAGTCGGACATGACTGAGCCAGTGAACTGACTGAACTGAACTGAGAGAAATAAACAACTTACTCAAGAGGTGAGGTAAGGGTTAGTTTCTCAGTCATGCCGACTCTTTGACCCTATGGACTGCAGCCCACCAGGCTCCTCTATCCATAGGATTTTTCCAGGCAAGAATGCTGGAGTGGATTGCCATTTCCTTCTCCAGAGGATCTTCCTGACACAGGGGTCAAACCCAGGTCTCCTGCACTATAGGTAGATTCTTTACCAACTGAGCTACAAGGGAGGCCAAGTGAACACTAATCAAATCACACCAGCCAGCTCAGAGCCGCTATGACCAACCACTTCTATTCTCAACCACCTTCTTTACTGGGCATTCACACTTAGGGCCATACGCTACCTGCCCTAATCATCCTGAAAACAGCCAAAGGACAGTTCCTACACTGCAGAGCCCACTGAAATTATTCAAACTATGAAATCCTAAACCTGATTACCATGCTTCATTAATTCCTTCATATGGAAGCCACAGTATAGGTTCTTCCTACAGTTAACATTCTTCTCTCTAACTCTTGACTGAGTCCAAGTTTTCATTCCAATCCCAAATAAAGGCAATGCCAAAGAATGCTCAAACTACCATACAATTGCACTCATTTCACATGTTAGTAAAGTCATGCTCAAAATTCTCCAAGCCAGGCTTCAGCAATACTTGAACTGTGAACTTCCTGATGTTCAAGCTGGTTTTAGAAAAGGCAGAGGAACCAGAGATCAAATTGACAACATCCACTGGATCATGGAAAAAGCAAGAGAGTTCCAGAAAAACATCTATTTCTGCTTTATTGACTATGCCAAAGCCTTTGACTGTGTGGATCACCATAAACTGTGGAACATTCTCAAAGAGAAGGGAATACCAGATCACCTGACCTTCCTCTTGAGAAATTTGTATGCAGGTCAGGAAAGCAACAGTTAGAAATGGACATGGAACAACAGACTGGTTCCAAATAGGGAAAGGAATACATCAAGGCTGTATATTGTCACCCTGCTTATTAAACTTATATGCAGAGTACATCATGAGAAATGCTGGGCTGGAAGAAGCACAAGCTGGAATCAAGATTGCCGGGAGAAATATCAATAACCTCAGATATGCAGATGACACCACCCTTATGGCAGAAAGTGAAGAGGGACTAAAAAGCCTCTTGATGAAAGTGAAAGAGGAGAGTGAAAAAGTTGGCTTAAAGCTCAACTTTCAGAAAATGAAGATCATGGGATCTGGTCCTATCACTTCATGGGAGATAGATGGGAAAACAGTGGAAACAGTGTCAGACTTTATATTTTGGGCTCCAAAATCACTGAAGATGGTGACTGCAGCCATGAAATTAAAAGATGCTTACTCCTTGGTAGGAAAGTTATGACCAACCTAGATAGCATATTGAAAAGCAGAGATATTACTTTGCCAACAAAGGTCCATCTAGTCAAGACTATGGTTTTTCCAGTAGTCATGTGTGGATGTGAGAGTTGGACTGTGAAGAAAGCTGAGCACCAAAGAACTGATGCTTCTGAACTGTGGTGTTGGAGAAGACTCTTGAGAGTCCCTTGGACTGCAAGGAGATGCGACCAGTCCATTCTGAAGGAGATCAGCCCCGGGCTTTCTTTGGAAGGACTGATGCTTAAGCTGAAACTCCAGTACTTTGGCCACCTCAAGCGAAGAGTTCACTCATTGGAAAAGAGATGCTGGGAGGGATTAAGGGCAGGAGGAGAAGGGGATGACAGAGGATGAGATGGCTGGATGGCATCACTGACTCAATGGACTCGAGTCTGAGTGAACTCCGGGAGTTGGTGATGGACAGGGAGGCTTGGCATGCTGTGATTCATGGGGTTGCAGAGTCAGACATGACTGAGTGACTGAACTGAACTGAACTGAACTGAATGCTTCCCTATTTGATCCTCCCAAGGTGTGGAGTGCTCCATACTTCTGGGTCTGTGAACATAGCAAACTCTCTTTTCAATAGCAGTAGTCTAAGAATATTTTGACCGATTATACCTAAATTATAATAAAAGATATATTAAATAATATCCTGGTTTTGTTTTTTCAGGCTAGAAAAAAGAAAATTACTATATATTTTAAATTAAATAGGTCCTGAATTGCTAAAGTTATGTTGATGAGGCTATGTTTCAATGGAAACATTGTAAGAATTTTTTGTTTTCTTTCTGGAGTAGAAATAAAAACTGAGTAAAATATACATGCTAAAATTATTCTCTTTAAATGAAACTAAAACAGCACAATGAACTACAACTTTAAGGGAAGAACAGTGATCTCATTAAACATATAGTAACATTTTTAAATTTTAATGTGTATATTTATTTATTTTTCACTTCAGAAGGACCATAAAATACCGTAGAGAACTTTGGATGCTTAGAAATACAAGCACACCCTGTAGACAAGTTATGTAACTTCCAGTAAGCTCTGCAGTAACTTGACCTTATGTTATCCACTTACAATTATATTAAATATGGACTATGTGTTCCTGGCATTACAGCAGGTGCCATAGACAGAAAATTAAATAAAGTCTTTATTCTTATGTGACTTCCTTCTGTATGGAAAACACTACATTTTTTGATGTATAAAATTCTGAAAACAATGGGAACTTGGTTGAGGGAAAAATATAGATCTGATGTATGCCAAGTGATAGCACAAAATAGCAATATATTTGCTATGTGTTAGTCGCTCAGTCCTGTTTGACTCTTTGCAACCCCATGGACTGTAGCTTGCTAGGTCCCTCTGTCCATAGAATTCTCCAGGAAATAATATTGGAGTGGGTAGCCATTCCCTTCTGCAGGGGATCTTTCCGACCTCGGGACTGAACCTTAGTCTTTATCATTGCAAGCTGATTCTTTACTATCTGAGGCACTAGGGAATCCCCTAATATATCCGATATATACAAATGCAATTAAATTACAATTAATTCGAGAAAAAGGCAGACTCTCTGCCTATAAACAGTAAAGTTTGAACAATACATGTCAGAATTATTCTGATCTTTTAGAATGTATTATAGATCATAAAATATATAGTTTAAGCTCAACTTCCGATAACATACTGAATTGAGGAGATACATATATCTACCATCCCTGCTAAACCATACTAGAAATGATGGAGTAAAAGTTAATTATAAATAATAAAGTCCTTCAAAAGCAATGTTAAAAAAGCTTCCTTGTGGAAGTTAAACCATAGATCTATATGCCTTCCAATTACAGAAACTGCATGGAACATAAACCTAATTAAGAAATTACCGTATAAATATTCCAGGATCATTGGAACTGCTATTGCTTCAGGAGAAACAAACATGAACTTGCTATTTGAGACACTTTCCCAGGGCAAGAGATATGACTTCAATTCAGAAGATGACCTCCACAATGATAAGCTCAAAACTTAAAATTATACCATATACAGAAATAACTGAGTATGAAAGGAATTATCAGTGATAAAGAGAGATAAAATTAGAGAGGAATTAGTTTCTCCATTAAATATGATATTTAAATAATATTACATTAAAGTTTTCAAATTCATAAGAGAAAAAGTAGGAATAGAATATAAGATCAGCATATCAGTAGACTGATATATTAAAAAGTACTTCTGGTTATTAAAGTATAATACAATGTGTGTGTGAGTGTCTGTGTTCAGTCATGCAGTCAAGTTCAACTATTTGTGACCCTTTGGACTGTAGCCTGATAGGCTTCTCTGTCCATGGCTAAAAAGTAAATTAGATACAGATGATGAGGAAATCAATCAACTGGAAGGATCTAAAAGAGAAAATGTTGCCCTGAGGTCAGAGGGATTAAAGATTTGAAAGAATAAGATGATAGATGTTGATTAAACTAATTGTGGTAATCATTTAATGGTAACTGTAAGTCAAATCATCATGCTGTATACCTGAAACATACATACTGCTGTATGTCAATTATATATTAATAAAACTGAAATGAAAAATTTAGTTTAATTTTTAAAAAAAATCTGAATTAGTGCCTAAAGAGCATGAGAAAGTCCAGAAAAGAGAATGATAACGTCCATGCTGGGTGTTCTTTGTAAGGAATGATGCTAAAGCTGAAACTCCAGTACTTTGGCCACCTCATACGAAGAGTTGACTCCTTGGAAAAGACTCTGATGCTGGGAGAGATTGGGAGCAGGAGGAGAAGGGGACGACAGAGGATGAGATGGCTGGATGGCATCACTGACTCAATGGATGTGAGTCTGAGTGAACTCCGGGAGATGGTGATGGACAGGGAGGCCTGGAGTGCTGCGATTCATGGGGTTGCAAAGACTCGGACACGACTGAGCAACTGAACTGAACTGAACTGATGACTAACTAGTGTTTAAGAAGGAAGAAAAAAATAGGAGATGTAATATTCAAAAGAATGATAATACTTGAAATATTTTCAGAATTAAACATAGAGATGAGTTTATACTTGATACAAAATATTAAAGAATAAATGAAGACACATCTGTAACATATCATGGTAAAATGCATCAAATGAAACCAGAAAACAAGGAAGATTAGAGGGGGAAATGAATCTAAAATTATAAAAAATATTGGCAAAATAAGGTATTAGTTCACACAATTGTGGGAACTGGCAAGTTTAAACTCTGTAAAAGCACACCGGTGTTTCTGAAATGCAGGTAAGAATCGATGCTTGAGTTCAAAGCAGGGTCTGGAGACAGATTTCATTCTTTCTTGTGGGATCTTAGTCTTTTTTCTAGGGCCAACTGACTGGATGAGGTTCACTCACATTTACTTGAATTCTTAAACATCAATCACATTTATGCTCTCCAACAAATTCTAAAGGATATTCTCTAGACAGGAAACACGAAAAGGGTGTATAAACCAGAACCCAAAACAATAAAGTAAATGGTAACGGGATCATACTTATCAATAATTACCTTAAACGTAAATGGGTTGAACGCCCCAACCAAAAGACAAAGACTGGCAGAATGGATACAAAAACAAGACCCCTCTATATGCTGCTTACAAGAGACCCACCTCAAAACAAGGGACACATGCAGACTGAAAGTGAAGGGCTGGAAAAGATATACCACACAAATAGAGACCAAAAGAAAGCAGAGTGGCAATACTCATATCCGATAAAATAGACTTTAAAACAAACGCTGTGAAAAGAGACAAAGAAGGCCACTACATAATGATCAAAGGAACAATCCAAGAAGATATAACAATTATAAATATATATGCACCCAATATAGGAGCACCACAATATGTAAGACAAATGCTAACAAGTATGAAAGGGGAAATCAACAATAACACAATAATAGTGGGAGACTTTAATAACCCACTCACACCTATGGACAGATCAACTAAACAGAAAATTAACAAAGAAACACAAACTTTAAATGATACACTAGATCAGTTAGACCTAATTGATATCTATAGGACATTTCACCCCAAAACAATGAATTTCACCTTTTTTTCAAGTGCTCATGGAACCTTCTCCAGGATAGATCACATCCTGGTCCATAAATCTAAACTTGATAAATTCATTGCTTGCAGATTTTTGGATTGCAGACATTCTGACTGGTGTGAAGTGGTACCTCATTGTGGTTTTGATTTGCATTTCTCTAATAATGAGTGATGTTGACCATCTTTTCATGTGTTTCTTAGCCATCCGTATGTCTTCTTTGGAGAAATGTCTATTTAGTTCTTTGGCCCATTTTTTGATTGGGTCATTTATTTTTCTGGAATTGAGCTGCATAAGTTGCTTGTATATTTTTGAGATTCGTTGTTTGTCAGTTGCTTCATTTGCTATTATTTTCTCCCATTCAGAAGGCTGTCTTTTCACCTTGCTTATATTTTCCTTTGTTGTGCAGAAGCTTTTAATTTTAATTAGATCCCATTTGTTTATTTTTGCTTTTATTTCCAGAATTCTGGGAGGTGGATCGTAGAGGATCCTGCTGTGATTTATGTCTGAGAGTGCTTTGCTGGAGAGGGTGTGGAGAAAAGGGAACCCTCCTACACTGTTGGTGGGAATGCAAACTAGTACAGCCACTATGGAGAACAGTGTGGAGATTCCTTAAAAAATTGCAAATAGAACTACCGTATGACCCAGCAATCACACTTCTGGGCATACACACCGAGGAAACCAGAATTGAAAGAGACACATGTACCCAAATGTTCATCGCAGCACTGTTTATAATAGCCAGGACATGGAAACAACCTAGATGTCCATCAGCAGATGAATGGATAAGAAAGCTGTGGTACATATACACAATGGAGTATTACTCAGCCGTTAAAAAGAATTCATTTGAATCAGTTCTGATGAGATGGATGAAACTGGAGCCGATTATACAGAGTGAAGTAAGCCAGAAAGAAAAACACCATTACAGTATACTAACACATATATATGGAATTTAGGAAGATGGCAATGACAACCCTGTATGCAAGACAGGAAAAAAGACACAGATGTGTATAGTGGACTTTTGGACTCAGAGGGAGAGGGAGAGGGTGGGATGATTTGGGAGAATGGCATTCTAAAATGTATACTATCATGTAAGAATTGAATCGCCAGTCTATGTATGACGCAGGATACAGCATGCTTGGGGCTGGTGCGTGGGGATGACCCAGAGAGATGTTATGGGGAGGGAGGTGGGAGGGGGGTTCATGTTTGGGAACGCATGTAAGAATTAAAGATTTTAAAATTTAAAAAAAATAAAATAAAAAAATAAAAAAAATCTAAACTTGATAAATTCAAAAAAATCGAAATCATTCCAAGCATCTTTTCTGACCATAATGCATTAAGATTAGATCTCAATTACAGGAGAAAAACTATTAAAAATTCCAACATATGGAGGTTGAACAACACACTTCTGAATAACCAACAAATCACAGAAGAAATCAAAAAAGAAATCAAAATATGCACAGAAACGAATGAAAATGAAAACACAACAACCCAAAACCTGTGGGACACTATGAAAGCAGTGCTAAGAGGAAAGTTCATAGCAATACAGGCATACCTCAAGAAACAAACAAACAAAAAAAAGTCAAATAAATAACCTAACTCTACAACTAAAGCAACTAGAAAAGGAAGAATTGGAGAACCCCAGAGTTAGTAGAAGGAAAAAAATCTTAAAAATTAGGGCAGAAATAAATGCAAAAGAAACAAAAGAGACCATAGCAAAAATCAACAAAGTCAAAAGCTGGTTCTCTGAAAGGATAAATAAAATTGACAAACCAGTAGCCAGACTCATCAAGAAGCAAAGAGAGAAAAATCAAATCAATAAAATTACAAATGAAAATGGAGAGATCACAACAGACAACACAGAAATACAAAGGATCATAAGAGACTACTATCAGCAGTTGTATGCCAATAAAATGGACAACATGGAAGAAATGGACAAATTCTTAGAAAAGTACAATTTTCCAAAACTGAACCAGGAAGAAATAGAAAATCTTAACAGACCCATCACAAGCACGGAAATTGAAACTATAATCAGAAATCTCCCAGCAAACAAAAGCCCAGGTCCAGACGGCTTCACAGCTGAATTCTACCAAAAATTTCGAGAAGAGCTAACACCTATCCTACTCAAACTCTTCCAGAAAATTGCAGAGGAAGGTAAACTTCCAAACTCATTCTATGAGGCCACCATCACCCTAATACCAAAACCTGACAAAGATGTCAGAAAAAAAGAAAACTACAGGCCAATATCACTGATGAACATAGATGCAAAAATCCTCAACAAAATTCTAGCAATCAGAATCCAACAACACATTAAAAAGATCATGCACCATGACCATGTGGGCTTTATCCCAGGGATGCAAGGATTCTTCAATATCCGCAAATCAATCAATGTAATTCACCACATTAACACATTGAAAAATAAAAACCATATGATTATCTCAATAGATGCAGAGAAGGCCTTTGACAAAATTCAACATCCATTTATGATAAAAACTCTCCAGAAAGCAGGAATAGAAGGAACATACCTCAACATAATAAAAGCCATATATGACAAGCCCACAGCAAACATTATCCTTAATGGTGAAAAATTGAAAGCATTTCCCCTAAAGTCAGGAACAAGACAAGGATGTCCACTTTCACTGCTACTATTCAACATAGTTCTGGAAGTTTTGGCCACAGCAATCAGAGCAGAAAAATAAATAAAAGGAATCCAAATTGGAAAAGAAGAAGTAAAACTCTCACTGTTTGCAGATGACATGATCCTCTACATGGAAAACCCTAAAGACTCCACCAGAAAATTACTAGAGCTAATCAATGAATATAGCAAAGTTGCAGGATATAAAATCAACACACAGAAATCCCTTGCATTCCTATACATGAATAATGAGAAAGTAGAAAAAGAAATTAAGGAAACAATTCCATTCACCATTGCAACGAAAAGAATAAAATACCTAGGAATATATCTACCTAAAGAAACTAAAGACCTATATACAGAAAACTATAAAACACTGATGAAAGAAATCAAAGAGAACACTAATAGATGGAGAAATATACCGTGTTCATGGATCAGAAGAATCAATATAGTGAAAATGAGTATACTACCCAAAGCAATTTACAAATTCAGTGCAATCCCTATCAAGCTACCAGCGGTATTTTTCACAGAACTAGAACAAATAATTTCAAGATTTGTATGGAAATACAAAAAACCTCGAATTGCCAAAGCAATCTTGAGAAAGAAGAATGGAACTGGAGGAATCAACTTGCCTGACTTCAGGCTCTACTGCAAAGCCACAGTCATCAAAACAGTATGGTACTGGCACAAAGACAGACATATAGATCAATGGAACAAAATAGAAAGCCCAGAGAGAAATCCACACACATATGGACACCTTATCTTTGACACAGGAGGCAAGAATATACAATGGAGTAAAGACAATCTCTTTAACAAGTGGTGCTGGGAAAACTGGTCAACCACTTGTACAAGAATGAAACTAGATCACTTTCTAACACCGCACACAAAAATAAACTCAAAATGGATTAAAGATCTAAATGTAAGACCAGAAACTATAAAACTCCTAGAGGAGAACATAGGCAAAACACTCTCAGACATAAATCACAGCAGGATCCTCTACGATCCACCTCCCAGAATTCTGGAAATAAAAGCAAAAATAAACAAATGGGATCTAATTAAAATTAAAAGCTTCTGCACAACAAAGGAAAATATAAGCAAGGTGAAAAGACAGCCTTCTGAATGGGAGAAAATAATAGCAAATGAAGCAACTGACAAACAACGAATCTCAAAAATATACAAGCAACTTATGCAGCTCAATTCCAGAAAAATAAACGACCCAATCAAAAAATGGGCCAAAGAACTAAATAGACATTTCTCCAAAGAAGACATACGGATGGCTAAGAAACACATGAAAAGATGGTCAACATCACTCATTATTAGAGAAATGCAAATCAAATCCACAATGAGGTACCACTTCACACCAGTCATAATGTCTGCAATCCAAAAATCTGCAAGCAATAAATGCTGGAGAGGGTGTGGAGAAAAGGGAACCCTCCTACACTGTTGGTGGGAATGCAAACTAGTGCAGCCACTATGGAGAACAGTGTGGAGATTCCTTAAAAAATTGCAAATAGAACTACCGTATGACCCAGCAATCCCATTGCTGGGCATATACACCGAGGAAACCAGAATTGAAAGAGACACATGTACCCCAATGTTCATTGCAGCACTGTTTATAATAGCCAGGACATGGAAACAACCTAGATGTCCATCAGCAGATGAATGGTTAAGAAAGCTGTGGTACATATACACAATGGAGTATTACTCAGCTGTAAAAAAGAATTCATTTGAATCAGTTCTGATGAGATGGATGAAACTGGAGCCGATTATACAGAGTGAAGTAAGCCAGAAAGAAAAACATCAATACAGTATACTAACACATATATATGGAATTTAGAAAGATGACAATGACGACCCTGTATGCAAGACAGGAAAAAAGACACAGATGTGTATAACGGACTTTTGGACTCAGAGGGAGAGGGAGAGGGTGGGATGATTTGGGAGAATGACACAGGATACAGCATGCTTGGGGCTGGTGCATGGGGATGACCCAGAGAGATGTTATGGGGAGGGAGGTGGGAGGGGGGTTCATGTTTGGGAACGCATGTAAGAATTAAAGATTTTAAAATTAAAAAAAATAAAAAAACTAAAAACTAAAAAAAAAAAAATTATAGCTTCAGAGCAGCAATTAGACTGATGCTTGACAAGAAATTGGGTACCGTGGTGATGGTATGTACAAGATGCCACATAAAATTAAACATTATACTTAGCATTCAGACTCTTAAAACAAAAAAAAAAAAGAAAAAGAATTGTCTTCTCAAAAAAGGGTATACTTTTAATTTACACTGAACAGTTTCTAGAATTTATATTATCAGTCTAATTCAGATAATCTTGAATATTAATTTTTAAAACTATATATTCTCTTTCCGGAAAGAGAGATCAACACAGAACACAACACAGCTATTCTTTAAGGATCAAATATAGAAACAAATTGAATTAATTCTCCAATATTTTTCTTTTACCTCAAATGGTAAGATATTACATTTCTGGATTTTATTTACATAATCTGTGAATTTCATTTCTGGATTTGTTTTGGATGGCCCTACCATAAAATGAAACATTTATCACCGATGAGACACTACTGTTACCAAAGCTCAGCATTAAATCCCTTTATGAGGTCACTAATATTTAATTATCTTCATATACTCATGAACATATGCTTGATTTCCATATCTATATTTTAAGCTGAAAGATATCCAAATAATACTGGAAAGAAGTCCTATACTTTTCTTTGCCTTTCAAGAAGTATTGTCTTAATACACACTAAAATATTGCTTTCTGTCTCATTAGGCATCAGAATGATCCATGATTAATAACTGCACAACAAATTATTTTTATAAATAGAGGAATGTCTACAAAGAATCTTCATAGTCAGCAGTATTTTATGATTTTTGCCATTTTTTTTCTATTTGTATTTCTTGCTATTTTTCTCAGCAAAACTGACATACTTCATGCATTGTGAATCTTGTTCCTTTAAGGTTGATTTCAGAGAGTTTTGGTTGTTGGTGTTTTTTTCCCTCTATCTGAATTATCTGTAACTTTAACACCTTGAGAATTTCTATCTACTCTGTTACTTAATATCTGGTAGAAATTTAAGAGAATGACAGAATGAGGCCATCAATTGACCTAAAATCAAATGCACACCAGAGGAAATTGTAATTGAAAATTCAGAATAAGGTATTGTATTAACAACATACAAAATGAACATCAACAATAAACTTCTTGTATATTATTAATCCTATTTCTGCAAATGACTGGGAAACAAAGCAAATGAAGATACACTATTCATTTTTTCCTTTGAATCTGTTTAAACTAGGAATTTAAGACACTAATAATTTATAATCAAAATTTAATTGTCTACAAATTAATATTAACTCTGTATTCTGTAATATAAAACAAAATCTCTTTTTCAAGATTTAATAACTTACTTCTGAGGGTAGATTTTAACATACTTCGGAATGCTAATAGAAAGCCTTAAAATTAGGAATGTTATTACTATTCCATGTTTTGGTGATTTAGTCTAGAATCACAGGAATTCTAAATTGCCTTTTGCAAGTCTATTGGTTTTAATTTATTAAGAAAATGGACATTTCTTGACTTTTGTTATTCCTGCAAGAAAATTGAATTTTTGAGGTATTATGTATTACAATAAACGTCATCTTTGCCAAGTAAATGCAAGTTTTCTAATAAGAAAACACAAGAAATAAAATAGAACTTTTATTTTTTGATACATGTAAATATTAAAATATTAAAATTAAAATATACTAATTATTAATAAAACAGAAGATCATTTATGAGTAGGCAGTATATTTTACCACAACATATATATGCTAGTTGGGCTCACAACCTAGTTTGAGAAAGATCATACTTAACTAAAATAATTTACTACTTAATTATTCTTAGAAATATTCAATTTTTTCCAGAAAATAATTCATGAAAGTGGTAAATAATGTTTTTCAAGGCTTCATTAATTCTGAACTCTTAAGGCAAATTCACGAATTTGAATTTTAAGGAAACATACTTGTGAGATCTAATTGGTAATTTGTATAGCAATGTAAGTAAGTAACTGTATATTCGTTTTTTTTTTCTTCTGGTCCACTAAGCAATTGTACTTCCAGTATTCATTAAGAAATTTATCTTGCTGTGGAATTAACTAAATATACCTATGCTTTGGAACAAAATGTCCTAAGCACTGTAAAGTATTAGTATTTATTATTAACACATAATTTAAAGTCACCAAACATATCATTTTTTATCACACTTTAGGGAATACTTTTGGGTTTTCATTATGAATTATAATATCTTCTTTTATATTCATCACATTCCTTTTCTTCTTTTCTGAAAGTTAATATAAAACCCCAAATTCACATATAACACTCAAGAATTCAAAGGCTTAGAAATGGTCTCTAGAACCAACCAGGAAATTGTCTCTTATTCTTAAATGGTCCCAAGTAAGCAACAGGTACAAATGAAATGCCTCAATAATTTTTACCTAGTACTATATATACTTAAAGTTAAGGATGACACTTTGGATACAAGTACTCTCTGGTTAATGAGAAGAATGCAAAGAGATACAAAATTCTGACAGCATACTTGACATACCCTACTGAAATACATATTTCACTCTGAAATTTTCTAAGTAATCATTTTAATTGGCAAGTTATTTTAAAAAATCACTTGGAAGTTTCCCTTCCAAGATGTAAAGAGTTTGCAGATTGTTATTTCTACTCCCACAACAAGAGTAAAAACTGAACAAATTTAAATACAACATCTTTTTTTGATCGATCAGAGAATTGAGGTCACACCACATGCTGTCACTGTAAAAATTGTAGACAGGTGAATTCAGAAAACACAGAACAGCTTATCTGAAGCAGAAGTCACTGAAACCTCTGAATGGTAACTTAATGAATTGCTGAAAGCTGAATGTGGACTTATAAATACTCCTGGCTGCCCAGCCCAAAGAGATGCCACATATTGAGAGGCTTAACCTCCAAGAACCCCACCAAGTTCTTCCAATGAAGATCTGAGAAAAATCCCCTTTTATTTGTCCAGGGAAAGGGGGAAAGTAATTACTTTGAAATATACCCATGGGAAAGATGACCATTTTGAAACAAGCTCAAAGTGTTCTTAACAACAAATGCCAACCTAGAAAGAGACAAGACTTTACCAAAGCCTGATCCAATTTAAGAGAAAGGAAATTACCCAACTTCAGCCCCTTCTAGCCTTTCTGCCTCAACTAAGGAGGGAAAGAAAAGCTAAGAAACACTTCTAAAGTTTCCAAGAGTGGACACATATCAGTTAAAGGGACTGAAACCTAATCAATGTCTTACGAACAAATCAGGGATTTGATATAATAACATGGAGATATAACTGGATATAATTCAAGGCTCAGACACTACTTAAGGAGTTTCAGGGAAAACTAAGACCAAAAGGAAGACAGAGAAGGACTCTGAAGGAAAGAGCCACCTCTGAAACCTACAGTTCTGCTGCTAAGTCATTTCAGTAGTGTCCGACTCTGTGGGACCCCATAGACGGCAGTCCACCAGGCTCCCCCATCCCTGGGATTCTCCAGGCAAGAACACTGGAGTGGGTTGCCATTTCCATCTCCAACGCACGAAAGTGAAAAGTCAAAGTGAAGTCACTCAGTCACGTCCGACCCTCAGCAAAGAGTAAATTTAGACTAACACCTAGACAAACATTAAACTTGTCATTGAAAGATCATCTATCTCAATTTATATTACCTGATATATCATGTGCACCTTTCAAAAAAAATTGCAAGGCACATTAAAAGGCAAAACATATACCTACTTATAAACAGGCTCAAAGATAACATACAATTGATTTTAAAGAAAACATTTTTTGATCTTGGAAATTATTTATATATGTAATAACATTTTCTTAAAAAAATGGGGCAAAATAAAAATAAGAGAAAAATATGTGGGAATTACTATATCCTTAACAGAAACTAACTTCATTTGTTTTTCCCTACTTAACTGCTTAACTAAACTATTTTACTTACCTGCAGAATACTTGGCAGATGCAAACAATGTATCATTCAGTTTTAATGTTTTGATGAAAGTGATTTCAGAGTTGTGCCAAATTCTTTCAGAATGTCACATCCATATAGTTATTCAGTGTTTTATAGTTTATAATTTCTTCATCATTACTGAAGTTAATGTAATCGGCTGAGGAAAACAGTAAGAATAATCATCTCCAACACGGTCAAATGTACAAGGGCCATAATATAGTAGAGGGGCTCTCAATCTAAATTTCCATCTCAATATTGTGTGGAAATGAGAGTTGGACCATAATAAAGGTGGAGCAACGAAGAATTTATGTTTGTGAACTGTGGCACTGGAGAAGACTCTTGAGTGTCCCTTGAACAGCAAGAAGATCAAAACAGTCAATCCCAAAGGATATCAACCCCGAATATTCATTGGAAGGACTGATGATAAACTGATGCTCCAATATTTTGGCCAACTGATGCAAAGAGCTGATTCACTGGAAAAGACCCTGATGCTGGGAAAGATTGAAGGCAAGAGGAGAAGGGGGCAACAAAGGATAAGACAGTTGGATGTCATCGTTAACTCAATGGACATGAGTTTGACAAACTGAGGGAGATAGTGAAGGACAAGGCAGCCTTGTTTGCTGCAGTTCATGGGGTCATAGAGAGTTGGAAACAACTTGGCAACTGAACAATAATGTTGCTACTTTCTGCAAAGTACAGATATTCAAGTTTCACACAAACAACTTGAAACTGGGCAATAAAAACTCATAAATTTTTCAAAATCCTTTTATTCTAATGTTGTCCCATGAACATTATTATTTTTCAATTTGAGTTTATTGAAAATAATGGTTTCCATTCATTAAGGAAGATGAAAACACAAATTATTCAGGCTAAATATAACCAAACTGTATGTTGAAAAATAATTATTTTCCCATTATATGATAACATTGAATAATGGGGACTGCTTGATTCACATGCTCAGTTAAATGGATTCTGGGGAATAGTTAACAGATTGAATTATCAGTAACATTTTGATTTCCCAACAGAAATGGCATGGACCTAACTGAAGCAGAAGATATTAAGAAGAGGTGGAAAGAATACAAAGAAGAACTGTACAAAAAAGATCTTCATGACCCAGATAATCATGACGGTGTGATCACTCACCTAGAGCCAGACATCCTGGAATGTGAATCCACGTGGGCCTTAGAAAGCATCACTACGAACAAAGCTAGTGGAGGTGATGGAATTCCAGTTGAGCCATTTCAAATCCTGAAAGATGATGCTGTGAAAGTGCTGCATTCAATATGTCAGCAAATTTGGAAAACTCAGCAGTGGCCACAGGAAAAGGTCAATTTTCATTCCAATCCCAAAGAAAGGCAATGCCAAAGAATGCTCAAACTACCACACAACTGCACTCATCTCACACTTTAGTAAAGTCATGCTCAAAATTCTCCAAGCCAGGCTTCAGCAATACATGAACTGTGAACTTACTGATGTTCAAGCTGGTTTTAGAAAAGGCAGAGGAACCAAAGATCAAATTACCAACATCTGCTGGATCATGGAAAAAGCAAGAGAGTTCCAGAAAAAACATCTATTTCTGCTTTATTGACTATGCCAAACCCTTTGACTGTGTGGATCACAATAAACTGTGGAAAATTCTGAAAGAGAAGGGAATACCAGACCACCTGACCTGCCTCTTGAGAAACCTATATGCAGGTTAGGAACTGTCCAGTTAGAACTGGACATGGAACAACAGACTGATTCCAAATAGGAAAAGGAGTACATTAAGGCTGTATATTGTCACCCTGCTTATTTAATTTATATGCATATTACATCATGAGAAACGCTGGACTGGAAGAAGCACAAGCTGGAATCAGGATTGCCGGGAGAAATATCAATAATCTCAGATATGCAGATGACACCACCTTTATGGCAGAAAGTGAACAGGAACTGAAAAGCCTCTTGATGAAAGTGAAAGAGGAGAGTGAAAAAGTTGGCTTAAAGCTCAACATTCAGAAAATGAAGATCATGGCATCTGGTCCCATCACTTCATTGGAAATAGATGGGGAAACAGTGAAAACAGTGTCAGACTTTATTTTGGGGGGCTCCAAAATCACTGCAGATGGTGACTGCAGCCATGAAATTAAAAGACGCTTACTCCTTGAAAGGAAAGTTATGACCAACCTAGGTAACATATTTAAAAGCAGAGACATTATTTTGTCAACAAAGGTCCATCTAGTCAAGGCTATGGTTTTTCCAGTGGTCATGTATGGATGTGAGAGCTGGATTGTGAAGAAAGCTGAGCATTGAAGAATGGGTGCTTTTGAACTGTGGTGTTGGAGAAGACTCTTGAGAGTCCCTTGGACTGCAAGCAGATCCAACCAGTCCATTCTGAAGATCAGCCCTTGGCTTTCTGTGGAAGGAATGATGCTAAAGTTGAAACTCCAGTACTTTGGCCAGCTCATGTGAAGAGTTGACTCATTGGAAAAGATGCTGATGCTGGGAGGGATTTGGAGCAGAAGGAGAAGGGGACGACCGAGGATGAGATGGCTGGATGGCATCACTAACTCAATGGACGTTGGTCTGAGTGAACTCCGGGAGTCGGTGATGGACAGGGAGGCCTGGGGTTTTGCCATTCGTGGGGTCTCAAAGAGTCAGACACGACTGAGCAAATGAACTGAACTGAACTCAACTGATCACTAAATCAGACAATAAAAAAAAAAAAAAAAAAAAACTATTTTTGCAATTGTTTGGTTAATCTCTTTTATTGTGTTTTTCTAGGAAAGTCAGAAGTGGCTTTCTATTGCAAAGTACATTTTACAAAAAATAATGAAAGTCAACCACAATTTTACTAAAAGTTTATCAAAAAGTGTCTTTGTTGCTGATCTTTATGAACTGTGTATGAAAACTCAATTCTTTTCATTATCCATTTCATTATTAAGGTCATATTCCTGATAAGTAAAGTAGCCCTGTAGCCTGTAGCCATAGCACTGGTTATTATTTCAAGCATTTATATGGCCTCGAGATTTTTGACATGTTGTAATTATAGTAGACATCGTTTCTTTGTGAATGATATATAAGATTTTTAGGTATCTTTGGGACATGAAGAAATTCCATAAAGGTATCCATAACTTTCAAATTGCTATACACATAAAAAAAAGTATATACTCCAAAAAGTCTCCATTTTATGGTGTCTTATGTGACTAGATTTGAGTTTTGTGTGTCCAAATATAGTTTATTGTACTTTAAGAGTAGAAATGCATCCTTAGATAATTGGACCAAGTTCACAGTTATTAAAAGTTCCGTTCTGGAATCATACAAACTTGAGTAAAACCCAGGATCTCCCATTTAGAAAATTTTTGTTTGAAAATTCTTCCAATTCATGAAAGTTTTTCTTAGCTTCACTGGGTTTGAAGGTTTGTGTCTGCAAAATATGGATAAAGATAACATGCACTTCAGGGAGAGGATAAAGCAGAGGGTGATAGAATTTTTTTTTCCTGAAAGGACCAGATAGTAAATATTTTAGGCTTTGCAGGACACAAAGCTTTTATTGCAACTACTCAACTCTGCTATTGCAGCATAATAATCCATATTCTAATATATATGCTTGTGTTCCAATCAAAATTTATTTATAGAAACAGGCAGCGGGCCAGATTTGTCCCATGAGACAGTTTGCCAATCTGTCTATATTAAAAATTCACTGATAACTATAATACACAGTCCCAAAATACACACACACACACACACACACACAAACACACAAACACAGAAAATAGAAAAGATTAGAGAAAGGAGACAATGCAATGAAGAATGAGGAAGGAACTATTACAGGCTCAAAGAAGTATCATGAGCAAAATAAAAGGCAAGAAACAATTAGAAAAATAGGTTTCAAACACAAACCATAAATAAAATATTAATTGCTTTAAAAATTAAAGCATATCTACACAGCAAATGAACAAAAAAACTACTACTTCACTGAAAAAAATCAGCAAATTATATACACATTTCACAGAAAATGAAAAATAAGTAACCCTTAAACACATGAAAAATATTTACCTTCATTAATTATAAAGAGATTTTAGTTTAACAATTTTTCAGTTTATTAATATGTGTCAGTTAAGATTTAAACTAAAAGTATACTATATATATAGCATATACATATATATGTGCATACATATATTTAATCAGTTTTACAATATTCTAAAAGCTAGATTATATTTTTATAGGCCAGAGTATGGAAAAATAGGGGCTTCCCAGGTGGCGCCAGTGATAAAGAACCTGCCTGCCAGTGCAGGAGATGTAAGAAATGTGTGTTGGATACCTGCTTCAGAAGATCCCCTGGAGGAGGGCATGGGAACCTATTCCAGTATTCTTGCCTAGAGAATCCACAGGCACAGAGGAGCCTTGGGGACTACAGTCCATAGAGTCACAAAGAGTCAGACAACTGAAGTGACTTAGCACAAATGCACACATGGAAAAACAGTCACTTTAACTGTTGATCAAAAATAAATTGGTGAGAACAAGATGGCAGAGGAGTAGGTAGATGTGGAGTATATCTCTCTTCATGGTTACATCAAGAATACACCTTCCGACACAGAAGTTCATGCAGAACACCAGCTGAGAGCTGACAGGAGTACCTGACCAGCAGAAAAGAATATATAGACCCATGCAAAACTCTATAGCACAAAGGAACTAGAGGGAAAACAGGAGTGTTAGTAGGATCAGAGCCACCTTTGGCAGATGGGGGACTGAAACAGGGGTCCAATCCCCACACTGAGGCAATTGTCTGAGTCAGAGAACAAAAACTTGAGGCTGAGAGTGAGATAGCTGACTTGTTGCAGCTTAAATGGAGTGAGAATCAGACAGTCCTTGCTGCAGCCATACATACCCCAGACAGGGATGTAGATCTTCTAGAAGGTACAGCAGCTTGGAGCTGGAATTTATGGATTGTGGAGCAATCCCAGGGCAAGGGCTGCTGTCGACGGTGGAGAGACAGATCAAGGGGATGTAAGGGAGGAGGCTGTGGTTGGAAATGCCTGTGGAGGAAAGCTGGGCAGCCATAGAAACAGGGAGATACTACTGAGTCACCTGTAGGGGGTGGAGCCATCACCATAGCCTCTCTCCCCCACATGCCAGCATTGGAAGCTGAACAATAGAGAGGGTGGGACCTAACAATAGAGTAGGACCCACTCAGGGTGCCGTTTAAGTGCCTGACATGCCAATTTACAGAGTAAGACCCCAGCCAAGGGTCCTCTCTATCTGCCTGACGTGCTGAACAACAGAGAAGGACCCCAGGCAAGGGAGCCCTCTAAGTGCCTGAACAGGAAGAGCTATGGAGAAAGACTAGCCAAAGAGGCCTTCCGATCACCAAATACAAGAGGCTGGAAAAAAGACAATGACAGGGCCACAACTCCTGTGGTGGAGGCAGTCCGTGTCCCTGCACACTCCATGCTGCCAGGGTCCCTGCAAGCCAAGCAGCTGTGCCACCTTCACACTCAACTCTCACTGGAGCAGAGCTGCAAC
Organism: Ovis canadensis; assembly: GCF_042477335.2. Taxonomy (NCBI): domain Eukaryota; kingdom Metazoa; phylum Chordata; class Mammalia; order Artiodactyla; family Bovidae; genus Ovis; species Ovis canadensis. The sequence continues at coordinate 68,402,780 of NC_091250.1, forward strand.
AGGAGAAAAAGGTCTTGTGTCTATGTGTACAGGGTTGCTTCAGTAGTGTCTCACTCTTTGCAGCCCTGTAGACTGCGGTCTGACAGGTTTCTCTGTCAGGAAGGGAAGTTCTCCAGGAAAGAATACTGGAGCATATTGGCCAATACTGGTTGTCATACACTTCTAGAACACTATATTTCCTGTTGTCCTAGCTACCAACTCCCCTGAGTACCTGGTGCTGCCACAAACCCTGCAACCCAAGCAGCTGCACCACCTCCACACCTGCCCTCACAGGGGCAAACCCAAGTCATCCAAGGCAGCCTCAGGAGCAAACCCCAGTAGATGACCCACATGCAGAGGTGGAAATAAAACCACAATTGAAACCCAGGGGCAGTGTGGCTAAGGAAGAAGACCCCAAACCTTCCCACCAGCTGTACAAGCTACAGATTAAATCCAGATGATCAACTAGGCAGATTCTGTGTCTATGGAATATATAAAAGGTCACAGAACTCCCACAAAAGAAAACGCGCTAGTTCTAATAGCTGTGGACATTGGAGGCAAGAACACAGAGGAGTAGGAACAGATTAAAATCTGAACTGCCTCCACAGCAGGTCCAGAGATCAGCACAGTGTTGGAGGGCATCCTAGGGAGGTGAAGTGCACTGTGACTCCCAGTGAGGGAAAGGATTCTGACAGCAGTGACTCACGAAAAACATTCATTGTTCTTATTCTTTCACTTGTTCTATAGATTCTTTTGAGATGGCTGGATGACATCAACAACTCAATGGACGTGAGTTTGAGTGAACTCCGGGAGCTGGCGATGGACAGGGAGGCCTGATGTGCTGCAATTCATGGGGAGCAAAGAGTCAGACACGACTGAGGGACTGAACTGGACTGGACTGATAGATTCTTTTGGATTTTTTCCTTTTTTTTTTTTTTTCTCCCCCCCTCCTTGTTGTAGTTGTCAATTTTATTGGCACTATGAAATCTAATTAAGCTTTTGAGTTTTTTGTTTGTTTCCTTTATTTTTTTTCTCAGTCACATTTTTAAATTGTTGTGATAAAGCTCTGCCTCTACATTGGGCTTTTGCAGTTCTGGGAGTTCTCCCTTTTCTCTTCTTTTAATTTTTAAAACCTATTATTATTTTTCTTCATTTATTCCTTTGTTTGCTTTTCCTCCTCTTCTTACCCCTTGCAGTTAATCTTTAATGTATATAAATCTCATTTATCTACCTCTATTTCACTTTGCATATCTACTCTTTCTTTTCTTTCTTTCCTTTCTTCTCAACATATTTGTTAGTTTTATTTTCATTGCTTTATTTCCCAGTTGGCACCTTGCTTTAGTTTCATTTCCCAGTTTGTACTTTAGTTAGTTTTGTTCTTAATTGGGAGATATAATTTTTGGTTTCCTTTGTTTGCCGGGTCAATCTATTGTAGTTTACTTTTGTTGGACTATTCTGATTCTGCTTATGGGTGTATACGTATATGTGTATATTCAGTCACGCTTTTCATTTTTGTTATAAACTTTTGCCTCTACAGTGTGCTTTTGCAGGTCAGTGGAGTTTTCCTTTTTTCTTTGTTCTTTAATTTTTTTCATTCTCTTTTTCTATAATTTTAATTTTGAAATTTTTAAACCTATTATATTTTTTTCTACATGTATTCCTTTGTTTGCCTTTCCAACTGTTTTTTCCCCTTGCAGTTAATCTTTACTGTATATAAATCTTCTTCATTTAGCTCTATTTAACTTTGCATATCTATTCTTTCTTTCCTTTCAAAATATTTGTTAGTTTCCTTTTCATTGCTTTATTCCCCAATTGGCATCTTGTTTTAAATTTTGTTTTCCAGTTTGTCCTTTAGATAGTTTTGTTCTTAACTGGTAAATATAATTTTTTGATTTTCTTTGTTCGCCAGGTCAAACTCTTGTACTTTTAGTTGGACTGTTTTGACTTTACTCATGAATGTATATGTATATGTGTATAGTCCACTATTTTTATTATTAAATATTAATTGCCTGATTTTTTAGGTGCCATTTATCTGAGGTTTATCTTTGATTTCTCACTTTTGGATATTTGTTTTAATCTCACTTAATGCCATAACAAACCACTTGTGGAATCTTCTTTCCTGACCAGAGATCAAGCCCTGAGCCTTTGGAGTGAGAGCACTGACTCCAAGACCTAGAATACCAGAGAATTAACCTTCGGTTCAGTGCAGTTCAGTCGCTCAGTTGTGTCCGAATACTTACAACCCCATGAATCACAGCACACCGGGCCTCCCTGCCCATCACCGACTAACTCCCGGAGTTCACTCAGACTCACATCCATCGAGTCAGTGATGCCATCCAGCCATCTCATCCTCTGTCGTCCCCTTCTCCTCCTGCACCCAATCCCTCCCAGCGTCAAAGTCTTTTCCAATGAGTCAACTCTTCATATGAGGTGGCTAAAGTACTGGAGTTTCAGCTTTAGCATCATTCCTTCCAAAGAAAGCCCAGGGTTGATCTCCTTCAGAATGGACTGGTTGGATCTCCTTGCAGTCCAAGGGACTCCAAGAGTCTTCTCCAACACCACAGTTCAAAAGCATGAATTATTCAGCTCTCAGCCTTCTTCACAGTCCAACTTTCACATCCATACATGACCACTGGAGAAACCATAGCCTTGACTAGACGGACCTTAGTCAGCAAAGTAATATCTCTGCTTTTGAATATGCTATCGAGGTTGGTCATAACTTTCCTTCCAAGGAGTAAGTGTCTTTTCATTTCATGGCTGCAATCACCATCTGCAATGATATTGGAGCCCCCAAAAATAAAGTCTGACACTGTTTCCACTGGTTCCCCATCTATTAGGGAGTATGAAAGAGTGAGAACTCACACAAAGGAAACCACTTGAATATAAGACCCAGCATCACTCAATCACCATTTGCAAACTGCAAAACACCTCATCTAAACAGCAAACAAAAGAAAAATACAAATGCAATAATCAGCAGCCAGGATTACCACCTCACTCAGCCTTGCCCATCAGATGGAAAACAAACAAACAAAAATCTCATCACAAATCTCACCCTACATGAAGCTTAGAAAAACCACTGGACCAACATTTTTTTTTTTTCCTTCCCACTCAGTCATGCCTGACTGTTTGCGACCCCTTGGATTGTAGCCTGCACCAAGCTCCTCCATCCATGGAATTTTCAAGGCAAGAGTACTGGAGTAGATTGCCATTTCCTTTTCCAGTAAATCTTCCCAATTCAGGGATCAAACCCAGGTCTCTCACACTGTAGACAGACTCTTTACCATCTGAGCCACCAAACCACTGGACCAACCTTAGGAGGGCAGAAACCAAAAGGGAAGAAAAATTCAACTTTCATCAAAGAAAGAATTCAACTTTCCTTTAAGCCTGGGAAAGGGAGACCTCAAACACAATAAGTTAAAAAAAAAAAAAGAAAAAGGCAGAGAAATACTTCACAAATGAAGAAACAGCAATAAACACAGAAGTCCAAATAAATGAAGAGGAAATAGGCAAACTACCTGAAAAAGAATTCAGAATAATGATAGTAAAGATAATGAAAAACCTTGAAAACAAAAGGGAGAAAATGCAAGAATCAATTAACAAAGACCTAGAAGAATTAAAGGATAAACATAGACAAACAACACAATTACTGAAATTAAAAATACTCTGGAAGGAATTAATAGCAGAATACCTAAAGCAGAAGAATGAATTAGTGAGCTGGAAGATAAAATGGTGGAAATAATTTCTGAAGTGCAGAATAAAGTAAAAAGAATGAAAAGAACTGAAAATAGTCTCAGAGACCTCTGGGACAATATCAAACACACCAACATTCGAATTATAGGGGTCCCAGAAGAAGAGAAAAAGAAAGGATGTGAGAAATTTTTGAAGAGATTAGAGTAAAAAATTTCCCCATATGGAAAAGGAAATAGTCAATCAAGTCCAGAGACACAGAGAGTCCCATACAGTAAAGCCCAAGGAGAAACACACCAAGACACGTACTAATCAAACTAACAAAGATGAAACACAAAGAAAGAATATTAAAAGCAGCAAATGAAAAGCCACAAGTAACATACAAAGGAAACCCCATAAGCTTAACAGCTGATCTTTCAACAGAAACTCTGCAGGCCAGAAGGGAATGGCAGGATATATTTAAAGTATTGAAAGGGAAAAATCTACAACCAAGATTACTGTACCCAGCAAGATTCCAATTCAAATTGAAGGACAAAAAGCTTTTCAGAAAAGCAAAAGTTAAGAGAATTCAGTACCACAAAACTAGCTTTACAACAAATGTAAAGGGATCTATATAGTCAAAAAATACAAGATAAGAATCAGTTCAGTTCAATCACTCAGTCGTGTCTGACTCTATGTGACCCAATGGACTGCAGAACGCCAGGGCTCCCTGTCCATCACCAACTCCCTGAGTTTACAAAACTCATGTCCATTGAGTCCATGATGTCATAAAACCATGTCATCCTCTGTCATCCCTTTTTCTTCTCGCCCTCAATCTTTCCCAGCATCAGAGTCTTTTCCAATGAGTCAGTCTTCCCATAAGGTGGCCAAAGTATTAGAGTTTCAGCTTCAACATCAGTCCCTCCAGTGAACACCCAGGATTGATTTCCTTTAGGATGGACTGATTGGATCTCCTTGAAGTCCAAGGGACTCTCAAGAGTCTTCTCCACCACCACAGTTCAAAAGCATCAGTTCTTCTGTGCTCAGCTTTCTTTATAGCCCAACTCTCATATCAGCTTCCCTGGTAGCTCAGAGGTTACAGCATCTGCCTCCAATGTGGGAGACCCTGGTTCAATTCGTGTGTTCAATCCCTGGGTTCAATCCCTGGGTCAGGAACATCCCTTGGAGAAGGAAATGGAAACCGACTCCAGTATTCTTGCTTGGAGAATTCCATGGACAGAGGAGCCTGGTAGGCTACAGTCCACAGGGTCGCAAAAAGTCAGACACGACTGAGAGACATCACTTTCACTTTCACTTTCACATCCATGCATGACTACTGGAAAAACCATAGCCTTGAAGAGATGGACCTTAGTTGGCAAAATAATGTCGCTGCTTTAGTTTGATCATAACTTTCCTTCCAAGGAGTAAGCATCTTTTAATTTCATGGCTGCAGTCACCATCTGCAGTGATTTTGGAGCCCAAAAAAGGAAACTCAGCCACTGTTTCCACTGTTTCCCCATCTATTTCCTATGAAGTGATGGGACTAGATGCCATGATCTTGGTTTTCTGAATGTTGAGATTTAAGCCAACTTTTTCACTCTCCTCTTCCACTTTCATCAAGAGGCTCTTTAGTTCTTCACTTTCAGCCATAAGGGTCGTTTTATTTGCATATCTGAGTTTATTGATGTATCTCCTGGCAATCTTGATTCCAGCTTGTGCTTCATCCAGCCCAAGGTTTCTCATGATGTACTTTGCATATAAGTTAAATAAGCAGGGTGACAATATACAGCTTTGATGTACTCCTTTTCCGATTTGGAACTAGTCTGTTGTTCCATGTCCAGTTCTAACCGTTACTTCCTGACGTGCATACAGATTTCTCAAGAAGCAGGTCAGGCTGTCTGATGTCCCCATCTCTTTCAGAATTTTCCAGTTTATTGTGATCCACACAATCAATGACTTTGGCATAGTCAATAAAGCAGAAATAGATGTTTTTCTGGAACTCTCTTGCTTTTTCCATGATCCATTGGAAGTTGGCAATTTGACCTAGGAATATATATATCAATAATTACTTTAAATATAAATAGATTAAATGCACCAACCAAAACACACAGACTGGCTGAATGCATACAAAAACAAGTTCTATATATATGCTGTCTATAAGAAAGTCACTTCAGACCTAAACACACATATAGACTGAAAGTGAGAGAATGGAAAATATATTCTATGCGGATGTGAAACAAAAGAAAGCTGGAATAGCAATCCTCATATCGACACAATAGACCTTAATATAAAGAAGATTACAAGAGATAAGGAATGACACTACCTAATTATCAAGGGATCAATCCAAGAGGAAGACATAACAATTGAAAATATCTATGCACCCAACAGAAGAGCACCTCAATACATAAGACAAACACTAACAGACATAAAAGGAGAAGTTGAAAGTAACACAATAATATTAGGAGACTTTAACACTCAACTCACACCAAGGGACAGGTCATCAAAACAGATTAATAAGTTAACACAAGTCTTAAATGATATATTAGATAAGATTGATCTCATTGATATATTCAGGACATTCCATCCAAATATAGAAGAATATGCCTTCTCAAGTGCACATGGAACATACTCCAGGATAAACCATATCTTGGGTGACAAGTCAAACCTCAGCAAACTTAAGAAACTTGAAATCGTATCAAGCATCTTCTCTGACCACAATGCTACAGAACTAAATATCAATTGCAAGAAAAAAACTGTAAGAAACACAAACACATACACATTAATCCACAGGTTTCTAAATAACCAACAGGTTACTGAAAAAATCAAAAGGAAATCCAAAAATTTCTAGAAATAAAGGACAATGAAAACACGAGAACTCAAAACCTATGTGACGCAGCAAAAGCAGTTCTCAGAGGGAAGTTTCTAGCAATGCAATCCTTGTTCAAGAAACAAGGAATACATAGAAGAAAACCGAACTTTACACCTAATACAACTGGAAAAAGAATAACAAAAATCCCCAAAATTACTAGAAAGAAAGAAATCATAAAGATCTGAGCAGAAATAAATGAAAAAGAAATGAAAGAAACAATAGTTAAGATTAATAAAACTAAAGCTGATTATTTGAGAAGATAAACATAATTGATGAACCTATAGCCAGACTCATCAAAGAAAAAAGAGAGAAGAATCAAATCAACAAAAGTAGAAATGACAAAGGAAAGGTTACAACTTTGCCTGTTAGCAGGGTGAAGGCTAATAGAGTTCTACCAAGAGAATGCACTGGTCATAGCAAAAACCCTTTTCCAACAACACAAGAGAAGATTCTACACATGGACATCACCAGATGGTCAACAAAGAAATCAAACTGATTATATTCTTTGCAGCCAAAGATGGAGAAGCTCTATACAGTCAACAAAAACAAGACCAGGAGCTGACTGTGGCTCAGCTCATGAACTCCTTATTACCAAATTCAGACTGAAAATTAAGACAGTGGAGAAAACCACTGGGCCATTCAAGTATGACCTAAATCAATCTCTTATTACTATACAGTGGAAGTAAGAAATAGATTTAAGGGACTAGATCCGATAGACAGAATGCCTGATGAACTATGGACAGAGGTTTGTGACATTGTACAGGAGACAGGAATTAAGACCATACCCAAGGAAAAGAAATGCAAAAAAGCAAAATGGTTGTCTGAGGAGGCCTTACAAATACCTGTAAAAAGAAGGGAATCAAAAAGCAAAGGAGAAAAAGAAAGATATACCCATTTGAATGCAGAGTTCCAAAGAACAGCAAGGAGAGATAAGAAAACCTTCCTCAGTGATCATTGCAAAGAAATAGAGGAAAACAATAGATTGGGAAAGACTAGAGATCTCGTCAAGAAAATTAGAGATACCAAGGGAACACTTTATGCAAAGATGAGCTCAATAAAGGACAGAAATGGTATGGGCCTAACAGAAGCAGAAGATATTAAGAAGAGGTGGAAAGAATACACAGAAGAACTGCACAAAAAAGATCTTTACAACCCAGATAATCACAATGGTGTGATCATTTACCTAGAGCCAGACATCTTGGAATGTGAAGTCAAGTGGGCCCTAGGAAGAATCACTAAGAACAAAGCTAGAGGAGGTGACAGAATTCCAGTTGAGCTAGTTCAAATCCTGAAAGGTGATGCTGTGAAAGTGCTACACTCAATATGCCAGCAAATTTGGAAAACTCAGCAGTGGCCACAGGACTGGAAAAGGTCAGTTTTTATTCCAATCCCATAGAAAGGCAATGCCAAAGAATGCTCAAACTAACGCACAATTGCACTCATTTCACAAGCTAGTAAAAAAAAAAAAAAAAAAAACTTAAAATTTTGCTAGCAAGCCTTTAGCAATACGTGAACTGTGAACTTCCAGATGTCCAAGCTGGTTTTTGAAAAGGCAGAGGAACCAGAGATCAAATTGCCAACATCTGCTGGATCATGGAAAAAGCAAAAGAGTTCCAGAAAAACATCTATTTCTGCTTTATTGACTATGCCAAAACCTTTGACTGTGTGGATCACAATAAACTGTGGAAAATTCTGAAAGAGATGGGAATACCAGACCCCCTGACTTGCCTCTTGAAAAATCTGTATGCAGGTGAGGAAGCAACAATTAGAACTGGACATGAAGCAACAGACTGGCTCCAAATAGGAAGGAAAAAGAGTACATCAAGGCTGTATATAGTCACCCTGCTAATTTAACTTATATGCAGAGTACATCATGAGAAATGCTGGACTGGAAGAAACTCTAGCTGGAATCAAGATTGCCAGGAGAAATATCAATAACCTCAGATATGCAGATGATGCCACCCTTATGGCAGAAAGAGAAGAAGAACTAAAAAGTCTCTTGATGAAAGTGAAAGAGGAGAGTGAACAAGTTGGCTTAGAGCTCAACATTCAGAAAACTAAGATCATGGCATCCGGTCCCATCACTACATGGCAAATAGATGGGGAAAAAGTGTAGAGAGTGGCGGATTTTTTTTCCCCCCCTGGGCTCCAAAAATCGTTACAGATGGTGATTGCAGTCATGAAATTAAAATATGCTTACTCCTTAAAGGAAAGTTATGACCAACCTAGATAGCATATTAAAAAGCAGAAACGTTACTTTGCCAACAAAGGTCCATCTAGTCAAGGCTATGGTTTTTCCAGTGGTTATGTATGGATGTGAGATTTGAACTATAAAGAAAGCTGAGTGCCAAAAGATTCATGCTTTTGAACTGTGGTGTTGGAGAAGACTCTTGAGAGTCCCTTGGACTGCAAGAAGGAGAACTAACAAGTCCATCCTAAGGGAAATCAATCCTGTCTGGTCATTGGAAGGACTTATGTTGAAGGTAAAACTCCAATACTTTGGTCACCTGATGTGGAGAATTGACTTATTTGAAAGGACCCTGATGCTGGGAAGATTGAGGACAAGAGGAGAAGGGGACGACAGAAGATGAGATGGTTGGATGGCATCACCGACTCAGTGGACATGGGTTTGGGTTGACTCAAGGAGTTTGTGAAGGACAAGGAAGCCTGGCATGCTGTGGTTCATGGGGTCACGAAGAGTCAGGCAAGACTGAGCAACTGAACTGAACTGACCAACAGAACTCAACTGACCAACAGAGAATGTAAAAATACAGACGACTCTAAGAGAGTGTTATGGACAAGTATATGGCAATAAAATGGATAACCTGGAAGAAATGGACAGATCCTTAGAAAAGTTCAATCTTCGAAGACTGAACCAGGAAGACATAGAAATTATGAACAACCCAGCTACAAGTACTATAATTGAAGCTGTGATTAAAAATTTCCTAAAAAACAAAAGCCCAGGACCAGATGACTTCACTGCAAAATTCTATCAACCATTTATTTAGAGAAGAGCTAATGACTACCTTTACAAAATTCTTTCAAAAAATTGCACAGGAAGGAACACTTCCAACATGATTCTATGAGGACTATCACCCTGATACCAAAACCAGATAAAGACAAGATAAAAAAGAAAACTACAGGCCAATATCACTGATAGGCATAGATGCAAATATCTTCAACAAAATTTTAGTAAACAGTATTCAGCAACACATGAAAAGCTCATCCACAATGATCAAGTTGGGTTTATTCCAGGAATGGAAGGATTCTTCAATATGTGCTAATCAAACAATGTTATATACCATATTAACAAATTAAAAGATAAAAACCATATGATAATCTCAATAGATGCAGAAATATCCTTTGACAAAATTCAACACCCATTTATAATGAAAACTCTTCAAAAAATGGGTATAGAAAAACCTATCTCAACATAGTAAAGGCCATATATGATAAGCCTACAGCAAACCTTATTCTACTGAAAGCATCCCCACTAGATCAGGAATAAGACAAGGGTGTCCACTTTCCCCACTATTATTCGACATAGATCTGGAAGTCCTAGCTACAGCAATCAAAGAAGAAAAAGAAATAAAAGGAATCGAGATCAGAGAAGAAGTAAAGCTCTCACTTTTTGCTGATGATACAGTACTGTACATAGAAATCTCTAAAGATAGTATCAGAAAATTACTAGAGCTAATCAGTGAAATTAGCAAAGTTGCAGGATACAACATCAATACACAGAAATCACTTGAATTTCTATATAGAAACAATGAAAGAAAGAGAAATTAAGGGATCAATCCCATTCACCATTGCCACAAAAAGAAATAAATATATAGGAATAAACTTACCTAAGGAGACAAAAAAAAAAAAACTGTACACAGGAAATTATAAGATACTGATGAAAGAAACCAAGGACAAAATGAACAGATGAAGAGATATTTCATGTTTCTGGATAGCAAGAAATGGTATTGTGAAAATGACTCTACTACCAAATGCAATCTACAGATTGGATGAATTTCCTATCAAATTACCAATGGCATTTTCACAGAACTAGAAAAAATTTTCATAATTCATATGAAAACACAAAAGACCCTGAATAGCCAAAGCAGTCTTGAGAAAGAACGGAACTGGAGGAATCAATCTTCCTGACTTCAGATTATACTACAAAGCTACAGTCATCAAGGCAGTATGGTACTGGCACAAAAACAGAAATATAGACCAAAGGAACAAGATAGAAGGCTCAGAAGTAAACCATGCATATTTGGGTATCTTAGTTTTGACAAAAGAGGCAAAGAATATACAATGGGGCAAAGATAGCCTCTGCAATAAATGGTGCTGGGAAAACTGGACAGCTACATGTAAAAGAATGAAATTAGAACACTTCCTAACACGATACACAGAGATAAACTCAAAATGGATTAAAGCCCTAAATGTAAGACCAGAAACTATAAAACTCTTAGAGAAAAACATAGACAGCACACTTGATAACATGAAAGCAAAATCCTCTTGACCTACCTCCTAGAGTAACAGAAATAAAAACAAATGTAAAAAAAAAAAAAAAGTGGGACCTGATTAAATTTAAAAGCTTTTGCACAGCAAAGGAAATTATAAGCAAGGTGAAAAGACAACCCTCAGAATGGGAGAAAATAATGCAATGAAACAACTAACAAAGGATTAATTTCAAAATAACAGAAGCTGCTCAAATAATTCAATGCCATAAAAGCAAACAACCCAATCAAAAAATGGGAAAAGAGACCTAAACAGACATTCCTCTAAAGAAGACATAAAGATGGCTAACAAATATATGAAAATATCCTCAACATCACTCATTATTAGAGAATGCAAATCACAACTACAATGAGATATCACCGCACAATGGCCATTATCAGTTTAGTTCAGTTGCTCATTCGTGTGCAGCTCTTTGCAACCCCATGGACTACAGCATTTCACGCTTTCCTGTCCACCACCATCTCCTTGAGCCTACTCAAACTCCTGACTTTGATGATGCCATCCAACCACCTCATCTTCTGCCGTCTCCTTCTCCTCCTGCCTTCAATCTATCCAAGCATCAGGGTCTTTTCAAATGAGTTGGTGCTTCCCAACAGGTGGCTAAATATTGCAGTTTCAGATCAGCATCAGTCCTTCCAATGAATAATCAGGACTGATTTCCTGTATGATGGAGTGGTTGGATCTCCTTGCAGTCCAAGGGACTCTCAAGAGTTTCTCCAGCACCAAAGTTCAAAAGCATCCATTCTTTGGTGCTCAGATATCTTTATATTTCAACTCTCACATCCATAAATGACTACTGGGAAAACCATAGATTTGATTGGATGGAACTTTGTTGGTAAAAAATATCTCTGCTTTTTAATATACTATCTAGGTTGATCACAGCTTTTCTTCCAAGGAGCAAGTGTCCTTTAATTTCATGGCTGCAGTCACCATCTGCAATGATTTTGGAGCCCAAAAAAATAAAGTCTGACACTGTTTCCATTGTTTCCCTACCTATTTCCCATGAAGTGATAGGACATGATGCCATGATCATTGTTTTCTGAATGCTGAGTTTTAAGCCAACTTTTTCACTCTCCTCTTTCACTTTCATCAAGAGGCTCTTTAGCTCTTCTTCACTTTCTGCCATAAGGGTGGTGTAATCTGTGTATCTGAGATTATTGATATTTCTCCCAGCAATCTTGATTTCTGCTTGTGCTTCATCCAACCTGACATTTTGCATGATGTACTCTGCATATAAGTTAAATAAGCAGGGTGATAATATACTATACAGCCTTCCTACACTCTTGTGCCGATTAGGAACCAGTGTGTTCTTCCATGTCCAGTTCTAACTATTGTGTCTTAACGTGCATGCAGATTCCTCAGGAAGCAGGTGAGGTGGTCTGGTATTCCCATCCTTTTACGAATTATCCACAGTTTGTTGTTATCCACACAGTCAAAAGCTTTGGCATAGTTAGTAAAGCAAAAGTTGATGTTTTTCTGGAACTCTTTTGCTTTTTCCATGATCCAGTGGATGTTGGCATTTTGATCTCTGATTCCTCTGCTTTTTCTAAATCCAGCTTGAACATCTGGAAGTTCAGAGTTCACATACTGTTGAAGCCTGGCTTGGAGATTTTTGAGCATTACTTCGCTAGCATGTGAGATGAATGCAGTTAGAGCATTCTTTGGCATTGCTTTTCTTTGGTATTGAAAGGAAAACTGACTTTTCCCAGTCCTGTGGCTACTGCTGAGTTTTCCAAATTTGCTGGCATATTGAGTGTAGCACTTTCACAGCATCATCTTTTAGGATTTGAAATAGCTCAACTGGAATTCCATCAAATCCACTAGCTTTGTTCGTAGTGATGTTTCCTAAGGCCCACTTGACTTCATATTCTAGGATATCTGACTCTAGGTGAGTGATCACACCATCGTGGTCATCTGGCTCATGAAGATCTTCTTTGTATAGTTCTTCTTTGTGTTCTTGCCACCTCCTCTTAGTATCTTCTGCTTCTGTTAGGTCTATACCATTTCTGTTCTTTATTGTGACCATCTTTGCATGAAATGTTCCCTTGGTATCTCTAATTTTCTTGAAGAGATCTCTAGTCTTTCCCATTCTATTGTTTTCCTCTATTTCTTTGCATTGATCACTGAGGAAGGCTTTCTCATCTCACCTTGCTGTTTTTTGGAACTCTCCACTCACATAGGTATATGTTTCCTTTTCTCCTTTGCCACAGAAGAGAAGAACATTCTCTTCTTTTGTCAGCTATTTGTAAGGCCTCATCAGACTAGCATTTTGCCTTTTTGCATATATTTTTCTTGTGGATGGCCTTGATAGCCATCATCAAAAATCTAGTAACAATAAATGCTGAAGAGGGTGTGGAGCAAAGGGAACTCTCTTGCAGTATTCGGGGGAATGTAAATTGATTCTGCCACTGTGGAAGATGATATGGAGATTCCTTTAAAAACTAGGAATAAAACCACCATATGATCCAGCAATCCCACTCATAGGCATATACCCTGAGGAAACTCAAATTGAAAAACACACATATATCCCATTGTTCATTACAGCACTATTTACAATAGCTAGAACATGGAAGCAACCTAAATTTCCATTGACAGATGAATGGATAAAGAAGTTGGGGTATGTGTACACAATGGAATATTACTCGGCCATAAAAATGAATGCATTTGAGTCAGTCTGATGAGCTGAATGAGCCTAGAATCCATTATACAGAGTTAAGTGAGTCATATAGAGAAAGATAAATATAGCATTCTAACACACACATATGGAATCTAAAAAAAATGGTACTGAAGAATTTATTTGCTGGGAAGCAATGGAGAAACAGCCATAGAGAATAGACATATGGACATGGGGAGAGGGGAGGAGAGGGTAAGATGTATGGAAGGAGTAACATGGAAATTTATATTACCATATGTAAAATAGACAGCCAATGGGAATTCTCTGTATGGCTCAGGAAACTCAAACAAGGGCTCTCTATCAACCTAGAGGTGTGGGATGGGGAGGTAGATAGGGGGAGGTAGATAAGAGGGATGTTTGAAAGGGGATATGTGTATACTTAAGGCTGATTCATGTTTAGGTTTGACAGAAAACAATAAAATTCTGTAAAGTAATTATCCTTCAACAAAAAAATTAAAAATTTAAAAAAAGGAAAAATAATAATAAATTGGCACAGAACCCTGTTGAAGGCAACTGGTAATGTCTACAAATTATACTTCCCATGATATGTTAGATATTTGTAAATTGATATATGTTCTAGGTGAGGCTTTATTTTTTATCTTTTTTAATTTTTGGTAATAGCAAAATTTTATAATTGGAAAAGGTGCAATAATTGTGACATTGACACAAGGGAATGTAATCAATTTTAGCATTAAAAAAAGTTCCTATTTATTGATATGGCTAAATTTCCAATATATATTGTTAATTGCAAAGAGCCAGATTATAAAAAAAAGAGTACATATGAAAAGTTATTCTTTTTAAAAATAATATATATTTACTTTCAAATTTTCTAAAGAGATATATTTTTAATTGGTAGTGATTCCATGAAGACAGTGAGAGGAAGACACAGCTCTGCTCTGATTAACTTTCAGATCTCACTGAGCTCTAATTGCACACTGGGCATCATGGGTGGGGGTGAGAGACTCCACTCTTCACTGATTACATTTTAGTTCTTTTTTGAAATTTGAATTATGTAAATATATAACTTAGTCAAATATAAAATTCACAAAAAATAAAATCACTTAAAGATACATACACAACTGACCAACATCTAAAGTTAATTATTAATTCATGTCTGTGTGCAAAGAGCTGGATATGACTGAGTTCAGATCTTAGACTTGAATGCAAACAAATAAAGAAATTTAGATGTTAAGAGGTTACAATCTTTTAATGGGAAGGTTAAAAATTCTAATGTATTTAAAATTTATCATATTTTGCCATTCTGCAAAGGAAACATAAAAAAAAAATTGTCAACACCTATATCCTTGCAAAAAGCCTAACTTTAAGCAAAAATAAACATGGGATCTAATTAAAATTAAAACCTTCTGCACAACAAAGGAAAATATAAGCAAGGTGAAAAGACAGCCTTCGGAATGGGAGAAAATAATAGCAAATGAAGCAACTGACAAACAACTAATCTCAAAAATATACAAGCCACTTATGCAACTCAATTCCAGAAAAATAAACGACCCAATAAAAAATTGGGCCAAAGAACTAAATAGACATTTCTCCAAAGAAGACATACGGATGGCTAAAAAACACATGAGAAGATGCTCAACATCACTTATTATTAGAGAAATGCAAATCAAAACCACAATGAGGTACAACTTCACACCAGTCAGAATGGCTGCGATCCAAAAATCTGCAAGCAATAAATGCTGGAGAGGGTGTGGATAAAAGGGAACCCTCCTACACTGTTGGTGGGAATGCAGACTAGTACAGCCACTATGGAAAACAGTGTGGAGATTCCTTAAAAAAATTGCAAATAGAACTGCCTTATGACCCAGCAATCCCACTGATGGGCATACACACCGAGGAAACCAGAATAGAAAGAGACACATGTACCCCAATGTTCATTGCAGCACTGTTTTTAATAGCCAGGACATGGAAACAACCTAGATGTCCATCAGCAGATGAATAGATAAGAAAGCTGTGGTACATATACACAATGGAGTATTACTCAGCCATTAAAAAGAATACATTTGAATCAGTTCTGTTGAGACGGATGAAACTGGAGCTGATTATACAGAGTGAAGTAAGCCAGAAAGAAAAACACCAATACAGTATACTAACACATATATATGGAATTTAGAAAGATGACAATGATGACCCTGTATGCAAGACAGCAAAAAAGACACAGATGTGTATAGTGGACTTTTGGACTCAGAGGGAGAGGGAGAGGGTGGGATGATTTGGGAGAATGGCATTGAAACATGTATACTATCATGTAAGAATCGAATCACCAGTCTATGTCCGATGCAGGATACAGCATGCTTGGTGCTGGTGCACAGGAATGACCCAGAGGGATGTTGTGGGGAGGGAGGTGGGAGGGGGGTTCATGCTTGGGATTGCATGTACACCCGTGGTGGATTCACGTCAATGTATGGCAAAACCAATACAGTATTGTAAAGTAAAATAAAGTAAAAATTAAAAAAAAAAAAGACAACTCACCAGAAAAAAAAAAAAAGTGTAATTAACAAAGCAGAACAGATTTTATTTCATTAATTGGGCACTACAATGATACCAATGGCAAATTTTTAGTCTCCATTGTGAGCTAGAAAATGGCCAGTTTATTTGACCAGTAAACAATAGATGCAGTTATTAAAGTTTCAGAATGCCTCGGTTAAGAAAACAAATAGACAAAGAATATATTTCCTTGTCAATGCTGATAATTACTTGAAACATCACTAGAGAAAGAACAAAGAATGATTTTTTCTATCACTTTAACCACTCTAAAAAAATAAGGAAATTTTGTGATTGAGAGATAACCTGGCTGAAATTCCAGAACAATGATTAAAATCTTAGCTCCTCCACTTGGGAGCTGCTGATTAACTTCCTTAGTTTACTTTAAATAATTCATAACATACTGAAAATATTCCTTTGTCACACAGTTACAGTCAGATTTAAATGTATAATATATGAAGTGCTTATCAGCACATTATCCAATCTGCAAGCATTAATCAATACTAGTTGACCCTGAATCAGTGTATATGTAAGTGCAAAACTGCCTTTTTTATAAACTCCTCCATGTCATGGTAATATCCAATCAGAAACCAAGATTGTGTAACCTGAGAGATTACTTAGGCATTTTTCTTTAACAGAATTCTTTACTTTAAATGAACATTTATATTAAGTTAAATTTGCTTACTCTTAATTTTATTTCTTTCCAAACCAATTTTGAGAAACAGTGTGAACAGACTCTGTATCTCATTTTTGAGCTATAAAACATAGTTATTCAATAACTGCAATAATTTGAGATTGTAAAGCACCTGTAAATGAAATTCCTTACTATTTTACCAGAATCAATAGCCTTACATTTTAAATATTGTCTACCCCTTGAAATACAACTTGTTCTTGACATTTTTCACCAGAAATATCTGTACAGCTTGCTAAGAACAATGACTACAATAATAACCACCACAAAAAATGATGTTTTATTTTTCCTAAATCAGAAAGTCTCCATGACTTTATAGTTTGTATCTATTATATTAAAATATACATCCTTTTAAAATATATGACACATATAATTATAAAGAGCCAATTTAAGTATAAGTATATGACTAATAGTATCAAAAAGTAAAATTCTTTTGCAAAATCAATTACATGCAATAGGACTAATCTCTTAAAGCTGTATATTACTAGCATATAAAGACAGAATAATGGGAAAAAATAAAATTTATAAATACACTTAAATATATTTGCCAATTTAGAGTATGTTTAAGGTATTATCCCAATATGTGGGAATAAATATGCTTGAGATAATTGACATTGACATTGACACTAATTGACATTGTGGAAAAAAAATCATATCAATAACTAAAAAGATTAAGCAAAACTCCAAAACTACTCAAGTATTTAAAACAATAATCATAACAATATAAAGAAACTGTTGGAGACTCCATTTTTACTTATAAAGGGAGGAAAAATTCCTAAAGCCATAAAGAAAAGGTCAAAATATTCATTCAATATGTAGAGGTAAATTTAGATACATTTATGGAAATTTGTAGAGAAAATTTACTACACTTATTGATACAAAAGGTTTTTATCCCTAGTGCCTAAAGGAGCTTTTAAAAATTGATTTTTTTAAATAGAAACTAACAGAGTTATGACAACACAGGGTTCAAATAACAATACATTAAACTTAGGGAAAAAGTACTGAATATCTCTCAGAATAAAACCAATAAACTTTGAGAAAAAAATAAGAAAACAAAAATATATATACTTTAAAATTATTATTACAAGATAAACTGAAAAAGAATATTTAAAATGTTAAGAGTATATTTGGGCAAAAATGGAATCAAATTGGGCAACATCAAACCAGAAGTGGTCTGAGTGAAAGTTTCTCAGCCGTGTCTGACTCTCTGTGACTCCATGGACTAGGCAGTTCATGAAATTCTCCAGGCCAGAATACTGGATGTGTAGCCTTTCCCTTCTTTAGGGTGGCTCAGATGGTAAAGCGTCTGCCTACAATGTGGGAGACCTGGGTTCGATCCCTGGGTTGGGAAGATCCTCTGGAGAAGGAAACGGCAACCCACTCCAGTACTTACTTGGAAAATCCCATGGACGGAGGAGCCTTGTAGGCTAAAATCTATGGGGTCACAAAGAGTAGGACACGAATGAGCGACTTCACCTTACCTTACCTTACCCAACCGAGGGATCGAAACCAGGTCTCCTGCATTGCAGGTGGATTCTTTACCAGCTGAGCCACAAGGGAAGGCAGAAGTGGTTGAGGGCTCTACTAATAGGACTCAGGGACAGACTCATGTTGAAAAGGTATGGAAGCAAAGCAAAAATAAAATTACTGATTTGCTATAGTTTAAAGCCTAGGCTGTTGTGATTACTTGTCCATAGGTTTCTATTTTATAATTCTGCATTTACAGACTTAGATATTAGTGTGCTTTCATTCGCTGTCATAACATTAGAGACTCCTCAGTCTAATGGTCTCCTTCTTTATTTTAACAGTACACTGAGATACTGATTTTTACCTCTCAGCTTTGAAAAAGCCTAAAGTTCAATAATACTTTATGTTTGGGAAGATGTGGATAAACCCACTGATAGGAACATAAATTGGAAACCAGAGAAGGAAATTTGATACCTTTAAAACACATGTAGTAATTTTTATTATTCATGTGTGTATCTGTATCTGTGTGTCTATATTTGTCTATATCTATGTCTAAATCTAGGTCTCTATCTTCTAATTCAGCAATTGCTTCACTGAGAATTGATTCTATAGATATTAGACACATATTATGCATTCAGGAAGGAACAGGAGTGCACAGCACTGAAATGACCAATGTATATTTTTATTCACAGTAGCATTGCTCATAGTGACAAAAACCTGAAAACAAATGCACAAGAATGGATATCTGTAACATAAATTGTAGTACATATTTATGATCAAAAAAACTTTTTTTCAAAACACTACATGCACACACATATACACAAATAAGTGAAGATCAGTTCAGTTCAGTTCAGTTCAGTCATGTCTGACTCTTTGCGATCCCATGAACTGCAGCACGCCAGGCCTCCCTGTCCATCACCAACTCCCAGAGTTCACACAAATTCACATCCATCGAGTTGGTGATACCATCAAGCCATCTCATCCTCTGTCGTCCCCTTCTCCTCCTGCCCACAATCCCTCCCAGCATCAGAGTCTTTTCCAATGAGTCAACTCTTCGCATGAGGTGGCCAAAGTACTGGAGCTTCAGCCTTAGCATCTTCCTTCCAAAGAACACCCAGGACTGATCTCCTTTAGAATAGAATGTTTGGATCTCCTTGCAGTCCAAGAGACTCTCAAGAGTCTTGTCCAACACCACAGTTCAAAAGCATTAATTCTTTGGTGCTCAGCTTTCTTCACAGTCCAACTCTCACATCCATATATGACTACTGGAAAAACCATGGCCTTGACTAGACGGACCTTTGTTGGCAAAGTAATGTCTCTGCTTTTGAATATGTTATCAATGTTGGTCATAACATTCCTTCCTAGGAGTAAATGTCTTTTAATTTCATGGCTGCAGTCACCATCTGCAGTGATTTTGGAACCCCCCCCAAAAAATGGAAGCTTTCTTAAATAGCTGTGAAAAGAAGAGAGGCGAAAAGCAAAGGAGAAAAGGAAAGATATAAGTATCTGAATGCAGAGTTCCAAAGAATAGCAAGAAGAGATAAGAAAGCCTTTTTCAGCCATCAATGCAAAGAAATAGAGGAAAAGAACAGAATGGGAAAGACTAGAGATCTCTTCAAGAAAATTAGAGATGCCAAGGGAACATTTCATGCAAAGATGGGCTCGATAAAGAACAGAAATGGTCTGGACCTAACAGAAGCAGAAGATATTAAGAAGAGGTGGCAAGAATATATGGAAGAACTGTAAAAAAAAGATCTTCAAGAACAAGATAATATGATCACTAATCTAGAGCCAGACATCTTGGAATGTGAAGTCAAGTGGGCCTTAGAAAGCATCACTATGAACAAAGCTAGTGGAGGTGATGGAATTCCAGTTGAGCTGTTTCAAATCCTGAAAGATGATGCTGTGAAAGTGCTGCACTCAATACGCCAGCAAATTTGGAAAACTCAGCAGTGGCCACTGGACTGGAAAAGGTCAGTTTTCATTTCAATTGCAAAGAAAGGTAATGCAAAAGAATGCTCAAACTACCGCACAATTGCACTCATCTCACATGCTAATAAAGTAATGCTCAAAATTCTCCAAGCCAGGCTTCAGCAATATGTGAACCGTGAACTGCCTGATGTTCAAGCTGGTTTTAAAGAAGGCAGAAGAACCAGAGATCAAATTGCCAACATCTGCTGGATCATGGAAAAAGCAAGAGAGTTCCAGAAAAACATCTATTTCTGCTTTATTGACTATGAAAAGCCTTTGACTGTGTGGATCACAATAAACTGTGGAAAATTCTGAAAGAGATGGGAATACCAGACCACCTGACTTGCTTCTTGAGAAATCTGTATGCAGGTCAGGAAGCAACAGCTAGAATTGGACATGGAACAACAGACTGGTTCCAAATAGGAAAAGGAATACGTCAAGGCTATTTATTGTCACTCTGCCTATTTAACTTCTATGCACAGTACATCATGAGAAACGCTGGGTTGGAAGAAACACAAGCTGGAATCAAGATTGACGGGAGAAATATCAATCACCTCAGATATGCAGATGACACCACCCTTATGGCAGAAAGTGAAGTAGAGCTAAAAAGCCTCTTGATGAAAGTGAAAGGAGAGTGAAAAAGTTGGCTTAAAGATCAACATTCAGAAAAGGAAGATAATGGCATCCAGTCCCATCACTTCATGAGACATAGATGGGGAAACAGTGGAAATAGTGTCAGACTTTATTTTGGGGGGCTCCAAGATCACTGCAGATGTTGACTGCAGCCATGAAATGAAAAGACACTTACTCCTTGGAAGAAAAGTTATGACCAATCTAGATAGTATATTCAAAAGCAGAGACATTATTTTGCTGACTTACGTCAGTCTAGTCAAGGCTATGGTTTTTCCCGTGGTCATGTATGGATATGAGTTGGACAGTGAAGAAGGCTGAGTGCTGAAGAATTGATGCTTTTGAACTGTGGTGTTGGAGAATACTCTTGAGAGTCCCTTGGACTGCAAGGAGATCCAATCAGTCCATTCTGAAGGAGATCAGCCTTGGGCTTTCTTTGGAAGGAATGAGGCTAAAGCTGAAACTCCAGTACTTTGGCCACCTCATGCGAAGAGTTGACTCATTGGAAAAGACTCTGATGCTGGGAGGGATTGAGGGCAGGAGAAGAAGGGGACAACCGAGGATAAGGTGGCTGGATGGCATCACTGACTCAACGGATGTGAGTCTGAGTGAACTCCGGGTGATGGTGATGGACAGGGAGGCCTGGCATGCTGCGATTCATGGGGTCACAAAGAGTCGGACACGACTGAGCAACTGACTTGAACTGAACTGAGGTAAAGACTGTCAAGTGTAAAAGCAAGGTGTCCAAGAAATGTATTCTGTCCTATGTTCCATAAAAAAGTGAAAGAATTAATATATTTTTTCATCATTTAAAAACTACCCTGCGTGAGCTTCCCTGGTGGTTCAATGTTAAAGAATCTGCCTGCCAATGCATGAAATATGGATTTGATCCCTGATCCAGGAAGATCTCAAATGCCTTGGAGCAACTAAGCACATTTCAAATACAACTACTGAGCTTGTGCTCTACAGACAGGGAGCCACAACTACTGAAGCCCACTGGCCCCAGATCACATGCTCCCAAAAGAGAAGCCACTGCAATAAGAAGCCTGCACACCACAACTAGAGAGTAGCCCCCGCTTGCCACAACTAGAGAAAAGCCCATGCAGCTACAACCAGACTCAGCACAGCTACAAATAAATAAATTATATTTTAAAAACAGCAACAACCACAACAACCCTGTAAAGTTCAATAAGAAACTAACACAAGGGCTTATATCTGGTAGTATTCCCAGATGGAGGGTCAGGACCAGAGAGGACTGAGAACAAGTGTGGAAACAACACTCTTTATATTTTTTACCTGTTTGCTTTTGTGAATTGGGTGGTTGCAGTATCTACTAAAATATAACTTTGTGAAAAGAAAAAAAAAAAAAAACCTGCACAGCTGACTCAGTGGTTTCAGGTCACTAGCAGCAGGACAACCTGGCAGCTTTGGTTGTTGCCCAGGAATGTTATTTGTACATTTTCAGGTTCAGTTGCATAACAATGGCTTGCCTGAGGGTTTTTTTTTTTTTTTTTTTTTGTCTTTTCCTCTTTCTTGATCATTTTTCCCTGGAGACTTTTCTCAGCTACTGTACAAGAATTTAAACTACTTTGGGTACAGTTTCTATAGATAGAAACAAAGAATCATTAACCAATTTATTGAGCAGTACTTTAAGCTTAATTTGTATCTTTTTAGCATTAAGTCCACAGGACCTTGGCTCCTTCCAAACACTTCACTTTCCTCACAGAGAAAGAAAAACAGTGGTCACAAACATCCTCTAACTTACATTCAAATAATTCCAAAATTGAATGAATACTCCAATGAAGAGGTAAGAATTGAGAAGCCTATGATGTTAAATTGTCTAAAGTCACAAAAAATAAAGTGATTCAGGCCAAGTACTAAACTATATTATTGACTTCTTTCTCCAGTAAACCATGATAATGTCAAAGTTTTTCTTTACATAGGAACTAACTCTTTATGGTAGATTTGTTGTAGCCATGCGTTCTGGGAAACAAACTCACTCAATGCAGATAGTGGAGTGCAGTTTATTACACCGGTGGGCCCAAGGCAGAGTCTCCTCTTAGCCAGCGACCCCGACCAGTTTTTGTGAAAACCTTATGTACCCTAAGTGTACATGCCTAAACCCACCTCCCCAAATTCCCTGAAACTAGTCAGAAAAAAGAAAGATACAAAGTTAACACATAATTCATATGCCTTGAGCCTAGGTAGTTAACAGTGGACAATTATCAATAGGCCTGTACTCTTGCCTGGAAAATCCCATGGATGGAGGAGCCTGGTGGGCTGCAGTCCATGGGGTCGCTAAGAGTCAGACACGACTGAGCGACTTCACTTTCACTTTTCACTTTCATGCATTGGAGAAGGAAATGGCAACCCACTCCAGTGTTCTTGCCTGGAGAATCCCGGGGATGGGGGAGCCTGGTGGTCTGCCGTCTATAGGGTCGCACAGAGTCGAACATGACTGAAGTGACTTAGCAGCATATCCTAATAAGCATAATAGAATTTATGATTCTATTTGGTTAGACAGATAATTCGAGTATTCTTTTAGGTGACTGAGTGTCTATGTAGGAGTCCTGGGGCTTTTCCTTCTGGGAGTTCTAGTTTTCCAGTTGGTATGTCATTTCCATAGATACTGGGCATATAGCTCAAAGTATGGCCCAAGATGGAGTCCGGCTTTCAAGATGGAGCTTGTTCTGTCTGTTTCCTCCTTCACTATAATTCCTGTTTTACTGGGCACGTCACACCTCTCAGTGTCTATGCTGAGATCTTTACACTCTCTCTCTCTAAAATAAACCCTGCTTACCTGCTACTGTGTTTGCATATTTATGAAATTCATCTTTTGGCTCCACGAACAAGAATTTGGATTCCCATTTCAGACGTGGCGTAAAACTTAGGGAAGCTGCCAGCATCAAGTCCTGATCTGTTGCTGCAGAAGTTATGAGTCAGAGTCCTGTTTTTAATAAATTTTTAATAATACACAGTCCTTTGTCCCTGTGTATATTCAGTCTCTGTCCTTAAGGAAGGTACTCTCTCTTGGGTAAACATATGACCAAGATTACTGAGGAAATAAAATTCCTATTTGTGGCAAGACAAGAAAAATTTCAGTATAAAAATTTCCTTTGCCCATCTGGACCTCCTCTCTCCCCTTTAGTGTGTGTTGTATAACCTCATTAACCAGATACTCTTCAAAGATAACATTTCTTCTTAATCTTCTGAAGGGTCACAACTCTTTAGAAGATAATCTTCCCTTTTAATCCTGTAAGGGGTCACATACAGGATTGTTGCATAGATCTGGATTGTGTAAACTGTTAATATTATGTAATTTGACTTATAATCCTTTGTCTTAAAAACTTGTAAAACTGTGCTTTGACTTCTAGTGAGTATAGTCTTCAGAGTTTTCTGAAAGACTGTCTCTCAAGTTAAAATATTCAGGTTGGCTCAAATAAAATTTTCCATTTCTGTCTTAGATCAATTGTCCATTAATTTTTTTGATTAACACAAGCTTAACTTTCCCCTCAGCCTGACTGAACTTTAGACATCTTTCTTCCCAACTCTGGGACTCTCACCCTTTTTTTCATAGAGCATTTAATTTAGAAAACTTGTAATTATAAATTCTTTCTCTGACCCTTTGTATCTAAACCCTTTAAAAAGTGTCTTGCCAGTTTACAGCACAGGACTGTCTTTCTCAAAGTCCTGGGAGCTAGCCTTTTGAAATAAAATCATCAAGAAAAATAATGCCCCATCTTCTAGTCTCTATAGGAGGGTAGGAGCCTAATTCCTACCTTCCTAGCTCATTGCAAATTGTAAAACTGCCTCCCATCAAGAAGAGGAAGTTCACTTTTTCTTTTGGCAAAGCTAGGTAGCAAACAAAGATTTTTGATCTTGTGATGCTTGTGATCTCCCTAAAGCCCAACTCTTAAAATTTCTCCCAACCTTTCATTTAAATGAAGTTAAGTTCAGACTTTCTCTCTCTATTTCAATAGCATTGAATAAAATCCTTCTTACCTGTTCAACTTCATTCGGTGCAAACTTTGCATTGTCAAATGCATCATAACTTTAGTGCAACGATTTTTTTCTATCATACACTTCAAAGAATAAAATAAGTTGTTAGATGTGAAAGGTAGAAAGATTAAGCAAAAATACAATTTAAAATATTAACAACAAAACAAGAGATAAATAGGTATTGGCTGCAATGCAATTAGCAAATTGAGCCTTGTTTACATAACCAGTCATTAATTAAAAAATGAAAAGTAAACTTTGCTTAAATTATTTTTGCATAAAAATATAAATAATTAAAATGATAATTTAGTTTAGGTATATAGAAACCTCAGACTAATGATGTTAATTGAACCAGATAGGATCTTTAGGGCCAAGAAGCTTTAGGTTTTTGTTTGTTTGTTTGTTTGTTTTCTTTTTCATCTTTCTATAAACATATGTGGTCATCAAGAGGGTCTCTGACTGGTGTTAGCCCAAGACATATTTTTTTCCTGTATATAATTTTGTTTATGATTATAGTAGTTTCTCTAACTTTGGTCACATTCCATAATTCTCTTAATACAATCATTAACAGAGTATGTACAGTTAACAGTTGGCCCATACAGAGAAGGATGAGTTTTGAAATAGCTGCCAAAACTAACAAGCAAAAAGAATGAATTATTATCTGCTCTAAAATGGAACTTCAGAATATTAATTGAAAATTCTTACTAACATTCTGTCCACTATGTCTAGATAATTATTCTGTACAACTTCTGAAAAATCTTTAAGGAAGTTTATGTAGACATTTAAATAGCTAAGGGTTACTCAATCACACTAACTTTTATACAAATCTGTAAGTAGAGAGAAAATCTAATATGGAATCATTAAAAAGCATTTCTGTGTCAGTAGGGGAATGATGATTTGATTAGCCACAAGCATCTGCCTGACCTCATTTGTTTTCTAGGTTTAATATAATCTCCATCTATTCATTCATTTAATGCTGATTTCCTACAAAGACCTGCCTCAGGATGGGCATATCCTTCTTTTAGGAACTTAATATCAATAGCAAAGACACTTGGTCTTTTTTCTCTATAATATCATAAAACCATTATTTAAATAGAGACCCTATCAAATGTTTCAGTATTCATAGTTGTCTGTCTTAACTGTATTGAACTAGTAGGGATCTGATTCCCTTTAAAACACTGCCAAATGTTTTCCACTGCTGTCAGTTTCCTATGAAAGTTTTCTCTATATCTATTCTGTGTCCTTAAAACTGTTCTTTCTTGGTTTTTGAAAAAGTTTCCAGAACATTGTCATTCAGAAAACTCTCTCAAATTTTACTGAATGTTTGCTAAGTGTCAGGAAATTTGCACTGGCTTTAAAACACAAAATTTAAAATTTTATAACACTGTGATACAGATTTCATATGATGTAAGTATTATTGTTCAGTAGGTAAGAAAGATTAGTAATAACAGCATCCATACCCATTCATTATTCAATATTGATTTCCCATTCCATTGGTGTTCCATCACCTCACTGGCTGCGACCAGAAGAGAACTATTTGGTTCATGGCTCTATTTCATGAGGAGCTTCCCAGGTGGTGCTAATGGTAAAGAACCTGCCTGCCAATGCAGGAGATGGAAGAGGCATGCGTTCCATTCCTGGGTTGGGAAGATCCCCTGGAGAAAGACATGGCAACCGACTCCAGTATTCTTGCCTGGAGATTTCACGGACTGTGGAGCATGGTGGGCTATAGTGCTGCTGCTGCTACTGCTGCTAAGTCGCTTCAGTCGTTTCCAACTGTGCAACCCCATAGATACGTAGGATCACAAAGAGTCAGATAGAACTAAAGTGACTTCAGTTCACTTCGGTTCAGTCACTCAGTCATGTCTGACTCTTTGCAACCCCATGAATCGCAGCACGCCAGGCCTCCCTGTCCATCACCAACTCCTGGAGTTTACTCAGACTCACGTCCATGGAGTCAGTGATGCCATCCAGCCATCTCATTCTCGGTCATCCCCTTCCCCTTCTGCTCCCAATCCCTCCCAGCATCAGAGTCTTTTCCAATAAGTCAACTCTTTGCATGAGGTGGCCAAAGTACTGGAGCTTCAGCTTTAGCATCATTCCTTCCAAAGAACACCCAGGACTGATCTCCTTCAGAATGGACTGGTTGGATCTCCTTGCAGTCCAAGGGACTCTCAAGAGTCTTCTCCAACACCACAGTTCAAAAGCATCAATTCTTCGGTGCTCAGCCTTCTTCACAGTCCAACTCTCACATCCATACATGACCACTGGAAAAACCATAGCTTTGACTAG
This sequence comes from Ovis canadensis, assembly GCF_042477335.2. Lineage (NCBI taxonomy): Eukaryota > Metazoa > Chordata > Mammalia > Artiodactyla > Bovidae > Ovis > Ovis canadensis. The sequence goes on from NC_091250.1 coordinate 68,430,026, forward strand.
ACGGACCTTTGTTGGCAAAGTAATGTCTCTGCTTCTGAATATGCTGTCTATGTTGGTCATAACTTTCCTTCCAAGGAGTAAGTGTCTTTTCATTTCATAGCTGCGGTCACCATCTGCAGTGATTTTGGAGCCCCCCAAAATAAAGTTTGACACTGTTTCCCCATCTATTTGCATGAAGTGATGGGACCAAATGCCATGATCTTCATTTTCTTAATGTTGAGCTTTAAGTCAACTTTTTCACTCTCCTCTTTCACTTTCATCATGAGGCTTTTGAGTTCCTCTTCACTTTCTGCCACAAGAGTGGTATCATCTGCATATCTGAGATTATTGATATTTCTCCCAGCAATCTTGATTCCAGCTTGTGCTTCTTCCAGCCCGGTGTTTCTCATGATGTACTCTGCATATAAGTTAAGTAAGCAGGGTAACAATAAAGAGCCTTGACATACTCCTTTTCCTATTTGGAACCAGTCTGTTGTTCCATGTCCAGTTCTAACAGTTGCTTTCCTGACCTGCATATAGGTTTCTCAAGAGACAGGTCAGGTGGTCTGGTATTCCCATCTCTGTTAGAATTTTCCACAGTTTATTGTGATCCACACTGTTAAAGGCTTTGGCATAGTCATTCAAGCAGAAATAGATGTTTTTCTGGAACTCTCTTGCTTTTTCAATGATCCAGTGGATGTTGGCAATTTGATCTCTGGTTCCTCTGCCGACTTAGCATGTACTATTTCATGATAGTCATAGTTAATATATTATTTTTAACTAAATGAGGTCCACACTCAAGCTCCTGTTAACCTTAAAAAATGAAACAATCACTGACTTTATTAGCAAAATAGATTTACTAGAGAGCAGAAAATTATAATTTGGGCCACTATGGCAAAAAATATGCAATTCCAGTGAAACAAAGGTGACTCTTTTATAGAGGAGCAGAAGTTGGGAGGGGCTGTTTATAACAAAAAGCCCATTGAAGAAAACTGGGAGTCCAAAGCATAGTAGCTTTTCATTGGCTGATTTGTGACAGTCTCTGATTGGCTGAGCTGTTGCCAGGGGAAAAAATATTTCTTCCTTCTACTGGTGGTAATAATATCACTTCCTACTAAAGATGCAATGTGTATCTCTTCTTGTTGAGATCTGTAAGGAGGTCAAGTGGTACTTGAATGAGAGCTCCCCTTTCTGGCCTCCTGACTTCATTTTAGCAAGGTTATTAATTTTTATACTCTTAATCTAACAAAGTTATTGGAAACATAGTTATGTTATAGACATAATAAATATTATAATTTTGCACCAAATATTATAACAGAACACAGACACCTCTCAGGAAAATAAAATAAAATAAAATAAAAGTTTCATGTTTTTTTTATATTGTCTTTAGTATTAAATTACTGTGAACTACAGTAATAATTCCAAAAGAAATATGCAGTCCAAACTATGTCCTTCTTTATTATTTTGAGTGTCTTCTGAGGGGTTTGGGTTTTGTTTTTTTTTTTTTTTTGTATTTTATCTCCTAACATGTATTATATGATTTTTCCTCCAAAGGCACACTCAGATCTTCAGAAAACACCAAGATTAAAAGAGAAAAAAAATGAAAGTATATATAAATGTAATCACAAAATATGATATATGCATGGTTTTGATTATTTTAAATCTGTCTAAATGAAATGGGCAGCATCACAAACCCACCGCCTTTTCCAAACCTTTGTTAAGAAGATATGCCAATGGAACTGTTATTTTTGATTTTATTTGATTTTCTAAAGCTCCTTGAACTCAGTTTCTGGTGAAATTACATCTTATCCCAAGGAATAAAAAGTTCTTTGCTTTTATTATTTGTTTCACAACCTCATTTTCCTCTATGGAAAACAGAGTTTCATAATTAGACCCTTAGAAAAATATATTTATTAAACCTCTTGTCCATAGTCCAGTTCTGAGAATCATATATAAGAAGGCTTGTTTTAGAAGGAAGGAAGCAATGGTGATTCAAGTAAAGCTGAATGGTAATTTATAAACAATACCCAACACACACAGACAGGGCCAAGTTGAAGGAAATATCCAAGACAGAGTATTACAACTTGATGGGCTTAAATATGGAAGCTTAAAGATTGGAAACTAGACACTGAGAAATTCATGAAAGTAAGAAAATATTTTACAGCTGTGTTAAAATCTGGGCACACATATACAGAATGGATTGACATATCAGATATATGCCTTAGAGGGCCTGCTATTTGGATCTGTCTCACTAAAATGATTCTAGTTCTCATTCTTTAGCTGATAATATATAAATGTTCTGCAGATTGTTTCTCTTGAGTTGAAAATATTATACTGGGAATGGATATAATATAAAGATTTTAATGGTTAATGATATGCTATGTCTTTTTATTACTATTTTATTGGAAATATCCTTGCTTTATGTTTGCCATATTTTCCTAATGCTCTTGAAGGAACATGTATGGCTTTTTAAATCCAAAATAATGCATGCTACTAAAATATAGTATATACATGTATATATATATAGATATATTTTAAGCCCTGACAAATGAGGGAAATATTGAAAATGAAATCAGTAAAATAACTTTCTTATTTGGTTAATTGGAAAAAAAAAAAGTCCGAAGTGGATTTAATTGGGCAATTATCCATATTTTATGTCATAGATATTAATTTTTGTGTTCCTAAGTATATATAGTTGTGACAAATATGAACTACCATTAATGTTAAAGTGTTTCTCTGTGTTTATTCAATAAAATATTGTGGAACAAATCACAAATTTTTTAAAAGTTGTGGAATAAAAATGACTAAATAAAGAAATGAGTAATACCTGACTTGAAAATAAATTATATCATGTAGGGGTAGTGCAGGCTTCCCTGGTGGCTCAGAGGTTAAAGCATCTGCCTCCAATGTGGGAGACCTGGGTTCTGTCCCTGGGTCAGGAAGATCCCCTGGAGAAGGAAATGGCAACCCACTCCAGTATTTTTGCCTGGAGAATCCCATGGACAGAGGAGCCTGGTGGGCTACAGTCCACGGGATCGCAAACAGTAGGGCACGACTGAGCGACTTCACCTCACCTCATGCATAGTGCAGAACGGAATGTTCCAAATAATTGAAGGAATTCAGGTTACCCTGTAACTGACCTCTATTACTCTTAAGTGAGAAATTACCACAGAAGGCATTGTCCATAAATTCGTAATGCCTTACTTCTGAAAGTTTGGGAAAACAGTGCCTCTTCTGGCCTTTCACACAACTTTTAGTATACATATGGCATATAAAGAGGACTGATAAACTCGTTAAATTAGACTCATAGATTCACTGAGTTTTGAGGCTACAAGTATAGTCAAGAAATCATTTAATCTAATTTCTCATCTATTGGGTCAAATAGCAGAGGCATTAACACTAACAATATTTCCTCAGTTCATACAATGACTTAATTAGGAGTTTTGGTTAGAATCCTGCACTATTCCTGTCAATCATTGGTCCCTACACTATAATGAATCTGTTTTCCCAAGGACACACAAATACACATCGGCAGGATAAAAATATATAAACTGATCTGCAATTTTAGCTAAAAATAATAATTTGATTAATACACTATTTAATCAAACAAATACACCAGGAAAAAAAAAAAGGAAAAATATTGGTGCTGGTTTTTTAGTTTGTGCCTGACTCTTTGCAAGCCCATGAACTGCAGTCTGCCAAGCTTTGCTGTCCATAGGATTTCCCAAGCAAGAATACTGGAGTGGGTTGCGATTTCCTTCTCCAGGGAATCTTCCAGACCCAGGGATTGAACTCATGTCCCCTGCAAGTCTCCTGCATTGCAGGTGGATTCTTAACCACTGAGCCACCAGGGAAGCCTGGTCTAGTGTATATATTAACAAATTTATTACCTTATATTGAACCCATTACCATTTTCATTTTGTGTTTTATAGTTATAATCCATAACTAAAATTGAGGCATACCTATCAAATACAAAGTTATGATAGGAAAATAATAATAAATACTTAAAATATTGTCAACTGCACAACTCCCAGCAGATAGCGGTTATGTTCAAACCTCTGTAAATAGAGCCCTAACCAGAGTTGAGCAGTTTCCAGCAGCTTAAAGCCTTGACTCAAGGATGATCCGAGTTCCTCCAATCCCTCCCTTCCCTGCCTGCCTGAAAAAGTTCAGTGCTGCCAGGAAAATTTGCTGTTTGTTCCAGCCAAACTTGGTGATAATCAGATCAATCTCTGAATTCCCTCTTGGAGTCATTACTTTAGAAATCTTGAAATTTTAAATCCTTTCTCTGTCCTTTCAGATGTAAATCTTTTACTCAAAACTGTTTCCTCAAGGACCTAGAGAACTGGTTCTTTGTAACCTAAGCAAATATGCAGGGAGATGACTCTTAGAATCTCTCAGTCCTTAGGGAATGATAAGGCACCTTGCTTCAATTACCTTTTGTCATAACAATAGGAGAAGTTTGTTTTTCCTCTGGCTAAGCACCAGTGAACAAAATCTGGTAGCCAGGTCACAGCGCCTCTCCCTTAGCAGAGAACAGTCTTAAAAGTTTCCAGCCTTTTGTTTTACAGTTCCGAGTTCAATTCATGCTGGACCCTCTTTCCTATTATAGTAAGTAGTGTCCATTTATGTTTGTCATTGACGATATGTTACTAGGTGGTCAGAGTTGGCAAATCAGCTCACACTATAGGTGGTTGAGTGGGGTGAAGTCATTGTAACTATTTTAGGAGTATCAAGACCGACACAGCATTATGATGCCGTCCATATGAATATCATTTCATACTGTATTTTGAGATTAAGTATTTAAACGTGAATGTTTGATGCCTAGTGGCTTCAGCGTAGCTAGAGTTGATGCTGAAGACAGAAGGGTTGCCTCCCTAAACCTGTTCAGTTTTACTAAGAAAGTAAATACTTTCTAACTTTACTACCTACTCCAAATCGTCAATGTCCAAGTGGATTAAAGGTGTGATATTTTTGTTATGAACGATAAGAGTCCAGAAAACTCTGGAGTAGCTAGTACAACAGCATTCAAATTTAGCATAATAAAATCCTAACTAATATGCAAGTTAATTTTGAGCCTTAGATGGCTATGCTTTTACCCATGGTTGAAGACAATAATTTTATCATATATAAGAAAAAAATACTGTTTGGGGTCATTAGTTTGCTTATAGGTCCATTAAATCCCATGACATGTCTTCATAGGTTTTTAAAATTGTTTCTGTTTTATTGAGTTGAATTGACATTTAAAAAAATCATTTTTTGAATCTGGTGAGTTTATAAATTTACCTTCTAATGTATACTATATTTGAAGAAATAATAGGTTACTTTATTTTATCTAATGTTATAAAATTTCAGGGTTTTCTTATTATTTCACTGCATTTTCAAAGGTACATGGAAGCTATAACTATATCAGATATTGAGAATAAGGGTGTCTGGTACAATCTGAGACTTTTGAATGTATCAGATATAAAGTCAACAACAACAACTATTTTTTTACTAAAATTGTACTCTCAGAAATTTGATTAATCTAACTAATATCAATTAAAAGCAAATTTTAAATGTTAATTCAACCTTAAAACCCTCCGCCTTTGGTGCAAATTAGTCCACACAGATACACTGTTTCTAATAGTTAGGAACAAGAAATTGAGAAGTTTGTATACATTTATTTTAATTTTGTTTGAAAGAAGTATTGAATTTCAAGGTTTTACCAGGAAACCAAAGGTCAAGAGAAAGACTGTACCAAGATTTAGAAGAGAGACCACATGAATCTAACACAGGAAGGAAACAAAGGCAAACAATCTACTTGATAATTTCCCAATGCATGTCCTAGATATAAACTTAGAGCTGTTAACTTCACTGAACAACACCAGAACGGCTAGGGATCCTGAGGTTCAATGCCATTTTACACCAATTTATGTGAAATATTTGCTAAGAGCCTAGGCTATTCAAAGTTTTCTACTTTGTACAAAGTCTTAAAAGAAACTACTAATGTTATGTCCAACCTAGAGAGCATATAAAAAGCAGAGACTTATTTTGTCAACGGAGGTCTGTCTAGTCAAAGCTATGGTTTTTCCAGTAGTCATTTATGGATGTGAGAATTAGACTATAAAGAGCTGAATAGTGAAGAATTGATGCTTTTGAACTGTGGTATTGGAGAAGACTCTTGTGAGTCCCTTGGACTGCAAGGAGATCCAAGCAGTCAATCCTAAAAGAAATCAGTCTTGAATATTTATTGGAAAGACATGCTAACTCTGAAACTCCAATATTTTAGCCACCTGAAGTAAAGAATTGACTTATCTGAAAAGATCCTGATGCTGGGAAAGATTGAAGGTGGGAGGAGAAGGGGATGATAGAGGAGGATGAGATGGTTGGATGGCATCACTAACTCAGTGGACATGAGTTTGAGTAGACTCCAGGAGTTGGTGATGAACAGGGAGGCCTGGGGTGAGGCAGTCCATTGGGTCGCAAAGAGTCAGACACAACTGAGCAACGTAACTGAATTGGACTGAACTGAAAGAAGCTAAAACATTTACACAAAAAATTAGGATGTACACCTCCAACTTAAATAAATATTTTTTTTAAAAAAAGAAGAGTTAGGATGAAGGACCATATGTGAGTATTTTTCTTAGTTTTATTTCTAAATTCATTCATTTCCTTCTTTCATGTGGAACATTCATGAATGTTGCAAAAAAAAAAAAAAGAGAAAAAAGCCTGGAAAAGTATCAGAGATCTGGTAAACAGTTGATCAGTTGCTCATTCTTAGCTGGAGAAATAGAAGTGGCACATTGTAAACAATATTTAAAGGCAGCTTTTAAATGTAAAGATTTTTAAGATACAGATGAAAGAATGTAAAGGAAAAAGTGTGAAATAAATATCATGTCACAGGCAAAGAAGCCCACAGAACATGCATTCTATTTGTATCTTCAGACTTGGTTGACACATCACTTCTTAATATTAAATGCCTGAAAAGCTACCTAATATGCATGTGCTGTAAACCTTTCATATATACATATTTTAAGAGGACTTTATCTAAAGCTGTAGCAGTCTTGGTCTTCATGTAGCACATGTCTCTTACATCAATGTGAATTCATTCTTCTTCAACTCCATACCTTGCAGAGGTCAATTCACCTTCCTTGGAAGCAGTGGTGAATAACAAGGAGGGAAGCTGTAATGTGAGTAACTGTGGAACCACTGCACAGAAGCCAGACATGAGGAAGATGCCAGGACTCTAAGTTGTCAGCAGTACTCATATTTAGATTACTCAAGAGAACAGTGAAGTGATACAAAGCCTTTAGTAAATAATGCCATCTAAACTGAAAAATCTAGGATGCCTCTCTAAAGATACCTAACATCTAAACAATGGAATCGAACAATTTGATGGGCTTTGGAAGAAAACATTTGGAAAATATTCAAATAATAGAGATAGCAGTCAACCTTACAGAGGCTTTTTCATGAATAATGTCTCAAATAAGGACCTAGGACACTGGAAATAAGTATACTAGAGAAACGTATTATCGTACATGCTTTACATAACAGAGCATGACTGAGCTGAAGGTTCAGTTCAGTCACTCAGTCGTGTCTGACCCTTTGCAACCCCATGAACTGCAGCACGCCAGGCTTACCTGTCCATCACCAACTCCCAGAGCTTGCTTAAACTCATATCCATCCAGTCAGTGATGCCATCCAACCATCTCATCCTCAGTGGACCCCATCTCCTCCTGCCTTCAATCTTCCCCAGCATCAGGGTCTTTTCCACTAAGTCAGTTCTTCGCATCAAGTGGCCAAAGTATTGGAGTTTCAGCTTCAGCATTAATCCTTCCAATGTATATTCAGGACTGATTTCCTTTAGAATTGACTGGTTGGATATCCTTGCAGTCCAAGGGACTCTCAAGAGTCTTCTCCAACACCACAGTTCAACAGCATCAATTATTTGGCTCTCAGATTTCTTTATAGTCCGACTTTCACATCCATACGTGACTATTAGAAAAACCATAGCTTTGACTAGATGGACCTTTGTTGGCAAAGTAATGTCTCAGCTTTTTAATATGCTGTCTAGGTTGGTCATAGCTTTTCTTCCAAAGAGCAAGCATCTTTCAGTTTCATGGCTGCAGTCACCATCTGTGGTGATTTTCAGTTCAGTTCAGTCGCTCAATCATGTCTGACTCTTTGCGATCCCATGAATCACAGCACGCCAGGCCACCCTGTCCATCACCAACTCCCGGAGTTCACTCAGACTCGTGTCCATTGAGTCAGTGATGTCATCCAGCCATCTCATCCTCGGTCGTCCCCTTCTCCTCCTGCTTCCAATCCCTCCCAGCATCCGAGTCTTTTCCAATGAGTCAACTCTTCTCATGAGGTGGCCAAAGTACTGCAGCTTCAGCTTTAGCATCATTCCTTCCAAAGAAATCCCAGGGCTGATCTTTAGAATGGACTGGTTGGATCTCCTTGCAGTCCAAGGGACTCTCAAGAGTCTTCTCCAACACCACAGTTCAAAAGCATCAATTCTTCGGCGCTCAGCCTTCTTCACAGTCCAACTCTCACATCCATACATGACCACTAGAAAAACCATAGCCTTGACTAGGCTACTTTGTTGGCAAAGTAATGTCTCTGCTTTTCAATATGCTGTCTAGGTTTTGGAACCCCCCAAAATAAAGTCTCTCACTGTTTCCATTGTTTCCCCATCTATTTGCCATGAGATGATGGGACTGAATGTCATGATCTTAGTTTCCTGCATATTGAGTTTTAAGCCAACTTTTTCACTCTCCTCTTTAACTTTCATCAAGAGACTCTTTAGTTCCTCTTCACTTTTTGCTATAAGGGTGGTGTCATCTATGTGTCTGCATAACTGTCATCTGTGTAAGAGAGGTTTTTGATGTTTTTCCCAGAAATCTTGATTCCCGCTTGTGCTTCATCCAGCCCAGCATTTCACATGGTGTGCCCTGCATGTAAATTATATAAACAGGGTGACAATATACAGCTTTGGCATACTCTTTTCCTGATTTGGAACCAGTCTGTTTTTCCTTGTCCACTTCTAACTGTTGCTTCTTGACCTGCATACAGATTTCTCAGGAGGCTGAAGTTTGCTCTCACCATTTATAATTTTACCAATTATAGGATTCTCATGTTAAAACACTGAGGCAAAAGCTGAATGACCATTTATTTAATTTACAACCAAATTAAAATGTATAAAGCCAATGTGTCCCAAAATAATCTCACCAAATTAACATTCAATGATTTAAAATCAAGGGGTGGCTCTTAAGTAGAAAAATCTTCATTCAACTACTAAATTGGAATACATCTAGCTGATTTCATTACTTTGTATTGACATACAATCCTCATAGTATTTTTTATTTTAAATTGAGGTGCAGAATAAAAATAAAAGAAAGCTAATGCTATGAATGAAAAGATTCAAAGATGCAAAGCCATTTTTATACTGTCGCTATGGATTAGAAAAGGATAGAGTAAATAAAACTAGCTCTAGTGGAATAGATTATTGATGTAATTAAGGTCTGGTAAAAATAGAGGCAATCAAGGTTTAAATAAACTTATTTGATTAATTCACCTGGATGCACTATGCATACAGGATGTCGTTTTTTCCTTCTTTCTTCTTTCTCTTTCCTTTTCATGGATAAATAAAATGTTTCAATATTAGTTAGAACATACAAATGAAACAAATAAAACATGTAATGACTCATCATTTATATTTATACTTAAAATAATATCAAACATGATATTTGGACTTGTTTCTGTTTACTATCATAGCCAACAATCACATTTGGAGATTAAATCCTTTAAAGGGTGTTGGTCTAAATTATGATATGCTGGTTGTATATAAAATATATGATATTCAAGAAGCACACAAATAATCGAAGAAAAATGTAAACCATCACTAGTGATTTTTATATTGATTGAGTACAGAAGGGATAATATTTTAGCTCTATTGAGTTAAGTATATTATTATTTTATTGTATATTATATATTGCCTATTTTATTTTACATCTTTAAATGTGGCTAATCAAAAAATTTAAGTTATATATGTGTTTCACATTATATTTCTACTGGACATCATTGCTTTACACTACTATATTAATTATGTAAGTATAAATTTAAAAGAGATGAAAGCATTTGTCATTCTAGACTCAATCTGATACACAATAGTTTGTATAAGACATTATTTTGAAGTTATCTTAAAGGAAATATGCAAATAGCATTATAAATCCAAATTTTATGTAATGTACATGAATTGTATACGAATTGTTGTTTAATCACAAAGTCGTGTTTGAATTTGTGCAACCCCATGGATTGTAGCATATCAGGCTCCCCTGGTCCTCCATGTCTCCTGGAGTTAACTCAAATCCATTGAGTCAGTGATCTACATGAATAGTAGATGCAATCAAAATTAGGAATAAAGGATTGGATTTTTAGCATTTGGCATTTAAGTGTAATGAAGAGATCTATAGAAATATTGATGATTTCAAAGTCTATAAAGCAGATGTTCCAAAGTCTGACTTACTTCCTTTCCCATTTCTCCTTCAATGATGTTGTCTCTACTACCCACTTGCTCACAGCCTACATTTTTTTCTCTGCAGTAACTTTACTCTCCTCTCATAATGTCAGTCCTATACATTGTGCTCTCTGATTAACTCATTTCAGTGTTCCAGTTTTTTCCTCAATACCCCAATTTTCTATAGTCATTCAACACACTGGAAACTGAAAACATGGATCTTCCCACCCTTCTACAGATATCAGTCCATTTCTTTCCACCTTATGCAACTCGAAGTTCATGTGCATGCTCAGTCGCTTCAGTTGTGTCTGACTCTTTGAGACCCTATGGACTGTAACCCACCAGGCTCCTCTGTCCATGGTATTCTCCAGGCAAGAATACTGGAGTGGGTTTCCATGCCTTCCTCCAGAGGATCTTCTGAACCAAGGATCAGACCCCCATCTCTTGCATCTCCTGAATTTCAGGCAAATTTTTCACTGAGCCTCCTGGGAAGCCACAAAGTTTGTGATAAACCATGAAAACCACATTCGTGTTAGTGACCTTCTTTTCAATTTCAGTGTAGAAAGTATAACTTTTTTCTAACCTCTACAGCTGTAACATTTTTTTTTTACATTTGTTGAAAATATGGTTCCCTTGTCTGGGTGTTTGTCAATAAAGCTCATAACACAATGTTTCTTCAGGGAGTATAAAGGGACTTGAAAAATAGCAAATGCTCAAATATTTGTTAAGGAATTGAAAAAATAAAAGGATAAACAACAGACATATTTTCCCTTCTTATTTCAACAAATAACCTTCCTTTGTAACTGTAAACGAAAAACATTACCAATATCTACTTTTTTTTTTTCCCTTCAAGTTTATTTTTGGTTATAAATGCAGAAGTTACCACTTAAAGAAAGTAATAATTTAAAATAAATTGTAAGAAAAATGATATGTGAATTAACTAATCATACCATTTTACTTGCTTCCTAGATGGTTCAGTGGATAAAGAATCTGCCTACAATGCAGGAGACACAGGAGATGCAGGTTCAATGCCTGGGTGGGGAAGATCCCCTGGAGGAGGGCATGGCAAACCACTCTAGTATTCTTGCCTGGAGAACCCCATGCACAGAAGAGGCTGGTGGGCTACAGTCCCTGGGGTCACAAAAGAGTAGAAAATGCCTGAAGTGACTGTGCATGCACCACTTTAATTAAATTATTTTCTCACACAGTATTTCATTTGCCTTACTGAATGGGGCATTTTCTTGATTTGACATCAATTTTATGAGTTTTGTGAATTTATTTTTTTATACTACTACTCCCTTAGGTGGAAATGTTTTATTTATGCATCTTTGAATTTGTTTCCCTTTGCTAAAATATATCTTAAAAAAATCACCCTTATAGGCAAATAATCTTCATAATACTCCAGTGCTAAATGGTAATATGACTTCCTTCTTGGCACATGGCTCATAATAAGCTTCATAAATTAAAAGTCAAAGTCTTTGAGTCATTCAGTGTAAGAGTTTCCAGAAATATTAGAAATATTTTTTCATTTTCTTCATACCAATTTGCTACAACAAATTCAGCAAAACATATCTATTTTCATGTATTTGTTGAGAGACTTCCATTGATGCTTCAAGATTTGTTTAAAAGCATATAAGCTTAGATCTAGAAAATAGCTTTAATATCATTTTGTCCATGACATCATGGATATGTGAATATCCCCATCTAGTAGGTCTAAAGTGTTGCTTCTTAATTAGACAAGTAATGTTAAGTGCTACACCCCATAAACTCAAACAAAATTTCTTTTAGTGACAATCTGTTGTAATAATTATCTTCATTAGTCAAGAATTTTCTTTTAGGAAACATATATCTAAGAACCAAATGGAGTTAGCATATTCTTTATTTCAGTACGATTAAACTAGAATTCAGTCAGATGTTCTGTTTGAATTTAATAGGCTTGATGCTGAGAATGAAGGAAATCACCCTGATTCCTGTTCTCAAGGAGATTATAACTCCATTTAGCTTCAAAGAAGACATTTACAATTAGCCTGTGACTCCCAAAATTAAAATAAACTGGTTATACTCAATAAAAAGCACACAATTTGCCTCAAAATCCTTTATTTGGCCATGCATTGGGATTATTTATGCATTCAGTTTTTAGTGTTTGTTAGTTGCTCAATAGAGTCTGACTCTTTACAACCCCATGAACTGTATGAGGCCACCAGGCTTCTCCATTCATGGAATTCTCCAGGAAAGAATACTGGAGTGGGTTGCCATTCCCTTCTCCAGAAGATCTTCCTGACCCAGGGATTGAACCCTGGTGTCCTGGATTGAACCCTGGTCTTGTGCATCACAGGCAGATTCTTTACTGTTTGAGCTACAGGGAATTTTCTAATAATGACTCAAATTCAATGTGGTGCAGTAGAATGAACCTTTGAATTAAGCAGACAGAAGTTTAAACAGGTTCCTGCAATTTGGCTCTGAGCAAGATTTTAACCTCTTTTTCAATCTTGTTTCCTTAATTTTTAAAGTGCAAATAAATAGCACTCTTTCAAGGTGATTAGAACATTTTTACATAAAGTTTACATGGGCCATACACAGTGCTTGGAAGACATACAACATTCAAAGTATGGTAGATATTTCTCTGGTGTTTTGTTAGGTGGTAACAAATACATGTTGTTAAGATTCTTAGACACATAGTTGAACTTAAAATGGATAAAAAAGGGAGAAATATGTTTCCAAAAATCAATTTATATCAACTAGTGTTTGAGATAACTAGAATAAAAACAACAACGAAAGTAGTTTAGATTTAAGAGAGAATGCTTTCTTCAAGGCCTTTTCAGTGACTCCCTCACTATTTAAAGAATCAAATAAAAATCCATAGAAGTCACAGAACTGTGCAGGTAGAAATTACTTCAGAAATTATATAGCTCAAGTCTTTTGTTTTAGAGCTGAGGAACCAAGGTCAAGAGCCCTTGAGTTAATTATTGCAGTCAACAGAGTAAGTGAGTTGAAGATTTGCACATTTACACACTCTCTGTCAAGACCTCTTAAGAGACAACAAACCAGCCCACGTGAAAAAAAAAATATATATATATATATACTCAAACATAGGTATACAATATAAATTAGATAAGAAAAAAGAGCAGGAATGCTACAAAGCTAAAATAGGAAGCTTAACAATAACTTCAAGGTAAAGCATATATTTTTGCCTTTTCATACTATTCATGGGGTTCTCAAGGCAAGAATACTGTAATGGATACCATTCCCTTCTCCAGTGGACCACGTTTTGTCAGAACTCTCCACCATGACACTTCTGGTTTGGGGTGGCCATACACAGTATGCTTGGCTCATAGTTTCACTGAGTTAGACAAGGCTGTGATCCACGTGATTAGTTTGTCAATTTTTTCTAATTGTGGTATTCATTCTGTCTGTCCTCATATGGATAAGAGACTTGTGAAAGCTTCCTGATGGCAGGGACTGGCTGTGGGGAACTCTGGGTCTGATGGATGGGGCCATGGTCAGTAAATCTGTAATCCAATTTTCTGTTGATGGGTGGGGCTGTGTTTCCTCCCTGTTCCCTTCCTCCCTATCCCTATGGCAGGGGTAATGGCAGTAATGGTGACCTCCTTCAAAAGGACTTGTGCCAGCACTCTGCAACTCCCAGGAGAGTTGTTTTCCATACCCTTGATCCCCTCAGCAGGTCACTGTCTACCCATGCCTCTACTGGAGACTCCTGGACACTTACAGGTAAGTCTGGCTCAGTCTCTTCTGGGGTCACTGCTCCTTTCTGCCGGGTTCTGGTGCACACAAGATTTTCTTTGTGCCATCCAAGAGTCTGTTCCCCCAATTCTGTGGAAGTTCTGTAATCAAATCCCACTGGTTTTCAAAGAGGTAAAACATAGGTAATTATAAACCCCATATTGGTCTATATAACTTTACTATTCTTTCCAAATGGAACATATATAATATTCACTTTAATTATTAAGATCATTTTAAGTTATTTATTTATTTAATGAATGTGATTTCTTGCAGAATATTAGTCATCGCAATTATTTATGCTTAACATATAATCAAAGAACCATTATTCCCTGCTGACAAAATCTCTGAATTGCCAATGATAACCAGTTTTTCTGTGGCAGTCTTAAAACATTGATTTACCCTAGACGTATACCATATTTATAATTGAAGTACATGTGAAAATCTAGGATACTTTTGCTAATGAATCACTTTATTCAAAATTTATAAATGTTATACTGAGTATCTGTCATGTCTTGATCTATGGTAAGGAGTGAAATTCATATTCAAGCAATTAAAAATAACATCTTGATTTAAATTTTTTTTTTAAATCTCCTTTAAGGTGTCACATTTACAATAGATATAACAATGGGGATATTAAATCATAAGTATAATTCTACTGTTTTGGAAAAAAATTAAAGCATGCACATGTGTATTTGATATGAAACTTCAATAAAATATTACTAGATTTTTAAGTTTTTTAGAATAGCTTGTATTCACAGAAAAAATAAACAGATGGTACAGAGAATTTTCCAATCCAGGCATGCATAGTCTCCTCCATTATCAGCATCTTCCTCCAGAGCAATACATTTGTTATAATTGATAAACCTACCTGGTATATCATTATAACCCAAAGTCCATAGTTTATATTACAATTCACTCTTTTAGTGTTTTCTCTTGTTTAGACAAAGCAGTTGGACATGACTGAGTGACTAAACACAGCATACATGATGTGTATCCACCATTATACTATCATGCAGATTACACTCACTGTCCTAAAACTCCTCCGTGCTCCACTGATTCATTCTTCCCTCCTTCTTCCCTCCATTAGCTAATATTGGTGGCAACCACTAATTTCATACTGTTTTCATAGTTTTGCCTTTCCCAAAATGTTTTATAATGGGGATCATATGCTATGCAGTCTTTTCAAATTGGCTTCTTTCATTTATTAGTATACTGGAGGTGAGGAAAAATAATTTCCCCTCTACCCTTCTAAGTTTTTTCTTGAGAAACTCCATATAATTAAAGATTAATGGGAGAAAAGAATGCAGATGTTTATAACATGTATAACTCCTGTATACATAGGAAAGTCCAAGGAAAACTGAATAATTTCTTAGATGGACCAACCCATCATTTTAAATACATCTCAAAGACAAAATAAGACATTGGGAAGGGAAGAGCCAGGTTTTCAGGAAAAGTGCAGTAAATAAAGGTATGGTTATTATATGGATTTAAGTCCTATCTTTCGTAAGTTCTAGAGAATTGATCATCTTCCTTTTCTTGGTACAGAAAGGGAGATATCATTACAAACAAAGGTTTTCATGTAAATGTAAATATCTGTTACAAAAGCACAACTTCTACTCAGTATTCAGAGATTTTCCTATGTCTGTTGATAAAACAATTACCCCCAAATAGTTCTTATTCCAAAGTGGTAACATAGTCTACTTCCCTTCATTATATCTAGGTTTCCTCCATAATATTTCATGGCTTGATAACTCATATCTTTTCCCACTGAATAATATTCTACTGTTTGGATGTACCAGTTTACCCACTTGGTTGATACCAAATTTTAGCAACAAAGGATAAAACTGCTTAAAAGTTCCATATGTAGTTATTACCTGGACATATGTTTTCAATTCCTTTGGGTAAGTACCAAGAAACACAATTGTTGTATCATGCTAAGCTGTAATATGTGGTAAGACTGTGATAAATGTATATTTAATTTCATAATAATATTTTAAGTAAAATAGCTAAGGCTTATTAAAGGAAACCTAAAGAGAATTTTTAGAAGAGAATAAATGTTTTATTTCCTTATTTTATCACATCCTATTGAAAAACAAAGACATAACAGAAAGTGAGAGATACGCTCTCTAGAGTTGATGAACTTTCTTGGCTAATAAAACAATGATCTCCTGTCAACTTTATGCTGACAACCAAATTTCCTGGCATTAAAATTGTATGTAATTATTTTCCCCATATGCAAATTGTTAGAATGGCCTCATGGATTAAATATTATTTGACAGAAAATAGTCCAAAGATAATATATTTCCACAGATCCTACTGAAATTTATGTATATATTATATATACTTGTTTGACTATTCATTTATATAATAAACATATATTTAACCCCTCATATATTATTCAACAATCTATTTTAGTTGAATTTACTAAGTCTTAATTTTCAAGAAAGAATTAATATTCTTCAATTGATCTTTGATATGTATGGCTGTTCCCCCAAATTATTCATATAAAAATGTTTCATACTCTAGGCTCTTTCAAGGGAATATAACCTGGAACTGCATAAATCATAATATAAACTCAGGTCTGATTAGTAATATTCATAAAGGATTTATTGAAAGATATGTATGCCCTTACTCCTGTAGCTACCTAATTTTTTTTGCATTATCTAGGTGGGTCACTAGAAAATTATATTATCATCTGGGTTTTTTGCATCTTCCTCAAATCTGAACATTTTAAATAAACTTTTTTTTTATAGTAGTCATTCTGTTTTTGACACTGAGCCATTAAAATATCTATAAAACTAAACACTATATTTGTTTTAGTCTAGTCATTTAATATAGTACCACCATATATGTGTGTGTTTATATGTGTGTGCATGTTAGAAAGATTTATAAAGAATGTTTCCCTCAGAAGTAAATATTAGAAAAACCATTATCCTCCTAAGAAGCTGGCATTAGCTTGTTAGTATCATATACTGTCAACATATATCATTTTATTTTCTACATTTTGCTCTAATAGTTAGTAATCTTATATTAAGCTTATTTTTTTCAGCTCAAAAGATACATATTGTGCAGTATGAGATAATATGAGCTTCTATGAAGTCTCTTCCAATTATATAATTTATAAGTCAATTAGTAGTTTCAATTTGCCTTATTTCTTTTCATCTCCACAGTAATTATATTTAAGTACTTAATGATTTTATGGTTAACATCTGCTTGTTTGCTTTATTGAAGGGCAAAAAATTTAGATAAACATAATTTTAAAATCAAATGGCTTGATCAAAATGTGCTTACTCATTTAGTATCCATAGTAAATATTTTAAAACTGAAAAGATCATATATTTAATTTTATTCTCTAAGTATATATCCATTGATAATTTTGACAGAATTATTAAAAACTGCAAAATATTTGAATATTGATCATATGCTTCTTTTCAAGAAAAATGGCACTGACAGAGTAATCTTTAAAATAACCTCATCCTTGTACACCAGAGATTTACATAGACTTGCTCAAAAACTGCTAAACATACTTGAAGCTAGAAACTGCCTGTTATTCATTATACTTCTTGTGCCATGCAATATTGTGTATACATAAGGGTTTCAAATCTTTCTTGAATGTATACTCAAAGTGATAGGCTATATTTTCTATTTTTAATTTATCTTACCATGAGGTTGAGAGATAATAATTTGTGATATTTAAACACATAAAAAAATGACAGAGAGATTTCACTGGCATATTTATTTATCTTATAAAATTATTTGTATTTGTACCTCACAGAGAGATTTATGATGTGTTAAGTACCCATTTTTTAACAATAAACTTATTTCTTGATATAATGTAATTTTGTAGCTTTTACTCAGTTGATGATTATCTTAGTTTTCTTGATTTTGTATCAAATGATCAAGAGTCAAGATAAAAAAAAAGTGTGAGAAATATGTATTTAACATATAATACTAAATTTATTTTATTGTGTTTAGTCCTGCTACATTTATCTATCTTTATTTAATTTGTATACTGTGAAAATTGAGTTTTAAAGAAAAATTGCAAAACATATAATATATTAACAAACACATTACCATCACCTAAACCTCAACTTAGCTAAATAGATAGAGTTTTAAACATTATGTAATATAAATTTCTCAACAAAATTAAAATGATCTGAAGCAGTATAGTTGAAGAGCAATCATCTTCACAGATGTATCTAGCCAGGAAAGGTCAAAAGGCATGAGAATAATAACTTGTATGTCTAAGAAGACATAATAAACCCTAGTAAAATAATAAAGACATTTAATCATAATATCCCAATTTCTTTAAGTAATAAATTTGTGAAGAATATATGTTGACAAGTGTTAGTTGCTCATGTCTCTCAGAAGTTAGAAAATAAATTAGCTTTTGCCTATAGCTTGCTCTTAAATACTACATTCTAAATTCTCAATACACTGTTAAGAGACAAGAATCGATGTGGTGAAGGCTTGGAGCAAATAATATATTCAATCATCACTACTCAAGAAGAGCTAAAATAAACTCAATCAGAAACCTGGAAGACACTTCACAGAGAATATCTGAATGGAATCATGGACCATGTCTTTCTTAAACAGTAGTAATCCCTGAAAGCACCATAGCTCAAAATATTTTGATTCGTAAACTTGGATTCACACAAGTGATTATTACTCAAGATATTTAAGCTGCATATAAAGTATGTGCAACTTGTGAAATATAGCATAAATCCTTCAATTATTAATGAGATTATCAGATGTTGGTTTAAAACTCAGCATTCAGAAAACTAAGATCATGGCATCCAGTCCCATCACTTCATGGCAAATAGATGGGGAAACTATAGAAACAGAGAAAGACTTTATTTTGGGAGGCTCCAAGTACCACAGATGGTGACTGCAGCTATGAAATTAAAAGACACTTGCTCCTTGGAAGAAAAGCTATAATAAGCCTAGACAGCTTATGAAAAAGCTAAGACATTACCAACAAAGATCCTTCTAGTCAAAGCTATGGTTTTTCCAGTAGTCATGTATGGATGTGAGAGTTGGACTACAAAGAAAGCTGAACACTGAAGAATTGATGCTTCTGAACTGTGGTGATGGAGAAGACTCTTGAGAGTCCCTTGGACTGCAAAGAGACCAAACCAGTCAATCCTAAAGGAAATCAGGATATTCACTGGAAGAACTGATGCTAAAGCTGAAACTCCAATACTTTGGCCACCTGATGTGAAGAACTGACTCATTGGAAAAGACCCTGATGCTGGGAAAGACTGAAGGCAGGAGGAGAAGGGGACAACAGGGGATGAGATGACTGAATGACATCACTGACATGATGGACATGAGTTTAAGTAAACTCTGGGAGTTGGTGATGGACAGGGAAGCCTGGTGTGCTGCAGTCCATGGCATCACAAAGAGTCGGACACGACAGAGTGACTGGACTGAACTGAACTGAACTGATCAGATATATGGAGGGATAAAGTGTATTGTATAGACAGCATAGAGAAGTACAGAGGAGAGATATGTTATAAAAGATGCAGAATGTTGGCTTTCTTTTGAAGGATGAATGGAAGGTAAAAATGAACCACCACTGCAAAGGAAAATTCTTGGTCAGTGGGAAGAATTTAAAATTCAAAACAAAATAATATAATATATATACATGTGCTTTAAATTTACTATTTGGGAGACTTCCCTGGTGACCTAGTGTTTAAGACTGTGCTGCCAATGCAGACAGGGTGAGTTCAATCCCTGGTTAGGGAATGGGGTCCTCCCACACACACACAAAAAAAGTAAATTTACTATTTGGAAAGAAAGAATAAAATAATGTTCATCATGGGAAAAAATTTAGATGTACTTAAAAATCAAGCTACTTAAATCATGTTTGAATACATCATTTCAAATGTTTGGGAGATTTATCTTCAACTCTCCTTTTGTGTAAATCCCAAATAATTTTTGAAATTATTTTAGTCCTGATAGTAAATATAGTATTTGGTTTGTGTAGTGCATTAGTGAAGGGATATATCTTACAGCAAGTTTGGACCAAATTATGAGGAAAAAAAAAAAAACCTTAATGCCTGGGGAATCTTTATGTTAAACTAAAGTCAATGATTTCCTGTTGAAGCATTGGATCATGCCTATGGCATAATCAAAGTGAAATATGAAATTTAACTCAAAGACTAATCTGTCAGAGGCAAACATATTAAGTGATGATGGTGAAAAAATGAGGATTAAAAACAAAAACACTTAATTTGAATTTGAAAGCCTGTGGTTAGTCTTGTCTGTCAATGTACAATCTGGTCCATTGTACTGAGATTATCTTTCTGTCTATATTAAACATTAGCATCCAATGGAGCAATCTATCAGAGCACAGTCTGTAAAATTTATGTTCTTATATAAATATCATACATAGTTTTATGGAGGTGGATAATATATGAGTGGAGATTTTAAAAATTAATTACAGGGAACATGTCAATAGAACTCTATGGTTGATTAGATATGGTGGAAAGAATAGGAAGATAGAAAGAATATTAGTAAATATATCATCAGATGTAAAATAAGATTCTACAGTTAAATATAGCTGCTCATTCAGCCCTGAATACTAAATGTAATATAATCTCAGTTCAAAATCACATAAGATAAATTTGATCAGCCATTTTCATCAATATGCTGAGGAAAAACTATGGTCTGGCTATAACTGGGGATTTTCAGAAAGTAACTTCTTAGAAAAAAATAAATAAATAAACAAAAATGGCTTGGACTACACTGTTAAGAAGGCAGAGTGATTTGAGAGTCACATGAGATTCTGTAGTGCATACAACTTGCTTACTCATTCTCAATTCAAATTGGCATCTTCATGCAGATTTACTTGATTTATTTTTATTTTTTCCCAGTAATGTTGGTTTCATTGGAAAAAAACAGCTTCTTTTTCTAAAGGGAATTGTGAAGAACTTTCTTAAGCCTTAAGGACAAATTTAAATTTTGAAGAATATGCTTAAATTGGAATAATGGTAATGTACAAAAACAACAAAAAAATTATGAAATGTTTCAAGACTCACCAAAGGAAAAAGTCTCAAATTTTGTTTAGTGGCTATGGATACTTTTAGTTCCAAAACTTGAAAAACCTTGACAGAGAAATGGAGGAGCATTAGGGAGATGGATGTGTGGTCATAATGGAAAGGCTTAAATAGAAAACCCTTCGTGATTCCACTGCTACTTTTCCAGTTTAACTGGGTCTACAAACTAAGCAAAAGAAGAGTTATCTAATCTTACAGTATATTAGTTAAAATATTATAGGACTGTGACCAATTATTGCAAAGGTTGCCCTTCATCCTTAATTTCAAAACTTATATAATTATCATAATCTGAATTTAAAGTTTCTTAATAAGCTATCATAAAAAGAAAACACATTAGATATACATATGCATATGTATATATTATATATGTATGCATACAGACATATATATTAATATACATCTCTATATGTGTCATAAATATGTACAAACTAGAGCAAACTGAAATCTTAGTGTTGAATCTATATATAATAGCTATAGTTATTTTAAAAACTTTCACAGAAATTCAATGAACAATTATTAATGTTTACATTTATCAATCTAGCAGTTTAAGACTATAGTTTGTTCTGGTAAAATATTACTATCTAACTTAGCAAGTAATATTTATTTGACTATAATATCTAAGGATAGGAAAATATATTTTGCTACATAAATAATGATAGAGATAAAAGTATAGAATTTTTAAAGGGAAAATAATAATGTTTATGGAAAGTATGAAAGAAATTTTGGGATAAGTGGTCCATCTAACAGATAAATGCAATAAGCCCACTGGACAATCAAAACTATTCTGTTATTTAATTAATGTGCCAAATTTAGTTTATATGAATTATGTAGCTTCCTTTCTGTTTTGAATGAGTGAACAAAACAGATAATTGCTTGGTGGTTTGTTTCACTTTGCTTGTACAGGCAACAGATATGCAAATATGAAATCACTATGTAAAACAGCAAAGTAAATTATATCCCTGGTTAAATATCTCATATGTATTTAGTAACAGAATATTATCCTAAGCATTAACTCAGGGACAAAAATGCACATTTGCCACATAAGAAATAAAAGGATGATAATGGTCAACACTGAGAATTTTCAACACTGAGAATTTGTCTTTGTGGAAAATTCTCCACTGAGGGAAAAAAAAAAATATGTGTATATGACACAATAATTTATATGTGTTAACCAGATATCAGGCATAGGTGGTATATTTTCCCAATGGCATTGACATTTGACCAATGAACATATGATATTTTGGAGATGATAACAGTACTTATTACACCAGGAGTGATAGCTACTTTTTGCCTTCATGGAATCTTAATGGAAGCAGCAACACATCATTTTAAGATGCCTGATCAGAGTGAAATACTCCATCTCCAAGGCTCATGAATAGAGACTCAGAAGAGTTCTTCAATCTACTCTATCTTTTCAAAGTCATTTACCCAAGCCAGGATTTCTTAACACACAGTTCTTTATAACACACCACAGAAAGAAAAAAATACAGAATGGTTTTACATTCTGTAAATACATAAGAGTTTGAAACTCATTCATGCACCATCTTCCTTTTGGAACTCCAAGCACATGCGTGCACACACACATCTATTTATAGCATAATTACTTATAGTGTTATAGCTATATATATATATATATATATGTGAAACTATATACACATTGTGGTATATAGTAATAGTATAGTTGTAATTATGGTTATATGCGTTACTAGTAGTAAATAAACTTCCTCTGTTTTCTTTTATCACAGATTCCTGAACATCTTTTGCTGACATATTCTATTTTTGCCATCTGAAAACTGCACTGAGATCTCTGATAAACATTTAAGTAAACATTAATGACCACAGGTGACTCCTTCAACATGGATGAAAACAACCTCTTACTCTAGATCTAAATTAATCAAAGCTGCCCTACTAGAGGGAAAATCATACTGACCCTGAGACGATGTCAAGAACAACTTAAGGAAATGACAGTTTCAGTTCAGTTCAGTTCAGTTCAGTCACTCAGTCGTGTCCGACTCTTTGCAACCCCATGAATCGCAGCACGCCAGGCCTCCCTGTCCGTCACCAACTCCCGGAGATCACTCAGACTCAGGTCCATCGAGTCCGTGATGCCATTCAGCCATCCCATCCTCTGTCGTCCCCCTTCTCCTCCTGCCCCCAATCCCTCCCAGCATCAGAGTCTTTTCCAATGAGTCAACTCTTCACATGAGGTGGCCAAAGTACTGGAATTTCAGCTTTAGTATCATTCCCTCCAAAGAAATCCCAGGGCTGATCTCCTTCAGAATGGACTGGTTGGATATGCTTGCAGTCCAAGTAGCTCTCAAGAGTCTTGTCCAACACCGCAGTTCAAAAGCATCAATTCTTCGGCGCTCAGCCTTCTTCACAGTCCAACTCTCACATCCATACATGACTACTGGAAAAACTATAGCCTTGACTAGACGGACCTTAGTTGGCAAAGTAATGTCTCTGCTTTTGAATATGCTATCTAGGTAGGTCATAACTTTTCTTCCAAGGAGTAAGCGTCTTTTAATTTCATGGCTGAAGTCACCATCTGCAGTGATTTTGGAGCCCCCCAAAATAAAGTCTGACACTGTTTCCACTGTTTCCCCATCTATTTCCCATGAAGTGATGGGACTGGATGCCATGATCTTCATTTTCTGAACGTTGAGCTTTAAGCCAACTTTTTCACTCTCCACTTTCACTTTCTTCAAGAGGCTTTTTAGTTCCTCTTCACTTTCTGCCATAAGGGTGGTGTCATCTGCATATCTGAGGTGATTGTTATTTCTCCAGGCAATCTTGATTCCAGCTTGTTCTTCTTCCAGCCCAGCATTTAGTAGTCTAGAAAGTCACTTCCTACTTCTTGGATCCTAGAACTCTGTACACACTGTTTGCTCAACAAATTTAATTAATGTTACAAAAGCAAATTAAAAGTAAAAAATTCACCTGATCTCATGAATTTAAGGGATTATATGCAAGAATAATCTCAAAAAGGGCTTAATAGGTGGTTCAAGGGAAAGAATTCACCTGCCAGTGTAGGAAACAGGGTTCAATACCTGGGACAGGAAGATCCCCTGGAGAAGGAAATGGCAACCTACTCAGTATTCTTGCCTGGGAAATCCCATGGATAGAGGAGCCTATAGGGCAACAGTCTATGGGTTGCAAAAAGAGTCAGACAGAACTTGAAGACTAAACAACAATTTTAAAGAATATGCCTTTCCTCAAAGATTTTATTGCCATGAGCGTGTGTCCTAAATAAGTTTAAGATCACAGATTTAAAAAAAAATCTTAGTGGATAGATTTATTTCATTCTAAAAAGGGGAAAATGGAGGATGAGATGGGTGGATGGCATCACCAACTCGATGGACGTGAGTTTGAGTGAACTCCAGGAGTTGGTGATGGACAGGGAGGTCCAGCGTGCTGTGATTCATGGGGTTGCAAAGAGTCAGACATGACTGAGTGACTGAACTAAACTGAATTGAATGTAGTATTTATAGCTAATATGTTACATTCCTAACTCTACAAATTATACAAGTATTTATATAAAGATTCCATTCTTTGGAATGATTATTTAGAATGTCATTCCATCATTCAGGAAACTGAAATAATATAGGTTTGTTTGCATTAAGAGCATCAGTGAGAAGGTGCCCACTACTGTGGTTCCGGGTAACTATTTATATTAAAACGTCATCCTTTGATGACAACATTATTTGACTTTGTCAACAGTTTTATTGTTAATTATATTGTTTTGGAAAATAAGCCTATGTTTTAGACCTCTTTATGTGAATAATTTCTTCAGTAGTTGTAGAATCTCAACATTTGATTACATAAGAATCCTAAATATAAGCCTAAATATTTATCTATTTGTACATTTTGGGAGAAAATTTCCTTTCTTGAACATTAATGACTTCCCTTCAAAAATAGAAGATAACTTAGATTTAAACTTCAGTTTCATAAAGATATTTTATATATGTCATTCTTATTTATAAGAGGTTTCACTTACAGTTTAGCATGTACTTATCTCCCAGCTAAACTGAATAGATGCTGATGAATAAAGAATCCAGAGATGTTGGCTTCAGGGCACCTGAGATCAATCTCATTACACAATATTGTTATGAAAGCTGTTAGTTTTATACAGGGCAACCATTATATGTGACATACAGTTGGCAAAAGGTTAAATACATATTGTAAATTTTTTAAATATAAAATTGTTTCAAATTAAAATGAATTCATGAGAGAATATGTGCTGTCATGAATTTAAAAAAAGAAAGACAATTTTATAAGCAATTTGTGCTTGAGTTTAATTCCTGTCACCATCTTGAACTCCCAAGATGGAATAAGTGGTATTTTCAGCAAATTTAAAGTAAAGCATTAACTCTCTCATAGTATTCTTGTTGGAGACTTAACATTCATTGCTCCCATTATATACATAGTTTCAAAGAATGTGAAATTATTATAGCTCTTATCACAGTCTCATGGTGGTAGAATATGTTATATATATTTTTTTAAAAATCAGAAGTAATTTTAAACCAGCTTTAAAAATGTCTGTAAAAATTTGTGTCTTCACTAACTGTCAGGTTGTAAAATGTAAAATTATCTGAGTAACTTATTTCTTGGAAATCAATAAAAGATTCTCACCAAAATTATGCAGATTGCTTATTTCTGTTGACCAGACAAAGCGTAAAAGTCACTAAGTTGTGTCTGACACTTTGCGACTCCATGGACTGCAGCATGCCAGGCTTCCCTGTCTTTCACTGTCTCCCAGACTCTGCTCAAACATGCCCATTGACTTAGTGATGCCATTCAAGATTTTAATCTTACTGACAGAATTTAGACATGTAATTTCATCTTCATAAAGACAAAATGCATTCTGAACACTAAAGTATAATGTATTCAGTTCAGTTCAGTTCATTTCAGTTGAGTCGCTCAGTCGTGTCCGACTCTTTGCAACCCCATGAATCGCAGCACACCAGGTATCCCTGTCCATCACCATCTCCCGGAGTTCACTCAGACTCACGTCCATCGAGTCCGTGATGCCATCCAGCCATCTCATCCTTGGCCGTCCCCTTCTGCTCCTGCCCCCAATCCCTCCCAGCATCGGAGTCTTTTCCAATGAGTCAGCTCTTCGCATGAGGTGGCCAAAGTACTGCAGCTTCAGCTTTAGCATCATTCCTTCCAAAGAAATCCCAGGGCTGATCTCTTTCAGAATGGACTGGTTGGATCTCCTTGCAGTCCAAGGGACTCTCAAGAGTCTTCTCCAACACCACAGTTCAAAAGCATCAATTCTTCCGTGCTCAGCCTTCTTCACAGTCCAACTCTCACATCCATACATGACCTCAGGGAAAACCATAGCCTTGACTAGACGGACCTTAGTCGGCAAAGTAATGTCTCTGCTTTTGAATATGCTATCTAGGTTGGTCATAACTTTTCTTCCGAGGAGTAAGCGTCTTTTAATTTCATGGCTGCAGTCACCATCTGCAGTGATTTTGGAGCCCCCCAAAATAAAGTCTGACACTGTTTCCACTGTTTCCCCATCTATTTCCCATGAAGTGATGGGACCAGATGCCATGATCTTCATTTTCTGAGTGTTGAGCTTTAAGCCAACTTTTTCACTCTCCTCTTTCACTAATGTATCACTTCAAGTATATCATGCTGACATATAACAATATATATATAGTGGATAATATATATGTAAATATAGTAAGTTATTACATCTTATATATTATTTTATTTACCTTTAACATACTAAAGATACCTTAACTTTGGAATTGATATTTTT
Organism: Ovis canadensis; assembly: GCF_042477335.2. Classification (NCBI taxonomy): domain Eukaryota; kingdom Metazoa; phylum Chordata; class Mammalia; order Artiodactyla; family Bovidae; genus Ovis; species Ovis canadensis. The sequence continues at coordinate 68,457,084 of NC_091250.1, forward strand.
AGATAAAATAAAGAAATTTGCAGTTTACAACTAATGTTGTTGAGAACGAGCATTTTGCCTCTAGTTATCCCTCAGGTTGCATTAAAACCATTGCATCACACCTGTTTTTAGCACTTGGCATCAGTTTCTTTGTAAAATATAACTCCCTATCATTTTGAAACAAGCAAAAATAAATTATTTATTAAAGATGAAGAAACTGTATTCTGTTTCTAGATTCACTAAAAAATTATAGGTATGTCAATATAAATTTGCTGTCATGAGTTGAAAGCTTTAAATGCTATAAGCTCTTTTCTTGACTTTAAAAAAGAATAACTATCCAGGTGCAGTGATATTTTCAGTTAATGTTTCTGCAGAGGAAATTAAAGGTTTATCAAATTATGACAAAATTTAATTATGTGTTAGGTCATAAAGAACTAAGTTAAATCATTTCTCAAGGAAGTTTGTTAAAGTCAGTTTAAATATGACCTGGTGTTCAAAACTGAAGTCTGCTATCTAGGCCATCAGTTCAGTTCAGTTCAGTCCCTCAGTTGTGTCTGACTCTTTGCGACCCCATGAATCGCAGCAGGCCAGGACTTCCTGTCCATCACCAACTCCCGGAGTTCACTCAGATTCACATCCATTGAGTCAGTGATGCCATCCAGCCATCTCATTCTATGTCATCCCATTCTCCTCCTGCCCCCAATCCCTCCCAGCATCAAAGTCTTTTCCAATGAGTCAACTCTTCGCATGAGGTGGCCAAAGTACTGGAGCTTCAGCTTTAGCATCATTCCTTCCAAAGAAATCCTAGAGCTGATCTCCTTCAGAATGGACTGGTTGGATCTCCTTGCAGTCCAAGGGACTGTCAAGAGTCTTCTTCAACACCACAGTTCAAAAGCATCAATTCTTCGGCACTCAGCTTTCTTCACAGTCCAACTCTCACATCCATACATGACTACTGGAAAAACCATAGCCTTGACTAGATGGACCTTAGGCCATATATACCACTAATTTTTCTTAAGTTTACCAATCTCTTCTTTATATTTTCTAGTATTTTATAGATGTGTATCTTATATGCTAATGCAATGTATAAGTTAATTCACTTAAGCAAACCAATTAGCTACTTATTTCATGTGACAAGTTGATTTCCAGTCTAACTATGTAACTTTTTAATTCTCATTTAATTGCATATTGAAAGTGCAAAATTCTGTTTTGGCTTGATACTTCTAGTAGAAGTCCTCATAGAAGGAAATGCAATTACTAGAGGTTAAAAAGGATTAAATTGTTTTGAGATACAATTTGATATTAGTAAATTGATCTAGAGGATACATTGAAAATTCTAGTTTTATATTGGATTGCTAGAAAATAGCAGAAAGGTCAATTGGATTCAATCCTGTGAAAGCTCTCTGTGGACAGGTTCTATCACATTATCCAGTAGCATATATTTAAGAAATTTGTGCTGAATATAAAAACAAGTTAAACTGAAATTTAATACAATTTTAAAAGATGTTTATGTATTGACAGAAATCCTGATTATTCAGAGTAATACTGTAAAGCTCAGTTAATTTATTGGAAATCTCTATTACCTGGGTAAAAATACATGTTTTTGGAAATAGTTTATTTTACTGAAGTTTTCAGTTTGTGTTTAAATCTTTACTACATTGGGGCTGTACTAATATAACAGCATAATTAGCCATACAGTTTTATATAACATGAGACTCAAAGTAAAGTGAAAAGATACAAAATCAATAATCATTTTTGTTTGGGGCATTTGGTAAAGATTAGAAATTTTAGTTATATCTTCTACTGCAGAGAGTATCACTAGAATCTGTAAAATCTTGCTAAAGGCAAAATATTATGAGAAGAATGTTAAACTTGGATCCTAATTATAATAGGACCTCTACTATCAACAGTATGTCAGAGATGGGGTAAGTGAGTAGATTTTTCTTTGCCTCTTTCTTCATTTTAACTTGAAGGAATTTGTGTTGCATGAATTCTTTAATAATATAATAGAGGTCAGTGCTCCTCAAAGTCATATTACATTATTGTAAGTCTTGAGAGATGCTCTATAAAAATATGTTTCTCATTAATGAATTTAGGAGAAACTATGTACTATACCATTTGAAGATTTACATAACAGTTAGCATATTAAGGGCTCATTGAAGTCATTCAGTTAATTGTTGAAATTCACATGGGAAGTTCTGATGCAAGTACATACACAAAGTTTTTGGTTAATATTAACTTATGATATTGATTAAGAAATCATTAGTATTCTAATCTTTTGAAAGTAGATGTCCCATAAACAGCTACCAATTTATAATTACTCAGATAGCAAAGTACCACCTTAAGGCTATGTCTTAAAGCTTCCAATGGGGAGTAACACTTGACTTCTTATCTGAATTACACCTGAACAGCTTGGAGACCTCCCATAGTTAAGCAACTCTAACAGCTTGCCAACCTCCTGCATAAAATAAAATAAAATACCCAGAGTGCTATAAAAAAGTGAAATGCTGTAAGTCTGTGGACTTCTTCCTATTTCTGTTTTATTTATACTGTTTATAAAAGTAAATTACTTGTTTGAAGTACTATTCTTGAAGCTGCCTGGATCTCTATGGGGAAGTACTCCTGTGAATCCTCTTTTATTGGTAGTGGTTGATCTTTGGCTCCAGGATGAGATCTGACAGGTTAAAAGCTTTGCTTTATAAGGGGAGAGTCAATCTGATTTGAGAATAGAGGGAGACCTTATAGTAAGAACCAAACCTGATGGAAATTACCTCTTTTAAAACTGATTCCAAATAGTGTAACCAGAGCAGCTGAATTTTTGTAAATAGCTGGAAAATTCTGTCCTTTATGTTTCAGCTCCAAAGAGCAATTACAAAGATAACATCTGACAGAATTTGGAACAATTTTGCCATCAGAAAAAAAGCTTACCTCTTTCTTCCCCCCACCCACTTTTAGTTTTGGTTAAGAAACAAAAATGATGTTTATTCTGATGTTTTATTATTAATAATTCAGGAAAATAATTCATGTAACATTTATAAATAATTTTGCTGAATCAATTTCCCTTATATGAGAATAGATAAATAAAAACACTAAGAATTTGGTCAGATGGAAAAGAATTTTACCATTGAAATTATTAACTGCACAAAACGCTCTTAAACCGATGGTCAGCTGAGGATACTGTATTCTGTTATAGATATTTTGTTTTATGAGAATAGATATTTCCTAGTCATCATTTTAGTTAAGTATTTAGAAACAAAATGGCATATTTTCTTCTACATAACATAACTGATTGTTAGACCTTTAGTAATACTGAAACTAATGTTTAACCTTGTTGGAAGATCCTTTTAAGAACTGGTTATAAGCTTTAATTATTCCTCTCAGAGGTAAAAGTGTATGCTTCAAATCCAATTTGATTAGTTAACCAAGATCTCATGTTAAAAAACAAGAGTGGAGGGAGAGAGTAGCACTAACTTTACTCATTCCAATCTCTCTTTTTCTGACAGCGGATGGATAGGTAGGTATATAGATAATCAATGCATACATATATACATAATGTCCACATTCAGATATTTTTAAAACTAATATTTATAATGCTAATTATGAGCTGATAACTTCAAGATGTACAAGCTGGATTTAGAAAAGGCAGAGGAACTAGGGATCAAATTGTCAACAACAATTGGATCATAGAAAAAGCAAATGAATTCAAGAAAAATATATATTTCTGCTTTACTGATTATGCTAAAGCCTTTGACTTTGTGGATCACCACAAACTGTGGAGAATTCTTAATGAGATGGGAGTACCAGACCACCTGAGAAACTGTATGCAAGTCAAAAAGCAGCAGTTAGAACCAAACATGGAACAATAGACTGGTTCAAAATTGGGAAAGGAATATAACAAGACTATATATTGGCACCCTGCTTATTTAACTTATGTGCAGTATATATCATGCAAAATGCTGGGCCAGATGAATCACAAGCTGGAATCAATTTTGCTCAGAGAAATATTAACAACCTCAGTTATGCAGATGATACCACCCTAATGGCAGAAAGCAAATAGGAACTAAAGAGCCTGTTGATGAAGGTGAAAGAGAAGAGTGAAAAAACTGGCTTAAAACTCAGCATTAGAAACACTAAGATCATGGCACTGATCCTGTAACTTCATGGCAAATAGATGGGGAAAAAGTGGAAACAGTGGAAGACTTTATTTTCTTGGGCTCCAAAATCACTGCAGACAATGACTGCAGCCATGAAATTAAAAGATGCTTGCTCCTTGGAAGAAAAGCTATAACAAACTTATAGTGTATTAATAAGCCAAGACATAACCTTGCAAATAAAGGTCCATATAGTCAAAGCTATGGATTTTCCAGTAGTAGATCTTTGCACATTTGTCCTGCTTATAAAGGAAATTACTTGTTGGAGTACTGCCTCTTCAAGCAGCCTGGTTCTCTATGGACAGTACTCTTATGAGTCTTGTTTTACTGAAAACAGTTAATGTGTATTTGGAAGGATTTCATTTAGAGGCGGCCAATAGAAAGTGAAATGAAACTGAAGGTCACTCAGCCATATCTGAACTCTGCAACTACACAGTCCATGGAATTCTTCACGCCAGAATACTGGAGTGGGTAGCCAGTTCCCTTCTCCAGGGAATCTTCCCAACCCAGAGATCAAACCCAGGTCTCCCGCATTGCAGGAAGATTTACCAGCTGAGCCCAAGGGTAAACCAAATGGGAAGTAAGAAGAAAGTGATAGTATTATAGATTCTTATCAGTCAAATATTTTGCATAGCTAAGCACCACCCTCAAATATTATCTGTGAATAACACACATACGTGTGACAGGTCACCTTACATTCTTCCTGCTTCTGTGCTTACACAATTTCTCTTGTTCCTTATCTTCTTTTTTCAACTCTGCATTTCCATTTAATCAAATCCTAATCTTTACTGATCCCATCTCAATTTGGATCACTCTGTGAATTCTTTCTCTACCAAAAGAAAAAAAAAATCATGTCATATTTTCCACTTCTTTTCTATATTGTTAAATAGTAACTTAAAATACCATTCTTTACAACTAAGTACATATACTAAAGAGTCAGACAAGACTTAGTGACTGAACAAAAACATATATTAACATATTTTTACATTGTCTTGAGTGTAAACCTCCTTAATTCAATGGTACTATAATAATTAATATAGCTTATAAATGAAATTTGCCTTATAGCAATGACTTTAAAAAAAATAAGGAAAAGGCATAGAGAACAGACTTATGGACATGGGGAGAGGGAAGGAGAGGGTGAAATGTATGGTAAGAGTAACATGGAAACTTACATTACCATATGTAAAATAGATAGCCAATGGGAATTTGCTGCATGGCTCAGGAAACTCAAACAAGGGCTCTGTATCAGCCTAGAGGGGTGGGATGGGGAGGGAGAACAGAGGGAGGTTCAAAAGGGATGGGTTAGATGTATACCGATGGCTGATTCATGTTGAGGTTTGACAGAAAACAGCAACAGCAATAAAATAAGGGTTCAAATTTGATTAAAAAAAATTCAGCCCCTGTTATCAACTATGAAAACCTATGAAATTAAATTCTTAATTACATTATCTGTAGTGAGGACACAATAGGTAAAAAATGTGCTAAATTTTCATTTAGTTTTCTGTTAAAATTTTTATATTTACTATAAATTCAAGTACCTAGTAGAGCATGTTCCAATAAAAATCTTGATTAGAATTTGACCTATACTGTAGAGATATATCAAATTCTTTACAAATGGCTTAATTTTTCATCTTCAATATTGTTGAAAACTACATCAAAATTCCTTAATTTTTTTTTAAATGACGTAAATACCTCTGAGAAATATACACTGTGAATTCAACATATTAGAAAGCAAAAATGAAAGAAATAAAATGCATTATATGTAGATATCTGCATAAAAATGACCATTTTTTTACAGAACTTACTTAAAAAAATAATAATGAGCTATTTAATGAAATGTTTTTCTTTAAATAATGATTTATAGAAACTTCCTCTGATGAATAATTCATCTTCTGTTCTGTACATACTGGTCTAAAGAATCCTACTGTTTACAAACTAAATTGTTCCAGTATTTATAAAATACACAAATTTTATCACAATATCCAAAAAATTAAAATAGGTAAAATAGTACTTTACTGGTGGCTCAGTGGTAAAGAATCTGCCTGCCAGTGCAGGAGACATGATCCCTCATGCCAGAGAGCAACTAAGCTCGTGTGCCACAATTACTGAGTTTGAGCTTGAGAGACCAGGAGCCAGAACTAGTGAGCCCACGGGCCACAGCTATTGAAGCCCACACACCTTAGAGCCCATTTTGCTCCCCAGCAAAAGAAGCCACCACAAGGAAACCGCTACATGCCACAACTAGAGAGTAGCCCCCTCCCCACCTCTGCAACTAGAGAAAATCTGCAAAGCAACAAAGACCCAGCACAGCCAAATAAATAATTAAAATTGTTAAATGGGTAAAATATTTCTTAGAATAACTATAAATACACATTTCTTATTAAGGAAGATAACAATGAAAGAGATATCAGCTCTTTCAGAGGTGGCAGACATGGTCTCTAGCCCATATCCTTCTACCAGATCTACCATATTCCAAGAAATTATCTCCTTTTCACCCAGCTACACAGACAAGAGTTACATTTGCTCAATTAGTCATTTCTTAAAGCAAGTTTGACCACATTCATCTACTTCACCCACCTTACTGATGACTATCCAGAGAAGTGTTGAAAATGTTCCTGTCACAACTATCACTTTCTATAACAGGGATAGAGTCTGCAGCCACCTTTGCTCTTTTTTTTTTTTTCAATTGATGGATAATTGCTTTACAAATTTTTGTTGTATTCTGTCAAACCTGAGCCATATAGCAAATTCCGATCAGTCATCTATTTTACACATGGTTATTTCCATGTTACCCTTTCCATACATCTCATCCTCTCCTCCCCTCTCCCCATGTCCATAAGTCTATTTCTCCATTGCTGCCCTGTGAATAAATTCTTCAGTACCATTTTTCTAGATTCTGTATATATGCATTGTGTGTGTGTGTGTGTGTGTGTGAAGTTGCTCAGTCGTGTCCGATTCTTTGCGACCCCATGGACTGTAGCCCACCAGGCTCCTCCGTCCATGGGATTCTCCAGGCAAGAATACTGGAGTGGGTTGCTGTTTCCTTCTCCAGGGGATATTCCTGAACCAGGGATCAAACCCAGGTCTCCTGCATTGCAAGCAGACGCTTTAACCTCTGAGCCACCATACATTAGAATACAATATTTATCTTTCTCTTTCTGACTTACTTCACTCTATATAATAGGTTATAGGTTCATCCACCTTCTTAGAACTGACTCAAAGGCATTCCTTTTTATGGCTGAGTAATATTCCATTGTGTGTATGTACCATAACTTCTTTATCCAATATCTAGGTTGCTTCTAGTTCTAGCTTTTGTAAGTAGCACTGCAATGAACAATGGTATACATGTGTCTTTTTCAATTTTGGTTTCCTCAGGGTATATGCCTAAGAGCGACATTGCTGGACCATATGGCAGTTGTATTCCTAGTTTTTAAAGGAATCTCAATACTATCTTCCATAGTGGCAGAATCAATTTATATTTCCACCAACACTGCAAGAGAGTTCCCTTTTCTCTACACCCTCCCTTGCATTTACTGTTCATAGACTTTTTGATGATGGTCATTGTAACTGGTGTGAGGTGATATCTCATCGTAGTTGTGATTTGCATTTGTCTAAACTGTTTTATCGACTATGCCAAAGCCTTTGACTGTGTGGATCACAATAAACTGTGGAAAATTCTGAGAGGGATGGGAATACCAGACCACCTGACCTGCCTTTTGAGAAATCTGTATGCAGGTCAGAAAGCAACAGTTAGAACTGGACGTGGAACAACAGACTGGCTCTAAATAGGAAAAGGAGTATGTCAAGGCTGTATATTGTCACCCTGCTTATTTAACTTATATGAAGAGTACATCATGAGAAACGCTGGACTGGAAGAAGCACAAGCTGGAATCAAGATTGCTGGGAGAAATATCAATAACCTCAGATATGCAGATGACACCACCCTTATGGCAGAAATTGGAGAGGAACTAAAAAATCTCATGATGAAATTGAAAGAGGAGAGTGAAAAAGTTGGCTTAAAGCTCAACATTCAAAAAATGAAGATCATGGCATCTGGTCCCATCAATTCATGGGAAATAGATGGGGAAACAGTGGAAACAGTGTCAGACTTTATTTTGGGGGGCTCCAGAATCACTGCAGATGGTGACTGCAGCCATGAAGTTAAAAGACGCTTACTCCTTGGAAGAAAAGTTACGACCAATCTAGATAGCATATTAAAAAGCAGAGACATTACTTTACCAACAAAGGTCCACCTAGTCAAGGCCATGGTTTTTCCAGTAGTCATGTATGGATGTGAGAGTTGGATTGTGAAGAAAGCTGAGTGATGAAGAACTGATGCTTTAAAAAAGATATATTTTTACTCTATTTTGCTTTACAATACTGTATTGGTTTTGCCATACATTGACATGAATCAGCCACAGGTGTATATGAGCTCCCAATCCTGAACCCCCCTCCCACCTCCCACCCCATATCATCTCTCTGGATCATCTCCGTGTGAATTGATGCTTTCGAACTGTGGTGTGGGAGAAGACTCTTGAGTGTCCCTTGGACTGCAAGGATATCCAACCAGTCCATTCTAAAGATCAGCCCTGGGATTTCTTTGGAAGGAATGATGCTAAAGCTGAAACTCCAGTACTTTGGCCACCTCATGTGAAGAGTTGACTCATTGGAAAAGACTCTGATGCTGGGAGGGATTGGGGGCAGGCGGAAAAGGGGACAACAGAGGATGAGATGGCTGGATCACATCACCGACTTGATGGACGTGAGTTTGGGTGAACTCCGGGAGATAATGATGGACAGGGAGGCCTGGCGTGCTGCGATTCATGGGGTCACAAGGAATCGGACACGACTGAGTGACTGAACTGAACTGAACTGAATAGTGAGCAATGTTGAGCATCTTTTCACGTGTTTGTTAGCTATCTGTATGTCTTCTTTGGAGAAATGTCTAGGTGTTTTCCCTCATTTTGATTGGGTTGTTTGTTTTTCTGGCACTGAGTTGTATGAGCTGCTTGCATATTTTGGAACCTAATCCTTTCTCAGTTGTTTCATTTGCCATTGTTTTCTCCCGTTCGGAGGATTGTCTTTTCACCTTGCTTATAGTTTCCTTTGCTGTGCAAAAGCTTTTAAGTTTAATCAGGCCTCACTTGCTTGCTTTTATTTCCATTACTCTAGGAGGTGGGTCATAGAGGATCTTGCTTTGATTTGTGTCATCGAGTGTTCTGCTTATGTTTTCCTCTAAGAGTTTTATAGTTACTAGTCTTACATTTAGGTCTTTAATCCATTTTGCATTTATCTTTGTGTATGGTGTTAGGAAATATTCTAATTTTGTTCTTTTGTATATAGCTGTCTAGCTTTCCTTGCACCATTTATTGAAGAGGCTGTCTTTGCCCCATTATATATTCTTGCCTCTGTTAAAAGTAAGGTACCCATGGATGCATGGCTTTATTTCTGGGATTTTTTTTATCTTTTTCCTTTGGTCTATAGTTCTGTTTTTGTGCCAGTACTGGTTTTGTACCATACTGTCTTGATGATTGTAGCTTTGCAGTATAATCTGAAGTCAGGAAGGTTGATTCCTCCAGCTCCATTCTTCTTTCTCAAGAATGCTTTGGCTATTCAGGATCTTTTGTGTTTCCATATGAATTGTGAAATTTTTTGTTCTAGTTCTGTGAAAATGCCATTGGTAATTTGATAGGGATTGTATGAATCTGTAGATTGCATTTGGTAATATAGTCATTTTCACAATGTTGATTCTTCCTATCAAGGAACATGGACTATCTCTCCATCTGTTTATGTTGTCTCTGATTTCTTTCATCAGTGGCTTACAATTTTCTGTGTACAGTTCTTTCATCTCCTTAGGTAAGTTTATTCCTAGATATTTAATTCTTATTGTTGCAATGGTGAATGGGATTGACTATTTAATTTCTCTTTCTGATTTTTCATTGTTAGTATATAGAAATGCAAATGATTTCTCTGTATTGATGTTGTATCCTGCAACTTTGCTAAATTCTCTTATTAGCTCTGGTTAATTTTTTGATACTATCTTTAGGGTTTTCTATGTACCGTATCATGTAGTCTACAGTGAGAGCTTTACTTGTTCTTTTCTGATCCAGATTCCTTTTATTTATTTTTTTATTCTCTGATTGCTGTAGCTAGGACTTCTAGATCTATGTTGAATAATAGTGGTGAAAGTGAGCACCCTTGTCTTGTTCCTGATGTAGCAGGAATGCTTTCAATAGAATAAGGTTTGCTGTAGGCTTATCATATAGGGCCTTTACTATGTTGAGGTAGGTTCCTTCTATGTCCATTTTTTGAAGAGTTTTCATCATAAATGTGTGCTGCATATTGTCAAAGGCTTTTTCTGCACCTATTGAGATTATCATATAGTTTTTATCCTTCATTTGTTATATGGTATATCACATTGATTGATTTGCATATATTGAAGAATCCTTGCATCACTGGAATAAACACAATTTGATCGTGGTGTATGAATTTTTGATGTGTTGCTGAATTATGTTTGCCAAAATTTTTTTGAAGATTTTTGGATCTGTGTTACTCAGTGATATTGGCCTGTATTTTTCTTTTATGGAGTTGTCTTTGTCTGGCTTTGGCATTAGGATAATGGTAGCCTCATAGAATGAGTTTGAAAATATTGCTTCCTCTGCAATTTTTCAAAGAATTTTAAAAGGATAGGCATTAGCTCTTCTCTAAATGCTTGATAGAATTCTACCATGAAGCCATCTGGTCCTGGACTTTTGTTTTTGGGGAGATTTTTGATCACAGCTTCAATTTCAGTACTTGTGATTGGGTTGTTCATAATTTCTATTTCTTCCTGGTTCAGTCTTGGAAGATTGAACTTTTCTAAGCATCTGTCCATTTCTTTCATGTTATCCATTTATTGCCATATCATTGTTCATAATAGTCTCTTATAATCCTTTGTATTTCTGCATTGTCTGCTGTAACCTTTCCTTTTTCATTTCTAGTTTTGTTGATTTGACTCTTCTCTCTTTTTGCGTGATGAGTCTGGTTAAAGGTTTGTCAATGTTTATATTTTCAAAGAACCAGTTTTTAGTTTTATTAATCATTAATATTGTTTCTTTCATTTCTTTTTCATTTATTTCTGCTTGGATCTTTATGATTTCCTTCCTTCTACTAATTTTGGGGTTTTCTTGTTTTTCTTTTTCCAGTTGTTTTAGGTGTACAGTTAGGTTTTCTATTCTATGTATTATTTGTTTCTTGAGGTAAGATTGCTTCTTTATAAACTTCCCGTTTAGAACTGCTTTTGCTGCATCACATAGGTTTTGAGTTCTCATGTTTTCACTGTCATTTGTTTCTAGAATTTTTTTGATTTCTCTTTTGATTTCTTCAGTAATTTGTTATTTAGAAACATGTTTCTTAATCTCCATGTGTGTGTGTTTTTTTACAGTTTTTTTCTTTTTTTTCCTGTAATTGATATCTCATCTCATAGCATTGTGGTCAGAGAAGATGCTTGATATGATTTCAATTTTCTTAAATTTACTAAGGTTTGACTTGTGACCCAAGATGTGGTCTATTCTGGAGAATGTTCCATGTGCACTTGAGAAGAAGGTGTATTCTTCTGCATTTGCATGGAATGTCTTGAAGATATCAATGAGATCCATCTCATCTAATTTATCACTTAAGACATGTTTCCTTATTAATTTTCTGTTTTGATGACCTGTCCATTGGTCTGAGTAGGGTATTAACATCTCCTTCTATTATTGTGTTACTGTCAATTTCTCCTTTCATGTCTGTTAGTGTTTGCCTTATATATTGAGGTGCTCCTATGCTGGGTGCATAGATATTTACAGTTGTTTTTCCTCTTGGATGGATCCCTTGATAATTAGATAGTGTCCTTCCTTATCTCGTGTAATCTTCTATATATTAAGGTCTATTTTGTCTGATGTGAGGATTGCTACTTCAGCTTTCTTTTGATTCACATCTGCATGGAATATATTTTTCCATCCTCTCACTTTCAGTCTATATGTGTTTTTAGGTCTGAAGTGGGTTTCTTATAACCCAGCATATATTTGGGTCTTGTGTTTGTATGCATTCAGCCATCTCTGTGTTTTTGTTGGAGCATTTAATTTATTTACATTTAAAGTAATTATTGATATATATGTTCTATTGCACTTTTCTTAATTGTTTGGGGTTGATTTTGCAGATCTTTATTCTTCTGTTGTATTTCTTGATTGTATAACTCACTTTAACATTTGTTGTAAAGCTGGTTTGGTGGTACTGAAGTCTCTTAACTTTTGCGTGTCTGGAAAGCTTTTTATTTCTCCATCAATTTTGAATGGGATCCTTGCTAGGTAATCTTGGTTATAGATTTTTCCCTTTCAATTCTTTAAATCTTGCCATTCCCTTATGGCCTACAGAGTTTCTGCTGAAAGATTAGCTGTTAAGTATATGGTGTTTCCCTTGTGTGTTACTTGTTGCTTTTCACTTGCTGCTTTTAATATTCTTTCTTTGTGGTTAGTCTTTGTTAGTCTGATTAGTATGTGTCTTGGAGTGTTTCTCCTTGAGCTTACCTGTGTGGGACTCTGTGCCTTTTGGACTTGATTAACTATTTACTTTTCCACGTTGGGGAAATTTTCAACTATAATCTCTTCAAAAATTTCTCATACCCTTTCTTTTTCTCGTCTTCCGGGACCCCTATAATTCGAATGTTGGTGTGTTTGATATTGTCCCAGAGGTCTCTGAGACTATCCTCAGTTCTTTTCATTCTTTTTACTTTATTCTGCACTTCAAAAATTATTTCCACCATTTTATCTTCCAGCTCACAGATTAGTTCTTCTGCTTCAAGTATTCTGCTATTGATTCCTTCCAGAGTATTTTTAATTTCAGTAATTGTGTTGTTTGTCTATGTTTATCCTTTAATTCTTCTAGGTCTTTGTTAATTGATCTGGCATTTTCTCCCTTTTTTTCTTTTTACAAAGTTTTTCATTATCTCTGCTATCATTATTTTGAATTCTTTTTCAGGTAGTTTGCCTATTTCCTCTTCATTTATTTGATTTTCTGTGTTTCTAATTTGTTCTTTTATGTGTAGTATTTCTCTGCTTTTTCATTATTTTGTTTTAAGTTATTATGTTTGAGGTCTCCTTTTCCCAGTCTTCAAGGTTGAATTCTTTCTTCCTTTTGGTTTCTGTCCTCCTAAAGTTGGTCCAGTGGTTTGTGTAAGCTTCATATAGGGTGAGATTTGTGCTGAGTTTTTTGTTTGTTTGTTTGTTTGTTTTTTATCTGTTAGGCAAGATTGAATGAGGTGGTAATCCTTTCTGCAGATGACTGTGTTTATATTTTTATTTTTTGTTGTTTAGGTGAGGCATCGTGCATAGGGTGCTAATGATGACTGGGTGATGCTGGATCTTATATTCAAATGGTTTCCTTTGTGTAAGTTCTCACAATTTATTACTCTGTAAGGTTACTTCTCTGATTGTCTAAGGTCTTGGAATCAGTGCTCCCACTCCAAAGGCTCAGGGCTTGATGTCTGATCATGAATGAAGTTACCACAAGTGGTTTGTTTTGGCATTAAGTGAGCTTAAAACAAATACCCAAAACAAGAAACCAAAGAGGGACCCCAGACAAATTGCAGTTACAAAATCACGCAAATAATAATTAAAATAGTTGAATATACCATATACATACATACCCACAAGCAAAGTCAGAACAGTCCAACTAAAATAAAGTACAATAGATTAACCCAGTGAACAAAGGCAATCAAAAATTATATTTACCAGTTAAGAACAAAACTAACTAAAGCACAAACTGGAAAGCAAAATTAAAACAAGGTGCCAAGTGAGGAATAAAGCAATGGAAAAAAACTAACAAATACTTTGAGAGGAAGTGAAAGAAAGAAAAGAAAGAATAGATATGCAAAGTTACATAGAGGTAGATGAAGAAGATTTATAGACAGTAAAGATTAATTGCAAGGCAAAAAGAACAGTAGGAAAGGCAAACAAAGGAATAAATGTAGAAAAAATATAGCAGGTTTAAAAACAAAAACTTAAAATTATAAAAAAGAGAGGAGAAAAAAGGAAAACACAGAACTGCAAAAGCCCACCATAGAGGCAGAGGTTTTTAACAAAGATTAAAAGTGTGATTGAATATACACATGTTCATATACACCCATAAGCAAAATCAAAAGAGTCCAACAAAAATAAAGTACAATAGATTAACCCAGTAAACAAAGGAAACCAAAAACTGTATCTACCAGTTAAGACAAAACTAACTAAAGCACAAACTGGAAAACAAAAAGCAAAGCAAGGTGCCAACTGTAATAAAAAAATGAAAATAAAACTAACAAATATGTTGAGAAGAAGTGAAAGAAAGAAAAGAAAGCTGATTATACAGAGTGAAGTAAGCCAGAAAGAAAAACACCAATACAGTATACTAACACATATATATGGAATTTAGGAAGATGGCAATGACGACCCTGTATGCAAGACAGGAAAAAAGACACAGATGTGTATAACGGACTTTTGGACTCAGAGGGAGAGGGAGAGGGTGGGATGATTTGGGAGAATGGCATTCTAACATGTATACTATCATGTAAGAATTGAATCGCCAGTCTATGTCTGACGCAGGATACAGCATGCTTGGGGCTGGTGCATGGGGATGACCCAGAGAGATGTTACGGGGAGGGAGGTGGGAGGGAGGTTCATGTTTGGGAATGCATGTAAGAATTAAAGATTAAAAAAAAAAAGAAGAAGAAGAAAGAATAGATATGTAAGGTCAAATAAAATTAGATAAAGAAGATTTATATTCATTAAAGATTAACTGCAAGGGGAAAAGAACAGTAGGAAAAGCAAACAAAGAAATAAATGTAGAAAAAATTAAAATAGTCTTAACTATCAAAAATTAAAATTTAAACAATAGAAATAAAAAGAAAATAGGAAAACCCCACAGAAGTGCAAAAACCCAACACAGAGGCAGAGACTTACAAGAACAATGACAAATGAGACAGAAAAAAAGAAAAAAAAAATCTCAAAAGTTTAATTCGACTTCATAGAGCCAATAAAATTGACAAGTAAAATGGGGGTAGGGGGGAATCCAATAGAATCTACAGAACTAGTTAAAACATAGGAATGATAAATGTTTTTCCTGAGTCACTGCTTTCAGAGTCCTTTCCCTCGCTGGGAGTCACAGTCCACCTCACCTCCTTAGGATGCCCTCAAACTCGGTGCTGATCTCTGGATCTAGA
The DNA here is from genome assembly GCF_042477335.2 of Ovis canadensis. NCBI lineage: Eukaryota > Metazoa > Chordata > Mammalia > Artiodactyla > Bovidae > Ovis > Ovis canadensis. The sequence continues at coordinate 68,472,429 of NC_091250.1, forward strand.
ATGGGGGCAGCTCAGATTCTAATCTGGTCCTACCCCTCTGTGTTCTTGCCTCCAAGGTCCACAGCTATCAGAACTAGTGTGTTTTCTTTTGTGAGAGCTCTCAGTGTCCTTTTATACATTCCATAGGCACAGAGTCTGCCTAGTTGATTGTGTGGGTTTAATCTGCAGCTTGTACAGCTGGTGGGAAGGTTTTGGGTCTTTTTCCTTAGCCACACTGCCCCTGGGTTTCAATTGTAGCTTTATTTCCACCTCTGCATCTGGGTTGTCCACTGAGGTTTGCTCCTGAGGCTGCCCTGGATAGCTTGAGTTTGCCTCCGTGAGGGCCAGATGAAGAGGTGATGAAGCTCCTTGGATGGCAGGGGTTCTGGCACCACCACATACTCAGGGGAGTTGGTGGCTACGGCAGCAAGAAATATAATGCTCCAGAAGTGTATGGCAACCAATATTGGCCAATATGCTCCAGTATTCTTGCCTAGAGAATCCCCCTCCCTGATAGAGAAACCTGGTAGGCCACAGCCTACAGGGTCACAAAGAGTCGGACTTGACTGAAGCAACCCTGTGCACACAGATGCAAGACTTCTTACCTGTTGCAGCTCTGCCCCAGTGAGAGTGGAGCATGAATAAGGCACTGCTGCTTTGTTTGTGGGGACCCTGGTGGTGCCATGTGTGCAGGGACATGGACCACAGCAGGAATTATGGCCCTATCAGAGTCTTTTTTCAAGCCTTTTGTAGCTGGAGATCAGAAGGCCTCTTTGGCCAGTCTTTCATGTAGCTTTGCTCATTCAGCACTTAGAGAGCCCCCTTGCCTGGAGTCCTTCTCTGCTGTTCAGCACATCAGTCACTTAAAGGAGCACCCTGGGTGGGTTCCTAGGCTGTAGTTCAGTGCATCAGGTGTTTGATGGGCCAGCCTCTCTATCGTTCAGCTGCCAATGCTGGCATGTAGGGGAGAGAGGCTATGGTGATGGCTCCACCCCCTAAATGTGACTCAGCAGTATCACCTTGCTTCCACGGCTGCCCGGCTTTCCTCCACAGGCATTTCCGACCACAATCTCCTCTCTCACATCCACTCCATCCATCTCTCCACAGTAAACAGCAACCCTTGCCCTGGGATTGCTCCACAATCCCTAAACTCCAGCTCCAAGACACTGTGCCTTCCGAGAAACCTGCATCCCTGTCCAGGGTATGTATGGCTTCGACAAGGACTGATTCTCATTCCATTTAGGCTGCCACAGATCAGTTGTTTCACACTCAGCCTTAAATGTTTCTCCTCTGACTCAGACAACTGTCCCAATGTGGGGATCATTCTCCTGCTTCAGTCCCCCACCTACTGAGGGTAGGTCCAGTCCTACTAACACTCCTGTTTTTCCTCCTAGCTCCTTTGTCTTACCAAGTTTCACATGGGTCTATATTCTTTTCCATTGGTCAGGTACTCCTGTCAGCTCTCAGCTGGTGTTCTGCATGCACTTCTGTGTCTGAAGATGTATTCCTCATGTATCTGTGTAGATAAATGTACTCCACATCCACCTACTCCTCTGCCATCTTTAAATCGTTCACCTTTTCTCTTGAGTCCATTTACTCTCAGCTTCTCCAGAGCCTCCTCCATCAAACATACTTTCTCTTATCTTTCTCAGAGATTGTCTACTCCTTTTTTGTTTTTTTGTTTTTTGTTTTTTTGTTTTGTTTTGTTTTTTTCCTTCAGCTAGGACTTGCGTAGGCAAGCAGGGGTTTATTTTGGGACTTTCACATTCCCAAAAAACAAATGCAACCTACTCAGAAATCTAAAGGGCTCTTCTTTCAAGTTGCAATTGTCCTGGAGAGAGAGGACAAGCCAGACAAGAGGGGTGATGTTACTTATAAGTTGGACGGTCTCAAATAGTAACATCTGCTCACAAGAGGAGTCTACTTTTGATTATCCTTTAGAATGCAGCTACTATATCTTTTTTTTCTCTTTCTCTTCAATACTAGATTTCTTGAAATAGCAATATTTATATTATACAGGTTTTCTTTCTCTTCTCCACCTCTCAATTATTTATTCTCCCTGTGAAATCTCGCTTCCTCTGATAATTAGTAAAACATTACCAATCACATCATAATTGCAATAATACTCCACAATTGACACAACCTCATCTAAACACTGAACCACGTGGCCAATAGGCTTAAAACTCTTCTGACTTGAAGATGCCTATTTGAGTCCTGTGCTTATTTTTTAATGGGATTGCCTGGTGTTTTTATATTGAGTTGTATGAGTTCTTTGTATATATATATTGCATATTAACTCTATTTTGGATATAGCATTTGCAAATATCTTCTCCCATTCATTAGACTGACTTTTCACTTTGCTGATGACTTTGTTTTCTGTAAAGAAGCTTTTTAGTTTGATATTGTCCCATTTGTTTATTTTTACTTTTGTTGCCCTTGCATGAAGAAAAGGATAAAAAAAAAAAAAAAAAACTATTGCTAATATTGACGCCAAAAAGCATACTCACTGTGTTTTCTTCTATTGGTTTTTCGGTTTCAAGTCTTACATTCAGATCTTTAATCCATTTTTAGTTTATTTTTGTATATGGTGTCACAAAATAGTCTAGTTTGATTCTTTTACATGTAGCTATTCAGTTTTCTTGATACTACTTACTGAAAAAGCTCTCTTTTCTCTGATTGAATATTCTTGTCTTCTTTGTAAAAGATTAATAGACCATATGTGCATGGGTTTATGTTAGAGCTCTTTATTCTGTTCTGTTGATCTCTGTGTTATTTTATTTATTTATTTATTTTTGGCAGGGGTGAGGGCAGGACTATGCTGTCTTGATTACTTAGCTTTGTAGTATAGCTTGAACTCAGGTCCAGGGAGTGTGATATTCCAGCTTTGTTCTTTGTCACAATTGCTTTGGTTATTCAGGATATCTTCTAATTCTTTTAGTTCTATAATCTAATCCTTTCTACACTCTCATCAATTATTTCTTTTTCTAAAATGTATTTCCTTATTTCAGTCACTTATATAAACTTTTATCTGTAACTTAATAGGAATTGGTTTATTTAATAACTGATTAGAGTGATGAGCATATTATTATATTAGTGTTCTTTTACTTTTGTTGTTCTTTCTCCCAGAGACTATAACAGAATTCTTTTTCAAAGTTATTTAAAAATATAATATTTTCATGCATATCTTCTTGATTTTATAAAGAATTGGATTTTTTTTACTTTAGCATTTAATATGAATTTTACTGTCTACTGTTTGTAAGCTTCAAATTATGAGATAGCACAATGGTTAAGGATATTCTACATTATACCTGTTTAAACTATAAGAGGTTATTTGTGGATGATAATTGCAGAGAAGCTTATGATAATCATAGTAAGATAGTATTAACTCATATTCTTGTCTCATTAAATTGCATCAGTTAACTATTCAAATTTAAATCATTAGGAGTTTAATAAATGAAATTTTATAATATTTATATATTTCTAATTATTTCAGAGGATGTTATTATTATTATGGTGATGTATATATAATAAGATATCTATTTCAAATTAAGCTTCTCAATTAAGTTAAATGAAAACTTTGAATAACTTTCCTCACTAGTGGCAAAAAGAACTCTCTTTAGAGCATAACATTCTTTGCCTTCCCAGGATCTACACCTGCATGTGCCCTGTATTATGCCTCTTTATTTTATCCTCTGAAATGAGTAATGAGAAGGTAATTCACCCTTAATGAAGTGTCAGGAAGTGTATACCAGAAAATATTATGAAGGAAAAAAGTGTCATTTCAAATAGGTACACCTACTTTCTAAATGACTAACAGTAGAGAACTTCTAACTCTCAGGTAAATCAGAAAATATGCAAATTGCCTCTTTAAATTCTTTTCTTGTAAAATGGATAGTAAATGTCAGAATAACCTTGTACTTGGAGGAAAATGATACAGGGATAAAGCGTTAAGTTTCAGAGCATCTCATTTCCAAACAGTTCAGAGTATATCAGCATGTGTTAACTTAGAAACTACCAGCTGATATTTAGCTCTGAATGAATCAGAGAGTACATTAATAACAGGGGGGAAAATAATATATAGACTTAACTGTGATTACATGTTTTCCTCTTTGAAAATAAGAGTTAAATTGTTGAGGGGTGGAAATGACCTTTGAAGTCAATAAATATGGGTTGCAACCCCATTTCTATCATTCATTAGACATGTCATTAGAGTTAAATACTTCAACTCTTTGAGACTCAGTTTAACTAGAAAATATGCATGATAACACCTAACTTTCAGAATTGTGTGAGAATTAGATATTATATATGCAAAATATGTGCATATAGATTCTCCAAAACTTACTATTATTATTTTTTAGTTAATAGTCATTTTCAGAATAAGTATTTGCTTATTTATTTATAAAGTAAAAAATACTTTAATGAATTATAGGCTTGAAACTCAACTTTCAAAAAACTAAGATCATGGCATCACTTCATGGCAAATAAAAGGGGAAAATGTTGAAGCAGTTGCAGACTTTATCTTCTTGGACTCCAAAATCACTGCAGACAGTAACTGCAGCCATGAAATTAAGACGCTTGCTCCTTGGAATGAAAGCTATGACATACCTAGACAGTGTATTAAAAAGCAGAGACATCACTTTGCAGACAAATGGACAGACAAAGGTCCATGTAGTCAAAACTTGGATTTTTCCATAATCATATATGGATGTAAAAGTTGGACCATAAAGAAAGTTGAGCACTGAAGAATCCATGCTTTTGAATTATGGTGCTGGAGCAACTCTTCAGAGTCCTTTGGACAGTAGGGAGATCAAACTGGTCAATATTAAGGAAATCAAGCTTGAATATTTATTGGAAGGACTGATGTTGAGGCTGAAGCTCCACATTTGATGCTAAGAATTGACTCATTTGAAAAGCCCCTGATGCTGGGAAAGACTGAAGGAAAATGAAGGGAGAAGGCAAAGGATGAGATGGTTAGATAGCATCATTAACTCAATGGACATGAATTTGAGCCAACTCCAGTAGATCATGAAGAACAGGGAAGCCTGGTGTGCTGCAGACATTGGGGTCACAAAGAGTGGTACACAACTTAGTGACTGAATAACAACAAGGGTACCACCAAGTTGACAATAGCAAGGGTTATTATATGAATGCACACAGGTATATGCATGTTGAACTCCATGTGTAGTTAAAATAATATTATTGCCTGAAGGCATTAGGAAAAGCTGCAGCCATAGTGCCAGCATTTATCTTTAAAGGGGACTGCAGATTTCAATGTAACTGTTTGTTTAAGGAAAAATAAAAACCTATTCAATCTATCCATAGCTATTTGGGGTGGAAAAAGAAGGTTTTAACAGGAAAAAATGTACTTCACGAAAGAAATTTACACTGTTTATAATATTCTTGAAAAACTGGATTAAATTCTAATACAGACCTGTTGCAGGTTTAGGGAAATATACATTTTATTTTGTGTACTAGCATAGTGGAAAATCTAATAGAATTATAAACTCAGGTTTACAAAGTAACCTTTTCAGATACCTATCGGGTCCTTCTGCATCCCAGTAACCACCCACCCACAATGTAAATTATGAATATAAGAACTGAAGAATTCTAGTAGCTAGTAAAGTCTAATGAATGTGCCCTTACCAAATGTTCAATTCCATTATTCTATATTATGGTCAGTCAGGGATAAAATATAACACATGAGATTCATAAGTTCTAGTCAGCAGTTCAAAAATGTGCAGACTTGAAACAGGTGATTTTGAGTGCTAAGTATAAATGCAAGCCCAGTTTGCAGATGCATGGGTGCAGGTGATATGCTAGGAGACTTAGGTATCAAACATGTGTAAAAGAAAGAAAAGAGACACATTTAAAAATCTTCTTGAATTATGATGTGTGTGGGAAATTGGGAACCAGTACCCAGAATACTGGAGGTTACTAGATCAGAAGAGAAAAGGTGAGATTTGGGGAGTATTCATTAAACATACTGAAAGTGAACGTGTTATAATGTTAGTCAGTTGGTCTGACTCTTTGTGACCCCAATGGACAGTAGCCTCCTCTGTCCATGGGATTTCCCGGGCAAGAATACTGGAATGGGGAGCCATTTCCTTCCAGGAAATGTTCCTGACAAGGGATTGAACCCAGGTCTCCTGCATTGCACACGGATTATTTAAAGGGCATTGAGTATTTAAGGAGGAAAGAGCCCTGGCTCCAAAGAGAGATTAAGTAGGAAGAAACTCTGGCTCCAAAGAGAGATAAGCCTACTTAAAAGCAAATACATAACTGAAGAATTCAAACCTAGAAAGAAAATGAAAACTGTAAAACATTGTGGAAGGAGTGACTTCTCACATTAAATTCCTAGAGAATAAGTAACATCTGTTAAATTATCTAACAAGCAAAATACTTCTTCGAAAAAACATTTCCCTGTACTATGACCATATAAAGGGTCATTTAACACTACTTGTTTAGGCAAACAAATATGCATCTTATAAATAAAGTATAACTTAATTATTAATATATATGTTTGAATTCACAGATTCTGAAGAACTAATGCAAAGAAGGAAAAAGCTTCCAAATTAATTTTGTACTTTTGAATAACCCAGTAAATTGTGACTAAATGAAATTATAAGAGCTAGACAAATTGTGCCTACAAGAAAAAAAGAGAAGGAAAGAAAGAGTGGTGCATAGCATTGGCAAATTATAACGGTTTAATAGTCCAGTGCAACTTAGAATAAATTAACCAAAATTCTGGTAGAAATCCAACATAAATTTAAGAAATTTTGAAAAGTAACTTTGTCTTTACCCATTACTTGTTATGTGGGGATCAATAAACTTATCTGTAATTTATCAGATTTTTATGACTTGCCATGGATGAAGAATAACACAACTTCTACTCAAAGGGGTTGCAGTTTGATCGCTAGAGATTTTTCTTTATTCACATGGCTTGCAGGATCTTAGTTTCTTGACCAGGGTTAGAACCCATGCTCCTTGAAGTGGAAACTCGAAGTCCTGACCAATGGACTGCCAAAGAACTTATGCTACAGCTTTCTCTATGTTGCTTTATTTCTGTTGACTCAGAGTGCAGTCACCATGTAATGCAAAATTGGGAAAAGTAGATATAAAATATATCACCTATGAGAAATCTAGACTTTTGCACTCAAAAGCAATTGATCCATATGATTTTGCTTGTGGATTTAGACATGAAAATTATATAACTAACTGCTTAAATTGGTTTTAATTAATTTAGACAATATTGTGGCCACATTAGTTGTGATATTATATTAAGTTGGGGCAAGTAGAATTATGCTTGAATAAATGTTCTAGAACTGAAATTTCTGAAGCTGTGAATTATCATGTTGATGAAGAAATGGAGCATGCACTGCTATAAATGCCATATGAAAGTTCTTCTATGGGACACAGATTTGTACTTTTCTTTTTCTGACGTGAAAGTTGAAACTGTGATTACAGTTACAAAACATTTGGATACAACTAACTCCTGGATTGCTTTTTCATATGTTGCAGTTAAATGGAATAGTGTTTTTATTATTGTTAAGGATAATTAATAGTTTTGTGGTTATATGATGGAAATCCCATGTTGTATGTGATGATATGGGGTTTGTCACGTGATAGAGAAGTGAAGCTGGAAGCCAAGAAAACAAAGGAAAAGTAAAAAGAGAGATCTTCAAAGAAGCATACAATAAAAATTATATAAAGTGGGTGGAAGGATAATCTTAGACCGGTAGTATGGAATTAAAAGTAGGAAATTGTATTAGAATGTTCTGTACATGCAGGAATGACACATATGTTAAAAATTACATAACATTTCAAATACTGCGTCACTCATATGTCAGTCCTAAACAGATCATCTTTGTCAGAAACTGGTTCTCCTCTATGTAGTGATGAAGGAACAAAGGATATTTTTGTCTTGAGAGGATATCATTCTTTGAGCTGTGTTCAGTATTCAGCGTATACAAGGAAAAAAAAATGTGTGAAGGAGTGATATCTGCTTCTTGAAAACTCTGACTGAGAGAAAGCGCAACATATTCTTTATATTCCATTGGCAGAATCCATACATGGTCACACCTAACAGATAGATAGATTGGAAAAATAACTAAACACTCAAGACATTGATTATTAAATAGGTGAAAATCTAGCATGCTCAGCAATAGTGGCATGAAGATAGGACATGCCTTGGAGATATGATGTGGTTAACATCATGTCAGTGAATATCAGTATACATCTGCAAGTAAGGAACACCCTTCTGATATGAATTGGACAATTTAAGAAAAAGCACACATTAGAAATAGGATGGGAATTCAGAATCTGATGAACTGAGTTCAAGCACAGACTGGTTTAAATCATTGTTTGCTTTTCTAGGTCTCAGTAGTTATATGTAACATAACAGTTTTTCTTCATTTTAGCATATTCCAAATCATTCATAAATATAAGTGCTTGTTTTTCTTAAAAAAAAAAGAAACTTATATGTAAAGGGAGAGTCTTAATGGAACTGAGATTAGTAAAATGGATTAATTCTCAATAATATAAAGTTTAAAGGATTCTTCCTGTCCCTGGAACACTGATAGAATCTAAAAAAAATGGTCATAAAATAGGGCCATTTGATAGGGTTAAATATGAATCAGTAAATCTGCCTGATGGTAATGTATTCTCTGAGAGTCAGGTGTTTATCCAGTAGCATCAGCAATAATACAAACTATGGCCTTTTTTTTTTTTTTTTTTTTTTGCCTGTTTTCCCCTGTGCCAATAATTCAGGTCTTTACACTATTCCTCACTATAGAAGCCCAGGGCCTCCTGAGGAGTAGCAAGTCACGGGTTTTGGGACAGGGACGAGAATGTGCCTAGGGCATCCTAGTATTTCTGGAAGGCAATGTTGCTCTAAAACAACATGTATATAAGAAAGGAATGAGCAAAATTCAATCTGAGGAAAGAGGTTTGAAATATAGTGGAACTACCCAAGTCTGTCCTGATAAATGAGGGTCAGTGATATATGCATGAATATATGATCCGTTCAGATCACACTGAGAGCCATGTAAGCTAGAATTCATGCTGATATTTTATGTAAAATGAGATGTATCAAAATGAAGACATTGTACTTTAGTGTGTTTAGTTGTAAGTAGAGATTGTTGTACTCTGTGTTTAGTAGTAAGTAGAGATTATTGTTTTTGTTTGTTGTTTTAGTCACTAAGTCATGTCTGACTCTTTTGCAACCCCATGGATTGTAGCCTGCCAGGCTCCTCTGTCCATGGGATTTCACAGACAAGAATACTGGAGCAGATTGCCATTTCCTTCTCAGAGAATCTTCCCAACCTAGGGATGAAACCACATCTATCTCCTGGATTGGCAGGCAGATTCTTTACCACTGTGCCACGTGAGAAGCCCTAGAACAACGATACTTTCTGCTAAAAAAAAAAAAAAAAAGGGTGGGGTGGGGTGGGTGGAGGAGAGGCTCCATGCAACCCCTCAGGACATAGACTCACTGATCATCTTCAATATAAAGTTTCCATGATTGCCTTAATCTCCTTCTCAGTCAAAAGATGCAAGAGCTGACAAAGGAAACTTTTAGTATCCATTCCTGTCAGTGGTGGATCTGACTTCTCCCTTCTCATTAACTGTAACACGACAAGGGAGACTGAAAAATATAGATTTACATGGTGACCAGGAAAGAAAGACATTATAAACAGCCAACAATCTCTGTCACATAAAGATTTGTTTTATAGTAATCATGATGATGATAAAAGTAAAATGTTTATTTGATTTCTACTTGTAAGAAAATTAAATATATGTCATCACTAGTTAATTAGTGTTATAAAGATATGTTGAATAATTAATATTTCTGGGTTTGGGGCTATTAGGAAATAACACTTATGGTTATGACACCACAGAGTTACTGAAACCCATCTATTAGGAGTATGAGATGTGAGAGAGAGTTTTGTTTGTTTGTTTGTTTGTTTTTAAGTGGGAAAAAATACTTTGACTAAAATAAGCTGTACCTTTCAGATCTTGATGACCCAAGATGAAGGAATTACTGAAAGCAAGCTATGTAAGTTTCATCCAACAGAAACAGGTTAATTGTAATTACGGTATTTCAGATTGGTCATTTATTGGAGCATAGATAATGCCCTGATACGAGAATATGAGGGTACCAGTGGTAGATGTTTGCCAGACTGAAAGAGTATGGATAGCTCATTAAAATGTGAAGGTATACACTTGTAAGTTCTACTTCTGTGAAAACCCTGAAAACCCTACTATTCTTTGATCCTTGTGTTTTTGTTATTATTTTGTCCCATATGTGAAGTTTAGAAAGGTAATATGCTTTGAATAAAACTTTTAGTGTCTACGTTTGAACCTTGTTGCTCAATTCTGCTTATACAGAATTTTGGATATACAGAATGCCTGTGAATGACACATAAATGCATGTATCTGATCACCTATGAAAATTTATTCCACAGTATTCTATTCATTCTTCTTCTTGACATTTTCTGCTCCTTCTTTAATCTGGCAGCATAATCCCTAGATCCCCTTCAATTTACTCTTTTATAACTTGCTTTACTTGCATATATTTGTGTTGATTACTGGGCTCTCTTGTATTCCTAATTAGACTATAAACTCCTTTAGGGAAGGATACATATTTCCATGTTAATGGATGGCCCAACTATGCAGTAAAATACTATGAATCCTCAATCATTCCTTTTTACTCAGACTGACTTTTGATAGTTTGAACTGTCATACTATTAACTCAAATTTTAATGTAATATCTATAAAGCTGTCTCATCTTATTTTACCTGAAAAGAGGTAACATAACAAACTCTTGTCCTAATAATATTTACATGTATTTCTAGCAAGACAAAAAAAGAAGAAAGAAGAAAGCTGATAAAATAAATAAGTATACAAATGAACTGTAATAAAAATAACTAAAAGTATTTCATCCTGGATATTGACAAGGGGTTGTCATATTGTTCCTTGGAGTCTCAACAGTATGTCATCTCTGACAATCTTTATCATGTTGCATCTTTTGATCATTGCATTTGACACACTTTGATTAACAATGTATACAACACACACTTATTTTAGTCAAAGAATATCTGGAGATATTTGAAATCCAAAAACAAAACAAAACTAATGGAATTGTAATTGATTGCAAAAATGTGGTTTGCAATTTTTTCTAGAACATTGTTTTACTTGCAATTTGTGATTTCTCCAGATTCTCACATTTTGTCAGGGAATGACAGAAAACTGAAATTTATAATGTATATTGTGATAATTATAACATAATTTGAATTGTGTATATGTTTATATATTTAATTTATTTATTATCAGGCTTAGTTATCAAATTTTAAAATATTAATTACTAATACAACAATTCTTAGTCTTGATTAGATAACTTAAAATTATTAATAAATTCTTCTGGAATATCTTACTATCTTTCTTTCTGGCCAATCCACATGTGTATCAGCCAGAAGACAAAACTATGCTAGCAATTAAAACATGTAAAATTTAATGTAATGAATGATTAACAATAAAAGGTGACTTTCTTAAAAGGACAAAAGAAGAATCCTAGGAATAAATTGCAAATGCATGTAGCAGCTGCTGCTTCAAGAACTAAATACAAGTAAATATGGAAGAAATTAAGAACTGAAAAACCTGCTAAAACTGGGATTCAGACCTCAAGGACATGGCTGACTGATCCAGGAAAATGCAACCTTCGAGTAAACTTACCAGATGGTGTGGGCAGAAGACACAGTATCACCAAGAAACCCACTGATATCACAAAGAAACTTGTTGGAGATGACAAGTACAGCATAAACTTTTATTAAGTCCATGCTGGGTTAAGTAACACTTGGTGTCCTGCATACTCTTCTGCTGACAACTGCACCACAGGAAAATGGGCATAAGCTCATGTAGTTTCCTTCTAGCACCTTCTACTGACAAAGTCTAGCATTGCACAAGTAGAGCAAAGAGGTGCATTTGGAGCTGTGAGAAAATAAACTGAAAACTGGCATAGAGCATTCAATTGGCTGTTAAGTTGCCATATGTAGCTTTCTAAACCACTTAAGTTCCACTAAAGATCCTATAATCCTTCATACAGATAAAGAAGTTCTCATATTTCTTCCCCCCAAAAGTGGAGACACATTCCTAACCATCACTGAATCTATGTCTGACTTTTTCAAATCCAGCCACATTCCCATTGAATATTTTAAGGTTAACCTACAGTAACTTGTTCATACAAGAAGGGGGAAAAAAAAAGTCAAAAATTGGCTGATTTTAAAATATGTACACATAACAAGAAGAGAAAACTTTACAGTTTTTGTTTCTGTCTTATTCTACTATCAACTCCATGTTTCCCTTGCCTTCCATCAGAATCTCAGCTGGGCTCAACCTAGCCTTCATTCCTGAAGGGTTTAAATCCTTTATAATCCTGAATTTGGGATGGGAACAAGTTTTCAATTGTAATTATTGGGCACCAAAAATAACTAAAAAGAAGTCCATAGACTTTCCTTAGTTTCAGATATTGTCATCCTTGCCTTTGTTTTTTAGGAAGTACCTCAATTTCCTTTGGGAATTATGGTCAATCACTCTAACCAGTAGAGTAGTCCCTTTCTTTCCTGTTGGTTTGGCAACATAAGGATTCCAAATGGCCAGGTGGTAGTCTCATTTTAAAATTTGATGGAATTATTTAATGAAAGAATCCCCCCATTGGGATCTAATACCTCCAAACTAGGAGAATTAAAACTTACCAGGATAGGAATTGAAAAACAACAATAACAAACAAACAACAAACAAAAAAACAACAATAATCTTGTGAGGGTGTTAATAGTTTTAGTAGTAGAGGAGTACTTTCACATTCATTCCTTGCTTTCTAGTCTTGTTCACTTGGCTACAAGTGAGACATCTTCATGACTGATTCAAAGTATATAATGCACGTGTAAGACATTATTAACTCCGTTATTTCAAGGTCTTATATCCCAGCTGGTGCTACACTGAGTCTTTAATAAGCCATTAAGCATTTGTGGTAATTCATCAGATTCTAGATTATGGAATTTTTTTTTTTTTTTTGCATACTGGTGCTTTTATTTTTATGGGCTAGTTTCCCAGAAGCTGAGTCATGTAATATGTGTGTGTGTGTGTGTGTGTGTGTGTGTGTGTGTATTAATAGTTTGCTTTTCAAAAACTCACAAGACCACAGTAGGGCACTATGTCCACACTCCCCCTGCCAATCTGTCCATCTACCAAAGAACCAATCTGATGGGAGGGATAATATCTCATTGCAGGGCTCAATGACAGCATCCCCAAAAGATGTGATCATAACCTAATCACCAGACTCTATAAATATGGTCTCATTTTATTTTTTTTTTATTTTTTATTTTTAGTTTTTTATTTTTTAAATTTTAAAATCTTTAATTATGGAATTTAAAGAAAAGACAAGCCAATCCAAGAGGCATTACATCATCATTGTGCTTTCTTTGTTTTCAAAAAAATTACTGAACAGAAGCAGTTTTCTCCAGATGCCATAATAGTGGGAAAGGTACTTCATGAGTCCATGGAGGAAGCCACAGAAGGAAGTAGTATTAGCTGTCTGTTACAACTATAACAAATTTCTATAAACTTAGTGGCTTAAAGCAATGAGATTTATTACCTTATAGTTTATAGGTTAGAAAACAGATATGAATTCCACTGGGCTAAAAACTGAGGAGGCAGTATGTTATGTTCTTTTATGTAGGTTCTAGGGGAGAATTCACTTCTGTTCATTTGAATTGCTGGCAAACTTGGTTTCTTGCCGTTCTTGGATCAAGATCCTAGTTTTCTAACTATAGATTGATGGTCATTCCTAGGTTCCAAAGGCTACCTCATTCCATGATTCATGGTGTATTTCTTCCATTTTTAAAGCTTGTAGTGGCTCAATCCTTCTTATATCACATCTTTTCTCTCAGTCACATCTCTCTCTCTCTAACAATATATTGTAAGGTTCTCTGTTTTTAAGAACTCATATAATTAGATTGGGCCTGTTCAGACATTCAACAAAACTCTCCATCCAAAGATTTATAGATTTAATTACACCTGGGCATTCATTTATGACTGAAAATTCTACCATGATCCTATAGTAGGCTGACTTCTCTTTTCAGTCTCTGAACGAAATATCATATGTGTTCTCACTCTTTAAAACCACTATTCTTTCTTTCATTCTACCCACTATTATCTGACGATCTTCTTGTCACTGAGAAACTAGAAACCACCAAATGTGAATTCCCTCATTTAATTGCTCACAAATATACCAAACTAGCAACAGTTTTACACATTATTTTGCACTTTTTTCCAAGCGGGATGGAAAGTGTATTTCTCCTAGCCAGATGTGACCCTTAGTTGTACCCTTTATTCAAGATCCAGCATATACCTCCTGCTGCTGCTGCTGCTGCTGCTGCTGCTAAGTCGCGTCAGTCGTGTCCGACTCTTAGTGACCCCATGGACTGCAGCCTACCAGGCTCCTCCGTCAATGGGATTCTCCAGGCAAGAATACTGGAGTGGGGTGCCATTGCCTTCTCCGAGCATATACCTGGAATGGTTCAAATAATGAGGATGTATTGATCTGCTTTGAGAACAGTTACTTAAGAAACCATTAGGGAATAATTATCTATGTACTTCTAAGGAACTTTTAGTAAGGTGTGTATAGACCTAGGGAAACAAATAGCAATTTAAAAGACATGGCCACTCCTAGAGCCTTAGGGGAGGGAATCATGTCACCATTGCTGGCCAGAATTAAGTGGAGAACAGACCAGAGTTAAGTGGAGGAGGTACCATACTGCAGGCATTGTAACCATGGAGGGTTAAAGCTATTTCCAGTGGCACAAAAATAAAACTAGGAAAGGAAAGGGGAACAGATATCCTGACTTCTTACTCCTTCTGTTTTTGATATCTTAAAAAGTGTTTCTCATTCCCTGAATCCAGCTTGAAGCCTACAAGAGAGGGAATTTTTGTGATGCTTCTGTGAAGGTTAGCCCCTAGGGTATAGAACAGGATAAAGGGAGATTGAATAGAGATTGAGTAGGGATGAAGCGATTTAGCAGCATCAGCAGCAGCAGCAGCAGCAGGGATGAAGCAAATTAAGAATAACAAGCAAAATACACTCCTTTTGTCCATTCAGAATGCATTCTTTCCTTTGATAAAGACATGCTCATACAAAGAAAACACAAACTTCTATCAGCTGCCTTATCACTAATGTTAATTAACCCATACCCACTTAGAATTAAAATTGTGAAACTACTCATAGGTATTAGGAAGGAAGTGGGGAAATTAATTTATATGAAATACATAGAGCTGCCATAATCCTTGCTTTCGCAATTGGTCTCAAGCCTGTAGTTGATTATCATAACTTCTTCCCTCTGCTACCAGTTCTCTGTTCCCATTAATATTTGCCATGAAACAGAGCTCCTCACCTGAAGAGGCAATCTAAACTTTTCTCCTCAAACAAACTCAACATTTATTTTTCTAGCTTTTATCAAGAAGTTTTTCTTTGCTTTTCTTCATTTTACTTGGAACTTCAAGGAATTTACTCATTTCCAAACAAAATTCATATTTCCTACATTGAGAGCAACTGGCTGTTATGTATTAGAAGAAAATTCCAAAATTCTCCATGGATCTCTAAAATTTCTGCAAGTCCTATGATGCAGAGGCTCTAAATGCCTTTCATTATGGCTACCTTTTTAAGAGTGTCGATATAATGAACAACTTTGAAAAAAAGAGTATTTTTTTGTAAAGTAACTGGAAACTTACTGTCATATGACAAAGATAATGTATTCCTTTAGGAAAATAGTCAGCAGATTCGCTTTTATCCTGTTATAAAAGAGTTGAGTTCCTTAAGTGCTGGATTCCTTAACTGCTGTGTTCCTTAGCTGTAATGCAAAATCAATACATGAAGAATATTCACTTGGGGGCCACTGTTTTATAACTAAATGTTCCAAATCATGTCTCTAACCATTATTTCTCTCTTGACTATCAGTTTTGTACATTCAGTATGCTGCATATATTTTCCTCTTTGTCCCATATGAACTATACCCATCTGGTCTCAAAAATGCACTTTCCATTTGCTTAGCGGATATGCTTCTATTCCTAATTTTTCTTTGTTGATGAATAGTTTAATCATATGACTAAGTTAGAAAACTTAGTTTCACCCCAGACACTGTACTTTCACCTGTCACATTCAATCTCTTCCTTCCCTTTCCATGACCAATACTAATTCTAGTTCCAAACTTTATTAAGTTTATCCCTTTCCAATCATCTATATTAAAATTGGCCTGCTTTTTGTCTCCAAAATTTATGGATTGTTGCTTTCAGTCCTTTCCCTTTCTCAGTACTGACAGCTTCAACTCTATTTCACTTTGTCAGACTGATTATTCTTCTGCTTCATATTTCAGAGTTATGAGGATTTTTGCATGTTCATCGTATAATTCTATGCTGTGCAATTATTTGTTTTGATTATTGAAACTCCCCACATTCTTCAAGTCTCAATTCTGTTATCATCTCATAGGAAAGTTTTCACAGACCTCTCAGATTGAGTACCTTTCCACTAATGTGAACAAGTAAAACATTCTTCCCTTTACTTTTTATTGAACTTTAATATTTTACTAGCAGTCTCAATACTTTTTACTAGATTATAAGCAATTTTAGACTATGGAACATGACTTTTTATATATCTCCAGCTATCACTATTACCAAAGTATTCAATAATATTTGCTTATTAGTCATTACATGTAAAGTTAAAACAAATTGCTGTGATAAACTAAATCAGGAAACAATTGCATGATTTGATGATCAAAACCTTTCCAGGAAGACCCATAGATTTCATAAAGGCTAGTTTTTCTTTCTACATCCAGATAGCACATTTACAAATAGAAAACCTAAGCAGCTCTAAAATAGTTTTAGTTCTTTATAAATATATCAAAATTTTATTTTTAATGTAAAATAGATATTAAAATGCAGTGCTACATTTTATGAAAGTGTTGGATTTATTTAGGAATATTTGGTTATAAAAATTAAATGTCTTATGAAAGCTAATATTTGCATTTTTATCTCATACATCACTTTTTTAAATATTGAAACCTGTTATGTAATGTTGCTTGACCAGTGCTGATCACAAAAAGAGCTTTGTTAACATAGGTCTTAAAATTTTCATGAACTTTATTAAAATACTACGCGTCTAAAGACACATTTGGGGAAAAAAACCTTAGTTGTCATTCATTTTCAGAAAGATATCCTATAAGATTATTTCAGGCAATATATAGTAAAAATAAGCTCCTTAATTTAATTATAATGCAATATATTGAGTAGAGAGTTTATGGTATACTACAGAATTATTTACTATATTTTTTTTTCTGGAAAGATGATATGTAAATAGTACACAGTTCCTTGCTTTTTAGGATTAGGCATTTACATTTAGGTATTTATCATTTGCTTCCATCTAAATAAAAATTCAAGTGCTTTAAGCAAAACAGAGATATGCAAATACAGCTCTTAGAAAAGATAAACCAAGACTTTTTATTTTTTTTAATAACTGCTACTCTTTAAAGAAAAAGGAAGAAGATTGCTTCAGGATTTACTTTGATATATTGATTGGCATAATTTAAACATCAAAATTTTGTTTAAACCTCAGAATACTTGCTAAAATGAATCATTGTGTTAAATGATATATTTCTTGATTTTATTGTATTCTTTTTAACATGTGGATCATCCAGCAAGTAACTCACCTGAAGAAAGTATTATACATGTATCCAAACCCATAAAATATGCAATATCATGATTGAGCCTAAAGTAAACTATAGACTTTGGGTGATAATGATGTGTCAACATAGGTTCATCAAGCATAACAAATGTGCCATTCTGGTGGGGGATGTTGATAATACGGGAAGAAGCTGTGTGATTGTGGGAGCAAATGGTTCATGAAAACTGTGTTATCGTCTCATTTTACTGTGAACTTACTACTTAAAAAAAAAAAAAGAAGATGCTGATATATAAAGAAATCTTTAAAATTCTTAAAACTCAATAATAAACTAACAAGCCAATTTTCAAATGACCATAAGGCTGAACAAACATTTCTCTAAAGAAGGTACATAAACCCCTGTGCTCTAGAGCCCATGCTCTGCAACAAGAGAAGTCACCACAATGGGAAGCTGGTGCACTGCAACTAGAGAATAGCCCGCACTCTCTGCAGCTAGAGAAGGCTTCAGCACAGCAAGGAAGACCCAGCACAGCCACGAATGAATAAATAAATAAATAAAGTTATTAAGAAAAATTACAAAATTATTCTCAATATTATTAATCATCAGGGAAGTATACATTGAAACTATGAGATACCATTTCACGGAAATGGAGTAGCTATAAACAAAATGATAAATAAACCAGTTTGGGGGAGGATGTAGAGAAACTGAAACCTTTACAGACAGCTGTCTAAGATGTAAAATAATGTAACCCCTTTTGAAATGAGTTTGGTAGTTATTTCAAGAGGTTAAACAGAAATTACATGAAAGTGAAAGTCACTCGGTACAGTTCAACTCTTCGCAACCTCATGGACTATATAGTCCATGGAATTCTCGAGCCCAGAATACTGGAGAGGGTAGCTATTCCTTTCTCCAGGGGATCTTCCCAGCCAGGAATTGAACTGGAGTCTCCCACATTGCAGTTGGATTCTTTACCAGCTGAGCTACAAGTGAATGACCCAGAAATTCCATTTGTAGTTATAAACCCAAGTGAAATAAAAATATATGTCCATACAAAAGATTATACATGATTATTTTTAGCAGTATTTTCATAATAGCCAAAAGGTAGGGGGAAACCCACATGACCATCAACATACAAATGAACAAACTGTACATATCTATACACTGGAAATTTCAACAATAAAAATAAAACAACTAATTGATACATGATACAACATGAATGAACTCAATATGCCAGCAAACATGGAAAACTCAGCAGTGGCCACAGGACTGGAAAAGGTCAATTTTCATTCCAATTCCAAAGAAAGGCAATGCCAAAGAATGCTCAAACTACCGCACAATTGCACTCATCTCACATGCTAGTAAAGTAATGCTCAAAATTCTCTAAGCCAGGCTTCAGCAATACGTGAACAGTGAACTTCTAGATGTTCAAGCTGGTTTTAGAAAAGGCAGAGGAACCAGGGATCAAATTGCCAACATTTGCTGGATCATCAAAAAAGCAAGAGAGTTCCAGAAAAACATCTATTTCTCCTTTATTGACTATGCCAAAGCCTTTGACTGTGTGGATCACAATACACTGTGGAAAATTCTGAAAGAGATGGGAATACCAGACCACCTGACCTGCCTCTTGAGAAACCTGTATGCAAGGCAGGAAGCACAGTTAGAACTGGACATGGAACAACAGACTGGTTCCAAATAGGAAAAGGAGTATGTCAAGGCTGTAAATTGTCACCCTGCTTATTTAACTTCTTCTATGCAGACTACATCATTAGAAACGCTGGGCTGGAAGAAGTACCAGCTGGAAACAAGATTGGTGGGAGAAATATCAGTAACCTCAGATATGCAGATGACACCATCCTTATGGCAGAAAGTGAAGAGGAACTAAAGAGCCTCTTGATGAAAGTGAAAGAGGAGAGTGAAAAAGTTGGCTTCAAGCTCAACATTCAGAAAACGAAGATCATGGCATCTGGTCCCATCACTTGATGGCAATAGATGGGGAAACAATGGAAACAGTGTCAGACTTTATTTTGGGGGCTCCAAAGTCACTGCAGATGGTGACTGCAGCCATGAAATTAAAAGATGCTTACTCCTTGGAAGAAAAGTTATGACCAACCTAGACAGCATATTAAAAAGCAGAGATATTACTTTGCCGAATAAGGTCCGTCTAGTCAAGGCTATGGTTTTCCAGTGTTCATGTGTGGATGTGAGAGTTGGACTGTGAAGAAAGCTGAACGCCCGAAGAATTGATGCTTTTGAACTGTGGTGTTGGAGAAGACTCTTGCGAGTCCCTTGGACTGCAAGGAGATCCAACCAGTCCATTCTGAAGGAGATCAGTCCTGGGTGTTCTTTGGAAGGAATGATGCTAAAGCTGAAACACCAGTATTTTGGCCACCTCATGTGAAGAGTTGACTCACTGGAAAAGACCCTGATGCTAGAGGGATTGGGGGCAGGAGGAGAAGGGGATGACAGAGGATGAGATGGCTGGATGGCATCACTGACTCAATGGACATGATTTTGAGTGAACTCAAGGAGTTGGTGATGGGCAGGGAGGCCTGGCATGCTGCAATTCCTGGGGTTGCAAAGAGTCAGACGTGACTGAGCAACTCAACTGAACTGAACTGAACTGACAACATTAATGAACCTTGAACACATTATGATAAATGAAAAAATCTAGATACAATAGAGCATGCACTGCATGATTTCATATTTAAGAATTGTATGGAATAGGTTACATGTACAGACACAGAAAGTAGGTCAGTAGTTACCTAGAACTGAAGAGAATTAGGAGGAAATGGAGAGTGACTGGTCACAGTGATAATTATACTATTTGATGAGTGTATTGAACTGAATATACTGAATTGTATACTTTAAATGGATAAATTGTAATTGAAATATGTCTCAATACACCTGCTATTAAACAAACAAACAAACAAAATGAAGGTTTTCCATGGCTCCATATCTTCCATAGTTACAGGCTATGTTTCCAAGCCATGGAGTATGATTAATTCATTTTTATTTTTTTGCTAATTCAAGGTCTGGAAACTGAATATCCATAGCTGTTTGCATTTTTTGGCCCTTATGCTGAGGAACCTTTAATGGTCATTCATATTTGTGTCTGACTCTGAGTTCTCGTCTGTCCATATTTCAAATTTTCTTTGAATGTAAGTCTCAGAACTCTGCACATTTGGCAATGTTCAGATCTCCTACATTGCAGGTGTTCTCTGTCTTGCCAACCCTTTAAAAACTAGGGAGCTCTTATCACTACACAGGAATGATTTCTCCAGACAGCACTTTTAGGAAAACAAAACCTTAAATTCCTATATTGTCTCAGTTGGTCTTACTTGACTGATTTAACCTGTTTGATTGTAACTTTCAGTAATGATATAATCTTCCCCTTCTTCTAGCCCATAATTGTATAAGTATCTATGCCACTGTGCATGCTGTAACCTCTTCTGAGCTTTAAAATTAGAAACAACTTATGTAAAAATATCTATAAGGTTTTTCTCATAAGATTTTGACATAAGATATCATAATAAAAACAGGAAAAAAAGGAAAAGGTCTGTATACGTCAGAAAACAAAACATAAGAAAATCTCACTGGAGACTGGCATCCAGCTAATGACTCCATCCAAGTCTGTAAATACTCCTGTCTTCCTGATTAAGACTCAGTAAAATTATACTCAGTCCCTGGGCCTTCTAACAAAATTATTTCCAGCAAAGCACCCAAAGGAACCAGAAGAACAATAAGGTTATTCTCATAAAATTACCTGTCAAACCTGAAATTGAAGATAAGATTCTCTGAATTAATACTGGAAAGAATCTTTCCATAAACGTTTGTACTCTCTCTTGTTCCCTATATGTGTCTCCACTACCCAAGATCTTTATTTTTAACATGAGGATTATTGACATTATCCTGTAATCTTCTGAAGATCCTACACTTGCTCCTCTGTTTATTCATTTGAGCTTTTATCAAGGCAAATTATAGCAATATAAATAAATATATGTTCTTGAATTTAACCAATTCTGTTACTCAGTTTCAAATGTCATCCAGGTTAACATCATTTTTTGTGTGAAAATTAAAATCTGCTCTTTGGAAGATTTACTACAGCCAAGGTCCCTATCTTTCTTTTGTTCTCTACTTATAAAGATGGACAAATGAACACTGCATAAACAACTCACTTTGGAAATTCAAATGCACTGAAAAGTACTGCCTCTCCTACATTTAATATTAATGTTTTTGGCCCGCCACCAATATAAAAATGTGCTGATATTCACTGGAGAAGATAAAATAATACATCTCAGGTGATTTGTTTGAAATAATTTTGTTGCATGGCAGAGGCTTATCATAAACAATGATTTACTTAACATATTCATTTAGTTAATAATTATCTAAACTGTAAAATGTTTGTATTAATCCAGTTGGACTGTTTTAACAAAATACCACTGAATGAGTAGTTTAAACAACAAAAATTTATTTCTCAATTCTGGAGGTTGGAAGTCTCAGATCAAGTTCTGGTAAGAATCTGCCTCCTGGCTTTTAGATGTCACTGTTCTCGCTGTGTCCCCACATAATCTTTCTGGGGTGTATGAACATGGAGAGATATCTTTATCATTCTTTTTCTTCTTATAAAGTCACTAATCCTATAAGACTAGGAAACACCACTACCACCACTAGTAAGCCTCACTTAACCTCAATTACTTTTTAAAAGCTGTCTACAAATACAGTCACATTGGGCATTAAGACTTCAACATACAATTTTCAGGAGTACACAATTCATTCTGTAGCAATATACAAAACTGAATGTCTGGGTCTTCCCACAAAAGGAAAGACTATATTTCACATAGCAATTAACATCAATCAGCCTTCCATTGTCTAAGGCTATGATCTGTTGTAATAATCACTGTTTCTCACACCTTGAATGCCCTCTTTCCTGATATCCATACAACCCTCTCATAATTCACACTCTTCCAACCACACTGGCCTTGTTTCTTGAATGTGCAAAACAGAATACTTAGTTGGTCATTGCTCTACGCTATTACCTCTACTGAAAAACCTCAGCCAACATCTTTCAAGTATGTAGTCAAAGTAACCTATACTTAGTATAATGAACTTTTATTAGTATTTAATACTCTTGCACCCTTCTATAGTCCTGATTTTTTTTCTACTTGACATTTTCTTAAGACTGGCACTTAATATATTTTAATACACTGTACAAATTGATTATTGTCTTTATGTTTAACAATTTTACCATTTATCTTCTTTATAAAGATATTGACCCATCCAAAATATATGCTCCATAATCACTAATGTATCTCAATTGCCTAGAAGAGTGGGTAAAACATTTGTTAAATGAACAAAACATTTCTGAATTATGGATCAAGATGTTTGCTACCAAAATCTAAATAATTCACTTTTGACTTGAAAGCTTTAATGATTTTCTATGAGTCAGGAGTCTGAGCACAGCTTAGCTAGGTCCTCTGATCAGGGACTAGCAAGGCAGGACTGAGTTCTCACCTGGAGATTTGATTGGGGAAGAATCTGCTTCTAAACTCATGCAGAATGATGGTAAAGTTAATTTCCTCACAGTAATATCTCTAAGAGATCCCACTTCTCACCCCCTAGTTAAAATCCGCTCTCCTGTTCTAGAGGCCACCCACAGTGACCCCAAAGATGACCATCTCCATTGACAATTTCAAATATGGTAGTTTACCTCTTCAAAGCCAGCAAGAAGAATGTCTCTGACCTCAGAAGAGCCCAGTTCAACCATAAGTACTTTTACTTATGTTGTTGGGCCCACCTTAAATGGTAACTCATTTGGTTAATTCTGATGGAAAAGATAGATGAATTTTGTTTCCTGTCCCATGTAACTCGTTTAAAAAAATAATAAATATAAATATATTTTAGAAGTCCTGAGTAATTACTGTAGAAGTAAGTGAATATATGAATATCTACCATTTTCATTAGTAACTGACTAGTCAAACTTTTTTTTCCAAAAATCATGAGAATAAGTTGACATCTCTAAAATGTGATGTATAAGTAATAGAGAAGAAAAAGTTCATTTTAGTCCTGTTTCCTTCTTGCCAGAAGGAGTTTTATCACAACAATAAGAATAGATTCCTAAGAAAAAATATTATTAATGGAGCTGAATCTCCTGTCATAGCTTATGTTTTTAAGGATTTAGGCAGCTTAACTGATAAAGAGTATGCCAGATTGCTACATGACTATGAATTAAGAAAATATGTATGTATATATACATATATATGTGCTTACATTGAATATTATTTCACTAATTTTGTAATTAATTAGAAAGTCTGAGTGAACAAACCTTGTCTGAACTAAAGAATCAGTTTAGTTCAATTCCAATCAAGCATATACTTGAGCATTTTTATGTGCCTAGCACTCTGTTCCACATCCCAGATGAAGCACTATTTGAACCTCTATCCTCTCCTCCAGGAAACTACAACTCATTTGGTAACAACAAAACATCAATATATAAAACAATTTGAGTTGACCATGGAGCTGCTTTTAATCAGTCTAACACAGTTGCTGGAAGCAACTGCTGAATTAGTTTTCTTCAGCCACAAGTTCAATCCCAAACTTAACATCATTGCCCTTGCTGATGTGGCTCTGGGCCAGGTTAGGCAAGAGGCTAACAAAATTTGTCCAATTTACTCTAAGCAATTTTATTTAACTGGCAGTTGTTACCTTTGTGTCCTATCTCCTGACAGACAGATTTAAAACTCTGCAATATTCAGTCATGCTGTGTGCCAGGGTGTCAGGACCTAACTGTAACTGCCCTGGCTCTCCCTACTGTAATCTCTATCAACAACAAACAGATTAACATTTCACAGTCAAAACACAGGGTAGTGGCTAACACTCCTCTTTTATTTGTAAAAGAAGCTCTTCACTCATTTGGACAATAAACTAAAAGACCTTGCTTGAATCCCAAATGCAGCATGAAGCAACAGATTTCCCAATGAATTCAAGAAGATGCATACAATTTATAAACCTAACTATTATTTTAAATGAGTGACATACATGCATAATTGCAGGCTCATTCCCCTCCCTCAACATGGTTCAGCGGTAAAGAATCTACCTGCCAATGTAGAAGATGCTGGGATGCAGGTTCAGTCCCTGGGTCGGGAAGATCCACTGGAGGAGGAAATGGCAACCCACTTCAATATTCTTGCCTGGGAAATCCCATAGAGAGGGGAGCCTGGCAGGCTGCAGTCCATGGGTTTGCAAAGAGTCAGACATGACTGAGCGCAGCACACAGCAGGTGCATAATCACTGCTTACAATGACTGCAGCCATGAAATTAGAAGATGACTGCTCCTTGGAAGGAAAGATATGACAAACCTAGACAGCATATTAAAAAGCAAAGACAACACTTTGCTGACAAAGTCCACATAGTCAAAGCTATGGTTTTCCCAGAAGTCATATATGAAAGTGAGAACTGGACCATAAAGAAGGCTGCGTGCTGAAGAATCAATCCTTTCCAATTGTGGTGCTGGAGAAAATTCTTGAGAGTCCCTTAGACTGCAAGGAGATCAAACCAGTCAATCCTAAAGGGAAATCAGTCCTGAATATTCATTTGAAGAACCGATGCTGAAGCTGAAGCTCCAATACTTTGGCCACCTTATACGAAGAGACAAGTCATTGGAAAAGACCCTGATGCTGGGAAAGGTTGAAGGCAAAAGGAGAAGAGGGTGGCAGAGGATGAGATGGTTAGATAGTATTACTGATTCAATAGACATAAATTTCAGGAAACTCTGGGAGACAGTGAAGTGTAGGGAAGCCTAATGTTCTGCAGTCCATGGGATCACAAAGAGTCAGACACGATTTAGCAACTGAACAACAACAAAACACATGCATAAATACAAAACTCGAAGTCTTGAGTCATCAATTGCAATGTTTCTGAAGTGGATTTTGTTTATTCAGAATGTGTTTGGCTACCAAGGACAAGCATGAAACTGTACTTAAGAATGTTCAAAGGAAATGGTACATGATTGGGTATTATTTTGCCTAGGTGTGTAGTGGTAATTTATGTTTGTCTATGTTTGCAATAAAGGTGAGATGCTTTGTTGTATTGTAAAAGCATGTACCTTTTTAAACAGATATTTCTGTTCCACATATATAAGTCACTGATAAAATGTTGACAAACCAACATATGTTCTGCAGAGCCATGATTCTTTCCAAAAATTAGAATTGGCTTTCTCATTGCATCTGTCTTACAAATTTGATCATAAAGATCTATAAACCAAGAACATAGCTACTCCATACATAATTGTTGAGTAAATCACTGAGTAAAGATTTTTACAACTGCATTTTCAACAGGTTTTATACCATGAGTTATAAGAGCCTACGGTAATTTCTTGTATCTTTTATGATTTTATTGCATTTTTCTGTTCCAGTCTAGCATTCATAACATTTTCCAATAAATTGGTGCAAAAATATGTAAATACACATTTTTTACAGTTATAATTGCCAAAGAATTGAATATTAAATGTACAAAAGTCATTTCAGAAGCAGTTCTTTGCCAAGAATCACGGTGTACATTTTGGTCACTATTTTTCATGTTATCTTTAATGTATATATTTAATCATAATCTATCAAATAATCTTCATATAGAGTAGCAATGTACCAGTGTCATAGGCCTCTGTAATATTACCACAAGTCTGGTGGCTTAAAATAATAAAAATTTATTCTTTTACAGTCTTAAGGAGGCCAGTTTAGAATCAAGATATTGTCAGACTCATACTCCCTTCAAAAGTCCATCCTGGCCTCTTCTAGCTTCTGATACCTTCATATATTCCTCGGCTTCTGGTGGCATAAATCTAATCTCTACTTCTGTTTTCACATGGCCTTCTCCCTTGTGACTTTGTGTCTCAAGTCTCTGTCTACATCTCTCTTATAAGGACATCTCTCATTGGATTTAATGTCCATACTAAATCTAGGATCATCTGATTTTAAGTACCTTAATTTAGTTACACCTTAAAAGGCCATTTTTATAAATAGTCACACTCACAATTTCCTGACAGACATCATTTGAGGGACCATAATTCAATCCACTATAGGCAGTAAAGATCATAATGAGGCATCTATTTCATTGCAGGAAAAATTGTAGTGAGTAACAGGAAAAAAAAAATGAGCCATATTATTAGATTTAAGAAAAGTCTGTAGATCAGCCAGAACATGAGAATAAATGAGGGCTACAGAACATTTACTTTCCTGCATATTTTCAGGAAACTCATAAAGTGAGTGTGCTGAGTAAAGAACACAGTTAAGGGTTAAATAGTTATAGAGGTTCCAGCAGTCATTACATCAAGAACTACTCCTGACTATCTATGTTCTAGGAGCCTTCTTGGTAAAGATGAAAGAGGAAAGTGAAAAGGCTGCTTAAAACTCAACATTCACCTAAGATTATGGCATCCACTCCCATCACTTCATGGCAAATAGAAAGGGAAAGTGGAAACACTGACAGACTTTATTTTCATGAGCTCCAAAATCACTGCAGATAGTGACTGCAGCCATGAAATTAAAGGACGTTTGGTCCTTGGAAGAAAAACTATGACCAACCTAGACAGCATATTGAAAAGAAGAGACAACATTTGGCAGACAAATGGACAGAGAAAAGTGCATATAGAAAAAGCTAAGCTTTTTCCACTAATCATCTATGGATGTGAGAGTTGGACCATAAAGAAAGCTGAGCACTGAAAAATTGATGCCTTTGAACAGTAGTGTTAAAGAAGACTCTTGAGAGTCCCTTGGACTGTAAGGAGATCCAACCAGTCAATCCTAAAGGAAATCAGTGCTGAATATTCATTGGAATGACTGATGATGAAGCTGAAGCTCCAATACTCTGGCCATCTGACAAGAAGGGCTGACTCATTGGAAAAGACCCTCATGCTGGGAAAGACTGAGAGCAGGAGGAGAAGAGAGTGACAGAGATTAAGATGGTTGGATAGCTAGCATCACCAACTCAATGTACATGAATTTGAGCAAACTCAGGGAGACAGAGAAGGACAAGGAAGCCTGGCATGCTGCAGGGCTTGCTGGAGTCAAAAAGAGTGGGACACAGCTTAACGACTGAAGAACAACAAAGGAGCCTGCCTCATCTCCTGATCGTAATAATATAAGCATATAAGCATATAAGTATAAGCATATAAAATCAATTGCAATTAGAGAAAAAGAAACACTTTTTTAGCTATAGTAAATTGAAAAAAAAAATCCTAGAGATGAGTTTCAGATAAGTGTATATAGCAAAGCAGAAGACTGCTGAAGAAATCTTAAATGGACTTGCTATACAGTTGCAAAACTGAGGAAAATCACATTGACTTGACTTATATTCATTAGGAAGAATTTGGATATTTGTGGATCTGCAGTGCTTTGCCTGTCCTGTCTGATAATGAGGGTAAAGGCTAGAGTCAGATGATGAACTAAATAGGACATTGTTAAAACTGAAAAAGTGGTAATAAACCTAAGACACTAATTAATAGTGGTTGTAGAAGTAAGGAGACTTGTAAAACATTCTTGCATTTTCTGTACATTTTGATTCATCTGAGATAAGGAGAATTTTACTCAGGGACTTGCTCTTTTTACAAAGGGTTAGAATGACCGGATATGTTTAGATATGTTTTTAAGCTAATCCCAGGAGTTATAGCCCTGTTCCTCCATCATTCTGACTGATGCAGATATAAAATTTTCACCATTTAAGTCTAGTTCTTAGTTTTACTTAAGGACCTGCAGATCTCCTCAGAAAAAGGTACTGTAGGAAGGAAAAAAGTTAATTTGTTCTCGGCTGCTGGGTCAGGAAAATTCGAGGAACTCCAAGAAGGGATAATGATCACAGCAGTGTTGTCTCTCACAGCTTATGATATAAAATCTATTAAGAATGAAATGGTTTCCACTTTTACGCCTTGACACGCTCAACAGTTATATATTGAGTGACTATGTTCCTGGCTTATGAAGATTATAAACTAAATTCTTGTAAGAGTCATTAAAATGAGAAAATCTATTCTAAATTTGTTAGGCCTTTAGCCATAGATTGGTCATTATAATATAGGAAAAAATGGAATCAGTGATATTATTAAGTGACAAAAAATGAAGAAAGAAAAGAAAAGAAAGAAGAGAGAAAGGAAGAAAAAGGGAAAGAGAAACATTAATGAACTTCAAATAATTTTTTATTGCTAAAAGAACATGATAATAATAACTTCTGTTATTGGGTTCAATCCCTGGGTCGGGAAGATCTCCTGAAGAAGGAAATGGTAACTCATTCCAGTATTCTCGCCTGGAAAATCCCATGGACCAAGAAGCCTGGTAGGCTACAAGCCATGGGGTTCCCAAAGAGTCAGACACGACTGAGCGACTTCACTTTCACTTTACTAAAAGAAAAATGTGTAAACCCATGATTCAATTTATTTGAGGTAGAAAATTATTCATTAAGAATTTTCCTTGCAGAAAATTTCTTTTAAAAAATGAGAACAAATATGTCCCCGGATTTTTTTTTTTTGGGGGGGGTGGCTTATTTAGAATGAACATATTAATTTATTTATGTGTATAATCTCATTTAAAATCCTAATTGTGGGCAAGATTTCAGAACTTACTTTGCTGAAAACTACATGAAGAACCAAGGGGAAAAATAACTAGGGGAAATGGAGATTTCAATTTGGATAAATCATCTCCTACATGAATATTCTGATATCGTACTGCTCGGGACACAGAATTGTTTATTATTGGCAAATGAGCAGCAAACATAGTGAGGTACATAAAAATGTAACGACTGCCTAAGGAAACAGAATAAAACATGTTGGTAGAGTGAGATATGCATGGACTTTTTTGAAGTTTCTCATATATCTCTGAGAAATAAAGTGATTCTTTTCACATAATTAGTATGATGATGCAAAATAATAATAATAATAATAATAATATATGATGGTGGATTTACAACTACTTATCTGAAAATGATCAAGAACTCATTCTTGTCAAGTGCTGTCCTAATTGATTTCCAGTGCTAATTTACCTATTGCTCAAAACGACCCTATGAAATAAAATGAGTATCCCTATCGCACATGTGAAGTTAGTGAGACATAAAAATGGGAACTAATCTGCCCATAACTGCACAGATAGCTGGTGGAAGAGTAAAGAAAGGGTAATAGAGGAGAGAAAAAGAGAACATATTTGCTGAAAGTATCGTGGGATAGGAGGGAAAATAGGAAAAATAGCTTCTTTTTTTAAAGCTCTCTAGACTTTCATAAAATATCAGATCCACTGAGACTAAATCAGGTATATTTTTCAGCGTCTTGTAGATATTGGTGTTTTCATGTGTCACTTATTTATGAATCAATAGGCAAACATAACTAATATAAAAATTTTATGTTAGTATCTTACAATTTTTTATGTACCAAGCACCTTCCAGAAACTGAAATAAAAATACTTTCCCTGGTCAGGTATCTGTTAAAATATATGCTGTTCAAAATATATTAAATACAATTATAAAAATTATCTCAGTATATTTATTATAAAGCATTATTTTTTAATACTTCAAAGTCATTTTCTTTTTCAATTATTGACTACTTGTAACCCTCCTATAAATAAAGCAGGTCTTTGTATTCATTTAAAAATGATGAATCATAAACTTAGAGATGGTCAGTGGCTTCGCCAAAACCTGGCAAAACCTAAGAAAGCAAACAATAAAATAACTTAAATTCTAGAGTCTTGATTCCATACTTAATTTAGAATTGTTCGGATTTAATTCTTCTGAGGAAAATCTTTCTGGCTTCAGCAATGAGCTTATACAATAATTGTTCTAAGTAGTATGCATAGACATTTAAAAGTTTATCATATAACAAGTACTTATTATGAAATGAATCAATTCAGAATGTATTCTACAGTGAATTTTAATTTAAGATTTGAAAAAATATTTTTGAGAATTCCATGATAGAGGAGCCTGGCAGACTACAATCCATGGGGTCACAGAGTTGGACATGACTGAGTGACTAACACTTTCTTTCCACTTTTTTTTTTTTCACTTAATGGACATCAGACTAAATAATTTTCTGAGAGGGAAAATTAAGTGAAAGGGCTCATAATGTTTGAACCATAAGCAAAGATAATAAAAATATACTGCATGTTTCCCAAATTTAGTTAATTCTGTAAAAAGTAATCCTTTATATATGATTTACTAAAATCTGTATGCATTTCTTAACTTGGAAAGACAGTATAAAAAATATGTCCAGATATTTATAAACACACACACAGATACACGTTCACTCTCCTCCTACATTATATAATATTACACAAAATGTTATTAAAAATGTCAAATCTGAATGAATCTATTATTATTCTAGGACTCTGAGTCTTTAAACTTTCTAATATGCTTGTGCCTAAATAATTCACCAAGCAGCTTAAACACAAGATTATATCTCAGATCCAATAGATATGGACCTCTACCCTTTCATTTGTAATGAAGAGCAGATTAAAGATTTCACTAATGAAAATGATTGAGATAATCCAAAAAAGCTAAAACAGACCTTCCCAATAAACAAGCCAGCTTTAAACACTGTTAATCTGATGAGGCTAGAGAGAGTTTAATTAAAATTCTATCTCCCATTTATCTAATATTCATGAGTAAAATAGCTCCTCAAACACCTTTCTCTTTAACATGATTCCTTTTCCTCTCTTTGGTGATGAAAGAGAAAAAAAAAAAATTGAACTGGAATAGACCAAAAACACTTCAGTAGCTTTATTATTATTATAATTTTTGGTAGAAATCACAGGGCTTAGTTGGTAATTAAGATGAAATTCTGCTCAGTAACTTCTTTGGGTCTCCCATGTGTGATTGAAGGTAATATAATGTGAGAAGTTTTATTATCTGTGCAACTATTCAGTACTAGTAGATGCTGCAGGATGTAGTGTAACAACACCTACTTGTTTATTTGAGTCTCAAGTTAGTGATTCTAGTAGGTGACATGTATTAATAGTAAGGAAATAAAGGTGGTTACTAGGACATGGAACAACAGCCTGGTTCCAAACTGTGAAAGGAGTATGTCAAGGCCATATATTGTCACCCTGCTTATTTAACTTATATGCAGAGTACATCATGAGAAACGCTGGGCTGGATGAAGCAAAAGCTGGAATTAAGATTTCTGGGAGAAATATCAATAACCTCAGATATGCAGATGACACCACCCTTATGGCAGGAAGTGAAGAACTAAAGAGCTTCTTGATGAAAGTGAAAGAGGAGAATGAAAAGGCTAACTTAAAACTCAACATTCAGAAAACTAAGATCATGGCATTCAGTCTCATCACTTCATGGCAAACAGATGGGGAAACAGTGGAAACAGTGAAAGAGTTTATTTTTGGGAACTCCAAAATCACTGCAGATAGTGACAGCAGCCATGAAATTAAAAGACGCTTGCTCCTTGGAAGAAAAGCTATGACCAGCCTAGACAGAATATTAATAAGCAGAAAAATTACTTTGCCAACAAAGTTTCATCGGGTCAAAGCTCTGGTTTTTCCAGTGGTCATGTATGGATGTGAGAGTTGGACCATAAAGAAAGCTGAGCACCAAAGAATTTATGCTCTTGAACTGTGGTGTTGGAGAAGACTCTTGAGAGTCCCTTGGACTGCAAGGGGATCCAAGTAAGCCATCCTAAAGAAATCAGTCCTAAATATTCATTGGAGTGACTAATGCTAAGGCTGAAACTCCAATACTTTGGCCACCTGATGTGAAGAACTCACTCATTGGAAAAGACCTTGATGCTGGGAAAGATTGAAGGCAGGAAAAGTAGGGGATGACAGAGGATGAGATGGCATCACCGACTGGATGGACATGAGTTTCAGCAAGCTCCGGGAGTTGGTGATAGACAGGGAAGCCTGGTATGCTGTGGTCTATGTGGTCTCAAAGAGTTGGACACGACTGAGTGACTGAACTTAACTGAAATGAGACTTATGTTTAAACTTATATTAAGGTGTAAAGATTAGAAACAGAGGAATATTTAATAATTAATCCAAGTCTTCAGTGACAATAAATTCTGGTTAAAAGAACAAAATTTAGGTTTTTACTATCTGAACTGTCTACCTGCTAAATACTTTCATGGAATCTTTTATAATTTAAGAATGTCTAAATAACACTTCTCAAATTTGAGAATGTCTAAAATTTTCTGTTAAAAATGTGAGATCTCAGTATTCATTTACTGTTCCTAAAATGGGGACATGGTAGGTGAATTTGGCATTTGGATATGATACTTTCTAGAGTACAGAAAATATTTATGCACTAATTACAACTATGGGCTTCCCTGGTGGCTCAAATGGTAAAGAACTGGCCTACAATGAAGGAGACTCGGGTTCAATTCCTGGGTCAGGAAGATCCCCTGGAGGAAGGCATGGCAACACAATCTAATATTCTTGCCTGGGAAATCCCATGGACAGAAGAGCCTGGCAGGCTACATAGGCCCTTGACAAGTCAGAAAAGTTGTACCAAAACATCCTTTTAATCTTGTTGATGGATTCTCTTTGCATTAAGTGTAATTCTTCATTTTATAGATATAGATTGATAAACCAGTAATTATCTCTTCTTTCTGTCACTGAAGAATATCTTTATTTCCACTTGATCTAAACCAGTGCAAATGCTTTTGAGAACTTTTTTTTTTTTTTTTAAGACAAAACAATAAACAGGAAGTCTAACAAAAACTCCTTTGAACCGGTGTCTTCTCTCATCCATATTCTGTTTCTCTTTCCTTTTTTAGACAATCTTCTTGACTGTCTTAACTTAAACCCATTTCCCTAGTTTCCTTTCTATTCCTTTAATTTTTCTTATTTTTTTTCATTCTCAATCCGCTGCAGTCTGGCCTCTTCCTCTACCACACATGTGAAACTTTAACATCAAGAGTCATCAATATCCTCCTGATTGACAAACACAGATCTATTAATTACTGTACTTTTTCCTTAACATATTAATTCAGTTTCATTAACTGACATATTAATTTCCCATATAGTCTAAATAAAACCTTTCAAAATCATAATCTTTGATTAACATATGGGAATTTGGGATTAACAGATACACACTACTATATGTAAAATGAGTAAACAATAGGGACCTACTGTATAACACAAGGGACTGTATTCAATATCTTATAAAAACCTATCATTGAAAACAATATGATAAAGAATATACTACTCTCTCACAACATGCACAAAAGTAAATTCAGAATGGATTAAATATTTCTATGTAAGACCCGAAATCATAACTTCTAGTGTCGAGATCAGCTTGACAAGCAGGTTTTCCGAAAGAGCAATATGGCAAGAGAATGAAAAATGAGACGCAAGAATTCAGAGAAAAGCGAGGATCAGGGAACCAACATCGCTCCAAGGTTAAGATGCCGAAATTGAATCCAAGCCAGGTTTATTATACTTTCAGCTGTGAATGAAAGAATATGCGGGGAGTTAAACTATAACTCATATGGCCTTCAGGACCAAAGAACAAAACGATCATTAACCATTGAGTAATTAGGACAGTAATCAATAACAAATCAGTAACTAAGACTAATATTCTTATCTATAAATTTTCTACCAGATACTTAAAACATGTGACTCTGAGACGCCAGTTGAGAAACAGTCTGGGGCCTGTTTTCTGACCCCAGGATCATATCTTGTTTTCAAGATTATGAACTGTTCCCTCTGGACTTGTTCAAGAGCCTTATGCCTTATAGCATCCAGTTTATCAATAATTATAAATTTCTTTTGTGGCCCTTGCTAGGGCCTGCTTTTCTTTTATTCTTCCCGTCTCCTACATTCTAGAATAAAATATAGGCAGTACATTCTTTGACATCTACCATAGTAACATTTTTTTTTTTTTGATATGTCTCCTCAGGCAAGGGAAACAAAAGCAAAAATAAACAAATGAGACCAGATCAAACTAAAACTTTTTTTCCCAACAAAGGAAACTGTCAACAAAATGATAAGGCTACCTATTGAAAGGGAGAAAATATTTGCAAATTATTTATCTTATAAGGTGTTAATATCCAAACTATATAGGAACTCTTACAAGTCAACATTAAAAAAATACAAATAGTCCCTACATTTTGAAGCACTATCCAAGTTTCTGTGACTTTAATACCTGAGCCCATAATGTCATCACAATACAAGATTTCTATCAACAGTAGATGCATTTGTTTTCACTACTGCACATTAAAGTTTTACAAATATTTGATCAGGCCTAAGCCTTTGAGTGAACTCCGGGAGTTGGTGATAGACAGGGAGGCCTGGCGTGCTGCAATTCACAGGTTGCAAAGAGTCGGACATGACTGAGCGACTGAACTGAACTGATTTTTTAATTATAAAATTAAATGTTAAAAATATAAAAATTTTAATCTTACATAATTTTCCCCCTATGGTGAGGCATTACCATGCCAAATTTTTATATCAGGGAGTTATACAAAACTTGATCTGATGAAAGCTTTGGTATTAGCATTTTGTTAGTTACTGAAGTTTAACTAACCAATGCCAAAAATTAGCTCAGTTTGTGTTTGGGGCAATTTGCAACAAGTTATTGAGTTTTTCAGGAAATAAAGCCTCTTAAGGTAACAAAAAAATGTAAAATTTTGAAATAAATGAGCAAATATATTTTACTGAATTTTGATTGTATTTTCCTCTGATTTAAATTTAATTTCAATCATTTTCAGTAGGGATTACTATTACTAATGTCTTCATATGTAATTTTTTCAAATGGGGACATTTTCATTAAACTCAGATATAATTTAATATAATTCTATACCTAAGTCTGCAAATATTTTCCTACAGGGTAGATGGGGTCACAAAGAGTTGAAAATGACTGAGCATGGACACACCAGTGAGCCTTCTAAGCACTCTACCTGAAGTCCCATTTATTTATTTCAAGTTTTTTCCTACCCTTGCTAATAGGAACACAGATTTCCAGCCCTGTGAGCTCTGATGACTGTTTCACCCTCATTTTTTTTTTTTTTTTTTTGGTGTATCCTCTCAGTACTCTTTTACCTTGAGCATGTATATTCATAGCTGTGTGCTGATCAATACTCAACTGAAGTCCAGAAGGAAATGCTCTGTAGCTGTCCTGAGCCAGCTCTCTGCAGCTCTTACTTCTCCGTGCAGTTCTCTCTCTTCACAGTTCACAGAGATCTGCTCTGTAACAGCTGAACATCTGGGAATCTGAAAATCTCACTTTAATGTTCTCAGTTTAGTGAGACTTCAGGGTTCTATTTGGATTACCCTTCCCAGTTTTTTGGCCTGGGGACTCTCTCAAGGCAATAAACAAGAAATTGTAGGTATCACCTTTTTTCATCTTTCCCAGCCATTGTTCTGTGTTGTCTATTATCCAATGTCTGAATCTTTTATTTTTTTTTTTTCCATGTGTCTTGTCTAAAGCAGGAGACTAAACCCAGTCCTTGTTACTTCACCATGGTCTGAAAGGAAATCTGTGATCAAATTTAAATGTGTAATGAAATGAATATTGAAAGTCAACCTGAGATAATGGTTTTACTAAAGTTTATCTGTCACTTTATATTTTCCATTAATTAAAATGAAAATATTATATATATCAAAGGAACTGATTTTTTTTTTTTAACTGAGGGTAGAAGGTTTTCAGCCTCAGATACCTAACAGATAGGGAAGAAATTTTCACTGCTATTTGTGTGGAAGATAAATGTTCTAAGCTCAAATATACAGGATAGAGTCTGAAAATGCCCTGAGGCATCGATTAATTTGAGAATAGTCTGAATCAAATTATTGTTTAATTTTGAAAGAAAATGCGCAAGGACTTGTTACATTTATTATGTTAGCTGAGTTGTTAATGGAGACATTTTACTTACATCTATTTATTACAGCAGTAGCCTGCTAATATAGCTCCAAAATTCAAATTGACTCCTTAATCCAGTCTTTGGGCAACCACCAAAGCCATTTTATGCTTTCAATCGGCTACCAAATTCTTCCCCACCCCAACTCTTTGTTTCTTCTTTCTGTATTATTTTTGATGGAGTAAAATGTATTTTATTATCTCTCTGATGAAAACTATTCAGGATCTTCCTATTTCACATAAATAACTCCTAAATTATTAAGAAGGCATACTTTGCATTATTTGTCTACTTATTTAAATTACTTTATATTTTGTTCTTCTTATTCTATCACCTTTTAAGTTAA
Organism: Ovis canadensis; assembly: GCF_042477335.2. NCBI lineage: Eukaryota > Metazoa > Chordata > Mammalia > Artiodactyla > Bovidae > Ovis > Ovis canadensis. The sequence continues at coordinate 68,509,300 of NC_091250.1, forward strand.
CTGTGTCATTTTTATTTATTTATTTTTAATATAGATTTAATTATTTTAATTAGAAGTTAATTACTTTACAATATTGTATTGGTTTTGCCATACATTGACATGAATCCACCATGGGTGTACATGTGTTCCCCATCCTGAACCTCCCTCTTACCTCCCTCCCCATACCATCCCTATGTGTCTTCCCAGTGCACCAGCGCTGAGTACCCTGTAACATACATCGAGCCTGGACTGGCGATTTGTTTCACATATGATAGTATACATGTTTCAATGCCATTCTCCCAAATCATCCCACCCTCTCCCTCTCCCACAGAGTCCACATCTGTGTCTCTTTTGCTGTCTCACATACAGGGTTATCGTTACCATCTTTCTAAATTCCATATATGTGCGACAGTATACTGTATTGGTGTTTTTCTTTCTGGCTTACTTCACTCTGTATAATAGACTCCAGTTTCATCCACCTCATGAAAACTGATTCAAATGTATTCTTTTTAATGACTGAGTAATACTCCATTGTGTATATGTACCACAGCTTTCTTATCCATTCATCTGCTGATGGACATCTAGGTTGCTTCCATGTCCTAGAAAACAGTGCTGCAATGAACATTGAGGCACACGTGCCTCTTTCAATTCTGGTTTCCTCGGTGTGTATGCCCAGAAGTGGGATTGCTGGGTCATATGGCAGTTCTATTTCCAGTTTTTTATGGAATCTCCACACTGTTCTCCATAGTGGCTGTACTAGTTTGCATTCCCACCAACAGTGTAAGAGGGTTCCCTTTTCTCCACACCCTCTCCAGCATTTATTGCTTGTAGACATTTGGATCACAGCCATTCTGACTGGTGTGAAATGGTACCTCATTGTGGTTTTGATTTGCATTTCTCTGATAATGAGTGATGTTGAGCACCTTTTCATGTGTATGCCATCTTCTATGTTTGCATCATCTATGTGCCTTCTTTGGAGAAATGTCTATTTAGTTCTTTGGCCCACTTTTAATTGGGTCATTTATATTTTTGGAATTGAGCTGCAGGAGTTGCTTGTATATTTTTGAGTTAATTCTTTGTCAACTGCTTCATTTGCTATTATTTTCTCCCATTCCGAAGGCTGTCTTTTCACCTTGCTTATAGCTTCCTTTGTTGTGCAGAAGCTTTTAATTTTAATTAAGTCCCATTTGTTTATTTTTGCTTTTATTTCCAATATTCTGGGAGGTGCATCATAGAGAATCCTGCTATGATTTATGTCGGAGAGTGTTTTGCTTATGTTTTCCTCTAGGAATTTTGTAGTTTCTGGTCTTATACTTAGATCCTTAATCCATTTTGAGTTTATTTCTGTGTATGGTGTTAGAAGTGTTCTGAAGTGAAGTGAAGTGAAGTCACTCAGTCGTGTCCGGACTCTTTGCGACCCCATAGACTGTAGCCTACCAGCCTCCTCCCTCCATGGGATTTTCCAGGCAAGAGTACTGGAGAGGGTTGCCATTTCCTTCTAGTTTCAACCTTTGACAAATGGTTGACCAGTTATTCCAGCACCACTTGTTAAAGAGATTGTCTTTAATCCATTGTATATTCTTGCCTCCTTTGTCAAAAATAAGGTGTCCATAGGTGCGAGGATTTATCTCTGGGCTTTCTCTTTTGTTCCATTGATCTATATGTCTGTCTTTGTGCCAGTACCATACTGTCTTAATGACTGTGGCTTTGTAGTAGAGCCTGAAGTCAGGCAGGTTGATTCCTCCAGTTCTATTATTCTTTCTCAAGATTGCTTTGGCTATTTAAGGTTTTTTGTATTTCCATACAAATTATGAAATTATTTGTTCTAGCTCTCTGAAAAATACCATTGGTAGCTTGATAGGGATTGCATTGACTCTATAGATTGCTTTGGGTAGTATATTCATTTTCACTATATTGATTCCTCTGATCCATGAGCATGATATATTTCTCCATCTATTAGTGTCCTCTTTGATGTCTTTCACCAGTGTTTTATAGTTTTTTTATGTATAGGTCTTTTGTTTATTTAGGTAGATATAGTCCTAAATCTTTTATTCTTTTCATTGCAATGGTGAACGGAATTGTTTCCTTTCTATTTCAATTTCTCTTTCTATTTTCTCATTATTAGTGTATAGGAATGCAAGGGATTTCTGTGTGTTGATTTTATATCCTGCAAATTTTCTATATTCATTGATTAGCTGTAGTAATTTTCTGGTGGAGTCTTTAAGGTTTTTTATGTAGAGGATCATGTCATCTGCAAAGTGTGAGAGTTTTATTCTCTTCCAATTTGTATTCCTTTTATTTATTTTTCTACTCTGATTGCTGTGGCCAAAACTTCTAAAACTATGTTGAATAGTAGTGGTGAGAGTGGGCACCCTTGTCTTGTTCCTGACTTTAGGGGAAATGCTCTCAATTTTTCACCATTGAGGACAATGTTTGCTGTGTGTTTGTCATATATAGCCTTTATTGTGTTGAGGTATGTTCCTTCTATTCCAGTTTTCTGGAGAGTTATTATCATAAATGAATGTTGAATTTTGTCAAAGGCTTTCTCTGCATCTACTGAGATAATCATATGGCTTTTATTTTCCAATTTGTTAATGTGGTGTTCTACATTGTTTGATTTGTGGATATTGAAGAATCCTTGCATCCCTCGGATAAAGCCCACTTGATCATGATGTATGATCTTTTTAATGTGTTGTTGGATTCTGATTGCTAGAATTTTGTTAAGGATTTTTACATCTATGTTCATCAGCGATATTGGCCTCTAGTTTTCTTTTTTTTTGTGTGTGTGGCATCTTTGTCAGGTTTTGGTATTAGGATGATGGTGGCCTCATAGAATGAGTTTGGAAGTTTACCTTCCTCTGCAATTTTCTGGAAGAGATTGAGTAGCATAGATGTTAGCTCTTCTCTAAATTTTTGGTAGAATTCAGCTGTGAAGCTGTCTGGACCTGGGCTTTTGTTTGCTGGAAGATTTCTGATTACAGTTTCAACTTCTGTGCTTGTGATGAGTCTGTTAAGATTTTCTATTTCTTCCTGGTTCAGTTTTGGAAAGTTGCAGTTTTCTAAGAATTTGTCCATTTCTTCCAAGTTGTCCATTTTATTGGCATATAATTGCTGATAGTAGTCTCTTATGATCCTTTGTATTTCTGTGTTGTCTGTTGTGATCGCTCCATTTTCATTTCTAATTTTGTTTATTTGATTTTTCTCCTTTTGTTTCTGCATGTGTCTGGCTATTGGTTTGTCAGTTTTATTTATCCTTTCAAAGAACCAGCTTTTGGCTTTGATTTTTGCTATGGTCTTGTTTGTTTCTTTTGCATTTATTTCTGCCCTAATTTTTAAGATTTCTTTCCTTTTACTAATCCTGGGGTTCTTCATTTCTTCCTTTTCTATTGCTTTAGGTGTAGAGTTAGGTTATTTATTTGACTTTTTGCTTGTTTCTTGAGGTATGCCTGTATTGCTATGAACCTTCCCCTTAGCACTGCTTTTACAGTGTCCCACAGGTTTTGGCTTGTTGTGTTTTCATTTTCATTCATTTCTATGCATATTTTAATTTATTTTTTTTTATTTCTTCTGTGATTTGTTAGTTATTCAGCAGCATGTTGTTCATCCTCCATATATTTGAATTTTCAATATCTTTTCTCCTGTAATTGAGATCTAATCTTAATGCATTATGGTCAGAAAAGATGCTTGGAATGATTTCATTGTTTTTGAATTTACCAAGGCTAGATTTATGGCCCAGGGTGTGATCTATCCTGGAGAAGGTTCCATGTGCACTTGAGAAAAAGGTGAAATTCATTGGTTTGGGGTGAAATGTCCTATAGATATCAATTAGGTCTAATTGGTCTATTGTATTGTTTAAAATTTGTGTTTCCTTGTTAATTTTCTGTTTAGTTGATCTATCCATAGGTGTGAGTGGGGTATTAAAGTCTCCCACTATTATTGTGTTATTGTTAATTTCCCCTTTCATTCTTGTTAGCTTTTGTCTTACATATTGTGGTGCTCCTATGTTGGGTGCATATATATTTATAATTGGTATATCTTCTTCTTGGATTGATCCTTTGATCATTATGTAGTATCCTTCTTTGTCTCTTTTCACAGCCTTTGTTTTAAAGTCTATTTTATCTGATAAAAGTATTACTACTCCTGCTTTCTTTTGGTCTCTATTTGAGTGGAATATCTTTTTCCAGCCCTTCACTTTCAGTCTTTATGTGTCCCTCCTTTTGAGGTGAGTCTCTTGTGGACAACAAATATAGGGGTCTTATTCTTTTATCCATTCAGCCAGCCTTTGTCTTTTGGTTGGGGCATTCAATCTAGTTACATTTAAGGTAATTATTGATAAGTATGATCCCATTGCCATTTACTTTATTGTTTTGGATTTGAGTTTATACACCCTTTCTGTCTTTCCTGTCTAGAGAAGATCGTTTTGCATTTGTTGGAGACTTGGTTTGTTGGTGCTGAATTTTCTCAGCTTTTGCTTGTCTGTACAGCTTTTGATTTCTCCTTCATATTTGAATGAGATCCTTGCTGGGTACAGTAGTTTGGGCTATAGGTTATTTTCTTTCATCCCTTTAAGTATGTCCTTCCATTCCCTTCTGGCCTGAAGAGTTCCTATTGAAAGATCAGCTGTTATCCTTATGGGAATCCCCCTGTATGTTATTTGTTGTCTTTCCCTTGCTGCTTTTAATATTTGTTCTTTGTTTTTGATCTTTGTTAATTTGATTAATATGTGCCTTGGGGTGTTTCACCATGGGTTTATCCTGTTTGGAACTCTCTGGGTTTCTTGGACTTGGGTGATTATTTCCTTCCCCATTTTAGGGAAGTTTTCAACTATTATCTCCTCAAGTATTTTCTCATGGTCTTTCTTTTTGTCTTCTTCTTCTGGGACTCTTATTATTGGAATGTTGGGGCATTTAACATTGTCCCAGAGGTCTCTGAGATTGTCCTCATTTCTTTTAATTTGTTATTCTTTTTTCCTCTCTGTTTCATTTATTTCTACCATTCTATCTTTTACCTCACTTATCCTATCTTCTGCCTCCGTTATTCTACTGTTGGTCCCTCCAGAGTGTTTTTGATCTCATTTATTGCATTATTCATTATATATTGACTTTTCTTTTTCTTCTATGTCCATGTTAAACCTTTCTTGCATCTTCTCAATCCTTGTCTCCAGGCTTTTTATCTGTAACTCCATTTTTTTTCAAGATTTTTGATCATTTTCACTATCATTATTTGGAATTCTTTATCAGGTAGATTCCATATTTCCTCCTCTTTTGTTTTGCTTGGTAGGTATTTATCCTGCCTTTTTACCTGCTGGGTATTTCTCTGCCTCTTCATACTGTTTATATTGCTGTGTTTGGGATGGCCTTTCCATATTCTGACAGTTTGTGAAGTTCTGTTTATTATGGAGCTTCCTTGCTGTAGGTGAGGTTGGATGGGTGTCTTGTCAAGGTTTCTTGGTTAGGGAAGCTTGTGTTGGCGTTCTGGTGGGTGGAGCTGGATTTTTTTCTCTCTGGAGTGCAACGAAGTGTCCCGTAATGAGCTATGAGATGTCAATGGGTTTGGAGTGACAGGGCCGCCTGTATATTGAAGCTCAGGGCTATGTTCCTGTGTTGTTGGAGAATTTGCATGGTATGTCTTGCTCTGGAACTTTTGACCCTTGGGTGGTGTTTGGTTTCAGTGTAGGTATGGAGGCGTTTGATGAGCTCTTATCAATTAATGTTCCCTGGAGTCAGGAATTCTCTGGTGTTCTCAGGATTTAGACTTAAGCCTCCTACCTCTGGTTTTCAGTCTTATTCTTACAGTAGCCTCAAGACTTTTCCATCTATACAGCACCAATGATAAAACACCTAGGTTAAAGATGAAAAGTTTCTCCACAGTGAGGGATACCCAGAGAGGTTCACAGAGTTACACGGAGAATGAAGAGGGAGGAGGGAGAGAGAAGTGACCAGGAGGAGAGGAGGGGGAATCAAAAGGGGTGAGAGCAGTCTAGCCTGTAATCAATTCCCTATATGCTCTCCACAGTCTGGACCGCTCAGAGATGTTCACGTAATTATACAGTAAAGAGAAGATGGAGGAAGGAGACAGAGGTAGCCAGGAGGATAAAGGGGTGAATCAAAAGAAGAGAGACAGATCCAGCCAGTAATCAGTTCCCTAAGTGTTCTCCACAGTCTGGAACACACAAAGAGATTCACAGAGTTGGGTAGAGAAGAGAAGGGGGAGGGAAGAGATAGAAGTGACCTGGTGGAGAAAAAGGAGAGTCCAAGGGAGGAGAGAGCAGTCAAGCTAGTAATCTCACCTGAAGATTGGGTTCTTAAAGGTACAAAATTGATAACAAATACCAAAAAGCAAAGATTAAAAATCTAGAGTAGAGGTTGGATTCTCAAAAATACAATATTAAAGGAAAAAAAAAGTCACAAAAATTATAAAACATATATATATATATGTGAAGTTTGCTTTAAAAAAAGGGTCTTTTTTTGAAAAGTAATAGTACGTTATAAAAATGAAAATTAAAGTAGTAATAGAGGACTTAAAGTTATTTTTTTTAATTTAAAGAATGGTAATAGTAAAAATATATCTAGGACTTTCTCTGGTGTTGTGGACAGTGTGGGATCAGTTCATTTTCAGATAGTTCCTTGATCTGGCTTGTACTTCTCAAGATCTATAGGCCCCTTCCTATGTAATTGGTGGTAACTACAGGGTTTAATCTATTGCACCTGTCACTTCCAAGGTAGTTCCCTCTGTTTGTTTTAGCTTCTTCTGTTTGCTGGTCTCTTCAGTGTCTAATTTCCACCCTGACATAAGGGAGTGGTGGTGGACACTTTTTTAGGCTCACTTGTTCAGTAGTGCTGTGGGGAGGGAGGGACGCTGCAAACAACACTGCCATGTGCTTGCTGTGTCCCTGACACACTGGGTTTGCCCCTGCCACACTGGGTTTGCCCCCACTCATGGCGTGTGTGCTTCCCTGTTTACACTGCTTAGGCTCTAAGTTGCTCTGCTGGGAATGGGCTGAGGCCAGCCCTGGGTTTGTATGCACTTCCCAGGTCTAAGCTGCTCAGGTTCAGGAATTCAGGTAGTCCTCAGAGGCACAGACTTGGTTGGGCCTGCATTTTGTGCTCTTCCCAGGTCAGAGCAGCTCAGGTGACCAGATGTTTAGCAAGCACGGTTGCTGCGACTTATCACTTCCCCCGTCTCTGCCACTCAGTTTTCTGGATATACAACTGGTGCACCTTCTCAGGCAGATGTCAACTGTCCAGTATCCCAAGAAGTTGGTTAGCAATGAAGCCTGCTTGTAGTTTGGTAGATGATGCCTCTCTGGGGCCACGATTGCCCCCTTCCAGCTCTGGCTGCCCTCGCCTGCCTGTCTCTGGTGGGGCATGGGCTGGTCCGCAGCTGTCTAGTTCTGGTCAGCGGGCCTGGTCTGTCCTGTCAGTGGGCCTGATGGTGTCAGGCTAGGGCTTTTCACAGGGTAGCTATCCCACAGTCTGGTTTGCTATCTCAAGTTGGTTGCCTCGTATTGCCCTTGGAGCATTCAGGCCCGGTCCTTACCCTAAGCAATGCAGCCCGCACCTCCCTGCCCAGCCCCTGCTTGCTAGTGGCAGATGCAGGCATCTGCGCTGCTTTTCTGCTGGGAGTTACCATTAGGCACGTAATCTGTGGGTTCCTCCCAGTTATGTTGCCAGTGAGAGTGTTTCCTGGTTTTTCAAAACTTCTCTCTCTCTCTCTCTTTTTTTCCCCCCAAGATGATTGTGCTTTATTTATTTATTTACTTATTTTACTTTACAATACTGTATTGATTTTGCCATACATCAACATGAATCTGCCATGGGTGTACACATGTTCCCAATCTTGAACCCAGGATGGATCTCCGTCTCTACCTCTTTTGTCTCTCTTTTTATCTTTTATATTTTTTCCTACCTCCTTTCAAAGACAATGGAGTGTTTTCTGGGTGCATGATGTCCTCTACCAGCATTCAGAAGTTGTTTTGTGGAATTTACTCAGTGTCCAAATGTTCTTTTGATGAATTTGTGGGGGAGAAAGTGGTCTCCCTGTCCTATTCCTCCACCATTTTCAACTGTGTAATTTTTATAATCCCATTGCATCTCCTTGTTTTATTATTAGCTATACTTGCCTGGGTAATAAATTTATAATTGATTAGGCTTTATAGTATACACCATTCACTGATTATCATCTTCTTTTAAGTAATATTCTCTCTAGTATTTCGCATTCTATTGTTTTCCTGGTATGGACCAAACAGAAGCAGAGATATTAAGAAGAGCTGGCAAGAATACACAGAAGAACTGTACAAAAAGATCTTCATGACCAAGATAATCACGATGGTGTGCTCACTCACCTAGAGCCAGACATTCTGGAATGTAAAGTTAAGTTGGCCTTAGGAAGCATCACTATGAACAAAGCTAGTGGAGGTAATGAAATACCAATTGAGCTATTTCAAATCCTGAAAGATGATTCTGTGAAAGTGTTGCACTCAATACACCAGCAAATTTGGAAAACTCAACAGTGGCCACAGGACTAGAAAAGGTCAGTTTTCATTCCAATACTAAAGAAAGGCAATGCCAAAGAATGCTAAAACTACTGTACAGTTGCACTCATCTCACACAATAGTAAAGTAATGCTCAAAATTCTCCCGGCCAGGCTTCAACAATACATGAACTGAGAACTTCCAGATGTTCAAGCTGGTTTTAGAAAAGGCAGAGGAACCAGAGATCAAATTGCCGACAACTGCTGGATCAACAAAAAAGCAAGAGATTTCCAGAAAAAAACATCTATTTCTGCTTTATTGACTATTCCAAAGCCTTTGATTGTGTGTATCATCAGAAATTGTGGAAAATTCTGAAAGTGATATGAATACCAGACCACATGACTTGCCTCTTGAGAAACCTGCATGCAGGTCAGGAACCACTAGTTAGAACTGGACATGGAACAACAGATTGATTCCAAATAGGAAAAGGAGTATGTCAAGGCTGTATATTGTATATTATATGCAGAGTATATCATGAAAAACACTGGGCTGGAAGAAACACAAGCTGGAATTAAGATTGCCAGGAGAGATGTCAATAACCTCAGATATGCAGATGACACCTCCCTTATGGCAGAAAGTGAAGAATTAAAAAGCTTCTTGATTAAAGTGAAAGAGGAGAGTGAAGAAATTAACTTAAAGCTCATCTAAGATCATGGCACCTGGTCTCACCACTTCATGGCAAATAGATGGGGAAACAGTGGAAACAGTGACAACATTGTTTTTGTGGGGCTCCAAAATCACTGCAGATGGCTACTGTAGCCATGAAATTAAAAGAGGCTTGCTTCTTGGAAGGAAACTTATGACCCACCTAGACAGCATATTAAAAAGCAGAGACATCACTTTGTGAACGAAGATCCATTTAGTCAAGGCTATGGTTTTTCCAGTAGTCATGTGTGGATGTGAGAGTTGGACTCTAAAGAAAGCTGAGCACAGGAGAATTGATACTTTTTGAACTGTAGTGCTGGAGAAGACTCTTGAGAGTCCCTTGGACTGCAAGGAGATCCAACCAGTCCATCCTAAAGAAAATCAGTCTGGACTATTCATTGGAAGGACTGATGCTGAAGCCGAAACTCCAACACTTTGGCCATCTGATGCGAAGAGCTGACTCATTTGAAAAAAAACCCTGATGCTAGCAAAGACTGAGGGCAGGAGGAGAAGGGGATGACAGAGGTAAGATGGTTGGATGGCATCACTGAGTCAATGGACGTGAGTTTGAGTAAACTCCAGGAGTTGGTGATGGACAGGGAGGCCTGGCATGCTGCAGTCCATGGGGCTGCAAAGAGTTGGACATGACTGAGTGAATGAACTCAATTGAACTTTAAGCAATATACCACTTCAGATAAAATGTAAGAATCTGATATTACTAGATATTTATTCTTTCCTTCTTCCAAGATCTGTTCTATTGTCAAAGGAAATTTTTCAGGAAGAAGGAAAATGATTCCAGATAAAATCTGAATCAACAGAAGAAAATAGCACTGGAAATGGTAAATGTGTGGACATTTTTTTTTTTTAATGAAGAATAATTGACTGTTTAATACAAAAGTAACACCAGGATCCTGCATTTTTATTCCCTGTACTTTGCATACATCTTGTCCTATATTTAGCTACTCAAAGACACCAGGAATTTCTTTCTTTACCTAAGCTATTCTTTCAGCTTGGAGATAGTGCATCCAAGTATGTATGATATTTCATACAAAAGTACTCACATTTGCTCTGGCTCATCTTTTTGTTTGTAAAGTCTAATCTTAACTTTCATTTCCCTAAACAAATCTTTTCAATTCACCTCACTATAGCAACTCCCCACTAAGTATTCTTTACCACCGCAGTTTCTTCAGTTCCACTTTTCACAATTTGTAGTCTTATACTTGGCTTTGCTGTTGTTGCTCAGTCGCCCAGTTATGTTCACCTCTTTGTGACCCCATGGACTGCAGCATGCCAGGCCTCCCTGTCCCCCACCATCTCCTGGAGATTGCCCAAGTTCATGTGTGATGCCCAACTGCCTTAATGATGTCATCCAGCCCTCTCATCCTCTGATGCCTTCTTCTCCTTTTGCCTTCGATCTTTCCCAGCATCAGGGTCTTTTCCAATGAATCATCTGTTTGCATCAGATGACCAAAATATCAACTTCAGCATCAGTCCTTCCAGTGAGTATTCAGGGTTGATCTCCCTTAAGACTGACTAGTTTGATTGCCACATTTTTTAATATGTCTCATTACTAGTTCTATAATTTCAATAAGAATAGGAAACATTATATTGTCTCAAGAATCTAAACAATGTTTGTGAAGTACTCATTGAATAATTGTAGAATAGACACAGGGTGTACTTCAAAATTATTTCCTTAAAAGTTTATTTTCCTACTAAGACATTCTTAAAAAGTGTTAATAATTAATGTTTAACTTATTCTACATCATGCAATGGGTCATGTGAAGTTATTTAATATTCTTTACTTTGTGTTGTGTTCTACCTATAAAATAAGCGTTACCAACAGGCCAGTGACTTTTATTTTTAACAAGATTTCATAAACTAGAAGAAAAATTGCCATAACATTTTTAATACTCTTGAGCTTCTTTGAAGTGACCCTGTCACTTCATGTGATGTTGATCTCTCAGTGTTTCAGCACTTAAAGCTGTTTTTTGGTTTGTTACCAAAAGAACCACCATGGGGATTTATACTGGCAACTTCTTAAAAAATATACAGAACACTTCCAAAAATAAGATGTACCGTGGGGCAATTCAAATCATTGTGTCACTAGTGATGAAAAGGCTATGTACTGATATGACATTATATGTATTCTTAGGGTTGATAACTGGTAAGGTTTGACAGTCAACTGACTAGTTAACCTCCACAAGGGGATGTCAATGGACATCACAACCACATAGTCACAAGTGATATAGTTTTGCACTCAGGGGTTGCAGATATTTATATACGTACAGCATAAAACTTGTAGCATAGGAAGAGATGAATAGAATGATTAGCAAGATATGTAATGAAGAGACAAAACCTAAATCTATTTTTTCCCTTAGTAAATTGTAGGCTTATACTCATTATTTTTACTTGTATATGTTTGTGTGTAGGCTTCTCACATACACATGTACACACATTCAATTTTTATTTAATGAAACAAGGTACTTTGGAATTATAACGATAGACTATGATTAATGTCAATGGGGTCACTTGAGTTCAGCTACCAGGCACTCAAATTAGCATATATTTAGATACTTCCTGAATGATATCATGGCCCATATGAGAAGAATAAGAAATTGTCAAATATCTTTTGTTGACCAGCACTTGATGTTAAATTCTTTTCGCATGTATAGATTGCCTGCAAAGTTTCTTCAAGTGAGAGTTTATTTCCACTTCAGAATGTTTTATTTAATCACCTAGACAATTATGTATCTCTCCAAAAGGATCATGTATCTATCAAAACTAAACAATATGTTCAAATTGGTAATCTGGTAAAAACTTCTCTGCTTAGAAAGTACATTTTGAATAACTGAATTAATTAAGGGCCTACATTATTAGTAAGATTAAACCTAAGAGTATGGTAAAATCTAGGATTAATTTCAAACTTTCACAAAAGAGCAAAGTCAGATCTAAAATAAATGTATGTCAGTATTTTAGGATATTATTTATGTTTTTAAATTTTGTTGGAAATGTACCAATTATAGCCAAAAGGACATATGGAAAATTTATAAGTGAATTTAGGTTTAATTTTGTATAAGAGCTGTAAAATCTTGAGGAGTGATGATTTGGCATGGGTAACTAACAGAATCCAGCATAATTAGGAATGACTAAAATAATTGCAAAAGTGGCAACTAAAGATCAAATTATGTTTATTAAATATCAACTTATTCACAGTCTTGCCTTCCACTGGGCCAAATATTAAAATTATTTTATTACAGATATCTGTGGAACATTCTAGAATTCAGAACAGTCATACACTTAATTTAGGAGGTGAGGTGGTTATCAAGACTTTGGTGAGTATGAAGAGCCTTTAAAACTGTAACTTTCACAAATACTCACATCTCCAATACTTTTGCCACCTGATGTGAAGGGCTGATTCATTTGAAAAGACCCTGATTCTGGGAAAGATTGAAGGAAAGAGAAGAGGACGACAAGGGATAAGATGGTAGATAGAATCAGTGGAGATGAATTTGAGCAAACTCTGGGAGATAGTGAAGAACACGGAAGCCTGGTGTGCTGCAGCCCATGGGGACCCAAAGAGTTGGACATGACTTAGCAACTAAACAACAACAACTCCTCTCCTGGGAAACAACAAGAAGAGAAAGACAGTTATTCTTTTTTTTTTTTTTTTTTTTTTAGTATCTCTTTATATATTAGTTCAGCTCAGATTAGTCTCTCAGTCGTGCTCAACTCTTGGCAACTCCATGAACTGCAGCATGCCAGGCCTCCCTGTCCATCACCAACTCCCGGAGTCCACCCAAACTCAAGTCCATTGAGTCAGTGATCAGTGATGCCATCTAACCATCTCATCCTCTGTCATCCCCTTCTCCTCCTGCCTTCAATGTTTCCCAGCATCAGGGACTTTTCAAATGAGTCAGCTTTCCACATCAGGTGGCCAAAATATTGGAGTTTCAGGTTCAACATCAGTCCTTCCAATGAACATCCAGGACTGATTTTCTTTAGGATGGACTGGTTGGATCTCCTTGCATTCCAAGGGACTCGCAAGACTCTTCTCCAACACCACAGTTCAAAAGCATCAATTCTTCAGCGTGTCGCTTTCTTTATAGTCCAACTCTCACATCCACACATGACTACTGGAAAAACCATAGCCTTGACTAGATGGACCTTTGTTGACAAAATGATGTCTCTACTTTTTACTATGCTGTCAGGTTGGTCATAACTTTCCTTCCAAGGAGTAAGTGTCTTTTAATTTCATGGCTGCAGTCACCGTCTACAGTGATTTTGGAGCCCCCAAAAATAAAGTTCTGACACTGTTTCCACTGTTTCCCCATCTATTTGCTGTGAAGTGATAGGACCGGAAGCCATGATCTTCGTTTTCTGAATGCTGAGTTGTAAGCTAGCTTTTTCACTTTCCTCTTTCTCTTTCATCAAGAGGCTCTTTAGTTCTTCACTTTCTGCCATAAAGGTGATGTCATCTGCATATCTGAAGTTATTGATATCTCTCCTGGCAATCTTGATTCCAGCTTGTGCTTCTTCCAGCCTAGCATTTCTCATGATGTACTCTGCATATAAGTTAAATAAGCAGGGTGACAATATACAGCCTTGATGCACTCCTTTTCCTATTTGGAACCAGTCTGTTGTTCCATGTCCAGTTCTAACTGTTGGTTCCTGACCTGCATACAGGTTTCTTAAGAGGAAGATCAGGTGTATATAGACATGTTGAATATTCAGGGAGTTGCAAAAGGGAAAAACACAATCCAAACTAACTCTATTGAGCATCATGACATCTATAAGTTCCTCTGAGAAATAATATCCTGTCTTATTCAATGCATTCCTTTAGTTTATAATAAATTTCTAAAACCTAGCTTCCAGTTATCAAAGACCTTGATGGAGTTAAGCAGCAGAAACAAAAGAAGGAAAAGGTCTGTGGTACAGGTCATAAGAAATTACCATTTAAAAAATTTTTTCATGTTACTGAAGTTAATTTTGATCTATTAAATCACTTGCATGCCATCTAGTATTTAGAACATCCTTTATTGAATATGCTGCACTTATTCTAGATTCTCTAAGTCCTATAATTTTATAAATCAGTGTTACTGAATCAAACTTCGGTCTTCTCACTCACACATAGTAAAGGCAATCAGCTGACACTAGATTGTGGTGAAGAAACATGTAGCATTTAAGGCAGAGCATTAAGCAAAGAATCCAGGCACCTAGCACTCAAAAGGTCCAAATTCCTGGGTGGATTTCAGGGAACGATTTTTAAAGGCAGGGGGAGGGAGGGGTTGTGAGGTATGTGACTAACTGGTAGACATTCTTCTTGGTTTATAGTGAGGTCATCAGGAGTAAACATAAATAACCTTGTGCTTCCAACTAGTCTGGTGTCTCTGTTTATTTCTCCCATCTGGTAGGAATTTCAGTAGCTGCAAAACTACTCCAAAGATACATCTCAGAACATTACCTGTAATCTTTAAGGAGGAACTAAGGATCCCTGACTTTAATGGTTTAATGGTTAAGCCATTATTATTTTGTCTGGCTTGACTGTTTTCCTTTGTTCCTGCATTTGTTCATTTCTCTGATTAAATTTATTCTTTGGAAGTTAAAGAAGGCCTTGGATGCTAAAGACTTTCCACAAACAAGAGGCAAGCAGGGGACTGGGGTGGAGCTCTGTCTCAGAATGACCCCCATAGGGTCTTGCTTGGTTAAAAGAGGTGGATATATAAACATGAATAGTGAACTCTTTGGCCTTAAATGTTATTAACTCATTTAATAGACTTTTAACTTGATATTTGTAGTTGAAATGCTGTAGCTAATGTATGCACAGAGTCGGACATGACCGAAGTGATTTAGCAGCAGCAGCTAATGCATACTTATCAGAAGACAAAATCATATTTTTCTACTAGGGAACATAAATTCCATAATAAATTATTAACAGGTATAATTTCATTGTTAATTAACAATTTGATAGAGTTTTCTTTTTAAAGCCTTTATGTTCAGTATTGGAATATATGTTTTACTTTTTTACAGTTCAATTTTCTTTTCAAAATTTGACTGAAAGCAACTGCATGTGTAAAAGTAAAAGGAAAACAAAACATTGAAATAATAATGTCTAAAATCTAGACATATTCAATGTCTGAAAATATGTACCAGTATTCAATGTGATGCTCAAACTACTAAGTTTTATATTACATTTAATTATGAAATTAAGACATAATTTGTTAACATGGTGTTATATGAAAAAATATAGGCTTAGTGATAAGAGTTCAGTGTTTAAACTGCTTCCTTGTCTCTTTTTGTCTCTAAGATTTGACACAATTTCTGAATTCCTCTGGGTTCTACCTGATCTTTTTACTTAGGTTGATCCCGTCACACACACTGAGAACTTATGTAGATTCAAGAAACATTTTAAGTTTCTCTAATTGGTGCTACAATATGTTAACAAGCATTATTGTTGATGCTAACTAGGTATCCTCAATATGTCCAATTTCCTATAAGGTTTGACTGTATATAAAGCATAAATAAAAGTGCTAGGCACAATTAGAAGAATCAAAAAGAGTAATGGATAAAAATTTCAGATTGTTTTATTGAATGGGACAAGTGATACTGATCAACATTTCATTTGTTATTCTAGCAAGTATTTAAAAATCATGCCTAACCACTAAGAGAATATAAATAGAAAATTATAACTCAAAGCAAAAAAGGAAAACTGAAAAAAATTTAGGATATATTATTGTATCAAAAAAGACAGTACATGAAGAAAAAGTGTTCAGGTAAATCCATAATGCTTACAAACTGGACAGTGGAAAGGCAATATAATACTATGATTAAATAACTGTTTCAGAGCTTGCATTATTTTTCTAGGACACATCTGTTGCACATAGGAAATACAGTATTTATATAAATTCTAATAGTCAAGATAAAATATCAGTGCTTTATATTTTAAGAAGAGAGTGACAGTAAAGTTTAAATTAGTAGCCTAATTCAAGATTATAACTAGTTCAAATGTTGCCAGATCATGGTAACTGTTGTAAGAACATTCATTTTGCAGTACAGTAATTAAGAGTGGTTGTATTAGTCATGGTTCTCCAGAAAAAACATATAAACAATTAGCTTATGTGACTATGGTGGCTGACAAGTCCAAATCTGAAGTGTGAGCCACCAAGACTCATTAGAGTCAATGGTACAGTTCTATTATGATGAATGACAGCCTTAAGACCAAGGAAAGACAGTGGTGCAAGTGAAGTTGAAAGGCAAACTGCTGAAAATACTTTTTCTTTTTTACATGGGAGAGGGTCAGTCTTTTTCTTCTATTCTAATGTTCAATTGATTAGATACAGCCTACCCGATGTATAGAGGGCAATATTCTTTCCTGTGCTGACTAATTCCAGGCTTCCCAGGAGGTTCAGTGGTAAAGAATTCTCTGGCCAATGTAGAAGACACAAGGGACACTAGTTCATTCCCTGGGGTTGGGAAGATCCTCAGAGTAGGAAATGGCAACCATTACAGTATTCTTGCCTGGAAAATCCCATGGACAGAGGAGCCTGGCAGGCTATACTCCATGGGGCCACAGTCAGACACGACTGAGTGACTGAGTACACTGCTAATTAAAATGTTAATCCCATCCAAAACAGATTCATAGAAACTCTCAGAAAAATGTCTCACCAGATATGTGAGCAATCTATGGCTTAGTCAAGTTGAAACACACAATTAATCATCACAGAGGTGTTTATGTGAGGAGTAGGGAAAGAAAAAAATAAAAAAGTGTGTGAAGATGCGCTGGTGGGATGTAATGTTAGAATTAGTGGGACTCCAGTATAAGGTTTATTCTAGAAATAATATGGTGGCATTGAAGAATTACTAACTGTGAAGTTGTGACTTGAAAGAAACTGTGCTTCTTTTATATGATCCACTGCTAAAATTATATTATTTTTACTCATCTCAGTAGAAAATAATCTGGAAACAAATGAAATGAAACATAATTGATAGTTTGCACTTGAGACTATGTTTTAAGAAACATTTCCTACTTATATTGTTTCCACACTCATTTTTCAGTTCACATTAAAAATTTCTAGATAATTGACCCTCTTGAACTTTAAAATTTCCCATTTGAAATATCACCCCTAGCTAACGTGCATTAGATTGCTAGGCATTTTATATCTATTGCCTTTCAGCAATACAGTCAGATACATTTGTGTCATTTTTACAAATAAAGAAATAGATAACTAACTTACCCAAGGCCACACAACTTCAGAGTCTATCTAAATCTAAATAAGACAAAATATTAAATGACATGGGAAAAGGGGAAAAAAAGTATACTGACATACTTTTAGTTCATATTTGACCTGGAATAATAAAGATCAAAGAATAAATGACTCAAAGGAACCTTGTTTTGAGAGTTTCCCTAGGAATAGCTATTTAATGAGATGGATTCAAGGCAAAGAAACAAATGATCAGCACTTAATACAAGTAGCAGGGGAATATTTTAATGCTAAACTAGAAAAGATGTTTAATGTCAAACACTGAATAGCTCTCAATAAGTTTTTAGATTCAACTCAGTGTCTTGACAGTAGAAAAATGCAAATGTGCAAAAACATGCAAAAAACAAGGAATGTTTTCTTAAGAGCTGAAAAGCAAAGTTGGTATATAATTAGAGCCAGAATTGAGGACTGGACATAACATAATGTAAAAGCTCTCCATGGTATCAAAATTAGGACTGGTCAAATGAGATGCATATCCTATACAGTTACATAGCTTATATAAATATCAGCAGAATTATACTTTAGCATCTGGTCAATATTTACAGAATGAATAACAAGATAAACACAAATGGAAAATGTTGGCTTAAAGCTCAACATTCAGAAAACTAAGATCATGGCATCTGGTCCCATCACTTCATGGGAAATAGATGGGGAAACAGTGACAGACTTTGTTTTTGGGGACTTCAAAATCACTGCAGATGGTGACTGCAGCCATGAAATTAAAAGATGTGTGCTTCTTGAAAGAAAATTTATTACCAACCTAGACAGAATATTAAAAAGCAGAGACATTATCTTGCCAACAAAGATCCATCTGGACAAGCTATGGTTTTTCCAGTAGTCGTGTGTGGATGTGAGAGTTGTACCTATAAAGAAAGCTGAGCACAGAAGAATTGATGTTTTTGAACTGTGGTGTTGGAGAAGACTCTTGAGAGTCCCTTGGACTGCAAGGAGATCCAACCAGTCCATCCTAAAGGAGATCAGTCCAGAATATTCATTGGAAGGACTGATGCTGAAGCTGAAACTCCAATACTTTGGCCACCTGATGTGAAGAGTTGACTCATTGGAAAAGACACTGATGCTGGGAAAGATTGAAGGCAGGAGGAGAAGGGGACAACAGAGGATGAGATGGTTGGATGACATCACCACCTCGATTGGCATGAGTTTGAGCAAACTCTGGGAGTAGGTGATAGACAGGGAGGCCTGGAGCTCTCCATTCCATGGGGTCACAAAGTGTTGGACATGACTAAGCTACTGAACTGACTGAGCTGAAACACAAATGGAAATGAAACCAGAATAGTGTACAAGTATCAAAAGATCTGCACTGAAAAATCTAGTTGGGAGACCTCTGGTTTCCAGTTCTCCATGAAAGGGTTTAAAAAGCTTTCCTTCATTTCTATCCTTCACATTCAGCCTGAGAAAATACAGGATATTTTATGTTTTAATTCACTTGCCAAAAGTTTGGGAAAACTTGTGGTTTCTGGTCCCAGATGTAAAAAGCTTGGAAACCACCACTCTGCTCTAAAGACAACTAAAAAACTAGCTCAGTTGGTAAGGAATCTGCCTGCAGTGCAGAAGACCAGCGTTTGATCACTGGGTCAAGAAGATCCCCTGGAGAAAGAAATGGCTAACCCTGAAATATTCTTACCTGGAGAGTCCAATGGACAGAGAAGCCTGATGGCAGAGGAGCCTGGTTGGCTGCAGTCGATGGGATTGCAAACAGTTGGGCACGACTGAGTGAGTAACACTTTCACTAAAAAATTAACAATTTTTCCAATAGCTGTAAAAGAAGGGAGAATACAGGGCAGACCACTGTCCCCAAGACTGGATAGAAAGGTAAATTCAGGGAATCACAGCTTAGTGGATCAGAGACTCAAGAGGGAGACATAATAGCAACCAGTGTCAGGACAGGACAATTTAAACTGTAATGGATGAACTGCTAGGGAATTATTTTAGACAACTCTGACAGTTAAAATTCTATTTGGAGGACTTCCCTGGTGGTCCAGTGGTTAAAAATCTGCCTGCAAAAGTAGGGGCCACAGGTATGATCCCTGGTCTGGAAAGCTCCCACACGCCACAGGGCAACTAAGCCCATGAACTACAACTATAGAGCCCATGCTCCAGAGCCTGGAAGCTGCAACTACTGAAGGCTGTGCACCTTGAGTCCATGCTCCACAAGAGAAGGCTCCTTCAGTGAGAAGTGTGTGCACCACCCCTAGAGAGTAAGCCCCACTCACTGCAATTAGAGACATCCACATGCAGCAACAAAGACTCAGCACAGCCCCAAATAAACTAATTTAAAACAAAAGTTTATGGAGACCAAGACCTAGAGAAGCTTCCTCTAGGAAGAATATTAGGGATTTATCTAAAGGACCTTGACCAGGTTCCCACAGTAAAAACATAGAAGATACAAAACCAAGGTGAACAATAATGTAAACTAAGGACTTTGGATGATTATGATGTGCTAAAGTAGGTTTATCAATCGTATAAAGGTACCACTCTGGTGGTGGATGTTGATAATGGGGAGATTATGCATGTAAGGAGGTGGAACTATACTTTCAGTTCAGTTGCGCAATTGTGTCCGATTCTTTGGGACCCCGTGGACTGCAGCATGCCAGGTTCCCTATGCATCACCAACTCCTGGGTCTTGCTCACCTCATGTCCATCAAGTCACTGATGCCAACTAACCATCTCATTCTTAATTGTCCCCTTCTCCTCCTGCCTTCAGTCTTTCCCAGCATTAGGTTATTTTCCAAGGAGTCAGTTCTTCACATCAGGTGGCCAAAGTACTGGAGTTTCAGCTTCAGCATCAGTCCTTCCAATGAATATTCCGGACTGATTTCCTTTGGGATTGACTGGTTTGATTTCCTTGTAGTTCAAGGGACTCTTAAGAGTCTTCTCCAGCACCATAGTTCAAAAGCATCAATTCTTCAGTGTTCAGCTTTCTTTATGGTCCAAATCTCACATCCTTACATGAATACTGGAAAAACCATAGCTTTGACTAGACAGAACTTTGAGGACAAAGTAATGTCTCTGCTTTTTAATATGCTGTCTAGGTTTGCCATAGCTTTCCTTCCAAGGAGTAAGCATCTTTTAATTTCATGGCTGAGTCACCATCTGCAGTGATTTTGGAGCCCAAGAAAATAAAGTTGTCACTGTTTTCACCATTTCCCCATCGATTTGCCATGAACAGAAGGGGCAGGATGCCATCATCTTCATTTTTTGAATATTGAGTTTTAAGCCAGCTTTTTCATTCTCCTCTTTCACTTTCATCAAGAGGCTCTTTAGTTCCTCTCCAATTTCTGCCATAAGGGTGGTGTCATCTGCATATCTGAGGTTATTGGTATTTCTCCTGGCAATCTTGATTCCAGCTTGTGCTTCCTCCAGCCCATCATTTCTCATGATGTACTCTGCATATAAGTTAAATAAGCAGGTGACAATAAACAGCCTGGATATACTCCTTTCCCAATTTGGAACCAGTTTGTTGTTCCATGCCTCATTCTAAGTGTTGCATCTTGACCTGCATACAGATTTCTCAAGAGGTAGGTCAGGTGCTCTGGCATTCCCATCTCTTTAAGAATTTTCCACTGTTTGCTTTGATCCACACAATGAAAAGCTTTGTTGTAATCAATAAAGCAGAAATAAATATTTTTTTCTGGAACTCTCTTGCTTTTTCTGTGATCCAAAGGATGTCGGCAATTTGATTTCTGGTTCCTCTGCCTATTCTAAATCCAGCAGTTCACGTACTTTGGAGACTCACAAGGAGAATTTTGAGCATTACTTTGCTAGTTTTTGAGATGAGTGAAATTGTGCAATAGTTGAAAATTCATTGGCACCTCCTTTCTTTGGGACTGGAATGAAAACTGACCTTTTTCAGTCCACTGCTGAGTTTTCCAAATTTGCTGGCATATTGAGTGCAGCACTTTCACAGGATCATCTTTTAGGACTTGAAATAGCACAACTGAAATTCCATCACCTCCACTAGCTTTGTTTGTAGTGATGCTTCCCAAGACCCACTTGACATCAAATTCCAGGATGTCTGGCTCTAGGTGAGTGATCACACCATCGTGGTTATCTGGGTTATGAAGATCTTTATTGTATAGTTCTGTGTATTCTTACCACCTGTTCTTAATATCTTCTGCTTCAGTTAGGTCCATATCATTTCTGTCCTTTATTGTTCTTGTCTTTTCATGAAATATTCCCTTGGTATCTCTAACTTTCTTAAAGAGATCTCTAGTCATTCCCATTCTATTATTTTCCTCTATTTCTTTGCATTGACCACTGAGGAAGTATTTCTTATCTCTCCTTGCTATTCTTTAGAACTCTGCATTCAGATGGGTAAATCTTTCCTTTTCTCCTTTGCCTTTCACTTCTCTTCTTTTCTCAACTATTTGTAAAGATTCCTTAGACAATCCCTTTGCCTTTTTACATTTCTTTTTTTTCAGGATGGTCTTGATCACTGCCTCCGGTACAATGTCACAAACCTCTTTCCATAGTTTTTCAAACACTCTATCAGATCTAATCCCTTGAATCTATTTGTCACTTCCAGTGTATAATCGTAATGGATTCTATTTAGGCCATACCTGAATGGTCTAGGGGTTTTCCCTACTTTCTTCAATTTAAGTCTGAATTTGGCAATAAGGGGTTCATGATCTGAGCCACAGCCAGCTCTTGGTCTTGTTTTTGCTAACTGGATAGAGCTTATCCATCTTTGGCTGCAAAGAATATAATCAACCTGATTTCAGTATTGACCATCTGGTGATGTCCATGTGTAGAGTCTTCTCTTGTGTTTTTGGAACAGGGTGTTGGCTATGATCATGCATTCTTTTGGCAAAACTGTAAGCCTTTTCCCTGCTTCATTTTGTACTCCAAGGCCAAACTTGCCTGTCACTCCAAGTATTTCTTCATTTCAACCTCTTGCATTCTAGTCCCCTATGATGAAAAGGACTTTTTTTTTTTTTTCTGTTAGTTCTAGAAGGTCTTGTATGTCATTATAGAACTGGTCAACTTCAGTTTGTTTGGCATTAGTGGTTGAGACATAGACTTGGGTTACTGTGATATTGAATGGTTTGCCCTGGAAATGAAGAGAGATCTTTCTGTCGTATTTGAGATTGCACCCAAGTACTGCATTTCAGACTCTTTTGTTGACTATGAGGGCTACTCCATTTCTTCTAAGGGATTCTTGCCCACAGTAGTAGATAAAAGACTCACATGAATTAAATTCACCCATTCCAGTCCATTTCAGTTCCCTAATTTCTAAAATGTCGATGTTCTTATTTGCCATCTTATGTTTGACCACTTCCAACTCACCTTGATTCATGGACCTAACATTCCAAATTCCTTTATGATATTGTTCTTTACAGCATTGGACTTTCCTTCTATCACCAGTCACATCCACAACTGGGTGTTCTTTTGCTTTGGTTGCATCTCTTCATTCTTTCTGGAGTTATTTCTCCACTGATCTCCAGTAGCATATTAGGCACCTACTGACCTGGGGAGTTCATCTTTCAGTGCCCTATCTTTTTGCCTTTTCATACTGTTCATGTGGTTCTCAAGGCAATAACACTGAAGTGGTTTGCCATTTCCTTCTGCAGTGGATCACATTTGGTCAGAACTGTCCAACATGACCCATCCATCTTGGGCGGCCATATATGACATGGCTCATGGTTACATTGAGTTAGAGACAACTGTGATCTATGTGATCAATTTCATTAGTTTTCTGTGATTATGGTTTTCATTCTGTCTGCCCTCTGATAGATAAGGATAAGAGGCTTGTGGAAGCTTCTTGATGGTAGGGACTGACTGTGGGGGAATCTGGGTCTTGTTCTGATGCTCAGTAAATCTTTAATCCAATTTTCTTTTGATGGTTGGGGATGTGTTCCCTCCATGTTGTTTGGCCTGAGGGCAAGCTATGTATAGTTGGGGTAATAACGGTAAGGTAATGGAGATCTCCTTCAAAAGGACTTTGCCCCACACTGTTGTATTCAGTGTCCCTGACCCTGCAGCAGGCCACTGTTGACCCATGCCTCCACTGGAGACTCCTGGACACTCACAGGCAAGTTTGGTTCAGTATCTTGTGGGGTCACTGCTCCTTTTTCTTGGCTCCTGGTGTGCACAAGGTTTTGTTTGTGCCCTCCAACAGTCTGTTTTCCCAGTATGTGGAAGTTCTGTAATCAAATCCCACTGGCCTCCAAAGTCAAATTCCCTGGGGGTTCTCAGTCCCTTTCCAGGATCCCCAGGTTAGGAAATGAGTTGTGGGTCCTAGAATTTTATTAACAGTGTGAGGATATCTTTGGTATAATTGTTCTGCAGTTTGTGGATTGTCTGCTTGGTGGCTTTATTGTGGGGCTAATTATGACCTTCTCCAAGAGAGTTTATGCTGTATGCTGCATGTCCCAGGTCTGCTGAAACCAGAGCCCCTGTCCCCATGTCAGGCCACTGCTGACCCATGCCTCAACAAGAGATATTCAAATACTCAAAGGCAGATCTGTATCAGTCTCTGTGGGGGCCTCTGGGTACTGGTGTGTACAAGGTTTTGTTTGTGCCCTCTGAGCATCTCTGGGAGGTTTGGGGTTTGATTCTAAACATGATTTCACTACTCCTAACCATCTTGTTGGGGCTTCTCCTTTGTCTTGGATATGGGCTACTGTTTTTTGGTGGGATCCAACATTCTCATGTTGATGGTTGTTCAACAGCTAGTTGCAGTTTTGGAGTTCTCACAGGAGGAGGTGAGCACACGTCCCTCTACTCCGCCATCTTGTGAGGGACTCCATCTTGCAAAGAAACTATATAGAGTTTTGAAAATTTTATTTAGTCTTCACATCCTAAAACTAACATACATTGCAATTTAAAGCATAATTGATATATTAACTATAAATATCATTAAATTTCCTATTTCTAAATCACAAACTTCTCAAAATTTGAAAGTGAAGATCTGTTTTATTTTTTTTTCCAAGAATAATCACTTCCTTTATTTATTTTTTTTTGGGGGGGGTTTCACTTTTTTTTTTTAAATTTTACTTTACAATACTGTATTGGTTTTGCCATACAATGACATGAATCTGCCATGGGTGTACATGAGTTCCCAATCCTGAACCCCCCTCTCACCTCCCTCCCCATATCATCTCTCTGGGTCATCCCAGTGCACCAGCCCCAAGCATCCTGTATCCTGTATCGAACATAGACTGGCGATTCATTTCTTACATGATAGTATACATGTTTTAATGCCATTCTCCCAAATCATCCCTCCTTCTCCCTGTACCACAGAGTCCAAAAGTCTGTTCTATACATCTGTGTCTCTTTGCTTTTATACAATGAAATTAAAGTTTTCAAATACACCCTATATATGTTTGAAAATTAATGTGTGCTTTCAATTTTGTAACTCTTCTGAATTCATAAGTCTTCATGAAAATAATGAGAAAAAAAACTTGTTGCTTAATTGATAGTTAAACACAAGTGTTATTTTTTTGTAAGATAGTTTAGGAAGTTTATATTGTAACATGAACATAACCAAGCCAATAGTTGCTTGTATTATTCCTGATAAAATTCATGTAATTTCCTCTGTCAGAGAGTTGAAGAAGAGTAAAATTTAATGCCAATGGCCTTTGATTTAAGATGTCAGAATATTCATTTTGATCCAAAGAAAGACATTGAAGTCAGACTGAACCAAATAATCATGTATGGGAAACAAATGGATTAGTTATAGGCACTAACTCTATGTTCCATACAGGACATACATAGTGCCCTGAAACATCTCAGGGACATTTGAAGCTAAAATTTGATATTGACTATTATAAGATCTGTAAGCAGCCTACGTGAGTACCAATTGAGCCTTTCACTCTATTAGGGAAGCAATGCTGGAAAAGTCACATGCCCTTTCTGTGTCTCAGTTTCCTTATTCTTAAAATGGGAACAACAGTGCTTCATGAGATTGCCTTGGAGATTAAATCATTTAAGCTTGAAAAATAGCTTAGAGCAGTATTTAGCACGTGGTAAATTCTTCAATGTAATCGTGTTGTTGCTTCAGTGGTGTCTGATTCTTTACCACCCCGTAATGATAGCCCACCAGGCTTCTCTATTCATGGGATTCTCCAGACAAGCATTCTGGAGTGGTTTGCCATTTCCTCCTCCAAAGGATCTTCCCAGGGATTGAACCCATGTCTCTTACATCTCTTGCATTGGCAGGTGCATTCTATAGGGAGGCAGAGTTGTCTCTACTGATGACTTCATAGCTTTGAAATTGCTTTTCAGAGAATAAGAACGTGAGCCTTGACCTATGAATCAAAGCATAAAATCATCCTTTTTATTTAGTCTTTTGTCTTAAGGACATAAAAGGATCAACCAGGCAGAGGAGTGGTTACACTGAGTTTATTTCTTTGTATTTACCTAGAGGCAAAATCAATGAGCATCGCCAGTTAATAATAAAAAGTGATAAATGAGTAAGTAATCACATACTTTCTTGAAGGAAGTTATGTCTCAGCCTTGAGGTATCTGTCAGTCAATTATTGACAAACTGATTTCTGCACATGAATATTATGAAACATGTCTTTAATGATCAACATATACTGAAACTTCTTTCATTTATTAGGTTGGTGCAAACACAATTGCAGTTTTGGACCATGAATTTTATTAATACTTCTGAATGAAAAAATACTGACTTTTTGTTGCAATGTTATCAGTGTTAAAAAAAGGTCCTAATGAAGGCAAGGAGGCCACAGTGCACTGAATTTGTAAAGCAAAATAAGCCCAAATGTCACCCTAAAAGTCTCATTATCATGTCAATAATGTGAAGAAATGAACTCTGCTTCCAAAAGGTGCTTTTGTTCCCCTGGTATGTGATCAATTTTTAAACTGATTCCAAGGACATGATTACTCTTATCAGAAACACAGTTCATCTCTGCAGGTAAACATCAGGCACGTTATGGAAGACTGGAAAAGGTAAAAGCATGCGACAATAGTTGCACAGAGTTCTTTTTGTCTTACCCACATTTTTCCATTATAAATTGGCACACTGACATGTTTTGTGCATTACCTTAGTGAACAGTAACCCATGCTATAGATGGAACAAATTTTCAACATATTATGTGTTAAAGATATATTATGTCTTTAAAATCAGATAGACTGCTGGTCGTGATTCAGAATGCAATAGAATGCTTTGAAATATTGATTTAGTTAATGATTCTGACCTGAAATACATTATCTGAAATTATTCTGACTTGAAATACATATTATGAAAACACTTGTAAAAACCTAATGTTGTATGAATTTGGGATATTACTTTACTGTGACATTGTCATGTCTCATTTTTCTGGATCGAAATCATTAGAGAATTCCATTGATATTATCTTAGGCCAGATTATTCTAAAATGCTTAAATTGTGTAGAATTCTTAGACTTTGTTGTGGCAAAATTTAATAGATATAGAAGATATAGAAAAAATAATTAGCCATGTTCCACTTCAGGAAATTCCCTCCCTGGTGGCTTATGGCAAGCTATGATGTTAGAAACTAATTGGGGTTGAAATAAAGTCTTCAGTATCTTCAAATTTCTTACAGCCTTTTCAGTCATGGGTATGGTTAATATTCAAAGCATATATAATTTGCAATTAGATGTTATAATAAAAGTTATCGAATATAAACTGGGAAAGTAAATATTGAAGTCTTTTATGGATTCCAAAAGAAAATCCATAGATTAAAAAAAAAAAAAAAAACAAAAACAAACGTGGAGTCACAAAAAACTGGGTATGGCATTTTAAACGTCTGATCTTTTTCCATCCAAGGAAAGATATCCTCTTGGGACTTGGGAGTTTGTGTATGAAGTAGCTAGAAATGGGAAATAAAGATTTATGACTCAGAGGTTAGACCTTGTATATCCATTTCTTCCATGGAAATATATGGCATATGAGCCAAGAAAAGAAGAAAACAGGTGATAAATACATCAGGGGATCCCCAGAATGTACAGTCAGAGCAAAGTCAAGCTATAAAGTTTGCTGAATTTGAGACAAAAGGGAGTAATAAGAAAATGAGTATAAAACAAAGCCAAGAAAAGAGGGAATTTTTACAAATCTCAGTATAGAATAAAATGTATGTGCACAGAGAGGAATCCATGGTATTAAACATGACAGAGTTAGAAGTAGGTTGGCCACAGAAAACAAATGGTTTTTGACAATGAAGCAACTGGGATTTAAATAGACAGGTGAAATTAGAGATATTTTGACTATGTAAGAACTGATTACAGGACTTCCCTAGTGGGCCAGTGGCTAAGACTCCACACTCCAAATGCAAGGGGCCAGGGTTTAATCCCTCGTCAAGGAACTAGATCCTACACACTGTAACTAAGAGCTTGCATGCCACAACTAAAAGAACTGATGTGTTACAACTAAGACCTGGCACAGTCAAATAAATAAAATAAAATAAATATTTAAAAAGAGAGTTATTATGAAGGATAATGATGGAACTAGTGTAGTTTCTTCTTTCAAGGAGCATAGTGAAGAAGAACAGAAGAAGGAAGGGTATATTCAAAGAGAAGATAGATTATCATTCTGTTTGTAGCATGAGAGACTTTTGAAAGTGTCTGTAGATAGAAAGAAGGAAGAGAGAAAATTTAAAGAGATAGTAAAAATAAACTGATTAATAATATGAAGTCTAGTAGGAGGTAGAAGCAATCTGGATTACAGGTACATTTTTGGGAAAGTAGACAGGATCTGAGGAGAAAAAAAAAAAAAAAACAACATTTATTCAGCACCTATTTTTCCAGGTTTGTATCTTTAAATCCAATTTTCTATAGGAAATTTTTTTCCTCATCATTCTTTAAGGTAACAGAATATTATTGCTAAATCTTTTTAAAATAAGTACTTGATTTAGAAATAATTGGTTTCAAGAAGAAAGCTGCTCATACTAAAACTTTTCCATTAACATCTCATTCTAATCCACTTCCTACTCATTTTCATCAGTCAGCAAATATTTATCAAACGCCTGTTATGTGTCAGACACAGTTTCTGATGTGTGCATGCTAAGTTGCTTCTGTTGTGTCTGACTCTTTGTGACCCTACAGACTGTAGACCACCAAACCCCTCTGTTCATGGGATTCTCCAGGCAGGAATACTGGAATGGGTTGCCACTTCCTTCTCCAGGGGATCTTCTGTACCAAAGGATTGAACCTATGTCTCTTATGTCTCCTGCATTGGTAGGCAGGTTCTTTACCACTAGTCCCACCTGGGAAGCCCATACTCCAGATAGATCAGATAAATAATACTTATTTGGAAAAAAAAAAAGAAAACATAATATTCTGACTTTGAGAATGTTGTGAGGAGGATAAGATATATAACATGGATGACAGTAGCTATAGAGCTGTGTGTGTTAGTAGTCTGAAAGTATTTTCTCTAAGAAGATGCTTGATTTGAGACCCAAATATAAGAAATTAAACTGTTTAATTTTGCAGACAGAGTATTCCTAGAAGAAAGAGCCATAAGGTGTGAATTACGAGACAAAAAATAAGAAATACTTGGACTATTCAGAAACAAACAAAGGTCACAATTTTGTGATACATACAATCATAGGGTTAGTTTAGAAGGAGATGCATTTGGATGGTAGACTGGGACCAGAATGTGTTGAATATTAGCAGTGGGGGCTGGTCAGATTAGAGATATATTTTGAAATTAGAGAGGATACAAAGGATGTAGAGGAATCAAAGATGATGTCAGGATTTAGTTATTAAACTGAATAGACACTACATTTAATGAGTTGGACAAGACATAGGTAGACTGTATTTTGGTGGAAGCTTTTTTTTAAAGGAAATTGATAGTACCTTTTGCATATGGCAATTTGAAGATATTTATTAGTGATAAACATAAAAATAATATGAAGGCAGAAATTTGGTGATTAATGAAGAAGTGAATGCCAGCAAAGAAAACTGAAGGAGGGTAATGACATGGGGGGGGGGGGGGATTAAGCTATGTATTGACAGTATCACAAAAGACAAAGAAAACTGTTTCTGAAGGGAAGAATGGGAGCAGGTTTTTAGGATGCTGTGTGGTATTATATGGAGAAGGAATTGGCACCCCACTCCAGTATTCTTGCCTAGAGAATTCTGTGGACAGAGGAGCCTGATGGGCTGCTATCCATAGGGTTGCACAGAGTCGGACACGAATAAAGCGACTGAGCAAGCATGAATTGGAGAAGGAAATCGCAACTCACTCCAGTGTTCTTGCCTGGAGAATCCCAGGGACAGAGGAGCCTGGTGGGCTGCCATCTATGGGGTCGCACAGATTCGGACATGAGTGAAGCAACTTAGCAGCAGCAGCAGTGGTACTACAATGGTTGTTATTATACATTTGCCCAAACTCATAGATAGCACAACACCAAGAGTGTACTGTAATATAAACTATGGGTGATGATGATGCGTCAATGTAGGTTCAGTAATTGTCATAGATCTACTGTTTTGGAGGAGGATGTTGATAATCAGGTAGGCTATGCATACAAGAAGAGATAAGAAAGTCTTCTTCAGCGATCAATGCAAAGAAATAGAGGAAAACAACAGAATAGGAAAGACTAGAGATTTCTTCAAGAAAATTAGAGATAACAAGGGAACATTTCATGTAAAGATGGGCTCGATAAAGGACAAAAATGGTATGGACCTAACAGAAGCAGAAAATATTAAGAAGAGGTGGCAAGAATACACAGAAGAACTGTACAAAAAAGGTCTTCATGACCCGGATGGTGTGATCACTCATCTAGAGCCAGACATCCTTGAATGTGAGGTCAAGTGGGCCGTAGAAAGCATCACTATGAACAAAGCTAGTGGAGGTGATGGAATTCCAGTTGAGCTATTTTAAATCCTGAAAGATGATGCTGTGAAAGTGCTGCACTCAATATGCCAGCAAATTTGAAAAACTCATCAGTGGCCACAGGACTGGAAAAGGTCAGGTTTCAGTCCAATCCCAAAGGAAGGCAATGCCAAAGAATGCTCAAACTACCACACAATTGCACTCATCTCACATGCTAGTAGAGTAATGCTCAAAATTCTCCAAGCCAGCCTTCAGCAATATGTGAACCGTGAACTTCCTGATGTTCAAGCTGGTTTTAGAAAAGGCAGAGGAACCAGAGATTAAATTGCCAACATCTGTTGGATAATGGAAAAAGCAAGAGAGTTCCAGAAAAACATCTGTTTCTGCTTTATTGACTATGCCAAAGCCTTTGACTGTGGGATCATAATGCACTATGGAAAATCCTGAAAGAGATGGGAATACCAGACCACCTGTCCTGCCTCTTGAGAAATCTGTATGCAGGTCAGGAAGCAACAGTTAGAACTGGACATGGAACAACAAACTGGTTCCAAATAGGAAAAGGAGTATATCAAGGCTGTATATTGTCATTCTGCTTATTTAACTTATATGCAGAGTACATCATGAGAAACGCTGGACTGGAAGAAACACAAGCTGGACTGAAGATTTCTGGGAGAAATATCAATCACCTCAGATATGCAGATGACACCACCCTTATGGCAGAAAGTGAAAAGGAACTAAAAAGCCTTTTGACGGAAGTGAAAGAGGAGAGTGAAAAAGTTGGCTTAAAGCTCAACATTCAAGAGAGAGGGAAAGATGGCGGAGGAATAGGACGGGAAGATCACGTTCT
Organism: Ovis canadensis; assembly: GCF_042477335.2. Lineage (NCBI taxonomy): Eukaryota > Metazoa > Chordata > Mammalia > Artiodactyla > Bovidae > Ovis > Ovis canadensis. The sequence continues at coordinate 68,540,342 of NC_091250.1, forward strand.
CCCTCACAAATTCCTCAAAAGAACATTTCAACGCCGAGCAAACTCCACAAAACAACTTCTGTAGGCTGGCAGAGGACATCAGGCAACCAGAAAAGCAGACCATTGTCTTCAAAAACAGGTAGGAAAAAATATAAAAGACGAAAAAGGAGACAAAGGAGGTGGGGAGGGAGCTCCGTCCCGAGAAGGGAAGCCCGTCCCGGGAAGGGAATTTTAAGAAGAGAGGTTTCCAAACACCGGGAAACACTCTCCCTGCCGAGTCTGTGGCGAGCCTTGGAAACACAGAGGGCAACATAACAGGAAGGAAAAATAGATAAATAATTAAAACCAACAGATTACAAGCCCACCAGTAACTCCCCCAGCGGAAAAGCAGCACAGACGCCTGCATCCGCCATTGGGAAGTGGGGGCAGGGCAGGGACGCGCGGGAGGCGCGGGCTGCAGAGCTTTGCAAGAATCGGGCAGGAACGCCCCACCCGCAACCAGAACGATCTAACTTGGGCTAGCAAACCAGACTGTGGGATAGCTACCACGCGAAAAGCTCGAACATAAGACACCGCCAGGACTGAGCACAGAACAAAGGACGGAGCGGAAAAAGCCGGCTGCAGACCATTCCCCGCCGGGGACAGGCAGCCAGAGCCGTAAGGACTGGAAAGGGGCAATTGCAGACCCGGAGAGACTTTACTTACCTAACTGCAAGCAGGCTCCTTTGCTAAGACTTCTGGGGGGCACAGTCTGCCTCACGGGGTGCGCCAGCGGTCCACCCAGAGAGCTGAGCGGCAGCGGCGGAAAAGGTGACAAGCCGCGGCGATTGCGCTCGCCAAACTCCTGAGCTACTCGGACCTGGGAAGGGCACAAAGCGCAGTCCCAGCCGCATTTGTGCCTCTGAGGGCTGCCTGAGGGCCGAACCTGAGCGGCTTGGACCGGGGAAGTGCATGCAGCCTAGGGCCGGCCCCAGACGGCTCCCGGCTGAGCATCGTAGAGCCGGAGCGGTTTGTGCGCCGCGAGAAAGGACAGGTCAAGCGGGGCAGAGATACTGTGTACACACGACAGTGCTATTTGTTTGCAGCATCCCCCCTCCCCACAGCGCGACTGAACTAGTGAGCCTAAAAACCAGCAAACAGAAGAAGTTAAACAGAGGGAACCACCTTGGAAGTGAGCCCACATGGCCCATAACATCAGAGAAGAGACAGATATATTTTTAATTTTTTAATATTTTTAAAATCATTCTTTTTTTTGCTTTTTGCTTTTTTTTTCCTTTTTTTTTCCGAGCTTTTTTTTAATTGTTAAGTCTTCTATTTCTCCTCTAATTTTTATTTCTATAACCTAGTATTACTATTTAAAAAAAAAAAAGACTTTTTTTTTTTTTTTAAGGCAAACACCATATATACTCTTTGGATGGTTGTTGGTGTTTTGTTTTGTTTTTTTTTTTTTGTTTGTTTGTTTTTTAATAATTCTTTTTTTTTCTTTCTTCCTTTTTCCTTCTGCTTTTCTTTAATATTGTATCTTTGAAAATCCAACCTCTACTCCAGATTTTTAATCTTTGCTCTTAGGTTTTTGTTGTCAATTTTGTACATTTAAAAACCCAAACTTCACTACCCAAGTTTACCTGAGAGCGAGATTACTGGCTTGACCACTCTCTCCTCCTCTGGACTCTCCTTTTTCTCCACCAGGTGGCCTCTGTCTCTTTTCTCCCCCATCTCTTCTCTATCCAACTCTGTGAATCTCTGTGTGTTCCAGACGGTAGAGAACACCTAAGGAACTGGTTACTGGCAGGATTTGTCTCTCTCCTACTCATTCCTCTCTCTTATCCTCCTGGTCACCTCTGTCTACTTCCTCCCTCTCCTCTTCCCCGTATAACTCTGTAAAGACCTCTGAGCGGTCCAGACTATAGAGCGCACATAAGGAAGTGACTACTGGCTAGCTTGCTCTCTCCTCTCTTGATCTCACCGCATCTCATTCCAGTTACCTCTAACTACCCCCTCCATCTTCTCTTCTCCTTGTAACTCAGTGAACCTCTCTGAGTGTCCTTCAATGTGGAGAAACTTTTCATCTTTAACCTAGATGTTTTATCATCGGTGCTGTATAGATGGAGAAGTCTAGAGGCTACTGTAAAAATAAAACTGAAAACCAGAAGCAGGAAGCTTAAACCCAAAGCCTGAAAACATTAGAGAACTCTTGAATTCAGGGAACATTAAGCAATAGGAGCTCATCAAATGCCTTCATACCTACACTGAAACCAAGCTCCACCCAAGGGCCAACAAGTTCCAAAACAAGACATACCACCCAAATTCTCCAGCAACACAGGAACACTCCCCTGAGCCTCAATATACAGGCAGCTCAAAATTATCCCAAAACCTTTGATGTCTCATAACCCATTACGGGTCACTCCACTGCACTCCAGAGAGAAGAAACCCAGCTCCACCCACCAAAACTCCAACACAAGCCTCCCTAACCAGGAAACCTTGACAAGCCACTGATAGAACCCCACCCAAAGTGAGGAAGCTCCATAATAAAGAGAACTCCACAAATTACCAGAATATAAAAAGGCCACCCCAAACACAGCAATATAACCAAGATGAAGAGACAGAGGAATACTCAGCAGGTAAAGGAACAGGAAAGTTGCCCACCAAACCAAACAAAAGAGGAAGAAGTAGGGAATCTACCGGAGAAGGAATTCCGAATATTGATAGTGAAAATGATCCAAAATCTTGAAATCAAAATGGAAACACAGATAAATAGCCTAGAGACAAGGATTGAGAAGATGCAAGAAAGGTTTAACAAGGACCTAGAAGAAATAAAAAAGAGTCAAAATATAATGAATAACACAATAAATGAGATCAGAAACTCTCTGGAGGCAACAAATAGTAGAATAACGGAGGCAGAAGATAGGATTAGTGAAATAGAAGATAGAATGGTAGAAATAAATGAATCAGAGAGGAAACAAGAAAAACGAATTAAAAGAAATGAGGACAATCTCAGAGACCTCCAGGACAATATGAAACGCTCCAACATTCGAATTATAGGAGTCCCAGAAGAAGAAGACAGAAAGAAAGATCATGAGAAAATCCTTGAGGAGATAATAGTTGAAAACTTCCCTAAAATGGGGAAGGAAATAATCACCCAAGTCCAAGAAACACAGAGAGTCCCAAATAGGATAAACCCAAGGCGAAACACCCCAAGACACATATTAATCAAATTAACAAAGATCAAACACAAAGAACAAATATTAAAAGCAGCAAGGGAAAAACAACAAATAACACACAAGGGGATTCCCATAAGGATAACAGCTGATCTGTCAATAGAAACTCTTCAGGCCAGGAGGGAATGGCAAGACATACTTAAAGTGATGAAAGACAATAACCTACAGCCCAGATTACTGTACCCAGCAAGGATCTCATTCAAATACGAAGGAGAAATCAAAAGCTTTACAGAAAAGCAAAAGCTGAGAGAATTCAGCACCACCAAACCAGCTCTCCAACAAATTCTAAAGGATATCCTCTAGACAGGAAACACTAAAAGGGTGTATAAACCCAAACTTAAAACAATAAAGTAAATGGCAACGGGATCATACTTATCAATAATTACCTTAAACGTAAATGGGTTGAACGCCCCAACCAAAAGACAAAGACTGGCCGAATGGATACAAAAACAAGACCCCTCTATATGCTGCTTACAAGAGACCCACCTCAAAACAAGGGACACATACAGACTGAAAGTGAAGGGCTGGAAAAAGATATACCACGTGAATAGAGACCAAAAGAAAGCAGGAGTGGCAATACTCATATCCGATAAAATAGACTTTAAAACAAAGGCTGTGAAAAGAGACAAAGAAGGCCACTACATAATGATCAAAGGAACAATCCAAGAAGAAGATATAACAATTATAAATATATATGCACCCAATATAGGAGCACCACAATATGTAAGACAAATGCTAACAAGTATGAAAGGGGAAATCAACAATAACACAATAATAGTGGGAGACTTTAATACCCCACTCACACCTATGGACAGATAAACTAAACAGAAAATTAACAAAGAAACGCAAACTTTAAATGATACATTAGATCAGTTAGACCTAATTGATATCTATAGGACATTTCACCCCAAAACAATGAATTTCACCTTTTTTTCAAGTGCTCATGGAACCTTCTCCAGGATAGATCACATCCTGGGCCATAAATCTAAACTTGATAAATTCAAGAAAATCGAAATCATTCCAAGCATCTTTTCTGACCATAATGCATTAAGATTAGATCTCAATTACAGGAGAAAAACTATTAAAAATTCCAACATATGGAGGTTGAACAACACACTTCTGAATAACCAACAAATCACAGAAGAAATCAAAAAAGAAATCAAAATATGCATAGAAACTAATGAAAATGAAAACACAACAACCCAAAACCTGTGGGACACTATAAAAGCAGTGCTAAGAGGAAAGTTCATAGCAATACAGGCATACCTCAAGAAACAAGAAAAAAGTCAAATAAATAACCTAACTCTACAACTAAAGCAACTAGAAAAGGAAGAGTTGGAGAACCCCAGAGTTAGTAGAAGGAAAGAAATCTTAAAAATTAGGGCAGAAATAAATGCAAAAGAAACAAAAGAGACCATAGCAAAAATCAACAAAGCCAAAAGCTGGTTCTTTGAAAGGATAAATAAAATTGACAAACCATTAGCCAGACTCATCAAGAAGCAAAGAGAGAAAAATCAAATCAATAAAATTAGAAATGAAAATGGAGAGATCACAACAGACAACACAGAAATACAAAGGATCATAAGAGACTACTATCAGCAGTTGTATGCCAATAAAATGGACAACGTGGAAGAAATGGACAAATTCTTAGAAAAGTACAATTTTCCAAAACTGAACCAGGAAGAAATAGAAAATCTTAACAGACCCATCACAACCACGGAAATTGATACTGTAATCAGAAATCTTCCAGCAAACAAAAGCCCAGGTCCAGATGGCTTCACAGCTGAATTCTACCAAAAATTTCGAGAAGAGCTAACACCTATCCTCCTCAAACTCTTCCAGAAAATTGCAGAGGAAGGTAAACTTCCAAACTCATTCTATGAGGCCACCATCACCCTAATACCAAAACCTGACAAAGATGTCACAAAAAAAGAAAACTACAGGCCAATATCTCTGATGAACATAGATGCAAAAATCCTCAACAAAATTCTAGCAATAAGAATCCAACAACACATTAAAAAGATCATACACCATGACCAAGTGGGCTTTATCCCAGGGATGCAAGGATTCTTCAATATCCGCAAATCAATCAATGTAATTCACCACATTAACAAATTGAAAAATAAAAACCATATGATTATCTCAATAGATGCAGAGAAGGCCTTTGACAAAATTCAACATCCATTTATGATAAAAACTCTCCAGAAAGCAGGAATAGAAGGAACATACCTCAACATAATAAAAGCTATCTATGACAAACCCACAGCAAACATTATCCTCAATGGTGAAAAATTGAAAGCATTTCCCCTAAAGTCAGGAACAAGACAAGGGTGTCCACTTTCACCGCTACTATTCAACATAGTTCTGGAAGTTTTGGCCACAGCAATCAGAGCAGAAAAAGAAATAAAAGGAATCCAAATTGGAAAAGAAGAAGGAAAACTCTCACTGTTTGCAGATGACATGATCCTCTACATGGAAAACCCTAAAGACTCCACCAGAAAATTACTAGAGCTAATCAATGAATATAGTAAAGTTGCAGGATATAAAATCAACACACAGAAATCCCTTGCATTCCTATACACGAATAATGAGAAAGTAGAAAAAGAAATTAAGGAAACAATTCCATTCACCATTGCAACGAAAAGAATAAACTACTTAGGAATATATCTACCTAAAGAAACTAAAGACCTGTATATACAAAACTATAAAACACTGATGAAAGAAATCAAAGAGGACACTAATAGATGGAGAAATATACCATGTTCATGGATTGGAAGAATCAATATAGTGAAAATGAGTATACTACCCAAAGCAATTTACAAATTCAATGCAATCCCTATCAAGCTACCAGCCACATTTTTCACAGAACTAGAACAAATAATTTCAAGATTTGTATGGAAATACAAAAAACCTCGAATAGCCAAAGCAATCTTGAGAAAGAAGAATGGAACTGGAGGAATCAACTTGCCTGACTTCAGGCTCTACTACAAAGCCACAGTCATCAAGACAGTATGGTACTGGCACAAAGACAGACATATAGATCAATGGAACAAAATAGAAAGCCCAGAGATAAATCCACACACCTATGGACACCTTATCTTTGACAAAGGAGGCAAGAATATACAATGGAGTAAAGACAATCTCTTTAACAAGTGGTGCTGGGAAAACTGGTCAACCACTTGTAAAAGAATGAAACTAGATCACTTTCTAACACCGCACACAAAAATAAACTCAAAATGAATTAAAGATCTAAATGTAAGATCAGAAACTATAAAACTCCTAGAGGAGAACATAGGCAAAACACTCTCAGACATAAATCACAGCAGGATCCTCTATGATCCACCTCCCAGAATTCTGGAAATAAAAGCAAAAATAAACAAATGGGATCTAATTAAAATTAAAAGCCTCTGCACAACAAAGGAAACTATAAGCAAGGTGAAAAGACAGCCTTCTGAATGGGAGAAAATAATAGCAAATGAAGCAACTGACAAACAACTAATCTCAAAAATATACAAGCAACTTATGCAGCTCAATTCCAGAAAAATAAATGACCCAATCAAAAAATGGGCCAAAGAACTAAATAGACATTTCTCCAAAGAAGACATACGGATGGCTAACAAACACATGAAAAGATGCTCAACATCACTCATTATTAGAGAAATGCAAATCAAAACCACAATGAGGTACCACTTCACACCAGTCAGAATGGCTGCGATCCAAAAATCTGCAAGCAATAAATGCTGGAGAGGGTGTGGAGAAAAGGGAACCCTCCTACACTGTTGGTGGGAATGCAAACTAGTACAGCCACTATGGAGAACGGTGTGGAGATTCCTTAAAAAATTGCAAATAGAACTACCTTATGACCCAGCAATCCCACTGCTGGGCATACACACCGAGGAAACCAGAATTGAAAGAGACACATGTACCCCAATGTTCATTGCAGCACTGTTTATAATACCCAGGACATGGAAACAACCTAGATGTCCATCAGCAGATGAATGGATAAGCAAGCTGTGGTACATATACACAATGGAGTATTACTCAGCCGTTAAAAAGAATTCATTTGAATCAGTTCTGATGAGATGGATGAAACTGGAGCCGATTATACAGAGTGAAGTAAGCCAGAAAGAAAAACACCAATACAGTATACTAACACATATATATGGAATTTAGGAAGATGGCAATGACGACCCTGTATGCAAGACAGGGAAAGAGACACAGATGTGTATAACGGACTTTTGGACTCAGAGGGAGAGGGAGAGGGTGGGATGATTTGGGAGAATGACATTCTAACATGTATACTATCATGTGAATTGAATCGCCAGTCTATGTCTGACGCAGGATGCAGCATGCTTGGGGCTGGTGCATGGGGATGACCCAGAAAGTTGTTATGGGGAGGGAGGTGGGAGGGGGGTTCATGTTTGGGAATGCATGTAAGAATTAAAGATTTTAAAATTAAAAAAATAAAAAACTAAAATTAAAAAAAAAAAGACCCCCCCCCCAAAAAAAAAAGCTCAACATTCAGAAAACGAAGATCATGGCATCTGGTCCCTTCACTTCATGGGAAATAGATGGGGAAACAAGGGAAACAGTATCAGTGGGGGGGCTCCAAAATCACTGCAGATGGTGACTGCAGCCATGAAATTAAAAGATGCTTACTCCTTGGAAGAAAATTTATGACCAACCTAGACAGCATATTCAAAAGCAGAGACATTACTTTGCCAACAAAGTCCATCTAGTCAAAGCTATGGTTTTTCCAGTAATCATGTATGGATGTGAGAGTTGGACTGTGAAGAAGGCTGGGCGCCAAATAATTGATGCATTTGAACTGTGGTGTTGGAGAAGACTCTTGAGAGTCCCTTGGACTGCAAGCAGAACCAACCAGTCCATTCTGAAGGAGATCAGACTTGGGATTTCTTTGGAAGGAATGATGCTAAAGCTGAAACTCCAGTACTTTGGCCACCTCATGCGAAGAGTTGACTCATTGGAAAAGACTCTGATGCTGCGAGGGATTGGGGGCAGGAGGAGAAGGGGACAACAGAGGATGAGATGGCTGGATGGCATCACTGACTCAGTGGATGTGAGTCTGAGTGAAGTAAGGGAGTTGGTGATGGACAGGGAGGCCTGGCTTGCTGTGATTCATGGAGTTGCAAAGAGTTGGACACGACTGAGCGTCTGAACTGAACTGAACTGAACTGAACTGATGCATACCTGACAAAAGAGGGTGTGCAGAAATCTTTGTACCTGTGACTTAAAATTGCTAGGAACCTAAATCAACTCTTAAAAATAGCCTACTTGGAAAAAAGAAAAAAAAAAAGAACACAAGGTATTGGCTATCAACTTAAGCATGAGGACAGCCACCAACAACCTGTCTCAATGAAACTACGTGGAAGAGAGTCCTCTTGGAGTTGGCTTAGTACGGAAAAATGTGGGCTATAACCATATTTTTCCAGAAATGTCACTGTGAAATGGATATAGTTTGGCAGTTTCCAAGCACTTAACTGATTATGCTTGAAGTCTTTTGGAAATTATTTGTAGATATTTCGTTTGACTCTGACATTGGATAGAGGTTTTCTTTAAAATAGAAGTGAGCTTTTGAGTTGGTTTTGAATGTTAATAACAGCAAACATTTACAGAGCACTTAACCTGCACCAGATACTACTTGAAATGGATAGGTCCTTGCATCAGTATATGTATTGTTTACCATTTTGCTAAGGAAAAAACTGAAATGTAGAAATTAGAATTTCCCAAGTTTATACAGCAGAGCTAAGAGTAGAAATTATTTAGACTCTGAAATGAGCACACAAATATGAAATGATGGTAGAAAGTGTCTATTGCATTCAAGGTGTTGAGTAATGTCAGTGAGTGGGTGCTGTGAAGTGTTACACCCATTGCTGAGTGTCATATGACTAAAGAACTCTTCTCAAAGTTTCTGCTAAGGAAGTAAGTTGAGGATACCAGAGCCAAGTCAGAAGAAATTGTAGAATGATCAAAACAAGATGGATGCACTCGTATTGGAACAAGAATGGAATACAGAGATAAAAAAGGATGGAGTTAAAAAGGAAATGCAAGAATTGAGAACTGTGTGTCAATCAAAGTTTATAAATGGATACTTTTGAGGCTGCTATTCATTTTTCAATATTGCTACTGAACATTTCGGAGAAGGCAATGGCACCCCACTTCAGTACTCTTGCCTGGAAAATCCCATGGACAGAGGAGCCTGGAAGGCTGCAGTCCATGGGGTCGCTGAGGGTCGGACATAACTGAGCGACTTCACTTTCACTGTTCACTTTCATGCATTGGAGAAGGAAATGGCAACCCACTCCAGTGTTCTTGCCTGGAGAATCTCAGGGATGGGGGAGCCTGGTGAGATGCCGTCTATGGGGTCACACAGAATTGGATACGACTGAAGTGACTTAGCAGCAGCAGTGAACCCAAATAAGCCAAGTTCTTTAAAAGATGAGTGACCAAAATAGATTGGAATGAACATATGAAACAGAGATATATGAGTGATGTAAGAAAGATACAAAGGGTTATAAAGCTTAAAAACAGTGAGGTGGTATATGAAGGAAGAGAAAAAGTTTCAGAGAAAAATGGCCTGTAAAGATGAACCTTAAAAAATGGATGAGGACTTAGTTACTAGCAATTAGAAGTGTATTATACATAGAGAAATCAGCCTTAGTACCTCATCAAACCATTCATTCATCCATTCGTTCATTCACACAGCATATATTTATTGACCTATTATGCACACAGCACTTTTAAAGTATTGTAAACTAGAGCATGAAAGAATAATTACAATGCCAATGTAATTTACTGCTATTATATTAAAGTAAACTATTTATAGCAGTTATCCAAATGATTATTTCAGACTTCAAAAAATCTTTAAAAACTGGAACAAAAAATACATAGTATGTTTTAGATTAAATAACACAGAATATCATATATATATAGCATGCATATTAGAAATGAATTTATACTATAAACATAGCCAGTATAACAAATATTTGTACACATTTTACTATACCTTTAATATATTCAGTTCTCTGAAAAACATGTTTTTGTCTTACCTGCCCTATGCTTCTTTGTTTATAAATACAATTAAATATGTAGCATAATTTAAAATCACATGGTTTACCAAAATACCTATCTACATAATAATTATTTTATATAAATGCATGCCTTATTATGAGACTCTAGACATTGTTTACTTTCTATAAACTCCCCATGACATTTGAAACTGATTAATTTCAGCTAAAGTTTAGGAGCAAGTTCACGTAATTCTTTTTGTTGTACCCAGTGTTTAATGATTCTAATTTTTAAAAAATTAGATTGCTTAATAATCCACAAACAAGCTTTATATCACATTATAGATGTATTTACTTTTTGTTTCCATTTTACTTAACAAGGTGTTTTCACCATTTATTCTATTTAATTATGTATTTGATTAATGGTGCTTTATCATCCTATACTTAGACATTATACATTTTAATTTTTCTTCATTGATAAAAGTATTGTAACCTTCACTAATAAACAGGTTCTAATTTATAACTAACTAGAATCATTTAAGGCTTCCCTTGTGGTTCAGCTGGTAAAGAATCCACCTGCAATGTGGGAGACCTGAGTTCTACCCTGGATTGGGAAGATCCCCTGGAAAAGGGAAAGGCTACCCACTCCAGTATTCTGGCCTGGAGAATTCCATGTAGTGTATAGTCCATGGGGCTGCAAAGACTCGGACACGACTGAGCGACTTTCACTCACTCAGAATCATTTACTCCTTCCTGGTTTCAGGTAAAATATCAAGATTTATATTTAACTACTTGAAATTGATTTTGTGTCTATCCAAATGTATCTTTTTTTCATGATAATGGTTTCTTTCAAGAAATAAATCATAAAACTAACAGCCTCCACACCCTTTCATTGTTCTCACTTAGGGCAGCTTAACTTTCAGTTGTTGAAATCTCACCACTATTTGTTGATTCAAAGTTTTCGAAACCATTGAATTTCTATTTTCATCTAGTCCCTTAATTCTAGCAACTTGACATCAGTCAGGTAACCAGGCCCGTACTTATATCAGGTCCACATGGTCTTCATGTTATTCTCATAAGGATGGATTGTTTTTGCTTATTCCATAGTTCATGTCTGACTCTTTATGACCACATGGACAGTAGTCCGCCAGGCTCCACCGTCCATGGGATTTCCCAGGCAAGAACACTGGAGTGGGTTGTCATTTCCTGATCCAGGGATCAAACCGATGTCTCCTGCATTGGTAGGCAGATTCCTTACAACTGAGCTATCAGGGAAGCCCATATGTGTAGATATTTGACATGAAATTCCAATTATGACCTAGTTCTTTCAGTAGAAGATCTTCTTTCTTATCATCAGTTCAATTCAGTTCAGTTCAGACTCTCAGTCGTGTCCGACTCTTTGCGACCCCATGAATCACAGCACGCCAGGCCTCCCTGTCCATCACCAACTCCCAGAGTTCACCCAAACTCTTGTGCATCGAGTAGGTGATGCCATCCAGCCATCTCATCCTCTGTGATCCCCCTCTCCTCCTGCCCCCAGTCCCTCCCAGCATCAAAGTCTTTTCCAATGAGTCAACTCTTCACATGAGGTGGCCAAAGTATTGGGAATTTCAGCCTCAGCATCAGTCCTTCCAATGAACACCCAGGACTGGTCTCCTTTAGGATGAACTGGTTGGATCTCCTTGCAGTCGAAGGGACTCTCAAGAGTCTTCTCCAACACCACAGTTCAAAAGCATCAATTCTTTGGTGCTCAGCTTTCTTCACAGTTCAACTCTCACATCCATATGTGACTACTGGAAAAACCATAGCCTTAACTAGATGGACCTTTGTTGGCAAAATAATATCTCTGTTTTGTAATATGCTATCTAGGTAGGTCATAACTTTCCTTCCAAGGAGTAAGCGTCTTTTAATTTCATGGCTGCAGTCACCATCTGCAGTGATTTTGGAGCCCCCCCCAAAAATAAAGTCTAACACTGTTTCCCCATCTATTTCCCATGAAGTGATGCCATAATCTTCATTTTCTGAATGTTGAGCTTTAAGCCAACTTTTTCACTCTCTTCTTTCACTACCATCAAGAGGCTTCTTAGTTCTTCTTCACTTTCTGCCATAAGAGGGATGTCATATGCATATCTGAGGTTATTGATATTTCTCCTGGCAATCTTGATTCCAGCTTGTGTTTCTTCCACTCCAGCATTTCTCATGATGTATTCTACATATAAGTTAAATAAGCAGAGTGACAATATACAGCCTTGACGTACTCCTTTACCTATTTGGAACCAGTCTGTTGTTCCATGTCCAGTTCTAACTGTTGCTTCCTGACTTGCATATAGGTTTCTCAAGAGGCAGGTCAGGTGGTCTGGTATTCCCATCTCTGTCAGAATTTTCCACAGTTGATTGTGATCCACACAGTTAAAGGTTTTGGTATAGTCAATAAAGCAGAAGTAGATGTTTTTCTGGAACTCTCTTGCTTTTTCCATGATCCAGTGGATGTTGGCAATTTGATCTCTGGTTCCTCTGCCTTTTCTAAAACCAGCTTGAACATCAGGAATTTCATGGTTCACATATTGCTGAAGCCTGGCTTGGAGAATTTTGAGCATCAGATCTGCTATATTCTCAGATTCTAGTCCTCCACCTTATCTGGGACGCTATAAAATGTTGATGTTTGTTATTTCACTGTGTCTGTGCCATGTTTTTATCTTCTCTTTCCACAGTGTATAAAATAGGAATTATAGTGGTGCATCCTTTATTGCAAAGTATGTTTACAAATAACTTAGAAAGATATTATATCTTGTGAGTGTTGATGCAGTGTTATGCCACATAGTGTATTCATATTATCAGCATCACTGTAGAAGTATAAGTTCAGACTAGAGAAAATTTGATTCTTGAAAGAAAAAAACTGAACTGGGTGAGATTAACACAAATATTACTAAAAATTGGAAAAATTTGTGAAAATAGTGGAAATCACTGCTTCTTACTTTTCAGAAAAACTGAAGTCACTTGCAAAACCAGCATCTCTGGGGAGGTTATGTTGCTTGTATCTGAAGGATGTTTTCATAATTTTAGACGTAATTTTTATTTAATCATGTTGGACAGCACTTATCAATTAAAGACACCATATTTTGACCATGAATTCTTAAGGCAGTTCTATAAAGTGACACTTGTGCTCACTTTTGTGGAAAGGAAGAATTTGTCTTGATTGCTGATTTGCCTTTTATACCATTTGATGTTTTATAATTGTGACATGTCTGTGAGTACAAGAAAAAAGAATGTGCTGATGTGGAGAAATATGCAAGAACAGGGTTTGTTTTTTGATTTTGTTCTCTAGCTGAGGAAAAGTTAAAAAAAAAAAAAGACTGAAGTTTTATATGATAAACTCATACCTCTCAAATGTACTTATTACAGAGAAAAAAAAAGTTAATTTTCTACTGTTGAAATATTTCCTAACAAGTTTTACTCAAGATGAATGAATTTATAAAATTTAAAAAGTATTTAAAAAAGAAAGGTTAAGTGAAGGACATTCTTCATAACTAAATGAATAAAATAAAAGATTTTGCTTGCTTTTCAGTAAGCTTTAAATTTTGGAAGAGTTTTTGATTCCTAGAAAAACTGACAGGTTAATAGATCTCCCATATACCCTCACCCTGTCTCCTCTAGTATGAACATCTTATAAAATATGGTACATTTGCCACAATTAATGAACAAATACAGTATTATTAAAGTATCTAGTTTATTTAGGTTTACTTAGTTTATATGTAATGTCTCTGTTCTCTTCCAGGATCTGACCTAAAGTACCACATCACTTTTAGTACTGATGTCTCCTTAGGCTCCTCTTGGCAGTGACAATTTCTTAGACTTTGTTTCCTCGTTTTGGTTAGGAATTCTCAAAATTGTAGGCATGAAAATGATGAATTCCAGGTTCTTTATATGTTGGAGCTGAAACTGGAGTTCTAAATTATATTTTCAACTTTTCACTAGTTAATGTCCTTCCTCTCTATATGCTTGAAAAGAGAGATTATGGTTTGCCACATTGCCTTGGCAGTAATTTTTAATTAAATATTTGATGAGCAGGAATTAAAATTTCCTGAGGAACTTCAAAACATCTAACAGCAGGTAAATTTGTTTTTAATTTTGTTTTTTTTTTTTTAATTTTTAAAACTGTTTTTAACATGAGGTTAAGACAACTGTGATACTTACCATATGCTTGTGTAGGAACATGTTTCGTGCATCTGTTATTTTACTGATTGATTAGAATATGTTATGAGAATTGTGAATTTGAAACCTTTCTATTTGCTGGCATCTATCACAGCCTTAGTCCTAAAGAAATGGTAATTAGCCACCAACAATGAAGTCAGTTTTGGAAAAAACAAATATCAATCTCCTGAAGTAGAATATAAAACCAGGCTAAAATAAGGCTTCTTTTTTTGGTTTTGCTTTTTAAAAAAACTAAATCTGAGAATAAAAGTTATCATAAGAATGAAAATATATTTCTGGGCTTAAAATTACCTAAATGAAATAAGTTCAAGCCAAAATAATAGATAACACAAAATTTATGAAACAGGAAACCTGTTGAAGTATATGATTAATTAAATTTCTTAAACAATGAATCCAAATCCAAATAATGTTAATGCATATTAAATTTAATCCTTCTTATTCAGATGTTTATTTGGTACTATTACATACTAAATCCCCATTAGAGAATAAACATAAGAATTATTGAGTTTTTCTTTGAAAGGACTGATGCTTATACTATAATGAATATATACATCTGTATGGGAAGTTATAGGGCATTGAATCCAACATCCACATTCAGAGATCAGGAAACTGAGGACCGGAGAATTCCTTATAAGGTGAATGTTGTGACCTCAAAATCCTCATTCTTTGCTAGAGTGGAAGAAAAGAAAAAAACATGTATATAAAAAATAACAAAAGAACATTACAAAGCATAGTGTGTTATATGTTACCAGAAAATACTGATGAAATGCTGTGTATATGAAAACTGTTTCACAGAAAGGAATTCAAAAGCCACTCCTATTAATATTTTGAAATTACTATTTCAGTACCCAAAATGATGTCCTCAGGGTAAATAGAGATCAAGGTTCTGACCAGAGCTTGAAAATATATTCAGCTTATCTAGCTGTTTAAAGTAAAAAAATAGCTTCATTTATC
This sequence comes from Ovis canadensis, assembly GCF_042477335.2. Taxonomy (NCBI): domain Eukaryota; kingdom Metazoa; phylum Chordata; class Mammalia; order Artiodactyla; family Bovidae; genus Ovis; species Ovis canadensis. The sequence continues at coordinate 68,555,733 of NC_091250.1, forward strand.
ACAATAGTTTCTGACTGGAAGATCCTGTTTTTTGTCGCTATAGCTTTCTCTCTATAGTTAGTTCCTGTCAAAATATTTCACATGTTATCACAAAACTTTTGCCAAATATCGCATACCTGTCTTCATTGTTTCTGTTCCAGGTAGGTATAGGTAACACTTATCAAATATTGAGTAAACAATATGCTAGAAAAATCACAACACCTTCAGTAATCATTTGTTTCCAATAATATGGCCCCAAAATAGTAGTTAGTAGAATGTGTGTAATTTTACAACTAATGTGCTTGGCAGTAGTACTAAAATCAGCATTTGGTGATAAAGTTATTTCTGGCAGTATGTGTTATTTTTGTCAAAGACAAGGTATGTGTTAACGTTTGATGAAATTCTCACAAACCATCTAATGGGACAGAAAATGTGCAAGACTACAGTAGGCAGCTCCAAATAACTCTTAATAATGAATTTTTCTCCTTGCATTCTTAGACTTGTTAGTGCGTATTGGAACTAGCAACTTGCCTCTGATAAACAGAATGTGCCATATGCTCCACAAATGTGCCATATATGATATAACTTCCATAATTAGGTTATGAAGGGCTGTGACTTCTGTTTGCCAGCCTTCTGTCTCTTGCCCTCTTGCATACCATGATGTTGCAAGCTTCCATGTTGTAAACTTCTTTACGGAGAGACCCATGTGGCAAGGAACCAAAGAAAGCTTTCCTATAAGGGCTTGTAAGGAACTGAAGACACAGTTCAAAACCATGGAAGGAGTTAAGTTCTGCCAATAGTCAGGTGCATAAACTGAAAGAGGGGACCTTGTGATAACTGCAGATAAGCTGTGCACAGATTCTTGGCTTAGAGAAACTGTGATATTAATAAATGTGTTATTTTATGCCTGTAAATTTTGGGATAATTTGTTTCATAACAATAAATGACTAAGATTGCTGGGAGAAACATTGGTAAACTCAGATATCCAGATGACACCACCCTTATGACAGAAAGTGAAGAAGAACTAAAGATCCTCTTGATGAAAGTGAAAGAGAAGAGTCAAAAAGTTGGCTTAAGGCTCAACATTCAGAAAACTAAGATCATGGCATCTGGTCCCATCACTTCATGGCAGATAGATGGGGAAAGAGTAGAAACAGTGGCTGACTTTATTTATCTGGGCTCCAAAATCACTGCAGATGGTGATTGCAGCCATGAAATTAAAAGATGCTTACTCCTTGGAAGGAAAGTTATGACCAACCTAGACAGCATATTAAAAAGCAGAGACATTACTTTGGCAACAAAGATTCATCTTGTCAAGGCTATGGTTTTTCCAGTAGTCGTGTATGGATATGAGAGTTGGACTGCAAAGAAAGCTGAATCCTGAAGAATTGATATGTTTGAACTGTGGTGTTGGTGAAGACTCTTCAGAATCCCTTGGACTGCAAGGAGATCCAACCAGTCCATCCTAAAGGAAATCAGTCCTGGATGTTCATTGAAAGGACTGATGTTGAAGCTGAAACTCCAATATTTTGGCTACCTGAGGCGAAGAGCTGACTCATTGGAAAAGACACTGTTGCTGGGAAAGATTGAGGTCAGGAGGAGAAGGGGACAACAGAGGATGAGATGGTTGGATGGCATCATTGACTCGATGGGCATGGATTTGGGTGGACTCCAGGAATTGGTGATGGACAGGGAGGCCTGGCATACTGTGGTTAATAGGGTCACAAAGAGTTGAACACGACTGAGTGACTGAACTGAACTGAACTGAATGCATGGTTTTAATGAAAAAATTTATAATGTTAGGACAACATTCATCATGATGTGTCATGATAAAACCTTTTTCCTAATTGTTATTATAGGAGAATTAAATTGTCTTGCCCTCTACCACTATTTTAATGATTAGAAAAAGAACCAAGGTACAAAAAACATGTCTTCCCTGGTGGTACAGTTGATAGGAATCTCCCCACCAATGCAGGGGACATGGGTTCAATCTCTGGTCTGAGAAGATTCCACATGCTGAGGAGCAACTAGGCCTGTGCAGCACAACTACTGAGTCAGTGCGCTGCAGTTACTGCAGCCTGCATGCTCTAGGGTCTGTGAGCCACAATTACTGAGCCCATGTGCTGCTGAAACTACTGAAGCCCTAGAGTCCATACTCCACAACAAGGAAGCCACTACAATGAGGTCACACACCATGACTAGAGAATAGTCCATGCTCTGCTCAACTAGAGAAACCTCACCCACTTTCCAAGAAGTATTTACATTTAAAAAGAAGAAACCTAACATGAGAAAGACATTTGAAGTTTAATCAGTGCCACTGAAATTAAATAACTTGGGGAGCCACTCATCCTTTCTTCCAAGAACCAGGCCACCAATCTCACCTGATTGTGAGACATAAATGTACCTTGAATTCTTACTTGGGAGTAAAATAATTCTTGGAAGATGAAAAAGGTTCTCTTCACGATGACAATGGCCATCTGCAAGTTATTTCAAGGTTCTGAATTCTCATCTCAGCAGAAATTAATTATAATGCTATTTCAGCTTTTAATGGATTTTAAATGATCTAAAAATCCTCTCTATATTTTTAATGTATAATTCTTTTATATTAGCAGACAAATATGAGAAATAAACTTTATAAAGCATGCAGAACATCAATAACTCTCCATGTATTTGAGGTTCTGTGCTTACATTTTTTAAATGTATATTCTGAATAAGATTAATTTTCTCAAAGAAGCATTTGCAATCTAGCTGAAAATATTTAATAGAAATCTGTGTTATTTCTTTAGAATGAATGCTAATTTTCTCTTTCTTGCTTTAGTATAACTTTTTTCAAAATTAATTTGAAAGTCATTTTCATAACTGCAGCACAAATATTTGTAACTATAAGAAAATGTTTTGTTCACTAATCTAAGAGTCAAATTGTTCTAATCAGTGGTAGTATTGTGTACAAAAGTTCCAAATAAGTCACAGAGCCCAAGGAAGCATTGTGAAATGTTTACAGTTAATAATGATTTAGGAAAAATATATTTTGTTAGATGTTGCAAAGAATCAAAAAAATTATAACTATATAGCCAATTATACAGTTAGACTATGGGCCAAATATATCTAATTTTTGACATTTATTAAAATGGGGATAATATAATAGTATCTGTTTTAAATGGCTGTTGTCAGGAGTAAAGAATTTACAGTAAACAGAGGGTTCAAACAGTGCATAGAACTTATAAAATATATGTATCATTTATTTTTTCATCATTTTAGTATCATAATTCTGGCCAGAAATTATGATTATATTGTTTGATACAAAGAATGCATTCAGATATACTGGCCTTAAAAAATGATGTAACTCACCAAAATAGCACATGATGACCTATATAGCTGACTCATACCATATAAGTAATCTAGAGAAAGAATTACATTTTATTTTATGTAATAATTATAATAGCTAGATAGGAGTTTCCTGATGGCTTAGACAAGTATGGATCTATCTGCAATGCAGGAGACTCATGTTCAATCACTGAGTAGGAAAAAGCCCCTGGAGAAGGGAATGGCAACCATTGCAGTATTGTGGAGAATTCCATGAACAGAGAAACCTGGCAGGCTACGGTTCATGGGGTCACAAAGAGTTGGGGACACAGCGGAGGGGCAAACATTTTCACTTTCACTTTCAGATGGGGAGCCAGAAAGATAGTAAGTGAATAGACAGATATAGATAGATGGTATAGATGGGTAGATAGATAGAGAGATTGGATGGATAAAACACTTCAGACAATTGTCTTGACAGAATAGTATACAAAACAACCATAAATTCTTCCTCTTTTTGAGCTTATATTTTAGTGTGTGGGGAGGTTCAGGGATATAAAAGATAAGCCAATAAATACCTATGTAGTACGCCCCATCAGAGAAAGCAATGGCACTCCACTTCAGTACTCTTGCCTGGAAAATCCCATGGATGGAAGAGCCTGGTAGACTGCAATCCATGGGATCACTAAGAGTCAGACATGACTCAGTGACTTCACTTTCACTTTTCACTTTCATACATTGGAGAAAGAAATGGCCACCCACTCCAGTGTTCTTGCCTGGAGAATCCCAGGGACGGGGGAGCCTGGTGGGCTGCCGTCTATGGGGTCGCACAGAAACAGAGACAACTGAAGCGACTTAGCAGCAGCAGCAGCAGCATGCCGCATGATCATGAATGTTAAATAATAGAGGAAGAAAATTAAGAGAAAGAAGTGGTCAGTAGCAGAAGGGTGGGAGGGAATGCTATAATTTTAAATAGAGTGTTGAAAAAAAAAAAAAGACTCCTTGAAGAAGAAACGCATTTACAGATACTAAAAGAGGTGAGGCACAAGCCACACAGATGAGGGAGTGTGCTCTTCAGACACAGAAAACTGTTAATGCAAAGGCCCTGAGGTAGAATAGTTTCTGATATATTACAGGAAAATTTAATAAAATATCTTACCTAATGTCTAAAGTAAAACAAAATCCTAATGCCTAGAGAAGATTTTAAATGCTTGTATCTTAAATTTCAATTCTTACAAAACTAAAATTATAAGATTTATAATAAAGTTTAGTAACTTTAAAAAATTAAAGCTATATGTAACACTTTGAATTTTATAATGCATTTTTCTTTCATTACATCATTTAATGGTTTCAGAAGCCTAGTGAAATAGTATTCCTTTTATTGAAGATAAAATAATGAGGTTAGATTGTTTAGGTAATTTGATGAAAATTACCTAGTATATTAGTGAAAAAATGTAACTGTGATATCAGCAACAAAATTCCATTTTTCTGTGTGTGTGTTGGGGAAACTTTCAAAATTGAAGAAATATCTCAAAATGAGACTATGATAGTTACTGCATTTCAAGATTTTTATACTGATCTTATGAAGTAATTTATATTTAAACCAAGTTCTAAAATTTTCAATTTTATATCATTTCAACTTTTTTTTTCATATCATTGCTCAACACCTTCTTTTCACTCATAATGTTCATGTGTTATTTTGAGGAGAGTGGGGTTTGTTTTGTTTGTAGGAGAGTTTACTTTTTAATTGTGTGTAATTGGGATAGTGGGGGTGTATGTTATTTTGGAAACAATGGAGGTTCAGGTAGATAGAGTTTTGGTTAGGAAGGTGAGTTTGGATAACCTGGGACATAAGAGGATGAGGAGTGGGTGGTGGAACAACTTCATAGCTAGGAAACAAATATTTTGGAAAAATATTAGAGTTTGATGCTTGTTCTTTAACTGTTTATCTGTTTTATTCTATCCAGGAGTAGTATGGTTTATTTATTAATGGAAGGAGAAACGATACCTTAAAACAGAATAATCAGAAAAATGCACACACACATACAACATACGCACATCTGTAGAGCTTGTTCTGACTACACTAGGTTTATTTCCATCCAACTTCTGTTAATGATGAAAATGACATATTCATTTAAAGGTAGAACAACGAAAATTAAGCTCATACGGAGAAGGCAATGGCACCTCACTCCAGTACTCTTGCCTGGAAAATCACATGGATGGCAGAGCCTGGTGGGCTACAGTCCATGGTGTCGCTAAGAGTCAGGCACAACTCCACGACTTCACTTTCACTTTTTATTCTCATGCATTGGAGAAGGAAATAGCAACCCACTCCAGTGTTCTTGCCTTGAGAATCCCAGGGACAGGAGAGCCTGTTGGGCTGCCGTCTACGGGGTCGCACAGAGTCGGACACCACTGAAGTGACTTAGCAGCAGCAGCAGCAGAATCTTATGGCAAAGTACGTTGCATACTTGCCAAAGATTGTTTGATTTACTATGGAAATACAGTGATAAAAACTACTATTTAGGAAATCCCACATTATATTGTTGTTGTTGTTCAGTCACTCAGTAATGTCCAATTCTTTGTGACCCCATGGACTGCAGCATTCCAGGCTTCCCTGTCCATCACCATCTCCCAGAGCTTGCTCAAACTCATGTCCATCCAGTCGGTGATGCCATTCAACAAACACGTGCTCTGTCGTCCCCTTCTCCTCTTGAATTCAGTCTTTCCCAGCATCAGGGTCTTTTCCAGTGAGTTGGCTCTTTGCATCAGGTGGCCAAAGTATTGGAGTTTCAGCTTCAATACCAGTCCTTCCAATGAATATTCAGGACTGACTTCATTTAGGATTGACTGGTTTTATCTACTGCAATACAAGAGACTCTCAAGAGTCTTCTCCAACACCACAGTTCAAAAGCATCAGTTCTTCAGTGCTCAGCCTTTTGATGGTCCAAATTTCACATCCATACATGACTCTTGGAAAAACCATAGCTTTGACTAGATGGACCTCTGTCAGCAATTTAAAGTCTCTGCATTTTAATATGCTGTCTAGGATTGTCATAGCTTTTCTTTCAAGGAGCAAGTGTCTTTTAATTTCATGGCTGTGGTCACCATCTGCAGTGATTTTGAGCCCCCAAAATAAAGCCTGTCACTGTTTCCATTGTTGCCGCAACTATTTACCATGAAGTGAGGAAACCAGATGCCATGATGAGATTTTTGCATAGTGAGCTTCAAGCCAGTTTTTTTCACTCTCCTCTTTCACCTTTAATTAACTGGCTCTTTAGTTTCTCTTTGCTTTCTGCCCAAAGGGTGGTGTCTTCTGCATATCTGAGGTTATTGATATTTCTCCTGGCAATCTTGATGCCAGCTTGTGCTTCATCCAGTCCAGTATTTCTCATGACGTACTCTGTATATAAGTTGAATAGGCAGGGTAATAATACATAGACTTGGTGTACTCCTTTCCCAATTTTGAACTAGGGCATTGTTCCATGTCCAGTTCTAACCATTGCTTCTTGACTTGCATACAGGTGTCTCAGGAGGCAGGTAAGGTGGTCTGGAATTTCTCCCCTCTCCCTGCCCCAGTTTGCAGTGATATACACAGTCAAAGACTTTAGCATAGTCAATGAAGCAGAGGTAGATGTTTCTCTAGAACTCTCTTGCTTTTTCTGTGATCCAGTGAATCTCGGCAACTTGACCTCTAGTTCTTCTACCTTTTCTAAGTCCTGCTTCAACATCTGGGATTTCTTGGTTCATGAATTGTTAAAACTAGCTTGCACAATTTTGAGCACAACTTTGCTAGTATGTGAAATGAGAGCAATTGAGTGGTGGTTTGAACATTCTTTGGCACTGCCATGCTTTGGGATTGGAATGAAAACTGAGTTTTTCCTGTCCTATGGCCATTGCTTAGCTTTCTAAATTTGCTAGCATATTGATTGCAGCACTTTCACAGCATCATCTCTTAGGTTTTGAAATAGCTCAGCTGGAATTCCATCACTTCCACTAGCTTTTTTTGTAGTGATGCTTCCTAAGGCCCACTTGATTTCACAATCCAAGATGTCTGGGTCTAGGTGAATGATTACACTGTCGTGGTTATCTGGGTCATTAAGATCTTCTATGTATAGTTCTTTTGTTTTCTTGCCACCTCTTCTTAATATCTTCTGCTTCTGTTATGTCCCTACCATTTCTGTCCTTATTGTGCTCATGTTCCCTTGGTATCTCCAATTTTCTTGAAGAGATCTCTAGTCTATCCCATTCTATTGTTTTCCTCTATATCTTTGCATTGTTCACTTAGGAAGGCTTTCTTATCTCTCCTTGCTATTCTTTGGAACTCTGCATTCGGATGGATACATCTTTCCTTTTCTCCTTTGCCTTTTGCTTCTCTTCTTTATTCAGCTATTTGAAAGGCCTTTTCAGACAACCATGTTTGCCTTTCTTTTTATTGGGGATGATTTTGATCACCCCCTCCTGTACAGTTTTATGAACCTCTGCCCATACTTCCTCAGGAACTCTGTCTATCAGATCTAATCCCTTGAATCTATTTGTAACTTCCACTGTATAATTGTAAAGGATTTGATTTAGGCCATACCTGAATGGTCTAGTGGTTTTCCCTACTTTCTTCAATTTAAGTCTCAATTTGGCAATAGGGAGTTCATGATCTGAGCCACAGTCAGCTCCTAGTCTTGTTTTTGCTGACTGTATAGAGCTTCTAGATATTCAGCTGCAAGGAATATCATCAATCTGATTTCAGTATTGACCCTCTGGTGATGTCTATGTGTAGTGTTTTCTCTTGTGTTGTTGGAAGAGGGTGTTTGCTATGACCAGTTCGTTCTCTTGGCAAAACTCATTAGCCTTTGTCCTGCTTAATTTTGTACTCCAAGGCCAAATTTGCCTGTCATTGCAGGCATCTCTTAACCTCCTACTTTTGCATTCCAGTCCTCTATGATGAAAGGGCATCTTTTTCTGTGTGTGTGTTAGCCCTAGAAGGTCTTGTAGGTCTCCACAGAACCATTCAACTCCAGCTTCTTCAGCATTAGTGATTGGGGCATAGACTTGCACTACTGTGATGTTGAATCGTTTGCCTTTAAACAAACAGAGATCATTCTGTCATTTTTGAGTATGCACCAAAGTACTATTTCTTCCAAGGGAGTCTTGTCCACAGTAGTAGATATAATGGTCTATAGTACATGCTGGAACACGGGTTTATTTTGATGTATTTTTAACAACCATGTTACAAAAAATAAAATCCATCGTTACTTTGTCAGAATTATAATCCTAGTTGTGTAAAATTTATAATTGCTTTAATGTTTACATTATTATATTCAAAATAAAGTCACAATATAAATCTTTTTTGGATATTAAATATTGAATAGAGTACAATAATTAACCACTAATACCTGTTTTAAAATTTCCATCAAAAGGTGAAAATGAGCTAAATTATAACCAGTATGAAATATTCTATTTCAGTTTTGAAGATTTTAAAAGTGTTCATGAATTCCTCTAAAAGAAACATTTGCTTTGTATCAACTGAGATATATTCTTTTCATATCTCTATCTACATATATACTCTAACTTGAAGAGTGAATATGTATGCCTACTACTTAAATTGTTTTAAATTTTCTGTCATGAATGAACTATAGTACTAAATAACATCTAAAAAGTTAGCCTTTCTTAAGTTGAATTTCTTCTCTTCAAAAGATGCATTGATTTAAACATGAATGACCATTCCCATCATTCAATATATAGATTCACCACTGTAGTAGACTTCTGATCCTTTTTGCTAGGAAAAAGGAAGTCCATATATCCACAGTACTGGATATATGTTAAGTTCTACCTGCTCAGCAAATATGCACTATTTTTTTTTTTTTTGCTATTGCAAGCACTCCTATTTCCTTTTCCAGAGCCACCCTATCTCATTCTCATGGTTCAAGGGTATGCAGGTGGCCCAGTGAAATTCAATTTCAAAATATTTTCTGAAACTTGGGGAAAGAAGACTTATTTCTATTTGTGATAACGCAGCTAATAGGCCAGACATTTGGAGATATAATGATCATCTAGCCAAATTTGAACAGAAGAGGCTGTCTGCCTTCTAAAGGGTGAAACCAATAAGGGGAGAAGTAAGATTAAGACTTGAGAAAACGCAGGTTCCTGAATCCACATTTGAACTTCTGGAGTCTGTCATTCCTAAAATTGAAACTAAGTTACCCTTTTCAAAGAACTTGTAAATTTGCAATTTCAGTACAGGTTTTTTTTTATTGTTGTTGTTTGTTTTTTGTTTGTTTTTTGTTCATTTTTGTTTTTTGCTACAAAGAAAGTTTTAAATAGCTCAAAAATACTGCTACTAAAGCATCCTTTAAATAGAAACATTCTATTACAAGAAAAAAAATCAAACTCTCTTCAATGTGAATTATTTGGGAAGGAGTACCAATTCAGCCTTTATGGACTGTAAATTTTCTATGTTATAATAGGTACTAGTGAACTTGGTTTTTCAATTTGTAGATTACATGTGGTTATTTGTTCAAACACAATACTTCTGAAAATCTAACTGGTTTCAATGAAGATATATTAATATGAAATAACTTAATATGAAACTTAGAAACATTGATGAGTTTCTTCAGTCATAGCACATAAACACTACCTATAAAATGCATCAGTGCCAGCTGTATTTAGTATTTTTTGATTTGGGTTTTATATCAACTTTTCAGAGGAATGTTAATGCAGTTATGGAGAATGTCCCACTCATGCAGCTGGAAAACTTGGAGGCATATCTTATAAACCGTGTGAATTTGGATCTTATTAGGCTATACAGGATATATTCAGTTGTCTATAAACAGAAGGGAAGTTTTTTTTTTTAAGTGTCATAATAAAGATGCATAATGAAAGCAATAAAATACTTTCAAGTTTGATATTTTGTAATGTAAGGAAATGCAAGTGGTAGAATGCTAGAGATGAGACAAATTTTTTATTACATCTTTAAATTGAATTCTCTAATTTTCTATAGCATTCTTTAAAATAAGGAACAGCATTAATCATTACTCTGTTAATTTTATTCTGTTATTAAAATACTTTAATGTTTACCTGGATACTAATCCATGGATACTTAAAACAGAAAGTGAAAATAATAGATATTTATATATTCACATATGGTCTTGTATGATTTTTTTAAGACTGAGGAAAAAAAAATGTTCTAGACAGTGGAATTTACCAGCATCATCACCATCTTTAAAAAAATGTCATGAAAATGACTTAAAGAAAGAAATGACTCTAGCTACTCAAAAGAGAAAAAAAAGTTACAAAATGTACTGTTACAGAGTAAAATTAAGTTAGCCCTGTGTTAGCAAGAATAAGGGAAGACATTTTTATGGTACACATTACTATTTGGGATATTTCCACTAATTTCACAACCTGTAGGGCCCATAGAAATCAAGTCTGCTTGATTACTTCTCTTCTTGAAATAATATGCAGAAAACAGAAAGTGTCTAATAAATATTTATTTCTAAATACAATTAAAGTAAGATTATGTGAATCATTTATTGAAATGGATTACTTTGCGTCCTCATTCAGAGTGGTAAAGTTCTTTGTAAGGATACAAGTGAAATTATTTTGTTTTGATGTAGAAGAAATCATGCAGGCCAAGGGAATGATATATGCATAATATAGTTGAAAGCAGGATTTGAGAATTCTACAGTATGCAATGATAAATCCTAGATCAGAAAATAAGCAGAAATTACTACATTATTCCAAACATAGTATTTGTTATAAGTAATTGGGTAATTGAAAAACCTGTGAAATGGGCAAAGAAGCAGAGTTTACGCTGTCCTCAAGAACGTCTGCTAAACACACTATATTCTGAATCAACATAGGAGTTTCTATATTTGCACTAATCAGGAATGAGAGGGATCAGGAAGGACTGTCAAATTAAAAAAAAAATACACTTGGTAGTTGTAAGCCAAGGATCAGGAAACTACAATACTGTAATAGCTGCTGTCATCCATGAAGCTAGTGGATAGACACTTGAGCATTGCAGTGGACAACCTAAACTTTCCAGCACCAAGATCAGCAACAGAATGATGCTTCATCTTACATCAAACTCTCAAGTTTCAATAAGCACAACTACTTAAAAATAGGGCTTCCCTCACGGCTCACATGGTAAAGAATCTGCCTGTAATGTGGGAGACTGGGGTTTAGTACCCTGGGTTGGGAAGATCCCCTGGAGGGGAGCATGGCAAACCCACTCCAGTATTCTTGCCTGGAGAATCCCCATGAACAGAGGAGCCTGGGAGGCTACAGTCCATGGGATTGCAATGAGTCAGACATGACTGAGTGACTACTCACAGCACAGCACTTATGAATAACACTGAAGTCTTAAAGCCTACAAGGAAGCTAAATGGATGCTGCAGCTCAGTCTACCAAAGGTATAACAGCTCTCATTTTTGATTCTTCATCTCTAATAGCTCTTTGCACATACTTGTACTTTCCAATAATAATGATAGTTGCAACAACAAACCTCTGTCAAACATACATATCCTTTATATAAATAAAAAGTTCCCAAAAGATTTAGTGGGTAAAATTGTACATGACAGATACATCATCCAATAAACAGAAAAAAAAAATTGACATATACTGAGATACAGAAGACTATGGAAGGAAATACCAGGGATTCAATTTTGGATATGTAGTGTTAACACATTATATCACTATTAGGCATGTAGTCAAAAACAGATCTGCAGATCTTTCCTTCCTCCTTCCTTGCTTCTCTTCCACCCTTCCTTTCATTTGTTCCTTTTGCCTTCCTTCTTTTCTTTCTCTTTCTTCCCTTCCTTAATTTGTTCCTTTGCTTTTCCTTCCTTGCTTGCTTTCTTCCTTTCATTCTCTTCTTTCTTTCTCTCCCTGCTTCTCCCTTTCCCTCACTCAGTCCTTCACGCTATTCCTCCCTTTGGCCAAGGTTTAACTGCTTATGAGCAGGTTGAAATTAAAGTTTTAGCATTAATTTATAATTAACACATTAAGATATTGAAAAACTTAGTGAAAATCTATGTCTTATCAAAAAGTTTTCAGACTATTATGCTGACCTGGAGTACCTATACTACCCATGTGAAATTTATTAGAACTTTGACAAATGCTTTTAAGTTTATAGCATTTATCTTTTAATGATGCTATAATCATGTTAACTTATAATCATGTTGACTCATGTATCACATATAGTTCCACATTATATTTTGAGAACATTTTAAAACATTTAGGCATTTTTATATCTGCATCTCTGAGCAACCCCACATACAAGGAGCGGTGGCTGCACGGGCACAGGAGGGCCTAGAGGAGCCATCCCACCTTGAAGGTCAGGAAGGAGGGCGGTGAGGAGATACCCCTCATCCAAGGTAAGGAGCAGTGGCTGCACTTTGCTGGAGCAGTCATGAAGAGAAGGTCAGTTTTCATTCCAATCCCAAAGAAAGGCAATGCCAAAGAATGCTCAAACTACCGCACAATTGCACTCATCTCACATGTCAGTTAAGTAATGCTCAAATTCTCCAAGCCAGGCTTCAGCAATACGTGAACTGTGAACTTCCTGATGTTCAAGTTGATTTTAGAAAAAACAGAGGAACCAGAGATCCAATTGCCAACATCCGCTGGATCATGGAAAAAGCAAGAGAGTTCCAGAAAAACATCTATTTCTGCTTTATTGACTATGCCAAAGCCTTTGACTGTGTGGATCACAATAAACTGGAAAATTCTGAGAGAGATGGGAATACCAGACCACCTGACCTGCCTCTTGAGAAATCTGTATGCAGGTCAGGAAGCAAGTTAGAACTGGACATGGAACAACTGACTGGTTCCAAATAGGAAAAGGAGTACCTCAAGGCTGTATATTGTCACCCTGTTTATTTAACTTGTATGCAGAGTACATCATGAGAAATGCTGGACTGGAAGAAACACAAGCTGGAATCAGGATTGCCGGGAGAAATATCAATAACCTCAGATATGCAGATGACACCACCCTTATGGCAGAAAGTGAAGAGGAACTAAAAAGCCTTTTGACGGAAGTGAAAGAGGAGAGTGAAAAAGTTGGCTTAAAGCTCAACAATCAGAAAATCAAGATCATGGCATTCGGTCCCATCACTTCATGGGAAATAGATGGGGAAACAGTGTTAGACTTTATTTTTGGGGGGCTCCAAAATCACTGCAGATGGTGACTGCAGCCATGAAATTAAAAGATGCTTACTCCTTGGAAGGAAAGCTATAATCAACCTAGATAGCATATTCAAAAGCAGAGACATTACTTTGCCAACTAAGGTCCATCTAGTCAAGGCTATGGTTTTTCCAGTAGTCATGTATGGATGCGAGAGTTGGACTGTGAAGAAGGCTGAGCGCCGAAGAATTGATGCTTTTGAACTGCGGTGTTGGAGAAGACTCTTGAGAGTCCCTTGGACTGCAAGGAGATCCAACCAGCCCATTCTGAAGGAGATCAGCCCTGGGTTTTCTTTGGAAGGAATGATGCTAAAGCTGAAACTCCAGTACTTTGGCCACCTTATGTGAAGAGTTGACTCATTGGAAAAGACTTTGATGCTGGGAGGGATTGGGGGCAGGAGGAGAAGGGGATGACAGAGGATGAGATGGCTGGATGGCATCACTGACTCGATGGACTTGAATCTGAGTGAACTCCGGGAGTTGGTGATGGACAGGGAGGAGTGGTGTGCTGCGATTCATGGGGTCGCAAAGAGTCGGACACAACTGAGCGACTGAACTGAACTGATATCTGCATCTCTAGACACAAGATGTACATTAAGTATTCTGACTGTTTTCTCTAAACTTAAAAATGAGGTACAAATATATTCTGCCTGGCTTTATTTCTCCATTTTTCCTTATTCTCTTCATTTTGTTATTATTTTTTAATTGGGGTATCGCTGCTTTAACAATTTTATGTTAGTTTCTGCTGCACAACGAAGTGAATCAGCTATATGCATACACATATCTCCTAACTTAGACCACCCCCCCATCCCTCTCTGTTCAGTTCAGTTCAGTCGCTCAGTCGTGTCCGACTCTTTGGGACCCCATGAATTGCAGCCCGCCAGGCCTCCCTGTCCATCACTAGGTCATGACAAAGCACCGAGTTGAGCTCTCTGTGCTGTGCAGTAAGTTCCCACTAGCTATTTTACACATAGTAGTTTATATACATCAATTCCCATCTCCCAATTCTTCCCACCCACCCTCCCCCTTTATCACTACCTCTCCATTCTCTACATCTGCATCTCTATTTCTGCCTTGCAAATACGTTCATCTGTACCATTTTTATAGATTCCAAATATGCATTAATACATGCATTAATATATGATATTTGTTTTTCTCTTTCTAACTTACTTCATTTGGTATCATAGACTCTACTCTCTGCCATTATAACACATATTTTTCCGGGAATCTACCTCCTTACTTTCCAATGTGTCATCATTTTGGAAGCATTTCCTAGTCAAACTTTTGCTCTGGATGCCGGGTAAGTGAGGGATCTTTTCCTGAACATATCTGCACAACTTTTCAGTAACATTTTCATGTAACATTTTCATAACTGTTAATTCATTTGATATGTCCCCCACTAGTTGCTAATCTCTTTGGGGGCTGGGAATATATGTTCCTTTCTCTATTCAACATCTCTTTTAGTTAAGTTTAACATTACTTTTAATGAAAACCTGCTAGATTCTAGGTGCAATAAACATTGAAAGAAATCATAACTTTAAAATGTTAGGAAACATTCAGTATGATATTTTAAGTATAATGATAAACATAGCCCAAGCATATTGAAGCTATTTAGTTTGTTGAATGAGTGAAAGAATTAAGTATGAACATTTTGAAAAGATAACAGAATCAATGACAGTAAAACCTTTACATTTGTACCTGAATAATAACCTAAAATTTTTATTTGTTTCATTGTTCTAGACACAGGTATTAAACTTGTTGGACTTATTAAATAAGCACATAATTCTAAAACTCTAAGTCAATTTATTCCACTGGCTTATGAGAGAATGCAAAAATATTTATATAAATATTTTATTAATATAATATGCAGGCAAATTATGTGAAAATCAATTGATCTATTATTGCTGTTCAGAAGATGTATTAACATGTAAAAATTTATTGAAGCTCACTATACAGTCTTCAGCTTCATATTACCTGGAGAAGGGCATGGCAACCCACTCCAGTATTCTTGCCTAGAGAATCCCATGGACAGTGAAACCTGGTGGGCTACAGTCCACAGGGTCGCAAAGAGTCAGACACAACTGAAGTTACTTAGCAAGCATGCACACAGCTCTATATTAAATAATGCCTTAAAAATGAAATATGGCATAACCTTTTTACCATTCTCACTACATATATATTCTAAAATATTCATGACTATAATAAACAGCTTACATATTTGCTAACTGATTACATCCAAAATGTTATTTATGCAAAATATTGTTGATATGCTCTTATTTATGTTATTAATTCATTTCTTGGGAAAAATACAACAACAGCAAGTGATAGCAGCCTATGCTAGCCTCACTCTATTGTGCAGTTTCTATTTTGTTCTTGTTGGAAATTAAAAATAACAGTAGTCAGCAGAGAGAGTTTATAAGCATAACTAATTTATTCTGTGGCATATAAATATATAGGTTTAATTATAGTAAATATATTGGCAATTTTACATACACAAAACTGTCACATTGAAATGACTTGCAGTACTGGTCATTGTTTAAACAATTCGATTTAATTTTTAGAAAACTAAGTGACAGTGTGTATATATTGGTTAAATTATAAATGCATTTAGCAGCAAAGCACTCAATTAGCCCCAAATGGGAAAATAAATTAAATTTTTGAAATAACTACCATTTATTTTGTTTCACAATCCAGAGTCATTAGCAATGGACACTGGTATCATGATTTCTGTCTTTATATTACATGCTGACCTGCTCCTGTATTGACTCCTAGGTCATGCCAAGGCCTTTTCTTTGTGCTTGAAATATATCAGGGGAGAAAAGACACAAAAACTGCTACCTTAGCATAAATTTCAGTTGGGGGAGCAAGTTAACAAAGAATGAACAAAATAAAGTGAGTAACATATTTGGAGATGGTAAGGTAAAGAAAGTAAAGAGTAGAAGAGAGAAGCTGTCTTGGGAGTGTGGGAGGAGACTAGGCTGCAATTTTAAATAGGATCATAGGGTTTCAGGATAGCCTTACTGAGAAGGTCATGGATGTGTGTGCCTGCCCCAACACAGTGCCCCCTGGTTGGAGCAGATGAGCATGTGTGCACTTAGACTGTAGCCTGCTAGGCTCCTCTGTCCAGAGGATTTCCCAGGCACTACTAGAGTGTTTTGCCATTTCCTTCTCCAGGGGATCTTCCCAACCCAGGGATCAAACCAGTGTCCCTTGCATTGGCAGATGGTTCTTTACCTTCTGCATCAATGGGCAAACCTCCTATTGAAAAGGTCCGGTGTCAGCAAAGATTTGCAGGGCTTGATAGAGTATTTAGAGGAAGAGAACACCAGGTAGAGGAACAGGTCAAGCAAAGGTTTTGTATATTTGCAGACAAACAAGAAGGCCAGAATGACTGCTGGAAAGTGAACTGGGAAAAGGCAGGAGAAGGCACTTAGAATGGACAGGTTTGGGGTGCCAACTTGCTAAGGCCCTGTAAGGCCAGTGTGTGCATTTTGGCTTGTATTATGAGTGAAAAAGGGAGAGAATAAAGAGGCTTTTGATTGGAAAGATGACACTATTTGGCCCATTTTCACTGATACACATTTTCTCCAGGATGCTCCTGATAAAATAATGGAGAATGTGGCTCTACAGATGAGCCACATTTACAGACTTAAAACTTGGAAGCATAAGGTATTGAGGTAAAAGAAGAGATGAGAGTCACTTCAGAGGTCCTATTATATTTTGGAAACATGTGATGCCACTGGTTGGAGCAAACCATGGAATAGCTGTCCTTAGTACTTTGAATGCCTAATAAAATTTTTGGCTGTTGCTACGCAAGATATCACCAAAGTGTAACTGAAGTGTTTCATTTGAGGTGAGTACCTAAGTTCAGTAATTCAAAGCATATGTTGGGGTGAGCATATTTCAGGTGGGAAAAAGGCAAGCTGATTTCTGTAAGAGCGTAAAAGTGTTAACCTGATACAGAGAAAAATCTTCAAAAATGTCTTACAATTTCTATATAGAAAAGAGCAAATTGAATATATATAGAAAAATAAGTTTGTGCTACATAGAGGAAGTAAAACATTCTTGCTAAACTTTAAATGTGTTCTTAATTCTCTAACCCTCTAATGGAGCTTCAGAATTCATTTATTTTAGTTTGGGTATTTTGCCACTGAAATAATTCTTTGGACAATTCATGCAGAATGAACATCTTTGTTAAATTGAAGCAAGTGAGGATTGGAACTGGGACAATGCTTACAAAGTTATTTCAGTTTCAAGATTCTCAAACTTCAGCAAGCAGATGAATGAGGTAGAAACTTCCAAGATGTAGATTCTAAGGCTTCAGCCCCAGCAATTCAGTTTCACTGACTCTGGGATAGGACATAGATATCAGTGTAATAAAACCTACACATGAATCTATTGTGTGTTGCCGTACACATATTGGGCAGTGTTTTAGTAGTCTAAATTAGAAGTGATAGGACTTGAAATTGGCAGTAGCAGTGGAAATGAAGACAATAAACTAAGGGGATAGTTTGAATGTTTAACTATCAAGTTTGACCAAATAAGTATAAATACTGCATGAAAGAGGACTCATGAATAGTCCTGAAAACTTAAACCCTGGTAATAAAGAGAATGTTAATATTCTTAATGCAAATCAGACTTAAGGAGAACTACCTTTTAGAGCAGAAAGATAAATTTTGCTATAAGAGAGCTAGAGTTTAAGATGGCATAAAAGAAATAAAAGAAAGATGCCCAGCAAAGTACATAAATGCTTTAGGGCCAGTGAGAGTGATGGAAGTTAGATTCAGCAATTATTTATATACATTAAGAAGTGAAACTGTAAAAGTGGTTGAAAGGGATACAAAGCTTAGAGAACACAGAAGGTGAGTGAGGTGAGTGAGAGAGATCAGAAGTTTAGACTCAGTCATAAAAATCTTTTCTCTGAGAGGTGACCCTTGAAATACAAATTCAAAGGTAGAGCAGGGATTAATTTTGGAAGAAGGAAAGAAAGTATAATCCAAGCAGAGACCACAGTCCCTGGGAAAACCCAGACAGAGTGGGTGGGGAAAACTACTGCTTTATGAGCATGGTGGCTCAAAGGTAAAGAAGCTGCCTGCAGTGCAGGAGACACAGGAGATGCAGGTTCGATTCCTGGGTTGGGAGGAGCCCCTGGAGGAGGGCATGGCAACCCACTCCAGCATTCTTACCTGGAGAATCCCATGGACAGAGGAGCCTGGCAGGTTACAGTCCATAGGGTCTCAGAAAGTCAGACATGACTGAAATGACTGAGCATGCATGCACCAAGGGAGATGTGACAAGAGGGCCAGGATGAGGCCAGGTTCTGAGGAGTTTTGTCTTTGTAGTCCAAGTAAAATAAATTTTTCTTTATAGTAAGAGCAATGAGAAGTTACAAGAGACTTCTAAAGGAAGGAATGTCCAAGAACAGGGTACTAAGGACCTCCCATAAGATGCTGTCATAATTTGGGCGCAGGTACGAATCGCACTGTTAATTCTAGCCTGCTGTTGCTTCCCCACATGCATATTACAGGCCAGCTGAATGGATCATTAAGAGTTCACTGAAAGGTGTCAACTCTTACTCCATGCTCACTGTGTTACTTTACTTAATTTGGTGCATCTCAGTTTAGGTTTTATGTACTAGCGGCTTTTAAAAATACCAGTACCCACCCCCACCTCCCAGAGATTCTAAACTCAAGCACTGGCAATATTTTTAAAACATCTTCAGGTATATCTCATGCATCTCCAAGACAGATTCATCAACTGGCACTCAGGGTCTCTGTTCCCTCAACTCTAAAAATGAACTGATATTGACAGCATGTAAACCTTGGAGATACTGTGGGAGGATGATTAAATATGGTGTCTGAAAACATTTAGCACACATCTGGGCTATAAGTTCAGTGCACATAGGCCATTCTCACCATCGCTCAGTAAAGTCTTTCTAATCGTTGCCCTAACCGTTCCCACAAAGCAGATGCATGGGAATAGCTTTTTTTTTTTTTTCAACTTCCAGACTGCTGCTTTGTTATGCAATACTTCTTTGTTCACTATCCAGTTGCATTAGGCCTCTGGTTTGATAAGTGCTGAGGTTTCCCTACTTTATGCTTATCCACACGGTAAACATGTATTTGCATCACTTTTACCAGCAGTATGGCCTGAAAAATTATTTTCACTGATTTTTCTCAATGCTTCCTATGTATTATGTTTCTCTTCACCCCTCCCCATCCATCAACCAGCTGTCCCTATTACCATTGTATTAAAAATACAAAATAAAACAGAAAGCAAAAACAATAAAAAAATTTACAGGAAAAAAATCTTATATAGAGGGAGGATAGACCTTTAAATGTTAATGTAGATAAAAATGTTTGTGTTGACCATGTATATATTATGTAATTTAAAACATGAAACTCTGCTGTGCAGAATCATTGTAGAATCAAAATTTTAGGAGACATTGTTGTATTCTTTATAGATGTCCCTAATAAAACACTGTTTGGTTCCATCTGCCTGAAACTACCCTGTAAACCTAAACCTTGTTATTGAGTTCTTAGATGATATATAACTTTGAACTTAGTCATCTGAATAAAGTGTGGATCATAACAGGCTGCATTTGCCTGACTTTGCTTCCTGTATTGATTCACTGTGAAGAGGCTGTAACTCATTCCCTAGATTTCTCATTAAAATTTGTCATATATTGTGATTCATCACTCCTCAGCACTTGAGAATAATTTATTTTCTATTATTTTGTGCTCTCTCTAGTTAAGTTATATACGTCTACACAGAAACTTTCTTGAGGTCAGAGACAGTACTTTCAGGTTGCTAGGCTAACAGAACCAGTCACAACAGAAGCACGATTTTAGAATGTACAAGTACTATGTTTATTATATTGTTGTTAGGTTTTTTTTTTTAACAATGTTGACATGTCTTCTGAGATGGATAGAAGATACCAGCATGACACAAATTACAATGATCATGAGGCTGACCTTGATTCATCACTATCTTTGCTTAATATGCTGAATTATGTTCCTTTCAGTACGTTTAGTTATGAACACAACTAGCTAATCATTTTGTTAGATGAAAGTTAAATCAAAATGCAAAATGTCTACACAAAAGTGTCAAATGTAAAAATATAAAAAATATAATGCAAAAAGTAGTTATATTACTTAATATAAAAGCTATAAATATTGTTTATATGTAGACATATAAATGTCTATTTGCATAAATGCAAACTATTAAATATTTTGAAGCCCTCATGTATCTTTGATGTGTATTAGATTTCTTCTATTGTTTTAAATGAAGAATAGAAACTCAAAATAGAAATAGAGAATGGGACAAAAAAAATTGGAAATCTTGGCAGAGGCAGTTTTCAATACATAAGATGAACATTAGCATGTATTAAAAATTATATAAAAATATACAGTTTATTTAACTATAACCATTATTTTTCACTCTGCCTAGGCAAAAAGATAGTGTTACAGTTTTTTAGTAATGATACCTGACAGGAACAGCAGAATTAATTGCCTCTAGCTTCCAAAATTATGCCTCACTATTCCAGTGTAGAAAAATTCTCAGTGTGATTAATATTTACTGTTTATACTAACAATGCTTAGTTGCATTCCACTGAAAGCACTAAAGCATTGCTTTAGGAGCTCTCTGAAGGAGAAGATGTACTGTTTTTCTGTAAATTATTGTACTGTGTATAGTGTACTCTTGAGTTTTTAAATGTAGGTTTGTCTGAGTCTAGTTTGAAGTAAACAGCTTGGTGAGATGAAGCTGGAAAAAGTTGTTTATACTTTCTGGGCAGTGAATTGTTATCATCAAATAGTTGCTAAATACATGGATCAAATTACCCCAAAACAAAAATCACTGCACTGGCTTACATAAAGACTGCATTAAAGGGCTAATGAATGAATATTCAACAACCATCTTTTAGTGCCAGGTGTTTCACAGTTTCTATTTCATATAAATCTGCAAATGCATATATAAGTTAAATGCAAATATCTCTATTTTTAAAATAAGGATAACAAAGCCGCCCCCCCACCCCGTGTCCCAAATGTAAGCATTTTGTGTACAGTCACCAGCTGCCCAATGGCCACTTTAGAACGCAAACTATCTTTTCAACCACAGAGAACTTAATCAGCAGTCCTTCTGTGCTAACTTGCCAGTTCCACTTTTAATAAGAGAAAAATGGTTTCCTGTTTTATGGGTATTTTTAAGCTGTTTTCCAAGTGACTTGAATTTGTGAAAATTCACCCAAGAAGTATCACGGATTTTGTCTCATTCTGCTTAAAGTTTTAAATTTTAACAAGTTTGCAGACTCAGGATGTGAAACTCTTGGTCTCTTCCTCCACATATTTTGAGACAATGACCTGGAATATGAATGGCGTTTGATGTCTCTGGAATAATACTGTATCTAAAAGTACTATCACAAAATTCCAGAATGTTCAAGTTGAAAGAGACCTTGGAGATCAGTGGATCTGAAATTCTACATTTACCTATGAGAAAATTGAAAGCTGAGTCTCCCTGAGGAGAAATAACTCCCTCATGATAGATCCCAATCTAGTGACAGAGCTAATTACTATCAGAACCAGAATAAAACCCAGGTCTCTCTGAACTTACCTTGGTGTTTTTTGTCTTTTTCTTTCCACTGAATTAGGAACAGTCTGACACTAAGGAGTTATTTTACCCATCTCATTATATCTTTGTATCAGTATCAGTTTAGTCTCTCAGTCGTGTCTGACTCTTTGCTACCCCATCGAGCAGCATGCCAGGCTTCCCTGTCCATTACCAACTCCCGAAGCCTGCTCCAACTTATATCCATCGAGTCGGTGATGCCATCCAACCATCTCATCCTCTGTGGTCCCCCTCTCCTCCTGCCCCCAATCCCTCCCAGCATCAGGGTCTTTTCCAATGAGTCAATTCTTCACATGAGGTGGCCAAAGTATTGGAGTTTCAGCTTCAACATCAGTCCTTCCAATGAGCACCCAGGACTGATTTCCTTTAGGATGGACTGGTTGGATCTCCTCGCAGTCCAAGGGATTCTAAAGAGTCTTCTCCAACACCACAGTTCAAAAACATCAATTCTTTGGTGCTGAGCTATCTTTGTACAAGTTTGAAAATATCTGCTCTATTTCTATAACATCCTTTATAATAATGAACCAAATTGTACTTGTTTCTAACTCAGGAGTTCAAACTGGTGTACTGAAATAGGGCCTGTATGCTTCTGTGCTTCTCAATTAAAGTAACCTGATTGCTATAGAAGTCTTATTGCTTTTACCAGGCTGACTTGAGTTTTCAATATTTTCCATTGAAGCAATGTTTTCTTCAGTCAATTGATATTTAATCATTGCTGTTTGATTTCTTATCAATTTCACTATCTCAAAATGTTTGAATTTATAAGAAAAATTGATTTTTAAAAAGGAGTTTTCTGTTAAAAAAAAGGAAAATAAACCTAAAACGACTCTCTCTCTGCCGAAGCTAATTTAGGACTATGAGAAATGACTTCATTTTTATGTCAAAACACATTCACCAACTAATGCTTTTGTCCTTTTAGTGAGGATTGCATTTTTATTCATTTTTCTCTATGGATACCAAATTGCTTTTGAAAAAATAAACATTCTCATTGTGTACAATTGAAAATTACTAATTTCTCCCTTACATAGATTTCTTAGAACATCTGATATATTTTTTTATTCCCTCCATGAGGAATAACATTGTAAATTGAGCTGTTAAGCTGATTCATGCTTAGAACAGCAAAAAAGGGCAGTAAGTGGCTATGAATCTTTCATAAATGCAGCAGAAAAGATTTCAGTCTGTGCTTGCCCCTAACCCCTGCTATTTTGTGTCATAATGCATCATTACATACTGATGTTTGCTCTTGTGCAAGTCAGCATAAAAAGGGATTACTTAGTGTATGTTGGCCCCTTTCCTTAAATTAACTGTGTCACTTTTGATTTGTTATGTTATTGGACCATGTTTCAGGACTTCTTAACATTGCCAGCTGTGGCACAAATACGCAGTTATCCACAGAGGGTGGCTTTTTTGTCATTTGCATCTGATCAGTTTAAACATTTTTATTCAGATAAAATCAGTTTTAAAGGAATATGAAATAATGCTCAAAAGGGAAAGCCATTGATGATGTTCACTCTAATAAGCATGTTCTGCGTTGTCACCTCTTTGTAGAAAATTGGTAGGAAGTGAACTTATTTTATGGATTCAGTTATAGAATAAAATGGAAAAAATTACTTGAGTATGAGATGGCCTTATTTAGTACATAATTTTTTTCTATTTTTGTTTGTGGGCTAAGTTCAGTGATCAGGTCAAATTTTGCTCAAATAATTAATGGAAATTTCACTGTCAACACAAACTATTATTCACAGTTGCACAATTATTCTATATGTACTTTTATTCTTCATATCACTGAGGAATACTAAATAAAGCATTCATGTACTACTAAATGCATTTGCCCAGTATATTCTTGGTAAGTAGTCCAGTATTTTATTAATTTCAATCTAGCAGGAAAAACCGAATATAATTTTATTTAAATATATTTATTTATTAAATATTTATTGAGCTACAACTCTGTTTTCGTTCCAGGATAAGCTCAGGGAATCTGAAGAAGAGTAAGATATTGATCTTTTCATCAAAAAATCCACAGTCTCATGAGAAGACAGAACTAGTCGGAAGAGAGCATATTATATAAGAGAACGGGTAGACTATGGAATCAAAACACCTAGACCCAGCAGGTAGATTCTTTACTGTCTGAGCCACCAGGGAAGTTGACTGGTGGCTGCCAAGTTCTGCTACATGCCTTCCAGATGATCTGGAACACGTATGTATGTGTGTGTGTATGTGTGTGTGTGTGTGTGTGTATGTGTGTGTGTGAGGAGAGATAATGTATTTAAAATACTTCAGCAAAGTTGAACTTAAAAGAGACTGGTGATGAGACCAGTTAAGAGGTTGATGTGAAAATCAACTACATTATAAAATTTGTGAATGAAACTAAGTGAATGGACAGTTTGTGACATTGGGCATGGAGAAAAGAGACAAAGCTTAAGTGATATTTTAGTTCATGTGATATATGTAGAGTAAAATGAAGTTTTCAAATATATCAGCTTATAATACACAAAATTATGAAGTAACAGTTGTGTTATATATAGTATAAATAGTATCTGTCACTCAGCCAAGTAAAATTTAGAGTTTTTGAATAAAAATGTGACAAGGTTAAAGTCAAAGAAAATAACACTGGGTGCACTGGTTGTTTGCAAACAAGAAATAAGGAAAATACTTCATGAGAAAGAAAGTAAATATTTCAGTGGCTATAAGGCAGGTGGAATAAGCTGGCCTGAAATTAGAGCCTTTTAAGGATGTGTTTATATCAATTCAGAATTGCTTACATAAAAACTGAATTTTTTAAAAAAATGTTCATGGTCATGCTGCAGCTTAACAATTCAAAAATTGTATTATTGAGATTAAAATACATTGATTTACTGTCTGGGTAGTCAAAAATATACATAATTTAGAATGTCAAGTCATCTCTACTCTCTCAGGAAAATAACTAGAAAAGATAACCTTTTGAGGTTAGATCTAAGATGCAAAACTTTAATGTTTAATTGGCAGATAATTATTGAAACAATTTTTTTTAACCTCTCTCTTTCTCCCTCTGGCTCTTGCTTTCAATTCCACTCTTTAACTCAAATTAGTTCTTTTGTATTGAACTGAAATAGATTAGTGTCTGATTGAGGATGTTATGGATAATCAGTGACATGGAAAAAGAAGTGCTTAATATGGTTCTAAGCAATCATTCAGTTTGCTGAAATTATTTGTACAGGATGATGGCATCGCCTTTCCGTCTTGATCATGGAGGGGTATGTCTAGTGGGAAATTAAAAGTGAAAAAAAGCAAAAGTGTCAAAGCATTTATGTTTCCGAAAGCTAAAATAATTTCAGCTTACATATCAAGACAAAGTAAGGCAAGGAAATCTTTACATTTTTTTTTTTATTCTTCTTGATACTATTCACAGCACAATTGCATTTACAAGATGTTAAATCATATAGCTAAAAAAAATCAGGTTGAAACAGGAAACAACTTTCTAACATATTTGACTCCACTTCCAGGACTAATGTCTACACTCCCCAGAACCTTTGTATAGTAATGGGAGTTGACATGTCATCATTCAGGTGAGTTCATTGTGCTGGTGTTGATTGTGCCAGCTACACCAGGGAAATAAGGAGAGAATCACTGATTTAGGAGAAGTTTTGCCTCAAAAACCTTTCACATTCCTCTCCAAAATTATGATTCAATGCAAATATATGAATTCCTGATTAAAAATGGCTCTCAACAATATGAAATCTGCATGAAATGAGAAGAAAATATTTCACCTTTGTAAACAAAGCCATCAGAGGTGCACAACATCTGGGATGCAGTAGTACTCAATAAATGTGTGTTGAAAGAATGAATGAAGACGGAGTTAGATGACTAATACTATCCCAACATAAAGCCACTTGATTAAAATGGACCAGCATTACATTTAGCACATAAAATGTACTGTACACCCAATTAGACCTAATGGACCTGTAAAGTTATCATGACACTTTACTTGTATGTGCTTATGTGCCTCAAAACACAACAACAACAACAACAACAACAAAACTCATTTTTACTCACTAAATAGGTATTTTAAATAATTGGCACTTATAGACATGTTTGTAAACCTTGATCAGAGTCACTATATGTACGTGCTGTATTGTTCTGTGGTCAATTTGGTTATATTGGGAAGTATATATCCCAGGAATCTATGTCCTCCGTGACACTAAATTAGAGTGGATGAAAATAACTGAGAGACAGAGTGAAGAAATACACATCAGGCTTGAGATGAACATATTACCTTGGAGAGACAAGTGGTACAATTTGTCCCTGCTCTTCCCTACTTTGTACCCAACATTTAGTTTTGACTCACTTCAGCCAAACCAACCAACAGCAACCTCAAGCCCATCCGCAGATGCTTTGCTGTACAAGCCAGTGAAGGGGTAGCCACAAGAAGCAAAGAGCCGACACCCTTTCGGAGACTTCTGTACTAGATACCTTTATGTCTAGAAATTGAGCGTATTTAGCTTTAGTAGGTCCCTGAAATTTTTACACATTTGTTTTCTAATTTTTCCAACTCCTATTTTTGGATCATTATTTCCATGGATTCTACCAGTGAGCATTAACGGTAAAAAAATGCCTGCCAAGGCAAGAAACATATGAGATGTGGGTTCAATCCCTGGATTGGGAAGATCCCCTGGAGAAGGGCATGGCAACCCACTCCAGTTTCCTTGCCTCAAGAATCTCATGGACAGAGGTGCCTGGCAGGCTACAGTCCATAGGGTCACAAAGAGTTGGACACAACTGAAGCAACTTAGCACTCACATAACACCATATAACACTTATGCAATATCTAATTCCATTAATAAATTCCCAGGTCCATAATTCTTATGGTTCTTCACCTTCACTGATTTTATCCATTCAAGAACAGTCACAATTATATCTTCCCATCCTTCATGTTTTTCTACACTGTGAATTGCTACTCCTCCATCTAGTGGAGACCATTTCTCTACCTTATTACATCAGAGCTAGGGAGTGGCGCCTGCGACCTCAATAGAAAATGGCACAATTAATGAAGTATTGAAAGCAAGAGATGATAAAACAATCTTGAGTTGTTACATCCTTCCCAGCTGAGGTTCCCAATATTTGAATTAGTCAAATCAATTCAAGTTTCAGATCATCCCAGACCCAACTGCTCTTTAATAGCAACTACATGAGAAATTTTAAGTAAGAACAGCTATTCAGTCCACACAAAGACCTGTGAGACAAAATAATATATTACATTTCGATACATCTAGGTGTGGGCTTCACAGGTGGCACTAGTGGTAAAGAACATGCCTGCCAATGCAGAAGACATAAGAGATGTGGATTCGATCCCTGGGCCAGCAAGATGCACTGGAGGAGTGTATGGCAACCCACTCCAGTACTCTTGCCTGGAGAATTGCCATGGACAGGAGCCTAGTGGGCTACAGTCCATAGTGTTGCAGAGGTTGGACATGATTGAAGTGATTGTGCGTGCATGCATGGATATCTAGGAATCGGATCTAGACATGGGGTTGTTAATGCAAGTGTTGGTAACAAAAGCAATGAGTTACAAACACACTCTGCTTACCTGATACCTTGATTCCAGCTCTGAAGTTCGTTGGAGAATGGATTTGGCAGCTCCTAAGCGAAGTGCAGATGACACCACCCTTATGGCAGAAAGTGAAGAGGAACTAAAAAGCCTCTTGATGTAAATGAAAGTGGAGAGTGAAAAAGTTGGCTTAAAGCTCAACATTCAGAAAATGAAGATCATGGCATCCGGTCCCATCATTTCATGGGAAATAGGCGGGGAAACAGTGGAAAGAGTGGCTGACTATTTTGGGGGGCTCCAAAATCACTGCAGATGGGGATTGCAGCCATGAAATTAAAAGATGCTTACTCCTTGGAAGGAAAGTTATGACCAACCTAGACAGCATATTAAAAAGCAGAAACATTACTTTGCCAACAAAGTTCCATCTAGTCAAGGCTGTGGTTTTTCCAGTAGTTACTTATGGATGTGAGAATTAGACTGTGAAGAAAGCGGAGTGCTAAAGAATCGATGCTTTTGAACTGTGGTATTGGAGAAGACTTTTGAGAGTCCCTTGGACTGCAAGGAGATCCAATCAGTCCATCCTAAAGAAGATCAGTCCTGGGTGTTCATTGGAAGAAGTGATGTTGAAGCTGAAACTCCGATATATTGGCCACCTGATGCGAAGAGCTGACTCATCTGAAAAGACCCTGATGCTGGAAAGGTTGAGGGCAGGAGCAGAAGGGGATGACAGAGGATGACATGGTTGGATGGCATCACCAACTCAATGGACATGAGTTTGGGTAAACTCTGGGAGCTGGTGATGGACAGGGAGGCCTGGCGTGCTG
Organism: Ovis canadensis; assembly: GCF_042477335.2. Classification (NCBI taxonomy): domain Eukaryota; kingdom Metazoa; phylum Chordata; class Mammalia; order Artiodactyla; family Bovidae; genus Ovis; species Ovis canadensis. Next base: position 68,584,164 of record NC_091250.1, read on the forward strand.
CAGTTCATGGGGTCGCAAAAAGTCAGACATGACTGAGTGAACTGAACTGAAGCGAAGAGGGGCAATGCATTCAAAGTTCAAGAAATTATATATGACTTGTTTAATTTTTAATAATTTCATTGTGATGTTTCCTTTTGTACCATTAGGCCATTTGCTGCCTGAGATTAACAAGCATGACTCAGACCACAGTACTCCACCAAACACTATTTTTAAAGCCAAAAATGGATGATTTCCACTGTTCCCTCCTTAGAGGCAAAATATATTAAAGAACATGCACTGTGCATCAAAATTTTGTTATATAATTCATTTTATGTCACCATCTTTTACATTATTAAATAACACCCAGATAATGTATTGATTTTGATTTCCCCTATTCATATATCTTGATTGCTAGAGAAGGTTGAAGAAATGAGTAGTGACTCAAAAACTTTGGCAGCAGGATGTTTCACCTTTCAGAAATTACTTAAGAGTTATTTAAAACCACTGGTGACACATTAGTAAGATTTTATCGGTACTAAAAGATGGAGAGATCCTTAGAGAAGAGGTTGTTGCCTAGAAATTTACTTTGGTGGTGTTTAGTTAGACAGAATTCTGAATTCTTCCTTTACCACTTATCTTTTGTATATGTTTACAATTAATTATTTTCTCAGAGATTTAGTTCTCCCATGTGAAAAATAGATAATATTAAGTCTATTTTAGAGTTTCTTTTTTTTAAGAATCCTATACCATTGAGTTTGGGGTTTGGAAAATTCTCTGTGAATTCTAGCTCCCTTTACCTTTAATTTCCAACACACTTCTGCCTCCCTCATTTTTGCCTCACTCAAGTTCTAGTTTTTGACCTTTTAAAATATTTTCAGTCAGGTTTCTGGTCCACTAATCACTTATTCCTGTGTCTATTTCTTTCTGAGTGTGAACACATACTATATCCTAAGTTTTCCTTGACTTTGACATTTTCACCTACCTTTTTCCATGTAACAATCCTAGAAAACTAACACAGGAACTAATGATAATTTTTTTTAAGTAATTTCACTCGTGAATAAAAAGATGAGGAAAATTAACAACTCTTAAATATTCCCATGAGCTTAAGTAATTAATGTATCTGACCATTATAACATAACATTGTATTATTTTCATTGATTCATCCAGTTGCATCTGATAAATATATAAATATATGCATGTGTATATTTTACATATATATACATAATAATTATACATACATACATACATATATATATATATATATATATATATACATAGATATGCACATGTGTGCTGTGTTGCTTCAGTCATATCTGATTCTGGGCAACTGTAGCCCACTAGGGTCCTCTTTCCCTGGGGATTCTCCAAGCAAGAATACTGGAGTAGGTTGCCATGCTCTCCTCCGGGGGATCTTCTGGACCCAGAGAACAAACACAGGTCTCATGTCTCCTGTATTGTCAGGTGGTTTCTTTACCACTAATACCACCTGGGAAGCTAATTGTCCTTAAACAGTTTATTCAGAAAAGTTATACTAGTAGATACCTGAATATTGAAACAGTCTTTCTCCACTGTTTTATACTTTTTACAATCTACTCTAAGTGACTACCTATTTTCCCCCAATCTCTCTGCTTGCTTTTGATACCTCTTGGGAAAAAAAACAAGTTTGAACTAATTTCTTATGGACACTGAATATCCCAACTATTCCTTGGAAACAACCCGATATACTCTTGAAATAGCAAACCCACATGCAAAGAAGAGTATTTTCCATGGCCTGTTAAAGTGAGGAAATGAAAATAGCTCAGTCGTGTCTGACTCTTTGCGACCCCATGGACTGTAGCCTGCCAGGCTCTTCTGTCCATGGAATTCTCCAGAATACTGGAATGGGTAGCCTATCCCTTCTCCAGGGGATCTTCCCAACCCAGGAATCAAACGGGGTCTCCTGCATTGCAGGCGGGTTCTTTACCAGTGGAGCTACCAGGGAAGCCCCTTGCCCACGAATTATTTTTATCATGATTTTTTTGTTTGTTTGTTTATTTCTGCTTTGGTCTCAAAGTGAACAAAAAGAAGACACCCATCCTGGCACTAATTTCTGAAATCTCAATTACTTTAAAACACCAGTCATGCTTCCACTCATGAATCTCAGATCACTTTGGGATCAGTAAATATAGGCTGGCTCAGCTGGGGAGCTTGGTTCATGTTTTGCTGGGTAAAACTTGCCATTTATTCATAGCTTCTGCTGCTTAATATTTAGTATTAATTCTTATTGATATTAATTTTATGCTTCCTGATTATTACTAATTCATACACAATTTTCAATTATAATGCTTCAAATTCACATATACATACAGAGTTTTAATTTTTAACATCATTCAACAAGTATTTTGTCTCATTTTGAAAGATGCAAAATTTTGAATATGCTAGCTTATTTAGTTATTCAAAGAGCCAAGATGAAGATCTGGAATTCATTTCAAGAGATATTTATATTTCTTTTCAAAATTGCAACATAATTTCTTTTCAAAATTGCAACATATTATGTTAATATTTAGAGCTTGAAAATAAAACCCTAGATTTGAGTTGTATGTTAAAGAATTAGAGTGGTGGACAAATAAATAACATTCTTTTACCTTAATGCCTAGAAAACATAGGACATACAGAATGGTCTAATAATTTGCTATAAATCAATAGAAACAAGATTTGAAGTAAAAAATGGGCAATCATATGGATATGAAATGCAAAACTGAAATTTCACTAATATTGGCATTCAAAGTTTATTTTAATAGAAATTGTGCACATAACTGGACTTAATATAATACTGACAGTACACATGACATTACCATAGCATGTGAATATAGGAGATTATAAATTTTGATGAACATGTTAATTCAATCATTCATTAACTCTTTTATTCAACACATACTGACAGATTTCAGCCCTCTTCTGGGTACTGTTCCAGGGCACACTGGATCCATACCAGCAACAGAGCTAAGATCCCTGCCCTCATGGAGCATATTTTCCAGTGGAATAAAAGTGAGTAGGCAAACAAGATAATGAGCTTCCCTGGTGGCTCAGACAGTAAATAATCTGCTTGCAATTCAGGAGATGCTGGTTTCATCCCTGGATTGTGAAGATTCCCCTGGAGAAGGGAATGTGTACTCACTTCAGTATTCTTTCTTGGAGAATCCCATGAACAGTGGAATCTGGTGGGCTACAACCCATGTGGTCCTAAAAAGTCGGACATGACTGAGCAACTAATATATACATACACATAGTTTAAACAAGATAATATCAGGTACAAAAAATGGCTTTGAACCATTAAGTTTCAAAGGACAAAATTGAGAAATATATTTTAGCACTGAATCATCTTAATAATTAAACAGAAAAACCCAAAGCTTAAATCTTTTATTTTCTTTGCCATGCTGGATTATAAACATATCTTCTAAATACAGTGATAATATCTGTTGACATGCATTAGTTTAACCAGTGATAGTCTATGGGTCTTTTATCTGGAAAATTTAAATATGCCCATTTTTAAAAGATGTATACTTTATATTAAAATGTTGCATCCTATGGCATGTACAATACTGTTATCAATCTTACACCACATATAATTATATTTCCTGGGAATTAAGCAATTTCAAATATTCTATATGGTATAAAAACCTATGAGAAGAGAGGGTGAAAAAAATGTGGATAAGAAAATTAAAATGTCTTTGTCTCTTACTAGTATTTCTATTTTTGATCCACCCTTATCTTCATTGTTCTTGTTAAACTTGATGAGAGTTGAGACAAAAGAACATTTGGATTCTTGAAGCTGAAAATATCTTTTGTAAAATAATCTTACTGCTGTTATAAGACATATCTTTTTGCATGTTCTATAATAAACAAGTTTTATAGGTTAATAGAAATGTATTAAAGAGTCGTATAGTGCAACTAATGAGAGTTGGAAAAATTCAAGAAAATCAATATACTGAATGCTTATTTACTATACAAAAATTTTCATGATGTGGGTAAAAATAGGCATTAAATGAATTTCACCATCTCGAGCTTACCCCTTAATTATGTTACAAATTACAAATTAGTTTAAATTTAAATAAAATATATCTTTTCATATTCCAAGAAAGGAAAATTTTCAAAACAGATTATCTTCAAGTCTGTTCAATTACAAAAGTATTTTTTCTTCTATGTACAATTCTGATGGAATAATATAATTTAATGAATTCATTCTCAAATGCCTGTCTCTGCCAAGGAACAATTTTAAAAAAATATATAAAATGAAATCTTATTATGTGTCACTAATCAAGGATGTACACATGTAGTCTGTTTTTAACAAGAGCTGGTACAAACAGTTTGCTGCCTTAGGAAGACAGCAAACTAACTTGAATATGAATCACTACAATGTCATCAAAAACTCTGCCTGTATCACAAATATTTTGGCTGGACCCCAAAGGTTCAGTTCATCCTAGGATTATGCTGTGCATGTCCAGATTTATTCTCTTTAAATCCATTTAAACAGCAGTTATTGTTCCTTTAATTTCTCAAATTGCCTTGCACATGTGCCTTTTATGGTTGGCCTGTGGTGATTTAAACTTTCTGGGGGAGAGCAAAGGGGTAGGAAATGGGAACTATACATAGAGTCTTTGTCTGGAATTGTTTAATTGGCTTAGAGAAAAAGGCAAAAGTAAACAATGTTTTTAATTATAAGCAGCAAGATGCTCTCCTAAAATTGCTCTTCTGTTCTCTCAAATGTTTTGTATGTGTATAATCATAAACTTTCAGAACCCTAAACATTGTCCACCATAGGCCCTCTACTGAATGGTTCAATGTTACTTTTTGTTGAAAGAAGTAGTAACATTTTTGTCAGACTTCTAGAATCTCAGCAGTTTATAGATACTCAGAATTAATCTAGTAATCTATTTTTAACCAATATATGCTTAAGTGAGTGAGTGAAAATGGCTCAGTCATGTCCAACTCTTTGAGACCCCATAATCTATACAGTCCATGGAATTCTCCAAGCTAGAATACTGTAGTGGGTAGACTTGCTCTTCTCCAGGGGATCTTTCCAAACCAGGGATTAAACCCAGGTCTCCCACATTGCATGTGAATTCTTTACTAGCTGAGCCACAAGGGAAGCCTAACTACTAAAAAAAAATGAAGTCTTTACTTAAAAGTAAAATAAATTTCAATAATGTTAAATACAAACAACGCTTATATATAATATCTATTAGCCAACATGTGGTAATAGTTTTCAGTTGATTTTAATGTTTTAAGAAGATTTTTAGAAGTGTAGTAATCTAGGCAATGATCAGAAATTCATGGAAATTGGATTGCTTTCTTATAAGAAGGAAGGGTAATTATTAAGAAATAATCTTTCTTTACTTCCTTAGTCGAGGTGATTTCTCTAGTAAACAATTCTTGCCTTGGTTCTATGTCTTTTGTTAGGTTGTGTTCTCTCTGCTTTCCTTTCTTCATCGAAACCAATTTCCTTTCCTATTCTGTCTGACAAGCTAATTATACCACTAGCAATATGACTATAATTGTGATGAGCAATAAAGAGCTTTCCTAAGTTCAATATAAAATATTTTAAAATACATGCTGTGGATAGTTATCTGATTCTTTGTTGTTTAATCTTATTCTATTTTTAGCCAGACTCAAGCTACATGTTTTCTCTTCATTAATGTAGAAATGCATCCTACCTGAGGATCACAGTTTATGCCTGTTTGAATTAATTTTCCCCTTTTCAGTTCAGTTCAATTCAGTCGCTCAGTCGTGTCCGACTCTTTGCGACCCCATGAATCGCAGCACGCCAGGCCTCCCTGTCCACCACCAACTCCCGGAGTTCACTCAGACTCGCGTTCATGGAGTCAGTGATGCCATCCAACCATCTCATCCTCAGTCGACTCCTCCTTCTCCTGCCCCCAATCCCTCCCAGCATCAGAATCTTTTCCAATGAGTCAACTCTTCACATGAGGTGGCCAAAGTACTGGAGTTTCAGCTTTAGCATCATTCCTTCCGAAGAAATCCCAGGGTTGCTCTTCAAAATGGACTGGTTGGTTCTCCTTGCAGTCCAAGGGACTCTCAAGAATCTTCTCCAACACCACAGTTCAAATGCATCAATTCTTCCGCACTCAGCCTTCTTCACAGTCCAACTCTCACATTCATACATGACTGCTGGAAAAACCATGGCCTTGACTAGACGGACCTTAGTCGGCAAAGTAATGTCTCTGCTTTTGAATATGCTATCTAGGGTGGTCATAACTTTTCTTCCAAGGAGTGAGCGTCTTTTAATTTCATGGCTGCCGTCACCATCTGCAGTGGTTTTGGAGCCCCCAAAAATAAAGTCAGCCTCTGTTTCCATTGTTTCTCCATCTATTTCCCATGGAATGATGGCACCGGATGCCATGATCTTCGTTTTCTGATTGTTGAGCTTTAAGCCAACTTTTTCACTCTCCTCTTTTACTTTCATCAAGAGGCTTTTTAGTTCCTCTTCACTTTTTCCCCTTTTACGACAGTGTATAACATAGCCTTATGTTAAAAATGCTCAACAAAGATGTATAAACGAATAATCTGTGCGTCAAATGAATTAATGCATATAAAAACAGATAAAAGTAGAGTCTTTAATTTGTTATTCAGATCTAAAAGTATGACTTATAAGGAAATGCATACATGGATATATATGTATGTATTTTATACATTAATATGAAAATTACCATAAGATTGAGATTCTATTTTATTAAATTTTATAAATGTATTATATATATTACATATATATAGTATATATAAAACATATATAATATATATTAAATGCAATATATCTATTAAATATATTTCAATTGTTTTCCTTTATTCCTACTGGACTGATGAGTCTTCTGAATCTTGTTAAACTTGTCTGTATAGTAAGGGCAAATATATGTTATTTTTATGACAGTCATCATCAAGAATCACACTTTCTGTATCTCATATGTCACGAATTTGCCAAGGATGCTAAATGAGGGATGAATTGATTACATGATCTATTTCTCCATCTGTCTGCCTGTCTCTGTGTCTTCTACAGCCATCTCTTTATCTGCTCATTATCAATAGTTTATATTTTCTCTGCAGAACATGTCATGCTGATTCAGAGAAAAGATGTTCTTAGAGATCTTTTACAACAAACTAGGTTGTATGTATGCATATATATATTGGTCTCTGTACTGTAAGGAAGATGGATATTGAATTGAGAAGACATGCACTTTCGGGATCAAGATGTAACTCAGCTGGATTATATTTCTCTAGAGAGTGCTTTGATTATACAATTTGATTACCTTTCAATTTGAATCTTCTGATTCACATGTTATCTAAATTAATCTTTCCTGATGGGCAGCTCATTTGGCCTCATACTCACTGTTTGCACTGCCAAAAACATATAATAGTTCATTGTTTTAAGCTTCAAATTATTAATGGTATTTTGAAAACCCTTATAACTTTATTACTTTTCTCCAACCAAGAGCCATGATTTGAAAATGCCTCATTTTAAGGCTTATTAATTAAAAGATTTTCACTAATTAATACATTCAACAGTGAATAGCCCTGTTATATTCTAAATATGCTCAGACCATGCTTAATCTGGAAAACCATAAATTATACTTTCAACTCTTATTTACTTAGCAATAACTACACTTCATGCACTGTGGTTTCTGGCTTCTTTTTTTTAATGTTTTAATTAGATCACAGTAGAAATTATTGAAATTAAAATATGGGATCTCTTAACCATTATTTTGTCTAAAAGTCATCTGAAATAAAATGTCTTAGCATTTAAAAATCCACCCAACCTGGTAAGGAAATACAAATTTCCTTGCCATGTTGCGTTCCTCACGAGGTTGTGCAAACATATATTATTCAGGTATTCTGGTTTCTCAAAAGCGGAGATTTGAAGTCCGCTGAGAACTAGCGGAATGGTAAAATTCTTGTCTATATGATTATCTCAAGTCCACAGATTGAAGCTTGGGGAACTAAAGTAAAACTTATTCTTTAATTTCCTTTTTTTTTTTTTTTTTGGAAAGTACCTTAACAAATGTAACCCATAACATAAGAGATTGTGATCTAAATATACAAACTATTTTCCTAAGTACTTTAGCCTAAACCTTCATATGTTTCATCTATTTTATAGTCACTTTATTGAGGCCTGAATTTTCCATGGGACTAGATAGGCTTCTATGGGAGTTATTATATAATGGATAAGAGATATTATGTATGAGCAAGATTTTTACTCACTATTTTTTAATCAGTTATTTTACTCAGTTATTTTTGAAATAAAAAGTGACTTTTATAATGTCTTAAAAGTACAGAAAATTTACTAAAATATATGATACAAGATAAATTATAAAACAATTTCTAATGAAAATTTTACTAAAGGTTTGCCAAGAAATAAAAATGTTGTTGAAGTATACCAAAGCCTTAAGAAGGCTGTACATGAAAGACATACTTTATATGAAAAAATAGAAAAAATAGTCCCATTATCATTGCTTTGGGCTTCCCTGGCAGTTTAGCTGGTAAAGAATCCACTTGCACTACAGGAGACCCTGGTTCAATCCCTGGATTGGGAAGATCGCTTGGAGAAGGGGTAGGCTACCCACTGCAATATTCTCGTCTTCTCTAGTGGCTCAAATGGTAAAGGATCCACCTGCAATGTGGGAGACCTAGTTTGATCCCTGAGTTGTGAAGATCTAGGTTTGATCCTTGGTTTAGGAAGTTCCCCTGCAGGATGGCAACCCACTCTAGTGTGCTTGCCTGGAGAATCCCCCTTTCCAGAGGAGCCTTGCTCTTGATCCATGGGCTACAGTCCATGGTGTTGCAAGGAGTAAACATAACTGAGCAATTAAGCACAGCAGAGCGTCATTGTTTACCCCAATTTTGTATTTTTTAAAGTTTGAGAGATTGGCATGCAGGCTTCCATAAAAAGTGTTAGGAAGCAATATCTCACTTAAAAGCAATATCTCACTTCAGTTGTTCTCTTAACACTCAAAATTTATCGCCTCAGCATTCTTTAGGTTTCATAGAGCTAACCTAACATAATTCTATTTACTTTTATTTACCCAACAAATGACAAGGCTGTATTTAATGTTGGTTTAACTTATCACTGGTAAAATAGAGATATGATTTTATAGCATCAGGCCAGACTGTATTTAAAAGTGAACTTTGATAGGATCCCTTGCAATGCTTTTCCTATTATAACTGAAAGTATTGATTTTGAAAGATTTTGCTCAGGGAAACACTTGGTTCTTCTGGGTATATCAAGTGTATACTTAACAATGGCACAAACACATTGTGCTACAAACTTGAACTTTGTGGGTGTAAATAATAGTAACCAAAGCCAACAACTACAAAAAAATCACTCTGGAAATGTTTTAGCCCAATAAAAGTATAAAACTTAGAATGTGTGATTTGATTCAATAAATTTGTAGATGAATGGAATTTTGGAGTACTAGCCTGATAATCAGATGCCATTGTGAGAGGAATTATAATAACACCTCATAAATTTGTTATAGGGAATAAACACATAAAAGCACAAGTTGGAAAAACTCAATAAATGTTAGTTGTGAAAAATATTTATAGTTTACATAAATGGACTTGAAGCACTGTGTGTGTTCCATGAAGCCCATATAAAGTTTTAAGCTTCTTTCTTTGTCTTGGCTGCCAAGAGGTGAGGTTATTTTAAATTATAGAAATACAGATTAAATTTAGATGCAATCTTTTTTTTTTTTGCCTTCTAGACATCATGTGAGGATCCTTTTTATAAGAGAAACTATTTCTTGATTGTCCTTTAACAGATTTCTATGGTGAGCTGACCTGTGGTGGCTTACGGATGCCAAGATTGAAAAATAGAGACTGAAACTGAAGTACATTGTTAGGGGAAGACTCAAAAGATAAGTAGATATAAAAGTGTGTACATAATTTAAGTGGTGTCAAAGTCAGAGTTGAGAAAGCTGAATTTGGTCATCAAGTTCAAGAAAATAGTATAAGATCATATATATAACTAAAATAGTCAGAAACCCAATAGACAATGAGATGCATCAAGAAGAAAAAAATAGACTGGAATAAAGAAATGGTTTTAAAGATTTACTGTGAGTCAGGCTGGAGGCATGAAACTCCTTTTCATTAATAGCCTACTTTGTAGCACCAATCTTTATTTTAATCTTACTGATTGTGTACTTAATGTTAAATTGCATCCCTTTAATCTTCTCTCCCTTGCCTGTCTTCCCTGAATGTCTAGGTATCACATTTACGTGCAATCTTTCATGCATAAATTATAGTATAGCTATGCTGTTTACTATGAATCAGTTATAATTGATTTAAAGTATAAGCATGGTATAAGTATTAAAATAAAATAAATTAACAGTTACATGACTGTAAAAAGGTAAGGCAAATTCTCAGCAAACAAATGTGTAGAATCAATAACAGTAACATTTATTCTCTGTTAGAATACAAATAGATGAATGGATTCATTTATGGATATTTTAAGTAAGACAATGTTAAACCAGGTGAGGGAGAATAATACATTCAAAAGATTATGACAGACTTCCCTGGTGATACAATGGATGAAAATCCACCCACTGAGGAAGGGGACACAGGTTTGATTCCTGGTCTGGGAAGATTCCACATGCCGCAGAACAACTACACCCCTGTACCACAACTATTGAGCCTTTGCACCACAACTACTGAAGCCAGCACACCCTAGATCCTACACTCTGCAAGAAACCACTGCAATGAAAAGCCCACAAACCACAATGATGAGTAGCCCCGCTCGCAACAGTCAGAGAAAGCCCATGCACAGTAACGGAGACCCAGTGCAGCCAGCAATTAAAACAAACAAACAAAAAAAGTAGGATGAAGGGGTTCATGTCATTGCCATATGCAAGTTGCTGATGGAACTACTCTGAAACAACCAAGTGGATGCTTCTTCTAGAGGCTGGATGGAAACTAGTTGAATATGCAGAGTATACATTCAAATGGTAAAGAGAAATAGAATATGCATGAGTGCTAGAGCAGGATACTTTAGGTGAATATCCCTATGCTGTCATTTTTTTTACTATTTCTGGGCAAGTCACTAACCTATGCTAAGCTTCAAATTCTTGATCTATAAGATAAAGATAAAATAATGACTAATTATAGCAATAGAAAGTGAGTGAAGTGAAGTCACTCAGTTGTGTCCAACTCTTTACGACCCCATGGACTGTAGCCTACCAGGCTCTGTCTGTGGGATTTTCCAGGCAATAGTACTGGAGTGGATTGCAATTTCTTCTCCAGGGAATCTTCCCTCCCCAGGGATCGAACCCGGGTCTGCCACATGGTAGAAAGCCGCTTTACCAATTGAGCCACCAGGGAAGACCAATATACAAGGGTTAAATAATTTATGAGTTTATATATCTAAATGTAAGTGTGACAGATAGTCAATATATATTATTTATGGTTTTTCAAATTTTAGTCATTGACACTATTCTGAGTCTCTTGTAACAAAAATGTTAATTAGTTTTTAAGTTGTAGCTTATTTTAGTGGATTTTCTGATACATTTTTAAACTTGTAGCATGGATAGAGGTTCCTGACATTGTACAGGAGACAGAGATCAAAACCATCCCCATGGAAAAGAAATGCAAAAAAGCAAAATGGCTGTCTGGGGAGGCCTTACAAATAGCTGTGAAAAGAAGGGAAGTGAAAAACAAAGGAACAAAGGAAAGAAATAAGCATCTGAATGCAGAGTTCCAAAGAATAGCAAGGAGAAATAAGAAAGCCTTCTTCAGCTATCAATGCAAAGAAATAAAGGAAAACAACAGAATATGAAAGACTAGAGATCTCTTCAAGAAAATTACAAACACCAAGGGAATATTTCATGCAAAGATGGGCTCAGTAAGGACAGAAATGGTCTGGACCTAACAGAAGCAGAAGATATCAAGAAGAGGTGGCAAGAATACACAGAAGGACTGTACAAAACAGATCTTCATGACCAAGGTAATCACGATGATGTGATCACTCACCTAGAGCCAGACATCCTGAATGTGAAGTCAAGTTGGCATTAGAAAGCATCACTATGAGCAAAGCTAGTGGAGGTGATGGAATTCCAGTTGAGCTATTTCAAATCCTGGAAGATGATGCTGTGAAAGTGCTACACTCAATATGCCAGCAAATTTGGAAAGCTCAGCAGTGGCAACAGGACTGAAAAAGGTCAGTTTTCATTCCAATCCCAAAGAAAGGCAATGCCAAAGAATGCTCAAACTACCGCAAAATTGCACTCATCTCACACGCTAGTCAGAAAACGCAACAGCAATGCACTCTTGCCTGGAGAATTCCATGGACGGAGAAGCCTGACAGGCTACAGTCCAAGGGGTCCTAAGAGTCGGAGACGACTGAGTGACTTCACTTTCACTTTTCATTTCATGCATTGGAGAAGGAAATGGCAACCCACTCCAGTATTCTTACCTGGAGAATCCCAGGGACAGAGGACCCTGTTGGGCTGCTGTCTATGGGGTTGCACAGAATTGGACATGACTGACATGACTTAGCAGCAGCAGTAACACGTGCTAGTAAAGTAATGCTCAAAATCCTCCAAGCCAGGCTTCAGCAATATATGAACCATGACTTCCAGATGTTCAAGCTGGTTTCAGAAAAGGCAGAGGGACCAGAGATCAAATTGCCAACATCCGCTGGATCATGGAAAAAGGAAGAGAGTTCCAGAAAAAGATCTATTTCTGCTTTATTGACTATGCCAAAGCCTTAGACTGTGTGGATCACAATAAAATGTGGAAAATTCTTCAAGAGATGGGAATACCTGAGCACCTGACCTTCCTTTTGAGAAACCTGTATGCAGGTCAGGAAGCAACAGTTAGAACAGGACATGGAACAACAGACTGATTCCAAATAGGAAAAGGAGTACATCAAGGCTGTATACTGTCATCCTGCTTATTTAACTTCTATGCAGAGTACATCATGAGAAACGCTGGGCTGGAAGAAGCACAAGCTGGAATCAAAATTGTCAGGGGAAATAGCAATAACCTCAGATATGCAGATGATACCACCCTTATGGCAGAAAGTGAAGAGGAACTAAAAAGCCTCTTGATGAAAGTAAAGAGGAGAGTGAAAAAGTTGGCCTAAAGCTCAACATTCAGAAAACGAGGATCATGGCATCTGGTCCCATCACTTCATGGGAAATAGATGAGGAAACAGTGTCAGACTTTATTTCTGGGGGCTCCAAAATCATTGCAGATGACGATTGCAGCCATGAAATGAAAAGACGATTACTCCTTGGAAGGTAAGTTACGACCAACCTAGATAGCATATACAAAAGCACAGATGTTACTTTGCCAGCACAGGTCTGTCTAGTCAAGGCTATGGTTTTACCAGTGGTAATGTATGGATGTGACAGTTGGACTGTGAAGAAAGCTCAGGGCCGAACAATTAATGTTTTTGAACTGTGGTGTTGGAGAAGACTTTTGAGAATCCCTTGGATTGCAAGGAGATCCAACCAGTCCATTCTAAAGGAGATCAGTCCTGGGTGGTCTTTGGAAGAACTGATACTAAAGCTGAAACTCCAAGACTTTAGCCACCTCATGTGAAGAGTTGATTTTTTGGAAAAGACCCTGATGATGGGAGGGATGAGGGCAGGAGGAGAAGGGGACGACAGAGGATGAGGTGGCTGGATGGCATCACCGACTTGATGGACAGGAGTTTGAGTGAACTCTGGGAGTTGGTGATGGACAGGGAGGCCTGGAGTGCTGCAATTCATGGAGTCACAAAGAGGTGGACACAACTGAGCGACTGAACTGAAGTGAACTGAACCGAGCAAAAATAAAATAGAAACTGGAATAATAGCATTTCAATATTTGGCTAAAATCACCTGAATTGTGATAACTTATTAAGCATAAAGAATTTAGATGTTTACAGAATTCTGAAGGGGTAACTGGGTTTGGCAGATAGAGTGAATTAAGAGTATCAATTACAGGGATCTGATAAACATAAAAACAGGATAGATGACTCAAAACAAAATTTCAGAAGATTTTAAATAATTCTTAATCCTGACTACATACAAATCATACTACATTCAGTCACTTCAGTTCAGTTCAGTTCAGTTGCTCAATCGTGTCTGACTCTTTGCGACCCCATGAATCAAAGCACGCCAGGCCTCCCTGTCTATCACCAACTCTCGAAGTTCACTCAGACTCAAGTCCATCGAGTCAGTGATGCCATCCAGCCATCTCATCCTCTGTCATCCCCTTCTCCTCCTGCCCTCAATCCCTTCCAGCATCAGAGTCTTTTCCAAAGAGTCAACTCTTCACATGAGGTGGCCAAAGTACTGGATTTTCAACTTTAACATCGTTCCTTCCAAAGAACACCCAGGGCTGATCTTCAGAAAGGACTGGTTGGATCTACTTGCATTCCAAGGGACTCTTCAGAGTCTTCTCCAACACCACAGTTCAAAAGCATCCATTCTTCCAAATCATCCCACCCTCTTCCTCTCCCACACAGTCCAAAAGACTGTTAACATGCTATCTAGGTTGGTCATAACTTTCATTCCAAGGAGTAAGTATCTTTTAATTTCACGGCTGCAATCACCATTTGCAGTGAATTTAGAGCCCAAAAAAATAGTCTGACTCTGTTTCCACTGTTTCCCCATCTATTTCCCATGAAGTGATGGGACCGGATGCCATGATCTTAGTTTTCTGAATGCTGAGCTTTAAGCCAACTTTTTCACTCTCCTCTTTCACTTTCATCAAGAGGCTTTTTAGTTCCTCTTCACTTTCTGCCATAAGGGTGATGTCATCTGCATATCTGAGGTTATTGATATTTCTCCTAGCAATTTTGATTCCAGAAAGTCTTCTTCCAGTCCAGCGTTTCTCATGATGTACTCTGCATAGAAGTTAAATAAGCAGCGTGACAGTATACAGCTTTGACGCACTCCTTTTCATTTTTGGAACCAGTCTGTTATTCCATGTCCTGTTCTAACTGTTGCTTCCTGACCTGCATACAGACTTCTCAAGAGGCAGGTCAGGTGCTCAGGTATTCCCATCTCTTGAAGAATTTTCCACAGTTTATTGTGATCCACACGGTCAAAGGCTTTGGCATAGTCAATGAAGCAGAAATAAATGTTTTTCTGGAACTCTCCTGCTTTTTCGATGATCCAGCGGATGTTGGCAATTTGATCTCTGGTTCCTCCACCTTTTCTAAAACCAGCTTGAACATCAGGAAGCTCACGGTTCACGTATTGCTGAAGCCTGGCTTGGAGAATTTTGAGCATTACTTTACTAGCATGTGAGATGAGTGAAACTGTGCAGTAGTTTGAACATTCTTTGGCATTGCCTTTCTTTGGGATTGGAATGAAAACTGACCTTTTCCAGTCCTGTGGCCACTGCTGAGGTTTCCAATTTTGCTGGCATATTGAGTGCAGCACTTTCACAGCATCATCTTTCAGGATTTAAAATAGCTCAACTGGAATTCCATCACCTCCAGTAGCTTTGTTCGTAGTGATGCTTTCTGAGGCCCACTTGATTTCACATTCCAGGATGTCTGGCTCTAGGTGAGTTATCATACCATTGTGATTATCTGGGTCGTGAAGATCTTTTTTGTACAGTTCTTCCGTGTATTCTTGCCATCTCTTCTTAATATCTTCTGCTTCTGTTAGGCCCATACCATTTCTGTCCCTATCAAGCCCATATTTACATGAAATATTCCCTTGGTGTCTCTAATTTTCTTGAAGAGATCTCTAGTCTTTCCCATTCTGTTGTTTTCCTCTATTTCTTTGTATTGATCACTGAGGAAGGCTTTCTTATCTCTTCTTGCTATTCTTTGGAACTCTGCATTCAGATGCTTATATCTTTCTTTTTCATCTTTGCTTTTCACTTCTCTTCTTTTCACAGCTATTTGTAAGGCCTTCCCAGACAGCCATTTTGCTTTTTTGCATTTCTTTTACAAGGGGATGGTATTGATCCCTGTCTCCTGTACAATGTCACGAACCTCAGTCCATAGTTCATCAGGGATTCTATCTACCAGATCTAGTCCCTTAAATCTATTTCTCACTTCCACTGTATAATCATAAGGGATTTGATTTAGGTCATACCTGAATGATCTAGTGGTTTTCCCTACTTTCTTAAATTTAAGTCTGAATTTGGTAATAAGGAGTTCATGATCTGAGCCACAGTCAGCTCTTGGTTTTGCTTTTGTTGACTATATAAAACTTCTTCATCTTTGGCTGCAAAGAGTATAATCAATCTGATTTCTGTGTTGGCCATCTGGTGATGTCCATGTGTAGAGCCTTCTCTTGTGTTGTTGGAAGAGGGTGTTTGCTATGACCAGTGCATTTTCTTGACAAAACTCTATTAGTCTTTGTCCTGCTTCATTCTGTATTCCAAGGGCAAATTTGCCCGTTACTCCAGGTGATTCTTGACTTCCTACTTTTGCATTCCAGTCCCCTATAATGAAAAGGACATCTTTTTGGAGTGTTAGTTCTAAAAGATCTTGTAGGTCTTCATAGAACCATTCAACTTCAGCTTCTTCAGCGTTACTGGTTGGGGCATAGACTTGGATTATTGTGATACTGAATGGTTTGCCTTGGAAACAAACCAAGATAGGCTAAACTCCAATACAAAATTAAAAGCTTAACTTAAAAGATGATGCTGATCAGTGCATCAGTGACCAATTTCAAGATGACTGTCAGAACTGACTGCACAGTTTCTGCAGGTAGCCCCCTCCCTTGGTCTATAAAAGCTCTTCCCCACTGATTTATCAGTGGGAGGAGTTGGCCTTTGGACAGGTGCATACAGACTGTGACATTTCTTAGAGTTTAAGTGTCATAGAGTAACTCATACCATACCATAAACAAAATATGTCTGCAGCAGTTTATTACAAGGAGATTTACAGCTTTAGGTGGGGACAGGAGGATGGAAAAAGCAAATAAAGTTTAACTTATTGTTAAGAAAATCTAGACATATTCTTAAAATTCTTCCGAGCATAGTTGGACCGCAAGTCATACTTGATGAAAACTGTCTATGCCTATGTTTATGGTGGATTATTTTTTTTTAATTGTTAAAAACAAAATATCATATTTCAACCCCAAAGTAACATTTCATTGGTTTAAATATGTTGTATTAGTCAGGGTTCTCTAGAGAATGAGAACTAACAGGAGGCATACAGATGGATAACAGATCTATAGATATCTCCTATGTTTCACATATTTCATGAATATCCAATATAGC
Organism: Ovis canadensis; assembly: GCF_042477335.2. Taxonomy (NCBI): domain Eukaryota; kingdom Metazoa; phylum Chordata; class Mammalia; order Artiodactyla; family Bovidae; genus Ovis; species Ovis canadensis. The sequence continues at coordinate 68,601,360 of NC_091250.1, forward strand.
CTATATATCTTAGAGCTTTATTATAAGAAACTGGCTCATATGACATGTAGGCTGAGATGTCCCAAGATCTGTAGTGAATAAATTGGAGACCTGGGAGAGACAATGTTTTCAGTCCAAGTCCTGAGAACCAGGGGAGCTGATGGTATAAATTATAGTCTAAAGGCTGATGGATTCAAAACCCAAGATAAGTAAATGTTTCAGTTTGACTGTGAAGACCAGAAGAGACAAATGTCCTAGTTCAAATCCATCAAAGAGGAAGAGTTCCCTTTCAGGCTTTTTTGTTCTATTTAGGTTTTCAATTGATTAGATGAGGCCCAGCCATATCAAGGAAGGCAATTTACTTTCCTCAATCTACTATTCAAATGTTAATCTCATCTATAAAAACCCTCACAGACATATACTCAGAACAGTGTTTGGCCAAATATCTGGGCACCCAAGTGGCTCAGCCAAGCTGACATATAAAATTTACTAACACATAGGTTTATTGAATTTTACACATGAATGCAGAATCTGTCTCTCAATATCTTTTTCTCTCCCTCTTTACATTTTTATAAAAATAACTTTGTTGGTGGTTAAGTGATTTTTTTTGCTTGTTTTTAATATCAGAAAGAGTTGTAACTAACTCTAACTACATTAAAAGTATGGTTTGCAAGAGAATAATAAAGAAACAAATTTCAGCAGTTTACTTTGATGGAGAACATAGAAATTTGAAACAACAGTCCATTATTTGTATTATCGTTATCTGACAAAGTATTGTTTGATCAATAAATAATAATAACTCACATTTATTAGAAAAGAAGCAAAAATATGCTAACTGCCTTCTACATTGGCTGGAGTATCACAGAATATGATATTTTCAACTGACAAAAACACCAGAATATTAGCTTGGAAGTCACCAGGAAATAGTAACTCACTTCATATCTGAAAGTTTAATAATGTTTCTGTTTGTGAAGGGATACTACCTGAAAGAATGGAAAATCAACATACTGTATTAAAATTTAGTTATTCTCAAGAAACTAGTATCAATTTACTAATCTCTGTATTTCTCACAGCCTTATGAATATCTGGTGACATTTTTTTCTATCTTGAAGCCCAAGTTGTATCAATTAGGCATTTATTTTGCATGGTTATCATATTTCTGAGGAAAGCTTTCCTCAGGAAGTGGACTCTGCTAATTTTAAGATGGACAGAGATATATTTTATTATCTGTATGTTTCTAGGGAATGAACACCAAAACAAAGCACTCTGGCTGTGATGTAGATAGGCAGAATTTGGAACAATACTTTCCAACCTCAAATGCCTGCACACATTTGTATCACATGAGGTTTCTAACAAAGTTATGTGTTTCTAAATGTAGAAACACAATCCATGGACTGTCCATACAAACACTTCAGTCATTGACAAAGGCTGAAAACAAGTGGATCTCTAGTGGAAGTATAGAAAGAATATTTAATGAGGAAATTTATGAATAGGGAAAATGGAAAACTATTTTTCCTAAAATGAATGAGTTAGTGAATGTACCTTGGAGAAAACTAGATGCTTTTACTTAATAGCTTATTGGAACTTGATTTTTCTCCTTTATGATAGTAAAATGGCCATCTTTATATTCCTTATATTGATTTCATTGGGTTTCCATGGTGGCTCATTGGTAAAGAATCTATCTGCCAGTGTAGGAGATGGCAGGTTTGACTGTTATGCCAGAAGATTTCATAGAGAAAGAAATGATATGTCACTCCAGTATTCTTGCCTGAGAAATCCCATGGACAGAGAAGCCTGGTGAGCTACAGTCTATGGGGTCACAAAAGAGTCACACACGACTGAGTGACTAAAAACAGCAATCTATCTCATTAAGTAAACTGACATGTGAAACTGCCTAGACACTTGGTGTGGGCATTATAGGTAGCTCTTTAATATACCATTGAATTTTAAAATGATTTTTTCAAGGGAATGCATTTTAAGAAAGCTTTGAAATATTGACTTATGCTTTGAAATCCATAATTCATATACAATAATATTTCCTTAGATGCAGGAATTAGAAATTTTTAGATCTTAAGAGCATGATGATGCAGTCTAAAATATTCAAAGTGAAAATGTCAGTCATTCAGTTGTGTCTGACTCTTTGCAACTCATAACTGAATTTCCAATTTGGAAACTATCTCCCAATATATAGTAAAAGTAAAGGACCTAAAATGAGCTCCTCTAATAACAATGCAGCTTATCAAATACTCACTCTTTTGTCTAAGCATTTATTGAGATGTTTTATAGGTATAACACTGTAATCAATCCTTTAATATGAAAACAATAGAAAATATAGTCTTTAATTTCAGAAAGCATGAAATTTATTTGTGCAGACCATAAAGACTACAAAAAATCTATAATGCACGTTAAATGTTAGCTGGATCATGGTGTTTTAGAAATAATAACATTGATATTATTTAATGATGCAATGGTAATAAATCTGAAATTAAAAGGTATTTTACTGCTTAAACTGAAAACATTCAGATTTTTTTGTTTCCAAAAAATAGTTGCTGTTTTCTCCAAAATGTAAAATGTCACATTGATCTTTCAATTTAACAATTAAAATGATTTTGAAAACATGAATATTTATTATCTCAACACATGCTAAAATATATTTTAAAAATTTCAAATTTATTCTTGATATCAGTTCAGTTCAGTTCAGTCACTCAGTTGTGTCCGACTCTTTGTGACCCCATGAATGACAGCACACCAGGCCTCCCTGTCCATCACCAACTCCCGGGGTTCACTCAAACTCATATCCATAGAGTCGGTGATGCCATCCAGCCATCTCATCCTTGGTCTTCCCCTTCTCCTCCTGCCCCCAATCCCTCCCAGCATCAGAGTCTTTTACAGTGAGTCAACTCTTTGCATGAGGTGGCCAAAGTATTGGAGTTTCAGCTTCAGCATTCTTGATATATTTCTTATTAAACTATAAATTATATTTAGCATAATACAGTATAGTTTTATCATACCAATAGTTAATATTACATACAGTGATGGTACATTAGAAGAATTCTAAGTAAAATTAGGAATAGATAAAGAATTGTTAAGGTCATCACTATGATTTAAATGTATTTTTTTCTTTCTAACTTGTAAAATATAACAAGAAACAAAGTAAGAAGTATTAGAGAAAGAAACATCCTTTCTGAAAGATCAAACATTTTTGCCTATCTAGAAAACACAATGCAACAATCTATGAAAGATATTAGAATTAAAGTAATTCATTAATCACAGTTGAAAAATAAATAACATAGGTTAGCAGGTATACCATTATATTTATCTATTGCTGCATTAAAAGTTGTCCCCAAATCTAGCAGTTGAAGACAACAAACATTTATTATTTCAGTTTCTGAGAGTCAGAAATATGGAAGCTGCTTAGCTGGGTGAATCTGGCTCACAGTCTCTTAAGAGGTTGCAGTCAAGCTGTCAGCCTGGTCTGCAGCCAACTCAAGACTGCACTAGAGTTTAAGTATATGTTTCTATGCTCACATGATGTAGTTGTTGGTAAGGTTCAGTTCCTCACAAACTGTTTGAGAAAGATACATAGAGAGGCATAAAGCCCGAAGGGGAAGCCCCAGTCCAGATCAATCTCAGAACTGACATGCCATAACTTCTGCCATATATCATTAGTCATCCAGATCAACCCTAGTACAGTACAGTAGAAGTCTATCTATGTGTTAGTTCTGGGAGTTACAGGTTGTTAGACAATTTGGAGGCTGCAGAGATAGCAGTCGGAAAATAAAATCACACATACATTCACAAAATTCATAAACAAAGTAAATATACAGATCTTCCTCAACTTACAATGGGCTTACATCCTTTTAAACCCATCATGTTAAAAATATCATGAATTTAAATGCTTTTAATACACCTAACTTATCAAACAAAGTAGCTTAGCCCAGTTCACTTTAACCTTGCTCAGAGCACTTACATCAGGCTAAGTGGGATGAAACCATCTACACAAAGTCTATTTTATAATAAAATATTGGATATTTCATGTAATACATTGAATGCTATTCTGAAAGAGAAAAACAGAATGCTTGTGTGGGTACAGAATGGTTGTAAGTGTGTTCAGTTTTACTCTTGCTATCATCGACTGACTCCAGTCATGGCTCTCTGCTGCCACCCACAATCGCTAGAGAGGATGGTCCTGAAATCACCAGCCCCAGGAAAGATCAAAGTTCAAAGTACAGTTTATACTGAATATATATTGCTTTTGCACCATCCTAAAGTTAAAAATCATAAGTTAAACCACTGAGAGTTTAGAACCATCTGATTGTATGTATCAAAGGTGTATTTATTATGGGCTTCCCAGGTGGTGCTAGTGGTAAAGAATCAGTTTGCCAATGCAAGAGATGCAGCTTTGATCCCTGAATTGGGAAGATCCCTTGGAGAAGGGAATGGCAACCCACTCCACTATTCTTGCCTGGAAAATCCTATGGACAGAGCAACATGGAGAGCTAAAGTCCTGAGGTTTCAAATAGTTTGACATGACTGAGCAATTGACCACCCCTGAAGTACCTTCATTCTCTAATTCATAGCCACAGGCCACATTGACTATTTTTTCCTCAGTTTCACTCACTACCTTTAAAGTGCCAAGAAGCCACATGTGGCTACTAGCTACCAAATTGACTAGCACAGAGGTACAGAATATTTCTTTCATCATAAAGAGGTAACTTACATCATGACCATGAGGAATAAAGAGAAAACACTTCAAAATACAAAAGTCTGTGATGACCCAGAGGGATGGGATGAGGGTGGAAGGGAAGCTCAAGAGTGAGAGGATATCTGTATACTTATAGCTGTTTCATGTTGTTGTACAGCAGAAACTAACATAACATTGTAAAGCAATTATACTCCAATTAAAAAATAAATTAACAAAATAACAATTGATGCAAGTTTTTAAAAACACTTTTGTGTGATTATATCATGTAGATAAAAAGAGACCAAGAAAAAGTGAGTTTTGCTCACTTTTTGTTTAATAGAATAGAGCTCAGATACTGGAAGAGCTCTAGGGAAAAAAAAGAAAAGAAAGCTAACTTGGATAGGCAGGTTTTAAATGTAAACAGACAATAAACACTCATTTGACAATATCATTCAATATCCAAATGCAAATTTAAACTTCAGTTGCTGAATGTCCAGTTATTATACAAAATAAGTATTTAAATAATGGAGATTTTTTTTTATTCCTTCTCTTTGAATTACTACATTACTTATACACATAAAATGTGAATTTTCTATTCAAGATGTTAGACCATGATGCTATTTTGGAACATTTCATCTCATCAATAACTTAAATTTTCAGTAGCATCATTTAATGTAATGTACTGCCCATTGGTGATCAAAAGACATTACAGACTTCAGTGACATAATAACACATTATCAATGTGTCATTATGTCAAAATTACCCTTATATTTTTGTCAAGGTCAGTGTCTACCTAAAGGGTTATTTTAATATCATTAAAATTCAGTGATACAAAACAGTCTTACTTGTTACTATGTAAGAATTTTTATTTATTTTATTTTTGGCCATGCAGCTTGCAGTATCTCAGTTCCCCAGACCACAAGAGTGAAAGCCCAGAATCCTAACCAGTAGACTATCAAGGAACTCCCAAGAATTTTCAAATTGACTATTTTCAACTTCAGTTTCTTTGAAATTGCTTAAAAAGAAAAATCAGAACAAAGTAGTGATCCTGATGCTGCATATCCCAAGGAGTTTATACCTGATGGCTGTTAGACTAATATTTTGAAAAATTTACCCTTGCTTTTCTTTCCTAAGCCAGACTGCATTTTCTAGATGCACCAATTCTTCAATTACAACTCGATGTGTTTTGATATGAAGAAAAACACCCCACACATTTCATTTATTGCTGTGTATGAACTTTTTGAAAACCCTTAGCAATGCAGAAGAAACATGGCCAAGTGGAAAGAGGTAGTATAAGACTGAGCACCTACAACGTTCCAAGTGGCTAGAAACAAGGTCCCTTTATGCAGTAAGTGAAATTTAACAAACTAGCCCAGAGCTACTTTGAGGTGCTTGAATTCAACACTTAGATTTGGACTGATGCTGAAGCTGAAACTCCAATACTTTGGCCACCTTATGAAGAACTGACTCATTGGAAATACCCTGATGCTGGGAAATATTGAAAGCAGGAGGAGAAAGGGACAACAGAGAATAAAATTGTTGGATGGCATCACCAACTTGATGGACATGAGTTTGAACAAGCTCTGGGAGTTGGTGATGGACTGGGAATCCTGGTGTGCTGCAGTCCATGGGGTTGCAAAGAATCAGACACAACTGAGCAACTGAACTGAACAGAAAGCACTTAGCAATGTTTGTTGTAATATAATCTGATATAAAATATTTAATTTGCTCTGGATAATCAAACTTCCTGTATTTCAAACCTGAGGAAAGCAGAAGGGAGCTGGGGGGTGGGGAAGAGAAAATGATATAGAGAGGCTACTCTACACTGCATTCAAGGAGCCCAGCACCTCACCCTGGACTCTCCTGGGCTCTATACTTGAGGAGACATTTATAGAATCTTCTCTACCCCTCTTCACCTAACCCCAAGTCCTGGGAGAAATGCAGGCAGCAGTGAGATGGTGGAGACCCAGATACACTTGACAGAAAGACTGGGGGTGGTTCTGAGGCTGGTTAATTTCCCAAAATTGTAACTTTAGCAAAACTGCATTGTTGATATTTAGGAAAAGACTTTTTTTTCTTTTTTAATTTAACAGGTAAAAGAAAAAAAGAAATTCGTGCCCTCAGAACTATTTTTGAAATATTGTTGCATTAGGCCATGTGATCTTGAGCAACATAATCCAAAGGAGTCTTTTGTTGTCTTTTATATAAAAAAAAGATATTAATATTCACCCATTTAAAAAAATAAATTACAATTTACATATATATAATGACTATTGAATAGCTGGCACTCAGTAATCTGAATTGTTTGTGTATGTATTTGAAATATTATTTCTAAACATGGGTGAAACACTGCTGAAAGGAAAATTAAGAGTCAGCAATCTTTATGTAGTTGATCACATTTGCAGTAAACAAAGAGACATCTAGATAAGCAGAGGTGAGAAAAGGACTGCTAATAATGCCAGTATATGCCTTCTCTCATAGAAATCAAAAAGTCCTGGGTAAATCTGACGAGAATTTGTGAGAAATCTGACTTTTTAAAAACAAGAACCTGAAGGTGATTAAATCTAGGGTATATAATCCTTAAGACTTGGGCTCTGATTCCTGTTCCATAATTCATAATTTGTGATTTTTCCAAATTAATTCTTTCTAAGCTTTACTTTTTTAACCTCTACAATGAGGAAAATCTTTCTACTTGACTTACAGGATTATTGTGAAAACTACAAATAAAAGAATTGTGTATTATTCCTAGCTGGATCTCTTGCTAATATTAAGTAACTGATTAATTATTATAAAGATTATTATTTCATCAGAGTAATTTCCATACCAAATCTTAACCTTGAGAAAGGTCTGCAGTCTGAGATCAGGCAAATTACCTTCAGAACACACTTGAAAAACCCATGCTTCAAACTTTGGCTTTCAATGATAGATCCGCCCACACTTTTTGACAGTTACTACTGGAAATTGCTGCATTGTCATTATTTTTTATATTAACACATTTTAGTGTTCATTTTAATTTTGTTCTTTAGCCTCAAGTTGTCTCAAATATGAATGGAACATATGTTGTTTAAAGCACATGGAATAAATTAATTGTTAAAATACATAAACCATGCTTTCAAGTTGAAAAGATCTTCACTTTTTCTGATATAAATAATCCTAGAAACTGTGTTTTACCTTTAGCTTTTGCAAGATTTTCAGGAGTTTGAGATTTTGTCCTTTAAATAAAAGTCATGTTTTCATCATAGCAGGCTTTTAACAATGAAAAGTCACTTTTATTGCAGTAGGAAATTACTAAAAAGAAACAGTCCATACCTGGCAGTTGAGAAGATAAACCATTGCCTTGTTCCAGGAAGTAAAGTTTCTTTGTGTCAGTTGATATAATAGATCACAACAGACTTAACTAAGGCATAGAGTCTATGTGGGAACACAAGGTGAGGAAAACATTCCTATTCCAGTTTTCTTTCAAGCCTATAATGTTTGCTTATCAGAAAGTTCATAGGTCATTTTAATTACAAGTAATGATTGAATTCTACCATGGCAGGCAAAAAAGTATAATAGACAATAGCATCATATTTGGAATACCTCCCTGAGGTACTAGCTTTATACTTGGTAAGATGTCATGTCCTGTTACCTATAGCTTTTCTCTACTGTAAAATAGGAAAAATATCAACTTATCCAAGTAACTGAAGGATTAAATAAGATGGTGTATGTACAATGTCTGGTACAGAGAGCACAGAAATTATTCTCTTCTCCATGTCATGTTTTTTTTTTTAATTGCTTTGGTGCTATAGATAAAATATTAGACAACTGTTCAATCCAAATGTTACTTTATTAAAACACCCTTGGCTTCCCTCATAGCTCAGTTGGTAAAGAATCCACCTGTGATGCAGGAGACCCTGGTTTGATTCCTAGGTCAGGAAGATCTGCTGGAGAAGGGATAGGCTACCCACTCCAGTATTCTTGGGCTTCCCTTGTGGTTCAGCTGGTAAAGAATCCACCTGCAATGCGGGAGAGCTGGGTTTCATCCTTGGGTTGGGAAGATCTCCTGGAGAAGGGAAAGGCTACCCACTCCAGTATTCTGGCCTGGAGAATTCCATGGACTGTGCAGTCCATGGGGTTACAAAGAGTTGGACACGACTGAGTGACTTTCACCTTCATTTATCTTCTACTGAAAAAGTCTGTCTCTCCTCATCCCTATGATACATGCTCTATATTTTACATGGTTCCATACATGTCTATGTCTTAAAAATAATACGTCTTGAGACTGTGATATGCTCTGAGAAGTTTACCCAGGCAGTGTTATTTTCTTTGTAACTGGTCCAGCTCAGAGCCTTGTGTATTCATAGAGACAAACATATCTGAAAAGGAGAGGAGAGGGGAAGAGACAAGATCAGAAGGGAGCATGGGGACAAAAGGAGCATACTGGAATAACATGAAATTAAAGGAGAAGAAGAGATATGTAACATGTAATGCAAACTAAGGAAGAGGTTCTCTGCTAGAAAAAGACAATCCTTCCTGGTTTTTTTCTTTTTCTTCTCAAGTTTTTGCTTACCAAGATTGAATTCTTAAGAGTAAAATTAGTTTGGGCCTACATATCTCATGCAATCAACCACTTTGGATAAGCTCTGATTAAGAAGAACAGTGTTCTTACCTGAAAATAGTTTAAACCATAATCCTTCAATAATACAATATGAACTAAAATTGGAAATATGAATTGGTCTTTAAAATATGCCATGGTGAGATGATTACTTCATATAGGAGACATACTTTTTATTCATACTTTTGACTTGTTTCTAGTTAATGTTTTTGATTCACATGTGGCATGGCAGTAGACTCTGATGTTGCTTATCAAATGGTGATTTCCCATTCTCCCTTGTTAATTGTTCCCTGATTTATGTGTCCCTGATTTTTTACATTCCTCAAGAAAAAGTTATTCTCAATCCTAGCCACTGAAGTGAATTCTAACCAATCTAAATCAATGATGATAATTCTAATCTCCCTTTCCAATGATTAAATTGGTTGCGTACTCCTACCAATGAGGAATTGATATTAACAAATTGGATAAATTTTCTGGGCTTTTCGGGAATATATTTTAGTTATTAACAAAGAGAGATAAAAATAAATGTTTTTCTCTTTTTTTCAGTGTCTGAACAATAGTCCACATACTTAGAGCTGAAGCAGCAATACATGGACCAAGATATATAGTAACAAATCTGCTGAGGCTAACAGGATAAAAATATGGGCAGCATATGGGTTTCTAGTGACAGTACTGGGAGATGAATTCACCAGCAGAATTTATTATGTGAGATAATAAACATCAGTTTTTAGATTGGTATTTTGACTTTGGGTATTTAGTTCCTTGCAGGAAATGCACCTTATATAACAAATTACAACTATAGAGACACTTCAATAAGTTTTAGTTAACAGATATTGATCAACATAATTTTTAAATAACAAATTGTCACTGCAAATATTTTTTTTCCTAAATTGAAAAATACCAGTCCCCAAGTGAACTAGTTTGTTTTTTTCTAAATTCTTGAATCTCATTTTCCATCCCACTCTGTAATTTCCTTCTGCATTTTTCTTTTAATCTTCTAGAACTCTTTGAGTATTAATCTTGTATAAAGTGAACAATTTATGATAGCAGAAAAGAAACTATGTTTTGTTCACTACTTGCTACAACTTTCATACCACATACTAAGGCATTTTATGAAAATAATCAGTTTCAAGAAATATCATTTTGATTTTTCATAAGCTTGTGTTAAAGAAATATTCTACTTGTAACTGCCTCATAAAAGTATCAACTCATTAAAGATATTTCTAAATCTATTTTCAAAAGAAATTGTATTAAACAATAAATGAACCAATGCTTTTAATATTGTTGTACTCTCCTAGGATAAAACATTATCAAAGTTTTTGTAAAAAAGTGTCAAAAAATGTGATTATGTTTTCATTTATGCCTAGATGACTATAGCAGTACATATACATTAAAATGTATTAAAATACCAGACCTGCAAATATGACATAATTTTCAAGGCTAGAAAAGAAAATTAGTAAAGGGAATGTGTTTGGCCAGATCCTTATCTGATCCAAATGAGATAAACATTGAAATCTTATCATGTTTGAGAAGACATACAAGATCAATTTCTCTAGTGACTTAAATAAATTCATTCCTAATCTTAAAGTAATTGACATTCTGTGGTTAGAATTTAATTGCAATACTTATTTAAATAGCAAATTTTAATGAAGGCAAGGGGTCATTTTTAGTAATTTTAAATTAGAAGAATAAATAAGAGAGTAAATAAATGTTTTGAATTTTCATACTTTTTGAGAGGGAATGATCTCAATTCATTTTATTGGTTCCAAAGAGAAAAATAATGACAGCCTGACACTAACTTTAAACAGCATTTATATGTATAGGAAAATATGCCATGTGAGCATTCTACCCTGATGAAAAATTCCATTTTCAAACATTATAAAACATCACAAGATTGAAAAGTAATTAGCTTCCAATTAAAATAAATAAATTAATTCAAAAAAGAAATAATATTTTAGATACAAAATATAAATGATGCTTTTTGTATCTTCTAAAAACAAACTTATTTGTATTTTACTATAGACAGTCTATGAAAGTTGAATGCTGCCCTATGAATTTCTGCTAATTTATTTTTTAAACATCTTTTGTTTTAAAGTTGAAAAATGCACTTTATTTTGTGATCTCTTCTAAGTTAATCTCACAACTATATTCACTTCAATTTTTTTTTTTTTTTTCAGAAAAATGAGGCTTTCTCATTTGTAATACCTATATGACATTTGGGGTTATGAGAGTCACATTTGTCAAATATGCCAAAGTTATGTCTGTACTTATGAGATACACTACTGAAGATGACAAAATAATTGCTGTATTCTTCTTTTTGTTTAATAAACTATATCTTTTAGAGCAGCTTTAGCTTCACAGCAAACTTGAACAGAAGGTGCAGAGATTCTCATATACCCCTTGCCTTACACAGGCGTAGCATTTCCTACTGTCAACATCCCCCAACAGAATGGTATCTTTGTTACAATCAATGAACTTATGCTGACATATTGTTATCACCCGAAGTTCACCTTTGGTGCTGTACATCCTATGAGTCTAGACAAATTTCCAATAACATGTATCTACCATTAGAGTATGACAAAGAGTAGTTTCACTGCCCTAAAAATCCTATGTTCATCTTATTTATTACCCTCTTTTAACGATTATCATAGGCTTGTCACTAGCTATGTGTATACAAGAAAAACATGTGAAGTTAATACAGCCTTGAATCTATAACTTTTTTTTTTTTTTTTTAAACAGAGAGCAGAAATTCTCAAGGTATGAAAAACTATAGGTGTAAACTTAACATTTTCTGGATGAGTAGGAAGATCCCCTGGAGAAGAGCAGGGAAACCCATTCTAGTATTCTTGCCTGAAGAATCCCATGAACAGAGGAGCATGGCAGGTTATAGTCCATCGGGCTGCGAAGAGTTGGACATGACTGAGCGACTAACACTCTCACTTTCAGATGCAATTTGAGCTATATTTTCCTTATGTTAAATGTTCTTTTTTTTTTAATTGTCATTTTGAACTTAAATCATTTGATAGGTCAAATTTCTTTATGATTCAGGATATAAATTGACTCTCATTTATCTTCTTACTTCCTCTCTTTTTATTTGTTTTTAAATCATAGAGCTTAGACATAAACTGCAGTTAGATGCGGTGAGTCAAAGTAGCTGGTCATATCCTCCCACTGCATTGTTCTGGTACAGGAATTCAGCTAAATGCTAATGCCTTTGACAGCCACCTGTAAGAGCTCCTTGAAATAAGAGAATACTCATTTACACCTGTGTTGAGGATAAATTTAGATAATATCATATTCTGAGAGGATAGGTTCACTAATATTAGCTCAAGTGCCAATCAGCCCTGCAAAGCTCTCCTTGTTGCAAAATATTACACAATGGAGTTAGAAACATCTGCAAGTGTTGGTGTCATGGTTCCTTGCGCCTTTGTTGGGGATTCTACAGGAATGTGAATTTGGTCGTGGGATTCTCCTGTAACAATTAAACGATTGCACTATTTCTTAGAAGGAAAGTAGTGGAACATACAGCACAGAAACAGAAATGGAAACTATCTAAATTTCATAGGTTTTCAAAGCTGGTAAGATGATGGTAAAGCATCTGCCTACAATGTGGGAGACCCGGGTTTGATCCCTGGGTGGGGAAGATCCCCTGGAGAAGGAAATGGCAACCCACTCCAGTACCCTTGCCTGGAAAATCCCATGGACGGAGGAGCCTGGTAGGCTACAGTCCATGGGGCTGCAAAGAGTCAGACACAACTGAGTGACTTCACACAAGATGGTTGATAACACTGCCAAAGAGAAGCTACTGTGAGGTCTGAAATGCTCTCTGTGACAATAGTAACACCTGTTTGCTCCATGAAGCTCCTACATATATATCTTGTGAGTAGGAAACACTTAACACTGTGGCAAAATGGGAGCTTTCTGGGGGTTCAGTGGCTAAGACATCAACTTCCCAATTCAGGGGGACCAGCTTCAAACATTTTTTCTGACCAAATATGGTCATCCACAGGGCAGGCAATGCCCTTTAATTTAGGGTCATAGCATTAGAGATGAAGAAAGAATGATCCTAGAGCTTAGGCAAGGCACACAGATAGAATAGGGGGAAAAAAAAAAAAACTGATGGAGGATTAAATGTAGTAGATGAAATCAAGAATTATTGACATTTAATTTTGTGGTGACTTAGACATCCAACTATAACAATTACGCAGTAACTTTTATATATACAATTAGATGACAAGGAGGCATTAGAGGTATATATTTGAGGGCTTCCCAGGTGGTGCTCATGGTAAGGAACCCACCTGCTAATGCAGAAGACATAAGAGACAGGGGTTCCACTCTCTGGATGGGGAAGATTACCTGGAGGAGGGCATGGCAACCCACTCCAGAATTCTTGCCTGGAAAATCTTACAGACAGAGGGACCTGGCAGACTACAGCCCATAGGATCACAAAGAGTCAGATATGACTGTAGTGACTTAGCACACATACACACATTTGTATATTTGAGGGTCATAAGCACACAGGCTGAAGTTAAAGGTACATGAAATGACCTATGGAAAAAATGTAGATAGAAAAGAAAAACAAAAGGATAACCTCCTTACTGGTCACAGATCTGTCATGTTTTCAGGATATTCAGGAGAGGAAGGAGAAGCACTAGATCAAATAAGGGGATTTAGCGACGGCACATGAGCGCAGCCTAGAGGAGCTACCCCAGCCCAAGGTCAAAGGCAGTGGCCGAGAGGAGCTAACTAGCATCAGAGGTAAGAAGCAGCAGCTGTGCTTTGCTGGAGCAGTTGTGAAGAGGGAGCCCACGTCCAAGGTAAGAGAAATCCAAGTAAGATGGTAGGCACTGAGAGAGGGGATCAGAGGACAGACAGACCGAAATCATAATCACAGACAAATAGCCAATCTGATCACACAGACCACAGCCTTGTCTAACTCAGTCAAACTAAGCCATGCCCTGTGGGGCCACCCAAGATGGCTGGGTCGTGGTGGAGAGGTCTGATAGAATGTGGTCCACTGGAGAAGGAAATGGCAAACCACTTCAGTATTCTTGCCTTGAGAACCCCATGAACAGTATGAAAAGGCAAAAAGATAGGACACTGAAAGATGAATTCCCCAGGTTGGTAGGTACCCAATATGCTACTGAAGATCAGTGGAGAAATAACTCCAGAAAGAATAAAGGGATGGAGCCAAAGCAAAAACAACACCCAGTTGTGATTGAGACTGGTGATGGAAGCAAAGTCTGATGCTGTAAAGAGCAATATTGCATAGGAACCTGGAATGTCAGGTCCATGAATCAAGGCAAATTGGAAGTGGTCAAACAGGAGATGGCAAGAGTGAACACAGACATTATAGGAAACAGTGAACTAGGATGGACTCGAATGGGTGAATTTAATTCAGATGATCATTATATCTACTATTGTGGGCAGGAATCCCTTGAAGAAATGGAGTAGCCATCATAGTCAAAAAAAGAGTCTGAAATGCAGTACTTGGATGCAATCTCAAAGACAACAGAATGACCTCTGTTTGTTTCCAAAGAAAACCATTCAATATCATGGTAATCCAAGTCTATGCCCCAATCAGTAACGCTGAAGAAGAAGAAGTTAAAAAGTTCTATGAAGACCTACAAGACCTTCTAGAACTAACACCCTCAAAAGATGTACTTTCCATTTTAGGGGACTGGAATGCAAAAATAGGAAGTTAAGAAACACCTGGAGTAACAGGAAAATTTGGCCTTGGAATATGGAATAAAGAAGGGCGAAGGCTAATAGAGTTCTGCCAAGAGAATGCACTGGTCATGGCAAACACCCTCTTCCAACAACACAAGAGAAGACTCTACACATGGACATCACCAGATGGTCAACACAGAAATCAGATTGATTATATTCTTTGCAGCCTAAGATGGAGAAGCTCTATACAGTCAGCATAAACAAGACTGGGAGCAGGCTGTGGCTCAGATCATGAACTCCTTATTGCCAAATTCAGACTGAAACTGAAGAAAGTGGGGAAAACCATTAGACCATTCAGGTATGACCTAAATTAAATCCCTTATGACTATAGAGTGGAAGTGAGAAATAGATTTGAGGGGCTAGATAAGATAAAGAGCCTGATGAACTATGGATGGAGGTTTGTGACACTGTACAGGAGACAGGAATCAAGACCATCCCCAAGAAAAATAAATGCAAAAAAGCAAAATGGCTGTCTGAAGAGGCCTTAGAAATAGCTGTGAAAAGAAGAGAAGTAAAAAGCAAAGGAGAAAAGGAAAGATATACCCATTTGAATTCAGAGTTCCAAAGAATAGCAAGAAGAGATAAGAAAACAGTAATCAATGCAAAGAAATAGAGGAAAACAACAGAATGGGAAAGACTAGAGATCTCTTCAAGAAAATTAGAGACACCAAGGGAACATTTCATGAAAAGATGGGCTCAATAAAGGACAGAAATGGTATGGACCTAACAGAAGCAGAAGATATTAAGAAGAGGTGGCAAGAATACGTGGAAAAACTATCCAAAAAGGATCGTCACAACCCAGATAATCACGATGGTGTGATCACTCACCTAGAGCCAGACATCCTGGAATGTGAAGTCAAGTGGGCCTTAAGTAGCATCACTACAAACGAAGCTAATGGAGGTGATGGAATTTCAGTTGAGCTATTTCAAATCCTGAAAGATGACACTCTGAAAGTACTGCACTCAATATGTCAGCAAATTTGGAACACTCAACAGTGGCCACAGGAGTGGAAAATGTTAGTTTTCATTCCAATCCCAAAGAAAAGCAATGCCAAAGAATGCCCAAACTACTGCACAATTGCACTCATCTCACACACTAGTAGAGTAATGCTCAAAATTTTCCAAGCCAGACTTCAGCAATATGTGAACCGTGAACTCCCCAATGTTGAAGCTGGTTTTAGAAAAGATAGAGGAACCGGATCTCAAATTGCCAACATCCTCTGGATCATGGAAAAAGCAAGAGAGTTCCAGAGAAATATCTATTTCTGCTTTATTGACTATGCCAAAGTGTTTGACTGTGTGGATCACAATAAACTGGAAAATTCTGAAAGAGATGGGATTACCAGACCACCTGACCTGCCTCTTGAGAAACCTGTATGCAGGACAGGAAGCATCAGTTAGAACTGAACCTGGAACAACAGACTAGTTCCAGATAGGAAAAGGAGTATGTCAAGGCTGTATATTGTCACCCTGCCTATTTAACTTGTATGCAGAGTACATCATGAGAAACACTAGGCTGGAAGAAGCACAAGCTGGAATCAAGATCACCGGGAGAAATATCAATAACTTCAGATATGCAGATGACACCATCCTTATGGCAGAAAGTGAAGAGGAATTAAAGAGCCTCTTGATGAAAGTGAAAGAGGAGAGTGAAAAAGTTGGCTTAAAGCTCAACATTCAGAAAACGAAGATCATGGCATCTGGTCCCATCACTTCATGGGAAATAGATGGGGAAACAGTGGAAACAGTGTCAGACTTTATTTTTTTGGGCTCCAAAACCACTGCAGATGGTGATTGCAGCCATGAAATTAAAAGACACTTACTCCTTGGTAGGAAAGTTAACACCAACCTAGACAGCATATTAAAAAGCAGAGACATTACTTTGCCAACAAAGTCTGTCCAGTCAAGACTATGGTTTTTCTAGTGGTCATGTATGGATGTGAGAGTTGGACTGTAAAGAAAGCTGAGCACTGAAGAATTTATTCTTTTGAACTGTGGTGTTGGAGAAGTCCAACACCAGGCATCTTGAGAGTCCTTGGACTGCAAGGAGATCCAACCGGTTCATCCTAAAGGAGATCACTCCTGGATTTTCATTTGAAGGATTGATGTTGAAGCTGTAACTCCAATACTTTGGCCACCTGATGAGGAGAGCTGACTCATTTGAAAAGACCCTGATGCTGGAAAAGATTGAGGGCAGGAGGACAAGGGAATGATAGAGGATGAGATGGTTGGATGGCATCACCGACTCGATGCACGTGTGTTTGGGTAGACTGCAGGAGTTGGTGATGAACAGGAAGGCCTGGTGTGCTGTGGTTCATGGGGTCACAAAGAGTCAGACACGACTGAGCAACTGAACTGAACTGAGAAACTACAAATAGAGCAGAATTAATTGAAAGACCTGGACTTCTGATTGTGGTTCAAAAGACAGGCAGAAGGGGAAATGGAGTAAGTCTTAAGAGTCTCTTGAAGGTGGGTTCATGATTGGCTCATACATTATGCTACTTGGTTATTTCTTCTGAAGTATCTGATGATGTCCAAAGTGGTCTGGGGCAGGACCAGTAACTGCCTATAGAATGCTGAATCCTATTTCATCATCATTATTATTTTTAAAGGCCAGAGACTCACCATGTAACTCATTTGTGGAAATATCAAACTGTAGTATCTTTAGATACCTGGGAAGCTTTGCTGGACATCTAAAATATCCCATTTGCAGTCTCCTCATAGGGAATCAAAATGACAAGGACAGCAAAAACAACAATAAACCAAAACTATATGGAGCATATATTCAATATGCATATTAGTTTATTAATGTCTATATAGAAATACCTCAATTTTTGCTTACCTCATCTATATTTAAGAAACACAACCACACTCACCAGAATGAGTATAGTTTATATACATCAAAAGTTTTAAAACCATTCTAACATAGTGATTGAATGTCACGTAATTTGAAACCTGTGTTGATATAATTTTGATGTAGCTTAAGAAATATGTGACTTTTATGACCCCATGAAAATGTAACTGTGTAACATCGTTTTATGTTATGATATGAAGTTTTATTGTAGGATCATTACCAAAAAACATCTAAGATTCATTTTACTACCCAAATTTGGACTTAATCCAAAACAATGATGGTTTTTGAATCTAGAGTGCTAACATCATTTCTATTTAATGCTTAAGTTTAAGGAAATGTAGGAGACACTGTTAAGCAAGAATTGACTATTTTGCACATAAACTAGCACTCCATAACTTTTAACTTTGAACTTATACACTTTGACAACTCTTCAAAATATTCTATGAAAGTGGTGGGATCTGTAATACTACTGAGTTTCAAAAACAATGAGGATGATGGTTTTGTTTTACATGTTTGATATAACCAAGTTTAATCCATGTTTGAGTCAAATAACTAAAATCTTTACAGTAGTTAATTGCCATTAGTTGTAAAAGGATTGAAAGTGTATTAATGACCTAGAAAATTGCAGTTTAACATATGAAGACAACCAGCTAATAGTTCAGTACATACTAGCTACTGTTTGTAGCATTATTTAAGAATTAATTTACTTTAATCTCACCTGGAACCTATGAGGTAAAAGCATTATTATTATTATTACCATTTTACAGAATATGTGCATAATTGACGCAATGTCACTCATCCACTCAGGTGTACATCAGGATCTGAACCCAGATTTCAAGTTTTAGCACTCATATATCTAACAGTGGCACACACATGCTTCCAAAACAAGAACACCATTAACGATCAACATTTTTATTTGAATATCTTGAATTTTCTTTATGTGAAATGTTATTTCTTATAAAATTGAATATGAAAGTGAACAAATTGAATTGCCTTTCTCTTTGCATTAGCATGGTTACAGATTTACACACCTTGAAAATAACCTAAGTTAGGGGGGAGGCAGAACTAGACCTTTGTGAAGTCCTCAAATGTCAGAAGATAAAACATCCAAGTTATCAAATTAAATCTTTAAGCTCAAAGATGATGCAATGTCTGCTTAACAACACAGTGTCGGAATAGACTATAAAGAATTCATGTACTGTGTATGATGTTTTATTCATATATTGGTAAATGAATACATAACTATTTGAAAACATTTTTGTTTCTGACATAAACTACATCATGGAATATGAGAAGTTTTATTTTTTAATCTTTCGTGCAATAACAGATACATGATTTTGCTTATTTCATTAAAAGAAAGAAATCACTGTTATCAACGCATTTTAGAACTATTGGTGTTAAAACCCTCATGAATGAAATATGCTCTATAGTGGTTAGAAGCTTTATATGGTGATGGGAAATAACAATAAATTTTTGAAAAGGAGATGAATACATAAAACAACTTATTTTTAAATGTAAATTAAAATAAACTTGATATATCTTGCTGATGGTTTCTTTCATATATATGTTAATGAACACACTTGAGTTGTTCTAAATTACAAGCAATAATTTTCTAGAACCAAGCCTGAAATCTAGCCCAAGAATATAAAACTATGTAGACTCTCAGTAGGCCTTGAAGAATCCCTGTGTACCCAGGGTTGCCAGATAAAATTCAGCTCACAAAGGTATTTAAATTTCAGATAAAGAGTGAATATTTGTTTAGTGTGAGTGTGTCCCATTTGGGTCATAAGAATATTTGCTTTTTACCTAGAATTCAAATTTAACTGGATATTCTGTATTTTGACTTGCTAAATTTGGTAACTTTATGAATGCTCCATGGCTCTTTGGGCCTCAGGTATGTTACTGACCATCAATCTATTTTATCTGTAACATTACTATGGATATACAGAATGGAGGAAGTCAGAAAGACGAAAGCAAATATCCTGTAATAATGCTTATGTGTAGAAAATAGAAAAATGTTATAAATGATGTTATTTGTAAAGCAGAAATAGAGACACAGAGAACAAACATGAATAGCAAAAGAGAAGGGACAGTGGAATGAATTGGGAGACTGGGATTGACATATATACACTACTGATACTATGTATAAAATAGATGACTAATGAGAACCTACTGGATAGCTCATGCAACTCTATTCAATGATCTGTGGTGATTAAAATGGGAAGAAAATTCTAAAAATGGTGTGTGTATATATATATATATAGGTATACATTATAGAGGTATATGAATGTATGATTCACTTTGTTGTGCAAGTAGAAACAAACACAACATTATAAAGCAACTATAATCCAATCGGAGAAGGCAATGGCAACCCACTCCAGTACTCTTGCCTGGCAAATCCCATGGATGGAGGAGCCTAATTAAAAAGAAAATAAATTTAAAAAATAAAAGTCTTTGAATGATTCAACTTCCTATTAAAAAATAATTAAATTCTTCATATTACTGTGAATGGTCACTAAGACAAATGTTATTAATGAGCAAAATGCTGTATGTTTTTGAACACAGTAGCAAAGCCAAGAACTGATATTTATAGGAATTGATCTCAAAGTATCCACACATATCTTGCCCCCCCCTCAAAAAAATGTCACTTACAATGGTTAATGGCAAACTGTCCTGAAAAAAAGAATGATTATTATAGGAATGTTTGTATAAAAGTATTTTACATGTACATAACGCAGTTTCTGGCTACAGAAACCCATGTTTTTTGACTGTTTTAAATTTTATTTTTAGCATGTAGTCATTCACCCTTTCATTCAGTTCACATTATTAATTTGAACAGATAATTTGGAAAGACTGGTGAAGCACAAAATATATTTGTCTTATTGATTTTCTTAACAATTAAAGCTACAAGGAGAATGCATTTTCATAAATAGCAATGACAGCTGCCTAGTTAAAAGCATGAATTCTTCATTCAGCAAATTCTCTCCAAAGTGAAGCATAACACTTTCTCCTTATTTTCATAACTCTTTGCTTAAGACAATAATAACATCTAAACGATTACTCAAATGAATGTCATATATTTATCCAATAAGAATTCCTATAGTCATTATCATGGCCATATTGGAAAATGAAGAAAAGAAGGGATCTTTAAACTGTAGTGAAAGTCACTCAGTTGTGTCCAGCTCTTTGCAACCCGTGGACTATATAGTCCATGGAATTCTCCAGGCTAGAATATTGGAGTGAGTAGCCGTCCCCTTCTCCAGAAGATATTCCCAACCCAGGGATAGTAAAAACACCCTAATCCTAAATAGACTCGAGGATAGTATACTTTCTGCTTCTAGACGTATAGACTGGAGACAATAGATCCTGCAGGGTCCAAGAGTAATATTTCACCTCATTTTAGTTTCTGAGTGGTAAAGAAGTTGATCGTATTATAAGAGATGTCATCAGCACCGCTATACTTTTTCCACTACTGATTCTGATTTTTTAAAGTCTCAAATCCCAGAGCATCAGAATTATGAATAAATGACTTTATCTTCTTTGCTTTTTAATCGGTATCATATTTTAAGTTCTAAGTTCCAGTTTTCAATATAAAAGTAACAATATTAGAGAAAATTTAAAAATAAATATAATTAATAAAACACTTAATCCTATGACCTAATAAAATACAAACATACTTTTAGCTTTTTTCTCTGTATTTGTGGTGTGTGTGTGTGTGTGTGTGTGTGTGTGTAATGTGTATCACATTCATTTTATTACACATTTGTTTTTCATACTATGGTTTACTAAATAATTAAGTGTGCTATGAACTCAGTTGAGTGATTATTCAAATTTATTAATACCTATTAATTTATCTATATAAAAATCTACAAGATGACTACCTGGAGATTGTGGGTGATTTTAAATTTTTGGAAAACTTTATATCAGTTTTTGTGAAAGGCTTTCTTGCTTTTGGAAATGATAGCAGGCTAGGCCCTGTCTTGTAAATTTTACAAAAGAAACTGTGAAGTCTAATCATCTAAAAAAAATTTTTTAAAGCCATTCTATATCTAAATGCAAAAGTTTCAAACTGAGATGTTAAGTATTCTGTTAAATAATATGAATTGGGTTGATTTTAGACTGTACACTTGAAAAATTAGTCACTTGGAATTTTTAAATCATCTCAGATTTTTAACTAGACTGTTAAGCACCCATCATTGTCCAAGATATTATTTAACTTGGAATATTCCAGGGTTTGAGAATGTTTTATGATGACTAGATTGACTGAGAGTGTCCTATGAGATAATTTCATATGTACATCAATCATTTTTGGATGGGGCTAAGTCAGTTTTAGCTTGAGACTTGCATGGTAGGGAGATCATTTTTTGCAAACATGTTATCAGACATACACAGCTGAGCCTCTTTGCTATGTGACAGCCAAAATTTGGTTCTAGTTCTGTGTGATTGTAGAGCTTGTACTGTTTCTGGTTGAGAAACAAGTTGCTGTATATTGAGGTCTCCTTTTTGTGAGTCCTCCTGGTAACAGTCCCAACTAGCACCTCTTTTCTTAACTGGCTTTTTCATGAGCTCAAGTGATTAGCTAGCACCAGCTTCCTTCTCTTCCTCAGTATTCTGTTACTGCCTCCCATACACCCACACTCACTGAGTGAAATGCCTGGGTTATGATAGTCTATCTCCATTTTCATACAGTTTATTTTGAGATGGGACAGAGGTAGCAGCAGGGCAGTTCTTCAGCTCCATGATAACTCTCCCATTCCTTGGAGATCACTTCTGGCAAGGAGTGGTTTTTACTGCTCTGTTTATGGCAGTATATGCCTTGTTTTCAGCTGCTCCTAATTCCATGATGACCCCTGTCCTGTTTCCCCAAAGCATCAGCCAGGCCAGAGTGATGTGTTACAGATGAGTGAAAGAGTCCCAGCTCCCTCAGAAATAAAGGGAGTTGAGCTGCAGTGTTACACTGGGCTTCTCAGCCTCCAAGACTTCCTCCTATTTCCAGAATCCAGACATAGCTTTGCACATTTCCCTTCCCTTCCCAGGATAAAACCAGCTCTCAGAAGAGGATGGACATTGTCTGTCTCCGTTATTCACCTGAGCTGATCCTAGCTTTTCATCATCCTCCTTTGCAGTTCCTTGTAGACAAGTGCTATGTTGAAGAATATAGATAGACCTTGTTAAGACTGTCCTGTAGTTTGGTATTCAGTTCAGTTCAGTCGCTCAGTCATGTCTGACTCTTTGCGACCCCATGAATCACAGCACCCCAGGCCTCCCTGTCCATCACCATCTCCCGGAGTTCACTCAAACTCACATCCATCAAGTCAGTGATGCCATCCAGCCATCTCATCCTCTGCCGTCCCTTTTTCCTCCTGTCCCCAATCCCTCCCAGCATCAGAATCTTTTCCAATGAGTCAACTATTCACATGAGGTGGCCAAAGTACTGGAGTTTCAGCTTTAGCGTCAGTCTTTCCAAAGAATATCCAGGGCTGATCTCCTTTAGAGTGGACTGGTTGGATCTCCTTGCAGTCCAAGGGACTCTCAAGAGTCTTCTCCAACACCACAGTTCAAAAGCATCAGTTCTTTGGCACTCAGCTTTCTTCACAGTCCAACCCTCACATCCATACATGACCACTAGAAAAACCATAGCCTTGACTAGACTACTTTGTTGGCAAAGTAATGTCTCTGCTTTTCAATATGCTGTCTAGGTTGGTCATAACTTTCCTTCCAAGGAGTAAGTGTCTTTTAATTTCTGGCTGCAATCACAATCTGCAGTGATTTTGGAGCCCCCCAAAATTAAAGTCTGACACTGTTTCCACTGTTTCCCCATCTATTTCCCATGAAGTGATGGGACTAGATGCCATGATCTTCATTTTCAGAATGTTGAGCTTTAAGCCAACTTTTTCACTCTCCTCTTTCACTTTCATCAAGAGGCTTTTTAGTTCCTCTTCACTGTCTGCCATGAGGGGGGTGTCATCTGCATATCTGAGGTTATTGATATTTCTCTCAGCAATCTTGATTCCAGCATGTGCTTCTTCCAGCCCAGCGTTTCTCATGATGTACTCTGCATATAAGATAAATAAGCAGGGTGATGATATACAGCCTTGCCATACTCCTTTACCTATCTGGAACCAGTCTGTTGTTCCATGTCCAGTTCTAACTGTTGGTTCCTGACCTGCATATAGGTTTCTCAAGAGGCAGGTCAGATGGGCTGGTATGCCCATCTCTTTCAGAATTTTCCACAGTTTACTGTGATCTACACAGTCAAAGGCTTTGACATAGTCAATCAAGCAGAAATAAATGTTTTTCTGGAACTCTCTTGGTTTTTTGATGATCCAGCGGATATTGGCAATTTGATCTCTAGTTCCTCTGCCTAAATTGAAGAAAGTAGGGAAAATCACTAGACCATTCAGGTATGACCTAAATCAAATCCCTTATGATTATACAGTAGAAGTGAGAAATAGATTTAAGGGACTAGATCAGATAGATAGAGTGTCTGATGAACTATGGAATGAAGTTTGTGACATTGTACAGGAGACAGTGATCAATACCATCCCCTGGAAAAGAAATGCAAAAAAGCAAAATGGCTGTCTGGGGAGGCCTTACAAATAGCTATGAAAAGAAAAGAAGTGAAAAGCAAGGGAGAAAAGGAAATATATAAGCATCTGAATGCAGAGTTCCAGAGAATAGCAAGGAGAGATAAGAAAGCCTTCCCCAGTGATCAGTGCAAAGAAATAGAGGAAAACAACAGAATAGGAAAGACTAGAGATCTCTTCAAGAAAATTAGAGACACCAAGGTTACATTTCATGCAAAGATGGGCTCGATAAAGGACAGAAATGGTATGGACCTAACAGATGCAGAAGATATTAAGAAGAGGTAGCAAGAATACACAGAATAACTGTACAAAAAAGATCTTCACGACCCAGATAATCACGATGGTATGATAACTCACCTAGAGGCAGATATCCTGGAATGTGAAGTCAAGTGGGCCTTAGAAAGCATCACTATGAACAAAACTAGTGGAGGTGATGGAGTTCCAGTTGAGCTATTTCGAATCCTGAAAGATGATGCTGTGAAAGTGCTGCACGTAATATGCCAGCAAATTTGGAAAACTCAGCAGTGGCCACGGACTAGAAAAGGTCAGTTTTCAGTCCAATCCCAAAGAAAGGCAATGCCAAAGAATGTTCAAACTACTGCACAGTTTCACTCATCTCACACGCTAGTAAAGTTTGGTATTATGGATGTGCTATTAGTGCAATAACCTGAAGGCTGTCTGCTCAGAGAAATACATAATTTATATAAGAAATTATTTTAACAAGTTGTTTTCCTACTACAAGTTTTCCTTATCTGTTTTATCTGAGTAGATTTTATTCATTCTGGGACCAAATATAATCAAAAGAACCAAGATTCTCTTGTTAGTTCCAGTTTCTGGTGTCATAATTTCTCAGCCCCTATTCACGGCTTCTCTGTGTTAAGGACTGAAATTCATGCTTTATAGGTGTTGAGAGGGCGGGAACTTGATAAACTAAACAATAATGCACTTTCCTTTTGCTCTGAAATTGCATCTTCTCTCTTTCTCTGAGTTATATTGACCTAAAGAATTAATTTCCTCTGTATTTTTTAAAGAAAATATTAAAACTCAATAGGCCTCAAAAAAAAAAAATGCAAACTCACATCCTCACTTCATCTGTCTGTTGAGTGCAGCTGACTATCAAAGGGTAATTTATTTACATTTGGAAGAATAAAAGTTTCAGTCACATCCATTCCATTGATTTGTTATTTTATTGGGAGTACTCTTGGTTCTAAAACATATGATGCAGGCTTACCTGGCATTGTCTTGCAAGTATCAAAATTAAAAACTTGGCCCTCCGGGGAAGAAAACTATAGCCATGAGAACAACCACAACAGGAGGAAAATCCCTGTTGCTCACCTGACGGTCTGATTTGCCCTCCAAATTCCCTACAGTCCAACAGCTCAAATCTCTGCACCTCTATTTCTGCACTGTCAGAAGATAATTTAAAATATCTTCTGCCAGCATGGACACTGTGCTCTCACTCTTATAAGCCTACAATTTACATTTTTTAAGATTAAAATACGTGACTGGTTGCAGCAGGGGAAGTAATGTGAACTTCACAGAATTCTGCAAACTGCTGCTTTGAGACCAGAAAAGGGGCCAGCAGGTTCAATCACTATTCATTTGATCTGAAGATTTTGCTATGTCAGGGAGAAATACTGTGTTTAGGGACAGGAGGCTCAATCTGCTGCTGGCCAACAAATTGAGTGCATGAAGTGTGATTTGCTATCTGAATAAAGAAATATTTTGGAATCACAGTTGGACTTGGATATTTGGCAGATTCACTGAGAAGCAAATTCAATATATTAAAAGATTTACTCCATCTTTCTGCTTATAAAATACCTCCCCAAACTATAATGATGCAATATACTTGAGGGGGAAAGGGATTGCTGAGAATGCACACCTCAACACACTCGTGGTTTTAACTATTTTCTTTTCTTTCTTTCTTTCTTTTTTTTTTTTTTTTTTTGCCAAATCATGTACCATTTATAGAAAAAGCTGGGGAAAATCATAGTGTTTCAAAGCTTAAAGGATCTTATGAGTATTTTCAGCTTATATTCTAGACAAAACGAATAATATTGGTTAGGAAGGAGCAGTTGGTTAGTAGAAGGGCTGGAACTGCATCTGATTTTTCTCACTGGAGATCATTTATTAGCAACTGGAGGCAGCAGGTAACAGTTGGTGACTGAATAGCTTTCCATGTGCTATTTCATGGGTTTCATTCAATATGTTATCATTTACACAGTGTGAAGTTTAGTAGCTAGCTCGGCAAGAGTGAAGTATTTCCATTTTAAAAGACTAAGCAGGGAGAGGGAGAGGGCGGGATGATTTGGGAGAATGACATTCTAACATGTATACTATCATGTAAGAATTGAATCGCCAGTCTATGTCTGACGCAGGATGCAGCATGCTTGGGGCTGGTGCATGGGGATGACCCAGAGAGATGTTATGGGGAGGGAGGTGGGAGGGGGGTTCATGTTTGGGAACACATGTAAGAATTAAAGATTTCAAAATTTAAAAAATAAAAAACTAAAAAAAAAAAAAAAAAAAAAGACCAAGCAGTCTAGTAGAAGCTACTCATCATGGAGAGATTCCTAACCATTTTTTTTTTTGTTGTTGTTGTTGCTCTGACTCTGCCTCCTCATCTTTCAATTGTGATAATGGTTGCATTTACCTCAAAGGGTTGTTTGTAAAGGAATGTTTTATGAAGACGTGTAAAGCATGTGTACCTAGACACATGATAAGTAGTGCACATATGCTTGTTATCGTTAGAGACTTTCTGTTCTAGAAAAAGAAATTAGAACTTAACCAGTTGAAAGTGATTTTATTATTGAAACAGAAAACAATTTCTGAGAGTTTGATATTGAAACTCCAACTAAAAATCTTAATTTATCTACTTAAAACAAACAGTTGTAATATATAGTGGAACTATACGTAACTTTGTATTTTCCAAGTCTCCTGTAAATGTGTTATTATAGTTTCATAAATGAAAAAATAAGAAATATAAAAAGAAAAAGAAATAAGTTTGGGGCTTCCCTAGTGACTCAGTGGTAAGAATCCATCTGCCAGTTCAGGAGACATGGGTTTGATCCCTGATATGGGAAGATTGCACATGCCAAGGAACAATTAAGCCTGTTGCTGCTTCTGCTGCTGCTGCTAAGTTGCTTCAGTCGTGTCCGACTATGTGCGACCCCATAGACGGCAGCCCACCAGGCTCTCCCGTCCCTGGGATTCTCCAGGCAAGAACACTGTAGTGGGTTGCCATTTCCTTCTCCAATGCATGAAAGTGAAAAGTGAAAGTGAAGTCGCTCAGTCGTGTCCGACTCCTAGTGACCCCGTGGACTGCAGCCCACCAGGCTCCTCCGTCCATGGGATTTTCCAGGCAAGAGTACTGGAGTGGGGTGCCATTGCCTTCTCCAAATTAAGCCTGTATTCCACAACTATTGAACCTGTGCCCTAGAGCACAGGCACTGTAACAACTGAGCCCACGTGCTGCAACTGCTGAAGCCTGTGTGCCCTTAGAGCCTATGCTCTGCAACAGGAAGCCACGACAATTTGGAGCCTGTGGACTGCTACTAGAGAGTGGCCTCAGCTCACCACAGCTAGAGAAAGCCCTCACAGTACCGAAGACCCAGTGCAGTCAAAAAAAAAAAAAAAAAAAAGCCCCAAAATTCAAATGAATTCTCCCTCTGAAGAAGACAGCCAGTGCTGTTTCCATCAAGAAGCAAGGTGTCTTAAAGTGCAATTAACTATTTAGACGATAGTTTCTGTAACGCAAACAAGCTTCAGCTGGGATTCACTTGAAAGACTGAGGCAAAATAATGAAATAGAAAAGTTACTGGTATGACTTGCCCTCCTGTTTGTCACTGAACCTATACTTTCTGGGCCTAACATCTTACAAAACATTAGTTTTAATTGTCTTCTTTTGGGGAGGGGGGAATAGGGTAAGAAAAACATGAGGAAGAAAATTCTCATTAAATTCACTGAATTATATATTACAGATATTTTTTCATGGAATGTTGGCATCCTGAAAGTAATACTTAAATAAATTCCCAGCATGGCATAATCTATGCCTGCACATATTTTGCATAAGTTATTACCTTCCACCAAGGAATGAAAATGAGAATTGTTTAAAATGGGATATGCTTGATAGTGAATCAAATTTCCCTAGTATGTAAATTATTTCCTGGGAGTGAATAAGGCACATTGGGAGCAATTTAATAAATGATACCCTGGAGGGCTGAATGGATTAATGAACCTGATTATCCTTCTCCCGCAGAAGGAGAAAACTGTCACTCTGCAGTTAGCTGAAAATGAGCTCTCCATAGTGTCACTTCAAGGTATTTTGTGGGGTAAGAAGAGATAAATATAGGTGCCCCATTTAATACTTCTTGGGGTAGAACTAGTTTATGTGATTACTTTTTTTCTTTCTTAGTATGGTGTCATTAGCAAAGGAGCACACAGTCTCACTGGGGCAGAGAGTGAACTGGTCTGTTAAAAAAGTACACCTACTCTGGTGCTGTGAAGCCTAGCCTGAGGTGAATGGCACGGTCTTTCCTCCTAAGTCCTGGTGCTTAAGGCTGCACCTCGTTTCCTCCACAGCGCTGCATAGGTATTTTCCCATAGAGTACTCGGTGGTGCTCTTTAGGCGGCCACAGACTAGAGATGTATGTACGTTTCAGCAAGAAAACAAAGTCTCTTATCTTTCCATAAAAAATAGCTTAGTATATTGATACTTATATGTCACAAATTACTACAAATGTAGACGGTTAAAACAGCAAAACATCATTTTATTGTCTTGGTCATTTCAGGCTGCTATAACAAAAACACTATAGGCTCGGTGACTTAAACGATAGACATTTACATCTTACAGTTCTGGAGGCTGGGAAATTCAAGACCAAGGTGCTGGCCAGTTCAGTTCTTGGTGAGGACCTTTCTTTATTGATGGAGGATGCCTTCTTGGTGAATTCTCCACGGTTTCTGTACCCTTTAGTGTGTAAGTGCTGTCACCTCAGCTGTGTCTGACTCTGTGACACCATGGACCATAGCTGTCCAGGCTCCTCTGTCCATGAGATTCTCCAGACAAGAACACTGGAGTGAGTTTCCATGTCCTCCTGCAGGAGATCTTCCCAACCCAGGAATCAGGAGGGATGACATTTTGATGAATTCTTACATGGTGGAGAGAGAGAGAGAACTTGGTTTTCCTCATCCTGCTATGAGGACACAATTCCCATCATGGGTGCTCCATGCTCACAACTTCATCTAAACATAATCATCTCCTAAAAACCCCACCTCCTAACGGCATCCTATTTGTGGTATCAAAGTTTTGGGCCTATGTAAAGAATCTTCTAGGCTGTCCTTCAAATTCTTTCTTTTCCCATATTGTTCAACATTAAAAAAAAAAAATCAATACCAATATATACCTATCCAAAAAGAGAAACAAAACTGTGACTTATAAGCTGCTACTGCTGCTGCTGCTAAGTCACTTCAGTCGTGTCGGACTCTTAGCGACCCCATGGACTGCAGCCCACCAGGCTCTCCATCCATTGGATTTTCCAGGCAAGAGTACTGGAGTGGGGTGCCATCGCCTTCTCCAGATTTATAAGCTACCCAATCTAAAAACTAAGAGAATGGGAGAGGTAGATCTATACTTAAACAATAAAATGCAGACTATATTAAGTATTGTAACAAGGAATATAAAAATTATTTTGTAGTAAGAACAAAAACAGATTAATTTCAAGAGAGTTGTAGAGGAAAGAGGAAAAGTTGGAGATCAGTTGATGGAGGACAAACTGGATGGGAGCCAGGCTTTCAAAGTTGTGCGAGATTTTAAAGAGATATTCAGAGTGAAGATTTATAACATTTCAGAATATTCATCCAATTAATCATTGACTATTTAAGCAATACTTTTGTGCACTGAAATGTATATGGCACTATGTTATTGAGTGCTGACTATATACCAGGAAC
Source organism: Ovis canadensis (assembly GCF_042477335.2). Classification (NCBI taxonomy): domain Eukaryota; kingdom Metazoa; phylum Chordata; class Mammalia; order Artiodactyla; family Bovidae; genus Ovis; species Ovis canadensis. The sequence goes on from NC_091250.1 coordinate 68,631,734, forward strand.
ATGTGGTTGAACAGGCCACGTATATTAACTCACTAGATACTTTAAACAACTCTAAATGGGGAGGCACCATGATCAGAGAAGAAATTATGGGCCAAAATAAGAGAGAGGAAATTTTTAAAGTCTTCCTCAATGATATGACCCCTAAGTTAAATTTTGAAGGAGGTATAGGAATTGTTCAGCAATCAAAGAGGAGTAGAACAATTATGTACTGATATATAAGTCACCCAAGCAATGGAGAGCAGGGTACATCTGATAAAGTAAGTTGTTCAATTTTATTAGAATTTGACTGTGTGGATAAGAGACTTCTATAAGCAAATATGATAATTTAATGTGATTAAGAATAATTACTTCCTTCTAGCACACATACTGTCAAAAAGTATCCCTCCTCCTGCTACCCTCTAACCAAAGTATAAGGTTTCTAGAGTGGAATGGAAGCTAAATTTCAGATCCTGTTTATCCTGATGACCATAATGCCCAGAAAAATCAGCTACAAATTTATCTAAACCCCTCACCCTAGAAATTCTGATTTGGAACACAAGGGAAGTAGAGAAATTCAGAGATGGAGTTTAATAGAACCAAGTTAGTTAATAGCTGATGAAATCTGATAAGAAATTGTGATCTTGTGTAGCAAGATGCCAAAGCTAATTCTACAGGGAAATAGTACAAAGTTATGTAATAAATATCTAGGCATGAAGATCCTGCTTCTCAACTGCAGTTTTCTGAGGAATCAGATCCCTTGACAAGAACCTTGAGCCACCTTAACACAGAAGAGTAGATTAGAAAGAACATGCTATCTGTGAGTTTTGTGTCAAACTTACAGACCTGAATCTACCTTACAGAGTCCCTGTAGGCTTAATAATAAGTTTACCATCAAGGAACATACATGGAATGGGACCTTGAAGCCAGAGTAAAGTATTCAAAAATAAATAAATAAATGACCTAGCAAGCTGACTGTGATCTCACCTTGACAGCACTGGCTGGTGATGTCAGTTTGGATAGATGATCAGGATTGAGCCTGAGATGCTGTCTCTCCCCCAGGTCATTAGGCAAAATCAGTTCAGTTCAGCTGCTCAGTTGTGTCCAACTCTTTGTGACCCCATGGACTGCAGCACACCAGGCTTCTTTGTCCATCACCAACACCTGACGTTTGCTCAAACCCATGTCCATTGAGTCAGTGATGCCGTCCAACCATCTCATCTTCTGCCATCCCCTTTTCCTCCTGCCTTCAATCTTTCCCAGCATCAGGGTCTTTTCCAATGAGTCAGTTCTTCACATCAGGTGGCCAAATTATTGGAGCTTTAGCTTCAGCATCAGCCCTTCCAATGAATATTCAGGACTGACTTCCGTTAGGGTTGAGGCAAAATAAACCCCTGGAATTTAGATTCAGCCCTGCTGAAAAGGTAGGTTGAGGAAATTCAAGTTGGATTTATCAGAAAGTATTTCTTTTCACAAGAGAAACTAAAAATAATAAAATAAAATAGATAAAAACAAACACTGATGGGACAGAAATGCAATGAACTGACCAAATTTCCATGTAAGTTGAAAGCTCTAAGTAAAACCAGCTGACTGCATTAAAAAAAAAAAAAATCAGTGATGTAGTTCTTACAGACATGAATTTTGTAACAGAAGATTTTGGGACAGGCAAGAGAGTTCACTGATAAAATATATTGCATTTTATTCTGAATCCAAAATAATGGAATAATAATGGTTTGAATGGTTTTAAGAGAAACTACAACATGATCAGATTTATATTTTAAAAGATGAGTCTTTTAGTACAAATGATGGGCTGGAGGAGATTGGAGACAAAAACTCTTACCAATGGGTTAAGTTTGATGCTTTGATTCAGATGATTTAGAACAAGGATTAAAATAAAATAGTGTCAGTTTATTTTATCTTGTTATACATGAACAATTTGTCATGGGGACTGAAAGAGAGGGAATGATTAAGAAGGAAGGTCTTCAGTTTTCTGTCATATCAGTTATATTGAAAATAATGCAATTTATAAACATAGAGAACGCAGGCAGGAATCAAAACTTGAGATCTGAATGCTGGATCTGAAGTATTTGTGGGCATGAGAGTCAGGAAGATGTGCATGTCTGAAGATCCGAAGAGAGATCTAGAGTGGAGTGATTGAGTCCCGTTATGAGCATAGAACTAGTAGTTGAAGGCCTGAGATGAGACGACTCACAAAGTATAGAAAGGTAAAAAAGAAGTTCAGAATAGAACTCTAGGATGTAGGGAAACACATGGCCCAGAGAAGAGAATGAAACAAGTCACAGTGGAAACACTGCATTCCAGGTTGACATGGAAGAACAGAGTTTCACAAAGAAAAGAAAAGATCAACTTTGTAAATGTCAAAAAGAGTTCAAGTATGATAAGGACTAAAACGTGTCTATTAGATTAAGCAAAGAATAAGACAGTGTTGACCTTTGTGAAAAATTCAATAAAAATGGTAAGGGCAGAAGTGAAATTACAGAGAGCTGTGATATGGGTGGGAGGTTAGCCGTTCATCCTTCAAATATTTCCATCATGAAAAGAAGGAGGATTGGAGAACAGATAGAAAGGTCAAAGTCACCACAGTATATTCATAGAAGGGACAGTATCATCCACAAAGACAAAATTAGTTTTTTAGCAAAGGAGTGGGAATGAAAAAACTCTTACTCTTCTTGTGTATAAAGCACTGAAATACACGTAACACTCAAGGAGAGGTAGAATATATTTGTGGTATTAAAACTTCATGGGGTAAAACTAAGAAAAACTGTGTAAAAAGTTTCCATAAGGGGATAATAATAACAGCAACAAGAATAATAATTAAGAAACACTTGTATAAAGTAGTGATTTTGCAGAAAAGGAAGTGTTGAAAGATCGAGGAAAATAAAAGTATTTATAGTCAGTAAAAATTGCATTAAAAAGTTGGGGTACAAAAATACCAGATAATGAGAAAAAGATTAACTTTAGGAAGTATATATGAGACCTCTTTCTCTGAAAGAAAGAAAGGGTAGGGATGAGTGTAGAAACCCATATTTTGTAAACAAGAGGGTCCTGTTTAATGTCTTTTTTCTTCTTGCTCCTAAGAAATAAAATCATTCAGTCAGACTGACGGATCAAGAAGTCAGATAGGAAGGAGCGATCAGAAGTTTAGAACATGTTAAACTATGATGGGGAAAACAGTGTGGTAGGTGGAGTTCTGAGATGGCCTCCAAGACTCCTACTCCTTGTAATACAAGCACTGTTTTCGTTCTCTTCCCTTGGGTATGGATTTCCCAGATGGTGCTAGTGGTAAAGAGCCGACCTGTCAATGCAGGATATATAAGAGAGAGCACAAGTTCGACCCCTGGATTGGGAAGATTCCCTGTAGGAGGGCATGGCAACCTACTCCAGTGTTCTTGCCTAAAGAATCCCTTGGACAGAGGAGCTTGGCAGCCTACAGTCCATGGGGTCACAAAGGGCTCTATAATCTTCTTAAAAGTTTCCCTGGTCTTTCCCACTCACAGTACAAACTGGCCTTATTCTTCTGGAATTATAGTTTGACTTGAACATATACAGTAAACACCAGCTAGCCCCTTAACCCTTTTATATCCTCCTCTAACTAAAGAAACAGATCCAGGATTCACCAGTGTAGAAGGTCTCTGGTGTTTCTTTGGTTAACATATTGAAGATTTCCTCTGTGTTGGGAGAGCAGTGGGCTGTCCAGAGGTCCTTATGACAGTTCAGCTCTGTTCAGATGTTGTACAGAATGATGTGTTTGTCACCATAGCCCTGGCAGGCTGCAGCCCATAGGGACACAACTGAGCAACTAACACTTTCACTTTCTTTTGGGTGTTGGAAGGGCTAGAAAACAGATTAATTTTGCTCTCAATATTAGATTAATTTATATGTCAAAGGAAAGGATTTATATATGGAATTAAGGCCCCAAATGCTTTTAAAGAATCCAAAGAAACATTATGCTGTGTAGGCTTGATCCAATAAATCCTTTCAACCTTGATTGGGACTTTCCTGAATGAAGAATATCAAATTTCTGTTAAGTTTCTCCTGTTGACCTTGAAAAACTGAACAGCCATTCTATGAACCACTATGGAATGTGTTGACATGTCAGGGACCTGTGAGTGGCCTGTAGGAGCTGAGTAGTCCTTGGTAAACATTGAGCAAGAAGATGTGTAGCTTAATTATACAACCACCAGGAAAAGAATTCTGCCAGAAACCTGAATGCGCCTAGAAGAAGATCCTGCCTTAGTTAAGCATCCAAAAGAGAATTTAGTCAGTGAGACTAGAATCAGTCTGTACAGCTACAGAATAATTTTCCAGAATCACTTAGTCACCTAGAGATGTATGTGGTAAGTCACTTCACTTGTGTCTGACTCTTTGTGATCCTATGGACTATAGGCTGCCAGGCTCCTCTGTCCATGGGATTCTCCAGGGAAGAATACCGGAGTGGGTTGCCATGTCCTCCTCCAGGGGATCTTCCTGACCCAGGGATTGAACCCAAGTCTCTTGCCTCTCCTGCACTGGCAGGTGGGTTCTTTACCACTAGCATCAGCTGGGAAGCCCACCTATAGATGAAGAAGCAGGAATGACTTGGAATTTTTCTAGGAAAGAGTGGTAGAAGAGAAAGAGAGGGAAGTACAAGAAGACAAAAAAGGGTGATGCTGGCAAGGGAGTGGTAATGAAACCTGAGAGGGACTCTGCTACTTGTCAGGAGTGTGATGATAAGAAATTTTGCTCTGCCTTAGCTTCATCATCTACAAAATGAGATAATAATAGTAAATGCCTCATGGAGTTGTTATGAATACTTAAGACATTTGTCAGGTAGTTAGAATAGGAAAAAATAGTCCAAAATCAGTTCAGGTCAGTTCAGTTCAGTCTCTCAGTCATGTCCGACTCTTTGCAACCCCATGAATCGCAGCACGCCACGCCTCCCTGTCCATCACCATCTCCCGGAGTTCACTCAGACTCACGTCCATCGAGTCAGTGATGCCATCCAGCCATCTCATCCTCTGTTGTCCCCTTCTCCTCCTGCCCCCAATCCCTCCCAACATCAGAGTCTTTTCCAATGAGTCAACACTTCACATGAGGTGGCCAAAGTACTGGAGTTTCAGCTTTAGCATCATTCCTTCCAAAGAAATCCCAGGGCTGATCTCCTTCAGAATGGACTGGTTGGATCTCCTTGCAGTCCAAGGAACTCTCAAAAGTCTTCTCCAACACCACAGTTCAAAAGTATCAATTCTTCGGCGCTCCGCCTTCTTCACAGTCCAACTCTCACATCCATACATGACCACAGGAAAAACCATAGCCCTGACTAGACGGACCTTAGTCAGCAAAATAATGTCTCTGCTTTTGAAAAGACAAAGAAAGGCAAAAGCCCATGAAAAAAGAATAAAGGAAGGGCCAGGACCTGAGTGAGAATCTCGGATAAAACAAACAACCTTCCTGGCTAGCCCAGTTTACATAGGGTAGGCTCAGGGCAAGGAGAAAAAAACATATAAAAGGAGGAAGCCAAGACAGATTGAGGCCTCTCTTCTCTTCACTTTTGGGTTGGCCCACCCCTCACACCTTGAGTATGTATTTTCCTTTGCTTGCCAAATAAAACTGAACTGTAGCACTGGCCCATCTGTCTCTTTTGCTGTGGCGAGACAGAACCGAGGAGATTACAAACTCCCCTAACACACTTAAAGAAAATACAATAGTGCCTGCTTGTGGTAAGCCCTTCAGAACTGTTAGATAGTGGTTAAAGGAATAGTCATGTAGTGATAGTATTATAAACTGAACGAATGGAAAAAGGAAGATGGGATGAGAGTGGCCAGATGAGAAGAAAACAGAAATTAAAAGATGGCTGGCATGAAAGCAGAGGGTCAAAGAGAAAATGTGGGCACTGTCAATAATGAGGGAGCCTAAGGAAATCATAGAGTGTGATACTGGATTTACAATTTGCAAAAGAAGAGTATGTAAACAAAAGAATGGGAAACAATTCCAATTCAGTTTCCCAAAGACGTAGTTGTTAACCTAGCATGTACCCTGAATGAAATTCAGGATGAACAGCATAAGGCCCTCTGTGTTTTGGGAAAACAGGTAAAATAGGCCCTATTTCTGAGCCTGTGCCTCAGAAGCTGAACAGCTTCCACTCTTCCTAATTTGACTGTCCTACGAAAAAGTATACTCAATGAAAAATGTGAGCCATAAACCTTCTGCTGCCCTGCTCCACAATAGAGCAAGGGCCTCACATGTGAGTGAAACCTTCTTGGCTCAGCTGAGCATCAGCCAACCCACCAGCTAATGACATACCGTGAATGAGCCCATCACAGTCAGTCAAGTTGGTTCAGACTACAGTAGATGAACTGTCTGCTGCTGCTGCTGCTAAGTCGCTTCAGTTGTGTCCGAGTCTGTGCGACCCCATAGATGGCAGCCCACCAGGCTCCCCCGTCCCTGGGATTCTCCAGGCAAGAACACTGGAGTGGGTTGCCATTTCCTCCTCCAATGCATGAAAGTGAAAAGTGAAAGCGAAGTCGCTCAGTCATGTCCAACTCTTCGCGACCCCATGGACTGCAGCCCACCAGGCTCTTCCATACATAGGATTTTCCATGCAAGAGTACTGGAGTGGGGTGCCATTGCCTTCTCCGAGATGAACTGTCTAGCCAACATGAAATGGTGGGCTAAATAATCATGTTATTTTGTGCCCCTCTGTTTTGAAATGGTTGGTGCAGACAGAGTAATCTAATTAGAAAAAATAGTAATTTAATTATATACTCAGTATGAATCACCTAAATGATAAAAGTGCTAAATCAGGCAAACATAAAACAAAGTAAAGATGTAACACATTTTCTTAGGTGGTATTAGTTGAAATAAAATGTCCAGAACAATATTGATAATCATTCTGGGCTGCATTCTCAGTCACGTTACAGATGAGAATTGAATATTAAAATTCAACATTTTATATACATACTAATTTATTGATACATATGCAAGTAAAGTGGCCAGGATTTTTTACTTGTAAGTCTCCATCATTCATTTTTTCTACAATCTGGAGATATGAAAATTTATTAATACGAGAACAATCTCCAATGTCAGATTTAACATGTCACAGAGATTTGAACTTACATTCTGCATGACTCTGAAACACTGAAAAAAGTTTTGTATATATATGTTTTTTGGGGAACGAACATAAGTGTAATCCAAACAGAAATATTCAAGCAATTAAAATTCAAGGGCTTCCCTGGTGGCTCAGTGGTAAAGAATCCACCTGCCAATGCAGGAGACACAGGTTCGATTCCTGTTCAGGGAAGATCCCACTTGTGTGGAGTAACTAATCCAATGCTCCACAGCTATAGAGCCTGGGCTCTAGAGCCTGCAAGCCAAAATTACTGAGCCCAATTGCCTCAGTTACTGAAGCCTGTGAGCCCTAAAGCCCATGCTCTGCAATAAGAGAAGCCACCACAATGAGAAGCCTGTGCATCACAACTAGAGTAGCCACTGCTCTCCATAACTAGAGAAAAAGCCCTATCAGCAAGGAAGACCTAGCATAGCCAAAAAAATAAATAAATAAATTCAAAAGGGAATGACCTGTAACTTAGTAGAGGGCACCCCTCACAGGAAGCACAGGAATCAGTGTTAAGGATAGAACTGTAACAGCCCTTCCAATGTGGAGATGTTATAATGTTACATGTACTTTCTACCCAACACAAGGGACAGAATGGTCTTTAAGCTTGATCACATTGTTAATCAAGAGGACACCATGTCCCAAACTGGAGATACATGGCTTGAAGTTCTGGGGATGTAGAAGATTGAGGGGGAAAGATAACATAAAATTGGAAAGCATCCCAAACTCAAACTTCTTTATTTTATTTTCTTTCAGTTGCCAGCTAGCAATTGAGTTTACCTAGTCCAGTTTCAGTTCAGGTACAATTGAGTCACAGAACTTGTATCATAATATTCAAATGGGGAGCAAATCCCAAATAATCAGAGAATAAGACAGAGGTGTTCATAACTAAATGCTTGGTTTGATGTCTCTGCTGTAAACATTACAAGGGCTCAATGAAACAAAACAATTTTATAGAGATAGTAGCATCTAAGAAAATTTTAAAATAAACTGAACTTTGAGTTTAGCCTTAAAAGATAGAAAGAAGGTATGTTTAAATTTAGCTTCCTAAGGGCTATATCAATTCAAAAAGAATGTAATAACAATGAGCAATATTTATGGCTACTTAATACATACACAAAACTCTGCCCATTGTATCCATTTATCTCACTTCTAACTTCAAACAGTCCTATTGTATATGTATCCATATCTCTCCATTTTATAGATAAAGAGATTCAGAGAACAAAATGCTTAAGCAGTTTGCCTAAGGTTGCACTGCTAGTGAAGAGCAGAGTCAGCAATCACCTTCATTCAACCAGACCCCAGACTCCAGGTCTTTAATCATTAGAGTACTGCCTCAGGGCAAAAATCATGTGCCAGACAATGCACTGGTCTTAGTGCAAGACATTGAGCTAAATATTTCTAACTGAACGTCTAAAGACTACCACAGACTTACAAGGACCAGTATGGAATAACTAAATACAATTGAAGAGAGAGTTTGGTAAATTTCAAAATGCACAAACTAAATACTATGGGACAACTAGTGGGTGGGATCAGTCTGGCTGAAGAGCTTTGGGACAACTTCATGGAGGGGGCACTATTTATCTTTGGTTTTGAAGGAGGGGTGCATTTAAAAGCATTTTTATCACTCTGACAATTTAGGAGAGACAGATGATGTTTTGTTGCTACGGGTTAAAGCAAAATCCCAGGGGGAATTGAGGGAGGATTTTTTTTCTCCTGTTCACAAGGCAAAGTACGCTCTGCTACCAAAAATGAAAAACCAAGTGCATGATCTCTTAGATTCCTGTGGATTTCTTTTACTACGAGACTATTTTACTTCACACAAGCTGCAATACATTAAAATCTGTCTCACACACAGCTTTTTAAAATCACTGCATTATATCACTACATGCTAATAAAGTATATAATATATATTTGCTTCATGTTATATATATATAATTATATATGTAATATATATATCACTACATGTTAATAAAATTAACATCATAGGGTACAGTTATGTACTTAAGAACTACATATAAGTTCTCACAGAAGAATCTCCAAAAAAAGTTAGATCAATGCTATTTTAAAATCTGCAAACATATATAAGTGAGATTTTGAAAACAGCCAAAACAAACACTTTTAAAGTCCATCACTAAGTTATCTTTTTTATGTTTTTTTTTTTCCTTCTGTCTCAGTCCTAGACAAGGGTTTCCTTCCTTAGCATCACATAAAATAACAATGCCTAAATTCACTTTCAAATTAGAACCCCCTGCCCCACCTCATCCCTTCCAGATAAAGTTTTAATGGAGAAGTGCATTTCTGGAACCATCCTGTCATGTCTACCTGGTAGTTCAGTCTCCCATGAAACTTTTAGGGCCTTTTGGGTCATCTGCTTTATGTGCCACTGACCTCACCCACATCCCCAAGGTGGACCACCACACAAAACTGACATCTCTGACAGAATGCCTCAGGCTCGGTGATACCTTCTTCCTATAGATGGCCCTTTAGACGAAGACCAGAAGGTAGATGGGATAGCAGAGGCAGAGGTGAAGATAAAATGTGAGCCTAAAAGAATACAAAACTAATTCTTTAAAACTTGTAAGTGTCATGCTATGATAAATGAACTTAACTGAGAAATTGGGGATTATTTAAACTTGGTGCCAGTATTATGATATGGTAATATATGTGATGTGTCAATGGCAAATAAAAACAATCAAGATGGTGAGAAAATAAAGGAAAGGAAATCAATGTATGATCTTGTAATGATTCAAATATGTGATGAACATAGTCAGAAATAGATATTTGAAGTAATAAATAGGATAGATGAAAAGGAGCTGCAGAAATAGCACAAATAGAATGTGGTACCATCATTAAGAATCAGTTAAGAGCAGAAAATAACTAAGACTTTCAGCCTGATAGGCTAACGAATTTAATTCACTCAGGAAAACCTTACTAAGTATTCAAAATGTGCTCAGGAAGAGGTAATTGGATTCAGAAATAAAAGCCATAATCCTTACTATCAGATAGCTTATAGTTTATGATGGCAGACCAGTAGTTGGAACAACAAAAATTAATAATAAAAGTATTGGAGCTTCAGCAATGTTTTGTATGTTTAAAATTAGGGACATGGTGTGAAAGTATGGTATTCAGGAAGAGCTTAAACAAATAGGTTACAACTGAGTGAATCATAAAGAATAAGTGTGTATCTATTTTTTAGAAATAGATAAAAGAAGGGTATACTTGGAAGAAAGTCAACATTTTTCAAATAGTTATTGGAGGGAATGAGAAACACTCACATTTTTAAAGCTGTTATTCATGCCTAGTGGTTAAAATTTAGGGGAAGAAGGAGAAAAAAGTAAAATATTGGGTGATTAGGGAGATTTTCAAGAAAGATTTATCTAGATAATGCCTTGAATCAATGAAAATACTTCAAGTATTTTCATCAAGGAAGTTCAAGAATCAGGTCTGTATCTCAACATGTTTTTGGACAGCATCATGAGAAGCTGATTCAGTGATCAGACTTGAGACAGGAGACTAGCTGGGAGAAGATGCTGTAAGAGAGGGGAGAAGCAGTGAGGAATTTTACTAATGAATGGCACGGGGAAAGGGAATAGAGGCTAGTTCAAAACGGTTTGTTGAAAGGATGAAGCCAGTAGTATATGATGATTAAAAATATATGCTGAGATTCTACTCCTTCAGAGAGCTCCTCTCAACACAACTAAGGCTAACCGATGTCTCTTAGGTGGCAGAGACATCTGCCTGCCCTGCTCCTCCCCTCTTGCTTTCCTTAATAACACAACTTCATTTGAAGTAGCAATGGAAATGCCAAAAGGATAGCATTCCTTTCAGCATGATGTAGCCAATTAGAATTAAAGGAACAAGGCTTTTGGTGTCTTCAGGAATGTTATTGAAAGCTTTTAACTCTTAATGGTATGCACCTCTTCTGTCTTTCCTCTGCTTTGTTTTCTGCTGTCTGGAACTTAGACTCAATGGCTGAAGTCCAGCATCCTTCATGAACTGAAGAGAGATCTTGAGTTGATAGCTATCTTGGTCAGCTCAGGCTGCTATAACAAAGTACCACAGGTTGAGTGGCTCATAAACAACAGAAATATATTTCTCATAGTTTAGGAAGCTGCAAGATTGAGATCAGGGTACCAGCCTGGCTAGGTTCTGTTTAGAATCCTCTTCTGGGTTGTAGACTGCCAACTTCTTGCTGGATCCTCACATGGCTAAGAGCAGATGCAGGAATGGAAATCTCTCAAGACTCATAAAAAGAGTAATTGTACTTGTGTGGGCCCCACTCTTATAAATTCATCTAATCCTGATTTCTACTCAAAGGCCCCATCTCTTAATATCACCATATTGGGGAGATACATTTTAAAAATGTTAACTTTTTTTCAGAGACATAATGATGTACCTTTTACACACTATGCTTAATATTTTTGCTACTTTTCATCATCTAAAATTATTTTGTTACTTATCCATTGTCTACCTTCTTCTAACTAGCTCCTGAGCACTATGAGAGAAGTTATTATTTATCTTGCTTATCATTATATCCCAAGCAACTAGCACAGTACAAAGTGTAAGCTGGGCAGCCAATATAAATGCTTTGATGACTAAAGGGATGAATAAGGTGGATGGGGATATAGAATATATAAAATACTGGTTTCTGCCTTTGGAAGCTATCTCAGTGACTTAAACAGTTTTCAAATGGAGAAAAACTGCAAATCTGAGGAAAGAATGAATTCAATTTTTATCATCTTGAACCTGAGATGTCCATTTCACATCCAGGTTGAATCATCCAGTAGAAAGTCAGGTATATAAATTTAGAGCTCAAAAGAGTGTTCTGGGTTTGGAAACAACAGTATTGTTAACCATCAGTATACTGGGGATAATTTGACGTCTAGGGAACTGATGCGGTTGTACAAAGAAAATCATTGAGAGCAGAAGTCAGAGAAACATAATATGATGTGCAGTCGAAGAAGAGTTAGAAAGGCAAGAAAAGGGGTAAAAAACCTCTTGCATGAAAGTCAGGGTAGTACTAAAAGTAAGTGAGAGTGGGAAACAGACTCAAATATAAAAAATAAATTAGCTTTTGAAGTTCACAATTAGAAGGCATCTATAAATATCAGGCCAGAAATAGATTTCGTGGAGTGAAAAGACAAAAGAACATGGAAAAAAAATTGAGAAAGTAGACCACTTGCTCATTAAACTATAACAGGAAGGCAATGAGAAAGACACAGCAGGATTAAGAAGAAAATATGAGGTTAAGAGAGTTATGTTTATTTTCAAATGAGAGAAATTTGGATATATATATATTTTTTATCTAACACAGGCTTCCCTGTGGCTCAATTGGTAAAGAATCTGCCTACAATTTGGGAAATCTGGGCTGGGAAGATCCCCTGGAGAAGGGAAATGCTGCCCACTCCAGTATTCTGGCCTGGAGAATTCCATGGACTCTATAGTCCATGGCGTTGCAGAGTCAGACACAACTGAGCAACTTTCACTTTCGCTGTAACTAACACAAAGTAAGCAGCAACAACAACAACAAAAAAAGTTGAAAATATGCGAAGAAGGAATTTTGATGGAATAAAATATCTCCAGATGCTGAAAGCAACATCTTTGGAGTGTTTTGTAATTCTAAACTTGCAAGTAGAAAAGTGAAAGTTACTTTTACAGATCTAAATTCTGATTCAATTCTTGGTCCCAATTTGCACGGGCATTTTGAAAACTGTAATGGAAATGTTCAGCCTGACATTTTATATGGAATGATTTCTTCTTCTCAATCCCTGAAGAATATGAAAGGTGACTGGCTCCTTTTCTTGATGTGGAGTCAAAACTCCCAAAATATCTTCTGTGAGGCTAAGATGTTATTAGGACTAAAGCTAAAGTCTCTGCATGGGATTGATGATTTTTCAGTTTTGAAAAGATGAATGTGGAAGTTGAGGATATAATATTTCTGATCTCTAAAGTCATGATTTTGAAGGATGAAAAAAGAAAGCAAATTTTATCAAGTGCCTGATATTAATATTTTTATAAATCCTAAATATGCAGGAATGATAATTTTATATACACAGAGAGTGAAGTTGAGACATCAGTAACTTATCCTGAGGACAAAGCTAATAAATAGCAAGTCAAGATACAAGCTCATTGATAATCATTTGTTTTATGGTACGAATCTGGGCACATGAAATGGCTGGAGTTGGAGGCAGAGGAATAGAGATGGTGACGGTGGGACCCATGTCTCCTCCCCTTGAATCTAGATAGATTCCATGGCTGCATGACCAATAGAATATGATGCAAATGATAGTTAACAGGTTTCCAGGCCTGGTCCTTAAAAGGCTGGTAACTTGTATTCCTGTCTCTGCTTGCTCCCAGAACATGGTGTAAGAAAATTCCAGTCCTGTGGAGCAAAGCCCAGGCTGGACTCCCAGCCAACAACAGCACCAAATTCCCAACCATGTATAGGGGCCACTTGAAAGTAGACACTGCACCCATGTAAGTCTCTCAGTGATCCTTCACAGAGCAGAGATGAGCTATCTCTTTAGAGAAACAACAACAACAAAATTACAGATTTTGAGAAAAATTAAAATCTGCTGCTGTTTTAAGCTCCCCCTCAAAAAAGATACAAGTCCAATCTCTTTGATTCCAAAGTCTACATCATTCAAGCTTAATTCATGAATTCCTTAAAATTGTCCTAATTGAAATTGTTCATCAAGATGTGTACTCCAATGCTGTGCGTCCATCATCACATCACTTCCTGTGTAGAATAAATAATTACTTACCTTCCTAAGGGTACATCCTGTACCATGGTGAAAAGCAATTGGACTGAGCAGCCAAACGATGCTATGACTTACAAGAATAAGAAAATATCTCAGAATATTTTAATTCTGAATTTACATATAAACCTCACAACATTAATTCTTGCCAAAGACATTTATATTGTTTCTTGACAAACTTCTCAGGTAATAATTACTGGAAAAAAAAGTTGATTCTCTGCAGCTGCTGCTGCTGCTGCTGCTAAGTCGCTTCAGTCGTGTTCAGCTCTGTGCGACCCCATAGACAGCAGCCCATCAGGCTCCGCCATCCCTGGGATTCTCCAGGCAAGAACTGAAGTGGGTTGCCATTTCCTTCTCTAGCCTTTACAATCACTCTACTTTTATCTGTATGTCTCATACTACTTACCTCCTGTACCAGGGAAAGTATTATCCATTAAATATCAATATTTTGAAGGCAACAACTTTGTGAAGTACTACCTCTCAGTATTTAGAAAATACTTTGGATTCTAAAAGTAAGAAAGCTTACTTACTTAAGTCTTAGTGAATTAAATAAATCAACAACCAAAAGGGAAATTTATAGGCAAATAAAAATACAAAAGAATACAAAACCATTTCTTTGGTCTATTTCCATAAAGTCAATATTTTGAAAATAACAATGTGATAAATGAAACACTTTGTATTTAAATAGTTGTTCCATTTAGCAAAAATATTACAAATAGAGATATCTTCATTATAGCAGTTATGTGTTGCAGTTGGAAGCCTGGTTCTGAGGCAGAAAGATATGAGTTTAACTACTTGCTTTTTCACTTGCTACTCTGTAAGCTTCAGTGGTATATTCAAAATTTATTAGTCACATTTACAGAGTCTGAAAAATGAGGATACAATTATGTATCATAAAATTGTGAGAATTAAATAATGTATATCAACAACATATTTACTCTGTGTCTGGATCACAATAAGTGTTTAGCTAGGTAGAACCTCTGCTAAAGTAAGATAGGTTAGCAGAATAGTTCAGTACTTAGATATAGGAATGAGACAATGAAAGCTTGAATCTCTGCTCTACTATTTAAAAGCATGATGTATGACAAGTTTCAAAAAACTCCTTGGGCTTCAGTTTCTCCATGGGGTTATTTACACTATAAGGTTCTTTTGGGAATGAAGTTAGATAAAGCATGGGAAGCATCTACTGGATGGGTGAGTAAATATCAAACATCATAGACAATATGTAGCATGTATATATCTGTGCTTAGAGTTAAATGAAAAAGCTGCTTTCAGACTAATGTCTTATACAATCACATACACTTGTATAATATACAATATATAAACACATATATAATATATAATAATGCAAATGTATATTTTTAAATATATACACACGTGTGCTATCTATCATGTAAAATTTGGAAGCATTAACAGGAAATCCCAATGTTTATTATGTATTCTAACCAACAGTTAACTACGTAGTCATATTTCTAATTCAGTTGAATCTTTTTCCCCTTATTTATATTTTCTGAACAGTTATTTATGTCATAAATTATAAGAGAAATGCTAGTTCCACCTTCATGGAACTTGAACTAATGTAGGAATTTTACATTAAATGAGCATAAATTATGAATAAGTGTATTAAAGTACATGGACAAGTATGAAGAGAAATTTTAGTTGTGAGAAATAAAGAGCACAGCAAAGAGTCTTTAACAATATCAGGGTGCATACTTTTATTTGGAGTTACAATTTAACAAAATTTTAAGCATCTTTTACTGATTTTTGAACCATCAACATTCAGAAAACTAAGATCATGGCATCCGGTCCCTTCACTTCATGGGAAATAGATGGGGAAAACAGTGGAAACAGTGGCTGATTTTATTTTTCTGGGCTCCAAAATCACTGGGGATGGTGATTGCAGCCACGAAGTTAAAAGACGCTTGCTCCTTGGAAGGAAAGTTATGACCAACCTAGACAGCATATTAGAAAGCAGAGACATTACTTTGCCAACAAAGGTCCATCTAGTCAAGGCTATGGTTTTTCCAGTAGTCATGTATGGATGTGAGAGTTGGACTATAAAGAAACTGAGCACTGAAGAATTGATGCTTTTGAACTGTGGTGTTGGAGAAGACTCTTGAGAGTCCCTTGGACTACACAGAGATCCAACCAGTCCATCTTAAAGGAGATCAGTCCTGGGTGTTTTCGAGAGACTGATGTTGAAGCTGAAACTCCAATACTTTGGCCACCTGATGTGGAGAGCTGACTCATTTGAAAATACCCTGATGCTGGGAAAGATTGAGAGCAGGAGGAAAAGGGGATGACAGACAATGAGATGGTTGGATGGCAACACCGACACACTGGACATGGGTTTGGGTAAACTCTGGGAGTTGGTAATGGACAGAGAGGCCTGGTGTACTGCAGTTCATGGGGTCACAAAGAGTCAGACACGACTGAGCAACTGAACTGAACTATCTTAGTTCTGGATCATGGAATATAAATGGGAGTGATGTGTGATATTTATAGCATGAAAAATAAAAATATCCCATAAAATCAGTCCATGTTTTATATCCTCACTTCATCTCTCTCTGTATCTGTGTCTCTCTTATTCTCTCTCAATTCACTCTGGGGAAAGTTAGCTGCCTGCACTGAGGGCTGTGAAACAACCTGATGGAGAGGGCCATGTGGTGAGGAAAGTCCATGGGAACCAACTCTTTTGGAAATAGATCCTTAGTCTTAGTCAAGCACTGAATCTCTGGGTGATACTTTGAAGTCTTTGACTTGAACTTTATGAAAAACCATGAGTCCGACCACTTGACTAGGTCATTATTAACCCAAAGAAGCCGTTGGATGATAAATCTAGGGGTTTCTTTTAAGCTGCTAAATGTTGGAATACTTTGTTACACTGCAATGGATACATTATTTTTAGTTTTCTGATACCCTGCTTTGGTAACAAAACCAAACAAATACTTTTAGTAGCAATCTCAAAGTACAGACATTTTTACCATGCTAAACCTTAATCCAAGTCTACTCCCCAACCAATGATGACGAAGAAACTGAAGTTGAATGGTTCTATGAAGGCCTACAAGACTTTCTAGAACTAATACCAAAGAAGATGTCCTTCTCATTATAGAGGACTGGTATGCAAAGGTAAGAAGTCAAGAAATACCTGGAGTACAGGCAAATATGGGCTCAGAGTAGAGAATGAAGCAAGGCAAAGCCTAACAGTTTTGCCAAGAGAACTCATTGGTCATAGCAAACACCCTCTTCCAAAAACACAAGAGAAGACTCTACACATGGACATCACCAGATGGTCAATACCGAAATCAGATTGATTATATTCTTCATAGAAAAAGATGGAGAGGCTTTAAACAGTCAGCAAAAACAAGACCAGGAACTGACTGTGGCTCAGATTATGAACTCCTTATTCCCAAATTAAGATTTAAATTGAAGAAAGTAGGGAAAACCACTAGACCATTCAGCTATGACCTAAATCAAATCCCTTATGATTATATAGTGAAAGTGAGAAACAGATTTAAGGGACTAGATCTGATAGATAGAGTGCCTAATGAACTATGGACGGAGGTTCACAACATTGTACAGGAGACAGGGATCAAGACCATTCCCATGGAAAAGAAATGCATAAAAGCAAAATGGCTGTCTGTGGAGGTCTTACAAATACCTGTGAAAAGAAGAGAGGTGAAAAACAAAGGAGACAGGAAAGATATACCCATTAGAGCAGAGTTCCAAAGGATAGTAAAGAGAAATAAGAAAGCATTCCTCAGTGAGCAATGCAAAACAATAGAGGAAAACAAGACAATAGGAAAGATCTCTTCAAGAAAATTAGAGATACCAAAGGAATTTCTCATGCAAAGATGGGCACAATAAAGGACAGAAATGGTATGGACCTAACAGAAGCAGAAGATATTAAAAAGAGGTAGAAACATACACAGAAGAGCTATACAAAAAAGATCTTCATGACCCAGATAATCACGATGGTGTGATCACTCACCTAGAGTCAGATATCCTGGAATGTGAACTCAAATGGGCCTTAAGAAGCATCACTATCAACAAAGCTAGTAGATGTGATGAAATTCCCATCGAGTTATTTCAAATCTTAAAGGATAATGCTGTGAATGTGCTGCACTCAATATGCTAGCAACTTTGGAAAACTCAGCAGCGGCCACAGGACTGGAAAAAGTCAGTTTTCATTCCAATCCCAAAGAAAAGCAATGCCACAGAATGCTCAAACTACAGCACAATTACACTCATCTCACATGCTACCAAGGAAATGCTCAAAATTCTCCAAGCCAGGCTTCAACAGTATGTGTACTGTGAACTTTCAGATGTTCAAGCTGGATTTACCGAAGGACAAGGAACCAGAGATCAAATTGTCAACATGCTTTGGATCATCAAAAAAGCTGGAGAGTTCCAGAAAAAAACATCTACTTCTGCTTTATTGACTATGCCAAAGCCTTTGACTGTGTGGATCACAACAAACTGTGGAAAATTCTGAAAGAGATGGGAATACCAGAGCACCTCACCTGCCTCCTGAGAAATCTGTATGCAGGTGAAGAAGCAACAGTTAGAACTTGACATGGAACAACAGACAGGTTCCAAATCAGGAAAGAAGTATGTCCAGGCTATAAATTGTCACCCTGCTTATTTAACTTATATGCACAGTACATCATGAGAAACGCTGGACTAGATGAAGCACAAGCTGGAATCAAGATTGTTGGGAGAAATAGCAATAACCTCAGATATGTAGATGACACCACCCTTATGGCAGAAAGGGAAGAAGAACTAAAGAGCCTCTTGATGAAAGTGAAAGAAGAAAGTGAAAAAGTTGGCTTAAAACTCAACATTCAGAAAACTAAGATTATGGCATCTGGTTCCATCACTTCATGGCAAATAGGTAAACAGTGGAAACAGTGACAGATATTACTTTGGGGTCTCCAAAATTACTGCAGATGGTGACTCCAGCCATTAAATTAAAAGACACTTGTTCCTTGGAAGAAAAGCTATGACCAACCTAGACAGCATATTAAAAAGCAAAGACATTACTTTGCCAACCAAGTTCGATCTAGTCAAAGCTATGGTTTTTCCAGTAGTCATGTATGGATGTGAGAGTTGGACTATAAAGAAAGCTGAGCACCAAACAATTGATGCTTTTGAACTATAGTGTTGGAGAAGACTCTTGAGAGTCCTTTGGATAGTAAGGAGATCCAACCAATCCATCCTAAAAGAAATCAGTCCTGAGTGTTCATTAGAAGGACTGATTCTGAAGCTGAAATGCCAATACTTTGACCACATGATGTGAAGAACTGACTCATTTGAAAAGACCCTGATGCTGGGAAAGATTGAAGGTGGGAGGAGAAGGGGATGACAGAGGATGAGATGGTGATGGCATCACCAACTCAATGGACATGAGTTTGAGTAAACTCCAGGAGCTGGTGATGGACTGGGAGGACTGGTGTGCTGCAGTCAGTGGGTTCACAAGAGTCAGAAACTTTGATTGGGTTTTCAGTCTGTCTGCCCTCTGACTGAGAAGGATAAGAGGCTTAAGGAAGCTTCCTGATGGGAGAAACTGAGGGGGAAACTGTGTTTGTTCTGATGTGTGGAGCCATGTGCAATACACATTTAATCCAACTTTACGTGAAAAGGGGAGGCTGTGTTCCCTCCCTGTTAATTGACCTGAGGCCAAACTATGGTAAAGGTAATAAAGATAATGTTGACCTCCTTCAAGCCCCATGCAGGCACTGCTACACTCAGTGCCCCAGACCCTGCCGCAGGCCATGGCTGACCCATGCCTCCACCAGAGACTCCTGGACACTCACAGGCAAGTCTGGGTCAGTCTCTTGGGGGTCACTGCTCCCTTCTTCTGGGTCCCAGTGTGCACAAGTTTTGTTTGTGCCCTCCCAGAGTCTGTTTCCCCAGTCCTGTGTAAGTTCTCTTGGGTCTAGGGTGGGTTAATGGTGATCTCCTCCAAGAGGGTTTATGCCATACCCAGCTTTACTGCACCTAGAGCCCCTGCCCCCACAGCAGTCCACTACTCACCTGTACCTCCTCAGGAGACACTCACACACAGTTCTGCTCAGTCTCTGTGGGATCTCTGGGTCCTGGTGTGCACATTGTACGTTTGAGCCCTATGAGCATCTCTGGTGGGTATGGGGTTTGATTCTAAATGAGATTTTGCCCCTCCTACCATTTTGCTGGGGCTTCTCTGCACTTGGGCATGGGGTATCTCCTCACAGCCATTGCAGCACCACACAGCCTCTGCTCTAGCACCATGCAGCCATGGCACCATGAATGTCAGTGGATATGTATAATTTCTGAAGATCTTAGCAGTCAAACATTTTTTAAAATATATGATTAGATAATGTTTTAGTGTTTATTCTAAAATAATCCCAGCAATCAGTTCAAATTAATTGCCTAGCAGGACTTTAGAGGGAATACTCATACACAGTATTTTTAAGAGCAAGGGTAAAGGAAATAAAACCCCCATTTTAATAAAGCTGTATCTTATAACTGCCATTGATTAAGTCCACAACACAGAAAATGAAAGTGATTCTTCAAGGTCAAGGTTACAATATACTGCTCCAAATACATGGATCCTGACAACTGAGTAGTTTCATCCATAAGATCCTAGGCTTTTTGGAGTTAAAGTTATACTGCATGGTATTCAATTGATCTTCAAATAATAGCAGGTCTCTAATTCATACTCGAAATTAAACAGCTGAAGACAGAATTTTGAATTTATGGCACTTTTACTTTCATTGAATATCACTGACGTTACTATTTGCTTTAAGTCCATAAAGTCCCTGTCATTACAGAATATTTAATGAAGTGGGAAAGAAGGGAACTTCCCTGGAATGCTTATAAGATTTTCAATCTTACTGAACTTTGAAAAATCATTTGATTTTAGGGATCATAGACTACTTGCATGGTTTAAAATTATGTTGACCACAAGATTGCTAAGATGTTTTAAAAGGTCATTTGTGTGGAGGTGGAGTGGCTCAGTTCAGTTCAGTTCAGCTGCTCAGTTGTGTCCGACTCTTTGCGACCCCATGAACTGCAGCACACCAGACCTTCCTGTCCATCACCAACTCCCAGAGCTCACCCAAACTCGTGTCTATTGAGTCGGTGATGCCATCCAACCATCTCATCCTCTGTTGCCCTGTTCTCCTCCTACCCTCAATCTTCCCAGCATCAAGGTATTTTCAAATGAGTCAGCTGTTCACATCAGGTGGCCAAAGTATTGGAGTTTCAGCTTCAACACCAGTCCTTCCAATGAACACCCTGGACAGATCTCCTTTAGGATGGACTGGTTGGACCTCCTTGCAGTCCAAGGGACTCTCAAGAGTCTTCTCCAACACCACAGTTCAAAAGCATCAATACTTTGGCACTCAGCTTTCTTTATAGTCCAATTCTCACATCCATACATGACTAGATGGACCTTTGTCAACAAAGTAATGTCTCTGCTTTTTAATATGCTGTCTAGGTTGGTCATAACTTTCCTTCCAAGGAGCAAACGTCTTTCAATTTCATGGCTGCAATCACCATCTGTAGTGATTTTGGAGCCCCCCAAAATAAAGTTTGACACTATTTCTAATGTTTCCCCATCTATTTCCCATGAAGTGATGGGACCAGATGCAATGATCTTCGTTTTCTGAGTGTTGAGCTTTAAGCCAACCTTTTTCACTCTCCTCTTTCACTTTCATCAAGAGGCTCTTTAGTTCTTCTTCACTTTCTGCCATAAGGTGGTCTCATTTGCATATCTGAGGTTATTGATATTTCTCCTGGCAATCTTGATTCCAGCTCACGCTTCCTCCAGCCCAGATTTTCTCATGATGTACTCTGCATATAAGTTAAATAAGCAGAGTGACAATATACAGCCTTGACATATTCCTTTTCCTATCTGGAAGCAGCCTTTTGTTCCTTGTCCATTTGTAACTGTTGCTTCCTGACCTTCATATAGGTTTTTCAAGAGGTAGGTCAGGTGATCTGGTATTCCTATCTCTTTCAGAATTTTCCACAGTTTATTGTGATCCACACAGTCAAAGGCTTTGGCATAGTCAATAAGGCCTAAATAGATGGTTTTTTGGAACTCTGTTGGCTTTTTCAATGATCCAGTGGATGTTGGCATTTTGATCTCTGGTGGGGTGGAAGATTAAGGATATTTTATCTAGAGAATGTGCATTACATTACCAACTAAAAAAGAATGTCAGTAGATAATACTTTTATGTAAAACATTTTTAAACATGGGTTTGTTAATTAGGATTATAGAGAGTAGTAGTCTGATTGAAGAATCAGTTGAAGTAACTAAATCTGTTACCTGTAGGAGGAAGGAATTAGGATAGAAATATATGGGTACAAATAACTGTTTGTTTGTTTTTCTTGTCTTGAATTTTTGTTTGGACATATAGTTCTATTTCATGTTATATAATATGGAGACATATTCTTTAACTACAAATAAAAAAATATTACTCTAGACTTCTAGCAGTATCTGATAAATATCAATAATAGGCAGTCAATAAATGTTGTTTCCTTTTTATGAGTCTCAACTTAAATGTCCCAAGAGCATATAAACAATTTTTATAGTTTAGGATGCAAATATCTTATTTTCTTCTTCTTCATGGTTATTTTTCCATCCTTAATGGTTTGGTGGTTTAGTCACTAAGCCGTGTCTCACTCTTGCCATCCATGGACTTGCAGCCTGCCAGGCTCCTCCAAGGAATTCTCCAGGCAAGAATACTGGAGTGGGTTGCCATTTCCTTCTCTAAAGGATCTTCTTGACACAGGAATCAAACCCCGGTCTCCTGCATTGCAGGCAGTTGATTTACCAAGTGAGCTATGAGGGCAACTGACATATTGATGTCAAAAGAAAGAGCAAGTGGTGATCTAAAGTGATGATATTTAGAATTGTGTATGATTTTTCAGAAAAGGTTGCTGGTAAACTTATTAAACAAGTACTTTGAAAAGATATTATGTGGTGAAGCAAAAGGTGATAAGTGTAGAGATAGCTGCCAGTGATCTCAGGAGCAGGAATCAATATGATGTGTGGGGTCAACTGCAAACTGATTTTTATGACTTAATTATGGAAATACTTAAACAGATGACATAAAATTGTATTTTTAAACTTACACAAAATACTATTTTGTTGATATGTTCATTTTGTTTTTGTTAGGGAATTTAAGAAGCTTCTGCATGTTTCTGAGGAAAAGGTTAAAAAAATAAAATTCAAATTTGAAGAATATGATTGCTGAATGAACATACGTGATAGTTTGAAATAGAGGCCAAACAGCTACTTTCTGTTCTGGACTTTCTCATGTAACAGTAAGTATATATGTTAGTTTTGCTTCTTTCTTTTCTTTTTCTTTTTTCATTAATCAAAATTTCATCTCTGTTTAAAGGAAAATTATCTCCTACACTCTTTAAAATGAGATACAGTGCACAAATTTATCTAGCTGCTAATTTCCTTACACTGATTTGAATTTGCTGAGAAGGCTAAGAGTGGATGATTCACTAATTTCAGAGGAATAAATGTTCAATTTTCACTCGATCTACCCCAAACATCAAGAACACTAATTAGATAACATTAGAGAAATTTAGTTTAAGTCCTATCTCTGAAATGCTCAGCTCTTTCAGAGGAGTATTATATAAATCAAATAATGCTTTTGTATATTTCCTGATTCTAAAGAAAATTAATCAGTTGATAAGCATGCATACAATAAAATGAAAAAAAAAAATAACAAGATGAAAATTGCCACCAAATATATGGATTAGGATATGGCAGAAACATATGCAGACCACTGTCCTACTAAGTTATTAAAGTTGAACTTCATGAATGGCTTGAGTTTCTAGGACCCCTAAATTAAATGGGAATCATAGTAAGGTGGTGCTAGTGGTAAATAATCCACCTGCCAATGAAGGAGACATAACAGATGTGCATTAAATCCTTGCATCGGCAAGATCCCCTGGAGCAGGAAATGGCACTCCACTCAAGTATTCTTGCCTGGAAAATTCCATGGGAAAAGGAATCTGGTGGACTACAGTCCATGGGGTTGCAAAGAGTCAGATATGACTGAGCGAATGAGCACTACTACTACAGTTAGTAATAGCTCTCAATATTGTAAGTTAGAAGAAATTATAAGTTCTTACATGAAACGACATCTTTTTTCTGGAGCTTATGTTTGAAAACTTCTGTTAATGGTGTTCATGCAAGAAACAGAGCAAAAGGAATAGCAATAAAAAATAACTAAAATTAACTGGTTCTTAGTATATGTAAAATACCATATTAACCATGTAACAGAAATCATACTACTTAACCATAAATTTAGTTACATAATTTCTATTCTATAAAGAGGAACACAAGAGCAAATTTTAAAACTGTATCCAAAATCACACAGCTAAAGGTAGCTGAAAAATGATTTTATACTTTCTTTTATTAAATGACATACTCAGTTGCAACCGTATGAATTAAGGTATGATTAAGGTACTAAGGAATGAAGTATTATGTGGGGCAAATAAAGAAAGTATCGGGATTATAAAAGAAGGGGGACTGTCTTCTGCTTTCACTGCAGGCTTTTGAAGATAAGCTGAACCAGCAAACAACCCATAGAATGTGAACACTGAAATTAGCATTTCAGTGCTTTAAATGTTAAGGGGAAACTTTAGGGTACATTATAGTGGTACCCTCTATTTTTATCCTTTTATAGTCAGTATAATAAAATCTAGAGTGCTAAGACCATGTTGTACGAGTCTTCAGAAAAGGAGGCATCAAGTAAGGAACTAAGGACTAGTCTAAAGGTTTCAAAAAAATCATTTTCTTTCATCTGTGACCCAGCTGAATTCAAGAGATAAGAGTACCAGATAAGAGTTTAGACCCAGAATTTTGTCATCAACAAAGGGTATTATCTGGTACCAAATGGAATTTGTGGTAGGGAATCTAGAATTGTGGTTGTACAGTTGAAATAGTAAGATTTCACTACTTTGCCATCTGTCCTTTCTTTCTTTGAATATAGTGAAGTACCAGACATGTGCTTACTCTTCAAAAGACCTTGACAAACATGAAGAAATAAGTAAAATAGGGTGTCTACTGAGAACCTTATCGGAGAAAAGACAAACAAAAACTTCTGTTAGAACAAATTTAATTTTCTCTTGGAGTTCTAATTTAATTATTATTTGAGAGACTCAATGGTTTGGCTAGCCTCTATGGATTACATCTTGAAGGGTTTTACCATCAAATAGATCTGTCATTTTTTAGTGCTTATTCTTCATCATTTTCCCTTCTAACTATGATGTTATCTTTGTTATACTATTTTCAAATTAAAGAATATTAGATTGAGCGGACCAAAATATGTTCAGGGGGGAAAAACTGCTCTGCATTTGATACGATTTAGGTTTGTTAGAAGTTATAAAAATCAATTACAACTTTCTAAAATTCATAAGCATCAGAGTCTCTGTGGATATTTGATGACAAAATTGATTTAATTTTGGAAGGCTAGACATATTCTTACCTCATTGAAATACAATGATTTTATTAACAAGCATAGTTTATTCTGGAGGACTATTAGTGTGTCAAGGAAATTTAAAAAAATAAAATTACAACGTTAGAAACTTTTTTTGTATGTCAAAATGGACTATTGATATTTCCTATCGCAAGTTGATTATTCAGAATTCTTAATATAGCCAGTCCTTTATTACAAATATTTGATTCAAAAACAAATCCTTCCTCTGATTATCTACTGCCATTTAAGGTCAATTGCTGCCAAAAATTCGCCTTCTATCAAAAATCGGTTTTTGAGAACATCTAACCAGAACTAAAAAGCCTTTTGATGAAAGTGAAAGAGGAGAGTGAAAAAGTTGCCTTAAAGCTCAACATTTAGAAAACGAAGATTATGGCATCTGGTACCATCCCTTCATGGGAAATAGATGGGGAAACAGTGGAAACAGTGTCAGACTTTATTTTTGGGGGCTCCAAAATCACAGCAGATGGTGATTGCAGCCATGAAATTAAAAGACGCTTACTCCTTGGAAGAAAAGATATGACCAACCTAGACAGCATATTAAAAAGCAGAGACATTACTTTGCCAACAAAGGTCCATCTAGTTAAGGCTATGGCTTTTCCAGTAGTCATGTATGGATGTGAGAGTTGGACTGTGAAGAAAGCTGAGCACCAAAGAATTGATGCTTTTGAACTGTGGTGCTGGAGAAGACTCTTGAGAGTCCCTTGAACTGCAAGGAGATCCAACCAGTCCGTTCTGAAGGAGATCAGACCTGGGATTTCTTTGAAGGGAATGATGCTGAAGCTGAAACTTCAGTACTTTGGCCGCCTGATGCAAAGAGTTGACTCATTGGAAAGACTCTGATGCTGGGAGGGATTGGGGGCAGGAGGAGAAGGGGAAGACAGAGGATGAGATGGCTGGATGGCACCACTGACTCAATGGACGTGAGTCTGAGTGAACTCCGGGAGTTGGTGATGGACAGGGAGACCTGGCGTGCTGCGATTCATGGGGTCACAAAGAGTCGGACACGGCTGAGCAAATGAACTGAACTGAACTGAACCAGAACTTGTTGATCTTGGAAGCTTTTTCAACCTAAACTGCTTTGGGTACAGGTATACAGATTTAATTATCTACTTAATTATTTACTCTCTTAAGATTTAGAAAACTTAAGAAAGCTTAGAAATCCGATTCAGAATGACTTTTATGAAGATTACATGGTATGTAAAATAATTTACATATGGAATACTAAGCATTTAAACAACACTTACTGACATAATTTTTATAAGAAATGTTTTAGGTTATAGACAACTTACTCAAATGTGAAAATTTGAAAAAACATTCTATTAATCATCACTATGGTGTCTTCAAACTTCTGTATAAAGTTACTGGGGGCAAGTCTTAAAATACGCTCATGGTAGTACTACAATGAACTGTGAATTTTAATCTCAAACCACTTAATTGCTCTAGATATTTCACAGAATTACACTAAGCTGAATCAGGGTTAAATTAAAGAGCTTGGTAGATAAATTATCTTTTAAGTATGAATTTTTTTTTTCACTTTGGGATGTACTTAATACACGTCTAAATAGGGATACAGCAGTCAATAGATTATTCATCTCAGCATGGCAATTTGGGAATAGATACTAACAAGGTAACACAGATAGATGATGTGATACAAACACTAACACTTCAACAAGAAAGAAGACAAAGAGTATAGGACTAAAACTAAAAGCAATTATTTGGATCATGGAAGGCACAAAATAGGAAAAAAAACAGTCTCAGAGGAAGAAAATAATTACATTTTATTCTTCTCCTTCACAAAGACTATACAAAGACTATTCAAGTAGTGTAATAAACAGACCAACAACCAAGAATGCACTCAAGATAGCTGAATGATAGTTTTCAAGTCACATAGAAGACAGATCCAAAATAGTAGGTAAGACGCCAAGAAGCACTGTAGCAAGTGTCAGAACCAAACGCTTTACAACAAGCCACAGCTGCAAATGCCTGTCATGGTTAATTTTATGTTAATTTGACTGACCTCAGGTATGACTGGGCTTTCCTGGTGGCTCAGCTGGTAAAGAATCCGCCTGCAATGTGGGAGACCTGGGTTTGATCCCTGGGTTGGGAAAATACCCTGGAGAAGGGAAGAGCTACCCACTCCAGTATTCTGGCCTGGAGAATTTCATGACCTGCATAGTCTATGGCCTTGCAAAGAGTCGGACATGACTGAGCGACTTTCACTTTCACTTTTCAACGTATGACTAGGTAGCCAGTAGAATATTATATCTGTGTGTCTGTGAGACTGTTTCTGGAAGACACTAGCATTTTATTCAGTAGACATAGTGAAGAGAGGAAGCCCCACCAATGTGGATAAGCAATCATCCAATCTGTTGGGGATCTGAATGGAAAACAGGGTGAAGAAGGGGTGATTTCTTGTTCTCTTTTTGAATTGGGAAGTACATCTTCTCTTGCACTTGGATGTCATTAGAGTTCTTGGCTTTCAACATTTGATCAGAAACAGGGAGTTAAGACAATTATTTCTGCTATTCTCAGGCCATTAGAATCAGACTGAATTACAATGAATTCTCCAGCTTGCAGGTATCATACTGTGATACTTCTCTAATCTCCATTATTGTGCAAGCTACATCCTATGAGAGAATCCTGACCAATACAATGTCTAAGCTTATGACTAATAAAGAACATTTACATTGAGGATTTTGGGATTGTTGGAAAGTTTTTGCTTCCATATCTCTAATTCTATATGGAAACAAAATACCCTGATTTCAGTTCAGTTCAGTTGCTCAGTCGTGTCCAGCTCTTTGTGACCCCATGAATCACAGCACCCCAGGCCTCCCTGTCCATCACCATCACTCAGAGTTCACTCAGACCCACGTCCATCGAGTCCGTGATGCCATCCAGCCATCTCATCCTCGGTCATCCCCTTCTCCTCCTGCCCCCAATCTCTCGCAGCATTAGAGTCTTTTCCAATGAGTCAACTCTTCGCATGAGGTGGCCAAAGTACTGGAGCTTCAGCTTTAGCATCATTCCTTCCAAAGAAATCCCAGGGCTGATCTCCTTCAGAATGGACTGGTTGGATCTCCTTGCAGTGCAAGGGACTCTCAAGAGTCCTCTCCAGCACCACAGTTCAAAAGCATCAATTCTTTGGCGCTCAGCTTTCTTCACAGTCCAACTCTCACATCCATACATGACTACTGGAAAAACCATAGCCTTGACTACACAGACCTTAGTTGGCAAAGTAATGACTCTGCTTTTAAATATACTATCTAGGTTGGTCATAACTTTTCTTCCAAGGAGTAAGTGTCTTTTAATTTCATGGCTGCAGTCACCATCTGCAGTGATTTTGGAGCCCCCAAAAATAAAGTCTGACACTGTTTCTACTGTTTCCCCATCTATTTCCCATGAAGTGATGGGACCAGATGCCATGATCTTTGTTTTCTGAATGTTGAGCTTTAAGCCAACTTTTTCACTCTCCTCTTTCACTTTCATCGAGAGGCTGTTTATCTCCTCTTCACTTTCTGCCATAAGGGTGATGTCATCTGCATATCTGAGATTATTGCTATTTCTCCCGGCAATCTTGATTCCAGCTTGTATTTATTCCATTCCAGTGTGTCTCATGATGTACTCTGCATAGAAGTTAAATAAGCAGGGTGACAACATACAGCCTTGAAGCACCCCTTTTCCTATTTGGAACCAGTCTGTTGTTCCATATCCAGTTCTAACTATTGCTTCCTGACCTGCATACAGATTTCTCAAGAGGCAGGTTAGGTGGTCTGGTATTCCCATCTCTTTCAGAATTGTCCACAGTTTATTGTGATCCACACAGTCAAAGGCTTTGGCATAGTCAATAAAGCAGAAGTAGATGTTTTTCTGGAACTCTCTTGCTTTTTCAGTGATCCAGCGGATGTTGGCAATTTGATTTCTGGTTCCTCTGCCTTTTCTAAAACCAGCTTGAACATCAGGGAGTTCACGTTCACGTATTGTCTGAAGTCTGGCTTGGAGAATTTTGAGCATTACATTACTAGCATGCGAGATGAGTGCAACTGTGCGGTAGTTTGAGCATTCTTTTGCATTGCCTTTCTTTGGGATTGGAATGAAACCTGACTTTTCCAGTCCTGTGGCCACTGCTGAGTTTTCCAAACTTGCTGGCATATTGAGTGCAGCACTTTCACAGCATCATCTTTCAGGATTTGAAACAATTCAACTAGAATTCCATCACCTCCACTAGCTTTGTTCCTAGTGATGCTTTCTAAGGCCCACTTGACTTCACATTCCAAGATGTCTGGCTCTATATTAGTGATCACATCATCATGATTATCTGGGTCGTGAAGATCTTTTTTGTGCAGTTCTTCCATGTATTCTTGCCACCTCTTCTTGATATCTTCTGCTTCTGTTAGGTCCATACCATTTTTGTCCTTTATCGAGCCCATCTTTGCATGAAATATTCCCTTGGTACGTCTAATTTTCTTGAAGAGATCTCTAGTCTTTCCCATTCTGTTGTTTTCCTCTATTTTTTTGCATTGATTGCTGAAGAAGGCTTTCTTATCTCTTCTTGCTATTCTTTGGAACTCTGCATTCAGATGTTTATATCTTTCCTTTTCTCCTTTGCTTTTTGCCACTCTTCTTTCTACAGCTATTTGTAAGGCCTCCCTAGACAGCCATTTTGCTTTTTTGCATTTCTTTTCTATGGGGATTGTCTTGATCCCTGTCTCCTGTAGAATGTCACGAACCTCATTCCATAGTTCATCAGGCACTCTATCTATCAGATCTAGACCCTTAAATCTATTTCTCACTTCCATTGTATAATCATAAGGGATTTGATTTAGGTCATACCTGACTGGTCTTGCGGTTTTCCCTACTTTCTTCAATTTAAGTCTGAATTTGGCAATAAGGAGTTCATGATCTGAGCCACAGTCAGCTCCCGGTCTTGTTTTTGTTGACTGTATAGAGCTTCTCCATCTTTGGCTGCAAAGAATATAATCAATCTGATTTCGGTGATGACCATCTGGTGATGTCCATGTATAGAGTCTTGTCTTGTGTTGTTGGAAGAGGGTGTTTGCTATGACCAGTGCATTTTCTTGGCAAAACTCTATTAGTCTTTTCCCTGCTTCATTCTGCATTCCAAATTTTCCTGTCACTCCAGGTGTTTCTTGACTTCCTACTTTTGCATTCCAGTCCCCTATAATGGAAAGGACATCTTTTTTGGGTGTTAGTTCTAAAAGATCTTGTAGGTCACCAAGTGCAGGAGGCTGCAAGCCGGCTCACTAAGCACAGGATGCCAAGAGGAGCTACCCTGCGTCAGAGGTCAGGGGTGGCGGCCAGAGGAGCTACCCTGTGTCCAAGGTCAGGGGCGGCGGCCGGGAGGAGACAACCCGTGTCCGAGGTCATAGGCGGCGGCCAAGAGGAGCTACCCCACGTCCGAGGTCAGGGGTGGCCAGGAGAAGCCACCTTGAGCCTGAGGCCAGGGGTAGTGACCTTGAGGAGCCACCCATGCCCAAGGCCAGGGCCGGCGGCCGGGAGGAGCAACCCAAGCAATGGTGGCTGCACACACACAGGAGTGCATAGAGGAGCTATCCCACGTTGAAGGTCAGGAACAGTGGTGGTAAGGAGATACCCCTCATCCAAGGTATGGAGCAGCGGCTGTGCTTTGCTGGAGCAGCCATGAAGAGATACCCCACGCCAAGGTAAGAGAATCCCAAGTAAGATGGTAAGTGTTGCAAGAGGGCATCAGAGGGCAGACACACTGAAACCATACTCACAGAAAACTAGTCAATCTAATCACACTAGGACCACAGCCTTGTCTAACTCACCTTGATTTACAATATCTTTAATTTTGCAACATTTAATATTACCTGTCTTGATTTCACACTGTATTACAAAGTGATGATAAAGCAGTATGTTACTGATGTTAAAATAGACATATAGATCTATGAAACAAAACAGAGTTCAGTAGTAAATCTATAAATTTGTGGTCAACTTCTCTGACAAGCATGCCAAGAACACACACTGATAGTCTCTTCCAATAAATGGTGTTGGAAAACTGAAAAGCCATGTGCAGAGAATGAAACTAGGCCCTTACATCACTCAGAAATATTAACACAGATTGGATTAAATACTGAAATGTAAGTATTTATGCTTCCTCTCATTAGTCTTCTCTCCTTTCTTTTTCTTTTATTCTTACATATAGAATAATTTGATATTGGACATATTTGGGTAATTACCATATATTTTTTGTAAGATAATTAGCAGAATATCTCTTACAAGGTGTTTAGTAGGGAATTGATTGTAATATATTAAGATGTCTTTTTGTATTTGTATTCCTAACACCTAAAAATGGAAAACAATACACAGTATAAATATAACTAGGTATCCAATCTTTGTACCTTAAGTATTCTTTATACTGGTAACAATTGCTGTTAATGAATTGTTTCTTTTTAAGCCTGTGTGCAAGGAAATGTAGCTGTTCTCTTGAAACAGGCAAAGCTTGAAACAACGGAGACAATGTAGACTATGATTGGATGAATTGAGTTGATTTCCTATCCACTTTGCTCATCTGAAGCTCTACAGTTAGAGCCTTTCTTTCAATATTCTACATGTCATGCT
The DNA here is from genome assembly GCF_042477335.2 of Ovis canadensis. Lineage (NCBI taxonomy): Eukaryota > Metazoa > Chordata > Mammalia > Artiodactyla > Bovidae > Ovis > Ovis canadensis. The sequence goes on from NC_091250.1 coordinate 68,663,695, forward strand.
TTAAATTTTTTAAAAAAAGATTAATCCATAGTTTGTGCTTTGAGGCTACGTTTTCAGAAGTATGTTAAATATATGACTCTTGTATAGTAGGGATAAAGTTAATTGCATTATTGAAATTTCTGATGCATCTATCACAAAATTCAAGAAGTGTTTGCTGTTTGCTTGCTCTTTGTTTCAAGGTAGTATTAAAAAAATTTAAAACAAAATCCTTGCTTCAGATTGAAAAAAGTATTAGTTTTTCTCTTTTCCTCAAATAATTCTTTGTTATTATCCTGTTTGGCAAAAATAAATGTACAATATTTCATGAAATCAAGTTGGGCCCGATGATTGTGCTAGTGCAGGGTGTCTAGAGGATTTAGCATATGTCACCCCATATGTCCTTTATGTGTTTTTCATTCTAAGCACACTGGGATGAATCATATCCCTTGAAGAGTGTGATATATTTCCTGTTACTCCTGAAGCCTGTGTGGATTTGGCTGGTGGGGATGGGGGAATTGCTGATTTTTTGTGAGCAAGATCTAAAGGTAACTCAGTTTTCAAATCATGATTGCTTCATTTTCTTTCCTTTTACTTACTTTCTAGCAAACACATAATATACTTGTTATAATAACACTAATATATTTCATTATATATGAAAGTAAATTCATGCATTTAAAAAATGTATTCAAATCATTTTCATTATTTAAAATTAACATTTAATTCCACTCTATTTCTGCTAGAAATAAATGCCTAAAGGCTAACAATTAGGCAAGAAAAAATTTGCTGATAATTAGTCATTAAAATTATCTAAACATTTATATTTTCATGTACATATGAATAGAGTGCAATATTATCTAAATATAAATATTTCTCTAGACAGTGGCTTTTAATCTCTGTGATTATCTATAATGACACATTTTAATATTTTTTTGTTCAAAGACCAAAGTTATTTTATAATATGAAAGCAATTAAGCCCAGTTCACTTCTTCATCTTTAGACAAGCGTTAAATCCTAGAAACAAAGGTTGTCAGGTGAGGTCAGAACCTTCCTTCACATCAGATACTCAGGTGTACGTGCTGTATGTGGACTACTGATTGTCTTTTTTGCACTGTTTCTGGATGTCATGCCTTGTATACACTGAGTCTTCGACTCACATACAGCTCAAGATTGAAATGAATCTTCTATCTTTACTTCTCCATATTGTGGACACTTCTTGTCTCTGAAAGAATTATTCTAAAAGACTAAACTATTGAAGGGAGAGAGGGGAGAAAGAAAGGAAGGAAGGAAGAAAAAGGAAGGGAAATGGAAGGGGAAATAATGTGACAGTGAACAAGTTAATAAATTTAATAGATTCTACTTCAAATTGATACAATAAAACTTAAAATGGAAAAGTGGAAAAAAAGAAAAATATGCTGATCTTAACATTTTTATTAAGCCTTTCTCCTTTCTTTGTCTCTTATTCCAGTCTCCTTCAACTTTTCAATATACAATTTATCAACAGGAAGTACTTTTAAAATGTCCTTGTCATCAAGATAGTCTCCCTAGCACCATTTAGATGTAACTTTGCAAAGAGAGAGAAAAACACATTAGATTCATTTTGTTTATACTCTATTAAATGTCATAATAATGTGAGTTTATTTGTGTATATGACAATTGGTTTATAAATGTGAAGAATGAACAGGCAGTTCTTGTGGTGGGTATTTTTCACTGAATTGTCCTTTCTATTGAAATGGAACATCTGACCTACATAAAAATAAACTGGGTTGTGAGTCATTTAGTCAATCACTAAAGAAACCCTCATTTACATAAGATCATGCCTAAATACAAATTAAAGCAATCAAAATGTATATTGAGTAGGTGAGCTACATATTTTATTTATTTATTCAATTATTTTTTACCTTTGTAGGCAAAGACTCTTTCCTCTTACAGCCAAAATTCAAAAATAACATGGAGGCAGAAAAAGTAGTAGAGATAGCCATGAGACAATACCAAAAGAAGGGTGAACGTGACGGGTAAAGTGAGATGAAGAGAGCTTAGTTGATGTTAATGTTTGTTCCAGAAAAAAAATTATAGAGGAAAGACTTTGGGACATAAAGCAGTCAAGAATATCAGATCTCTCTGCCCTTTTTTTTTTTTTTAATCAGATTGCACTTTTCTCTCTGTCCTGTGCTACACTTGAAACTTCCTTATTTTTGACAATTGACTTTAGTTATCTTTTTAAATCAGATATACAAAAAAGCTTCCCAACACATGATTTGCCATCTCCTTTTACTCCTAACATCCTCCTTAAATGTATACTACCTCACATCAGACCATTCTGTTTTCACACAAGGTGCATTTACTATGCATGTACTTTGTGTCCGTACATCCTTTCCTTAAATTAGTTGCTAATGTGTAAACAGATTAAAATGTAGTACTTCTGTGTTCTGAACAATATGGTATATGAACAAACTAGCAATTCATATACAACTTTAAAGATTAATCCTCATTTAGGTGCATATAATAGTTATGGTTATATCAAATTATTTAAATTAAGGAATTCCTTAAAGTATTCTTTAAACAAGTGAAAATCATAAAAAGAATAAAAATGAAGTTCTTGTGCATATAGAAAGATGAGTCTTATTAAGGAATATGATCAAATTACATGTCATGACAGTGTTTGATTTACATTCTATTGTTGTAAAGATCTCTCTTGATCCTCTGTTGACTTTATTAATTGCTTCTGTGAAATGTAAGTGGGTGTATAATAGGTTATTATATTGCAAGGTCTTTTTCAAAGTGGTTTTGTACTTGTTCCTCTCAATTCATCTTGAATTTGTGTTTATTATTTTGGAGTTTAATGTGTATTTCTCTCTGATTAGATTGGAATGTGTTTTGTGTTTAAACTGTTCTAGATGATAATTGGCCTTAGCAAGACAGAATCTAAAAATAAAATCAGAAAATCAAATAAAGCTCTAGCTCCATAATTTAAGGAAAAAAAAGCACTTTGTTTTTAAAGGAGAAGTAGTTCAAAATAATGTCATTCTTTGTGTTCTATCCTTTTATGAACTGCAGTTTAAATATTATTTAATAGGATGTATCACTAGAGATATTTATCCACAATACATGGTTTTCCCCTAAATTCTTTTCATTTAGGGACAGTTCCAATGTTTGTGTATTCTGCTTTGTTGGATTTACTATTTTTACCTTTGCTTTCTCATCTGGTAGTCAGTCTAATATTTAAGATTGAATATGTTTTGTACTGCAGGAAATCATAGAACACTGAGTGCTAAAAGATGAGTGAAAATTGTTCATTTTCTTCAAGTTAATGATGGTTCAATGTCAGATATATAGTCAATGATTATAATAATGTCATAAAAATTGTGGCAGAGGCTCATAATAGCCTGCATAATAGAACAGGCTTGTAGCATAAGGCTTATCTGGGGAATTCCTTCAAGTTATAAGTTCCAGCATAACACAGCTACCACACACTCTCTATAAAATGCATGTCATTAGAACCTTAAAATTTTCCTTTGCTTGATCTTTTGTTTTTTCTTAATAGTGCAATACACTTCCATTTATTAATTTAACATTCATGGTCTTAAATATTCGTTATTTGCCCATCACTGAATGAATCATGATGTCCTTATGCTTTTATGCTTAGACTGTAAGAGAATTTACAGAGGGAAAGGTAAAAAAGAAAAATGGATTGATGGTGGAGGATGTCAGTCCCTAGAGTGACAGGAATGTGCCAGATCCATTCAGAACATAATCACAGAAACAGTAACATGGAATATCAGCTTTCTAAGCTAATTTCTTTGTTGTCTCACTTTGAACTGAATTTTCAAGGATAGGTAAGACCTAGAATATGCTTAAATTTTTTCACTCTTGAGATTTATGATGCATTTCTAATTAATTCCTGTTTTAAAAAACATTTACATCGAATTCTCATAAACTAAGAAGCTGACTTATAATTTTAAATCTGGCATAACACACTTGTAGGAGTGGACAGTAGCCTGCCAAAATGCCAATTAGGCCAAGGTACACCAAGTCTTTGATGCTGGGAAAGATTTAGGGGAGAAGGAGAAGAGGGTGACAGAGATGGTGTGGTTGGATGGCATCATTGACTCAATGGACATGAGTTTCAGCAATTCCAGGAGATGGGGAAGGACAGGAAAGCCTGATGTGCTGCAGTCTATGGGATCACAAACAGACACCAATGAGCATCTGAACAGCAACAACACCTAGCCTTTACTATACAATGTACAGCTATTAATTTATTTAATAAAATCATATTTACTGTGTTTTTATATGAGCCAGTTAGTCTACTTTATTACTAAAACAAAAACTAGAGGTAGCTTCTAAACTATGTTTTAGAGGTGAGACCTCTCAACAAAGTATGTAAATGAGGAGCATTTTGAACAGAAATAATAGCATGAAAAATGTTATAAAAGGTAGAAAATTACAAACGAAATTCAGAGAACATCAGTATTTCTGTATATCTAAAACTGAAGAATGAAGTGATATAAAAATTAAAAAAAGGTATAATTAGTTGAGATTTACATTAGTTACTAAATTTTAAATACTATAACATATTTGTCCATTCATCTATCAAATATGTACTGAGTATTTATTCCATGCTAAACATGTTTTTAGCATGCTTAAACTCAAAGTAAAAAGTTAAGAGATACCTGGAGTAATGGGCAAATTGGGCCTTGGAATACAAATGAAGCAGGGAAAAGGGTAACAGTTTTACCAAGAGAACGCACTGGTCAGAGCAAACACCCTCATCCAACAACAAAATAAACAACTCTACACATGGACAGCACCAGATGGTCAATACCAAAATCAGATTGATAATGTTCTTTGTAGCCAAAGATAGAGAAGCTCTGTACAGTCAGCAAAAACAAGCCCAGGAGATGACTGTGCCTCAGATCATGAACTCCTTATTGTAAAATTCAGATTCAAATGGAAGAAAGTAGGGAAAACCACTAGACCATTCAGGTATGACCTAAATTAACTCCCTTACAATTATACAGTGGAAGTGACAAATAGATTCAAGGATTTAAATCTGATAGACAGAGTGCCTCAAGAACAATGGACAGAGATTCATGACAAGGTACAGGTGGCAGTGATCAAGACCATCCCCAAGAAAAAGAAATGCAAAGGGGCAAAATGGTTGGGTGAGCAGGCCTTACAAATAGCTTAGAAAAGAAGAGAAACTAAAGGTAAAGGAGAAAAGGAAAGATATACCCATTTGAGTGCAGAGTTCCAAAGAATAGCAAGGAGAGATAAGAAAGCCTCCCTCAATGATTAGTGCAAAGAAATAGAGGCAAAAAATAGAATGGGAAAGAATAGAGATCTCTGCAAAAAAAAATTAGAGATACCAAGGAAACATTTCATGGAAAGATGGGCACAGTAAAGGACAGAAATTGTATGGACCTAACAGAAGCAGAAGATATTAAGAAGAGATGGCAAGAATACACAGAAGAACTATACAGAAAAGATCTTCATGACCCAGATAACCACAATGGTGTGATCACTCACCTAGAGCCAAACATCTTGTAATGCAAAGTCAAGTGGACCTTAAGACGCATCACTACGAACAAAGCTAGTAGATGTGATGGAATTCCAGTTAAGCTATCTCAAATCCTAAACGATGATGCTGTTAAAGCACTGCACTCAATATGCCAGCAAATTTGGAAAACTCAGCAGTGGCTGCAGGACTGGAAATGGTCAGTTTCCAATCCTGAAGAAGGGCAATGCCAAAGAAAGTTCAAACTACTAACAGTTGCACTCATATCACATGCTAGCAAGGTAATGCTAAAAATTATCCAAACCAGGTTTCAACAGTATGTGAACTGTGAACTTCCAGATGTTCAAGCTGGATTTACAAAAGGCAGAAGAAGCAGAGATCAAATTGCCAAAGTCTGTTGGATCATCAGAAAAGCAAGAGTATTCCAGTAAAACATCTATTTCTGCTTAACTGACTATGCCAAAGCTTTTGACTTGTGTGGATCACAACGAACTGTGGAACATTCTTAAAGAGATGGGAATACCAGACCACCTGTCCTGCCTCCTGAGAAGTCTATATGCAGGTCAAGAAGCAACGGTTAGAACTGGATATGGAACAGCAGACGGCTGTATATTGTCACCCTGCTTATTTAACTTATATGCAGAGTACATTATGTAAAATGATAGTCTGGATGATGCACAATCTGAAATCAATTGCCGGGAGAAGTATTAATAGCCTCAGACATTCAGATGACACCACCCTTATGGTAGAAAGCAAATAAGAACTAAAGAGCCTCTTGTTGAAAGTGAAAGAGGGGAGTGAAAAAGTTGGTTTAAAACTCAACATTCAGAAAATGAAGATCATGGTATCCCATCACATCACTTCATGGCAAATGGGGAAACAATGGAAAGAGTGAAACTTTATTTTTTGGGGAGCCAAAATTACTACAGATGCTGGCGCAGCCATGAAATTAAAGACACTTGCTCCTTGGGAAAAAAGCTATGACCAACCTAGACAGCATAGTAAAAAAGCAGAGACATTACTTTTCTGACTGAGTTACTTCTAGTCACAGGTATGGTTTTTGCAGTAGTCATGTATGGATGTGAGAGTTGGACTATAAAGAAATTTGAGCACTGAAGAATTGATGCTTTTGAACTGTGGTGTTGGAGAAGACTCTTGAGTCCCTTGAACTGCAAGGAGATCCAACCAGTCCATCCTAAAGGAAATCAGTACTGAATATTCACTGGAAGGACTGAAGTTGAAGCTGAAGCTCCAATACTTTGGCTGCCTGATGGGAAGAACTGACTCATTGGAAAAGTTGCTGATGCTGGGAAAGATTGAAGGCAGGGGAAGAAGGGTATGACAGAGGATGAGATGGTTGGATGGCATCATCGGCTTGATGGACATGAGTGTGAGTAAGCTCTGAGAATTGGTGATGGACAGGGAAGCTTGGTGTGTTGTAGACCATGGGGACACAAAAAGCTGGACACGACTGAGGGACTTAACTGAACTGAGTTATGTTTTTAGGTAATACAGTAGTGAATAAAGTCAATAGAAAGGGAGTGGATAAAAAAAAAAAAAAAGACAATCAACAGGTAAGTTCAGTTCAGTTCAGTTCAGTCCCTCAGTTGTGTCCAACTCTTTGCGACCCCATGAATTGCAGCACGCTAGGCCTCCTTGTCTATCACCAACTCCCGGAGGCCACTCAGACTCAAGTCAGTTGAGTCAGTGATGCCATCCAGCCATCTCATCCTCTGTCGTCCCCTTCTCCTCCTGCCCCCAATCCCTCTCAGCATCAGAGTCCCTTCCAATGAGTCAACTCTTCGCATGAGGTGGCCAAAGTACTGGAGTTTCAGCTTTAGCATCATTCCTTCCAAAGAAATCCCAGGGCTGATCTCCTTCATAATGGACTGGTTGGATCTCCTTGTAGTCCAAGGGACTCTCAAGAGTCTTCTCCAACACCACAGTTCAAAAGCATCAATTCTTTGGCGCACAGCCTTCTTCACAGTCCAACTCTCACATCCATACGTGACCACAGGAAAAATCATAGCCTTGACTAGATGGACCTTAGTCGGCAAAGTAATGTCTCTGCTTTTGAATATGCTATCTAGATTGGTCATAACTTTTCTTCCAAGGAGTAAGTGTCTTTTAATTTCCTGGTTGCAGTCACCATCTGCAGTGATTTTGGAGCCCCCCAAAATAAAGTCTGGTTTCTACTGTTTCCCCATCTATTTCCCATGAGGTGATGGGACCGGATGCCATGATATTAGTTTTCTGAATGTTGAGCTTTAAGCCAACTTTTCCACTCTCCACTTTCACTTTCATCAAGAGGCTGTTTATCTCCTCTTCACTTTCTGCCATAAGGGTGGTGTCATCTCCATATCTGAGGTTATTGATATTTCTCCCGGCAATCTTGATTCCAGCTTGTGTTTCTTCCAGTCCAGCGTTTCTCATGATGTACTCTGCATAGAAGTTAAATAAGCAGGGTGACAATATACAGCCTTGACGTACTCCTTTTCCTATTTGGAACCAGTCTGTTGTTCCATGTCCAGTTCTAACTGTTGCTTCCTGGCCTGCATACAGATTTCTCAAGAGGCAGGTCAGATGGTCTGGTATTCCCATCTCTTTCAGAATTTTCCACAGTTTATTGTGATCCACACAGTCAAAGGCTTTGGCATAGTCAATAAAACAGAAATAGATGTTTTTCTGGAACTCTCTTGCTTTTTCCGTGATCCAGTGGATGTTGGCAATTTGTTCTCTGATTCCTGCTACTAAAAATAAGAAAAGCTGTTGTTTGATCATATTTTTAGAAAATAATAGTCCAAAACACAGTAGCTTAAAAGTTAACTATATTATCATCTCTTATGATTCTGTTCTTTGACTGGGATCAGTTGGGTGGTTCTGATGCATACAGTAGCAGCTGGAATTGCAGTCATGGGAGAATTCAACAGGGTGGGAAGATCCAAAAGAGCTAACTCATAACTTTTTTGCCTTTGTACAGACACCCAAAAGATTGAGATTTTTTGGCCTGCTGAGCCTATTTGGCTTCCTTCACTTCCATGTAGTCTCAGTGTGTTCTACTAACCTCTGTACATGATGATCTCTCCGTAGGCCTCTTCAGCAAGGAAAGCAGATTCCTTACATGGTTGCTCAAAAACAGAAACTGCCAAGTCTTAAGATTTGTTGTTGTTGTTATTCAATATTGCCTGACTATTTGTGACTCCATAGACTGCAGTACACAAGGCTTCCCTGTCCTTTATTGTCTCCCAGAGTTTGCTCAAACTCATGTCCGTTGTGTCAGTGATGTCACCCAGTCATTTCATCCTCTGCTGCCCTCTTCTCTTTCTGCTTTCAATCTTTCTCAGCATCAGGATCTTTTCCAGTGTTGACTCTTCACATACGGTGGCCGAATGTTTGGATCTTCTTAAGATATAGCCCCCAAATTGGCACATGTTACCTCTGCCACATTTCACTGGCTAAAGTAAACCCAGGGCCAGGCAAGATTCCGTAAGAGGGGGCAACACAAAGGCATAAATATTGGAAAGTGTAGTTCACCCGAGATTATCTTTGGAGAGTAGCCACTGCAGTTGAGGTGAAGATACTTCACAGGGAATGATCAGACACCACTCCTCTACAGAGAGAGCATCTCACCTAAGAGTTGATTGAGGGAAGGAGTCAGTTATATAGCAGTGTGAAGGAAGAGCACTCCAGCAATGCAGTATGAAAACACAGAGATGAAAACTCTGGAATGTCTGAAGAACAGATGGAAGCTGGAAGATCAGTGTGACTACCGTCAAAGTGCCGGAGGAGACAATGGCAACAGTGGAGTTTGCAGAGGTAGTAAGGACTAAAATCACAAAGGACTTTTCATGCCTTGTTGAAAGTTAGGACAAGTTCTTTAAAAAAATGGAAAGTTAATAAAAGATTTGATCTTGGTTTTATTTCTTACGTAAAGAGGTGGTATGATTTGAATAATATTTTTTAAAAAGAGCAATCTACTTCTGGTGAAAAATAAGAAGTCTAACAAGAGAAAGAGTGGAAATAGGAAAATAAGTTAGGAAGCTACTGCCACAGTCCAGGCAAATGTATCAGTGATCTTGAAGGGGATTCATAAAGATAAGGAGAACTAGAGACTTCCGAAGAACATATTTGGAAGTAAAGTTAACAGTGCTTGCTGATGGACTGACGTTAGAGAAGGGGATGAGAGAAAGATCAGGGCATATAACTGTGTTTTTGGCTGGATGAATGATGTGTGCTACTAAATGATGTGGATAACCCTAGGGAACTGTATTAGATTTTTGGCACCCCAGTGTTTTCACCACTTTCTATGGATGGAGAACATTCTACCTTGAAAGTCTTGTCCTTATTAGAAGCAGACTATGCCCAGTATTTACATTCCTGATCCCTGTCATAGTACAGGCACATATCCTGGGATGGCTTAAACAATTTACGTATCTCTTTGATTTATAGCTAGTGATTTGAAGAAGTTATGCAGCACCCATCCTAGAGAGTATGTTCAAAGCATCAGCAGTCATATCAAGTTATGGGGATGCAATTACTCTAGCAGAAATATGCAGTGTTTGATACCAGGATAATTGACTTTGTAAGTGATGTAGTCTGTCCCTAGCAGTGATAATGCAGATGTTTTCAACAGACCATTCTGTGGCACGATTCTGGACTTTGTAACTGCTTAAGCTCTGAGACATATGCTTTAGACTTTCCATAAAGGGATGAGAGGCATTATGTTAAAACACACTCATACAAATGGTGGAAAATGAACCCCTTGAACATATTAGGCTCATCAGTAGTTTCTGAGAGCTCAGTAATCTTGGTACTTTGTAGTCACTAAGTTGTGTCCAGCTATTTGCAACCCCATGTACTATAGTCGTCCACGCTCCTCTGTCCATGGAATTTTCCAGTTAAGAACACTGGAGAGAGTTGTAATTTTCTCCTCTAGAGGATCTTCCCAGCCCAGAGACTGAACCCATATCTCCTGCTTCTCCTGCATTGGCAGGCAGATTCTTTACCATTGAGCCACCCGGGAAGCCCTCAGTGATCTTGGTACAACATTATAACAAACTAAAAGGACAACTAGCCACATTCTGTTCTATCACTAACAAAGAGACACAGTGCTTCTCTGGTTTTAAAAAGGCTCCTTCTATCATAGAGCATGTTGTTTCAACCTATTTTTCAGTTGAGCAAAAGCCTTTGAATTTTGAGAGGAACAGAGAGTGAAAGGAAGGCTTATATATACTATAGCCCAAGTAGCTTTACCACTTAGCCTTCACAACCCAAACACCAAACTCATCTGCAGCAATTGGAGGCTTGTGGAGACTGTGGCAAGTCCTATTAGCAGTACGTGAAAATTCTCTAAGATTTTTCTCTTCTTTCAATTCTAACTGGTAGAGTCATGCAGATGATGAAACCTGGCTATCAACAGCATGTACACATATGACATGTGATGTCTATCCTATACTGAATGCTATCGAGTCCACAAACCATAAAGTTGGAGGCCCTTTACTCACTAAGTGGAAGTTTTTACATGAGGTGATCTCAAGCAGTTATTAAAAGCAGAGCCCAATAGCTGGAGCAGACATCTCATAATCACTGTTGTCTGCTTCTCCCATTCACCGACTTTCTTATATCTTATGGATTCACACAAAAGTCCCTGTCACTATATGAGATGAAAAAAAGTCTTAAGTTGCTATTCTATAATACTTTTCTACTTGAGGAAAGAACTTTATGTACAATATTGTAACCCAAGTAGAAAAAATAAATGCCTCCAGTGTGCAGAACTTCTGGAACTATACCAAGATGTACCCTCTGCTTGGAAAGCTAGATGGCCTGAGGTAGGAAGATACATAGATACTTGAACAATGGCTAACATATGGTGTAAGAGGCAGAGATATGAAAAGAGCAGCTTATGAGAAATTACCAGTAAAGACGTTAGGGGGAGAGCTATACAACATAATACTGCATGCTTGCTCAGTTGTGTCCAACTTTTTGCGACTCCATAGACTGTAGTGCTTTAGGCTCTTGTCCAGACAAGAGTTCTAGAGTGGATTGCCATTTCCTACTCCAGGGCTTCTTCCCAACCCAGGGACTGAACTCACATCTCCCATGTCTCCTGCATTGGCAGGAGGATTCTTTACCACTGAGCCACCTGGGAAGCCCATACCACTTAAGATTACTCAATCATAAAAGAGAATGAAATTTTGTGACTTCTGACATGGTGGGTGAACCTAGAGGGTATTATGCTTAGTGAAATGAGTCACATAGAGAAAGACAAATACTGGTTGATTTCACTTATATGTGGAATATAAAATAAAATGAACAAATATAACTAAATAAATAGAATCATAGATACAGAGAACAAACAGGTAGTTGACAAGAGAAGAACGGGGTGGGAGGAAAGAGAAAAATAGGTAAAAGAGACTGAGGGGCAAACTTTCCATTGCAGAATAAATGAGTCATAGGCATGAAATTTACAATGTGGAGAATATAGTCAATAATTATTTAATATCTTTATATGGTGACAGATGGTAACTAGACTTATACCCTTGAAATATATAGAAATATGGAATCACTATATTGTTTCTGTACCAGGAACTAACATAGTGTTGTAAGAAAAATATATTTCAAAAACAAACAAACTAACAAACAAATAAACTATTCAAAAAGAGATCAGATTTGTTTTTACCAGAGGTGAGGGTTGTGAGGAGGGGAAACTGGAGGAGGTGGTTAAAAGACATGTTTCCAGTTATATATAATTCACACTGCTGAAAGTAACACAGGAAAGTTGTTAAGAGAGTAAGTCCTAAGAGTTCTCACCACAAGGAAAAAATATTTATTTTGTGTTTCTTTAATTTTGTGTCTAAATGAGATGATGGATGTTCACTATATTCATTGTGTTAATCATATCAGGATGTATATAAGCCAGATCATTATGTTTCACAGCTTATACAATGCTATATGTTAACTATGATCTCAACACAACTGGAAGGAAAAGAAGAAATAATGTTCTTGAGCCAAACAACCTGGGTTCAAATCCCAGTTCTACCTCTTAATTATTTTGTATCTTTGTCAAATTTCATGTGCCTCAATGCTTCTATTTCTAAAATGGGGATAAGAATTATATCAACATAGGAGAGTGAAAAAGCTGGCTTAAAGCTCAACATTCAGAAAACTAAGATCATGACATCTGGTCCCATCACTTTATGGTAAATAGACAGAGAAACAGTAGAAACAGTGTCAGACTTTATTTTTTTGAGCTCCAAAATCACTGCAGATGGTGATTGCAGCCATGAAATTAAAACACCCTTACTCCTTGGAAGGAAAGTTATGACCAACCTAGACAGCGTATTGAAAGGCAGAGACATTACTTTGTCAACAGAGGCCCATCTAGTCAAGGCTATGGCTTTTCCAGGGGTCATGTATAGATGTGAGAGTTGGACTATAAAGAAAGCTGAATGCAGAAGAATTGATGCTTTTGAACTGTGGTGTTGTAGAAGACTCTTCAGAGTCCCTTGGATTTGGATTGCAAGGAGATCCAACCAGTCTATCATAAAGGAGATCAGTCCTGGGTGTTCATTGAAAGGTCTGATGTTGAAGCTGAAACTCCAATACTTTGGCCACCTGATGCAAAGAGCTGACTAATTTGAAAAGACCCTGATCCTGGGAAAGATTGAGGGCCGGAGGAAAAGGGGACGACAGAGGATGAGATGGCTGGATGGTATCACCAACTCAATGGACATGGGTTTGGGTGGACTCTGGGAGATGAACAGGGAGGCCTGGTGTGCTGTGGTTCATGGGGGTCATAAAGAGTCTGACGTGACTGAGCGACTGAACTGAACTGAATGGGAGTGTTAATAAGATTAAATATTAAAATACTTGTAACCTTCTCAAGAAATGTCTAGTTTATAATAAGCAATCTTATTCTCTATTTACGGTAATAATGCATTTAAAAATGCATTAACGTGTCTCTAAGAAGAAAACAATATAAAATTTTATCTGATGTGCTGAAAAGTCAACTATTCCTGCTAAAACATTTTTACTAGCATAATTTTAATCCCTTAATTTAACTAAGAAAATAAGATAGGCATTGACTCTCACTTCACTATAAGCAGAGCTGTCTCAGCAGTAGCTAGGGTTAACTCTCTTACTCTTTCTACTGCCAATAAAAAAGACAAACAGAAAAATCCCATCTGTCCATGTGACAAGTCCAAAATCAGACACCTGCGTGGCAAATATGCGTAGCAATGAGTATCACAGATGCTCTATATTTAGTGCAAACCATATGCTCAATGATTTACTTAAATTGAATTGGGAGGATGAGCCACTATAGAAAAAGTCCACAGAGCAATTAAGGAACAACATGTTTTGCTGCTCTCATCTCATCTTTCCTCCTTTAGTCCCAGATGTTATGAGCACTACAGAGACATTAGTCAGTTTGTTAATTTATTGTCAGATTGTTAAAGGTTTATGAAGATTTTGACCCATTTTGCTACATTCATTTTGGCAGCAAGATTAATTTAATTATAACTGTCTTGGGGACAAAGGAACACAGTAGGATATCATATGTTATATTTGAATGGTAGTGCTTTCACCAGACACTCGAGCATTTGTGTATTCCCAATCTTCAAGTGTGTGATTTGTCTAGAGAACAGAAGAAATAAAGGAAGCTGGCAGCTCTGTACATTCTCTAAATGACATTACCTGGTTTCTCAACCCTTATAGCTCTAAAGGAAAGCCCATAAACTCCCTAGGTTTCCAATAGCTCTAGGATTCTATTCAAAACCTTTTAATATGTATTTTATCCCTGTGTTTTAAAAGTTGTCACAATATTTAGAGAAGTTTAAAATAACTGATAATGTTTTACCCTAGGTCATTACTAGAATTCTTCAAACAAAATGTGATTAACTTTTTCAAACTGATTTAAAGGAAAAGTCATGGTGTTGGTTTTGCCCTAATTTAGTCCAAAGCAAAACAGATGTTAATCCAATGATATTGTTTAGAAATGGACTCCCTGAGTTGAGGTTTCCTCATCTAATAATGGGGTTACTCAACAATGTCCACACTAGTGGACTGATACCGTACAGATTAGACAGAATAATATGTACAGAAATGTTTTCAATGTTTATTGTCAATACTATATTGAGATTAGTATTTTTCCTATTTCTTCTCATTTCTCCAGCTAGATCTAATTTCTACAAGGATGGTATTAGTCTATGGATACTAATGTGTTATTAATACAGATACTTCTAATACAGAGACCTGCTGCTGCTGTTGTTAAGTTGCCTCAGTCATGTCCAACTCTGTGCGACCCCATAGACGGCAGCCCACCAGGCTCCCCCATCCCTGAATTCTCCAGGCAAGAACACTGGAGTGGGTTGCCATTTCCTTCTCCAATGCATGAAAGTGGAAAGTGAAAGTGAAGTCGCTCAGTCGTGTCCAACTCTTTGCGACCCATGGACTTCAGCCTGCGAGGCTCCTCCATCCATGCGATTTTCCAGGCAAGAGTACTGGAGCCTTCTCCGAATACAGAGACTTAGTAAGCTCTTATTAAATACATCTGGAATTAAAGTGAGTTCTACTTCAGTACACTATGTAAATAAAAACTGCCAGGTACAAAATACAAAACTCAAATAAACCAATGATCAAATAATTCAAATAAAAATAATCAAAGAATTTGGAGGAAAAATATATAAATCTCCTTAAGCCAGTGATTCTCAAAATGTCTTCTCCAGAGCAGCAGCAGCAGAGTCACCTGGGAACTTGTTAGAAATCCTGCAAATCCACAACTCCAGCTCTGACCTAGTAACTCAGAAACTCCAGGGATAGCGGAAAACAATCTGTTTTAACAAGCCCTCCAGTTGATTCTGTTGTTTGCTGAAGTGTGAGATGTATAATAATGATATGTAGAAAACACTTGTTTCTGTTATTGTATAGAATCTCCTCCAGGAGTTTGGGTGCCACCATCATTCCATAACAACAACTTAATTACTATACTTTAGTGTTCTCTTACCTGGAAAATCCCATGGACAGAGGAGCCTGGTAGGCTGCAGTCTATGGGGTCGCTAAGAGTCGGACACGACGGAGCGACCTCACTTTCACTTTCCACTGTCATGCATAGGAGAAGGAAATGGCAGCCCACTCCAGTGTTCTTGCCTGGAGAATCTCAGGGACAGGGGACCTGGTGGGCTGCCATCTATGGGGTCGCACAGAGTCGGACATGACTGAGGCAACTTAGCAGTAGCAGCAGTAAAGGAATTACACTAAAATGCATCCGGAAAAAAAAAAAAATGCCATCAGAGAATCTTAATATGTAGTGTAGGGAGCACTGAAAACTTTCTGCCACAATAGAAATACTCTGTATCTTTGCCATCCAACTGAAATGTACCTAATGTGACTAAGAAACTGAACTTTTTAATGTCATTCCATTTAATAATTTTATTCTAAATATCTGCATATGGCTAGTGGCTACCATATTGACACAAATCTAGGGCATTTTGCTCTAATTGAGGTTGTTAGAAACTATACAAAGATCTTCAAAATTAAAAAAAAAATGAGGTTTAAAAAATGGCATAAAGTAAGAGAGAGGTCAAACTGTAGAGAAATCATCATTTGAGTTGGGCCCTGGAGAATAAGACAGAACTTCAACAGATATAAATATTAGAAATATTAGACAGAAATATTAGACAGAGACTATGACATACTAGAGAATGCAGTGGAACACAAGTTCCAGAAGTTGCCCAAACTGATTTGTGTACAAAACATATGTCGTGAAGTTAAGGAAAATGATGGAAAATTTACTGCATCCAGGATATGAAAGGCTAAAAAGTTTGAGTTTTATTTTTTATTCTTTAAAAATTCATAACTATTTCAGGTAAAGTAATGATGGAATTGGAAAGATGGTAAACTGCACAGGAGGCAACAAATAGAGGAACAATAAAAGAAACAAGGCAGGGAAATGTAATTTGAGGATATAAGAGTTCTCATTTAGTCATGTTTCAGTTTAATTTATTATCAGAATACCTATTATAAATCCAGCATTTGCTTACATACTATGGCAGAAAGTGAAGAGGAACTAAAAAGCCTCTTGATGAAAGTAAAAGAGGAGAGTGAAAAAGTTGACTTAAAGCTCAACATTCAGAAAACGAAGATCATGACGTCTGGTCCCATCACTTCATGGCAAATATATGGGGAAGTGATGGAAACAGTGACAAACTTTATTTTGGGAAACTTCAAAATCACTGCAGATGGTGACTACAGCCAAATTAAAAGACACTGGCTCCTTGGAAGAAAAGCTATGAACAACCTAGACAGCATATTAAAAAGTGGAGATGTTACTTTGCCAATCAAGGTCGATCTAGTCAAAGCTATGGTTTTTCCGGTAGTCATGTATGGATGTGAGAATTGGACCATCAGGAAAGCTGAGCATGAAAGAATTGATGGTTTTGAACTGTGCTGTTGGAGAAGACTCTTGACAGTCCCTTGGACAGCAAGGAGATCCAACCAGTCCATCCTAAAGAAATCAGTCCTGGGCGTTCATTGGAAGGACTGATTTGGAGCTGAAACTCCAATACTTTGACCACCTTATGTGAAGAGCTGACTCATTTGAAAAGACCCTGATGCTGGGAAAGATTGAAGGCAGGAGGAGAAGAGGACAACAGAGGATGAAATGGTTAGATGGCATCACAGACTCAGGGACATGAGTTTGAGTAAACTCCTTGAGTTGGTGATGGACAGCCTGGCGTGCTGCTATTCATGGGGCCGCAGAGAGTTGGACTTGACTGAGCGACTGAACTGAACTAAACTGACTTGGATTGATTTAACTTACACTGATTTTTACTTTCTGTTTCTCTGCCATACCATTTTCATGAGATTAATGAGTTCTAAGAACCAGCTGTGTGAGCTTTTAAACCCATGGGGTCACACAAAGTGACATGTCAGATTAAGTCAACAATCTGCAGTTTAGCCTAACATCAATTTCACGCAAAGTAATCAGATACTTTAGGAAAGGGAATTTCATCTTAAACTGTTTAAATGCTTGTGTCAGCTTAGTACATTACTACTTGGTAAGATATATCCCAAATGTGTCTTTCCAGTAAGTTCACATTCCCCATTTTGCAGCACTAGGAGTTATTGTCCTATACTTCTCTTGTAGTTGGGATCATCCTTCTTATTAGAATAGGAGACTAGGTGGAATACCTTTCAATACTCTATTCAGTGAGAGAAGAGGCCTAAAACGGCAACATGAAAGCATGTCCAGGCTTTTCTGATTGTATCATTAGCTAAGAATATGTAATAAAAAGAAACATTTCCTTGTGTTCCTTATAGAAAGGTATTTCTTGCATAACTCGCACCCTATTAGCTAGTAAAGGATTTCTAACAAAGAGAAATATTTTATTGTATTTATATCCCTAGCAGCCTATTTAGACTCCAATTATTAGGAGTATGCAGTTCGACTCAGTAAGGAAAAAGGAATGGGGAAAAAGTTTCCAAATAGATACTAATGGAGAAAAGGTCCATTGTCCTATAGGCCTTTATTTTGACTGCAGTTATAGACCGGATGCCAAAATCACAATGCTGTTGTACTAAGCCTGGAGTGGCAGTGACTCCAATGGTATGTTAGTGACAGCAGTAATCAAAATGAAAGGAGTCACTTCTTGCTTCTCAGCCACACTGCAATGACTTGGGCTGTTCACAGTCTTTATTGAGAAGGTAAGTGATTCAATTGTGAAGCATGGATATTTTCCCGACTTCATTTTAGCAGTGATGAATTCTATTTACTGCATGCTAAAGGAACTTCTGCTCATATACTGCTTTTGATATAGGAAATGAGAGTAATAGACATACTTTACAAAAACGAATATACATTCCCACTTGGTTTACAAAATACTGCTTCTCCTACCTACTGCAATTGATTAAGAGTAAAATATCAGCCTTCACTGGGAACCTCTAAGCACTGTAAATTTTTTTGGTCCCATGGTGTGTTAAAGATATTTCTCCCTATAATTTAATTTTATTCACTAACTGTTTGCATATTGCTTATACATCATGAAGGCTGAAAAATTGGGAATCAGCAGCCAGAAAATAATATAACAAACATTTACATTCCTTCTGTTAAATATTTATAAAACTTTAAAAACTGCTAGGAGCTTCTTCCATTTTTAATTACAATCATGAAAATGAAAACTGTTCAGTTTTTCTCTGAAGAGCTACTTTATTATATACTGAGATAGTTTATTTTTTTAATAATGCTAGTCAATTGTTAGCATTTCTTAATACAACTCTTACGGTTACTCCGTGCAATTTTTTAGCTCAACTATAATGTTCAGTGCAAAGTAATTCACATTATAATAACAATGGAATTTTGCAAAAAGGTTCATATAAACCTAGTAAATAGTAAAACAGCAAGTTGACTATGTTCAAATGGACTTTTAAATGTGAATTAACAGTGTTCTTTTCTAAGGGTTTTTTTTCCCTTTAAGGTTGAAATTCCTTAACCCCATGAAATAGTAAAATGCTCTCCTTCCTCCCTCTTTCCACTGCACTATGCTTTACATACAGTCATTTTACAATAGTGATGTTTGCGCATTCAGCCACCTTCCCAGTCACTCACTTCTTAAAAGTTGGGGCAAACTTTATGACTTAAAATAGAGCTGATGTTGCATAGTAACAGTGACCTGTTCATTTTAAGCTGTATGCTCATGACTGTTTCATAAAAACAATAGGATAAATTCAGTTTTGACTGTAAATAAACTATAATAAGTAAATCAAACATATGAAATGAGTCATGTACATCTAATCTTGTACAGCAATCAGGCATACCTCATTAAAAATAATTTTTAATTATCATAACTGAAACTGCATTTACAAATAAAGTTATATATATATGCATATACACATAGTTTCCTACAATACATGATTAGCAATGAACTATGCAAAATTAAATTTAGAAACCACAGAATCTTGGGTCAATTTAGCATGGGTAGCTGTTTTCTAGGTCTCTTCTTTCGAGAGCCCCAACACTCCTTTTCCCAAAATCATTGATCCAGTGTGTTTTCTGTCTTCATGTAACTCACTTCTAAGTTTCTAAAATCTGGTGTATGTGAGTTTTGGTGGGCTAAATCCAATAAGAATTCTGTAACTCAAGCCTGTCCAGTACTGATGAGGCAATCTTGAGAGTGCAGCAATAAGGTATGGTACATCTGGTAAATCTTAGGTAAGAATTCAAGGAAGACTAGCTACCAGGCCATTTTGTATCAGCAAGGGATGATAATGTTGGAGCTCAGGCCTTATACTTTATTAAGCAAGGCAGGAAAATGAGCTGTGATTTCTGGAAAGATTAAAAAAATCAGACAAGTCTCATAAAATAACAGAAGGACAGGAGTATAGTTTAAAGGCTGATGTATGAAAAAGCAGAGAATGTAGCGAGCACTCAGAGGAGAAAATTTTGTTTTGAAGTTCTCAGGGAAAAGTGATAAAACAGGATTGAGGCAAACATGGAATTTAAATACACTGGAGGAATTGTAGTCTCTTCCTGGACATATCTCTATGCTAGATACTTTATAAAAGTTTACTAATGCCTCCAGCTTTTATGTGTCAATGGTTAGTCACTAGACATATTTATAAAATATCTAGGAGTAACCATGTAATGAACAGCATTATTAGTAGTTAGAATTGTAAAGCTAACACTTTTGATCCCTTAAGAAAACTGAAATTATGTTTTAAAGAAATATATATGAATTAAAAGACCCAATTATCCATTAAAGATACATTTCTTCTCAGGAATCACTAAGTTACTTAGTGAAACAAACCGGGACTTGAGAGCATAGAAATGCTACACATGTGCTTTAGAAATTTAGATTCCTATCCAGCACCAATTTGTTTCTCTAGGAAAAAAGTTACATGAAATAACCAATCCTAATTATCTGGTGTTGCTCTGTTGCCACTTTCATCTGAATATAGTTCAGATATAACTTCTTAAACACACACACACACACACACACACAGAAATAGAATATGTCCTTTCTTTTTCAATATATATATGGATCCTCCACTTGAGTATTGAAATTGCATTTTCATATCTGGTTTGGAACTCAGTTCTTGAAAGCTAAACATAATCATCCTTAATCCTTCTGGATGCTTACTTATTACTTAGAAGAGAGGGGAGAAAGGTGCCTATTGAGTTTGCTCTCCAATCTCTGCTTCTTTAAAGAGTGCAGGTGAATAATCTATATTTCAAAGAAAGATGACCTTTACTTGATTTAATGGAATCTCTCTTTCAATATCTGAAATGAGAAAGTGATTAAAGCTTTGGTTGATAGGCAGGATGTATTTTAGGAATAGATAAGCATAAAGGTCAGACAGTGTCAGAAAGGATTTTGACTTCCTTTAATATTTAAGTACTTCATATGAATCACGGTTTATGCATTAATAGTATATTTTTAAGTTTGATTAAAACTGCTGCATTTCTATATAATTCAAAGCTGGTTTCTGACATAAAGATATTGGGTATGGCAGGTATATTTTTGTTGAGATTTTCATGGATACTGGATCTGTACTCATAAGACCATATGAGAAGTTAATAGTCATATAACACTGGTTTGGAGATTTTTAAATTGTTTACGTATTCCTAAATTATAATTAATTTGAATTTCAACAGCTATGTTTTGACTGTTACCTGTTTTGAAGGAATATCTCTCAACAAATTAATAGGGAAAGAAATATCACATTTAGGTATTGAATGTCCCTAGGTGTTTTACAGGTATCAATTAGCTTAAATTCTTAACCATGATGTCCTGCCATGTGTTCTTAGTGTTAATAATAGCATACAACTCATATTTGTTTAGCATCTTATGTTGTACAAAACACATTAGCTCAGCTTTCCTTTATTTCCTAATAACACTGTAGTATATGTGTATTTCCTTCTTTTAAAGATATCCAACCACACTAGTTATTGCTATCTATAACTTACAGGTAAGTTCTTGGGTGATTATCCAAATCAAACAGAATAAATGCATAAAGACAACTACTAGGAGATTTAAAGAATGGTTAGAGTCTGTTTCTGGATCAAGAAACATTTTATTGAGGGGGAGGAATTGTGATGACCATTCAAGCATGATTTTGACTGCTAAAATATCTCAGGCAGAAAGTATGCCAACAGTAGGACAATAAGTCAGGTATTTACAGTAAAACTGTAAACACTTCCTGGAAGTCAACTTGCACTTACATTCAAAATGCTGCTTAGGTTTCCCCTACATAATAAACTTTGTTAACTGCCCTGACATATTCCAGGTTGTTGATGGTGCCCCAAATCTGTGATACCACTAGCTTCCTTCAGTAAGCCTTTATTCTGCCCTTTGTAAATCTAGAATATTATAATTAACCAGAAAAAGATACCTAGGTGAAATCCTTGGTCTAATGTGTTTTAGCAGTACAATGTTAGGCAAATTAATTAGCTCTCTTTAATATATCTTCTTGTTTTAGAAAATGGTGATAAATATTAATATTACTTAATTCTTTAGATAGTTTTCTGAGAATCTTATAAATTACAATGGATATGTACTATAAATCTCAAAAACTTGATATATCTATTTCATGTAGAATATCACCACAATACAAAACATTTCTTCTATTTGACTTTGTTCCTACTCTTTTAAGTATTTTTGTTGTTGTTGTTGCCAAAAATAACATAAGAGCTTATTTCTATGATATACTTTTGGTAATATATAATATATGAAGATGATATATGCTTCTAATTAAGAATAAGACTCAGAAATATGAAAGTAAAAAAGTCAACAAACATTTTAGATATTTACATTCAAAATCATAGTAAGGTAACGTTAGAAAATAGAAAACAAAACAAAAACAAGCAGAATCCCTCCCGTCCAAAATAAAAATTAAAAAAAAAAACAAGCCTGACAGTACCTGCTGGAAAGTGGACTCAAATTCGGATCAAACTCTCTTACAGGGAGCAGTTCAGAAGAATGTTGTGTGCTCCAGCTCAAATCCCACCATCCCCATCACTGGAAGGGATTCCACCTTTACCTCCTCAATCCCCATAGTGCTCCAAGTTTTCCCATCACTCAATATCTGGGCACCCTCACGACTAATTCAGTGATCTCCTCAGTAACCACTAGAAGCTGTGGATTGCTAGTTTATTCCTCAGTGCCTAAGATTTTTAATCCTCTAGACAGTAATGTACAAACTATCCCCCTCAGTAACTCCTGAGGCTTTTCCACTGTGTCATCTGCAACACAGAATATCAGTCAATTTTCCTGTTACTCAACTATTGCCAAAAATAGTTATCATTTTCCTTTGCCTTGTTGCTTTAATTTGGCTATCCCTTCAGGACTTAGCCCTCTATGAAGTTCCCAAACTCTTCATGAGCTCTTTCTCTTTCCCATGATTCTCTTAAAAGTAAGCTTGATGGTAAGGCAGGTGTTCTTGCACCTCATTCCCAGTTTCACACCATTCTGTCCCTTATTTTGCTAAAAATAGCCAATATTGAATAACAACATCATGAATATATCTATTTCAAGGTGCCTTGCTTCAATCATTCACCAACCTCAAGGTCACTCCCAATCATGCCTCAGAGAATTTAGCTAGTTGGTCATCACCCTCTCTCATTTACTCTTGCCATATTCTTGGCAATGCCAGTGTCCTCATAGATCATTCTTCCAGCAGCCCCACTTCTCAGTTCCTTCACTTCATCTCTTCCACTTGTCTCACCCCATATCCTGCCTTTCACTTCCTGAGTCAAGCTCTAGAACATCTATCATTACCAGTAACTGAAGTCCCTCTACAATCTCAGGTTCAAGCACCCAGTTTTGACTCCACTTCATCCAGATAACTCCAGCTAGCACTGGGACACCAATAATTTTTTATTCCTTCTGAGAACTATATTTTAACAATTATTATTCCTCTTCATGAACTCTCACTCACTTTATGGCCACACATCACTCTTTATCCAAATCAAATTCCTTGCTCCTCTAGCATCATAGATAGCCAGTATCATCAGCTCCTTATTTTATTTCTTAAAAACCTATAAACAGGTCTTCCCTGGTGGCTCAGTGGTAAAGAGTCTGCCTGCCAATGTAGGAACATGGGTTCGATCCCTGGTCCAGGAAGATCCCACATGCTGCAGGGCAACTAAGCCTGTGCACAGCTATTGAACCTGTGCTCTAGAGCCCAGGAGCCAGGACTACCTGTTCTGTGCAACAAGAGAAGCCACTGCAATGAGAAGCCTGCGCATCACAGCTAGAGAGTAGACCCTGCGCTCCACAACTGGAGAAATGCCCTCGTGCAGCAGTTAAGACTCAGCACAGTCATAAAAAGAAAAATAAATTAAAAAATAAATAAAATCATACAAATACAAACAACTTATGATTTGTAAAATATATTCTTTTTTTAGATTTTTTTTAAATTGGAGTATAATTGTTTTACACTGTTCTTCATTTCTGTTGCTAGTTTTTAGTTGGTTAGTTTCTGCTGTACAACTAATTGTAAACAATTTCTGCTTCACAATGTTGTTACTGTTGTTAGTTGTTAGTTTCTTCTGTACAACTAAGTGAATCAGTATATGTATACATATCTCCCCTCTCTCTTAGACGTCCCTCCCAAACCCCCCATCCATCCATCTAGGTCATCACAGAGCACCTTATTTTATAACCTCAATAATTTTACCCCTTTCTCAATCTTCAGATACTTCTGTAAAACAATACTCAACAATGCTAAATATCTGCTGGTTTGGCATCTATACATGTAAGCGTGCTAACTAGTTTCACAGTTACTACCACTCCTTTCATTGAGCCCTTAATGTTGCCCAATACCCACACTGCATTACTACATTTCCTTATCCATTTATTTACCCATGGTCCTAGACAATTATTAAACCTCTTATTTTCCCTGCTGAAGCCCTCAACATTATTTCCTTTGTTCTCACACACAGACTATGAGTTTGTTTCTTACTTTACCAAGAAAATAAAAGCAATCATAAAAAAAGTAAAATCCATAACCGAGATACCGTCATCCTTTCTATTTGTTCCCATGCTTCGTCTTCTTAATATGGATTCACTTTTTGCTTTTATCTAAGAGTAACCCATTAACTTATGCTTTCCATTTAATATTCTCTCATTTGAACCCAAGCCATTGTTCCAGCAATATCTGCTCTCCTCTTATTGAATCTTTTCTATCTGTATATAGTCATCGTAATACTTTAAAAGTTTAATACACAAATCTCTCTCGTGAATTCATATCTTCTCCTAGTTACCACTCAAACACTGATGTTTTCATTTACAGCAGCAATCCTCTAAGAAATGTGTACCCTTTAGGTTTTCACTTTCACTGTTGCTTGAAATTCATTCCAGTCAGTTTTGTCTCTAGCATTTCACATTGCTCTTGTCATGATCAACAACAGCCATGACCTTGATAAATTATATTGTCAGTCTCAGCTCTCATCTCACTTGACATAGCAATACAATTAACACAGGTGATCTCGACTCGCCTTTGTCATACTATGTCATTTAGCTTCTAGAAAAGAAATATTCCCTCTTTTTATTCCCACATCTTGACTGCTTCTAATTCTTCTCAATCTCTTCACAGATTTTGAATAATCTCTCTAACTTTTTTTTTCTGAATAATCTCTCTAGACTTCTTTTGAGATGGGTAACTTCTTGCCTGGGGGAACTGTGAAACATTGTCATATGAGCAAAAATGTCAATGTAACCTCATCTTTTTTGTCACATGCAATTATTTTTTTATATAAAGCTGATAAAGTGTTATATATTTTTGTGTTACTGGAAGTGGTGGAGAATGGTTGAAAAAATGTACTGCTGCTGTTACAATAGTTCAACATAAATCTTGGAAAGGAAAAAGCTAAAAATTTTCCAAGGTCAAGAGTTCTCAGTAACCAGCATGTAGTAAAAAGAGCGTGGGGGAAATTTTGGCATATCAAGATTTGATTCCTGTGTTTGCCAATGATTAGTATGACTTTCTGATTTTATTTGGAGATTTCTTATCAATAAAACATGGCTAGAAAATGATACTAAATTTTCACAAGTGATAAACCAGAATTTGGCTTCACTTTCTGGTTCCAAGGATGATTTTTTTTTTCTTCTGATATTCAAAGATAGTCATTCTCCTTGGACTCCTGAACCCATCTTTCTTTGTCATCTTTAGACCTTATATCAACCCTCAGTTACTCTCTCTTCTCTCTCTTTGACTTCCTAAATGCTTCATTTGATTACTTGACAGGTTTGCTCATCTCTAGAATCCGAAAAGAAATTCATAGTGATCATTCTAGAAGACTATACATACCAGTGTCTTAACTGTAATAAGATCTAAAATAATTTATACATTTTCCATTAAATATTCCATCTTCATTAATTTCCATGCCTATGCTCAGTATTGTTATTCAGCTAGTTACCCACTGGGCAGGAATTTGGAATTGCCTCCTTGACTTAACATCTTCCACATCCACCAGTTCTAATTAACAAGCCTTATTTATTGTATCTCCTAAATTATTCTTAAATCTATAACCCTTCTTTTCTTCTCTTCATAATGCAAAACCTTATCATCCATTACTTAGATTATGGTAAATTTCCTTCTAATGTGATTGGAATTATATTTATTATAATTTATTATACTCCTTCAAGTTTATATATTTCAAGCTGAAAACCTCAGCTCTCTGATAAAAGCCAGTCATTCCTCATTTTTCAGCACTTTAATTTTTCAACATACTCCTAATGGCAAAGAGTGGCTTGCCATGTACTTTAAAATTTTGGGGCTCTATTTCATGATATGTTTGTTATAATATAAAAATATTTTTAAACATTTTATAATGTGTTTAAGGAAATCTTTCTTTCTGTAATCTATTCTACTTTTCTGCTTGTGTGTTTGGATCCTCCATTAGATTAAGAGTTACTTGGTGGAAGGAAAATTTTCTGATTCTCTGTTTCAAAAGTATAGTCAATACTGTCCAATTCATAGAGAGAATTTGATACTAATAGTCAAATGAATGAGAAAAAGGAAAAAGAATAATGTTAGCCATTATGTCGTTAGAAGTCACATATTCAAATACTCAGATTGAATCCATATTTATTTCTTCTTTTGTCAGTTACTAATAGGAGGATGGCAACTGTGAAATGAATCTCTTTCATTCTACTCATTTATTATCTATACTCTTTTTTATAATTTATTTATTTATTGACATGTGTGATCCTCCTGGACCAAGCACTGAACCTATGTCTCCTGCACTGGCAAGCAGATTTTTTTACTGTTGAGCCACTAGGAAAGCTCTATTATCTATATTCTTGATCTCCTTGTTTGTAGTCTACACTATTGTTCCTTCCTTTTCAGGTTTTCTCTTTCATCATAACATATATGCTCTCTTTCCTATGCCTCTTTTAGAAATGGCAATTAAAATAATTTGCTGGGGCAAGCATATCTAGTAGTCCCCAATAGATGCTCAGTCACTTCTTTAATAATAGAATTCCTAGCTTTTGACTCGGCATATAGCCACTGGGTATTCAGATGCAGGCCTCTGCTTCCATTAAAAGCTGGTTGTGGTAAAATAACTAACTTTTTGGCAGAAATGCTTTGTGGGAATTCCAGGAAGTGGCCCTAAATAAACTACCCATCCCTTTTTCTCTCATTCTTGTTCCTGCTGACTAGAAGGTGGACATGGATGACTGAACCTGTAGGATCCATGGTGGGCCATAAGGAAGCATTAATCTGTGATGATGGTTGAATGGTCATGCAGCCATGGGCTATCTTCAGATTCCACTTACATAAGAAGACAGTTAAGTTATATCTTGTATTAGTGAACTGTTCTGCAGTTTCAATTTTACCTGAACACAGAGCTAACTTTACTTCTAACCAAGGACATTTCTCAAATTAACATGCCACCAGAATTCCTCTCAGAACTGTGGGACTGTGGTGCTTGGGTATTGAAAGTAAGTGTCCCTAAAGTCTTGGATTGGTAGGCAAGATCAAACTGCCAAAATGTGTTGGATCAAAGAAAAAGCATAAGAATTCCAGGAAAATATCTACTTCAACTTCATTGACTAAGCTAAAGCCTTTGTCTGTGTGGATTACAACAAACTGAGGAAAACTCTTAAAGAAATGTGAATACCAGACCATGTTAATTGCCTCCTGAGAAACCTGTATACAGGTCAAAATGCAGCAATTAGACCTGGACATGGAACGATGGACTGGTTCAAAATTGGGAAAGGGTTATGTCAAGGCCATATATTGTCACACTGATTATATAAGTTATATGCAGAGTACACAATGCAAAATGCTGGACTGGCTGAAGCCCTTGCTGGAATCAAGATTTCTGGGAGAGATATCAATAACCTCATTTATGACAGAAAGAGAAGAAGTACTAAAAAGTCTCTTGATAAAAGTGAAAGAGGAGCATGAAAAAACCGTCTTAAAACTCACCAAAACAGTATTGTAAAGTAAAAAAAAAAAAAAAAAAAAAATTAAAAAAAAACCCTCAATATTCAAAAAAATGAAGATCATGGCATGTGGTCCCGTCACTTCATGGCAAATAGATGGGGAAACAATGGAAACAATGACAGACTTTCTTTTCTTGGGCTCCAAAATCACTGCAGATGATAAATGCAGCCATGAAATTTAAAGTCACTTGCTCCTTGGAAGAAATGCTATGACCAACCTAGATAGCATATTAAAAAGCAGAGACATTACTTTGCCAACAAAGGTCCATATAATCAAAGCTATGGTTTTTCCAATAGTCATGTATGGATGTTTGAGCTGGACCATGAGGAAAGCTGAGTTGAAGAATTGATGCTTCTGATCTGTGGTGCTGGAGAAGACTTTTGAGAGTCCCTTGGACTGACTGTGAGGAAATCAAACCAGTCAATCCTAAAGGAAATCAATCCTGAATATTCATTGGAAGGACTGACGCTGAAGCTGAAGCTCCAATACCTCGGCTAACTGATGCAAAGAACTGACTCACTGGAAAAAACCCTGATGCTGGGAAAGATTGAAGATAGGAGGAGAAGGGGATGACAGAGGATGAAATGGTTGGATAGCCTCACCAACTTGATGAATATGAGTTTGAGCAAGCTCCAGGAGTTGGTAATGGACAGGGAAGCCTGGCATGCTTCAGTCCATGGGATCACAAAGTGTTGGACACGACTGAGTAACTGAACTGGACTGAACTGAATCATTATAAGGAAGCAAAGGATAAAGGAGAGAAAAGAATAAAGAATATTAAAGAGAAGAAGTGTTGTGGAAACATAATGGGATAACAGTGTGGTCTATTACTGTCTATCCTAATATCACAAAATTCTTTCTGTAATAAGAATAGAAAGATTTTTGCTTTGGGCAGAGCTGAGGTAGTTTGGTCAAGGCTGTGGTTTTTCCAGTAGTCATGTGTGGATGTGAGATTTGGACTGTGAAGAAGGCGGAGCGCTGAAGAATTGATGCTTTTGAAGTGTGGTATTGGAGAAGACTCTTGAGAGTTCCTTGAACTGCAAGAAGATCCAACCGGTCCATTCTGAAGGAGATCAGCCCTGGAATTTCTTTGGAAGGAATGATGCTAAAGCTGAAACTCCAGTACTTTGGCCACCATATGCGAAGAGTTGACTCATTGGAAAAGACTTTGATGTTGGGAGGGATTGGGGGCAGGAGGAGAAGGGGACGACAGAGGATGAGATGGCTGAATGGCATCACTGACTTGATGGATGCAAGTCTGAGTGAACTCCGAGAGTTGGTGATGGACAGGGAGGCGTGGCATGCTGAGATTCATGGGGTCACAAAGAGTCAGACACGACTGAGCGACTGAACTGAACTGAACTGAACTGAACTGAGGTAGTTTGCCTGTAAGCAGTGCAAGGAAATTTAGAGGAAAACAGAAATATTGGGAACTTTATGAAATTAAGGTGACATTTCTGGAACTGAGGTTCAGTCAGATATGGCTATATCTATATGGGATAGTAGTTATTTGGAACTTTTAATCAGTAGTGACCACCATATTTAATTTTCATGATAGAAAAGTACAGACGCATTTAGTCTCAAAATAAAACAAAAACAATTTCAAAATTATTAGTTGGGAAATTCTAAACAGACCTTAGGACCACCTGAAAGTATCACAGCTTTGAAAAGTCCTTTCAAATAAGAAAGGAGCATCACATAGCTATACAAAAAGAAAGATCTCCATTCACTGGTGTAGCACTAATTCCAGGGCATATTAGTAAACTATATAAAAAGCAAGGTACAAAAGATTATATGCCTACATACATGTGCATGTATATTTCTACTCTTTTCGGTAACAAAGAAGGGGAAATAAGAAAATATACACATATCTACTTCTTTTGGCAAAGGAAATGCAGGTTATGCATTTTTAACTGGCATACCTCTTAAGTGATGCTATATCACTTAAAGTGGATGCCTGGGCATCAAAATGGATACCTATGAGATTCTTCTGCAAATTATTACTGATGTTAATTGTGTTCTTTATCAAATGACCCCTCCTGTTGATTAAGCCATCATTGATAATTCTTGCCTGAATAAAATTTTTTGTGGTTACTATAAAAGCTTATTATAGAAATTTATTATTTCTTCTCTACTAATTGATATTCAATTAAAAGAATATTTTCCTTATTCATCCATTTTGCAAATATGTATGCTCATATGTACATATTTCTTTTCAATGTAAACTTATAGATTCTTACTTTATTTATAGAGATAAAATCCATAAATATCTTTCTATATTTTGATGTTCAAATTGTGCCTATTTAGCTCTCTGGAACTCATTTCAGCTTTTTGCTCTATCCTTCTGACATACCTTCACCATTATTTTTAATCACTTTCTTATTACCTGGCACAGTGAGTTATTTCTGTGTCATTTGGTAGCTTTTCCATCCCAGACCTGGAATCAGTCTTTTCTCTCAGTTTCTGATAAATTGTTCATTAACAAGTGACTCCAAAACTTAGTGGCCTAAATTCTAAGTGCGTATTTTTCTCACAGCTTCTGTGGGTCAGAAATTCAGGTGTGCTTGGCTGTGCATTTCTGGCTTGGGTTTCTTGTGAGGTTTCTTAGGTGTCCACTGGGCCTGTGGCAACTTGATAGGTAAAGAGTGACACTCCTCTGAGTATAACATTTTGTATAATTTTAGCTCTCTGAATCAACCTGTAATATTCTACATAGTCTTAACTTTTAAATTAAATGGACAAGATGGGAAAAAATAACAAATGCAAAAAAAGAAATGAACAAATGAACTCAACTTGATTTTAAGTAAATAAAATAACCACATTTAAGGTGAATATTTTTAAAAGAAAAGAACAGGTTCTATCAACTCTTAAATAAAGTAATATTCTTAGTCTAAAGAATATTTCAGCAACTAACAGTTTTTGAATCTTTCTCAGTAGGACTTATTAAGTAAGTAGATTTGAATGGAAATTTATTATTTCATAATTTCCAGTATTTGTACGTATGTACATATGTACACAATGCATATATATGCACACATAACTCACTACACATTTTGGCTCTATTCACTGAAAACCCTAGAAGCAATGATGTTATAAGCAAAAATGAGCACATCAAGGTCACTGATACTTGATTCCTAGTGTAATCATCTTCTAAGATTTAACCCAGTGATATTTGCCTCCTCCTCTCAAAATCACTGCAGACGGTGACTGCAGCCATGAAATTAAAAGACGCTTACTCCTTGGAAGAAAAGTTATGACCAACCTAGACAGCATATTCAAAAGCAGAGACATTACTTTGCCAACGAAGGTCTGTCTAGTCAAGGCTATGGTTTTTCCAGTAGTCATATATGGATGTGAGAGTTGGACTGTGAAGAAGGCTGAGTGCCGAAGAATTGATGCTTTTGAACCATGGTGTTGAAGACTCTTGAGAGTTCCTTGGAATGCAAGGAGATCCAACCAGTCCATTCTAGGGGAGACCAGCCCTGGGTGTTCTTTGGAAGGAATGATGCTGAAGCTGAAACTCCAGTACTTTGGCCACCTCATGCGAAGAGTTGACTCATTGGAAAATACCCTGATGCTTGGAGGGATTGGGAGCAGGAGGAGAAGGAGACGACAGAGGATGAGATGGCTGGATGGCATTACCGACTTGATGGACAGGAGTCTGAGTTAACTCCAGGAGTTGGTGACGGGCAGGGAGGCCTGGCGTGCTGCGATTCATGGGGTCACAAAGTCGGATACGACTGAGCGACTGAAATGAAATGAACTGTACCCTAGATAGCCACTCTCACACTGAATCAAGGCTTGTTTGACCAAAAGATACCAGAAGTGAGAGTGTGTGATTTCCAAGTCTAGGTCATAAAAGATATTAACAGTTTTATCTTGTTTTCTTGTATCTATCATTCAAGGGGAAGTCAGCTACATTATTATGAGAACACTCAAGCAAGCCATCTTAGGGAGATACCCACACTGGGGAGGACGTTAAGGTCTCCATCAAAAAAACTAACACAAACAGGGCAACCATATGAGTGGTCCATGTGGCTCCTTCAACTCCAGTCAAACCTTTGGATCACTGCAGGCTCAATGGACAAGCTAACTGGGAAAACTCCTGAGAGGCCCTATGCAGAAACATCCATCATGAATCCCTGACCAACAGCAACCCAGGGATAATAAATATTTGATGTTGTTTTGAGTCATTGAATGTTTAGACTAGCTGGGTAACAACTGAAAACTAATAATGGTTTCTAAATATCATTAATCACAAAAAGGGGCTTCTCTAGTAGCTCAGATGGTAAAGAATCTACCTGCAATGCAGGGGACCCAGGTTTGATCCATGGGTCAGGAAGATCTCCTGGAAAAGAGAGTGGCAACCAACTCCAATATTCTTGCCTGGAGAATTCCATGGACAGAGGAGCCTGACAAGCTACATTCACAAAAAGAAATGGCAAACCTTGGGAAACTGACTGATTCAGGTCTGAGACAGGGAAGTTAGATGACAAAATTGAAATGTTTTGCTTTGCCAGAAAATAAGAAAGTGCTTAAAGACAATGATGAGGGTTGTGGCAAAAGATTAAAGGAGCCAGCTTGGCAGTGTTCCGACTAGCCAAACTGGTGCAATTTACCATCAAAACATATAAATATATTAATGATCTTGTTGATTAAAGTAAAGATATGTGAGCCTATATTGAAAATAATAATAATGCGTTTATAAATGTACAACTAAATTAAAGAATAAATAGCTAGTGGAGAAGGAAAATTCTTTATTTCAGTATAGTTCAAATAATAGAGAAAAAATTGTATAACTAAATAATTATCTCTATAGCCAACATAGTATCAGTTGATTCTGGCAAGAATCAGTAATACATGCTTAATCAGTAGGAGGATGGCATTTGATGAGGAATAAGATATTTACATATTTTTATAGGATCTTTTCTCAAATTAGTTACTAATTACCAAAGGAAAAGTACTACTTATGAAGTGGATAAAAGGATGTTATTTTAACCAAGTGATCAAAATTAACATCACCAATAAACTGCAAAGGGATATCCCAGACCTCCATTGTGATGTCCTGAGAAGGACACAGAATCATGCTGAGAACTGTGCCAGCCAAAAATGCATAACCTGAATCTAATCATGAGGAAACATCAGACAAATCCAAACTGAGAGGTAGTCTATAAAATAACCGGCTTGCATTCTTCAAGGAACCTCAATGTCAAGAAAGTCAAAGAAAGGCTAAGGAACTGCCCAAGATGAAAGAAAGCTAAAGAGACAAGCAAACTTCATTCATTATATGACCTGAATGAGATCCTGCACTGAAAACAGTGCTATACAGGACATCATTGGCACAACTGAATACACTGGAGTGGGGATTGTGGGTTAGAATAAAGTACTGTATTACTGTTAAATTTTACAAATTTATTAATTTTACTGAGGTTGTTTAAGAAAATATCCATATTCTTAGTAAATACACATTGAAATGTTAAAGAATAAAAGGTAATGTTGACTAAAAAAAGATGTACAACTTAAGAGTTGTGAGTTAAGTTTTATTTGGGGCAAAATGAGGACTGCAGCCTGGGAGGCAGCATCTCAGATAGCTCTGAAAGACTGCTCCAAAGCAGCAGTGGGGGAAAGTCAGTATATAAGTGACTTTGGTGAAGGGGGAGTTCAATACCATGAAGCACTTAATTTACAAAAGGTTTTTTGTTAGTCGTGAGGGTCTGATGTCACCCTGAAGGGATTTAGTGCTTCTCTAGATATGAGGAGATACAAGGATTGAGATCATAAAATCTGTTCCTAAAAACAACCAACTACCTAAAGACCAATACTTTGAAATTCCAATACTTTGGCCACCTGATGTGAAGAGCTGACTCCCTGGAAAAGGCCCTGATGCTGGGAAAGACTGAAGGCAGGAGGAGAAGGGGACTACAGAGGAGAGATGGTTGGCTGGCATCACCGACTCAATGGACATGAGTTTGAGTAACTCCAGGAGTTGGTGATGGATAGGGAGGCCTGGTGTGCTGCTGTCCATAAGGTCACAAAGAGTTGGAGAGGACTGAGAGACTACACTGAACTGAACAGATCTAAAGACCTGTCCCACCAGATTCCCTGGAGCACACTGTGCCTCGCTCCACCCTGACTCCCTCAGAGATTGTTGAAGGTCAACAGCCATAGCAGCATGGGGTTCAATCACTGTAGAGGCAGATGGCAAATGCCTTTATTGTTTGGTCATTGCCAGTCCTCTTGGTAAGTGCTAATTTGTAGTTGACAGTAATGATATTTGAAATCTACTCTTACATGTTAAAAAATGCATATACATACAAACATAGACACAGACACACTCACACCCACACGTAGGATATAGTGAGAGAGACAGAGACAGAAACAGACAAGCATAGATAGAGAGATCTCAGAGGAAATGAGCTAATAATTGATAAAACTGCACAAGGGAGATATTATTCTTGTAACCTATCAAAAGCTCGAAGCTACAATTCTTAGGGAAATTTTCATTCCTTTAACATTTTATTTCAAATTAGTGCTGTTTTTTTGAGAGCAGAGAAAATGGTAGACATTTAAGTGGAACAGCAATTCAATTTTTGGTGGTGAGAAGAAAGAAAGAGAAGCAAACTTCTATATAAGGACAACAAGTGACAATTCCTATTAAGGAAAGATGAAATCACAAGCATGGCAGGAAGGAGAGGGCAGACTATAAAAAAAAAAGAAATTCATCCTGGAGTACAAAGGATTAGAGAAGGGACTCAGTATTTATCTAGGCAATGATAAGCAAGTTGTAACTCTGTCCTTGTTTGTATCAATTTTGATTCTTTGCTATACTTGGAAATTTTTGCAGTGCTATGAATTTTTTCTAACCATGTATGGAAAACTAAAATTGTGTTTTTCTAACTGGATCTAATTATATAACTTTCAATCTTCAATTTCAATTTTTCAATACAATTCAGAATGTCTCAGTAAATTAAAGTTTCTCCCTTTTTACCTTTCTTTTTTTTCTTCCAGGTGTGATCTAAATAGATGGGAGTGATGTATGGGGTGATCTAAATAAGGATGAAGGAATGTCTATGAAAGGAAACACATAGGCAAAATTAAGAAGGTGATTCAGGTTTTCTTTCTTTATCCATCTTTGATTCAGAGGAGCATGTATTTTTAACTTTTCAGGCTTTATTCCCACATCACCCACTGCTGAGCTGTCACAGTCTCCCTCACTCCCCCAAACATTCCTGACATTGACATTGCTTTATGAACACAAGCCAGTTATTTTATAGACTAGTAGGTCACTGAAGGGACTCTTTCTCTTCATCAGATATAAGGCCTTTCCAGTTCCACTGGCCCACTCTTAGCGTTCTTTGATTTTTTTTAAAGATGTGGGACATTTTTTTAATAATCTACTGTACCCCACAGAGTCATTGGAGGTAGGGGAAATGGGTATCTGTGACACTTTCTGAACAAACACATTTTTCCTCTATTGTAACTCTTTGTTGAATGCCCTAGGGGAAAGCAGAAAGCTTTATCTATGACACCATTGTCCACTTTATTTCCTCTTCTATGTGATTTTTGTAGGGATCTGCCTAGTTTATTTCTTTTCACTGGAAAGTTGGCTCTTTTATAATCAACACATACCTCTCATACTTCCAGCACCAATACACACATACATACAGACGTTCACATGTGCAAATTTGGTTTTTATTCTTAAGCATAAATTATGTTTGGAATTCACCAAACTCTTAAACTTTGGATTAAGCAAACAAATCAATTTCATTATAAAAATCTAACCTCTTGAAAATCTCAAATCACCTGCCTTATTAGACATCTGTCCCTGCGTTTTCAACTTTATAAACTCTGAGATACTCAATGACTTCTTTTACCCTCTGGTTATTTTGTGTGCTTTCTTTCCTAGAGAAAATGAAATATTTTAGGCACAGCAAGCATTGATCCAGTGAAGACTAGGAAAGGAAGTATTAGAAATAACAACAGCAGAATGACTTTAATGTTGCCAGAGTTTCATCCCATTTTTCAATTTATAATGTAGTCAACACTTAATCCATCAATGTATTTATATACTCCTATTTGCGCCAGGAAATATATAAAACACATTTAGATGGCTAAACCAAAGTTTCTGTCTTATTGATATTCATGGTAAATACAGAGCAAAAGTATGTTCACAGTAGCTCAAAGGATGGTTCTTAAACTCTTCATAGCTGAGGGGGCGCTCAGGAGGGATTTCCAGAGGAATTCTGACACTTGGCTTCAGAAAAGACTGTGCTGAAGCAGCTGCTGCCCCCTAAACAGGACTAGTGAATTCTGGAAGCTTCTTATATCTGTAAGATATATGGCTTCAGAGTTTGCTTCATCAGCTTGCCTCTGAGCATTACTGAACAGCAGAGATAGAAACACAGGCCCTAGAAATACAGTCCTTTAATATAACTGGTCTGGCAACATTGAAACAATATTCATCATGGCACAGCTCTACTAAGCTGCACATGTACAGAAAATACAAGACAGCAGGACACCCAACTGTTGCTGTAAAGTGAGCTGAAATGGGGGTAATCACAAGCAGAAAGGGCAGCAGAAATATGTTAAGGATTCACAGAAGCACAGCCTCAAGCAATGTAGCATAACTGAGTATATGAGAAGGGGCATGCTGCTGAAGGAATGAAAGAAGAAACTTGCTCTTAAAAATCGATTTCTGATAAAACAAGACTGTGTCATACACCTATATGCAGCTCTGTTCATTTCTGTTATTAAATGACAAAGATTAATATGCAGGCCAAACACTGTTAGAAGGTGTGCATTGATCTATTGTATTTGAGTTGTATTAAAGTCATTTTTTACTGATCATTGTCCTAATTAAATGAACAGTTTTTTGCCTGATAGATCAAGAACAATTCTATTAATATTTTCAAAGATAGTCACAGTTAATTTGGAGCACAGATGGCATATTTTTCCTGTCTCTTGACCTTGAAATATTATATAATCATATAGCAAAAAATCAGGAAAATTTTCCAAAAGGAAAGAATACAGATGAGACTGTTTTTGCTTATATGTTGTCTCAGCATAACACAAATAAATAAACATTTCTGAAGGTAATTTATGGAAATTATTCCCATTATTTCAGGCACATACACTTATTCGTTCAGTGTGTTCAGCAAGTATTTATTCAATATTGTATGCATACACCATGCTACTCACACCTGAAGACAAGAGATGCAGACAGAAACTATTGGCATGCATAGCAGGAGCTTTTATTTTTCCTTCTAGATTTTAGTTCTAGGTAGGTAAAGAGAGTAAACTTATGTCCATGCAGGGAGTGTCGCTCACTCCATATAACAAGAAGTACTTAGCTCTCACAGACTAAAATTCTGGCAAACATCCATTGAACCTTAGAGCAACTTCCAGAATTACAATGACTTTAGATACAGAATCAACAGTACATCATTATGATGAAGATATCCTTTTTTTCCCTCCTGTCTGAAGAAAATTTTGTGGCAAAGGTGAGCTAAAAGGCTGGAAATTAAATAAAATGTAAGGGCATTAAGCATCTAGTAAATAATTAGAAGGGATAATTTAATTTTAAAGGATTATGAAAGCACACCAAGGCTTTTCAAGGTCAATTTTTTAGATAGTTCACTTTCAATGTATTTTTTTAGCTGATTCAATTGAGGTCATTTAAAATTTTGCAAGATGGCTTTCTTTCTTCTCAAAAGCATTAATGAGGTACAGTTTAATTGAACTACCTGGAAAGTGAGTGAGTTTGATTATAAATGTACATAGACAGTTACTCAGTTTATGCTAGTTAAATGCCATTCACTTCAGTGATGATTTTATACACATCTCAGGTTCCTTATTAGCTGTGCAGTTCCTGCCTCAGTGGAAACATTTACCAATATCTATTGAAGGGTAGAATAGATACTACTCTTCCTCAAGAGTAAGAGGAAGGCAAGAAGTGAAGGGGTGGTTTCCTCCTATCTGACTGTAATCCTAGGGGTTTATTTACAACAGCTTTGAATTAGGTGCAAAGCATAACACTTCTACATTCTTTTTAATGAAAGGGATTATTTTTCATTTCCTAATAAAATTTCCTTTCATCTCAGTACAGGGCAAACTTCTCAGATTCTGCAAAGATAAAAAGGTCGAGACTATAAATCCTTCTTTTGTTCAAAGGCAGTTTCCATAGCCTGTGAGTTTTATTATTTAGCCAATGGTGGACAGGTTTCTGTGTTTAATGGAACCAAAAGGAATAGAATTTCTAAAACCTTATAATGCTAATGGGGGAAAAATCACTATTTAGACTGTATTGAGTTGTTATTTCTTTGCATGCCTTTCTCATTAATTACTTATTTATTTATGCATGAAAAAAAGTGTTGCTTCTGATTCATTCCACAAATTCATACCAAAAACTCTGTTTTGAAATGTAGTATTTAGAATAAGAAACATCATTCAGCTAAGCACTTATTCTTGGGCTTCATGTTTATGTCACTGAAAGAGATTGCCATCCCTGAGTGGAGCAGATAATAAGTCAAAACCTGTCAGCCTTATTAAATTTGGCTAGTCTTTGCCCCATTGCTGAATGCTTCCTGTTTGAAATCAACCCCATGAGAAAAAGGATTATTCTTAAGGTGATTGAAGTAATACTCTTTTGTGCTTGCGAATTGCTATCGTATGATGATTTATTCCTTTAGTAAAAACCAAATTCAAAATTACAATTTCGTAGAAACCATAAGAGTATAAGAAGATTATATTCATAGTTTTAATTGCTATGTCTCTATCAGTAAGCAAGGAATAAATCTTTTAACACTTTGAAAGTGCACAAAATTCCTTTGCTCTGTGAAAATTCCATTTAATTATCCTTCTCAGAGTAGCAGGTATAGTATCAAGTGGGTGAACTATTAGCATTTTCTTTTCTCATGAGCACATCTTGCATGTATATAGGTTTATCCTCCGAATTAAAAAAAAAAAAGCCATAATTGAGATGTTCAATTTTATCAGTAAAGTCATGGTGAATGTTGGATCCCATCAGATCCCTCATTGGTTTTGATAGTCACATGAACTATTAATATTTATTATATATTCAAGTGAAATCATCTTATTTTCAAAAATATGTGGCAAATACATTTTCACTTCTGTAAGATCTTAATAAAGAATGTCATTTCCTTTATCTTTCAACCATATAATCATTTATTTTGAGTCCTTCATAATGTTTTCCACACTCTAATTCAGTCATCGTATATGTAACTGATAAAGGAACACTATTCTCATAATTCTAAATAAAATAAGAGGCTTTCTCAGAAAACTCACCCCATCTCCTTTTCCGTATACACTCCTAGCAAAACGCTCATCCTCAATTTAAATGTATTCAAGCTACACTTTCTCTCATTATCCTAGGCCAGATCTTTATTATCCATCACTTCAGACTATGGAAATAATTCCTGAAGTGCCACCTGTCCCTCATTCACACCACTTACAACCGTGCCTTCTTATACACTGCTACTGCTAATGCACAATTTTCTCCATGATTACCTTCCAAAATCAGAGTAGGATTTTAGCCAAGCACTCAGGGTTGACCTCACCTTATGCCAAATCTCCTTTTTTGATTTTACCAATCTATTCTCTTCTGTACAGCCTAATGCTAAAGAACAAATTATACACACACACTTTTCAAGACTCTTAAGTCTTCTCTAAAGGTATTTTTCTCTGTCTGGAAATTGCTATAATTCATTTCAAACTATAAGAATTACTATGATTCCACAAAGCCTTGTTCAAAAGTGACCCGTATATTAATATTTTCCACAAGCAGAAGTTCTCTCTCACTTTTGAACTGCAGTATTTTGCTTGCAAGTGATATATGAAACTTAGTACACCATATTTTTATATTTTAAACTATGTTATAGTTCTTTCACAATCAAAAAATTTCCAAAGCTAAAGATAATATTAATTTATTTTAGTAGTTTTCAATTTATACTTTGTGAGTAGTTTTGAAATAATTATTAGCCTTCATTAATTTATTAAGCCATTCAAGTATTAGTAAAATACATATTAGTATAAAATAATTATAAAAGTAAATACAATAATGTAAAGTTTACTCATAGGTAATACTTTTTGAACACCAACTCTGTCAGGAAATACTTTTAGTGTTTTATGTTTATCAGCTTACGCTTATTCTTGAAAAAACAAATTGAGATGGTTATAACTACCCTTATTTTACAAATCATGATGCTGAGTGTTAACTAAATGACTTTTTAAAGGGCATAGACATAATGATTAGGAAAATGCATGCTTGATCTCTAACCTGTTTGAAGCCATGGGCAGTACTACTAAGTATTATCCAGGAGATAATTTAACATTAACACATTTTTTAAAAGTATTTAATTAGAAGAATATACCAAATAGTTGAAATGTTGGTAAAGAGTTGCTCAATGAAATAAATCCTCAGAAGTCCAGAGGGTGAAAAATCGATGTACATTGATATAATACAAAGATTTCTGGGAACATGTTTGGGATAGGTTTGGGAAAAAAAAAAAAAAAAACAGGACTGAAAGATGGATGAGAACATGATATGCAGAAATGATAATAAGGATACTTCTAGGTTCAACCGTTGAATACATAGAGGCACAGATTACCAAAGATTAGGTGTGTTCATCAATAATGACATATTTCATTGGACATGATTGTTGGATAGTAGAATATGAATATGGAAAAGTTACTTAATACAATGTAATAAATGTATTTTACCTGTGTGCTAAGTTGTCCCCTTCTCCTTTTGCCTTCAAATCTTCCCAGCATCAGGGTCAATTCCAGTGAGTCAGTTCTTTGGGTCAGGTTGCCAAAATATTGGAACTTCAACTTCAGCATCAGGCCTTCTGATGAACATTGACGGTTGATTTCCCTTAGGATTGACTGGTTTGTTCTCCTTACAGTCCAACAGACTCTCAAGAGTCTTTTCCAACACCACAAAGACTATGGAAATAGTTCAAAAGCATCAATTCTTCAGCACTCAGCTTTCTTTATGGCACAACTCTCACATCCATACATGACTTCTGGAAAAACCATAGTTTTGACTGGATGGACCTTTGTCAGCAAAGTATTTTTATGCTTCAAATCTTACAGTTTATGCTTCATATCTCACATCTGTGTACAACTACTGGAAAAAACCATAGCTTTGACTAGACGGACCTTTTTTAGCAAAGTGATGTCTCTGCTTTTGGTACGCTGCCTAGGTTTCTAATAGCTTTTCTTCAAGGAGAACGCATCTTTTAATTTCATGGCTGCAGTCACCATCCGCAATGATTTTGTAGCCAAAGAAAATAAAATCTGTCAGTGTCACTTTTTCCCCTTCTATTTGCCATGAAGTGATCAGATCAGATGCCATGATCTTAGTTTTTTGAATGTTGAAATTTAAGCCAGTTTTTTTACCCTCCTCTTTCACCCTCAAGGGTTTCTTTAGTTCCTCTTTACTTCCTGCCATTAGTGGTATGCACTGCATATCTGAGATTGTTGGCATTTATCAGAACAATCTTAATTTCAGCTTGTCATTCATCCAGCTTGGCATTTCAAATGATATACTCTGCATATAAGTTAAATAAGCAGGGTTACAATATATATCCTTGCCATAATTCTTTCCCAATTTTGAACCAGTTCGTTGCTCCATGTCGGGTTCTAACTGCTGCTTCCTGCCCTGCAAACATATTTCTCAGGAGGTAGGTAAGGTGGCCTGGTATTCCCATCACTTGAAGAATTTTTCACAGTTTGTTGTGATCCACACACTCAAAAGCTTTAGCATAGTCAATGAGGCAGATGTTTTTCTGGAATTCCCTTGCCTTTTCTGTGATCCAAAGGATGTTGGCAATTAGATCTCTGGTTCCTCTACCTTTTCTAAATCCAGCCTGTACATCCGCAAGTTCTCAGTTCATGTACTACTGAAGCCTAGCTAGGAAGATTTTGAACATTACCTTGCTACCATGTGGAATAAGCACATAAGTGTTTGGTAGTTTGACCATTCTTTGGCATTGCCTTTCTTTAGGATTCAACGAAAACTGATCTTTTCCAGTTCTGTGGCCACAGCTGAGTTTTTCAAGTTTTCTGACATATTGAGTGCAGCAGTTTAAGAGCGTCATCTTTAAGGATTTTAAATATCTCAGATGGAATGCCATCACCTCCACTAGCTTTGTTCGTAGTGATGCTTCCTAAGGCTCCCTTGACTTCACACTCCAGGATGTCTGACTCCAGGTGAGTGACCATACCACTGTAGTTATCTAGGTCATTAAGACCCTTTTTTTTTTTTTTGGTATATTTCTTCTGTGTATTTTATTCAGAAATAAGATTTAAACCCTAGCATATGTAAATAAATGTGAACAATTAATATGTATTTTTGAAATCTATATTTTTAATTTTTCATTTTTACTGTTGTAAATTTCTGAATTATACTACAGATTGTGATTACTCTTAATACTTGTATAATTAAGACTCACAGATCCCCTAAATTTTTAATAATCTCTTGACAATATGAAAACATCTGTCACTCTGTAATCTGGGGCACAATACTGCCAATTTATTTTTTTTCTTTTCCTCTCCACACAATGTCAGTTATTACTAAAATTTAGAATAAAATTCAGATAAAAATAATATCTTCTC
Organism: Ovis canadensis; assembly: GCF_042477335.2. Classification (NCBI taxonomy): domain Eukaryota; kingdom Metazoa; phylum Chordata; class Mammalia; order Artiodactyla; family Bovidae; genus Ovis; species Ovis canadensis. The sequence goes on from NC_091250.1 coordinate 68,706,275, forward strand.
CTAATTTTCCTTTAACCATTAAAAATTAACTATATTTAACCCCAAATAAAATTTATTGTGCTTATCCAGGTATGAAGTGAAGTGAAGACGCTCAGTTGTGTCCGACTCTTTGTGACCCCATGGACTGTAGCCCACCAGGCTCCTCAGTCCACAGGATTTTCCAGGCAAGAGTACTGGAGTGGGTTGCCATTGCAACATTAATGTATAGTAACTCAAATATTTGTTACTTTCTTTTTCAAGAAACATAGCTTAATGATATCTCCAATGTGAATGGAATTACGAAATCAAGTGTTCAAATTAAGCTGCTTAGTTTTCTCACTGAGTCCAGTGTCGATTTAATCTTATTTCACTCTATTGAAACAAAAGATAAAAAGAGTGTAACACTGTGAAGTCCTTAATTTGATGCTGATTTGTAGTGACATTTTATCGATACATTTTTCTTTCTCTCTTTCTTTCCTATTAAGCCATTATTTCTAGTTGTGTTGTTTCACATTTAATTATAATCATCATTTTTAGGGATGTTTCTACACAAACAAATGATAAAGTAAAAGTAAAATTCCAATTTCAATCTTACCAACTTTGCATTTGACATAACTTAGACTGACTTTAAAGGATATTTCACCTTAGTATACAAACAATAAAAAAACTTTTAGCTTCGCAATGGAACAAATTACTTTTAAGCATATTCAGACTCTAACTTGCTCTTTATTCCCTTCCCATACAATTTATACAATATGTAGAAAGTGTTTCATCATTTTTATGTGTATTATTTACATATATATACATTCTTATGCATATTATATATCTTATGTATACATTATATATAATCTTGTATATATTTTATATGTATACATTTTATGAGATTATTATAACAATAAAATATAATTCATATATATGACTTGATAAGTAGAAATTATTTGATTTGTTCATTAGCTTTAAAAGACTAAGTTCCAAAAAAAGTATTAATCATATAAGAAGAAATAGATCCATCAGGCTTTACTTAATTAATGACTTTAGTCCATCAAAAAATTACATTAAGAAAGTGAATATGAAATATGTGAATGAAGTTTGTCACAGATAAGGCCTCCAAAGTATATGAATCTAAACTACAAAAATAATCTTCAAAACAATAAAAAGGTTGATGATAAAATTTTAGTACAACTATGTTTTGAAAAGGCACTGCTCTTATGAAGTAGGCATGTTTTAAAATACATAAAGAATGCTCAGCATCGTTCATCACCAAAACATGTAAGTATAAGCCTTAACTAGGTAGTACTAAACACTCAGCAGAATAGCTAAAATTAAAGGACTGATATTATCAAATGTTAGCAAAGATATTGAGCAACTACAACTTTATGTTACTTGTGTCAGTGCAAATTAATACAATTATTTTGGGAATTATTAAATAAAATTAATCACACATGTATGATAAAATCCAGCAATGTCACTCCTGATATATACCCAGATATGCCAAAAACTTGGATTAAACTACTCATAATTGCCTCAAATTAGGAACAATTTAAATGACATCAAGTGGATAAAAATGAAATAATAATAGTTTGTTCATATAATGAGTAGAGCAATAAAAATTAAGAACATGCAACAAAATGGATGGATCACAGAGAATATGGAAATATTCTATAAATTGATCTTGGCAGAGTTTTCATGCTTGTCTTACACTGAGTTGGACACTTAAGATTTCTGTGTGTTCTTCATAAAAGCTATGCCTTAATAGCCTTCCTGGGTTTGATCCCTGGGTCAGGAGCATCCCCTGGAGAAGGGAATGACTACCCCATCTAGTATTTTTGCCTAGAATTCCATGGACAGAGGAGCCTGGCGTGCTACAGTGCATGGGGTCACAAAAAGTCAGACATGACTGAACGATAAACACTAACGTTATTTGACCACTAACAAGCATTTCAACCCAAGCTTATATATCTCTATATACCATTTTCATTCAGTACATAATGGCTTTCATTTAGATGATTTCATAAACTTCAAGATGTATATGATACTCTTTCCCTCAAGGAAATAAATGAATAAAATCAAACAGGATTTTTTTAAACAAATTATCAATAAAATTGTTTAAAGTTGTACTTTATGATACTTTAACATTTAAATTACTAGAGGTGATGCTCCTATTGGAAGCTGTGATCCTTATAATAAACTATACAATGTTTTTATTAGGAGTAGTTTTATCTGTGAGTGAAAGAAAATCCAAAATGAAAGAAGCTAAAGAAGATAAAATGATATGGCAATAAGCTATCATCTTGATAATGTTGTGAAACAAACTATCCAGAAACTTGGTGGTTTGAATTAGGTCCAACAATATCACATTGGTCAGAACACAGTCACATGTTCACTCTTAGAATGAAGGCTGAACGATGTGGTCTGGGTATAGTACGCTGGCTGGTCAAGTACTTGGCTAAATACTGTTGGTCCTTTTGGTGAGGAAGAATAGGACAAGAGGATATTTGGAAGAGTCAGCAGATCGTTATCCAGTGACTATCACAGAATCTCCAACACATACACAAACCAAAAACTGTAAATGATGGTAAAATCATGTCATGTCAGAAAAAAAAAACAACAACAACAACAACAACAACAAAAATAATTTGCTGATGATGAGATACAAATTACATATTTGTTTATATTTCTTCCTTAAGGGATGAAGGCTATTTTGCTATTTGGAGGGAAGACTCAAGAAATGCAAATCCTTGCTGTTTGTGGATGTCACAAGAAAACTCATAGGAGGATTATGTCAAAAAACTTAGTGGGGGTATTGATTTACCCTTCTAGAAAATGTGTGTATGTTTGAGCACGTGTGTGTTAGTTTATCCAGGCTATAATATTTTCCTAACTGCTCTGTACACCTTAGATATCTGTTTATCTAACTTTAAAAATATGTGAATCTGAGCTTCAATATACAGGCAGCTCAAAATTATCCCAAAACCTTTGACGTCTCATAACCCATTATTGGTCACTCCATTACACTCCAGAGAGAAGAAACCCAGCTCCACCCACCAGAACTCCAACACAAGCCTCCCTAACCAGGAAACCTTGACAAGCCACTGATAGAACCCCACCCACAGTGAGGAAGCTCCATAATAAAGAGAACCCCACAAATTACCGGAATATAAAAAGGCCACCCCAAACGCAGCAATATAACCAAGATGAAGAGACAGAGGAATACTCAGCAGGTAAAGGAACAGGAGAGTTGCCCACCAAACCAAACAAAAGAGGAAGAAGTAGGGAATCTACCTGAGAAGGAATTCCGAATATTGATAGTGAAAATGATCCAAAATCTTGAAAAATATGTGAATCTGATCTCAGGCTTCCCAGGCGGCACTGTGGTAAAGAATCTACCTGCCAATTCAGAAGATGGAGGAGACACGTGGGTTTAATCCCTGGGTCAGGAAGATCCCCTGGAGGAGGAAATGGCAACCCACTTGTGTCCTTGCCTAGAGAATTCAATGGACAGAGGAGCCTGATGGGCTACAGACCATAGGTTATCTGATAGTCAGACATGACTGAAGTGACTTAGCATACATGTATGCACACAATCTAGTGAGGAATATTTTATATTTTTCCACACTGTCAATGAAGAAGTGGAACTTTGAGATGTTATTAATAAATAACCTTTGGAAGTTTGAGTTTGCGTAAGTTGGAGCTGATTCTGCTCCCCTAGACCACGTGCATATAAGTTCAAGTTTTAACCATTAACTTTCCTGTCAGCACTCTGATTAGCTAAGCTTATGTATTTAAAAAGGAACTCCAAGTTATTTTTATATTATTTTTCAATGTAAAAGGATGAAAAAATACTACAATAGGAGTGTTGGCAGCAAACATAATCCCTTTTACCCTTGTATGGTGGGGGGAGATATCTCTTTCTTTTACCACGTATGTTCTACACTGCTGAATCAATACATGTGGTGATGCCTTGAATCCATGTATTACATAAAATTCATGACATATATAAAACATTTTATCTTGGAATTGGGCTTTTCATTACCAAGAACAGGACACAGTTATCATGGAAGGCTTACAAAAGTCTTTTGTTAATAACCTTTAGGTATATTCTAGAACTTACTTCAGAAGAAAGGTAAGTTGTACCTGAAGGGGACTATCATGCCTTTCAGGAGAACATGTCAATCAAAATGCAAACTCAAAATCTGTAGATTATCTTCCAAACAATCAAACAAACAAATAGTGATAACCACAGTCGTGTGACTCCTACACATTTTCAGAAAGCACTGTATCAGTGCTAAATATTATATTGAACAGACAAGGATAGCAGAGAGAAAAGAGCAGAATGTTCATGGTTAGAAGACAGGAACTTCTAGACTGCTTCCCAAAGACACATTCAAGTACCAGAACTATTTGAGGATGAAGCTCACACTGGTATGAAGTGACAGGAGAAGAATAAAGATGTCATCTTGGGTTCTTATGGAAGCCGTTTCTAATTATGTACCGAATGCCCATATCCCAAGGCTTCCCTGATAGCTCAGTTGGTAAAAAATCCACCTGCAATGCAGGTGACCCTGGTTTGATTCCTGGGTCAGGAAGATCCCCTGGAGAAAGGAAAGGCTACCCACTCTGGTATTCTGGCCTGGAGAATTCCATGGATTGTATAGTCCATGGGGTTGAAAGAGTTGGACATGACTGAGAGACTTTCACTTTCACTTTGCCCATTTCACTTTCATCCTTGCTAAAGAAAAAAAAAATCATTTTATTTTAGTCAGAAATGTGCCTGATTTTTATATATCCAGAATCATTTGTGAATACACTGATGGTGTGACCTAGTTCCATATATAAGACATTAGCAAAAGTGGACAGAGTGGAAGCGGGGCTTATGGGAAACATAAACAGAATATATCCTACACCTTTCTATTTTATTGATACTTAGAATGTGCAGGGCAATGCTAGGTGGTGGACCAAGCTGTACGTAATGAAAACTAAATTAGAGTAGACAAGAAAGCCAAAAGGAACTTGGTTTCTTAAACAATTCTTTCATCAACTGAAACTTATCTCAACTAGATCCGCTAGATTTCATGTTTATGAGTAAAATAAATTTCTTATTAACATCCACATTAGATTTACTTTCTTCCAAAAGCACTCCTGTCTAATACAGTTCTTCACTAAGTCAAGTGTAGTCCATGTGAAGTGCTGCTTTCATTCTGAGAGAAAGTCCAGTTTCTTTTGGTTGATATTTAAGAATATTTAAGAATAGATGATAGTTTTTGATTATGTATCTGTCCTTGACACCTCTAAAATAGAAATTGTTACATTGAAAAGACAATTATTCTGAAACTTTGAGTATATTTCATTAAAATAGATAATTCTGGAATTAGGAGGCTTTGTTTCCAGGTTTTCCATTTCTCACCTCAGTCATCTCTGGCAATTCAATTGACTCCAATTCTCAAGAGTAAAAGGCATATAATGTTTGCTCAGCTCACAAAATTACTTGAGGATCAAGTGGAGTAAAGCATTTTATAATTCATAAAGCACTATGGAATTTTCATGGTTATTACTAATAAAATATATGTCATGGCAATCACATTTCATTCTAAATCTGTGCCTGAATGAAATAAATGCCAGCAAAATGAAATTTCAGTCTATCTTCTAACTACATTCTAATTATATTTCCTAATTTATGATTCTGTAGCAGAAATGGTCAGCATGAATGTAAGTAGCTCAATATTTTCCTTTGCTTTGTCAGAACAGTCATCACTGTGATGAAGGAAAAAAGGACATCTGTGCAGATAAATTCCATAATGTACAGGAAAGTGGCTTTAAGCCAAAATATATTAGAAACAATGCAGTGTCTCCTTGTAATAACACTCCTAGTTACAAACTCTGCAGGTGGTAATCTTGTGTGTTTGCATATCTCAGAAGACAGCTCTGGCCACCTGATTTGCAAATTCTCAAGTGAAAAATGCTCTTTATTGGAAACTTTTTCATGACTGTCTAATATGAAGAAATCACAAATCATTAAAGATTTGAGAAAATAATAGTACCTACTTTCTAGGGGAGTGGTCCTTAAATTTTAATGTAGCAAAAAGCCTTGCCTGAGAATCTCCTTAAACTTTGCCAAACTCTACCTGTGGACAGGTAATTACCACAGGCTATTCACAGGTGATTCAAATAAAGGGGCTCAGACATGACACTTTATAAAAATATAATCGTTACATTCACAAGTTACAGATTATAAATAAAAATATAGAAAAAATATAGCAATGATTAACATTTACACATTTACTACCCTTCACATTAGTCACCTTAGCAATCTCTATACTTAAGTAAAATGTAGCCATCATTATACATGTCAAAGAATTTCTTCTTAAGACCTAAATCCCATCAAATTTGGTAAAACCATAATCCTTTTGCATACATTTTGTTTTTTCCAGTTGTATAAATTATTTAGTGAATATATGTTTAATTATTTGAGAGATGCTAAGTAAAACTTTTTACAGGAGCAGAGGAGCATTTGTATGAAACAAGAGAAAAAACTAAGTATCCAAATAAACAGATTTTATATAATTTCTTACAAATTCTAGCTATTGATTCACATATTTTGTTCCTTTCTTTTCTTTTCTTTTTTTTTTTTTTACATTGCAGAACTGAATTTACAGTCACATGCACACAGTAAAAGATTCAACACAAAGTAGATGTGTTTTTGTTTGGTAGATGCCAACCAAACAAAAAGTTAAATATTAAGCAATCACTATACCTTTTAAATCAGTGGGTCTTCCTGGATTCTTTTGGTGGCTAAGTTTAGGCTCTGTAGGTTGACTTACTAGTTCAAATCTCTTGTTCTGCCACTTACTAGCCTTGTGACCTTGGGCACAAGGTCACTCTTTTGTCTCATTTTTCTTAGAGGATTAATGTACATATTAAATGAGTTAATTAAAGTTTGAACTTACTGAGTTACCTGTCATTTCTACCTCGTCATTTTTTTTTAACTGGTCTGAGTTTTTTCAAAAAACTTTAAGACTTCATTGACTGCCTACTTAATTGTCTGTTTGCAGCCACTGAAAGGATCAATAGGAAAAGGTTCCAGAAGTTAAACATTACTATATTCTAAACATTCACTTTATAAGATCCCATAATTGAGGCACCTTGGAAAATGACAGTGGGTTGCTGTTGCTTTTCTACCCAGTTTCACTAGAAAGAAAGAAAGAAAGAAAGAAAGAAAGAAAGAAAGAAAGAAAGAAAGAAAGAAAGAAAGAAAGAAAGGAAGGAAGGAAGGAAGAAATTGAAATGCAAGTGACCCATTTGTTAGTATTTACTTAATCAGTTTTTGGTGATGGTGAGGTACAGATATAACCTGAGCAGCTAAAATCACATCAGAGTCACATTTGATGCAGCTGTGAAATAGAATATGCTCAAGGCCCCAGGTTCATGTGTTCATGAAAGGGCTTTTGGACATGTTGTCTTACCTCCTAAAGTATCTATCTGCCAAGATATGTAATATTCTGTGAGTATTCCCTTTTTGGAAAAAAAAATGAACCTGGTCGCTCAGACGGTAAAGCATCTGTCTACAATGCAGAAGACCTGGGTTCGAGCCCTGGGTTGGGAAGATCCCCTGGAGAAGGAAATGGCAATTCACTCCAGTACTATGGCCTGGAAAATCCCATGGACAGAGGAGCCTGGTAGGCCCCACTCTATGGGGTTGCAAAGAGTCAGACACGACTGAGCAACTTCACTTCACTTCACTTCATAATTTCATGAACTTGAAGACTGATATGTGCTCCTCCTCTCTTTGAAAACAAAACAAAACAAAACAAAACAACAAACAACATAATACTGTGTGTTAAGGGATATAAAAGTAAATCAGAAAAACTAAAAAAATAAATTTGGATTGATTATATCAAGACACCATGATAAAAAATGAGTTAGTCTTAATTCAAAGAGTGTCTTTATTTAACTCATTTGTTTGAAAATATATTCTAAATTCACCCTTTTTCTAGTCCCATGCTGTGTAGTTCATAGTTTTATTAAATGCATATTCAAATCATCATTAATTCTCAAGTCTCCTGTGCTTCTAAGATACGTAGTTTGTGTCGCAGAAGGTTTATTATTGAATTCTCATTTATATTAAGAACAGATTCAAACTTTAATGTTTTAATTATAGTTCAATATCAGACAAAAATCTCTCTTTCCCATTATCCGTATTATTAGCATAATAAATTGTTCTGATGGTGCTAAACAATCAGCAAAACAAAAAAGGCAATGTATTTTCAATAGCATGAACTATGATATATTTCTTCTGTGAAATATATAGTCCGAATTATTACGTGTGAAAATATTATCATACTTCAAGTTTGTTATCAGGCTGCCTCTATCATAACACTGTGCAAATGTGGATATCATAATCTACAAGATTTAGAATACTGGATCTAATATTTACTGATAACAAAATAGCTATTAGAAATTAGTTTTAGAACTATTACCTGAAAAAATAAACTTAAAAAAAAAAAACTGATCTGTTTATTAAAATACAAGTATTGTAGATGGAGCAGTGTCTGGAATTTAGGGCCAGTGACTGCAGCCATGAAATTAAAAGACGCTTACTCCTTGGAGGAAAAGTTATGACCAACCAAGATAGCATATTCAAAAGCAGAGATATTACTTTGCTGACTAAGGTTCATATAGTCAAGGCTATGGTTGTCATGTATGGATGTGAGAGTTGGACTATGAAGAAGGGGGAGTGCTGAAGAATTGATGCTTTTGAACTGTGGTATTGGAGAAGACTCTTGAGAGTCCCTTGGACTGCAAGGAGATCCAACCAGTCCATTCTGAAGGAGATCAGCCCTGGGATTTCTTTGGAAGGAATGATGCTAAAGCTGAAACTCCAGTACTTTGGCCACCTCATGTGAAGAGTTGACTCATTGGAAAAGACTCTGATGCTGGGAGGGATTGGGGGCAGGAGGAGAAGGGGACAACAGAGGATGAGATGGCTGGATGACATCACTGACTCGATGGACGTGAGTCTGAGTGAACTCCAGGAGTTGGTGATGGACAGGGAGGCCTGGCGTGCTGCGATTCATGGGGTCGCAAGGAGTCAGACACGACTGAGTGACTGATCTGAACTGAATTCAAAATACATATGCAAATCATTTATTAATAACCACAATTAAAAATCTTTTGTGTTTTACTAGTCAAGAGATTAATAATGTTTCTATGAGCTTTATGCAATACACTAAGTCATAGTGCAAGATGAAACGGTAGTGACAGCCTATTTTGGTTAATACCTTTCTTTAGTTCAGCATCAACATAGTAAATACATTTAAATGTAAAATAATACATCCTGGCTTCGAATATGTGGCAGATCTACCATATGTTCTTCCTACATAATGTGATTGACACTCCTCCTGCACTTGAATCTTGGTGGAGCTATGAATACTGTGGATAGAACACTCTGTGACTTTGAGATTAAGTAATGAAAGTTGACAACATTTCTGCTTGGTCATCTTGAGATGCTCCCTCAAGGAACGCAGCAGTGCTGTGAGGAAGATCTTAGTTTTTTGAATGCTGAGTTTTAAGCCAACTTTCTCACTCACTCTTACACTTTCATCAAGAGACTTTGTAGTTCCTTTTCACTTTCTGCCATTAGAGTGGCATTATACACATATGTGAGGCTGTTGATATTTCTCCTAGCAATCTTGATTCCAGCTTGTGACTCATGCAGCCTGGCATTTCACATGTGTACTCTCCATATAAGTTAATAAGCAGGGTGACAATATACAGCTTTGTCATATTCCTTTCCCAATTTTGATTCACTCTGTTGCCCTATGTCTGATTCTAACTGTTGCCTCTTGACCTGCATACAGATTCTCAGAAGACAGGCAAGGTGGTCTGGTATTCCCTTCTCTCTAAGAATTTTCCAGTTTGTTGTGATCCACATAAAGGCATTAGCATAGTAATGCCTTTGTAGATGTAGAAGTAGAAGCAGAAGTAGATGTTTTCCTGGAATTCCCGTGCTTTTTCTATGATCCAACAGATGTTGGCAATTTGATCTCTGGTTCCTCTGCTTTTTCTAAATTCAGTTTGTACATCTGGAAGTTCTTAATTCACATACTTCTTCTGAAGCCTATCTTGAAGGATTTTGAGCATGACCTTACTAGCACGTTGAATGAGTGCAATTTTAAGGTAGTTTGAACATTCTTTGGCTGTTATGTCCAGAGTCCGAGTCCCCAAAACTGAGAGAATAAGACATCCACAGCAATGCAAAAGCATAAAGGGGTTTATTGCTAGCTCAAGTTAGGGCCCAGGTCTCATCCAGCACAGTGGAATCTGACAAGAGCCCCGAGCTCAGAATCACATCTACTTTTCTACAGATGGTTCTTTGTTTTTGTAACAGCATAGCTGATTGGTTAAACCGTATGCACGCATGGGACTTTTAAACCTCACATACCTATCTGGATTGGCTCGGGTCTCGCGCGGGCGGGGGGCTACGGGGATTTTTCTGATTGGTCGAGCTACACTGCCTGTGGGAGTTTCCAGTGCCTCAACCTTCCTAGAGACTAAACCTCAGGCCAGGCCTGCCCCTTAGAGCCTGTCCTGGCTCCAGTTTGGTCCTAACATTTCCCCCTGTCTTCAGCTACATAGAGGAATCTTCCTCTTTATTTTGGGGCAGGACCTGATACTGTTGCCTCAGTACTAGTACCTGGACTGTGTTGATGCGCTCTTTAACAAATGTGATAAGTCTATTTAGGATACAGGGCCCAAGAGTGAGACTCAGTAGTAGCACTATGAGAGGGCCCATCAGGGTGGAAATCAGCGTTGTTAACCATGGGGACTGTTGGAAACAGGACTCAAACCATCGCTGTTGGGCCTCTCACTCTCTTTTCCATTGGGCTAGCCTTTTCTTTACTTTGGCCATAGATTTTTTACTACCCCTGAGTGATTTACATAAAAACAACGTTTTCCCCCTAACGCAGTACATAAGCCCCCTGAGAGACTTCATACTCAAGATACTTTTTGGGAATTGGGGCGGAGGTCTCTTTCTTCTGTAACTTTTTCCTGCTGTGCCTGGGTGTAGGCCTGCCTAATAGAGCAGAAGTCTCTCTCTACCTGATCTAAATTGGGGTTTTCCACATCTGAAACCAGCTTCTACCTTTGTAGTAACAGCAATTTAGTTGGCCCCTCTCAGAGATGAAATACACAAGGGCCAAACAGGAGACCTAACAGGATGGTCATCTCTGGTCCCCGGAAACAGAAGGCAACATTTGGGGTGACGGTTGCAGGCTTTGTGACCCCTTCTGATGGGTTGGTGGTGAGGCAACAGAGCTGTGCTCCAGGAATCTTGTGTTCAGTCTGAAGTTACCATCTTCCACCTGGGTGGGGGCTCAAAGACATTGTTATGCATATTTCTTTGAGTAGGAACCAAGACTCAGTCTGGAGGCTGTACCAACATTTGATTGTTTTTGTTTTTGTATCCCCTCCCTTCCCTGATTAGCAATTGTTTGAATCCATGCTTTGGAATTCAGGGAAGGCCAAGGAGGCTGAACAAAGTCTATATCTTATAGATAAGAAAAGGAGAACACAGAACAGATCTGTACTCCAGAGCCCCACAGAGTCCAACTCAGTTTTAATTTTAGGGAACTAGGCAACTATGACTGTGATAACTTCCTGTCAAAATGGGGCATAGGACTGCCCCAGCTTGGAGTATAGACACTGAATCGGAATTATCTCTGAGTTCCAAGTTCTAGATCTGAGTCTTGTATGATTAAAATCCTAATTCCTTGGTTTGCCATTTTGGTGTAACAGACCCAATTAGAAGTAGTTGGAGGAGTGATAACTAGAATTTAGTAGACAAAATAAATCTCATTTTTTTTTTTTTTAGAAGAATAGACCTGAAACCCAGTCTGGATCTGGCACTTCAGGGAGACTTGTAGCCATGTAGCCAGTTGCCTAGTTTTATAAAAAGTAAGGTTAGTAGCTTCCAGCAGACATTGTTTTGAAAATGGTGGCATCCAAGCCTGACACGACTCAGAAAACTCAAGTGTTTAGCAATACAAGGTCTAATCTGAAAGTACACCCATAGCATCACTTAGTTATTTTCCAGGATATCTGAACCATAGCTACTCTATTTTGACTTTTAATTGTAAACTTTTCCTTAATAGCCAAAGCAGATTTTACCGTTAATGACGTCAGTGTTTTTCTAGGTATGAGAAGATGCAAGACTTGGGACTCATAAAATCTTTTCCTGAAAAGATCTAACTATCTGAAGGCCTGTTTTGCCAGTTTTTCTCAGAGCACAGAGTGTCTCATTCCTGATTTTTACCCTGAACTCCTTTCAGGGTGTTCAAAGTCAGCAGTTGCAGGGGCCATGATTTAATCTTCGTAGATGCAGATGGCGAGTGTCAGTCTTCAGTTGGCAGAGCCCCTTTTTGCTCATTAACTTGACCATGATTATGAGGGGGGCATTTTATGACTATTTTATCCCATGGTGCTGAGAGTGTCCATTTTCAGGTAAACAGGCCACTCAATGTGCTGTTACTGGACTAGGCCATAAAACAGTATTTAAAATTCCCTGGACCACCTGTCTTACTAGCTTTTTGGTCCAGGAACATATTTCCTCTTGTTGCTTTTTGCCATATCTAGAGCTACACTGTTACCATCATCAATCTCATATGGGACTATATATTGTTTTATTAGAGGCCTCACACACATATTGGACAGTGTAAGAAACAGCAATTTTGTAAAACAGGTGAAATACAAATAACATAGCCAGCAGTATTAGTAAAGCCACAAGACTTATGTTAAGAACTTCCATTAGATGTAGCCCAGTATATCTTCAGGTCATCTGACTTAGTCTGCTCTGTAGAATCTTTATCTTTCAGAGAAATTACATGTTGGCACCATTTATAAGGCACATAGCCCAGTTTTTTAGTGTTACTAAACTGATTATCTTCAGTATGATTTAAATTTTTTTTTTTCTTCAACATAGAGGAGACTTTAAACCTAAATTACTGTAGCCTGGTATTATCTATATAAATCCATCCCATAATTGTGGGAGATTTTCTCCTCCTTTGCAGAAACTTTTTTTTTTTTGATTGACCTTGGGTAATAGAAAAAAAGCTCAAATTTATAGCCAGAGTCAGAGCAGGCATTATTAACTGGCCCGGTGAGGGGATCCTATCTATAATATCACAGTGACCTGAATATGACTAATTTTTCTTTAAGTAAATTTTCTCAGGGCCAACCAGTTAGAGTCTGGTAGTAGAGAAATTTACCAAGGTAACCCAGAACTAGACACAGGTAATTGGCCACAAACCCAACAATTGGATTGATTTTTAAAACTAGCATAGGATCAGGCCTATGATAGAAAAGCATTTGACTTATATGCAAAGGTCTAAGAAGTCAAGAAAACATAAATGATCATACGAATCAGGTCCAGCATCTTGGGGAAGCTGTCTACCTCTGATGTCATCATCTTCTCATCCTGGTGTAGTGTAGTTTCTCCTGATAAAAAGTGTCCTTCCATCCATGTTGGAGACAGTCCCTTAAATTATGTCTTTTTCCAGTCCTGGTTGCAGATCATGAGGCATCTGATCTTCATCCAAAGACAGATTACTGAGAGATAAGCTTCAGAAACAAACTTAGAGTGTTTTTTTAAGAATAGAATTAAATTTTACATTAACATCACATAACAGCAAAGAACTGTCTAAGAGATGAGTCTTACTAGATGCAGACCTCCATTAACAAACTGGTATTTAACATTTTGAAATATCTTTTTTTCCTTAAAGTTACCCTTATTTTTATTAAATATAACCAAATTAAGGCTAGTTTGTTTGCAAAATAGGTCTGTTCTCACTGATTTTGGTCTGATGATTTTTATAACCATAATTGATCATAGGCTTTTTATTTTGCTAAAACATTTATAGAGTCTCAGACTGAACTTTTAAAATAAAACAGGGCTGGGAATCTCACACCAAAGTCTTATCACAGATTTTGCCTAACAAATCTAGGTGAATTTTTTTTTTTTAAGGTCTCAAAAACTTCTTGAGATTTTTGTATCCATGAGATAACCTTTCTAACTCATTTGATAACCTTACTGGAAACCTAAGAACTTTCAATTTTAGAGGAGTCAGAAAATATAATTGTTTTGTTTATAACGCTTAATTTTACCAAAGTATTGTCATAATTAGTTTGAGAGGAAGATTTTTCTTACTCCCTGAAAACATAAGATTTAAACCCATAATTTTTCAGATAGAAACCATAAAAGTTATAAGCATATTCGCTGGTTCATTCAGTCCTTTTGTTAATTTCTGTGAAGTCATCAGGTTTTCCATTAAAATACCAGGACATATCAGAATGTTAAAAACTCCATACAATTTTTAGGATATCTGTATTAGTAATTTTACCATACATTATAACATGAGCAGATTTATTACTCATCTGATAATCTTTTCTATGTAATTTAACCAACCAAATAAACACAGTTTAATATCTCTCTTTGGGATGCTTCTGGGGCCCTCTGAAGCACCCCAAAGTTAGCTAGAGATATAAAAGCTCATATCTCATTTACAGTTTTTAGAAGTTTTTTCACTTGAGGTAATTTCCTTGTTGACAAACTTGTAACAGATATAATATTTAACTTATATTAAACCTAGGTACAATGAAAATATTTTACTTAATGTTAATTACTCTAAGACATGTTTATATTAGATAGGTCAACAAACAAACATTAATATCAGGTATTTAACATTGAATATTTCCCAGTTTGCATGAACCTGGAATTTATTGTTTGATTTAGAATTACTTGATTTGTAAGCACTTACCTTTTTTAAGCCAAATAAATAGATCTCATATACAAATTAACCTCAAAAATATTACCCAGAGACAGAGACATACCAAGACATATTTAGACAGACACAGTGCAAGATCTAGCTTCAAGTCTTTTTTTTTCTCCTCAGTGTCAGGAGTTAGAGATGGTCTAGATCAGTGTTTCTGAGAGCCCTGGTCTCAAGGCACAGGGAAAGAAAATAGAGTTCTAACAAATGGCAGCAGGTCTAAACCACATGGTGGCCAGACAAAGCAAAATGGCCATCAAAAATCACAACACAGATCACAGAGTTAAAACACACACATATAAACCCGGCAGTCCTCATCAAAGTGAAAGTGAAGTCGCTCAGTCGTATCAGACTGTTTGCGACCTGTGGACTGTAGCCCACCAAGCCTTTCCATAACATCAAAGATTTTAAGGGAGGAAAGGAAGCCAGGTTGAAAGAAGAAGGGGGAGGAGGCAGGAGAGGGGGCAAAAGGGGTGGCCTTACAGACGTCTCCTGCCACCTACAGATAGCCAGGCATTACGAGACTTTTCCCTGGGCTTCCAGAGAAGGGAGGACTGAACTCGGCCCTACCAGAAATCAGAACCAGAATTTGAGTTCTCTGCCAAGAGGAGGTGATCAGTCTCCAATCCTCAGCTCAGGCTGAGGGCCCTTCGACCAGATTTTTGCATCCAGGACCAGGGGACTAGAAAAACAGGGAAGGATAGGAAGAATTAAGGAGAGGAGACAGAGAGGGAAGGAGAGAGAGATCAATAAAGTCTTGTTTCTTACCAGTCGGGGCACTCTGGCCAGTTGTCCATGTCAGGAGGAGACCAGGGACAAAAGGGTCCCAGTTGTGGCTGCTGGGTCTGGTCCATTGGCAGGCAAGCTGGCCCCTGAGTACCCTGAGTGGTTAGGATGTCAGTCTCAGTGAAGAAGAGTCCCTGCCAGAGTCGCCATTTGTTGCAGGAAGAGGGACCCCTTCCAGGGCCCGAAACTGGGCTCTTGCCTAACACTTGGAAATGAATTGTCCGAGGAGACATATGTGCTGACAAAGCAAGAGATTTTATTGGGAAAGGGCACCTGGGTGGAGAGCAGCAGGGTAAGGAAACCCAGGAGAACTGCTCTGCCGCGTGGCTCACAATGTACAGGCGGTGTCTCCTTTAAACCTTTCCCAAACTCTTCCGGTTGGTGGAGGCTTATTAGTTCCGTATTCTTTATTAGGATCTCCTGTCATAAAACAACTCATGCAAATGGTTACTATGGTGCCTGGCCAGGGTGGGGCGGTTTTAATCAGTGTGCTTCCCCTAACAATTCCCCCTGCAAGATGGGGTATATAGCGGCGCCGTTGGTTCAGGCTACTTGAGATTCTTTGGGTTTTTTCTTACATGTGTCGCCAACACCTGAGGGGTAGAAAATCCCTGTTGAGGCAAAAAAAGGTTTTACCCAAGGAAGAGGGGGCTTGGTCAGGGTGTCCGATCTGCAGTCGGAAGATGATATCTCAGACTTGGTGTACAGTTCCCAAGTCAAAGGTGTCTTCTGAGGGCCAGCCTACATGGAAGGTCGGCCATTCTGCACTGCAAAAAGTTATTAATCTGTTCTTTTTCACCAGCACCGATAGATTCTGAGCTCTAGACTTAAAATCAGAGAAGTGGTCAGTCATAAGAGACAAAGGAGTAGAAGTTGTTTGTCCCATGATTACAGAGAAAAACACAGGAGACCAAATGAGCACACAAAGAGCAGAGACAGTGCTGGCACTCACACAGACGCAACAAACAGACAGCAAATGTACATCAGCCAAAAACACAGTACTAGGTCTTCCCATGCCCCCTTTTTTTAACCTTTTTCTCCCCTTGAGAGTATCTTACCGGCAGGACGCCCACAGAGCCAGCTGCCTCCCCAGCATGATGCTGGGCCTTGGCCTTACACTGGATTTAATCAGAATTAACACTGGTGTTCACAGATCTCTCCTCCTAGTGAGGAAACCCCTTCTGCCGGGAGAGTGTTATTCTTCCCAGTTAAAGGGATCCCGGACGAGCCCCCAGATGTTATGCCCAGAGTCCGAGTTCCCATAACTGAGAGAATAAGACATCCACAGCAATGCAAAAGCATAAAGGGGTTTATTGCTAGCTCGAGTTAGGGTCCAGGTGTCATCCAGCACAGTGGAATCCGACAAGAGCCCCGAGCTCTGTTTGTAACAGTATAGCTGATTGGTTAAACCATACACACGCATTGGACTTTTAAACCTCACGTCCCTATCTGGATTGGCTCGGATCTGGCGCGGGAGGAGGGCTACAGGGATTTTTCTGATTGGTCGAGCTACACTGCCTGTAGGAGTTTCCAGTGCCTCAGCCTTCCTAGAGACTAAACCTCAGGCCTAGCCTGCCCCTTAGAGCCTGTCCTGGCTCAAGTTTGGTCCTAACATTGGCATTGCCCTTCTTTGTGATTGAAATGAAAACTGATCTTTTCCAGTCCTATTGCCACTATTGAGTTTTCCAAATTTGCTGACATATTGAGTGCAGCACTTTACGAACATTGTCTTTTAGGATTTTAAATAGCTTAGCTGGATTCCGTAAACTCCACTAGCTTTGTCTGTAGTAATGCTTTCTAAGGCCCACTTGACTTCACATTCTGCTGCTGCTGCTAAGTCACTTCAGTCGTGTCCGACTCTGTGCAACCCCATAGACAGCAGCCCACCAGGCTCCCCTGTCCATGGGATTCTCCAGGCAAGAACAGTGAAGTGGGTTGCCATTTCCTTTTCCAATGCATGAAAGTGAAAAGTGAAGGTGAAGTCGCTCAGTCATGTCTGACCCTCAGCGACCCATGGACTGCAGCCTTCCAGTCTCCTCCGTCCATGGGATTTTCCAGGCAAGAGTACTGGAGTGGGTTGCCATTGCCTTCTCTGAACTTCACACTCTAGGGCCAGATTATTATGGTTATCCAGATCTTTAAGACTTTTTGGTATAGTTCTCTGTATTCTTGCCACTTCTTAATCTCTTCTGCTTCTGTTATGTCCTTACCTTTTTGTCCTTTATCATGCCAATCCTTGCATGAAATGTTCCCACGATATCTTCAATTTTCTTAAAGAGATCTCTAGGCTCTCCCATTCTATTTTTTTCTTCTATCTGTTTGCATTGTTCATTTAAGAAGATCTTATCTCTTCTTGCTATTCTCCGGAACTCTTCATTCAGTTGTATATATGTTTTCCTTTCCCCCTTGCCTTTCACCTCTCTTCTCAGCTATCTGAAATGCCTCCTCAGAAAATAACTTTGCCTTCTTGCATTTATTTTTCTTGGGGATGGTTCTAGTCACTGCCCCCTGTTCAATGTAATGAACCTCTATCCATAGTTCTTCTGGTACTCTGTCTGCTAGATATAATCCCTTAAATCTATTTGTTGCCTCCACTGTATAATCATAAAGGATTTTATTTAAGTCATACATGAATGGCTGAGTGGTTTTCCCTACTTTGTTCAATTTAAGCATGAATTTTGTAATAAAGAGCTCATGATCTGAGCCACAGTCAGCTCCAGGTCTTGTTTTTGCCAACTATATAAAGCTTCTCCATCTTTGGCTACAAACAATATAATCAATCTGATTTCTGCTCATCTGACATCTGGTGGTGTCCATGTGTAGAGTCATCTCTTGCATTGTTGGGAAAGGGTGTTATGACAAGTGTGTTCTCTTGACAAAACTCATGTTATCCTCTGCCCTGCTTCATTTTGTATTCCAAGGCAACCTTGCCTGTTACTCCAGGTATCTATTTACTTTCTATTTTGTATTTGAATTCCCTATAATGAAAATGGCGGTTTGTTTTGGTCTTACGTCTAGGAGATCTTGTAGGTTTTCATAGAACCTTTCAGCTTCTTTGGCCTTAGTGGTTGAGGCACAAACTTGGATTAGTATTATGTTGGATTGTTTGCCTTGGAAATGAACTGATATCATCCTGTTGTTTCTGAGACTGCACCCAAGTACTGCATTTCAGATTCTTCTGTTGACTCTGAGGGTTACTCCATTTCTTCTAAGGGATTTTTGCCCACAGAAGTAGATATGCGTGTGTTAGTCACTCAGTCATGTCCAATTCTTTGCAACCCTATGGACTCTAGCCTGCTAGGCTTCTTGATCCATGGGATTCTCCAGGCAAGAAAACTGGAGTGGGTTGCCATTTCCTTCTCCATGCAATCTTCCCAACCCAGGGATCTAACCTGGGTCTCCAATATTGCAGACAGATTCTTCACACTCTGAGCCAGAGCAAATATAATGGTCCTATAAATTAAATGCACTCGTTCCTGTCCATTTCAGTTCATTGATTCCTAAGATATCAATGTTCACTCTTTCTATCTCCTGCTTGATCATGTCCAATTCACCTGGATTCATGGACCTAAGATTCCAGGTTCTTATGCAATATTGTTCTTAAGAGAATTGGGCTTTAGTTTCACCACCAGACACATCCACAGTTGAGCATCATTTCTGCTTTGGCCCAGCCGCTTCATTCTTTCTAGAGCTATTTCTCCTCTCCATCCCAGTAGCATATTGGACGCTTGATATGGGGAGTTCACTTTATGGTATTATCTCCTTTTGCCTTTAACAGTGCTCAAGGGGTTCTCATGGCAAGAATACTAGAGTGGTTTGCCATTCCTTCCTGCAGCGGGCCATGCTTGTCAGAACTCTTCACTATGACCCGTCCACCTTGTGGCCCAGCATGGCATAGCTCATAGTTTTTTTGAGTTACACAAGATCCTCTGTCATGTCAAGGCTGTGATCCATGAAGCTGAAGAAGTAGAGAAAAAAGCATTTCAAAAAAGCAAACGGCTGGCATATAGAATGACCTTAAAAGACAGCTAAAGAAGAGAAGAAGGAAACATTTGTTGAGTTGGTAAGAAGAAGGTGACAACAGAACCTCAGAAAAGAAGTTTTAGTTGATTGGTGGGAATAGAAATCAGATTAGAGAAAGTAAAGTTTGGACAGGACTCAAGAATAATTAAAACAATTTATAGATTTTTCTTTCCTCAGTTTTTTTTGAGATGTAGTTTAGAATAATGAATACTATCTAAAAGTAATGTAGTTTAAAACCTGTTTTATTAATGAAGGCAAAAATGGTCATCTGTACATATATAGACACATAGGTAAGGACAGCCTGAGGCAGTAAGAATTATCAAGTTGAGAGGAAGCGATTAATGATGGTGAATAAAGCAGAGCTGATGCAGAGTCCTTGAGGAAAAAAAAGGCCTGGCGCCCAAACCACAAAATAAAGTATCGGCCTTTGAGAAGAGAGACTCTTCTTTCATTGTAACAGGAAGGACAATGAAAGGAAGGACAATTTAATTACTGATTCAATTTTCTGTGCCGATCCCTGGACAAGAAGATGAGGTATTTCCTATCGACTATTTTTCTTCCCCTCAGTGGAGACTAACATAATGTCATTGCCTAAGAGTTAGAGAATAAAGAGCTAGAATTTAAGGAAGAGAAAAGATAGTCATCACCTTGAAATCTGAAAAATGATTTTACTGGGCAAAACAGGAATTTAAGTATGTTGAAATATTAGTTGATCTCTATGTTTTAAAGCAAATTTAAATATAAAATGAACTAATTAGTCCAGTTTTATGATGTTTGCTATCATGTCCAGTTGCTTGGGTTGATGCACCGAGAATGTAAGTAGATAAAATGGTTAGTTCTATACGTTTTCAGATTTGCCATGTCAAAATAGTACAATAAGTGACTTGAGAGGAATGAGTGAGGAATGAGAGCAGCTTGCAAGAGACTGTTTGTCATAATGAGTTTGGAAAATAAAATTACGGTATCAATTACTTAAAAAAGAGACATTAAATGTTCTAATTAAAGAGTAAATCAATGGCTAATAAAACAAATTTAAGTTAGTCATATATTTTATTTTATAAAACAATATTGAATGAATACCTGGTTACTTTTAATGTAGCAGTAAAGTTTTTACTTAAACTCAACCTTAGTAACAGTTAACAAAAACATTATTAGTATTTTTCCTATCCTGGAATGCTTACTCATTTTTTTTTCTCCAAAATTATCATAGTTGTTGATTAATATTGAATTTCCATTGCTGATGCTGTTTGTCTAAACTAGCAACTGAGTCGCAGCAGTAAAGAAGCTGTGAGGTATATAAAGCATGGCTTCATTTAAACCAACTGAACTGAGTTTATACATCTATGAATACAAAGTAGATGAGAAATAAATATTTTTAATGAGTTAACTAATAGTTTTTTGTTGTTGTTGTTGTTGTTGTTGTTGTTTTTGCATTTCTTTTTCATGGGGATGGTCTTGATCCCTGTCTCCTGTACAATGTCGCGAACCTCAATCCATAGTTCATCAGGCATTCTATCTATCAGATCTAGTCCCTTAAATCTATTTTTCACTTTCACTGTATAATCTTATACTGTATAAACTTCAGTATTCTTGCCTTGAGAATCTCACAAACAGTATGAAAATGAAAAATGATAAGATACCGAAAGAGGAACTCCCCAGGTCATTAGGTGCCCAATATGCTACTGGAAATCAGTGGAGAAATAACTTCAGAAAGAATGAAGGGAAGGAGCCAAAGCAAAAACAATACCAGTTGTAGATGTGACTGGTGACAGAAGCAAAGTCTGATGCTGTAAAGAGCAATATTGCATAGGAACCTGGAATGTCAGGTCCATAAATCAAGGAAAATTGGAAGCGGTCAAGCAAGAGATGGCAAGAGTCAACATCAACATTCTAGGAATCAGCAAACTAAAATGGACTGGAACAGGTGAATTTAACTCAGATGACCATTATATCTACTACTATGGGCATGAATCCCTTAGAAGAAATGGAGTAGCCATCATGGTCAACAAAAGAGTCCAAAATGCAGTACTTGGATGCAATCTCAAAAACGACAGAATGATCTCTGTTCGTTTCTAAGGCAAACCACTCAATATCACAGTGATCCAAGTCTATGCCCCAACCAGTAACAAACAAGCTACAGTGAACAGTTCTATGAAGACTTACAAGACCTTTTAGAAATAACACCCAGAAAAAGATGTCCTTTTCATTATAGGGGACTGGAAAGCAAAAGTAGGAAGTCAAGAAACACCTGGAGTGACAGGCAAATTTGGCCTTAGAGTACGGAATGAATCAGGGCAAAGACTAATAGAGTTTTGCCAAGAAAATGCACTGGTCATAGCAAACACCCTCTTCCAACAACATAAGAGAAGACTCTACACATGGACATCACCAGATGGTCAACACTGAAATCAGACTGATTATATTCTTTGCAGTCAAAGATGGAGAAGCACTATACAGTCAGCAAAAACAAAACCAGGAGCTGACTGTGGCTCAGATCATGAACTCCTTATTGCCAATTTCAGACTTAAATTGAAGAAAGTAGGGGAAACCACTAGACCATTCAGATATGACCTAAATCAAATCCCTTATGATTATACAGTGGAAGTGAGAAATAGATTTAAGGGACTAGATCTGATAGAGTGCCTAATGAACTATATACTGAGGTTCATGACATTGTACAGGAGACAGGAATAAAGACCATCCCCATGGGAAAGAAATGCAAAAGAGCAAAATGGTTGTCTGGGGAGTCCTTACAAATAGCTGTGAAAAGAAGAGAAGTGAAAAGCAAGGGAGAAAAGGAAAGATATAAGCATCTGAATGCAGAGTCCCAAAGAATAGCAAGAAGACATAAGAAAGTCTTCCTCAGCGATCAACACAAAGAAACGAGGAAAAGAACAGAATGGGAAAGACTAGAGATCTCTTCAAGAAAATTAGAGATACCAAGGGAAAATTTCCTGCAAAGATGGGCTTGATAAAGGACAGAAATGGTATGGACCTAACAGAAGCAGAAGATATTAAGAAGAGGTGGCAAGAATATATGGAAGAACAGGACAAAAAAAAGATCTTCATGACCCAGATAATCATGATGGTGTGATCACTCACCTAGAGCCAGACATCCTGGAATGTGAAGTCAAGTGAGCCTTAGAAAGCATCACTATGAACAAAGCTAGTGGAGGTGATGGAATTCCAGTTGAGCTGTTTCAAATTCTGAAAGATGATGCTGTGAAAGTGCTGCACTCAATATGCCAGCAAATTTGGAAAACTCAGCAGTGGCCACTGGACTGGAAAAGGTCAGTTTTCATTCCAATCCCAAAGAAAGGCAATGCCAAAGAATGCTCAAACTACTGCACAATTGCACTCATCTCACACGCTAGTAAAGTAATGCTCAAAATTCTCCAAGCCAGGCTTCAGCAATACATGAACAGTGAATTTCCAGATATTCAAGCTAGTTTTAGGAAAGGCAGAGGCACCAGAGATCAAATTGCCAACATCCACTGGATCATGGAAAAAGCAAGAGAGTTCCAGGAAAATATCTATTTCTGCTTTATTGACTATGCCAAAGCCTTTGACTGTGTGGATCACAATAAACTGTGGAAAATTCTGAAAGAGATGGGAATACCAGACCACCTGATCTGCCTCTTGAGAAACCTATATGCAGGGCAGGAAGCAACAGTTAGAACTGGACATGGAACAACAGACTGGTTCCAAATAGGAAAAGGGGTGCTTCAAGGCTGTATATTGTCACCCTGTTTATTTAACTTATATGCAGAGTACATCATGAGAAACGCTGGGCTGGAAGAAGCACAAGCTGGGATCAAGATTGCCGGGAGACATATCAATAACCTCAGATATGCAGATGATACCACCCCTATGGCAGAAAGTGAAGAGGAACTAAAAAGCCTCTTGATGAAAGTGAAAGAGGAGAGGGAAAAAGTTGGCTTAAAGCTCAAGATTCAGAAAATGAAGACCATGGCATTTGGTCTCATCACTTCATGGGAAATAGATGGGGAAACAGTGGAAACGGTGTCAGACTTTATTTTTGGGGGCTCCAAAATCACTGCAGATGGTGACTGCAGCCATGAAATTACAAGACACTCCTTGGAAGGAAAGTTATGACCAACCTAGATAGCATATAGAAAAACAGAGACATTACTTTACCAACAAAGGTCCATCTAGTCAAGGCTATGGTTTTTCCAGTGGTCATGTATGGATGTGAGAGTTGGACTGTGAAGAAAGCTGGACGCTGAAGAATTGATGCTTTTGAACTGTAGTGTTGGAGAAGACTCTTGAGAGTCTCTTGGACTGCAAGGAGATCCAACCAGTCCATTCTGAAGGAGATCAGTCCTGGGTGTTCTTTGGAAGAAATGATGCTAAAGCTGAATCTCCAGTGCTTTGGTCACCTCATGCAAATAGCTGACTCATTGGAAAAGACTCTGATGCTGGGAGGAATTGTGGGCAGGAGGAG
This sequence comes from Ovis canadensis, assembly GCF_042477335.2. NCBI lineage: Eukaryota > Metazoa > Chordata > Mammalia > Artiodactyla > Bovidae > Ovis > Ovis canadensis. The sequence goes on from NC_091250.1 coordinate 68,730,350, forward strand.
AAGGGGACGACAGAGGATGAGATGGCTGAATGGCATCACTGACTCGATGGACGTGAGTTTGGGTGAACTCCAGGTGTTGGTGATGGACAGGGAGGCCTGGCGTGCTGCAGTTCATGGGGTTGCAAAAAGTCGGACACGACTGAGCGACTGAACTGAACTGAATAGTAGTTTAGTCTTCAGGAGAGTGCTTCAATGTACACATGGTAAAATGTGTCTTTGTGATGGGAAATAGCCATTCCTTAGCTTCTGCACTGACTGAAACAACATCAGGGCATCCTGGGAACTGGGAGCTTTGCATATATCTGTAGTCACCACTCTTCACATGGCCAATCCTGTGCCAATGGCAGGTAAATAAAGTAAAGAGGTTTTATCAAATGACTTCCAGGAGACTTTTCTATGACAAGTGAGTAACGGAGCAAAGGAAGGGGAAATCTTCCACAAGAACACTGTAAATAAGAGTAAGTATAAAACACCACTATGGTGACTCGTAGATAAAACTGATAGATATTTTGAAGAGAATTAATTTCTAGATATAAAATAGGTGGGAGGTTTTACCATATTGTCTCAATTTTTTAAAAGTGGAATGTTCTAATTTAAAATTATCTCCTGATGAAGATATAAACATATGAGTCATATAAAAAGTGAAATGTATTTTTAAGGGCAATCTTCATTAACTTTTAGTTTATTACATTAAAATCAAGAAGTAGTGGAATCCTGTCTTCACAAAGAATAAATCAAACCCAAACCAAAACAAGAATATTATTTGGCCACGAGATAGGCTTTTAACCATCCACCTCATTATTTCCTCAATCTCTGTGTTTTTGTGAGTCTGTGGGTACAATTCCTTCTGCGGAGTCTAGAACCTATTCACAGGCAACTTCTAAAATAAATATTTTTTATCTTGACAGGATACTGCATACTGCCTTGACTTTGAAAACTTAATAGTAAATTTATAACCCAGGTAAGAAAATAGAATACATCAACTTAATGTTTCCACTCCAGTTTACCACTTTACAACTCAAATATTTCTTAACATTTTTGCAGTTGTGCAGTTTCAAAACCTGTGGTAGAAATAAAGATAGGTTTTATTTAAATTTAATTTTTTAATCATCAATCCTCTTCCAACATTTTAAAATGTCCTACACTTATGTCTCTTTAGGAAAAAATGATTATTTCTAATCATAGCATTACACACGTGGGAACAGATATAAAGAGATAAGAATTTCTCAAGGTCATTGGCAGATGTATGATTAAGTAACAGCAAGCAACCACTGAATACAGAACATTAGACAGATGTGCAAACTGTAAAGACTATGAACATTTACAAACTTAAACAAAAAGTGACTTTAAAAATCATTGTTTGCTAGTGAGAAAATAAAAGAAGCACATTATACATAAACAACATAAATATAAATATAATATTTAATATAAACTAAAGTATATTATAAATACATTTACTTAATTAACAATATAATATTTACTACAAATAAATATAAATGTGTATCATCTGATTTTTATTACAATACTTTTTTTAAAACTGAGTTAGTTATAGAATGGCATGGTCTAAAGCTGGCTGACTCTTCTCAGATGGTGTGAGAATCTTAGGCTGTATTCCGACAGATTTGGAATCGAGTAAATATGACAAAAGAGAAAAGCACAAGAACCTACATATAAAAATGGCAAATTTCTATCATCAAGTAAATTATGGTCTTGGTAATATGAAGAAATGTAAGTAGATGTCTGTTACTGATACACTGTGCATACACAAACACCGTTGTAAGTGCACATAGCAAACCTTTACAGTGTGAGGCCAGTTAATGTTTCCATGGCTCTTTTCTATATCAAGAGGAAAAAAGTGAGTTTATTCTTTACCAAACCTGTGCTGAACAAGTCATGTAGGTTTTTTCAGTTAGGTCTAAGGAAAGTCCTAGACAATAATTCTTATTCTCCACTAAAAGTGAAGGAAACAATCAAAAGTACTGTATACTGAAAGCACAGAATTGGCAGGAGGTGTATTTAAAACTGGTCTATATTTGTCATACTATTTCTACCTACTCATCCCTACCAAGAGACCTGTGAAATTTAACTGTTAACTATGAATGGAGAGTGTGGTTTGGGGATGAATTGGAGAGAGAGAGAAAAGAGATGAGAAGGGAGACAGAATTTGTAATCTTCATGGAATAAAGTGAAAAGTCTAATAATAATGTTCCCTACACATATATTCTCCAGTAGCCAGAAAGAGTTAGCATCCTTCCTCTCTAGTTTGAATCACCCTCTAGTCTGAATCACCACCAGGAAAATAATTTGGCACTGGGGCAATCATTTTAGAAAACTCATACCCTCGATGCAACTGTTAATAGTACAATGGTAGGGCAAGGAAGAAAAGGTTCAAAATGAGGACTGTTTTCAGCATACGCCAAATTCTAACTGATAATCCACTTGAAATAGAGTCATGTTATTTCTTCTTCATTTCCCCTCCAATACTGCTTTGAATGTCGAATTTTCTTGTGATAAGGCTTCCAAGTTAATGATCAAAGTGCACTTCATGAACCAAAATGACTTTAACTCAGCTTTTCAGTTAGTCTTCCTAAAATGTTCCCTGGGGAGTCAAATTTTCCTGACTCAAGATATTTCTACTCAAGGTCTAAAATTGCTTTTGAGGGTAATAGCTAAGTAAACACTGTTATATTTTGGTTGATTGAATCTGCATGAATTATTTTTCATTAAATGCAAAATCTAATTCCAAGGGGAAGAAAATCTTGTTAATTGTTTTCATAAAGATGTGCCCCAGGGCAGCATTTAGTTTTTCACTGACCATGGGTTTCCTAAAGCTTTTCAATTCTGTCAAACATTGCTTGTTTATATTACTCATTGAAAATGAAAAAATAAAATAAAATAAAAATGACCTTTTATGAGGAGCATTTGTTAAATATATTTTTCCTTCTAGCTAAAAACTTCTCAGTATGAATATTTACTCTAAATGAAAAAGACACAAAAAGAAAGTAGACTTACCCTAATTGAACATTTACCAATTACCAATTTCAAATCATCTCTCTCTATAAAAAGTTACTAGAACTCCCTGTTCAGTTTTCCTAACACTGGAGAAAAAAAAAAAAAAGTAATCTGAAAAAAAAAAAAAAATCAGTGTTCTTTTGAGACAAAATATACTCTGCTCACCACAGATACTTCAGACTCACACATATACACTCAGTATTTTTAAAAATGTGTCGCAAGAGAGAATGAATGAACCATTATTTATTAAAACTAAGAATAATTTTATTCATGGTTAAAGATCTAGGGCAAGGATACATTCACACTCACATACTCACTAGAGAATCAGGTGAAAATACTGTTTCAGTTATATTTTAAGTTCAGTCTTTTCTCTTGACCAAAGTTCAGATTTTGTAGTATAACATCACTTTTATAAGCTGCTTTTATTTTTACTATGGTCTAGAAGTTTTCTATTGTAGAATGGATCAATCTTACTCCAGCTCACAAAATTACTCCAAAATGGACTTGATTCCTTCAACCTTTCTACTTAAAATGTCACTAAAGCTTGCATGACCAGGGCAGGATGTACTTTTGCTCCAGTATATACTACTTGCATACCTTATTGTGTTTCCTAATTGAGAAAAATTGTCAGAGGCTGACCTGAGTGCTTCTACTAATAAAAACTGAAGTCAGGAATTCAAGTGACCTTAGCTTTCTGCAAATGTCCTTCAAATATTAAAGTAGAAAATCTCCTGGAGCTTCAACACTGGCGCACTCAAGTGGTTATTTCTACATCCCAGCGTCAACCACAGAGACTAAGAGATAAATTATGCACTTCATAAAATAAATAGAATATTCAGACATCATGTTAGTAACATTAACATAGTCTATAAATACTCAATTGCAAAGACATTTAACTAAATGTCAAAACATAAAATTTCAAAATGAATTTATCATTCTCTCCATGAGAGAATTTTTCAATTTATTTATTTTTTGATGAGTTTAGTTGAATTCCCATTTCATGAAATTTATCTTATTTTTGAGTGAAAACCACAGCACTTATGGACTGCATATAGGGAGCAATTATATGGGCATTTTCACTATCTCTTTATCTGAAATTCAAATTCCTTAAATGAATGGAAGCCATATATATGTTTTAGAGTAACTAACCTCAGACATTGAACAAAAAGCTATTTTACCTCCCAGTGAAAAGTTAGAAGGATTTAGTGAAAGTTATCCTAGATTGAAAGAGATTCACTGTACAGGTCTTACATAACATTAATTCAGGATGTTACATTAACAGTATTATTAAACCATTTGAAACAATTTTCTGAACTTCAGTTTTCTCATCAGTAAAGTGAGGTTCATTTTAGGGATTCAATAACGATTCACTGGTTTGCTGTGTAAATGGATTCCGTGTGTTTGTTGGCTTCCCTGGTGGCTCAGCAGTAAAGAATTGTCCTGCATTGTAGAGGCATAGGTTCAAGACACTAGTTTCATTCCTGTGTTGTGAAGATCCCCTCGAGAAGGAAATGACAACCACTACAGTATTCCTGCAAGAAAAATCTCATGGACAGAGGAGCCTGGCAGGCTACAGTCCACAGGGTCACAACAGTCGGACATGGCCTAGCGACTAAACCACCATCACGTGTTTGTAAAAAGCACACCATGCATTGTTACTTTGTGAGAAATGATCTTGGTACCAGAAAAAAGGCCACTATAAATTATTGAGAAACATCTAAACACTGAGTGTTGAGTGTTAATCAAATTATATAGATTAGGCAAAGAATCCACCTACAATGCAGGAGACCCAGGATCAGTCCCTGGATTGGGAAGATCTCCTGGAGAGGGAAATAGCAACTCACTTCAGTATTCTTGCCTGGGAAATCCATGGACAGAGGAGTCTGGTTGTCTATAGTCCACAGAGTCATAAGAGTCAGACACAACTTAGCAACTAAACCACCACCACAAAATTTTTCATATAATGAGATGTTATAAAATTGATAAAATTCTCATCTTTTAAAATGTGTTTCAGAAAGTCATAAGATCTTACAAATTAGTGAATATAAATACTGAATCCAAACTCTGTTCTGTTTACTCTTAATAGTATATTCTAATAATAAAAATAGAATCCTTCAATTCATTGAAATAATCTATGTGTAGAGAAAATGGGATGTATGTCAGGGAAACTGAGTTAAGCTATTAGAAATGGGAAAACAACTGAAGTGTCTGAAGAATAATTTAAATACTAATGTGACTGGTTACCTATAAGGAATGAATGGGGGTGGGGTAGGGTTACGACACATCTCCTAATTTATCTTTTTTTAATACAATCCTTATTTTGACATTTTTCTATTGTTTCACAAACTCAAAGAGAAAGAAAAAAAAAAAAACATTACAATCAAAAACTTTGGGAGAAAATCCTAAAAGTTGAACAAAAACAGAAACAACTCAACCAAAGTGTATTTTAAATGAATAATACAACCACACTGAAAAGTGAGGGGGAATAAAGAGGTAGCTCAAGTACATTTTGGACACATTACTTGTAATTATGAGCACAGCAAAAACAAACACCAGAAATACTGAACTCTAGTTAGTAGACTTCTTTTATACAAAGACAGAGATTAGCAATACTGACACTAACCTTTTTATACATTTTAAGCCTGTTCAAACATACAGATATATTACAGACAATGAGAACCAGCTTTGTCAGAGGAGGAAGTTACAGTGTGGAAAAGAAAAAGGGAAGAACAAACCCTGTCTTGTGTTGGAATTTGGTTTATTCTATGTTCTAAAGTATTTGGAGAATTATATATAGAATTAGATGTGTGTATGGTGCGTGTGTCTGGCACATGGTTTCCTAAATTTACCAGCTAAGAAGACTAAGAAGCAAGGAAAAAACAGAAGCAATGTGTGCATAGTACTCAGATTTGGTTTCTAAATACTATTCTCCACAAAATGGAAACTACAAGGAAATGCCTGAATCCAAAGATGCGGCTGAAAAATAAGATAATCTTGGAAAATCCCAATGAGTCAGAAACCAGAAAATATTCAACTAGACTAAAAGAAATTATGATGATGGGTCAAAGCAAAAGGAACCAGCTTGAAAAGGCTTAAGCTAGTGAAATCTGGAACAATTTGAGGTTGAAAATACATAATGACAGTAAGGGATTATAATCTAGCAATAAAACGATTCAAGGATTCACACTGATATAAAAAAAGATGAATAATATATGGTAATGATAAATAAAAGATAGATAAAGAAAGGAAAGCTCCCCCTTATGAAAGAATACCAACTATTAAACTTAGACAATGACAGAATTGGAAAATAAATCCTGATTTGTCAACCATGGTAATAATAAATGAATCAAAAACAAGTTATCTTTCTGGCTTACTTCACTCTGTATAATTGGCTCCAGTTTCATCCACCTCATTAGAACTGATTCAAATGTATTCTTTTTAATGGCTGAGTAATACTCCATTGTGTACATGTACCACTGCTTTCTTATCCATTCATCTGCTGATGGACATCTAGGTTGTTGAAAGAAAAACAGCAATACAGTATACTAACACATATATATGGAATTTATAAGGATGGTAACGATAACCCTGTATGCGAGACAGCAAAAGAGACACAGATGTATAGAACAGAATTTTGGACTCTGTGGGAGAGGGATAGGGTGGGATGATTTGGGAGAATGGCATTGAAACATGCATAATTTCATGTAAGAAATGAATTGCCAGTCTAGGTTCGATGCAGGATACAGGATGCTTGGGGCTGGTGCACTGGGATGAACCTGAGAGATGGTATGGGGAGGGAGGTGGGAGCGCGGTTCAGGATTGGGAACTCATGTACACCTGTGGTGGATTCATGTTGATGTTAAAAAGTTATTTTTAATAAAAATAAATAAATAAACACACTGAACTCGAGAGTAAAGGGTCTTGACCCCTGAAGCTCAACAAAAATAACACTCTCAAGTTGTAGCAAGCAATTCTTCAATAAACGCATGTAGTTTATTAAAAAAAAATAAAAACAAGTTATCATAGATCATAGATACTAAAACTTGTTGGAGAAAGTCTGAGGAATATTAAGATGTTTACATAATTTTAAAGTATCTCTCTAAATGATATCTATTAATGAAAAAGGATAAAATAGTAGCTTTACAGTTAAAAGCAACCTTGGCAAACAGCAACTTAACCAAGTATTAAAGTTAATATGTCCAACATTTTAACACATTAATATTTTGTACCTATTGATATGAGGCACCAAGAAAGATACAACATCTGTTGTATTCCTGTCATCAAAGTGTATAACCTGAATCTAATCATGAGATAAAATAATTTTTATCATCAGATAAGATGAAACTGACAGACATTCCACAAATTAACTAGACTAAACTTCTTGCAAACGTCACTGTCCAAAATATAAAGAAAGATTCAGGAACTGTGTCAGACCAAAGGAAAATAAAGACATGACAAATGAAATTGATTCATAATCCTAGTTTACTTTTGCTACAAAGAATATTATTTGAACAATTGGAAAAATCCAATTATGAATTTTGGCTTAGATAACAATATAGAATCTATATTAAATTTCCTGATTTTGATGATTATACTATGATTATATACTAGAATATCCATTTTCTTATGAAATAAGCACTTCAGTGTGTCAGGGTAAAGCATCATCAAAATAGACATAAATAGATACACCCAAAGAAAGCATACAAAAGATATTGTGTATATACAATATATTAACACTTGGAAAAAATGTATGAAGAACACAGGGATTTTTTAAGTACCATTCTTGCAAGTTTTCTGTAAGTCTGAACTTACATTAGTACATAATATTCTTTGAAATTGGCAATAATGAGTTTCAAATTTATCTTGAAAATTTATGATGATTTCAAAGATTCCTTGCAAATGTAACATTCTCTAATTCAATAAAATGCTTAATGAAGATAAATCTTCATGGTAGCTTACTTCACATCAAGCATGATTCTTAAAGCTGAATTTTAAAATTAACTTTACACCATACCGGCTGTAATCTAGCAGGATCTCTGGATTTCGAAAATTCATTTTTATCATAATAAGATACATGCTGGGCCTGAATGTCATTAGACAAAACATGTTTATCTGCTGCCTTGTTAAGTGTTTAATATTATCTTAAAATCAATGAAATTTACCATAACTCAATCTCTTTTATTTTCCCAATTCTTATTGTATTGAGGAAGCTTATGTGATGATTGTCATAAGTAGAAAAAAAATCAAATGGAGGTGATATGATATGCTTTTTTTTTTTTTCTTGAGTTTTATCTGTCCATAGAAAGACTATTTTCATTCTCAACTTATCTTTAGAGCCTTTGGGTATGTTTATGAACAAGGCTGTTTTTTTTTTTTTTTAATATACTGTTTGGGTGTTTTCAGATTGCTTCATGAATTCAGGGTTTTGAAATATTTAGAAGACAAATTTGATTATTTTCTTAATACTGCTGCTCAAAGTGAGTTGGCTTTATGTGAAACTATATTTGTTGAAATTAATTGGTAATTTTAAAAGAAAAAAAGTATGTAGGCATCATTTATCCTTGGAGGAGGAAGTTAGATAAAGAAAATATAAACTATAGAATAACTTAAGTAAGTACATTTAAAAAATCTTACTGGCTTTATTCAATGATTCCTGAGTTAGGAAGAATCCAGTATGGTAGAAAGAAAGGAGCTAGAAAGGGTGTACAAAATAAAGACTTTTGTAGAGAGAAGGCAGCAAGAATAAAGAAATCATGTTACACAAAACAGCTGCTCAGTTATTACAAAACCACTTGCCTTTAAAGTATGGTAGGGGTCTATCAGGCAGATTACCTAGCCAGTGCTGACTTTGCAATTCCTGATTGACTGGTTTAAGATTCCACTTCTGAGAGAGATAAAATTATACGTCTTAGTTTGGTGATTTGCGATTCAGCAAAAGCGACTCCATTTTGGCCATACTGCCTTGTTTAAACCAGAGCTTACAATTAGCTCTTTCGGTATTTAGTCGCTAAGTCCTATCTGACTCCTTTATGATATCATGGACTGTATACCACCAGGCTGCTCCTCTGTCAATGGGATTTCCCAGCTAAGAGTGGGTTGCCATTTCCTTCTCTATGGATTTTTTCCCAATCCAGGGATCGAACACACATCTACTGCATTAGTGTAGAGATTACCACTGAGTCACCTGGGAAGACTTTTAGGGGAAAGGATAACATTTGTTAAATTAAGAATTTGGAACACAAAAATATATGTGTATATCTAGTTGTTTGATGTCTTTATAATTTTTTTTTTCAATTTAACACATCTCCTTACTTGTTTTATTCAAAGGGTCAACTGATTACATGAGAATACTATAGTGGAATGTTTACTAATGACAAATGATGAAAGAATATAAAAATTCAGGATATGCTCTCATTAAGAGAACAAATAAGCTTAGAGAAAATACGTTCTTCATTCTTGAGTGAAATACATACACAGTGTTCTCCATAAATCATCTTCTATTCATGCTCAATTTTGATTGGGTTCAGAGTCTAAAACAAAATTGTTTTGCACAGCATATGTGTCTTAAAGCTCAACATTTTTGCAAAGTCCTTTAGAAGCAATAGCCCAGCAGTATCTTAGATGATATCCAATAGATCAGAAAATAGGAGAGGACATTTCTGATACATCAGTGGTGCTAGTGAGGAAAATAGGGAAGCAGACCATAGCAGAGACTCAGAGAGAGTAACAAACAGATCAAAATTAAAGAGGATCCCAAGAAGTCAGTTTTGCATTGGTATGTTTTTTTCTTTTCCTTTCTTTTTTATGTCTCTGTGGCAATTTTCATTTTCTCTGGACAGATTACATTTTTCAACATTAAACAACTTCCTCTAGTATACTGTCTCACTTTCTTAGCACCAACAGAAAGCTGAATTAAAATCTGCATGAAAGACTGAGAGCTTTCCTGGTGACTTAGGTGGTAAGAAATCTGCCTACTATGTAGGAGACCTGGGGTTGATCCCTGGGTTGGGGGAAGATCCCCTGGAGAAGGGAATGGCTACCCACCCTAGCATTCTTGCCCATAAATCTTAATATACTGCATGTTGGTAGCAGAATATTATGCAGTATATTTTTAACGAAATTTCATTGCTTATGCCAGTTCATCTGATCTGAAAACCTGGAAGTCGGCTCTAAGAATTTTGGCCAATTTCTTGAGCCAATTACCAGGGTTTTATCAGTCATGGTTTGATCAAGAAACTGGGCACCATAGCCTTGCCAAGTTGACAAAACTCACTATCACATTGGTGACTGGGCAAAATTCTTAATGAATTCCTCCCAAAGATATTTCAGGAGCCCATTGACAAAGATCCTTTCTTTGACCAAATTCTAGCAAGAATCCTGTGAGGCCCTTTTTGACTAGACACAAATTTGGCCATCTCATCCTCCGTCATCCCCTTCTCCTCCTGCCCTCAATCTTTCCCAGCATCGGGGGCTTTTCAAATGAGCCAGCTCTTCTTATCAGGTGGTCAAAGTATTGGAGTTTCAGCTTCAACATCAGTCCTTCCAATGAATACCCAGGATTGACCTCCTTTAGGATGAACTGATTGGATCTCCTTGCAGTCCAAGGGACTCTCAAGACTCTTCTCCAACACCACAGTTCAAAACCATCAATTCTTCAGTGCTAAGCTTTCTTTATAGTCCAACTCTCATATCCATACATGACTACTGGAAAAACCATAGCCTTGACTAGAGGGACCTTTGTTGACAAAATAATGTGTCTGCTTTTTAATATGCTATCTAGGCTGGTCATAACTTTCCTTCTAATGAGTAAGTGTCTTTTAATTTCATGGTTGCAGCCACCATCTGCAGTGATTTTGGAGCCCAGAAAAATAAAGTCAGCCACTGTTTCCACTGTTTCCCCATCTATTTCCCATAGAGTGATGGGACCAGATGCAATGATCTTCGTTTTCTTAATCTTGAGCTTTAAGCCAACTTTTTCACTCTCCTCTTTCACTTTCATCAAGAGGCTCCTTAGTTCTTCTTCACTTTCTGCCATAAGGGTGGTGTCATCTGCATATCTGAGGTTATTAATATTTCTCCTGGCAATCTTGATTCCACCTTGTGCTTCATCCAGCCCAGAGTGCTGGCATAGGTCACTGCATTCTCAGAGTGGAAGATGACAACAAGGGTCTGCAGCATCTCTTTACTGACAGTTTTAGTTTCCCAATTACATACATGAGCAAGGCAAGCCACAGTTTATTTTGTCAGTTTCTGCTACTCAGAAGTTACATGTCTATAATCAGCGGAAGTACTGCCTGCATGCACAAACTTCCATAAGTTGGGAGCATATACCCAAAGGTTAAAGTGAACAAAATAATACTGCTTTAAACTGAAAGATACTAAATCACATTTAATTGAAGTGTGTAGTTTTCAATCCTGAATATCACCATATAACTTCTATCATTTGCAGTAGGAAGGACAGAACAATATTAGATTTTATAAAATAAATAAACCTTTTAAGCATGTTAGTTATATTGGAATACATTTTACCCCTGCCATAAGAGAATATCCAAGCTTTTTAAATCTATAGTCTCAAAATATTCTAATTTATAATCTAATACTTAATTCTCTCCATATCCCACTAAGAAGTCATTTTAGAGTATTTTTAAATGATAAAACATCTTAATCATCAGAGAAATCAATGGCTGAGTTATTTATAAACAAAAATGTACAAATAAAAGAAAGCCCACATCATTTCATTGTTATGATGTAAGATCTAGACAATTAGGCTCTGTTGTAGAACATTTTCTGCTTTTTTCCAGTTAAATTCAGTTTTTCTTTCACTAGTGAAAAATCTATTATTCTTAATGAAAAGATAGGGCAAAAAATTGAACATAAGTATTCTGCTGTTAAATCATCAAAAAGCAAAAGGACTGCCTCTGTCAGTGCTAATGTTTTCATATGACCAAGCATTTATATAACAGAAAGATATTACAAAAGTTTTTACCCAAATCTGTAATTATCATCTTAAAGATTATTAATCATACATTTCCAAAATAACTAAAATTCTTATGACACAAAAAGGGGTGGAAATATAGCATAATTGCTGTTGAGTCTTTCATGCAACAAGAGCCATATCAAAGCAAGTTTTATGGAAAAACTTATATTGAGAAACTAGAATCTTAGTTTGTAAGCCAAACATTGCTAATTCTGTCTCTTAGCTTTACAAGGCCCACATTTCCATATCTGTAACAGAAGAGGCTTAAAGACATCATGGATTATACAGTCCATGGAATTCTCCAACCAGAATACTGGAGTGTATAGCCTTTCCCTTCTCCAGGGGATCTTCCTGACCCAGGAATTGAACTGGGGTTTCCTGCATTGCAGGTGGATTCTTTACCAGCTGAGCCACCAGGGAAGCCCATCAAATGCATAGAGTTTTTAATAAATTGAAAAATTCTATGATTTTCAAACTCTTTCAAACAAAAGAATCAGGCTTGAAATATTTATTTTTTTTTATTTTTTAAACATCAAGAAAAAATAATTAAAATGTGAAAAAGAGTGTATCTGAAATGATTACCTTTCTTCATTCATTATTTAGCTGATGACTTTAGCCACTTTATAATGTTGCTAGGCAGACTCTAGGAGAAGGCAATGGCAACTCACTCCAGTACTCTTGCCTGGAAAATTCCATGGCCAGAGGAGCCTGGTAGACTGCAGTCCATGGGGTCTCGAGGAGTCGGACACGACTGAGCAACTTCACTTTCACGTTTCAGTTCCATGCATTAGAGAAGGAAATGGCAACCCACTCCAGTGATCTAGCCTGGAGAATCCCAGGGACGGGGGAGCCTGGTGGGCTGTCGTCTCTGTCGTCGCACAGAGTTGGACACGACTGAAGCGACTTAGCAGCAGCAGCAGCAGCAGCAGCAGGCAGACTCTAAGGCAACTCTAATGAGATTAAAAACAATAATATTCACTATGTCAACAACAACCCGTGTTAGCAATACTGAACATAAAAAGATTATCTAAATTCCTGGGAGAGATTAAAGAGATATCTGGCTATTAGAACAAACAAAAATATTGTATGAAACAGACAAAAGTATGAGGAGGAAACAACCAAATATACAACAAACTAAATAATAATAAAGAAAACTAGATATGAAGAATAATATTGTTTCAAACTGGACAGTGCTTTGTGTCTTGTATAAGATTAGAAGTTTGACCACAAAAAATTATGAAAATATCTAATTTGTCTTTTGGGCACTTAAAAAAATAAGACAAAGGGATTTATTTCACATTTTTGTTATAACTTATATAGGCTACCAAGAGGGATCAAAAACTACTTTCATTTCCTGCTTGTCTACATTATCTTAGCAATCTAACCTACTGTAGTAATTTTCTGATAAAATATTTCTTATTTAAATCAACTTATAAACAACTGTCAATGTGAATTCATATGAGAGATTAGGTTCTGCATTTGTGAACATGATTTTAGATAAGATTTTTGGAACAGAGACATAATTTGGGAGCAAATCAGACTCTTGGATCATGTTTAGGAGGGATCCTGGGTCTTTTTCCCAATCTTCAAGTTGGAGAAGCATTACAGTCAACCGGTAGAATACTTTCTAATTCATTTGACTGACTGAACAGATAACTGGAAAAAGCAAGATTCATTCCTTCCCACTCTACAGCAGTATGTTTATTTAGAAAATAAAATTAATTTCCTCATAACTTTGAACAAATTCAACCTATTAAACCCGAGCAACACAATAAAAAGTTTTATTATCAAGTTTACTTTTAAAAAGGAACAAACTGTGATCATTTCCTGAATCTTAATTACAAAAGCACTATCCTTATATGTGAAACAAGTATGAAGACTGATGTTTAGTTTTAGCATCTTTAATGCTCACTAGATATGAACTTTTATACTTGAGTGGTTAAACCTCTAAAACTTTCTGAGAGACAATGGTCTTACAGAAAGCTAATTGTGGTAAGTTCACATTCCTAAAATATTTCAATTCAGATTACAGAAATGGGAGGTAGGTTCTGAGTTTACAAATGAATGTAATTAAATCTATTACCTTCTGTTCAAGAAAGTTGCATTGGGATAATTCGTGCCTTCTATAGGAAACACAATAATTCCATAAACTTAAAAAATAATTTAGGTTCTTTATGCTGTTAGGTTGTAAGTAGTAAAAAAAGTTATAGGAATTAAAACTGTAATTTGCTTGTAAACAGGCAATCCTAACAGATTTATATTTTCCCTCTGTTTCTGAGTTTTCCATCTCTCCTATGCATATTGACATCCTCTTCCTCATAGTGCCAAGCAGTCTGATTTCCTATCACATTTTAATAGCATGGACTACATCAAGCAGTAGGTCATAAAACACAGATAGAATTGTTAGAGATGGGGCCAAGGCATAATTCTCAAACAATTTTCTCTTCCCTAATGCGGAGAAGTGTGTAAAATTGTGAGCCTTCCTATATTTGGTGCAGTAAACTAAGCTTCTCAGAAATTACACTGATGAAATGCTGATAAATAGGATTATCAAAATCTTCACTTACTCCATAAACATATTTATTAAACCTCTATTTTGTGATCAGTTCAGTTCAATTTAGTCACTCAGTCATGTCCTACTCTTTGCGACCCCATGGACCACAGCAAGCCAGGCCTCCCTGTCCATCATCAGCTTCCGGAGTTCACTCAAACTCACCAAGTCGGTGATGCCATCCAGCCATCTCATCCTCTGTCGTCCCCTTCTCCTCCTGCCTCCAGTCCCTCCCAGCATCAGAGTCTTTTCCAATGAGTCAACTCTTTGCATGAGGTGGCAACGTATTGGAGTTTCAGCTTTAGCATCATTTCTTCCAAAGAACACTCAGGGCTGATCTCCTTTAGAATGGACTGGTTGGATCTCCTTGCAGTCCAAGGGACTCTCAGGAGTCTTCTCCAAAACCACAGTTCAAAAACATCAATTCTTCAGTGCTCAGCTTTCTTTACAGTCCAACTCTCACATCCATACATGACCACTGGAAAAACCATAGCCTTGACTAGACTGACCTTTGTTGGCAAAGTAACTTCTCTGTTTTTCAATATGCTATCTAGGTTGGTCATAACTTTCCTTCCAAGGAGTAAGCGTCTTGTAATTTCATGGCTGCAATCACCATCTGCAGTGATTTTGGAGGCCCCCAAAATAAAGTCTGACACTGTTTCCACTCTTTCCCAATCTATTTCCCATGAAGTGATAGGACCAGATGCAATGATCTTCGTTTTCTGAATGTTGAGCTTTAAGCCAACTTTTTCACTCTCCTCTTTCACTTTCAGTGATTAATTCTGAGATGAGTAAAGTAGAAGAAATCTCAGACATTATGAAACTTACACATTAATAGTTACTAGATAAAATAATTTTATAAAAAAATAACAATACCCTTTTCTTGTTCTTGAGAAGTTTAAATTATTAAAATAGGAGCTAAGAACTTACTGATAGAAAGCATCTGAATAATATAACTATGCAATATGTAATTAAGAAAATACATAATTATATATAGTTGCAAACAGTGTTAGTGCACAGAAAAACACATCAGTATGAGTTCAAGGAGTTAGGAAAGATAGTCTCAAAAAGTAAAAACTGAGAATCAGTACATGTTTGCACTTTAAACAGCAGTAACATATTTATCAGCATAAGAAAGAATCTAAGCAAAATAACATATAGGGAAACCCATTTGGCACAAATAATGGATGAATAAAGTGCCTCATTGGACTATGACAATTTCACATGTTTAATTAGATGTATAAATATGGGAGAGGGGCCAGGTCCAAATAATTAGCTTCCTTAGAGGTAAAAGCACATTTAATAAATAGCAGCTAATAAATAACAAATGATGTGCTACTCATTTCTATAGAATTAACTTTTGTCTTGATTTTTTTCATGATGGCTTACCCTATTTTATACAATAGTATTTCTACAGTTAATTGACTAAATTTATTTTGTGTATATAAATTAAGTTCTCCCATAATTCAGTATGCTGTTTAGGACTGTCAACATAAAAATGACCAACTCTCTTAACTTTCAAAATGCTCACAGCTGAAGTTAGGGGGAGTGAGGACACTGCATTGGTATATTAGAGGAGCCTGGCAGGCTACAGTCCATAAGGTCACACAGAGTTGGACACAAGTGAAGCAACTCAGCACAATGAAAGACACATGTAAATGTGGAAGCTAATTTTGTGAGTTAATGCTTATCTTTGAAAAAGTTTTCATAGAAATAAATTTTCAATTGGAAACAAAATATTAGATGATAAATCTCAATTTCTGACTCATAAAATGTGATCATCATGGAAGCAGGCTAAAGTCAAGCTCCAAGCACTGTTTTGTGAATTATAGGAGTGGCTGCAATTAGTATGCCTGCCATATGTTAATCTCCAGATGGTCAAGAGCTTTGGAACACATTGTCTATATGTACTATATAAATAAACCTGTTTAACTCTGTCTAATATTCTTTCATTGCAACATAAGTTGAAAATATTTAAAAGAAACAAGGGCCTCATCTCTTTAAGGCACCATGGAGTGACCATGAGTACATTAAGGTCACTGAAGGCAGGAAAATAAATTCTTACCTTCAATGAAGGTCAGAATGATTTGAGGAAAAAATAAGAAATCCAGAAGGTAAAAACTCAGAAGGAAGGTTTAGAGGAAACTAAGCATTGTTTCCACTTTGTACCCTAGCCAGAGTCTTGGTTAATAAAGAACAGATTTTGATGCTCATAGTTATTCTAAATAGCAAATGAGAAAAACATAGGAATAATAATACTAGTCTGTGTAAAATGAAGGGGAAATATAGAAATAGTATATGTGAAAATTGAAATTCAAAAAATGGTAAATTGAAATTTACTATGTGACTTTGATGGCATAACAGATATTTATTAAAATATGCAAGAAAAACATAAGATCTTTTTGCATATTTTTAAATATTTGAATGATCTGATGAGTGAATTTAGTACCTGGGGTGAAGATCATATTACCAATTACAAATGAGAAAAATACGAGTAATACTGAAATGATGTGAGCTATAGAAATAATATATGTAATGCACCAACCAAAGCATCTGTGCTCTCATAAACAGTAGTGAATAAATGAACAAATTGCTATTGATTCCTAAATCAGTTCAGTTCAGTTCAGTTGCTCAGTCGTGTCTGACTGTTTGCGACCCCATGAATTGCAGCACACCAGACCTCCCTGTCCATCACCAACTCCCAGAGTTCCCTCAGACTCACGACAATCAAGTTGGTGATGCCATCCAGCCATCTCATCCTCTGTCGTCCCCTTCTCCTCCTGCCCCCAATCCCTCCCAGAATCAGACTCTTTTCCAGTGAGTAAACTCTTCACATGAGGTGGCTAAAGTACTGGGGTTTCAGCTTTAGCATCATTCCTTCCAAAGAAATCCCAGGGCTCATCTCCTTCAGAATGGACTGGTTGGATCTCCTTGCAGTCCAAGGGACTCTCAAGAGTCTTCTCCAAAACCACAGTTCAAAAGCATCAATTCTTTGGTGCTCAGCTTTCTTCACAGTCCAACTCTCACATTCATACATGACCACTGGAAAAACCATAGCCTTGACTAGATGGACCTTTGTCGGTAAAGTAACGTCTCTGCTTTTCAATATGCTATGTAGGTTGGTCATAACTTTCCTTCCAAGGAGTAAGCGTCTTGTAATTTCATGGCTGCAATCACGATCTGCATTGATTTTGGAGCCCCCAAAAATAAAGTCTGACACTGTTTCCACTGTTTCCCCATCTATTTTCCATGAAGTGATGAGACCAGATGCCATGGTCTTTGTTTTCTGAATCTTGAGCTTTAAGCCAACTTTTTCACTCTCCTCTTTCACTTTCATCAAGAGGCTTTTAGTTCCTCTTCACTTTCTGCCATAAGGGTGGTATCATCTGCATATCTGATGTTATTGATATTTCTCCTGGCAATCTTGATTCCAGCTTCTGCATCTTCCAGTCCAGCGTTTCTCATGATGTACTCTGCATATAATTTAAATAATGAGGGTGACAATGTACAGCCTTGACGTACTCCTTTTCCCATTTGGAACCAGTCTGTTGTTCCATGTTCAGATCTAACTGTTGCTTCCTGACCTGCATATAGGTGTCTCAAGAGGCAGGTCAGGTCATCTGGTATTCCCATCTCTTTCAGAATTTTCCACAGTTTATTGTGATCCACACAGTCAAAGGCTTTGGCATAGTCAATAAAGCAGAAATAGATATTTTCCGGGAACTCTCTTGCTTTTTCGATAATCCAGCAGATGTTGGCAATTTGATCTCTGGTGCCTCTGCCTTTTCTAAAACCAGCTTGAACATCTGGAAGTTCACGGTTCACGTATTGTTGAAGCCTGGCTTGGAGAATTTTGAGCATTACTTTACTACGTGTGAGATCAGTGCAATTGTGCAGTAGTTTGAGCATTCTTTGGCATTGCTTTTCTTTGGGATTGGAAGGAAAACTGTCCTTTTCGAGTCCTGTGGCCACTGCTGAGTTTTCCAAATTTGCTGGCATATTGAGTGCAGCACTTTCACAGCATCATCTTTCAGGATTTGAAACAGCTCAACTGGAATTCCATCACCTCCACTAGCTTTGTTCCTAGTGATGCTTTCTAAGGCCCACTTGACTTCACATTCCAGGATGTCTGGTTCTAGGTAAGTGATCACACCATCGTGATTATCTGGGTCATGAAGATCTTTTTTTGTACCGTTCTTCTGTGTATTCTTGCCACCTCTTCTTAATATCTTCTGCTTCTGTTAGGTCCATACCATTTCTGTCCTTTATTGAGCCCATCTTTGCACGAAATGTTCCCTTGGTGTGTCTAATTTTCCTGAAGATATCTCTAGTCTTTCCCATTCTGTTGTTTTCCTCTCTTTCTTTGCCTTAATCGCTGAGGAAGGCTTTCTTTTATCTCTTCTTGCTATTCTTTGGGACTCTTCATTCAGATGCTTATATCTTTCCTTTTCTCCTTTGCTTTTCACTTCTCTTCTTTGTTATTCTGTTATTCTTTGGTTTATAGCCACTCCCTCTGTCTTCTAAATACTGTCAGAGTTTCTTTCTTTGTTGGATCTCTTTTTTTCTACTTTGACCTGCTCAGCTCCCTTTTATGATGACTCTTGTGGTGATATGGGTCCTACTTGGATGGTCCAAAATAATATCCCCACCTCAAGGTTCTTAGTCCCATTTACAAGTTCTCTGTGGCACCTTAAGCAATATATTTGCAGATTCGAGGGTTTAGGATGTGGACATCTTTGGAAGAGCATTTTCTATCTACCACACAGTTTTTAAAAAAATACATACTCTACTTACATACTCAAAACAACAGAGTGAAGTGGCAGTTACCTTTCCTATTTTACACATGGACACACCTAGACACAAATCTAACCAACGACTGGCTTCATCTCTCTTCTATCTACAATTTTATCTTTCTACTTGCAAATCTTCCTTCAGTCTTTCTCACTGGGAGTTCATTCCTCTGTAAGGGATATAATGAAAGATCCCACTTTTCAACCTTCTTGTGGGTAATACATTAGAACGGTGAACACTAATGTCCAGTCTACCCTGTGAACAACCACAGCTTAACAGATGCTCCTGGTGAAGCACATGCAGCAACAACTGTTAAAACAAGGACTTCTAGAAGCTGACCTCTGCTCTTTGCTAGTAACTTCCCAGCAAGTGCTCCTAGTGGTATCTTTTTAATCCCTCCCATTTCTCTCATGTTTTCGGAGAAGGCAATGGCACCCCACTCCAGTACTCTTGCCTGGAAAATCCCATGGATGGAGGAGCTTGGTGGGGTTCAGTCCATGGGGTCGCTGGAGAGTTCGATGCAACTCAGTGACTTCATTTTCACTTTTTATTTATTTATTTTTTTAAAATTTTTATTTTTACTATATTTTACTTTACAGTACTGTATTGGTTTTGCCGTACATTGACATGACATTTTCACTTTTCACTTTCATGCATTGGAGAAGGAAATGGCAACCCACTCCAGTGTTCTTGCCTGGAGAATCACAGGACTTCTTCCCCAGGCTCTGCCGTCTCTGGGGTCACACAGAGTCAGACACGACTGAAGCGACTTAGCAGCAGCGGTAGCATTTCTCTCATGTTTTACCCAGATCATTCTGTGGCAAAACATTTTAAAGATACTGTTTCAGCAACTAGAGTGCTGTTCAAAAAACGATTCCTGCTGAGCCCTCTATGAGCATATGGTGGCCATAGAGTGACACAGCCTTTTTTTTTTTTTTTTTTTTAGTTTTTTTATTTTTTAAATTTTAAAATCTTTAATTCTTACATGCGTTCCCAAACATGAACCCCCCTCCCACCTCCCTCCCCATAACATCTCTCTGGGTCATCCCCATGCACCAGCCCCAAGCATGCTGCACCCTACGTCAGACATGGACTGGCGATTCAATTCTTACATGATAGTATACATGTTAGAATGCCATTCTCCCAAATCATCCCACCCTCTCCCTCTCCCTCTGAGTCCAAAAGTCCATTATACACATCTGTGTCTTTTTTCCTGTCTTGCATACAGGGTCGTCATTGCCATCTTCCTAAATTCCATATATATGTGTCAGTATACTGTATTGGTGTTTTTCTTTCTGGCTTACTTCACTCTGTATAATCGGCTCCAGTTTCATCCATCTCATCAGAACTGATTCAAATGAATTATTTCTTATGGCTGAGTAATACTCCATTGTGTATATGTACCACAGCTTTGTTCAGTGCTACCTATTATACATTGTCTGATAGAACATATTGAGTGAGCCCTTGGCTCAATTTGACTGATGTTAAGTGGAACATAACCATTAAAAGACTTTGGAAGCTTGGGGCAAACCTTAGAAATATTCTCCCATTACATCTTGCTGTCACAATTTTGTATGACCAAGACCCAGGTTAGACTAGGCTGTTACAATATTCCCTAAAATCAATGTCCTGAATAATCTCGAAGAGGAACGTGTTTTTGTCACAGATAAATATATTGGTATACACATCAATATAGTACATGTATATTATATGTATATGCACAAGTATACATTTATTAATATATATTTACTTGACACCATTAACCTCAACTGAAGTCCATCTAACTTTCCCATCCCTACAATTTATCTCAGTTTAGGTAGTGTGCTCCCCAGGAACGTTTTTCTGAGCCCTTCCTTCAATGCTTCTGAAGTGCTGTGTACATAGCTCTGCCACTGCATTTGCTTAAAACCGCCAGCTTTACTCAGTCTGCTTGACTTAAATTATACTATAAGCAACTTAAGGGGACAGACCACACATTATCCATTTGCATAATCACTGAGACATGATAGAAGTTCAAAAATAGTTGGCTGACTTAAACAGGCATTTAGTCATATAGTAATTACTCAAGGTAAAGATAGATGGTGATGTGCATTGGAGAATTCAGTAAGGCATTTGGGCTTACCCTGTGGCTTCATACCTTTACTGGTGACAGAACCATCATACAAGTGTTCAGATTTCTGCATTTTTCACTCAGTGGTTATCTACCTCTAGTCTCCATTTCCATTATTGTCCTGTATTACACTGATATGACTTATGGTAGTCTAGGGCTCTTCATGCCTGGAGCTAGAAATCGAATAAGCTATTAGAAAAAAAAAAAAAAAATCAGAGCAGTATTAGGTAGCAGTCCAGAAAATGTGTTAAGCAGACAATATTTTTTAGACCGTGTACAAAGACTATAAAAGGAATAAAAAAGACAAAAACAATAAACAAAAAAAGTAAAATGAATGCAAACAGCCATGGAAGCAAGCAAGCAAACCTCCCAACCTGCTTCTGCATTCTTCCAATTTGGAGAAACTGCAACAGCAGAACCATGCTGGCCAAATTAGGCCTCACACAGATTCCATTATGTAAGTTCACTGATTGCCTGATTTAACCCGTTGGAAGCACCAGAATCTTGGCCACAGTGTTAGTCTGGTTGATTAGTCAGGTAGCTTTCTTTAATATCACCTCAAGGGGTTGTGGCTTTTGGCAAGAACAGAGCTAATTTCAGCTTAATTGCCACATAAAGTTTTCCCTAAAGCACAGAAGCCACTGATCTTATGCTGCTTCCTATGACACACTTTTCAACATCCCTCCTGAGTGTAATGACATATCCTGGGTTGGCTGTTTAACAGCTTATGCCTACAGTAGATGGTCTTGTCATCACTGCCATTTTACCTTCCCTACAAAGAGGAAAAATGTCAGGAGTCTAAACCTCAGACCTCTGAACCCCCATTTTGTTGTGTTTGAAACATCTTCCACAACTTCCAGTAGCTGTCCTTTGTCCTTCACAGGGATTCTTAGCACAGGGTGATTCAAACACTAGCTCTTATTCTCCAAAGTCCTCTCACCTGTGTGTAGTCTCTCCTCCCTGCAAAGTAGAAAGGGTTCTGTGTATCCTTTCCTAAATATAGCATTCATTTTCCCCTCTCCACCAGTGCCTTAAGGATAAAAACTATGTTTTATACACCTTTGAGCTTGCTACAACATGATTAAATGTCTGTGTTCTATTGATTCTCTACTTACACATCACCACCGTGGTTCCCTCATTTGTTCTAAGAATTCCTTGGTGTATAATGTCTTTGTAGTACAGTATATGGTACTTGTGTATTCCAATAGTGTTTAGCAAGCTCAGTAGGACCACACTCAATTATTTTTATTAATTTCAAATTTTCGAAGAATCTGGGAAGAAAGGTTAAAATTAAAACAAACAAACAAACTTTTCTATTAGACAAAAACACGCAAAATTCCCAAAGAGCTAACCTTCCCTATGCTTCTTCCCAACCTCAAACAAAACCCAGGATGATCTGGATGTCTCCGGTTGTGACTTGTTGTCTCTGGTTGTCACTGGCTTTCCAGAATAGGGTTTTATCTGAAGGATCTTTCTGACCAGGAATGGCTAAAGTAGCCAAATGTTCTGCCAGAATGAAAGCATTTTTATCTGTTCAAAGGTAAATCTTTTATAAGATGTGCCACAAATGTATTACTTATGATTCATGATTTCAGATATGTTTTTTTTTTTTTAATCTTAAGACTACTCATTAGGACAGGAGAGAACTAAAATAAATGGAACAGGTCTGTATTTCAAAGAAATGTTGGGTGGAATTTTAAGCATTGAAAAGTTTACAATACCTCCCCCATCACTCATATACAAATTTAAATAAAAACAAAGTATCAAGACTTGGAACACCTTGGAACAAGTGCAAAAATTGTAACAAAATTATTCCTACTTGCTTCTTTACTATGACTATGTCAAGACTTTCAAAAATATGAATTAGGAAATTATTTAAAATAACCTCTCCCATTATTGGAGATGTGCTCTTGGCAGCTACCAACTGGCTTCTCTGGCATTACTAAAATGGATTAGAAAAAAATAATAAAAATGTTGTTTATTTCACAGTCTTCTAAAATTGACCTCTGAATTAAATTTGAACTTGTCTTTGGCCATCCTCTAAATATGAAATCTCAATCAAATTTCCTCTCTCATTTTAAATAGTTCTCTGCTTGAAGAGTCCCCTGTAAGCCTCCTTCTTAGCCTACACTCCCTACTCTCCCTTCAGTCTTTCATAGCATTGGCTTCTAGGCTTTGGAATAATTTTAGAAAAATATACTGAAGGTCATATACTGTATTATGGAGACTTTATTTTTTATATTTTATAATTGATTTAAGATGTTGTGTTAGTTCCAGAGTTATAACAAAGTGAGTGATTCAGTTCTACAAATTCATATATTCATTCTTCTTCAGAATCTTAACCCATATAGATTATTTCAGAACATTGAGATCCCTGTGCTATATGGTAGGTTCTTATTGGTAATCTATTTCATACACAGTAATATATGTATATGGATCATCAAAAAAGCAAGAGAGTTCCAGAAAAACATCTATTTCTGCTTTATTGACTCTGCGAAAGCCTTTTACTGTGTGGATCACAATAAACTGCGGAAAATTCTGAAAGAGATGGGAATACCAAACCACCTGATCTACCTCTTGAGAAACCTATATGCAGGTCAGGAAGCAACAGTTAGAACTGGACATGGAACAACAGACTGGTTCCAAATAGGAAAAAAGAGTAAGTCAAGGCTGTATATTGTCACCTTGCTTATTTAACTTATATGCAGAGCACACCATGAGAAACACTGGGCTGGAAGAAGTACGATCTGGAATCAAGAATGCCAGGAGAAACATCAATAACCTCAGATATGCAGATGACACCACCCTTATGGCAGAAAGTGAAGAGGAACTAAAGAGCCTCTTGATGAAAGTGAAAAGAAGAGAGTGAAAAAGTTGGCTTAAAGCTCAAGATTCAGAAAACGAAGACCATGGCATCCAGTCCCATTACTTCATGGGAAATAGATGGGGAAACAGTGGAAACAGTGTCAGACTTTATTTTGGGGGGCTCCAAAATTACTGCAGATGGTGATTGTAGCCATGAAATTAAAAGACACTTACTCCTTGGAAGGAAAGTTATGACCAACCTAGATAGCATATTGAAAAGCAGAGATATTACTTTGCCAACAAAGGTCTGACTAGCCGAGGCTATGGTTTTTCCTGTGGTCATGTATGGATGTGAGTTGGACTGTGAAGAAAGCTGAGCACCGAAGAATTGATGCTTTTGAACTGTGAAGAAGTAAAGTCGCTCAGTCATGTCTGACTCTTTGCGACCCCATAGACTGTAGCCTACCAGGCTCCTCCCTCCACGGGATTCTCCAGGAAAGAGTACTTGAGTGGGTTGCCATTTCCTTCTCCAGGGGATCTTTGTGAACCAGGGATCAAACCCAGGTCTCCCACATTCCAGGCAGACGCTTTAACCTCTGAGCAACCAGGGAAGTGGTGCTGGAGAAAACTCTTGAGAGTCCCTTGGACTGCAAGGAGATCCAACCAGTCCATCCTGAAGGAGATCAGTCCTAGGTGTTCATTGGAAGGACTGATGTTGAAGCTGAAACTCCAATACTTTGGCCACCTTATGCAAAGAACTGACTCATTGGAAAAGACACTGAGGCTGGGAAGGATTGGGGGCAGGAGGTGAAGGGGACAACAGAAGATGAGATGGCTGGATGGCATCACTGACTCAATGGACATAGGTTTGGGTAGACTCGGGAGTTGGTGATGGACGGGGAGGCCTGGAGTGTTGTGATTCATGGGGTCGCAGAGTCAGACATGACTGAGCAACTAAACTGACTGACTGAATATATGTATGTTAATCCCATGTGCCTAATTTATCCATCTCTGCCCCCCTCCTCAATTTCCCCAATCATAGTTTTGTTTTCTTTTCAATCTCTGTGAGTCTCTTCCTGTTTTGTAAATAGGTTAACTTGTATCATCTTTTAAACTTAGATTGCACATATGATATTTGTCTTTGTCTGATTTACTTCACTTAGTTTGATAATCTCTAAATCCATCCATGTTGTTACAAATGGCTTATTTCCTTCCTTTTAATGGCTGAGTCATATACCATTATGTGTGTGTGTGTGTGTGTGTGTGTGTGTGTGTGTGTGTATATATATATATATATATATATATATATATATATATATATGTCTTCTTTATAGATTCCTCAGTTGGTGGACATTTAGATTTCTTCCAAGTCTTGGCTTGGACAGTAAATAGTGCTGCAATGATCACTGGGTTGCATGTTTTTTTTTTTCAAATTATGGTTTTATCTGGATATATGCCCAGTAGTAGGATTGCTGGATGATATGGTAGTTCTATTTTTAGTTTTTTAAGGAATGACCATACTGTTCTCCATGGTGGTTTTACCAATTTACATTCCCACAAATTGTGTAGCAGAGTTCCGTTTTCTCTCCACAGCCTCTCCAGCATTTATTGTTTGTAGACTTTTTGGGATGGCCATTCTGATTGGTGTGAAGTATATATGAGAGAATTCTTAGGAAAAATGAGGAAACTGTAGCCTTGACATGTCTAAGTGTTGACTCTAATTTAAGATCTGTATGGCATACTGTGCCTCAGACTTTCATCAGTGGAAAAAAAAAATAGCCCTTTATGACGGTTAAATAAGATACTGTGTTGTAGTGCCATAGAAGTTATACGATAGTTAGATTGAAAACTCAAGTTCACCTGTCATAATATGTTGCACATAACATCCATTTTGCTTCAGAAACATGCCTTTCATGTTTCAGTCATGATTCTAGTCAAGAAACGAGAAGCAAAATTCTAAGCAGTCTGCATTCCCAATCATATATCCTTATTAAAAAACATTTCTCTTGCTTATAAGATGTCTTTCTTTTATAGCCTTTCTTTCCTGGGTTGGGGAGGGGATAAAAAACAAAGTGGAAATTAAAAAAATACCCAAAAGTTATGGAATTGTGCTCTACGTGCAAAGAGTACATCTGAGGATTATACTCCATGAAGAATACACTTATGGTTTATGTAGAGCACTCCATAAAGATTCACTCCAGTAATATTTAAACAGCATGAAGTTATGTGGGCAAGATGATTATAAGAATGCCTACCTATAAGAATTGTGTGCAGGTAAGCCATCCAATATCAATTACAAAAATTAATTCTATTACTTATTAAGCCACTAGCTTCTTGAATCATGAAGCTTTTGGGTGTTTGAACATATAAAACACATTTAAATGAAATGTTGTTTCTATGAGACTCCCAATCTCATTATACAAATATCCTCTATAAGCTATTGCATTTTAGTATATTATTTATTAAGCCGTTGAACTCATGTGCCACATCATCTGACATTCTAAGACGTTATATCGTCTTAAGCATTTTATATTTGATCCTTTTTGTATGCATAGCTTGCTACATTTATAGATTGACATTTGCATATCTGATCAATTACAAACCATCAGCATACAGTGCAATATGATACCTTAGTTTAATTCAATTTCACTTTCAATTGGTTTCATCTTTAAATATTAATTTAGTAAATGTGACTGCACAATAGTGTAATTACTTAAAGCGAGAACAGATTTAATCTATTTTTAAAGCTATAGAAGTCAGATTTATGGGTCTATTCTCCAACTATTAAAATGTATTTGAAAACTGTCATGCATATGACATACTACTTTTTGTGTACCTCCAAGTCACTTCATCAAAAAACAGATTATGGCAGTTTTAAATAAAGTTTCATAGAAGCACACGGTCACTTTCCAATGAATAAAAACACAATCAAGCCTCTGTCGGAGATTATTTATGGCAGAGCTTGAAAGTTTGCCTGCCTGCAAAAGTGCTCTGGAGCTCGTCTCTGAATGGCTTTTGTTTATCCTCCATTCACACACACACCACACACACACACACTAACGTTTTAATTTTAGACACTTTTGCATTAAAATCAAAATCAGTGTTCCTGCAGCACTGGGTCCACACTGGGATTGCAACAACGGACATGTTGTTGAGTGGCAGGTGTGTTTGGCCTCTTTAAATGGATGAGGAGAGTGACTGCAGTCTGCTGCAGCCAGACCGTATTTGTAATACGATACATGCATAATACATCTATGACATAGCTACATCCTGCTCAATATTGAAGGCATTTTTGTTTTCTATTCTTCATTCATGGTATCTACAGTGTGGGAAAACAGAAATGCAGAATATCTGGGATGGGGGTGAGGGTGGGGATCAGCATCAGTGCTAGTTGGAATGCTGTCTTGGAAACATAACAAAGAAACTCTTCCAGAAACCCATGCCCCTAATTCTTATCTTTATGTTTACAAAATGAAAAGCCCATACGTGTCCTTCAACATGCTTCACTGTTTCTAATCCCCACCCCAAGCCTCCTCCTTCTGCTGCTCCTCCTTCTTTCTTCAGCTCAGATTTATGTGAAATATTGTTAAAATATAGTATCATTCAGAAAACACTGGGGAATATAGATAAGGAATTTTTTTTCCCCTAAAAAATGTTTATTTCCCACCTTAAGAAAACTGTAATGGAAAGTGAATAGAAATCAAAAGATACTTTACATTAGAAAAATGTTTGATCTTCTTGAATTATTTTGCTGAGTTTTCTACCAATTTATTATATATTAAAGTGTTCTGGGAGAATATTGCTCATGTTGGGCTTTCTGTGAAATAGCTTTAAGATCCTGAGTAAATCACACAGCCACTCTGGGCTTCAATTTCATTTTCTGTTAAGGCAGTGTCTTACATAGCAGTTAAAAGTACATGGACTGAGAAGTCTGATCGCTGGCTGTACCATTAGTTTCAAGGCCTGGTGCAGTGCACACAAAGTCTCTTGATATCTTGATATCCTAGCAAATAGAGAGGATACCAATAGCATTTTGCTCATAGGGTTATTTTCCAAACTAAGTGAGCTAATAATGTAAAAACACTTAAAACTGTGGTTAGCATATATTAAGTAAAATATAAAAGTTTGTTAAAAATAAATAAAATTGTTTATAAACTTTTCATACTCTGTGACTTGATAATATCAATAAATTAATTAAAATACCTCATATGTGTGGTATTAGAAAGATTTACCCAATTATTGATGATGATTTTAGTTTTATAAAAAATATATTGGTCATTATTTTTCAAATGAATCTGTGTACAATTATTAATAGAAAAATGATAAAGGATAGAAGCTTATATATGGAAATTCACTGTTCAATGTCTCCTTCATTACTTAGATTGAAGTTTCAGTTCTATTTCAAAAAAATAAATAACTTGGCATATTATTTGCTACATTTCATATGTAGAGAAGTTGGAAATATTGTGACACATTTATTCTGAGAATGTATGTTGATAATCAAGAAGCAAAATTTAACATGGGGTAACTATACTGACTTTCTCCCAACCTAATTCTATTATCAAATTTTCTTTATCCTTACTTAGAAGTGTTACTAATTTTCTTATGTTCTATTTGAGGATCCCAACTTAAAAGGAAGTATTACTTCTTTAAATCTATTCTTATGCTCTTTATCTATAATATAGATTTATATACTTAAATGTTAAAATTATTCTCTCCAGAAATTTTAAATTCACTGCTTAATTCCAGGGTGATGAAATGTCCAACAATGTTGAAATGCCTTACAAAATCGTGTGACCTAATTCCATATGGAAATACAATTTTAAACCAGTACAGTTCTCTGCTAGAATATTTTAATACTTTCTTATTTCCAGTGAAAATCTATTTTAAACTACACTTCATGAGTCATTGAGAAGTACTACCAAAAAAGACTTAATTCAAACAGAGAAAAAATTATATAGATATACACAATGATGAAACAGGAAGGAAATATAGAATGCATCTGGTCCAATCTACTTATTTAAAGGAGAAGAAACTTAAAACCAGACAGGTTAACTTGTCAAAGGTTGATTCAATAAGACAATGTCAGAGCTAAGACTGGATAAAAGTTATCCTACTTACTGATCATTTTTCATGAGCAGTGTCTGATATACTTGATACAGGGTTTTGCAAGTGATAGGTACACGGATATTTTATCAACTTATTTACCACCATGACTTAGGTTTACGGATTGTCTCCATGTTGTTTTACTGCAAACAATATTTTTTAATAGAAGATGCAATTTCTATTCTCTAATCTTTATAATCCCTAAATCACATAATACCATAGCTATGAAAGGTACCACTTAATCTTTGAAATTCCCTTGAATCATTAGTGAAATGGTACTATAATGTATATTCTTTAGAATAAGAAAACTCTGAACCAAACAATATTTTCAAGTCCCTTGCAAGTTTTAAACTTGCAAGTGAGACCTTTCTGAATTTACATGGAAGATATGTCTCGGTGTAGAAAGTAATTCATTTGCGTTATTCACAAGAGAATTATAAATATTTATGGAAAGTACAAATGACTTTCCTTTAATTCTTACCAGGATTTCCAGATGGCTGTGTTGTAGAGAAATGTTCTTACCAAGAAAAAAACAAAAACAAAACCTTGCTTGAAATAACAAAGTAAAGTTGTGGGATTGGACATAAAAGAGAAATCCAACACACTCTGAATTTAATCTAAAAGTGAAAATAAAGGTTTGAAATAAAAAAGATGGGAGAGTTACAGAGTGTGGAAAAGGCAGTTGTCAAGCATATAGCCAAACTGTGTCAAAGCTAAATCCCAAATGGGAAAAAACTTGAAAAATCAATAAATCTAAAGGTAAGATGACAAAAGAATTCTTCAGTTCAGTTCAGTTCAGTCGCTCAGTCGTGTCCGACTCTTTGTGACCCCATGAATTGCAGCATGCCAGGCCTCCCTGTCCATCACCAACTCCCGGAGTTCATTCACACTCACATCCATCGAGTCGGTGATGCCATCTAGCCATCTCATCCTCTGTCGTCCCCTTCTCCTCCTGCCCCCAATCTCTCCCAGCATCAGAGTCTTTTCCAATGAGTCAACTCTTTGCATGAGGTGGCCAAAGTACTGGAGTTTCAGCTTTAGCATCATTCCTCCAAAGATCACTCAGGGCTGATCTCCTTTAGAATGGACTGGTTGGATCTCCTTGCAGTCCAAGGGACTCGCGAGAGTCTTCTCCAACACCACAGTTCAAAAGCATCAATTCTTCGGTGCTCAGCTTTCTTCACAGTCCAACTCTCACATCCATACATGACCACTGGAAATACCATAGCCTTGACTAGACGGACCTTTATTGGCAAAGTAATGTCTTTGCTTTTCAATATGCTATCTAGGTTGGTTATAACTTTTCTTCTAAGGAGTAAGCATCTTTTAATTTCATGGCTGCAGTCACCATCTGCAGTGATTCTGGAGTCCAAAAAAATAAAGTCTGACACTGTTTCCACTGTTTCCCCATCTATTTTCCATGAAGTGATGAGACCAGATGCCATGGTCTTTGTTTTCTGAATCTTGAGCTTTAAGCCAACTTTTTCACTCTCCTCTTTAACTTTCATCAAGAGACTTTTTAGTTCTTCTTCGCTTTCTGCCATAAGGGTGGTGTCATCTGCATATCTGAGGTTATTGATATTTCTCCTGGCAATCTCGATTCCAGCTTGTGCTTCTTTGGGAGGTATATAACACACTAGACCTCACACTGTCTTTACTAGCTCTCTATTTGTTTTATAATAATCTTTGATCTGGTTAGATAAATGAGACTTAGGAATTTTTTGGCTAGTGAAGAACTAAGCACTGTTACAATGAAGAGGAATATGAGTGAGAGGAATTTAGAGGAACTCATTATTTATCAGTGTTTTAGCATTTGTCTTCTATCTTTACTTACCTGTTCTGTCATCAGCTGGAAAACATTATCTGCTTTTAAGGGACTTACACAACTATCTCAGTCCTGCCTAGATATTTTCTCTATCTTGTGGTCAGTTCAATATAATATAACATATCACAGGAGTGAAATCTCATCATATTTACCAGTTCCAGTAACATTCCAAGAGTAGGAGATTATTCAAGGCCAAGGTCATTGAGGGTCATTTTTAGAATTCTGTTCACCAAAATAGGGAAAACAGTTCTACTTTAGCCCAGATTTACAAGCATTCATTCAATGCAAAAAGGAGGCCACCAGTTATTTTTAGTGTATATTGACTGTCACATTTACTAGATAACATAATAAAAATAATGAGACTTTGCACACCATTTTTCTTTAGACACTTTCACATTTGCTCCTCATGGGAAAACTTAGGCAATTCTTATTATATCTACTTTCCAGAGGTAGAAATGGAGCACAGAGATTTTAAGTAAACTCTTCTGAAGTTCCACTACTGGAAAATTCTCAGTTCAAGGGAAAGTCTCATTCTAAACACATTATGTTTTACTTTACATGGAATTATTTATTGTAGATAATTTGCTTTACCAGAATCATCAAGCATGCTTTCTTTTACTATCGACAGAGTGAGTATCTTCCATGGTGTGATGTGCAATATAACTACATGAGTTAGATATAATGAAAACATTAAAGTAAGGATAGTACCCAATATGAGGTGAATGATATTTCCCTGCCTCTCTGAGGCAATGACAGTATTGAATATTAGAGATGAGAATCCAGGGAAAGAACTCCTAATTCAGGACTCTCCATCATCAACTGACCCACTTCTCTTTAGGGGGTTCACAAACTGCTTGAGTTGTGGAAATCAGGCTTTCCCCTCTGCTGTATGTCTGCAAGCCTAGTCTGACCTACTTAGGTTTCTAAATAGCCTTTCCTGGTGCTATATAGTAGTTACACTGAGGAGAGAAACACACTACTCCTTACACTCCCTTAACCTGTTGACTGCCAGATCTGTTCCATTCCCCAAGAACTGTGCCAGTCTGTTTTCTTGTGTTGAAGCTAGCTGCCTCTTATGATGTAGCTTGATTATTCAGAAAGCTAAGTAATTGAGGTATCATTAGATGCAGATCCAGAGGGACACTAAAATCACTTAAGACATCATAACCCCTTCTTCAGAATGACATTTTCAATAGAAATTTTAACTCAGGAATACTTTCCGCCAAGTTAAAGAAACATACAACTTTAGTAACTAGTTGGTCTTAATATATTGCTTGCAAAATTTGTATAAGGAATCTCAGTGTTGGTCTCTGGAAGAATTATGCTAAAATAGGATTTAGATTTATTAGATTATGCTTTGTTGATTTTTGACGTTGCTCTTCTGAGAAATAGTACTTCATAAAGTATGTACGTTAGCCTCCATGGCCTGGGAATTTCTCACATATTCTGAGTGTGATTACATATAACATAGCACTACTTTTTAAGAGTTCAAGTGTCAAAGCAAAGAGCTCTATCGGAAATTATTATAGTAGCTTCAAAAGGAAAGGTAGCCACTTCTAATAATAACATAGGCCAAATGTAAAGGACAATTAAAAAGAAAAGAAAAAGAAAATATAAATATACTGATATGATAGAGAGAAAGAAAGGTAAGCAGAAAATAGATTACAGATAACAGATTTGTTATCTTTCTGGTATTTCAGCAATCTGAAATACTTATTTTGGCTTCGTAAAACAATCTAAATATATTTTACTTCAATTTTGAAATGTGGATAGGAGAAGTAAAGTTCAGTTCAGTTCAGTCACTCAGTTGTGTCTGACTCTTGCGACTCCAAGAACCACAGCACGCCAGGCCTCCCTGCCCATCACCAACTCCCAGAGTTTACTCAAACCCATGTCCATTGAATCGGTGACACCACCCAACTATCTCATCCTCTGTCGTCCTCTTCTCCTCCTGCCCTCAATCTTTCCCAGGATCAGGGTCTTTTCCAATGAGTCAGCCCTTCACATCAGGAAGTATTGGAGTTTCAGCTTCAGCATCAGTCCTCCCAATGAACACCCAGGACTGATCTCCCTTAGGATGGACTGGTTGGATTTCCCTGCACTCCAAGTGGCTCTCAAGAGTCCTCCAGCTCCACAGTTCAAAAGCATCAATTCTTTGGTTCTCAGATTTCTTTATAGTCTAACTCTCACATCCATACATGACTACTGGAAAAACTATAGCCTTGACTAGACAGACCTTTGTTGGCAAAGTAATGTCTTTGCTTTTTAATATGCTGTCTAGGTTGGTCATAACTTTCCTTCCAAGAAGTAAGCATCTATTTTAATTTCATGGCTGCAATCACCATCTGCAGTGTTTTTGGAGCCAGAAAAATAAAGTCAGCTACTGTTTCCACTGTTTCCCCAACTATTTGCAATGAAGTGATGGGACCAGATGCCATGATCTTAGTTTTCTGAATGTTGAGCTATAAGCCAACTTTTTCACTCTCCTCTTTCACTTTCATCAAGAGGCTCTTTAGTTCTTCTTCACTTTCTGCCATAAGGGTGGTGTTATCTGCATATCTGAGGTTATTGATATTTCTCCAGGCAATCTTGATTCCAGCTTGTGCTTTTTCTATCCCAACATTTTTCATGATGTACTCTGCATAGAAGTTAAATAAGCAGGGTAACAATATACAGCCTTGACGTACTCCTTTTCCTATTTGGAACCAGTCTGTTGTTGCATGTCCAGTTCTAACTGTTGCTTCCTGACCTGCATACAGGTTTCTCAAGAGGCAGGTCAGGTGGTCTGGTATTCCCATTGCTTTCAGAATTTTCCAGTTTATTGTGATCCACACAAAGGTTTGAATAATCAATAAAGCAGAAATAGATGTTTTTCTGAAACTCTGCTGTTTTGATGATCCAGCAGATGTTGGCAATTTGAATTGGTTCCTCTCCCTTTTCTAAAACCAGTTTGAACATCTGGAAGATCATAGTTCAATTGCTGAAGCCTGGCTTGGAGAATTTTGAGCATTACTTTACTAGTGTATGAGATGAGTGCAGTTGTGTGGTAGTTTGAGCATTCTTTGGCATTGCCTTTCTTTGGGATTGGAATGAAAACTGACCTTCTCGAGTCCTGTGGCCACTACTGAGTTTTTGTAATTTGCTGGCATATTGAGTGCAGCACTTTCACAGCATCATCTTTCAGGATTTGAAATAGCTCAACTGGAATTCCATCACCTCCACTAGCTTTGTTCATAGTGATGCTTCCTAAGGCACACTTGACTTCACATTACAGGATGTCTGGCTCTAGGTGAGTGTGAGTGATCACATCATTGTGATTATCTGGGTTGTGAAGATCTTTTTTGTAGAGTTCTTCCATGTATTCTTGCCACCTCTTCTTAATATCTTCTGCTTCTGTTAGGTCCATACCATTTCTGTCCTTTACTTTGCCCATCTTTGCATGAAATATTCACTTGGTATCTCTGATTTTCTTGAAGAGATCTCTAGTCTTTCTCATTCTATTGTTTTCCCCTATTTCTTTGCATTGGTCACTGAGGAAGCCTTTTTTAAATCTCTCCTTGCTATTCTTTGGAACTCTGCATTCAAATGGGTATATCTCTCCTGTTCTCCTTTGCTTTTTGCATCTCTTCTTTTCCCACTTATTTGTAAGGCCTCTCAGGTAGTCATTTTGCTTTTTTAATTATTTTTCCTTGGAGATGGTCTTGATTCTTGTCTCCTGTACAGTGTCACAAACCTCTGTCCATAGTTCATCAGGCACTCTATCAGATCTAGTCCCTTAAATCTATTTTTCATTCCACCGTATAGTCATAAGAGATTTAATTTAGTTCATACCTGAATGGTCTAGTGGTTTTCCTCACTTTCTCTAAGTCTGAATTTGGCAATAAGGAGTTCATGGTCTGAGACACAGTCAGCTCCCAATCTTGTTTTTGCTGACTGTAGAGGTTCTCCATCCTTGGTTGCAAAAAATATAATCAATCTGATTTTGGTGTTGACCTTTTGGTGATGTCCATGTGTAGAGTCTTCTCGTGTGTTGTTGGAAGAGGGTGTTTGCTATGACCAATGCATTCTCTTGGCAGACCTCTATTAGCCTTTGTCCTGCTTCATTCTTTACTCCAAGGCTGAATTTGCCAGTTACTCCAGGTGTTTCTTGATTTCCTCCTTTTGCATTCCAGTCCCCTATAATGAAAAGGACATCTTTTGGGGGTGTTAGTTCTAGAAGGTCTTGTAGGTGTTCATAGAACCATTCAACTTCAGCTTCTTCAGCATTACTGGTCAGGACATAGACTTGGATTACTGTGATATTGAATGGTTTACCCTGGAAACAAACAGAGATCATTCTGTCATTTTTGAGATTTCATCCAAGTACTGCATTTCAGACTCTTTTGTTGACCATGATGGCTACTCCATTTCTTCTAAGGGATTCCTGCTCACATCTGAGTTAAATTCTCCCATTCCAGTCCATCTTAGCTCACTGATTCCTAGAATGTCGATGTTCACTCTTGCCATCTCTTGTTTGACCACTTCCAATTTGTCTTGATTCATGGACCTAACATTCCAGGTTCC
This sequence comes from Ovis canadensis, assembly GCF_042477335.2. Taxonomy (NCBI): domain Eukaryota; kingdom Metazoa; phylum Chordata; class Mammalia; order Artiodactyla; family Bovidae; genus Ovis; species Ovis canadensis. Next base: position 68,766,090 of record NC_091250.1, read on the forward strand.
TATGCAGTATTGCTTTTTACAGCACTGGACCTTGCTTCTATCACCAGTCCCATCCACAATTGGGTGTTGTTCTTGCTTTAGCTCCATCCCTTTCTGGAGTTATTTCTCCACTGATCTCCAGTAGCATATTGGGCATCTTCTGACCTGGGGAGTTCATCTTTCAGGGTCCTATCTTTTTGCCTTTTCATACTGTTTATGGGGTTCTCAAGGCAAGAATACTGAGGTAGATACTTAGATAAACTGATTTGGTAGAGTATTTCTTCCAGCTGTGACTCAGAGCACACATTCTTTGCTTATATAGCTACTATATTTGAGCCCAAGTTTCTAGACTCACTTTCCCAAATAAAACTAAATATTCTAATAAAAGAAGGTTCCAATTGTTTGTAACATATTGAATTTAAAAATAATAAGAGTTATAATTGGTATTATAAAACAAATAGGTACCCATAGTTTTTATTATTCAAGGAATACTTAGAGGATTTTTGACCTTTTTATTTTCCAAAGAAGCCACATATGGGTATGTATTTACTAAAACCTGGTAGGTTAAAATGTCATATGAGTGCATGCTTTTTTTTTTTTACTTCCATTTATTCATATATCAACATCAACATTGTAAGTATATAATTCTATATTATTACTGATTAATATTAGCAGGAAGACATTTGTCAAGGTTTATTAGAAAAGGGCAATAATAGCTCATCAAATTTTGCTTTAAAGTTTGCAACTGTGAATATTATACTTTAGTTCCTAAACCAGCTAAAGTGCTGGTTTCCTTGAAGTTTTCATAAAATGAAGAAAAAAATTAAAGTTATGATAACAATATTGAATTTTATGATGACAATACTGGATTTTATTCAAAATGAAAATAATTTATTTTGTTGACAGTAACATACATGAAAATATTAATTCTAGAAATTTATTAAAGACATTATTACTACTTTTGTAGATGTACATTTGCAATCTTTTTCAGAGCATTTATTGCAGTTAAATATATTGTTTTCTCCAACTTTAATATTGAATCACTAGTATCCGTATTCGATGCCTGTCAAATAATATGGCATACTTAGTTCTTGTATGTTTTTTAATTTTGGTTATGTGAATGAGCGCAATGAGAAAGTTTGATACTCATTTGGCCTTTTAGAAACACAAGAGAAATATTTTCCCTGGAATATGGTTTCTTGGAAAACTGAGGGTGAAAGAATTCGATTTATTTTAAAAATATATTAAATGGCATATATTTTTCTGCCTTTTAAAACATAATGCATGCCTCTAACAACAACAACAAATTCACTTTAAACCATGAAAAATCTGTGTTAAAGAAAGCGTTACTCTCTTTAAGAATGGTATTTATCTGTTTTATAATGAAAAGCCAGTAGAGTAGATAGACAGTGTCTCTGGTTACAGATTTGCTCCCAAGTAGATGTGTGAGCTTACACAAGTTATTTAAAATTTCAAGAAATCAACTCCTTACTTGCAAAGTCAGATAAACTAAACAGAATCACAAAGGGTTCTGATTTCACTAGGATCAGCAAGACTAGGCTGGTATAATGGGGAAAAAAAAATCAGTCACTTTTTCTTTTTACGCTCAAAATCTGAAGATCCAAGCAACTCTCTATAACCACTGTCCTTCATGCACTTATTTAGTGACTGAGAATAAGGCTGCTGTTACTATATGATCTGGAAACATGTGGGTTTCTTGGATGCTCAAGAAAATACAGAACAATTGTTCATAAGCAAGTGTAGGCTTTGGACCTGACAAAGATTGTCTCCTCAACCAAGCTCTAGAAAGATACCTCTGAGATCACTTTTAAACAAGTGCTGTCCTTGGGCCTTGTCCTCAAGAGCTCAGTTGTAGCAAGAATCTAGCTGAATCAGTTTAATGGGAATCTCCCACCCTCAATAACTGATCAAATTCTTCATCTCTCACTACTATAGACTGAATATTTATGTCCCCCTAAAATTTCTATGTTGGAATCTGCTGGCTCCTAATTGGCTTCAAAGGGACAGTATTAGGAGGTGGAACCTTTGGGAGGTGAGTAGGTCATGATGGTGAAGCACTCAGAAATGGGGTTAGTGCTCAGATTTCAGAGAAATCTCTTGCTCCTCCTATCACGATGAAGTTACAGCAAGAGAGGGCTTTCTATGAAACAGAGAGCAGAAGCTGCCAGATGCTGAATCTGCAGGCTCCATGATCTAGGAGCAAAAAGCCTTCAGAACTGTGAGAAATAAATTGCTTTTGTTCATAAGTTACTCAAAATAAAGGACAGAAACTGTATGGACCTAACAGAAGCAGAAGATATTGAGAAGAGGTGGCAAGAATACACAGAAGAACTATACAAAAAAGATATTCATGACCCAGATAACCACGATGGTGTGATCACTCACCTAGAGCCAGACATCATGGAATATTAAGTCAAGTGGGCCTTAGGAAGTATCACTATGAAGAAAGCTAGTGCAGGTTATGGAATTCCATCTGAGCTATTTCATATCCTAAAAGATGATTCTGTGAAAGTGCTGCACTCAATATGCCAGCAAAATTGGAAGACTCAGCAGTGGCTACAGGACTGGAAAAGTCAGTTTTCATTCCAATCCCAAAGAAAAAAATGCCATAGAATGTTTAAACTACTGCACAATTGTACTGATTTCACATGCTAGCAAAGTAATGCTCAAAATTCTCCAAGCTAAACTTCAACAGTTGTGTGAACTGAGAATTTTCAGATATGCAAGCTGGATTTAGAAAAGGCAGGGAAACCAGAGATCAAACTGCCAACATGTGTTGGATATAGAAAAGGCAAGAGGGTTCCAGAAAAACATCTACTTCTGCTTCACTAACTATGCTAATGCCTTTGTGTGGATCGCAACAATCTGTGGAAAATTCTTAAAGAAATGAGAATACCAGACCACCTTACTTGCCTCCTGGGAAATCTGTATACAGGTCAAGAAACAAGAGTTAGAACTGGATATGGAACAATTGACTGGTTCCAATTTGGGAAAGCAGTAGTACTTCAAGTTTGTATATAGTCACCCTTCCTATTTAATTTATATGCAAAGTACATCATGTGAAATGCCAGGCTGTATGAAGCACAAACTGGAATCAAACTTTCTGGAAGAAATATCAATAACCTCAGATATGCAGATGACACCACATTTATGGCAGAAAGTGAAGAGAAACTAAAGAGGCTCTTGATGAAACTGAAAGAGAAGAGTAAAATAGCTGGTTTAAAACTCAACATTTAAAGAAAAAGAAAAAAAAAAAAAGATCATGGCATCAGTCCTATCACTTCATGGCGAAGAGATGAGGAAACAATGGAAACAGTGACAGACTTCGTTTTCTTGGGCTCCAAAATCACTGCAGATGGTGTCTGTAGCCATGAAATTAAATAATGGTTTCTTCTTGGAAGTAAAGCTATGACCAACATAAATAGCATATTAAAAAACAGAAACATGACTTTGCCAACTAAGGTCTATATAGTCAAAGCTATGTTTTTTCCAATAGTCATGTATGGATATGAGCGTCTGGACCATAAAGAAGGCTGAGTGCCAAAAAATTGATGCTTTCAAACTGTGGTTTTGGATAAGACTATTGAGAGTACCTTGAACTGCAAGGAGATCAAACCAGTCAATCCTAGGGGAAATCAATCCTGAATATTCATTGGAAGGACTGACACTGAACCTCAAGCTCCAATACTTCAGCCAGGTGATGTGAAGAGCTGTCTCATTAGAAAAGACCCTGATGCTGGGAAAGATTGAAGGCAGAAATAGAAGGGGACCATAGAGGATGAGATGGTTGGATGGCATAACCGACTCAGTGGACATGAGTTTGAATAAGCTCAGGAAGATGGTGGAGGACAAGGAAGACTGGCATGCTGCAGTCCATGGTGTTGCAGAGTCGGACACGACTGAGCCACCTGAAACAATAATAAGTGACTCATTCTATGACATTTTGTTGTAGTAGAGCAAACAGACTAACTTCCCCAGGTAATACTTGATCACCTTTTCTTGACTTTCGCAAAACTTTCAGTTTGGCAATAATTTGTCTTTCTTTTTAATAATTTTCTATCCACTGATCTTCCACCACCACCAGCCCTGCTCCTTAACTCTAAATCCCCACATTTTCCTGGTGACTTGAAATACTTCCTAGTTACATTCTGAGATCTTTTTTTTTTTTTTTTCCTCCATTGTAATAGGGCTCAAATAAGATCTGTTTTTACCACTTCTACAATTGTCCAGCTTTGGTTTCCTTTAAAAGATGGAAGTGATATGTGACTCTTTCCCCATACATGTCTTGGGTCACAGCTTGTCACACAGCCATGCTTATTCAAAGAGGCATGTGGAAGCAAGATGAGAAGCACTGGAAATCCTCGTGAGAACTGATTATGTCTATTGTATTTCTTTGTGCTGTAACTTCCTAAAATTCCATTATGTTTTAAAATTCCCCAGGGGAAAAGTATCAGGAGAAATAAGAATTTTACCAATAACAAAAAGCACTTTAAACATATATAAATACCTTTTCTTAATATATAGTCACAAAACATTCATGTTTTAGTTGTGTCTGATATCATTCCTGTATCACCAGTGAACCAATTGAGGCACAGAGTAATGAAATACAATGATTAAAAATCATCTAAAACAGACTCCTGCTTGGAGGCAAAAATGTCTAGAATCTAAACTCCTATATTCTAATCCAAAATTCTTTTCTACTGTACTATGTCAAATGTAAATGTGACTGGAAAATGCCACCAGAAATCACCATCAAGGAAAACCAGCTTGAAAGAAGATCCTAGTATTTGACTGAAAGCCAGTAGTTTCATTTCTTTTTATTAAGATATGAGTTTCCCAAAACAGAAGTTGTATTTCATTCTCTATTTGTTTCCTTCATGAGTTTCAAGACAGGGTAAGAAAGTGTTAGCTTCTCCCATCGTACCCAAGTCACATGCAAGTGTGCTCAGCCCAACTCTTTGTGACCCCATGGAGTGCAGCTCACCAGACTCCTCTGTCCATGAGATTTTTCTGGCAAGAATACTGGATGGAATGGGGTGCCTTTTTCTCCTCAATGAGATATTCCTAACCCAGGGATTGAACCCACATCTCCTGAGTCTCCTACATTGGAAAGTGGATTCTTTACCATTTCACCATCTGGAAAGAAAAACCCTAAGTGCATGCCCCCATCAAAATTTGTTTTTTCCAGGACACCACTCACAATAGCACAAATGAACCCGTGTACCAATCTGTGATCATGTGTGAAACACTCCTAAGTAACAGTACCTTATAAAATGCTAAAACATATAGACTCATAGAGAACATCTAAAGTTCTCATTTGTAGATAAGACACCTGAGTCTCAAGAAAAACCATCTGTTTTCCCATTGCCACTAAGCTATATTATTTGCTATGTGTGCATTCTAAGTCACTTCAGTTGCATCCAACTCTTTGTGACTCTATGGACTGTAGCCCACCAGGCTCCTCTGTCCATGGGATTCTCCAGGCAAGAAGACTGGAATAGGTTACCATGTCCTCTCCCAGGGGATCTTCCCCACCCAAGGACTGAGTCAGTGACCCTTGGGTCCCCTGAACTGACAGGTCTGCTCTTTACCACTAGTGCCACCTAGGAAGCCCATATTATTTGCTCTACTAGGTATAATTGAAGAAAGTAAAGCAACCTATTTGGGGAGTTTATTTTAGAGTACTTCCAATAAGAAAATTTATATAGCTTGATTTTAAAAATTAACCACATTGCCACTAATCTTCCCTACCCCTTATATGTTCCTTATTTCCTCCAGTTATCAGAGAAGAACAAATACTATTACAAAGTTCCCCTGCTGGTAGGCCTAAGTAAGCTTCCCTTGCTTATGAGAAAAAGCACAGACTTTGCAGTCTGTTTGCCACATACTTCTCCATATTCATCAGCAGTCCCACAACCCATATCACAATCAGAGTGATGCCATTTCCCTTTGCACACACAATGGTATTTTATAACTCTACTGAGTGACTGAGCACACAAAAATATACCCTTTTGCTATTGTTCACTTTTATCCAATTTCCCTTTCTTCCAGTCCTTCCAAGTCCTATCATTCTCCTCCCTTCATTTCAAATGGTGTCTCTTCAGGAAAGACACTCATCTCCCTTAGGAGAGGTCTGCATGTGATTGCTAAATATTTTTCATATCACTATCAAAGTATTTATCAAACTCTTGTGCAATGTTTCTCTGTTTCACCCAATAGACCCTTTGAAAGCAGGCACCACATTTCATGCATTTTATTTTTTCAGAGATACCAGAGTCTCTGGGGCTTCCCTAGTGGCTCAGTAGGAAAGAATCTGCCTCTCACGCAGGTGGGTTCAAACCTTGGGTCAGTAAGACCCCCGGGGAGTAGGAAATGGTAACCCACTCCAGTATTCTTGCCTAGAGAATCCTACGGACAGAGGAGCCTCATGGGCTAGAATCCATAGGGTTGCAAAGAGTCGGACACGGCTTAGTAACTGAGCATGCACCCATGCACAGAGTCTCTGACTTCTAATAGCTGTCTAAGAAAATTTGTGGAAGAGGAAGAATATTAATAAATAAAAATGACTTTCACAGGACTCCCCTGGTGGTCCAGTGGTTAAGAGTCCCTGTTTCCACTGCAGGGAGCACAGTTTCAATTTCCATTGGAATAAAGATCCTATATGGCACGTGGTGTGCCTCCCCCCGCCACCAAAAAAAAAAAAAAAAGCTTAAAATAAAGCTAAAAATGACTTTCACTGACACAACACTTTACAGATCTCAAGTACTTTTCCTATTGTGTTATACCTACACTTCACCACATAATGTCCATCTATTTATAATTCTTAGACACAGGGTTCACCATATTCAGGTCCTATCTGTAAAGAAAACTGCTAACAATTGGGCAATGGGTAACAGTGAACAAACTCTTGACACAGCTGTGACTCCTAGTAACTCATCCAGTTGTGTATCTCTCTACTTCCAAATGGCATGACCACAGCTACATGGCAGTAATTTAAACAAGCAGCTAGTCACATTTTCTCAAACTGTAGAAAACAAGGATTTCAAGGCTACACACCAATTTCCCTTTGTAAGGTGTTTCACTCATTATGTTCACTGACCTTATTTCCACTGTGTTAGTTTATATTGCTCTCTGCTTGAGGAGTTTAATGAGTGTGTGAATTCCACTGGGTATTCTGATTACAATACCCCGGCATATGTGCACCTCTTTATGAGAAAACACATTACCGTGAATACAAATTTAAAAAAGGTGATTTTTAGCTCTTCCATCTGAATTTATACTTTCCTTCAATCATGGTTTCTCAACCCAAATTATAATATTTGTGACAAATAAGCTGGTGTGTCAAGAATAAATTCATGTGTTCTATTTCAGCCCAGCAAGAAGCAGAAAGAACATGAGATTTTTGAGTGAAACGACTAGTTCCATCTCCACTACCTATATTTTGCTTGACATTGGGGATGTCTCTAACCACACTTAGCCTCAAGTTCTTCTTCTACTAAATGTGGATACTAATTAGATACAGATTCTGTCAGAACCAAGAGAGGGGACGGATGCAAATGTGCCTTTTTTATATTCAAGGATGTATATGAATTTCACAGTACAACATTATATATGCACATTGTCATCGGTTTTTGCTAAATCCTATTCAGGTATTGACCTGCTGCCTCTTAATGCAGTCAAGGAATATAATTAAGCATATCTGACATCTAATTCTGGCTCTTTAGTCAGGAGCATTAATGGGTGACATTGGGCAGCTCACAGTAACCTTAACCAAATCTGGCTCCTACCTTGGGTATTAACAGACTTCTGAGAACTAGCCCTGTTTTGGGGTTACTGCGTAAGAGTACATCACCACCTGTCAAGATAATTCTTTCTCTTTTGTATCTTTCTACCTTCCATGACTCAAATGCTGATGTAATTTTTGCCTCTAACTGGCATCTACTCTTTGTCATTCATTCTGAAGAATATGTCAATAACCCTATTATATGGCAGTCAATAAGAAAAATTTTCAAATAAAGTGCTGACCCACTTATAAATTGGAAATCAAGAAATCTGCTATCTAATAGAAGGATTAGCATTTATGTGCTGTGCTAAGTCGCTTCAGTCATGTCCAACTCTGCAACCCTGTGGACTGTAGCCTGCCAGGCTCCTCTGTCCATGGGACTTTCTAGGCAAGATTGCTGGAGTGGGTTACCATTTCCTTCTCCAGGGGATCTTCCCAACCCAGGGATTGAACCCATCTTTCTTATGCTTCCTGCATTGGCAGGCAGATTCTTTACCAACACTGCCACCTTTACGTACTGGACATCCCTAAATTTATATCATGTGTCAGAAATCTTCTGTTGGAATTCAGGAGCCAAAATATTCAACTGACTATATGCCATTACAATTGAAAGTTATAAAATACATATGCAAACTTCAGGTTTTAGTTCAGTGTGTAAGAAATTTAGAAATCACCACTCTAGCCTAACAAACTGAAAAACCAGTAGTTCCTTTTAGATGTGTCAGAGAAGTGAGGTCACAAGGCACACCACTGCACAAAAAGGTGTAGACCAAATGACTGGTAGTTGTAACAGTTTCTTTCTCAGGGTTGTTCAGAAATTCCCAACTCTGGACATCTCTTACTCTTACTTAGGGTACATGCATTTCTCTCTTGGGTGTTTTTTCAGTCCCTGATAATCCAGCATTCACTACCAGTCTCTTGATGCTGGAGTTTCTCCACTTCTCTCATGGACTTTTGCACAAGACAGTAAACAATCCCATTCTAGCTTTCTCTCTTATGGTCTTACCTACAAATCTATGCAAAACATACATTTTTTGACTCAACAAATTCTGGAGGAACTTACCCACTTCAATTAGCTTACATTTTGCTTTCACATGTTCCCAGTGGCTGTCAAGTCCCAGTCCATGGTGACCCAACATTCAGAAAAACACATCAAGTTCTCTTGAAACAAAGAGTTAAATCAGAGAACTTTAAACTCTGGAAAACTTGACTAAAAATGTAATAATAGTCATTGATATCTGCTGAATCATCATTTCAAATAAGGGGTGTAAAAGTTTGAATACATTTATTTTGGAGTATTGTAACTCACACCAGAGTTTGAGTGAAACTAGCTTATCAATAGTCTTTATCCCTTTTTAAAAATTTCACGTATCTTTGATTTGTCATCAATTTGAAGATACATAACAATGATTATAATCTATTTTTAGTAAAAGCTAGACATGCATTTTGTGATAAAATTTCCCTAAAATTACATATTCTTCTCTTTATGTTGTTTTGCCTTACAAGAGTAAATACATGTATTCAGTTGTAAAAATGGTAATTTTGTTATAGGAAAAGCAGTGACTCCTAGAGAATGTGATATCATAGCTATCATATATAGCCTTCAGTAGATTGCCTCTCAAGTCTCCTGATTTTAATACCTGCAGCACTGTAGAAAACTACTCTTGTGAGCACACACGGCGCTTCCTGAACAGATGGACATATGGACATGAGTGAAGATATTCAAGAGATCACTGATAAGCATGAAAAAAATTTGTATGTATTTGAATGTATTTACTGAAATCTGTGATTTCAGATGGAATCCAGATGGAATATTATCTTGCTGGAAATGATACGTAATTAAGAATATGTGCATGCATGCTAAGTTGCTTCGGTCATGTCCAACTCTTTGCAAACCTATGGACTGTACCCCATCATGCTCCTCTGTCCATGGGATTCTCCAGGCAAGAATTCTGGAGTGGGAATCCATGCCTTCCTCCAGGGGATCTTCCCAACCCAGGGATCCAAATGGGGTATCTTGTGTCTTATGGCAGACAGGTTCTTTACCACTAGTGCCACTTGGGAAGCCCCAGTTAAGAACATGGTCACTATTAAAATACTTCTCAATATGCATTTATTCCATCTAATATATATGTGGGCATAAAAATTAAAAGGATGAAATCATATATTAAGCTTTACAGTAAAATATTACTTAAACTTCTCATTAACTACAAAAAGAAAAAATGATGTGAACAATACAGTCCCTTAGGACATCCTTTCTCCTGTTACCTAGTAGTTCCTATTGCTAGTCACAAGGGCCAGTAATTAAACCAAGGGAACAACAGCATGACTACCATACAATGACTTGCTCCCAGTGGGTAGGGAACTGGTGTGTTGCAACTAGCTACAATATTTGCTGTTTCTTTCAGAAAGGCTTTTAATACAAATTCCTCATTTGTGATGCAAACCCGCTGTTATGAATAGCATCCATCTGCACCCACTGGGACTTGCAGACAAGGGAAAACAATGCAAATGTGCTGATACTGTGGTGCCTGCTATGCTGTGGGTAACAAGTTCCTTTGTCTCTAATCCAGAGGCCTTACATTGTCTCTCAGAAAATTTTTAGCTTAAGAAGTAGGGTAAAAACCTCAGACACTTTACAGTTCAAGATATATTCCTTAAGCAGTTTGAACAAAAGGCTATTTTCAGATTGAAATTGAAGTCTTTGAGTTCACTTCTCAGATAAATCCACACAAACACAAATTGTTATATAAAGTTTAAGCAATGTGTTAACTTCCTACAACTGCTGTGACTAATTGCCACAAACATACAGTGGCTAAAAGAACATAAATTATAGTTCAGTAAGCCAGATGTCCAAAATTAGTTTCTCTAGGCTAAGTTCAAATCACTGGCAGTTTGGAGACTCTTGAAGAGGTTTATTTTTTTTGCCCTTTCTATTTTCTAGTACCAGTCCTGATCCTTGGGTCATGGCCCTTCTTTAGTAATGAATCATTCCAACCACTGTTTCAGTAGCCGTATTTCCTTCTTCTCATACTGACCCTCTCCTTTTCCACTAAAAGGACCCATTGGACTTACCCTGGATAATCCAGAATAATCTTTCCATCTCAACGTCCATAACTTATTCACATTTGCCAAGACCCTTTGCCATATATGACATCTTCTCAGGTTCTGGAGATTAGGACATAGACACAGATAATTTTGTTCAGTTCAGTCACTCAGTTGTGTCCGACTCTTTGCAGCCCAATGGATTGTAGCACGCTAGGCTTCCTTGTTGATCTCCAAATCCCAGAGCTTGCTCAAACTCATGCCCATCAAGTTGATAATGCCATCCAACCATCTCATTCCTCTGTTGTACGCTTCTTTTCCTGCATTCAATCTTCCCAGCATCAGGGTTTCTCTAATGAGTCAGTTCTGCACATCAGATGGCCAAGGTATTGAAGTTTCAGCTTCAGCATCAAGCCTTGCAATGAATATTCAAGACTGATTTCCTTTAGGATTGACTGGTTTGATCTCCATGCTGTCCAAGGGACTCTCAAGAGTCTTCTCCAACATCACAGTTCAAAAGCATCAATTCTTTGGTGCTCAGCTTTCCTTATGGTCCAACTCTCACAGCTAAAAAAGCTGTAGCTTTGACTATGGACCTTTTTCAGCAAAATAATGTCCCTGCTTTTTAATACACTTTCCAGATTTGTCATAGCTTTTCTTCCAAGGAGCTATGGTGTGATCACTCACCTTGAGCCATACATCTTGGAATGCAAAGTCAAGTGTACCTTAGGAAGCATCATCACTACGAACAAAGCTAGTGCAAGTGATGGAATTCCAGATGAGCTATTTCAAATCTTAAAAGATGATGCTGTTAAGGTGCTGAACTCAATATGCAAGCAAAATTGTAAAACTCAGAAGTGGCCACAGGCCTGGAAAAGTCAGTTTTCATTCCACCCAAACAAAGACAATGCCAAAGAATGTTCAAATTACCTCACAATTGCACTCATCTCACACACTAGCAAAGTAATGCTCAAAATTCTCTAAGCCAGGCTTCAACAGTACATGAACTGTGAACTTCCAGATGTTCTAGTTGGATTTAGAAAAGGCAAAGAAACCAGAGATCAAATTCCCAACATCTGTTGGAACATTGCAAAAGCAACAGAGTTCCAGAAAAACATCTACATTTTCTTTATTGACTACATCAAAGCCTCTGACTGTGTGGATCACAACAAACTGTGGAAAATTCTTAAAGAGATGGGAATACCAGACCACCTCACCTGCCTCCTGGGAAATCCATATGCAGGTCAAGAAGTAACAGTTAGAATCAGACATGGAACAACAAACTGGTTCCAAACCAGGAAAGGAGTACGTCAAGGCTGTATACTGTCACCCTGCTTATTTAGCTCATCTGCAGAGTACCTCATGCGAAAAGCCGGGCTGGATGAAGCACAATCTGGAATCATGATTGCAGGGAGAAATATCAATAACCTCAGATATGCAGATGATACCACCCTTATGGCAGAAAGCGAGGAACTAGAGAAACTCTTGATGATAGTGAAGAAGGAGAGAAAAAAGTTGGTTTAAAACTCAACATTCAGAAAACTAGGATAATGGCATCCTGTCCCATCATTTCATGGCAAATAGATGGAGAAACAATGGAAACAGTGAGAGACTTTATTTTGGGGGCTCCAAAATCACTGCACATGGTGACTGCAGCCATGAAATTAAGACACTTGCTCCTTGGAAGGAAAACTATGACAAACCTAAACAGCATATTAAAAAGCAGAGACATTACTTTGCTGCCAAAGGTCCCTGTAGTCAAAGCTATGGTTTTTCCAGTAGTCCATATGGATGTGACAGTTGGACTATAAAGAAAGCCGAGCACCAAATACCTGATGCTTTTGAACTGTGGTGTTGAAGAATCTTGAGAGTTCCTTGGACTGCAAGGAAATCAAACCAGTCAGTCCTAAAGGAAATCAGTCCTGAATATTCATTGCAAGGACTGATGCTGAAGCTGAAATGTCAGTACTTTGGCCACCTGACATAAAGAACTGGCTCCTTGGAAAAGACCCTGATGCTGGGAAAGATTGAAGGCAGGAGAAGGGGATGACAGAGGATGAGATGGTTGGATGGCATCACTGACTTGATGTACATGAGTTTGAGTAAGCTCTGGGAGTTGGTGATGGACAGAGAAGGCTGGCGTGCTGCAGTCCACGGGGTCGCAAGGAGTCGGGCATGACTGAGCAACTGAACTCAACTAAATTTTCTTTGGTTTGAGGACCTAACATTCCAGGTTCCTATGCAATACTGCTCTTTACAGCACTGGACTTTGCTTCCATTACCAGCCAGATCCATGACTGTTTTTTTTTTTTTTCTTTCCTTTCGCTTTGGCTCCATCTCTTCATTCTTTCTGGAGTTATTTCTCCACTCTTCTTCAGTAGCATATTGAACACCTACTGACCTGGGGAATTTATCTTTCAATTTCATATCTTTTTGCCTTTTCATACTGCTTATGGGGTTCTCAAGGGAAGAATACTGAGGTGGTTTGCCATTCCCTTTTCTAGTGAACCACATTTTGTCAGAACTCTCGACCATGACCTATCCATATTGGATGGCTCTACATGGCATGGACGTTTAAGGGGCCATTTTCTAATCCACCAGAAGAGGTTCAAGTATGCTAAGAAGTCTGACAATGGCTCAAAGTTGATCACACAGAAAAAATGTTAAGGGAAATCTTTTGAGGATTTACAAACCTTTCCAGGGAGCCTGAGGATCCAAGAATAAGAAACAGAAGTTTATACTCAGGAACTCTTAGTGCATAATTAGGACTTACCTGCATCATATATAATGGAGCATTATGAAGGCAACTGTGATGTTCTACCTATAGCAGTACAGATATGAGAGACTTTCAGTCAGAAGTAAAGGATTTGAATTCTATCCACATTGTTACTTGTGTGTCCTTGATAAGCCTATATAATCCATCTTTTGTATCCTAACTGGTTTATCTATTGAAAGGAATCGATACCTCTGATTGAATTTTTGTGATGATTACCTGGGTAAAACACATTATTAATTATAATGTTATATAAATATATAATTTGCATCATGATATTTCAAAATTATAATTTAGTTTATGAAAATGTATTTATTGCTCATTGCATTGTTAAGGAAAGAAATAATTTATAAATTATCAGTCAATATCTAACAATTATAACACATTCTTTAATTTAAAAATTGTTAAGGCCTCTCTCGTGCTCATATTTGTAGGGTGGTAACAGTTAAACAGTTGTTTTCTAAAAAGCTTCTATTCTGAGTTTAAAAAAGTCATTTTCCAAGATATTCAGAATATATTTAGAAGACAGTAAAATAAAGTATTATATGTAAATATTATTTGCAGAACACCCCATGTTATAGACTGAATATCTATGACTCCACCCCCTCCAAAACTCAGATGCTAAAATCCTAACTCCCAGTGTGATATTAGGAGATGATGTCTTTGGGTAGTGATTAGATCATGCAAGGAGAGTCCTCATGAATGTGATTCGTACTCTTATAAAAGAGACCCCAGAGAGCTCTCTTGCCCCTTCCATCATGTAGACTGTACATAAAGAGAGTTATCTGTGAACCAGGAGAAAGGCTTCACCAGTCACTGAATCTGCCAGTGCCTTGATCTTGAATTTCCAGCTCTGGGTGGGATGATTTGGGAGAATGGCATTCTAACATGTATACTATCATGTAAGAATTGAATCGCCAGTCTATGTCTGACACAGGGTGCAGCATGCTTGGGGCTGGTGCATGGGGATGACCCAGAGAGATGTTGTGGGGAGGGAGGTGGGAGGGGGGTTCATGTTTGGGAACGCATGTAAGAATTAAAGATTTTAAAATTAAAAAAATAAAAAACTAAAAAAAAAAATAAATAAATAAAAAATAAATAAAATTAAAAAAAATTTCTATTGTTTGTAAGCTACCTAGTCCATAGTATTTTGTTATAATAGCCTGAATGAACTAAGACACCACACTTTTGAATAAAAAATACATTGACCTTTGTCCCAAATGTACATTAATGAGAGAAAGTCACATACATACAGAGATTTTTTGAATTTACCTATTACTTCAGAAAATTCAAGGATGTTATTCCTCTTTAGTCCTGGATGTTCTTTAGAAGGACTGATGCTAAAGCTGAAACTCCAATAATTTGGCCACCTCATGCGATAAGTTGACTCACTGGAAAAGACTCTGATGCTGGGAAGGATTGGGGTCAGGAGGAGAAGGGGACGACCGAGGATGAGATGGTTGGATGGCATCACCGACTCGATGGACAGGAGTCTGAGTGAACTCTGGGAGTTGATGATGGACAGGGAGGCCTGGCGTGCTGCAATTCATGGGGTCACAAAGAGTTGGACATGACTGAGTGACTGAACTGAACTAAACTGAACTGAATATCTATCTGGATAATTTTAATACAAGGGAAATCACCGCTAAAGGAAACATATTGTTTTTTGTGTTTTTAAATTTCAGGTAAATCTAATCCAACAATGCAAAGATGATACACTGTTAGTAATAACTGCTACTGTTCTCTTTAAATATATATTACACATGAAGATCTAATGAAAAATATATTACATATATTATTCCTTTTAACATTCTGAACAAAAAAAAATAAAGTAAAATAAAATTCTGAACAATTCTCCCTAATTTTTTTTAAAGCTAAAGAAGTTTCAACTCATAGAAGTTAAGTTGCTATCTCTCTATCACCAAACATAGAGAAAGTAGGATTATTTTTTTAACTTTTCAGAAAAATATAAAAAGAAATATATGAAGAAAGTTTTCCTGAGGAGAAGGTTGTATTTGAACTAGGTTCTCAGAGATATAAAGCCTTTGATCAGTAAAAAATTGATAGATTTTTGGCAAAGGAACTTAAAGTATATCATACCTTATAGTTTCTTAGAATAAAAATTATATATGAAAAATATATATGAAGATTTTTAAAATATAAAGTAATTTGAAAAGAGATTTGGTTACACAGTTGGGAAAAAGGTATTCTAGTTACATGTAATCATTGAATCTCCACTCTTTAATGGGATACACTAAGTAAGTATACTTATGTTCTCTTCCAAAAAGACACACAAAAATAAAAAAAGCCAGAAAGTTTTCAATATATTATCCACTTAAAGACACTTAACAAGGATACCAAACTCATTGAATGAGCTGGACAAAATGGAATATGAACAAAAAGTTATTTTCGTTTCTACCACCTCAATTTAAACTTATACCATTGAACGTAAGAAACTTTCTGAGTGAATATATTAAGATATTATGAAATATTTGTCCTCAGAAATTAATATCAGCATGGTTATCAATGAAAGTGGTGAAGTCACGAAACTGATCTAGTATTTGAATATACCACAAATTCAGTGGGATAAATATATTAAAAAAAATTTATCTGCATGACAGTTATAGATAGGAACCCAGATCAAGATGGCAGGGCTGGATGTAAATAATTATTCAAGAGATACTGTGGAAGAAGAATAGATTGTCCTGAATGACTAGGTGAATAAAGGAAATGAAGAAAATAATTAAATGTGATATCTTGCTCCTAAGGATACTGCTTAAAGAAAACAGTTATAGTATTATTGACATAAATGTGGAAATTAAAAAGTATATTCATTTAAGAATAACATATCAAATATTGGTATTTAGATTCTGAGATAGCACTCAGACAGTCAAGTGTAAATTTCTTTTCCTAAATTTGGAAATAGAGAAGTAGAGGATTAATTAAGATACAAAAATCAACATGTGGAGTTATTACTAAAGAAGTGACAACTGCATTGTGAGCTTAAATTAATTGGGGGGGGGAATATGTATAGTACATTTTCAAAAGCAGAGGAATCAACACTGACTCTGACTTCAAGACTGGAAATGCTACCATTTATTGAGTGTGTAAAAGCTGGAATCAAGATTGCTGGGAGAAATATCAATAACCTCAGATATGCAGATGACACCACCTTTATGACAGAAAGTGAAGAGGAACTAAAAAGCCTCTTGATGAAAGTGAAAGAGGAGAGTGAAAAAGTTGGCTTAAAGCTAAACATTCAGAAAACAAAGATCATGCATCTAGTCCCATCACTTCATGGGAAATAGATGGGGAAACAGTGGAAACTGTCCGGCTTTTGGAGGGGCTCCAAAATCACTGCAGATGGTGACTGCAGCCATGAAATTAAAAGACGCTTACTCCTTGGAAGAAAAGTTATGACCAACCTAGATAGCATATTGAAAAGCATATTGACTTTACCAACAAAGGTCCGTCTAGTCAAGGCTATGGTTTTTCCAGTGGTCATCATGTATGGATGTGAGAATTGGACTGTGAAGAAGGCTGAGCGCCGAAGAATTGATGCTTTTGAACTGTGGTGTTGGAGAAGACTCTTGAGAGTCCCTTGGACTGCAAGGAGATCCAACTAGCCCATACTAAAGGAGATCAGTCCTGGGTGTTAATTGGAAGGACTGATGCTAAAGCTGAATCTCTGATACTTTGGCCATCACATGTGAAGAGTTGACTCATTGGAAAAGACTCTGATGCTGGGAGGGATTGGGGGCAGGAGGAGAAGGGGAAACAGAGGATGAGATGGCTGGATGTCATCACCAACTCGATGGACAGGAGTTTGGGTGAACTCCAGGACTTGGTGATGGACAGGGAGACTTGATGTACTGCAATTCATGGGATCACAAATAGTTGGACACAACTGAGCGACTGAACTGAACTGAACTGAAAGTGTAGTGCATGCCAGCTAAAGAGAGGAAATAAGGTTTAGGGATGATAAAGAAGC
Organism: Ovis canadensis; assembly: GCF_042477335.2. Classification (NCBI taxonomy): domain Eukaryota; kingdom Metazoa; phylum Chordata; class Mammalia; order Artiodactyla; family Bovidae; genus Ovis; species Ovis canadensis. The sequence continues at coordinate 68,783,682 of NC_091250.1, forward strand.
TTCTGAAGATCACACAATAAGTAATGTTATCAAATTGAATATCCAGAATTCATCGTCGCTCTATTTCAAAATCTCCTTTTCCCACCAAGTTCAACAAAATAATAAATGAAATGGACTGAAAAGGAAAGTTAATACAGGTTTTAACACAAATAAACATCTTAAGAGTGGATTCTTAAACTATATATAGTTTTATATACAGAGAAAAGTTGAAGATGATGAAAATAAAATGCAATAAAATAACCAAACTGTTCTTGAACAGCCATGCTTGTAAAATGATATCACTCTGAGTTCCAGCCATCATTGAATAACACTTGCATTATCCAGGACTTTCCTAATGATTCAAATTCTTAGGTTTTATAAACAGTCTTCCCCATTGCTTCTAACAAATTTGTCTTGAAAGATTTCCATAGCCCTGTATACTCAAGGTCTCATGTAACTGACAAGATAATGACAGGGGCAATTTTAAACTGTTAAAAGACTGCTGTATTTGATCTTTCCCAGTGCTGATTTCAGCCAAAGAGGGGAAAACGTTCATTATGTCAAGAAGAACGTAAAACACAAAATACGATGCCAGTTTCGGAGACTTTTCCATTCAGATCTTATCCCACCAAATGACAGGAATATATTAAAATTATAGTGAGGGAAAATGAAGTAAATGTTGGTGGATCTCAAGCTAAGAAAGTCATTACTGTTAACAACTTTTGCAATTTTATGAATCCTCATTTATATATAATAGTACATGATTTTATATTAGCCAGAAAAGATGACAGGGAAAGGGGTACTATTCACCACCATAAAAATGATCTCTGCTTATATGAGGCAGGTTTTATTCTTCGATTTCAATTTGATTCAGTGTTCAACCTAATGAAAATGCTACAGCAAATAAAATATATTTCCATTGTACAATCATATGTGATTTTGTTTAGACCAGCTGTAACTTCAGTTTTCAAAAGTGAAATTATTTATTTGCCAATAATAAACTGCTTGCTATATTGTGAACAACACAAGAGAAGAGGTTAATTTAGAACAGCATTGAGAGAGAGAGAGAGAGGAAAAAAAAAAAAAAAGATGGTTCAGTAAGGGAAAATGCAAGGTTTAGTTAAAACAGACAATTGGGAACAAATGGCAAGGAGCAAAATACACTAATTGAAAACCAGGCAGGACATTTTCTATTTCTTTCTTCTTTAGTGTACTGATTAAAAAAATAGTTAATTTAGCACACATCACCAGATCTACTCCACAATGGGAGTCTAACCTTATAATTTTGTCATTTTTCAGAGAAGCAGAGTGTTTAATGAAAGCACCATTAAGTTATAAATGCATAATGATGTGTATTGTCGATAAATTGGAGACTACTCAAAACATGCCTTTGTAAATGTTGCATGTTTCCAGCATATATCTACCAATTCATGTTTACCAAGTGCTTTATTCTGGTTCAAAAATCTGTTTTTCAAAATCCGTGGAAATATTTTTGTTCAAAGGCTATTAGAGCCTACAGTGGTGACACTTGTCATTGGTTTATTTTTCTTAACAGTGTATATCATTTACATTATATAACCACAAATACTTTCAGTTATATAGGAAAGTGTTGCAATTTTGCAGCACCAGTAGAACTCTCTGACTCAATGATTATTTATCTACTGTCTACTACATGAAGCAAAAATGTACCTGCTGGATCCTTGTCTTTTCAAAAATTTGTATAATCTATTGGAAGAAACAGATTCCTCATCATGTGTGTTACAGTAAAATAAGGCCATTGAATCCTAGGTAGCTTCTTGGACCTATACTGATGCAGAATTTCTTGAGGTGTGCCCTCTGGCATTCACTACCACAACATGTCCCCAACTTAAGCATCCAGGGAAGAAATAACTGCATCAGATGACTCACAATAATAAAAGGCAGCATTAGTTGAATATGTGATCTGCATCAAACATTGTGTTAAGCATGTTTATCAAGAATTCACCCTCTGGGGCTTTTCATAACTCCATAAGGCAGCTGTTACAATTACTTCCCATTTTTAGATGAGAAAACTGAGTTTGAGAGAGTCTAAATTGACCAACATTATGTAATTAGATGAGTGGGAGCTGGTATTCATGTTCATATAGCCTGAATCCAGGCTTTTTATTTTTATATAGCAAAATATACTTTCTTTTCAACACACCAGGAATGCCTCCTCTAGTAACTGTTAGATAAGCACTACTTTAGCTTAGCTATATTTCTACTCTCCTAGTTACAGTAAAGAAGACAAGCAGAGCCAGGATTATTCTATTAGGTAAAAAAAAGTAATCCCAATCTACTTCTGTCCATCAGGATTCATCTCACAGACATGACTCATGAGGCATCTGAGCCAACAAAAGTAAATAAATAAATAATCCAAGCGGAACTGCTTAAGCTTTGCCCAGCTTCTGTGCATAGTCAGTAGGGCAGCTGTTCCTGTGATGGCCAGATTCTCTGGGGATACACTAGTTGTGACTACCCATATGATTATGATTGCAGACTTCAGTTGGGCAAAGACAAAGCATGTTCTGACCAGAGCAAAGGAAGGAGAGAGGGTCATGCATTCAGAGTACTGGGGAATTCTATAATTTCAAAGTTGGAAAGTCTCTTGAAGTTCACTATCCCTCCATATTAGCAGTGCCTAACCCACTTCAAATGATCGTGATGCATCTCAGCACAGCTGAAAGAGGTGAAAGCCTTGTTAAGTGAGCTGGTTAGAATAGTCTAATTATTTTAACTATAATATTGGGTTGTCTTTTGTAGTCCAATTGTTATAGATTGCAAAGAAGTGAGTAAAGTTACTATGTGTTGCATGTTGTTGTTGTTGCTTTGTTGCTAAGTCGTGTCTGACTCACTGCAACTGCATGGACTGTAGCTTGCCAGGCTCCTCTGTCCACAGGATTTCCCAGGCAAGAATACTGCAGTGGGTTGCCATTTCCTTCACCAGGGGACCTTCCTGACCCAGGGATCAAACCTGCATCTCCTGTATCGCAGCTGGATTCTTTACCACTGAGCCACCTAGGAAGCCTCATATATTGCACAGGAAGGGGCGGATAAAAGGAAGAAAACACTGACTCAGGTACATCACCTCAATTGGTCTTGAACCTTGCTTTCTCTTGCTTCAACTGCTAATACAGTGTTACAGTCCAATCTAGGTGAGTAGTCAACCCTAATAAATTTGATAGCATTATTTTGAGCTCCATTACAGCTTCATTGTATTGTTGTGGGCCACAGATACTGACAATCAAACAATGTTACAATTTTCATTCTTGCTATCTTGCCTTTGTCAAGTTTAATGTCAAGTTTTATCCCCTGCCATTTTCACCCAGTATTTCAGGTGGGACTTGTATCTTTCCTTTTCTTATTGAGTTTTTCTACATTAAGTTTAAGTCTTATCTTCAATCCCAGGGCATTTGACTAGAACACCCACCAGGTGAGCCTTGCTAGAAGATGAACTTTTGTTTCTGCCTCCCAAGTCATTATGTTATTTGTGATCCAGTTTTAATTTAGCTGAGTCTATCATCATGGCTCTCTCACCTCACACTAATGATGGCTTCGACAATATCCTATTTGCATTACTGAAGCACTTATTGCCACAAGATCACATTGAGTTTCCCCTATGATTAGAACTAATAGTCACAATACTTAGGAGGCTTTTCTTAATGGCAGATGGTCCTCCCAGGCTCAGTCCTACATTTTTTCCCCCACCGATCATCCATCATTTGGGTTTCAATAGGCTTTTCATTTGTTCTTTTCCAAAATTGATAGTAGGGCATTTCTTAGTATTCTTCCTTACTCTAAAAAGGTTTTTTAAAAAATATCCTTCTGGACATAAAAGGAGGATTGAGTCTTATACCAACGTGAAATATCCGCCCCCCCCCCAAATATGACAGCAATAACTTTATTAGTTTGAAACATATTTCCAACTTTTTTGGAATAATCTTCTTGTCTTAAGGAAAATCCTTAATCTTATCAGCTAAGAGGTTTTAATAGATGGCTTTTAAGTCCCTGGTATTCTCCAGAAAATAATCAATTTATAAATAAAAGTGGCATTGGGAAGATGGTTGAAGAGGCTTTGCCTGAACTTTCTGCAGTGCATCAGTCTCTGTACACTTAAAGAAATGAACCATCTTTAAATTGTCTAATGGCTTTTAGAGGCACTCTAATAAAACAACATTTCCTTTCAGTTATTTGATTCACTAAATGTATTTCTGCTCCAGCAGTTTCATGTTAAGTGTTCCTTTCTCCTAAATTGTTTTGTATTTGCATATATATTTCTATAGCTATAGATACATAGTGCATTTTGCACAATTAAAGAAAAAGTATTTTAGACTAGAAAGTTCAAATGTAAGAAGTGTAGTTCCCAGCAACCCTTTAGTATGCCTTTTCAAACTGTTTTTTTGTAATTCAGAGATTTTATTTATTTCAAATGATCTTTCTTTTTATTACTGTAATTCCATGTTGATAGGGATTAATCTCCAATAGCCATTCATAAACCTGTCATTAACAGTTAACATTTAATGACTATTTTGCTAGTGGTGGATACTGTTCTAAGGGTTTACATGTAATAATTTATTTAATACTCTCAAGAACCCTTTAGAGTAGATGCTATTATTATTTTCATTTTATAAATGAAGAAAGGAAAGAGAAGTTAAATAATGTGTACATAGTTGCCTGGTAGAGGAGGAAACTGCATCCCAGAGGATGCAGAGATGAGAAATTCAGGCATTATACCTGGTTCTCAGATCAGACCTCATGGCATTAGACTCTGCTCTGTTCTTAGGTTAAAAAAAAAAAAATAGAGAATCTTAGTAACTCACCTAAGACCACTAAGTACCATTTGCTACAATGGGAACTTCAATCCCAGTTTTCCAACTTCAATTCCAACACAGCATATATTGTACTTGTGAAAGTTTTTGTAATAAGCTTCTTATCATATTATGCCATAAGAAACTATGCACTTCCTGGTATGGTCAAAGAACTGAGCATTTTAAAATACTTTCATCAAGAAGGATATCAAGAAACCTTTCTAACAGTTCCTCCACTACCACCACCACTGACATCCTCAATTGGAAAAGCTCATTGGGGAACATTTGTTAATCTAGAACCTTTGCAGAAGGATAAGTATGTCTGGATTGGGGCAGGGAGAGAAGGTTCTTTTCCTCTTTAGCTGTTGTGTTCTGAATTGATCTCTTCTTGCTTGTAGACAATGTAGGCACCTGAAGCAAAAGGCAGGTAAACTAGGCTTCAGATTGAGTTGAAGCAGAAATAGGGTGTGAGAATAAATGATGGTATTTCTTATTTATTTCAAAAAGTAAAGCATGACTCTCAGAATTCAGAGCAAAATTCAACATCAGAGATCAATGCTGTTACATTTGAGATACTTGCCATAGGATAATTCTGTCATATATTTACATATGGAAAAACAGACTGGTTCCAAATAGGAAAAGGAGTATGCCAAGGCTGTATATTGTCACCCTGCTTATTTAACTTCTATGCAGAGTACATCATGAGAAACACTGGGCTGGAAGAAACACAAGCTGGAATCAAGATTGCCAGGAGAAATATCAATAACCTCAGATATGCAGACGACACCACCCTTATGGCAGAAAGTGAAGAGGAACTAAAAAGCCTCTTGATGAAAGTGAAGGATGAGAGTGAAAAAGTTGGCTTAAAGCTAAACATTCAGAAAAACTAAGATCATGGCACATGGTCCCATCACTTCATGGGAAATAGATGGGGAAACAGTGGAAACAGTGTCAGACTTAATTTTGGGGGGATCCAAAATCACTGCAGATGGTGATTGCAGCCATGAAATTAAAATATGCTTACTCTTTGGAAGGAAAGTTAACACCAACCTAGATAGCATATTGAAAAGCAGAGACATTACTTTGCCAACAAAGGTCCATCTAGTCAAGGCTATGGTTTCTCCAGTAGTCATGTGTGGATGTGAGAGTTGGACGGCGAAGAAAGCTGAGTGCCAAAGAATTGATGCTTTTGAACTGTGGTGTTGGAGAAGACTCTTGAGAGTCCCTTGGACTTCATGGAGATCCAACCAGTCCATCCTAAAGGAGATCAGTCCTGGGTATTCATTGGAAGGACTGATGTCAAAGCTGAAACTCCAATACTTTGGTCACCTGATGCGAAGAGCTGACTCATTTGAAAAGACACTGATGCTGGGAAGGACTGGTGACAGCAGGAGAAAGGGATTACAGAGGGTGATGGCTGGAAGGCATCACTGACTCAATGGACATGGGTTTGAGTAGACTCTGGGAGTTGGTGATGGACAGGGAGGCCTGGCGTGCTGCAATTCATGGGGTCACAAGGAGTTGGACACGACTGAACGACTGAACTAATCTAGTGTGTATTTAGTACTGTGTCAAGCATTAGCTTTAAAAAAGAGGGAAGGAGAGAAATAGAACATGGATTTTATCTGCTTTCATCGGTATGGTATCCAGGGGGAAATGCTACAAGTTTGGAGTAGCATCCTGCCTCCTGGCAGAGAAGAAGAAACTTTAAACACTTACTGTTAGACCTATTTACAGGCCATACTGGATGATGTTTTGCTGATTGCTTTTCTTTTCAACCTCCCTTAGCAGGATTTAGTTGTTGAATGATGTATGATTTTAAACTTCCACATTTTTTTCCCCTCTAGCATAAATCTTGTATCACTTCTATATTTCAGACTCATACCTTCATTCTCAAACCTAATACAGACAAATTTGCTTTCCTGACCTCACTTCCTATTCTCCAAGTTATTCCACAGTATCCTCCATTTAATGAGAGACTCTCCATTTTTTTCCCCAGTTTCTCAGTTAAAAACAAACAGAAAAATTTGAGACTCATCCATGAATTATCTCACCACCTACATTCAACCGGTCTGGAAATTCTGTTCATTCAACTAACAAAGTAAACACAGAATCTGAAAGTTTCCCACTTTGTTCACCTCCAATATGGGTCCTAAGTCAAATCCCTTATGATTATACAGTGGAAATGAGAAATAGATTTAAGCAACTAGATCTGATAGAGTGCCTGATGAACTATGGATGGAGGTTCATGACACTGTACAGGAGACAGGGATTAAGACCCAAGGAAAAAGAAATGCAAAAAAAGCAAAATGGCTGCTGGAGGTGGCCTTACAAATAGCTGTGTAAAGAAGAGAAGTAAAAAGCAAAGGAGAAAAGGAAAGATATACCCATTTGAATGCAGAGGTCCAAAGAATAGCAAAGAGAGATAAGAAAGCCTTCTTCAGCGATCAATGCAAAGAAATAGAGGAAAACAACAGAATGGTAAAGACTAGAGATCTCTTCAAGAAAATTAGAGATACCAAGGGAACATTTCATGCAAAGATGGGCTCAACAAAGGACAGAATGTACAATATGATCTGGGAAACATTACCTTCCCAAACTTACCTGCTACTACTTCTCTCCTCATTCATTCCAGTTATACTGGCCTTCTTGCTCATTTCGGAGCATGTCAGGAAAACTTTTGCCTGATGAATTTTCTGCCTAAGATGTTCTTTCTCAGATAATAGCATGGCTTATTCATCACTTCCTTTAAGTTTTTACTCAAAGTTATCTTTCAATCAAGCCTATCTTAACTACCTTCCATTAAGTTGTGATAATTCCCTTCCTCTCCCTTGTCGCTCTTCATATTTTTGCACATCTTCACTTTTCTCTACTATACTTATTGTATTCCACTGTACGCTACACGTTTATTAGTGTCTTAGCATGGTACTTAGATTAATTTAATCCATATAATTAAAACTCAACTAGGCACACACTATTATAATATCTACCTAAAAAATAGGAACACTGTAACATGAAAAGATTGAGCATCCTATTAGATTTACATTGCTAGGAAGTGGCTGATCTGGAATTTAAAATAGTCTGACTTGAGATCCATTCTCTTAATGACTATGTTATGCTGCTTCTAGGTGGCAACATGAAGTTTAATAAACTATAATAAATGGTATAGAAAGAGTTACCATGGTGACACACAGGAAAGACACCCAAGGGAGGAAAGTTTCAGCTTGGAGTTTAGGAATTAGCAAGGATGTTTTCCAAAGGATAAAGAGTTCACCATTGAAAGGTACAGTGGTGTTAGGCCAAAAAGCCTTAAAAAATAAACAAACAAAAAAGTAGCAGCACTGGAAGGATAAAATACAGAGAAAATTCCTGGCATGTTGGGAGGACCACATGAAGTTACAGTATCACTTGAACATAAAATACCAAGTCATAAAAACCACATGCACCATACATATTGCAGACAATATGACTACATGGAGGAATATGAGATGGGTTGCTACTGTAAGTTGAGTTTCCCAGAAAGGCCCTAAGAAAGATATCCATGTGAAGGAGTAGGAGAGGAGTCAAGTGGGAAAGTAAGGAAAGGAGATCCATAGAGGGTGGGGTAACAGTCAAAGAGTATGAATTCGGCACAATCTCACAGGGAAACTGCATAATTAGCTTTCAAGTAAATGATACAAAATAGAACTAGATTAACACACATCCAGGAATGTTTCAGGAAAACTTTATTAAATGAAAGGTATATTCCAAAATACATATTAACTATGTAAATACAATCGTGTTCAGGTATTACTTAGGCAGGGAGAAAAAAATGCCCACATGAGAGAACAATTATACCTTCTTATAGCCACACCTTCTTAAGTGCCCTTCTAGACAAGTTTTCTTTATCTGGTTAACATGTAGTGAACAAAATAACAATGAATAAGCTTAAACAAGTCAAGAGAAATCTGTGGAGGTCCTTAGAAGAGATATTTGCCTTTGGTGCCTAGGAACTGGAAAGACCTAATTCAGTCTTAAGAAAAAATATTTCTGAAACATTTAACAGTTTTATCAATGATTCTTTATCAGTAGAAGGTGGGGGCTTCCCAGGTGGCACTAGTAGTAAAGAACCCACCTGCCAATGCAGAAGACCTTAGAGACGTGGGTTCAATCCCTGGGTCAGGAAGAGTCCCTGCAGGAGGAAACAGCAACCCAATCCACTGTTCTTGCCTGGAGAATCCCATGGACAGAGGAAGCTGGTGAGCTACAGTCCATGGGGTCACAAACAGTTGAATATGACTAAAGAGATGTAGCACACACATACACAGAAGATAGTAATCTCTGCCTTGCCAGCTTACAGTATATTATTGTGAGGATTAAAAGATAGAATGGATATTAAGAAATTAAAAATTGTAACATAAAACAAGGTTGGATATATAAATGAGTTTGTGATTTCTGGTTCATACCATCTAGAAAGGACTTCCCGGGTGGCTCAGATGGTAAAGAATCTGCCTGCAAGGCAGGAGACCTGGGTTTGATTCCTGGGCGAGTAAGATCCTCTGGAAAAGGGCATGGCAACCCACTCCAATATTCTTGCCTGGAGAATCCCTATGGACAAAAGAGCCTGGGGGTGGGGGGCAGGCTACAGTCCATGGAGTCGCAAAGAGTCAGACACGACTGAATGACTAACAGCACAGCACCATCTAGAAATGATAGTAGTGATTGCATTCCATCCAGAAGTACTATTGTAGACTCTTTAATGGTATCTTTGTATATTTGTACAGCATGTTTTTATGTATGTTTGTGATTATAAGGACACAAGTATTTTTCCCTTATCCACAGTGGTTAGAAGAAAACTGGTCCCCTAAAGATTTCCATATCCTGTGTCTAGAACCTATGTTATAATACATGGCAAGCAGGAATTACAGTTACAGACAGAATTAAAATTCTGTCAATGTGCTGCTATGCTTCTCTGGTGGCTCAGACGGTAAAGAATCCACTGCATTGCAGGAGACTCAAGTTTAATCCTTGGGTTGGGAAGATCCCCCTTGAGAAATGAATGTCAACCCACTCCAGTATTCTTTCCTGCAGAATTCCATGGACAGAGGAGCCTCTTGGGCTACAGTCCGTGGGATCACAAAGAGTCAGACACGACTGAGTGACCAACACGCTTTACACACTTTAATGTGTTACTATGTAGAGATACTACATATTTTTACAATCATTTCTTAAGCTTAATAATTATGTAAGAATATAATATCTGCAGAGGCAACAGAAACACTGGATGGGTAAGCCAATTTGTGTGAAAATTACCAAGCTCTTAATATAAGTTTTAGGGTTGCTGGTGTTGTTATTGTTATTATCATTACAATAAAGAAGGAATAGTTGTCTGGCAAAGGAACCTTATCTTTCATTGAGTAAAAAGCACCTACTTTCCTTTCCCATTAACTAAGGTCCTACAGAGGAAAAAAATACATATAGGAGCTGTGAGGGAAACACAAATGTACACTTATTCTGAGTTATTTTAATGGAGGCAAGAGCCCAGTTACTGCTTAGAAAAGAGAATTCATTATATACTATGACTAAAGAGATACAGTTAATGCTCAAAGAGCAAATCTATTTTTTTTTGGTTGTTTATAAGCCAATAAAATATCTGATTTTGATGACTTTTGACATAATTAACCTAATGCTCTAAGAAAATTGACACTTCCATGTACAATGATTTTTTCATAAATGGGGAGGTAGAAAAGGAAGGGGGGTAGAATGAAGAGGGAGAGAGAGACTGAAAGAGACAATGGGTTCTGGCACCATCTGTCAATGTGCTAATAGTTGCTTCTATAGCAGCAGCAGGTTTAAGTCAAGAAAATTAAGCATTTGGATGATTCACTGCCACATCAGCTGTTGTCGTTTGCATTTTACTTTTGCTCATTATCTTTATTAGGTAAAAGCATTGAACATCATGTTGCTTATTCAAAGCAATTACTGAGCGAGGGAGGAAAAACAAAATCTGCACATAGTATTCTAGAGACTAATAAATGAATAGGCAAAGAGAAAAGCTATTTTAAAAGTAAGTTTTATTTTGGTATATTTTGGAATTAAGATTTTTAAATAATAGATTTTAAATATGGGTTGACACATAGAATTCAGATTATTATACCAATTGACTGCCTCCTTTTTCATGGACTTAACTGAGAGTTGGACTGTGAAGAAGGCTGAGTGCTGAAGAATTGATGCTTTTGAACTGTGGTGTTGGAGAAGACTCTTGAGAGTCCCTTGGACTGCAAGGAGATCCAACCAGTCCATTCTGAAGGAGATCAGCCCTGGGATTTCTTTGGAAGGAATGATGCTAAAGCTGAAACTCCAGTACTTTGGCCCCGTCATGTGAAGAGTTGACTCATTGGAAAAGACTCTGATGCTGGGAGGGATTGGGGGCAGGAGGAGAAGGGGATGACAGAGGATGAGATGGCTGGATGGTATCACTGACTCGATGGACGTGAGTCTGAGTGAAGTCCGGGAGTTGGTGATGGACAGGGAGGCCTGGCGTGCTGCGATTCATGGGTTCCAAAGAGTCGGACTGAACTGAATTGAACTGAACGTGAATTATTCTTAAAAAGTGATCAAACAAAATTTTTATAGCATGTCATATTTCACTTGCCCCTGACAGTCTCCATTCTTTCATAATATGACCTTTATATTCTAGCTGAGATAGATCAGTAAATGTTTCATTCTGGGATGTTTCTGTGCCTATCTAAAGCTTCCATCTCAAGATAATCAAAATTTCAAATACATAATTTCTTCAAGAGTTTATATAAATGTCACTGCCTCTGTGAAATTACATTGACATGAATGATGAGTAAGTATTTAATAAAGTTAGTGACAGATTTAAATAATGGGAACAGAGACAGATATATAGACAATGAAACCTACTCTGAGACTGAATCTGAAATTAAGAATAGAGTGGTCAAAATAATATCCAATGGATGAATGATAGTGTGTCTGTTTTAAAGAAACCAATACAGCATTGTAAAGTAAAATAAAGTAAAAAAAAAAATAATAAAGAATAAACGCCCCCCCCCCAAATTAGGAGAAAAATATAGTCTTTATCAACTTTAACTGCCTTACATATAAAAATGCTGATTGCCTTTTTAAAAAGTGTTTATATGGATTTGAAAAGATATTCTTAGCTATCTAATTTCAGTCACAAGTCAAAAAAGTGGAATTCCCCAACTTTATACTCCTATTTTTAACATTTGCCCAATACACGCTACTCCTATACTTTCACTGATCCCTGGACCTGTTTGTCAATTCCTTGTTGGGAATTGGTGGTGCTGAACTGTATGCTTTTTATCACGGTATAGAGTAGACACTCAAAATTTACAAAGAGAGTGAATGAGTGAATGAACAATAGGTTGAAAGACTTAAAGTCAACTATTCTTTTATTTGTATATTATTACATTCCCTTAACTAACAAGGGAGCAGAATCAGGTAGATTGGACTCTAAAAAGTCAGGATTATAGGCTAAATTATAAGCAGTCTTAGCAATCCAGGTACATATAGGAATGTCCATCATTTAGACTCAAATATACACATAATACAATCAAAACTTTCAAATAATGTAGCTTCTGTGGTCATTGGCTGTAATGTTGAAAGGTGAACAGATGATGCTTTACTAGATGGTATACACCCTGATGGACAGTGGTCCAAAAATGTGTGAATATTTCCATGTCTGTCCCTGTACCCTTGATACAAATTTATTTATACCAGAGAACCTGGTATCTTTCCTAAATTTTCAGACATTTTTTAAAAGGAAAATGCATAATGTAATATTATATACCTTTAAGCAGACATAACAATTTAGTCTGCAGAGATGTTCTGGAATAGAACATCCAATGTAGCTTAAGAAGGTGAGTTAGTGAGTTTTGGTGTTTCTTTAGGCCAGTTCTAAATGAAAAAAAAAAAAAATCCAGAAACAAAACACAAGATAAAACAGTTAATGAATAAAATAATCACTTAGCTGTATAAACTGATGAGCCACACATGTTTGCCAACATTTTCTCCCTATTTTATACTTTACAGACACAATAGGGACATACTCAACCAACATATTCAACAGTCTGACAACATTTTATTGTAGACTGTATACACTACAGTCTACAATACACTGTATACACTACAGTCTACAATACACTGTATACACTGTATTCAAAAATAAATCTACAAGTTCTATGTAGTTATGTATATGCATATACACATAAATATACACATGCGTATACACATTATACACATATGTATACACGGACATACACACACTCAAGAAAGATGAATAGCAGATAAAGTCTTAAGTGTAAGGACTATATCCATTTCCTGTAGGACTTGTAACAATTAGCCTCTCAATTAATTGTAACAATTATCTCATAATACAGATGCTTAAAGGATGTGACCGCTCTGCTGTATTCTAATGTAGCTTTTAGTTCTTTTAGTGTTAAAGTTTGGGGCTGCCGTCTATGGGGTCGCACAGAGTCACACGTGGCTGAAACGACTTAGCAGCAGCAGCAGCCACATAGGTTTGTTTTTTTTGTTTTGTTTTTTTTTTTTTACTTTATTTTACTTTACAGTACCGTATTGGTTTTGCCATACATTGACATGAATCCACCACGGGTGTATACATAGTTCTTTTAAAAAACTTTACAATTCTATCTCCTACAAGTAACTACTATGTTATCCTGAGGCAAAAGCATGAATCATCAGTTTGTGAAAATGCAGCTAAGTAATTACATAATTATCCAAAGTAGGGAAAAATAACTCCTTAGCTAAACGGGAAGAAATACAGCAAAATGTATTGTTATAGCAGCTATGGGCTTCCCTGGTGGCTAAGAGGTTAAAGCGTCTGCCTCCAATGCAGGAGACCCAGGTTTGATCCCTGGGTCGGGAAGATCCCCTGGAGAAAGAAATGGTAACCCACTCCAGTATTCTTGCCTGGAGAATCCCATGGATGGAGAAGCCTGGTAGGCAGCTATAGTTTGGTAATGAATGCACTTCCCCCACCGCCCCCGCCCCCTCACCAAGACCATAGCATCTCTCTGACTCCAACATATAAGCAAATTTTCAGATATTCCAATTTTACCTGTAGCCCTCAGTGAGGTTGTCCAGCCTACCACATGTGATCATTCAGGCTTTCCACTGGCATGGGTGTGCCCCAAATCTTTCTTTGGAATCCACCAAAGAAATATGATTTTGTTTCAGCAATACTTTTTTTGCCTGAGGTGGGCTCAATTTCATATTATTTCTGAATTAGAATCTACTATATTACAATTCCACTTAATACATTTTCTCATGTCTTCCTTGTAGCAAATCTACCAGGTAGCTGTTATTTCTATTGTAAAGAGAAATGAAATTGGGCTTTGAAACACTGACTAACTAGTTAAATTCTCACATTTTTATAAGTCACAGATAAGAGATTCAAAATTAAGTAAGGATTCTTCTGAAATGAGCTTAGAGTTGGATCATTCTCCTCCTATTTGCAGCTTTGGAGTGATTTCTTTTGAGAATGTCCCTGTCTGGGACCTGAATATGCCAGAAACACTAGTGCCATCTATGAATGGATACTGTCCTATTTTAAAGACTTGCAAACCTCCTCCTCTCATTTTCCCCTTTGCCCTACATGGAGTTGACCAGATAAGGGTTTTACCCAAGGAGCTCCAAGACTCACACCAGTGGAGTCATGGTCCTTGCAGCATGGCCAGAAAAACAGATATTTCTCACTATCTAGCATATTATTTCTTTCACAAGATGCTTGAATTTGGACTATGAGGATGGTGAACGTGCGTTAGACACTCAGTTGTGTCTGACTCTTTGCAACTCCATGGACTTGTAGCCCACCAGGCGCCACTGTCCATGGGATTCTTCAGGCAAGAATACTGGACTGGTTAGCTATTCCTTTCTCCAGGGGCCTTTCTAACCAAGGGATCAAATCCAAGTCTCCTGTATTGCAGGAAAATTCATTACCATCTGAGCCACTAGGGAAGCCCTTCAGAATGGTAGCAACACTTTGATTTGGGGTTACTTTCACTCATTTTAGACACAGGACAAGCGCAGGCCTCTGAGCTAGAGTTCATCCGTCACCTTGTACTTAAGGCTCTTGCTTCTTGCCTATCTATGATCTGACCTTGGTGCTAACTTCAGTCTACAATGGCAGTAATAAAAGGGTCCTAAAAGCATCTTTAATCCTGCAGGCCCCCACCACTGACACCTAAGTCACTATATCATATTCACAGGCTCTATGTCATATGCCAGGCAGTCCTGTGGAAGAGTCATGCTTGCCACATTCTATGGCTCTTAAGACCTTTTCTCTTTAATGCCAATGGACATATAACTGTTGTCCTCCTCTGACTGATTCATATAGAGATTTTGTACTCCATGAAGTTGGCCTTAAGAATCACCAGATAAGAGAAGGATTTTCCTTGAACAAAGAGCATTGTGTGGAAGGAAGGGTGTGTGGTTAGTATTGAGAGTGATCATATTCTATAGAATGCAGGCCTAAAGAGTTCAGGAGATGACATTTGAAGAACATGTTGTTCTAAGTTTGTGGTAAGAAATTCTGCACAGTCAATTTAAAATGACCAGAAAACAAAATATAGTTTACATTTTCCCTCACACCCCAAGTAAGACATGCATTTGTGGTCTTCACCAGTGAAGCACAGAACACTTTGAGAGTGTTACTGCAAGTCAATAATAATTGCGGCATAAAGTATGATGTCGTTACATCTTATGAGTAATGATACAGCCAGCTTGAAATAAACGGCAGAGGTAAGGGGCTCTTTTGTTTCAAAACAATGTAGTTCCAAAGAGCCATGGACTCCTGACTAATAACAGTTTTGCTATGTTTTCTTGAGGTGAGAGAAGTGAAATTAGCCAGGAATGGCAAAACTGACAATAAAGAATAGAAATAGTTGGTCCCTCAGTTCAAGAACTACAGACAGGAAGAGTTAGTGCTGGGTATGTTCCCTAGTTGGACTGAAACCAAAAACTTCTTTTAAATCCAATGTTTTAAATTTTCTACTGACAAACCCCTGTACTTCATGTAGACTCATGAATTTTTAATATAGCTCTTATTCAAATTGTGAATATATACGGTGGCCTCACAGATATTATTTTACCAAGGTCTAAGAGGCCCTACTGGTTGCCTCATCCCAGGATACCGCCTTACCTAGCTTTCTGTGTCTTGCCATTTAGATACCTGCTCCCTCCCTGACACTACTTCTAATGTAGTTACTGCTTTGTATATCAATTAATGCCACTGAAATGGCAAAGCTGTCACAAGAGTCATTTATTCTGAATTATATGAGTCAAGAAACATTCATATTTTTTAATCACTAATATTTTAAAGAAGTTTCCATGAGTCGTCTTCCCTTTAATATTCTCCCACACCTTTCTAGGACTGAGTTTCAAGCCTGTAAGATGGGTCAGAATAAAAAAGCCCTAAGCAGCTTGTATATTATTTTGCAGTTGCCTCAGAAATGTCATCAAGTCATGAAGCCTCAAGACAGAAAGTCATCTTTGTTACTGATAACCACTAGGTTAAAGGTTACTAATTCTTACCTCACCATCAGGAAGAATTACTGATCCAGTCTCAGTCATAGACAGACAGTGGCTGGTCTTTTGACATGACAGAATGCCGGGTAAAATCTAAGACATGAAGTGTGCACTTCCTGAAGGGCACCTCTATGAAACAGAAAAATTACAAGGCTGAGCCACACTTGCTCAGCATCCTATTCTAATTCACCTGTCAGGTACCTCACCTGTTTTCCCTTGAGGATACCAGTGAGGGTCAGAGGGGCCAGAAGTGTGACTACTTGATGTCTCTCTGAATGGCTTCAGAATTTCCATCTGGAGACTAAAACTATTAAAATACATTGATAGCAGCACTAGTAATCAAACTTGGACATACTTAAAAGTGGAAAAAGTACATAAATCTTTCTTTTACGACAGCAAAAGGCTAAAGTAACCAACACTTATTTGTGATTCCACTTTGTGCCATAACCTTCATCTGTGAAAGAGTAACATCTCAAAGAACCACATTGCTAGAGGTGTAAAATGAAACAATAATTGCTAAAAAACTTCCTGAAAATAATGTGAGAAGATTATTACTATGATAACAGAAGCTACTGGAAATATTGGATGAGAAAGAAAAGGGAAGTATTATTGACTTCAATTCTGATTCTAGATGAAGATGCTGGCACGATATAGCAGTACAATGAAACAATGAACCAAAGAAAACAAAAAAGAGTTTAAACTGTAGATTTCAATTGCCATTGTAAAAATCCCACCCCCTGCCCCCGTCTGCTGATTTAGTTAGCATATAGTGAAGTGGCTCAGTTGTGTCTGACTCTTTGTGACACCATGGACTGTATAGCCTACCAGGCTCCTCTGTCCATGGGATTTTCCAGGCAATAGTCCTGGAGTGGATTGCCATTTCCTTCTCCAGGGGATCTTCCCAACCCAGGGATCGAACCCATATCTCTCACATTGTAGACAGACGCTTTACTGTCTGAGCCACCAGGGAAGTCTATAGTTAGCATAGCCTATATCAAAGCTCATGTCTGCATTCCACAGAGCCACAGGAATAAGGAATAGTAATCTCTGAACTATGGGAGGCATTGTAACAGAAAACTTGAAAATGAACTGGTGGCTAGTACCATACAATTAAATTCCCCAAATAGCCCTAAAATATGGCTTTAAAATTTGTCTGCTGTGATCACATTTGCAAAGAGGCAAATTAGTCAAAATTAAGCCTTTTTCTGCACTTCCATGCACCCTCTGTCAACAGCATGCTAGTGAAAAGAATCATCAACGTGGCAACTGTGGTTCAACGAGGAATAATTACATAAGAAATACGTTAAATGGCTTTGTTTCCCTGGAAATGTTTTTCCCTTCAAGCAAGCTATTTTTTAATCCTGGATTGAGAATTTTAGTGATTGTCTTTGAAAGCTTTACAATCCTAAGAGTACCACTAGAATAAATCACTGTAAATCTGGGTATAAACTGCTGATTCTTCTCTAATAATCCTAAATCTCATAGTAAAATAGTTGCATTATAGGATAGCAAGTCTAAATGAATATACAGCATAACGTTGTCATCAAATGCCAATGAAACATGATTAAGCATGAAATATTGATAATGAGGTTGTCTCTCAATTTTTACCAATTCTACTGACATAGAATGAAAAAAAAAATAAGACAACTTACTGTAGAAGCAATAAGCAGCTGAAAATTATTACAAGGGAAAATTTAAAAATACATCACCAATTAAAGGAATTTGTCATGTATCTTAGCATAATATAATTTTAATGATGAGGAGTCTACTTGGCTAAAATCTCTAACAGAAGGTGTTATGTAGTTAGATGGTGATAATGACCCTTATTGTTTTCTTTTTAAAGAAGCCATGCCCAAAAAGGAAGATTAATGCAGTTCCACTGTGATATGTGCTGTTTATATTCCTCGTGCCTGATCATTTAATTGATATTAAAAATATCTTGAACTCTATTCATTAGGCAATTATTTTTCAAATGAAATAAAAATTAGGACAGATTTATCTTGTCATAGCAAGATGTTTAATGGAAAATCTCTAACTGCAATTTTTTAACTTTCCAGTCATGTGCATTTAAATGAAATTTCTTTGAGAGAACAGAGATTAAGGTAAGCCATTTTTTTTCTTAAATACAACAGATCTGGCTATCAAATATAGTAACAGGTGTTCTTGCAACCAAAACAGAGTAAGAAAATTCACAGGAGACATAGTCAATCTTTTGGTTTTCTTATAGTACTAACTGAAACAAATATTACTAATTTAACAAGGTATAGGTTAAATGTATTACTAGAAACTTGGAAGATTGTATTGAATTATAAATGGCTTTAAGTATATTAAAAATGCATATCTGCAACATGATTTTTCTGAATTATTACCTCATTATGCTTATGCTTAGACCACCAATCCAATTTTATTGTAAATAATAACAGCTGATTTATAAAAAGATAAATCTGACCAACTCCCATTTTGTAACTCATTTTCTTACAAAAGATTTTCTTTACAAGAAGTTTACAAATAATACTTTCAGTTCATTTTTCTCCCCCTAGGTCACACATTTAAATCTCTACTCTTCAGAGAAGCAGTGGTGGCTTTAAAAGATGTGGGCATATAATATTGTAAGGAGGAAACATTTTTTCCTTGACTCTTAACGTCCATGGCTGAGTCTGAAGAATAAGCTAATAATAGGAGAAAAGTCAAATTA
The DNA here is from genome assembly GCF_042477335.2 of Ovis canadensis. Taxonomy (NCBI): domain Eukaryota; kingdom Metazoa; phylum Chordata; class Mammalia; order Artiodactyla; family Bovidae; genus Ovis; species Ovis canadensis. The sequence continues at coordinate 68,802,753 of NC_091250.1, forward strand.
AGAGGAGAAAACACAAGTTTTGTGTGACACAGGGGCCTTCATAAGGAAATGATGATCCAAAGAAGCAGTTAAATCTGAGTATTTTATTCTAGGTTTGATGAAGAATGGACAGTCATGAAGGAATATGACAGGTTAGGAGTATAAGGTTATTACAGTAAACAGTAGCAGGAAAGGGGTGGGAGTGGGACTTAGGAAGGCCTGTAAGTCAGGAAGAATCCTGACATCTCTTGGCATCTCTTTCTTTGATGATAAGGATTTGCCTTTCCTCTGGGTATAGGAAAAGTATGCCTTACATGAAGATTTAATGACCTGTTTCAGAAGAAAAGGGTGATGAAAGGGAGGTCAGTGATCTTCCTGCTTCTGCCATTTTCGCAAACTTTTTCAGCTTAAGATATTCAATATGGCAAAGTGCCATATTTTGGAGTAGCATGTCCTGAACTCCATCAACATCACACGTCCCTTCTGTGACTCTTGCACTTATGAAAAAAGGAGAGAAGACTGTTTGGCAAAGTAATGAGACATCTGTATCTTTTCCATGTTTAACAGAAAAAGCAGAATCTGCTGATGATAGAAGACTCGGCCACTTAGTTTCAGCCCTATCCCTCTAATTTAAGCCCACTTCTGCATCTCCTGCTCTCTTGTCACCACCTGGAAGCCTCGCTGTACTGCAGCTTTTCATAATGCATGGCCATTTTTGCATGCTTCTTTTCAAACCAGTTAAAATATTAAGAACATCTTAAGTAAAACACTAAGAAATTTTTATTATCTTCTTCATTCCTTTAGCCTTTAGGTTTCACTGATATCTCAGTTGGTAAAGAATCCACCTGCAATGCAGCAGACCCCAGTTCAATTCCTGGGTCGGGAAGATAAGCTGGAGAGAGATAGGCTACCCACTCCAGTATTCTTGGGCTTCCCTTGTGACTCAGCTGATAAAGAATCTGCCTGCAATGCAAGACACCTGGATTTGATCCCTGGGCTGGGAAGATCCCCCGGAGGGGGAGAGGCTACCCACTCCAGTATTCTGGCCTGGAGAATTCCATGGACTGTATAGGCCATGGGGTTGCAAAGAGTCAGACATGACTGAGCAACTTTCCCTTAGTCTCTAATAAACATATAATTTACTTTCTTTCCTGTCAAATAAATATTGCACTGGGTAGGTTTAAAATATCAGAAAACCTTTATTTCAACTATCACAATAAGAGAGAGAGACTATCATAATAATAAAAAGAGAGGGAACTCAGAACTCAACTCTGTTGAAATAAAAGATGGAGGAATTCTTAAAGGTAAAGAACAATATTGCATAGGAATCTGGAATACTAACTAGGTACATGAAAGAAGTTAAATTGGAAGTGGTCAAACAGGAGATGGCAAGAGTGAACATCAACATTTTAGGAATCAGTGAACTAAAATGGACTGGAATGCACAAATTTAATTCAGATGACCATTATATCTACTACTGTGGGCAAGAATCCCTTAGAAAAAATGTATTAGCCCTCATAGTCAACAAAAGAGTCCAAAATCCAATACTTGGTTGCAATCTCAAAAATGATAGAATGATCTCTGTTCACTTCCAAGGCAAACCATTCATTATCACAGTAATCCAAGTCTATATCCTACCAACTAATGCCAGAGAAGCTGAAGTTGAATGGTTCTATGATGACCTATAAGACCTTCTAGAACTAACACCAAAAACAAGATGTCCTTTTCACCATAGGGGATTGGAATGCAAAAGTAGGAAGTCAAGAGTAACAGGTAAGTTTGGCCTTGGAGTACAAAACTGAGCAGGACAAAGTAACAGAGTTTTGAAAGAGAACACACTGGTCATAGCAAATACCCTCTTCCAACAACAGAAGAGACAATTCTACATATGGACATCACCAGATAATCAATACCTAAATCAGATTGATTATATTCTTTGCAGCCAAAGATGGAGAAGCTCTATACAGTCAGAAAAATAAGACTGAGGGCTGACTGTGGCTCAGATCATGAAATCCTTATTGCAATATTCAGACTGAAACTGAAGAAAGTAGGGGAAAGCTCCTAGGCCATTCATGTATGATCTAAATTAAATCCCTCATAATTATACAGTGAAGTGACAAACACATCCAGCTGATTAGATCTGATAGACAAAATGCATGAAGAACTATGATGGAGGTTCCTGACAATATATAGGAGCTTGTGAACAAAACCATCCCCAACAAGAAGAAATGCAAAAAGGCAAAATAGTTGTCTGAGGAGGCTTCACAAATAGCTGAGAAAAGAAGAGAAGTGAAAGGTAAAACAGAAAAGGAAAGATATATCCATCTGAATTGAGAGTTCCAAAGAATAGCAAAGATAGGTAAGAAAACTTTACCAAGGGATCAATTCAAAGAAACAGAGGAAAACAATAGAATGGGAAAGGCTAGCAATTTCTTCAAGAAAATCAGAGATACCCAAGGGAACATTTCATGTAAAGATGGGCACAATAAAGGACAGACATGGTACAGAACTAACAAAAGCAGAAGATATTAAGAAAATGAAAGTGAAAGCGAAGTCGCTCAGTTATTTCTGACTCTTTGTGACCCCGTGGACTGTAGTCCACCAGGATCCTCCATCCATGGAATTCTCCAGGCAAGAATACCGGAGTGGGTTGCCATTTCCTTCTCCAGGGGATCTTCCTGACCCAGGAATTGAACCCAAGTCTCCCGCAATGCAGGCAGGTGCAGGCAGACGCTTTAACCTCTGAGTCACCAGGGAAGCCCAATATTAAGGTGTAGGTGGTAAGAATAATAAGGAATAGGTGGTAAGAATACACAGAAGAACTATACAAAAAAGATCTTCATGACCCAGATAACCATGGTGATGTGATCACTCACCTTGAGCCAGACATCCTGGAATACGCAGTCAAGTGCGCCTTAGGAAGCATCACTAGGAACAAAGCTAGTGGAGGTGATAGAATTGCAGCTGAGCTATTTCAAATACTAAAAGATGCTGCTGTGAAAGTGCTACACTCAATATGCCAGCAAATTCGGAAAACACAGAAGTGCCTATAAGACTGGAAAAGTTCAGTTTTCAATCCAATCCAAAAGAAAGGCAATGCCAAAGAATGTTCAAACTACCGCATAATTACATTCATCTCACACATTAGCAAAATAACTCTCAAAATTCTCCAAGCTAGGCTTCAACAGTTCATGAACTGAGAACTTTTAGATGTTCAAGCTGGATTTAGAAAAGGCAAAGGAACCAGAGATCAAATTGCCAACATCCGCTGGATCATAGGAAAAGCTAGAGAGTTTCAGAAAAAACATCCACTTCTGCTTCATTGACTAAAGGCTCAAGCCTTTGATTGTGTGAATCACAACAAACTATGGAAAAGTCTTAAAGAAATGGGAATACCAGACCACATTACCTGCTTCCTGGAAAATTTGTTTGCAGGTCAAGAAGCAACAGTTGGAACCAGACATGAAACAGTAGACTGGTTCCAAATTGGGAAAAGAGTATGTCGAGGCTGTACACTGTCACCCTGCTTATTTAACTTATATGCAGAATCAAACAAAATGCCCAGCTGGATGAAGCACAAGCTGGAATCACGATTGCCAGAAGAAATATCAATAATCTCAGATACACAGATGATACCACTCTCATGGCATAAAGCAAAGAGGAACTAAAGAGTCTCTTGATGAAAATGAAAGAGAAGAGTGAAAAAGATGGCTTAAAATTCAACATTCTGAAAAGAACATCATGGCATGTGGTCCCATCACTTCAAGGCAAACAGATGAGGAAACAATGGAAACAGTGAGATTTTTTTTTTCTTTTTCTTGGGTTCCAAAATCATTGCAGATGGTGGCTGCAGACATTAAATTAAAAATGCTTGTTGTTTGGAAGAAAAGCTATAACAAACCTTGACAGCAAAGCAGAGACATTACTTTGCTGACAAAGGTCTGACTAGTCAAGGCTATGGTTTCTTCAGTAGTCATGTATGGATGTGAGAGTTGGACCATAAAGAAGTCTGAGTGCTGAAGAATTGATGCTTTTGAACTGTAGTGTTGAAGAAGGCTCTTGAGAGTCCCTTGGACTGCAAGAATAAACCAGTCAGTACTAAAGGCAATCAATCCTGAATATTCATTGGAAGGACGGATGTTGAAGCTGAAACTCCAATACCTTGGCCACCTGATGCAAAGAACTGACTCATGAGCAAAGACCCTGATGCTGGGAAAGATTGAAGGCAAGACGAGAAGGAGACAACAAAGGATAAGATGGTTGGATGGCACCACCAACTCGATGGACATGAGTTTGAGCAAGCTCTGGGAGTTGGTGATGGAACTGCAGTCCATGGGGTTGCAAGAAGTTGGACATGACTGAGCAATGAACTAAACTCACTGAGAGGAGTTTGCCCTTACATTCCCAGAGCACACTGGGTGGTGGGAGGTTTGTTAATGGGACGTTTGTGTTTGGTAATTGGTCCTTATGGAGTTATAATTCCATCTTCCCACAGAGGCTGAGGGATAGTGATATTATCTTTTTTTGTATTATCATTTTTGATTATTATATTCCAAAGGAACTTCTCTTATATCTTTGTTAAAGAGATTCTTGTGTTGTAAAACTCATAACAGTGTGGCAGTACATGTTATCCCAAAGGAATAGAGAAGAATTTATAATGGCAACTTTTCTACAGTAAATGCTCGAAGGTAAGGGAGCTCAGGGGCTTCTAGGGTTGGAAAAATCCATCTAAGCTTTAGCTAAATTGAGGGAGTATGATCTGAAGTTACTGTAGCCATCTCAATCTATGACAGAAGAGCCCATCTAAGGAGAATAAGGATGGGAAAAAGTGCATTCTAGAACTATTCTTTGAATATTTATGCAGCAATATCTAAAAAGGTTTTATGTGGACTTTTCATTAATATTAAGTTATAAACTTCATATTTGCTTTGTAATTTGGATTTTCTGCCACCTAACATTAAAAGACACCTAAATAATGTCCCACAGATATAATCTCATGTGCAGTATTCCCATACTGTGTTATGTCTCTAATAAACTGCAACCTCACTACTTCTAAGAGATAGGGAAAAAAAAGAAAAACATTCATCTGATTTCCTGTTTCCCAATTATAACAAAATCAGTGATATGTAAAAAGTAAAACAACTATATTATATAAAAATAAATGAAGATAAAGATTTCTTCTCTTCTTATACATTGATATAACCTTAAAATGAATATGTACCCTAAATGCAGTGGAGATAGCGTTTTACATGTTTATGCAAAGCTGTGTAAATTGCCCTCTGTGGATTCAAGATCATGCTTAGAAGCTTACCGATGGACAAGAAAGGAGGCCATTAAAATGCATTACCAAAGAATAAGACCAACCATCACTTTTTAAAAATCACCATAGGTTACATTCAAATCAAGTAGGGTTTTTCAAGTTAAGGATTTCCTTTACTTTTATAAGTGGAACCACTATAAGAATTTATTAACCTTTGTCCAAAGTTTGCTTCTAACTTGGGTTGAGGTGTACACTGTTTTTCTAAACTACAGTGTAAGACAAATACAGAATCTCATACATCTGGTGAACAAAATAACATACATGTGTAATTAAATGAATTTTGTGATTACGGGAACAAAAGAAATTTTACTTGTAAGTGCAAAGTAAAATGCTGTAATGAACATCACAATGTGCACTAAATGGAAAAAAAAATAAAGTGTTTTATAGACAAGTAACAGAGGCTTAGGGAATGTTTTTTAGCTTTAGAAACAGCAAAAGCCAAACTGGAGAAGTGTAAATTCATGAAGACAGAGGCCTCTGGAAGAAATATGAAGAGTGGTACAGTCAAATCAAATCATTTTTTAAAGAGTTATACAGGAAAATAAATCTTTGGGCTGTAGTTTTGATCCTAGGATGAAATTAATGAGAAGCTATTATTAATTTTATTATTAAATGAATCATTATAATGATTTGGTTATGCAGTTATTGCCTGTCATTTGCCATATTGCAGACACAAGGAGCAAAATAATGAGAAGAATAAACTGAAGTATCTGCCTTCATGCAATTATATGCTAGTGAAAAAATACAGAAAAAAACAAGTGAATGTTTATATTGCATAGTGATAAGTAATATTAAGAGAAATAAGACAAGCTAAGGGAAGAGAGAATGAACTAGGGTGATACTTTATCTGGATAAGATGATCAGATATTTCAAGGAAGATAAATTTTCAGAGAAATTCAAATGTATAAGGGAATGGGATATGTGGCTATCTAAGGCAAGAACTTCAGACGGAAGAAAGTAGCAAGCAATGTGAGACGCATTTACATAAACACCAAAAGGCCAAAGTAGTCACGGCAAGCAGAGCAAAGGACAGAGTGAGAGGAAGTTAAGCTGCAGTTAGATGCAAGAGCTCGGCCATGTGGAGCCATGTTCTCTTCGGTATCACTCATCCACTTGTCCTTAGCTATCCAAGCCCTACGCAGTGCATGAGCTGATGATTTCTATCGTGAGGTGAGAAGCTATGCAGTGTCTCTGGGTACAAACTCTGCTGAGTGGTCGACACGCAATGCAGTGGCAATGCCGATGACAGAGAGTTTTTCTGGTGGTTTCTTACTACCAGAAGAAGTAAGAAGTAAGATGGTTTCTACCCCATCTTACTCTATCCAGGGCCATCTTTGATCCTGTTCCTCACAGCCTGAATAGCAGCAAGATGGCTTTACCTTCAAAAAACAACCTAGCTTCGTGTATTTTCTCCATTTTTACTACTCACTCAAGTCACCCTCACCTCTCTATCCCTAGATGTTCCTCTTCAGTTGGTTTTCCACAGAACAGGCATCAGAACTTTAAGAGATATAAATGAATATATGATTCTCTGCTTCAAAATTTCCAAAGTTTCTCATGCATCATAGAATATAATCCAAAATGCTTCCCTACATACAGGCATTCCTGTATACAATGCCAACAGCATTCTATATGATCTGCCAGGTGCTAAGCTCACCAACTTTATCTGGAGCCTATTTCTCCTTCATCAACTAACTCCAGTTAGGCTCTCTTCCCTGTGTTTCCCAAACATATTGAGTTGTTTCTTCCTTGTGATCTTTAATTTGACCATACTACTCTTTGCCTAAAAAGCCCTTCCTAAAACAATCTGGAAAACTGTTTGCACAGCTGATTATGTCATTTTGTTTAGTCCAAAGCTCCTCTAAATGGATTTACTTTACAACCCAATTGAAACCAGCTTCCACACATACATCCCACTTTGTACTCATAAATTCAATATGTTATTAATAAAGATGGTGAAAATCTATGATGAAAATTACAGAAAGTTCATTTTCTACAGCCCAAAGACCTTGAGTCTTCCAGCATTGCAGTCATCATCAGCTTTTGTTGCTACTTTGTCTTCATCTTAATATTATCCTCATTTTAAGGTTGACAAATTCTCTTTATTTTTCTTTAAAGACTGAAATCATGTGCAAGGGAAACTGCAGTTTGACTTTCTCAAATCCTAAAGAAACAACTTGAATAGACCCAACACACAGCAGATATCTAATGATAAATTCTGATTCTGCATTCCTGTCAAATTAGGTATGCTTCTCTTTATCTTGTCACACTTCAGCTTCACATGAAGCAACAAAAAAATGGAGTGATATTATGAAATAGGTGACTTCAGGTCATATTATGAATAAACACCTCTTAATTTCACCTTCTGTACACACTTGAAGAAAGTCGGTCATTTACAAAGTACATACTTTCTATAGAAGTTGACATTTGATTTTGGCATTATACTAATACATACTCAGTTTGATTAAGGAATTAGAAATTTCCTTATGCTGTCTACCTCAGGTGACATTGAGGGCCATATGTGTAAAAATGAATGCACCAGAGTTAAGAAGTGATAGTCACATTAACAAAAATTCTGATAATGAGTCTTTAAGAGGTGTGCTTAGTGATTTACAAATACTATTGCAAATGGAAAATTTTAGGGACTTTCTCAGTCCCCACACACATCACGCTGGTGGTATTGTTCATCATCATGGTGGCCTGGCCTCTGGATATAGGAGTGAGTCTGTGATACAGGACTGGGCACTGTGGCACACAAATCATTTCATCCTTGTTAGTGATCCAGACACACTGTGAACAAAAGGTTTAGGCAAAGTTGGCTAATTTATAACACACACATATGCACACGCACTCATATATGCATATATGTATGTACATGTGTAAACATTTATACTTATATATGAACACACACATATTTGCACATGCTTGTGTGCATATGCACGCATGTATATATTCTAGAAGAAAGAGGGACATTGTCAAATTAGCAAACAAAAATAACCCTGTATCTCTGGAGTTGTTGGTCCCATTTTAGTACCAGGTGGAACAAGTCTGATAGAGAACAAAATGAACAGAAGTAAGTAGTTCTCGAAGATAATCAGCAGTGCTGGTGAGATCAGGAACACTCAAACACCACTGACAATTTTAGTCTTGGGCTCAACCTATATGGAAGGCAAACTACCTACCTTCCTTGGATATCTCAATTATGAGTAAATGGATCAGCCCCTCAAAAGAGCTCTTCTACTATAACACATTTGTGCTTATATTCTTCTATTGCTATCACCTAAATCCCTTTTAAAGTTGTTTTCTTCAATATTTAAAATGGAATGCTTATAAATATAAAAAGACAACTGACCTATGTTGAGAAAATTCTATATGCAGAACTGCCTAGCTACTATGCAAATTTTTCTCACAGAATCTTCCTGTAGCCATGTGTCATTTCTATTTTACAAATAATGTAACTGAGGCTTGGAGAGTTGGAGATGCTTCTCCAAAGTCAGAGAGCTTGGAAATAGTAACTCTCATGTCTATGTGTCTCAGAAGTGAGTTAAACTGCCTCTTTGTAGCACATGAAAAGCATATATGTACTATCAGTGAGAGATAATTACATATATCTCCACTTATCCAAAATATTTACAGTTAAGCAGAACTAACACTAACATATAAAAGTGTCCCAGAATAAATTATTCTCAAATAGGTACATTACTGATTCAAATATAAAACGTGCTATAAAAGAAAGAAGAACAATTTGTAAATTATTACAAAGGTAAAAACATCCTTCATAATATAGAGATTATTAAACTTTAAGTTCAGTTCAGTACAGTCACTCAGTCATGTCCCACTCTTTGATACCCCATGAATCGCAGCACGCCAGGCATCCCTGTCCATCACCAACTCCCGGACTTCACTCAGACTCAGGTCCATCGAGTCAGTGATGCCATCCAGCCATCTCATCCTCTGTCATCCCCTTCTCCTCCTGCCCCCAATCCCTCCCAGCATCAGACTCTTTTCCAATGAGTCAACTCTTCGCATGAGGTGGCCAAAGTACTGGAGTTTCAGCTTCAGCATCATTCCTTCCAAAGAAATCCCAGGGCTGATCTCCTTCAGAATGGACTGGTTGGATCTCCTTGCAGTCCAAGGGACTCGCGAGAATCTTCTCCAACACTGTAGTTCAAAAGCATCAATTCTTCAGCACTCAGCTTTCTTCACAGTCCAACTCTCCCATCCATACATGACCACTGGAAAAACTATAGCCTTGACTAGACCAACCTTTGTTGGCAAAATAGTGTCTCTGCTTTTCAATATGCTATCTAGGTAGGTGTTAACTTTCCTTCCAAGGAGTAAGGGTCTTTTAATTTCATGGCATCCATTGCCATCTGCAGAGATTTTGGAGCCCCTAAAAATAAAGTCTGACAATGTTTCCACTGTTTCCCCATCTATTTCCCATGAAGTGATGGGACCAGATGCCATGATCTTCATTTTCTGAACGTTGAGGTTTAAGTCAACTTTTTCACTCTCCACTTTCACTTTCAAGAGGCTTTTTAGTTCCTCTTCACTTTCTGCCATAAGGGTGGTGTTATTTGCATATCTGAGCTTATTGATATTTCTCCCACAATCTTGATTCCAGCTTGTCCTTCCTCCAGCCCAGAATTTCTCATTATGTACTCTGCATAGAATTTAAATAAGCAGGGTGACAATATACAGCCTTGATGTACTTCTTTTCCTATTTGGAACCAGTCTGTTGTTCCATGTCCAGTTCTAACTGTTGCTTCCTGACCTGCATACAGGTTTCTCAAGAGGCAGGTCAGGTGGTCTGGTATTCCCATCGCTTGAAGAATTTTCCACAGTTTATTGTGAGCCACACAGTCAAAGGCTTTGGCATAGTCAATAAAGCAGAAATAGATGTTTTTCTGGAACTCTCTTGCTTTTTCCATGATCCAGCGGATGTTGCCAATTTGATCTCTGGTTTCTCTGCCTTTTCTAAAATCAGCTTGACCATCTGGAAGTTCATGGTTCACGTATTGCTGAAGCCTGGCTTGGAGAATTTTGAGCATTATTTACTAGCATGTGAGATGAGTGCAATTGTGCAGTAGTTTGAGCATTCTTTGACACTGCCTTTCTTTAAGCTTTAAAGCTCTCATTAAATATTTAAAAGTCATAAAGTTAAAAGAATTTCTTAACTTTCTTTAGCAAATTGATGAACAATCTCAAAGATAATTGGAGTACTCAAAATGAGAAATTATAAAGGGTTAAATAATTCATAAATAGAACAGGATTTTACAGAAAAATGCCCATTTTAGTAATGCATTCATTTTAATGAATTGTGTGTTTTTAAAGTATATGAATTTCATTCTAAGGAAAATATAAAAAATTATACCATTTCTGATGAGAAAAATTCTTATTAGAAATTTATAAATATAATAGAAATCACTTAATATAATTATTTGTGAAATTAAACTATATCAAAATAAGATATCTTAATAAAATAAATCAGCTATACCTATATTTTGTATAGGCATCAAACAGTATCTCATAAATGAGGGGAAGGATCAAGTAGTCACTATGAGAGAGTAACCATATTACTTTTGAAATCAACACTATTGTGTAACAAACAGTTGTTAATTTTGAAGAAAAAGATAGCTGGTTGGAAACACAGTGGAATATCTCAGTCCACAACATAAATCTTTTTATCATAAGAATTGATAGGAATATAAATTACTTATATAATCACTGTAAATAATGTTTAAATTTAAAAACTCACTCCCTGTTCAATAAATGATATTGGTAAAACTGAAATAACCACCTGTGAAAGAAGGAACCTGAACTCCTGTCATATATCATAACACAAAAATCAATTCAAAAGGAATTAAATACTTGAAGGTAAGACCTGAAGCCACAACACTTATAGAACATAGGGGGATAAATTACTAGGCATTTCTTTGCAAAGACTTTTTTTTACAGTTGACAAAAACAAAGAAAACAAAAGCAAAAATAAACAGGTAGGACCATTTTAAACTAAAAAGTTTTTGCACCTTAAAGGAAGGCTTCCCAGTGGCTCAGTGGTAAAGAACTTGCCTGCCAATGCAGGTGACATGGGCTTGATCCCTAGGTTGGAAGATCGCTGCTTAAAGGAAGAAGTGGAAACTCACTCCAGTATTCTTGCCTGGATAATCATTACAGAGGAGCCAGGTGGGCTACAGTCCATGGGGTCACAAAGAGCTGGACATGACTGAGTGACTGAACAATACCAAAAAGGAAATCATCAACAAAATAAAAAGGTAACCGACAGACTGGCAGAAAATATTTGCAAACCACATATCCAATAAGAGGTATGTCCTTATATATATATATATTTTTTTTATTTAATATACAACTCATAAAACTCAATAGAGAAAAAAAAAAGACCAAAAAAAAAATCTCACATATAACCTGATTTAAAAATGGGGAAAGGATCTGAATAGACAATTTTCCAAAGAAAACATACAAATGGCCAATAGGTACATTAAAAAAATGCCCAACATCACTAATCATCAGGGAATGCAGATCAAAACCACACTGAGATATTATTTCATACCTGTTAGGATGTTTAGTATGAAAAAAATAAGAGATAAATGTTGGCAAGGACATGGAGAAAAGGGAGCCCTTGTTTACTCCTGGTGAGAATGTAAACTGGTGGAGCCACAAGGAAAACAGTATGGAGGGGCCATGAAATTAAAAACAGAACTGCCATATGATCCAGTAAACCCAGTTCTTAAACAATTATTTTGATCGATTTTATTCATGTTATTTTATTGATTTTAAATGATAAATATTATTTAATCAATAAGAAAAATTAAATCATTATTTTGAAAAATATCTGAATTCCCATCTTAACTGAAGCATTATTGACAATAACCAAGGTACAAAAACAACTTAGATGTCCATCGAGAGATGCAGAGATAAAGAAAATGTGGTATATATTTACAATGGAATATTATTCAGCCACTAAAGAAGGAATTCCTGCCTTTTGTGGCAACATGGATAGACTTTTGACAGCATTATGCAAAGCAAAATGTCAGACACACAAAGACAAATATTGTACACTGACACTATTATGTAGAATCCAAAAAAGCAAAACAAAAGAAAAAATGAAAAAAAAAATGAACTTATAGAAACAGAGTAGAATGATGGATGTCAGGAGCTGGGGCTGGAGGAAATAAGGAGAGGTTGGTAGAAGGATATAAACGGTCAGTTATAAGCTCAACAGAGTTTGAGACTCTAAAGTACAAAAAAAGAGCTTGTAGTTGATAACAGTGTAATGTATAACTGAAATTTGCTAAGAGAGTGCACTTAGAGAAAAAAAAAAAAAGGAAATATGTGAGGTGATGGATGTGTTAAAGAACTGGATGGTGGGAAACATTTCACAATTTTCAGTTAAGTTCAGTCAGTCAGGTGTGTCCGACTTTCTGCTACCCCCTGGACTGCAGCATGCCAGGCCTCCATGTCCATCACCAACTCTTGAAGATTACACAAACTCATGTCCATTGAGTTGATGATGCTATCCAATCATCTCATCCTCTGTCGTCCCCTTCTCCTCCTGTCCTCAATCTTTCCCAGCATCAGGGTCTCTTCAAGTGAGTCAATTCTTCGCATAAGGTGGCCAAAGTATTGGAGTTTCAGCTTCAACATCAGTCCTTACAATGAACACTCAGGATTGATCTCCTTTAGGATGGACTGGTTGGATCTTTTTGAAGTCCAATGGACTTTCAAGGGTCTTCTCTTACAAAAAAGTGGTGTCAATGAACTTATTTACAAACCTGAAACAGACTCACAGACTTAGAGAATGAACTTATGATTACCAAGCAGGGAAGGAAGTGGGGAGGGATACATTGAGAGTTGAGATTGACATGTACTCACTGCTATATGTAAAATAGTTAACCAACAAGGAACTACTATATAGCAGAGGGAACTCTGCTTAATACTCTGTCATAACCTAAATGGGAAAAAAATCGGAAAAAGAATAGATAACACATATCACTTTGCTCTACACCTGAAACTAACACAACATTGTTAATCAACAATGTTAATCAGTGTTAATCAACAATACTCCAATATAAATTTTTTTAAAGCTGAGAATAAAATGGAAATGGTTACTTATAAGTCATTGTAATAAATATGACAATAAAATCAGAAGGACGATTAAGTATAAAGGGGCAAGAGGAAAAAGTGAGATCTCCTTAAGAATAGTTTTAAACCATTCAATAAAGAATGCTATTTTTCCCATAAAAAAAAATAAAAGCACAGTTCAAAAGCATCAATACTTTGGCACTCAGCTTTCTTATAGTCCAACTCTCACATCCATATATGACTACTGGAAAAATCATTGCCTTGGACATGCAACAACAGGCTGGTTCCAAATAGGAAAAGGAGTACATCAAGGCTGTAGGTGGTCACCCTGCTTATTTAACTTATATGCAGAGCACATCATGAGAAATGCTGGGCTCGAGGAAGCACAAGCTGGAATCAAGATTGCCGGAAGAAATATCAATAACCTCAGATATGCAGATGACACCACCCTAATAGCAGAAAGTGAGAGGAACTAAAAAGCCTCTTGATGAAAGTGAAAGTGGAGACTGAAAAAGTTGGCTTAAAGCTCAACATTCAGAAAACGAAGAACATGGCATCTGGTCCCATCATTTCATGGGAAATAGATGGGGAAACAGTGGAAACAGTGTCAGATTTTATTTTGGGGAGCTCCAAAATGACTGCAGATGGTGACTGCAGCCATGAAATTAAAAGATGCTTACTCCTTGGAAGGAAAAGTTATAACAACCTAGATACCATACTGAAAAGCACAGACATTACTTTGCCAACAAAGGTCCATCTAATCAAGGCTATGGTTTTTCCAGTAGTCATGTATGGATGTGAGTTGGACTGTGAAGAAAGCTGAGTGCTGAAGAATTGATGCTTTTGAACTATAGTGTTGGAGAAGACTCTCGCGAGTCCCTTGGACTGCAAGGAGATCCAAGCAGTTAGTCCATTCTGAAGGAGATCAGCCCTGGGATTTCTTTGGAAGGAATGATGCTGAAGCTGAAACTCCAGTACTTTGGCCACCTCATGCGAAGAGTTGACTCATTGGAAAAGAGTCTGATGCTGGGAGGGATTGGGGGCAGGAGGAGAAGGGGATGACAGAGGATGAGATGGCTGGATGGCATCACTGACTCGATGGACGTGAGTCTGAATGAAGTCCGGGAGTTGGTGATGGACAGGGAGGCCTGGCATGCTGCAATTCATGGGGTCGCAAAGAGTCGGACATGATTGAGTGACTGAACTGAACTGAACTGAACTGACTAGACAGACCTTTGTTGGCTATGTGTATACACACACACACATATATATAAAATAATAAAAAACTACCTTAGATGCTCTAAATGTAATACAATTGTCAGTTATACCCTAATAAGGATGGAAAAATAAAAGGGCACATTTGCTAGTTACTGCCTCTCTTAAAGAAAAGCATACATAGCAAGAAAATTCAAGAAAATTTCATTTCTATGAAAAAAGTGCTAAAGTTACATGTAACAGGAGCTGTAGCAGTAGTACATAAGTCAGCACAGCCCTACTCTAACACTTTCCCACCACTTCTTTAAAGGCTACCTCAGGCAAGTTATGTTACCTCTCTCTGCCTCATTTTGTTCATTTATCAAATAGAGACAGTAACAATCCTTACTACAAAAGGGTACTGTGAAGATAAAATGATAAAATAAATGGTCTTTTAGCACAGGTCCTAGAACATTCTTCTTGTTCAGTAAGTATCCATTATCACTCCTGATACAATATAATCATGGAAATATGAACACAAAGTAAAGAATGAATAAAATGAATGATAATTACAAACTACATTAAACTTTTTTAAACATTCAGAAGTATTTTTCCAATACAGAAAATAATAGTAATTTTTTTTCACCTTAACATAATAATATTCCACTTGTTTCATGACTTATTGCCTGATAATTCTGACATATATCATGATTCTAGAATTTATAGTATCGGAGAAGGCAATGGCACCCCACTCCAGCACTCTTGCCTGGAAAATCCCATTGACGGAGGAGCCTGGTAGGCTGCAGTTCATGGAGTCGCTAAGAGTTGGACACGACTGAGCTACTTCACTTTCACTTTTCACTTTCATGCATTGGAGAAGGAAATGGCAACCCACTCCAGTGTTCTTGCTTGGAGAATCCCAGGGACAGGGGAGCCTGGTGGGCTGCCGTCTGTGGGGTCACACAGAGTCGGACACGACTGAAGTGACTTAGCAGCAGCAGCAGCAGAATTTATAGTATACTGTTTTTAAACTTCTCCTCTCAGAATTATTTCAGTGATTTATATTATAGACAAAGTACTGAACTAATCATTGTGGTATATGTTATTTTCCTAAAATATTTCCTTGCTGGCATCAGGCTTAGATATATGACTTACTTTGACCCATGGAATATGTTTCTTGCAAGCAGAAACTTTAGAGCCAAGTTCTCTTACTGCTCTGTCATGAGAACAATGCTCAAGCCAAAGGCTGCTTCCTCAGCTAGACTCCATGAGTGGAAATGGTGTAAATGGTGTGGAGCAGAACTGAAGCTGATCCATGCTGGATATTTAGAAGTAAACTGTTGTAAGCCATTATAATTTTTTGGTGTGCTTTCACCATAGTGTAATCTAGCTAGCATTTACTGAAATCATGAGTATGTCTACTAAATTTTCCATTTTTCCTAAATACCATTCTTCATTACCTGTTTGTGATCCTGCATCCACCTTGTCAGGAGCAGTAGAAAAATGACAGAGGAAATGCTCTATGTAGTAAGAGGAAAACCAGGACTGAACGCAAAGACCATAAGCCAAAGGAAGTTCACATGATCAAATGACCATATGCCCACAATCACTTATGATGAGCCCAATTCATCATTTGTCAAGCACCTACACTGGGGCAGGGATTTGGTGGAGCAGTGGGGAAACAGATGAATAACAGTCGTCATCCTCAAGGTTCTTTCAGCTTAAGAGAGAAGGCAAACTTGCAAAACAATACTAGGGGCAGAGTTTGGGGTTAATGACAGCACAGTGAAAAAAGTGGCCAACTTTATATAGCAGGTATACAAAGTATATAAGGTTGGAAGGAATCACAGTAATAAGTAGAAGTCAGATTACATACTTAAGGTGGGACATTGAAAACAAAATTACTGTATTTGGCAATTAGAATATCCGCAGAAGCACAGTGAGATACATTTTAGGATGGCTCTGGGGGCGATGGTCAGGTTTTAAGCGCAATGAGAAATAAATGGTGAAGGAAGTGAAAAAAAGTATGGCAATGATTTTTTGAATTTTTCCTTTTTTGATGATATTACACAGGGAAAGAAAAAAAAAAAAAAAGAACTGATGCTGACTAGAGGTAAAGCTATATCAAGACAATTGAAATAACCATTTCTTACTTACCCTGAAATTATACTTGCAGGAATTTACTGAAAGCAATAAACTGAAACAGAAAAATTCTAAATATACATTTATATGACATACATATTTCTTTTTTTACTTTTATTTTATTATTTATTTATTTTTAATTTATTTATTTTACTTTACAATATTGTATTGGTTTTGCCATATCAACTTGAATCCACCATGAGTATACATGTGTTCCCCATCCTGAACCACCCTCTCACCTCCCTCCCCATCCCATCCCTATGGGTCATCCCAGTGCACCAGCCCTGAGAACCCTGTATCATGCATCAAACCTGGACTGGCGATTCGTTTCACATATGACATTTTACATGTTTCAATGCCATTCTCCCATATCATCCCACCCTCACTCTCTCCCAGAGTCCAAAAGACTGTTCAATACATCTGTGTCTCTTTTGCTGTCTTGCATACAGGGTTATCGTTCAGTTCTGTTCAGTCGCTCAGTTGTGTCTGACTCTTTGCAACCTCATGAACCGCAGCAAACCAGGCCTCCCGGTCAATCACCAACTCCCTGAGTTCACCCAAACTCATGTCCATCAAGTCGGTGATGCCATCTAGCCATCTCATCCTCTGTCGTCCCCTTCTCCTCCTGCCCCCAATCCCTCCCGGTATCAGAGTCTTTTCCAATGAGTCAACTCTTCGCATGAGGTGGCCAAGTATTGGAGTTTCAGCTTTAGCATCAGTCCTTCCAATGAACACCCAGGACTGAGTTCCTTTAGGATGGAATGGTTGAATCTCCTTGCATTCCAAGGGACTCGCAAGAGTCTTCTCCAACAGCACAGTTCAAAAAGCATCAATTCTTCAGTGCTCAGCTTTCTTCACAGTCCAACTCTCACATCCATACATGACCACTGGAAAAACCATACCCTTGACTAGATGGACCTTTTTCGGCAAAGTAATATCTCTGCTTTTCAATATGCTATCTAGGTAAGTGTTACCTTTCCTTCCAAGGAGTAGGCGTCTTTTAATTTCATGGCATCCATTGCCATCTGCAGTGATTTTGGAGCCCCAAAAAATAAAGTCTGACACTGTTTCCACTGTTTCCCCATCTATTTCCCATGAAGTGATGGGACCGGATGCCATGATCTTCATTTTCTGAATGTTGAGCTTTAAGCCAACTTTTTCACTCTCCTCTTTCACTTTCATCAAGAGGCTTTTTAGTTCCTCTTCACTTTCTGCCATAAGGGTGATGTCATCTGCATATCTGAGTTTATTGACATTTCTCCCACAATCATGATTCCAGCTTGTGCTTCTTCCAGCCCAGCGTTTCTCATGATGTACTCTGCATATAAGTTAAAAAAGCAGGGTGACAATATACAGCCTTGACATACTCCTTCTCCTATTTGGAACCAGTCTATTGTTTCATGTCCAGTTCTAATTGTTGCTTCCTGACCTGTATACAGGTTTCTCAAGAGACAGGTCAGGTGGTCTGGTGTTCTCATCTCTTTCAGAATTTTCCACAGTTTATTGTGATCCACACAGTCAAAGGCTTTGGCATAGTCAATAAAGCAGAAATAGATGTTTTTCTGGAACTCTCTTGCTTTTTCCATGATCCAGTAGATTTTGACAATTTGATATCTGGTTCCTCTGCCTTTTCTAAAACCAGCTTGAACACCTTCTTTCTAAATTCCATATATATGCATTAGTATACAGTAATGGTGTTTTTCTTTCTGGCTTACCTCGCTCTGTATAATAGGCTTCAGTTTCATCCACCTCATTAGAACTGATTCAAATGTATTATTTTTAACGGCTGAGTAATATTCCATTGTGCATATGTACCACAGCTTTCTTATCCATTCATCTGCTGATGGACATCTAGGTTGCTTCCATGTCCTGGCTATTATAAACAGTGCTGCAATGAACATTGGGGTACATGTGTCTCTTTCTAGTCTGGTTTCCTCAGTGTGTATGCCCAGCAGTGGGATTGCTGGGTCGTATGGGAGTTCTATTTCCAGTTTTTAAAGTAATCTCCACACTGTTCTCATAGTGGCTGTATTAGTTTGCATTCCCACCAACAGTGTAAGAGGAACATTTTCTCCACACCCTCTCCAGCATTTATTGCTTGCAGACTTTTGGATAGCAGCCATTCTGATTGGGTATCTCATTGTGGTTTTGATTTGCATTTCTCTGATAATGAGTGATGTTGAGCATTTTTCATGTGTTTGCTAGCCATCTATATGTCTTCTTTGGAGAAATGTCTGTTTAGTTCTTTGGCCCACTTTTTGACTGGGTCTTTTATTTTTCTGTTTTTCTAGTCCCTCGGTCCTGGACACAGGAATCTGGTCGAAGGGCCCTCAGCCTGAGCTGAGGATTGGAGACTGATCACCTCCTCTTGACAGAGAACTCAAATTCTGGTTCTGGTCTGGTCTGATTTCTGGTAGGGCTGAGTTCCAGTCCTCCCTTCTCTGGAGGCCCAGGGAAAAGTCCCATGATGCCTGGGTAACTGTAGGTGGCAGGAGACATCTGTAAGGCCACCCCTTTTACCCCCTCCACCCACCTCCTCCTCCTTTTTCTTTCAACCTGGCTTCCTTTCCTCCCTTGCAATCTTTGATGTTAGTACCTGGATTCTTATATTTAAGGGCTTCCCTGGTGGTGCAGAGGTTAAAGTGTCTGCCTGCAATTTGGGAGACCTGGGTTCAATCCCTGGGTCAGGAAGATCCCCTGGAGAAGGAAATGGCAACCCACCCCAGTGTTCTTGCCTGGAGAATCCTATGGATGGAGGAGCTTTGTGGGCTAGAGTCCACGGGTTGCAAAGAGTTGGACATGACTGAGCGACTTCACTTTCACTTTATTTTTCTGGAATTGAGCTGCAGAGTTGCTTGTATAGTTTTCGGATTAATTCTTTGTCCATTACTTCATTTGCTATTATTTTCTCCCATTCTGAAGGCTATCTTTTCACCTTGCTTATAGTTTTCTTTGTTGTGCAGAAGCTTTTAATTTTAATTAAGTCCCATTTGTTTATTTTTGCATTTATTTCCAATATTCTGGGAGGTGGGTCATAGAGGATCCTGCTGTGGTTTATGTCATAGAGGTTTTGCCTATGTTTTCCTCTAGGAGTTTAACAGTTTCTGGTCTTACTTTTAGATCTTTAATCCATTTTGGGTTTATTTTTGTGTATGGTGTTAGAAAGTGTTCTAGCTTCATTCTTTTACAAGTGGTTGACCAGTTTTCCCAGCACCACTTGTTAAACGATTGTCTTTTCTCCATTGCATATTCTTGCCTCCTTTATCAAAGATAAGGTGTCCATAGGTGCGTGGATTTATCTCTGGGCTTTCTATTTTGTCCCATTGATCTATATTTCTGTCTTTGTGCCAGTGCCAAACTGTCTTGATGACTGTGGCTTTGTAGTAGAACCTGAAATCAGGCAGGTTGATTCTTCCAGTTCCATTCTTCTTTCTCAAGATTGGTTTGGCTATTCGAGGTTTTTTGTATTTCCATACAAATTGTGAAATTATTTGTTCTAGCTCTGTGAAAAATACCGTTGGTAGCTTGATAGGAATTGCATGGAACCTATAGATTGCTTTGGGTAGTATACTCATTTTCACTATATTGATTCTTTCAATCCATGAACACGGTATATTTCTCCATCTATTAGTGTTCTCTTTGATTTCTTTCACCAGTGTTTTATAGTTTTCTATGTATAGGTCTTTTGTTTCTTTTTTTTTTTTCTTTTTTTTTTCTTTTTTTTTTTTTAAATTTTAGTTTTTTATTTTTTAAATTTTAAAATCTTTAATTCTTACATGCATTCCCAAACATGAACCCTCCTCCCACCTCCCTCCCCATAACATCTTTCTGGGTCATCCCCATGCACCAGCCCCAAGCATTTTGTTTCTTTAGATATATTCCTAAGTATTTTATTATTTTTGTTGCAATGGTGAATGGAATTTTTTCCTTCTCTTTCTGTTTTCTCATTGTTAGTGTATAGGAATGCAAGGGATTTCTGTGTGTTAATTTTATATCCTGCAACTTTACTATATTCATTGATTAACTCTAGTAATTTTCTGGTGGAGTCTTTAGGGTTTTCTATGTAGAGGATCATGTCATCTGCAGACAGTGAGAGTTTTACTTCTTTTACAATGTGGATTCATTTTCTTTTTCTGCTCTGACTGCTGTAGCCAAAACTTCCAAAACTATGTTGAATAGTATTGGTGAGAGTGGGCACCCTTGTCTTGTTCCTGACTTTAGGAGAAATGCTTTCAATTTTTCACCATTGAGGATAATGTTTGCTGTGGGTTTGTCATATATAGCTTTTACTATGTTGAGGTATGTTCCTTCTATTCCTGCTTTCTGGAGGGTTTCTATCATAAATGGATGTTGAATTTTGTCAAAGGCTTTCTCTGCATCTATTGAAATAATCATATGATTTTTATGTTTCAGTTTGTTAATGTGGTATATTATGTTGATTGATTTGTGGATATTGAAGAATCCTTGCATCCCTGGGATAAAGCCCAATTGGTCATGATGGACATACATATTTCTTAAGAAACATTAGAAATAATCTCAGATCAAGAATAGGGAAAATATGAATTTTTCAGTATATCCTAAATGGACTAATATGTAATCATTATAACTTCCTAAAAAGAGTTTACAATGGTATCGAAAAAAAATACTTGTGGTATAAAGCTAAGTTTATATCAAAAACTATCAGACATATATGATATATAAAGTGTCAGTCACTCAGCCACATCTGACTTTTTGCAACCCAATGGACTGTAGCCCACCAGGCTCCTCTGTCCATGGAATTCTCCAGGTAAGAATACTGGAGTGAGTTGCCATTCCCTTCTGCAGTGGATCTTTTTAACCCAGGGATTGAACCTGGGTCTCCTGAATTGCAGGCAGATTCTTAACCATCTGAATGACCAGAGAGGACCTATATATTATATACATAACTTTAAAAGATAAATAATAGAAGTCTTATATTAAAATGTCTTGAGTAGTGAGAATATATTATTAGTGTATTATACAATTTTATACATTATATATTAATTTTTCTATATTCCTGTGCTTTCTATATTTTCTCTACTGAAAATCAACTGTTTTTGTATAAGATTAAATATACCTTATGTTGAATGTATCCAAATGACAGAAGGATTCAATAGATAGTAGAAACACATATGTAGAACCAGGACAGTAAGTTCCAAATTTGTGTGGTTATTCGCTTCTGAGGCTAGTACCTCACATATGCAAAAATCACAATGTATCCTTAATTAAGGATTTGGGTGGAAAGTCAAAGAAAATTAAGTGGGCCAAAAGTTTCATGAGGCTGACCAAAACAATTCAGGTAATTAACCATATCAAGGCCAATGTTTTTCAAACCTTAATCTATACTAGAATCCCTTAGGGATCTTTTCAGAGAATAAGTCTGATTCAGTGGATTGGAGTGAGATGGAGACTCGGCATTTCTACCAAATCCTCACTTGAGTTTGATGCTGCTGTTAAGCATAGACCATAATGTGAGTAACAAGGATTTAGCCTAGGTTAGAAATTAATCAGTAATTAGTCAGGAATTATTCCTAAATCTTTATGAATCTCCCAGATGCTTTCAAATCACAGTAAGATATAATCAGCAGCAAAAACTCAAATAAAAATTTGAGTCCCTGAATCTAGGTCACAGAGCAACAGTTTAGAAGCGATCTTAAGGAGACAGCAGATTTCCAATACAGCCTTCTGTCTCCTTAGTCTAAACAGAAGGAGTAACCTGAACAACTGGGCTACCAGAGCAAGTTGTGACATTTTCCTTTCTGGCTTTAATTTTAATTGATAAAAACAAATATGTTATCAGTAGACAATAACAAGTATAATGAAATTGCTACCAAAAAGGAGAAAAGGCAGTTAATCCTGCCTTCTTAACCCTGGGCATAGATTTGATGGGCCAGTATAATGATCAAATACCTAGGGAGATACTGAAGGAATTTGTTACAAACAGAAGTAGATTTACCACATAGTCAATGATGCTTAAGATTCAATGACATCCAATTGTACAGACCTTTCTAGGGTCCAGGTCAAAGCAATGTGTACCACATCATGATATGCTATCACAAATTTTTCAATATAAGGTAAATAATTAATCAAATTGAATAAGACCATTATCTTTTTCACCATGTCTTCATTTGTTTCACCTTCTTTGTATCACGTTTCATTGAGGTAGCAGGAAACAATTTTGTAGATGCAGGTTAAAGAGAACTTGACTTAGATATATGTTTAGTTGGTTTGATGGTATAATAGGTATATGATTCACAGTCAATTCCACTTACAATTATGCTATTGCTAATAGACAGCCTTATATCTCAGCCTATTCAGGCTGCTAAAACAAAATTCCTTAGTTATGGAGGCTGGGAAATCCAAGATCAAATCCAACATCATAGAAGCAAATTCAGTGTCTGGTGAAGAACTGCTCTCTGGTTCATTGATGGTACCTCTTTTGCTGCATTCTCAAGTGATGCAAAGAACTAAGGATATCTGTGGGATCTCTTTTACAAAGGCACTAGTCCCATTTAGAAGGGCTCCACTTTCATAATCTATGTGTGAGAACTAGGTCCTTTCAGCCATGCCCAACTCTTTGTGACACTATGCACTGTTGCCTGCCAGGCTCCTCTGTCCATGAGATTCTCCAGGCATGAATACTGGTGTAGGTTGCCTTGCCCTCCTCCAGGGGATCTTCCCAACTCAGGGAAGATACTTATGCCTCCTGCATTGGCAGGCAGGATTGGCAGGCACTTTACCACTAGTGCCACCGATAGCACCTCCAAAAAGGTTCACCTTCTAATACTATTCTATCACTCTAAGTGTTAGGTTGCAACGTATGAATTTTGGGAGGAATCAAATATATAGCACATTGCCACCACACCTCCCATTCAGTGGATTTACCCAGCACTGTGATAAAAAGGAGAGAGATTGAGCTTTATTGCAAAAAAGATTTTGAGTTTTGGCACTTCCAAATTATATAACTTATGAAAAGAAAAATAAAAGACAGATTTTCCAATTGGACAGCAAATAAGTTTGTTAGCCTTCAAAACACTTGTAATCTATTTGTTCATTTAAAATATTATTTTAAACAATTATGCCACAGGGAAAATTTTATCTTTATTTATATAGAAAAATCTTTAAAAAGTATCATTTGAAGATAGATTAGATACCCTCAAAATGTAGGAAAAGATTATAAGAGTATATAATCTAGTATTTACTATAGAATTAATGTATTTTCTTCTGATTTGAGGGCATTTAGGCAAAGTTAACACTTTGTTAAATTTATAACTTATTTTGTTTCATTTTCTCATCTGAAATACAAATTAATTTTGACCAAATTTTTTATTTACCACTCAATTCTTTTTTTTTTTTTCCTTATTAAAAGACTCTCACATTGCAAAATGCACAAGCCCTACATTATTACACTGGGTATAATCACTTCAACTCTCAGAATGTTTCATCCTAAAATGAGGACAATAACAATCTCTCTGGGTTAGAGCAAGAATTAACTGAGATAATACATCACATGTGTTCAGTAGAGGCTCTAAGACACAGCAAAGGACCAGTAAATATTAGTTTTGGTTGTTGTCATTCTCTGTATATGTAATTATTCCTCTTATTTCAATTATTAGCAGATATTGCTTTTTTCCCATCCAGTTTAATCTTTCCTCAGGAGGGTGTCTAACATCAAAAATCAAATTGTGATGGTCTCCTGCTGAAATCCTTATAGGGATCTCTATAATCCATCAAACTCTTTACAGCTTAAATTCAACTTGCCTGTATAACTGCATGTCTTGAAATCTCAACTACTCATAGCCCTCAGATAAATGCATTTTTACCCACTGGAGATCAAGTCATGAACTTTTACTTTTCCCTGCTTCTGTACTTGGCTTTCCCTCTTCCTGAAAAGTTTTCCTCTCTTTCACAACAACATAAAGTTCTGATCATTCCTTAACAACGATCTGAAATGCCACTTTTTATAGATGATAGCATGATGGACAGGGATTTGTACTTACTTTGCATCAGTGATGTTCCCCAAGTGAGAACACTGCTACATGTAAGAGAAGACTCACAATATGTTGCAAGTTACAGTACAGCTACAATATTGTATAAGTTCTATTCCTGCACCAAGAAACTCTCAAAGTTTCCATAGGAAGTCATGCTCATAATAGTACTGTTGGTTCAGAGGAATCTTGAAAGCCACACAAATGAAAGAAATGAATGTTTTAGAAGCATATAACTTGACTAATTTGAATAGTCAAGTATATATCCACGTACTTATTCCTACAATTTTTTCCCTAATTTTGAAGGTACATCATTTATCTTTACTTCAAATGACAACTTTTAAAGATTTTTCTATATAAATGAAAGTGTTAAGTAACATATATGTTCATTTTTATTGTTGCGTGAATAAGTAAAACATAAACACATTTTTATAAATTGAAACACATAACAAAACAGACTTGGTTATTAAAAGACACAAATATTAGATATCAATACATTTGAGTCAGTGCCTAGGTAAGGAGAAAAGTAGAAACAATATATGTAATTTCTAATGCATAAAACCTTATTATAACAATACTATTTTCTCTCTTTATCTTTATTTCTCTGTCTCTTTTTCAATAACTTTTGTCTGGGTAGTATCATTTAATTAGAGAGATCAGTGTCTGAAAAGATGATCTTCACAATAATCACTTCACAGTCATCCAGGAATATGTATCAGAAAGCCAGATACCCAGGATGGTTTTCAAAGTACTGAATTAAAATCTTTCCTAAAGAACATAGAAATATATCTTCTGAAAAAACAACCAGGTATTAGGAAAATACCTTTAGAAAACCACCAAATTAAACCACAGTGCAGATGAAATTTATCACGCTCGAAATGGACACAATTCTCCATGAGACGCAACCATTTATTACATAGATTAACCTTTCAGTAGAGTAATTATTCAATAAGTTTTTAGTCAAAGAATGAATTAATGAATGAATGGCATTACTTCAAAGAGGACAGGTTACCATAGTAAAGGTTGCCAGAAAAAAAATATTAAAAATAAAACATACAACTAGATAACAAACAAATATATGTACAACTGTACAAATATAAACCTTTAAACTCATTAATCAATAAATGAAAAATAAATATTTACATTAAATAAACATATGTACACAATATATAGATATACATATACATATGAGAAAATTTTCTAGTTTATTTTTTTTTTAATTTTCTAGTTTATAACAGTAAAATAAACAGTGTCCATGACTTGAGAAGACTGTTAGTATACTAGCATCCATTTCGTCTGCTGCTTATATCCCTGAAATTTGCATTATTATTTTTTTAATCTAACTTTTCTAATGATTTATAGTCAGTCTGGAGTAGATTTGAGCCATATTTGGAACCAAAATCCATCCATGATGATACAGGTCAAATTCACTGAGGAATTTACACCACTTCAGGCAATCTGAAAATGCTCTTTCATTTGAATAGCTGTGTTCAAGCCCAGGACATGCTGGGGTTTGCCGTTTTTGGCTGCCATGACAATTACCCCTATCAGTGTCTATGCACAGATGCTGAGTGTGGGTAACTATTGTTGGCAGGTTATGCTGGCGGTTCATACAAATGAATAATCATTGGCTCATGATCACCTCAACTCCCCAGATCACTGGAAAGGCCCAGCTGGGCTGAGCAAGAAATCGAGCTAACGAGACAGATTGTTTTTTTCTCAGCGTGGTAATTCATAATACAAGGTCTTCACACAGCTGTATTTTAAAAAGTTTATCTTAAACTTTGAAATTTATTTAAATGTTTTCAGTCATCTTATTGATGAAAAATAATGTCATTATGTATATAGGGTGTAAGAGACATTCAGTTAGGGAGTTAAGATTCTGAAATACATACTTGAATGGAACATTAATTTTTCCTATGATATGTTGCACAATTGCTAATGAATAGCATTAGTCCAGCTGCTTACTGTGAAACTGCCACTCTTACACCATGCTTGCAATAAAATAAACAACACAAAGACTGTTATAAAAGCTGAACAGAAATTCTATTTTTGAATGACCCAATCTAGGTAACAGCAGCTAAGTAACAAAGTAAACATCATTAGTGAGTTTGTCAGTGTATATTTACATTTTGCTACCTTTTCTCCACCCCATTTTACAAAGTTTCTGAGGATACAGCTTCCTTTTTATGTTTAAATTGTCTTATCTACAATTTACTGGGCCATTAGCATTAAGAGGATATGCGCACCATATTTAGCTTTTCACTATAAAGAACCAAACATGGAGTAAGGCGGAAAGGAACTTTAATATGCTCCCATCAGAAAGGATGATGGTATCGAACACAATGTCCCTAGATGCTATGAAAGTGAGAAATTTTTAAGAATGAGAAAAACATAGCCATTGCAAAGATGAAAAAGCAACTCCCTTCCTTTGTGCTCTTCAAAACCGGACAGTAAATCCAATGCACATGGGACATGGAAAGATATTAGGCTTTTTAAGATCGATGGTTTAAGAGTATAACGCTTCCCAGGTGGCACTAGTACAGACAATAAATGCTGGAGAGGGTGTGGAGAAAAAGGAACCCTCTTACACAGTTGGTGGCTGTAGTACAGCCACTATGGAGAACAGTGTGGCAATTCCTTAAAAAACTGGAAATAGAACTCCTATACGACCCAGCAATCCCAGTGTATACTGCTGGGCATACACACTGAGGAAACCAGAATTGAAAGAGACACATGTACTCCAATGTTCATTGCAGCACTGTTTACAATAGTCAGGACATGGAAGCAATCTAGATGTTCATCAGCAGATGAATGGATAAGAAAGCTGTGCTACATATGCACAATGAAATATTACTCAGCTATTAAAAATAATGAAATTGAATCAGTTCTAATGAGGTGGATTAAATTGGAGCCTATTATACAGAGCGAAGTAAGTCAGAAAAAAAACCCACCAGTACAGTATATTAATGCATATATATGGAATTTAGAAAGATGGTAATGATGACCCTATATGCGAGACAGCAAAAGAGACACAGATGTAAAGAACAGACTTTTGGACTCTGTGGGAGAAGGTGAGGGTGGGATGATTTGAGAGAATAGCATTGAAACATGTATATTATCACATGTGAAATAGATTGCCAGTCCAGGTTCAAAGCATGAGACAGGGCATCAGGGCTGGTGCACCGAGATGACCCTGAGGGATAGCATGGGGAGGGAGGTGAGAGGGAGGGGCAGGATGGGGAGCACATGTACACCCATGGCTGATTCATGCGACTGTATGGCAAAAACCACCACAATATTGTAAATAATTAGCCTCCAACTAAAATAATTTGAAAAAAAGAAAAAAAAAAGGAGGGAGGGGACATATGTATACCTATGGTTGATTCATGTTGACATATGACAGAACCTAACAAAATATTGTAAAGAAATTTTCTTCCAATTAAAAATAAGTTAAAAAATAAAACAAAACAAACAAAAAAAAGAACCTACTTGCCAATATAGAAGACACCAGTTCAATCTCTTGGTCAAGAGGATCCCCTGGAGGAGGGCAAGGTAACCCACTCCGGTATTCTTGCCTGGAGAATCCCTTGGAGAGGGGAAGCTGGTGGACTATAGTACATAGGGTGGCAAAGAGTCCGACACGACTGAAGCAACATAGCATGCACACAAGAGTATAACACATGAAATTTCCTAAGGCCTTTTATCTTGGACTTTCAAGTGTAATTTAAAGGGAGGCTATCATTTCTAATTAGGAAGTCAGTAAGAATTTTCCTTGAAGTTGCTTGCTTTCTACCAGAGCAGTACCATAATTCTTTCATAACTACTGCTGTTACTATATTGGTGATGGTGGTTTAGTCACTAAGCTGTATCTGACTCTTGTGACCCCATGGACTATAGCCCACCAGGATCCTCTCTCCATGGGATTCTCCAGGCAAGAATACTGGAGTGGGTTGCCATTACCTTCTCCAGAGCATCTTCCCAACCCAGGGATTAAACCTGTGTCTCCTGCTTGGCTGGCAGGTTCTTTGCCACTGAGCTACCTGGGAAGCATGTTGCTATCAATAAATTTAGTGTGTTGTTTTTTTTTTTTTTTCTTTTTCAAAGCAGTTGTTTACTTTGGCCTCCAAGATACAGTGGTATGTTGGGTTTTCCTTATACATTCCCAGTCTCTATTTAGCATTCTTCTTCAGGTGCACCTTGAATTTCAGAATTTCTTCTATCCACAACTCTCCTTTCTTATCAGTTTATACACTTGGCCCAGGTAATTTCGCTTATTAATATTATAATCTATCACCATAGTAATGACTTTTTGATCAATACCTTCAGGCTATTTCTCTCACCTGAGTTCTAGTCCTAAATAGCCAAAAGATAATCCTGCTTGAAATTCCAGTAAAACCCTAACATTCACCATCATCATTCTCTCTCCATATTTATTTATTCTTGGTGTTCTCTGTCAGCATCACTATGCACCCAAATCAACAAGGAAAACTTGGACACATCATTGATTTCTTCCACTCCCTCATCCCACATATCAAATCAACCACCAACTCAAGATAAATCTTGCATAATTTCGTTGACATTTCACAGTGCTGTTTCCCATTAACTTAGCAAAACACCAGCAACATATATATACATATATATATATATATATATATATATATGACAACAATGCTGTAATATATATATATATTACAGCATTGTTGTAACTGCTGCCTGACTTGGTTCTGGCAACTCTCAATTCATTCCCCACTGAGCATCTCAAATCATCTTCTGAATTTGATCCAATTCTTCTACTGTAGTGGCTCAATGCTGTGATATCTCCCAATCATCTTAGGATAAAATACAAAGGAATTTGAGGAGAACAAGATATTTTGATGCTATAAAAGCAAACACCAGCAAAACATAGAGTGTAAGTAAGACAGCTGACATATCTAATTTCATTTAAGCATTAAAAAATGTAAAACCAATACAATATTGTAAATTGAAAAATAAATAAATAATAAAAGAAAAAAAAATGTAGTCTAACTATCTTGGAAAATTCCAAGATAAGCAACTGTATTTATACTCAATTTGGTATAATTTTATCAATCTGAATATTATCTCAATGTTTAGAATGATTATATGAAACAATGTTATTAGCACATTTTCACTTCATTAAATGAATAATGAAATTGAAATGTAAGGTAAAAATCTTGATACAAACCATGATGGCAATATATCTGAGGTAAGATTAATACCCAGGTCCACAGCTCTTAAGCTCACCCTAAATTATAACAAGCTGCATCAGCAAAAGGTTAGTTAGAATGTACTATATTTCGAGCCAACTCTAGACACTGGATTAGACAATTATCGAATTCTCTCCATTGATCATTCATACATCAAAGTTCAAACTTTTAATGGTATAACCACTCATAATATAACTAGAAAATTTTTCATTTAATTCAGAGTACTAGACTATTAGGATAATCAAGTTTTATTAAGATATCTTTGTCACACAAGTATGGGATAAAAGCCAGAATAGTCAAGGAACAAACTGAACTTTTGGAATTCTTCAGGAACCAAATGATATCCATTTCCTTACCAGGAGGTATCATCACAATGCATATTGCCCCTCTCCAACATGATTTCAATGCTATAAAATCTGAGGCATTTAAAAAAAAACTCAAAATTATGCATATTCCAGTTTAGAAAATATAAATGATATTTCATAAACATGACATTATTCTATCTTGCTTATCTTATATCCATTTTCCTTTTCCTTTATGTCAGTAATTTCAACTCTGGGTGATTTTTCCCTCTGGGAGACATTTGGCAATATATGGAGACATTTATAGTTTCCACAACTGGGGAAGATGGTACAACTGTCAGCCAATGAGTATAAGACAGCAATGCTGGTAAACATCCTCAATGAATACGGTAGAGTTCCTCATCAAAGAATTCTCATGCTCTCAAAGGCCAACAGTGCCAAAGTTCTGAAACTCCACTTTATGCTAACAATACATCAATTCATTCATGTCAATAAGGTGATAAAGTTCAAATTAATTAAAATCAGCAAACAAAGTCTTTCATATTTAATCCCTGCAGATATCTTCATGCTATTTCTTGTCACTCTACCTCCTTGTTTTGAATTATTTATCACTTAAAAAAAAAAGTTGTCAGTCAAGGTAGGGCAAGCTGTGACATGTTGAGAAATACCACTATAATATCAGTAGCATAAGACTCAGGCAGCTCCACCACCTTAAG
This sequence comes from Ovis canadensis, assembly GCF_042477335.2. Lineage (NCBI taxonomy): Eukaryota > Metazoa > Chordata > Mammalia > Artiodactyla > Bovidae > Ovis > Ovis canadensis. The sequence goes on from NC_091250.1 coordinate 68,833,743, forward strand.
GAGCTTCCATACCAAACTGAGTCTTCAGGATTCACTGCACCATGGCAAGAGCATGGAACAGCACCTTAATTGCTTAATTGCCTCTATCCACTAGTAAAAACCTTGTCACCTTCCCTCACATGGGTCACATTCACTTGGCCAAACAAATCACATGGCTTTGTTTAACTTCAAAGGATAAAAGGAAAGCTAGACCTCTTAGTAAGCACCAGTATCATTTACTCCTGTACCTTTTCTCCTATTTCCAGGGCTAACTCATTCTTAAGCTTTAATCTATGCAACACTTTTTAGATAAAGCCTTCTTGATGTGTTTTATTTCAAGACTTTGCTAGGTGCCTCTTCTTGGCCCACTTATCACACCTTGTACATAGATTTTACAGCATTTAACCGTGTTATTATGAAAGTCTGTTCACTCTCTTGCCTCTTCTAGATTATTAGCTCTTGGAGGTGGGGGAAGTATCTTATTTATTGTACTCATGAAATTTACCACACAAGAAATGAAAGAATTTAAATTTTGCTTATACAAACAAAATGACCAATCAGACAAATGACATAATAGAAGATACAAGATCTTTTTTTTTTTTCTGTTAAACAAGAACCTCTTGCCTCTCCAAGCCACCACTAATTCATTGACTTAAAGCTCTGTTCATATTTCTCCCTGTTCCCGGTGTGAGGAAATATGTCTCAGATCACAGCACATGAGGAGCTCAAAGTGTCATAAAATATAATATGAGAGCATGGTAAAATTGCGCTGGGTAAATTATATCAATTTTAGGATACTCAGGGCAATAGTTTTCCTTTAAAAAAAAATGTCATTACTAAGTAAAGATAAGAGACATTGTCGAGGATAGTCAAATTCTTGTTCAACCTAGATTGCCTTCAAGCAACTCAACAGCCTTCATTTTTAACTGCATATAGCTTTAAGCATCCCCTGAAGAAAACAAATGATCAGGAAAACTATGGTAAATATAATGGGTCCCAAAGAAACCTAAAATTGTTTGAAGAAAACTGAATTTTCTCCCTCTTGCAGATCCAGCTTTTCCCATATTCACTGTGAAAAACATTTACTTCATCACTGTTGCAGAAGTAGACTGAGTTTAAGCATAAAATTGAGACTCTCCACTGAAAAACCATAGCTGTACGATTCAAGTCAGGGGAAAGGTCACTGGAGTAAGACAAAGAAGACTAAAGTTCTTTCCCCAGTCTTGCCAGGTTCAGTCATGTCACTCTGATTAAACATCTAAGACTTTACTGAGCCTTTCAATTTTGTAGCTATAATAGTGGATTTAGTAACAGCTGGCTTATTAAGTTATCAGCAAAAATAAAGATATTTAAATTAGTATATATTATAAATATATATATATATTTATAGTGAGGGCTTCCAAGGTGGCATTAATGGTGAAGAATTCACCTGCCAATGTAGGAGATATAAGAGACATAGTTTCAATCCCTAGGTTGGGAAGATCCACAGGAACCCACTCCAGTATTCTTCCCTGGAGAATCTCATGGACAGAGGTGGGCTACAGTCCATGGGATCACAAAGAGTCAGCGCAACTGAAGCAACTTAGCATGTATGCACAAAATATTAAAGAAAAATGGATATAAAGACTTGCTATTACTATCACTATAGCACAGTAGTTAAAATAGGTGTTAAAGTCTATCAATGAAAGTCATTTAGCCTCCAAACTCCTTTGAGGCATAAAATACAGCAATTTATAGGCTTATTTGTTATAAAAATTAAGTATTTATAACTTAGGGCATAATATATGTTCAATAAGTTGTAGATATTTAAAATATAAAATTTCCTGAAAATATAGCAGAATATATTTCCAAAAAAAATTATAAATGTTACACATATATGTGTGTTGAGAAAGTACAGTTAATATTTTCTATGGACTACGAAAAGCAGAAGATTTAGCTTTATATATGAAAACTTAGAGTACCTTCTCTAGAAAAGGCAGATTGTGTTCTTTAGCTCCAAAATAATACTGTTCCACCATTATAAAAATCAAAATAAATACAGATTTCAGAGAAATACAGGAAATATAAAATGTATAATAATTATACAATTTTTAAGTAGAAGTTCAGAGAAATTATTAGGAAAAGAAAGAAACAAATGGAAATAAAACAATAGCAATGAAGAAAAACAGCACTGATGAAGTGAGAATCTGAAAACTGCAAGCCATAATTCTTAAAGATCAGAAACTGGTTGTAATGTATGTTTCATATTCATTGTGGAAAGCAGTAAAATACAGTGCTTTATGAGTGGAGACTATGGAGCCCAGCTCTAGCACCAAAGAACACTATACCTAATATGTAATCGGGACTCAGTAAATGAGTTAATATTGCTCTTTTCAGTAGTCATGTATGAATATGAGATTTGGACCACAAAGAAGGCTGCTGCTACTGCTGCTAAGTTGCTTCAGTTGTGTGCGACTCTGTGCTGAGCACCGAATAATTCTTACTTTCGAATTGTGGTGCTGGAGAAGACTCTTTAAAAGAGTCTGCTGGACTGTAAAGAGATCAAACCAGCCAATCCTAAAGGAAATCAACCCTGAATATTCATTGGAAAGACTGATGCTGAAGCTGAGGCTCCAATACTTTGGCTACCTGATGCAAAGAGCTGACTGACTGGAAGAGACCTTGATGCTAGGAAAGATTGAGGGCCAGAGGAGAAGAAGGTAGCAGAGAATGAGATGGTTAGACAGTATCACCAACTCAATGGACATGAGTTTGAGTAAACTCTAAGAGATAATAAAGGATGGGGAAGGCTGGCATGCTGCAATCCATGGAGTTGGAAAGAGTCGGACATGATGTAGTGGCTAAACAACGAGAACAATTGCTATTGATACGTTTGGAAGTCTTACAATTTAAAAAAATGTGGATTTTTAAACAAAGAGAGCTACAAACTAAAAAAAAGAGATCTCTGCTCTTTACTCTCAAGCCCTCAGCTTCCATCCTCGGGAACTGTAGAGTGTAACAACAGAGATGAAAATCTGAGTGGATCTGCTTATCTTCCAAGCCTGATGGAGCGTGCATGCAAGGCAGAGTTTGGTGTAGGATTTTGAAATATTTTCATTAAATACACTGGTTCAAAAGTATCCCAGGTCCCCTATGTTTGTAACTACTCAGTAAATATTAAACAATCAATAAACTGTTAACTTCCTCTCTACTTTCTCTGTCCCCTCCATGGACAAAATGCAGGGGGTTTTTGAAGCTGGCTCTCAGAAACCTGCTGACTTGAGCCCTCTCTTCATTTTGGAAGAGTTTACCTACTGTGATGTGTCAAAAAGCTGAACACCCTACAGAAAGGAATATATGAATCCAGTCTTCTCTTACTACAGTTCAAATATCAACTGCTGTTATTTACCCTGGGATTTCTCTGGATTAGCTTTTTTGTTCTTTGCTTTCCACACACAAAGATAACAAGCTGAAATTTACCATCTCATATGATTCTTAAAAATGTACTCCGAGGGAAATCAAAAGTAGAAAAATTAGGATCATAAATGATTTGTTAACTTGGATCACTAAAAAATATAAAAGGGAAAACTGATGTTTGTCTTCCTTTTGTTCCATATTAATTTCAAAGTACAGTTTGGCAAATACTATTTTCTAACACATTTATATTTTATTATATTTCTGAAAGGTAAAACCAGATCAACACTGGAAATTTTTTTAAATAGGACCAGACAGTTAAAAATTGTAAGCTTTAAAGGCCACATATAACCTTTGTTACACATTTATCAATATTATTCATTTCATTTTTTTTGCTTTGATTTGCAAACACTTTAAAAGTATAAAAAAACATTCTTACCAAGCAGACCATACAAAAAACAGTCTGATGTTGCTGAACATGGCCCTTAGCTCCTTACTTAATATCACTGACTCTTGAGACATTTTGTTGTTATTTAGTTGCTAAGTCAAGTCCAACTCCTTTGCAAACTCACTGGACTGTAGCCTGCCATGTCTCTCTATGCACTGGATTTCTCAATCGAGAATACTGGTGCAGGTTGCCATTTCCTTTCTGGGGGTCTTCCTAACCCATAGATTGAATCCATGTCTCTTGAGTCTCCTGTATTGGCAGGTAGATTCTTTACTGCTGAGCCACCTGGGAAACCCACTATATGCACTTTAAGGACACTGAGGGTAAAAATGCAGAGGAGTGGGGTTATGTGAAGAAGATGTTTCTTATTGTCTGAAACCGAAAAAAAAAATCAGTGAAAAAAAATTCACCACGAGGACTTAATCTTGTGCCACAGAAAATACATACAAAACCATACTTGAATTTATACACATATTGAGACTTGAATTTATACACATCTAGGATGGCTCCCAATGATCTCTACTTTGTGCCACTCAAATTCATGGGTAGACTCCTCTCTTGGAATGTGGACTGTACTTACTGACTCACTTCCTAGGAACACAGTATCACAGAAGAGATGATAGGTATGTCAGTTCTGAAATTAGGTTGTAAAGACTGGCTTCCACAATGGGTGTCTCTTAGTTTTCTCTCTCAGCTCACCTGACCTGGGAGAAGGTAGCTATTGTTTTGGGAACAGTTGTAAAGAGAGGCTCATGTGGCCAGGAACTGTTTCTACAGCTGACAATTATCAACAACTCAAGGTTCACCAAAATACAAGAGTCAGATTTGCAGGGGAGCCTTTCCAATCAACCAATGAGGTGACTGCAGCCTTGAGTTGGCCATTTGTTGAGTCAACATGGCAGGGCCATGACATCTAGACATCTACTTCTGCTTCACTGACTATGTAAAAGCCTTTGGCTCTGTGGATAACAAAAATCTATGGAAAATTCTTAAAGAGATGGGAATACCAGATCATCTTACCTGTTTCCTGGGAAACCTGTATTCAGGTCAAGATGCAATAGTTAGAACTGGACATGGAACAAGGGACTGGTTCCAAATTGGAAAAGGAGTAAGTCAAGGTTGTATATTGTCACCTTGTTTATTTAACTTATATGCAGAGTACATCATACGAAATGATGGGCTGGATGAAGCACAAGCTGGAATCAAGACTTCTAGGAGAAATATAAAAAACCTCAGATATGCAGATGATATCATGCTTATGGCAGAAAGCAAAGATAAATTAAAGAGCCTCTTGAAGAAGGTGAAAGAAGAGAGTAAAAAATTGGTTTAAAACTCAATATTCAAAAAATGAAGATCATGGCATCTGGTCCCATCACTTCATGGTAAATAGATGGGGAAAAAAAAATGAAACAGTAACCAACTTTATTTTGGGGGGCTCCAAATCACTGCAGATGGTGACTGCAGCCATGAAATTAACAGACGCTTGCTTCTTGGAAGAAAAGTCATGACCTACTTAGACATCATATTAAAAAGCAGAGACAATACTTGGCCAACAAAGGTCCATTTAGTCAAAGCTATGTTTTTTCCAGTAGTTATCTATGGATGTGAGAGTTGGACTATAAAGAAAGCTGAGCACCAAAAACCTGAAGATTTTGAACTGTGGTGTTGGAGAAGACACTTGAGAGTTCCTTGGACTGCAAGGAGATTCAAAGCAGTCCATCCTAAAGGAAATCAGTCCTGAGTATTCACTGGAAGGACTGATGCTGAAGCTGAAACTCCAATATTTTGGCCACCTGATGCGAAGGGCTGACTCATTTGAAAAGACCCTAATATTGAGAAAGATTGAAGGCAGGAGGAGAAGGGGATGACAGAAGATGAGATGGTAGGATGGCATCACTGACTCAATGGACATGAGTTTGACCCCAGTTCATGGGGGTCACAAAGAGTCAGACACAACTGAGTGACAGAACAATGACAATAGCATGCATGATAATGTCAGTGAGCCTCATCTAGTCATCTGAAGGCTTTAAAAGAAGACTGTTTGTTGGAGTAACAGTGACGGGTTCACTAGAGTAGGGAAGCCCTATGGGGACGAAGAGCAGAGCTTTTGCTGTGAAGCTTAGTCTAAAATGTTTACCCTTCGACTACTACACATTTAGACAATTTTTATCACTATACACAAACATATGTTTGCCATTAATCAACCCAGATTTATAAAGGCAGATGATACAACTGGACTATTCTCACCAGCCAAGTATTGGGTGTTGGTTTAGTACAACTGGCTTCTCTGGTGGCTTAAAGAAATTGCCTGCAATGTGTGAGACCTGGGTTCGATCCCTGGGTTGGGAAGATCTCCTGGAGGAGGGCTTGTCAACCCACTCCAGTATTCTTGCCTGGAGAATTCCTATGGACAGAAGAGCCTGGCATGCTACAGTCCATGGTGTCACAAAAAGTGAGACATGACTGAGTGACTAAACACAGCACAGGAGGAGGAAGGTAAGAGCAACTCTGCTTAATCTAGAGATTAAATAGGAATTCCCCTAACCCAGAAAGGAAACTTAAAATAGTTAAAGTTGACTTTAATCTCTGTTAACAATTTATATGAAAGTGTTTGGCTCAAAGTATAATAGGAAACTGGCTGGAAAATGGACCAAGTTGCCCAGTCATTCAGGGACCACACCTGCAAAATCTGCAGTATCATAATGGGGCAGGAGCTTGAGCCACCAAAATGAGTTGGTTATGGACTAGGGTCCATGCAGGATTAAAGGAGGCAAGCATACAATTATTAGAGGACTAAACACACACACACACACACACACACAAAACAGAAAAGGCAAACAAACAAAAAACAAGCAAAAGAAAAAAAGCCACTCCTCCTTAAGATGCCCCTTTCTACCAAAATCTATATCCCATGAGGAAAACAAGTTTAGAAGAAACTATGTAAGGAATGAAGTGATCACTTTGCTCTGAATGAAAAGGAAAATAAAACAGAGCATTCTAAAATGATATTACAAGATAATAGAGGAAAAGGGAAAAAAGAATATTTACAAATGAGAACAGGAAATTTAAAAGAAAGTAGACATAAATTACATTATTAAAGATGGATATAAAATAATTAATTAGAAAACTTTCAAATGAAAAATTTAGTCTGTATCATGTAAAATTTTAGAGCTGTTATAGACACTGGATGGAAGAATTGGTGAATTAACATTTAATTCTTAGAAATGTACCTAAATACAACACAGAGAATCAAAAATAATGTATATATAAACAAGCAATATATTGAGGGATGATCCTTATGTCTCATTTTTTTTTTATAAATGGTTATTTATCCATGGAAGAGCCCCATAGACAGTTAACTTCTAACCTCTCTTTATTCATTTTGTCATTTATCCCAGGAGTTTTATAGAGATATATAACTGCAAAATTTGGGAATAACCAGGCATTATTTCCTGAGCTCTTCCTCTCTTTCCCTCAGGGATCAGATGTTCTGGGAAGTCAGAAATCTCCTCTGTTTCTTTAAAGACCAGCTTGCTTCCTGCCATATCAACAATTCTGCTTCAAGCTCGGCACTTGCAGGTCCAGATGGGGACATGTGCTTAATTCTGCTAAGTATCTGCAGATCCACTTGATTAATATACCTGTTCATGTCCTCCAGCCTGGCTGCAATCAATATAGAGGAGTTCTTTGGTTTCCATATGTCATTCTTCTGTGTCATGTCTCAAATATTTTAAAACCTAAGCAAGGAAGATGGGTGTGACTTAAGAGAAACCTGCCAGAAATCCCAATACATGGATGGATCTTACAAATGTGTGTGTTTAGATTGTATTATTTTATCTCTGCTTCTCCACTTTATGTTTTACTGCATGAGTAAATCTGTGCAGAGGATTGGACTTGTACTTTTGATGGCCCAGAATAGCATATGCTACAACATTTCTGGCAGCTGTGTCCATTTTTCCTGAGCACCCTGAGGATAGACTTGTCCATGGTTTGACTGTTCTGCCTGTTTGACAAGTAGGACCACAGGGGACATGACAAAGTTTTGGGTACTGTAGGATCATCACTATTTGGATCCGATAAACCCAGCCACCTTCTGTTAGAAAGGATTTGATGGATTCCTTTATTCCTCAGTATTTGGCAAATGGGACTTTCTATAAAACCTACCTGGATATATATATATATATATACACACATATATATTTATTTATTTATTTATTTATTTTTATTAGACTCTGAGCCTTATTTTCTTGAGGTATTAAAACAAATTCAGGGTAAGCAATGGGTATTCAAGTAAGAGAAAATAACTCACTGAATTAATAACAGCAGGGATTCCCCAAAGATAGCACACTTTATTGTGTTCTATGAGATTGTGTATTCATATATCAAGCCTTAAGTGCAGCAGAATGGATGAGTCTGGTCCATGTTGCCAGCCAGTGGTACTGTATACCTAAAATATCTTACACAAATAGAAACCTTCTTATGTAAGCAGACTCATATGAGATGAATATATGGCATGATCATAGATATATCAACATTTGAGTTGATTGAGTTGATTGAGTCTCTGTGCTCCCAATCTTGGATTGGGAAGATCTCTTGGAGGAGGGCATGACAACCCACTCCAGTATTCTTGCCTGGAGAATCCCATGGGCAGAGGTGCATGTAGGGCTGCAGTCCATGAGGTCACAAAGAGTCGGACATGACTGAGCAACTAAGCACATGCTATCCAAGGGATCTATCAGTATCTCTCAATATCTGGGGCAGTCTGCTTACCTTCCTAAACAAATCTACCAACATCCCAGCTGTATGTACCTATGGCTTAAAAAATCACTGTTTGCCCTCAAGCAGGCATCAGATCTCTTAAAGATTTTAACACAAAATTTCAAGCTTAAATTTCTTCTCAGTTTGTACTGGATAACTGGTTTTGATATACACCTGTTACTCTGATCCTCTAATTCTTGCCCATAGGTTTGGTAGGAAGAGAACATAGCTATCCATGTTGAACCACAGAAAGCTGATGAGCTCTCTCTGAAGTGTGCTATTGTTAAGGTAAAGACTTAATATATAAACTGATGACTGTGAGGGTCATGGGAATGGAGATAAAATCACCTATAGACTTGCCATAAATGGTTTTCATTCACTCTCTGACGAGTGTAATTGATGGACTGCAACAACTCAAGTGCTAGGTTTTATCATATGCTTTTTTTTTTGTCTCCTCAGAAATGAAAAATAGGAAATGTTATTATAAACAGGGAAAAAGAATAGGTGATGGAAATTTAAAGCAAAAGAGTAAGTGTAGAAGAGCTCTGGAATTTGAGTCAAACAACCTAGATTCAAGATACATAACTCTCAATAAAGGTAGACACATCAAATTGCTGGATCATTGAAAAAGCAAGAGAGTTCCAGAAAAAACATCTGTTTCTGCTTTTTTGACTATGCCAAACCTTTTCACCCTATGGATCACAACAAACTGTGGAAAATTCTGAATGAGATGGGCATACTAGACCACCTGACCTGCCTCTTGAGAAACCTGTATGCAGCTCAGGAAGCAATAGTTAGAACTGGATATGGAACAACAGACTGGTTCCAAATAGGAAAAGGAGTACGTCAAGGCTGTATATTGTCACCCTGCTTATTTAACTTATATGCAGAGTACATCATGAGAAACACTGGGCTGGAAGAAGCACAAGCTGGAATCAAGATTGCCAGGAGAAATATCAATAACCTCAGATATGCAGATGACACCACCCTTATGGCAGAAAGTGAAGAAGAACTAAAGAACCTCTTGATGAATGTGAAGAGGAGAGTGAAAAAGTTGACTTGAAGCTCAACATTCAGAAAACTAAGATCATGGCATCTGGTCCCATCACTTCACAGCAAATAGATGGGGAAATAGTGGAAACAGTGGCTGATTTTATTTTTCTGGGCTCCAAAATCACTGCAGATGGTGATTGCAGCCATGAAATTAAAATAAACGTTTACTCCTTTGAAGGAAAGTTATGTCCAGCCTAGACAGTGTATGAAAAGCAGAGACATTACATTGTCAACAAAGGTCCGTCTAGTCAAGGCTATGATTTTTCCAGTACTCATGTATGGATATGAGAGTTGGACTATAAGGAAAGCTGAGTGCCAAAGAATTGATGCTTTTGAACTGTGGTGTTGGACAAGACTCTTGAGAGTTCCTTGGACTGCAAGGAGATCCAACCAGTCCATTCTGAAGGAGATCAGTCATGGGTATTCATTGGAAGGACTGATGTTGAAGCTGAAACTCCAATACTTTGGGCCACCTCATGTGAAGAGCTAACTCACTGGAAAAGACCCTGATGCTGGGAAAGATTGAGGGCAGGAGGAGAAGGGGATGACAGAGATTGAGATGGTTAGATGGCATCACCAACTCGATGGACATGGGTTTGGGTGGACTCCGGGAGTTGGTGATGGACAGGGAGGCCTGGCGTGCTGCGGTTCATGGGGTCACAAAGAGTCGGACATGACTGAGTGACTGAACTGAACTGAACTCCACAGTCCCAGTCAAAATTAAGGAAAATCTGTTTACCACAACCCATTTACTACTTTCTGCTGTATCTTTCTGTTTTCAATGAACACTTTAATAATTCAGTATATCCTTTTTCCTAAGCAAAGGGTGGTGCCTAACAAAGCATATATTAAATCACTCAGATGTTCTCTATGTATTTCTCTGTTCAAATTTCCCAATTATAAGGACACAAGTCTTATTAGGTCTCAGTTCATTTCACTTGCTCAGTCATGTCCAACTCTTTGCAACCCCATGAACCGCAGCACTCCAGGCCTCCCTTTCCATCACCAACCACCTTAATCTACAATCACCTCATCTTAACTTGATTCTCCCTGAAAAGACATTATTTCAATATAATGTCACACTCACAGGTTCTGAGTAGACAGAAAATTTCACAGGACATTATTCAACCCAACATAAGTGGTATTGTTATTGGAAATGCAAGTGTACCCCCACCTTTTAAATCATTATGACTTACTCTTGTACCTCTGGCACAGACATGAGCCTGAGGGATGGACATTTTTCCAACTTCAGTAAAATGTTTTTGAACCAATATGTAAGTACCCAGTATGATTTATCATCAAAATCAGCACAGACGGGTGATGCCCTTTTACAAGGCTTCACAGGTAATACTGCTAATAGAATAAAAGGAAAGGGAAAGTAAAACGTCTAATGTCCCATGGTGGCTGAGTATACCCATGTAAGAATTGCTCTTTCAAATCTCACCAAAAGAGATGAGAAGATTCTAAGATACACTGAAGTGTGGGAAGTGTGGGGAGGGGGCTACATGTTCGCCAATAGAAAGTTATCCGAGTGAAGTGATGACAGAGAAATACGTGTTGCAATAGATGAAAAATACAGTCCTAAAGATGGAGGACACGCGTTCCTACCAAGTCCTCTTTTTAACAACTGAACAAAAATAAAAGCAAAACCCTGGCTATAATACAACAAGTAAGAACACTTGGAAAAGCAGAAATAAGAATGTTCACTGTGCACTGCCTAGAGTTTTCCATACTTAAAGAGCCAAATGGCAGAATATTCCCTGGATTTTGTCATCCTCTCAAATATCCTGGATAGAGAGCTCTAGAAGCCTCTAATCCAGAACCATTACTTGGCACAAAAAAGCTTTAAGTCTGCTCTCCCTAGTGAAAGTCCTAGAAAAGGGTGGCTTCACAACAGAAAACCTTTTTGGAAAGACCTGTCCTGCTCCCTTTTGCACCATTCATGGGGTTTTCATGGCAAGAATACTGTTCAATACTGTTAGATAGAATCATCGACTCAATGGACATGAATCTGAGCAAACTCTGGAGACAGTGGAGGACAGGGAAGCTTGGCATGCTGCAGTCCATGGTGCTGCAAAGAGTAGGACATGACTCAGTGACTGAACAATAAGAAGCCCTACTCCTGCAAAATACAAATGGAAAAAATCACCATACCCCATTATCACAATTTTAACAAGGCTGAGTAGAGAGCTGATCTTCTACTTTTCCTACCTATACTGCAAGGAAGCAGGCATCAGGATTTCTGATCCTTCTTGCCCTGTTCAGTGGAAGCAGGTGGTGCTCCTCTTTCCTTATCAAGGTGGCATCTGCCCCCTCATTGGCCAAGGAGTTGAGCTAGGGCTGAGCTTCTACGTCACCCTGGTATTAGCTCATTGGAAGATGACCACATAACGTGACTTGAGAGCAACAGCGCAGTGTGTATCCATGCCTCACTTTCACCAGGAAATAGCTATCTGAACTTCCATCCCAAGGCAGTCTGAGTCACCTTTCATCACTTTTTTGCTGGGTGGGATAGGTAGGGTCCAGTGGGAAGCTGAACTTGCACACACCCAGATCTGATCTGATACACCTCAACAGGAAGAATGGCTGATAAAAGAGAAAAGTAGGACTCGGAGTCTCATAATATACATTGCTGAATATGGTTAATAGTAGAGATGTCAGAGCAACAAACTTGAAGACTTATTCAGATTTTCTCAATCTGAATAGAGAAGTAAAATAGATTGCCCCCACCACCACCACCAAAAAAAAAAAAAAAATTACATTATCTAGAGCTTGCAAGAAATAAGCTTGAATCAGTGGACTCCCACAATAAAAGGAAAGAGAAAGACTTAAAAGACTATTTAAAGAAATAATGAATGTAAACTTTCAAAACCTGTGCAAAAGACAAAACCTACAGACTCAAAAAGCCAAGATAACCTCTCAAAGGATAAACCGAAATAAATTCATGCTCAAACACATCATAATTAAACTTTTAAAAGGAAATGTCTTCGAAGCAACCATAGAGACATGTTGCATTAACTGTAGCGGAATCTCAGTTAGAATGACAACAGATCTCTCAACTTCCAGAAGGAAACAGCAAAATAATAGAACTGTCAAATGTGAATTCTGAAGAAATATTCCTGAATCCTTAAAAATATGTTTCAAGAATGGAGAAGAAATAAAGTAATTCTCAGACAAAAAAATTTATTGCTAGCAAATCTACCCCTAAGAATAGGTAAAGAACATTCTCTAAACAGAAAGAAAATAATAAGAGAAGAGAATGTGAAACTTTGGAAAGGAACATATTGGAATGAATAAAAATAAGAATAAATATAAGAAATTAAAAGAGAAATGACCTTACAAATGTCATATTCATATTGCTAATGCAAACGTATTGGAGGAGAAAATGGAAACCCATTCCAGTGGGCTACAGTTAGGGGGTCAGGTCACAAGAGATGGATACGTCTTAGCAATTAAACCACCAGTAAGTTATAATTCTCCACTTTAATACTAGTATTTTATATATGTTTGTGTTCAGTGCTGTGCTTAGTTGCTCAGTCATGTCCAACTATTTGTGATCCCATGGACTGCAGCCTGCCAGGCTCCTCTATCGATGGGGATTCTCCATGCAAGAATACTGGAGTGGTTTACCAGGCCTTCCTCTAGTGGATCTTCTCAACGCAGGGATTGAATCACATTTCCCATATTTCAGGTTGATTCTTTTACCATCTGAGCCACCAGGGAAGCTTAAGAATACTGGAGTGGGTGGCCTACCCCTTCTCCAGGGGAATTTCCCAATCCAGGAATCAAACCAGGGTCTCCTGCATTGCAGGCAGATTCTTTACCAGTTGAGCTACCCAGGAAGCCCTGTGTGTGTACCGCTTGTTGCAAATTATAGTGCATATAGGCAAATTAAAACTTAACCCAAACAATTCAGATTTCATGTAAAAATTCAACACAATTAATCTAATTTATCCGGATATGTTTCCTAATTTTCTAAACCATTAGAACACAATCCCAAATAAGGACTGAGGCAATGACTTATAAACATTACAAAATTTTTTTCATATTCTTTACTTTATATTGAAGTCCTTTTCATTTTACATATAATTTTTTAAATAAACTCCTATTTAAGTTACCTTACCAAACTATCCTGATTTTTAATATCTTGGAAAATTATAAAAAGAAATAATGGGGATTGGAGAATGGAACAGAAGAGGAGATTTCCAGAAGTAAGAATAACATTATAGACAGAAATATGAGGAAAAAATCAAAATAAAAGCAAACTGTTACTACATCATATTTACAAACTATTAAGACAACAGTCTGATCTGAAGACAAATGTCTGCAGTGTACCTATGTGTATGTGGTAGCAGAAACCTTGGGTGGGAATAAAATCCCCAGGAGACACTAAGATTTCCTTCTAAAAGAGAAAAATCTGAGGAAAATACAACATTTTAAGATCAAGTAGAGAAAGACAAGAAGCAAAGACAAACTGCAAGAAAGACAAATTGCAAAATTTATAAAAATAAGAAAAATATAAAAGTATCATACTTACTTCAGTAGGAGAGTTGGAGAAACCATTTGAAAGTTCATGTTTTATGAAGAGGGCCTATAACACATAGTTTGAACAAGAGAAATAAATAACTGATTTTAGTTCAGTTCAGGGTCAACATTTATGACATAAAAAACAAACCAAAATTTTTATGTCCTATGTTTCATCCTAAGTTAATTCAGATTCTTACCACAAAAAATAGTAACATTAAAAGAAATCTCATGCATTTGCCTATGTAATTTCTTATCATGAAATTATAAAATATCATATTTGCATTTTATCAAGTCTTGTAGTCTTAAAAATGCTATTCAAAATATATTAGATTTCATGTAAACTTCCCTTGGGTATTTTTAACTGAAGCTGCTAAATCTGGGATATAAGAATTTTAAAACTATGTTTCACACTTTATTTGGTATCTTATTTTTTTGCTCTGCTAGACTGCTAACAAATAGCATGATACTCATTTCAAGAGAATCTTTAGAAACCAATTATTTTTTGATTTATCTCTTTGAATATAGCCCAAAGCTTAGAAGATATATTTCTCTGGTCAAAACAATCCCTTTGGGTAGGATTTGATCAGAAGCATAGTGAAAGATCTTTCCACTGATTAAGCAGAGTGCATAAAATCTTTACCACAGGTTTCTCTCCCCTGGACATGATTTTTAAAAAATGAAGATAAAATGAACAAACACAGGAAAAACACTAGTGTATTAATTCTGGAGTAAAAGCTGTAGCTTGATAAACAACACATATGCATGCATGCATACGCACACACACACACACACCCAATCCTATAGAGTATGAAAAAGGTAGTCACACAATGAGGCTTTCTGGAGAAAATGGGGAAGGCTCTTAAGCAGTTCCTTAAATGTCTCAAGATCCAGAATCAGTGACTGGCTTTGGCATTTTTTGAGGATGGGGTCGGAGTGAGATTTCCTGTGTGTACCTATGGGTCAGGGCAGGCAGGGTCCAGCCAGTCCAAAGGATGGAGCACCTAGGCTTTCACCCTGGCTTGCCAAGATGTGAGTTAAGAGTGGAAAAGAGCTAAGTGAAGATCGAAAGCTGTCAGGAAACATCAATCATGGAATCAGACTCTATCACATTACCATAAAAGTATGTGCTCACCTCTTCTTCATGTCTTAAATTCCAGAGGGGTTGGCCTTTCTGGTGAGGAATCCTGTCATTGCTCTCATTATTTATAAATGGCATTACTTATCTACTGAGTTAATATTTATTGATGCATAACTAACAGAAGTATGAATCATAAAACAACATATATTATCATGTACTTTCCGGGAATCATGAGCCTGAGTCTTATTTTAACCGGGTCCTGTGCTCAGGGTCTCAGAAAGAAGCAATATAAGTATAGCAAAGCTGTATTCCTTTCTGAAGTTTGGTATTACCTCATAAATTTAGTTATTGGCAAAATCCAATCACTTGTGCTTATAGGACTGAGATGACCATTTTTTGCTGGCTGTCATCTGGTTCTCAGATCCTGGAGGCTACTCACATTTTGATGCCCTTCTTCACAGGACCTTTCACAGCATGGCAGCTTACATCTTCAAGGCCACAAAGAGAATTTCTGCTTATACTCATGCTAAGACAAAGTCTTATGTAAGAAAACAGAACCATGGTTGTGACTACCCCATCATTTTTTACAATCTTTTCAAAAGAGTGATATCCTATTACCTTTGTCATACTCTGTTGACTATGAGTAAATCAAAGTTGCACTCACACTCAAGCTGACCCTTGAACAACACAGGTTTGCACTGTGCAAGTCTACTTAAAATCTGATTTTTTTCTAATAAATACATATTAAAGGACTACACGATCTGTGGTTGGACCGTCAATGTGGAACCGCGGATACACAGGGCCAACTATAAAGTATTAAGTGGATTTTCAACTTTTCAGGGGTTTGTGTCCCTAACCCTCATGTTGCTCAAGATGACACATAAGGTTAACCATTACAACTATTACAAACAGTCCCCCTACCATTCATCTTTCAAGTTAGGGCTGACACACTTGTCTATCTTGTCCATGGACACAGCAGGGGGACAACATTGCTCTACCAAACCATCTGCATAAATCACAGTTGATAGTTCTTTCCAGTGCTTTCATTTCATACTGATTTAGGTGATGATGTGTTCACAGAATTGGCAGATCTCTTAGCCAGCTGCTGGAGAAGCTGCTAACCCTCTTCTCTCCTGCTGCCAATGAAGACACAAAAAGCTCTACAGTCTGAGACTATGAACAGGTGAATATCAGAGAAACTAAGTGTGCAATATGGACACCTCAAGGTTTCTGGCAAAACAAAATATTTCCTCATAGAGGTGGGTCTTTATCATTGCAACACAATGCTACTGCACATTTAAGGTGCTTCACCAGGTGATAATTTCCAGGAAATTGTGATGAGCGCCATATTCCTTTTCTCAAAGGACAATTTAAAATATAATACAGTATTCCCAACAGAAAATTTTACTGTTAATACATCAAAAAAAAAGCATATAATAAGAATTGTGATGGGTAGCACTGAGTAGTATGTAGATCCTGAGAATTACTAGGTACTCTGACTTCACTTTCACTTTTAACTTTCATGCATTGGAGAAGGAAATGGCAACCCACTCCAGTACTCTTGCCTGGAAAACCCCATGGGCAGAGGAGCCTGGTAGGCTGCAGTCCATGGGGTCACGAAGAGTCGGACACGACTGAGCAACTTCACTTTCACTTTTCACTTTCCTGCATTGGAGAAGGAAATGGCAACCCACTCCAGAGTTCTTGCCTGGAGAATCCCAGGGACAGAGGAGCCTGGTGGGCTGCCGTCTATGGGGTCGCACAGAGTTGGACACTACTCAGGTGACTTAGCAGTAGCAGCAGCTGAACCTTGAAATACTTTTGTCACTTGACCTAAAACCACTTGGGACAATGAATCTCTAGATTTTATGAATTCAGAGACTTCATTTATGAAATCATTATGAAATTTCCCAATTTCCTATCCTGAACTTTTAATTTTTAAATTTCCTAGAACTGCAATTAATTTAGACTCCATCTTGCTACATATTAGATACATAATACTACACATACATACGTACAAGATACATAATTACTAGCCTATATGTCATTCACTTCTTAAGACTAGCATTATATTAGTATTTGAAATTTAGGAATAAAAATAAAATATTTTTTAAATTATTGCAAAGGACCAACCACCTATTTCCCTGACAACTAAAGGGGAAAAAAGAGGCAAAGAAGCAAAAACCCTGATTCCTAGATTCAAGAATGACCATGTAAGCTTTTTAAACTTTGTTGCCTACCAACTGCATAGTCAACATATATGAGTAATATAAATGATATTTTACTTTTCTTTGGCTACAAAGACTAAAATAGGACCCATAAGCTAAAGTGTATTAAAGCCTTCAGTAATTACAAGGTTGTTTTTACAACTGCCTTACGTGGCTACTCTGAAAATGAATTAATATTATGCACACCAAACCTTCAAACTGAATAAAACCCAATTATGTTGTTCCCTTTCCAGATTTGATTTGAATTAATAAGACATATTATAGCAGCAGTGCTGGTCCCAGATCTGGCAAGCTGCATGCTTAGCCTGTTTTTCAGGACTGGCTCATTGACTGCCAAGAAAAGAGGATTGATTGAGGAAGATAACGTGTATTAAAGACAGAGGGAAAATCATGAGAATGTGCATTTGCAAATCTATTGTAATTCAGTCTTCAGGGACTTCAAATCTTTAGAAAGTAAAGGGATGTGGGATTAAGGGTGTTACATGTAACATTATGAAAGACATATTTCATACATGAATACCTTCATTGGAACTTGAGAATTAATGTAAGAAAAAGTATTCTAGAAGTTGGGGAAATAAATTCTCCATAATCAAACACACTATTACTTTTAAGGCCATCCAAAGAAAAGGGTGACATCAGTACCAACAGTCTTGGGAAATTTTTAGCTCATTTTATCAGTGGGGTTTTAGTGTATCAGAGGAGATGAATTCAATGAAATGTTCACATGTGGTAAAATTCAAGGGACCGATGGCATTCATTGAACCTGATAGCCTGTATGATGGTAGAAACAGAACATATTAATAGATTGTAACAAGGTTTCTCAAGAGCAAAAGACAGAATTCATTACAGGATTGATGAGCTTATATCTGAAGCTTGGGGAGACAAATTCTCCATGTCTCATGTCAGAGACACCTGACATAAGTATCAGGTGCTGGGCAGAGGAGGTGCTGTCAGTCTTCAAAAGCACTGAAAGAAAATACATGTGCCGATGAAGCAGTCTAGGACAGGAGAAAAGGAAAGGAGCTCGTCCTAGTGTTAGCTGGAGGTACCAAAATGCAAACTTCACCCCCTTCAAATGACTATAGTTTAATGTTCAATAACACTTATTGGAATGGGAGAATGAATGGAAAATAACCAGAAAAAGACAGTTTATTACTGTTAATATTATTCCATTTTTTAAATTTCAATATTATCTTGGGGTCACATAATACCAAGATTATGTGATCAATTAGTATTGATCAAATTAGATTTTTTAAGGAAATACATATAATAATATGAGATCTAAATTACCATAACTGGTCATTAGCTTACACCAAGCTCACTTAATAACTTCTCTTTCCTACATAGTCTTTCTTAGGCACAAATGCAAACACTTCTTATTTTCTGTGAATCTTTCTTTGACAGCATGACATCATAGACAAGGCTGAATTTTTATGTGGAAAAAACCCTGAAAAAATTGGTCAGGTAACTGACATAGAAAATGTTACTGGATTGCAGATTATGTAAAAAGCAACAAGGAAGCCTCTCTTCTCTTCTGCTGCTTACTAGAATATTAAATGCCAGTGTGATCTAAGCTTAGTTATGAAAAATTGAGTCATGGTTTCCTTATCTTTAAAATCGGCATCAATATTGTATGTCAGCTGTAAACACCCACTGGTACTGCTTGTTCTGGGTACTCTGCCTCTGGTTACAAATATCCCTTTCCTCTGGGAAAAACATGTAATTCTACTGAAAGTGACCCACATGGGCACATAACCCAGGCTTGCCAAGTAATAATGCCCAATCTTGGCACAGTGATTAGCTCATGAATAGGCATGTTATGGCAACTGTCCAAAATAAGTCCCATGGGGGCTTTCTGCCTAAGCCTTAAGAAGATTCTCTTTCCATGGGGTCATTACAGTGTCAGGATAAAAGTCATTGCTAACCATGACACCCCACCATTTGAAGACAATCCGTTTAAGGGACTGAAAGAAAAGAACCCCTGACGGTACCACTTCCACCTTAAATTCAACAATGCTTGGAGCCAAAATATCCTGGCTTTTTTGGTTACTTGAACTAACAAATTTATTTCTGTGCCTAAGCTAACTTGAGCTATAATGCTATATGAATAGTACAGTAATACAACCTCATAACTTGTCATACTGACAAATGTACATTTAATACCTCGTAAATAGAAACTAAAAATATATTTGTTTCCTCATACTGGATACAGCTTTGAAAGTCGTGTTTTAAAAATGTTCATAATAATAAAATATATAGTATAACCTTTTTATCCATACAAACTATTCTGATTTCTTTCAAGGCATGTTATGCCAAAAATGAGTATGTTTAGTTTTATATGAAGAAAAGCAGTTTGTATGGAGAAGTGATATGCCTGGCACTTCCTGTGTCACACATTTCACTGTTTTCTGCTGAAAACTTATTGAGTGAATAAGGCATATTCACAACCACAAAGAGAGTTCATCAGGCTGTGAAGCTTGTGTCTTCAGTGATTTTGCTGTAGTGAGAACAATTTTCAGAGTCCTAGGCATGTGTGAGATGACCGAGTGACTACATCAGAGAGGCTGTGAAGAGGAGTGTAAAAAGGAGAAATAAGAACTAAAAATATCAGACCCACACTTGTCTTTTTTTTTCTTTGATGGTAAGGGGAGGAGTGGGGTGGGAGTAGATGTGGATGAGGATACAATATACTTTTTAAGTGCTATGTTTCATGAAATACATCAAAGAGAAGCAGAAAACCCCAAACAGACTTCAAGAGAGTTTTTTTTTTCTATTAAAAACATCAGAATCTATAAAGGAAATAAAAGAATTGCATTAGACCTAAATGACCTCAGAAAAGTGTCAGAAGAACTGACAGATAAATGAATAATCTATCAGTATTTTATTTTATTATTCTCTTCCTAAAAATCACAAAGGTGGGGAAATGGCTCACCTTAAGTCCTTCCCAGAAGAATCACAAAATTATATCTTCCTCTTACTGTTTATTTTATGTAGAGAGTATTTTTTATGTAATCAGTTGAGTAAGTGCAAATCAATAGCATAACAGATGATTTCATTCAAATGACATTCACTGAGGATATACTGTGTGCAAGGTAGTGAGCTAGGCTCTTCATGCATGGAAGATAAATTATAGCATAGCCCCGGGTCTCAAGGATCCCAAAGACAAGTAAATCTAGATAATTTAGGGTAAGAAAACAATTATTCAAGCAACATGCTCTGTTCCAGAAGTGTGTGTTCAGTATTATTTATTGAGATTACACCATGGAGGGCCAGACTATGAAACTGAAAGTTTAGTAAATATTTAGTCTTCTAAATATATTCTTTATTTTACTTAGGCAGTGGCTTTGGAAAGTAATTCTGTAGATATACTTTGAAATATTTTACTTGATCTTTCTCTTTCTGAAGCTGTGAGCTAAATATTGCCATGGACATCCAGAAAAGAAACCCTGGTCAAAAGTTTGTCCCTCATCTCTAACTTGACTTTGCCCAAAAGGCTGGACTGCATGAGTGCAAGCAGAAAGAGACTTAAAAAACTAGATTACTGACTTGCTTTCTTCATACCTGATGCTCTACAGACAGGTGCTAGTATCAAGAAAGGATCACAGTATCTAATGCAAGTACTTGATGTAGAGTCATCATTGACCTGTATTAACATCAACACTAGGAAGCTGAGCTGCATACAGCATTTTAATGCAAAATGACCTGGGAAAATTACCTGTAGATTCTGGTTATTTCCACATACAAAACTCCCCAGGATTAGAGGTCTATTTTTCCTGCCTGTTTATGATTACAATATATACAGGTGCTGTGAGGTTTTTCTCCTACCCCAAAGAAAATCAGAAAATTCTGACCAATATCTTACCCTCTACTGCTTTTCAGTACCTATTTCTTTATCAATCACATGTTGCAGCTACTTTCCTTCTGTTTTCTGTGTACAGGATATAAACTGAGGACAGATGTTATGCCCCTTGCTTGACACAATAAAGATTATGAATAATGAATGAGTGTTTTTGCTATGAATGAAAGAATTTGGGGGTTCATCTTTACTAAAATGTCATGTATAAGATTCAGAGGAAAAGGAAATAATCCATCTCACATTTTTACCTTTACACCAGTTATATATATGCATCAAATTAGAATTGTTTGGTTACAAGAAAATTTTAAATGACACCAGCTCCTCTATATGCACATTTTGTGAAGACTTTAAACTTTAGTTTATGTATAACAATCTCACTGCTGGGCATACACACCAAGGAAACCAGAATTGAAAGAGACACGTGTACCCCAGTGTTCATCCCAGCACTGTTTATAATAGCCAGGACATGGAAGCAACCTAGATGTCCATCACCAGATGAATGGATAAGAAAGCTGTGGTACATATACACAATGGAGTATTATTCAGCCATTAAAAAGAATACATTTGAATCAGTTCTAATGAGGTGGATGAAACTGGAGTTGATTATACAGAGTGAAGTAAGCCAGAAAGAAAAACACCAATACAGTATACTAACACATATATATGGAATTTAGAAAGATGGTAATGATAACCCTGTATGCGAGACAGCAGAAGAGACACAGATGTAAATAACAGACTTTTGGACTCTGTGGGAGAGGGGGAGGGTGGGATGATTTGGTAGAATGGCATTGAAACATGTATACTATCATGTAAGAAATGAATCGCTAGTCTAGGTTCGATACAGGATACAGGATGCTTGGGGCTGGTGCACTGGGACGACCCAGAGAGATGATATGGGGAGGGTGGTGGGAGGGGGGTTCAGGGTTGCGAACTCGGGTTGGGAACTCATGTACACCTGTGGCAGATTCATGTCAATGTATGGCAAAACCAATACAGTATTGTAAAGTAATATATATATATTTTTTTAATTAAAAAAAAACACTTTAGTTTATATATACTTATATCCATGCAAAAATTCTAAAAATATTTTGCATTTGTTTCAGTGATCATATATTCCATCTCATAGTATTCCATCTCATAGTATGAATATATGTAGAATTTTATACATAATCTCATTCAATGAGTTATATGATTACATATGTATTTAATTGTGTGTTCGTATGAAGGCAAAAATGTATTAATTTGCCTGCCATTCACCTACCCATTCTCAGAGAATAAATCCTAGGAATACAGTTTATTTGATCAGAGTCCCTAACTGAAGCACACCAATCAGGTTCTCTCACTTGGAAATTGAAAAAGAGATATAGTGGTGCCAGCAAGTCTTCGTTTTGCAGTCGAAATTGGAAATTCATTGCATTTTTTTCCCACTCAGAAGACAAGACATCTGTCTGTAGAGAACATAAGAGACCACTTCAGTGAATACAGAGGAAGTAGCTGCCTTGTTTGAGAAAGGCTTTCTGGTTCTTGTCCTTAGACCCTCACGAAGCCTGGCTTCCACCTTGATCTTGAGTTTCCTGGATGCCCTGTAATCCACCAACAATGTCTTTCTTAAACCAATTTGAGCTGTTTTCAGTTGTTACATCACATTGGTAACAATCTTCCAAATGCAATTCAGTAATTTAAAAAATATTGATTGAGGGGACTTCTCTGGTGGTCCAGTGGCTAATACTCTATACTTTTAAAACAGGGGACCAGGGATCAATCCCTGGTCAGGGAACTAGATCCCACATGTTGCAGCTAGATATCCCACATGCCATAATTAAGACCTGGTGCAGCCAAATAAATAAATATTTAGAAAAAAATAAATATTGAGAATTACTCTGTATTCTATACTGCAGAATGCTCTAGGTATGCAGAAAGAAAATCTGCCCTCAAATGATTCATTCTGTAGTGGACAAAGTGGGTATGAAAATAGGTAACTTTAGTAGATGTATAGTATGGTTAAAAATGATAAAAAATCTTCTCTAGTCAAAAAGAGAAGTGCCTAACAAACACTGAGATGCAGGTGGAAAGTAGAGGTGGAGTATCAGGGAGAGTATAGATGATACATGAAATAAGTGCAGACAAACAGCTAGACTTTTAATAGGGCACAGGATGAAAGAAGGAGATTATAGGCAGAAGGAAAAGCAAGAGTAGAGACACAGACCTGTGAAGTCCTATATTCACTTTTCATTTATCAACAGTTGTGTAGCACATGCTGGAAACTAGCCACTGTTTCAAATGCTTTAATAGCAGGGGGTAAAAGAGAAAGCCATAAATTCTTCCTTCATGATACTTACACTTTTGTGAAAGTATATGTGTATATAATGTATGTTAATATATATTAATCTAATAGATAATAAAATATAATAAAACATATATAAAATATAATAAATATATAGTTTTCAAACTTCAGCATACATCAGAATCACCTGTGTTGGCATCTATTCATCGCACTTCTGACTCAGTAGGCATGTACCGAGAGCTGAGAATTTTCATCTCTAACAGATTCTCAGGTGAGGATAATGCTGCCAGTCTGATCATCATATTCTGAGAACCACTGATAAAGTCTATTAGATAGTGATCAGTGGCATGGAGACAGTCTGGAGTCTTGAAGAAAGCTATAATGTTAAATTGCATAGTTACGCAAAGGTTCTTGAAGAAGACCTGAAGAAGGCAACCATGTGGATATCTGGAGAAAGGTCACACCAGGTTATTTCCTTAGAGCAAGATGAGAAGTCACTGTTGAATTTTAAGTGGCGATGTGGCATGATCTACTATGACTTCTTCTTGGCTGCCTCACTGAAAATAGATGGAAATGAAAGGAGGCAGATAAATGAAACTAGTAAGGAATCTACTGCAACAGCAGGATTATGAAGAATGGTGGTGATCTGGACCAGTGTTGATAGCTGTGGCACTAAGGAAAACACAGCTGGGGAAGAAATAGAAAGGTAAACTTTGAAGGTAGAAGCTTCAGGCAAAATAAGGGTTTGAGTTGGGATGTGGAAGAAAGAAGAGTCAACAATGATTACTAGAATTTTGTTCCTAATGCATGGGTTGGGGGGGGCGGGGTGGAGAGGAGGGGAATGGTGATGGATTTATCATTAACTGAAAGTTGGAAGGACTGTGGGAGAAAAGAGACTATGGAGGAAGATCTGGAGCTTAGCTTTTGACATGTTCATTTTAAGCTATGACTAGTAAGCTCAGCTAGGGACACAGAGTAGGAAGCTGTATTTAAGGATCTACAGTTCAGGGCAGAAGCCTGAGCTTGACATAAACTTGAGAGTTATGAGTCTACGCCTTTGTTCACAAAGGGAGTGAGTGCAGAGAGAAAAAGAATGTAATCTGCAGGCTTAGCCCCAGGATGATGTGAGGATAGACATAATGGGGGAATAATTTTAAAAAAAGAGCAAAAGTCACTGGTGTAGAGCCAAAGGAACAAATGTTTCAAAACAGAGAAATTGAACAGTAAAAATAGCCAGAAATATGCAGAGGTTAAAGAAGTTAACAACAAAATGGACTGTGATTGGCAGAATTTGGTTTAGAGTTGACATAGGAAAGAGGAAGAAAATGCTTCGGTTTCATCTTTTTTCTGATACAACTGGTCCCCAGAATTTCCTCCTGAAGAGAAATTAACCATTACTTTAAAGATGAAACCAAGGAGTTGCAGTGTATTTCCTGTAAAAACCATTTGACTGTTCTGATGAGGCTAACTCTTTATATCTATGAATGTAAATTATGCTTAGAAAAAAATATCATGCTCTGAATACAGATGTTAAACACAACTAAAGGAAGTAGCTTATTTTCTGAAATACAGAGAATAATTATGAGCATTTACTTAACATCTAAAAAGCATCCTAAAAGGTTCCATCAGTAATTCTTGAGAACAATGACTCCATAACATCTGAAATGTCCCATTATTGATTGCTGAGAGCAACAATGTAGTTAGCTTTTTAAAAATGAAAATAATGCACTTTGAAGCAGACCTCAAGACTGTCTGTCTTTAATAGAAAGTCGTGAATTTTCACACAATACAAGAGCAAGTGCTGACTGACATCTCCAACCGGGAAAAATTAAACAGTATCCTATCATCTTGCAAAGAGCAAGAGATTCTTGGTGATGAAAATCATTGTGATATATTATCTATAAGGTGTGCACCTTTGAGAGGAAGGTGACATACTTGGGATCCACAAAAGGAGAACATTTGGAGGTGCAAACAGTTCTCTTCAAGATGACAGTTTATGCTGGAATACTAAGCTTCCATTTGTGATAAATGGAAAAGCAGATGGCTAAAAAAAAATATTTTGTCAAGTTTTTAACATAAACTACCTAGTTGTAGGAAAAATGTTTTTCTCATCTTTGGAAGGAGTAGAAGTGAGAAATAAACATAAATGGTCTGCTTTTTCCAGGATGAAGCTTCCCTTTGGGTTTTGTTCAGCTCAGTTCACTTGCTCAGTCAGGTCTGACACTTTGCGACACCATGAATTGCAGCACACCAGGCCTCCCTGTCCATCACCACCTCCCGGAGTTCACTCAAGCTCATGTCCATCGAGTCGGTGATGCCATCTAGCCATCTCATCCTCTGTCATCCCCTTCTCCTCCTGCCATCAATCCCTCCCAGCATCAGAGTCTTTTCCAATGAGTCAACTCTTCGCATGAGGTGGCGAAGTATTGGAGTTTCAGCTTCAGCATCAGTCCTGCCAATGAACACCCAGGACTGATCTCCTTTAGAATGGATTGGTTGGATCTCTTTGCAATCCAAGGGACTCACAAGAGTCTTCTCCAAGACCACGTTCAAAAGCATCAATTCTTCAGCGCTCAGCTTTTCTTCACAGTCCAACTTTCCCATCCATACATTACCATTCATCCATACCACTGGAAAAACCATAGCCTTGACTAGATGGACCTTTGTTGGCAAAGTGATGTCTCTGCTTTTGAATATGTTATCTAGGTTGGTCATAACTTTCCTTCCAAGGAGTAAGCATCTTTTAATTTCATGGCTGCAGTCACCATCTGCAGTGGTTTTGGAGCCCCCAAAAATAAAGTCTGACACTGTTTCCCCATCTATTTCCCATAAAGTGATGGGACCAGATGCCATGATCTTCGTTTTCTTAATGTTGAGCTTTAAGCTAACTTTTTCACTCTCTTCTTTCATCAAGAGGCTCTTTAGTTCTTCTTCACTTTCTGCCATAAGGGGGGTGTCATCTGCATATCTGAGGTTATTGATAATTCTCCCAGCAATCTTGATTCCAGCTTGTGCTTCTTCCAGCCCAGCGTTTCTCATGATGTACTCTGCATATAAGTTAAATAAACAGGGTGACAATATACAGCCTTGATGTACTCCTTTTCCTATTTGGAACCAGTCTGTTGTTCCATATCCAGTTCTAACTGTTGCTTCCTGACCTGCATACAGGTTTCTCAAGAGGCAGGTCAGGTGGGCTGTTATGCTCATCTCTTTCAGAATTTTCCACAGTTTATTGTGATCCACACACTTAAAGGCTTTGGCATAGTTAATAAAGCAGAAATAGATGATTTCTGGACTCTCTTCCTTTTCCCATGATCCAATGAAAGTTGGCAATTTGATCTCTGGTTCCTCTGCCTTTTCTAAAACCAGCTTAAACATCTGGAAGTTCACGGTTCACATATTGCTGAAGCCTGGCTTGAAGAATTTTGAGCATTACTTTACTAGCGTGTGAGATGAGTGCATTGTACTTTGAGCATTCTTCAGCATTGTCTTTCTTTGGGATTGGAATGAAAACTAACCTTTTCCAGTCCTGTGGCCACTGCTGAGTTTTCCAAATGTGCTGGCATATTGAGTGCAGCACTTTCACAGCATCATCTTCCAGGATTTGAAATAGTTCAACTGGAATTTCATCACCTCCAGTATCTTTGTTCGTAGTGATGCTTTCTAAGGCCCACTTGACTTCACATTCCAGGATGTCTTGCTCTAGGTGAGTGATCACATCATCATGATTATCTTGGTCATGAAGATCTTTTTTGTACAGTTCTTCTGTGTATTCTTGCCACCTCTTCTTAATATCTTCTGCTTCTGTTAGGTCCATACCATTTCTGTCCTTTTGCATGAAATGTTCCATTGGTATCTCTAATTTTTGAAGAGATCTCTAGTCTTTCCCATTCCATTGTTTTCCTCTATTTATTTGCACTGATAGCTGAGGAAGGCTTTTTTATCTCTCCTTGCTTTTCTAATTGGGTTTTGAGCACCCATCAATTTAAATATTGCTCCACAGTTAACCAATTAATTAATCAAAAATGCATGTAGTTAACAGATATTTATTGAGCTTCTACTATGTTCAGGTACCACTGTTGTTGCTTTAGAGAGATAGAAAGAGATGAGACATAAATCCCAACTTCCAGATTCTAATTATATGGTAATAAAATAAAAGCATGTAAATAGTTAAATTCATTCAACAACAAATATTCAGTAATTGCTTACTGTGTTTACTGGAATTGCCAATAAAATAATTCATGGTGATACAAAACTGTATTAGACACAATTAATTGTCAATTAATATGTAAATGGAAGTTAATATTAATATTTAGTAGTGGTTTCTGCTATTGAATGGAATGGTGGGGCAATAGAAAAGGTATTACTTTTACTGTACATACTGCTGTGTTGTTTATAATAAAGTGTATGAATTATTTTTTCATTACCATTAGTAATGACAATGACCATTATTTGTTCTTTGCTTTCTATGTGTTAATCCTTTTCGGTATTACCTCATTTAACTGTCAAAACAACTCTTAATGAATGAACTCAAGAATAACTCCAATGTATATATGTGACTACTGAGGCTTAAAGAAGATAATTACCTTGCCAAAGATCTTATTAAGTGGGAAAACCATATTTTAACTCAATCCACTTGTCTTCAGTACTCAAATTTTTATCTTCTACTGTAAACATGCACAAAATAAACATATAGAACAGAGGAAGAAGAGTTTAAGTATGATGCAAATGAAAGGTTTTGTGGAAAAAGCTAAAAAGGCATGGATTATCTTAAACTTTTCCCTTCACCAATAAATAAACCACTTGGCACTTAATATTTCTGTTTATTTCCTATCGCAGTGGAAAAGGTTTCTACCAGTTGTTCTAGTCTACCATTTCCACATTTGCTCAATTCACTTCATCAAATTCAAGATTCAGTTATTTTTCTATTCCTTATTCTTTCCTCCTTCTTTCTAGTTAACGTAACAATTTTGTGGCAAGTCCAGGACAATAATCATGATTGAACAAAACCAATCTTACCTATGTCATTTCCCACTCTTTAAAATCCTCATAAATGGTGTCCACATGACCACTTCTGATTAATATCACTTAATATAAAGCTGCAGAAGCCTCAGAAAGTTACTGTATCTCCTGCATAAGAGGGTGGCAGTTCAAATGCAGCTGTCTCCTTCCTGCCATCAATGTTAACATGATGGCTAAAGATTTAGCAGCCATCCTCTTGTCATGTGGGAAGAACTTTGAAGAATTCTTGCTACATAAGAAAAAATACAACTATGTTTAACCCATGATAGATATGTTTTCTATTTTTGCATCAGAAAACAATATTAACTAATGTACCTTTCCTCTCCACCTCCTCAGAATACGTCTCATCAGTTTTCACCTAACTTTACACAATTTTCAATCATCCCCTTAGTCCCACCTTCCCAAACCTGTAAACATGCCCCACTTTCTTCTACCCAAGAAAACAACATGCAGCAAACCAGAAAACACACGTGTACAAGATTTATAAAAATATATGTGTGTGTGTATGCACACATACGCATACACATATACACTCACTTCTCTGAGTATTATTTAAAAGTTTAAAGCAGAATTTTGCATTTGCTGCAGTTTGACAATGAACAGAGAGATGGGTTCATTGTCTTAATATTGTCTTAACTGCATCTTTATGTCTGTTTCTTTTTTTTTCTTTTGAACGGGACCTAGGCTTATCCAAATTTCTATGCCCTCACCCTGCAGTTTACAACTCATGTTCCATAACAGACTAATCATTTTAGGAGAAAATAACATAAAATCTCTCTCTTTTTATTATTAAAAAGTTATTAGGGATACCTGCAACCTCCATATTTTCAAATGCCATATACAGAGTTAACTACATATCTCCTTTTAAGAACATTTATAAAAATTGTGGCACAGTGAACACAAAAGGAAGTCTGAAATTCTTCTTATTTGAATTTCATTGTCAAATTTCCTTTCTAAAACCTATCTCGCTGACATTCTTTCAACACATTTTAAAATTATACAACAATGATTAGGTGATTGGTAAGGCATTTTCAGAATGCCACTGGTAAATCTGAAACATTTTCTCAGATCCAAAATAGAATAACAGGCATAGTTCCCCCCTGTTGAGAAGCTTACTAATTCAAGAACTGTGTAAATTCTCACAGATGCTGATGTTCCCACAGGGAACTGAGCTAGTGCTGCTACCTTTTTACTTGTGGCACCTCACATAATTAAGAAAATTACAGTTATGCTCCTTTCTCTAAGATAGGAACAAAAATGATCCTTGGACTCTATCCAAAGATAAATGGGCAATAAATCTCTCCAAGCTTTTTTTATTTTTTTTTCCCCTAGTTAAGAAGAACATGAAAAAACATACAGGCATTACATTATTCAGTAGCGGGGAACAGACTAGCAGGAAAAGTTTAATTTAATTTATGCCTGGTACCCCTTATGCTCTCTCATTTAGAAGGATGTGGTAATGATTATATGAATATATTCTGTCTAAGATGAACTTTAAGATATATATATCAATGCACTTAAAGAAGGTAGGAGTCTGGAATAAAAGTATAAAGAAATTCCTAGAAGATGTAATGCATTATATCTATTTATAGTATGTTTCATCTCTAAAAATGGGGAAAAGCAGAGTTCAGGTACTAAGGCTACCTACAATTCCACCTCAGTACAGCCCAGACACAGATGCTATTTCCATTTATTTCCTATCTGGTTCATTGATTTCTTCAGTTTCTTGTGCTGCTCCCTTTCTGTGTTGATCTTCATTCTGTTATATCAGAGCAATTATATTAATTGCAGAGCTTTCTTACTATTCATGCCAACACTTACTCAATGTCCTTATTTCACATGCTCAGCCTTAGTCCATGATATTTCACAGACCTGGTTATTTATGCCCTTAAATTCACATAATTTAAAAAAGACCTTTTACTTCTGACACCCTGAGAACATATGCTACATGTTCACTTCTAATGTTATTCCTTTGTCTGGCTTTTTTCCTTCTTTATCCACCAGAGAACTCAGTTGTGTTACAAAGGCAGTGGGTGGATAGAACTGATAAATGTAACTGATGAATATTTCTCTTCTTGTCTATTTAGAGAAAGAGAACACTTTTTATGTTAAAAGATATAGATTTCCATGAAACTCCTTGTTCATCACAATTACAATCTTAACCTCCAACATTTTGACTGAATGTACCACATATTTCATTTCATCATATAAATCCTGCCATGCATTTAGCTATTAACACACACAGGCAGTGCACAGTAGCACTCAAGGAAAAAAAAAAACAAAACCATAATTTTCCTTATTCAAATTTGTACTTACATTCTCATTCAGAAGATGGGAGAATACTTTCCTTTACAAGTATTTGTATTACTTGTATTTTCTTTACAAAGCTATTGAGTTAAATAATAAGAAATGTAAAACCAGGAAAAAGCATAAAACACAACTGAAATACTCAGAATCAATTAACATACAGAAGAAAACAAACCCATAAATAGATAATTACCTTACCTCAACTACATGCCAACATGGAAATAATGTCTGATGGAACTGTTTTTAAGTATCCCATGAAAAACTATGCCATATATATGCAAGCAGTTAATGTTTGGACTAACTCTATAGAAAACTGTACTTGGTGCTAACCAGGTTGAATTTACTACAGTAAATGCTAAAAAATAAATGCCCAGGGAGACAGACAAAACTAGAGCTATTCATTCACTAATGAATGAAAATCTAGAAAATGAAGTCAAACACTGCATTGGCAGACTGAAATTGAAGGATGTAACAGGACATATACAATAAGTATTCAGAGTCACGTTTAAAGTAGGATGGAACATTTAGATTAATAACAGTAGACACTGTAATTAATAAGAGTAATGAAACGGTGGGAATTTCTTTAATAGTGTCTCCCTCTGTGAAATGGGAAAGGGCACATTTACCTTAAAGGAATATAAATTTATGTTAGAAAATGATCTTACAGGAAATTGGCAATACTACCATGTAAAAAAGGGTTTTAGCAAATGGGACTCACATTTACCATAGTACTGCTTCTTATCTTTCATATAATGATACTGAGTAGACTATGTAAAATCTGCAGCACGTTTCTCTGGTTCATGGGGCTGTTACCCTTCTAGTATTTGTACCAAGCTTTTTGCCTTATCAGACTCCAATGGAAGCAGCTAATTTGTTTGTGAAGTAATTGAAATTGTTTGACTTGTTTTCATTTTGAATAATAACTAAATTTCAATTTATATCATTGTAGTTGCTCTTTTCATGTCACTACCCTACATGCTTTTATAGGAAATTATTCAATAAATGTTGTGCTGTTTTGTTCCTAAGCCTCTTATAAGAGTATGTAAACAATTTGTGATAAATGTGATATTTAAGTACTTTTAAAACAGCAAATTAAATTCTATTAAAGAATTTCACTTACTAAAGTTGGCAAGAAATTTATCTGAGCTATGCCAAATGCTTTTTCTTCCTACATTCAGTTGTACCAGAATCTTGGAACTAACATGGTGAAGAAACCAGGGAAAGAGCCCAGGGTTTGGGTTATTCAAAGAATGGATCTTCCTATAAAATTCATTCCACATGACTCACTAAAATTTGGGAGTCAAACTCAGTAATAAGGACTTAAAAGTTTTTCTAGAGTCAAAGGCTATACCAGAGATAATCACTGAAGAGATTTTTCCATCTCCTCGAGGTACTGCCTTCAAGCATAGTTCATGCTTCTATCACTCGACCATGTTTCTACTGACCTTTTTTCTAATCTCTGGAGATCCACCAGTTCCTGGGGTCAAGACCTCCAGTCTTCAACTAATTTTCCATTTTTCTTCTACTCTTACCTTATCTCTCTAAGCACCTGAAAAATTTTAAAATAAAGACTACATAGAGATTTTGTTCAGAGTGGGCGCATCACACGCTGTTGGTTAGATCAACATAAAGTCTCTTCTTTTAACTCTGGAATTAAAGAGTCCTTATCTTAAGGAAAAAAAAAAAAACGACAACTTACAGTAACAGAATATGCAAGAAATTGTCTTTTCATCCATTTACAACTCATGAATGCACTTATGTAACAACCACAAAAAAAAGCACAAAATAATTTTCTACAATAAAATGCTAATAAAGCACATTGCTACACATAAAACTATGTGTTCTGAAATAAAAAAAAATCAACTAATTTTTTATATACACAATAAATTATACAATTGAACAAGCTCTCCTTTTTCCACATAATTTTACTTGTTATTTTGCTCTTTTTTTTTTAACTAGAGAATAGATCACATAATCAGATAAACATGAATTTAAATACTAGCTGTTCCTCACATAATTAAAGGGAATTGGCAATTTACTTTGTTTCTTTGATCCTTGAGTTCTGCACCCACAAGATATAGATAATACCCAGTTTACAGGATTGTTGTCAAGATTTTCAAACAGATATAAACCTTGAAGTTAGAAGCGTTCAAAACACTTATCCCGTTCTTTACCTGCTAACAACCCATGAAGTAAATATATTAATTCCATCCCTAATTTTGTGGTGTATGTGTGTATGGTAAAAATTATTCATATAACTACCTCAAATGTTCTTTCTGTTTTCACATCTAGGTAAAGTTTTAAGATTCGAGTGATTAGATCGGATGGACTGCCTGAAGAACTATGAACAGAGGTTCATGACATTGAACAGGAGGCAGTGATCAAGAACATCCCTAAGAAAACAAAAGGCAAAAATGCAAAATGTTTGTCTGAGGAGGCCTTACAAATAGATGTGAAAAGAAGAGAAACTAAAGGCAAAGGAGAAAAGGAAAGATATATCCATTGTAAGAATTAAAGATTTTAAAATTTAAAAAATAAAAAACTAAAAATACAAAAAAAAAAAAAATAAAATAAAATATCCATTTGAATGCAGAGTTCCAAAGACTAGCAAGGAGAAATAAGAAAGCCTTCCTCAGCAATCAGTGCAAAGATATAAAGGAAACCAATAGAATGGGAAAGACTTGAGATCCCTTAAGGAAAAGAGATACCAAGGGAACTTTTCATACAAAGATGAGCACAATAAAGGACAGAAATGGTATGGACCTAACAGAAGCAGAAGATATTAACAGGTGGCAATAATACACAGAAGAACTATACAAAAAAGACCTTAATGACCCAGATAATCACGATGGTGTGATTACTCACCAAGAGCTAGACATCCTGGAATGCCAAGTCAAGTGGGCCTTAGGAAGCATCACTACAAACAAAGCTAGTGGAGGTGATGGAATTCCAGCTTAGCTATTTCAAATCCTAAAAGACGATGCTATGAAAGTGCTGCACTCAATATGCCAGCAAATCTCGAAAACTCAGCAGTGGCCACAGGACTGGAAAAAGTCAGTTTTCATTCCAATCCCAAAGAAAGGCAAAGCCAAAGAATGCTCAAACTGCCATACAATTGTACTGATCTCACACACTAGCAAATTAATGCTGAAAATTCTCCAAGCCAGGCTTCAACAGTAAGGGAAACGTGAACTTCCAGATGATAAAGCTGGATTTAGAAAAGGCAGAGGACCAGAGATAAAATTGCCAACATTCATTGGACCATCAAAAAAGCAAAAGAATTCCAGAAAAACACAGACTTCTGCTTTGTCGATTATAACAAAGCCTTTGACTGTGTAGATCACAACAAATACTGGGACATTCTTCAAGAGATTGGAATACCAGACCACTTGAACTGTCTCCTGAGGAATCTGTATATAGGTCATGAAACAACAGTTAAAACTGGGCATGGAACAACAGACTAGTTCCAAACCTGGAAAGGAGTATGTCAAGGCTGTATATTGTCACCCTGCTTATTAACTTATATTCAGAGTACATCATGCAAAATGCAGGGCTGGATGAAGCACAAGCTGGAATCAAGATCACCGGGAGAAATCAAAAACCTCAGATACGTAGATGACACCTCCCTTATGGGGGACTTCCCTGGTGGCTCAGACGGTAAATCATTTGTCTACAATGAGGGAGATCTGGGTTCGATCCCTGGGCTGGGAAGATCCCCTGGAGAAGGAAACGGCAATCCACTTCAGTACTATTGCCTGGAAAACCCCATGGACAGAGGAGCCTGGTAGGCTACAGTCCATGGGTTTGCAAAGAGCTGGACATGACTGAGCGACTTCACTTCACTTCCCTTATGGCAGAAAGCAAAGAAGAACTATTGAGCCTCTTGATGAAAGTGAAAGAGGAGAGTGATAAAGCTAGCTTAAAACTCAATATTCAAAAAAAAAAAAAAAAAAAAAAAAGATAATGCTATCTGGTCCCATTCAGTTCAGTTCAGTTCAGTTGTTCAGTCATGTCCAACACTTTGTGACCCCATGAATTGCAGCACGCCAGGCCTCCCTGTCCATCACCAAATCCCAGAGTTCACTCAAACTCACGTCCATCAAGTTGGTGATGCCATCCAGCCATTTCATCCTCTGTGGTCCCCTTCTCCTCCTACCCCCAATCCCTCCCAGGAGGGAGTCTTTTCCAACGAGTCAACTCTTCGCATGAGGTGGCCAAAGTACTGGAGTTTCAGCTTTAGCTCATTCCTTCCAAGAAACACCCAGGACTGATCTCCTTTAGAATGGTCCCATTCAGTTCAGTTCAGTTCAGTTTAGTCGCTCAGTCATGTCCGACACTTTGCGACCTCATGAATCGCAGCATGCCAGGCCTCCCTGTCCATCATCAACTCCCGGAGTTCACTCAGACTCACGTCCATCGAGTCAGTGATGCCATCCAGCCATCTCATCCTCTGTCATCCCCTTCTCCCCCTGCCCCCAATCCCTCCCAGCATCTACTTCATGGCAAATAGATGGGAAAACAATGGAAACAGTGACAGATTTTATTTCGGGGGGGGGGGTCCAAAATCACTGCAAATTTTGACTGCAGCCATGAAATGTAATGTATGGATGTGATAGTTGGACTATAAAGAAAGCTGAGCACCGAAGAACTGGTGCTTTTGAACTGAAGTGTTGGAGAAGACTCTTGAGAGTCCCTTGGACAGCAAGGAGATCAAACCAGTCAATCCTAAAGGAACTCAGTCCTGATTATTCACTGGAAGGACTGATGCTGAAGCTGAAACTCCAATACTTTGGCCACCTGATGTGAAGAACTGACTCCTTGGAAAAGACCTTGATGCTAGGAAAAATTAAACGCAAGAGAAGTGAACAACAGAGGATGAGACAGTTGGATGGCATCACCAACTCAATGGACATGAGTTTGAGCAACCCCAGGATTGGTGATGGACAGGGAAGACTGGCATGCTGCAGTCCATGGAGTCTCAAAGAGTCGGACACGAGTGAGCAACTGAACTGAAATGAAAGTTTTAAGTGCTCAGGAAAAAGAAAAATAAGTCATTAAAAAATTGTTATAAAGTAAAAATCATCGTTCTATGTCTGTTTCAGGAAATTTCAAATACTTGCTTTGGCACTAATCATAATTTGAAAGATGGTAATAATAAAAATTAAGAGTAGGTGCAGTAATTGATTAAGTAAATGATAATATTAATTCCATTTGCAATATTGACCAGGTAAACAAGCAACTAAAATCAACATAATTGAGGCTGGGTTCAGAAGTAGTTGAAAGCACCAGATCCCAGGCAATATACCAATGACCAGTGAAAGGGCCCTGGCCCTTCTGCTTTGCAGAAAAGAATTTCCAGAAAAACAGAAAGTAGTGAATCAAGTGAAGTGTTTATTAAAAGGAAAAGAGTACAATGCACGTGGATAAACACACAGGCAGAGTCAGGGGAGAGTACATTAATTGCTGAGTCGCGTCTTCATGGCAGTTTGAAATACTTTTATGGGAATTTCTTTTGGGTTTCCTTTGGCCAATCATTTCGATTTGCCTCACTTACAGCCCCTATTTGGTTTATCTCAGGATCCTTCCATCTGTGCCCACGCGTTCTTAGCCAAGATGGATCTTCTGGGTAGAACATCTCTAGACATTGCTCCCAACATCGGGCTGCAAGAAGCTTTCCTGCACATGTATGGTAGGGAAGGTCTCCTGACCTCCGGAACTAGAAATATGTGGTATGGGCAGGGCCAAGCCTCCTCGCTTAATTGTCCTGCTATTCTCTGTTTGGAGTTTCAGTCAATAGGGAATGAATCTCCAATTTTTTACCCTGAAGAGGCTCATCTGTTTCTTGCCTCAGTTCCACAACAATGTGAATGTCCTTAATGCCACTGAATTGTTCAAGAGAAAACATTCAAAATGATACCTTTTTTGCTATGTATATTTTGCCACAATAAAAAATTCAGAATATAGCAAGCTACATTTCATTGACAAAACAGGCTGTTTTCTAACAGTTTAAAAAAATAATGATTAATTTTTGTAAAAGAAATCATTCCTTAAATGTGAGTCTTCTTTTTTATCTCTTTATCATTAAACTTTTCCCTTAGATTTCTTGTATTTTCCCATTCTAATCACAAATGAAGGCAACACCAAAGAATGTTCAAACTACCACACAACTGCACTCATCTCACACGCTAGCAAAGTAATGCTGAAAATTCTCCAAGATAGGCTTCAACAGTATGTGAACTGAGAACTTCCAGGTGTTCAAGTTGTATTTAGAAAAGGCAGATGAACCAGAGATCAAATTGCCAATATCTGCTGGATCATAGAAAAAAGCAAGAGAATTCCAGAAGAATATCTACTTCTGCTTCATTGACTACACTAAAGCCTTTGATGGTATGTATCCACAACAATCTGTGGAATATTCTTAAAGACATGGGGATACCAGACCACCTTACGTGCCTTCTGAGAAATCTGTATGCAGGTCAAGAGGCAACAGTTAGAAATGGACATGGAAAAACAGACTGCTTCAAGATAGGGAAAAGACTATGTCAAGGCTGTATATTGCCACCATGCTTATTTAACTTAAATGCAGAGTACATCATGTGAAATACTGGGCTGGATGAAGCACAAGCTGGAATCAAGATTGGCAGGAGAAAATATCAATAACCTCAGATATGCAGATGACACCACCCTTATTGGCATAAAGTGAAGAGGAACTAAAGACTCTCTTGATGAAAGCAAAAGAGGAGAGTGAAATAGCTGGTTTAAAACTCAACATTCAAAACACGAAGATCATGGCACTGGTCCCATCACTTCATGGGAAATAGATGGGAAAATGATGGAAATGGTGACAGGCTTTATTTTCTTGGGCACCAAGATCACTACAGACGGTGACTGCAGCCATGAAATTAAAAGGTGCTTACTCCTTGGAAGAAAAGTTATGACAAAACTAAATAGTATATTAAAAAGCAGAGACATTACTTTGCTGACAAAGTCCATATAGTCAAAGGTATGGTTTTTCCAGTAGGCATGTATGTATGTGAGACTTGGACCATAAAGAAAGCTGAGCACTGAAGAATTGATGCTTTTGACCTGCAATGTTGGAGAAGACTCTTGAGAGACCCTTGGACTGCAAAGAGATCCAACCAGTCCTAAAGGAAATAAATTCTGAATATCCACTGGAAGGACTGGTGCTGAAGCTAAAACTCCAATACTTTGACCACCTGATGGCAAGAAATGACTCATTGGAAAAGATCCTGATGCTGGGAAAGCATGGAGGCAGGAAGAGAAGGGGATGACAGACAATGAGACGGTTGGATGGCATCACCAACTCGATGGACGTAAGTTTGAGCAAGCTCCGAGAGTTGGTGATAAGACAGGGAATCCTGACATGCTGCAATTCATAGGGTGGCAGAGGTGACATGACTGAGCCACTGAACTGAACTGAACTGAACTGATTTTCCCATATTCCTTTAGAATGTTAAATCCATGATAGATGTCATAACAGAGAAAAACAGAAGAAAAATATATAGCCTATACAGTAAAATACAACTGCCACAAAACAATCTAACAAACTTAAAGAAAAAAAGAAAGAAAACTGAAATCATAGAGGACTATGTTCTCTAACCATAATGGAAGCAAATTAGAAATCCTTAACAAGAAGACAAAATGAAACTCTCCAAACACAAGGAATTAGAAAATGCTTTTCTAAGTAACCTTTAAGTATAAAATGCAGGATCAAATGGAAGTAATAAGCTACATTGACTTGAAAGAAAATTGCTGCTGCTGCTGCTGCTAAGTCGCTTCAGTCATGTCCGACTCTGTGCAACCCCATAGACAGCAACCCACCAGGCTCCCCCATCCCTGGGATTCTCCAGGCAAGAACACTGGAGTGGGTTGCCATTTCCTTCTCCAATGCATGAAAGTGAAAAGTGAAAGTGAAGTAGCGACCCCAAGGACTGCAGCCAACCAGGCTCCTCCGTCCATGGGATTTTCCAGGCAAGAGTACTGGAGTGGGGTGCCATTGCCTTCTCCATGAAAGAAAATTAAGGTATATCAAAATATATGAGAAACACAACTAAAGTGGGGGCTGAGGGGAAAACTTATACCATTAATTATTAATACTAGAAAATAGGAAAGTTCTCAAAGGGAAAAAAACTAAATCTTTACCTCACGAAAATAGAAAAATAAGAGTTAAACCAATTCAAATCAATAAAACAGGAAGGAAATATTAAAGAGCAGAAACCAATACAATAGTATATAAGAAAGCAGTACATAAAATCAGTGGAAAAAATTGGCCTATAAAAATTAATAAAATTGATCAATCTCTAGCAAAATTGAAAAAGTTATATAAAAGAAGACAAAAATCATCATTATTTGCAATGAAACAGGGGATACCACTGCAGATCTTGTAGCCATTTCAAGTACATACAGAATATTGTAAACAACTGTACACTCATAAAGTCAACAACTTAGAGGAAATCAATCAGTTCCTCAAGACTACAACATCCAAAATTTAACAAAGATGAAACAGAAAACCAGGATAGTTTCTACAACCATCAACAAAACTTAATTTGCAATTTAAAAGCTCTTAGGGAAAAATTTTCAGGTTCAGATGGTTTTACTACAAAATTCCACTAAATATTCAAAGAACGATTAATACCAACTTTACAAAATGTCATTCAGAACACAAAAGAAGAACAAACACAACTCATTTTATGAGGTTTGCATTACTCTACTACCAAAACCAGAAAGAAGTGCAAATAAAGAAAACTACAGAATAGCATCTATCATGAACTTACATATATCACTCCTCCAGAAATATTATCAAAGAGAATCCAGCAATGTACAAAAAGACTAAATGGGGTTTATCTTTTAGGTATGCAAGTCTGCTTCAATATTTAAAAATCAATCAATGTAATCCCCATATTAACAGGCTGATAAAGCAAAACTATATGACCATAATGCAGAAAAGGTATTCAACAAAACCTAACATAAAACCTCAGCAAACAAGGAACGGAAGACAATGTTCTAAACTTGATTTTAAAAAAAGAAAACTACACAAAACTTATTGCTAACATAATATTTAATGATCAAAGAATAATTATGTTCCTCATAAGACTCAGTTAAGTTCAGTCACTCAGTCGTGTCTGATTCTTTGCAACCCCATGAATCGCAGCACGCCAGGCCTCTCTGTCCATCACCAACTCCAGGAGTTCACTCAGACTCATTTCCATCGAGTCAGTGATGCCATCCAGCCATCTTATCCTCAGTCGTCCCCTTCTCCTCCTGCCCCCAATCCCTCCCAGCATCAGAGTCTTTTCCAATGAGTCAACTCTTCACATGAGGTGGCCAAAGTACTGGAGTTTCAGCTTTAGCATCATTCCTTCCAAAGAAATCCCAGGGTTGATCTCCTTCAGAATGGACTGGTTGGATCTCCTTGCAGTCCAAGGGACTCTCAAGAGTCTTCTCCAACACCACAGTTCAAAAGCATCAGTTCTTCAGCGCTAAGCTTTCTTCACAGTCCAACTCTCACATCCATACATGACCACCGGAAAAATCATAGCCTTGACTAGATGGACCTTAGTCGGCAAAGTAATGTCTCTGCCTCATAAGACTAGTGACATGGAAAATATTTCTGTCTTGTTTAACAGAGTACCAGAAATTCCAGACACTACTGATGTAAGAGAAACAAGGCAAAAGAAATAAATAAAAAGGCAAGCACTCTGAAAAGACAGAAATGAAACTGTTCCTGCTTTGCATGGCACGACTGTCTGTGGGCTTTCTAAGTGGTGCTAGTGGTAAAGAATGTGCCTGTGAATTCAGAAGACATAAGAGATGTGGGCTCAATCATGGGTTGGGAAGATCCCCTGGAGTAGGAAGTGGCAACCCACTCCAGTATTCTTGCATGGAGAATCCCATGGACAGAGAAGCC
Organism: Ovis canadensis; assembly: GCF_042477335.2. Classification (NCBI taxonomy): domain Eukaryota; kingdom Metazoa; phylum Chordata; class Mammalia; order Artiodactyla; family Bovidae; genus Ovis; species Ovis canadensis. The sequence continues at coordinate 68,874,604 of NC_091250.1, forward strand.
TGGAGGGCTACAGTCTGTAGCGTCGCAAAGAGTGGGACACAACTGAAGCGACTTAGCACACAGCACAGCACTTAATTGTTTTCATCTAACATCCCAAAGAATGTACAGAAAACAAAAGTCCTAGAATAAAAATGTAAGTTAGCAATGCTTTAGGATACAAGATCAACATACACAACTTTGTCACACATATATTGCTGGCAGGAATGTAAAATGATACAACCGCTATGAAAGTATGTATTTTCTTATAAAATATGCATCAACACTACTTCCCAGATATTGCACTCTTAACCTTTTACCTTGGATAAATTATAATCATGTTATATCTATACATAAACTTGCACATAAATGTTCATACACCTACATTCATAATAACCAAGATTGGAAATAGCTTGAGTATACTTCAATAGTAAATGGTTAAACGCTCTGCAGTACATCCACAACAGGAACTACTAGTCAACAATAAAAAAGAAAACACTATTTGTACTCCCAACAACTTGAATGAATCTCCAGGGAATTAGTAAAAATTGCCAAGTAAAAACAGGTAATCCCAAAGGGTTCCATACTACATATTAGATAATTAAATTTATACCACATTCTTAAAGTAGGAAAACTATAGAAATGGAGAACTCATGAGGAATTGATTGGGGTAAGAGAGAAGGGGAGACAGAGAGGGAAGTAAGTATGAATATTAAAGGACACAGGGCCTTTGCGGCTGATGGGAATGTTCTGCACTTTGAATGCAAGGATGTCAACATCCAGGTGGAGACACTGCACTACAGTTTTCCAATTGGCTAAAATTGGGATAACTGAATATGTGATACCTGGGATCTCTCTGTATTATTCTTACAAATACATATGTGTCTATCTCTCAAACTTAAAAGTTTAATTAGAAAATTAAAATTTGTTTCCAGATTTCTAACATAAAAAATAGTGCTATTTTCAGCCAAGTAAAATAAAATTTCAGTTAGCATAGATCCAAGTAATGCTCCAGAGCAAAGGATATATTGTCCATCTGAAACAGACTGCCAGGTATTTTTTCAGCAAAGATGCTTTTATTTGGGATCAGCAGGGAACTGTAATTCAGTGTCTGCAACCATGGCAAGCCACATGCAAGTTTTTCATGGCAAGGGAAGGAGAACACTTTTATAGAGACGAAAAGGAAGTTCGGAGAGCTATAGTAAATAGAGTCCATAGCTTTTCATTAGCTGAGTCTTTGCCAGTGTCAACTTTTAAAAATGTGCACAACATGAAATTTGTGAGTTAAGTTTTAACGACTGAAAAATGAGTATTTCAGTGCAGGAGACAGCACTTCAGATAGCTCTAAGAAACTGCTCCAAAGAAGTGGGAGGAAGGTCAGTTTATATGTGATTTTGGTGAAGGGGTAAATATGTAATCAAGTATGGATTTTCCCAGAAGGTTTCTGCTAGTCTTGTCAATTTTCCTATGTGGAGCACCAGTAATGAGCAATATTCATCACCATGAAGGATTTTAGTGCTTTTCTAGACATGAGGAGGTAAAGAATCGGGCTCATAAAATCAGTTCCTGCTAGTATCTATCTGAAGACCTGTTCTGCCAGTCCCTCCCCCACCGCACAGAGTGCCACACAGAAGTGTCTATTAAATACTTCTACCAAAAGTCATATGCAAATTGTTAAAAACAATACCAAGTATAGTATCCCAAATGGAAATAATCCAAATGTTCCTCAATAGTAATAGCATAACTAAATAGTGGTATACTCAAATAATTGAGCACTATACATCAATGAGAATAAACAACTCTTGCCATTCTCAATAGCATAAATTAAATGAACAAACATACTATTGAACTAAAGAAAGATAGTCACCAAAAGATGCTCACAGTATGATTCCATTTACATAAACTAGGAAGAGAGGAGAAAGTTATAAACAGTGTTAGCAGTGTGGATAGTGCCTATCTAGAGAAAAGCAGCGTCTGGGAGCAAGATAAGGACACTTCATGAAGAGTAACAATGTTCTAGTGCTCAATCTGGATACTAGAGGATATTCACTCTGTGAAAATTTATTCAAAGGTACACATTTCTTTACACATGTTATATGACAATAGAGGGCTTCCCTGATAGTTCAGTTGATAAAGAATCTGCCTGAAATGCAGGAGACCCTGGTTCAGTTCCTGGGTCAGGAAGTTCTGCTAGAGAAGGAATAGGCTCCCCACTCTAGTATTCTTGGACTTCCCTTGTAGTTCAGCTGATGACAATAAGAAATGTACTTAAAACTTAAAATAATGCTAAATTCTGCTCTATAGTTACTAAGTATACAGCTCATATTCTTTCCATTTTTCTATAAATTTCTGTATGTAGAAAAATAAAAGGACTGATAATGGTAGAGTGGCAAAAATTCAAATCACTGAGGACAATATCCATAGAAACAATAATGAAATAGTTTTCAGGAAATATCAAAACAAGAATTGAAACAAAATATTAACATTTTAATGATACCTTTTGAATGCCTTCCTTACTAGAATTTTATTACACCATTAAATAGAACATCACCATATCAATGTAGATTTATCCCTTTTTATCCACTGAGACGTTCAGCTAGTTGTGTGTACATAATCAGCTTTCCCTTATTCCATTTTGCTTATTTAAAGCTCTCCTTTAGGGTATTGCTTTGCTCTTTCCCCCTTGCATTGTTGAAAAAAAAAAAATATTGCTATAAAATTGTACTGTTACTAAAACTGATCTTTTAAAGAAAGCTATACTATTAATACTTATTTCATCTGTAAATGCAATGGGTATAGCTTAAGCTCTTTATCCAGGTCATGGGCAAAGATCTTAGACAATGTTTGCCTCAGGATATATTTCCTGCAGTGATCAGTAACTGGAGAAGCCCAGCTATGGACCACAAGTCAGTTCTTTTGGCTATAATCCTTTCCACATGGCATTCACATAAGAAATCATTTTTCACAGGCAGCAACTATTTGCCCAAACTAGTGTAATTTAGGGTTCTCTGTTACAGGTTCACTTAAGTCCTTGTTTGAGATTAAAAGAAACCTCCTGCTTTCAGAGGCCCTCAGGCAAGATGGGTCTGACAGCCACTGTTGTTTTCCTAACAGTACTCAACTCCTCTCCTTCTTTTGAAGCTATAACTCATTGTGCCCAGGGAGTACAGTATTTTTATCTGCCCTCTCTTTCTGACTCTCTTCTATTTGGCCGAGTTACACAGTTGGTGGCATGTCACATTAGGTGTCCGAAGAGTATTAGTATTATTTTGAGCCATTTCCATCCTTCAGAGGCAGGTTTAACTGAGATTCATTGTGAAATGTTATAGGAGCAGACTGGTGCTAAGAAAAGATAATACTTTACTGTGTAGCTGCCGCCTTCATTGTGTATTAGACATTTGGAAGATTTAACTTCTTCTGCAAAAGAGACTTCTAGGAAAGAAACCATCATTCCATAGGAATTTAACTCATACAACCATCATCTCCAATGTGTGCGAAAGAAGAAACTCTGAAATGGCCTAGTCTCAGAGACCAACTGGGCCATGCATACTTAAACACCAATGGAAAGGAAGTCCTTTTGCTTTGTCAGCTACAGTCAAATCCATGTGTGATGACGCAGTCTGGTTCCAAAGAAGATATGGTATTTGAGCCTTGATGAGCACTTAAAATGCACACAGCACTACTTTTTAAAACTTTGTCTGCACTGCCTCAATTAACCCTGTGATAAAACTGTGAATTATAAAATCTAGCCTAAAGATCCATCCTAGAGATTTGAAAAACAAAGCACAACATTTAGTCTCATGCCTCAAAATATTCCAAACATACAAAGTGTCATGTGAGAAACTAGGATTCCTGCGCCGGCTCTAAAATCTGAGTGCTTGGGTTGGAGGTGCCTCTGGATGATGAAGGACACATGAAGCTTAGCGAAGTCCACTGGAGTCAAAGTGAAAGTGAAAGTGAAGTCGCTCAGTCCTGTCCGACTCTTTGCGACCCCATGGACTGTAGCCTACCAGGCTCCTCCCTCCATGGGATTCTCCAGGCAAGAGTACTGGAGTGGGGTGCCATTTCCTTCTCCAACTAGAGTCAAGTGAGCCCCTAATTCAGTATGACCAGTGTCCTTATAAGGAAGACATACATGTGAGAACAGATGCTCCTGTTCTCCTGTGCTCCTGAAATCCTAATGAGATGCTAGGAAAGCCCTCCCTCTCTTTTATTTTTCTCAGGCTGCATAAGAAATGCATCACAAACTAGATGTTCAGCAACTTGCCCAAGAGCCCAGCATTAGTCTGCAAAGCCTGGATGAAAACCCAAGTGGTCTGAACCCAAAGCCTTATGTAATAGTTTCCTGTAACTGTTGTAACAAATTATCACAGATTGGGTGGCTTAAAATCATAGTTTTGAAAGCTGGAAGTTTGAAGTCAAGATGTCAGCAGAGCCATGACACTAGACACCTGTAGGGACTTCCTTGCTTGCCTCTTCCTAGCTTCTGCTGGCTTTCCATCGATCTTTGACATCCCTTTGCTTGCAGTAGCGTAAGTCCAATATTTATCTTTGTCATCACAGGGCATTCTCTCTCTGTAAATCTGCTATCACATGGCTGTCTTCTTTATAAGGACACTGGTCATACTGAATTAGGGGCCTACTTTACTCCAGTGGACCTCATCTGAATTGAACTAGTTTCATCTGCAAAAAAAAAACCCTATGTCTAAATAAGATCACATTCTGAGGTATTGGGGGTGACCACATACCTTTTGAGGGGAGAGGGTATACAGTTCAACATCTAAGTCCTCTCCTTTATGCTCTCTTAACCCTGAATTTTAAAATCTTTTAAGGTATATCACTTTCTACCTTATTGCCACATATCTATTCACATGTATTACCTACCTATTAGAGTACGGGATGTCAGCAGGTTTACTACTACATCTTACATTTTATTACCCTTTGCCTACTTTTTCAGTAGTCTATCATAGGAACTTGTGCAAGCAGTACATTTTTGAATGAGCAGATGTATGTACTTTGATGTATGCCTGTATTAGGTATATATTGCTGCATAACAAATTACTCTTAAACTTAGCAACTTAAGAGAACACATTTATTGTCTCAGTTTCTCTGGATAGGGAATCCAAATGAGCTCATATTAAGTTATATCATTCTTTCAGTATGACTTTATTTTGCACTTAGTATGGTAACTAACTATAAATATGAGCCTCAGTAAATTGATTAGGATTTAAAGAGAGCTAAAATAGTGATTTACATGGTGGCGGTGTAAAGAGCACTCTACAGTCTCAAGTTTATATAGATGCCAGTTAGTCAGCAATTCTTATCAGAAAAGCATTACACAAGGCACTATGGAAATGCCAAATAAATAAAGCATTGTTCTTATAGGATTTAACATTCTCACGGTAAAAAGTAGCAACTGAAAAGTAGAGAAAAAACTAAAATAATAAACAACAAATAAATGTTATATTGAATGTGCCAAGATCATGTGCTAACTTTTCTAGTTCAGTTGGTCCAATAAGTCTTCTATTCAAAAAAATAGTTTTTAACTGTAGAAGACAAAATATTTAAATTCCTGAACAACAAAGACTCTTGAATAGCTATAACTACTAGGTCAAGTCTAAATGCTTGTGTCATTTCAATTGTTATTTCAGATTAGTGTTACATTACAGATGCTTTATAATAAGGAAAACTGAAATCCCTATTTTTTTATATAGGATATCATATACCATTCTCTATATATGCATACATTTATATTCTTACTGAAAGCTGCTTAAATAAACAGCTTTATATTGACAAACAGAAGGAAAACTTTATATTCCTGATACTTTAACCTTGTCTAATCTTAACCCTTTCAATTATGCCTCCTTACTTTTTTAATTTGGAGAGTAGAATTATGCAAACAAGTTCTAGATTTCCCAGTGTGTGGTTATTCCAAATATTATTTGAACACCCAAATATCATACTTAAGAGGAGACAGGATGGATGTAATCATATCCTTCATATATCATATGGCCTACTGAATAAATTAGATAAACAATAAAAAAATTCAAAAAACAATGAGAAAGAAGGACAGTGAATGAGCAAAATAATGGCAAAAATTGATGGGCCTAGCAAAGACAACCAAGTGGTGCCACAGAGGTAAGGAATTGGACAGGGAATTTGAGTGGAGGTGGATAATACTTCAGAACCATCAATCATTTAGTCTGAAACATGATGACTAAGAAAAGCACAGCCATGTCAAGACGGTCTCAAATATCCTTCGACTTTGAGTCTAAAGACAGAGAGTTTTTAAGTTGAGGAACTCAATGACATCAACAGAATGTGTGGCAAATAGATGGGAAACAGTGGAAACAGTGAGATACCTTATTTGGGGGGGCTCCAAAATCACTGCAGATGGTGACTGCAGCCATGAAATTAAAAGACACTTACTCCTTGGAAGGAAAGTTATGATCAACCTAGAGAGCATATTAAAAAGCAGAGACATTACTTTGTCAACAAAGGTCCATCTAGTAAAGGCTATGGTTTTTCCAGTGGTCATGTATGGATGTGAGAGTTAGACTATAAAGAAAGCTGAGCACCGATGAATTGATGCTTTTGAACTGTGGTGTTGGAGAAGACTCTTGAGAGTCCCTTTGACTTCAAGGAGATCCAATCAGTCCATCTTAAAGGAAATCAGTCCTGGGTGTTCATTGGATGAACAATGAACTGATGTTAAAGCTGAAACTCTAATACTTTGGCCACCTGACGCGAAGAGCTGACTCATTGGAAAAGACCCTGATGCTGGGAAAGATTGAGGGCAGGAGGAGAAGGGAATGACAGAGATTGAGATGGTTGGATGGCACCACCAACTCAATGGACCTGGGTTTTGGTGGACTCTGGGGGTTGGTGATGGACAGGGAGGCCTGCCATGCTGCGTTTCATGGGGTTGCAAAGAGTCGGACATGACTAAGTGACTGAACTGAACTGATGAAGAATAGGGATAAATGACTTTACCACCCACACAGGAATTCCAGTTAAATGTTACTTGATACCATCCAGTGAGAGTTTCCTCCTAGTGAAAATCCAGTGAGATTTTTCTCCTGGTGTTACGTTTAGGGGAGGAAACATTGTATCATAGAAATCATGCAGTGGACAGCCTAAACAAGATGCTGAAGAAAGCTCATAACTTTTTCAGTTATGAAAAAGTTATCATTCTTTTGATCTAATGATCATGAATGTCATTCATTTGACAGTGCTGTTAGGCAATAGCTAATGTTTATTGAGCTGCTATTTTGTTCCAGATACCAATCTAAGCATATTATAAGTGCTCTTAATTCTAAAGATTTATCCAATAAAGTAAATACTATTGCAATCCCTAGTTTATAAATGAGAAATCTGAGGTGTAGATAGGTCAAAACTTTTGTGTCACATAATGTCACTATAAACTATAGTGATGAGTACTGTTTGAAATCATTATATGCACTGTTAGTAATATGCTTCAGAAAAGGCAATGGCACCACACTCCAGTACTCCTGCCTGGAAAATCCCATGGATGAAGGAGCCTGGTAGGCTGCAGTCCATGGGGTCGCTGAGGGTCAGACACGACTGAGCGACTTCACTTTCACTTTTCATTTTCATACATTGGAGAAGGAAATGGCAACCCACTCCAGTGTTCTTGCCTGGAGAATCCTAGGGATAGGGGAGCCTGGTGGGCTGCCATCTATGGGGTCGCACAGAGTTGGACATGAGTGAAGTGACTTAGCAGCAGCAGTAATATGCTTTGAAAAATAGAATATGGATACACACAAAGGCCAATACTATAAGATTCCTAATATGTAGATGCTCATATTTATGACTTGTACCGAGTTGAACTAAAACATAAACATCACATTGAAATATGATAAGATTATACAAAAAGAAAACAGAATTGAGGGAAAAAAGTAACTAATTGCATAAATCTTATTGACACAGAATAGGAACCCATAACATTTGAGTTTGGGTAGTCCTACATTTTCTTTCCCTGATCCTGACTTCATGTTTTCTTGTTTATTGTAAGATAAATGTATGGAAAAATTATTATAAGTTTGCCAAGTGTCCTCATATTAAAAAGCAAAAATGAACAAAACAATTCTAAATAGATTGTCCAAGATCTATAAGGAAGATATAGCTAATGAAAGAGTAATGTATGGAAAATTTGACTTTCATTATTTATCCAAATACAAACCAGGACTAAAAAATTTGCTGACTAATATTCTAATAATAGATCCCTTTTAGTTATCTATTTTATATATAGTAGCATATATATGGAGAAGGCAATGGCACCCCACTCCAGCACTCTTGCCTGGAAAATCCCATGGACGGAGGAGCCTGGTAGGCTGCAGTCTATGGGGTCGCTAAGAGTCGGGCATGACTGAGAGACTTCACTTTCGCATTGGAGAAGGAAATGGCAACCCTCTCCAGTGTTCTTGCCTGGAGAATCCCAGGGACGGGGGAGCCTAGTGGGCTGCTGTCTGTGGGGTCGCACAGAGTCAGACACGACTGAAGCGACTCAGCAGCAATAGCAGCAGCAGTAGCAGCAGCAGCAGCAGGTATATGTTAATCCCAGTCCAATTTATCACTGAGCTACAAGGAAAGCCCAAGAATTCTGGAGTGGGTAGCCTATCCCTTCTCCAGTGGATCTTCCCAACCTAAGAAATGAATCAGGGTTTTCTGCATTGCAGGTGGATTCTTTACAAACTGAGCTATGAGGAAAGCCCACAGACACTAACACAACATTGTTAATCAACTATACTCCAAACAAAACTTAAAAAAAAATACTCTAATAATAGAATGGGCTTCCCTGGTGGTGCAGAGGTTAAAGCGTCTGCCTGCACTGTGGGGGACCTGGGTTCAATCCCTGGGTCGGGAAGAAATAACTCAGTCAATCGTAAATTCTTCAGTTCAGTTCAGTTCAGTTCAGTTGCTCAGTCATGTCCGACTCTTTGCGACCCTATGAATCACAGCACGCCAGGCCTCCCAGTCCATCACCAACTCCAGGATTTCACTCAGACTTACATCCATCGAGTCAGTGATGCCATCCAGCCATCTCATCTTCTGTCGTCCCTTTCTCCTCCTGCCCCCAATCCCTTCCAGCATCAGAGTCTTTTCCAATGAGTCAACTCTTCGCATGAGGTGGCCAAAGTACTGGAGTTTCAGCTTTAGCATCATTCCCTCCAAAGAAATCCCAGGGCTGATCTCCTTCAGAATGGACTGGTTGGATCTCCTTGCGGTCCAAGGGACTCTCAAGAGTCTTCTCCAACACCACAGTTCAAAGGCATCAATTCTTCGGTGCTAAGCTTTCTTCACAGTCTAACTCTCACATCCATACATGACCACAGGAAAAACCATAGCCTTTACTAGACGTACCTTTGTTGGCAAAGTAATGTCTCTGCTTTTCTATATGCTATCTAGGTTGGTCATAACTTTTCTTCCAAGGAGTAAGCGTCTTTTAATTTCATGGCTGCAGTCACCAATGATCTCTAAAGAAAATTATTATTTTGGTAATCATGTTATCAGGTATTATTTATATACTTACTTAAATAATAAACACAAAGAAGATAACATTTTAATGTTTTATAATAAACTCATATTCTGTTCCATTGACTTACATATATATATATATTTAAAAAATATATATGTACATATCTACTCACACAGATATACACACATATGTCCATATAGTATGGATAATTTTACCTCAGTTTTTCAATGAAAACATTAAAAAAATGGATTCTATAAATGAAAATGCATTTAGAATCATAATATTAACAAATATGTAGATACATAATTTACTATTTTTAAAAATAACAAAAATGCTCCCAAAGTGAAATAGTTTCCACTAGATGACTTTAGAAAAGAACCATTAAAAAGAAGAGTTTAATTATGAAAGTGGATATTTGAACCATGAGTACATTCAAACATTTCAGGGATTCTGAAACAGAGATTTTTGTTGTTGATTTTGATTTTTTTCTCCATGGAAATAAATGAAGACCAACTAAATGAGAAACGCAAAGGCTATTTATTCAGAGCTTGCTTTAACAAGGAAGTCAGACACTTGGGTGTGTGTGTGTCTGCATGCGTGTGTGTTTACTGGGGGAAGAAGGAAGCCTTTAGGTATACCCTGATCAGAGACTCGGTAGGCAAAAGTTGTAGGTCCACTATGTGTACCTACATAGTGTACACATAGGGCATCCTGTGTGGTTAATGAAGGGACACACATTTGGCTTTTCCTGGTTTGTCCTAACTTGGAAGCAGGGACAAAAATTAAAGATGTCAGTTATTAATCAAGTCCTGGACATTTTGGGCTAAATGCTATGAACATTATCATTTAGTTCCCTGGACTTTTACAAAAGATGTTGTTCAGTAACTAAGTCATGACTCTTTGTGACCCTATGGACTCCAGCATGCCAGGCAACTCTGTCCTTCACTATCTTCTGAAGTTTGCTCGAATTCATGTCCATTGAGTCGATGAGTCTATCTAACAATCTCATCCTCTGCCACCCCCTTTTCCTTTTGACTTCAATCTTCTCCAGCATGAAGTTCTTTTCCAATGATTTGGCTCTTTGCATCAGGTGGCCAAAGTATTGGAGCTTCAGCTTCAGCATCAGTTTTTCCAATGAATATTCAGGACTGATTTCCTTTACGATTGATTGGTTTGATCTCCTTGCAGTCCAAGGGATTCAAGAATCTTCTCCAGTACCACAATCCAAAAGCATCAGTTCTTCAGCTCTCAGCTTTCTTTATGGCCCAACTCTCAGATGCATACATAACTAGTGGAAAAACCATGGTTTTGGCTATACAGAACTTTGTCAATGAAGTGATGTCTCTGCTTTTTAATACACTGTCTACGATTGTCATAGCTTTTCTTCCAAGGAGCAAGCATCTTTTAATTTCATGAGTGCAGTCAACATCAGCAGTGATTTTGATAACCAACAAAATAAAATCTGTCACTGTTTCCACTTTTGTCTCCTTTTATATGTCATGATGTGATGGGACTGGATGCTATGATCTTAGTGGTTTTTAATATTGAATTTCAAGCCAGCTTTTTAACTCTCCTCTTTCACCCTCATCAAGATGTTCTTTAGTTCCTCAACAAGATGCTCTTAGTTCTTTAGTCAACTAAAGATCACAATCTGATTTCCTACAAGTCTAACTTATAGCAGGCTGATGTCCTGTGCTGTGTAGTGTATGGGAGGTTAACTTCCTAGGCAGGTTTTTGCAGGTTATGGGTCAGTGTTCTATTTTTATATATGGTTCTACAATTTCCTGTTTATATAATTAATTTCTCAGCTCCTTGGTTAGTTTTCTCTATCGAATTAAGTTCTCTCCAATTAAAAATGAGAAAAGTATAAAAGGTTGCAAATGCTGGTACTTGAAACTTAAAAGCAGCTTTCTGATGTGTGTGCCTGTGTGTGTATACGTGGGTGCAGCTGTCAGTATCTATAACAAATCCTGGTAATGTTGACAAGTTTTCTCTTTTCAGTCTAGAAAATACAACCTTCTTACATATAAATATAGGGAGCTTTTTGGCAATAGAAGAGCTTACAAAGGTAGGATAATATTGGACTGTGTTTCTCTTGATAAAAGAACAGTTTAAAGCCTTTCTTTTCTTTCTTTTGCCATTTTTCTAAGTTTGCAGATTATAAGAGTACAAAAGGGGAAGCTGCCAAAAAAAAAGGAAGGAAGCATAATTGGATTTAACTTGCCCACTGAATTGGAAGATATTTTATTCCCAGACGCTCTCTGAAGAGTTGTAAAATTCCAGGCTTTATGAGTCTTGATTGCTATAATTAACATATGTGAAGTATTTCAAGTGTCTTCAGAATCAAGTACATCTACTGAAAACTACATTCAAGCAGCGTTTAAATAGAGGGAAGACTGCACCATAGCTTAAAGCTCTCCATAAATGCCTGGCTATTATCAAGGTCACAAGTTGATGCATCAAAGTTAACCTGGACCTAATTTTTTATTAAATGTAGGAACTTAACTGTGGGAGGAGGGGAAGTATATATTCTATTAAAGCTATTTCATTCCTACTCTCAGGACAGCAGGAAATATATATATATATATTATATATATATAATATATATATGCATATGATGCAAAAATCATTCTTAATAAAAATATGAAAGAAAATGCATCATTCAAAAAGGATGTTATCACCTCTCCAGTAAATTCAGAATTTGATCTTTAGAGTCTTTCATCAATATGTGGACTAGATCTGGGTGAAATTTACCTTATAAGAGCAAACAGATATACTGAGGAGAAGATTATATTGATTTAGGAGTCAAAAGGCCTGAATTCTAGTGGTCTTTTCACACCATCTAGGTAACCTGTTTCTCTTTCTGTGAATAAAGTACATTTGAGAATTTTATACATTCTGAAGACTTCTGGTTATTTATATGCTTGCTGCTGATGCTGCTGCTAAGTCACTTCAGTCTTGTCCAACTCTGTGCGACCCCATAGACGACAGCCCACCAGGCTCCCCCATCCCTGGGATTCTCCAGGCAAGAACATTGGAGTGGGTTTCCATTTTCTTCTCCAATGCATGAAAGTAAAAAGTGAAAGTGAAGTCGCTCAGTCATGTCTGACTCTTCACGATCCCATGGACTGCAGCTTACCAGGCTCCTCTGCCCATGGGATTTTCCAGGCAAGAGTACTGGAGTGGGTTGCCATTGCCGTCTCTGATATATATGCTTAAAGCGATTTTAATCTTAAAGACTTTTAATCTTAATATCATCAAGAGTTTTTCTACTACCAAAATCATGATTCTGTAGTCTCACCTCTACTCCGTTTTTCTATTTAGCCATGTTGATAAGAACTGAACAAGCAAAGAAAAATAATGCAAAATACATGTTTTCTTCCTAAGTTAATACTCTAGTTATGAATATCTTATTACTCTACAGTCATCCCTCAAAATCCACTGAAGATTGGTTCCAGAAGCCTCCACCTTGTATAAGAAAACCCACAGATGCCCAAGTGTCCTATATAAAATTGCATAGTACAATGAACAGTCGGTAAAGAATCTGCCTGCAATGTAGTAGACTTGGATTCAATTCCTGGGTCAGGAGAAGGAAATGCAACCCACTCCAGTATCCTTGCCTGGAGAATCCCATGGACAGAGGAGCCTGGTGGGCTACAGTCCATGCGGTTGCAAGAGTCGGACACGACTGAGTGACTTTCACTTTCACTTCACTTTTCATGTCAGCAAATTCAACCTACCATGTACTGAAATTTAGATCTACAGTTGACTGAATCCACTGATCAAAAGCCCATAAATCCAGAGGATTGACTGTATATTTGTTTAAAAAAAATCTGTTAGGTAGTTAGAATAGAAAAAAAGGAGTCCAAAATAGTGGTGGCTAAAAGGCAATGAAGGGAAAAGCCCGTGAAAATAGAACAAAGGAAGGTCTGAGGACCAGAGTGAGGACCTCAGGTAAAACAATCAGCCCTCCTGGCTAACCCAATTTACATAGAGCAGGCTCAGGAGGAGGAGGAGAAAAAAAAAAAACATATAAGAAGAGGAGCCAAAATTGAGCTGGGTGGCTCTCTTGTCTTTTGGCTCAACCTACCCTCATGCCTTGAGGATGTATTTCTCCTTTGTTTTCTAAATAAAACTTAGCTATAACACTGGTCCACCCATAGCTTCAATTTTTTTGCTGCAGCAAGACAGAACCGAGGAAATTACACACTCCCCGACATATATGGTGCTGTTTCTCAGATTTAACCTGGCTGAAACAACCTTGGTTCCGCTACCACCACGAGGCAGAGATCAAACACAGCAGAGGCCCAACTCGGCAAAAGCTCCCACAGATAATAACCTAGTGCAGTGGAAGTGACAAGAAGACCAGCGTGCTGGAAACTGGGACAGCAAAAACAAACTCAGAAAAAAATGCATGCGGCTCAGTCTCAGATTCCACGAGACCTCTGGTTGGGATAGGAAGTCCTCACTCCTACAGCTGGAAGGACATATGGCTAACAAAATGTTAATTCCTTTACAATCTCTCATTTGTTTCTTCGAAACCCATGCAAACAGGCGAGCAGCAATGGGTGCCCCAGGGTGTCCCAAAGCCTCCACTATCTGTAGTGCCCTAGTAGATGTTGCCCAAGCGAGTGGGGATTCTTATGTCCTTAATCTTCTTTGTCCAAGGATCAGGCCAATGAAAAGTGTGAGCACAGGTCAAGTATTTAGCAGATTTTCTGGCAGGTTATGAAAGGTATTCCATTGCACGTTTTTCCCACTGCTTTTTCCTCCTGCCCTTCAGCTTCTCACTCCATCTATGCTACTGCTTGCTAAGTATTGGGCAGGTCATCATCTTTTACTTCTGAAACTTGTGCTTGAAACCGTTTACCTATGATTAGGACTCAAACCCACATGGTAGGGAATCTCTGCTGTGCTTAGCCACTCAGTTGTATCCAACTGGGACCTGAGGCTGGCCAAAACCCATGGTGCCTGGTTTTAGGACCTAATGAAGCTCAGGCTCTTGATGTCTCACTGCAAAAATTTCAGTGAGAGACGCAACAATAGTTAAGAGGTGGATTTGTTCAGATTTAGAGAGAACCACACTCCACAGGGCATGGGCCATCACAGAGCATGAGACCATGAAATGCAATGTGGTTACTTCCCCCACCCCCCCAGCAGCTGGGTGATTTCATATGCTAACGAGTGGGAGGATCATTCCAACAATTGGGGAATCACCCACTCCTTGGTCTTTCGACAGTGCCTTGGAACTGTCCTGGCACTGGGTGTGTCATTTAGCTTGCAGATTGAGATCAAAGTTTAGTTGAATTTGACTTGTCATCTTGGACCCTTGTGATTTTAATTGGTTTATGTTATGCCCTTGGGTTATGTCATTTTTTTCAAAAGTTGTGCTCTGCCCCATTCCCTCCTGTTTCATGCTCTTCTCCTGAGCCCCATCTGGGCCCACAATGTTGCCTCTACAATCTTCTGAGTGACAACCAGAAAATAGCTGGGCTCTGTGAGAGAAATGCTCAATGTCCCCTAGAATTCCATCTGTGGGTGGCATCCCTTCAAGGGCAAGTGGCCTCTTTATTTCCAAATAGCAACATGTGCATGTAGTATCAGAAAGGCATACTGCAGGTGAGACTCTTAAAGCTAAGAGTAGGGGCTTTCAAGAGGATTATATGGGGTAGTTCCAAAAAGAAGGACTCCCTTTTCTGCCTGGGAACCTCCAATGGAAGTTGGTTAACTCCTTACACACCAACACTCATTTAGGGGAAAAGGCTCTTCAAAGATTACTAGAAAAGTACTTCAGAGGAAAAGGCCTCCAAATGATTATCAGGCAAGTAGTCTCCTCTTGTCTCACCTGCGAATTAAGCAACCCCCAAGGAGCTCGAAGACCCCAGCTGGCACAGCCTGTCCAATGACATGGGATCTACCCAGGAGAGGGCTGGCAGATGGACTTCACCCAGAAGCCAGTTTCTCAAGGGTATAAATACCATTATTCATGACAGATATATTCACAGGGTGGATTGAAGGCTTTCAATCCACCTGAACTGAGAAGACTGAGGAGGTGATAATAAAACTGCTCCATGAAATCATTCCGAGATTTGGTTTTCCCAGGTCATTACAAAGTGACAATGGGACATCATTTACTTCTAAGGTGGCCCAAGGGGAGCACTGGGCATTACTTATTATCTCCATTGTGCCTGGAGGCCTCAGTCTTCAGGAAAAGTAGAAAGAGCCAACCAATTCTTAAAATCAGTGATAAAAATGATAACCTAGGAGTCCTCCCCTGGGATGGAAGGAGGCTTTACCATTAGCTCTCCTCCATACCCCTATTCGGAGAAGGCAATGGCAATCCACTCCAGTACTCTTGCCTGGGAAATCCCATGGATGGAGGAGCCTGGTAGGCTACAGTCCATGGGGTCTTGCAGAGTCAGACATGACTGAGTGACTTCACTTTCACTTTCACTTTCATGCACTGGGGAAGGAAATGGCAACCCACTCCAGTGTTGAGAATCCCAGGGACGGGAGCCTGGTGGGCTGCCGTCTATGGGGTCGCACAGAGTCGGACATGACTGATGTGACTTAGCAGCAGCAGCACACCCCGTATTGCTTCTAAGGAACAGGTTGGTCTTAGTCTTTATGAGGTGCTATATGGGAGACCTTTTGCTTATGTCAATGACCTCTTCCTAGATCCAGAGGCTCAGACCCTCTAGTCTTATACCATGGTCATTGGACAATTACAACAAGATTTATGATTGTGAGGTGTCAACCAGGACCCAAAAGATTCTAAAGAGCCACCACTATATGTTCCAGGGGCTCAAGTCCTAATTAAAGTCTGGAAAGATGGGTCCCCAAAGGCTCAACTCCAACCCACATGGAAGGGCCCCCACCCTGTAATACTTTCTACCCCCACAGCAGTCAAGGTATCAGGACATGACTCCTGAATTCACTTCTCACAAGTCAAGCCATGGAAGAAAACTAGATGACACTCAATACACCTGTTAGCCCCTGGGAGCTCTGAGATACTTATTCAGGACTACAATGAGGGTCATTCTAATGAACACCCCCAAAATCAAGTTTCTGGGGATAAGATTTCTCAGGATAGCTCTAAAGAGCTAACACAGCTTGGCAGGGGTTGTAGTCCAAAACAGACAGGAGATAGATCTCCTGATCCCTGAACAAGGTGGGACTTGGGCCATCTTGAATGAGACACGTTGTTTCTGGGTAAATACCTCCAGCTAAGTTAAAGAAAGTCTAAAATCATTCAGATCCTTCAGGATCTCAAACAATGAGCTGGAGAGTTCTTGGGGCGGCTACAATCTCTCTTTGGGGGATCCTTCTCCTGGCAAAGGGGAACTTGGAGTTGGCTAATGCCCCTACTTATCCTTGTTATCACCATATTGATGCTGCTTATGATTGTTTCATGTATTATCAATTGTCCAACCCATTTTGTCCCTGCCTAAGTCAACATGCTACAACATGCAGTGCCAGTTCAACAAGGATATATATAACTACAGCTGACCATGGAAAACATCACTCAGCGTTAGAAAGGCACTGCTATAAGGACTCTGAGGCTTGAGACTAGCAAGAGGGGGAGGCCCAAAGCCCCTTGCCATCCCAGTTCAGCAGGAAGTAGTCAGAGAGACCCTGACATCCCTACTCGCAAATAATTGGGCCTCCCATCTCTTGAGGGGGGGAATATTAAGTAGCTAAAATAGGAAAAAGGAGTCCAAAATGGTGGTGGCTAAAAGACAAAGAAAGGAAAAGCCCATGAAAATAGAACAATGGAAGGTCTCTTGGCTAGCCCAATTTACATAGGGCAGACTCAGGGGGAGGAGAAAAAACACAATAAAAGAGGAGCCAAATTTGAGCTGGAGGCCTCTCCTCTCTTGTCTTTTGGGTCGACCTACTCTCATGCCTCAAGGATGTATTTTCCTTTGCTTTCTAAATGAAACTGAGGTATAACACTGGTCTGTCCATTGCTTCAAATTTTTCCTGCAGAAAGACAGAACCAAGGAAATTACACACAACCCTGACAAACCCATGCACCAATGGGCCTGTGCAGTTCAAATCCATGTGTATATGTGTGTGTGTATAAACATTAACTTGTATTATAACATTTACAAGTAATATCATATGCAACATAAAATTATATATCAAGCTCTACAAAAATATGCTCATAGAAGGAAACCCAAAGATTGTATCTGTTCTTTAACAAAGATAAAAGAAAGGAAAGAGGGATTAAGAGTAGTTTTTTTGTTTTTGTTTTTAGTAGATCTATGAAATCTAAAGCCCTTTTGAAGGGGGTGAATTTCAGTACTTAAACTATTTATCAAAGTTGACTGCAATATCTAAATATTCCTTTTCATTGCTAAGTAGCATTTAATGTATTCCATTCTATGCACATACCAAAGTTTGTGTATCCATTCACTGGTTGAAGCACATCAGATGTGTTTCTATTATTTGGCTACTAAGGAAAAGGCTGCTATACTAGTTCATCAACCTGCTGTTTATACATCTTTTTAAAAAGTCACTTTACTAAGGTTTACCATGTATATTGTAATTAGAGCCTAACTTCAAGTTAGTATTGTATTACTTTCTAGTAATTAAGAACCTTACTAGAATACTTCCCAATTCTATGACCCAACCTACCGTGTTGTTTTACTTTTACACATACTAACATTGAGCATACTGCTAGTATTTTTTGTATTGGACAATTATCTTTAAGGACTTTGATTTTTTCCTTTAAAGCCATAGAACTAAACTTTCCTTCCCTCTAAATCCTCTCCAATGCTATTTATTTCTTTGCATGGTCCCACTTTAGAGTTTGAGCAGGCTCCAGGAGACAGTGAAGGACAGGGAGACCTGGTATGCTGCAGTCTATGGGGTCGCAAAGAGTTAGACTGACTCTGAATGACTGAACAACAACAACAACGTGTAAGTCTACTATATTTTTTCAAGCTGAAGAACTTACTCTAACTTAAAATTTCCTTAGTTTTTGTTTGAGAAAGTCTCATTTTTGAAAGATGCTTTTGTTTACTAGATTACTTTAAGTAATGGAATTAAAGTACCAAGGGTGACAGGTTTAGATTTTGTCTACATTTTTCACCTAAAAGATGTCATTCTATTGGCTTGTCTTGCATGTTTTTCTTTTGATACTCTCTCAGCAATACCCTGAAGTTACTTATTATTCAAAACTTCTTTGATTGGTGGTAGGGAGTGAACATTTATTTTTATTAAGCCTTATTCTTGGACATATGTCACGTCCTTGCATTATGAGAGTGTGGCTTTTCAGTCCTGCTATTTTTCTGCCACTATGGCTGTGAGGAAAACAGCAAAATGGCTGTCTTGGGAGGCCGTACAAATAGCTGTGAAAGGAAGAGAGGTGAAAAGCAAAGGAGAAAAGGAAAGATATAAGCATCTGAATTCAGAGTTCCAAAGAATAGCAAGAAGAGATAAGAAAGCCTTCTTCAGCAATCAATGCAAAGAAATAGAGGAAAACAATAAAATGGGAAAGACTAGAGATCTCTTCAAGAAAATTAGAGATACCAAGGGAACATTTCAGGCAAAGATGGGCTCGATAAAGGACAGAAATGGTATGGACCTAACAGAAGCAGAAGATATTAAGAAGAGGTGGCAAGAACAAACAGGAGACCATACAAAAAAGATCTTCACAAACCAGATAATCACGATAGTGTGATCACTCATCTAGAGCCAGACATCCTGGAATGTGAAGTCAAGTGGGCCTTAGAAAGCTTCACTAGGAACAAAGCTAGTGGGAGGTGATGGAATTCCAGTGGAACTATTTCAAATCCTGAAAGATGATGCTGTGAAAGTGCAGCACTCAATATGCCAGCAAATTTGGAAAACTCAGCAGTGGCCACAGGACTGGAAAAGGTCAGTTTTCATTCCAATCCCAAAGAAAGGCAATGCCAAAGAATGCTCAAACTACCACACAATTGCACTCATCTCACAGTCTATTAAAGTAATGCTCAAAATTCTCCAAGCCAGGCTTCAGCAGTACGTGAACCGTGAACTTCCTGATGTTCAAGCTGGTTTTAGAAAAGGCAGAGGAACCAGAGATCCAATTGCCAACATTCGCTGGATCATGGAAAAAAGCAAGAGAGTTCCAGAAAAACATCTATTTCTGCTTTATTGACTATGCCAAAGCCTTTGACTGTGTGGAATCAACTGTGGAAAATCCTGAAAGAGATGGGAATACCAGACCACCTGACCTGCCTCTTGAGAAATCTGTATGCAGGTCAGGAAGCAACAGTTAGAACTGGACATGAAACAACAGACTTGTTCCAAATAGGAAAAGGAGTACGTGAAGGTTGTATATTGTCACTCTGCTTATTTAACTTATATGCAAAGTATATCATAAGAAATGCTGGACTGGAAGAAACACAAGCTGGAATCAAGATTGCCGGGAGACATATCAATAACCTCGGATATGCAGATGACACCACCCTTATGGCAAAAAGTGAAGAGGAGCTAAAAAGCCTCTTGATGAAAGTGAAAGTGGAGAGTGAAGAAGTTGACTTAAAACTCAACATTCAGAAAATGAAGATCATGGCATCCGGTCCCATCACTTCATGGCAAGTAGATGGGGAAACATTGGAAACAGTGTCAGACTTTATTTTGGGGGGCTCCAAAATCACTGCAGATGGTGACTGCAGCCATGAAATTAAAAGACATTTACTCCTTGGAAGAAAAGTTATGACCAATCTAGATAGTATATTCAAAAGCAGAGACATTACTTTGCTGACTAAGGTCCGTCTAGTCAAGGCTGTTTTTCCTGTGGTCAGTACGGATGTGAGAGTTGAACTGTGAAGAAGGCTGAGCACCAAAGAATTGCTGCTTTTGAACTGTGGTGTTGGAGAAGACTCTTGAGAGTCCCTTGGAGTGCAAGGAGATCCAACCAGTCCATTCTGAAGGAGATCAGCCCTGAGATTTCTTCGGAAGGAATGATGCTAAAGCTGAAACTCTAGTACTTTGGCCACCTCATGTGAGGAGTTGATTCATTTGAAAAGACTCTGATGCTGGGAGGGATTGGAGGCAGGAAGAGAAGGGGATGACAGAGGATGAGATGGCTGCACAGCATCACTGACTCAATGGACATGAGTCTGAGTGAACTCCGGGAGTTGGTGTTGGACAGGGAGGTCTGGCGTGCTACGATTCAAGGGGTCGCAAAGAGTTGGACAGGATTGAGTGACTGAACTGAACTGATGGCTGTGAGCTCAGCAATGAAGCCCCTCCCTCAGAAGTAGGCTTTTCTCTGCCAATTCCCTCTCTGAGCTGCAATCAGTTTTCAACTAAGGGCAGCAGTGATGGTTACTCTCCACCCTACATATACATTAACATTTTTTTTTTCTTTTAAGAAATAGGAGAAGATGGATTTAGATGAAGTTTCTTGATCCTCACATGCTTATATGGCCATTGTCTTCACCTCCCTGTGGAGAAGGAAATGGCAACCCACTCCATTATTCTTGCCTAGAGAATCTTGTGGACAGAGGAGCCTGGTGGGCTGCTGTCCATAGCGTTGCACAGAGTCAGACATGACTGAGGTGACTTAGAATGCATGCATGCATTGGAGAGAGAAATGGTAACCCACTCCAATATTCTTGCCTGGAGAATCCCAGAGACCGAGGCGCCTGATGGGCTGCTGTCTACGTGGTCGCACAGAGTCGGACACGACTGAAGCAACTTAGCAGCAGCAGCAGCTTCACCTCCCTGATGTCAGCACTTCAATAGAAACTTATCTTTCAATCTTTTTTAATGAATGTTTGGTGGGCTTTGCAGACAGAGACCCTGAGAGAATGTATAGCTACCTCCCCCCACCCATATCTGTAGTCCTCAGAATTTCAGACTATCTCATCTGCCAATAGTTGACATTCAGTTGTCATTTCTTCCAGTTGCACTGTCTTTATTGGTGTCCAGTTATGTTTATCTCAAGTCAGATCGGCTCAAATCCTCTCCCTGCAATACAGGACTGCTCTGGCTATCACTGGCTCTGCAACCTCAACTCTCTCTTGGGTTCAGTCATAGTCATAAATTAACAGTAGTTGTTTAGAGCCTGAGAGTAACGCTACAGCTCTCTACATCCTGGACAGGAAGCCAGATACCCATGGGCTTTTGAGAATAAAAGGAGGTCATTATTACACCACCACCACATCATCACTTTAAATATCTCATTTATTGTCACAATAATATTACAAAATAGGTAATTTATTTCTATTTTCCAGATAAAGTAAGAAAAGCATATAGAGAATCTATCACTTGCCCAAATTGCTAGACGAAGAGCTGAAATTTAATTATTAAAGTAGTGACTGCACTATTCATACCATTAAACATCAAAACTTCAGTTTCTATCCTATAAGTGAGCATGTGAAAGCATCTAAGAAAGTTTATGGGTATATTCAGTAAGTATTCAACATACATTTTCATCCTTTCTCAGTTATTCTTTTTTTCAGGTCCTTGTTGACATTTATTATCATTTCCAGAAGGCCAATGTTGATCAAATGGAATTCTTGTTTTTTAACAGGCCTTTCCAACAAGTGTGTGCGTGTGTGCACGTGTGTGTTTACCCTGTCACATTGTGACACATTTTATTCAGCAGCTTGAACATTTTAGTTCACAAATAGAATCTAAGTCATCATTGATTTCTATTTCCCTTTGTTATGGGGAAAACAAGCTTTCCAACCTGCATTTATTTTTAGAGGTTAATAATCAGATTGAGTGGTTAATGGGGCTGCTTGCTTCTTGTGGTTACTGTGCACAGAGCTGTAGCTTCCGATCACTCAGGAAGGCATCCAATGTAAGGATATGCTATTTTCCCTTTAGAGGCTAAGAAATGAGTATATAGCAACAGAGAAATAAATATTCTGAGAGTATTTATAGGAGCTGTACTATGCAATTTTGACCTAAGATATTTCCCAGAACAACAGCTCAATCTTACATTGATGATTTATAAAGGTTTAGATTGGCCTCTGGAAACCACAAATCTGTGACACTGATATTTTTAATTTCCTTTTGTTCTGTCCTAGGCTAACCCTATCATTGTCAAGCACCAACTGGTCACTGGGAGAGAAATGAAGGTTGGACCATTCAATTTACCCTGAAACTATCTTAAGAGGCACCCTTCTTGATCTAATCAGAATTCCAGACATTTTCTATTAGCAAAAGGCTTTGTCTTCATATCCTATCAGAGGACAGAACTCTTAAAAATTCTTATTAGAACATTGTTCAATTTTAACCTCTGATGCACAATGAACTTTGATTAATTAATAAGCTAATGGACTCAAATAATTTCTTTATTCATTTTAACAGTCAGTGCATGAACTTCCAACTTTGATTTGAGTGGCTTTTCTCATAAATATGCCAATCTCAATGGTTACTCTTTTTAATTCAGAACAGTGTTTTGTTTTATGCATTTTTCTCCTTGATGCCTCATTTTTTTTTCTTTAAATGTTAGGACAATTTACATAAAATTGTATTCTCAAGGATAAAATATCTAAAGTCATTCACTAAAATCTAAACAGTCATTTCATTTACATAAGGTATTTATTTTATGTAGAAAACAAGGATTGCTTAATATTTTCAAGAGCACTTAGGTGGGAGGTAGAATTCCATGTTAATCGCAAATTACACTCAACTTTGTATAAGCTCTTTCCCTTGTGTGGATGAAACCTGTGAGTATTAAAGAGATATTACTCCTGAAACTATATTAAAGCTTGACAAAATTGATTTTCCAATTGTAGTTAATGTCCTGTAATGACCGACTTTAAGACAGGGAGATTCTGTAGGTAAGCCTGACCTAATCACCTGAGGTCTAAAAGTCAGAGATGGAGGAAGTAAGAGAAGTAAAGCACAAGAAGGATTTGATATGCCTTTGCTGGCTTGATGACTAGGGATGCCCCAAGGTAGGGGATGTGGACAGTCCCCAGGAGTTAAGAGTGGCCCCCAGCTGAAGACTGAAAAGGAAATGAGCCCACACAATCATTTAAATGCAAGGAACTGAATTCTGCTAAGGAGAATAAGACTGGCTTCTGAACTGTCAACTCTTTTCTGTCAGCCTCCAGAAAAGAGCTCAGCTTGATTTCAGCTAGGTGAAACCATGAGCAGAGAACCCAGCAGTATTATATAGGATTCCTCACCTACAAAACTGAGAAATCATAAATGGGTGGTGTCAAATCAAGATTTGTGATAAATTATTACATAGCAAGAGAAAGTTAATATATACTGATTCTTCTTGTGTTACACTCACTATTCCCTTGTCTCATTCTCTTCCTGCAACTAATAATACCTAAGTACATATTACCTGGAAATTTAATTACTTCAAAGAAAAATGTATCCATCGAAGTATACATAGGTCAAATAGCTATTACACAAGTCATATATTTACCTCATAGAAGAGGGATCTACTTAGAGTCTAGAGACATGTATCTATTACCTATTTTAATAAACACATTTGTCTCATAATTTCTAGTCTGTAAGAATCAAATTTGATTATTTTAAAAAAAAAGGGCACAATGAAAAGGAAGAGCAAAAGTTTCATAGGAATGAAAAAAGCAGAACTTTGCAAAAGAAACATACCAGCATATTCTCACATCACTAATTCTTCATTGTGCTAATTTTGAGAAATATAAGGAGTGTCTGCCAAGCAATGGGTGACTTTTCTAACTCAGGGGTGGGTTACATTAAATCTCGAAATGAAAAAAAGTTCTTGCTTGTTAAAGAGATTATAGGAAGATCCTATCTAGTAAAGGCCCTGCATTCAGATAAACCACCATAAGAAATAAATCTTTGCTTTTGCCCTTGGAATTTTGGAATTGTTCATTACCACAGTGTAACTCACTCTGTTCTGACTGACTAAATAAGTTCCTTCTCCAGTCATCTTCATTTTAGTTTAGTCAAACTTCATTCTTCTAGTTTTTTTCACAGGTAAAATACTAAAATCATCCTAAACCCTTCTCTTTATTAACTACTCATCAGTAAGTCCATAACTAATCACTGTTATTTCTATCTTCATATGTATTCACTTCTTCCCATTTATTGTTTTACCTTAAGCTAATAAGTACCATGAGCCTCAATATCCTTTGCACAGATTATTATATTAGCCTTCAAACTGCTTTTCATAAAGACTGACAATAATCTTCCTTAGAAAGTGTATTTGGTTAGTCTATCATAAAACTGAGTATGTAATCACTGTGCAAATTAAATTTGTATTTTCATGATGCAAGATTATTTAACATTAGATATATTTCTAGAAGATATATGAGAGCATATCTATGACTGAGGCAAAAAGGAAAAGAGGGTGGTGAAGGATGAGATGATTGGATGATATCATCAACTCAACGGACATGATTGTGGGTAAGCTCTAGGAGATAGTGAGGGACAGGGAGGCCTGGTGTGCTGCAGTCCATGGGGTTGAAAAAAGTCAAACATGACTTAGTGACTGAACAACAACAATCTATGATTGAGAAAGCACCTCAATTCTAGTGATTTCAAAACAGAACAGAGACTTATGCTAGCTCACCAGGTAAACTCAGGAGACTAATCAATTTTACTAAGTTCCTCTAAAGAAAGGAATAATAAATATGAAAGGAAATAAGCCAAAAGAACCATGCTGTGTTCAATTAGAATTAGAAGTATTAGTATTAATTCACAATTCATAAATATGTATATTTCCTAAGGGCTAAGAGGTGAGAAACAGCCAAAAAAAATCAATGATATCTGCAAAAGAAGCACATTTAACACCTTGATTTAATTTAAGATATTATCTCTCACCATTAAGGAACCAGGATCCTTAGAAAAATGGCCAATTCTAGTACCGGGGCAGGCAAAAAAATACAGTGTTCCCGAAATGTTACTGTACCAGAAAGAAGGCAGAACTCAAAAACTGGGGAGTATGCACCAAACAGATGCAGAAGCCAACTTGAATGGGCTCCCACTGGCCAAATTAGGAACAATAGGGGCATCAAAATTAATAATGTCAGTGACTTGAGTATAACACAAGTCAACTACAACATATATCACCTATACAATCTGTCCTGTAAAATATTTAAAGATACTGTTTAAATATTTATACTGAATTTATACTGAATCACACCCAGATAATTCAAATTAAAAGACTTGAATAAATGAACTATTTATACAGTATGAACAAGGCTGAATGAACCGGAAAGAGATGCTGAAGCCCCAGGAATCCACAGTAGCAGAAAGAATTGAATGGGCCAGAGGAGGGACTGGGGAGAGACCTGGTGAACTGTGGACTAAAAACTACTTGAGGGTTGCTAGAGTTGAGGAGGTACCTGAAACTGTGAGGGAGTGGTGATCTCTATCCGCCCACTTATATCTTGCTGACACCTCCTACTGGCCCCACTGGCAAAAGTGTCCAGGTAATGTAACCACAGGAGTCAGCCCCACTTGTGGCTGACCAGGGCAGAGACAGGATCTAGTAAAGCAAATACACGACAACGTTTGCACCATATCATCCCTTTCTAAAAATCCCAGCTAACTGGAAATTACAGTTTAGTCTATTTCTAGGATTTTATTTGAATTTTCTTTCCTAAATCATGGGCTTCCCTGATAGCTCAGTTGGTTAAAAAAAAAATCTGCCTGCAATGCAGAAGACCCTGGTTCAATTCCTGGGTCAGGAAGATCCCCTGGAGAAGGGATAGGTTACCCACTCCAGTATTCATGGGCTTCCCTTATGACTCAGCTGTTAAAGAATCCACTTGTAATGTAGGAGACCTGGGTCCAATTCCTGGGTTGGGAAGATTCCCTGGAGAGAGGAAAGGCTACCTACTCCAGTATTCTGGCCTGGAGAATTCCACGGAGTCCATGCGGTCTCAAAGAGTTGGACACAAATGAGTGATTTTAACTTTCCTAAATCACTTTTATGTCAGTCCAATTAGTTCTATCCCTGGAATATGACAAAAATTTCTCATATATTGGCACATAAACCCTTCCACTTGTACAAATACATCTTACAATAACTTTTTTTTTTCCAGAAAATTTCCTAAGAATCTGCTCTTCAATCTACTTCTCCAATGGTATCCAACAGATCTAAGATTCTTCTTGACCTAATGAGTTTTTTGCTTCCCTCTACATGACACAAAAAGAGAACTGGAGAGAGAAAAAACAGTGTGATGATGCTCAAGGCATTAAAACTTCAAAATTAGCTCAATCAAAAGCATGTGATTTCCACTTTACCCTTAAGGAACCATGAAATATTCTTCTGCATCATCATTTTTCCCTCTCCGCTGTGTCATTTTCATCAGCATAAAAAACATATTTAAAATTACTCATCTTAAAAAAGAAGAGAGGAAAAACCCTCATTGACCCTATTCTTTCTCTAGGTATTTCTTCTTTTGTATCAAAACTCTTAAAATCACTGTCACAATATTATTTCTTGAATATCTCTTTTAGCCTGTTGTAATCAGGCATTTTTTAAATACCACTTTACAGAAAAATTCCCTTTTAAAGTCTTCAATAACTTCCATAGTACTAAGTCCAGTCATTCAGTTCAATTTCATTATTATCAGTATTAAGCATAGACGGTCACTCATTCATTCCTGAATTATTTTATCCTCCTGGCTTTGGGGACATTTTCTCTTGGTTTCTATTCTACCAAGCTCAGTGGGTACACTTTTTTAGTTTCCTTTATTTGTTCTCCTTCACCTTCCTGACCACTCACCTTTGTATATTCTATGGGTTAGGCGTAATATTCTTCTCTCTGTGCATTTGATTCTCAAGATTATAGCTTTAAATATTTAATTAAATGGTTAATCTAGATCCTTCTCCTGAAATCTATACCCATACAGGCAACTCTGAATTTGGCTTTACTAGTTGGATTTCTAATCAGAATGACAAACTTGGCACATTAAATGTCTTCTGAAGAATCCTAAGTGCTACCTCCAAAATATGTCCAGTTTACACCTTTGGCGTCCATGGTAAAAATGTACCTCTAGCTTCTTTTGTAAATATAAATGTGGGCATGTCACCCACTTTGGCAAATGAATAACTGAGTGTAAGTTATGAGTTTGATTTTTGGAAAGAAACTTTAGGATCTAGTACATGATTCAATATGTTTCCTGACCTAGCCACAGTAGCTATTAAATCAAGTATCAACATGGAGCCTCGGTCAGCATGAGCCCCTCTCAAACAGAAACTTTGTTGTCAATTTTCTTTGCAGTGTATCATAGCTATAATTGAATGTTCTTTGTTTTTAGTACCTAAGAAGTTAGAGTTGTTTGTTACCACAACACTGCTTATTCTGATTTGTACACTATTCTAAACAAGCCCTATCTCTAGTCCTCTTGATTTTAATTTGATGTAACTATATCTTCCAGGTAGGCCTAAAATCTTGAAATTATCCTAGATTCTTCTTTCTTACTCACATTCCACATCCAGTCCATCACCACTGTTGTTTCTATCTTCAAAATATATCCACTCCTCACCCTTTACTGCTCCACTCAGATTTAAGCAACTATAGCCCTCATTATCCTTTGCATGGATATTTACAATAGCCTCCAAACTGTTCATGTTCCTTTCTGTGTCTTTATAATATGCTTTCAACTGTGTAGCCAGGAGTCTTTTCAATACAGGTCATATAATGTTACTCACTGATCAAAAGCCTCCAATGATTTTCCATTTCAATGAGAGGAAAGCCTATCTGCTGCAAAAATCACAAGGTCTGGTCCCTCATCTTTTGCTGATCTTATCCCTAGTACATTAGCCTTCTTTGGTTGTGGTTATTTTAAGGCTTTGTGCAATGGATACATACATAGGCCATATCCTAGCTCAGGGAGAAAGTGTGTCATGATCGTTTAGATATATCTTTTATAATTTCAGAGGGGTTGATTTTTTCTGGCTTCTAGAACTTCTTATAAAAAAGAAACTGAAATCTAATTTGACATTAAAATGTAACCCTTGTTTATAAACAGAGATTTGATAAGCTTTAACACTTAGGCAGGTGGTGGATGGGAATATTAAGTGCAGGCTTGGTATTGTTAATGAAATTCCAAAATCATAATGGTGACCCTAGGTTCCCTTTCTTCATATACTAAGCCTCATTTTTTCTCTTTCCATGACTTTCTTTCCTTTTTCTCAGATATCTCATCTTTTTTACCCTCCTGTTTATATTTGTCTCTTTTCTACGAAACTATTTGGCTGCATTCTCAGATACTAGTTAGTACCACTGACAATAATAACAACCAATATTTTTCCTTCTGTTCTCTTTAACTTGTGAGTGACCCAATGACTGTTCTTCAGCAAATTTTTTTTCTGAATAGTAAAGTTTTTTCAAATTAATACTTTATGCCAATATTTTTCTATCCTAAAATAAGGCATTAGAGTTATCTAATGAAATTCCAAGATTATATTTGTGTCTGCGTGCTAGGACAGTGCTGTATACCTAAAGAAGAAAAATGCCTGTTGAATAAATGATTTAAACAAATATGTGGCTGCCTACTCTATTCCAGTATTTTTCTTCATGGTTGCAACAAATAAAAACAATAAATAAAACATATAGCAATAAACTGTGATTTTTGCTGAATCTATGTCAGGAACTTAGGTCTTATGACATTACTATTTTGAGGTTTGAGTTACAGCACACTGCCTCTTCATTTGAGCCTTCCCTCAGCATTAGACAGAGTATAACCATAAATTGAAAGGCCAAGTAGAAAAATTTTTCAATTACACAAAGCATATTTCCCACATTAACACCAAAGGGAGATATCAAATGAGAGTTATCAAAAGAGGCATACTTTCAGAAACTATATAAGTTATATGCTGGTTTCATAATAATTTCTTATTTTCTACAAAGAATAATTTTAGAAATACAGGAAAATGGTTTCACTCTGTATATCCAATAGGGGAGAACAAAAGCAAAACAAATCCCTACAATATAAAATACTCTCACCATTTTATACTCTCACAATCCTACCAATTATTAAATTTCAGCTAGATCTAGTCTACACTGATTCCTTCTTAAAACTCACTCAAATTCTCCCAGATGTCAGGTCTGTAGAAATGCAAAGAATACAAATATTAGTAAAACAGGATCTTGGCCCTGAAGAAATTTATAGTCTGGCAGGAGAGAAAAACTTATAAACTGACACCTCTAACAAAATATTGTGAAGTTCCAGGAATCAACAGTAACCAATTTTAGGAAAACACAAACTTTATTAAGCTGACTGATTGAACTTAAATTTCATTCTACTCAGGACTCTAATTTCAATATATAATTCAATCCCAATATGGTATGTATAATATTGTCTTTGTATATTTTTTAAGCCAGACAGAGGTATACATTTTCTAACTATCTTTGTTTTGCATATGTATAGTATATTTTTAGAATATCTCAAGGGAGAAGTAAGTTCATTTTTTGTGTCCTATGATGCAAATGTAGCCAATATATTGAGATTGTTTGCTCTTACAATTCTAGTTTCCAAAGTTTAGAAAAGTTTTCCTTTATTTGCAAACTAGCTGTACAATTTAGAGACAAATATATTTAAGAAGGAACATTAATTTAAATAAGCACCTTTAAGATTCTGCACATTAATTCTGAACTCAAACAGTGTGTAATCTACACATGAAAGCATATCAAAAAGATAAGAAATGAAAAAACCCCAAACTTTGTAATCAAGGAAAAGAGACATTTTTGTTCTTTGGAGAAAATATAAGATAAACATATATAAGTAATACAGACATAGCCCATACTCATCTTATTTAAGACAGGAAGAATTTTCCAAAGCAGGTGCAAGTCCAATTGGGCACAGTCTTTCTGTGATAACTTAGATTAGGGCTAGCACTGAGCTGAGCTCAATTTATCAGAATTTTGTATTAGACCTTTTGTAACCAGAAAATTGGTTAACATCTGAAAACATCAGTTCTCTTGTTTTACAGTAGAAATAACTCCTCTCTGACAGAATTGTTTTAAATACAAATGAAATAATGTACATGAAACAATTATGCATTTGATTATTTTTTAATTCCATATTTTTCCAAATATAAGGAGCAGAAATAACCTTTTTTCATCAAAATAATATAAAATTTATATCTTGCTTTTTCATTACCTATAAATGTTGTATAAGATGTTCCTGGCTGCATAGTATTTCATGTTACAGTTGTATCACACTGCTTCTTCCATTAACCCCAATACATTGTTTCTAATTGTCTGCTTTATGTATAATGTTCTCTGAACATTCTTGTCCATAAACCCCACATTTTATTTCTATTTTCTTTACAAAAATTAATGGAAGGATTACTAAGTAATGAGATTATTTTTATGGTTTGCAATATAGATTGATAAATGAACCCTCATATACTTAACTCCAAAACTCCCGCTTTTTCCACAATAAAAACACATCTATATTTTTACTGCACTCTAACTTACTTGAGGGCCTTTCAGTAAAGCAATAAACATGTTCTAAAAAGCATTACATATAAAACAGAAATGGACAGAAATGGATTTATATATAACTATCTTCTGAAGTAATCATTGACAAGTCAAGCACGCAATTTGAAGGATTTTTTTTTTTTTTCAGTGAATGTAGTCATTAACTAGAAATGCTATAACGGTAACTAAGTACATGTACCTTTTCGAGTCAACCATAAAATGGTGAGAGAACTTAAATTATTTAGAAAAGTAGATAGAAACCATATCCTTTAAGCTAGCTTTCTAAAATTAACTTACTGTAGGAAGGCTTTTTAGGACTATAGTAGGAAATAGCTTCTGGTTATATTATGAGGTAAATGTTGAAGGGGGATGATGTTTCATATTAACATTTCTACAGTATTTTACATTTCTACATCTAGGATGATTTCTGGCTTATTTAATAGGCATTTGATAAATATTTGCTAATATAGGCTAAATAAGGAAAGATGTGAACACTTTGGAAACCAGGCAAAACAATATTACTGTAAGAATTCAAAAATCTCAAGCAAGTAACTGGTCTGATGGTTCATCAGGTCACTACTAAGTCAGGGGAGGTGTTCTGCTCTGAATGTCTGTATCCCTCTCAAAATCATCTGTTGAATCCATAATCCTCCATACAGAGATGTTAGGAAGTGGCACCTTTGGGAGGTAATTAGGTTAATGAGATCAGAACTTGCAAGAATGAGACTAGTACTCTTAGAAGGAGAGACAAGGAAAAGCTCACTTTCTTTCTGTTCTCTCTGCCACTGAGGGATGGCTCTCACAGCCATCTGCAAACAAGGAAGCAGACGTTCACCAGACAGTAGATCTGCTAGCATCTTTGATCATAAAGTCCTCAGCCTCCAGAAGGATGAGAAATAAATGGTGTTTATGTCACACAATCTATAGTGTTTTGTTACAGCAGCTGGATTGATTAAGATAGAAGGTTTATATGCCACCTGAGTGAAAAACAAGGTCTACCCCAGATACATGTTTAAATTAAATGTAAAACAATTTCTATAACCTTTGGACAGTAATAGCTACGAAATCATGTTTGGAGTTGAATCTTGCTTGCTAAAGGTTTTAAACCTCATGGAGAAGTTACATTTAGTCATGATACAATATAGTGGTATAACTATGGACTTCAGAGCCTCAATGTTTGGCTTCAAATCTTTGTTCTACATCTCAGCCACTGTGTAAGTTTGTGCAAGTTACTTCAATTTTTTCATCTGTGAAATGAGAATGTCATGAGAAGCACATAAATTCAGATAAGTGACCCATTCTGAACAGTGTTTCAGCTCTGTTAGTAATATGAACTTGCTGCCCTTATTAGCTTTCCCGCTGATTTGATACAATTCAAATGTTTACCATTTGTATACATTATATGCTAAGAGTAATACATTAGAAAATTAGACATACAGTTAGATAATTCACAGTAGCAAGCAAAAGATATGATGGCTGCTGCTGCTGCTGCTAAGTCGCTTCAATTGTGTCCGACTCTGTGCGACCCCAGAGATAGCAGCCTACCAGGCTCTTCTGCCCCTGGGATTCTCCAGGCAAGAACACCGGAGTGGGTTGCCATTTCCTTCTCCAATGCATGAGAGTGAAAAGTGAAAGTGAAGTTGTTCAGTGATGGAATAAGCTTCAAAAGGAATGTACATGAATTGTATTATTAAAGCCGAAAATGTCTCAAGCAGTTTTGTTTTTTCAGACTCCTGTCAAATAATGAACGTAGCCATATAAAAATCCTTGCCCTCGTGAGTCTTACATTCTGGTGGCAGGAGAAACAAAATAAAAATACAAATACCAATATAAATAGATGGTTGACAGGTAATGTGCTCATCAGGAATCTCCAGAGAAACAACCAATACGAGATACACACACACATATTTGGAAAGTGAGAGAGAGAGAGATCAGTCATCTTTGGAAACTCTCTCAGCTGCACTAAGATTTTAATCCCTTCTGAAGGGAGACTCCTGCTACTACATTAACAGCTTATGGCAATAGTGCTGATCTAAATTTAACTATATAGTTTTAACAAACACTGTGGAAAATTCTGAAAGAGATGGGAATACCAGACCACCTGACCTGCCTCTTGAGAAATCTGTACGCAGGTCAGGAAGCAACAGTTAGAAAGGGACATGGAACAACAGACTGGTTCCAAATAGGAAAAGGAGTCCATCAAGGCTGTATACTGTCACCCTGCTTATTTAACTTATATGCAGAGTACATCATGAGAAATGTGGGCTGGGAGAAGCACAAGCTGAAATCAAGATTGCCGGGAGAAATATCAATAAACTCAGATATGCAGATGACACCACCCTTACTGGCATAAAGTGAAGAGAAACTAAAAAGCCTCTTGATGAAAGTGAAAGAGGAGAGTGAAAAAGTTGGCTTAAAGCTAAACATTCAGAAAACGAAGATCATGGCATCTGGTCCCATCACTTCATGGCAAATAGATGGGGAAACAGTGGAAACAGTGTCAGACTTTATTTTTTGGGGCTCCCAAATCACTGCAGATGGTGACTGCAGCCATGAAATTAAACGACGCTTGCTCCTTGGAAGAAAAGTTATGACCAACTTAGATAGCATATTCCAAAGCAGAGACATTACTTTGCCAACAAAGGTCCATCTAGTCAAGGCTATGGTTTTTCCACTGGTCATGTATGGATGTGAGAGTTGGACTGTGAAGAAGGCTGAGTGCCAAAGAATCGATGCTTTTGAACTGTGGTGTTGGAGAAGACTCTTGAGAGTCCCTTGGAGTGCAAGGAGATCCAACGAGTCCATTCTGTAGGAGATCAGCTCTGGGATTTCTTTGGAAGGAATGATGCTAAAGCTGAAACTCCAGTACTTTGGCCACCTCATGCGAAGAGTTGACTCATTGGAAAAGACTCTGATGCTGGGAGGGATTGGGAGCAGGAGGAGAAGGGGATGACAGAGGATGAGATGGCTGGATGGCACCACTGACTCTATGTACGTTGAGTCTGAGTGAACTCCGGGAGTTGGTGACGGACAGGGAGGCCTGGTGTACTGCAATTCATGGGGTCGCAAAGAGTCAGACAGGACTGAGCGACTGAACTACCTACCTAACTAAACTCAGCTTAACTACACATGAAACTGATTTGGGTCCCATTTCAGAGGGCTGATAGAGGAAAGGGTGTGTCTTTGTTGATGATAAATATTATCTACTTCAATATCTATTATTCAATATCTATTATCCTTTAATATGCAACATCTAGCATACAATTAAGAACTGTGAAACAAGTGAAGCAGGAAACTGTAACACCCTCAATCACAAAGTAATTATGATTAAGTAATCAACAACAAAATATCTGTGACAGTGACTGCAGAATCATAAGAATGAGCATATTAACTTGCACTAAACTGTTCTCTTTAGTTCTTGGAAAGAACTTATAAATTCATAAATACTCAAAATTCACATGGAGAAGCAAAAATTAAATTCTCTAAGTCTACTCACAGTGCAATGCTCTATAAATCTGGGAACTTTCCACAGTCACTTATTTAAAGCCAACTGTGTTTTATATTTGGCAAAATTATGCTTTGTTTTATTTTCCAAATTCTAAGTCCTTTGGAGAGAAGAGACTAGAAATTAGCAGGAGGAATGTGTTTGAAAAAGGGATAAAAAGAGAAAAAAAACTTGTCAAAGCATATCCAAGGAGGCTGTTTGGGAATACTTAGTGTAAAAGTCATTTATTGAAACCTATATTTCAATTGTTTCCCTGGTGGCTCAGAGGTTAAAGTGTCTGCCTGCAATGTGGCAGACCTGGGTTCGATCCCTGGGTTAGGAAGATCCCCTGGAGAAGGAAATAGCAACCCACTCCAGTATTCTTGCCTGGAGAATCCCATAGACGGAGGAGCCTGGAGAGCCACAGTACATGGGGTTGCAAAGAGTTGGACATGACTGAGCGACTTCACTTTCACTTTTCACTTTAGTGTAAAAGTAATTTATTGAAACCTATATTTTAATTGCTACTAAGGAGTCTATTAAGTTTTCATCTGGAACTGTAAAGTATTTTCTATATAAAAGGGTCATTAATGAGGTAAGGTTTTATCTGGGAAAAAATGTTTTTACTAAAGCTCATTTCCAGACAATTCTCAATTAATTAGTATTGCACACATTTCTAAAGCAAGGTCAATACTTTTTCATTAACATACCTTCATTTGACACTAGATTTAGTCATCTAAACAGGTTTCATTAGTGTTTTTTTTTTTTTTAAACACCATTTGTCCAACATGGAAAGATCTCAAAATAGCTCACCAACCCTTATTATTTCATCACCACCTCACCAAATTAAATAGCTGACTATAACAGCAATTACTAATAGTTTATCTCTATTGGTGTCTGTAAACAGCTCCAAGCACTACAGAAGGAAGAATAACAACCTACCATGCAAATTTAGTAAATGGTAATGTGTATCTGTTTTTCAGCTGGTAAAGCAATTATGTATTTGTAAGTATTTTTTTTCTTTTAGCAGGACGCCAAAATCTGAGATTTGGGCATTTTACTTCATGCTGAATATGATGACATAATGATATAACTGAAGCAAAATAAAGTGATATATACATTTTTTGTGGATTTGAACAGAATTTGAAAGACTTCAATTCCTAGAAACCTTTAATGAATCTGATTCAAAAGGTTCTCTTACAGGAATGTTCTAATCTATATATACTGTAAAATATCTGGGCAAAAAGCAGTAAATTCGAAATTTTAAATTGTTATTTCCTTACCTCATAATTGAAAGGAAAATGTTATTTTTCAGCTTTATTGAGGAATAATTGACAAATAAAACTGTACATATTTAAAGTACAACCTGATGATTTGACATATGTATGCATTATGAAACGATTACCACAATCAAGTTAATTAACATATATAACACCTCACATTTTAGGTTGGTGCAAATGTAACTGCAGTTTCAGACCATGAATTTTAAATCATTATAACTATACTCAAACATATATTTATCAATCAAAATAAAAACAATTAAAATCAACACATTTTTGCAAACGAGAAATAAGTTTATTCTTGTAGCATAAAAATCCACACTTCAAGGTTCAACAAACTCTTGGAAAGCATTTTCGCCTCTTGCTGGTTGTGAAAGCCTTTTCACTGCCAATAGTTGTCAAGATGCTTAAAGAAAAGGTGGCTGGCTGGTGAGAGATCAGGTGAAAGCAGCAGATGAGGCAAAACTCCATAGACCAATCTGTTCAACTTCTGAAGTATTGGTTGTGACATACAGTCAGGTGTTGTGGAGAACTGAGCTCTTTCTGTAGACCAATGCCAGCTGCAGCTGTTACAGTTTTCGGTTCCTCTCATCCATTTCTTGAGCATAGTTCTCAGATGTAATGGTTTCACTGGGATTCAGAAAGCTATGGGCTTCTCAAGTGGCTCTAGTGGTAACCTGCTTGCCAGTTCAGGAGACTTAAGAGACCTAGGTTCAATCCCTCGGTCAGGAAGATCCCCTGGAGGAAGGCCTGGCAAACCACCCCAGTATTCATGCCTGGAGAATCCAATGGACAGAGGAGTGTGCTACAGTCCACAGGGTCGCAGAGTCAGACACGACTGAAGCAACTTAGCATGCACACAGAAAGCTATAGTGGATGAGACTGGCAGCATGTCACCAAACCATGATCTTTTTTGGGTACATGTTTGCTTTGGGAAGTACTTTGGAGCTTCTTCTCGGTCCAACCACTGAGCTAGGCATCACTGGTTGTCGTATAAAAACCCCTTTTCATCGCACATCACAATCTAAACGAGAAATGGTTCATTGTTGTTGCATAGAATAAGAGAAGACACTTCAAAAAGAAGATACTTTTGATTTGTGGTCAGCTATTGAGGCACTCACTTATTGAGCTTTTTCACTTTTCCCATTTGCTTCAAGTGCCAAATGACCTTAGAATGTTCGACACTGAGTTCTTGTACGACTTCTCGTGTAGTTTTAAGACAATAAGCTTTGATGACGCTCTCAGCTGGTCATTGTGAATGTCTGAGGGCCAGCCACTGTTTTCATCTTCAAGGCTCTCATCGCCTTTGTAAAAACTTCTTAAACCACCACTGCACTGTACATTTGTAAGTGGTTCCTGGGCCAAATGCATTATTGATGTTGCAAGTTGTCTCTGCCACTTTCTGACCCATTTTGAACTTGAATCAGAAAAATCACTCAAACTTGCTTTTTGTCTAACATCGTTTCCCTAGTCTACAAAATAAATACAAAATGAGCAGCAAGTAATGTCATCAGTGAAATAAATAAACAAATAAATCAAGAAATGCACATTAAAATGATGTATAAGTTAACTACATTCATGTAAGAATGTATTCCAATATCAAACAGGAAAGTTCAGCAATGCAAAACCGCAATTACTTTTGCACCAAACTTAACAGTTAGCTTTTGTGTGTGTGTGTGTGTGATGAAAGCCTCTAAGATCTAGTCTCAGAAAATTTTGAATATTTAATACAGTATTAACCATTCTGCACATTGGGGCCAAAGAAATTATTTACCCAAAAACAAATTTAGTAAAGTTGTGGAATACAAAATCAACATACAAAAGTCTGCTGTGTTTGTGTTTGACTAACAACAAATTTTCTGAAAAGAAAAATTAAGAAAGAAATCTCCTTTATAATAGCATTAAAAACAGTAAATATTTAGGAATAAATTTAACCAAGGAGGTAAAAGACACTATACTGAAAACTATAAGATGTTGATGAAACTAATTGAAGAAAACACAAAAAAGGGAAAGGTATCCTACACTCTTGTGTAAGGTTAAGGGATTTAGAGAAGAGGTTCAGAAAAAGAAAGAGACCGGCACTTTACAGGAAAAGATCAGCTTTAATGAGGTGAGAAGGAGCAGCAGTCAGATTTGCAAGCTGCTGCACTAACCCAAGAAATGAGTAAGTACACATAGGCATGTATGTGGAAAGTAATTATCTTAAGGGGGCCTGTTCTTCTCCAAGGTTGTTGGGAGTAGTTATCTCTTAAAAGGCTGGGGAAAGGAATTTTGGAGATGGGCCAGAGGCTGGACTGACTGGGAGCTAGGTGTAATCAACCTAATGTCCTTTTTTTTTTTTTTCCCATGAGAGAGTTCTTTGTTTTGCATAGAATGGTAGGGAGAACCCAGAGGGGAGTTACCTCGAGCCATGCAACTTTCCTTCATCTTAGATTAGAACAATTAATACTGTTAAAAGGTTCATAATATCCAATGCAATTAACAGATTCAATTCATCCCTTGTCAAAATTCTAAAATACTTTCCCCCAGAACTTTAAAAAAAATAAAATTTGTATGGAAAATGCTAATATGTTGTGATACAGTGCAGCTGCCTAATTCACTCTTACTAATTACTGAAATCACAGAAAAGGCCCAACCTCATGTGAAGAAACCAGTAATGACATAACCAATCTGAATTCTATTTACTTAGTAAAATATGGAAGGTAAAAAACAAAGAATTTTAAAATGGTATCAAGTTAATGAAAGTGAGTGTACAGAGTTTATTACTATAGTTTAGGGTCAGAATGGAATACCAGAAGCATAGAAGTCTCTGCATTGGTTGATATCCTAAAGGACTGACAGAAAATCTTCAATCATGAAATCTATTTTTCCTGAAACAGTGAGTATATAGTTCGTAGCGGCATCTCACACAGAGACTAGGAGCAGCACAACTAGATTTGGTTGAACGCTTCAAAGTTAGGACTGGTGAGGCCAGGACAACTAAACATTTTCCAAATTCTATAAGTTCAGCTTGGAAAGTCAGTTTGGAGATGGAGGTTTCTACTAATTTGGGAGTTAACTGCGTACAACACAAAAAGAAAAGGCAAAGCTACCATGCCAGCTAACAGTGTCAAAGCTATTAGTTTAACGCAACATGGCCAAACAAACAAACAAAAACCCCCAACAAAACAAAACAAAAATACAACATGCACACATACTTTTTTTTTCCTCCCTACCGTGGTGGTCACCTAGGGTGGGTTGAGTCGGGATGTCCCTGGAAGGCAAATAGCACAGCTGGAATCTGCAGTTGGCAGGTGCGTCCCAGGAGTCACTGTGGCTCCAGTTAAAATGAGCTGGGAAGCCCTGTGGGCCTGGAGTGGCAAGGAGGGGTCTGAATCCGACTCCAAACTCCACCGCCCAGACCACACTTCCGGAGGGAATCGCGATCTCGCGGGATCTCAGAGCCTTGGGGCCGGAATTCTGGCAAGAGAAAATCGGGGCTGTCCCGGCTGTGTGTAGCTGTGGTCTCTTAAGTTCTCTGTTAGGTGTGTCGCTCACGTCATCTATCAAGCAAACCCAAAACCTCCTCAGTGCCACATCTGTCCCTGCAGCATCCCTACTCAGAATCACAGTGAAGTAGTGCCTTGCTTCGGAGGCCCTTGGCCAAGTGTGGGAATGGACCCAGCCTAAATACTTTGCTCTGCACGATGTCTGGACCCTTAAGATATGTGAACCTTTATGATTTCAGCTTCATGATAAATTTCTGACCACCTTTTATTCGGAATGTAAGAAGTACGGTGTCAGGTAATTTAAAGAGTTTATGGAATTAGTGATTGATTACTCTGAGTAATTCACTAGAGTAATATTTTTGTATGGTTTTTAAGGTGCTTCCCTGGTGGCTGAGCAGTCAAGAATCCTCCTGCTTAGCCGGAGATTGGGTTTGTTCCTTGTGTCGGTTAAGATCCCCTGGAGAAGGAAATGGCAATCTACTCTAGGATTCCTGCCTGGGAAATCCCATGGGCAGTCCATGAGGTTGCAAAAGACTCAGACAGGACTTAGGGACTAAACAAGACACAATCTAACAATGTAAAATTGGGAGGGGCGTGTCAAGGGTCTTACTTGTCTGAAAAAGTTTTTAATAATTACTCCTTAGGCATAAATTAGGTTTGTGTGTGGTAAAAAAAAAAAAAAAATGAAGTCATAATAGTTTAAAGAAATATAACCTAAATTTAATGTGATTTAATGTGACAAGTGTTTATTCCATTGATTTATTCCTAGGGGAGGAAAAAATTCCCTGAGTAGGGATGGAGAATAGCTAAGAAAAATAAATATATTAGTGCAAAAAGAACAATATTTGTTCCTAATGTTGTGTCTTCAGCCCCTGTGAACAGATCTGTAATTATTTTTCAAAGATATGTTTTGCTATTTCTTGTCCAATTTTAATGTGACTGAATGTTGTCATAAATAATATGAGACTCTTTCATTTATCAGAAGTGTCCAGTAGAAAGTCAATGATATTCTGAAGTGTTTAGAAAAATAGAGATTAGATTTTTATCCACAGAAACAAGGTAGTAGATATTAAAAATAACAGTCACAGGATATAAAGCTGTAGCTAAAATGTGTGATAATCTCTTGGCATACATTTTAGGAAGAATAAAAAGAATATTACAATATTTAAAGACCCGCTCTTCAACAAATTTAAGGAATGAAAATTAAGGTATCAGTAATCCAATACCGTCAAAGCAGCAAATTGGAAAGATATAGACTAAAAGGTTAACCTGCTAGAAGAAAGAAAATGCTAATCTATGGCTTTTGGCATACAGATGGGCTTGCTGCAAAAATCTAGGGTTGAAGCTGTGGAATTTGTACTGTCAGCCACTTCATACAAAGGTCTTGTTATAGCAGTCTTCTGACAGTTTTCTGATACCAAAACATTCTTTAAGTAGCCGCAGTTTGAGGTGTGTAGTTGGTACATTTTTTTAAATCATTTTTAAAGGTTTGCGTCTATAATTTGAAAACATGGATCTTAGGAGCCTGCTCTTGAAATTTTACTGCTGAGCTGTTTGCTCACAGTAAATTAGAAGATTCTTTCCATTGAGATCCAAAGATCTGAATTCTATGATTCCAGAAGTTTTAGGTCATCAAAGGTCTTTTGGAAGAATGTTGAAAATGGACTGTTTATACCTTTGTAACATCAAGACTGAGTATATATATGCTTCATGATTCCCTTGGCCATGTGAATTTGCAACCCAGTAAGTTCTCAGACCAGAACTGATATTCCTAAATGCATAGGCTGCCAAGTTACTAAATGATATAGCAAAAAGCGATAGAATTATTTACTTGATTTCACTATTGATTTTCCCTATAATATGAAAAGTTGTAATTTGTGTGTGTGTGTGTGTGTGTGTGTAATTGTCTAAATAGCAAAGATTGGGTAGTTTCATGCCCTTAATGGGCTTCCCAGGTGGCTCAGTGGTGAAGAATCTGCCTGCTAATACAGAAGACACAAGAGACTTAGGTTTGATCCCTAGGTGTGGAAGATCCCTTGGAGGAGGAAACGGCAACCCATTCCAGTATTCTTGCCTGGAAAGTACCATGGACAGAGCAACTAGACAGGCTAAGTTCATGGGGCTGCGTACTCAGACACGACCTAGTAACTGAGAACATAAGCATGCCCTTAGTACTTATGGCTTTAATTATTTAAGAAAATGAAGATTGCTTATTTATGGAGAAACTAATCTCTTTACAACCATATTTTTTCTATGCTTATTTTTAAAGGTTTTATAGTCATTTACATTAAATAGGTGTCCAAGTATTTTTTTTTGAGACACCCACAATTTATGGCAATGAAATATTCAAATATCTTTTGACAACTTGTTGATTTCTGCTCCTCAAATTGGATTTTAATTATTTCAATTCAATTAAAATTAGAGGATGTCTCTTGCACCTAATACTATCTTTGATATATTTCAGAGGACCTCTAGAAATTTACAAAGATATATTCTTTAGCCTTAAAAAAGAAGTGTGCTATAATCAGGTTTATTTGATATGTTTCTGATGATGGGTTGCATGGAGAAGTTGAGAACTCAGAAAAAATGCTCAGTTTTTTCTTGGTTAAATGTATAGATGTATTAGGTAAGTAAAACATTCAGAAATTATATGGTTTTGTGAAATTTTTGGTGATTTGCCAATTCTCTTATTTTTCATAATACGTACTAAACTCGTAAAAAGTGTTGAAATAGTGTTTCAACGAGTTCATCTACATTTATCAGATTCCTAGTGGTATTTGATCTGATGATTTTAGGCAATAATGTATGTTATAAGTCAGGCACATTGTAGGGGAGGAAAAGTTTTTGTCAGCCCTCTTAGGGTCCCTTGCTGGTCTGAAAAGTAAACTGACAAGAACACACTAACAGGAAACAGCATGCATATGTTATCAAAATTCTTTGTATACATAGGAGACTTCACAAGAAACTGAAGACCCAAAGAAGTGACCAGAGCAGGAAGCTTTTATACTTTTTGTCAACCAATCTATATGTTTGTAAAGAATTTCGAAAGACAAAAGGATTTGTACTAAGGGTAGTAAATGGTAAAGAAGTAACTAGGAAGATAAAGGTTAGATTAACAAGGTTTGTTTATATAGTTGTTTGTTGTTGTTGTTGTTGTTGTTGTTGTTGTTTTGCCCCCAAATCCCTGTTTCTGTGCTAAGAACGTCTTCATTCCTCCTGGTACAAAGAAGAGTATCTTTCACATAGGAAATTCATCTCCTGCTTTCAGGAAAGAAAGTGGTGTTGGGTTATCAGAGGGACCTTCCTGCTTCTTTGTTTTTCTTGATTTCTTTCCGCTTAAGATAGTCAACATGCCAAGGTGCCATATTTTGGGGATAGAATGTCCTAAACCTCATCAATATGTTAACAAGTGTTAACTAGGTAGCAACTTATAATTTGAAACTGACATCTTCTAGCAGTTCACAACTCATCCAACTTACCAAAAGAGTTTAATACAATAGATGTCTTAATCTTGTCGCTTGATATATTCTTGAATATATTTTTAAGTGTATGATTTCTGTGTTCACATTATAGTATATAATTTTACTTCATGATTATTATATGTCTTATTCCAATGTTGTATCTAAAAATTATGTCTTTCCATTTAAAAAATCAGACATTGCATTCACTTTCTTTTTTGGAAATAGGATTAATATTTATATTATTGTGTATTTTGTGTCAAACTTGTTTTTGTTTTTGTTTTGTTTTTTTGATTGATCTTACTCTGTTGGTAGCATGATACAGAAACAACCAGATATTTTTGTTAGCGATTTTGCATCATTCTTGTTATGATCTTGAAGGATATCAGAATATGCCCCCCCACACACACACACACAAATATGCTGTTTTGGCATATGAATTATTTTTAGCTAAAGGTCATTGAGTTTCCAATCCTGAACCCCTCTCCCACCTCCTACCCCATATCATCTCTCTGGATAATCCCCATGCACCAGGCCCAAGCATCCTGTGGCTGATTCATGTCAATGTATGGCAAAACCAATACAATATTGTAAAGCAAAATAAAGTAAAAATAAAAATTAAAAAAATAAAAGTAAAAAATAAAATTAAATAATAAATAAATAAAGGTCATTGAAAGCTGGCTGACAGTGGAAAAGCTCTAAAAACAGGGTGCAAGTTTTCCTTTTATAAGGGAAATTTATATTTGTAAATTATGTCTCCAGATATCTTATCCGGAACAAGAGCACTCTTAATAACTCTTACCAGTGGAGAAGGCATTGACTTATATCTGAATTACAAGACTAACTAACCAACATAATGAAACAAGCTTTGTTTAGCATACTTTTCCTAGTTATCTCACCATACCTTTCCTTCCCTTGCCCAGAAGTCCAAAACTCCTTTTCCTTTCCTTTTGCTTAAAATTCTACATACACCCAAGTTCTAACCACCTGTTTGAGTTACTCATCTCTAGGTACTCCCACATGTAAGCATGATGTACATGCCAATAAACTTATGTTTGCTTTTCTATTGTCTTTGATTTGTCTAATAGACAAGGCTCCACCAGAAATCTAGGAAGATAGTAGGAGAAATAACTTTTTTCTCCCCTATAATCTCTTGTTAGAACTTTGAAATTTGGAAATTATTAATAAGTTAACCACAGTTATTTTAAATCTCTGCTGTCTACTGGTAGTTTATTCTGATTTCTGCCTGAAGGCTGTCTCATTAGTCATCTCTCAAATACTGTGTATTGAACAAAGGAGACTTTCTCAGAGCCCCATGAAAAAGGGCTGTATCAGATACTTCAAAATATTTATACTTCAAAGAGTAACCTTGCGGTCTTAAGCTTCTGATATCGTTTTGGTACCAGTTGGCTAAGTCAGGATTCCTCAGATTCCAGCTATATACCTTTTCAGGTGTCTTAATGAGACTCTTAACCAAAGTTAGTAGATTAAGAATGAATTATAAGTATTGCTGATTTAGCATAATATGGAATGTCTAAATTTAACATTGCTGTATGCTATAATTCTTGGTTGCTAAGAGAATATATCCTAAGATTTCTCATTACAAGGAAAAAAGAAATTCACAACTCTGAGGTGATGGATGTTAACTAAAAATAAATAAATAATAATGAAAAGAAGAAATAAAGAATGAATTTTGTAAGACTGAATGAACTGACAAGGGAAATGATATTTGAAATAACATTGATGTTGTTTAGTGTTTTCTATGTAATGAAGTCCTTTCTTCTTGATATATTGATAACTGCTGCTCACAAAAAATAGCAGAATATACCACTCCAAAATATTCCACTTGGATATATTAATTATTTTAGGCAGTAAACACTTGAAAAACAGCAAATGCAGGTACAGGCTTTCTCTAAACTCCCTTATCTGG
The DNA here is from genome assembly GCF_042477335.2 of Ovis canadensis. Taxonomy (NCBI): domain Eukaryota; kingdom Metazoa; phylum Chordata; class Mammalia; order Artiodactyla; family Bovidae; genus Ovis; species Ovis canadensis. The sequence goes on from NC_091250.1 coordinate 68,919,113, forward strand.
TTTGGGTAATCTGTATAGCTGGTTTGGGTTTAAAAACTAATTTTCAAATGAAAACAAACCAAAAAATGAGTTAGTTTGAATTGTTTTTGGTAGTACTGTTGTCTTTTAATTTCTGTAAGATTATCCCAGGAAGTAGAGTATGTTACCTATCATAGATTACAGTGACTGGGATTGTAACTGGCAATGAAAACAAGGATGAGAAATCACTTTCTTTAACTAATGAAAAGCTAGTCAGAGTATTAGAAAAACAATTGACATAAGAAGCACAGAGTACTTGACAACAAAACAAAACAGAAATTCTCAATACCAAGGGTCTCCTGAAAACACTTGAATTTTAGCCAAATATATCTCTTGAAAATCTACTATCATTGACCAGTTTGTAGCATATTGTCAGTATAGCTGGTACTGCCACATTTCTACCTCTTCAGTTTTCTCTAGAGCTCTTATAAAATAAATACCTTCATAAATGTTATCATATTAAAACAACAAAAGAGTAACATTCTAAAGAATAGGAAAGACAGAGAAATCTTTGTTAAACATGTTAAAGAGGTTATGTATTAGATCCAGGTGTGTGTTTATCTGTATAATGTTAAACTTTACCTAAGTATCCTGTGTTTGAAGAAGGCATCTTATAGTTTTGTTTAGTTGTTTGTTTCCCAGAATCTCCCCTTTGTCTTTCAAGGAAAGAGCTAACAGCAAAGGACTACCCTGCCCTAATATGTTCTAAGATAAAACCTTTCTCCATTATTCCTGAATCTCAGGAATTATTCCTTTCTCCATTATTCTGAATCTCAGAATAATTACCAATGATTCCCTTCTTTACTTTACTCTAAAGGATCCAGGGCCCTCTTCCTTTTCTCTGAGATATTCTTCATTAATGAATGTTCTCAACATTGCAATAAATTATTATTGAAAAAATAATCACTGCATCTGGTATTATATATGCAAACATATTTATATATACATATGGATAAATATATTTGCATTTATAAATAATTATACCATAGTAGACCATAAAATGATCAAATTGGCACAGTTCCTGTTTGATATTTACAATGTCTGCCTTGTGCCTCTTTGTTGCCACTTCATCATTCACAAATACCATGTAAAGCAGAATGGAGAGACACATTAAGAAAAGAATGAAGGTTCTATTTAATTCAGATTTTGTGCTCATTTTATTTATATGTATGAAGCAGCTGTAAAAAGTATGAGTTTTAGCATTTGAAGCTTTACATTTTAGTTCTTCAACTCTATTACCACTTCAAGCAAATCACTAAATCTTACTCTACTCATCTGTAAAATGGGAATAAAGTATATTATACAGAAATAGATTTTAAATTATATAAAATATATATAACGTTCCTAGTATAAAGTAGGTGTTAGTATTCTTCCTTTCTCCCAATGGTGTTTTGTTCTGTCACTTTATTAAGAAATGTATCTAATAGTTCATTTATATCAGTATTAAGATATAAATAAATGTTGAAGCCTAACATTCTTCCTCTGCTGTATTTGATTTTAGACATTATCAGAGCTATAATCCAGGGAAAACACAAAAAAGGATGATCTGATGCAGATAATTTTGAGTGGAGATTTTAAAGATGTTCCTGAATGTGAGCCATCAGGCAAGCATCTTCTCTTGTCTCTGTGTCAGATTAATTTTGAATGAATTTCAATATGCAGATACAGTTATCCATCAGTTCAGTTGTGTTCAGTTTAGGCAATCAGTTGTGTGCAACTCTTTGTGACCCCATGAATGGCAGCATGTCAGGCTTCCCTGTCCATTACCAATTCCTGGAGCCTGCTCAAACTCATGTCCATCGAGTTGGTGATGCCATCCAACCATCTCATCCTCTGTTGTCCCCTTCTCCTCCTGCCTTCAATCTTTCCCAGCATCAGGGTCTTTTCCAGTGAGTCAGCTCTTCGTATCAGGTGGCCAAAGTACTGGAGTTTCAGCTTCAGCATCAGTCCTTCCACTGAATATTCAGGGTTGATTTCCTTTAGGATGGACTAGTTTGAACTCCTTACAGTTGAAGAGACTCTCAAGAGTCTTCTCCAACACCACAGTTCAAAAGCATCAATTATTCGGTGCTCAACTTTCTTTATATCCAACTCTCACATCCATACATGACTACTGGAAAAACAATAGCTTTGACTATACAGACCTTGGTTGGCAAAGTAATGTCTCTGCTTTTTAATATGCTGTCTAAGTTGGTCATAGCTTTTCTTCCAAGGAGTAAACATCTTTTAATTTCATGGCTGCAGTCACCATCTGCAATGATTTTGGAGGTACTATCTATTTCTGTTTTTATTCTAACATAGTTAATTTGGTATTGGACTTGGCATAACAAATATATGACTTGTGTTTGTTTAGAATGATGATATATTAACATCATTTATAGGTGATCACATACATGGGGAAATAGCAATCAGGCCTTAGGACTTTAGAAGTCATATCTAAAACTCCAATTCTTATCTTTAGATTAACTAGTTAGATTAACTATTTAATTTCCCAGTGAAAGTGTCTCAGTTGTGTCTGACACTTTGTGACCCCACGGACTATACAGTACAGCCTTTCCCTTCTCTAGGGGGATCTCCACAACCCAGAGATCAAATCCAAGTCTCCCACACTGAAGGCGGATTCTTTACCGGCTACACCACAAGGGAAGCACATTTGATTTCCTAGGATTGTTGTTAAAGAACATAGGCTTTTGATAATTACTATTATAATTGTGTGGCTTTTTAAAAAATGTATAGCTGATGTGCTTTGTTTTCAGAATAAATCATTATGCATTTAAGATTAACCTATCTGATGCTATGTAAAGTACTCTGGGATTTCTTGATAAATAGTGTTTAAATCTCTGTGGAGGAATTGAAAACGTTGAGGAATTGAGATGTAAAGGAGGAAATGAAAACTCTGGAACATTTAGTGCTATATTGTGTTAGTTGCTCAGTTGTGTCCGACTCTTTGTGACTCCATGGACTGCAGCCCACCAGGCTCCTCTGTCCATGCAATTCTTCAAGCAAGAATACTGGAGTGGGTTTCCATTCCATTCTCTAGGGGAATCTTCCCTGACCTAAGATCAAACCAAGGTCTTCTTACATTGCAGGCTGATTCTTCACTCTCTGAGCCATAGAAAAGCCCTTGGTGCTATATTAAGATGACCTTACTAAATGTGTTTCAAAAATTCAAAGAGGAAAACAAAAAGCAGTGTAAATTAATGTAATTGCATTATTGGCTTTCCAGGCTAGAATGTTTGTCACTATATTTAATTCACAATAGGCAATTAATTGTCTGTTTTCATGAATGAATGAGTGTGTGGATGAATGATTGAATGGTTGCACACATACACACAGTAAAGCATTCATGATGAGGCATTAATTTGATTTTGACAAATATGTCGGCTGAATGCAAATAAAGCAGAAAATAATTATATGTAGAAGGGAAATGCTAAGCAAAACCACAGAAACCACAATTACAACGAACTGTAATGAGTTTAAGTAAAAAGCATGCATGACAATGTCATTGAGAAATACAGTGAATAGTTAAAATAAAGCATCATTTTAAAATTGTATATATATATATATATATATAATCTTAAAAAGCAATATTTCCATAAAATCATTATAAAAGCTACTGATATTCTTCCATCTGCCTTCCCTACTCAAAACATTTTTTTCATTTCTCATTGTTAAGCACTTTCAAATTGTGACATAATTTATAAATAATAGCTAATCCTGCTATTTTTAATATTTTAGAATTCAGTTTAGTTCAGTTGCTCAGTTGTGTCTGATTCTTTGCGACCCCATGAACCACAGCACACCAGGCTTTCCTGTCCATCACCAACTCCCGGAGTTTACCCAAACTCATGTCCATTGAGTCAGTGATGCCATTCAACCATCTCATCCTCTGTTGTCCCCTTCTCCTCGTGCCTTCAATCTTTTCCAGCATCATAGACTTCTCAAATGAATCAGTAGTTCACATCAGGTGGTCAAAATATTGGAGTTTCAGCTTCAACATCAGTCCTTCCAATGAACACACAGGACTGATTTCCTTTAGAATGGACTGGTTGGATCTCTTTGCAGTCCAAGGGACTCTCAAGAGTCTTCTTCAACCCCACAGTTCAAAAGCATCAATTCTTCTGTGCTCAGCTTTCTTTATAGTCCAACTCTCACATCCATACATGACTACTTTTAGAATTAGATATTTTAAATACCTAGCCATCAAATGATTTTTAAAATAAGGAATGATTTGATTACTTAAAGTCCTACCTCCATTTCTCTTTTGCTTTCTCTCACACACACTCACTTGCATACTCATATTCATGCCCTTCTTCCTACCACCCAATATAATTATATTTTAAATTTTAGATAGTTCTTATGTTATGAAAATAATATGAAAATTCTTATTCAGAATTTAGTCATGCAGAATACATATCCTTTGTTATACAAATATTTGTTTTCTCTGAAGTTGATAATTGCCTCATTCTTTTATTTAATTTCTATAAATCTGTCAACAACTTCATCCAAAATTTTATTAGTAGTTAAAATCTTCTCTTCTGGATATATCTAACAGACCAAGTAGATCGATATTGTTCAACTCTTTTTAAAGACATCAAGCTCTCTCTTTTGCTTTAAAAAGGCAACTTCAGACCTGGTGAAGCATCATTTTCCTGGGGTTTATTGTCATGAGGATTCTCATGTTTTCTCTCTTTTTCCTAAATTTTTATGCTTAGACTTCTTGGTTTTACTAACTTGTTTTAATAGAAAAAACATATTTCAGTGGTTTCTTGAAGAACATCACATAGAAAAAATAATATTTTGTTGTGTAAAAGTGATTCATTTACCCTCATTTAAATTTTGTATAGAATTCTTGAATGGACTTCATTTTTCTCAGAGTTTCAGTCATGTTTATATGTTCTTCTAGGTTTCATTGTTGCCATTTGATGAGTCCAGTGCCTTTCTATGTTTAGTATTACTTGTTTCTCAAATTCTTGGATGCTTTTAGCTCAAATTTGTGTTGAATTTTATGAAATCTCTAAATAAAGTGACTTTCTGGATTTTTACTCTTCCTTAGTGGTAAGGACACTATCAATTCTTGAAAATGTGTATTTATGTGTGTTTAGTGTATTTTCTGACTATTTTGCTTGAGGGCTAGTTGTGCTCAGAGACTAAAATTGCCTTTGTCAATAATTTAACACAGACAGGTTCAATGTGGGATTTTTAATAATTTCATAGACTAACAGCATATAGGATGATATTCTTAATAAGATAATAAAGAAATAACATACTCAAACAAACAATACATTAATTAGGGGGAGTATGGGAAGAGATTTCAGACAAGGGCAGATGACAAAAATAAAGTCCAAATTAGGCTGATCAATACTGTCAACAGTATATGAACCGAGAACTTCCAGATGTTCAAGCTGGTTTTAGAAAAGGCAGAAGAGCCAGAGATAATATTGCCAACCACTGTTGGATCATAGAAAAAGCAACACAGTTCCAGAAAAATATCTGCTTCTGCTTTATTGACTATGCCAAAGCCTTTGACTGTGTGGATCACAACAAACTGTGGAAAATTCTTTAAGAGATGGGAATATCAGACCACTTTACCTGCCTCTGGAGAAATCTGAATGCTGGTCAAGATATAACAGATAGAACCACATATGGAACAATGGGCTGGTTCGAAATTAGGAAAGGAGTATATCAAGGCTGTATTTTGTCACCCTGCTTATTTAACTTATATGCAAAATATATCATGTGAAATGCCAGGCTGGATGAAGCACAATATGAAATCAAGGTTGTCAGGAGAAGAATCAATAACCTCAGATACGCATAAAACACCACCCTTAAAGAGAAAAGTGAAGAGGAACTAAAGAGCCTCTTGATGAAAGTGTAAGAGGAGGATGAAAGTGAAAGAGGAGAGTGAAAAAGCTGGTTTAAAACTCACCATTCAGAAAACTAAGATCATGGCATCTGGTCTTATCACTTCATGGCAAATAGATGGGGAAACAATGGAAACAGTGACAGACTTTTTCTTGGGCTCCAAAATCACTGCAGATGGTGACTGCAGCTATGAAAGATGCTTGCTCCTTGGAAGAAAAGCTATGAACAACCTAGACAGCACATTAAAAAACAGAGACATTACTTTGTCAACAAAGGTCTGCATAGTCAAAGCTATGGTTTTCCCAGTAGTCATGTATGGATGTGAGAGTTGAACTATAAAGAAAGCTGAGCACAGAAGAATTGATACTTTTGAACTGTGGTGTTGGGGAAAACTCTTGAGAGACCCTTGGACAGCAAGGAGATCAAACTAGTCAATCCTAAAGGAAATCAACCCTGAGTATTCATTGGAAGGACTGATGCTAAAGATGAAACTCCAATACTTTGGCCATCTGATGGGAAGAACTGACTCATTGGAAAAGACCCTGATGCTGGGTAAGATTGAAGTTAGGAGAAGAAGGGGACGACAGAGGATGAGATGGTTGGATGGCATCACAAACTTGATGGACCTGATTTGAGCAGGCTCTGGGAGTTGGTGATGAACAGGAAAGCCTGATGTGCTGTCGTCCATGGGGTGGCAAAGAGTCTGACATGACTGAGCAACTGAACTGAGCTGATACCTGTTATATAATTTGATTTTGCCAGTGCAATATTCAATATTTCTTGTTGCTAGAACATGTTGCTAGGAAAGGAAGACACGGGGTTCAGTGGGCAGGCTAGAGTGCCCCCAGCATTATCACTCCAGGGACCTGTTTGTGCCACTGCCCATGAGTTGTGCCTCACCCAGGTAGAAACAGATGCACTTTCTCTTCTGAGTCTGTGGCAAAGTTTAACACCACTGCTAACTAAGAGTATCCTAGCCATGGTAGGAACAAGATCTTTAAAGAACTAGATCAGTTAAGGGTAGCTTTGTCCTGAATGAAGCTCTTTGTTATTCCTCACAAACCGTATCTGTAATGTAAATGTTCCCTTCTATATCTGCTTTTGTTAATAGGCCCCCAGAGGAGCCCTTCAGCTGCTCAGCTGGTAAGGGCTTATCAGTGACAACAGGTAAGATGATGACATCCTGACCCAATTTACTTCATTCTTATGTCAAAAGAAGGTTTTTGGTTTTGTTTTTGTCTTCGTTATTAACAGGTGTATTAAAACAATCTTACTTAAGTCATAACAAGTGGATTAAAATGATATGAAACCAGTATAAAATACTGTCACTTTCAATGTTGCTAGTTTTTAGAATTCATACTATTCACATGTTGCAATACCTAGACCTAGCCTATGGTTTTGCTATCATTTCTTAATCATTTCATCTTTCTCATTTTTAATGTTTAACTTGACTGTTTAATGGTACCTCAATCTTTCAATTCTTCTATTGAGTTATTTATTTGTAAGACTTCTTTTTGGTTTATTGATGGTCATTTTTATAACATTTTGTTCTGATTCATGATCTTCCTCTGTTTTCTGTACTTTAATACTCCTTTTGTTTTAGATTTTTACCACTCACTCTTTACTCTTTCTTTCAAGTCCCTATTTTTACTTTCTTATATTGGTCTTCATCTTATATGTTAGTGGCTTTTCCTGGTGATCCTGGGATATCCATGAATCATTATTATATTTTGCCTTGACTACTATGTAGATGTTTTCTCCATAAAGAAATCTTTTAATCCCATGTATTGGGATTATAAACCTGATTGCTATCTTTTTGTAAATCGTTGTGGTTAACTGATTTAATCCCGTGTTTTCTCCATGGCTCCTGAATTTCGTTGTGCCTGAAGACTCCATGCCAAAGTTTAGTGGAAACTCCAATTAAAAATTTCCAGAGAGCAAAACTTCAAATTTAGGTCTGAGTAGATTGGGGAATGTAAGCTTTAGATTACTTCAGTTTTCAGTTTTAATTCTTGGTTTTAGCCACACGTGTATGCACTCTTGTTGTCATCACATTTTTCAATTTACTGTGCTTTCTAGAGCCAGTTACAAGCATTTTTCTCTTATTGCCATTTTAAACTTTGTATATTAGGTTTTAGTTTCTTTGTTCTGCTAAGCCAGCTTAAATTTGTTTATCTGCTTTCCATATTTTTTAGATGATTTAAAGTGTCCTTTCCTGTTCTTTGTTCATGAAGCATCTGTTAGTTTAGAATAACTGTATTTGGGTTTCTGATGGACATCAAAGCAAATTGATGTGTTTAATTAACCACAATTAATTGATGCTGAAACATTACTTAGGATAATTGTATGCTTCTATCAACCAAAGTAAACTTAATCATTTGTTATTTGTTTGTTTAAGTATGTGTACATTTCCTGTAGTAGGCTGACTAATAGCCACTGTAAGATATCAGGTCCTAATCTTTGGAACCAGCAAATGTTACTTTAAAAGCAAAAAGATTATTAAACTAAGTATCTTGAAATGGGGATATTATCCTGGATTATCGAGGTGTTTCTGAAATGCAACACAATGACCTTATAAGAGAGAGGCAAGGGGAGACTTGATACAAAGTGGAAGAAGATACACACAGAAAAAAATAATATTAAATCAGAAGTTGAATGAAACAAATAATGGAATCTCTGTTTGATCTTCAGAGGTGATCTGGTCCCACAAACATCTTAATTTTGGAACAGTGAAACTGATTATAGACTTCTTGCCTCAAGAATTGTGAGACAGTATATTTCTGTTGTTTAGCAACAATTTTGTGGTTGTTTGTGACAACAATTACCAAAAACTTATCCTGCTTCATGTATCTATACTTTGGGTTTGGTCCTCTTCAAAATTATGGTTCAGTTGATCTAGAAAAAAAATGGATTTAACTTTAAAATAGTAAAACAGAAAACTATATTTCTGTATGACTAGACCACATGGAATAGCATTTCTAAATGATTAGGATTAATGCAATGAAAATCAAAATCCTATCAAGAATTTACAGAGTATTTTTGATTTATTTGAAAATAGACATGGGAAGTCTAGATCAAAACATTTTGAATAAGATTAGATCATAAATTTATTGTAAGGATAGGGAGTATGTCTTAGCATAATATCTTCCACATAATATTCTATAAATACCTTTGTATGAAATAAAAATTAGAAATGTAATATGTAGAATTCTAAGATGACACCCAAGGTTTCTAGCCCCTGATATGCACATTCTGATAGGTACTTATTAAAAGAAATGTATGCTACTATCAACCAAACTAAACTTAAAAAAGCAATTGGACTCTTCCAAAGGGAGAGTTTTGAAGTTAGAGATTATTCTGCTGAATTTGAAAAAAAAACAAAATAGGACTCTGTGTGTATGGGTTGTAGGGTTTAGACTTGAGGGTGCCCTCTAGGACCTGAAAGCCACTTGATCTACAGTAATCCAAAAAATAGGAACTGACTCTCATAACCATGAGGAACTGAATTATTAACAACATTATATATGAGCTAGAAAATGGATTTTTCCTTAGTCTAACCAAAACCTTGATTTCAGCCTTGTGAAACCCTCAGTGGAGCACCCAGTTAAAGCCACTCCCAAACTTATGTCACACAGAACTGTGAGATAATAAATTAAGTCGCTATATTTATGATAATTTGGAACATGGAATAGAAAACTAACATAAGAAGGGACTGGCTCAAATTGGCATTAAATATACCATAAATGTTCAATAATTAAAATAGATTTTTCCTTGCACAGGATTCAATTGGTAGATCAATGGTTCTGATTAGATAGCCCAGAAATGCACAGAATTTTATATTTTTTTATTTTATTTTGTAAGAAATGTATATTTTTAGCTACATCAGAAAGAACATTTATTCAATAAATGGCATTGGAACATCTAACTATTTTTATATGTAAAAATACCTATTTACATAGCAGATTCTAAAGTATATTACAGATTGAGTAATAATTTAAATGAAAGAGATTAATTTTAAAAAGTAGTAGGAAATAAAGTTGAATATTTTTTCTGTCTAAGGGAACAATTTCCCATGTACAATAGCAAATGGAGAACTCCCAAGAAAACTGCATTCAATGGTAATACTACATATGTTTTGAAAGAAAGTAGACTACAATAAAGGCTTCCGAGGTGACTCAGTGGGCAACTAATCTACCTGTAATGCAGGAGACACAATAGATATAGGAGATGCAGGTTCGATCCCTGAGGTGGGAAGATCCCCTGGAGGAGGGCATGGCAACCCACTCCATTATTCTTGCCTGGAAAATCCCAGGAACAGAGGAGCCTGGCAGGCTACAGTTCATAGTCCCAAGGAGTCAGACATGACTGAAGCAACTGACACACACACAGAGCACACAGAGTATAATAAATATATCCATGTGACAAACTGTCATGTTTAAATTATTTGAATTCAAAGGTTATGAAGTTAAAGAAAAAATGATGAAAATATATTTAAAGATATTTATTGAAAACAGCATAAATTATGCATGCCTCATGAAACATGGACAAACAACATTGTGTACACATGCATCATAACCTGCCCCTGCAGTAGCACTGTTTAAGCAAACTGTTGGGCTTCTCTGGTGACTTACATGGTAAAGAATCTGCCTGAAATGCAGTAGAGCAGGGTTCAATTCCTGTGTCAGAAAGAAGCCCTGGAGAAGGGAACAGCTATCCATCTTAGTATTCTTGCCTTGGAAATCCCATGGACAAAAGAACCTGGCAGGATACAATCTATAGGGTTGCAAAGAGTTGGACACAACTGAGAGTTTAACACTCTTTTCACTCCACCAGCAAGCTGCTACATGGTATCATCACTGATGTATGTATAATGGTGTCGCACTACAGTGCTATTGAATACTGGGGCAGAGGCTGATACTTAACTCAGTGATTTGACAATTATTTTATGTTCTGACCCAGAGAAGTTCTAACAGTTAAATCCTTCTTTAAAGTTTGACCTAAGAGCTGCAAAAAGTGTTGTCTCTTAAATGAGCTTTGAACTGAGGGGTCATGGTTTGCCTTTTCATGGGCTTGTGTGCCTGATGAGTAAGGTAAAACAGAGAGAAGGAAAAGGAAAGAGGACAATGAAGAAAGAAAAGGTAAAGAACAAAAGAGAAGAGAACAGAAACGGCAGAGGAGAGAATAGTTAGAAGGAAAGAGAAGGGAAAAAAGACAAGAATATAGAGAAAAGATTCAACATGCAGGGTCTCAGTGTCACCAAGCACAGTACCCATGAGGAGTTACAGAGAAGGGAAAGCATCCCAGGCTGTGGAGACGGGAATATAAAGATCATATGCAGAAAATTTTAAAAAAGGAGCACGTGAAGAACATAGAGGAACCATAGGTAATGACAAAACGAAAGTGTGGGAGTGGCCCTACTTATAGTGACCTGGTATAGGAAAGTACGAGATCTACTTAATAGTTATTTTTCTGGGCAACAGAATATTAAATGACATCAAAGAGGAGGAATGATGCTTACTTCTACTTGATAACCTGTGTTCATAAGCATGTTACAGAAACTACTTAGGAAAACAATGCAAAGCTTATTTAAATTTCCTACTCTCTTGTGCCTAAAGGATGGACAAAAATAATCTATACTGAATTTCTCTCATTGGATAAATAGTCCATCAAATTTCTGGAGTTCTTTAAGTCATTTGTGAACATGATAGCAATCTATTTCCATTTATTTACATTTTGTTTGGTTAGGTTTGTTATGAAGTTCTATTTTCACATTAATTCACAGAATTTAACTTATATACTACTCACAGTTTCTGTATTTTACTCCCATGCTCTAAGAATAAAATTCCAGGGGTATGTGTTTCAAAGGTATTGATTCTAAATTTAAAGATACATTTTTAATGTACACATGATGCACACATGATATCTCTTCTTATAAACTTCTTGATCTTTACCTACCCTTGGTCATTTTCTAAGGACCTCTGTTTCCTTTTAGTAAAAAAAAAAAAAAAAAAAGTCTTTCCCAAGCTGGTCACTAAAGTTACTCGTTGTTACTGGACTGTTTTTACTTTTAGGACTTTGTAGTGGGCAAAATTTGAAAGTAAGTTTTTGTTTTTTTTTTTTTAAGTAAAGATAAATGTGTCGAGTTCACACCATTTCTATTTCAAATATAAGATTGTCACATTTTTCTTCCATATTTTATGTGTTATTTCTCTACTATCTACTACTGTCTCAGGCACACTTATTCTGACAGTAACATTACAGTAATGTACTTTCACTAAATCTAAGAAACTCAGGTTATTTTTCATTGAAATAAAACTGTTATTTTAAAATTAATGTATACATTTTCTTTAAAGATAATTATGTAATCATATTGCTCTTGTTTATAATAATTTGATGCTTTCAAATTGTGGTACTGGAGAAAACTCTTGAGGTTCCCTTGGACAACAAGGTGAGTAAGCCAGTTAATCCTAAAGGAAATGAGCCCTGAATATTCATTGGAAGGACTGATGCTGAAGCTGAAGCTCCAATACTTTGGCCACCTGATGCAAAGAGCTGACTCACTGGAAAAGACCTTGATGCTGGGAAAGATTGAGGGCAGGAGGAGATGGGGTAACAAAGGATGAGATGGTTGGATGGCATCACCAACTCAGTGGACTTGAAACTGAACAAACTCCAGGAGATAGTGAAGAACAGGGAAGTGCATGGGGTCGCAAAGAGTTGGACATGACTTTGCAACTGAAAACAACAACATAATAATCTGCATGCTGTTATAATGCATATAGGACTTTCCAGGTTGCATTAGTAGTAAAGAAGCTGCCTGCCAATGCAGAAGAGATAAGAGATGTGGATTCAATCCCTGGGCTGGGGAGATCCCCCGGAGGAAGGCATGTCAACCCACTTCAGTATTCTTGCCTGGAGAATCCCATGGACAGAGGATCCTAGCAGGCTATAGTCCATAGTATCACAAAGAGTCAGACTTAATTGAAGTGACTTAGCATACATGTACATAATGCATATAGTAAGCATGATACTATGTTAAATAAAATGATTTTTCCATTATATATAATAACACACAGAACTGGCACAGATTTATGAACAAACATAACTAACTCTATAAGCATTGGAATTTATCTATTGTAAGTACAGGGACATACTAAAAATTACCCAAATATGGCTTTGTGTAAAATTAAACAGTCAGGGGACTTGAAGAAGGAGCTCTCATGCCCAGCACCAATGGAAGAGCTGAACAAGAAGAAGAAACACTCTTCTTCTTCCTAGAAAGGACCCAGACAATGAAAAGCCATGGGACCTCTTTTCTACAGCCCTTCCAACTTCCTTTTCCTCTCTAAAAGCTTTTACCTTCCTGTTTGGGGACTTGCATGTGGCTTGTCAAGGTTGCCAGTCCCTAACTGCACTTCTTTTTGATCCCAAATAAACCCATCTTTCAGAAATATCTGGCAGTCTATTTATTTTGGTGAATAGCTTCAAGCCTGTCAGCAGGGGAATAAGGTGATATGATAAGTGATCTGGGTGGTGATATGGGTAAGTGAAGTTTTTGAAGACAACTTCTGCTATCCTCAGTTAGGGAGAATTTCTATCTTCACCTATATATGAATGATTCCATATATATTTAAGCCTCTTTTTGATTCTCATTCGAGTTTAGTAATAATCCTCATAAAAACTTTATACAGTTTTGGGTCAAGTAGTCTTTAAAGTTTACCTGTAAATGTAAATGGTATCTGTGTTTCTATTAAACTTTGTTATCTAGGCAAAACATGTTTTTGTTTTTTGAGAACCTTTCTCTTTTCCAGTCCATATTTCATACTTTTGTCCAATCAGTCCTTCAAAATGTAATTCAGTGATTCTGTCATTTGAAGATATGGTGGAATAAAGTAATCGGAACTCATGAAAACATCTCACAGTTCAGTTCAGTTCAGTTGCTCAGTCGTGTCCGACTCCTTGCGACCTCATAAATCCATGTCCATCACCAATTCTCAGAGTTCACTCAACTCACATCCATCGAGTCGGTGATGCCATCCAGCCATCTCATCCTCTGTCGTCCCATTTTCCTCCTGCCCCCAACTCCTCCCAACAGCAGGGTCTTTTCCAATGAGTCGACTCTTCTCATGAGGTGGCCGAAGTACTGGAGTTTCAGCTTTAGCATCATTCCTTCCAAAGAAATCCCAGAGCTGATCTCCTTCAAAATGGACTGGTTGGATCTCCTTGCAGTCCAAGGGTCTCTCAAGAGTCTTCTCCAACACCACAGTTCAAAAGCATTAATTCTTCGGTGTTCAGCTTTCTTCACAGTCCAACTCTCGCATCCATACATGACCACTGGAAAAACCGTAGCCTTGACTAAATGGACCTTTGTTGGCAAAGCAATGTCTCTGTTTTTGAATATGCTGTCTAGGTTGGTCATAACTTTTCTTCCAAGGAGTAAGTGTCTTTTAATTTCACGGCTGCAATCACCATCTGCAGTGATTTTGGAGCCCAAAAGATAAAGTCTGACACTGTTTCCACTCTTTCCCCATCTATTTCCCATGAAGTGATGGGACTGGATGCCATGATCTTTGTTTCCTGAATGTTGAGCTTTAAGCCAACTTTTTCACTCTACTCTTTCACTTTCATCAAGAGGCTTTTTGGTTCCTCTTCACTTTCTGCCATAAGGGTGGTGTCATCTGCATATCTGAGGTTATTGATATTTCTCCCAGCAATCTTGATTCCAGCTTGTGCTTCTTCCAGCCCAGCGTTTCTCATGATGTACTCTGCGTGTAAGTTAAATAAGTGAAGTGAAGTGAAGTAGCTCAGTCGTGTCTGACTCTTTGTGACCCCGTGGACTGTAGCCTACCAGGCTCTTCCCTCCATGGTATTCTCCAGGCAGGAGTGCTGGAATGGGTTGACATTTCCTTCTCCAGGGAATCTTCCCAATCCAGGGATTGAACCTGGGTCTCTGCATTGCAGGCAGATGCTTTAACCTCTGAGCCACCAGGGAAGCTCCAGTTAAATAAGCAGAGTGACAATATACAGCCTTGAAGTACTCCTTTTCCTATTTGGAACCAGTCTGTTGTTCCATGTCCAGTTCTAACTGTTGCTTCCTGACCTCCATACAGGTTTCTCAAGAAGCTTGTCAGGTGGTCTGGTATTCCCATTTCTTTCAGAATTTTCCACAGTTTATTGTGATCCACACAGTCAAAGGCTTTGGCATAGTCAATAAAGCAGAAATAGATGTTTTTCTTGAACTCTCATGCTTTTTCAATGATTCACCAGATGTTGGCAATTTGATCTCTGGTGCCTCTGCCTTTTCTAAAACCAGCGTGAACATCTTTATAGTTAATTTCTCTTATTTTTAAATTATTAATTGATATTACCCTATAAATTAAATCCTTTCCTTTGCCAAATTTCCATAGGTTAAAAAGTGCCTCAAAGGAAAGAATTAATTTCTAGTTGATTTGTTTCTTCTAAATTATTTATCATAATAAAGACTTGTGGCACATAGCCTTGGTTTAGTAATAATGGAGGAGATGATAAATTTTAGGTACACAATTTCGTGGTGATCCAATCCATCAGGCTGAAGTGATGATGTCACAGCGGTTAAATCCTCTTGATTTAGAGAGTGTATGTGGATCATTATATAAAAATTTTATATAATTTTCTTAAATAATGATTTATAAATTTCTAATTATTCATTGCTATTGCTGTAAGTCCGTTATTTTTCCTTTAAGGCTGTCTTTGGTCATAAAACTTTTTTAAACCTTTAGTTATAATCACATTAAGAAACACATAAATGAATAAATATATGGATAGAAAGATCATAACTATTTTGTTTACATGAAATTAGAGTATCTAAACTCCAGAATATGATTATATATTATACAAAACAGTTTCACTACCAGATAGTTGCTTCTTCATCATTAAACACTTACCAGGTAGGGCAGCAATCTGAATGACTGAAAGTAAAGAGGCTTATAATTTTTGTCACCCTTAAATCTGTTTTAGTTGCTACACATTGTATTTCATATAAGAAGATTCTCTTGTCAATCTCCTTCTTTGCATTATAGTATCAGTATTGTCCACATGGAAGTGAAAAATAGATTCAATGGGTTAGACATGATGGACAGAGTGCCTGAAAAACTATGAACAGAGGTTCATGACATTGTACAGGAGGCAATGATCAAGACCATCCCCAAGAAAAAGAAATACAAAAAGGCAAAATGGTTGTCTGAGGAGGCCTTACAAACAGCTATGAAAAGAAGAGAAGCTAATGGCAAAGGAGAAACAGAAAGATAAACCCATTTGAATTCAAACTTCTGAAGAATAGCATGGAGAGATAAGAAAGACTTCCTCAGTGATCAATGAAAAGAAATAGTTGGAAACAATAGAGTGGAAAAGACCAAAGATCTCTTCAAGAAAATTAGTGGTAACAAGGGAACATTTCATGCAAAGATGGGCACAATAAAGGACAGAAATGGTATGGACCTAACAGAAGCAGAAGATATTAAGAAGAGGTAGCAAGAATACACAGAAAAACTGTACAAAAAAGATCTTCATGACCCAGATAACCATGATGGTGTGATCACTCACCTAGAGCCAGACATTCTGGAATGCAAAGTCAACTGGGTGGGCCTTAGGAAGCATCACTATAAACAAAGCTAGTGTAGGTGATGGAATTCCATTGAGCTATTTCCAATCCAGAACATGATGCTGTGAACATGCTGCACTCAATATGACAGCAAATTTGGAAAATTCAGCAGTGGCCACAGGATGGGAAAAAGTCAGTTTTCATTCTAATCCCAAAGAAAGGCAACATCAAAGAATGTTCAAACTACCACACAATTTCACTCATCTCACATACTAGCAAAGTAATGCTCAAAATTCTCCAAGCCAGACTTCAACAGTAAGTGAACTTTCAGATGTTCAAGGTGAATTTACAAAAGGCAGAGGAACCAGCGATCAAATTGCCAACATCCACTGGATCATCGAAAAAGCAAGAGAGTTTCAGAAAAACATTTACTTCTGCTTTATTGACTAGGCCAAATCCTTTGACTGTGTGGATCACAATAAACTGTGGAAAATTCTGAAAGAGATGGGAATACCAGACCACCTGACCTGCCTGCTGAGACATCTGCATGCAGGTCAAGAAGTAAGAGTTAGAAATGGCCATCAAAAAACAGACTGGTTCCAAGTTGAAAAAGGAGTATGTCAAGGCTGTATATTGTCACCCTGCTTATTTAACTTATATGCAGAATATATCATGCAAAATACAGGGTTGGATGAAGCACAAGCTTGAATCAAGATTGCCAGGAGAAATATTAATAACCTCAGATTTGCAGATGATACTACTCTTATGTCAGAAAGTGAAGAAGAACTAAAGAGCCTCTTAATGAAAGTGAAAGAGGAGAGCAAAAAATTTGGCTTAAAACCCAACATTCAGAAAACTAAGATCATGGCTTCTGGTCCCATCTCTTCATGGGAAATAGATGGGGAAAGATTGGAAACAGTGAGAGAGTTTATTTTTGGGGGCTCCAAAATCATTGCAGATGATGACTGCAGTCATGAAATTAAAAACCTTTTCTCCTTGGAAGAAAATCTATGACCAACCTAGACAGCCTATTAAAAAGCAGAGACATTACTTTGCCAATCAAGGTCCAAAGCTATAGCCAAAGCTATGGTTTTTCCAGTAGTCATGTATGGATATGAGAGTTGGACTATAAAGAAAGTTGACTGCCAAAGAATTGATGCTTTTGAACTGTGGTATTGGAGAAGACTCTTGAGAGTCCCTTGGACTGCAAAGAGATCAACCAGTCAATCCTAAAGGAAATCAGTCCTGAATATTCATTGGAAGGACTAATGCTAAAGATGAAACTCCAATACTTTGACCACCTGATGGGGAGAACTGACTCACTGGAAAAGATCCTGATGTTGGAAAAGATTGAAGGCAGGAGGAGAAGAGGACGACAGAGGATGAGATGGTTGGATGGCATCACTGACTCATAGATGAGTTTGAGCAAGCTTCAAGAGTTAGTGATGGACAGAGAGCCCTGTTTCCTGTAGTCCATGGGGTCACGAAGAGTCTGACATGAGTGAGCAACTGAACTGACTGATTGTCCAGATGTACCCAAAAGAATGTCTTTTTTCCCTGTCCTTTTTGTCTCTGTTAAATGTTCTTTATTTTTGGAGGATAAGGTGCTTTCATGGCCATTGACAATCAATGTAAAAGTAGTCAAGTTCTATCAAATGCCAGTACTCAATTGAAAAGGAAGTTTCTACAAACTCTATTTGCATCTGCATTCTACTTTACATACAAGCTAAAAATTGTGATTCATTTTTAACACCACATATATAATTGAAAACCAGTAAAAGGCCAGAATATGAGGCAGAAATGATCAATTTGAATGTAAAAATAAATATTTTTACCTATAGAAAACCATCCTATTTCTTGCTTGAGGGAACTGAATGCACTATAACATAATGTAATCTTTCAAAGCATAATGGTACAGAGACAACTGTGAATACTGTGCACAAATTCTGACATTGACAATTTGTCCAAGAGTCAATGGAATATAAATGGGACTGACAAACATTTCAATTCTATTGGTGTTTAGGTACTTTAAAAATCAAATTGCTCAAATAATTTTAATGCTCTTACTTGGGCAAGACTTTCAAAGTCTGTTTAAAAAGTCTGAAAACACAATATTGCACTGTGTTATTATATATTTACCAAGATTGAGTCTAATATAAACCAACCTTATAAAAATCGCTTTCTAAAACAGAACAGAAATGTTGATTTAGTAAGGAAAATAACAGCTACATCTTCTCTTACACCAAGAAAAAGGTAACCATAAGTTACGAAATGCCTCATCCTTCTGCATCAACATGTACAAATTTATCTGTAAACATTGCCACCTTTTTATTCCATCTGTTCCTGTCTGTCCCTTCCAGAGTTGTACCCTCTCCCTCTGCTTGATGTATATAATACCTTCCATTATATCATGTTCTTTCTCTCTCTCTATTGGCTCCTTCACATGAAAATTAAACTTTTTTTCATTACAGTACTCCTTCCAGTACCTGCCCTCAAAAAGAATTTGTTGTTTTCCTCACTGCATAATTTTCTAACTTTTGTCCATTCTATTATGTGTGTGTGTATGCTCAGTCATGTCCAACTCTTTGCATCCCTTTGGACTGTAGCCTGCCAGCATTCTCTGTCCATGGGATTTTTCAGGCAAGAATACTGGAGTGGGTTACCATTTTCTCCTCTAGGGAATCTCCCCAACCCAGGGATCAAACCTGTATTTCCTGTGTCTCCTGCATTGCAGACAGATTCTTTACCCACCAAGCTATTAGGGAACCCCCTATTCTATTATATTATAGCATCCATATTTTTCCCCACATCCCACTTCTGGCATCACAGGAAGGGCCAGAGTTTTCCTTATTTGCAAAATATGCTTTTAGAATATAGAAATGTCTAAGGATTCTACTAGAGGCTATGAGTATTGATGAGAATATGAAGTACCTAGAAAATAAATATATATATATATATATTTAAAATTATTAATAACTATATGGGCTTCCCAGGTGGCTCAGTGGTAAATAATCTGCCTGCTAAGTGGGAGACATGGGTTCGGTCCCTGGGTCAGAAAGATTCCCTGGAGAAGGTAATGGCAACCCACTCCAGTATTCTTGCCTAGGAAGTCCCATGGAGAGAAGAGTCTGGCAGGCTACAGTCCACAGAGTTGCAAAGAGTTGGATACAACCTAGTGACTAAACAATAACACGTTAATAATATAATCTTAATATTAATGTAACAAAAATATAAATTTTAAATTCCCCCAAAGAGAAAAATGTTGAGTGTGTTTGTGTATAGCAGTAAAAGTCATTGTACCTGCCACATAATAATATATATTTTAGTGAGGAATTTTCAGTTTGGATAAATAGAAAATATATATTTCTATAAGAGAAAGCTAAGAAGTTAGGAAGATGTCAATTCTCCATAATGAAATTTACAGCTTTAATACACGCAAGACCCTTATTCCAACAAATCTGTTTTTGAACCTGTCAAATTCTTTCAAAAGTTTCTCTTTAAGAAGCAAATAACTGAGGGTATAAAACAAAGTTCAGAAATGTAATTGGAGGAAAAGAACCCAACCTCATATTACTTATTTTAAATTATATTTTAGAGTTAAAAGAATATAAGCATTTTGATAATCAGGCAAGAATCAGTTGATTAATAGATTAAAATGAAAGGTTGCTGCTATGAGCCCTGGATGACACCAGGATTCTTAGCCTAAGGAGGACAGGAATTCTATCTGGGGCCAGTGATGAGGCTTGATCACTCAGAGATTTTGTGCAAAATTCAGGCTTAAATTGAAAAAATCAGGGAAAACCACTGGGCCATTCAGGTATGGCCTAAATCAAATCCCTTATTATTATACAGTAGAGGTGATAAATAGATTCAAGGGATTAGATCTGGTAGAAAGAGTGCCTGAAGAACTATGGAGAGGTCCATAACACCACAGAAAAGTGAAAGGGAAAGTCACTCAGTCATCTGACTCTTTGCCACCCCATAGAGTGTGGCCTGCCAGGCTCCAGTGTCCATGAGATTCTCCAGGCCAGAATAATGGAGTGGGTAGCCATTCCGTTCTTCAGGGGATCTTCCCAATCCAGGGATTGAACCCAGATCTCCTGCATTGCAGGATATGGTGACCAAAACCATCTCCAAGAAAAAGAAATTCAAGAAAGCAAAGTGATTTTCTGAGGGAGGCCTTACAAATAGCTGAGAAAAGAAGAGAAGTAAAAAGCAAAAGAGAAAGGGGTAGGTATACCCAAATGAATGCAGAGATCCAGAGAATAGTAAGGAGAGAAAAGAAAGCCTTCTTTGGTGAACAATGCAAGGAAATAGAGGAAAACAATAGAGTGGGAAAGATTTGAGATCGCTTCAAGAAAATTGGAGATACCAAGGGAACATTTCACGCAAAGATGGGCTCGATAAAGGACAGAAATGACAAGGACCTAACAGAAGCAGAAGAGATTAGAAGTGGTGGCAAGAATACACAGAACTGTACAAAAAAGGTCTTAATGACCTAGATAACCTTGATGGTGTGGACACTCACCTAGAGCCAGACATCCTGGAGTGTGAAGTCAACAGGAACTTAGGAAGCTTTACTACGAACAAAGCTAGTGGACATGATGGAATTCCAGCTGAGTTGTTTCAAATCCTAAAAGATGATGCTGTTAAAATATTGCACTCAATATACCAGAAAATTTAGAAAACTCAGAAGTGACCACAAAACTGGAAAATATAATTTTTTGTTCCAATCACAATGAAAGGCAATGCCAAAGAATGTTCAAACTACTGTTCAATTTGCACGGTTTCACATGTTATCAAAGTTATGCTCAAAATCCTTCATGCTAGGCCTCAACAGTATTTGAACTGAAAAATTCCAGATGTACAAGCTGGATTTAGAAAAGACAAAGGAGCCAGAGGTCAAATTGCCAACATCCAGTGGATCATAGAAAAAGCAAGGGAATTAAAAAAAAAAAAAAAAAAAAAACCTTCTGTTTTATTGATGCTAAAGCCTTTGACTGTGGAAAATTCTTCAAGAGATGGGAACACCAGGCCACCTTATCTGTTTCCTGAGAAACCTGTATGTGGGTCAAGAAGCAACAGTTAGAACCAGACATGGAACAACAAACTGGTTCAAAATTGGAAAAGGAGTATGTTAAGGATGCATATTGTCACCCTGCTTATTTAAATTCTATGCAGAGTACATCATGTGAAATCCCAGGCTGGATGATTCACAAGCTTTAATCAAGGTTGCTGGAAGAAATATCCACAACCTCAGATACTCAGATGAAACCACTCTTATGGCAGAAAGTGAAGAGGAACTAAAGAGTCTCTTGTTGAAGGTGAAAGAGAATGAAAAAAGCTGGCTTAAAATTCAACATTTAAAAAACTGACATCTTGGCATCCGGTCCTATTACTTCATGAAAAACAGATGGAGAAAAAGTAGAAACAGCGACAGGTTTTATTTCCTTGGGCTTCAAAATCACTGCAGATGGTGACTGCAGCCACGAAATTAAAAGATGCTTGATCCTTGGAAGAAAAGCTATGACAAAACTAGACAGTGTATTAAAAAGCAGAGACAACACTTTGCCATCAAACATCCATATAGTCAAAGCTGTGGTTTTTCCAGTAGTCATATACAAATGTGAGAGTTGGACCGTCAAGAAGGCTGTGGTGTTGTAAGATTCTTGAGAGTCTCTTGGACAATAGGAAGATCAAATCAGTCAATCCTAAAGGAAATTAGCCTTGACTATTCATTGGAAGGACTGATTCTGAAGCTGAAGCTCAAATACTTTGGCCACATGATGTGAAGAGCCAACTCACTGAAAAAGATTGTGATGCTGGCAAAGACTGAGGGCCAGAGGAGAATGGGTCTGCAGAGGATGAGATAGTTGGATGGATCACTTACTCAACGGAGATTAGTTTGAGCAAACTCTGGGAGATAGTGAAGTACAGGGAAGCCTGGTGTGGTGCAGTTCATGGAGTCTCAAAGGGTCAGATACGACTTAGCAACTGAACAACAACCCATAATATGTAATTGTCATTTTATACTATCTGTATACCATAGCCTTGTTCTTGAACTACTTTTTATAGTCTTGGTTTTGACCCATTATTTTATCATTATCTAGCTAACTTTTTGTTACCAATTTTATTTCCTGACCACTTCCTTTCTCATAACACTATAACAGATGAGACACTCCCAAGATCACTTTTATCTTCTATATTACCTTTCCCTTTTCAGACTTCATCTGGTTCTATAACTTTTAAAATTTTTTGTTATAATTGCTCTCAAATTTAAAGCTCTACTACCACAGCTTAGAGCTACAATCTGTTTTAGTCCATCTGTATGACATCACCATATTTGGTTTAATAGACATTTCACAGCTTAACTTATCACAACCAAAATATTATTAATATATCCTCCTGAATCTATACATTCTAAATATTTTCTCACATCTCTAAATGGTGCATATTTGCACAAATGGTCAAATATACCCTATGAGTCATTACAGATTATATTTTATTTCACCTTTTATGGCCAATAAACTTTTAAATCCCTTTGACTCTGCCCTCAATATACTTTCTGTATCTGACCATCATTTACCCTTTTTACTCCCAAAACTCTTGTCTAAGCAAGTAGCACATATTTTGTGGAGTACAACACCAGAATTCTCTCTTACCTCCCCACTGCCCATTGCCATAGTAGCCAGGCAGATTTTTATAATACATAAATCATATTATGTAGCCCCTATATTCTATATATACCAATATCTTTCAGTCGCACTTCAAGAAATATCTCATCTCTTTCCCATGACCTGAGAGATATGATCTGTTTCCTAGCAATCTCTTTGATCTCATCTGTTAACACTATCTGCTTGATCCCTCTTGTCCACATATTTGGCCTTCTTACTAGTTTTTACATAAGTTTTATCAAACTCTGGGAGATAGAGATAGACAGGGAAGTTTGTCATGCTGCAGGTCATGAGGTTGAAAAGAGTCAGACACAACTTAGCGATTGAACAAGTTTTTAAACATACCGAGCACAATCCAGTTTCAGGGAGTTTATGCTTCCTGGTTTCAGTGCCTGTCATTTCCACCAGGTCAAGGCTTAACTTCATTCAGACATGATTGGCACCCTTGTTGAGAAAGGAAAAATAATCAAAACTTTCCCATAAATTTGTTTTGTCCTTATGCGTGGGAATTTTTAAATTCCCAGTTTACCTCAAAACTTAACAAACTTTATGCAATATGCCTCATTCTCCCTGGCCTTGCTTCTCTGAGAGTTTCTTCCACAGATATTTTCTATGCTAGTACCATGCTCTAATTCTTACTAAAAGACTTCAGAAATATTTTGTCTGCATTTGATTTTATGCTTATTATCATATGCGCCTCTGATGCTCCTGTACCCCTAGAATATGAGCTCCTTCAAAGCAAGGATTTAGTCTTTTTCATTTCTGTATCACAGAGTTTGCAAATTACATGAAATGTATTAGGCATTTCACAAATATTTGTTGTATAATCAATGCCAAGCAAACTTTTAATTGTTAATATCAACATTTTAATAAAGTATTTAAAATAAAATCATATATAATATCCTCAACAGACAAAGGTAACAGTCATATGTAGCATAAATATATAAAGGAAACTGTAAGGTGAAGGTATTTTTTAAGATATCAATAAGTAGCCAAAACAATAAATGTTTTTAAAATATGTATCTTAAAGAAAATCTAGGGAAAATAAAGTCCAAATAGCAATGACTTCTTTTAAAAAAGTATTTTTAAATGTCTTAGCTAATAAGCACTAAATATGTTATATATATGAGTGAAGGGACAGATTTAGAAAGGACAAGTAAAGTTAATGAGGTAAAGAAAATCACAAAGGACACATTATGGCGATTGAAAAATAGAGTACTGAGGAAACCCTGCCAAACGAGTTGATGAATCAGGGAAACAAACTATAAAAAATAAAGCAACAAAATCCAAACAAAACATATATTGAAAGTAGTTTACACACATTCCTCCAAAGTTGATGCATGTTAGTGTTTGCACTAACTTGACATTTTTAATGTTCATGTGTACTCTTTTCCTAAAATATGGTTTTAATATTAATCTAAATTTTATTTCCCTCTATGTCAATAAATGAAGAAAAATAACAACTGTCACACAATCACCAAAAAATATTCTATAACCAAAAAAAAAAAAATTCTGTAACCAAGGAGTAAATAATAGATATGGTATATCTCCAGCCCGATTTTGTTGATAATTCATTTTCCACACACCAGTGGTGCTACTGTACCTTTTAATAGACTCTCTAGTGCATTCTTTGTAGTGTATTTTGAACTAACCCACTAACACAGAGGAATATTGCTAGGGGAAAAATAGTACAACGCAGCCCTTAGTGGATGATTCAAAGAATGATTGAATCATTTTTCTTTCTTGGAGGAAAATGAGTTTTGTTTGTACTGTTTCACATTTTTATTATCATAAATAAGGCTTGCATTTCCGTGAGAGAGTTTCTCTGACAAATACCCATTGAAAGTATATAGGAAAGCATAGGAGATGTAATAATTTTATAGAGGAAAAAAATACAATGAAAGTGACATATATCCCTGTAGTTGATATCTGATCCCTGAGAGTGTCATTCAAACCATTTGGTCCTGAAGAAAACCCAGAGTCTTCATAAATCTTTCCTTTATAAGGAACTATTCAACTTCTTTTACCATGTTTGACAAAGTTACTTCTCATCACTTCTTCATCCTTAGAGATGAGAATTATGTGGAGTTAGTGGATTTTATACAAGTGCTTTTATTACCTTCTAAGTCAGGTCAGGATAATGTTTGTTTCTGCTCTCTAGTTTGATGCCCCCAGTTTTCCTTCTTTGTCTTTTTCTTGGGTTTGACATTGTCCTCCCTTCATATATTGGCATTTAACTCTATAATCTCATATACTGATTACCTACCAAATACTTTATTTATTTTTTTTTCCATTAAAGTCTAGTTTTATTTTTTTTTTAATTTCTAGTTTTTTATTTTTTAAATTTTAAAATCTTTAATTCTTACATGCATTCCCAAACATGAACCCCCCTCCCACCTCCCTCCCCAGAACATCTTTCTGGGTCATCCCCATGCACCAGCCCCAAGCATGTTGCATCCTGCGTCAGACATAGACTGGCGATTCAATTCACATGATAGTATACATGTTAGAATGTCATTCTCCCAAATCATCCCACCCTCTCCCTCTCCCTCTGAGTCCAAAAGTCCATTATACACATCTGTGTCTCTTTCCCTGTCTTGCATACAGGGTCATCATTGCCATCTTCCTAAATTCCATATATATGTGTTAGTACAAATGCTAACAAGTATGAAAGGGGAAATCAACAATAACACAATAATAGTGGGAGACTTTAATACCCCAAATACTTTAAAGTATCAGGAACTATTAAAGTTTTATAAACCAATTTTGAGTTTGGAAAAATGACTTTGTTATGGTGCAAAAAAGAAATAAATGAAAATTATTTTCTCTACCTGACAGGATTGCAAAATGGAATTTAATATGGGGACAGTGAGGAATAGAATATTCAGCGATATTAGGGTAAAAAGGAGACAAAAAATAAAATAATGAAAAACGTTATGAAGAGGGAGAAGGACCAGGGAAAATAAGGCATTTGAAAAATAATTTGAGTTTTGAGATGAACTGGAAGTTTTAAAAATTTTCATGTAAGTAGTGTAAGGTTCTGAAAAGTTTGTGAGAAATTGAGAAGTTGTTTTCCCTTTCACAAGAACGGTGGAGATTCTGCTCTTTGGTTTGTTTGAGGGAATAAACAGTGGCAACAAGAGAACAATGGCAAGAAAATAGTTGTAAATTTTCTGGAGAAAGTTGGATATATCAGGTTCAAAAATTTTCTGAGAACTTTTCTGTCAAACAATGAAATGTTACAAGTTTTTACAGCCAAGTAGGCAAGAATAACTGAATACTCACTTTTATTTGTTTCTTCACTCAGTGAACATGTGCTATTTAATAAGCACTATACAGAGCATGACAACATATTAATATAATACTGGACAAGTGGGTGATGATGCTACATTAGTTCTGAAAGAAGTGTTAATGATGATAGGAGAGATGAATGTGAATGTATTGTAGATAGAACAATTATGCTCTCCTGATGAATTTGGATATGGATGTAGATCAATGAAGTCATGCATGACACTAAGGACTTTGGACTAGACAGTAAGAAAGAATTTAACTTGAGGCAGGAATTTAGTTTCTAAAAAGTTGTTATATTTAAATGTATCTTAGTATGTCTGAGAAAATTTATAGAATATGATAAGTAGGTAGTGACCTATAAGAATAGATTTGGGAGGACATAACTAGCCTGGGGAAAATTTTTTGCAAATCTTTGACATATAGAGAGTATTTAAATCTATGGGAATAGATCATATCAACAAGAAACTGAAAATTTAGAGATGAGATGGAAGGCCTAGTTCCTATGATATTCCAAACTAAGAAGTTGAGAAGATAAGATATAAGTAAAGTAGATAAAGGAGGAAAAACTAGATTGGTAATGACAAAATAAATAATAGAAGTAGTGTGTTACCTTGGAAACCTAGTGAAGGAAGTTTATAAAGCAAGAGGAAGTGATTAATGGGCAATGTCAAATGCTAACCAGTTAAATGAAATAAAGACTAATAATTGATAAATTAAAAATATGCATGTTAAGGAATAGGGAACAATGAAAGGATGGTGACATAAATATACTGAATATCCCAACAGAGTGATGAGTTTGGGGTACCAAAGTAAATGAGGTAAACAGGAGGAAGTGATGAGAAAGTAGTATAACATTTAAGATGGCTACAGTGATGTGTTATTTAAGCTACAGTTTGTTTGTAGTAGCCAATTCTTTAATATTTTGGATTTTTTTAAGGTGGTTGCAAAATAGTTCAGTTCAGTCGCTCAGTCATTTCTGACTTGGTGAGACCCCATGAGCTGCAGCATCCCAGGCTTCCTTGTCCAACACCAACTCCTGGAGCACACCCAAACCCATGTCCATTTAGGTGGTGATGCCATCCAACCATTTCATCCTCTGTTGTCTATTTCTCATCCTGTCCTCAATCTTTCCCAGAATCAGGGTCTTTTCAAAGGAGTCAGCTCTTTACATCAGGTGGCCAAAGTATTGGAGTTTCAGCTTCAACATCAGTCCTTCCAATGAACAACCAGAACTGATCTCCTTTAGGATGGACTGGTTGGATCTCCTTGCAGTCCAAGGGACTCTTAAGAGTCTTCTCCAACACTACAGTTCAAAAGCATCAATTCTTTGGCACTCAGCTTTCTTCACAGTCCAACTCTCACATCCATACATAACCATAGCCTTCCTAGAAAGACCTTTGTCAGCAAAGTAATGTCCCTGCTTTTTATTTATTTTTTATTTTATTTTTATTAAAAAATAAATTAGACATGAATCCACCATAGGTGTACATGAGTTCCCAACCTTGAACCCCTCTCCCACCACCTTCCCCATATCATCTCTCTGGGTCATCCGAGTGCACCAGCCCCAAGCATCCTGTATCCTGTATTGAACCTAGACTAGCAATTCATTTCTTACATGATAGTATACATGTTTCAATGCCATTCTACCAAATCATCCCACCCTCTCCCTCTCCCTCTCCCTCTGAGTCCAGAAGTCTGTTATTTACATCTGTGTCACTTCTGCTGTCTCACATACAGGGTTATCATTACCATCTTTCTAAATTCCATATATATGTGTTAGTATACTGTATTGGTGTTTTTCTTTCTGGCTTATTTCACTCTGGATAATTGGCTCCAGTTTCATCCACCTCATTAGAACTGATTCAAATGTATTCTTTTCAATGGCTGAGTAATACTCCATTGTGTATATGTACCACAGCTTTCTTATCCATTCATCTGCTGATGGACATCTAGGTTGCTTCCATGTCTTGGCTATTATAAACAGTGCTGCGATGAACATTGGGGTACATGTGTCTCTTTCAATTCTGGTTTCCTTGGTGTGTATGCCCAGCAGTGGGATTGCTGGGTCATAAGGCAGTTCTATTTGTAGTTTTTTAAGGAATCTCCACACTGTTCTCCATAGTGGCTGTACTAGTTTGCATTCCCACCAACAGTGTAAGAGGGTTCCCTTTTCTCCACACCCTCTCCAGGATTCATTGCTTGCAGACTTTTGGATCGCAGCCATTCTGACTAGTGTGAAATGGTACCTCACTGTGTTCTTGATTTGCATTTCTCTGATAATGAATGATGTTGAGCAGCTTTTCAAGCGTTTGTTAGCCATCCGTATGTCTTCTTTGGAGAAATGTCTCCAAATGTCCCTGCTTTTTAATATGCTGTCTAGGTTGGTCATAACTTTCCTTCCAAGGAGTAAGCGTCTTTTAATTTCATGGCTGCAATCAGCATCTGCAGTGATTTTGGAGCCCCCCAGAATAAAGTCTCTCATGGTTTCCACTGTTTCCCCGTTTATTTGCCATGCAGTGATGGACCAAATGCCATGATCTTAGCTTTCTGAATGTTGAGCTTTAAGTCAACTTTTTCACTCTCCACTTTCACTTTCATCAAGAGGCTGTTTAGTTCTTCTTCACTTTCTGCCATAAGGGTGGTGTGATCTGCATGTCTGAGGTTATTGATATTTCTCCTGGCAGTCTTGATTCCAGCTTGTGCTTCCTCCAGCCCAGCATTTCTCATGATGTGCTCTGCATAGAAGTTAAATAAGCAGGGTGACAATATACAGCCTTCATGTACTCCTTTTCCTATTTGGAAACAGTCTGTTGTTCCATGTCCAGTTCTAACTGTTGCTTCCTGACCTGCATACAGGTTTTTCAAGAGGCAGGTCAGGTGGTCTGGTATTCTCATCACTTTCAGAATTTTCCACAGTTTATTGTGATCCACACAGTCAAAGGCTTTAGCATAGTCAATAAAGGAGAAATAGATGTTTCTCTGGAACTCTCTTGCTTTTTCCATGATCCATCAGATGTTGGCAATTTGATCTCTGGTTCCTCTGCCTTTTCTAAAACCTGCTTGAACATCTGGAAGTTCACAGTTCATGTACTGCTAAAGCCTGGCTTGAAGAATTTTGAACATTACTAGCATGTGAGATGAGTGTAATTGTGTGGTAGTTTGAGCATTATTTGGCATTGCCTTTCTTTGGGATTGGAATGGAAACTGTCCTTTTCCAGTCCTGTGGCCACTGCTGAGGTTTCCAAATTTGCTGGCATATTGAGTGCAACACTTTCACAGCATCATCTTTTAGGATTTGAAATAGCTCAACTGGAATTCCATCACCTCCAGTATCTTTGTTCTTAGTGATACTTCCTAATGCCCACTTGACTTCACATTCTAGGATGTCTGGCTCTAGGTGAGTCATAACACCACCGTGTGCAAAATTATTAGTACTTTAAAATCAACCATGACTGGACAATTGGTTTACCAGAAATAAATTCTACAGATCAAGTTTTTTTGTTTGTTTTTTTTTTTTTTTACTTTCCCACAGAAGTTTTACCTACTTATAATGCATATTTGTATGTTTTTATCATTGTAAGGTCTGCAATTATTAGAAAGAGTGCTTAGCTAAACAGAGAGATGAGCTAATAAGAGGAAATGAGTTCACATACCTGAGAATTCAGTGTATTAGAAGTATCATCTGTATATTGTTTTTCATATGTATATGAAAACAGTTTAAAAAATCAAGGTGCAGTACTGGGGAGAGTAACTGTGATTCAGAAGCTTAAAAATCACTAGAAATGAGCAGGTATGACTACTCAGTTGTGACAAAATAGCATTGAGAGACAGTGTGTCATATACACAAAACTAAAAGTGTCTGGAATGAGAAAAGAATGGCCTAAAAGTGGAGTGAAAGAAAGGTATCTCTATGCTCCCTCTCCAGGCTCTGCAGCATCAAAACTGTGTGAGGAAAAATAATCATTACTTTTTGGTAAACAAAGTTTGTGAAGGGAAGACAGATTACAGCATGAATTTAGAGCATGAAAATGAAGGAAAGGTTCAGAGGAGAAGATCAGAATATAGGAGGTTATTCTGATAATGTATGAAGGTGTCATGAAAGATTTTGATGAATTAGAAAGTGATGGAATGAGGATTACAGGGACATGCATATGAGTGAGAGACATGGCAGTTAATTTTGGAAACTGAGTGTTCTTGTGTCAACCAATATAATGAGCAATAATGGACATAATAAGATTAGTTGTGATGAGTTCAAGACTGGTAGGATGCTGAGGTTGTGTTAAATGGCAGGAGTGGCAGACTTTTGATTCTTCCTCTTGATCCTTGATGATAAGATTATAAGGTTTGGGAGGCACAGTCTTGTTGTTCAGTCGATAAATTGTGTCCAACTCTTTGTGACAGCATGGACTAAAGCCTGCCAGGCTCCTCTGCCCATGAAATTTTCCAGGCAAAAATATTGGAATGGGTTGCCATTTTCTAGTTTAGGATATCTTCCTGATATAGGGATCAAACCCATGTCTCTTGTGTCTCTTGCATCGACAGGTGGATTCTTTATCACTGTGCCACCTGGGAAGCTCACTACCTCCCAGAGTTTGCTCAAATTTGTGTCCATTGAATGAGTGATGTTATCTAATCATCTCATTTTCTGTTGCCCCCTTCTCCTTTTGCCTTAATTTTCCCAGCCTCAGGGACTTTTCCAATGAGTAGGCTCTTCACATCAGGTAGCCAAAGTATTAGAGCTTCAGCTTTAGCACCAGTCCTTCCAATGAATATTCAGGGTTGATTCCCTTTAGGACTGACTGGTTTGTTCTCTTTGTAGTCCAAGGCATTCTCAAGAGTTTTCTCCAACACCACAATTCAAAACCGTTCTTCAGTGGTCAGCCTTCTTTATGATCCAACTCTCACATCCATACATGACTATTGGAAAAACGATAGCTTTGACTATATGGACCTTAGTCAGCAAAATGTCATTTTCTGCTTTTTAATACACTGTCTAGGTTTGTCATAGCTTTACTTTCAAGGAGCAAATGTCTTTTACTTTCATGGCTACAGTCACTTAACTCTCTGCAGTGATTTTTGATCCCAAGAATAGAAAATCTGTTACTGCTTCTCTTTTCCCCATCTATTTGCAGTGAAGTGATGGGACCTGATGCCATGATATTAGTTTTTGAATGTTGAGCTTCAAACCAGCTTTTTTACTCTTCTCTCTCTCCCTCATCAAAAGACTCTTTCCTTCCTCTTCCCTTTCTGCCATCAGAGTGATATCATTTGCCTATCTGAGGTTGTTGATGTTTTTTCCAGGCAATCTTGATTCCAGCTTGTGATTCATTCAGCCTTGTATTTAGCATGATATACGCTGCATATAAAGCATCTGCCTGCAATGCGGGAGACCTGGGTTCGATTCCTGGGTCGGGAAGATTCCCTGGAGAAGGAAATGGCAATCCACTCCAGCACTCTTGCTTGGAAAATCCCATGGACAGAGGAGCCTGATAGGCTACAGTCCATGGGGTCACAAAGAGTCCAACAGGACTGAGCGACTTGACTTTCACTTTCACTCTGTGTATAAGTTAAATAATAAGCAGAGTGACAATATACAGCCTTGTCATACTCCTTTCCTAATTTGGAACCAGTCAGTTGTTCAATTTCCAGTTCTAACTTTACTTCTTGATCTATGTACAGGTTTCTCAGGAGACAAGTAAGATGATCTGGTTGGTATGCCCATGTCTTTGAGAATTTTCCACGGTTTGTGAGATCCACACAGTCAATGCTTAAATGCAGTCAATGAAGCAGAAGTTTTTCTGGAATTCTCTTGCTTTCTCCAGGATCCAATGAATGTTGCAATTTGTTCTCTGTTTCCTCTTCTTTTTCTAAATCCAACTTTGACATCTGAAGTTCTCGGTTCACCTACTGCTAAAGCCTAGCTTGAAGGATTTTGAACATAAATTTGATACCATGAGAAATGAGCACAATTTACAGTACTTTGAACATTCTTTATGTAACTATATCCTATGTTGACTTCATAAAACAGTTAATTTGTTTGTTTGCTTTAACTGGAAGATAACTGCTCTACAATATTGTATTGGGGCAGTTCATATTTGAGTAAAGTTCTTAAAAATTCATCAACTTATTATTTTAAGTTTATGCTTAATCCCTCTTTTTTTTTTCTTTTTTTTTTTCTTTTTTGGTCTTCTATTTAACAGAATGCCCATTGCTAATTCAACTTTGGGCCCTTTCTGTCTAACACAGGAATAAACATCTACAAGGCCATTAATTAAAATTTGTTGAATGGGTTCAAAGGTTACGGCTCTCTTGATTCTCACATTCAGCCCCTGGTGTCCACAATACAGCACTGTTACAGAGAACTAGCTCTATGGTATTGAAAGAAGAAACCACATGCTGAGTTAGAATTAGCCTTTTGAACAAGTAATTCATAATTGAATTCATAAATAATTAGTTACTTAATAGATTTTTAAATTTATAGAAACATAAATATTTTCAATTTGTTATAACCTACAACTTGGCACTCTAACCTGAAAAAATTAAGAAATAGGAAGATCTGTGCCCAGCAGGTTGCAAATATATATTTTGTTAGAAATTTCATGAATATATTGATTCTGAAGTGCTTTTAGTATTATTTTAATTGTTAAATGGATAATTTAAGCTTATGATAAAGTAATAGGACTAATGACTCTCTAAACTAATAAAGTAACTTTTAAAATTCAGCAGTAAGAAAACAAAGAGCCCAATTAAATAATGAATAAAATACAGGAAGAGATGCCTCACCAAAGAAGATACAAAGATACAAATAAGAATATGGAAAAGTGCTCCTCACCATATGGAGCTTCTCATCATTAGGGAACTTTCAGTTAAAATGAGGTATCATTGCACATCTATTAGAGTAGCTAAAATATTTTCAGTGATCAATGGAAAGAAATAGGGGAAAAGAACAGAATGGTAAACACTAGAGATCTCTTCAAGAAAATTAGAGATACCAAGGGAACATTTCATGCAAAGATGGGCTCGATAAAGGACAGAAATGGTATGGATCTAACAGAAGCAGACGATATTAAGAAGAAGTGGCAAGAATACATGGAAGAACTGTACAAAAAAAAAATCTTCACAACCCAGATAATCATGATGGTGTGATCGCTCATCTAGAGCCAGACATCCTGGAATGTGAAGCCAAGTGGGCCTTAGAAAGCATCATTATGACCAAAGCTAGTGGAAGTGATGGAATTCCAGTGGAGCTATTTCAAATCCTAAAAGATAATGCTGTGAAAGTGTTGCACTCAATATGCCAGCAAATTTGGAAACCTCAGCAGTGGCCACAGGACTGGAAAAGGTCAGTTGTCATTCCAATCCCAAAGAAAGGCAATGCCAAAAAATGCTCAAACTACCACACAATTGCACTCATCTCACACGCTAGTAAAATAATGCTCAAAATTCTCCAAACCAGGCTTAAGCAATACATGAACCATGAACTTCCTGATGTTCAAGCTGGTTTTAGAAAAGGCAGAGGAACCAGAGATCAAATTGCCAACATCTTCTGGATCATGGAAAAAGCAAGAGAGTTCCAGAAAAACATCTATTTCTCCTTTATTGACTATGCCAAAGCCTTTGACTGTGTGGATCACAATAAGCTGTGGAAAATTCTAAAAGTGATGGGAATACCAGACCACCTGCCCTGCCTCTTGAGAAATCTGTATGCAGGTCAGGAAGCAACAGTTAGAAATGGACATAGAACAACAGATTGGTTTCAAATAGGAAAAGGAGTACGTCAAGGCTATATATTGTCACTCTGCCTATTTAACTTATATGCAGAGTACATCATGAGAAACGCTGGACTGGAAGAAACACAAGCTGGAATCAAGATTGCCGGGAGAAATATCAATAACCTCAGATATGCAGATGACACCCCCCTCATGGCAGACAGTGAAGAGGAACTAAAAAGCCTCTTGATGAAAGTGAAAGTGGAGAGTGAAAAAGTTGACTTAAAGCTCAACGTTCAGAAAACGAAGATCATGGCATCTGGTCCCATCACTTCATGGGAAATAAATGGGGAAATAGTGGAGACAGTGTCAGACTTTATCTTTTGGGCTCCAAAATCACTGCAGATGGTGACTGCAGCCATGAAATTAAAAGATGCTTATTCCTTGGAAGAAAAGTTATGACCAACCTAGACAGCATATTCAAAAGCAGAGACATTACTATGCCGACTAAGGTCCGTCTAGTCAAGGCTATGGTTTTTCCTGTGGTCATGTATGGATGCAAGAGTTGGACTGTGAAGAAAGCTGAGCGCCAAAGAATTAATGCTTTTGAACTGTGGTGTTGGAGAAGACTCTTGAGAGTCCCTTGGACTGCAAGGAGATCCAACCAGTCCATTCTGAATGAGATCAGCCCTGGGATTTCTTTGGAAGGAATGATGCTAAAGCTGAAACTCCAGTACTTTGGCCACCTCATGCGAAGAGTTGACTCATTGGAAAAGACTCTGATGCTGGGAGGGATTGGGGGCAGGAGGTGAAGGGGATGACAGAGGATGAGATGGCTGGATGGCATCACTGACTCGATGGACGTGAGTCAACATTCTACTGGCATTCAAACACTTTGGAAGGCACATTTTTCTGTCTAGTGGTTTTCTGCACCCCACAGAGTCTAAGAATAATTTTCTCCCATAGTCTGATTGAAACATTTTGCCATAGAACTAACTGTTGAGTATACTTTTCCTAAACTAAAATGTAGAACTGAACTGATTACTTAAAAAGAGAAGCCATATTTACCTGAATAGTTTTATGATTATGAAACAGAAAAATGACTCTTAAATTACTCATGTGATACTAGTGTTTAAGTTCAGGCTGCTGTTGCTGTTGCTAAGTCGCTTCAGTCGTGTCTGACTCTGTGACCCCATAGACGGCAGCCCACCAGGCTCCGCCGTCCCTGGGATTCTCCAGGCAAGAACACTGGAGTGGGCTGCCATTTCCTTCTCCAGTGCATGAAAGTGAAAACTGAAAGTGAAGTCACTGAGTTGTGTCCAACTCTCAGCGACCCCATGGACTGCAGCCTACCAGGCTCCTTTGTCCATGGGATTTTCCAGGCAAGAGTAGTGGAGTGGTGTGCCATTGCCTTCTCCGTTAGTTCAGGCTAGTTTTGCACATTTAGTATTATTATATGTGGGGGGAGGTGCATGTGTGTATGCTAGAGACCAAGGAGTTATACCCAAATCCAGGACAACTTCCATGAATAATATGGAAAAAAAAAACTGAACAGAATTTTGGAAATATTGTCTTTTAAATGGAAGTAACTGAGAAAAGAGGAAGGAGATACAGGAATAATCTGTCCTAAGTATAATATGTAAATTCTATGTAATATGTAAAACAATGCATAGGATACATATTCTATACACCATATATACAATATAAATATACATTATTGTATATAATAATACATTCTACTTTATATCAATATATAAATGTGTGTCTATAATATAGCATATATTACATGCTTCATGTTCATGATCTCTTTCTATCACTGCCAGGTTATTTGCTAGGCAAAAGCCTAGAATAATTTCTATTGGCCCTGACCATCCTTCAGTCAAAACTTTAACTGTTAATGTTCAAATATAGATAATTTGCAATTATTAAGCTTTCTAACAACCTATAACTTGATACTTTATTGAGGGATTCTATCTTCTTTTCTTAATAGTTATAAATTTCACTATTCATTCGTTTCATAGAATCCATTCTCTGTAACCATGGAAAGTCATTGCAACAATGGTGAATTATTGATTTGAATATCACTGCATTTCCCAGACCTTTTATGTGTAAACCTGAAACCAGCTCTCTTCATATTTCATTTTTGCAATTGGCTATCTTGCATGCTCTTTCATATATGTGAGATCTATATTGAGAATTCATGAAGCCATAAGTAAGTTTTAATGCAAGATTTTATTGACCTTCACTGTGCTCATTCATTCAGTCATGCCTGACTCTGCGGCCCCATAGCCTGTAGCCCACCTGACTCCTGCTGCCTATGAGTTCTTCAGGCAGAAATACTGAAGTGGTTGCCACTTCCTACTCTAGGGGATCTTCCCAACCCAGGGACTGAACCCATGTTTCTGGCATATACTGACAGGCAGATCACCGCTAGCACCACCTAGGAAGCCCCATTGACCTTCCTTGCTAGAATATAAAAATTTCTAATCATTATTTCTTTCTGTTAACTTGCAAAAATTCCTCTCAACTTTTACTCTTATTGTGAACTTTTAATAGACTAAACTATAAATGCTTTGAACAACACGGTCACATATTCTTAGCTCTATATACTGTTCTCTCCAGGCCTCATGTTCTTTTACACATGGTCAACTTCCAACATAATTTTGTTAAATTATTAACATTTTAGTAGAATTAAAATATATTCATTTTTTAAAAAATAGGTTGAAATTCAAATTTGAATTTTAAACAGTGAGGAAGAGTATAGATGTGGTTATATAAATTCATATATGTAATAATACATTCAAAAAGGGCAACCAATTTATCTAATCAGAATCCTAGATTTTTCTGTCTAAAGCCTAACTACTGGAGAAATACTATTAATCACATTAACACTATTTATGGTAAAACATTATTCATCTTGTTTGATGAAAGTGTAGTATCTTTGACAATCTCCAGAGTGCCATCTGATTATGACAGTCATCACTCATATTCAACGATATTGGCATCCATGTTTCAAAAACATACAGCTGCTACTTGCAGACATATTCTTTATAAATTTAACAGAAACATCGAGAGGAGACAGTATCTTGGGTGTCTATGACAAAGCAATCATTTTAGAGATAGATGAGCAACATTTTCTGTAAAACAACACATTTTTTATCTAAGTTAAGAAAAAAGTCTTTTGGGTTTCTCCTACTCTATAAATTGTTCCCTTGTAGAAAAACAAAAGCAAAAAATGTTCCCTGAATTCATTAGAGCACAAATCACAGAGAAAAAAAAAGCACTTGAATTCTTTTCTAAATGTCACCCAAAGAAATAATAATGTTAATTTAAGGGAAAAATTAGAGATTTTAGCAATTAGTTTATACTCAATACAACCTATGATTTTTCTTTGGTTAACAAGTCAGAATAGAAAGTTTATATTTTTCTAAAATACTCCAATATGGAGAAATGATTTTTTTTTCAGCTTTACTGAGGTATAAATGGCAAATAAAATTGTAAGACATTTAAAGCATACCTTCTGATGATTTAATATATGGTGTATATGTTGTGAGAGTTTTTTTTCCCAACTAGTTAATTATCATATGCATCACCTCACTTATTTATCTTTTTATTCCCTCTTTTTTTTTTTTCTTGGTAAGAACATATGAGTTCTACTCTTTTAGCAAATTTCAATTACATAATACAGTGTTATCAACTATAGTCTATAGTATATAGGGCACGGATCTCCACTCCAGTATTCTGGCCTGGAGAATTCCATGGACAGAGGAGCTTGGCAGGGTACAGTCGACTGGACTCACAAGAGTTGGATGTGACTGAGTGACTTTTAATTTCACTTTCTCTTCAATACAGTATTATCAACCATAGTTACTATGTTGTGCATGTTATCCTCAGGCCTTTTTCATTCTAAAGCAAAAAATATTACACAAGTCACATTTAATATACATACTTTATCCAGCATTGAAGAGGATTTACTAGGCCTAGAATAACGTGTGTGTCAGTCTTTAAAATTTACCTATTCTCAATTGCCCTGATTTACTTTAATTTGGCAAATACTTTTTAATAACCAGTGTATCCCTGATGAGATTTTATGTACTATGTGTTTGAAGTAGCTCAGCTGGTAAAGAATCTGCCTAATGCAGAAGACACCAGTTAGATTCCTGGGTTGGGAAGATCCTCTGGAGAAGGAGAATGGATAGGTTACCCACTCCAGTATTCTTGGGCTTACCTGGTGGCTCAGATAGTAAAGAGTCCACCTGCAATGCAGGAGACCTAGGTTTGATCCCTGAATTGGGAAGATCCCCTGGAGAAGGGAATGGCTACCCACTCCAGTATTCTTGCCTGGAGAATTCTATGGATAGAAGGCTACAGACCATGGGGTCACAAAGAATTGGACACGACTGGGTTCACCTTCACTGGATAGAGGCACAAATGACAACAGACTGGTTCCAAATAGGAAAAGGAGTACGTCAAGGCTATATATTGTCACCCTGCTTATTTAACTTCTATGCAGAGTACATCATGAGAAATGCTGGACTGGAAGAAACACAAGCTGGAATCAAGATTGCTGGGAGAAATATAAATAATCTCAGATATGCAGATGACACCACCCTTATGGCAGAAAGTGAAGAGGAGCTAAAAAGCCTCTTGATGAAAGTAAAAGAGGAGAGCGAAAAAGTTGGCTTAAAGCTCAACATTCAGAAAACGAAGATCATGGCATACGGTCCCTTCACTTCATGGGAAATAGATGGGCAAACAGTGGAAACAGTGTCAGACTTTATTTTTGAGGCTCCAAAATCACTGCAGATGGTGATTGCAGCCATGAAATTAAAAGACGCTTACTCCTTGGAAGAAAATTTATGACCAATCTAGATAGTATATTCAAAAGCAGAGACATTACTTTGCCGAATAAGGTCCATCTAGTCAAGGCTATGGTTTTTCCTGTGGTCATGTATGGTTGTGAGAGTTGGACTGTGAAGAAGGCTGAGCACCGAAGAATTGATGCTTTTGAAGTGTGGTGTTGGAGAAGACTCTTGAGAGGCCCTTGGACTGCAAGGAGATCCAACCAGTCCATTCTGAAAGAGATCAGCCCTGGGATTTCTTTGGAAGGAATGATGCTAAAGCTGAAACTCCAGTACTTTGGCCACCTCATGCGAAGAGTTGACTCATTGGAAAAGACTCTGATGCTGGGAGGGATTGGGGGCAGGAGGAGAAGGGGACGACTGAGGATGAGATGGCTGGATGGCATCATGGACTCAATGGACGTGAGTATGAGTGAACTCTGGGAGATGGTGATGGACAGGGAGGCCTGGCGTGCTGCGATTCATGGGGTCGCAAAGAGTTGGACACGACTGAGCGACTGAACAGAACTGAACTGAACTGTCCTGTAGACCAGTGGTTGGTACAGATTTTTTTTTTAGAAGTCCAGAAAAAAAAAATGTTTAGGGTTTGTGAGTCACATTTTCTTTGTCACAACTGTCTGACTCCATGGTTAAATGTAAAAACGATAAAAAGGAAATATATGTGACTGTGTCCCAGTAAACTTTTATTAGTGGACATTGAAATTTGAATTTCATATAATTTTTAAGATTTGTAAATATCAATCCCCTTTTGGTTTATTTTCAACTATTTAAAATATAAAATTTGTTCTCAGCTTGTGATTTATATGGCTTATATGATTTATATGGCTTATTTATATGGCTTTATACAGGTTATGGCTTAGATTTGATCCTCAGATTGTACTTTGCTGACGATATAGACATATGGTATAAATTATAGAGATATAGGGTTCTCTGGTGCCTCAGATGGTAAAGAATATGCTTGCAGTGCAGGAGATCCAGGTTTGATCCCTCAGTTGGGAAGATGCCCTAGAGAAGGGAATGGCTACCCTCCCCAATATTCTTGTCTGGAGAATTCTGTGGATAGAGGAGCCTGTTGGGCTATGGTCCATAGGGTCGCTAAGAGATGGATACAACTAAAACAGTTATATAATTTAATATACACAGGAAATGATAATGAAAAATGCAGAAAATTTTCACCATTATACAACTTACAAAGTTAGTCTGAGATGGATTCTTGGAAAAAGTGTGATGGCACTTAAAGTAAGTCTAATTAAGAATATAAAACAAGAAATTGGAAGGAAAGAGAGCTAGAAACAAGTTCTGAAATCAAGTTTTAAAAGCAGAAATGAATAAGGTATGTCTTGGTTCCTTGGAACTTACCACTAATTTGGATTTTGACAGTGCTTACTAGTGATCTCTCAGTTCTTAGTCTACAGGTTTCTAATTTTAAGCTTATGTTGAATGATAAAATGCTCATTTTAATGATTTAATATTAAATATAAATACAATGCTTCCAATATCTGATATAAGTATATTCAATATTTCAAAAATATTTAACTTCAATATTCATATTAAATATGGACATTTCATCTCATTTATAGAAATCTTTGAGAAAGTTCTGTGGTGTTTTTTTCCCATAATTTGATCATATCAATCTTTTGGTTTTTGCTTCTAAAAGAGAAAAACATTTACTCAAATATTCAAGTAAACAGTATGAAAAAGGTAGAATTTTCTGGGGCAAACAATCCCCACTTGTCACTGACTTCAAAGATACTACATTTCTATTATAGTTTCAAGATGAGACCACAACTTAGCAGAAAGAAATCCCTCCTTTGAATATCATGCATCACACATAAAACCTGTACATTTAATTATCCAAACCAAATCAGACAATTTTATTGAAAGAAAAACACATAACTGTTTTGTGGCAAGGATAAAATTATGTAACAAATTAAAGAATTCTTTTCTTTTTAAAAACTAACTGCAGCATCACATGAGGAAATCAAATAAAAAAAATCTCTTCAGGATACCAGCATTTGAATTTGCTTATTACAGACAGTCATTAGAAAAGCTTTTAATTCTCAAACAGGTCAGATTTCTTCATGGAGGATATGGAAATTTTTTTCTCTGAGCAGCAGTACTAATTTTAGTATTATAAAATGGTTTGGTGGTATCATACTTGAACAATGTCCCCAGGCTGATATATGTTGAAAGCACAAGGAAAGCAAATTATATTCATATTGTGAATAGCATCACTAAAGAGTAATAATGGATAAAATCCTGCTCTCAAAAAACATTTCATTTACATCAAGGCTGTGCACTAACCATTAAACTGTCATGCCAGATTCAAAGCCAATACAGTTTGATCCAAGTGTCCATCCTCTTCACCTCTATGTAAAATACTCATCACTTAGGGGTAAGTTATACAAAGTTGTTCATATGTTGTAAATTTTCCTACTTAAATATTGCTATAGCAGACATTCTGGAAATTTGGCATAAAAATACTAAATACTATTAACATCTGCTTCACTTACATTTTAAATTTTATTTACATTGAGGTACAAATACTTTGATATCAAAATAATACAGCTAGAGTGTAAAAGGTAAAGAAATTGTCTTAGCAAAAAGAGCAAATAATAATATGTTGAGAAATGAAGAAGGAAAATCTTCCCATGACATTTTGGGAAGATTGATTTTATTTTGGTATTTTGGTAGTTGGCTGGAAACACTTAAAATTCCATGATGGCTTAGTTGTATTGGTAGGGTCAGAAAACTCTCTATAAAACTTGGATCCTACAGCATAGAATGCTGAAATATCCTTCATTGATACCAAAGTGCTTATGAAACTATTACCGATTGGTGGCCATGCAGTGTTATTTGTTTATAAAAATAAGCCCAGCTTAAGGCAAAGAATAAATATATGTTTAATTTAGATTTTATTTTTTAATACTTATGTAGCTATCAATGTAACTAGTCTGAATGATTTTTCTTAGTAATCTTATACCAATATATTGGTTTCTCAAGATGTACATTAATGATTCATTGCCTCAACAATAGATGCTTCAGTGCTATCTGTAAATGTATCTGGCTGATATATCTGAATGAATTTAAAGTACAGAAGAATGACAACAAATAATTATTACCAACAATTCCAAACCATTCTAGGTTTATTTTTCAAGTCTACTAGATTTCTAAGTGGGACTTCAGAAAGGTGCCTACCTTTTAGATGAGTCCTATATTCCTCCATATTCAGTGTTGCATCCTCTTCTTTTTAAAAATCTATTTTCTGAGAGATATAATTGATATATAACATTGTATAAGTTTAAGGTACACAATATGTAGATTTGATACACATATGTTATAGTATACATCCCATTAGCTAATACCTCTATTATATCACATAATTATTTATTTGTGTGTTGGGAACAATTAAAATTGATCTCTTAGCAACTTTGAAGTTTATAATACTGTATGGTTGCTGTGCATTAGATCTCCAGGACTTATGTATATGCAAATTTGTACCCTTGCTGAAGCTGAACTTCCAATACTTTGGCCACCTGATTCAAAGAACTGACTCATTTGAAAAGACACTAATGCTGGGAAGGATTGAAGGTGGGAGGAGAAGGGGATGACAACAGAGAATGAGATGGCTGGATGACATCACCAACTCAATGGACATGAGTTTGAGTAAACTCCCAGAGTTGGTGATGGACAGGGAGACCTGGCGTGCTGAAGCCCATGGGGTCACAAAGAGTTGGTTATGACTGAGCAACTGAACTGAAGCAACATCTCCCCAGTTCGCCCATTCCCAGGTCTCTAGTTCCACTCTTTGATTTTATGAGTTTGGGTTTTTTGTATTCCAAGTATAAGTGTTATAATAAGTGATATAATACAGCGTTTATCTTTCTCTTTCTGACTCAATTCACTTCATAATGTCTGTTTTCAGTCTTTAGTCTCCCAATATATTAGCTACTATATAAAAAGGAATATAATTATTATATATTGTTATATAATTATATATTTTTATAAAATGACACTGAATTTTAATAGTTACACATATACTATGATAATTAATTCATACCAAAGTGCTAGATTGTTCACCTATTGTTCCATTTAAGTACATTTTATGAAGTTTTTTAGTTCAGTTCAGTTCAGTTGCTCAGTCGTGTCCAACTCTTTGTGACCCCATGAATTGCAGCACGCCAGGCCTCCCTGTCCATCACCATCTCCCGGAGTTCACTCAAACTCACGTCCATCGAGTCAGAGATGCCATCGAGCCATCTCATCCTGGGTCGTCCCCTTCTCCTCCTGCCCCCAATCCCTCTCAGCATCAGAGTCTTTTCCAATGAGTCAAGTCTTCGCATGAGGTGGCCAAAGTATTGGAGTTTCAGCTTTAGCATCATTCCTTCCAAAGAAATCCCAGGGTTGATCTCTTTCAGAATGGACTGGTTTGATCTCCTTGCAGTCCAAGGGACTCTCAAGAGTCTTCTTCAACACTACAGTTCAAAAGCATCAATTTTTTAACAGCTAACTCATCAAGTTTTTTAATCCCAGGCTTTTTCTGATATAGCTCTAAATATGGAGATTTCATTGAGTATTCTGAAGAGACCTCTCTGATGTGTCTAATTGAGTGCCAAGTAGGCATGAATTGGGTCTAATCATTTTTTATAGCATTTAGTCCTTTGTTGATGCTCAAAGCATCTTTAAATAATGATGATAGTAACAATACTCCCTGGCCTCCTGATAGAGCGTCCCCCCATATCTATTTTCCCTCTGCTGGGTGTATTAAAAGATCCAATCTCACAGTCCAAATTGTTTGATTGTGGTTCTTTGTTTCCACACCTTGGCATTGCTTTTCCACTGTATTTGTTGGTATTTTGGCATTTCTTTCACTCAGGAGATTTGGGTATTGGTCTGTCCCTATGTTGTCCTTCAGTTCAGTTCAGTTCAGTTCAGTCACTCAGTCGTGTCTGACTCTTTGCCACCATATGAATTGCAGGCTATGAAAAGAATATCTCACAGCTAACTCATACCAAAGCTCTTAATTTCTACTATTTTGATCAGAAAATTCATAATTTAAAGATGCAAGTTTTCCTTTTCTCAAAGGAGATTAAAAAGTCACCAAATGAAACCTGGAGGTTTTATTCAGCTCTAGTATCTTGAGATGTTATTCAGTATCTATGCCCAGCATTATAAATCACAGAAACATTTATCTTTGCATTCTAATAGATCACCAGAAAGCTTTAGGGAAGCTTTTTCATTATTGCAAATTCCCAATAGTTTCACCATAATAAACCTTTGTCCGCTAAAAATCTCGGTTGCTTTTTTCCACAATTTAACATGGTTGTATTATTTAATTTATGCAGTAGTTCTTGAGCTGTGGCAGTGGTGCTAATTATTTTATTTTATTA
Source organism: Ovis canadensis (assembly GCF_042477335.2). Classification (NCBI taxonomy): domain Eukaryota; kingdom Metazoa; phylum Chordata; class Mammalia; order Artiodactyla; family Bovidae; genus Ovis; species Ovis canadensis. The sequence goes on from NC_091250.1 coordinate 68,963,501, forward strand.
CTTAAGAATGATAATACAATAGTTGAAAGAATAGAAAGCTCATGTTTATGTTAAAACTAAACTTTTTTCATTTTATATGTTCAGTTTAGTTCAGTCGCAAATATGCAAATATTTTTGAAAAACAAAAATAATATGTAAGTATATAAATACAACAAATAATAATGCACACCCCTCCCTTTAAAGTCCTAGTAATAGAAGTCTTGCAGTATTTCCCAGGGCTTCCCAGGTGGCACAGTGGTAATAAATCGGCCTCCCAAAGCAGGAGACATGGATTTGACCCCTGGGTCGGGAAGTTCCCCTGGAGTAGGAAATGGCAAACTACTCCAGTATTCTTGCCTGAAAAATTTCATGAACAGAGGAGTCTGATGGATATGTTTGGCAGGTACAGTCCATACAGTCGCAGAGAGTGAGACATGATTGAGTAACTAAGCACACATGTGTCAATTCAGTCTTCTAATCATATTAGAGCAAAAGCTATCTTCATGAACTTATCTTATAGATCTATATATAACAAGGCCTGTATATGGATTAATAAAAATGAGGCCTTGTCTTATCCTGTGTATAAGTTTGAATAGTATATTTCATAGTGCTTAAGGCACTGTTAGAGTTACTGATATTTACTTCGTTCCCAGGATTCACAAACACAGATATTGTCAGCAGTTTCTTGACATCTTTTTAGATAATAGGAAAGATAAATAAACAGAGGATACATTTAATGAAATGAAACTATTATTTCTGGCAAGTGCTTAAGCTCCAAACCCCATTGTAATTCTCTTGTGGCATAAAATGGAGAAAGTGGAAAACTAAGTTAAATTAATTGTAATGAGCATAACTAATATTTATTGAGTGTTCTGTTACAGACACAGAGCTTGGGCATTTTACATCTCATTTAACCTTTATAGCAGCTACGGGATGTGTCACTGTTTTGCAGACAAAGAAACTAAGCCTAGAGAGACTTGCTGGCTTGGGTATAGTCATTTTGTTAACAGGAAATAAATTCAAGATTCTTATTCAGATAGTCAGACTCAATGGTCCATGCAGAAAATGCATAGAAATGGTTTAAGTGATTTCCAATACTTAGAAAACCTTAGTTTCCTTTGATATTTTTCTGCAACAAAGCCATACCAGTATTGGAATCCTCTGAATCTTAATTCTCTGATGGCAAGATAAGTCCCAGATTACTCAGTCAGGGTAGCAACCAGCCAAAAGACATTTACTCTAATAAAGGATAGTTCTTTCACATTCTGCTCTTACTGTTTCACCAAGTCTTTCACCAAGTACTTTTTTTTGCATATGACACACTTTTCTCTGTGTTCTTTCTATGTGAATAGAGAGGTAGAAAAGGAAAATGCTAGGTAATGGGCTGGAACAGAAAAAGATGATATGTCTTAACCTGTTTCAAATGACCAATAAGTATTGTAAACATGATGCATTGATTGAGTCCATACGTATTTATCGAATTTCAACTAGGAATTGAAGTTTGTAGTTATGGTGCATAAGTAAGAAATATATAAATAAAATAATTTAGCAAAAATATAAGCCATGTATGCTACATAGTAGCACCAAGCACATCAGTTTTATCACATATTCTTTTTCTGAGATACTGTAAAAAAAAAAAATCTAAGTAAACAAATTTAAATTCTGGCTCCCTATGGCATCAGAATCATTTGTTAAGTGCTTTCTCTTATTATTCTTACTATTTTCATATTATTCTTATTATTTTCATATTATTATTTAAACTGTGTATTTGATCATGGGGAGTAGATATCCATTTATTCTAATTTTCCATAAAACATCTTACTGAATCTTTCTCACATCAATTCAGAGACTGTTTCCATTGATATAGTGTTAAAAACTAAATCAGGACAATCTGGTATATATATATTTGGTTATAGAGCTTTTTGGCTCTCTCTACAGGCATATTACACTGTAGTGTTCCTGAAATATTCCATTTGAATAATTAAGATATGAAAGTAAGTGGGGTCTGGGAAGACCCCAGTTGAACATAGGTTACCAGAGTTTTCTTATGAGAGCTACCCACCATTAAGTCTGATTACAAAGGACAAAACTAGAAGTGTCATGGGAACATCATAAAATAAATATAGATGAGGCAATCTTTAATGATCATCATAATCTAATTTGGGCAATAAGAAGCCATAAATAAAAAAGAAATACTTTTGTTTCCATTTGGGGAAGAATCAAGTTTATACTACATTGATTTCATTTAATCTCTGCCCTTATGCTATCCTGCTTCTTACGCCACAAAGCTGCCTGAGTAATAGGGCTGATGAATAATTTTCTGATGTGATATTATTTTAATATTTTGCCTGCAAAAAATTGTCATAAGCCAAAATTCAAGGAATAACTGTTATGGTACCTGTATCTCCTAATAAATTACCCAAAATAAATTTGTGAAGGCTTACCTATGTTTAGAACTGAAAAGATTTGAGATATAGTTGGAAATAACAGATAAAATGTGGTAGACTTATGAAACCACTTTGCCTGGAATGCTTAGCTGTCTTCCACACTTGAAGAAAATCAAGTCCTTATTTATGTGATACAGTCTTAGGAAAATTATAGTTTCTTTCATAATTTTTATTTGTGAAACATAATAAAATATCTTATTAAAACATTTAATGAAGATGAAGACTCCTAAATTTAATTTGACATCTGAAAGAGGGAAAGCGTTAATAGCAGTATAGCACTCAGAAACTCAGCAGGAAACATGAAAATTGTGTAAGGGGTTAAATGAAATTACACAGGCAAAATTTCTCATGGAAAGATTAGATGATTTGCCATAAGGTCAATATGTATAGCAGTGGATCGGTGACTACTCTAGAGATGGGAAAGTGGACTCATGAGAGAATAAAAGTGAATATTGCATGATTGAACTCACAGCAGAGGAATTCAGGAAAACAGTTTCAGTGGTCTTAATGCAACATTTTGTAAGTGAAACATAATCCAACAAAATTCTTCTAACAAAATATCATCTGAGTTAAAGAATACACCCATCACTGGAAACATAGCTCCTGTTCATGGACTGGAAGAATTAATATTGTTAAAATTCTCACACTCCCCAAAGCCATCTTGCAATTATGATAAGGATTCAACACAATGCCTATCATAGTTCCAATTACTATTTTAAAAGTAAGAGCAATCTTAAAATTTGTATAGAACCACAAAAGATCCTGTAAAGCCACAGTAATCTTGAGAAAGAGAAACAAACCTAGAAGTGTCACATTTTCTGATTTAAAATTATGCATAAAAATAAATACACACAGACTAATGAAACAGAATTGAGAGCCCAGAAATTAACCCCACACATATGAGCAACTAATATTCTACAAGGGAGCCAAGAGTACTCAATGGGTAAATGATAGCCTCTTCAATACAATAAATGCTGTTGGAAAAACTGGAAAACCACATGGAAAAGAATAAATTTGTATCCTTATCTGATACCACTCAAAAATTAACTCAAATTGAACTAAAAACTTAAACCTGAAACCATAAAACTTCTAGAAGAAAACATAAGGAAAAAGCTCTTCACCATAATCTTTCAGATACAACATTAAAAATACAAACAATAAAAGTGAAAATTAGCAAATGGGATTACTTCAAACTAAAAAGCTTCTGCATAGCAAGAGAAAGAATCAACTAAATGAAAGGAAAAGTACAGGATGGGAGAAAATAATTACAAATAAATTATCTGATAAAGAGTTAATATCCAAAATTTATAGAGAACCTATACAATTCAATAGAGAAAAAAATCCAATTTAAAAGTGTATAAAAGACCTGACTAATGATGCTAAAGCTGAAACTCCAGTACTTTGGCCACCTCATGCGAAGAGTTGACTCATTGGAAAAGACTCTGATGCTGGGAAGGTTGGGGGCAGGAGGAGAAGGGGACGACAGAGGATGAGATGGCTGGATGGCATCACTGACTCGATGGATATGAGTCTGAGTGAACTCCGGGAGTTGGTGATGGACAGGGAGGCCTGGCATGCTGCGATTCATGGGGTCGCAAAGAGTCAGACATGACTGAGTGACTGAACTGAACTGAACGGAAAACATTTTTTAAGAAGACATACAAATAGCCAAAGAGTACATGAATAACTATTCAACATCACTAATCATCAAGAAATGCAAATCAAAACCACAAGGAGATATCAACTCACATTGTAGAATGGCCATTACAAAAGAATAAGAGATAACAAATTCTGACAAAGATACATGAAATAGGGCATCTTTGTTCCTTGTTAGTAGGAATGTAAATTGGTTTACTCTTTGTGGAAAACAGTATAGAATTTTCTCAAAAAAAGTTGAAGCAGAACTACCATGTGATCTAGCAATCCACTTTTGTGTGTATATCCAAATAAATCAAATCACTGTTTTGAAGAGCTATCTGCCTGGTCCTTGTTCACTATATTGTCATTATTACTGACAATAGCCAATAAATGAAAACAACCTAAGTGTCATAGCTGGTTGAATGAATGGATAAACAAACTCTGTCTGTTTCATACACACACACACACACACACACACACACACACAGAGGAATATTATTCATCCATTTAAAAGGGAATCTTGCTATTTGCAACAATAAAGATGGATTTTTCAGAGAAGGCAAAGGCACCCCACTCCAGTGCTCTTGCCTGGAAAATACCATGGACGGAGGTGCCTGGTAGGCTGTGGTCCATGGGGTCACTAAGAGTGGGAATCGGCTGAGCGACCTCACTTTCACTTTTCAATTTCATGCATTGGAGAAGGAAACGGCAACCCACTGCAGTGTTGTTGGCTGGAGAATCCCAGGGACAGGGGAGACTGGTGGGCTGCCATTTATGGGGTCACACAGGGTCGGACAGGACTGAAGCGACTTAGCAGCAGCAGCAGATGGATTTTGAGGGCCTATTTAACTTATATGCAGAGTACATCATGAGAAACGCTGGACTGGAAGAAACACAAGCTGGAATCAAGATTGCTGGGAGAAATGTCAATAACCTCAGATATGCAGATGACACCACCCTTATGGCAGAAAGTGAAGAGGAGCTAAAAAGCCTCTTGATGAAAATGAAAGAGGAGAGCAAAAAAGTTGGCTTAAAGCTCAACATTCAGAAAACGAAGATCATGGCATCTGGTCCCATCACTTCATGGCAAATAGATGGGGAAACAGTGGAAACAGTGTCAGACTTTATCTTTTGGGGGCTCCAAAATCACTGCAGATGTTGACTGCAGCCATGAAATTAAAAGACGCTTACTCCTTTTAAGAAAAGTTATGACCAACCTAGATAGTATATTCAAAGCAGAGACATTACTTTGCCGAATAAGGTCCGTCTAGTCAAGGCTATGGTTTTTCCTGTGGTCGTGTATGGATGTGAAAGTTGGACTGTGAAGAAGGCTGAGCACCGAAGAATTGATGTGTTTGAACTGTGGTGTTGGTGAAGGCTCTTGAGGGTCCCTTGGACTGCAAGGAGATCCAACCAGTCCATTCTGAAGGAGATCAACCCTGGGATTTCTTTGGAAGGAATGATGCTAAAGCTAAAGCTCTAGTACTTTGGACACCTCATGAGAAGAGGTGAGTCATTGGAAAAGACTCTGATGCTGGGAGGGATTGGGGGCAGGAGGAGAAGGGGATGACCCAGGATGAGATGGCTGGATGGCATCACGGACTCGATAGACGTGAGTCTGAGTGTACTCCGGGAGGTGGTGATGGACAGGGAGGCCTGGCGTGCTGTGATTTATGGGGTCGCAAAGAGTCAGACATGACTGAGCGACTGAACTGAACTTAACTGATTTTCATAAAAATTCATGTTATGACCCTAGTTTTCTATAGGAGAAAAATATTGATAATAAATAAATGGTGAATGGTCGTCTGGTGTAACTGATTCAAAGCTGTGAGAAAAACTCAAAAGCCACTAATTTCTCTAAAATAATGCCTTGTTCTGTAATAAAATTAAATTTGTTCCTGTCAGGTCTTGATTTTTACTTCATTTAGGTGGATCTTGTTTTTGCCATTATTCCTACAGTAAATCTGAACTCTAGCTATGGTTCATATTGCCAGAACAAGAAGTTTGAATTGTCAGAAACAAAGCAAAAAAGAACCGCAAAAATTGCCTTCACTAAATGCCTCCTCTCTTTCTAGTTATGATTTGATGTCTGATCATTGTGTGATCTCTGAAATTTCTGTTCAGCTCACAGACCCCAATACAGCTATTCTCTGCTGTATTTTTTGGATTATTGCTTTGCTTGTTCCAAGCTTAGGAAATGGCCAATATGAGGAAAACCTGTGCAACATAAAAATCCAAATTTTCCTAGAACTTGAATAAATATTTTTAAACTATTTTTCTGGAGGGATAGATTTAAGCTTATAGTCAATGTTAGTTACATCTCACATCAAATTCCATTTGTAAAATATATTAAAAGAGAAATATCATAATATTTGCAATAACAAAATTATTTGAATTTCAGGTAATAAAATAGAATGTTTTTGAGAGTATATTAGATGTAAAAAGATGTATAAAGTTGATGAAGAAAAATGGAGTATATATTAATGATGTTCTCAATGAAAAATACAAAGCTATGTGTTTAATAATGGAAGAAACACAGTCTTTGATTTTGACTTCAGAATAAATGTATTTAACTTTACATAACTGTGATCCAAAAAATTATCTCTCTGTATAATAATGACTAACACTTAGCTAAGATTTTTTTTTTTATCTCATGGGAATATGTATAATAAAAACTGGGTCATTGGTGTTGAAGAATTCTTGAAATTGCTTTGTGACAAGGCAAGGGAAAATGTTGAATAAAATGAAACATCAGATAGGAAGCTTAGGTTTGTATCTCAGTCTTGGAAAGGCATATATCAATACCTTCTCTAAAATATACAAATTGAAATTTGTCTTTACCAGTTTTTTGATGTTGTTGTTGATCCTGTAAGAATAGAAATGCTAAGAAAAATGAAAAAAGAATAAGAGGAACAAATGTTTTTTGAGGCATAATGTATATTGAGATTTTTCTTTTTAATTTTTTAATTCTTTTCTATGCTTTATACAGCAAGACAGTGTTCTACTAAAAAAACCTCAGTAAAGTAACAATTAAAGAGCATTGCATAAAAAATATTATAAAAAGTATTTGTTTTGATTCATTTTGTGCCATTATCCACTTTTTTTCTATTCTGGCTAGGTTTTTTTTTTTTTTTTAAATTTTATTCTGTTAGGTAGGGAAGAATCTTTACTTTCCAAAGTGAATTAACTTCAAGGAATTTGCACATGGGTGTGTCCAAAACTATGGTAAGTGGTATAAAGTATATGGTAAGTGGTATAAAGCTAAAATATTTTAATTTCAGTATCTTATAGTTTACTATAATTTGTGTTGCTCCAAAGCATTGCCTAAATAAGGCAATAAGTCTTTATGACTTGTTTCAGTTGAATGCTTCTGAGTAGGTGAAAATGAAGAATCATTACATGCACTGGTGGAAGCATGCTTTTAAACTGCAGTTTTGCTTAATTCCTGTCACCTTACTCATGACAGCTATAACAAATAAAGAAATTGAGGATGAATTCATAGGGATAATTAAGCAGTGTTGATTTTAGGACAGTTGTCTTTTCAATGAAACACTGATTGCATTGTTCATAACAAAACTATCTCTGCATGACAGAACTAATTAGTGACCATCTGAACTTACTTAGCCAAACGAAAAAGCAATTAAAAATATCGTCATCACTGGGTCTACTGTTGAACAGCTGGTTATATTGATAAGCAATCCAGCAAGTTAAAGCTACTTTAGAACACAATGGAACATAATCTGCTTTCTCAGTAGTAATTAGAGAGCAATAAGAGAATATGTGATTACTGTTGAGAAACTGTAATTGTGATGCAAACAACTTTTAAAATATACTTTCCTCCTGAATTGACATAAGAATAATAGGTGAAAATTTTTATATTCTTTGAAATATTTTATAGTCCTATGAGATTTACAAATCATATTATAGGATTTATCAACAATTAGCCATCTTTCTAAAACAGGATGAATTTTTATAACATTGCGGTTTGCTTTAACAGAGCCTATTCATTCAGTCAACAAATATATATTGAGCATTTACTATGTGCCAGGGTTATAGTAAGCAGTAGAAATAATAATGAAAGCTACGAATAAAAGTTTTGCTCTTAAGGAGTTTTCTCTTTGTTAGGATGCTGTTGTTCAGTTGCTCAATCATGTCCTACTCTTTGCGACCCATGGACTGAAGCATGCCAGGATTCCCTGTTAGGATTGACCAGAGATTAGGACAAATCAGGATTTGTTAGGATAGAGCAGGGATTAGCAAACATTTCTATAGAAATATTTTATTTCTGTAGAAATAGTTTAGACTTTGTAGGCAGTGTGGCCTCTGTCACAATTATTTATCTCTCCAATTGGAATGCAAAAGGAACCAGAGAGGATACATATATAAGTCCTGTTCCAATAAAATCTTATTTACAATAACAGATGGAGGGCCAGACTGGGTCTGTGCACCATAGTTTTCCCATCCCTAGCATAGACAGGCAATAAACTAGACAAATAAGTACTAATCAACTATAAATGATTGAACATAGCTAGTATGGAAAAAATAATAAAGCAGAAGGAGGAAATAGTTGGGACTAACAGAGTTTAGGTTAAACTCACTGTCAGGATTTATGAAATCCTCTCCAGGAAAGTGGAAATTGAGTAAAGAACTGAAAAAAAGAGAGGAAGTAAATTATGTGTAATCTGTGTGGAAGGAAGAGCCTTGCAAATCCCTGAGGTCAGAGCATTGAGGATCTGATAGAAATAGTAAAAAGATGAGTGAGTCAGTGAGATGTGCAGGACTGGATTTGGTCTGAGAGGTAGGATTCCACATCACATGGAGCCATGTCCTCCGTTGTTGTTCACTCACGAAGTCATGTCCATCTCTTTGCAATGCCATGAACAGCTGCACACCAGGCTTCCTCATCCTTCACTATCTCCTGGAGTTTGCTCAGACTCATGTCCTTTGTGACGATGATGCCATCCAACCATCTCATCTTCTGTTGCTTCCTCTTCCTCCTGCCATCAGTCTTTCATAGCATCAGGTCTTTTCCAATGGGTAGCTTCTTTGCATCAGGTAGCCAAAGTACTGGGACTCCATAGAGAATATATAGCTATGCGTCTCATGGAGAGCACTGTGGAGCAAGACAGTGATAATATGATCTATTTTAGATTTGAATGGGCTCACTCCAGCTATCATGTCAAGAAATAATTTGGAATTCTTTTATGGAGGCAGTATGGTCAATAAAATCTCTTTAAAGTTTAAAGAAATTGTCTTGTAATTAAGCAGTTCTTTTGGGTAAAGTATTTTCATTCATCACCCAATGAAATGAATTTAACAAATTATACACAGGGCTTCCCTGGTGGCTCAGATGATAAAGAATCTGCCTGCAATGAGGGAGACTCAGATTTGATCCCTGAGTCAAGAAGATCCCTTGGAGAAGGGAATGACTTCCCACTCCAGTATTCTTGCCTGGAGAATTCCACTGGCCAGCCCCAGTCCGTGGGGCCACAATGAGTGGGACATGAATGAGAGACTAACACTTTCACTTTATACAGTACTTCTGTGTGTAAGAGGTTCCCTTGTGGCTCAGCTGGTAAAGTATCCAACTGCAATGAGGGAGACCTGGGTTCGATTCCTGGGTTGGGAAGATCCCCTGGAGAACGGAAAGGCTGCCCACTCCAATATTCTGGCCTGGAGAATTCCATGGACTGTAGTTCATGGGGTCACAGAGTTGGACAGAACTGAGCAACTTTCAATTTCACCTTCTGTATGTAAGGAACCCTGCCATTTCCTATTGTTGCATTCAAATGGGACACAACTTTTCTCTCTGTATCTGTTTTTGGCAAGTAAGTATTTGATCCTTTGCTTTTCTAAGTAAAAGTAGGTTCTTTTTTTCTGGGTCTGTAAAAACAAATATAATGATCGTGATGACTTGTCACTTTAACATTAGATTTACTCTTCTTCAACAAAGAGATACTAAAACAGCAGAAATGCATTAGCAAGATATGTTTCATCCTCCTGTGACTTCATCATTATCTCTTCACCAAGAACTGTACATCTATTGACAGTATGGTTTGTGTCAATCACAGAAGGGAAAATAAAGGAGTCCAGAAATTGGTATTCTGATGGTGAGGTGACAAAGATTAAATTGCCCAGTTCTTGGCAACATCAGTTATTTCTTCGTTTGGACAAGTTTTACAGTTTCAGCTGAACTTCAAGGTTTTCACTCAAAAAGGATCAGCCTTTGTGGGCAGTATAAGTATGAGATAAAATCTCTTTCAGTTGTTAGCAAGCCTAGATAGGTTAGTGAGATCAGCTTTTGGCTGAACTTCAGACAGATAGTCTACATAACTGATTGGCATCGTAAGCTACTAAAAGGACCATAGTTTTATGTTGCCAAGGAACAGAGCATTTAGGGTAGAAACACATGCCTACACTTTAATCTGTTCCCCAAGACATTTTCCCAGTATCTCTTTGGACTAAAAGCTAGGCCCATGTCCCTTTCAAATTGAGGGCATTTGTGTCATACAGGGAAATTAGATAACAGTGCTAAGGTTTTGCGGGAATATGAAATCAGTCCTTGTGAATTGTTTCAGTCTCCATCTATTCATTGTCTAACAGTATTTATCTTTTACTGTAAATGCTAAGATGTTAATTTGGTATTTAGTTTTTCCTGTCATATTTGATTTTTATTATAAATGCTATTATTGTCAGTGCTTTCTTATTGAATGTATGTTTTAAATTATAAAAGTATATTGTCTTATTCCTTATTAGTCTCTGACTCTGAGATCCCATGGATTGTAGCCTGCCAGGCTCTTCTGTCCATGGAATTCTCCAGTGGATAGCCATTCCCTTCTCCAGGGGATCTTCCTGACCCAGGGATTGAACACAGGCCTCCTACTTTGCAGGCATATTCTTTGTTTGAGCACCTGGGAAGCCTGTCTTATCACTTAATGCATAAAAAATTATAAGGTACAACAATGAATAATATGCTTTTAAATATATAATGAACACATAAGACTTGAAATAGAATTTATTGTGTAAATTATAAGTAGCAGATAATATAACTTGATTATTCAATCCTAATGTAATTAAAACTTTTGAAGTATTTTTAGTTTAGTTACATATACATCTACATTTGACTCTGGGTTTTTTAACCTACCAGTTCCTGAATGTCTTATGCATTTTAATCATTCTTTATAAGACTCTTGAATGTTATATATCATTACCTTAACATTTTAGAGTGTTAAATTCAAATCTTAGGAATGAGAAAGATTTAAGTGTCAAAATGTCAGACAGCCAGATGTATTATTTAGTAGACTGTTCTTGATTCTGTAATGTAACTTTCCTTTTCCTGAAATACTTTGGTGAATGCAGTCACTTAATCTTTTTGTTTATTTCTATTTAAATATATTTTTAATTTTTTAAGATTTTCAGATATATAAATATGCATATGTGTGTATACATACACACACAAGTACACACACACACATATACATATAGCACTTTCTTGATGGGTCAGATGGTAAAGCATCTGCTTGTAATGCAGGAGACCTGAGTTCAATCTCTGCATTGGGAAGATACTCTGGAGAAGAGAATGGCAACCCACTCCAATATTTTTGCCTGGAAAATTCCATAGACAGAGAAGCCTGGAGGGTGATGGTCCTTGGGGTGGCAAAGAGATGGACACGACTGGAGCGACTTAGTACACATGCACATATATATAAATGTCTTTATAATAGTTTATTTCTTTCATGAGTTAGCATTTCTATTATAATTTCTCCTTAATAAATGCTCGTGTGTGTGCATGTGTGTGTGTGTGTATTCAGGGTTATATACCCACACATAGTCACTCTGTCCTCAGTGAATGTGGCAAATTTTATTTTGCCTCCACTGTCCCAAGCTTTGCCTACTCACTCTTCCTTCTCTTTTCCTATGTTGCCTTGTTTGCTTGTCTTTCTATTTAAGATGTGATCATATGTGTATGCATTCATACACATCTGCATCCATGAGGTACTCTAAGAATTCAAGACAGGCATATGCGAATTAAGGCAAGTCAACCATCTGTAAGACAATAATAGAACAAGTAATGAATTGCCTAAGATTTTACATCAAATTTGTGAAGAAGAATGTTTGAGGTTTCTGATTTCTGGTCCATTTTGCTTGAAAATCATCACTTCTACTACACAACAATTTAAAAAAAAAAGGGCTAAACAAACTTCAGTTCAGTTCAGTCGCTCAGTCGTGTCCGACTCTTTGTGACCCCATGAAACACAGCACGCCAGGCCTCCCTGTCCATCACCAACTCTTGGAGTTCACCAAAACTCTTGTCCATCGAGTTGGTGATGCCATCCAGCCATCTCATCCTCTGTTGTCCCCTTCTGCTCCTGCCCCCAATCCCTCCCAGCATCAGAGTCTTTTCCAATGAGTCAACTCTTCGCATGAGGTGGCCAAAGTATTGGGAGTTTCAGCTTTAGCATCAGTCCTTCCAAAGAACACCCAGGACTGATCTCCTTTAGAATAAGACAGATCAGTTTAGATCTTTCAAAGAATTGATGTCGTAGGGCAAACTCTTAACACCCCAAATTGGAAAGATGGATAGGTAAATACATCTATCTTTATTTAAATACACCTATATTTATTTACTAAATTCACCTATATAAGAGAATCAGAATTTACCCAGGTAGAATCCCATGAACAGAAACCTTGGTGGGAATGTGCATCAGAGTAGGAAAACTTAAACATTTTTTTACTAACCTAAAATAGTTATTGACAAATGGCTGGTAGATAGACCACTCTGAACATTTTTTTTTAATAAAAATCATATCAATTAGTAACTAGCTTTGATATCTGAATATAAACTATAGATCATTGATGTAGTTCCAACCGTAATCCTGCAAGCAGGTGTTTTGATTAACATTTTTCTACTGTGGGTTTTCTATCCTGTTCCATTGACTATATTTCTATTTTTGTGCCAGTCCCATATTGTTTTGATGACTGTAGCTTTTGCACCCATGGTAAGTTAATCTGTGATAAAGGAATCAGGACTACACAATGTTGGAAAAATAGTCTCTTCAACAAATGATGCTCAGAAAACAGAACAGCTATATGTAAAAAATGAAATTAGATTACTCTTTAACACCATATGCAAAAATAAGCTCAAAGTTAATTAAAAACCTAAATATAAGACCAGACACTGGAGAAAAACATAAGCAGAACACTCAGACATAAATCACAGCAGTATTTTTTTTGATCCATCTCCCAAAACATTGGAAATAAAAACAAAAATAAACAAATGGGACCTACTTCAACCCAAAAGTTTTTGCACAAAAAACTTTTTGTAAACAAAATGAAAAGATAAACAACAGGTTGGGAGAAAATATTTGCAAATGATGTGATGGACAAGAAATTAGTCTCCAAAATTTATAAATATTTCCTGATGCTTCACAGCATCAAAATTAACAACCCAATCAACAATTAGGCAGAAGACCTAAATACACATTTCTCCAAAGAAGACATATAGATGGCCAAGAGGCACATGAAAAGATGCTCAACATCACTAATTATTAGAGAAATGCAAATCAAAACTACAATGAGATATCACATCATACCAGCCAGAATGATTATCATCAAAAAATCCACTAAAAATAAATGCTGGAGAGGATGTGGAGAGAAGGATATCCTCTTACACTTGATAGGATATAAATTGGTACAGCCACTATGGAGAACACTATGGGGGTTCCTTAAAAAACTAAAAATAGAGCCACTATATGACCCTGGAATCCCGCTCCTAGGCATATATCCAGAGGAAAATATGAGCTGAAAGGATACATACACCCCAATGTTCATTGAATCACATTTATAATAGCCAAGATATGGAAGCAACCTAAATGTCCATTGACAGAGGAATAGATAGAGAAGAAGTGGTACATATACGCAATGGAATATTGCTCAGCCTTTAAGAAGAATGAAATAATGCCATTTGCAGCAATGTGGATGCACCTAGAGACTGTCATACCAAGTAAGTCAGACAGAGGAGAAATATAGTATGACATCCCTTATATGTGGAATTTAACAATAATACAAATGAACTTACAAAACAGAAAGAGACTCATAGACTTAGAGAATGAACTTATGATTGAGGTTGGGGGCAAGGGATGGTTAGGGAGTTTGGGATGGACATGTGTACACTGCTATATTTAAAATGAATAACCAGCAATGACCTACTATATAGACACGGAACTCTGCTCAATGTCATGTGGCAGGCTGGATGGGAGGGGTGTTTGGGGGAGAATGGATACATGTAAATGCATTTCACCTAAAACTATCACATTGTTAATTGTCCATACTCCAATACAAAATAAAAACTTGAAACAAAAAATAAAATTATCTTGATATTGAAAAAAGTAAGCATATTTGCCTACTTTGATGTCTCCCATTTCTGATCTCCATAGCAATTACAGTTTACCTAATGCATTGGCATTTGGTCAATTTCTACTTTGTACTTTTTATTATCATCAGTCATATTTTTAAATTTTAAAAATAATTTCATGTCCCCAAGCAGATTGTTGCTATTAAAATGAAAATTCTAGTTATCTCCCATGACATGTAAGGATGTTGATGGAGCCCCTTGATATTACAGGAAATCTATGAACTTTAGGTCCTGTTTTACTGAACTGCAACTACCAGCTTCTCTGTGTTTTAACTCTTTCTTTAAGAAAATTACTTAACTGTTCTCTGCCTCAGTAGTCATATCTGTCAAATGACAGCATGCAGTAGAATTAAAATAACTATAAAGTGAATTTGTCTATTCCATTTACTTCATCAATTCCAATTACTAATCTGTCTGACTTCACTTTAAGTCACAATATTCAGACTCCTAATACCTGACTTTAGGATAGCAGATATTTCCAGCTTGGAATTATTTAATTTGATATAAATAAAATTCTAATTTAGTATTAGTTCTAAATTTATTGCTTTCCTTTATCATAAATCTAGTATTTATTACTTTAATAATTACTGTATTTGATTTAAATTGGTGTGTTGATTTTTAATATCAGTAGTGTACTTATATGCAAATGTGTGATTTATATTGTAGAACTTTGTTTGGTTTTCTTTCTTAGAGCAAGACAATGAAATGAAGAAGTAATTTTAAGCTTATATTGTTTAAAATTTTTACCTAGAGCAGAAATTTCTATAACCTTTTGAAGAAGCTCTCACTGACTACTTTTATAACTAGGAGATCTTGACTTTTCAAAACATCCCATCCCACTGTTCACATGATTCTAATTGTTAAAAGATTCTTTCTCATTTTGAACTAAAGGAAGACTTTTTCTCCCCTTACCCTCAAATACTGGCATATTATCCTGCCTTGCTAAGCCACATAAAGTAAAGCAATGTTCAATTTCAAGTGATAGACTTTTTTGAAATTATAAGAGAAATGTAGCAAACATCTGTGATGAAGATGTTCAGCTAGGTAAGAATACATTTAATCTGCTGCCACGGAGCAATATTTCTTCAATTTAAATCCAAGATAACTTGAAAGTCTGTGAAATGAATTACCAAAAGTAAACATGTGACAAATACATTATGAAAAAAATGTTTTCCTTCAACACAGATATGTGTCTGTAGCATCACTATATTCTTCTAGCTAATAGCAGTATCACAAATTAAAACGAGGATAGTTTGGGCTGACTTATTCTTAGAACATATGAATTGGATTTTAATAATTTCCCATTCATCGTTATTTATTTCAAAGACTATTGACAAAGGTTCTAAGATTACATTGCAAATTTGTTGCAGGGTGGTAGGTGGAAAATTCCATTGAAACAAGCTGTTTACCTATTATAAGCTATCATTCACCTTCTTAAATATTCTTTTCTTTTAAAAAAGCATTTTTAAAAAAAAATATCCTTTTTATTTTAAAGAAATATCTCATCTGGGATTTTAGTAAGATGTTACAGAAAAACCTGAACAAACTTTTTGACCAACTCAATATTTTTGGTTACAGCTCAAAGACTGCTGTTTGTTAAATAAGAGTTGAATCATTTTGCTGTGGCATTGGAGGGAAGATGGAAATATTTAGTATCATATAAATAAAATTCTAATTTAGCTAACAATTTCTCCTTTCACTAGGAAAAAAAGAACAAACAGAAGTTTTTGGGACAGAAATTTAGGGGGCTCTAAAAGAGGAGTGAAAATGGAAACTCTTATTTGCCAAATCAAGGGACTAAAGGATGAAAAACTATTCACAGGCAAAATGTACATGAAAATTAAAATATGAAAAATTAAAAAAAATGTATACAGCAACAATAATTAGTTTCAATATCTTGTTTTACTTTTGTGCAGATTTATGCTTTTGGGTATTTATAATTTATGTTATTTTTATTCTTTATAGTTTAACACTGGGTTTTGGGGTCTAGAGTGAGAAGGATATTGACTCATACTTAATATATTTAACAGGGTCAAATATAATGGGTTATTTTTTATTTTTTTATTTTTGGGTTTCTTTTTTTAAACGCCTTTATTTTGTATTTGTTTTTGTTTTGGAGTAGAGATTTAATTAGTATGTACTAGTTAATTACTAAAAATTTTGCTTATTTTGTTTACTATATTTTTTTTCTCCTGATGTATATTTAAAAATTTAATTTTCATTATATATCTATTTACATGATCTGCTTCAAATAGAACACACCTACTGTTTCATCAGGTAGAATTAAAATAATTATAAAATAAATTCCTTTCTCTCTATCCCATCTCTCATTTACCAACATACCTGTCTGACTGCATTTTAAGTGATATTATTTAGATTCCTCATATCTAATAAAACACAAATTTTGCATTGCTGGTAATCAATACAAGGTTATTACATTGAAATATTTAATGTAGTATATATAATAGCTATTGAAATTTTTGATTGATTACAATGCTATTTATGAAAATTAGGCAACTTTATTCAATAATGTTCATTGAATACTATGTCTTGGACCACAGTAGGCTCTATTTATGGTTTTTAACTCAGCAAGATAATTTGTATCTTCATTCCTCAGAGATCTTACTATGTCCAGGAAAGTTATGTTGGTCAAAGGTTTCTTGTCAGGTTCCTTCACTGACAATCAACAGTTGTACATAAATAAGAGCACTCACCAACTTTGAAACAGGTCTCCTTTCTTTCCTTGTCCAAGCCCATTAACCTCTAATCTTACTCACACTATACAGTGCATCTTTAATGTCATTCTCTTGTGGAAGCCCTCCTATCCTCTGGCAACTAGATTAATATATCTTGTTACACTACTTATTTCCTACTTATTGTGATCTCCAGAATTAATTATTTGGTGTGTTTAATGTTTGTATTGCCTAGTAGAGTGTATGTTAGCAGAAGGCAGGGCTCATTATAATATACCTCCATATCCCCAGGGCCAAGTGAATGCCTGACTCAGTAATATTGAGTTGATCAAAATTTTCTTTGAGTTTTTCCTTAGAATCTTATCATTGATTAAATAAATTAAAAATTGGTAAAGGAACACAGCTAATACTGTTTTAGTGAACTCTTAATTTGGTAAAAAATTGAAAATTAAAATTATACTGTATCCTTTTTTACAGTAAACCTATTATTAGCATTTGCCATGTTTGCTTTTCTCTCTCCCTCCCTCCTCCTTTTCATATATAATTATAGCGTGTATCTCCAATAAACAGGACACCCTTCAACCAAACCACAATATGGTGATTTCCCTGAGGAACTTAATCCTGATAAAATAGTATTATCTTTCTTAAATCAGTATTTAGATTTATCCCAATAGTTCCTATAATCCTTGATCCAGTCAAGATCATAGATGATTTTTCAAGATGTATTTAGTATATAATTATTATTACTTAATATAATAATTTTACTTGATTTTTGAAACTCAACACAGCTTACTTTTATTTTCAAAAGTGTGGCTTACTTAAAACTTTTGAACTATTTCCGGTTTTCTGTTTATAAATCACCAAATGAACCAATGGCGTGAGGACAGAATTTTTATATGCCTTTATTTACCCTACATAAGTAGGAGTATTTTAAATTTAGGCTGTTAAAAAGCCATTACTAATGGTATAGCATGTCAATATTAAAATATGATTTCAGCAAACAGGACTCTGTATGCTGAGCATTTACATAGTTCTGAAGACAGATTAGAATATTTTTCAATCTTTTTCTCCTTGAATTACTTTCTTCATGAATCTAAGTTTACTTACATACCCTTAAAGAAAATGAAAAAAAAAAATCTGTCAGAAAAGCATATTAAAAAGTACTACATTTTTATATTTTATTTTCAATACCATGGAGCTTTCTGAGAAAAATCAATGTAGAGGAGAGATATAACAAAGACTGTCCAAAGGACTTATCCCTTTTTTTAAGCTCAGCACCATCTTTTTAAAAGCTACAAGAATAAACATTGTTGCATTGAAGAAGTGTCTGTCTGAAGTGTGAATAGATGTTTCAATCTGGGACCATTTCACATTCACTGTGAACAGTTGGATATTATTGAACAGGCTTTGCCCTTTACTAGTAAATCCTGCAGCTAATCTTATTAAGAACCAGTGGAAACGGAAGTTATATAGAAGTCAGAAGTCAGCTCCACAGTAGAAGGTTCAAAGAGGTTTTCTTTTTGTTAAATGCTTTCTCTGTTTATGGAGCTATCTCATTGAATTAGTTTAATTTCAAACATTTTCAAATGTAATAAGATGCAGCCCCACCCCCATGAACACATCCAAAGAAGCAGTTTTGTTAAACACAGGCTAGTTTACCTTGAACATTCTTTAGTTAATAGTAAGGCACTTTGGAAATTCTTTGAAGAACATAGACTGTTTCTTTAAAATGACTTGTCTTTAACTCTGAAATAACTCTGATAGAAGAGGAATGAGAACTGACTCTATATTCTCAATAAATTTTAAAGTACCCTGTTATAAATATCTGAAGCACATGACCTTTGTGATTTTGTCATCAAGTGACTTATGCCAAATTACTAATTGTTGATAAAACCACCCTTATGGCAGAAAGTGAAGAGGAACTAAAAAGCCTCTTGATGAAAGTGAAAGAGGAGAGTGGAAAAGCTGGCGTAAAGCTCAACATTCAGAAAACTAAGATCATGGCATCTGGTCCCATCACTTCATGGGAAATAGATGAGGAAACAGTGGAAACAGTGTCAGATTTTATTTTGGGGGGCTCCAAAATCACTGCAGATGGCGATGGCAGCCATGAAATTAAAAGAAGCTTACTCCTTGGAAGGAAAGTTATGACCAACCTAAATAGCATATTGAAAAGCAGAGATATTACTTTGCCAACAAAGGTCCATCTAGTCAAGGCTATGGTTTTTCCAGTGGTCATGTGTGGATGTGACAGTTGGACTATGAAGAAAGCTGAACGCTGAAGAATTGATGCTTTTGAACTGTGGTGTTGGAGAAGACTCTTGAGAGTCCCTTGGACTGCAAGGAGATCCAGCCAGTCCATTCTAAAGGAGATCAATCCTGGGTGTTCTTTGGAAGGACTGATGCTAAAGCTAAAACTCCAGTACTTTGGCCACCTCATGCGAAGAGTTGACTCATTGGAAAAGACTGATGATGGGAGGGATTGGGGGCAGGAGGAGAAGGAGACAACAGAGGATGAGATGCCTGGATGGCATCACTCACTCGATGGATGCAAGTCTGAGTGAACTCCGGGAGATGGTGATGGACAGGGAGGCCTGGCGTGCTGCAATTCATGGGGTTGCAGAGTCGGACATGACTCTGCAACTGAGCTGAACTGAACTAATTGTTTGGAGATAACAGATTGTAGACTGTTGCTTTGATTGGAGACAAATTATGGTCAGAGATTGTGATTGCCTTTGCCAGTATTGTATTTAACACAAACAGGTTTGCTGTGGTATTTATAATAATTTCACAAGCCAATGGTATACAGGGTAATATGTCCTAAAAAACCAATAAAGAAATAGTATCTCTCAGCAAATACTATATTAATCCTGATATTGTTTCAGGCCAGGGGAGATGACAGCAATAAAACTCAAATTTAGTTATAAGTGTACACTTACTATAAGTTTTTGTGTCTTGGACCGATGGCTTTGCCAACTGGGAGATAACTTTCAACGGCTAGCACAAAAAGAAAAGTTCCTTGTTACTATAGCTTTACTGGGGAATGATGGTGCTGGTGTTGGTGAGCAGGCTAGGATGCTCAGAGGGTCACGACTCCAGGGAACCATGCCTGGCTTGTGCCACCACCAACAGAGAGTGCTTGACACAGGCAGGAACAGATAGATATCCCTTCTCTTCCTGAGGCTGCTGTACAGTTTAATACCACTGCCCACCAAGAGCAGCTTTACTGTGTGTAGGAGCAAGTGTCTCAAGATTTCTGTAGAGCTAGATCAGCAGAGTAGCTTTGCCTGACTAAAGCAGATACTCCTCACAAACTCTCAGTGTTTATAGTCTAAGTGTCCCCTTGCCATGCCTGCTTCTTTACATGTTCTTACTGAGATAAGGCTCCAGGCGGTCTCTTAACAGGTGAGCTACAAGTGCTTATGAAGGACAACGAATAAGATGATGACATCATGACACAGCTTACTTCACTGTTAACCAAAATAACCTTTACTTCTAAAAACAAATTTTTGTTTGTTTTTGTCACATACATGTGGAATAAAACAACTTTATTTGTCATAGACAAATAGATTTAGAATAATATCAAACCAAAACACAACTGTATTCTGATTGTGACTCTGCCACTGGTCATTCTTGTGACTTGGAAATCATTTAACTTTTACAAGCCTTAGTTATATGTTAAGGATAGGCTAGGATGATTCAGTAGGATATAAAGGATTATATTACATTATATTATATAGAATTATATGAAATCCATCTTATGCTCATGACCCTTCACAGCTTCCCCCTTTTCACTCAGAATAAAATAAAACGTACTTAAAACAATCATAGGCCCCCCTGTGATATGCCCGTATTTACTTGTCACAACTTGTCTCTGTCTACTACCCCTACCCCATGCCTATTGCCACTGCTGTGTTTACACCCCTACACTTCTCCAAAACTTTTCTTAAATACTACATTTTTACTGAGGGCCATCTAGTTAAAGAAAGCAGCATCCTTCTTTAAACTTACAGTTGCTGCCATCTATTTCCCAAAATATCCATTGTGTCTGTAATATATGACTAAGAGTAAGACAAAGATGATGACTTAAGTAGTTAATTAACTTGATGATCACTGTCTTACTTCTTAATGTATCATGCAGTGTAAATAGTTGGAAAATCATTGATTTGATCATCAAGAGGGTAACAATTTGAGAAAGAAATACAATAAAGAAGTAGATTGGCAAATTGAGAAAAATTACATAATTGATATATTCAATTTAATTAGGGTTTAAAATTAGAATGGTAGTTGGGATAGGTAATGTTCTTAAAAAATACACATGCATATCCCTAAGAACCTACTTAAATAACCTTTGAACAAATGTTTGTCAGTAAATTGGATGTGATGTCTTGAAATACAGTCTCACTCAGCATTTGGATGAACTATTCTACTTAACCTAAAGTAGTTATTCAAATCTGAAGGTTCTAATAATTCCCTGGGTACGCTGATTTAAGAAATAAATGGATTTACAAATTTATTATTTAAATTACTATAAAATAATATTTTTACAACTTTGAATGTTACACAAAATTTTGTAATTTTTATTTTGTTTGCTGTTGGTTGCTGTTTTGAATTAGTATTGTACATAAAGCTTTACATAAAGTCTTGGGAATTCTCTGGTGCTCCAGTAGGTCCCATGGTTAGGATTCTGTGTTTTCACTGCTGAGGGCCCAGGTTCAATCCCTGGTCAGGGAACTGATATCTCATAAGCTGTGTGGTGTAGTTCCCCCACCCCCCACTGAAAATAAAAGCTTTATGTAAATTCTCATAATTTCCACTGGTCAGGTTACTTCAGGAGGGCAACTGGACTAAAATGTACACATCCAACTAAATTTCACTTCTCTGAACACTTTGAATAGTTACATATCCATCAGCAGCGCGTGGTAATGCTTATTTCCCCATAATTAGTATTTTATGTGGTGAAGTGTATGTTTTTTAAATAATGTGTAACCATAATTAGAAAAAAGACAAGTTGTTACATTTCAGTCTAAGTGTTAAAACTTAAGCTAGTTTTATGTGAAAGTGGGTCAATCCATTAAAGAAAGCTGGTTGAGTAATACAGTGTTTTCACCTGGTTTTCAACTCTCTTTTCCTATCATCAGTCCTCTCCTGCCCTGTACACACACACACACACACACACACACACACACACACACAAACATATATGATTAAAAAAAAAATGCTCCATTCTACTAGAGATTTCACTTGACATTGATTGTACTGGGAATGGGTGAACCTAGGTCTGACAAAATTGCATAATTCCTTGATAATTTGCCTAATAAGAATGATTTTATCTATTATTTTGTTCTCTATTTCTGTTTAAAGTAGGATCACAAAAAATTCTATTAAGCCATTTCAAACTTATGAAGTACTCTATAATTTATCTTATTGTTTATTATTATCACATTTGAAGTCTAGCTTTAAACTCTAGCTCTCTAGATAAAAATGAAACTCACAGAGATGCAGTACCCTCCAAAACAATAATAGCCAAACTCAGAATTCCTCAGAACTTTAAAGATGTGTGTGTATGCCCAGAATCATTAGTTTTAAGATATACATGAATTTTTAGATGGTGGTTAAAATCCCCACGGATTTAAGTAAAAGATATCATTTAACATGCTTGTTAAGAGGTAGCAAAAGCAATAGAATAAAAACAATACTGAATTAAAACTAGAAAAGAGTTGGATATCTGCCAGCTTTGCCTTTTTTTTGTAATTTTGAGGAAAAAGATACCAAGAAGTTAATTATACTGATCTATGCAACCCAGAGAGAAATTGGCCCTTAAATCTAATTCTCCTGACTTGAGTCCAAATACTCTTATTGTATGCCACATACAATGTATTAGTTTATAGAAAAGAGTGTGTATATTATTACATTCTAACCATACAAATCTGTAAAGAGGAGTCATAGATAATTCCAGGTATCATTTTAAAGGATATTTTTTCCAAAAAAGCCAAAAATTAAATAATAATTCCCCAAATTCTCTTTGAGTGTTTTCAAGGACCTCCATTTTGATTGAGAATGTAATGATATTCTCATGGTTTTTAAATCATTTCATACATTTAAATTTTGCTGCCATAAGTATAGCATGTCATTACCTAGAAAATTGTATCAATTACCAAATTTCAATTGATAATATGCTAATACATTTTAATGCCCTAAGGAAAGCTACTTTTTTCATTTCTCTTCCTGATAACAAATAAGCAAGAGTCAAATGGGAAGAAAAAAAAAAAATGTATCCCAGGCATAAATCCTGCTGTAACTCAAAATCAAAGATCTCTTTGAAAGAGTCATTTACCAAAGACCAGAGACTCATCTAGATATGTTATAGTCACAGTCAAGCTGACTATTATATAAGAAATAGTCTAATTTTTTTTTCATTTTTGATTTTACATTGGAGTATAGTTGATTTACCATGTTGTGGTTAGTTTCAGGTATACAGCAAAATGATTTAGTTATATACATATACATATATATGTATATATTCATTTTCAGATTCTTTTCCCATGTAGGTTATTACAAAATATTGAGTAGAGTTCCCTGT
Organism: Ovis canadensis; assembly: GCF_042477335.2. Lineage (NCBI taxonomy): Eukaryota > Metazoa > Chordata > Mammalia > Artiodactyla > Bovidae > Ovis > Ovis canadensis. The sequence goes on from NC_091250.1 coordinate 68,987,255, forward strand.
GCTATACAGTAGGTCCTTTTGATTATCTATTTTAAATATAGTAGTATGTATATGTTAATGCCAACTTCCTAATTTATTCCTTCCCACCCTGCCACCTTTCCCCTTTGGTAACCATAAGTTTGGTTTTTAAGTCTGTGAGTCTGTTTCTGTTTTGTAAGTAAGTCTTTGAATCTTTTTTTTTTTTTTTTAGATTCCACAAATAAGTGATATCGTATGATATTTGTCTTTGTCTTGCTTCACTTAGTCTGACAGTCTCTAGGTCTATCCATGATGGTGAAATGGTATTATTCCATTCTTTTATATAGTTGAGCAATGTTGCATTATATATACATACACACTACATTTTTATCCATTCTTCTGTTGTTGGACATTTACATTACTTCCATGTCTTCACTATTGTAAATTGTGCTGCAATGGTCATTGGGGTGCATGTATGCTTTCAAAATATGATTTTCTTCTGCTATATAGCCAGGAGTGGGATAGCTGAATCATAAGAGAGCTCTACTTTTAGTTTTTTAAGGAACCTCCATACTATTGTCCACAGTGGCTGTATCAATTTATATTCCCATCAAAATGTAGGAGGGTTCCCTTTTGTCTACACTCTTTCTAGCATTTATTGTTGATAGACTTTTAGATGATGGCCATTTTGACTAGTGTGAAATGATACCTCACTATAGTTTTGATTTGCATTTCTCTAGTGATTTTGAGCATCTTTCCATGTGCTCTTTGACTATTTGTATGTCTTCTTTGGAGAAATGTCTATTTAGATCTGTCCATTTTTTAATTGGGTTATTTGGTTTGTTATTGAGCTGCATGAGCTGATCATTTATTTCTGAGATTAATCTCTTGTCAGTCACATCATTTACAAATACTTTCTTCTATTCTGTGGGTTGTCTTTTCATTTTGTTTATGGTTTTCTTTGCTATTCAAAGGGCTTCCCTGATAGCTCAGTTGGTAAAGAATCCACTTTCAATGCAGGAGACATGGTTCAATTCCTGGGTTGGAAAGATCTGCTGGAGAAGAATCAGGCTATCCACTCCAGTATTCTTGAGCTTCCCTAGTGGTTCAGCTGGTAAAGAATCTGCCTGCAATGCAGGGGACCTGGGTTTGATCCCTAGGTTGGGAAGATCCCCTGGAGAAGGGCAAGGCTATCTACTCCACTATTCTGGCCTGAGAATTCCTTGGACTGTATGGTCCATGGGGTCACAAAGAGTTGGACACGACTGAGCAACTTTCACTTCACTTGCTATTCAAAAGCTTTTAAGTTTAACTAGGGCCCATTTGTTTATTTTTGTTTTTATTTTTATTAGTCTAGTTGTACATGTGTGCTAAGTCACTAAGTTGTGTCCAACCTACTGAGATCCTATGACTGTAGCCTCCAAGTTCCTCTGTGTATGGGGATTTCACAGCCAAGAATACTAGAGTGGATTGCTATTTCCTTTTACAAGGGATTTTCCCAACCCAGGCATCAAACCCCATCTCTTGCATTGGTAGGTGTGTTCTCTACCACTGAGCCTCCAGGAAAGAACTTATTTACTCTAGTTTTATATTTAGATCTTTAAGCCATTTTGAGTTTAATTTTGTGTATAGTGATAGAGAATGTTCTAGTTTCATTAATGTTTTAATCCACTATCATCTCTGTGAAAATAAGTCTTTGACCGAGTGGGCCATAAGCATTCTTCTTTCTGGAGGTGTGACAAACTAGAATTTATTATAGAATGAATTTAAAAAATAACATTCAGTTTTTGACATACATAATCATTGTGATGACTATAAATGTGAGAATTATAGAATGTTAGAAGATATTTTCCCCAAAAAAAGCTTTCTTATGTCTTCCAAACTGGAAGAGTCTTGTGCAGTGATGATACCCTTTATACCCATGACATTGAGGCCTTGAAGTTATACCACTGTATAGAATAGAAATTTCTAATATGAGGGGAAAAAAAATTAAAGCACTTACTTTCCCTACCCTTGAGAAATGATGCCAAGAATGACAGATAAAAACAATCAGAAATAATTACATATTTTTTTCTTTTAAAACTTTTGTTTGGTAAGCAGAGTATATAGTACATATTGGAGATAAGAGGAAGGACAGAAGAAGACATGACTTTTTTTAAGGTGGTAGAGCAATAAACCCTTGAGTCTTCCTTGAATGAAGCTGAAATGCAGGAAAAATGACGTGCTAAAATTCTTTGGACCCGAGGTTAAATTTCCCCAAGTTACCTTCAGGCTTCATGAGCCACAGATGCTCAGTTGCCAGGCAGTTACTTTGTATGGGGCCCTTTTGTCAAAGAGTATCACCTTGCAAAGTTGGGAGAAAACTGCTCAACAGGGATAGATGGAGCAGTGGGAAGATTTCCCCAGAGTGAGTCAGGGGAAACCATAATGGATCAAAATCAGCTGGAGGAAATCACTGAGCTCTCCCTGAGCCATAAGCCATGTTTACTGCAGATCCCAGCCATGCCTATGGCATATCAGATAGCAAGTGCATGAAAGCAGTCAAGGTCAGTTAAGCCATAGATCATGGAATAAACCTCCTCTGCTGTTTTCTTCTAATTAAAAATAAAAGGAAAGAGGAAGCAAGCTGACCTTTTATTTTTTTAATTTAAATTTATTTATTTTAATTGGAGGCTAATTACTTTACAATAGTGTATTGGTTTTGCCATACATCAACATGACTCTGCCACAGGTGTACACATGTTCCTCATCCTGAAGCCCTCTCCCACCTCCCTTCCAGGGATGCTTGGGGCTGGTGCACTGGGATGACTTTTTTAAATCCACACAAGATTTAGCAAGAGTTAGGGCACTGTATACCTGAACCTTGGTTACAATCCTTTCCTTTCCACTATGTTTCAGGTGTGACTCTAGTCAGACTATGTAAATAATTTATTACAGATTATCTGTAAATGATTTACTTTAAATTTCTATATTTTCTTTTCAAATTTGTTAGGGATGAAAAGAAATGTTAAACATAAAACTCTTGTTCTTGTCAGTATTCAGATTATTTAAGAAAAGCTAAAAAGCAAAAATAAAAATGCAAAGTGACATGTTCATAAACACAATAATAAAATAAACTTAAGAGAGGGTATAGTGTAATTATTTAACATGAAACACAAAATGGATGTTATTATTTTGATATAAGAATATTCTATTAACATTTTGAAGTTTACTATATAAGGCAATTTAGGGAGATTATCTTTAATATATACCTTAATATATTTGTTTATTTATACAACTAGATATAGTATACTAGAAAATCTATTATGCAGTGAGAGTATTGTTGATGTTATTTTCTAAGTCAAGTCTGCCTCCTTTGTGACCCCAAGGACTGTAGCCCGCTGGGCTCCTCTGTCTATGAGATTTCCCAGGCAAGAATTCTGGAGGGGATTGCCATTTCCTTCTCCAGAGGATTTTCCCAACTCAGGGACTGAGCCCATGTCTCCTGCATTGGCAGGTGGATTCTTCACCACTGAGTCACCTGGGAAGCCCAGTGAGAGAAAACAAGCAAATAAAATAAAAGTCCAGTCCTCATAAAGCTAACAGTGTAAATTTAAGGGAGCATAAATACAATAAACAAGCCAAATAAAAATTTAATAATATTACCGTGTTTCGGGAGAATCATGATAGAAGAATGTCACAAACAAAATGCTTAGTCATAAATAAGTCTGGGAGAATTTTATATACTAATAATGAATATTAGAACAAAAGAGAGTTTTGAAACAAAAGTTGTGAGAAATTAAACTGCGAATACTGATAATGGCTAGACTTTTCAGTGTGTTATTGTGTTAGTTACTGTGCTGTGTAGTTTGGATTTTGTGTAATAGGTAGCATAGGACTACTGAAAAGTTCCAAATATGAGAGTGACATATTTAAAGTTTTTCTTTAGGAAGAAAAATCTAGCAAGACCAACAGAGAGGTAGTAGAAACCTATACAAATTACCTGAGTCCTGTAATTCAGATATAGTTGCATAGCAATGTAAGGTTTAGGTAAAGGTCTTAGGGTATTTAGCTTTACCAGGAAGCCCTGACAAAAAAATTGCTGCAGAAGGGACTTTCTCATTGACCCCAGTTCTTTCAGGGGTGCCTAAAGTTTTGGCAGAAGAGTGAAAACATGATAAATAAGCAACCTAGTAGTTTTCCTATTTATTATTTAATTTCATTCACTCATTAACTTAGTTCACTCTCACAATCTTTTTTTGAGTATCCATAATGTACTGGGAATATTGTGCATGGTAAGTACACATAATTAGTAAAACATGATATTCTGTACTAGAGGTACAGAATTCACACAATGTTTCTTCAGTGGGATCAAGAAAGAAGAGAAGTATGCATAGAAGCAAGAGGCAGAGATAAGACTGATTCACTGTGCCTCTAGGAAGGGAAGAAAAGCAAGATCCTTATCCCCTAAAAAAAAAAAAAAAGAGTAAAAACATAGCAAAGGCAGAAGGGATAAACATAACTCCTGGGGAAAAATAATCAGGTGGGTGGAAAACCAAGATTGTAGGAGAGGGCATTACAAGTGAAGGGAATCACAGGGGCAAATGTTTGTATTTCAAATGTGACAGGATATTGGGTTTGTTTAGGAAAAATGTTGAAGAAATGGAAAATAAAACTTCAAAGAAATTATTAGTAATGCATGATGGCTAACTCCTCCCTAACAAACCCAAACACAATGAAGTAAAAATTTTCCCATGTCTATGTAAGTAAAGGCCTTCAACCTACACTTGAAAGTATAAAGACTAGGCCATGAAGAGGTATATTAGGCATGAAAATTTAAATGTGAGACTTAATCATGTAGAGAAGAAGCAGAAAATGTCTAGAATCAAGTATTTTTAAATTATTGCCTTCCTCCCACTGTCAAAAAGGCTGGAATAAAATGATGTGAAACTTCTAATTAAACTTGGCAATAAACAAGCTATATCTCATTTTATATTATTATATTTTATTTTCATTTTTTAACTCAAAAAAATGCCAACATCTGCTGGATCATCAAAAAACCAAGAGAGTTCCAGAAAAACATCTATTTCTGCTTTATTGACTATGCCAACGCCTTTGACTGTGTGGATCTCAATAAACTGTGGAAAATTCTGAAAGAGATGGTAATACCTAACCATCTGATCTATCTCTTGAGAAACCTGAGGAAGCAACAGTTAGAACTGGACATGGAACAACAGACTAGTTCTGTAAAGGAAAAGGAGTACATCAAGGCTGTATATTGTCACCCTGCTTATTTAACTTATACGCAGAGTACGCATGAGAAATGCTGGGCTGGAGGAAGAACAAGCGGGAATCAAGATTGCTGGGAGAAATATCAATAAGCTCAGATATGCAGGTGACACCACCCTTATGGCAGAAAGTGAAGAGGAACTAAAAAGCTTCTTGATGAAAGTGAAAGAAGACAGTGAAAAAGTTGGCTTAAAGCTCAACACTCAGAAAACTAAGATCATGTCATCCAGTCCCATCACTTTGTGGCAAATAGATGGGGAAACAGTGGAAACAGTGGCTGACTTTATTTTGGGGGCTCTAAAATCACATGAAATTAAAAGACACCTACTCCTTGGAAGGAAAGTTATTATCAACCTAGATAGCATATTAAAAAGCAGAGACATTACTTTGCCAACAAAGGTCCATCTAGTCAAGGCTATGGATTTTCCAGTGGTCATGTATGGATGTGGGAGTTGGACTATAGAGAAAGCTGAGTGCCGAAGAATTGATTCTTTTGAACTGTGGTGTTGGAGAAGACTCTTGACAGTCCCTTGGACTGCAAGGAGACCCAACCAGTCCATTGAAAAGGAGATCAGTCCTGTAAGTTCATTGAAAGGACTGATGTTGAAGCTGAAAGTCCAATACTTGGGCCACCTGATGTGAAGAACTGACTAATTTGAAAAGACCCTGATGCTGGGAAAAATGAAGGCAGCAGAAGGGGACGACTGAGAATGAGATGGTTGGATGGCATCACCGACTCAATGGGCATGGGTTTGGGTGGACTCCGGGAGTTGGTGATGGACGGGATCCCTGGCGTGTTGCGGTTCATGGAGTCACAAAGAGTCGGACACGACTGAGCAAGTGAACTGAACTGAATTCAAAAAAAATATTGAGATTATTACTATTTTATTTTCTAAATGTACCTCTATGTTTATTTGTTATATTACCTTTTTTATTGTAAATGTACCCCCTTTAAAATTTATACTTCAGCCCAGAATTTTCACATGATGGCAAAATAGGAAGACACTAAACTCACCTCTTTTCACAGGCATGCCAACATTACAAGCTACTTACAGAGCCATTTTCTGTGAGAATGACCTGAAGACTCACAGGAAAATATTTCTGCAACTAAAGATATAAACAAAGTGCTACTACAGGATAAGTAGGATGGGCAGAGATGCAGTATAATTAGGACCCATAGTCCTGGGTTACTGACCCACAAAGAGTGGAATATTACAAACACAGAGATCCTTCCAGAGGAGCAAGGGGTCCAGGCCCTATATTGGGGTCCCTTGCTTGGGGATCCTGCACCAAGAAGTCAAACCCACAGAATGTCTGGCTTTGAAACCCACTGGGGCTTATGTTCAGTACAGCAATAGGGCTATAGGAAACAGATCACCCTTAAGGGCATGCCCACAATTTCACATGGCATGAATCCCACTGCAGAGGCATTAGTTTAAAAGGATCCTGGGCCAGATCAACTTGCTTATCTTGGAGAGCCTTCTGTAAAGGTAGGAGGCAGTTAAGTTAGGACTCCCACTGAGTACAGAGATGCTGGTGGCAACCATTTTGGGGAGGTTGTTTTACTGCAGTGATCCTGTTGCTGGCAAGGGCCACATTGGAATCCTCCCTCTAATCTGTTAATGCCAAGGACCTGACCCCATTCAGTAGTGGGCCAGCATTGATAAACCTTTAGCTGGGCACATCTGGCTAAGAAAAAGAAAGTAAGAATCCAAAAGATAAAATCAGCAAAGAAAGAGTAGTGTCAAATGACAGCACATAAATAGGATTACAGGAGATAAATATAAATATTTTCACACAAGTAAAATGGACAAATTCCTAGAAATGTACAATCTTCCATGACTGAATGAAGGACAAATAGAAAGTATGAACAGCCCATTTACAGTAATGAAATGGAATCAGTGATGAAGTAACCCCCCACAAACAAAAGTCCAGAACCAGATGGCTTCACATGGGAATTCTACCAAACATTTATAGAAAAATCATCAAAACTCTTCCAAAAAATTGCAGAAGTAACTCATCCCAACTCACTTGACGAGGTCAGTATCACACTCCTACCAAAATGAAATACAGGCTAATCTCACTGATGAACATAGATGCAAAATTTCTTAAAGAAAAATTAGCAGCCAAATTTAACAATGTGTTAAAGGATCATACACCATGGTCTAGTGGAATGTACCATAGAGATGCAAGGGTGTTTCAATATTTACTATCAGTGTCTTTCATCAGAGTAACAAACTGAAGAATAAGAATCATATGATCATATGGTCATCTCAATAGATGCAGAAAAATCTTTTGAGAAAATTTAACATCAACTTATAAAATCTCTCAACAAAGTGGGTCTAAAGGGAACATATTTCAACATAATAAGAGCCATATATGATAAATTTATAGCCAATATTATACTTAATGATAAAAAGCTGAAAGTATTGGATTGGCCAAAAGATTAGCTCAGCTTTTTTTTTTTTTTGTAAGGTCTTGACTAACACAATATTTCTCTAAAATCAGGAATCAGACAAAGATGCCCACTCTTACCGATTTTATACAACATAGTATTGGAATTACTAGATAGTAATCAGGGAAGATAAAACGAATCCAAACTGGTAATGAAGAAGTAAAATTGTAAGAGTCTGCAGATGACATAATATAATAAATGTGTGTTGTGTGTTAGTCGCTCAGTCATGCCTGACTCTGAGACCGCATGCACTGCAGCCCACCAGGCTCCTCTGTCCATGGAATTCTCCAGGCAAAAATACTGAAGTGGGTTGGTTGCCATTTCCTTCTCCACGGTGTCTTCCTGACCCTGTGATCAAAGCCAGGTGTCCTGCACTGCAGGCAGATGCTTTACCATCTGAGCTACTAGGGAAGCCCCTAATAAAACTATTACAACTATGAAATTCAGTAAAATTTCAAAATATAAATTTACTACACAGAAATCTGTTATTTTCTATGTAACAACAGCAAACTCTCAGAAAAAGAATATTAAAAATTCCTTTATAATCGTGCCAAAAAGAATTAACTACCTAGGTGTAAATCTCACCAAGGAAATGAAAGACTTATACTCTGAAAACTATAGACATTAATGAAAGAAATTGAAGATGACATAAGTAAATGGAAACATACATTCCGTGTGGATTAAGAGAACTGATATTATTAAATGACCATACTCCAAGGCAATCCCCCAATTCACTGTAATCTCTATCAAAATACCAATAGGGTTTTTCATGGAATTAGAATAAATAATCTTAAAATCTTCATGGAATTACATAAGACTCTTAATAGCCAAAACAAACCTGAAAACAAAGGATAAAGCTGGAGATATCATGCACCCCGTCTTCAAACTTTAAAGTTATCAAAATAGTATGGTGCTGGCACAAAAACAAACACATAAATTAAAGGAAAATAATAGAGAACACAAAATTAAGCCCACCTTTATATGGGCATCTATAACAAAGGAGTTAGGCATATACGATGGAAGAAAGATAGCTTCTTCAGCAAGTGCTATTGGGAAAACTGGACAGTTAGATGCAGGAGACTCAACCTGGACCACTTTTTTACCCAACATGCAAAAGTAAATTCAAAATGAATTAAAGACTTAAATGTAAGACCTGAAATCATAAAAATCCTAGAAGAAAAAATAAGCAATACACTCTTTGACACTGTTCTTAGCAATATTTCGTGGGGGGATACATCTCCTTGGGTAAGTAAAACAAAGGCAGAAATAAACAAATGTGACTATCAGTTTAGTTCAATCGCTCAGTTGTGCCCGGCTCTTTGCGAATCCATGGACTGCAGCATGCCAGGCTTCCCTGTCCATCACCAACTCCTGGAGCTTACTCAAACTCATGTCCATCACATTGGTTACGTGACTGTATCAAACAGTGAAGGAGACCAAGGAAATGGAAAAGCAGTCTATTGGATAGGAGAATATATATCATTTATAAATGATATATTCAATAAGTGGTTAATAAATAAAATGCACAATATCCATACAGAACACTTGTATGAACATTTTTCCAAAGAAGACATACGAATGTGTATATGCACACATCTTTATACACTACATACAAAATGGAATGTTACTCAGCCACAAAAAATGATGTTTTGCCATTTGCAACGACATGAGTGAATCCAGTTTAAACAGACTTCCTCTTTTTCATTTTTTAGAAAGCCTTTGTTGAGTTTGTTAAAATATCATTTCTGGTTTCTTTTTTTGTTTTTTAAGTCTTGGTTTTATGGCTGCTAGGTATGTGAGATCCCCAATCAGGGATCAAACACACACCCTCTGTATTAGAAGGTAAAGTCTTAACCACTGAACCTCCAGGGGAATAAGTCCCTAGATTTATTTTCTTACTTGAGTAAGATAACAAAAATGTAAGAGAGCAAACTCAACTCATTCTGAACATTAATCAATATACCATCTGATGTAGAATAAACCCCGTTAAACACATGTTGTTCTTTCTAACCTGAAAATGCATGGTGCCTACCTAATTCCATACTAAATTATAACTAAAGGGGTTAACCTGTCTTGGTAGATGCTGATCAAATATTCTTATATTTAATTACAACTTGTAAGGGATATTAGAGACCTCCACACAAATGCAGCATACGTAGATATATCGGTATTTTGTTTAAAATGTTTAATGCAGTTGATTTGCTTTTCATTTGCTGAATTTTGCTTTTGGCTACAGTCTTTCAGTTTCCTTAAGAATCCCACCATGAATTAAGTGTGTAGTTTCTGCTACTAGAACCTAAATTTGAGGAGCAGATGGAATTTGTAGCACACTTGTGCTTTGCTCATGAGTGAGGATTCATGTTGACAGGGAAAATGAAAGATAAATTACCAGGAATTCCTGCTGTAAATTTAACTTTTGATATGGTCTTTGGTAAGTCACCTAACCTCACTAGGAGTCACTGTCTAAAGGGGTGAAGTCAAGAGGGAAAGGTATTGGTTTTCTATCTCTCGGATGCAGGATGTGAAATAATAATTGAGGTTTTTGAATAGAGGTAGGAAGAGGCTATTTCATTACAAGTAAAGAAAGCAAATTTCTGTGAGTTTGTAATATTAATCTACCCTATGAAAATCAAAGCTTTTATTTTCTTCTCAGAACATGTATACCTCAATTATACTGCAATTAATATAAAAAGCCCAAGTTTTCTATGAAAATATTTTAAAAAGTCAGTTTTAGCTTGAATGTTAGAAATAAAAGAAACTTCAGAGTTAGTGGTTTTCTTTGCCACATAATGTCCCTTCTAAAATAAAGTTTTTTTCTGTAATTTAATATTTAATTCAGGTAAAATAAGGTTTGTCTCACTTGCTTTAGAAACATGAGAAAGAACCCCATGACTTTGCTTCCCTTGTGATCTCTAGTTGTAGCTCCAGATACATTTTTGGGTACAAATATGGATGTAATTAATTGGAGATTTGAGAAAGGAAGCATTTTCTGAATCAATATTGACATATATGTAAACTATTTAACACCATTTTACCATTTTACCCTGAATTCATCTTAAATAGAATTAAGCTATTTTGCAAAGAAGATAACATTTGCTTATTGGTCACTCATTTTCTGCTTTGTATTCCTTATCTCTCTCCTTCTTAATTCTAAAATACTCAACGGTTTCTTTGTTTCTTAACTCATTTCTATTATTTCCTTCTTCCTTTCTCCTAAAAAAAATCCTCCCATCAATGCCATCATTCTTGGTGGAAGTAGAAAATATAAATTTCGTGATTTCTCCTTGAGGCCTAGCCATAGGAATGAAGTAGAATTCTTGGACAGATAACAGATAGAAGCATAATTTTTTTCTCAATATTTGCTCAGTACAAAAAATGAGTGAGTAGCTTGGAGAGGAAGGAAAAAAGAGAGGATGCATGGGTGATGTTTGGTATCCTGCAAATTTTATTTCATTGTTGATTGATTGCTATGTTTTCAAATATGACTATTGGTGTTTTGAACAGCAACCTTTACAAGTGGCCACTGTACAAATTAAGGAAAGGGAAATTAATCTCCTTATTGAAAGGGCAAGAAATAAAAATCCTCAATGATACAAAACCTAAAAGTGACAACTGCCATTACAGAACAAAAAATTATTTATTTCTAGTAAATCTCAGTGTGAGGATTTTGGATCACACATAATCTTTTCAATTAAATCAAATCCCTTATAAGTATACAGTGGAGGTGATGAATAGATTCAAGGGATTAGATCTGGTGGACAGAATGCCTGAAGAACTATGGACTAGAAATCAGTTCAAGAAAATTGGAGATACCAAGGGAGCATTTCATGTAAAAATGGGCACAATAAAAGACAGAAATGGCAAGGACATAACAGAAGTAGAAGAGCTTAAGAAGAGGTGGCAAGAATACACAGAAGAACTATACTAGAAATGTATTAGTGACCCTGATAACCATTATGGTGTGGTCACTCACCTAGAGCCGGACATTCAGGAGTGTTAAGCTAAGTGGTCCTTAGGAAGCATTACTATGATCAAAGCTAATGGAGGTGATGGAATTCCAGTTGAGCTATTTCAAGTCATAAGAGATGATGCTGTTAAAGGGCTGCACTCTATATGCCAGCAAATTTAGAAAACTCAGCAGTGGCCACAGGAGTGGAACAATTATTTTTTTATTAGGTCCCAAAGAAAGGCAAAGCCAAAGAATGTATAAAATACATTACAATTAGTTTCATTTCACATGCTAGCAAGGTAGTTCTCAAAATCCTTCAAGCTAGGCTTCAGCAGTATGTGAACTGAGAACTTCCAGATGTACAATCTGTATTTTGAAAAGGCAGAGAGACTAAAGATCAAAATGCCAGCATCCAATGGGTCATAGAAAAAGCAAGGCAATTCCAAGCAGAAAAATATCTGCTTCATTGAATATGCTAAAGCTTTTGATTATGTGATTCATAACAAACAATGAAAACTTCTTACAGAGATGAGAATAACAGACTACCTTACCTGCCTCCTGAGAAACCTGTATGCTAGTCAAGAAGCTGCAGTTAGAACTGGACATGCAACAACTGACTGGTTTAAAATTGGGAAAGGAGTACGTCAAGACTGTATATTGTCACCCTGCTTATCGAACTTATTTGCAGAGTACGTTGTGCTGGGCTGGATACATCACAAGCTGAAATCAAGGTTGCTGGGAGAAATATAAACAACCTCAGATATGTGGATGATACCACTCTAATGGCAGAAAGTGAAGAGGAACTAAAGAGCCTCTTGATGAGTTTGAAAGAGAAGAGTGAAAAAGCTGGCTTAAAACTCAACATTTGAAAAACTAATACCAGGGTATCTGGTCCCATCACTTCAGGTGGGTAAAAAGTGAAAATAGTGATAGATTTTATTTTCTTGGGCTCCTTAATCACTGGGGATGATGAATGCAACCATAAAATTAAAAGAAGCTTACTCCTTGGAAGTAAGGCTATGACAAACCTAGACAGCATATTAGAAAGTAGAGACATCACTTTGCCAACAAAGGTCTGTATAGTCATAGCTATGGTTTTTCCAGTAGTCATGTGTGTATGTGAGAGTTGGATCATAAAGAATGATGAGCACTGAAGAACTGATGGTTTTTAATTATGTGCTGAAATAGATGCTTGAGAGTCCCTTGGAGATCAAATCAATCAATCCTAAAGGAAATCAACTCTGAATATCCGTTTGAAGGACTGGTTCTGAAGCTTCAATACTTTAACCCGATGTGAAGACCTGATTCATTGGAAAAGACTCTGATGCTGGGAAAGATTGAGGGCAGGAGGAGAAGCGGGTGACAGAGGATGAGATAGTTGGATGGTATCACCTACTCAGTGCACATAAGTTTGAGCAACCCCTGGGAGATAGTAAGAACAGAGAAGCCTATTGTGCTTCAGTCCATGGGATTGCAAAGAGTTGAGCATGACTTAGTGATTGAACAACAACAATATTTTCAGTAACAGACAAATACACTAATTATGACAATTGTTACCATCTACTGAGAAAAACATAGCAATAAAAATATGAGCATGCTGATATAAAATGGAATGAATGTCTAAGTGAATACGTTTTTGTACTTAATGAGTTTTGAAATTTAGTTATAACAATGTATTTGATTTTTTATTTATTGTTAAAATTAAAGGAATACTTGTATTTTATGGAAATTAATGTTATATATAAGCAACTATCTTTAAGGTTTATATTTCTAAACCTTTACACTTTATGCTGTTACATATTTATTCTTACTGTGGCATACTCTGGTCTTTTATTCTAAAGATTAATGTTTGTTGTTTGTTTTTTTTTTTAGTTATTTATTTTTTTAATTTTAAAATCTTTCATTCTTATAGGCGTTCCCAAACATGAACCCCCCTCCCACCTCCCTCCCCATAACATCTCTGTGGGTCATCCCCATGCACCAGCCCCAAGCATGCTGTATCCTGCATCAGACATAGACTGGCAATTCAATTCTTACATGATAGTATACATGTTAGAATGCCATTCTCCCAAATCATCCCACTCTCTCCCTCTCCCTCTGAGTCCAAAAGTCCGTTATACACATCTGTGTCTTTTTTCCTGTCTTGCCTGCAGGGTCGTCATTGCCATCTTTCTAAATTCCATATATATGTGTTAGTATACTGTATTGGTGTTTTTCTTTCTGGCTTACTTCACTCTGTATAATCGGCTCCAGTTTCATCCATCTCATCAGAACTGATTCAAATGAATTCTTTTTAACGGCTGAGTAATACTCCATTGTGTATATGTACCACAGCTTTCTTATCCATTCATCTGCTGATGGACATCTAGGTTGTTTCCATGCCCTGGCTATTATAAACAGTGCTGCAATGAACATTGGGGTACATATGTCTCTTTCAATTCTGGTTTCCTCGGTGTGTATGCCCAGCAGTGGGATTGCTGGGTCATACGGTAGTTCTATTTGCAATTTTTTAAGGAATCTCCACACTGTTCTCCATAGTGGCTGTACTAGTTTGCATTCCCACCAACAGTGTAGGAGGGTTCCCTTTTCTCCACACCCTCTCCAGCATTTATTGCTTGCAGATTTTTGGATCGCAGTCATTCTGACTGGTGTGAAGTGGTACCTCATTGTGGTTTTGATTTGCATTTCTCTAATAATGAGTGATGTTGAGCATCTTTTCATGTGTTTGTTAGCCATCCGTATGTCTTCTTTGGAGAAATGTCTATTTAGTTCTTTGGCCCATTTTTTGATTGGGTCATTTATTTTTCTGGAATTGAGCTGCATAAGTTGCTTGTATATTTTTGAGATTAGTTGTTTGTCAGTTGCTTCATTTGCTATTATTTTCTTCTATTCACAAGGCTGTCTTTTCACCTTGCTTATGATAAAAACTCTCCAGAAAGCAGGAATAGAAGGAACATATCTCAACATAATAAAAGCTATATATGACAAACCCGCAGCAAACATTATCCTCAATGGTGAAAAATTGAAAGCTTTCCCCTAAAGTCAGGAACAAGACAAGGATGTCCACTTTCACTGCTACTATTCAACATAGTTCTGGAAGTTTTGGCCACAGCAATCAGAGCAGAAAAAGAAATAAAAGGAATCCAAATTGGAAAAGAAGAAGTAAAACTCTCACTGTTTGCAGATGACATGATCCTCTACATGGAAAACCCTAAAGACTCCACCAGAAAATTACTAGAGCTCATCAATGAATATAGTAAAGTTGCAGGATATAAAATCAACACACAGAAATCCCTTGTATTCCTATACACTAATAATGAGAAAGTAGAAAAAGAAATTAAGGAAACAATTCCATTCACCGTTGCAACGAAAAGAATAAACTACTTAGGAATATATCTACCTAAAGAAACTAAAGACCTATATATAGAAAAATATAAAACACTGATGAAAGAAATCAAAGAGGACACTAGATGGACACAAAGATGGAGAAATATACCATGTTCATGGATCGGAAGAATCAATATAGTGAAAATGAGTATACTACCCAAAGCAATTTACAAATTCAATGCAATCCCTATCAAGCTACCAGCCATATTTTTCACAGAACTAGAACAAATAATTTCAAGATTTGTATGGAAATACAAAAAACCTCGAATTGCCAAAGCAATCTTGAGAAAGAAGAATGGAACTGGAGGAATCAATTTGCCTGACTTCAGGCTCTACTACAAAGCCACAGTCATCAAAACAGTATGGTACTGGCACAAAGACAGACATATAGATCAGTGGAACAAAATAGAAAGCCCAGAGATAAATCCACTCACATATGGACACCTTATCTTTGACAAAGGAGGCAAGAATATACAATGGAGTAAAGACAATCTCTTTAACAAGTGGTGCTGGGAAAACTGGTCAACCACTTGTAAAAGAATGAAACTAGATCACTTTCTAACACCACACACAAAAATAAACGCAAAATGGATTAAAGTTCTAAATGTAAGACCAGAAACTATAAAACTCCTAGAGGAGAACATAGGCAAAACACTCTCAGACATAAATCACAGCAGGATCTTCTATGACCCACCTCCCAGAATTCTGGAAATAAAAGCAAAAATAAACAAATGGGATCTAATTAAAATTAAAAGCTTCTGCACAACAAAGGAAAATATAAGCAAGGTGAAAAGATTATCATGATAAAGATGACTGGCTTCTGAGCCTTGAAGGCTTGTTCCAGTTTATAGAACAAAGCTGTTTTCATGCCTCTAGAACACTGTATTATTTTGCATTTTTATACCATGTTTAGAATTTTACCAAAAACTTTCAGAGGATGATTTCAAAGTGTTTCACTACATGGTTATTCCTCATATAATATAACTAGCCAAATGCAAGTTAGGATTTGGTTTTCTAAAATTACAAAACTACTACTGAATATATTTCAAATAATATATACTTTGAGGAATAGAAATAGAAATAGAAAAATATAAATATAAAAATAAATAGATATAAAAAGAGGTATAGAGTTTTTTCATATATGAAAGTTACCTAATATTTGTGTACTTTTCACAAAACTTTATTGAAATTATAATTTAATTTTTAAATGTAAATAATTATGTAATGTAAAAATGTAAATAAAATAAATAACTATGTAAATGATTCTCTACTCTGCTTGTTTCACTTACCATTACTGAACTTCCTCATTGTATTGTTTTAAAATCTATGTATAGTCATTTTATTAATGAGAAAAATCTCAATATATGAAGAAAATAATGAAACTATATCATTTCATTAAGATGTAATATGCCTCTGATTTTTTATTATTTTGCAAATTATGTTAAAATAACATATATTGTATATGAATACTTTTTATACTCATTGGAAATATTTTTAGAATTTATATATGTCTTAGTCTTAGTCTTAATGTCTAGAAAAAAGAAATCTGCATAACTTAGGTGATGTTTTAATGAAGGTATAATCTTCCCAGGCAGCAAATGAGAGGAATTGGAGGCGATGCTGAGAGTTATGGTAAATAAACAGGGTGATACACTACTTCAAATGAAGCTATAGCTAAGTTTTGATTATATGGTACATTCTGAATAGGACATACAGAACCAGTCACTAGGTCTTGAAATAGTTCATCAAGAGGAGAAAGAAGATTTTTTCTTTGCCCTGTCTAAGTATTTATTTTGTGAACTGTTCATTTCCCCATGTTTCCATGGCTATATCAGCTAGTCCTTCTGAGAGAAGCCCAGGAATCCATGTCTCATGCTCTCTGGTGTACAATTTTATTAGAATCCAGAAGTGGTTCATGCCAGATCAATCTGGAACTTACTGATTAGGTGCTGGGATTCATTATGTTGCTTTCACCATAGTAGGTATCACAGAAGCCATGCAAGGGATCTAGCACTCACATGATGCAGCTAAGGTAAGTAACTCTGCTATGAGACAAGCTAGTAACCAGAGATGAGGGAAAGAGTCTCAAACAGCCTATGAGTGTATTGATACTTAGCAAATGAATCTGACATCAAATATACACTGGTCCTAAAACACATCTGATAAAACTTTTGACTCTTAATACAAACTGACATATTTCTTTTAAAAATGTAGATTTTTCTCTACATATATAAGTAATAAATAAATGTATTCAGCATTTTTATTAAATCAGTCCATTTATTTCTAGATCAACCAAAAATTTTCCTAAATAGCATTGTTTAATTAAATTTGCATTTTTATTACTGCTGCTGCTGCTGCTGTTGCTAAGTCACTTCAGTCGTGTTCAACTCTGTGTGACCCCATAGATGGCAGCCCACCAGGCTCCCCTGTCCCTGGGATTTAAAAGTATTCATGTTTATTCATGTGGACTTTTGACTGCTCCACATCTATATAAATATTTCCCTAAATTATTTAAATATGCTTTTCCTGTCAGTCTGAAAAATATAAAATTAAAACCAAAGGAAAATATTCAAACAACACAGATCTATTTAAATCAACTTTCATTTCTCTTCAAATCAAATTTCACCAGAGTTTTATATAAATATCAAATACAATAACAACAAGCATAATTAAATATTACACCCTTAGGATTATGTTTTAAAAAAATGTATAATGACAATATGAAAAATTTCACTACTATCAAAACACTCAAAAAAATAAGCAACTGGAAAGTCCAACCATGTTCTTGAATTGCAGTACTCAACATAATAAAGATGGTGCCATTTTAAAAAATTTAATATATAAACTTGTATTAAAAATAAATTCCAAAAGCCAGAAACTTCATGGTGGCATTGTAAACAGCCACCAAATCTCAGTGGCTTCCAATAATAATCATTTATTTCATACTCATAAGTTGGTAGATAGGTTGTGGTTTTGTTGCTCTCAGCTGGTCTTAGCTCACTAGATTGAATTTAAGACCTCAAATATATCTAGGAGTCTTTTTCCTAGACCTAGGCTGAAGGAACCAAGGCTGCCTAAGTTATATCTTCACAAAGTAGACATTAAAACCTCAAGAAAGGTCTCATAAGACTTGAGTCAGAACTTGCTCTCTCTTACTTCTATGTACAGTCATGCAATTATATAAAGTTATACAACCAAGCTTAATGATGGGAGATTTTACTTCACTCACAGTAAATAATGAGAAAGGCAGAGACAGAAGGAAGAACTGTGAGCAAATATATTCTTCAACACATAACTTCTTTATCCTTTGTGTTCTTCTTACCTTTTTGGTTTAACTTTAATCACCTCTCATATTTTTCTTTATTTCTAAAGCTTGCAAAAGCTTATTCTTGCCCCTAAAACATTATACATGTTTTCTGCTCTGTACCAAGTCCATGTTTTCTATCTGCTGGTTATTTTTCAGGTTTCTACTGATTATCATTTTATTATTACTAGCCTTACTAATGGCCAATATTCTTATATGATTTTGTTGTCTTATTTCATAGCTAATATCATGACAGCATTTAAGTTATTTATCAATAGTAATAATTTGTTTAATGTTATCATTATTGCTATAATGACAGCAATGATAGCAAAATGAAATGTTTACATCCCTTGAGCTTATCTCAAATTCTACCATAAAGTGAGTTCTCAGTAGGCACATACTGAAATAATATATGACATCATTGGGAATTATCTTTCTAGACCTATTTCTCCAATTGTTATTAGGTATCCTTGCTATTCTTTTCAATCATTATGTACTCTATACATAAGTATATTATCTATCCATTATATAAATATATAACACATATAAATATATACAAAAATATGTGTTATTCCATCCACTGAAATTTGTTGTTTCCTTTCATTTTTGTTTATTTGTATCGTCTTGTTTTTGATAATTATAAAATTTTTATACAGGGGAAATTTTGAGGAGACAGGATACCTGAAATTGTAAATACAAAGAAAATTAAAGATAGCAAAAAGTAAAGATTACGTTATAGCAAACACTTACTTGAGTATAGCCAAATATCAGAGTAAACACTATATAGTAATCCAAAATACAAAGAATATAAAATAATTAAAATAAAGATATTCATTAATGGACATAGTTCCAAGTGGGTATGGACTGCAGAATATTAAATTTGTTATGTCTGGAGAAAGCTGATTCTCCTGGGTTATGATTCAAGAAAACTTTTGATTGTGCAACTTCTGTCATTCTTTGTGGTCAGTTAAATCTTTAAGGATTTTCTTTTTCTTTTCTTTGTTGATGCAAGTATTTGTTTTAGAGAATGAATTTCCTCTGTGTAGAGAAGTGTAGGCTTGATGCTAGGGAGTCTGCCCAGAAATGTTAAGTACAGGTGTTTGATATGATGAGCATCAAATGCTATATTCCTATCACTTTTATTACATTTCATTTTATTTTTCAGTGGTGATGGGTGGGGGATCTAGATTGGAAAGAGCAAGAGGTAACAATGGAGTTCATATAATTTTTAGGAAAATATCTTCCTTTGCATAAAATTTGGATTGGAATTCTACTTATTTTCAAATGGAAGACTATTATCATATGGTCAACAAATTCTCTAAATGACTAGAGCAAGTCTCATCTGCCTTATTTTACAAAGTTCAGTTCAGTTCAGTTCAGTTCAGTCGCTCAGTCGTGTCCGACTCTGCGACCCCATGAATTGCAGCACGCCAGGCCTCCCTGTCCATCACCATCTCCTGGAATTCACTCAGACTCACGTCCATCGAGTCAGTGATGCCATCCAGCCATCTCATTCTTGGTCGTCCCCTTCTCTTCCTGCCCCTAATCCCTCCCAGCATCAGAGTATTTTCCAATGAGTCAACTCTTCGCATGAGGTGGCCAAAGTACTGGAGCTTCAGCTTTAGCATCATCCCTTCCAAAGAAATCCCAAGGTTGATCTCCTTCAGAATGTACTGGCTGGATCTCCTTGCAGTCCGAGGGACTCTCAAGAGTCTTCTCCAAAACCACAGTTCAAAAGCATCAATTCTTTGGCACTCAGCCTTCTTCACAGTCCAACTCTCACATCTATACATTACCCCAGGAAAAACCATAGCCTTGACTAGACCTTAGTCTAGTCAGACCTTAGTCGGCAAAGTAATGTCTCTGCTTTTGAATATACTATCTAGGTTGGTCATAACTTTTCTTCCAAGGAGTAAGCGTCTTTCAATTTCATGACTGCAGTCAACATCTGCTGTTATTTTGGAGACCCAAAAAATAAAGCCTGACACTGTTTCCACTGTTTCCCCATCTATTTCCCATGAAGTGATGGGACTGGATGCCATGATCTTCGTTTTCTGAATGTTGAGCTTTAAGCCAACTTTTTCGCTCTCCTCTTTCACTTTCATCAAGAGGCTTTTTACTTCCTCTTCACTTTCTGCCATAAGGGTGGTGTCACCTGCATATCTGAGCTTATTGATATTTCTCCTGGCAATCTTGACTCCAGCTTGTATTTCTTCCAGTCCAGCGTTTCTCATGATGTACTCTTCATAGAAGTTAAATAAGCAGGGTGACAATATACAGCCTTGACGTACTCCTTTTCCTATTTGGAACCAGTCTGTTGTTCCATGTCCAGTTCTAACTGTTGCTTCCTGACCTGCATACAGATTTCTAAAGAAACAGGTTAGGTGGTCTGGTATTCCCATCTCTTTCAGAATTTTCCACAGTTTATTGTGAAGTTTATTATTATTTACAAAGTTACTCCAGGATAATAAGGAGTCATGCATACTTGGGGAATGAACACAAGTTGCTTTCCCCAAACATTGCTCATAATGCAGACAAAACATATCTCCATGAACTTGAAAAACTATGAATTTTGATGGTGTTATAAATTTTATCTATTTGAACTCTAAAAGGAATCACATTTTTTCCCTTTTTAACTCTAGTGTTGCATAACAGTCTCTAAAGTTACAAACCTGCTTATTTTATTTCTCCCTTTAAAATATTTCACTTGTTTCTTGTCTCCTTCAAAAAATAAATCAGTATTACAATATACAAAATCTTTCATGATCTAGAGAACCTTTATACCTGCCTGACTGGTGTTTTTCTATGCCCTTGGTCATAAATATTTAGTTTCTATGTTGTCTCATATAATGAAGTAAGTAACTGTAGGTTCCCTTATGAATACGTATTCCCTGGCTCCCATATCTTCAAGAAAAGTTATATAGGGTGCTCCTATTGAAAAATGTACAGTGCTGTATTCACACCAGTTTGACAAGCAACAGAACTATCAGTAGTGTGCTGGTAATCCAAGTCTCAAAGAGTGGCAAGAAAATCTTTCATCTGAAGCTTTTGCTAATCAATATTATTCACGCCATGCTCTCACCTGTTTGATTTCCGCTAGATTAATCTCTAAGTCTCTGATTCCTCTAGGACTTTCATATCTCTTATTGCGACCCCTTCTTCCAACCTTACCAGTTCCTTAAACCTTTTCATTTAGCTTTCACAAAAATAATAGTCATATTGGCAAAATTTATGGTGTAGTCAACCTCTCCTATGAATGATCGTTTCTCCTTTTTCTCTAATCAAAATCTGATGAGACATTTGCTTCTCCTGAAGCCTTCTGTGTAGCTTCTTGATTTTCTTACCTCTGGGTCAAGTGGAATGATAGAGGTCCTTCTTTCTCTTCATTGACATTTCAAAATTTTTACCACTTCCTTTTTAAAATACCATAGCATTTTCAGAACATGACCACTTATTTTCACTGTATCTCAGCCAATTCTTCCCATAATCTGTTTGATACAAAATTCTGTAATAATTGATTTACTCTATCTCTTCATTGCCTAGCTACATATGGCTGTTGAGCACATGAAATGTGGATAGTGTTACTGAGATGTTGGCTTTTAATTTTATTCGGTTTTAATTACAGACATGCCACATTTTATTGTGCTTTGCAGATATTGCATTTTTATAAATTGCAACCATATATACATTTTATGTAATTGCAAGTTTTGTGGCAACTTGGTGTTTTCAGATGATGTTTAGTATTTTTAGCAATAAAATATTTTATAATTAAGTTATGCTAATGCTATTGTTCACTTAATAGACTACAGTATACTGTAAATGTAACCTTTATACACATTGGGAAATCAAAAAAATTGTTACTTTATTGTCATATTCACATCTTTGTGATGGTCTGGAACCAATTTAATTTTCATTTAAATACCCACACAAAGCTAGTGCCTCCCATAATAAACAGCACAGATATTCCTAGAACATATCATTTGCAATTTGTATAATTTTCAGTTATTGTTCTTCCTCTAAAATATCATTTTCATGTGCCCCATTCTCTGACAATACCATACATATTTTCATTTACTCTCTCTTCTGTCACAGTGTCAACATCTCAAAACACGAGTTTGTTGATCCAAAGATTTTTGCCTTCTTTCATCTACTTCATGTTCTTTTCACTTTCCTGTCCCAATTTAGATTCTGTGATCTGTTATTGATACTGCTCCAGTGCATGCAGCCTAAAATCTGTTGCCTCAATCTTACTTCATCATACTTGCCTGATAATCTTAGGTAAATCTAGCTTCCCATGACCCCCTATATGTTCCAACATAGCTGAGTACAATTATCAAAATACGCATAAACATGCTAGCTGATCTCACTTTTAATACATAAAAATTGATCTCAATTGTTCCTTTGTCCTATGCAGCCATTCTCTGGAATACTTTCTTTCTGCTCTTTTCTTGAAAGACTATTTTATCACTTCTTTTCCTTCGTCCAATTTCTAGTACATATTCCCTCACCCTTACTTTCAGCTCATGACTTGCTTTTCATTTCACTGAGTAGATAGAATAAAAGGATTTACATGTCTATCTACCTACTTGTTTTTCTCCATATATGCTGCCTTTATCCTATTGCTACATTTGAGTTCTCTCAAGCTCTTCATTGTCCCTACCTATCTCACCTAATCTAAAAAAATTAGAAAAAAAAACAATATAAAATGTAAACATATATACACTATGATATAAAAATAGATAATAAACAAGAATCTACTGTAGCACAGGGAATTCTACTCATACCCTGTAACAATTTATATGAGAAAAGAATCTGAAAAAGAATTTATATGCATATGTATAACTAAATCACTTTGTTGTACAGCTGAAACTAACACAGCATTATAAATCAGCTGTTGTTATAGTTGTTGTTTAGTCACTAAGTCATGTCTAATTCTTTATGACCCCATGGACTGTATTCTAATATAAAATAAGAATTTAAAAATTGAAAAAGAAACATGATCACACAATCTTACCCACATTTAAGAATCACATGATCACATGTTGTCTTTGACTATTTTTTTGCATCAAATATTTAGTCCAATCATAAACACTTTTGGCTCTACCTCAAAATATATCCATCAACATGCAGAATACGGCACTCACTAATATTATCCCCTGTAATGTCCTTGCTTACATGTCCATTACTTGGGATCATTGCAATAGCCTCCAGTTTAGACACAGTCCAATATAAAGTTTATTATCACAGAACTACAGTAATGATAAAATATTCTTTATAAATTCTGATAAAATAGTCTGGTAAATATTATAGGCCAATATATAGGTAGACAGGAATAGCTAGCTAGCTAAATATAAAGAGTTATATGTTACAATGATTTATTTGCTTAATACATCCCCTCCTTCCCTCATTGTCTTCCTTTTCCACTCACTGAGAAAAAATAATGTAGTCATATCCATCCCTAAGGTCATACGTATTCTGTACCTTGTGACAATACACCCCCCCACCCCTGCCAACAACTCTGACTTTGCTGTTAATCAGTCTCCTTCAGTTATAGGAGCTTTGTTGCTATTTTTCTAAATTACCCAGCTGGTTTCCCCTTAGGGTTTTCACATTGACTTTTCCTTTGCCTGAGATCTAGTTATTGGAGAAGGAAATGGCAATCCATTCCATCATTCTTGCCTGGAGAATTCCATGGACAAAGGAGCCTGGCAGGCTACAGTCCATGGAGTCACAAAGAGTCGTACAAGACTGAGCAACTATCACTCACTCATGAGATGCAGTTATAGGACTAACTAACTCTCTTTCTTTCTTCGTATTGCTTTGCAAAATTCTATCTTATCATTTAAGGCTGTTTCTGATCACCCAATACAAAATATCAATATTCTCTGTGTCTAATTACCCTTTCTGTCCCTCTTACCTTGCTTCACTTGTCTCAACAGAATTTAGCACTTTATGTCAATTCTTGTATTCTCTTGCTTACTTGTTTATTTTTAGCTCTGTTGCACAATTATCTTCTTATTCATTAAAGTGAAACTTGTGACTAGACTATGCTTTGGAATCTTGTAGATGCTAAGTAAATACTTATTGAATGAGTGAATGGATGAATAAAATTTTATTAAGTACCAAACTATGAACTCTGAAAGGAGTTTCTGATGTATTCTTTAATCATGTTAATCATGATTTATTAGTTTTCCTGTTGATATTCTATCCTCACTCAGTTCTGCCCCCAAGGGCTCTAAATTTGCCATTGTTTCACCATCAAGTCACTCTTAACATCTCTGTATATTTTCACATGCTGTTCCTACACCTAGAATTCATATGATCATTCTTAACTCCCTGGTGATTGCATACTATGCTTCAGTACTTTCTCAATTACACTCCTCCTCTGTGTGGCCTTCTCTGTTTCACTTGTAAGTTAATCATCCCTTTTCCTGCGCTAATATAGAATTGCTGTTGTTGTTCAGTCTCTAGGTCATGTCCAACTGTTTGTGACTCCACGGACTGTAGCATGCCAGGCTTCCCTGTCTTTCACTATCTCCTGGAGTGTTATTAGGATAATTATGTGGTATGGTGATAACTTTTATCAAAGGTTTAATTGTATACTTCAAAATTCAAAGGCTGAAATCCTAACCCTCAGTACCTTAAAACGTGACCTTATATGGAAACAGTCATTGTAGGTAAATCAATTAAGATGAAATCGTACTACAGTAAACAAAGAAAAGTGAAAGTGTCAGTCAATCAGTCATATCAGTCTCTGATTTTGTGACTCCATGGACTGTAGCCCGCCAGGCTCCTTTGTCCACTGAATTCTCCAGGCAAGAATACTGGAGTGGGTAGCTGCTCTTTTCTACAGGGGATCTTCCCAACCAGGGATGAAACCCGAGTCTTTTGCATTACAGGCAGATTATTTACCATCTGAGCCACAGGTGAGCACCTAATCCAAAGACTGGTGTTCTTATATAATTTTAAATAGACCCCTGCTCACAGGGAGAATGCCATATGAATATGAAGGCAGAAGTTGAAGTGATGAAGCAGATGATAAAGAATACTAAGTTTTACCAGCAGACCAGTAGAAGCTAGGGGAGAGGCTTGTAAGATATCTTTTTTGCGGTCCTTGGAATGAACAGACTCTGCCAACACTTTAATTGTAGACTTCTAACTTCTAGACTGTAAGACAACACGTGTATGTTGTTTGTCATCTCGTTTGTAGTACATTGTCCCACCAGCTCAAACAAAGTAACAGGTTTCTTTTTCCTTACAAATTAGAAATTCTTCTTTTGTGTCATTGATCTTTGAATAAATACTTTAACTCCAACCAATCCCTGAATCAGACACAGTGTCAATACATCTTACTTAAAACAAATAAGTAAATGAACAAGACAGTGAATGATACCACAGTGCTAAAAATCTCATAATTAATCACTGTGGCTTGAGTTTGTAAGACAAGAATAAAGAATATTTGGAGATGTTGCTTCGAAGAAATATCTTAGAACAAAATGGGGCAGCGATATTTCTACTGAATATCAACATAGGCAATTAAATTTCTGTCATCTCTTTCAGTCCAACAGATTTTCACATCTGTTTAGATTTTATGTACATTAACTGCTTTCTTTTTTATTTTATAGTGTTTCAACATGACCATTTTTCATGAAAATCTTGTTTTAAAATAATTACTTTCAGAATCATTATCTCCAATTCAATTCCCTATATTCAAGTTATTGTATAAATTTTTATCACAAATGCCCAGATATTTGTGACTGTTTCCATTAATTAAATCCTATTATTCCTCTTCAGTGTATTTAGATTTTCATTTGCCATGATCTTTGAACTATGGGATAATATCTTCTGGATATTTTTGTTTATAACATTAATTTTAGAAAAAGCTAAATATTTATTCTAATTTCCCACTACATTCAAGAAGGAGGTAGAAGAGTTTTTGAAGGGACCAAGAGCAAACTGTTATTCAAAAATAAAATGCTGTAGAACTACTTCTAGAACTAAGACCCCAAAAAAGATGTCCTTTACAAAATAGGGTAGTGGAATGCAAAGGTAGGAAGAAAAGTAACACCTGGAGTAACAGGCAACTTTGGCCTTGGAATGCGGAATGAAGCAGGGCAAAGACTAATAGAGTTTTGCCAAGAAAACGCACTGGTCGTAGCAAACACCATCTTCCAACAACACAAGAGAAGACTCTGCACATGGACATCACCAGATGGTCAAAACCAAAATTAGATTGATTATATTCTTTGCAGCCAAAG
The DNA here is from genome assembly GCF_042477335.2 of Ovis canadensis. Lineage (NCBI taxonomy): Eukaryota > Metazoa > Chordata > Mammalia > Artiodactyla > Bovidae > Ovis > Ovis canadensis. Next base: position 69,013,834 of record NC_091250.1, read on the forward strand.
ATGGAGAAACTCTATACAGTCAGCAAAGACAAAACCAGGAGCTGACTGTGGCCCAGATCATGAATTCCTGACTGCCAAATTCTGACTTAAATTGAGGAAAGTAGGGAAAACCACTAGACCATTCACTGCGGCTGCTGCTGCTAAGTCGCTTCAGTCGTGTCTGACTCTGTGCGACCCCATAGATGGCAGACCACCAGACTCCCCCGTCCCTGGGATTCTCCAGGCAAGAACACTAGAGTAGGTTGCCATTTCCGTCTCCAATGCATGAAGGTGAAAAGAGAAAGTGAAGTCGCTCAGTCATGTCTGACTCTTAGCAACCCCATGGACTGCAGCCTACGAGGCTCCTCCACCCATGGGATTTTCCAGGCAAGAGTACTAGAGTAGGGTGCCATTGCCTTCTCTGCTAGACCATTCAGGTATGACCTAAATCAAATCCCTTACAATTATACAGTGGAAGTTAGAAATAGATTCAAAGGATTAGATCTAGTAGACAGAGTGCCTGAAGAACTATGGAATGAGGTTCATGACATTGTACAGAAGACAGGTATCAAGACCATCCCCAAGGAAAAAAAAAAATGTAAAAAAGCAAAATGGCTGTCTGAGGAGGCCTTACAAATAGTTTTGAAAAGAAGAGAAGTGAAATGCAAAGGAGAAAAGGAAAGATATACCCATTTGAATGCAGAGTTCCAAAGAATAGCAAGGAGAGATAAGAAAGCCTTCCTCAGTGATCAGTGCAAAGATATGGAGGAAAACAATAGAATGGGAAAGAATAGAGATCTCTTCAAGAAAATTACAGATATCAAAGGAATATTTCATGCAAAGATAGGCACAATAAAACATAGGAATGGTATGGACCTAATAAAAGCAGAAAATATTAAGAAGAGGTGGCAACAATATACAGAACTATACAAAAAAGTTCTTCATGACCCAGATAATCACGATGGTGTGATCACTCACCTAGAGCCAGACATCCTGAAATGCAAAGTCAAGTGAACGTTAGAAAGCATCACCATGAACAAAGCTAGTGGAGGTGATGGAATTCCAGTTGAGCTATTTCCAATCCTAAAAGATGATGCTGTGAAAGTGCTGCACTCAATATGCCAGCAAATCTGGAAAACTCAGCAGTGGCCATGGGACTGGAAAGGTCAGTTTTCATTCTAATCCCAAAGAAAGGCAACACCAAAGAATGCTCAAATTACTGCACAATTGCACTCATCTCACACGCTAGTAAATAATGCTCAAAATTCTCCAAGCCAGGCTTCAATAGTACGTGAAGTGTGAACTTCCAGATGTTCAAGCTGGTTTTAGAAAAGGCAGAGGAACCAGAGATCAAATTGCCAAAATCTGTTGGATCATCAAAAAAGTTCCAGAAAAACATCTGTTTCTGCTATATTGAATATTCCAAAGCATTTCACTGTATTGATTTTCCACAACAAAGTGTGGAAAATTCTGAAAGAGAAAGGAATACCAAACCACCTGACCTGCTTCTTGAGAAATCTGTATTCAAGACAGGAAGCAACAGTTACAACTGGACATGGACCAACAGACTGGTTCCCAAAGGGGAAAGGAATACATCAAACTGTATATCGTAACCCTGCTTATTTAACTTATATGTAGAATATATCATGAGAAATCCTGGAGTGGATGAAGCCCAGCCTGGAATCAAGATTGCCAGGAGAAATATCAATAACCTCAGATATGCAGAAGACACAACCCTTATGGCAGAAAGTGAAGAACTAAAGAGCCTCTTAATAAAAATGAAAGAAGAGAGTGAAAAGTTGGCTTAAAACTCAACATTTAGAAAACTAAGATGATGGCATCTGGTCCCATCACTTCATGGCAAATAAATGAAGAAACAGTGGAAACAGTGACAGACTTACTTTATTTACTTTTTTTTTTTTTTTGGCTCCAAAATCACTGCAGATGGTGTCTGCAGCCATGAAATTAAAAAACATTAGCTCCTTGGAAGAAAAGCTATGACCAGCCTAGACAGCATATTCAAAAGCAGAGAGATTACTTTGCCGAAAAAGATCTGTCTAGTCAAAGCTATGGTTTTTCCGGTAGTCATGTATGGATGTGAGAGTTGAACTATAAAGAATGGTGAATGCCAAAGTATTGATGCTTTTGAACTGTGGTGTTAGAGAAGACTTGAGAATCCCTTGGACTGCAAGGAGATCCAACCTGTCCATCCTAAAGGAAATCAGTCCTGAATATTCATTGGAACCACTGATGCTGAAGCTGAAACTCCAATACTTTGGCCACCTGATGGGAAGAACTGACTCACCGAAAAGACCCTGATGGTGGGAATGATTGAAGGCAGGAGGAAAAGGAGAAGGAAAAGGATGAGATGGTTGGATGGCATCCCTGACTCAGTAGACATAAGTTTGAATAGAGTTGGGAGTTGGTGATGGATAGAGAGGCCTGGTGTGCTGCCGTCCATGGGATCACAAAGAATCAGACACAACTGAGTGACTGAACTAACTGAGAGCTACATACTAGACTGAGGAGCTTTTAAGGAGAAGTAAAAAGACATTAATGGAACTCTTTTGTGCTGGGTTTTTCTTAGGAGAAAAAATCATCTGGATAACTTTTAGACTGTTGGTCTTTGTAGGAACCTGTGCCAAATTATTTTCAGGGTAAGCATTTCAGTCATCAAAGAGTAGTTAAGAGAATTAGGTTGCACTAAGGTAAATCATCAGAGAGGCTGATTGCTTGGGATTATCTCCAGACTAGGGTAAGGGAATGCTTTTGACTTGCAAATCCCATTTTACTCAGTAAGACACTTTGTAGGGATTTGAAGTCAGATCCCTTGCTGATCATTAGAATACGTTTGCAGTGAAATCCATGTATTTGATTTTCAAATCCATGTATTTGAAATCCTTAGCAATCCAATAGACTCTATGGGATGTGGGGAGCATGGTTATTTTCATTTATTTCCCATCAAAGGGCCATTGCTTACAAATGGTATCTGGATTTAAAAGTTTTTGTGGGTTCATTGCATTCCTCTACTGCCTCTGATAGCTCCTGCTTAGATCACTTTATAATTTCTGACTCATGAAATGTGTGGCAAACAACAGTGGTATTGATTTTCTTCCATTTTTATCATGAGTTTCTGAATTAAGAAGTACATTTATGACCCTAACAGGAATTTAAAATAGGTAAATTAGATGTCATTAAATAAACACCTTTTGTTGAATTCATATTTTAAGGGCATAAAAATGAGTACAACTACATTCTAAGAAGTTCCTTCTTCATAGTATTAAAACTTACTAAACACTTGAAGATTATAGTTCTTACAGAAATCTATTTCCTAAGTTAATTGAGAGGCCATGAAGAAAAGATGAATTAAATCAGAGAAAATTAGTGGATTTTTCTCTCGTATGCATAGTATAGTTACTATGTCACAAGAATACTATAGACATATAGACATAATAGATTTCCTGCATTTTTTATTGCATTCTACAGCAACACAGAGTTTTTTTTTTTTTTCCTTTAAACTAGCACTTTAATATATGGACCTATTGCAAGATATTTCTGAAATGTAGAGAATTAGTACAACTATAAAATATTTGACAGGATTCTACAAACTAATAATAATGTAAAATTGCAATAATATATAAAAACAAAATGGTACTGGGAAAATTACCCAATGCACAACAACAGTTATTTTTAAGATGCAGTACTAGTCTATTGTTTGTCTATACACAATGTTGAAAGTCACTAATGGCATCTATAGAAAGAAGCAACTCTCATTGCTGTACTAAGCTAAATATATAGTTTCCTAAAAGAAAAAAAAAATACATACAACAATCTGACATCATACAAGATGAGTTTCCAAGGCGGTGGGGGAACATCTCCACACAAATAAGATATACTTGTCACACAAGATGGTCTACTTATAGCAATTTCTGAGCAAGACTTACACAACTACCCAACCGAACATTCATTTACTTGGCACCCATTTCCTAGTAGAACAGGCTCACCAACTTGTAAACAGGCAACATGCCATCCTAACAGATGGCAGTGAGTATCTGCAGCCAAGAGACCATGAATGAACATCAAATGTGTTTGCTGAGGGCAGGATTCCCAATCAAAAACACCCCAAGAGCTGTCTTTCTTAAGGTTTTGAACCCAGGGTTAAAGGCACCTACCAGTCTTATTCTATCTCTTGTGAGCTGAAGTTTTCTCAAACCCCTAAGTTGTCTTCTTCTTTTCATAGCAGCTAAACTGTAAGAAATATTTTCACTGGACAGTATGTTTATATGTTTAACTGTATTCAAAGTAGTGTTTTACTTGTACACATGTTAGTTTCAGTTAATATCTTGAATATATGACCAAAGGAAATAGTACACATACACACTCAAATCTGATATTGGTTGATATATATTGCCATCATTGTCATAATTATTATTTATTATCTCAAATCTGTCTCTGACCATAAAGTACCTCTACTGTTAAAAGGTCTGCTGAATAGTAACTGGCTCTACACTCTTTGTATTGGCAGAAATAAAAATTGATCTGTTCTTGTCTAGATCTGTTTTCTGTCATCTTTTAGGTAATGCAAAACAGTTGGAGAATGGTAATCATGATCTTATTCCTTAGAAATTGTAAAAGCCTGATCAACACATTTGACATTTCAATTCAAAAGATTTCTTAGCAAAAGAAAAAACAACTGAAAAAGTGTTTAGTTCGGCCTCTCAGTTGTGTTTAACTCTTTGTGACCCCATGGACTACAGCATGCCAGTCCTCCCTGTCCATCACCAACTCCTGGAGTTCACCCAAACACATGTCCATTGAGTAGGTGTTGCCTCTGTCATCCCCTTCTCCTGCACTCAAACTTTCCCAGCAACAGGGTCTTTTAAATGAGTCAGCTCTTCGCATCAGGTGGCCAAAGTATTGGAGTTTCAGCTCTAGCATCAGTCCTTCCAAAGAACACCCAGGACTGATTTCACTTAGGATGGACTGGTTGGATCTCCTAGCAGTCCAAGGGACTCTCAAAAGTCTTCTCCAACAACACAGTTCAAAAGTTATCAATTCTTCGGCGCTCAGCTTTCTTTATAGCCCAACTTTCACATCCATATGTGACCACTGGGAAAACCATGTCCTTGACTAAACAGACCTCTGTTGGCAAAGTAATGTCTCTGCTTTTTAATATGCTGTCTAGGTTGGTCATAACTTTCCTTCCAAGGAGTAACTGTAATAAGAAGAAAAGTTATAAATAGTCAAAAGTTCAGGAAAGTATATCCAAGTTCATTTTACTTAAAACTGCAAAATTAAAGCTCTCTAATGAATTATTGTTATTGATAAGATTGGTAAAAATATAAATATTGGTTACCCAGAATGAGAAAACAGTTTTCTTCACTTTTCATGTGACCATAAACACAATAGCCTTTTTGGATGGTGATCAAGTCACACACACACACACACACACACACACACACACACACACACGTACACACAAAGGGGATAGCAATAAGAGAGAGAAAATGGACATATATAGATGGATATTCCAATCACTTGACAGTGATTATCTACAGAGTAATGGAAATATAATAGGGCACTTTTTAGGTACTTATCTTAATGTTTTGTTTGCTTTTGTAAAATGCATCCATTGATATTAGTTAAAAATTGTATTTTCTGCAGAATTAAATAAAATTTTTCTGAATTTCCCCAAATTATAAAAATAATAAGATTCTAAATACATTATTAGTTCATCATTATTATTCCTTAAGCTTGTAAAGTAAGAATTGTGGAGTTTAATAAAATACAGATTCCTTAGCTTCACATCCAGGGTTTCTAATCAGTATATACACGGAGTAAACCTGAACATACATTATTAATGAATACTCAGGATGATTCTGAAATCAATGTTTTCTGTGGACCACACTATAAGAGGCATAATTATGATAAAATTTAAAAAAAAAAACTAGAGTCAACAGTAGAGCCCTGTCTTGATCATAATTATATACTCAACACTTTAAAGGAAACACTCTCCACAAAGACTATTTCCCTTTAATCAGATTTCTCTAATTTATGATGTAGAGTCTAGGACATTTTTAGTGTATTCATAGCATCTACATTACACTTACAGTAGAGACTAATCTTACCCTCATAGCTGTTTTTGGCAACCCACTCCACTATTCTTGCCTGGAAAATACTATGGATGGAGAAGACTGTAGGGTTGCAGAGAACTGGACATGACTGAAGCGACTGAGCACACACAGCAAATATAAGCCTAAGGAAATGACCAAGGATGGCATATTTTTGTTAATACCAAAGAATAAAAGAAAATTACTGTTTGGAGTATTTAAGACTATAACACTGATTTTGAGCAAGTTCAAATTCTGACCTAGTCCCCACTACTATATTATTGTAACAGAGGTAGGATAGATCACGTATAAGCATGAGAACATATGTTATTTCCAACTATGAACAAAAACAAGCACATTTTTCCCAAGATCCTTGAAGTTCCTCGGCAAGAGTATACCTTTAGTGTCTGCCAGCAGCAACCCCTTGTGCAATTCCTCACCTCACTCTCTTCATTGCTAAGGCTAAATTTTTTCCTTTCCAATGGAAACAATGTGCTTATTGCCAGAGGAGGAGGGTGGAGGTGGACGAGGTGACGAGGCGCTGATTCTCTGACATGTAACCAAGTTTCTTATGAAGGTAGTGCCACCCATAGTGCCAAAACAAGGTAAAGAAGCAGCACAAAAGAAAAAAAGAATAAAACTTCTGATGTCAGTTTTGACTGTTCCAATGAGAAAACCAAGCTAGAGTACAAACATTTCTTTTAGTCTTCTGCCTTTTCTCATATAGAGTTTTAAATGTTAAAGGTTTTTTAAAATTCAAATATTCATAATTTTGGAATCGCTTCTTAGGACAGTGGCTATTCAAACAGAAATAAGAGACATGTGGTTTACAAACTAGAATGATAATATGATGTTTCTAACATTGTTTGCATCTACCCTTTTTCAGAATGTTTCCTTAGCAATGCCTGAAGATTATTCTGTAGAAAATCAAGAAATTTGAAGTGATCTGAAAGTGAGTATAAAAAATTGTATTATATAATACGACTGTGATTAAAAGTTATTAGTCACTTGGTTATTAGTTAATTACTTCATAGTAATATATCAATACTTGCCTTATTTTTGCTACAAATTATGTTCTGTTTATTGTGATTCAGTTACCCTTGTCTTCTAGTTTTATGTTTCTGGTTTTTATTTTTTGTTAATATTGTGTACTTACAGGCTAAATAGGCAATTTTTTAGTTCAAAACCATTAGGATAAATTTTCAGCCATCTTAGTCTCTCTATTTTCAATTACCTAAAAATTAAGCCATATATGCTTTCTTTCTTGGCAGAGTTTAACAAATATATTCATGAAAAGTCTAGTTTATCTTGTTAATTGCACAAATACATTCAGTGGTAATATTTTCTGAGGGCAACCTTGTTGTGGAAATCTCTTGAATATAAATCATTACACTAGTTTTAGGAAAAGTTTTTAATAACATAATATTTTAGGTTGAATACTGCCAGAAGACTCTCTTTATTTCTGTCCAAAAGGGGATCCATCAATCTTATCTTTACTCTGTTATAAGCAATACTGGCTCAACCTGGGCTTTTTTGTCTACCAGAATTGTGGTTTCCATTGACAATTGTGATGAATTGTCATTCACCTATGTATGTCCTTGCTCAGAAAAATTATTAATAGGAAGGGTATCTGAGATTGTGAGCTAAATTAACAATCTAAGACCAGAGAATTGAGCAAAGAATTGACATAAAAAGCTTTGTGAATGAAAATAAAGGTTACATTATTAATCAGTCAACCTAGTTGTTACTTGGCAACTTCAAATGCATTTTCTTCTAAAAATATTATTAAAATAAGAAAGTTGGCACCGTATGACCCTTTTTTCCTATATCAACTAAGTGTTCTTTAAATAATATTGCTCTTTCATTGAATGCTTACTATATACCAAGTTCTGTTCTGTGTGATACATATACATACATGTGTTTGTTAGCCTGTGTTGCCTTCAGTTCATCCTATGGATTTGGACTATAACTATCTTTACTTTATGGATAAGGATTCTGAGTAGCAGACCCAAATCACATTCAGCCAGCAAATGGTGAAGATAAATTTCAGATCCATGTGTCAGTATCCATATGCCATGGATCAGACCAGAATTAAGAAAGTCCTTACACATTAAAGGACTTCTACCTTTAGAGCATTTTAATGATTCTTCATGTGCAACATAACTAAAAACTGTTGACAGCTTTTCTTGACAACAATTCCAAAAGAAGGTAAGAGTAGAATTCCCCAGTTAGCTAATCATAAAACTGTTTATCAAACCATAGCAAGGAAATAATAGATTAAATTAACACTTTATAATTGGATGGGAGACGGTTTGGGGAATCTACACATTTAAAATGTAATTTAGGGAAGCAGAAATTATGGTATTGCAAAGAGTAATATTAAATGTTAAAAAACTTCAAATTTATATTTCATTCAGGAGAAATGACTAAGAAGATTATTTATACTAGCCAAGTATATTATTAAAATGGTAATAATACTACACTTAACTCTTAACTGTTCTACTCTCTCAACAAATGTTTACTGAAGTCATACTATATGTCAATATTCATGGGGTTGCAAAGAGTCGGACACAACTGAGTGACTGAACTGAACTGATCTGTATGTCAGTAAATATTCAGAAATCTGTAGTTTAAACTATGAACAGGAAATAAAATAATCCTGTATCTATGAATTTTTATTTTATCTGAGGAGCAGGCAGAAACTATCAAAAAATAAATGAGGGAGAATATTTTCGATGGGGAAGCTAGGGTAAAACCAAGTTTAATTGGGTTCTTATTATGTGGCAGACATTTCTATATTATTTACATTATTACTTCATTTAATTTTCACAGGCACACTGTCAAGTAGGAAATGTTATCATTTATATAATTCCCATTAGGAAACTTAGCCATATTTATGTTAAATAGTTGGTAATGCTCAAAGTAGTCTGTTTCTTTTTTATTTCCTTTAATTAATAGGCTTCATCTTTTAAGTTTTAGATTTATAGAAATTGAGCAGATAATACAGAGAGTGTCCATATACCTCCTTTCTCATTCACTCACAACTTTCCCTATTATTAACATCTTCATTAGTGTAGCATATTTGTTACAATTGATGAATCAGTATTGCTAGATCATTGCTACCTAGTATGCTATTACCCAAAGGCCATGGTTTACATTAGAGCTCATTCTTCATTCTGGAGAGTTTATGAGTTTCGACAAACGTATAATATTGTGTATATACTACTACAATATTAAAGAATATTAACAATTACATAATTATATTAAATTAATATTATATTAATTTGGGAGAACACATTCAGTGTATAGCATATAGTAAGTAGCCTTGAAAGACTTCCCTGGTGGCTCAGACAGTGACAAATCTGCCTGCAGTGCAGTAGACGTGGGTTCCATACCTTGGTTGGGAAGATCCCCTAGAGAATGGAATGGCAACCCAGTCCAGTATTGCTTGGAGAATTCCGTGGACAGAGGTGCCTGGTGGGATACAGTCCAAGGGGTTGCATAAAGTCAGACATGACTGAGCAACTAACATTTTCACTTTCAGGTTATTGTATGGCAAAAACAAACAGAACATTGTAAAGCAATTATTCTCCAATTAAAAATAAATTAACAAGTTTTAGGGCTTCCCTAGTGGCTCAGACAGAATCTGTCTGCAATGCAAGGGACCTGTAGCCAGTATAATGTAAACAAGCTCAGAGTCAGCTTTGTAATAAATGACACACATTCTAGTCTTCCCATTGTCTTCCAAATGATGACAAATGCATTAGTACTGATAACATCATGGGAAGCTGCTGAAGACTAATCCAAATTACCCAACCACAGAAATGAGGAATAAATAATTTGTTGTTTTAATCTATAAAATTTCAGAGTGGTTTGTTCTCATCAAATGCTATTACATTTAGTATTTACTCCATTGCCTACATCATAGAGTTCTTTTTTTTCTTTCTTTAAATTGGTACACTTAAAATAGCTAAAAATTAGCTATTATTTGTAAATGTACATGGATACGGTTTATAATGTAGCTTCATGGGAGACCATGTATTTATTTCTTCAATGTAAGATATCATTTACATTTAAAAATTTTTTTTTTCTGAATGTTTTTTAAACAGTATGGCATCTAAATATACTTAACAGTTTTCAACATACATAATGGTATGAAAACTATTTTATGATATGCTATTCACATATCAAATGCTTTCAAAAGTAAAAGTCTATTATGCCCAAAAGAAAATAAGTGATAACTTTAGATTTAAAAAAATTTGGTTATTCCTTATTAGAGAAATGGAACAATGACATGGACTCTAATATTTGATGATAAGCTTTCATAGCACTCAGTGAGTATAGAGATTGTAGTGTGGGCAGTGTATCATTCAATTTCACCAAGGAATACTGGTCAACCCATCAGCTGTCAGTAACAAATACTTAAAACTCTAAGGAAAATAATATTTTTGAAAATTTTCACTGAAAATCTCAGTGAATCAGTTTTTAAACTGAATTTATGTGATATGTGAAATGACTTGTTCAATTCTATAGTTGTTGGTTGTGGAAGGCTAAAGCCTCCCCTTGGTTGCTCAGTTGGTAAAGAGTCTGCCAGCAATGCAGAAGACCCAGGCTCAATCCCTGGGTAGGAAGATCCCCTGGGGAAGGAAATGGCAACCCACTCCTATATTCTTGCTTGTAGAATCCATGGACAGAGTAGCCTTCAGGGCTACAGTTCATGGGATCACAAAGAGTTGGACACGACTGAGTGACTAACACTTTTACTTACAAAGCATTTTTCCCAAAGGATTTTCCTACAAATTACATGTATTGGCTGATGAATACTGTTCATTATTTCAAACTTCCAATTATTTCCCTTAAAATGAAAAGATATAAAAGTGTTTTCTAAACTTGCTATGTTGCAATTATAGAAAATAATTTTAGATAAACAGAAAAATTTGTGAGACCTTGCTTCTATCATGTTATTAATCTCATATCCTCATATTTGTGTTCATATCTTTGAATCAAATCATCTTTCATAGTTTAATTTTAAATGGATTGTGGATGCACGTTTATTGTTTAAAGCTGATTAACATACAACAATATACATACAAAAAGGAAGTTTTATAGAAAGTAAATTTAAATAATAAAATGTTTTGGGGGTAGCATGTTTAGACTGATGTACATTTATGCAAATCCATATATTAAGCCAATGAAATCAAGAAAATAGGAATTTTAAATTATCACCAGATATAGATATTTTAAAAATATAATTTGAAATATTTCACTAGCAGACTTTGTTTCTACTTCTCTATATAATAATAGAGAGAATTATATTCTCTATATAATTCTATATAGTAATAGAAATTGAATCTAAACTCAGAGAGAAAAACTAAAATTTGTCCAAGAAATGGAGTAGTGAAAAAGTATTAACCATCAGAATCTCAAAGAGCAAAATGACAACAAATAACTAGTATACTTGTAAATCATGATATGTTATTTACAGCTAAAATATAATTAATTGATGCTGAGAAAGATTGAGGGCAGGAAGAGAAGGGGATGACAGAGAATGAGATGGTTGGATGGCATCATTGACTTGATGGACATGGGTTTGTGTGGACTCTGGGAGTTGGTGATGGACAGGGAGGCCTGGCGCGCTGCAATTCATGGGGTCACAAAGAGTCGGACATGACTGAGAGACTGAACTGAATAATTTACCATATTAAATCTTCAAATATAACCTTATAAAGTTTCAATGTTTAATATAAATTCATGTTTAGTTTTAGTCTTGTCTTGAATTCAGCTTCCACTTCAGTTCTACCATTCTGTGGCCTTAAATGATTTATTAAATGGGGTTTAATATAATAAAACTTCTTGCACATGAAAATATAAATGATATTCTCCTAGAGACTTTTCAGTTTAATTTTGCCCTTAAATATTTGGTCTTTTCTTGATTTTCACTTATATTTTCTTACATTGAAAAGTCTAGTTGTTCATACTACTTCATATAATTGTATATTTTACAATGATTCATAAAACACAAAGCTTAAATTTTGAAATTGTAAACTATGACTTATATCATGTGCAAAGTAGTCAAGTGACCAATAATCACATTAGGGATCCTTATTCCTATTGTAAAGTTGATAAAATTGATATCCAGAATTATCAATGTGCTTATAAAGTGAAGGAGCTGAAGCTGCAATCCATGTCTTTTGATTAAGTACTTTTACATTTTGTATTGTAATAAGACTTTATAGCCTCCTGCAGAATAAGAGTTGTCTATATGTAATCTTAAATTTTCTCATGCCAATGGACAATTCAATTTAAAAATTGAAAATGTGTCATTATGTCAACAAATAGAAAAGCCAATATGAGTTTTACTTTTATGATTTTTAGTCAATCATAAGTCAGTGATTTGATGCTTAAAGTATCCCTGAAAGAAATGAGGTTTTTTAAATCATTAAATAGCTCCTAGGAAAAGAAAGTAGGATTAAAATAAAAGCATTAGAATTAATGGGGAATGATTTGGGAGAATGGCATTCTAACATGTATACTATCATGTAAGAATTGAATCGCCAGTCTATGTCTGACGCAGGATACAGCATGCTTGGGGCTGGTGCATGGGGATGACCCAGAGAGATGTTATGGGGAGGGAGGTGGGAGGGGGGTTTATGTTTGGGAACGCATGTAAGAATTAAAGATTTTAAAATTTAAAAAATAAAAAAACTAAACTAAAATTAAAAAAATAAAGCAGAATGAAAACGTTGTTGTGTATAATTAATGCATAATAATTTAACATGATTGCCTACTAACCAGATGTGTCTCTTGTAAGAAATTAGATAAAATAAATTTATTTAGAGTGGTATAAGATTATAGTTTTAAAACCTTGAAAACATTAAATCAATATTTATCAATATTAATAGTATATCAATATTTGGCTAATTAACATATCCTTTATATTCAATGAGTGCTCATCTCACACGCTAGTAAAGTAATGCTCAAAATTCTCCAAGCCAGGCTTCAGCAATACGTGAAATGTGAACTTCCAGATGTTCAAGCTGGTTTTAGAAAAGGTGGAGGAACCAGAGATCAAATTACCAGCATCCACTGGATCATAGAAAAAGCAAGAGAGTTCCAGAAAAATATCTATATCTGCTTTATTGACTATGCCAAAGCCTTTGACTGTGTGGATCACAATAAACTGTGGACAATTCTGAAAAAGATGGGAATACCAGACCACCTGACCTGCCTCTTGAGAAACCGATATGCAGGTCAGGAAGCAACAGTTAGAACTGGACATGGAACAACAGACTGGTTCCAAATAGGAAAAGGAGTACGTCAAGGCTGTATATTGTCACCCTGCTTATTTATCTTATATGCAGAGTACATCATGAGAAACGCTGGGCTGGAAGAAGCATAAGCTGGAATCAAGATTGCCGGGAGAAATATCAATAACCTCAGATATGCAGATGACACCACTCTTATGGCAAAAAGTGAAGAGAAACTGAAAAGCCTCTTGATGAAAGTGAAAGAGGAGGGTGAAAAAGTTGACTTAAATCTCAACATTCAGAAAACTAAGATCATGGCATCTAGTTCCATCACTTCAACTGAACTGATTCACAGCAGATATATAAGAATGCACACAATATGTTAATCTGCAACACCTCTCAAGAATAAATGAATATGGTGGAAAATGTAAACATTTTATTGTTTATATAGAAAAATTTTCAATGATTCCTTGTATCTAACAAGTAGATATCTTATTAACTAATATGCCTTATATCTTAGTCTCAAAATTGTGTTCTTTGATTTTCATGCCACTAAAACTTTAGAATGCTTATATCTTCCTGGGATCTTATTGGTAACCATCAGTAGGACAGGAATGTATAAATATGCTCAATTTGCAAACTAATAAAAAATTGTCTTTTAACCAAAACCTGTTACTGTAAGCCACTATTGACTAAAAATTAAAATGTACTGGAGTATCAGTTCAGTTGAGTTCAGTTCAGTCGCTCAGTCATGTCCGACTCTTTGTGACCCCATGAATTGCAGCACTCCAGGCCTCCCTCTCCATCACCAACTCCCAGAGTTCACCCAAACTCATATCCATCGATTTGGTGATGCCATCCAGCCATCTCATCCTCTGTCGTCCCCTTCTCCTCCTGCCCCCAATCCCTCCCAGCATCAGTCTTTTCCAATGAGTCAACTTTACCATCATCTTTACCACTCCAATGAGTCAATTCTTCGCATGAGTTGGCCAAAGTATTGGAGTTTCAGCTTTAGCACCCGTCCTTCCAAAGAACACCCAGGACTGATCTCCTTTTGAATGGACTGGTTGGATCTCCTTGCAGTCCAAGGGACTCTCAAGAGTCTTCTCCAACACCATAGTTCAAAAGCATCAATTCTTTGGCGCTCAGCTTTCTTCATAGTCCAACTCTCACATCCATACATGACCACTGGAAGAACCATAGCCTTGACTAGATGGACCTTTGTTGGCAAAGTAATGCCTCTGCTTTTCAATATGCTATCTAGGCTGCTCATAACTTTCCTTCCAAGGAGTGTCTTTTAATTTCATGGCTTCAATCATCATCTGCAGTGATTAGTCTGACACTGTTTCCCTGTCTATTTCCCATGAAGTGATGGGACCAGATGCCATGATCTTAATTTTCTGAATGTTGAGCTTTAAGCCAACTTAGACTAACCTAACATGTATAATATCATATAAGAAACAAATCGCCAGTCCAGGTTTGATACAGGATGCTTGGGGCTGGTGCACTGGGATGACCTGTATGGATGGTACAGGGAGGGAGGTGGGAGGGGGTTTCAGGATGAGGAACATATGTATGCCCATGGCAGATTCATGTTGATGTATGGCAGAACCAATACAATATTGTAAAGTAATTAGACTCCAATTAAAATAAATAAATTTAAATCAAAAAAGAAACTGAGATGTAGAAATATAGCAGAATTCTATGGTCTTTTCTGGGATTTATCAAAAACTTAAGAAAATGTATCTTTATTATAGCAATGAAGTTATTCATTAACTCAAAATAATGAATTCACCAACATATCTCATTTCTCAAAAACTTGTAGGCATGCATTTTTCTATATAAAACAAATATAATATACTATGTTTCTCTTGAGAGTTTTGATATGAAAGTTCACTTATTGTAATATCAAGGATTTTTAACGTTACCTTCCAATGGAGAATTATTTACATTTGAGGGTTTTTTTCTTATCCACATTATTAATGCTGGTTCCCATAACAATAGTGTGATTAACTTTACAGGTAAGCCCAGAATGGGTCTGGTATTGATAAGCACTTATAACCATCTGCCTAAGACTCAAGAATAATAAGAATTTACCACTCAGACTCCCCAAAGTAATTTCTATGATTCATATCAAGTACATCATTATTATAAAGTGATTTCTCCAACACTTTACATTTTTAAAATAATCTAGATAAATCCAGTCCACTAAAATTGCACTTGAGCCTATTTAATTTCCTGTGATTTTATTATATTAGCAAAAGGATTTTGTTTGGGTTTGGGGGTTTTGCTTGAATAAGGCTCAAGTTAATCATTTAGGTACTTAAATGTTCTTAACTCAAGGATATCCCCTGATAGTCATTTCAAGAATAGCTCTATAATATTCTTCAACTCATCTATTACACAATTAATGAATGCAGGGAAATTTCATTCCACTCAGATTTTTTTTCTATTTTGTCACCAAAATTCATTCCTTGGGTCTATTTTCATTTATAAAAGGCCCATGGACTGCATGGATTGAAGACCTATATTTCTCAGCTAAAGGTCAAAGGGTGTTAATCACAGCTTCATTATTGTTCTCAGCCTTCATTAAGAGATGCCGTTTTAAACTGATGGAAAGCCCTACTTAATCTGGCTTTGTTAAAATTACTCAGGTAGGTTATCAGGATGAAAGAGTAGGGAAGCTAGGAAGATGCCTTAGGGATAATGTGCCCTCATGTATCTATCTTTCTGACTCTAAAACCAAGGTAACATTGACAGATCTTTGGAAAAAGAAAGTTCAGACTTAGTATTAAGTTTTATTTATAAACATTAGAATTTGATGATTTCAATTACTGAAAGTTAATGAAAGCACAGCCTATTCCAAGAGGATTTCTGCAAGGATGTTCCATTTCTTCAAATAGCTTTAAAATTTCTATCTAATATTTGACATGACTAAGATCATTCAGATTTGTGCTGACTGCACTTTCTGGCATTCATCCATCAAAAATATATTTATGAGATATAGCGAGTACCTATGTTATAAAACACACTTTGCATTATTAGTATGTAACTAGACACACCAACTGGGTTCCCCAGATGGCACTAGTGATAAAGAACCCGCCTGCCAATGCAGGTTAGACATAACAGTCAAGGGTTCAATCCCTGGGTTGGGAAGATCCCCTGAGGATCACGGCAACCCCTCCAAGTATTCTTGCCTGGAGAATGCCACAGCGAAGCCTAGCAGGCTGCAGTCCATAGAGTCGCATGGAGTCAGGCAGGACTGAAGTGACAGTGCACATGCAGACGTATCAGCTACCTAATTCATGTTAATATGATTATGTTCTAGCCACTCATTTTGTTTGAAACAATCAAACAAAAAAAGGAAGCACTAAAGTTTCAAGTATCTTACATCCAATGTGCACGTATTAATAGACATTCAATTCAAGTTAAACTCATTCTTCATTGTTATACTATAAAAACCACTTTACTATACCCTGAGAGGCTATAAAAAGGTATTAAAACAGTTCTGTAAAGTTGATTACTCTTTGAACACAAATATACTTGTAGTATAAAAGCAGGCAGAGTATGATGCATTATTTTGGTGATATACCATTTTATGGAGCTGCAGAGAAATGTGTAGTTATTTTTTGCTGGAGTCAGGTACTTTACATGTAAGCACAGAATGGCCCTGGTATTGACAGGCACTATTTTTAAGGAGGTAATGAGTCAAATCTTAAAATATGAGTAAAGAAAATCTTAATGATGGCATTGGTGGAACATATGTTTTTTTTTCGATAAAAGAAGGTCATGAATAAGAAGATATTTGACAGCAGGCACATGTAGCTAGATGTATGTGAACATCCTTTGCAGACTAACAGATCAATGGTAATTCTCAATATATAGAATATGGAACATACAACTAAGAGTAAGACATATGGAGCTGACATTTTAATAACAAGAATAGTAATTCATTTAGTAATTCAAGTGTAAGTTTTTCATAATAAGAGTTTTTAGGAGATATTGAAATATTTTATGCTGGGGAATGACATGACACTATTTTAGTTCCCAAATACTCACTGAGGTTGCTGTTTGTAGAGAGTATGGGAGGGAGGTGAAAGTGAAGACTGAAAGAAAGATCGGCTTGAGTGTTGTTGCTGTATTCAGTTGAAAAATAAAGGTAACTTGACATAAAGTAGTTGCAATGTTCATGAAAAATGCAAACTGTTGAAAATAAAGTTAGAAAGATAGGACCTGGGAGTTGATTACATGTGTGGTCTCAATTAAAGAAAAGTTATCATTCAAATTAATCATGTTCTATTATTTGTTACTATTTCTTGTATGGAGAGATTCTACTCTCCCTTTTCCTCTACCACATCACTAATCTTGTATTTCTAAAGAAAAAATCTCATTACATAAAAAAATTCTAATAAGCTCAGAATTGAAGAACAAAAGGAAGACAGTAAGATTAGATTCTTGGTGCTTTTTAATCATAAAAATAGATTTTTAAAACTCTATTCTTTGCTATCGAAATCATGAGCCCATTGCCATTACTGAGAGTTCTGTAAGTGAAGGTAGAAAGTAGGATTGTTCATTACTTTAATTTCAAATATCTTTTTTCCCCCCTGGCTAATGTGAATATCCATGTCAGAAATGATATTACCAATTTCCTTTAGGTTATAATGTATGTTAATTCCACATCAATACATTCATCAACCTGTCCTGACCAGTTAAAAGCATATACGCCATTCAGTATCTAAGACTAGTACTCTTTTTTTTTTTTTAGTCCCATGGAAATTGCCTGTGAAATTCATAGGAAAATATTCTTTGTCACAAAGTTGAAATGTGCAAGTATAAGTTTTGATATGGTGTCGATGTATCAAAATAACACATTTCATGCTGTGTGATAAAATTTTCACCACTGTCAACCTCAGAGAAAAATAATATTTTAACAAGTTTACAAGAAAGCAAAACATGCTTCATTATCGCTTTGAATATTTCATGAGATCAAGGGAAGTATGTTTTTTCCCAGAGAAAAATCTGTTTTGTTACTGAAAAAAACTTGTTTAGATTTAAAAAGGTCAACATTTCTGAGATAAATGTTATATTTTTACTTAAAAATAAGAATTTCTAATTTTTTTCAGTGTTAAATCCCACATTCTAATACATACAACAAAATTGTGCTTGTAAATATTCATTTTGAATTAATATTTCAAATGAAAAAAACTAATTCTTTTCTTTAAACACAAGAAGGAAAAACAAAATGTTATACAAAATTAATTTTGGTGTCGGGTAGTATAATGTGTTGAAGCCATTAGAGTATGATATATCTCCATCTGCATCTGGGAGCTCCCCCTCACTAACTATGTGTTCTTAAACTATTTCACTTTTCTAGGCCCTTGTATAGTCTGCTAGGTTACCATAACTTTTAAATATCAGAGACTGAGTGGCTTAAACACCATAAATTTATTTCTCACACTTCTGGAAGTTGGCTGTCCATGATAAATGTTCTGGTAGGATTGGTTTCTTTTGAAATCTCTCTCCTTAGCTTGCATGTGGCCACCTTCTTTTTGTTTTCCTACATGGTCTTTCCCCTGTGTATGCATGCCGCCCATTGTCTTTCCTTTTGTCCTTTCTTCTTCTTATGAGGACATTAGTCAGATTGGAAAGGGCTCATCCACAGGGCTTCATTTTAAATTAACTACATTTTTAAAGGCCCCATCTCCAAATATACCTACATTCTGGGGTCCTAGGAGTTAGGACTCGACATGTGAATTTTGAGGGAAAAACAATTCAGTTCATAAGGGCCCTAATCAAATGAAGCAGAGACATCATTATAAAATAATCACATAAATATAAGCATTGAATATAAATTAACTAATCAATCTAACATGACAACTAATAAAATTAAATCAGACTTTAACATAACTACAAATATAATTTTTGAGAGAGTGTGGCAGACTATTACTTAATTCTAAATATATATAAAATAATTCATATCAGCACAATATTAGGATGAAATAAAATGTCAACATCAAATGAAAGCCAAATTTGCAAAACTGAAATTCTAGGTCTTACTAAGATGTATCTCCGCTTGTCTTTCAGTTGATCTATGCATGGTTAGTACCTCAACTCATCTATAAAGCTGTCTCTGTAACCCACCATTTTGTTAGCAATGTGTGTATCACTTTGGAGTAGGATTATAGTTATTTTATTGTCTGGAGAAATGAAATGCTGATAACAAATGCATCTTTTAAATAACTGTTACATTATAAAGCAGGTAGAGAAATATCCATCCTTTATGTATTGAAGATAATCTGTCAGAAACTAGTTGCCAGTATATTCTTAAATAGTGATCTAGTAAACATGCTCATGTCCAATATTATTACTAGTACTCTAAAATTTTTCAGGACAGACTGGTCAATTCATGGACGATAACAGTAACAAAAGGACACATCTATGTTAAAATGTTAGAAATTTTCTTATTTGAGGTTGATATGATTTAAAAAATAAATCCAGACTGATGGGGGAAAGCAAAGGAGAAATATGCTATAATTTTTTTAAAAGTTATTAAAATATTATTTCTACAGACAGTAAAATGTAAAATGCAGGATATCCTTCATATTACCAGCATGATATTTCAGATAGGTGATAGATAAGTAGATTAATAGATATAGAGGTATACAGATGTACAGATGATACTCGAACAACAAGAATTTGAATTGAGGATCCACTTACATGCAGATTATTTTAAAAAATAAATATGTTCAGAACCATATAGTCTGCAGTTGCTTGTATCCAGGGATGTGTAAAGTGATATGGAAGACTGTGGGACTTGAGAAACTGCTGATTTTACTGAGTTGGGGCCCGCTCTCCCACTTTAAAAAAAAAATGAATCTGGCTAAAGGTTTATTGATTTTGCTTATATTTTTAAAGAACCAGCTTGTATTTTCATTGATCTTTTCTAAATATTTTTTAGTCTTCATTTCATCTATTTCTGCTCTGATCTTTATGATTTCTTTCCTTTACTAACTTTCGGCTTTGTTCTTTTCTTTTTCTTTTTTTCCTTCTAGTTCCTTTAAATTTAGGTTGCTTATTTCCATTTTTTTCTTATTTGCTGATGTAGGCTTGTATCACTATAAACTTTCTTCTTAAAACTACTTTTGCTGAATTTTGATGGTTACGGATTTGTTTCCATTTTTCTTAAGGTATTCTTTAATTTATTCTTTGATTTCTTCCGTGGTACATTGGTTGTTCAGCAGCATGATTTTTAGCTTCCATGTTTGTGGGTTTTTGCAGGGTTTTTTCCCTTGTAGTTGATGTCTAGTGCAGAGTGTTGTGGTCAGAAAAGAAAGCTGCTTGATACGATTGATTTCAACATTCTTAAATTTATCCTGAGTACTTTTGTGGCCTGGCATGTGATCTGTCCTTGAGAATGTTCCATGTGCACTTGAAAATAATGTTTTTTCTGCCACTTTTGGATGGAATGTTTTATATATCTCTATTAAGTCTCTTTGGTCAAATGTTGTGTTTAAGGTCAGCGTTTACTTAAAGTGTTCTTTAATGCCAGTTGATTTGTGGATGATCTAAGACCCCAGGTTTTAAATGTGAAGAAGACACTGGAGATTCATGTATCTGGAAATGCAAATGTTGAATAAGTGTATTCATTGTGGTTCAGTCACTCAGTAACTCAGAGCTTACTGAAAGCTTACATTTATATAATAAGTGTATGAAGTAGTTTACATCAAATATTCCCTCCCTTGAGAATTTATATTATCTTGACTGAGATAGACAAGAAACACATTTTTAAATAAATATGTGTCAACATGAACATATAGGTGTGTATATATGAATTGATAATAAAAATTTAAGGTGCAGTAAGCATATAGAGTACATAGACATTATTTATTGAAATCATTAATAATATTTATTAAACATTTATATAAAAGCATACATCTAAGCTTTATGTAAAAATATTGCATTGAATATGCCTGGCACTTTTGATGACATTTCAAGTATCCTAATTTTTTCTAAGATGTATAGAAACTAACGGATAAAAAGGTTAAGTTGCTTGCCCAAGGCACACAAGCCATCAAAACACGGAGTGTGGATTTCTGGATTTTGAAGCTCATATGTTTGAATATTTTCTATGAGGCCAAATTTATCAAATTATATTCAAAATTACTAATTTGTGTTTAACTTTCTCTTATTCATCAATTCAAGAAAATCATATCCCTATGACCTATTCTTAACTTAGTTTTCAGTGTATGAGCTCACATTTCACCTGTCAGAATGAACATTTGGCTGATAAGATATTTATTTTAATTTATTTAATTTTCCTTCTTAAACTGTTCTCGTAAAAATTTATATCCTAACTGCAAAACGGTCACAGAAGCTATCAAAATAAGAATTTTTTATTGTAATGTTATATATATAATTCATAGTTGAACAGAGCAGAATCACCTCGATTACTCAATTCCTTCAGTGTTTTATTGCTTTATTCAGTAGCTTATTATGTGAGTATTTCTAAGAAAAAAATATTGTAGCATTGAAGCCTACAGTGAGAAAAATAGTTAAGTTCTATTTTACATTATTTTCTTCTCCAAATCAGAAATTTCCATATTATAATCAAAGAGAGTAGAGAGAAAAAGAAGATAGGTATAAAAACACTTACTTAGAAGAAAGAATCATTTTTTTTTCCTTTCCTTGAACATCTATGATCTTTCTTTACCTAGCCTTTTCCCAACTGTATGCAGAAACATCAATTTGTGTAAGCAAAATTCTTTATAAAGACTTGGATTACATATCTTTTTATTGTTTTTTTAATAGATAAATTATACGTTTCATTAACTAACTAATATATTGTGAAAACAGTAGGATAAAATTGTTTCATCTATAAATAAAAATACAAATTATTTATCTATATCATGTTCCAATTTTTTATCTCAGATATTTTGAATGAGATAAACTCAACATGTTAGAGAAATTTATTCTGCAAAGTGCTAAATATATGTATGCGAATATAAATGTATATTCACACCCAGATTGGCATAAGAAGTTTTATTTTGTCACATCAAAATTATACTCTATTTATAATTAAAATGTCTCCTCATCTCACTTTAAAAAACTGTCCGTGCATCACATATACCTAGAAGAAAAAATATTTATCTGATGTTTAAATAAACTGTTGACAATACGTAAAGGTTATATGATGGTTTTATGTACTTAGGGATTGTGAGAATGAATTTCTTAGAGATTAAAGATACCTATTTTCAGGTATTTTTCTTTGTTAACAAATAAATGCCATTCCAATACATTGGGATTTTCTGCTAAATACTCAGTATATTAACATGGAAACTAATGGTAATTATTAACCTTTATATCTTATTAAAATAACTGTATAAAATAATGAATTCAGATTTTCAATATATGCCTTTATTTTCAAATTTTTCTTGTAAGAAATACATGTTAATATTGAGCTATAAATACAGATGATAAATTCGCAGGATTATTTTTTTTTCTTCTCTGATTTTAAGCACTCTCATTTATTATCCCAGATACCTTTCTTATCCTACCTATGACCCAGTTGTTGAGGGGGATTCATGAATATGTATTTGAGTGTAATGAGGGTCAAGTTGAAGCAAGGTAATGAACCAGCACTCCTGTGCCCTCACTCTTCTCTATGGAAGTCAATCATTTCTTAATGTGGCACTTTCCATAATATGTGGAGGTCAGGGGTGCCTTCTGCCTCCCACTCTCTGTCCCCTGGAGGTGCAAAAGCAAGGTACTGCCTTAACAGAATCATTTCTACTGAAAATTCTTTCCATTGCATCTGAACAAACAAGAATAGATAGAATCATAGATATGCATGTTAAAAACATTTTTTTTTATTCATAATATGATGTTTTGGATTACTCAGGTCATGCCTGGAATTTAGCTGTAAGATCAAAGTCACAATTCTTGGAGAACTTTGTATGAACAAGTTTTTTGATTTTTCACTTTTGTGAATTTGCCTTTGAAACATAATTGCTGCCCTTAACAGGGTACATGCCACTAGGGAAAAAAAAAAAAAAAAGCTGGGTCTATCCAGATTCTTTTGTTAAGTTTTGGTTCAATTATCCTCAAAAGGTCTATTTAGGTATTTGTCTGAAGTAGTCCTTCTATATAGGAGAACACGTATCAAGGACTTTCACCGCAAGCTTCAAAATCTGGTCTACAGTAGCACATAAACACCCACTGGTCCTGTATATCAAAGAATAAATTAAGCTGCTAGTCTTTAAAAGTAGCTGCTACTCTTTAAAAGTAGAAGGCAATGGCAACCCACTCCAGTACTCTTGCCTGGAAAATCCCATGGACGGAAGAGCCTGGTAGACTGCAGTCCATGGGGTCACTAGGATCGGACACAACTGAGTGACTTCACTTTCACTCTTCACTTTCCTGCATTGAAGAAGGAAATGGCAACTCACTCCAGTGTTCTTGCCTGGAGAATCCCAGGGACAGGGGAGCCTGGGTTGGACACGACTGAAGCGACTTATCAGCAGCAGCAGCTTTAAAAGTAACTAAAAGAAATTAAGTTTTAGTATGGAAGCAGAACAGGTATTAAAACATATTTTCTGACCCATTACTTATCTGTTTTAATGGAGAATATTAATATTCAGATGGGCTCCTCACTTATATTATTTAATTTTGAAAATATGATGTTTTTATTTTGACTCTAAAATGGCGATTTTTAATAGATAATTTGTCATTATAACTTGAAATTTTGTACCTTATAAAATGTTTCAAAATTTATGTTTCTTATGTTTGATGATTCCTCCTCAAGTTACAGTTTCTCTAATACTGGAAAGTTCTACTGAAAATTACCGTCTAAGTACAAATGAAAACTGTGACTTATATACCATTAAAATTACAACTATTTTTGGAAGGGCTTAAAAATGGCATAATCAGCCTTCAGATTCAATCTTATCTAAATCTGGGGTGGTTGAATCTACAGATGTAGAACCTGAGAATATGGAGGGTCAAATCTGTGTTTCATTTTTCTTAAAATCCTTTACAACTTGTTTAATTTTAAGAAGGATGTTTTTCCATGAGTCTTTTAAGAAACTACATGTATATATGTGTATATATGGTATAGCTAAAATGCCAGTAACTCTAGTACAAACAGGTTGTTTGTGGATGCACAACCACGGTTTTAAAATTTTGTCTTCTTTCATTTTATGATAGTTTAAAATTCTACCTTTTTATTGCCATAGTTACAGATCTTGATCGAATAATTTATTTAAGAGTGTTAAGTCTGATAGGATGGTATTCCCAACCATTGTTTGTCAAACTTGTTTGTTGTCTTCAGTTTTCTCTTCCTTCTTTCACGTGTAATTTTGTTATAAACTTTCAGTACCTCAGAAATGCATTATATTATGAAAAAAGAAGCAGTTGGGGGCAGGAGAAGGTCACCAATATTTCTATAAAATGTACCGTGCAATACAAAGGTAAAATCCAATTATTTTAAGTGGAGGAAATAGCAATACTCATTTAATTAATTGATTAAGATGCCATTTTGTCAGTATTTTGTCTCAAAAAGAATGGGTATTCAATTTGCAAGCTGATATCAACTATGTGTTTGCATTTATATGGGTATTTTTTAATCAAAGGCTTCTATCATAAGCATCTAAATTTTACATGAAAAAGCTCACCTTCTTATGAAGTTGTAAGAGCACTTCTTAAGAATCAATGTTCCTTGTATTTAAGCAAATATCTATCTCACATTCCATGATACTCTTCTAAAGCAGTAGTTAGAAATCCATTGCACTTTGTCTGTACAAGTAAGATTTCCAACACCTTATGTAGAAAACTCTGATAAACCAACCTGTTTGGCAAACTGATGTGTCCTTTGTTATGTTTGTATGGATGCCTCCAGATTATTTGGACTAGAGCACAGAGAAGACTGACAGTAAATTAAGAGGGTCATAAACCAAAAAATGAGACTGTAGAATTTTGAGTCTAAATTTCATTTTTTGTATCAAATTTTCATTGAAAAATTTAAAATTTCTCCAACTTATTGTATGTTTTCTGTCCAAGACCTAGAACTTATAATATTTAAAACAATATTTTCACCTTAGAGCAAAATTGGAGTTCTCTCCTTGATACCCATCCCTAATTTAATATAAAATGATCATTTTTCTTGGCATTTGACAACAGCTTTTATTATTCTTATATTCATTACCTGTGACATAATTATAAACTCTTTGGGGATAGCAGTTATTTACTGTTTATTTTTATTGCTTTTAAATTAATAATAATTCTACTGTTTCTATTAATGTATAAGCATTCCACTAAAATTTGTGAGTGAATGACTTGCATTTATAAGCAAAATATTTAAACATTATACATGGAATTTTTAGTCAACAAATAAAAGTATAATTACATTAATCAGCCATGGTTAGGTATAAAGAGTGAAGCAATAATGAATAGATAGAGGACAAAAACTAAAAGCAATGCAGAACAAGAATGAGGAGAAATGATCATAGCAATCAGCAATGGGCTGAAGCAGATGGAGACTCTAGCAGCTGTAGCAGCAGCAGCAGCAGCAGCAATGGTCAGAAGTGGTAACAGGCACAGGGAAAAGCAACAAAACGCACAGCAGCAGGGCGGAAAAGACTGTATCACCATATAAGAAAGAGGAAAGAGTACCATCTTGGGTGACACTCTCATCCAAGGAAAATTAATGTAAGTAAAAATACATTTTAGTACATCCTAGTAACCAAGGCCTCGGTGACTCAGAGGTTAAAGCGTCTGCCTCTAACCCAGGTCTCCCACATTTAGAGGCAGACGCTTTAACCTCTGAGTCACCAGGGAAGCCTTTTTAAGGGGTTAGCTGCTAAATAATAAAGAGCCATACATGCATTCATGGCTTCTCAGTGCAAGAATCTTGACCATTCAAATGATCACACATCCTGTTTTTGAAAAGGAGACTGAAAATAGTGGATTTCTGAGATGATATTATATTAATACTCTCTCTCCCCCCAATTTGTCCTTTCTTCTTTCATTCCTTTTTCTTTTTTCTTATTAAAATCTTCTTTTCTTTCTTTATTTTTTAACCAGTGAATCAAAGGGAAAAATACACAATTCCTAACTCATTTTAAACAAAAGCATTCCCCCCCCACCTCCTTTCCTTTTCTCCTCTCTCTCACCCAATAAAATTCTTATCAGAAGATATTCCATGGATTTTTAAACTGTATATTGTAGAAATGAATTTGGGTGAGTACTGGCAATTGTGACTGTTAATAAATATTTTGTAAACCTTCCTTTCCTGAGGGATAATAACTGTGTGCCATTAAAACTGAAGAATGTATTCTCAAGGGCAAGCAGCAAGTAATTAATTTAATTTTTCTTATTTGGAAAATTAAATTAAATGTAACTACTCATCCCAAGGGTAAGAAAGTTGAAGCTACCTAATGTATTCATCAAAATATTGGAGTATCCAACACATCAGCACTTATCTTTATATAAGATGTTTATTTTTCTTCTCTTGTCCTTATAATTTGCCATTGTAAACCATATTCTAAATTAATTTTTAATATTCTTATTCTGTAAGTAAGTAAGTAAAGTCACTCAGTCATGTCCGACTCTTTGCAACCCTGTGGACTGTAGCCCACCAGACTCCTCCGCCCATGGGATTCTCCATGCAAGAATACTGGAGTGGGTTGCCACTTCCTTCTCCAGGGGATCTTCCCAACCCAGGGATCAAACCCAGGCTTCTCGCATTGCAAGAAGACACTTTAACCTCTGAGCCACCAGGAAAGCCTGTAGGTAGGGAAAATAATAGCGCTCTCCCTAGCCCCCTGCCAAAATTCTTGCATCATCCCTGGTAACTGTGACTATGTTACCTTACATGGAAAGGGAAAATTAAGGTTTAACATTAGTTTGTTAATCAGCAGGTTATTCAGGTGAATCCAAAGTAATCAAAAGGTTTTCAAAAGGGGAAGAGAGTGACAGAAGAGGGCAGAGTACTGCAAAATGAGACAGATTATTGGCTTTGAAAATGGAAGAGAGTGAAACTCTAGGAATACAGGCAGCCTCTGGAATGGAAAAAGCAAGGAAATAGATACTCCTGAAGAGTCTCCAAAAGAAATATAACATTGCCACTATGTTGATTTTAGTCAGTGTGACCCATTTTGAAAATCTGACCTCCAGAATCACAAGATAATAAGTTGCCTTAAGTCACTACAAATTGTTGTAGCAACTTTTTATAACAAGCATAGGAACCCAAGACAGTCTGTATAATGGGTTATTATGAACCCTAAACATTCTTGAGTCAATATGTGGATTTTTCTTAAATTGAAAATATAGTTGATTTACAATGCTGTGTTAATTTCTGATGTACAGCAATTATTTTTGACTTTTGAGGTAATCAATCAGGCCTATAAAATGAAAATGTATTAAAGATCTCCAGTTTAAATAATTATTTGCTCTGATTATTATCATTGAATTTAACTGATATGAAAAGTATTGTTATTTTCATTGTATTTAGGATTTTCATGATTATTTGACTGCAACATAAACTCAAATTTAAGATTTAAAGTCTTAGATTGCTAGTTGATTTCAATATGAATTCTCCAATCATGTTAGTAAGAAAGCATCATCTTTCAAACTGAGCTATAATTAAAATATAATTACATTTCCCTGACATATATTATCAATTTATTAGGGAAATCTTCTTTAAGGAAATAAATATATATGAGATGATTATGTAATAAAGAATCAAAAATAGTTATTTCAAAATATAATGAATTTAAAAAATGTCAGAAATCAATGTGATCTTTGTTTATAGTGCTAGAGAAAAGGTTTCTAGCCATCCATCTGTATGAAAGTCAGTCAGTCATGTCCGGCTCTTTGCAACCCCATGGACTTCATGGGATTTTTTAGACAAGAATATTGGAGTGGGTAGCCTTTCCTTTCTCCAAAGGATCTTCCCAACCCAGAGACTGAATGCAGGTCTCCCACCTGCGTTCATATTCTGGTAAAGAAAGTAGGCATATTCTTTACCAGCTAAGCCACAAGGGAAGCATCCATCTGTGTATTTTCAATCAAATCTCTTTTTTTCACATTATATCAAAACTTTGTCTTCGATACAATATGACTATAAAAATATAATATTTTTCATGAATTTTATGGTTAAGATTATATTTTGTCTTATTATTTTTCACATTTTTTCTCCTCATTTCTCTCTCTTGATTGCAATAATCTTTGAATTGTTCTTCCTACCTTGATTATAAACGTGAGACACACTCCGTCTGAAATGTTCTTTCAAATTCATTTTGGGGAGTGAAGTCATTTACATTTATTAAAACACTGCTCAAAGGTACTTCTCTCTGTGAAATCTTAACTACTTT
Source organism: Ovis canadensis (assembly GCF_042477335.2). Taxonomy (NCBI): domain Eukaryota; kingdom Metazoa; phylum Chordata; class Mammalia; order Artiodactyla; family Bovidae; genus Ovis; species Ovis canadensis. The sequence goes on from NC_091250.1 coordinate 69,042,538, forward strand.
CCTAGGCCACTAAAGTTGCCACTTTCAATGCAAATTATAAAATACTTTGATAGTACATTTTTGCCTAGCCTTATCATTATTGCTTATATGTAATTCCCCTGCCACAGAAAGTTAATTATTTAAAAGCAAGAATACAGCACAGCATCTGGGACACTTTATCAATGTTTATTGAACATGTTAAGTATGTGATTAAATTCTAGGTGTGTGCCATTTAATCCAAGAGCCTGAATTTTTTTTTTTTTTTTTTCTGGTGAGATGTGAGGTATTGGCAGTATGATGTATATACTTCACTGGATGTCCTTAACTACTCCAAACCAGTTAGTAGATAAAATTGGAAAGTGCTTGGTGACAAACTAATGTATTTATTAAAGAATCTCATTTTGGGCAACTTGTTTTAACCTCCACATGCTGGGTACCCACTTAATATATGGTACACTAGAAGAAGCATAGGGAATATTTCACTCTAAGTGGGATAATTCATTTTACAGAAGTATTTAAATCCCTTTCTGTTCAGTTCAGTAGAGCCGCTCATCATGTCCAATTCTTTGTGACCCCATGAACTGCAGCACACCAGGCTTCTCTGTACATCATAAACTCCTGGAGCTTGTTCAGACTCATAGCCATCAAGTTGGTGATGCCATCCAACCATCTCATCCTCTGTCATCCCCTTCTCCTCTGTCTTCAATCTTTCCCAGCATCAGGGTCTTTTCAAATGAATCAGTTATTTGCATCAAGTGGTCAAAATAGTGAAGCTTGAGCTTCAATATTAGTCCTTGCAATGAAAATTCAGGACTGATTTCCTTCAGAATTGACTGGATGGAATTCCTTGCAGTCCAATGGACTCTCAAGCATCTTCAACACCACACTTCAAAAGCATCAATTCTTCGGGGCTCAGATATCTTTATAGTCTAACTCTCACATCCATACATGACTACTGGAAAAACCACTGCTTTGAATGGACGGACCTTTGTCGGAAAAGTAGTGTCTCTACTTTTTAATATGCTGTCTAGGTTGTTCATAGTTTTTCTTCCAAGGAGAAAGCATCTTTTAATTTCATGGCTGCAGTTACCATCTGCAGTGATTTGGGAGTCCAAGAAAATAAAGTCTGTCACCATTTCCATTATTTCTCCATCTATTTGCCATGAAGTGATGGGACCGGATGCCATGACCTGAGTTTTTTGAATATTGAGTTTTAAATCAGCATTTTCACTCTCCTCTTTCACTTTCATCAAGATGCTCTTAAGTTCTTCTTCACGTTCCGCCATAAGGGTGGTGTCGTCTGCATATCTGAGGTTATTGATATTTCTCCCAGCAATCTTGATTCCAGCTTGTGCTTTGTACAGTCTGGCATTTCACATGATGTACTCTGCATATAAGTTAAATAAGCAGGGTAACAATATACAGTCTAGACATACTCCTTTCCCAATTTGGAACCAGTCTTTTATTCCATGTCCAGTTCTAACTGTTGCTTCTGGACTTGCATACATATTTTTCAGGAGGCAGGTAAGGTGGTCTGGAATTCTCTTGCTTTTCCAATGATCCAATAGATGATGGCAAAATGATCTCTGATTCTCTGCCTTTTCTAAATTCAGCTTGAACATCTTGGATTTCATGGTTCACTTACTAATGAAGCCTGGCTTGGAGAATTTTGAGCATCAAAGCTAGTAGAACTTTGCTAGCATATGAGATGAGTGCAACTGTGTGGTAGTTTGACATTCTTTGGTATTGCCTTTCTTTGGTATTTGAATGAAAACTGACTTTTTCCAGTCTTGTGGCCACTGCTGAGTTTTCCAGATTTGCTGGAATATTGAGTGCAGCACTTTCACAGCATCATCATTTAGGATTTGAAAAGTTCAACTGGAATTTCATCACCTCCACTAGCTTTGTTTGTACTGATGCTTCCAAAGGCCCACTTGACTTTGCATTCCAGGATGTCTGGCTCTAGGTAAGTAATCATACCATAGTGGTTATGTGGGTCATGAAGATCTTTTTGTACAGTTCCTCTGTGTATTCTTGCCACCTCTTCTTAATATCTTCTGCTTCTGTTAGGTCTATACCATTTCTGTGCTTTATTTTGCCCATCTTTGCATGAAATATTCCCTTGGTATCTCTAATTTTCTTGAAGAGATTCCTAGTCTTTCCCATTCTATTGTTTTCCTCTATTTCTTTGCATTGATCACTGAGGAGGGCTTTCCTATTTCTCCCTGCTGGTCCTTGCGTCTCTGCATTCACATGGGTATATCTCTCCTTTTCTCCTTTGCCTTTAGCTTCTCTTCTTTACTTAACTATTTTTAAGGCCTCATCACACAACCATTTTGCCTTTTTGCATTTCTTTTTCTTGGGAATGGGTCTTGATCACTGCCTCCCATACCATGTCAGGAACCACAGTTCTTGAGGCGCTCTATCACATCTAATCCCCTTGAATCTATTTGTCACTTCCATTGTATAATTGTAAGGGATTTGATTTAGATCATACCTGATAGGTCTAGTGGTTTTCCCTACTTTCTTCAGTTTAAGTCATAATTTTGCAATAAGGAGTTAATGAACTCAGCCACAGTCAGCTCCTAGTCTTGTGTTTACTGACTTTATAGAGCTTCTCCATCTTTGGCTGCAAAGAATAGATCAATCTGATCAATCAGCAGATCTGACCATCTGCTGATGTCCATGTGTACAGTAGTCTCTTATGTTGTTGTTAAATGTTGTGTTGTTAAATGCCTTTATTTTTATGCTTATAATCTATTTTGCTTTTCAGCCTATTAACCACGAATCCTGTTTATATGTATTCATAATTTAAATGTATTTTATTTATTTCTTGGATGCTGAATAAATATAGAATAATCATAATATTTGAAATACAATCCCACTGCTTGGCATACACACAGGGGAAACCAGAATTGAAAGAGACACATGTACCCCAATATTCATTGCAGCACTGTTTATAATAGCCAGGACATGGAAGCAACCTAGATGTCCATCAGCAGACAAATGGATAAGAAAGCTGTGATACATATACACAATGGAGTATTACTCAGCCATTAAAAAGAATACATTTGAATCAGTTCTAATGAGGTGGAAGAAACTGGAGCTGATTATACAGAGTGAAGTAAGCCAGAAAGAAAAACACCAATACAGTATACTAATGCATATATATGGAATTTAGAAAGATGGTAACGATAACCCTGTATGAGAGATAGTAAAAGAAACACAGATGTATAGAACAGACTTTCGGACTCTGTGGGAGAGGCAAGGGTGGGATGATTTGGGAGAATGGCATTGAAACATGTATAATAGCATATGTGAAATGAATCACCAGTCCAGGTTCGATGCAGGATACAGGATGTTTGGGGCTGGTGCACTGGGATGACCCAGAGGGATGATATGGGGAGGGAGGTGGGATCAGGATTCAAGATGGGGACCACTTGCACACCTGTGGCAGATTCATGTTGATGTGTGGCAGAACCAATACAATATTGTAAAGTAATTAGCCTTCAATTAAAATAAATAAATTTATATTTAAAAAATAAAAATAAATAAATAAATAAAATGAAATAAAGCCTGGTCTCTTCAGTCTAGAGGACTTAAATCCCAGTCCTAACACTGTGTTGGTAACTCTAAGCAAGTGAGTAAACTTCTTGGTGACTCAGTTTCGTGAGAATGGATGGTAGACTTTTCATGCTAAGCAGGCTTCAAATGCTTGGAGGTTTCAGAAAGGGGATATGCTACATGCAGTCATGTTAAAGGAATAACTGCTTTTAACATTGGTATTTCTTGTCTTCATGTGTTCATTTTAATACATTTTATACCTAGAATGGTCAGAGTACTGACTAGTAGTAAGTTGTACACCAATTTGTGAAGATTTTAACATTAAAATAAACAGAATTATATTTTTCTTCAAAATCTCTTCACATTGCTGATTATAGTTGATTTACAAGAACAAACCTGGTTACATTTAATTCAATAATAATAATAATACTCATCTTTTGACTGAGTAATTATTGTTTTAGAGATTCTGCGTTAAGACCTTTATATGCCTTTTTTCATTTAATTCTTCACCTTAAAGATTATTTTAATTCTCATTTCAAAGTTGTGATAACTGGTGCTTAAAGATATTAAACAACCCACACTCTAAGTGATGTAAGCAAGCATGATTCCCCTGATGATTGAACTGTAGGGCTAATAGCTAAGGACTATGAAATAACTCTTCAAGTCTAAAATGAGGTTAACATAAGCTAAAAGAGATTGCCAAATTGTAAAATGTTATATAATTCAATTAAACTTGTAAGGGTATTGATGAACTTTACTATTAAATGGAATACATTATGAAGAAGAGTAGAGTTAGGGTGAAACTGTATTCTGGTAAGCCTGAATTATATATTGGACCAGTCATGCTTAATTTCTATGTGGTTCTTGAGGGAGATTATTTACACGTGTCATAGACAAAAGGGAATCTTGAGTACTGTTTTATTACTATCTGGTGTAATTAGCCACTCCCAATATCTCAATGCAAAGTGTCTTTGGTAAAACTAGTTTTAAGTGTAAAATAAACTTTTTTTTTTTCATTTTCTGAATGTTGAGTTTTTTTTTCTTTTTTTTTTAACTTTACAATATTAGTTTTGCCATACATCAACTTTTTTTTTAACTTTACAATATTGGTTTTGCCATACATCAACATGAATCCACCACGGGTGTACATAAGTTCCCACTCCTGAACCCCCCTCCCACCTCCCTCCCTATACCATCCCTCTGGGTTATCCCAGTGCACCAGCCCCAAGCATCTTGTATCCTGCATCGAACCTAGACTGGAGATTCGTTTCTTATATGATATTATACATGTTTCAATGCGATTCTCCCAAATCATCCCACCCTCTCCCTTGCCCACAGAGTCAAAAATAGAAGAAGTAAAATAAACTTTTTAATCCAAGCAGATTCACTCTTGAAAACCTTTAATTCTAATCTTGCTATGAAACAGCCACTGTAACCTAGGAGATAAACCACCTGGAGTATATATATTAGGAAATTAATAGTGTCTTAAAATACACCTATTCAGTCCGTCACTCTATTCACAGAAATGCATGGATAAAAGAAAGGAAACCTGCAAAAATCTAAATTTCTGCACTATGTGGTGCAACTTAGTAAATGTCATTCAAACTGTATCATGGAATGAAACTAATAGGAGAGATGTTCCTACTACTTTGAGTAAAGCTAAAAGGGCAATTGTCAAAAGAATGGATGTTAAAATCTTTAGAATAATGTATTTTTGTTTGTCTTATTGTTTATGTGTTTTGTCTGTTTGTTTTCATTGCAAATGTCATACTTTAGCAGTAAGCAGCACTGCTTACAGCCAGATAGCAAACCCAAGTAGCAGTATTCTTTTTCTTTCAGACTATCTTATGTTTCATAGAATAGAGAAAATATACACAAATACAGAGAAAGCAATACAGAATATTTTCAGTTATACACAGCCCATAAAATTGTGATCCTTTAAGGCTTAAATAAATTTATTCAGCACCTGATTTATGCATAGGTGAATGATTCTGAAATTCCTGGCATTAACCTTTTAGGTTAAGACAAATGCATTATCCACAATAATAAACAATGTGGTGTAGTGGGGAAAAAAAAAGAAAGAAAAATCATTTATCTCAAAGTCATGAGAGATGACTTTGTCCATGCTTTGTCCAAACTGTGAAGACTTTTGTCTTTATTTTTTGATTTTTAACTTTTGAGGGTTCAGAAAACCCTTCCAATTTCATAGTTTGAGACTTTTTTTCAGCGTATTTGCCACTATAATGCCTACCAGTACTTCCTTAATCTAGATTCTCATCAAACCTCAATTTAATTAGTATAATAGCTTTCCAATAATTATTTCTCTTTCCTCAACAGTGATCTTTCTAGGATACAAGACTGCCACATTACCTCATCTTTATAAACATCTGATGGCTACATACCACCAATGAAGGAATTTTGAATTTTTTAGCATAGCATGCTATATTCCATAATGTTTCTTAAACCCAGCCACATCCCTTTCATCCTATGTCTTCTGTTTCAAATTTCTGGGAGCAAACATTTTACAGTTTTCTTCTTTCGGATAACTTCTCTTTAATCTTTCTGATATCTTCTTTCGGATAACTTCTCTTAAATTAAGTACCTCCTAATTTTAGAACAATTGCACATTTTGCTATATGTATTTCTCATAATCTTATAGAGTAACCATCTTTGTAATGTTAGAGATTAAAAAATCAATCATAAAAGTACTAGGTTATTTACCTGAAGTTACACTGTTAACAACTGAGATTGTTTAATTTCAAATCCTATCTTTTTGTAAATTTCATTGCCCTAGAAAATTTTAGTGAGACTGGAAACTAACCTACCATATTTCATCTAAAGTAACTTTGAACTTCACCTGCATCATCACAGAAAATGACTCAAATTTCTACTTGATCATACTATTATTTTTGATAGAAAGGACAAGAGACACATGTGATAAGAGTATTTGTGACTCTTTAAAAAGATAAATTTGAATTCAAAAGCAGATGAATTTTTTCCTACTTTAAAAATATCAAATGCATATATTTACATGTATATGCACTATGTACATGTATTACATATATACATATAAATAAATATATAAATGCAATGAATATCACTTTTATATAACCTATCTATATATGTTCTATACAAATCTACATATTTGATTACTTAATATATATATTTGCCATGTTGCTTTATCTTTGCTGCTGCTGCTGCTAAGTTGCTTCAGTCGTGTTCGACTCTGTGCGACCCCATGGACTGCCGGCAGCCCATGAGGCTCCCCCGTCCCTGGGATTCTCCAGGCAAGAACACTGGAGTGGGTTATCATTTCCTTCTCCAATGCATGAAAGTGAAAAGTGAAAGTGCTTTATCTTTATAACTATACAATTAGCAAATACATATACATATATATGCAACTAGGAAAATAAATATTCAAATATTTTATAAAGCAAATAAAATATAATTAGAAAACTATTTCATTTTTCTCATTGTATATTTAAGATTTAAGTTTTATATTTTTCCTTCTTTGTTTATATTCACATTTCTAATTTCAAATATAGTGCACCAAAAAATAACGTGTCAGTCTTCTTCCTTTTGCTCTCAAATTTTAAATTATTTTCATTTATCCTTCCTTCCTAGCCTGCCTTCTTCCCATCTTCCCTTCCTTGATCTTTTCTTTCTCTCTTACTTTGAAAATGTGTGCCAACACTTTTCTTATTATTTGTTAATGTTACTTACCAGTTTGTCCAGAAAAATAAAAGCATTACGTAACAAAAATATAAAGCAAGTTAGGTTAGCTATCGGCATTATGAACTCTTTAAATAAGGTCCTACTCCAAGTATATACAGAAAAAGAGCCAAAGACCCAGATCGGAGTAGAGTGAGTATGGGCAATAAAGTGTTTTAGTGTCTTCTATTTTTGCTCTTTGTTCCTGTTTTATGACATAACTTGAAGATTTCCAAATGAAAATACAGAAGTCTGGGAGATTGAAACATCAAATTCACTTTTATTTTATTTCACTAGCTTAAAGGGAAAAAATACTGTTCTGTGCTTTCCACTGATGGTATGTAGGCTATTTTTGCATCTTTAAGTCCCAGTAGGAATTCCTTTTTCTTTTGTTGTTTGTCGCTAAAATCAGCTCCTGTCTGAAGCTGCCAGCTCTCACACTTCTCTTCAGTTGCTACTATCCACCACTTGCCCAATTACCTCTCGCTTCTTGTATGCAGAACAATCTTGATCTCATGCAACCTTGAATCATTCTAAAAGCTATTCTCAGGACTTCATGGACATCCTTGTTCATTAAGTAAGGGTGGCAGTATTCTGATCAGTCACAAGAGAAGGTGCAGCTTCAGTGTTTTAAAGACTTTCCTGAAACTGACACAGTCCATCAGAATGCTCATCTGCGATATTAACAGCATTGATTCTTTAATTCAAAAAGTATGACCTATCATCCTTTTACCATTTGAATCCTGACAGTTTGGCTTAGGAAATAATACCAAAAAATGAGGAAAGCATGCCCTTGAGGGATTAAAAATGTAAACAAATATGTTTTTTTTATCATAGGCTATTTCTGAAAAATTTTCAGTTTACAAAGTTTGAAATACCACCAAATTAGTAAGCATTTGCTAAGACATTTTTTCCTGCTCCATAAACTTCTACAATAATTACAATTAAATATGTGAAGCCTCTCAGCATGCATTTTGCTTCCAAGCTGTTTAGATATGCCTCCACTCTGACCTAATGACACCAAGAAACCCTACTTTACTACGAAAAATGTAGCCACCTCTCATTTCTAATACTAATGAAGATGAGACTATTGAAAAATATTTCTTTTCCCATAAATGTTGTGGCATTATATAAACTTATATAAATATAAAAACAGAGAGTTCCCTGGTGGCCTAGTGCTCAAGATTCTGGGTTTTCACTGTTCTGGTCTGGGTTCACTCCCCGGTTGGGGAACTGAGTTCCCTCAAGCCATGCAGTGTGCCCCCCGCAAAATAAGAATACAAGTCAGAATTGTGTATACATGTTCATTGCTAGGAACAATGGTTTCCTAATATTTAAAAAAATAGATAAATCTTTATATATAAACCTAAGCAGACAAAACAAAGTATAAACTAAGAAAAAAATTCATCTTAAAATCCCTCATTTCAAAGCAAGTTTGTCTATGGTATGTGAAATATAGTTTGCAAAGACAATTCTTCTCAATACATGGGGAGAAGATGAGTCAAAGGTGGAAAGGTGTATCAGTTCAGTTCAGTTCAGTTGTACAGTGGTGTCCGACTCTTTGCAACCCCATGAATCACAGCATGCCAGGCCTCCCTGTCCATCACCAACTCCCAGAGTTCACCCAAACCCATGTCCATCCAGTCAGTGATGCCATCCAGCCATCTCATCCTCTGTTGTCCCCTTCTCCTCCTCCCCCCAGTCCTTCCCAGCATCAGAATCTTTTCCAGTGAGTCATCTCTTCGCATGAAGTGGCCCAAGTATTGGAGTTTCAGCTTTAGCATCAGTCCTTCCAATGAACACCCAGGACTGATCTCCTTTAGAATGGACAGGTTGGATCTCCTAGCCGTCCAAGGGACTCTCAAGAGTCTTCTCCAACACCACAGTTCAAAAGCATCAATTCTTCAGTGCTCAGCTTTCTTCACAGTCCAACTCTCACATTCATAGATGACAATGGAAAAAATATAGGCTTAACTGGATGGATCTTTGTTGGCAAAATAATGTCTCTGCTTTTGAATATGCTGTCTAGGTTAGTTATAACTTTCCTTCCAAGGAGTAAGCGTCTTTTAATTTCATGGCTGCAGTCACCATCTGCAGTGATTTTGGAGTCCCAAAAAATAAAGTCTGACACTGTTTCCACTGTTTCCCCATCTATTTCCCATGAAGTGATGGGACCAGATGCCATGATCTTCGTTTTCTGAATGTTGAGCTTTAAGCCAACTTTTTCACTCTCCTCTTTCACTTTCATCAAGAGGCTTTTTAGTTCTTCTTTACTTTCTGCCATAAAGGTGGTGTGGTATGCATATCTTAGGTTATTGATATTTCTCTCTGCAATTTTGATTCTAGCTTGTGCTTCTTCCAGCCCAGTGTTTCTCATGATGTACTCTGCATAGAAGTTCAATAAGCAGGGTGACAATATACAGCCTTGATGTACTCCTTTTCCTGTTAGGAACCAGTCTGTTGTTCCATGTCCAGTTCTAACTGTTGCTTCCTGACCTGCATATAGGTTTCTCAAGAGGCAGGTCAGGTTGTCTGGTATTCCCATCCCTTTCAGAATTTTCCACAGTTTATTGTGATCCACACAGTCAAAGGCTTTGCCATAGTCACCAGAAATAGGTGGTTTTCTGGAACTCTCTTGCTTTTTCAATAATCCAGCAGATGTTGGCAATTTGATCTCTGGTTCCTCTGCCTTTTCTAAAACCAGCTTGAACATCTGGAAGTTCACGGTTCACGTATTGCTGAAGCCTGGCTTGGACAATTTTAAGCATCACTTTACTAGTGTATGAGATGAGTGCAATGTGTGGTAGTTTGAGCATTCTTTGGCATTACCTTTCTTTGGGATTGGAATGAAAATTATAGGGAAGACTTTTTTCTTATATTGAGATGTAATAGTAATTTAATTATAATAATTAAGATCTGGTCTTTAACAAGTCATTGGATCATAGAATTTACTGGAAGGCAGCTTTGGAGGTCTATTGGTAGCTAGTGACATTTTCTTGAGGGTCAGATTTAAGAATATTTTTCAAAAAGGACAAGATGATGCTTATGTCAAATTATATTCACAATAAAAGTTCAAAGTCTAAATATATTATCATATATTTTCTAAGTCATCTTTAATGTTACAAAGAAGGTCTTAATTTCTTTTTGTCTCTTTCTCTTTCATTTCCTTCCATGTTAGCAATATCCTAACACTGGATTAATTATATCGATATGTAAACCTTGAATGCCTTTTTGAAAAATAAAAATTGTTGTTGTTTATCTACATGTTGTGTCCTATTTACAACACATTTAATTTATTTTTCAATTAAGCATTGCAGCTTTATCTATGTGCTTGATTGTAAAGAATATATAAAGAATAGTGATTTTTAATATTTGATTGCATTTTTACTAAGAAAACACATTACTTCTCCCACTTATATATTTTTGAAACTAATAGCTGTTATGAAATAAATATGTTTGTTCTGAATGTATTACATTACAGGCTTAACATGTATGTGGTTTAATATGTTTCTTGAAGTGAAGTCGCTCAGTCATGTCCAACTCTTTGTGACCCCATGGACTGTAGCCTACCTGGCTTCTCCGTCCATGGGATTCTCTAGGCAAGAATACTGGAGTGGGTTACCATTTCCTTCTCCAGGGGATCTTCCCGACCTAGGGATCAAACCTGGGTCTCCGGCATTGTAGGCAGACGCTTTAACCTCTGAGCCACCAGGGAAGCCTTTACCATAAATTAATAATATGTAAACGATAAAGTTTTATTTGTAACATTTATATAATTTACTTACTTTATTGGATTGATTGATTTATATTGATTACCTCTCAAAGTGATCAAATGCTTGAGAAATGCTATAGAAAGCATAAAACCTATGTAGTATATTTATAAGCCAACCGTAAATAAATTTCATACTGTAAGTAAATCATGATGATGTGAATGATGTTTCAAGGCAGCTCAGTACCCACTAATACTATCACATTGTCATTTACAATTCTCCTAATACATATGTCCATTTCTTATACATACTATCCATCTTATACATACATACTGTCCATTTCTTCATTATTTATGAGTGAAATATTAATACAGTTATTAAAGAATCGAAGTAAATCAATGAAGAGATTCTGAAGTGATATACTTCTTATGTTATAGTATACATATTTAATTTTTTTAAGTTGTTAGGTGATTAAAACTTTCCCACATAGTACTATTCAAAGCTATAAGAGAAGAAAATGTAAGCACATTTTATAAAATATGTTTTTCTCAGCTCTATTAAATTTTTAAATTATGCAAAGCATAGCCTACTTAATAAATACACGTGATCCTACAAGTTTGTTTTATTCATCTTTAAAACAACATATTTTGCTTATGAATATTAAAAGTAGCATATCTATAAAGGAAATTAGTAAATTATAAAATATGTTTAAAACTAAATGATATTTCATTCATTCCAATTTACATTATATATTTTTAAAAACTATTTTTGTCAAATATTTTTTTCAAGACTAAAGTGAAATAAGCCCCAAAATAGTTAACAATGTTCATCTTAGAACACCTGAGTTCTTCAAAGATTGAAGCACTATGGAGCTGATGAGGGGATATTTGAAGTGCCAATCAAGGAACTGTTCCCAAATCCTCCCACATGGTTGAAATCCTGCTGTCAGGAACATATTGGAAAGTTGTTCATTCACTTGAGGTGACAGATACAGATTGTGACAAGCCTCATATTGGGACTCAAGCCCTAGGGGTTAACACAGAATGAAATGAGGAATGCAGAATTAATGGTGAAAAATGTCACTTGCCAGTCTCCCTACTCACAACTTATTTCACTTTGGACTGCAGTTCACAGTATTATTTGGGAAAAGAAAACAGTCATAGCTGAGATTTTATGTTACATTTTATATTTAAATTCTTAAGGTATAGTTTCTATATTTAATAATTAGAAGATCTAGTATGATTATTTTCATATCATTTAACTGTAGGTTTTTAATCCTAGTGAAAATCAGATTTACTCACTATAAATTTAAACTGGAAAAAATTGAAAGGAGAAATTGTATCTTAAATTTGAATACTTACTTGACTATCTGATTATATCACTCCTTTGGCAGTGATAAATTACTGTCTGTATCCATAAATTTATTTTTTCAATAAGACAACATAACTCTAGAGCTCTTTTTTCAAAGAACCTAAACATTCAACTTCCCTTGTAGTTAAGTTGGTAAAGAATCTGCCTGTAATGCAGGAGATGTAGGTTTGATTCCTGGTTCAGGAAGAAACCCTGTAGAAAGAAATGGCAACCCACTCCAGTATTCTTGCCTAGAGAATTCCATGGACAGAGGAGCCTGGCCGCCTACAATCCATGGCATCACGAGTGGGACACAGCTTAGTGACTAAACCACCACCAAACATAGGCCACAGATTTCAGTCAAGAAACCACTTAAGTCGACTTCTACTCTAGTGTAAAAACATTGGAAGACTTTAAAGCATTATTTTTGTAGAGATGAAATTTAGGTGAAAATAATAATCATGAAAATATAAGTGAAATTTTTACAAGAAAAGTATCAATAATTAAAAGCTCAACTTTGCCTCATAACAGTTAGAGCAGATCAAATTTCTAGCCATTCTATTAAAAGTTTGTTAGTATTGGCCTTTTGTGTGTAAATAGGAAAAGCACTTAAAATCTAGAGATTACATACACACACATACAGACACACAGATTCTCATAAACTGTTACCAAGAAACTAGAAATACTGATACATCTCATGTTGTATTATACAAGTGGTGAATATATCTTCTATCAGATTCCCAAGGAAGATTTGTCAAATAATTATAATAATTGAGAAAATAGTGATTATATAACAGAACACAGAAAAATTTTCAGTGAATTTCTGAGATCATAAACTGTACTTGTACTGTAGTTTTATTTCAATACGATATATCTGGAAATTAATAGTGTAAATTAAATTAGCAGTCCTCAATCATATGACAGTTTTTTAAAATGCATTAAGAGAGAAATAAAATAAATAAATTAGAAGTTGAAACATTGAAACATATATGAAATCTGACTATGGAAATGATCCTCAATTAAAAAATTCTAAAACTTGGAATGTTCTTATTCAAAGATAAGAAATTTAATTAACTACTATTTATCTTTGAATTAAAAATGTTTTAAAAATTAATAAAATGGAGCAAGTAGTAAAATTAAAAGTAAATTTTTTAACTACAGAATAAAATTAATTATATGTTTAAAATGATGGAAAGAAAATGTTCACATATTTTAGAAGTTAAAAAGAGAAAGAAAAAGAATAGACATGGGAAAAATTTATATACTTTGAGAAACTGCTAATTTGAAAATACGGTAAAAATGAATAACACTTTCTTATAAAAATTAAAACTTTCCATCATTTTGGATCACAAAGCATGAAGAAACATTTGGATTTATAATAGTTTTCAAGAAATAGATCTTCACTCTATACAAAAATACTTTAAAATTCAAAATGTTCACAATTATTTTTTCTTTACTATAATTTTTTCTACATTCATCCTATAGTGTGCCCATATGCAAAATATAAAAATGATTTTTCATTTTTTAGTTGCCTTATGAAACAGGTTTTTAACTTCTTTTCATAAAATATATCTGATAAATTTATTACTTCCCCATGGATATTCAGTCTTGTCAGCATAACACATTCCCAATAAAAATTAAATATCAACACACTCTTCGCAGTATTGACAGTTATACAAAACATGAGACAATATAATAATTTTCCTGAAAAATGGCATGTTTTGACTTTATAGTCACTGATATTCTGTTAATGTGACATGTGACAAATGCTGATTTCTCTGCTACTTTTCATATAGTATCTGTCACTAGTATATTAACAATCATCATTTTTGACCTGGAGGCATAAGTATGTGAATTTTCTCAATTTATTATGGAAGAATATTTTTTCTTCTTTTCTTCCTCCTTTCCTTTTTTCCTTTCTCCATCCATTTTTTCTTTCCTTCCTTCTTTTTTGCCAGTAGACAATTAATCTCCCTACCAAGGAACTTCTTTACTGGAATAAATGTATTAGATGATTTTAGAGGAAAATGAATTGTTTTTCATAATAACACATTGCTTTATATACTAACTGATAGCAAGCTGAGAACCACAACATGTTTAGAGGCAGTGGCTGATGGAAGCGTGAAATCCAAAGAGGGCATAAAGAAAGCAGAATAATTTTGATACTAGGAGCCTAGGATTCCAAAAAGATATGAGTGTACTTTTAAAAATTTATTTATATTTTGGTTTGAGGTCTTCTCTCCCCACCATAAGCCTCCTATCCCTATATATATAATAAAATATGTGTTTGTATGTAAACACATATTAACAAAGAGAGAAACATCTTGTTTAGTATCCTTGGTAGACTGTAAACTCCTGGTAATTTTTCTTAAAACTCCTGCAAAGCTCCTTGTTTTTGCAGATTACTATGTTAGAAATAACCATTTATGTATCTTAGGTATTGGATAATTTTATGTATCATCTTGTGTATATATAATTATGGAAACCACTAAAACTGACTAACAGGGTGTAAAGTAAACTTATTGTTGAGAATCAGAGTGAGATGTGATGAAAGGAAAAGGAGTGAAAATTTGATGAACCCAAATCAGCTTTGTACCCAATCAACTCAAGACAATTCAATCAAGTCAAGACAATAATAATCTGAAAGTTATTTTAAATTAATATCTTATAGAAAGAAGTCTTGTCAGCTAAGAATTAACCAAGTATAAGATATTCAAAATGGTTATTAATGTAATAACATATTTTTAACCTTCTAAAATAAGTAAGACTAGATATAATCTGGTA
The DNA here is from genome assembly GCF_042477335.2 of Ovis canadensis. Taxonomy (NCBI): domain Eukaryota; kingdom Metazoa; phylum Chordata; class Mammalia; order Artiodactyla; family Bovidae; genus Ovis; species Ovis canadensis. Next base: position 69,057,636 of record NC_091250.1, read on the forward strand.
GAACAAAGTGAATTGGTAGAATAAATCAATATTCAGATGAAGGCTTCTTATATAAATGGTTCACACTGATTGACTTTCTGATGGATTAATTTTACTTTGTGTCAGTGATGGACACAAAATTGATCAGATTCTACAAGCATAAATTTTAATTGGACTAGTGAAAGTGTGCCATAATAAAAAAGTTCTTCTATAGTACCCACATATAAATATCGATACATATATACAGATAAGAGAAGTTGTTACCCTTATTTAAATGAGACATACATTTATGAATCATACAATTCTAAAATTTTCTTTGAACTATTTTTTTAAATGTTCAAATAGGTGAAAGCAATAATATTCTTATAATGCATGCCTAACCTCCCAAGAAAAGTAATATGTTAAAAAGATAACAGCAAATTGACTGACCTGATGTGCAAAGTTGAAATTTGGAGGGAGAAAATTAAGAAAGAAGGGCTAGGGGAATTTTTCCCATTACAAACATGTCTCATATCCTGCTTCATATAAAAGTCTTCCTTTTCTATTCAGCATTAAATCATTCTTTCTTGTGCCCAACCTTAAAAAAAAAAGCAAACAAGCAAAACATTTCCAGACCCCACTCTTTGCTCCAGCTCTCTCTTAATTTCTCAACTGTAAGACTCTTTGATGTGCTCTTCTGCACGAGATGTCTCCAGTTCTGCAAACCTCCATTCTATTTTGAACACAGCCTAGTTTTTGATTTTTTTTCTATGACAGCTTTACTCTATTTTCTCTTTTCAAGGTTATAGTTATCCAGTGGATATTTCTTCATAGTAAATTCTATTTACTGAGCATTAAAGGCATTGAATTAATCTGTTTTCTTCTAATCTCAATGACTGTTCATTCTTTCATGAGCAAACTCTAAGTACTGGAATGCCCTATGTCTTAGTACGGAGAACATTTTCCTATCTTCATTCACTACCGAAAGGTTCAATCTTATGACTTTAAATTATTTACATATCTCTAATTGCATTAATTTTTATCTCTAGGATGGATCTTTCTACAAATTACAGATTAACTCATTCCCTTATTTGTCATTTCTTAATTGTGTAATAGTTACCTCAAACTTGGTGTGTTACTAGTGAATTGGAGACTTTACCTCAAAAATTGCATAGCCATGTAAGCAACCAATGGGCTAGCCAAGTGTGAAAACAAATCTACAAAAGTAGATAGAAACAAAAATATTAACATCAATATGTCTTGATATGAGTGGAAGCAGAAAAGGTCTTGCTATATATCTTCTTTCACTACCTACACAATTTCACTCATTTGTTTTTGAGATTGTGGCTGCCAGTCTAGAGTCCATATGGAACACGAGTGAACCATAACACACCGTATTCATGTTCCACCCTATATCCCATAAGCTTAACTGTGTTCATCTGTAGTTGTAAAAGAACAAGTTTTTAGCATATGCCAGCTTTCCCTTTCAAGAACATGTATATCTCTTATTTTCTGTCAGGGGGCATTTTACAGCACAGTGTCGACTTGCATAGCTGCCTTCAGACAGAATCCTTAAACGTGGAGAGCTTCCTCTGAGCGACTTCACTTTCACTTTTCACTTTCATGCACTGGAGAAGGAAATGGTAACTCACTCCAGTGTTCTTACCTGGAGAATCCCAGAGACGGTGGAGCATGGTGGGCTGCCTTCTATGAGGTCACACAAAGTCGGATATGGCTGAAGCAACTTAGCAGTAGTAGTAAGAGATGGAAGTTACTAGATTATGCTCTAGCCTACTCAGCATGTAATGGAATGAATCTGAGTTATGTCTCACACAGCCCTGATTGGTTGACTGACTGACAATATACATTTTTCTTGTCTTTCTTCTTTCCTGTCTTACTTTGCCCTTTCTGCCATTTTGCTTTCTGGGATTTTCATCCAAATAAACTATCTGCATCTATGTTCTTGATTCAGGTCCTGCTATGGAGGAAAACCTAAACTATGATAGGTGTCAATAAAAGACTGTTTGAAAAAAAAAATGCAATATTTTTTCAGTTATGTGAAGGATAGCAAGGAGTTTAAAAGTTGAATAGTGAAGGGTAAAATATCCTAGATAAAGTAAATAGTATATGGCAAATTAGAGAGCCATAAAAAATAGTGTCCCAAGGCTGGACAGAAGACCAAGGTGGCTTTGTTATAGTGATTGCAGGGGAGAATGACAGTTGATTTTAGAGAATTAGCAAGGGGCCATAGTAATTGCTTTGGATTTTGAATTAAGCTGAATAGGAAATCATTGCAGAATTATAAACATTGGACATAGGTACAAAAATATAATTCTGCCTGCTTTGCTGCTCCAGATCAGGACAAGTTAGAATTAGTGAGACATCCAAAGGTATAAACTAGGGCATTAAACAGACTAGAAGGATACAGAAAACTACTTAAAGTTTGAAATAGTAGTACTCTCTCTTGGAATAAATGTAGATGAGGAAGAAGGAAATAGTCTTCAAAAAGAGAAGAAAAATAGAGATTTCTCAATATAAGGATAACAAAACTATTTATTGGCCTATCTCTAGAGAAGGAAATTTAACAATACGTTTAACATCAAAATACAGGTAGACGTTGACCTAGTAATTCCACTTAATAATTTTAAATATAAGTATCAATTTATACATTTATGTTTTTATATATTTTATTATACATGTAAACAAACAGTAAAGGATCTGCCTGCAATGAGGAGACCCAGATTTGATCCCTGGGTTGGGAAGATCCCCTGGAGAAGAGAATGGCTACCCACTCCAGTATTCTTGCCTGGAAAATTCCACTGGCTGAGGAACCTGGTTGGCTATAGTCAATGAGGTTGCAAAGAGTCGGACATGGCTGAGCAACTAACACACAGACATATTTAAATACCATATGTTATAATATGTATTGTATATATTTATATACACTTATAAAAATGCAAGTATTATGTATACTTGTATAAATAACATTGTTTGCTGGTTTATGCAATGATGTATGTACGAGGATACTCGCTGAGATTTGGAAAGGCCTAAGAAGAGAAACAACGACTATGTTCAATATCCCACCGTCTATGGGACATTTATAAATAATATATTATTCAATAATTTCAAAGGAAAAGAAAAAAATATATATACTGATAAATAAGACTTAAGAAATTTATTACCTAAAAAAAGCAAGGAGCAGAAAGCTTATGTAGTTTGCTGCCACTCATAACTTGCAAATTAAATTTGTTTCTTAATTAAGCAAATGCTTACTGAGCTTTAATTTTCATAAGATTTCTAGAATCAAGGAATGGAGTGATGAAAGTGTTCCAGATTATAGTTTAGTATTTTTTTTTATAAATATTAACTTTATAGGTGTTAAAAGCATTGGGTTTGGTTCCACTTCTAACTTTGAAAGTGAAAGTGAAAGTCCCTCTGCTGCTGCTGCTGCTGCTAAGTCACTTCAGTCTTGTCTGACTCTGTGAGACCCCAGAGACGGCAGCCCGAAAGGTTCCCCCGTCCTTGGGATTCTCCAGGCAAGAACACTGGAGTGGATTGCCATTTCCTTCTCTAATGCATGAAAGTGAAAAGTGAAAGTGAAGTCGCTCAGTCCTGTCCGACTTCGCGACCCCATGGACTGCAGCCTACCAGGCTCCTCCATCCATGGGATTTTCCAGGCAAGAGTACTGGAGTGGGTTGCCGTTGCCTTCCCCGGAAAGTCCCTCAGTCGTGTACAACTCTTTGCGACCCCATGGACTATACAGTTCATGTAATACTCCAAGCCAGAATACTGGAGTGGGTAGCCCTTCCCTTTCCAGGGGATCTTCCCAACCCAGATATCAAATCCAGGTATCCCGCATTGCATGCAGATTATTTAACTTGGAACTGACTTTTAAAATGTTAAAATCACTATTAAAATTGTCATGTCCACAGAATTTTGACTCCCATCATTATGGTTGTCACTTATGGAATTTTATTAATTCCTCTGCCTTCATTCTCTTGTATTTCCTTTAATTTTGCATTTCCTATCAACTATGACAGTCAGCTCTCATTGATATCCTTAGGCAGTACTCACATGACACTTTGGGGCACATTTTAATTTTTTTATCAAAAAGTCTCCAATAGAGCCATAGAGAAATTGCAGTTATTAAAAAATGCCATTTTTAAACAAAGCACAATGGTAATTTAAATATATTGATAACATCAGGAAAGAATTAAATACAAAAGTATTATTTTCTCATAAATTGCTTAATTAAAGTTGTGTGAGCCTTCACAAATACTAAATATTCAGATATTTTCCTAGTGTGTTACACTAAAATAGATGTTGATTATTCGATATAAATAGCCATCTATTTCATGCATATGGATAAAGTATTGTCTTCATGGCAATACAGTTGTGAATCTCAAATAAATAGAATTAAATGAGGACAAATGTGTAGATGGGAAAAAAATTAAACTTTTCAAAAAATCCTTGTGTGCATTTTTAAGGCAAGCTTGCACAAGTTAAATTTCAAAAATATATTTTATGATTTTGTTTTATTTAATATTTAGATAAAAATAAAATGAAAGTCTAGATATTATTGAAACTAAAATATAATAAGTATTATTAATATTTTAGAATCTTGAAAGTTTTAAGTTTTGTAGATTTCAGAGATCCTATATCAGTGTAGTCCATATATCCCACTAATAAAGAAAATTGAGTTCATATATTTCAATCAAATATTTTCATTGAGGTACAGGTTTTTTCTCCTTTTTAAAATTTTAGAGTTGATATTTCCTCTCTAAAAAGAGAAAAACATACCTTTTCTTACTCCCATAGTTGTCATGAACAATCTCAATAAACAATTATTTACTTTATTTTCTTTAAGTCCTCTTCTTAGAAGCAATATCAAGCTGCAATGTATTAGTAGAATCGAAAAAACACTGAAGAAGAAATGAAGTGCTATTTTCATAACAATTTTAAAAAGAAACTATATCCAATGAGATTTTAGGGAAATAGGCATGTTTACTTCATTTTGCTGGATGTGTAAATTATTAAAGCATTTTGGGAAAGTTAGAAATTTCTACAGAAGTTGAAAATACACAAAACCCTGCAAATAATCTCTCCTTTGGCAATAATTTCTATAGGAATAAAATCTTTATGAAACAAGAATATATGAGCAATTATTTTGATTGCAGAATGGATTGTGGTAACATGAATTTGTGAATAGCACAAACATCAGTATGGGCTTCCCTGGTGGCTCAGATGGTAAAGAATCTGCCTCCAAAGCAGAAGACCTGGGTTCAATTCCTGGGAAGATCTCCTGGAAAAGGTAATGGCTACCCACTCCAGTATTTTTGCTTGGAGAATTCCATAGACAGAGGAGCCTTGCATGAGGTCACAAAGAGTCGGACATGACTGAGTGACTAACACTTTCACTTTACAATAAATATCAGTATTTTCACTTTTCATTAAATATAGTAACGTTTAAATAATCTCTAACACACACACATTTTAGTATATGCTTGTCAATTAAAAAGAGTGAGTCAGATCCATAATTTTTGGCCTTAATAGAATATGAAATTCTAAATGATGTTAACATGGAAGGTATACTTAGATTACATTTTGTAGGAATAAAAACTAATAATACAGCATTTCAGTGATTCAAAGTCATATTTTTTATTTTAGCATCATAAGGCATGCATCTTCTTAAGTGATGAGAAAACAATTAAATTTTATTTTTAAATGTTCTTTTTTAGTGTTAAACTTAAAAACAGTTTATAATCAATATCTTGTTAAATCTAGTGACAAATCACAATAAATAACATTTATTGAACACTTACATGCATAATTCCATACATATAATTTCAAATGTACCATATTCTTGCAAAGGCAAATATAATGTCAACTTAAAGAAATACACACAATGTATGAGTTGTGAGCTTAAGTTTTATTCAAGGTCTTACTGAGGATAAACCCGGAGACAGCACTGAAGAACCTTTCCAAAAAGGTACAAGAAGACCCAGGTTATATATATTTCTGGCCAGTAAATATGTGTAGTCAAGCCTATATTTTGGGAAAATATTACTGCTAACCACAAAGAATAGATATTTCTGTTAATAATCTTAGTGCTTTTCTGTGTATAGAGAGTTGCAAGAATCTGGGATTACTGAAATTCTTTCTGAGATAGGCATCTATCTAGGGGCTCATTTATCCAAAGCATTGAGGGTCACATCTTGCTTTATTGTCACCCTGAATTCTTCTTAGGGCACCATTAGTGGGCATGGGCAACTTTAGTGGGTTCTGGCTTAACACTTGCATAACTGTGTGATGAGCTACATTCTTTGTTGTTCTTTGTTCACAATAGAGATAAAAGCAGGTCAGTGACTGCCAAATTTTGTGTTGGCAATTAATGGACATGAGGACTATTTTGGGCATGACAAAACTGTTCTATATCTTGATTGTGGTGGTGCTTATCACCTAGATGCATTTTTCAAGACTTGTAAAGCACTTCATTAAAAGGGTAACATTTACTGTTTGTAAATATATCTTAATTAAAAACTGTAAAAATCTTAAATGTTAAGTAGGAGATCAAATGACATATCTGCCCTCTCAAGAATGACTATAATATTCTTTTAAAAAGAAGTTTATGATGTGAGGGAGAAAAATAGCTTTTCTAGCATTTTACATTCTTGAATGAGACACTTCTGTGATAAAAAGGTAGATTAATAGGAGAAAAACAGATAAAAGTTTAACAAATAACATGTATACCTTCTTATTCATGGGAGACATCCAGGAAAACTGACTAACTTCTGAAAAGGACCCAAACTACCACTTCAAATAACATCTCCATCTAAAACCAAAGATGTTGGGGGCAGCAGAGCCCCATGCAATGGATATGAACTTAGATGAACTTCAGGATATAGTGAAGAACAGGGAGGCCTGGCGTCCTGCAGTCCATGGGGTCACAAAGAGTTGGACACGACTGTGCAGTGCAACTAAACAGCATCAAGAAAAGCTCAGTAAACAAGGCTAAGGTTGTTAATCAGATTTAAATCTTAGCTTCCCTGTTGAGAGTTTCTAGAGACTTAGAGTCACCCTTCTCTTTTTGGTACAGAGCAGAAGACAACTTCACAGATGGAGATTTTTTTTTTTTTGTCACAGTAAATGTTTCTCACAAAAGGCTAACTTCTACTCAGTTTTCGGAGCTTCTCCTCTGTCTTCTAGTTCTTGAAAATGCGTCCTCAGTCAATTCTGTGGTGCCCAACTCTTTGTGACTCTATGAACTGTAGCCTGCCAGGCTACTCTCTCAATGGGATTCTCCAGGCAAGTGTACTGGAGTGGGTTGCCATTTCCTTCTCCAGTGGATCTTCCCAATCCAGGGATCAAATCTGGGTCTCTTACATCTCCTGCATTGACAGGCAAGTTCTTTACAACTAGTGCCAACTCTGCCTAAAATAATCAATATACCAAAGATTAATATTTTTAGTGGTGTATTTTGCTCCCTTTTGATAATACTTTTTAATATAATTTGAAGTTTCTATAAGTATAAAAATCTACTGGGATCTAAGCTTAATAATGATTTCCTTTGGGTAGCAGGAGATAACGAATGAAGATGATATGCTAAGTCACTTCAGTCATGTCCGACTCTGTGTGACCCCATAGACAGCAGCCCACCAGGCTCCCCCGTCCCTGAGATTCTCCAGGCAAGAACACTGGAGTGGGTTGCCATTTTCTTCTCCAATGCATGAAAGTAAAAAGTGAAAGTGAAGTCGCTCAGTCATGTCCGACTCTTAGCGACCCCATGGACTGCAGCCTACCAGGCTCCTCTGTCCATGGGATTTTCCAGGCAAGAGTACTGGAGTGGGGTGCCATTGCCTTCTCCGGAAGAAGACATAGAGAAACTGATAAACTTGTGTGTATATGTGTAAGAGAAGTGGGAGGAGGCAGAAATGTGTTTTTACTCACTATTTTCATTGAATGCTCATTAAATATTTTATGATACATTTAATCTTCTTACAGAATTGTCATCTCAATAATGACTGGGATTTTTGTTTGCTCAATTCACTGTGATTTCTAGCTCATAGAATGGTGCCTGGTATACAGTATATACTTAATTAATTTTTCTTAAATAACAATGATTCATTAATTAACATAAAATGTTAAGACTCCAGTTCATGTGCAATATGATGTACTCTCATTTGTAGAGATTTACCTTGAACAGGTGATATTTATGTCTGATTTTTCTGGCTAGATAGAATTAAAAGTGTTACATAGGCTGATTTTGAGTATTGTTGGTTAGGAAGAAAAATGTAATATCTAACAGATGTTACTTTTAGCTCTGGATCACCACTTACTAGATAAGTGCCTCTAAGAATATGGTCCAAGTACTTTTAGTCTCATTTTTCTTGCATGCATGTTTGTCTGTTAAGAGTAAATATTTGGTAACTACAAACATAATTTATAATTTACCTTATTTTTATTTTACTAAAGCAGAGATAAATTTTAGTACCTCATTCTATTTATATAACTAAATGTAGATAATGTGTATATTTTAGAGATGGCTTGTATATAATTCCCCTTGAAAGCTGAGGAGAATATATAAATTTTAAGATTATATCCATTCTTCTATTATTCTATGATTTTTTTCTTTCTACTTCCTTTTTTTTCTCTTACTCCTTTTCTTCTTTTCTTTCTTTCTCTTCATTTTAAGTTCACCTGTGTTCTAAGAACAAAATAGTTACCATACATATCTTACTGACCACATTAAACAAAGACCTCACTCTTAGGGACTTTAAGATATAAGAGATTTATTCAGTTATCCATTCAACAAATATTGATTGAACACATGCTTTGCACTAGACATAATGCCAGGTGTTAGAAGTCTGCTTGCTATAAACAAAGATGAATGGCAGTGCCTCTGCCCTTTTCAGGTTTACAACTCTGTGTGGCAGGGAGTAGAGGACATTGAGTAAACAATGGGGATGACTGCTTCAGTTCTTCCTGGAGAAGCAAATGGTAACCCACTCTAGTATTACGGTCTGGAGAATTCCATGGACAGAGGGGCCTGGCAAGCTACAGTCCAAAGAGTTGTAAAGAGTCGGACACGACTGAGCGATGGACATTTCAATTCTTAGTAATGAGATAAAAATTGTATTTCATATGCTCCTTTAGTGCAAATAAAGGGTCAATTTGACTTACATTTTTAAACTGTCTAGCATAGCATAACTGTGGGCACATCAGAGCAGTTAACAAATGACCTGGAGATGATAAGGATATTACATATCAACAAGATCCATCATGCCTTTCATTATTATGTCTATAATATCATTTAAATTTCCCAACAGGTTCAGATTTATAATGAGACAGATATAGTATTACTTTTTTTTAATCATCATAGTGTTTTGTGAGGCAAAAAAATAAACACATACATTTTCAGAAAGTGACAGGAGCAAACACAATCAAAAATCTTGAGAACTAAAATTGCGCTGTGTTGTAGATCACTAGATATTATCTTACCTAGGTCACTAAAAATAACTGAATTTAAGTAGTTTTTTGTCTATTTCAGTTAATTATCTTGTTTTTATCTGTCTATGGGCTATAGTCCATGGGATCACAAAGAGTTGGACACAATTGAGTGACTCAGCACACACACATACACACACACACACACACACACGTTAAAGAAAACCAGAACCAGGCAGTAGTTAACAGTAAAAACAGATTTTATTAAAAAACTATAGCAATGGAGGAAAAGAGACCTCAGTATAGAATCAAGTTCAGTTGTGAATACAATAAGACCAAGCGGGGATTTATCACAAGGAAAAGATTTGAAGAGAGGGGTCCTTGAATAGAATATTACAAAGTGGAGACATTAAAGGTAGGGGAAATTCTTGCTAAACTGACCTAACAGGTTTCTAGCTGAAGACTTGTGAGGGTGGTCAGATTTCACCTGGAAGATGAAATATTTGATAGACCTTCTGGGTGATCAGATAATAAGGGTAGAGAATTCTCTCTAAATTGATTTAGCAGGATTCTTGCTAAAACTGGGCCATGCATGCTGAGTTAGAAAAATTCAATTTTCCTGAGTAGGGGAAACCTGCTTCTTTCTTCCTGATGACCTTCTTTCCTTTGTGTCTCCATTACTCTCACTGTACTACCATACTCACTCAGAACACTTATTTCTGACACTTCTGGTTGTGAAACATGTGGAATGTTTTCGCCACAACCAATTCTCTGCAGCACAGCTGCATGTCCTACAATTTAACTCAGTTCTGACCCTATCTGGAGACTGTGTTAGATCTCACAGATTAAGGGCACAGTCCCACAAGATGACTCCCACCTCACTTCAAATGCCAATTGCCAGTAGTAGGTCCCTAGGCTACCTACAACTTCTACAAATTGGAGTTTCCCACAATGCCTTCCTTGGGTTTAATTTGCTAGAGCAACTCAAAGAACTCAGGGAAACACGTATGTTTACCAGTTTATTAAAGGATACAGATGAACAGCCAGGTGAAGAGATGCATATGGTAAAGTCTGAGAGGGTCCCGAGCACAGAAGCTTCTGCCCCTGTGGAGGTGGGGTGAATTGCCCTCCCTGTGTTGATATGTTTGCCATCCTGGAAGCTCTCTGAAATCCATACTAATGGGATTTTTATGGAAGCTTTATCATATAGGCATGATTGATCATAAACTCCATTTTCAGACCTTCTCCCTCCTTAAGAGAATAGAAAAAGTGAGACAGAAAATTTCCAAATTTCCAATCATGACTTGTGTTTTCCAGTGACAAACTCTCAAACAGGATCCATCAAGGAGCTCAACCAAAGTTACCTAGTGAGTAAAAAAGACACTCCAATCACCCAGGAAATTACAAGGACTTCAGGGGCTCTGTGCCAGAAATTAGTGGCAGAGACCAATATATGTATTTTTTATTATCTCACAAAGACCTGACAAGGATAGACAGTGAAGCCAAAGGTGGAAAAGTTCTTAGAGAAGCCTGAGTAAAGTTTAGTCATGTTTGTCACTGCATGTCATTCCTGGATTTGATGGCAGTGGTTACTAAACTGCTTCCTAGAATAGGAATGAGAAACATCACATATTACACATTTAGATGAAGAAAAGTTCAACATGGTCACATTATATTATTTTATTTTAACTCAGTATTAAGGAGAAGATTCTTGAGAGTCCCTTGGACTGCAAGGAGATCCAACCAGTCCATCCTAAAGGAGATCAGTCCTGGGTGTTCATTAGAAGGACTGATGCTGAAGCTGAAACTCCAATAGTTTGGTCACCTCATGAGAAGAGCTGACTCATTGGAAAAGACTCTGATGCTGGGAGGGGTTGGGGGCAGGAGGAGAAGGGGATGACAGAGGATGAGATGGCTGGATGGCATCACCAACTGGATGGACAGGTTTGGGTAAATTTTGGGAGTTGGTGATGGACAGGGAGGCCTGGCGTGCTCCGATTCATAGGGTTGCAAATAGTCGGACACAACTGAGCGACTGAACTGAACTGAACTTTTTTCTGAAATCTGCTTAAAAAAATTAGGAACTTAAAATCAAGTAATCAATGAAAGAGAATACTCACAGAAAATTTGTTGCAGGTACCATGAGCTAAGATTATTATTTAATATCAAGGACCTTGTTTAAGTAGTACTTACAGGATTGAAAGTCACAAATATTTTAAAGGCTTAGTTAAGACAACATTTATAATATAGAACAAAATATATGTGCAGGGAGTTTGACTAAAATTTTTCCCTTAAGAAAACCAAAGTGGCTACTATTTACATACGTAGGCTATGGTAACCAAATTAATGACAACATTTAAGGCATAAGAAAAGAAAGTTGGCAGAAAACTCTCACTGCTTTGACTGAAATCTGTTTTTCTCTGTGTATAGCGTAAATGTGGACACCATCACCCACTTTACACGATGGCTGTGGTGATTAAATAAAGGCACTTTATATTCCTGATTTTGTTTCTTCATTTCCTATAAGGAAAACATTTTGGGTTTACATATAATATTAGTAACTATTCTTTCCTTTCACACTAAATCCAGAATTAACAAGATTCTACTATGTACTAGTGTGATGATGGACAGGGAGGCCTGGCCGTGCTGCAGTTCATGGGGTCGCAAAGAGTTGGACACAACTGAGTGACTGAACTGAACTGAATTGAACTGATGTACTAGTGACAATGTCTTGTTTTGTTAGAATTAACATTCTAATTATTTTAAACATTCCCATGGATCTCTGGAGAAGGAAATGGCATCCCACTCCAGTATTCTTGCCTGGAGATTCCTGTGGATGGAGGAGCCAGGTGGGCTGCTGTCCATAGGGTCACAGAGAGTCAGACATGACTGAAGCAACTTAGCAGCAGCAACAACATGGATCCCCAGTTTCTGAAAATTTTGTCAGTCTATGTTCTTTCTGTAACATCTCTTCATTGACAATGTCTTTCTTAAGAGATGATAAGGAGTTCTAGAACCAATATTGCATCACTTTAGCCCATTATAGAGTCTATTCAATCTCTTCTGAAAACTTCAGTTTAGTTCAGTAGCTAAGTCGTGTCGGACTCTTTGGAACCCCATGAATCACAGCACGCCAGGCCTCCCTGTCCATCACCAACTCCCAGAGTTTACTCAAACTCATGTCCATCAAGTTGGTGATGCCATCCAGCCATCTCATCCTCTGTCATCCCCTTCTCCCCCCTGCCCCTAATCCTTCCCAGCATCAGAGTCTTTTCCAATGAGTCAACTCTTTGCATGAGGTGGCCAAAGTACTGGAGTTTCACCTTTAGCATCATTCCTTCCAAAGAACACCCAGGACTGTTCTCCTTTAGAATGGACTGGTTGGATCTCCTTGCAGTCCAAGGGACTCTCAAGAATCTTCTCCAACACCGCAATTCAAAAGCATCAATTCTTTGGTGCTCAGCTTTCTTCACAGTCCAACTCTCATATCCATACATGACTACTGGAAAAACCATGGGAAAGTTAAAAAAAAATCATCAGTGATATTATTGCAGATGGGGGCATAGTTGCAAGTGATCTATTCTTCTCTTAAGACTAAATTCCAACTCATGAAAAAGTAGGTCATTTATTCTAATAATAAAGTGTATTTCCAAAGAATCTGTAGTTCCACAGCATAAATTTAATATCATATGGTACCAGTTTCAGATGGTATAGGTTTATGATAGAAAATAATTATGTGTATATGTATTGCTTGTCTAGCTGAGAGATATTATTTCCAAACTGTTAATTTGAATATATAATTTATAATTCAAAGGAAAAGTTATAATCTTACAGATGTGAGCAATTTATCCAATTTTATATTTGGTAGCCTGGTTGCATATTAAAACAGAAAATATATATCCTATAAGTCGTCCTGATATCTCAAAAATACAATTTATAAAATGAAATGGAGTATAAGACACTATTTTCTTGGAAAGGAGCTTCATCATACAGCCATCTTGAAGTCTTTTTACAGGATTAATTAGAAATATTGAGCTTTGTGTGGAAACTTTTTTAGTGCATCTCAAAGGATTTGTAAATAATAGAAATCTGTAGAGCTAATAAGAAATGACAAATGTATTGTATCATATAAAGAAACACTAAAGAACAGGGTTTTTCCCAATTATGTACCAGCACTGAAAGGAAAAAGGAGCTATTGTCACAGATTCTCTTTCAATTACACTAATATAAAACACTACATTTTAGCTAGTTAATTGCTGTCATGTACCAGTGTAAAGAGAAATTGTTTAACATAAACCAATGTGGTCTTTCCACAAAATAACAACAGACATGGTTACTGAAATACCAGGCGATCTTGTATCAACTCACTCTAAAATGTGTGATTCCTAAACACAAAGAAGTAATTTCACAAGTGTATCAATGCCAAGGGGTCATGTTTTGAAGGTTCAAATTATAGGAGATGATTGCTAAAATAATCAAAGGTGAGGGAAAATAATGTAGTATATTTTTATGACATTAAATTTTCAAAGATAGATACATGCTCTTTTTATAGGAAATAAAAGCAATCTCTCACTCATGTTTTATAGAAGTCAAACAATTAAACATACAAGTGTGTGAAAATTCCCTCCTCCCAAGATATGTATCTGCTCTCCATATACCAATTTTCTGTCGCAAAGATGATTCAGGAAAGATGAGTGTGAAACACAATTTGAAATATAAATCTTTTTTATTTACCCATTACAATCATAATAACAGATATATTGCAGGATAGAAGGACAAGGTGGATGAGATAGCACTTCATGAAATATATGCTTGACCACAAACGTCTTGCCTGGAAAATCCCATGGACGGAGGAGTCTGGTAGGCTGTAGTCCATGGGATCGCTAAGAGTCAGACATGACCGAGCGACTTCACTTTCACTTTTCACTTTCATGCATTGGAGATGGAAATGGCAACCCAATCCAGTGTTCTTGCCTGGAGAATCCCAGGGATGGGGGAGCTTGATGGGCTGCCGTCTATGGGGTCGCACAGAGTCAGACATGACTGAAGCGACTTAGCAGCACAAACATCTTTAGGGTATTAAGAGGAAAACAAAAAGGTAAATTATCAAAATAAGTTGGGAAATCTGGTTTAATTAAGCTAAGAAAAGTTTCTTAGGACCTCTCAGATTTTTTGATATGCAAGATTATTATAAAATAATTATTATATGTATGCTGCTGCTAAGTTGCTTCAGTCGTGTCCGACTCTGTGCGACCCCATAGATGGCAGCCCACCAGGCTCCCCCATCCCTAAGATTCTCCAGGCAAGAACACCGGAGTGGGTTGCCATTTCCTTCTCCAATGCATGAAAGTGAAAGTGAAGTCGCTCAGTCATGTCCGAATCTTAGCGACCCCATGGACTGCAGCCTACCAGGCTCCTCCACCCATGGGATTTTCCAGGCAAGAGTACTGGAGTGGGTAAAAAGTATAGTGGGGAATATTTTTAATATTTTGATATTTTTATTTAAGCAGGTGATAAAATGTGAAAACAAGCAAAAAATTAAATACTTTGTATATTTACCCAAATTATATTCTATTTTTTCATGATCTGATCCATCCTTAAAATTCTTGAAAACATATTTAAGTAGAATATCTAGTCACATCATTCTGGAATGTTCTTTTATTTCCTTATAAATTCTATATATAATACATATCTATAGATCATGTATAATATCGAAGTCCAGTGTAGATTCATTCACCAGGGTTATAGCAGTTCACAAGAAACATGTGAACTGCTAGGAAACAAACATTTCCTGGAAGAAAAGCTATGACCAAAATAGACAGCATATTAAAAAGCAGAGACATTACTTTGCCAACAAAGTTCTGTTTAGTCAAAGCTATGTTTTTTTAAGTAGTCATGTATGGAAGTGAGAGTTGGACTATACAGAAAGTTGAGCACCGAAGAATTGATGCTTTTGAACTGTGGTGTTGGAGAAGACTCTTGAATGTCCCTTGGACGGCAAGGAGATCCAACCAGTCAATCCTAAAGGAAATCAGTCCTGAGTATTCATTAGAAGGACTGATGATGAACCTAAGCTCCAATACTTTGGCCATCTGATGCGAAAAACTGACTCATTGGAAAAGATCCTGATGCTGGGAAAGATTGAAGCCAGGAGAAGAAGGGGATGACAGAGGATGAGATGGTTGGATTGCATTACTGACTGGATGGACATAAGTTTGAGTAAACTCTAGGAGTTAGTGATGGACAGGGAAGCCTGGCATACTGCAGTCCATGGGGGCGCAGAGTCAGACGCGAGACTGACTGAACTGAACTGAACTGAACTGAAGCAAACATTCAAGTGGGGAGAAACAGATGTTAAAGAAGGAAACCGAGATAAATGACATAATCTCAGATTGTGAAAGAAGTGAAAAGATGATTGTGAGGTGGAAATGAAGGTGGGTGGGGAGAGGGCTTCTGCTGAATGCATTTGTTTGAGAAAGACCTCTCTGAGGAGCCAAGAATGAGAGATATTTAAGTCTGAGAGCTCAGAGTGCATATTTTGAGTCTGGAAGTTTGCATGCACTGGCACTGACAAGTATCATGTTTTTGTAATGCCAACATCTAGCCCTTTACTCAAGCAGAATTTGGCTGCTAGTAGAAACAAAGTAAACTCTGTGAGCCAGTGTATGTGTCTTTAACTTGGTTGGGCAATACAAACTACTAGTTTGTTCTCTATGATTCCTTTCAAACTAAAGCTCTTAACTATTTCCTTTTTGTGAAATTCTTTTCTTTTAAAATCAGGTAAGTGCCTCTTCATTGAAAACACACATACGTAAAATATTGATGAGCATGTCAATTATACCCCTATGGTCTTAAAGTCAATTACTACAGTTAGTTTGGCCCACCTCATTTAATTTGTATAAGACCAGGTTTTTCCTAAAATATGGGTTCTCACCTACCTGCATGGAAATATTTTGGAGATCTTTTTTAAAAATTAAAGATATGTGTTGATATTCTAGAACTAATTTTTCTGACTTTCTAAGGTTAGAACATGAAAAACTGGCTTGTTAAGAGGCTCCCCTAGTGTTGTTTATTCATGCCAAATTTGAGAACCTCTATCCTAAGTGCTATGGTTTTTCCAGTGGTCATGTATGGGTGTGAGAGTTGGGCTGTGAAGAAAGCTGAACGCCAAAGAATTGATGCTTTTGAACTGTGGTGCTGGAGAATACTCTTGAGAGTCCCTTGGACTGCAAGGAGATCCAACCAATCCATTCTAAAGGAGATCAGCCCTGGGATTTCTTTGGAAGGAATGATGCTAAAGCTGAAACTCCAGTACTTTGGCCACCTCATGCGAAGAGTTGATTCATTGGAAAGGACTCTGATGCTGGGAGGGATTGGGGGCAGGAGGAGAAGGGGATGACAGAGGATGAGATGGCTGGATGGCATCACTGACTTGATGAATGTGAGTTTGAGTGAACTCCAGGAGTTGGTGATGGACAGGGAGGCCTGGCGTGCTGCAGTTCATGGGGTCGCAAAGAGTAAAATCTAAAACACTTATGTCCTCATTATGATTTTAATTTTTATTTATTTATAAACTTTCTTAAATAATAATGTTAATTGAATACTGCTATGGTCTGAATGTTTGTGACCCTCTAAAAGTTATATGTTGAAATGTTAATACCTAAAGATAATTGTATTTGGAGGTACTTAAATCATGAGGATGAAGCCCTCATGAGTAAAAGTAGTCCCATTAAAACACACACACACACACACACACACACACATACAGGTCCTCTACCCTTTCCACCATGTGGGAACACAACAAAAATATACTGACTGTGACCCAGGAAGAGCGGTTCTCAACAGAATTCAGCCATGCTGGTGCCTTGATTTTGGACTTCCCAGCCTCCAGGTCTGTGAGAAACAAATTTCTATCGTTTATAAGCTACCAAACATGTGGCATTTTCTTATAGCAATCTAAGTGGACTAAGATAGATAAATCTCCAGGGACATTCAACATTAAAAGCTAGAATAATATATACAGAAATTAACATTTAAAATATTGCTAGTTTTCTAGTAATACCCTGCTCTCCTGTCATGCTGAAGAGAGCTTCAAGATACTGCTCCATAAACTAGTTCCCTCTCTCCTACATTGGAAATTGGAGAGAGAAAAAATATGGGTACACAGTACATGTGCATATCACATGATTCTCTGAGAATTTTATGCCAATATTTAATTAATTTAGGCCTTTGCTACTCAATATGTGTTACCTACTGGTGCTTAACTATGAATAGTTTGTTTCTGATCCATCAGGATATGAGAAACGTGCTAGATATATAAATCATCTAATATTTTCTTCAAGAAAGTCACATCCCCCTCCCCCCAAAAAAGTTAGTGAAACAAATCAGTGTTGTATGTTTACTACCAGAGTAGATTTACAGACCGGCTCAAGCCTCCTGTCTCCTTAGGGACCAGTAACAAGTAGGCTAGCACTGATGGAGGCAAGCACATATGGGCAGAGCTCATTAAACTTCTTCATCTTTGACATGTTTATGTTCATTTACTCAGCTAGTAAAGAATTCACTGCAGTGTAGGTGACCCCAGTTAGATTCTTGGGTCAAGAAGTTCCCCTGGAGGAGGGATAGGCTACCCACTCAGTATTCTTGGGCTTCCCTGGTGGCTCAGATAGTAAAGAATCTGCCTGCAATGCAGGAGACCTGGGTTCCATCCTTGGGCTGGGAAGATCCCCTGGAAGAAGGCATGGCAACCCACTCCAGTGTTCTTGCCTGGAGAATTCCTGTGGGAAGAGAAGCCTGGCATGTTACAGTCCATGTGGTCACAAAGAGTCGGACATGAGTGAGCAAATAAGCATAGCAGACTGAATTGAAACATTCAACTGTGGAAAATGTTTTATTTTGCTTTCAATGGAAGATTTCTGGAAATTTCCAGGAAATATTTATTTTCTATGAAATAGTTTAAGCTCAAAATAAAATTATTATTTTCTGTATATCCTTAATTTGAATTTATAATTCTTCATTGTTAAGTAACATATATATATATGCATAGAAGGAATTTAAATGGTAATAATGACATATATTAAACATAACATCACTTAATTGTTGACTTATAAATGAGAAAACATGAGTTTTAGCTTGTTTAATTTCCAGTGATGCTTATTACTTTCTGTTCATAAACTCATAAATGTTTTATGTTCTTTTAATAATTGAATAGGGAGATTGGTATTTACCTGGCTGCTATGGTGAAAAAAAAAATAGCATTAGCCTCGTGATTTAACCAAAGAGACATTAATCAACACTGATGGAAAAAAAAATTTTGATAACATTTTCAAAATAGTTTACAAGTTGACTTTTATTAATTATCAATTTCTTGAAATTGTTAGCATATAGCATGCTATTTAAGACCATATTAATCACTATAAAATTTGAGTTTAAACCCTAATTCTGGTATCTATGTACTATTTAATCTTAAGTAAATAATATTTCAGATTGCATATTCTTTAAAATTCTTTAAAAATAGAAGTAAAAACACTAACTGATAGTGTTCTTTGATGGATCAAGGTGGTCGTGGTTTAGTCATTAAGTCATGTTGATTCTTGCGACCCCATGGACTGTAGCCTGCCAGGCTCCTCTGTCCATGGGATTCTCCAGGCAAAAATATTGAAGTGAGTTGCCATTTCCTTCTCCAGAGAATCCTCCCAACCCAGGAATCAATCCCAGGTCTCCTCCAATGCAGGCGGATTCTTTATGGACTGAGCTACAAGGGAAACCCCAAGACATGCAACCAAATTACTAACTCAGGTTTAGCATATAATGGGTGCTTTATAAGTTATTGATGTTGATATATATATATATATATATATATATATATATACATATAATATATATATATGTATGATGTTTCATATATATAGTTAATTATATGTCTATAAAAATTCAATAACATGATCGAAAGGACATAGTATCAGTCCTCAAGAAGTCTAAGAGGGGTATATTTATACCTGAAATCCTATTAAATAATGCCACTTCTAATCTGAGTACTGTTACAAGGAGAAGAATAATTTCATTTACTAAAGAAAAAATTCTCATATTTGCAAGACTAGTTTATTATTGTCCTTGAAGCATGTCAGTACGAACCAAAGTAGTTACTATTGTGGAAAATGACAAACATGACTATAGAAAGACAAATAAAGGAAAAAAGAAAATTCAGGTTTGAAGAAACCAAACAGAAAATCAGCCTTGAGGCAATACATAGCAATATGTGGCCCAGGTGCTTGGCAGTTTATCCCTTTTTAGATCTAATTAATTGTTTTTATGCCAGAAATTCTGAATGTCTTTTGTAGTTAGTAGTATGGATATTTTAAACTATAACTTTGTTGTCTTAAATGTTGCCAGTATGGATAACAAAGACTACCCCCGTCCAAAAATAAATCAATGCTGATCATCAAAAGTTAAACAACATAGAAACACTCAAGTATATTGAGGACTTTTGACATTCATTTCTTGTGCTAGGTCTTTTTGTTCAGCTTTAACTTGCTTGAACACTTTTGCCAAATTTAGATTGGAAAAAAAAGAGAGAGAGAAATGAATATATTGAGAAGAAAATACCTATCTAGCACTTAGAGGTTCTATCTATCTTACCTCTTTGTGAATATAATATACTGTATCTTGTTGATGTTGCTAATTAGTAGTTTAAAAAGTTTGAACAACCACTTAAAACCCAGAATGATGAAAATGAATGACTCCACATAAGTTTAGGTAGAGGTTTAAGGATGTAATTTATTTATGAACTAATGAATTAATTCATGAGAATCTGGATATAGTTATGGAATTAAGGTTCTTTTCTCTGTAATCTTTGCTTGGAAAATGTATAGTCTAGAGGTTTTAGCCAGCTGGTGATGAAGACCATTAAATGGAAGCCAGATTGGCTTCTTTTTTTACTCTCACAGTCACCTCGAAGCCAAATGTTAGGACTGTATTCTACCTGTCAAAATCAATATGCTTTTGAGGACAGATATATTTCATAGAAAAAATTTAAGCTTATTCCAGACCATCTTCCTATTTACTTTTCAGGTCAGACATTTTCTTTATTAAGTAAGCAATAACATAACCATGAATCTGTGATTATAGAATTAAATCCTGAAGAATATTAATGAAAATCTCAATTTTTAGAAACTAATAAATACATGTATACAAACACCCCAATATATAGTCATTCATTTGAGGCAACTGAGGCTGAAGCCCTTCTTTCAAAGATGCTGAAGAGATATACTTAATTTCTTTTAATGAAGGTAGTAATTTGGGTAAGAAATGCTCAAAATAAAAGACATTTGCACCTTGAAGCATTGCCTTTAAAGTTTAGCATATTTTTAAAGCTTCCCTGGTGGCTCAGATGGTAAACAACCTGCCTGCAGGAGACCAGGGCTCAATCCTTGCGTCAAGAAGATACTCTGGAGAAGGAAATGGCAACCCACTCCAGTATTCTTGCCTAGAGAATCCCACGGACAGAGAAGCCTGGTGGGCTACAGTCTGTGGGGTTACAAAGAGTCGGACGCAACTGAGCAGGTAACACACACACACAGGCAAGAAAGACTAAAGCATTTAAAGGGAAGTTGAGATCATCTACTGAGATAAAATATATTTAGAATTATCAGCTGACTTGAGTTTCTGTTCCCATTCCCAATCTAATATCTGTCATTGTTGCTGGGGAAGTGTGCCATTGGTCAGAACTACCCACAGACATTAAGTATAAAGCAGAGAAGTATCATTTTCTGTCTTTAAAAGCCTTAACTGAATTCTATCCATCCTGAATTCTAGCATGAAGAAGATGACCTTGTAGTTGACATTGTTAAATATACAAAACTGAAAGCAAAAATATAAGTAAGTCCAAGCAATCAATTATAGGGATTCAAATTTAAAGTTCTAATCTTGTATTTTCTTAAGATCCTGATAAAAATGCCCAAGAATTAAAGTAGTCTCCTTACTTCCACAGAATTTAGGCTGTACTCTTTTAGGGATCCCTTTACTGGTTTTGTTAGCATAAATTATTTATTTATAAATACGTTCCATGTATTCAGTAAGTCAGACAGTTCCTGGAGTATTGGCACCAATTCTGCATCCCTCTCACAGTTCTTTATATATGGAAATTATCAAATAAACAGTTTCTAATTAATGAATAAAGAATGGAGAAGCAAATTAATAAACTAATAGCAGCTGAGCTACAAATTATTAACTGTCATTCTTCTTTTTCCTAGGACTTATTTGGGAAAAATATAATTGATTTGTTTTAATGGAGAGAAGGTTTGGCAAGTGGAGGCCTGGGAGCATTTCAGCTATAGAGTTTTGAGCTGGTGAAAGGCAGAATGAGGGCTCCCATTACCTGAGGGTGCTAATGAGGAAGTGATCCTTGGAAAGAAGAGTAGGGGAAGGGGAAAGCAATGAACAATTTCACTTAACTGTTTCTCTTAGACTTGGCTCTGAATATGGATTTCAAAAATGGAATTAAAAAACACCCTAATTGGTATATCTATAAAGATAATAATAATAAGTGATATTTATTATCCATTGAACAGTGAGCATACTTGCCTAAGAACATACTTAAGAGAGTTTCCTTTTTGCTTGTGTTGGAATAAATAGGAATAAGTGACAGTTTCCATTATCTAATGAATTTCTTCTCCTGTAATATGGTATACGTGTGTAGTCTCATCTGATTTAAAAAAAAAAAAATAGGGTTTAATGGTAAAGAGTATGGACTCTAAATTTGAATTACCTGAGCTTTATCATTATTAGCTGAATGACAGGACCCATACAGCATAAAACTTTACAACTGAGGTAATATGAATTTGCCTGCAATGCAGGAGACACAGAGGATGCAGCTTCAGTCCCTGGGTGAGGAAGATCTCCTGAAGAAGAAAGTGGCAACTCACTCCAGTATTCTTGCTGTGAAAATCCACGGATAGAGAAGCTTAATGAGCTGTGGTCCATGGGGTCTCAAAGAGTCAAACATGACTCAGCATGCACGCACATGTGTGCACATGTGGAATGGTAAGGATCAGAGTTGGAGCCAGAGAATTAAAACAGCTTTCCCAAAGGCACTTGGATGAGTGGAGGAAGGGCGGATAACCTCTCAAAATGTTAAGAAAGACAAAAGAAAAGATAAACGTTGCATAGCAACCAAGCAACAAGACATTCTGCCTCTGACTTCTCAGTAGGGTGGGGAACTCATCATAACAAAAATGAACCACTCACTTAACCATTAGAATCCATTATCTTCTGGCTTTCCACCCTAGCTTACCATATGATAAAGCAGAATGTTACAAGTAGAGGTGGTAGAATATTAAGACAAAGAAAAACCATGACCAGCAGTATTAAGACAATTATTACAACATTTATTAGACAATGATTAAACAAACATCAAAATGTGAAAAGTCAAATGTAAATTAATAATACAACACCCAAGTTTAAATTCGAACTAAGAAATGAGGACACACTTGAAAGGCAACAAGATATACAAGTTGAAAAGCACAGGCATAGAAAACAGACTTCTTGTGATTCAAACGCTGTATCTTCCTTTGATTAATTATATCATTTCTCTGTCCCTACACATTTTCTTCTGTAAAACAAGGATAATATTAGCATACAATGTATGTAGTGGTTGTGAAGAATAAATGGGATAATACAGGTTGAAGTACGTGACCCCAAATAAGTGATCAATTAAATATTTTTTCTAATGTCATCATTTCTTCTTGATCTGACCTTGCAAATGCATCTACTTAGAAATTCATGCTTGTGTCTATTTTTCCATAGTATCAAAGATATAAAATTATAGATCCAATTATAACAACTAAGAAACTTATGTTATAACGAGAAAAGTGCCATTTATATTCCTGCTGTGAAACTTCATAAATGCAAATGAAATCAATGTGACATTATTTGACTTGAAAAGGTATTTAATTTTTATATAAATCTATGGCTCTCAGATAATATTGTGGTATTTAAATAGATACATAAAATCATGTTCTACCACATGATAGTATTAAGCAAATTATTTTGTACTTGTTAATTAAAGCCTTGAAAATGTTAGAACCAGACAGTTTAAGTGTCAGAAAACTATGAACATAGTTAATTAAAATTTAAGAAGAGTATTTGCACGATGATTTTCATAGGAAACATGTTTATATTTAACTTATGAAGAGAACTGATCATTCAACTAGAATACTGTGGTGTGAACTTAACAATTGTTTACGCTTGACTTGTTCTGAATGGCTGGTGTCTTTTTGTACTCTGTTTATGTAATCTGAATTCAATTAAGATGATCAAGATGTTCAAAATCCTCTATTAATTTTATAACGAAAAATATCTGGCAGAAGTGTTAATGTACAATGTGATCAATTTTCCTTTTTTATTTTAAAAATTCCTTTATAGTCTCTAGTTGTAGATTCTTCTCTAAAAGATGACTTATTGAGGGTATTTAGATATTCACAAGGGATATACCTTCTACTACAGTGTGATAAGGTAATATTGAATGGTACTAAAAGTCTATCTTGTTTTCAAATGTAAATTTTATTTGATAGTTTTTAGGATGTTTAACCTCTTTGATTTACATTATGAGTGGTAAATTAGTTTTAAAATGATGCAACATAGTGGCAAATACAAAAATATTTTGAAGAACAACACTGCTTAAAATAATTTTGGGTATTGTGTAAATTTTATCCTCTTGACAAGTAGAACGAGATCCTGTCTGTTACCTACTTACTGGTTGTCAGTACAAAAAATAGGACAAATCTTTCTTTTTATTTTATATGTATGTTTGAATAAAATTAAATGTACACTTGTCAAAAATTTAATGCTAGCACACTAGTACAATAAGACTTTTCATGTATACTTTTCACATATATTTTTAAAGCAAATTATTGAGCAAATTTTTAAATATTATTTTTACTATGAAAATTATATCTAAGTATGAAATGATGAAAGTGAAAGTGGAGAGTGAAAAAGTTGGCTTAAAGCTCAACATTCAGAAAATGAAGATCATGGCATCTGGTCCCATCACTTCATGGGAAATAGATGGGGAAACAGTGGAAACAGTGTCAGACTTTATTTTTTGGGCTCCAAAATCACTGCAGATGGTGACTGCAGCCATGAAATTAAAAGAAGCTTACTCCTTGGAAGAAAAGTTAAGACCAACCTAGATAGCATATTCAAAATCAGAGACATTACTTTGCTGACTAAGGTCCGTCTAGTCAAGGCTATGGCTTTTCCTATGGTCTTGTATGGATGTGAGAGTTGGACTATGAAGAAAGCTGAGCGCTGAAGAATTGATGGTTTTGAACTGTGGTGCTGGAGAAGACTCAAGAGTCCCTTGGACTGCAAGGAGATCCAACCAGTCCATTCTAAAGGAGATCAGCCCTGGGATTTCTTTGCGAGGAATGATGCTAAAGCTGAAACTCCAGTACTTTGGCCACCTCATGCAAAGAGTTGACTCATTGGAAAAGATTCTGATGCTGGGAGGGATTGGGGGCAGGAGGAGAAGGGGACGACAGAGGATAAGATGGCTGGATGGCATCACTGACTCAATGGACTTGAGTCTGAGTGAACTCCAGGAGTTGGTGATGGACAGGGAGGCCTGGCATGCTGTGATTCATGGGGTCACAAATAGTCGGACATGATTGAGTGACTGAACTGAACTGATTCACAAAATTGAAATTGCTGAGCAGAACAACTTGAGGAGATGATGTTTAAAACTTTATATTAGTTCACTGAGTTTAATTTCTAAGCAAATTTTGATTGTAGACATTTTGAAATGTTAAAAAAAAGAATTTAAGAAATCATATTTTATCTCTTAAGACAAGTATATAGATGTGGAGTATCTTTACACTCCCTTAAACAATTGTTGCTTACATTATTTAAGTTAGGGGAGGAATTTCATTATAATACCAGTATTACTTTTGTTTTGATGTCAGTTCGGTTCAGTTCAGTTGCTCAGTTGTGTCTGACTCTTTGCAAGCCCATGAATCGCAGCACGCCAGGCCTCCCTGTCAATCACTAACTCCCAGAGTTAACTCTGACTCACACCCATCGAGTCAGTGATGCCATCCAGCCATCTCATCCTCTGTCGTCCCCTTCTCCTCCTGCCCACAATCCCTCCAGCAACAGAATCCTTTCCAATGAGTCAACTCTTCACATGAGGTGGCCAAAGTACTGGAGTTTCAGCTATAGCATCATTCCTTCCAAAGAAATCCCAGGGCTGATCTCCTTCAGAATGGACTGGTTGGATCTTCTTGCAGTCCAAGGGTTTTGATATCAACTTTTTCATAATGAAGTGAAAAATAAAATACGTATAAAAATGGAAGCAAACAGGTTCAACTTATGTCAGCTTAGTTTTATATTGTCATATCTGCCTTCTACCCTGAACTCCTTTCAGAGGGTGTTGAAAATCAGCAGCTACAGCAGCGCATAATTTAATACTTGTAGAGGTACTCAGACAATAAAGAATCTACCTGAAATCTGGGAGACCTTAGTTTTGATCCGTGAGTTGGGAAGATCCCCTGGAAGAGGACATGGCAACCCATCCCAATATTCTTGCCTAGAGAATCCTCATGGACAGAGGGGCCTGGTGGGCTATAGTCCAAAAGAGGCAGATACAACTGAGCGACTAAGCACAGCATACTGCACAGCACTGCACAGAGGTAGATGGCAAATGCCCATTGTTGTTGTTCTGTCACTAAGTCTTGTCCAACTCTTTGTGACCCCATGAACTGCAGCATGCCACGCTTCCCTGTCCTCCACTATTTCCCAGAGTTTGCTCAAGTTCAGGTCCATTGAGTCAGTGATGCTATTTAACCATCCCATTCTCTGCTGCCCTCTTCTCCTTTGGCCTTCAGTCTTTCCCAGCATCAGGGTCTTTTCCATTAAGTTGGCTCTTCAAATCAGGTGGTCAAATTATTGGAACTTCAGCATCAGTCCTTCCAAAGAATATTCAGGGTTGATTTCCTTTAGGATTGACTGGTTTGATCACTTGCAGTCCAAGAGACTCTCAAGAGTCTGCTCCAGCACCACAGTTTGAAAGCATCAATTCTTCAGTGTTCAGTGCTCTGCCTTCTTTATGGTCCAATTCTCAACATCTGTAAATGACTACTGGAAAACCATAGCTTTGGGTTACAAGGACCTTTGTTGGCAAAGTTGTATCCTTGCATTTTAATATGCTGTCTAGGTTTGTCATAGCTTTCCTTCCAAGGAGCACTGTTGTGCATGGCAAGTGCCAATTTGTAGTTGACATAGTGGAGGAGGGCCAGTTGGCCTAGTGTGGATCAGAGTTCCATTATGGAAGTAATCAATCATCTGGCTATTAAATATTCTGGGGTACATATTCAACTCATCTTCAAAAAATCCTAGCAATTAAATCATTGCATCCAGACAGCCCAACCATGGAACATGACAAGTTCCAATTAAATCATAGTAACAGATGAGACCTGTGCACATTTTATAGAAGAAACAAATTGCTGGTGAGGAGGAACAGTATGGATGTGCCCTTTACTGTTTGACATTGAAATTACGTGCTTATGGGCAATGTCTTTTCCATTGAACTGTCAATTCTAGTTCAAGACTTGATGTCTTTGAAACATCAACATCTGCTAGAGGACCTGGCATATATATGTGCTCAATAAGTAGAACTATATTCAATAGAATATTTCAATTATATAAGGGCTTTCCAGGTGACTCAGTAGTAAAAAATACACCTGTTAATGCAGGAGATGTGAGTTGAACCCTTGGGTTGGGAAGATCTCCTGGAGGAGGGCCTGGCAATCTACTCCAATACTCTTTTCTGGAAAATTCTTTGGACAGAGGAGCCTGGCAGGCTGGGTCCATGGGGTCACAAAGAGTCAGACACAGCTGAGTGACTGAGCAGGCATGCAAAAAGTATGTAAGCTGTTTATTTCTGCAGTGATGACTTAGATTCTACTGTATATTGGGCACAATCGTTATACTATGCTACTTATTTTTTAGCTCTGGATAATGCAAACTATTTATATTATATTTCAATATTCCTTTTGTTATCAATCATCCTTATGCAACTTAGCCTTCCTTATTTTTTGGGATATCAGCCATGGATTTACTCCTCAGTTTAATTCAGTATAAGTCTAGTTCTTTTCTGGTCTGTAAGATTTGTTTTAAATATTTTAAATGATATTAAAATTTTTTAAAAAATCACCCGTTATACAGTGCCCTTTTCTCAATCTGTAACTATTCAATAGACTTTGTAAACAGGAATATCTTCCAAAACAAGTTTTGGCTCCAAAAACATTTTCAGGCACATTAAAGATGATGATTCTTAGCAGTGGGGAAATATTACCAACATGTATGTGTTGTTAACATTTAATAATAATTAAATGTTTGTTAGAGCAGGTTATATTATGAAGTGATTAAAAACTTTCACCAAGGAGTACTTCGATTTTTTTCTTGTTAGTGTTTTTCTAGTCCTTGAGGAAAGGATTAGCATTATGTTTCTACATTGCTTTGTAATTGCAGCATTATTGTTTTCTAAGGTCTGAATAGCTCTAAAGGCTACTGATGTTATTTTGCCTTTATGTCCTCATAATTTTATTGCTTTTATCAAGTAATATGCAGGAGAAGTCTGAATTATATTATATTCTGCAGACCTTTTATGTTTTCTCTTTTATCTTTATTTCAATCATTGACTTCTCATATATAATTCATAACTAAAATTACTTATCAAGAAGTACCATCAGATATTTTCATTAGATATTATGTTAGACTATGGGTAACTCACCTGTAGGTATTTATTAGCCTTCTCATTTTACAGATGTGGGGGAAAAAACAGGAATTGATGTATGAATTACCTTACTTAAGGTTACACAGTGAGCAAAACATCAAAGCAGTACTTAGAATTTGTCCATTTCACTAAATAGAGCATGATATAAAACCAACATAATCATGAGGACCCATTTTATTATAAAACACCACTCCAGGCTCTAAGGAACTACAGATGAATGTTATCTAAGACATACAGGTCAGTTTGCCTGAAAAACAGAAATAGAATCTAGGATATGGAAAGATCACCTGAAGATCCTTACACACATGCAACGTCACTGATATAAATTCTGTGAATTTCCTTTCACTCTATACAGATTTTCTGTTAAACATTGAAATAGAAACACTGTCTTGTTTCCAGTATACTGATTTATATTATTGTGAGGAAAATATATAGCTTTTCAATACTTGGAATATTTCTTTTATATTTTCTCACTGACTACTCTGAAATTTTAAATGATGTGTATTTATAGCTGGGTTCGATCCCTGGATAGGGAAGATACCCGGGAGAAGGGAATGGCAAGCCACTCCAGTATTCTTGCCTGGAAAATTCCACGGACAGAGGACCCTGGCGGGCTATAGTCCACGGGATCACAAAGAGTTGGACATGATTGTGCGACTAACACACACATTTAAATTTTTACATCAGTTTGAGCTTATTTGTTTGCTCTAATGTATTTTTTTCCTGCATGCAAAAAATAAAAGGGAAGCCTACCTGAGATTAGAGGCCACAAAATAAATTATTTACTTTTTAATATTTTAATTTATTTATGCATTTAATTACTTCAGAAAATGCTCCCTGAGAAAAATAGCAAAAAAAAAAAATGCCTTTTTATTTAAGACTGGGCGAGTTAGTGGCAATACTGGTCTAGTCATAGCTTGTGAAGCAAAATTTCTGGACAGGACTAGCTGTTACATGCTATTACAGAAAGCAAAATTATCCTTCCCCTGGCACATTTGAAAGATGCAGCTCTTCAAAAGTAAACTCTCTTCAGGCTATTGAAATGAAACACACTGCTCTCATGCAAAAACAGTGCAGCTGGTACCATGGGAAGAAGATATTCAGATCCTTTCTGATGAAAAAATGAAGTCAGACCAAGCTTGCCTCTTTTCTTTTACAAAATGTGATTATGTAAACCACAAAGCTCTATTATAGACAATGTTTATAATTAGTACTATTTTCCCTTTAATTTTAAATAAAGCATACTAGTTGTGAGTGTCATGCCAACGTATTTGCTACAGATGCTATAAACAATGAACAATCAGAAATCCATTTGGGATGTTTTGTAGTTATTATTTCAAATTGTGAAAACTCATAATAAAAAATCAATGTGATGAACAAACACTATTGTATGTTGATAAACATCATACTCTTTCATTTTCAGACAAAGCCGGTGAATATTAATCAGATCTTTGGCTCTAAAATGATAATACCAAATGTGATATCCTGTACCTATTAGGTTTCCCTAATAGTTCAGTTCTAAAAAGGCCATTGAAATGATTTATTTTATTCACATCTCCAAAGTTTTCAGAAAGACATTAATATATTTATTATATGCAAAGAGAACTAAAATATTAACTTGGTAGTGAAATGGCTTGATTTCAAGACCTCACTTGCCTTCTAGCAAGCAAGTTAATCTTTTGTGGTCTCATTACATGAAGTTCTAAGTTTTCTTTTGCTTGTGAATTTACATAAGCTATGAATTATGGAAAGAAATGATACAATTTGTTAGGAAAAGATGTAAATTATAAAGTAAGTAATTACAAGTGCAGATTTACTTTTGGATCATAAACAATTGCAAACGTTGGTTTGATTTTAGAAGCAGCTACTGACTTTAGATAGCAGTGTATCTATTATCTAGACTTGGCTTTATTATTTATTGTATAATCATGAACTAGTTTTTCACTATCTTTACTCCTTGGTTTTCTCACGTATGATATGATAGGCAGTCTACAGTCTCAACAAAAGCTTCATGCTATGTCATTCCATCATCTGTGCATTGTTGTAGACACAAGTAACCCTACAAAGTTTGATCATGACTATGTCTATATTAGAATTTCAACTGCTCAACTCCAGACTTATTGATTAATGCTATTTGTTGTGCATTAATAACAGTTTGCATACACAGTTATGAGAGATGACTATATAATTATAATAGAGATGTGGTTGAAATGTTAGACAAATTTGAGGAATTAAAAATAGCTTTTTTGTTTGTTTCAGCTCCTGTCTGCCTTTTGGCTATTTCACTGCTTCTTAGCACTTTTAATAGCAAGTGATCAGGAACAGATAGAAGCGGTGAAAATTAAATCAATCATTGTTGCTTCTTACATTAACAGAACTGATAGAAAGGGCTTGAAAATACTGTCCAAAATGAAGTTTTTAAACATTTATGAATTGCCACTATATCAAAATTACCCATGTCTCCCTTTATGGTAGAGAATCAAAAGCTAATTTATCATAGGATTTCAGTATGCTTCCACTTCTCAGAAGGAAGAAGTATAATACTATAAAATTATTATATGACTAATGACTTCTGTATATCAAATACTATGTAGCACATTTTTCTATGTGCTTTATGTTGACTGTTTTAATTGATCTTAGCTCTTCTAAGAACTCAGTTTAGTTGAGTTGTTCACTCGTGTCCTACTCTTTGTGACCCCATGAATCATAGCATACCAGGCCTCGCTGTCCATCACCAACTCCCAGAGTTCACTCAACCTCATGTCCATTGAGTTGGTGATGCCATCCAGCCATCTCATCCTCTGTCGTCCCCTTCTCCTCCTACCCCCAATCCCTCCCCCATACATGAGCACTGGAAAAACCATAGCATTGACTAGACAGACTTTTGTTGGCAAAGTAATATCTCTGCTTTTAAATATGCTAAGTTGGTCATAACTTTCCTTTCAAGAAGTAAAGGTCTTTTAATTTCATGGTTGCAATCACCATCTGCAGTGATTTTAGAGCCCCCCAAAATAAAGTCTAACACTCTTTCCACTGTTTCCCCATCTATTTGTCATGAAGTAATGGGACCGGATGCCATGATCTTAGTTTTCTGAATGTTGACCTTTAAGCAAACTTGTTCACTCTCCTCTTTCACTTTCATGAAGAGGCTTTTCAGTTCCTCTTCACTTTCTACCATAAGGGTGGTGTCATCTGCATATGTGAGGTTTTTGCTATTTCTCCCAGCAATCTTGATTCCAGCTTGTGCTTCTTCCAGCCCAGCATTTTTCATGATGTACTCTGCATAGAAGTTAAATAAGCAGGGTAACAATATACACCCTTGACGTACTCCTTTTCCTATTTGGAACCAGTCTGTTGTTCCATGTCCAGTTATAACTGTCGCTTCCTGACCTACATATAGGTTTCTCAAGAGGCAGGTCAGGTGGTCTGGTATTCCCATCTCTTTCAGAATTTTCCACGGTTTATTGTGATCCACACAGTCAAAGGCTTTGGCATAGTCAATAAAGCAGAAATAGATGTTTTTCTGGAACTCTCTTCCTTTTCCCATGATCTAGAGGATGTTGGCAATATGATCTCGGATTCCTTTGCCTTTTCTAAAACCAGCTTGAACATCTGGAAGTTCACGTTCACGTACTGCTGAAGCCTGGCTTGCAGAATTTTGATCATTACTTTACTAGCGTGTGAGATGAGTGCAATTGTGTGATGGTCTGAGCATTCTTTGGCATTGCCTTTCTTTGGGATTGGAATGAAAACTGACCTTTTCCAGTCCTGTGGCCACTGCTGAGTTTTCCAAATTTGCTCTCACTTCATGGCAAATAGAAAAGGAGAATGTAGAAGCAGTGACAGATATCTACTTCTTGGGCTCTAAAATCACTGTGGATGGTGACTGCAGCCATGAAATTAGAAGGTGATTGCTTCTTGTCAGGAAAGGTATGACAAATCTATACAGTGTATTAGAAAGCCAAGACATCCCTTTGTCAACAAAGTTCCATATAGTCAAAGCTATTTTTTTTTTCAGTAGTATTGTGCAGTTGTGAGAGTTTGACTATAAAGAAGGCAGAGCACCAAAGAATTGATGTTTTCAAACTGTAGTGCTGGAGAAGACTCTTGAGAGTCCCTTGGACAGCAAGGAGATAAAATCAATCAGTCTTAAAGGAAATCAACCCTAAATATTCATTGGAAGGCATGATGCTGAAGCTCCAATTCTTTGGCCACCTAATGTGAACAGCCAACTCATTGGAAAAGACCCTGATGCTGAGAAAAATTGAGGGCAGATAGAGAAGAAGGCAACAGAGGATGAGATATTTGGATGGCATCACCAATTCAATAGACATGGACTTGGGCAAATTTCAGGATATGTTGAAGGACAGAGAGGCCTGGCTTGCTCTAGTCCTTAGGTTTGCAAATAGTTGGACATGACTTGGTGACTGAACAACAACAATTCTTCTATAATATGTTTAAACATCCTCCATTTCCTCTAACTCCATGTTGTTTCTTTATTTGTTATTTAATAAAAATGACTGTGCAACACAGTGGGTTAAATCCCAAGAAGCTACTCCCATTTGAGGATAGCTGTCCACTGTTCCGCAAGCAAATGGTGACACGCTAGCTAGGAAGCTACAGAATGTAACCCAGAGGAGAGAGACAACATGCTTTCTTCTCTTCAGCATTTCCCTTTTCTGCAACCCTTATGACTTGCTTTTCTTTCACCAAAGTACATGCAAATTAATGTTTAGAAACCCAACCAACCTCTTGCTAGAAAAGCCTAGAAAAGGATAGGTCCTTGTTTGGAATCAGGATGAGAGCCTTATTCCACTGCAAACCCAAGGCTAGCTACATAATTTGCAGGGCCCAAAGTAAAACAAAAATGCTAACAAAGTCAATATTTTTTTTTTCATGGCCTATTGCTACAATGCATTGTGGATGGACAATGCCCAGGTAGCTCAATCTTCATCTCAAGATATATTAGGTATTGGAATCAGGAATGGAAGAGAGGCTCCTACAAAGACACCTGTCAGATATGCAGTGCTGTTGTGCTGTCATCCCGAGGAGGAGGGATTGCTTTGCCCCACCCTGAGAGCCCATATGTCATGCATCTGACCAAACAGTCCCTGCACCCAGGCTCCCAGCAAGAAAAAAGGGTGATGACAGAATACTGGACTCTCTGTACTCCAGTGAGGCAGCCCAATTGCAGCCCTGGAAAGGACAGCCACAGATGCAAAACAGGAGGAGAAGAAGTCTGAGTGGGGTCCAGGGTGTCTAAAGGTTGGAAATTGACAGAGAAGTACCCTCCCTGAGGAGGCTGAGGACAGTAGAAGCAGGGTTGCATAATCCAAGGCTCCAAGCTCCCAGGACACGCTCCACTGTCTCATCAAACTTCACTTACAAAGCACAAGTTGGAAGATAAAATCATTAAGACTTTCAACATAATGAAAACAGAGCATTAAATCCCAAGGCATTATGAATTTGGGGGCCTGTGTGACTACATATAATAAATCTGCCTAAGACAACACTAAGATGAAGAACATTTAAATAATTAATCTAAGACCACATATTTGATAAAAGCCAGAGTCAATGCTTTTGGCTTTAACACTTGTATCTTTCTACTTTGTCACTTTGATTATCTGACATGTAACTTAATACAGTACTTATTCCACCAGTAATTTCCATTATCGTAATATATATTTTTTTTAGTGTATGCTTTCTTGTAGAAGGGGCATGACTAGAAATAATGTATTTCAATTAGTAGTGAATATCAGTGAGAATTATTTATTCCATCACTTTGCATTAAGCTAGGAAAAACAGAAGAACTTAAAGAGACAAATTATATATACATATATATATATATGTATGTATGTTTGTGTGTGTGTGTGTGAGAAAATAAATGGACCTCAAAAATGGATTGAGTCTGTCTAGGAATTCAATGAATTTTCTCTCTGCTCCTTTCTGCGTGTCTGTTTTATGAGTATTTCTTTATGAGTCTTTGTATTGCTTCTTTTCTAAAGTAACAGATGAAATTTGTTCAAGATATACTTCCTGAATTTTTATATCCTTGGTCACATCACCCAAGAGAAAATGACCTACTATTTTTATTTTTAATTCTAAATCCTTGAGAAAGGGACTGATTGACATATTTGAGGTCATAATCACCTACCCTTACCTTTCAAGAGCACCAGTTCAGTGATACTAGTATATCAAGAAAAGTACTTCATGGGGGTGCCCAGTAACTATATTTGTGAAGAGAACAGTTCCTAGAAGTGAGAGGTTAATAGGCAAGCCATAAAGTCCACTCTGGATGGAACCAAGCCATGAGATCTCATCTGACTTATAAAATTTGCAGTGGCATTACTCATTCCTCAAATCTAACTGGATGGGAAATAGATTTTTGAAATATCACAATAAATTTGCCCTATTTCTCAACTTTATTCAAGAGTCTGGGTGACTTTAACTAAGCTCCACATCAGACCCTATTTATACAAAGAGCAAAACTTCTGTCATTTTTCATTTGTGGTGTATTTGTGACCTGACAGGCCTCCCATCCCTCTTGATGATATACTTTATTGAAAGACTAAAAAATACTGGAAGGTGAAATACAATGCAGACCATCGCACAGCTGTCAATGTCATTTTAGTTCCTGCTGGGATTTCCAGTTTGTCAGAAATTGCCAGAAGTCAAGAGAACTATTTAAACTATGTATATAGCCTACATACCAGCTGGCGCCACTGGGTACCCAAGAAACCTCTAAGAGCAGCGTCAGATGTTTCATGTGAGACAGTACCTACTGGCAAGATGTTACCTCTGTCTAAGGAGCTTTACTTTAAAGGCATTATGCCCCTGAGGCCTATATGAAAAACAAGGCCTCTGTGAGCCTGAATTTCATCTGCTTATATAAAATTTCAGATTGTACGCTTTTCTAGTGTATGTTCTCAGGATTTGCAATAAAAGCTGGGTGCTTTGTGATGGAATTTTGAAGCATAGCGCTGATCTTTTTGACAGAAATAATGTGTCTTCAAAGTTTTGTATCATGCTTTTATATTTTGTAGCTTCAGTGAGTACGTTTTACATCATGTCACCTTCTCCATTTATATCTTCCTGAAAGTCACAGTGTTCATTACTTTTGTGTGCATACTTTTGATTTGGGGAAATACTCTGTTTCTTTATAAAATGATTTAGAGCCTCATAAGTCCTTTTATATTTATTCATAATCCTTGATTACCTAAGTTAACACATACCTTTGGAGACAAGACAAGGTCTCTCAGGGTATTAGAATGCACTGAGATTCTCAAAATTTTATTAGCATTACCAAATCATGCTGAATCCAAATATCCAGAATTTCAGATCCAATAGATGGGCTATCCATGATACCACACTCTTATCTCCACTTTACCACTGCTAAACAGTACTTTTTAATGTAAATTTTGAAAGTCTGCATTGGTTAAACAAATTAATAAATATTGGTGGTCAACATTTGCAAAGATACACTGATTGAAAGACAAAAAATAACACAACCCATAACTTGTTTTTTGGATAAGCTTGGGTTCAAATTCCAGTTCTTAAACTTCCTAATTCTCTGCTGTTGAATAAATTACTTGCTTTCTGTATTTTTCCATCAATCAGCTCAGGTGGATTACATTGCCCTGTGTAAAGATCAAATAAGAGATTATCTGAGTACTTTCATTCAGCTTGTTCACACTCTTATGCACATACGAAGGCATCTGTATGCAGATAGCTTCTTTTCTCACTTGTTGAAGTCCATCATGTACCAACTATGACATACTTTGAATATAAATGCCCATAGCCACAACCTTGAATACATCATACTTAACACTGTCTAAACAGCGTGCTTAAAGGTAACACTGATTATTTTGTTCTAGACCTGTGGAAAGAATCTTTGAGGTAAATCTCTCATCAGAAAAGAATGACATGCGTCAGGACCCAGGGTGTGGGCGTGCGTGTGTGCT
The DNA here is from genome assembly GCF_042477335.2 of Ovis canadensis. Classification (NCBI taxonomy): domain Eukaryota; kingdom Metazoa; phylum Chordata; class Mammalia; order Artiodactyla; family Bovidae; genus Ovis; species Ovis canadensis. Next base: position 69,093,790 of record NC_091250.1, read on the forward strand.
CGGTCTCTCAGCTGCGTCAGACTGTTTGTGACCCTATGGTCTATAGCCCGCCAAGCTCCTCTGTCCATGGGATTCCCTAGGCAAGAACACTTGATTGGATTGCCATGCCCTCCTCCAGGGGATCTTCCTGACCCAGGCTTTGAGCTGAATATTGAATAAACAATTAATAAATTTGCAATAAAGCAGTATGTGATCATAAAACAACTATAAGCATTATACATGTATCAACACATTTAATCTCCCAGGTTACCATCAGAGTAGGCTGTTTGCAACGTTGTTCTCAGATCAAATACATCTCCCATTGAAACTGTAGGGTTCACTTTGCCAAGAGAGTAAAAAGTAATGTATTCAATATTCAGGCTCTTGTTTCCAAGACTTATTTCCCACTGTAAAAATTTCACATGCTATTTATTGAAATATTGCCTTTCACTAATCCTCGTATTTTCCTATATCCATGTATTTTCTCACTTATTATTGACTATCAGTAGCTTTATCTTTTAAGAAGCGAATATAATCAACCAATTCCTAAAGATCTCCCTGCTGATAGTAATGATAAATCATCAATTCTTTCTTTTAACCAGCATAGTGGATTATATGCATCATCCTAATGTGCTCATCACATTACTCTTAAGCATATTACATTATATATCTTTTCTGCTCTACAAAATAATAGGTGTCCTGTGAGTAGTTATCATTCTTTATATCTCCTAAAATATATGCTTGTAGTTAGATACTTTTGATTAAAATGACATTTATAAGCTGAAGACACACAACACTAGCCAAAATTTCGTTATTCTTCCTCATATTATGGATAAAAAAATGAAAATAACAAATTGGGTTTTTAAAACTATTTTTCTCAATTAGATAAAACTATCACCTGGATGCAGCCATCTGAAAATAACATAAATTTTACATTATTGCAATAAATGAAACATATATTGATTATCAAGGGAAATTTTTTATAAATATTGTGTTTCTCAGCTTTTCTTTCACTTTATTAAAGAGAGAGAAACCTGATTATTGACCCTGTTTTATTTCACCAAGCCTATGGGATTGCAATTAGACCTTATGGAATAAGCAGGGCAAATGTTAATAGAGTTTTGGCAAGAGAATGCACTGGTCATAACAAACACCCGCTTCTAACAAAACAAGAGAAGACTCTTCACATGGACATCACTAAATGGTCAACACTGATATCAGATTGATTATATTCTTTGCAGCCAAAGATGGACAAGCTCTATACAGTCAGCAAAAACAAGACTGGGAGCTGACTGTGGCACAGATCATGAATTCCTTATTGCCAAATTCAGACTTAAATTGAAAAAAGTAGGGAAAACCAATAGACCATTCAGGTATGACCTAAATCAAATTCCTTGTGATTATACAGTGGAAGTGAGAAATAGATTGAAGGGACTAGATCTGATAGATAGAGTGCCTGATGAACTATGGATGGAGGTTTGTGACATTGTACAGGAGACAGGGATCAAGACCATCCCCATGGAAAAGAAATGCAAAAAAACAAAATGGCTATCTGGGGAGGCCTTACTGTGAAAATAAGAAAAGCAAAAAGCAAAGGAGAAAAGGAAAGATATAAGCATCTGAATGCAGAGTTCCAAAGAATAGCAAGGAGAGATAAGAAAGCCTTCCTCAGTGATCAATTCAAAGAAATAGAGGAAAACAACAGAATGGGAAAGACTAGAGATCTTTTCAAGAAAATTAGAGATACCAAGGAAACATTTCATGCAAAGATGGGCTTGATAAAGGACAGAAATAGTATGGACCTAACAGAAGCAGAATATATTAGGAAGACGTAGCAAGAATTCACAGAAGAACTGTACAAAAACGATTTTCATGACCCAGATAAGCACGATGGTTTGATCACTCACCTAAAGCCAGACATCCTGGAATGTGAAGTCAAGTGGGCCTTAGAAAGCATCACTATGAACAAAGCTAGTGGAAGTGATGGATTCCAGTTGAGCTATTTCAAATCCTGAAAGATGATGCTGTGAAAGTGCTGCACTCAATATGCCAACAAATTTGGAAAACTCAGCAGTGGCCACAGGACTGGTCATTTTTCATTCCAATCCTAAAGAAAGGCAATGCAAAAGAACATTCAAACTACCACACAGTTGCACTCATCTCACATGCTAGTAAAGTAATGCTCAAATTAAGCCAGTCTTCAGCAGTATGTGAACCATGAACTTCCAGATGTTCAAGCTGGTTTTAGAAAAGGCAGAGGAACCAGAGATCAAATTGCCAACATCTGCTGGATCATGGGAAAAGGAAGAGAGTTCTAGAAAAACATCTATTTCTGTTTTATTGACTATGCCAAAGCCTTTGACTGTGTGGATCACAATAAACCATGGAAAATTCTGAAAGAGATGGGAATAGCAGACCACCTAACCTGCCTCTTGAGAAACCTGTATGCAGGTCAGGAAGCAACAGTTATAACTGGACATAGAACAACAGACTGGTTCCAAATAGGAAAAGGAGTATGTCAAGGCTGTATATTGTCACCCTGCTTATTTAACTTCTATGCAGAGTACATCATGAGAAACGCTGGGCTGGAAGAAGCACAAGCTGGAATCAAGATTGCTAGGAAAAAAAAAAAAGATTGCCGGGAGAAATATCAATAACCTCAGATATGCAGATGACACCATCCTTATGGCAGAAAGTGAAGAGGAACCAAAAGGCCTCTTGATGAAAGTGAAAGAGGAGAGTGAAAAGTTGGCTTAAAGGTCAACATTCAGAAAACTAAGATCATGGCATCCAGTCCCATCACTTCATGACAAATAGATGGGGAAACGGTAGAAACAGTGCCAGACTTTATATTTGGGCAGCTCCAAATCACTGCAGATGGTGACTGCAACCATGAGATTAAAAGACGCCTACTCCTTGGAAGGCAAGTTATGACCAACCTAGGTAACATATTTAAAAGCAGAGACATTACTTTGCCAACAAAGTTATGTCTAGTCAAGGCTATGGTTTTTCCAGTGGTCATGTATGGATTTGAGAGCTGGACTGTGAAGAAACCTGAGCGCTGAAGAATTGATGCTTTTGAACTGTGATGTTGGAAAAGACTCTTGAGAGTCCCTTGGACTGCAAGGAGATCCAATCAGTCCATCCTAAATATTCATTGGAAGGACTGATGCCGAAGCCAAACCTCCAATACTTTGGCCATCTGATATGAATAACTGACTCATTAGAAAAGACTCTGACGCTGGGAGAGATTGAAGGGAAGAGGAGAAGGGGATGACAGAAGATGAGATGATTGGATGGCATCACTGACTCAATGGGCATGACTTTTAGTAAACTCTGGGAGTTGGCAATGAACAGGGAAGCCTGGTGTGCTGCATTCCATGGGGTCTCAAAGAGTTTTTGGACACGACTGAGTTTGTAAATAATGTCCTAATCTGAACTAACTAACTTCTTTTATTTGCAGGATGAATTTTCACCATTACTATCATCCTTTTCATTTTGAAATAAAATTTCAAAATTTTATTTTGTGAACTGCAGTCTATGTGTGCTGCAGTCCATGGGGTTGCAAAGAGTCAAGCATGACTGAGCATCTGAACTGAACTGAACTGATGATTTGGAATAATGTTACTTTGAAGCATAAATGTTCAATTTTGCCTTAATAAATTCAGTTACTCCACAACTCCCATCCCAATGCAGAGCTACCAATTTAAATCACACAGACCAAAACTATTGTTAAATGCACTAACTTTAATATTTACTTACAATTCTCTCAATAACTTGTAAAACTGACAACTAAATAAGAATAAAGTTGCATCCTACAAGAAAGTGCACAGGGGAAACGGAAAAGCCAATAGAACACTGAAAACGGCTTTGATAACATCTTAGTCACTTTTCAGGATTACTTAGCCTCAGAACACTTACTAATTCACATAAAGTATCTTTGAATATTCCAACCGTTGAAATAAAATGAAAATAGCTACTAGCCCTATTTACATGTCATGACTTGAGTTTCTTTTAGAATGCAAAATAACATCAGAAAAAAACTGTACCTGAAAGCAGAAACTCTTAATAGAATCTTGGCCTCTGATTCAGCTCTGAGTGGATTTGCATGTTTGTATAAAAAATCATTTATGGGCAAAGTTTCAAATAAGTTAGATGCAAATTCTGTGAAATTTGTTAGGTCACAAGTTTGGACACTAGTAATGCATATAGAATCTTAGATGCATTGAGCTGTGAAATAATGTAGAATCTACACATTGTACTGCATGGACGTTTTCTCTCTTTGTTTTTGAAGAAAAAATATTAAGTTGTGTTTATAGATGAGAAGATCATTCAGTGCATGTCATGCAGTGCATTCTACTTATATATGCATCACTTTTGCTCTTTGGTAAGTTGCTACTGATTTGGTTATGCATAATTTTATAATTTTCATGTTAAATCTAAAAATATTTTAAAAATCTTGTTTGTCATAGCTACCCAACAAGGTGAGCAGTTTGAACTGTTTTCAATGGCTGATGCTCTGTATCATTCTGTGTCCCCTCCACCACTCCCCAGACTGAAGACTTCCTGAAGAGTTTTATTAGATATTAGGTAGCTGAGTCTTTGGATGGTACCCAATTCTTTCACATCTTAGGCAGCATTTCACTTTATTTTTCGCTTGGAAACTCATTTTAATGTTGATATAAGGAAAGAATGATTCAATTTGTCAGTTAAATATTGGCCATTTTGACCTAAGGTTTTTAGTGAACACATAGATAATAATAGTTCAACTATCCAAAGTAATTATGTGACCTATCTCACAGATGTTCACAGGTTTACTGTAAGAATATTTTAAATAATATATGCAAAGATTACTTAAATTTTGAAGAGGATTTATAAAGTCCAGCAATCACCTTTATTAATGTTTTCATTGCAATTCATACTTCATTAAATTTCCAGATAATAGTTTGAGGCCATTCTGATAGCCTTCCATGTGTTTTAACAGTATTAACAATCTTGAATAGTAACAGTCAATTAATTAATGTGTTGTACACTAAGTATCAAAATTTGCAGATATTAAAATCAGCATCTCTTTCATGGATCACAGTTTTGTTGTGGTAAAGGGACTTGCATAACTCAATGAAGGTATGAGCACATCTTAGGAGTCAGTGAACTAAAATGAGTGGGAATGTGCAAATTATGCCTACAACTGTGCACAAGAATCCCTTAGAAGAAATAGAGTAGCCCTCATAGTCAACAAAAGAGTTCGAAATGAAATACTTGGGTGCAATCTCAAAAATGACAGAATGATCTGAGTTCATTTCTATGACAAACCATTCAACATAACTGTAATCCAAGTCTGTACCCAGACCACTAATGCTAAAGTTGAACAGTTCCATAAAGAACTACAAGACCTTATAGAGCTAACACCAAAAAAGATGTAGTTTTCATCATAGGGGATTAGAATGCAAAAGTAGGAAGTCAAGAGATATCTGGAGTAACAGGCAAGTTTGACCTTGGAATACAAAACGAAGTAGGGCAAAGCCTAACAGAGTTTTGTTGAGAGAACACAGTGGTCATAGAAATCACACTCTTCCAACAGCATAATAGAAAGACTCTACACATGGCCATCACCAGATGGCCAATACCAAAATCAGACTGATTATATTCTTCGCAGCTGAAGTTGGGGAAGTCACCAAAAACAAGACCTGGAGCTAATTGTGGCTCAGATTGTGAGCTCCTTGTTGCAAAATTCAGGCTTAAATTGAAGAAAGTAGGGAAAACCATTAGGACATTCAGATATGGCTTTAATCAAATCCCTTATGATTATACAGTCAAGGTGACAAACAGATTCAAGGCATTAGATATTGTCTGGTAGACAGAGTACCTGAAGAACTATGGACAGAGGTTCATAACACTGTATAGGAGGCAGTGAACAAAATCATCACCCTAAAAAGGCAAAGTGGTTGTCTGAAGAGACTTTACAAATAGCTGAGAAAAGCAGAGAAGTGAAAGGCAAGGGAGAAAGGAGAAGACATACTCAACTAAATGCAAAGTTCCAGAGAATAGCAAGGAGAGCTAAGAAGGCCTTCTTAAATGAATGATTCAAAGAATAGAAGAAAACAATAGAATGGGAAAGACTAGAGATTGCTTCAAGAAAATTGGAATTATCAAGGAAACATTTCTTGCAAGGATGGGCACAATAAAGGACAGAAACAGTAAGGACCTGACAGAAGCAAAAGAGGGGGTAAGAATACAAAGAAGAACTATACAGCAAAGGTCGTAATGACCCAGAAAACCGTGATGATGTGGCAACTTACCTAGAGGCAGACATCCTGGAGTGTGAAGTCAATTGGGCTTTAGGAAGCATTTCTATGGACAAAGCTATGGGAAGTGATAGAATTCCAGCTGAGTTAAATTCCTAAGTGATGTTGCTGTCAAAGTGCTGCACTCAATATTTCAGCAAATTTGAAAAACTCAGCAGTGGCCACAGGACTGGATAATGTCAGTTTTCATTCCAATCCCAAAGAAAGGCAATGCCAAAAAGTATTTAAGCTACCATACAGTTGCTCTCATTTCACATGCTAGCAAGTTCATGTTCAAAATGCTTCAAGCTAGGTTTCAGCAGTATGTGAACTGAGAATTTCCAGATGTAGACGCTGAATTTAGAAAAGGCAGAGAGGCTCAAGATCAAATTACTAACATTCGTTGGATCTTAGAGAGAGCAAGGGAATTCCAGATAAACTTCTACTGTAGTAGAAACTTCTACTTCTGCTTCATTGACTGCACTAAACCCTTTGACTCTGTGGATCACAATAAACTGTGGAAAATTCCAGACAACCATAACTGTTACCTGAGAAAGTTGTATGCAGGTCAAAAACAAGGGTTAGAACCAGATATAGAAAAACGGACTAGTTCAGAATTCGGAAAAGTGTACAACAAAGCTGTATATTGTCACCCTTCTTATTTAACTTATATACAGAGTATATTATGTGAAATACTTGACTGGATAAATAACAAGCTGGATTCCAGATAGCTGGGAGAAATATCAATGTGCTCAGATATGCATGTGATACCACTCTAATGAAAGAAAGGGAAAAGGAACTAAGGAGCCTCTTGATGAGGGTGAAAGGGGAGAGTGGGAAAAGCTGGCTTAAATCTTAACATTCAGAAAACTAAGATGATGGGCATCCAGCCTCATCACGTCATGGCAAATAAAGCGAATGAAGTGACAGATTTTATTTTCTTGGGCTCCAAAATCACTGTGGACAGTGATTATGACAAAGCTAGACAACATATTAAAAAGCAAGACATTGCTTTGCCAGCAAATGTCTGTATAGTCAAAGCTATGGTCATATATGGATGTGAACGTTGGACCAATAAAAAGGCTGAGCACTGAAGAATTTATGCTTTTGAACTCTGGTGCTGAGGAAGACTCTTGAGAGTCCCCTGGATTGCCAGGAAATTAAACAAGTCAATATTAAAGGAAATCAACCCTGAATATTTATTGGAAGGAGATCATTCATTCTGAAGGAGATCAGCCCTGGGATTTCTTTGGAAGCAATGGTGCTAAAGCTGAAACTCCAATACTTTGGCCATCTGATGTGAAGAGCCAACTCATTGGAAAAGACCCTGATGCTGGGAAAGATTGAAGATAATAAGAGAGGGTAGCTGACGATTAAATGGTTGGATGGCATCACTGACTCAATGGACATGAATCTAAGCAAGCTCTGGGAGATCGTAAATGACAGGAGAACCTGGTGTGCTGCAGTCCGTGGGGTCGCGAGTAGGACATGACTTTGCGATTGAACAACAAGAGGAAAATCAGCATAGTAAGGCTACAGGAATCTTTGTTTCTAGACTTTTCTTGTTACTATTGTTATCACAAGCCAAACAGTATCTGCAATGTGGTCCATGGACTAAAATATTGTGAAAGAAAGAAAGTAAAGTCACTCGGTTGTGTGTGACTCTTTGCAATCCCATGGACTGTAACCTGTCAGGCTCCTCCATCCATGGGATTTTGCAGGCAAGAATATTGGAGTGGGTTGCCATTTCCTTCTCCAGGGGATCTTCCCTACCCAGGGATTGAACCCGGGTCTCCCACATTGCAAGCAGACACTTTACCATCTGAGCCACCAGGGAATCCCCCAATATTGTGATTTATCATTATATTTGTGAATGTAAGATAATCACATACAATCATATGCATAAATTGTATGGAGAAATTAAAATTTTGTTGTTAAGACAGTAAAATTGAGTTACTTCCCTCTTGAGGGAAAATCTTAGTTACTTAAGTCATCTATTGGTTGATCAGATGATATGTAATGCATTCTGCAGTACTTGCAAACTTCTAAGTCCTATGAGGACCACTATGCTGAAGTGTTTGTATGAAAGTACCCCATACTTTAGGTTTGTTTTTATCACATTTTTATTAATTTCATAATTTACTTAAGCATTCTCATTTTTTTAAATTGCTATTCTCAGGTCAATAACTTTGAAATTGTCTGAGATTTTGGCTATTTCTAACTAATGAATTAGCCATAGATGCTTGCAAAATAAGCAAAACCTCTGGGTAAGGATATGAGAACTTTATTGCACACAGCATCACAACTTGCGTAAATATTCTTATTGCCTAGGTTCTTTTAGCTCTGTAGTTCCCATGAATATAAAAAAGAGGTGCCCAGTTCATACTGCACATGCAATAGTTTTGCTTCACAATTGATTTAAACTCCAATTTCAGGAGATTTGAATCCTTTCTAAAGGCTTCCCTGCCTTTGACCCAAAGGGACACACTGTATCTATCTTCCAATATTGGTTGCTATACCTGTGCTTAGTTGCTCAGTTGTGCCTGACTCTGCCACCCCATAGACTGTCATCCACAAGGCTCCTGTGTCCATGGGGATTCTCCAGGCAAAAATACTGGAGTGGGCTTCCTGCCCTCCTCCAGGGGATATTCCTATCCCAGCATTGAATCCAGGTCTCCTGAATTTCAGGCGGATTCTTTACCATCTGAGCCACCAGTGAAGCCCAAGAATACTGGGGCATGTAGCCTCTCCCTTTTCCAGAGGATCTTCCTGACCCAGGAATTGAACCAGGTCTTTGCATTGCAGGTGGATTCTTACCAGCTGTGCTACCAGGGAAGCTGGTTGCTATATACACACATATATATCATTGAAAAGATAGAACACGTGGCAATCAGTGTCTCTGATGGGAGGTGGGAGGGGGCTTTATGTTTGGGAACTCATGTACACCCATGGCGGATTCATGTCAATGTATGGCAAAACCAATACAGTATTGTAAAGTAAAATAAAGTAAAAATAAAAATAAAAATAAAAATAAAAATAATAAAGATATGTAAATGTATGAGAGAATATAAAGTGTTTCTTAAGATACTGTAACCTATGTTATGAAACAGTAAGTATAACACTATCTGAATTTGAGGTATGTTTCTGTTTAGATATACTAATATCTGTGCTGCTATAATAAGCAACCCATGGATTATCATTTAACTTACTGTGTGCATACTATGGTTGCAGGGGACTTCCATCTTGATACCTGCAGTAACTCATTTACTGGCTCTTAATGCTTCTGTTCAGAAGTCACATATTACTACTTCTTTGCCACAGCAAGTCACAGTCATACCTAACTTCCTAGGAGGTAATAGGCACTGTCTTACCATGCCTGAAAGATGGCCAGCATTAATGACAAGTCTATGTGCACAAGGAAAGAAGAAAGTATTATTCACTTGATCTTAGTCTAAAGAGAGCAATAAGAAAATTCTTATATTTGATAACAGATCTGATATCAAATGACCACCAACATCTTCCAGTTTTATACTTTAGATGATATTGCTGCTTTCATGTATAGTTAATAGAAGAGGAGAAATAAGAGGCAATTCCTGTTTGGGAATAGAAAATCTCTTCTTTAAGAAAATTTTAACTTCCTTGCAGTTATTTTCATTGCCCTTTATGCCACAAGACCAAAACTGCCTGCTATAGTAATATGTAAATATTTTAAAATATCAGCTTTTAAGAATAAATATATAGTAAATATCTCTCTATTATAATTCTGCTGTGATAATATATTTCCACTTGCTTTCACTTTACCAGTCTACTCACTTCATTACCAAAATTTCTCTCCATCCACTTTGAAGAAGTCTTTGGAAATAGTGTTTAAAACTGTAGCACCAATCTGAGTTTCAGACCTTGACAGAAATAAACTTTCAAGAGCATTAGATAAGCAGAGATTTTTCTTTGTTTTAATGTTACAATATAATAAAACATTCAACTACTTTTCTTGAAAATATGAGCAGATAAAATAATATAAAAATGGAAAGTTGAAAAATACAGGGATCATTACTAACATGATGCTATTCTTCAGGCACAGCATTTTATGGAGTTGAAAACATTTCAAAATTTCTAAGTAGCAACAGCAAAGACAGCAGAAGTTAGAACTATCTGTGACATAAAGAGAGAAAATACATCTTTGTATGTTAAATTATAGGATTGTTCATATTAAAACTACATCAGTCATGTTATTTATATTTTAAGAAAATGCTGGCTTATATACAAAATAAAGTCATTACAAAAATTGTAGTATATTTTACAGCAAGAGATTTTGTTAAAAAATATCGATTGTTGAATTATCATAATGAAGATATAATATTAATATATTTTAAACAAAGAAGCAATAGTGGTGAAGGGTTAATAGGGTAGCAGAGATGTGCCTGCAAACGGGTCTCTCTGCTCGGGCTGAGCGTCCTTGCAAACGAGGCATTCTGCCAAAGCCTGGACACAGCCTTGAGTTTAATGGTCCCTTGCAAACGAGGGAGCATTCCCTTCTTGAGATAAGAAGGAGATGAGGGCTTTGGGCAAACTCTGCAGTAGACAGGGATTTCACTCCCCTTTGCTATACGATAACATGCATGCACCTGCGCTGTGCTGAAAAGGCTTATTCATGCAGTCTGGAATTCTGCCTAGGGGGCTTTTATAATAAACGGCAATTAGTTTTTTGCCCAGTTCTGTTCCTCCGGCCGGAGTGTGTGTGTGTCATCTGTCTCGTGTGTCTTGTTCTGTGTCATTTCACTCGTAATCTCCAACAAGTGGAAAATGAAAACATGTTAAGGTTTTGCTAAGTATATCAAAAGATTTTAATCTTCAAAAAAATGTAGGGATATCTGTAAGCACTTTGAAATCATTAAAGAATAGTCCAACTTCTATGAAACTAATGCTATTACTCCAAGGCAAGCATTGGGTTTTGTACTGTCTGTCCTGGTCCTCTTCTTACCTATCCTTTTTTCTCACTAACCCTTTGTTCTTTGTCTCATACTATTCTCAGTTCCATCCTTTTCCCCTTACTTCCTTCTTTCCTTTTTGCATGCTTTCATCCTCATCTACTATGGCAGCATTTCTATCATATGATTATTATTATGATTTTTCTGCTGTAAGAAAGTAACACAAACTTAGTATCTTGAAACAACAAAATTTATTATCTTATAGTTCTGGAGGTCAGAATTGAAATAAATTTCATGGGGCTAGAATCAAAGTGTTGGTAAAACCACATTCCTTCTACAGGGTCTGGATGAGGAGCTGATTCCCTGCCTTTTCCAGCTTCTAGAAGTTACCAGCATTCCTTAACTTGTGACCACCAGCCAACAACTGCATCACTCCAACATCTGCTTCTGGTCATCATATTTGCATCTTTAATTCTAATTCTCCTGCCTCTTTGGGTATTTGTGAGGAGCGCTGTGATTTCACTGGGTTTGCTTGGATAGTACAGAATAATCATCTCTCTCACTATCCTTAATCATATATGCAAAGTTCTGTTTGCCATATTCATAGGCTCTGGGAGTTAAGACATGAATATCTTTGGTTGGCCATTACTCTGCCTACTATATCCAACAAAGGGCCTGTGTTAGTCCCAGTTCTCTAGAAAAATGGAATCAACCATGTATGTGTGTCTATGTGTGTGTGTGTGTGTGTGTGTGTGTGTGTGTGTGAGCACAGAAAGTAGTAGTATAGAAGGGGATGATAATGGTGGTAATACTGTATGCAATAGCCTATAGAAATGAGTTTGGGAATATAAGTGTTACTTGAGGATATGCAGAAAAAAATCACTGGGAAAAATGACTATAATGATTAGTTTGATGTTTCAGTTTGACTAAACCATAGTTCTCAGATATTTCATCTGTCATTTCTCCAGGTGCATTTTTGTGAAGATGTTTTTGGATGAGATTAACATTTAAATTGATGGAATCTGAGTAAGATGATTACTTTGCATAATATGAGTGGGTCTTATTGAATCAGTTGAAGGCCTTAGTAGAAGAAAGACTGACCTCCCTGAAAAGGAAAAAAAAATCTGTCAGTTGACTGCTTTGGGGCTTGCACTGCAACTATTTCCCAGGTCTCCAGCTTGCTGAACTCTTCAGCAGATTTTGGGTTCACTAAGACTCCACAATTATGTAAACTATTTCCCTAAAATAAAATAATCTGCCCTCTTTCCCTTCCACCTCCAGCTGAGTGACTGAGGTTTACACAGACAAACCATTGCTTTGTAATAATACTGTCTCCTGTTAGACCCTATGACTGTTGATGGACCACAGTCTGTCAGCTTGTCCCAAGTCATAGTGTTTTCCTGAGTACTTTCAATACTTGAATCTACACTGTATTGTCTACATGCTGCTGCTACTGCTGCTAAGTCGCTTCAGTCGTGTCCGACTCTGTGCAACCACATAGACGGTAGCCCACCAGGCTCCCCTGTCCCTGAGATTCTCCAGGCAAGAACACTAGAGTGGGCTGCCATTTCCTTCTCCAATGCATGAAAGTGAAAAGTGAAAGTGAAGTCACTCAGTCATGTCCGACTCTTAGCGACACCATGGACTGCAGCCCACCAGGCTCCTTCGTCCATGGGATTTTCCAGGCAAGAGTACTGGAGTGGGTTGCCATTGCCTTCTCCAATTATCTACATAAGAGGGAACAAATCTTTGTTTCTGTCATTTACAGACATGTATCAAAGTAGCTGATGTCACAATATCTTAAAAGTGTTAATTGAAAAACAGTAATTCTATTTTTCACTTGTGTCTCTCTTCCCCTAATAAGACTCAGACAGAAGTCCATGGGTGGTTAGGCTCAAAGACAAATATGAGTGATGAACATCATGCTGTACTCAGAATTGCTTCTCTTGGCTTATAATGGAAGCTTTTTTTCAAAGCCAAGCTTGACTGCCTGACTCTTCCTTTATGATGAGCTTTCTCCCTGGATGCTTCTCAGGGGATTTATACAAGAGAGTTCTGGAGCAGGCTGCTAGACATATAGAGATGTGTCTGAATCTCACACATAGAAAGAGTGTTGACTAAAGTCATGAAATGTCTCCTCCTCTCTGCCCTTCCCAAGCTTCTGAAAACTGGTTTTGTCCTCTAAGAGAACTTTTTAAAATGTAAGATAAACTATAGATTAACTATTTTTTGCCTTTTTATGGAAATAAAAGAGTAATTCCAGTGCTACTGCTTGATACCATGGGAGAGTAAATGTAGGTGCAGAGATGTGAAGTTCATATATGTTTAAAATTGAATGGGAAAAGTAAACGGTCATTGGGCTTCCTTGTCATCTAAAGCAGTACATCAGCAAGAAACATGAGGATTTATTTATACAACAACTTTATGATAGTTTTGGAATCTCTCTAATTTCATAGTGTTTATTATATGGCTGTCATTTCTGATTAACCATTATGCATAATATTAAGCTCCTAAGAAGGAAATAAGAGAAAGAAGGGATGCAAACAATTGTTTACCTGCAGTCAATCTGAGGAAATAAAACAAGAAGTAAAGTTCTGGTCAATCAGAAAAAGACAAGACAGACTGAATTTTATGGTTCAAGGAAGGGAGTATATCAGTGTTTTGAGTATGTAAATAATGATTCTAATATCCAAGGACCTACGTGAGGCTGCCTGACATTGTCTTGTGAAGGTACCTGTATCAAAAGCACTATAGGCCTTTAATAATTATTTGCTAGTTGAAAGTATCTGAAAATTACTGTATAAAAGTAAATGGTATTAAAATAATGAAATTTTTGAAATTATGTTTTTAGACATTTCTGAATATAAACTGTTCTCTGGTTTCATATTTTTAAACACCAAAGATTATAAAACAACTATCTCAAAAACATTTTCTGCTATGTAAGCACATGCCTTTCACTTACTGATTCAAGTATTGATAAATTACCTCAATGATAAACTACTCCATTTTGTTAATCTTGAATTGAGCAAAAAAGAAGATGTAATTGTTGCAAATCATTATCATTTGCCATTGTTTCCTCAAAGGATCATCTCCAAGTATTCTCAGAAATACCTAATTAGCTTTTATTTAATATGAGCACATGGAGAATATAAATGGGATAAATTACTACTTATTGAAACTCAAATATTTCTAATTATTCATTTAATAAAATATTGAGAGTTTAAAAAATTATTTCTTATAAGTACTTAGAAAGTATGAACCTAGGCCTTACTATTGCATTGCAAGTCTTATTTATGTGGCAAATTGGAAAATTATTTAGGTAACTAAAGATAGCTTACTGTATCTAGGATTACCAAGGAAAATAGAGTTTATTTGCTAAATTGCCTGATTTTTATGTAATGGCAGAAAACATTATGTGGATGCAATATTATAATAATCAAACAGAGTGAAACTATCCAACTACACATAACTGTCTATATCAGAGTGGCAGACTTGTAAAGTAAATAAAATCATGATTCTAAGAGTAAGACAACCTGGGTTCAAGGTGTGCTTTGCCCTCTCCTCAACACTGTGAACAAAATTATTTCATTTCTCAAAGACTCATTCCTGACCATAAAGTGTGATAATAATAGCATTCTCTCAATGGTGTTTTTACTAGTCTGCTCAGGTTGTCCTAACAGCATACCACAGAGTAGGTGACTTAAACACAGTAATTTGTTTTCTCATAGTTCTGAATGCTGGAAGCCTATAATCAAGGTGAAAGGTGATCTGGTTTCTGGTGAAAGCACTCCTCCTGGATTGCAGATGGCCATCTTCTCACCCTGTCCTCAAATGGCCTTTCATCTGTGCACAGGCACTCCCGGTGTCTCCTACTCTTCTTATAAAGACATTGTTGTTGTCCTTATTCTAAGGACATTGACCTATTTAGTCACAAGCTCATGTCAAACTCTTCGCCACCCCATGAACTGCAGCATGCCAGACTTCCCTGTCCTTCACTATCTAACAGAGTTTGCTCAAACTCAAGTCCATTGAGTCAGTGATGCCATCCAATCATCTTATCCTCTATTATGCCCTTCTCTGGCCTTCAATCTTTCCAGCATCAGGGTCTTTTCTAATGAGTTTGCTTTTCTCATCAGGTGGCTAAAGTATCGGAGCTTCAGCTTCAGCATCAGTCCTTCCAATGAATATTTACAGATGATTTCCTTTAGGATGGACTGATTTGTTCTCCTTGCAGTCCAAGGGACTCTTAAGAGTCTTCTCCACCACCACACACAGTTCAAAGAAATTAATTCTTTGGTGCTCAGCCTTCTTTATGGTCCACTCTCACATTCATGCATGACTACTGGAAAAATCATTGCTTTAAATATATGGGTCTTCATCAGCAAAGGAATGTCCTGTTTTTTAATATGCTGACAAGGTTTGTCATAGCTTTCCTTCTGAAGAGCATGTGTATTTTAATCTCATTACTTTGATCCCCATCTGCAGTGATTTTGGGAGCCCAAGGAAATAAAATCTATCACTGTTTACATTTTTTCCCCTTCTTCATGCCATGAAGTGATGGGAGCGGATGCCATGATCTTAGTTTTTTTAATGTTGAGTTTTAAGGAAGCTTTTTCACTCTCCTCTTTCACCCTCATCAAGAGACTTTTTAGTTCCTCTTCTCTTTCTGCCATTAGAGTGGTATATCTGCATATCTGAGGTTGTTGATATTTCTCCTAGAAATCTTGATTCCAGCTTGTTATTCACCCACCCCAGCATTTTGCATGATGTACTCTGCAGATAAGTTAAATAAGCAGGGTGACAATATACAGCTTTGTCATACTCCTTTCCCCATTTTGAACCAGTCCATTGTTTCATGTCTGGTTCTAACTTTTCCTTCTTGATGCATAAAGGTTTCTTAGGAGACAGGTAAGGTAGTTGATATTCCTGTCTCTTTAATAATTTTCCAGTGTTTGTATATGGATATAAGCCTATTTAAATAAAGTCCCACCTTTTGATTTTATTTCATCTTAATTACCTTCTTAAAGGCTCTATCTTCAAAGATAGTCACATAGCAGTTAAGGTGTAAATTAGTGGATTTGAAGAGGACTCAGTTTAACAGTGTTGTAGTGATGAAATGATATCATGTGATGAAAGTGCTTGTTTGTTGTTGCTGTTTAGTTGCTGAGTTGCATCTGATTCTTTTGCAACCCCATGTATTTACTGAAGCCTACCAGGCTCTGTCCATGGGATTTTCCAAGCAAGAATACTGGAGTAGATTGCCATTTCCTTCTACAGGGGATCTTCCCAATGCAGGGATCAAACTCATGTCTCGTGCATTGCAGACAGGTTGCTTTACCACTGAGCCACTGGGGAAGTCCTGATGAAATGATATCATGTAACAGAAAGTGCTTCAGTTCAGTTCAGTTCAGTCCAGTTCAGTTGCTCAGTCCTGTCCAACTCTTTGCGACCCCATGAACTGCAGCACGCCAGGCCTCCCTGTCCATCACCAACTCCCAGAGTTCCCTCAGACTCACTTCCATCGAGTCAGTGATGCCATCCAGCCATCTCATCCTCTGTCATTCCCTTCTCCTCCTGCCCCTAATCCCTCCCAGCATCAGAATCTTTTCCAATGAGTCAATTCTTCACATGAGGTGGCCAAAGTACTGGAGTTTCAACTTTAGATCATTCCTCCCAAAGGACACCCAGGACCGATCTTTAGAATGGATTGGTTGCATCTCCTTGCAGTCCAAGGGACTCTCAAGAGTCTTCTCCAACACCACAATTCAAAAGCATCAATTCTTCGGCAGTCATCTTTCTTCACAGTCCAACTCTCACATCCATACATGACCACTGGAAAAACTATAGCATTACTACATATTAAAAACTCAAAAGTGCTAACTGTCATAGTTTAATGTCATCACCTAAGAGTAAAGCTCAAATCTCTCTGATCTGGAAACTTTCATAGTAGATTATACCAGTGGCTGAAGAAGCCACTGCCCCTCTCACCTCACCTTCTCTACATCTCCTCAGTTATTAGAGTTTATTTCCAAGGAGCTGAACAAAATCCCAGTCTTTTCCCTACGAATGTATTTTGGTCTTTTCTCTCAAGTCCTCATACTCAGAATTTTCAAATCTGTCCCCACAATTCCCTAGATCACAAGCTTTTGCAGAAACAAAGAGTAATATAGCAAAAACAAAATAAAACAGAACCAAAATGAAAAAAAAAAAAAGATACAAAGGTTTGGGTATGTTGACTGTGAGATACATATATCACACATACAAACAAAAACTCACTAATTATGGCTAATGTGTACAAATGAAATACACGTTTCCCAAAAAAGGCAAATTTGCATTATTGAAAATCCTTTGTGTTTCATATCGATTTCTGCACAGTTTTTATAGCTGTTTGTCCCTTCACACATCCATACCCCCATCTGACTCCTGGACTGCTTTTATTGTTCATTAAGAATACCAATTATATGACAATTCTTGATTTTAAATCATTTTATGCAAATGTTGCCTACACATGTAAGTTTATTAATAAACAATATGTGCTTCATTTTCAATTTCATTAATATTTTACACCTAAAATTGCAGTTATAGCAAGTTTGCTGAAAAAGACTTTCTGGCTAGAATTTAAATGAAAGAACAAAGAAAGCCATTTAGCACATTGACTTTAGAAGGCTTTAGAAAGGATTGTATTTTTAGACTAGATATGGAAAACACATTCTATATCTGGAAAAAAATCTTACAATCATTTGTGTATTTTACTTCAAAACTGCCAAAATAATGAATTATGCTTATTCATAAAAGGAAATTTTGCATCATGCTCACACTAATAAAATAAAATAATGGCCATTACATAAAAATTAACATGGTACATTTAAGAAAATTATGAAACCATATTTCATATATGGTCAATAATATTTTCTTCAATTTTAGAAATAATGAATTTAAGTCTTATAAATTAAATCTGATATAAATCCTAAAATAACTATTTCAGTTTTTATCAATTTAGAAACGTAACATATTGATTTTACCTCACACTTGTATAGTCTTACAAAATTGCAGTGTTTAATTATCACAGTAAAGAATGATTGAGCACCTACATAAAGATAAAGCTTAAAAAAAGACGCTATTCTCTAGGAGTATAAATGTTTCATTGCCTACTGTTTGGGCCCCAATGAATTGGATGTTGTTTACCTACATTGGTGAGGGTGAATTTCTTTATTCAGTCTATTGAGACAAATGTTAATCTCTTGCAGAAACACCCTCACAAACATACCCCAGAAATAATATTTTACTGACTATCTGGGCATCTGTTAGGCAGTTAAATTGATATACAAAATTAACTATCATACTCAGCTAATTTAAGATAACTGAGTGAAACTTAGACATCATTCATTAGACAAACGAATCATGACAATAAATCTATGTGATTTTGCTCTTCTAATGTTCTAGGTAGTGCTTTAAATGCTTTATATATTCTCTTAACTTGCTGGGAGATTAATGCTGTTCTTCTTCAAGGACAGCCAGCTACTGGGTGTGGAGCATGGAACTGCAGTGAAACAGTGGGTCTGCACAGTTGGAGGTGTTGATTGTGGTGTTTTACTGACTACTATGTTATAGCTATACGTATGCTGTAGGCAAAAGTCTCCTCTGGCCACCATAGTAGATGAGAAATGGGTAAAGTGTAGTGCTGCTTCTTAAGACATGACTTGTAAGTTCTTAACTGTAATACCATGTTAAAGGATTGAGCACTGATTAAAGTTCAAAGTGCTATGGAGGTGTAGAAGAAAATTTCTGCCCGAAGGATAGGAAATGTTTTCTTAAGGAAGTTTATGCGTTAGCTAGGTCTTAAAAATGTGACCTCATGATTGTCTTGATTATTTCTTCCATTTTATCATTCCTTTCTTTATAATATAATTGTGTATACTTGTCATTTAATACATGACTTTGTGGTGTTTCTACAGTACATGAAGTGAATCAGCCTACCCTAATGATGTTGGGCCTGCTTATATGTTTAACTTTGGCCAGTGGAATGCTATTGAATATTATATGAACTAGTATGATTATGTTTGGCTTCTTGAGCTGCTGTAATCACCATGAAAAAAACATGTCTAATTAGACAGAGTCCCCCAGATGAGAAAAGTGGAGCAGTCCTGAAACCAGTCTGCAGCATAGTACCAAATCCACCTGAACCACAAATACGTGTTCCTTGTGGTAAGGTACTGAAATTTTGAAGTTGCTGTTATGTAGCAAAAGTTAATTAATACATATTTTAAGAGATCAAGTGGTAAGAGAAACATAGAGATTTTGATCAGAGAGGATATATAATTAAAGATACAGAGTTGCTCAAATGATTAAGAGAATAAATATTGAATGGAATACCAAAGAACTGAAATGAAATCTTCATGGAAAGTATAAATGTTGGTAAAGTTGCATTGCTCCATCACCATACAATAGTGTGATCTTTACCAGAGTGGACTCTGACTCTTTGAGATCCTTGTTATTCATTTGATATATTCTTACTGCTGCTGTTAACATCTTTGCTAACACCTGGGGAAAGTTTGCCCATGAATTAAATCAATGAAGAGGAAAACTGAATAAGAAATGCAAAAGAAGAATCTTGGTAATAGGTGTCTGGATTTAAATTTGCCTGAAGGAAAATGCAGTGCTTGGAATTTTCTGTTACGTTGGTTTAGGCAATTTTAAAAAATCATACTTTTTCATACTTTGAGTTGGGTTTTAACTGGTTTGCATTTTATCCCTTATAACTTAAAGTTGGAAGAGTTGTAATTAACGTCCAGCATTAGATGAATAGTGCAATTGAAAGGGAAGAGGATTAGAGATGTAATAGTGTGGAGCTAGGAGAGACATTGTACAGGAGACAGGGATCAAGACCATCCCCATGGAAAAGAATGCAAAAAAGCAAAATGGCTGTCTGGGGAGGCCTTACAAAATAGCTATGAAAAGAAGATAAGTGAAAAGCAAAGGAGAAAAGGAAAGATACAAGCATCTGAATGCGGAGTTCCAAAGAATAGCAAGAAGAGATAAGAAAGACTTCTTCAGCGATCAATGCAAAGAAATAGAAGAAAAGAACAGAATGGGAAAGACTAGAGATCTCTTCAATAAAATTAGAGACACCAAGGGAACATTTCATTCAAAGATGGGCTTGATAAAGGATAGAAATGGTATGGACCTAACAGAAGCAGAAGATATTAAGAAGAGGTGGCAAGAATACACAGAAGAACTGTACAAAAAAGATCTTCATGACCTGGATAATCATGATGGTGTGGTTACTCACCTAGAGCCAGACATCCTGGAATGTGAAGTCCAGTGGGCCTTAGAAAGCATCACTACAAACAAAGCCAGTGGAGGTGATAGCATTCCAGTTGAGCTCTTTCAAATCCTGAATGATGATGCTGTGAAAGTGCTGCACTCAATATGCCAACAAATTTGGAAAACTCAGCACTGGCCACAGGACTAGAAAAGCTCAGTTTTCATTCAAATCCCAAAGAAAGGCAATGCCAAAGAATGCTCAAAGTACCGCACAATTGCACTCATCTCACAGTCTATTAAAGTAATGCTCAAATTCTCCAAGCCAGGCTTCAGCAATACGTGAACTGTGAACTTCCTGATGTTCAAGCTGGTTTTAGAAAAGGCAGAGGAACCACAGATCAACTTGCCAACATCCGCTAGAGCATCAAAAAAGCAAGAGAGTTCCAGAAAAACCTCTATTTCTGCTTTATTGACTATGCCAAAGCCTATAAACTGTGGAAAATTCTGAAAGAGATGGGAATACCAGACCACCTGACCTGCCTCTTGAGAAATATGTATGCAGGTCAGGAAGCAATAGTTAGAAATGGACATGGAACAACAGACTGGTTCCAAATAGGAAAAGGAGTACATCAAGGCTGTATATTGTCACCCTGCTTATTTAACGTATATACAAAGTACATCATGAGAAACACTGGACTGGAAGAAACAAGCTGAAATCAAGATTGTCGGGAGAAATATCAATAACCTCAGATATGCAGATGATACAACCCTTATGGCAGAAAGTGAAGAGGAACTGAAAAGCCTCTTGATGAAAGTGAAGGAGGAAAGTGAAAAAGTTGGCTTAAAGCTAAACATTCAGAAAACGAAGATCATGGCATCTAGTCCCATCACTTCATGGGAAATAGATGGGGAAACAGTGGAAACAGTGTCAGAATTTATTTTGGGGAGCTCCAAAATCACTGCAGATGGTGACTGCAGCCATGAAATTAAAAGGTGCTTACTCCTTGGAAGAAAAGTTATGACCAACCTAGATAGCATATTCATTACTAAAGCAGAGACATTACTTTGCCAACAAAGGTCCATCTAGTCAGGGCTGTGGTTTTTCCTGTGGTCATGTATGGATGTGAGAGTTGGACTGTGAAGAAAACTGAGCACCGAAGAATTGATGCTTTTGAACTGTGGTGTTGGAGAAGACTCTTGAAAGTCCCTTGGACTGCAAGGAGATCCAACCAGTCCATTCTGAAGGAGATCAGCCCTGGGATTTCTTTGGAAGGAATGATGCTAAAGCTGAAAATCCAGTACTTTGTCCACCTCATGCGAAGAGTTGACTCATTGGAAAACGGGAGGGATTGGGGGCAGGAGGAGAAGGGGACGACAGAGGATGAGATGGCTGGATGGCATCACCGACTCGATGGACGTGAGTTTGAGTGAAATCTGGGAATTGTTGATGGACAGGGAGGCCTGGCGTGCTGCGATTCATGGTGTCTCAAAGAGTCAGACACAACTGAGCGACTGAACTGAACTAAAAATCTAACTGGCCTCTATATTCTACTTCTGTTCACCTGACCCATAGTTAAGACTTGTTTGGTGCATGCCTGCTAAGCTGCTTCAGTCATTTCCAACTCTGCTACCATATGAACTGTAGCCCCCCAGGCTCCTCTGTCCATAGTGTTCTCCAAAAAAGAATACTGCAGTGGGTTGCCATGCCCACCTCCAGGGGATCTTCCCAACCCCGGAATCAAACCTGCATTTCCTATGTCTCCTGCACTGCAGGCCGATTCTTTATCCCTGAGCCACTGGGAAAGACTTATTAGCTAATAAATAAAATAGATTTTTTTCTCCAGTATTATATCTTACTAATGCTCTGTCTGCCAATGCAGGAGACAGAAATGATGAGAGTTTGATCCCAGGGTTGGGAAGATCCCTTGGAGGAGGACATGTAACCCACTGCAGTATTCTTGCCCAGAAAATCCCATTGACAGAGGAGCCTGGAGGGCTACAGGCTATGGGGTCACAGAGTTAGACATGACTGAAGTGACTTAGCACAGTGCTCAGTTTGACTATAGACATACCAAAAGATGTAATCACACTTTCAATGTTAATAGCTCTGAAGGAAATAAAAATAAGTACATGAATAGAGAGAGAGGCATAGTGATGGTGGAGATAGATGGGCAGGAATTTCTAGAGAGGTCACATAAGGCCACTTTGAGTTCTGAATGCTTAGCAGGAGCCGTCCATGAGAGAGGATTCCTAGACAGATGGCACAGCCAGGGAAAAACACAATGCAATACTATTAGAGTTGTTTGGGGTTTTGGTTCACTAGCTTCTTTCTTCAGAGAGAGTACAGTCCAGATTAAATACATCCATAACTTTTTTTCACCTTTATCAAGAAGGTAGAAATGCTTATCTTGTTACCAGGTGCATTTTTTGAAGAAAACGATTTTAAGTCCATTATTGCCTATGGTCCTCTGACTTTTCAGGCCATGGTTCATATGATCAGTAGCTACAGGTTAGGAAAAGAAATCACAGCTGTAAGGATAATTAAGTCATAACATGAAAACTTATTGGTGTTCTTTATTGGCAGATTAATAGTGAGAAAATGACTGACTATTTTAAAAATATCCTTTTCTAATTGTCAAGACAATATGCCCAAATCAGTAGGTCTCAAATTTGTTACAAACTCACCCCTTTCACAAAATACTTACCATGTCTCCAGAACAAGCAATTGATTCTATACGTCAAAGATGTATCTGAGTATATTTTTAAAAGCTTTGTAGGTAATTCTGATACTTATCAATAGTTTGTGATTGCTAGTTTATGGTTCAAAAAATATCATTGGTACCCTCCCTAATGTCCATGAGATCAATAATCTTTTATATACAAACTTCCCTAGATTCAAGTGACTCAAAGCAATCAGCCTAATTTCTCATGAGTCTGAAACTGGGTGATTAAGGGCTGGGTTTGATGGAGTGTTACTTTTGAACCCATCTGGGCTCATTTACATATCAGGCCCTCAGCTGACTATCTTCTAAAGTAATGGAAATGACTGAGCCATGTTACTTTCATTCTCTAGTAAGCTAGCCTGGACAAGTCAGGAAGGCAGAGAAGCAAGAGAATGAACAGAAAAAGGAAAGCACTTTTTCAAACCTCTATTTGCATTAAGTGTGCTAACATATCATTGGTCAAATAAGTCACATGGCCAAGCCAGAATGTGAGGTCACTGTGAGATTACAAGACATTGGGAGGATGAGAAAAGAATTGGGACATTAGTACCATTAATATATTACATCCTGCATGTATGCATGCTAAGTTGCTTTAGTCACGTCCAACCCTTTGCAAGTAAATGGACTGTAGCCCACCAGGATCCTCTGTCCATGGGATTCTCCAGGCAAGAAGAATGGAGTGGGTTGCCATGCCCTCCTCCACTGGATCTTCCCAACTCAGATCTAACCAGTGTCTCTTATGTCTCCTACATTGGCAAGTGGATTCTTTACTGCTAGCACCACTGGGAAGGCCCATATTACATCCCACATATCCACAACTCTACCAATGCCAGAACATATTCACTTTTAGGCTTTCACTGCTACCCTACCTCCTACCCTGACTTGAATCCTACAGCTAGATAGACACAGTAAATGATGCTGGTTAGGCAGTAAACGAGATATCTTCTCATTTCTCAGCATAGCAGATTTGGTCTAGAAGGTTTGATCTTGTTTTTAGAGAGATACTGGTCATTAGATCATTGTGAATGACAAAAATTTTCCTCAATAACCTTTTTCCTTCTTTTGCTTCTGGATTCTTAGTCTTGACTCTTCACCTCTTCTTTGAACCTTCTCTTCATTTGATACCTGAATTGAGAATCTGCTCCTCTGCTTATTCAGAAATAATCTGCTACATTAGCCCTACTGACATAATTCAGATTTCCAGTTCTAATTATAAAGAGTTGCTGCAACATCTTACTATTTAACATGTACAAATATTCATTGATTTATAAATTGTCTGTTTGCTGAGCACACAAATCTCTTTTCTTTTTGGGTAAAGCCTCATATCAGGTGAGTATTGGAGCGATAACAACAAAGATAGAGCAAATATATTACCCCTACTCAGACTTTGATTATTGAGTGAAGATTATTGATACACAGGAAGAGTTTAGGTTTCGTTTGGGGTACTGATGCCAATGACTGCAGGAATTTTTACCATGGGTATTGGCTTTCCCTGCTACTGAAAGGAATATTGGGATCCAACAGAG
Organism: Ovis canadensis; assembly: GCF_042477335.2. Taxonomy (NCBI): domain Eukaryota; kingdom Metazoa; phylum Chordata; class Mammalia; order Artiodactyla; family Bovidae; genus Ovis; species Ovis canadensis. The sequence goes on from NC_091250.1 coordinate 69,118,494, forward strand.
CTTCTTAAATAATGTATATTCTATTGCTACTTTTCTTGATTTTCATGCCAAAGCTTCTGGTTTCTTAAACCTTTCTGAACTTAGTTCTGATATTTTCTGATCATTTCTGTGATCATCTTAAAGCTAAGAATAAAGATTAAAACACTGATTATTTCTTCTGAGAATTAAGCAAACCTCCAAAATTTTGAAAAATTTTTCTCACAGATTGATTTTTCCATTAAGCTATTCGCATCTCCCATAATTCCTAAATAGAAATTCTAGAGCTTCAAGATAATTATGTCATGTCTACTGCAATCAGAATATCTTGGGTAAAAAGTGACAGCCATATTGAAATTTTTTTCAAGATATTAACTTGTATGTTAAATGTTGAGGCAAAAATGCTGAACTGTTATAAATTATTGGCTAAGAAGGATAATACAGTGTCTTTCTAAAATGACATGTTGTTGTATTTGGGAGAAGAAAGTTAGTAAGGTGAATTTTTGTTTTCCATACTTTGTCTGAGGAGGACAGTTGATACATAGAATTCACCCTAATTTTTTAATAGGAAAACTATTTTCACATTCTTAGAATGTTGTACAAGTCATTATCCCTAATGACTTAACCAGCTGCTCTGCTCAACTATATTTCTCTGTATGAAAACTTGATGATTAATGTGACTAATGTAATGGTACAAGTACCACTTACCTACTTTTAAGTTAAATAACTAAATTCTCCATTCAAATGCACTGGGATTATATTTCCACATTAGTTTGCACAGTTTAGTGTTTCTATCCAAAGGATTTCTTTAGAGATCTCTGACTAACTACATTATTCTCAAAAAGTTTAAGCAATATTTTATTAACTGTTTTTTTAATAGCCAGGAGTTTTAACACCCAGGAGTGTTGGAAATTATTTTTTAAGGTTAACTATGAGTGTGTTTACACACCTTTTCATTGGAGACCTAATTAGTTAAGTAATTTAAATAGAAGTTGAGAGTTTTATAAAATAAAAGAAGAGTGGCTACTTTATAATCATCTCAACAAATCTCAACAAAAACACTCTTGAAATAGTGCTTGATTTTATGAATAAGCTGTTTCAAGATATGTAGAGTTTAAAAAGAATTTTGATACATTTTCCCTGAGATTAGGTAAAACTAACTTCAGAGGGAGGTGAAAAATAATAACCTATGAGCTTTCAGGACATTTTTTATTGTGTAATTCAACAGCTTTATTTATTTTCATTTGATACTCCTGAAAGGATTTCTTTAACTTTATTCATCTTATTCATAACATGTCTAAACTTACCAGACTAATCTCTTCTTAAAGATGCAAGGGAAGACAGCAGGTAAGCTTTCAGGGTCACAAAGACTCAGTATCTATCCCAAGTCAACCTCTACTCAATGTCTCTACCATCACCAACAGTGAAACAGTGATTGATACTAAGGATATTCATATTTTGAAGATACAGTAATTGTCCTTAACTGAACAGTTTTCAGGTGGTCTTTCATGTTTCAATGAGAAATTTCAAGCAGATTATTCATGCTCACATTGTGCGGCCTTAATAACATTGCTACAGTAAATACAGTCAGATTGAGGCTGAATCTTCAAATACACTGGAAACTATGACATTCCATATAAAGATATAATACATCAATCCTCAATTTGTATATATTACTTTATACCACATCTTCTTTATCCATTCATCTATCAGTGAACACTTTGGATGCTTATGTAGCTGGCTATTGTAAATAATGATACAATAAACATAAAAGTGTCTATATCTTTTTCAACTAGTGTTGTTGTTTTCATCAAAAGATATGCAGAAGTGGAATTACTGGATCACATGGTAGTTTTATTTTTAAATTTTTGAGAAGCCTCCATAATGTTTTCTCTAGTGACTGCATCAATATATATCCCCACCAAAAGTTCATGAAAGTTTCATTTTCTCCACCTCCTCACAAACACTTATTTGTTGCCATTTGACAGTAGCCATTCTGATAGGTATTACTTAGCCATGAAAAAGAATGAAATCTTGCCATGTGCAACAACATAGATGGACCTAGAGGGTATTATACTAAGTGAAATAACACAGAAAGTTAGACAGAAAAAGATAAATACCATATGATTTAACTTACATGTAGAATCTAAAACACAAATCAAATGAACAAGCATAACAAAACAAAGTGGATTCATAGATACTGAGAACACACAGGTGGTTGCCAAAAGGGAGGAGGGGTAGAGGGATGAGTGAAATAGTTGAGGGAAATTAAGAGGTACAGATTTTTTCAGTTACAAAATAAATGAATCACAGAGATGAAATGTACAACATGGAGAATATGTCAATTATATTGTAATATCTTTGGTAACAGATATAACCAGACTCATAGTAATCGTTTTGTAAATATATAAATTAATCACTATCTTGGTACATTTAGAACTAACATTGTATTGTAGGTCACTTATGTTTCAGTTAAAGCATGTAAATAAATACTGGGAGGAAGTGCATCACAATGTTAATGGTTATCTCTGGGGTTTGGGGATTACAGGTGATGATATTTTTTACTTTATGCTTTTATGTATTTTGGGTTAACTGAAATGAATATGTATTGTTTGTAAAATTAGAAAGAAAGCAAATGTCCTTTAAAAAGTTTCTCAGGTTATAATATTCCATGATATCTTGGATTTAGGGGCTCCAAAAGAACCCTCTTTACTCATAAAGACAGAAACAATTGAAAAGTATATACAGGAGTGAGGCAGATGGGATCAAAATATCATGTCTAATATTGAAAAAAGTATAAGGAAATTATGACTTGGGATAGCCAGACGAAATTATTTCTTTGCCTTTAATTGAACAATTCTACAAAACATTTCCCACAACAGTAGTTTGTCATGCCAAACTTTCCACAAAATACACTTTGTGTATTTTCTGCTGGGTGCCAGGTTATAATATGTGGGCACAGAAGTTGCTGAGTCACAGCCACCAATTTCTCCCATCCATGGGGAGTAATGCTGAGGTAGTAAAACCCTGAATTTTTACTGTAATGGAAGTTTCTTCATGGAGATATGAAGCAGAAGAAACAACCAATACAATTGACAACTACTGAGAATTTGGTAAACAACAGCATTTGAAGTATTTCTTTATTTGGCCTTTCAATATTGTTTTATATTAATAAAATAAGCCTGAGAAAAGGTTAATCTTAGCTTTTTCTTGAAATAAAGATGGCAAAATAGCTCAACTGGTAAAGAATCTGCCTGTAATGCTAGAGACCCCAGTTCGATTCATGGGTCAGGAAGATCCACTGAAGAAGGGATAGGCTATCCACATCAGTATTCTTGGGCTTCCTTGGTGACTCAGACTGTAAAGCATCTGCCCACGATGTAGGAGATCTGGACTCAATTCCTTAATTGCAAAGATCCCCTGGAGAAGTGAACAGTTACCTATGCCAGTATTCTGGCCTGAAGAATTCATTCTATGGACAGAGGACCCTGGCAGGCTACAGTCCAAGGGGTGGCAAAGAGTTGGACATGACTAAGCGACTTTCAAACAATGTAAGCTGTCATTAGCTTTCTAGCAACAATTTGCTACATTATTTTATACAACAGTTATAGATGGCCAAATTTTAAGGGCAAGAGAGGTCAGCTATCTCAATGACCTTTTCATCTTTGGCCTCTTGAGAAGATAGGCTGAAAAGTTATTATTGAAATCTAAATTATAAACATGATTTTTTATGGTGTCAGCTGAGACCATCATCTCATTTTACATAAAACACAAAACAGCTATTGGAGATTAATGAACTAAATCTATTAGCATATCAGGAACATTTAAACCAGTGATCTAGAGAAAAAGAGCTCTTCATAGCTGATCATAAACTTCGAACTCCCCATCACTTTGATTAATACTGTATTCAAGATTTGGAAGAGTGATATTCAAATGTATGTGTATATTACTGGGGTTGTATGTCTGTGTGTCTGACATGTTTTATTATTATTTTTGGAAGGAAGCCATATGATATTATTCATTATTCTTATTAACATAAGCTCCTTTTGGTTTCATATACTACACAATAATTTAAGCAATCGTGTTGTTCCACATACTATGCATTGCTTCAAATATAAATGTGGTAGGATAAATATAACTATACAATTAAATTATAAAATGTACTTTTATAAATATATATTATGTATATATTTATATTAAAGTACACCACCCTTATGGCAGAAAGTGAAGAAGAACTAAAAAGCCTCTTGATGAAAGTGAAAGAGGAGAGTGAAAAAGTTGGTTTAAAGCTTAACATTCAGAAAACGAAGATCATGGCATCCGGTTCAATCACTTCATGGGAAATAGATGGTGAAACAGTGGAAACAGTGTCAGACTTATTTTTTAGGGCTCCAAAATCACTGCAGATGGTGACTGCAGCCATGAAATTAAATGACACTTACTCCTTGGAAGAAAAGTTATGACCAACCTAGACAGCATATTCAAAAGCAGAGACATTACTTTGCCGACTAAAGTCCGTCTAGTCAAGGCTATGGTTTTTCCTGTGGTCATGTATGGATGTGAGAATTGGACTGTGAAGAAGGCTGAGCGCCAAAGAATTGATGCTTTTGAACTGTGGTGTTGGAGAAGGCTCTTGAGAGTCCCTTGGACTGCAAGGAGTTCCAACCAGTTCATTCTGGAGGAGATCAGCCCTGGGATTTCTTTGGAAGGAATGATGCTAAAGCTGAAACTCCAGTACGTTGGCCACTTCATGTGAAGAGTTGACTCACTGGAAAAGACTCTGATGCTGGGAGGGACTGAGGGCAGGAGGAGAAGGGGATGACTGAGGATGAGATGCCTGGATGGCATCACTGACTCAATGGAAGTGAGTCTGAGTGAACTCAGGGAGTTGGTGATGGACAGGGAGGCCTGGCGTGCTGCAATTCATGGGGTCCCAAAGAGTCAGACATGACTGAGCGACTGAACTGAACTGAACTGATACCTTTTTAAAGGAAAGTACATTTTTAAAGTAATTATATAAACGTATAACAATTACCACACAGATAAAGTGATGGCACATTGTTAATATCAGAAATCTCTTGAGCTCCATTCCAATTATTAACTCCCCTAAGTAAGTATTATTTTGAGTACCGTCTCTATGGATTACTTTACCTGATTTTGAATGTTAGTTAGATAAAACCAATCTGCTTTTTTTGCTCATTAATTTATCTATTATGTAACATGTACCCACACTCTAGTAGTCTTCTTTTTTCATATTGTTCCATCGTGCTGCTATTTCATACACAATACATTTATTTCTTCTTCTTTTTATGGATGTACACTTGAGATGTTTCCAGGTTTTACTGTTGTTATCTACTTTCTATCGTTTCCTTGTCTGTGTGGTGAATACTGTGCTAGTTTTCATTGCATTCAGATCTAAGAGTCTTCAGATGAATATATATGTACATTTCTGCTGGTTATATACTTGGGAGTCAAATTGTTGGGTCATAGGGGTCTTAGGTTTAACCTGGGTAAATTATGTCATCTTTTTTGGATGTTAATTCTAGAAGGTCTTGTAGATGTTGATAGAACTGTTCAACTTCAACTTCTTCAGCATTACTGGTTGGGGCATAGACTTGAATTATGGTGATATTGAATGGTTTGCCCTCAAGATGAACAGAGATCATTGTGTCATTTATGAGATTGCATCCAAGTACTGCATTTCAGACTCTTTTCTTGACTATTATGGATACTCCATTTTTTCTAAGGGATTTTTGCCCATAGTAGTAGATATAATGGTCATCTGAGTTAAATTCACCCATTCCAGTTCATTTTAGTTTGCTGATTCCTAAAATGTTGATGTTTACTCTTGGGATCTCCTGTTTGATAACTTCCAATTTACCTTGATTAAATGGACCTAACATTCCAGCTTCCTACTCAATATTGCTCTTTACAGCATCAACCCTTGGTTCTATCACCAGTCATATCCACAACTGGGTGTTATTTTTGCTTTGGCTCCATATCTTCACTCTTTCTGGAATTATTTCTCCACTGATCTCCAGTAGGATATTGAGCACCTACCGACCTGGGGAGTTCATCTTTCATGTCCTATCTTTTTGCCTTTTCATACTGGTCATTGGGTTCTCAAGGCAGGAATACTGAAGTGTTTTGCCATTCCCTTCTCCAGTGGACCTCATTTTGTCAGAACTCTCCACCATGACCCATCTGTCTTGGGTGGCCTTACATGGCATGGCTCATAGTTTCATTAGTTAGACAAGGCTGTGGTCCATGTTATTAGATTGGTTAGTTTTCTGTGATGGTGGTTTTCAGTCTGTCTGACCTCTGGTGGAGAAGAATAAGAGGCTTATGGAAGCTTCCTGATGGTATAGACTGACTGAGGGGAATACTGGGTCTTGTTCTGATGGGTGGGGCCATGCTCAGTAAATCTTTAATCCAATTTTCTGTTGATGGGTGGAGCTGTGTTCCCTCCCTGCTATTTACCTAGGGCCAAACTATGGTGGAGACAACAGGTCATGGTGGAGAGTTCTGACAGAATGTGGTCCACTGGAGAAGGGAATACTGAAGGCAAACCACTTCAGTATCCTTGCCTTGAGAACCCCATGAACAGTATGAAAATGCAAAATGATAGGATGCTGAAAGAGGAACCCCCCAGGTCAGTAGGTGCCCAATATGCTACCAGAGATCAGTGGAGAAATAACTCCGGAAAGAATGAAGGGATGGAACCAAAGCAAAAACAATACCCAGCTGTGGATGTGACTGGTGACAGAAGCAAGGTCTGATGCTGTAAAGAGCAATATTGCATAGGAACCTGGAATGTCAGGTCCATGAATCAAGACGAATTGCAAGTGGTCAAATAGGAGATGGCAAGAGTGAACATTGACATTCTAGGAATCAGTGAACTAAAATGGACTAGAATGAGTGAATTTAACTCAGATAACCATTATATCTACTACTGTGGGCAAGGATCCCTTACGAGAAATGGTATAGCCATTACAGTCAGCAAAAGAGTCAGAAATGCAGTACTTGGATGCAATCTCGAAAATGACAGAATGATTTCTGTTCATTTCCAAGGCAAACCATTCAATATCACCATAATCCAAGCCTATGCCTCAATCAGTAATGCTGAAAAAGCTGAAGTTGAGCAGTTCTATGAAGACCTACAAGACCTTCGAGAACTAACACACAAAAAAGATGTCCTTTTCATTATAGGGTATTGGAATACAAAAGTAGAAAGTCAAGAAACACCTGGAGTAACAGGTAAATTTGGCCCTGGAGTACAGAATGAAGCAGGGCAAAGGATTATAGAGTTCTGTGAAGAGAATGCACTGATCATAACAAACACCCTCTTCCAACAACACAAGAGAAGACTCTACACATGAACATCACCAGATGGTCAACACCGAAATCAGACTGATTATATTCTTTGCAGCCAAAGATGGAGAAATTCTATACAGTCAGCAAAAACAAGACCAGGAACTGACTGTGGCTCAGATCATGAACACCTTACTGTCAAATTCAGATTTAAACTGAAGAAAATAGGAAAAACCACTAGACCATTCAGGTATAACCTAAATCAAATCCCTTGTGATTATATAGTGGAAGTGAGAAACAGATTTAAGGGACTAGATCTGATAGATAGAGTGCCTGATGAACCATGGACAGAGGTTCATGACATCGTACAGGAGACAGGGATCAAGACCATCCCCATGGAAAAGAAATGCAAAAAAAGCAAATTGGCTGTCTTGGAGGCCTTACAAATAGCTGTGAAAAGAAGAGAAATGAAAAGCAAAGGAGAAAAGGAAAGATACAAGCATCTGAATGCAGAGTTCCAAAGAATAACAAGAAGAGATAAGAAAGCCTTCCTCAATGATCAATGCAAAGAAATAGAGGAAAAGAACAGAATGGGAAAGACTAGATATCTCTTCAAGAAAATTAGAGACACCAAAGGAACATTTCATGCAAAGATGAGCTTGATAAAGGACAGAAATGGTATGGACCTAACAGAAGCAGAATATTAAGAAGAGGTGGCAAGAATACATAGAAGAATTGTCCAAAAAAGATCTTCAAGACCCAGATAATCACGATGGTGTGATTGTATACTGGTGTATCCCGGAATGTGAAGTCAAGTGGGCCTTAGAAAACATCACTATGAACAAAGCTAGTGGAGGTGATGGAATCCCAGTTGAGCTATTTCAAATCTTGAGAGATAATTCTGTTAAAATACTGCACTCAATATGCCAGGAAATTTGGAAAACTCAGCAGTGGCCACAAGACTGGAAATGGTCAGTTTTCATTCCAATCCCAAAGAAAGGCAATGTGAAAGAACACTCAAAGTACTGCACAATTGCACTCATCTCACACACTTGTAAAGTAAAGCTCAAAATTCTCCCAGCCAGGCTTCAGCAATACATGAACTGTGAACTTCCAGATGTTCAAGCTGGTTTTAGAAAAGGCAGAGGAACCAGAGATCAAATTGCCAAAATCCGCTGGATCACTGAAAAAGCAAGAGAGTTCCAGAAAAACATCTATTTCTGCTTTATTGTCTATGCCAAAGCCTTTGACTCTGTGGATCACAATAATCTGTGGTAAATTCTGAAATAGATGGGAGTACCAGACCCCCTACCTGCCTCTTGAGAAACCTATATGCAAGTCAGGAAGCAACAGTTAGAACTGGACATGGGACAACAGACTGGTTCCTAATAGGAAAAGGAGTATGTCAAGGCTGTATATTGTCACCATGCTTATTTAACTTCTATGCAGAGTACATCATGAGAAACTCTGGGCTGGAAGAATCACGAGCTGGAATCAAGATTGCTGGGAGAAATATCAAGAACCTCAGATATGCAGATGACACCACCCTTATGGCAGAAAGTGAAGAGGAACTGAAAAGTTTCTTGATGAAAGTGAAGGAGGAGAGTGAAAAAGTTGGCTTAAAGCTCAACATTCAGAAACTAAGTTCATGGCATCTGGTCCCATCACTTCATGGGAAATAGATGGGGAAACGGTGGAAACAGTATCAGACTTTATTTTGGGAGGCTCCAAAATCACTGCAGATGGTGACTGCAGCCATGAGATAAAAAGATGTTTACTCCTTGGCAGAAAAGTTATGACCAACCTTGATAGCATATTCAAAAGCAGAGACATTACTTTGCCAACAAAGGTCCATCTAGTCAAGGCTATGGTTTTTCCTGTGGTCATGTATAGATGTGAGAGTTGGACTGTGAAGATAGCTGAGTGCCGAAGAATTGATGCTTTTGAACTGTGGTGTTGGAGAAGACTTTGAGGGTCCCTTGGACTACAAGGAGATCCCACCAGTCCATTCTAAAAGAGATCAATCCTGGTTGTTCTTTGTAAGGACTGATGCTAAAGCTGAAACTCCAATACCTTGGCCACCTCATGACTCTTTGGAAAAGACCCTTATGCTGGGAGCGATTAGGGGCAGGAGGAGAAGGGGATGACTGAGGATGAGATGGCTGGATTGCATCACTGACTTGATGGGCATGAGTTTGAGTAAACTCTGGGAGTTGGTGATGGACAGGAAGGCCTGGCATGCTGCAATTCATGGTGGTACAAAGAGTCAGACATGACTGCCTGACTGAACTGAACTGAAACTGTGGTGGAGATAACGAAGATAATGGTGACCTTCCTCAAAAAATCCCAGGCATGTACTGCTACTGTCCATGCCCCCAACCCTACAGGCCACCACTAACCCAAACCTTCACTGTAGCCTCCTGGACCTGCACAGGCAAATCTGGAACAGTCTCCTGTGGGGTCACTGTTCCTTTCTCCTGTGTCCTCATGCACAAGGTTATGTTGTGCCCTCCAAAAGTCTATTTCCCAAACCTGTGTAAGTTCTGGTAGCTCTGTGTTGGGGTTAATGGCAACCTCCTCCAAGAGGAATTATGCCATACCCACACCCAGGGCCTCTCTCCCTGTGGCAGACCACTGCTGACCATTATCTCCACAGGAGATACTCAAACACAGTTCTGTCTCAGTTTCTGTGGAGTCCCTGGGTCCTGGTGCACACAAAGTTTGTTTCAGCCCTCTGAGAATCTCAGGTGGGAATGGGGTTTGATTCTAAATGTGAATTTACCCCTCCTACCATCTTGCTGGGGCTTCTCCTTTGTCGTTTGTTGTGTCGTATCTCCTCACAGCCACGCCAGTGCTTACCGTCTTACTGGTTTTTTTCTTTTCTTGGATGTGGGGTATCTCCACACAGCCTGTCCAGAGAAGCACAGCCATGGATCCTGACCTTGGACATGGAGTGTCTCTTCACAGCTCTAGCGAAGTGCAGGAGCCTTTCCTGACCTTGGACGTTGGGTATCTCCTCATGGCCACTAGAGAGTGAAAAAGTTGGCTTAAAGCTCAACATTCAGAAAACAAAGATTATGGCATCTGGTCCCATCACTTCATGGCAAATAGATGGAGAAACAGTGGAAACAGTGTCAGAGTTTATTTTTGGGGGCTCCAAAATCACTGCAGATTGTGACTGCAGCCATGAAATAAAAAGACGCTTACTCCTTGGAAGAAAAGTTATGACCTTCCTAGACAGCATATTCAAAAGCAGAGACATTACTTTGCCAACAAAGGTCTGTCTAGTCAAGGCTATGGTTTTTCCAGTGGTCATGTATGGATGTGAGAGTTGGACTATAAAGAAAGCTGAGCACTGAAAAGTTGATGCTTTTGAACTGTGGTGTTGGAGAAGACTCTTGAGGGTCCCTTGGACTGCAAGGAGATCTAACCAGTTAATTCTAAAGGAACTAAGTCCTGAATGTTCATTGGAAGGACTGATGTTGAAGCTGAAACTTCAATACTTGGCCACCTGATTTGTGAAGAGCTGACTCATCTGAAAAGACCCTGATGCTGGGAAAGATTGAGGGCAAGAGGAGAAGGAGACAACAGAGGATGAGATGGTTGGATGGCATCACCGACTCAATGGACATGAATTTGAGTAACTCTGGGAGTTGGTGATGGACAGGGAGCCCTGGCATACTGCAGTCCAGGAGGTCACAAAGAATCGGACAGGACTGAGCAACTGAACTGAATTGAACTGAACTGAAATTATGTCAAGTAGATACAAAAGTGATTTTCCCACATATAGTGTATGAAAGTTCTAACTACTATATCCTTTTCCAGGGCTTGTCAGTCTTTTTTTTTTTTTTTCACTTGAGTCATCAGGTAGGCTCACCCACTCACCTTGTAGCTCACTGACATTTTAGCTTCCTTTCTTCCTGGTGACAGAGAAGTAAATATACTTCTCATTTATTGTTTATTCAATGTATTGGTCAAACATCATGAAATTGCCTTTTGAAATATTGTTTGTGTATGAATCATTTGTTTGATGTATATTTTAAACAATTATCCTACACTGTAGCTTACTTTTTAATTTTCTTAATGGTGTTCTTTATCCTCTTAATGAAGTACAAGGTAGCAGGCCCTTTTTGGTAAGCAGTTCTTTGTCTATCAAGTTTAATTAGTTTTTGTCTAACCAATGTCATGAAGATATTCTTCCCTCTGGAAGTTTTATTGTTATGATCCATGTTAAATATAGTTTTGCATATATATACATGTACAGTACAAGGTAGAGTCAAGGTTTATATCAGTAAAAATATATGAATATAAAACTGATCTTATAATCATAATCTAGATCAGCATTTCAATGATCCTTTTTTATTAATCAGGTGAGTTTTCTTGAATATCTAATCACTTTCATTCACATATGGCTATCTTTGTATCAGGTACATCTGGCTAAATTACTATAACTTTATAATAATTTTTGAAGTGTGGTCATATAAGCCTTCCAAATCTGTTCTTCTTATTGATTTTCAAACATATTAAAATCAGCTTATCAGTCACACACACACACATACACACACACACCCTTGTTGTCTTTGGCCACATTTACATTGAATCTACATACCAGTATGCAGAAAATGCTATCTTTACAATACTGAACAGAGTTTAACCATTTTCTTATGTGATATACTGTGCTTAGTCACTAAGTCATGTGTGACTCTTTGTGAACCTATGGACCGTAGCCTGCCAGGCCCTTCTGTCCATGGGGTTTCTCCAGGCAAGAATACTGAAGTGGGTTTCTATGCCCTCCTCCAGGGGCTCTTCCCAATGCACAGATCATCTCATGGTAAATTCCTTCATATTTCTAGTAATTTTTTCTGTGTTTTAGTACAGCAATGTTAATTCTTCTTTATACTGTTCACAGGCTTCATTTTTTTCTTTATTTCAATCTTTTGAGTTCTTATGCTTTAGGTATTTTTGTTCTCAAACATGAAGATTTTTTTTTTAAATTCAGCCTGACAAATTTATAGGAGAACAAATATGAAAACTCAGTGTTTCAGAGATTTTCACTTCTAACTGCACAGGGTTGTGAGACTAATATACTGGACAAAGTTGTTTTAAAACCTAGAAAAAATAAAAATAGAATTGTAGGGAAACAATTCTATTCAGTGGAAAATGCTGAAAGGATCCATGGGCTTTTCCAGGACATGAAGCACCAAAGTGAATTTTTGCATTGTATGTATTAAATGAGGCAACTGATCATATGATTCAAACTGTTTATCTTCAGTTCAGTTCAGTTCAGTTCCGTCACTCAAGCATGTCTGACTCTTTGTGACCCCATGGACTGCAGTAGGCCAGGGCTCTCTATCCATCACCAACTCCCACAGTTTTCTCAAACTCATGTCCATTGAGTTGGTGATGCCATCCAACCATCTCATCCTCTGTTGTCCCTTTCTCCTCCCGCCTTCAATCTTTTCAGGGTCTTTTCAGATGAGTCAGCTCTTTGCATCAGATGGCTGAAGTATTGGAGTTTCAGCTTCAGCATCAATTCTTCCAATGAATATTCAGGACTGAGTTCCTTTAGGATTAACTGGTTGGAACTCCTTGCAGTCCAAGGGACTCGCAGAGGTCTTCTCCAACACCACGGTTCAAAAGCAACAATTCTTTGGTGCTCAGTTTTCTTTATGGTCCAACTTTCCCATCCATACATGACTACTGAAAAAACCATAGCTTTAACTAGACAGACCTTTGTTGGCAAAGTAATGTCTCTGCTTTTTAATATGCTGTCTAGGTTGGTCATAGCTTTCCTTCCAAGGAGCAAGTGTCTTTTAATTTAATGGCTAGAGTCATCATCTGCAGTGATTTTGGAGCCCAAGAAAATAAAGAATGTCACTGTTTCCATTGTTTCCCCATCTATTTGCCATTAATTGATAGGGCCAGATGCCATGATCTTGGTTTTTGAATGTTGAGTTTTAAGCCAACTTTTCACTCTCCTCTTTGATTTTCATCAAGAGGCTCCTTAGTTCCTCTTTGGTTTCTTCTATAAAGGTGGTGTCAGCTGCATATCAGAGTTTATTGATATTTCTCCTGGCAAACTTGATTGCAACTTCTTCTTTATTCAGCCTGGAATTTCACATGATATATTCTGTGTATAAGTTGAATAACCAAGATGACAACATGCAGCCTTAAGGTAGTCCTTTCTCAGTTTGGAACCAGTCCATTGTTCCAAGTCCAGTTCTAACTGTTGCTTCTTGACCTGCATACATATTTCTCTATCTATCAGATCGAATCCCTTGAATCTATTTGTTACTTCCACTATATAATCATAAAGGATTTGATTTAAGTCATACCTGAATGGACAGAGGATGAGGTGGTTCGATGGCATCACCAACTCAATGGACAAGTGTTTTGGTAAACTCAGGGAGTTAGTGATGGACAGGGAGGCCTGGCATGCTGCAGTTCATGGGGTTGAAAACAGTCGGACACAAGTGAAGGACTGAACTGAACAGAACTTAACTGAATGGTCTAGTGGTTTTCCCTACTTTCTTCAATTTCAGTCTGAATTTGGCTAAAAGAAGTCCATGATCTGAGCCACAGTCAGCTTCCAGTCTTATTTTGCTGACTTTATAAAGCTTCTCCATCTTTGGCTGCAAAGAATATTATTAATACGATTTGAGTATTGACTGTCTAGTGATGGGCATGTATAGAGTTGTCTTGTGTTGTTGGAAGCGTGTGTTTGCTATGACCAGTTTATATACATAGTTTGCTATGACTATGCTATTGGTAAAAGGAGTGAATAAAGGTGTTCAAAACTTGACTTAAGTGATCCCATCACTTCATGGGAAATAGATGGGGAAACAGTGGAAACAGTGTCAGACTTCATTTTTTTGGGTTCCAAAATCACTGCAGATGGTGAATGCAGCCATGAAATTAAAATACACTTACTCCTTGGAAGAAAAGTTATGACCAACCTAGGTAGCATATTCAAAAGCAGAGACATTACTTTGACAACTAAGGTCCGTCTAGTCAAGGCTACGGTTTTTCCAGTGGTCATGTATGGATGTGAGAGTTGGACTGTGAAGAAAGCTGAGCGCCAAAGAATCAATGTTTTTGAACTGTGGTGTTGGAGAAGACTCTTGAGAGTCCTTTGGACTACAAGGAGATCCAACCAGTCCATTCTGAATGAGATCAGCCCTGGTATTTCTTTGGAGGGAATGGTGCTGAAGCTGAAACTCCAGCACTTTGGCCACCTCATGCAAATAGTTGAGTCATTGGAAAAGACTCTGATTCTGGGAGGGGTTAGGGGTAGGGGGAGAAGGGGACGACCGAGGATGAGATGGCTGGATGGCATCACCGACTCAATGGGTGTGAGTCTGAGTGAACTCCAGGATTTGGTGATGAACAGGGAGGCCTGGCATGCTGTGAATCATGGGGTCAGAAAGAGAGTCACACACGACTGAGTGACTGAACTGAACTGAACTGAACATATAGTCACCTACCATGTACCAAACTTTACACTAAACACCATATTTCATGTATGTATGTAGACTGACAAAAAGTCCTATATTATTAACTGAAAGGGACAAGTTTATATAAGTTCTTGTTCTAGCTAATTGCAATCACTGTGTAATCATCAACTCAAAATTAATGATCTATTTCATCATTTCTGAAAAAGGACTCCAATAACTAAAATAGTCTACAGTCCGATTTTCTGAAGTTTTAAATGCAGTTGCTACACAGTTATTTATCCAACTCAATATCTATTATCTATTTTGAACTTTGGAAGCCTACAAATTGAAAATATACAGTACAAAGGATTATCTTGGTAAGATACAAATAGGCATTAAATAGAGGACCTATATCCTAAGTGAAGAGACTTCCTTATAGCTCAAATGATAAAGAATCTGCCTGTGAGGCAGAAGACCAGAGTTTGATCCCTGGGTTGGGAAGTTCTTCTGGAGAAGGGAATGGCAATCCAATCCAGTATTCTCGCCTGGAGAATTCCATAGACAAAGAAGCCGGGCAGGCTACAGTCTGTGGGGCCACAAAGAGTCGGACATGATTGAGCAACTAACACACACACACATCCTAGGTGTAGTTCTAAACTTCTTCCAAATTGAAAATGTAGGTTGATCAGTGTAACCACCTCTTGCGAATTGGCTGTCCGAAGATTAAGTTTTGCATTAAGGGAGGAGAACATGAGAGGTTGTTCCAGAGAGGAGCTGTATCCCTACCAGAGGCAATGCTGCCCCCACAGACATGGGGGTGATTAGTTCATCTAAAGAAGGAACGGGGTTGTCAAGATTGATATACTAGGAAGAAACAGACCTAATAAAATGAAGGAAAAGGAAATACTGACCTAAAAGCAACTGTGGGGGGGGGGGGGTAAAAATCAGAGTGAATTTTCTATTAGCATAAAATGCTGGGAGACATGAGAAAGTGTCTAGACATAGAAAATCTTAGATTCACACAACTTTCTAGCTGCAAAATATCATCAAAATCCTAAAGCTGCTTTTTCATTCTATAATTAAGAACACTGAGGCTCAACACCACAGAGATGGCAGTGGGGTCCAAACCCAGATATCTGCCCCCTATTTCTGCATTTCTGAGTCAATGACAATCTCATGTGTAAGTTTTAAAGTGTCATGTAAATATTAGGTATTAGTAGTAACTAGTTTGAAGTATTTGCTATTTCTTATATCTTATGTCAATAACGTACATCCTTTAAGTAAATTAGCCTAAATTAGCCATTCCATGATGCCACTTTTGTCTTTCCTGGTATAGTTTCCCACCTGTCCATGTGATATAAATTGCTTTGTACTTGGTGAAATGAAAACAAAAAACTGGGACTCAGATAAACATTAAATTTATAGTATTCATTACGCAAAAATTACAGGGATAATTGGATAAATTGTGTTCCTCTCTGTGTATAAGTTAAATAAGTAGGGTGAGAATATATAGCCTTGACGTACTCCTTTTCCTATTTGGAACCAGTCTGTTGTTCCATGCCCAGTTCTAACTGTTGCTTCCTGACCTGCATGTAGGTTTTTCAAGAGGCAGGTCAGGTGGTCTGGTATTCCCATCTCTTTCAGAATTTTCCACAGTTTATTGTGACCCACACAGTCAAAGGCTTTGGCATAGTCAATAAAGCAGAAATAGATGTTTTCCTGGAACTCCCTTGCTTTTTCCATGATCCAGCAGATGTTGGCAATTTGATCTCTGGTTCCTCTGCCTTTTCTAAAACCATCTTGAACATCTGGAAGTTCATGGTTCAGGTATTGCTGAAGCCTGGTTTGGAGAATTTTGAGCATTATTTTACTAGTGTGTGAGATGAGTGCAATTGTGTGGTAGTTTGAGCACTCTTTGGCATTGCCTTTCTTTGGGATTGGAATGAAAACTGACCTTTTCCAGTCCTGTGGCCACTGCTGAGTTTCCCAAATTTGCTGGCATATTGAGTGCAGCACTTTCACAGCATCATCATTCAGGATTTGAAAGAGCTCAGCTGAAATTCCATCACTTCCACTAGCTTTATTTGTAGTGATGCTTTCTAAGGCCCACTGGACTTCACATTCCAGGATGTCTGGCTCTAGGTGAGTGTTCACACCATCGTGATTATCTTGGTTGTGAAGATCTTTTCTGTACAGTTCTTCTGTGTATTCTTGCCACCTCTTAATATCTTCTGCTTCTGTTAGGTCCATACCATTTCTGTCCTTTATCAAGCCCATCTTTGCATGAAATTGCTCCCTTGGTATCTATAATTTTCTTGAAGAGATCTCTAGTCTTTTCCATTCTGTTGTTTTCCTCTATTTCTTTGCATTGATCTCTAAGGAAGGCTTTCTTATCTCTTTTTGCTATACCTTGGAATGCTGCATTCAGATGCTTATATCTTTCCTTTTCTCCTTTGCTTTTCTCCTTTGCTTTTCACTTCTCTTCTTTTCAGCTATTTGTAAGGCCTCCTCAGACAGCTATTTTCCTTTTTTGCATTTCTTTTCCATGGGGATGGTCTTAATCCCTGTCTCCTGTACAGTGTCATGAAACGCTGTCAATAGTTCATCAGGCACTCTATCAGATCTAGTCCCTTCAATCTATTTCTCACTTCCACTGTATAATCATAAGGGATTTGATTCATGTCATACCTGAACGGTCTAGTGGTTTTCCCTACTTTCTTCAATTTAAATCTGAATTTGGCAATAAGGAATTCATGATCTGAGCCACAGTCATCTCCTGATCTTGATTTTGTTGACTGTATAGAGCTTCTCCATTTTTGGCTGAAAAGGATATAATCAATCTGATTTCAGTGTTGACCATCTGATGATGTCCACGTGTAGAGTCTTCTCTTATGCTGGGCTGGAAGAAGCACAAGCTGGAATCAAGATTGCTGGGAGAAATATCAATAACCTCAGATATGCAGATGACACCACCCTTATGGCAGAAAGTGAAGAGGAACTAAAAAGCCTCTTGATGAAAGTGAAAGAGGAGAGTGAAAAAGTTGGCTTAAAGCTCAACATTCAGAAAATGAAGATCATGGCATCTGGTCCCACCACTTCGTGAGAAATAGAAGAGGAAACAGTGGAAACAGTGTCAGACTTCATTTTTTTGGGCTCCAAAATCACTGCAGATGGTGACTGCAGCCATGAAATTAAAAAACACTTACTCCTTGGAAGAAAAGTTATGACCAACCTAGGTAGCGTATTGAAAAGCAGAGACTACTTTGCCAACAAAGTCCATCTAGTCAAAGCTATAGTTTTTCCTGTGGTCATGTATGGATGTGAGAGTTGGACTGTGAAGAAAGCTGAGCACCGAAGAATTGATGCTTTTGAACTGTGGTGTTTGAGAAGACTCTTGAGAGTCCCTTGGACTGCAAGGAAAATCCAACCAGTCCATTCTGAAGATCAGCCCTGGGATTTCTTTGGAAGGAATGATGCTAAAGCTGAAACTCCAGTACTTTGGCCACCTCATGTGAAGGGTTGACTCATTGGAAAAGATTTTGATGCTGGGAGGGATTGGGGGCAGGAGGAGAAGGGGAAGACAGAGGATGAGATGCCTGGATGGCATCACTGACTCAATGGACGTGAGTCTGAGTGAACGTAGGGAGTTGGTGATGGACTGGGAGGTCTGGCGTGCTGCGATTCATGGTGTTGCAAAGAGTCGGACATGACTGACCGACTGAACGGAACTGAACTGAGCTGTTTTCCTATCTAGAGGAAAAATAGTAACTTCACTGTTTTTATGCAGATGACAGAACTAGTATTTCACTGGAGCTAGGGTAAAAGGAAAATATCAGAAAACAATATGTGTAATGGTACAGATAAACTTTATTTGCAAAGCAGAAATGGAGGCACAGATATAGCGAACAGTTGTATGGATCCTGAGAGGGAGAGAGAGGGTGGGATGAATAGGGAGATTGGCATTGTGACTTATATTCACAACTCTGTATAATAAGGTAACTAATTAATTAGAAATCTACTAAATATATAGCACAAGGAACTCCACTCAATGCTCTGTGGTAACCTAAATGGAAAGAAAATCCAAAAAGGAGGGATATAGGAATACACAACTAATTTGCATTGCTGTACAACAGCAACTAACACAACTCTGTAGAGCAACTATAATCCAAAAAATTAATAAAAATATATATGCATATTGCCTATCTCCTGGGGAGAATGAGATTTTAAGTAGAAGAGTATGTAGTTATGCTTACTCTCAACTTTGAGAAATTTTCTATGTTGTGTCTACAATAGCATAACTTGCCATTGTAATTTAGGCAGATACTTGCCTGGAAAATCCCATGGACAGAGGAGCCTAACAGGCTACAGTCCATGGGTTCACACAGAGTGGAACAAAACTAAGCATACGTGCACACACACACATTTTCTCAATATTCATAACTACAAGTTTGTAAGGATTTATTAAAGACTTTCAGAGAAGGCTATGGCACCCCACTCCAGTACTCTTGCCTGGAAAACCCCATGAATGGAGGAGTCTGGTGGGCTGCAGTCCATGGGGTCGCTAAGAGTCGGACACGACTGAGCGACTTCACTTTTCCTTTAAACTTTCATGCATTGGAGAAGGAAACGGCAACCCACTCCAGTGTTCTTGCCTGCAGAAGCCCAGGGACGAGGGAGCCTAGTGGGCTGCCATCTATGGGGTCGCACAGGGTCGGACATGACTGAAGCGACATAGCAGCAGCAGCAGCAGCAGCATTAAAGACTTTATGTGTCAGATACTGATTAACAGAAGTGCAAAAGTGAATGCTTATAATGTCAGGGAATATAGAAAAAATAATAAATAATTACAATTTATTATGATGAGCCCTGAAATCTAAATATATAATAGTAATTCAATCTGTAGGATTTGTAGAGTTTTTTTTTTTTAAATGTGGCAGTTAAGCTGGAGGGTTTTTTAAATAAATAGAAATTTATAATGTTTTAAAGACAGATAGAAAGGCTTTAAAGTAACATAGCTATTTGAAAAAGAATAGCTCATTTAGTTAATCAGCAAAAGGTTTTCAGTGCATCAGAACTCAACTTTCATGGAAGGGACTAAAGTCAAGCTAAAAATGCATCCAAGAGCAGTTGTCATGAACACCAAAATTTTCTATGAGGTACCCGAAGGACTTTAAACAGGCTATTGATTGGAGATACCTAAAGATCATATCCTAAAATAACTTTTCAACCTATATAATTCCCCTTCTCTCCTTTGCTTAGTGCTTTTTCAGTGTACTCTGTGTCTTTCTTTCCCTGGAGGTGAATGTGGCTTCAGAAATGGTGATAGCTTCTCCTTCTCCTCCTCCTCTTTCTCTTCTCTACCTTCTCATTCTCCTTTAACAATTTCATAACATACTTTCTTTTTTTTTTTATAGACATAGTTTTATTTCTCTTTTTCATTTAAATGAGGCATAAATTCACAGTATCTCTTTTATCTACTCTTTTGCACTTGGCTTTTTTTACCTAATAATATGACTTGGCGGTAACACTCTCTCTTGACATCTTCTTCCTTCATTTTTCACCTAGATAATTCTCTTTCATCATTCTTTAACCAAATCAAGTTTCCTATGGATAGCATATGGTGTCCACTATTTTGCCATGACAAGTAATGACACAGTGAATAATGTTTTGGATATATTGGTTTTTACCTTTGGAGGATTATCTTAAGGATGAATTTCTGGAATTGGAATGTCTTTTATTGTGAAAGATACTGCCAACTTCCCCTCCACGTGTTTGTCCATTTACACTGCCACCAGTAATCTATAGACTAGTCATTTCCCTACAGCCTTGTCTTTGAGCGTGCTGTCAAACTTGAAGTTCTACCTATATGACAGATTGGGAATGGTCTTCCATTTTATGTTAAATTTGGTCTTATTTACTATGTAGGTTATAAACATGTTGGGTACCCTTTAATATTTGTTAGAAACAATTGGTATCTTTTTCTCTGTACTGTCTTTCCATCTTGGTCAGTCTATGTCTCTGTCTCTCTGTTCTTGATTTTTAGAATTTTTCTATTTATTAGGGTGATTTTTCTGTGAGATAAACTGCAGATGTTTTATTGCAATTTGTAATTTTTTTTCTTTTGCTTCTGCTTATGGTATCTTTTATTTTATTTATTTATTTATTTATTTTAATTTTAAAATCTTTAATAATTACAGGCGTTCCCAAACATGAACCCCCCCTCCCACCTCCCTCCCCCTTAAATCTCTGTGGGTCATCCCCATGCACCAGCCCCAAGCATGCTGTATCCTGCGTCAGACATAGACTGGCGATTCAATTCTTACATGATAGTATACATGTTAGAATGCCATTCTCCCAAATCATCCCACCCTCTCCCTCTGAGTCCAAAAGTCCGTTATATACATCTGTGTCTTTTTCCTGTCTTGCATACAGGGTCGTCATTGCCATCTTTCTAAAGTCCATATATATGTGTTAGTATACTGTATTGGTGTTTTTCTTTCTGGCTTACTTCACTCTGTATAATCGGCTCCAATTCATTTGAATCAGTTCTGATGAGATGCATAACATACTTTCAAAATAACTGACACCTTATGTTTCAAAATTCTTTGAAGTGAATTAAACCAAAAAAATTGTCCTGAGTTAACAAATTCCACGTCTTGTTATGAGTTTCATCATTGCTCTGCCTCCTCTGTGAATAAAGTGTAAAATACGTGGCAGATAATATTGGGAATTATTTTTGAGACTTAAAAAATGTAATCGTTATGTTTTCTGAAATTTTATGAACACCATTATTAATTTGGAAGACAATAGTAATAATAAAATTATCCAAATTTTATATGAGCAATATGAGATAAACAATTAGTTTACTATTTCTGTGTAACAAATTGCTACAAACTTAGTGACTTAAAATGTACCTGTTGATGTATGGCAAAATCAATACAATATTGTAAAGTAATTAACCTCCAATTAAAATAAATAAATTTATATTAAAAAAATATTACCTGTGCTTTAACTGACAACTTTGTAAGTCAAAAGACTAGGCATATTTAATTGTAGATGAAGGCATTGGCCAGTTTGTATTCCTTTCTGCAGCTTGAAGTCTTCTTTCAAGCTTGTATCTTTGTTGCTAGGATGGAATTCCTTTCGGTTGTAAAACTGAGGCTGCTGTTGACTTGCTGGCTTGAGAACAGGGCTCATTCTCAGATCCTACATGTGTGCACTCTCAGTCATGTCCAACTCTCCTGTGACCCCATATCCTAGAGCCCACCAGGATCCTCTGTCCATGGATTTTCCAGACGAAAATACTGGAGTGGGTTACCATTTCCTCCTCCATGCCATTTTCCCCACTTAGGAAGTGAACTCACATCTCCTGAGACTTCTGCATTGGCAGGTGGATTCTTTGCCATTTGAGCCATAGGGGAAGCCTATTTTCAGTTCCTAAAGACAACTGAAACTCCTTGCCACCTGGTCCTCTCTACAGACTCTCTAACCCTTTGAATATCTCTGAATTATTAAATGGCTCTCATGATTTTAAGGAAATACCTGATTTAGCTAAGCCCATGAAGATATTTTCCTTCTTTATTAACTCAACTGACTAGATTAAGTTGAATTTTGGGGACCTAACTCCACGTACATGAATATCATGTACCTTTGATTATTTCAGAAGAATCTCTTTGCTATGTAATTTAACATAGTAAAAAAATGATATATCATCATTTCAGCAGGTCTCCCACACTCAAGGACAGGGAATCATACAAGATGGGGAGGGGTCAAAGGAACCATCTTAGAATTCGGTCTGTTATGTAAATGCCACGTTAAGTGATTCACATGCATTAATTTATTAATATAACTTGGTTGTCCCAGACTTACAAGAGTAAAGCAGGTCTTTGAGGACATGTGAAGCTTGGCCTATCTCATAGTCTGGATGCAACTGAACTGTTAATAGTTCTGAAATCCAAAGCCTAGAAGTTTAATATGAGATATTGTCCCATTAACTGTTACATAGAAATAAAGTAACTTTTTAGTTAGGAAAGGTAAATTATAAATTTTCAATGAAAACTAGATAAATGTTGAATCTGTTTCATTTCTGTTTTTACATCATTACAGTGATCTATTTGGAGATATCACATCAATTTAAAACTGGACTAGATATCTCCAAGATGTATGTGCTTGTGTGTGTATGTGTCTGTGTGTGCACGTGCAAACCTAATTAGAGATTAGGTTTGGCTGAGTGAGATGCACTGGTTAATTTGCAGTGGTATAGGATTACTTTCTTTGTCAGTTTTATAGTAAATAATTTTTTTCTTGTTTCTATTGCGTTCCTCTTCTACAGAATAAAGTAATACAAACGGGTTAAAACTAAACTCTCCTTCATAGAGATAATTGATCCATAAATGTTATAGGTAGAATTCTAAGTTATTCTCCAATGTTTCTCACTTCTAGTATGCATGGCTTGTATAATCCCTCAAACTGAATATAATGAATTGTATTTGCATTATTACATTATATTATGTTATATTATACGACATAATTTACCTTAAGATGGGTAAATTTTGATGGTTTATGATGGCTAATTTTTTGTGTCAACTTGACTGGGTCAAGGGATCCCCAATTAAATATTATGACTAGTTATGCTCCCGAGGGTGTTTTGGCTTGAAATGAGCTTTTGAATCAGTGAACTCACTGAAGTAGATTGCCCTCTTCAGTATGGGTGAGCATCATCTAATTCCGAGTAGTACAAAGAGGCTGAGGAAGAATGAATTCACCCTTTTTTGCTTTCTATCAGTTTGAGCTAACAGATAGATTCTGCCCTTGATCTGAATTTATACTGTCAGCTCTCCTGGTTCTCAGGACTTCAGATTCCAACTAGAATTATACCACCAGCTTCCTAGGCCTCCAGCTTATAGATGGCAGGTCATGGAGCCTTTCAATCTCCATTATCTTGTGAGCCAATTCCACATAATCAATCTATCTATCAACCTAATTGTCTATCCTATTGGTTTTATTTCTTGGAAAATCCTGACTAATACAGAGTTTTAGCTAGTGTACCTGACCTAATCACTCAGCCTTTTAGTAGTGGAAAGATGTAGTCAGAAGGGAAATTTAGAGATGTGAAATGTGAAAGGGAGATTCTCTGATGTTGATATAGAGGAGGTCACATGGCAAGGATCTGAGAAAGCCTATAGGAACTAAATGTGATACCCAGCCAGCAGCTAACAAAAACATAAGACCTCCTATCAGTACAATGGAATGAATTCTACTAGCTATGTGAAGGAAGTGGATCTTTCCCTAGATTATGTTCCAGGTGAGGAAGTCAGTTGACATCTTGATATCAGCCTGGTGAGACCCTCAGTGAAAGAATCAGACTAAGTGTATTAAACTATTGACCAGAGAAATTGTGATATATCAACTATACTCCAATATAAAATTTAAATAAAATAAAATGCAGGAGTGAAAATAAATACATAAATAAATAAAATAAAGAGAACCAAACAGAATTTCTAGAGATCAACAATTGAATTGTAAAATATCAACGGACAGGAATAATCGGTTAGCTATACCTGAGGAGAGAATTTGAGAATGGGAAGAAACAGACAAAAAAATTCAAGAAATATCCCAGACAGAGATGAAAAATATGAAATAGAAGTTAAAAGGGTGTACTTGAATATGTATGAAAAACTTTGTCAGGATAATGGTTGGGAATTTCCCAGAATGCTCAAAAGGCACAAATCCAGAAAAACAAAATGAAAACAAAGCAGAAAGCAGGATGGAAAAAATAAGTTTTCTATACCTAATCACAGCTATGAAACACCAAAAGACAAAATGCCTCCAACAGCGCACAGACAGAAGATGCACCACCCATAATGAAATAGCAATTAGGCTGACAACTGACTTCCCAACAGCAGTGAGAAGCCAGAGCCAGTAGAGTATCTTCAACAGGCTGAGATAAAACAATTGACAACCTACTATTAACACCCTTAAGAAAATACTTTTCAGACAAATAAAAACTGAGAGAATCTACCACCAAAGAGCTCACCAAGGATTAAAGGAAGGACTCTATTTCAAAAGCAATAGTAACAAAGACATTGGTAATATAAGGATAAAATTAACAACATTGATTGTTTATAATAACTGATTACATTGATTGTAATGTTATGAAAATCGATACAGGATACAGGATGCTTGGGGCTGGTGCACTGGGATGACCCAGAGAGATGATATGGGGAGGAAGGTGGGAGGGGGGTTGAGGATTGGGAACTCATGTACACCTGTAGCGGATTCATGTCAATGTATGGCAAAACCAATATGGTATTGTAAAGTAAAATAAATTTAAAAAAAAAAAAGAAATTGTAATATAATAAATTTATATTGCTTTAATTGCTAAATTTGTGGTAATGAGATGAATACATCTCATTGCTACTCAGCAACGAAACACATGAAAGAGGATTCTTAACATTACGTTTTTATAAACATTTCGACTAATTTCAAAACTCATTGGGTTCTTGAAGAAAAATGTATTGGCATGCTTAGACATGAAAACTGTTTTCTTAATAACCAAACTAGAGTGTCTTGTCAGTTTGTTTCAAGGGGATATACACTTAAAATTCACCTGTCCAATAGCTGTGAGATGAAATTTCCAGCTGACACATTTAATTGCTCATGTAGTCTAGCCAAGTTCCAAAAAGAATTGCCACACTTGGCTCATTACTTGGTAGTGAGATTAGCTTTGATTTAGGTGAGCCCCCAAATAACAATGGAGATTGAATTCTCTTTAAACTCTTCTATTAAAATAATAATATTAATGAAATTATAGCAATAGTAAAAATAAAGGGAAGGGGAATAGTTAAAAAGGCAGTAGAAAATGACATCTCCACATCATGAGCGGGAGTCATGTTGATTATGTGGGAAACAACTGGAGCCAGAGTGAGACATACAACTCGGAATTAATGTGAAACCAGCGTTTGTGCCTCACATATATAGAAATACTTATATTTACAAAGTTTTAGACACCCTCACTGTTATTTATTTTATATAACTGGCATTAAACATTGGTACACACATGACTTTTGCCAAAAAGAATTGCTTTCTGAACCTAGATTTTTCTCAGTTTTTCCAAAGGAAAGAATATTTCAAAGAAATAGTTTCCTATCCTAAACATAAGACACTTAAACAGTATTTTCCCTGATATACAAATGGTGACCATTCCCTCCTCCTATAAAATCGTTATTATGCAGTATTGGCATTTCCCCTTAAATGCACATGCAGATGAGCACAGGTATGTAGAAGCTCTGGTCTCATTTTAAATTCATCTTTTTCATTAAGGATACATTAAATTTTGCTGCAGGCCTTCAACAAAGTTACTTCCTTATGCTAACATTATTCTCTGTTTCATCAATATTTCAAAAAAAATGCCAAGACTATTTTCTGTTTCATAGTAAATAGATAATGAAATTGAAATCAATAAGCACTTTAGTTCTAATATATGCCATTTGGGATTAAGGAGAAATATGGCCTGAATTAGTATCCTCCCTTTAAATGAAAGGACTCATTTGTTAAGGAAGAAATTCATATGCTGAAACATCATAATCTATTGGAAACAACTCTAATTAAAAAACTGATCACTTATATTTACATAGCATTGTAACACTCAGGGAGCAGGGGCACAGTGTCAAAAAGTAAGTTTTAACAAAATCATTTATTAATAGTGAAAAATACTGATTAAATCATTGTCTACTTTCTGGCAACTGCTGTCACTTAGAAAGAAAACATCAATAAAAACTCAAAAGACCAAAGAAGCATAAATATTGGAACATAATATTCTCTGGAACACACAGCAATCTTAGCTAATATGGTCTTTGTTGTTTTTCTTTTACTTTCTGGTTATTAGCATGTAGTGGCATGTTAATTGCAATTCATAAATATTCTTTATATAGACTTAATGCTTTCTAAGTCCACTTTAAATATCAGTCTCATGAGTGAGCGGGCAGTCAAAACTAGATGTGAGTTAGAACAACTGCTGAGTTTCTAGCTTCTTATCATATTGAGATGGCTAGGAAAACATTATTTGGCAGTTTCCTGCATTACCTGACAGTTTTTCCTCATACATCTCACTCTGTTTATAGAAGGGAGAAATTTCTATTACACTAAATGTGTAAAAACTTGAAGGAGAATGATAGAAAATAAACAGATGAGAGAGAGAGAAACTGGAAGACATAAATGCACATGCATATTAAATAAATTACATAAAAAAAAGAAAAAAGAGGTCAGCGGTAAAATACACGGACAATGCTTATTACTCTTTGCATTGGATACTAGTATTGCTTTGGATACTAGTTGAATTTTGAGTAAAATCAGAAATCTGAAACATGATGGAGAGTCAATTTAGAAACTAAATACAAATCATTGCTGTGTTTGTAAGGAGAGTTTGTCAATTCTTAAATTTGGATTTGTCTACAATCCCAAAGAAAGGCAATGCCAAAGAATGCTCAAACTACCTCACAATTGCACTCATCTCACACACTAGTAGAGTAATGCTCAAAATTCTGCAAGCCAGGCTTCAGCAATCTGTGAACCATGAACTTCCAGATGTTCAAGCTGGTTTTAGAAAAGGTGGAGGAACCAGAGATCAAATTGCCAACATCCACTGGATCATGGGAAAAGGAAGAGAGTTCTAAAAAAACATCTATTTCTGCTTTATTGGCTATGCCAAAGCCTTTGACTGTGTGGATCACACTCAACTGTGGAAAATTCTGAAAGAGATGGGAATACCAGACCACCTGACCTGCCTCCTGAGAAACCTATACGCAGGTCAGGAAGCAACAGTTAGAACTGGACATGGAACAACAGACTGGTTCCAAATAGGCTATATCAGGCTGTATATTTTCACTCTGCTTATTTAACTTCTATGCAGAGTACATCATGAGAAACGCTGGTCTGGAGGAAACACAAGCTGGAATCAAGATTGCTGGGAGAAATATCAATAACCTCAGATATGCATATGACACCATCCTTATGGCAGAAAGTGAAGAGGAACTAAAAAGCTTCTTGATGAAATTGAAAGAGGAGAGCAAAAAAGTTGGCTTAAAGCTCAGCATTCAGAAAACCAAGATCATGGCATCCGGTCCCATCACTTCATGGGAAATAGATGGGGAAACAGTGGAAACAGTGTCAGACTTTATTTTTTGGGCTCCAAAATCACTGCAGATGGTGACAGCAGCCATGAAATTAAAAGACGCTTACTCTTTGGAAGAAAAGTTATGACCAACCTAGGTAGCATATTAAAAAGCAGAGACATTACTTTGCCAATAAAGTTCCGCCTAGTCAAGGCTATGGTTTTTCCAGTGGTCATGTATGGATGTGAGAGTTGGACTATGAAGAAAGCTGAGCGCTGAAGAATTGATGTTTTTGAACTGTGGTGTTGGAGAAGACTCTTGAGAGTCCCTTGGACTGCAAGGAGATCCAAGCAGTCCACTCTGAAGGATATCAGCCCCGGGATTACTTTGGAAGCAATGATGCTAAAGCTGAAGCTCCAGTACTTCGGCCACCTCATGAGAAGAGTTGACTCATTGGAAAAGACTCTGATGCTGGGAGGGATTGGGGGCAGGAGGAGAAGGGGACGACCGAGGATGAGATGGCTGGATGGCATCACTGACTCGATGGACATGAGTCTGAGTGAACGCAGGCAGTTGGTGATGGACGGGGAGGCCTGGCGTGCTGCGATTCATAGGGTCACAAAGAGTTGGATACGACTGAGCGACTGAACTTAACTGAACTGAACATGAACTGAAATAACTTTGTTTATGGCTCCCCAGAGTTGAGCATGGTTTGGGAAAGAAAAAAAGAAAAAAAGACTAGTTCCTATTGTGCTTTCAATATTGTTTTTACCTTTGAAATAGCATAAATAAACTCTATTTTCATTTTTTAATCTCTGCTTTGAAAATTCTCTTATAAATGACTTGCAGAATTTTAAGGGTGAGTGTTTTATAGGGTTAAAAATCTGTAAGTTTATGTCAAAATACAAGTTGGGTTATAGAATAGCAGCACTGTTTTGTCTCATTTGACATTTCTTTCATTAACTGTCATGGTAGACAATGAACCATGAATCATGACAAATTACAAACTACTCAAACTGTACTATATGAAACATCATAATAAACATACCATCTTACTTTGCCTTGAGCTTCAAGGTCTGGCCTTAATACAGTCCGGGTGTTCATACAGTGGATTCCAGTCTCTCAGTTATGGTGAAGACATTGATATTTTGGGTGGGTACAATTTTTGTGAGGATGTAAGAAGATATAATTTTGTTGTATTTGAGCAAGTAGCTCCTCCCTTGAATTTATTTTCTTTTCCGTCTTATATGACTCAGCATTTGGTGGATGATGGAGCTGTTGATCCCTTGCCATTGATCCAGAAGTTTGAAGGGCATGTTTAGCTTCAACGGGAGTTTTCCTCTGTCTCCTAAAGGGTGGTGCATCTACAGAAAAAATCTGAGATTCCTTTGCATGGAATGTTTGTCTATTTTACCCAATTATTTATTTATTCAATAATTTACATCACGATGGATATTTATTTTATTCATGTGTGCTAAGTCGCTTTAGTCATGTCCGACTCTTTGCTCCCCTCCTATGGACTGCAGCCTCAGGCTCCTCTAACCATGGGATTCTCCAGATGAGAATATTGGAGTGGGTTACCATGCCCTTCTCCAGGGGAAATCTTTCTGATTCAGGGATCAAAACTCTGTCTTTTGTCAACTGCATTGCAGGTGGATTCTTTACCACTAGCATCACCTTGGAAGTCCCTATTTATTTTATACTTTGTGTTATATTGCAACACTACTTTTTCATTCAAATTTTTCTAGATTTAGCTGGGGGGGGGAGCTTTTTCAATTGCCTCTTTTTAACATACCCTCATTAATAAAAGTGGTGATTGTTGTTATTTTTGGAGCACTACCTAACTTTCTGGCACTACAAAGTACTGCAGGTTCATCCTATATGTCCCCCACCCTCATCCTGGAATTAGTCATTTTTCCAAAGATCCCTGGTTTCTTTTATTTGAGAATAATGTTAGAGACCAAGATTTGGATATGATCATTGCCACTAGGATGTCATTGCTTCCAGGCTGTCTCAGGAACTAAAACTTGAACAATATATATGTGTATACTAATATTTAATGTTGTGAAGCAAGCATCACTATGTAGGACTCAGGCTTCATGAGAATTGTATCTTCTAGAAGTAGGCAGTTCACTAATTGCATTGTCATATCCAGAAGACCTAAAAAAAGTTACTGTTAGCATGACATACACAATGAACTTGTATGAAAATAGAGATGTCCCATCTACTAGTATAAGCCTTTTATAAGCCACATTTTTAGTCATTTAGGGACTAAAAAAGCTGAAGAGTTGAATCTAACAAACAACAGTCCATAGACCCAGTCTCTCAACCTGGCTTTTAGAAAACTCTATATATAGTCTCCCTAAAACTTTGATTTATTTCCATTGTGATTAATGTTGACCCTAAGGTTAATGAGTATATGAAACTATTATGACTAGTAAGGTAATTAAAAAGGCAAGTATATGTAACACTTTTCATAATGTTCTCTTTGGGGAGTGGGTAAATGATCTGTACCATTAAAGATGAAATTAAACATTATTTTAAAATGTAATATCCCCTGGAGCAAGTCTGAAAAATTATTTCTAATATGTTTTGCATTATTATTAATATCTTTGCATAGTAGCACCTAACTATAACTTAAGAGTACAAAAATGATTTAAAATAAATGAAGAATTCTGCTTTGGGTCAAGATAGATTAGTAGGAACCACCTGAAACATTCCTCTTACCATCCCCAACTTAAAGTATATATATATGCTGCTGCTAAGTCACTTAGTCCTGTCTGACTCTGTGTGACTCCCTAGACAGCAGCCCATCAGGCTCCCCCTGTCCCTGGGATTCTCCAGGCAAGAACACTGGAGTGAGTTGCCATTTCTTTCTCCAATGCATAAAAGTGAAAAGTGAAAGTGAAGTCACTCAGTCGCGTCCAACCCTCAGCGACCCCATGGACTGCAGGCTTCCAGGCTCCTCCAATCATGGGATTTTCCAGGCAAGAGTACTGGAGTGGGGTGCCATTGCCTTCTCCAATATACATATATATACACGTGTGTGTGTGTGTGTGTGTATATATATATATATATATATATATATATATATATATATATATATATCAGCTCAGTTCAGTCGCTCAGTCGTGTCCAACTCTTTGTGACCCCATGAATCACAGCACGCCAGGCCTCCGTGTCCATCACCATCTCCCGGAGTTCACTCAGACTCACGTCCGTCAAGTCTGTGATGCCATCCAGCCATCTCATTCCTGGTCGTCCCCTTCTCCTCCTGCCCTTAATCACTCCCAGCATCAGAGTCTTTTCCAATGAGTCAACTCTTCTCATGAGGTGGCCGAAGTACTGGAGCTTTAGCTTTAGCATCATTCCTTCCAAAGAAATCCCAGGGTTGATCTCCTTCAGAATGGACTGGTTGGATCTCCTTGCAGTCCAAGGGACTCTCAAGAGTCTTCTCCAACACCACAGTTCAAAAGCATCAATTCTTCAGTGCTCAGCCTTCTTCATAGTCCAACTCTCACATCCATACATGACCACTGGAAAAACCATAGCCTTGACTAGAGGGACCTTAGTCGGCAAAGTAATGTCTCTGCTTTTGAATATACTATCTAGATTGGTCATAACTTTTCTTCCAAGGAGTAAGCGTTTTTTAATATCATGGCTGCAATCACCATCTGCAGTGATTTTGGAGCCCCCAAAAATGAAGTCTGACACTGTTTCCACTGTTTCCCCATCTATTTCCCATGAAGTGATGGGACCAGATGCCATGATCTTGGTTTTCTGAATGTTGAGCTTTAAGCCAACTTTTTCACTCTCCTCTTTCACTTTCATCAAGAGGCTTTTTAGCTCTTCTTCAATTTCTGCCATAAGGATGGTGTCATCTGCATATCTGAGGTTATTGATATTTCTCCCAGCAATCTTGATTCCAGCTGGTGTTTCTTCCAGCCCAGCGTTTTTCATGATGTACTCTGCATATAAGTTAAATAAGCAGGGTGACAATATACAGCCTTGATATACTCCGTTCCCTATCTGGAACTAGTCTGTTGTTCCATGTCCAGTTCTAACTGTTGCTTCCTGACCTGCATACAGATTTCTCAAGAGGCAGGTCAGGTGGTCTGGTATTCCCATCTCTTTCAGAATTTTCCACAGTTTATTGTGATCCACACAGTCAAAGGCTTTGGCATAGTCAATAAAGCAGAAATAGATATTTTTCTGGAACTCTCTTGTTTTTCCTATGATCCAGCGGATGTTGGCAAATTGATCTCTGGTTCTTCTGCCTTCTAAAACCATCTCGAACATCAGGGATTTCATGGTTCACATATTGCTGAAGCCTGGCTTGGAGAATTTTGAGCATTACTTTACTAGCATGTGAGATGAGTGCAATTGTGCGGTAGTTTGAGCATTCTTTTTCATTGCCTTTCTTTGGGATTGGAATGAAAACTGACTTTTCCAGTCCTGTGACCTCTGCTGAGTTTTCCAATTTTGCTGGCATATTTAGTGCAGCACTTTCACAGCATCATTTTTCAGGATTTGAAATAGCTCCACTGGAAATCCATCACCTCCACTAGCTTTGTTCATAGTGATGCTTTCTAAGGCCCACTTGACTTCACATTCCAAGATGTCTGGCTGTAGATTAGTGATCACACCATCATGATTATCTGACTCATGAAGACCTTTTTTGTACAGTTCTTCCGTGTATTCTTGCCACCTCTTCTTAATATCTTCTGCTTCTGTTAGGTCCATACCATTTCTGTCCTTTATTGAGCCCTTCTTTGCATGAAATGTTCCCTTGGCGTCTCTAATTTTCTTGAAGAGATCTCGTCTTTCCCATTCTGTTCTTTTCCTCTATTTCTTTGCATTGATCGCTGAAGAAGGCTTTCTTATCTCTTCTTTTATATATATATATGTGTGTGTGTGTGTGTGTGTGTGTGTGTGTGTGTGTGTGTGTGTGTGTGTGTATTCCCTGGTGGCTCAGACAGTAAAGCGTCTGTCTACGATGCAGGAGACCTGAGTTCAATTTCTGGGTAATGGGAGATCCCCTGGAGAAGGAAATGGCAATCCACTCCAGGACTATTGCCTGGAAAATCCCATGGACAGAGGAGCCTGGTAAGCTACAGTCCATGGGGTCGCAAAGAGTTGGACATGACTGAGCGACTTCACTTCACTTCACTTCACTTCATGTATATATATATATATATATATATATATATATATATATATATATATATATAAGAGTAGTTTGTAAGACATAGGGTACAATCCTCAGAGATTGTGCAAAAATCAAAATTAAATTTAATTTTGAATAAAGACACCTCATCTCTATTACTGTTCCAACTGGCTGGCTTGAGAGAGTTTGGGCGATGTAGTACTTGGAGATGAAGTCAATGAAAGGCTGGCAGATCCCCAAATTAATGAGATGGAGCTGAGAGTACAAGGGCAACCAAAGTGGCTCAAGTTTTCAGAGCAGAATACTGTGGAGGAGAGACCTGCACAGAGAGAACTGAAGAGATTTGAAGAGAATCCACCATAAGTATATGATTGAGAATGAATTCCTGAATACACATGGGAGACACTGCCACACTTTCTGTCACTAAGTTTTTTTCCAAGGCAGGAGACCAAGTGTACATTGGAAAAGTAAACTGTCTTCAGAAAAATGCTTTCATACATTTAAAACAGAAAGAACCTGAGGGTGAGGAAGAGAGAGTATTGATCAAGATGGCCTTAATATTACCTTCAGTCAGTCAGTTCAGTCCCTCAGTCGTGTCTGACTCTTTGCGAATATCACCTTCAGCTTTGTCAAACTTAGATAAGCTTCTTCCTGAGTACACGCTCCTGGCCTTCTTTATCTTAGAGTATTTATTTTAGGAAACTTGCAATTATAAATTATTCTTCTGTCCTTTTGACATGTAAATATTCATAAAACGTCTTTCTAGTTGTACAGCACAGTTATATCTTTCTTAAGAATCTGAAAGCTCTCCTTTGAAATGTTCTCACTAAGGAAGATACTACTCCTGTTTCTCAGTCTCTGTGAGAGGGTGAGAGTCCAACTTCTCTGAATACAAATTAGCAAATACTGTTCATCTAATCACAGAGAAAAATATTTATAAACTCAAGAATAAGTCAATGTGCTCTGCTCAACACATCTCACTGACCAAAGTCCATTTTAATATGGTCTAGCACTTTTCCTCTAGCTCATCCCAATCCTTAAAAACTCTTTCCCACCTTTAGTTCCAATGGGGTTGAGTTCAGACTGAGCTCTGGCTTTTGTCCTCTGTTCTATTAATAATAGCCTTAAATAAAGTCTCTTTTGTATAATTTTTGCATTGCAAATTTTGCTTTGACAGTGTGTTGCCTGATTATTGCAGGATGCACAGAGATTTTTGTTTTCCACACATAATAGGCTTCTCTAATTTCACAGTGGAATGCTTGGGAAAGTTGAGAAACAGTGAATTGACTGGAGGAAAAGAGGTATGAAGCAGCAAGAAGCTTAAAATATAGTGAATGGGTAACTCAGATGCTTACATTTTGTGATGTGAATCAAAATAACAGCAACATGGGTCCTGATAGAACTATTTTGCTCCAAGCTTTACAACAAACCAGTTCCCAGCATGGTGTGGTAAATGTGAAGATAAACTCCCCACCAGTAGAAATCTACTGCAGCTACTTGGTTATTTTATTTTCTAAAATGACTCTCTCACCTTTTTCTGCAGACTATGAAGGAAAAATTACTTCTAGTTGTCAAAGGACAAAATTCATCCCATATTTATGAAAATTTAAAGTTAATTTTTTTATTTGTTTGTTTTTATACTCATGCTCCTCATTTCAATTTGGTTCATTGTCTAATTCTACATGTCTGATTTTCTTATCTGTAATTTGAGCATAACATGACAGGAATTAGATACCAGAATTAAATGAATTATTAAATGTAAAGTGCTTAGAACAATGTCTAATTTAGCAAATATTTTATAATTACCTACTATTGCTATCACTATTAATGACAGTCAAGGAAAATCAGCAGATGTAGGAGAGAGCTTCTTTACAGTAGATATTTTTTCTTGGCAGTTTGGAAAACAATAGTATATGACATTTTGAAACTGCTCCCACTTCATTCCTTTACTTCTAATTTTCACATAACGTCTTTAAATCATCACTCTTCCATAAAATCGTACTCGCTCACTTAATGCTTAATCAAGAAGTAGCCCATTTCATTCATAATTTGAATAAAAATATTTACTCTTTATGCATTATGCAGAAAGGATGTTGGTGCCTTTCTTTTTCTTTTCTCAGTAAGGTACATTGAAACCAGATGAATAGATTGCTTTGGCTATTCGAGGTTTTTTGTATTTCCATACAAAGCTTGAAATTATTTGTTCTAGTTCTGTGAAAAATGTGGCTGGTAGCTTGATAGGGATTGCATTGAATTTGTAAATTGCTTTGGGTAGTATACTCATTTTCACTATATTGATTCTTCCAATCCATGAACATGGTATATTTCTCCATCTATTAGTGTCCTCTTTGATTTCTTTCATCAGTGTTTTATAGTTTTCTATATATAGGTCTTTAGTTTCTTTAGGTAGATATATTCCTAAGTATTTTATTCTTTTCGTTGCAATGGTGAATGGAATTGTTTCCTTAATTTCTTTTTCTACTTTCTCATTATTCGTGTATAGGAATGCAAGGGATTTCTGTGTGTTGATTTTATATCCTGCAACTTTACTATATTCATTGATGAGCTCTAGTAATTTTCTGGTGGAGTCTTGCCAGGACATGGAAACAACCTAGATGTCCATCAGCAGATGAATGGATAAGAAAGCTGTGGTACATATACACAATGGAGTATTACTCAGCCGTTAAAAAGAATTCATTTGAATCAGTTCTGATGAGATGGATGAAACTGGAGCCGATTATACAGAGTGAAGTAAGCCAGAAAGAAAAACACCAATACAGTATACTAACACATATATATGGAATTTAGGAAGATGGCAATGATGACCCTGTATGCAAGACAGGGAAAGAGACACAGATGTGTATAATGGACTTTTGGACTCAGAGGGAGAGGGAGAGGGTGGGATGATTTGGGAGAATGACATTCTAACATGTATACTATCATGTGAATTGAATCGCCAGTCTATGTCTGACGCAGGATGCAGCATGCTTGGGGCTGGTGCATGGGGATGACCCATAAAGATGTTCTGGGGAGGGAGGTGGGAGGGGGGTTCATGTTTGGGAATGCATGTAAGAATTAAAGATTTTAAAATTTAAAAAATAAAAAACTAAAAATTAAAAAAAAAAAAGAAAGAAAAAAAAGAAACCAGATGAATAGAGTTTATAATTCTGAAAGCATGAAACACTCAGAATGGCTGTTTATATTCAAATTTAAAAAAGCTGGTAAATAAATCACGATGAATCATGATACTGAAAGATAGACTATATTTACAAAAGTGAGGCTTCATTTTTAAATTTTTTTCTTAAATAAGTTATAGTAAGCTACATGTTTGTTGCAATTTAATGTAGTCTTTGTACCTCATCTCTGATTCATATAGCATTTTCCATTAAATCAGAAATAGACAGGCTTTTTTGATGTGTTGTTATTCTGTGTAATAGAAATGTAGCAAAAATAATCCAATAAAAATATAGCTTTAATTTTGATTCACCATAAACTCATATTATTTCTAGAAATCTCTGTAATCAATAAAAGGATGTTATTTTGAATTATTAAAGCTAAGTTGCTCTGGGTCTATGATTCATTTTTGTGTGTCAAAAAATAATCAATTGTTTAAACAGGAACAACCTGGTATCTCCCATTGTGTCAGTGAATATATTTATTATTTGGATCATAATAAAACTGTTTTTATAAATCTAGCATCATTGTGTGAGCTATATAAACTTACTAGTCTCTGAGGTAAGATTGCAAAATAAAAAAGGAATAAAATGATGTTTCTAAAAGTCTTATTGGTTTTTGCCTTGCTGTATCATTTAAAGTGGCTGCATTTAACATGTTCAGTACATTCCCAAATGACTGCAATTCTCAGCTACAATTAAGTTCTCACTTTGGGTTCTGATATTTTTATTTTATGCTTTTTATATTTCTCAACTTTACAAAAATTTTTAAGGGAAGAATCAGTAAAAACTATAAATTACCCTATTCTTGATTCAACTAAAGGAATCAGCAGGTAATGGTCTTTTCAATCCAAGAAAAAAGATGTATGACTCGTGTATGTGTGTATGCACGCGCATGCACACGTGTTTGTGTGTTTGTTGGCAGGTTGTTATACCTCTAGTTAGGACATATAACATGGATCATTTCATTTGAAATATTCTGTAATAGTATTTCAAGTAACAATTATAATAAAAATAAAGCTTTAGAAATGTATCTAAATAGATATATTGCCCCCTTACATTTGAAGTTTCATATTATTCAAGCTGCCAATTAACATTGTTTATTTTCAAACTGAAGGCCATAAAACAAAAAGGTCGCTAAGCATGAGGGTAAAGTAACATTTTGTGCTTTTAAATGTTTTTGCTATCTTTGTTTTCTCAGTTTTGTTGCTTGTTTAGTAATTATCTTTTATACAATTTTCTTCTCACATAATTCTCAACAGCCTCAGTTGAGAAACTTTATTTTTTGTTTTCAGTTGTTTGCTATTCTTTGCCACTGGCATTTTTCTTAGTCTCCATCTAACTTGTCTAAAGCATAATCTTATTTCTTATAATCATAAGTGTTTGTTTTAACTAGATTGTTGAACATTCACTGTACTGATGTCAAAATAATAGGTCATTTATATGGCCCTTCAATCAAATACCATGAAATATTGATTTTTACAATTGGCTTTGTCATTCTGGAAATTTCTGATATTCAACCCCAGAATCCCAATAGTGTTACCAATTAGTGATATTACAGTTTTATGTCATTTGAAGAAAGCAAATTTATAATTTTTGAAAGCATAGTCAACATATCTACTTAATTGAACTTCCTTTTTTTTTAAAATTTCTTTTTTTTAAGTTTTTTATTTTTTAAATTTTAAAATCTTTAATTCTTACATGCATGAACTTTCTTAATGAGAAAAAAAATAGAGACAAGGGGATAAAGTAGGTTTTTGAAACATGAATACATTTCATACTCTGGGAACCAGACTAAAAGGCATATTTTATATTTATATAATATTAATACTTAGAATCTGCTCAAATTTTCTTCTTAGTGTATCATTTCCACTATATTACTATGTCCCATCAAATAGGCTTTTTCCCTCTGACTTGGGTCATTATAGAATTCTTGATTGCATGAGACTTGTTTCACATGACTTTAAGTGATCCTCAGAAATCCAAATGCTTAAGATTAACCACCTTGGCATTAAACTGAATCCTGTTTTACTGGCTATCTTCAGGCCAAGAAAATCCCCTACCAAAAGCCTCCACTGAATCCTTAAATCATTTTGTCCATTCTTCTGATTTCCAGAAGGCAGATACCTTGTTCACTATCTGTTTGTGGAAGAGAACAGCTTGCTATTCTTT
The DNA here is from genome assembly GCF_042477335.2 of Ovis canadensis. NCBI lineage: Eukaryota > Metazoa > Chordata > Mammalia > Artiodactyla > Bovidae > Ovis > Ovis canadensis. The sequence goes on from NC_091250.1 coordinate 69,156,838, forward strand.
TGGGAGAATTTGCATTCTTAGAAAATTCTCATCTAAATCTGCTTCCACCCCATTCTTTTTGTGGCACGTGTTTCTGCTTTTAGAAGCAAGGGTTGTTGTTGTTGTTGTTCAGTTGCCAACTTGTGTCCAGCTCTTTGCAACCCCATGGACTGCAGCATGACAGGCTTCCCTGTCCCTCACCATCTCCAGGAGTTTGCCCAAGTTCATGACCATTGAGTCAGTGATACCATCCTGCCATCTCATCCTCTGTTACCTGCTTCTCCTTCTGCCCTCCATCTTTCCCAGCACCAGGGTCCTATCTAATGAGCTGGCTGTTCGCATCAGATGGCCAAAGTGTTGGTGCTTCAGCTTCAGCATCAGTTCTTCCAATGACTATTCAGGGTTGATTTCCTTTAGGATTGACTGGTTTAATCTCCTTGCTGTCCAAAGGACTCTCAAGAGTCATCTCCAGCATGACAGTTTGAAATCATCATATTTTTTCAGTGCTCAGCCTTCTTTATGGTCCAAGTCTCACATCCATACATGAGAAGCAAGGGATGAACAGCTTATTTTTACTCAGTTGTGCCTAACTAATTTTCTCATCTGTTAAGTTGCTTTTATCATCTCAAATTGGTCTTGATTGTGTTCTGTTAAGAACAAGGATTCAAAGCCTGACTGTAAGCCTGGGTACTCCTATGATCTTTACTTCAGTAGTTCCTTTCCCGATGTCTTGGTGCCAAAATTTCTAAATTTATTTTGATATCTCTCCTTCTAATATAATGACATTTCTTTCTGCTAACTCTTTTTCTTTTAACACCCTTACTTCATCACATGCATTTCTGCCTTAAGCATTTCTCCCCAGTTTGCTAAAGGGAATGTTGTAGGTACTGCTCCAATATTGTACCTTGCTGTGTATCACAGAAACTATGGATACAACCAAAATACCAAAATTATCCAAATATGTATCCATACACACATGTCTGTGTATACAAACATATGTAAGGTTTGTTTCTCTGCTAGAGTTATGAAGCTAAGTGGTAGACTATCAATTTATGGTAGACTTTCATTTATGTCACAGGAAGGAAGATAATCTTTTTCTAGAAGAAAAGAAATATTTAGTTATTTAGCATTCTAAGTATCTACTTAACTTCTAAGATTGGGAATTAAGGATGGTCCTAGAAAGGAAGAAAAACTTAGCTCTCTGTCTTCTCACACATTCATACAACTAGCCAACAATTCCATTTTTAACATATTTAACATGTCTGCTTCAGGACAAAATATGTAAAGGAAATTGCCATTAACCACTAGAAATAACTATATTGTAACTTAAACTCTCAAATAACTGAATGCTAATTTAACCAAAAATGATTTATGTTACTATAATAAAAATTAGTAACTGAGGCCAACTCTCTTAGACATAAAAAAGTATTTCTCACACAGAATTCTTGGAATCACTTTCTTTTTTTAGCTTTATCAGGGAAGATTAATAAAAACTAAATTTTTTCTTAACACTACTGTCATCTTTTCCATGTCTTCATCTTTGGCTTTTATCTATTTTTCTCTTGTGGAGTGCCTATATTGCTGACAACTTTTAGAGACATCTCCCTACTTTTTATGAAAGCAATTTCTTATAAAAGTGATAGTCTATTTCCCAGCTTCCTTTTGGCATCCTTCTCCATCAAGGATAGTTGTCCTGAGAAGTGGGATTCCAACAACCTACCAGAGGTTCTGACACTTAGGTTTGTAATATGTTAGTGAAATGAACTCTACATTCCTGGCATACCTGTTTTCAAGTTCTAACTTCCTCAATCTTCACACTGGCTGAATCCTGCAGAGGGATCTCTTTAAGCAAATTTTATTTTATTCAAGTCTAGTTGATGTGTTGTGTTAATTTCTGCTGTAAGGCAAAATGATTCATTAATACACACACACATATATCCTTTTTTGTATTCTTTTCTTTTATGGTTTATCACAGGGTATTGAATACAGTTCCCTGTGTTATATTGTAGGACCTTGTTATTTATTCACTTTATATATGATAGTTTGCATCTGATAATCCCAAACTCCCAGCCGATACTTTACCCACACTCCCTACCTCTTGGCAACTGCAAATCTATTGTCTATGTATGTGAGTCCATTTTGTAGATAAATTCACTGTGTCATATAAATTTTAGATTCCACATAGAAGGGATATGTGGTATCAGTCTTTCTCTTTCTGACTTCACTAATTAAGATAATATCTAGGTTCATCCATGTTGCTGCAAGTGACATTATTTTATTCTTTTGTATGGTTGAGCAGTATTCCATTGTACGTATGTACCAAATCTTCTTTATCTATTCATCTGTTTATGGACATTTAGGTTATTTTCATGTCTTGGCTTTGGATCTTTAATCTTCCTCCTAGCCACTGTTAGAGCCAAACATTTTACAAAAATTTATCTCCAGAACCAGAAGTGTTTCTAAGATTAACTTTTTATTCTCTAGAATAATTCTTTGTATTTCATCATTTGGATTGATTACCACCAGGGACCATTTGGTACATAAAAACACACCTTCCATTTTTTTTTTTTAATGTGGCACTATTAAAGAACAAACATGAATTGTTCTAACATGTTATAAATTGATGAACTTTTACAGGAATTACTTCCCAGCTTCTATTCTTAACATTATTTTTCATTCTAGCTAAATCTACTTTTTATCAGAGCCCCCACAGAAACTTGCTCACACTTCCTGCTGCTCCCTGGGTCAAATCCTTGACTCCCTATATATATAATCCCATTCTGCAGAAAGCATAGTCCTCCAACATGAGCATAATGAGAGAGAAAATGGTAAATGCCAGTTGCCTAGTTTGTTCTGAACCACAATATGGAATATTGGCTGAAGTAGATGTGTGTTTTTCCTGTTTGAAGTGAAGTGAAGTGAATTCGCTCAATCGTGTCCGACTCTTTGTGACCCCATGGACTGTAGCCCACCAGGCTCCTTAAATTCTAGACTTTCTTTCCATGCGTTGATGTCTACTACATTAGCATAAGCAACACATGTATTCACAACTACGTGATTGGTTACTTAGCACTGACCTAGAACAAAAGATGAGCTGTGTACCTGGCAGGGTGGTAGAGAAGTGGGGACAGAGGTGTTAAGGTGGAAGATTTCTCTTTTTCTTTAAAATATACTAGTTATGTTTTTCCTACATGACCTTTAACAGAAAATCCTCTCAAATTTCTTTGTGAACACTTTCTAAGGAAGAACTGACCAGGCTAGTAGGGTCTTATTTGCTATTTACTTCATTTAGCTGTGCTTTTGTCACCATGATATTACTAGCATAAGGTGGTGATTCTGTTGCCAAGGTAACTGAGATGTTTAACTCTACTTGTTATAATCCCTCCTGAGTTCTTGGCTGTCCTTTCCCCCCCCCCCCCCGAATAAAAAATGAAATCCATTTCTTGTTTCTCCATACTTTCTTTGCTGATTTTTCTCTTTATCAAGGTGGTGTTCTCACTCCCATCCAAGTCTAAATGAACTCTATGTTACCTCATGTATATATCAGTTTATTAACTTCTAATTATAATTGCTTGTCTTGATGCCTCTTGCCTTCATAGATATTTCCCCCAGCTATTATTTCTCACTCAAGAAGAGCTACCATTATTTATATTTAAGGATTTAATAAAAGAAAAATAAAAAGAAATATGGAATAAGAAAAAATGATCATAGTTGAAAGGCAAATCAAGAAGGCAAAAAATCTCAAAAGGCAAAGGACAGGATCAAGAAGGAGGGATGAGTAAGCTCAGCAAATAATGAAGACCAATGATATGCTTGATGAACAGAGGGAGTCAGAACTATTTGAATGTTTAAATCCAATATACTATATATTTTTTTAAAAGTCTACTTCATATTGAATGTTCACCCACATATACGCAGTACATGGTTATTTTACAACTGACAGTGACAATTGTGGTATGTACTTTACTTCAGAATGAAACCAATTCTATGTCTTGGGGATGGTGTTAAATGCCTGACTTTTCCTGATGGCATATGATTATTAAAATATCAACCATTTAAAAAGGAAGAAAACAAGAAATAGAAAAGAAAGTAGAAATGCTCAGAAAGCATTTCCAATAGGGAATGTAAATGGGACTGAAAATATCTGAAGTGAAAATCAAATTTTGCAGATCCATTTTATTTTGAGCATTATTTTCTGTGAGAACAGAATTTATTTTTAAGCAGTCAAATAACAAGAATTTCAAATGTCCTATGAGTTTTCTGATTGAGGTATCTATTTTCTAGTAATGCTGCTTTCTCCCATACCTCTTTCCCAATGGCCCACTCCTAGCTTACTTACCCTTCTATAGTTCCCTTTCATTTAAATCTGGGCTGGCATATGTAACCAAGAGTATACAGTGTAGCTGACCATGTGGCATCTCTGAAACTACATCCTAGATCTCTGTGGCTTCTGCCTGGACTATTTGGAATCTTCAGAGTTACAACCTAGTGTTTTGGTATCCAGTCACTGTGTCTTAGGAACTTCAGGACACATGCAGAAATTGTGTGGGCATCTGCAATGGACAATCCCTCTGAGCAGCCAGATAGCATCAACTACCAGACAAGTGAGTGAGCCTGCTTGGGCTTCTAGCTCTGTCAAGGCCTCAACTTTAGCATAAACTTTACCTAACAGGTGAACAAAACCAACTCAAATAAGTTTAGCAATTCACCAGTCATGAATGGTAAAAACGCACTGCAGTTTAAAGCCACTAATTTTCAAGTGTTTTGTTAGGGGGTGATAGATCATCAAAACAGACCTTAAGATGTCTCCTCACTGCAAACTGTCACTTCTCTCAAGCCGCCAAACTCCACAACTCATTTCAAAGAAAACACGTATTTTAAAAAACCTCAGAATACTGGAAGATACAACTGAACTTTCATGAAAGAGACATTCCAGGATTAAACCACCAATTACTTTAATGCAGATATAAATTGTCATTTTACTAAACTTAACTTTTGTCAAAATGTGTTGGCTTATGTGAAAACACATCTAGATATACAAGAAATCAACTCAAATATTTTGAAGTTGCAAAAGGTTACTTTTAATCATTACACTATCTCTAATGTTCCCATTGCTATCCTAAAATAATAAATCTTATATGTTTTTGCTGTGATGTTGATTGTCAAATAGATATTTTCTGAGCAAATTTTCTTCTTGAGTTTTATGAAGCAGAGTTTTCAGTAGTTCTATTTCCAAGTATGTTTTAAAAATTTATTGTGTTAATTTTATTTTGTTATTTTAGTTTGTATCATCACAAAAATGATATATCTTCATAGAAGAAAGAACAGATTAACAAAAATTACAGATTTGTGTGGGAAAGCATAAATTTTGAGAATGCATACATTAAAGTAAAGGTAAGTTTTCATTCCAATCCCAAGGAAGGCAATGCCAAAAAATGCTCAAACTACCACACATTTACACTCATCACACGTGCTAGTAGAGTAATGCTCAAAATTTCCCAAGCCAGCCTTCAATAATATGTGAACCATGAAATTCCAGATGTTCAAGCTGGATTTAGAAAAGGAAGAGAAACCTGTGGCTCAGATCATGAACTTCTTATTGCCAAAATCAGACTTAAATTGAAGAAAGCAAGGAAAACCACTAGACCATTTAGGTATGACCTAAATCAAATCCCTTATGATTATACAGTGGAAGTGAGAAATAGATTTAAGGGACTAGATCTGATAGATAGAGTGCCTGATGAACTATGGATGGAGGTTCGTGACATTGAACAGGAGACAAGGATCAAGATCATCACCATGGAAAAGAAATGCAAAAAAGCAAATTGGCTGTCTGAGGAGGCCTTACAAATAGCTGTGAAAAGAAGAGAAGTGAAAAGCAAAGGAGAAAAGGAAAGATACAAGCATCTGAATGAATGAGTTCCAAAGAATAGCAAGGAGAGATAATGAAGCCTTCCTCAGTGATCAATGCAAAGAAATAAAGTGAAAACAACAGAATGGCAAAGACTAGAGAATTCTTCAAGAAAATTAGAGGCACCAAAGGAACATTTCATGCAAAAGTGGGCTCAATAAAGAACAGAAATGGTATGGACCTAACAGAAGCAGAAGATATTAAGAAGAGGTGGCAAGAATACACAGACGAACTGTACAAAAAAGATCTTCATGACCAAGATAATCACGATGGTGTGATCACTCACCTAGAGCCAGACATCCTGGAATGTGAAGTCAAGTGGGCCTTAGAAAGCATCACTACGAGCAAAGCTAGTGGAGGTGATGGAATTCCAGCTTAGCTATTTCAAATCCTGAAAGATGATGCTGTGAAAGTGCTGCACTCAATATGCCAACAAATTTGGAAAACTCAGCAGGGGCCACAGGTCTGGAAAATGTCAGTGTTCATTCCAATCTCAAAGAAAGGCAATGCCAAAGAGTGCTCAAACTACCACACAATTGCACTCATCTCACATGCTAGTAAAGGGATGCTCAAAATTCTCCAAGCCAGGCTTCAGAATACGTGAACTGTGAACTTCCATATGTTCAAGCTGGTTTTAGAAAAGGCAGAGGAACCAGAGATCAAATTGCCAACATCCGCTGGATCATCGAAAAAGCAAGAGAGTTCCAGAAAAACACCTATTTCTGCTTTATTGACTATGCCAAAGCCTTTGACTGTGTGGATCACAATCAACTGTGGAAAATTCTGAAAGAGATGGGAATACCAGACCACCTGACCTGCCTCTTGAAAAACCTACATGCAGGTCAGGAAGCAACAGTTAGAACTGGGCATGGAACAACAGACTGGTTCCAAATAAGAAAAGTGGTACTTCAAGGCTGTATATTGTCACTCTGCTCATTTAGCTTATATGCAGAGTACATCATGAGAAACGCTGGGCTGGAAGAGGGATAAGCTGGAGTCAAGATTGTCGGGAGAAATATCAATAACCTCAGATATGCAGATCACACCACCCTTATGGCAGAAAGTGAAGAGGAACCAAAGAACCTCTGGATGAATGTGAAAGAGGAGAGTGAAAAAGTTGGCTTAAAGCTCAACATTCAGAAAACAAAGATCATGGCATTTGGTCCCATCACTTCATGGGAAATAGAAGGGGAAAGAGTGGAAACAGTGTCAGACTTCATTTTGAGGGGGCTCCAAAATCACTGCAGATTGTGACTGCAGCCATAAAATTAAAAGACGCTTACTCCTTGAAAGAAAAGCTATGACAAAATTAGACAGCATATTAAAAACAGAGACATTACTTTGATAACAAAGGTCCATCTAGTCAAGGCTATTGTTTTTCCAGTAGTTGTGTATGGATGTGAGAGTTGGACTATAAAGAAAGCTGAGTGCTGAAGAATTGATGCTTTAGAACTGTGGTGTTGGAAAAGACTTTTGAGAGTCCCTTGGACTCCAAGGAGATTCAACCAGTTCATCCTAAAGGAAATCAGTCCGGAATATTCACTGGAAGGACTGATTCTGAAGCTGAAACTCCAATACTTTGGCCACCTGATGTGAAGAGCTGACTCATTGGAAAAAACCCTGATGCTGGGAAAGATTGAAGGCAGGAGGAGAAGGAGACAACAGAGGACGAGATGGTTGAATAACATCACCAATCCAATGGACATGACTTTGAGTAAACTCCGAGAGTTGGTGATGGACAGCATGGTGTGGCCTGCTGCAGTCTGTGGGGTCACAAAGAGTCAGACACATCTGAGCGACTGAACCTAACTGAACTGAACTGATGCATTAAATATTATGCATTTTTATAGAAAGTCTGATTCTACCGATAGTTTGTTATACCTGTGTGCTTTTAATCATTGTGAACGCTTTTTTCTGGCATTATACTATAATATTATAATTAGTAATTTCATATTTCATTTTGTACATATAGGACAATATATTCAGTAATTTCTATTTATTTTTTAATCACAAAATAGGTTTGAAGTTATCATTTTTTTTTATTTTCAAACTGATTCCATACACAAATTTAAATAATTAGCTAGAATACTTATATTTAGGAGTAATTCTTTTATGGCTAGTCAGCCTCTATCCTTATTTAAGGAAAGCACTTGAATATATATACCTGTTTACTTAGATATAAATGCACTTATTCTCTTTTGTCTGTTCTAAGAACATTCACACTATTAATGAGTACAGGAATTACAAAGGCATGTTCTGTCTCTCGTACTCAATCAAAACAAAGAAGAAATGTATTGCATTTATTCAATAGAAATAAATGGCAGAGAAGAGGAAGATAACTGAATTGGTGTATTACAAAGTCTTTTAGAATAAGAAATTAACATTTAATTGCATATGTATTTTACTTTTAGTATGCTAGAGAAATACTGAATTGAAATTTATATCTCAAAAGGTCTGTAGGAATAGGAATTGAGTCATTTACTAAATTATTAAATTGTACTTTAAGTGTCATTAGCTTAAAAGTTTATTATTGGATTAGTCTATGCTATCACAGGATTCTTTCTATATTTAATATTCTTTTCAGACTCTTCCACAATTTCTGAAGGTTATAAAGGGCTTAAGAATGACATCATAAGAGGACATTTATTTTGTTTTTTTTTTTTCTTTTCTTTCTTCTTCTTTTTTTTTTACACAGTCCTGAACTACAGACAAAGTAGGGAAGATATTTCAGTATTTCACAAGTCTACATTACAGTAATTTTTTTCTGTGTAACTCCTCTGTGAAATTAGAACATAAGTTCTAAGTGTTCTTGCTTTTAGATAGGAGGGTGTTCATTTTATGTTTTTAATTAGATTATTTACTTCAACTATATTTATGGGCTTCCCTGGTGGCTCAGGGTTAAAGTATCTGCCTGCAATGCAGGAGACCTGGGTTCGATCCCTGGGTCAGGAAGATCCCCTCGAGAAAGAAATGGCAACCCACTCCAGTATTCTTGCCTGGAGAATCCCATGCATGGAGGAGCCTGGTGGGCTACAGTCCACAGGGTCGCAAAGAGTCGGACATAACTGAGCGACTTCACTTTCACTTTCTACGGTTCTTTTATTTGTAGAGAAAATTTAGCTTTACTGGAGAGGAAACAGTCTAGATTTCTAGTCACTCTGTTGATATCTCTGCATACAAAGAATATTGACGACTGTTTATCAGAATTTTCCTCTTGAATCAGGAAAAGCTGCATAGCTCTTCTTTAATGTCCCATAGGTATTTACTTTCAGAATACTTTAAGTTGAACTGTTTCCCTCAAAATGTGCCATTCTCCTTTATTTCTCATATTGCTGAACGATGTGCTGAAGTAGCTTAGTCATGTCCTACTCTTCTCAACTCCAGGCCCTTCTGTACATGGAATTTTCCAGGCAAGAATACTGGAGCCGGTTGCCATTTCCTTCCAACTTCAGAGGATTTTTCCAACCTAGGGATTGAACCTGTGTCTCCTGCATTGGCAGGCGAATTCTCTACAGCTGAGCCACATGAGAAGCCCTTGGTGGATGATACTAGTCACTTAATTAAAGATCTGGGGTCTTTCTACGTACATTTATATTACTTCACTAGCTTTTACACTGATATTCCTGTTTCCTGTCTAGTTACATTCATTCTACTATTGTAAAATATTTCTAAAATTAAAATTCATTCCTTGTTTAAAAGTACTTAATGGTGCCCTGATATTCAGAAGTTACAGTACAAAATCTTTAACTTAACATATACGAAGGGCTTTCACTGCATGATTTTTGCCTAAAATTTATCTCTTCTCCTCTTCATGTACACTTGGGTTAGTTTAAATTGTGTTTAGCTGCTAGTAATACAAACTCAAAAATGGATTTGTAAAGCAAATATCACTTTACTTCTCACAAGAAAAAACAAACCCAACTACCCTGTGTCCCAGGGAGCAGAATAGAGAAGGGGTGAAACAGAGTGTACCCCTTTCCTTAAGAATTCTTCCAGAGGACATAAAACTGATCTTCACTTGCATATCTTTGGCAAAAACTTAGTCTTTTAACCTTACTTATATTTAAAGAAGAACTAGATATTCTCATGATTAAGAGTCAAAGAATATAGATAGAGGAATAAAGAAAAATAGTATTTGATAGGCACTAGAAGTTTTCTACAGCATGTCTAACCAAGATAGATATGATGATTTACTTTCTGAACATCTGATGTTTCGTGGAGATTCATTATACTCTATATAGATGTTATTTCTTCTTCATGCAGCTAAATTCTATTCATTCTTCAGAGTCATCTGAGGTCTCTCCAAGAAATTTTCTGTGAAACTCAGTTTTATTTACTATTAACAATATAGTACTCTACTTATGGTGCTTCCCAGGTGGCACTAATGATAAAGAACCTGCCTGCCAATGCAGGAGGCATAAGAGACAAGAGATGTCGGTTACATCCCTAGGTCAGAAAGATCCCCTGGAGGAGAGCATGGCAACCCACTCTAGTATTCTTTCATGGAGAATCCCATGAACAGTGGAGTCTGGCAGGCTATAGTCCATAGGGTCCCAAACAGCTGGACACAACTAAAGGAACTTAGCACACATGCCTGCACACACTGTACTTATACTTTTATTATTATAACTTCTTACTCTAAATATTTTATATATCATTTAATTTTTAGTAGACAAATATGGGGTTTCTCAGGCGGTGCTAGTGGTAAAGAATCCACCTGTCAATGTAGGAGACTCAAGAGACATGGATTTGATCCCTAGTTTGGGAAGACCCCCTGGAGTAGGAAACACAAACCCACACCAGTATTCTTGGCTTGAGAATCCCATGGGCAGAGGAGCCTGGAAGGCTATAGTCTATGGAACCATGAAGAATCAAACACAAATGAGTGACTGAGCACAGAAGGGCACATACAAATATGAACTTTAAAAAAAATCATAGTTTCTTTTAGCAAATTTTATACTTTTATACATTTAAGCCCCAAATCAAGACCTTTTTGGAATTATATAAATATAATTGCACTCATCTCACACACTAGTAAAGTAATGCTCAAAACTTTCCAAGTCAGGCTTCAGCAATACTCGAACCATCAATTTCCAGATGTTCAAGCTGGTTTTAGGAAAGGCAGAGGAACCAGAGATAAAATTGCTAACATCTGCTGGATCACTAAAAAAGCAAGAGAGTTCCAGAAAAACATCTATTTCTGCTTTTTTGACTATGCCAAAGCCTTCGACTGTGTGAATCACAATAAAATGTGGAAAATTCTGAAAGAGATGGGAATACTAGACCACCTGAATTCTGAAAAAGATGGGAATACCAGACCACCTGACCTGCCTCTTGAGAAACCTATAAGAAGGTCAAGAAGCAACAGTTAGAACTGGGCATGGAACAACAGACTGGTTCCAAATAGGAAAAGGAATACATCAAGGCTGTATATTGTCACTCTGCTTATTTAACTTATGCAGAGTACATCATGAGAAACGCTGGGCTGGAAGAAGCACAAGCTGGAATCAAGATTGCTGGGAGAAATATCAATAACCTCAGATATGCAGATGACACCACCCTTATGGCAGAAAGTGAAGAGGAGCTAAAAAGCCTCTTGTTGAAAGTGAGAGAGGAGAGTGAAAAAGTTGGCTTAAATCTCAACATTCAGAAAACTAAGATCATTGCATCTGGTCCCATCACTTCACAGCAAATAGATGGGGAAAGAGTGGAAACAGTGTCAGACTTTATTTTTTGGGGCTCCTAAATCACTGTAGTTGGTAATTGCAGTCATGAAATTAAAAGATGCTTATTCTATGGAAGGAAAGTTATGACCAACCTAGACAGCATTCAAAAGCAGAGGCGTTACTTTGCCAACAAAGGTCTGTCTAGTCAATGCTATGGTTTTTCCTGTGGTCATGTATGGATGTGAGAGTTGGACTGTGAAGAAGGCTGAGCACCAAAGAACTGATGCTTTTGAACTGTGGTACTGGAGAAGACTCTTGAGGGTCCCTTGGACTGCAAGGAGATCGAACCAGTCCATCCTAAAAGAGTCTTGGGTGTTCATTGAAAGGACTGATGCTGAGGTTGAAACTCCAACACTTTGGCCACCTAATGTGAAATGTTGACTCATTGGAAAAGATTCTGATGCTGGAAGGGATTGGGGGCAGGAGGGGAATGGGACGACAGAGGATGAGATGGCTGGATGGCATCACCGACGCTATGCACATGAGTTTGGTGATGGACAGGGAGGCCTGCTCTGCTGCGATTCATGGGGTCACAGAGAGTCAGACACGACTGAGCAACTGAACTGAACTGAAGGATATATGGGATATCAGGAAAAGTTGATGAGGAGGGAATTTTTTCACTTTAACATGAATCTGAGGAAAGACAATAAAGTAAATCTGGTATGCAATCTTTTACTTCTTGCTAGATTTTATAAAATAGCATCTAAGGGGAAAATAAAAGCATTTTAACTGTAAGTTTAATGTTTTATATATAAAATAACTTCTAAAATCTTTTCTGTTTCATCTTCCTTTTTCATTTAGAAATTGTGACATGAAAAGATTAAAATCCTTGAATTCCCTTTTCTAAGTTAAAATGTATGGAAAACATAAAAACCTTAAAGAATAAGTATTTATAGATATTGAGCAATTTACATATACAATTTATTTAGATTCTTAAGTCCAATTGAAAAGAAATAAATGAGTATTTTTACATTCATAGTATATCTTCCTAGAGAGAAAGCTTTTAGGCTGCCACTGACAATCACCCACAAAATGGAGGATGCTGGCTGACCCTAAGAAAGAGAGTCATTGGGTCAGATACAAAGCAATAAATGTAAAGAGAAAAGCAGAGTGTTTATAAAAGAAAAATGGGAGCTGTATAGAAGCAACTTTGGTAGTATAGAACAGGAATGTGATCCTGTCCCAAATCTGTTACATTTAAATGGTTGCAAAAAAAAGTTTGAACTAAACTCTCAAATAAGAAAGAGAGAAAAGACCACTTGAACAAAGGAAATATTAAATTTTTCTTACAAAATAAAAATGCTATTATCATAAAAATACATGTCTACATGACACTTGGTCTTAGGATGATCACTAATAATTGTATTTGAGAATTACTTCTTTCATGTATAATACTGGAGTAATGTTCAAATATTTAAACACATGAAAAATTGATCAAACCTAAATCATTGGTCACTGAAGAGTTTTCCAAATTTGCTGGCATATTGAGTGCAGGACTTTCACAGCATCATCTTCCAGGATTTGAAATAGCTCAACTGGAATTCCATCACCTCCACTAGTTTTGAACACAGTGATGCTTCCTAACACTCACTTGGTTTCACATTCCAGGATATCTGGCCCTAGCTGAGTGATCACACCATTGTGATTATCTGGGTCGTGAAGATATTTTTTGTACAGTTCTTCTGTGTATTCTTAACATCTCTTCTTAATATCTTCTGCTTCTGTTAGGTCCTTACCATTTCTGTCCTTTATTGAGCCCATCTTTGCATGAAATGTTCCCTTGGTATCTCTAATTTTCTTGGAGAGATCTCTAGTCTTTCCCATTCTATTGTTTTCCTCTATTTCTTTGCATTGATCACTGAGGAAGGCTTTCTTATCTCTCCTTGCTATTCTTTGGAACTCTGCATTCAAATGGGTATATCTTTACTTTCCTCCTTTGCCTTTCCCTGCCCTTCTTCTCACAGCTATTTGTAAGGCATACTCAGACAGCCATTTTGCTTTTTTTCGTTTCTTTTTCTTAAGGATGGTCTTTATTCCTTTCTTCTGTACAATGTCATGAACCTCCATCCACAGTTCATCAGGCACTCTGTCTATAAGATCTAGCCCCTTCAGTCTATTTCTCACTTCCACTCCATAAGGGATTTGATGTAAGTCATACCTGAGTGGTCTAGTGGTTTTCTCCACTTTCTTCAATTTCAGTCTGAATTTGGCAATGTGAAGTTCATGATCTGAGCCACAGTCAGCTCCTGGTCTTGTTTTTGTTGACTGTATAGAGCATCTCCATCTTTGGCTGCAAAGAATATAATCAGTCAGATTTCAGTGTTGACCATCTGGTGACGTCCACGTGTAGAGTCTTCTTTTGTATTGTTGGAAGAGGTGGTTAGCTATGACCAGTGTGTTCTCTTGGAAGAACTCTATTAGCCTTTGCCCTGCTTCATTCTGTATTCCAAGGCCAAATTTGCCTGTTATTCCAGGTGTTTCTTGACTTCTTACTTTTGCATTCCAATACCCTATAATGAAAAGGACATCATTTTTGGGTGTTAGTACTAGAAGGTCTTGTAAGTCTTCATCCAAATGTTCAACTTCAGCTTCTTCAGAGTTATTTGTTGGGACATAGACTTGGATTACCATGATATTGAATGGTTTGCCTTGGAAACGAATAGAGATCATTCTGTCATTTTTGAGATTGCATCCAAGTACTGCATTTCGGACTCTTTGTTGACTATGATGGCTAATCCATTTATTCTAAGGGATTCCTGCCCACAGTAGTAGATATAATGGTCATCTGAGTTAAATTCACCCATTCCAGTCCATCTTATGTCGCTGTTTCCTAGAATGTCAATGTTCACTCTTGTCATCTCCTGTGTGACCACTTCCAATATGCCTTGATTCATGGACTTAACATTCCAGGATCCAATGCAATACTGCTCTTTACAGTATCAAACTGTGCTTCTATCACCAGTCCCATCCACAGCTAGGTATGGTTATTGCTTTGGCTCCATCCCTTCATTCTTTCTGGAATTATTTCTCCACTGATCTCCAGTAGCATATTGGGCACCACCGGCTTGGGGAGTTCATCTTTCAGTGTCCTATCTTTTTTCCTTTTCATACTGTTCATGGGGTTCTCAAGGCAAGAATACAGAAGTGGTTCCCATTCCCTTCTCCAGTGGACCATATTCTGTCGGTGTTCTGTCTGGAAAAGGTCAGTTTTCATTCCAATCCCAAAGAAAGGCAATGCCAAAGAATACTCAAACTAATGCACATTGCACTCATCTCACACACTAGTTAAGTGATGCTCAAAATTCTCCAAGCCAGGCTTAAGCCATATGTGAACCATTAACTTCCAGATGTTCAAACTGGTTTTAGAAAAGGCAGAGGAACAAGAGATCAAATTGCCAACTCTCACTGGATCATCGTAAAGCAAGAGAGTTCCAGAAAAAAACATCTATTTCTACTTTATTGACTATGCCAAAGTCTTTGACTGTGTGGATCACAATAAACTGTGGAAAATTCTGAAACAGATGGGAATACCTGAGCACCTGACCTGCCTCTTGAGAAACCTACATGCAGGTCAGGAAGCAACAGTTAGAACTGGACATGGAACAACAGACTGGTTCCAATAGGAAAAGAAGTATGTCAAGGCTGTATATCATCACCTTGCTTATTTAACTTCTATGCAGAGTACATCATGAGAAATGCTGGGCTGGAAGAAGCACAAGCTAGAATCAAAATTGCCAAGAGAAACAGCAATAACCTCAGATATGCAGATAACACCACCCTTATGGCAGAAAGTGGAGAAGAACTATAGAGCCTCTGGTTGAAAGTGAAAGAGGAGAGTGAAAAAGTTGGCTTAAAGCTCAACATTCAGAAAACTAAGATCATGACATCTGGTCCCATCACTTCATGGCAAATAGATGGGCAAACTATGGAAAGAATGAGAGACTTTATTTTTGGGGGCTCCAGAATCACTGCAGATGGTGATTGCAGCCATGAAATTAAAAGACGCTTGCTCCTTGGAAGGAAAGTTATGACCATCATAGACGGCATATAAAAAAGCAGAGACATTACTTTGCCAGCAAAGGTCTGTCCAGTCAAGGCTATGGTTTTTCCAGTGGTCACGTATTAATGTGAGAGCTGGACCATAAAGAAAGCTGAGCACCGAAGAATTGATGCTTTTGAACTGTGGTATTGGAGAAGACTCTTGAGAGTCTTTAGACTGCAAGGAGATCCAATGACTCCATCCTAAAGGAAATCAGTCCTGGGTGTTTATTGGAAGGACTGATAATGAAGCTGAAACTCCAATACTTTGACCACCTGATGCAAATAGCTGACTGATTGGAAAAGTCCCTTATATTGGGCAAAACTGAGGGCAAGAGAAGAAGGGGATGACAGAGATGAGATGGTTGGATGGAATCACTGACTCAGTTGATATGGGTTTGGGTGGACTCCGGGAGTTTGTGACGGACAGAAAAGCCTGGTTTGTTGCAGTTCATGGGGGTTGCAAAGAGTCGGACACGACTGAGTGACTGAACTGAACTGAAACACAATAGGCCAATTTTAGTTAAGTTCAGATCAGTTCAGTCGCTCAGTCATGTCCGACTCTTTCCGATCCCATAAATTGCAGCACGCCAGGCTTCCCTGTCCATCACCATCTCCCGGAGTTCACTCAGACTCACGTCCATCGAGTCAGTGATGCCATCCAGTCATCTCATCCTCGGTCGTCTCCTTCTTCTCCTGCCCCAAATCCCTCCCAGCATCAGAGTCTTTTCCAATGAGTCAACTCTTCACATGAGGTGGCCAAAGTACTGGAGTCTCAGCTTTAGCATTATTCCTTCCAAAGAAATCCCAGGGTTGATCTCCTTCAGAATGGACTGGTTGGATCTCCTTGCAGTCCAAGGGACTCTCAAGAGTCTTCTCCAACACCACAGTTCAAAAGCATCAATTCTTCAGTGCTCAGCCTTCTTCACAGTCCAACACTCACATCCATACATGACCACAGGAAAAACCATAGCCTTGACTAGACGGACCTTAGTCGGCAAAGTAATGTCTCTGCTTTTGAGTATGCCATCTAGGTTAGTCATAACTTTTCTTCCACGGAGTAAACTGTTTTAATTTCATGGCTGCAATCACCATCTGCAGTGATTTTGGAGCCCCCCAAAATAAAGTCTGACACTGTTTCCACTGTTTAGCCATTCATTTCCCGTGAAGTGATGGGACCAGATGCCATGATCTTGGTTTTCTGAATGTTTAGCTTTAAGCCAACTTTTTCACTCTCCTCTTTCACTTTCATCAAAAGGCTTTTCAGTTCCTCTTCACTTTCTGCCATAAGGGTGGTGTCATCTGCATATCTGAGGTTATTGATATTTCTCCTGGCAATCTTGATTCCAGCTTGTGTTTCTTCCATTTCAGCATTTCTCATGATGTACTTTGTATATACGTTAAATAAGCAGGGTGACAATATACAGCCTTGATGTACTCCGTTTCCTATTTGGAACCAGTCTGTTGTTCCATGTCCAGTTCTAACTGTTGCTTCCTGACCTGCATACAGATTTCTCAAGAGGCAGGTCAGGTGGTCTGGTATTCCCATCTCTTGAAGGATTTTCCACAGTTTATTGTGATACACACTGTCAAAGGCTTTGGCATAGTCAATAAAGCAGAAATAGATGTTTTCTGAAACTCTCTTGCTTTTTCGATGATCCAACTTATGTTGGCAATTTGATCTCTGGTTCCTCTGCTTTTCTAAAACCAGCTTGAATATCTGGAAGTTCATGGTTCACATATTGTTGAAGCCTGGCTTGGAGAATTTTGAGCATCGCTTAACTAGCGTGCGACATGACTGCAATTGTGCGGTACTTTGAGCATTCTTTGGCATTGCCTTCCTTTGGGATTGGAATGAAAACTGACATTTTCCAGTCCTGCGGCTACTGCTGAGTTTTCCAATCTTGCTGGTATATTGAGTGCAGCACTATCACAGCATCATCTTTTAGGATTTGAAATAGCTCAGCTGGAATTCCATCACCTCCACTAGCTTTGCTCGTAGTGATGCTTTCTAAGGCCCGCTTGACTTCACATTCCAAGATGTCTGGCTCTAGATTAGTGATCACATCATGATTATCTTGGTCATGAAGATCTTTTTTGTACAGTTCTTCTGTGTATTCTTGCCACCTCTTCTTAATATCTTCTGCTTCTGTTAGGTCCATACCATTTCTGTCTTTATCGAGCCCATCTTTGCGTGAAATGTTCCCTTGGTATCTATAATTTTCTTGAAAAGATCTCTAGTCTTTCCCATTCTGTTGTTTTCCTCTATTTCTTTGCATTGATCACCAAAGAAGGCTTTCTTATCTCTTCTTGTTATTCTTTGGAACTCTACATTCAGATGCTTATATCTTTCCTTTTCTCCTTTCTCCTTTTCTTTTCACAGCTATTTGTAAGGCCTCCTCAGATAGCCACTTTGCTTTTTTGCATTCTTTTCATGGGGATGGTCTTGATCCCTGTCTCCTGTACAATGTCATGAACCTCATTCCATAGTTCATCAGGCACTCTATCTATCAGATCTAGTCCCTTCAATCTATTTATCACTTCCACTGTATAATCATAAGGGATTTGACTTAGGTCAGACCTAAATGGTTTAGCAGTTTTCCCTACTTTTTTAAGTCTGAATTTGGTAATAAGGTGTTCATGATCTGAGCCACAGTCTGCTCCCGGTCTTGTTTTTGCTGACTGTATAGAGCTTCTCCATCTTTGGCTGCAAAGAATATAATCAATCTGATTTCGGTGTTATCATCTGGTGATGTCCATGTGTAGAGTCTTCTCTTGTGTTGTTTGAAGAGGGTGTTTGCTACGACCAGTGCATTTTCTTGGCAAAACTCTTTTAGACTTGCCCTGCTTCATTCCTCATTCCAAGGCCAATTTTAAGGTTTACTTAAAACTGAATTTTAAGGAATCTCCACACTGTTCTCCACAGTGGCTGTACTAGTTTGCATTTAAAAAATTGCAAATAGAACTACCTTATGACCCAGCAATCCCACTGCTGGGCATACACACCAAGGAAACCAGGATTGAAAGAGACACATGTACCCCAATGTTCATTGCAGCACTGTTTATAATAGCCAGGACATGGAAACAACCTAGATGTCCATCAGCAGATGAATGGATAAGAAAGCTGTGGTACATATACACAATGGAGTATTACTCAGCCGTTAAAAAGAATTCATTTGAATCAGTTCTGATGAGATGGATGAAACTGGAGCGATTATACAGAGTGAAGTAAGCCAGAAAGAAAAACACCAATACAGTATACTAACACATATATATGGAATTTAGGAAGATGGCAATGACGACCCTGTATGCAAGACAGGAAAAAAGACACAGATGTGTATAACGGACTTTTGAACTCAGAGGGAGAGGGAAAGGGTGGGATGATTTGGGAGAATGGCATTCTAACATGTATACTATCATGTAAGAATTGAATCGCCAGTCTATGTCTGACGCAGGATACAGCATGCTTGGGGCTGGTGCATGGGGATGCCCCAGAGAGATGTTATGGGGAGGGAGGTGGGAGGGGGTTCATGTTTGGGAACACATGTAAGAATTAAAGATTTTAAAATTTAAAAAATAAATAAATAAATAAATAAAATAAAATTTAAAAAAAAAAAACCCTGAATTTTAGTGGGTAGAAAAATATGTGTAAACAAACATCAAAATAAAGTATTTCAAAGGGAACAGTCTCATGACTTTAGAGATTAAGCATTTTTGTAGTATTTTGTATGTTCTTTTATATAAGCAATATTTGAAGAGTATGTCAATAATAATCATTCTGCATGTGTGCCTGAAGTCTCTTAGCCATGTGCAACTGTTTTTGACCCCATGGACTGTAGCCCGCCTGGCTCCACTGTTCATTGGGATTCTCCAGACAAGAATTCTGGAATAGGTTGCCATGCCCTTCTTCCTGACCCAGGAATCATACCCATGTCTCTTATGTCTCCTTCAATGGCAGACAAGTTCTTTACCACTAGCGCCACCTGGGAAGGTCAATAATCATTCTAACTTACTGATCAAAGTTGCCTTATGTCAAGGCTATGGTTTTTCCTGTGGTCATGTATAGATGTGAGAGTTGGACTGTGAAGAAGGCTGAGTGCCAAAGAATTGATGTGTTTGAACTGTGGTGTTGGAGAAGACTCTTGAGAGTCCCTTGGACTGCAAGGAAATCCAACCAGTCCATTCTGAAGGAGATCAACCCTGGGATTTCTTTGAAAGAAATGATGCTAAAGCTGAAGCTCCAGCACTTTGGAAACCTCATGAGAAGAGTTGACTCATTGGAAAAGACTCTGATGCTGGGAGAGA
Source organism: Ovis canadensis (assembly GCF_042477335.2). Lineage (NCBI taxonomy): Eukaryota > Metazoa > Chordata > Mammalia > Artiodactyla > Bovidae > Ovis > Ovis canadensis. The sequence goes on from NC_091250.1 coordinate 69,176,797, forward strand.
TTGGGGGCAGGAGGAGAAGGGGACGACCAAGGATGAGATGGCTGGATGGCATCACTGACTTGATGGACGTGAGTGTGAGTGAACTCCAGGAGATGGTGATGGACAGGGAGGCCTGGCGTCCTGTGATTCATGGGGTCGCAAAGAGTCGGACACGACTGAGCGACTGAGCTAAGATCCCGGGGTGTATTGTGAGATGAGGATGTTGCGGATTGAGGGCTGTGAATTGGACTGTCTCTGCTCATTTAGGTTCTACTGCTTTATATGTATGTGACTTTAAGGAAATTTTTCAACTCTAAGTATTTCAACCAGAACAGCTCTAACTAGTTAAAGTTACCATATGTAACAGAATACTATATTTTTACAGAATATATATTTTCTAAGTTTTGCTATAATTTAGATTTCCCTTAGTTTACTTTCTAAAATAGTGATTTGTCTCAGCGATATATTCCCTGTCACTGCCCACACCAAAAATCATTGATTATAATCTAGTATTGAGGACACTGAATATTTGCAAACTTTATCGACATTTATTCCAACTTTTTAAAGATTTTGGGGGTAAATTCAATGTCTCCAATCTGGCAACTATCTCTAACAGCATATTAAAGGGTCTATAGCTACTATATAAGAAGGTTTCATAATACAGCTTTAAGATTTTGAAAATGCCAGGACAAACCAAGATGACTTCTGAAATTCAAATACAAACAAATTGATGCATCTTAGATAAGACATTTGCCAAAGAGCACACTGTTTTCCTTCTACACTTCTACACCTCTATGAATAGCTCCTTTATTGAAATATCTTGAAATTATCTTCATTTGGCTATATCATTTATTATCTGCTGTAACCTCATTGATTCACTAAATAGTACCAAAAATGGCCCCATGCAACAAATTATGAACATGGAAATATGACTTAGTTTTCTCACATATTCAGGCTGTCTTGGGATAACCTCATTGTTGAGGAAATGTGACACATGTAGTCCCTGACATGCAGTTCCATCATAATTATTCAAATCATTTCTGATGTTATATAGAATGAAATGCAAGAGTAGGGCAAGGTGGTAAGAATTTAAATGAGTGACAATTAGGTGCCATGGTAACGAGGATAAATACAAAGTTGGATAGGCATTTGGCTTCTTCTGACATTCCCAGAGAGCAAGTATAGGAGAAAAGAAAATGGAAAAGTTATGAAGGTACAAATTGCAATCTGTGTCAAGAGCCAGAAGGCCTCCACAGCTTTGCAGGAGTTTCTATTCACCTGTAATCATCAGGCTGTTTAGCTAAGGACAAATTGCTCAGCCATGCCTGACTCTTGTGACCCCATGTACTAAAGCCCATCAGCCTCCTCCATCCCTGGAATTTTCCAGGCAAGAATACTGGAGTGGGTTGCCATTTCCTCTCCAGGGGATCTTCCTGACCCAGGGATCACACCTGTGTCTCATGTCTCCTGCATTGGCAGGCAGATTCTTTACCACTGCACAACCTGGGAAGCCCAAAGACCAAGTCAGTATCTAATTATAAGGGTAGAAAAGTTGCTACTTCTATTAAAGACTAAATTCTACCAAATCTCTTATGCTAAGTTGGTGATTGGCTATCTATGGCTCTCAGGCTACCACCTCTTTCATGTAAATTTTTATTAGAACAGTCACAACATTGTTTGACATGATGACAGTTTCAGAGTTGAAAGAGTTACATTGTTCCTACAGAGATTGTGTGATCCACAATATGTAAAATATTTGTTATCTTGCCCTTTAAAGAAAATCTTTGTGAACTCCTATACCACAGGAATGACCCTGAAATATGGGATGGAATCTTTGAGCAAGTATTGTCTGAGAAAAGCTAACTTTCAATATGTGTGATTTATCATGACCTGTGAAGGTAATATCACTCCCACTTTTCAGAAAACTGTCCTTTTTCTATATAAGAAATTTAGGATAGGGAAGCAGTTTTCTTATAAGCACCTCTACTACCTGTCATATAACAACAAAACTTAGGTAATCCTGAAAGAGAAGTACAGGGAGACAATGACAACAAGCTTAACACTTACAAAAATAAACCTAAAAGAACATTTCAATTTGCATTAGTATGATCTTGAAGAGCATGTGAAGAAATGGGATTTAGATAAAAGTGTAAAATATAATATTCAGTTTGGACAAATTCACTGGCATGGATGTGCTTATCCAGGTTTGGGGATTTCAGGTGTTGGTTTGATCTAGAGTGCAGTTAAAAGTCTATTAGGTTACCTAATTAAAGACAGGACTCAGCAGTGACCTTTAGTCAATAAAACCAGACTTTTGGAACTTCTCTTATATACTCTAGAGAAAGGAGTTTCAAGGCTCAATAGATAAAAATGTTAGAATTAATTTGTTCTGAGCAAGCTAACCAGCCTTTTGATAATCATAACTCCAAGAGGGCCCAGAGCCTATACCGTTCAACAAGGCATTTATAAAGTATTGACCTGGAACAATCAGCTTTTTTGAAGAATTCCATCGTGTCTAATATCTAGAACAGTATAGGAATTGAAGAAATTAATGACAATATAAAGGAAGATGATTTCTAACAAACACATTCTTATTTAAATTGCTGATATAACCTGTGAAACTGAGGCACAGAAAAGTAGGGGAACTTGCCCAGATTTATCCTGCTGACTTATAAAAAAAGGAGGAGCTTAATTTTAGTGGTTTCAAACCAGAATTCTTGTTTGTAACAAATACACACTATCACCCTTCAGACAATGAGAAAGTTAGTCAATGGAAATGGAAAGTTAGTGTCTGAGGCAGATTTAAAAAAAAAAAAAAAACAAACAAACAAAACAAAACAAAACACCCACAGAATTATTTCCCTTAAAGGTGTCAAGTTTTCTGGTGGGGGAGAGATGATGTGTTCTCATTATAAGCAAGAATGAAATGTGAAAGAGATAATTAGGAATTTCAGAGAGTTAACAAGCTATACCGGAGAAGGAAATAGCCACCCACTCCAGTCTTCTTGCCTGGAGAATTCCATGGACAGAGAAGCCTGGCTGACTGTAGTCCATAGGGTTGCAAAGAGTCAGACATGACTAAGCGAATAACACTACCACTAACATACTATTTGACAAAAAAAAAAAAAAAAAAAGAAGATAAACTTGTAAATCAGTGTTTTTGAAAGGAGAAAAAGTTTCTGGTTTCATTGTCATATTAAGAATCAGTTTGCTTACTTGGACACTTTCAGCAGAATACTGTCAAAAGTGTCATTTCTTTGAATCATACACATTTCTATGAAATGCCAGTTGCATCATGCATATGGAAAATTGAGGATGCTGATAACTATTAATAAATAAGAAATCAAGAATTTTAGTATAAGAAATAAAGTACTTATATTTACGTCTAAGCTATGAAGTTTAGGGACTGAACTTTAGCTGTGGAGTTCCATGTAGAGTGTAAAGTTTATCTGTTTATAACTTTAGGTAATGAGTTTTGCTACCTAAGGGTGGGAATAAATTCTGTAAAGGGACTAAAAATTCTGACACTTTTCTTTATGATTTCCAAGAGTAATGGTCAGAGAGTAATCCAAGAGAGACATGTGACCTCCATTTTCCTTGGACTGAGCTTAGATGAATAGAGGAAAAAACAGAAATGACTTTTTTGTCTTAGTGACTTTTGTCTTCATCTTAGAGAGCAGAATTACAGCAAGGATTTTGGATTACCATGATTGGTCATTGCAACAGGGCCTGAGCACACATTAACTTTGAATTAAAAGAGAAATTAGAACTATATTTAGTTTGTAATGCACTATGTAATATCTAAAAAATGAAATTGCATGCTAATATTTGAAAGTAACCAGAAAAGCTATGGATCAGCCCAAGCATTAGTCAAAGCAGGAAAGGATGTTTTAACTGTTCTGGTTTAAAAGGACAATGGTGATTAAAAAATAAAAAAGAAGCGTTGCTCTTGATTTACACCTTTTGAAGTCCAGTGCCTAACTAAACTATAAAGAAAGTTACCAGATGGAAAGCTTCAGCTGCATGGTTGCCTGAAATCCTCTTAGGAAGTTCCTGAGTTATCATATTTTATTCTTAGAACAAGTCATTTTCTAAAGAAATTAAGACTCATCATAGTTAATTTACTCTCTCCATGGGTGACAGAGCTTATCAAACATAAAGCAAGAATTTTGTGCAGGTTTCCCTGATTCAGCAAGCCATTGCTCTATCTTCTACTACTGCCTGATTAACATGTAATCATCAATCTCAATCCTTGAAGTCACAGACCTCTTGGTTACCTTAACTGTCAATGGAAGCAGTTGAAATAACAGTCTGATGAATGGCACACTGACACTTAGGTATGAGTTCAATCATTTCAATTAGTCAAAAGAGGTAATAAAATACAAAACCTTGCTCTTAGATTATGTTTAACCTTTATAAACAGACACTATGTAACATATATCTGACCACATTATTTAGACTATGTTTGATTCTATACATTTTTAGTTATATGCACATTTCTATGCAGAACCAATTGTGTCAGACATGCAAGCCTCAAGGAAAGCATGTGGTATTTTAAGAGAAAAGTGTGTTTAAAGTAAAGAGACAGTGTTAAATTATGTATATGAACACCATAAGGATGGCTTGTATATAACAACTGTTGTCATATTCTTAGCATGTGTATCACAAAATAATCACTTTCAAAATATATGAATAAAAAGAGTCATTTTGAAGTGTATAGCAATTTTTGCCAATTAAGTCCTATGTGGTGCATTAATTATTAAACAACTATTTTACTCTTTCCCCTGGAGAAGGAACTGGCAACCCACTCCACTGTTCTTACCTGGGAAATGCCATGGACAGAGGAGCTTGGTGGGCCAAGGTTCGTAGAGTCGCAAAGGTTTGGACATGACTGAGCAACTAACACTTACTTTTTTATTTTACTCTCTTCTTAACTACTTTGTTACAGTTTTACATTTTGGTTAACTTACTGTACCATATGCACACTTTTTTTTGCCATATAACTGGTTGCTGCTGCTGCTGCTGTGTCGCTTCAGTTGTGTCCGACTCTGTGCGACCCCATAGCCAGCAGCCCACCAGGCTCTGCCGTCCCTGGGATTCTGCAGGCAAGAACACTGGAGTGGGTTGCCATTTCCTTCAATGCATGAAAGTGAAAAGTGAAAGTGAAGTCACTGAGTCATGTCCAACTCTCAGCGACCCCATGGACTGCAGCCCACCAGGCTCCTCCGTCCATGGGATTTTCCAGGCAAGAGTACTGGAGTGGGGTGCCATTACATCATGCTAAGTCATTATTTAGAATAATGTGTTATTCATTGTGTTTGGTTACCTATTTTGAGATGCTTTTACATCTCACTGTGCATCCTAGCTGGAAGCATAGGTTTTTTAAAGGGGAGCCTTTTTAAGTTGCTAGGAATAGGTTGAATGAAGAGCAGTGCAGTACTATATTGTTTTGACTTTTCACATAAAGATTATGACAAACCATGGTCAGTAAACTGGTTCACTAAAAAGAAATGGAGAGGAAATGAACAAAATATCAGTGTGATTTCAAACCTATTTTCACCTACAATCCTAAATCCAAGTCCAGTACTGGGCATTTCCTTTAATGGAAAATGTGGCAGAGATCGAGAGGGAATCTGAGAAGAGTAACAAGGTGATGAATACTTTAAGTGTCCTGGAAGATTTCCTCTTTTAGGAATCCTTACTGTAAGAAGGAAAATGGAAGTAGGATTTATTTACGGGTTTCAGAGTTTTACAGAGAATATTGAAGAATTAGCATTATCCATTTACTGATTTAGTCAGCCATGTGATTGTCAACAGAGACACATTCAAGAATCACAAGTTTTAAACCAATTAAAGAAACAATTGCTTTATGCTTAGCTACCCTGTTTACCTGAAAACAAACCTTCCACACAATCACTGAGATAAATTTTTGCAGAACACACTTAGTATTTTCTCCCCTTGTAAAGATTTTTGGTAGGACGGAGGAAAAAATATATTACCATATTATCTGAATTAAAATTAGGATAAAACCTTCCTTTGAAAAAACTAGTATGTAGAGAAGAAAGGAGAAAAGAGGAAAAGTAGACATAGCTCACTAAGGATTTGGATTTTCTCTTTAAGAAAATGCGATGAGTGCCAGGGCTAATGTCAGTCTATGCATGCCTCTGTAAGAGTTACAATAATAAGTCTCTCCTGGAATAAAGATCTCCATATAAGCACAATGAGTAGAGCAGAGATTAGTAGGTGCCCCCACTAACCCTCAGCAGACAACCTGCAAAACAGCAGAAAGTTACCAGACTATTACACCTCCACAATCTCACCTTTTTGACCTTATCCAATCATTTCATTCATTTGTTAACAGTTATATTTAGGTATGCTGCTGCTGCTGCTGCTGCTTCAGCCCGGTGCGACTCTGTGTGACCCCATAGATGGCAGCCCACCAGGCTCCCTGTCCCTGGGATTCTCCAGGCAAGAACACTGGAGTGGGTTGCCATTTCCTTCTCCAATACATGAAAGTGAAAAGTGAAAGTGAAGTCGCTCAGTCGTGTCTGATTCTTAGTGACCCCTTGGACTGCAGACTACCAGGCTCCTCCATCCATGGGATTTTCCAGGCAAAAGTACTGGAGTGGGGTGCCATTGCCTTCTCCGATATTTAGGTATACTTTCTCTTTTAATTTTTATTGAAATACTATGAGGAAAGGAACTAAATAAATATGTTTGAGCTGCAGTAGAAAAGTGAAACAAGATTTTTTATTACATAGTAATTTATTGCTGTTGATTAAAAAAGCTTTTATTGATACAAATAAGCACCCAGCAGCTGGTGAATGTTTACATACTCAATGAGGACCAGCAATGGGACAACTAAGACACTGGGCATGTTGTCCAGTTACGTGGAGTGACTGAAGGGCATGCCCTTGCTAGTCAGGGTTTGACAAAACGTGGCCCACTGGAGAAGGAAATGGCAAATCACTTCAGTATTCTTGCCTTAAGAACCCCATAAAAGCAAATAACCAAACTTGTTGTAAAACATGAAATCAGAACAAAACAGGCATCAAATCATGCCATCCTTAGTCCATCTAGCATAATTTTTTCTAAATATTGTTTTCAGTTGCTGAGTTGTGTCTGACTCTTTGAGACCCCATGGACTGTAGCACGCCAGGCTCCTTTGTCCTCCACTATCTTCCAGAGTTTGCTCAAATCCATGTGCATTGAGTCAGTGATGTTGTCTAACCATCTGATCCTCTGCTTCCCCCTTCTCCTCTGGCCTTCAATCTTTCTCAGCACCAGGATCTTTTCTAGTGAGCTGGCTCTTCCCATCAGGTGGCCTAAGTATCAGAGCTTCAGCTTTAGCAACAGTCTTTCCAATGAATATTCAGAGTTGACTTCCTTTAGAACTGACTGATTTGATCTCCTTGCAGTCTAAGGGACCCTCAAGAGTCTTCTCCAGCACCACAAGAATTTGAAAGCATCTGTTCTTCAGCACCCAGCCATACTTAGTAACTAATTCCAGTATCCAATGGGATGCCCTGTTCAATAAATATTCTTGATGGAAACCAGCAAAAATAATACTCAGTTAATAAAGTAAGAAACCATAGTAGTAGTAGTGTTAGTTGCTTAGTCATGTTTGACTCTTTGTGACCACATGGACTGTAGCTCACTAGGCTGCTCTTTCCATGGAATTCTACAGGCAAGAAAGTGGATAGCCATTTCCTTCTCTAGGGGATCTTCTAGGGCTGGGGGTCAAACCCAGGTCACTTGCATTACAGGCACATTATTTACCATGTGAGCCATCAGGGATGCCCTAAAAATGTCTAAATTGATTTTCGAACATTGGCATTGCCAGTTTCACTATCAAGTTTTTGACAAATCCACATTTGACAAGTGTATATATTCTAAAGCACTATTAAGGAACAAGTTTTTTAATCAGTTTGACTTGGTTTAAGTGGGCAGTGGTATGTGGCTCACTTGGAAAAAGGTGCAGTTCAAGCTACAATAAAACATTAAATCCATTTCAATGAATTCAGTTTCCCAAACTCTCTTTCACTAACTGATTAAAATTTATATCCCAGTCATGACCATGTATCAGGCATTAAGTTTAGCTTTTGATGTTAAAGATTAAAACAAAGTGAATAAAAGTTAATCTCTGACCTTAAAGAGCTCACAGTTGGTTGATGACAACATAATTTTTTACCAAAATGAGTTCTTGAGAGGAGTAAGAACAATCTCTGCCCTAATGCTTCCCTATGATAAATTGGTAACACAGAGTGCCAAAGCCAGTTTCAGAGGTACAAGAAGCTAAATTAGAGATCTATTTATACAGTTCTCCTGATTTTTGAATTCTTGATACTGTAATACATGTGTTCATTTTAATTTCCCATGATCCACAATAGTAGTTTTAAAAAGCAAATATGAATACTTTTCTTATGAGAAAACATTTGTTTCAAAAAGAATCAAATAAGCAACAAGAACAAAACCTAAAAGCTTTTCTAATGATGCTATTAAAAATAAAAAATGAAAAATATCTGCTTGAAACAGTTCCTTTCATTAACTGAAAAAAAATTAATAACTTCAAGAGATGTTTTGTTTCCTTGAGCTTCATATCATCAAATCAGGTTAAATAGTATTCACAGAAGTTCATAGTTCAAAAATCATGGTGCTTTACACTATTTGAGTTTCTTTTTGGAATTTGTTTAAGGTGATGAAAAGGCCGGTAAATACTTTTATCAATTTTTAGAAAATTGTTTATTTCCTTTTATAAATGGAAGGGCACATCCATCATATGGATGATGATGAGGAATGATGAATGATTGAAACAAAAACTCTTTACCCTCTGTCTTATGTTCCCTGCAATGTGCCTATGATCAGAAGGAGTGAGGGCCTTGAAGATATTTCAGAGGATAAACTTCAGAAAAACGTTAAGCCTGATATTTACACCTGAAAATGGTCACAACAGACATTCAAACCAAAGTCTTCTTCAGAATTCTTAGGTGTCAGTGTCATTTTCTGGCTTTTCCCCCTAGATTTTGGGTGATTCTTTTGGAATCCCACCGTGGGGCTATCATCTAATTTTTAGACTAAAACATAACTCTGGAGATATGTCTTATCCTCATGCTGAATTGTCCTTGAATGGTAGTTTCTAGAGTATGCATTTATTAAGTGATTCTACTTCTCTTTTCGTATTCTCTTTTTGATCCAGGGGAAACCCATATCAACGCTTTTTAAAAAATCTATCTATCTATATATATATATATATTTTTTTAGTTTTTTATTTTTTAAATTTTAAAATCTTTAATTCTTACATGCGTTCCCAAACATGAACCCCCCTCCCACCTCCCTCTCCATAACATCTCTCTGGGTCATCCCCATGCAACAGCCCCAAGCATGCTGTATCTTGCGTCAGACATAGACTGGCAATTCAATTCTTACATGATAGTATACATGTTAGAATGCCATTCTCCCAAATCATCCCACCCTCTCCCTCTCCCTCTCCCTCTGAGTCCAAAAGTCCGTTATACACATCTGTGTCTCTTTCCCTGTCTTGCATACAGGGTCGTCATTGCCATCTTCCTAAATTCCATATATATGTGTTAGTATACTGCATTGGTGTTTTTCTTTCTGGCTTACTTCACTCTGTATAATCGGCTCCAGTTTCATCCATCTCATCAGAACTGATTCAAATGAATTCTTTTTAACGGCTGAGTAATACTCCATTGTGTATATGGACCACAGCTTTCTTATCCATTCATCTGCTGATGGACATCTAGGTTGTTTCCATGTCCTGGCTATTATAAACAGTGCTGCGATGAACATTGGGGTACATGTGTCTCTTTCAATTCTGGTTTCCTCGGTGTGTATGCCCAGCACTGGGATTGCTGGATCATAAGGTAGTTCTATTTGCAATTTTTTAAGGAATCTCCACACTGTTCTCCATAGTGGCTGTACTAGTTTGCATTCCCACCAACAGTGTAGGAGGGTTCCCTTTTCTCCACATCCTCTCCAGCATTTATTGCTTGTAGATTTTTGGATCTCAGATATTCTGACTGGTGTGAAGTGGTACCTCATTGTGGTTTTGATTTGCATTTCTCTAATAATGAGTGATGTTGAGCATCTTTTCATGTGTTTGTTAGCCATCCGTATGTCTTCTTTGGAGAAATGTCTATTTAGTTCTTTGGCCCATTTTTTGATTGGGTCATTTATTTTTCTGGAATTGAGCTGCAGAAGTTGCTTGTCTATTTTTGAGATTAGTTGTTTGTCAGTTGCTTCATTTGCTATTATTTTCTCCCATTCAGAAGGCTGTCTTTTCACCTTGCTTATAGTTTCCTTTGTTGTGCAGAAGCTTTTAATTTTAATTAGATCCCATTTGTTTATTTTTGCTTTTATTTCCAGAATTCTGGGAGGTGGATCATAGAGGATCCTGCTGTGATTTATGTCTGAGAGTGTTTTGCCTATGTTCTCCTCTAGGAGTTTTATAGTTTCTGATCTTACATTTAGATCTTTAATTCATTTTGAGTTTATTTTTGTGTGCTGTGTTAGAAAGTGATCTAGTTTCATTCTTTTACAAGTGGTTGACCAGTTTTCCCAGCACCACTTGTTAAAGAGATTGTCTTTACTCCATTGTATATTCTTGCCTCCTTTGTCAAAAATAAGGTGTCCATATGTGTGTGGATTTATCTCTGGGCTTACTATTTTGTTCCATTGATCTATATGTCTGTCTTTGTGCCAGTACCATACTGTCTTGATGACTGTGGCTTTGTAGTAGAGCCTGAAGTCAGGCAAGTTGATTCTTCCAGTTCCATTCTTCTTTCTCAAGATTGCTTTGGCTATTCGAGGTTTTTTGTATTTCCATACAAATCTTGAAATTATTTGTTCTAGTTCTGTGAAAAATGTGGCTGGTAGCTTGATAGGGATTGCATTGAATTTGTAAATTGCTTTGGGTAGTATACTCATTTTCACTATATTGATTCTTCTGATCCATGAACATGGTATATTTCTCCATCTATTAGTGTCCTCTTTGATTTCTTTCATCAGTGTTTTATAGTTTTCTATATATAGGTCTTTAGTTTCTTTAGGTAGATATATTCCTAAGTAGTTTATTCTTTTCGTTGCAATGGTGAATGGAATTGTTTCCTTAATTTCTTTTTCTACTTTCTCATTATTCGTGTATAGGAATGCAAGGGATTTCTGTGTGTTGATTTTATATCCTGCAACTTTACTATATTCATTGATTAGCTTTAGTAATTTTCTGGTGGAGTCCTTTAAGGTTTTCCATGTAGAGGATCCTGTCATCTGCAAACAGTGAGAGTTTTACTTCTTCTTTTCCAATTTGGATTCCTTTTATTTCTTTTTCTACTCTGACTGCTGTGGCCAAAACTTCCAGAACTATGTTGAATAGTAGCAGTGAAAGTGGACACCCTTGTCTTGTTCCTGACTTTAGGGGAAATGCTTTCAATTTTTCACCATTGAGGATAATGTTTGCTGTGGGTTTGTCATAGATAGCTTTTATTATGTTGAGGTATGTTCCTTCTATTCCTGCTTTCTGGAGAGTTTTTATCATAAATGGATGTTGAATTTTGTCAAAGGCCTTCTCTGCATCTATTGAGATAATCATATGGTTTTTATTTTTCAATTTGTTAACGTGGTGAATTACATTGATTGATTTGCAGATATTGAAGAATCCTTGCATCCCTGGGATAAAGCCCACTTGGTCATGGTGTATGATCTTTTTAATGTGTTGTTGGATTCTGATTGCTAGAATTTTGTTGAGGATTTTTGCATCTATGTTCATCAGTGATATTGGCCTGTAGTTTTCTTTTTTTGTGACATCTTTGTCAGGTTTTGGTATTAGGGTGATGGTGGCCTCATAGAATGAGTTTGGAAGTTTACCTTCCTCTGCAATTTTCTGGAAGAGTTTGAGGAGGATAGGTGTTAGCTCTTCTCGAAATTTTTGGTAGAATTCAGCTGTGAAGCCGTCTGGACCTGGGCTTTTGTTTGCTGGAAGATTTCTGATTACAGTTTCAATTTCCGTGCTTGTGATGGGTCTGTTAAGATTTTCTATTTCTTCCTGGTTCAGTTTTGGAAAATTGTACTTTTCTGAGAATTTGTCCATTTCTTCCACGTTGTCCATTTTATTGGCATACAACTGCTGATAGTAGTCTCTTATGATCCTTTGTATTTCTGTGTGGTCTGTTGTGATCTCTCCATTTTCATTTCTAATTGTATTGATTTGATTTTTCTCTCTTTGCTTCTTGATGAGTCTGGCTAATGGTTTGTCAATTTTATTTATCCTTTCAAAGAACCAGCTTTTGGCTTTGTTGATTTTTGCTATGGTCTCTTTTGTTTCTTTTGCATTTATTTCTGCCCTAATTTTTCAGATTTCTTTCCTTCTACTAACTCTGGGGTTCTCCAATTCTTCCTTTTCTAGTTGCTTTAGTTGTAGAGTTAGGTTATTTATTTGACTTTTTTCTTGTTTCTTGAGGTATGCCTGTATTGCTATGAACTTTCCTCTTAGCACTGCTTTTATAGTGTCCCACAGGTTTTGGGTTGTTGTGTTTTCATTTTCATTAGTTTCTATGCATATTTTGATTTCTTTTTTGATTTCTTCTGTGATTTGTTGGTTATTCCGAAGTGTGTTGTTCAACCTCCATATGTTGGAATTTTTAATAGTTTTTCTCCTGTAATCGAGATCTAATCTTAATGCATTATGGTCAGAAAAGATGCTTGGAATGATTTCGATTTTTTTGAATTTATCAAGTTTAGATTTGTGGCCCAGGACGTGATCTATCCTGGAGAAGGTTCCATGAGCATTTGAAAAAAAGGTGAAATTCATTGTTTTGGGGTGAAATGTCCTATAGATATCAATTAGGTCTAACTGATCTAATGTATCATTTAAAGTTTGTGTTTCTTTGTTAATTTTCTGTTTAGTTGATCTGTCCATAGGTGTGAGTGGGGTATTAAAGTCTCCCACTATTATTGTGTTATTGTTGATTTCCCTTTCATACTTGTTAGCATTTGTCTTACATATTGCGGTGCTCCTATATTGGGTGCATATATATTTATAATTATTATATCTTCTTCTTGGATTGATCCTTTGATCATTATGTAGTGGCCTTCTTTGTCTCTTTTCACAGCCTTTGTTTTAAAGTCTATTTTATCGGATATGAGTATTGCCACTCCTGCTTTCTTTTGGTCTCTATTTGCGTGGTATATCTTTTTCCAGCCCTTCACTTTCAGTCTGTATGTGTCCCTTGTTTTGAGGCGGGTCTCTTGTAAGCAGCATATAGAGGGGTCTTGTTTTTGTATCCATTCGGCCAGTCTTTGTCTTTTGGTTGGGGCGTTCAACCCATTTACGTTTAAGGTAATTATTGATAAGTATGATCCCGTTACCATTTACTTTATTGTTTTGGGTTTGGGTTTATACACCCTTTTCGTGTTTCCTGTCTAGAGAATATCCTTTAGAATTTGTTGGAGAGCTGGTTTGGTGGTGCTGAATTCTCTCAGCTTTTGCTTGTCAGTAAAACTTTTGATTTCTCCTTCGTATTTGAATGAGATCCTTGCTGGGTACAGTAATCTGGGCTGTAGGTTATTGTCTTTCATCACTATAAGTATGTCTTGCCATTCCCTCCTGGCCTGAAGAGTTTCTATTGAAAGATCAGCTGTTATCCTTATGGGAATCCCCTTGTGTGTTATTTGTTGTTTTTCCCTTGCTGCTTTTAATATTTGTTCTTTGTGTTTGATCTTTGTTAATTTGATTAATATATGTCTTGGGGTGTTTCGCCTTGGGTTTATCCTATTTGGAACTCTCTGTGTTTCTTGGACTTGGGTGATTATTTCCTTCCCCATTTTAGGGAAGTTTTCAACTATTATCTCCTCAAGGATTTTCTCATGATCTTTCTTTCTGTCTTCTTCTTCTGGGACTCCTATAATTCGAATGTTGGTGCGTTTCATATTGTCCTGGAGGTCTCTGAGATTGTCCTCATTTCTTTTAATTCGTTTTTCTTGTTTCCTCTCTGATTCATTTATTTCTACCATTCTATCTTCTATTTCAGTAGTCCTATCTTCTGCCTCCGTTATTCTACTATTTGTTGCCTCCAGAGTGTTTCTGATCTCATTTATTGTGTTATTCATTATATTTTGACTCTTTTTTATTTCTTCTAGGTCCTTGTTAAACCTTTCTTGCATCTTCTCAATCCTTGTCTCTAGGCTATTTATCTGTGATTCCATTTTGATTTCAAGATTTTGGATCATTTTCACTATCAATATTCAGAATCCCTTCTCCGGTAGATTCCAAACTTCTTCCTCTTTTGTTTGGTTTGGTGGGCAACTCTCCTGTTCCTTTACCTGCTAAGTATCCCTCTGTCTCTTCATCTTGGTTATATTGCTGCGTTTGGGGTGGCCTTTTTATATTCTGGTAATTTGTGGAGTTCTCTTTATTATGGAGCTTCCTCACTTTGGGTGGGGTTCTATCAGTGGCTTGTCAAGGTTTCCTGGTTAGGGAGGCTTGTGTTGGAGTTTTGGTGGGTGGAGCTGGGTTTCTTCTCTCTGGAGTGCAGTGGAGTGACCCGTAATGGGTTATGAGACATCAAAGGTTTTGGGATAATTTTGAGCTGCCTGTATATTGAAGCTCAGGGGAGTGTTCCTGTGTTGCTGGAGAATTTGCGTGCTATGTCTTGTTTTGGAACTTGTTGGCCCTTGGCTGGAGCTTGGTTTCGGTGTAGGTATGAAGGCATTAGATGGGCTCCTATTGCTTAATGTTCCCTGAATTCAAGAGTTCTCTAATGTTTTCAGGCTTTGGATTTAAGCCTCCTGCTTCTGATTTTCAGTTTTATTTTTACAGTAGCCTCTAGACTTCTCCATCTATACAGCACTGATGATAAAACATCTAGGTTAAAGATGAAAAGTTTCTCCACATTGAGGGATACTCAGAGAGGTTCACTGAGTTACAAGGAGAAGAGAAGATGGAGGGGGTAGTTAGGGGTAACTGGAATGAGATGCGGTGAGATCAAAAGAGGAGAGAGCAAGCTAGCCAGTAGTCACTTCCTTATGTGCGCTCTATAGTCTGGACCGCTCAGAGGTATTTACAGAGTTATACGGGGAAGAGGAGAGGGAGGAAGTAGACAGAGGTGACCAGGAGGATAAGAGAGAGGAATGAGTAGGAGAGAGACAAATCCTGCCAGTAACCAGTTCCTTAGGTGTTCTCCACCGTCTGGAACACACAGAGATTCACAGAGTTGGATAGAGAAGAGATGGGGGCGATAAGAGACAGAGGCCACCTGGTGGAGAAAAAGGAGAGTCCAGAGGAGGAGAGAGTGGTCAAGCCAGTAATCTTGCCCTCAGGTAAACTTGGGTAGTGAAGTTTGGGTTTTTAAATGTACAAAATTGACAACAAAAACCTAAGAGCAAAGATTAAAAATCTAAAGTAGAGGTTGGATTTTCAAAGATATAATATTAAAGAAAAGCAGAAGGAAAAAGGGAGAGAAAAAAAGAATTATTAAAAAACAAACAAACAAAAAAACACCAACAACCATCCAAAGAGTATATATGGTGTTTGCCTTAAAAAAAAAAAAAGTCTTTTATTTTTTTAAAAATAGTAATAATAGGTTATAGAAATAAAAATTAGAGGAGGAATAGAAGACTTAACAATTAAAAAAAAGTTTAAAAAAAAAAGAAAAACAAAAAAGCAAAAAAAAAAAGGGGGAATGATTTTAAAAATAGTCAAAAATATATCTGGCCCTTCTCTGATGTTATGGGCCGTGTGGGATCACTTCCAAGGTGGTTCCCTCTGTTTAACTTCTTCTGTTTGCTGGTTTTTTAGGCTCACTAGTTCAGTCGCGCTGTGGGGAGGGGAGATGCTGCAAACAAATAGCACCGTCACGTGCACCCAGTATCTCAGCCCCGCTTGACCTGTCCTTTCTCGTGGTGCACAAACCGCTCCGGCTCTACGATGCTCAGCCGGGAACCGTCTGGGGCCGGCCCTAGGCTGCGTGCACTTCCCCGGTCCAAGCCGCTCAGGTTCGGCGCTCAGGCAGCCCTCAGAGGCACAGATTCGGCTGGGACTGTGCTTTGTGCCCTTCCCAGGTCCGAGTAGCTCAGGAGTTTGGCGAGCATGATCACCACGGCTTGTCGCCTTTTCTGCCGCTGCTGCTCAGCTCTCTGGGTGGACCGCTGGCGCCCCCCGTGAGGCAGATTGTGACTGTCCAGCACCCCCAGAAGTCTTAGCAAAGGAGCCTGCTTGCAGTTAGGTAAGTAAAGTCTCTCCGGGTCTGCAATTGCCCCTTCCCAGTCCTTACGGCTCTGGCTGCCTGTCCCCGGTGGGGAATGGTCTGCAGCCGGCTTTTTCCGCTCCGTCCTTTGTTCTGTGCTGGGTCCTGGCGGTGTCTTATGTTCGAGCTTTTCGCGTGGTAGCTATCCCACAGTCTGGTTTGCTAGCCCAAGTTAGATCGTTCTGGTTGCGTGTGGGGCGTTCCTGCCCGATTCTTGCAAAGCTCTGCAGCCCGTGCCTCCCGCGCGTCCCTGCCCTGCCCCCACTTCCCAATGGCGGATGCAGGCGTCTGTGCTGCTTTTCCGCTGGGGGAGTTACTGTTGGGCTTGTAATCTGTTGGTTTTAATTATTTATCTATTTTTCTTTCCTGTTATGTTGCCCTCTGTGTTTCCAAGGCTCGCCACAGACTCGGCAGGGAGAGTGTTTCCTGGTGTTTGGAAACCTCTCTTCTTCAAATTCCCTTCCCGGGACGGGCTTCCCTTCCCGGGACGGAGCTCCCTCCCCACCTCCTTTGTCTCCTTTCTCGTCTTTTATATTTTTTCCTACCTGTTTTTGAAGACAATGGTCTGCTTTTCTGGTTGCCTGATGTCCTCTGCCAGCCTACAGAAGTTGTTTTGTAGAGTTTGCTCGGCGTTGGAATGTTCTTTTGAGGAATTTGTGAGGGAGAAAGTGGTCTTCCCGTCCTATCCCTCCGTCATCTTTCTCCTGGGGCAATCTATATATATATTTTAAATGGGCTTCCCTTGTAGCTCAGTCAGTAAAGAATCTGCCTGCAGTGTAGGAGACCCAGATTCGAACCCTGGGTTAGGAAGATCCCCTGGAGAAGGAAATGGCAACCCACTCCAGTATCTTTGCCTGGAGAATCTCATGGACAGCCATGGGGTTGCAAAGAGTTGGGCACAACTGAAAATGAAGTGTTGGTGAATAAAACTTAAGGTATTATAACTTCTAGAATAATGAATTTTGTTAGGGCTTTTGATTCTCAAAGAATTTAATAACTTATCATGGAGTGCCTGATCTTGTGAAGTATACTTTGTCATTCTACATAGAAAACTGCTCCTATTTCTACAGTTGACCTTAGAAGTTTCCAGGAATAATGAAAATATCATTTTGTAAAAGATTAAAAGATGTGATAAAATACAAGTAAGAATAAATTTCCTATCTGACCTCCTAAAGAAGCAGGGAAAATATAATTGTCAAAATCACCTTTTGGATGATTATAGCCTAATTAGAAATTCTAGTCTCATTTGTGGGACTCTCAAAAATGATAAGTTTATGAAATCACATTTTGTAATGACCTAAGGAAAAAATGGGCCTTTATAATGTGCAAAAGTAGAAATACCATTTCTAAAATTATAACAAAACTTTATTCTACATCCTGTGGAAACAGGTACTTTGGGAAATTCTAATTACCTGTTTCATATTTTTTGGAGTTTTAGGCTTCTCAAGTTAGCTCCATGTAAAGTTATTCTTGATTGTATGATATTTAATTTCCCCCAAATTGTATTCCAGAAATCAAATAAAATGAAGGCAATCTGTTCTAACTTAATATGATCAGATTCCCTACATTCTCTAGTACATATTTTATTAATGTATCTAATAACTTCTATTGACCTGTTGGAATCTACCACAGATATTTTAACACAACTGTTAATTGAAAGTTCAGTGAATGTTTCAAATTATTTTTTACTGGTTATAATAGTCGAAGTGTTATCCAATCCATGTTCTTGAACATGATTTCCACTTCTAGAGATAACAAAATAACTAGGTCATTTCTGTTGCTACATTGCAACACATTGCCACATCGCAAGCCTGTATATAATTTGCCTTCTTTTATCACCCTGGATCCTTTTTGATACTGAATAAAAGTTTTATCTGCCCCTTGAATGTGCTAGGTTTCTTTTCCCAGATGCTTTATGTATTTTCCTTCTTTACAAGTTGACTCTGAGTTCATACAAACTTTTATACATCTCAGCCCCCTTTTGGTGCAGCTATGTTACATTATTTTTGCTTTTTTGTCGTTGTTGTTGTTAAGTTGTCCCAATTTAGAATCAGCCGAAAGATTATGTTTATACCCTGATCTAGAAATGCTCCCAGAGTTCTGACAATACATTCAGTGTCTTTGACTTGTATAATACAAGATAAGATTTGAAGTTAGTATCTAGAATAACCTAACCATAAGTATAACCTTACATTTTAAAAACAACTTGATTTTAAAGTCATAGCAGTGTAATTACTGTGTGCTCCCTTAAATATTTTTACAATGTCTTTTTTGTTTTTTTTTTTTAATGTACATTTATTTATTTTAATTGGAGGTTAATTACTTTACAATATTGTATTGGTTTTGCCGTACATCAACATGAATCCACCACAGGTATACACGTGTTCCCCATCCTGAACCCCCCTCCCTCCTCCCTCCCCATACCATCCCTCTGGGTCGTCCCAATGCACCAGCCCCAAGCATCCAGTATCATGCATTGAACCTGGACTGGCGATTCGTTTCATATATGATATTATACATGTTTCAATGCCATTCTCCCAAATCATTCCACCCACAGTGTTTTTAAGCATTTTATATTATGTAGTGAAAAGGGATATTGTAAATTGAAGCTTGTAACCCTTTCTTACTAAATGAGAAAATTCTATTCTTGAATTGATCATTATCAAGTTAGAAATAATACTCTTAAATATAATAGGTTATAACATACAGTGTTTTAATAATTGTTAAGTTCATACAGATAATATCTTTGATACCAATTTAAATTTATCACAAAATATTCATATTTTTAAGCAGTTTTTAATGCCCCATCACATATTTAGAAATATTGCTCACATGTATATTATTTAGCCATATTCTGGTATTGCTCTGCTAAAGTCATTGTTGGTGGTTGAGGGAATTCATTTGAAGGGAGCCTTTATCCAGTTCCTATGGAAAAATTAGAATGTTGAAAATCATATAATTATTCATTTTCTCAGGAAAAATTTTCAAGATCATAATACGACCATAATTAAAAAGCTTTGATTCAATCTTGCAAATCATTTCCCTGAACTACTGTATTTTCCCAAGTCTGCGCCTCCAAATGGATTTCTTTAATGTCATCCCTTTCAAATCTCTTCCCATCTTCTCTCTGTACTTGATTTCATTAGACTCCTCAAACAAAGCATCTGCCTCCCATAAATAGATTTAGACTTCCCCCAATTTCCCATTAAAATAAAACCAGAACAGAAAGGAGTGTACAGGAAAGATATTACATTTCTCATTAGACCTGATGCTTTGCTCTCATTAGGTCCCCCTTGATTTCCTTTTTGGAGCTGAACACTTGGATTAGTTTTTCCCATTTCTGCCTTTGCTGGCCTGACTCATCATCTACGATTGTTATAGATGAGTGAAGCAGTAGATGCTGATTTCTTTAGCTAGCCTCCATACCCTGAACTGTGATTTCTTCAAATTCTTTAATAAAGAAAAAAATAATGACAAAGATGGAATTTTACCTTAACTTCTCTTTTCATATTAGCATGCTTATCATAAAAATTATACAATTTAAAAATAATTTTACATGAGAACTTAGAGATACATAAAACTTCACATCAAAGAAAGGCATTTTAAAAATTTTGATTATGTCCTAGGTTCTACCACATTTCCTTGAATCTACAGATTTAATTATCTTTTCTCTGTTCTCAGCTTCTTGGAACATATCTTGAATTGCATTTGTTTCTGCCAGATTTATAAGATAAAACTACATTATTTTCTTTTGATTCTGCATATTCACCAGTGAGATTTATAGTTTTTTTCATTTCTAAGCTTTATTATGCAACATAGATGTATTTGTGTTTTCAATTATGAAAGGTGAATTTTTTCTTTCTACGTGCACAGCAAAAAGTAAAACATAATTTTGACGGACATCTCAGAGTTCCCAACAGTAGTGTCAACACTAATTTTAGGAAAGACTTATAAACTATTTTATTTCACAAAACACCCTCTTTGGAACTTTTGTGCAGCTTTTGCATTATGGCCTCTATATCTAAGAGTGGATTTCCAGAGGAATGCATTCTTTATCCCATGGTATTTCTATCATGGATGGAAAATAATTAGGTTTGCATAATTAACTTCTTTCTTTCTTAGAGACATAAAATTTTCTATTTAGGGAATCACCCATTTGCCTAAGTGCTTTTGAGTCAAAAGTCAAGTATACTGCGTTAATTTAATAAAGCTTTATTGAGTGTTTCCTTTATGTCAAGTAAAGCACTGCCCTGTACTGCTGAGGCAAGCCAAGTTTCCTTTGGGAGATTGTTTTGTTTCATTTGGTTTTCTAGATGCAATCACTGAAATCCCACTGCTCTATATGATTCTCTCCTGTTTTAAAGAAAAAATTAACAGAGGTGATTATGCAATTGCATGATGCAATATGCTTTAAGATTATCATTGTGTGTTTTAACAGTGACTTTTGAGGTGATAATAGTGCCATCTTTATTGTTTCTGGAACATAGAGTACATGTTATTCATGTACATGACATGAGCATGTCATGAGCATGACAAACTGTGAGAAAAGTCAAGTTGAAGAAGATACTAGATCCAGGTATTTTTGAGGAGGGAAGACTTTTCAGATTTCTTCTAATAAACACATAGAGCCAGCCCCAACTTTATATAGCGCTCATCTTTCCTTTCAAGTAATCGTTTTATTGATCAGAATGCTAAATATGACAATTTTTTTCCAAGCCGAAGGCCCTTGTTTTACATTTAGTTGAAGAAATTTAAGAAAATGTCTGAAAGACTCCATAAGTTCAGTATATCAAAACTCATCTCATTTCTACATTCCCTATTACACAAACAGACATACATAGTGAAAACTAAACCAACTTTCAAACTGAAAAAAAAAATGCATTATTTAAACTCAGTTATTTCTGGCATTGGTTAATACCTTCAACTCAGTATTGTAATTTGAAATCTATTAAGTAATGTCTTCTTATTATGGAAACCAATCTCTACCAAACTTTTCAGGCAGTTAATTATACCTCAAAAATAAATCTGACATGTGACTTCTCTTTTCTATTCTCATTGGAAAGGATATGAGTTTAGGTTAGGACTCAGTGTTTTACCCTACACCCAGGCATCCTGCTCAGTCTCTCTTTAGCCCATATTCCATGTTGTCTGTAATTACTCTTCTTACAAATATGTTTGCAAGTAGCCCTATTACCTTGGGAATTATATTAGTTTATTAGGCCTGCCATAACAAAATACCACACAGCATAGCTGAAAAAAAAAATTATATTCTGAAATTTATAGTTCCAGAGGCTAGAAGTCCAAGATCAAGTTATCAGCAGATTTGGATTTTTCCTAAGGCTCTCTCCTTGGCGAAGATGACTGCGTTCTAGTAGTTTCTTATGTTGTATCTATGTCTTAAACTCCTCTTCTTACAGAAGTCATTTTGAATTAGAGTCTGCCTTTATGACCTTGTTTCATTGTAATTGCCTCTTTAAAGGGTTCATTTTCAAATATAGTCACATTCTTAACTACTGAGGGTTAGGATATAGGACTTCAGTATATGAATTTTGGGGAGAAACAGTTCAGCCCATAATCACAAATTATTTCACTTCTTCACCTGAAAAATGTCTATTTTTTCTTCAAATGCTTTCTCAAATGTTACCTCCCAAATGATAACAAAATCCCTTTCAGTAATAAATTTGTTTATACAGAGAATAAAGTGTGAAATCAAAGGTCATTAAAGTGATCATAGCTAGTCTCATTTCTAGATTCATTTTATATCCCTTTTTCTTCATTCCTCTATTGTACCACTTTCATTTTGTACTATTTTGTTGTGACTATTCTTCTAAGTTGAATTAAGTTCCCATTTGAGCAAGATAGGATATAAAGATATCACTAAATATTAAGTACCTATATAGACACTGTGCTTATTGCTGAGAGTGAAGTGATGAACAGAGTTATCCCTACTCTCAAGGAGTTTATGCTTGCAACAGAACAATCTTACACACCTTTACTATAGAAATTGCCACCCTTCATTTTAATTTAGCTATACACATTCATGTCTCTTTGGCTACACAGTAATCACAAATATTAGGAAACTTTATTATCCATCTGTTCATCCCCAGGACCTAGCATACTGCCTGCAATAATAAATATTTCTTTAAAAAGACAAAGAAGAACTGGTGAAAGTAAGATATAATCTCCTTTCTCAGAAAATACCAGCCAAGTAATTGATACATTTAAGTGACTGAATTCTATGGATCAGAATAAGAGCATTTCATTAATTTAGCATCTCTTAAAAATACAGAATCTCAGCTCCTCTGATCAGCAGGTACTTGACAGCGAGCTCTAGTGTTTTAAAGCATCGAAAATTTTCCTTAATCTCTGTCATGTTGAAAGAAAAGAAAGATTTCAAATGAAGGCCATCTACCATGGATGGTCTCATTTGAAAGGTCACACTACCCCTCATATACAGTAAGTAATTGGATCAAGTGTTTCAGTGAATGGTCAGTACTTAATCACTGTCATTTGATCTCACAATATGTCAATTTATCTTGCTCATTCAATTTCACTTTGACAAGAGATAGCATGATTATCCAAGAGCATGCCTTATGCCATATTTCAGTAATGTTATAGCCAACAGGAATGATGAATTAGTTTCCTGATAATGTTCTTACATGTTGTCAGTCCTCTGGGTTCTAATTTAGTTTTTTCTCTTCTTTCTCTATATACTCTCCTTGAATGCTCTCATCTAGTCTCTTGACTTTAGTTACAGTCTATACACAGATTATTCTCCCATATAAATTTCCAACAAAGCCATTAACTCCAGATTCTAATTGATAGAGTGAACTTCTTACTGTACATTTCTCACTAGATGGCTAACAGTTAATATCAGTGTCTTTAACATCAAGGTCATCACTGAGCACAGTAATCTGCTTATCTTCCTTGTCACTTGTATCAGTAGTTATTACCCTTATGTTCTCAAACTTGAACCTTGAGAGTCACTATTTGCTTTCCCCTGTTTTTAACTCATATAATCTATTTTATTAATTATACATTTTCATATGCCTTAAATAGGGCAATTCTATTTATTCCTGCTCCTGCTACCTAAGCCCTGATGCATCAACAAGTTAAATAAGCAAAGTAGTTTATTAGTTCCAAATTAATTCTAAACTGTCCAGCTAAGAACAGGTTACCAAATTATGCTTTCCAGTTAAAGAGCATAAGTGCAAACTCAAGATGCATATTGTCGATTTTAAGTCTTTCAGTTCAGTTCAGTTCAGTCTCTCAGTCGTGTCCGACTCTTTGCAACCCCATGAATTGCAGCACGCCAGGCTTCCCTGTCCATCACCATTTCCCGGAGTTCACTCAGATTCACGTCCATCGAGTCTGTGATGCCATCCAGCCATCTCATCCTCGGTCGTCCCCTTCTCCTCCTGCCCCAGTCCCTCCCAGCATCAGAGTCTTTTCCAATGAGTCAACTCTTCACATGAGGTGGCCAAAGTACTGGAGATTCAGCTTCAGCTTCAGCATCATTCCTTCCAAATAAATCCCAGGGCTGATCTCCTTCAGAATGAACTGGTTGGATCTCCTTGTAGTCCAAGGGACTCTCAAGAGTCTTCAACACCACAGTTCAAAAGCATCAGTTCTTCGGTGATCAGCCTTCTTCACAGTCCAACTCTCACATCCATACATGACTAGAGGAAAAACCATAGCCTTTGACTAGAGGGACCTTAGTCGGCAAAGTAATGTCTCTGCTTTTGAATATAGTATCTAGGTTGGTCATAACTTTTCTTCCAAGGAGTAAGCGTCTTTTAATTTCATGGCTGCAATCACCATCTGCAGTGATTTTGGAGCCAAAAAAAAATAAAGTCTGACACTGTTTCCCCATCTATTTCCCATGAAGTGATGGGACCAGATGCCATGATCTTGGTTTTCTGAATGTTGAGCTTTAAGCCAACTTTTTCGCTCTCCTCTTTCACTTTCATCAAGAGGCTTTTTAGCTCTTCTTCACTTTCTGCCATAAGGGTGTTGTCATCTGCATATCTGAGGTTATTGATATTTCTCCCAGCAATCTTGATTCCAGCTTGTGTTTCTTCCATTTCAGCATTTCTCATGATGTACTCTGCATAGAAGTTAAATAAGCAGGGTGACAATATACAGCCTTGATGTACTCCATTTCCTATTTGGAACCAGTCTGTTGTTCCATGTCCAGTTCTAACTGTTGCCTCCTGACCTGCATACAGATTTCTCAAGATGCAGGTCAGGTGTTCTGGTATTCCCATCTCTTTCAGAATTTTCCACAGTTTATTGTGATCCACACAGTCAAAGGCTTTAGCATAGTCAATAAGGCAGAAATAGATGTTTTTCTGGAACTCTCTTGCTTTTTCCATGATCCAGCGGATGTTGGCAATTTGAACTCTGGTTCCTCTGCCTTTTCTAAAACCAGCTTGGATACAGCATGCTTGGGGCTGGTGCACGGGGATGACCCAGAGGAATGTTGTGGGGAGGGAGGTGGGAGGGGGGTTCATGTTTGGGATCGCATGTACACCCGTGGTGGATTCATGTCAATGTATGGCAAAACCAATACAGTATTGTAAAGTAAAATAAAGTAAAAATAAAAATTAAAAAAAATAAAAAGTCTATAAATAAAAATAAATAAATAAAACCAGCTTGAACATCAGGGAATTCAAACTCCATGGAAATAAGATTAGATGTTAAAACATTTTAATATATATTAAATTACTGATCCAAAAACTTACTGTATACTGGGTTAGAGTGACCTTTTGAATTACTGAAATGTTCCAGAAGGCATGCTCTTGGATAATTATTTTTTAGAAAATAAAATATTTTTCATATGTAATAACTAAATATACAGGCACATAAACAACAACAACAAAAAAAACATAGAGAGGGAGCTATTTGCAAATAGATTAGATGGGTATATAATCAGTAATATGTTTATAGTTTAAGTCTGAAGGCCAAAGAAGCAGGAGATACAACATTGTAAATCTCAGACCAAGGTCGAAAGAAGATGAAATGAGATGTCCCAGCTTAACAGTGAGGTATATAATGTGAACATATTTCATAATAATATATACAAATATACACCTTAAAACATGTTCAGTTCAGTTTAGTTACTCAGTCATGTCTGACTCCTAGTGAACCCATGGGGCTACAACAAGCCAGGCTTCCCTGTATATTACCAAATCCCAGGCCCTACTCAAACTCATGTCCATTGCATCAGTGATGCCATCCAACCATCTCATCCTCTGTCATTTCCTTATCCTCCTGCCTTCAATCTTTCCAGCATCAGGGTCTTTTCTAGTGAGTCAGTTCTTCCCATCAGGGGCCAAAGTATTGGAGTTTCAGCTTCAATATCAATCCTTCCAATGAATATTCAGGACTGATTTCCTTTAGGATGGACTGGTTGGATCTCCTTGCAGTCTAAGGGACTCTCAAGAGTCTTCTCCAATGCCACAGATCAAAAGCATCAATTCTTTGGTGCTCAGCTTTCTTTATAGTCCAACTCTCACATCCAAACATGACCACTGGAAAAACCATAGCTTTGACTAGACTGACTGTTGGCAAAGTAAAGTCTCTGCTTTTTAATATTCTGTCTAGGTTGGTCATAGCTTTTCTTCCAAGGAGCAAGCGTCTTTTCATTTCAAGGCTGCAATCACCATCTGCAGTGATTTTGGAGACCCCCCCCTAATTAAGTTTCTCATTGTTTCCATTGTTTCCCCAATATTTGCTATGAAGTGATGGGACTCGATGCCATGATCTTTGTTTTCTGAATGTTGAGTTTAAAGCCAACTTTTTCACTCTCCTCTCTCATTTTCATCAAGAGGCTTTTTAGTTCTTCACTTTTTGCCATAAGGGTGGTGTCATCTGCATATGTGAAGTTATTGATATTTCTCCAGGCAATCTTGATTCCAGCTTGTGCTTCCTCTAGCCCAGAGTTTCTCATGATGTACTCTGCATATAAGTTCAATAGGCAGGGTGACAATATAAAGCCTTGATGTACTCCATTTTCAATTTGGAAATTTTTGTTCCATGTCCAGTTCTAACTGTTGCTTCTTGACTTGCATACAGATTTCTCAGGAAGCAGGTCAAGTGGTCTGGTACTCCCACCTCTTTAAGAATTTTCCACAGTTTGTTATGATCCATACAGTCAAAGGCTTTGGTATAGTCAGTAAAGCAGAAGTAGATGTTTTTCTGGAACTCTCTTGCTTTTTTGATGATCCAGTGGATGATGACAATTTGATCTCTGGTTCTTCTTCCTTTCTAAAGTCAGATTGAACATCTGGAAGTTCATGGTTCACATATTGCTGAAGCCTGGCTTGGAGAAATTTGAGCAATATTTTGCTAGCATGTGAGATGAGTGCAATTGTGCAGTAGTTTGAACTTTCTTTGGCATTGCTTTTCTTTGGGAATGGATTGAAAACTGACCTTTTCCAGTCCTGTGACAAAGCAAATTGGAAGTGATCAAAGAGGAGATGGCAAGAGTGAACATCGACATTTTAGGAATCTGCAAACTAAAAGGGACTGGAATGGGTGGATTTAACTCAGATGACCATTATATCTACTACTGTAGTCAAGAATCCCTTAGAAGAAATAGAATAGCTTTTGGCAAATGTTGCCAAGCTTTGGCAAATGTTACTTTGCCAACAAATGTCCATCTAGTCAAGGCTATGGTTTTTCAAGTGGTCATGTATGGATGTGAGAGTTGGACTATAAAGAAAGCTGACCACAAAGGAATTGATGCTTTTGAATTGTGGTGTTGGAGAAGACTCTTGAGAGTCCCTTGGACTGCAAGAAGATCCAACCAGTCCATTCTAAAAGAGATCAGTCCTGGGTGTTCATTGGAAGGATTGATGTTGAAGCTGAAACTCCAATACTTTGGAGTTGGAGTAAAGTTTTGGTGGGCTCCAGGAGATGGACAGGGAGGCCTGGTGTGCTGCGGTTCATGGAGTCAGGAAGAGTCGGACACAACTTAGTGACTGAACTGAACTGAATTTGCCTTGATTCAATGGGCCAAACTTTCCAGCTTCCTATGCAGTATTTACATCATCGGACCTTGCTTCCATCACCGATCACATCCACAACTGGGTGTTTTTGCTTTGGCTCCATTCCTTCATTCTTTCTGTAGTTTTTTTTCCACTGATCTCCAGTAGCATATTGGGCACCTACTGACTTGATGAATTCATCTTTCAGTGTCCTATCTTTTTTCCTTTTCATACTGTTTATGGGGTTCTCAAGGCAAGAATACTGAAGTGGTTTTCTATTCCCTTCTCCAGTGGACCACGTTTTGTCAGAACTCTCTACCATGATCAGTCTGTCTTGGGTGGCACTACATGGCATGGCTCCTAGTTGCATTGAGCTAGCCAAGGCTATGGTCCAAGTGATCAGTTTGGTTAATTTACTGTGACTGTGGTTTTCATTCTCTCTGCCTTCTGATGGATAAGGCTAAGAGACTTATGGAAGCTTCCTGATGTGAGAGACTGAGGGGAAAACTGGGTCTTGTTCTGATGCATGGGGCCATGCTCAGTAAGTCTTTAATCCAATTTTCTGTTGATGGACCAGGCTATGTTTCCTCCCTGTTGCTTGACCTGAGTCCAATCTACAGTGGAAGTAATGGAGATAATGGTGATCTCCATCAGAAGGTCCTATCCAGGCACTGCTGCATGCAGTGTCCCCAACCCTGCACCAAAGTCCAGGGCACTAACAAACATGGTAGTCCATACAGTAATTTTCATGAAGTAAAGATACACTTATTGCAGAAATATAAATTAGCTGAAATTCTGTAACCAATCAAAACACCAAACTCAGTCTAAAGTCACAAAAATTTTAAAATACATTTTTACAAGCACATATTAAAGAGAAATTCACAGTGGTAATTATAATTTACTGAAAAATGAAAAACCAAAATAATGTATAGCAAGTGACATTGCACAAACACCCAAAACATACAAATTTTGTGACGTGGTTTGGTTTACTGTAACAAATTTCTTTGCCTACACCTTTTGCAGTGCACATTTTATCATGATTCACAGTGATATGATTTTTTTTCTTCAATGAACATGATACATTGTTTAATTTTAAAGATAAAGGGAAGGCATTATCCTGTAAAGATGAAAGGATTTCAATGCAAATGTCAAGTTGCCTTTGTCTAGGTTATGAAGAGCTTGTAGTTTTGGATTTTCTTTTCTTTTCACAAATCCATTAATTAAAGATAAAGTTTAATCTGTTACCAGAGTCACATCTGACTTTTTGAACAATTCCATCAGTGACACCTACAAGCCACATTTAACATTAAATAGAAAGACAGGGTCATTGATTGCAAGGTCTTGGAAAGAAGCCCATCTGCAAACCTAGAGGTGATTTTACGAACACACAGCTGAAATAAGCTGGGCATATGCCAGACTGAGATAACAGAATCATTGAGGAAAAGCTGTGAATTGAGGTGGGTGGGCTTATTAGGAAGCCCTGGTGTTTGCCCTCTTGATTTAAGAAATTTTCATAACTCTGAGGTAACAGACAAAATTTTCACCCATCTCTGTATTTCTTCAGATGGGATTAACAAGCCAGATATTTCCAATATTCAGATATCTGTTGCGAACATAAGAAACTTAAAATATTTAGCCAGTATTTCACTTTAAGTAGTTTTAGATAAAATATTCATGCAACATTGTGTACTTGACATAGTATTTACTTTTTAAAATACATGCTTTTATTTTTCCTGCCATGTTAACTATAAATACATATTCAAAACACCTATGCACGTTATAAAATACAATAGAAATTAACATTTGAAATAAGCATTAAATATCTAGCTCAAATGTTATTTAGTACATTAATGGTGTTTTTAGCTTTCATATTGACACCATGCACATTTATATTAGTCTGTCCTCTCCCTTTTAGAGCAGTAAATGTGGTTTGCCATATCACCATCTTCTGTGAAATAGCTACTTATTTTTTTAAAGAGTGGATACCCTAAATGTGGGCTCCCAGTGGCTCTGATGATAAAGAATATGCCTGCAATGCAGAAGTCTTGGTTTGAATCCCTGGTTGGGAAGATCACCTGGAGAAAGGAATGGCTACCCACTCGAGTATTCTTGCCTGGAGAATTCCGTGGAAAAAGGAGCCTGGTGGACGATGGTCCATGGGGTCACAAAGAGTTGGACATGACTGAATGACTAACACTTTAACCACAAATATATGGTTGTGTGTTGCTAAGTCACTTCACTCAAGTCCAACTCTACAACACTATGGACCATAGTTCTCCAGGCTTCTCTGACCATGGGATTCTCCAGGGAAGAATACTGGAGTGGGTTGTCATTCCCTCCTCCAGGGGATCTTCCCAAAACAAGAACTGAACCCGTGTCTCTTCTGTCTCCTGAGTTGGCAGGCTGTTTATTTACCACAATGTCACCTGGGAAGTCTGCCTCAATCTCATTGGCTCATGTGTCTCTTCTCTTGTCTATTTGTACTGCTCTCTCAACAGAAATTCACTTCAGTTAAATTACTTGTTCAAGACAACACAATTGTTGTTCTTGTTGTTCAGTCATTCAGTTGTGTCCAACTCTTTGTAACCCCATGGACTACAGCATTCCAGGCTTCCCTGTCCTTCACCATCTCCCAGAGTTTGCTCACATTCATGTCCATTGAGTCGGTGATGCCTTCTGCCATCTCGTCCTTTGCCATTCCCTTCTCCTCCTGCCTTCAGTCTTTCTCAGCATTAGGATCTTTTCCTATGAGTTGGCTTTTCACATAAGGTTACCAAATTATTGGAGCTTCAGAATCAGTCCTTTCAATGAATATTCAGGGTTGATTTTCTTTAAGATTGACTGGTTTGATCTCCTTGCAGTCCAAGGGATTCTCAAGCGCCTTCTCCAACACCACGGTTGAAAAGCATCAATTCTTTGGCCCTTCTTTATGGTCCAACTCTCACATCCACACATGACTACCAGAAAAACCATGGCTTTAAATATATGGACTTTTATTGGCAAAGCAGTCTCTGCTTTTTAATACACTGTGTAGGTTTTCCATGGCTTTTCTTCCAAGGAGCACGCGTCTTTCAATTTCGTGGCTGCAGTCACCATTTGCAGTTATTTTGGAGCCCAATAAAATAGTCTGTCACTATTTCCATTTTTCCCCCCTCTATTTGCCATGAGTGATGGGACCATATGCCATGATCTTTGTTTTTTGAATATTAACTTTTAAATCACCTTATTCACTCTTCTCTTTCTCCTTCATCTAAAGCTCTTTTGTTCCTCTTCATTTTCTGCTATAAGGGTGGTGTTATCCACAAATCTGAGGTTGTTGCTGTTTCTCCCAGCAATCTTGATTCCAGCTTGTACTTCATCCAGCTGACATTTCACATGATGTACTCTGTATATAAATTGAATAAGCAAGATGACAATATACAGCTTTGACATACTCCTTTCCCAATTTGGAAGCTGAAGTTGAATGGTTCTATGAAGACTTATATAATCATAAGGGATTTCATTTAGGTCATACTTGAATGGCCTAGTGGTTTTCCCTACTTTCTTAAATTTAAGTCTGAATTTTTCAATAAGGAGTTAATGATCTGAGCCACAGTCACCTCCTCATCTTGTTTTTGCTGATTGAATAGAGCTTCTCCATCTTTGGCTGCAAAGAGTATAACCAATCTGGTTTCAATATTGACCATTTGGTGATGTCCATGTGAAGAGTCATCTCTTGTTCTGTTCGAAGGGGATGTTTGCTATGACCAGTGCCTTCTCTAGGCAAAATTTTGTTAGCTTTTGTCTTGCTTCATTTTGTACTCCAAGGTTAAATTTGCTTGTTACTCCAGGTATCTCTTAACTTCCTATTTTGTATTCCAGTCCCCTATGATGAAAAGGACATTTGTGTGTGTGTGTGTGTGTGTGTGTGTGCTAGTTCTAGAAGATCTTGCAGATCTTCATAGAATCATTAAACTCAGCTTCTTTGGAATTAGTAATTGGGGCATAGACTTGGATTACTGTGATATTGAAAGGTTTGCATTGGAAATGAACAGAGATCATTCTGTTGTTGAGATTGCACCCAAGTACTGCATTTCAGACTGTTTTATTGACTGTTAGGGCTACTCCATTCTTTTAAGGGAGTCTTGCCCACAATAATACATACAATGGTCATCTAAATTAAAGTCTCCCGCTCCTGTCCATTTTAGTTCACTGATTCCTAAAATGTTGATGTTCACTCTTGCCCTCTCCTGTTGGCCGCTTTCAATTTGCCTTGATGCATGAACCTAACATTCCAGGTTCCTGTGCAATATTGTTCTTTACAGCATCAGACTTTACTTTCACCATCAGACACATCCACAACTGGGCATTGTTTCTGCTTGACTCAGCCTTTTCCTTCCTTCTAATGCTATTTCTCTGCTCTTCTCCAGTAGCATACTGGGCACTTGCTGACCTGGGAGTTCATCTTTCAGTGTCATTCCTTTTTGCCTTTCCATAGTGTTCATGGGGTTCTCAGGAAAAGGATGCTGTGCCTACCAGGATAGCTGCAGTCAATTCCTTGACCCTGCAGCAGGCCGCTGTAGACCTACACCTCTGCCAAAGACTCCCAAACACTGACAAGGGAAGATGAGTGTATATGAGGGTAACTAGACTAGCAGATGGAGTACTAAGACATAAGCTGTAGTAGTAGTGCAGTCCAAAGATGATATAAAATAAAACTAAGAAATGAAGGGAAAATATCCAAGAAATATTTAGGAGAAAAAAAACAATAGACATTGGTGATGAGTAGCCTAGATGCTGATAATCAATAATGTTGGGTAGTGATAATCAATAGTAATCTTGCAGTTATTTATATTTATGACATGACCTCAGGTCTTCCATTTCATTTCCATCCTGCAAATCCTTATAGACTTTGCAGGATGTTTCTGAATGGCATTCATAATATCGCCAACATGAAGAATATGAAATTTCAAAATAAATTAATATGTGCTTCTTCATCCAGTCTTTAGCAATTGTTGATTTATAGATGGTCTCCATACCTTAATTCAAGGGAAGAGATGAAACATTATATCAAACAGAATCAGATGTATCTTCAAAGTGCTTATTACTGTTATCAAATGAATTGGGTCCCACTGCACAACACTTAAATTATCTATACTGACAAATGTTGGAAGCAAAGGAAAGGTGCCTTTAATCAAATTGCTAGCAATCTGGGAAGATGATGCATTCAGCATCCCTCAAAAACTGCCTCTAAAATTCTGCTTAATCAATGAAACTTTTAAAGGAAGGAGGAAAGTAATCTCAGTTAATCATTGAGATGGGGGTCAGAATCATCACCATCCTCCCACTGTGTGCAGGCTCATTGATTTATTGTGATCTTCCTCTAGATGTTAACTTATTCAGTTTGGTCACAGAGTTTGTGAAATTACTGAAGGGGAAGCTAGGGAAGAGATATGATTATCTGTTAGTTACTTATTCTTCATTTCTACTTCTTTGAGCTATAGAAAGAATCAACAAGTTAGGCAAAATATCATGTGATTAAAAGATTTGAAAAGTGTGCTTGGGCTGGAGTGAGTAAAGAATAGGGTACCTGGTTTAAGTTTAAGACAAATGGGTTCCTCGTGCAGAGAGTGCTTTCCTATCAAAGTGAAAGTGAAAGTGAACTTCTTAGTCGTGTCCGACTCTTTGCGACCCCATGGACTGTAGCCTACCAGACTCCTCAGTCCATGGGATTTTCCAGGCAAGAATACTGGAGTGGGTTGCCATTTCCTTCTCCAGGGGATCTTTCCGACCCAGGGATCGAACTTGGGTCTCCCGCTTTGTAGGCAGACGCTTTACCATCTGAGCTACTGGGAAAACCCTATAAAGTTTTCCTATCAAAAACTGCTTATAAATCCCCACTTGACAGAACATCATTGGATTTCTATAGGATTAGGGTGCATTTCATCTTTTGTAACTTCTTCATGCTGACATAGGGCACTCTATGTGGAAATTGTCAACATGGGTCTCTTTGCTAAAAATGTTAGCTGCCCATTTAAACATATAGTGAAGCTACAATTATTTTCATGCCCACAAAGATATAGATTATTGTGAGCAGTAACATTAATTCCATACTCTTGATGCCAGTTCTTGGAATTTTGCTAGCCATAGATTCAGTACTGTTCAAGTTGGAGCTGCTGATGCTGCTGCTAAGTTGCTTCAGTCATGTCCGACTCTGTGCAACCCCATAGACGGCAGCCTACCAAGCTCCCCCATCCCTGGGATTCTCCAGGCAAGAACACTGGAGTGAGTTGCCATTTCCTTCTCCAATGCATAAAAGTGAACAGTGAAAGTGAAGTTGCTCAGTAAGTCACCAACTCTTTGGGACCCCATGGACTGCAGCCCACCAGGCTCCTTCACCCACGGGATTTTCCAGGCAAGAGTACTGGAGTAGGGTGCCATTGCCTTCTCCCAACTTGGAGAAGCTTATATAGTAGCTATAGTCTGGTCATCATATAGCTTTTTTTACCTATGGTTGCAGTTGCAGTATCTGTAAAACAACTAAGAAATGTGCATCAGATTCTGAATCTGTGACTCAGTTATCTTAATCATTAACTACTTGGTTCTGTATTTGGGCCCTTCAGGGTTCTGCTGGATTCCATTATGTTTGACAGGTAAAGAGATGCTGTTTTCAGAACAAGGAAAAAGAAGTATGGGGCCATTGAATCCTAGAATGACCCTTGAGGCCCAGGTAAACAATATAATATAAATTAAATTTTGTATCTGATGAAGTGGATCCACTGCTTTTTTTTTTTTTTTTAAATGTTATAGTTTCTCTCATAGAAGTCATGGGTTATAAGCACCCTTTGTTTTTTTCCAGGGCAATCAACGTTTCCTTCTACCCATTCATTCTTATTTTCCCTAACATCTAGGCTACTTGACCCCACTTTATGTCAGTTTGCCCTTTAAGAACCAATCAGTAACTTAGTCTTAGAAATAATTTTGACCTTTATCCTTTCAAAAATCTTAATGAATTTATACTGTTATCAAAGCCACATTAATTGCAATGTTCTTGCCTATAATTATCTTTTCACTTATAGTGTGAGAAAGTTTATCTGTGACTTAGAAAAAGGCAAAAGATGTCACTAGGTATTTTGTCAGTACAGTCCTAGACTTGACTTTCTCTGGTCTATGCTATTTTACAACTTTGTGGGGCATATAACTTGTAGATTTTTGGCTAGTATGGATACGAACAATTTTGGTTCAGTGAAACAGACAACTCCAGAGATTAATGTTTTCTCTCTCTGTTGGATAGTAAACAGTGTTGGACAGTAACTTACTTAGAATACTCTAGCTTGTTAAGTGCCTTTTGAACTGGTTTAAACTCTTTCTAAGACTCTTCATGAAGCAGTTGAATAAAACCTTATAACTTGTGTTCCCATTATAGCTGTAAGACAGTCATCATTGTACCTTTTAAAAAATATGTTTTAACAATGTTACTAATTAAACTATAAACTCTAAGAGTATAAATACTGTGAAATAGTTGTTTCTTCAAATATCTCCAGAATTTAGCACATATATGCATGGTCATCAGGTAATATAAGTATCCTTAATTAGCAAGCAAATAAATGCATTAAGTATAGTGTAATATAATTATCAGTGTATTATAGATTGTGCCCAAATGCTGTGTTCAATTCTCAGCATAACTCCAGTCACTGTGTTATAGAGTGAAGCTTCCAGAATTCGTGATAGTATCAGGAACTCAGACTGCTTAATCACAATATAAAACATACAGCAAGATAATATATTAATGTATATATGAATATAAAGAGGTACAAACAGTTCTTTTTGTATTATTCACCCATTAAGAATCATCTATGAAAGCATGAATGTTATATCATTCACTAAATAGTCTGTTCTTCTAAAATGCTTTGATGATGTAAATATTGTAAGTGTATATATGCTATATAACTCTATATGACATAGTGACACTTATTAAACTATTTAATAATATTGACTAGTAAAGTCAGTGCACATTTAATGATTAACTTATACAGAAAACAGAAATTCAGAGGTATTCATTTGTGTTGGATATTCACAGAAGAGGAAAAACATATGCCAAATAAACAAGCAAAGTTAGGTACTCAACCTTATTTGTGAGTAGGAAAAAATGCCCTTTAAGACAGAAAGGTGCAATTTTATACTCATTTGATTGACAGTACATACATACATACATAGAATAAAAATAAAATCTTACAATGTTGGAAAGGATGAGTATTCACAAGGTATGTTGGAGTATAAATTGGGATAATCACTTTGGAAAACTGACATTATCTGCTAAAGATAATCATATACCTTATGATGCAGTGCTTTAACTCCTAGAAATATATAAAAGCAAAAGCTTTTGTATGTGTTTGAGATGAGACATGCAAAAGATGATTCCAGATAGCACTATTCATAATAGAAAAAACCTAGAAAAAACTTGGTGTAAATCCACAGAAAAGTGAATAATATACATACACTATGGTGCACAGACACTATGGTGTACACACACATGGAATGGTTTACAACAGACAAAATAACTGAACTACAACAGCATGTGCCAGTACAGAGAAATCCTAGCAGTAAAAGAATAAATTAAAAAGTTTCCAAAACACCTTTTTCAATGAACCACTTACTAAATCTTATTTATTTTTCAAAATGTAGAAAAAATATATAAATATATATACACACACACACACACATATAATAGTTCTCAAAAATATAGATTTGGTAAATCTATAAAAAAAGAAAGGTAAGACAATAGAATGGAGAGAGTATGCATTAAGGCAGGTTTTTGTAGGGGTCCTGATTTTGTTTGGGGTTGTGGTTCATAGGTAATGCCACTACTAAGAGATAAAAATAAAATAGGACAAAAGTAATAGCTTAGCTTCACTTATTAAGGATTTTCAAATCATTTAGAGTGGTTAAAAAGTCAAGTGTTAAGATTTGAAATCTCTTAATTACCTATACACATCTTTGGCCAAACTAATATGTACTACACTCTGTAATGTATAACAAGGGCTTCCCTGGTGGCTGGGTGGTAAAGAATCTGCTTGCTAATGCAGCAGAGGTGGGTTTAATCCCTGGGTTGGGAAGATCCCCTGGAGAAGGAAATGGCAACTCACTCTAGTATTCTTGTCTGGGAAATCCCATAGAGAGAGAAGCCTTACAGGCTGCAGTCCATGGGTTTGCAAAAGAGTCAAATGCAACTTTGCAACTAAACAACAACAAAAATGTGTAACAAATGTATACCAGAGGTCATGTTCATAAATTATTTTGTCACTTTCATAAAGTTCTGAGTTAAAAAATGCTTTTCACTGTGTCTACACCATTTTGCTTAGAAAATTAAATTTGTGAACTACTAAATTAAAATTATAATGTTCAGAATTGGAAAACCAAGTAAATGGCATTTTCAGATACATACACACAAAATAACAATATTAAAACTGCTTATTTCTGATTGGGTGTGTGGATTATTGATATGTAATAGGTTATGACTACACATTTTTATTATAATTTTAATTGTTTAATAAATATGTCCATATAATATATAACGTCTAATTATCTTGACTGGGAAAACTGAACTAGATTAATTTCAGATCCATAAGGATTTATTCATTTGTCAACCAAGTCTTCTTAGCAAGAAAGATGAGCAAATTGACATGTCTTTTGAATGTGTTATTTTGGAATTAGGAAATCATAGTTCATATTGACTTCACATACCCTGGTGGCTCAGATGGTAAAGAGTCTGCCTGCAGTGTGGGAGACCTGGGTTCGATCCTTGGGTTAGGAAGATTTCCTGGAGGAGGAAATGGCAACCCACTCCAGTATTCTTGCCTGGAGAATCCCATGGGTAAAGGAGCCTAGCAGGCTACAATCCATGGGGTCGTGAAGAGTCGGCACGACTGAGCGACCAAGCACACAGGGAATTTTAAATCTCAAAGTAAATCCATTAAAACTCATGGAAATATAATAAATACTTTTGTTTGAGAGTGGTATGGAATCTATTTTTACTATTGTTTATAAAACTTACAACACTTACCCTCCTTCCATCCCCCTTCTTTATCTAATACTGAAAATATTTGTGCAGTATTCATTAGAAACAAAACGCTATAGATGCTGCCTGAAAAAGAAACAGAAATGAGACACAATCTCAGTTCTTAAGGTACTCACTAGTGGGGAAGATAAAGCAGCAAAACAAGGAAGTATTTGTTGGGGACTCAACTTGAGAACATGCAAATTACTCTGGGAGTGTTTTAGAAAGAAAAATACAAATGCATACTGTTTCAATAATTTTTATACCTTCATTCACTAAGACATTTCTTTTGAAGCCTTAATAACATAATGAACTCAATAAAAAGCTGTCAAAGCCTAGTGTATTTATGGAGGAAAAACTTGTTTTTTGATCTGAGAGCACAATTCTGTAGGGAAATGTGGAGTATTTATAAAAAGAGTTAACACCCTATCACTTGAAGATACATATATCTTGTCTTTCTGCAAAAGATACCAGACTAACTTTTGAATCAGACAAGCAGACTGTTAAAAGGACAATGTCTTTTATTAATTAGAAGCAGATTAGCAGTCCCTTGAGTTTTCCTATAGTGGCATATTTTCCAAAAGAGCATTTTGGAGTGGATTTCCTTACATATAGTTCATATATATATATATATATATATATATATATATATATATGATTCTAGTTTTTCTCCTTTCTTTTTGAGGAAACATGAACAGGATTGTAAATAACAGGATCCTAGATAATTAACAGGTTGATCCTTGCACTTTGCTACTATATTTCTGTAGTCAAATTTGGTAGAGGACAGGCATGTTTTCATCAGAACTATATAATGTATGAGTTGAGACCGAGTTCAATTGGATAAGCACAAGCTTATAACAATCTTGGAAAAGCTTGCAGCTTTCTCAAAAAACCTTAGGTACTTTCTTGGCAAAACCCAGGGCTTTTGTAAGATTTGTTTTCTCAGGTTGGTTTGTCTTGAAACCCATTTTTCTGGAGTCTGTTAGAAGACTTATAAAGTGTGAAGAAATCAGAATTAAATTTGTTTTTGTCAGGTAACTTAGAAAACATAATGTCAACTAATAGATTCTTAATTTCAGTGCAGCTGTGTACACTTTCATAAAATTACGGGAGGATTTTAAACACTTTTTTGTACGTGATCATTGCAGTTCTCGAAAAATGACTTTTGAAATTAATTAATGAACATATTGGAAACAATTTGCTTGGTGAGTCTCATTTTATAATTAATATTTGTATGTTAAGTGTATATATTGGAAAATATATAATGGGGAAAGAGTTAACTGTACCTCTATCTGTAATAAAAATTTGACTTAATAATGCAAAAATGAAATTATATATTTGAAGATAAATTTAATAATAGTTTAATAAACTGAAATCAGTTGAAATGCATAAAATTATACTATTTTCTTGGTAATAGTAGAATAGAGTAACTTAAATTTTGTCAAACAAGTGTATTACCTATTTTAAAGATACAGTGTTTACATTTTGAAATGCATAGATCATTTACCAAAATTATGTTAGTGCTGCTAAATTTATGAACATAATCAAGTCTATGTTTTCAAATGTATCCTCTCCAACACCACGGTTGAATGAAAAACATGGACAATCTCAAAGTTGAGAATCATGTTTTATATGACAGACTTTCTAAGGGCTTCAAGCCTGGGAGACAGACTCTCAGAATAGCTCTGAGGGACTACTCCAAAGAAGAAAGGCAGAATCCAAGATACATAGGGATATTTGCAACAAAGACCAGGTAGTTGGAACATCAGAAAATTACCATTAATTAAAGAAAACCAGATGTTTCAACTTTTTCAGTTTAGCACTTTTCTACGTATGTATGAGAAGATACAGGAGTCTGGGCTCATTGAATTCATTCTTCTGATAGCTTCTTAACTATCTGGGGCTGATATCCTGTTCTTTTACCTTCCTGAGTTCCCTCAGGGCACGCCATTGAGGGTGGCTGCAGAGCCTGAGAAGGCAATGGCACCCTACTCCAGTACTCTTGCCTGGAATATCCCATGGACGGAGGAGCGTGGTAGGCTACAGTCCACGGAGTTGTGAAGAGTTGGTCACTTACTGAGCGACTTCACTTTTACTTTTCACTTTCATGCATTGGAGAGGGAAATCGCAACCCGCTCCAGTGTTCTTGCCTGGAGAATCCCAGGGACGGGGAGCCTGGAGAGCTGCCCTCTATGGGGTCACACAGAGTTGGACACGACTGAAGCTACTTAGCAGCAGCAGCAGCAGTGCCTAAGGGCTTGGTGGTAGGCAGCCCATTTATGTCCATCCTTAGTTCCCTTGGGGCTCACAATGGTGAGGGGAGGCAGCTTTAGTGACTTATGGACTGCAATTTCTTTGTTTCCTGATACTGCAGGCAACACTTTTTATTCATACCACAGACAAACATTCATACTATGAAAGAGAAAGTATTAGTTGCTCAGTCACTTCTGACTCTGTGATCCCGTGAACTGTAGCCTTGCCAGGCTCCTCTGTCCATGGAATTCTCCAGGCAAGAATACTGGAGTGGGTTACTATGTCCTTCTTCAGGGGATCTTCCCGACCCAGGGACTGAACCTGGTTCTCTCACATTGCAGGGAGATTCTTTACCACCAGGAAAGATATACTCACAATATAGTTCCTTGGATTTTCGGTTTGCCTTTATGCACCTTAGCTTTTATAAATAACATAATTAGTAACAATCATTTTTGAGAACAAATATAAAATTAGAATCTCTAGATTTTAATATTAGCTTTGTAATTTGCTAGTTATGTAAATTTGATTGCATTCTTTAACATCCCTTGTCTTCATGCATGTCATCTACAAAATAATATATAAAACATATTTCCCATAGGTGTATAATCAAATGTTAGCAGGTCATGCTAAAAGTAATTATACATTGTAACTTACTATCTGCATTTTTATCTGTAAAATCTGTTATCTATCATGTGCATATATAGTGTCATACTTTGAATTAAACAAAAAAAGAAATTCACAGTAATATAAAACATAATAAATCCTTATCAAGGAATTATAATCTATTTCAGAGGGGAGAAATTACTATATCAATTAGTCAAGTAATAACACAGATGAGAGCAAGCAGCCTAAGACTGTGCTCCATTTTACAGTGAAAAAATGCAACAAAATGTCAAATTTTAAAAGACAGGACTCAGTGTCCCATGGAACTATGTGGGAATATATAGCAAAGATATAGATTCTGAATTGGAGAGCTGAAAGGACCACTATGATAGGAGCAGAAGCAATTTAGTGGATGATAACACCCAATTAATTAGATGAGTAAGCAATTTAGAATCTTTAATAGCAATGGAAACTGGGCCCATTCCTTCTAAGTTTCTGACCAGTAAAAATGTCGTTATCCAATTCGGCCATCTAGACAAATACATTTGGTATGAGAATGCCAGGTGGATTTATAGGGGAGAAAGTGGGTTTGGAAATCTAGCCCAAATTATATTATTCAAAAATATATATACATTAAGTTTGCATTTCATGAAATAAATTTAAATCTACATAAAATTTGACAAAATCTGAAAATAGTAGTTATTCTGCTGAAAGCAACAGTTAGCCATGGAATAATCAAGTTAAGTACCTTTGTGTTTATATAGTTCAATGACTTATGATTAATAAATTCATAATGTGTGGAATATTTGGCACCTTATTTCTTTAATTCCACATAATTCTTCCAAACTAGATTTTCCCATTCCAAGGCTAAGACTATAAATTATTATGTCTTATAAACTTGAACAAAGACTTTATAGTCACTGTTAGTTTTGAGAGGCAAGGCTACACTGTGCTCAGTTATTCAGCATGAGTTAAATAACTGTGTTTGTGCTGTGTGTGCTTAGTCATTCAGTCATTTCTGAATCTCTGTGACCCCATGCATGGACTCAGCAAATCAGGCTTCCCTGTCCTTCATCATCTCCCAGAGTTTGCTCAAACTCATGTCCATTGAGTTGGTGATGTCATCCATCTCATCCTCTGTTGTCCCTTCTTCTTAGGAAGAAAAGAAAGAGGAAAAGAAGGAGAGAAAAAAAAATGGGGGAAATAACCACTAGCTATGATCCCAGTTTAGTGGGGAGTTCGAAATATATCATACAAACATTGGATTGTAAATTATAGTCAAATACAACAGCTTTCTTTGTATCTTATAAAGAAGATGTCTTATAATATATCTTTAGTATGTTTAGTATGAAATGAATTCAAATCTATATAAAATTTGACAAAACCTGAAAATAGTTGTTATTCTGCTGAAAGCAACAGTTAGCCTATGGAATAATCAAGTACTGAAAATTCCTATCTTTAGTATGTTTAGACTGGTACGTTTAGTATGTTTAGATAGTACTAAAACATACTATCTTTAGTATTTTAGATTACAATGTTTTAACATGAAAATAAAGCTAACATCATTTTAATTTTATCAAGTGTTAACTATAATTGTCAACTATCCATTATCTTTTGAACTGTCAGAGTTGATCATCATTATACACAATCCTAAAAAAGAATGGTTAATTTTATATTTCACCATTTAATGTAGACTATGTGGTATATTTTCTTTAGCACTGTATTGTTAACACTGCCTAATATAAGCTCATATGTAGTTAGTTTGTATTCTCTGAACACGCTTAATCAAGACTAAAAGAAAAAGAGTCAGAATCTCATGGTCAATTATGTTTAAAATTTTTGAGATGAAAGTATTCTGATAATATTCTACAAAATTAAATTATCACACATAATATATTATTGAGCTTAAAATCCTCTGGAAGGTCATATTTCAGTTACTGCACTAGAAACATACACAGAATTGAATCTT
This sequence comes from Ovis canadensis, assembly GCF_042477335.2. Classification (NCBI taxonomy): domain Eukaryota; kingdom Metazoa; phylum Chordata; class Mammalia; order Artiodactyla; family Bovidae; genus Ovis; species Ovis canadensis. The sequence goes on from NC_091250.1 coordinate 69,218,887, forward strand.
TATTGTAGGTCTATGATATTTCATGGAGGATATAAATACTTTCCTTTTACTGCCTTGATGAAGTTAGAGAAGAAAGGATTATAGTAGAATAAAATTGTGACTAAATACTTTTATATCTTTAATTAGAAAATAGACTGCATTAAGGATAGGATATAATACAACACAATGTAAGGCTCATTTCATCTCTTAAACTGTAATATGTAAAATAATCAACTGAGTTTTGTATTACAAAAAGAAGGGAAAGAAACTTTGAAGTTCTGCATTTATATCCAAATTTCATGTGACCAAATTTTGATTTAATGTATTTTTTTGTTCTTTTTTCAAGAGCGTTCCCTTTTCTCCTCACCCTCTCCAGCATCTATTGTTTGTAGACTTTTTGACGATGGCTATTCTGACTGGTGTAAGGTGGTATCTCATTCTGGTTTTGATTTGCACTTCTCTAATAATAAGTGATGTTGAGCAAATTTTCATGTGTTTATTAGCCATCAGTATGTCTTCTTTGGAGAAATGCCTGTTTAGTTCTTTTTCCCACTTTTTGACTGGGTTTTTTGTTTTTCTGGTATTGAGTTGTATGAGCTGCTTGTATATTTTTTATTGTTTTAAATACAACTTTAGCACACACACACACATACTTCTTTTTAAAAAGGATAGTATTCTAGTTAGCAATTTTTCAAATGAAGCATAAATCTCTTACAACTTGGAACAGTTTGTATATCTCTCTGTATTCCTAATCCTGCCTGCAAGTTCAGTTCAGTTGTTCAGTCATGTCCAACCCTTGCATGGATTCTCAGGACTGACCTCAAGGCAAGAAACCTAGAGTATCTGTGAAGATAAGCATTCTTCTCACTTCTTTCTGGAGAGTTCAGAGAAGTGAGAATGTTGGACTAAGTGAATGGCCTCAATTCTGCCAAGATCACGTTCTGTTCTACCTGCACTCCTACCCTTTGTCCCTGACCACAATCACAGAAAACTAACCAATCTGATCACATGGACCACAGCCTTGTCGAGCTCAATGAAACTATGAGCCATGCCATGTAGGGCCACCCAAGATAGATGGGTCATGGTGGAGAGTTCTGGGAAAATGTGGTCCACTGGAGAAGGGAATGGCAAACCATTTCAGTATTCTTGCCTTGAGAACCCCATGAACAGTATGAAAAGGCAAAAAGATAAGACATGAAAGATGAACTCCCTAGGTCGGTAGGTGCCCAATATGCCACTAGGGAAGAATAGAGAAATAACTTCAGAAAGAATGAACAGACAGAGCCAAAGCAAAAACAGCATCCAGTTGTGGATGCGACTGGTGATGGAAGTAAAGTCTGATGCTGTAATGTGCAATATTGCATAGGAACCTGGAATGTTAAGTCCATGAATCAAGGCAAATTGGAAGTTGTTGAAGAGGAGATGGCAAGAGTGAACGTCAACATTTTAGGAATCAGCGAACTAAAATGGACTGGAATGGGTGAATTTAACTCAGATGACCATTATATCTGCTACTGTCAGCAGTAATCCCTTAGAAGAAATGGAGTGGCCATCATAGTCAACAAAAGAGTCTGAAATGCAGTACTTGGATGAAATCTCAAAAATGACAAAATGATTTCTGTTTGTTTCCAAGAGAAACTATTCAATATCACAGTAGTCCAAATCTATGCGCCAACCAATAATGCTGAATAAGCTGAAGTTGAACATTTCTATGAAGATCTATAAGACTTTCTAGAACTAACACCCATAAACAATATCCTTTTCATTACAGGGGACTGGAATCCAAAAGTAGGAAGTTAAGAAATACCTGGAAAACAGGCAAATTTGGGCTTAGAATATAGAACGAACCAGGGCAAAGGCTAATTGAGTTTTGCCAAGAGAATACACTGGTCATAGCACTCTCTTCCAAAACATAAGAGAAGACTCTGCACATGGACATCCCCAGATGGTGAATACTGAAATCAAATTGATTATATTCTTTGCAGCCGAGATGGAGAAGCTCTATACAATCAGCAAAAACAAGACTGGGAGCTGACTGTGGCTCGCATCATGAATTCCTTATTGCCAAATTCAGACTTAAATTGAAGAAAGTAGGGAAAACCACTAGGGAAAACCACTAGACCATTCAGGTATGACCTAAATCAAATACCTTATGCTTATTCAGTGGAAGTGACAAATAGAATCAAGGGATTAGATCTGATAGAAAGAGTGCCTCAAGAACTATGGATGGAGGTTCGTGACATTGTACAGGAGGCGGTGATAAAGACCATCCCCAAGAAAAAGAAATGCAAAAAGGCAAAATGGTTGTCTGAGGAGGCCTTACAAATAGCTATGAGAAGAAGAGAACCAAAAGGCAAAGGAGAAAAGGAAAGATATACCCATTTGAATGCAGAGTTCCAAAGATTAGCAAGGAGAGATTTGAAAGTCTTCCTCAGTGATCAGTGCAAAGAAATAGAGGAAACCAATATATGGGAAAGACTAGAGAGCTCTTCAAGAAAATTAGAGTTACCAAGGGAACATCTCATTCAAAGATGGGCACAGTAAAGGACAGAAATGATATGGACCTGACAGAAGCAGAAGATATTAAGAAAAGGTAGCAAGAATACACAGAAGAACTACACAAAAAAGATCTTCATGACTCAGATAATCACAATGGTATGATCACTCACCTAGAGCCAGACAGTGAAGTCAAGTGGGCCTTAGGAAACATCACTAGGAACAAAGCTAGTGGAGGTAATGGAACTACAGTTAAGCTATTTCAAATCCTAGAAGATGATGCTGTGAAAGTGATGCTACATTCAATATGCTAGCAAATCTGGAAAACTCAGCAGTGGCCACAGGACTGGAAAAGGTCAGTCTTCATTCCAATCTCAAAGAAAGGCCATGCCCAAGAATGCTCAAACTACTGCACAATTGCACTCATCTCACATGCTAGCAAAGTAATCCTGCCTATGCAGTGCTCAATAAATATTTATCCCTAATAATGGTGATGATAATTTCTGTATATAAATTGTCTTAGCTTCCAACCTCCAAAAGCCTATATTAATTGCCAGATTAAAATGTTTACCACCATTTTCAGAATAATCCCTTATAACTTATTTTAAAACATGAAAGTTGGTATCCAAATCCTTTCTTGGCCACACTTAGTTTTCTGACCTTGGTAAGGTGGCCTGATCTCTCTGTATTTTGTTTTTCTCTGATAAAGTGATGATGGAAGTTGTACCTCCCAATTGTTGTTTCAATGATTACATGAAACAGCATGACACATGCTGAAAAATATGTACCTGACTTATAATATGTATATTATATATATATGATACATATATACATATATATATATATTAGCAGTTTAAACAGTTATAACAAACACCTCTATTGTGTTTAAATTCTTACAATATAAATCTACAGTAAATTCTGTAACTTAACAGAATCAAATGACTTTTCAAGTTTGTACCATTTTGTTAAGAATTTATAATACTTACAAAAATACAGCAAAGCAGAATGCTTAAGCTATTATTCAGTACTCTGTGTGCCATTCATGAACAGAAATACTGACATTCTACTGTTCATAGTACCAGCTGAACATTTCCTTGAGTTACCCCTATTATTTTGTTGAACCACATGTGTCATTATAGTCAATAAAATATGGCTTATTCATTATTAACTTTATATACATTACAATGCTCGCATCTTCACTATCATGATTCTTCTATATCTGTTAGATTTTATATAAATAATGTTATATTTCTTTAACATGGAAATATATCAGTTTAAAACACTTTAGAATTAAAACGAAATTTCCTTCCAAGTTTCCTTCATTTTTTTCAAAGTGTGCACTTAAAGGAACAATGAAATGCATCCATGAATAGGAAAGCCTGAAAAATTCTTCTTTGACAATATAGGTTAGAAAAGTTGATGTAATTCATCTTTGGAATTTACCACATATGTAAAACTAAGGTGTTCATTCCTCTAAAAATAGTATCTAGTTCATTCAACGAATAACTACTTAGCACCTACTACATGCTAGGAGTTGAACATGAATCAAAACATAGCAGTAAACAGAATAAATGCTATTGTTAAATATAGACAAACTCTGAAAGCATATATATGTATAGATATATAGATATAGATATATAGATATATTTAGCCTTGAAAATCTATGAATACTTCCTGGAAATGTCAAATCTAAATAGGCTTCCCATTAAGTAACAAGTCTTAACTACCATCCCATCCTTTACACATTTTCTTTTAGTTACAAACTATATACGAAATGCGAGGCTTTGCTTGTTTCTTTAAGAAAAGGCTGATATTAAGCTTTCAGTTGGTAATCATACCAGTTTTTGTCTGTGTGCTTATGTCAAAGCATTTGATAGCAAACATGTGTTTATCTCTTATAATCAAATAAAATAATAAAGTTAAACAAAACTACTATCCATCAATTAGCAACTAAATAAAAGAAGATTAAGTTTTTAGTCTAACAAGATCAGAATTGTGGTGCTTCTTACTAAGTATTAAGTATACTCCATCACTCAGGGTGTGCTTGCAATTATTTTTATTACTTGACTTATCAGATGCTTGAGTGGATTGTTTAGAACTCTTTTTTTTCTTCTGATGATTTTTTAATGAGTGAATTGACTGACTTTTCTTTCAAATACGTTGTGAAAATCTGCAATGTCACATTATTTATTAATGAAAATTTGATTACTGGTGAAAATTAAAAGAATATATGTGGACTTCCATTTATATATACTCTTGCCCATGGTTCACAAAGAATAGTAATGAGGGTGGGTCCACTATAGTCAGTCTCTCTTCTCCAAAGGTGACTCTTTTATTGAGATGTGTTTTGTTATGGTTTACGCTGCCTTATGAAGAACTGCCACCTCACTCTGTAGCATTCAAGGCTGAGAGTGGAAATTTCAGGATTTAATCTGTCTTCTTTTCATATCCTGCCCCCTCTACAGTAGGGGATGAAAGAAGAGCTGATGTGCAGTCCTTAGAGATTACCAAACAAGGTCTAGAAAAGAAGATGAATAGGTAGTTTTCCCCATAGATGATCTAGCATGGTTCCATGGGCTACTTGAAAGGATGGGTGAATGAAGTTAGGAAGAGGCTATGAATAGTCAGGCCATCATTTGAAAAGCTGTTGGTATGAGGAGCCTTAGAATGTAGAAAATGGTGGCATGCTTTTTTATTTTTCTCATCACTGGTGAGACCCTGGGTAGAGTTTCCAATCAGCAATAAGTGCATCTTCAGGTTTCTTAAATTCTGGTAATGTAGCATTGGAGAAGGCTGGCCAATGACAGGAATTGATCAGTTTCTCCTGCTACAGTTTGGGATGTGAGTCCAAGGATATCTAATTGTGTTAATCAGTTCTCTCCAGAAACAGAGCAGTAATATTTATATAAATATATAAAGCAACTAGACTCACAAGTCTCATGATTTGACATGTACAGACTGAAAACTCAGGAAACAGTGATATATTTCTAGTTTAAGTCTGAAGGCCAAAGAAGCAGGAGATCCAGTGTTGTAAATCTCAGACCAAGGGCTAAAGATGAAATGAGATGTCACAGATCAATAGTGAGGCAGAAAAAAAAAAGGGTCAATTTCTCTTTCAACATTTTTATTTCTATTCAGGCCCTCAAAGATCAAATGATGCCCACCAACAAACAATGGGGAAGCCAATCTACCTACTGAGAACATCAACTCAAATACCAATATCATCCCAAAACACTATTCAGACACACCTGGCAATAATGTTTAGTCTAAGAACTCTATGGCCAGTCAAGCTGACGCATAAAATTAATTACCTCACTAGTCCACCATGAGTCCAAACTTTTTAGTAGACTATACACAATCTAATAATGTCACTGCTACTGCTAAGTTGCTTCAGTCGTGTCCGACTCTGTGCGACCCCATAGACGGCAGCCCAACAGGCTTCCCCATCCCTGGGATTCTCCAGGCAAGAACACTGGAGTGGGTTGCCATTTACATCTCCAATGTCACTAGGACAATGTATAATTCCTCAGTTTCAGACTAAGCAAAAAAGACACCTGTAGGTCAAAATGCTGCCTCTTCCTGAGCATAAGTATGTGTCTCTCACAGGAGTGGTGATATGTTGTGATTTACTAGCCACAGACTGGAGTAGAATGCTTCCTGATTTGGCATTTAGGGAACTTTCAAATATTTAAGGGCAATCATTTCTCTTCTCAGTAATCCATTCTTTTGGGAGTCATAAAAACCATGAGAAATATTGAGCTTCTTTTTCATATTTTTCATTAAATGTAGTATAATATTCCAATTTTTTAGTCCTCTCAATAAATTTGGGCTATTATCTAATGCCTAATATACTGGAAAGCAAATTTTTTCAAAAGACTGACGATGTGTGAGATATTTAGTCAACTAGACTGTCAATTAGATATTTTGTATTCACTTAATATATCTTACATGTTGAACATGTAGGATTTGTATTCAGACAACCTAAGTTTATAACTACTTAACCAGCCAGTTAGCATTTTCTTTCTTAAAATTTGAATCACTACCAATCTATACTTTATTTACTTATATGTAAATATTATTAACTTTTTGTGTTATTACTTTTATGTACACAAACAGCTGAGAGGTTTTAAAGATAAATACAATTTCAAAATTAATCTCATGAAAATATCCACTGCATTTTATTCTTGCAATAGAATGCTATATAACCTTGGGCAAAGAAAACACCCTCAGTGGCCCTCTTCTTTCCTTTCTTTAAAAGTTCTTTTTTTTTTAATCTTTTTAGTTGAAGTATAGCAAATATATAATACAGCATATTAATCTACAGTATATAGCTTGATGAATTGTTGTGCATACCATGTAATCATATCAATTATTGTTGCATTTTATTTCTGGAAAAACAGATAAACTTTTAAACTTCTATGGACTGGTAGATTTCAATATGGGAAGTATACAAGGAGAGTTTCACTACAAATCATATCTAGAATAATTAAGTTTATTTGAAAGTGGCTCAGTGGTAAAGAATTTGTCTGCCACTGCAGGAGCCACAGGAGATGTGGGTTTGATCTGGGTTGGGAAAATCCCCAAACAAATTTCCTTTTTTTTTTTTTTTTTTTGAGACCGTCTCTATTTCTCCTTCAATTTTTGAAGGGCGATAATGCAGAATATAGAATTGTAGGTTTGTATTTTTTCTTTTAAACACTTTAGATGTTTTACTTCATTCTATTCTTGTTACATGGGTTCTGAGGAAAATTTGGATATAATCCTCATCTTTGCTTATCTATAGGTAAAGTGCTTTTCCTCTGGCTTTTTTCAAAATCATTTTTTCTAGAATTGATTTCCTGGTGTTTGAAAATTACATGCCTCACTGTACAATGTAATTTTTTGTTTTCAGTCTTTTGCTTTTTATCCTTCTTGGTGTCCTCTGAGGTTCCTTAATGTGTGTTTTGGGATCTGACATTAATTTAGGAAAATTCTTAATTGTGTTATTGCCTCAAATATTGCTTCTGTTCCTTTGTCTCTTTCTTTACCTCCTGATATTCCTTTATGGACATGAAACAACGTACTGGTTCCAAATAGGAAAAGGAGTACATAAAGGATGTATATTGTCACCCTGCTTATTTAATTTATATGCAGAGTACACTATGAGAAACACTGGGCTGGAGGAAGCACAAGCTGGAATAAAGATTGCTGGGTGAAATATCAATAACCTCAGATATGCAGATAACACCACCTTTATGGCAGAAAGTGAAGAAGAACTAAAAAGCCTCTTGATGAAAGTGAAAGATGAGAGTGAAAAAGTTGGCTTAAAGCTCAACATTCAGAAAACTAAGATCATGGCATCCAATACCATCACTTTATGGCAAATAGATGGGTACACAGTGGAAACAGTGAGAGTATTTATTTTTTGGGATCCAAAATCACTGCAGATGGTGATTTCAGCCATGAAATTAAAAGACACTTACTCCTTGGAAGGAAAGTTATTACCAACCTAGATAGCATATTCAAAAGCAGAGACATTACTTTCCCAACAAAGGTCCGTCTAGTCAAGGCTATGGTTTTTCCAGTGGTCATGTATGGATGTGAGAGTTGGGCTATAAAGAAAGTTGAGTGCTGAAGAACTGATGCTTTGAACTGTGGTGTTGGAGAAGACTCTTGAGAGTCCCTTGGACTGCAAAGAGAGCCAATCAGTCCATCCTACAGGAGGTCAGTCCTGGGTGTTCATTGGAAGGACTGATTTGAAGCTGAAACTCTAATACTTTGGCCACCTGATGTGAAGAGTTTGCTCATTTGAAAAGACCTTGATGCTGGGAAAGATTGAGGGCAGGAAGAAAAGGGGACGGCAGATGAGATGGTTGGATGGCATCACCGACTCAATGGACATGAGTTTGGGTAGGCTCCAGGATTTGGTGATGGACAGGGAGGCCTGGTGTGCTGCAGCTCATGGGGTTGCAAAGTGTGGGACACGACTGAGCAATTGAACTGAGCTGAACTGAATTCCTTTCTGTGTCTACCTTAGACCTTCTATAACTGTACTCAAAGTTCTTGGAGCTATTTTCTCTCATGCTCTGCTCTTCTTTTAAATTTTGTCAGTCTTTTTTCTTTGTTTCTTTCAGTTTGGTGATTTTATATTGTCATGTTCTCAAGCTCAGAGATTCATTCTTCAGTCCAGTCTACTAGTGAATACATTAAAAGCATTCATCATTTCTGGTCCCCACTTACATCATCAATTTGTTCTTACATATTGTCTACTTTTTCCTTTAAATTCCTTAGTACATTAACTATAGTTTTCTTTTTAATTCCTAGTGTGATAATCTCAATATTCCTACCATAGTCTAAGTCTGTGTCTGATATTTGTTCTCTCTCCCCAAATTATATTTTGTTTTTTGTGTGTTATTATTTTTTTTGGAAATCCATACATGATGTACTGAATATAAAGACCTGGGTAAATGAAATGGTGGTAAATATGTCTTCAGTTACATATTAAAGTAAGACATGGGGAACAGAAAACATTCTATATTCCAATAATTTGGTCTTAGTCTTATGATGAACCTGTGTTCCTGGACTGTGAACTTCAGTAGTGCTTCTCAGTTTCACTCCCTTACTCCCCATCCTTGGATGAGACACAATGGCTGATGGCTGAAGGAGGATGGAGTTGTGTATGTCCTTTCCCTTAAGTAAGTTAGACTCTGATGAAATCTAGCAGGTTAGTTGCTGGTAAATTAGTTTTTCCTGAGGGCAGGCCTTAGTAAGAAGAACAGAATGCCCTGTCATATTATAACATTTTTTTTCCCTTCCTCCTTCCAGAAGCACAAAGGAGAACTTAGAACTTAACAGGTAAAACTAAAAAATGTGTGGGTTCCTCCAATGACTACATTTCCCTGGAGTTTTTATCAGACTTGTCTGTTCTAAATTACAGCAATTTATCAACTGTAATTCAGGTTTCCCCTCCCAGGGGCACTGGTTCATACTGAGGTTTCTGCTTGTGTGTTTCTGCTCTGAAATTTGATATTCTTACCTTTGATGTTAGATATCTGCTGCCTGTCTGGCTAACTGTTAGAGGCAGCAGTTTGCCCTGAACCTCACTTCTCTAGTGAAGTTAAGAAGAGTTGTTGATTTTTCAGTTTGTTTAGCTGACTTTAGAGACCAACTAATGAAAAGCATGGGAACGAGGTTGCCTGATTGTAGACTCAAGAGAGGCCAGAAGCAAATTTCTGGTACTGCAAAAAATAAGAGTCCAGAGCAGGCAAACTAGACAAAAGAAAGATAAGGACATACAGACCCAGGATTGTTGAGAGCAAGAAGCCTCCCTAAGTAATTGAATAATCCCTCTAGTAAGCCTATATGATCTGACTGATGGTTGAAAATTGACAAGATAGTTTTCACATGTAACTTTAATTATTTACTTGGGGGTGGTTGTTTGCTTTTGCCTTCCTTTTCTTTGTGTGGTTGTTTTATTTGAATTTATGAGGCTTAAAAGTATTTGGGGATTTGGGCTGTACTGTGTCTAGATTCAGAGTTACATATAAAACAAGAAAGCTAATTTTGAGCTATAACAAAATTACATAAAACCTTTTCTTTAAGATATATCAGGATGCTAAAATTTTATTTTCATAAGTTTGCAAATATTAGGAGAGCAAAAATCACATTTTATGTTTCTTTATATCCCCCTTTAATCCCCATATAGGTTTCCTTTTATGTGTGGTTACTCAAAAGAACTTTAAAAATGTTCACATTGAAGCATAGTTGATTTTCAATGTTTTATTAGTTTCAAGTGTACAAAATAGTGATTTAATATTTTTATAGATTATAGCCCATCTAAAATTATTATAAAATATTGGTTACATTCCCTATGCTGTACTTTACATCCCTATATCTTATTCATTTTATACCTAGTAGGTTATACCTCTTAATCTCCTTCCTCTGTCTTGCCCTTCCCTCAAAATCACTTTTAAAATGTATTTATATCAATTGGATAAACAGCAAAATATGAATTGAGATAGTAACATGGATACTGATTAGAAGATAAAGTCTGCATACTGAAACATATGTGATATTAATAACATTCATAAAAGTTGTTTGGAGAGGAAAAGAGAAAATCAGTAGGCAGAAAAGGAACCTCTTTTTTAATATTTTAATTTAATATTAATATAGTGAGTTTATAATTAATATACAGTGTTTAAAGCATGTATGTATAACTTAGAATATTCATATAATCAAAGTCATGTAGCCATTATGGTACTTACAAAGTAGATTATTATATTAATGGTGACTTTCATTTCCCTAAATATACCTATTTCCATTCTATTATTCTGTTATTAAAATTTGATAATGCACAGTTTCCCAAAGTGTGCAAATATTTGCTTTTTTTGTTCAGTATTAACTTCTGTAATTTCATTCAAACGGATGAGTTTTAATTCTTTCATTTTCACTGTTTCTTAACATATTCTTATGCCCATTATACATGTTGTAAACATCTTTTGTCAGTTTTTTGGCAAGATTCCTTTTTATTTTTTGAATTTCTAATCATTTAGTGTATTTTTATAACCATAAATTATCCATTTAAATTTAGTCAAAATATTTGTCTTTTTATTTATGTTTTGATATTTTCATTCTCATTCAATAAATTCATCCATATTTTAAGAACATACAAATAATCATTTAATTTTTTTTCTGAAACTTTTATAATTTTGTCCTTCACCTCAGGCCTTATACTTCAAATGGAATAAAATTTTGTGCATATTGTAAGATATATCCCAATGGTGTTATCTATAATGTCATTCAGATATTTCCAGACAATTTACAAATTCACTCTTTTCCTCAAATCTATTCTGCTTCCTCTCTCATAATTTACAAGTCCACAAATGCATGGTTTTGTTTCTTGATTTTTTTTTTGTGAAGAAACAAGAAATATATATTTATATTGTCTTTTTTTCATTTAAGTGTAATTGATTTACAATGTTGATTTAGTTTCAGGTGGACAGCAAATTGATTCAGAAATATACATATATATTCTTTTTCAGATTCCTTTCCCTTATAGGATATTATAAAATATGAATACAGAGCTATAGCACTATATAATCCTTTATATTAACCCATTTCTAGTGCTCTTCATTTCTTCTTTTTAAAAATTTTTATTTATTCATTTCTTCCTTTGGATTTGAGTTATTAATACCATCTGATATCCTTTCCTGTCAGCCTGAAGAACTCCTTTTAGCACTTCTTGAGGGCAGGTTCCTCAAAATTGTTTATCTGGGTATGTCTTAATTTCTCTCTCATTTTTGAAGGAAGCTTTGTGGGATATAAAATTCCTAGTTGAAAAAAAATTCTTGGTAGATAGTTTTGTCTTTCACACTTTAAATATTCCATTCTACTGCCTTCCAGCCTTCATTGTTTCAGATGAGAAATTAGTAATTACGCTAATGTTCCATTGTACATGATGGTGGTTTTCTTTTGATGCCTTAAAGATTTTTTGTTGTTTAACAGTTTGCATGCTGTGTTTAGATGTGGATCTCTTAGTTATCCTAGTTGGGCTGGTTAAGCTACATGCATGTGTAGATTAATGTTTCAATCAAATTTGCCAAGTTTTCAGACATTATTTTCTCAAATATTTTTTTCACAAAACTTTCTTTCCTCTTCCATTACACATATGTTGGTCTGTTGTCCCACAGTCTCTGAGGGTCCGTTCACTTTTGTTCCATTCTCATTCTTTCTGTTCTTCAGTAGATAATTTCTGTTGCTCTCTCTTCAAATTCACTGCTTATTTTTCTCTGATATCTTGAATCTTCTTTTCTGCCCTCCTAATGAATTTTTCAAGTATCACTTATTTCCACCCCTGGAAAAATTTTCAAGTATTGCTTATTTCTACATTTTTAATCATTTTAAAATTTAAAAATGTGTTTTCTTATAGAGTATCTTAATTTATTAATATTACTCTCCTACTTTCTTTTGATTCTTTAAACACAATTGCTTTTAGTTCTTTGAACATAACTGCTTTGATATCTTTGCCTGCTAAATCCAACTTCTTGGGACACTCAGAGAGAGTTTCTACTGATTTTTGCTTTTCCTCAGAATGGGTCTTACTTTCCTATCTCTTTGCATTTTTTATTTGAAAGCTAGATTTTTAAATACTGTATTGTAGCAACTCTGGATTCCAATTTTTCTTCCTCCAGGCTGTCTTCTGCGTTTGTGTGTTTAGTAAGTTGCTTTAGTTAAATCAGTTAAATCTGTCCCCTTTGAAAGGTATGGCTATTGAGATCTCTGCTCAGTTTATTTTCTCGTTTTTACTTTTTTTAAATTTGAAATATTTTTTATTATAAATTTATTTTAATTGGAGGTTAATTACTTTACAATATTGTATTGGTTTTGCCATGCATCAACATGAATCCACCACAGGTTTGCACGTGTTCCCCATCCTGAATCCCCCTCCCTCCTCACTCCTCGTACCATCCCTCTGGGTTATCCCAGTGCACCAGGCCCAAGCATCCAGTACCATGCATTGAACCTGGACTGGTGATTCATTTCATATATGATATTATACATGTTTCAATGCCATTCTTCCAAATCATCCCACCCTCCCCCTCTCCCACAGAGTCCAAAAGACTGTTCTATACATCTGTTTCTCTTTTGTTGCCTTGCATACAGGGTTATTATTACCATCTTTAAATTCCATATATATGCACTAGTATGAAATTAAAAGACACTTACTCTTGGAAGAAAAGTTATGACCAACCTAGATAGCATATTCAAAAGCAAAGACGTTACTTTGCTGACTAAGGTCCATCTAGTCAAAGCTATGGTTTTTCCTATGGTCATGTATGGATGTGAGAGTTGAACTGTGAAGAAGGCTGAGCACCAAAGAATTGATGCTTTTTAACTGTGGTGCTGGAGAAGACTCTTGAGAGTCCTTTGGACTGCAAGGAGATACAATCAGTCCATTCTGAAGGAGATCAGCCCTGGGATTTCTTTGAAAGGAATGATGCTAAAGCTGAAACTCCAGTACTTTGGCCACCTCATGTGAAGAGTTGACTCATTGGAAAAGACTCTGATGCTGGGAGGGATTGGGGGCAGGAGGAGAAGGGGACAACAGAGGATGAGATGGCTGGATGGCATCACTGACTCGATGGATGTGAGTCTGAGTGAACTCCGGGAGTTGGTGATGGACAGGGAGGCCTGGCGTGCTGCAATTCATGGGCTTGCAAAGAGTCAGACACAACTGAGCGACTGAACTGAACTGAACTGAACTGATACTGTATTGGTGTTTTTCTTTCTGGCTTACTTCACTCTGTATATAATAGGCTCCAATTTCACCCACCTCACTAGAACTGATTCAAATGTATTCTTTTTAATGGCTGAGTAACACTCCATTGTGTATATGTACCACAGCTTTCTTATCCATTCATCTGCTGATGGACATCCAGGTTGCCTCCATGTCCTGGCGATTATAAACAGTGCTGCAATGAACATTGGGGTACACGTGTCTCTTTCAATTTAAATCTCAATGTTGATATCCTTTTATCTTCCTGTCTGTATTATTAGATAAATATAATTTCTCTCACTTTATGCTTCAGGAATGTTTCAGCTATATTTTGCCCTTTCCTCTTTCATGTAAATTTTACAGTCAGCTTGTCAATTTCTTCAAAAAAATAGCAGGTGATCTCCATTATTTAAGGAAATAGTAATGCCAATTCTGTAGAAACTCTTTCAGAATATGGAAGAAGAGGAAATAGTTCACAACCCAGTTTTAGACACCAACATTATGTATTTATATCTTGTTGTGATATCCAGTAGAGGCATAAAAATGTACTAATCAATATCCCTCCTTTAAGATATAAAAAATTTTACCAAAATATTAGTAAATAAAACCTAACAATATAAAAAGGGCTTATATATCAAGAATAAGTGGGGCTTTTATAAACATGCAAAACTGGTTCAACATTCTTAAATAATCCAATATAATTCCCAAAAGAGAATTAATATGATTATTAATACAAATCCTAATCAATAGATTTAGATAAAACATTTGACAAAACTTAACGTCTATCTTTGACTTTAAAAACAATTGAAATATTTCAGAAAAATAAGACAAAAAGATAATTTTTTTACCAGATACTGAGTATTTATGAAAAACCTACAGATCACATCATAATTAGGGTAAGACTGGATACTTTTTCACTATGAGTAGGAAAAATACAAACATATCTACTCTCAGAACTGTTTTCCAATACAGTATTAGAATTATCAGTTAAGAATCAGGATAGAAAAAATAGCATACAGATTGGAAATAAAATGAAAGTAATAAAACTGTCTTTATGAGTAGATAATATGTTTTTCATTGTAAAATAACAGACAAGGAATTTACAAAAAGCTACCAGATTTAATAAACTGAGATAACACAGTCAGGTATTAATACATCATCAAAGTATATAAAAAAGTGAACCGCATTCTTATGTACAAGAAATGAGAACTTGGAAATTTAAATATAATTAAAAGTATCAAACTTTCACTTATAGTAATGATAAAGAGATAGGACTAGATTTACTCTCTAGTCTTAAATACTCCAACTATACATGAAAGAATGTTTTAGGCATTGTACAATAGGCAGATGGATACAGTCATCCTTGAAAGAATGAATCATTTAAATGAGTAGAATCCTAACAACTGCCCTAGTTTACTGGCTGAAGAGGATTTCCACATCACTGTTTGAGGGTGTGGGATAGAAGACCATAAAGAATCTAGCAGTACTAACATGAGTTAATGAGACAGAATTTATAGAGGCCAACTGCCTTTAAGTCACTTCAGTTGTGTCCGACTCTGTGCGACCCCATAGACGGCAGCCCACCAGGCTCCCCTGTCCCTGGGATTCTCCAGGCAAGAACACTGGAGTGGGTTGCCATTTCCTTCTCCAATGCAGGAAAGTGAAAAGTGAAAGTAACGTCGCTCAATAGTGTCCGACCCTCAGCAACCACATGGACTGCAGCCTTCCAGGCTCCTCCAACCATGGGATTTTCCAGGCAAGAGTACTGGAGTGAGGTGCCATTGCTTTCTCCATAGAGGCCAAAGTGGCTAGTAATTTCAGGGCAGATCAGTAAAGAGGAGAAAGACACATAAAGCAAGAAACATCTGGAAATCTAGAAGTAACCTTCTGGGTCTTCAGCTGCACATAGATCAGTGAAAGATCATGAAGAAAGTTACTGATACTGGGTAAAGAACCACTAAAAATAGAAGATAAATCATTCTCTGAAGCCCATTCAGGGCTGGAATAGTTTGTATTTCACCAATCAGAACAGTAAAACCCCTTAATACCCTAAGCAAAGAATGGAGTCCTTGGAATAAGATTGCCTCTCTAATGCACAAAATTTGCCCTAGACTAAAGACTGTTCTGGTCCTACCTAAAAAGACTTAAATGCAAGTTTCAAAAGGGTGAAACTTTTTCCAAAAATATACTAATAGGAATACAAAAACAACCAGTACAAAACAAATAATTTATGTGTTAGTATACTGTATTGATGTTTTTCTTTCTGGCTTACTTCACTCTGTATAATCGGCTCCAGTTTCATCCATCTCATTAGAACTGATTCAAATGTATTCTTTTTAATGGCTGAGTAACACTCCATTGTGTATATGTACCACAGCTCTCTTATCCATTCATCTGCTGATGGACATCTAGGTTGTTTCCGTGTCCTGGCTATTATAAACAGTGCTGTGATGAACATTGGGGTACATGTGTCTCTTTCTATTCTGGTTTCCTCGGTGTGTATGCCCAGCAGTGGGATTGCTGGGTCATAAGGCAGGAATTTAGAAAGATGGCAATGATGACCCTGTATGCAAGACAGCAAAAGAGACACAGATGTGTAGAGCAGACTTTTGGACTCTGAGGGAGAGGGAGAGGGTGGGATGATTTGGGAGAATGGCATTGAAACATGTATACTATCATGTAAGAAATGAATCACCAGTCAATGTTCGATGCAGGATACAGGATGCTTGGGGCTGGTGCAGGGGGATGATCCAGAGAGATGATATGGGGTGGGAGGTGGGAGTGGGGAACATGTTTGGGAACTCACGTACACCCGTGGCAGAATCATGTCAATGTATGGCAAAACCAATCAGTATTGTAAAGTAAAATAAAGTAAAATAAACTGTTAAAAAATAAAATAATAAATAATTTTACATCAGTTTAAAACAATGTAAACTTAAAAATTCCTAGCATCCCACTCAAAATTGTAAAGCATGCCAAAAATGCAGGAAAATTTGTGAAAAGTAATATAAATCATAACAAGTGACCCAGAAATGAAACAAGTGTTAGAACCAAAAGTCAAGGACATTAAACAGTTAATAAAATATAATTGTATACACAAGACTATAGAAGCTATTGTGACCATGTTATAGAGGGACATCAAAGATATATAGAAATTAAACCTATGAAATGAAAAGTATAGTTTGTAAGATAAAAATGCACTAAATGACATTATCAGCAGATTAGATAACTGACAAAGGGTACACTAGCTTAAAGCAAAGAGAACATAGACAAAAATGTTGAGCAATGTATAATATTAGGCCAATGCTTTCTAGATAGAATTCAACTCATGAGCTTCTTACAACTCATAAAATTAAAAAATAGATTGACATTGACATTGAAGTTGCTCAGTCATGTCCAACTCTTTGCGACCCCATGGACTGTAGCCTACCAGGTTCCTCCATCCATGGAATTTTCCAGGAAAGAATACTGGAGTGGGTTGCCATTTCCTTCTCCAGGAGATCTTCCCAACTCAGGGATCGAACCTGAGTCTCCCGCATTGTATAGACGCTTTACCGTCTAAGCCACCAGGGAAGTCCCATAATATTAACTGACTCACTTATATATAACTAATTATACATAATTGATTCAGTTTATATATGACATTGACATTAAAAAATAGATTAGACTCCATAAAAAATAAAAACTGAGATTTGAAAAAGATATTCTAAAGGAAATGGAAAGACCTGCCACAGACAAGGAGAAATTATTTGCAAATACATTTTTAAAAGGATTGGGACCACAACATACAAAGAACTTTCAAAATTCAATAAG
This sequence comes from Ovis canadensis, assembly GCF_042477335.2. Lineage (NCBI taxonomy): Eukaryota > Metazoa > Chordata > Mammalia > Artiodactyla > Bovidae > Ovis > Ovis canadensis. The sequence continues at coordinate 69,236,429 of NC_091250.1, forward strand.
TAAACACCCAACTTAATGCCCTTTTTAAAAAGAGGAACAAATTATTGAAACAGAAAATGCTCAGTAGAGAAGAGAGAATGAAAATGAGAGCAAGAAAAGACGTTCAAAAATGTTAGGCATCAGTTCTGATGAAATGGATGAAACTGGAGCCGATTATACAGAGTGAAGTAAGCCAGAAAGAAAAACACCAATATAGTATACTAACACATATATATGGAATTTAGAAAGATGGCAATGACGACCCTGTATGCAACATAGGGAAAAAGACACAGATGTGTATAACGGACTTTTGGACTCAGAGGGAGAGGGAGAGGGTGGGATGATTTGGGAGAATGGCATTCTAACATGTATACTATCATGTAAGAATTGAATCGCCAGTCTATGTCTGACGCAGGATACAGCATGCTTGGGGCTGGTGCATGGGGATGCCCCAGAGAGATGTTATGGGGAGGGAGGTGGGAGGGGGGTTCATGTTTGGGAACGCCTATAAGAATTAAAGATTTTAAAATTAAAAAAATAAAAAACTAAAAAAAAAAAACCAATAATAAAAAAATCAATATGTTTAAATGGTAAAAAAATAAAATTAAATTAAAAATAAACAAACAAACAAACAAACAAAAAATAATGCCTAGGGATAACAAGCATCTTTTAAATAAAGTCTTAATATTTGAATCAAAAAAAAATGTTAGACAAGAGGAAAATTCAAATTAAAACCAAAATGAGATACCACTATATAACATTCTGATGTGTGTAGAGTTTGAGTTTCAGGGTGGGTAGTTTAGGATCCCTAAATTGAAGGATTCTTTCTATACTTAATTCAAAAAATTCCTTAGCCATTTTTACATTAAATATTCCAGTTTTCTCCATTCTCTCTTGATTTCTTTCAGAAAACCCAATTACATTTATGTTACTTAAGACCTTGTCATCCTATCCTGTAAGTCTCTGAACCTCTATTTTGTATTGCACTTTGTTTCTCTGAGATGCATTATCTTAAATTTTTTCCTGTGTAGCTTCCACTCCTTACTTGTGTTCTTAACTTTAATTTGATATTTTGACCCACTCACTGACTTTTAGGTTTTACTTGTTACTTCTGGTTCTGCAAGTTTTATAGGGGTGCTAATAACCTCAGATATGCAGATGACACCACCTTTATGGCAGAAAGTGAAGAGGAACTAAAAAATCTCTTGATGAAAGTGAAAGTGGAGAGTGAAAAAGTTGGCTTAAAGCTCAACATTCAGAAAACGAAGATCATGGCATCTGGTCCCATCACTTCATGGGAAATAGAAGGGGAAACAGTGGAAACAGTGTCAGATTTTATTTTGGGGGGCTCCAAAATCACTGCAGATGGTGACTGCAGCCATGAAATTAAAATACGCTTACTCCTTGGAAGGACGGTTATGACCAACCAAGATAGCATATTCAAAAGCAGAGACATTACTTTGCCAACAAAGGTCCATCTAGTCAAGGCTATGGTTTTTCCTGTGGTCATGTATGGATGTGAGAGTTGGACTGTGAAGAAGGCTGAGCGCCGAAGAATTGATGCTTTTGAACTGTGGTGTTGGAGAAGACTCTTGAGAGTCCCTTGGACTGCAAGGAGATCCAACCAGTCCATTCTGAAGGAGATCAACCCTGGGATTTCTTTGGAAGGAATGAGGCTAAAGCTGAAACTCTAGTACTTTGGCCACCTCATGTGAAGAGTTGACTCACTGGAAAAGACTCTGATGCTGGGAGGGATTAGGGGCAGGAGGAGAAGGGGACAACCAAGGATGAGATGGCTGGATGGCATCACTGACTCGATGGACATGAGTCTGAGTGAATTCCGGGAGTTGGTGATGGACAGGGAGGCCTGGCGTGCTGCAATTCATGGGGTCGCAAAGAGTCAGACATGACTGAGCAACTGAACTGAACTGAACTTATACACTACTTAGGTTTTTATATAAATTTTTCTTATTTTAATATTCTTGTTTTCAAAGCTAAATTTTAAAATTTTAAATGTATTAAGCATAGCTATATTCCAAACATAATATATTTGCAAAAAGGTAGAACTGAATTCTGCTGTTTGCTAATTCTGATATTCTATCCCTGAGGCATTAATTCTTTCTGCACATTTTTTTTGAAAGGTGAGAAGCTAATATTCCTTGAAGTTTTCTGTTTGGGTGATATTTAGAGCCTAAAGAGGGTAATTGAGATTATGTCTTATCATTTGGGGGCAACATAAACTTAAATCCACTTACTTTGGGACTTTTTTGGGTAATACAGATGGTATCATACGAACCCAAAGGTGTTCCAACTCTGGTTGCAAAATCTCAGCCTTTTTTAAGAAATTATTTGGGAGTGTTATTTTGCACATGTAGTTACCATATATTTCTTTAAAACATGTTGATATAAGCCTTAATATATTTTATCAGAGCACACTTCAACAAAGTATATGTATTCTGTCTCAAATTCTCAGTCTCATTTTGTTATGTAGACATTAGAACTAATTGCTGAAACTTATAGGAAGTAATTCAGAATTCTCAGAATAGAAAAAGAATATGTATTTTTCTCCTTAAATCCATTCTATTAATAATCAACATAAAATCCTGATCTACCAGAGTGCAAATGAAAATTTAGAACCAAAGATTATAAATAATTGAATATCCCTAAGATGAGCAAAAGTCACTTATATCGATAGTTGTCTAAGAGAATTTATATATTGCAGCACTGTTGAAAGGATTCTATCAGTTAGAAAATGTCAATTAGCATATCATTCTATCAGCATTAACTTTTTAATAGGGCAAAGCACTGAATTATTTACATAGAACAACCAGAATCTACAGGTTCTTCAGGACTATTTTAACATTCAAATTTATTAAACATTTTGTTTTAATATACATATATGTTAAAAGAGTAGTGTATATATTGACAACTGGAATAGCATTTATTTCAAATTTTAATTATTCTATAATGAACACATTTATATTTTAAAATAACAGTATTGTAAAGTAAAGTAAAAATAAAAATTAAAAAATAATAAAATAAATAAAATAAAATAACAAATATGAAATATATACAACTAAATGTTAAATATATTTCTTTACATTGTTTTGACAGACATATGCTTCTCAGATTCACAAACACAAGATATGCAGAATGTTTAGAATCCTGTTTGATGAAAAACGACTTTTACATCCTGAGACTACTAACAGTTCTGGGACAACTTTCAAAGAAAGAGTAGAGTTTATCATTAGAGAATTCAAAAAATAAAATTTTGTACCTTGACTTTTAAAAGTTGGCAATTTATCCAAGTTTTGAGGTGAATAGAATTCAACTAAATAGGTTGAAGTAATGACATTAATCACGCTCTTTTTTTGAGAGTCTGTATGAATTTTTCTTTCATGTCAGGATCCTAGAATAAATTTAATGTGATTGAATGATTCTACAAATTTATTATATTTTGTTGTATGTTTTTTTTTTCACTGTAGGAGACAGGAAGAATAAAAGAAAAGTAGGTCCTGGCAAGGGCCGCAAAAGAAATTTGTAATTATTGATTAACTGGATGCTAACTGGCATCCAGAGTCACATGTTTTATGTATCTGTTGGAAAACCTATAGATAAGAATATTAGTCTTAGTTACTGATTTGTTATTGATTACTGTTTTTTAGTTACTCAGTGGTTACTGATCACTTTGGTCTTTGGCCCTGAAGGCCACATGAGTTATAGTTTAACTTTCCTTCGCGGCTAAGAGTATAATAAAGTTGGCTTGGATTCAGTTTTGGCACCTTCACTTTGGAGCAGTGCTGGTCCCCTGATCCTCGCTTTTCATTGAATTCTTGTGTCTTGTTTCTCATTCTCCCACCTTACTGCGCTTTCAGAAACCTTGCTTGTTGAGTCGGTCTCGACATTTCAGAAAAATTTGTATTTGTATAAAATTTGTACATTTCTGAGCTGAAAACAGAACTATAGATTTTTTTTTCTAATTAGAATCTGAGACTGAAATGAACAAATTGGCATGAGAGGAATATTAGTTTCAAAATATTCTTAGAAACAATGTTATACGTATTTATGAAAGGGAAGCGGGAGAAGAGAGTGTATAAACTACTGAATTATAAATGAACATTGCAGGATATTCTGAGGGCAGTTTAAGTTCTTAATTGATTTTCCCAGTTCAGCCTTAAAAGGAGCCATGGGGCTAGTTTATACTAGTAGTCTTGCTTTATGGACCTTAAAGAATAAGGGTATAAAGTATCACATATTCCAAAGAATTCATGTCATAAAATGAGACTATCAGATAAAGAAATGAATATATGTGTTTCATACCTTAAAGACATGATGTTAAAAAGTTTCAACTGTAAAAATTAGTTTTAAACCATTTTAATTATTTTAATATACACAATTTTGAGAGGCAAAATGTGAAACTTAGGTGTTTTAGGTTGAATTCCTGGGGAAGCAGTTTCTAAGACCAACATCATTTTATAGGAAGTTATTCGGGGACCTCTCTCAGTATGTGTACCTACTAGGAAAGGGAAGGAAACAGGACTGAACAGAAAGCAAAACTGGGCTGCAGCATAGTCTCAGCTGAGCCTCCATAGAATTCTGGAGCTAGGATAACCATTCACTGTGCTGCCTTGTGAGGCTGTGGTCAATGACATGTCAAGTAGTGGTAGGATTTGGCTGCTTTCATTTGGGAAAGTGGGCATGACTTAGTCGAGGCCTCTCTTCTCAGCTGAGGATAGTGTCAGAGAAGGCTGACCATTTAGCTGTGTGAGGCAGCAATTGGGGAAATGTTACTCCACTTTGGGGGAAGGGGTGGGAAATTTCACCAACAGAGGAGCCTGGCGGACTATAGTCCATGGGGCCCCGGAGTCAGACATGACTGAGCAACTGAGTACACAGCACAAGGAGTCAGCAGAGCAATCTCCACGTTATTTGACACTTACACGTGCTAAGGTGTCTCACTGTGCTGTTTTAAATAGGTATATTTCATTTTCTCTTTGAGACATCTCTAAACCCATCACTGAGGCCCAAAATATGAATAAAATTGCCCAGTTCAGTCCCTCAGTCATGTCCGACTCTTTGCAACACCATGAATCGCAGCACGCCAGACCTCCCTGTCCATCACCAACTCCCGGAGTTCACTCAGACTCACGTCCATCAAGTCAGTGATGCCATCCAGCCATCTCATCCTCTGTCATCTCCTTCTCTTCCTGCCCCCAATCCCTCCCAGCATCAGAGTCTTTTCCAATGAGTCAACTCTTCGCATGAGGTGGCCAAAGAACTGGAATTTCAGCTTTAGCATCATTCCTTCCAAAGAAATCCCAGGGCTGATCTCCTTCAGAATGGACTGGTTGGATCTCCTTGCAGTCCAAGGGACTCTCCAGACTACCAGCAAATAGATAGGATAGCCAGAATGTTGACGTTTCTGAGAGCCAACACTTAAAACAACTTTGAAACTGCTTTTGTCAAGTTCACAAGACAATTTTCTCAGCAAGTTCTAATTTGTAGTATTCTTATCTATAGAAATGTAGATATAGGGAGACCTGTTTCATAGATTGCAAGCTCTAGGCTAATAGGAATAGTTATTAGGATATAATTATTTATATCCTAGGGATATAAATATATCATTATATATATATGTATATGGAGAAGGAAATGGTAACCCACTCCAGTATTCTTGCCTGCAGAATCCCAGGGACAGAGGAGCCAGGTGGGCTGCTGTCTATGGGGTCACACAGAGTCGGATACTACTGAAGTGACTTAATAGCAGCAGCATATACAGCAGCATATATATATACATACTACAGGATGCATTTTATCTTAAAATATGTCTTCTGATGGTTGTATTAATGGTGAGGTTACTCAAGCAAAAAGAAGTGAAGAATTCATTCCTTCTTTCCCCATTTCATTCTTTCTTTCCATAATGCGAGTTTACAGTTTCTCATTGCTGTCCAACAAGCAGGTCCCTCAACTATGGCTGATTACTGGCATAATGAGGATGTGGTGCGCATTTGCAGCTGTATTTTAATGTGTTATTTAGATTTTTTTCTCTTTTATTATATCTATGTATATACACACATATATTACATACACATATGTATATATATATACATATGTATATATACACACACTGACGTGAGTGTGAGTGAACTCCGGGAGTTGGTGATGGACAGGGAGGCCTGGCGTGCTGCTACTCATGGGGTCGCAAAGAGTCAGACACGACTGAGCAGCTGAACTGAACTGAACTGAAAATTATTCCATAATTGCATATTCGTTGGTATCTTCTTATTTGCATTGTCTATGTGTATACTTTTTATACATCAGTGTTCTAGCACCTGTTAATGGGAAACATGTCTTTTACTGATATTATATCCTCACTGTGGGCCAAAGTTTAAACAATGACAGCAGTTTTTTTTTCCCCCCCTCGATAGATATTTGTAAAATCCTAAATCCAAATCAGAAAGTGCTGTGTGATATACCAGGATATGCATGAGTAGGGGACCCTAACAGCTTTGATTAAAATACTAGACTTGACCTTGAACAAGTCTCATAAGTTCATTTAATTTCCTTTACAGCAAACCAGCAATAATATTAATTTTTTTCTGACCTCACTCTTTTGCTCCAAAGTAAGAGCTGAAGTAGGTTAATTGTAAAGGAATGTAAATTACTTAAAGATGATAAAATAGTATTATTACAATTATTAATTTGGTTTTAATATTTTGCAATTTTATTTTTTGTCCAAGTTGTTTTTAAAATCTGACCAGGTCACTTCAGAACAAATTTCCTGGAGTCAGGCTGTTGCTACCCTCTCTATATGAACTTGTGCCCTCCTGGTCCACTCAGTCTCTGCTACTCACGCAGTTCTAGTTTTTAGACCTTTTCAGACATTGTTCCAGGCCTGTTCTCTATAGGCATTTGGGTTTATAACATCTGGTTTATATTCATTAACTCTTCCAAGTTATATCTTAGACTTCAGAAAACAATATTCTTACCCAATATTATGCACAATCCCCACAAAATTTTATTCATAAAATAATGATTTAAAATGTTGCTTCTGGTTTTTGAACTGAATTGATATGCTTGTTTTAAAAATGTCTTTAGCATTAATTAAAATCTAAATGTTGCTAGTGGATTTTTTAAAATTTTGCTATTCTCAAACTTTTTATAAGGATTTTGTAGGAAATGTTTTTTATTTAGTTTAGAAACAAGAATAGCATATTCTTAAAAGGCTTCTTTTTATTAATGGGGCTTGTGTAATTTCCAAATTGTGATGCTTACTTTTGGTACAAAGAAACTCAAATCTATTGTTAAATATTTATGCTATAAAATGTCTATGCTTAGGAGAGATTTTGACAAAATTATTCTCATGATTTCCCCTGTTACTTGATTGTTAATATGTAACAGGGAGAAATCATGTGCCCTAATTCAAGTCTGCATTTAGTCTATTCTCATCTTTCAGATTTTTATTATTTTAAATTATTCAATTCAGAAGGAGGGAAAGAGGGGGAAGGAGAGAGAGAGAGGGAAAGGAGAGATGGAGGAAGGGAAGAAAGAATGGAAGAAAGGAAGGAGAAAAGAGAAAAGGAAGAAATAAATGCATTATTTATTTTAATCTAAAGAGTGTGCTCTTTTGGGTAATATAATTAATCATTATTTGCAATATCTCAGTTGATAAAGAATCCGCCTGGAATGCAGAAGACTCCAGTTCAATTCCTGGGTCGGAAAGAACCCCTGGAGAAGGGATAGGCTACTGACTCCAGTATTTTGGGGCTTTCCTTGTGGCTCAGCTGGTAAAGAATTTGCAATGCAGCAGACCTGGGTTGGGAAGATCCCCTGGAGAAGGGATCCCTGGGTTGGATAGATCCCCTGGAGAAGGGAAACACTACCCACTCTAGTATTCTGGCCTGGAGAATTCCACAGGCTGTATAGTCCATGGGGTCACAGAGAGTCAGAAACCAGTGAGCGACTTTCACTTTCACAGAAAAAAAACATTAACTTCTTCACTGTGGGTAATCAACGGATTTTACAGATTTGAAAAAAATAAAATAGTTAATAATGCTGGAAGGACTTTTGTAGATTATTTGTTCCAACCTCCATATTTAACCCAGAAAGTTTTAATAACATGTCCAACGACACTGGCATAGCTGACTAATGTTCAAGTGAGAAATACACCAGTAAATTCTACGTTAGATTTCCAAGCTAGATTTCTTTCTGCTATTCAGTCTAGTAGTCTTTGAATTTACATAGCTCTTAACATCTCAGGTCTCATTTACACCCAGAATGATCATAATATATAGAGATTTTATTGTTAATTGGACTATCCTACTTCCTTAAGTGAAAAGGAAAATTCAAACCAGTTAAGTTTTACTTTACCACTTTTACAAAGAGGTGAAAAAGAACCTTGCTATGAACTTTGGAATGACTTTATTTGCTTGAGAGTCAGGATTCTGTGCGTGAAGATACTAAATTTATCTTGATGTTAGTTACATCTTTCCTATGAGGGAATGTATTTTAATTATCTATGATATAAAAATTAGTGATTAATGATCATTAGCAATAACCTTAAAATATGTAATACGTGATGATGCTTCTGAAGTTATACTGATGACTATGTTGGTAAAACAGAATTCATCTGTAACATTTAACTGACTTTAAGGTACATGCTTTATATAAAGCACCTATTTTTTTGCACAGAGCCAAAGGGAATATATGATTTTTTTTTTACTTCTATAATTAATTCTTCTGTAGACACATACGGAAACAATCATGTTCACTTCAAGGCAAAAGCCTAATACAGAAAAAAAATGGCAAATAATTTACAGAATTCCTTTGACAATTTATTTTTCTGCTTCTTATTATTGTTCATCTACATTTACAACTGCATGGGCTCATGACCTCCTCTAAATGGATTGCTCCTAGGTAAAATAAAATCTTTTGTGCACCACGTATTAAATATATTTGGACTTACTGTGCAGCCCCTGTGAATTTTCAGACTATTAATGTGGCTAGTCAATAAAGTTTATTAAACAAGGAAAAAGGAAATACAGATAACTATAGAAAACGTATCTCTCACTTAAAGATATCACACGTTCTAGGTGGGAAAGCAGACAAGTAAACAGACAATTGCAATGTGAATATAAAACTTTAAAAAATATATAAGGAAACTACTGTCATATACAGAAGAGAGAGTTGGTTAATTCTGCTCAGAGTAATGGAGTTAGCTTTGCCAGAAACTAGACTTTTCAAACCATGGCACAGAACCCATCAGAGACTTAAAACTCAATGTGTTGCTCAGGTTAGAACTAGGCAATCAGGAAGCAATCCTTCGAACTACAGGTAAGCTCCTGCTGATTTTATGGGCAGGAAGAGAAAGTTGTTATCTCTCTGCAATTTATGGCCTGAAGCTTGCTTGTTACATGCACATTGGTAGGGCCTCAGGGGACAGATTTCCAGGGCAGTAGCCATGTAGAGATAGTCAAAGCACCACTGTGAACAGGTCTAGAGTGCCAGCTTCCATACACAGAAAGGTGGTCATCCAACAGTCTGAGCCTTTTTTTTGTTGTTTTGTTTTTAGTTTACCAAGGGATCATGGCTGGAGCTGATTATCTTCACATCCATGTTGCTGACTAGTTGTGCAGCAATAAGAATCTGCAACAGAAGCCTCCTTCTTCCTGCAATATCCCTCCAGTACCATCTGCTATGAAAGTGACATGTGCACACTTTAAAGGTGAAATTCTGAAAGGAATTCCAGCCTTGACTCCAGAGCAGATATTAAAGGGAGCAGTTGAAACTGAAATACAATAAAGTGATAAAGGATAAAGAGGCATGGGGAAGAAATTAAACATATCTGACACAAAGAAGACCCTGGTTAGTGATAAATTTAGACTATCTAATCCAATTTCAAATGAAACACACAATTCTCTTATATATATCAAACTTATACGTGAAAATTCATGGCCTTGTTTTACTTTTGATAATAAAATAATGCTTAGAAATATCAAAGACTTTTTCATATACCCTTGTCTCCCACAGTCAAAGCTATATGGTCTTATGGAAAATAATACCATACCTCTTTAGGCTAGTATATTTATTATACAATTTATTATTATCAGGACTTATTATGCTATCTTTAGATCAATGAATCATCTTCTCTGCTTACCAAGAGATTAAGAATCTTTCACTTTAAAATTTCAAGGTCATTTTATTAAATATAAGAAGTGAGAAATATCATAAACAGCATTACTTATTCAGTTATTATTGTAAGTTCAAGCTGTTCAGCAAAGTTACTACTGGGCAATAAAGTTTTATATATTTGCATATATATAAGTAATATATATTTGTATGTTATATATGTGTTTATATATACATATATATGTATATACCAATACATGTATATGTATGAACATATACATAAAGTCTTATATATGTGTGTGGACGTCACTCAGTCGTGTCTGACTCTTTGCAACCCCATGGGACTGTAGTCCACCAGATTCCTCTGTGCATCGGGATTCTCCAGGCAAGAATACTGGAATGGGGTGCCCATGCCCTCCTTCAGGGGACCTTCAAGACCCAGGGATCAAACCTGAGTCTCCCACATTGCAGGTGAATCTATACCACCTGAGCCACCAGGAAAGCCCATTACATAGACTACTGCTTCACAAATATTATATGTTAAATTTCTACTTTCAAATGAATTTTATCTCCATTAAATATCAGCAGTAAATTTTATAAATAATAAATTTGACATGACTATTCACTCTATCTGATTCATTTGCAGGATATTTTTAAATATTTATCACATTTTAAGATTTCTATAGGACAGAAAGAATTATGGCTGCAAAGATGATTGTCCCATCTGGAATTTATACATTTTAATCTTTAAAAATACATAAATTCTCAAATTTCATACAGAATAAATTATGTAGCTTTTCATTATCCATCTGATTACATCTAATCATCCTACAGTGTGTATGTGGTGTTCAAATATCTGTAAAATGCAAGATAGGAATATGGCTCAAATTTTTTAAATTTAGAAAATGAACTATGATAATTAAGATTAAACTTCATACATATAACTTTTTGATATCATTGTCTATAGTCTTTAGTCTGTCATTTCAGAAGTTTTTTGGTCTTCCCAAAATAACAGCATTAAGACTGAGCCTTTAATATAATAAAATATAATATGAATCAAGACATAGGCATCCTTAACATGGCTAATATAGGAAAATCTGTAGTAAAACATATGGCAAACAGATATTGAGCAAACCAAACCTCAATTGTAATAGTATGCCTTGATAAATTACGTTGATTAAGCAAAATGATATAAAAGCAATATTAGATTAGTCCTCTGGAATCAGGGAATTTACAAACTAATTGGGAAAAGGAAATGCAGGTAGTTTCCTCCTTTCAAACATAATGTGCTTAGGTTAACTACGTAGAAATCAAGTAACAGGCTTAAGGTTATTATGGGCCACTACTGAAAAACATTTTAAGCTTTAATTACCTCTCTCTTATAGAGCATGAGAGTAGATGAATTTTAGCTCTACTACCAGTTCTGGTGGCAGCACCTCTTCAGTTTCAGGAGGGCTACCTATATCCTGGTGAGGGTATTTTTCCTTGCCAATATACTGGGATTTTTCTAATTTGCATATTTATAACGCAGCAAGTAGGTATAGGTAGCAGAGTCAGCATCAGCTGATGATTGATTATATCAATGATTAACATCTTGATGTTTTACCATTTGCATATAGCCAATCACAGACAGGGTGTAAAAAGCAACAACCCTAGAGAAACCAACTCCAGAAAATGAATTCCTCATTATAGCAAACAGGAATCCTGAACTTTCATGCTCCATGGTACTTGCTTCCACAACAGATTACCTGCTCTTCCCTTTCCTAAAGCTTCATGGTTTGAGAAAAATCTATTCCAATCAAGTGCCCAAAGAAACAAATGATTAAGATATTGTGGTCTTGAAACTGTACCACATAGAAGTGTGTACGAGTTCTGTACATATTAAAAAGGGTTTATCTATTAACATTATAACACAGTTCACTATATGTCTTAAATCTAATAATGAAAATATCTTTAAAATATAATATTTAATGTTACATATCTGATATATATATATTCCTTAATATGTGTTTACCTTAAGTAAACAATATAGCAGATATTTATCCAGTAAAGATGGGTTTATTTGGGAGCAGCAGATGAATCACGTGCAAGATCCTGGAGGGCAAGAAAAGAACACTTTTATAGTAAGAAAAAGGAGATTGGGAGAGCTATTGCAAACAGAGAGTTTATGACTTTTCATTGGTTGAGTCCTATCCAGGAAAGAAAAGTCTTTCTTTTTCCTGTTGGCTTCTGCTATCATTGCAGGCAGTGAAAGTCTTCCAACTCTGAGATTTCTCTTCATTAATTTTTATGTATGCTATGTATCCTTTCAAATTAAACACAAGAATGTAAAACTTTAATTTGTAATTTTTATTTGTGTGTAGATTGCAGGTAAGATTTCAGAGCATTTCAATTAATAGCCTCTAAGATATGCAGATGACACCAACCTTATGGCAGAAAGTGAAGAGGAACTAAAAAGCCTCTTGATGAAAGTCAAAGAGGAGAGTGAAAAAGTTGGCTTAAAGCTCAACATTCAGAAAATGAAGATCATGGCATCTGGCCCCATCACTTCATGGCACATAGATGGGGAAACAGTGGAAACAGTGTCAGACTTTATTTTATTGGGCTCCAAAATCACTGCAGATGGTGATTGCAGCTGTGAAATTAAAATACGCTTTACTCCTTGGAAGGAAAGTTATGACCAACCAAGATAGCATATTCAAAAGCAGAGACATTACTTTGCCAACAAAGGTCCATCTAGTTAAGGCTATGGTTTTTCCAGTGGTCATATATGGATGTGAGAGTTGGACTGTGAAGAAAGCTGAGGACCAAAAAATTGATGCTTTTGAACTGTGGTGTTGGAAGACTTTTGAGAGTCCCTTGGACTGCAAAGAGATCCAACCAGTCCATTCTAAAGGAGATCAGTCCTGGGTGTTCATTGGAAGGACTAATGCTAAAGATGAGACTCCAATACTTTGGCCACCTCATGTGAAAAGTTGACTCATTGGAAAAGACTCTGATGCTGGGAGGGATTGGGGGCAGGAGGAGAAGGGGATGACAGAGGATGAGATGGCTGGATGGCATCACCGACTCAATGAACATGAGTTTGAGTAGACTCCAGGAGTTGGTGATGGACAGGGAGGCCTGGCATGCTGCAGTTCATGGGGTCACAAATAGTCAGACACGATTGAGTGACTGAACCGAAATAAACTGAAGATAAAATAGACTTTAATGTGTAATCACATTACTATATACTGAAATATTGTAAAGCAAATGACAGAGTGTATTACTACAAATAGCTACAAAAGTAAATATATTTGAATTTGAGTATTGATAAATAATCAATATTAAGAGTTTATCTTTTTACAGGCCAAATGTGGTAGCAATCATAGCTCAAATGTTAGTTATTCTGCTACTTTCTGGAAATATCTTTAAAGAAACAGAGCAATAGACAGGAAAACTCAGCAAACTCAAAAATATCAAACAGCAGTGATCATTGTAGTGATATCAAACTACTGAAAACTCTCCTTGAACAGTGTAAAATGTGTATGAGGAGAAACTGGTGTTTTCAGTTTAAAAAATTGAATTTATGTACATGTCTGCTTGATGTAAGATAATAATTCATAATAATTAATAGTATTGTTAAATGTATTCCTCTTTAAAAATTTAGTTAACATTTGAATGTCTACAAATGCTTCTGAGCTCATTAGTATTTACTGCCAGATTATGCATCATAAGAAAAAAATTCAACTGAATGACTTTCCAGTGCAGACAACAAAAAGCTTTTATAAATACATTAATGATGGAAATAGTGTTTTCACTCAGTATGTACTGAAGCATAATGAAGTTAGGCCTCCAAACCAAAACATATTTTCCCTCAGGGGAAAAGAATCATTTAAGTAACCGTTGATTTGTTATCTAGTGCCTTGACACTTTATGATGAGCCCTTTCAAAGCACGTTGATTGTACTTATCTAATAATTAATAATGCATATAGGAAAAGAAAAAGTATCATCTCCCAGGAAATATTTGCCTTATCAAGCACTGAAACTTTTTGTGTGTTTAATGTATGCTTACAGATCAAAACATCATTGAATTACAAATGTTAAAATATTCATAAATTTGTTTTACTCATGTTTACTTAGAAATAAGTAGTGGTCATAAGACATGTTATAGACTGTATTATTCCTCCCAGCTCCAAATTGTAGCATTGCTGTTCTCTTAGTACAAAATATTTTTAAATTTCATAGAAATATTGACAACTTAGAATAATCAGCATCTATATATTCAGAGAGCTAGTTTAGTGATTAAAAATTGTTTTCTAACTTCTTGTTATGGAATATAAAATATGAAGCAACATACACTAATTTAAAATGACTACTTATTTTATCGAAATATAAATTAATTTCACATCACTTAATTAACATGCTAGACTGGATGAGCACAAGCTGGAATCACGATTGCTGGGAAAAATATCAATAACCTCAGATATGTAGATGACACTACCTTTATGGCAGAAACTGAAGAAGAACTAAAGAGCCTCTTGATGAAAGTGAAAGAGGAGAATGAAAATGTTGAATTAAAACTCAACATTCAGAAAACTAAGATCATGGCATCTGGTCCCATCACTTCATGGAAAATAGATAGGGAAACAATGGAAAGAGTGACAGACTTCATTTTTGCGGCTCCAAAATCACTGCAGATGAGACTGCAGCCATGAAACTGAAAGACACTTGCTCCTTGGAAGAAAAGCTATGAACAACTTAGACAGCATATTAAAAAGCAAAGACTTTGCCAAGAAAGTCAGTCTAGTCAAAGCTATGGCTTTTCAAGTAGTAATGTATGGATGTGAGAGTTGGACTATAAAGAAAGCTGAATGCTGAAGAATTAATGCTTTTGAACTGTGGTGTTGGAGAAGACTCTTGAGAGTCCCTTGGCCTGCAAAGAGTTCCAACCAGTCCATCCTAAAGGAAATCAGTCCTGAATATTCATTGGAAGGACTAATGCTGAAGCTGAAACTCCAATACTTTGACCACCTAATGTGAGGGACTGACTCACTAGAAAAGACCCTGATGCTAGGAAAGGTTGAAGGCGGGAGGAGAAGGGGACAACAGAAAATGAGATGGTTGGATAGCATCACCGACTCAATGGACATGAGTTTGAATAAGGTCCAGGAGTTAGTGATGGACTGGGAAGCCTGGCATGCTGCAGTCCACAACTTGCAAAGAGTTGGGCACTATTGAGCAACTGAAGAACTGAACTGAATTAACAAAATGACATTGATATTTACTCAGGAACCCACTGGAAACAAACATACAACATTGTGAAATCATATAATAACTTGTGATATAAAGTATAAATGACAAGAAGTCAAAATCAGGAGGTAAATTAAATGTCCAAGCAAGATAAGAAAAATGAAAATTGAAAATTTAATTACAACAGTTTTTTCTTACAAATGGCAAATATTTTGCAAAAGACTGGGAAAAATTCCTGAATATGCATTAAGACTCTTAAAGGGTCATTTCACTAGTGAGAAATATGGAGGGAAGCTTATATTATAATTTTTATTATACCTTCCATTAATTTATTTACAACAATTTGAAATTTTCTTACAAATTAATATTAGAATTTTTAAAAAACTAAACCTTTAGGGTGAAAACAAAGTCTGAAGAACAAGATATTTAACCTTTGCATTAGATCATTCCTGGAAAGAACTTCATTTTTTGGTGAAGGAAGGAGTTCTAGTTACTTAGACTTCATGCCTTACTCTGGGGAAGACTGTATGTTTGACTATAACAAAATCAATAAATGAAAGAGTTAGACTAAATGTTTTTCCAATCATAATTTGAATCTATGCTTATATGGCTACTAAAGAAATTCTATAACATTTGGGACATCTGTTAGCTTTTTCCTTGGATCTGGTTTTTTAAAATAATTCTGAATAAATTAACATTATTTTGTACACTGGGGAAGGTACATTTTTGGCTGCTCAGTCATGTCTGACTGTTTGCAACCCCATGGACTGCAGCACGCCAGGCTTCCCTGCCCTTTACCATCAACTGAGGCTCACTTTGAAGTTTTCTAATCAGGATACAATTTGGGAATATAAGTTTTTGAAGATCTATTCAGGTGGATCCCAGATCTTAATCCAGGATAGATAGGCAAAACATTAAATGTCATGATCTATATCTGTGTTGAGGAATTTACTAAATGGCATAAGGGATATTAAAAACCTCTCTATTGATAAGACTATGTTATAGGATTTACTAGAAAGATGACCCAATATGCAAACAGAGTATGAGTTTAGTGAGACCAGTGATAGCCTTCTGAGTGATGTTCTAGGTCCTGAGTTTCTTTTGTTCAGGCCCCCAGAACTTCACCCTCATGGAAATTGCTTGTCACCATGCTATGGGTCTTCTCAGGTGGCATAAGGGTAACAAATCTGTCTGCCAATGCAGGAGATGTGGGTTCGATCAGTGGGTTGGGAAGATCCTCTGGAGTAGGAAATGGCAGCCCACTCCAGTATTCTTGCTTGGAAAATTCTATGGACAGAGGAGCCTGGGGGACTACAGTCCAGGGGGTTGCAGAGTAGGACATGACTGAGCACATATATGTATGCTATAGGCAGAGAGCAGGGACTTATATCAAAGTTTATATCCTTAAGCTTATATCAAAAGATGAAGCAACTGTTCTGTGCTTGGTTTTTAATTAATGTTTGTGACTTTAACAGAATTTCATACAAATTTTATTGTCAAAATAGTATGTCAACGCTAGCAAGATATGCAAAAGGAGAAATATAGCCTCTACGTATTTCTAATTCTAGGGGCTCTTCAGAATGACCTGACAATTCTAAGCCTCATTCAAAGTGGTTTTCAATAGATCCCAAAGTGTACCTAGATAGAGTTTATATGTAATAAAGCTTATGTGTTATCTCATCAAAAAGATAACACAAGATCTGAATATGTGTGCTAATGTGCAAGTGAGAATGCTTTCTGTTTCCACATTTGAAATACAATATCAGATAATCAGAGAGGGCTATGCTAGATTAGAGGGTATAAATAAATGCCTAATAGAATGTAGGGATTCTTAAGAGTTAAGGAGAAGCAGGAAGGTTTAGTGGGTGAGTCTATAAGCCTGTTACCCTTATTTCAACAAAACAGCTTTGTCATATCAAACATGCCTTTAACTTCTTAAAATTGGATTTTAGATAGTCAGTGAGCATATACCCAGTGTGCGATGGGAGCTACAGATAGGTTATTTTTCTTGGTCACTGTGTACTCTTTATTCCACTGTATTTTACAGCAGAGTGTGACTCCAGAATTTGAAAAAGAGAAAATAAGGTTTTTACATGTTTTTTTTCAATTCAAGCCAACCACTAGTGAACAAAAAATGGTACTCATCCAATGATGTGGGGAAAATTTATCTCTGTTGTTTAGTAACAAATTATGTGTTGATCTGAAAAGAACAGACTTTCATAAATTATTTTTAGGATAATTTTGATTATTCAAAATTCACCATTTTTGCTTATTTGGAACCTAAAGTCCACATATGATTAGTCTTTATTGCATGTTCTACACACTGAAATCTTATATTCACTATTTGCTCAAAGAATTTTGCAGTTAAAACAACTTCAAAAGTCACTGGGGCATGTCAGTTTGAAGTCATATACAATCCCAATATTAGTTAAATTACATTTCCTATGTCAAATAAAAAAAAAAAAACTTTAGACTTAAATAAGGAGAAACTATATTGCAAAGCATAACTGGATGAGTTAGAGAAGGGCCTATTAAAATAGGGGCTATACACTGACCATAAGATAGAGAAGATTCTTAATGGTTAAGTAGAAAAGCAAAAGCCTTTATCTATTTATTTTAATAAGGAGGAGTCACCAAATCTAGAAAGAATTTAATTTGAGAAAGTGAGATGAACAATGGTGGCATAATAGGGTAGTAGACCACAGAATGATTTACTTTGAGGTCAGTTTATTCTTGACAAAGTGGTAGGTAATTTAGAGAAGCTTGTATGCTGGTCCAGACTGATTGTGAGTCAAAATTCAGGGATCTGAGAGAGAAAAAGAACTTGACCAAAGTTTGGTTAACAAGGATTTTGTTTTAATTGATCAATAAGGACAAAACAGTTCAGCCATTCACTTATGAAGCAAAGAAAGGGTATTTGTAGTCTGAGTCTGACTTTGTCATAGGGTAAACAAGGGGGCATCCCTGAGTCATATCCAAATCATAAGAGGAAGAGTGTTTATTTGCAGTAAGCCACTTCCAAAAGTATAATGAGGATTTGTTTAACTTTCTTGTTTTCCAGATTCACAAGGATTACTTAAACTCCAATTAGTCAGTCCCTCCCTCTTTTCAGGACTAATGATATTTATTAATTGCTAAAAACTCAGAGGAATCATAGATCTTTCAGCGGGGCAAAGTACAGTGTAAGAAATAGTCTCCTAAAGATTCTTGTTGACATTTTTTCCACACAATCAATTGAGCTATGTACTAAGAAGTGAAAAATGTGTTCTCTCAAGTATTTTAATATAGGGATGCCTAATATGCAAAATAGTAATATTAACATAAAAGGGTTTTTTTATTAAAGTTCAAGAGGTTAGTGGATTAAAATATGTTCATTATCAGGACTGCTCCCTGAGTTCTTAAAGCTAAGAGGTTGAAGCTCTTAGTGATATTTTCCTCAACACAGACACATGTGTGACTGGAACATTTAACAGACTCTCTCAGTGACAGAGGCTGAAGCTATTCCACGGAAAATTTCAGCCCACACATGGTCAGCTGCCATGATGAGTCTTTTCAGGTATATATCAAATTATTGAACCTAATGTCACAATTCTTATTCAGATCTGGGAAAAAAGTTGATCTACAGGAAACATAAAGTTCTAATGATGATTTAGGGTGTCAGTTTTAGTTCTCAGTGTCATTAAGTTAGGAGGAAGGGAGAAAACTTGTCCATGTTTATTTGGAGAGTTGTTGCCACACGTTGACAGAAACTGGAAGATTTGAAATTTTTGTAAGGATTGGTACTGTCCAAGATAATGAAATTCAATCCAAATAATATGTAGGTAACAATTTTTTTTTCATATCTATCAGTTGCCTGAAAACTGATGTGTGTGTGTGCGCTAGTCACTTAGTCGTATTTGACTCTTTATGACCCCACATACTGTACCCCACTAGGATCCTCTGTCCATGTAATTCTCCAGGCAAGAATATTGGAGTGGGTTGCCATTCCCTTCTCCAGGAGATCTTCCTGACACTGGGATCAAACCCAGGGTTCCTATATTGCAGGAAGATTCTTTAGAAAATTGCATGTTGTTGTTGTTCAGCTGATCAGTTTTGTCCTACTCTTTGCTACCCCATGGACTGCAGCACACCAGGCTTACCTGTCCTTCACCATCTCCTGGAGCTTGCTCAAACGCTTGTCAATTGAGTCAGTGATACCATCCAAACACCTTGTTCTCTGTCACCCCCTTCTCCTCCCACCTTCAATCTTTCCCAGCATCAGGGTCTTTTCCAATGATTTGGCTCTTTGCATCAGATGGTCAAAGTATTGGAGCTGCAGCTTCAGCGTCAGTCCTTCCAATGAATATTCAGGGCTTATTTCCTTTAGAATGGACTGGTTTGATCTCCTTGTAGTCCAAGGGACTCAAGAGTCTTCTCCAGCACTACAGTTCAAAAGCATCAGTGCTTTGGTGCTCAGCTTTCTTTATGGTCCAACTCTCACATCCATACATGACTACTGGAAAAACCATAGTTATGACTAGATGGATCTTTGTTTGCAAAGTAATGTCTCTGGATTTTTAAGTTTCTTGAGGCTAAGAAGCCAAGCCAAGAACTTGACAGGAAATTTTACCTGTAGTACCTATTGATTTTACTAAATTTCTCTATTCTCAATGAACTCAAAATATCCTACAAGTCCTCAACATGCCAAGGAGTTAATTCCTTAGTTATCTGTAAGTCTGCAAAGTCTTTAAGCCAGGCACCGGGCCAGTTTTCTCAAGAGGGATTTGTAGCATTGATTCCATGAAGTCAACATTATTAGTTATTTTTAACGTGTCTGGTCATATCTTAATCAGTTGACATTCTTAAATATGACATTCCACTCAGATAACCAATGTTTCCATTGAAAGTGAAATGAAAGTCACTCAGTCCTGTTTGACTCTTTGTGACCCCATGGACTATACAGTCCACGAAATTCTCCAGGCCTGAATACTGGAGTAGGCAGCCTTTCCCTTCTTCAGGGGATCTTCCCAACCAAGGGGTCGAACCCAAATCTCCCTCATTGCAGGCAGATTCTCTACCAAAGGGGCCACTATGGTTACATAACCAGTGTTTCCCGTTATGCTCCGTTAGCAAGTGGTCTAGATTCTTGTCAAACCCATGCAAATAATTATATTTCCAGTAAATAAGAATATAAGAAATTCCAGATTCCGGATGGATCAGTCAGGGAGAAAAGCATACATGTTTTATTCTCATTTACAAAAGGCATAGTGTATTATATTCTTATAAGTTATAAATATCTAAAGAGAAAAGAAAAGATTTTTATTTCTGGAAAATTGAGCACCAAATCATCAGCAATATTCCAAGAGAAACCCATAATCATCCCTTTTCAGTTCTTTTAGTCCAATGCAATTAATTTTTGTCTCAACTGTCTTAGGTTGTCAATCTAATGGATCCATTCACTTCTCAATTACAATTCTAGAAACCCTTATTCCATTCAATGATAGAATCCTTAAGTTTTTGAAGCAGTGTCATCAGAACCTTGTACCCCAAAGTATCTGGCATAAAATTTAACATCAGTCTCTGACAGAGTACTTTTTTGTTGAAGGTGAAGCACTCCAGCCTATAGTGGATCGCAAGCACAATCATGGAAGTGTCAGAATAAGACTCTCTAAAATTTTGTTAATCTTTACTTTATTAAATCTTTAATCCAATTTTCTACTGATGGATGGGCTGTGTTTCCTCCATGTTGTTTGACCTGAGGCCAAACTATGGTGGAGGTAATGAAGATAATGGAAACCTCCTTCAAAAGGTCTCATGCACAAGCTGCCACACTCAGTGCCTCCGACCCTGCAGCAGGCCACTGCTGAAACTAAAGATTTACTGAGCATGTCCCTGCCATCAGAACAAGGCCCAGTTTCTGCTTCAGTCAGTCTCTCTCATCAGGAAGCTTCCATAAGACTTTGTCTTTACCCATCAAAGCACAGATAGAATGAAAACCACATTCACAGAAAACTAACCAAATTGATCATATGGACCACAGTCTTGTCTAAGCCATGCCATGTAGGGCCACCCAAGATTGATGGATCATGATGGAGAGCTCTGACAAAATATGGTCCTCTGGAGAAGCGAATGGCAAACCGCTTCAGCCTTCATGCCTTGAGAATCCCATGAACAGTATGAAAAGGCAAAAAGATAGGACACTAAAAAATGAACTCCCTAGGTCCATAGGTGCCCAATATGCTTCTGGAGAAGAATGGAGAAATAACACCAGAAATAATGAAGAGATGGAGTCAAAGCAAAAACAACAACCAGTTGCAGATGTGACTGGTGATGGAAGTAAAGTCTGATACTGTAAAGAGCAATACTGCATAGGAACCAAAATGTTAGATCCATGAGTCAAGGTAAATTGGAAATGGTCAAACAGGAGATGGCAAGAGTGAAGATAGAAATTTTAAGAATCAGCAAACTAAAACGGATTGGAATGGGTGAATTTAACTCAGATGACCATCTACTACTGTGAGCAAGAGTCCCTTAGAAGAAATGGAGTAGCTCTCATGGTAAAGAAAAGAGTCTGAAATGCAGTATTGGATGCAATCTCAAAGACGACAGAAAGATCTCTGTTTGTTCCCAAGGCAAACCATTCAAATCACAGTAATCCAAATCTATTCCCTGACCAGTAATGCTGAAGAAGCTGAAGTTGAATAGTTCCAGGAAGACTTATAAGATCTTCTAGAATGAACAGCCAAAAAAGATGTCTTTTTCATTATAGGGGACCAGCATGGGAAGTAGCAAGTCAACAGATACCTGGAGTAGCAGGCAAATTTGGCCTTGGAGTACAGAATGAAGCAGGGCGAAGGCTAACAAAGTTTTGCCAAGAGAATGAACTAGTCACAGCAAACACCCTCTTCCAACAACACAAGAGAAGACTCTACACATGGACATCACCAGATTGTCAATACCAAAATCAGACTGATTATATTCTTTGCAGCCAAGATGGAGAAGCTCTGTACAGTCAGAAAAAAACAAGACTGGGAGCTGACTGTGGCTCAGATCATGAACTCCCTATTGAAAACTCCAGACTTAAATTGAAGAAAGTAGGGAAAACCACTAGACCATTCAGGTATGACCTAAATCAAATCCCTTATGATTATACAGTGGATGTGACAAATAGATTGAAGAGATTAGATCTGATAGACAGGGTGCCTGAAGAACTTTGGATGGAGGTTCAGAACATTGTACAGGAGGCAGTGATCATGACCATCCCCAAGAAAATGAAACGCAAAAAGGCAAAATGGTTGTGTGAGGAGGACAAAAGCTGAAAAAGGAAGAGAAGTGAAAGGCAAAGGAAAAAAAAGAAAGATATACCCATTTGAATGCAGAGTTCCAAAGAATAGCAAGGATTAGAAAGCCTTCCTCAGAGATCAGTGAGTAGAAATAGAGGAAAACAATAGAATGGGAAAGACTAGAGATCTCGTCAAGAAAATTAGAGATACCAAGGGAACTTTTCATGTAAACATAGGCACCATAAAGGACAGAAATGGTATGTACATAACAGAAGCACAGCATATTGAGAAGCGGTGCCAAGAATACTCAGAACTATACAAAAAATCGTCATGACCCAGATAACCACAATGGCATGATCACTTATCTAAAGCCAGACATGCTGGAATGTGAAGTCAAATGGACCTTAGGAAACATCACTATAAACAAAGCTAGTGGAGGTGACGGAATTCCAGCTGAGCTATTTGAAATCCTAAAAGTTGATGCTGTGAAAGTGCTGCACTCAATATGCCAGCAAATTTGGAAAACTCAGCAGTGGCCACAGGACTGGAAAAGGTCAGTTTTCATTCCAATTGCAAACAAAGGCAATGCTAAAAAACATTCCAACTACTATAATTTTGCACTTATCTCACATGCTAACAAAGTAATGCTCAACATTCTCCAAGCCAGGCTTCAACAGTACATGAATCCTGAAAAAGCAGTTCAGGCTAGATCTAGAAAAGGCAGAGGAATCACGTATCAAATTGCCAACATCCGTTGGATTATCGAAAAAATAAGAGAGTTCCAGAAAACATCTACTTCTGTTTTTTTTACTACACCTAAGCCTTTGACTGTGAACAACAGCAAACTGTGGAAAATTCTTAAAGAGATGGGAACACCAGACCGCTTGACCTGCCTCTTGAGAAATCTGTATGCAGGTCAAGAAGCAACATTTAAAACTGGACATGGAACTACAGACTGGTTCCAAATCTGGAAAGGAGTACATCAAGGCTGCACATTGTCACCCTACTTATTTAGCTTATATGCAGGGGACATCATGCAAAATGCTGGGCTGGATTAAGCACAAACTGGAATCAAGATTTCCAGGAGAAGTATCGATACCCTCAGATATGCAGATGACACCACCCTTATGGCAGAAAGCAAAGAGGAACTAGAGAGCCTCTTGATGAAAGTGAAAAAGGAGAGTGAAAAAGTTGGCTTAAAACTCAACATTCAGAAATTAAGATTGCATCATCTGGTCCCATCACTTCATGGCAAATAGATGGGGAAACAATGAAAACAGTGACCGCTTTTATCTTTTAGAGCTCTGAAATCACTACAGATGCTGACTACAGCCATGAAATTAAAAGACGTTTGCTTCTTGGAAGAAAAGCTATGATCAAACTAGACAGCATATTAAAAAGGAAAGACATTACTTTGCCAACAAAGTTCCATATAGTGAAAGTGATGGGTTTTCCAATAGTCATGTATGGATGTAAGAGTTGGACTATAAAGAAAGCTAAGTGCTGAAGAATTGATGCTTTTGAACTGTGGTGTTGGAGAATGCAGAGTTCCTTGGAGTGCAAGGAGATCTAATCAGTGTATCCTAAAGGTAATCAGTCCGGAATACTCACTGGAAGGACTGAAGCTGAAGCTGAAACTCCAATACTTTAGCCACCTGATGTGAAGAACTGACTCACTAGAAAAGACATTGATGCTAGGAAAGATTGAAGGCAGGAGGAGAAAGGGACGACAGAGGGTGAGATGTTTGGATGACATCACTGACTGACTCGAGGGACATGAGTTTGAGCAAGCTCCAGGAGTTGGTGATGAACAGGGAAGCATCAAGCATGCCGTGCTGCAGTCCATGGGGTCACAGAGAGTCGGATACCACTGAGCAACTGAACTAAAGTTTATTAAACTTTAAGACACTTTAGTACTAAAGTTTTACTAAACTTTACAGATTATTGAAGTTTGAAATGACTGATGGAAATTTATCACAAAAAGTAACGCAATTAACAAGAAAATTTGATTGTTTTCATGGTGTGCAACATTTTAAAAAACTGAAATTATGTCTGATAATACCATACGATTGCCTAAATTAGGCAAAGCAGCATCAGGATTCTAATATAGAAAAATATCATGAACAGTAAGGACAATGCTGGCTCTCTGGCAACTTTGTACAATTTCTTAAATATTTATATTTAGCAATATTTTACCCATACAAATTAATCCTAAGGAAGGTTAAGCATCTCTTATGATATGACAAAATTTCCCATGCATCTCATTAAATATCAAACGAACATAATTATTTTTGGCACCTCTCTTTTTACAAAGTGAAATAACATATCCTCTGTGAATATCCAGGGGCCCTTGGGGAAACCTCAAAGACAGTAGTAGATGTGAAGAAAATATCATTTAAGATTTGATTTGGGAATGAAAATTGCCAAAAGTTGTTAAATTAGATTACAGAAGTAATAATAAAAGTCTTTAAAAGTAAATAAAGAGGTAACATATAAAAGTAAATACAGGTACTTGCAAAAAAGAAAAAAAAATAGCTTCTTTTTAAAAGTGTAAAGACAGTTCCTCTAAATAATAAAGGGTATAATAAAGTCTACATAAAACACTGGAAACTATTTTGAGAAGACATAGAATCTTTGCCTTCTAGGCAGACAACTCAGAAGGTAAAGAAAATCTTTTTACAAATTTATTAAGAAGACACTAGTAGTAATCTAAGGAAATGTTGACATTTTAACAAAAACAAAAATCAGTTTTCTATGAGTATAATATTTCATACTTAATATTACTTTAAAATATAGGGATTAACCCAATGAAACTGTCAATTCAGTTCAGTTGCTCAGTCATGTCTGATTCTTTGAGACTCCATGGACTGCAGCACACTTGGCTTCCCTTTTCTTCACTGTCTCCTGGAGTTTGCTCAGACTCATGGCCATCAAGTTGGTGATGCCATCCAACCATCTCATCCTTGGTTGTCCCCTACTCCTCCTCCTACCTTCAAATTTTCCTAGCAGCAAGGTCTTTTCCAAAGAGTCACTTCTTCTCATCAAGTAGGCAAATATTGGAGTTTCAGCTTCAGCATCAGTCCTTCCAGTGAATATTCAGGACTGATTACCTTTATGATACACTGGTTGGGTTTCCTTGCTGTTGAAGGGACTCTCAAGAGTCTACTCCAACACCACAGTTCAAAAGCATCAGTTCTTCAGCAGTCAGCTTTCTCTATAGTCCAACTCTTACACCCATACATGACTACTGGAAAAACCATAGCTTTGACTAGATGGACTTTTATTGGGAAAGTAGGTTGAGCATAGCTTTTCTTCCAAGCAGTAAGTGCCTTTTAATTTCATGGCTGTAGTCAGTATCTACAGTGATTTTGGAGCCCAAGAAAGTGAAGTCTCTTACTGTCTCCATTATTTCCCCATCTATTTTCCATGAAGTGATGGGACCAGATGCCATGATCTTCATTTTTTGAATGTTGAGTTTTAAGTCAGCTTTTACACTCTCCTTTTTCACTTTTGTCAAGAGGCTCTTTAGTTCTTCTTCGCTTTCTGCCATAAGGGTGGTGTCATCTGCATATCTGAGGTTATTGATACTTCTCCCCACAGTGTTGATTCCAACTTGTGCTCCATCCAGCCTGGCATTTCACATAAGCAGGGTGACAAAATACAGCCTTGACATACTCCTTTCCCAGTTTGTAACCAGTTCATTGTTCCGTGCCTGGCTCTAACGGTTGTTTCTTGACCTGTATACAGATTTCTCAGGAACAGATAAGATGGTCTGTTATTCCCATGTCTTTAAGAATTTTGTGTAATTTCTTGTGTTCCACACAGTCAAAGGCTTTAGCTAGTATATGAAGCAGATGTAGATATTTTTCTGGAATTATCTTGCTTTTTCTATAATCCAACGCATGTTGGCAATTTGATCTCTCATTTCTCTGCCTTTTCTAAATCAGCTTATATTATGTTGAGGTATGTTCCTTCTATTCCTGCTTTCTGGAGAGTTTTTATCATAAATGGATGTTGAATTTTGTCAAAGGCCTTCTCTGCATCTATTGAGATAATCATATAGTTTTTATTTTTCAATTTGTTAATGTGGTGAATTACATTGATTGATTTGCGGATATTGAAGAATCCTTGCATCCCTGGGATAAAGCCCACTTGGTCATGGTGTATGATCTTTTTAATGTGTTGTTGGATTCTGATTGCTAGAATTTTGTTGAGGATTTTTGCATCTATGTTCATCAGAGATATTGGCCTGTAGTTTTCCTTTTTTGTGACATCTTTGTCAGGTTTTGGTATTAGGGTGATGGTGGCCTCATAGAATGAGTTTGGAAGTTTACCTTCCTCTGCAATTTTCTGGAAGAGTTTGAGGAGGATAGGTGTTAGCTCTTCTCGAAATTTTTGGTAGAATTCAGCTGTGAAGCCATCTGGACCTGGGCTTTTGTTTGCTGGAAGATTTCTGATTACAGTATCAATTTCCGTGCTTGTGATGGGTCTGTTAAGATTTTCTATTTCTTCCTGGTTCAGTTTTGGAAAATTGTACATTTCTAAGAATTTGTCCATTTCTTCCACGTTGTCCATTTTATTGGCATACAACTGCTGATAGTAGTCTCTTATGATCCTTTGTATTTCTGTGTTGTCTGTTGTGATCTCTCCATTTTCATTTCTAATTTTATTGATTTGATTTTTCTCTCTTTGCTTCTTGATGAGTCTGGCTAATGGTTTGTCAATTTTATTTATCCTTTCAAAGAACCAGCTTTTGGCTTTGTTGATTTTTGCTATGGTCTCTTTTGTTTCTTTTGCATTTATTTCTGCCCTAATTTTTAAGATTTCTTTCCTTCTACTAACTCTGGGGTTCTCCAACTCTTCCTTTTCTAGTTGCTTTAGTTGTAAAGTTAGGTTATTTATTTGACTTTTTTCTTGTTTCTTGAGGTATGCCTGTATTGCTATGAACTTTCCTCTTAGCACTGCTTTTATAGTGTCCCACAGGTTTTGGGTTGTTGTGTTTTCATTTTCATTAGTTTCTATGCATATTTTGATTTCTTTTTTGATTTCTTCTGTGATTTGTTGGTTATTCAGAAGTGTGTTGTTCAACCTCCATATGTTGGAATTTTTAATAGTTTTTCTCCTGTAATTGAGATCTAATCTTAATGCATTATGGTCAGAAAAGATGCTTGGAATGATTTCGATATGGAGAACGGTGTGGAGATTCCTTAAAAAATTGCAAATAGAACTACCTTATGACCCAGCAATCCCACTGCTGGGCATACACACCGAGGAAACCAGAATTGAAAGAGACACATGTACCCCAATGTTCATTGCAGCACTGTTTATAATAGCCAGGACATGGAAACAACCTAGATGTCCATCAGCAGATGAATGGATAAGAAAGCTGTGGTACATATACACAATGGAGTATTACTCAGCCGTTAAAAAGAATTCATTTGAATCAGTTCTGATGAGATGGATGAAACTGGAGCCGATTATACAGAGTGAAGTAAGCCAGAAAGAAAAACACCAATACAGTATACTAACACATATATATGGAATTTAGGAAGATGGCAATGACGACCCTGTATGCAAGACAGGGAAAGAGACACAGATGTGTATAACGGACTTTTGGACTCAGAGGGAGAGGGAGAGGGTGGGATGATTTGGGAGAATGCCATTCTAACATGTATACTATCATGTGAATTGAATCGCCAGTCTATGTCTGACGCAGGATGCAGCATGCTTGGGGCTGGTGCATGGGGATGACCCAGAAAGTTGTTATGGGGAGGGAGGTGGGAGAGGGGTTCATGTTTGGGAATGCATGTAAGAATTAAAGATTTTAAAATTTAAAAAATAAAAAACTAAAATTAAAAAAAAATAAAAAATTAAAAAAAAATAAATAAATCAGCTTAAACATGTGGAAATTCTCGGTTCACAAGCTATTGAAGACTGCCTTGGAGAATTTGCACATTATTTTGCTAAAATGTGAGATAAATGCAACTGTGCAGTATTTTGAACTTTCTTTGGGATTGAAATGAAAACTGACCTTTTCCAATCCTGTGGCCACTACTGAGTTTCCCAAATTTACTGGCATATTGAGTGTAGCACTTTCACAGCATCATCTTTTAGGATTTCAAATAAGTCAGCTGGAATTCCATCATCTCCACTAGCTTTGTTTGTATTGATGCTTCCTAAGGCCCACTGGACCATGAAATCTTAGCTAGCTTTTACTGTGACAAATGAAATCCTATTTTTGAACACACCCCACAATTTTTTCATATTCTTTCAGGGTATTTTTCTATATGTGCATCTTTCTCAATCTGGAATAAATAGTTAATTTACTTTAGAAAAAAATACTGTTTTTTCTTTAGTAAAAACATATCCTATATACTGTGTATACTTAATTTAGCATAAGTCTAAGATTTTAAATTATGGACAAACCTGGAAAACTATCTGGAAGCTAACCTTCTCTACAATGTAATTACTGTTAGAATAAAAATTTTCAGAGTAAGTTAAATTTCATTGCTTTCTTGGGATTTTATGTTTATATGGGTGGTATTTAATAGAGCTCTTTGAAGGGAGTTGTATGATATAATTTGGTAATACCATCCAGAGTTAAGAAAATACTACATGTACCTATATACAGACAGACAGATAAAAATAGAGAGCTTATAGTTTAAATTTAAAAACCTTAGCTATGTTTATTTATAAACAAAAGAAAACACAAAGTTTACAAGTTTGTACAGAAGAGGTTAATCATTCTTTACTCACTTTTACATTTTTATGAGGAATGTTTTACTAGAAATTGACACAAGTTGATTTTACCTGCTTCTGATCAGTAATTGCTGAGAAAAACTTTTAAGAATTTATTTGCCACAATGATTTTCTTATAGAGAATATGGGCAAAGTACTGAGGAGAAACCAAGAGGCCATCTGGGTGTCTCCAAAGCCCACCTGAGTAGATAAAATTCTATCTTGTTTTCAAACTATAAATTTTTTTTTTCCAGTCTCTAATTGTTGAGGAGAAGAGGACTTAAATGGCAATAGGGAATTGAGAGGCTGGAATGGAAAGGAAAAGGTCTTGCAAGGGTGGATAGAAGGGTAGAGAAGGCTGAAGGGTCAGATAAGAGGATTCAAGGGGTTGGAGGAAGGATGAAGGTAAAAGAGAAGCAGGCAGGAAGGAGGGATGATGAGAAGGGTGAAGATTAAATGAGCCAGTCTGGGGACATCCCAAGTTTCCCTAGGATACTATTGTTCTGGATTGTCTTTAGAAAAGTTTATAGTTACTGTGTGATAATAGGTGGAATAAGTGCTATAATAGCAAAGCATAAAGTCAGTGGAAAAAGAAGAGGGAAGGTGCCAAATAGAGTTATTGAAGAGAGAATTAAAAAAAAAAAAACATTAAAGAATATGGGGGATGATTCTACTTGATTAATTTCTTCATATAATCCCTGGGACAGGGAGCCAAGGGAATTCCTTAGAGAATCTCTGGCATCAAAGAAAAGGAGGAAATGCCCTGCATAGTCCCCAGGTGTGGGGAACCTAGGAAAAGCAGAAGAGGATTCAGAGAAGGGAAAAAAACAATCTCTTTGCCTGGAAAAATTTAAATAACTATCATGCTGCAGCAGACAATATGTCTGGAACACCGGTTTGAGGATTGAACTCAATGAAGGATCTGAGAATCAACAAGCAACAGAGTTAAGGGACCAGCAAAGTCCCATAACTTGTAAGGACATGGGGGGAGCCCATAGGTGAGGTCCAATCTCAATCCAAGCACCAGAAACTGTCAAATAGGGAACAAATTTGGGACCTAGATAAGGAGAGACTTTAGTGGGAAAGCTTATTTCAAAACAGGGAAAACAGACTCTTGCAATAGAAGGGGAGAGTTTACTGCAACAGGGAGAATGTTCTAACCAAGAGATCTGCCAGTTTTGAAAGATTAGATAGAAAGGGGCTTTTGTTTTTACAAAGAAGCATATTAAAGACTACAAAACTTTATGTGAATGTGGTGTGAGGAAGGATGGCATGATTGGATGTTTTTCATTGAAAGCCAGTCTATTCTCAAGAGGATCCCTTATGGAAGGGTTGGTATATGTCAAGCTCAGAGTGGTTCAGGGAATGGAGGATAGTAGAGAATCTTAACCAAACTTCAGTTGACAAGTATTTAGTTCTGACTAATCTTTGGAGGCAAAGCGGCTCACCCGTTCATTTATAAGGCAATGAATGAGAAATACAGATCTGTGTCTGGTCTTATTATAGGTAAGCAAAGGAGACATTTGTTAATGTTATCTAAGTCATATGGAGAAGAATACTTTTACATAGCAAACCATGGCTGGGGACAGGAAAATGTTCCAGTTTCATTAATCTTTGTGTTTTCTAGGAACACAAGGCTCAGTAAATTTTTGCATAGTCATCATCAATCCTGTCACTACAGATGCCATAGGTCTTAAGCCATAAGTGTTACTTTCCTTCCCTCTGTCAAGGGGGGGACCTTAAATGTTCATTAGAACAAGAAGAAGTATAAAATGGATACTAGGTTATTAATGAATGCCCTGTTTTACTAAAGAAAACTTAGTAACTTATTTAAGTATCTTAAGGAAACTCCCTGTCTTTAAATCTTACTCTCTCTAGTATGATTTGCCAAAGCTAAGCTTCAAAAAAAAATAATCTTCTTATTTATATAACCTGACTTATGCTATATGGATCATGGACTTAAAGGCATTGGGGAAAATTGGTACGGCCTATCTTAGAGATGGAATAGACAGTGTGGATATATAACAGAAAACTTAAACAAATGGATGGATCATTTAAATTTGCTATGGAGGTACACAAGTCCTGAGGGAAAAGTCAGGTCACATTCTAGAATATCAGTTAACAATCATAAGAAGAGGTAACATGAGAGGGTAAGATGGATTTGGGTCTAATTTTGTAAGATAGCATGGACAGAAATAAAATCAATACAATTTAATGTAATATAACATTATTAAGTGTATAATATTTAGCAAGAAAATTCTCAGATTATATAAGGCCAAATGTTTAAACTGAGGGATGGAACTATATGTTGAGTTAAGGATTGAAGATGTAAACAAACATGTGAGTAAGGTTGAATTTGGGTACAAAGAAGCAGAAGCAACTGAGACCATGAACAGAGGTTGAAGGTTTAGAACAGAGAGGACCTCTCTGCTCAGGCACTCAAAGAATGTCCATAGCCAAACCTATTGCTTGTTTTGTTTCTGAGTTGTAATATTTCTTTCCAGAGCAAGCAAGACTTTTTAGTTAACCTTGCTTACAGAAAAAGATAGCACAATATAGGGGAATATTTTGAGTTAACAAGCTCCATTTTTGCATATTATTTAAATATTTAATTAAAAATTTATTCAGATACTTATTCCTTATATTTTCAAGTATTTGAAAGTTATATGATGATTTAATATACAATATCAAGTAAATATTCTTTCAGTGTAATGTATTAACCAAAAAATAATAATTTGTTTTACTTTTCTTAATAAGAAGAGTGTGACTGACTCTATTTTTTCCTCTTGAGAAAAAGACTTACCAGTTTCTAAGATTTGAAAGCTCCATGCTCTATAGTAATACTGTAAAGTTTAGTGTTAGAACACTTTACGATCACATTTCCAAAATGTCATGTCTACTCCTACCCCCCACTCTCTTCCTGTCCCTCTCTCCCCTCAATCTCTTTCTTTATTTCTCTTACTCACTTTTTTCTCTCTCAATTCCTAGCAAGAAAATTTAGGAGATAAACTTAACATAAATTTACTAAGTATCTTCTTTTTCTCATACATTGTTAACTTATGCTGAATACAGAGAAGATCCCAGGAAAAGGACCAGGTCTCCAGTAGTTTTCAGTTCATTGTGTAGCTTTGTGTTTCTTTTGCTTGATTTTCTCAAAGTGGCTACCTTTCCCATAACTATAAAAAAATCCAACTTCAGAAAAACTACTTATTTTCTACATTTATTATTGCAACATATTAGAAAAAAAATGTTACTGAACCAGCCTTCGTAATGTTTTACAGAATTGTGACTTGATATATTACTTTTAAAAGACAATTTGATGGCCAGAACAAGAGTTAGGAAGAATGCGGCAACAGCCTAATGTATCCTGATGTATTTCTTGCCTGAGGAAAAACATGCACTGGTTCCTATTCCCACATTTTCTGGCAGCTTAAATTAGTCACAGTACTGCTTGTCTACCACCTACTGGAGAACAGGAGGAATCAAAGAGAGAATCTGATTCCAAAGTACACTCAGGAGATGATGGCCCTGTTGCTGTCATACACACAAGGCTCTGCTCTAGTGGAGACATGGGGCCTGAAGCAGAAGGTTACTTAAACCCCAAAGCATAAATGAAACTGTTGGAAAAGAAAAAGTCTAATAAGCCAAAAGCCTGAATTAACCAGCCTGGTGGAGTGTAGAATGTAGCTGCTCTTGGCAGAAACAGTGAATTTTAGGCTTTGCGTCAGTGTTATAAATTTTACTTCCCTTTTAATATCTCTGTCAAAACCCTTGCCCCAGATAAATTGCAAATCGATTGACCAAGATAATTTACTTATCCTGAGTCGGATGTTTGTGTATGGTAATTTTGCCTCCAGAAAAGGAAACAGCCTGCTGTGGTTTCCTAACCATTTGGCAGGCAGGAGAAAAACATCAGGTCACTGGCAAATAATGCAGTTGCAAGAGTAAACATAGAGCAGCAATTTAGAAGAGACAGGGGAAAAGGACGACGAGCTTTACCCTCCCAGCAGGAAAGAGATGTTACTGAATTGGCAGGACCTTCTCTGAGGATTAATAGAATTTGTTCTGATGACAAGAAGGTCACAATAATTACTTCCACCTCTCTGTAGCTTTTCAGTTTCCATTACCCTTCTGTAGCAGCTTAGGGAGAAAAGTTGGCATAAAAATTAAGGGTACTGGTTATTATAGGTAGATAAATAAAGGGATAATAATTTTGCTCAATTAAAGGCCTTGGCAAAGTGGCCTAAAACTAATCACAAAGGAAATCAACACATAAAGCCATTTTATACAAATGTCTAAAATTTACATTCACAAAAACTCTTCAGAAGTAAAGTAAGAGTCAGTGTCCATAAAAATAAATAGAACAAAAGCTGATGACAGTGCTAAATGGTAAGCAAAAAAAATCTGAAATTTTCTGTTCTTAATGTGCATCTTCTTAATAAGTCTGCTATCAGGTAGAACTGGCGATTTAGTTAGAAGGCAAAGACTTGGACCATTTTGTTCATTGGCATGTTGCTAGCATTTGGTATTATTCCTTGATTCAAAGGAGCTCCTAAAGTTATTGTAAATGAATGGATGACAAGAAGGCAGTGGCGACCACTCCAGTATTCTTGTCTAGAGAATCCCACCGTCAGTGGAGCCTGGCAGGACACAGTTCGTGGGGTCGCAAGAGTCGGACACGACTTAGTGACTAAACTACTGCTACTATATAACAGATGAGTTAATGAATGTGTGGATAAATATCAACAATAAATAATAGAGCTGTTAAAAGTTCCCTTGAAAATTCTAAAATGTAAGCAGATGCTATCAAATTAAGTTTAGAAATTGCTAGGTGTGTTTTTCTAATGATTCACTTTTAATACAAATGACCACATTAAAATATCATAACAACACAAAACATGTAACTACATAGCTCTTTTATCATAATTGAACCAAATGCTTCATGAAAATAATAAACTTTTTTTTAACCTCTTCACACCTGATTTTTCTCCTCATTACTAGTTTTCTTCATTTCCACTTGCCTCCATTCTAGTTCAGTCTATTTAATTTTCCTCTTTCTTTCATCTCATCATTTTTTTTCCTATTCTCTCCCTCCTTCCCATTCATATTCCATCTTACTCCACTTTATTCAAAACTACAACAAAAATTCTCCCTGGGCAAGTAGACATACTATTTTACTCAGTCTTAGCTGTTGTTGTTGTTTAGTTGCCAGGTCATGTCTAACTCTTTTGGGATCCCATGCTCTGTAGCCCATAGGTTCCTCTGTCCATGGGATTCCTCAGGAAAGAATACTGGAGTGGGTTGCCATTCCCTTCTCCAGAGGATTTTCCCAACCCAGGGGAAACCGTGTCTCCTGCATTGGCAGGCAGGTTCTTTACCACTGAGCCACCAGGGAAGCCTTTCACTTACTTTACCTACCTCTACATAACTATGACCTCTGAATATTTGTTCTGCTTCCAATTTGGCCTTCCATGTCTTCCTGCTATAATTCTTTCTCTCCTCATTTATTCATGTTGGAGGGCATGACAAAAGTTTATTTTCTCTAAACAATGTTCATCCATCCCATTAACTGCTGCTACTGCTAAGTTGCTTCTGTCATGTCCTACTCTGTGCGACCCCATAGACAACAACCCAGCAGGCTTCTCTGTCCCTGGCATTCTCCAGGCAAGAATACTGGAGTGGGTTGCCATTTCCTTCTCCAATGCATGAATGCATGCTAAGTTGCTTCAGTCATGTCCGACTCTGTGCGACCCCATGGACAGCAGCCCACCAGGCTCCTCTGTCCACAGAATTCTCTAGGCAAGAATATTGGAGTGGGTTGCTATTTCCTTCTCCAGTCCCATTACAGGGAGGCAATAATTCCCTCCTTTGAGCCTTTGCCATCCAGTAAAAATCTCTATACTAGCACCTATCTCACATCATTAATATTTACTCCTTTGCCTCTTCTCAGCTTGTAACTTCCTAAGAGTAATGGTTATAACATATTCACCTTATATAAACAGATCTGGACACATAGTAGGCATTCAGTATTTGGATAAATAAATGAAACATTAGTGAACTGAGAGTTGAGCTTTGGTGAACATAAACATTTTCTATTAATAATTACTTACTAAAAAATCTAAAAGAGTCACTCTTTTATAACATTAAACACATTAAAATTTGAATGCATTATTTAAATCTTAAAAAATTATTTGCAAAAATAAAATGAGACAAAATGAAATTTAAATCCAAAGATGACATCTTTCTATCTTTCATTGTTTTCTGCTGCTGCTGCTGCTAAGTTGCTTCAGTTGTGTCCAACTCTGTGCGATCCCACAGACGGCAGCCCACCAGGCTCCCCTGTCCCTGGGATTCTCCAGGCAAGAACACTGGAGTGGGTTGCCATTTCCTTCTCCAAAGCATGAAAGTGAAAAGTGAAAGTTAAGTCATTCAGTCATGTCGGACTCTTCGCAACCCCATGGACTGTAGCCCACCAGGCTCCTCCGTCCATGGGATTTTCCAGGCAAGAGTACTGGAGTGGGGTGCCATTGCCTTCTCCAATTTCATTGTTCTCTAACTGGTACGACTTGTTCATTGGAAATGCATGTGTGTGTGTGTGTATATATGTATATTTCAGTTTAATGTATACATATATATAGATATAATACACATATACACATGGAAGATTTGCTTTCACAAAATTAACTGAGAATATCTGCATGTAATGGATCGATTACTCAAATTCTGGCAGAATTTATTTCACTACATGGTGTTATCATCTTTCTCTATGTAGTTCATCCTCTCTTGTATTTTCCGAACCCATTTCATTCAGTGCCAGTGCATCTGATTGGACTGTAAAGCATGAAATGTGTGGCATCAAAACACAGCTGGAGCCAATGCCTTTCTTTAGCCAGCTGGCATGAGACATTGCTGTAGAAAGCAGCTGACTTCTGTTTTGATAGAGTAAGCATTCCAACGTGTGCTGCTTGTAATTCACTCATCACCCAACAAACAAATTAATCTAGAAAATAAATATATCAGCCATTGAGAGCAACAGGGTTGATTGGTAAAGGAGCTATCACTTTATCCTGCTTGTGGCACATAGTATGCTTGTGATGTTTTTATTAATAGCAAAGCAGTTTGCACCATTTGTAGTAATTTCATCAGCAAGGCAAGACATTAGTGTGAAAAAAACACTTGAAATTCTTTTTAGGACTCAAAGAAGAAAAAAGTAGAGAAAAGCTTGGATAGTACTTTATATAATATTGCATATCTATCTCTCTAGCACCTTCTTCCCCATAATGAGGGACAAAATTTCACCCAAACTTTGTTTAATTTTATTCAGGAACACAAAGTTTAATATTCCACCAGCCATCCAATTCCCTAATTATCCACATCAAGTAACTTAGAAAGTTAACTGCAGTTTTATAATCTCCAATTTTTAGTCCTAACACTATTCTTCAGAGCAGTGCAAAATGAGTCTAT
Organism: Ovis canadensis; assembly: GCF_042477335.2. Classification (NCBI taxonomy): domain Eukaryota; kingdom Metazoa; phylum Chordata; class Mammalia; order Artiodactyla; family Bovidae; genus Ovis; species Ovis canadensis. The sequence goes on from NC_091250.1 coordinate 69,273,233, forward strand.
TACCACCTTCCGTCTGAAAGAACTCTGGTTTTAGAAGAGAGCTAATCTTTTCATCCAACCCCTTTGTTCACTAGTCTAAATAACCCCCCTGCTTCATTGTATGCAGTTTTCTAGTGTTATTTGATAATGGTCCTTTCCTGTGCACCAGCAATGTGTGTCACTATCCCTTTTATTTAAATTATTGTGCCAGATTTAGAAATGAAGAGATCTTACAACTGTGGCTTTTATTGGATTTAGTCCCTAAATGTTGAGAATAATGTTTGATTTACAAGCTTGAAAATGCCCTTTTTCAAGTTATAATATTTGTTTATTTCTGTTTAATAAATTATTACAGTCTGCGCTGCTTCAAACAGCACATGTTTATTATCTCACAGTTTCTGTGAGTCAGGAGTCTGGGCTCAGCTTAGCTGGGTAATCTTCTAGGATATCACAGGTTGCCATGAGTGTCATCCAAAATGCTTTCTCATGTGAAGGCTCAAGAGGGAGAAGTTCATTTCCGAGCTCATTCACTCAGATTGTTGGCATAATTTATTCCCATGTGACTGTAGAACTTCCCTGGCCTCTGCAAGCTGATGGCTGGAAGCTTCCCTCAGGTCTCAGAGGCCACCCTCAGCAACTTGCCTGTGAACTTCCTAACAAGGATGCTTACTTCCTCAAAGCCAGCAAGGAAGAAATTTCCAGAATAAGTCTACTGGCAAGATGAAGTCTTTTATAAGTTAATAATTCTGAGAGTAACATCTCATCATCTTTGCCACTTGTTTCTATTGCTTAGAAACAAGTCACAGATCCCACTCACATTCAAAAAAGGAAAATTAAAAACAAACATGTGATCACCAACAAGTAGGGATCATGACCACCTCCCCCTTGAGTTTTTCAACAAACAAATAATGAATCAAAATAGAATCAAGTATCATAGCATCTGAGTATGTAATAGGGATTTATTATTTCATGATTCATAGAACTCCTTAGAAAATAAAGCAATGAACCTTCTCTGTTTCTTTGGGAATAAGCTACTGAATCCTAGTACATGTGATGGATTGAATTAATTATCTCAATGTTCACACTTCTTTTCATCCAGCCTTTTTCCATGCAACTTCATAGTCCCTGTTCACTGTGAACAATGCTTTACTTTCCTAGCCACTTGAAGATAAGTTCAAAAATGTTACCTGTTGATTAGTTTATGTGTGTGTGTTGAGTCACTTCAGTCATGTCCAACTGCTTGTAATCCTACGGACTGTAGCCTGCCAGACTTTTCAATCCATGGGATTCTCCAGGCAAGAATACTGAGGCGGGTTGTTGTGCCTTCCTCCAGGGGATCTTCTCAACCCAAGGACTGAACCTGTGTCTCTTATGTATCTTGCATTAGCAGGTGGATTCTTTACCGCTGAGGCACCTGGGAAGCCCACGTTAGTTTTATAAAGTGAAAGAAAGTGAAGTTGCTCAGTCGTGTCCGACTCTTTGCGACCCCATGGATTGTAGCCTACCAGGCTCCTCTGTCCATGGGATTTTCCAGGCAATAGTACTGGAGTGGATTGCCATTTCCTTCTCCAGGGGATCTTCCTGAAAATATTGCCACAAACTTGATAGCTTGCAACAATAGACATTTATTAACTCTAGTTAGCAAAATCAAGATGTCACCAGGATTATGCTGCCTCCTGAGTTTCTAAGGAGGAATCATTTCTTGATTCTTCCACAGTTGGTCATGGTGGCAGGTATTTCTTGAATCATTGCGGCCCAACTCTAATATCTTCCTTTGTCTTCACACAGTTTTCTCTTCTGTGACTATGTCTGACTCTCTTCTCTGGGTTATAAGGACAATTGTTTCTGGGTTTAAGGTCAACCACAATCCAGGATGATCTCCTTTTTAAGTTTCTTAACAATTACATCTACAAGATGCTCTTCTCCCAATAAACGTATGCTCACAGGTTTTGGGAAGTGGGCATATCTTTTTAGGGGCCACTCCTCGAACTACTGCATCTGCTTTGTTCAGTGAGATGCTTAGCAGATGTTATATGACACAGCATTTGTGTGATCTGGCTTCTTCTCTTATGCTTCTGTCATCTCCATGAAAAGTACATACTTGAGCTAGCCACCAGGTCATACGAGGAGTTAAACATGATTATCCAGATATGGCACCCCAATCAAATCCAGATTAGAACTAAGCCCTCAGCTTTTTTGTAGACACACAATAGAGTCCCTCTAAACTCAATAGAATCCAGCCAGACCCAATGAAGGTCATCTAATCGATACAAATATGTGAGAATGTAGTATTTACTATTGTATGTCACTGTTGTTCTGTAGTTGCTTGTTAGGCAACAAGTGAGTAACAACATATGTATGTATGTATTTCCCTTTTTACATCTTTAGGATCCATTCTATGCTAGATGTTTCTCTAATCACCCCTGACTCCAGAAACAAACGTTTTCATGTCCGACTTTTGTATTTTCTCTGAGCAAAACTTGCTCTCAGAAAAATTAATTCACACTAATATGAAAATTCAAGTCATTCAACTTTCCCTCAGGGTTCTTTAATTCATCATTAATAAGGTAATAACTATGAGACACATACTATTACCATGCCATTTTTAGCCCTTGGGAAAACTGAGGCACAGGTGATTGCGTTTAAGTTGCCCAGAGTCACAGAGTTTGTAAACAGTGCAACTTTAATCCAGACAAGCTAAGCTCCAGGAATTCTGTTCTAACCCTGTATTTTCTCATACTCATGATGATGGAATTCTACTCCTTTACTCAACACTGTGAAGCATTAATGACAGAGGTCAGATGGAGAAAAACTATTTTGAGAAGAAGTTCCTGAAATACAGAATGTAAAAATATTTTCCTAAGACCTTTGGGAAAGCTGAAGGCCTACATTTCTGCTGTGGTCCTTATCTCTACGCAGTCCAATCCTAAAAATACAAATGTAAGAATTTACCTTTCACTGTTAGCCATATGCCTCATGATTTTCTACTGCATATTCTTATAATTCAAAACCCTTCTTTAAAATTTTATAATCCATTTTATGTTCACTCAGCATGCAGTCATATATTAGCTTAGATTTCCTTCCCACAAGGTTGTTGGTATGGCATAAAATTGCCTAATCTTGACTTGTAGAGTACATAGTATGTCACTGGCATTTATTGATTTTTCCATTTGCTTAGGCTCACAATGTTTATTAATGTAAATTAAGCACTAATGTACAATTCACATTCTTTATATACTTGTAGCATCGAATTTTAACAATGAGATTAGAATTTTAATATTAAAAGTATGCTTTATATGTGCCAGAGAAGTATAGAACAATTCTAATATGTTAAAGAAAATTATGTGATATAAGGATAAAAGGAGAGACCTTGGACATCAAAACAATTATTTTCTAATGTTCGCTTCTCTTTTTACTTGCTATGGGACCTGGAGCATGTCATTCATTTATTTTAAACACAACCTTCTTTTTCTGTATGAGACATGCGTGTGTATGCATGCACCCACATATACAAGGACTGTGGCGGCCATGCCCCTCTGTCTATGGGATTTTCCAGGTAAGACTACTGAGTGGGTTGCCATGTCCTCCACCAGGGGATCTTCCTGACCCAGGGATTGAACCCAAGTCTCCTGCAATTCCTGCATTGGCAGGTTTTATTGGCAATTCTTTATTGCTGAGCCACCTAGGAAGACCTATCAGACATCTAATAATTCATACTAATGGTGATGAATATAAACTGTTTTAATCACCTTATAAAAGATTTACTATTATAACAGAATTCCTTTTATATAATTTGCCTCTTTTTTTTTTCCCCAAAATAACTGTCATATTTATTGTTGACCTCTTGGTGGTTGTGATAGTGTTTCTTCTACTCCTACCACAGTGCTATGAGATTAGAAATCAACTACAAGGAAAAAAGTGCAAAATACATAAACTTGGAGGCAAAGCAATATGAAGCTAAACAACCGATGGATCACTGTGTAAGTCAAAGAGGAAATAAAAACTATTTAGAGGCAAATGAAAATGAAAAGATGACAGTTCAAAAACGATGGGAAGCAGCAAAAGCAGTTCTAACAGGGACATTTACAGCAATACAAATTTACCTCAGGAAACACGAAAAATCTCAGATAAACAAACAACCTAACTTTATGCCATAAGCAAGTAGAGAAAGAAGAACAAACAAACACCAAAGTTCATAGAAGGAAAGAAATCATAAAGATTAAGGCAGAAGTAAATGAAATAGAGACTTCAAAAACAATGGAAAAATATCAATGAAACTAAGAACTGGAAAAGATAAACAAAAATGAAACTAAAAACTTGGAAAAAATAAGCAAAATTGATAAACCTTTAGCAAGACTCATTAAGAAATAAAAAGGGAGAAGGCTCAAATCAATAAAATCAAAAGCAATAAATAAGTTATAATGGACAGCACAGAAATATAAAGGATCACAGAAGACTACAATGAGCACTATATGCCAGTAAAATGGATAAACTAGAAGAAAGGGCAAATTTTTAGAAAGGTACAATTTCCTAAGACTGAACCAAGAAAAAATAGAAAATATTAGGTTGGTATAAAAGTCATTGTAGTTTTATATTGTTGAATGTTGCCATTTAATATCAGGATTGCTGTTTGTTTTTTCAGTTGCTCAGTTGTGTTTGACTCTTTGTGATCCCATGGACTGCAGCATACCAGGCTTCCCTGAATATTGGGATATAGTCTTAAATAAATGTGGTTATGATATACATCATTTTAATGCACATTTCTTGCTTTATTTTTCCTAATGACTTATTACTTGCTTATTTTAGACTATGGAAATAATGTTAGACAAAAAACAAATTCGAGTGATTTTTTTATTTGGGTTCTAAACGAATCATAAAGCAGCAGAGATAACTTGCAACTTCAGCAACACATTTGGCCCAGGAACTGCTAATGAACGTACAGTGCAGTGATGATTCAATAGGTTTTACAAAGGAGATGAGAGCCTTGAAGACAAGGAGTATAATGGCCTCACAAAAGAAGTTGACAATGACCAACTGAGAGCAATCATTTAACCTGATCCTCTTACAACTACAGGAGAAGTTACCAAAGAACTCAGCATCAACCATTCTGTGGTTATTTGGCATTTGAAGCAAATTGGAAAGGTGGAAACACTGTATAAGTGGGTGCCTCATGAGAAGACAGCAAATCAATAAAATCATTATTTTGAATTGTCTTCTTCTCTTATTTTAAGTTACAATGAACTTTTCTCAATCAGATTATGACATGCAATGACAAGTTGATTTTATACCACAACCAGTGATGACCAGCTACTGGCTGGACTGAGAAGAAGCCCCAGAGCACTTCCCAAAGCCAAACCTGCACTAAAAAAAGGGCATGGTCACTTTTTGGTGGTCTGTTGCCCATCTGATCCACTACAGTTTTCTGAATCCCAGTGAAACCATTACATCTGAAAAGTATGCTCAGCATATCGATGAGACATACTGAAAACTGCAATGCCTGCAGACATCATTGATCAAAAGAATGGGCCCAATTCTCCACAACAATACCCAACCGCATGTTGCATAACCAATGCTTCAAAAGTTGAATGAGTTGGGCTACAAAGTTTTGCCTCATCTGCCATATTCACCTGACCTCTAGCCAACAGGCTATCATTTCCTCAAACATCTTGACAACCTTTTTCAGGGAAAATGCTTCCACAACCAGCAGGAGGCAGAAAACACTTTCTAATAGTTCATCAAATCTCAAAGCACGGATTTGTACAGTGCAGGAATAAATAAGGCAAACAGTAAATTGCCTTATTTCTCATTGGCAAAAATGTGTTGATTGTAATGGTTCCTATTTTGATTAATAAAGATGTATTTGAGCCTATTTATAATGATTTGTAGTTCCGTCTGAAACTATAGAGTTGGACACGACTGAGTGACTGAACTGAACTGAAATGATGATTACTTTTGAATCAATCTATTATTAACAGACCAATTACAAGTACTGAAATTGAATCGGTGATTTAAAAACTCTCAAGAAGCAAAGATCTAGGACCAGATTTTTTCACGGATGAATTCTTCCAAACATTTGAAGTTAACACCTATCCTTCTGGAACTATTCGAAAAAATTACATAAGAAGGAACAATTGCAAACTCATACTATGAGATGACCATCATTTTGATGCCAAATCCAGACAAAGATATGATACACAAAAAAGAAAACCACAGACCAGTATAATATGCAAAATTCTCAACAAAATACTAACAGACTCCAACAATACATTAAAATGATCATATACCATGATCAAGTGGGATTTATCCCAGGGATGTAGTGATTTTTCAATATCAACAAGTCAATCAATATGCCATATTAACAAGTTGAAGAGTAAAAAACATGATCATCTTAAAACATTCTTTTGTAAAATTAATTATACATTTATGATTAAGAATAAAAAGAGCTCTTCATAAATGTGGCTTAGCAAGAACGTAACTCAAAATAAAGTCCTTACCTGACAAACCCTCAGCTAACATCATATTCAACAGTGAGAAGCTGAAAATGTTTCCTTTGAGATTAGGAACAAGACAAGGATGCCCATTCTTCCCAATTTCATCAAACATGGTTTTAGAAGTCCTAGCTGTGGCAATCAGAGAAGAAAATAAATAAATAAACAGTAATAAAAATTGGAAAAGAAGAAGTAAATCTGTCATTTCTTGCACATGGCATGATGGAATTCTAAAGATATTACCAGAAAACTACTAGATGTCATCAATGGATTCAGTAATGTTGCTAGACATAAAACTAATATACAGAAATCTGTTGTATATTCTACAAGCAAAATACTCTACAAGCAAAATATCAGAAAGAGAAATTAAGGAATAATCCCATTTGTCATCACATCTGAAAGAATAGAATACCTGCCTGAGGAAGCAAAGGACCTGTACTATGAAAACTATATGATGCTGATAAAATAATTCAAAGACGCCACAAAGAGATGGAAAGATATACTGTGTTCTTGGATTGGAAGATCAATATTTTTTAAATGACTGTACTACCCAAGGCAATCTGCAATTCAGTGCAATTCTTATCAAATTACTAATGAAAATTTTCACCTAATTTTAATTTTTATTGAAACAAAAAAATCACAAACAATCTTGGGAAAGAAAAATGGAGCTAAAGGAATCAGGCTCCCTGACTTCAGACTATACTACAAAGCTACAGTAATCAAATAGATCAAAATGCAGGATAGAAAGTGTGGAAAGAAACCCATGCATCTATGATCAACTAATCTGCAATAAAGGAGATAAAAAATACAATGCAGAAGACAGTCTCTTCATTAAGTAATACTAGGAAAACTGGACAGTTACATGTAAAAGAGTGAAATTAAAACATTCTCTACTAGCATATACAAAAATAAACTCAAAATGAGTTAAAGACCTATATGTAAAATTGGATACTATTGATATAAAACTCCTAGAGAAAAGATAGGCATAACTCTATTTGCCATAAATCACAGCAATATATTCTTGGGTCATTCTCCTGTATTAACGGAAATAGAAACAAAAATAAACCAATGGGACTTAATCACACTTATAACTTTTTGCACAGCAAAGGAGACCATAAGCAAAATAAAAAGATCACCTATGCACTGGGAAAAATATTTACAAATTATGCTACCAAAAAGGGATTGATTTCTAAAATATACAGTTTAGTTATAAAAAATACTATCCAATCAAAACAATACGCAGAAAACCAGGAAGCACAGATGGCCAACAGGCGCATGAAAAGATACTCAATATCATTAATTATTACAGAAATGCAAATCAAAACTGATTTGCTTTGAGGTATCACCTCCCTCAAGTCAGGATGATTATCATTAAAAAGTGCACAAATAACAAATGTTGGAGAGGGTGTGGAGAAAAATGAACCTTCCTACATACCTCCTCATTTGTAGAGTTCAGCTGGTTCAAATAATCTGCTTAAAACTAGATCCATGAGGCTTATTAGGGTAACTATTCCCACTTGATTTCACTTAGAGATACCATTATTCCTACTGAAATCAGGAAGCCCAATTCTATGTTATTATTGTCCATTGTCATCTCCAAATTACGGAGGAGACTCACTACAAATCTTTTTATGGATAGGATACCTCAAAAAAAAAAACATATTTCTTAATGTTTTGAGACACTCAAATCAGTTATAACATACCCATCTCACTAAGCCTTCAGACTCCTTCCTCTTCTGTAGTGTGCCAAGAAGTCTACCATTTTATGCTGATCAATTGCAGGTAACTGATTAACCCAGGTTTCAATATGCTAAAGGAACTATTAAATACACTTTTAACTTTCGGGGCCAACATATTAAATGTCAAATACTGGGCTAAAACTGCTGTTTTGATAAATTTGGTCCTGTTAAATATAATACCCTTAGATGTGGTAAGATCTCACAATTTTATTTAGTGCATAGGCTCTCTCCTGTAGAGACTGCATTTCATATTCTGGATTTTGGGTCCAGAGGCACTGATGTGGAGTATTTTAGGAAAACAAGCATCCTCTTGGAAGAAACTGCCCAAGATCAACTCATTAATGATGGTTTTTTTTTAATAAAGAATTCTAGTTTCCTTAGAAAGTGGGAGAAGACCTTCTTCTGCTCAAAGTGGATTTTAAAAACACTTTAGGAATAGATGCCCAATTTTATTTGTATCTACCAAAATGCTCCCAACCCAAACCTTCAACCCCTGCTTATCTGCAAGCAATGACTTATTCCAAGCCTAAGAGTCTTGGGGTTAGAAATTGCTTTTTAAACTGGCTTTGCAACTCTTAACCTACACAATCTGATTTATAGCCAAGTCTTTTGCAGGCATTTATTGCAGCCATGAAATATGAGTTTGTTTTAAGACTATTATGGAGCTTTCCAGCATTCCTAACTATATTTGTAGTTCTGAATTAAAGGTCTTTTAAATTATTATTATTATTATTGTTTTAAGTTCTCCAGCACAGAGATAGGCATTTTACCTCACAGCTTTGTAATTGTTATAGTTTTCATGTTGATCAAGATGGAATCAACACTTGATCACACAAACCTTTGCCTTCCATTAGTACTACAACTCAACATACTCTACCTGGAGGCAGTTTTAAAGGCTTGCCACTTATGCATTCCCACAGGACTCTGCACTAACCAGGACTCAGCACTTATTTTAATGCTTTGTCTTTATTATTTTGGAATTATTTTGGGGGGTGGGGAGCAGCATTATTGCATTGAGTACTGAAAATTATGTGGACAGCCAGCTATGGACAGTGGTAATTTGGGTAAGTCTGGTGTCAGTGAATAACAGATTATCACTGTTCCACTTTCTCAAACAAGTATATCATCCATGTGTTCAACTAATAGATGATCAGTCTGGTTCCAGGATTTCATGTGAGCTTGACCTTCTTGATGGCACATTTTCAATGATCTACTCTATCTCTCAGGACTTTGTGCACTCAGATGGTTCAATTGAAAGTCTTTCAATGAAGAGATTATAAAAATGTGAGCAAACTTTAGGGAAGCAACAAAGGGGACTGAGTTTTCTAGAGACTGTCAGTAGTCAAAGATATCTTCCATCAATAAATTATGGTCATAGAGGGACACGGACACTTTTAGGTAACACAGGTAAAATAACCTGGATTGAAATAGAAATAAATTAACTTCTTCCTCAATAAAACCCAAGTCAAAGCTGGCCTGCAAAGGAATCCAGGTGACACTATTCATAGTCAGACAATCCAGGTAGAGAACTGAGAACAAAATCTGGTCTACCAGGGCAAGAGAAAAAAAAATAAATAAAAAGCACAATGTATTTAAATTAATGCTCCCTGAAATCCCTGTCTGATCTAAAGGAATACTACAGCATGGAAAGGAGGCTTCCCCAGTGGCTCAGTGATAAAGAATCCACCTTTCAATACAGGAAACACAGGACATGCAGATTTGATTCCTGGGTCAGCAAGATTCCCTGGAGGAGGGAATTGCAACACAGTCCAGTATCCCTGAGAAATCCCATGGATAGAGATGCCTCTATGGGCTACAATCCATAGGGTCACAACAGTCAGACATGATTGAGCATGTACACAGACACATACACACACAGCTTGGAAGAGCTACAAAAAGTATAAGGAAGAGAGATAATACATTAGTTAATTACTCTCAGAATATTGCTTAAATCTATGATTTTGCATTTAATATGTTGGCCCAAGCATTGGAGAGTTTAATATTTAAAAGCCTGATTTTTAACATATTGAAGCATAGAATAAAAAATGACCTATAGTGAGTAAAGCTAAGATGTTGTGGGTAAGATTTATTGCATTCAATTTTATTATGGATATATTTTAAATTTATTGGACTGTCATAAGCTTTTGGTGGTTATCAAAGGATTATATGTGTATATTTATACATATTTAAATGTATATTTAAAACTCAGGTCAAAAATAGGTTTATCCTTTTGTATTTGTTTTATTCTTGTTATTGAAATGGTTTAATTCTTTCTGTGTTTTTTTTTTTTTCTGTATTCTTTTCATGGATATCAGTAATATAGTTGCTGAATAATCTTAGAATTTATGTTCCCTCAATATCATTATTGTAAGTTTTCTGCTAAAAATGTTTGATCACTAACATTAAAGTAAGTCATGCCTGACTTTTGAGGCGCCATGGACTGTAGCCCACCAGACTTCTCTGTCCATCAGATTTTCCAGGCAAGAATACTGGAATGGGTTGCCATTTCCTACTCCAGGATATTTTCTGCACCCAGGGATTGATTAAACCCAGGTCTCTTGCATTACAAGGAGTCTCTTGCATTTTCAGGTGGATTCTTTATCAACTGAGCCACCAGAAAAGCCCCAGTGTAATATGTGCTTTTTATGTGATGAAAAGGAACTGGAAAAGTCAGTTGATGTAAATTTTATAGGGGCAAGTGATTGAGATAGCTTCCTTTTCTTTGGGCTTCCAGAATTAACCTGTTGTTATTTCTTAGAAACATGCTCATAAAAAGAAGTAAAAAATAAGAGTCACTAAGTTTTTATTTATTTTTATTATGTTTTTCAATGTAGATAGTACCATTAATGGATTATATTCATAGAATTGATTTTTCAGTTATTTAATCAAATGCAAATAATCTAAAGAAGCCACTGTTCAAGTCTAGATAGAGGATGGAGGGAAACAAAATGTATAGCTTTCAAAGAGTTGAACATATATATAGACACATAATACTGGTAAATTTGTGCATCAACAAAATAAACAAGCCCAAAATGCCCTCAAACACAGACTAGACTCTCTACAACGTAAAGTGGCAGTTATGGTTAATAAATTGAATAATGAAATTTATACCAGGAATTGTTACAAATAGACAGTTTTCTACTATTTAAATTCATTAAGCATATAAAATAGAAGAAAAAAATTGGAAATTAATTACTGTAAAATAAAACCTACCTCATTTTGAAATTACTTTAAAAATGAATTACTTAGGAGGAAGCCAGGGAACATACACATTTATAGATTTTCATTACGTTCTGAATTTTAAAATGGCTTTCCCAGGATTTCCTGGGTTCTTGAGGAGCCTGGTGGGCTACAGTCTGCGGGGTTACAAGGAGTTGGACAAACGAAATGACTAACATTGTTTCCTTCTAATACTCAAGTAAGTAGCAAATCAGGAGCTTACAAAAGTTCATTAATGTGTCAGGCAATGAAACTTTCCCAAGATATAGAAATGCTTTCAATGAAACCGTGGTACCTAATGCCCATCTATCTACTTCATATACTCAGTAAAGAAATATGTCAGCAAATACTGATGACAACGAAAAATTACTACTCCCAATTCCTTTAGAAAGGAAGAGAAAGTTATCAAAGAGAAACTACTGTAGAAGCAAGAAGGGCAAAGGTAAACAGAAAAATCTGATATACCAGAAATAACATAGATCATGATTCTAAGTATAAGATTTGTCTTATGCCATTGTAGTTTAGATTGCATATTATTGGAATTATAATATGTGGTCCTGGCTATAGTGAGCTAGAGTTAGCCCAAATAGCCTTAATCAGTTAATATTTTGGTCAAGTATCTCACATGTCATCAGTTCAGTTCAGTCGCTCAGTCATGTCCGACTCTCTGCAACACCAAGAACTGCAGCACGCCAGGCCTCCCTGTCCATCACCAACTCCCGGAATTCACTCAAACTCTCGTCCATTGAGTTGGTGATGCCATCCAGCCATCTCATCCTCCGTCGTCCCTGTCTCCTCCTGCTCCCAATCCCTCCCAGCATCACAGTCTTTTCCAATGAGTCAACTCTTTGCATGAGGTGGCCAAAGCACTGGAGTTTCAGCTTTAGCATCATTCTTTCCAAAGAACACCTTTAGGATAGATTGGTTGGATCTCCTTGCAGTCCAAGGGACTCTGAAGAGTCTTCTACAACACCACAGTACAAAAGCATCAATTTTTCGGCACTCAGCCTTCTTCACAGTCCAACTCTCTCATCCATACATGATCACTGAAAAAACCATAGCCTTGATTAGACGGACCTTAGTCAGCAAAGTAATGTCTCTGCTTTTAAATCTGCTGTCTAGTTTGGTCATAACTTTCCTTCCAAGAGTAAGTGTCTTTTAATTTCATGCCTGCAGTCACCATCTGCTGTGATTTTGGAGCCCGAAAAATAAAGTTTGACACTGTTTCCACTGTTTCCCCATCTATTTCTCATGAAGTGATGGGGCCAGATGCCATGATCTTCCTTTTCTGAATGTTGAGCTTGAAGCCAACTTTTTCATTCTCCACTTTCACTTTCATCAAGAGGTTTTTTAGTTCCTCTTCCCTTTCTGCCATAAAGCTGGTGTCATCTGCATATCTGAGGTTATTGATATTTCTCCCGGCAGTCTTGATTCCAGCTTGTGCTTCTTCCAGCCCAGCGTTTCTCATGATCTAGTCTGCATATAAGTTAAATAAGTAGGGTGACAATATAGAGCCTTGATGTACTCTTTTTCCTATTTGGAACCAGTCTGTTCCATACCCAGTTCTAACTGTTGCTTCCTGACATGCATATAGGTTTCTCAAGAGGCAGGTCAGGTGGTCTGGTATTCCCATCTCTTTCAGAATTTTCCACAGTTTATTGTGATTCACACAGTCAAAGGCTTTGGCATAGTCAATAAAGCAGAAATGGATGTTCTGGAATTACCTTGCTTTTCCCATGATCCAGCAGATGTTGACACTTTGATCACTGGTTCCTCTGCCTTTTCTAAAACCAGCTTGAACATCTGAAGGTTCACGGTTCATGTATTGCTGAAGCCTGGCTGGGAGAATTTTGAGCATTACTTTGATAGACTGTGAGATGAGTGCAATTGTTCAGTAGTTTGAGCATTCTTTAACATTGCTTTTCTTTGGGATTGGAATGAAAACTGACCTTTTTTAGTCCTGTGGCTACTGCTGAGTTTTCCAAATTTGCTGGCATACTGAGTGCAGCACTTTCACAGCATCATCTTTCAGGATTTGAAAGAGCTCAACTGGAATTCCATCAACTCCACTAGCTTTGTCCGTAGTGATGCTTTTTAAGGCCCACTTGACTTCACATTCCAGGATGTCTGGCTCTAGGTGAGTGTTCACACCATCATGATTATCTTGGTCATGAAGATCTTTTTTGTACAGTTCTTCTGTGTATTCTTGCCACCTCTTAATATCTTCTGCTTCTGTTAGGTCCATACCATTTCTGTCCTTTATCGAGCCCATCTTTGCATGAAATGTTCCTTTGGTATCTCAAATTTTCTTGAAGAGATCTCTAGTCTTTCCCATTCTGTTGTTTTCCTCTATTTCTTTGCATCGATCGCTGAGGAAGGCTTTCTTATCTCTTCTTGCTATTCTTTGGAACTCTGCATTCAGATGCTTATATCTTTCCTTTTCTCCTTTGCTTTTCGCTTCTCTTCTTTTCACAGCTATTTGTAAGGCCTCCCCAGACAACCATTTTGCTCTTTTGCATTTCTTTTCATGGGGATCATCTTGATCCTGTCTCCTGTACAATGTCAGTAACCGCAGTCCATAGTCATTAGCCATTCTATCTATCAGATCTAATCCCTTAAAATCTATTTCTCACTTCCACTGTATAATCATAAGGGATTTGATTTAGGTCATACTTGAATGGTGCTAAAGATGAAACTCCAGTACTTTGGCTACCTCATGTGAAGACTTGACTCATTGGAAAAGATTCTGATGCTGGGAGGGATTGGGGGCAGGAGGAGAATGGGACGACAGAGGACAACAGAGGATGGCTGGATGGCATCACTGACTCGACGGATGTGAGTCTGAGTGAACTCCAGGAGTTGGTGAGGGACAGGGAGGCCTGGCGTGCTGTGGTTCATGGGGTTGCAAAGAGTCAGATATGACTGAGCGACTGAACTGAACTGAACTGAATCATCTAGTGGTTTTCCTTACTTTCTTCAATTTAAGTCTGATTTTGGCAATAAGGAGTTCATGATCTGAGCCACAGTCAGCTTCTGGTCTTGTTTTTGCTGACTGTATAGAGTTTCTCCATCTTTGGCTGCAAAGGAATAATCAATCATATTTTGGTGTTGACCATCTGGTGATGTCCATGTGTAGAGTCTTCTCTTGTGTTGTTGGAAGAGGGTGTTTGCTATGACGAGTGCATTCTTTTGGCAAAACTCTATTAGCCTTTGCCCTGCTTCATTATGTATTCCAAGGCCAAATTTGCCTGTTATTCCAAGTGTTCCTTGATTTCCTATTTTGTGTGTTTTTCTTCATAAAATCATTATTTTGTTTAGTAGCTAATAACTGAGGTTTTATTCTTTTTTTAGCATTACCCTAGGTATAGGAAGAAAATAATCAAAAGTTATCCAGAGTCTTTGACCTCAGGAAATTTAAGTTAAGTAAAACAAAACAAAACAAACACATTTATTTAGCAAATATAAAAAAAATAAGATCAAGTCCTACATGATTATAAATGGTACCTATAATAAGGAATAGTTCAAATTCAGTGATAATCTAAAGAAGTTCTTGTAGTTACTTTTTCTGTCATTAGAATCAGGGCAGTGGCTATAGCATCTTTATTTTCTAAAAATTGATTCAGTTCTCTCTTGATCTGATTACTACCACTTTGCTTTTATTACTGACTTACACAGATTTTTACTTATGTCAACTACCCTTTCGTGTAATGGATTTTTTTTGAATTGCCTATAGGCTAGCTTGTATTTAATTTCAATGCATGAATTTTTATTTTTAAATAAGTTATACCTCCAGCAGATCTTTTTTTTTCCCTCTTCTTCAGATTTTGAGGTTTTTTTTTTTTCATTTCTGCAAGATCTTATATATTGACCTCTTTTTTTTCTAAGACATTTTAAGCTTTCAAGAGTGAAGCGTAAGCATGCAATTAAGAGCAATGAAGCACAAAATTGCTCATGCAAGAAATATCATCATTTTCCTTGTGCATCTGAAAATAAAGGGATTTAAGCTGTTCAATCATGAGCTAACCAGTGGGATGAGGGCACACAATCATGTGCAACCTATCATTACATTTTAACAAATTTAGCAGAGAGTTTAGTACTCACAAACTGATAAACATTCACTTGTTAATATATTTTTATTCTTACTACATATGTTCTTATTTTTATGTACGTTGTGCTTTTGGCTGTTGTCCATCTATATTCTGTGTGTCACAAAGCTTTTCCAAGGGAGATTAATAACATTTGAGAAGAGGAAAGAAGTGGGCAAGGAGCCTGTAAATCATCTTCATTCCTAGTTTCCTGCCATCTGTTTAAGGTCCACCAGATTCAATAGCTGAACTAGAGTAGAGCCCATTTTAGACTCTGGCCCACTAGACCATGATATTTTCCCTATTAAAAAGCTGCATCCTCAATTGCTTTTCACTTAAATAGACAATGGAATATATTCTCATCCTCTATAACCACTCTTTTCAGTATTTTTTTGTTATTAGAAGCTCATCGCCACAATTACTGAATATTAGTTCTCATCTTTTACCATCTCTGCTTTTGAAAGCTTCATTCTGGCTCACAGTCAGCTCTATTCTTGACTCCTTCATGGTTTCTTTTCATGCATTCCACATTTTCCTTTTTCAGTCTTATATTAATAACAACTATGGAATTATTTTCACCATATTTTCCTCAGCCCACAAGGAGACAATTATTCTACCATCTTCCAGTCATTACAGAAGAGATACCACAGAGTATGAGGAACACTCAATAAAAGGAGTTTGAAAATTCATAAAACATTGTGTAGCCTACATTGCTAAATGTCTATCACTTTACATAAATATTTTACCCTTCCTATTTCTTTACATATAATTGAGAATAATCATAAAGAATTATTATCATAAAAACTGATAGAATTTTTTCTATTTGGATAAATGTCAGATGACAGGTGTATAAATTATTGTGCATACTGTAAATCAACAAATGGTTGTTCATTTTTATGAAGGCAGCATATTGTTAGTCAGTTTGAATAGATTGGCATAATATTGATAATATTCCTTTCCCCTTCCCTTTGTTTGTATTGTTTCCACATTTTTATCATTGATCCTTCCTCTGCCCCTCCAGCCCAACAAAATTTACAAGGTCTATTTCAAATTCCACTTCTTCCATGAAGCTTTCCCAAGAATTTCAATCAATTTCAACCTTTTCAAATCCTGACTACCAATAAAACTTAAGACACACTTATTGGTTAATTTTCTAAAACTTTATCATTTAAAAATATACATGATTGAATTTTTCAGAATACAATACCGTTTTGAAAAATAAAATATATTTTAAAATTGAAAAATTATGTCATTGAAAGAGCAGCATTAAGGTCTTGAGATAAAAATCTTCTTCCCAGGTAGACCAGGAGAACTTTGGACAGTTTTGGGTAATGCCTGTCATTCCACTTAAGTTATTAAGAGCTATTTCATTCACAGAAATAATCTAACTTGGATGGCAAAATATATGTACATAGTATCAATAAGGGAGAAGGCAATGGCAACTCACTCCAGTACTCTTGCTTGGAAAATCCCATGGGCAGAGGAGCCTGGTAGGCTAGAGTCCATGGGGTTGCTACGAATCGGACATGACTGAGCAACTTCACTTTCACTTTTCACTTTCCTGCATTGGAGAAGGAAATGGAAGCCCACTCCAGTGTTCTTGCCTGGAGAATCCCAGGGATGGAGGAGCCTGGTGGGCTGCTGTCTAAGGAGTCACACAGAGTAGGATACGACTGAAGCAACTTAGCAGCAGTAGCAGCAGCAATATCAATAAGTTAGTTTCTTTTTTGAAAATTTATTTATTTATTTTTGGCTGCACTGGGTCTTCATTTCTTAGTTGACTTTCTGCATGTGCTCTGTAGTTGCAGCACGTGGACTTAGCCACACTGCAACATGTGGACTCTTCCTTGACCAGGGATCAAACCTTGTCCATTGCATTCAGAGGTGGATTCTTGGCCACTGAACCACAGGAAAGTCCCATCAATGTTAATTTCATATAGTAGTTACATCATCAGTGGGGATACATCCATCATTAGTCACTACATGCTAGCTAGAAACTAGACCTGGACACTATAGTGATGGTACAAGAAACACGTGGTAAAGAACTCAAGCATTTAGGTTGATAAAAGCAGCTCAATTCATATTGTCAGGCTATAATAGCACATACAAATAAAGGAAAAGATGTACTTGCTTTTTGCCTTCAAATATTCCTATATGAAAGGAATATAAAACAGGCTCTGTTAGGGTGCAAGAAGGGATGGCTGAATAGTTGGAGCAATTTTTGTAAGCATTCTCAGTGGGAGTAGAGTTTAAATCTCTCCTTCATTGCACACAATCTCTTGCATCCTCCTGTGCACCTCACTTTATGGCTAGGAAGTTCCAGGAAACAAAGTTATATAATCCATTTCAGGTTCATTTTAGGCAGTATCTGAAAGGTCTTTTGGTAATTCTGTTTGGAAACTTTTCTATGTCTATCTTGATAAATAGTATTTAAAATGACTTTGAGTCAACACATATTGTGTAGTTATTTAATATCTTTTTTATTGACTTCTATAGACCTCAATATGAGAATTTCTGTGATTTTGAATGTATTCCATGAATTATGATATTACATTCTGCCCCAAATATGAGCCCATTATTCAGTTCTGATAACTAAATCTCTTCTATGGACAGAGATTATAGAGAACATGAAACTTCAGAGGTGTCTAGAGATTTGATAGTGCATGTAGATTGTATTTACTTTGGGAAGTCCTACCTGATCTCTCCCAGCTTCGTTTAGTTATCTTTTTCTATCAGTTAAGATATTTTCAGTTGTATGAAATAGAAATTACAATTTAACTTTAATTGTAATTAAAAGAAAAGCTGATAAAAAAGAAACCTTGTGTAGGACAGAATCAGCTTCTCAAGAGCCAGGATCTTTCATCTTTCTTTCCCACCGTCCTCAGCAATGGGACTTTCAAACTGGGGCTGATGCCCTAATGATCAAAACACTGCTGAAGTTCCAGTTACCATGCCTTCAAATAGCCCACTTGGTAAAGGGGAAAAGAGACAGCCCCCTCACCCACCCCAATATCTTTTTATCAAGAAAATTCCTGCCCCAGGTTCTCAAAAGCAAATTTTATATTTGTCTCATTAGCCACAGTTATGTCACATAACCATGGCTGAGCCAGTCACTTACAAAAGAAAAAACATTGTTATTCCAGGTGCTGGGAATTGTTCTTTCCAGGAGCTGGGAAAGGACCACTTTCTCTGAGAACATGAGTTATCAATTCCTGAACAGAAGCCAGCTTATTATATCAAGAAATAAGGAGCTAATGGCTATTGAACAGGGTATCTGCAGCATCTGTCACACCTTTCAGTGTGCATCTATAGCATTTACCATGGTACCAGTCTGCTTTTGGTCTATGTGATTGTGTATTTCACAAGAGTAAGGTTTGGCTTATCTATCTATTAAATCTCATAACAACAAGTGATCTCGTTAAATGCACAAACTAATACTGGATATTACCTTGTAGTATAAATTGTCAATATGTTCTCAGGATATATCAAACTGGAGTATCAGTGCTGCTCTGTGGGCTATAGGAAATCTGAAAGTTCTTTTATAAACAGGACTAATTAATCATGGAAAAGCATAGCAAATCCTAATCTTTTTCTCTATGTTGCTTTTCTTAACTTTTTATTAAATTTCAACTTAGTATTTCTGCATTGCAAGTGTCAGCTTTAGCAATATATATAGAACACTTTAAGATAAAATATATATGTATGCCTATTCACTGGAGACGGAGAAGGCAATGGCAACCCACTCCAGTACTCTTGCCTGGCAAGTCCCATGGATGGAGGAACCTGGTGGGCTGCAGTCCATGGGGTTGCTGGGAGTCAGACACGACTGAAGCGACTTAGCAGCAGCAGCAGCAGCATGCACTGGAGAAGGGTGTTCTACTTCGTCCTTATCATTTCTATACTGGGAAAATACTATGTTACTTTTTTGTTATCATATGTTTAATAGAATAAATAATATCTACTTACTCCTTACAAGGAACACTAGGCCAATTAATTTCCATTCATGTGATGCTATTACAACATCTCTGAAAGACAGCTTAAGGCATAATGTGGGTTTTTTTTTTTCTGTTTTGAATAAATTAACACATCTGAAATGCTAACTTCCAAATTAAATTTAAAAAATAAAGTTCAATCTATAAAGAGCATGCACTAAAATTAGGGGAAATTAGTGGAATATAAACACACATACACACACACATATATATAGGTCATATGCATATAAAAATAAAGATATATTTTAGAGAAAATCATGCTGTAGTGTCCCTTGAAAATGAAATGGAACTTTTATTCCTATAACTATATAAAAATAGCATAGAATAAAAAACCACATGTATTTCAGTCCCTGGAGCAGTTAAGTAAATATTCTATTTATATATAGAGATCTGGATATTACCTTTAGTAAAGTACATCGTTTACTCTAGAGTAGTACTTCTAATAGTGGCACTATTGACAGTTTGGGCTGGATAATAATCTCTTACAGCATTCTTGACCTCTACTCACTAGATGCTGGTAGCATCCTCCCAATTGTGACTATGAAAAAATGTCTCTAAATATTTCCAAATGTCCTAAGAAGGGTTAGTTCATACCTAGTTGAGAACTACTACCATAGCATAGCATAATTATAGAACTATACATTTTAAATTACAACAGGTTAAAAAATATGTAGGTTTGATAAGGCTGGCAGTTTTGAATTAGGTCATTAATACTGGAGTCATGTGCTATAGCAATTGAAGAAACACAATTGTGTTTTCAGATATCATCATCCTTAGTCTCTCTTCTGCAGGAGCGTTTATCAGGTCACTTCCCTCCCACTACGGTAGTGGAAGAAAGAAAAATTACTAATCCAACAAATAATCCAGTCTTCCTCATTAAGTACTTCACTAAATTTTTGAATCAAAGAGTCCATTTCATCACAAAATTGATTTTCCTGAAGTGGAAAAGTGAACACACAGTTGGAATATTAAAAGAGAAGAATATACAAAGCAGTTAAGGAAATTGGAAGAGAAATAGATTTTTAAACATCATTCAGGAAAGTTTTTCTGTAGCATAGAAGGTTGGAACTGGATGTAAAAAGAACAGAATTCCAGAAGATGAAACAAACTGTAAAACATATGGTGCCCACTGTGAGCTTCAAGTAATTCTTATGACAGGAACAAGGAAATATCAGTAAGGAAAGATTGAAGTAGGAGCCAGAAAGGAAAACGAAAGTGGATTGGAAGATGCTCATATACCATGCCCTTGCCCTATGTTTTTAAACAGTTTGATAATGTACTTAGAAATGTAATCTAGAAATGCTACTATTTCATATATGAGCATTTAAATATATAATGAAGAGGACTGAGGGTAAGGAAAACCATTACTAAGTTATGAGAGAAATGATGAAGGTTCAAAATAAATCAGTAAAGATAAGGAACACAGAGTAAAACAGATTTTATTAAAGTGTTTATAAAAGGTTTTTAGAGATAAGTCAAGAAGGCAGATACAGACGGTTCAAGGCAAACTGAATTTTACATTTTGTTAGGAGTCAACTGGAGCATCTTGTTGCTATTAAGCAAAGGTGGTACACGTAAGAAGGAAAAAAAAATTGGGAGGTGATGAACAAATTCTGAAATTTATTTATCAAAGGCCCTATGGAATATGTAAAGAAATGCTCAATTTGTGGAAAACAATTGTAATGGTTGCTGAGAATGCCTAAATATTCAGTTACAAATATAAAGACAGGTGACTGGAGATTGTAGAATCAATCACAACTAAGTTTAGTTTTAGAATGCTGTAGAAGCTTCGACACTTAAACAGAGGGTGTATCAAGAGAAACCTGAAAAGAATAGCTTTTTTTTGCATTTAAATTATATATTTTTTCAATTTTTAACAACTATCTGATATTTTATTTAAAATTGGATCACATCAAATGAAATACCTCTGTACACATCTGTCATAGAGAACTGCATGATGTGCACAGGTAAAGATGCAGATATGATGAATATTTTCATACCAGAATTCCATATATTAATTAGTAAGAAAACACAGTAAAATTAAAGGTTGGGATAACTTCATCTTCTATAATTTTTTTTCATCATTTCTCTCCTACGTCAGAGTAATAAAAGAACCAAAGAACACTTTCCACGGAAGGTAAGGTAATAAACCATCTCAATAAGCAAGCTGAAAAGAATTGCTTCCATGCTACACATGCTACGGGTGCATAAAACTGTGAAGGTGAAAGAGCATCTCCCGAATGTGTTAGTTGAAGTCATTAGTGATCTCAGTGCAAGTGGTTACTGTGGAAAAGTGAGGCCTGACTCAAGATGCTTGAGGATATAGAAGGAAGAGAGAGAATCAAGAGTAATTATAGAAGGGAACTGTGGCTGGCAGAATGATGATCACCCAAAGATATCCACGGGCTTCCCTGCTGGCTCAGTGGTAAAGAATCTGCCTGCCAATGCAGGAGATGGGAGTTTAATCCTTGGGTTGGGAAGATTCCCTGGAGAAGGAAATGGCAGTCCACTCCAGTATTCTAGCCTGGAAAATCACATGGACAGAAGAGGCTGGTGGGTTGCAAAGAATCGAACATGACTTAGCTACTAAACAGCAACAAAAGATATCCATACTGTCATCCCCAGAACCCTTGAGTAAAGGTCACATGGAAAAGGAACATTGAGGTTGCAGGCAAAATTAAATGATCTAATTAGCTGACCTTAGAAAGAGTGAATAGCCTGGATGATTCAGGTGGTCACAATCTAGTAATGAGAGTCTTTAAAGCTGAAAGAGAGTAGAAGAGGTCAAAATCAGAGGGAGATGTAACCATAGGAGAACTGTCAGAAAGACGTTACACTGCGAGCTTCAAAGATCAAGGTAAGGTGTCATGTTGTTGTTGTTCAGTTGTTAAGTTGTGTCCGACACTGCGACTCCACGGACTAGAGCATTCCAGGCTTCCCTGTCCTTCACTATCGCCCAGAGTTTGCTCAAATTCATGTCCATTGAGTCAGTGGAGATAACAACACAAATTTATTATCTTTTAGTTTTATAGGAATAAAAATCCAACACAGGTTTCACTACCCTAGTAGCTTTTCCAGCTTATAGAGGTCACCCACATTCCATAAAATAAGCTTAAGGTTAAACCTGTGCTGGACTTTTATTCCTCCACAAATATAAGATAATAAATTTGTGTTGTTTTCAGCCACGAACTTTGTGGTAATTATTTTAGCAGCAATGGAAAACTACTGTAGGAATCTTAGCAAGAAGAAACACTTTTTTCCTCAAATGTTTTTTGTTCATTTAAAAAAATATTTACTGAACTGTTCTACCAGTGGCAGATATAATTGTGAATGGTACAGATAAAAATCCCTCTTTTTTACATTACATTCATTAAAGGACTTTACATTCATTAAACAGATTAGAGTATGTGGCATATTGTGTGTTAATCAGTACTGAGACAAACAAAGAAAACAGCAAATGGGACTGCTTATAATGGGATACAAGTGAAGTTGCTAAGTCTTCATTAAAAGTTGGGTATTTGAACAATTGAAGTAGTAAAGCAATCTATGTATATGTCTTGGTTAAAAACAAACCAGGAAAAAAAAAAAAACAAACAAACACAGTCTCAAAAAGAAAATCATAACTGACTTGGGGCAGCTAGAGTGGAGTCAGACAAAGGTGATGAGCAATACGTGAGAAAGAGTTTATCCGTCACAGTAGCAATGACTTTGATTATTTATGACTCAGAATAAAATTGTTTGCAATGTTTTATGTAAAGGACATAATTTGACTTGCATTTTAAAGGAGTTCTGGATATGGTTTTGAAAATAAATGATTACGAGCTAAGGCTTGAGACAGAGATCAGTTGGTAAGCACTTTTTCATAATCTGAGAAATAAATAATGGTGGTTTGGATCTACATTCTATCAGTGATCATGTGCAGAGAGGCTACATTTGGAAAAAATTTAAATGAGTCTCCTGGATTGGCTGTGGAGTTGGAAGGAAATAGAATTGAGAACGAATCCATGGGATATTTTAATGCAATACCTTTGGTAATACTGAGGCTCTAGGGGTCGATGGGAATACAGCAAAAGAACTAACACATATAGAATCAGACTTTTACTAATAATCACAATGAGATACTTATTGATAACTTCCAAATACAAAATCTCATTTGATAATTATAAACAACCTCTGGCATTGTTTAGAATTATTATCCTCATTTTACAAATGAAACATATTAAAATAAGGGAGGTTAATTGACCAGCTCAAAGCCATCATTATCGAGTGAAAGAGTCAGATCAGGTTTACACGGTGCCAATAAACCTCTTTCATGTAGCAATAATTATGCTTAAGAGTTTCTGTGTTGTTACTGTTCTTGCCATTTGGAGAGGAAGTACCACATTAAGAGTAAAATTAAAAGAAATGCCTTTGGTAAAAATTACATTGAGACTATCTTCAAGTTTTTGTATATATAGGCAGAATATTAAAGCCATGGGAATTATAGGAAGACTGAGAAATCATTACTATATTTCCTACTTCAGATATACTGATATTTAATTTCTTTGTAACATGAGAATATAGTTTTTCAATGCATTTATTTCTACTTTTAAAATTTAGTTTTAATTGGAAGATAATTACTTGACCATAGTGTGTTGGCTTCTGTCATACAATAAATGAATCAACCTTAAGTATACACATGTCCCTTCCTATTGAAGCTCCCCCCACCCTCCACCCAGTTGCACCACTCAAGATTGATTATATGCTTTGCAGCCAAAGATGGACAAGCTCTATACAGTCAGCAAAAACAAGACCAGGAGCTGACTGTGGTTCACATCATGAACTCCTTATTGCCAAACTCAGACTTAAATTGAAGAAAGTAGGGAAAACCACTAGACCATTCAGGTATGACCTAAACCAAATCCCTTATGATTATACAGTGGAAGTGAAAAATAGATTTAAGGAACTAGATCTGATAGAGTGCCTGATGAACTATGGATGGAGGTTTGTGACACTGTACAGGAGACAGGGATCAAGACCATCCCCATGGAAAAGAAATGCAAAAAAGCAAAATGGCTGTCTGAGGAGGCCTTACAAATAGCTGTGAAAAGAAGAGAAGCAAAAAACAAAGGAGAAAAGGAAAAATATAAGCATCTGAATGCAGAGTTCCAAAGAAGAGCAAGGAGACATAAGAAAGCCTTCCTCAGCAATCAATGCAAAGAAATAGAGGAAAATAACAAAATGGGAAAGACTAGAGATCTCTTCATGAAAATTAGAGATATCAAGGGAACATGTCATGCAAAGATGGGCTCAAAAAAGGACAGAAATGGTATGGACCTAACAGAATCAGAAGATATTAAGAAGAGGTGGCAAGAATACACAGAAGAACTGTACAAAAAAGATCTTCAAGACCAAGATAATCATGATGGTATGATCACTCACCTAGAGCCAGACATCCTGGAATGTGAAGTCAAGTGGGCCTTAAAAAGCATCACAACGAACAAAGCTAGTGGAGGTGATGGAATTCCAGCTGAGCTATTTCAAATCCTGAAAGATGATGCTGTGAAAGTGGTGCACTCAATACGCCAGTAAATTTGGAAAACTCAGCAGTGGCCACAGGACTGGAAAAGGTCTGTTTTCATTCCAATACCAAAGAAAAACAATGCCAAAGAATGCTCAAACTGCTGCACAATTGCACTCATCTCACATGCTAGTAAAGTAATGCTCAAAATTCTCCAAGCCAGGCTTCAGCAATATATGAACCGTGAACTTGCATATGTTCAAGCTGGTTTTAGAAAAGGCAGAGGAACCAGAGATCAAATTACCAACATCCGCTGGATCATTGAAAAAGCAAGACAGTTCCAGGAAAAAACATCTATTTCTGCTTTATTGACTATGCCAAAGCCTTTGACTGTGTGGATCACAATCAACTGTGGAAAATTCTGAAAGAGATGGGAATACCAGACCACCTGACCTGCTTCTTGAGAAACCTATATGCAGGTCAGGAAGCAGCAATTAGAACTAGACGGGGAACAACAGACTGGTTCCAAATAGGAAAAGGAGTATGTCAAGGCTGTATATTGTCACCCTGCTTATTTAAATTACATGCAGAGCACATCATGAGAAATGCTGGACTGGAAGAAGCACAAGCTGGAATCACGATTGCCGAGAGAAATATCAATAACTTCAGATATGCAGATGACACCACCCTTATAGCAGAAAGTGAAGAGGAGCTGAAAAGCCTCTTGATGAAAGTGAAAGAGAAGAGTAAAAAAGTTGGCTTAAAGCTCAACATTCAGAAAACTAAGATCATGGTATCTTGTCCCATCACTTCATGGCAAATAGATGGGGAAACAGTGGAAACAGTCTCAGACTTTATTTTGTTGGGCTCCAAAATCACTGCAGATGGTGACTGCAGCCATGAAATTAAAAGATGCTTACTCCTTGGAAGGACAGTTATGACCAACCTAGATAGCATATTCAAAAGCAGAGACATTACTTTGCCAACAGAGGTCCTTCTAGTCAAGGCTATGGTTTTTCCAGCGGTCATGAATGGATGTGAGAGTTGGACTGTGAAGAAAGCTGAGCATCGAAGAATTGATGCTTTTGAACTGTGGTGTTGGAGAAGACTCTTGAGAGTCCCTTGGACTGTAAGGAGATCCAACCAGTCCATTCTAAAGGAGATCAGTCCTGGGTGTTCATTGGAAGGACTGATGCTAAAGCTCCAATTCTTTGGCCACTCATGAGAAGAATTGACTCATTTGAAAAGACCCTGATGCTGGGATGCATTGGGGGCAGGAGGAGAAGGGGACGACAGAGGATGAGATGGCTGGATGGCATCACTGACTTGATTGACATGAGTCTGAGTAAACTCCGGGAGATGGTGATGGACAGGGAAGCCTGGTGTGCTGTGATTCATGGGGTCACAAAAGTTGGACATGACTGAGCAACTGAACTGAACTGAGGTTGTCACAAAGTGTAGCTTTGAGCTCTTTGTGTTATATAGCAATCTCCCATTAGCTATCTGTTATGCATATTTTAATATCTATGTTTCAGTGCTACTTTCTCAATTCATCCCATCCTCTCCCAGGGCTTCCCAGGTGGCACTACTGGTAAAGAACCTACCTGCCAATGCAGGAGACATAACAGATGAAGGTTTGATCCTTTAGTGGAGAAGATTCCCTGGAGGAGAACATGGCCTACCACTCCAGTATTCTTGCCTGGAGAATCCCATAGACAGAGGAGCCTGGTGGGCTACAGTCCATAGGGTCTCAAAGAGTCAGACACAGCTGAGTGTCTAAAGCACACACACACACGCACACACACATGAAATCTAGGAAAATGATACTGATGAACACATATTGGTTTAAATGATAGAAAGGGAAATCTTAAATCCAAGAAAGTAACTGGTATATGCTTCATTTGACTTTTACCTTAGAATTTATGCATTTTCAAAAGTTTCTATTATACAGGCAGATGTCAAAAATATTGGTATTTATATATCATGGGTATTATGCATGTATAAGTACACATGCATACTCTGTGTGTCTGTGTGTGCATTTATATATATATATGCAACTATTCTGGAGCCTGCCTGTAAGTCATGAAGACAACAAACTAAAAAATAATATTTCATATCACTCTTTGTGGAGCTTCCAGTATTGAGACTATTTATTAAGTTTAAAGAAATATTGGTAATTTATAGATAGCTATAAAAATTTTAAAGAAAATAAGATCTCTTTGGTCTTGAATTTCTATGTGCCACTAGATTAAAAAAAAAAAAGCTGTTCACTATGTTGTTCACATGCTATTTGATTCTTAGTCTTTTTTGTGTTATCAATTTGAAATATTTTGTTTTGGTAGTTTAGTCACTAAGTCATGTCTGACTTTTGTGACCCCATGGAGTGTAGCCCACCAGGATCCTCAGTCAATGGGATTCTCCAGGCAAGAATTCTGGAGTGGGGTGCCATTTTCTTCTCCAGGGGATCTTCCTGACCCAGGGATTGAACCCCAATCTCCTGCATTGGAGGCAGATTCTTTACTGACTGAGCTAGGTTGATACTGTATATGGAGAAATGTTCATTTTATTTCATGTATATTTTAAATGTACTTCTTCAAGCACTATATATTTGTCCATTTGTAACGGTTTTTGTTTCTTGGGTTTTTTTGGTTTGTTTTAATTTTTAACTTGTTTCAAGTCAGAGTGAGATTATTATTGGCTGATCTAATTGTAAGTATTTTTTGGCATTTTTTTTCAAATGTAATTTATTTGAAATGGCAAATGTTGCTCTTTTATAGTGGCTACTTATTTGAATAATCTTTACTTGCATTTGTAAAAAAGGGCGGTGGAAGCATATTCTTTCTTATACAATAAACAAAGCAGACACCTAGCCTTGGATAAAGTATATTTCTGAACTAAATAAACTGAAGGTTAACACATGAGCAAATGAATAATTTGAAACTGAATATATAGGTCTTGAACAAGTTAACAACTGCTTGTTGTAGGCTAGTGTGGGCTAAGAAAACTATGGAAACCGGAAATCTACCTGCAAATTAAAAAAAAAAAAACATAACATTGATAATAATAACAAAACTTATACATGATGTTCTCAGCATGGGGTGTGTGTGTATGTGTACAACATCTAGATATATGTGGATACACATACATATCTTAATTCCTTTAATTTTCACAATGATCTTCTACAAGAGATATTATCATCTGACTTTTACAGATGAGGAAAAGTAAAAAAAAAAAAATTACTTCTCACAGATGAGAAAAAGCTTTTACAGAGAAGTTACATAATTCAGGGCACACAACTAGTATACTGCTGTTGCTAAGTCATGTCAGTCGTGTCTGACTCTGTGCGACCCCATAGATGGCAGCACACTAGGCTCCTCCATCCCTGGGATTCTCCAGGCAAGAACACTGGAGTGGGTTTCCATTTTCTTCTCCAGTGCATGAAAGTGAAAAGTGAAAGGGAAGTCGCTCAGTTATGTCTGACTCTTAGCGACCCCATGGACTGCAGCCTACCAGGCTCCTCTGTCCATGGGATTTTCCAGGCAAGAGTACTGGAGTGGGTCGCCAGTGCCTTCTCTGACAGCTAATATGAGGAGAGCTCAAACTTAGACTGACTTCCAAGTCTGACCAACATACACCTGAAGCAGAAAAGTCATCTTAGAAATTCATCTAGATGAATTCAAAAGTCATCTAGACCCTTGCAAACCTAGCTACCACATGCTTTCTGTTCAATGAACATATCAATATCACAGTCAAGAAGATAAAATCCAGATCAAATGAGATTCCAAAATCAACAACAGATGAGCATATTCTACTGAGTGAAAGTATCTCAGTGAAGAGGAACTGGATGTTTATTCCAGAACCTCATGAATACTTCTTTAGATTTTTGAAATTTATTTCTTCAAATGGTGTTATGAAGTGGCTATTATATGCTGAGAACTGGATTTATTTCTCAGAAATGGAGCTAAAAAGTTGATCCCAAATTAAAAAGATTTTATATCCCAGGAAGAAGATAGACATGTAAATAACTGAATGAAATATGGACATTTCTACAATGATAAAATGCACAAATACACTGAAAATTCAAGAGAATGAGCATATGAGTACACTGGATGTCAGAAAATGCTTCACATAGGAAACAGTTTTGAGACTTAGATAAAAAGTCACATTTTTCGACTCTAAAGCTGTTTACCAATATGAATTATTGTGAATGTTTATACAAATAATACATATATACATATGTACATCCAGAATATTTGATATATGTATATAAATCATTATGCTAAGTCCTGATTATTAAAAGGATATACTGTATTCAATTGCTAGGGAAAGAATTTAAGTCTAGAATCATGGGTTTTATTCACATCATGAATAATTCACCTCACAAATTTGTTTTAAAGTAATATAATGGAAAATTTTTAATTATTATTTAAATTGTGGAGGATATATTAGAAGTGTATATGTAAATTTTTCACTTTATTTGCCCTGACAGAAGTGATATTAGTTTTATTTCACTCTGATTAAAAAGTGAATATTCATATTTCACACCTCCTTTCTCCCTACACTTCAAATTTGCCCTCATGTCAAGCCTCCAAACTCAAGAAAGTTGACCAAATTTTACTTTTCAAACTTTACCACCTTACTTAGTTTCACAGTGTCAAAAAGCACTAAATGTCTCACTCACCATTCCCTTTTCCTCTGTTATTGTTGTTGTTCAGTCGCTAAGCTGTGTCTGACTCTGCAAATCCAAGAACTGCAGCACACCAGGGTTCCCTGTCCTTCACCATCTCCCGGAGTTTGCTCAAACTTATGTCCATTGAGTTGGCGATACTGACAAATTACCCATCTCATCCTCTCATCACCTGACTCATTCAACCGTTTATATCCTCTGTTGCCCCCTTTTCCTCCTGCCTCAATCTTTCCCAGCATCGGGGTCTTTTCCAATGAGTCAACTCTTCTCATCAGGGGGCCAAAGTATTGGAGCCTCAGCATCAGTCCTTCCAATAAATATTCAGTGTTAATTTCCTTTAGGATTGATTGGTTTGATCTCCATGCTATCCAATGGACTCTCAAGAATCTTCTTCAGTACCGCAGTTTGAAAGCATCAGTTCTTTATGGTCCAACTGTCTCATCCATATATGACTACTGGAAAAACCATAGCTTTGACTATATGGAGATTTTCAGGAAAAGTAATATTTCTTCTTTTTAATATGCTATTTAGGTTTGTAATACCTTTTCTTCCAAGGAGCAAGCATCTTTAATATTATGGCTGCAGTCACTGTCCACAGTGATTTTGAAGCCCACAAAAATAAAGTCTGTCACTGTTTCCATTTTTGCCCCGTCTATTTGCCATGAAGTGATGGAACCAGATGCCATGATTTTTGTTTTTCGAATGTTGTTTTTAGCGAGTTTTTTTTTTTTTTAATTTAAGCGTATCTGCTTTACAGAATTTTGTCATTTTCTGTCAAACCTCAGCATGAATCGGCCATAGGTATACATACATCCCCTCCCTCTTGAAGCTCTCTCCCATCTCCCTTCCTGTCCCACCCCTCTAGGTTGATACAGAGCCCCTGTTTGAGTTTCCTGAGACTCACAGTAAATTCCCATTGGCTATCTATTTTATATTTGGTAATGCAAGTTTCCATGTTACTCTCTTCTCTCTGTTCATCTCAGCTCTCCTCCCATCTTCCCATGTCAACAAGTCTGTTCTCTATGTCTGTTTCTCCATTGCTGCCCTGCAAATAAATTCTTTGGTACCATCTTTCTAGATTCCATGTATATGTGTTAGTATATGATATTTATCTTTTTTTGTGTGACTTACTTCACTCTGTATAATAGGGTCTAGGTTCATCCACCTCATTAGAACTGACTCAAATGCATTCCTTTTTATAGCTGAGTCATAGTCCATTGTATATATGTATCACATTTTTATCCATTCATCTGTCAATGGACATCTAGGTTGTTTCCATTTTCTAGCTATTGTAAATAGTATTGCAATGAACTCTCTCACCTTCACCAAAAGGCTCTTTAGTTCCTTTTCACTTTCTGCGATAAGGGTGATATCATCTGCATACTTGAGGGTGTTGATATTGCTGCTGGCAAACTTGATTTCATCTTGAGCTTCATCCAGTCCAGCATTTCACATAATGCACTCTGCATATATGTTAAATAAGCAGAGTGACAATATACAGCCTTGACGTGCTCCTTTTCCAGTTCATGTCCGGTTCTGACTATTGCTTCTTGACCTGCATACAGGTTTCTCAAGAGGCAGGTAAGGTGGTCTGGTATTCCCAGCTTTTTAACAGTTTCAAACAGTTTGTTTTCATCCATGCAGTCAAAGGCTTTAGCATGGTCAATAAAGAAAAAGCTGATGTTTTTCTGGAATCCTCTTGCTTTTTCTATGATCCAATGAATGTTGGCAATTTGATTCCTGGTTCCTCTGCCTTTTCTCCTTTATCTACCTGAATTTTAGGTACTACTAATAATGAAAGAGGCTTCTTCACACTGAAGACTAGAAGGTGGCTGTAGGAAGTATGTAGGGTTCATGTTGATTTAATTCTAATTATTTGAGATTTATTGAGACATGCTTTATGCTGTAGGCTGAGATCAATTTTCATAAAATATTCTAGCTATACACGAGAAGTGTTTTCTCCCAATTTGGGGTGAAATGTTTTACTTATGTAAGTTAGATCAAACCTTTTGTTAAAATGCTTACTGATTCATCTGTAATGAATGTACCAGTTACTATGGAAAGTATGAAAGAATCTCTTATTTAGTAACAGATTTGTCAATCTCTCCTCATAGGTTTTCTTAATTTTTAGCTTTATATATTTTGAAGCTGCACAATTAGCTGCATGTATATTGTAAGTTATATTTTCTTAGTTGAATTTTTTATCACTATATAGTGATCCTTTTAATTTCTAATATTGTGTTCCTTTGTATGACCTCAGGTACTAATACAAACTGTTATGTTTTAAGTAACTCTTTAAAAAATATGTTTTTACAGTTTTTGGCATTTAACTTTCTTTTTCAGATGTATTTGATGTAACCAGCATAGATTTAAACTGGTATTGTAAATATTTTCTTTGAAATAGAGAGATTACTCCATTAGTATTTATTTGTCTCTACCATAATACCTGCTTTTTATTTGTCTATTTTGTGTTCTTGTCATTTTTTTATGTTAACTTCATGTTTTTAACTTTCTCATTCCATTTTTGCCCCTTATATTTGTTTGGAAGTTATATGCTATATGCCTATCTTGGATATTAGATAGAAACTCTTGCTACTCTAAGATAGTATCTCTACCTCCCTTCCTAATAATAAAAGGATCTTGGAATGCTTAAGACCTTCCCTGATTATATTGTTTTGTTGTTCAGTGTATTAATTCTAGCTTATTTCTGCCTGGTTACCCCAAATTAGGCATTTAAAAATTCTGTACTGCCAATTAATTTAGACTTGTTTAGTTATTTACCATTTTTACCCATCTCTGCTTTTTTGTGATTCAGTCCAATTCAGGGAATGATTTTCCTTTCTTTAAATGACTCCTTTAGAATTTCTGTTAGCAATCATATGCTTAGGTTAATATTACTTGGCTAATTTTTATTTTAAAATATTTATTTCACTCTCATTTGTAAGGGAAATTTTGCTTGGTTTGAAGTTAGAGTTTGCCAGAAATTCTCTTTTAACTCTTTGAAGATACGATTCCATTATTTTCTGACTTCCATTGTTTATATACGGAAGTTATTTTTAAATTTATTTATCATTCCTTTATAGTTATCTTTTATTGGCTGCTTTTCAGATCATCTTATATTGTTTGGTGCTCTGAAGTTTCCTCATAATGAGAAGTTATGTGAAACAATGTGTCTTTCCTTTTATCTCACATGGATTTTATGAGCATTGGTGCTTTAAACAATTCTGGACAAATTTCAGTCATTACCTTTTAATATAGTGTCTTTCCTATTTCCTTTGTCTTTCTTTCTGAAATTCTGAATAGCGTATGCTATAACTCCTCACTCTTCTCTCTTGGGTGGGTCTGACCTGATTAACTGAATTCCTTTAAAAAATAGGTCTTGAATTCTGAGATGGAGGAAGTCTGAGGGAGTAGGAACAGCAAAGACAATTTCCTGTTGGCCTTGAAGAAGCAAACTGTCATTTGGAGAAGACCACATGACAGTGAACAGCAGGAGACCTACAGGAAGTAAGGTTCTGAGTCCTGTAATCACAGACTGAATCCTTCCCATACCCAGAAATCTTAGGAAAAGACCCTGGGCCTCAGACACACAACCTGAGCCTATACCTTGATTACATGAAGAGAGGACCCTGTTAAGCCATGCCCAAACTGCTGACACACAGACAGGGTGAAATAATTTTATCTGTATTGTTCATGCTGTGCTTGTGGTAATTGTCATGCAGCAACAGAAAACCAATACAATCATTAATTAATGAAGAAACCAATAAGATACTACAATGTTCAAAGGACAGTTCCTATGACACACATATAAAGGCAATCAGGAATACTGAAAAGAGTTGGCAAATAGGTACAAAACTGGTCAATATGCACAGGTCAATGATCAACTACATTCACTGGATAAAACTCATTTACATTTCTATGAACAAGTATAATTGACTTTACTATCGGTTTTTTCCCTACAACAGAGTTATAAAGTTAAGGACAGTTAACTCTTAGAATCAGATAACCCAGAACGGACCAGACACTAAGTTTTGTTTTACTTAGTTCATTAAAATTATTTTTTTCATTTTTTGGATCAAACAAAATAGTGATGTGATATTTATCTACTTACTTCAAACACTGTGAGTTTAAGAAACACTAGGTGTTTAAGACTGTTACTCACAGGGAGAGTAATTACTATTAAAACCATGTCAAAAAAATGAGTGATAGCTGTATGAAGCACTGTTAAAAACGCTTATAAGTAAAAGCATTCACAAAGAGGTATCAGTAATACTTCTGCCAAAGCAAGCCCTGTGTTAGTTTGCTATGCAGCAATTCTCTATCATCATACAGGAAAAAAGTACCACCTCAAATGTATACAGTTGATTTTCTATTGCCTGGAACTTTTATTTGAGAAATCCAACAACACCATGCAGTGAAAATAGAGAAATGCGCTATGCATGGAAAGAGAAATTCTACATGAACAAATTCAGCTTAGAAAATATTTGCCAATAAATGTCAAACACTAATAGTGGACCCAATAACCATTATAAAAATAAATCATCCTACTCAGACGTTTCTCTGAATATCATCTAAAAGACATGTCCTAACATTTAAACTGAAGTTTTAAGAATTTCCTGCTTTCTTTGGAAATCGATCTGTTTTCTTAAGGATCATTTGTTCAACAGTTGATTTCTCTCCTATAAGTAGCTGTTCAGTATTGTGTTGTTATTGTCCTATGTTTTTTAATTGATGAAATCACTCATGAAAAGCTCTATAGCTTTCAGGAAATGTGCGGGAAGATTGTACTTTTGCATGCTTTGTATCCTACCAAGAAATCATTTACAAGATGGAATATATGCCATCACATACTTTCTCTTTTATGGTCTTTCAATTTGAGCCAAACAGAAGTTTAGAGCTAGTAGTGAGCTGTTTTCTATTTAAACCAAAGTACAAGGTGCTGTTGGCAGAATTTGGATGTGAAAGCTCTTATGGTATAGGTAAAACTGTCTAAATTTTGACAAATTCAAGTGGCTAAGAGTTATTTGTATCCTATGCCAGGAGCACCTTATTTTAATGAATATTATTAGAGTAAAACATAAATATCTGTTTGACTGTGATTTTTAATACTTTTTATTTTTTAGAGTAGAGAATCTCTTTTGTCCCCAAATACATAGGTAACTGTGCAAAGAATTCATAATGGTTATTGCCACACTTGTTTCAATAGTATGTAGGAACTGAGACATTTCTAGATTGAATCTTAGAATTCAAACCTAGGTAAACACAGAAAAATTTCACAGTGCTTAGAATGTAGGGGTAAGTATATGTAGAAATTAATATTTTTAATCTAATCACATTCCTTAAAATGAAATTTGAGAGTGTATTTTAAATCTGCTTTCTTTATTCAGAGGAACTTTTATAACCATTAAACAAAGTACTTAAAATACCTAATGCTATACCAAAGTTAAGATGGAATCTGATTTTGTTTTGTTATTTCTGTTTTATGGCAGTAGAAATGGTGTTTACTAAATCAAACTCACTTGTTATGAACAGGATATTCATGAAGATGAAAACGTAAGGCAGGATAGGGTAAGAAATCCATGAGAGTTAGATCATGCTGCAGATGTGTAAATTAACTGCTTTATTAAAAAAAGAAAAACCTAGTTGAACAATAAAATAGAACTTGAAAAATGAGAGTATGTATGAAAATGAAAAGTATTTAGAATGTATTTTTCTCTCATGTTCTTTAAAAGTATCAGGAAGAAGGTAAAGGTCAAGGTCTGTTATCAATTTTGAATTAATCCAAAATGTTTATGTTTTATAGTGACAAGATGTATATACTCTAATTAGATGTTTTGATGCATAGAATTCATAAGAAGATTTAGTATTTTCCTGACAGCTCATTGAAATAAATACTTTAATTGCTTTGGTACTTACTTCTATTAGTTGACAAATAGGAAAAATGAAAAGGGCTTACTTAGCTAAGTAAGACGAGGCCCAAAGTACAGAAATAAAAAGATATTCACATTAATGTATTAATTATGTGTCACTGTGTCAAGGTTGGAGGCTATGCATGCATGGAGGGAGGGAGTATGTAAAATATCTCTGTACATTTCCCAATTTTGTTGTGAATATAAAACTGCTCTAAAAAATAGGCTCTAAAAATATTAGTGATGGAGTGTCTTAGAAAGGACATTAGTTCAGGGTGTTAATAAATGAAAGGAGATAACAGAAATTAAAAGGTAATGTAACTTACCATTTAAAAACTATTTGAAGTGAAAAAAATATATTGACTAGTTTTCAAATTGGAACAATGGGAATAAGGCCATCAAGCATCCAAAAACTGTTCTTTTTCAGAATTTAGTTTTGGATTTTTAATAGAATAAGAAATTCAATTTGATTTTTAAAGTTTATACTGTAATTAGAATATTAGTGGTATATGTTAAATAGTTTCTGATTATTATTTTTCCTTTCATGTTCATTGAATTTAATTTTGAAGATGGATATGCCTTTATTTCTGGTAGCCATAATAGGCTTTTGCTTGCATTGGTGTTTTCTTCTCACTCTATACTCTCACTCTAATGTTATCTGAATTCTCTTTCTTATCCTACCGCTGATAAAGAAGTGAAGACTTATTCAGTATCTTTTACATGTTGAGCAATGTGCTTTCTACTTTTGCTATTTCATTTCAAGCAATCCTTGCATGATTTTATGTTATTGCTACACAATCTAGGCAGTATGTAATAGTATAGTTATTGTACAAATTAGGAAATTAATATTTAGGGATATTATTTGCTCAAAGTCCCATATATAGTTAGCAGTGATTCCAGTATTTAACACCAGGTATACAGGTGCATTTACAGATCATTCAAAAGAACCATTTTATGTGAGGTGTTAGTTTACTGATGTCTAGTAAATAGTCCACGACTGAAGCGACTTAGCAGCAGCAGCAGCAGCAGTAAACAGTCCAAATTGCCAACATCCGCTGGATTATAGAAAAAGCAAGAGAGTTTCAGAAAAACTTCTATTTATGCTTTATTGACTATGCCAGAGCCTTTGATTGTGTGGATTACAATAAACTGTGGAAAATTCTGAAAGAGATGGGGATACCAGACCACCAGACCTGCCTCTTGAGAAACCTGTATGCAGGTCAGGAAGCAACAGTTAGAACTGGACATGGAACAACAGGCTGGTTCCAAATAGGAAAAGGAGTATGTCAAGGCTGTATATTGTCACCCTGCTTATTTAACTTTTATGCAGAATACATCATGAGAAATGCTGGGCTGGAAGAAGCACAAGCTGGAATCAAGATTGCTGGGAGAAATATCAATAACCTCAGATATGCAGATGACACCACCCTTATGGCAGAAAGTGAAGAAGAACTAAAAAGCCTCTTGATGAAAGTGAAAGAGGAGAGTGAAAAAACTGCCTTAAAGCTCAACATTCAGAAAACTAAGATCGTGGCATCCAGTCCCATCACGTCATGGCAAATAAATGGGGAAACAGTGGAAACAGTGATGGACTTTATTTTTGGGGGGCTCCAAAATCACTGCAGATGGTGATTGCAGCCATGAAATTAAAAGATGCTTACTCCTTGGAAGGAAAGTTATGACCAGCCTAGATAGCATATTAAAAAGCAGAGACATTACTTTGTCAACAAAGGTTCATCTAGTCAAGGCTATGGTTTTTCCAGTATTCAGATATGGATGTGAGAGTTGGACTATAAAGAAAGCTGGACTCAGAGGGAGAGGGAGAGGGTGGGATGATTTGGGAGAATGGCATTCTAACATGTATACTATCATGTAAGAATTGAATCGCCAGTCTATGTCTGACGCAGGATGCAGCATGCTTGGGGCTGGTGAATGGGGATGACCCAGAGAGATGTTATGGGGAGGGAGGTGGGAGGGGGGTTCATGTGTGGGAACGCCTGTAAGAATTAAAGATTTTAAAATTTAAAAAATAAAAACTAAAAAAATAAATAAATAAATAAAAACCAAAAAAATAAAAAAAGAAAGCTGAGCACAGAAGAATTGATGCTTTTGAACTGTGGTGTTGGAGAAGACTCTTGAGAGTCCCTTGGACTGCAAGGAGATCCAACTAGTCCATCCTAAACGGAATCAGTCCTGGGTGTTCACTGGAAGGACTGATGCTGCAGCTGAAACGCCAATCCTTTGGCCACCTGATGTGAAGAGCTGACTCATTTGAAATGACCCTGATGTTGGGAAAGATTGAAGGCAGGAGGACAAGGGGATTACAGAGGATGAGATGGTTAGATGGCATCACTGACTCACTGGACATGAGTTTGGTTAAACTCTGGGAGTTTGTGACAGACAGGGAGGCCTGGTGGCCTGTGGTTCACAGGGTCACAGAGTCAGACACAACTGAGAGACTGAACTGAGCTGAAGTAAGTAGTCCACTCAAAGTTGCTTAGAAATGGTAAAGCAACAATTAGGACACAATCTGTTGGGTTAGAATTCATTTTCCACTGTTATCTTAACACTTTAAAACATAAAATTTCTGATAGCCAGGTGTCTCAACTGACCAAAATAGTTGCTTTAGAGATAGAAGTGGAGATATAGAGCCCATAGCTATATCCAACTATATGTTCCTGTCATAAGTAGGCACATGCTACAAGGTATACTATAGCCATACAATTTTGAAGTACTCCTATAACAAATAGTGTTATCCTGTGAAATATTCTACAGTCCCTTGACAAACTTTTGCATCCCCAATAAACAAGCGCACACTCAAATGTCAATGTACACAGGTATGTTAATTCCACTATGCATGGGTTAATATACAGTGGCCACAGAAATATCAAGATAATGCAGAAACATGGAGAAATACAAATGTGCCCACTTATCAAGTTGCTCCTGGCTAGGTAAATACTGGTTACAGTGGAGAACAAACACAGACTAACACACAGTGAAATGCCCACCAATATCATACATAAAAAATACCTAACAGTTCTTTTCAAATTCTGATTATCTACATTTTCAAATAAACCTGAGTTCGTCTGACTTTTCTGGTTTACATTGGACCAGTGAACCAGTGAAGTTGCTCAGCCGTGTATGACTCTGCAACCCCATGGACTGTGTAGTCCACCAGACTCCCCCATCCATGGAATTTTGGAGGCAAGAGTACTGGAGTGGGTTGCCATTTTCTTCTCCAGGGGATCTTCCTGACCCAGGGATCGAACCCAATTCTCCCACATTGCTGTCTGAGCCACAAGGGAAGCCCTGCTTTACATTGCAGGAGTATAAAAATGAAAGTATTTACTGTGTTACCCATTAACATTTGTTTTTAGAGCTTATATAAACAAAGATGACCAAAGATGATCTCAACGATAACAGCAAGGTAATAGAAAATATTTGGAAATTAGAAGTTACAGATGGCATCTTCGGTATTTTTTGAATTGACCCAACTCTTTCCTCATATGAGTTTAGCAATAATTTCTGAGTTATCATGTAGTGCCAATCAAAGTTGAAAATGTCCCAATATACGCTAATTTGGATTCATTTGGCTATTTATATGCTAGGCTTTCACCTCTTTCTGATTCCTTAAAAACTGAATTTTGGATATTACTCTTACAAAACACAGCCTGCCTTGAAAGTGAAGTCGCTCAGTAGTGTCCAACTCTTTGTGACCCCGTGGACTGTAGCCCACCAGGCTCCTCCCTCCATGAGATTCTCCAGGCAAGAATACTGGAGTGAGTTGCCATTTCCTTCTCCAGGGGATCTTCCCGACCCAGGGATCAAACCCAGGTCTCCCACATTGCAGGCAGATGCTTTAGGTGGTATAAAAATACCTCCTTGTATTATCAGGATTTTATCACTCATTTATTCAGCATCTTCATTCAAAATTCAAAAACATATTTATAGAAGATGATATACAAAGCTTAATCTTTGGGATTAGATACGTAGTAACATTTGACTTTATACTGTCTGCCTTTGTACTCATTCTAGGATAGAAGCAGACATTCAAATATCAAAAAATGTACCATGGCCAATGGAAAACAAATAAAAGCATGGAACCGTCAGGAATGGAAAAGATGTTAATGTACTCAGAGTGGTAAACAGACTTTCCTGCCTGAAGAGAAATTGTATCAGGATTTAATGAGCATCATTTATTTGATCCAAGGTCTTCCCAGGTGGCGCTAGTTGTAAAGAATGCTCCTGCCATTGCAGGAGACATAAGAAACGTGGGTTTGATCTCTGAGGTGGGGAAGATCACTTGGAGGAGAGCATAGGAACCTATGCCAGTATTCTTGCCTCGAGAATCCCATGGACAGAGGAGCCTGGTAGGCTACAGTCCATGGGGTCACAAGGAATCTGACACAACTGAAGTGACTTTGCATTCACATTTGATCCTAAACTCCAAGCGTGAATGAGAATGTTGAACTTTGGGATGGACAGTATATAATTTGCATGTGGAAGAAATGTGAATTGCCAGGAGGAAGAATAGAAGAGATTCTAAAAATGATCATAATTTTCCGCTTCAATCAAGAGATGGCGTCTCCTTTCTTATCCATTGACTCAATGCTGGCCATATGCCTGGCCTTATCCAATGGGAAATTGGCAATTGTGAAGCAAGCCATCAACATGAAGAGTATATTTGCTTCTTTTGGAACAATTTTTTGGAACAATTTTTTATGTGAATGAGACCAGATTAAATAGCTGAATGAAAGAGGGCATTTGGCCCAGTGGCCCTGTTACCTAGCTGCCATTCAGTTAACTTCCTGAAACAGATCTGTTGAACTGACTAGACATTGACCACAGATGAATGAATGAGACCAGTTTAGGCCAGCAGAGAATTACCGAATCGAGCACAGTTGAAATTCTCACAACCAAGCAGAGCTCAATAAATGATTGTTAACTTCAAGAAACTAGGTTTTGAGAGGTTTGCTACCCAGTTAAAACTAGTAACAGTACCTGGATTTGCCAGTATCTGCTTCTCTATGGTGGAGAAGGCAATGGCATCCCACTCCAGTACTCTTGCCTGGAAAATCCCATGGATGGAGGAGCCTGATAGGCTGCAGTCCATGGGGTTGCTACGAGTCGGATACGACTGAGTGACTTCCCTTTCACTTTTCACTTTCATGCATTGGAGAAGGAAATGGCAACCCACTCCAGTGTTCTTGCCTGGAGAATCCCAGGGACGGGGGAGCCTGTTGGGCTGCTGTCTATGGGGTTGCACAGAGTCGGACACGACTGAAGTGACTTAGCAGTAGCAGCTGCAGCTTCTCTATGGTATAGAAAGAATAAGAGATGAATCAGCCTCCAGGTAATGATAAAGTGAAGGGCATCATACATAAATTGCTGACTAAATTTTAATGATGAT
Organism: Ovis canadensis; assembly: GCF_042477335.2. Lineage (NCBI taxonomy): Eukaryota > Metazoa > Chordata > Mammalia > Artiodactyla > Bovidae > Ovis > Ovis canadensis. Next base: position 69,314,241 of record NC_091250.1, read on the forward strand.
TTCTCACCTATAGGAATCCTGAGAGATTAAAGTAGAACATACTTTCAGAGTGAAGTAACCATAGTTTCTCTATAGTCTTTCCTTTGCAATTCTCTATTTTATAAATGAACTGGTCACCCTATGTTTTTTAATATTTATTGATTGAGCAAAACATTTCAAAAAATAATAATTTGCTATTTTAAATTATTTTATAGGCGAAATTCATAGTACTCATACCTGTTGAAAGCAGTCTTTCACCTTTCTGAGAGTGGGAGTAGGTAGTGCAGATCACTCTTCACAGGATCTTCACACCCAATGAACTGTGTTTTTAGATCACAACTTCATATATATTCTTCAAAGTGATTGGCAGCCATGCCTTCAATACATGTAAAGAAGATTTCATATGCTTATATTTATGCATTTTTGCTGTTCTGTATAAATTGAATCCTTTTATCAATAGCATAATCTCAAGCCTTAATCTAGGCTTTAAGGTTCAGCACACCAATGATAATTTCTATTTATTATTACCATAACTTACACTAACTTACATTGTTGTTGCTGCTGCTGCTAAGTCGCTTCAGTCGTGTCCTACTCTGTGCAACCCCATAGACGGCAGCCCACCAGGCTCCTTCCTCTGTCCCTGGGATTCTCCAGGCAAAAATACTGGAGTGGGTTGCCATTTCCTTCTCCAAACCTACACTAATCTAGCCTTTAAAATAGTTTTATTTTTCGGTATTTCTTCTTTGTGTGATTCAAGGTGTTGCCTTCAATCAACAAAATCAAATCTTTGTGTGGTTTTATGTCTCAGTTGCCTTGGAGATTGTGTCTCTCTGCATATGCTGTTAAACAATTAAGTGGAATGGCTAGCATCTGCTACCTCTTGATTTAATTTTAGTGTGGAGTTTGATGTACTCACAGTAAGCACACTTTAATAAATTTAATAAATGGCTTAAAACACACAGCCAAAAAGAAACCCCATGTGTTATGTTTGTTAACTCTTTATATCACATAGGTAATTTATAGAGTTAAAGTAAAAGAACAATATGTCAGGAAAATTACAGTACAAAAGTAGAAAAAAATCAAAAACATTATAAAAAGTAACTTTTTATTTGAGCTTAAGATTTTAACTTACATATTTACATAGATAATAAAAATGTATCCTTTCTAGAAAAAAAGTCTAATTCTGTAGATTTGTCTGGAGTAACAATTCTGTGAAGTAGTAAAGTTTATAACAGAAAGTATTACTTGATGATTATTGGTTTTTGCTGCTGCTGCTGCTAAGTCACTTCAGTCATGTCCAACTCTGTGCGACCGCATAGATGGCAGCCCATCAGGCTCCCTCGTCCCTGAGATTCTCCAGGCAAGAACACTGGAGTGGGTTGCCATTCCCTTCTCCAATGCATGAAAGTGAAAAGTGAAAGTGAAGTTGCTCAGTCCCATCTGACTCTTAGCGACCCCATGGACTGGAGCCTACCCGCATTAGATATTATCAGAAAAATGTTTTTAAAATACTAATGCCTAGACCATCAGATTCCAGGGTCTGGGATGAGGCCTAGTTATAAGCACTCAAAAAATTCCCCATTTGATTGTAATATGCAGTAAGACTGAAAACCACTGGGCTATAAAAATAAATGGCCTCTATTATTTCCTTTTCAAAATAACATAACAGGAGCATTATACTCTCTCTCAAGTCAGAGAAAAGAATGAGAGGAAAAAAAAATGTTCCTACCTCCTGATTGTTAATATCCCCCACTGAAGCCAAAGAAAGGCAATGCCAAAGAATGTTCAAACTCCTGCACAATTGCACTTATCTCACACACTAGCAAAGTAACAATGCTCAGAATTCTCCAAGCCAGGCTTCAACAATACATGAACCAAGAATTTCCCGATGTTCAAGCTGGATCTAGAAATGTCAGAGGAACCAGAGATCAAATGGTCATCTGCTGGATCATTGAAAAAGAAGAGAGCTCCAGAAAATCATCTACTTTTGCTTCATTGACTATACTAGAACCTTTGACTGTGTGGATCACAACAAACTATGGAAAATTTTTAAAGTGCTGGGAGTATCAGACAACCTTACCTGCCTCTTGAGAAATTATATGCAGGTTAAGAAACAACAGTTACAGTCATCAAGACATTATGGAACTGGGACAAAGACAGAAATATAGATCAGTGGAACAAAATAGAAAGCCCAGAGATAAATTCACACACATATGGACACCTTATTTTTGACAAAGGAGGCAAGAATATACAATGGAGTAAAGACAAACTCTTTAACAAGTGGTGCTGGGAAAACTGGTCAACCACTTGTAAAAGAATGAAACTAGATCACTTTCTAACACCACACACAAAAATAAACTCAAAATGGATTAAAGATCTAAATGTAAGACCAGAAACTATAAAACTCCAAGAGGAGAACATAGGCAAAACACTCTCAGATAAATCACAGCGGGATCCTCTATGATCCGCCTCCCAGAATTCTAGAAATAGAAGCAAAAATAAACAAATGGGATCTAATTAAAATTTTTAGGGGGGTTCATGTTTGGGAATGCATGTAAGAATTAAAGATTTTAAAATTTAAAAAATAAAAAACTAAAAATTAAAAAAAAAAAATAAAATAAAATTAAAAGCTTCTGCACAACAAAGGAACATATAAGCAAGGTGAAAAGACAGCCTTCTGAATGGGAGAAAATAATAGCAAATGAAGCAACTGACAAACAACTAATCTCAAAAATAGACAAGCAACTTATGCAGCTCAATTCCAGAAAAATAAATGACCCAATCAAAAAATGGGCCAAAGAACTAAATAGACATTTCTCCAAAGAAGACATACGCATGGCTAACAAACACATGAAAAGATGCTCAACATCACTCATTATTAGAGAAATGCAAATCAAAACCACAATGAGGTACCACTTCACACCAGTCAGAATGGCTGCGATCCAAAAGTCTACAAGCAATAAATGCTGGAGAGGGTGTGGAAAAAAGGGAACCCTCCTACACTGTTGGTGGGAATGCAAACTAGTACAGCCACTATGGAGAACAGTGTGGAGATTCCTTAAAAAATTGCAAATAGAACTGCTTTATGACCCAGCAATCCCACTGCTGGGCATACACACCGAGGAAACCAGAATTGAGACACATGTACCCCAATGTTCATCACAGCACTGTTTTTAATAGCCAGGACATGGAAACAACCTAGATGTCCATCAGCAGATGAATAGATAAGAAAGCTGTGGTACATATACACAATGGAGTATTACTCAGCCGTTAAAAAGAATACATTTGAATCAGCTCTAATGAGATGGATGAAACTGGAGCCGATTATACAGAGTGAAGTAAGCCAGAAAGAAGAACACCAATACAGTATACTAACACATATATATGGAATTTAGAAAGATGGCAATGATGACCCTGTATGCGAGACAGCAAAAGAGACACAGATGTGTAGAGCGGAATTTTGGACTCTGAGGGAGAGGGAGAGGGTGGGATGATTTGGGAGAATGGCATTGAAACATGTATACTATCATGTAAGAAACGAATCGCCAGTCTATGTCTGACGCAGGATACAGCATACTTGGGGCTGGTGCACAGGGATGACCCAGAGAGATGTTATGGGGAGGGAGGTGGGAGGGGGGTTCATGTTTGGGAACGCATGTACACCCATGATGGATTCATGTCAATGTATGGCAAAACCAATACAGTATTGCAAAGTAAAATAAAGTAAAAATAAAAATTTAAATTAAAAAAAAAAGACGACAACAGTTAGAACTGGATGTGAAACAACAGACTGGCTCCAAATTGGAACCAACTTTTGACAGCTTTATTAAGACATATTTGGCTACAACATACTTTATATATCTATCTATCTATATACACACACACACACACACACACATATATACGTAGAACGTATACAATTGAAAGTATATAGTTATGATAATGCATATATGCATCACTGGCAAAAACATTCAGTTGCCACTTTGTGGTTTTTACTTCTTCCAACCCCTACTAGTCTTCCGTCTCTCTTAGCCTTACTGGTCCTCAAGGAATCATTGATGTGCTTCCATCATCACAGACTAGTTTGAATTTCCTAGCCTTTCATAAAAATATAGTATATAGCTTAATGTTTAGGCTTTTTCACTCTGTATAATTATCTTAAAATTCATCTATGTTTATTACATGTGTCAATAGTTCATTCTTACTTATTACTGAATATTCATTACTGAATATTCTACTATATAAATATACCAAAGTTTGTTTATAAACTTTTCTGTTGATATGTAGATTTTTACATTTTGAGGTTATTATGAATAAAGCCATAAGAACATTCATGCAAGATTCTTTCCATGGACATATGCTTTTATTTCTCTTGGGTAAATTCCTAGTAATAGAATGGAAGAGTCATATGGCAAGTGCAGGTTTAAGAAACTGCCAAATGGTTTTTCAAAATGTACCATTTACATTTTTACCAGCATTGTATGAGGTTTTCAGTTGTTTCTCTTGCTGGTTAACACTTGACCTGTTCAGTCTTAAATTTTAACCACTGTAATTAAAAGATGCTTACTCCTTGGAAGGAAAGTTATGAACAACCTAGATAGCATGTTAAAAAGCAGAGACATTACTTTACCAATAAAGGTCTGTCTAGTCAAGGCTATGGTTTTTCTATTGGTCATGTATGGATGTGAAAGTTGGATTATGAAGAAAGCTGAGCGCTGAAGAATTGATGCTTTTGAACTGTGGTATTGGAGAAGACTCTTGAGAGTCTGTTGGACTGAAAGAAGATCCAACCAGTCCATCCTAAAGGAGATTAGTTCTAGGTGTTCGTTGGAAGGACTGATGCTGAAGCTGAAACTCCAATACTTTGGCCACCTCATGCGAAGAGTTTATTCACTGGAAAAGACCCTGATGCTGGGAGGGATTGGGGGCAGGAGGAGAAGTGGACGACAGAGGATGAGATTACTGGATGGCATCACCGACTCGATGGACATGAGTTTGGGTAAACCCCGGGAGTTGGTAACGGGCAGGGAGGCCTGGCGTGCTGCGATTCATGGGGTCACAAAGAGTTGGACATGACTGAGAGACTGAACTGAACTGATTGAACATGAAACTTAATGAGACTTTAATTTGCATTTCTAATGAGTAATAATATTGTATAACTTTTCTTGTAATTAAAGACTAAGATTTGTTAATGTCTAACTTTTTTTTTCTAATTTTTAAAGAAACATTCAGATGTATATAATATTGTATTAGCTTTGGATGTACAACATGATGACTTTATATAGGTATATATTGCAAAATGATTATCACAGTAACATCAACTACAAATTATTTTTTTTGTGATAAGAATTTTTATGATCCACTGTCTTAGCAACTTTCAAATATACGGTATAGTATTGTTAACTACAGCCATCATGCATCATTGCATCTCTAGGACTTTTTTATGTTATACCTAGCTTCCTAGGTGGAGCAGTGGCAAAAAAATCTTCCTGAAATTCAGGAGATGCAAGTGACATGGATTTGAACACTGAGTTGGGAAGATCCCCTGGAGGAGGAAATGGCTACCCACTCCAGTAATTTCCATGGACAGAGGAGCCTGGAGGGATATAATCCATGAGGCTGCAGAGAGTTGGGGACAACGAGCACACACACACACACACACACACACAGAAACACTGCTGCTGCTGCCAAGTTGGTTCAGTCGTGTCCAACTCTGTGCAACCCCATAGACGGCAGCCCACCAGGCTCCCTCATCCCTGAGATTCTCCAGGCAAGAACCCTGGAGTGGGTTGCCATTTCCTTCTCCAATGCATGAAAGTGAAAAGTGAAAGTGAAGTTGCTCAGTCATGTCTGACTCTTAGCCACCCCATGGACTGCAGTCCACCAGGCTCCTCCATCCATGGGATTTTCCAGGCAAGAGTGCTGGAGTGGGTTGCTATTGCCTTCTCCCACACAGAAACACACATACACAAATGGACGTTTTTACTTTTGACCACCTTAAACGTTTGCCCATCCCATTCCAATTTTTGATTAAGTCGTTCAAATCTGTGACTATTTTCAATTGAATTTTTTGTCTTGTTATCACATTTTGAATTCTCTATGTATTCTAAATAAATATGTATGTGACAAAGACATTTTTGTATATACTTTCTCCCAATATATAGTTATATTTTCTTTTACTTAATAGTGTTTTTTTTTAATGAAAATGTTTTAACTTTTTAGAAAGTCAATTTATTTATTTTATTTTATTTTTTTTTAGAGCTTGTCCTACTGATGTCTATTTACTAAATCTTTGTTAAACTTAAGGTCATCACAATTTTATACTAGAAAACCTTTTTAGATTTTCTCTTAAAATGTTATTTTCGGAAGTACAGTTTAACTCTTAAATGTAGATTTATTATCCATTTTGAATTAGTATTTTATGCTGTGTGAAGAAATGATTGACTTCATTTTCTGTCTGTGACTATGCAATGGTTCTCACAACATTGTTCAAAAAGATCTATTTCTCCTTGAGTTACACTGATACATTTTTCAAAAACAAATTTTCCATATAAGTTTGAGCCTATTTGGGGGCTCTTTTATGCTTTTCCAATGATAGTTCTGATTATCTTTATACCAATAACAAAATGTCTTCATTGCTGTAGCTTATAAATCTTGATATAGGAAAGTAATTTTTTTCATTTGAATGTAGTGAAGTTCACTCAGTCATGTCTGACTCTGCAACTCCATGGGCTATGCAGTCCATGGAATTCTCCAGGCCAGAATACTGGAGTCAGTAGCCTTTCCCTTCTGTAGGCGATCTTCCCAACCCAGGGATCAAACCCAGGTCTCCTGCATTTCAGGCAAGTTCTTTACCAACTGAACTATGAGGGAAGCCCCATAAGGAAGTATCAGTTCAGTTCAGTTCAGTCACTCAGTCTTGTCTGACTCTTTGCAAACTCAGGAATCGCAGCACGCTAGGCCTCCCTGTCCATCACCAACTCCTGGAGTTCACTCAGACTAGTGTCCATCGAGTCAGTGATGTCATCCAGCCATCTCATCCTCTGTCGTCCCTTCTTCTCCTGCCCCCAATCACTCCCAGCATCAGGATCGTTTTCAATGAGTCAACACTTCGCCTAAGGTGGCCAAAGTACTGGAGTTTCAGCGTTAGCATCATTCCTTCCAAAGAAATCCCAGAGTTGATCTCCTTCAGAATGGACCGGTTGGAACTCCTTGCAGTCCAAGGGTCTCTCAAAAGTCCTCTCCACATCACAGTTCAAAAGCATGAATTCTTCGGCACACAGCCTTCCTCACAGTCCAACTCTCACATCCATACATGACTACTGGAAAAACAGCCTTGACTAAATGGACCTTAGTCGGCAAAGTAATGTCTCTGCTTTTGAATATGCTCTCTAGGTTGGTCATAACTTTTCTTCCAAGGAGTAAGCGTCTTTTAATTTCATGGCTGCTGTCACCATCTGCAGTGATTTTGGAGCCCCCAAGAATAAAACCTGACGCTGTTTCCACTGTTTCCCCATCTATTGCCCATGAAGTGATGGGACCGGATGCCATGATCTTCCTTTTCTGAATGTTGAGCTTTAAGCCAACTTTTTCACTCTCCTCTTTCACTTTCATCAAGAGGCTTTTTAGCTCCTCTTCACTTTCTGCCATAAGGGTGGTGTCATCTGCATATCTGAGGTTATCTATATTTCTCCCGGCAATCTTGATTCCAGCTTGTGTTTCCTCCAGCCCAGGGTTTCTCATGATGTACTCTGCATAGGAGTTAAATAAGCAGGGAGAAAATATACAGCCTTGATGTACTCCTTTTCCTATTTGGAACCAGTCTGTTGTTCCATGTCCAGTTCTAACTGTTGCTCCCTGGCCTCCATACAGATTTCTCAAGAGGCAGGTCAGGTGGTCTGGCATTCCCATCTCTTTCAGAATTTTCCACAGTTGATTGTGATCCACACAGTCAAAGGCTTTGGCATAGTCAATAAAGCAGAAAGAGAGGTTTTTCTGGAACTCTCTTGCTTTTTCCATGATCCAGCAGATGTTGGCAATTTGATCTCTGGTTCCTCTGCCTTTTCTAAAACCAGCTTGAACATCTGGAAGTTCATGGTTCACATATTGCTGAAGCCTGGTTTGGAGAATTTTGAGCATTACTTTACCAGCGTGTGAGATGAGTGCAATTGTGCAGTAGTTTGAGCATTCTTTGGCATTGCCTTTCTTTTGGATTGGAATGAAAACTGACCTTTTCCAGTCCTGTGGCCACTGCTGAGTTTTCCAAATTTGCTCGCATATTGAGTGCAGCACTGGTCTCCCAAATTTGTTCTCCTTTAAGTTCCTCTTGAAGATTCTCTTTCGTATTTCCATACAAATTTTAGAATCAATTTAGCTGTCAGTTCCTATGAAGGCTTCTAAGGTTTTGTTGAGATTGCATTGACTCTATAAATCAGTTTGCATAGAATTGATGTACCGTGATCAGATAACATACTTTGTATTACTTGAATTCTTTTAGATATATTGGAATATTTTGTGGCCCAAAATATAGTCTATCTTGGAAAATGTTTTCTATGAAGAGAATGAAGAGAATATGTATCTTGATGCTGTTAAGTGGAGAGTTCTATAAATGTCATAATTGGATTTGTTGTTAGCATTATTTAGGTAAGCAGTATCCTGATTTTCTGTCTACTTGAAATATTAATTACTGAGAGAAGAATGTAAAAGTCTCAAACTATAAGTGGAGATTTATTTATACAGACTTTCAGTTCTATCAAATTTTACTTCACGTATTTTTAAGCTCTGTTCATAGGGACCCAAGTAATTAGAATTGTCATCTTCTTGATGACATCATGTTTCTTTATCATTATGAGAACTCTATCTCTAGTATTATTCGTTTCTTTGAAATCTGCTTTGTCTGACATTAGTATAAGCAACTGAGCTTTCTTTTGATTTGTATTAGTGTGGTATACTATTTTAAGCCAGATTTTTAATTTATTTCTGTGTTGTTTTTTTTTAATTTAAAGTAGTTTTCTTTTGCCAGTAGATAGTTGGGACTTGCACTTTATTCAATATCATAATCTCTGCCTTATCATATAGTGTTTAAATAGCTTACATTTAATATGGTTATTAATCATCTTGGGTTTAAATCTGCCATGTTGTTGTTTGTTCTTATTGATATAATCTATTCTTTCTTTGCTTCAGTTTTCTCCTTTTGCTTTGCCTTCTTCTCTGAATATTCTTGCTGCCTGAACTTGATCATTACATGGTCTGAGTTCTGCTGCCAAAATATTTTTGCAGTGTTCTTGAATGCACTTTTCCTGCAAGTTGCTACTGAAACAAAAAGGGTGGAGATCAGGAAAGTTATGAAACATACAATTTATGTGACTCTGTGCTACCTTGGCAATCAATGTTATTATGATAGAGTTATGTCCAAAACTTGCTTTTGTCAAAAAGTATATGAGATAATAAATAAGAATGTTTTAGGTCTACTGATAGCACTATGATAATTTTAAAAACTTACCTAATCATTTGATTAGTCATCTTCCCTAGGTCACATATCTGGTAAATGATATTGCAACCACTCCATTAAAAATAAAGTTTGATAAATATAACACTGCCTCTCCTTATCTCTTCCCCTATTTGCCAAGAATTCCATTTCTAGGACTATTGTTTTTAGTAGTTGATATATTTGGTCACTCCCTCATGTCATAATATGGAAAACCTGAGACCTCAACACTTTAAGTGAGTTTCTTTAAACCTGATCAGAAATACTGAAGTTAGATTTAGGCATTCTGGTCAGCCCACCAAAAACTGAATGAAGGTTCAGTGTGCTTACTAGCTATTGAGTGGGCTTCCCACAGCTTCATGAATGTTAGCAGAAGTGTGGGGACTCCTGGGTTGGAGAAAAAGGAAAGCTTATTAGTCATAGCACTAGAAGTCAAAGCTGAGCTTTTTTTTTTTTTTTTTTTTTTTTTTTGCTTATTCCCTGAGTTCTGGTTTCCATAGGGTGACATAAAGAGGATCAGATGGCACCTGCTTCTTCAGTACATTTTGTTATAAGAGAGAAGCCTAGAGTTTAGGGGAGCCAGAGACAAATATTTCATAATGAGAAGCCAACCTGCCTTATTTTCTGAGAAGGAGATATCTTTGTTATACTGGACATTAAATAAACTTCTTATTTACACCACAGGAAGATACTCTCTCTAATTTTGGGGTTGTTTGCTATGTATACATCCTTGAAAAGATTTTCTCATGTGTATAGAATCAATATATTTACTCAAGAGAGGTCTTAAAACACAACAGATCTGTAGAGTTGTCTCCTAACCCAGTCCAGAGCTCTTCTCACTATAATTCTAAAAATTTTGTCTTCTACCACCTAACTTCTTGCTAGAGGCATTACACTTTTTTTTTGTAATTTTCAAATAAAATTTTGTGTATTTTCTTTGTATAACATAATTGATACAAGACAGGCACTGATGATTATGCCCATTTTGCAGGTGAGAGAAATGTGGCAAGTTGATATGTATATACATATGCATAAGCATATGTGTATATATATATATATATATATATATATATATATATATATATATATAAAACTTCCCAAGATCTAATAAATATCTGACAGTGAAAATATATCCAGGGTTTTCTGGCTACTAATTTGCTCTTCATATTCCTGGCTATTTTTATATAGAGAACAAGTAACTATCTCATTCCTGGGTTCTTCATAGTAATGATCTGAAATGAGACAGAATGGAAGAGATCTCTTAATAGACTCACTACTGAGTATAAATTAGATATTTCTAGACTAGGAAACATGATGCAAGTATATCTATGTACAGCAGAATAATCCAAACCAGGAAACTTTTTAACGAAAGAGCTGGATAGAACCCAATTTAAAAGGCAGTCACACAGAGCCAGATAATAGAAATAGTGATTACTGCTGCAAATATAGGTTGCTTTCTATCTATGAGCAGTTTTTAGAACACTGAATTAATAACCATTTCAGATACACACCTCCACACTTGTAATGACCATTGCTACTAGTACCATCTTCACACAAGAAGCAAAAATACAAATTCATTAAAAAGTTAACTTAAGCCATAACAAAAGTGAGACTGCAGTTCAGAAGTAAGAAGTTCAGCTGGTGCATTTGCACAGACTATTTTATTTGCATAAAGGGAAGTGAAAACCTTGTCTGCCTATTGCTCCCATCACACACACACACACACACACACACACACACACACACACACACACACACGTGCACACAAATATGCAATCTTTGAAAGTCCATCAGTCCTAAGGAAAATTATGACTTCTCTTAAAGGGAGAAGATTAGAGTATCCGAGTATAGTAGCAAGTAGTAGGTTACATTGTTTAATGCAAGTATCTAATTGAGGAGGGATACAAGCTAGTGATTTATTTTACCCAGATATAGAGGTGTTGTCCAGAAAGGGATGCTTTAGGAAAACATGTTGGCCATAGTCCTAGGAATAAAAAGCAAATTACTAATCTTCCAATTCCATTGCCCAAGTGCATTCTTCTAGTAGTAAGAAGGGGAACTTCACAATATTAATCTGGAGAATGTAGGTCAGTTAGAATATTACTATACCCACAATTATAAGGAAAGTAGCAGTAGTAGATTTTAAAAATTCAAAGAGTTTTCTTATACATCTACTAATAATGGCTCCAAAATGCTGTTAGTAACAGATTTAAAGAGACATTTTTTGTGGTGATTAAACCCAGTAGGCTTACTTGTTTTATAAATAATATCTTGCCAAAGAGTCAGACATGACTGACTGACTGAACTGAGACATAATCATAATAATGCTCACTGTCAAAAGCATAAAAGTTTTGAGATTTTGCTCTGCTTGTAAGCTAAGTGATTATTCTGTCATAGTGTCATGAATCCTGGTAGAAGACATGAGACTCTTTGGTTTGAATTCAAGAATGGTTCGTTACTCATGGTAATAGCAGCTGGATTATCAATATTTTTATGCTGGTTCTCTAAGTCCCAATTCTCACATAGCAATGCAAAACTGTCCTAATGACCCTTATACACAGTATGTTGTACTCTGGGAGAGGATCCCTGCTTTTAGGTAACCTAAATCTTTTATAATAGGCTATAAACATACTTGCTTCTTTTGTTCTGAAAGAAGACATTATCTTTATTATATGGGATAGTAAGTTTTACTATCTCTTGCTCTGGAGAAAGGAACTATATCTTCCAGAACTCCTCTACATAAATAGCCTTGAAACATAATTCAGAACAAGGGATGCTGCCTTATTTGCAAGATAAACAAGAACTGGGAGACCCATGGAAAACTGTCTCCTAAAGTGTATACTTCATAGATTTCTGAGGATTGAGTTTGCATGTGTATGTGTATGTTTTAAGATTTCATATATATTAAACATACAATAGTATTATAATTATTATTATTTTCAAGTTTATTCCATAGATATTAGAAAACTAAGATCATGGCATCTGGTCCCATCACTTCATGGGAAATAGATGGGGAAACAGTGGAAACAGTGTCAGACTTTATTCTGGGGGGCGGGGCTCCAAAATCACTGCAGATGATGATTGCAGCCATGGAATTAAAAGACACTTACTCCTTGGAAGGAAAGTTATGACCAACCTAGATAGCATATTCAAAAGCAGAGACATTACTTTGCCAACAAAGGTCCCTCTAGTCAAGGCTATGGTTTTTCCAGTGATCATGTATGGATGTCAGAGAAAGCTGAGTGACGAAAATTGGCAGAAGACTCTTGCAAGTCCATTGGACTGCAAGGAGATCCAACCAGTCCATTCTGAAGGAGATTAGCCCTGGGATTTCTTTGGAAGGACTGATGCTAAAGCTGAAACTCCAATACTTTGGCCACCTCATGTGAAGAATTGACTCACTGGAAAAGACTCTGATGCTGGGAGAGATCAGGGGCAGGAGGGAAAGGGGACGACAGAGGATGAGATGGCTGGATGGCATCACTGACTCGATGGATGTGAGTTTGAGTGAACTCTGGGAGTTGGTGATGGACAGGGAAGCCTGGCATGCTGCAGTTCATGGGGTCACAAAAAGTAGGACCCTACTGAGTGACTGAAATGAACTGAACTGAATTCTGAATTTCTCTATAATACAGAGCAATCTGATGGGTATTTAAGATAAAATATAAAAATTTCACTCAAAATTGTAAACTCAGGTTTCATTCAAATAACTGCATACACAAAAAAATTAGAATTCATTGGTATATATTTCAAGTGTGATGCCTAGTTTTGTTGGCCTATGCATAAATCTTTCCTTAAGATTTGCTTAAGGAAAATATATTTAATTTGAGATCTGAAACATGAAAAGAACTAGGCAGATGATTTAGGGAATGGGGAATGCTATAAATACAGAAATCAAAAGTTTCTAAAGTTGGAAGAAACATAGGAAGCTTGAAAAATAAAAGCAGACGAGTATAGCTTCAGTGTGCTGCTGCTGCTGCTAAGTTGCTTCAATCATGTCCGACTCTGTGCGACCCCGTTGACGGCAGCCAACCAGGCTCCCCCGTCCCTGGGATTCTCCAGGCAAGAACACTGGAGCAGGTTGCCGTTTCCTTCTCCAATGTATGAAAGTGAAAAGTGAAAGTGAAGTTGCTCAGCCATGTCCAACTCCTAGTGACATCATGGACAGCAGCCTACGAGGCTCCTCCGTCCATGGGATTTTCCAGGCAAGAGTACTGGAGTGGGGTGCCATTGCCTTCTCCGAACTTCAGTGTAGGAACATGTAAAAGAGAGGTAGATTATAAGGCAAGGCCTTTTTGATCATTCTAGTATTTTGGTATTGATTCTGTGGGCACTGGAGTGATATAAGCAAGAAAAGGCTCAATTTTTGTCCCATGTCAAATAACTAGGATTGCAACTCAGCAAACTGTATTCAATCAATCAGTGTTCTCTATTCTCCATAGAAAACTGAGTGTATAACAAGCACTGACAATTGAAGTAACTATGTTCTCCATGAATAATTTTAGCACAATTTTAAGACAGATGTAAAACCAAGAAAATTGGGGAGAAGAAAACTGTAAAGTTCTGATTATTTCCTGTGACTTTATATGAATTTTGTCATAAAAAATGGAAGTTATGTTTTCTACTTGGAAATTCTAAAATATTTGCAAGGAAAAAGGTGAAGACTTTATTTTGTGGAGGAAAATGAGTTTTATCAACTGAGTTTCCCTTTTAAAACTTTAGCTGAGCAGTTAAAGAACCATATAAATTGCAAGTAGCCTAGCTGAGCAGATCATTATTAGAGTTAGGGCTTTGAAACATTTGCTGGCTAGAGTAACTGTCGAACAGTCTGAATTTTGAATTTGTTTCAAAGTCTCTAGAAGTCAAGGGAATTTTATTATTTAAATTTAGGTCCACACTGCCCTCTACCCTACCCCCATTCCCTAAAATTTAAAACCCTATAGTAACAGTTAGCAGGGAGTATAGAAGAGGAATACATAATTTAATTAAGTAATTGTGTTTATAATAATTTGAATGTAAAGAATGTAATCGCCTCAAGGTAAAATCTGGAACTTTGTGGGTGTTATGTAACATTTTAAGAATTAGGTTAACATAATCTTAATTCACAGAAACATAATTAAAAAATAAACTTTGTTCATACTTTAATTATTTAACCAGCTATAACAAGAACCCCATGACTACTGGTCAACTCTTTTCTGTATACTCCTGCCACCATAACCAAAACTGATATGAAGATGAAAGAAAGATAAGCAATAAGAGAAAACCATGATATAAAAAACTTTTCCAACTTCATCCACATTTAAAATGTATTATGCATATCAGTATTGCCCATGATGGTCTTGTAAAGGTTCTCTGTAGAATGACAACAAACTTTACAAGGTACAGATACAGTTTCCTGAATGATATCCTGTGATTTTTTTATGCTCAAAGTTTTCAAGTTTTAAATCGATGTCTCTGATACTTTCTTCAGCACAATGAAGCTATCTGTACTGTTTTCATCTGGAAAGTGAAAAGACTAAACTCCCTTTCCTTTAGAGTGCATAGTGCAATGTTTAAAAGCATGAATATATGGACTGTGCCCCTTAGTATATTTATTAAGAGAAAATTACTGGTATGGACCACAGAGAAATCATGGTTTGTTATGCATTCTCATTCAGGTAACCTAATTTTCCACAAGTATCTCCTAAAATCTTAAGCTACTAGAGAGTTCCCTAAGCTAGTTTTCATTGTGATGTTTCTATTTGTATTCTCCATCCATATTTTGTTGAAAGGGCCAACAAGAGCTTAGAATGTATAGAACACAAGAAGAAGTAAATATCCTCAGAATTTATGTATATCATGACCAAAATTATTAATACTTTACTGTATAGTTGAAAGTTGGTAAGAAAGTATATCTTAGAAATTCTTAATACAAAGCCAAAATTAAAAAAAAAAAGATTACTATGGAAGGTGATGGATTTATTAACTACACATATTGTGGTAATCATTTTACCATATATACATATATAAAATCACTCATTTCATACCTTAAACTTCTATAGTTGTATGTCAGTTGTATCTCAATAAAACTGGAAGAACAAAAAATGAAAACAAAACAGCCCCATGCAGAATGCTAACCAACACATATGGGAAGCAGTTTTTCTTATACTTTTCTATTGGGTTTAACCAGCAGAGAATTAGATGTCAAATTCTGCATTTAAAAAACTAAATTTTTGTAGACAAGAAGATTACACACCTACCAGTTTAAAAAAAAAAGGAAATGCTAAAAAAAACAAGCTGATCATATAGAAAACATTCAAATATTTCATAGTTTATGTTAAGACACTGATATTGATATGCATATGAATTACGGGTATATCATTATATGTATATAGAAACATATATGTATTTTTATGTGTGGTCTTTGGGGCTTCCTAAGTGACACAAGTGGTAAATCTGCCTATAAATACAGGAGATGCAGGAGACAAGGATTCCATCCCTGGATTGTGAAGATTCCCTGGAGTAAGAAATGGCAATCGACTCCAGTATTCTTGCCTGGAAAATCCCATGGACAGAGGAGCCTGGTGGGCTACAACTAAGTGACTGAGCACATACAATGTGATTCATACAGTGTATGTGTATTTAACTACTCTGTCTATGCAAATTACAAATAAGATTCAGTTCAGTTCAGTTGCTCAGTTGTGTCTGACATTTGCAACCCCATGGACTACAGCACACCAGACTTCCCTATCCATCACCAACTCTCGGAGCTTACTCAAACTCATGTCCACTGAATTGGTAATTCTATCCAACCATTTCATCCTCTGTTGTCCTTTTCTCCTCCTGCCTTCAATCTTTCCCAGAATCAGGGTCTTTTCAAATGAGTCAGTTCTTCTCAGCAGGTGACCAAAATATTGGAGTTTCAGTTTCAGCATCAGTCCTTCCAATGAATATTCAGGACAGATGTCTTTTAGGATTGACTGGTTGGATCTCCTTCCAGTCCAAGGTACTCTCAATAGTCTTCTCCAATACCACAGTTCAAAAGAATCTTTTTCGGTGCTCTGCTTTCTTTATAGTCCAATTCTCACATCAATAAATGACTACTGTAAAAATTATAGCTTTGACTAGACAGACTTCTCTTGGTAAAGTAATATCTCTGCTTTTTAATATGCTATCTAGATTGGTCACAGTTTTTCTTCCAAGGAGTAAGTATCTTTTAATTTCATGGTTGCAGTCACCATCTGCAGTGATTTTGGAGCCCCCAAAATAAAGTTTCTCACTGTTTCCAGTATTTCCCCATCTATGTGCCATGAAGTGATGGGACCACATGCTATAATCTTAGTTTTCTGAATGTTGAGTTTTAAGCCAACTTTTTCACTCTCCTGTTTCACTTTCGACAAGAAGTTCTTTAGGGCTTTCCTTGTGGCTCAGCTGGTTAAGAATTCGCCCGGAATGCAGGAAACCTGGGTTTGATCCCTGCAGTAGGAAGATCACCTGGAGAAGGGAAACACTACACATTCTAGAATTCTGGCCTGGAGAATTCCATGGACTATAGTCCATGGGGTGGCAAATAGTCGAACACAACTGAGTGACTTTCACTTTCACTTTAGTTCTCCACTTTCTGCCATGACGATGGTGTCATCTGCATATCTGAGGTTACTGACATTTCTCCTGGCAATGTTAATTCCAGCTTGTGCTTCATCCAGCCCAGCATTTCACATGATGTATTCTGCAAATAAGTTAAATAAGCAAGGTAACAATAACAAAGCCTTGATGTAAACCTTTCTCAATTTGGAACCATTCTGGTTCCATGATTATGCCTCAGTTCAGTTCAGTTCAATCACTCAGTCGTGTCCAACTCTTTGCGACCCCATGAATTGCAGCATGCCAGGCCTCCCTGTCCAACACCAACTCCAGGAGTTCACCCAAAATCATGTCCACTGAGTTGGTGATGCCTTCCAGCCATCTCATCCTCTGTCGTTCCCTTCTCCTCCCGCCCCCAATCCCTCCCAGCATCAGGGTCTTTTCCAATGAGTCAACTCTGCATGAGGTGGCCAAAGTACTGGAGTTTCAGCTTTAGCATCATTCCTTCCAAAGAACACCCAGGACAGATCTTCTATAGGATGGACTGGTTGGATCTCCTTGAAGCCCAAGGGACTCGCAAGAGTCTTCTCCAACACCACAGTTCAAAAGCATCAATTCTTCAGTGCTCAGCTTTCCTCACAGTCCAAATTTCAAATCCATATATGA
Organism: Ovis canadensis; assembly: GCF_042477335.2. Taxonomy (NCBI): domain Eukaryota; kingdom Metazoa; phylum Chordata; class Mammalia; order Artiodactyla; family Bovidae; genus Ovis; species Ovis canadensis. The sequence goes on from NC_091250.1 coordinate 69,331,936, forward strand.
CCACAGGAAAAACCATAGCCTTGACTAGATGGACCTCTGTTTGCAAAGTAGTGTCTCTGCTTTTGAATCTGCTATCTAGGTTGGTCATAATTTTCCTTCCAAGGAGTAAGTGTCTTTTAATTTCATGGCTGCAGTCACCATCTGCAGTGATTTTGAAGCGCCAAAAAATAAAGTCTGGCACTGTTTCCACTGTTTCCCCATCTATTTCCCATGAAGTGATGGGACCGGATGCCATGATCTTTGTTTTCTGAATGTTGAACTTTAAGCCAACTTGTTCACTCTCCACTTTGACTTTCATCAAGAAGCTTTTTAGTTCCTCTTCACTTTCTGCCATAAGGCTGGTGTCATCTGCATACCTGAGGTTATTGATATTTCTCCCGGCAATCTTGATTCCAGCTTGTGCTTCTTCCAGCCCAGCGTTTCTCATGATGTACTCTGCATAGAAGTTAAATAAGCAGGGTGACAATATACAGCTTTGACGTACTCCTTTTCCTATCTGGAACCAGTCTGTTGTTCCATGTCCTGTTCTAACTGTTGCTTCCTGACCTGCATACAGATTTTTCAAGAGGCAGGTCAGGTGGTCTGATATTCCCATCTCTTTCAGAATTGTCCACAGTTTGTGATCCACACAGTCAAAGCTTTGGCATAGTCAATAAAGCAGAAATAGATATTTTTCTGGAACTGTCTTGCTTTTTCCATGATCCAGTGGATGTTGGCAATTTGATCTCTGGTTTCCTCTGCCTTTTCTAAAACCAGCTTGAACATCTGGAAGTTCATGGTTCATGTATTGCTGAAGCCTGGCTGGGAGAATTTTGAGCATTACTTTACTAGTGTGTGAGATGAGTTCAGTTGTGCGGTAGTTTGAGCATTCTTTGGCATTGCCTTTCTTTTGGATTGGAATGAAAACTGATATTTTCCAGTCCTGTGGCCACTGCTGAGTTTTCCAAATTTGCTGGCATATTGAGTGCAGCACTTTCACAGCATCCTCTTTCAGGATTTGAAACAGCTCACCTGGAATTTCATCACCTCCACTAGCTTTGTTCATAGTGATGCTTTCTAAGGCCCACTTGACTTCACATTCCAGGATGTCTGGCTCTACGTGAGTGATCACATCATCATGATTATCTGGGTTGTGAAGCTCTTTTTTGTACAATTCTTCTGTGTATTCTTGCCACCTCTTCTTAATATCTTCTGCTTCTGTTAGGTCCGTACCATTTCTGTCCTTTATTGAGCCCATTTTTGCATGAAATATTCCCTTGGTATCTCTAATTTTCATGAAGAGATATCTAGTCTTTCCCATTATCTTGTTTTCCTCTATTTCTTTGCATTTATCACTGAGGAAGGTTTTCTTATCTCTCCTTGCTATTCTTTGGAACTCTGTATTCATATGCTTATATCTTTCCTTTTCTCCTTTGCTTTTTGGCTTCTCTTTTTTTACAGCTATTTGTAAGGCCTCCCCAGACAGCCATTTTGCTGTTTTGCATTTCTTTTCCATGGGAATAGATTTAAGGGACTAGATCTGATAGATAGAGTGCCTGATTATGCCTACTTGACAGCAAAATGATCTGAAGCACAGTGAGGTATCACGAAAAGACAATTTATCCTACATTGTGTCAGCTTCATTATATGTAATCAAAATGGCTAGGACTTAGATTTTTTATTTTTAGTTAACCCCATTATAGAGCCATGTTAAGTATTCTACACTAGAGTAACAATTTGTCTGAATATCCATTCATATTAGTATAGTCATCCCCCCATTATTAAGGTTAAGGTACCAAATTATTATTCAACTGGATCAGGGTATATGAAATATATTATCTAAATAATATATTTGATACTTGTTTTTATTTCTATGTAATAAATTATATATTATAAGTAAATTGAATATCATTGACTTTTATTGAGGGTTTTTTGTTCCAATACTTAGGAATTTTAATAAATATCATACTCCTAATTAAAGCAGTGGCTTTAATTGTTAAGTAATTTATTCATAAACTTCTCAGATAATTGCCATGCAAAAACCCATTATAAATGAATATTAATTAAGTAGTACTTTAACCACAAAATATAGAAGTATTTTGTTATCATAATAATTTTTATAAGATATTTTGTTACTGATTAAGCAGTGTATCATTGTTTGGGCGTACTGCTCAACTGTTGTTACAGATGAATCTAAATACCCAAGATAAATAAATAAATAAATAAAGATGGGTATATTATTGCAACACAGAGGCAGTAATTTCATCTAAATATACAGCTGACCCTTGAACACTGTTGAGATTGGGGCACCTACCCTGCTAAGTAGAATATTTGCATATAACTTTATACTTAGCCTTCCATATTTGATATTTTGCATCTGCATATTTAACCACTACAGATGGTGTAGTACATATTTACTGAAAAAAATCACATGTAAGTGGACTCATGCAATTCAAGCCTTCATTGTCCAAGGGTCAGCTGTATTTCATACTATTTTAGAAGTCTTCTAGATCATGAGCTCTGATTTTGAGTCTAGGATGGTCATTTTATGTCCCACAGAGAGTGGGACCTTACCATTTTGAGTCATAAGTGATGGGAAGAGGGCTGACAGAGGTTTACCAAATTATCTAGCTTGTGTAAATGCTTAACCACCTAGATATATAATAAATAAAAATATTTTGGCCTAGTAGAACATAGGAACATATTACAATCCTGTGAAAACCACTTGAACCAGCAGATCACAGCAGGTTTTGATACTGGGTACCACGCAGTGGTCAGAATAGGACATTCTAGTCAATCTTGGCAAAGTTAATGCTAGCAGGAAAAAATGTAGCTATCTGCTTATATGTTATAACTGGTGTTTCAGTCTGGGTCCTTAAAGTTTTCATTATACAGCAGAAAATTTTTGTGCTGGTTGCCATTAAATACAATACAAATTCTGGCACACAATAGGAGCTAAATTAGTACTTTTGGAATTAATGAATACATAAATTAATACATAGATGTGTATGACTCTGTTGTCTTTTGAAACACCCAATAAAATGTGCTAAATGTTTTATATCACTTTATTACTTGACTATCTAATAAACATGAGCTTCCCAGCTGATGCTTGTGATAAAGAATCTGCCTGCCAATACAGGAGACTCAAGAGTTGTGTCTTTGACCTGTAGGTCAGGAAGATCCTCTTTAGCTGGGAAGGGTAACCACTCCAGTAATTTTGCCTAGAGAATTCCATAGACAGAGGAACCTGGCAGGCTATAGTTTATCGAGTCACAAAGATTTGGACACTACTGAGCGACTAAGTACATCTAATAAACATAATGGCAATAAAGTATTAAAGGATTAAGACAATAGGGCAAGCAAAATTTGATGAGTAAAAATTAAGTTGAGAATTCAAAGGATAGCTCATGACAACTGGATATCTTAATAGAGAGACATTAAAATGTTAGAGTAAAGGGTAAACACCTATAGACAAAATACCACAGCTTTCAACAACATCTTTAAAAATTGAACACATCTACAGATCTTCCTTGTAGCTCAAACAGTAAAGAATCTGCAGTGCAGGAGACCCAGGTTCGATCTCTGGGTTGGGATGATCCTCTGGAGAAGAGAATGGCAATCCACTCCATTCTCCACTGGAGAATGGACAGAGGAACCTGGCGGGCTATAGTCCCTGGGGTTGTGAAGATTCAGACACGACTGAGCAACCAACACTACTACTACTACAAAATCATGAAAACATTTTTTCATTATTTCTGATGTTCTACTTTGTTCCCATGTGAAGGAGGAGGGGGAATGGAGAGAGGGCAGATGAGTTGGGGAGTGGGGGTGGGGGTAGAGATCATGTTAGTTAGGGGAAACAAAGGCAAAAATAAGTCTCCAGTGTTTAGAAAATGGTGAATAAATAATTGCCTTTGCTGTATCTCATATAAAAACACAAAATAAAATCCTTATGTGAAAATTTTTATTTGTGTGTTTGTAGACTGAAATATAAATAGAAAAAATAACATGCATAAATTTCCAAATGTTCCCAGCATTTTCTGTAACATCATTGTCAGCAATATTTTAAATATTTATTCAGTACAATTATCTGGCAGTAAATTTTCCAACCAAATGATTTAGACTTGATCAGTGTACATATTCACACATATATACACGAGGAGATAAACAGATAAATAAATTCATAGTTATATAGATACAGAATTTTAAGTGTGTAATATTACCCAATGACTAAGAAAATCTTCTGGAATATTTTCCCATTAGAACAATTCTTCTAAGAAGCTTATTTAAATTCCCTAAACTTTACCATTACATCCTAACACAATTTTTAGGATTAATTAGTAGTTTTAATTTATAGTAAGTATATTTTAGAAGCAGAGACACATTATCTCAATTAAGATATGTTTAAAATAGAAATGTGTTTTTATATATATTAATATATTTTAGTCACTAGACTACAGTTTTCCTATTTCCTTCCCTCACTGCTTATCATGCATGCTCCAAGCATTCTAACATGATTTTATTGTCTCAGAAAGTAATAAAATTAGCCAATGCTGTAATTAAATTCTGCTTATAGAATTTCAACTTCCTCCTCATTACTTTACAGCAATGTTTTATTATCTCCTTTTCACTAACTTGAAAATGCATCTTTCACTGTAGGAATTCCAGAGCTTTGTTTGGACTTCATTTTTTGCTTGTTTTCTCATGCAGTCTTCCCTTGGTATCCATGGGCCATTTAGTTTCAGGAACCCTTATACATCACACTCAGCAGATGTCTAAGACTTTTACATAAAATGGCCTAGTACAGTCAGCTCCCTTTATTCGCAAATTCTGCATATCCACAACTATATTATATGTGTCTTTGTTTCCCTCTGTATTGGCTCCTTACTCAACAATGACTCATTTGTTCGAGTATCTTCTGTATTCAGAACAACACACTTTCTTCAGTCAAAACTCTTAATACCACTCAAGTTGTAATCTGACGTTTCCTTCTTGTGTCACCCCGTCATTTCCCTGTCACATTTTTCAAGGGAAACCTATATTTGTCTCTGTAACCTCACTGTAGACTTATTCTAAATATTTTGCAATGAGAATTTTTTTTCTTTCACTTCAATAAAGTTGTTTTATCAAAATTTCCAATGGCTGATAAATATCTTTTTCACCCCCATTTCTTAAACTTGCCAGATCTCTCTCTGTATGATTTCAATTTAGTGATGAGCTATCACCTTCCTCTCAACCTTTTTCTTTGAAACTTTAGTTCAACTGACAGTTAATATTATTATTTGATTATTCTTTTTTTATTTGATTATTCTTTATTCAATGTTTTGCAAATTCTTATTTTTTGTTTCTGCCATCTACATGTGTGTAATCTTAAGTCTATTCTTGGTTATGGTTCATTAACTTTCTATAGTTTATTCCTTGGTTATCTAATCTACTCTACCACCTTCAACTAACAGTTTTACATGGGTAGATGAAAAATATTTTCCTTGATCTGCCTTTTTTTGTTTCTATATATATATAACTTTAGCCATTTTCCCCCCTTTTATGCAATAATCTCAAATGAATTTGTCAAATTTCCAAAACCAAAGTATATTTGTTTTTACACAATGAGGTACCACTTCACACCAGTCAGAATGTCTGCGATCCAAAAATCTGCAAGCAATAAATGCTGGAGAGGGTGTGGAGAAAAGGGAACCCTCCTACACTGTTGGTGGGAATGCAAACTAGTACAGCCACTATGGAGAACAGTGTGGAGATTCCTTAAAAAATTGCAAATAGAACTACCTTATAAGCCAGCAATCCCACTGCTGGGCATACACACCAAGGAAACCAGAATGGAAAGAGACACATGTACCCCAATGTTTATCGCAGCACTGTTTATAATAGCCAGGACATGGAAACAACCTAGATGTCCATCAGCAGATGAATGGATAAGAAAGCTGTGGTACATATACACAATGGAGTATTACTCAGCCGTTAAAAAGAATTCATTTGAATCAGTTCTGATGAGATGGATGAAACTGGAGCCGGTTATACAGAGTGAAGTAAGCCAGAAAGAACAACACCAATACAGTATACTAACACATATATATGGAATTTAGGAAGATGGCAATGACGACCCTGTATGCAAGACAGGAAAAAAGACACAGATGTGTATAACGGACTTTTGGACTCAGAGGGAGAGGGAGAGGGTGGGATGTTTTGGGAGAATGGGAATTCTAACATGTATACTATCATGTAAGAATTGAATCGCCAGTCTATATCCGACGCAGGATGCAGCATGCTTGCGGCTGGTGCATGGGGATGACCCAGAGAGATGTTATGGGGAGGGAGGTGGGAGGGGGGTTCATGTTTGGGAACGCATGTAAGAATGAAAGATTTTAAAATTTAAAAAATAAAAAACTGAAAAAAAAAAGAAACTGAAACTGAAAAAAAAAAAAAAGGATGAAAGATGGCAATGCATGTGTGCATGTTTGTGTGTGTGTGTGTGTGAATCAGATGTTAAAAAAAAAAAAAATCAGGCCTTGGGAACTAAAAGGATCTGTTGAGTTCTGTCCCAAGCCACAGGTGTGAGGCCTTGTAAAAAACAAAACAAAACAAAACAAAACAAAAAACACCAAAGTATATTTGTTTTTGGACAAATCAAGTACATTCACCTGGTTTAAAATTGTATAATCACGTTTAACACTTGTTATCCTTTGTTAGGATCTACTAATTGAGCTCTCATAGAATTTTCACTGACAGTTTTCTTTTGCTTTTCCTTGTAGTAGCCTGAGCATAGGTTCTTATTACTGTACTTAAACTGGAATCCACTTGACTATATTATGGTTAGTATTCTCATAGTCTCTTTTCCTATTCATTCTTTCTAGGAAACATTTAGTAGTCTTTGCAATTGTTTCCATCTTTCCCCTTGTGATTGCCTTGAAGTCAAGAATAATATCACTTTTTTGTGTTTCTCTCATAACTCTCATATATAACAATATATAATTTTATTGTTGCTGTCACTGAATAAAATAATTAGCCAATCAATTTCTGGACTCAAAGACCTCACAGAAATCCAGAAATATGTGGTTTTCCTGCTTCAAATCCTGCATAATACAGATTAATGTTAAGTGATACAGCTAGGAATTTAGGCTGTCCACAATCTGCAGTTCTTATTCATCTCATTCTCTCTCACTACTCCCTTATTTCAGTGAAAGCCTGATATTTGGCTGATATGTACATTTTCCTAAGCTTTCTTCCTAAGCCTGTGTATTGTAATACTCATACTTCTATGTTTCTCTTTAAAATTTTTCCTTGCAATTTTATGTCATACCTACTTTTAAGTTTAGTTCAAACACCACTTCCTTGTTGACCCCATTTCTAATCACTCACTTTGGCAGAGATATTTCTTTTGATACTCTTAAAGAGGATAAGACTTCTAGCTCTTACCTACACTTGTAACATATAACCTTATTTTAAATTATTTATATACTTATATAAAGGTTGGATGGTTGAATGGCATCACCGACTCAATGGACATGAGCTTGGGTAAACTCTGGGAGTCAGTGATGGACAGGGAGGCCTGCCGTGCTGCAGTCCATGGGGTTACTAAGAGATGGACATGACTGAGCAACTGAACTGAACTGAACTGATTCATTGGAAGGACTAATATTGAAGCTAAAGCTCCAATACTTTGGCTAGCTGATGCAAACAGCTGACTCATTGGAAAAGACCCTGATGCTGGGAAAGATTAAGGGCAGGAGGAGAAGAGGGCAACAGAGGATGAGACAGTTGGATGGCATCACCGACTCAATGCACATGAGTTTGATCAAACTCTGGGAGATAGTAGTGAAGGACAGGGAAGTCTGGAGTGCTGCAGTCCACGGAGTTGCAAGGAGTTGGATACAACTTAGTGACTGAACAACAACAACAATACTTACATAATTATATACTTATACTCAAGTCACCAACTCAATGGACATGAGCAAAATCTGGAGATAGTGAAAGACAGGAAGCCTGATGTGCTATAGTTCATGGGGTCACAAAGATCTGGACACATCTTAGTGACTGAACAACCTACTTATCTCTACCATAGGTCACAAGTGATGAATGAATGAGTGAGAGTGAGGTTTATTAAAAATGAAACTGCATATAACTGAAGAAAACAGCAAATGATCTATGTTGATAGAAAATTAGTTGCATATTTTTAAAATGTTTTTTATTAAAGGTCTCAAAACTTTTCTAGTGTTAAAGAAGAGCATGTTATTCATTGTATACATAATATCATATAAGATATACTAGTGTGATGAGCCCTAGTAGACTCTTATTCCAAGCTGTAATGTTAACATAATAGGAATAACCTTGTGCTAAAAACCCACAAACTAAGTTTCAATGACATATTCATAGTGCTGTCTATTATTTGGAAAACCTGGGAAACTGAAAGAATGATTTGTAACTTTCTAGTTGCTACAACTCTAGGAATAAAAGAAAAGGATGTTCCACTTTGATCATATGAGAGAAAAGATTCTCCTTTATGTAAGTGATCAGTACTCCAGAGGCCCCCTTCTGTGTTTCTGTGCATAGCACATTTATGTGTTAGCACTTTGGCATTAAAAGATGTTGGCATCTGTGTGTTACATGCAATTTTAACAAGCTGGTGTGAGGACCTCAAAGTCTTGCTCAACATCATCTACTTCAAGCCTTTTAGTAACTCGTCACTATAAATTCAAATTTCATCAGTGATTAAAAATAAAATACAAAAAAAAGCATACAACTCACCTTTCTCTTCTTACTATACTCTACTTTTTTACTTATCATTGATTTGTGAAAGTGAAAGTCACTCAGTTGTGTCTGACTTTTTGTGACTCCATGAACTATTCAGTCCATGTAATTCTCCAGGCCAGAATACTGGAGTAGGTTGCCTTTCCCTTCTCCAGGGGATCTTCCCAACCCAGGGATCAAACCCAGGTTTCCCACATTGCAGGCAGATTCTTTACCAACTGAGCTATCAGGTAAACTCTGTCATCCATTAAGATTGGCATAAGAGAAATGCTCTGAAAAGCTATTACCTTTTCAAAAATTTGTCTAAAATATCTTCAATTGATTTGAATGGTCTGAAATCACAATTATTGTCTTTATTTATGTTTCTTTGTCATAGTTATGAACTATATTTCTTTGGTGCATGCTAAGTCCTTTCAGTCATGTCCGACTATTTGCGACCCTATGGGCCATAGCGCACTAGGCTCTCCTGTCCATGGGATTCTCCAGGCAAGAATACTGGAGTGGATTACCATTTCCTCCTCCAGCAGATCCCCCCGACCCAGGGATGGAACTGATTTCTTACCTCTCCTGCATTGGCAGGCAGGTTCTTTACCACTAGTGCCACCTTTGGTAAAAGGCAGCTAATACATTTTCATTGTAATCCAGAGAGATTAGGACATGTATTGTTTCTGAAACATTGAAAAGATACAATTTTGCTATCTGTGAACACCTTACAGTGATCTCTGTTGCTATGACATAGGTGATTTGGAGCAAGGCCTAAGAAAATCTACTAACTCATTTCTCCTAAGGCCATCAAAATGCTTGTCAACAGGAAATGTTGAGACTTGATTAGACTAGTGTTACTATATTCCCATAACATTATTTTTCTGAGCCTCCTTTTCTTCATCTGCAAAAAAATAAAGCTAAAAATACCTACTCAAGAGAATTTTTTAAAGACTAAATGATGCACGATATGCAAAAGTATTCAGCCTGAAACAGTAATTCAAAAATGTTTATTCTCCTCTCCCTTTCTTCATATTTGTTCATGCATATGTGAATAAACCCTAGTCTAGAAACAATTTAAAAATTTTAAAGGTCCAATGCTAACTGGAGTAAGAATTTTATGCCAATTTACTTACAAACAGTTGTGAATAAACAGTAGATGAAAAAAATGAAAAATAATATTCTTTAATCTTTCAGTTCAGTTCAGTTGCTCAGTCTTGTCTGACTCTTTGTGATCCCATAAACTGCAGCACACCAGGCCTCCCTGTCCATCACCAATTCCTGGAGCCTACTCAAACTCATGTCCATTGAGTCAGTGATGCCATCCAACCATCTCATCCTCTGTCATCCCTTTCTCCTGCCCTCAATCTTTCCCATCAGCAGGGTCTTTTCAAATGAGTCAGCTATTTGCACCAGGTGGCCAAAGTATAGGAGTTTCAGATTCAACATCAGTCCTTCCAGTGAACACTCAGGACTGATCTCCTATAGGATGGACTGGATGGATCTCCTTGCAGTCCAAAAGACTCTCAAGAATCTTCTCCACACCACAGTTCAAAAGCAACAATTCTTCAGTGCTCAGTTTTCTTTATAGTCCAACTCTTACATCCATACATGACTACTGGAAAAACCATAGCCTTGACTAGACAGACCTTTGTTGGCAAAGTAATATCTCTGCTTTTTAATATGCTGTCTATGTTGGTCACAACTTTCCTTCCAAGGAGTGTCTTTTAATTTCATGGCAGCAATCACCTTCTGCGATGATTTTGGAGCCCAGAAAAATAAAGTCAGCCACTGTTTCCACTGTTTCCCCATCTATCTGCCATGAAGTGATGGGACCAGATGCCATGATCTTAGTTTTCTGAATACTGTGCTCTAACCCAACTTTTTCACTCTCTTCTTTCATTTTCATCAAGAAGCGTTTTTTCTCTTCTTCACTTTCTGCCATAAGAGTGGTGTTATCTGCATATCTGAGGTTATTGGTATTTCTCCCGGCAATCTTGATTTCAGCTTGTGCTTCCTCCAGCCCAGGGTTTCTCATGATGTACACTGCATAGAAGTTAAATAAGCAGGGTGACAATATACAGCCTTGACGTACTCCTTTTCCTATTTGGAACCAGTCTGTTGTTCCATGTCCAGTTCTAACTGTTGCTTCTTGACCTGCATAGAGGTTTCTCAAGAGGCAGGTCAGGTGGTCTGGTATTCCCATCTCTTTCAGAATTTTCCGCAGTTTATTGTGATCCACACAGTCAAAAGCTTTGGCATAGTCAATAAAGCAGAAATAGATGTTTTTCTGGAACTCTCTTGCTTTTTCAATGATCCAGTGGATGTTGGCAATTTGATCTCTGGTTTCCTCTGCCTTTTCTAAAACCAGTTTCAACACCTGGAAGTTCATGGTTCATGTATTGCTAAAGTCTGGCTTGGAGAATTTGAGCATTACTTTACTAATGTGTGAGATGAGTGCAACTGTACAATAGTTTGAGCATTCTTTGGCATTGCCTTTCTTAGGGATTGTAATTAAAACTGACCTTTTCCAGTCCTGTGGCCACTGCTGAGTTTTCCAAATTTGCTGGCATATTGAGTGCAGCACTTTCACAGCATCATCTTTCAGGATTTGAAATAGCTCAACTGGAATTCCATCATCTCCACTAGCTTTGTTTGTAGTGATGCTTCCCTAAGGCCCACTTGACTTCACATTCCAGGATGTCTGGCTCTAAGTGAGTCATCACACCATCAGGATTATCTGGGTTGTGAAGATCTTTTTTTGTACAATTCTTCTGTGTATTCTTGCCACCTCTTCCTAGAGCTGACTCTAAGAGAAGAGCTGATTCATTTGAAAAGACCCTGATGCTGGGAAAGTTTGAGGGCAGGAGGAGAAGGGAATGACAGAGGATGAGATGATTGGATGGCATCACCGACTCAATGGACTTGAGTTTCGGTAAACTCTGGGAGTTGGTGATGGACAGGGATGCCTGGCGTGCTGTGATTCATGGGGTCACAAAGAGTCAGACATGACTAAGCAACTAAACTGAGCTGATCTGCTTGATAGGAAGTTTTCAGTTAAGCACATAAAGCAGAATGAAGACTATTTAAAAAGAAAAAAAAGAAAGATAAGCCATTGCAAATATCTCTGAACAAGAAAGAGTGTGATGCAAATGAGTATGATGAAATCAAGGACACTGAGAAGGTCAGTGTGTCATTCAGAGCAATATTGATAAGGACATGTCAAGATATAAGCTCATGGAGGTATGCGTATACCAGTTCATGGATAGCTTTATAAATCAAGTTCAACAGTTTGAATTTTACGAGAAGTTATTGGAAATGTCAAAGCATAAAGCACATGACTTGTTTTCCATTTTCAATCACTGTGACGGCTATTTTGGCAGCTGGTTTCAATAGGGCAGGGGTAAGAAATGGGACATAATTGAAAATTTGAATTATTTCAGTCAGGTGTGTAGATGACCTGGAGGGAAGTTGTGAATAATTTAAATTTCTTTCCTATGTGTCCAAGTAAATATGTCCTCCAGAGCTCTGGACCGATTACTTTTTTTCTCTTAGCTGAAGTGACCCCAGGGAACCTTTTCAGGGGCAGTTTAGTCTGCTTCATTTAAAGTTGTCTGATTAGTTCTTGAGGTCAAATTTAGTCTTTAGAAAACAAGGTTAGATTCACAATTTATGGGCAAAATCGGTTTGTTTATCTTATCTTCATTACTGTAAAGTAGCATTTCCATAGGTGCTGTGGCCACCATAAAGTTTTATTACAACCTGCTCTTCATCTACCATGAAGCCTGGTGATATACTTTAGCATTCCCCTTAGAACTAGTTGGCAAGCTTGGTTGTCCCTAAATATTTTTACTTCTGATAGATAACTGATTTTTTGGGTAAAATTAAATAATTTCTGATTTTCTCATTATTCAAAAGATTCCATGGTAAAAGGGAAAATTGGCACCAGGCATATGTTATCCAGTCATCTGATATAATTCCAAGTTTCTATGTTGCTATAGACTGACTTTTCTCCCCCCTAGAATTTATCTGATACAAATCTAAGTTTCTATGTTGCTATAGACTGAATTTTCTCCCCCTAGAATTTGTGTTGAAGCCCTAAGCCCCGATGTTGCTGTTTATGGAGATAGGACCTGCGAGGAAGTGATAAAAATTAAATGAAGTCGTGAAGATGAGACCCTAATTCGATAGGGCTGGTGACCTTAGAAAAGAAAGAGATACAGAGTTGTCTCTCTCTGTGCCATTTGGAGTTAGTGAAGAAGGCAGCCATCTGTAAGTCAGAAAGAGAGGGCTCAACAAAAATTGAAATTGCCTGCACCTGATCTTGGACTTCCCAGTCTCCAGAAATGTGAGAAAAACATTTCTGTTGTTTAAGTCACCCAGTTTATGATATTTTGTCCTGACAATCTGAGCTGTCTAATATTTATTTATTCCCAATAATCAGCAATTTTAATCAACTTTCCATTATACTGGGAAACATTAATAATCAACCTGTGTCTTTATGGTCTCAGAAAAAATAGGCAATCCAAACTTCTGACAAATTCAATTACCTATATTTTTATTGCTTAGCATAATTTATTTAGTCTCTACTTTATATTTTTTAATTAATTAATTAATTAATTTTGGCTGCTCTAGGTCTTCTTGCTATGAGAGAGATTTTTCTGGTTTTGGTAAGTGGGGGCTATTCTTTAATTGCAAGTCACAGGTTTCTTACTGTGCTTGCTTCTCTTGATGCAGCTCATGGGCTCTATGGTGCTTCGGCTTTGGTAGTTGCCACTTGCAGAGCACGGACTCATTAGTTGTGGCATGCAGGCTTAGTTTCCCCATTGTATGTGGAATCTTCCCTGACCAGGGATTGAACCCATGTCCCCTGAATTAGGAGTAGTATCCTTAACCACTGGGCAATCAGGGAAGTCCTTTACTGTGCTTATAATTTTGAAGATATTGAAGGAGTTTTGGGCTTCCCTTGTGGCTTCAACTGGTAAAGAATTCCCCTGCAATGTAGGAGACCTGGGTTCAATCCCTGGGTTGGGAAGATACTGTGGAAAAGGAAAAGGCTACCCACTCCAGTATTCTGGCCTGGAGAATTCCATAGACTTTATAGTCCATGGGGTCACCAAGAGTCAGACATGACTGAATGACTTTCATGATGAGTTTTAGTGTTAAACTTAGTGTTTAACTAGCTTAAAATATTCTGTTAAACAATCCTTTAGATTTTTATATATTTCCCTTTATTTCTAGCTAAAATGTGCCTATTCTATAATATTTTAAAATTTAGTTTCCTCACTAATCGATGCTATTTTCTTCTATTCTTGTTTTGTTTATATCATCATGTCACATGAGTTTTAATGGGAAAATATTTTTAGTTATTTTCTTTGTGCTCTTGGTGTGATAGATATTTTTCAATAGCATGCTTAATTGTGTCTGACTCTTTGTGACGCTGTGGACTATAGGCCGCTAGGCTCCTTTGTCCATGGAATTTTCCCAGCAAGAATACTGCAGCAGGTTGCCATTTCCTATCTTCTTGACTCAGGGATTGAACCTGCATCTTTTGCATCTCCTACATTGGCAGGCAGATTCTTTACCAGCTGAGCCATGGTGGAAGCCCAACTATGTATTTAATGGATGCTATTTTTGTCTGTAAGACATTAATTTCAGGCAGCTTAGCTTATAGGTACTTTTAAGTTTTTTTTTATTTAAAATATGTTACTCAAGCATTTTTCCTGAGCATAACATTTTTCTTAATATCTTCATTATAGTTTTTTATTCAGTATTTTTTTCCAAAGGCAGAGGAACCAGGGATCAAATTCCCAACATCTGCTGGATCATGGAGCAAGAGAGTTCCAGAAAAAACATCTATTTCTGCTTTATTGACTATGCCAAAGCCTTTGACTGTGTGGATCACAATCAACTGTGGAAAATTCTGAAAGAGACGGGAATACCAGACCACCTGACCTGCCTCTTGAAAAATCTGTATGCAGGTCAGGAAGCAACAGTTAGAACTGAACATGGAACAACACACTGGTTTCAAATAGGAAAAGGAGTACGTCAAGGCTGTATATTGTCACCCTGCTTATTTAACTTCTATGCAGAGTACATCATGAGAAACGCTGGACTGGAAGAAACACAAGCTGGAATCAAGATTGCCGGGAGAAATATAGATAACCTCAGATATGCAGATGACACCACCCTTATGGCAGAAAATGAAGAGGAACTAAAAAGCCTCTTGATGAAAGTGAAAGAGAAGAGTGAAAAAGTTGGCTTAAAGCTCAACATTCAGAAAATGAAGATCATGGCATCCGGTCCCCTCACTTCATGGGCAATAGACGGGGAAACAGTGGAAACAGTGTCAGACTTTATTTTATTGGGCTCCAAAATCACTGCAGATGGTGACTGCAGCCATGAAATTAAAAGACACTTACTCCTTGGAAGAAAAGTTATGACCAACCTAGATAGCATATTCAAAAGCAGAGACATTACTTTGCCAACAAAGGTCCGTCTAGTCAAGGCTATGGTTTTTCCTGTGGTCAAGTATGGATGTGAGAGTTGGACTGTGAAGAAGGCTGAGCACCAAAGAATTAATGCTTTTGAACTGTGGTGTTGGAGAAGACTCTTGAGAGTCCCTTGCACTGCAAGGAGTTCCAATCAGTCTATTCTGAAGGAGATCAGCCCTGGGATTTCTTCAGAAGGAATGATGCTAAAGCTGAAACTCCAGTACTTTGACCACCTCATGTAAAGAGTTGACTCATTGGAAAAGACCCTGATGCTGGGAGGGATTGGGGGCAGGAGGAGAAGGGGACGACAGAGGATGAGATGGCTGGATAGCATCACCGACTCGATGGATGTGAGTCTTAGTGAACTCTGGGAGATGGTGATGGACAGGGAGGCCTGGCATGCTGCAATTCATGGGGTCATAAAGAGTCAGACAGGACTGAGCCACTGAACTGAACTGAAACATCTTTCTTAGTCTTTAAACTAGAAATTTTCTAATAGTAACAAACTTTCATTTCTTTTTTGTCTTTGTTGTCAAAAATCTAACAAACTCTTTTTACAATGCTTTTTAAAAATCAAGAATGCCTCCAACTTTTACTTTTTCTTCAATGTGACTTTACTTTTTTGATACCATTATTTGCTTGTAAACCAAAAATATAGGTTTAAATTAACATAATAGCTAAGCATAACCAGCTTATGAGTTCATTTATGAAAGACATAATTGATTACTGTTGACAAAATATTTTTCTCTGAATATTCTAAGACTAATCCACCCCATTTCCAGAGAATAGCTTACATGAAACCAAATGAATTAAGTATAATTTCCCAAATCATCTGATATTTTGGTATTTCTTTCATAATACCGTGCTGCTCAAAAACATCTACTGAAAACATCACAGACCCATAAGATTGCAAGGATTAAATAAGGTAATACATGTATTTAACTTAGAATGGTACCTAATATATAGTAAATCCATATATATAACAACAATTATCTCTACCCCATATACCCTAAGAATTATTATTTCTATCACAGTGTTGAGTGTCACGTAATGGCATGTTGTCAATAAATTCTACTTAATTGACTTCTTACTTTTTATTACAGAAGACAATTTCATCTTGATTTTATTATGCAAGTTATAAATATTAGAAATATATAAGGAATTACTTTCAAATTTGGCTTTCGTCTACCTGATATAAAGACATTCTAGCAAATTCACTTAATTTTTCATTTGAAAAATTTATGTGAAAGCAATTCTATTATATACCTTCTCATCCAAGGCATAAATTGACTTAATAGGAAAATCGCAACATTTCAAATTGAACTCAAAGAATTCCTGAGAAAACCATTCAGCATATACTCATAAAGTAAAGAATAACAAACATGGACAGAAGCACTAGTTAGGCTAGTGCTTGAACCTGAAAATCCTGAAAAGGCAAGTCAAGGAGTATCTCCTTTAAGCCCCCACACTTACATATCAGTTTGGCTGCTCTCCCTTCATTTCAGTATAAGCACATCAAGTTCTTAAAAGCAAATATTGGCGATATAAAAGTCCTTAACATTGTATAATTCAACCAACTTTATTTTTAGATGAATAAACTGGTATTAACAGATGACTTTTTTTTCACTGTTAATGTTCTAGCCATACTAAGACTAGAATACAGAACTCATTTCTGAATTAGTACACTTTGCCTAAGAGCATATTGACTTTTAGTACTGTCATGTCAACAGTTGCTTGGAGGAGCTTTATTTCCTGATGTGATATAGAACTGAGTTTAAATGGTACATTAAAGTGGAACATATGATCAGGTACTAGACGTTCTTTAAGTCTGAAAGTTCTTTCTCTGGTGCAGAACATTCTAATTCTTGTCTCCTCCACATTTTATTTCCTACTTGGTATCTGTCCAGTGGCTCAGATTGTAAAGAATCTGCCTGCAATTCAGGAGACCTGGGTTCAATCCCTGAGTTTGAAACGATCCCCTGGAGAAGGGAATGGTTACTCATCACAGTATTCTTACCTAGAAAATCCCAAGGACAGAGGAGCCTGGCAAGTTACAGTCTATGAGGTCACAAAGAGTAAGACAAGACAGAGCAACTAACACTCTCACTTTTATGAGTGTCTGGCATAGAAGTTGCTCTAAAATATATACTGGAGGATCAATTGACTTTGTTGCATCATATTCTATGGTGAGATTCTGAGATGACATAGAAAACATGGCACACTAATAATGATCTTTGTCATTTGTGTAATTTCCTTGCTTAGCATTGACAGTATCATGATCTGCAGAAAAAGGACAAACCTCGAGTAATAGAAATATGTGTTGAACAAATGATCTGTGTGTGTGTGTATGCATTTTTCAAGCAGGTCTACAAATGTGCATGCTTTCATCTGGGCTCTGCTTTTGCTAGGCCCTCACAGTGTCATCTTTTCCCCACATCTTCCCTGATTATTGGAAAAAATGAAGCAGCTGCACCAGAGAAGTCTTTGGTCCTTTCTAGCTGTTGTGTTCCCTGTGATTCTCATATGCTATGCTTCTAATTAAACTTCTTGATGCTAATTAAAAATGAGAATAGAACAAATGCCACTAGCTGAATCCAGACTATCTTCTGTTAAAACTTAGTATACTCTTCAGGGTTGGGCTTTTGGATTTTACTCCTAATTAAGATTCCATTGGCACCCACACCCTGTCATTTGTACTTTATCATTGGCTCCATAAAAATAATTCCAGACAGTGGATCAGAACATACCTGTCTTCTTTAAAGTACTCATTTCAGAAGACTTTTTTTTTTTTCTGCAGTGCTGCAGCATCCTAATCTGTGGTTTGGCAGATGGTGTGATACAGCGTGTAATTTGGCATGCTCTGTGTATCAGCCTGTGGTAACCCTTAGGCATTTTATTTCTGCAGGAAACAATGATGATGGCAAGGACAACATGTGGTGACCCACAGAAAAAATAATCATGTTAACTCCTGACTCTGCAAAAACTTAACACGTGGCATGGTGATTAGCGTTTTCTAAGGATCCAGCATCTATTAAACAGACATTTGTTTGACCGTGTTAGATTGCTTCTGGTCGGTTGGTTCTTTCTTCCATTAAATTTACCAAAGAATGCACTGTAGCAGTGTGAAATTGGAGGTCTGTCAACCGATCAGCATCACCTCTGTGCTTCATGCACTAATAATTTTAGTGCATATATTTGCTGGTTTTTCTTTTCTCCTCTGCAATTGGAAGACCAATTTTTGCTTAATATTTCATATCATGTCTCTATGACATTTTATTTCATTTCAAATGAGATAAGAAATATTAAGAAGGCAAACTTACAGGGCTTATTTTGTGGCAAGAATAACTTTTGAGGTAAAAACAGAGATATGTAAAAGTGAATAGTTAAAAAGTTTGATTAAGGAAACATCAGGCTATATTTTCTTTTTTTATGTTGAAAAATGAACGATATTTTCAGTTGACTCAAATTCAAGTTTTTAAAAATATGTCTTATATTTAAAGAGCAAAATGTAACTGTTATTTTTCCATTTTGTTTAAAGGAAGAGGTATAAGATATTCTTTCAGGGGAAGAATATCTACACAATCAATGATCAACTATTAATTTAAAACCTCTAAATAAAAGACAAAAACTATAAGTCATAATTTGTATGTTACCACTTCTTCCTGAGGAGATGATTTTTTTCTCCCTCCAGGGCGATTTTATAGCAAAATCTTAGAAATGAAGTAATATCAAAGCATTTTTTTCCATATATCTTTCCAGTGAGAAAAATGAAGACTGAACAAATCGCTTGAAATAATGTATATTCTTGAGCTCATCTTTGTTCAGTTCATGAAGGGGTTGGGGAACTTGGTTAAAACTGTAGTAAGAATGCCAGCCCTTTTTAACCCAGTAGGTAGAAGGACTTCTTAACCTGAAGCTCTGGATAGTGATGATACAGCCCTGCCATTGTCCTTATCATGTGCTGATGAAAAGGCTTGACCTCCAGAACTCACTAACTCTAAATTAAAACTAATTTATATACTTTATTTAGGAATATCATCTATTTTCATAATAGAAATCTCCAAATAACTTAAACACATGTAAACAATTATCTACAAATAAATATGTAGGTGAATACTGTGTAAAATAAAGGCCATAAAAACTTTTAGGTTAAATGGTCTAGCTCTGTCAAACATAAGAGCTGAAAAAGATACATTTTTGAATTTCTATTCTCAATCTATTGCAGTGTTATGGGTCTGATATGTGCCTCATTCTTCAATACGTATTCAGACATTTTCCAAAGAGAATAATATCCTTTCACAATGCCTTCCAGAAGCTTGAGTTTAAGCACAAACACATTAGTAGGCAGCTTTGGCTCCAGATCCAGGGTGTGAAAATTTGATCCTGGATGGTCCTCAGAAGCCTAAGAGGTAAAACATGAGCCTCTCTAAATTTTATTAATTCCAGTATTGACTTTTATTTCTCCATCATAGCAAACAGGCACTGTGAAACATGTAATAGATTCTCAAGTCTTAATTAAAGTTTATTTCAGAATCGCTAAGTTGCTAAAAAGCCTTTGGACACATGTCTTAGCAGGACACTTAGCCTGAGAGTCACATAGTTATAAAAAAAAAATTCCTATTCCATTTCCATATGCTCTTATGTCAAGTAAGTCCTTATTCAGCTTGCCTTTTCTTATTATATATTCTCAGTAGGGAACTTTGGGAAGTGTATGTCCTCAAGACAGAAGCTCAAGCTTTTCTCCTAAGTATCTATGGAAAAGTAAGAAGAATTGGCTTCTACATTTTTCCTCTCATGTTAAACCTGAGCATAGCCAAGGATAGGCTTCCACTGAAGACATTACATTTTTAGAGACCATTTGAAATGTAGGGGTTCTTTACAATTATTTGGAATGACTGCAGTGCGTAGGAGTCCCAAGAAAGGGCAGAGAGAACCCAGAGATGACAGAGATGACAGTGGCAGTGTCCTGGGAAGACTACTGCTCTGCATGGAAATTCTGCAGCTGTTCCCACCTAGAGCAGCTTCTTTCCCTCCTTGTGATCTTCCTGGTGTACTTTCAATAAGTTTACTGCTTAGGTTAATCAGACAGTATTTCTGTGGTTTACAATTAGGAATCCTGATGAGTAGAGTTCAACAGAAAAGAAACTAGGAAAACTTTGAGATTCTTCAGAGTTAGTTTGTCAGAGCCCGAAATGAGATGCTGAAAAGAGCTATCCATAACTCAGCATAGAATAAGCAAAGTGTCAAAAAATAAAATGCATACATATTTAGGAAAGGGCTGCTTCTGATGTCTATGAATTCATAAGAAGACTTAGATATTTATTCAGTGCCTTCTTTGTGCCAATGAGAATGCCTCATGGAAAGACCAATGATAATAATTAATACTGAATTTAAGTAATGTCTCTGTAACCCGGGAAACAAACTAACTGATAAAGTGGTCATAATTCTACAACTAGCTCACCAACCTCACAAGGGTTAGTAAGATAATCAACATTTTAAAATGCATGCAGAAACCTTTACAGAAGACTTTTTTTTTTTTATTTTGCTATGTTAGCATTTTTAGTTTTATTATATAAGCAGTAAGAAGGCAGGATGTCCCTTCTCAAGAAGCTTGAGAAACCAAAGCTAAGCACATAGACAACCATAGTACAAGGTGGAAAATGTGAAATGACAAAAACAAATTTCAGAGTATAATGGAAACTCAGAGGCTCAGAAGATTCACTGTCAGACATCTGATCTAGGTCTTAGACAATGGCAGAATTCCTATGTTTTGAGCCTGGGAGTGAAGATTGTATGTGCTCTGCCTCTGGTTTCCACATTTCTTTTAGTCAGCATGCAACTATCATATTGGTCTAGTATAGTCCAGGAGGTCAGATACATTGGATTCTAAAACTGGTAACAGTTTATTTGCCATCTACTTGCTTTGAAAATTTTTAAATACTAAAATAATTCTGAATGATTGAAGTGGTGACAGATTTCAAGTCTGATAAAATACTTATTTCACTTAATATAAAATAATTCAAAATTATTAACAAATACTTTTTTATAATAAGTAAACATAAGTTTTGTTAGATCCATTGTAAAATAAATGTCTAAACATTAAATGAAGAACCAAATAAGGCATCAGTAGAAGGAAATGAGTTATGTTTTTCTTATAAAAAGGGTCTTGAAATCATAGTTTTAAAAATTCTCAGAAAGCTTGATTTTTAAACAATTTATCAAAATTCTATTTTTTAAAAGACTCACTGGGTCTATTTATCAGTGCTCTGACGTGCTTGTTCTGCAGCGACATCTTATGGAGTTGGTTAGTGAGCACAACCATTTAATAATGCCTGGCAGCAGTGATCATTGTTCTAACAGATTTGATGCGAATCTGCTTGTGCTTTGAATGTGGAAGTAATTAAACTGATACGATGAGGACATTCTTTTCCTTTCCTGTTGTTGCTTATCTAAAATTTTCTTATCATGGCAAGTGAATGTTTTTTAAAGCACTCTAAAATGTGTATTGAGATCTGAAATTCTCACAACATATTTCCAAGCTAGGATAGAAAGGGAGAAAGAAGCTGCTGAATAGTGAAATGAGTCAACAGTGAAGGATCACAGTACAGCTGGTGTTTGTTGGCAAGAGTTTCAACTTAAATTTTGTAGCAGTGCAAATGCTTCTATTATTATTGGCGTTTTCCACTGATTGTGATCACCAGGAGTGGGGGTGGGGAGGGAGAAGAAAATAGGAAATTGAAGCATTTAAAACTCAGAGAAATAAACTGTGAAATTCCCTTTAGTACATAAATTTAGCTGTTTCTTCTTCCAAGTGTGTTCTTTTGACAGAATAACACTGTACTAAACTCTATAAGAGGAAAAGTGATTCTGGTTTCTTATTTTATGACTGGATTTATGTTCTCAAAAGAGATCTAGATGTGTAATCTTTTCACAATCTGCCAGAAGGAAAAATTCAATGACTTACAAATCATCTCTGAATTAATAATTTTCTACACTTTGTTTCATATTTACTATCAGATATGCTAAGAAGATAAAATTAACATAGGCAGAAGGCTTACACACAGAAAAATTTCACTCAATGTTGTTTAATATATGTAGAAAAAGATAAAGATCAGTATAGGAGTACAAGCTAGTGCTAAGTAATTTCCATGTGGCTACAGCAGTAGCAAAGAGGGAAAATTATCAAATATATGACACAGAAAATTTTATCAATCTTGATGTCAATGAATGATCATTATTTATATCAAACACAATGTTCTACCTGAACAAGAAGAGGAATTTCCATTGTGCATTTTGGAAAATTGTAGGCTGTATTATGAGAGGCATGGATAGTACACTCTTCTGGATAATGATTTTTGCCTCACACACAACTATAAGCCAATCAGATTTACTACCTTTAAGTGAATATTGGAAGAATTGCTAGAAACATAAAAATTAAAAGTTGTGTTTGATGGTGATGGGGAGCATGGTGACATTAATTCAAGTTATATGATCTTGAGGTAGCGATCACTCATCCAGGTGGACAAGCATAGTAAGCAGTTAGCAACATGGAGCTGAATTTAAGGTATATGTGAGGAATCAGTCATATAGATTTGAGAATATGCCAAAGAAGAATGTCACATAAAGTGGACTGTGGTAAATTCTTAAAGGACATAATAGAGAAAGGGATGGCAATAGCATTCATAGCCTAAATAGTGGACTATGACAGATAAGAAGTCTTTGCTATATTTATTAATATTGCTTTTGTAAAAGTACCACACCATTAGTTTGAAGATGATCTATCTCATACCTGAATTAGATTCAATACTTATAAGAAAAATTTGTTCCAACCCTGCAACATAAAGGTAACTACTTGTAGGAATAGAAGCTCATAAATATTTATAGGCAAACTGACATCTCGGTATCCAGAAAATAAAGCGACTGTACACATGGATGGTAGCTTATACCAAAGGGGCATATGCCACCAATATGATAGCAATATAAGCAAATAGACTTTAAAGTTCTATAGATATTTAAACATGGAATTTTAACATATAAAATATTACATGCCATTTAAATATACAGTTATTGATGACTAGGAGAATTTGGCTACCTTCTACCATTACTGTCCAGTGACTCAGATGGTAAAGAATCTGCCTGCAATGCAAGAGACCCAGGTTCGATCCCTGGGTCCCCTAGAGAAGGAAATGACTACCCATTCCAGTACTCTTGCTTGGAGAATCCCACGGACAGAGAAGCCTGGTGGGCTACAGTCCATGGGGGTCACAAAGAGCTGGACACAACTGAGAAACTAACACACACAGCCCATTATAAAAATCATAAGGAAAGTAGTATTTTACTGTGTGTGTGTGTGTGTGTATGAATGCATGTTAGTAGCATATTTTGGCAACTGATCTTTTGTAAACTGTATATTTTAAAAATGTGGCCTCCCTATCACAGCTTATCTTTTAACTTTAAATATGTTTCTTATTTTTAATTAAATAAGTAAATTTATGTAAAAATATCGTAAGGAAAAATAAGTTGGAGTAACAGGGAATATTGAAATACCTGAAGGATCTATATTGTTGTTTGAGTAAAAACAAGGCTTTACCACTAGCTTAGGGTATAGGTATAGGAATTTTTTTTTTTTTTTGAGAAGTACTATAAGATTGAATCAAATGGAGAAAAGTGACAGCATACTCTATGGCAAAATATTTTTTAAAAATAAATAGGAATGCGACTGGAAGCAACACACATAAACTGATGGGTTCCAACATTCTGTTTCTAATTGACTAATTTCATATTAGCAGTTTTACATCTTTTCTTCTGATGTGAATCATCATGGGGGAAGAAAACAAGGCAAATGATTTCCTGGCTGAGAAAAACATCTTTGCTTCATTACATAATTTTAATTTGCTCTGGTTTGTATTCTGAACACTGAGAACTCAATAGAGGAAACGTTGCTTTTTAACACATAACTATGTTCATTTACATAACCGTGTACATTTAACATGTTAAAAAGCCAACTTCCACCTCATCCCTTTTGTCACATCCTGCTTCCCCAAGCCTGTCAAAGTTGAAGTCTGTGATGCCTCTCAATGGAGATTCAGTCTTATCTGAGAGACTCTTTTCAGGGAACATATTTGTGTGTATTCAGCACAGTCTCACAAAGTGAAGTCAAGTGAGCCTTAGGAAGTGTTATTACGAACAAAGCTAGTGAATGTGATGGAATTCCAGCTGAGATATTTCAAATCCTAAAAAATAATATTGTTAGTGTGCTGCATTCAATATGCCAGCAAATTAGGAAAACTCAGCAGTGGACACAGGACTGGAAAGGTCAGTTTTCATTCCAATACCAAAGAAGGCCAATAATGCCAAAGAATGTTCAAATTATCACACAATTGTACTCATTTCACAGGCTAGCAAGTTAATTCTCAAAATCCTTCAAGCTAGGCTTCAACAGTACACGAACCAAGGATTTTCAAATGTACAATCTGGATTTAGAGGAGGCCAAGGAACCAGAGCTAAGAGTCAGACACGACTGAGCAACTTCACTTTCACTTTTCACTTTCATGCATTGGAGAAGGAAATGGCAACCCACTCCAGTGTTCTTTCTGGAGAACCCCAGGGACGGGGGAGCCTGGTAGGCTGCCGTCTATGGGGTCTCACAGAGTCGGACATGACTGAAGCGACTTAGCAGCAGCAGCAGCAAGGAACCAGAGATCAAATTGCCAATATCCATTGGATCATAGTAAAAGCAAGGGAATTCCAGAAAAACATCTACTTCTGCTTCATTGACTACACTAAATCCTTTGACCATGTGGATCACAACAAACTGTGGAAGATTCTTAAAGTGTCGGGAATACCAGACCACATTTTCTGCAGTCAAAGTCACAGTATTTATCTAATTAGGGAGAAGTAAGCCGCAAGTACCTATGATGTGTCTGGTACTAATATTAACACAAGCTCTAATAAGTGCTGCAACTTAAGAAGTGTTTATGATACATGGAAACTCATAGAACATTTTCCTATGTACAGGGCTAGGAGAACAAAAATTATGCTATTCCAGTTATAGGGAAAAGTCTCCAATAACAACTTAAAATTTAAATTGTTCCCTGGAGGCCTAGACAGTGGGAATAAGGGAGAACTGGAAACAGATCAATCCTCACAGGGACTAACCCTCTGATTCCAATTACTTAATCCTTTACTTGATTAAAATGATTATTGCCTTTAGGCAAACAGGCTGGCAAAAGTAAATTTAATTAAACTTTTAAGGAAGAGATCATCATAGTACCTCAAATTTGCTCTACACTGCTACATTTTTCAGTGATGGTTACCCAGGAGAAAAACCAACTAAGTATAGAGGAGACAGAAGTCACATAACCACAAATAAATAGAAACCATGGATAACAGAAAGAATCCCAAAGGGATTCAGTGAATCGTGAACTTTACATCAATTAGGCTCAATGACTTCAAAAATATTAACAGAAAAGAATGAAAGTTTAGGAGAACTGGATTCAAAAAGAAAACGAAGAAAATGGAAATTCTACAGTGAAAAATATATAAAAACGTGAAATAAGAGTTCAAAGGATAGTGTAACAGCAGAATAACACAGTTGGGGAGAGAATGAGTTAGTTGGTCTGTAGGTTAGAAGAAAATATTAAAGTTGAATAACAGAGAAAAAATAAATTATGAATAGTATAATGTACAGCAAAGAAGATATATTTAAGAAAAAAAGGAGTATGAATCTTTTTAATGTTTTTTTTTGCCTATTCCAGTCCATTTTCTTTATGTTTTGTTTGTTAATTTAAATTTATTTTAATTGGAGTCTAATTACAATATTGTATTGGTTTTGCCATACATCAACATGAATCCGCCACAGATGTACACGTGTTCCCCATCCTGAACCTCCCTCCCACCACCCTCCCCATAACATTCCTCTGGGTCATCCCAGTGAAACAGCCCCAAGCATCCTGTATCCTGCCACAAACCTGGACTGGCGATTCATTTCACATATGATATTATACATGTTTCACTGCCATTCTCCCAAATCATCCAACCTTTGCCCTCTCCCGCAGAGTCCAAAAGACTGTTCTATACATCTGTGTCTCTTTTACTGTCTCGCGTACAGGGTTACCATTACCATCTTTCTAAATTTCATTATATGCATTCAGTTCAGTTCAGTTCAGTTCAGTTCAGTTCAGTCACTCAGTTGTGTCCAACTATTTGTGACCCCATGAATTGCAGCACACCAGGCCTCCCTGTCCATCACCAACTCCAGGAGTTCACTCAGACTCACACCCATTGAGTCAGTGATGCCATCCAGCCATCTCATCCTCTGTCATCCCCTTCTCCTCCTGCCCTTAATCCCTCCCAGCATCAGAGTCTTTTCCAAGGAGTCAACACTTCGCATGAGATGGCCAGAGTACTGGAGTTTCAGCTTTAGCATCATTCCTTCCAAAGAAATCCCAGGGTTGATCTCCTTCAGAATGCACTGGTTGGATCTCCTTGCAGTCCAAGGGACTCTCAAGAGTCTTTTCCACACCACAGTTCAAAAGCATTAATTCTTCAGTGCTCAGCCTTCTTCACAGTCCAACTCTCACATCCATACATGACCACAGGAAAAACCATAGCCTTGACTAGACAGACCTTAGTCGGCAAAGTAATGTCTTTGCTTTTGAATATGCTATCGAGGTTGGTCATAACTTTTCTTTAAAGGAGTAAGCGTCTTTTAATTTCATGGCTGCAGTCACCATCTGCAGTGATTTTGGAGCCCCCCAAAAATAAAGTCTGACACTGTTTCCACTGTTTCCTCGTCTGTTTCCTATGAAGAGATGGGACAAGCTGCCATGAACTTCGTTTTCTGAACGTTGAGCTTTAAGTCAACTTTTTCACTCTTCTCTTTCACTTTCATCAAGAGGCTTTTTAGTTCCTCTTCACTTCCTGCCATAAGGCTGGTGTCATCTGCATATCTGAGCTTATTGATATTTCTCCTGGCAATCTTGATTCCAGCTTGTGTTTCTTCCAGCCCAGCGTTTCTCATGATGTACTGTATATATAAGTTAAATAAGTAGTGTGGCAATATACAGCCTTGATGTACTCCTTTTCCTATTTGGAACCAGTCTGTTGTTCCATGTCCAGTTCTAACTGTTGCATCCTGACCTGCATACAGGTTTTTCAAGAGGCAGGTCAGGTGGTCTGGTATTCCCATCTCTTTCAGAATTTTCCACAGTTGATTGTGATCCACACAGTCAAAGGCTTTGGCATAGTCAATAAAGCATAAATAGAAGTTTTTCTGGAACTCTCTTGCTTTTTCCATGATCCAGCGGATGTTGGCAATTTGATCTCTGGTTCCTCTGCCTTTTCTAAAACAAGCTTGAACATCAGGAAATTCACGGTTCATGTATTGCTGAAGCCTGGCTTGGAGAATTTTGAGCATTACTATACTAGCATGTGAGATGAGTGCAACTGTGCGATAGTTTGAGCATTCTTTGGTATTGCCTTTCTTTGGGATTGGAATGAAAACTGACATTTTCCAGTCCTGTGGCCACTGCTGAGTTTTCCAAATTTGCTGGCATACTGAGTGCAGCACTTTCACAGCATCATCTTTCAGGATTTGAAAGAGCTCAACTGGAATTCCATCACTTTCACTAGCTTTGTTCATATTGATGTTTTCTAAGGCCCACTTGACTTCACATTCCAGGATGTCTGGCTATAGATGAGTGATCACACCATCGTGATTATCTAGGTCATGAAGATCTTTTTTGTACAGTTCCTCTGTGTGTTCTTGCCACCTCTTCTTAATATCTTCTGCTTCTGTTAGGTCCATACCATTTCTGCCCTTTATTGAGCCCATCTTTGCATGACATGTTCCCTTGGTATCTCTAATTTTTCCTGAAGAGATCTCTAGTCTTTCCCATTCTGTTGTTTTCCTCTATTTCTTTGCATTGATTGCTGAAGAAGGCTTTCTTATCTCTTCTTACTATTCTTTGGAACTCTGCATTCAGATGCTTATATCTTTCCTTTTCTCCTTTGCTTTCCACTTCTCTTCTTTTCACAGCTATTTGTAAGGCCTCCTCAGACAGCCATTTTGCTTTTTTGCATTTCTTTTCCATGGAGATGACCTTGATCCCTGTCTCCTGTACACTGTCACGAAGCTCATTCCATATTTCATCAGGCACTCTATCCGATCTAGGCCCTTAAATCTATTTCTCACTTCCACTGTATAATCATAAGGGATTTGATTTAGGTCATACCTGAATGGTCTAGTGGTTTTCCCTACTTTCTTCAACTTAAGTCTGAATTTGGTAATAAGGAGTTCATGATCTGAGCCACAGTCAGCTCCTGGTCTTGTTTTTGTTGACTTTATAGAGCTTCTCCATCTTTGGCTGCAAAGAATATAATTTATCTGATTTTTGTGTTGACCATCTGGTGATGTCCATGTGTAGAGTCTTCTCTTGTGTTGTTGGAAGAGGGTGTTTGCTATGACCAGTGCATTTTCTTGGCAAAACTCTATTAGTCTTTGCCCTTCTTCATTCCGCATTCCAAGGCCAAATTTGCCTGTTACTCTAGGTGTTTCTTGACTTTCTACTTTTGCATTCCAGTCCCCTATAATGAAAAGGACATCTTTTTTGGTTGTTAGTTCTAAAAGGTCTTGTAGGTCTTCATAGAACCGTTCAACTTCAGCTTCTTCAGCGTTACTGGTTGGGGCATAGACTAGGGTTACCATGATATTGAATGGTTTGCCTAGGAAATGAACAGAGATCATTCTGTCGTTTTTGAGATTGCATCCAAGTACTGCATTTCAGACTCTTTTGTTGACCATGATGGCTACTCCATTTCTTCTGAGTGATTCCTGCCTGCATTAGTAGATATAATGGTCATCTGATTTAAATTCACCCATTCTAGTCCATTTTAGTTCGCTGATTCCTAGAATGTCAATGTTCACCCTTGCCATCTCTTGTTTGACCACTTCCAATTTGCCTTGATTCATGGACCTGACATTCCAGGTTCCTATGCAATATTGCTCTTTACAGCATCAGACCTTGCTTCTATCACCAATCACATCCACAGCTGGTTTTTTTTTTTTTTTTTTTTTTTTTTTTGCTTTGGCTGCATCCCTTCATTCTTTCTGGAGTTATTTCTCCACTGATCTCCAGTAGCATATTGGGCACCTACTGACCTGGGGAGTTCCTCTTTTAGTATCCTATCATTTTGCCTTTTCACACTGTTCATGGGGTTTTCAAGGCAAGAATACTGAAGTGGTGTGTCATTCCCTTCTCCAGTGGACCACATTCTGTCAGACCTCTCCACCATGACCTGCCCGTCTTGGGTTGCCCCAGGGGCAGGGCTTAGTTTCATTGAGTTAGACAAGGCTGTGGTCCTAGTGTGATTAGATTGCCTAGTTTTCTGTGAGTATGGTTTCAGTGTGTCTGCCCTCTGATGCCCTCTGGCAACACCTACCATCTTACTTGGATTTCTCTTACCTTGGGCGTGGGGTATCTCTTCATGGCTGCTCCAGCAAAGAGCAGCTGCTGCTCCTTGCCTTGGATGAGGGGTATCTCCACACCACCGCCCTTCCTGACCTTCAACGTGGGATAGTTCCTCTAGGCCCTCCTGCACCCGCACAGCCACAGCTCACTGTAATCATGTTTTTCTTTCTGGGTTACTTCACTCTGTATAATAGGCTCCAGTTTCATCCACCTCATTAGAACTGATTCAAATGTATTCTTTTTAATGACTGAGTAATACTCCATTATGTATATGTACCACAGCTTTCTTATCCATTCATCTTCTGATGGACATCTAGATTGCTTCCATGTCTTAGCTTTTATAGACAGTGCAGTGATGAACATTGGGGTACATGTGTCTCTTTCAATTCTGGTTTCCTCAGTGTGTATGCCCAGCACTGGGATTGCTGGGTCATAAGGCAGTTCAATTTCCAGTTTTTAAAGGAATCTCCACACTGTTCTCCATAGTGGCTGTACTAGTTTGCATTCCCACCAACACTGTAAAAAGGTTCCCTTTTCTCCACACCCTCTCCAGCATTTATTGCTTGTAGACTTTTGGATCATAGCTATTCTGACTGGTGTGAAATGGTACCTCATTGTGGTC
Organism: Ovis canadensis; assembly: GCF_042477335.2. Classification (NCBI taxonomy): domain Eukaryota; kingdom Metazoa; phylum Chordata; class Mammalia; order Artiodactyla; family Bovidae; genus Ovis; species Ovis canadensis. Next base: position 69,362,247 of record NC_091250.1, read on the forward strand.
TTGATTTGCATTTCTCTGATAATGAGTGATGTTGAGCATCTTTTCATGTGTTTGTTAGCCATCTCTATGTCTTCTTTGGAGAAATGTCTATTTAGTTCTTTTCCCATTTTTTGATTAGGTCGTTTATTTTTCTGGAATTGAGCTGCAGGAGTTGCTTGTATATTTTTGAGATTAGTTGTTTGTCAGTTGCTTCATTTGCTATTATTTTCAAGTATGACTCTTAAAACTGCTTATTAAATATTTTACTGAGCTACATAGCCAGTACAATAAGATCAAAAAAATGTGAATTGAGAAAGAGGTCATAAAAACGTCATTTTCATGTATGACATAAGGATATCATGAGAAAATGCAAAAGAAAAGTAAGGTATTAGAATTAATACATACATTATAAAAGATATGCAAGACCTTTCATGTAAGGTCAATAGAAAAAAATTAAAAATAAAACTTATATAGCTACCATCACAATATCATAAAATTATAAAATATTTAGGCATAAATTTAACTGTAAACATACAAAACCTTTACACAGAAAATTTTAAAACAATATTGATAGATTTGTTAAAAAACATATAATTGAAACAATCTAAGTTGTAAGTTGGACAACTCAATTTTTGAAAAAAAAAAAAAATTCCCAAACTGATTAATGGATTCAGTGCATTTCTTATTAAATTTCTAGCAATTTTTAAATGGAAATCAATATTGATTCAAATTTTACCTTAAAACACAAAGCTGGATAAACTGAAAGAATAAAGTATGCAGACTTTACCCACTAGGTTTCAAGACTTCGTAAGTAAACACCTTAAGGCAGATTTTTCAACCATGTCATGGTTGATATTGTGGGTAGAATAACTTGTTTTGGGAAGTGGTCTTGTGACTAATGAATGAGTTCCCACATCCCTGTCTTGTACCCTCTGTATGCCAATAGTAACTACCATCTCAATTTGTTACATACATAAAGTTAAAAGATATTGCCAAATATCCCCTGAAAGACAGGACAAAAATCACCCTTGGTGAAAAACTACTACCCTAGAAACTGCAGGTGTTTATGCAGCAAAAGCCATGTACAGGGATGTTCATAATATTCTTGCTTATGTTCAATGTTTATGTTATCCAAAAATGTAAAGTACAAAAGTCCATAAACATTAGAAGGGTTAAAATTTATGTATGACTGAATTCCATAAAACATGACATTAAGCTGATTACAATTATACATATGTAGGGCATCACCAACTTGATGGATATGGGTTTGAGCAAGCTCTGGGAATTGGTGAAGAGCAGAAAAGCCTGGTGTGCTGCAGTCCATGGGGGTCACAAAGTGTCAGATACAACTGAGCAAATGACTGAACTGATACAAATATATTGCACAAATATAATCTTTAGAGAAATTAGCCAGATCAAAAGAATACCTTCTCTATGACTTCATTTATATAAATTTCAAGCACAGGTAAAACTAATATATAGTCCTAAAAGTTAGTGTAGTGCTTATCCTTGTAGGGGAAGGAAGGAAGAAAGGTTATAGCTTACTAAGGCATTCTTGAGCTGCTGCTAATGCTCTCTTTTTTATCTGTATTTTTAGTATCTTGATTGTTTTTTATTAGTACTTCAAGCTTTACAATTATTATTTGAAGCCCTCTGTATGATATATATGTATTCAATAAAACTTTAAAAATTTCCAACTCTATCAAAAATCAGAAAAAAATAGAATAGGTTGGAAAAATAGAAAAATAATTTTTAAATTATATGCATATATAAACAGAACTATAGCAATAATTGTATTAAATGTGGCTGAAACAAATTTATCAGTTAAAACCAAGTTTTTTATATTTAAATAGTAAAACATGTAGTTTATAACAGTGACACATCTGAAAAACCTAATAAAAATATATATGTTGTAAAACAATGAAAAAATAAATCAGATTGCATTCAGTTCAGTTCAGTTGCTCAGTCGTGTCCGACTCTTTGCAACCTCATGAATTACAGCACGCCAGGCCTCCCTGTCCATCACCAACTCCTGGGGTTCACCCAAACTCATGTCCATTGAGTCGATGATGCCATCCAGCCATTTCATCCTCTGTCATCCCCTTCTCCTCCTGCCCCCAATCCCTCCCAGCATCAGAGTCTTTTCCAATGAGTCAACTCTTCACATGAGGTGGCCAAAGTACTGGAGTTTCAGCTTTAGCATCAGTCGTTCCAATGAACACCCAAGACTGATCTCCTTTAGAATGCGCTGGTTGGATCTCCTTGCAGTCCAAGGGACTCTCAAGAGTCTTCTCCAATACCACAGTTCAAAAGCATCAATTCTTCGGCATTCAGCTTTCTTCACTGTCCAACTCTCACATCCATACATGACCACTGGAAAAACCATAGCCTTGATTAGATGAACCTTTGTTGGCAAAGTAATGTCTCTGCTTTTTAATATGCTATTTGGATTGCATTAGGAAAAGCTAAAGCAGGTTAGATCTTAAAATAGAGAGCAGTATTAGAGGGCTACATATATAAAATTATAGCATGCAGTTTATAAGAAAAATAAAAACACTAATGAATCTGGACTATATAAAGCAAAAACTTGAAAACTACAAGGAGAAAGAGATGAATCAACAACTCTGAATAATTAAATGAACAAGATCAGTAAAAACAATAGAAACAACAGAAGTGACAACTGTAATGTACTAGATATATGTTGAGAGAACACTACACCCATGAACTACAAAATATATATTCAAATATTCAAGGTATATTTATGCAAATAACCCTCATGGTATTATTTAGTGAAGAAATGGAATCTATAATGGCTCACCATATAGAGTAAATTTTTAACAATGTTGTCATATAGATAAAATCTACACTCGTATGTAGAAGTTCTAGTGTATATAGCATACTAGGTATTCAATAATTGTTGCTCTTCTTTAATATAGCATTTTTACTTGCCTGTTTGTGTATCGCTCTGCATCGGCAATGAAGACATGAAACCTGATGTGGAATCAGCAGAATTTTGAACTCTTTGACTTGAAATTCTAATGATTATTTTATGATCTTTATGGTTGAAGTACGTTTTCTTTTTTGGACCTCTAAGGCAGATTTTGCCTTATCTTATAATCACCACTTCCTTTTTGTTCCATAGTCATGATTCCTTCATGCTTAAAATTAGGTTTGCAAAATCTGTATCTTCTTTCCATTTGTTATCACAAATGATTTCCATTTCCTTCTGCATACTATAGTGGGAATAATACAGGTCATGGATTCAGAATATAGATTTGCATCCTGGTTCTATCAATAGATAACTCTGACCCCTCATCAAGAAAATATACTGCTGTTAAAAGGGTTAGAATATATCATGACTGTTAAACTGTACCTTGTCAATCATAAAGCCAAACAAAATTAAGATTACTGACTTTCACTATCAGGATCTTTACCTTACTTATAGAAGTATGGCTGTCAAAAGCAAATTCCACTTCTTTCAATATGACTGGATTGACTTATGGAGAACTAAAAGAATTATTCAAAATAATTAGTTCTCTTGAATTTACATCATTATCACTAATTTGAGATATTCATATTAAAATTTTGAGAGGCTTATAGGGTTGTCAAGTATTTGAAAATAACATTTTTTCCATCTAATTCTGTTTATGACATAAGTGTAAGAATTCAGTGTCTTATGACAAATACCAGAGTGGATGAGATTTACATCTTTGAATTTAAATCATTTGATCTCTATCCAAAATAATGTAGACATAGATATTTATTATATATTGAGATAAAAACAGCAACTAAGATGTGTCCTGGCATCGTTGAATACACATTTATCAGTAATGGCTATATTCTTGCAATCCTTGCTTCTTGGTCAAAAAGATAAATTACAAGAACTCTCTTTGTATGTAGACTGAATCAGTAGTTTAGAAGCATATTGGCCTACAGGATGAAATACAACTCTTAAGTTGTGAAATTTTACAATGAATTTTTCCAGCAAAAATATCTAGTTCTTTTAAATAATGTATATTTAAACTTTCCTATAGGTACTCCATTCTTTGAAAAAATGTACCTTCAAATTTTAAATAGCTAAAAGTCCTTTTCTTTGAAATAATTTGTATTTTAAACAAATAATCCACTTACCTGTTTACAATTTGTTTCTAAAGCTAATTTGACCAGTGTTAGGCTAAAGACTATACAGACTAGACTAGCAAAACTCATCATTTTATGTTCTTATCCCTGTTCCCATCTCTGTTCTTCTCTTTTCTATCAGTTTGCAGAGAAAAAGAGAGAAAAATGACTCAAAATTTTTTCACCTAGTGTTTTATCTTTTTTGGGAACTAGACACTGGAGCCTCTGTGGCCTCAGGGATAACTTAAATAATGACACTAAGTACTGAAGGCAGAAGCTTGGGAAATTTTATGACTACACAACCTTCCCTATGTGGTATGAATCAACCAAAAATCCAGGTAAAGTTGGAGGCTTTCACAAAGATTTTATCAGCCAAATTTAGTCTCTAAAAGTATCTCCTTTTCATTGTAACTGCACTGAGCATGCTGAAAGTATAGGGATCAGCACTTGCAAGAACATGAAAAAATCACCTCTTCATCATTTTTTTGTTTTTGATACTGTTGCCTCTCCCCCTTTTTTACACTAGAATTTTATATTCTTTGTGATTTGGATTTAAAGAAACCATGGCACTTGGATCCCTCCCTCAGGTGTAGCCTCCAGAAACACTGAGAATTCACTTCAAGTGACAAGTCCACCAGGGAAACATAAAAAGATAGGTTGGTTCATGGGAAACACAATGCTAAAGGAAAAGCTCACCTTGCATATTATAGAATGAAAGGGAGCTAAACTTTTGTTTAATTTTGGAATATAAATGGTTGAATTCTAGATGCTTATCTGATAAACTATGATTGCTTTCTATTTTTCCAAGGCCCTAAAAATTATAATAAAAATAATAACATGAGTATGGGGGTGTTTTAGGCCCCTGCTGCATAGCATAAAACAAACAAACAAACAAAAAAACACTGAGATTAAATGGAAGACATAAGTTCTATTATCAGCCTAACCTGAAACAGGCCATATGACCTGGGAAAGTAACTTAATCTTTATGAACTATTACTATACCTGTAAATGAAGTCAGGGTAAGGACTAGGCAAATTCCTGGGAGTGAAAGATCAAAATACTCACCAACTTCTCTTTCCCCTTACAAGTTGGCACTCCATTTTATACTTTCCGTTTAGCAATACTTTACTGGAGAATTATTCGAGGTTTGTCACTGCATTTTCTCTTTATGCATTTCTTCCTCATCCCTTGAGATGTGGATTATTCACTTCACTGAAACTGTACTCCTGATAGTGTTCCATGAAGGATCCTTCCTCACGATCCTCAGATTATTTTTAATTTGGGCTTTAAAGATATTTTTTAAATACAGTGGTTACTTTTGTTCTGCCCTGCTTGCTAAGTCGCCTCAGTCATGTCCGACTCTTTGCGACCCCATGGACTGTATGCTGCCAAGCTTCCCTGTCCATGGGATTCTCCAGGCTGTATCCTTCATTTTACACATATCCACTATTATATTTTAGGCATCTTTGACTACAGCTTGATTACTTACCTTTATCACTCCTACATCTCCTAGAAATGTGGCCGGCATTAATAATTACTGGTTGAATCCTTACTGTTGGACTCTGTGGGTCTTACTATTTGGACAACTGGGCTTAAGTGGTACATGCAGAATCCTAATAATAATAATAATAATAAAAGTCATTTTGCTGATATAATAAATATGTTCTTTACATGTAATATGATCTATAGCTTATTATAATTTTCTAGCATTCTGCTTATTTGGAAGAAATGTAAAGTAGTTATTATAATAGAGATCACTAAATCTGTGATATTACATGTGTTGTTCTTAGTTGCTCAGTTGGGTCTGGCTCTTTGAGACCCCTTGGACTATAGCTTGCCAGGTTCCTCTGTACATGGGGGTTATCCAGACAAGAATATTGAAGTGGGTTGCCATGCCTTCTTCCAGGGGATCTTCCCAACCCGGGGATTGAACTCAGGTCTCCCACATTGCAGGAAGATTCTTTACCATCTGAGCCAGCAGGGAAGCCCAAGGATACTACAGTGAGCAGCCTATCCCTTCCTTAGGTGATCTCCCTGACTCAGGAATTGAGCTGGTGTCTCTTGTATTACAAGTCAATTCTTTACCAGCTGACTATCAAGGAAGCCCTGTGATATGATGGTACTATATAATATAGCTTTTACCAAAAACTAAAATATTATATTTAATACTCAAAAAAGTCAAAGAAATTCTTTGCATAATAATATCAGGAAATAAAAAGCAATTGCTGAGATGCAAAGGGATGGCATATATTTTCAATGTACTTGCATGGTCAGAAGAGTGTGTCAATTAACTGTCAGAAATGAATGGAATTCTCTAATCACAGAAGTGATAGCTCAAAACACTCATATACCATCAAGAAGACAATAGGGTGAGAGTTAAGATTAAAAGCCTTTGCCTTGTATTCACATCCATCAAAAGATTAATGGGATCAAATTTTAGCAGTTAGTTTATATATTCATTGGAGTTAGCTAAGTTTGACTGGGTCTTCTGAGAATGTATTAGTTACTCAGTCATGTCTGACTCTTTGTGACCCCATGGACTCTAGCCCACCAGGCTCCTCTGTCCATGGAATTTTCCAGGCCATAATACTGGAGTGGGTAGCCTTTCCCTTCTCCAGAGGCTCTTCCCAACCCAGGGATCAAACCCAGATCTCCTGCATTGCATGCAGATTCTTTACCACCTGAGCCACCAGGGAAGTTCCAGGTCCTCTGAGAAACAAATGCCAGGAAGAAAGTACTTTTCAAGGTATTTCTTGGGTAAGATGCCCGTAAAGGTAAAAGGCAGATATAGGCAGGCGGAACCTTCTGAGTTAGGTCTGACACCTGTGAAAAGAAAATGGGAAGTAAGTGGGGTCTCGTAGAGAGAAGCCTCAGGCTGTAGTACAGCTCTGAGAAAGTCTCACCCAGGAAGCTGAGAGTGCAGTGCCAAGATTTCTCATTAGAGGAGCCCTGCATAAGGCAGGAGTGCTAACACTCTGGTGCCCTATGGTGCTGTCATCGGCTGGAAGCTGCTTGGGCATGGCCTTGCTGTGAATGCTGTGGCAGAACTAAAGGCGCAGAAGCTGGGGACTTTTTAAAGGGAGCAGCAGCTTTTGTCTAACGGCATTCTGAGTGGTGTACCCTCATGACCGCCACAGCAGAAAAATCACAAATCTAATATGCGACAAACTTGTTCTGATCTGTTCAGAATCATGCCATCTCTGTACACATCAGTTTCTCTCTCTACATGAATTCATGAAAGAAAATAAATGTCTGGGTATGTGATGCTAATGGATCATAGATAGAAACGCCTGTTGGTATATTGCAGTCTGGCTGTGTCATCAACAGAGAAATCACAATATGGGAAGGAATAAAACAGAAAATTTCTGCACAGTCTTCTTGTGATGTGATTGGAGAACACTGTATTTGTCAGAGAATAATTAAACAGGTTAAGAATCCTTAGCAAAGCCAGAGAATATTTTCATTCCTAGAGGGAGACAAAGTAACTCAGAGTTAAGAAGAGACCTAGTGGAAGAAAGATTTCAGCTTACATTCAGCACTTAGAATAAAACCCAAGCACTTTACCTTGATTTACACTTGCTTTCATTTTTGCCTATATTTCACTGTTTCTTTTTTCTTTCTCTTACAACAATAAGTTGAAAACCACACTATCTTGATTTTGTTTTTACTTTCTCAAAAACTGAAAGCTTTTTTCTACCCTAGAGATTTTGCACAAGTATCTCCTGTTTAGAATATCTTCCCAAGGTTTTTCACTGACTCTGGCTCCTTTCTATCGAATAGATCTTTGAGAACTGCCTTGAAAACCCTCTGAAAGGAGAGAGCCCACCCTCCTTGTCTTCATCATTGTAACATGTGAGCCACCTTCATAATGATTTATATTATATAGTTACACATGTTCATATTATCTTTATATAGGACTTTATGATGCATTAGGGCAGTGACAATATGGTTTTGTGTACTTATTTCACAAAGTCATAGCATAGGAATACATATTTGTGGGAGAACTATTTAATGGACATATTTGCAGAAGAACTATTTAATGGAATATACAAATGGCTATATACATCAACATTTTTGATATGCATCACAAAATTCACAACACTGCCTCCAGAAAGATTATAAAATTTTATATTCCTTGCATCAGTTTAAAAGAGCATGTGTTTTCCTCTTCATTAACAAAGGATTTTATGACAACGTGAACGTGAAGTCGCTCAGTCGTGTCTGACTCGTTGCGACCCCATGGACTGTAGCCTACCAGGCTCCTCTGTCCATGGGATTTTCCAGGCAATAGTACTGGAGTGGATTGCCATTTCCTTCTCCAAGGAATCTTATGACTTAAAAGAGTTGTTTAAATAAATGAAAACAACATTCACTGTTTTTTAAATTTATCTTAAATTCTAGTCAGGCTGAACATGAAGAGTGATAACATTTGTATTTCTTTCACTGTAAACTATCTGTTCATGTTTTCTCCATTTTTTGGATATACTCCTATATATATACATGCACGTACATATATATGTATGTGCATATATATATATATATATAAAATGTACAATTTAAATGAAATATATCTATAAAATTTATCTAAAACCACAAGAGAGTTCTGGAACATCTACTTCTGCTTTATTCACTACGCCAAAGTCTTTGACTGTGTGAATCACAACAAACTGTGGAAAATTCTTCAAGAGATGGGAATATCAAGCCACCTTTCCTGTCTCCTGAGCAATCTGTATGCAGGTCAAGAAGAAACAGTTAGAACTGGACATGGAACAGCAGACTATTCAAATCAGGAAAGGAGTATGTAAAAATTGTATACTGTCACCTTGCTTATTTAACTTATATGCAGAGTATATAATGGGAAATGCTGAGGTGGATGAAGCACAAGCTGGAATCAAGATTACCGGGAGAAATATCAATAACCTCAGATATGCAGATGACACCACCGTTAAGGCAGAAAGCAAAGAACTAAAGAGCCTCTCGAAGTAAGAGAAAAAGGAGAGTGAAAAAGTTGGTTTAAAATTCAATATTTAGAAAACTAAGACCATGATATCTAGTTCCATCACTTCATGGCAAATAGATGGGGAAACAATGGAAACAGTGACAAAATTTATTTTGGGGGGTTCCAAAATCACTGCAGATGGTGTCTGCAGCCATGAAATTAAAACACACTTGCTCTTTGGAAGAAAAAGTATGACTAATCTAGACAGCATAATAAAAAGCAGAGGTATTACTTTGCCAACAAAGGTCCATCTAGTCAAAGCTATGGTTTTTCCAGGAGTCATGTATGGATGTGAAGTTGGACTATAAAGAAAGCTGAGTGATGAAGATCTGATGCTTTTGAACTGTTGGAGAAGACACTTAAGAGTCCCTTGAACTGCAAGGAGATCAAATCAATTAATCCTAAAGGAAATCAGTCTTGAATATTCATTGGAAGGACTGATGCTAAAGCTGAAAATCTATGCTTTGCCCACCTGATGCAAATAATTGAGTCATTGGAAAAGACCCTGGCACTGGGAAAGACTGAAGGCAGGAGGAGAAGGGGACGACAGAGGATGAGATGGTTGGATGGCATCACTGACTCGATGGACATGAATTTGAGAGTTGTTGGTGGACAGGAAAGCCTGGCATGCTGCAGTCTATGGGGTCACAAAGAGTAAGACATGACTGAGCGACTGAATTGAAAACCACAAGAAAGAAAAAATGATCATTATATGACATGGGAAACTATCCATGACATATTGAAATAGAATTTGGTTGTTATTCAGAAAGGAAGAAATAAAAGAAACCCATCAAAAAAGCCCTCACATAAAAACTTATTCTTCTGAAATTTTTAAGAATGTTGAGTGCTTTTGACATATGCCTAAATTTCTGTAGTATCCAGTGGACAACACTATCTTAAATGATTGAACTGAAGTGATTTTCTATATTGTTGTGGCAAACAAAATAAAACAAAAAAGTTCTATATAAAGCAATGATGCATGTAAATAATGAGTAGATTGCTTAAAGCAATGTGAAAAGTGCTTGTATTTTTCTGGACTTTGATTTCTTTCTTTGAACTTTCAAATTTGGCTAGTTTCTTCTCCACACTTCCTGCTAAACCTATCCCAGAATCTCAATCACTCACCTTCTCAAGGTGTGTAACTTATTCTCAGTCCCCAAATTTGTTGGATGTTTGATAAACTGAGATTAAAAACACATTTACAGCTTGTGTCTCAAATTTTACTTTACTTTGAGGCAAGCTGTCTTCTTTACAAAGCCACTATCAATATGTACTATATAACAGGGGTTTCAAAATGTGATATGTGGTCCTATGGGATTCCTGAGGGCTTTTAGAAGACTTTGCTTGCATTGATGCTTGGTAGCTTACTCATGTCCTCTGTGCATGGGATTCCCCAGGCAAGAATACTGGAATGGGTTGCCATTTCCTTCTCCAAGGGATCTTCCCAACCCAGAGATCAAACTGGCATCCCCTAAATTGCAGGCAATTTCCTCCATGACAGGCAGGTTCTTTACTTACTGAGCCACCAGGGAAGCTCAGATGATCTTGAAGTTACAACATTTTTTAAAAATTTATTTATTTATTTTAATTGGATACTAATTACTTTACAATATTGTAGTGGTTTTGCCATACATTGACATGAATTAGCCATGGGTGTACATGTGTTCCCCATCCTGAACCCCCTCCCACCTCCCTCCCCATCCCATCCCTCTGGGTCATCCCAGTGCACCAACCCTGAGCACCCTGTCTCATGCATTGAACCTGGACTGGAGATCTGTTTCGCATATGATAATATACATATCTATTCTCTCAAACCATCCCACCCTTGCCTTTTATATCTAGACTAAGAACCTCTTTGCCTATTTTTATTTTCTTATACTGTGCTGCAATTTACACTGATGAGACAAAAACAATAATGTATAAATTCACCAGCATCTTAGTATAAATCATAGTCACCAAGCTGTACTAACCATCACTGTGCTCTTTACCATCATACACACACACACATGCACACACACACAAATAACATGCCAAGAATATGCTTGATGAATTATTAAAAAGTATTCCTTTGATTAAATCTTAACTCTTGAGTACATGTATATATTCAGGGTAATGAAGTGGGAAGTATTCCAACAGCACTTTTACCATACACTTAAGTATGATCGTTGTCCAAGAAAAGAAAGAAAGAAAAAAACACTATGCAATTATTTGAGTTGTAAACTGAGCTAGCTGTTTCTTTCATAGAATTTTTCTTGAAAAAATGAACAAATTATTCATTCTTGAATATGGGACTGGTATTATATAAAAAATTAATGAAATGAGCCTACACTTCCAGTAAACAATTGAGAATTTGTTACTTGTGATACAATTACAGCTTTGTATCAACCAATATGAGCTTGACATCTTTGCACACATAAAGATTCTTCTGATGAGGTCAGTGGCAATATTAATGAAAGTGGTATTTTGATATTACATAATGAAATGTGCCAACATTTGAAAGGTCTGTATAACTCACAGAACAAATATTTTCAAGATGACCAAGACATAATAGTACAAAATTATGATGGACACCAAGATCCATTCTAAGTTCATGACAGGCCAATAGATTTTAATAGGCAAAAGTATGAAAAGCTCATTGATAAGAGTTTCAGATTCAACATTAAATTTGCTTTAATATCATTAATATTTAGTGTAGTATTGCAGGAAAGTATGTTATCTACAAAAAGAAATTATAGTATCACTTTCTTTTTCAACTATATATTTACGTGAATATATTTTCCTCCTGCATTCAATCCATACAACATATTAAATGCAGAAGCACATAGGAGAATTCAGTTGTTTTCTATTGAACCAGATGCAAAATTGCAAAAGTGTAAAAGAGTATTGAGCTTCCCTGGTGGTTCAATGCTAAGGGATCTGCCTGCCAATGCAGGAGATGCAAGTTAAATCCTTGGGTCAGGAAGATCCCCTGGAGAAGGAAATAGCAACCCACTCCAGTATTCTTGCCTGGGAAATCCCATGGACAGAGGAGCCTGGCAGGGCTACAGTCCATGTGGTCATAAAAGAGTTGGACATGACTCAGTGACTAAGAAACAACAGTATCACTCTTCTCACTGTTTTTTGTTTGTTTATTTTGTAAAATGTGGTTGCTTTGTATAAAAAAGATGTTAACACAATGAGTTTATTGTTACTTTAAAATAAATACATAATTCTAAATGTTCTTACTTTTCATTTTAAACCAGTAATTATAAATATGTATAGTCTACATAAATAAATGTGTAAGAATATGAGCTTTACGTATATAAATTTTGTTGTGAGACATAAAGTTTGAGGATCGCTGTGCCAAAGAATTCTCTTCAATCACTACCCTCACTGTAGCCAATTTTACATTTGAAGCTCTACTTTGGGCAAAATGAGATAATTGCATATTTTGTTTCTACTTCTAAATCTAGATTGGGTTTGTCTTATTCTTTCCCCATCTCCTAGCATTGTCTAGCATTGTCTGAGACTAGATAAGTAAATCTGCCTATTTTCTGGAAAAAAAAAAAAGAAAGTGTTGGGAATAACACTTCTGTAGGTATATAAAGGTCCATAGATAAACATAGGTGATCAATATCTTTGAGCTTTGTCAACATACCTTTTGTCTATCTCTCAAATGGTTAGGAACTTAGGTGAGAAAGGGATATGCTGGTGATTCAGCTGGGTTGTACCCCAACATTTGTCACATTAGTTGGGAATATTGATAAGTAATTGGGAGAACAATACATAGGTGGAAGGGCTGAGGTTTCCTTCAGGTGTAGCCACTATACATAATTTGGGCATTAGTGGTCATGGTTGTGAGCATGGTTCTTGGGGGTCTTTGATCTGTGTATTCTACTGGTGAGTATGTTATACAACATGATTACTTTTAACTTCTGAGTCTTTGGCTTGTGGCTCTAAATCTAACATCATATGGAATCTCTTATCAACCTGGTACTCATTATAAAAATTCTATTTATAGGCTGATTTCTGTTTTATTAAGGGTTGTGTACATCTGAAGCAAGCACATGGACCTAAAATTGTACCTGGATTTCAATAAAGAACAGGGGCTTAGCAACAGTGAGCCTCAGGATGCTGGTTGTTGCAGCTTGACCTCAACAAGACAGGAGCTGGTCTTGCTAGCCAAGTTCACCTTATAAAAAACATACCTTTCTGAAGAGACCTTAGGGTCCAGACTGCTGCAGCTTCACTTTGAACTTCAAAGGTTCATGGTTCAGCTTTTCTTGGTTGTGGCAATGATTCAATTATATAAGGAAGCCCAGAGTTAGGTTGAAAGGCAGGTTTTAAGCGTGATGCTCTGTCTTGTGCTATTGCACATCTCACAGGGCTTCCATTCTAGGTCAACATTGTTGCTTGAGCTTCAACCATTATATGCAAGTTGTCAGCTGGAAGAAATCAATGAGGGCCACTTATCCCCTCATTAAGGATACTTCTCAGAAGCCACATATTGCATTTCCATTCCAATCCCACAACTCAGATGTTAGTCGCATGGCCACAGTTTTCTGTAAGGTAAGCTGGTACTCTCTTTTTCCAGGCCTAGATGAAAATCAGGGGTGATGGTTTAGTCTGTAAATAGTGTCCAACTCTTGCTACCCCATGGACTATAGCCCTTCAGGAATTCTCCAGGCAAGAATACTGGAGTGGGTTGCCATTTCCTTCTCCAGGGAAACTTCCCAATCCAGGAATCAAACCCAGGTCTCCTGCATGCAGGCAGATTCTTTATCATCTGAGCTATGAGGGAAGCTCCCCCAAATCAGGGGACCTAATACTAATTAAAGAGACAAAAATGGATATAGAGACAACCAACAGTTTCTGCCACATCCATGTATACAAAAAAGAAACAAACCCTCTGGTAGCACAATTTATTAAAAAATTCAATTTTTCACATTAAAAAAAATAATGTCTCTTCATATACAGTCCTTTAGACATGGGAAAAGCAAAACAAATAGATCCTTCTTTTCCTGTGTTCTTTAACAACATTCCATCTTGCACATTGTACTAATTTCTATGATACTTCTAGTTCTAAGTTGTCTGTGCCAAGCATAGGTGGGAAGTGCTATATCAGCTACCCAAATTCTGTTTATTTTTCTAAGTATCTTTTTGAAGTGCCTTGAGGTCAAGAGAAAAAATTCTAGGGAGATTAAATGTGTCTTATCCTCTAGCTCCAGAGGCACCATCATACTATACAATCTCGATGACTGTGAAATTTAATTACTTTCACCTTCACTGTGGCTTGGTATTTTGTGATACATATTGGCCCCATGGATGCAAGATCTGTATATTTAATGAACCAACAATTTTAAAAGAAAATATTTCTTATTATAAAGGCTGCATGTCCTTTCTTAAGTAAATATACAGAAGCAATTCATTTTTTTAAAACTCAAAGTGAAAAGGCAATTTTGAAGGTCTCTCTAACAACTTGAGGTTCTCTATGTCTAGGACATAAGTTTGAAGGAAGTGTCTATATCCATAACTGGGGAAAAGATGTGGAGTGGTATCCATTGAGGGATGTCAGTCTCAAAATAACAGAAGGTGATAGAGGGCAGGGAACAGTAGCTGTGAAAAGTCTGGAGCACATTCCTGACTGGAAAGACTCAGGTTGAATTTGTGAATGAGATATTATTTTCGTGGGCATATCAGAAATATTTTACTAGGAAAACTAGTAAACCAAATACCCTGCAATAAATTATTCATTGACTATTTCACATATGTCACTTGTCCCCTAAGCTCCCACATGTACAGCGATGAAATGGGCAAAGGCTCTGTCCTTAAGGATATTATATTCTCATGTGTAAATTCCACACTTAAATAGGATAAGGTTTTGAAAAGTCACAAATGGGATGTTTATTGGAAATTTAGCATGATCAAAAGTTGGGACTCAAAGGAAAATGGAAAAAAATGGCAAAAAGAGATTAGAATATGGGGTCAAAGTTAGCTTGCTGGTGCATGCTTATTGGAGCATATGAATGGAGCACAAGAAACTGATCATCAGGTTGCTACTTCCCTAGGGGTACTGTCCCTTAGGCTGAGAATATTCTTAAATTATATCACATAAAAAAGAGAAACAGTAGGAGACTGTAATTCTGCATTCAAAAAAAGTTTAGAATTGGAATGGCTCAGAGGTTAAAGGGTCTGCCTGCAAGGTGGGAGACCTGGGTTCGATCCCTGGATTGGGACGATCCCCTGGAGCAGGAAATGGCAACCCACTCCAGTATTCTTGCCTGGAGAATCCCATGACAGTGGAGCCTGGTGGCCTAAAGTCCACGGTGTCGCAAAGAGTCGGACACGACTGAGCAACTTCACTCACATCACCATTATCCTTACAGACTATGTAATGGCGGGCTTAAATTTTGTGGAGTTTAATTTCCAGTCAACGGATATCTATGAGCATGTACTCTATGAAAACCAATGTGTATATATCTAAGAATACAACATTGATAAAATGTTTCATCTATCCTCAAAGAACTGAGAGTATGATAAGAAGGGGAAGAAAGAAAGAAGGTGAATTCATTCAGCCATATCCGACTCTTTGTGGCCCCTTGGACTGTAGCCTACCAGGCTCCTCCCTCCACGGGGTTCTCCAGGCAAGAGTACTGGAATGGGTTGCCATTTCCTTCTTCAGGGGATCTTCCCAACCCAGGGATCGAACCCGTGTCTCCCACATTCCAGGCAGATACTTTAACAATATGTTTCATAATACAATAGAAGTCTAGAGAGGATACTTTTAATTTAATTTCATGGCTGCAGTCACCATCTGCAGTGATTTTGGAGCCCAAAAAAATAAAGTCTGACACTGTTTCCACTGTTTCCCCATCTATTTACCATGAAGTGATGGGACTAGATGCCAAGACGTTTACTCCTTGGAAGGAAAGTTATGACTGACCTAGATAGCATATTCAAAAGCAGAGATATTACTTTGCCAGCAAAGGTCCACCTAGTCAAGGCTATGGTTTTTCCAGTGGTCATGTATGGACGTGAGAGTTGGACTGTGAAAAAAGCTGAGTGCCGAAGAATTGATGCTTTTGAACTGCGGTGTTGGAGAAGACTCTTGAGAGTCCCTTGGACTGCAAGGAGGTCCAACCAGTCCATTCTAAAGGATATCAACCCTGGGATTTCTTTGGAAGGAATGATGCTAAAGCTGAAACTCCAGTACTTTGGCCACCTCATGTGAAGAGTTGACTCATTGGAAAAGACCCTGATGCTGGGAGGGATTGGGGGCAGGAGGAGAAGGGGACGACAGAGGATGAGATGGCTGGATGGCATCACCGACTCGATGGATGTGAGTCTGAGTGAACTCTGGGAGATGGTGATGGACAGGGAGGCCTGGCGTGCTGCAATTCATGGGGTCACAAAGAGTCGGGCATGACTGAGTGACTGAACTGAACTGAGAGAGGATACTATTATGTAGAGTCTTCACTGTAGGCACACTATTTTCTAAATCATTATAATTAAATTCAGAGGTAGATATATGAATATTTCATATCAGGTAAGGGATAAGCTTTGACCAATCAGAATGGACTTGCTGACAATCACTAAGGACATTCTGAAACAAACCTGATGTGTGTCAATCCTGATTTTGAGCCTTGCCAAAAATAATGTCTTAAGCCCAATACTGGTGAGCTGTATACTGTATTCTACTTTATTCTATATACTGTAGCTTAAGAAAATGCTAAGCCAAAGAAGGTTATAAGTCAATATCCATCAGCTGTGAAACATGAGTATAAATTGGCCATGCTGACACTACCAAATAGAAGTGTCTTCCATGTTGTATGAGGATTCCACTATGTTAAACTCCTGTAACTCATCATGCAGGTGAAAAAGCATAACTTATTGCCAAAACCTACTGCCTCACCATTTTCACCTCTTCAGTTATTAGTTTTTCAGAGATAATGTTACTAATAATAATTATCAAATTTGAATTATGCTTTTTTCAGTGCATAACTTTAATGAGTATGATTTTGCTGTGTTTACCGTCTGACTTTACCACATTGTTAAGAGATTTCCAAGAAAATTCCAGTCACAAGTAAATCATCCGAAACACAAACACTTTAAAAACGTAATCACTAATACTTGATCAATTTGCCCTGCATCTTCCTTCTGCTGGAAACTGCTGGTGCGTTTTCTTTGCTTGGCAATAGTTAACCAGTAGAACTTGGATCGATAACCTGATTCTACCATTTTCTACTTAGTGAGTTAAAGCATGTTGCTTGACTAATATGTTCTTCAGCTTCTGCATATACAAAATAGGAATAGTGGCATAAAAATTAGAAATGTTTTGCTATTAAAATGATAAGGTCTCAGTGTGTGCGTGGTTCATAGTGTTGAAAAAATAGTAGCTAAAAATTGTTACTTAGCCTTTTTTTGAAAGATCTTTTTCAGGGATTTAAATAATGGAACGTACCAAAAATGTTTGCATTGTTAAGACTTAGTATTTCTTTGATTTAATTTGTTTCTGCCACTTAAACAATTGCTTAAATGAGGGAAAATCAGTCAGAGCTTACCACTTGAAGGCTTGTTGTGAACACACACAAAATAATTCCTTTGCTTTAGGTGAACTTGTGAAGATTAATGAGTTGTTTCTTTGGGTTCAAGTTTTCCACATATACGGAGTCCACTGTGGTGATGTAATTAATTTAACAACACCAGGGTTTTGTCATCCAACATTCCCATGCCATGCAGCTATGATAAGTATTCTTTAATTAAACCTCAAAATTTGCCACCGTTGTTACATAGTGCAGCTGAGCACAGACATACCTCTGTGGACCACAAAGATTTTAATATGCAGCTGGGGAAACTTAGTGATAGAATGTTTACATAAAAGCCTCTGAGTAGGTGTTCAAAGTTCTTGAAACTTTTAATAAGTACTTATATCTATAGAAACAAAAATAACAGGGAACTTAAAATAAGTTTGTGGTTATAACTTACAGAGGGCAAGAGGTTCTACTCTTGAGCCAAAGAGAGGAGAAGAACCTTTTTTGTGATTCTCTGGGGCTCCCAGCTTTAGAACTGGAAGACTCCCAGAGAATTACTTCTCTGGGAATACAGCTGAGAATAATCTTTTTCTTAGGATTCAGGGGTACAAAAAACAGATCCAATAAGATTGGTTTAATTTGATGCTTATTATTCCAGCTCTATGGGGTTCCCTGGTGACTCAGATGGTAAAGAATCTGCTTGCAATGCAGGAGACCCAGGTTCGATCCTTGGGATGGAAAAATTCTGGAGAAGGAAATGCTACCCACTCTGATATTCTTGCCTGGAGATTTCCATGGACAGAGGAGCTTTGCATGGGGTCACAAAGAGTCGGACATGACTGAATTGGTTTACCATATTATTCCAGCTCTATAAATTTAGGAAATATTTGGTCTTTGTCTGGCTTGAACTGTTTCAGTGGAGGTCTAAATCATAGTTCAGAAACAAAATGAATATATATATATATATATTCAGAGGTTCAAAGTAAAAAGTGTGGTTCGTTTGTTCTTTGATTTAGGATTTGGTTCAAATTTATCTTAGTTACTTGATAAAAAATAGCAAGAAGTACAAACTAATGCAGTAGGTAAGAGAGCAGATTCCGTCTCTATCAGTTATGAGCTTTGTAATCTTAGATAAGTTACTAAATATCTCAGGTTTTTTGGTTTCTTTAAAATGGAATTAAAATAAAATGGAATTTTAAAAATAAAAATATTGTTAAAAATAAAGTGATTAATGATCATATCTATTTCATAGAATTACTGCGAAGATTGAAAGAAATGTTAAAAAGTGCTTATAAAGTGGGACATAGGAAGTAGTCTATAAATGGTAGTGATAATCATGTAAAATTTAACTAATGTTGAGAGTTCGTGAGTATGAACAGAACTAAGGTGAACTACAGAAAACTTTTTCTAGCAACTCAATACAATGAAAAAATTGTCAGATTTGTGAAAAGATTGTATTTGTATCCCAGATGATTTGGAGAAAGATAAGAATGAAAGGCAGGTTTTTCTGTCCTCACACTCCTGTTTCCTTGCCTCGTAGCACTATTGCTGCATAGAATTAGGCTCCCTGAGGGGAGTTACATTAGAAAAAATTGAGAGATATGCAGCTGGTTGCTTGTGAGGTGGGAGGGGTGCCATGGGATTAATGGCAAAAATGCCAGAGGATAACTTACAGTTGCTTTTGAGAGCCCAGGTAAAAGATTAGATTTCTGCAGCCCCCTGCAATGTTAGTGGATATGTGGTGCCATCTCTGACAGGTATAGTATCTTCTACCTAAGACAAAAATGAACAGCAGAACTTCTGTCTGCAAGGGTCATGAAAGTTTGGACATCGAGCATAACAGTGGTGACCAGTGTGAAGTGAAGTTTGTCTCTTTTACATTTCTGAATTTCCTGTAGCCATAACTCTAGAGAGACCCCTAAAATGACTTGAGGGTGAGCCTTTGAAAAATCAAAGCAAGGAAAACACATGGAGTCAGCTCTGGTCCCCAAAGAAATTGAGTTCAGACTTTATTGCTTTCTTTTCCTGCAACAAATATTCAGTGTCCTAAAAGGGAAAGATAAATACTTTATCCAGGGAATGGCAACAAAAATAGTAACTGCTCTCTGAGTTCCTGGTTCCTGAAATTTGAAGTAGTGCAATGACCTCAGGATGAAAAATTTGGGGTGGGGGATGAGCTCAGTACATTGTATAAGAACAAATATTTTTTTCAGTTGACACTATGGCAAAAATAGTTGCTCTTTAAATTATTTCATGCCAACTAATGCTTCTTCAGATTCAAAAGATAATTGGGGTTTAAAATTCTGAGTTTAAAGAAAGCATTTTTAATAAGGAGAATTTTCAAGGGAATCTTCACTAAAAAGAAGATAAAATAATTTTTTCAAATAAATTATCCTTAGATATTAGTGAGAGGCTATCATTTACACTGCCTTGTTGGCTTTTGCGTGAAAATTATTTTCTTTGTGTAAATCTGGCTCCAAGAGACCTAGATAATTGACACATATCTACTCCATGGTTCAGAAAGGGCAAACATATAGACACTGGAATGGAGGTCATTTTTTTTTTCTCCCAAGTCCTATTGTTCACTGAAAAAGACTACAGCAATCATGTGTTCTGTATGGCTGTAGGAGGTGGGAATACATGAGAGATGCAGTTCCTAATATACACTGAACTTCTGTTCTTCCCTTTCCAGTATACTAACACCAGGCTTTAATATTTGAACACTTAAATTTGTTGAGAAAAATAATGACTTGAGAATATCTTCAAAAACCTAAAAATAACAAAAAAATTAGAGCCCTATACAGTAAAAACAGAATCTCAGTGGTTGGACTTATCTGCAGGTTAAACACAGAAGAAACATGAGTTAGAGTACTGGGAGAAAGTTATATAGGTAAAATCAAGAAAAGAGAGACAGAAGAATGAGGCTCAGGAGTAAGGTTAAGAGACATAAATGACAGAAGGAAACAATAGAACATGCACAGAACTGGGATTTTAGATCAAGGCTTACAAATAATAAAAGTTCAAAAATTATGTGCTGAATGAATGGATGAGGTAGAAAAGATATAAAATGAATTGTCATTTGACAAATACTTATTAATTATTTATTTTACTTTGCTAATGAGTGATTCAAGGATACATGATGCAATCCTTTGGTAACAAAAAATATCTTAAAATTCAAAATAAAATAAAATATTATCATATTTCCCAGGTGGCTCAGTGGTAAAGAATATGCCTGCCAATGCAGGAGATGCAGGTTTGAACCTTGGGTTGGGAAGATCCCCTGGAAAAAGAAGTGTCAACCCACCCCAATATTCTTGCCTGGAAAATCCCATGGACAGAGGAACCTGGCGGTCAGCAGTCCAAGGGGTTGCAGAGAGTCAGACATGACTGAGCCACTGAAACAATCACAACAAAAACATCATCATACTCAGAATGTTTGAGAATGATCATAGGTACAATAGGGAGGTGCTTAGGGCTTAGTTGCTTTGCTCAATCGTATCTGACTCTCTTTGGCTCCATGAACTATAACCTGCCAGGCTCCTCTGTCCGTGGGATTTTCTAGGCAAGAATACTGGAGGGGGTTGTCATTTCCTACTCCAGAAGATCTTTCTGACCTAGGAATTGAACCTACATCTCTTGCGTCTCCTACATTGACAAGTGGAATCTTTAGCGCCACCTGGGAAGTTAACTGAGGATTTGAGATAGGTTCATAATAACTCTGCTTTTATACTTGCTCTCAGACCAGTTTATCTGATCACTACACTTGTTATGTATTCTATTTTATGCCAATATCCTGACTATTAATAACACATATATAGAGTCTAAAATGAAAATATTGATAATTCTATATATTAGGTATTAGAAATATTATCACAATAGAAAAAAGTATCAGTTTTACTCAGGAGTACTTTTAAATTAAATCATATTGAAATTTAAATAAATTTAATAGAAAGTATTGAATTTATTATAGAGATATTTATTCCCCCAGTAAAAACAGCCTCTAAAGTTTAGCATTTTTTTTTGAACTGAATGCCTGAATGGTATTTGTGACAATGGTTTTAATCCAGAATTTATGTTCCCATTAAGCATATGATTTTTTGTCCCACATCTGGATCAATAGGGCAATATGTCACTTCCAAACAAGTACTTAATTTGAATTCTGGGTTTCTATCAGGTTGCAGTAAAACTCTCATTGAGTAATCCCTGCCTTTTCTTTATTCCTATTCATTTCCCAAAGAATTATATGTAGAAAAAATATATTCTCAGCTTGTTTCCTCAAACCCAATCCCTCAGGCAAAAAGACAAGTTGGTCTGAAACTTTTTTTTTTCCTCACTTTGCCTCTCTTATGACCTGACACTTTCTGCCTGAAAATAGATCAGAAAGTGTATTAAATTAACTTTTGCTATTTTATGTCTGACTTCTTCAGGAAATGAATTATCAAACTTGAAGTACACTTATCTTCTTCCTCTTCTTTCCTTAAGGAAAGCCTTCCTGCACTATGACTTCAGATGTGATTCATGGTGATTCATGATCTCCAAAGAAGATTTAGCTTCAGGATCAGGGACCAGGCTTGCTCACTCAGAGCTTTTGTGTGGCAGATGTTTTATTACAGTAAAAAAGGACAGAGAACACCTCTGACATAGACATGAGAAGGGGGAGGAAGAGTGCCCCACTTGCCAGTCTTAGCAAGGGAGCCATGTACTTTTTCAGTTGGTTATTAACAATAAATCAGAAGAATGTCTCACGGTTGAAAGGTCTTAGGAGACCCACTCCCACAATTTACATTTTAAGATAACAGAATTAGAAATAAAAATAGAAAGCTCTTACCAGACCACTCCCATAATATACATTTTAAGACTGCAGGCTTAGTCAAGAGGTTCTTAAGGAGAAACATGTCCTTGAGCAGGATACATTATTGTTATATAAACACTGGTACAAATTTAAGGAAAAATATATCCTTGAGCAAGATGATTTGTTTTGTTGTGTAGTCATTCAGTTCAGTTCGGTCACTCAGTCCAACTCTTTGTGACCCCATGGACTCTAGCACTCCTTGAGCTTGCTGAAACTCATGTCCATCCAGCTGGTGATGCCATCCAATCATCTTATCTCCCATTGTCCCTTTCTCCTCCTGCCTTCAATGTTTCCCTGCCTTCATTCTTTACCAGTGTAATCATTAGCTTTGGTCTTAAAGAAAAAAAATCTTATGTGACCAAGATGCAGAAAGGAGAAAAAAAGTTTGTCCTTTTCTCCTCCTGAGGGCCCCAGATCCCTTTCTCCTCCTCCTCCTCCTCCTCCTCCTCCTCCTAAGGGACCCTGGACTTCTTATCAACCTACCTAAGAATGAACTCTCTCAAAATTATTCTAATGTTTCCATCATAAGTAGAATACTCTCTCAAATACAGGAGAAGAGTAAGTTTCTAAATTCTGTTTAGTATGCAAAAGTTTTTTTTTTTAACATCTTAATCTCTAATCTATCTGAATTATATGTGTGTGTATGGTTATGTGTATCACAATCATCCATTTGGATACACACATATACATGTACTTTGAGATATCTTAAAGAGCATCACTCATGGTGTACTGGAATAAGAGTTATTTCCAATGTCACATACTTTTGGTTCTAATCTCATCTTCTTCACTACTTTGTTTTTAAATTTCAAGCAAGTCACTTCATATCTCTTATTTGTTACCTCAGCTGTAAAATGAGTTGATTTGACAAAACTGTATCTAAGAAATTTAAGAATTTATTAGATAGAAACTGAATCCTTTTGAAGAGTTTTGCCTCAGTTCTGACAGTATGTGCATGCTTGTGTGGCCCTGATCTTTGCAAGATCTAACCTTTTGCTGGTTGATTCATTCTCACATCTAAAATTAGAGGGAAAACTAATGTACACATTGCCTATGCTAGGAACATTTATAATTAATTTCTTAGATCTTAAATTCCTTTGTCTAGGTGAAATTTCTGACCTCATACCCATAACCATTGATGTTCCAGTCAATGGTGCCATCAGATCCAAACACTTTCAGCCTTCAAGATACCTAGGTTAACACTTGTAGTTTAAATATAGGAGTTATTTAATAATTCATTTTTATTCACCTGGTAATTATAACAAAGGAACTTTATTCTTCATGGATTATGCTTTTTCAATGTCATATGCAAACTATCAGAGGAAACAAGTAAATCATTCTGAGTAAGAGGGTGATATGACAGGTAGGGAAAGAGAAATGGAAGTGACCAGACAAGAATTTCTGTGAGACAAGACAAAATATTCCTGTTTTTCATAGTTTTCAGATTTAGATGAAGCATGTATGCTGAATTCAGTTTCTTTGGATTGCATGAAACACTCTATACTTACCTTCTATAAACTTCTTAATACGAGTGAGATGGACTTCACTGTGTCCTTCCCAATCGCTGTGTTGAAGCCCTACCTGTCTCCAGTGTAAGGTATTTGGAAATGGGACCAAATTCTTCAGACAAAAATTTAGTTTAGATGAAACGATGAGAGTAGGAGCCTCATGATGAGGTTAAATGCAGAAAATATACTGATTTATCAAAACTATGAGAGTAGAAATTATCCAAGTGGCTGCTTGATCCTTTAAATACCATCTGTAACTTCAGTATAAATGAAAGTAAAATGGTTCCTGTTAGTGAATTGAATACAAATTTAACAGATACTAAAAAATTAAGTGGGAAAAACATGTTTTTTTAGAAGGAAGACCTAGGTTAGAACCAGAAACCTCAGAGAATCATAAAGATAGCTATAACTCAAAAATATCGCTTTGAGTGCTTAAAGATCGCTTTCTAGGTTATTAATATGTTGTATGTTTTAATGTTTAGTTTTTTGTTTTCTTTTTTCCTTTTTTTTTTGAAATGGCTGCTTTAAAAATTTCTCTTTTCTCATTTTGCTTTTTCTTAAGCAAATCTTTTAGAGTCTTCAAACACGTTCCTTTATAAGTCGCAATTAACAGAATTATAGTGTTTCAAATTCAAACTTTTGTCTTTGTCTTAGGATTCACGGAATTGGGCCTTATATCAAACAGACCCTCAATTCTATTTTGTGAACCAAAATGCAGACACCCAATTCAGGGATCAGTGCCCACGAAATGAGATTCTTCCAAATTAGACATTCTTAGGAGCAAAGACTCTGGCAACAAACAGTTCCTTTCCATAAAGTTGAAAAAAATCATTTGATGGCATCTAAGATTTACTGAATACTTTCTAGTCTCTATTGAACTTTAAACTATCCAAAAAAGTACATTGCATATGTTGAACAACTATAATACACTTAGTAGAATATGTGAAAATTTTATATAGATCATATTATTTAATAATTTAAACTACTGTATTTACTGCATTCTATTTTTCAGGTGAGAAAGGTAAAAATTATAAATAGCAACTGTTTTGTTCAAGTTCACATACCAAATACATCTCAAAATTCAAACCCATAGCAGTTATATTTAGCAGCTAGTGACTTTTTCCTGGGCCATGTTGCCATAAAATTTTTCCAAAACACTTAGAACAATTTTTGGTTTTGATTTTTGAAGCATCTCTATTAAGAACTTGATTTTAGTTGCTGGTAAGATCTTGATATTAAGAGGTAAATAAAGTCAAGATGATTTATGGTGTTTTGTTTTCTTTTCCCTCCAATAGTGAATGATATTTATCTACTATTTTAGAGTAAACTTCAAAAACAGAGTACATTATATCACTGGAAACAGACTCACTTTTGTAGTTTCCTCCAATTATAACTGAAATTATAGCCTTTGAAAGTACAAACTCTATTAGTCTTCCTTTCCTGAATATTCTGACCAATAACACTTTCTACATTCACTACAGCACAGCCATATGGAGCTGCTCAGGCTTTTATTGAGACTCTTGATTGAGAAGCCTCATGGGACTCTGAATAGCCAAGGAAAGAGAAAAAGATTAGTAGTAATAATACTAAGATTGGACTAGAAAAGGCTGATTCAGCAGGTGTAGGGACCATAATTTCACATCCTACTATGCCAGCAGCAAGGGAACTAATTACATGGCAGACACTATGAACTTCAGGTACATTTTTCATTTCACCTCAGTTGAAATCAAGTCTTCTAGAGAATTTGCTGTATAAAATAATGTGTTTGCTACCAAGATGCACTAGAATGTATATGACAAAAATGTAATACTAGACTCTCGATATAACAAAAATCCCCAAAGCTGTGAAATGCCTACTTTGTCTCCCATTAATAAGGGGACTCATCTTCAATCTGTGTATAACAGTATCCTTGTTCATTGTAATGCTTTGTGGCACACTATGTAGGTGATTGTGCTTTTCAGTGAGACTTATTTCCTGAATTTTGGAGTGTAGGAAAATTGTTAAGTTCATGTTGTAAAATGCAGTTTTTGCATTTTTTAATACTTAAATTTTTTTCAAAATATGCTGATAGTACTAATGACTATCAAAATTATGCTATCTTTAAGTGTTTTTGCTGATGTGAATTTCATCTTTACATACATTTTTTTTGTTGTTTTTACTTTAAGGAGGATTTTAAAAATTCTCAGTCAGCCAAAGGTATTCCTCAAATACACAGTGTATATAGAGATCTAAAACAACCATTATGATGGTATGATATTCTTTAAATGATTGTCATGACTTCTGAAGATGTTATTGTATTGAAAGAAAGTATATAAAGCAATGACAATATGAACAAATATCATAAATATGAATAATCATTGGTATATACTCAGAAATCTAAATGGGAGTAAATAGATTTCCAGTTCCCTTTAAGAATATTTCCTGTTCATTTCCCTCCTCTGTTTATTAACATCTTTCATCATCTAGGTAAATCCTTAATTCCATATCAGTGATCCATTTAATGTCATACTTTTAATGTCTTTCATCCCATGATCCTTTTAATTTTTTCAAAGCTTTGTACTACTATCCCTTTCCTCTCAAGCAGTTATTTCAAGTAATAGACACTTAAAGGTTCTTCACTAATGACCATTATAAAAAATGTCCATATCCAACTACTTACTGGGTAATCATTAAATAAATGATTTTTACCATAGTTTATAGCACATGCTAAATGCTAGGGATGAAATTACATAAAAATCAAGTATGATTTCTACCTTTATAGTAATTGCTTTCTAGATGATTTTGCCATCAGGACAAAACTTATCTCAAATATCTAGAACTTAACTTGTGAGTGTATTTAGAGAGAGATAAGCTAATGATTTACTAAACACTTTCTCTTTGCCTTGCACAAATAGAAAAACTGCATTTCTCTGCTTCCTTTGTTTTTAAGTATGATCCTGTGGATGGGCAGTCACATTACTGAGTTCTAGCCAAAGGAATATGAATGGAAGTATGGGTGTCACTTTAGCATAGCCCATTATTACTTCTCACTTGTCATTTCACTGGAAACCATTATACTTATGAAATGGTAGAGCCTTAAAGGGAGGATAGCCAGTGTTCCTGAATCAGTGCCCAGGAAAATGACCAGAAACATCATTTTCCTCTTTATGTAAGTGGAAAATACCCCTATACTGACATAAGTAAGTATAGAGTTTGTGTTTTGCTTCTCTCATAATTTAACTAATATGGAAATAGGTGAGAAATGACTATAAAAATAACTCCTAAAATATATAACATGGACTTGGCAATAGACAATAGCAAAGAAATCTATTAGAGGCTTAAGAGATATAAAACTACTATATATAGTGAAACAACATTTATTAAAGCTGTTACCTTCCGTGACTTAGAAGACAGCACACAGAGCTTATAGCTCTAAAAAGTATAGTTGGTATGATAATGTATGCTGACTTTTCCTTTTGTTTTAAGACATATTTTATATATTTCCATGTGAACAAAGCAGAGTTTGACAATTTTTAAGTAAAAATAAAAGGAATAGAGAGAATTAATGTATTATAGGATATAAACAGTTTGAAGAGGAAAGGATCATGTATCACATGAAAATTCTGTATTTTAAGCAGGAGGTAATGAATGTATTGGGCTTTGGGTTGACACCATTGATACAAGGGTATGTTTTTTGATGTATGAGAAGAGGATTGAAATAAATATTCAGTGGCCAGAAAAAAAAATATTTCCTAAAACAAGAGGGAGCCAAAATATGGAACAAATTGAAATATCAATCACTTCTTGAAAGGTAGAAGCACTCATTTTGAAATTAAATGATGATCATGGCATCTGGCCCCATCACTTCATGGGAAATAGATGGGGAAACAGTGGAAAAAGTGTCAGACTTTATTTTGAGGGGTTCCAAAATCACTGCAGATGGTGACTGCAGCCATGAAATTAAAAGACACTTACTCCTTGGAAGAAAAGTTATGACCAACCTAGATAGCATATCCAAAAGCAGAGACATTACTTTGCCAACAAAAGTCTGTCTAGTCAAGTCTATGGTTTTTCCAGTGGTCATGTATGGATGCGAGAGTTGGACTGTTAAGAAAGCTGAGTGCTGAAGAATTGATGCTTTTGAACTGTGGTGTTGGAGAAGACTCTTGAGAGTCCCTTAGACTGCAAGGAGATCCGACCAGTCCATTCTAAAGGAGATCAGCCCTGGGTGTTCTTTGGAAGGAATGATGCTAAAGCTGAAACTCCAGTACTTTGGCCACCTCATGCGAAGAGTTGACTCACTGGAAAAGACCCTGATGCTGGAAGGGATTGGGGGCAAGAGGAGAAGGGGACAACAGAGGATGAGATGGCTGGATGGCATCACCGACTCAATGCTTGTCAGTTTGAGTGAACTCGGGGAGATGGTGATGGACAGGGAAGCCTGGTGTGCTGCGATTCATGGGGTTGCAAATAGTCAGACACGACTGAGCTACTGAACTGAGATGAACTGATCTTTCATTACTATTTTAAAATTTCTTAACTACAAATAGCATTAACTAATACATTTATCCGTCCCTCCCACACTATTGCAGTGTCAGACTTTATTTTTGGGGACTCCAAAATCACTGCAGATGGTGACTGCAGCCATGAAATTAAAAGACGCTTGCTCCTTGGAAGGAAAGTTATGACCAACCTAGACAGCATATTGAAAAACAGAGGCATTACTTTGCCAACAAAGGTTCATCTAGTCAAGGCTATGGTTTTTCCAGTAGTTATGTATGGATGTGAGAGTTGGATTGTGAAGAAAGCTGAGTGCTGAAGAATTGATGCTTTTGAACTGTGGCGTTGGAGAAGACTCTTGGGAGTCCCTTGGACTGCAAGGACATCCAACGAATCCATTCTAAAGGAGAGGAGTCATGGGTGTTCTTTGGAAGGACTCATGCTAAGGCTGAAACTCCAATACTTTGGCCACCTCATGTGAAGAGTTGAATGATTGGAAAAGACCCTGATGCTTGGAGGGATTGGGGGCAGGATGAGAAGGGGACGATAGAGGATGAGATGGCTGGATGGCATCACCAACTCGATTGACGTGAGTCTGAGTGAATTCCAGGAGTTGGTGATGGACAGGGAGGCCTATCATGCTGTGATTCATGGGGATGCAAAGAGTCAGACACGACTGAGTGACTGAACTGAACTGACATATACACAGACACAGACACACATATATATACCTGCATTTCACATGTAATAAGTTTTAAGCAGATTCTGTAACTCTTTACTACTTTTTATTGACAGGAATCCCATTATCTGTTTTTGTTTGGCTGATTTTTAAGACTAAATCATATAGAAAAACCATCCTCCACTCTTACTACCTCAAACTAGCAAGGTAGTTCTGAATAAATTGAATTATTGGGAGCAGGAATAAATACCTTTGCCCAACATACATTTTCCTTACGTCTGTTCCGTATCATTTGATAGTGGGGAAAAAATAGAAGGAATGCAGATACTCTTTATCACTAACCACCTACAGTGAGGTTGTTGTCTTTCTTTGACTCATCGAACTCTGCTGCTTCATCTCATTGTCTGTGGATTCAATGTGGAAAAGTTGTCAAGTAACTGAAGAAGTTTCTAAGAAAAACCTTCTGAAGCACTTGTGCTTCTTTGTGAATTGGGCTCATCCTTTTGCTGATTTGCAGCTAGTACCAATATCCTGCACTCTTTTCATGTGTGTTCTTCTTTGTCTTATGCTACAGAAGGTCCTAGTAAGATTATAAGAATATAAAGAATTACTAATAGAAGTATTAGTCATCAAGTAACTGATATTGAGAACTTGCTAAGTTCTAAGAACTGTCCTAAAACTTTAACAAGTAAAATAATGTTTCATCATTACACCATTCCTACAAAATAATTTCTATATTTTCCTATTTTGCAGATAAGAAAACCAAAGACTGAAAGTGGTCTCAGAAAACCAATTAAGGAAAATTAAGAAACCTCTTTAAGAACTTCATGTCAGAAATAAAATAGAAAGTACAATCTAAGATGTTTTATATATTAAAAAGAAAATAATGGGGTATTATTTTTAAGCTATTTATGCCAATAAGTTATAAATCTTTAAATGAAATGGACAAATTCCATTTACAAAATCTGACATAGATTCCAACATATAAATTACTGACCGATTTAACCAAATATCCAAAGGAAAAAAACAATTGAATACAGCATTAATACTTCTAGCAGAGAAAAATAGAGCTGATACACTGCATCTCATTTTGGGAGACTATGATATTCTTTTGATAATCTTTTAAAATAATCTAATAGTAACAGCAAAATTTGACCACCAATATCATTTTTAAAATGCAAGATTCCATTTAAAATTAGTAAATAAAATCCAGAATTATAAAAAATAATAAAATAAGGCATTATTGATTTAGGATCATCTTTATAAAACAGTATATACACATGCAAATAGGATTTTAAAAGACAAAAGATAATGTGTGTGTTTGGTTTAGTCTGAACACTAAAATAACATTAACAAAATTAAGGAGATATATATGATTAGCTCAATACCCTAATGTTTATGATCCACCTAATGTTATGATCCACCTCCCAGAATACTGGAAATAAAAGCAAAAATAAACAAATGGGATCTAATTAAAATTAAAAGCTTTTGCACAACAAAGGAAACTATAAGCAAAGTAAAAAGACAGCCTTCGGAATGGGAGAAAATGATAGCAAATGAAGCAACTGACAAACAACTACTCTCAAAAATATACAAACAACTTATGCAGCTCAATTCCAGAAAAATAAATGATCCAAGAAAAAAATGAGCCAAAGAACTAAATAGACATTTCTCCAAAGAAGACATACAGTTGGCTAACAAACACATGAAAAGATGCTCAACATCACTCATTATCAGAGAAATACAAATCAAGACCACAATGAGGTACCATTTCACACCAGTCAGAATGGCTGCAATCCAAAAGTCTACAAGCAATAAATGCTGGAAAGGGTGTGGAGAAAAGGGAACCCTCCTACACTGTTGGTGGGAATGCAAACTAGTACAGCCACTATGGAGAACAGTGTGGAGATTCCTTAAAAAATTGCAAATAGAGCTGCCTTATGACCCAGCAATCCCAGTGCTGGGCATACACACCGAGGAAACCAGAATGGAAAGAGACACACGTACCCCCAATGTTCATCGCAGCACTGTTTATAATAGCCAGGACATGGAAACAACCTAGATGTCTATCAACAGATGAATGGATAAGAAAGCTGTGGTACATATACACAATGGAATATTACTCAGTCATTAAAAAGAATACATTTGAATCAGTTCTAATGAGGTGGATGAAACTGGAGCCAATTATACAGAGTGAAGTAAGCCAGAAAGAAAAACACTAATACAGTATACTAACACATATATATGGAATATAGAAAGATGGTAATGATAACCCTGTATGCGAGACAGCAAAAGAGACACAGATGTATAGAACAGTCTTTTGGACTCTGAGGGAGAGGGAGAGGGTGGGATGATTTGGGAGAATGGCACTGAAACATGTATACTATCATGTAAGAAATGAATCGCCAGTCTAGGTTCGATACAGGATACAGGATGCTTGGGGCTGGTGCACTGGGATGACCCAGAGAGATAATATGGGGAGGGTGATGGGAGGGGGGATTCAGGATTGGGAACTTATGTACACCCGTGGTGGATTCATGTTGATGTATGGCAAAACCAATACAGTAATGTAAAGTAAAATAAATAAATAATAATTTAAAAAAGAAAAATGCAAGATTCCTTTTAAAATTAGTAAATAAAATCCAGAATTATGTGTAATAAAATAAGGCATTATTGATTTAGGATGATCTTTATAAAACAGTATATATACATGCAAATAGGATTTTAAAAGCCAAAAGTTAATGTGTGTGTTTGGTTTAGTCTGAACACTAAAATAACATTAACAAAATTAAGGAGATATATATGATTAGCTCAATACCCTAATGTTTATATAATCATTTTCTATAAGCATTTTTAATGAAAGAATGATTCAATAAATGAGTAAAAATTGATAGTCTGATATCCTACTTGTAGTGCTATAACAAAATATGATAGACCAGGTGGCTCATAAGCAATAAACTTTTAGTTTTCATGTTCTGTAATCTAGGAAGTGCAAGATCAAGGCACCAATGGATTCATAAGTGGTGAGGACCTATTTTCTGATTCAGAGACCACTGTTCTCACTGTTTCTTCATGGTACAGTAGGAGCAAGGGAAAATTCCTTAGTCTTTTTCACAAGAACACTAATCCCATCATGAGAACTTCACATTTCTAACCTGTTTAGCTCCCAAAGATCCCATCTCCAAGTTTCATCACATTGGGTATCATGAATTTTGGGGACCTCAAACATTTAGATCTTAGAAATTGGTAATCAGGAAAAAAATCTAGACTGAAAAGTCATAGGATTACAAATCGATTTAAAACAATGCTAAAATCCATGATGCTATTGTTCAAAAAGGTAGAATTACTGTTTTAGGAATATTTCCAGTTGCAATGACCCAAGGGTTTTCAGTGCATTTTGCCCTGCATGTTCAGTGACAAACATGTGGTCTTTAATGATTAAGGAACAATAGAATTTACTTTTATCTTCTCCACCATATGTCCTGGCAAGCGTAGTGCATGTGAATAGGACTCAAAATCCTCACCCAATATCTTCCCTAGCAAACATGGTTTTAATGCTTACTAAACTTGAGAAACCTACATGCAGGTCAGGAAGCAACAGTTAGAACTGGACATGGAACAACAGACTGGTTCCAAAGAGGAAAAGGAGTACATCAAGGTGGTATATTGTCACCCTGCTTATTTAATTTGTATGCAAAGTGCATCATGAGAGACACTGGGCTGGAAGAAGCGTAAGCTGGAATCAAGATATTTGTTGAGAAATATTAATAACCTCAGATATTCAGATGACACCACTCTTATGGCAGAAAGTGAAGAGGAACTAAAAAACCTCTTGATGAAAGTGAAAGAGGAGAGTGAAAAAGTTGGCTGAAAGCTCAACATTCAGAAAACTAAGATCACGGTATCTGGTCCCATCTCTTCATGGCAAATAGACGGGGAAACAGTGGCTGATTTTATTTTTTGGGGCACCAAAATCACTGCAGATTGTGATTACAGCCATGAAATTAAAAGACGCTTACTCCTTGGAAGGAAAATTATGACTAACCTAGATAGCATATTCAAAAGCAGAGACATTACTTTGCCAACAAAGGTCCGTCTAGTCAAGGCTATGGTTTTTCCAGTAGTCATGTATGGATGTGAGAGTTGGACTGTGAAGAAGGCTGAGCACCAAAGAATTGATGCTTTTGAACTGTGGTGTTGGAGAAGACTCTTGAGAGTCCCTTGGACTGCAAGGAGATCCCACCAGTCCATTCTAAAGGATATCAATCCTGGGTGTTCTTTGGAAGGAAAGATGCTAAAGCTGAAACTCTAGTACTTTGGCCACCTCATGAGAAGAGTTGACTCATTGGAAAAGACTCTGATGCTGGGAGAGATTCGAAGCAGGAGGAGAAGGGGACGACAGAGGATGAGATGGCTGGATGGCATCACTGACTCGATAGACATGAGTTTGAGTGAACTCCGGGAGTTGATGATAGACAGGGAGGCCTGGCATGCTGCAATTCATGGGGTCGCAAAGAGTCAGACATGACTGAGCGACGGAACTGAACTGAACTGAAACTTGCTTTATGTTGCTTGTACAGAAAGAGCAAACACATTAGATTGCCCTGTTCAAGAGATAAACAGGGCAGATGAAAAGATTTACATATGAGCTACAGTACCAATAAAGGTGTACAAAATGCTTGCAAGAGGTGCCTTAAGTAATAACATTTCATTTGATAATGTTCATCCAGAATTGAGGACAAGAGCCTCTGTTCATTCCAGGAAATGAAGTTGGTAAGAAGAGTTCAGCTAAATGCTGCTTCTCAAAAATAGGGGTCAATAATTCTTAGTCTCTAAAGGTAGTTTTCTAGCCTGCCATAGCACTGAGGTTTTCTGGCAGCCTTAGGCAAGGGAATTTTCTGTATTTTGAATTGTATGATCCTTTCTTTATATCATACTGTACATATTTCTAGCATTTTTCTTACATAAAGCTAAATGTAGTTTTAAAGGACAAATAGCAATCTTCAGGAAGATTATTTGAAAAAGATGTTGGGATTTTTCTAAAGATAAAATCTCTGTCTGTAAATGCTCATGCTTGGAAAGCATGTACATTTATATCACAATAAAATATAAGTTAGTTTGTTTTCCCCTCAGAGAATTGAGAATATGGTATGTATTAGCGGAGAATAAAAGAAAATATTAGTGAATGTGACAGGAGGATAAAAATAGGAACAGGATTTAAGTTCTGGTACTGGCTTGCTATTAATTAATTGTCCTTAACTAGACCTTCTACTATTATGACCAGCTGATCAAGTGATTCAATCTATCTATGCAGTCAGTGAAAATGTACTTGATCCTGGCAGGTAAGTCATTTAACTCCTGCTCAAATTCCCCTAAGGATTTTCCATCATTTCTACAGTAAAAGCCAAAGTTTGAAAAATGACATCTACTGATTTCCTCTTTCTAACGTTGCCTCAGTGTATCTGGAATACTCCCCCTCCCCACTCTAGATCTTTTCTTATCTTGCCCCACGTCAGGCCTTTATTCAAACATCACTTTCTCGGGGGTCCCTTTGCTTATGACCCTAGTTTTAACTGTACCCATCCCCCAACATTCCTTATGCCCATCCCTGCTATCTTTTTCTACTTAATATTTCTCTTTTTTCATTTCTTTTTTATTTAATGATTTCTGAGACCAACAATATTATGCAATAATTTAATTCAGCATACAAAATTTGAATCATCAGATATCTGAAACAGAAACAAATATTTTCACTGTCAGTAATGTTAGACAAATAACTCACTGCAGCTCAGCACAGCACATACATTGGAGCTATGCCACATCAATGAGATCTTGAAGATTTCTATTTGCCCTGTTTAACACAAACATTTGCTAAGTGACAGTGAGACATGATGATTTTGAAGGGAAAATGAAGACTGAGGATGAAGAATGAAAAAACCTTATCCATGTGCCACATGTATGACAGAAATGCTCAAAACCACTTAGTTTGCTGACCAAGTTTGAGCTTTTAATTTTCTTGTAATAGTGCAATTAAGAGAATAGAACACTCCATGATTACAAGTAAAAAATAAAAAAGAATATCCTAGCACTAGCCTATAACCTCTTGCAAATTTGGAAAAATATTAAACATAAATGCATGATTTTTAACCTAGAAAGTGGATTATATCATAAATAAATAAAAAGATAAGTTTAAGCCTTTACAGTTCTTTGAAAACAACTCAAATGCCCAATAGTTAAAAAAAAAAAATGTACTAAATGATGAGTGTGAGTGAGTGAAGTCACTCAGTCATGTCCCATTCTTTGTGACCCCGTGGACTATAGCCCACCAGGCTCCTCCATCCATGGGATTCTCTGGCAAGAATACTAGAGTGTGTTGTCATTTCCTTCTCCAGGGATCTTCCCAACCCAGGGATCAAACCTAGGTCTCCTGAATTGCAGGCAGACGCTTTAACCTCTGAGCCACCAGGGAAGCCCATTGACTTACCCATAAATCACACTAGCATGAAACCTGTTAACTAAAGAAAAAAGTTTAGTAAAGCAGGAAAATCTAGTGTAAAAAGTGCACAGTTAAATACAAGAAAAAATATTATTATTTGTTTTATATTGTTTAAATTACAAAGAAAATACTATAGGCAACCTAACATGCGTCAATTTGTTGTTCTTGTCCAGTCCACTAAGGCAAGTCTGACTTTTTGCGACTCCATGGACTATAGCATGCCAGGCTCTTTTGTTCTCCATTACCTCCAGGAGTTTGCTCAAATTCATCTCCTTTGAGTCAGTGTTACTATCTAACCATGTCATCCTCTGCCACTCCCTTCTTCTTTTGCTTTCAATCTTTCCCAGCGTCAGAGTCTTTTCCAATGAGTCAGCTCTTCGCATCATGTGGACAAAGTATTGGAGCTTCATCCTTAGTCCTTCAATGAATATTCAGTGTTGATTTCCTTTGAAATTGACTGGTTTGATTTTCTTGCAGTCCAGTGGACTTTCAGGAGTCTTCTCCAGCACCACATTTTGAAAGCATCAATTTTTCAGTACTCAGTCTTCTTTACGGTCCAGCAATCACACTTGTACATGACTATTTGAAAAACTATAGCTTTGAAGGCCTTTGATCCAAAGTGACGTCTCTGCTTTTTTAAATATATGGTTTAGGTTTGTCATAGCTTACCTTCCAAGGAGCAAGCATCTTTTAATTTCATGGTGGCAGTCACCATCCACAGTGTTTTCAGAGCCCAATCAAATCAAATCTGCTGCTGTTTATACTTTTTTCCCTTCTATTTGCCATGAAGTGATGGGACTGGATGCCATGATCTTAGATTTTTTAATGTTGAGTTTCAAGCTGGCTTTTTCACTCTCCTCTTTCACCCTCATCAACAAGCTCTTTAGTTCCTCTTTGCTTTGCTTTCTGCCTTTAGTGGTATCATCTGCATATCTGAGGTTGTTGATATTTCTTCTGACAATCTTGTGTTGATTACCATGTGTATTTAAGGAGGATGCTTGGAATTATTTATCTTTCAAAGGTTTCTAAATTCTTTACAATAGATATTATTTTGTTATAAGAAACAAATAATTTATTGTAAAATATGTTCTTAGGCTGTTAGCTGTTAGCTGTTCCTGTTATATGAACAACAAGTGAAGAGGCACTAAAGAGCCTCTTGATGAAAGTGAAAGAGAAGAGTAAAAACGCTGGCTTAAAACTCAACATTCAAAAAACAAAGATCATGGCATCCTGTCTCATCACTTCATAGCAAATAGATGGGGAAACAATGGAAATAGTGACATACTTTATTTTCTTGTGCTTCAAAATAAATTTGGATGCTGACTGCAGCCATGAAATTAAAAGACACTTGCTCTTTGGAAGAAAAGCTATGAAAAACCTAGACAAAGCATTAAAAAATAGAGACATTACTTTGCTGACAAAGGTCTGTATAGTCAAAGCTACGGTTTTCCCAGAAGTCACGTATGTGTGTGAGAGCTGGACCATAAAGATGGCTGAACATGGAAAAACTGATGGTTTTGAACTGTAGTGTTGGAGAAGACTCTTGAGAATCCCTTGGACTGCAAAGAGTTCAAACCAGTCAATCCTAAATGAAATCAGTCCTGAATATTCATTGCAAGGACTGACGCTTATGCTGAAGCTCCAGTACTTTGACTACCTGATGAGAAGAGCTGACTCATTGAAAAAGACTCTGATGCTGGGAAAGATTGAAGGCAGGAGGAGAAGGGAATGAGAGAAGATGAGATGGTTGGATAGCATCACCAACTCAATGGGCATGAGTTTGAGCAAGCTCCAGGAGATGGTGAAGGACAGGGAAGCCTGGCATTCTGCAGTCCATGGGGTCACAAAGAGTCAGACATGACTGAGTGACTGAACAACAACAATGACAAGATGTCACTTTAGTCTCATATTTTTGTTGTTGTTGCTTCAAACTTTACACAGGAAAATCAACCCACTAATTGAATAACAGAGTCTATTTTATATAATAGTATAAAAACATTATATAAAAACAAGAATGAGACACTAACTTTCATAAAAATATTTGTTTCTTTGAAGTCGTTTAAACCTAATTTTTTTTGTTTGAAAAACTTTATGAATAATTAAGCCCAGTCTAAGTTGCTCAGAAAGCTCTGGTTAGTACCTTAAAATTATTAGAACACTGCCACAAAAGACCTATTAATATCATTTCAGTTTGGCAAGGAATGGACCCTAGACTATGCACAAGTTGAACTGAGCACTAAGAATAATGATCTGACATGGTGAGCATTGTGAGACTGTTGACCTAAGGAAAAGCCTGTGTGCTTATTAGACATTTTAAAAGAAATTACCTTTAAGAAATTTCTTTACACAATTTCAGGATATTTTGATTATCATTTTATATTTTATTATTATATTTTGAATAATTTACAGATAAAATATAATAATTTAATCTTTTAATAATAGGAGGACTCAATTTCCAATCACCTGTCTGTGTTTATTAGCTATGAATTTTTGAACTAATTGTGTTCTCATAGTTTCAGAGTCCTCATTCATTAAATGAATAAATAATAGTCCCTATATCTATCTCATGGATTTTTAATGTACATGAAATTGTGCCAATTCTTGTATAGTTCTTAGCACTGTACCTAAAGTAAAGTGATTTTTTAAATTATTTTATTATTATTGTTGCTATTATTATTTTTTGTATCCTATTATTTCTGTTTTAGAAAATCAAATAACTGTATTATGAAACTCCAAAATATAAACCAGGAAACAATAGTAAGATGGTTTTAGGCTCAGATAAACCAGAGACCAATCGTTTTCTCCTCTTTAAAAAGGAAGACTGTAATGTTTAAATATACTTAAATGTGTAGATATATCTTAAGTTTCAATAAAGACTAACTTGAATAAGAGACAAAAGGTCTTTCTAAACTATAGAGTTCTCTGTAAATATGAGAGGTGATTACTAACGTTACCAGCCCATTGTATAAGCATTGCAACTAGTATTTGAGTTAGTAAACATTCCTTGCTGCAATAATAATGGCTTTAAGAGTTAGTTTCTTTCCCCAAAAAAACATATTTTATTTCCTAGGCATAATTTACAAACTTACAAAAGCAACTTAAATTTGTATTGTCAATCATTTTAAGAGAAAGTCATTTGAGGTTAGAGTCCTTTTAATATAATAATCTCATAATATATTGCTGACTTGAAATGGTATATCATCTAATTATGAGTTAATATTTTAATTTTATTAAATTTTGCATTACCTATAATGTTTTTTTTTCTAAATATATCTTTTCATGAACAAGCACCAGCACATATTAAGAAATCAGTTTTAACTTAGAATTTATGCTAGTGGAATATATTGGAGGAAAGTTAGAGTCTTCTTGGCAACTCAAAGCAATATGAACATTGGTGCAGTGAATATAAATTAACTCTCCAGGGAAGGTTTTTCTGACAGTAGTGCTTATATGACTCATACTATCTCTTCATCCATGAAATGTATTGCACACCATCAATTTGCTACTTGAATTGTCCTAAGGGGAAAAGGTTGTCATTTACTCACTGAAGTAAATTAGGGGCATGATAAATTTTATGGTGGTATTATCAATATTTCATTATTTTTTCAAATAAGGATATCATTTTGTACCATTTTATAATAAAAACTATTTAATATTTATACAATCCAGGGCATGGATAATTTGGGAGATTGGGGTTGACATATACACACTATTATATATAAAATTGATAAAAAATAAGAACCTGCTGTACAGGACAGGAAACTCTACTTGGTACTCTATGATGACCTATATAGGAAAAGAGTCTAAAAAAGAAGTGTGGTTACATGTATATGTATAACTGATTCACTTTGCTGTACCCCTGAAGCTAAATCAACATTTTAAATCAATTACATGCGTGTGCATACTATGTTTATCCAGTTGTGTCCAACTCTGTGCAACTCTATGGGCTATAGCCCACCAGGCTCCTCTGTTCATGGGATTTTCTAGGCAAGAATACTGGAGTAGGTTGTCATTCCCTCCTCCAGGGGATCTACCTGACCCAGGGATGGAACCTGCATTGGCAGGCAGGTTCTTTACCACTAGTACCACCTGGGAATCAAATATACTTCAATACATTAAAAAAAAAAAAAAGCTAGTATGCTATTTTACTAAAGCTCTTAAGATAACTTAAGAGATCCTATATCTGCGTCATATTTGCCCTTAAATCTGTGATATGTAACAGAGTTAAGAATCTTAGTAACTGTGTCTGACCAGAACTTGCAGGAAAAGCAAATCTATTTTAGTCTACTCTGCCTTCTTCTATAATATCATAAGTTGTTTGTGATTCTGGCCTCTCACACTAAGGCTAATAAAAATATAAAATGACCATAGAGTTATACTTGACAGTTTACAAAGTACTTCCACATCTTTTTGGAGCAGGCTCTGATTTTTCTGCCTGGCCTTCATCATAAATTGACCATAAAC
Organism: Ovis canadensis; assembly: GCF_042477335.2. Lineage (NCBI taxonomy): Eukaryota > Metazoa > Chordata > Mammalia > Artiodactyla > Bovidae > Ovis > Ovis canadensis. The sequence goes on from NC_091250.1 coordinate 69,402,329, forward strand.
AAGTTGCCAGGGCAGAGAGCAAGCACTTCACCCAATTTTCCTCAGACTATGTTGAAAGTTACTGTGGAAAAATGGACTGAGTTTATAATTCATTTTGAATCATCCAAACCTCACAATCTCTTTATCAAATAACTCTAGAAGGCTATCATAGGGAAAAGCTGAACATATTTTTTTTTAGTTATCTGAATTTTAATTGTGTCATGTTTACAGTTGAACTCATTAAAGAATTTAAAAAAAACACACACACACACACAGAAAACTTCTACCAGCTTGAATTCTAAGGAAGCAGTATGACTTATTCCTTGAGATTGTTGGTAAGACTCAGGAAATAAGAGAATGTATGAAATCACCCAGGTACCTGGATCAGGATTCCCTTAGAACTCTGTTCATATTTCTATCATTGCCCTCCTACAATTTTATTGTAAATTCAAATGTACTTTCTTCCTCTATAGATTTTGAACTATTTAACTATATGAGTGCTATATTATTCTTTGTGTTTAATACAACAGAATTTAAATGATTCGTTCACTCATCTTCTCCTTACTCCTCCATTCAACAAATACTTAAATATCTTCTATGTGAGATATATGAGAAAGAAAATCTCATAGAGTTAACATTACCCAAATTTGGATTTGAATCATAGCTCTATAAAGTAGTTATTTTATGACCTTTTGAATATCCCATTATCTACTGCCTGGTAGCTCAGTCATAAAGAATCCACCTGCCAATGCAGGAGATGCAGGTTTGGTCCCTGGGTTTGGAAAATCCCCTGGAGAAGGAAATAGCATCCCACACCAGTATTCTTGCCTGGGAAATCCCATAGACAGAGGAGTGGTAGGCTACAGTCCATGGGGTTGTGAAAGAGTTAGACATGACTTAGTGACTAAACATCAACAACCTATACCTTAGTTTTGAGTCTACGAGACAAAACATATTGTTGTCACAATTAAACAGCAGCAGAACTGAATACTGAAGCTCTAATACTTTGGCCACCTGATGCAAAGAGTTGACTCACTTGAAAAGACCCTGATGCTGGGAAAGATTGAGGGCAGGAGGAGAAGGGGATGACAGAAGATGAGATGGGTGGATGGCATCATTGACCCAGTGGACATGGGTTTGGGTAGACTCCAGGAGTTGATGATGGACAGGGAGGCCTGGTGTGCTGTGGTTCATGTGGTCGCAAAGAGTCGGACACGACTGAGCGACTGAACTAAACTGCTGCTGCTGCTGAGAACTCAACAACTACAAGCTAAGTATAGCAAATTGTGGGTTAAATCATGTGGGTTAGTTTGTAGCAATAACAATCCAATGAAAACTAAAATTAATAAATTGAGGTGATGGATCTATGAATCAATACTAGTTAAATTATGCTGCAGTAACAAGCAGTCCTAGAATCTCATAGGATTATAACCATAAATTTTTAATTAACATATCACTATTGGAAAGCTGTGGTTTTGTTCCATGTATTTATCCTTTATTCTGGAATCTAGGTTAATGAAATAGACCTTGTCTGAAACATTGCCAGCTACATTGCATAAGGGGAAAAGCAGAGATAAAAATCAACAATAATACTTAAAATTGGTATTTGTTATTTTCATTCATTTCACTTTCCAAAATAAGTTAAAGTGAGTCTTATTTCAATAAGGCACTGAAATGGGAGGATAATACAATGTATTATAAGAAGTAAGTGATAAATAAAAATTCAAATTCTAAGGCATCCTCTACGTGAGCTAATATTTATATTAACTTGCTGGGACCAAAGATTATGTGGGGGGTGGGAAGAGTATCTAGAAATGAAATGATAGTTTGGGTCCTTCAGTGATAGGGATATTTGGTTGGATGATACTAATTTACTGTAGGAACAGTCACCAATGGGAGATATTCAAGTTGTTGACTATTTGCTGAATAACTGAATTCAGCAGAGGCATACAGGAGCCTTCAGAATTAGGAAGATCACATCCTGGTTTTAGTTTTACACACAATGGTGATTCTGGAATTTCAATCACAAAATCCCTACTCCATTCCTCTGCACAGATAATATATAAAATGGTTTCAAATTTCATTTTTTGTTACCTCTTCTTTTTCTATCAGTGAATCTCTAAATATTTTTTCCAGTAGTTGGACTCACAGTCACAATTTCTTCACTTCATCCAGAAGAGACACTCTCTGTGGCACAGTATCTTGAAGATATTTGATGGGTTTGCCTTCAGGCTCTTACCTAAATAAAGGGCTAGAATCTGTCTGTGCTTACAAAGTGATTGAAATCAAGCGTCACAGAGATGAAAATTTATTGAATTAAAGACTTTTGAACAAGAGAAGAACTCAAGGCAGAGTTAGGAAGATAAAACAAATAAGGATGTCTGAAAAGAACTGAGGTTTCAGTCTGGAGTTTAAAGACCCTTTCTTCAATTTAAATGTAGCAACTAAAATTATGATTGAAAATAATCTCAAAAGACTATATCTGCCAAGATCAATTGCTATCCAACATTTTGTGTGTGTGTGTGTGTGTGTGTGTGGTCTTCATGAGATTAATAGAGAATGGAGATTTGAGAATGAGTTCAGTTCAGTTCAGTAGCTCAGTCTTGCCCAACTCTTTATGACCCCATGAATTGCAGCACGCCAGGCCTCCCTATCCAATCACCAACTCCTGGAGTTCACCCAAACCCATGTCCATCAAGTCCGTGATGCCATCCAGCCATCTAATCCTCTGTCATCCCCTTTTCCTCCTGCCCCCAATTCCTCCCAGTGTCAGAGTCTTTTCTAATGAATCAACTTTTCCCATGAGGTGGCCAAAGAATGAGTTCAGGGTTGTATTATTGTTATATAGTATCTAGTGTTATTTACAAATGGTATTGCTGCTGCTAAGTCGCTTCAGTTGTGTCCGACTGTGCGACCCCATAGGCGGCAGCCCACCAGGCTCTCCCATCCCTGGGATTCTGCAGGCAAGAACACTGGAGTGGGTTGCCATTTCCTTCTCCAATGCATGAAAGTGAAAGCAAAGTCTTTCAGTCGTTTCTGACTCTTAGTGACCCCATGGACTGCAGCCTACCAGGCTCCTCCATCCATGGGATTTTCCAGGCAAGAGTACTGGAGTGGGGTGACATTGCCTTCTACGCAAATGGTATTACTATCATAATTTGTTTCAAATGTAACTGTACCTTTGTTTCAAACTGTAATTGTACCTTAAATTAACAAATAAATCATTAGTCATGAGAATTTTAAGAAAAAGTTCTATAACTCACAATAAAAGATATGTAGAATGTGATGAGCAATATTAAACTACCTGATATCAAAGATTTTAGTAGTATTTATGCTTTAAAACATAATTCATGAGTTATATTTCACATAAATTGAAAAATGAGAAGGCATTTTGTAAAGACAAATATTTATACAATTAGTGGTATTATGCTTAAAAAGCCAGAAAAACAAAGCTTTTAATTATCTGAAATTTCAGGTATATGGAGTCTTTGTCATTTTTAAGCCAAAGATTTACCTTAATTTTTCATTCTCCTCATAGAACTATCCCATAGATGAAAATTAGGTGCTTTTAGGGAATAACTGTATCAGACTTGGAGCACAAAAATAAGGACAATTATTTTTACTTTTTATAAATTATTAAAGGAAGAACAATTCTTTCTATTGCCAAAAATGTCAGTAATGAAACCAAGCATATAATAGTATAAATTTGGAAAAAATTTCAATGACATAAATTTGTTACACAGCCAAAACTTATAGAATTGTAGTGAAACATACTTATTTTGAAAAGAGTTCTGGAATGATGAATCTTAATAGTATCTATCAGCATGCATTTTCAAAATACAAATCCACCTGCAAGTAAAGATCATAGCTATTTTAAAGACTAGAACTATTTCAATAGATACAATATTTTTTCTGAAAATTTAAATAGGATGTGTTTCAATGAAAAACTGATTTCCTAAGAAGCAGTAATAAGTATTCTCATAAAATTATGAACAGTTAACATCATTTCTCGCATAACTTTCCAGAATATGTATATGTTGCTTTTTGTGAGAAACTGAACTTGGATTAGCCTTCTAAACATCAAGAGGTATACTTAAAGGCCAATTCACTTTTACAGTTCAGTAAAAAAAGCTTTGAATTTCAGATATCTATGTGGATATTTTTCTTTGACTCCTGTGAATATTTTATTGTCTACTTATGTTAGATACTAGGAAATATTTTATAATATTGTTGACTTGATATATTAATATTTTGTAATTCAATATAATAGTAAAAATGTGTGCATGCTCAGTCACTCAGTCATGTCTGACTCTTGAGACCCTATGGACTGTAGTCAACCGGGCTTCTCTGTCCATGGGATTTTCCAGGCAAGAATACAGGAGCAGGTTGCCATTTCCCCTTCTGTGGGATCTTCTTGATCCAGAGGTCAAACACATCTCCTACTTTGGCAGGTGGATTCTTTACCACTGAGCCACCCAGGAAACCCAATGGTCCCTTATAATATCTTCCAAATATTATCTATACTTTATTAATACATCTTTATTAGTATTATCAGTAAATTGGAAGAATTGTGCTGAAATAAACTACTGTTGTTGTGATGGTCATAGAATAATAAGATTGTTGCAATGTAGATAGTGCTTCATCACAGATTTGGCTACCTGTTCTAAATTATCCTAAGGGAAAGAAAGATTTTAAACATTTAAATCTCTAAAAATTTGTTTGTCTGCCTATCTGGCTATCACTCTCATGAAGTCTTATTAAGCCAATTGTGCTTTTGTTTGAAAAAAAAAACAAACAAACAAACAGTGGAGTTGTTTATGTGCTGTTACTTCTATTAAGAGGAGGATAGGATCAAGCTGTCAGAACTTAAATTCCTCCTTAGCTTTCTGATAGCAGTGGGTTTTGTACAATACTTTCAACAACTCTCAGTTGTTGTTGTTGTTGTTGTTTTTAATCTTCAAAATAGGGGAGATACTAAAGCTTTTATTACATGATGAATGTAAGACAAATGAGATAATGCATGTAAAATATGTGCCATATGCCTCCTATTCAGTAAATGGCAGTTATTGCAAATGAGCATGGTGGCTACCCTGGAAATATAAGTAGGCCAACCAGGATTCACAACAGGGCTTGCCTGATTCTAACCCCCATTATCCCTACATTATATAATATTGCCTCTTGATCACAAATATCTCACCAATGAGTCTCCTGAAAGAGGTTTGCTTAAAGTGGTAACATTAAAGTTCAAAATATAATTAACTAGGTCATAGAATTGAACAGTCAACTTTCTAGTAATGGAATTTGTTAACAAAATCCCATTTAGTCAGTTTCCTTTGCAGCCAAGCCAGGTGGGTTTGCTGGAGGACAGAAGTGCTGATGAGACAATGTACTACCCATTTGGTCTCCCTGCAGATGATCCCAGGTGGCATAGTGTGCATTCATCATTCACATAAGAACATTTTTTTTTTTTACTTTTTATTATATCTCCCTTAGGAAAAAAATATAAATGTTTTTGTGTTATCTACAAAGGGAAAAAAAGTTTGGCTCTGATATTTGAAAAAGCCATGTCCTATATGAAATTATCCTCATGTTAAAATAGCTTCCCAGGTGGCTCATTAGGTAAAGAATCTGCGTACTAATGCAAGAGACATAAGAGATGTGGGTTCGATTCCCTGGTCAGTAAGATCCCTTGGAGAAGGAAATGGCAACACACTCTAGTATTCTTGCCTAGAAAGTCCCATGGACAGAAAATCCCTCTTGTCTCATGAGCTATAGTCCATGGGGTCTCAAAAGAGTCATTCATGACTTAGCAACTAAACAGCAACATCAAAATAAAAGCAATGGTTTATAATTGCAAATATAAACCAGATATCTGCCATAATTTTTATTCTAATCTCATCCCAGAAATGTGAAACTTTGAAGTACATTTTAAATAAATGAAACAAGAAAAATATCTTAAATTTATTTGTATAATACATTGTTCCAAGGAATGTCTTTTAAAGAGTGACAGAATTGAAAATGACACATAAAACAATAAGCTATTTTGTTGATATTGGTCACATGTTTAAAATATCTGGCTTTCAGATGCCAGAGAATAAGTTGGCTTAAAAGAAGAAATGAGACTAGTGCATACACACAGGGTTATTCTGAAGGAAGCACTGGTGACAAAAATACTATATCCATACTGTTACTTGAGAACTTGACCAAAGAGTGAGTAAAAGTTAAGAGGATTTTACAACTAAACAATATGTTTTCATATCAATGATGATCCATCACAGTCAATTTTCATAATGTTTTGGTAAGCTCTCACACTATGATATCAAGAAAAGAACATGTCATTGATAATCTTTAAGAAGAGGATTTGAATCACAGTAGCCCATATGGATTACTTTCTGTAAGGTATTTTAAGGGCTTCTCTCATAGTTCAGCAGGTAAAGAATCCACGTGCAATGCAGGGGACCCCAGTTCCATTCCTTGGTCGGGAAGATCCAGTGAGAAGGGATAAGCTTCCCTAGGAGAATGCTCAAACTACTGCACAATTGCACTCATCTCACATGCTAGTAAAGTAATGGTCAAAATTCTCCAAGCCAGCCTTCAGCAATACATGAACCGTGAACTCCTTGATATTCAAGCTGGTTTTAGAAAAGGCAGAGGAACCAGAGATCAAACTGCTAACATTCGCTGGATCATGGAAAAAGCAAGAGAGTTCCAGAAAAACATCTATTTCTGCTTTATTGACTATACCAAAGCCTTTGACTGTGTGGATAACAATAAACTGTGGACAATTCTCCTAACCTGCCTCTTGATAAATCTGTATGCAGGTCAGGAAGCAACAGTAAGAACTGGACATGGAACAACAGACTGGTTCCAAATAGGAGAAGGAGTACGTCAAGGCTGTATATTGTCACCCTGCTTGTTTAACTTCTATGCAGAGTACATCATGAGAAACGCTGGACTGGAAGAAACACAAGCTGGAATCAAGATTGCTGAGAGAAATATCAATGACCTCAGATATGCAGATGACACCACCCTTATGGCAGAAAGTGAAGAGGAGCTAAAAAGCCTCTTGATGAAAGTGAAAGAGGAGAGTGAAAAAGTTGGCTTAAAGCTCAACATTCAGAAAATGAAGATCATGGCATCCGGTCCCATCACTTCATGGGAAATAGATGGGGAAACAGTGGAAACAGTGTCAGACTTTATTTTTTTGGGCTCCAAAATCACTGCAGATGGTGACAGCAGCCATGAAATTAAAAGACGCTTACTCCTTGGAAGAAAAGTCATGACCAACCTAGATAGCATATGCAAAAGCAGAGACATTACTTTGACGACTAAGGTCCATCTAGTCAAGGCTATGGTTTTTCCTGTGGTCATATATGGATGTGAGAGTTGGACTGTGAAGAAGGCTGAGCGCCGAAGAATTGATGCGTTTGAACTGTGGTGTTGGAGAAGACTCTTGAGAATCCCTTGGACTGCAAGGAGATCCAACCAGTCCATTCTGATGGAGATCAACCCTGGGATTTCTTTGGAAGGAATGATGCTAAAGCTGAAACTCCAGTACTTTGGCCACCTCATGCGAAGAGTTGACTCATTGGAAAATAGTCTGATGCTGGGAGGGATTGGGGGCAGGAGGAGAAGGGGACGACAGAGGATGAGATGGCTGGATGGCATCACGGACTCGATGGACGTGAGTCTGTGTGAACTCCAGGAGCTGGTGATGGACAGGGAAGCCTGGCATGTTGCGATTCATGGGGTCGCAAAGAGTCGGACACGACTGAGCAACTGAGCTGAACTGAGGAGAAGGCAATGGCATCCCACTCCAGTACTCTTGCCTGGAAAATCCCATGGATGGAGGAGCCTGGTGGGCTGCAGTCCATGGGATCACTAAGAGTCGGGCATGACTGAGCGACTTCACTTTCACTTTTCATTTTCATGCACTGGAGAAGGAAATGGCAACCCACTCCACTATTCTTGCTTGGAGAATCCAAGGGATCGGCGGAGCCTGGTGGGCTGCCGTCTATGAGATCGCACAGAGTCAGACACGACTAAAGCGACTTAGCAGCAGTAGCAGCTAGTATTCTTGTGCTTCCCTGGTGGCTTCCCTGATTCTGGTAAAGAATCTCCCTGCAATGCAGGAGACCTGGGTTTGATCCCTGGGTTGGGAAGATCCCCTGAAGAAGGGAAAGACTACCCACTCCAGTATTATGTCCTGGAGAATTCCTTGGACTGAAAGTCCATGGGGTCACAAAGAGCTGGACACAGCTGAGTGACTTTCACTTCACTTCACTCCACGGTATTTTAACTCCCTCATTGTCCAGGAATTGAGAGGAAGTAAATGAGAAAGATGCAATTTGCAATTACAAAGATTACAAGCTTGTAATTTCAGCACAAATTTGACTCTTAAGTGGAGAGAAAATTAGACAAGGGACAAGAAAGGAGTGCCATACAACATTCTTGGATCCAGGAAAATGTTGTTTATCATCATGGCTTGCACTCTATACCTCCATGTTTATTCCAACTGGTCTTCTGAGGGAATGCAAGCTAACTCTAATAGTTTGAAAGTATTAAACCAGCAAACTTACTGAGTCTACATTTGTTCCAGATTTGGACTGGAAAATTTACCCTTTGTTATTACCCTACAGTCAAACCTATAATTATGTGGCTTTAGGACTCTTGCATAAGCATACCAAAGCTCAATTTTTTATTGAAAAAATAGGCAAAGTGGCATTTCTTTGCAGTATTGTATAAACACAAGAGATACCCATGTAAAGTACTATCATCAACAAACTTCATGCAAATAATGTGTTATTAGTATGTTATGATGATGATGATAATGATGGTATGGAAGAGGAGCCTATAATAATCTGAGTCATTTATGTGCATGCATGTTTGTATATATATATGCAACAACAGGTTCCAAATCTCAAGGTCATAATTCAATGGGTTGCACACACATGCAAAGACAAATACAGTGAATACAAAATCCAATACTACATGTTTATGTGTGAACTCTTAGATGAAAATAGAAAATGAGGTGCCTAACTCTGTCAGACTGAAATTTGACAATTGGTTTCACAGATGCAGTTACATTGGAACCATACATACAAGAGAGAAAGATAAATATACTTTTACATATTTGGCAAATTTGTTATGACTCCTCAGGAATATCCTTTTCTTCAGTTTACTATCCTATTCCATCAGTCATTTCTCACTTGGGAAAATTTTAAATTATCTTAAAAATCTTATCAGTTTGCTCTGAATATGTGCATTTACTTACATCACATTCAAATTATAATCCTTATAATAGAATGCAATATTTAAGTATCACTCTGGAGGACAGAAGAAATAACCATAAGCCATTTTCTTCTTTGTATCATTCTTCTCTTATTACATCCAAAGAAACTAATGTGTGTTAAATATGATAGATGATTGAAAGTGAAGTGAAGTCTGTTAGTAGTGTCTGATTCTTTGTGACCCCATAGACTGTAACCTATCAGACTACTCTGACAATGGGATTTTCCAGGCAAGAGTGCTGGAGTGGGTTGCCATTTCCTTCTCCAGGGGATCTTCCTGACCCAGGGATCGAACCCAGGTCTCCTGCATTGCAGGCAGACGCTTTATCATCTGAGCCACCAGGGAAGCCCTGATAGATGATTAAACTCCATCAAAAAATAGGATATTTTGTGCTTAATTCACATGGTGTGAAAATGAATAAAACAGGGAGATGTATATGGGATCTGGATCCTTCTCATGCAATGAACTGGAGTGAGAAAATCTCACACTTGAAATTAAAATAAAAACTAACACAGTACTTTAAAAGAGCAATCTACAAATTCTACTGGTAGACTTTGAAGGCATTAAAGTTTGTACTGTATACAAACATGAAAAACTTCAATCTTGCCTTGACAGGTTTGTAGAGTTTCAAGATCTCAAATATAGATCATATTTCTATTTATATGTAATATTACCAATAGAATGTAACCAACCTTCACATGATAAGGATTTTTACCTTAGCAGAAATAGACGATGACTCCATGTGGCTTCTCCCACAGATGTTCCCTCAAGCCATCAGGACAAGTTTTCTGCTCCTAGTACTTTGATGAGAGCATTACTCCATTGTACACAGTTGTCTCCACATCTCTGATGCTATTACTTTTCTTCTAAACTGAAGAAAGGAATCCTAGATCTCCCCTACTACAACTCCCACAAATGCTTCAGACGTTTTTATGCTTCAGTCCCTCTTCATACAAAAACAACAACAAAAACAACAACAACAACAAAAACTTGGAATGAAATAAAAAGAAAAATTGACCTGGCTCTATTCTCAGAGATAACAGAAGAAAACAACAACACAAAAACAGTTTACAAGTACTAAATGTATTTGCAAAAGTTCAGACACATCCTCAGAGTAACTTTGGAAGCCTCCAGGTTTAGCCAGCATACCTCCATGTTGCAGGGACTAGAACTATATATAATACTCCCCCGCTGGCAGCAGTGCCCTGAGCTGGTCAACCTTTGTATTCTCCAAGAAACCTCTGTTCCTTCCCTCTAATCTGATAATTGAGTCTTATGGCTCCTTTCCTTTTTATCCAAACTAATTTTCAGGGTAATTGGCAGTGGAGATGTCCTCTACCATCATAAAAACCCTAACCTGGGAAATTTATGCTATGAATTCATTTGCCTTTTCAATTCAATTCACCTACCAAAGGATTTAGTAACATTTTTAGTAAAATATGTCATACTTTTAGTAAACACTAGGAGATAGGCAGCTTTTAGAACTATCTGGAGTATTGTATCTTAAAACTTCTGAAGAATTTGCTTTGAGATTAGATTATTATTCACACATATCATATCAGATTTAGGGTATGGTGGATAAAGAATCTCCTGGCAATGCAGGAGATATGTATTCAATCCCTGGGTCAGGAAGATCCCTGGAAGAGGAAATGATAACCCACTCCAGTGTTCTTGCCTGAAAAAGCCCATGGACAGAGAAGGGTCAGATCTAATTTAGGTGACACATTTTAAGATTTTAGTAGTTAAGAGCTAGCTTCAGTCATGTATCTTCAAGTTTAAGTCTATGGCTGAGTATGCAAGACAGCACTGATAGATCTTATTAGTGCCACCTGCATTTCATTAGTTATTTTCTTATGTAAATGAAGTTCAATCTTATTAACACAAAATGTATAAACACAGGTTATTCGGACAATAACATTTGCCACATTTGTTTCAGTTTTCCAAATTACTTTTGCCACATATATGTGTGTGTATAAAAACAATAAAAAGCTAAAATCTTTTATAAAAGTTCAAGTCATTGTATTGGGATGAAAATATGGGTACAGTAGTTATTCAGTTAACTAGATCCTCTGAGCTAATATTGGGGAATATGAGCTTCATTTTCATGAATACAATTTTGCACTCGGTCAGAAGAAATGAAATAAATTGTACTTGTGACCACATATTTAAATGGAGAAAATTGTTTTGTAGAAAATAATGCATACATGGCTGAAGACAATGCCCTACTCTTCCAGCCTTGACTATCAGATTCTAGGAGAGCAGGACAGGGAGAGATGAATAATTATGATTTTGAGTGGGTGCAATCAACTTGGCATTTTTCAACTGAGTAGAGTTCTTACAAAAGTCTCATCAATCTTTAAAATTCTGTACAATAAAAGTCTTACTTAATACCATTTTTGCCTTCACTGGATGTCCCACATCATAGTTGTTTTTGTGTTCTTACCACATTTCCTCTTCCAATAATGTCAGAATGTTTGTTTGTAATTTGAAACAGGAATGAAAGCTGCTTCCCACTTACTGTGGCAAAACTAATACAAGTTAAAGAATAATTAACTTAAAAAAGGCACTTTTAATACAAAATATTAGCTATGAAAACCACAAAGCAAAAATAAAACATGAAATATAGAAAGTTAATTATAATGCAGTATATGCAAAAGGGTGAACTTCCCTGGTGGCTCAGTTTTAAAGAATCTGCCTTTCCAATGCAGGAGACGCAGATTCCATCTCTGGGCTGGGAAGTTCCCCTGGAGAAGGAAATGGCAACCCACTCCAGTATTCTTGCTTGGGAAATGTCATGGACAGAGTGGCCTGGCAGGCTGTAGTCGATGGGGTCTCAAAGAGACAGACATGACTTAGTGACTAAACAACAACAATGTGCAGAAGGTATTTAAAAAATTTTGACAAGTTCAAATTGAAGTGTCTGTTAAGCTTTTTCTCTTCATATGTTTGATTACTAACATCAATATTTCTTACTATAAAGGTAAGAAGATGATATCGCTCAGGTACAGAGCTCTGCTGGGATCTCCATCATGTTTTTCATATATTATCTTGCTTTGTATTTAAATCAAATTTAAGTCAGTCTAATTCTTTAAAGTAAAGTGAAGTGAAGCAGGGCTTCCTTGATAGCTCAGTTGGTAAAGAATCTACCTGCAATACAGCAGACCCCAATTCGATCTCTGGGTCAGGAAGATCTGCTGGAGGAGGAATATGCTACCTACTGCAGTATTCTTGGGTTTCCCATGTGGCTCAGCTAGTAAAGAATCCACTTGCAATGCAGGAGACCTTGGTTGGATCCATGAGTTGGGAAGATCCCCTAGAGAAGGGAAAGGCTGCCCTACTCTATTATTCTGGCCTGTAGAATTTCATGGAGTGTATATTGTCATGTATATATCATGTTTTTCATATATTATCTTGATTTCTATTTAAATCAAATATAAATGAGTCTAATTCTTTAAAGGGAGGATAATTGTTATTTAGTTTACAAGCAGAATGTACAGTGCTGTGCTTAGTTGCTCAGTCATGTCATACTTTTTGTGACCCTATCGACTGTAGCCCACCAAGCTCCTCTGTTCATATGGATTTTCTAGGCAAGCATATTGCAGTAGGTTGCAATGCCCTCCTCCGGGGGATCTTCTCAACCCAGGGATTGAACCCAAATCTCCCAGGTGGATTCTTTACCATCTTAGCCACTAGGGAAGCTCAGAAGCAAGAATACAGAAACTCAAATTGTAATGAAACTAGTAATTCGAGGAGCTGGTATTCAAGTCTAGAGCCTTCTGGCTCATAATTTTGTGTTCTTTGTGATGTTTCATAATGTTTATCAAAATAACAAAAATAAGTTTACTTAGCAAAGTCAGTGTGACAGGTGTCTTTCATATTTTATTGACAATCCTCAAAAAGACCCTGGAAGGCAAAATATCTGAGTTTTCTTTGACTAACCTGATTCACCACAAAATTTCTGTTAATTGTGGAGAGAGACAGATTTAGGAGATTCTACATTTTTCAGAAAAAAGAAAAGAAAAAAGCCCCGTCCATCTACTCTTGGCAGATACCAATAAAAAATACATATTTTTCAGAATAACCAGGCAGAGACAATATGTGATTATGTGAAAGAGTATTTGTCTGGGTAGTGAAGTTGCTCAGTCATGTCCGAGTTTTTGCGACCCCATGGACTGTAGTCTGTTAGGCTCCTCCATCCATGGGATTTTCCAGGCAAGAGTGCTGGAGTGGATTGCCATTTCCTTCTCCAGGGGATCTTCCCGACCCAGGAATCGAACCCGGGTCTCCCGCATTGCAGACAGACGCTTTACCATCTGAGCCACCAGGGAAGCCCATTTATCTGGGTAAAGATACAGAAAAAAATCAGCTCAGCCAGAATTTATAGTAGTTATCAGCTACATTCTCCAACATTAGGGCACAAGCTAGCTGCCCCCTAAAGCCTTATCAATAGGCAATGTGAGAGTGAGAATGAATTTTAAAATCACACACAAAACTTCTAGAATTATAACCCTTCCTTTTATTGTTCCACATATATCATGTAACTTGTTTAGATGCATATTGGCAGCCACCTCATCTTAGCTAGATAACTCCTTAATCTACAAATCAAAACAAAAGAGAGTAAGATTGAGAGAGAGAAGAGAAAATGGGGTAACAGTTTGATTTCTGGGATATGATTATGGAAAAAGAAAGTACATCACTCATTCATCAATCAATCATTCTCAGATACTACTGGCTAAAACAGGCTGATTCAGATCTCTTGATCCTGATGCTGAGAAACAGAACAAAAGACAAACTTCCCCAATACCTCTGGGAGGGAGGCTAACTATTAAAAATAAGGTTTTAGAAAGATAGTAGGTATCATCCAGCAAAAGGAAAATAGAGAAGATAGATTATGGATAAAACTATGGGAAAAATATTTTGTGTGTTCATATTCACTTGAGGCATGACCCCTAAACCATGGTGCCATTGCTCCTTTTTTGATAGATTTTCTTCAACTTGACATCTGGTGTCCTCCTGTTGATCCTCCACTCATCATAACCTCTGTTACTTCTTCATATCTACCCACTCTGTGACTCACTACCTTTTCCTTGTAATTATACCTGCAAGTAAAGGGAATCTGAGAAACATTTACTTTTGCAATTGAAATTTCCCATATTTTAAAAAATCATTTAATAAATCACTAGCAGGCCAAATGTTTGTTACCTTTTTTTGGTCAGGCATAGTGACATGTAATATACATACAGTGAAATTCAACAGTTTTAGAGATATTTATGAATTTGTGCAAATGAACACAATCATATAAACACCATCACAACCAAGATAAACAATAGATTCATCACCCACATGATACTCCCTTTTCTCTTTTAACCAATCCTTTCAGTTGTTATCAAAACCTAGCAACCTCTGATCCATTTTCTCTTTATAATCTTGCCTTTTCTGAACTGTTGTATGAGGTATTATACAGTATGTATTTTTTTGAATCTGACTTCTTCCAGTCAATGTATTTACATGCATCCATGCTGTTGCATGGATCAGTACTTTCTTTCCTTTTATGGCTGAGAAGTATTGCATTTTATAAATATACCAGAGCTAGTTTAATTATTCAATAACTGCATGACATTTGGATTATTCCCAGATACTGGTTATCATATATAATGTGACAATAAACATTTGTAGAGATTTTTATGTGAACTTAATTTTTCATTTATCTTGGTTATGGACCTGGGACTAGGTTAGACTGGCTCTATGTAAAGTGCATGTATAACTTTATAAGAAACTGCCAAACAATTTTTCAAAGTGATTGACTGTTTTGCTATCCTCCAAAAATATATGGGCTTCCCTGTATGAGAGTCTCAGCTGATTAGCATTCTTGCCAGCTTTGGTAGTACATTTTTTTTTTCTGACTAGCAAATAGGTATGCATCTAATTTTAGTTTGAATATTTATTTCTCTAATGACTAATTATTTAGCTTAGAAACTATGCTTTCAAGTTCTTTCCTGCCATCTATATATACTTTTTGTGAAGGCAACTGTTTAATACTTTTGTCCAATTTTATTTAACTTTGCTTATTATTGAGTGAATAAGCATATGCACATAATTTATAATCTATATATAAGTCCTTTACTGGGTTTTGTTATGCAATTTTTTTCTGTCACCATGTATCTTCTATTTTCATTGTTTTAACAGTATCATTTAAAGAGCATAAATTTTTAAATCTTGATGAATTTCAGTTTGTCAACATTTTTTCTTTTATGGCTCATGCTTATGGTATCAGGCTATAGAAATGTTTGATTAACCCAAGGTTGAAAAGATATTTTCATATGTTTCCTCAAGAAGTTGGATAGTTTTAGATTTTTACTTGAATCTATAATTCACTTGAATATGAGGTATGAATTGAAGTTTGTTATTCTGCATATTAATATTTCTAATTTTTCAGCACCAGTTGTTGAAAAGGCTGTTCTTCTCCCAACATTGTTGATATTAAATTAACCATATATGTGTAGGGGTCCACTTTTGGCTTTCTTTCCTGTCCTACTGACCTATGTATCTATCTTTTTTCCTAGTACTATATTTTTATAATTTTTAAATTTTCATTGGGATATAGTTGATTTACAATATTGTGTTTCAGGTGTACAGCAAAGTAAATCCATTATATACACACATATATTCATTTTTTTAGATTTGTTTCCATATAGGCCATTACAAAATATTTAATAGAGTTCCCTGTGCTATACAGTTGGTCCTTATTAGCACAATGCCTTGTTTCAGTTCAGTTCAGTTGCTCAGTCATGTCCGACTGTTTGTGACCCTATGAATTGCAGCACGCCAGGCCTCCCTGTCCATCACCAACTCCTAGAGTTCGCTCAAACTCATGTCCATCGAATTGGTGATGCCATCCAGCCGTCTCATCCTCTGTCATCCCCTTCTCCTCCTGTCCCCGATCCCTCCCAGCATCAGAGTCTTCTCCAATGAGTCAACTCTTCACATGAGGGTTAGACTCTCCCGTAACTTTAAAGTAAGTCTTGAAATTAGGTAGCATGCATTCTAAAATTTTATTCTACATATTTAAAGCCAAAAACTCCCTTTAAAAAATCCAGGTACATTGTAATCCTATTGCTAATAAACCAATTAAGAGAAGAAAATCCAAAATACAGACTAATAAAAGACACATAATGTACAAAGGAATAAAGATATGTATAGATGATGCCACACTTCTCATCAGAAACTATTCAATCTGGAATCCAATAGGACAAAACCTTTCATGTGCTGGAAGAAGCTCTTTGTTTTTCAGATAAACATGAGTTAAGAGAATTTATCATCAGCAAACATATAACAGGAAATTAAAAAATGTTTCTTCAGGAAGACAGAAAGTGATATTAAATAGCAATCTTGGTCTACATAAAAGTAGGCTGAGCTCTGGAAATGCAAATATTTAGGTGAATAGAAAATATATATACTTAAGATCTTTATAAAATATAATTGACTAACTATATATGTCTGTGAAATATATATATGTGTCTGCTATAACATATATATATATATATACATGCACACAGACATATATACATGTTAAATGCAAAATAACTTCAGTATTTTAGATAATAATAACCTTGAGGAGATATGATAATACATTTTTACTGCAACATTTTGGTACAATGCAAACATATTTTATACCTTTTAACAATAACATGTTTTTATCACCATATGATAAAAGGTCTTACAATTATCTATAATCATTTTAATGAATTTTAACTAAGTTCCATATGCATGACATTACCTTTTAAAAATATCTGCAATTTTTCTAGGCAGTTAATAAGCGAATGTCATTAAATCAGTAGGGATTTATGCATATTGAATATAATAGAGCATCAATTTTAGCCTAATAAACTATTTTGATAACCAATGCTATATGTATGAAAATACACAGAAAATTATTCAAGACATATTTCCTAAGTATGGATACACTCAGAAGTTGAATAATCAAAAAACCATTATAATTATTTTTAAATCATGTAGTTGCATATGAATATCCATTCAAGGTTTAAAAAGACTTAAAAATAGAAAAAGCCCAAAGAAAATCAAATATATCAAAGCTTAGATTAATTTATGAATATGAAAATATGATTCCCAGGTGTAATGTTTTTAGCATTTGAGTTCTGTATTTAATCTAGATGAATTTTACTTAGAATCAGAATCAGTCTTTAGAATACTAAACATTAATTCCCTATGTCTCAACTATGTCAGTAAATTGCTTTGACAATACATCTAATTGAATTGCTTTTGATTACTAAGTCAATGTTAATTAAGTCTAAAAAATAAGAAAGAAAGAAAGATTTTAAAAGGACAGAAATATACTGAATTTAAAGGAAATCATTAGTATCCTCACTCACTGTTCCACACGCACTACCTCTGCATCACTGCATATTTGCAGCAGCATTGGTTCCTAGGCTTTGCACACTTCTTTCACTTTAAAGGCATAGAGTCGTTAAAAGCCTAGTTGATAAGATGAGGATTAAAAGAACTTTCAAGTTGGAGAGAAGGGCATGTGTGAGTGTCAGAAATGAGACAGCCCAGGGTTTCAAGAAGTCATGGTAGTTGGGCTTAACATGAACATAACATGCAAGAATTCCCTGATGGCTCAGATGGTAAAGAATCTATGTGTAATGCAGGAGACCCATATTCAATCCCTGGATCAAGAATATCCCCTGGAAAGGGAATGGCTACCCACTTTACTATTCTTGCCTGGGAAATCCCATGGACAGAGGATCCTGTCGAGTTATAGTTCATGGGCTCTCAAAGAGTTGGACACAACTGAGCTACTAACACAATGTACAAGAAAGGAATCCAAATCCTTCTATTCTCCCAAACAGAGCCTTCATATAGTTTCCAGAGCTCATCTTCTCTTACTAGTCTTCTTTGTGGCAGAAAATTATCCCTAACTCCTATAGCTCAATATGCAATAAACATTCACAGGGAGATTTAATGTAAGCACTTATTATATACATCTGGGACTCACACATTAAAAATTTGGATTACAAAAGTATGAATGGTATTTGATTTCAAAGGACTGAATAAGATACAGAGAAGAGCTTACAATTAACCCCAGTGCTTTGCAACATAGTCAGAAGTGAGAGGACAAATCTGCAAACGGCATTTGGAATGAGACTCAGTAGCTTAGAAGGGTATGTAATCAAAAAGGAGCAGTTATGAAATGAATCAAAAAGGAATCAAATGTGCTAACTGCTGATAGTTTAAGTAAGATTAGAACTAAGAATAGGCATTGGATTTTAGAAGAGAAGATAGACTGGGTTCAGTGGACCAATAGGCAATAATGGGTAAATTAAGACATGGAGAAAGTAAATTTAGATAATTGTCTCAAGGTGTATTTTTGTAAGGGGAAGAAGGGATTTGGGAATAAAGTTTTGATCTGGACATTTGACACTGTTTCACAGCCCTTAACATCAAAAGAGAAAAGATAAGTATGTTTATTATGTGTATTTACAAGAGTTGACGAAATTTAGTAAATAGTAAATCATGGATTTAAAAAATCTGATTTATTTAGTTGATTGTGATAGTTTCTTCAGAGCTGTTATATACTATTATGCAAATACCTAATCACTGACACACTGCGTTGCTACTCTATCCTATGTAAAGACTTCAGTGGAGTCATCATAGATTATTGTGTAAATGTCTAATTGCAGGCAGTTTAAGAGGGTTATTACTTACTTGATAGTTTATAATGAATTTTTCAAAATAGGTATATAGCTGAACTATTCATGTATTTAGTGTTCAATACCTAAATTGGAAATGAATATATGATTATCTTTATGTGTGTGTATATAATATAGATACCCTAAATCAACATTATCATAAAAATATTTTGAAGTTTAATGATGCTGTATTTCATAAATTATAACTAGATGCCTATCTGAAATTACATAGATATGAAAATAATTGATTCTCCTACCTACTAGCTAATTTTAGTTTTTGAACCTCATTCTACATTGCTGATTTAAATGGAAAATTTCCATTATGGACATGTTCTTATTTCTTTGCACCTTGCATGAGTGTCTTTTTTCCTTCTGAGTAATGAATGAGTTAGTCACTCCTATGAGTCTGCTTAAGTTTTTATGAAGAGCTTTCCAGGTTAGATCACTCTGTAGCATTCCAGAATTACATACTTTTGGTATACATTCCAATTAATTGAATTATAATTTTTCTCTAAGGTAACAACCTCCTTGGTAAGATCTGTTTCTGTATGTTTGCAGTATTTAATACAACATTTTAGTAAAGGCTGCCTATGTGAAAACTAAGGCACCAGATAGCAATATAAAACACCATGGCCAGGATAAAAATTATTAACAAGGTAAGATCTGACAAAAGATTTGAAAGAGGTAAGAAATTTAGCAATGTAGATATTGTGAAGGTATTATTCCAGGAAGAAAAACTGACAGTCTGAACAAAGTCCCTAAGGCAGAAGCATGCTGTGTGCTCAACAAAGGCCAAGGAGATCAGTGGGGCTGAATTAGAATAAGTAGAGGCATAGTAGGAGATAAGCTCAGAGAAATAAGGATATAGGAAGCAAAGCACATTTTTGACACTTTTGTGTCTACTATGACTTTTACGCTGACAGAAGAGGGAAGGCATTACAGAATGTGAGACCCAGGGTTCCTGCTGCTGAGAATAAACTGTAACGACAAAGAGTAGAGATGGAAAGGCCAGTTTTTACAAACAATAATGGAGAGAAAAGTTGATGAATCGAACAAAGGTGATAAAGAACTGAGAAGTGGTATTCTATCAGACGTGAGAGGCACAGAAGACGTAAGGGTAATTTAAGATCTTTGGCCTGAGCAGGGGATTGGTTAGATATGCTTTCAATATACCAGGAGGGCTACCAGGAGGTCCACCTAGGGAACGGGAAGATCAGTTCATATTAATACATGTTAAATCTGAGATAACTGCTCTAGATTTAAGCAGGAAATTATATAAATGAAGCTGGAATCTAAAGGGCAGATAAGTGCTGGAATCTGAGGAGAGCCATAAAGTCATGTGTCATAGACATAGGTGAACTCTTTTCCTGTAGACTAAATAAAATAATCATCAAATTGAGGGAAAGTATATAGAGAAGTTCAGTGAACTTCCAGATGTTCAAGCTGGTTTTAGAAAAGGCAGAGGAACCAGAGATCAAATTGACAACATCTGCTGCTGCTGCTGCTGCTGCTAAGTCATTTCAGTCATGTCTGACTCTGTGTGACCCCATAGATGGCAGCCTACCAGGCTTCCCCATCCCTGGGATTCTCCAGGTAAGAACACTGGAGTGGGTTGCCATTTCCTTCTCCAATGCATGAAAGTGAAAAGTCAAAGTGAAGTCACTCAGCCGTGTCCAACTCTTAGCGACCCATGGACTGCAGCCTACCAGGCTCCTCCATCCATGGGATTTTCCAGGCAAAGCACTGGAGTGGGGTGCCATTGCCTTCTCCGCAACATCCGCTAGATCATTGAAAAAGCAAGAAAGTTCCAGAAAAACATCTATTTCTGCTTTATTGATTATGCAAAATCCTTTTACTGTGTGGATCACAATAAACTGTGGAAAATTCTTAAAAAGATGGGAATACCAGAACACCTGACCTGCCTCCTAAGAAATCTGTATGCAGGTCAGGAAGCAACAGTTAGAACTGGACATGGAACAACAGACTGGTTCCAAATAGGAAAAGGAATACATCAAGGCTGTATATTGGCACCCTGATTATTTATCTTATATGCAGAGTACATCATGCGAAAGGGTACATATGTGAATGTAAACGGTTATAACTGAATCTATAACTGAATCATTGTGCTCTATACCTTCTGTTCTTCAATTAAAAAAATGTGAATGGGAGGAAATAAATTGAAGACAGAAAGCAATAATTTTTTGAGAAGTTCTCGCTATAGCTGGCATTAACAATAGAAATTGGGTGGTAGATAGTAGGGGGAAATTAGGCACATAAACCTTTTGCTTATATGACGTGATGTGAAGTGAAAGTGTTAGTAACTCACATATGTCTGATTCTTTGAGACCCCAAGGATTGTATCCCGCCAGGCTCCTCTGTCCATGGAATTCTTCAAGCAATAATACTAGAGTGGGTAACCATTCCCTTCTCTAGGGAATCTTCCCAACCCTGGGATCAAATGTGGGTCTCCTGGATTGCAGGCAGAGTCTTCACCATCTGAGCCAGCAGGGAAGCCCTGAGAGCAGATCTTCCCGACCCAGTGATTGAACCTAGGTCTCTTCCATCACAGGCAGATTCTTTTACTGTCTGAGCTACCAGGGAAGTCCTTTACTTATGTGCTTGTTCTTAAATATGAATTGATAATAGCGTGCTTGAGTACTCCATTAGTTTTCTATTGCTTCTGTAACGAATTGCTAGAATTTAGTAGCCAAAAATGGCTCATAGTTGTGGAGGTCAGAAGTCTGAAATGAGTCTTACAAGGTTAAACCAAGCCTGGTTCTTTCTGAAGTCTCTAAGGGAAAATCCATTTGCTCATATTCTCCAGCTTTTAGAGATGTATCCCTTACGTTCCTTGGATCCTGGCCTTTTCTTCTTCCTTCAAAACTAGTAGCATAGCATGTCCAATTTGCCGTCTGTATTCTTCATCACAACTCCTTCTCTCCAATTTTTTCTCAAGATCCTTAACTCAATTATATCCACAAAGTCTCTTTTGCCCTCGAAGGCACCACATTCACAGTTTCTGGGCATTAAAACTTAGACATCTTGTCATGGCCATTATTCAGCCTATCTCAAACACTGATGAAAGTGATTCAGTAGGTGAGATAATTGTTGGTAAAGGAAAAAGAGAAGAGAATTTCTGAAAAATGTCTGGAGTGGGCTAGAGGTTATAGCATGTAATATTCATGTGAAATATTTGGCATTAAACATAAATTGAAATATTTCATCTCTCATAATAAGTAGTTAGT
The DNA here is from genome assembly GCF_042477335.2 of Ovis canadensis. NCBI lineage: Eukaryota > Metazoa > Chordata > Mammalia > Artiodactyla > Bovidae > Ovis > Ovis canadensis. Next base: position 69,424,554 of record NC_091250.1, read on the forward strand.
ATAAGTTAGCTCATGTGAGTATTGGTAGCAGTAGACAAATTGACGTGGCAGAATTAAATGTATCTTCTTAGATTAGTAAGATCTTATACTGAGCTGACTCTAACCTAGGTTGATGTGAACTGAACAAATTATAAGCGTTCTAATCAACACTTTTCAAATAAATAGGTCCATTGACATTAAGAATAAACTGATTAAGTGTTATATAATAATTCCTTTAGAATTATAACACCAAAAAGTCTTGCTTGGTTCCCCTGCATATTTTAAGATCTCTCTTCTGGATTCCCTTAGCATACGACTTTCCATGAACTTAATATTAAATAGTGGATTCATCAATAACAGTGCAGAGAAGGCATTTCATTCAGATTATAGCACAGATGAAATACTCAATAAGTGAAACAGGAAAAATCTGTTTCTTATGTTGAGTAGGTGTTTTCTTTTCACAAACTTGGCATGAGTTTCCTTTTCCTAACAGCATATGGTATTGGGGGGATGTAATTTTCTCCCCAGTATTGTATGCAAACTTGGTGGCTCTACTCTACTCTTTCAGAAATCCGGAAGGATCTGGAGGCTACACTGATCCACAATGTCTTCTCATAATCCTGGTATAGGAGCCTATACAGAAACAGAGAGAAAGTTATCTTTCAACTAAATTAATCTAGTCCCACATCCCATACCCCTGCCCTGTCCCCAGAATGCTGACTATTTTAGCCTAGAGGTTGAAGGGCAGGTTAAAAAAAAAAAGAAGAACTAGGATGTACTACTGCTGCATTTATACTAGAAAGGAAGTAAAGCAGTGCATGTTCTGTTTTCTAAACTGTTTCCAAGTTAGAAACCTATGCAGCAAATCCTATATGCTTTCCAATAAGTTATTTTTTTACTAAAATTAAGTAGAGTTTATTTTTTGTTGCTTGAGACTAAAAGACTAACTCATAGATGAATTTCAAGGGAATTATGTACTTCAGTCCTAGAGAAGTAGGGCATATAATCAGATATGTCTAAATGAACATCTCTATCAGTAGGTACTAGTAGTCAATCAAAACAGAATTTGAGCTGGACCCTGAGGCAAGGTAGAGTTGAATTCCTTTGAGTAGAGGTAGGTGAATATTACAGGTATGGAAAACAAGGGATGCACAGAGGGAATTGAGAGCTGCAGGTTTGAGGACTAAAATGACCAGATAAAGCAGAGGGTTCCATTTCAGAAGTTGCCAAGCCAATAGGATAAAAACTCTTTGGAGTTTCAAAAATGACATTTGAATGCCAAAAACTTGTCTATGTTGAAATCACTGGCTCATTATAAGCCCAGGCAGCAGTGTAGAACTTTAGGCTTGTCATAAAAAATAAGGTTAGATATGAAATACATCCAAATATATCTAAATATATTGTCTGTGATGATGTGGTATGTATTTGGGTAGGGGACGTGATCAGAGAGGAAAAAAAGAGATCGAGAAAGAGACAGAAGGGTTCTAGTTCAAATGTCTTATTTTTCACAAAACAGAACCATCTCACAAAGAAAGAAGAGTAGTAGAGATGATATTGATCAACTACAGAAACATAAGATATTTTAATTATTTATCTTGTTTTATAAGTTCATTAATCCTTTAATGTAAATACATTATTCAGTTTGTATTGATGAGGAAAACAAAATACAGAAAGATTAACCAACTTGCTAGATTTCATGTAGCTAGCTGGTAAGTAAAACAGCTATTTTTCACAAGGTCAAACATTGATTAAGCTGCTTAATTAGATTCTATTATTGGAAACTGTGAAGGACATTCACATTTAGTCACATAACCTTGTGTCAGACCAAGACTCAGAAATAAGATTGTAATATAACTTTGGATATTGTCTAATCCCTTTTGCCTCAAGTTTTCCTCAGTGTGAAATATAGAGATAATTAAGGCTAATGCTGGAATATAAAATTTCTAGACCCATTAGTAAAATAATTAGGCTTGAATTAAAAAGAAACAATTGTGTATGTTTTAATAAAAATATTCCCATGGTATATACCAAATATCAAATATTTGTTTTATCCATAGATTTGCAAAATTGCTGATTTCTTCTTATATAACTTAACCTGCAGCTTATTTTACTATAGGCATATGTGAGTTATTATTCACTGTGATGTTTAATTAATTTCAAACTCTTTTCTACTGATATTTCTTTATGTGTCACTTGAAGGGCACCATGAGAATTTGATTTTAATTAAGTCATGATTCTGTTACAGTCCTAAAGTTGGATATTCCCATTCAATTAATCTTGATCTTGTTCCCTAGATGAAATAAGTATATTGTTTTTTTAAAAGTCACAAGTCTTACAGGATTTCCTGTAGGAATACTTTATATAGAAATCATGTTTATGATTAACTTCTCCTGCATTGCATCAAAAAATTTTTATTTCACTGAAATGCCCATAAGTCTTCCATTCAGTGAAATAAACAGTATGCCTGGCTCATGAGATGAAACTTTCATTCCTGAACAAAGGCTATGGGTTTAAGTAAATACAACATTTTAAAAAGGTTATGTATATGATTATCAGTATTGGTGCTATTTATGGTGGAATAGAAAATAGTTTGAAAATTGAATTTTCATTATATGTGTGTGTTCTCCATTTGCTGATATTTTATTAAAAGCCATTTAGAAAAATAGCATATGTATATATATGTAAATTGCCTAATTGAAAAAATAGCACAACTTTCTGGACTTATTTATTTTAAGTGCTTTTGTTAGATGGGGAATTTGACAGGTAAATATTTGGCATTGATCATTTGCTACAAGGATTGAAAGATAATCACATCAACCACTGATACTGTTCCTCAGTGAATGACAAAGTAATTCATTGAAAATAAATTTATATGAATCTATTTTTATAATCATGTTGAATTTACTAGTTGCCAAATTATATTAGGACAGGAAGCATATCTGTGCTGTTCACCACTATATCTCCATATGCTTAACACTCAGCTTTATCATGGTAGATATAAATAAATATTTGTTTACAATTTACAGAAAATATTTTCAAAAGTGAATAAATTGGCTTGCTGCGATTCATGGGGTCACAAAGAGTCAGACACGACTGAGCAACTGAACTGAACTGAGCAAATTCTGGCAGGGACGTAGCCTCACTGCCATAAACAACTATAATACTTGAAGAAATATAAAAGGCAACTGTTTTTTGTCATTGGACAAAGGTAGATCAGGACCATGATCCCTGAAACAAAGAAATCCCATGAAATAAAATCTAAATTTACCTGCTTCTGGGAATATTTCTCGACTTCAGTGCAGTGAGCTAGAGTACAACAGCGAAAGATGGGTCCACTGACCAACGGAGGCAGAGATCAGCGGTCATGGCTGCTCTGAGAAGTCTGACACTGGAGAGAAGGGTTGTCTCAGAAAGAATTATGTGGGAGTGGAGAGTAGTCTGCCATTTCTGACCTAAAGTCTGGGCTTAGTGCTTGCAGTTCTTAGCAAAGGCTGGCTAGTATTAGACTGAGAGTGATAAAGCATTTCTAGACATTACTGGAATTATAGCTCAGACAGAGAATAAAGATCTTGTTAACACCCTTGAAATTCAGCTGTGACACAAAGTCTTGTCTTAGGAGGGAAAACCACACCCTAGAGAAGGACTACTTTTAGACCTGCCCCAACAAAACAAAGCCTTTATGAGACATGCAAGCAAGACAGAGTTTGGAGTCTTTATAATAATTACAGAGTCCAAAGTCTATACATTTCTGATATACAATTTAAAATGCTACATACGAATCAGGAATTGTGCACAATAGTCTCAACAAAAAACAAAGCAAAAAATTACTTCCGAGTGTATTTTAACCACAGCATAAAGTAGAAATATAGGTGTCAAAAAGGATATGGAAAAACAGTTTTAACAGGATAATACATCACAATCAGGTGGTTTATTCTATGAAAACAAGTTTGGTTCAATTGAAGCAATAATACCTATCAACTTAATATCATGGAGTATTAAGTATTTTGTCATAAAGTTAACTTTCCTGATTAGATTTGAATTTGAACAACTTTTTATGTTTATTGGCAATTTGTTTTATTTTAACTGAAAATGTCCTATTCATATTTTTGGTTCAATTTTATTGGCATTTTTATAGTGTGAAAAGTAATCATTTGTTAATTTTACTTACATATTTTATTTTAGCTCATTTGAGGTTTTACATATGTTTCTAAAAAAGTGGCTTTTGACATACAGATGCTTTATAAACATCTTTATATAAGATACATATACATCTTTATATAAGATACATATATTTTATGATAATTAAATTTAAAAAATTCTGACAAGTTGCTCTTCACAAAGAAGTGTTTAACATATTGAATGCCTCATCCCATTTCCAGTGACTTACACTGTCTTTTAACCATATACTATTTTAGTTTTCCTATTGCTTCTGTTATGTATGTGTATGGTCAGTTGCTCAGTCGTGTCAGACTCTTTGTGACCCTCATAGACTGTAGTCCACCAGGCTCTCTCCATAGGATTTTCCAGGCAAAAATACTAAAGGGGGTTGATGTTTTTCTATTCCAGGGTATCTTCTTGACCTAGGGATCAAAACCCCTATCTCTTGCATCTCCTGCTTTGGCAGACAGATTCTTTACCACTGCACCACTTGGGAAAAGTGAAAAACTGAACGTTACTCAGTCGTGTCCAACTCTGTGACCCTATGGACTACACAGTCCATGGAATTCTCCAGGCCAGTATACTGGAGTGGGTAGCCTTTCCCTTCTCCAGGGAATCATCCCAATCCAGGGATTGACACCAGTTCTCCTCCATTGCAGGCAGATTCTTTACCAACTGAGTCACCAGGGAAGCCCAGGAATATTGGAGTGGGTAGCCTATCCTGTCTCCAGCAGATCTTCCTGACCCAGGAATCGCACCAGGGTCCCCTGCATTGCAGGCAGATTCTTTACCAGCTGAGCTATCAGGGAAGCCCACCACTTGGAATGCCCTGATTCTATTAAAATTTACCATAAGCTTAGTGGTTTAAAACAATATCAATTTATTATCTTACACTTCTGGAGTTCATGAGTCCAAAAGAAGTCTCAGTGGGTCAAAATCAACATGTTAGCGGAGCTGTGTTCCTTCTAGACTTTAGGGAGAAAATCTACTCCCTTGTTGTTTCCAGGTTCTTGAGTCTGGCGGTTTCCCTTGGCTTGTGGCCTCCTTCCAGCCAGCAATTGCATCTTCTGGGCCTCAGTTTGCATTATCACATGTGCTACTCTAATGCTTCTGTTTCCCTCTTTCACTTATAAAAACCCTTGTTATTATATTGAGCCTACCCAGATAGTCCAGGACAATATCTCCATCTCAAGATCCTTAACATTTTTTAAATTGCTTTTACATATTTATTTTTATTCTTTATTATATAAAATGTTGCTATTTTATATTGCTATTATATCTGTGTTATGACTGTGTTTAATGGTTAGTATGTTTATACATTATTGCATAGTTAGAGTTTCCATGTGAATTTGTTGAGTACATTGAACACAAGTTATTTTAGGTTTTGTCTTGGTGCTCCCAAACAGTAGACAGCTGGGAAGGGGAAAAAAAAAAAAAAAAAAACTGCCTTTATTCAATTTAAATTCCAGGTGGCAGAAAATAAGAAAAATAAGTAAGTATAAAATATAGTGTTCTTAGATAGTGATACATATGGGAGAAAATTATTAAATTCAAGAGAGAAGGAAAGAGTTGAGCATTGGGTTATAGTTTTGGAAAGGATAGCAACAAAATCCTGACCTAGAAGAGGATGTTTAAGTAAACGCTTGAAGGAATTAAGAGAGATTCTGTCCTCTGAGGGATACAAATAAGGAACAGCAAGGAGGCCAAGGTGGCTTGAGGGATGCAAGTGAAGGGAAGACAAACAGGAAATAAGATCAGGCAAGCAAAAGATGTAGGACATATCGTCTTCGACATCCTGAGTCAGTATAAAGATTGTGTGCTTTACTCTTTGTGAACTGGAAAACTGAGAAGTTCTGAGCAAAGGGGCTCAGTCAGTACAGTTCAGTTGCTCAGTTATGTCCTACTCTTCGCAACCCCATGAACTGCAGCAAGCCAGGCATCCCTGTCCATCACCAATTCCCAGAGTCCACCCAAACCCATGTCCATTGAGTCAGTGATGCAATCCAACCATCTCATCCTCTGTCGTCCCCTTCTCCTCCTGCCCTCAATCCTTCCCAGCATCAGGGTCTTTTCCAATGAGTCAGCTCTTTGCATCAGGTGGCCAAAGTATTGGAGTTTCAGCTTCAGCATCAGTCCTTCCAATGAACACCCAGAACTGATCTCCTTTAGAATGGACAGGTTGGATCTCCTTGCAGTCCAAGGGACTCTCAAGAGTCTTCTCCAACACCACAGTTCAAAAGCATCAATTCTTCGGCACTCAGCCTTCTTTTATAGTCCAACTTTCACATCCATACATGACTACTGAAAAAGCCATAACCTTGACTAGGTGGACCTTTGTTGACAAAGTAATATCTCTGCTTTTTAATATGCTGTCTGGGTTGGTCATAACTTTCCTTCCAAGGAGTAAGCATCTTTTAATTTCATGGCTGCAATCACCATCTGCAGTGATTTTGGAGCCCAGAAAAATAAAATAAGCCACTGTTTCCACTGTTTCCCCATCTATTTCCCATGAAGTGATAGGACCAGATGCCATGATCTTCATTTTCTGAATGTTGAGCTTTAAGCCAAATTTCTCACTCTCCTTTTTCACTTTCATCAAGAGGCTTTTTAGTTCCTCTTCACTTTATGCCATATGGGTGGTGTCATCTGCATATCTGAAGTTATTGATATTTCTCCCGGCAATCTTGATTCCAGCTTGTGCTTCCTCCAGCCCAACATTTATTATGATGTGCTTTGCATATAAGTTAAATAAGCAGAGTGACAATATACAGCCTTGATGTATTCCTTTTCCTATTTGGAACCAGTCTGTTGTTCCATGTCCAGTTCTAACTGTTGCTTCCTGATCTGCATACAGATTTCTCAGGAGGCAGTTCAGGTGTTCTGGTATTCCCATCTTTTTCAGAATTTTTCAGTTAATTGTGATCCACACAGTCAAGGCTTCGGCATAGTCTTAATTACTTGAATTTTAACATGTTCCTTTTGCCTACTATGGTGAAAACACTTCACAGTGAACAGTGGCAAATGAAGTAGAATGATTTAAGTTTTATTTCTAAAACTGAGTTAGAAGATGGTAGTCATATAGAACAGATTGCCCTAGTGATGATGATTAAAGTCATAAGATATAAAATATAATTTATAATCATTTTTGTATTGTTCTATTACCTTATGTTTTTGAGAACTGTAGTGCTAATTGTCCTAGTCGTTGCCCTTACTGATTCTAGTTCAAGTTTTTGGTGTGAACTCGTTTTTAAGAGACAATTTCTTTTCCTCAATGGAACCAAATGTGGCTCAGACTGTAGATATGTCCTTTCATAATTTTTGGTGCTGTTAGCTTTATTATCATTATTATTATGTTTGCTTTATTATTAATCAGCCAAATGGCCTAGAGGTATCATTATCCGGTTGAATTTTAAGTTAATTTTTCTCTGGTATTTTCCTATATCAAGATAATTTATAACTTAGATTTAAAACCCACATTTAGCATAAGGAAAAAAAAAAACCTTTTGTTTGTTTCTTGCAACAGGCTTATCATGTATATCCAGATTTTGAGCAGAGACAAATGTTGTGCCACCTCTCTGAACCAACAAGTAAACCTTTGCCAATTCTCCTTTTCTTGAAGGTACGATATTTCAAAAGTCCCATTACAGTGCCAAGGTCTTGATTTCTGCTATACATCACAGTCACAGAGTCTGATCTGCTTGTTTAGAGATTAAATTTACATTCCATTCCAGTCTCCCCACTCTTTCCCACACTGACCAGTGGCCCTGCATTGTCAGCACATAACTTCACAGATGTGTTGTTGTGTTCACTCTTCTTTTATGACACCTAGGTATTCCTTTTGCTTTTCTATGTTAATTCTTTTTCTTAGGATAACTTAATAGCTTGGATATACTATTATTTACTCAATTTTCCAGTGTTTCTATGGAAAGGTTAAGTTTTAACGTGTTCAGATCAGACTATCATCAGAGTAGTTTAATTTTGTGAGTTTCTATTCTTTGAATACAGTATAACTATGATTAAAGTAATGTTGTTCCTATTTTTATGCCTTGATCATTAACACACTCACACATAAACACACACACACACTTTACCCCAGAAATATAGACTACACACATGAAAATTTCTGCATGACAGCTAATATTATATCTGACCTCAAAAAAGGGCTCAAAACCCAGTGGCCCCAAACCAGTGGTTTTGGACTCAAAACCTAGCGAATCCTTGCAAAAAATTAGAGAGGAAATTGATTAATACTTATACCTTATATATATTCTTGTCCCTTTTAATAAAACAAAGATGAGTAACTGCATATATGTGTACATGTTACCTGGCACATTTATTTTAAAAAAGTTTATATAGATGCAAATCTATGGCAGAAAATTTGGGGAGAGATACATCTTCATGTTTTTAAGATGATTCAGCTGATTCTTTATTGCTTTTGCTAAAGCAAGGTAGGATGTAAACACTGAAAAATATTGTCAATAACAAAATGCTATCAGCAGAATCAGGTTTTGGAGAAAGATAAAAAATGAAGTAAAGTCATTTGCACAAAACAAAACAAGTTAAGTAATTATCTAGACTGAAAACTTCTGAACAGAAATAAAACCATATGAAGGCCAGAATATTTGTTGAAACTCCACTCTATCCATTCAATAAATATTTGATAATGAATGGATCCTTGTATTCTTTAGATGTCATGTCATAGGATTCTGGGTGTTAATCATATCTTAAAAGTTGAAAGTAAATTTACCTGCAATACTCAGAAACATAGATACTAAAAAGTAAAAAGCAGAGAATAAATAATATAATGCAATGTTCACAATTACCAGCTTATTTTTGCTTACAAACAGATGCTTAATTTACATAGTAATGCTTTCACATCTACATTTTGACCAAGGGCAATTATAACAGAGCATTTCATATTGGGAAATAAATTAAAGGAATAAAGTATTTAAATATTTCCTTTTTATTGAAATCTTCAGGTAGAAATAATTCCAAATTAAAAAGCATAGAAATAAAAAATTCATTAACTCCCTCCCACCTTTTACCCTCTTAGCTTTTCTTTTAAAAGTCTACATGATTATAATTGCATATATATTAGATTTACAGTCAAACTATTGCATTGGTTTGGAAATTTTTATTTCTATCATTTATATGGAGATTAAATGATTAAACTATGCCTTGCATTTTTCAGAAGATAAACTCTCATATACATAGTGGTCCATTTGTCTTACCAGGAGGTAGGATAAAGCATTGACCAAGTAGTGTCTGAGTAAATGTTTAACTGTCTTTCCAAAAATACAAGCCTTCCAGTATGATGTTTTCCTATCTCCATACTGTAAATTCTCACAATATTCCCTTTCAACTGAGCATGTCATCCATGAGCATGGAGATGGGAAAATTTGTGCTCAATAGGTTCTTGAAAGCTTATGTTAAAATCATTTCACCAATCGTGACTCTAGAATCAGAGGCAGGAAGAATACAAAAAGCAGTGCCTACAAAAAAAAAAAAAGGAAAAAGAAAACTGGCTTTTCACTTACTACATCTGAATTAAATATCATTTCCAAGGAACAGAAGTATCAGCAGATAAAATTTCATTTTCTGCTATCAAAATTGCAGAACTTCATGAGAAGAATGTTTCCCAGTCACTGGAAATTGGGAGTGAAACTCTACAAATTGCTTTACTCGCTAGCTGGATATGTGAAAGTGAAAATACAATTCCCAAATGCATCATGAAAAGACATAAGCAATCTTCATCTTATCTCTTAAAAAGGCATCAGGTTTAGAGAAGACTCTTCAATAAAGGAAACAAATATAGGAAATGGGATATATAAAATTTAATAAACACAATATAAAAGAGTATCAAAAGGAGAATATGCTTCTGATTATGATTGGAAATTAAAAAGAAAAAAAGAAAAATACATACCTGGACCTCTTAATAGTCATAAGGACCCATGACTTCAACTAAAATTTATTTGAAGGAAATATTCCTGAAAATTTAAAGATGTGTAATTAATAGAGAATAATTGAAAATATAGTCTTCTTTCCACTTCTGTTTTAAAATTCAAAATAATCATAATTTGTTAACATATTAAATGCTTGTTATATAACATTTTTAATCACATAAGTACAGAAAAATTATTTTTTAAAGACTTAACCACCCAGGAAACCCTAGTATTGATATTTTATCTCTTTATTTCCAGTGCTGTATATTAGAGGATTAAAAGAAGGGCTTTGAGATCATGTAAAATTCAACTATAACCCAAATTCTTCCATGCATTACATGTATAAACTTGTTACTTAAACTCTTTAGGGCTCACTTTTTCATCACAAAATAGAAATGATAATACCTACCTCATGAAAGTAAAATATATTTAAAAAACGTGTTCCAATATCCCTTTTATAAGCCTTTGAAATATGTCCCTCATAATACTGCATACATACTAATCTGGTCAGTGTTTAAGATTTTGAATTTTTAGTGAATTCACTCCTTCAGTAGATTATTGTTTTATTTTGAGAAAATAATAGCTGTATTTAAAAAAATACAGCTTATTTCATTATTATGAGCCAAATTCTCCTTTTTTATAACTTTCAACCATTGTTCTTAGTATATTACTTAGAAGTGACAGAATGGGTTCCCTTTTATGAGATAGCTATTCAAATATTTGAAAACTTCTATTAATGCCACTTAAGTATGGCCATTTTCAAGCTGAATAGTCCCAAAATATTAGTCATTTTTTTTAAGGTCCTGTCTTCAAGGCATTCTATATCTTTTGATTTTTTTTCCCCCGAAACACACTCTAATTTGTCAATGTGTCTTTTTAAATTTGTATCCCAGATGTCAAACTTAATATATCATATATTGTCCAACCATCAGAAAATTTGTCAAATTTGTTACTTCCTTTGATAATATTACTAAAATTCTCTTAACTTGCTCAGACATTTTACCATTCCTGTACTACTGTATTACCCACTCCAGTGTTCTTACCTAGAGAATCCCAGGGATGGGGAAGCCTGGTGGGCTGCCCTCTATGGGATCACACAGAGTCATACACAACTGAAGTGACTTAGCAGTAGCAGCAGTACTACTGTATTATAAATAATACTAATATTAGATGAGGAAATTTACCAATGGATGTATGCAGCAGAGCGAGTTATTAACTGCTTATGCAGACGAGATGTATGGGACTTTGAATGGGAACATGGCTGGGCAGGTGAGTCAGGGTTGTTGAATTGTCAGAAAAATGATCACAAGATGACAATAATGCTTATCAGCCTCCTAGACCTTATGAGTCCTAATGGAACATTTGAAAGACTGTTGGAGATGATTGTACTTTGTTAGAACAATCAAAGCAATATTCCTATTTTGAAAGTGCAGAGGGAAGGTGCATATCATATGTACAGCCTCCTTCACCTTGGTTCTTGAGGTCACTTGTGCAATCAACTCCTCTGGACTTCAAATATTTTTTGTCTGCTCTGCAAACATCACTTTCCTGCTTGTCAAACTCAATTGGAACTGTGCAAATATATTCATCTCCATTCAATTTAGGAATTTTGTCAATGCCTCTCTTCAAATATGGTGCCTAGATATGAACAAAAGACTGGATAATCTAGTTAGGACTGAGTGGAGTGAAGTGAAATTATTACTTTACTTATCATATTTAGGAAAACCTACTTCTCTTAAACTACTTTTGGAGTTTGTTCTGTTTTTGTAGTGTGTGATTCTACTGAAATGCTTTATGTAGGTTTTCCAGCAAGATTCTATTTATTGTTACCCCTCAACTGGGCTATCACTACCCTTTTTAAATTACATTCTGTCTACCCTACCCCACTCTTTTCTTTTCCAACACAAAAACTCAATTTGAAAGGAAAAGAGAAGATATTCAGAGGTAAGAGACAATAAAACAAAAACAAGTAAGTAGTACCATAGACCGATGTGTTAATTAATTTGTTAAAACATGTATTCATTAGGTAACTTTTATGTGGCTAAGGTTGTGTTATACATTGCAGATAAAATGATGCACTCCCCATTTGTGATTCCAGCCATTTTAGGTTTTGCAAACTGGTGACTCTCAATAGTGATTAGTTCAGTAATACATGAGCAATAGTTTCTTGGAGATCTATAATTTAATAGGGATGAGGAAATAGAGTTGATAAAACTCAGTAACAGGACAAATTAGTATTAAAGGAATATAGCAGTAAAGAAAAATTCCCAGTTATATTTTTCTTTGGGGAGTTCATAGATTTTAAGAACTCTGGCAGTTTTGTGTTGTTGGGATATTGTTTGACTCCATGATATGTCAATCATGTTGTAATTTTAATAATATTAACAACATTAAATTTGAAGCCCACTTCAATTTTGAAAGCATGAGGAGGGAAATATTATTAAATAAAAATTGTCTCACAACAGTTTGCATTGTTACCCTCTTTTCTGCTAAGATGCACATTATGTATAATTTATCAGTTTAGTCAATTTAAGGTGTGCTATTAAGTGACATTGACTACATTTATACTGTTTTGCAACTACTACCATCCTCTATTTCCAAAAGTTTCCCAAGCTGACACTCTGTACTCATTACACAATAACATGCCGTTCCTCCCTTCTCCTGAAAACTGGTAAACACTATTCTACTTTCTGTCTCTGGATTTGACTCTTCTAGGGACCTTGTTTGGGAGAAGGCAATGGCAACCCACTCCAGTACTCTTGCCTGGAAAGCCCCATGGATGGAGGGGCCTGGTGCGCTGCAGTCCATGGGGTCGCTATGATTTGGAACCGACTGAGCGACTTCACTTTCACTTTTCACTTTCATGCATTGGAGAAGGAAATGGCAACCCACTCCAGTGTTCTTGCCTGGAGAATCCCAGGGATGGGGGAGCTTGGTGGGCTGCCGTCTACGGGGTCACACAGAGTCAGACACGACTGAAGCAAATTAGCAGCAGCAGCAGCAGCAGCAGCAGCAGCAGCAGCAGGAACCTTGTTTAAGTGGAATCATACAATATTTGTGTTGTTGGTTTTGGTTTATTTCACTTAGTACAAAATTTCAAGTTTACTCCATTTGGTAGTATGCATCCAAATTTCTCTTACTTTTAAGGTTGAATAATATTTCATTGTAGGTATATACCACACATTTTGCTTACCTCTTTATCCACTGATGTGAATTTTAGTTGTTTTCATTTTTTGACAATTGTCAATAATGCTGCTCTGGATATTGGTATACAAATATCTGTCCAAGGACCTGCTCTCAGCCCATTTAGATATATAAGTAATATGGAATTGGAATTTCCATTCCTAAATCCTCAGCGGATGCTTTCTGATCATATTCATTTGAATATTTAATGGATACTCAAAACCTTCAACATACTCAAAACACTCCATCTCTCTTTCAAACCTTGCTTCAGGATAGTCTACTTTAGGAAATGGCCAGGTCATGAACTCCAGTGATGTAAAGATTGGAATCAATCTCATGTGCTCTGTTTCCTTTAGAGAATGTGCTCTATCAACAAGTCTCCCCATGAAGTTTATCAGGAGTCCATCTAGTTCTGCTCAACTCATCCTGAATTCATGCATTTTTTTCTGTAAAAGTAACATTAGTCTAACCTTTCACTTGGATATACAGAAATATTTGTCTAATTGATTTCTGTATTCCCACTCTCCTATATTCTTTCACTGAAGACTCATAAATGCTGCCATAACTTTCCTTTATGCTTAAAAACTACAAAATATTTACCATGACCTCTTACATAAATGGAACCTGACTTCTTCTCCAATCTTATCTTAAACCACTTTTCCCTTTATTCACTATGCTTTTTCAGACATGATGGCTACAGGGTAATTACTAGAAACAGGGTATTACTAAAAAGTAGAAATTTTTTTAGATTCCATAATGTAAGCAATATCATGTGACATTGGTCTTTCTCTTTCTGACTTCACTTGGTATGAAAATCTCTAGGTCCATCCATGTTGCTGCAAATGGCATTACTTCATTATTTTAATGGCTGAGTAATATTCCATTGTGTATATGAAACACATCTTTTTAAAAAAATTTTTTTATGAAGGATAATGGCTTTACAGAATTTTGTTTTCTGTCAAACCTCAACATGAATTAGCCATAGGTGTATATATATCCCCTCACTTTTGAACCTCCCTCCAATTTCTTGCCCCACCCCTCACCTCTAGATTGCTACGGAGCCCCTTTTTGAGTTTCCTGAGGTATACGGTGAATTCCTGTTGGCTATCTATTTTATGTATGGTAATGTGAGTTTTATGTTACTCTTTCCATACATCTCACCCTCTTCTCCCCTCTCCCCGTGCCCATAAGTCTATTCTCTATGTCTATTTCTCCATTGCTGTCCTGTAAATATACACTTCAGTACTATTTTTCTAGATTCCATATATATGTGTTAGAATATGATATTTATTTTTATCTTTCTGACTCATTTCACTTGGTATAATAGGTTTTAGGTTCATCCACCTCATCAAAACTGACTCAAATGCATTCCTTTTTATGGCTGAGTAACATTCCATTGTGTATATATACCAAAACTTCTTTATCCACTCATCTGGTGATGGACATCCAGGTTGCTTCCATGTTCTCACTATTGCAAATAGTGTTGCAATGAACAATGGGATACATGTGTATTTTTCAATTTTGGCTTGCTCAGAGTATATGCCTAGGAGTGGGATTTCTGGATCATGTAGTGGTTTTATTCCTAGCTGTTTTAAGGAATCTCCATACAATCTTCTGTAGTGGCTGTATCAACTTACATTCTCACCAACACTGTAAGAGTGTTCCCTTTTCTCCACACCCTCTCCAGCATTTATTGTTCTTGGACTTTTTAATGATGGCCATTCTGATCTGTGTGAGGTGATATCTCATTGAGGTTTTGATTTGCATTTCTCTTGTAATAAACGATATTGAGCATCTTTTCATGTGTTTGTTAGCCATCTGTAGGTCTCCTTTGGAGAAATGTCTTGTTAGGTCTTTTTCCCACTTTTTAATTGGATTATTTGTCTTTCTGGCATTAAGTTGTATGAGCTGCCTTCAGATTTGGGAAATTAATCCTCTGTCAGTTGTTTCACTTGCTATCATTTTCTCCCATTCTGAGGGTTGTCTTTTCTCCTTGCTTACAGTTTCCTTTGCTATGCAAAAGCTTTTAAGTTTAAACAGGTCCCACTTGTTAACTTTCATTTTTATTTCCATTACTCTAGGAGGTGGATCATAGAGGATCTTACTTTGGTTTATGTCATTGAGTATTCTGCCTATGTTTTCCTCTAAGAGGTTTTTAGTTTCTGGTCTTATATTTAGGTATTTAATCCACTTTGAGTTAATCTTTGTGTATGGTGTTAGGAAGTGCTTTGGTTTCTTTTACATGTAGCTGTCCAGTTTTCCCAGTACCATTTATTGAAGAGGATGTCTTTGCCCCATTGTATAATCTTGCCTCCTTTGTAAAAAGTAAGATACCCAAAGGTGCATGGGTTTATTTCTGGGCTTTCTATCTTATTCCATTGATCTATATTTCTGTTTTTGTGCCAGTACCATACTGTCTTGATTACTGTAGCTTTGTAGCATAATCTGAAGTCAGGAATGTTGATTCCTCCAGTTCTGTTCTTCTTTCTCAAGACTTCTTTGGCTATATGGGGTCTTTTGTGTTTCCATATGAATTGTGAAATTTTTTGTTCTACTTCTGTGAAAAATGCCATTGGTAATTTGATTGGTATCACATTAAATCTGTAGATTTCATTTGGTAGTATAGTCATTTTCACAATATTGATGCTTCCTACCGAGGAACATGGAATATCTCTCCATTTGTTTATGTCATCTTTGATTTCTTTCATTAGTGTCTTTTAATTTTCTGTGTACAGTTCTTTTGTCTCCTTAGGTAAATTTATTCCTAGATGTTTAATTCTTTTTTTCCAATGGTGAATGGGATTGATTCCTTAATTTCTCTTTCTGATTTTTTATTGTTAGTATACAAAAATGCAAATGATTTCTGTGTATTGAGTTTGTATCCCACAACTTTGCTAAACTGGTCAGCTCCAGTAATTTTCTAATACTATCTTTAGAGCTTTCTATATACAGTGCCATGTCATCTGCAAACAGTGAGAACTTTACTTCTTCTTTTCCAATCTGGATTACTTCTATTTCTTTCTCTTCTCTGATTGCTATAGCTAGGACTTCCAGAACTACATTGAATAATAGTGGTGAAGGTTGACACACTTGTCTTTTTCCAGATCTTAGGGGGAATGCTTTCAGTTTTTCACCATTAAGAATAATGTTTGCTGTAGGCTTATCATATATGGCCTTTACTATGTTGATGTAGGTTCCTTCTACGCCCTTTTTTTTGAGGAATTTTAAGTATAAATATGTGCTGAATTTTATCAAATGATCTTTCTGCATCCATTAAGATTATCATATAGCTTTTATTTTTTAATTTGTTAATATAGTGTATCACATTGATTAATTTGCATATATTGAAGAATCCTTGAATTCCTGGAATAAACCCAACTTGATCATAGTATATGAGCTTTCTGATATGTTGGTGAGTTCTGTTTGCTAAAACTTTGTTGAGGATTTTTGCATCTATTTTCATCAGTAATATTGGCCTGTGGTTTTCTTTCGTTGTTTTTGCTGGGGTTTTGTTTGTTTGTTTGTTTGTTTGTTTGTTTTGTTTTCTCTGTCTTGTTTTGACAGAGAGTTTGATAGAATGAGTTTGGAAATGTTCTTTCCTCTGGAATCTTTTGACAGAGTTTTAGAAAGATAGGCATTAGCTCTTCTCTAAATGTTTGATAGAATTCTCCTGTGAAGACAACTGGTTCTGGGATTTTGATTTTTGAGAGGTTTTTGATCAGTTTTAATTTCAGTGCTTGTAATTAGGTTGTTCATAATTTCTATTTCTTCCTGATTCAGTCTTTGAAGATTGAACTTTTCTAAGAATTTGTTCATTTCTTCCAGGTTATCAATTTTATTGCCATATAGTTGTTCACAATAGTCTCTTTTAATCCTTTGTATTGCTACAGTGTCAGTTTTAACTTCTCCTTTTTCATTTCTAATTTTGTTGATTTGATTCTTCTCTTTTTATCTTGATGAGTCTGGCTGAAGTTTTGCCAATTTTGTTTATCTTCTCAAAAAGCTAGCTTTTAATTTCTTTCATTTCTTCTTGGATCTTTATGATTTCTTTCCTTCTACTAATTTTGGGATTTTTTGTTGTTGTTGTTGTTGTTCATCTTTTCCCGTTTGTTTTAGGCATAAAGTTAGGTTGTCTATTCCATGTTTCTCTTGCTTCTCGAGGGAGTATTGTGTTGCTATAAACTTCCCTCTTAGAACTGCTCTTGCTGCATCCCATAGGTTTTGAGTTGTCATGTTTTCATTGTCCTTTGTTTCTAGAAATTTTTAAATTTCCCTTTTGATTTCTTCAGTAACATGTTGGTTATTTAGAAACGTGTGAAACTCCATGTGCTTTACTGAGGTGTGATTTGTGACCCAAGATGTGGTCTATTCTGGAGAATGTTCCATGTGCACTTGAGAAGAAGGTATATTCTTCATTTCGATGGAATGTCCTGAAGATTTCAATGATATCCATCTCATCTAATGTATCATTTAAGACTTGTATTTCTTTATTAATCTTATGTTTTGATGATCTGTCCATTGGTGTGTGTGGGGTGTTAAAGTCTCCTACTATTATTGTGTTCCGGTCAGTTTCTCCTTTTTTGTCTGTTAGTGTTTGTCTTATATATTGAGGTGCTACAATATTGAGTATGTAGATATTTTCAATTTTTATATCTTCCTCTTGGATTGACCCCTTGATCATTATGTAATGTCCTTCCTTATCTCTCATAATCGTCTCTATTTTAGGTCTATTTTGTCTGATACAAGGATTGTTACTCCAGCTTTCTTTTGGTGCCCATTTGGAAGGAATATATTTTCCCATTCTCTCAGTCTATGTGTGTCTTTAAGTCTGAAGTGGGTTTCTTGCAGACAGCCTATATATCGGTCTAGTTTTTGTGTCCACTCATCCAGTCTGTGTCTTTATTTGAAGAATTTAATCCATTTATATTTAAAGTAATTATTGATATATATGTTCCTATTGTCATTTTCTTGTTTGGTGTTGATTTTGTAGATCTTTATTCTTCTATTGTATTTTTTGACTCTATGATGCTGCTGCTGCTAAGCTGATTCAGTCGTATCTGACTCTGTGCAACCCCATAGATGGCAGCCCACCCAGCTTTGCTGTCCCTGGGATTCTCCAGGCAAGACTACTGGAGTGGGTTGCCATTTCCTGCCCCAATGCATGAAAGTGAAAAGTGAAAGTGAAGTTGCTCAGTCGTGTCTAACCCTCAGTGACTCCATGGACTGCAGCCTTCCAGGTTCCTCCATCCATGGGATTTTCCAGGCAAGAGTACTAGAGTGGGGTGCCATTGCCTTTTCCGTTTTGACTCAATAAGTCCCTTCAAAATCTGTTGTAAAGCTGGTTAGGTGGTATTGAATCTCAACTTTTCCTTTCCTGAAAAGTCTTTTATTTTCCCATCAATTTTGAATGAGATCCTTGCTGAATACTATAGTATTGGTTGTAGATTTTTCTATTTCAATGCTTTAAATATATCCCACCATTCCTATCTGGCCTGCAGAGTTTCTGCTGAAATATCAGCTGTTAAGCGTATGAGGTTTCCCTTGTATGTCATTTGTTGCTTCTCTCTTGCTTATTTTAATATTCTTTCTTTGTGTTTAGTCTTTGTTAGTTTGATTAGTATGTGTCTTGGTGCGTTTCTCCTGCATGGGACTCTTTGGGCTTCTTCGACTTAATTGGCTATTTCCTTTACCATAATGTGGAAATTTTCACTACAATCTCTTTAAAAATGTTCCCTTATCCTTTCTTTTTCTCTTCTTACTTTGCAACCACTATAATTCGAATATTGGTGTGTTTGATATTGTCCCAGAGGTCTCTGAGACTACCCTCAGTTCTTTATTACTATTATTATTATTATTTTACTTTCTTTTGCTCTTCAGAAGTTATTTCCACCACTTTATTTTCCAGCTCACTGATTTGTTTTCTGCTTCAGATATTCTGCTATGGATTCCTTCTACAGTATTGTTAATTTCAGTAATTGTGTTGTTTGTCTGTGTTTCTTCTTTAATTCTTCTAGATCTTTGCTAATTGATTCTTGCATTTTCACTATTTTGTTTTCCAGATTTTTTATCATCTTTACTATCATTATTCTGAATTCTTTTTCCGGTTCAGTTCAGTCATTGAGTCATGTCCGACTCTCTGTGACTGCATGAATCGCAGCATGCAAGGCCTCTCTGTCTATCACCATCTCCCGGAGTTCACTCAGACTCACGTCCATCGAGTCCGTGATGCCATCCAGCCATCTCATCCTCGGTCGTCCCCTTCTTCTCCTGCCCCCAATCCCTTCCAGCATCAAAGTCTTTTCCAATGAGTCAACTCTTCGCATGAGGTGGCCAAAGTACTGGAGTTTCAGCTTTAGCATCATTCCTTCCAAAGAAATCCCAGGGCTGATCTCCTTCAGAATGGACTGGTTGGATCTCCTTGCAGTCCAAGGGACTCTCAAGAGTCTTCTCCAACACCACAGTTCAAAAGCATCAATTCTTCGGCTCTCAGCCTTCTTCACAGTCCAACTCTCACATCCATACATGACCACAGGAAAAACCATAGCCTTGACTAGACGGAAGATGTCCTTTTCATTATAGGGGACTGGAATGCAAAAGTAGGAAGTCAAGAAACACCTGGAGTAACAGGTAAATTTGGCCTTGGAATGTGGAATGAAGAAGGGCAAAGACTAATAGAGTTTTTCCAAGAAAATGCACTGGTCATAGCAAACACCCTCTTCCAAAAACTAAAGAGAAGACTCTACACATGGATATCACAAGATGGTCAACACCAAAACCAGATTGATTATATTATTTGCAGCCAAAGATGGAGAAGCTCTATACAGTCAACAAAAACAAGACCAGGAGCTGACTATGGCTCAGATCATGAATTCCTTATTACCAAATTCAGAATCAAATTGAAGAAAGAGGGGAAAACCACTAGACCATTCAAGTATGACCTAAATCAAATCCCTTATGATTATACAGTGGAAGTGAGAAATAGATTTAAGGGCCTAGATCGGATAGATAGAGTGCCTGATGAACTATGGCATGAGGTTTGTGACATTGTACAGGAGACAGGGATCAAGAATATCCCCATGGAAAAGAAATGCAAAAAAGCAAAATGGCTGTCTGGGGAGGCCTTACAAATAGCTGTGAAAAGAAGAGAAGTGAAAAGCAAAGGAGAAAAGGAAAGATATAAGCAGCTGAATGCAGAGTTCCAAAGAATAGCAAGGAGAGATAAGAAAGCCTTCTTTAGCAATCAATGCAAAGCAATAGAGGAAAAGAACAAAATGGGAAAGACCAGAGATCTCTTCAAGAAAATGAGAGATACCAAGGGAACATTTCATGGAAAGATGGGCTCAATAAAGGACAGAAATGGTCTGGACCTAACAGAAGCAGAAGATATTAAGAAGAGGTGGCAAGAATACACAGAAGAACTGTACAAAAAAGATCTTCACGACCCAGATAATCATGATGATGTGATCACTAATCTAGAGCCAGACATCTTGGAATGTGAAGTCAAGTGGGCCTTAGAAAGCATCACTACAAACAAAGCTAGTGGAGGTGATGGAATTCCAGTGGACCTGTTTCAAATCCTGAAAGATGATGCTGTGAAAGTGCTGCACTCAATATACCAGCAAATTTGGAAAAGTCAGCAGTGGCCACAGGCCTGGAAAAGGTCAGTTTTCATTCCAATTCCAAAGAAAGGCAATGCAAAAGAATGCTCAAACTACTGCACAATTGCACTCATCTCACATTCTAGTAAAGTGATGCTCAAAATTCTCCAAGCCAGGCCTCAGCAATATGTGAACCGTGAACTCCCTGATGTTCAAGCTTGTTTTAGAAAAGGCAGAGGAACCAGAGATCTTTTTCAGGTGGTTTGCCTATTCCTCTTCATTTATTTGGACTTCTGTGTTTCTAGTTTGTTCCTTCCTTTGGCCGTATTTCTCTTCCTTTGCATTATTATTTTTTTTTTAACTTTTTGTGTTTGAGGTCTCCTTTTCCTAGGCTTCAAGGTTGAATTCTTTCTTCCTTTTGGTTTCTTCTATCCTAAGGTCAGTCCAGCAGTTTTTGTAAGCTTCATATAGGGTGATATTTGTGCTGAGTTTTTATTTGTTTTTCCTCCAATGGGCAAGACTGAGTGAGGTGGTACTCCTGTCTGCTGATGATTGGGTTCGTATTTCTGTTTTGTTTGTCATTTTAATGAGGCATCCTGCTCAGGGTGCTACTGGTGATTGGTGATGCTGGGTCTTCTATTCAAGCAGTTTCCTTTGTGTGAGTTCTCATTTTTTGATTCTGTCTAGTGTTAGTTCTCTGGGAGTCTAGGGTCTTGGAGTCAGTGCTTCCACTCCAAAGGCTCAGGGTTTGATCTCTGGTCAAAGATTACACAAGTTGTTTGTTAGATGAGATTAAAACAAATACTCAAAAATGGGAAATCAAAGATGAACCCCAGACAAATGCCAGTTATAAAATCAGGCAAATGACAATTAAAATAATAGAATATACACATGTACATATACACCCATGAGTGAAGTCTATACTGTACAACAAAAATAAAGTATGTAGACTGACCTGGCAAACAAAGGAAATAAAAAAATTATATTTACCAGTTAAGAACAAAACTAACTAAAGCTCAATGTGGAAAACAAAACTAAAGCAAGATGGCCAGTGGGAAATAAAGCAATGAAAATAAAACTAACAAGTTTAGAGGAAAGGAAATAAAGAAAAGGAAGAAAGAATAGATATACAAAGTTAAACAGAGGTAGATGAAGAAGATTTATATACATTAAAGATTAACTGCCTGGAGAAAAGAGCAGTAGGAAAGAAAAAAAATGAGTAAATGTAGAAAAATAAAGTAAATTTAAAACAATTTAAAGTTAAAATTATAAAAAAAGAGAAAAGGAAAAAAATAGAAGATGAAAGAAAATAGGGGAAAAAAGGAAACAAAATTTATATTTACTAGTTAAGAACAAAACTAACTGAAGAGCAAACTGGAAAACAAAACTAAAGCAAGGTGCCAAGTGGGGAATAAAGCTATGAAAACAAAACTAACAAATATGTTGAGAGGAAAGGAGAGAATGAACAGATATGCAAAGTTAAATAGAGCTAGATGAAGAAGGTTTATATACACTAAAAATTATCTTCAAGAGGAAAAGAACAGTAGGAAAGGTAAACAAAAAATAAATGTAGAAAAATATAATAGGTTTAAAAAATTAAAATTATAAAAAATAGAAAAGAAAGAAAAAGGAGAAGAAAGAATAAAGAGGATGGGGGGAGGAAAACTCCACAGAACTGCAAAAGCCCATCGTAGAGGCAGAGGTTTATAGCAACAATAAAAAGTGTGACTGAATATACACATATACATATACACCCATAAGCAAAATCAAAGCAGTCCAACAAAAATAAAGTACAACAGATTGACCTGGTGAAAAAATGAAACAAAAAATTATATCTACCTGAACAAGATTAATTAAAGCACAAACTGAAAAAAAAAAAAAACTAAAGCAAGGTGCCAATTGGGGAATAAAGCATTGAAAATAAAACTAACAAATATGTTGAGAGGAAAGGAGAGAAAGAAAAGAAAGAATAGATATGCAAAGTTAAATAGAAGATGAAGAAAATTTATATGTATTAAAAATTAACTGCAAAGGGAAAAGAGCAGTAGGAAAAGCAAACAAAGGAATAAATGTAGAAAAATAATAATAGGTTTAAAAATTAAAAATTAAAAAAAAAAGAGAAAACAAAAAATGGAAAACTTCACAGAACTTTGAAAGCAAGACGTAGAGGCAGAGGTTTATAACAACAATAAAAAACATTACTGAGCAAAAAAAAAAAAAAAAAACAAAACAAAAACCTCAAAGGCTTAATTAGATTTCATAGTGCCAATAAAATCGACAACTACAACGGGGGGGGGGGGGGGGAAGAAAGAAAAGAAAAAACAGGGAAAAAAATCCAAAAGAATCTACAGAATAAATCAAAACAGAAGAATAATACATGTTTTTCTTGAGTCAATGGTGTCAGAGTCCTTTCCCTCGCAGGAAGTCACAGTCCACCTCACCTCCCTAGGATGCCCTCCAACACTGTGCTGATCTCTGGATCTGCTGTGCGGGCAGACCAGATTCTAATCTGGTCCTACTCTGTGTTCTTGCCTCCAATGTCCACAGCTATCAGAACTACTGCATTTTCTTTGGTGGGAGCTGTCAATGATCTTTTATGTATCCCATGGACACATTGTCTGCCTAGTTGATTGTATGGCTTTAATCTGCAGCTTGAATACCTGGTGGGAAAGTTTTGGGTCTTCTTCCTTAGCAACACTGCCCTTGAATTTCAATTGTGGCTTTATTTCCACCTATGTATGTCGGTCACCCACTGGAGTTTGCTCCTGAGGCTACCCTGAAGGACTTGGTTTGCCCCGTGAGGGCCAGGTGTGGAGGTGGTGCAGCTGCTTGGGTCGCAAGTGTTCTGGCAGCACCAGGTATTTAGGGAGTTGGTGGCTAGGACAGCAGGAAATATAGTGCTCTAGAGGGTTATGGCAACCAGTATTTGCCAATACGCTTCAGTATTCTTGCCTGGAGAACCGCCCTCCCTGACAGAGAAGCTTAGCAGGCGACAGTCTACAGGGAACAAAGAGTCAGACACAACCAAAGTGACCCTGTGCACATAGATGCAAGGCTTTTTGGCCTGTGGCAGCTCTGCCCCGGTGAGATTTGAGTATGAAGGTGGCAGAGCTGCTTGGCTTGTGGGGACTCTGGTGGCCACCCAGTGTGCAGGGACATGGACTGCCTCCACTGCAGGAGTTACGAGATATTTTTTGAGCCTCTAGTGTCTGGCAATCAGAAGGCCTCTTTGGACAGTCTTTCTCTGTAGCTCCACCCATTCAGACATTTAGAGGGCTCCCTTGCCTGGATTCGTTCTCTGTTGTTCAACGTGTCAGATATGTAGAGGGGCCCCCCATGGTTGGGGTCCTCCTCTGTAGTTCAGTGTGTCAGGTGTTGGATGGGCCAGCCTCCGATTCTGGCACGTGGGGAGAGAGGGGCTATGGTGACGGCTCCACCCCTGCGTGTGACTCAGCCATATTGCCTTGCTTCCATGGCTGCTTGGCTTTCCTCCACAGGCATTTCCCACCACAATCTCCTCCCTCCCCTCCTCTCCCTTCAACCCATCTCTCCACAGTCAACAGCAGCCCTTGCCCTGGGATTGCTCCACAATCCCTAAATTCCAGCTCCCAGCCACTGTGCCTTCCAGGACACCTGTCTCCCTGTCCAGGATATGTATGGCTGCAGCAAGGACTGTCTGATTCTCTTTCCATTTAAGCCGCCACAGATCAGCTCTTTCACTCTTAGCTGTAAATGTTTCTCCTCTGACTCAGACAATTGCCCCAATGTGGCAATCAGACCCCTGCTCCAGTCCCCCTACCTGCCAAGGGCAGGTGGGAAAAACTCCTATTTTTCCCCCTAGTTCCTTCATCCTACTGAGTTTTGCATGGTTCTATATATTCTTTTCCTCTGGTCAGGTACTCCTGTCTGCTCTCAGCTGGTGTCCTCCATGCACTTCTGTGTTTGAAGGTGTATTCCTGATGTATCCTTGGAGAGAATTGTACTCCACATCCACCTATTCCTCCGCCATTTTGTTCTCTGGATCCTCAGCATATTGTGCTACCGAACTGGCGTCAACTGCATAGACTCTCCAAGCTCCAGCCTGTACAGCAAAAAATGACAGTATTCCTGATCCACAACCAACATCCAAAACAACCTTATCTCTGGAGTCAGTGTGGTTCTGGAGGATGGCTCTGTGCTAAGTGGCTGTCCTCACAAAATCTTGCATCATGTTCTGCTGCTTGGAAAGGCAGCCATAAAACTAGAAGTACTGTGAGACAGATGCCTCTTCTGACCGCTGGCTGACCACCAAATGTTCTTCTTTCTCACACAGGTGTCATCTCAAGGTATTTGAAAATGCACTGAATTCAGCACTGTGGTAATCAAGATGGACTCCTTTCCCATACAGCAATGATCAGTGTTCCTGTTGAGTGAGTATTTGAAGACACAGAGTCCATCAGCGTCAGTCACTGTCACATCCACCTGTACCACATCTTTACCCAATCTTTTGTTGACAGACATTCACATTGCCTTAATGTTCTAGCTATTGTAAACACTGCTGCAACAAACATTTGTATAAATGAAATTATCTATAGAACAGAAATAGTTATAGATGTAGAAAAAAACTTATGATTACCTGGGGATAAAGTGGGTAGTGATAAATTAGAAGATTGGGATTGACATATATACTACTGTATAAAAAGATAAATCACTATTCATAATAAGGACCTACTGTATAGCACAGAGAACTCTACTCAATATTCTGTAATGACCTTTATGGGGAAAGAATTAAAAAAAAAGTGGATATTTGCATATATGGACTTCCCAGGTGGTGCTAGTAGGAAAGAACACGCTTGCCAATGCAGGAGACCTAAGAGACATGGGTTTGATCCCTGTATCAGGAAGATCCCCTGGAGAGAGAAATGGCAATCCACTCCAGTATTCTTGGCTAGAGAATCCCATGGGCAGAAGAGCCTAGTGGGCTACAGTCTACAGGGTCACAAACAGTCAGACATGGCTGAGCCCCACACACACATTGTTGCCTGTGACTTGCCACAAACTATGTTCTCATATTAGAAACTTTTCATTTCTTCCCTGTTTATGGACTGTTCTTTACATAACTGATTCATCACATTTGTATAGGTTTCCATTTAAATGTCCTCAGAACATTTCTTGACTACTCTCTCTGTTGTTTCTCCAGTAGCTCTGTTGTTTTCCTTCCCTTATTACAGTATAAGCTCAATGAAGCTGAGAACTTTATTTTGCTTAGGCCAACACTTCATATATTTTTTATATGGAAAATATCCAATGTCTTTTATTTAATTGAATGAATAAAAGAATACATGCATGGTTGTTGTAATGAGTAAAGTTTTACTGATCCAACCTGTTTTATATATTCACAAAGGTCGAGCTTATAATTATTAATTAGGGGACTAGTAATATGAGGGAGAATATGAATCCCAATCTATTTTCCCAGTCTGTTTATGTATATGTGTATGTGTGGGGAGAGGGGGTAGAGAAAGTTTTGTTTTGGGTGGGGACAAATTGGAACTAAAATATCCTATATTTGTCCATTTCTGGGAAGGTGTTTAAGTATTTTTCCCTACATGGAATATGTATACATCATTCCTACTATTCTGCTTTTCAAAATGTTATCCTCTTGTATTGACCATATTGAATGACATATCTGCCAAGAAAAATTCAGGCAAATATGTTGGCTTCCTCCATTGGATCCATCTAATGCTCTCTTTGTGTCTATTATGGCACTTGACTTAACCATTTTTACAATCAGTCATCCAAACCTGTCCCTGGAAATTCCTGAAACTCAGAGTCTATCTTTACTCTCTTTTATTATAATTTCCAATGTGTATATAACAAGGTATCAATAAATATTTAACTTGAATTAAAGTATGTGATTATTCTGCTTTGTAGGATAGATGTCTGATTCAATCTTGAAACTAATTGTAGGATAAAATGCAGTGTTTATTTTTGCTTTATCAAGTTTAATTATGTTACTTATCACTTAATGTCCCTGTGTGATCTATAAACAAGATGCTTACCTTTTGTAATTTTGCAGTAATATTGCTAAGGCACATCAGTACAAAGCCTAGCTTGCTTTCTCCTAGCAATTGTTCAAAGCTTGTTCCATGTCCCTACTTATGTTGGCTTTGTCACCTTCATTTTAACTTATTTCCCATTATGCTATATTCCAATCACTGAATTCCATTCCCACTGGCTCAGCACTGGGACATCTTCTTCTCCAAATTCCCAAAACCTTCCAAGATAAACACCTTCAATTACAATCACTCCTCACCTCTCCAACAGAGGCCCCTAACAATAAACAACTTTCTCAATAGGTAGTTGAAGACTGATCCTCATATGAGCTTAATGTAGCAGAGAACTAGGTTGTAATATGGTTTTCATTCTGTGAACTCCCATTAGTCTCCTCGTGGTAGAGGACTAGGCTGCTTAATATTTCCCCATAAGGGTAATTTCAGCAATGTGATATCTAGCAAAATAATGTTCTTCTATATTAAATATACACCATGATATACTAAGAAACTATTCCAGTAGCACAATAAACATCACTATGATTGTAATATATGTTTATAAACACATAATAAATACTTATAATGTGAGAAATACCAGAAAGTTTTAGATTTTGATATTTAAATATTAAGTTGCAAGTAAGTTTAGAGAATGAGAAGCTGAAAAGTAGGCTTTAAATATGCACAATTTAAAAAACAAAGGGATTTAGTAATATATTAAATATATACTAGTATACCAAATAATATACTAAATATAGTAATATACTAAATATACTATGTGTATAAATATACCCTGGGGAAAAAGATGAGGGTGAAGATGTACATAGATGTCCCCATTCTATCTCCTGCCTTCCTTATTTATTTTTTTCTTGCATCTTCTGCCCTATATCCCACACACTGTACTGCCTCCTGTTCTTGAGAAGTCTTACACTTTGTTAAATCTAACAGATTTGAAGGTATAAGAAAAACCCTAATTTTTTCAAGGCTATCCAAATATTAGTCTCCTAAAATTGAAAATCAAACAGGTATTAAACAGTCCTAAAAACAAAAACAAAATAACAACCACAAGTGGCATTGCATGGAAGAATTGATAACAGTTTCACCAAATATGAATGGAGATCTCTACCTAAACTTTTGTTTAGATTTCTCCACAAAGGTCATTCTCTGTGGTTTATAAACTCAACTGGTTATTTGCATTGTACAAGCTATTGGAAACCCTTAAGTGTGTTTCCTTCTGTATTACTGAAGTCACGTGTATGAGAGAGAGAGACAAGTTTGCAGAGGTTAAGAGGAAGAGACAAAGGAAAGAATAATTTTAACAAAATCTGCTATGACACAAGATAAAATTGAAATAACTCAGAAAACTAGTAATGTAATAAACTACGTTTTACTATGTTTTACAATATACTGTAGAATTGTCAGAGAATAAAAGAAGTCTATTTTAAAATTATTGTTTCTCCCCACCCCGCCCCCCACACATTTCATTCCACTCACAAACTTTCATTCACAAGATAGTAGTCTAGAATGCCCAGAGTAGATGTAATCATTCTGTTACCTTGTTGGCAGTGTTAATGTTTCTTCAAACACCCCCAACAGTTTCTCCCTTCTCCATTATTTTCCATAATTCTATATTACAACCTCTGGAAAAGTATTCCTTTCCCTTTATCTTTCTTAAAGAAATCTAAAGAGGGCCAGAAGTCATTTTAAGTCTGAAAATATTCTAATCTCCTTTAATTCAGGTTGGTATCTCTATTAGTAATATAATTTTCCAAAACTGTAATGGACTTTGAAAAAATAATTTTATTATAGTCAACTTACTGTGCCTACAGTTGCATCCATGATTCTGTTCCATATGCAGGGCTATCACTAAATTAAATTATAGGTTCATTACATTATCAGGCTTTCAAGTAAGGGTACATCCTTAGTATCTTCTCTCTGAATCCTTTATCCAAGAGAAAGGAATCACTGGGTGTTGCTTATTTAACGATTAATTTCAACAAAGATATGAAGCCTACCCTAATAATTTTTTATCAAAGCTGAGTCTTAATTGGCCTTTGCCAAAACAGACATTCTTTACTTTGGCTCTTAGAAGCTGGATATAAGATAAAGGCATATAATTTTAATCCTGCAAGTTCAGAATTTGTGAATTTTTTCTCTTTTTAATTCTACTTGTGAACTGACAGTTTTTTCCTACCTCATCTTTTTCTTATAGTACCTTTTCAGATGCAAGTAATGGTGGTTGAGGAAGTGAGTAGTATGTTAATAACATGCCCATATGCTCAATCAATTGCCTTTTAAATACTTAATTTTACTAAATGGTTTGTCTCTGCATTTCATTCACCCTGTAATAATAAATTCATTGCTGCCTAGAGCCTGATCCCAAAACAAAAACCTAATTATAATTAAACAAAAGTTTGTGGTGCTAATTTCTTCATCAATTAGCTTTTGCTAAGCTAGGCTGTGATGTCAAAGAAACTGAAAGGGGGTGGGAGGTGAGTTTGCTTCTTTTGTTGTTGTTGTTGTTATATATTAGTAGCAAATAGGCTATTGCTCTGTTCCATGTTCTTTTAAATCCAGAGCCCAGAGTGAAGAGGCAGTAGTACACTTTGAACTTCTGAGTACACATTGGCCTCATGGTAGGGAGGAGAGAGCTATAGTAGAAACAAGAAATGACTCTTCAATCTTTTACTCATAATTTGCATATGTTACTTTCACTCATGTTCCATTAACACAAATGTTATGGAATGAAGTGTGTCCTCCCCACCTAAATATTGAATCTCTAACTCCCAGTGTAATTGTATTTAGAGACAGGTCTTGAAGGACATAATTAAGGTTATGAGGTAGAAGATGTGGGACTCTAATCCACTATAAGCTGTGCCCTTATAAGCAGAGAATGACACCAAGGATGCACACACATACAGAAGATTCATCACAGAAAGACATACCAGGAAGTTGTTTTTTTGCAAGCCAGGAGGAGAAGCCTCATTAGTAACCAAAGCTTTCTCACAACTTAATCTTGGACTTATAGCCTCCAGTGAGTAAAAGTCTCTCAGTCAAGTCTGACTCTGCGACCCCATGGACTGGGGCCTTTCAGACTGTCCCTCTGTCCAAGGGATTCTCCAGGCAAGAATACTGGAATGGGTAGCCATTTCTTTCTCCAAGGGATTTTCCTGACCCAGGGAATGAATCCGAGTCTTCTTCATTGGAGGCAAATTCTTTACCATCTGAGCTACCAGGTAAGTCCCTCTAGCCCCCAGAACTAAGAGAAGATAAATTTTCATTGTTTTAGATACCTAGCAGTTGCTTCAGTTCAGTTCAATTCAGTCCCGTCACTCAGTCATGTCCAACTTTTTGCCACCCCATGAATCACAGCACACCAAGCCTCCCTGTCCATCACCAACTCCCAAAGTTCACTCAAACTCATGTCTACATCCTGGAATGTGAAGTCAAGTGGGCCTTAGAAAGCATCACTATGAACAGAGCTAGTGGAGGTAAGGGAATTCTAATTGAGCTATTTCAAATCCTGAAAGATGATGCTATGAAAGTGCCGCACTCTGGCATCTGGTCCCATCATTTCATGGGAAATTGATGGGGAAACAGTGGAAAGAGTGTCTGACTTAGATACCTTAATATGGCAGCTTGAGAAGATTAATGCACCAACTTTGTAACATGCTTAAGATTGACAGCAGTGGGATGGGAAAGTCTATACTTTCCTCAGGGAGCCAGTGAAGGTAGCAACATATTTGGCAGAAATATATGAACCACTTTACTGGAAAAGTAAATCATTATAGACAGTAATACTATCTATCACAAGGTTTTTTATTTGCTTTGTTTGATAATAGTGAACAGACTCAAAGTTTAAAAAAACCTTGAGCTTGGTTTTAGTTTTCATTTGATCTGGTGTTTTATTCTTACTGACCTTTGTTAGCTTAACTAATTTAACAAAATTCCCAAAGTCCTAGTATCAGGGAGCTTTTTGTTGGAGTAAAGATGGTTAAAATCAACCCCAAACAAAATAGGCTTTTGAAAATGAAAACTGAAAAATTATAATTTTAATGATTCAAAAGCAAAATGATTAAAAACCCATGTGTATTTACTGCTATGGGACATTAGGTCTGAAAAATAAAAGTTTCATGTGCCTCTTTGGACTGATGTGTGTAGTGTCTCTACTATTAAAGAATCTTACATGCTATGTCCATACTTAATATCTGCTGTTACCTATTAGTTAACATAGGTATAAATATTATTCAATTATGATCTTTATCCTTCAAGGGTGTTTTAAACTTGAGGGAGAGACAGATGTGGAACAAAATAAGTTAAAAAGAGTGAATAATAAAAACAGAAAATACAGGGATATAAAATATGAAAGTAAGATAGCAGAAAGTGAAGAGGAACTAAAAAGCCTCTTGATGAACGTGAAAGAGGAGAGTGAAAAAGTTGGCTTAAAGCTCAACATTCAGAAAACAAAGATCAGGGCATCCGGTCCCATCACTTCATGGGAAATAGATGGGGAAACAGTGGAAACAGTGTCAGACTTTATTTTGGGGGGTTCCAAAGTCACTGCCGATGGTGATTGCAGTCATGAAATTAAAAGACGCTTACTGCTTGGTAGAAAAATTATGAGCAACCTATATAGCATATTGAAAAGCAGAGACATTACTTTGCCAACAAAGGTCTGTGTAGTCAAGGCTATGGTTTTTCCAGTGGTCATGAATGGATGTGAGAGTTGGACTGTGAAGAAAGCTGAGCACCGAAGAATTGATGCGTTTGAACTGTGGTGTTGGAGAAGACTCTTGAGAGTCCCTTGCACTGCAAGGCGACCCAACCAGTCCATTTTGAAGGAGATCAGCCCTGGGATTTCTTTGGAGGGAATGATGCTGAAGCTGAAACTCCAGTACTTTGCCCACCTCATGCGAAGAGTTGACTCACTGGAAAAGACTCTGATGCTGGGAGCGATTGGGGGCAGGAGGAGAAGGGGATGACAGAGGATGAGATGGCTGGATGGCATCACTGACTTGATGGACGTGAGTCTGAGTGAACTCCTGGAAGTTGGTGATGGACAGGGAGGCCCGGCGTGCTGCGATTCATGGGATAGCAAAGAGTCAGACACGACTGAAAGACTGAACTGAACTGAAGATAGTAAAAATAATAAAGATAAGTATTTCAAGAAAGGGATCATGAAAACTAAAATAAATCTTAAAGCTTATTTTTCATTGATTTAATAGATGTAATGTGGTATTATGAACTAATCCTCCATCTTACAAAATCTCATACAGGTTGAATTCAGCACTGCCAATATTTGTGGTAGTAATGGTACTTTCTTCCCTTCCTCCCCTCCTTTTAAATTAGGGAAGTGGAATAACACCTCCTTTCTGTTTTTCCTGGAGTTACTGGCATCCTGTGCTGTTGTGAGGGTAGCTGGTTTAAGGCAGAGGGCACAATGAGAGCACTGATCATCTATATTCATATGGTATGAACAATCATGTGTTGTTACATATAAAGGTGAGGATATAAATCTGGTTGCACTCATTTTCTATTTCTAAACCTGCTTCTGATGTTGAGGGCTAAGGTTTAAAGCTGGTTCTGTGAACATAAATGGCTTCATGAAACTGTTTTGGCATCCACTGAGGTTTAGGAGAATCTCCAAACTCCCTACTGCTTCTTCAACTGGAACTTTATTTCTTTGTTTTTATGATTTCCACTTAAACTTCCTCAAAGCTTTGTTTCAAAGTATATATACATACATATATACATGCATATATATATATATATCCATAGTTAAAAAGAGAGAAATATCCATGAAACTTTTTATCTTATCATACAGAATTTTTGTGGTCTCTTTTCCTCTTTCTTTCTCCTTATAACCAACTAAAAGTCTTGAAATGCTGTTTTTTATTTTATTCAAAATCTCTCTTTTGCCTAGCTGCTCTTTCCCACCCACTATCTCTATACTCTCACACTGCTTATCATGCGATCCTACATTTATTTACTCTGTATGAAGGACAAAAACTCAAATGACCACACAGCAGAGACACAAGGACAAATTCAATAGTTGGGAATGTACCTCAGTGATATAAAAAAGGGTTTTAGTGTCTAGATAATAAGTAAGAAGCAAATGTCTCTTAAAAACACTTACAACTGGATTGAATTGTGATATGTAACAGTTCTAAAACTTCAGGAGCTCAGCTTTCTTGACTTTGCTTATCCTCTGCAAGACCTTGGCCCAAATAGCTAGAAATTTAAGTCTTGATCTGTGTGGTATTTTATAATTTCAAAGCAGAGAGGCTCAAAAATAGAAAACTGAGGCTCAGAGAAGTCAGGAAAATGTGGTATTAGAAAAAGAGGAACCCTTAAAACATCAATTGATCTTTCCTCCTACCTCCTTAAAGTATCTCATATTCTCTGCATCTAACAAGAAATAAAATTCTATAGACTGCATGGTTCTCTGACTAGAAATCTCATTAGAAATTTGCAGACAGAAATCTCTTCTTCATGTCTCTCATTTTAAGCCTAAGTTATTTCTAGCTTCATTGAAGATAGCAAACAGCTGTTCATCTTCCTTAAGCTCTCCAGACATTTCACAACAGCTTTATTACACAGTCCTTCCTGTCTCTACCTGGAGCTGATATCCGATTATATTTTTTATTATTTTAGGATTAGCATTTATCCTACACTATTAACCTCTTTTCATAGTAACGCTGTATGTCTCTCTACAAGGAGTTTTGTAGGTCATAATGTAAGTTAGTCCAACATGAAGATGAATTGCTAGGAGTACAGAAAAAATGGCAAAATGTGGAATTGATGAATTGGGAGAGAAAATGGCTAGGTCAGGTGAGCTAATGAGCCAAGAAACTGAGAAAATATATTTACAGACTTTTTCTTTTCCTTATGCATCTATAAAGTATTTCCAATAAACAACATGGACTTGCTAATGTGTAACAACAACAAAGAAATTCTAAGGAATATTGTACTTTCCTTAATTATCAGTTTTACCTTGGCAACTATCTACCAAAATTAATAATAAAAAAGAACAAGATTTGTTTATTCTACAGTTGGCTGAATTTAGTTAAATTAAAAATAAAGTGTTATTGACATTAGCTTCAGAAGATAAAGATCCAAAGCAGTGATTTAATCAGAAAGTGATTAAATTCTGTGGATATATGTGATGGGTCCTGGGTCTGAAAGATTTTTGTATTGACTCTTCTTATGGACCTTTTACTAAAAGCTCCCTAAATAAATTGCTAATAATAAGCAAAGGCAACGGTGAAAGTAGATGCTACTTTTACAGCTTGAGGATAAAACATTTGTTTAAGAAATAGGTGTGCTAGACTTCTCTGAGACTCTTTTTCTATAATTAATGAGTTGATTAATTATATGTGTACTATGAACGATGGTGTCTTGATAATGATTACTGACCCATATGCTGCTCCCAAACCACAGCGAACTTCAAAAATTCAATTACAAGGTCCACATGCTGTATATTGCATATGTAAACTTCTTCAGGTAGACAGACTGCATATTAATAACCCCATCTATGTGGGTTAGCTCTGCAGCCTAGTCACTATTTGGCAAAAGTAGTTCTTGAAGCATCAAGATGTATGTAGAAACAGAACGGTTTCAAGTTTATGTCAGCCTTCAAGTACATCACAACTTTACTTATATTATCATTAGTATTTTTATTTTAATAATTAAAATCTTTTAGATATTTTATTAGAGGTTATTGATATAATTAATGTTAATAGCTTTCAAAGATAAAAATGAGTCTCTAATAATATATTCTTGATACTTAGAAAATTTTTTAAAAATAGTCATTTTTATATGCCCCAACTGCTTTCCTCTTAGAAAAATATAGAAGCTAACTCAGTTAAAATAAGAAGCAACAAAACCAAAAATATTCATATCCAGTAGTGATATACATAAATTAGTTTCTTAAGCACTGAAATGTAATTCAATTTAATGTTCATTCAATTTAATCATTTTGTTGTTGTTGTTCAGTCACTTAGTCTTGTCCTACTCGAACATGTGACCCCACGAATTGCAGTATGCCAGACTTCTCTGTCCTTCACTATTTCTCAGAGATTGCTCAAATTCATGTCCATTGAGTAGGTAATGTTATCTAATTATCTCATCCTCTGCTGTCCCCTTCTCCTCCTGACTTCAGTCTTTCCCAGCATCAGGATCTTATCCAATGAGATGGCTCTTTGCATCAGGTAGCCAAAGTGTTGGAGGTTCAGCTTCAGCATCAGTCCTTCCAATGAATATCCATGGTTGATTTCTTTAGGATTCACTAGTTTGATCTCCTTGCAGTCCAAGGGACTCTCAAGAGTCTTTTCTAGCACAAAATTCGAAAGCATCAGTTATTCAGTGTTCAATCCCTGGGTCAGGAATATCCCCTGGAATAGGAAATGGCAATGCACTCCAGTATTCTTGCCTAGAAAATCCCATGGACAAAGGAGCTTGGCAGGCTACAGTCCATGGGGTTGCAAAGAGTTGGACATGATTGAGTGACTGAGCATGAGCACACAGTCTTCTTTATCATCCAACTCTTACATTAATCATATTCCTATCACGTATTTACTGAGTACCTCCTAAGAGCCAGGACCTGCACTAAGGATCTCAAATACAAAGTAAAACAGCATATTCTCCCTGCACTCAAGGAGACAGTTACACAAGTAACACAATGAACAATCAGAGTGGAGTTTGTTTAAAATGAAGAATCCAGGGCCTTAGCCAAAAAGGTGTTATTTAAGTTTACTGGAGACACTCCTCAGAATAGATATGATCACCTGTCTGGTGATTTTGATATGATAGCCTATTAAAGATATTTTGAGGAAGACTTGCCCAAAGAATGGAGAAACACCTGAACTCTGATGGAAAAACAGCCATCCTTTTTCATGTGATTGCTGAAAGAAAGATATGCACTAAGGAAAAGCTAACAAAAAAAGTTCTCCTCTCCTATTTTGTCCCTTCTTTTTCTATCACTTCACATTTCATCTTCTTCCATTTTATGGCTTCCTATTGTTTGCCAAGGAAATAAAGTATTTAGAGTTTCATCCCAGACCAACTGAATCAGAGCCTCCAAGTGAAGCAAAGACCTAAGATCTGCTTTTCATCCTTGTTCTTTTTCTTTATTCCTTTTATCAATCTCTAGTTGAAGCAGCACTGGTCTTAGAAATAAGCCTGGCTCTGAATTTCCATAGTGATGTAACCTTAGGCAAACCAATTAAGCTTTTTGAGCTTTGATTTGTTTTTCATCTATATAATGGGGTTTTTACTAAATGTTCCCTAAGGTCTTCCCAGCTGTAATATTTTATTATTGATTTTAATTTCATTTCAGCTTCATTTATTTCTATCCTGATACAGATTCCTTTTATGTGAATTCCTTTAAATAAAAACATTGAGGGTTTTTTTGTTGTTTTGTTTTAAATCTTTGATCATGTCTTTCCTACATTTATTGTCCTCCTTTAAAAAATTCTTTTCTTTACCTCCTCTTCTCCCTCAACTCTTGAAATAACCTCAGGTTAGCAAATATATTAAAGTTCACTTATTTTCACTTTCTTATTTACATTTGAGTTTTATCTATAGAAGTGAATAAAAACTGAAAAAAATCATAAAATGTTTTGTAATCATTGTCTTACCTTCTGTTTACAGGGTTGTTATTATTTTTCATTGGTTGGATATAATGCCCACTTTTGTGAATGAAGAGAATAGGATTTTAATGGGAAGAATGAGAAAATGAAAATGTTGTACTCAGAGAAACCTGAGAATTCTTCAACAGCTAGCTCTTGGAAACTTGGGGACAGAGCAGGGAAATTGCAAAATCCCTTTTTCAACATGGGATGGCAAGAATTCTTGACTGGATAAATAAACACAAGTGAAAGAAAATTACCTTATGTGAGGCATTATAGACAGTCAATTTAGATAGATTAAGAATTAAGATAATGTTAATTAACTTGCTATATTCCTAGGAACTTTTCAGATCTGAGAGAACTATTGTAAATAAAGACCAATAATAAGTCACACAGAAGAAATACACACAACTATTCTATGAGATAAGATGATTGCCCTAAAATCATTTGAGTTCCAGACTGCCCTTTTGTCCATGGATACTGGCCTCCAGATACCTTAAGATGATGTAATGTCATGAAGTAAATAGACCTTGCTTGTACAAACAGAATAAGATCCAAGCAGAATAAGATTCCTGAAAGCAATTTGATTCATCAATAACTAAATATATTTGTAACTAAGAATTAGCACAATCTTGGTAGCAAGCACTTTCCAGGAATAAATTGTTGTTCATCCATGGTGTGTAAATGACTCTTTCAAAACTGTTTTAACAGATGTCACAATTTTATCTTTTTTTTTTTTATTCCTCCTCCTCCATCTGCCGCAGGCTCAAACTCTCCCTACTCCATTCCTTGGTGACAGCTTTCATCTGCCCTTACTTCCTTTAAATATGTGGTAGTTTTGTTCATTGAATCAATTTTTCTAAAATATGGTTGTTCTGATTAATCTTACCTAAGTTGACATTAAGACCCCTGAGCAAATTAATAAGAATATTACATACAAATCCCTTATAATGCTATGAAATATAATCAGATTTACATAAATTTATAAATGCTGTTGGTCACTGTAAAGCAAGTGTGTATAATACACCTTTGTCATTCAAGGGGCTCACCCAAATGCAAACCAAAAAATAAGGAGGAAATTATTTCTGATATAAGATCCAAACACAATTAAGTATTTTCAGTTATGCATGTAACAATTGCTTTGTCTTAATCAGCTGTTGATTTTCTGTGTTACACAATGAATTTCCTCCTTCCAATTATTCTACAAGAAGCCTTCTATTTGGGGCATGAAATATTGATCTTCTTAAAGAAAAGATTTACAAATGTACATCCTAGTGTTGATTAAGACTTGTATGTAAACTTAGGTAGAAAATAATTTATCTGAGGGTGTGTCTATAAAGAAATGCCCCAAGACATCACTGAAAGTTCCTTCTATGATATCCTGGCATTTTTTCAAAGATTTTAATGATCTTTTTTTTTTCTTTTTTTGCAGACTCAATAAACTATAAAATTAGACCAAATAAATACAGTGTCTACTTTTCTCCTGAAGGTCTATGTGAAATAGATTTTAACGACTCTGTCTAGAAGCATATAATTATTACATTTATTTCTCAGGGCTATAAATGAGAGATTGAAAACTCAAAATCAAAAGGGCCAAACAGAAACTGCAGTCAGAATGTAGGAATACATTATCATGAAGACAGGAATTTTACAGAAGCATCACCATAGGAGAGTTCCAAATAAACAATTAATCACTACAGTATACAAACATTGGTAAATATAAAGTGATAGATCAGGTCTATATAAGGAATTTGAGTAACATAAACATTTTTTTTTTACCAGTCTTGGGGGAGAAAGTATGTGCCTATTGACAGACTCTCATACCTGAGTTGTTTTAATGTCATTTTTCCATTAGGATCTAATGACTGGTTTTCCAGAACATTGTTGAAAGTGAAGTGTTAGTCACTCAGTCATGTCCAACTCTTTGTGACCCCATAGACTATAGCCCTCCAGGTTCCTTTGTCCATGGAATTCCCCAGGCAAGAATGTTGGAGTGGGTTGCCATGCCCTTCTTCAAGGGATATCCCCACCCAGGGATTGAACCTGGGTCTCTGACATGGCAGCCAGATTCTTTACTGATTGAGCCACCAGGGAAGAACATTGTTAATCAAGGTCAAAAACTTTAGCTGCGACAAAGCAGCAGCTTTCCATATCTGGCAGATGCTTTGTAAACTGAGTCTTTCTAAGTGGTTACATTAATAAAATATGCATCTATACATTCAAGGAGATACTGTTCTGTTTGTTAATTTTTTAAATCGATAGGCCTTATGCCACTAATTTTAAACATGATATTTCTTATGCATTACTGAATCTAGAAAAAAAATAAAGTCAAAATTATAAAAAAGCGAAATAAAGTTATTTTATAATATAAAGTACAGGAGGTAATATATCAAATTTGATATATTGAAGCACTAGTATGTCAGACTTAGGTTAGTTGGCTATCCTATTACACCAACATGTTACCATAATTAGAGTTGACAGTTTGGAAGAGTTTGAGTCTTAAACTCAAATCAAAATATAAATTCTTTACAATATCAAGCAGGGAATTCTAAGTGGCTTGGGTTATTAAACATAAGTGAAAAACTCCTAAGTATATAAGAAAAAGGAAAACAACCATCTAAAGGTTGTGCTGTTTGGGTAATTTAATTATGTCAACAAATTATAGATGTAAGAGGACTTATTATTTCAATATTAAAAATATAGGCATAAGTTCAAGGGATCATTTGAAACATAACAGTGCTGTACAGGGCCTGCTACATTATCTGACTTGGAAGTGTTACCAAGTCATTTAGTTAGAGTTCACTGTGCTTCAATACTCAAGCCTTTCCTCCAAGACTTTCTTGGCAATTTTTCTTGCCTGACAATTTTTATCATATATAGTTAAGTAAGAATTTAGAAGATTTTCACTTGGTGTAGTTCATTCTTATAGTTAGTGTGTGTGCAAGAACTGCCTATCTATTCTGACATTATCAGAAGTAAAGAAATGTTTTTCTTTGCCAGAAGCTAAGCTTCATAAACTGTTTCAGATACCTTGTGAGTCACTATGCATTTCCTATACTTTTAAACTAAACTATTTTACTGTTTGGTGACACATTCAGTGTAAAAATGTATCTTCTGTCCTATAGATCCAAATGAGATTGCAATAAATCAGGACAGAAAAAGAGTGATTAAATCACCTCTTAGAGTATCTGCAAATATCTATGTCTAGATTGATTTACATGTTGAAAAATAAAACTCAGCAATCCTTTCCACTGGAGGGCAGTTTTAAAAATATGTATACTATATTGTTGCCATTTAAATACTGATTATCAGATATTTGAAATTATATATAGAACTATAGAATGTTAGAACTAGAGTTAAAAAAAAAAAAGAAAAACATTGAGTCCACTGCATCATTTTTTTAAAATTTATTTTACATAGGAGTGAATACGCACTTAAACCAGGCATAAATAAAGAAAATTTCATAAACCAGAAATTGAAAAGAGCAATGGGGTGTCTCCATTAGGTAGCTATAATCCGAGCAAACTCATAACCCTTATATCATAAATTTAAATATCTAGGCTTATAATTTTAAGTAATTACTTTAAAAATAAAATGTACTTTTGCTTCCTGTAGGCAGTCTTATTTTGCTCTTCTTATTTTTTAACACTTTTAAACATCTTTTATCTTCATTTGATTTTCTTTCTATAATATTTCATGCTTTGAATTATATTAATAATTATATCTCATCCATGATAATTCATG
This sequence comes from Ovis canadensis, assembly GCF_042477335.2. Taxonomy (NCBI): domain Eukaryota; kingdom Metazoa; phylum Chordata; class Mammalia; order Artiodactyla; family Bovidae; genus Ovis; species Ovis canadensis. Next base: position 69,464,813 of record NC_091250.1, read on the forward strand.
GCTAAAGACATCCAGTGACCTAAGATTATTATTATAATTGTGACTGGTAAACTAGGACAGTAAAGTAAGCATCCAAATTCCTAGCTCACAAACTTCACTCAGACAACACTGAGCATTATATTAAGAATTATTGAGAGAACAATACAATAAAGAGAAAAACTTGGAAGCACAGGCCAAGGGCTATGTGTAACAGTGTCACAATGTCAGAGTATTAGAAAGAAATTTTGGGCATGGAAGCTTATTGTCTCTATAATAGTGTATGACCCTAATGTTTAATAGTAATTATCCTTATATAGCAGGATTCTCAGTTGATTATCTTGATTTGGAAATGACTTAATTAATTTGCTTCTCTTTATTGAATGTTTTACTATTCTGAACTTGTATTACACATAAAATAACGGAAACTTTAAAAAAATCAAAGAAATCTGTAACAGATGACTGTTACATATGTTACATCCTGGGATTCCGTATGATATTTAAAACAGTAAGGAAGTTCCTAGTTAAAGAGGAATTCTAAACATTAGCAGCAAGTCTAATGAGATTTGCTGTTTTCTTGGAATATATGGACTTGGTAAAAAAGCTTAATCAAGCCAAATAGATCTAAAATAAAGAAACACAAAGGTGTTTTTGAAAATTCTTCTTTCTTGAGCTTTTTTTTTTTTTAACATTTTGCACTTGTCCTTAACTTCCAGCCCATTTTTTTGCCATGTGCAGTTCTAATCATCTCCTTGTTTCAGTGTCCAAACATAGTTACTGACATTTATGTTCCTTTAACTTACTACATATTGTTCAGGGTCACTACCTCCAAGTCATCCTACATTAGAAACACTTTTGCTTCTTTTTATCCAAGATTAATAAGACCTCTGCCTATTCTCACATTCAAGACAATCATAAACCTTTCCCTGCATCATAAACTGAAGAGTCAGCAGAAAACATAAACAAATTTCACTATTGAGAATATGGGATTCACTTAGATTCAATATATAAAATGTAGGTTCAGTAGTCAAGTCAGGATCGGAATCAAGATTCTAAAGTATACTTGCTATTTGATCTTAAAAGCAAAGACATTCCTAGATATATAAGGAGAAAAAGTAATATTAATGCCAAGTATTGTCATTTCATCTGACATAATAATGTATTAAAAATTATTTAACAGTGTCTGAAATGTAGTAAATGTTCAATAAATGTTATTCTTATCACTAATTAGTATTTTATTTTGTAGATACACTGTGTTTTTGAAAAAAGTATGTATAAATAACAAGCATTCAGCATTTCTTTTCCCCAGTTTGCTTGTTGAGACTATTTCTATGTTTCAGTCAGATAGGTTTGTATGAACCTGGTCAATTAACTGGGTATCTAGAGGAAAGAAATAAAGTATGCTGTAAAACTAGCAATAATCCTAAGCTTTTTCATTATATGTTCTGGAGCTGTCTCATATCAGGTTATGAGAGGCAACTATTAAGTTTTCAGGAATTTTGTTTTATGGTTATTAAATACAGCAACTATTAACAGTAAAAGTATATTAATTTATAATTAAACTATATGTAAAATATAATAAATTCTCAAAACTATTCTTCCTAATTATGCTGCATTTTTCTATTATCCATGCTATTGAAATTATTTGTGCCTATTGTATTTGTACTGTAATAACACTATATAATGGTGATAAAGTGTATATTTCTCTTAGTGACTTCAGGTTGTAGCTTTAACTCTGTCATGAAATAGGCATTTATATTACAAAAGTAGGCAAATATTGCTTGATTTATTGTTTTATTGGTGGTCTGGAGTTAATAGTTTAATAAAGAATATGTTACTAATGCAGCTTATACTCAAAATTGTTTCATGTCAATAATCATTATATTGTGAATTATCCCCAATGTATCAATACTATATAAATATTATTCCAGTGTTTAAAAATCATTATGAGATTAAGCACAGTGCTTATTTATATCATTGGTAAATGATAAAAGATTTTAAATAGTTATTTTTAAAATGCTCATTCATCTTATATATTATCATAAATTTAAGTAACAACCAGCATTCATGTTGGGACTATAGTTGTTAATTAATTGCAACCAGTTAGCTATGGGTTTAAAGACTTGGCAAAATTAGCAAATTTGCTTTCTGAAAATCAGTTGGCTATATGGAATTACAAAAAAGGGTGCATATGATTTGATTTGTCATTATTTGTCAATTTTATGCTATATTAGTAAAACATAATAAATTTATCTTTGGCAGCTAGATAATAAATATTACTAGTACATACTGATTATATGCTAGTTATTAAATTATTATAGTAAGAGTTCTACTCTTCATGTGATCCTGAAAGATTCAGTTGTACCTGGTAATAGGAATTGCAAGTGATAAATCCTTGCACGTAAAATTAGATTAATTGAGGTGGGATATGAGGCAGGAAATGTCTTCTATTTCCAACTAGGAAGTTGACGATAGCTATTAAGTGGTATAAATCATTTATTAAAGAGTCACCTGCTAAATTTTATATATCAGATCATGTTCCCACCTATAAAAATGTTCTAATATATCTTGTCATAAAAGATCAGACTATTTGTAAAAGAGATGGAAAAATCATGATTTCTATTTGTAAAAGAGATGGAAAAAATATGATTGATCAGAGTGATGCAAATAAACCAAGACAAGCAAAAATCTGATAACCATGGACTTGGCAGAGTTGCAAAAGCTGAACTCTCCATTTTAAGCTGATTGTATAAGGAAGTTTAGGACACAAGCAGAGCTGAAGAGAAGTTTAGGGTTAGAGAAATATGGTAGCCATGCTTCTTACCAATTCTTTCTGGTAACTTGACAACAGTGCTTGACAAAATGATAATTATGCGAACTTCAAAGACCCAGCTTCTGGAAAGGTGTAATGAGGAGAGAAGACAAATTACCTGTACCTCTCACTCTGGCCTACTATTTCTTATTGTTGTAGGACAGAGAAAAATGGAGGACAGAGAGATACACTGAATACATACCCAATTTTTTAAAATAAACACCTCCAGGATGTGATTTATATTCAGAAAGCAAGACTCAGTAACATCTATGGTATTAAACAAAGGGTCAAGCAGAAATTAAAAGGTCAGAATTTCTGCATTTTAAGGTATTAAATTTACAGAGAAATCACAAATCTGGTCAACAAAGGCCTATTATTGCTCAATTACTAAGACAAATTCCATGACTAGAATCCGAAACCTAAAGTTGTTGATTATGTTGATGAAAAATTAATCAACTGATCTAACAAAGAAGTGGAAACTTTTATTCGTGCCAAATTTAGGATTATATATTATTTGACCCTGAGAATAGCATCTCAGAAAGCTCTAAGAATTTTCTGCCCATTAGAGGTTAAAGCATAGTTAAATAACTTTTTGAGAAATAGGGCTATACTTTAAATAATGTACTGATAGATTATACAATCTAGATCTGCTGGAACAAAGTGGTGGGTAATCGTGGCACTTCACAGAATCTAAAGGATTTGTGAACTTTTAAGAAGTTGTCTTGTCGATGGTAGGAGAATGTTGTTCTCTATGGTTGAGCAGGTATTTCTGCCAAACGAGAGAGGTTTGGTCAATGGATAATGCAGATACACAATATACAGTAGGTGGAGAGAGAGGAGGCCAAAGGGCAGATAAGGTTTCTCATGTTTAATATTTTTGGCCTTGCCATAAAATATGAGTTTTATTTCACAGTTACTTGTGGCTCAGCTGGTAAAGAATCTGCCTGCAATGCTGGAGACCTTGGTTCAATCCTTGGGTTGGGAAGATCCCCTGGAGAAGGGAAAGGCTACCCATTCCAGTATTCTGGCCTGGAGAATTCCATGGACTCTATAGTCCATGTGGTCACAAAGAGTTGGATACAACTGAGCAACTTTCACTTTCAATGTGTGTTTTTTCCAAGGGAAAAACATCAAAACGGAAGAAAAGCCTTCCGTTTACCTTCCAAAGCAAAATCAATAGAAACCAAACACAAGATGAATCTCCTCAGAGAGTAAACTCAGAGGCTGCAATATTGGCTGACAAAGAAACAAAAAGGCCAAGAGTTAGTAACCCACTCAAGTAGGATATAGTCTAGGTTAAGAAAGGTTATTACTCCATGTGTTTTCCCCTTCTTCCCTTTACCAAATGGCAGACTTCATCTCAGATAGCTTAATTTGAAATCTGCTTTTGAATATTTAACGTGCTAAGAGTAAATTTTTATCTAAGCTTAGGATTCTAGACGTGAGAAGCTGCACTTTGAAGACCCAATGGAACTGTGGATATTCTGCTGTGAGATGGAGGTAGAAAATATTATGAAATGGATATGAAAGAATTTCTGGTCAGTGTATTAGACCAGATGATTTTTGATAGTATATTACTGGAGTCACAATATATATTGATTTGGCTGTATTTAGAGACAAGGCCTTTAATGAGGTAATTAAGGTAAAATGAGATCATGTAGATTTGACTCTAATTCATTATGGGTGGTGTTCTTATAAGAGAAAAGACTAGTACACAGACTGAAGGATTCCATCTAAGGACGCAGCAAGAAAGTCAAGTTAAAATGGTGCTGTTCAGGTGGACCCTGATCTCGTCTGACAGGTGGTGTCCTCATAAGAAAAACAGACCACATGAGGACACACAGAGAAGGTGGCCACCTGCAAGCCAAGGAGTGAAGCCTCAGAAGAAATCAAATCTGCTGACACTTTGCCCTTGGATTTCTAGCCTCCAGAACTGTCATAAAACAAGTTTCTGTGTTTAAAATACTCAGTGTCTCATTCCCCTCCTGTTGCAATGGCAGCCCAAGCTGGTGAAGACACCAGTCTATAGGAGCAGTGGGAGACTGAGTGGTCAAGACTCAGCGTTCTCTCCTTGTTGGCTGAGCATTCTGTTGCCAGATACAGCCTCCTTTCTATGAATTCAAATTATAGTTCTTGCAAGTTTGTTTTGTGCTTCTTATGCTTTCTCATGTTTCACTGTCTTCTGTTGGAATTTCAAATAGAATTCAAGTAAAGCAGAGTAAGATAGATTTTCAAATCAGGGGATTTTTATCTATTTTCTCAAAGTAAAATCCCTTTATAGTAAGATAAAATAACCAACTGATAGAGGATAAACATACACATATACCTATTTATCATACATGTGAATATCATATATGCATCATAGAACTAAAGATCCTCTTGATGAAAATGAAAGAGGAGAGTGAAAAAGTTGGCTTAAAGCTCAACATTCAGAAAACTAAGATCATGGCATCTGGTCCCATAACTTCATGGCAAACAGGTGGGGAAAGGGTATAAACAGTGGCAGACTTTCTTTTTTTGGGCTCCAAAATCAGTGCAGGTAGTGACTGCAGCCATGAAATTAAAAGATGCTTACTCCTTGGAAGGAAAGTTATGACCAACCTAGACAGCATATTAAAAAGCGGAGATGTTACTTTGCCAACAAAGGTCTATCTAGTCAAGGCTATGGTTTTTCCAGTAGTCATGTATGGATGTGAGAGTTGGAATATAAAGAAAGCTGAGCGCTGAAGAATTGATGCTTTTGAACTGTGGTGTTGGAGAAGACTTTTGAGAGTCCCTTTAACTGCAAGGAGATCCAATCAGTCCACCCTAAAGGAGATCAGTCCTGAATATTCATTGGAATAGCTGATGTTGAAGCTGAAACTCTGACTTTGGCCACCTGATGCCAAGAACTGACTCATTTGAAAAGACCTTGATGCTGGGAAAGATTGAAGGCAGGAGGAGGATGACAGAGGATAAGACAGTTGGAGGGCATCACCGACTCAATGAGCATGGGTTTGAGTAAACTCTGGGAGCTGGTGATGGGCAGGGAGGCCTGGAATGCTGCAGTCCATGGGGTCGCAGAGTCAGACACGACTGAGCGACTGAAATGAACTGAACTGAACAATGCTTAGAAAAGTCTTTTTCAGGAAAGTAGATTCTGTTGCATAGATAATATTTTCAATTTGCTGAAAAACTTGGTAAATACAGGTATGCAAAGTAACAACATTGAATTTCACTCTAAAAAAAGATAAAGATATTTTTGAAATTCTGGAAATAGAAGCAGGAAGAGATCTGGGATAATATTAGATATCAGCACAGAATACAAAAAGGAAGAAGAAAGAATGACTGGAAATAGTATGAGTTGGGGACATTGCAAAAGTAAACATCTTTGGTAATAGGATAGAAAAAGGAGTTTATAAGAGGAAACTCTGATATTCCAAGTGTGGTTGTTTGTGTAAATATAATATCTTTCCTATGCCTTCATCTCTTTGATCTTTCTAAATTTTTACAGCAATGAATGTCTTGTATGTTCATGCATTTGTATTAGTGCATGGGTGTGAATGAGTATATGTAAATTAAATAAAAGCTATTTCAATCAACTTAATGAGATACAACACCTGGGATAAGTTAGTAGTAATATGATAAATTAATTCAGCAAAAGCAGAAATCCAGAGATAGCAATAACAATTCAAAATCCTTAACTTTCATAGAAATTTGGGGACAGATTTTCTAGTCCATAAGATTTGGGAATGCTCAGGTTAAGCTTTACTGACTCTCAATAGTTTACGTAGAAATCAGGCCCTAACACACCAACAGTGCACTGAGAAGAGGATAATTCAATTAGGGTTTATTCAAAAATGTGTGGGTACAGTGAAGGGGGAAAGAGAATACACGTGATAATAAAATAACATGTGCTATTCCAGCAGCCAATTCCTAACCACCACTAAGTCTAAGAGAGAAAAGAGGGAGCATTATCAAAATCAGAAGTAAAACGTCCTGTAGAGACTGCTTTCTTTGCATCAGTGGTTGAAGGGTGAAGCTATTTCAGAAAAAGAAGAAGGGGAATAGTATCCTGACCTCTTGCTTCATCCTTCAGATCTCCTGCTGGAGCTCCCCATTGGCTGGAGACCAAGCAGAAGTCAAAGGACCCAAAGCTATAATATCTATAAAAGTCAGCTTTTTTGGTAAATAAAGTATGGTGGAGAAATGTGGGACATACATTTGAAGAGGTAAATGGAAAGTATCTTTCACAACTTAAAACATTAGCTTCTATATGGGTTAGTTTTCCAAAAATACAGACAAGATGGTCTCTCTGAAGTGCCTGAAACAATATCCAGTTTGAGGTAGGTGCTCAAAAAATATTTCTTCCTTTCCTCTTCCAACATTTGAAAAATTTTTTGCAATAAGAATGCATAATAGAAGAACCAAGTCCCCTTGTTTCTGAAGAATATTTTAATTTATTAAAGAGATTTTGAAGCTATAGGCTGTGTGGAGATTGTTATGAGCTACAAACACCATTTGTTAACATTGTCAACTGAGGTGTGGATTGAACTGTTTTGTTTTTATACTTCAGTTTTTGGTGTTCTGTTATATACCTCTTTGTGGATTTCAAATCAAAGCAAAAAAAAAATGTTTTGTTTTGTTTTCAATGTTGAGGATCTTTGGCAAGGAAAAGAGAAAAGGTGGATTCCTCTAATGTCCCATGTCATTGATTTCACCCCACACAAAATCAATAGTCGCTTTAGGATCTCTGCTAAAACTCCTATGTAATAGCACTGAAAATGGAAACAATCAACTTTACTCATGCCAAAGTCAAATAGAACCATCTAGCAGTTAAAGAGAACAATTACTTTCACACAAATATTTATTTTTTATTTCCTAAAATGTTTTAAGGCTTCCCAAGTGGCACTAGTGGTAAAGAACGTGCCTGCCAATGCTGGAGACCTAAGAGATGTAGGTGCAATCCCTGGGTTGGGAAGATTCCCTTCAGGAGGGTATGGCAACCCACTCCAGTGTTCTTGCCTGGATAATCCCCATGAATAGAGGAGACTGGTGGGCTACAGTCCATAGGGTTGCAAAGAATTGGACATGGCTGAAGTGACTTAAGGCACACAAAAGTTTTTAGAAACTGAAAATACAAACACATGTTTATAGACATCTAAGAAATTCTTGGTGTTTTGGAAAAAAATCTGTTGCTTTTGTGCATATTTTCTCTGGAAATAAATGAAAAGTAATTGTATAAGACTAATTTGCCAGAAATGTTAACATTCTGCATGACAAGATTACATGGAAGAGAAAGGACAGGTTATGTAGATTCTCCTATCTTCAATTATCAGACAAGATGAAAATAATATGAACATATATCTCCAGCCATGGCCAATGTCTTTGCAAATGTCTACTTATCTCAAAGCAGTACAGATTTATTTTATTCAAAATTGTGCATCTCAAAATGGATACCAACAACTTCATAAAAGGGCTTCCTGGTGGCTCAGCAGTAAAGAATCCACCTGCAAGGCAGAAGACACAGGAGATGGAGATTAGATCCCTGGGATGGGAAGATCCCCTGAAGGTGGGCATAGCAACCCTCTCCAGTATTCTTGCCTGGAGAACCCCTTGGACAGAGAAGCCTGGCATGTTATAGCCCATTGGGTCGCAGAGTCGGACACAACTGGAATGACTTAGGGCACATGCAGGAAACTCTAAAAAAAAAGAAAACCTGAATATTTATGCAGGATAAGGTATCAACATGCAACTTGCCTATACCAAATACTTCATCTTTTTAATTGTTAACAATCAGTATTTAGAATCTCATATTGTTCTAACTGCCCTTTAAATTGCCTGGAAAGGTGTTAGGGATCACAGTTGTTTTTCATTGCTGATAATGAAGATAAGGACATTATCAAGAAAAAAAAGGACAAGGAAATAATGGCAGTAATTAATTTGAACATATTTTTAGGGTACAAACATAAAATATGAAGACTTAAGTAGATTCATATATTTATTAGTAATAACATTAATGGCTAAGAAAAAGTGCTTTTAGTTTGTTTATCTGCTTTCAACTTCCTCTGCTTCCTGTAAAACATGCAGCTGTAAGGATTTGCATTCCCAGGAAAAGATGTGTAGAATTTAGATAGATATCTGTATGATTTTATATCTCATTTTAAAAGGGAGTGTACCAGTGATCAAAAGAAATATATGCCTGAGGTAATCTGGTTGCATCAAATTGAACAGTCCAGAGTTCCAAGGATATTCACGGTCATCTGTGGGTGTCTTGATTTTGGAGCTGTCTGGTGAGGAAGGTGCTCAGAAGCAGGGTGAGCAGTGAGTAATTACACTCTAATACATATTTAGTGGGTGCAATTAGTAAAATATTACAATATTTTTAAACCATGCATATATTTGTTAAAGTACCAGGCACATCTCAAATATGTATAACGTATGATTCTGCCATTGATATTTTTTGAAAAATCAAAATTTTAAAATATATTGTAAACTAGACGCATGTTCATAACACCAAACCAGAACACAATATGATGTCCTACAGATCATAGGAAGGTAATATGTTAGACTTCACATTAACACATGTCTCAGTTCAATTACAAACAATGTGTGGGAGTCAGAGGAGAGTGGTGAGGTGAATGTAGAGGCAAACAGGAGATTCAGAAAAAGTATCTCAGTCATTATTCTTGTATTCTCTCTGTCTCCAACCATTTTAGCAAAGGTAGAATTAAGCACAGAAGATATCATTTACAAGGCAGAGGGGAGTAAGAAAACAGGATCTCCTTTCATTCTCTATTGTGAATTTCTGCATGATCCATGGAATCAAAACACAGAAAACTTGCTTTCATGAGGAGGATGATTGGTGAAATATAAACTAGCTTGCATGTAAATATAAAAAACTAACCTGATCATTAAAATTATGCTTAATCTAAAATTATTTCCATGTAGGGAATTTTTCAGCTGTCTTGAGGTATGAAAATATATCTGTACATAATTGTATCATAAATTATATGACTTGCAGAGGTGAATTCTGCTTGATCAAACATAAGAAAAGAGATTTGATGTTTTCTTATCTTGGTAGCCCCATCTTTCTTTGTAGAATGGAACTCTCAAATAGAAAATTATGTTTCCATAGAATCTTTAAGTAATTTATTTATTTTAATTAATGGAAATATAAACTTTATTATTAAAATACATTGAAAAAAGAATATTCTAAATATATAAAAATAATAATATGATGACACTATAAAAATATTGTGATGGTAATTATAAAAGACTACAATATTGAGATATCTGTATGCAGGTCAGAAGCAGCAGTTAGAACTGGACATGGAACAGACTGGTTCCAAATAGGAAAAGGAGTACGTCAAGGCTGTATATTGTCACCCTGCTTATTTAACTTCTATGCAGAGTACATCATGAGAAACGCTGGAATGGAAGAAACACAAGCTGGAATCAAGATTGCCGAGAGAAATATCAATAACCTCAGATATGCAGACGACACCACCCTTATTTTAGAAAGTGAAGAGGAGCTAAAAAGCCTCTTGATGAAAGTGAAAGAGGAGAGTGAAAAAGTTGGCCTAAAGCTCAAGATTCAAAAAACAAAGATCATGGCATCCAGTTCCATCACTTCATGGGAAATAGATGGGGAAACAGTGGAAGCAATGTCAGACTTTATTTTTTGGGGTTCCAAAATCACTGCAGATAGTGATTGCAGCCATGAAACTAAAAGACACTCCTTGAAAGAAAAGTTATGACCAACCTAGATAGCATATTCAAAAGCAGAGACATTACTTTGCCGACTAAGGTCCATCTAGTCAGGGCTATGTTTTTTCCTGTGGTCATGTATGGATGTGAGAGTTGGACTGTGAAGAAGGCTAAGCGCAGAAGAATTGGTGCTTTTGAACTGTGGTATTGGAGAAGACTCTTGAGAGTTCCTTGGACTGCAAGGAGATCCAACCAGTCCATTCTGAAGGAGATCAGCCCTGGGATTTGTTTGGAAGGAATGATGTTAACGCTGAAACTCCAGTACTTTGGCCACCCCATGCGAAGAGTTGACTCATTGGAAAAGACTTTGATGCTGGGAGGGATTGGGGGCAGGAGGAGAATGGGATGACAGAGGATGAGATGGCTGGATGGCATCACTGACTGGATGAATGTGAGTCTGAGTGAACTCCGGGAGATGCTGATGGACAGGGAAGCCTGGTGTGCTGCGATTCATGGGGTCGCAAAGAGTCGGACACGACTGAGCAACTGAACTGAACTGAGCTGAACTGAACTGAATATAAGGAAAAGCTACCTTAGATAAAGAAACCAAAAAGGTTGATCATCTTTATCAAAGATAAAGATATACCTTTTCCACACGTCAATGGTTAAAGAGAATCAAATTTCTTTTTCAAAATCATTCTAGAATTAGAGCCAGGCATATAAACTTTATAAGCCAGGCTTATAAACTTTAAGATTAAACAAACAGACAAATGCATGGAAACAACTCTTTTATTTATTTCAATTTTTATTTTATATTGGAGTATAGTTGATTTACCAGATTTTTTAATTAAAAAATAAGATGTGGTTCTATATGTTTAGTTCCTGATTTGAAAAATTACATTTTGGGGGGAGAAAATAAGTCTTATTTTTTATTCAACATTATATTTCCTTCTTTAAATCATAATTTCAATCTGGTATCCTTATAGACATTTTTCATTCAAATATCTTCCAGTTTGCCCATACCAATCCTGAAATACCTATAACTGAGAATTTTTAATTTTTTCATTTGTTCTTTTCTCACTTTTGTTTCTTCTCAATTGTTCACTTGTTGATGCCCCCCCTTTTTTTTTTTCACATCTAAGACTCATTGCTTAGTGAATTCTTAAGTATAGGCTCCAAAATTGTAATTCATGTCCAAGCTTCTTTTGGACAGGTAATATCTCCTTTTTGATTAATTACAAGGAAGGAATGTAAAGTATTAAGTAAAATGCTAATTGAAATATAAATATTTTAGATTATTAGATAACTATCATAAAAAGTATGTATATATTAAATTGAAACAATTTTAGTGTGGATATTTTACAGATCACAGCATGTGTAATACATTTTTGACTCTGAAGAATAAAAATATTATCTTCCCAGAAATTCAGATGTCATCGAGAATTTCATATAATATGCTGCCTAAAAGGAGGTAAAATCACCTGACATTGTTAAACATTGGCAAAGACAGAAATAACAGATTGTGCTAATGCAAATTGGCCATAGTTTGTTGATCTAGATGAACATGGACAGATGGTTTTCAGTAAGTGGTATCATCATTGGTTTCCTATTTAACAGAAATGAAGAAATGTATATTTATTATGGCATACTAGAACCTGTGAGAATGAAGCTGTTCAACTTTTTTCTTTTTTTTTTTTTCCATCAAATAGACAAACTACTAGTAGAATGATGATTGGGAACTTACATGATGCATTATACTATAAAAGTTGTCCATTCTGACCATGTTTTATCTTGCCCACAATCATTACATCCTATCTTTTCTTTTTACCTTTATAGCAAAGTGCAATTGAGCTTAGTTTTTTAAGTCCGTATACTTCATGGAAGATTGAAGAGGGAGTTGTGTTATTTGAAGTTTGTGAGTGTTAAAGAGGAAAAATTGGTACATGTAGTATATGCAAGTGCCTTATGTAGAGTTCTCTGGCTGGTCATGAAATCAAGAACACCTATCCAGGGATAAGAAGTGCTGGGTAGTAACAGGTCAGTAAGACAGAACACATTTCAAAGACCACAGAAGAAAAAGAAAATATAAAGAACTAGAAATTACATAAAAAAGAGAAGAGGGACTCTCCAGTGAAATAGGAAGATATTTATAATGAGAGTTCTAAGAAAGGCTATTTGGCTGCTTAGTATTACCTTGCATGAAAATGCCAGATATAAGCTGAGGGGATTATAACATAAAGACCTGGACAGTATACAATAAACATCATCAGATAATTTTTAAAATCAGTTCCAATTTAATGTAGAGTTATGTACACTACAACCAAATGTGGAAGATATCATTGCCATTCACAAAAGTTCAGACAAGCTTGTACTTTCCAGTAACCAACTAGAGGTATGTTGTCTGCAGCTCCATAGGGTCAGCTCCAACGGAAGATCAAATTCTGAAACAAAAAATAAAATTTACTGTTTCACTTTTCAATACACTTAATTATATTAGAATACCCTGAAAGAAAGTTAAATCGCTCAATCTTGTCCGACTCTTTGAAACCCCATGAATCACAGTACACCAGGCCTCCTGGTCCATCACCATCTCCTGGAGCTTACTCAAAATCACATCCATCAAGTCGTAATGCCATCCAGCCATCTCATCCTCTGTCATCCCCTTCTGCTTCTGCCCCCAATCCCTCCCAGCATCAGAGTCTTTTCCAATGAGTCAACTCTTCACCGCATGAGGTGGCCAAAGTATTGGAGTTTCAGCTTCAGCATCAGTCCTTACAATGAACACCCAGGACTGATTTCCTTTAGGATGGACTGGTTGGATCTCCTTGCAGTCCAAGGGACTCTCAAGAGTCTTCTCCAACACCACAGCTCAAAAGCATCAATTCTTCAGTGCTCAGCTTTCTTCACAGTCCAACTCTCACATCTGTACATGACTACTGGAAAAACCACAGCCTTGACTAGACTGACATTTGTTGGTAAAGAAATATCCCTGCTTTTGAATATGCTATCTAGGTTGGTCATAACTTTTCTTCCAAGAAGTAAGCGTCTTTGAATTTCATGGCTGCAATCACAATCTGCAGTGATTTTGGAGCCCCCCAAAACATATTCTGCCATTGTTTCCACTGTTTCCCCATCTATTTCCCATGAGGTGATGGGATCAGATGCCATGATCTTAGTTTTCAGAATGTTGAGCTTTAAGCCAACATTTTTCACTTTCCTCTTTCACTTTCATCAAGAGGCTTTTTAGTTACTCTTCACTTTCTGGCATAAGTATGGTGTCATCTGCATATCTGAGGTTATTGATCTTTCTCCCAGCAATCTTAATTTCAGCTTGTGCTTCTTCCAGCCCAGCGTTTCTCATGATGTACTCTGAGTAGAAGTTAAATAAGCAGGGTGACAATATACAGCCTTGACGTACTCCTTTTCCTATTTGGAACCAGTCTGTTGTTCCATGTCCAGTTCTAACTATTGCTTCCTAACCTGCATATAGGTTTCTCAAGAGACAGGTCAGGTGGTCTGGTATTGCCATCTCTTTCAGAATTGTCCACAGTTTATTGTGATCCACACAGTCAAAGGCTTTGGCATAGTCAATAAAGCAGAAATACATGTTTTTTCTGGAACTCTCTTGCCTTTTCAATGATCCAGCAGATGTTGGCAATTTGATCTCTGGTTCCTCTACCTTTTCTAAAACCAGCTTGAACATCTGGAAGTTTGGGGTTCACATATTGCTGAAGCCTGGCTGGGAGAATTTTGAGGATTACTTTACTAGCGTGTGAGATTAGTGGAATTGTGCGGTAGTTCGAGCATTCTTTGGAGAAGGAAATGGCAACCCACTTCAGTATTTTTGCCTGGAGAATCTCATGGACGGAGGAGCCTGAAGGGCTACAGTCCACGGGGTCACAAAGAGTCGGACAGGACTTCGCTTTCACTTTCACTTTGAGCATTCTTTGGCATTAAGTTTCTTTGGAGTGTCTTGAGGTCAGGGGTGGCGGCCGAGGGGAACTACCCTGCGCCCAAGGTCAGGAGCGGTGGCCGAGAGGAACTATCACAAGTCCAAGGAGCAGCGGCTGCATGGGCACAGGAGGGCCGAGAGGAGATACTCCATGTTCAAGGTCACAAGGCATGGCCGTGAGGAGATATCCCTTGTGCAAGGTAAGGAGCAGCAGCAGCGCTTTGCTGGAACAGCCATGAAGAAATACCCCATGTCCAAGGTAAGAGAAACCCATGTAAGACAGTAGGTGTTGCCAGATGGCATCAGAGGGCAGACACACTGAAACCATAATCACAGAAAACTAGCCAATCTGATCACACGGACCACAGCCATGTCCAACTCAATGAAACTAATCCATGCCGTGTGGGGCCACCCAAGACAGATGGGTCATGGTGGAGAGGTCTGACAGAATGTGGTCCACTGGAGAAGGGAATGGCAAACCACTTCAGTATTCTTGCCTTGAGAATCCCATGAACAGTATGAAAAGGCAAAATGATAGGATACTGAAAGAGGAACTCCCCTGGTTGGTAGGTACCCAATATGCTACAGGAGATCAGTGGAGAAATGACTCCAGAAAGAATGAAGGGATGGAGCCAAAGCAAAAACAATACCGAGTTGTGGATGTGACTGGTGATAAAGCGAGGTCTGATGCTGTAAAGAACAACATTGCATAGGAATCTGGAATGTCAGGTCCATGAATCAAGGCACATTGGAAGTGGTCAAATAGGAGAAAGGAGTGAACATTGACATTCTAGGAATCAGTGAACTAAGATGGACTGGAATGGGTGAATTTAACTCAGATGACCATTATATCTACTATTGTGGGCAGGAATCCCTTAGAAGAAATGGAGTAGCCATCATAGTCAACAAAAGAGTCCAAAATGCAGTACTTGGATGCAATCTCAAAAATGACAGAATGATCTCTGTTCATTTCCAAGGCAAACCATTCAATATCACAGTAATCCAATCCTATGCCCCAACCAGTAACACTGAAGAAGCTGAAGTTGAATGGTTCTATTAAGACCTACAAGACTTTTTAGAACTAACACCTCAAAAAGATGTCCTTTTCATTATAGGGGACTGGAATGCAAAACTAGGAAGTCAAGAAACACCTGGAATAACAGGCAAATTTGGCCTTGGAATGCGGAATGAAGCAGGGGAAAGACTAATAGACATTTGCCAAGAGAATGCACTGGTCATAGAAAACACCCTCTTCTAAAAACACAAGAGAAGACTCTACACACACGCATTGCCAGATGGTCAACACCGAAATCAGAGTGATTATATCCTTTGCAGTCAAAGATAGAGAAGCTCTATACAGTCAACAAAAACAAGACCAGGAGCTGACTGTGGCTCAGATCATGAACTCCTTATTGCCAAATTCAGACTTAAATTGAAAAAAGTAGGGAAAACCACTAGACCATTCAGGTATGACCTAAATCAAATCCCTTATGATTATACAGTGGAAGTGAGAAATAGAATTAAGGGACTATATCTGATAGACAGACTGCCCAGTGAATTATAGATGGAGGTTCGTGACATTGTACAGGAGACAGGGATCAAGACCATCCCCATGTGAAAGAAATACAAAATAGCAAAATGGCTGTCTAAGGAGGCTTTGCAAATAGCTGTGAAATGAAGAGAAGTGAAAAGCAAAGGAGAAAAGGAAGGATATAAGCATCTGAATGCAGAGTTCCAAAGAATAGCAAGAAGAGATAAGAAAGCCTTCTTCAGCAATCAATGCAAAGAAATAGAGGAAAAGAACAGAATGGGAAAGACTAGAGATCACTTCAAGGAAATTAGAGATACCAAGGGAACATTTCGTGCAAAGATGGGCTGGATAAAGGACAGAAATGGTAGGGACCTAACAGAAGCAGAAGATATTAAGAAGAGGTGGCAAGAATACACAGGAGAACTGTACAAAAAAGATCTTTACAACCCAGATAATCATGATGGTGTGATCACTCACCTAGAGCCAGACATCCTGGAATGTGAAGTCAAGTGGGCCTTGCAAAGCATCACTATGAACAAAGCTAGTGGAGGTGATGGAATTCCAGTTGAGCTATTTCAAATCCTGAAAGATGATGCTGTGAAAGTGCTGCACTCAATATGCCAGCAAATTTGGAAAACAGCAGTGCCCACAGGACTGGAAAAGGTCAGTTTTCATTCCAATCCCAAAGAAAGGCCATCCTTCAAACAAAACAAACATGCAAATCAAGCTCCTGGCTGTTGCTTAGATAACAAAATTGTGTATGTAGGTGATACTCCATTTCCTTAAGTGTTAATCACAATAAAATCAACTATTTCTTAACCCAATGAAATGTAAGATCATCAGGATGTGATTACATGTCCTTTATAATGACTTTAATCAAGATGTAACTACACTGCTGAGTATAAGTAAGATTGCATTAAATTGCAATATACTTAAGGAGATTCAAGAGTCCTTCAATTTATAAAATATAAATAAAATATAACTAAATATTGAAACTATGATTTTCAACAGACACTGTTTTACAGTGTATTAAAAGGATTAGAAATACTACAATTACTCAGCGTAAGCTTGCTCTAGTTAGATATTTTTCTGAAACCAAGAAAATAGTACTACATAACATCCCTGTATATAACATTGCTATCAGATAATTCTACTTATGCCATATTTAAAATCACTTAAATCTTAGTCTTGTTATGAAAGACTTGTTGAAATTAGAAATACCAACCATACTCTCCTTTTTCAAATAAAGAATCATTTACTTTTATGTTAATAGTAATTTACTTTAAGGTTGCTCTACCATACATTTTCCTAAATTTATTTTGTTTTTCCATTTTCTCTCTGAAATCCAAAGGAATTATATAGATTGTTACATAGTGCATGAGAGTAAGAAGTGAATTTAATGGGTGATGGGTAGACAATTATCCTAGTTTCTTTTGCAAAATTAAAAGACTTAATTTTTTAAAAAAATTGCTTCAAATCTTATTCATATTTGAATGTCTTATTTATACCCTGCTCATAAAACATATTTTTTCTACCAACTAATTTTTTAGTTTCCTTTGTACCGATTTGTTGACAGGATAAAATGTTATGTTATATATTACAGAAAATTTGAGGAGGAGTGCAGCCATGAAATTAAAAGAAGCCTACTCCTTGGAAGGAAAGTTATGGCCAACCTAGACAGCATATTAAAAAGCAGAGACATTACTTTGTCAATAAAGGTCCCTCTAGTCAAGGCTATGGTTTTTCCAGTAGTCATGTATGGATGTGAGAATTGGACTACAAAGAAAGCTGAGCGCAGAAGAATTGATGCTTTTGAACTGTGGTGTTGGAGAAGACTCTTGAGAGTCCCTTGGACTGCAAGGAGATCCAGCCAGTCCATCCTAAAGGTAATCAGTCCTGGGTGTTCATTGGAAGGACTGATGTTGAATCTGAAAGTCCAATATTTTGGCCACCTGATGCGAAAAGCTGACTCATTTGAAAAGACCCTGATGTTGGGAATTATTGAAGGTGGGAGGAGAAGTGGCCAACAGAGGATGAGATGGTTGGATGGCATCACCGACTCAATGGACATGAGTTTGGATAAATTCCGGGAGTTGGTGATAGACAGGGAGGCCTGGCATGCTGCAGTTCATGGGGTCACAAAGAGTCAGACACAACTGAGTGACTGAACTGAACTGAAAACATAGCTGTTTACCTTTTATCGTTTCTTCAAAAGATTGTAATGACAAAGAAAATGAGAAAAAATACATGTGTAACCTTAACAAATTATTCAAATCCTGATTCTACTGCTGACAATAAATTTTAGTATCTTATTACAAGAGAAAATACTTAATGGCAGTTTTAAAATATTGCCACAGATAATTTGAAAATCCTCACATCAAGAGGTACACACCTTGTCTCTAACCCTTGAAGTGAGACCAGCTTATAATTGTTTCAGCCAACAGAATATGGTCAAAGTAATTCGATGTGAATTTTGAGGCTGGGTCATGAAAGGTCATATACTTCTTTCCTAAAACAGTGGCTCTTGGAGCATTCAGTTGCCTTGCAGGAAGCCCAACTGCCTTTATGCTTCCGTGTTCTGAGGAAGCCCAAGCTATAAGGAGAGGCCATATTCAGACACTCTCAGACAATTTTGAGCCTACCCTTTGAGTCATCTCAGCCCAGATCCAAAATATGGAAGTGTAGAAGCCTCTATATGTGTCTGTTTCCCAACATTCAACCCATCCCTAGCCATGAAGAACTTTGCAGAGGCCCCATGTATTGCAGACCACAGAAAACTCATTGCCATGTTCAAATCACTGATATACAAAATTTGTAAGACTGTTAAAATGGTTGTTGTTTCATGACACTTAAGTGTGAACTGCTTATTATGTAGCAGTAGATAGCAGAGATAATGCCAGATGAAAATTTTTCTTCCTCCATAATTTGGCAGACTTGTTATGAAGAGGAAAGAAAAGAAAATGTGGCATTATGTGTTGCATTATGCAAACCTGAGTACTCTTTAAATAGCTGTGCTCTTTGATAATCAGGATGAAAATCATGGAATATACTCTCATATCATGGGTTTTTGTAGAAGATTAAGTGAAAAAAATATAATTAAGGTATCCAACACAAGCATGCCGAAGAATTGTTACTTTTGAACTGTGGTGTTGGAGAAGACTCTTGAGAGTCCCTTGGATTGCAAGGAGGTCCAACCAGTCCATCCTAAAGGAGATCAGTCCTGGGTGTTCATTGGAAGGACTGATGCTAAAGGTGAATACTTTGGCCACCTCGTGTGAAGAGTTGCCTCATTGGAAAAGACCCTGATGTTGGGAGGGATTAGGGGCAGGAGGAAAAGGGGACGACAAATGAGATGGCTGGATGGCACCACTGACACGATGGACATGAGTTTGAGAAAACTCTGGGTGTTGGTGATGGACAGGGAGGCCTGGCGTGCTGTGATTCATGGGGCTGCAAAGAGTCGGACATGACTGAGGCACTGAACTGAACTGAACTGAACACAAGCAAGCATTTAAAAAACTGTGAGTTTTTTTTATTCCTCTTAGTATTGAAGAGATTTCACCCTGCCTTGTTAAAAAAGTAGCATTATAGCCATAGAAAAGATAAAAAAATATAAATTAGAAAGGAATATTTTCTGCTTATCAGAATCAGAAAAAAAAAATCGCATTAAGCAGGAGGTAGTTGTAATGCAGTATATATACATAATAAAAGTTTCAATTCAGTTTAACAAATACATGGTTACATGATAGAAGAAATATATAGTTTGAAATACAACATGAATGAAAGAGCTACTTTTGCAGTCCTCATGGAATTTAGAATATAGCAGGTAAATAGGGTTATACATTTTAGCATGATGGGTGTTAAAGAGAAGTCTAGATTGCTAGAAATATATATAAGAGCAAAAGGAAATATATAAGGGCAAAATGTACTCTAGTCTGAGATCACAGAAGGCATAGTTAGAAACTTAATCATTAAGCTGATTTGAAAGATGAATAGATGATAGCTTATAAATATTGGAAGAATGTTCCAAGAGGAAAAAAAGTAGGAACATTGTTAAAAGTGCTGAGGAGAGAGAAAGCAGAATCTTAGAGAAAATCAAGAGAGAACTAGTGTATCTGGGTCATGTAGACAAATAAAGGCAAGTAACTGGAGAAAGAGGCAAGGGCTATATGATAAAGGGCGTTGAATGTAATTTTAATGATTTGGGAATTTCTCTAATGGACAATGGAAAATTATTGGAAAGGTAGTAAGTGAATGACCAGGTTTTTGTTTTATAATATTAGCTAAAGGACTCATGATATGTGTTACTCTCTGGAGTTGAAATCTTGCAGATTTTCATAGCTTTTTTTTCTTTTAATGCTCATGATGCTTCTTCATTCAAAATGTTTGGGCATTTACTTTCTACAGTTTTATAAGAGAAATAAAATATTGGCTTCACGACTCATACTCTCAAGCCGCAATTAAAAACTTAAAAAGGATAAAACATCTTATCACACAGGGATCAACACTGTTAAATGTATCACCATGTTGTTTCATAATTTAAAAAAAAAAATCCTAAAATGTGAGCCCACAGTAGGAATTTCCTGGTGGCTCAGATGGTAAAGAATCTACCTGCAATGCGAGAGACCTGGGTTAGATCCCTGGGTTGGGAAGATCCCCTGGAGGAGGGTATGGCAACCCACTCCAGTATTCTCACCTGGAGAATCCCCATGGACAGAAGAGCCTGGCAGGCTACAGTCATTTGTGTCTCAAAGAGTCAGACAGTACTGAGCAACCAAGCATGACACATTATTTTCAAAGAGATTCTGGTCACTTTTGAAAAAAGTACTGTATCACTTTACATGACAACTACTTTGCAGAAGAAAATATTTGATTAAAATGTATGTGTTGTAATATAACCTCTCATTCTGCTTTTATTTACCACATGAATGTCTAAAAGTCTTAGTCTTACTTGCTATCTAGTAGATGTTCGTGTATTGATTAGTCCTTACCACTATCTTAGATTTCAGTTCACATAAATCTTACCTCTTTGCTTCATAGCAGTTACCTCCAGGACACCAAGTATAATAAATACCCATCTTATAACCAGGATCCAGATATCCTACCTACCTTTATCTTGCCCCATTCCTAAAAGTTATTTATACCCATGTACTTTTCTGGGAGGGATTGGGGGCAGGAGGAGAAGGGGACGACAGAGGATGAGATGGCTGGATGGCATCACTGACTCGATGGGTGTGAGTCTGAGTGAACTCCGGGAGTTGGTGATGGACAGGGAGGCCTGGCGTGCTGCGATTCATGGGGTCACAGAGTCGGACACGACTGAGCGACTGAACTGAACTGAACTGAACTGACTCTGCCCATGAATACAGTGTTTCTTCCTGAAAACAAAGCAAAGCAAAATCACAAAACACCTCCTTAATCCTCACTGTCCTCTTTTTTTCTCTCTGTGTTGTCTCTTCAGTTTGCTGGGTCTTAGTTCATACGAGCTTGATAAACCAACACTTGGAAATACAGTGTGGCACTCCTTCCCATGGTAACTGGTGTCACTTCTTTCCTTTTATCACTTGTTCTAACTTATTCTGACATTACCTTTTCTTTTCAGCTTACAGCCAAAATGCATCATCATCAGTGTAGAATCTGTAGTTAAACATGTACATACTGGCTACGTTAAAGTGAAGTGTATTCAATCCATATAAATATTAGCATACAGGATAGCATCCAAAGACACAAACTTACAGAATAATTAAAAAATACTTACCTTTATGTATGATAATTTGCTTTGGAACATAAACCCTACATTCACACACAAAAATGACATTTACCAGAAATTTTTCAAGCTTTTTTTCTGAGAGGAATATCTCCTACTACTATCATGAGAATTGGATGTCAGAAGCAATTTTAATTATCTCACACTTTTGCGACCCCGTGGACTATAGCCTACTAGGCGCCTCACTCCATGGGATTCTCCAGGCAAGAATACTGGAATGGGTTGCCATTTCCTTTCCAGAGGAGCTTCCCAACCCAGGGATTGAACCTGGGTCTCCTGCATTGCAGGCAGATGCTTTAACCTCTGAGCCACCAGGGAAGCCCTCTATACAAAGTTATATCCTTTGCTTAGATAGTAGAAATTATGTTTTAAGTCTGTATATAAATACAAAAAATGAGATGTTGGCAATATAAGGTTTACATATAAATTAGAATGGTTATATTTTTTATAAAGTTGTTTTGTTTTTAGATTTGTCTGCATAGCCAATTAGTTTTGCTGTTTTGTGGGACATTTCATATTTAATAATGAACAAAAAAATGTTTTCCATATGCTAAGGTTTTCAGAGAGACTAACAAGCACTTTAGAGTCTTATAAATAAAAGTGCATATTCCAAAGTAATGTTGTTTAAGAATTATGATTTATGAATGCACATTCTATGTATTAAAGTCTATTCAATATATGTATAAATAATGAAATTAATAATATAAAAATATAAATAACTTGTCAAGTAAGGCTGCAAATGGTTAGCATTCATTTGCTTTTACGTGAAAGTCAAATTATAAAAGTTAGAAAAATCAAAAAGTCATGTACTTTTCTCTAAGTAGATTGATTACCTAATCATCTTTTCTAAAGCATATGTCCTCCCAAATATATTATGAATATTTCAAAATTAAAAGATAATATTTATGAAATGATTGTGAAGATTTTATGTATATCTAGTTTTTCAACAGTAAGAGCAATGTTTCAAACACTGGTATCAATAAAGCATTCTTGCAAAGGCATACAAATTTAATGGATCAATCTGTGAATTAATTTATACACCAAGGCAGTGTTTAAAAAATAAGTGATAGAGGAATCAGTCAACAATTAGCAGAGCTAATCATCTGGATGTAATCAGGGAAAGAGTCAAAAAGAGCCCTCCCAAAGCCACATCATCTCAAAGTGACAATGTACATTCCCAGCCCACACCCTCTGGAGAGGAATATCAGAGATTTCATACTACAGAGGAAATATACTTCAATAAAAATACAGCTACTTAACAAAGAAATATGCAAACAAACAAATAAGCTGTAGATGAGTACAAAGAGGACCTCAATAAGATATTACAGCAAATCTGGATATTGTTCCACATAAAAATGGAGAGAAGCTGTTTTTAACAGAGTGACTTACAAGAAATAGTAAAGGAATTTCTTCAGACTAAAAGCAAATGACTACTGACAGTAGCTATAATTCACACACACACACACACACACAAATAAAGACGACTAAGTAAATACAAAATATAGTATATATGCATATTTATTTACTTTCTTTTAACTGATTTTTTTAAAGTACATATGAAGCTTTTATATGAAGCAATGTGCATATAAATATATCGCTGAGCCTATAAAATATATAAACGTACTATATTTGCCAATGATATCACAAAGTAGGTGGATAGGAGCAAATTTCTACTGGGCTAAGATAAAGACCACAGATGGTAACTCAAACCTATAGGATCAAAAGAGACAAGAAGTAGCAGATTAAAAAAAAAAGTAATATTAAAAACTGGTAAATATATACATGCTCTCCTTTAACTTCTCAACTTTCCTAAAAGACATAAAATTATATCAAGTAGCAGGTACCACAATGAATGTTAGGTTAGTAGCATATACAGAATGCATAAAAATACCACAAAAAGAGGAGAGAAAGGGGGTAAAGTTATACAAGAGTAATATTTATATATCTTACTAGAATTATAAATTATGACATAGATGCCTATGAGATATATACAGTAAACCCTAAAGCAACAATTAAGGAAAAAACTGAAAAATATATATAGAGAGAGAAAATATCCTCAAGGAAATTAAAATATTACATTAGAAAAGACTTAATTCAAATGAAAGTAATAAATTGAAAATAGGAGGATGAAAAACATACAAGACATATAAGGAAAAAGTAAAATGATGATGATGTATATATCAATAATATCACTCTATATCAATAATAAAATTAAATATAAATAGATTAAATCTTCGTTAAAAGCAGAAATTGTCAGACTAGGTGAATGTAAGATTTATCTACATACTATCCACATGTAGCTTTATCCAAAGATAAAAATAAGTTGAAGGAAAATGATAGGAAAAAATCATGCAAACAGCAAATACAAGAAAACCTGAGTAGCTATAATAATATTAGACAAAATAGATTTTAAAACAAAAAACTGTTACAGAGATAAAGATTTTACAACAATAAAGGGAGCAATCCATCAGGAAGATATAATAATTTAAAAACATACGTACCAGACTATTGAACACAAAAATACATGAAGTAAAACCTTCCAGAAATTAAGAGAAAAATAGACCACTCAACAATATTTGTTGAAGACTAAAGCTACCCCACCTTTAGGAATGAATAGAATAATTAGGCAGAATATCAACAAAAGAATGGAAGATGAACAAGAGCAACACTGTGAACCAACTAAATCTAAGAGACATTTACAGGAGATTCAATGAACAGTTGAGTAGATATACTTATCAAGTGCACATGGAACATTCTTCTGGAAGACTTTATCCTAAGCCATAAAATAAGCCTCAGTGAATTTACAAGAATTAAAATCATATAAAGTATGTTCTCATACCAGAATAAAATGAAATACACCAATAACAGAAAGATGTAGGAAACTCATAAATATGTGGAAGTTAAACAACATACGCCCAAATAGCTAATGAATTAAAGAAGAATTAACAAGAGAAATTAGAAAATATTCTAATATCCCCAGGGGATGCAACACAAACAGTGCTTATACTTAAAAGGAAATTTATCATAGTAAATGTCTTTATTAAAATAGAATTTAAAAAAAGGTTTCAAAGCAATAAATGAATATGTCACATTAAGAAAGTGGAAAGGAAAAGTAAATTGAAACAAACCAGGCAGAAGGAAGCAAATAATAAAGGTTAGAGCAGAAATCAATGAAATGCAAAATAGACAATTGAGAAAATCAACAAAACCAAAAGTTGGTTCTATAAACAGATTGATAATAGTGACTAAGCTTTAGCTAAATTGACTAAGTAAAAGACAGTATACAAATTGTTAATTAAAAATGAAATAATGGCACTACTTCTGCACAGAAATAATTAAAGGAATTTACAGAAATAAAAATAATTATAAGGAAACTCAGACTTCCAGCCTCCAGAACTGTGAGAAATGTCTTTGTTACTTATAAACTACCCAAGCTGTAGTAATTTGTTATAGCAGCCCTAATGGACTGACAGTCATGAATTTGGGGGCAGGCATGAAATGCTCTAGATTGAATGCTTAGTGAAGTGAAAAGTGAAAGTTGCATCCAACTCTTTGTATCCCCATGAACTATACAGTCCATGGAATTCTCCAGGCCAGAATACTGGAGTGAGTAGCCTTTTCCTTCTCCAGGGGATCTTTCCAACCCAGGGATTAAACCCAAGTCTCCTGCATTGTAGGCAGATTCTTTACCAGCTGAGCCACAAGGGAAGCCCAAGAATACTGGAGTGGGTAGCCAATCCCTTCTCCAGCAGATCTTCCCGACCCAGGAATCAAACCAAGGTCTCCTGCATTGCAGGAGGATTCTTTACCAACTGAGCCATGAATGAAGCCCCTGAATGCTTATGTTTCCTCCAAATTCATACCTAATTTCAGACATGATGGTGTTTGGAGGTGAGGCCACTGGGAGATGATCGGGTCATGAGGGAAAAGCCTTCATAAATGGAATTATTTCCTTTATAAAAGAGACCCAAGGGAGATCCCTTGCTCCTTCTGTCACTTGAGGACCCAGTTAAAAGACTAAATCATGAATTCTAGAATTACTACTACTGGAAGAAAATTAATACAATTTTATTTAAATATTAAGTAGGATAAATTCATGACAATAGCCTTATCTCAGTTAATATTGAATGCCAATTCTTATATCCAGAGTGTATAAAATCTACCATCCTGAATACGAATATCTTTATTTCATATTTGCTATTGTTGTTCAGTCCCTCAGTCGTGTCCATCTCTTAGCTGGATCGTAGCACACCAGGCTTCCCTGTCCTACACTATCTCCTGGAGATTGCTCAAACTCATGACCATTTATTTGATGATGCCATCCAACTGTCTCATCCTCTGTCACCTTCTTCACCTCCTGCCTCCATCTTTCCCAGCATCAGGGTCTTTTCCAATGAATGGGCTCTTCCCATCAGGTGGCCAAAGTATTGGAGCTTCAGCATCAGCATCAGTCTTTTCATGAATATTCAGGATTGATTTCCTTTAGGATTGACATATTTGATCTCCTTGCTGTCCAAGAGACTCTCAAGAGTCTTCTCCAGCACCAGAGTTTGAAAGCATCAATTCTTTGGCACTCAGCCTTATTTATGGTCCAACTCTCACATCTGTACATTCTTAAACTCACTTTTGAAGATCTCATCAGTCTCAGATATGCTCTTGGGCAGCAGCCTCAGCCTGCAATGGCTTGGAGTAAGGCTTGGGTTCCCAGTCAGAGGCTGGGGCAAGTTTTCACTCATGAATGCACCAGATCCTTGCTACCAGACCAAAGGTCAGGAACAAGGGCCCTGGCCCTTTGGCTTTGCAGAAAAGAATTTCCATTAAAACAGAAAATAGTGAAGCAAGTATTATCTTAAGAGGAAAAGAGTATAGTACATGTGAATAGATACATAGGTAGACTCAGAGGGAGAGTCCCTGAGCTCCACCCTCATGGTAGTTTAAATCACTCTTATGGGGGCATTTCTTCTGGTTTTCCTTGGCTAATCATGTAGATTTGTTTAGTTCACAGTCCATATTTTGTGTATATCAGGATCTTTCCATGTGTTCACAAGGCATCTCTTAGCCAAGATGGGTCTAAACAAAGAGTTCTATGGGTAGAGCATCACTTGACATTATTCCCCCTTTGACCTAAAGGATCCTTTCTGCACGTGTGTACTCCAGGAGGTCTCTTGACTTCAAGAATGAGAAATATGTGGTGTGGACAGGGCCCATCTTCCCACTTTACCCTGGAGGCTGGATGCCCATCTATTTTCTGCCTCAGATTGACATGAAATAACTGAAGTTTTTAAATCCTCTCTCCTTTAACTAGATTTAAATGTGAATGAAGCATTAAAAATATAACTAGATATATCAAATTTCATTTAGATATTTTCAAAACATTCTAAAATATGTTATGTTTCAAATAAATAAAACTTTTAATCTCATTAATTTAAAATGATGTCGAACCATAAATTAGTCAAGAAAAAAAGAAATGGAATGAAAGTAGGATAAAAGCCTGGAGAGAGGATGGAAGAAATCAATGGAGGAAAGGAAGGAGGGAGAAAGGAATAGAAAGAACAAAACCATGAAAGCAAATAATTGAACTAAAGTGAAAATACATCTGTTCTTTCAGAGAGCAAGCCCTTTAAAATGACTAATTAGCCTGGAATGCTACGGGCTATTACATAACTATTGACTTACGGAATGCAATTGATTATATTTCTTCAAAAGTTAGAATTGCTAAGATTGTAAGAAGTTACAAAGCATAGAGTTCATTTTCTTGCCTTTGGACAGAAATATTCCAGTCTCTCAGAAACCATAGAATTTATTTCATTTTTTTTAATGTCCAAAGAAGAAAATCATGCATCTCCTTCCAAAAATTTAGTCTCACAAAGAACACTGTCTCAGGAGCATAACTCTGATTTACCCACACAAATAGCTCATTAAGTAACACTGAAAAGTTGGAGACATTCTAGTTTTAGAGCTTTCCTTGGTAGCTCAGTGGTAAAAGAATCCTCATGCCAATGCAAGGTATGCAGGTTCAATCCTTGGGCCTGGAAGATCCTTTGGTGAAGGAAATGACAACCTACTTCAATATTTTTGCCTGGGAAATCCCATGGACAGAGAAGCCTGGTAGGCTACAGTCCATGGGGTCACAAAAAAGTCAGACATGACTTAGCAACTAAACAACAGCAAATCTAAATTAACTTTTTGGTTGACATTTGGCCATTGTCACTAGAGAAATTTGGCCTCTAAGCTAGAGAAAAAGGAAAAGAAAGAATATGGAATCATGCTAGGCACAGGGAAATACTAACAATACTTTCTTTTGTGTACCAAATTTGAAATGCAAATTCCACTGAAAGAAAGCTTTATTCATTCTAACTCATGACAAATTAGAATTCTGTCTCACTATTGAAAACGGGCCATTAAAATATGTTTTTGCTTTACTTTTCAAGTTCTCAGCTTTACCATTTTTATGAATAAGGACCTTAATGAAATGACAGCCTAAATTTTGGCCTCTCTCACATAATATTTTTAGAAAATTAGTATTATAATAATTTTTTCATGTGACAAATACTTTATTGCTTCAAATGAAATCATTGTTTTGCCCATTTCCATTAAATCTTTTAGTTCAAGCTATAGATTTAAAATTTAATAATGAAGCTCTTACATGGATTTTTATTGATTAAATAAAAAATTCTTCTCTTGATTAAATAATTTTAAAAATCAATATCTGGGCCCCCAAATCTCTGTATGTATAGAACTGAAAGACAATTACTACTGAAAGCTGTAGTGTTACAAAATTATATTTGTTTTCTTATAGTATATATATATATATATATATATATATATATATATATATAGTTTACAACTATAATACCCATTTAATTGTGTCATAGAATAAGTCTTCATGCCAAGTTTTATTTCAACAGAAAGTAATAGGCTATTGAAAATAAATTTGTTTACATTGATTTCAAAGACTTTTATACTCAGATGAATTCTCATTCATATTTATCATCTTTTGACATACAAATCTACTCTCATAAACTTAATAAATATTATATAATGAGTTATATTTTTACTGGGTTGAAAATTCAGATTTTATTCTTACAAATGTATTCTTTCAAATAGCACTTAAGATGTAAGAAATCTTGAATTTCTTCACTTTTCTGAATAAAATCTAATCCTTTGCATTCTTCTGGAATAGTCAATAATATGTGTGTTGTGCTGTGCTGTGCTTAGTCACTCAGTCATGTCCCACTCTTTGCAACCCCATGGACTGTAGACTGCTATGCTCCTCTGTCCGTAGGGATTCTCCAAGCAAGAATACTGGAGTGGGATGCCTATCCTATCCTGCAAGGTATCTTCTAAATCCAGGGATCCAGCCCAGGTCTCCCACATTGCAGGTGGATTCTTTACCATCTGAGCCACCAGGGAAGCCCAAGAATACTGGAGTGGGTAGCCTATCCCTTCTTCAGGGGAACTTTCCAACCCAGGAATTGAACCTGAGTCTCCTGCTTTGGAGGCAGATTCTTTAGCAGCTGAGCTACCCAGGAGTATATCTCTTATATTTACAGCATCCATTTATTTTATATCAGGCTCTAACCAAAACCACGTGGACCTAAATTTTTCTATGATTTTACTTTCGTCCAGTTTATGATTATTTTTGTGTAATATTTTAAATTTTAAATGATGCTATGGCCAATTTTACATATTTATTTACTGTCTTTTCTAAGAGATAAAATTACATTTTCAAAGAAAGTTGATAATTTTGTCAAATCATCCGTTTTACCTAAGACATGATTTATCCTAAGGTGGTGAAACCTTTAATTATTTTGCTCCACTCCTTTCAAAACCTTCCCAGACTAGTCACTAATTGCAATCAAATTCATTTAATTATCATTGAAATAAAAGTCATGATGTACAATGTGATGTAGCATGTTAACATATTGAAAGATAAAAAACATATGATCATATCAATAGATGCAGAAAAAGCCTTTGACAAAATTCAGCACCTCTTTATGATTAAAACTCTTCAAAAAAAAATGGGCATAGAAGGGACCTACCTCAACATAGTAAAGGCCATATATTATAAGCCTACAACAAACATTATTCTTAATGGTGAAAAACTGAAAGCAATCTCCCTACGATCAGGAACAAGAGAAACGTGTCCACTTTCATCACTACTCTTCAACATAATTCTGAAAGTCCTAGCTACAGCAATCAGAGAAGAAAAAGAAATAAAAGGAATCCAGATCAGAAAATAAGTAAAGCTCTCACTGTTTGCAGATGACATAATACTGTACATAGAAAATCCTAAAGATAGTATCAGAAAATTACTAAAGTGAATCAGTGAATTAAGCAAAGTTTCAGGATACAAAATCAATACACAGAAATCACCTGCATTTGTATATACTAACAATGAAAAATTGTAAAGAGAAATTAAGAAGTCAATCACATTCACCACTGCAACAAAAAGAATTAAATATATAGGAATAAACTTACCTAAGGAGACAAAAGAACTGTACACAGAAAATTATAAGACACTAATGAAAGAAATCAAAGATGATATAAATAGATGGAGAGATATTCCATGTTCCTGATAGGAAGCATCAATATTGTGAAAATGACTATACTACCAAATGAAATCTACAGATTCAATGTGATACCAATCAAATTACCAATGGTGTGTTTTACAGAACTAGAACAAAACTTCACAATTCATATGAAAACACAAAAGACCCTAAATAGCCAAAGCAGTCTTGAGAAAGAAGAATGGAGCTGGAGGAATCAAGCTTCCTGACTTCAGATTATACTACAAAGCTACAATTATCAAGACAGTATGGTACTGGCACAAAAACAGAAATATAGACCAATGGAACAAGATAGAAAGCCCAGAAATAAACCCATGCACCTCTGGGTATCTTATTTTTGACAAAGGAGGCAAGAGTATACAATGGGGCAAAGACATCCTCTTCAATAAATGGTACTGGGAAAACAGGACAGCTACATGTAAAAGAAATTAGAGCACTTTCTAACATCATACACAAAAATAAACTCAAAATGAATTGAAGACCTAAATTTAAGACCAGAAACTAAAAACCTCTTAGAGGAAAACATAGGCAGGACACTGGATGACATAAATCAAAGTAAGATACTCTATGACCCACCTCCTAAAGTAATGGAAATAAAAACAACAGTAAGCAAGTGGGACCTAATTAAACTTAAAAGCTTTTGCACAGCAAAGGAAACTATAAGCAAGGTGAAAAACAACTCTCAAAATGGGAGAAAACAATAGCAAATGAAACAACTGACAAAGGATTAATTTCCAAAATTTGCAAGAAGCTCATACAACTCAATGCCAGAAAAACAAACAACCCAATCAAAAAGTGGGGAAAATACCTAAACAGATATTTCTCCAAAGAAGATATACAGATGGCTAACAAACACGTGAAAAAATGCTCAACATCACTCATTATTAGAGAAATGCAAATCAAAACTACAATGAGATATCACCTTATATTGGTCAGAATGACCATCATCAAAATGTCTACAAACAATAAATGCTGGAAAGGGTATAGAGAAAAGGGAACACTCTTGCACTGTTGGTGGGAATGTAAATTGATTCAGCTGTTATGGAAGATGGTATGGAGATTCCTTAGAAACCTAGGAATAAAACCACCATATGACCCTGCAATCCCACTCCTAGGCATATACCCTGAGGAAACCAAAATTGAAAGAAACACATATATCCCACTGTTCACTGCAGCACTATTTACAATAGCTAGAACATGGAAGCAACCTAGATGTCTATCAACAAATGAATGGATAAAAAAGCTGTGGTTTATATGTACCATGGAATATTACTCAGCCATAAGAAGGAATGCATTTGAGTCAGTTCTGATGAGGTGAATGAACCTAGAACTTATTATAGCAAGTGAAGTAGTCAGAAAGAGAAAGATACTGTATTCTACCATATTCCGTTTATATGGAATCTAGAAAAATGGTACTGAAAAATTTATTTACAGGACAACAATAGAGAAAAAGACATAGAGAATGGACTTATGGACATGAGGAGAGGGGAGGAGAGGGTGAGATGTATGGAAAGAGTAACATGGAAACTTTTATTACCATATGTAAAATAGACAGACAATGGGAATTTGCTAATGGCTCAGGAAACTCAAACAGGGGCTCTCTATCAACCTAGAGACGTGTGGTGGGGACAGAGATGGGGGGTAGTTTCAAAAGGGAGGGGATATATGTATACCTATGGCTGATTCAAATGGCAACCCACTCCAGTACTCTTGCCTGGAGAATCCCATGGATGGAGGAACCTGGTGGATATACAGTCCATGTGGTTGCAAAGAGTTGGACACGACTGAGCGAGTTCACTTCACATGGCTGATTCAAGTTCAGGTTTGACAGAAAACAGTAAAATTCTGTAAAGCAATTATCTTTCAATAAAAATGAATTAATTTATAAAATCATGATGTAGTATGAGAAGGAAAAGAAATTTATAAAGATTGCTTATTTACAGAAAATATGATCTTTTAAATATTAACATAAAAGAATCAACATCCAAACATTAGGCTTTTAGAAAAGATTCAGAAAACCAAAGAAGGTAGATAATACATTAATAAACAAACTCAAGTACCTATGATAAAGTAAAATTCATGTGAAAATTAAACTGGATTATTCTTGAAATCTGGACCAATATCAGACTAGATTTTATTTTTCCATGTTTGCAGTCACATATTAAAAAGAAGAAAAAAAAGTGTTTTACATATTAACTTTAATAATGCAATCAAAATTATAAATTTTCTTGTTGCTGTTTAGTCACTAAGTTGTGTCTGACTCTTTGTAACCCCATGGACTGTAGCGTGCCAGACTCCTCTGTCCATGGGATTTCCCAGGTAATAATACTGGAGTGGGTTGCCATTTCCTTCTCTGGGGATCTTCTTGGACCAGAGATAAAACTCACATCCTCTGTGGCTCCTGCATTGGCAGCAAGATTCTTTACCACTAAGACAGAAGGGAAACCCATAGTGTAGAATCTTCTATGTCCCCACTGATATTAGTTTAGTTATTAAATCAAATACTTTACAGCTTACAATTTGGCTGATCTCATTATCAGAGAACATAAGTAGTCATGAGGGTGTGGCCAGTGTCAAAGCACACTGACATTTTAAAGAAGCAGGGATACTCATCTCTGGGCAATTATAGGAAAGAATGCTGACCTAGTTTTGCTGTATATTCAGTTTTCAAGAAAAAAATGATTCTTAAAAGGTTTTATAATATAAAACTTTTAAAATGGGTGAACAGTTTCAAAAATAAATACATAAATAATAAAGCAGTTAGTGAGGGGAAAAGTCTGTATGTAGTGTTCAACATATAGGTAATTTATTTATGAGTCCTAGATCTTTAAAGTCAATGCCTATTTAGGGTTGTCACTAAAATGCAATAAATATTCCTGTTTTTCTCATGTCCTAAAATGTGAATAATAGGTCAGTTTTCTCCAAATGCCAAAAACCTCAAAGTCGACACAAATTTCTGGCTATCACACATGGCATATTGTGTGGGGTTATAAAAAGTCATCTGAATTTGTTATAGATGAGTTAGAGCTTTAAAATTATACCAATTAATTTTAATATTTATATTTTTATCTTCCATACCACTATGAAGTTTCTACTTATTTAAGCCTTTTATTTTCCTTGCATGTATGTCCATTCTGGGTTGGTAGAACCTTGGAATTTAGCTTCATGATAAAGCTATGAGAGAGGAATGACTAAAATGCAATGCTCCAAATGGTAGAAGCATTTTTATACCTACAAAATTGCCTTTGACACTTACAGGGTTGTATTGAAGTCCATAGATACCTGACTGCTTAGTTGCAGGAAGAGGAATGGGGATCTCTAATAGGAAATTGAGATAGTAGCATAAAATTGTTCTTTTAATTGGGAGATTTTTCTTTCCACTTTAAGTAATACATTTAATTTTAAATCTACCATACTACTGATGCTTTCTATTTTTTTTTTGGATCCAGTTTTCTTTTCTTACTTGGCCTCTTCTTGGTTAATAAATTATTTTTGCTGTCCCACTTTTCCTATATTATTAATTATGAATTATTTATTATTCACTTAGATATTGTTCTGAACATACCATATGCTCTCATTACAAATTTCAGTTTAAATATTATTACTTTTATCACTCATCACTCTTCTGATAATGCTAGAATATCAGAAGATTTAAATTCCATCTACCCCTCTCTTCCTTTGCTTTTCATTTCTATGCATGTTTTGTCTACAAATATATGTGTATCTGGCATGATGATTTTTTGGCTGAAAACTTTTTGCACCAACAGATTGAAAAATTATGTCACATTTTCAATGATACTTTTAATGTCATCTTTATCTAAAAAATAATGTCATCCATATTTCTTCAAATATTCTTTTTGCTTCCATCTTTCCCTCTTCTACTTCTGGAACTTTGAAAATGTGTTATAGCACATTGATATCTGTGATGGTGTATCACACACAGGTTGCTAAGGTTTTTGTTCACATTTCTTCAATTTACTTTATTTTTGTTTCTTAGACTTGATAATTTCCATCACTCTATCTCTGAGTTTACTGGTTAGGCTTTTTTTTTTTTTTTTTTGTCCATTCAAATCTGCCTTTGAATACCTCTAGTGAATTCTTCATTTCCATTATTATGGTTTTCACCTCCAGAATTTCTTTTTGGTTCTTTTATAGATTTTCTGTCTCTTTGTTGATGTTTCTGTTTTATTCATATATGGTTTTCTTCACTTTCTCCACATCTTTCTTTCATTTTTTGAGCATATTTAAGATAGTTGTCTTAAAATAGTTTTTATTAGATCTACTATGAAGTTTTTTTCAAGGATAATTTCTATTGATTGACCTTTTCCTATGAACAAGCTATGATTTCCTGTTTGTTTGTATACCAAATGATATTTTAGTTGAAATCTGGACATCAAATAATTGAATCAAGTAATGTAGCAACTTTGGAAAACAAAGGATCTCCTTTCCTAGGGTTAGTTGGGGTTTGTTGTTTTCACTTTTTGATTACTGTAATATTGAACACAATATTTCTGTGTCAAGAATCAGTGTGAGGTTTACTGTCAAGGTCTCCTCAGGTCTTTTCTGAGTCTGCACCTTTCTCTGCACATGCACAGTTGTGTCTAATTTCCTCCAGTATATAGTTACTTTTGATGTCCTGTCTTCAATGTTTGGCTCTCAAAAGGGGAAAATGAGAAAAATAAAGGGGGAGGGACGAAAACATGCCAGCCCTTTAAAGTCCTTGAAAGTTGATTCATCCAGTTCCATTCTTATTTCTCAATATTTCTTTGGCAATTCGAGGTTTTTTGTATTTCCGTACAAATCTTGAAATTATTTGTTCTAGTTCTGTGAAAAATGTGGCTGGTAGCTTGATAGGGATTGCATTGAATTTGTAAATTGCTTTGGGCAGTATACTCATCTTCACTATATTGATTCTTCTGATCCATGAACATGGTATATTTCTCCATCTATTAGTGTCCTCTTTGATTTCTTTCATCAGTGTTTTATAGTTTTCTATATATAGGTCTTTAGTTTCTTTAGGTAGATATATTCCTAAGTATTTTATTCTTTTCGTTGCAATGGTGAATGGAATTGTTTCCTTAATTTCTTTTTCTACTTTCTCATTATTAGTGTATAGGAATGCAAGGGATTTCTGTGTGTTAATTTTATATCCTGCAACTTTACTATATTCATTGATGAGCTCTAGTAATTTTCTGGTGGAGTCTTTAGGGTTTTCCATGTAGAGGATCATGTCATCTGCAAACAGTGAGAGTTTTACTTCTTCTTTTCCAATTTGGATTCCTTTTATTTCTTTTTCTGCTCTGATTGCTGTGGCCAACACTTCCAGAACTATGTTGAATAGTAGCGGTGAAAGTGGGCACCCTTGTCTTGTTCCTGACTTTAGGGGAAATGCTTTCAATTTTTCACCATTGAGGATAATGTTTGCTGTGGGTTTATCATATATAGCTTTTATTATGTTGAGGTATGTTCCTTCTATTCCTGCTTTCTGGAGAGTTTTTATCATAAATGGATGTTGAATTTTGTCAAAGGCCTTCTCTGCATCTATTGAGATCATGCAAACTAGTACAGCCACTATGGAGAACAGTGTGGAGATTCCTTAAAAAATTGCAAATAGAACTACCTTATGACCCAGCAATCCCACTTCTGGGCATACACACCGAGGAAACCAGAATTGAAAGAGACACATGTACCCCAATGTTCATCGCAGCACTGTTTATAATAGCCAGGACATGGAAACAACCTAGATGTCCATCAGCAGATGAATGGATAAGAAAGCTGTGGTACATATACACAATGGAGTATTACTCAGCCGTTAAAAAGAATTCATTTGAATCAGTTCTGATGAGATGGATGAAACTGGAGCCGATTATACAGAGTGAAGTAAGCCAGAAAGAAAAACACCAATACAGTATACTAACACATATATATGGAATTTAGAAAGATGGCAATGACGACCCTGTATACAAGACAGGAAAAAAGACACAGATGTGTATAGCGGACTTTTGGACTCAGAGGGAGAGGGAGAGGGTGGGATGATTTGGGAGAATGGCATTCTAACATGTATACTATCATGTAAGAATTGAATCGCCAGTCTATGTCTGACGCAGGATACAGCATGCTTGGGGCTGGTGCACGGGGATGACCCACAGAGATGTTATGGGGAGGGAGGTGGGAGGGGGGTTCATGTTTGGGAACACATGTAAGAATTAAAGATTTTAAAATTAAAAAAAATAAAAAACTAATAAAAAAATTTTAAAAAAAGTATCAACAACAACAAAAAAATAATAAAGTCCTTGAAAGTCACAGGAGGAGGGACTTGAAACATTGGTGGAGGTGTGAAAACAATGGCTGGTCACTTCTGTGTCTGCACTCTGTGATCAGAGCCCACTCAGTTATCACAGTATTTATCTCCAGTCTTAGGGGCATGGCTTCCTTTTTGCCCACCCTGGCTTTTGCATACTGTATATAAACTGCTCCAGGAACATGTGCATAGGATGAGTAGGTTCCACTGTGCTAAGATCTGAAATTTATGAAAGTTAGCCACAATTTACCATCCAAGCCATGATTTGGAAGTGTTGACCTTCAGTAGGCTCCATAGTTCTAAAATAGTTACATCTGACAGATTGTGTCAGCACAACTGTTATCTAGTTCAGGAGAAAAAATTCTGGTGCTTCCAACTCTGCCACTTTTTAGAGTTTTCTCATCAAGAAAGTTATATTTTTAACACTTGACCATTTTTGCTTTGTTCAGTAAATATACATTTGATTTACCTTTGCAGTTACATATCTGTCATTTTTCATTCCTTCCTGAGAATAAATTCTGTTTGTGTGAAAAATGTGTTTACTTTGTCATCTCTCTTTGGGATATTTTCCTTGAGTGTGGAATTATAATCTAATATGTTTTTTATTTCAGCATTTTGAAGATATCATTCCATTGTCCATATCTTCCCTTATTTCTGCTGAGAAATCAAGTTAATGCATATTTGTTGCTTCTTCTGTTCTTTCTTCCTTCCTCCCTCCCATCTTCTCCCTCTTTGTCCTCCTTCTCTATCTTTTTTTCTCATTTTTTTTTCTTCCTTCTGCTCCTCCTCTTCTTCTTCTCTTCTTTCTCTTCTTCTTTTTCTAACCTCCTCCTTGGACAATCCTAATCTGTGAATTACTGCCTTTTGACAGTTTTTGAAAATTTCTTTAAAATATTTTCAAATAATGTTTGGTGCCATTCACCCTCTTCTTTTCCTCTGAGATTTCAGTTACATGTATATTCAAACTCTTCCTCATGCCCCACAGGTTTTTAAAACACTTTTGTGTATTTTTCATTCATCCCTCAGTACTTCAGTTTATATGATCGTTATTGTTACATTTTCTAGTTAGCTATTTCAGACTTCAGTGCTGTCTAGTATGAAAGCTAATAAAGGGAAACCTCACTAAAATGGAGTCAGGAGACCAGAAAGGGGAGGTCTCTTCAGTAACACTCAATGTTGATTGCAGGATGAATTGCCAGTTTTCAGACCCTAACAGAAGAATCGTGCACAGGAAAGAATCATCAATTATAGCCCCAACAGGAAAAGATATACATTGCATCTCCTATAAAACATTGACCACCCCAATAACTCAGCCAATGAGAAACCATTATCACCCTGAACTCACATTTTTCCAATGCTCTTTCAAAATAATCACTCCCAACTTCTTTTTCTCTATAAAATAATTTTCCTTTCCTTGTTTGTTGGATTTTACTATGGCCATTTGCTATTACTTGCTTGTCCCAAATTATAATTCTTCTATTCCTGAATTCACCCATTTTTGCTGGTAAAATAGTTCACTGTTTTATTTTTATGTTAACAGTAACTTGCTGTGAAAGCTATCACTAGATTATTTGTTACAAATGTTTGATTTTTCAGTTTTGGTATACCTATTTAATTTTTTGTTACACAATTCAATTCTCTGTATTATACAATTCAATTCTCTATGTGAAAATATTCTTTTTTCAATTGCTTTCTCCATATTTTGATTTATTTTCTTAAATATAGCAATTATAGATCTTTTAAAGACTTTGTCACCAATCTCTAGTGTCTGGATTACTTTGGAAATATTTTTTTTTGAGGCCTGGTTTTGTCAAGGTTTTTGGTCATGTGGCACATCCAATAGGTTTTTTAAATTGAGTGTATTACATTTTGTATAAAAATATGAAGACTTAAAAAGACTTAAATTCCAAAATATATAATCTTCCCTCTAATAGAGGGATCAAATAGTAGTTGATATCTTTTATCTAGTCAGGGACTGTGCTCACTCTCAGCTAGGTTGCTGTGCTGGTAATGGTTACTCTACCTCAAGGTTTCTATTAGCTCTTATATGTTCTCAAATGAGATTCTTGAGCGTAGTTCATGGTCCCTCTAGTTTTTGTTTCATAAAAAAGCAAGTAAATCTGTTTTTCAACATCTTTTCACCTATGAATTTAGCTCCCTGTTCAGGTTGCACAGCCTTAAACTTCAGCAGATGTCCCGGGGCGGTGGCGGCAGGGGTGAGGCGCAGAATTATGTCACGCATCACCTATGTGTTCTTCAAAATTCTGCTGGTTGTTCTGTCCCCAGCAGGGCCATCTTGGGTTCTTTAACTTGTAACTTTGTCTAGTAACTTAAATACTCCCGGAGCAATACCAGTTTCTGAGTTAAAATTATCTCTCCATGGTTCATATTTTTCTGCATCTCTAGCTCATTTATGCTTTACTTTGTTGTTGTTGTTCTCAAAAAGATTATTTCTCTGATTTATCTGAGTTTTTAAAATAAACTTCATTAGAAGGGCTGATTACTAAGAGCTTCTAAATATTACTCAGGAGAAAAACTACCTGAATTGAATTAGCCAATCTATCTAGAGCAACTATGTGACAAAAACTATATTAGAGATTTTAAACACGTGTATTAGGAACACATCCGCTTCTCTGGTGGCTATGATGATAAAAGAATCCTCCTGCAATGCAGGAGACCTGGAATGGATCCTTGGGTTGGGAAGATCCCCTGGAGAAGGGAACAAGAAGATCAAACCAGTCAATCCTAAAGGAAATCAATCCTAAATATTCATCAGAAGGACTGATGCTGAAGATAAAGCTCCAATACTTTGACCACTTGATGCAAAGAGCTGACTCATTAGAAAAGACCCTGATGCTGGGAAAGAGTGAAGGCAGGAGAAAGGGACAACAGAGAACGAGATGGTTGGATGGCATCACCTACTCAACTGAGATGAGTTTGAGCAATCTCTGCGAGATGGGAAGGAACAAGGAAGCCTGGCATGCTACAATCCACGTAGTCACAAAGAGTCAGCCAAGACTGAACAACAGCAACAATTAGGAACACATTACATAAAATGTGTATATATAAAATGATAAATATATATTGTTGTTTAATTGCTAAGTCATATTCAGCTTTTTTGCAGCCTGATGGACTGCAGCCTATCAGGTTCCTCTGTCCATAGGATTTTCCATGCAAGAATACAGGAGTGGGTTGCCATTTCTTCCTTACCCAGGGATTGAACCTGTGGGTCCTGCATAGGCAGGTGGATTCACAACCACTGAGCCACCAGGGAAGACCATAAAGATAAACATATATTCTAGTGATAACACTGTATGAATGATACAGTAAGATATTTCAGTTAGAAAGAAGATAGTGTAGAATTGGAGAAGGCGATGGCACCCCAACTCCAGTACTCTTGCCTGGAAAATCCCATGATCGGAGGAGCCGGGTGGGCTGCAGTCCATGGGGTCGCTAAGAGTCCGACACTACTGAGCGACTTCACTTTCACTTTTCACTTTCATGCATTGGAGAAGGAAATGGCAACCTACTCCAGTGTTCTTGCCTGGAAAATCCCAGGGATGGGGCAGCCTGGTGGGCTGCCGTCTATGGGGTCACACAAAGTTGGACACGACTTGAAGTGACTTAGCAGCAGCAGCAGCAGTGTAAAATTGTCAAACGTTCTTTTGTAATCAGACAATATATTGGAGAATTTGATTTATTCTTAATTTTAAGGTAGATAAATGATTACATTGATTTATTAACATTAAATTTTGTACTCTGATTCTAGAAATATTTGCTGAAATTCGAAACTGAGGAAAAAGTAATATTTTAAAGTGAGGCTAGACTTTAAATGTAATATTTTAAAGGAGGGGAAAAGGTCTTACATATTATTCAATAAGCTGAATTCAAATTTAAAAGGGTACGGGGAGAAAATATAAATTTCCAGGAAATAAACATTTAGTTAAAAAAACTTGCTTCATACTGAATGAAAAAGAATTCAGTTCAATAATGTTGAAATATGGATAATTTGCATGAAGTATAAATTTAAAACAGCATTTAGAAAACTAGATTAGCTTTTTTGGAATGAATTTTTTTTTAACTTACGCTTACTCTTTTATACTAAACATTATTTTAAACTTTAGAAAATATAATTGGTTTCCTATGAAAACATCCAAAATTAAAAAAAAAAAAAATTGGAAAACATTAATTCCTCACACTGCCATTTTAAATATGATTAGCATATATTTTAACTACCTTCTGTTGTGTGAAACTGATGATATTAGATTTTACTGAGAAAATGTTATATTTAAAGCCTCAAAAGTTTCACACGTTCAATTTATTAAGACATCTTTGTTATTTTAGAGAGAAAAATCAATTTACATTTCCTTTTATTCAAAAAATCCACAAAGTTGTGAGGTAAATTGGATTTTCTCATATTGCAATGCTTTTATTCATTTATTCTTTAATCCCAGTTCAGTTCAGTTCAGTTCAGTCACTCAGTCGTGTTTGACTCTTTGCAACCCCATGAATTGCAGCATGCCAGGCCTCCCTGTCCATCACCAACTCCCAGAGTTCACTCAAACTCATGTCCATTGAATTGGTTATGCCATCCTCGGTCGTCCCCTTCTCCTCCTGCCCCCAATCTCTCCCAGCAACAGAGTCTTTTCCAATGAGTCACCTCTTAGCATGAGGTGGCCAAAGTACTGGAGTTTCAGCTTTAGCATCATTCCTTCGAATGAACACCCAGGACTGATCTCCTTTAGGATGGACTGGTTGGATCTCCTTGCAGTCCAAGGGACTCTCAAGAGTCTTCTCCAACACCACAGTTCAAAAGCATCAGTTCTTCAGTGCTCAACTTTCTTCACAGTCCACCTCTCACATCCATACATGACTACTGGAAAAATGATAGCCTTGACTAGACAGACCTTTGTTAGCAAAAGTAATGTCTCTGCTTTTGAATATGCTATCTAGGTTGGTCATAACTTTCCTTCCAAGGAGTAAGCATCTTTTAATTTCATGGCTGCAGTTACCATCTGCAGTGATTTTGGAGCCCCCCCCGCCCCCCAAAATAAAGTCTGACACTGTTTCCACTGTTTCCCCATCTATTTCTCATGAAGTGATGGGACCAGATGCCATGACCTTAGTTTTCTGAATGTTGAGCTTTAAACCAACTTGTTCACTCTCCTCTTTGACTTTCATCAAGAGGCTTTTTAGTTCCTCTTCACTTTCTGCCAAAAGGGTGGTGTCATCTGCATATCTGAGGTTATTGATATTTCTCCCAGCAATCTTGATTCCAGCTTGTGCTTCTTCCAGCCCAGCATTTCTCATGATGTACTCTGCATATAAGTTAAATAAGCAGGGTGACAAATATACAGCCTTGATGTACTCCTTTTCCTATTTGGAACCAGTCTTTTGTTCCATGTTCAGTTCTAACTGTTGCTTCCTGACCTGCATATAGGTTTCTCAAGAGGCAGCTTAGGTAGTCTGGTAGTCCCATCTCTTTCAGAATTTTCCACAGTTTATTGTGATCCACACAGTCAAAGGCTTGAGAGTTATATTTACTTAACTTTTAAATCCTACGCAAACTTAACTGAAGGTTACTGATAATCAGTTTCAACTCATTTTTCAGTTAACTGAGAAACATCTAGAAATTGTGTTTTATCCCAATATATGTAAATTACATTTTACAGAATCTAATTTTTGAATATTAAAGATGTATACTTGACATTGTAGAACATACTTTATTGATACACATTTAGATACAGATAATACACTTGATCTTCCCTGGTGGCTCAGAGGGTAAAGCATCTGCCTGCAATGTGGCAGACCCAGGTTCAATCCCTGAGTCAGGAAGATTCCCCTGGAGAAGGAAATCACAACCCACTATAGATAACACTTACTGAATTTGTATTAAGTACCTGGCAATATCAAGTACTACTCAAATCTTATTTGGCATATTAAGGAACTAATAGATATTATGTAAGTGAATTGACCAAATTCACAGGTCTAGTAAACGACTGAGCTAAGATATGGACCTGGCCATCTGAGCTGTTTAGTAGCCGTTTTCCTAGTCACTATTTGAATACTTGATCTGTAGCACATTCTCTTCTAGAATGTGAACTCTAAGTAAAAGATTCAGGAGATATGCAGGGAAAGATAGTTACTGCATTGATGCTGTAATTGAAAAAATAATTGGAGACCATTATTTAATTATGCACAATTACACTCATCTCACATGCTAGTAAAGTAATGCTCAAAATTCTCCAAGCCAGGCTTCAGCAATACGTGAACCATGAACTTCCAGACGTGCAAGCAGGTTTTACAAAAGGCAGAGGAACCAGAGATCAAATTGCCAACATCTGCTGGATCATCAAAAAAGCAAGACAGTTCCAGAAAAACATCTATTTCTGCTTTATTGACTATGCCAAAGCCTTTGACTATATGGATCACAGTAAATTATGGAAAATTCTTCAAGAGATGAGGATACCAGACTACCTGACCTGCCTCTTGAGAAACCTATATGCAGGTCAGGAAGCAACAGTTAGAACTGAACATGGAACAACAGAAATTGGACATGGTTCCAAATAGGAAAAGGAGTACATCAAGGCTGTATATTGTCACCCTGCTTATTTAACTTATATGCAGAATACATCATGAGAAACGCTGGGCTGGAAGAAGCACAAGCTGGAATCAAGATTGCTGGGAGAAATATCAGTAACCTCAGATATGCAGATGACACCACCCTTTTGGCAGAAAGTGAAGAGGAACTAAAAAGCCTCTTGATGAAAGTCAAAGAGGAGAGTGAACAAGTTGGTTTAAAGCTCAACATTCAGAAAACTAAGGTCATGGCATCTGGTCCCATCACTTCATGAGAAATAGATGGGGAAACAGTGGAAACAGTGTCAGACTTTATTTTGGGGGGCGGGGGGGCTCCAAAATCACTGCAGATTGTGATTGCAGCCATGGAATTAAAAGACCCTTACTCCTTGAAAGTAAAGTTATGACCAACCTAGATAGCATATCCAAAAGCAGAGACATTATTCTGCCAACAAAGGTCTGTCTAGTCAAGGCTATTGTTTTTCCAGTGGTCATATAAGGATGTTAGAGTTGGACTGTGAAGAAAGCTGAGCACTGAAGAATTGATGCTTTTGAACTGTGGTGTTGGAGAAGACTCTTGAGAGTCCCTTGGACTGCAAGGAGATCCAACCATTCCATTCAAAAGGAGATCAGTCCTGGGTGTTCATTGGAAGGACTGATGCTAAAGCTAAAACTTGAATACTTTGGCCACCTCATGTGAAGACTTGACTCATTGGAAAAGACTCTGAATGCCTAGATGAATTGGGGGCAGGAGGAGAATGGGATGGCAGAGGATGAGATGGCAGGATGGCATCACCGACTCGATGGACATGAGTTTGAGTTAACTCCAGGAGTTGGTGATGGACAGGGAGGCCTAGTGTGCTGCGATTCATGGGGGTGCAAAGAGTCGGACATGACTGAGCGACTGAACTGACTTAAATATTTGGCAAAGATGAACATCTTAATACTAAGCCACAGAAGTAGAGATGTCTCCTTACTCCTTTCTAGGCAGAGTTGACTAAATGCCAATTTTCTTCTGTAGTGAATACAGAATTCCTTCTGGAAATTTTAGATGCCAATTTAGTTTTCCTTCCCAGAGCTGGAATGAGTGACGGAGCAGGAAAAGACTAAGAGGTTGAGATACACAAAATATTCATTTCTTTGCACATGAGGTAAGTGGGTATTTGCCTTCTGCAAAATCCACTGTGAAGTCATATACAGATAGATAGACAGATAATAATAGATAATAGATAGATAGATATAACTATACCTCAATAAAATATGTTTATTAAAATGTTAGGGCATTTCCTAGAAATTTGTTACCTTTTCTTCTTTAGGATGCCAACATTATATTTGGGGAAATAAAGCTTGTTTGAAATTCTCAATCTAATTTTATTATTTTTCCATAAACTCAAAATTTTATGAGTTAAATCATAATGGATTGTTATTCCAGTAACTTCCCAATGCCCTTAAAAGAATAAATATTCAGATACTTAAAAAATGCTAATTCAAAATAATGATTTATTTTTTTCATAGATCCACTAGCAACTCTGGAAGCTCCGTTTGTTTCTCTTTTTTTATATTTGCAGTTGATAGAATCATAGTCTCTAAGCCCAGATGCCAGTGTGCCAGTGTACCACAACCAGTATAATTGTACACTGCATTTCCAAAAGCATCATCTTGTGATAGCACATTCATTTTATATTCATTCTCAAAACTAAAAACCCCAATTTTCACTGGTTAATTGGTCACTTATTTGAGTAAATAGAATCTTGTCCAAGTCAATACACATAAGATAT
Organism: Ovis canadensis; assembly: GCF_042477335.2. Lineage (NCBI taxonomy): Eukaryota > Metazoa > Chordata > Mammalia > Artiodactyla > Bovidae > Ovis > Ovis canadensis. The sequence goes on from NC_091250.1 coordinate 69,509,768, forward strand.
TTACTTTGTAATTTGATTTGGTTTTATTTGCAAGCTATGGCTATCAAGTGACTTGGATTTCAAAGTTGCAAATTGTATGATGTAGTATAATTATGGCTCATTTAATTATGGAACTTAATTGTTATAACGGAATACAAGCACACCTTGGAGATAGTGCAGGTTTGGTTCCAGACCACCACAGTAAAACAAATACTGCAATAAAATGAGTCACACAATTTTTTTGTTTACCCAGTGCATCTGAAAGTATTTTACATTATATTCAGAGAAGGAAATGGCAACCCACTCCAGTATTCCTGCCTAGAGTATCCTGTGGACAGAGGAGCCTGGTGAGCTGCTGTCCATAGGGTCGCACAGAGTCAGACACGACTGAAGTGACTTAGCATGCATGCAAGCACGCATTACATTATATTGCAGTCTGTTAATGTACAATAGCATTATGTTTAAAAAAACAATGTACATACCTTAGTTAGAAATATGTTATTGCTAAAAAATGCTAGCCATCATTCGCTGAGAGCCCTCAGCGAACTGAGATCTTTGTGCTGGCCTTGATATTAATAACTGCTGACTGATCAAGGTGGTGGTTGCTGAAGGCTGGGAGAGAGAAAGATGGGGAAATGATCAGTTGATGATGAAAGCACTTAAAATACTCCAGGAATTGTCAAAATATGAAACAGTGACAAATTCTGTTGCAATTTCTGCTGGAAAAAAAAAATGGTGTCTATAGACTTACTTGAAGCAGGATTGTCACAAACTTTCAATTCATAAAAAACAACAACAAAAGGTGTCAGCAAAGTGCAGTACAGCGGTCTGCAATATAATGAGGTATGCCTGCAAGTGAAGTGAAGTGAAGTTGTTCTGTGTTTCACAATGATTTTGTAGGTAACTCATCCTGCAGAAAAGGTAAAATCTACAGAAGAATTTAAGTAGATAATAAATGGATATCAATCTGACAAGTCAGTTTACTATTAACATTGGCATGAACTTTCATTTAGAGGAGGATTAGAACAGTAGATGTAAGGAAGTAACACCTTTGATCTCAACCTACTTCTCCGATTTTTTCAGTCACAGTAAGCAAGGTAAAGGACTTAAAACAGTTTGAGTTTGGTCAGCACAGAGGATTTAGTCTTTAGTGTAAGTTTCCCAGCTCTCTACTTAATTTATATTATTTCCTGTTAATGGACTTTCTTAACAGAAGTATGAGTAAGAAGGTTGCTTATAAACTTCTAGGTACACCTGTCAAATATCAGGAGCACAGGAGAAAAGTGACATGCCAGCAAAGCAATAGTCCATAAAGCTGATTACCTGGATAACTTTTGAAAGGAGGCCCTGACATGGACATGACACGTAAATTTCTAACACAGATATAACTTGAAGTGTGAATCTATGCATTATTACTACTACTGTTGTTCTGTGACAAGGAAACATTTTTATCAACAAAAGGCAAAAATTATGACGGAGCTGTTTCAAGAAAATATTTGACTTTGATGGAAAATATATGCATCACTCCCATTACCTCATCTCTCTTATACACAGTTTCTGATCTATTAGTGGTACCTATTGGATATCCCTCCAATTTAAACCTTAAATTTCCATCTGCACAGTTTCCATATACATAGTCTTTCATGGAAGCCAACAAAGCAGGAAAAATATAAATTGCTCCACCTAGAACCTTGACATCATTAAGCTTCTTATGCTTCAACCCATTACCCTTTTTATGTTAAATTTTGTTGGATATTGTTTTACATATAACAGAGAAGGAAATGGCAACCCACTCCACTATTCTTCCTTGGACATTCCCATGGACAGAGGAGACTGGCTGGTTACAGTCTATGGGGTCAAAAAGAGTCGGACACAACTGAGTGACTGAACAAATACCTCTAATGCATTTGGTTAAAATTCTCCCATGTCATTTTATTTTAGATCTCAGCTGTTTACTACTGTGTTTAACATCTTATATGGATTACTACCTTACAACACAAACATCCTAGTTCTTATTGACTTTCAATGAAATTTTACTACTGCTCTTCATCCCTTAGATTTCAGATTAAATGTCACTTTCTCATAAATATTAGCTAGAGTGTCTCCTCCATTATTTTCTAACAAAAAGCCCTCTTCTTTCAGTTACAGTAGTCACAATAATTTAGAATTGTAGACTTATTTGATTACCTATTTATTTTCTGAACTCCATAGTAGAGTCTGAATTTCAGGAAGACAGAGAATAAACCTACATAAACCTTGCTAGAAATCCTGTTATAGTAATCATGACTGCTGTCACACAAATATTCCCAGCTTTCTGCCCTCCATGCCACAGTAATATTGCATTTTCTGGCCTCTTTTTGTTTGTTGTGATCATATGTTTAATTATTACCAATGCCCAGTGTGCAGAAGTGATGTGGATCACTTCTGTGGCTAAGTGCTTAATGGTCAATATGTGATTCCATAGAGCACTTTCCCTCTAGCACCACAGTGGCTTCCACCTAAGATGAAGACTGATTTGTCAGCCTGATTTCCTGCAATATTGTAATGAGTCATCACCCTCTGGCTACTTTTGAAGGAAGCTCAGTGGGATTAGATACCAACCTAATGTTATTTTAACCCACTAGGATCATTTAGTTGTTTGATAACACAGCATAACATAGACTATCCTGGATGATGTACTGCCTGATACCACACTAAGTGCAGAGACTTGTATCTAAACTAAACTAGGTAATTTATGATGGAAAAAAAAAAGAGAATAATGCTGTTTATTTAACAGTGTATAGGTATTCTTGTATCTGTGATTATTAAATGAGAAATTTCTCACTTTTATTTTCAATATAGATACTTTAAAACCAAAGAGTACCTCCAAAATGCAAGGTGAGATTAACCAAAAAAAAAAAAAAAGGAAATATTCTGTGTTTACCAAAGGAGTCATCTTGTGGGACATTATTAGGATACAGTAATTCTTCATTGGCTAAAAAACTGGTGTGTTAGAAAAAAAAAAAATGTTTCCAGCACTTTTGTGTGTTATGCCTAATAAAACCTCTATGTCTCAGTGCAGAAAGATATTCTAGTTGGTTCAGTCTTCTAATGAATAAAAACCCACTAAAGAAATAGTATGAACTGGTTAGAGGGGAGATTGCATTAGCACTAGGCCCAAAACTAAGATATGGTCCCTTTATTCTAAATCAGGTATCTAGCAAGTTTCAGTAAAAAATATGTTCACCTGTGCCAACTGCACTTCTTATTCCTATCACCTGACAGGTTTGTAAAGTGCCTCTGTCAGCTGTCCTTCAGTTCAGTTCAGTTCAGTTCATTTCAGTCGTTCAGTCGTGTCCAACTCTTTGCGACCCCATGAATCACAGCACGCCAAGCCGTCCTGTCCATCAACCACTCCTGGAGTTCACTCAAACTCACGTCCATTGAGTCGGTGATGCCATCCAGCCATCTCATCCTCTGTCCTCCCCTTCTCCTCCTGCCCCCAATCCCTCCCAGCATCAGTCTTTTCCAATGAGTCAACTCTTCGCATGAGGTGGCCAAAGTACTGGAGTTTCAGCTTTAGCATCATTCCTTCCAAAGAACACCCAGGACTGATCTCCTTTAGAATGGACTGATTGGATCTCCTTGCAGCCCAAGGGACTCTCAAGAGTCTTCTCCAACACCACAGCTCAAAAAGCATCAAGTCTTCAGTGCTCAGCTTTCTTCACAGTCCAACTCTCACAACATACATGACCACTGAAAAAACCATAGCCTTGACTAGACGGACCTTTGTTGGCAAAGTAATGTTTGTAACATTTCAATATGCTATCTAGGTTGGTCAAAACTTTCCTTCCAAGAAGTAAGCGTCTTTTAATTCCATGGCTGCAATCACAATCTGCAGTGATTTTGGAGCCCAAAAATATAAAGTCTGACACTGTTTCCACTGTTTCCCCATCTATTTCCCATGAAGTGATGAGACCGGATGCCATGATCTTCGTTTTCTGAATGTTGAGCTTTAAGCCAACTTGTTCACTCTCCTCTTTCACTTTCATCAAGAGGCTTTTTAGTTCCTCTTCACTTTCTGCCATAAGGGTGGTGTCATCTGCATATCTGAGGTTATTGATATTTCTCCCAGCAGTCTTGATCCCAGCTTGTGCTTCTTCCAGCCCAGCATTTCTCATGATGTACTCCGTGTATAAATTAAATAAGTGGGTGACAATATACAGCCTTGACGTATTCCTTTTCCTTTTTGGAACCAGTCTGTTGTTCCATGTCCAGTTCTAACTGTTGCTTCCTGACCTGCATATAGGTTTCTCAAGAGGCAGGTCAGGTGGTCTGGTATTCCCATCTCTTTCAGAATCTTCAGGGCTCTAATTCTGTGATGATGCTGGAGGTTTGCCTCAGTTTTACCTACAGAACTCTTGTTATCCTACCCAGCTGTCTTCACACCTTTTCTCCTCATCTGCAGGTGAACACTTAACATTTGTAGTAAGTCAAAGCTATTTATTTTCTATCACTGACATTTTCAAATATATATCACATCTGATTTCTATGAAAAATTCTATATGAATTTCAAATTATTTACTTTATTCAAATAAATTACAAAGTGTTCTTTCCTACCTATTTGAATATTATCACTGAATATATGTTGTTTCATGCAGTTCCTTTTCAATTAGCATAAGTAAAATTAGATAGCCAGTAGAAATCTTCTGTATGATGCAGGAAGCTCAAATCCAGTGTTCTGTGACAACCTAGGGTGGGATACGGTGGGAGGTGAGAGGGAGGTTCAAGGAGGGAGGGATACACATATACCTATGGATGATTCATGTTGATATATGGCAGAAACCAATACAATATTGTAAACAATTATCCTCCAATTTTTTAAAAAATCATTGAACAAAAAATCATGAAAACAGATATTTTTAAGACTTCCCAAAATTATGTCTTCTTTCATATTTCTGGACTTTAGTCTGGCAACTCCGTCTTATCTTCTTTTCTTCTGTCCTTCCTTCTTCTTTTTTGTCTTGCCTTTCTTCTTTCACCATAAATTCAAGTCAAAATTCTTCTTTCTGCCATGTTGGCACAGGATTGGTGATAAGGAAAAGATTAGAGGGCATGACTTCAATTGGTTTTTACTTTTTTTTTCTTTTTAAGAATTCAGATTTAGTCCTTTTAAAAATGATGCGAATGTTCCTTCATCATCTTTATATTTTTATCAAACTTGTCCAAAGTTGAATCAGAGTTGCAGAAAGGTGTTTTCAGTCACTCTATATAATCAGACTCAAGTATGTGGAGGTCCTTCAGTGCTACCGTATACCACCACATGGTCAGTATTATAGACTCTACATTATGGTTTCTTATTATAAGTGAACACTTAACCACATACTGCTTTAAAATATATTTAAATTCAATGTTTTTGTTGTTGTTCAGTCACTCAGTCACGTCTGACTCTGTGATCCCATTAACTGCAACATGCCAGGCTTCCCTGTCCATTACCATCTCTGGGAGTTCACTCAAGGTTCTGTCCATTGAGTTGGTGATGCCATCCGACCATTTCGTTCTCTGACGTCCCCTTCTCCTCCTGCTTTCAATATTTCCCACCATCAGGTCTTTTCTAATGACTCAGTTCATCTCATCAGGTGGCCAAAGTATTGGAGCTTTAACTTCAGCATTAGTCTTTCCAATGAATATTCAGGACTGATTTCCTTTAGGATTGACTGGTTTGATCTCAGTGCAGTCCAAGGGACTCCCAAGAGTCTTTTCCAACACCATATTTCAAAAGCGTCAATTCTTTAGTGCTCAACCTTCTTTATGGTCCAACTCTCATATATATTGGGGCTTCCCTGGTGGCTCAGACAGTAAAGCGTCTGCCTGCAATGCAGGAGACCTGGGTTCGATTCCAGGTTGGGAAGATCCCCTGGAGAAGGAAATGGCAATCCACTCCAGCACTCTTGCCTGGAAAATCCCATGGATGGAGGAGCCTGATAGGCTACAGTCTAAGGGGTTGCAAAGAGTTGGACACGACTGAGCGACTTCACTTTCACTTTCTTTCTCATATCTGTAAATGACTACTGGAAAAACCATAGCTTTGACTATACATATCTTTGATGACAAAGTAATGTCTTTGCTTTTAATATACTGTCTAGGTTTGTCATAACTTTTTTTTCCAAGGAAAGATTTCACCACTATTATACCAAGATTTCACCACTATTACTGTGATGATATCCACTAACAGATTGGGGAAAACATTTTATTATGAAGAATCTAAAGAACTAAGGAAGTTATGATTAAGGGAAGAGATATAAAATTAATTCTATAGTCTTATTGCAGAAACAGATTTGCTAGGGTATAATTATTTTTAATTGTTCCACTGAAGTTATCATGTTAATGAAAGTCAAATTTTGTGATATCAATGCCACATTTTGAATCTCTCCCTTAATGCTCAATTTTAGTTTTGATAATGAATGCATTTGTTCATGACTAGAAAATTATGGGTTGGAGACAGACAGATGAATATAATGAGAAAATCTATTTTGCAATTATGATGGAAGGCAAAGGTGTCAAAGATTAAGAAAGACATCTGGGGAAAAAGTCACTGTGCTTAATTTAACTTATGTTATTAATAAATAATTATTCATGCCATGATTTTAGTCGCTGTATTTGAAAGTGTGACAAAGAACCAAATTGTTCAGTGTTACAAAGATATCACAAAGATAAAATATTTGAATTTTCAAAGATTATCAATATCAATTCAGTTCAGTTCAGTCACTCAGTCGTGTCTAACTCTTTGCGACCCCATGAATCGCAGCACGCCAGGCCTCCCTGTCCATCACCAACTCCCGGAGTTCACTCAGACTCACGTCCATCGAATCAATGATGCCGTCTAGCCAAATCATCCTCTGTCATCCCCTTCTCCTCCTGCCCCCAATTCCTCTAGGCATTCACAGTCTTTTCCAATGAGTCAACTCTTCGCATGAGGTGGCCAAAGTACTGGAGCTTCAGCTTTAGCATCATTCCCTCCAAAGAAATCCTAGGGCTGGTCTCCTTCAGAATGGACTGGTTGGATTTCCTTGCAGTGCAAGGGACTCTCAAGAGTCTTCTCCAACACCACAGTTCAGAAGCATCAATTCTTCAGTGCTCAGCTTTCTTCACAGTCCAACTCTCACATCCATACATGACCACTGGAAAAACGATAGCCTTGACTAGACGGACCTTTGTTGACAAAGTAACATCTCTGCTTTTCAATATGCTATCTAGGTTGGTCATAACTTTTCTTCCAAGAAGTAAGCATCTTTTAATTTCAATGCTGCAGTCACCATCTGCAGTGATTTTTGAACCCCCCAAAATAAAGTCTGACACTGTTTCCACTGTTTCCCCATCTATTTCCCATGAAGTGATGGGACCGGATGCCATGACCTTAGTTTTCTGAATGTTGAGCGTTAAGCCAACCTTTTCACTCCCCTTTTTCACTTTCATCAAGAGGCTTTTTAGTTCCTCTTCACTTTCTGTCATAAGGGTGGTGTCATCTGCATATCTGAGGTTACTGATATTTCTCCTGGCACTCTTGATTCTAGTTATGCTTCTTCTAGCCTGCGTTTCTCATGATGTACTCTGCATATAAGTTAAATAAGCAGGGTGACAGTATACAGCCTTGACATACTCCTTTTCCTATTTGGAACCAGTCCGTTGTTCCATGTACTTTCAACTGAAAATAAAACACAATTTATTATCTAAAATATCCAAAAGTGTTGTTACAAAAACTGTTCAATACATCAGCTATCCAGGCGATTGGTTATTAAAACTGACATTGTCTATTGAAAACAGTCCTTTCATTCTTATACCCATTGGTTAAATATATGTGTCAATACTAATCTTTAATGAATTGTAGCATTTGGCAGTTACTCTAAAAATTTTCATATGAATCAATAAAAGCTTACCCTATTAATTTTAGATTTATATTATAATAATATTAGCATATAAATTTTAAAACAAACTTTTGTTTTATTACTCTTTAATATGAGGCCAGCTTTAAGGGACATTTTCTGAGAAGTTATGATCACATACACAATAAAATAATATTTAACATATAATTATGGATTCAAATGTTAGAATAATTCTTTAGAAAAAAACAGAAGTGTTAGACATTATATTAGAATAGTATGTGAGTGTTATTATGTTTGCAATATAAAAACAAAGTTACAGAGTATAGGAAAAGCAAAATAGAGAAGTATAAAGAATTATAGGAGTGCTAGCTCCTCATACATCATCTAAAATTGTTGGAATATTGAACAGATATTTCAAGACTTTACTTAAAGGTAAAAGATAACCGGAAGCACTAAAATAATAACTGTCAAAAACTGAAAGAGAAGAAAGGGGAAGGAATGGAGAATTGAAATGAATCCTCATCTGTCATGTCAAACATGGTTGCCTCTATTACTATAAACTATAATGCAAAAAAACAAGGTGTTGATTTAAGAAAAATTAAAAATATAAGGCCAGGTTTTGTTTTAAATGCTAAACCAGTTTTAATATGTTAATTTGTTTTAAAATACTATTTTTCTAACTTGCTAAAAATATTTCATAAATCATTAGCCAATTTAGATGAATGCTCCCAGAAGTCATTTTTAGGTTACTGCTGGTGAAACTCCCTTTCACAATACAAGCTCAGTAGCAACACAGTAGTTTCCACTTATCCATGGGGAATATATCCCAAAACGTCCAATGGATTCCTGAAATCATGGACAGAACCAAATCCTATATATACTATAAATTTTCTTACATATGCACACCTATGATAAAGTTTAATTTATAGTCACAGTAAGAGAATATGTAAATTGCCAGTATCATTATTCTTGCACTTCGGGACCATTATTAAGTAAAATAAGGGTACTGCAATACTTTGACAATCTGAGAATCATACCTACTGACTAATGTTTGGGGAGTGTATGGTGATACACTTGACAAAGGGGTGATTCTTGCCCTGGGAGGAAGGACAGAGCAGGAGGGTGCAAGATCCCATTATACTACTCAGACCAGCATGTGCATTAAAACCTAAACGTTGTTTATCTTTGGAAATTTTCATTTTTTAATTTTGGACCATGGTTCACTGCAGGAAATTGAAACTGTGGAAAACAAAACCGTGGTTAAGTGGGGACTACTATATATTACTGTATACAATTTTATCTCGCAGTAGGATCTGGCTATACTTTCTTATCTACTTGACTATGATAAAATATAATATTGGGGCATTCACATGGTGCTAGTGTAAAGAACTCACACGACAATGCAGGAAACATAAGAGACATGGGTTTGATCCCTGGGTTGGGAAGATCTGTTGGAGAATCCACTCCAATATTCTTTCTTGGAGAATATCATGGAAAGGGGAACCTGATAGGCTACAGTCCATAGATTTGCACAAAAGCAGACAGGACTGAAGCAACTGAGCACACACACACACACACACACACACAATATAATATTAGAATAATATTCTTAGCAAAACCCATGTGTCTTTTCATTATTTATAATACTGAACAATTACATTTTACCTTCTCTTTTCTATAATGTTAGTATTAACTCTTACTGGAAAAGCAGAGTACTGTAATAACTGACTCACTCACCTCTACAGAAAGAAATCAAAACAAATTCAAACTAACACCACCACAACCCAACACAATTTGATCAGGAATATATCTAGATTATATCAATGAAATGCAAGACTCTGAAGATAAACTCATCTTCTTTTTCTCCTTTCTGTATTTTACTAACTTTTTAAAAGATAGTTTTATTAATGGTACTGCCCTTATTCTTAGGACACATGCAGGGAAGATAAGAGAAATATGATGTACTAGGTTCAATGATATCTCACCCCAGCAGAGAAAATTACAATTGTCAGTTATGATAGAGGCAGGCAGCTGGTCCTGGACTTAATAATATAACCCTACAAGAAAGAAGCCTAAGGCAAAGCTTGTAGTTGGAAAGTAAAAACAAAAGGAATACATTGAAAAATTCACTTTATTTGTTCCTGTGATCAGTCATCAAAATGTTTTTGTCAAGATTGGTGGCACTATTAGTGTTCAATGGCACCTATGAGAACTATCACAATAGGAAGTGAACCTGGCCTTGATCTCCTTGTTTCCAAGTATATGCAAATACATGGATTTTCAGAAATCTCTAGGAATGAGAGCTGCTTATCAGGTTGCTCTCAGGTGAGTCATTTGACTTTTCTTTTTTAATTTAGCCCCCATGGATATGAAATGAAAGTAAAAATTGAAGACACAAAATAAAAGCCTGAAACATGACTTATTTCAGTTAATTTCTCATTTTATTTCAATAGATACCAGTAAATTAAAGCTTTTTCAATTTCCCCCACTAGTCCTACTGAATCTCTGAATGTTGGAATTTAAGCATAGAGAGAGTTCTTTAAAGCATAAATTCAGATATATACATTGACCTCAAATAATATTCTTCTTAATATTTACATTTATTTACTTTTAAAATAGTATTGAAGAATAAACAGGTTGGCATTCATCTTCCATCTACACATAGAGAAATTCCAGTGCTAATTATGGGATCTAGACATGACATCTTCATTCTTTCAACCTCAACTTCATCTTCTTTAAAATGGGAGGCTTCAACAAGATGATTCTTAAAGCATCTTCTTAATATAAGATATGAAATTATTTGAGCAAATTTTTTAGTGTAAAAAGGACTAAGATAACTATGTGCTCTGAGTGTTTGGAATCATTCTTATTTTATGCACACACTCACTTAACTTCCATTCCATTTTTCACATCTTATTGCTGCTAATAGTCAAAGTGTTTAGAGTGTTTTCTGTGTTCCAATTATTGTTCTGAAAACATCACATGGCTTATTTTGTCATTCTTACAATAGCTCTGAGGGAGATATTGTTACTGTTATGACCCTGTTACAGATGAAGGAGAGAAAGTTCAACTAGCTCAAGGTCACAGAACTCATAAGTGGGAAAAGAGATAGTTAATAAATTCACTCTAAAAGACATGTCATTGCTCTCATAATGCTGTTTCCTGCCAAGGAAGACTAAAAAAAAGCAAGCACCAAGTCTTGTGCATACCCATGGCCATTACAGAAGTTCATTCCATTAGAGATTCTGTCTATAAAATGTAACAGAAAGTAGCACATTAAAAGATTAGGTTCAAAGGGTCAGAGGAAAATAGAAATATAAGATTTTGTCTTAAAACAAAAAAGAATTTCCAAGAATAGTGGACAACAATGTCGAATGATACAGTTTTTGAATAGGACTTAAGATTCCAAAGGTCTGATAATTAGAAATTGTTGGTGGCTTTTGAGGGAGAAGGTTCACTAGTGTAACTGATAAGAAAGGAGATTTAAGTTAGTTGATTAGCATATAAAAAGGGGAGGAAGAACTTTCATAGAGAAAAATTATGTTTATTTACTTTGCCAACAAAGGTCCCTCTGGTCAAAGCTATGGTTTTTCCAGTAGTCATGTATGGATGTGAGAGTTGGACTATAAAGAAAGCTGAGTACAGAAGAATTAATGCTTTTGAAATGTGGTATTGGTGAAGACTCTTGAGAGTCCCTTGGACAACAAGGAGATCAAACCAGTCAATCCTAAAGGAAATCAGTCCTGAATATTTACTAGAAGGACTGATGCTGAAGCTCCAATACTTTAGCCACCTGAAATGAAGAACTGACTCATTGGAAAAGACCCTGGTGCTGGGAAAGATTGAAGGAGGCAGGAGGAGGAAGGCGATGACAGAGGATGAGATGGTTGGACGGCATCACCAACTTGATGGACACGAGTTTGAGCAACCTCTGGGTGTTGATGATGAACAGGGAAACCTGGCATGCTGCAGTCCATAGGGTCACAAAGAGTTGGACACAACTGCATGACTAAATTGTGAAAGTGAAGTCGCTCAGTGTGTCTGACTCTTTGTGACCCCATGGACTGTAGCCTACCAGGCTCCTCCCTCCATGGGATTCTCCAGGCAAGAGTACTGGAGTGGGTTGCCATTTCCTTCTCCAACGGATCTTCCCGACCCAGGGATCGAACCCTGGTCTCCTGCATTCCAGGCAGACACTTTAACCTCTGAGCCACCAGGGAAGTTGAACTGATGCTTATTTCAGATATTCATACAGAAAAGGGAAAGAAAGAAGTGATATTTATTAGGGCTATTTGTAAAGGATATGGCTTGTTTCTTTAATGGACATAATCGAAAATAAAGTAACTAATCTGGCAGAAAATTTTAAGGCAGATCTTTGAAGAAGTACAAAGGAAAGGTCTTTGGAGGGGAAAACAGTCAGTTCCCCTCTACCACCACTCAGATTCAGCACAATAGGGATAAAGAGAAAGGAGGATGAGAGATCGTAAAGCTTTTGAGTTCACACTCAAATGCTTCTATTTCCTTGGGAAAGTCAACTAGGTCAGCTGCTGTTGATGAACTTTAGTCAATTTGTACATCTCATTGTCTAGTGCAGACATGGGAAATATTTTCCTCAGGTCTTTTCCTTCAGACCTCATGTAATTAAAATTCCCATTTTTGTATTAGAATTGATGTTAGGAAGCAAAACACTTAAGTATAAATTTATAACACTGAATAAGTTATGTTTTATTTATTTATGAAAATCAGAGAAGTGACAAAGTTGAGATCAGAGTATTGAAATGGTGAAAAAAATGTTAGATATATTCTCAGAAAGATATTCGAGGCTTTCAGGGCTGGATAGAATTTAGTATTTAATAATCACTTAATTAACAGCTATGGATATAGCAGTTCTGAAAATCTATGGGAAATAGGGATATAAAGATAGAAAACATTAATACTTGCTCATTGAAATGCTACAATGTAAAAGTTACTTTGACAGAATCTTGAAGTTACAAAAATAATAAAACCATGACTTTTTAAACCCTCAAATGAATAATAATTTGTATCCATTTATTTATTCATAATTTATACTGGAGCAAATCAAACTACTGATAATGCTATTAAAATTAATACATAATTTTAATATAAAAGATTTTTTTTATTCAATTTAGATCACAGGGATAGAGTTCATGTAAAGTTTGAATTAGTCAAAAAATATGTTACAGGACATTTTCACCAAAATTTAAGTATAATACAAAAGTCAGAGGAAAGCACAAGTAGGTGATTGGTCTTCTACAATTTGAAGGTTGTTCTTCAGTCTATTACCTGAAAGATGCAATCTCAGACCTTGTGGGAGAGGTTGAATTTGGATATTTAGAATGAGGAGAAGTGTTTTAGTTGAATGAAATATTGTGAACAAAGTTATAATTGGGGGAAATTATTTAGGCTCACAAAGTTGATTTTATACACTTTAATTATGCTGGAGGACAGGGTATGAGAAACCAACTTGATGCCAGATTGAAAGATGTGTTAAGGTGTTTGGATATTTTATATTACAAGTTTTAATCAAATTTTGAGCAGTGTGTTAGCATTAGAAGTGTGCCTCAAGTGTTACTCACTTTGTTTTCTCTTGTCTCCTTTGACCTACCTCTCTCCCAAAGTTAAACTAACTTAAATTAACATTTTAACAATAAATACTTTTATCTCTTGCAGTATTTACCCATGATATTTTTATTACCCGTTTCCCTATGGGATACTACCACTGAATTTTAAGCTGCTCAAAGGTAGAGACTAAGTTTTACTTATCTCTGATTTCCAAGTACATAGTATAGTGCTGAGCATATTTCAGAGTTCAGTATATTAATTAAATTATTAATGAAAATTTATTTATACATAAGATAGATATTAAATCCAATAGAAGTATGAAAGAATTGGAGTGAGTAGTGTAGATGATAATTTGTCAATCTAAGAAAAAATTGCAACATTTTATTTAAACCAACTTTGAGGATATAACCCAGGAAGAGCCTCTCGGAAAGTGCTGAAAACTGTTCCACTTGTTAGAAGTGAAGATACAGTTTATGAAAAATTTTTGAGACAGAGGGCTGAATAGCAAATGTATTACTCACAGTTTGTGTAATACAGATTTAAGCTCCATTTTGGTGGGTCCTGTGACTCCTTACAAGATCAAGAAGGAATATTATCTTTCAAGGAGTTGCCTTGTTGATCCTGGGAGAATGTTGCTTTTTATGGTTGAATATGTTTTCCTGCCAATGGGAGGATGCAAATACATAATGCAGAGTTGGGGGAGAGAAGAGGCTAAAGGGCAGAAAATTTTTATGCTAAATTTTTCTTGTCTTGAAATAAAATATAAATTTTATTTCACAGTAGAAAATGTCATTTGCCTGTAGGAAGGTAACTTTTATTGTTCTCTAGTTTACAACATACCTCTAAGGTACAAATTTATTGTTAGCTTTTTCCTCTGTCTACAACCAAGCAAGAAAAAGCTATGTTCTTCAGTCTACTACTCTATAGTTCTACTTTATTATTATTTGGATATTCTTCCTACTTTTATAGGGCTAGGATGCCAGCTTCCAGGAGAGCTCTGAGGTAACTATTCCTTATGATCAAGATGGCCTTCATATTTCCCTCAGCTTGACTAAATGTTAGATGGCCTTCTTCCTGCCTCTATGTCCTAAACTACTTCCCACTCCAATCCTTCAGGTATCCAGATAGCCTAACCACAGAGGTCTCTCTCTTTCCTTCCCTTAGAGCATTTACTTTAGAAAATTTAGTGTGTCTACTTCATTGTCACTTCTTCTCTGCCCCTTTGAAGTGTGGTTTTTTTAAGAGTCTCTTCCCAGCTTTACAACGTAGAACTATCTTTCTCAGGGGCATGGGAGGCATCCCTGTGAAATGTAATAATCAAGGAAGATACTGACTCAAACTCCCCATTGCTGTGAGAGGTCAGGGGCCTAACTTCAGTGATGTTTTTTTCAAAGTTTTCAAGTTACCTCCTGTCATAAGAAAAGGTAGAAGTTTACTTTCTCTTTGGGTATGTCCAGTTAGCAAATCAGGTGTCCTACAATCCCTCAAATGCCAGGTCTTCAAAATTCTCTCACTCTCTGTCTCAACAGAGCTGAGTTCAGACTATGCATGGGTCTCTCCTACTGTAAACACCTTGAATAATATTTCTTCTCTGTTTAACTTTGGTACAGTTTTTTGCTATGACATTTACCTCAAAAATACCTGGAATAAGTGAGCTAGTATTGAAGCTTTGGGACCAAACTTATCACTTCTCCCTTGACTCCTCATTTATACTGTCATCTTTTCATACTTTCCCTTATCTTGAATTGGTAAAACACTATATTATCTTTGAGAATGGATTGGAAGTAGGAAAATCAAACCTTTTTGCTGGTATTTATTCTATATGGATATGACAGTGCAAGAAAAAAGGGCTTCCTCAAGTAACTCAGCAAACCTCTAATGTGTTTGAATTTACAGCCTTGTGGGTGATACAATATTCCTTTGAACTCTTTTTGCCTAGTTTCTCAGTAGAATTTCTATTAATAGCTCTGGAAACAAAAATTACATGTTAGAGGACAGAGATTGGCTATCCTTAAAACTTGGTCTATTATATATCATTTTATTTAGCCACAACTATAATGAATCCCAGAGAAGGGCCTGGCAACCCATTTCAGTATTCTTGCCTAGAGAAGGTTATGGAGAGAGAAGCCTGGAGAGCTACAGTCCATAGGGTTGCAAAGACTCTAGCATTACTGAAGTGACCTAACATGCACACATCCATAATGAATCCCAAATTTCTTCATAATTCAACAGTTAATTAAGGAAGATCTGCCTTAGAGTTATGAGAGTGAAATAAAAATGCAAAAGATATTTTAGAAATCAAAATAAATTATTTTTCAAAATATACAATTTAAGTAAACAAGATAAGGACTACATTTTCCTTCTCTAAAGAACATAGTAGAATTGTGGAGACAGGATAAAAAAAAATTAAAAGTCTAATGGTTGATCTACATGATTTGAAATAACAGGTGGTAAATATCCATTCATAACACAAACATTTTTCTGTATATAAATGATGGAGGTCATACAATTCAAATCAGAAGTTAGACAATTCATTTAAACTGGGGTGGATTGCATAAGATCATAGAAAAATATTGAATTTATTTTTGTTTAGGACAAAGAACAAGAATTAGATCAAGTATTTCCAAGTTAAAGTATATTACGAACAAAGCTGAAGAGGGAAAGGGAAATAGTGAACAGAATATTTTGATTGCAGCAAGCCTGCCATAGTGAAAATCAACAACCAAAGTACAGCAGGAGAATTCTGAAGAAAGAAAGGAATCAGCAACCAAATTCAGAGTTAGATAAGCTGAAGAAGGTGAAGATAAAGTTCTTTGGATACCACAGCAAGTAACGACTTCCTGCAGAATTTTAGGGAGTAAATTATGATTCTTATTCTCCAAATTGTTTTATTCAGAGTGTATTGTTTTTGTTCAGTCACCCAGCTGTGAGCCACTCTTTGTGATCCTGCAGCACTTCATGCCTCTCTGTCCCTCCCTATCTCCTGAAGTTTGCCCAAGTTCATATCAATTGCGTTGGTGATGCCAACAAGCCATCTCATCCTCTGATGCCCTCTTCACATTCTGCACTCAATCTTTCCCAGCATCAGGATCTTTTCCAATGAGTCAGCTGTTCACATCAGATGAGCAAAATACTGGAGCTCCAGCTTCAGCATCAGCCCTTCTAATGAGTATTCAGGGTGGATTTCCCTTAAGTTTGAATTGTTTGATCTCTTTGCTGTTCAAGAGACTCTCAGGAGTCTTATCCAGAACCACAGTTTGAAGGCATTGATTCTTTTTTGTTCTTCCTTCTTTATAGTCTAGCTCTCACAGCTGCATATGGCCGCTGGAAAGACCCTAGCTTTGACTATACAGCCTTTGTTGGCAGAGTAATGTCTCTGCTTTTCAACACACTGTCTAGCTTTGTTATAGCTTTCCTGCCAAGAAGCAATTGTCTTCTGATTTCATGTCTGCAGTCACCATCCACAGTGCTTTTAGAGCCCTAGAAGAAGAAATCTATCACTTCTTCCATCTTTTACCTTTCTTTTTGCCATGAAGTAACTGGGCTTCCCTGGTAGCTCAGCTAGTACAGAATCTGCCTGCAGTGTGAGAGTCCTGGGTTCAACCACTGGGTGGGGAGTATTCCCTGTAAAAATAGCTACCACTCCAGTATTCTGGCCTGGAGAATTCCATGGATTGTATAGTCCATGGAGTCACAAAGAGTTAGACACGACTGAGTGACTTTCAGCTGCTTTCATCAAAGGGACTAGATGCCATGGTCTTAGTTTTTTTTTTTTTTTTTTTTAATATTTAGTTTTAAGCTAGCTCTTCACACTCATCAAGAGGCTCTTCCCTTTCTGCCATTAGAGTGGCATCATTCACATATCTGAGTTTGTTGATGTTTTTCCTGCCAATCTTGATTCTAGCTTAGAACTCATTCAGCCTAGCATTTCTCATGATGTGCTCAGCATATAGGTTAAATGAACAGAGTATTAAAGCATACCTCCAGGTAATTTAAAAACATAAAATGTTATGATATATTCATGACAGTATAATTCTGCTTAAACTCTAGATCTCGTAATTTTAATTTTTATGTATTTTATGGGTTTCTGGTATTTTTATCTAAGGAAAAACTGGAATTTGTGCCAAAAGTCAATTCCTATAAGGAATGGAATAACTTTATGAAAAACGGTTTATTGAGCAGATATGACAAAACTGTCCCTTTCTTCTTTTGCCCCATTTGCAAGAAACTCTAAAGGCTTTCTGAGCTTTTGCATCAGATTTCTAAGAGATGCCTAGGATTGTTGGAGGTTATGGTGGAGCCATAAGGATAATATTCTGTGGATGTTCGTATTATCCTAGTCTTAACTTCAGACTTGAGAGCTTGTTAAATAAAAATTGCCTGGTTTTTCTGTATAACTTTGTGTGAATAGGCAAAATTTATTCTAACAGCCATGACCTCAGGATGGCAATTATTATTTTAATTATATTTCAAAGTATCAAACTTCTAAATATATTATTAAAAATGAGGATTCTTCATGACTGATTTCTGAAGATTTTCTTCATCAATGTCAGAAAATATATGAGGTCTGAGACTTGACTTTTGAAGAATCAGGGATTGTTGCTATCTAAATCAGGTTATGACCCAGGACAGCCACCACTAGAGAACACTCCCATGGTAACATTATAAGACCCAGTGCTACAATGATCTGGGAAGGGCAAATAACCATGGGTACTACTATTTGGATCAGAGAAGCACCAATTAATTTGTCTGTTCTCTGATCCACTAGAAGATCTCAGCTGGAAACCAAACAAAGCCAGCTTTTAAAAAATCTAACATTTGAGGTATTTTCTGTGTTCTTTCAAGTACACTATATTTTAGACTCTAGAAGTAAGGGTCATAACTCTTGTATCTCTCTCTCTTCATAGAATTAGAGTTTGTCAAAGGTGTTAAAAATAAAATGAGTGTGAAAGCTCTATGAGGGTTATGAGAAGGTTGAGGAAAAAGTAAAGAAAAGCTAAAGTAAGATCTTCAGATAAGAATAATAACAACAAAATGATGATGATGAAGATAAAACTTTCTTTTCATCTTCTTTGCCTCTAAATAGTCCTCTTGAGAATCAAATTTGTATGTAACTTAAATTTTAATGACTTATAAAAATTAATCTTCCAATTTTGAATAAAGCAATGATGGAATTGATTTAAGAATTTATTTTGGATATCAACAAAAATCCCAACAATCTCTCCATTTGCTAAAACCCTATGAAATATTGTACTAATTATATGACCTTTACTCATTCTTTTAGAAATGTGCATAAACTTTAATACACATTGACAGTTATATCTGAGAGCACTTCCCAGAAATTATATTATTGCCCTAATCTTGGATATAATTTTGTGGGTTTTTTTCTGAATACCAAGTTTTCATCTTTTCAAGTCTAAGCATCTCCAGAATTCTTACTCAATAAAAATTTTCTAGCAATGCCATATGTTCATATTTTTTCTCTTTCTTGATTCTTTTTTGAGGGCCAGAGTGTTTTCAAGCATTGAGTGTGCATGTGTATGTGAGTGAAATGTATCTCTGTGTTTAGCCCCCGTAGAAATATGTTTTTAAAAGTAAGTAAAGATACTTTCTCTCCTTGCCTTGATGGGATGAATGGTACCAGATTTGTATTCCCTTTATCAGCTAGGAAACTGAACAGCACATATAAACAAGTGCTTTCGGATAGACAATGGGTAAAAGACATTGCACAATAGTGATTCTTGGGAGTTGGGCAAAGTTCTACAACATCACTGGCTTTCTGTCAGGAGGCATTTCAATACTGTAGCACAGAGAGCGAAAACTTAGAGAGAAGGAAAATGAGTAACACTGATCTTACTAAGTTGGGGAAACAGAAAATAAAGTTAAAGGAGGCTGAAGGGGCTAATGGAAAAGAAAAAGAAGTAAAGCAGAGAATGAAGTCAAAAAATCTGAATGGAATAGCTTTATTTTTTTTGTTTTTTGTTTTGTTTTGTTTTGTTTTGTTTTGTTTTGTTGTTGTTGTTGTTGAAAACTAGGTTGTAAATTGAGAGGGAGAATCTCCATAAGGCCAGTCAATGAAAACTAAGAAAAGTTATATACTGAGCAATGTCCCAAATTCACACAGTATGGGGTAGGCATTTGAATTCCAACTAAGCAAACTCAGAAAAATGTGTTAAATACCAAGAGAATTCAGCAAACTCTGTAGAAAGATTATAATCTCATAGTTAGGTTCAAATTTGTCTTAGAGGAAGAGCTATAGCCGTTCTATAACAAACCCCCAAAATAAGGCTTTGAAACCCTGGGGTTAATCCACAAGTAACTGGCTGTCTAAACAAGTCAGTGCATTTTGAAGGAAGAAAATACATACAGACATTTAACAGCATAACATTCACCAAGTCTAGCACACAATGCTTCATATAAATATATTTAGAAAATCTGTAATATTTAGTAATTAAACAACATATTTTGAATAACTCATTTATAATAAAAATGTTGTGGCAAATAAATAATATAAGGGGCCTTAATTAGCTTGATCAAAAGCTACAGAAACCTATGACTAATATCATACATGATTGAATGACAACATTTTCCCTCTAAAACTTGAAACAAGACAAGTATATTTCCTCTCACAACTTCAAGTCAACATTGAATGCCCTAAACATGTTGGAGAAGACTCTTGAGAGTCCCTTGGACTGAAAGGAAATCCAACCAGTCCATTCTGAAGACCAGCCCTAGGATTTCTTTGGAGGGAATGATGCTGAAGCTGAAACTCCAGTACTTTGGCCACCTCATGCGAAGAGTTGACTCATTGGAAAAGACTGATGCTGGGAGGGATTGGGGGCAGGATGAGAAGGGGATGACAGAGGATGAGATGGCTGGATGACATCACTGACTCAATGGACGTGAGTCTGAGTGAACTCTGGGAGTTGGTGATGGACAGGGAGGCCTGGCGTGCTGCAATTCATGGGGTTGCAAAGAGTTGGACACGACTGAGTGACTGAACTGAACATGTGCAATAAGGCAAGAGAAAAGTACAAGGCCAAAAGCTTCAGGTTGTATTGCCTTCAGACTCTGAGATGGAGGCAAGCAGGTAGGGATATCATTTAGAAACATCTTTGTAATCAGTATCTGTGGTAGGGATGTTAAATAAACAATACTGGGTAGAGGAAGAAGTCATGCTGGGATACAAAATCAACAATGCCTCAAGTAACCAAACCATATATGTGGAATTAGAATGCTACTTTATACATGGGACAAAGTGGCCAAAGTTTTCTATGCTCCAAGAAGGGATTGATAGCTTCCCTGATAAATCAGTTGTGCTTCCCTGATAGCTCAGTTGGTAAAGAATCTGCCTGCAATGCAGGAAATCCAGTTGGAATTCTGGGTCAGGGAAGATCCCCTGGAGAAGGGAAAGGTTATGCACTCCAGTAATCTTGGGATTCTCTAGTGGCTCAGCTGGTAAAGAATCTGCCTGCAATGTGGAAACCTGGGTTTGGTCCCTGGGTTGGGAAGATTCCCTGGAGAAGGGAAAGGCTACCCACTCCAGCATTCCAGCCTGGAGAATTCCACGGACTATATAATCCATGCGGTTGCAAAGAGTAGGACATGACTGAACAACTTTCACTTCACTCTAGGAAGGGATTGTTTTTGGGCAAATTGGCTGCCTTCAACTGAGGTACTCTCTGAAAGAGTGATAACCTCACACTGACTACCAGAAGCATTCATTCCCAGCATGTAGATAAGTCCTTCACTGAAGTATGAGATGGTAGCTATACACACTATCCACAGTAATTAAGTATACACAATATCCAATATAATCTATTAAAATTATTACAACTCAGAAAAATGAATTTACTAATTCAGGGGATACATGATTTATATAGTAATAAGGTGTGTTTCTTTACATGATCAATGAACAGTTAGAAATGAAAATTAAAAATATAATTTATAATACCATCCAAATTAGGGGATAATTAAGTATTAATTTAGTGAAGTATGTATATGTAAGACTTCTACCCTAGAACTATACATCTGTGTTGGGAGAAATTAAAGAACTATTACTTCCCTGATAGCTCAGTTGGTAAGGAATCCACCTGCAACACAGGAAACCCCGGTTTGATTCCTGGGTTGGGAATATCCTCTGGTGAAGGGAATGGCCACCAACTACAGTATTCTGGCCTGGAGAATTCCATGGGGTCCTGTATACTCCATGGGGTCACAAAGAGTTGAACACTAAAGAGCGACTTTCACTTTCACTAAATAGAGAAACATGTCATGTACACATATTGGGATTCAGGGAAGGGGTGTCAGCTGTCCCCTAAATGATCTGTGAATTCAGTACAGGATAATAAATACCAGAAGATTTTATTTCATAGAATTTGAAAAAATGATTGTGAGTCTAAATTGCAATGTAAATATTAAAAAAATAATTGAAATAATTCTAAGGAAGAAAAGCAAATTTGAGAGATTACTGCCTGATTTAAAGATTTAGCTTAAAGTTACAGGGTTTCCCAGGTAGCTCAGTGGGTAAAAAATCCATCTACAGTGCCGGAGATGTGGGTTCCATCCCTGGAGAAGAGCATAGAAACCCACTCCAGTATTCATGCCTGAGAATATCATCGACAGAGGAGCCTGGTGTGCTACAGTTCATAGGGTCACATAGAGCCAGACAAGGCTGAATCGACTAAGCACTCACACACAGAAAAGAGACAATCTAATCTTGGCATAAGAAGAGATGTAGAGATAAGTAGCATACAATAAAAAGCTCAAAATAGATTTCTATTAGGTAGCTGGTTTTGACAAACGTGCCAACATAATAAAATGGAGAAATAATATTAATAGTTGCTTCTGCAAGTGGTTCTGGATATAGGTATGAGAAAAATGAATTTAAATGTTTATCTCAAAAAATTTAAATTGCTATGAATTTTAATACTAACACAAGCCCTAAAAGTATCAAATTTCTACATGAAGACATAAGAACAAAATTTTTTATCATAAGTTTGGCAAGCATTTCCAGTTCAGTTCAGTTCAGCCGCTCAGTCGTGTCCGACTCTTTGTGACCCCAGGGAATGCAGCATGCCAGGCTTCCCTGTCCATCACTAACTCCCAGAGCATGCTCAAACTCATGTCTGTTGAGTTGCTGATACATCGAACCTTCTCATCCTCTATTGTGCCCTTCAGTTCCCGCCTTCAATCTTTTCCAGCATCAGTGTCCTTTCAAATGAGTCAGTCTTCACATCAGGTGGTCAAAGTTTTGGAGTTTCAGCTTCAGCATCAGTCCTTCAAATGAATACTCAGGACTGATTTCCTTTAAGATTGACTGGTTGAATCTCATTGCTGACCAAGGGACTCTCAAGAGTCTTCTCTAAGAGCACAGTTCAAAAGCAACAGTTTTTCAGCGCTCTGCTTTCTTTATAGTCCAACTCTCACATCCATACATGATTACTGGAAGAACCATAGTTTTGACTGGATGGACCTTTCTTGACAAAGTAATGTCTCTGCTTTTTAATATACTGTCTAAGTTGGTCATAACTTTTCTTCCAGGGAGCAAGTATCTTTTAATTTTGTGGCTACAGTCACCATCTGCAGTGATTTTGGAGCCCAAAAGAAAATACAAGTCTGTCACTGTTTTCATTATTTCACCATCTATTTGCCATGAAGTGATGGGACCAGATGCCATGATCTTAGTTTTCTGAATGTTGAATTTTAAGCCAACTTTTTCACTCTCTTCTTTCACTTTCATCAAGAGGATCTTTAGTTCTTCTTTGCTTTCTGCCATAAGCATGGTGTCATCTGCATATCTGAGGTTATTGATATTTTCCCTGACAATCTTCATTCCTCCTTGTGCTTTATCCAGTCCAGCATTTCTCATGATGTAATCTCTTATGGCAGAAAGTGAAGAGGAACTAAAAAGCCTCTTGATGAAAGTGAAAGAGGAGAGTGAGAAAATTGGCTTAAAGCTCTACATTCAGAAAACTAAGATCATGGCATCTGGTCCCATCACTTCATGGGAAATAGATGGAGAAACAGTGAAAACAGTGGCAGACTTCATTTATTGAGCTCCAAAAGCACTGCAGATGGTGATTGCAGCCATGAAATTAAAAGATATTTGCTTCTTGGAAGAAAACTTATGACCAACCTAGATATAAAAAAGCAGAGACATGACTTTGTCAACAAAGGTCCATCTAGTCAAGGCTATGGTTTTTTCATTAGTCATGTATGGATGTGAGAGTTGGACTGTGAAGAAAGCTGAGCGCTGAAGAATTGATGCTTTTGAACTATGGTGTTGGAGAAGACTCTTGAGAGCCCCCTGGACTGCAAGGAGATCCAACCAGTCCATTCTAAAGGAGATCAGTCCTGAGTGTTCTTTGGAAGGAATGATGCTAAAGCTGAAACTCCAGTACTTTGGCCACCTCATGTGAAGAGTTGACTCATTGGAAAAGACCATGATGCTGGGAGGGATTGGGGGTGGGAGGAGAAGGGAACAACAGAGGATGAGATGGCTGGATGGCATCACCGACTCGATGGACATGAGTTTGAGTGAACTCCAAGAGTTGGTGATGGACAGGGAGGCCTGGCGTGCTGCGATTCACGGGGTCGCAAAGAGTCGGACATGACTGAGGGACTGAACTGAACTGAATCTGCATATAAGTTAAGTAAGGAGGGTGACAATATACAGCCTTGATGTACTTCTTTCCTGATTTGAAACCAGTCTGTTAT
This sequence comes from Ovis canadensis, assembly GCF_042477335.2. Taxonomy (NCBI): domain Eukaryota; kingdom Metazoa; phylum Chordata; class Mammalia; order Artiodactyla; family Bovidae; genus Ovis; species Ovis canadensis. Next base: position 69,533,911 of record NC_091250.1, read on the forward strand.
TCCAGTCTGTTATTCTAGTTCTAACTGTTGCTTCTTGATCTGCATACAGATTTCTCAGGAGGCAGATCAACTGGTCTGGTACTCCCATTTCTTGAAGAATTTTCCAGTTTGTTGTGATCCACACAGTCAAAGGATTTGTCATAGCCAATAAAGCAGAAGTAGATGTTTTTCTGGAACTCTCTTGCTTTTTCGATGGTCCAACAGTCGTTGGCAATTTGATCTCTGATTCCTCTGCCTTTTCTAAATCCAGCTTGAATATCTGGAAGTTCATGGTTCATGTACTGCTGAAGCCTGGCTTGGAGAATTTTGAAGATTTCTTTGCTAGTGTGTGAGATTAGTGCAATTGTACAGTAGTTTAATCCCTTGAATCTATTTTTCAATTCCACTATATAATCATAAGGAATTTGATTTAGGTCATACTTGAATGGTCTAATGTTTTCCCTGTTTTCTTCAACTTGTCTGAATTTGTCAATAAGGAGTTCATGATCTGAGCCACAGTCATCTTCTGGTCTTGTTTTTGCTGACTGTATAGAACGTCTCTATCTTTGGCTGCAAAGAATATAATCAATCTGATTTCAGTTTTGACCATCTGGTGATGTCCATATGTAGAGTCTTCTTTTGTGTTGTTGGAAGAGGGTGTTTGCTGTGACCAATGCTTTCTCTTCGCAAAATTCTATTAGACTTTGCCCTGCTTCATTCTATACTCCAAGGCTAAATTTGCCTGTTACTGCAGGTGTCTCTTGACTTCCTACTTTTGCATTCCAGTCCACTATTATGAAAAGGACATCTTTTTTGGGTGTTAGTTCTAGTGGTCTTGTAGGTCTTTATAGACCCATTCAGCTTCAGCATTTTTAGCATTACTGGTTGGGGCATAGATTTGGATTACTCTGATATTGAATGGTTTGCCTTTGAAATGAACAGAGATCATTCTGTTGTTTTTGAGATTGCACCCAAGACTCTGCATTTTGGACTCTTTTGTTGACTACAATGGCTACGCCATTTCTTCAAAGGGATTCTTGACCGCAGTAGTAGATATAATGGTCATCTGAATTAAATTCACCCATTCCAGTCCATTTTGCTTGCTGATTCCTAAAATGTCCATGTTTAGTCTTACCATCTCCTGTTTGATCACTTCCAATTTGCCTTGATTCATGGACCTAACATTCCAGGTTCCTATGCAATATTGCTCTTTACAGCATCAGACTACTTCCACCACTAGTCACATCCACAACTTTGCTTTGGCTTTATCTCGTCATTCTTTCTGCAGTTACTTCTCCACTGATCTCCTGTAGCATACTGGGCATCTACCAACCTGGGTAGATCATCTTTCAATGTGCTATCTCTTTGTCTTTTCATACTGTTCATGGGGTTCTCAAGGCAAGAATATTGAAGAGGTTTGCCATTCCCTTCTCCAGTGGACCACATTTTGCCGGAATTCTCCACTGTGACCTGTTTGTCTTGGGTGACCCTACACAGCATGGCCCATAGTTTCATTGAGTTAGATAAGGCCATGTGATCAGATTGGTTAGTTTTCTGTAGTTGTGGTTTTCATTCTGTCTGCCCTCTGATGGAGAAGGATAAGAGGCTTATGGAATCTTCCTGATGGGAGAGACTGACTGAGGGGGAAACTAGGTCTTGTTCTGATGGGCAAGGCCTTGTTCAGTAAATCTTTAATCCAATTTTCTGTTGATGGGCAGGGCTGTGTTCCCTCCCTGTTATTTGACTGCGGCCAAACTATGGTGGAGGTAATGAAGATAATGGTGGCCTCCTTCAAAAGGTCCCGTGCAGGCACTGCTGCACTCAATGCCCCCAACCCTGCAGCAGGCCACTGCTCACTCATGCCTCCACCAGAGGCTCCTGGACACTCATGGCCAAGCATTTCTTAGTGCACAAAAAATAAAATCCTAAGATAAAATCTTGATATACTGGATGTCAACTCAATTTGAAAACTTCTGCTCTGTGAAAATATTGTTAAGAAATAAAAAGACAAGACACAAACAGGGAAAAATTATTTACAACCTAAGTATCTGACACAATGTTTGTGTCCAAAGTATATAACAAAACCTTATAGTTTAATAATAAATCACATTTTTAAAAAATGTCATCTACTTGAAAAGATACTTAATAATAAAATATTTACAAATGACCAATTAGCACATTAAAGGATGCTTGACAATATATCATCAGGAAAATACATATGAAAACTATGGTGAGATACTAGTACACATCAAGAAGGTTGAAGTAAATATCTAAATTGAGAGTAAGCATCTAGATATATTTAGAGCACTTGTACAAAGTAATTTCATATCTGTTGAATCTAATGCTGATGTAACAAAATAGAGCCTATATTGTAGAGATTTTTCACTTAAAGAGTAATTTATTTTTATTCTAATTCAGTATGTATTAATTTTGAGAAGCTGACAAATTTTTAATGGCCCTATACCACAGATATTTTGAGAAGCATTGGTCTAACTAATTAAAATTCAAAGTATTTGGCTCATGGCAGTATACAAGCAAGATGACCACATGGAAATAACCAGAAAGCTAAAGCAATGTATGCTGTGGATATATCTTTAATGTTTCTCAATTCCTTTTGGAATGCCCATGAAGACAGCAAAAATAATTGCTTTGACTATCATGTTTCCCCCATATGTTATTACAATGTATGCATACCATGAGAGGTGAAAAGATTACAGAAAATGTGTATGTCTAATTCCCTGGGAAAGGAAGTTTAAAAACAGAAAATATGGCTAACCTTTGCATTGATCCAAATATGGAGACCAAATTTCATGCTGATTCTCCAGATGGCCAGTACTTTCCAAAGCCTGACATACAGTGTTTTTTTTTTCCCTTATAAAATGCTAAGTTAGTACATCAGTTGCTTAGCTTTAAATTAACATATCTTCTTTATGTGCCGTGATGATCAGACCTTCAATAACTGAAGAAAGAGCAATAAATAAACCAAAATAATGCATTGATTGTGAAGTCTAAGGTTTTTAGCCAAAGAGAGTTGTGAATTGAGAATGTGCAAGCTTATTTCCTTCCAATATAAAGCTGAAAAAGTCCATTTGCTGGGCTTTAATTTCAATTATTAGATATTTTTAAATGAATGGGACAGCATCAATTTTACACACACACACACACACACACACACACACATGCACACACAAATTGTTGGATGCTCTGCTAGCATATGTTCAACTAAATGAAGTATTGTGATAAATGTTATTTGTATGTATTTTTTCTTTCAATTGCATGTAGACTAAATTAACATGGAAAACTAAGGAGAAATGAAGAAATATTGTATCTCCAACTAGTTTTATTAAGTGATAAACAACCAGTAGAAGAAATGGAGTCTAATAATTATTTAGAATAAGTAACTGCATATGAGGATTTAACGTTTAAATGATCCTTTGCCAAAAACTCTAGCATAGAAGGATGTGAAAGACACTATATTGTTTCCGTGTCTAGTAAAGATCCATCAGGCTTAGAAGGATATGTCTGTAGAGCACTTCGGTAACTTTCTAAATATAGACAACTTAAACCTCAAAAAACTTTCTTGAACCTTGCTTTGTTAATAGTTTCTATGTAATCCAGAAAAGAAATCAATATATACAATTTGCTTTCGAAAACCTTTGTGATTATCCCCCAATCCTCTCTTCCACAAAAGAAATTAAACTCTGATTTAGTGTAGTAGTAAAAGTTTTCTAGAGCCATGGCTGCTGCTGCTGCTGCTAAGTCGCTTCAGTCGTGTCCGACTCTGTGCAACCCCATAGACGGCAGCCCACCACGGCGGCCCACCAGGCTCCCCCGTCCCTGGGATTCTCCAGGCAAGAACACTGGAGTGGGTTGCCATTTCCTTCTCCAATGCATGAAAATGAAAAGTGAAAGTGAAGTCGCTCGGTCGTGTCCGACCCTCAGCGACCCCATGGACTGCAGCCTACCAGGCTCCTCCATCCATGGGATTTTCCAGGCAAGAGTACTGGAGCCATGGCAGCTAGCTTTAAAATAGATTTGTTCTTTTTCTATGACAGTCAGTGACTTACTTCTCGTAAAAGCAACAAATAGAAAATCTAATCATTTCCCCAAATGTTTAACTGAAAATTCATAGTCATAAAGTGGTAAAATGTTTGCACAAAAGTAAATCTTCTGGAAAGATGCAAACTAGTGTATATGGATAAGTATGTAATTTTTCTGCATTAGTTATTATTTTGCCATGGGAGTTGTTATTTGGCCATTACAGTATTGTATGAACTTTTTGAATAATTTCATATTATAAAACACTGTAATTGATTTTGCTTAATTATAGAATTATCTGTTTTCTTTCACAAAGACACTGGATAACACTGAAGTTATTAAATTGTATCAGTAACTCAAATACCTTTGTTTGTTTATAGATAATACTTCACTCTGGGAAATTTTAGTGTAATTATTAATCATCAGTCATCCATTCTTCCTCTGTGTCTGTTGTCCTATTCTCTTTCACAGAAATAATCATAGTACTTGCTACACAAAATTGTTAAGAGAATTAAATGAGCTTTAAAAAAAAAATGCCTGGAACCTAGTAAGCTGCATAAATGTTCTCTGGTATTATTATCATTCAAGCTGTGAACAAAATACCTTTGATTATCTTCCTATTTACTTTCTACCTTATAATTTTGCCTTTCTTTTCTTATTTCAGTAAACCTTGATTTCATGCTCTAATGCTCTGAACCATGTACCTTTTGGGTTTTTGTTTATTTTACAATTTGAAATAATTATTGATTCTTTGAAAAATGACAATCATAAATTGATTATATCTTAGCATGAAAGTGAAAAAAGTGAAGTCACTCAGTTGTGACATTATTTGGGGGAAAGTAATTATATTTCCTAAAACAAAAAGCTACTTTTCCAGATTTATTGAGCAATAGCTGACAGATATAATTGCATATATTCAAAGTGCGAGGAGTTGACTTATTGGAAAAGACCCTGATGCTGGGAGGGATTGGGGGCAGAAGGAGAAGGTGACCACAGAGGATGAGATGGCTGGATGGCATCAGTGACTCGATGGACATGAGTTTAGGTGAACTCCGGGAGTTGGCGATGAACAGGGAGGCCTGGCGTGCTGTGATTCCTGGGGTCACAAGTTGGACACGACTGAGCAACTGAACTGAACTGAAGTGAACTGAAATTGTACAATATGATGATTTATTATACATAAACATTGTAGCTCCTTTAAATCTGGTTTCCTGCTTTAGTCTCAGTCTGGCTTGCTCTTCTGTTTTTGCTCCTCTGTTTCTAATATCCCCAGAGTTCTTGATTAAGAACCTCCTCATGTTTATGTTCAGAAACTCACTTTCCAGATCAGTTACATATTGAATACAAGCTATGTAGACCTGCAAGAAAATTTCAATTATTTACCTATTTCCTAAAAGTGAAGTTGCTCCTTTGTGTCTGACTCTTTGCAACCCCATGGACTGGAGCCTACCAAGCTCCTCCATCCATGGAATTTTCCAGGCAAGAGTACCGGAGTGAGTTTCCATTTCCTTCTCCAAAGGGATATCCCCACCCAGGGGTCAAACCCAGGTCTCTTTCATTGCAGGCAGAAACGTTACCATCTGAGCCAACTGGGAATCAGAGATATACAAATAACAAAATACATCACACATACACACGGTTATATTTCTGACCTGATTTAACATTTAATTATTGAGTGAGTATCAAATCCTGAAAGATGATGTTGTGAAAGTGCTACACTCCCAGCAACTTTGGAAAACCCAGAAGTGGCCACAGGACTGAAAAAGATCGGTTTTCATTCCAGTCCCTAAGAAAGGCAATGTCAACGAATGCTCAAACTACCACACAATTGCACTCATCTCACACACTAGTAAAGTAATGCTCAAAATTCTCCAAGCCAGGCTTCAGCAATATGTGAACCATGAACTTCCAGATGTTCAAGCTGGTTTTAGAAAAGGCAGGGGAACCAGAGATCAAATTGTCAATATCCACTGGATCATGGAAAAAGCAAGAGAGTTCCAGAAAAACATCTATTTCTGCTTTATTGACTATGCCAAAGCCTTTGACTGTGTGGATCACAATAAACTGTGGACAATTAAAGAGATGGGAGTACCAGATCCCTGACCTGCCTCTTGAAAAACCTATATGCAGGTCAGGAAGCAACAGTTAGAACTGGACATGGAATAACAGACTGGTTCCAAATAAGAAAAGGAGTATGTCAAGGCTGTATATTGTCACCCTGCTTATTTAACTTATATGTAGAGTATATCATGAGAAACACTGGGCTGGAAGAAGCACAAGCTGGAATCAAGATTGCTGGAAGAAATATCAATAACCTCAGATATGCAGATGACACCACCCTTATGGTAAAAATTGAAGAGGAACTAAAAAGCCTCTTGATGAAAGTGAAAGAGGAGAGTGAACAAGTAGGCTTAAAGCTCAACATTCAGAAAACTGAGATCATGGCATCTGGTCCCATGACTTCATGGGAAATAGATAGGGAAACAGTGGAAACAGTGTCAGACTTTATTTGTTGGGGCTCCAAAATCACTGCAGATGGTGACTACAGCCATGAAATTAAAAGATGCTTACTCCTTGGAAGGAAAGTTATGACCAACCTAGACGGCATATTAAAAAGCAGAGACATTACTTTGAAGACTAAGGTCTGTCTAGTCAAGCCTATGGTTTTTCCAGTGGTCATGTATGGATGTGAGAGTTGGACTGTGAAGAAAGCTGAGCACCAAAGAATTGATGCTTTTGAATTGTGGTGTTGGAAAAGAATCTTGAGAGTCCCTTGGACTGCAAGGAGATCCAACCAGTCCATCCTAAAAGAGATCAGTCCTGGGTGTTCTTTGGAAGGAGTGATGCTAAAGCTGAAACTCCAGTAGTTTGGCACCTCATGCACAGAGTTGACTCATTGGAAAAGACTTTGATGCTGGGAGGGATTGGGGGCAGGAGGAGAAGGGGACCACAGAAAATGAGATGGCTGGATGGCATCACTGACTTGATGGACATGAGTCTGAGTGAACTCTGGGAGTTGGTGATGGACAGGGTCGCAAAGAGTCGGACACTACTGAACGACTGAACTGAACTGAACTGAACTGATCATGTTCTCAAATCATGTGTTGGTAGAGAAAGAGATGAGAAAGCTTGAGGCAGAGAACTGATTGGAATATGTGAAGATGGTCAGCAATTTTCCATATCATTGGAATAATTTAGGCCCTTTTGAAGTATAGCTCAGTCACCCTGAATTCTGCCAGACCTTTCTTGGCCTGTGTCAGGGGGACTTCCTTGGCCTCAGTGTTCTTGTGTGGTTTGACCTTATATCAGTTGACTGAGAAGAACTAGGGAATGATTCATGTGTTAAAGTGGACACTGGAGAAGGATCATTTAGGTCATTACACTTTCAGAGTCTGTGCCTTGTCTAGTGTCCTGCTCCTGTGGCCTGTGGCAGTCAAGAGTACACAGTGGCCGGCAGCCTCCCTGGCATCCTCTTGGATGACATTCAGTGAGGTTCAGCCCATGAATAGCTTTCCCTGCCCACACAGAGGATGCATTTCCAGCAAATATGGCCAACCAGCACCATGATGGCTTCTGTGGCATCTAGTGAGTCAAACATGTGCCCTCGCCAACACAGTTAGGATCTCTGCCCTGGGATGGGTGCTTCTTTCTTGGGTGCACTATCTCAGCCCCCGTGTTGTAGCTGATCTTCCTATATGCTTTAGAGTCCCTTGAATTACCTCCTAAATGGCAACCCACTCCAATGTTCTTGCCTGGAGAATCCCAGGGACAGAGGACCCTGTTGGGTTGCCGTCTATGGGGTCGCACAGAGTCGGACGCGACTGATGTGACTTAGCAGCAGCAGTAGCAGCAGCAGTCAATCTCTTGTTACTCCTGTCCTGACTGCAGTTAAATATTGCTTATATTAAAGTTTTCTTGTTCAAATTTCCGTGTGACTTCCACCTCATGATTGTACTGACTGATGGAAGACACCGTAAAGTATTGTCAAGAAAAATTGTGAAAGACTCTGATATAGGCAAAAAAGATTACTTGGTATCTAGTGCACCCTTCTGGGTTACCTGTGCCTTTCATTTGCTTTGAATATTTTTACACTTATCAAGCTATAGAAAATTGATAGTAGTAGAAATGATTCTTGTTCATAGGAATGCAAATTAAATTTGTCCAGTGTAGATACGGTTTCTCCCTCCCCTAAAAGAGCTTTATATATATATATAGAAATATATATATATACACATGTGTGTATATATATATTTATACATATGTGTGCATATATATTTATATATATTATATATAAACATTTATATTATATATAACATATATAGTTGATATCATATTGAGTATATGTGTGTGTATATATGTGTATATATGTATGCACACATATATGTATGCACATATGCATACAAATGTATGTGTATATATGTATATGTGTACATGTGTGTATGCATATGTATGTGCATACATATATGTATACATATATGTATGTGTATCTATATATACACACATGCGCATATATATATATAAACATATTTATTTCAGCATCCCTAATTGCCTACCATATGTGGCAGTTCTTTGTGTTCTATTTTTAAAATGTTGTAATATCATCTGGTTCCCCCCTTAATTAATAAGCTAAGTATAATTTTTAGTATCTAAAAAATATGTTGGTTAAAGAATAACACCTACCACATGAAATATCTGTGAAAATTAAATGAAGATTTGGGTGAGATAAACATACATTCACAGTCTCTTCCATCATCAACACCCCCCCACCAAAATGGTATGTTTATTATAATTCATGAACCTTCATTGACATAACGTTATCACTCCAATCTATAACCACATGAGGGTTCATTCTCAGTGTCATATACTCTGAGTTTGGATAAATTTATAATGATGTATATCTACCATTATAGCATCATGAGGAATAGTTTCAGTACCCTAAGCATTTTCTGGGTTTCTCCTGTTCGTCTTTCCATCCTGCTTAACCCCAACTACCACTAATCATATTGTTTCTATAGCTTTTGCCTTTTCCAGAATACCACCTACTTGGAATATTAGAATATGTAGCATTTTCAGATTTATTTCACTTGGTAACATGTGTTCAGGTTTCCTCCTTGTCTTTTTATGACTTGAAAGCTAATATTTTTAATGTTGAAAAATATTGTAGAAATTGAAAAGCTGATCCTATGATTTATATAAATAGGCAGATAACTTAAAACAGCCAATTTTGAAGATTAATTTGAAGTTCTTACACTATCTGAATTTAGTAATCAGTCAACATTCAGTGAATACTACAGTATAGCATTGGCTTAAAGATAACCAAAAACATAAATGGAGCAGAGTATAAGTCAATATATATATACATATATAGACAATTGATTTTCAAGAAAGATTCAAAGACAATCTGATTGAAAATGGCTAGATTAAATGAGTAGTACTGGAACTATTGGAAATCCATATACAGACCAAAACCCGAACAAAACAGTAAGAAGAAAATAAACTTTAACTCACATCTTGAATTGCATTCAAATATTAACCCCTAAAATAATCCTTACCTGTTTTTCAGCATATTCATTAATAATCTTTCTTTAAAAAATTTTTGATTTCTATTAGACTATTAAGGGAAGCAACGGAGACATTTCAGTTTGAAGGATTTTTCAATATCCCGTATTAATTTTAGGGCTTTGTACCCATGCCTTATGGCTGAGATGCATAAATTTAGTAAATGCACAGCAGGGACTGAGAATCTATACCAAGGTATTATGTAGGAACTTATTTTGGAAGGCACATACCAGTCAACTGAGTTCCCTTTAATAGTTTTTAACATAATTTTTCACTTTTACTTATTCTAAAGTAGTTTATTATTTTACTAAATTGCTAGTTGATCATAGTTGAAAGTATTAATTCCAGATATTATATAGGATGAAAATCAATTTTATATAGGCTGGGTCTTTTTAACATGAGAAGAAACCCTCTTAGATAAGGCCTTTAGTATTTATGGTCCCTCAAAGGACAATTCCTGCCCACTGAAGTAAATGATAGTTCTTCCCTTCTGTGAGAGCAAGGAAAGTGAAATTTCCTTTGAGATTTCTTGTTTATTCACTTTAGATTGATTGCTTTACATCAATTTCCCTGTGAAAATAACATTGTCTCCTAAAGGGAAACAGCTATAGAAGTCCACTAAACATTACCTCACGCAGGAGAATTTGACTGTCTTCTGGAGTTGCTTAGCAAAGACATGTACAGAGAGATTTTCTATTATCCTAAGCAGTGCTATTCATTTTATTTTAGTACTTTTCTCAGTGCTATAGATCTTATTTTTATTCTTGGTTGGACCTGGTCCCTGGACCTATTATTTTATGGCACACTACTTCTATCTTGACCTTAATCACCTTTGTATACAAACCTAGAACCTTGCATGGTATCTGAAATATACTTGATACTCACTAAATATAGAATAATTTTTTTTTCAATGCCAAGTCTGGAAGGAGTCTAATGGAAAAGCCACTTTTCTCTACTGATGATGGACAGTAATTTCCTTAGGTCAATTTGGCAAAATATATCAGTAATTCAAAATATTTGCATCTTTTATCTACTAATTTATCTTTTAGAACCATAACCAAAGGGAACAATCAGAACGGTGCAAAGATGCACACATAAATAACTTTAATATAGCAATGTTTATAATAAACATGAAAGTGAAAGTGAATTCACTCAGTTGTGTCCAACTCTTTGTCACCCCATGAACTGTAGCCTACCAGGCTCCTCTGTCCATGGGATTTTCCAGGCAAGAATAGTGGAGTGGGTTGTCATTTCCTCCTCCAAAATAAACATGCAAATACCAATATGATCTCTGTGGTATATTATAGAAGAAAATGGGTAAGTGAATTACGGCAAATCTATGAAATGGAAGCATGGGCTTCTATTGAAAAGATGTTAATAGTTTGTTTTGTTTTGTTTTTAATTTGAAAGTGTCCTCTCACCTATTGTTTTCAGTTTTGAGCTTGCATTATTTTTATATCTGTATTGTATGAATTCCTCAGTTATGGTAGAAATAGCATAGGTGATGAGGACACGAGTGAAAATTAGACTTGTTTTCAAATCACTACTGAAGAACTTTCAGTTCAGTTCAGTTGCTCTGTTGTGCCCAACTCTTTGTGACCCCATGGACTTCAGCACTCCAGGCTTCCCTGTTCATCACCAACTCCCAGAGCTTACTCAAACTCATGTCCACTGAGTCGGTGATGCCATCCAACAATCTCATCATCTGTCATCCCCTTCTCCTCTTGCCTTCAATCTTTCCCAGCATCAGGATCTTTTCAAATGAGTCAGCTCTTTGTATGAGGTGGCCAAATTATTGGAGTTTCAGCTTCAGCATCAGTCCTTCCAATGAATATTCAGGTCTCCTTTAGAATGGACTGGTTGGATCTCCTTGAAGTCCAAGGGACTCTGAAGAGTCTTCTCCAACACCACAGTTCAAAAGCATCAATTCTTAAGTGCTCAGCTTTCTTTATAGTCCAACTCTCACATCCATACATGACTCCTGGGGAAACCATAGCTTTGACTAGAGGGACCTTCTTTAGCAAACTAATGTCTCTGCTTCTTAATATGCTATCTAGGTGGGTCATAACTTTTCTTCTAAGGATTAAGTGTCTTTTAATGTCATGGCTGCAGTCACCATCTGCAGTGATTTTGGAGCCCCCCAAAAATAAAGTCTGTCACTGTTTCCATTGTTTCCCCATCTTGCCATGAAATGACGGGACCAGATGCCATGATCTTAGTTTTCTGAATGTTGAGTTTTAAGCTAACTTTTTCACTCTCCTCTTTCACTTTCATCAAAAAGCTTTTTAGTCCTTCTTTGCTTTCTGCCATAAATGTGGCATCATCTGTGCTGAAGAACTTACTTAGCATCTTTGCAGGTTGGGAAAATTTCTGAGTGTCAATTTCCTTATTTCAAAAATGATGGGCATATTTACCTTGGAAAACTTTTAGTAAATGCAATGAGATAATTTGTAAAAGGGTCTAAATAAACAGAGCATATTCATAGCATGAACTCAATTAATATATGTATTATTATTATTATATTGTCTGTGGTGAAAAGTGTAATCCTTGTATTAAAAGTTGTTAAGAATCTCAAAATCTCTTTGAAGGGCATTTAACAGAGAACATAATGCCTGCAGCCTCCAGCTTGTGTCTGATGACTTTGGACTATCTTGACAGAGTCCAAAGTACATTGTATTTACATAATTTCTTTGACCTTATCTGCAAGCTCCATAAGAAATAGTTAACATTCTAGAACTTAGACAAATATGGACAGGGATATTCTGGCAAACAAAGATAAAATCTTGGTATAAGTTGAGGGAGTACAGATAAAGCAGAAAACTAAGCTAAAAGATATGGGCCATATAGGTTATATTTTTTAAAACTTTTTCCATTGATATCTATATTTTGTGAAAAAAGTCTACAGATGATAATTATATAAGAAAAAATTTGCTTGGATATAAGTGGATGCATATAAAATCTTGCATTTGGGGACTTTTATGAACCAAAGTTTATCCCTTTAAAATTAACCTGTGAAAGCTCTAACCCCTAGTATAATGGCACTTGAGGAACAGTCTTTGTGACATAATTTGGTTTTGATAAGGTTATGAGGGTAAAGCCCTCAAAATGGGATTAGCACCTTGTAGGAAGGGGAAGTGACACTAATATTCTCACTTTGTCATGTAAGGACTCATCTAGAAGGTGGCCATCTGCAAGCCAGGAAAAGAACTCTCACCAGGACCCAACTGTGCTGGCATCTTGATCTTGGACTTCCTAGGTCCCAGAACTGGGGGAAATAAATTTCTGTTTAAAATCTGTGTTTTAAAGAAACTTCTGAAAAACAAATATCTTTGGAAAAATAAACCCTAAATAATCTTCAAAATGAGTGTGCTTAAAAAAAATGTTAGTTTCCTTTCTGTAAAATTCGCTTGCCAGTGATGGAATCCATGGCACATTACCCCTAAATCTGGCAACATTGCGCATTGCATATTTTAATCTGAAGGAGTTTGAAAAAATGGCAGAAGCAGGAAGATCAATCAGACATCCCCCATTATCAACATCCCAGCCCTCTCCACTCTCCTTCTCTGAAATGGGTCATAAAACCGAACTCAGAAGAAAGGGGCATCATCCTTGTCTCCAAAAATTAAAGGATGCTGAGAACCCAATCAAACTTCCTGAGTTTCCCTTAGTTTACTCATAAACTCATGCTCTTTGAATTTCTTATAATTTCTACATGACTATCCAATTACTTAAAAATACTCAAGCTTAACTTTTTTTTTTTTTTAGATAATTTCCCTATGAAGTCTACCATGTTACATGAAACTTTAATTTGTACAATTTCCACCTATTAGCTCTGTCAGTTTAATTTTCTGACCCAGTCAAGGAGTCCAAGAGGGTTAAGGACAACTTATTCCTTCTGTACACCAGTTATTTAAGAGGAAATAGATCTCTGCAAAGTAGGTTTTACTCCAAGACAAAGTAGGCCACTTTGTTTTTTGAAATTTCAAGCATTTGAAATGCTCTTTCTTTGTGACTTTTTCTGCTTTTATTTCCTCTTGAAATCAAATGTATCTTTAAACATCTTGTTTAACTCCTCAAATTTTCTTTAACAAATGCTGCATTTCTTTAGCTTTAGGGGTTCCTTGACCTATTAAAATGCAAATGAGTTTTAAAAAGTTAATGTTATGAGTCAAGGATTCGTTAATTGAGAATGTTATTTCTTTATTTCTTCAGTAAACTTTCACTAAACCCTTATTCTCACCCAGGCAGTGCTCTAGAAATTAGGGACAAGGTCTGAACAAAGACCCAAATGCCAAAGACTCAAATGCCAATCTTTTGGAGTTTATACTGTTTGAGTAGCTAACAGTCCTAGAGAAGCTTCAGCTGAATAGTTAAAACATCTATAAGAACCTGAAAATGAGAGAAACAGACATTTAGGATATATAAATCATTAAATGTTCAAAACTAGCTTCACTTATTTGAAAATTTTCAGAGCTGGTGCTGCTTGGTGCATTATGTCTTAGTATCTTCTCTCCTAATGTTTTTCTTCCCGTCTCTCTGGAAATTGAAGGGTTGGAAAACTCCCACATTTAAAATGTATAGAATACGTTTTTGTAAAACAATGAGTCTCAGCACAATGCCAAAAGCTATATTCCAGAGACACATTCTGAAAGGGAGACACATTCTCCCTTTAAAGGTAAACATCTCTGATTTATCCTTCATGATTTTACATGAGAAGGCCACTTTATCTGTAGTTCCTAATATCTAATAGAGGATCTGCTCACCAGAAGAAAGAAGACAATTAAGGTCAGCAGGACCCAATTCACTCACCTTCCTCATGTCTATTTATGGAAAAGTTGTGCTTTTTAGTTTAGATTTTCAGAGGCTCCTGAAAACCTTTTTTGTTGTGCAGGTAAGCATCTTTCAGAAAAACATAACTTCCCGTGAGATGTTTGCAAATATCACATCTGTTGTAGAACACACAGAAAACAGAATGTGTGCTCTAATTAGAGAGGAAAATTGAAATGTATCATTGGATCACGAAGAGTGACTGATGCAAATATTTGGAGGAAAATAACTCTCTCTGATTTGAAATTATGCTTTCTACACAATTGGTATACCCATAATAAGTAAATCAAATCATGACTTTACTCCCCCATGACTGAAAATTAACAATGAGTAAATGGCAAGACATTAGAACTGTACTTTTCCATAAGCAGAAGTATAAATGTTAATCTGAATCTCTTGAGTTTGCAAAATTTGGCTGGAAATACTGTTAAAACATACTTTCTCAAGAGAATATTCTTTGCTTCCAGCCTCCAAAAAAACTGCAAATACAACAGCAACAGCTTTTCATTGCAGCATTTTGGAGCCATCCCCACCCAGCAGGAAGTGGGATATATGCAAAGGTCTGCAAAAAAAAAAAAAAAAAGATACTGCTGTTTTAAAATAAAGTTCAAGAAACTTTGGTTTAACTTATTTTAAAGGTCGCATCAGGATTAGCTTAAATTTCAGGTCAAGAGGCAGCTTACTTCCTATTTGATCTGCAGCAATTGAAGCATACCTAATAGAAGTACTATTT
Organism: Ovis canadensis; assembly: GCF_042477335.2. Lineage (NCBI taxonomy): Eukaryota > Metazoa > Chordata > Mammalia > Artiodactyla > Bovidae > Ovis > Ovis canadensis. The sequence continues at coordinate 69,549,047 of NC_091250.1, forward strand.
TAAACACAAAGGTTAAACACTGTTGCATTTTGACAAAGGTTAAATGCCTATTTACTGAAGTTAATGACTTAATAGCATTTTGAATACCATTCTTTATATAAAGGTTAATCTCATATTTTTGACTTCATGTTTTCTTTCTTAAGAGGAAATACTCATTAGAACCCAAATAATTATCTAATTGTTAATTTGTTTTGATCTTATTTATAGTTCTTCAAGCAGAGTATTATATGTTTTGATTGCAAATGATTTTGTTTAAGTATTCAAGAAGAAAAATGCTTAAAGCAAGAAATAAGGTTATCATAGAATTACTGCTTTCAAAGAGTCAAAAGGAAAGGGATGGACATTTTAGAAAGATATCTTGTGCAAAGATGATAATCTATGGTAGGACCATACACTAGGCAAGTATTTACTGGTCATGATATCAATCAATTTCAACTTTTTGTAAAAGCAAATAGTTAATTTCTATTTGTTGTAAAAACAATTTACTGGGCTCAATAGAAAAAATCAGATAATCCTACTGTTGACGGAAAAATAATGCACAATGTGAGAGTTGTGAGTTAAGTTTTGTTTGGGGCAAAAAGGACTATGGCCTGGGAGACAGCATTTCAGATAGCACTGAGAAACTGCTTTGAAGTCAGAGGGGAAGGTCAGTGTTATATATGATTTTAGTGAAGGGGGAGATATGTGTACTCAGGCACACATTTTGACAGAGGCCTGCTGCTAGTCGTGGGGCAGATGTCACCATTAATGATTCTAATGCTTTTCTGAATATGAGAAGATGCAAGAATTGAGCTCATAGAATTTTCTCATGAAATATCTAACTATCTAAAGGCCTCTTCTAACAGCTTTTTTCCAGTACAGAGTGCCTCATTTCTGAACTCTACCCTGAACTCCTTTCAGGGTGTATTGAAGGTCAGCAGCTACAGTGATGTGTGACTTAGTCCTTATAGAGGCAGACGGTAAGTGTCAATCTTTAGGTGGCATCACTTATCGAAAGATGAAAAAAAGAAAAAAAATGCACAAGAGAAAGGCTCATGGTCAATTGGGCATTTACTTTTGATGATATTTTAGTTAATATGATTGCAATGTTGTATTGGGTATACTATGTTAATTAGAAAAAATGTTAAATTATATCATCCATCCTTTTTTTCAATATCTCTGACTAAAAACATCTCATCTTACTTGTGTATGTATGTTAGTCACTCAGTTGTTTCTGACTCTTTGTGACCCCATAATTGCCAGGCTTCTCTGTCCATGGTTTTCTCTGGGCAAGGATACTGAAGTGGGTTGCCATTCCCTTCTTCAGGGGATTTTCCCAACCCAAGGATCGAACCCAGGTCTTGTGGATTGTAGGCAGATTCTTTACTGTCTGAGCCACCATGGAAACCCCTCGCCTTACTTACTCCTCAGAAATTAAATTTAAAATCTAGCCATTGCAAATAAATGCTAAGTTTTGAAGATGGTATACATTTGGGGAAAACAACTCATATTTTCTGGTGCTATAAATTTATTACTTTACAGGTAAAATATTAAACTTTGGTGAAACATTTCAAATTCAATCACAAGTACTATTAAGTGTAGCACAATTGAGAGAAAGTTTATTACCCAGAAACTGGGTTTACCTTTTGGTGGGTGCCAAGTCAATAGATGCAATCAAGCTAAAGATAGAAGGAAAGATTTATTATTAATTTTATTATTAGTTGGAACAAGTAAGTAGAACACCAGGAATGTTTCCCAAAGTAACATCTCCTGGATAGCAAATTTGGGGAAGTTTTGAGCAAAGGGTGTATGCATATTTATGAAGGGGCTAAACAGAGGAGAATTCAGTCCTGAATTAAGACAAAGTCCAAACTTTAGCTGACTGATTGATATCTGGAGGGTCAACATCATTATTCCATTCTCCACATGGGTGGCAATCTTAGTTCCTATACAACTCAAAGGTATATTATTATTGTTATATATATATATATGTGTGTATATATATGTGTATATATATATAATAGGTCTCTGCTGTATCACTACACTGTTGTTTGACTGCCTTTTCTAGGTTCTTGTATTCCTTTATTCTTTTAAAGTCATTAATTACTGTGAAAAGAAAACTATTGAGACATGTTCAAGGACAAGCATTACAGCCAGACTTAGATCACAAAAATGGCTTAGGCAAAATGGCTTCTCTTATGTCAAGAAAGCCATTCCTGGTTCTCTTTATCCAGGGACCCCAACTCTATCTGCTTGCAAGTTCATGCATATTACGTGTAATTTATTTCAAGGTTATGGTATAGATGACAGAAAGTGAAGGAGAGCAGTATCAGAAAAATGACTGTGTGAACCCCCATATCTTTTAAGGAGAGAGTTCAATCAGGCAAGGGAATGCCATCTGATATGTCAGAAGGTGAAGTTCAGTGAGGAGTGAAAGCCAAATTTCACTTTTGAATAAGGTAAACAAATGAGATAGTATAAATGGGGTCATGCAGGGAACAAAGAATGGTGTGCCAAAGTCATTACTAGTTCTAAAGGAATCTGAGGGTAAATCTAGGACTTCTTGGGATAAATAATTGGATAAAATTAACCACTTCAATGTCCCAATAGATCCAGGTACTATTTGGTATTTTACCAGTTTCATTGCTAGTCTGAAAAAGTGTTCTATGTTTATTTCTCCATATAGTTATTTCTCTTTTACTTTATCATTTTCCCCTGACTTCAGCTTAGTGTTTCTTGGGAGATGTTACTTTAAGTTTTAATCATATATGTCAGATGTCTCCTTTTTGGTGACAAAAACCTAAGACAAAGTAGAGTGCATAAAAGGGCAAGAGCTTATTGGAGATTGCAACATTATTCTTGATTTGTGACCGTAAAACATTATAAAGGTGTTATTGTACATTTGCTTTAGGAAAATGCAAATTTTCCATTTCACAGTGATTTTGCATTGATTGAAAAGAGGCGGACGTTGTTGAGTCAAGCTTAAGATTGGTTTTCTAGTTATGTCTGGTGGGTATACTACCAATAAAAATCTAATTACTTAAGTTAATTAAAGGACCATATAAAGTTTTTTCAGTTCAGTTTAAAAAGATTATTTATATAACATTAAAGGAATGAATCAATCGTTTGGTTCAAATGAGGAGAAATACTTTAAAATTAACTTATTAACATTGCTATGTTTAACATGATTAACAAGAGGACACTATTTGTCCTTGGTTGAATTCTTGGGTCTGGACTAATAATAAAAATTAACACAGGACAGATTAACAAGTATATGGTCAGGCCACTCAAGATGGCAGTTCTCTTGCTCCCTGTCCATCCCTTTCTTGACAGTGCCTGCTGCACCTCACTGTATTCACTTGGCTGAACTTCCTGTGTACTTGCCCCAGGCACCAACTAATGATTGTTTGGATCAAGGAAGTTATGAGAGGTGTGCCACTCTGCTGGTTTCCCTGGTAACTGATAAGCCAACCTGACATAATTCCCCTCTAACTGGTAATCTCCCTTTCCCCCTGGGAAGCACAGACTGTCCTGCCTGCAGTTCACCTCACAAAGTGGGTGCTAAAGGACCTTGCTTCTCATATATAAACTCCTCCATCCACTAAACCTCAATGTCTCTGTTGGTGATCTGGCCTCTTCAGTCTTAAAGGCAGGCAAGCACAAGCCTTCTCAGTCTATAGGATACAGCCCAACAAGGAGAGAAAAAGAAACAAATGTTAATCCAGGCACATGGAGGTCCCATAGAATTGGAACCTAAAAGGGGCCAAAGCAGGCAACTTTTTTACCTTTCAGACTAAAAAGCAATAAATTGTAGGGAATAGATAGGACAAAGAAATTTAGCTCTTGGATGCTCACTTAGTAAATAATTTAAACAGAATTTGGGCTTGGAATAGAATTAAAGAAATAACAAGGTTTGCTTCTATAGCCTTCTTGGCTCAAATTCCGTATCTCTGGTACTTATCGACCTCCAGATGCACGACATGCGATTTTCACATTAGACATTTATTTTTGCTTTCAGGGAAACAGAAAGGAGGGCCGGAGTGTCTTGCATTAGCTGTTTCTTAAATAACTTTAATTAAAATACCATAGTCAATATGACATTGAGGAAACTTTTTTTTTTTGAGGAAACTTTTGGGGTGACTTACTCTGGGTCTCAACAGGGGCAAACTGTTATACTGTTCAAATCATATAAGTAGGTAGCTGTCAAGTGCAACTCTGATATACTTAGCAATTATACTAATGTATTAAATCAAGAGATATAAATTCACAAATCACTTATCAGGAATGTTTACCTAAAACAGAAGCTAAAATTCATATTATATAGTATTATTGTCAACGATGTATATATTGTCAAAAAAGATGCACAATGTGAGAGTTGCAAGTTAAGCCTTTTGGGGAGGAAATGAGGACTGCAGCCTGGAGACAGCAGCTCAGATAGCTCTGAGAAACTGCTCCAAAGAGGTAGTGGGGGAAGGTCAATATACATGATTTTGATGAAGGGGGAGTTATATGCAAGCAAGCACTTATTTTACAAAATGTTTTCCGCTAGTCACAAGGAGCTGATGTAAAGATTTAGTGTTTTTCTGCATATGGGGAGATATAAGGATTGAGATCATGAAGTCAGTCCTGAAAATATCTAACTATCTGAAGACCTGGTCCACCAGTTTCCTGGAGCACAGAATGCTTCATTCTCCACCCTGAACTCCTTTTAGGGCATGTCGAGGGTCAACATCTGCAACAGCACATAATTCAATATCCACAGAGTCAGATGGCAAATACTCTTGGCAGTGCCAATTTGTGATTGGCATTATAATTATTTCTAAAGGTGAAACAGTATTTCTTTTCAATGATTAATCTTTTAATATACCTAGTAATACTTTGGATATTATCATTTAGTTAAAAATTAAAACGCATTCAGTTCAGCTCAGTTGCTCAGTCGTGTCCAACTCTTTGCGACCCCATGAATCGCAGCACACCGGGCCTCCCTGTCCATCACCAACTCCCAGAGTTCACTCACACTCACATCCATCTAGTCAGTGATGCCAACCAGCCATCTCATCCTCTGTCGTCCCCTTCTCCTCCTGCCCCCAATCCCTCCCAGCATCAGAGTCTTTTTCAATGAGTCAACTCTTCGTATGAGGTGGCCAAAGTACTGGAGTTTCAGCTTCAGCATCATTCCCTCCAAAGAAATCCCAGGGCTGATCTCCTTCAGAATGGAATGGGTGGATCTCCTTGCAGTCCAAGGGACTCTCAAGAGTCTTCTCCAATACCACAGTTCAAAAGCATTAAGTGATCATAAATGTGTTACTTTAACAGAAAATTAAAAATGGAAACTGAGTCATAAAAGTCATCTATGTGTACAGGAAAGTTTACATTCATACAACAAATACTTACAGAACTTTTAATTTCTGATATGAAGGAAAATAATATTTTTGTACAACTGCCATACATTCACATAGCATTTATTTCAGAAATAATTTTTAGTATCTACTGAGGTATGATAGTGTTCCATTAAAGAATAATGATTTTATCTGAATTATGTAAAAACAAATTCCATCTATGTAATAATAATTTATAGAAGCTGCAGCTTCCATTCCAGCAAATGCAAGATCTCAATTGGATCAGTTTTGGTATCACATAGAATTCCCTCACCCATTATAAGTTATTATCCAAAACTGTTGAGAATTATTTGGACAAAAATCATCAAAGTCATTAACATTCAGTTCAAGAAAAAATCATTCAAGGAGTAATCATGAAATTTGCAGTTTACAAACTAAAATAAACTTCTCATTTTCTCACTAATTATTTTCTGTTGATATAGGAAATGCTCCCTGAGTAGGTGACATTTACATTAAGACCTGAAGGATGATAATGAGATGAAGGAGCAAGGGCACAATAGAAATAGAAAAGGATTGACTTGAAATGGAAGAATAGAAAAGAAGCCATTTCAAATAAAGGATACTAAATTAGATAGAAATGATGAGACATGGGCTTTGAAAAGTGACCAACAAGTTAATCAAAAAGTAAAGATGAGAATTTTAAGTTTTACTCCAAAGCCAACAGGAATCTAATCTTCTTACAGTAAAGTAATAAAGTTACAGCAATTAGAGGCTAAGCGGAAACAGATATATCCAGATGTTCTCAAAGTTTCTTATTACTATAAAGCAAGAAAACAAAGTATCTCCTGATTAGGTTTAGGTTAAATTCATTAGAATAAAATCTGAACAGCAATGACTATAAAGTTTTAGTGTAGAAAGTAATCACCTTTAGATACAGTTTTTCATTCTAGTATAGAACCAGAAGAAACCATGTAATTTAATTCATCTATAAATGAAGAAACTGAAGTCTGAAGGAGTTAAATATATGTTTTCCTTTGTATTTTTAAAAAATTCTATATAAGAACTTTTGGAGAAGGCAATGGAATCCCACTCCAGAACTCTTGCCTGGAAAATCCCATGAACAGAGGAGCCTGGTAGGCTGCAGTCCATGGGGTCACCAAGGGTCAGACACAACTGATCGACTTCACTTTCACTTTTCACTTTCATGCATTGAAGAAGGAAATGGCAACCCACTCCAGTGTTCTTGCCTGGAGAATCCCAGGGGCGGGGGAACCTGGTGGGCTGCCATCTATGGGGTCGCACAGAGTCGGACAAGACTGAAGCTACCTAGCAGCATATAAGAACTTTATCTAAATTAAATTATGTAAACTTATATATCAAAATTTAATTAAAGAAGTTTAAAGGCATGTTTAAATCTTCAATAAAATGGAGAAGAGATTTTTTTAATAATTAAAGAATACATATGTTTTCCATTTATGAATTTACACTAGAGCACAGTTTAACTTTTCCCCTCTTATATCTCATTGATTATTATGATTCAGTTGTATTTGCAATAAGTATTCAGGTAAGCACTGTGAGAGGAAAGGGGATATAGTCTTTGAAAGGAATGAATTATGCATCAAGGCACTTAATGTGCAGAGATTTAAGGAGCCATAGAGTTAAAGTTGTTGCTGATATATATTTGGATTTTAGGAAACAGATTTTTGTCGTTGTTCCGTTGCCCAGTCATGTCTGACTCTTTGTGACCCTATGGACTGCAGCACACCAGGTCTTCCCACCCCTCACCATTTCCTAAAGCTTACCCAAGTTCATGTCCATTGCATCAGTGATGTCATCCAGCCATCTCATCCTCTGACACCCTCTTCTCCTTCTGCTCTCAATCTTTCCCAGCATCAGGGACATTTCCAATGAATCGGTTGTTTGCATCATATGATCAAAATACTGGAACTTCACCATGATCCTTCCGGTGAGTATTCAGGGTTGATTTCTCTTAAGATTGACTGGTTTGATCTCATTGCAGTCCAAGGGACTTTCAGGACTCTCCCCTAGCACCATATAGAGAGACAGATGTATCTACACAAAAGAATAAAAATAAGCAAGATATGAAGTGTAAATGGGAATGTAAAAAACAGAATACAGTCTGAAAAGGTGGTGTCAATGGTAAAGATCCTGCCGGCCAATGTAGGTTCGATCCCTGAGTCAGGAAGATCCCCTGGAGAAGGGCCTGGCAACCCACTCCAATATTCTTGCCTGGAGAATCCCATGGACAGAGAAGACTGGTGGGCTGTAGTCCATAGGATCACAAAGATGCAGACATTACTGAAGCAACTGAACATGCATGCACACACAGACTCTAAAGAATTAAGGGAAGTGACATTTACCAGAGTTGGAAGCATCAATAAGTGGTCTCTAGAGATTTGAGACATTTTCCAGGGTTCAGTTCAGTTCAGTTCAGTCACTCAGTCATGTCCAACTCATTGTAACCCCATGGACAACAACACACCAGTCCTCCTTGTCCATCACCAACTCCCAGAGTTGACCCAAACCCATGTCCATTGAGTCAGTGATGCCATCCAACCATCTCATCCTCTGTCATCCTCTTCTCCTCCCACCCTCAATCTTTCCCAGCATCAGGGTCCTTTCAAATGAAGTCAGCTCTTCACATCAGTGGCTGAAGTATTGGGAGTTTCAGCTTCAACATCGGTCCTTCCAATGAACACTCAGGACTGATTTCTTTTAGGATGGATGGACTGGTTGGATCTCCTTGCAGTCCAAGGGAATTTCAAGAATCTTCTCCAACACCACAGTTCAAAAGCATCAATTCTTCAGTGCTCAGCTTTCTTTATAGTCCAACACTCGCATCCATATATGACTACTTAAACCATAGCCTTGACTAGACGGACCTTTGTTGACAAAGTCATTTCTCTGTTTTTTAATATGCTGTCTAAGTTGGTCATAACTTACCTTCCAAGGAGTAAGTGTCTTTTAATTTCATGGCCACAATCACCATCTGGAGTGATTTTGGAGCCCCCCAAAATAAAGTCAGCCACTGTTTTCACTGTTTCCCCATCTATTTGCCATTAAGAGATGGGACCAGATGACATGATCTTCATTTTCTGAATGTTGAGCTTTAAGCCAAATTTTTCACTCTCCTCTTTCACTTTCATCAAGAGGCTTTTCAGTTCTTCTTCACTTTCTGCCATAAGGGTGGTGGCATCTGCATATCTGAGATTATTGATATTTCTCCCGGCAATCTTGATTCCAGCTTGTGCTTCTTCCAGCCCAGTGTTTCTCATGATGTACTCTGCATATAAATTAAATAAGCAGGGTGACAATATACAGCCTTGACATAGGAAGCATCAAAAAATGGTCTCTTGAGTTCTCACTTGAAAAATCAGAAATTATATGAGTACTTGAAATCTCTGCTGTTTAAAATCACTCTAACTGCCAATCACAAAGCAAAACAAACAAAAACAACCAAGAAAAATACAGTGAAATAAAAAAATAAAACTCTAAGTAAATCTACTTGTGAAAAAGTAGACTTTTGCAGGATAGATCTCATGTAACAATACTCTTTTATCTGTACTCGTAAGACAAAGATTTCTAACACATTTTTGTTTTAGTTTCAATTTGTCAATGGAAATAAATGAAATAGTAACTTCACCAGTTTTTCAAGTGTATTTTCTAATAATTCAAGGCTTAGTTTAGTATCTGTTATAAATGGATTATTTATTCATTTATTCTATATTAGTATAAGCCTACTAAATTAAAGTACTATAGATTCCATGCAGACCTAAACTCTGTGCTTAGAGCCTATAGCCTACATGAAAGAAACAAGACATGAATAAAAATCCCAAAATAAATTATGATAATGGCTGTAAAGCAGAAGTATATTGTCTTACAGAAGGGTTAGCAGTGGACACTAAGCCTGTATACAAGAGAAAGGATATATGTGGTTTAATCCTCTTAGTTTTCAATGACCCTTCTGTCAGATTTTATTACACAGAATTGCCGACCAGTACATGACTTCTTAAAAGGTGATAAAATGTTTAAGGTTGGGTATTGAATCTGAAGTTCTGTGGAAAATTTTGCAAACAAAATTGATTAAAAAAGTAGGTACAGATATACATGATATAACTTGAAGGACACAGAAGGATGTCTAGTCTCCAACCTTCTACATCAATTGTTTACTTCATTCATTATAATATGATATGATATACAATATACAATATTGTGTTATGTATTATATAAGGGCTTCCCTGGTGGCTCAGATGGTAAAGAATCCACCTACAATGCAGGAAACCTAGATTCGATCCCTGGGTCAGGAAGATCCCCTGGAGAAGGCAATGTCAACCCACTCCAGTATTCTTGCCTGGGGAATCCCATGCACAGAGGAGCCTGGTGGGATACAGTCCATGGGGTCACAAACAATTGGACATGACTGAGTGACTAACACTTTCATGTATTATTTTGAAACATACAAAATATAACATAACACAAATGAAATATTACTTTGACAAGTTTCGTCTTTTCTTTAAATTTCAAATTGAAATTGTGCCCTTGATTTATTAATTATAGGATGTATCCACATGTTTTCCTCCTAGTTAATTCCTGCTATATTGAGCAAGCTTATGCATGGTGTATCCATGTTTGCCATATTCCTAAGAGAATAAAGAAATCAATATAGACACAGATATAGATATAGATTAGACTTTGATATAGCTATAGACATATACTACATTTGTGTATACGTACATGCTTTTGAACTGTGGTGTTGGAGAAGACTCTTGAGAGTCCCTTGGACTGTAGGAGATCCAACCAGTCCATTCTGAAGGAGACCAGCCCTGGGATTTCTTTGGAAGGAATGATGCTAAAGCTGAAACTCCAGTACTTTGGCCACCTCATGTGAAGAGTTGACTCGTTGCAAGACTCTGATGCTGGGAGGGATTAGGGGCAGGAGGAGAAGGGGACGACAGAGGATGAGATGGCTGGATGGCATCACTGACTTGATGGATGTGAGTCTGAGTGAACTCTGGGAGTTGGTGATGGACAGGGAGGCCTGCCGTGCTGCGATTCATAGGGTCGCAAAGAGTTGGACACAACTGAGCAACTGAACTGAACTGAACTGATATGTAGTTATATACACAAGCATAAACATATATATTCGTTGTGCTTGATTTATTATGCCTGTCGTAGTGTCAGACAATAGAATATTTGTGGTATAACTCTAATTTTACTAAGTCATATAGGAAGCTACTAAATACCTTGATCTCTTAAAGATGTGCAAATTGATCTGGGAATTTTTTCCAAGTATTTGCCTAAGCATCTAAGCATTAAAATTAAAACTATATTACATGAAATTTTACTCCAACGTCCCTTTGGAGTCAGTGGGAATTGGGCACTAGCCTGTGATTTTGGTTTGAATTCTAACTTTAAGTTAATTAGTTGTGAGGGTCATTACTTTTGCCATTTATAGGCATACCTTAGAGATATTTCAGGTTCAGTTCCAGACCACTGCAATAAAGGGAATATTGCAATAAAGCAAGTCATAGGAAAGTTTTGGTTTCCCAGTGCATATAAAAGTTATGTTTACACTATACTGCAGTCTATTAAGTGTGCAATAACATTATGTAAAAAATGTGTATACCTTAATTAAAAACTACAAAACAAAACAACAAAAAAAAACACTTCCAACAGTAATATCAAAGTTCACTCTTCACAGATAACCAAAACAAACATATAACAGTGCAAAATTCTGAAATATTTTGACAGTTAACAAAATGTGACACAGAGACCACAAAGCGGGCAAATGATGTTGTAAGAGTGACACCAATAGACTTGCTAGATACAAGTTGCCACAAACTTTCAATTTATAAAAAAAAAAGAAAGAAAGAAATGTGACACTTGTGAAGGGCAATAAAATGGTCAGTTGGTGAGGAATCCACCTGCAATGCAGGAGACCCTGGTTCAACTCCTGGGTTGGAAAGATATGTTGGAGAAGGGATAGGCTACCCACTCCCATATTCTTGTGCTTCTCTTGTGGCTCAGATGGTAAAGAATCAACCGGCAATGCAGGAGACCTGGGTTTGATCCCTGGGTTGGGAAGATCCCCTGGAGAAGGGAAAAGCTACCCACTCCAGTATTCTGGCCTGGAAAATTCCATGGACTGTGTATAGTCCTTGTGGTCGCAAAGAGTTGGACACGACTAACCAGTCCATCCTAAAGGAGACCAGTCCTGGGTGTTCATTGGAAGGACTGATGCTAAGGCTGAAACTCCAACACTTTGGCCACCTTATGTGAAGAGTTGACTCATTGGAAAAGACCCTGATGCTGGGAGGGATTGGGGGCAGGAGGAGAAGGGGACAACAGAGGATCAGATGGCTGGATGACATCACCGATTCGATGGACCTGAGTTTGGGTGAACTCCAGGAGTTGGTGATAGACAGGGAGGCCTGGTGTGCTGTGATTCATGGGGTCACAAAGAGTCAGACATGACTGAGCAACTGAACTAAACTGAACTGAAAGTGACTTACACTTTCAGTGCATGCCTGTTATCTCTTTGAGCCTTACATTAAAACTGGAAAATTCAAGTTGAATTCTATAAAATCATTCAGATTTTCTTCCAGCAGTAAAATTCTTCAATTATTTTTCTCATCTTAGGTGTTTTCTTCCATTCTCCAAAAGTGTTTCAAAACTAGTCAGAGGGAGGTCTTGCTCTGACTGAATCAGTACTTGTTATGGAGCCAGGCGATCTTTAGACACAGGATATATTGGAGATACATCGAGCTAACTCGATCCCTGAGTTCAGCTAAAATACATTAAACATATATTCTGTGTTCTTAATCTTCCTTGAAAGCAAGCTAGCAGGCAAAAAATATATTCATTCCTTATCAGCTCAGCCCAAAATATAGGAGGCAAAATCTTCTATCCTAAATAAGCATTTGCTATACAAATGAATGTGACAGGCTTACAATAAGGGGGAAATAGTGCCTCTGAGATACTGGAACTCATTTCTCGCAGTAGTACAGGTTGCATAGAACTGCTGCCATAGAACTAAATTAAATAAAATGCAAGCAAACAAAATGATAAATTGCACAGATATCAGGGTGCTGCATAATTAAACTTCTAATTTTACTGGAACTTTATTCTGGAAGAAAAGGAAGAAAGTGTCTACATGATAAGATATAATGACCCAAAGAGAAACTAGTAAGATCCAGACATCGTTTTTAACTGAAGAAAAGCCAAATGATACAACCCAAACACACTGTTGAATGATTTGAAGGCTATTTTAAGTGGAATGAGTATTTCTATGTACATATGAATTATAAATGAATAAATCATAAACATTGGAAGGTCAGTAAAATCCTTCTATGCTAATATTTTTCAGATGACTACAAATGACACATAAGATATTTATAAGCAAGCATTTATTTCAGTTCTTCTGAAATATAAATTCAACCAGATTCACTGTGTTTGCCCTCTTCCTTAGAGCAGTCATTCACAACTGGGAGCAATTTTGCCCTTGAGGGATATTTGGCAATGTTTGGAGATATTTCTATTTGTCACAGCTGGGAAAGGGCAGGGCCAGGGTGTTGCTACTATCATTGACTGGGTAGAGGCCTAGGATGCTCCCACAAAATGCCCAGCAAAGTCTACCCAGCAGCAAAGAACTATCTAGCTCAAAATATCACTTGTGCTAAGCCTGGAAAACCCTGCCTTAGATTAATTAAATGTTACCCCACCATGCATTTCACTATAGATTTTGAAAGTTAGATTTATTAAATTTTACAATATAGATTGAAGAAAACAAGAGAGGCAATTAAAAAAAACTAAGATAGAAACATATAAATTTAAAAAGTCAAGACAAGCCTCCAATTGTATAAATGTATTTTTACCAAATTGTGTTAATTTTTTTTGATCTAATATAGCTCTGACTGTAACCTACCTTACTCACTATCACTTAAGTAGAATTGCAATAGGCATGTGCTAAACTAGAGACACTCATCGAAACTAAAATTGGGTAAAGCATACTTCCAAAAAAAAAAAAAATTAGACAATAACGCACTTAAAACATAAAACATAAAACTGAATAGACGATATGAAGAAGAAAAAATATTTTGACTCAATTTTGCTTATGAATAAGATAGTATTCTTTCTTTACAGCAGACTAGTATTAAGGTATTGAGTCGCCTGATATCATAAAACTCTGGTTACAAATGATGAGACAAATATTTTAAATATTTTGATATAGTAATCTGACACACATATATTATCACAAAAGTAATAGATGTTTGCTAAGAAAGTAGAAAATACAAAAAGCGCAAAAGTAGAAAATAAAAATTTAGCATAATTGTGATCAGAATATTTTATAAAATGATTCTCTGGTCATTCCCAACAAACATTTTAATAAAAATTATAAACCATTATATCCCATCCCATGAATTTAATATAAGTAACTATCCCTTTATTCATGAATATATTTATTCATTTGAAAAATATTTGGACATTTACTATCTACAAGGAATCCACTGGAGATGGATTAGAGAGCAAACAAAATTAATTTCCTACCCTTATATTTTGAACCTATATTTTAATGCAGAAGGCAAGTGTGTGTATGTGTGTGTCAAAAATGGTAAGTGCTATGAATGAAATGAAGAAAGATAGTGTGGACATAAAATTGTCAAGAGTAAATGGTTGCTTTCCCAGAATGAGCAAGGAAAGAATATTTTAGGAGGTAACATTTGGTCTCCTAAACTGCACAAAACTATCTCCCTCAAGAGGGAGCAATTTACTCTCAGTTGCCAAAGGAAAAAAAAAAAACCAATCATCAAATCCAAAAGCCTTGAAACCAAACTATGCTTGGTGTTATCAAGGAAAGATAAGTAGATCAGAGTGACTGGAGTAAAAGATGGTAACCAAGGCCTTGGTCAGATAAGCATGTGAAGTCTTATTAGGAGATTGGACTTTAAGTAGGATGAGAAGCTACTGGAAGTGATGAAATAATACAATGATGCTGTAAATAGACCACTCTTCTTGATATGTTGAAAAAACATAGGAAAGAGACTACAGTGATTGTGGGAACCAGTGGTGAGGTTATTGCAATGGTCCCACAGATATGAGACAGGGTAATACTGTAGGAACAGAATAGCAAAGTTGGGACATGACCTAGAATAGAGCCGATGGGCTTTGCTAGCGGCCTTGATGATTGGTAAGACAGAAAGAGAGAGAAAGACCAAAAAAATTCAATTTTAGTAGTCTGCAATACATTTTGGATGAAGATCCTTTTCTATAAATCTTCTTAGACATAGTTAATAATTTATTAAGAGTAATTCCTTGTATCTCAAATGATTAAATATCAGATATGGACTTTTTACATTTAAAGCTTATATTGGACATGGTATGTTTCTTTTAAACAAATACCTCATAGTTAGAGCTTGTAAAAAGATAAACTGAAGCATATTAAAAATATTAGGACTTTATTTGGGTATTTATCCATTCCAATCAGGTGGTGCCATACCACAAGGGTTAAGAATGTTCCACTGAGAGAACCTGAGAAAATCTTGTCTGGAGAAAAGGCAGAAGAAATGCTAGGAAATTATTGATTGGCTATGGCTTATAGCCTAACTGGCTGTTTGTGATTGGTAGTACTTAGGTTTTAATTTAGTAATCTTGAGGCAAGTACTGACCTCCCTTTTGGTTTGCTTATGTGGGCCATTTTGGCTTTAGAGCTCACTCAGTCTAAAGGCCTTCTTGCTTAATTAGTTTAACAAGCTAAACAGAGTGGACTATTATTTTTCATCATTATTACATTATTAAATTTTTACATAGGTAACTTGCTTGTGAGAAAATAAGCATGGACACAAAACTAGCAGTGTAACAGAATGTCATTCTTTAACACCCATCAACATCATCTATTATAGTTACAGGAACTAATTCAATGAAATTATGTTTTCACCTTTGTTTTGGTCTTCTATAGGGGCTTCCCTGGTAGCCCAGCTTGTAAAAAGTCTGCCTGCAGTGCGGGAGAACTCCTCAGTTCGATTCCTGGGTCAGAAGATCCCCTGGAGAAGGGACTGGCTATCTACTCCAATATTCTTGAGCTTCCCTGGTGGCTGAGATGGTAAAGAATCTGCCTGCAAAGCAGGAGACCTGGGTTTAGTCCCTGGGTTGAGAAGATCTCTTGGATCTTCCCCTGGCAACCCACTCTAGTGTTCTTGCCTGGAGAATTCCCATAGACAGAGGAACCTGGCAAGCTACAGTCCATGGGGTCACAAAGAGTCAGACATGACTGAATGACTAAGCACAGCACACCACTGGTCTTCTGCATTTCTTTTTTAGTGAATTTCATATTCATGTCACTTGTTTCTACTTACCTGAAAAACTGAGCAATATTTTATATATATAAAATATATTAGCTCTTTATAGTATATTGCAAATATTTATCCAAGTTTTTATCTATATTTAGACTTTTTAGTCATCTTTTGTTTTAAATATGTTTTTATTTATTGTCTGGAAAATCAATTAAACGTTATCTGTAATAGACTCTTACTTTGTTTTTATAGTACAAAAGTCCTCCATTCAAAGAACAAATACACTACAGATAAAATTTCTCAATATGATTTCACACTTACCTTTTTGATAACTATTTTCTTCTAATTTCTTGGTGATGTCGTTTTAATCCTTGAGCTAGGGACCAGGGAAAATATGTGTAAAAATAGAAATGGTGTCATTCCTTGTGAATTCTTGCTATAATTAGTAGAAATAATAATCACATAAATTATTAAAATCACTAATGGACATGAGTTTGACCAAGCTCCAGGAGACAGTGAAAGACAGGGAAGCCTGGCATGCTGCAGCCCATGGGGTTGCAAAGAGTCAGGCATGATTGAGTGACTGAAAAACAAATCACTAAAATACATGTAAATTCCAATAGCCATATGCTACAATGGAAAGGAATTAATCTCTAGGCCAGGATATAAAAGATAGATTGGGCTTTTAAGAGGAGTTGGGAATGTTATTTCTATGGCACTCACAAAGAAGCTAAAATCTGAAGGGTGTATGGTAATTAAATCAGGATAGGGATTTAGGGAAACATTCAAACAGGGAAAAATATTTATTCAGAGACCTAACATCAGAAAGGAATATTTAGCATGCAAGAAACTGAAGGAATTCCAATTATTTAAGGAGTAAAGTTGAAATTTAAAATCATTACTCTTCCAAATAGTAAAAATTCTTTTTCAGAATGGATGACTAAATAATCTGTACATGCTCCACCTTAATTAGATATAACTATATCTATATTTAGATCTAGGTCTCAGAATATTTGTGTCTTCTGAGAAGAAAGAAACTGAGCTTTTAGTCTGTCCTTTCATGAATACCAGATACCTTTAATTACTTGGCTTTTACAGTATTACTAAGATGAATTTCAAATGAAATGCTATTTTTGAATTATGCAAATGAGGCAACAATTTCTAATCACATAATTTTTTTTGTCAGTTTCAACAATTGTCTGTTCCTTTGTACCAGATGATTGAATCATTTAACTACTTCATGTTTGATATGTCCTACACTATAATGTAACTGTGGAAACCAGTAAAGTCATAGAAACATGCTATTTTTGAACAGTTATCTCAAATGAAGCTTTGCTTTTATATGTTTAAATTATTATAATAACAGTAAAATGCCAATTACATTATGAACACTTGCACATCATGATCCACTGTAATAAGAGCATTGCACGTGTATCATTTACTCTATAAATCCAACAAAGCATAGACATAATTTACTCCATTTCACTAATAAGAAAATTAAGTCTCAGTGACTAATCCATAGTCACACAATTTATAAGGATTTTATTAAGGATTTCAATTCAGCACCACTTTTATTTCAAAAGTCACATATTTAAGTCCAATGCTAACTAATATTTTCTGTTTTCTATGACTATATTGTGGGCTTCCCTGGTGACCCAGACAGTAAAGAATCTGCCTGCAGTGTGGGAAACCTGGGTTTGAAGCCTGGGTTGGGAAGATTCCCTGGAGGAGGGCATGGCAACCCGCTCCAGTATTCTTACCTGGAGAGTCCCCGTGGAAAGAGGAGCCTAGTGGCCTATAGTCAATGAGGTCACAAAGAGTCAGACATGACTGAGCAACAAAGCACAGCACAGTGTATGACTATATTGTAGTTGGAGATTCAGTCAGGTTTGGAAGATTAAGTTAAATCTCCAAATATCTCTGAATCTCCTAGTGTACTAGTATATTTTAGGCCTCTCAACCTTACAGTTTTTATGTCAGAAAGAAAATCTATTTTGGCATAAATATCATTAACCATTATCCCCAACATTTCAATGCATTGGATAATGATTCAGCCCTGAATCATTTGATCAACCCGCCCTGGAATGCTGAAACATTCCATATTCAGAATTGTATCTGGCAACATGATCAAGATGATTATTTATCTCAGATACTTGAATTGCACTTACATAGTGAATACTGCTTGTTCCTTTAGTCAAAGATTTTTATTTTAGAGCTCCAACTAAAAAAAAAAATAAGAATTGAGAATTATATTTCTTAAGAAGAACCATTTATATATACCTGTCTATATTGTCTCCCTTTGAGACCTAGAGCAATTTCAGATTAAATTATAGCTTTTAAACTTCAAAAGTTGTGTATCGTAATAAACAGTTATTTCTGCAAGTGGATGCTACTCGAATAATGAATACATATGTGAAATCACTGGATTTTAATACCTCACATGAAAACAGTTGTGGAGAGTGCTGTGTAGTTTAAAATCCCTCAGGGATGAATAATTTTAAATCAATGGCTTCAGATATTGTGTTTCTGAAATATAGCCTCTCACAGGAGTTTCCTGGCAACACTGGTAAACATTATGCCATCTGTATAATTGCTCTATGTACTTTCATTCCTTTAACTTAAAAGGCAGTGTTGGGAGGAAGGACAATATTAGAAATGGATTACTCTGAAAGCAATTGACAAAACTTATCCTTTTGTATAAATATTTTTTAAAATTTATATTTCATGTATACATATATATACACATAACAATTAGACATTAGACAATTAGACATTAGATTAAGATTCTGGGCATTTCAGTAGCTAAAATACATTAGACTTTATTTCGACTTTATTTCCTTCTCATAAGTGAATGCTCCTGGGTAGCTTCCCTTCAGAAAGTAATTCATATGCTCGAGTTCATTCTATGTCATGACTACATTATTCATTTGCTTCCCATTGCAATCTGCATTTTTTTTAGAGGAAATATAGTTAGTGCTATGGTGTGGATCCCTGCTCGAACCTAAGTACTTATTGCTCCACTCTTGATGGTGGAAAGCTGCTTTTCTCTTCAGTTATCTTTGGCTAAACAAGCTGTCTTTCTCAAGGTTACTGTTTTCCTCAGAGGCTATCCACAACAAATAACTGGTCAATATGAAGTTACAAAGACCCATGTCATTGACTCAAGGGTTGCTATCTCTGAAAGGCTGTTCCAGCCTTGAACTCACTGTGGCATTGGCTGAGGCCTCTACTGCAGATGCATTCTTCTGTTGCAGAGGGAACTGTTCAGCTACTCTCTCTCTTTTCAATCCTGCTTCCTGCACTTCTCTGCAGGTATTATTCTTGAGTATTCTCCAAAATAAACCTCCTGTATTCAAACATGTCTGTCTGGAGCCAAATTACAAGAGAAGAAAGAGAAAGTATGGAAGGCACACCTCTGTTTTTTTTTAATGCCCTGGCCTGGAAGCTGCACTTATCACTTTCATTCACATTGCAATAGCTAGAACTAGTGTCTTGACTACATGTGTATGCAATATTACTGAGAAATATACTACTTCCCTGGAGTATTCACGAAAGAGAAGGGAAATAGTAATCACTGCCACAGTGTCTATGTGAATAGCAACTTTTATTTTTTTTATTTTTTTTTACTTTTTTTTTAATTTTTTTAATTTTAAAATCTTTAATTCTTACATGTATTCCCAAACATGAACCCCGCTCCCACCTCCCTCCCCATAACATCTCTGTGGGTCATCCCCATGCACCAGCCCCAAGCATGCTGTATCCTACGTCAGACATAGACTGGCGATTCAATTCTTACATGATAGTATACATGTTGGAATGCCATTCTCCCAAATCATCCCACCCTCTCCCTCTCCCTCTGAGTCCAGAAGTCCGTTATACAACTTTTAGAAGCTAGGAGACTTAGAATGAAATAGGATTTAAATTGTTAGGAAGCTTCAGGTCAGGGGACTTCCCTGGGGATCCAGTGATCAAAAATACACCTTCCAATTCAGGAGACCTCAGTTTGATTACTACTCAGAGAACTGAGATCCCACGTGCCATAGGACAACTAAACCCATGCGCCACAACTAGAGTGTGGTGCATCAAAACTAAAGAGAAGCATTTGCACTGCAACAAAGAGCCTGCATGCTGCAACTAAGACCCAATATGGCCAAGTAAATAAATATATTTTTAGTTAAACAAAAAGATGTTTCAGGTACAAAAATGAGATTTTCTTCTTATGTTTACATTCAAACTACTTTAGACATGAAAGTGAAAGTATTAGTCACTCAATCCTGTCTGACTCTTTGTGACCCCATAGACTGGAGCTCACCAGGCTCCTGTGTTCACGGAATTCTCCAGGAAAGAATATTGGAATGGGTGGCCATTCCCTTCTCCTGGGGATCTTTCTGACCCAGGTATTGAACTTGGGTCTCCCACATTGCAGGTGGATTCTTTACTGTCTGAGCCACCAGAGAAGGCCCTAGAATTATATTCTTTTTCTAAGAATTTCTTTTCTTTTAAATAAATTCAAAATAATTTGTTGTGTATAATTTGTTCATACACACAACTCATTAATCCCAAAAGTATTTTTAAAGTATCTACTATGCACTGTGGTAGACAGTAACATAAGATATGAAACATCAAATTCATACCCATGTAATATATTTTGGTGAAAGTGGACAAATATTCGATACATCTATGCTGTTGGGGTAAATTTTATGATGAAGTTTATTTTAAGAGCTACAGGGTTAAAAGAAGGTATCAAAATAATTTTGGAGAAAGCTAGGAAGTTTCATCAGCACAGCCACTGTGTATGTTTGTTCACAGTGTAGGTAGATGAAAAATACCCGCTTCCAGTTATGCAGAGTACATCCAGAAAACCCATACTAAAACCCTCTATTTAAAAGTTGCTAGAACATGAACTGTGTCTTTATTCATAGTCATCAGCCCAGATAGATGACAGGGAAAAAAGGTTTTAACCATTACATCTGTATAAATTCTGTCACATAGTATGTGGTGTGTTCCATGTATAGTTGAGGAATACATGTCTGCATAAAGTAATAAGTGTATTATCAAAATATTTATTCAACATTAAGCAGACACATTTATGAACTGCAATATTTTTTGTGAGAAAAGAAACATTTAGATTATTTAGTGTAAAGTATTACATCAAAGGAGAAATTTAGAAAAGCAGAGTGGCAGCAAATTTAGCAAGAAGAAATATTTAGAAAAGCTTATAATTTACAGTGATTAACCAAATCCTGTAGAAAGAAAAAGCAAGATAAAACAAGCATATAAAACAGAGAGAACTGAGAAATGATTTGCTTTACTGCAACTACAAAAGGCATTGTGCCAAGTCAACACCTAAAGAATGCTTCTGAACTCATTCCACAAGACCAGCATCATCTTAGTACCAAAACCAGCCAAAAATACCACAAAAATTAAATTATAGGCCAATATCAATGATGAACGCAGATGTAAAAATATTCAACAAAATATAAGCAAGCCAAATTCAACAATTTATTAAAAGGATCACATACCATGATCAAGTGGGATTAATCTCAGGGATACAAGGATGTTTCAACATCAATAAATTAATCAATATGATACACCACATTAACAAACTGAAGCACAAAAACTTTTGACAAAATTCAATATTCATCTATGACATAAAAAGGAGGGTTTGGATGGAACATGCCTAAACATAGAAGACCACGTATGTTAGTTGATGTAGGTATGTTAGCCCACAGCTAACATAGATGGTGAAAAGCTGAAAGCATTTCTTTCAAGACTAAGATCAAGACAAGGATGTCCACCTTCATCATTTTTATTCAACATAGTAATGTAAGTCCTAGCCACAGCAATCAGACAGGAAAAGAAAAATCCAAACTGGGAAGGAAGAAGGAAAACTATCACTACCTGTAGATGACATGACAATATATATAGAAAATCCTCAAACACCACCAAAAACTATTAGAGATCATCAATAAATTTAGTAAAGATACAGGTTACAAAATTAATATACAATCTGTTTCTAATCAACAATGAGCTATCAGAAAGAGGAATTTAAAAAGCAATCTCATTTAAAATCATATAGAAAAGAATAAAATACCAAGGGAAAAAATCTAACTGAGGAAGTCAAACACCTGTACTCAGAAAACTATAACACTAATGACAGAAATCAAAGATGGCACAAACAGATGGAAAAATCTATATTGTTCATGGATTAGAAGAATTAATACTGTTAAAATATCTATACTACCCAATATAATATACAAATTCAATGCAACTCCTATCAAGACACCAATGACATTTTTCACAGAACTAGAACAAAAATTCTAAAATTTGTATGAAAACACAAGAGGCTCTGAATAGCTGGTACAGTGGTAAGCATGAAGAGCAGCACTGAAGGAATCATGTTCCCTGACATCAGATAATACTACAAAGTTATAGTAATCAAAATATCATAGTATTTCACAAAAACATACACATAGAGCAGTGCCAGAAATGAACTCACACTTTTATGTACAATTAATCTATGACAAAGGAGACAAGAATATACAAAGAGGAAAAGACAACCTCATCAGTACATAGTGTGGGAAAACAGGACAGCTTCATGCAAAAGAATCAAATTGGGCTACTTTCTTATACTAAGCACAAAAATAAGCTCAAAATGGACTAAAGGCTTAAATTCAATGCTTGGAACCATAAACCTAGAGGAAAACATGGGCAGTACATTCTTTGAGACTAGACTTAATAGTTTGCTGGGGGAGAGTTGGGGTATGTCTCTTCAGGAGAGGGAAACAAAAGCAGAGGTAATAAAATGAAACTACAACAAACTAAATAACATTTGCACAGTGAAGGAAACTATCGAAAGATTAAAAAAGAACCCTAATGAATGAGAGAAGATATTTGCAAATAGTATGTCTGATAAGGGCTTAATATAAAAAAATATGGAAAGAACTCATACAACACAAGATCAAAACAAACTAACAAAAAACTCAGATGGGCACAGGATCTGAACTGACATTTTTCCAAAGGAGATATAAAGATGGTCAACAAGTAAATGAAAAGATGCTCAACATTACTAGTGATAATGAAGTGCAAAACTAAACCACAATGCGCTTTCACCTCACACCCATCAGAATGGCTATTATCAAAAAGACAAGCATTTGTGAGGATGTGGCAAATAGGTAACCTCTGGCACTGTTAGTAGGAATGTAAATTGGTGCATAGACTTGAGTTCAATCCCTGGGTCAGGAAGATCCCCTGAAGAAGGAAATGTCAACCCACTCCACTCTATTCTTGCCTGAAGAATCCCATGGACAGGGGAGCCTGGTGGGCTATAGCCCATGGCATCGCAGAGTAGGACACGACTGGAGTGACTTAGCATGCATGCACTTGTTTATCAGTTTCCCTAGTGGCTTAGATGACAAAGAATCTTCCTTCAACATGGGAAGCCTGGGTTCAATCTCTGGGTCGGAAAGATTCCCTGGACAAGGGAATGGCTCCCACTCCAATATTCTTGCCTGGATAATATAGACAGAGGAGCCTGGTGGACTACATACAGTCCATGGGATCACAAGAGTCAGGCATGACTGAGTGACTAACACTAACTAACCAAAAACGGTGCAACTACTGTGGAAGCCAGTATGGAAAGTCTTCAGAAAACTGAATATAGAACTACCATATGATCCAGCAATTCCATTCCTGGGTATTTATCCAAAGAAAACAAATGCAAAAATTAGAAATATGCATTAGATAATTAGTAATTAAATATATGCATCCCTATGCTCACTGTAGTACTATTTATAATAGCCAATATATGGAAGAAACTCAAGTGGCCATCAATAGATGAACGAATAAAGAAAATGTGGTATATATACAATGGAATATTACTCAGCCATTAAATGAATGAAATCTGCTATTTGTAAGAACACTGATGGACCTAGAAGGCATTATACTAAGTGAAATTAGACAGAGAAAGACAAATACTGGATGATTTCACTTATCTATGAAATATACAGATCAAAACAAAAATTTTAATAAAACAGAGAATTAAAGATATAGAGAATAAATGGATGGTTGCCAGAAGGCAGAGAGAGGTGGATGGAGGAAAGAAATAGGTACAAACTTTCAGTTGCAAAATAAATGAATCACAGGTATGAAACATACAGTGTGGGTAAAATGGTCAATAGCAATGTATATATTTTGTGTCATGCTGTCTCATAATTAAACTTCTGTGGTAATCATTTAAAAACGCATAGAAATACCAAATCACTATGTTGTATAACAGGAACTAACATAGATTTATAGGTCAGTTATACTGCAAAAACAAAATACAAACAAAATCATAGAAAAAGAGATCAGATTTGTGGTTACCAGAGTGGGTGATACGGATAGCAGGGGTTTGATAAAAACCAGTCAAAATGTACAAACTTCCAGTTATGAGTAAGTACTAGGGGTATAATGTACAACATATGAAAGGAAGTTACGGGAGTAAATTCTAAACTTTCTCATCACACATACACAAATTTTCTCTCTTATATCTATATAAGAGAATGGATGTTCACTAAACTTAGTGTGATAATCGTTTCATTATGTATGTAAGCCAAATCGTTATGCTGTACACCTTAAGCTTATATTGTGCTGTATGGCAATTTCATCTCAGTAAAACTGAAAGAAAAATAAAAAAGTGTAGTGCCAATAGGCCAATTTATTTATCAAAAACCCATCAGACACGAGTGTTTTGTGCTAGGTTGAATCAAACAGAGTCTCTACATCTGCGATCTTATATTTTACTGAGGAAAATGTCATATAGAAATAAACTTCATATGTGGCATGAAATGAAATAAAGCAGGCAGAGAGATAATGATGATTAATTCATTTATGTTTTTAATAAGCTAATCATTGAAGGCACTTATGAAGAGGTGACATTTGCCCAGAGAATTGACAGAAGCAAAGGAAGGAACAATTTGGATATCTAGAGCAACAGAGAACAATAAGCACAAAGGCCGTGGTGCCTAGTATGTTTAAAGAATGGAAAAGAAAAGAAGCAGTGTGGATGGTCTTGTGACAGATTTGCTGTTTCTTCTGTCACAATGCCTGGGCTCTCATAAAATAGTAAGCAGCAAAAGTAAATATAAATACATTCTCTTATTACTTTTACTGCTAAATAACATGCCAGTATAACATTGAAACAGCCTTATACTCAAGTTTTGGATATTGTTTGTTAACAATTATATACCACAAGGAACCACGCTGTATAAAACATGACTTACTTTTTTTAATGTCATAAAATATTTAATGTTTCTTCTTTTAACTATTTTGAAAAATTATTTTCCCCTCAAACTTTATTTTTGCTACTGTCAGTTCTGATGGTATATAGTAAATTAAAACTCTTTTGACTCTTTAACTGAATTTTAAAAGTTTGAAAATATGAACAAGTACAGAAGGAACTGTTAAACATGTTAATGAAAAATGAATAGACTTATACTTCAGATAGCTTTATGAACTCTGAGAACAGGTCATTTTTGGATGTTTGAAGAATAGAAGGATTTTAATATGAAATACTTAAACCCTGAATTGTGATAGCAAAGTTAGCTTGCTGCTGCTGCTGCTGCTGCTGCGTCACTTCAGTTGTGTCCAACTCTGTGCGACCCCACAGACGGCACCCCACCAGGCTCCCCCGTCCCTGAGATTCTCCAGGCAAGAACTCTGGAGTGGGTTGCCATTTCTTTCTCCAATGCATGAAAGTGAAAAGTGAAAGTGAAGCTGTTCAGTTGTGTCTGACTTTTAGCGACCCCATGGACTAAGCCCACCAGGCTCCTCCATCCATGGGATTTTCCAGGCAAGAGTACTGGAGTGGGGTGCCATTGCCTTCTCCAAAAGTTAGCTTAAGAGGAGTCTAATGCAGATTCAAACCATGTATCAATAGTCCACAGACATAACAAAATGTAGAAATTTGGGCCAAGAAAAGACTAATCAAACAAATACTAATGCTATGGAAAAAAACAAAGAGATGTCTTAAACTTAATGACAAAGAACAATACATCATACTATTAATGTTAAATAATACCTGATAGAAGATATAAAAATGCATATTTCGTTCACTTGGAAAGAACCACCACCACACACACACACACACACACACACACACACACACACACACACACACACACCTGCCCATATACATGCATGAAAAATGAACAGCAGTGACCTTAAATCAGTGGAAACATTTGCTTTGTTTGCCAAGTTTTTCCTCTTCAAAATGTCCATTTTTATTTCACCTGCTCACCTATATTAAAAACTCAAGAAGAACACTGTAAATCAAATCTACTTAATTAAATCCATGGGAACAAATTTTAAATGTACCGTATATTGAGTGAGTGAGTGAGCAAAGTCGCTCAGTCGTGTCCGACTCTTTGCGATCCCGTGGACTGTAGCCTACCAGGCTTTTCCGTCCATGGGATTCTCCAGACAAGAATACTGGAGTGGGTTACCATTTCCTTCTCCAGGGGATCTTTCCGACCCAGGGATCGAACCTGGTCTCCTGCATTTGGAGGCAGACGCTTTAACCTCTGAGCCACCAGAGAAAAAAACAGCTAGGCAATAGTCTTAAAAATCTTTGTATATTATATGTATGTCTCTGATTTTCAGCAGATAATATAAAAAGTATCATTCGAATGTAAATATCATAAAAATCTTTAACTGACGAAATATATCCATATATAGTTTCATCTAATAGTAAGACAAAGCACCCCAAAGGATACAGTCTGTTAAACTCAAAGCAAACATATTCTTATTGACTTGTTGAAAGCTCCTACATGTCAATTTCTGTGTATGAAGAGCTGAGAAGCTAAAACTTTGTTGTAAGAGAGAAACTAGGAGAATTTTTTTGAAGCTGCATTTGAATATCATGCACAACATATTTACTTAGATTAATTGAACTGACTTGGGAGTGGATGGATGACAGTGTTGTGAGGGGACCAAATCTTTCCCCCCAGAGCCACCCTTTGGCAGTGCCACTTTGCTAGACACATAAATCAAATGACATTATGTGGCACACATTTATAATAAGGAGATTAAAAAAAAAACAGCTTCTGTTTTCTAGGAGCTCAGTAACTTTGAGTGAAATAGAAAATTTAAAAATAACATGAAAATTTCTCAATTGTAAAAATGCAAAAAGTATAATAGCTTCAAACTAAATGGTCTTGGAATATAAGGGAAGCCTTTATTTTACTATTTCTCTTCTGATTTTTCTCTTTTGCTCATTCTTTTATTTCTCTTTGCTTAATTTACTGTAGAAATTTGAACATTTTTTAGGATTTTTATCCTGATTTGATTATAATGTTTCTTAATATCTCACTTTTTATGAATCTCTTAGTAGTTACTCAAAGTATTAAAAATAATATGTGAAACATCACTATCAACTGGCATTGAAATATCGGCAGTTCTAGTGAAATGTAGAAATTTTACTTCCATTAGTCTCTTTACCCCAGCCTTTTTCAAATTTTAATTGTATTAAGTATATGTCTATATTCATTGAGTACATCAGATACTTTTATAGTTGTTTCCAGCTTCAAATATGGGTTATAAAACTCATAAAAATGAGAATAGTCTATTATATATACTTTTACTTTCACTCATTTTTTTTTCCATTCTGAAATTTCAAGCATTCTCCTGTTATTATTTCCTTTCTTTTAAGAGAACTTCTAATCATTTTTCAGGTTCGTTTTGCTAAAATAGCTTCTCTCTTAATTTTACTTCATCCGACGACAGCTCTCTTTCCCCTTCATTCCTGAAGAATATTTTCCCTGGATATAGTATCTCTGGTTGACAGTTCTTTTCTTTTACTTGAAAACTACTGAGCCACTTCTTCCTGGCCTTCATGGTTTCAGATGAGAAATCTGCTCTCATTGAATTGGTGTTCCTATATAAATAATGCACTGTTTCCCTCTGGGTGCTTCCAGACTTTTCTTTCTGTTTAGATGTCATAATGTGTCTTGGTATGGATTTCTTTTGTAGGTTTATGGCTTTTTACCAATTTGGGAAATTTTCATCAAGAATTCTTTCTTTGAATACTTTTTTGACCCCATTTTCTCTCTCTCTTTTTTTTCCTCTTGAAACTCCAATGATATGAATGTTAGCACTTTTGTTACTGTCACACAGGTCCCTGTAATGTTGTTGTTTTCCAGTTTTATAATTTCCACTTGGCTTTTCTTATAAATTCTATTTCTTCTATGAGATTTCTCATGGAGGGGTGATTTTAAAAAATTCCTAAAAATAAATAAATAAAAGAATTCCTAATGGATTGTGAAAGCATTTTCATATTGCTAATGAAAAATACTTTTTGGATTTTTCTGAAAGCTGATTTGGTGTCTGGTGATTGTCCTTTCCCATTAGGGTTTTCCTGGTTCTTTGTGTGACACATGATACACTGGACATATTATAGTTTATATTATGAGTCTCTGGATCCTACTTAATCTTTCCTAGCAGATAGTCCCTCTGTTGATTAGATCACTAGAGCCTACTAGGTGAAAAGCCCAGCTTTTCATTATGACCCATGAATACCTCTTGGCAAAAGTGGAGCATTTTTGCACACCTCCTCATTTCAGGTGAGTGGACAGAACTACAGCTCCCCTAGTCCTTGCTGACATTTCCTCAGTAAAAGCAGGTCATTGATGATCATTGCCTTTTTACTTCTGATTAGGGATATAAGCTCAGCTTCCCACTATTCCCCTCTGACACCAGTAGAAGGAAGTAGTTGACACTCATCAACTACTTCACCTTCTACCAGCTTGTTTTACCTCATCACTACATGGTGGAAAGGGACCCTACTCTTCACTGGGTCTTGCTGACACCAAGGGACAAGGAGAACTAGAGTGATGACTGGCTCTCATTTGCACTGAAACCTTCATTCTTGTTGCTGTCAGATGGATATAGAGGGTCAGCTCCCCACTGGGCCTCACTAATACCAATAATTGTTGGGGTGGGTGGATGGAATAAACAGCTTACAAGTCCCAATTCCATTGTATTGTTCAGGCTCATTGATACTGGATGGGATAGATGCTTAGACTGCCACTGCACCCTTTGAAACTACTTTGGCTGAAGGAAACATGATAATGTCTGCTGCTACCAGGTGAGGAAGAAAAGCAGCTCAGTTCCTGGCCCACCAATACTGTCTTGGAAGGAAAGTTGCATCATTATCACCTATTTCCAAAGGGCGGGGAAGGGAAGCTCACTCTTTGCTCAGCCTAGCCAACATTCCCAGATGAGGGATTTGGGGCACTGTCACTTACATGTGTCTTGAAAGGTAGGGTGGAAGATAACTCTCTTTTCTAACCCACAAAAATTGTGTAAGTGTGCATAAAGGGAGGAGTCTTTTCTGCTTTTTTTGGCTGAATAATGGGTGTTGATATGAACTGACTGTTTGTGTCCCCCTCAAATTTGTATGTGGAAAGCTTAATCTGCAATGTGATATTATTTGGAGGTGGGACTTTTTGGAGATAATTAGTTCATGAGGGTATATCTCTTGTAATTGGATTAGTGTCTCTTCTTATGAGACACTACAAAGTTTCTTCCCTCTCTGCTCTCTATCTTGTGAGGATATAGCAAGAACTTGGTCATCTGTAGATTTGGAAGTATGTTCTCACCAGAACTGAGTCATCTTGGTGCTCTGATCTTGAACTTCCTAGCTTCCAGAGCTGTCAAGAAATAAATTTCTGTTGTTTTAAGCACCCAGTCTATGATAATTTGTTACAGTAGCCTGGACTAAGACAAGTGGGTATTAACAAAAGGCTTTTTGTCATTAGTCCAGATTATTCCCTGTCTTTCGGCTGAGGAAATAAGCTCTACTTGAGCATTTGTTTGTTTGTTTCTGCCTGTTGATGGTTTGGGATTAGAGATTTCCACAGCATTCTGTTCAGAAGATATGGGATAAAATAAGGAAATTCAGAGGTCTCACCACTGTTTTGGTCCTCAAGTTCCATAGTCTGTAGGCAGCCTGACTTCTTTTCTTCTTTAATGTTTTTTTATGCTGGTTTGTGGTGTTATGTCCAGAGACTTTTAGTTATGAGATGGAAGGCCTGAGAGATATAAGACCATTCTATCTTGGCAGAACTTCATTTTTATAAAACAACTTCTCTATTAATAAGGTCAAAAGAGTTTTCAAAGTCAGTATCAAGGATGACATTCAAACATGGGCACATCATTTTTAAAGACATCAAAGGAATAAATATCATTGTATGCCAGAAGATCTTTTAGAATTATGGCAGCTGGGCAGCACAGTAACCCTGGAGACTGTGGGAATAAGCAAGAGCCTCATCAGTAAAAGCCTATATGCATGGGTGAGAATTTTATTTTTTTTGCTTCGTGGACAGAAATATCTGAAGAGAAGGTTTAGTTTTATAATAATATTAGACTTACATTTCTGAAAAATAGGTTTCACTGTGGTGTGGATAATGTAGAATCAAAGACGTCAGGAGGCAAAAATATCTGATAGTAAACTATCAGAGGATGGTGGTCAGGAAAAACATTCTGAGTTTAAACTATATTTTGTAAGAAATGTTTAATAAAATAAGTTGTGGAGGACTAGAACAGTGGATTTGGGGAGATGTGAGAGTTGAAAGAGTTAGGGATGCTTTCAATGTTTTGGCTGGATGAATTAACTGGCATCACAAATACAAACTAGATATCAAATGAAGGGTCTAATAATAAAGAGATGAAGCTATAAAGTACTCTTCAATTTTATAGTTTTATTCACATATTGGCAAGTCTTATCTTTCTCTCTGTGCTTCATCTTACTCACTCATGTTTAAATTCTGAAAAATGAAGTCCTAGTTTTATTCATCTTTCACACTTGTTACTTCTGGTTCTACCATATCAACTCCCATTACCTTTTCATGGTCTATTAGAATCACTTCTTATCTACCTCTCTATATAGGGTCCCATTACCATGTTCCTGCCCTTAGAGAAAACTTTCTAAAGAAATTGGATTACCTTCCTTTCCTACAAAATATTTTCTATAGATCCCCAATATAGCAGAATATATTGCACATTTCTCATTATTTTTGATTTTCAGAAACATTTATTATTGGGAAAATACTGAAGTATGTGTGTCAGGCTGTTAACATAGGTTTCCTTACATGGAAGTAAATGAAGAGGTGAAAGTAGGCCAAGATAACTACTGTTCTTTTTTAATTGTTTCATTTGTTACAGGGGAATGCACTACTTTGGTAATGAAATTATAAAATAATTAAAATAAACTCTTTTGAACTTATTTTCTAGTTTTCTATTGCCACAATAATTCTGAAAACAATCACAAAACCTCAGTAAAATATCACAATAAACTTTTATTGAGCTCATGAGTCTGGATGGGCTAGTGCAGCCAGTTCTTGTCATGACTGGGCTCAGGCATTCATTTGGCATCAAACCCAGGTCTACTCATTTAGGGCCTTCCCAGGTGGTGCTAGTGATAACCCACCTTCCAATCCAGGAGACATAAGAGACTCAGGTTCGATCCCTGGGTCAGGGAGATCCCTTGGAGGAAGACATGGAAACCCACTCCAGTATTCTTGCTTGGAGAATCCCATAGACAGAGGAGCCTAGGGGGCTATAGTCCACAGGGTTTCAGAGAGTCAGATATAACTGAAGCAACTTAGCATGCACACACTACTCATTTAGAGTGATTTCAACCAAAATGACAGAAAAGGCTCATCTCTGCTACATATTCTACATCCCATGTTAGTCCAAGTGAGTCTATTCTCATAGTAAAGTCTGACAAATAAGACTGCAATCAGAAATAAGTAAGTGCTTCCTCTTGCCTCTGCTTATTCACATTTGTTAACATTCTGCTGCTCACTAAAATCACAAAGCTGAGCCCAGAGTCTAGGAATGTGACAGAACAAGGGCATGCAGTGGTGCCAAGTTACATGGAAAAGGAAATGAATGCCTGGGGAGGAAAAGAATTGAAGAATTGTAAGGTCACACCATTGGTGCCCTAGAGCCCTGGAGGAGGAGTGCAGTTTGATTTAGAGCATGCTAGGGGAGCAAATATGTCACCTCTAATCGTGCCTGTTTGGCATACTGATTATTTTTAATTAAAGTTACTCCAGAAACAGCCAGTGCAAAGACCCTTCTTTATCCACTTGAAAGCAGTAAATAAATCTCCCATGTGAAAGGTCCTTCCTTATAGTGGGAGGAAGAGACATCCTTATCACCAGAAAAAGGGAATTTAGGGCCAAGAAGGCTATATGAACACACCTTGTTACTTCCTCACTAATTCACTACCTCAGGTTCAAAATTCTTTGTCATGTCAATCTTCACAAATCGTTGTTTCTTTCTCTAAAAGATATAAAAGCTACCTGCTTTGGTCACTTGTCTCATAGTTTTAGTGGGATTTCCCTTCGTATGAAATGAAATTTGTTTTTCTCCTGTTAAACTGCCTTATGTTAGTTTAATTATTAGACCCTTCAAAGAACATAGAAAGAAAGAATAGAAAAGTTTTCCTCCTGTACAAAGTTGTTTGAACTATGAAAGTAAGATATAAGTTTGAACAAACTCCAGGAGATAGTGAAGTATAGGGAAGCCCAGCGTGCTGCAGTTCATGAGATCACAAAGAGTCAGACATGATTGAGTGACTGAAAAACAACAAGGCAAATTTAAATTTTTATAAGTTAACTCTATGTGTGCATATCCTTATCCAGATATAAAAAGATATATATTTACCTTCATTTTATATTTGAGGAAACTGAGTTTCAAATATGTTAACATAATCTTTTATTAGAGAGTTTTCACCATCTATTCTAAATCAATAGTCAATGTGGTAGTGTATAAAATATAAAGGAATAAATTTTAAAAGAAATAGTTAAAAATATTTAATCATCTTTAAGAAATGCTATTATTATAGTAGATGGAGGAGAGGTGAAGCTTCACAATAAGATACAAGATGAAGCATCTAAGTATTGAAGTGCTACAACTCATGAGTTGAGCATGTATTTAATCAAAATGCATTGAACATAGAGTTCACTGTGTACTGCAATGCTGTTGACAAGACATAAAAGATTCTCTCTGTTTGCAGATGACATGATCCTCTACATAGAAAACCCTAAAAACTCTTCCAGAAAATTACTAGAGCTAATCAATGAATATAATAAAATTACAGGATATAAAATTAACACACAGAAATTCCTTGTATTCCTATACACTAACAATGAGAAAACAGAAAGAGAAATTAAGGAAACAATTCCATTCATCATTGCAAGGAAAAGAATAAAATACTTAGGAATATATCTACCTAAAGAAACAAAATACCGATATATAGAAAACTATAAAACACTGATGAAAGAAACCAAAGAGGACACAAATAGACGGAGAAATATACCATGTTCATGGATTGGAAGAATCAATATAGTGAAAATGAATATACTACCCAAAGCAATCTATAGATTCAATGCAATCCCTATCAAGCTACCAATGGTTATTTTTCGGAGAACTAGAACAAATAATTTCACAATTTGTATGGAAATACAAAAAAACCTCTAATAGCCAAAGCCATCTTGAGAAAGAAAAATGGAACTGCAGGAATCAACTTTCCTGACTTCAGGCTACACTACAAAGCTACAGTCATCAAGACAGTATAGTACTGGCACAGAGACAGAAATATAGATCAATGGAACAAAATAGAAAGCCCAGAGATAAATCCACACACCTATGGACACCTTGGGCTTCCCTGGTGGCTCAGAGGTTAAAGCATCTGCCTGGAATGCAGGAGATCTGGGTTTGACCCCTGGGTTGGGAAGATCCCCTGGAAAAGGAAATGTGAATCCACTCCAGTACTCTTGCCTGGAGAATCCCATGGAGTGAGGAGCCTGATAGGCTACAGTCCATGGGGTCGCAAAGAGTCGGACACGATGGAGCGACTTCACTATGGACACCTTATCTTTGACAAAGGAGGCAAGAATATACAATGGAGAAAAGAAAATCTCTTTAACAATTGGTGCTGGGAAAACTGGTCAACCACTTGTAAAAGAATGAAACTAGAACACTTTCTAGCACCATACACAAAAATAAACTCAAAATGGATTAAAGATCTAAATGTAAGATCAGAAACTATAAAACTCCTAGAGGAGAACATAGGCAAAACACTCTCCGACATAAATCACAGCAGGATCCTCTATGACCCACCTCCAAGAGTAATGGAAATAAAAGCAAAAATAAACAAATGAGACCTAACTAAAATTATAAGCTTTTGCACAATGAAGGAAACTATAAGTAAGGTGAAAAGACAGCCTTCAGAAGGGGAGAAAATAATAGCAAATGAAGCAACTGACAAATAATTAATCTCAAAAATATACAAGCAACTCCTGCAGCTGAATTCCAGAAAAATAAATGACCCAAGCAAAAAATGGGCCAAAGAACTAAACAGACATTTCTCCAAAGAAGACATACGGATGGCTAACAAACACACGAAAAGATGCTCAACATCACTCATTTTCAGATAAACACAAATTAAAACCACAATGAGGTACAATCTCACACCAGTCAGAATGGCTGTTATCCAAAAGTCTACAAGCAATAAATGCTGGAGAGGGTGTGGAAAAAAGGGAACCTTCTTACACTGTTGGTGGGAATGCAAACTAGTACAGCCACTATGGAGAACAGTGTGGAGATTCCTTAAAAAACTGGAAATAGAACTGCCATATTATCCAGCAATCCCACTATTGGCATACACACTGAGGACACCAGAACTGAAAGAGACATGTGTACCCCAATGTTCATTGCAGCACTGATTATAATAGCCAGGACATGGAAGCAACCTAGATGTTCATCAGCAGACAAATGGATAAGAAAGCTGTGGCATATATACACAGTGGAATATTACTCAGCCATTAAAAAGAATTCATTTGAATCAGTTCTGATGAGATGGATGAAACTGGAGCCTATTATATAGAGTGAAGTAAGCCAGAAAGAAAAACACCAATACAGTATAGTAATGCATACATATGGAATTTAGAAAGATAGTAATGATAACCCTATATGCAAGACAGCAAAAGAGACACAGATGTATAGAACAGTCTTTGGACTCTGGGAGAAGGCGAGATCTGAGAGAATAGCATTGAAAAATGAATATTATCATATGTGAAACAGATCGCCAGTCCAGGTTTGATGAGACAGCGTGTTCAGGGCTGGTGCACTGGGATGACTCAGAGGGATGGGACGGGGAGGGAAGTAGGAGGGGGTTTCAGGATGGGGAACACATGTAAACCCATGGCTGATTCATGTCAATGTATGGCAAAAACCACAACAATATTGAAAAGTAGTTAGCTTTCAATTAAAATAAATAAATTGAAATTTAAAAAAAAAGATTCTCTCATGATATCTATAGATGACTAGGATTATTTGGCAGAAGCATAAACTAGGTGTCCTCCAAGAATGGTGCCAGAGATCAAATGATTTGACAGTGGAATAAAAGGAAACATAAATTATTTTGAAAAACTTAACAAATATGAGCATATTTTCAATAATCCAACTTCAGGTGTGATAAAGGAGACGTAGAGCAATATGTAGCAAACAAAAAATTATTTTAATTAGGAAGGGAAGATGACCAAGGAGCTGTCTACCTCTTATGAAAGATTATGGTATTTAGGGCTAGATTGAATTTTGATAAATAATATGATCAAAGGTTCTGCTTCATGAAGGAATCTGAAACAATCCAGATTAACATGATACAATCTCTTCAGCCAGCACTAGTGATTTCTGGCTCTATGCCAACTTTTGCATTAGAAAAAAATTACCGATGTGTTTGTAAATTTATAACTTAGCATAAATATTGGACAGTAATTTTTTTACTGATATCCTAGATTATGATGCCTTAACTCTGATGCTATAAAACTAAGGCCTTAATACCCTTACAGCTCCATTCCTACACTTTGAAAGGTATTGTATACTTTAATTATAAAATGGTCAATCTGGGTAAGAACACTTCACTCCTTATCATTGAAATCTAGTACCCTTAAAATTGAGTTCTGCTGAGTTTATGATTAACCTCTGCATTTGAAACTTTATTCTCTTTCCTTTTCTGAATGTGTTCCCCTCAAAATTGAAGAGTATCAAAGGAAAGAGGGGACTGGAACCATATGCAAGCCCTGTGTCCCTGTTCTTTGAAGTAGAAAGCTTGTGCTTTAGTCTCCCAGGGTTTGGGTCTCAAAAGGCTGACTCAAGAATTAATGATAAGGAAATGTGAAGACATAGAAACAAAGCATAGCTGTTGGGCTGGGAAATTGGCAACAATTTGGGCTGTCAGTCTGCCACAGAGCAGACTCAGTGAACTCACAGTTTCCTGAAAGATGTAGATAAAGGCCACATTCCTAAGTTGCTTTTATAGGAAATATCTCCCCCACCCCAGATGAAAAATGTTGATCACAAGAACATAGACCCTAGACCTGTTGAAATCAGAATGTTGATGATGCTTGAAACTTCACCTTAATGCCAACTGACCTGAGAATTGTGCATGAGCTGATCATACACCCTGCAGTCTCCTGGCTCACACTGCCTTTAAAACCCCTTCCCAGAAAACCATTGGGAATTTTGAGTCTTTTGAGCTTGAACTGCCTGTTCTCCTTGCCTGGTGCCCTGCAGTAAACACTACTTTGCTTGACTACACAGCTAGTGTAAGTAGACTGGCTTTCCTATGTGCAGGCAAGTGGGCCTAAGTTTGGTTCAGTAACATCATGTCTAATCTGCAGACTTGCAACATGGCCAACACAGCACTGAGAATAAGGAAATATTGTCAAAAGTTTAGTTTTTCCAAATTTATACTTTTGCTGCATTTCCCTGATGTGTTAAATGTAGTGGTTTAAAAGAAGAAGCATCTTTGGTCTGTGGGTTGACTGGATTTAGCTTTGTAGTTCTGCTGGTTTCACTTAGTGTCTCAGGTAATAGAAGCCAGCTATGAAAATGAGTGCTAAAATTAAGAATTTAATAACAGCAGCATCAGAGCAGTTAAACAAATATAGCACACCCATGTAAATGCAGGCCCTTCTAAGCACCAGGCCTAGTGGGACTAGTGGTAGAACTACACAGGTCAAATGCACATGTAACCAGCTCTGGATGTTGGCAAAGGCCAGAGTCATCTTTGGGCTTCCAGGTGATGGGGTGCTAGGATAGTTAAGTACCATTCACTCCCACTTCATATAGTCCAGAGCTTCTTTTCTCTATGTGACTTCTACATATGTTCTTTCCATGTGGTCTCTCCAGCATGATCAAAGAAATCCTCACATGGCAGCTCAGGGTTTACAGTGACAAGCATTCAAAAGGAGAGGAGAGAAAGTGACAAGGTTTCTTAAAAGCTGGGGCCAGGATTGTTAGTGTGCTCAGTTGTTTAATGGAGACATAGGCCAGTACAGAATCAATTCAAAGGTATGTACACTAGATAGCTTGGTTTATTGGGGGCTATATATAGGAGAGTAGGTATCATACTCCTCACTTATTAAATCACAAGGATTATCCCCTCACTTCTTTGAGGAATATGTGCAAATGTTACCTGCCCTGAGAGATAGTCTTTGGACATCCTAGCTAAAATGGTTTCCCCTCCTCAACGTGTTATATCAAAAATCAGGTAGATATTCATTGCTCTAGACTATTTTCTTCATACAAGAGCTTTATCTTGTCTACTGTTGAATACCCAGTGCCTAGAAGAGTGCCTTACATAAAATAAGTAAATTAACTATTTGTTAAATGAATTAATCATTAAATCTCACATAACATAAAATACAAGTATATATCTCTATTTATCCAGGGGCCCCCAGTCGCCAGTCCGCAGACTATAATAGTTCTCAGCCTGTTAGGAACCAGGCCACACAGCAAGAGATAAGCAATCAAAGCATCATCTGTGCTCCCTATCACTACTCAATGCTCATGTTGCCATCTGAATCATCCTCCTTCCCCAACGACCATCTGTGGAAAAATTGTCTTCCATGAAACTGGTCCTTGGTAAAAAAGTATGGGGAGCACTGTATTTATCTATCTAGCATCTGTTAATTTCCTATTTGAAACATATGGGTAACATAATTTGGGTTTCATTATAGTAGCGGTGATGGTCTGTAGAGTAGGAGTGTATTCAAGACAATTTTTCAGTTTTGATGGCTGAATCTGATTTTGCCTATCTTAAAAGTCTGTGCAGTGGTTTATACTCTGGCTAGCTATATTGATCATAATCATAGAGATAGCTTTCTGATTTGGTTTATTATCATCCATATAAACAGATTCTTTCTTGCTTTTACATAATAAATTCTTCCATTACATGCTGAAAGGTTCTGGGTTTTCTGTGTATTTCTTTATAATGGTCAAAGTGTTGACTCTGACTAAAGGAAAGACACTAATATAGAGAGTTAAAGGAACAAGTAACCCTGATGGCAAGCAAATATATACTTGTCATCTTTCTACTCTGCAGGCCAATGATGTAAAGATGCTATTAATAAAAAAGTTTATTTATAAGGACATTAGAAAATCAGCATAAGAAAAAAGAGAGCATTGCTTTCCCTGACTCTTAGGGAGAACAAGTAAGCAGAAAAATTATAGAGAAACAGCCAAAAGCTTACATGAGAACATTTAAGCTGTTTGCATGCATGCGTCTATCTTAAAGATACCTACAGACATGACTTTGTCGCTGCACTCAGCATTACTGAGGGATGTTAATTTCCTAAGAGTCAACGCTTAACTGATATGCTACATTTGGCTCTTTGCATTCATTCATTTCCTTAGTCTATCTCTTAGACTAACGATTTGACTAAATAAGTAAGTTTCAATCAACCTGTACCAAGTATCTAACATCATCTTTTAGTGAATGTTGTTTTGAACATCATGAGGCAGATTTTGAAATAGATTAATATAAAAAAATACTTGAATATAATTATCTTTCTGTAATAAAATGATAAATAATAATATGTTGTTCATTACATTTTATTCCAAACATACATCCAATCATATACTATTTCCCACTTTCTGAGTCTTCAATCCAAAGCAAAACCACTACTTTGAACCCTTCCCCAAGACACAAGCCCAATCTTTTAATAAGATTACACACACACATAGACACACACAAATACATATATGATATTTATGTATACATTTGTATGTATCAGGAATAATCTATATTAATCTATCATTTCACAATAAAAGTATTGTCCTTAATAACATCCCTTGTAATTAAATTAATAGTTATAATATTAATATTGACTAAATTGTACATTTTAAACATATTATAAATTTTTACACATATCTAAGTAAATTTTAATACCATTTTACACAAATATATATTCACTGTCTTTCATGTATTTTGAAAGTCACATGTTCTATAATGAGAGGGCTTCCTAGGTGGCACTAGTGGTAAAGAACATGCTGCAAATGCAGGAGAGAGGTGGGTTTGATCCCTGGGGCAGGAAGATCCATGGAGGAGGGCACGGCAACCAGCTCCAGTATCCTTGCCTAAAGAATCCCATGGACACAAAGGAACCTGGTGGGATACAGTCCATAGGGTCACAAAGAGTCAGACATGACTGAAGCCGCTTAGCACACATTCACGCATGCATGACTCAATGCATTTCAAATCCTAAAACTGGATGATTGAGAGGAGTGGGGCCTTTCCTTCCTGTTTTTTGTTTTAATTTTTTCCAGCATTCATTTAAGAAACTCCTGATGATCCTGAGAAATCCTTATGGAAATTCAGCTACCAATTCACAAGCTTCAATAAATGACCTTGTTTTTTCTGAAATGAAAATTTGTTCTCGTGGAATAAATAGGTTTGAGATATTGTTGCTTTTATGGAAATTGCAACCACCTTATCATGACACTTCAATACAGCATTTCTTACCTATTTACACTCATCTTTGGTTCTAAAGATCTTTCCAAGTTTATAAGTGATAGATAAGAATCTTTCCAAATTTAATCAGCAAAATTCTCAATTCTATATTAGAATGTAGCTTACTGCTACATAAATACATTTGATGTATTGCCTAAGAAAAGAAAAATATATACCCTGGTTTGGTTTAATATGCCTTTCAGAAGTGCATTTGAATTGGCTAGAAACCGTTTTGACATGTACTTGAAGAGTATATGTCATAAATGACAACTTTTAATCAATGTGATAAATAGCAAAGGTTTGTAAATGCTATCAAATAATTTCTAAAAATGAAAACTAATTTTCCACTCCCTCTGCTAGCAAATTTGTCAACCACAGTTTGGTAGAACCAAAACATCTGCTCTTTGAAGCTGTGTAAGCTCTCATAGCAAAATGATGCATTATTTTGTTTTCAGATATACATTCATCTCATTCCAAATTTAGTATGTTTATAAAGTACTAAGATAAGCTTCTGATCGAAATTTTTGTGCAGTTAGATTAAAGACAGAAGTTTTTGTTGATTAAAGTTTGAGCTTTAGTAAAGCTTTTTCTTCTTTCATATCTTTCTTACCACATCATAGGACAAGTGTCTTCTTTCTTTTCCATTTCTTTTTAATTTTTTATTTTGAAAAAGCTAATGCATGTAACAAATATAAAACACTGAATTAGAATATAGCAAACATTCAGTAATTGTTTGATGTTATTATTATAAAGAATTGCATTCAATGAATAGGTTTTAATTTTATAATAAAAAAATTTAGTATTTGATAGCATGGTGTTGGCATATTGTTTTGGACAGTGCCAAATTAAACATCTTCTCTGTATGCAAGATGCTGTGCACCAAGGGTATACCATGGATACACAGATAAATAAACAATTGTATATCTTAAGAAGTTTATTTAGTAAGAGAAATGTCTAAATGGTATGTTAAATATTATTGTCTTATTTGAATTCTAAGTATCCCTGTAGCAAATGGTTTGGGAACTGAGAGAAAGACCATTTCAGACAGGAAGAAGAACCTGAAAAAAAGATACAAAAGATAAGAACATGGACAAAAATATAAGCTACAATATTTCTGGATATACACGGTACAGTGTGATATGATGGAACATTGACAAAAATTATGTTGGGTCACTCTAGGCCATGATTGGGACTTTTCTTTTGCTGAAATGTTCTTTTTCCATTTAACTTTCATCTTTCAGTTCCCGTGTGTCTCTGTACATTTACTATTACCATTTTAGAAAGACCTTCCCCAGTTTCGCTGTCATCATGGAAAATCTACAGTCTTCCATCTTTACTCCTGCCTTTTCTTCACATTTTGTTTCATTACTGTAAAAACTATCAAACACATTCTGTACATACACATTTATTTATTTTAATGTCAGTGTTCCTTTAATTCCTTTTAATGTCAGCTTCCATTAAGGAAGCAACTTTGTTTTATTCAGTGGAGTATTTCCTATTAGTACCTACAGCAGCACCTGACAACAGGCACTCAATAATAATTTTTCTTGCATTATTGGTTTAGCTTATTTATGCATTAATCAAAATTTAAGACTACATGCATAATTATTTATTTATTTATTTGGCTGTGCTGGGTCTTAGTTGCAGCATGCAAGCTCTTACTTGTGGCATGCAGGATCTAGTCCCCTGACCAGAAATCAAACTCAGGCCCCCTGCCTTGGAATCACAGAGCCTTAGCCACTGGACCACCAGGGAAGTCCCTATAATTACTTATATTTTATTGGACACCTCTTCCCATTTCCATTTCCCTGGAAAATTTGGATTCCCTTTTCTAGATTTTAGGTCCCTCTAGCACAGTCTAACCCTGTTCACTGTTGAATCTTGCGCCTATAAATGGAACATGCTGCTGCTGCTGCTAAGCCACTTCAGTGATGTCCAACTCTGTGCGACCCCATAGACGGCAGCCGACCAGGCTTCCCCGTCCCTGGGATTCTCCAGGCAAGAACACGGGAGTGGGTTGCCATTTCCTTCTCCAATGCATGAAAGTAAAAAGAGAAAGTGAAGTCACTCAGTCGTGTCTGACTCTTAGCAACCCCATGGACTGCAGCCTACCAGGCTTCTCCTTCCATGAGGTTTTCCAGGCAAGAGTAGTAGAGTGGGGTACCATTGCCTTCTCCATAAATGGAACATAATAGGTGCTTAAATATGTATGATAAAAGAATGAATCTACAACATAGAAGCATATAAAATAGACTCAGATGAAGAGAAATCTACAACAAAGGCATTGGAAATGTGATAAAAGAATGCATCTACAACCATGTTTCCAATGCTTTTGTTGTAGATTTTTCTTCATCTGAGTCTATTTTATATGCTTCTATGTTCTACTCAGTCATTCAAGTCTTCTTTAAAGACTGTTCTGAGTACTTTCATGCAGGAAGAAAAAAAAAAAAGTTAAATTCATAGAAACAGTAGAATTGTGGTTGCCAGGAGCTGGGAGGTGAGTGAAGGGAGAGTGTCAGTCAAAGGGTAGAGTTCAGTTCAGTTTAGTTCAGTTGCTCAGTTGTGTCTGACACTTTGCCACCCCATGGACTGCAGCACACTAGGCCTCCCTGTCCATCACCAACTCCCAGAGTTTACTCAAACTCGTGCCCATTGAGTCGGTGATGCCATCCAACCATCTCATCCTGTCGTCCCCTTCTCCTCTTGCCTTCAATCTTTCCCAGCATCAGAGTCTTTTCCAATGAGTCAGTTCTTTGCATCAGATGGCCAAAGTATTAGAGTTTCAGCATCAGTCCTTCTAATGAATATTCAGGACTGATTTCCTTTAGGATGGACTGGTTTGAGCTCCTTGCTGTCCAAGGGACTCTCAAGAGTCTTCTCTAATAGCACAGTTCAAAATCATCAATTCTTTGGTGCTCAGCTTTCTTTATAGTCCAACTCTCACATCCATACATGACAATTTGAAAAACCATAGCTTTGACTAGACGGACATTTGTTGGCAAACTAATGTCTCTGCTTTTTAATATGCTGTCTAAGTTGGCCATAACTTTCCTTCCAAGGAGTAAGCGTCTTTTAATTTCATGGCTGCAGTCACCATCTGCAATGATTTTGCCCCCCCCCCCAAATAAAAAGAGTCTGGCACTGTTTCCACTGTTTCCCCATCTATTTCCCATGAAGAGATGAGACCAGATGCCATGATCTTCGTTTTCTGAATGTTGAGTTTTAAGCAAACTTTTTCACTTTCCTCTTTCACCTTCATCAAGAGGCTTTTTAGTTCCTCTTCACTCTCTGCCATAAGGGTGGTGTCATCTGCATATCTGAGGTTATTGATATTTCTTCTGGCAGTCTTGATTTCAGCTTGTGCTTCTTCCAGCTCAGCCTAGATAGCATATTGAAAAGCAGAGACATTACTTTGCCAAAAAAGTTCTGTCTAGTCAAGGCTATGGTTTTCCCAGTGGTCATGTATGGATGTGAGAATTGGACTGTGAAGAAAGCTGAGCGCCAAAGAATTGATGCTTTTGAACTGTTGTGTTGGAGAAGACTCTTGAGAGTCCCTTGGACTGTGAGGAGATCCAACCAATCCATTCTGAAGATCAGCCCTGGGTTTTCTTTGGAAGGAATGATGCTAAAGCTGAAACTCCAGTGCTTTGGTCACCCCATGTGAAGAGTTGACTCATTGAAAAAGCCTCTGATGCTGGGAGGGATTGGGGGCGGGAGGAGAAGGGGACGACAGAGGATGAGATGGCTGGATGGCATCACCGACTCAATGGATGTGAGTCTGAGTGAACTCCGGGAGTTGGTGACAGTCAGGGAGCCTGGCATGCTGCGATTCATGGGGTCGCAAAGAGTTGGACACGACTAAGTGACTGAACTGAACTGAATTGAACTGAAGTTGGTCATAATTTTTCTTCCAAGAAGCAAGCATCTTTCAATTTCATGGCTGCAGTCACCATTTGCAGTGATTTTGGAGCCTTCCAAAATAAAGTCTGTCACTGTTTCCACTATCTCCCCATCTATTTGCCATGAAGTGATGGGACCAGATGCCATGATCTTAGTTTTCTGAATGTTCAGTTTTAAGCCAACTTTTTCACTCTCTTTCACTTTCATCAAGAGGCTCTTTAGTTCTTCTTTGCTGTCTGCCATAAGTGTGGTATCCTCTGCATATCTGAGATCATTGATATTATCTCCCAGCAATCTTGATTCCAGCTTGTGCTTCATCCAGCCCAGCATTTCTCATGATATACTCTGCATATAAATTAAATAAGCAGGATTACAAATATACAGCCTTGAAGTACTCCTTTCCCTCTCTGTAATCAATCTGTGTTGTTCTATGCCCAGTTCTAACTGTTGTTTCTTGACCTGCAAACAGATTTCTCAGGAGGCAGGTCAGGTAGTCTGGTATTCCCATCTCTTTAAGAACTTTCCACAGTTTTTTTTGTGATCCACGCAGTTGAAGGCTTTGGAGTAGTCGATAAAGCAGAAGTGTAGAAACTTCCAGTTTTAAGATAAGCTGTGGGGATATAGTGCACAGAGTGGTGATTATAGTTAATAATACTGTATTATATACTTGAAAATGGCTATAGAGCACATCTTAAATGTTCTCATGACAAAAAACAGATAGTAATTTTGCAAACTGATGGATTTAACTAACCCTATAGTGATAATCATTTTGCAGTAGATAAGTGTAATAAGTCATCGTGTTGTATACTTTAAACTTATACATATCAATTATATCTCAATAAAGCTGGAAAAAGTTATCAATTTAACATATTAGTTGATATATACCTTTGTTTTAAACTAGTGAAATCTACACTTCAAAGAAATAGTGACTATATCATTGACTATAATATATATTTTTACTGAAAATAACAAGTGATATGCATCATTTATCATAACACATATGTACCATTCAATATTTTATGCCAACTGTACCTATTCAAAAATTTGTTCTAACTAGAGGGAAGGAGGATTTTGGTGAAAATATTCTTGTTCATATTAAAGCATGCTAGATAGTCTATGCTCTCTTTAAAGACATGAGTAAGAAACACTTCTCTCTCTCCTTGTTCCTGATCCTCTCTATCAACTTTGTGTTTTCCTCTTTCAAAACACCCTCCATATATACATATATTGAGAAACAATTTATTGAGTTATTATGCTATTATTTACTTCTTTCCTTCTGCATACTAATTTATCCATATCCCCACTGTATAATAAAATTTTGTTATTGCAATGACAG
This sequence comes from Ovis canadensis, assembly GCF_042477335.2. Taxonomy (NCBI): domain Eukaryota; kingdom Metazoa; phylum Chordata; class Mammalia; order Artiodactyla; family Bovidae; genus Ovis; species Ovis canadensis. The sequence continues at coordinate 69,593,753 of NC_091250.1, forward strand.
TCATTATTATCTAGAGCTTACTTGTATGTGCTCCAGATGCTATTCTAAGGACCCTATAGATGTTAACTGCTTTAGTTCTCACAACAATCTTATGAGATTGTTATATAGAGAAGGTTATATATAGAGAAACTGAGGCAAGAAAGATTATATAACTTTCTTAACATCACATAAGCCGTTAAATAGGATCAGGTAAACACTAAGTCATCTATTCTTGACCTCCATAGCAAACTGCCTATTCACATGACATGTGCTGTCCATATAATTTTGGCTTTTACTACAAAACCCCTCAGTGTTTATTACTGTGTAATTTACCTGACTCCTGAAATACAGACCAAAAATAACCTGTCTGTGAAGTTGCAAAGCTGAACACAGAGAGATGTGACTGCTCCCTAGGATAAATGAGAAATGCTATTCTCTGGAGGTTAATTACTGCAAATTAGGAGCTTTCAGTTGTCTGGAAGCATCAGGAAAGAAATAGTAGATTAGTACTGATAAAGTCTCATGGGCTCTAATAGGAAACACTTTATATTGGCACTAATGAAAGATTCAGAAGCAACCATGCTTCAGATGCTTAGAAATTTCAGGTTTCAACATATTAAGAATTCAGTCAAATAAGACTCAAAAGAACTTTAGGATTACAATAATTGAGTGAAAGGATGATTCTTGAATAAAGGCCCCAGGGTTTGGAAAATCATTCCCCTTCTTAAAGTGCATTTTTCTGATTTATATATTTATACCTCACCCCACTCCAGTACTCTTGCCAGGAAAATCACATGGACAGAGGAGCCTGGTGGGCTGCAGTTCATGGGGTCACTAGGAGTCGGACACGACTGAGCGATTTCACTTTGACTTTTCACTTTCATGCATTGGAGAAGGAAATGGCAACCCACTCCAGTGTTCTTGCCTGGAGAATCCCAGGGATGGGGGAGCCTGGTGGGCTGCCGTCTTTGGGGCACACAGATTCAGACACTACTGAAGCGACTTAGCAGCAGCAGTAGCAGTAGAGAATATATATCTTTATTTTGTTTTAAACCAAGGTTTGATCAGAAAAGAAAAATGCCTCATTTAAATGACTACTAAATGAATATACTATATATCTAGAACTTCTACCCAAGTCAGGAGATTTGTGATGGTAAACTAATAGTGTGTATGAAAGCCAAGGTACAGCAACATCTTTGCTCTGCTCTCCCTGTAAACACTCTACCCAGCACAAACAAAAGCAGAATGAATGAAACTCCCTACATACATTGCTTTATAGAAAAATTACTAGTATAAGAAGTTTATTTTTATAATATGAATTCAACTACCCATACTTTAAAATATTATGACCTGAAATGTAAAACACTCATGTTGAATAGCCACCAATTCAAACATAAACTATAATGAAATTTTTAATCTAAACTGTCAGAAATGGAGGAACACCACCTCACTGATGGTCCTAATCATTTTTTAACTTCTTCCTTATAAATTTCTTGATTTAAAAAGTTTATTGTGATTGATTTTAAGTTAAGTGATACATGCTTAGTAGAAACATGTACATTATATAGAACAGTAGCATGTAGAAAAACTTCTCCAAAAAGATATGATCACTTGTTTAAAAAAGCTGGTGCATCTTCACCTAGTCAGTCCTATCTTTGCAACTACGTTTACACGGTGTATGAATTGTTGTGTCTCTATATTAAAAAATAACAATGTAATCTAAACATTTTATTTTCTGAGGAGTTATTTTTAAATTCTTAATTTCTAAATAGTAAAATGACAACAAATATCAGACTAGTCCAAGGAAATTAAAAGAAATCTAAATTAGAAAAGCCTAGACAGTTACTGAAAGGAAATAATTTCTGTTCTATAATTTTGTAAAAAATTACTTTTCTCTTTTTCAAAAATGTAGAAAATTAAGGAAGGGAAACTAATTGCCTGTAATCTCACTATGTAGAACCAGTAGTCTAAAACTAATACCATGTTCACTATTTTATTTTCTAGAAACTATATAATATCTAGAATAAATATAATTTATGTTTTGTAAATTATGTATATGTATATATAATATCCCTTTTTTCTCATATTCCATTGTATTATTTAGAAAGTTAACTCAAAATGAGTTTTTATTTAAAATACATTTCTCTCAACATTATATCATGTTTAATTTTGTCAAATTATTTAATTGAATTGAAAGTGTATTCCACACACATATTTCATCAGATTCTTGACAATCATCAACACTATTAATATTCACACTAAAGCTGTCATCATCTTTTTCAAATAAAGAAGCTTAGAGTCAATGAATACTGAATTGACTGAGTCACAAAACTGAATGAATGAGCTAGAATTGTTTAAGATTTATATATAATCTGAAGTGCTAACCCTTCCACTATAGTACATTGTGTCTCTATTATGTATCAGGTGACATATGAATATTCCCTATTGTTGGAGTTTGACTGCTTTCAATCCTACGTTAAAAATGTTATGAATCTCATTTAACATTTTCTTTTTTCATAGTTTTCCTTTTGATTGATTGAGAGAATCAGAACATCTAAAGTGTATAACTTCTCCATGGTTCTTGATTTACTGATTCATACTTTAGAAAAATAGTGTCCATGTAGCACTCCAAGTAACAACAAGAAAGAAGAACCATTTTACAGAGAGATCCACAGGCAGCTAGTTTCCCTCCCAAGGTCCTTTTTTGCTTTCTTCTGCAGAAATTAAGACTAAAGTGGAATATGGCAGACCAGCTAAACTATTCACCCAGGCTCTCCTTAACTAGGTGTGGCCATTTGACAAGGTTCTGGTTGATGAGTTATAAGCACATTATAAGCACAAATGATGTTTGAAACTTGTGAGTCAAGCTTCTAAAAAAACAGAAGCAGATTTTTCCCCAACCTGCATGTGGGAATGCTAAAGTAATGAGAGATCTTTAATTATTGGACAAAGGCAAATCCTGGAGATGACAGAACAAACAAATGGAAAGTTCTTGAGTTTCTTAAAGCTACAATTTGGCATAAAACCCTAAACCAGACTGCTACCTGGTGTGTGTGTGGGGGTGTGTGTGTCTGTATGTTGACCACTCTGTTTTTTCACTCTCATACACACAATATTTTTGTGGGCTTGTTTACAATTATTTTTCTAATTTGTCATTATAGCAACCTGGTTATTTATCCGAATGCTAATGATTAGCCAAATGCTTTTCATTACTTTTTTTTTCATTTTTGAATTACTTCTTTTTGAATCTAGCTTATTTAACATTTGTCTCTTAGATTTACAGTAAATAAATATTCTATGCACTGTGTTTTTGTTGGTAATTATTGTTATTTTAGAATATAATACTATGTAGAAACAAAACAAACATAAATTGAAAATAAACATGAATCTTACTGAATAATAACAAATGACAAGCTATTTCTCAATGTTAGCTGTCCACATTTACTTATATTCTGTGGAGTACAAAACTACATTTAGTTTTTTCTGATGAGTAGCAATATAATGACAGGAGCAAAGGCTCCTCATTTTTACAGGAACAAATGGTAGACCATATTTGAATTATTGGGAATTTATGAATCAATTATATAAATTTGGACTTCTTAAAGACAAGACTTCCCTGGTGGCCCAGATGGTAAAATATCTGCCTACAACTCAGGAGACCTAGGTTCAATCCCTGGGTCAGGAAGATCCCCTGGAGAAGGGAATGGCTACCTACTCCAGTATTCTTGCCTGGAAAAATCTATGAACAGAGGACCCTCTCAGGCTATAGTCCACAGGGTCAGACAAATAATTGGACATGACCGAGCAACTAACACACACAGAGACACAATAAATCTGATTATTATAAAAGGAAAAGGCAGTCTTGTTCATGCAGTCTTTCTACTCCAACTGGATGCTCGAGAATGGGCCTTGGGCTTGGAGCACTTTCTTAACAAGAAATTAAGAGGCTGTATAACCTGAGCCAGCTTATCACCATGTGTGTGCATGTGTGTGTGTGTATGTGAACATGCTCAGTCATGTCTGACTCTTTGTGAACCTGTGGGCTGTAGCCCACCAGGCTTCTCTGTCAATGGAACTTTCCAGGCAAGAAAACTGGAATGGGTTGCCATTTCATACTCCAGGGGATCTTCCCAACACAGGGATAGACCCCACATCTCTTGTGTCTCCTGCATTGGCAGGCTGATTCTTTACTACTAGTGCTACCTGGGAGGCCTAAATTTATTCCAGAGAATCTTCCTGACCCAAGGATCAAACTCAAGTCTCCTTCACCGCGGGTAGATTCTTTTACCACTATCACCATCTGGGATGTGATCCCCTTGGATGGAGTTATCGATATCTTCCCTTGTTTCAAGTTCAATTAATGTGGTTCGAGTCTTGAAGTTTGCATAGCACCTCACCAACCCTACTGTTACCTCTGTCTTCTTCGGGGGGTGGGGGTGGGGGACAGAGTCCATCCTACTGAGGCCAGAGAAGTGTGTAAGTTGAGAAATTGTCCTGCTTCAGCCACTGAGAGACTGGCTGTCCATAGAGGACTGAAGCTCACTATTGGAGATGACCATACTTCTCTATGTAAGTAAAGTGTTATTGCATCTAGTGCTTTACTGTGTTTTGTTCTTCTTAGTGAATGATACCAAAATGCAATGGCAGAAGGGCTTGGACTTATTTTTCTTGGTGGCTAGCATTGTGATGATCTTTGCTATCCTCCCATGTCAGTTGAATTCTTCCCTAAGATTGGTAACTTGGTGCATAGTATCCTACTTCCTTGGAATTGAAAACATATGCAAGGAATTCTATCTTCCTACAGTTATTATCAAATTAGCAATACAAATCTGACAGAATACAGGATGATTGTTAATATCAAATACAAACATGTTGGTAGAAACCACAAAATATGCTTCTTGTCGAGACCAGCTCGACAAGCAGGGTTTCTGAAAGAGCAATATGGCAAGAGAATGAGAAACAAGACACAAGAATTCAGTGAAAACTGAGGATCAGGGTCCAACACTGCTCCAAGGTGAAGGAGCCAAAAATGAATCCAAGCCAGCTTTATTATACTTTCAGCTGTGAATGAAAGAATATGTCAGGAGTTAAGCTATAACTCATGTGGCCTTCAGGACCAAAAAACAAAATGATCATTAACCATTGAGTAATTAAGAAACAATAATCAATAACAAATTAGAAACTAAGACTAATATTCTTATCTATAGATTTTCCAGCAGATCTGTAAAACATGTAATTCTGAAATGCCAGCTGAGAAATAGTCTGGGGTCGATTTTCCAACCACAGTATCATATCTTGTTTTCAAGACTATGAACTGTTCCCTCTGGACTTGTTCCAAGAGTCTCATGCCTTATAGCATCCAGTTTATCTATAATTATAAATTTATTTTGTGGCCCTTGCCGGGGCTTGCTTTTCTTTTATTCTTCCTGTCTCCTATACTTCTAGTCCCATTTGTTGAAATGTTCAAGAAGTCTTCTGTGTTATGCCTGCGAATGATACTTTTGTGTGATTTTGTCTTTGATGTTTGAATTGATATCCACATAGCTTTTTCACATTATGTTGTACTTCTCATGAAACAAATAGGATGCACAGTCTTATACAGACTAATAGCCAACTACATTCTCATTTGGGTAGTCTAATGAACTACCTAGGAATTTCTTTAGATTTTACTTCTGTAAAAACCATATTCCCACAGGTATATGTTTGAAATAAATATTCATTCCAACTTTATATGTAGAAGTTAATGAAGAAAAAGCACTTAAATATTGTGCATCTAAAATATTACAGCCTAGGATATCAATAGGGGGTCAATATTCTTACACATTGACAAAAACTCAAATACTGTGAAGCTTAGCACAGAAGATGAAAGGACATCTTAGACCTAGAAAAATTATCAACTACCCTATCAAGAACTGGTTTGTGATACTGGGTAAATAATTAAAGCATATTTCTGTTTCATCTTTATAGTGAGAGTAATAGTATATTTATTATCATTCTTTTAGATGCAAAGCCACAGAATTTATGGGTCAAGAGCCAAAGGCACAAAAACTATCTACTGCTCAGAAAATATGATGATAATGATGAAGAATGATGTCTTTCTTAAAGACTTCAGAACCATCTCTCTGGAAGGTGATCTTAGTAATATAGCCCCCCTAATCTTAGTTTCTGTGGAAGTGTAGAAGTTACTTGGTGGGGTGCCTCACTCTAACCTGTAAAACCACCTCTTGTCATAAGGACATGAGAGTTTCATTTTTCCTGAAAAGAGTGATGAGGCCACAACTTCATTAGCTTGTAATCTGCTCTTTTTGAGGACACAGGTGTGAATACCCACTAGCTTAGCTCAGATTCCACTTCCTTATTATCCCTATACTGAAAAGCTAGGAGAGCAGACCAGGGCAGACATGATCAGGGAAGAATTTCGAACTTGGATGAAGGGCTGTCCCCTATGAAGGCAATAAGTGGAAAAATAGCAGCAATAGTTACTTGAGGAAAAAAAAAAAAAAAAAAGGGCAAGAGATGAGATGTCAATCAGATGAATGTCAACACAGGATAAAACCCCAAATGTCACATAATTTACACCTTTCTGGTCTCAAAAAGCCCTTCCTGGACTTCCACGGTGACTCAGTGAATGGGAGTCTGCCTGCAGTGCAGGGAATGCAGATTTTATCCCCTATCAAGGAGGATTCCACATGTTATGAAGCAGCTGAGTCTGTGCACTACAACTATTGACTCCATGCACTCTAGAGCTTGGGAGTCCCAACTACGAAGTCCACATGCTGCAACTTTTAAAACCTGCATGATTAGAGCCTGTGTTCCACAGAAGAGAAGCCAACACAATGAGAAGCCTATGCATGGCAACGAAAAGGAACCCCCACTCACTGCAACTAGAGGAAGCCTGCACAAAGCTATGAGGACACACCACAGCCAAAAATAAACTAAATAAACAAAATCCTTTTTTTTTTTTTAAATAGTGAATACACTTTAAAAAGAAAAGCCCTTCCTATTTGGATCAGTTGTGAAGGTGATGCCATTGAGAAGCTTCCCAAGGACTCCTGAGTCATTCTCATACCTTCCTCATCAGCTGATGTCACTCATTTAAAGGCTTCTCTCCCCTGTGCCCCACAAGCTTACAGTGCTCCAACGCCTGTTTTCAATTTTCTGCCTTGCACATGGAGATACATATCCGCTAGCTCATGGATCTCTGCAACCAGCCAATTTTGCTCCTTTGATGCAGAAAGAATGTTGGAGTTCCACTGATCACCACATCAAGGAGTTACGGTGACCAGGGAAAGACAATTATCTGTCACTCACACAAGGGTGGAAGATCTGAAGGTGTTAGAGACCAAGTGAAAGTGGTGGCTAAAACACGTACTGAAAGCCTTATTGCTATGAGTTGGGAGAAGCTGTAGTGCTGTACGCAGAAAATGGGGCTATTCTCAGCTGGTTTCCATCAGTGGCTTGTTGAGGCGGTCACAAAATTTATTGGCATGGGTCCAAAGGCAGATTAAAATAGCCCTCTAACCCTAGCCTCCTTTATCTTGGCTTTTATGCAGACTCTAAAAATTCAAGTTAAGGAAAAGAGGATAGGATGGCAAAGGCAGACTTGTCCTCAGATTTTAGCAGCAGCTGCTCCATTTTGGGATACTGTAGAGAAAGACAAAGAAGAAATCAAAGATTGTTGGGTTGGCTGCTCAGAACTCTTCACTGAAGGGAATAAACAATCCTTGCTGTGGCCTACCGATAAAGAGAATAAAGAAAGAATGTAAAATATATGCTGTTTTTACAAGAAACCAGAATACAAAAGACAGACTGTAAAAAGAGACACTGAAGGATACAAGAGCAAGGGAATCAGAGAAGCCCAGAAGGCTAGGGGATAAGTGGCAAATCACTTAAAGTAGATTTAAAGATCTCATAGGTGGAAACGTGATATTTGTTCTTCTTAATATGCAGGTTTCTCAAGAATTTCTCACTTTCCATTTGGTAAAGAAAGTATTAATGTGAATTTCACATTTGCTATGCTCCTTTTCATTCTTGTTCCGTTTCCTCCTTAGTTCCCATATAGGTTGGTCCCAGGACTGGGGAACATGCATTCTTACTTTCTTGTGATTCTCCTGTAAATCTACTGGGTAGAGACCTACTGTTAGAAAGCTTATCATATTCTGTACTTTGAAAGAGCAGACAGTGGAGCATCATAAGAAAAAGCATTTTACTTAGCTACCACACACCTTATGAAAGAAAAAGGGTATGGAGAGAGTGTGTGTGTTATTCTCTCAGTCGCATCGGACTCTTTGCGACCCCATGGACTATAGCCCGCCAGCCTCCTCTGTCCATTGAATTCTACAGGCAAGAATACTGGAGTGGGTTGCCATTTCCTTCTCCAGATGGAAAGATTAGCAGTCACCAAAAGCTGGAAGAGTATCCCAATGTAAAATATATTGATGTATCACGTAGGCCCTATGGAATAATGATACTAGTTTCATTTGAGATATAGAACCAATTGAAAGAGCTTTGGGATGATAAGTCATGGTCATATGTAAAACAGTATTCTTTGTTAGTGACTCAATTAAATATAATAAAATCACATAAATATTTAGAAAAATTTGGGCTACATTTTATATGGGCACTCATTCTGTAATACCCCCAGACTCCCAATAAAGAAGAAAGAGAAATTTGATAAAGATGACCCTTGTATAGATTTGAGAAGTGAATAATCTGTAGTACCATTAATCTCTATAGTGTCTAATCCTACAACTCTTTTGGCTTCAGTACTATTATCTGCAAATTTTTCTCTGTAATTGATCTATGTCTTTCTTCCTTCCTCCCTCTTTTTTATCTTTCTTTCCTTCCTTCCTTTTCTCTTTTTCTCTTCCTCTAGCATATGACCATAAACTCTTGTTTTCTTTTCCTTATGAAGAAGTCCAATATATATGATACAGGATTATCTTATTTTCTCTAGTCATTTACAAACACACACACACACAAAGACCTAGTGAAAGGTTGTCCCCCAGAGGGATCTATAATTATTCAAATTTAGATAACTTTCTGGTAGTCTCAGAAATGGAAAAAAAATGCAAAATTGACACTTTAGCTTTGTGGCATTTCTCTGCTTTGCAGAAGCACAAAGACCCATTAGGCAAATTGTAGTATTGCTTATCCAAGGGCATCTGTTGTCAGCTACAGGCCATAGAATGACACAATCTAGAAGTCAGCTCACTTTGCAGATACAATAAACTACTAACAATGAAAAAACTAGACAATTCTGGGACAAGCACATTATTATACAGTGATTCCAGTTTTTGTAGAGTAGGAAAAATCACTGCTTTACATGATAATTTTCCAGATTTCTGCTTTGGTCCCAAGAATTTGAAGAGGCTTTTGAAACCTGAAATTGACTACCACCTTTCTCCCAGTTCAATAGGAACTTTCTCCCAGAGGAGAGTGAAAAAGTGACTGAATTGAACTGAACTTTCTCCCAATTTGGAGGATTCCAAATTTGGGGAATTTTAACATTTGGATATTCTAAACTTTGACCTTTATCTGATGCTCTGATTTTACATATTTAACAATGTTTACTTTGCACAGAAACTGTAAAAGCTGTTGTTAAAACACACCATGCTTAGTCGTGTTGGACTCTTTGATACTCCATGGGCTGTATGTAGCACAGGAGGCTCCTCTGCCATGGGTATTCTCCAGGCAAGAATACTGGAGTGGGTTGCCATGCCCTCCCCCAGGAGATTTTTTCAACCCAGGGATTGAACTCAGGTCTCCCACATTACAGGCAAATTCTTTACCAGCTGAGCCACCAGGGAAGCCCAAGAATAGTAGAGTGAGTAGCCTATCCCTTCTTCCCAACCCAATAATTGAACTGGTGTCTCCTGAATTGCAAGAGAATTCTTTACCAGCTGAGCTAGTTTCTTTTATTACAATAAGATAGCTATTTCCATTTTTCAAAAATATGCTTCATAAAAAAATAGGCAAATGGATTATAAAAGGGGCTAGAAGAAATTTGACTGGACTATAGGCATTACCTAAAAAACAATTCCTGTATCACAGCTTGATTAGTGTTGTGTCATCAACAAAACAATCTGAATAAAATATGTGTTTTTAAGTCACTAAGACCTTTACTGTGACTGCAAAAAAAAATAAAAAATTTCAAAACACATTAAAGAGATGTCTTTCAGGAAAATTCTTTCTAGGCTACTCCCATGATAAGAACAGGAAGTTCTTTCCTGGTGGCATGTGGATTCCATATAATTAACACACGTAAAAATAAGAAAGTTTGTTTCAGTTCAGTTGCTCAGTTGTGTCTGAATCTTTGGGACCCCATGGACTGCAGCATGCCAGGTTTCCTGTCCTTCACCATCTCCTGGAGCTTCCTCAAACTCATGTCCATTGAGTTGGTGATGCTATCCAACAATCTCATTCTCTGCCGTCCCCTTCTCCTGTCTTCAATCTTTCAAATATCAGAGTCTTTTCTAATGAGCCAGCTCTTTGCATCAGGTAGCCAAAGTATTCTAGCTTCAGCTTCAGCATCAGTCCTTCCATTGAATAGTCAGGACTGATTTCCTTTAGAATGGACTGGTTTGATCTCCTTGCAGTCCAAGTGACTCTCAAGAGTCTTCTCCAACACCACAGTTCAAAAGCATCAATTCTTCAGTGCTCAGCTTTCTTTATGGTCCAAGTCTCACATCCACACATGACTACTGGAAAAACCATAGCTTTGACTAGATGGGTCTTTGTCAGTAAAGTAATGTCTCTGCTTTTTAATACACTGTCTAGGTTGGTCATAGCTTTTCTTCCAAGGAGCAAGCATCTTTTAATTTCATGGCTGAAGTCACCATCTGCAGTGATTTTGGAGCCCAAGAAAACAATGTCTGGATTATATGAATACTTTCCCTATTTCAAAACAAAACAGGAAAACCAATGTTCAGTCAGTAGTAAAGATTCTCCTAATAGCTAAAAATTTCACTTTTGGAATATTGTCATCAAACCCAAGTTTGTGTGCTCAGAACATAGGCCAAACAAACCAAACATGGAAGTTTGGAGCAGAGAAAGTTTTATTGCAAGAAGAACAGGAGACTCATGAGCAAAAGATCCAAATTCTCCACGGGTTTCAGAAAAGAAGTTTTTATAGGGAAAATTTGGGTTTTGAGCGTAGGGCTGCAAGGTGTGTAACCCTCCTCTGATTGGTTGGTGGTGAGGTAGCAGAGATAGTCCAAGAATATCAATCATCGGCCTTCTTGTTCTGATGAGCATGGGGTCTAGTGCTTATGTTCAGCCTGAAATTGTCCTCCACCTTTGTCAGGGCCTCAGTTCCTGTGGAAGAACTCAGAGATATGTATCAAATTGTTATGCGCATTCCTTGAGGAGGAACTAGACCAAGCTCCCAATCAGTGCACCACTGTTTCTTTTCTCATTCCTTTACTCTCTTAATCAGTATTTGAATCCTTCCCTTTGGCACCCAGGGAAGGTCTAGGAGGCTGATAGACTGTCCTACGAACAAGAAACAGGGGACACCCAAAGGCTTTTGTGCCTGTGAGGGCCCCACAGGACCCCTCAGAGCATTTGAATCTGATAGTGAAAGTCATGTTGTTTCTACTGTTGTCTAGGAATTATGCAAATGCTTGTAGATTTCTAAAAGTTATATTTATATACATTTCCATAAGTCTATCAGTTCTCTAGAGAAGTAGAATGGTGGAATCAAACTTTTTAAAAAGTTCGTTAGGTAAGATTCATCTCTCTGACTGATTGAAATGGCCCAGAGTTTTACCATTAGCTTTGCTAGAATGACCCCTGAACACAAACACAGAATCTCTCTCTTTGAATGTATGTTTGGCAGGCCCCGTGAATTCAAGTTTGAGATTATGCCCTCTATTGGATTTTAGTGAATCCTCTCATAATCACAATCATATTCAATACTTAAAAGGGCCTCTTTCTTCCCTAGAAATCCTGAGACTTAAAGCCATAAAGATCCAGAAGGACCTGTCCCTATGGAAAGGGTTATTTCATCTATACATAGGTGTTCTGTAAGAAAGACAGTCACCTTGTTGGGAAGAGCCCTTTCAAATGTTACTTATCATCCATTCAGTTCTCAGAGTTAACAAAAACTCAGACAGATTCATGCTTCCCATGTGAAGTCAGCACCACAGGACTGAACTGGGGTTCCCACAAAGGATGTGAAACTTGAGTTTTTAAGAGTAACTGATACCAGTACTGAACTTGAATGAAAACAAGTGTTCTAGAAAGAATATTACTTTTCTCTTAGACTGTCTTGCTGTTGTAGTCATAGTGAGCTTATTTTGTTTACATTAAGGATCACAGTTTACTGGAAAATAAAAATTATTCATTATATTTTGTTTTATTTCTGTCCTTCCAGTTTCTTTCATTTTCTTTCTCTCCCCCCAGATTCCCACAACCTCATGTCCCATCAGCTCTAAACTGTCCTACCAGTGTAAGTATGACACAGTAAAATAGAAACAATCTGCATTCGTAATTTTTCATAATGAAGTAAAAGTAACTAATATGCCTCTAGGTGCTCAATCCAGAAATGTGAATAACCAGTTTGACTGGGAAAACAATGCAAAAATTCTAATTAATAGAAAAACAGAAATCTGGAATTATAATATATTAACTGGAAAGGACAAGTCTAATGTTACATGATTAATTTCAAGATGCAATTTCTCTCCAGTCTCAGTATAAGTTGATAAATAAATATTAATTCCCATTATTCAAGGATATTTAGTTAACTTTCACAATAGTATAGCTATCAATTCAGACCTAAGGAAAGGCCCACAGCATGAATTTGTTCTCAAGGCTTATATATAATAAACACTAGAATTCCATTCTCTACCTTTCAATGTCTGCTTCATAATAAGATTTCTATACTAGATGATGGCCATGAATGTCATGGTTTTTCATATCTGGGGAAAATTATTGGTGAAGATAGAACAATTAATAAAGGGCCTCAGTTCAGTTCAGTTCAGTTCAGTTCAGTCGCTCAGTCGCGTCCGACTCTCTGCGACCCCATGAATCGCAGCACGCCAGGCCTCCCTGTCCATCACCAACTCCCGGAGTTCACTCAGACTCGCATCCATCGAGTCAGTGATGCCTAGAGTCATATGAATGTTATGGTACTTATATAGTTCTCTAAAACTCAGAGAAAATTTATTATGACTTGCAATAAAAACTTCACTAAAAATTTAGACTATCAGGATCCAGATTTACTAAGAATTTTATTTAACAGTTTGCCAATAGTATTATGTAGTCAAAGGTTATTTCCTAAAGACAGATAATGTAATGACTTCCAAAAAATCAGTAATTCGGCTATTCCATCACAGTTTTGACAATTTGCTTTATGTTTCACTAGGGACTTTCTCGGAGAAGGCAATGACAACCCACTCCAGTACTTTTGCCTGGAAAATCCCATGGATGGAGGAGCCTGGTGGGCTGCAGTCCATGGAGTCGCTAGGAGTCGGATACAACTGAGAGTCTTCGCTTTCACTTTTCACTTGCATGCATTGGAGAAGGAAATGGCAACCCACTCCAGTGTTCTTGCCTGGAGAAGAATCCCAGGGATGGGGCAGCCTCATGGGCTGCCATCTATGGGGTCGCACAGAGTCAGACACGACTGAAGTGACTTAGCAGCAGCAGCAGCAGGGACTTTCTGGCTATTTATATGGCTGTAATTCCCCCAGAGAATGGTAGAAACAGCAATAAACATAATTATAACATTGTTGTCATTTATGGGAAAACAGGGAAGAGTTGGTAAAGGTGAATAAGAATTAAAAACGAGTGACAATTCTTTATGTTGAAAACAGAGAAGAAACTCCTTCAACCACACTTCTCTCTTTTTAGAGCATTTGCTTAAAAAACTTGAAATTATAAGCTGTTTTGCATGCCTCTTTGAAATGCATTCAAATTGTTTTAAAGCTAATTAAGCATCTTGCCCTGGTAGCTCAGTTGGTAAAAAAAAAAAAAAAAAAAAAACACCTGCAATTCAGGAGACCCTGTTTGATTCCTGGGTGGGGAAGATCCCCTGAAGAAGGGATAGGTTACCAGCTCCAGCATTCTTGGGCTTCCGTGGTGGCTCAAATGGTGAAGAATTCACCTGCAGTGAGAGAGACATGGGTTCAATCCCTGAGTTTGGAAGATCACCCAGAGAAGGGAATGGCTACCCACTCCAGTATTCTGGCCTGGTGGATTTCATGGACAGAGGAATCTGGGAGGCTACAGTCCATCGGGTCCCAAGAGTAGGACACGACTGAGAGACTTTACTTTCACTTTCAAGTGTGTTACCAGCTTTAAGACCCAGAAATATCTTTCTCAGGGCTTCCGAGGTGGCTTAGTGGTAAAGAATCCATCTTGCAATGCAGGAGATGCAAGAATCACAGGTTCTACCCCTAGGGTCAGGAAGATCCTCTGGAGAGGAAATGGCAACTCAACTTCAGTATTCTTGCCTAGAAAATCCCATGGACAGAGGAGCCTGGCAGGCTATGGTCCATGGGGTCAAAAGGAGTCGGACATGACTGAGCACACATGCCATTTCTCAAGATATGGGAATCATCTCTTTGAGACGTAATAGTCAAAGAAGATATCAGCTATATCTGATTTCTATGGAAGGGTAGGAACCTTGCATTAATGGGTGCCTCACTTCAAGTTAGGAAATTCACTTTACCGTAAGGATATAAGATGCTTATATTTCCACTTCATTATACCAGTTAGCTAACACACTTGGTCACACCATTTCCAACTGAGTTTGGGATGAACTTGGTAAGAAAATGCTGCTGTCAAGTCTCTTACCTGAGGCTTAGTTGTTGTTTATCTTATTACTATTTATGTAATAGAGTATATGATTAGCTGTATAAAAAGATACAGCTAGTTTCTTTCTGTAATCTCTTTGGTAGATTGTTTGTGACATACATCACATTCTCATTTATTTTCTTTCTCTTCTTTCTTTGTGGAGAAGCTTTTAATTTTGGAAGATTCTGTTTTTAATTATATTTCTTCAACACAACCTAATTATCAAAGGATATCAAATGCAACAACTCTGATGTTCACTCCATCATTGTAATTGGGGATTTAGATTTAACCATTGTCTTCTACTCAAAAATAACTTCAAATCTAAAAATATACCACATAATGACTACCTCATGATCTGCTAACATAAGAATGTTTTTATTCATGAAAATAACATTTCTCAAAGCTAAAATGCAATTTTTCCTCCATTAAAGGAGTTTAAATCATTGAAATATACTACCAACATGCTCCCTGTTTCCAGTAAATTCAGTTATGAAGGGAAATGGTTGATGCTAAACTTGGAGAAAAGCTTTCATTTAAATGGATATATCCCTATACTTAAAAGCTTATAACCAAACATGAGCTCCTATAGAAAATTCAATAATACAAACTAAAGAAAAGTAAAATGTAACTAATAGGACATAATATTGGGTAAAAGACAACATTGTTTACAAATGCAATTGAAATATAAAAGAAACACTCTGTATATGATCTATTAAAATATACTCTATGTATATAACAAATAAGTGAGTTGTGACATGTTTTTAAATTAGGTCATTTCTTATTTATTTATCCAAATAAATAAGATTGGATTTACTTATCCAAAAAATTTCTAAGCCTTTCCTTGTAAATCCCATTTATCTTATGTATTTTCATAGTATGTTCTGAAGAAATACTGAAAGGAAAATGCATGCCAGAAACCATTTGGTAGATTACATATTTGACTTAGATATGTGTATGAATAATACTTCAATGAATTCAAATGTATTATAAGTTCAGAGAAAAGTGTTTCAGTTTTAAAAATAAATAACTACCGGTCTCAGCATAATTTAATATAAGCTTGTGCTTCTTTTCCATTTTATTTTAATTCTTTCCTTGAAGTTTCTGGATGACCTTTGGCAAATAACTGTTTTTCTGTGCATTTTCCACTCTTGTCTAGTAAGTATCTTCTGCTTCTCTTACACATATCATGTTGTTTTCTTCATTTATTCATTCATGAATTCATTCTTAATTTGCTATTGGGCTCCTTCGCTCAGTTGGTAAGGAATCTGCCTGCAATGCAGAAGACCTGGATTTGATCCCTGGGTTGGGACAATCTCCTGGAGAAGGGAATGGCAACCCACTCCAGTATTCTTTCCTGGGAAATCCCCCGGACAGGGGAGGTTGGTGGGGTACAGTCCATGGTGTCGCAAAGAGACAGACAGGACTGAGCTACTGACACTTTTACTTTCATTGATATGTACTAAATGCATATTAAATTCCACAAGTTGTCCTATATACTTTCTCACATCTGTTTGGATATTTAATTGGCATTTCAAATTCAAACTGCCCAAAGTTTATACCAAATCTGTTCCTTCTTTAATTTAAATTTTAAAGTGAAAGGTGCCCCCATTTTATGGACTTCCAAACACCTATTTTTTTCAAACTGTAAACCTGAAGTCCTAATTCCCCCACATTTCCTTTATCACAGCCTACATTCTATGCATTATCAAGTTCTGCCTATTTCAGCCTCTAAATATTAATATTCAAACTTCTTTGCTTTTCGTATCTCCACTGACACCAGCCTAGAACTTTCTGCCTACTCTCTATCTAAGGAAATGCATTCTTTCTTAGTTGTTTCCCTGAGTGCATTCTTTGCTCCTTCAACTTGCTTTTCATACTGCAGCCAAAGTAGCATGTACACAATGGAAGTACTAACTCCTCCCACCAGGAGCCTGTTTCAAAATTTTAAGTTTCCATTGACATGGAATAAAATCTGTCATCTTATCATGAATTAAAAGGATATACATGATTTGACCATTGCTCATTTTATTTTTTACATAATCTCCAACTCATCTCCTTTTCTGTCCTACATTCTTCCTGACATTTTTCAATGTCAGGAATTTCAAATTTTTCATTTTTCATGACATTTGTTCCTCAAATGATTCATGCGTCTACCTAAGAACATTCTGTCATGTCTTTCCTATTCGTCATGTCTTTCCTATTTCTGGAATGAAAATTTTCCCCTTGCTCATTACCGTAATGTCACAAATCTTCAAAGTTCAATTCATTCATGATCTCACTGAGAAAACTTTATCCAAACGTCTAGACTTAAGTCCTTCCCTGTAATATATGTTCTTATAGCAGCCAGTAATTTTCTCAAATATTATTTATTGACATTTTATTAAAATAATTTTGTAATCGGTTCAATTTCTATCTCTTTTTCTAGACTTCCAGCTAAAAAAAAAATGCTTTCTTGTCTTGTTTATATCTATAAATGCAGCTATGTAAACAGTGATAAGGCTAGTACTTTGCATATAGTAAATGTTCAATAAATATGTGGCAAATAAGTGAATGAATATATAGCATATTTAATTTATTCTCATTTCACATTTTCAGCCATAAACCTGTATAATGTGATTTGTTGTTGTTCAGTCATGTCCAGCTCTTTGCAATTCCATGAACTGCAGCATGAAAGATTCCTCTGTTCTACATGTCTCCCCGAGTTTGTTCAAATTCATGTCCATTGATTTGGTGATGTTATTTAATCATCTCACTCTTTAGGTAAATGCAATGAGGGATATACAGGAAAAAAAATAAGTAGAAGTGTAATATTTTTTCAATTCTAGGTTTTTTGTTTCTCCTAATTTTAAAATTTCTAGCATCTCTCTTGCTTTTTCTTCCTCTCGATGCCCATATTTATGCTGTACAGCTTCAGCAATACAAAGAGAATGTGACCACAAGAGTGAAAAAGAGAGTCCACTTCTGTTTGAGCACTTAAGTGGGTGATCTAAGGCCTTCTAATTATGTGGATGAAACTACACACAGTAATTGGCCTATTTCATTTTCTGAATTGAATATTTATTTTACTAAGTAAATCATTTGATAGTTTTAGCAGATCAATGGAGTCAAAATATTTAAACAGTGTTATACTGGAGGCAGAATCTAATACAAATAAAGGCTTTTCCCTCACACCTGGGAAAAGTTGGGACAAATATTGAAAATGTTGTTCATCCAACACAGCCACTTCAAGATTTTAAAAAATCCAACTAATAATAAGCATGTGTAATGTGACCATGTTGTAATTTTAAAATGCCAAAACTACTGCATTTTGAAAAATGTTTAAGTCCAACTTCTGCCAAGGCAATTTTGTTTTTCTGTGAGAAAAGATGCCCTCTGTCCTGATCTAGACAGAAATTTAAAGAAGTCCTGGCAGAAGGAGAAGAGAGGGTCAGAGAATAAGATGGCTGGATAGCATCCCTGATGCAATGGATATGAACTTGGGGAAACTTCAGGAGATGGGGAGGGACAGGGAGGTCTGGCATGCTGCAGTCCATGGGGTTGCAAAGAGTTGGACATGATTTAGTTACTGAATAACAACAACACCAGAACTAGTTGATGAAAGAGTGCCATTTTACTTCCCTCATCAATTTTTCTATAGCAAGAGGTGGATTGATAGAGCTGAAAGTGAAGAGGGGGTTAGTAGTAAAATAGGATTTTGCTTCCACTGATATGTTGTTTTTCCGTCTATTCTGTAACCACTTAATTTTCACATTTTGAAAGAATTTGGTTGTTCTCCCTTTGATTCTTTTGCTTTAAAGATGTTGCTAAGAATGAGAATGAACAAAAGCTTAAAAATATTAAGGTAAATAACAAATGCATGATAAGGGTTAAGTGGAATTGCTATTAATATTAATTAATACTCATCCTAATAGGAAGCAAGGGTATGTTGGGGATAGCAGCCAAGTTCATGAAGGTGGACAGTGACTGAAATAACGTGCTTTATGAAAACCACTTTTTCTCCTTCTACCTTCCTGATAGTTCTCAGTTTTGTGTTTATTGGCTGGTCTATCTTTATTCACATCTTAAATATAAAATATTCTTTACTTTTTCTTTTCCTTTTAAAATTTTTCTCAAGGAAATTTAGCCATCTCTGCATTTTGAACTATATCCTTTTCACTTATTTCATATCTAATTGGTGTCTCCAGATGTTATTTCTCTATTGACCCCAAGCACTAGATTTTGTAACTAATAAATCTAGTAAATATCTTTTCCTGGGTCATACATAGACAACTCAAACTCAGTCAGTAGTGGTATGACATGACTAGATAATTTCTTTGCACTCCTAAGCAATCCCTGAAGCAGGGATACAGTTAGGGAGTTTTTCCTATAATCTAGATTAGGGTTTCTCTACCTTGACACAGCTCACATTTCAGGCCAGATAATTCTTTGTTATGAGATTGTAGGATATTTACTATCATCCTTGGCCTCTGTCCACTAGATCCCAGTAGTACTCTGCTTCTGGCAGATATAAGAATGTATCTGCATGGATGCTAAGTTGCTTCAGTCATGTCTGACTCTTTGTGACCCTATAAACCATAGCCTATGAGGCTCCTCTGTCCATGGGATTCTCCAGGCAAGAATACTGGAGTAGGTTAACATGCCTTCCTCCAGGGGATCTTTCCAATCCAGGGATGGAATCCATGTCTCTTATGTCTCCTGCATCAGCAGGTAGGTTCTTTACCATTAGCACCACTTGGGAAGCCCCAAAATGTATCTAGACCTTGCCAACTATCCTTTTGGTGGCAAAACCACACTTAGTTGAGAACCACTGATGAAGATAATGAAGATCTATATTAGGACCACAGCAGTGAAAATGGAGAAGTAATGAAAGCATCTTTGCGTAGCTGAGTATGTGAACTTAGAGAGAAGGCAGAATCTCAGGCTGTTTTCTAGATGGGTTATTAAGGACTTCCTAAGTTTCAAAGTCTCTTTGTAGTATTATCTCCTATGTAATGCTATTTTCTTTACCCAGATTTCTCTTTATCACCTCATAGATACTTAATAAAGTTCTATTAATCTTTATGGCCTAACTCAAGTATCACTCATCCCTACTGTGACTATTTCTCTACTCTTACACTCTAACAGAGAATATTTTCACACTTCTTTAATTCATGGGTTATCATATAATGACCACATTCCCTATGTATTTAATGGTAGAAGTGTTAATCGCTCAGTCGTATCTGACTCTTTGCAACCCCACGAGCTGGGGCTCACCAGGCTCCTCTGTCCTTGGGATTTTCCAGGCAAAACTACTGGAGTGAGTTGAATTTCCTTCTCTAGGAGATCTTCTTGACCCAGGATTCAAACCCAGGTCTCCTGCATTGCAAGCACACTCTTTACTGTGTAAACCACCAAGGAAATTCTCCCATAAATGTTATACCCCTTTACAACTTTTTACACTGCAGGAAATATAATAAGTGCTTTTAAAATGTTGAATCATTTACTTAGTGAATAAGATACAAAATAATATTTTTTTAGAACAGTTATTATTGCTATAGACATCCAGCATGCCTTTCTATTATTATTGATTTTGGAATAACAGGCTAATTCTATGATCTCTATATATTTATTTTCAAAACCTTGTTTACATACAGCAGGCAAAATATAAATATGAAGTATAATTTGGGGAACATAAAGTATGGAAATATAGAAAACAAGTAAATTTGTGTCTATAGAAACTTAAGTTTATCAGGTGACCCTAGAGTCGACTCAAATAGCAAAACAGATGGTCTAATTGAATACAATGAAGTTAAATGCTTCTCTAAAGCAGAAATCTTGCTTGACATTAGTTAATATCATTTTCTCAATATTTATCATAGGTTTGAAAGGAGAATATGGACTTGAACTAAAAAAAAAATAAGGAAAAAGGAGTTAGAGTCTATTTTCCATAGCTTCAAAAATGGAGTCTAAAAATTTAATCTATACATATGTTTCTAAATTTCCTAGAGAATACATGAAAGGTCATGCACACACTTAAGAAAAATCTTTATAAAATAAAAACTTGTTATAATAAAATCATTGTATACATAAAAAGGATTAAAATAAACTTTTGGAGCCAAATATTTCAAAGTAACTTTTACAAAGCTTTGCATCTGTCTGTTTGAGCCAAGGAAATTGTCTTTCTTCACACGCCCTCTTATTCAGCAGCCCCGCAAAGTTATTGTAAATTATTTCCCTAATAAACTGCAGCTTGAATTTCTTTAATCTTCAAAATCATGCTCTTCTCTTTATAATGGAATATGATGGTATTTTGAAGTAATGTAATGTCAGAGATTACTATTTTTTAGTTTAAAACTAGCCCTTGTATTTTTAAAATTTAAAATATAGAGAAAATGTTCTAGTTGTATTGTGTTAACTAAGAGAATTCTGGGCTGTGCAGGGCTGGAGCAACTTTGAGGAGATACCCCAAGTCCAAGAGCAAAGATCTACTTCTGCTTTATTGACTATGCCAAAGCCTTTGACTGTGTGAATCACAACAAACAGTGGAAAATTCTTCAAGAGATGGGAATACCAGACTATCTGACCTGCCTCTTGAGAAATCCGTATACAGGTCAGGAAGCAACAGTTAGAACTGGACATGGAACTACAGACTGACTCCAGATCAGAAAAGGAGTACATCAAGGCTGTATATTGTCACTCTGCTTATTTAACTTACATGCAGAGCACATCATGAGAAATGCCTGGCTGGATGAAGCAGAAGCTGGAATCAAGATTGCCAGGAGAAATATCAATAACCTCAGATATGCAGATGACACCACCCTTATGGCAAAAAGCAAAGAACTAAAGAGCCTCTTGATAAAAGTGAAAGAGGAGAGTGAAAAAAATTGGCTTAAATCTCAACATTCAGAAAACTAAGATCGTGGCATCTGGTCCCATCACTTCATGGCAAATAGGTAGGGAAAGAAAGGAAACAGTGAAAGACTTTATTTTGGGGGGGCTCCAAAATCACTGTATGGTGACTGCAGCCATGAAATTAAAAGACACTTGCTCCTTGGAATAAAAGTTATGACCAACCTAGATAGCATATTAAAAAACAGAGATGTTACTTTGCCAACAAGGTCTGTCTAGTCAAAGCTATGGTTTTTCCAGTAGTCATGTATGGATGTGAGAGTTGGACTATAAAGAAAGCTGAGTACCAAAGAATTGATGCCTTTGAACGGTGTTGTTGGAGAAGACACTTGAGAGTCCCTTGGACAGCAAGAAGCTCAAACCAGTCAATTTCTAAAGGAAATCAGTCCTGAGTATTCATTGGAAGGACTGATGCTGAAGCTGAAACTCCAATATTTTGACCACCTGATTCAAAGTACTGACTTATTTGAAGAGACCCTAATGCTGGAAAAGATTGAAGGCCAGAGTAGAAGGGGATGACAGAGGATGAGGTGGTTGGATGTCATCACTGACTTCATGGACAGGAGTTTGAGTAAACTTTGGGAGTTGGTGATGCACAGGGAGGCCTGCTGTCTGCAGTCCATGGGGTCGCAAAGAGCCTGACATGACCAAGCGACTGAACTGAAGAGAATTCTTGATTATCTAATCAATATATATTGACTGTTATAATGTTTTGCATTGTTTAAATATCAAAATACAAAAATAATTTCACAAACAGTAAAAATTTGAGGAATTAAATGCATTGTCTACAAGGAAAGTCTTCTCAAAACATGAGCTTATTGGGAAGTTTGGCTGAATTTGGGGAAAATAAATGTTGCAATGATCTTTGGTAGAAAAAAACAGCTCTCACAAATATATTATTTAAAATAATTAAATAATAGAAAATGAAACACTACATATTTGCACTGAAAGTTTAAAATAATTGCCTCTAGCCACTTAGGCAGAACTATACATCCATTATACTAATGTGGTTGTTGTTTTCCATACTGTATCTGCTTCCATATAAGATTTATTAGATCCACTTTAACATACAGATTTTAAAGGCAGTCATACTGTTATTATCAGCACCGTGGCAAGTGAAAACACTGGACTTTGTTGTATTCACCCTCCTCTACTTCTCACATTTCACTTTAATGCATAACAAACACACAAACACACACACATATACCTACACACACACACACCTCTCCCCCCTCCCACACATATATGTATATATATACCCCATACACACACACACACACACACACACACACACACAAAATATATGTATATCTTGGCTCTAGAATATGGTGAGTCATCAGTTAATAGTTTTTTTTAATAATTAAGACCACAGGCTTTATTGTTTGACTTGATTTTTAATTCTTCCTCAAGCACTTGTACTCATGCGGCCTTGATAATTTGCATTACCTTTGGAAGCAGCAATTTTCTCGTGTTTTTTTTTTTTTAATAAGATTTATAATTCAGTGTTGTGGCAATCAATGAGGGAGATAGTGCATTTTAAGTGCCATAGCTTAGGCATTCCATTTGGTGCTAGTGGTGAAGAATCCACCTGCCAATACAGGACACAAGGGTTTGATCTCTGATTTAGGAAGATCCCACATGCCTTGGAGCAACTGAGCCTGTGTGCCACGACTACTCAGCCTGTGCTCTAGAGCTAGGGAGCTGTAGCTACTGAGCCCATGCCCCACGCCTACCGAAACCAGCAGATTCTAGAGCCTGTGCTCCACAGCAAGAGAAGCCACCACAATTAGAGGCCTGCACATTGCAACTAGAGAGTAACCCCACTCACCACAGAGAAAAGCCCCTGCTGCAATGAAGACCCAGCACAGCCAAAAATAAAACATTAAATTAAATTATAAAAAAGAAAAATAAGTTCTTAGCTTAATGGTTGACCCATAGCAAGCCTTAAGTAAATAAGAGTAAAAATTATAATTTATCACAGTGTAGTTGTGGATGTGACTGATGATAGAAGCAAGGTCCAATGCTGTAAAGAGCAATATTGCATAGGAACCTGAAATGTCAGGTCCATGAATCAAGGCAAATTGGAAGTGATCAAACAGGAGATAGCAAGAGTAAATGTCTACATTCTAGGAATCAGTGAACTAAAATGGACTAAAATGGGTGAATTTAACTCAGATGACCATTATATCTACTACTGTGGGCAGGAATCCCTTAGAAGAAATGGAGTAGCCATCATGGTCAACAAAACAGTCCTAAATACAGTACTTGGGTGCAATCTCACAAATGACAGAATGATCTCTGTTTGTCTCCAAGGCAAACCATTCAATATCACAGTTATCCAAGTCTATGCCCCAACCAGTAATGCTGAAGAAGCTGAAGTTGAATGGTTCTATGAAGACCTACAAGACCTTTTAGAACTAAGACCCCCAAAAGATGTCCTTTTCATTATAGGGGACTGGAATCCAAAAGTAAAAAGTCAAGAAACAGCTGGAATAATAGGCTAATTTGGTCTTGGAATACAGAATGAAGCATGGCAAAGGCTAATAAGGTTTTGCCAAGATAATGCACTGGTCATAGCAAACACCCTCTTCCAAAAACATAAGAAAAGATTCTACAAATGGACAACACCAGATGGTCAACACCAAAATCAGATCGATTACATTCTTTGCAGCCAAAGATGGAGAAGCTCTATACAGTCAACAAAAACAAGACCAGGAGCTGACTGTGGCTCAGATCATGAACTCCTTATTGCCAAATTCAGACTTAAATTGAATAAAGTAGGGGAAACTGCTAGACCATTCAGGTATGACCTAAATCAAATCGCTTATGATTATACAGTGGAAGTGAGAAATATATTTAAGGGCCTAGATCTGATAGATAGACTGCCTGATGAACTATGGATGGAGGTTCAAGACATTGTACAGAAGACAGGGATCAAGACCATCCCCATGGAAAAGAAATTCAAAAAAAGTAAAATGGCCATCTGAGGAGGCCATATAAATAGCTGTGAAAACAAGAGAAGGGAAAAACAAAGGAGAAAAGGAGAAATATAAACATTGGAATGCATAGTTCCAAAGAATAGCAAGGAGAGAAAAGAAAGCCTTCCTCAGTGATCATTGTAAAGAAATAGAGGAAAACAACAGAATGGGAAAGACTAGAGATCTCTTCAAGAAAATCAGAGATACCAAGGGAACATTTCATGCAAAGATGGGCTCAATAAAGGGCAGAAATGGTATGGACCTTACAGAAGCAGAAGATATTAAGAAGAAATGGGAAGAATACACAGGAGAACTGTACTAAAAAGAGATTCATGACGAAGATAATCACGATGGTGTGATTACTCACCTAGAGCCAGACATCCTAGATTGTGAAGTCAAGTGGGTCTTAGAAAGCATCACTATGAACAAAGCTAGTGGAGGTGATGGCATTCCAGTTGAGCTATTTCAAATCCTGAAAGATGATGCTGTGAAAGTGCTGCACTCAATATGCCAGCAAGGTTGGAAAACTCAGCAGTGGCCACAGGACTGGAAAAGATCAGTTTTCATTCCAATCCCACAGAAAGTCAATGCCAAAGAATGCTCAAACTACCGCACAATTGCACTCATCTCACACACTAAAGTAATGCTCAAAATTCTCTAAGCTTGGCTTCAGCAATATGTGAACCGTGAACTTCCAGATGTTCAAGCTGGATTTAGAAAAGGCAGAGGAACCAGAGATCAAATTGCCAACGTCTGCTGGATCATCAAAAAAAGCAAGAGAGTTCCAGAAAAAACATCAATTTCTGCTTTATTGACTATGCCAAAGCCTTTGGCTGTGTGGATCACAATAAACTATGGAAAATTCTGAAAGGGATGGGAATACCAGACCACCTGACCTGAGTTTTGAGAAACCTATATGCAGGTCAGGAAGCAACAGTTAGAACTGGACATGGAACAACAGACTGGTTCCAAATAGGGAAAGGAGTATGTCAAGGCTGTATATTGTCATCCTGCTTATATAACTTATATGAAGAATACATCATGAGAAATGCTGGGCTGGATGAAGCACAAGCTGGAATCAAGATTGCTGGAAGAAATATCAATAACCTCAGATATGCAGATGACACCACCTTTATGGCAGAAAGTGAAGAGGAACTAAAAAGCCTCTTGATGAAAGTGAAAGAGGAGAGTGAAAAAGTTGGCTTAAAGTTCAACACTCAGAAAACTAAAGTCATGGCATGTGGTCCCATCACTTCATGGGAAATAAGTAGGGAAACAGTGGAAACAGTGGCAGACTATTTTTTTGGGCTCCAAAATCACTGCAGATGGTGATTGCAGCCATGAAATTAAAAGACGCTTACTCCTTGGAAGGAAAGTTATGACCAACCTAGATAGCATATTAAAAAGCAGAGACATTACTTTGCCAACAAAGGTCCGTCTAGTCAAGGCTATGGTTTTTCCAGTAGTCATGTATGGATGTGAGAGTTGGGCTCTGAAGAAAGCTGAGCGCCAAAAAATTGATGCTTTTGAACTTTGGTGTTGGAGAAGACTCTTGAGAGTCCCTTGGACCTCAAGGAGAGCCAACCACTCCATTCTAAAGGAGATCAGTCCTGGGTGTTCTTTGGAAGGACTGATGCTAAGGCTGAAACTCAATACTTTGACTAACTCATGCGAAGAATTGACTCTTTGGAAAAGACTCTGATGCTATGAGGGATTGGGAGCAGGAGGAGAAGGGGATGAAAGATGATGAGATGGCTGGATGGCATCACCTACTCAATGGACTTGAGTCTTAGTGAACTCTGGGAGTTGGTGATGGACAAGGAGGCCTGGCCTGCTGCAGTTCATGGGGTCGCAAAGAGTCAGATACGACTAAGCGACCAATTGAACTGAACTGAACTGAGAATCTATGTTATAATGTTGTACTTATAGTTAACAATATTGTATTGTGCCTTTGTTAAGATGGAACCTCATTATAATTTTCTTACTACAAAAGAAAAGACACAAAGGCAAAACTAAAAATCAAACAAAACCACAAAAGGGAAAGAAGAAACCTTTGGAGGAGATGGATAGACTTATCATCTTGATGGTAGTGATGGCTTCATGGATGTATACATATGTCAAGACTCATCAAACTGTATTCTTTTAATATGTGCAGTTTCTCATTCATCAGTTATGCCTCAATAAACTGTCCAAAGGAAACTTTGAAATATATTCTAAGGACAGTCTCTGAAGGACTTTAAGTGGGGAGTTCTATGATAAGATTTGCATTAAAAATGTATTCTAAGAAGCAAACAGAGAATAATTTGGAAAAGGCACAGAGTGTTATAAGGAAGAGATAGAAATATTTAGTATTTTCATTTCAGTTCAGTTCAATCACTCAGTCATGTCTGAGTATTTGTGACCCCATGGACTACAGGACATCAGGCTTCCCTGTCAATCACCAACTCCCAGAGCTTGCTCAGACTCATGTCTGTTGAGTCAATGATGCCATCCAACCATCTCATCCTTTGTCATCCCCTTCCCCTCCACCTTCAATCTTTCCCAGAATCAGGGTCTTTAAATGAGCCAGTCTTTCGCATAAGGTTGCCAAAGTATTGGAGTTTCAGCTTCAGCATAAGTCCTTCCAGTGAATTTTCAGGACTGATTTCCTTTAGAATTGACTGGTTTGAGCTCCTTGCTGTTCAAGGTACTCCCAAGAGTCTTCTCCAATACCACAGTTCAAAAGCATCAATTTTTTGGAGGTCAGCCTTCTTTATGGTCCAACTGTCACATCCATACATGACTACTGGAAAAACTATAACTTTGACAAGACAGACCTTTGTCAGCAAAGTAATGTCTCTGCTTTTCAATATGCTGTCTAGGTTAGTTATAGCTTTTCTTCGAAGGAGCAAGCATCTTTTAATTTCATGACTGCAGTCACCATCTGCAGTGATTTTGGAGCCCCACCTCCCCCAAATAGTCTAGTATTTTAGGAGTATTTTAGGAAGAAATACCTAGAAGCCCAAATTAAAGTAGCATGTTAGGAATAGAGAGGCTGTTGTGAATCAAAAAACCTAACAAGAAATGTTGAAAAGATGCATAAAGATTTGGTAACTTCACAGATGTGGTAGGATGATACACACCATTCAGAGGAAAAAATCTAATATAATCCACAGGTAAAGTTTGCTCAGGCCATGAGGTGGATTCAAAGTGTCTGGGACTCTTCTTATAAAATCTATTTTTTGCTTTTTTTTTTAGTACAAGTTTTTGTTGTTGTTGTTACAAGTTTCAAGATATCCTTCTTTGTAGCAAAGGGTATATATTTAAAATGACAAGTAGACAATGTTAAGTTCATTCCTAGGGAAAGTTCTCTTATTTAAAAAAAAAATGTCAAAATTTCATGGTATTTGGAATTTAACTTTTGTTAATCAAAATTAAATGGATTAGATTTGCAACAATTCTACAATACTGATTTTTTTCCAGTAATTCAAAATGTTCATTGAATGTTGATTTTCCAGCATTCATAGCTTAAACTTCATTTCTACAAAAATGATATAATTCAATGACAAGTAATTTATTGGTATTTGACTAACTGCAATAATACTAAAATTATTAGAAAATAATATTATTAAGTATATAATAAATTCCATTTAGATAAACTTTATTTGGCAAAACTCACCTCTCAGTGGTAATAATATTAAAGATGCTAGTAAATTCATCTAAAGGTCTCAATATTGGTACATCAATCAATGTCCAAAATGCTATTTTAAACACTTCAAGTAATATATTATTCATTTCATTCATTTGTGAATTAATTTTATTGAGTTTTTTTTTAATCTCATTTGGTAAGACAGTGTAATGAGATAATGAAATATCAAAAATACTTTCAGACTGAGTTAGCTTCAAGAAAGTACAATCTGTGAAGTTATACAAGGCCTGGCATTCAGAAAGGCCACATGTCTGAACTTTAAAAGTCACCCCACATTCACATTTTAAATTTTAGGATTCTTTGCTTTTTCCTATGAGTCTGATTTTTAAGATGCATTTTGCTTTCTAGGTCTTGAAGTAGCATTAAAAATAAGGACAGTTTTAAAAACCTGTGGACAATGCTTTCAGTGAACAGATTTTCCTTGGTATTTTTTTAATTTACCCTATTAACACTAAATAAAATAATGTCTTTATACTCTAGCAGGAACGGTTAAAACCATGGTCTATACCCATCCAGTTACGTATTACTTATGCTGTTTTTGATCTACAACAAGATATATTAGTAGTTATAACAGAGATGATCTGGCTTGCAAAGCCTAAAATATTTACTATCGGGCCCCATACATAAAAAGTTTCCCAGTTTCTATACTATAGTATGAGAAATATTATCTATTGTATGTTGATGAATGTTTCAGTGGGATTTTTGTTTATTGTAGGACACACACACAACTGGGGAAGTCAATCTAAGGACTTATTTCCTATTTTTACTGGGTTGGATAGTGTTCTCTAAAAATCATGTCCATCTACAATCTGAATATGAATATTATGAATGTTGCTCCCCCCTACCTAAAGCTGATTTGTCGTGATCCTAACTCCCAGAATGATGTTAATAGGAGGTGCGGTCTCTGGGAGGGGATTATGTTGTATGGGTGGGACACTCATTTTGGAATTAGTGCCCTTAAAAAAAAGACCCCAGAGAGCTCTTTCACTCTTTCTGCCATGTGGGGACAGAATTAAAAGACAGATGTCTATTAATCAGGAAGTGGACTCTCCCCAGACACTGAGACAACCAGTACCTTCATCTTGGACTCCTCAGCCTCCAGGTCAGTGAGAAATAAATGTCCAATGTTTAAACAAACCAGTATATTTTATTTTTGTTATTACAACCCAAACCAATTAAGATGTAGTCACACACTATTTGGAGAAAGAAATGGCAACCCATTCCAGTATTCTTGCCTAGAGAATCCCGTAAATGGCAGAACCTGATAGGCTGCTGTCCATAGGGTCGCACAGAGTCGGACATGACTGAAGCAACTTAGCATGTATGAATGCATTGGAGAAGAAAATGGCAACCCACTCCAGTACTCTTGCCTGGAGTATCCCAGGGACAGGAGAGCCTGGTGGGCTGTTGTCTATAGGGTTGCACAGAGGCAGACACAAAGCAACTTAGCAGCAGGAGCATACGTGATTTGGGTGATCACAAAATCCAGTATGGTTATTCTGAGATATTAGCCCACCATCTTCTTAGTCAACCAGCTTTCCAAACAAAGTCGTATTTCTAGCCTCAGCATTTCATTTCTGGGTTAATTGTCCTGTTGTGCAGTGAGCAGACAAAACTTAGACTCAGTAACAATACAGGAATAAATATGTCTGGAATCACAATCACAGTGGTCACCTGGTTTTACCATAGTTGCTCCATTTTGACTTTCAAATGCATTCCCTTTCTCAGTGCAAATGTCACTGTTAATGATTTTACTGTTTTTCAGATATAGGGAAACTCAAGAATTTAGGTTCATAAAATATGAATTTATCTAACCATCTAAAGGCCTATTCTGCCAGTTTTTATCAAAGCGCAAGTTGCCTCATACCTGATCTCCACTTTGAATTCCTTCTGGGGGTGTTGAAGGCCATTGACATAATCTTTGTAGAGCTATATGGCAAGTGCCAATTTTCAGTTGGAAGGGCCCCTTCAGTCATGAATTTTACTTTGGTTTGGGAGTATGAGATGACCATTTTATCCCAATGTGCTAGAAAGGCTCATTCCTAGATAATTTTTGGCTTCCCAGGAGACACTTTTGGTAAAGAACCCACCTGTCAATGTAGGAGAAGTAAATGACCTTGGTTTGATCCCTGGGTCAGGAAGATCTCCTGGAAGAGAGCATGTCAATCCACTCTAGTATTCTTTCCTGTAGAATCCTAAATCCTATGGACAGAGGAAACTGATGGGCTATGATCCATAGGGTCACAAAGAGTTGGACACGACTGAAGCAATTCATCAATAGCTTGCATGCAACAAAATCCAATATGATCAATTTCCAAGGAAGGGAATTTGAGATGCAGGAACATACACAGAAGAAAGATGGTGTGAAGATATAGAAACACAGATACACAGGGAAGAAGGCTATGTGACAAAGGAATAAGAGATAGGAGCAGTGAGTCCACATGCCAAATAATACCAAGGACTGATAGCAAGCACTGATAACTAGAAGCGCAGGGAAGGATTCCTCCCTAGAGCCACTGGTCTAGCAGAAACCTTGATTTCAGCCCTCAGGACTGTCAGAGAATAAATTTATGTTGTTTTAGGCCACCCAGTCTGTGCTATTTTGTTGCAACAGCCCTTAGAAACTAATACAATATTTTAAACAATTTTGATAAAATGCCTAAGTGTACTTGAACTATTGAATTTTTTCTAACATTTTCACTGGTTTAAAGTAGAAGACTAGTGGTTATTAGCATTATAATAAAAGACTTACACTTTGACTAGGCCTGTGTCATATGGCAATTTTGCAGAATACTTCATTCCCTGTTAATAAAAAAAATTACATTGCATTTTAATTATCAATTATGACAATGGGTCAACATAGTTCACCAAAGATAAAATAGAATATATAAATATTTATCTTAATTATCATTTAGTAAGAGACCAATCACTTTTATGATTCTTAAAAGCACACAAATTAAAGTTATGATGAAAGTGTAGCTTAATTTCTTCATTTTATTACTTATCTGTTAATTTAATAACTATTAAATTCCATAAAGCAATTATTGCCAATCATTACAGCTCAAGAGCAATAACTGCTTTATTTGTTAATTAAACATTTATTTTTAAGGCACTCACTTTTAGTGTTAACCAATGTTTATCTATTTCTTACTAAGAATTACAAAAAAAAATTGTAACTCACAACCTAGATATATAAGCTATTGGATATAAAAAATAATTTTGGCAAAATTACATACTCAAAGAAAACATGAGAGCATTGGTATTAACTATGAGTGACTTAGCACCCAGATTTGCAGTAATTTATCATGTCTATTTCTCCATCAGCATCCTGCTACATTCCAGGAAGTTCTACATATTTTTGTGTGTAAAGTTACCACTGAGTGTATGCTACTACATTTATCACTATGTAATTTGTGGATTCAAGTATCATTTTCAGGATCCCAAACAACA
This sequence comes from Ovis canadensis, assembly GCF_042477335.2. Classification (NCBI taxonomy): domain Eukaryota; kingdom Metazoa; phylum Chordata; class Mammalia; order Artiodactyla; family Bovidae; genus Ovis; species Ovis canadensis. The sequence goes on from NC_091250.1 coordinate 69,625,535, forward strand.
TTTATTAAATTTGCTAAGTAATTATATTTACTCATGATAATTTCAATTCCACAGTGCAAATCAGCACAGGTGTGTCTAGCAGTTATATTTCTTCATTCACAGAGCCCCTGCTGTACACAATGCATCCACTAGTAATTTTCTTTAATTCTTTTAATTGCTTGGGGCAGCCTGAGCCACTCTTTTCCCTAATTTGATGCTTTCTGTTGTGTTTCATAGAAAGCAAAATAGTCCAGAGAAGGGCTACTTATAATTACAAGAATTGAAATACAAGCACACTTGTGTCTAATACAGATTTGAAGTCAACTTTGCAACATTTGCACATATATCTATGAAATATAAACATTTCAAGAAACTCCAATGCCACAGACTAAGAGAGAGGGAAGCAGTTATAGGGAAGAAATACAAGTAAAACAGATGACTAATGTTTGGAAAAGATTATGAAGTATACTTTTAACATACTAAAATTTGAACCAATTTAATAGCAAATCTTATTTTTTGTTGTATTAGAACTTTTTAATTGTATCCACCTGTATTCCATTCATTGTTCAAAGAATCAGTTATGGTTGTACATTCTAATGTTGTGGCACTTGGTGTTCATCAAACTTGTTGGGTTATTTCCTACTACTCTTAACTTTGCACATGATATTTCATCTAACTAAAGTGCATAGGATCAGATTTACTTTACTCTTTTAGACATGCTTCATCTTTGATGTGTGTGTTTAAAATAAATAAATGATTGGATGGATGAAAATTGCTGTTATTTTAAAACCTTTAAAATACTGAAAAGGTAACCATTAATATTTCTTACAATGTAATATTTTAGTTTTATGCACCACAATTAAACAGGAATTATTTAATGAGTTCAGCTAATTGTACTTGTACAGGATATGAAAAAACTGTAAGCTAATGTTATAACGTGTTTAAAGAAACAGAATTCAATATAGTCTGCAGACATTTTACTCAAAGAGACCTAATAGAAGAAGCAGTTTGCTTCTAAAAAGCTCAATTACCATAGAAAGTGAAATGCTGTTACTAAAGAAACAGGTTCCCCCAGAACAAAGCGAATGACTACGTAATTCGAAATCTAGCTTGCACCTGCATAAATGAAAGAGAACTTTTGATTCCAATAGTCTCTGTCACTGTTAGCAACATCGTGGGTATTGTGCAAAATTAAGTGAGGAAGGTAACATTCATTGATGAAATGGTGAACACCTGTTTAATAAAATTATTTTCCTTGTTTCCATTTACATTTTTAACTGATAATATTTATACTATGGCCCTGCAATTACCAGGAAGCTGTGCAAGCACAGAGGAATGGCTAAATATACTACCTATATCATTATTTGAGTAGCTGAAAAATCACCTTTGTTCTATATTAGAAACATTCTCCTATTAATTCAAATGTATTTAGCCTTACGATTTTGGAGGCTGTCAAAATTTTTTAGAAATTGATTACATCTAAGAACTCTTTGACCACAAGAACAAAAATAATTTCCATATTATCTGAGAGGGACAAGTACTTCCAAAGTTCTCCCTGCAAGCTGATAGATTCCAAATTGTTGTTGTTCAGTCACTCAGTTGTGTCTGGCTCTTTGTGACCCCATGGACTGTAGCATATCAGGCTTCCCCATTCCCGGAGTTTGCTCAAATTCATGTCCATTGAGTCAATGATGCCATCCAATCATCACATGCTCTATTCTCCCCTTCTCTTCCTGCCCTTAATCTTTCCTAGCATCATGATCTTTTCCAGTAAGTTGGCTCTTCACATCAGGTGGCCAAATTAGGGGAGTTTCACGTTCAGCATGAGTTCTTTCAGTGAGTATTCAGGGTTGATATCCCTTAGGATTGACTGGTTTGATCTCCTTGCAGTCCAAGGGACTCTCCAGTCTCCTCCAGCACCACAGTTCAAAAGAATAAATTCTTTGGTGCTCAGCTTTCTTGCAGGTCAAGAAACAACAGTTAGAACTGGACATGGAATAATGGACTGGTTCCAAATTGGGAAAGAAGTAACATTAAGGCTGTATATTGCCACTCTGCATATTTAACTTAAATACAGAGTATATTATGCGAAACACCAGGCTGGATGAAGCACAAGCTAGAATCAAGATTGCCAGGAGAAATATCAATCACCTCAGATATGCAGATGATACCATCCTTATGGCAGAAAGTGAAGAGGAACTAAAGAGCCTCTGAATGAAAGTGAAAGAGGAGAGTGAAACTGGACTAAAACTCAGCATTCATAAAACGAAGATCATGGCATCTGGTCCCATCACTTCATGGCAAATACATTAGGAAAAAAATGGAAACAGTGAGAGACTTTATTTTTAGAGGCTCCTAAATCACTTCAGATGGTGACTTCAGCCATGAAATTAAAAGTCGATTGCTCCTTGGAAGAAAAGCTATGACCAATCCAGACAGCATATTAGAAAGCAGAGACATCACTTTCCAACAAAGGTCCATCTAGTCAAAGCTGTGGTTTTTCCAGTAGTCATGTATGGATGTAACAGTTGGACCATAAAGGAAGCTTAGCACCAAAGAATTGATGTTTTTGAACTGTGGTACTGGAGAAGACTCTTGCAAGTCCCTTGGACTGCCAGGAGATCAAATCCATCTATCCTAAGGGAAATCAGTCCTGAATATTCATTGGAAGGACTGATGCTGAAGCTGAAGCTCCAATACTTTCGGCACCTGATGTGAAGAACTGACTCATTGGAAAAGACCCTGATGCTGGGAAATATTGAAGGCAGGAGGAAAAGGGGCCAACGGAGGATGAGATGGTTGGATGACATCACTGACTCGATGGAAGTGAGTCTGAGCAAGCTCTGGGAGTCGGTGATGGATAGGAAATCCTAGAGTGTCGCAGTCTATGAGGTCGCAAACAGTAGGACAGGACTGAGGGACTGAACTGCAGCCTTCTTTATGGTCCAACTATCACAGCTGCACATATCTACTGGAAAAAACATAACTTTGACTATATGGACATTAGATGGCAAAGTGATGTCTCTGCTTTTTAATATGGTGTCTAGTTTATTAACTAGACCAAGGAGCTTTTCTTCCAAGGAGCAAGAGGCTTTTAATTTCATTGCTGCAGTTATCATCTGCAGTGATTTTAGAACCCAAGAAAATAAAATTTGTCACTGTTTCCGTTGTTTCCCCATTGATTTGCCATGAAGTTATGGGACCAGATGCCATGATCTTAGTTTTTTGAATGTTTAAGTTTTCAGCCAGCTTTTTCACTCTCCTTTTTCACCTTCATCATGAGGCACTTTAGTTCCTCTTCACTTTCTGCCATTAAGGAGTGTCATCTGCATTTCTGAGGTTATTGATATTGCTCCCAGTAATCTTGATTCCAACTCATGTTTCATTCAGCCTGGCATTTTGCATGATGTACTCTGTATATAAGTTAAATAAGCGGGGTGACAATATAGACCCTTGAGGTACTTCTTCCCCAATTTGGAACTAGTCTGCTATTCCATATCTGGTTCTTTTTCTTTTTCTCATGCAATATTTTATTTTACTTTATTTTATTTAAATTTATTTATTTTAATTGGAGGCTAATTACTTTACAATATTGTATTGGTTTTGCCATACATCAACATGAATCTGCCACGAGTGTACATGTGTTCCCCATCTTGAACCCCTCTCCCAGTACGATCCCTCTGGGTCATCCCAGTGCACCAGCCCCAAGTATCATGTATTCATATCTGGTTCTAATTGTTGCTTCTTGACCTGCATACAGATTTCTCCAGAGGCTGCTAAGGGGGTCTGGCATTCCCATCTCTTGTAGAATTTTCCATAGTTTGTTGTGACTCATTGGAAGTACTGGTGCTGAAGATGAAGTTCTAATACTTTGGCTACCTGATGCGAAGACCAAGTCATTGGAAAAGACCCTGATACTGGGAAAGATTGAGGGCAAGAGGAGAAGGGGGCTGCAGAGGATAAGATGGTTGGATAACATCACTTAATCAATGGACATGGGTTTGAGTAAACTCATGGAGAGAGTGAAGGAAAGGGAAGACTGGCGTGCTGCAGTTTATGAGGTCGCAAAGGGTCATACATGTCTTAGTGACGGAACAACAACAACACCACAGTCAAAAGCTTTAGCATAGCTGGTGAAGCAGAAGTAAATGCTTTTCTGGAATTATCTTCCTTTTTCTATGATCAGTGTATGGTGGCAATTTGATCTCTGGTTATTTTGCCTTTTCTAGACCAGCCTGTACATCTGGTATTTCTTGCTTCATGTACTGTTGAAGCCTAGCTTGAAGGATTTTGAGCATTACCTAGTTAGCAAGTGCAATTGTTGGTAATTTGAATATTCTTTGTCATTGCCCTTCTTTGGGACTGGAATTAGTATCAGTTTTTTAAGATTCTCAATATAAGTGGTATCATATAATATTTGTCCCTCTCTGCGTGACTTACTTTAGTTAGTATGTTGCCATTTGAAGCAATATGGATGAATCTGAAAGTGAAAGTTACTCAATTGTGTCCAACTCTTTTTGACCCCATGCACTGTAGTCCAGGGAATTCTCCAGGACAGAATACTGGAGTAGGTAGCCTTTCCCTTCTCCAAGGGACTTTCCCAACCCAGGAATCAGATTTAGGTATCCTGCATTGCAGGCAATTCTTCACCAGTTGAGCCACAAGGGAAGCCCAAGAATACTGAAGTGGGTAGCCTATCACTTCTCCAGCAAATCTTTCCGATCCAGGAATCGAACCAGGGTCTCCTGCATTACAGGCAGATTCTTTACCAACTGAGCTATGGGTTTTTAAGCAGAAGTGAAACTGAAAAATATGGGAGAACTTTAGGGGGAAGGTTGATCAACGGGAGACGTGGAACAGATTAAGTTATTCCTGAATACAGAAATATTTTCTTTGAGATTAGGCCATTACATTTGTTAATTGGCACCCACAGACACTGGGGTGTAGGGGTGCTATCCTCTTCAATGTTTGATTCTTTGAAACCCCATAAACTGCAGCATGCCAGGATTCCCTTTCCTTTACTATCCCTCAGGTTACTCAAACCCATGTCCGTTGATTCAGCAATGTCATTCAACAATCTTATCCTCTGCTGCCCCCTTCTCCTCTTGCCCTCAATCTTTCCCAGCATCAGGGTCTTTTCCAATGAGTTGGCTCTTTGCATCAGATGGCTAAAGAAGCAATTCCCAGGTCCAATAGGAAGATATTCCTGGGTAGTAGATTGTCAAGAGGCTTTCAAAAAGGAGTGACATCTTAAAGGGGCAGAGCAAAACGCTTTAGAGTTTCAAACTTTCTAATGTAAATGTCCTAAGAAGGAGGTCAGAGGCCTATAATCAGGAAGAAAGCCTGTCTAAAGTTTAATCTAGCTTAAGGCCCTAGTGATCACTTAATAGCTTGTGTGCATGCTAACTCACTTCAGTTCATAGACATCCAGGTTCCTCTGTCTGTGGGATTCTCCAGCCAAGGATACTGGAGTGGGTTGCCATGCTCCTCTCCAGGGGATCTTCCTGACCCAGCGATTGAACAGAAGTCTCTTTGGTTCCTGCATTGCAGGTAAATTCTTCACCACTGAGCCACAATGATTAGCCCACAATATAAAAGCAGTAATTTTAAGAAGTTAAGCCCACCTAGTAAGGCATTTAGTTTTACAGTGAAAAAATGTGATGTGCTTTTAAAATTATATTAGCTAAACCTAGACAGCATTCTAAAAAGCAGAGACATCACTTTTCTGACAAAGCTCTGTATAATCAAAGGTATGACTTTTCCAATAGCAATGTATGGATGTGAGAATTGGACCATAAAGAAAGCTGAGCACCAAAGAATAGATGCTTTCTGTAGTGCTGGAGGGAGAAGGCAATGGCACCCCACTCCAGTACTCTTGCCTGGAAAATCCCATGGATGGAGGAGCCTGGTGGGCTGCAGTCCATGGGGTCGCTGAGAGTTGGACATGACTCAGTGACTTCACTTTCACTTTTCACTTTCATGAATTGGAGAAAGAAATGGCAACCCACTCCAGTGTTCTTGCCTGGAGAGTCCCAGGGACGGCGGAGCCTGGTGGGCTGCCGTCTATGGGATCGCACTGAGTCGGACACGACTGAAGCGACTTAGCAGCAGCCATAGCAGCAGTACTGCTCAAGAAGACAGAGTTCCTTGGACTGCAAGGAGGTCAATCCAGTCAACCCTAAAGGAAATCAGTCCTGAATATTCATTGGAAGGACTGATGCTGAAGCTGAAGCTCCAATACTTTGGCCACCTGATGCAAAGAGCTGACTCACTGGAAAATTTCCTGATACTGGTAAATATTAAGGGCAGGAGGAGAAGGGAGTAACAGAGGGTGAGATGGTTGGATGGTACTGTTGACACGATGGGCATTAGTTTGACCAAACTCCAAGAGATAGTGAAGGATAGGGAAGCCTGGCGAGCTACAGTCCATGGAGTCTCAAAGAGATTCCACTGAGAGACTGAACAATGACAAGGTTTGGAATTACTTTCTTGAATACCACTGATTTGGGTGACTCTGCCACAGGGTGTTTTACAGACTGAACTTTCTACTAACTTTCTACTTTTGTTTCTATTTGAATAATCAATAAGCTTTGGGACTCAGATGTCTGAACTTGGTAAACCTCTGGTAAGAATCTTTCCTCAGCTGGATTCTTAAGTTCAGGGAATTTCTAAGCAACAACTGATGCTTGGTGTAGAAAACATTCCCAGACATTTTATACTTGTAGAATCTGGATGTCCAAACAGACTCCAGTTAGACGATGACATTTCTTTTATCCAACATTTCTGAGCTCCTAGCTGTACACTAAGCATTTAAACAGATGTCAGTAATATTAAATGAAATTATCACAGATTATTTTCTCATATAGCATAGAATCAGGCAGAGGTGATAAGATATGCATATAACCAAGAGCACTCAAGAGGCATATGATCTACAGATGCTACAGATAGTTATGTATTTATTTATAATTTTAACGTTTTGACTTGTTTTTCTCATTGCCCCTTTTCCATTTAAGTCATTAACTTTCCTTTCACTTTTTCTGCATACATCACTACCTTTCATAGTAATTGCTTTTTTCTGAGTATTCTGTTTCTTCTCTCCTCAAGGGAAAACATGCTATTGTCTATTCATATATATTTTGTCCTTGCCTTCAGTGACTTTACTCATCTTTAGCTGCTATTCACTCTCAAGGTGAACTTTCTGCATTCTGAATATCTGCTCTTTATTATAAAGTGGCATCACACAAGTATTCAACTTTTCTGGATTATAAAAGACACAGATATTGTACTATTACAAGGCAAGTGCAGTATGCCCTTTGACAAAAGTGCATGTTTTCTTCCTCCCCAAAGAAGATTGCTGCCAATTAAAGAAAAATGTTTTAAACATGTTGACTGCATTAAGCAGATTCTGAAATACGCAAAGGGGCAGTCTTGATATTATGCTATGTTTCCTATTTTTATTTTCCATAATAACTTCTAATAACATTATAAAGTAATTCTATTAATATACACTTAAGGAAAAAAAAATCGGCACAGGGAACATGTTTCAGTCTTTCTAGCATCAGTATTTGAGTGAAATTCATTATAATCCATGCGCAATGTAACTTTTTAAAATTGATATAAGGCCTACCTAAAATTTTGTACAACTTGCATCGTGGATTTTTCAAGCAAAAAGGAGACTTTAGCAGTGACCAAGCCTGATGAGGAGAAAAGTGGATTTGGAAAGACAGAGTCAAGCCAAGACAAGATGCAGGCCTCCTGCATCTCCCTTTTCTGAGCAGGCAAAATTGGCTGTCACTTTGCTAAGCATAAGCCTGGCTAAAGGGGAACCATGGAAATTTGGGATGGAGGGGACTTTTTCTTCTGCCAAGAAAAAAAAAATATTACTATCTACCTCCAAACATGAAGGAAGAGTCAGGTCAAAAAGGCACTGGATAAAATGTTATAAATATTTACAAGTCAAGAATGCCATTGAAAGATTCTCCTAAAGATGGAGAAATAAGTAAGAGCTAGAATAAATTGATAAGCATTGATAATTATGCTATCATTTTGTAGCTCAACAGACACTACCTCCCCAGCAGTAGATCATGGCTTCTAAGTTAAAATTTTCCTCATGTGAGAAAATAGCATGTTAAAAATGAAAATCTCATATTTTTTCCCCAGACCTAGATCTTAAGAAAAGAGCATGAGAAAAGACTAAAAGATAAAAATGGCTTTTTTGGAGGAGATTTTTCTCAGAGTCCGTCAAATGAGAATTCCGATGACAATATGAGTTCAAAAATTCTTTCTAAAGAATCTGTAAGTTCATTTGTTTACAAAATAATCCAGCAGAGGTACAATTTAAAATCAGAATGTTATTTTCAGATACCTCAGTTATAGAAGAATTTGTTAGTTAGAATTTAGGTATTCAATATGCAAACCTATTTCCACCCACCTCAGCTAGGATTTAGGCTGTTCTTAGCTTATCTATCCAAACGGCCTTTCTGCTTGAGAGGAATTAGATTACAAATCTCATATGCTTGCCTGATGCATACATTAGGCAGAGAAGCCACCTGCTTATTCCACAAAAATGTATCCAGAGCAACATTTTTTTTTCTTTAAGCTTGTTTACAACCCATTATTTATGTGATCATACTAGGGAAAGAAGTTGTATAATTACTAATTTCTTCTCCGCTTCTTTATATAGAATATCATGGATGGTAAAAATTTATACAAATTTTAACATACAATTAAAAAACGTTCTCTCTCTATATAGTTAGGTCAAAATGTGCATACATTTAAAAAGTTTAGATACAACTCATTTGGATGAGCATGTCAAAGAAAAGTGTGTTAAACTAAATGAAAGCATCCTAGGAAAAAGGAAGCTCTCAAAACTGGCATGATTTTTGATGACGAAGTCATTAATGATTTTCCAACAGGTAACACTAATTGTTTTGGCACTAAGTTTCTGGCTTCTTCAAAATGAAAAGCTTAGTTTCCCTCAGGGACATGAACTCGGCAGAGAGATGTTCATCTACACAATAGCTGAGCGGGCAAAATATGTCAAAATGTCAGACTGTGAAACTGGGATAAAAATGTAAGAGAGGGAAATTGCCAGTCCTTGTGTTTCCGCGGCCATTAAATCACATTTGCTATGAGAGCTGACATTCAAAAGATCACAAATCACATATGACACACAGAAATATCTTTATAAAATAGCACTAACAGAGAAGGCAATGGCAACCTACTCCAGTGTTCTTGCCTGGAGAATCCCAGGGATGGGGGAGCCTGGTGGGCTGCCATGAATGGGGTTACACAGAGTCCGACACAACTGAAGCGACTTAGCAGCAGCAGCAGCCACCCACTCAGAGACCAGAGTTTCTTAAATTTTATTATTGTCCCCATCCCAGTTGATTTCTTAGGTATATTTTTCTCCATACCATTGCCTCTTTAAAATGTAATACTATAGATATATATCTATTATATGTATACTTTTGCTTAAATCATGAAAAGAGTAAGAGTGTTTTCCACACAGCCTCCACTTGGGCAATTTTTGGTCCCCTGTACAATAAATCCCCATTCCAAGAGTACTCACTAACAGATGAAAAAAATTAGTCTCTGGAGGAACAAATTTTTACCTCAGATTCTAGCTAATTGCCCTCTCATTCAATTTATCTTAGTTAAGGATAAGTTTCATTTAACAACTCTTTCTCCAAAATCTCATTTCTGACTAAATGCAAAACAGGTACTTCTGAGAACTAAGTTTCCTGCACTATAGTTTTGAGCACTTTCCTAATCCTAATATTAGAATGCAACAGGTATCATGTACCCGTCAACTAACAGTAGTTCCACTATTACCTATGTGTTAATGATTATTAATTCTATACTTGTAGTCTGGTATCCTTCTCAGGCTATATATTTTACTGACTACTATACATCTTTATCTGAAGAACCCACCGTTACCCAAGGTAAAAATATATACAGCACTTCTCCTTTGCAAAGTTTTCAACCAAAACTTTTTTCTTCTCTTATCTGCCATTTCTATTTATTCACTAATATCTATTGACTCTTGGATTATAACCTTTCACATTTATTATAATCTCTCATATTTATTCTTTAGCCTCATCATACACATGATTCCTGTATTAAAACAACCCATCCTCCTACCATTACACTACTGAATAACTCTAACATTGTCTCTCTGCCTCTAGTTTTGCCTACACCAACTCAGTCATTTTTACTCTTATTTGGATAATTTCCCTAAAATAGAAATCTATGAATATTATTCCTTTTCTTTAAAATGACTCCCCATTTCTCAAGAAATAATGTTAAACCTCTTTATCTGAAATAAAATCTGACAATAATCTAACATACCTAGCCTTATTTTTAGCCACTTCCATCCACTGTTAAAGCTATATTAAGTTCATTAGTTATACCAGTTTTTGCAATTACTCCATGTGGTATGCTTTTCTGAGGTTTCGTGCATGACTGCCAATCCCTGCTGGCCTCCTTAAGTCAGCTTTTTCAAAATCCTTCAAAATCCGCTTCACATCTCTGCTTTCGTAAATTCTTTCTATACTTTGTAACTGGAGTTTATCAATCAGTCTCAATTTGTGCTGCCTTAATATTTAGTATTTGGCTTCCAGTATAATCATAATCATATTGTCAAATATTTGTACATCTGCCTCCTTGATTATGCTTGACAATAAGAATAATTTAATTCATTTTTGAATCTACATTAGCTGATTAAACTCAATATACACTTAGATATGGAAGACAGATCATCAATAAATGCAAGAAAAAAGTTGATGGGAGGCAATGTGGCTAGAATAAAAGAATTCATGAAAATAAATGAAATGGCGCAATTTACTGAGAGCTTCAAATACAGTTATGTGCCAATAAAATTCATTTTGGGGAAATATTATTTTCCATCAATAAGTTAATATAGTTTCTGGGTTTTTCAAACGAAAAAAATAAAAGCCAAAGTATGCTAATCAGTGAGAAATTAATCATGTTTTACTAATGAGGAACATGGCAACCTTGTAAATGTTTTAATCCATAAGCCAAAAAGCCATTTCACAAATTTTAACAGTATGTTTGCTGGTTTTCTGTATTCTTTTATCGTATGGTTAACACAGATGAAAATGAGTTCCTTAGAAATGACATCCCATAACGATGTACTTGATATATATTCAAGTAAAATCATAAAGTATTTTCTATTTTCTAGAGTTAATTTTAGCATCTCATGTCACCCCGGAGATAAATGAGCTAATTTTCTGTTAAATCTATCATTAATCCTACCAATTATACATTAAACACCAAAATGTCCGATATCATGCATTATCTATTTAAATTACGATAAGTATCTCAGTCAAATAAAAGGACTTACTGTTTTACTTGGAAGTCTGTCCCTGGAGTACTTGGACCCGATGATTTTTGTCTCTCAGCCAAAGTCTGTCTAAAACATATTCTCTCTAAGCTTAATTTTGTTAGTTATGAGACGTTTTATTCTTCTTTTCAAAGTAGAAAAGCATTTAACGCCTGTCAGATCTCTAAAGCATTATCCTGGTGTGAGTTTTAGAAAAGAACAGAATCTCTAGGTGTACAGATGATTAATGAGAGAAGTCTGAGCACTGAAATACAGAGAAAAATGTTAACACCATGTATATGCTTAACTGGAATATTATGGAGGAACTGGAAAATGTCAAATACTGAGCAGATATAGGATTAATTTGGGTTTCCTTGACAGTTATTTACATGGCATTTCTTAGTTAATAAACATGTGCTGTGCTGTGCTTTGTCACTCAGTTGTGTCCGACTCTTTGTGACCTCATGGACTGTAGCCCACCAGGCTTCTTTGTCCATGAGGATTCTCCAGGCAAGAATACTGGAGTGGGTTGCCATGCCCTCCTCCAGGGGAGTCTTCTCAACCCAAGGATCAAACCCAGGTCTGCCACTTTGCAGGGGGATTCTTTACCGTCGGAGCCACCAGGGCATATACATAGAACGCACACATTGAAAGTAAAATTTATGAATAAGGGCAAAGGAGAAAATGTAGTAGTAGAATATTTCAGAAGTTTTCCAACCTAGAAACTGTAAGGGGCTCAACTGTGATTTATATCACATCAATTTCTACCAGCTTTGAATTGAGAATAAAAATAAATTTGAAGGAGAAAAGCAAATATATATATATAACTATAGTTACATGAACATAGCTATCTTATTTATGTAGCCTAATTAGTTTAGTTTTTTTATTCAATCTGAATGTCAAAATCTTTCACTCCATTCAATCTTTACTTCACACATATCACAAATCACTCACATTCCCTTTACCATTATGCCCAGGAAAACTCTATGAGAGTTTGAGTCTTGAAGAGATAAAAAGTAAAAATAAATGAGCACTAGGTTTTTGACCCAAAGAAGTGGTTAGCTATTTTGTTGAAATTTAGTATTGCCATGCGGTATTACTCCTGCCATTTTGTGCTTCTCCATGTTAGCAATAATTTAAGCTCCTTAAATTTGTACCTTATTTTTGTTATCCTTGTCTTTCCCATTCTGTTTTTAGAAGTGACTTATACAGAGGTGAACATAGTCAAATGTCAGGACAATGTAAGAGTGAAAAAGCAAAACAAACTGAGATGTATAAGCAATTGATTAAGATAAATGTAGATATGTAGATGTATATACATATAAATATATATGCTCTTGCATCCAGTTATCTTTCTGTTATAACTGTATGTAAAACTTTCAAGCTAGAATTTATTTTTCAAATGTTGAATCAAATATATTTCCTCTGGAGTATCATGGGTTACTTTATCCACTTATAATATAAAACTAGTTTGCCTTAATGTACAGAAAGCTATGGTGGGACATAGAGTAGGGCTATACATAGGAAGGGTTAACAAAAATGCCCACTGTTTGTAAGATTAAAAATGCATCCAAGGAAAGACAGGAAGATTGCAAGTAATTAGGCAGTCCAGGGTTGATTTCCTTCCTGTACGAAACAATCTACATGATTTCTAAAATTTTCACAGCAAATGTGAACAAAATTATGAGGCAGAGAAAAAGATAGGAAATAATTACACAAACACATCTGTTAGTGTATTGCAACACAAAGTACCTTAAAGAAGTTTCAAGGAACTGAAACCAATATGAAATATTGACTAAAAGAAAATGGAAGATAACTAAAATAAGATAGTGGATTGCACACTAATAATTAAACACAACATTGCATATACAGGCTTCCCTGTTGGCTCAAATGGTAAAGAATCTGCTTACAATGCAGAAGACCTGGTTCAATTTCTAGGTTGGGAAGATCCTCTGGAGAGCCAGACACAGCTGAGGGACAAACATTTTTACTTTTTTCTTTTCATTACATATATACACTTAACTCTTGAAATTTTAAATATGATAGATTTATGTGAAAATATGAAATAAAATGAATCATTACATTAACCAATGAGATTAAGTTATACTGATTCATTTTTTTCTATTGATGACCTAATGAGATAAAATGCTTCTAGTTTTGCATTAGTTGGTATTGAAATTTCTTGAATCATATTTGGAGCTGTTATATAGCATTGGTTTTGAGGAAGGTAGGATGATCTTCTTAAAAATAGAGAAACAATTTCATCCAATATACATATAGTCAAAAAATCATTTTAGGAAAAGTAAATTCTAGGCCAAGAAAAATAAAATTAGTTCATAAATTAGAAATGATAGGTGGGAGAGGTTAATAATGGAAAATTGAGCCACTGACATAATTGTTAGATTTCTAGTTAAGAGGTTAAATATTAAATTTCTTTAGTTATGTAGTCAACTCAAGGCCAATAAAATACTAAATTCATACAACTAAACTTCCTTTGATTTTCTTAAAAATTACTTTACTGAAGTAAGATTGACATTTAAAAGCTGTACATATTTAATATATAGAATTACATATAGAATCACCACCATTAAAGCCATAAATATATCCATCACTTTCCAACATTTCGCCCCAACACCTTTATTATTATATTTTTTGAGTGGTAAAAACATTTGATATTTGTATTTACCTCCTTAACAAATTTTGTGTGTATGCTCAGGTGCTCAGCCGTGTCCGACTATTTGTGATCCCATGGACAGTAACCCACCAGGCTCCTATGTCCATGGGATTATCCAGGCAAAAATACTCTAGTGAGTTGTCAGTTCCTATTTCAGGGGATCTTCCTGACCCAACAAGTGAACCCACATCTCCTGCATTGTAGGCAGATTCTCTATTACCTGGAAAGCCCTAACAAATTTTATACAATAAAATATTGTTAGCTATTGGTGTTATTTTATATAGCAGGTCACCAGAACTTACTTTATCTTGCAAAATGGAAATTTTGTACCCTTTGACATCACTTCCTATTTGCCCATCACTTCAACCTCTAGCAACCACCTCTCTGTTCTGTGTATCTGAGCCTGACTAATTTAGATTCTACATATGATAAGATCATATAATTTTGTATTTTGTGTTTGGCTTATTTCACTTAGCGTAATATTCTCCCTGGTGGCTCAGACGGTAAAGCATCTGCTTACAATGAGGGAGACCTGGGTTTGATCCCTGGGTCAGGAAGATCTCCTGGAGAAGGGGATGACAACCCACTCTAGTACTCTTGCCTGGAAATCCCATGGACAGAGGAGCCTGGTGGGCTACAGTCCATGGGGTAGCAAAGAGTTGGACATGATTGAGTGACTTCACTTAATGTTCTCCAGGTCCATTCACATTCTTATAAATAAGATTTCTTTCTTTTTAAGGCTGAATAATAGTGTATTGAATATGTATATCATATTTTCTTCATTCATCTGTTGTTAAGTATTTAGGTTATTTCTATATCTTAACTATTGTGAATAATGCTGCAATGATTGTCAGAGTATAGGTAACTATTCCAGATCCTGGTTTCAATTCCTCTGGATAAACATCCAGAAGTGGGATTGCTGGATTACATGGTATTATAGTTCAATTTTTTTTTTAATTTTTAAGGAAGCTTCATGTTATTTTCCATAATTATTATATTAAGTTATATTTCCTCAAACACTGTACTAGAATTCCCTTTTCTCCACATACTAGCCAACTCTTGCTATGTATTTTTTTTTTTAGACAATAGTTATCCTTAAGGATGAGTTCCCTGGTGGCTCAGACGGTAAAGCGTCTGCCTGCAATGCGGCAGACCTGGATTTGATTCCTGGGTCGGGAAGATTCCCTGGAGAAGGAAATGGCAATCCACTCTGGCACTCTTGCCTGGAAAATCCCATGGACGGAGGAGCCTGATAGGCTACACCTCATGGGGTCGCAAAGAGCTGGACACAACTGAGCGACTTCACTTCACTTCATCCTTAAGAATGTGAGGTGACATTAGCTTGTATTTGAATTTGGATTTCCCTGATGGTATCCCTAATGAAATGTATTTCCATGATGATTCTGAGCATCATTTCATATATCGTTGGTTATTTGTATGTCTTATCTGGTATTATTTGTATATCTTTTCAAATGGGCATTTATATATGCCCATTTTGAAATCAAGTTATTTGTTTTGGAGGTTTGAGGTTTTTTTGCTATTGAGTTATATCAGTCGCTTATATATTTTGAATATTAACCCTTTATCAAATATGATCTGCAAATATTTTCTCGCATTCTCTAGGTTGCCTTCTCATTTTGTTGATTATTTCCTTTGTCATGTAGAAGCTTTTTAGTTTTATGTACTCTCATTTGTTTATTTTTGCTTTTGTTGCCTGTGCTTTTAGTGTCATATCTGAAAACTTATTGTCAAGAACAATGTTAGAGAGACCATGGATTTATTTTGAGTTGTTTTTTGTGTATTGTGTAAGAAAAGGGTCCAATTTATTCTTTGGTCAGTGGTGTTCCGTTTTCACAATATCATTTTCTTAAGAAATTTTTTCTCTATTTTGTATTCTTGGCACCCTGTTGCAGATTAGTTAAACATATATTTATGACTTTACAGGCAGACATGTCTCAGAGAGTAAAGAATCTGCCTGCAATGCAGGAGATCTGGGTTCCATCTCTGGATTGGGACTGTCCCCCGGAGAAGGGATTGGCTACCTACTCCAGTACTCTTGCCTGGAGAATCCCATGGAGAGAGTAGCCTGGTGGGCTACAGTCCATGGGGTCACAAGAGTCAGACACAACTGAGTGATTAACACACACACACACACACACACACACATACACCATGCTATTGTAATTGCTACAACTCTATAATTATAATCTGAAATCAGTACGTGGCTTCCAGTTTTGCACGTTTCTCTTGAATGGCTCTTTGGCATCTTTTATGATTCCATATGAATTTTAAGGTCTCTTTTTCTGTTTTTGTGAAAAATGCCTTTAGAATTTTGATAGGGATTACATTGAATCTGTAGATCACTTTGATATGTGGAATTTTTAGTAATACTAATATATGAACACAGGATAAATTTGCAATTATTTGTATCCTCTTCAGTTCCTTTCATCTGTGTTTTATACTTTTCAGTGTATAGTTCTTTCATCCCCATTGATTAAATTAACTTAGTGTTTCGTCGTTTTTGGTGTTATTGTGATGTGATTCTTTTCTTAATTTCTTTTTTGAATAGTTTGTTGCTAGTGTATAGAAACACCATTGATTTTTGTATACTACTTTTGTGTACTGCAACGTTAGTGAATTCATTTATTAGGTCTAATACCTTTTGGTGGAGTCTTTAGCATTTCGTATATACAAATACCTGTCATTCAGTTTTACTTCTTCCTTTCAAGTTCAAATGCCTTTTATTTCTTCTTCTTGCCTAATTGTTCTGGTTAGGATTTCCAGTACTATGTTTAATAGAAATAATAAGGGATTACATCCTTGTTTTGCTCCTGATCTTAGAGGGAAAGCCTTTGCATTTCTAGACATCAGTTGTAAGGTCTTCTCTTTCACAGATAATTCTTTTTTTAATTTATTTTAATTGGAGGCTAATTACTTTACAATATTGTATTGTTCTGCCACACATCAACATGAATCCGCCACAGGTGTACACATGTTCCCCATCCTGAACCTCCCTCCCACCTCCCTCCCCGTACCATCCCTCCAGGTCATCCCAGTGCACCAGCCCCAGGCATCTTATATCGAACCTGGACTGGCGATTTGTTTCTTATATGATATTATATATGTTTCAATGCCATTCCCCTAAATCATCTCACCCTCTCCCTCTCCCACAGAGTCCAAAAGACTGTGTTCTATACATCTGTGTCTCTTTTGCTGTCTCACATACAGGGTTATCATTGCCATCTTTCTAAATTCCATATATATGCATTAGTATACTATATTGGTGTTTTTCTTTCTGGCTTACTTCACTCTGTATAATAGGCTCCAGTTTCATCTACCTCATTAGAACTGATTCAAATGTTCAATTCAATTCTTTTTAATGGCTGAGTAATACTCCATTGAGTATATGTACCACAGCTAATTCTATTACCTGAGTTGTCTCTTTTTTGTCTTAGTCTAGTGAAGGGTTTGTCAATGTTATGCATCTTTACAAAAATTAACTGCTAGACTTTTGTTTTTTTCTACTTTTTTCTAATCTAAGTTTCATTTTTTTTCTACTCTGATGTTTGTTATCTCTTTCCATTGCTAATTTTGGGTTTAATTTGTTTTCTTTTTCTAGGTCCTTGAAGGGGAAATTTAGGTTGTTTGTTTGAAATCTTTCTTTTTCACTTTAAGTGGGCATTTATCTCTATAAATTATCTTTTTAGAACTGTATTTGCTGTATACCACAAGCCATGATATATTATATGTCCATTTTCATTTGTTTTTCAGATGTTTATTTTCTTTTTGATTGCTGAGGAATATGTTGTTTATGTCCACATAGCTGTGAATATTTCTCATCTCCTTCATTTTGAGTCTCATAGCAATATGATCAGGGAGGATACCTGATATGGTTTCCACATTCTTACATTTGTTCAGACTTGTCCTGTAGCCCAGCATATGATCTATCCTGGAGAATGGTCTGTGTGCCCTTGAAATGAATGTGCTATTATGGAATGTGATTAGAAAACAATGTATGTTGCTTAGATCACTTTGGTCATTAGTATTGCTTAACTCTACTAGTTTCCTTATGGATTTTGTATATGGATAATTTGAATAGATGATTGTCTAATTGAGCCCTTTATCATCAGAAAATGACCTTTTTGTCTCCTATGACAGTTTTTGACTTTGCATCTATTTTGTCTGTTAACTACTCATTCTCTTTTGTTTATTGTCTGAATGAAATATTTTTTTTATCATCTGAGTGAAATATTGTCTGAATGAAATCTTTTCCTTTACTTTCAACCTATATTTGCCATTAAAGTCTAAGTGATCTCTTGCAGAAAGCAGGTAAATCTTATTTGTTTTTTTCTTTTATAATTTATTCAGTCATTTTATCTTTTGATCTTTCCCAGCATCAGGGTTTTTTCTAATAAGTTGTCTCTTCTATTGGGTGGCCAAAATATTGGAGTTTCAACTTCAGCATCAGTCCAACAAATATTCAGGACTTTTTTTTTTTTTAAGGCCTCTGGGTTTGAATTTTTATAGTAGATCTATAATAGTTAATTGTCAACAGCTAGTCAGTTTTGGAGAAGACTCTTGAGAGTCCCTTGGACTGCAAGGAGATCCAACCAGTCCATTCTGAAGGAGATCGGCCCTGGGATTTCTTTGGAAGGAATGATGCTAATGCTGAAACTCCAGTACTTTGGCCACCTCATGAGAAGAGTTGACTCATTGGAAAAGATTCTGATGCTGGGAGGGACTGGGGGCAGGAGGAAAAGGGGACGACCGAGGATGAGATGGCTGGATGGCATCACTGACTCGATGGACGTGAGTCTGAGTGAACTCTGGGAGTTGGTGATGCATAGGGAGGCCTGGCGTGCTGCAATTCATGGGGTCGCAAAGAGTCGGACATGACTGAGCGACTGAACTGAACTGAACTGAGTGAGTTTTATACTAGTTATAATAGTCAGCACTGATAACAGCTTAAATTCAGGATTTTCAGTTTCTGATTCTGAATGTGAGGAGCTTGGAAGTTGCTACATGAACCTAACAAGTAAAATGCTAAGACTGAAAAGCAAACAACTCTTCTTGGATTCTCAAAAGCCAGGACAACACAGGGCAAATTAATGTACCCCAAATTGAAGAAGTGGGTCAATATAGGGAGTTGGGGCTTACTGGACCAGATACTCTGGAGCAGACACTGACAGAGTAGCAAGTGCCAGGGTAGGAAAACCTGAAACGTAATTGATGACTTGTGGAGACTCAGTATGCGCAACTGTGAGAGTTAAAATCGCCAGAGGAACTTAATCATCAGAGGTGACCTTTTGTATTATTTACTCCAGGGGCTTTATCCAATTTCTCAGAGTAAATATCCTGGGATAAAAATACTCTCATGCTCCTGGAAGAGGGAGGGGAAAATAAAACACATTAAAATAAGTCAGAGTACTTTGTTCTTAACAAAAGCTGTCCTTAGAAGAAACTAGTTAACAGTTCTCTGGTGGCTCAGTGGTAAGTAATCTACCCATCATTGCAGGAGACTTGTGTTTGATCCCTGGGTCAGGAATATCCCCTGGAAAAAAAAAAAAAAAAAAACAGCAACCCACTCAAATATGTTTGCATGGAAAAATCCCATGGACAGAGGAGCCTGGCAGGCTAAAGTGCTTGGGGTCTGTAAGAGTAAGACATGACTTATCAACAAAACAACAATCTGCTGGTATATTTTTAAAAATTACTAACTTGGGGAACCAAAATGCCCAATTCCAGGCACCTCTATCCATCCTCTCTCCCCTAAAGGGAAACAACAAACTGAGAAGCAAAATCCAGAGGCAAAGACACAGTAAAAGACAAAGACATCTTGATGGGGCCCAAAATTCTTTCCTTCCACCACACCTCACCACTACTCTACAAACATCTTTCTACAGAAGTTCCTTTTATTCCATGCACCATAACCAGGTATCAAGGAAAAATAACAGAGCATTTCAAAAGACAAAAAACATAATTTAAAGACAGTTCAAGCACCAGACATGGAAGGGAGGTTGGAATTATCAGATTAAGAATTTGAAATAACTATGATTGATATGCTAAGAACTCTAATCAATAAAATATACAGCATAAAAGATAGATGAGCAATGTAAGCAGAGATGGAAATCTTAAGAGAGAACCTAAAACAAATGCTGGAGATAAACACCACTGTAACAGAAATTAAAAATAACTTGGATGAGCTTATTTGTAGACTGAACATTGATAGAATAGAGTCTAAACTATAGGAGATATTAATCGAATCCTAATAAAACAAAAAGCAAAGTGAATAAAGACTGAAAATAAGGTAAAACAGGTTATCTGAGGACTCATGTGGCAATATGTAACTTATACATAATGGAATACAAAAGGAGGAGAAACACAGAAAGGAACAGAAGAAATATTTGAAACAATAATGGCTGATAATTTCCTAAGTTAATGTCAGTCACCAAATTACAGATCCAGGGAGCTCAGAGAACATCAAGGAGAATAAATGCCAAAAGACCACCTTAAGCTATATCACTTTCAAATTGCAAAAATCATAGATACAGAAAAATTCCTGAAAAAAGTCAGAAGGAGAAAAAACAATTGTTACCAATAGAGGGACAAAGACAAGAATTACATCAATCTTTTTCTAAGAAATCATGCAAGCAAGAACAGGATGGCCTCTTCATTCTTGGTGGAAATATTGCTGCTCTAGTATTCTTGCCTGGAGAATCCAATGGACAGAAGAATTTGGCAGGCTACAGTCCACAGATCAGACACAACTGAAATAACTTAGCAAGTATGACTTAGCATGGGTTTAATGAATCTAGATGTTCATTTCCCTTCTTAGATTTTGGAGTCTTTTCTTTCATTTTGTCTTTAAATAAGCTTTCTGCTCCCCTGTCTTTTTCCACTCCTTCTAGGACTCCCATAAACTAGGTAATGACTTATTAAATGGTATCCCATAAGTACTGTAGGCTTTCCTTACTGTCTTTTTAATGTGGACTTTTCATTATTTTTTTCTTTTTGTTTCTTGATGGGACAATTTCAAATCATGTGTCTTTGAGTTTGCTGATTCTTCTCCTGCTTAGTCAAGACTGCTGTTGAAGTGCTCTATTAAATTTTTCAGTTCAACCATTGTATTTCTCAGCTCTAATTTTTTTTTCTCATGCTTTCTATCACTTTGTTAAGTTTTTCATTTTGTATTGGTTTTCTGGTTTCATTTAGTTGTCTGTGTCTTCTTATAGCTCACTGAGCTTATTTAAGATGATTATTTAAAATTATTCATTAGGAAATTTTTAGATCTCTATTTTGAGGATCAGCTACTGGAGCTTTAATTTTTTTTTTCCTTTTAGTGAAAGAATATTTATTTGATCCTTAGAGTTGCTTGAAGCCTGCATCCCTAGGCTGCTGTCTTCACATTTGAAGAAGCAGTCACCTCCTCCGATCTTCACTGAGAGGCTTCAGAAGAAAAAAAGACCTTCACCATTCACCCTGAACAGAGATTCAGGGAGTATCTTAGGCATTTTCTATGGATTTGCCTGCTCCAGTCCTCTTGCTCCATCTTGGGAGAGAAATTCTAGAACTGTGTCTGTTTTCAATGCTGTAAAGCTAGGCTGGGTGTTGAGAGGCTCATGTTTATTTTTCTGAGGGCAGTACTCAGAAGTTTCCAAAGTTCTATGCCTCTTCCCAATCCAACAGAACTGGGACCAATGCTGATATCTTGGTGCTTTCTGTGGGAGATGCCATGCACTGTCTGTGGAGGCTTCTGACACCATTTGCAGGAGAGCATGGAGCACTGACTGAGGGGAAGTGCAGGTGCTGGGGGTACACATCAGCTGATTGAAGGCATGTACTTCAACGGGTAAAGTGGCCTTTGAGGTTCAAGCTTTGCTGAGATCCGTGCATCTGTTTGTGAGACTCTGTACATTTTACCTGCTTTTAGCTGTCCCCAGATGATTCATTCATGCCAATGTCCTCAGTATCTGGATGGGGTAAGAAACAGTGGGGCCTCTTGAGCAGCATCTGGGGAAGCTGGGAGGTCACTTCACTCTCCCTTTTGTCCATGGAAGAAATTGGGGCTGAGAGTATCTTTTGGCATCAAGTTGTGCCACCTGGGAAAAGGGATAATGCAAGTACAAGTAAGAGGAAACTTCTGACACTCTTTAATGCATCTATTCTTGAATTTTTGGCTCCACTGAGATGCTGCAAACTCCCAGCTAGATACCTAGACTTCTATAAAGGTTCAGTTCAGTTAAGTTCAGTCACTCAGTCGCGTCTGAGTCTTTGTGACCCCATGAATTGCAGCATGCCAGGCCTCCCTGTCCATCACCAACTCCCTGAGTTCACTCAAACTCACGTCCATCAAGTCGGTGATGCCATCCAGCCATCTCATCCTCTGTCATCCCCTTCTCCTCCTGCCCCCAATCCCTCCCAGCATCAGAGTCTTTTCCAATGAGTCAACTCTTTGCATGAGGTGGCCAAAGTACTGGAGTTTGAGCATTCTTTGGCACTGCCTTTTTTTGGGATTGGATTGAAAACTGACCTTTTCCAGTCCTGTGGCCACTGCTGAGTTTTCCAAATTTGCTGACATATTGAGTGTAGCACTTTCACAGCATCATCCTTCAGTATTCACAAATATTGGTACACACAGTAAAAGCGAATGTTTTTTAAAAAAAAACATTTTTAATCATAGTTTGCTTTCTTTTCATTAAATTAGTCTCATATAAATGTTTTATTTTAGGTATGCAGTGTCTCTTAGTTTTCATAACATCATCACTCAAAATACTAATTACCATGTTGGACATTTATGTCATTAGAATGGCTTATTGTTTAACAGATTGATATAAAATTGGATCTTATCCTTAAGCTCCAATGTCTGTATGGCCCTGATAATTTAGAAAATGCAGTCACCATTGGATCTAACCTGAGGAAATGAATAAATGACTATTTCCATTCCTGGATTCATTTGTATTTTTATATTGCTGAGGGCATGGCTTTGGTATAGTTCACAAAATATGTCAAAGACTAACTTTGAAATATTTGGCTGTAAGGTGATTTGCATGTCCCTGATTAGACAACATTTGCATATGAGATAGTCAACTATTTTCAATCAAATTTTGTGTATAAGTCCTCATTATTGAGTCTGAATTTTGACTGGAACTATGCCTATGGGCTGGCATAACATTTTAAGCTATTCTCCTATATGTATTTTGTATACAAGGAAAGAAAATTAATTCAAAGTTACTTGCTTGTCTTGTATGTTTCAGATTTTAAAGAAGTTTACAAGTTTACTTACAACATGCTAGATAACCATTTCACAGTTTTTAAAGTGAGATATTACTTTGTTTTATTTATGTCTACAGAATGGTAATGATCATTCTGCTGCTACTGCTGCTAAGTTGTTTCAGTCGTGTCCGACTCTGTGCGACCCCATAGATGGCAGCCCACCAGGTTCCTCCATCCCTGGGATTCTCCAGGCAAGAACACTGGAGTGGGTTGTCATTTCCTTCTCCAATGCATGAAAGTGAAAAGTGAAAGTGAAGTCACTCAGTCATGTCAGACTCTTCACGACCCCATGGACTGCAGCCTACCAGGCTCCACCATCCATGGGATTTTCCAGGCAAGAGTACTGGAGTGGGGTGCCATTGCCTTCTCTGATGATCATTTTAGTATTGGTATTTTCTAAAAGTAGCTTATTCCTTAAATGAAATACTTTTGCTAGAATATTAGTGAAAAGTCACACATGTATTACTGTAGGATTCTGTATGTACTTTTTTTTAATTTTCAAAGTCTAGAAAAATATAGTTGATGTAAAGAAATATCTGCCTAACTCAGAGAAGTATGCTCACGAAAATAGAATGTCATTGCTACTGCATGCGTGTTCAGTTGTATCTGATTTTTTGCAACCCATGAACTATAGCCCACCAGGCCCCTCTGTCCATGGTATTTTCCAGGCAAAAATACTGGAGTGGGTTGGCATGTCCTTCTCCAGGCGATCTTCCCAACTAGGGATCAAACCCACATCTCTTGTGTCTTCTGCATTGGCAGGTGGATTCTTTATCACTGTACCACCTAGATATCCCCTCAATGAGGAGCTACTGCTTCCTCCTTGCAACCTTGAGATCCTAATGTCAGAGAAGATTATAGTATCTGATTCCTTGTGCAGTGATTTTTGATCCAAGTAATGGATCTATGATTTGAAGATAGTCAATCAAATTGCACCCCAAATTTTTCGAAGGTGTTAGAGGATGTTTTAATTCTGATGGTAAAGATAGGAGGAATGAGTTCATACCTGTACATGCCATGTGAAGTAAACTGGAATAACAAGAAAGCTGATGCTTAGAGAGGGGGAGAGATGAGAGTTAAAGATACTATCAGCTGCCCTAGAGTCCTTTTTGAAATCTTTCCTGAAGTAAGGTCTACAAATGTCTTTTATATGATTTTCTATGCTGGTGAAACCCTCCGTTATTGCTTAGTTCAAATTAGGCATGTGAACTCCCAACTGAAATAAAAGGTAGAAAAAAACGTACTAGTCATTGATCAAACAGTATGATTAGATATAAATAAATAATCAGCTTATTCTTTCAAATGTATTGCTCTGAAACTAGATTGATATTTGAAACACCAGAGATCAACTTAATATTGTATCATTTTACTACAGCTCTTTATGATGATGATTATTATAATATCTCCTTGTCTTTGACAAATGGCAAAAATATTCATACTGAAGATTATCTTTTTAGTCCTGCTTTTGTTGTTGATAGATAGCTGGAGTAGAGGAGGAGGAATATGGGCATATTGGAAAAATTAAATAATATGGTTCAGAAGAAGTACTTTAACATTTTCAGGGCTAGCTTCAGTATGGCCATTGAATACTATAATGAAAAAAAATGTATTATTTTAGGTTATGACAATGATTTAAGGCTCATAATACCAATTACAAGCATTAAAAAAAAAGTTGGAAACACTCACAGGGCTCTATAGGGTTACCTCTTATTCATGTTTTAGTTCAGTTCAGTTCAGTTCATTCACTCAGTCATGTCTGACTCTTTGCAACCCCATGAACTGCAGCATGCCAGGCCTCCCTGTCCATCACCAACTCCTGGAGTTCACTCAAACTCATGTCGAGTCAGTGATGCCATCCAGCCATCTCATCCTTTGTTGTCCCCTTCTCCTTCTGCCCCCAATCCCTCCCAGCATCAGAGTCTTTTCCAATGAGTCAACTTTAGTCAACTCTTTGCATGAGGTGACCAAAGTACTGGAGTTTCATCCTTAGCATCAGTCCTTCCAAAGAACACCCAGGACTGATCTCCTTTAGAATGGACTGGTTGGATCTCCTTGAAGTCCAAGGGACTCTCAAGAGTCTTCTCCAACACCACAGTTCAAAAGCATCAGTTTTTTGGCACTCGGCTTTCTTCACAGTCCAACTCTCACATACATACATGACTACTGGAAAAACCATAGCCTTGACTAGACGGACCTTTGTTGGCAAAGTAATGTCTCTGCTTTTGAATATGCTATCTAGGTTGGTCATAACTTTCCTTCCAAGCAGTAAGCGTCTTTTAATTTCATGGCTGCAATCACCATCTGCAGTGATTTTGGAGCCCCAAAAATAGCCTGACACTGTTTCCACTGTTTCCCCATCTATTTCCCATGAAGTGATAGGAGCAGATGCCCTGATCTTAGTTTTCTGAATGTTGAGCTTTAAGCCAACTTTTCACTCTCCTCTTTCACTTTCATCAAGAGGCTCTTTATTTCTTCACTTTCTGCCATAAAGGTGGTGTCATCTGCATATCTGAGGTTATTGATATTTCTCCTGGCAATCTTGATTCCAGTTTGTGCTTCTTCCAACCCAGCGTTTCTCATGATGTACTCTGCATAGAAGTTAAATAAGCAGGGTGACATAAAGTCATAAATAAATAAAGTTTAAATAAATAAAGTTTAAGTACATAGTGTGACAAAAAAACATACAGGAAATCATTGAGTTCAATTATTTCAGGTACAACACTGCTTCCACCCCAGAATCACTTCTCTGTCTCACAAAACTTAATAAGGTTTCTTCTTCAGATTATGAAATCCTAAGACTTGAACCAGTTATCATTGTGATTTCAAGGAAACCCAGGCAAATACTTATGATAGGGTATTTAACACACAGCTAGGGGCTCAGTGGGTAAAGAATCTACCAGCAATGCAGGAGACACAAGAGACATGGGTTCAGTTTCTGGGTCAGTAAGATCCTCTGGAGGAGGAAATGACAACCCACTCCAATATTCTTGCCTAGAAAATCTTATGGACAGAGGAGCCTCATGCGTCACAGTCCGTGGAGCCAAAACAAGTCTGACACAATTAAGCACACGCAGTCATGACACACAAGGCATACATAGCTGATCACATAATTCAAGCCCAGTTGTGCAAACTACCAAACTGAACGTCTCCTCACAAGTAGAACAAGCTGTCACCTAGCTTTAAACAGCATTTAGTGATTCACATCATTCCTAACTTCCTCAAAGGTCAGTTATTACTTCAATGCATCTTCAGGGATAAGCATCATGCTGTTACCATCTGACTACCTAATAATGCTGTCTTACCTAAGTATCAATTATACTTTTTGAGAATTTAAGATATATGGAGGGAAAAAAAAAAAGAAAGGTTGAGAAAGCAACATTGATTTAAGAAAGAGTGAACAGAAGACCAGGGTATACTTGATGTCTTCAAAAATGATGCTCTTGAATTGTCATTATTTTCTCATATATTTTTCCTTTGGTTGCTTCTTCCCCATCCAATAATTTTAATCCATTTTCTTGAATATTTTGTATATTACAAGTCCACACATTTTAAATGTTGTTTGATAATTTTTTTTTCCTGATTTAGGTTTTATTTATATGGAGATATATTTGACATATAACATCGTGTAAATTTAAGGTGTTTGAGTTAATTCTTATACATTCATACATTGCAACATGATTGTCTTATAGACTTAGCTAACATTTCTACCATGTCACGTGATTATCATTTCTTTTTCCATGGTAGAAATAACTAAACATGTTGTCTCAGCATGTTTGATGTTTCTAATATAGTATTATGGTCTATAAAGTGGGGTTTTAGGTGACGTCTACATTTTTAAGTACATTTTTACATAATTTTAAAAACAAATAAATCTATACAATTAAAAAGTATTCTCATGGGAGAAAAAGAAAATGGATATATCAATTAATAACTATGTATATACATCTGAAACTAGTAGTATATTGCAACAGATAGTTCTAATAAGAGGCTTAAGTTTCTTATTATATCTATATCCTTTGTGCATATCAATCATTAATGACTACTAGTTTCAGACATCAAGAAATTATAGCAAAGACTTTCTAATGCCTAATTGCTTTTAATTTTAAAACCAAAATTCAATATATAGCATTAACAAGTTTATGAATAAGTTTGGACTTATAATTCAATTACTAATCGAAAACTGATTGGTTAGAATGATTGAAAACAGCAACAAAAATCTGCCTAAATGTAGTCATATATTTTACTATGCTGTCCCATGATCAATAGGATAAGAAAAAAAGAGAGCGGGGCCATGCGTAATGGATAATTAAATCAGTAGCTTAATTGCATTTCCATAAATTGTCTCATGTGTTTTACTGCCTTGGGGTGCTGGCAATACTGATGAAGCTATGACAGATTTATTTCCTTAGAATCATCAAAAACGCAGTATAGAAAGTAGGCACACATAATATCATGAAATTTTATGAATTAAATAGGTTTTTTTCTCATGAAATTCTCAATTTGATAAGACACTGATTAAGAAATTAAGTTACTGTGTGGCATTGTATAATTTGTACTTGCCTTTTTTGAACCTTTAAAAAACAAGAAAGCCACATGAAAATGATTGACAGAACACTTTCAGGAGCTTCACAGAGCTTTCAGTATACACAGAGTGCAGCAAAAACTGATTATCAATAACTGTCATTGGTGATCCATACCTTATTTGCATCTACTATGAAAATTTACATTACTAATATCCCACAAACACAAAAAAGTCAGTAATCAGAAATGGTAATATATACCACCGTGGGCTAAAATTTTAGAGTGGCCTTAGATGAACCAGTCAAGTAAATAATATTTCAAATTTTATAATTATTTTTCAAAAAATGAACTCTGAATGACTCCTATATTAGTAATAGCCTTTAATTTGTGAGCATCTCAATGAATACATCTCCCTTAGACAAAATGAATCATTTTGACAAATTTATGTGTAAACATTGATAAAAGTGTAAGTTGAAACTTCCTCCTGCCCTGATATAATTGCTTTTTATATTATACATGATGATGCATAATGATACTATTTTCAGATGACATTTAACATAATTTATGTCAGTATTTTAGGAAAGAGCAAATTGCCTATCATAAAATAATCACAATATAAATAAGTTGTATTATTAATGATATATATAATAAATATGTCTATTTAAGTTAAGAATAAAACCAATTACTAGTAGTTATTAGGCACATCTACCTATCAGCAATTGTAAATGAGTACCTCAGCACTCTGAGAAGGTAGATACTATTCATTGTCCCAATTTGTAGATGAAGAGATAGTTTATCTAAAGTCACACTGTTAAAATTCAAAACCTAGTTCAGTATGACATGAAACTCTGCACTTTTAGTTCATGCTACATGATTTCTCAAAGCCACATCTTTTATAGCTTCTTGTTTTTCATATGCAGTCTAATCAATGTAATGTATTTCAGATGGAATATAAATAGTGAAAAGTTTGATTATGAAAAAAAAACATTTAATTATCTATTTAAAGATTATTACCAGAAGAGATATTTCTTCAGAAGTTTGACTTTCCATAAATGATTGCAATTATAATTATGGACATTATTTAGTCCTTTTGAACAGAGGAGGATGCTAGTTATGTTATCTTAGGCTTAATTTATCTTTATTATGTTAATGTTGCAGATTAAAAGATATATTTATTTATGAACTTAGTCATTGTATTGATAGGGCATCCCTGAAGAGAAAAAAATACAATATCTTACTAGTTTTACTTTATTTCCCACTAAGGGTTAGCATAGTGCCTAACAATTATCTTTCAGTAAGTGTTGAATTAAATTATTAAATAGATAGACAAAGAGAATGCAGCAGGCTAGTCTGTCTGAAATGTCCAGATATGTATTCCTTATTTCATCCTTCTTGGATTCCAGTCAAGATACTTTTGTTAACAAATAAGCAAGTCAAATTACTGAGTGATATGGGCTTCCCAGGTGGCACTAGTGGTAAAGAACACACTTGCCAATGCAGGAGACAAAAGAGACTACGTTTCTATCCCTGGATCAGGAAGATCCCCTGGAGGAGGGCATGGCAACCCACTCCAGTACTCTTGCCTGAAGAGTTCCATGGACAGGATCTACAAGGCTACAGTCCATGGGGTTACAAAGAGTTGGACACTACTGAGTGACTCAGCACACATAGTTCTCTGTGGAAGACTCACAATTATCATTAACATGGTGATGTTCTGAGAGGCCCTGTCACAAACTTAGTTCAATCCAGTGTTTCCCAAACCTAAGTTAATTGCTGCACAAACTCTTGCTCCTTCATATTGTGGGAAATATAAGTACTATGAAAACTTTCAGTAAAATTATTTTATATACTAGTCATATTTGTTTATCACCCAAACTTAACTAATATAAGTGAATAATTACTATCTGAATGAATAATGATTTGTCCTTCACACTTTGTCTTGGACAACAGTGTCACAATTTTGTTTCACTCTGAATTACTGGATGAAATATTATTGGCTTAAGGTTTACAAGAAGTGCCTTAATCATAGCACTGGTGATGGTCAAGAATTTCATAGTGTTAAATTGGAAAATACGTTCATATATGTATATATCAATTAGATATTTAAAAAATTAACTAACAACTATCTTTGAAATTTGAGCCAATTTATTTTCTGCCTTAAGTATTCAAGAATATGGGAGTTGGGGGAGTGGCTACTCTCCAGGTTTGGTGAGTGGGCTTCTTGTTGCAGTGGCTTTTTTGTTGCAGAGCACAGACTCTAAGGCACGTGGACTTCAGTAGTTGTGGCTCCTGCGCTCTAGAGTACAAGCTCAATAGTTGTGGCTCAGAGGCTTAGTTGCTTCATGACATGTGGTATCTTCCTGGACCAGAGATTAGACTGGTGTTTCCTGCATTGGCAGGCAGATTCTTTACCACTGAACCACCAGGGAAGCCCTAGAGGCATAATTTTGATGCTAGAATTTTGACAACACTGTTATTTGTCATTGAGTCTTTGTAAAAGGTAGTATTTTTCTACCAGAGAATGTTATCTTTTTATTTTTTAATTCACGTATTTTCACAATTGCTCAAAACTTGTTAAAATATCCTAAACATTTTTTGTTGTTATTCAGTCAGTGAGTCAACTTGCATTGGACTATTTGTGACCACATGAACTGCAACACACCAGGCTTCTCTGTCCTTCACTACCTCCTGGAGTCTGTTCAAACTCATATTCATTGAATTAGTGATGTCATCCTACCCTCTTTCCCTTTGGCCTTCAATCTTTCCCAGCATCAGGGTCTTTTCCAATGAATCAGCTCTTCACATCAGGTGGCCAAAGTATTGGAGCTTTATTTAGTTCCAGCATCAGTTTTTCTAATGAATATTTAGTGTTGATTTCCTTTAGGATTGGCTGGTTTGATCTCCTTGCTGTCCAGGGGACTCTCAAGAGTCTTCTCTAGCTCCTTAGTTCAAAAGCATCAATTCTCCAGCGCTCAGCTTTCTTTATGGTTCAACTCTCACACCCTTACATGACCACTGGAAAAATCATAATTTTGACTACATGGATCTTTGTTGGCCAAGTGATGTCTCTGCTTTTTAATATGCTGTGTTTGTCATAGCTTTCCTTCCAAGGAACAAGTGTCTTTTAATTTTGTGGCTGCAGTCACCATTCACAATGATTTTGGAGACCAAGAAAATAAATTATACTACTACTTCCACTTTTCCCACTTCTATTTATCATGAAGTGATGAGACTGAATGCCATGAAGTCAATTTTTTGAATGTTAAGTTTTAAGTCAGCTTTTCACTCTCCTATTTCACCTTCATCAAAAGGCTCTTTAGTTCCTCTTAGCTCTCTGCCATTAGAGTGGTATCATCCATATATCTGAAAATTCTAAAAATCTAAACATTTTTATTAGACATAAATGTGTAGCAAGGAAATATTGCAAATTCACCTTTATCAAGAAAATTTCAAGCAAGCAGCAATGGTGATCACTCCACATTGTTTTCCTATGGCACTATGTACAAGAAATACTACTGCAAGTTAACTTTATCATTTACAAACTTTTCTCTTATTTTCATAAGTCTTTTAAAACTAATCTCTGATATACAATGCTAATTGTAAATAACACTTCTCTGATGTGGATTTAGCACTCAAATCCTTACAAAGTCATTTTTAGGAAATGGGATTGATCAACTGAATGAACAAGAAAAGGTTTTAATGGAATAGGTGATATATTTTTTTCTGATCTACTCATAAGCTCCCTTCCAATATTGTACATATCCAAGGATGCCAGACACTTCTTGTGGGTCTTAGCCTCTTCTGTTGCATTGATCAAAAAGAAGCTATGTGATTTTCACTGATATAAAACCCACTAGTATAACCTCTTCACTTCTGGAGCTCAGTGCAGAGCCCCTGACCTATCTGGTTAAGGTTATACTTCTATAAACCATTAGCAATTTTCAGTTTCTAACTCCTCATTGGATCTAAATTCTGCTGAATATTTCCACTACACGAAAGTGTTAACTTAATATCATCCTCTGTCTTAAAGTCATTCAAGGCAATCCTTTCTTAACTTTATGATCTATTTATACATTAAAAAAAATATCTTTTACCTATATTAAATTATAGATAATATAGCCAACATATTTCACATAAAAATAAACATACTGTGGCATTGTTTTTCTACACTGTTCTTTGAAATATTAACAGATTTGATTTGTTTTTAAGTATTTATTGAGAATCTAATTTTACCCAGATTCAACTAAGCACAAAAGTTAGGCCATTGTGGTGAAGACATAACGGGGAAACAAAATTTAAATTGAAAGCTGATATATCATAATAAAAATGCATAAAAGTATGGTGAAGTGTTAAATCTACCTTGGGAATGGAACAGAAAAGGAACAAGGAAGCCCCTCCCCCCACCAAATGGCAATGTTTTGCATTGTTTGGAAAGATACTTACCTCTTTCAGGTTGTGGGGGTGAGCCAGGGCTTTCAGGTGAGGCTGATAGTGAGAGGTAGGAGAGATAAAAATAGTTACTAGCTGAATATTGTTACATCAGAGTGTGCCAAAGAAGCAGAGAAATACTAAGCTAGAAAAGTGAGCTAAGGCAAGAATATGGAGAACATGTTGAGGAGTTTGAGATTTTCCCTTTGGGAAAACAAGAGTCATTAGTATGTTTTAGTCAATGGAAAACATGGAAAATGTAGTTTTACAAGGCCATTTTAAGGGTAATGAGAAGGTTACCCAGATTGAGTTCAACTCATGAGATAGTATAACACTTAGACAGCTGGTGCAGTATTAATTTAGCATCTACTCCTTGCTTTCAGGTTTTAGTTCTAAAACTTCAGGATTTGTTTTTATTTGTTTTGCAAAAAAAGACCATCATGCAACAGCAGAGCTATTCCAACAGGATTTGAAACTCATTCTAGAGATTCTTAGTATGTGAGTGTACTTTGCAGATGATTCATGATAAGAAACATTCTTTTTTTTTTTTTTTTTCTTTCCCAAACATGAACCCCCCTCCCACCTCCCTCCCCAGAACATCTTTCTGGGTCATCCCCATGCACCAGCCCCAAGCATGCTGCATCCTGCGTCAGACATCGACTGGCGATTCAATTCACATGATAGTATACATGTTAGAATGTCATTCTCCCAAATCATCCCACCCTCTCCCTCTCCCTCTGAGTCCAAAAGTCCGTTATACACATCTGTGTCTCTTTCCCTGTCTTGCATACAGGGTCGTCATTGCCATCTTCCTAAATTCCATATATATGTGTTAGTATACTGTATTGGTGTTTTTCTTTCTGGCTTACTTCACTCTGTATAATCGGCTCCAGTTTCATCCATCTCATCAGAACTGATTCAAATGAATTCTTTTTAACGGCTGAGTAATACTCCATTGTGTATATGTACCACAGCTTTCTTATCCATTCATCTGCTGATGGACATCTAGGTTGTTTCCATGTCCTGGCTATTATAAACAGTGCTGCAATGAACATTGGGGTACATGTGTCTCTTTCAGTTCTGGTTTCCTCGGTGTGTATGCCCAGAAGTGGGATTGCTGGGTCATAAGGTAGTTCTATTTGCAATTTTTTAAGGAATCTCCACACTGTTCTCCATAGTGGCTGTACTAGTTTGCATTCCCACCAACAGTGTAGGAGGGTTCCCTTTTCTCCACACCCTCTCCAGCATTTATTGCTTGCAGATTTTTGGATCGCAGCCATTCTGACTGGTGTGAAGTGGTACCTCATTGTGGTTTTGATTTGCATTTCTCTAATAATGAGTGATGTTGAGCATCTTTTCATGTGTTTGTTAGCCATCCGTATGTCTTCTTTGGAGAAATGTCTATTTAGTTCTTTGGCCCATTTTTTGATTGGGTCGTTTATTTTTCTGGAGTTGAGCTGCATAAGTTGCTTGTATATTTTTGAGATTAGTTGTTTGTCAGTTGCTTCATTTGCTATTATTTTCTCCCATTCAGATGGCTGTCTTTTCACCTTGCTTATATTTTCCTTTGTTGTGCAGAAGCTTTTAATTTTAATTAGATCCCATTTGTTTATTTTTGCTTTTATTTCCAGCATTCTGGGAGGTGGATCATAGAGGATCCTGCTGTGATTTATGTCTGAGAGTGTTTTGCCTATGTTCTCCTCTAGGAGTTTTATAGTTTCTGATCTTACATTTAGATCTTTAATCCATTCTACCTTCCATGAATTGAGCACTAGTTGTGAGCTAGAAATTACAATAAATGCTTCTCTCTTATAAACTAATTTAACCCTGAAAAAAAATATGATGAGGTAGGTACTATGGTTATCTTCATTTTACAGATGAGAAAATTGAGGCCCAAAGGGAGGGATTGCATAACCTATTCAGAGACATAAACTGCTAAGTAAATAAAAAGTGGCCAGATTTTAGTATGTCAGGCTCTTAACCACTATGCACATGTATGTCTGCTCAGCTGTGTCTGATTCTATGACACCATGCACTGTAGCCTGCCATGGGATTCTCCAGGTAAGAATACTGGAGTGGGTTGCCATGCCCTCTGCCAGGGCATCTTCTAGACCCAGGGTTCAAACTAGCATTTCCTGCATCTCCTGCATTGGCAGGAGGATTCTTTTACCACTGAGCTACCTGGGAAGACCAACCACTAAACATACTACCTTACAAATGTTTTATTTCATAAATAAACTCAGTTATAGACATTGAGTCCTTTCAAAATGTAAGAAATGAGATGTTCTTTTCTATCTCCTCAAAATCAACTTGCTCACTTTTACAACTCAAATCAAGAGCCATCTCTGTGAAGAAGTTTCTTTGACTGTGTTCTAAAACTCACAGTTAATTTCTCCTCCATCTGTGGATCGCAATGCATTTATTTTTAAATTACATTTATTCACTTTATGTGCATTTCAATTATTATGTTATTTATTAAATAAATATTTGCTAGTGTCTCTTGAATATGTATTACTATGGTAAGTTTTAGATTCTGTGGAAGAAATATAATTAAACACAAAACGGAAGGCTTATCTTTTTCTGCCACAGGAATGTAAGTGCCATTATTTTATATTTCTTAAACAAGAGAAATTTATTTGCAGTAATAAATGGGTAAATAATAAATTTTATTGAATCCATAACTTCAATTCTTTACATTAGCCCAGTGGCCCAGTGAAGGAGGCTGACCTTAAAACTGGACTTGTAATAGGTGATGTTATTTTGCTCTGTCAGACTCTTAAGGGAAAAAGCACAGGAAAGAATTGTAGCTACTTGCCTGTATCCATTTTCTTATAAAATATTAATTTGTTTCTTGATTCAATTCCTATTTGGTCAGTAATATCTTTGTGTTTATATGAATTTTTTTTCTGTTCCCTTTTCCTATTATGGTGAGTAATGAAGTACTATCTCATATTGAAATCATATCTAACAGAATTTTTAAAGCAGGATCAGACATATATATTTAATCATCTATGACCATTGCATCATTATATTAGAATACCTTTTTAAATTACTGGAATTCAATATAAAATTGTACTATGATTTGTCTCACCCAGAAAGCACACAGATTAGAGAAAATCAGGTACATGTACCATTTGTCCTTTGCTTACATACCCACTGGAAAACTTACCTGGATAAGTTTTCTGTGTAAAATTATCACATTAAATGTATTTATATACCTGACTTTTAAAGTCTTACAGTCTAGTTTAAAAAAAAAAAATCCCATAAAGTGATTAATTTATTTGACCTAAATATTTTTAGCAATAGATGAATCTGTCTTGTGAGTATGTATAAAGGGATGAGGAGAAAGAAGTAGACTGCTTGAGGCTTGTGAGAAATTTGTCACAGGTTCATTAGACATTAGGACTCAGAATAAATAAATGAAGAATAAAGTTGCAAAACAATTCAAAGGCCAAGATATTGCAAATACCAAATATATGCAATCTATCCACCGTGTACAATGTCATCACCTCATTCTATTGAAAGAAGACTATGTGCGTGCTCAGTCACTAAGTTGCGTCCAACTCTTTGCAAGCTCATAGACTGTAGCCTATCAGGCTCCTCTGCCTATGGTATTTTCCAGGCAAGAATATTGGAGTGGATTGACATTTCTTCTTCTTCTTCAGGAGATCTTCCTGACCCAGAGATCGAACCCAAGTCTCCTGCGTCTCCTGCATCTCCTACATTGGCAGGCAGATCCTTTACCACTGAGTCACCTGGGAAGACCAAAAGCCTAGTAAAAAGGACATCTCTCTCTCTACTTGGTGTACTACAACATAGGTACACTATGAATAACATCTGGAATTCTATGATAAAATTTGTCTACAGAAAATAGGGAAGAAATAAAGTTTGATCCATAGGATAAAGGTTAATAGCCAATGGCTTCATCACAAACAACAAAGGGCAAAATACAAGTACACTAAAGTGATGATGTGACTATTATTTATTTATCCATCATGACCTATAGCAACTATCATATCAAATACTCTGATAAGTCTTGTGACACTTAAAAAATTAGACAATAGTAATAGCAATTGTGCTACTACTAGAAGATAAAGGATAAAAATTACTGGGATTCAGAACTGAAAGAAATAAATTTTAATCTCCCATTAAATTTTTATGTCACAGGATATGAGACTTAGATGAGTTGTTATTTGTATATCTTTCAGAAAATCTTCCTTGAGTGTTATTTAATCATTCAGCATGCATTTTAAGCATCTGTGATACTACTGAAAAATACTGTGATATGTTTTGTTGATATATAAAAGTTGTTAAAGTTTGAAGGAAGTAATGAATTATTCACACTGGAAGCGATGTAAACAATCAAGAAGTAGGACATTTCAGCTCAGCCTTGAAAATGAGTTATAATTAGAAAGAAAAGAGGAAAAGGAAATGCCATGATAAGGGATCAATATGTACAAAAGCAGAGGTTGTCTTGAAAGTTCATGCCACGGTTCAGTTCAGTTCAGTCGCTCAGTCGTGTCCGACTCTTTGCGACCCCATGAATCACAGCACGCCAGGCCTCCCTGTCCATCACCAACTCCCGGAGTTCACTCAGACTCATGTCCATCGAGTCAGTGATGCCATCATTGATAAAATCAGAGGGTGCGTGGATACAAGCAATGTGGAAGATACTGAAAAGGAAGTTTGGGGCCAAATCATGAAGAACTTTGCATGACCTGGAAGTATGTTACAACTTTATTCTGCATTTAAAAGCCTAATAAGATTCTTCTGAAATCAATGTAGTCTTTAAGTCCTTCCTTTGTGTGGACTGAGACACAAATGTAAGAGTAGATACTAATGCAAACAATAATGGTATCTGGAAATTGGTTGTGGTCCTTAGACCCTGTCTTGAATTTTTGTAACAGTATGTCAGATCCTTTATAGATCTGTATACAATCACATAAAATACTATGATTTACTGCAGTGGTCAGCAAACTTTTATATGGAAGTACTTGTATGTGTTAGTCATTCAGTCGTGTCCAGCTCTTTGTGACCTCACAGAGAGTAGCCTGACAGGCTTCTCTGACCATGGGATTCTCCAGACAAGAATACTGGAGTGGTTTGCCATTCCCTTCTCCAAAGGATCTTCCCGTCTCAGGGATCAAACCCTGGTCTCCTGCATTGCAGGCAGATTCTTTACCATTTGAGTACAAGGAAGTCTGATGGAAGTATTTAGACAGTGTATATTTTAGGCTTTGAGAGCTGTAAGTTCTCTGTTCTTATGGTACTGTCATTGTAATGCAAAAGCAGCCACTTTGTTGTCATTATTTAGTTGCTCAGTCCAGTCGACTCTTTTGTGACCCCATGGACCGTAGACCCCCAGGCTTCTCTGTCCCATGGGATTTTCTTGGCAAGAATATTGGAGTGGGTTGCCATTTCCTCCTCCAGTGGATCTTCCTGACCCAGGGATCAAATCCATGTCTCCACATCTCTGCATTGCAGGTGGATTCTTTACCACTGAGCCACTGAGGTAATTTATTATTTACACTCAATGAATGGCTGCAGTTTGTGGCAATAAAAT
Source organism: Ovis canadensis (assembly GCF_042477335.2). Lineage (NCBI taxonomy): Eukaryota > Metazoa > Chordata > Mammalia > Artiodactyla > Bovidae > Ovis > Ovis canadensis. The sequence continues at coordinate 69,663,317 of NC_091250.1, forward strand.
TTTATACCCCAAAACAGCCCAAAGATTTTATTTGACCTGTAGGCCATAATTTGCTGATTCCTGACTTAGCCCAGTGAAATGAGCCTCTGGAAGTTTTCTTCACCCAATGTTACAGAAAAATCAGCAAATTATAGGGTCTACCTGTAGATTTCAGGAAATCTCTGAGGTCACCCTCATTTGTGGAACTATTGCAAGTTTAATGGTTCCCCAAATTACCCTTAAGTTCAATAATTCTCCAGAGGGAGGACTGGAACTCACTGAAAGCTGTTGTACTCCTATTTATGGTTTTTTACATCAAAAGGGTCGGGAAGATTCCCCTGGAGAAGAGATAGGCTATCCACTCCAGTATCAGGCTTCCCTTGTGGTTCAGCTTGTAAAGAATCGGCCTGCAATGTGGGAGACCTGGGTTCGATCCCTGGGTTGGAAAGATCACCTGGAGAAGGGAAAGGCTACCCATTCCAGTATTCCAGCCTGGCGAAGTCCATGAACTGTATAGTCCATGTGGTCACAAAGAGTCGGACACAACTGAGTGACTTTCACTTTCAGTTTTCACATCAAAATGATACAGATTTAATTGGCCCAGAGAAAGTGTAGTAGCGCAAACTACAGGAGAGTTCCTAGTGTGAAGTAAACCACTGTCCTCAGCTATTTGATGAAATAATCAAGGGGAAAATAGCCAATCCCATACTTTAAGAAATTTAAATAGAATTATATTCCTTTCTCCAGAGGATCTTCTCAATCCAGGGATGGAACCCAGGTCTCCTGCATTGCATACAGATTCTTTACCATCTGTGCCACCAAGGAAGTCCTATATATATAAAGCATATCCAGTGTAGACACTTTGTTCAGTGTTAATGTAGATAGAGTGAACAGAGAACAATCATATACTTGTGAATATGTTTCAATATCCCTGAAGATCACATTATCCTAGATTTTATTCCATTATCATGAATGATATAAAGCAAACTGTCTAACCCTATATTTGAGAGCCTACAAGTCCAAGTACCTTTTTCTCGGTCTCCAGTTACAGTGGTCCATTTAGTTTTTGACAAAATAAACAATTGTTCCATAGACAATAAGTGATATGATGTTGTAGAGACAGATAAGGAAAATATCAAGAAGAGAACAATACAAAGACTAGCTTTGCAGACTATAAAGGGACACACAATTTTGGGAACACACAGTTAATTCATTGATTTTCATTCTTATTTTCTCATTTGAAAGAGGAGGAATCTGATTGCGTGATGTTCCAAGCAACAGTCTTCAAAGTCAAACTGGGGTGTATGTACTCCTGTGAATATTTAAAATCTTTCCATGAGATAAACACACATAATAATTTCTTTAGGAAATTGTTTTTCAGATATCCAACTTCCTATTTCAAGAAAACCTTTGGTTTCTTGGCTCTACTTTCTAATATTTCCTTTCACCGTGACCTATCTGCTTTCATTTCACAAAATTAAGACAACATTTCCATCTTGAATCACATGACAGAGCCAGCCTAGCGGTGGTAAAACCTTGAGGACTGCTCAAAGTACCTGATTGAGAGTTAAGTAATAGCAAAACGAGGTATATTGAGGGAGTCAGCACCTTATTTCACCCCCAAAATATACTCTTAGTAAATTTCCTGTCAAACCTATTTAGTATTCTATCATAGAAATTCAAAGGAAGTGAAATGAATTACAGAAGCAAGCATTAACAGATTTTTAAGAGATAAAAAATCAAATCAGTCTTTTCTCTAACCTAAAGTTTGCTTTGACTCATTGACCTTAAGAATTGGATTTTCTAATTAGCTTATAGTGGTTGTTATCTTTAAAAAGAAAATCTGCAGTTCTAAGATTTGATGAAAATATATTTAAAGCACATAAAATTGTATATTATGCTTTGCACAAATATTTATAGGTATGATAAAATATTTAGATTTCAATTCAAAATGTGCTATGGCTACCTATGTTCTCAAAATTATTTTAAGGGGTGCAGAAGCAAAAAGGTTTGAAAACCACAACATCCAGTTCCTTCTATATTATTGCAACTATCACTGAATCAGGCAGAGAAAGAGTGAATAAGAACATACTAATATCTTCTATGTTAAAAAGAGGAAACATAAATGTAGCAAACGTTTTAACCCTAAGATTCTTCTCTCTCTCTCTCAACACAGGTGATTTTTTTCAAATGTAGAAACCACTGTGAATTGCCCATTTCCTGGATATCTTTATGCTTCATATATTTATATTTTTCCTGCATGGAAACATTAAAACTAGTATTTGAGACGGGAATCCCAACAAGCCTAGGAAGTTGTAGTTCAGGAGGCAAGACTAGGCCTTTTCTGACTTGTAATCAAGTATATCAAGAAAAATAACCAAATATCAGACAGAAACCTTCCTTTGGGGAGACAGAGAGAAAGATTCAGAGTTTTTGTGAAATAAGACCAGACCAATTCACGCTATTAAGACCAAATCTAAATGAATCCTCTTATTTATTTCTGAAATGCATTGATGATGTTCTTTCAGTGATGTAGACTTGGGGTTCAGTTCAGTTCAGTTCAGTTGCTCAGTTGTGTCCAACTCTTTGTGACCCCATGAATCTCAGCACGCCAGGCCTCCCTGTCCATCACCAACTCCCGGAGTTCACTCAGACTCATATCCATCGAGTCAGTGATGCCATCCAGCCATCTCATCCTCGGTCGTCCCCTTCTCCTCCTGCCCCCAATCCCTCCCAGCATCAGAGTCTTTTCCAATGAGTCAACTCTTCACCAAATTACTGGAGTTTCAGCTTCAGCATCATTCCCTCCAAAGAAATCCCAGGGGTGGTCTCCTTCAGAATGGACTGGTTGGATCTCCTTGCAGTCCAAGGGACTCTCAAGAGTCTTCTCCAACACCACAGTTCAAAAGCATCAATTCTTCAGTGCTCAGTTTTCCTCACAGTCCAACTCTAACATCCATACATGACCACAGGAAAAACCATAGCCTTGACTAGACAGACTTTTGTTGGCAAAGTAATGTCTCTGCTTTTCAATATGCTATCTAGATTGGTCATAACTTTTCTTCCAAAGAGTAAGTGTCTTTTAATTTCATGGCTGCAATCACCATCTACAGTGATTTTGGAGCCCCCCCAAAATAAAGTCTGACACTGTTTCCACTGTTTCCCCATCTATTTCCCATGAAGTGATGGGACCAGATGCCATGACCTTCATTTTCTGAATGTTGAGCTTTAAGCCAACTTTTTCACTCTCCACTTTCACTTTCATCAAGAGGATCTTTAGTTCCTCTTCACTTTCTGCCATAAGGGTGGTGTCATCTGCATATCTGAGGCTATTGATATTTCTCCCAGCAATCTTGAGTCCAGCTTGTGCTTCTTCCAGCCAAGCGTTTCTCATGATGTTCTCTGCATATAAGTTAAATAAGCAGGGTGACAATATACAGCCTTGACATACTCCTTTTCCTATTTGGAACCAGCCTGTTGTTCCATGTCCAGTTCTAACTGTTGTTTCCTGACCTGCATATAGGTTTGGCAATGGTGATTATATAGGATTTCTCTTTGAATGACTTAGAACTATTCCTTGCAGGCTATGTTAATAATGAAGCTGTAGCTACTAAGGTAAACTCATCTAACTTATACAAGAGCCTTAGTGTAAACAGCCTACCAAGAAAGATACACAGACATGCAAATATTTGCAGGGAAATTTATTACATTCTCTATGGGAAAACAGATTAAAGTGGAGGAAAATGTATGTAAGTCTTTCAACAGTAAAAAATATGAATTAAAAGACAAAACTGTCAAAAACCATATTCCCAAGAAGTTGGAGGAAGATTGCAGGTTCCCAGAGCTGCAAAGTGAATCAAATAAATTTCATTTTGTTGTTTAGTTGCTGAGAATGAAGCCTTTCTAGAAGGACAGGAGATATTTCCTTCCCTCTGTAAATGTTATCTTTGTTTTATTTATTTGAAGCAGCTGTTGGGAAACAATGAAATTTGGAGCCTGGTTGAAAATAATGGATTTTATTAACCACAAATTTATTTGCATATACCAGCATAACAGACCCACAAGGGAAATTAGTGAACTACAAAAGCTTGAACAAAAGAAGTGTGTGTATAGACCACATGACCTTGAGATGGTTCATTTCCAGGTATGATGCTCAACTTTGTCATTATTAACTTTCTTGTGAATATAATGATCCAATTGAATTCTGAATTTTTAACTGAGATGGATAATTTAACTGAACTGGTTATTTCTCTGGCAGCTTTAAAAGACAGCCTTCTGCTTGTGGTGATCAATTTGGCTACATTTTCCTAAATACACATTTTCATGTCACATCTGATACTAAGACATGTCTGTACCAGTTTGATCATTCCAGGACAATAGATAATATTTCAGTGCCTAAGTAAACTAGATTTAATTGCTAAACAAGATTTCCAGAAACTGAACTTCATTTTAATCACAAACAAGCTGCAAGGCAATTTTCAATTACAGCAAGCTTTTTATTTTTCTCCAGCTGTGTGTCCCTGCTGATTCCTGAAATTACATGTAAGTTGTCCCAGATTTTGAAGTGGTTTACCTACTGAGGTTTTTCTTTTGTCAGTTGATGAAGTATCTGTGATTAGAACCTAAATAAATTGGCATTTATAAGATGCATTACTCCACCCTGTATATTTCAGGACATGATGATTGAGCATGAAGAAGGTCTGCGCTATCCCCTAGTGACAAGAGTGTTCCTAATTAGGCTGCTGGTGTTGCAAGTACTCACCTCTTCTGCAGGAACATCAAAAGATAATGTGGGAACTAAGCCCTAGAAAAAAATAATCTGTTGGGTATTAGACAATCAGGTCAATAATGCATTGTATTTTCAAAGTTCAAAGTTTCAACTTTTAGAGAAGTTTGCCATATGAGACCCAGAGTTTATCAATTATTATTGTGTTTTACTGCAAAGCCTGAGTGAAGGTGAAGGTGGGGGCAGGATTTGAAACAGAAATCCTTAATTTTGGAGGGTCAGAAGAAAAGTATGGCTTTTAAGAGAAATCAGGGATAGCATCATTTAAGGATACTAGAGAACTATGCTAATGGAACACACAAAAGAAAAAAAAAGTTTTATTTCAATTGGGAGGATTGATTTATTTTTCATACTAACATAATTACCATTACTATTACTAATTTTGCTATCTTTTTCTGTTGCTTCTTGACTCTTTATTTATTCAATAATCATGCACCAAATATGTAACTGGCAGCTATGATATGAAAAATTTTACTGCTTTTGAAAAGTACTGATTTATACACAGAGATTTACAAAGACATAGGGGGATCACAATAAAAGGCAAGAAGATCAAGAATATCAAACAAGACAAACTAGCACCACCTGGGACGCCCAGACAAGGCAAGACAAAACACAAGAAATTTCAAGTAGAAGGGAAAAAATATATTAAATCACTCCAAGTCAAATGTGTATAATTTCAATAACAGATATTTTATGTGCTTCCCCAATAGCTAAGTTGGTAAAGAACCTGCCTGCAATGCAAGAGACCCTGGTTCCATTCCTGTGTCAGGAAGATTCCCTGGAGAAGGGATAGGCTACCCACTCCAGTACTCTTGGGCTTTCCTTTTGGCTCAGCTGGTAAAGAATTCACCTACAATGCGGGTAGACCTGGGCTCAATCCCCGGGTTGGGAAGATCCCCTGGCAAAGAGAAAAGTTACCTACTCCAGTATTCTGGCCTGGAGAATTCCATGGACTGTAGAATCCATGGGATCACAAAGAGTAGGGCACGATTGGGTGACTTTCCCTTTCACTTTCATTAACAGATATGAGGGTTAGCTTATCCCAAAACAAGAGAATAGTATAAAGGCACAAAAGGAAAAAAAAAAAAATCAGCAACTGGATTTCAAGATTATAAGCAATAACTTTTGGATCCACTTTGGACTGGTAATGATAGGTTAATATAAAATTGTGAAAGACCGTTCTCTTGACAATGAAAGCCACTGGAAAGGCATACAAGAGCACTGTATTAAAAAGTTAAAAAATTAATTAGACAATTAATGATATGCAATATTTGAATATGTTTATGGGGTGAGAAAATAGGGTCAAGAAAAATCACTTGAGGGAAATTTTCCTAAAATTAGAGCTGAGGTGGGCATAGACTCTTAGACTTACTGGCTATTGTTAGTGCTGTGAGACTTGAAGATAAACATTGAAAATTGGAAAATTTGTAAAAAAAAAATAATGAGCTGGAAAGATATGTTGATGGATTGGAAAACAATGTAAATTAAATGAAATTAAATTTTAAAATTGGCTTGAATTTAAAAATTCAAAAGTCTTATTTTTTTTGTAGTAAACTGTTTTGACTGAACATTATGATATAGGGCTTAAAAAACATATTTATTAACATATATGATCTTTCACAAATTATAAGTTTGGAGATACAAAAACCAATGATTATTTTTTCCATAACTTCCTCTGTCAAGTTTCTCTACCCATTAACACACCATCATCACCAACAACAATAATAATTTAAGAGCTACCTATAAAAACACCAATAGGAAGATTGTGTGAAGATTTACACCTTTTCTAAAGATGATTTCTTAACACAGAATTTAGCTCAACTAACGGTAGAAAGGCTCATTATGCCTGCAAATTTTAATTTATAGCAAAATTTTTAATCTTCAAAATGACCACCAATCCTATTACACAAATGCTGTGTTGTGTAACTTTATTCGAACTTCTATGTAACTCTGAATCCTATTCTTTTTAAATCATGAACTTGTGACGTATAACTATATATCTCATTATCTATTGAATGTCTATTTCTTAATAGCCATTTCATTTGATTTTATTTCATTTAAATTCATTTGATAATCGTTTGGATTTAGGCATACATTGTATCACATGTAGATGTGGGTATGTATGCACGTAAAACTCAAGTGGGATGACTCAGGAAAGAGTGCACAAAGAAACAGAAGAAATCACTGATGACTTGCTACACAGTTGAATGTTTCCTTTTAGCAGAATATCTATTTAAATAAATTTTTTCCTGACAGACCTAATTAGTTCCTTAGTGTCTCCCTAGATATTTTCAAGTAATCTCAGTTATAGTGAATTAATTCAGTTTACAGGCAAATTTAAACTGAATGTAAAACCTAAACCTTAGTGTAAATAATTTTAATAATTATTTTAATTTATAATTGATAGTACTTTATAACAATATAAACTGAGTGCTCATGGATATTTCATTTTAAAAACATTGCCCAAAGACATTACATAACTCTCATTTCTTTATTTTATAGCTAAATATTTAATATATATTTACATATCTGTGTTTCTCCTGTTTAAAAAAAAAATTCAACTGAGTAAATTTGAAGATCTAATTGATTTTATTCAACAATCCATGAATCAGACTGGATCCTGAAGATCTAATTGATTTTATTCAACAATCCATGAATCAGACTGGATCAGACTGCCAGAGTAAAAAGAAGACTCTGGCAGGAACTAAACAAAATTGAAGGTTATTATAGAAAGGGGGCTGAGCAAGGAAGTTATTAGAGAAAGAAAAGGGAAGATTGTTGAAGCTGGTCACTTTTCCTTAGGAGACAGGGCATGAGGTCTTATCATGCAGATTACCTCACCAGGGATGACTGGCATATTCCAGACCAATTGACTTACAATTCCACTCCTGGGAATGGAAGAAACTGCAGTTAAGTTCGGTATTAAGTCTTGGTGATATTTTGTAAAAGTGGCTTCATTTTGGGCTGCTTATTTCATTTTTAATACCTCAGACTGAAAAACCAACAAAGTAATTCAACAGTTTAGCAGAATAAATGTATTTTAACTAATATGCAGAAGTTTTTATTCAAAATATTTCCCTTGCTCATTAATTTCTACTTTTTGTGAACCTATCAATTAGGTATTTTATATTTGTATTATATATACATTGAAAAGTCAATCTTTGTGTATCTATAGTATATGTGTGAAATAAATCTCACAAGAAATAGCTTTATCTTGAAATGAATATCAATTTACTATATTTTAGAAGTTCATATTTCACTAACATATTTATTCTGTTAGCTAATATTTTAATAAAGCAATTTAATAAGTAATCCTAGCTATAACTTTCAGTATAGTAATTTTTTGGCATTGATATTTTTCTTATTGGAGAAAGGGTGAATAATGAAAAGTCTAAATTGTAAATTAACTTCTATTAGGTCACAGTGCTTTGTGATATATTCAAAAAGTATTAGATTTTTGGTACTTAACTTGTATTATTCCTATTGATGCCAAAAATTTGGGCTCTGTGCACTGATGCTGAATAGAATCTCAGAGACAGAGTTTTGGATGAAGTAAAAAAAGAATACCTTCATTGCTTTGCCAGGCAAAGGGGGACACAGCCGGCTTGTGACTCTCAAAAATATGTGTCCCAATCTGGGAGGATTTGCTGATAAGATTAGAGTGTGTGCAGAGCATTTACTCCTTTAATCTGGCCTCATGTGGTGATCTCTTGAAGAGCTTCTCTGGTTCCTTAAATCCAGAATGAAGAATACTAACATCTTCAATTTGTTGGTGGTTTTAGTTCTGTAAAAAGCTCAAAGATTGTTGTGTGTATCCTTTGAGGCAGAACCAGGACACTGGCCCAAGACTACACTATTGTTTCTTGGCTAATCCTCCCTTGTCTCTCCATCCTTCCCATTCCCCTATTAGCAATTGTTCAGATTTACCCTTTGGAAACCTGATTTACCCCAAGGGCCCTGGAGGAGGAACTGGCAATCCACTCCAGTATTTTTGGCTGTGGACAGAATCCCGTGGACAGATGAGCCTGGCAGGCTACAGTCCATGGGGTCTCAAAAGGTCCATAGCATCCAAAAGGTTGGACGCTACTGATCAACTAATACTTACTACCTTTAAGAAAGGCCATGGAGGCTGGAGTCTATTTCCTACAAACAAGAAAGGTGGGACAAGGAAGGCTTCCATGCCCCAAGCCCCAAAGTGTCCTTCTCAGTGTCACTATCAGAAATGAAAATTTTTTAAAAATAGCCTATGATTTCTTAATGAAGATATTATTATAATATATTTATATTTTCAATCAACTAAGGCATATAAATAATTTTAGTGTTTTGAATACAGGTCTCCTATATCAGTTTTCATGATTATATGCAAGAAACCCAAGCCTGGTTAGCTTAAGAAGAGAAAGGGTTTATTGGAAAGATAAAGGCTGGTTTGAAAATTCATGGGCTTGAAAAGTAAGGACTAAGGGACAGCTGGCTGCACTGAAACAAAGAGGAGGTCAAGTCAGAGTAAATCTTCTGAATATAGCACAGGTACCACTAATGATTCTCCATTTCATTCCAAAAGAGATCTTTCTACAATAGCCATGCAGTTTTTATATTGTTCCTGGGTATTTGAGCTGTGAAAAGAGAGAAGGCAGCAGGGTACAGCCTTTAAAAGTATGACATAACTGTTGAGGACATAAACTGGTTGGACTCACTTACGCCCAAGATGGTGGCAAGATTTGACTTCCATTAGACCTTGAGTCTCATACACTTATTGTAATACATTAATTTGTGTGCTAAATGTCAGGCACCATGACAGTTCTGAGGCTGACTATAAAAGGACAAAAAGCAGTTGATGGCCCAATTTCTGGAAACCTCTACCCCTCTCCTGAAATAGTTGGATTAATCCTCCAACTCAGTAGCTTATAAAATCACCCAGCCAATAAAAATTAACCACCCCATATATGAGGGCCACTCTCTCCTCCTGAGACAGACTGCATTTTGCCTATGCAATGTGTGTCCCTCTCAATAAAACTGCTTCCACTTTACTATGGCTCACTCTTTAATTCTTTCCTGTGTGAAGCCAAGAACTCTTACTCAGCAGCCCCATCCCAGGAACTCATCCAAGACCTGGGACATTACCATCCCCTCCTGCAACACCTTTACAAATGAAGAAGAAGAAGATGGTCTTCTCCCCCATCCCCAGGTTGAGCTGACCTGGGCATTATTACCTGGAGACAGTATTTTAGAAAACTCTTGAGGACTGTACTGCCAGTAGAGGTCAAAGCAATTACATCTTTTTGAAACAGGTTATGCATCAAATGATGTATTATTGATAGTTTACAAAATCCAGATCTAAACATATTAATACAAAGTGAGCAGTGTCTCATACCCCTTACAAGATTAAGATGGAATATAACCTCCTAGTTGGTGGTTTAGTCTCTAAGTCATGTCTGACTCTTGTGACCCATGGACTGTAGCCACCAGGCTCCTCCATCCAGGGAATTTTCCAGGCAAGAATACTGGGTGTGTTGCCATTTCCTATGCCAGGGGATCTTCCCAACCCAAGGATCAAACCCACGTGTCCTGCATTGCAGGCAGATTCGTTACCAACTGAGCCACAAGGAAGCCCATGTTATCTCCTAAGGAAGTCAAATTAATGCAGATGCACAATATACTCTGAGGAAGAGGGAACAGGCCCAAATACACAAAGAAACATTTTATGTTTAAATTTGGCCATAATATAAAAATTTTATTTCATCAGGGAAAATTTTGTAAGACTGTGTTGAGTCTTAATTTCCAAGTAGATAGTATCAATTTGAGTTAAACTGTATGGCATCGATCCAGTGTCACAGATTAGCTTGATATGTGAAAAACCTGCACATCTGGTGTTAGAAGTGAAGTGGTGTTATAGTGAATAAGATTGACAGTGGAGACACACAAGACTATATATATACTTTTTATACCTCCATTATGAGTACCCAATACATCATGACTGGTTTTCAACAACAACAACAAAAAAAATGCAAGTAATACTAAACAAGGAAAAAACATAGTCTGAAGAACCAAAGTAAGTGTCAGAATTGAACTCATGTATGACAGATTTTGGAATCATCAGACAGGAATATGAAAATAAATGTGATTGATGTTCAGGCTATAATGGAAATAGTAGACAATAGATAAGAACAAGCTAGTAATGTAAGCAACGAGATGGAGATTCTAAGTAAGGAATTAAAAATGAAATGATAGAAATAAAACATACCATAACAGAAATGAAGAATACCTTTGATGTGCATATTAGCAGACTGGATAACCAGGATAAGAATCAATGAGCATAAAAATGGTCTGTAGAAACTCCCCAAACTGAAATGCAAAGAGAGAAAAATGAAAATTAAAGACAACAAAAAAGACATCCAGGAACCACTGAACAATTTCAAAAGGTATAACAAAAATTTAAGGTTTCTACTCTTCCTGATGCTTCATTCCTTATTACTTTCCTGAACAGAATATTCTCTGGGCCCTCCCATCAAAAGGGATAGGCAGATGAGCTTTATTAGTATATTTATTCTAATATTCTCACTTTTCTGAATCTTATCATCATTTTTCTACCATCTGCCATGCATTTATGGATTATCAATTTCACTATGGAATATTGCTTCTCCAAGCTTCCCAAAGTCATCCTAGCAGCACATTAGAACATCTCCCAGAATCCTTGTCAGTGTATTAAATCCTGTGTTCTAAGAAAGTGCTTCCATATCAAAGAATTTATCTAATTTTATATTATTTCCCAGCACCCTCAGGAGCCAATCTCATATGTGGTTTCATAGCTCTATCCAGAACATTCTGGCTAACTCTTGCAGCTTCTTCAGCACAGAGTCTCTCCTTCTTTCATAAGACTGAGCACTTATTTATCCAGATTTTGCTGTATTGTAGTCCCAGTTCCTCCTTTGGTAGTCGGAAGGGCAGGTGGGAATAGGGCAGGGCATGCTTTATTTTATAATAGAGACTCCATATTGTTTTTACATAAGAAGGAACTAACATGGAAGTGTTAGCCAGGTCGGTAAAACCAAAATATTCCTGGAAGTCTAAGGATTCATGATTTTTAATTGACTCAATCTTCAGGCCCCTAGTACAAATCGTTTCTGCATGTGCATGCTCAGTTGCTCAGTTATGTCTGACTGTGTGACGCTATGGACTGCAGCCTGAAAAGCTCCTCTGTCTGTGGGATTCTCCAGGCAAGAACACTGGAGTGGGTTGCCATTTCCTTCTCCAATGCATGAAAGTGAAAAGTGAAAGTGAAGTCGCTCAGTCGAGACCACTTATTATTTCCCTTGTGCCTTCTTGTTAAAAGAGATGATTATGTATTAATATGCTACCAGTTAGTTAGTCCCTCTGGTTTTCATAATTTGCCATAGTTCAGTTCAGGTCAGTCACTCAGTTGTATCTGACTCTTTGTGACCCCATGCACTGCAACACGCCAGGCCTCCCTGTTCGTCACCAAGCCTGGAGTTTACTCAAATTGAGTAATGACATCCAACCATCTCATCCTCTGTTGTCCCCTTCTCCTCACACCTTCAATCTTTCCCATAATCGGGGGTCGTTTCAAATGAGTCAGTTCTTGGCATCAGGTGGCCAAAATATTGGAGTTTCAGCTTCAACATCAGTCCTTCCAATGAATATTCAGGACTGATTTCTTTTAGGATGGACTGGTTGGATCTCTTTGTAGTCCAAGGGACTCTCAAGAGTCTTCTCCAACACCACAGCTCAAAAGCATCAATTTTCAGGGCTCAGCTTTCTTTATAGTTTAACTCTCGTATCCATACATTACTACCGGAAAAACCATAGCCTTGACTAGACAGAACTTTGCCATAAACTGGTGACTATTTACCTTCAGTCTTTTACTGTCTTTAAAGAATCTTTTGATATTGGCCATATTTTTATATGATCCTTATAATCACTAATTCTCTTATACCTCTCTATGTCCTGAGATGCTACACCCAACAGTTCATACACTTCACATTGTCATTTCAGCCCAGTTCATCTCCAGTCACAGCTTTAACATTGTACCAAGACAAAATACCTGGAACAATCCATATTCCACTACCATCCTTGCTAAGGTCCCTTTGCCAGTCTGCTACAAAATCCTATTTTATAATTTGCTTTATCAAATCAGTGAGGACAACAACTTTCTTAGATTGAGTTTCTCAGGAAACAGACTTAGAAATCTGCATACAGTAAGTTTATTTGGAGATACTCTTGTGAACAACATCTCCAAGAGTGAAAGAAGCAGATGTTGGTAGGATAAGCTGAACTGTGATGCTTCTGCTACAGAGATTTTAGCCAACCTTACAGGTAGCTGTGGTATAGGGGTGTCCTTTCAGAATTAGATGTTACTAAAAGCAAGAAGCCAGGTCTTATGATATACCCTTTTGATCAGTTACTGTGCGAGGAAGTATTCATAATGTTAATGTCCAAAGATACAGCACTGTTAACTTTATTCTCAATTATTAACAATTTCCATCTTTCTTAAGTTTAGACAATTAAAAAAAAAAAAAAGAAAGAAAATCAAGTCCTGATTAGTAGTATCACAGACTTCCATGGTATATATATTGCCACCACAGCTAATTTTAAACTTTGATGTTACATGGCCTACCACAGAGTTGGGAAGAGATATATAATAACACACAGTTACAGAAATGCAAGAATATGTAAATACAATAGCACAAATAAGTGGAAAATGAAATGTAGTAAAATGATTGAGACATTATGACTTTTAAGAATTTAAAATATTTAAGAATATAATTTATTTAACTATAACTACATAATTTAATTTTAAACATAACTGTGTCAAAACCTGGGTCACAGATTTTCTAAGTATTTATGAATTATCCCTTACAAGCTACCACAAGCTGGCTTGAGCTAACTACTACCTCCCCACCATTAGATTGAATGAACATATGATCCATATTATACTTAACTGTAACATATTAATTTGTACTTTTCTCAGTTGGCCACTTGTTTTGGAAAACTAACAAGCTATAAAGCCATGCTAAAGGCATCTTATAGATTTTTCTATGAGGGTTTTCCTCTCAAATAGGGAGAGATGTCTGGAAGTCAGTCTGATGTGAACACTAAAACTTTGTTAAAACATATTACGTTTTTTTTTTGTTTGTTTGTTTGTTTGTTTGTTTTTGCCTTTTCTTCCTATTTCAAATGGACATTCATGATTATTCCAACTTTTTAGCTTTATACTCTCTCCATTGATATCTTAGCAGTAGAGGACACTTTCAGTCTGTGGGTCAGAGAAAAAGGTAGCCAAGGATGAGGCCTGGGTCCTGGGAGTGAACAAGTGTCAGTCCTCTTGTCTGACACTATAAAAGCTAACATTAATTAAGCAACTATCAAGTATTATACAAAACATGTTACACATATTATCATAAAGAATATTATTATTGTATGTATTATGTGTTACTTGCTCAATCATGTCTAACTCTTTGTGACCCCATGGACTATAGCCAGGCTTCTCTGTTCATGGAATTCGCCAGGCAAGAACATTGAAGTGGGTTGCTATTCCTTTCTCTAGGAGCTCTTCCCAACCCAGGGATTAAACCTGGGTCGTCTGTATTTCAGGCAGATTCTTTACCATCCGAGCCATCTACACACATTTATTTATGAGGAAATAGAAGCACCAAAGCGGCTTCCCTGGTGGCTCAGTGCTAGAGATGCAGGTTCTATCACTGGGTCAGGAAGATACCCTGGAGAAGGAAATGACGACCCGCTCCAGTATTCTTGTCTGGGAAATTCCAGGGACAAGGTGGGCTACAGTCCATGATGTCGTGAAAGAGTTGGACATGGCTTGCAACTAAACAATAAAAGACACCAAAATAATAAGCAAATTGTCCAAAGACAGAGAGTTCTTATTAAGCAGTGGAATCAAGATTAAGCTCAAGTTTTATAAATTGAGAAGCTTACCAATTTTGGTATTAACTATATATTTTAACTAAATCTGTCATCTGTATAGGTCTTAATTATGAAAATAAGTGTATGTGAAAAAAATTATTGTGGTATAATTAACACCATCGAGTTCAGTGTTACACTTTAATTAGAAGTCATTATTAGTGTATTACAGCTGCTTTAACATATGGTTTATAAAAATAACCACAAATATAGTGATCATTTGGGCTTCTAAGTATTTACAAATAAGGCAAACACAATAAGTAACATTTCTACATTTGCTATCATGGAAACCAGAGAAAACATCAAAGTCAGGACTAGAAAGCTATTTACTAACCAAATTCTAGGACATTTTAAACAGGAAGCTTAAATAAATTCTAGTTGATTCAGTAGTTTTAGGCAATGTTCTTGAAAAGTTGGATCATATTATTGCTGATTTTCTCCATTGAGTAACTTGTAGTGATTAATCTTGTTTTAAAATATGTTTTGGGGAAGATAGAAAAGAAGGGTATACAGCTTATGAAGATGAATAATACAGACAACATTTCTCTAATAAGAAATTGCTAAGAATTTATTTTGCCCTTGATAGTGTATTTGTGGACATATTTTCTGTTACTCATAGAAATGTAAACTTTAATTTAAAAACCAATATATTATCCTTTAGCACACAAAGCACCATATGTTTCACCATTGTGACTGATCAATGTGGTGATGACTTTTGAAATAGGTTAATAAATAGATGAAATTAAAATCATACCCTCAGGAAAAAAATATTATCTTAAGTTCAACTTTCCAAGAATGCTGCTAAAGATAATTAGATATAGGTGAGCATAGAAAATTAAATAGCACTAAAGATTTTTTAAAAGAACACTGATTTTTTTATCCTTTATTGCATATCATGTATTTATCAAATACATACTGCTATCAGTTTATCAAATCCAAATACATGTCATCAACAATCACCATTATATCCAATACATAAATATCTGTATTATACACATCTTTTAATATGTTCATATACCTGTTCATACATTCATTTTTAAATTATTCATTTTTTTATTAAAAATAGATTTTGTGTCACTACTAAAAGGTGAATGGCCCCCTGAGTATTTGTTCCACACATGGTGCCCATTGGAGTCAAGCACCCAGACATAGTTCCATGGGTGTGAATTGCCTTGCCTTGAGTCTAATGGCCAGAAGGATTTTCTCAGACCTGACTGTGATGCAGATTGCTGTTTGTCCAAAAGTTACATTAAATATAAGGAAAGCCAAAGACTTTATGAAGAAGATGGATTTAGAAACTCTGTTAATCTATGCAATCAAATCTCTTTGGCAGAGTTAGTTAACATGTGCTATACAAGGTAGTTGAATGGAGCAAAATCCAAGTCATAGAGAAATTATTCAGAATAATCTATTTCACAGTAAAGACCAAAAATAAAGAGAGGTATAAGGGAAATATAAGACAGAAAAAGAAAAAATAATAGGAATATGAGAAATAGATTCAGTAGACATGACAGCAACTAATTTGCATGACTTGAGTCATTATCATTAATTCATTTTAGTTCAGTACAGTCACTCAGTCGTGTCTGATTCTTGGTGACCCCATGAACCGCAGCACACCAGGCTTCCCTGTCCATCACCAACTACTGGAGTTCACTCAGACTCGCATCCATTGAGTCAGTGATGCCATCCAGCTATCTCATCCTCTGTCATCCCCTTCTCCTCCTGCCCCCAATCCCTCCCAGCATTAGAGTCTTTTCCAATGAGTCAGCTCTTCGCATGAAGTGACCAAAGTACTGGAGTTTCAGCTTTAGCATCATTCCTTCCAAAGAAATCCCAGGGCTGATCTCCTTCAGAATGGACTGGTTGGATCTGTTTGCAGTCCAAGGGACTCTCAAGAGTCTTCTCCAACACCACAGTTCAAAAGCATCAGTCCTTCAGCACTCAGCTTTCTTCACAGTCCAACTCTCACATCCATACATGACCACTGGAAAAACAATAGCCTTGACTAGATGGACTTTTGTTGGCAAAGTAATGTCTCTGCTTTTGAATATGCTGTCTAGGTTGGTCATAACTTTTCTTCCAAGGAGTAAGCGTCTTTTAATTTAATGGCTGCAATCACCATCTGCAGTGATTTTGGAGCCCAAAAAAAGAAAGTCTGACACTATATCTCACTGTTTCCCCATCTATTTCCCACGAAGTGATGGGACCAGATGTCATGATCTTCGTTTTCTGAATGTTGAGCTTTAAGCCAAATTTTTTCACTCTCCTCTTTCACTTTCATCAAGAAGCTTTTTAGTTCCTTTTCACTTTCTGCCATAAAGGTGGTGTCATCTGCATATCTGAGGTTATTGATATTTCTCCTGGCAATCTTGATTCCAGCTTGTGCTTCTTCCAGCCCAGCATTTCTCATAATGTACTCTGCATAGAAGTTAAATAAGCAGGGTGACAATATACAGTCTTGACGTACTGTCTTTCCTATTTGGAATCAGTCTGTTGTTCCATGTCCAGTTATAAACTGTTGCTTCCTGACCTGCATATAGGTTTCTCAAGAGGCAGGGCAGGTGGTCTGGTATTCCCATCTCTTTCAGAATTTTCCACAGTTGATTGTGATCCACACAGTCAAAGGCTTTGGCATAGTCAATAAAGCAGAAATAGATGTTTTTCTGAAACTCTCTTGCTTTATCCATGATCCAGCAGATGTTGGCAATTTGATCTCTGGTACCTCTGCCTTTTATAAAACAAGCTTAAACATCTGGAAGTTCACGGTTCATGTATTCTGAAGCCTTGCTTGGAGAATTTTGTGCATTACTTTACTAGCGTGTGAGATGAGTACAATTGTGTGCATTCTTTGGCACTGCCTTTCTTTGGGATTGGAATGAAAACTGATCTTTTCTAGTTCTGTGGCCACTGCTGAGTTTTCCAAATTTGCTGGCATATTGAGTGCAGCACTTTCACAGCATCATCTTTCAGGATTTTAAATAGCTCAACTGGAATTCCATCACCTCTGCTAGCTTTGTTCGTAGTGATGCTTTCTAAGGCCCTCTTGCCTTCACATCCAGGATGTCTGGCTCTAGGTGCATGATCACACCATTGTGATTATCTAGGTCTTAAAGATCTTTTTTGTACAGTACTTGTGTGTATTTTTGACACCTCTTCTTAATATCTTCTGCTTCTGTTAGGTCTATACCATTTCTGTCCTTTATCGAGCCCATCTTTGCATGAAATGTTCCCTTGGTGTCTCTAATTTTCTTGAAGAGTTCTCTAGTCTTTCCCATTCTATTCTTTTCCTCTATTTCTTTGCATTGATCTCTGGAAGGCTTTCTTATTTCTTCTTGTTATTCTTTGGAACTCTGCATTCAGATGTTTATATCTTTCCTTTTCTCCTGTGCTTTTTGCTTCTCTTCTTTTCACAGCTATTTGTAAGGCCACTCCACACAGCCATTTTGCTTGTTTTCATTTCTTTTCCATGGGGATGGTCTTGATCCCTGTCTCCTATAGAAAGTCACGAACCTCATTCCATAGTTCATCAAGCACTCTATCAGATTGAGTCCCTTAAATCTATTTCTCACTTCCACTGTATAATCATAAGAGATTTGATTTAGGTCATATCTGAATGGTCTAGTGATTTTCCCTACTTCCTTCAATTTCAGTCTGAATTTGGCAATAAGGAGTTCATGATCTGAGCCTCAGTCAGCTCCTGGTCTTGTTTTTGTTGACTGTATAGAGCTTCTCCATCTTTGGCTGCAAAGAATATAATCAGATTTTGGTGTTGACCATCTGGTGATGCCCATGTGTAGAGTCTTCTCTTGTGTTGTTGGAAGAGGGTGTTTGCTATGACTAGTGCATTTTCTTGGCAAAACTCTATTAGTCTTTGCCCTGCTTCATTCTGTATTCCAAGGCCAAGTTTTCCTGTTACTCCAGATGTTTCTTGACTTCCTACTTTTGCATTCCAGGCCCCTATAATGAAAAGGACATCTTTTTTGGGTCTTAGTTCTAAAAGGTCTTGTAGGTCTTCATAGAACCATTCATCTTCAGCTTCTTCAGCGTTACTGGTTGGGGCATAGACTTGGATTACTGTGATATTGAATGGTTTGCCTTGGAGACAAAGAGAGGTCATTCTGTCATTTTTGAGATTGCATCCAAGTACTGCATTTCAGACTCTCTTGTTGACCATGATGGCTACTCCATTTCTTCTAAGGGATTCCTGTCCGCAGTAGTAGATATAATGGTCATCTGAGTTAAATTCACCCATTCCAGTCCATTTTAGTTCACTGATTCCTAGAATGTCAACATTCACTCTTGCCATCTCTTGTTTGACCACTTCCAATTTGCCTTGATTCATGGACCTGACATTTCAGGTTCCTATGCAATATTGCTCTTTACAGCATCAGACCTTGCTCTTATCACCAGTCACATCCACAACTGGGTATTGCTTTTGCTTTGGCTCCATCCCTTCATTCTTTCTGGAGTTATTTCTCCACTGATCTCCAGTAGTATATTGGGTACCTACTGACCTGGGGAGCTCCTCTTTCAGCATCCTATCATTTTGCTTTTTCATACTGTTCATGGGGTTCTCAAGGCAAGAATACTGAAGTGGTTTGCCATTCCCTTCTCCAGTGGACCACATTACTTTGGTGCTATTAGACCTGATATAGTATCATGCATGGCATTTGTCTTGACCTTGGAACTTTCATTTATTTGTTGAAACATTTTCTTTGTTTTAAGCACAGTTTTATAGTAAAAATTTCACACCAGGAGAGATAAGCTAAACATATTATTATTACTTCATATCTGAAACAAGCTAGTATAATATGTCTGTACATCAAATGTATGTATATATGTATGTAAAAATGTATTAAGCAATTTTCATATTTCTTTTTCTTTCATCTTAAAATAGTTCTTTGTTCCTTGTTCTTTCTGTTTCTGGAAAGAACTTCAAAGGCTTTTTTGAGACGTTACAGAGACCCCAGTTTTTAAGATGTGCACAAAGGAAGTTGTTGACAAATCTGTTTCTTATCATCATATACTTATGTTTGCAGGAAAACTAATATAGAACTTCCATCCATCATCTATTCCATACACTTCTTAGAACTTGATATTCTGGCCAAAATTTCAGGTTTGCTTTTTTTGGAGCAAGGAACAACATGGAGATTCATTATAAGGGAATATTATTGAACTGCATCTCTTCTTCATGACAAGGAAGACTAGCTCTCTTTATAGTAAATCAAAAAGCAATGTGAAGCAAGGAGCAGAAATAACAGTATCAACATGAACTAGCCCAGAGAATTCAGAGACTTATTAATACTCTAATGAGTTTGCAGGAAATGTAGCATTCCTTTTGTATTCTCACCTACCTACAAGGCTAAGGTTTAGATACACTCCGTCTAGATGCATGCAAGTAGTGCAACCTGCTATTATATCAAGTGCCATCAAGGGAAAGTACTCCAAGAACAGTGTATAAATCTTAGCATTTGGAAACTGTTCATGTCTTCAGAAACCATCTAGGCCAAATCTAAGTTTTGGGGTTAAGAAAAATGAGGCCCCAAAGCATTAAGTAACTAGTTTAAGGTCACAAATGAAGCTATAATCAAATCCAAGTCAGCAACATGGTTTGTTTTTTCCTATTTCAATTTTTATTCTACTTCCTATGGTATTTTTTCACTTTTCTGTGGATTCAATCATTTTTGCCTGAAGCTACAAATCTTCAAATGATGTTCACAAAGTTTCAGTTTGTACTTGATTTAAAATCTACAGAGACTTCCTGCATCATAGTAAACTGAGTTTCAAGGAGTTTAAATAAAATACTCTAAGTAACACAGTTTAAGAAGATGGAAAAGTTAAAGCATATATATCTGTTTGAATCTTGTAGAAAAACCCCTCAGTTTGTACTCAGTTTCTGCCTAGTCTACATTTCTGTGCACAATCCAGTTCCATGTGACTGTAAATATTGCCTTCTTAGTAGACTGAGCACTACTCCTTTTTCTAAATGTTCCTGCCCTTGTACTCTTCCATTCTCCGAATTTGAGGCTAGATTCGAAAAATAGAACAATGAAAAGTTTCTGTAGAACTTCTTATCAGCTTGGAGCTTCAGAATTTTTCAATGTGATCTTCCCTTTTGATTATATGGATCATGGATCTTATACATAAATTTTGTTGGAGGGGTTATAAACTCTGTAATGTATTTAATAATATGTCTTTGGGACATGATTTGGTGACTTAACAACAACAAGTTTCAAGGAGTAAGCATAGAGTTTAGAATATAAATTTATATGATATACTGAAAAAGTAGCAACTTCATGTGTTCTATAATAATAGAGCTTCAGAAATAAATATCCTCAAATTCAACATAAATGATGTGTAGTTTCTGGAATTTTTTCAGCAATGGAAGAAGACTGATATGTTTTGAATGATTTTGCAGTTTCATATAAATTGGAGGTAGGATAAGATGAAGAAATAAGAGGGGATTAATCAGCTTTGATAATAGGAGTTTATATGAAGGAATGGAAGATGATTAAAGTGAATCTGATGTTTGGAAGATGCTGCTGCTCCTGCTAAGTCACTTCAGTTGAGGTGATATATTTTTATGTCCAACTCTGTGCGACCCCATAGATGGCAGCCCACCAGGCTCCCCCGTCCCTGGGATTCTCCAGGCAAGAACACTGGAGTGGGTTGCCATTTCCTTCTCCAATGCATGAAAGTGAAAAGTGAAAGTGACGTTGCTCAGTCATGTCCGACTCTTCATGACCCCATGGACTGCAGCCTACCAGGCTCCTCTGTCTGTGGGATTTTCCAGGCAAGATACTGGAGTGGGTCGCCATTGCTGTCTCCTTGGAAAATGAACATATTCTGATTTACAAAACAATTGAAAAACTTCAGAAGAAGCCTTATGAACTATGAAGATGTTAATGAAGTCAGCAGCAGAAAGCGAGAGTGTATTTTTCATTAAAAAAAAACAGTTCAAATATTTTCATTCATGTTCAGTAACTTTTATATATATATGTAAATAATATCTCTCATCTGAGAAAAGTTTTAAGTAAAAAGCATGAAAACAATAATAAAAATAAACAGCTGTAACCCCATTCTGAAATATAAACACTGTTAATATTTTGTTGCTAACTCTTCCATAGGTATTTCTATTCAGTAGAAAGACAAAAGCACTTTTTTCCTTGTGCTTTATAAAAAATGGCATCAATCTTTAACTATAGTTTAAACTCAAATTGCTTCACTTATTTCTCATGAATCACTTTTTGTTAATAAAGGGTTAATTTTGCTGTAACTATCTCTTAAAATACGTATTGGAAGACAGTGTTCTGCCCATGTGTGTATAATGGAAATTCTGATATCAATTCTTATGTTAAAAAAACTCTTCACTATTCCAATATTAACATAATGTGTTAAAAATCTGAGTTGCTTTTAGTTTGTTTGCATTACAAGCTGACCTAAACTAATTTGCTTTTCAGATCAGAGAATTTTTGAGTAACTACTGGTAGCTTCCAATAGCTAGACATAAGTTGAAGCTGAAAATTTTCTCTCCAGGAAACTTACTCCTGCAAGGGATGTCACAATAAAAATATCTCACCTCAAATTCTGTCACATTCATTGGCAAGCAACCACGTGTGTGCACATGAACACAGACTCATTCATACAACCTCTTCTGCAAACCTGGTGAAGCTTCTATTTTCTGCCTTTAGGCAATCCAGTAAATTCCTTATTTCAAGGAAGAACTTCAGGATACACTTTGGGGAGGATCAGATGACAAATTCATCTGTTATTTGTTCAAAAAAAGAAGCTGAGTTGTAAGCCTAGGTCTCCATTCTTAAAGGGACTGCGTGGTTCATTAAATTCGAATATTTTTGCTACCACTTATTTTACCAATGAAAAAGCACATCTGTGCTCATTTACAAGTTTTTTAATACTTAATGGATATAAAGATAAAAAAAGATAAGCCTAGTGGTTATTACTGGAGTAGAGTTTGTAATTATACATTAAAATGCTAAACAACATTAGTGAGGAGATAATCTACATCATCATTTATTATCATTTAAACCTCTATCTATCTAAGTATCCTTTATATTGAAATATTTTAAATTGCAAATAATAAATACTGCTTGTTTATGTTTGATACTTTAAGTTACTGCTGACCTTCACTCAAAAAGTTATTGGTGTCATATACAAAGGGATAGTGTTCTTATGATTTCTCAAGAATCTACAGTTAATTTGTATTAAGGGAAATTCTACTATAAGATTTTCATAAGGAGCTAGCATCTTATATACACTCTGTGCTGAACATTGTGAAGCATATCAAGATTCTTATTCAGAACTCCTACTGGCTTCCCTGGTGGTACAGAGGTAAAAACATCTGCCTGCAATGTGACAGACCTGGGTTCAATCCCTGGGTTGGGAAGATCCCCTGGAGAAGGAAATGGCAACCCACTCCAGTAGGAGCTTGGTGGGCTACAGTCCATGGGTCACAAAGAGTCGGACACGACTGAGCAACTTCACTTTCACTTTCACTCCAGCCATTGGGTATGCACTCAGCAGATAATCCTCAACTGTTGCTATTTCAAGAGATGCCACAGTGAAGACAATCTTAGCCAATGCTGCATTGCCTTCCTGGGGTGGCCATAACTAATATATCAATACATAAAAGTCTGGTCCTCTTGTCCCTATTCACGACAACTCTTGAGGAATTCTCCCTTCTCAGTTTTCTTACTCCTCGGCAGAGGCTGGCATTGCACCCTACACGGCTGTTCAATTTCTCCATCTGGGCAAATCATGCCTCCTTCTCCCTTCACAGGTGTTGATCCCATGAGTGATCCATACTTCATCTTTTCAGATAAGCCAACAGATGATGTACTCCTTTGTCATCATTACCTTTTTGTATGGTCAATGCATTTCAATTCATGGAGTCAAAACCCTGTCGTCACATAACTTAAAGGATAGCAATGTCTGGTTACCTTGTGGTGGTGCTAAAAATTTTCTCTCCAAGAAAAATCAGCACAAGCTTTGTTTAAAACTGAAATGGAATTTTTTTTACATCTCTTGGTAGCTTGTTATAAGCTTTTTATTGGTTTTAACCAGTCATGCATTTAAAAATTTATTGCTAATATGTATCCTCCTACTCAGTCCCTAAGTCATGTCGACTCTTGGTGACCCCATGGGCTATAGCTCTCCAGGCTTCTCTGTCCACAGGATTTTCCAGGAAAGAATACTGGAGTGGGTTGCCATTTCCTCCTCCACGGGATCTTTCTGACCCAGAAATCAAACCTGTATCTTCCACATTGACAGACAGAGTCTTTACCACTGAGCCACTATATATTTATAACTATTTCTATTTTAGAGAGGTGCAGAAGTTAAAAAATGTCTTGCAGCTCATCTAGACAGTAAAAATTTCAGCTGGGGTATATATTATGATATATTACAAAATCAAGATGGAAACAGAGGAGCTTCCCTGGTAGTCAGGTAGTTAAGAGTTCGCTTTCCAAGGCAAGGGGTGTGAGTTCTATCCCTGGGTGGGTGCCTTATGGCCAAAAAAACAAAACATAAACCAGAAGTAATATTGTACCAAATTCAATAAGGACATTAAAAAATGATCCACATAAAAAATAAAGATGGAACTAGAGTTGATGCAGAAATTTATTTTAAATTAGAAACATACATGTAAATTCTCAATTATTTATCACATGAACTACAAATTTCCTAAGTGCTTAAACCACAACTTCCTTAGAAGTATCAACAGATCCTATAGATTTGAAGGATATAAATATTTTTTGATTTAAACATTAAAATGTCATGTATGTATCTATCATTCTCTTTTGCATGTCATCCTTAACAGAATTAAGGGATTTAACATTTTAGATAAACAGAAAAGTGTTTTTAGCTAAGGATACAACTTTGTGTTTTTTAATTAGACATAGAATTTGCAGCAGAACAATTTTGTCCAATATTTTAGTCCTCACACCAAAACTATTTGACTAGATTTTATGTCACTCTCAAAGTCTCAGTTGGTATATTTAATCTACTGAGTAGAACAATGTATTTTTGTAGTGGGCACCAGTGGTAAAGAATCTGCCTGCTAATGCAGGAGCAGCAAGAAATGTGGGTTTGATCCTTGGGTCAGGAAGATCCCTTGGAGAAGGAAATGGCAACCCACTACAATATTCTTGCCTGGAGAGTCCCATGAACAGAGGGGCCTGGCAGACTACAGTCCATGGGGTCACAAAGAGTCAGACATGACTGAATGACTTGAGCACACGATATTGATAGTATATCAGAAATAAGAGATCTACCTGGAAAGAACAAGTAAAGCAAAATATGCCTAATCAGAATAGACCATATAACTTGAAAGCTCATTGGGTCCAATCATAGACAACAGCACTGATATGGGAGAAGCAAAGGAGAAGAACCAAAATGGGCAACCTGCCAGAGAAACCATGCATGTTCCTCTAGGAACCAGGGTTTTGCTTTGGTCTCTCCAGTTTCAGAAAATTGAGGTATAAGATATTTCTGAGAAACTTTGAAATCAAAGAACTTAATTTAAATCATGGTATAATTCAGAGTAAAATACTCTAGAATTTAAAACACACACACACACATTTAGGATTGAAAGCTTTGAAGTTTTAAGTTCTTAGTATAAATTATAAAACCAAAGGGAGATATTACAGATTGTGTAGAAGATATTTTAATGATAAATAAATAATAAAATCAATCAATTCAATCCACATATTTGTGTGATATGCACACACATATTTTCATACCACACAACTACAGACACATTACATCCATGGTGTAGATACACACACACATATATGTATGTATATATATTTGAGATACTAAAGATTTCAATTTTTTCCACATGGTTTGGAGTCTATTGATAGATACAAAAGCATTAAAGAGGAGATGAGATTATCAGATTAATGAATAACAACTGGTAGACTGAAATACATGGCTTGGATATATAGTAAGTGGAGTTTGTTGTTGTTCAGTTGCTCATATTTGTCTGACTCTTTAGGACCCCATGAACTGCAGCATGCCAGGCTTCCCTGTTCTTCACCATCTCCCAGAGCTTGCTCAAACTCATGTCCATTGAGTCAGTGATGCCATCCAACCATCTTGTGCTCTGCCGTCCACTTCTCCTGCCTTCAATCTTTCCCAGCATCAGGGTCTTTTCCAATGAGTCAGCTCTTCGCATTAGCTGGCCAAAGCATTGGAGCTTCAGCTTCAGTATCAGTCCTTGCATTGAACATTTAGGACTGATTTCCTTTAGGATTGACTGTTTGGATCTCCATGCAGTCCAAGGGACTCTCAAGAGTCTTCTCCAATACCACAGTTTCAAAGCATCAATTCTTCAACACTCAGCTTTCTTTATGGTCCAACTCTCACATCCACACATGACTATTGGAAAAACTATACCTTTGACTTTATAAGCTATTAATAAATCTTGGACAGCAGACCTGAGTGCTTATTTTATATAGATCAACTTTGTTAAAGAAAACAAGAAGGTTGCTGATCTGAGCATGCCCACAGTTTTCATCAGTGACACTAAATCATGTTGCTCATATTTCCTGTAGGGAAAGAATAGAACAAAAGTTGAAGAAAGGCCAATAGTTAAATTCTAAATGAATTTCTTTACATTGTGCATGAGAATTCAAGTATTATTGGCTGTGTTTCTGTGTTTTTACCTGCACATACTTACATCATAAAGCTTCTCCCAAAGCATTCTACAGTCTCCATTTTGTTTCAGAATTTCTTATTAATATGATGGCATAGCCTAATCAAGGGAGCTTTGTAAAAAATACACGCTTGCATTTGTTATTACTTTTTGAACCATGTACCATCTTGCTGTCTCTTTTTAGTCGTAATTATGTGAAATCACAATAAAAGGCTATTACAAACCGTTTCTCTCACCTATATAAGCAGGTTAAACATTAAGTGATTATCAGTGGGCCATGTGACAGCCTTTGTTCATGAGTAAAATATTTAGTCTTGAGTGGCATATATATTGGCTCACTTTTAAAAATCAAAATGAATTTTGAAAAAAGGAATTACACTCATCTCACATCTAGTAAAGTAATGCTCAAAATTCTCCAAGCCAGGCTTCAGCAATACGTGAACCGTGAACTTCCTGATGGTCAAGCTGGTTTTAAAAAAGGCAGAGGAACCAGAGATCAAATTGCCAACATCTGCTGGATCATGGAAAAAGCAAGAGAGTTCGAGAAAAACATCTATTTATGCTTTATTGACTATGCCAAAGCCTTTGACTGTGTGGATCACAATAAACTGTGGAAAATTCTGAAAGAGACAGGAATACCAGACCACCTGACCTGTCTCTTGAGAAACCTATATGCAGGTCAGGAAGCAACAGTTAGAACTGGACATGGATCAACAGACTGGTTCCAAATAGGAAAAGGAGTGCATCAAGGCTGTGTATTGTCACCCTGCTTATTTAACATATATGCAGAGTACATCATGAGAAATGCTGGACTGGAAGAAGCACAAGCAGGAATCAAGATTGATGGGAGCAATATCAATATCCTCAGATATGCAGATGACACCACCCTTATGGCAGAAAGTGAAGAGGAACTAAAAAGCCTCTTGATGAAAGTGAAAGTGGATAGTGAAAAAGTTGGCCTAAAGCTCAACATTCAGAAAACAAAGATCATGGCATCTGGTCCCATCACTTCATGGGAAATAGATGGGGAAACAGTGGAAACAGTGTCAGACTTTATTTTTTGGGGCTCCAAAATCACTGCAGATGGTGACTGCAGCCATGAAATTCAAAGACACTTACTCCTTGGAAGAAAAGTTATGACCAATCTAGATAGCATATTGAAAAGCAAAGACATTACTTTGCCAACAAAGGTCGGTCTAGTCAAGGCTATGGTTTTTCCAGTGGTCATGTATGGATGTGAGAGTTGGACTGTGAAGAAAGCTGAGCACCAAAGAATTGATGCTTTTGAACTGTGGTGTTGGAGAAGACTCTTGAGTGTCACTTGGACTGCAAGGAGATCCAACCAGTGCATTCTAAAGAAGATCAGCCCTGAGATTTCTTTGGAAGGAATGATGCTAAAGCTGAAACTCCAGTACTTCGGCCACCTTAGGTGAAGAGTTGACTCATTGAAAAAGACTCTGATGCTGGGAGGGATTGGGGGCAGGGGAGAAGGGGACGACAGAGGATGAGATGGTTGTATGGCATCACCGACTCAATGCACATGAGTTTGTGTGAACTCCGGGAGTTGGTGATGGACAGGGAGGCCTGGTGTGCTGCGATTCGCGGGGTTGCAAAGAGTCGGACACGACTGAGCGACTGAACTGAACTGAACTGAACTGTGCAATAATAAAGCCAATAATTTAAGTCTTAGGGTTA